>NW_027362840.1:0-5070000 GCF_046119375.1 Phyllobates terribilis | reverse complement strand
GTTGGATCAGCTGCGTGCGGCGTGGCAGGATGGGACTTCGCGTTCAGAAGTGGAAAAGCTTTTTCAGCGAATGGAAGAAGCTATGTGTTATGGCAGAGATGCAGTACTGGACACTGCTTCAATTCTGTCCAGGGCTCAGGCTTCGGCAGTCACGATTAGAAGAGCTCTGTGGCTTAAACAGTGGACCGGGGATGCAGTATCCAAACAGGGATTGCTTAGTCTGGCATATAAGGGCGGTCAGCTCTTTGGTTCAGATCTTTCGGAACTGATTGCCAAAGCTAAAGCTAAGGATGTTACTCTGCCTGGGAAAAAGGCAGTGGCATCCACAGCCGGCAGGACAGGGCCCAGCAGAGGTCTTCGGTCCTTTCGGGCCAGGGGACGATTCAGTCAGCCTTCTTGGAGATTGGGTCGTCCCTCATCCTCCGGCAGATCCGCCCAGAAATCTTGTACTCCTTGGAAGCAACGGTCCCGTCAGGACAGACGGGAGGTTGATAAAAAGTCCGCTAAGGCTGACTGACGCCAGGGATCCCCCCGAGGGCTCTCGGGTGGGAGGTCGTCTGCTACAATTCGGGTCAATCTGGGCATCCCACATAGCAGACGCCTGGGTGACACGGGTTATGTCGGCAGGCTATTTCATAGAGTTTCATTTGCTGCCTCCAGACAGGTTTCGTCTGACGGGCATTCCGTCCGTGCCAAGACTGGCTGCCGCACTGTTTCAGGAGGTCGACTCTCTCCTACAGCAGGGTGTGGTGGTTCAGGTTCCTCCGGAAGACCAGGGAAAGGGTTTTTATTCCATCCTTTTTGTGGTCCCCAAAAAGGAGGACAAGTTTCGTCCGGTGCTGGATCTCAGGGATTTGAATATTTACGTCCGGACACGGAAGTTCCGCATGGAGTCTCTCCGATCGGTGATAGCGACCCTGTCGCAGTACGATTTCTTGGTGTCCATAGACATTCGCGACGCCTATTTGCATATCCCTATCGGCAGGGCTCACCAGCGTTTCTTGCGTTTCGCTATAGGTCAAACCCATTACCAGTTTGTGGCCCTGCCTTTCGGGTTGGCCTCAGCTCCCAGGGTTTTTACAAAAATTCTGGCTCCTCTCATGGCGCTTATTCGAAGACAGGGGGTTACGATCCTCCCCTACCTGGACGACCTGTTCATAGTGTCACCCACAGCAGACGAGGCAATAGCGGCTCGCGATCTCTCCCTTCAGTACCTGATGGACTTCGGGTGGCTGATCAATTGGAAGAAATCGTCATTGGAGCCAGCACAGTCCATTCTTTTCCTGGGGATGCAGTTCGATACTGTTCGGGCAGTTGTGTCCCTGCCTCCTGTCAAACAGACGAACCTTCGTCTTCTGGTCCAGGCTATGAGGTCGGCGCTGTCAATGTCCCTTCGGGAATGCATGTGCCTTCTGGGTCAAATGGTGGCAACTATGGAAGCAGTACCATTTGCACAATTTCATTCCCGGGATCTCCAGAGCCTTATTCTGACCCATTGGGATCGATCGCTAACTTCTCTGGATCGCTCGGTCATTATCTCCCGCAGGGTGCGAGAATCTCTTGGATGGTGGTTACGTCCGGAGACTCTATCCGTGGGGAAATCCTTCCTTCCTCCGAGATGGTCGGTGGTGACAACCGATGCCAGCCGGACAGGCTGGGGGGGAGTTTGGAACAACCTCTGGATTCAGGAAGTCTGGTCGCCAAAGGAGTCATCTCTCCCGATCAACATTTTGGAGTTGAGAGCAATATTTCTCTGCCTCCAACATTGGGCGGTCTTATTGAGTGGTCTACCGGTCCGGATCCAGTCGGACAACGCTACGGCTGTTGCGTACATCAACCACCAAGGCGGGACGAGGATTTCCAGTCTCATGTCGGAGTTCTCTCGGATCCTGGTCTGGGCCGAGTCCAAAGTTCCAGCAATCTCTGCAATTCACATTCCAGGGGTGTTGAATATCTCGGCGGACTTCCTCAGTCGCAAGCAAGTGGACCCTGGGGAATGGAGTCTCCATCCAGAAGTGTTTTCTCTGCTGTGTTCCCGTTGGGGGACTCCTCAGGTGGACTTGACGGCATCCAGGCTGAACGCCAGGGTTCCGACGTTCATGTCCAGGTACAGGGACCCGGAGGCGGTGGCGGTGAATGCTCTAGTGGCCCCATGGGGTCAGTTCAAGCTGATCTATGCGTTTCCGCCGATATCCTTACTACCTCTGGTGATCCGACGGATCAAACTCGAAAGGGTATCAATAATTCTGATAGCACCAGACTGGCCGCCTAGGACATGGTATTCGACGCTGGTGTCTCTTCAGGCGGCACCTCCGTTTCCGCTGCCCCTTCGCCCGGACTTGCTCACTCAGGGGCCCATTCGTCATCCGGACCTGAGGTCCCTTCGTTTGACGGCGTGGCTCTTGAGACCGAGATCTTGACCCGTCGCGGTTTTTCGCCCGAGGTCATTGCTACCTTGCGGGCGGCCCGGAGTCCAGCTACGTCCAGGATTTATCACAGAACTTGGGAGTCTTTCTATTCATGGTGTTCTGGATCCTCAAGAAACCCGAGGGTTTTTTCCATCCCCAACTTCTTGGCCTTTCTGCAATCTAGTCTGGCCAGGGGTTTGGCCGTTAGTACGGTGCAGGGACAGGTATCTGCTCTTTCCGCACTTTTTAGGAAGGCTATTGCCTCTCGTAGGGATGTTCGTTCTTTTTTTCGCGGAGTCGCACGTCAGTTTCCGCCACGGAGGGCAGTTGTGGCTCCATGGCGGCTTAATCTAGTCCTGGAAGCCCTTCAGCATAGGCCTTTTGAGCCTATGGATTCTGCTAAACTTTCACTACTTTCTTGGAAGGTGGCTTTCTTGGTGGCAGTCACCTCTTTGAGAAGGGTATCGGAACTGGCAGCACTTCCTTGCTCACCTCCTTTTCTGGAATTTTTTCCGGATCGCGTGGTGCTTCGTACTCGAAGATTTTTTGCCTAAGGTAGTGTCACAATTCCACATTAATCAGGACATTGTGTTGCCTTCTCTTTGTCCAGGACCTATGAATCCAAGGGAGCGGGCCTTTCACTCGTTGCACTTAGTGCGGGCATTGAAGTTCTATCTTACGATCACCCAAGGTTTTCGGAAGTCGGACTCTCTTTTTATAATTCCGGCAGGTCGTCGGCGTGGTCAACGTGCTTCCAAAGACACGATAGCTCGGTGGATCCGTTCAGCTATCCTGGAAGCGTACCGGCTCAAGGGCGCGCCTTGTCCGGTTAAAGTTAAAGCTCATTCCACGAGAGCCATTGACTCATCGTGGACTTTTCGTCAGGGGGCCTCGGCAGCGCAGCTCTGCCGGGCGGCCACCTGGCGCTCCGTTCACACCTTTACTAAGTTTTATAAGGTGGACGTAAGTGCTTCAGCCGATGCGGCCCTGGGACGCGGGGTCCTGCGGGCGGCGGTAATTTAAGTTATCCCTTTACTTAGTTTTCCGTTATTTTAGCGCGGTTTGCGCTCTTGCCTAGGTTTTGGGGTATGGAAGCTTCTGCCTCTATTTCCCACCCTTAAGTAGGTACTGCTTTAGGACGTCCCACGAAGTAGAGAATCTGTGTCTCCCTTCCTTCCCTTCTGCTGCTGAAAGCCGGATTTTGGTAAGAACTTACCTGTAAAATCCTTTTCAGCGAAGGAAGGAAGGGAGACACAGCACCCTCCCAGGGCAGAAGTGTTTTTTTGTGTTTCTAGATGCAGCGCGTCTCCTTCCTGATGTCGATCTTCTGGACTGGGTTTAGCGCTCTACGGCTCTCCTTCCAGTTTCGCCAGCTCTACACAGTTGTCAGGTCCAATGGGGTATGCCTAAGACTGTGTGTTTCTATTACATAACCTGTTTTCTCTCATTTCTGAAATTTCAGAAGGGGATATGTTGTTCTGCTGGTTGGTCTGCTCTTCTTTAGCTTGTGTACGGACTGATGAACATGGGAGTAGGAGGAGCCTATATACTGGAGGGGCCGGTCGTCATTTTCCAATCTGAGGTGACTATCCTATGGGGCTCCGCCTACCCCCACGAAGTAGAGAATCTGTGTCTCCCTTCCTTCCTTCGCTGAAAAGGATTTTACAGGTAAGTTCTTACCAAAATCCGGCTCTCTCTCTCTTTCTCTCTCTCTTTCTCTCTCTTTCTCTCTCTTTCTCTCTCTTTCTCTCTCTTTCTCTCTCTTTCTCTCTCTTTCTCTCTCTTTCTCTCTCTTTCTCTCTCTTTCTCTCTCTTTGCACCTCCTACTTTCCTCCAAAATTTTGGAGTAAAGAAGTGCATCTTATAGTTCGAAAAATATGGTACTTTTTTTTAAAAAAAAAAAAACATTTTTGTTTCACTTTTCACATGCTTCAATAATCTCTATGGTAGACTAGAAGCTGCCATCATCTGGTCGCCTGTGCAACACATAGCATGGATTCAGCCCTGCTATGTGTTGCAGAAATGCTCATCTGCCAGGAGCGCCGACCGATCGGAGTTTGACAGCGGTGTTTAACGTGGGTGGATCATGATTCCACTTGCGGCTGTTAGGGGCACATTACAGCTGATCCGATCAGCTGTCGTTTGCCAGAAAAGATGCGGACTCATCGCCAGAGCCTGCATCAAACTGTATATATTCAATGCCAAAATGAAAAAATAATTAAAACCACAGAGTTGCGTTTTTTCAGTCACCACAGTTCACTCCAAAAAATGCAATAAAAAATTATCAATATGTTTTGTACAATTCTAAATGGTGCCAATAAAATTTTGAGCTTAGCACTCAGAAGACAAGCCTCCACACAGCTTGATTGATGGGAAAATAAAAAAGTTACAGGTTTCATAAAATGGCTACACAAACAAAAAAAATGTAATCTTACATTTGCAGCATTTTGCAGCAAAACATATGTGACAAATTATTGTCCGTGTCCCAAGGACTAGACAGTTTTTATCTTGTATAGTAAGAGGAAAGCCAGCTCACCCAGTACTCATAATCCAGCTTGCACGGAACCAGGTGGATCTGTGGCGCCTCTGAGGGTTCAGTCGCCACAGAGATACTGCATCTCACCCAGAGGTGTGGTATCCCACTCTCAGGTAAGGATAGAGTGCTGCCCGGGACCCTGACACCTGCATCCAACACATCTATCTCAGTAGAGATTGGACCAGGGAGAGCACAGTCCCTGGTCCCTGGCTGGAGTGGAGGGGAACCAAGTGAAGGGGAGCCATGTAGTGGGGTTGGGTAGAGGAAGCAGATTAGGGGAGCATGAAAGGAAGCTGTATAAAATGGGAAGCCATCTTGAGAGAGTGTAGTCAGTCAGAGGAGGAGAAGTCAAAGGAGCAGAGGCCCTGCAGGAGCTCTGCTCGGGAGGCGGGCCTAGCCCGAGAGGCCCAGGACTGAGAGAGGAGAGGGAGTAGGAGAAAGGCTCCAGGAATAGAAGGGATCCCAGGGGTACGGGAAATGCTGAAGGCCACCCGTACGCCTGAATCTGCCAGGCGGTGGAGGGATCAAGCCGCAGTGGAGAACTACAAGGCTCAGCTAGGAATCAGAGGCTGCTGTACTTGTAAGGTGCAGTGGCCACATCCGCAATTATATCGCTGAGAAGGTGGCCACAGAGGGTCCAGGGGACTGCAGATCGCCCGAGAAGACCTGAGGCTACCGGATTGGGACACTGATTGCGAGGCGCAGGGCAGGAGGACGAGAGCCAGCACAGTAAGACGACTGCGGAAGGCACATGGAAAGGGGTCCTGTCAGGCACTCTTGAACTACCTGAGGGATTGCTGAACCCCTGCCTGGTGAACGCAGCACGACGTGGGAAGTTGTAGTCCTGAACCTGTAACCTGAGGAACTTATCAACTGTTGGTAAACTCGGAAGACTGCACCCCACTGCCTCTGTGATTATTGTCTGCGCCATCACCCCTGCACTACAACCTATACCATCTACACTGCCCTGGAGCTAAGCTCTACCTGTGGAGAGCCACACCAGCTTTGCTGCACTAACATCAGCTCCAGAGGACCTGCTCCGCAGCGGTGGCTCCCTTTAGCTGCATACCACAGGTGGCGTCACGAACTATATATATAAAAACTTTATTAATCCCCTGTAAATATCCCCTTTTTATTGACCGCCCTGGGTCACGGACCGCCACTGTAACATCTACCCTACCAACGACCGGCCCTGCACAGAGTACCCCACGGCCCAGGGGGCGCGTCAGATCCACACCAGAATATGCTAAAAAGAAAGGGGATAGTTGTTCCAGCGTCTGGTAAAATAACTTTTTATTTTTCGTCCATTAAAAACTTGCAAAAATTACAAAGGTTGCACAGACTGGGTATGGGCGCAAGACGCGTTTCGAACGCTCGCGTTCTTTATCACTGCATAGCTACACAATGAAAAAGATTTTCTAAAATACTAAAAATGTGCCAATGAAAACAGTTGGAGCAAATCACATGACATAATTACCACATTAAGCAACAGGTGTATGAAAACAGTCAATAGAGATACATGGTTTCTCTCTTCAGATTAAAACCCTTTGGGCTTCTTGAATCCAGATTAAATATCCAATACACTTCTTTTGTCAATAATTTTCGCTTTATATCTCCACCTCTTGCATGTGGAAAAAGTTTTCCAATACCTAAAACTTGCAAAGAAGACATCACGATTGTGCTCAATAATAAAATGCTTTGCAGAGACATTCCTACTGGTGTTATTTGAATTAAGTATGTCATTATAATGTTTATTAAACCTAGTTTTTAATTTACGTGTAGTACAACCTATATAAAATTTATCGCATATAGTACAATTCATTTTGTATGCCACGTTCTCTGAATCACAATTAATATACTGTTTGATTTTATATTAATTTGAATGATCAGAATCATGAAAAACTGAACTGCACAGTGTGTATGTGTTTTAAATATTTTTATTGAAATTTTCCATAAAACGGAAAGAAGGGGAGGAGGGGGTACATAAATAAAAGAGGGGGGGGGGGGGAACAGACATATTTAAACAGAAACATTGGGTTTCACATTTAGAATACAACAGTTTGCAATTCCCATAACACACGGGAACATATATAAAAACTAAAAGATTCTCGTATATTAGCATACAATGTTGTTGAGGTTGATAAAATAAAGACAGTATTTTAACCCCTTAACAACATTAGACGTACTAATACACGTCAGTGCCCTGGGCTTTAAGAGCCTGACCCGTATTAGTACGTCATCGCGATCGCGCGCGCACACAGGCTGTGCGGGCGCGATCGCCGCCGGGTGTCAGCTGATTGTCACAGCTGACACCCGGTACTATGTGCAGGGAACGGTCCTGCACCGCTCCCAGCACATTAACCCCCGCAATGCTGCGATCGAAGTCGATCGCAGCATTGCGGTGGCAAGGGGAGGTGATCGCAGATACTCACCTCCTCTTCTGGCCTCCAGCGCTGTCTGCCGTGGCTTCCAGGATGTTGCCATGACGACCCGATGTCGTCATGACATCATCCGGGTCACCAGACAACAGGAAGATTGTTTGGACATGCGCAGTGCATCTCCAAACTATCTTCTCCCTGTCCAGCGCTGACTGCCTGCATGGCACAGAGATGGTGCTGCATTCCTGTGCCATGCAGGCGATCAGAGAAAAAAAAGTGAAAGTACCAGAGTGGGACAGAATAAAAAAGTGTAAAAACTGTCATAAAATAAAAATATAATGTACCCATCAATAAATATTATTATTAAAAAAAAAAAAACCAATAAAAGTACACATATTGGGTATCGCCGCGTCCGGAACAACCTGACCTATAAAACTGTCCCACTAGTTAACCCCTTCAGTGAACACTGTAAAAAATAAAAAACGAAGCAAAAAACAATGCTTTATCATCATACTGCCAAACAAAAAGTGGAATAACACGCGATTAAAAAGACGAATATAAATAAAAATGGTACCGCTGAAAACGTCATCTCGTCCCGCAAAAAACAAGCCGCCATACAGCTTCATCAGCCGAAAAATAAAAATATAGCTCTCAGAATAAAGCGATGCAAAAGAATAATTTTTTCTATAAAATTGCTTTTATTATGTAAAAGTGCAAAACATAGAAAAACAATATAAATGTGATACCACTGTAAACGTACTGACCTGAAGAATAAAGCTGCCTTATCAATTTTACCACACGCGGAACAAAATAAAAAAATAAAAAAAAAAACAATTCCTGAATTGTTGGTTTTTGTTTATTCT
This sequence comes from Phyllobates terribilis, assembly GCF_046119375.1. Classification (NCBI taxonomy): domain Eukaryota; kingdom Metazoa; phylum Chordata; class Amphibia; order Anura; family Dendrobatidae; genus Phyllobates; species Phyllobates terribilis. Next base: position 5,061,815 of record NW_027362840.1, on the reverse strand, counting down.
GCCTCCCAAAAATCGGAATAGAAAGCGATCAAAAAATGTCACGTGCCTGAAAATGGCACCAATAACAACGTCAACTCATCCCGCAAAAAACAAGCCATCACATGACTGTCTGCCAAAATCTGGAAAAATTATAGCTCTCAAAATATGGCGATGCAAAAACTAGATTTTTACAAAAAATGCGTCTTTTAGTGTGTGACAGCTGTCAGTCATAAAAACCCCATATGATTCTGGTATCACTGTAATCGCACCGACCCGAAGAATAAAGTCGTCTAATCACTTATACCGCACGAGGAACGGCGTAAAAAATAAACTCTCGGTTTAGGGTTGGGCTAGGGTTAGTGCTGGGTTTGGGGTTAGGGTTGTGATGGGGTTGGGATTTTTTTCAAAAGTAAGAAAAAAAGATGACGATATGGCGACTAGTGTTGAGCGCAAGTGCTCGCTACTTGAGTTTGCATCGGGTGCTCTGGTATGCAATGAGTATCGTGGGTATTTGAGTGACATGCTCAAGTCTCCACCCCATATGCTTCGCGGCCATAAAAACTTTGCGGGGATTGCCTGCCATGCACGAGCGATCCCCGCATGTTTTTTTTTGGGTATCTTAATAACCGTGAAACATGCGGGGCAGGGACTCGAGCATGTCACTCGAGCACACGCAGTACATGGTGCATACCTGAGTACCCGATGCAAACTCAAGTAGCGAGCACTTGCGCTCAAGACTAATGACAACTTATTCAATATGATGACCTAATGTTATCAAATTCTGTGTCGTACCTGTGGGTTCAAAATGTTCACTATACACCTTAATAAAATCCTTGAGGGGTATAGTTTCCAAAATGGGGTCACTTGTGGGGGAGCTCCACTGTTTAGGCACATCAGGGGCTCTCCAAATGCAACATGGTGTCCCCTAACAAATTGATTGGAAAATCGGCTCAAATTGTTAGCGGACGCCATGTTGCATTTGGAGAGCCCCTGTGTGCCTAAACATTGGAGCTCCCCCACAAGTGACCCCATTGTTTTTTTTTTCACTTTTTCATTTTTACGAATCAATTTGTGAAGCACCTGGGGGTTCCAAGTGCTCACTATGCATCTAGATAGGTGCCTTGGGGAGTCTAATTTCCAAAATGGGGTCACTTGTGGGGGAGCTCCAATGTTTAGGCACATGAGGGGCTCTCCAAACGCAACATGGCATCCGCTAATTATTCAAGCAAAATTTACAATCAAAAAGTCAAATGGCGCTCCTTCCCTTCCGAGCCCTGCCGTGCGCCCAAACAGTGTTTTTTCCCCACATATGGGGTATCTGCGTGCCCAGGGGAAATTGCACAACAAATTTTGGGGTCCATTTTTTCTTGTTACCCCTGTAAAAATAAAAAAAATTGGGTCTAAAATAACATTTTTGTGAAAAAAGTTAAATGTTCATTTTTTTCTTCCACTGTCCAAAAATTCCTGTGTAGCACCTGAAGGGTTAATAAAGTTCTTGAATGTGGTTTTGAGCACCTTGAGGGGTGCAGTTTTTAGAATGGTGTCACTTTGGGGTATTTTCTGTCATAAAGACCTCTAAAAGTGACTTCAAATGTGATGTGGTCCCTAAAAAAAATGGTTTTGTCAATTTTGTTGGAAAAATGAGAAATCGCTGGTCAACTTTTAACCCTTTTAGCTCCCTAACAAAAAAAATTTTGGTTCCAAAATTGTGCTCATGTAAAGTAGACATGTGGGAAATGTTATTTATTAACTATTTTGTGTGACATATCTCTCTGATTTAAGGGCATAAAAATTCAAAGTTTGAAAATTGCTAAATTTTCGCCAAATTTCCATTTTTTTCACAAATAAATGCAAGTGATATCGAAGAAATTTTACCACAATCATGAAGTACAATATGTCACGAAAAAACATTTTCAGAATCAGGGGGATCCGTTGAAGCGTTCCAGAGTAATTACCTCATAAAGTGACAGTGGTCAGAATTGTAAAAATTGGCCTGGTCATTAACGTGCAAACCACCCCTGGGGGTTAAGGGGTTAAAGCAAAGTAGAGTAGAAAATCCGAAATGAAATCCAAGTAAAACTGAGCATAATCCTCATCATCATCTCAAATTAAGATTGTCACAAAAGCGAAGATGAGCTAATAACAAACCTAGGCATATCACCTAAGCCGTGTTTGATAACATGGGAGAGTATTTCGAGGTCCAAAGATCCCAACGTTCTAAGTATTTTGAGAAGGAGTTACTCCTAATGGCGGCATTATATTCAAATATGCTATGTTGCGTCACTCTTTCTATTAAGTGTATTAAAGTTGGTGGGTCATCACTAGTGTTGAGCATTCCGATACTGAAATATCGGGTATCGGCCGATATTCGCGGTATCGGAATTCCGATACTTAATTCCGATACTTTTGCAATATCGTATACCGGAATCGGAAGTTCCCATAATGCAATGAGCCATTTTCATTTTATTCAGCCAATGAGGATCCTAAGAAGTGTGGGCACATCCTGTTAGGCATCTAGGCATCTTAACTAATGGCATGGCTGTGATTGGCTGCTGAAATGATGTCATGATGCACTATAAAAGCCGCCGCCGCCATTTTGAGCACACTCTGCTGTGAATTCAGTTAGGGATAGGACGCTGTTGTTCTGAGGGACAGTTTTAGCTACTTATTTGGTCTATTCTGCTTTACCCAAGCTACTTTATAAATCGCTGTGCCTTGCAGCGCTAGTGCACAGTTCTCTGTGCTGTTCACCGCTGTCTGCAAGGTCTGTGTGTGTGAGTGCAGCTCACACTGTAGTGTGTGCTTCAGCCACATCTGGTTGTAGTGCACTCAGTGTGTGTCACTGCCTCATACATTGTCCTTTTTTGCCAATTCATAATTTTTCCTGATATCTCCTATTAGTGTGGTGGTTCCATCCGTATTCAGCTAAATTGGTTCCAAACACACTATATAGGAGTAGATAGAGAAATTTTTTTGGTCTTGCAGCGCTAGTGCACAGTGCTCTGCATCTGTACTGTTCACCGCTGTCTGCAAGGTCTGTGTGTGTGAGTGCAGCTCACACTGTAGTGTGTGCTTCAGCCACATCTGGTTGTAGTGCACTCAGTGTGTGTCACTGCCTCATACATTGTCCTTTTTTGCCAATTAATCATTTTTCCTGATATCTCTTATTAGTGTGGTGGTTCCATCCGTATTCAGCTAAATTGGTTCCAAACACACTATATAGGAGTAGACAGAGAAATTTTTTTGGTCTTGCAGCGCTAGTGCACAGTGCTCTGCATCTGTACTGTTCACGCCTGTCTGCAAGGTCTGTGTGTGTGAGTGCAGCTCAACCTGTAGTGTGTGCTTCAGCCACGTCTGGTTGTAGTGCACTCAGTGTGTGTCACTGCCTCATACATTGTCCTTTTTTGTCAATTCATAATTTTTCCTGATTTCTCCTATTAGTGTGGTGGTTCCATCCGTATTCAGCTAAATTGGTTCCAAACACACTATATAGGAGTAGTTAGAGGAGCCTTTCTGCAGCATTGGGCCCTGCAGCCCCAGCCAGATTAGTATTAGCCTATTTTTTGTAGCCTCATCTATTGCATTGTAGGTTACCTTCCTACATTGTAATAGCTACAAAAAGTTTGTGATACGATCGGTATTACATCTTTGGGCACATCCAGTGTGTTTTTGTGACAAAAAAAACTAAATAGAGTTCACCAAACACTCCACTTTACAGTTGTGTAGGCCACATTAGCTCATATTAAAGTCTAGTCCACACTTTATAAAATTAGTGTTTCTTATACCTGTTAGCAGCTGTTCAGGAATAAGCACACTAAGCCCTTAGTACTTTTCTGCCTATCTTTATCAGTCTACCAAGATGAAGAAGGCAGGGAGTAAGGCGTCGTGGTCGTGGGCATGGAGTTTCTGCAGGGAGTGGACGTGAGGATTCTGTGCCTGCAGGTAGAGGACGTGGGGATTCTGTGCCTGCTGCGGGCACCAGTGACTCAGCATCCCCCAGTTTTACCAGGGAACAGTCCTTTATGCGCAGCTTTGTAGGAGCTAGCCGTACCCCACTGCTGCGGGAGGACCAAATTGAAGCCGTTGTCGGATGGATGGCAGCTAACGCTTTGACTTCAATTAGTTCCAGATCCTCTCAGGTCCTGAGCACTGAAGAGCACCCATCTGTTTCTTCACCACCTGCCAAATTGCCCAGGCAGTCAGAGAGCCCTGGACAGGAGCCATCTCTACTTCTGTTCTCTGAATCTCTTGGCTTGGAAAGAGGGGGCCAGCCAAGCAGAATTCGAGAATTTGAAGAAGAGGTAGTATGCAGTGATGCGCAACCGTTCTGTCTCTCTGAATCTGAAGAGGCGGGTGGGCCAGTGCCTATGGTCAGCAGCACACCTCAGTACGCATCTGATGATGAGACTCAGGTGCCACTTTCTGGTGCGTACTGTGCTGTCGAGACTACCCAGGAGAAGCAGTTGTTTGAAGAGGGTGGGGTAGATGATGAGGTCCTTGACCCATCATGGCGTGAGGGACAGGAAGGTGGTGGGAGCAGCTCTGAGGAAGAGATTCCCCGAACAGCCCAAAAAGGAGGGAGAGGGAGGGGGCAGACTTGGTTGCCTGTAGCCTCCACTTCGGCACCCATTAGGAGCATGGCTCTTCCAAAATCCAAAGCGGTCGCTCCCAAGACTTGCAGTGCCTGGTCCTTTTTTGACACAGTTGCAGATGACATTTGCTTTGTCAAATGCAAGCTGTGTAATCAGAAGGTGAAAAGAGGGAAAAGTGTCAGCAACCTCAATACCACAAATATGTGGAAACATGTGCGGACCAAGCACGTGGTGGAGTTACAAAAACACACTGAAGACCTAGGCCAACCTACAGCGCCACCTACCACCTCTTCAGCTCGTGTTGTAGCCTCTTCCTCCAGCTCACACACAGCTGGTTTGGCTTCATCACAGGATCGCCATGGACGAATCTCTGGCACTGTTGTACAGAGACACAGTGTAATTCCACCCACAGCACCACTTTCCCAGTCATCCTCACACTCCCAGGCCGGTCTACAGCCATCGTTAGCACAGGCATGGGAGAAAAGGTGCTCATACTCGGCAAACCACCCCCGAGCTCAGGCTCTGAATGCTGGCATTGCAAAACTACTGGCCCGTAACTTTATGGCATTGGCAGTCCCACAATACAACGTGCCCAGCCGCTTTTATTTCAGCAGGCAAGCTGTCCCTGCCCTGCAACATCATGTGGAGGGAAAAATTAAACATGCGCTACAAAACGCCGTCAGTAGCAAGGTCCACCTGACCACCGATGCGTGGACCAGTAAGCATGGATAGGGACGATACCTTTCCCTCACTGCCCATTGGGTAAATGTTGTGGAGCCGGGTACAGATCTTGAGAGTGGCGCTGTACGTGTTCTGCCAACTCCAAGGATTGCAGGAATCCAGTCTGTACACATTGACTCCTCCTCATACTGCAGTTCCTCTGAATCAGCGCTGCAGGAGCCGTCACGGTCTACCTCCACATCGACCCGTGAATGGTTACCTGTTATGATGACCGATATGAGCACAGCCGTGGCCAAACGTCAACAGGCCATATTAAAATTAATTTATTTGGGGAACCGAAGCCACACAGCGCAGGAGCTCTGGAATGCCATCAAGCAGCAGAGCGACGTGTGGTTTGTGCCAGCGAATCTCCAGCCAGGCATGGTAGTGTGTGACAATGGCCGAAATCTGGTGGCAGCTCTGGGCCTAGGCAACCTCACTCACATCCCATGTCTGGCACATGTGCTCAACTTGGTCGTGCAGAGTTTTTTGAGGGACTATCTGGACCTTGATGCACTGCTTCACAAGGTCCGCATAGAGTGCGCTCACTTGCTGCGTTCCAGCAACGCAAGATCACGCATTGCAGCTCTGCAGGGCCGATTACGTCTTCCGGAACATCGCATCATATGTGACCTACCCACCAGGTGGAATTCAACGTTACATATGTTGGAGAGGTTGCGTGAGCAGCAGGCAGCAGTAATGGAGTACCAGCTGCAGCAGGCGCAAACAAGTCGCAGTGCTCGCCTTTCACACTTCACCACCACTGAGTGGGCCTCTATGAAGGACATTTGCCACATTTTGCGTGCCTTCGATAATTCCACGCGGATGGCGAGTGCAGATGATGCACTAGTCAGCATGACTATCCCCCTTATCTGCCTGCTTGAAAAAACACTGCAAGCACTAAGGGACGAGGTTTTGGAAGAGGTGGAGGATGAGGAGTCACAAATGCCATCTGCTTCTCTACAGTCTGCGCAACGTGGTTCCTCACAAAGGCCTAGGCAGGGGACACTTTGTGAGGAGGATGAGGAGGAGTCAATGGATGAGGAAGACATCTGTCCAGAGGAGGGAGGTACACAATGCTCTAGTAGTCAGTATCTAGAGCGAGGGTGGGGTGATGCAGAGCAGGCAGAGATCACGCCTCAAGCAGGGGACAGCGTTTCTTGGCCAGTTGGCAGTCTGCAGCACATGGTTGATTTCATGCTGCAGTGCCTGAGAAACGACCGCCGCAACGCCCAGATTCTCAACACAGCTGATTATTGGGTGTCCACCCTCCTAGATCCTCGCTACCGGGACAACTTACAAAGCCTCATAACACCGTTGAACCGGGAGCGTAAAATGCGGGAGTACCAAGACGCACTGGTGCATTCCATCATGTTCTCCATTCCAACCGAGAGCAGTGCTGCTAGTGCTTTACAAAGCAGCTCAGTGCGTCGATGCAGTGGAGGAAGCTCTGCACAAAGAGGGAGCAGAAGCAGCGCCTCAGCACAAGGCAAGACCAGTATGGCCAAAATGTGGCAAAGTTTTGTGTCCCCGCCGCCACAAATGTCTACACCATCACAGACGGCTCCAGTCAGCAGGAGGCAACGTTTCCGTCAGATGGTGACAGACTACATGTCTTGCCCTCTTAGTGTACTCCCAGACGGCTCTTCTCCCTTCAAGTTTTGGGTCTGTAAGCTGGATACATGGCCAGAGCTTAGTCAGTATGCATTGGAGGTGCTAGCTTGCCCTGCTGCTAGTGTATTATCCGAACGCGTCTTTAGTGCCGCAGGTGGTGTACTAACAGACCGTCACATGCGACTATCCTCCGATAACGTTGACCGGCTTACTTTTCTCAAAATGAACAAGGCCTGGATCTCTCATGAATTTGCCAGTCCTCTTCCAGAATAAATAATTGGTTGGCAACAGTATCCAGGTCTCCTGTTGTGTTCATGTTTCTACCACCTGGACTGTAATCCCTGAGCTCCAACACCGCCAGTTGGTGCTCGGAAGTGCCATCTGCACAGTCAACACTTGCTGCCGTGTTATTGTGGTTCAGTAACGTCAGCTATTCCCCTCTGTGCGGACGGCAATTTCTCCTGCTCTGTCCACCTTCTCACTACTACAGATTTTAAAGTTGCTCCAATTACACCTCTGGCTCCTCTGTTTTCAGTATTATCCCTGAGCTCCAACACCGCCAGTTGGCGCTCGGAAGTGCTGTCTGCACAGTCAGCACTTGCTGCCGTGCTATTGGGGTTCAGTAACGTCAGCTGTTCCCCTGCTGTGCGGATGGCAATTTCTCCTGCTCTGTCCACATTCTCACAAGTACAGATTTTAAAGTTGCTCCAATTACACCTCTGGCTCCTCTGTTTTCAGTATTATCCCTGAGCTCCAACACCGCCAGTTGGCGCTCGGAAGTGCCGTCTGCACAGTCAACACTTGCTGCCGTGCTATTGGGGTTCAGTAACGTCAGCTGTTCCCCTGCTGTGCGGACGGCAATTTCTCCTGCTCTGTCCACATTCTCACTACTACAGATTTTAAAGTTGCTCCAATTACACCTCTGGCTCCTCTGTTTTCAGTATTATCCCTGAGCTCCAACACCGCCAGTTGGCGCTCGGAAGGGCCGTCTGCACAGTCAACACTTGCTCCAGTGTTATTGGGGTTCAGTAACGTCAGCTGATCCCCAGCTGTGTGTCCAGCAAATTCTCCTGCTTTGTCCACATCCACTGTACTACTGATTTAAAACCTCCTCCAAATACACCTCTGGCTCCTCTGTTTTTAGTATTTACCCTGGGCTCCAATACCGCTAGTTGCTGCTCAGAAGTGCCGTCTGCACAGTCAACGCTTGCTCCAGGGTTATTGGGGTTCAGTAACGTCAGCTGATCCCCAGCTGTGTGTCCGGCAAATTCTCCTGCTTTGTCCACATCCACTGTACTACTGATTTAAAACCTCCTCCAAATACTCCTCTGGCTCCTCTGTTTTTAGTGTTTACCCTGGGCTCCAATACCGCTAGTTGCTGCTCAGAAGTGCCGTCTGCACAGTCAACGCTTGCTCCAGTGTTATTGGGGTTCAGTAACGTCAGCTGATCCCCAGCTGTGTGTCCGGCAAATTCTCCTGCTTTGTCCACATCCACTGTACTACTGATTTAAAACATCCTCCAAATACACCTCTGGCTCCTCTGTTTTTAGTATTTACCCTGGGTTCCAGCACCGCCAGCTGTTTCCCAGCAGTGTCTTTGGCACGGGTACTCCCTCCTGCCCAGCCTGGTTCCAGCACGCCAGCTGTTTCCGGGTAGTGTCAACGTCACTTTGCCTCCAATGCGTTGTCTTGTCGTGTTGCGGTTGGGTTCGCCGACTCTATGGTGCCTGCAGTTTAGGTGACTCCTATGTGGGCTGCGGGATCTGGCAATGAAGGCTGGTTCCATAGTGCCAATAGGACAAGCACCCCCTATAGGACTGTGGGTTATGGTAACTGCGGTCGGCTCGCGGCCTTGAAACTTTTTTTTACATGGGTACCTTCTGCTACCCATCCGGGTTCCAGTACAGTCAGCTGGTTCTCGGCAGTGCCTTTGGATTAGATGCCTCCTTCTCGGTATCCAAGTTCCACCAACGTCTGCTGGTCCTTGGTAGTGCTTTCTGGCACAGGTACCTCCTGCTTAGTAACCGAGTTCCAGTACCATCAGCTGGTCCTCGGTAGTTCCATTGGCTCTTGTACCTTCTGCTACCCATCCGGGTTCTAGTACAGTCAGCTGGTCCTCAGTAGTTCCTCAGCCTTCTTGTACCTTCTGCTGCATTTCCAAGTTCAAGCTTTTTGAAATGGTTCTTGGTAATCACTCTGGATCTCCCTGACGAGGACCCTGAAGACCAACCCGAAGAAAAGGACCCCGAAGACGATGACCCTGAAGACGAGGACCCTGAAGACCACCCCGAAGAAGACGAGGACCCTGAAGACCACCCCGAAGAAGACGAGGACCCCCGAAGACGAGGACCCTGAAGACCACCCCGAAGAAGACCAAGAAGATGACCCTGAAGAAGTTGACCAAGAGGACAAAGAAGAGAAGACAACCACCAAGATACAGAAGAACAAGAGACAGAAAACCAAGAAGCAGAAGTACAAGAAGCTGCAGAACAAAAAGTGGAAGAACATTAAGCATAAGACTAAAAATCAGAGCAAAAGATAATATCTAAATTATAAGCAGAAGATGACTAAGCAGTGTATGGGGGTGAGTCCGTTCCTCCTCGTGGTGCCCCTGGAAAAGACCTGCTGCTGCAGGCCAAACTGAACGCGGACAAATCCTGTTGTAAATCCTTTGTGACGGGCAGAACGAAAGGTGTAATGTCCAAACTTTTAAAGATAACAACTACAGGAATGCTTGTCACAAATAAGAATATGATGAAGAAGTAGAATATGAAGAATGTAAAAAAAAAGAATAATACGAAGAAGGTGAAGAAGATGAAGAAGGTGAAGAAGAAGTGGATGAAAAAGATGCTGATGCTGAGGATGATGAAGGAGAAAGTGTGGGAGAAGTAAAAAAGAAGATGAAGAGCATGGAAGTAGTGAAACATAAATATCTGACAAAATATAAAAATACTTAACATAGTCAATATTTCCGTAACTCAGAACGTCTTAAAAAAAATATTAATTCCTGCTATTCCATTTGATTGGGCTAAACCTCTATGCCTTTATTGTCTCCCCCACCTCCCCCAATACATTCTACATTATTCTTAGTTGTTTTCCTTCATCTAGAATTAACCTACAATGAAAGATGGGGTTTATTTTCATTCCGATATTTCTGTCCCATTGACTTGCATTGGTTTCCGGTATCTGAATCGGCGATATCCGATACTTTTTCGGTATCGGTCCGATCCAATTCGATCCGATATTTCCCGATATCAGAAGGTATTCCTCAACACTAGTCATCACTTTTCCATCTGGAAGCTATGATGAGTTTTGCTGTCAAAAGTATGTGTGGAATTATGTAACGCAGCTGTTTGGGAAAGTCTTCTATGCCTATGGATAAAAGAGCAAGCTGAGGAGTAATGTCAATTCTCATTCCGGTGATATCTATTATGAGTTGTTTAATTCCTAGCCAGAAGTTTACCAATTTTGGGCAACTCCAAAATATATGGGATAAAGTACCTGGGTTGTTACAGGCTGTCCAGCAATTTGGTGAGTTTACCAGATTAATACAATGGAGCTTGACTGGGGTCCAATACCACCGAGATAGCATTTTAAAGTAGGATTCATGAATCGTGGCAGAAGCAGTATTAGAGTACATAATAGCTAATGTTTTTTTTAGTTTTTGCAAATCTATTTTGAGATTCAATTCTTGTTCCCATGCCCCTACGAATGAGTGGTCAGGAATGTCTGTCTCCTCATTGAGGATTTTATAGAATATGTTTGATTTCCAAAGTTGGGTCTTCTTTGGAGAATTTATAAGGTCTTGTACCATTTGTGGGAGAGAAAGAGTGGGAGAGGAATTTCCAAAATAGTTAGCTATAGATCTCCAACTTGTTCTCTCATCTCTAGGAAGAGAGAACTTGGATTGAAGATAATAGAAAGACGCTAAAGAGTCGTTTTGCATAATATCATCTACATACAGTATTCCCCTATCCAACCACGTCGATAGATTGAGTTTTGGTATTAAAATTACCAGTACTGTGAGAGTAATATTTTTTATTGGTGTCGGGCTAGTTCGGTCAGGGGATTTATTTACAAGATTTCTCCATGCCAAAATAGGAGCCCTCAGAACGGGATAGCTTGGAGGAGGCCTGGAGGGTTCAATTAGATGAGCTAGTATTAATGCCGACATTTGTTTTGTTTTAACGATTGATTTTTCTATAAAAGTCCAGGCTGAGATATCTGAGTCTAACAACTATCCCCATGAAAGTTTAAGTATTGAAGCTAAGTAATAATTATAGAGATTGGGGACTCTCAACCCTTCCATCCCCTTATGCTTTTCCAAAGATATCCTAGATATTCTTGGTTTCTTCTTGTTCCAAATGTACTTCAGCAATTGGGTTTGAAATTTTTGGAACCAGATTTTAGGAATAAAGACAGGAATAGACCTAATTATATATAAGAACTTGGGAAGGAGAAGCATTTTAAATGCCTCAATTCTGCCTAGCCAGGAGATCTCAAGTTTAGTTAGGCGCAAGTAGTCCTGGTGAAAGGTTTTAAGTAGGTTAGAGAGATTCTCCTGGATTATGTCAGTTGAGGGCTTAGTTATGAGGATTCCCAAATAAGAGATTTTTCTTTCTTCCCAAGTGTATTCAAATTCTTCTTTAAGATAGGCCAGTAGGGTACAATCTAAATTAAAATCTATGATTTGGGACTTTGATTTATTTACTTTATAAAGGGAGAGGTGGGAAAATTCTTCGATTGATGATGTTACATGTCTCAAAGATTTAAGAGGGTTCGAAATGGTAAGCAAAATATCATCTGCAAACAGGGCTATTTTGGTTTAAATTTTAAAGGGATGCCTTTAATGTTAATATTTTCCCTGATCGAGGCCGCAAAGGGCTCAATAAAGAGATCAAAGAGGATGGGTGAAAGGGGGCACCCCTGTCTAGTGCCATTAGAAAAGCTAAACTTTTGAGAAAGAGTGTTATTTGAGTAGATTCGAGCAGACTGATTGGAGTACATCGATTTAATAGACCTAAAAATGTTCCCGTGAAGGCCGAATTTTTTGCAGAGTGCCAAAGAGAAAAGGCCAGTAGACTCTGTCGAAAGCCTTCTCTGCATCTAGAGCTAGGAAGGCTGATGGTAGTTTTGAGCGTTCAACCAGGGTAATTAGATCTATAGCTCTTCATGTGGCGTCAGCAGTGGTTCGGCCAGGAATAAATCCAGTCTGGTCGTTATGGATTAATTTACCAATATGTGATTTCAGTCTATCCGCAACCAATTTTGCCAGAATTTTTGTATCAGAATTTAGGAGGAAGATAGGCCTGTAGTTCTTTGTATCTAAGGGGTCTCCTTTATTTTTGGGAATAATAGTGACAATAGCTTCCAACATGTCATGCGGAAGAAATCCCTGCTGAGCAGAGTGATTAGATAATCTGGTAAGATAAGGAAGCAGTAAATTGTTAAATGATTTATACAACTCATTTTGGAAGCCGTCTGGGCCCGGCGATTTACCTATTTTAAGCTCTTTAATTACTCCTGAGATTTCTTCGGATGAGTATGGTAGGTTTAAGTCTTGCAGATCTTGATCATTTAAAGTTGGCAAGTTAAGTTTGGTTAAGTAACCATCAATCTCCATGTCAGAGGGCTGGGTTGAGGTAGAGTTTTCTCTTAAATTATATAGTGCTTTATAAAAGTCTGCAAAAGAGTTAACTATATCTTGTGGATGTTTTACTAAACGACCGGAGGGGTCTTTAATCTCATTTATTCTAGACTTCAGTTTAAAGTGTTTAACCTTAGCAGCAAATAATTTAGACGGTCTATCTGTGGAGAAGTAGTATTTAGATTTGGTTGTTTGTACCATTTTGTCATATTTACTTGTTAACATTGATTTGAGATTCATTCTAAGTTGGAGGATCTTAGCAGAATAGTCTAGGGAGGGATTGGAAACTTTTTTTTGTTCCAAACTATGTATATCTTTGACCAAATTTTTTGTTTTGTCTCTATTAGTTTTAGCTAGTTGTGAATTTAATTGAATAAGCTTTCCTCTGAGTACTGCCTTGAAAGCAGACCATAAAGTAAATATTGATATGTTATCAATATCATTGTCTTTAAAATAGTTTTGGATAGTGCTTTCTATTTCTTTTTTATAAACTGGGTTGTTATAGAGGAAGCTGTTATTTCTCCAAAGCCGTTGTGCGGAGGTATTGCATAGTGTCTCAACCTCAAATACTACCGGGCCGTGGTCAGACCATATTCTGGGGCCTATACAGATACATTTGAATTTGTGGAGAGAGAAGATATTTGTGAGGACTAAATCTAGTCTGGCATAGGAATTATGAGTACCCGAGAAATGTGTGAACTTCATAGATGACGAGTGGATGCATCTAAAGACATCATACAATCAATATTTTATTATCTAAGGATCCAAGCATAAAGAGTATTTCCTTGATTTGTTAGAAGAATCAAGGGAGGGATTAGGAACTATATTAAAATCACCAAAAATTAGCAATTCACCCCTTGTATGCTGGTCAATTTTTTGCAAAATTCTATTAAGAAATGTGATTTGTCCACTGTTAGGTACATAGACATTCTCTAGGGTAAAAAGTTGGTGATTTAGTTTACAGGTTAAGATTATAAACCTCCCATTTGGGTCATCTATACGAGAAATTTGTTCGAATGTAACAGAATTTTTAATCAAGATGGCAACGCCCCATTTTTTTTTTTTTTTGATTATTTGCGAGAAATAGATTTTGGAAGTCCTTGTGTGAAAATGTAGGTTGATTAGTAGAGGAAAATTTGGTTTCCTGTAAGGCCGCTACATCAGCTTTGTAGTCTTTAATCGTCTTCCAGGTATAAAAGCGCCGTTGGGGAGAGTTCAGGCCGTTAACATTGTTGACCAAGAATTTAAGTGACATGACCAAGTTTGTTGAGATAAGAAAAAAAGACTCCATTTTAAATGAGAGATTACTGTCATTAGTTTTCCTTTAAACATAAGTAAAGAATGAAAGAATAACAAGGAATATCTAAATTTTACCTAACGTCAAACTATACTGAATTGTACTAAACAAGTAGAGAAAACTTAGTCTCAGATCAAGTCCGAGTCCAACAAATTACTCTGGAAACCCAACAAGGAGGGAATACATTTCGATGGATACCTCATATATGGAGCTAAAGTTTCGGCAGATTGCATCAGCCTAATGATAGATATAGTTCATCAGGTGATGATCCCCAGATCCCCAAGAATTTTTTTCCCATTTTCAGTATCCGAGACACCATAGTTCTTCCCTTGATAGAAGATGTAACATACCTGGCGGCGTTCTTGTATAGGGCACCATCTCCCACTATGCAAGATCGCAAACTTGATCATCAGTCCAGTCTGCTAGCCTGGCTTCTTTCCATGCTGTCTGCTTGCCTCTGTTCTGGCTGCTTAGGGCGGCGGCCTGGTCACTTCCTGTTTCTTGTAGCTGGTGTGGGCACACACCTAATGCATCCTCAGCCTATTGCTGTCTGTCACTGGATATTTAAACCAGCTTCACCTGGAAGCTGGTGCCTGAGCAACTCTATCATTCAGTGTGCTCCTTGACTCTGAATGTGCCAGGTCCTGTTCTGTTTCTCCTGCCTGTCTGCCTTCCTGGAGGCTGTATTTCCAGGCCTCTCTGAACACGCTCCTAGCCTGTTCATCCCGCCTTCTAGGGGCCGCATACCTAGATCTGTTATCTGTGTTTCTTCCCTGTCTGTCCGCCTTCCTGGAGGCTGTATTTCCAGGCCAGTCTGAACACGCTCCTAACCTGTTTGTCCCGCCCTCTGGGGGCCGCATACCCAGACTCGCTCCTGTATCTCGCTGCAGTGTCAGTTCCTGTCTGAACACTCTCCTAGTCTGCTTCCTGTTTTTCTCTATGTCCGTACCTTCCCTTTTTCTACAGAGTCTGAACCTGCACCTAACTCCTACTCGTTGTCGCTGTACTTCCGTTTGTGAGTTTAGAGTCCTCTCGCTACTTCATTGCAAGTATCTTGTGTGTATCTGGTTCTGCCTTTCCCTTTCAGTCTGTTCCGTGTGAAGAAAGCCCTGTCCCCTCTGCTCTGCCTTTGCTCACCGCTCCGGCGGTTTATCTCTGCCCTGCCTGACTCACCGCTCCGGCGGTTCCTGCCTGCTGTGCCTTGCTCACCGCTCTGGCGGTTCTTGCCTGTTCTGCCTTGCTCACAGCTCCGGCGGTTCTTGCCTACTCTGCCTTGCTCACCACTCCGGCAGTTCTTGCCTGCTTTGGCTTGCTCACCGCTCCGGCGGTTCTTGCCTTCTCTGCCTTCCTCACCACTCCGGCGGTTTCTGTCTGCTCTGCCTTGCTCACCGCTCCGGCGGTTCTCGCTCTGCTCTGCCTTTGCTCACCGCTCCAGGTGGTCTCGCTCTGCTCTGCCTTTGCTCACCGCTCCAGGCGGTCTAGCCCTGCTCTGCTCTTGATCACCGCTCCGGCGGTCTCACTCTGCTCTGCTCTTGCTCACCGCTCCAGCGGCCTCGCCCTGCTCTGCTCTTGTTCACCGCTCCGGCGGTCTCGCTCTGCTCTGCTTGTCTACCGCATCTGCGGTTCTGTTCCTGAGTCCCAGTCTGTACTGGACCTTATCCAGTCTGTGCTCCAACCTGCTAGTGCCTCCCTGTCGGCACTCCAGCCGTGCTTGCCTGTACTCCCTGCATGCATACCAGTCGTGCTTACCAGTGCCCACCTGTCTGCATACCTGCCGTGCCTACCTATACCCACCAGTCAGTGTGCCAGCCTAACTTGCCTGTTCCTGTATTCTCCGGTGTGGGTCAACAGCCATGTCCGGGGTCTGTCCTGGAGTAGCACCTGGTCCCTCTACTCGGTTCCTCCCTGGTGCACTGGCGTCGTTATCCGCCGTGCGACCTTGGTCGGATCGGGTAGATACTTAGTTACGCCCCTCCAGGCACTCTCCGGTTCATGGTCCAGTGGGATCACTAAACACGCACACGCCAGTCAGTCTGGGCGTGTGCATAACAGAAGAAAAGAACTTTTGTGGGATTAAATCCCCATTTGTACTGAATCTGACTACATCTGGAAGGTCCCGAAGGACCCGGAGGCGCTCACGCTCATGTCTAGTGAGATTATCCCTCTGTACATAACGTGGGATCCGCTCAAACTCCTTCGTAACCACCTGAACAAACAGATCTATGTTGGTGCTTGTGGACAGTGGGGGAAATTTCTTAGACTTGACCCTAATAGATGCAGGGATCTTACCCCAAGTGAGTAGAATTCCCTACAATTGGTGTTAGAAGTGTGGACAGCATTCCCAGTGAACACTTGTGACTGCTACAGGAGGTGCTGCATGTCCTGGATGAAAGTGGCCATAAGCCAGCAAGCGATGTTAGACAAAATGGAGGACCTGATTAAACATCTGGTGCATGCCCAGCAGCAACATTTACAGCAGTAACAACAGTTACAGCATTTTTCCATCTAGAAGACGGTAAGGAGAGCCCTGTAGAAAATGACCCCAGGTGAAGACATAGATGCCTTTTTGACCATTTTTGAAAGTGCTGCTGAGAGGGAGACACTTCCGCCAGAGCAATGGACAGAGTTGCTGGCGTCATACTTGACGGGGGAGCCCCAGAAGGCCTATTGTGACTTGGCCTTGCAAGACGGCAAGTAATATGGCAAGCTAAAAATTTACATTTTGGTGGGCTTGGTGAGGACCCTTGACATGGGTTGTTAGCTTGTGTATTTTGGCCAAAATATCAACCAATACCTCATATGAAGCATTTATTGTACACATTATTTTTTATTGCACATTTTTCCATTTTTGCAGGATGTAGCCAGGCCCTTTAGTGTTGGTTGAGTGAAGTGAGGCGTCTGTCCTTGTGGGGTGCACTCATATAGTGCTGGACAGCGCGCCTGATCTAATAGTATGGGCGCCATTAATAGGCTGTAAGCCAGACACTGTGCATCACGCGTACATGTGTGACTGGCGTCCTATGCAAGCCTCATTTGTGAGCATTTTTTACTAGGCAGGAACCACCTCCATGAATTGGTAGGTTTGTGAGTGGCTGTTTCCATCATATTTTGCTCCTTTGCTGCCCCCCCTTTATCATGGGGCATTTGTTATCTGACTTGCTGTTGGTAAGGCTGTTTTTCTTTCTGGTATGTTTTTTGAATTTATGTCCTCTAGTTAGCCGACAATCACGAGGGCCACACTGCTTCTCCAACTGATCTCTGGGAAGAAGGTTGGCATCCACTGCATTCATTGCAATGCTAAAGACTATTCAGTGGCCAGAGTGGACATTGAAACGGTCCCATGAGGTCAGCGTCGTCCAGGACTTATTGCACGACATCATCATAGGGTGGGACTTTTGTTTGGTTTGGGACCTGTGGGGGAAGGGGACAGGGCTCCGTTGCAAAGATAATAAACAGGTCAGCCCTAAAGAATTATCACCACACCCAGAGTCTGAGGAGTTTCCCTTCTGTGTCCTTGTGGGGGATGAGGAGGTACAGTGGGTACGGAAAGTATTCGGACCCCTTTAAATTTTTCACTCTTTGTTTGATTGCAGCCATTTTATAAATTTTAAAAAGTTCTTTTCTTCTCATTAAAGTACACTCTGCACCCCATCTTGACTGAAAAAAAAACAGAAATGTAGAAATTTTTGCAAATGTATTAAAAAAGAAAAACTGAAATAACACATTGTCATAAGTATTCAGACCCTTTGCTCAGTATTGAGTAAAAGCACCCTTTTGAGCTAGCACAGCCACTAGTCTTCTTGGGAATGATGCAAAAAGTTTTTCACACCTCAGGATTCTCTGCCATTCTTCCTTGCAGATCCTCTACAGTTCCATCAGGTTGGATGGTGAACGTTGGTGGACAGCCATTTTCAGCTCTCTCCAGAGATGCTCAATTGGGTTCAGGTCAGGGCTCTGGCTGGGCCAGTCAAGAAGGGTGACAGAGTTGTTCTGAAGCCACTCCTTTGTTATTTTAGCTGTGTGCTTAGGGTCATTGTCTTGTTGGAAGGTGAACCTTCGGCCAAGTCTGAGGTCCAGAGCACTCTTGAATAGGTTTTCATCCAAGATATCTCTGTACTTGGCCACATTCATGTTTCCTTCAATTGCAACCAGTCGTCCTGTCCCTGCAGCTGAAAAACACCCGCATAGCATGATGCTGCCACCACCATGTTTCACTGTTGGGATTGTATTGGGCAGGTGATGAGCAGTGCCTGGTTTTCTCCACACATACCGCTTACAATTATCACCAAAAAAGTTCTATCTTCGTCTCACCAGACCAGAAAATCTTATTTCTCATAGTTTGGGAGTCTTTCATGTGTTTTTGAGCAAACTCTATGCGGGCTTTCATATGTCTTGCACTGAGGAGAGGCTTTGGTCGGGCCACTCTGCCATAAAGGCCCAACTGGTGGAGGGCTGCAGTGATAGTTGACTTTGTGGAACTTTCTCCCATCTCCCTACTGCATCTCTGGAGCTCAGCCACAGTGATCTTGGGGTTCTTCTTTACCTCTCTCACCTAGGCTCTTCTCCCACGATTGCTCAGTTTGGCTGCACGGCCAGGTCTAGGAAGGCTTCTGGTGGTCCCAAACTTCTTTCATTTAAGGATTATGGAGGCCACTGTACTCTTAGGAACCTTGAGTAATGCAGAAATTCTTTTGTAACCTTGGCCAGATCTGTGCCTTGCCACAATTCTGTCTCTGAGCTCCTTGGGAAGTTCCTTTGAGCTCATGATTCTCATTTGGTTTGACATACACTGTAAGGTCTTATATAGACAGGTGTGTGCCTTTCCAAATCAAGTCCTATCAGTTTAATTAAACACAACTGGACTTCAATGAAGGAGTAGAACCATTTCAAGGAGGATCACAAGGAAATGGACAGCATGTGACTTAAATATGAGTGTCTGAGCAAAGGGTCTGAATACTTACGACCATGTGTTATTTCAGGTTTTCTTTTTTAATAAATTTGCAAAAAATTCTACATTTCTGATTTTTTTTCAGTCAAGATTGGGTGCAGAGTGTACTTTAATGAGAAAAAAAATGAACTTTTTAGAATTTACCAAATGACTGCAATGAAACAAAGAGTGAAAAATTTAAAGGGGTCTGAATACTTTCCATACCCACTGTAGTGTCACCTGAGGCCAACATTCCTGAACTAGGAGTGACCGACAAAAATTTTGGGTCCACTCAGCATAGGGACCTAACTCTAAGGGAAGCATTCAACAATGTAACCGTCGTAAATGGTATAGCGCAGGAGCCGGGGGTGACACCAGGTTTCCCTATTTTATGTTGACTGGGAAGTTATTGTGCCAGATTACAAAAGTGAGGATGGTGTTAGTGGAAGAGTTATTGGTACCAGGACCCTATAGACGGAGGGTGTTGGACATGGCTTATTCACATGTCCAACGTGGTCATCTGGGGTGAAAAAAACTCCGGCATGGATCATGCAGAGATTCTATTGGCCTGGATGTCACAGGAAAATCTTAAAGTATTGCAGGTCCTGTTCCACGTCCCAGCTAACTGCACTCACCTCTCACTTTCAAAGTCCCCTTGTGCCATTACCCATCATAGAAGTGTCATGTGAAAGAATTGCCATGGACTTGGTCAGTCACCTGGTTAAGTCTGCTCAGGGGCATCAATATATATTGGTCATCCTGGACTATGCTGGTACCCTGAAGCGGGTCTCCTGAGGAACGCTCTGTGAAAAGTATAGCCCACGAGTTGGTCCACGGTTTTTCTCAGACGGGATTACCGAGGGAGATCCTGACCAACAAAGGAAAGCACTTTATGAGTATGGTGATAAGGGAACTGTGTAAGGCCCTGCAAATTACACAGCTGAAGACATCAGTATACCATCCCCAAAGATTCAATAAAACACTCAAGGCTTAGGAAGGCCATAGGAAAGGATGATAGAGACTGTGACTGTCTGCTACCATATCTTCTGTTCTCTATCCGGGAGGTTCCACAGGCCTCTACTGGATTTTCTCCATTTGAGCTTAAGATAAGATAAGATAAGATATACTTTATTTATCCCGGAGGAAATTGCGGTATCACAGCAGCAGAACACAGATCTCGAACATGACACATATGATAACATAACATTTGGAATGCTTTAGACATTGCTTTTCAGACATTTGTTAAACACCCCCATAGCTGTTGGAACAAACGATTTCCTGTATTTTTCCTTTTTACACCTTAGTTGTATTAGGCGATTGCTGAATGTGCTCTTCTGTTTCGCAAACAGTTCATAAAGCGGGTGTGTGTTGTTGCCCATTAGAGCTCTGCACTTCTTCTTAATCCTATCCTCTACCACCTCTTCAAAAGTCCCAAGCTGTAGGCACACCGTCGCGCTAGCCTTCTTGATAAGTCTGTTGAGCTTGTTGGCGTCAGCAACACGCACACTGTTACCCCAGCAAATTATTGCCGCAAAGGTGGCACTTTCAATGGATTGGTAGAACACCTCAAGCATTTTGCCACACACATTAAATGACCTTAACTTCCTTAGGAAGTACAATCTACTCATCCCCTTCTTGTAGACCTTCTCCATGTGGCACTTCCAGTCTAGCTTGCTATCCAGGTAAACCCCCAAATATTTGAAACTGTCCACCATCTCCACATCCTGACAGTCAATGGTAACAGGTAGGCATACCTTCTTGCACCTTCCATAGCTCATCGCCAACTCCCTGGTTTTCTTAACATTTAGTTCTAGATGGTTAGCCTGGCACCATACTACAAAGTCCGCAACCACCCTTCTATATTCCTCTTCATCCTGGTCCTTCCCAATACCGCCAACTATCACAGAGTCATCCGAGTACTTCTGGAGGTGACAACGGTCTGATTTATACTGAAAGTCAGCTGTGTACAATGTAAAGAGGAATGGCGACAGCACTGTTCCCTGCGGGGCTCCGTCACTGCTCAGTAAACTATCTGATGTAGCCGTCCCCCACCTAACAAACTGTGGCCTATCCGACAGGTAGTCAATTATCCAATTCACAAGTCCCTCATCCACCGCCATTTTAATCAACTTTCCACGCAGTAAGAGTGGCTGTAATGTGTTGAACGCACTAGAGAAATCAAAGAACAAAGCACGCACTGTGGTTCCATCATTGTCCAAAAAGGAATGTACTGTTTGTAGCAGAGACGCTACAGCATCGTCCACCCCCAGTCCCTGCCGGTACGCAAACTGAGGAGCATCAGTATGCGCCATCACCCTCGGACACAAGTGAGCAAGTACTACTCTCTCCAAGGACTTCATCGCATGCGATGTTAAGGCCACCGGTCTATAGTCCCCCGAGGAAGCCGGGAAGGTAGTCTTGGGAACCGGCATCAGGCAGGAAGTCTTCCATAGCACTGGTACTCTCTTTGATTGTAAGCTCTGGTTAAAGAGATAATGGAAGACAGTACACAACTCATTTGCACACACTCTGAGGACACGTGGACTGAGACCGTCAGGCCCTGCTGCTTTGCCAATGGCCAGCTTACTAAACTGGTCCCTCACGTCATTTTTGGAGACCGAGAAATGATCTATTTCACCCCCTGTTAATTTAGCTAGTTGTTCCCCGGCCTCCTCCCCCTTCCCTGCTGCTACCGCACCTTTATTGCTGAATCTATTGAAGAACTCATTCATTTCATTAGCCATTCTAAGTCCACCAACCCCCTGCTCCGACCTTGCCTTAAACCCAGTCACTAGCTTCATTCCAGCCCACACCTCTCTGGAGCTTTTTTGTGCAAATAGATTTTCTAATTTAACTCTGAATGCCTCACGGGCAATCTTAATTTTCCCCTTTAGGTCTCGCTGTATAATTTTCAATGCCTCCTTGTCCTTCCTTTTAAAAGCCAGTTTTTTCATGTTTAGTAAATGTTTCAACTCTTTTGTAATCCATGGCTTATTGTTTGCATAACACCGAATCTCTTGAACAGGTACTACAATGTCCATACAGAAGTTGATGTAATCAGTAACTCTGCCAGTAATCTCATTAACATCACAATTCTCTTTCATGGTACACAACACCTCCCAGTCTGTACAATCAAAGCAGTCTTGTAACGCCTCCTCTGCTACTGGACACCACTTCCTTATCTTTTTAATTGTCACTGGTTGTTTGCGGACGTCTGCTTGGTAAGCAGGAGACAATAGTATGAGGTTGTGGTCAGATTTCCCCAGGGGGGGTAATGCAGCCGATGAATAAGCATTCTTAACATTAGCAAAGAGGAGATCCAGTGTGTTGTTGTCCCGTGTAGGACATTTGACATATTGATAGAACTTTGGTATTGCAGATGAGATCTTTACTCGATTGAAATCCCCAGAAATTACAGTTAGAGAGTTTGGGTGTTTAGTCTGAAGCCGGGCCATCACCCCTGACAACACATCCCCAGCAGCCTCTGGGTTCGCAGATGGTGGTATATACATCACAACTACAATAACAAGAGTGAATTCTCTAGGCAGATAGTAAGGCCTGAGGCCCACTGCTAACAGTTCAATATTTGGACAGCAATGTTTCTTCTTAACAGTTACATGCCCCTGATTGCACCATCTGTTGTTAATGTAGAGTATCACTCCTCCACCTTTTTTCTTGCCGCATCTAACTCTCTCTCTATCAGCCCGAACCATTTGAAACCCTGGTACCGAGACACAAGAATCTGGGACCTCCTCATGCAGCCAGGTTTCTGTAAAGCACATGAGACTGCATTCCCTAAACTCCTTCTGGGTCTTACTCAGAGCCAGCAGTTCATCGACTTATTTCCCAGCGATCGTACGTTACCCATGATAATGGATGGGACCACTGGTTTAAACCTTCTCCTCCAGGACTTGATCTTCTTGCCTGCTCTGCAGCCTCTGAAAGGTCTCCTTATTTCCCGTGGAACATTCCGTATTGCCACTGCTGGAGAAGACTTTATCCTGCGCAGTTCCAGAAGACGATCCCTAGAATACACTGCTCGTTTAGCAACAGACCTAGGGTCCACCATCCCGTCATTGTTTCCACCCGTCACACCAGTCCTCTCCATGGCAGATCGTATGCAGTGACCTCCACCGCTCACATATGGCTGTATCCCTGTCACAGGCTGTGGGTAGCAGCATGCATCCTTCAGTAGCATTAGCTGAGATGGTCCGTATTGCGTGCCCCAGAGTGTCTGTACCTGCAGGAGACTTGTAAGTGGTGGAGGAAGATCCAGGTGCAGATCTCGTGCTGTGTGCCCAGCAGCAGTTGATAGTGTGGGAAGTGTTGTACGTTCCATCCCCAATAGACGAGTATACAGGAACGTTGCAATCCAGAGAAGGTAAGAAAATAAAATAAAATAATAAAATAAAATAACTGTAACAAAACTGTAACTGAAATATAGTAGAAGCTTCTGCTGCTGCAATGGGCTGCCAGTAGTCCGGCGCCGTATTGTCTCCGTATTGTCTCTTCTGTATGGCTGACACCCACGGGGTCTCCTTGCTATAGTGAAGGGAAGCCGAAGTCACACCCCACCCGAGCGTCATCGAGCAAGTAAGTCACTCAGATGCAGGAGAGGATTGCGAAGGTGATGCCCATTGTGAAAGGACATCTCTTCCAGGCACAAGAAGCTCAAGCTAGGGTCTACAACCGGCCAGAGTGAGGCAATTCAACCTTGGGGACTTAGTCTTCATACTAATTCCCAACGTGGAGAGTAAGTTCCTGGCCAAGTGGCAAGGGCCATATGAGGTGGTGGAAAAGCTTGGTGAAGTGAATTACAAGATTCATCAACTGAGTAGATGCAAGCCCTTCCAGATCTATCATGTCAATCTCATCAAGCTGTGGCAAGACAGAGAGCCAGTTGAAACTTCGTTTTCACTCACTGGTCAAGCCAGAAGCCAATGTTGAAGGAGTCGCAATAGCAGAGATGCCGTCGAACACCCAAAAACAGCAGTGCCGGGAATTGCTGCAGCAGAACAAGAACCTATTCTCAGAATAAAACTTAAAGCCCTATCGACTTTCCGAGGCCCAATGAAAGCTGATCTCCAAGAAAGTACGTCGTATGTTGAAAGTCATTGAGGAATCCAAGAGTGGATGGTCTACACCGATTGTCCTGGTACCAAAACCTGATGGTGAATGGAGATTCTGCAATGACTACAGGAAATTCAATGAGGTCTCGAAGTTCGACATTTACCCAATGCCCAGGGCAGATGAATTGATTGAAATGCTAGGGCCAGCCAGATACATTACCACCCTTGACCTCACAAAAGTGTATTGGGAAATCCCCATGTAGCAAGATGCCAAGGAAAAAACAGCCTTCTCGACGCCAGAACAATGTTATCATTCTCAGTACGTCAGGATGCCATTTGGGTTGCAGGGAGGGCCATTTTCCAGACAGCCATGGACCAAACCTTAACACTCCATAAAAAGTATGCAGTGACCTACTTAGATGATAACGTCATATTCAGCCAGGACTGGGGAAGTCCTCTTAGCAAAGTTCAGGCAATACTTGATGCCCTAAGGATGGCAGGCTTTACCATCAACCCTAAGAAGTGTGCAATGGGGATGGAGGAAGCCAAGTATCTGGGCTACATAGTAGGAAGAGGTGTAATAAAACCACAAATATATAAGGTAGAGGCGATCCAGAGGTGGCCACAGCCCTTCTCAAAGAAGCAGATCAGTGCATTTTTACCCATCGTGGGCTACTACAGAAGATTTGTACCTAATTTTGCCCTGATAGCAGCCCCGCTGATGGATCGTCTGAAAGGGATGAAGTCAGATATGACTACATTGTCCCTGGAGCATTCATTACAGGGTGTTCATTTACATTTATTAAATGTCTTTGTGCATTGACTTGTCTGCTGATACCAAGTCTTTAAACCAGGTTAGTACTTGTACTCATGTCAAGTAGGAAATTATCGTCCACTGATGATGTAGAGAAGATGGAATTAGATCAAATCTGTGAGGAAGATCTCTTTCCACTTTGTTTATGTCTCCATCTACAGTATGTACTCTGTTGTTTTTGAGATCGGTACAATCCCTCTGATATTTTTTTGTTTTACACTGCAAATTGCCTCTTCAGAGTGAAAAAGGACTTGAACTCTGTTGTGCCACCTATTGGAAGCCGCAATCCTACAATTCACAATCAACCCTTCAATGAGTCTTGCAATATGACATAGAATAATAGCCAAATCAGAATCTCAATTTGCAGACACAATGTTTCGGGCTATTGGCCCTCGTCAGTGCAAAGTATGAGAACTGATTTGGCTAGGTGAGAGGCTCTGGACTGAGGTCTAAGGGGTAACGTTTCTCCTTGTGGAGAGTGAGACAAGCCATCACTATCTCTTTTTCCCAGTTTCGTAAATCATGATCCAGTTGCTCTTTAAATTTTGACATTCCCTCCTAGGAGAGGTGTTTAATTAAATTTTCCTGGATCAAATTGATCTCAACCTCTGCCAGGGAAAATTCACTAGTGTTGCGCCTGCGTCTCTGCCTCTTGCTCAGCAGAGACACTAACTCCATTACTGTCGTGGCCCCCGGCTGGTGTCTCCCGTGCCGCCGGCCGTCTCCCACATTGGCCATGCCTGGGGTGCGCGCTCTGCGCGCAGATCCCCAGGCACTGTGGTTAGGGCGCGCGCGTGCTCCCGGTCTCTTAAATGGGCCACGTGCGCCGTCCTAAGATGTCCGGAGGACAGATATTATTTAAAGCACCTCCCCCAACATTGAGGTGCCTGTGCAGCATGTTAGTTTGGTTCCCTAACCTTCCTGTCAGTTCTCATGTCCCAGCTGTGCCTGTCAGCCTGTCTATAAGCCGTGCCCATCTGCCTGTCCTTCCTCCGTGCCAGTCGGCGCCTGCCATCAGTCTCGTGGGAGTCACCTGCTCTCACACGAGGTCAGTCCCAGAGTGGCACCTGGTCCACCTTCCCGGTCCCTCCTTGGCTCACGGAGTCGTAAAGCTGCCGTCAACCAGGGTCAGTTCGGGTGAGGTCCCTAGTTACGCCCCTCCAGTCCTTCATTGTACCACAGCACAGTGGTTCCACCACCCGGCACTGTAACAGTTCGCACATGCCATGGAATCCATTGGTTCTCCTTTGGTCTCGGACCTTTACCAAGAGGTCTCCCACCAAAGATTGCAACAGGATGCAATCCTGTCCTTCCTGTGGACTGTACACTCCCACCTGGATGCACTGTCTACCCCGGCTGCACCTGTCTCTACCCAAGCGGTAACCACTCTTGCAGCACATCAACCCTGTGGCGGTGTGGTACCCAGTTTTGGACCCCGACTGTCTGCTCCTCCATGCTTTGGCGGTGATTCTGCTTTATGTCAGGGTTTCATCAATCAGTGTACGCTGCACTTCGAGCTCCTGGCTCATCAGTTTGCCTCTGACCGGGCTAAAGTGGCATTCATCATGTCTCATCTTTCTGGAGAGGCGTTGGTGTGGCTAAATCCCCTATGGGAGAGGGGGGATCCTCTGCAATCCAACCTCCAGGCTTTCCTTGATACCTTTCAGAGGGTTTTCGATGAGCCTGGTCACACATCCTGAACTGCCTCCTCTCTTCTTTGTCTACGCCAGGGGAGTCTCACAGTGGGCCAGTATGCCGTGCATTTCCGCACCCTCGAATCTGAACTCACCTGGAATTACGAAGCTCTGGTGGCTACCTTTTGGGAAGGCCTTTCTGGGTGGATCAAGGACGAACTGGCCGGTCGTGACATACCCACCTCTCTGGATGACCTAGTGTCTCTGGCCACACGGATCGACATAAGGTTCCAGGAGCATTCTAAGGAGGTGATCCATGAGAAAAGACCTCTATGCCTTGCTCCCACCTACCAGAAGCCGGTTTCACAACAAGCCTATGCCTCAGCCTCGGCATCCACACCAGAATCTATGCAGGTGGACCAGGTGAAGATGGTCAAGACTCGCCAGGAGGTCCGCCGTGCTGAGGGAAGATGCTTTTATTGTGGCACTTCGGGGAATGTGATCCACTCCTATCCAGAGAGACAAGAAAACTCCAGTGCCTAGGATCGCTTGGAGAGGTCGTCCTGGGCAAGAATTGTTCCTCTCCATCCCTGACTCTGTCTGTATCGGTTTCCTGTGGCAACATCCATTTTTTCGAGACAGCTTATCTGGAATCCGGTGCTGTTGGGAATCTCATCCAACAAACCAGATCCCTATCCAAAGTCTCCTGGATCCGTTGGTGGTTTCCTTGGTGGATGGGAGGCCCCTTTCCGAGTCCATCTTGTTCGTCACCAAGCCCGTAGTTCTCCAGATTGGTATGCTACACTCTGAGAAAATCTCCTTCTACGTGCTGTCCAGCCGCTGTCATCCTTTTGCTGCTAGTACTGCCTTGGCTTCAGAGACACGAGCCAGTCTTGAATTGGAGTTTGGGAAAGGTGCCCTGCTGGGGTCAGGAGTGTCACAAGACCTGCTTGATTCCTGTCGGTTCTGCTCGTCATCCGTCCACTCCAGCTAATCTACCTGGCTTGCTGGCACCCTACTGGTCATATGCTGATGTCTTTGACAAGATAGAGGCTGAGACACTACCACCTCATAGGCCATATGATTGTACTATCGACCTTATCCCTGGTGCCTCACCTTCCCGTGGTCAAATCTACCCCCTATCATTGGCCGAGACCTGCGCCATGTATGAATACATTGAGGAGAATCTTGCTAGGTGATTTATCCAGAAATCCACCTCTCCGGCTGGTGCAGGATTCTTATTTGTCAAGAAGAAGGATGGCTCTCTTCGCCCTTGTATCGACGATAGGGGTCTAAATCAAATAACTATAAAAAACAATTATCCTCTGCCTCTCATCTCCGAGTTGTTTGATTGCTTTAAAGGCGCAAAAATCTTCACTAAGCTCGATCTCTGTGGTGCTAACAATCTGATCTGGATTCGCCAGAGCGACAAGTCGAAGACTGCATTCAACACTTGGGATGGCCACTATGAGTGATGCCCTTCGGACTCTGCAAATCATCGTCAGTCTTTCAAGAGCTGGTGAATGACATCTTTTGAGATATTTTATACTCATGCGTGGTAGTGTACCTGGACGATATCCTGGTGTTCTCTCCTGATCTGCCCTCACATCGCAGAGACGTTTGACAGGTATTGCAAAGGCTCAGGAAGAATCGTCTGTATGCCAAGTTCAGGAAATGCGTTTTTGAACAGACTTCTCTTCCATTCCTGGGATACATAATCTTGGAGACCTGTCTTAAGATGGACCCCGAAAAAGTGTCTGCCTTCCTAACGTGGCCCCGACCTGAGGGGTTGAAAGCTATTCAGCAGTTTCTGGGATTCGCCAATTATTACCCACTGTTCATTCCCCATTTCTCTTCCCGGACTGGTCCCATCTCTGCTCTGACCCGCAAAGCTGTAATCCCAAGGAATGAACTCCCAAGGTGGAGAGTGCTTTTGTGTCAAGGAAACAAGCTTTCTCTTCTGCTCCGATGCTACACCGTCTTGACTGTAACAAGCAGTTCTTTCTGAAGGTTGATGCCTCTTCCTCATGGGCCGGAGCAGTTCTCACCCATAAATCTTCGTCCGGGCGAATGGTGACCTGCGGCTTCTTTTCCAAGCTCTTCTCTCCCTCAGCGCGCAATTATTCTATTGGAGATCAGGAACTTCTGGCCATCAAATTGGCACTGGAGGAATGGTGGTTCTTACTGGAGGGGGCCCTACATCCGGTGGTCATCTACATGGACTATGAGAATCTCGCCTACTTGCAGTCCGCTCAATTACTTAATACTCGTCAGGCCAGATGGTCTCTGTTCTTTGCCCGCTTCAATATCAATCTCCACTTCTGACCGGCAGATAAAAATATCAAGGCAGATGCACTCTCCAGATCATTCCTGTCTACCGACCAAGAGAAGGAGCCTCAACACATCATTGAACCCTCCAGAATAATTACCGTTGCTCCGTTTGATCTGTCTTATCTTCCTTCTGGTAAGACTTTTGTGGCAGCTCCAGATAGGAAGAGGGTTCTACACTGGGGTCATTCGTCTAAACTGGCTGGCCATGCTGCTCAGAAAAAGACACTTCTGCTCATTTCCCGACATTATTGGTGGCCGACCCAACGCAAGGATGTTGCGGATTTTGTCTCTGCCTGCTCTTCCTGTGCCCAAAACAAGACTCCTAGGCAACTTCCGACTGGGCGACTACTTCCTTTACCTGTGCCTTCCACTCCATGGCAACATATTTCGATGGATTTCATCACAGATCTTCCCGTATCGGCCGGTTGTACTGTCATTTGGGTGGTAGCTGACCGCTTCTCCAAGGTGGCTCACTTCATTCCTCTGCCTGTTCTCCCATCTGCGCCAGTGCTGGCTAAAGAGTTCATTCTTCACATATTCTGACTCCATGGTCTACCTCTTCATATTGTCTCTGATAGAGGAGTCCGGTTTACTTCACACTTCTGGAGAGCCACGTGCAAGCTTCTAAGCATCGCATTGGATTTCTCATGGGCTTATCATCCACAGTCTAATGGCCTGGTTGAACATATCAATCAGATCCTTACCAGCTTCCTCCGGCACTTCGTCAACCCCCACCATAGCAACTGGGTGAAACTCCTGCCTTGGGCTGAATTTTCCTATAATAATCACATGAGTGAATCCTCAGCCAAATCTCGCTTTTTTGTGGTGTATGGTCAGCATCCCAATATCCCGTTTCCTGTCTCTACTTCTGTTGACAATCTTGCTGCGGAGTATCTGGTTAAAAACTTTTCCGAGACCTGGGAGGACACAAAGTCTATGCTGCTGCAATCTTTTGAGCGGATGAAGAGACATGCAGACAAGAGACGTCTAGATCGCCTCAATTCCGTCTGGGGGACAAGTTCTGGTTATCCTCCAAGTATGTTCATCTCAAGATACCATCATACAAGTTGGGTCCGCAGTTCATTGGTCCTTTTGAGATTTGGAGACAGATCAATTCAGTGGCATACAGGCTGAAACTCCGTGCTTGGTTACAGATCCCCAATTCCTTTCATGTGCTCTCCTCAAGCCTGTTGTCCTCAATCCTTTCTCTGACGATCTAGGTACCACTCCTGCTCCAGTCTGCGCTGAGGACATTTTTGAGGTAGAGAACATTCTGGCTACCAAGATGGTAAGGGGAAAAACTTTCTTTCTTGTGGATTGGAAGGGACTTGGTCCTGAGGAGAGATCATTGGAGCCCACAGAGAACATTAATGCTCCTCTTCTGGAAAAATTTCTTGCAGGCTTGAAAAAGAGGGGGCATAAAGGGGGGGGGTACTGTTGCGCCTACGTCTCTGCCTCCTGCCTGGCAGACACGCCGACCCCCTTACCGCCGCGGCCCCTGGCCGATGTCTCCCGCTGTCACGCAAAGTGTGGGAAAGACTTAGTGCAACATAAAGGGAAGAGGGAAAGGTAGCAGAGACTCTAGGGCAAAGGGGGAGTGGAGACCTTGTAGCCTGGTCTAGTGTCACCCTGTCTCAAATATCGACCCTCAATTCCAGCAAATTTTGCGTTCAAAAAGTCACAGTGCTCCTTCCCTTCTGAACCCTGCCGTGCGCCCAAACAGTGGTTTTCTCCCACATTTGCGGTATCGGCTTACTCAGGAGAAATTGCATAACAAACTGCATGGTGAAATTTCTCCTGTTACTCTTATGAAAATGCAAAATTGGGGGCTTAAAAACATTTTTGTGGGAAAAATGTGAAAATGTTATTTTTACGACTGAATGTTATAAACTTCTGTGAAGCACCTGGGGGTTCAAGGTGCTCATTGTACATCTGGATAAGTTCCCTGAGGGGTCTAGTTTCCAAAATGGTGTCACTTGTGGGGAGTTTCCGCTGTTTAGGCACATTAGGGGCTCCCCAAATGCGTCAAGTAAAAATGGGGGAAATGTTATTTATTAACTATTTTGTGTAACATATCTTTCTCTACTTCATGATAGTGGTAAAATGTATTCGATATGACTATTTGGGAAAA
The DNA here is from genome assembly GCF_046119375.1 of Phyllobates terribilis. Taxonomy (NCBI): domain Eukaryota; kingdom Metazoa; phylum Chordata; class Amphibia; order Anura; family Dendrobatidae; genus Phyllobates; species Phyllobates terribilis. Next base: position 5,031,060 of record NW_027362840.1, on the reverse strand, counting down.
AATTGGAAAATTTGTGAAAGCTTTGAAAATTTCCCAATTTTCTAAATTTTAATATTCATGCCCATAAATCAGAGAGATATGTGATAAAAATAGTTAATAAATTACATTTCCCACATGTCTTCTTTACATCAGCACAATTTTGTAACCAAAATTTATTTTTGTTAGGAAGTTATAAGGGTTAAAAGTTGACCAGCGATTTCTCAAATTTACAACAAAATGTACAAAACCATTTTGAAGTGACTTTGAGGGGCTTTTGTGACAGAAAATACCCAAAAGTGACACCATTAAACTGCACACTCAAGGTGCTCAAAACCACATTCAAAAGGAAAGGAAAAAATTAACATTAGACTTTTTAAAACTAAAATTTTAATTTAGACCCCAATTTTTTTATTTGCACGAGGGTAACAGGAAAAATTAGTGGACCTCAAAATCTGTTGTGCAATTTCTCATGAGCACGCTGATACCCCATATGTGGGAGAAAACTACTGTGTGGGCACACGTCAGGGCTTGGAAGGGAAGGAGTAACGTTTTGGAATGCAGACTTTGATGGAATGGTCTGTGGGCATCATGTCACGTTTGCAGAGCCCCTGATGTGCCTAAACAGTGAAAATGCCCAACAAATGCCCCCCTTTTTGGACCTGATCTAATGATTCCTGATATGTGAATTTTATAATGTAATGTCATACGTCAGTTGTCTAGAGTTCGTCAGGTTGTCGTACATCAGTTGTGTAGTGTTTGTCAGGTTTTCATATGTCAGAACTCAATTTAGTAGTCCTTGGATGTGTGGTACAGTCTGAAGTATTCTTTCATGCACAGGCCAGGTTTATTTCCTTGCATATTCCCCTTTTGTAACAGACTCTGCACTTCTTTTGTGAATTACATTTTTCCGCTTTGAAGGATCTCCCCCGGGAAATGCTGGCCTGGTACGATTCGAGGTCCTTCAGTTTCAGAAGTACTAAGGCTCACTCCTCCACCACTGTGGAATATCAGGGCCTTGATCAATACCTCTTGGAACTGAAGGTACAACGCAGAAGTCTGGCCTGCACATCGTGATATCAGGAAAGCCGTTGTGCATTGTCATCTGTACGATGTGCATGGCCAGTTTCTTGTACCACACCCTGGCCTTTCTCAAAGCACTGTTCGGCTGGAGGACTTGATCAGAGAGATCAACTCCACCCATGTACTCTTTGTACCCCACTACACAGTCTGGTTTGACGACCTGTGTAGAGGAACCTCACACAGTGCTGGGGGTGCTGCTATCACGATGTATGGTGGTCAAGAGAAGGACATCCCTCTTGTACTTGACCACCAGCAGGTGGTCGCTACATTGGGCTCTGCTCTCACCCCTTCTGAGCATCTGCCCAATTAGCATCTTCGGGAGACCTCTCTGATTTTTGTGGCCAGTACCTTAGGCTGCGGTACCTCGCACAGAGAGGGACTAGAAGAGTAACATAGTAACATAGTAACATAGTTTTTAAGGTTGAAGGAAGACTAAGTCCATCTAGTTCAACCCATAGCCTAACTTGTAGTAGAATGCTGGTATAAAAGTTATCCACGTAGAGGTGATAACCTTGTTCCAGCAGTGGGTGCACAAAATCCCTTGCAATTTTTCCACTCACTCCCAGGAAAGGGGGTTAAATCCGGGAGTCCTTGCCTTCTTAAACCGTAAACTTGTGGGTGTACCCTGAGGTACTCTTACAAAATTTTTACAGATTAATTCTGTACCTGGCCCTCTTACTGGGCTGGTACTACCAGAATCAAAGCCTCCCCTTAAAATGAATTTGGGAATCATCCACGCAAATGTCCTTTTGGGGCACGTACACTTCAGCAAAATTGTTGTTGAAGTGCTGCATGATCAGCTGAACTTTGAAAAGACGACCAAAGTTGGGGTCATCTTGTGCAAGACACTGTGCATTATCATTGTAATGGCAACCAAGAGAATCACCGAATGTAGGGTCCAATTATCAACATGATATGTATAGATGTATAAAAAACCTTTATTGAAGTATTGGTTACAGAAACACACCAAGCACAAGAGTGCCCATATTCAGATAAATCAAAGAAATCAGTCAAAATTAGTGCATCAATTGCAAGATCAAAACAATATATATAGAAGACCGCAACATAGGCTACAACGTTCTGTATGTGTCGGCGGTCTTCTATATATATTGTTTTGATCTTGCAATTGATGCACTAATTTTGACTGATTTCTTTGATTTATCTGAATATGGCCTCAAAATGTGTCTGGGTCATGATCATTAAGAACACTGGAGTGTTATACAAAACGTCAACACTCCAGTATTGCCAAGCTCCTGGCTTCTTCAGGATCCCCATGTGAAGGACCAGGCCCCAAAACGTCATCATTTCTACTGCGTCTACAGAAGTCCAGTTTGAAAATGCTGAAGAGCGGTTTTGTGCCAAAAATTGTTTAGCATACAAATTAGTTTGGCCCACCATGAGGTTTACAAAATCCTCAGAGAAAAATACTTTGAAAAAGTCTATTTCTGTGAGGCTGGTGGTGTCAAACTTGATTTCTGATTGTGTCACAAAATCAGGAATCATTGGCTCATAATTTTCGGGGGGCGAGGTCCATACGGGGTCAGTAATGGGGGGCGCTAGTTCATCTTCTGTCCTGGGGCATCTTTGTGTGGCGGTTCAGCATCACCTGAGGAGGACGAGGAGTCAGAAAAATAAAGTAAGGTGGGATCCTCTCCCTCACTGTCCGTGTGTCAGGCAAGGAAAGAGTATGCCTTTTCCACTGAAAAGGCATCAAGTACTGATCAGCGCTCGGTGGCAGAAGGGGGGGTTGGGGAGGAGGGTAAAATAGGGCGTAGAGGGGGAATTGGTGTGGAATAAAGAGAGATCAGGTACAGACCTACTCACTGATATCTTCTCTCTTCTTTCAGGAGCAGGGATTGTGGTGTCACAGGCTTCTGTTGCACCACAAGGCCCAGCACATATAAGCAGCCTGACTGCCCTGTACAAATCCTCAGCTACTATGAGGAGTTGCAGGGTGGTCACAGCCCAGTCACAGTGCGGTCATGCTCTGATTGGTGCGATCGATGTCATCATGGATCGTACCAATCAGAACAGGCAGGAGCCAGGCCTGGCGCTGCCAGGCACCAGCCTACGATCCTAGGCTGGACATCAATGTTTCAGGCAATCTGATTGCCTAATACACTGACATTTTGCAATTGGCTGTGCAGAATTTAACAGCCAATCACAGCGATTGTAGTTGCGGGAGGGGGGGGGGGGCAACGAGACCCCCAGGATGACGATGCCATCTAACCTCGGGTAAGATGGCGCCGGAATTTTAATGCGATCACCGCGGCTCTGGTATTGGTGCCGCATTAAATTTGAGGTGTAATAATACATACCTGGTCATTAAGGCACAGGTCGCAGAGACGTATTATTACACCTCACATCAAAAAGGGGTTAACTTAATTGATAGCTCACTGGGTGTGTGACATGAGATACCAGGAAATTAAATCATACAGTGAGCTATTAAGCCGTTCCCAACATATGATGTAGTTACTTCATATGTCTGGTCCCTGACTTTCCCGGCAGATGATAAAGAAGAATTATTCAACTATCATCTGCCTCTAACAGCTGCTGGTGGAGCAGAGCTCGGCTTGCAGCTGTTAATTCATTAAATGCTGCTGTCAATCATTCAATCAATTGCGCCATTCCACGCGCCCGTTGGCGCAACAATGAATTGCCATGGCAGCCGGGGGTCTGCTGAAGACCTCGGTGTTTGTCATGATGTTTCTCCTGTGATAGCCAGCATTTAGCTGTCTTTCATAGGAGACCATAATTTTTGATAATCATCTGATCGTTTGTACTATACATAGCGGTGCATCAGAACTGCTATGTATAGCACAAACGATCAGATGATCGCTGATTCAAGTCCCCGAAGTGGACTATTAAATACAGTAAAAAGAGACTGTTAAATACAAATACAGTAAACGTTCAAATCACCCTTCTTTTGCCTTATTTAAAGTAAAGCTATTAAAAAAATACACCTATTTAGTATTGCTGCGTTTGTAAAGGTCCAATCTATTACAATGTAAAATAAAATAATCTATGGAAAAATGGAAAATCAAAACGCCATAATTACTGTTTTTTGGTCGCCGCAACATTGCAATAAAATGCAATAACAGGTGATCAAAGATTGTATTTACCCCAAAGTGGTATCAATAACAACATCAGCTCGGCCCTCACCCAGCCCCAAATTACAAAAAATTAAAACCTTACGGGTCTCAGAAAATGGTGACAACAGTAAAAAAAAGGTTTCCACTACATCCGATTTTTTTTTCACACTGGAGAATCATATTGCCAGGTCAGTTTTACCGTATAGTGAACATGGTAAATAAAAAAACTACCTAAAAAAAACAATTGTGGAATTGCACTTTTTTTTTTTAATTGGAACGCACTTGGATTTTTTTTAATTTTATTACTTTACAGTACATCACATGATAAAATGGACAGTGTAATTAAAAAGTCTCGCAAAAAACAAGCCCTCATACGGCTATGTGGACGGAAAAGTAAAAAAGGTTATGGCTCTTGGAAGAAGGGGAGAAAAAAACAAAAATGAAAAAAAAAGGGAAATTGGTCAAAGCGTGAAGGAGTTAATCAAGCTAAAGAAGCTAGTACTGAGCCTGGGTTTTTTGTTTGTTACTTTATAATTCTTTTTTAACTTGCAGGTACGATGGTACACTGGTCGGATGAGAGTCTCCTCTTCTCCCAACCCAGGTACCATCCCGTGCATTGAACCGCATAATTTTCGCATGTATACATGCAGATGTTATGCGGTTCAATGCAAGTCAATGGGCGCGATTTCGCTACGAAATCGAGCTCAAATTGGTTGCACTGCGGATTTTTCCGCAATGATAATCCGCAGCGGAAATTTCCGCAGCATGTGCACAGCACATGTGGATTATCATTGGGAAATGTGGCAGACATCTTAACAAGCAATTTTAATGTGTTTCCATAGCGGAAATGCCGCCGCAGAAACACATTAAATCTGCATCGTGGGCACACAGCCTTACAGCTGCAAATCACTTTGGATAAATCTCTGTGAGCTTTCCACATCTTTCCACAGGGATTTTTGTTAATTCCTCAAGGCAAAACTGCTCCAGCTCCAGATGGTTTCCTCTGGTGAACAGCAATCTTCAAGTCTGACCACAAATTCTTGGATTAAGGTCTGGGCTTTGACTAGGCCAATCCAAAACATTTACCTGTTTCCCCTTAAACCTCTCGAGTGTTGCTTTAGCAGTATGCTTTGGGTTGTGTTGTTGGAAGGTGAACCTCCGTCCCAGTCTCAAATCACTGACAGGACTGAAAAAGGTTTTGCTTTATAACAAAACATGTCACTCAAATGGCCAGAGGGCCAAAATGAAAAACTTGGACAAAGTCGCAGAATAATAGTCCCCATATAGTCCTCCATACCGAATAATGGGCCCCACATAGTTCTCCATACAGAATAATGGGCCCAACATAGTCCTCCATACAGAATAATGGGCCCCACATAGGGGAGGTGGTTCTGGTGTCGCGGGCCAAATAAAACCAGCCTACGGGCCAGAGTTTGACATGTATGCTCTAGAATATCCCTGTATTTTGCATTATCCATCTTCTCCTCGACTCGGACCATTTTCCCTGTCCCTGCAGCTGAAAAACATCCTCACAGCATGATGCTGCCACTGTCATGTTTCACTGTAATGATGGTGTTCTTGAGGTGATGAGCTGTTTAAGATTGGCGCCAGACATAGCGTTTACCTTGGTGGCCAAAACTTTCAATTTTGGTCTCATCTGACCACAACACCTTTGTCCATACATTTGGGGAGTCTCCCACAAGGCTTTTTTCTGCCCACTCTACAATAAAGGCCACCTGTTTGGAATGTACAGCTTATTGTGGTTGTATGGACAGATACTCCAGTCTCAGCTTGGGAACTCTGCAGCTCCTTCAGGGTTATCTTTGGTCTCTGTGCTGCCTCTCTGATTACTGCCTTCCTTGCCCAGGCTGAGTGTTTTGATGAGTGTCCCTCTCTTGGCAGGTTTGTTGTGGTACCATGTTCTTTCCATTTGATGATGATGGATTTGATGGTGCTTCGGGGGATCATCAGAGATTGGGATATTTTTTTATAACCCAACCCTGACTTGTACTGCTCAACAACTTTGTCCGTGACTTGTTTGGAGATCTCCTTGGTCTTCATGGTGTTGCAGCCTCTGTGGTCTTTCACAAAAGGTATGTATATACTGACAGACCATATGACATTTGTATTGCACACAGGTGGACTTCCTTTCACTAAACATATGTCTTATGAAGGTAATTTTTTCCACCAGAAATTTGCAGGGGCTTTACCGTAAAAGGGGTGAATACAAATGCCAATTTTTAGTTTTTTGATCCCATAAATGTAATTTATGCCTATATTTTTCTCAATTCACTTTACCAACGTAGACTATTTTGTGCTGATACATCACACACAAATCTGATTAAAAAAATATTTAAACACCGGTTGTAATGTAAAAAAATAGGTAAAAAGCCAAGGGGGTGGGGGTGAAAATTTTCGTAAGCCAATATATAGATAAGGATTGCTGAAATATATCATTCATATAATAAAATACGGTACATTAGGAGCGCCTGTCTCACACATGGAAACACTGTAGGAGAATCATCAAACATCTCCCAATGCCTTCCACCCTGAAACTTGAATGACGTTCCTTTCTCATGGTCCTGTTTAGTTTTCCCTTATAAAGATACCCAAAGTCCAGTATGGTACCATTCAATGTACTGCAGGGTTTACTCACTCAGCTGCATTTGAGGTAGGCACAGGAAAACCGGTTTCTTTAAAATGTCCAAGGCAGGTTTATTATAACTGCATAAACCGCACTTTAGAAGTAAACAAAAGACAGACTTGTCCTGCACAGAGTGACAAAACAGAATATTACAGTCCATTCAGTAGTGCGGATTCGCCCGCTCACGGTCACAGACACTGAATGAGACACTCAGTCTCCATTTTATTTAGAAAACCATGCCCTGGGGTGGTGATATGTGAGCAGCCATTCCCTCCCATCTCTTATGACTGCTCATAAAACCCGATCCTGGTACGCCCTATTAACCCTCTCAACACTATGTGTGCTGGAGCATGCTTTCCTGGGTTTATATCACCGAAGCTACAAATCTCAATGATACATATCTCGCCTCAAGGACCTGTCCAGCGGCCAGCTTACAGTACCGACATGGGCGGACTAAATCTTGTATCTCCTCTCTGGTGTAGTGGATTCCAACAAACTTATTCCACCTTTTAAAAAATGTACTTGCATCCTGTTTTTTATGTGTCTTTGTATCGAGTCAGTCTATATCAAACAAATGCTTCAATTGTAATATGAAAGCTGTCATATCCTAGGTATTTGGCCCTAACAACTAAGGGAAGAGACACTGCAAAGCTACCACTAAGATTACAGTATATGAGCCATTTTGGGCACAGTGCCTATTATAACATCCTCTGGTGAAATATCATAGCATGTGCATTAAGGGGAGAATCTGGCCACCAATGTCTGTGTATATATTTTGATACCTTCTTCCAGTACTCTTGTGTTAATGTTAGCGCCCATACTCCATGTCACAATGTGGTGACCCTACGAGCATGCTGTAGCCTGATCTTGGAAGTTAGGGTATGGCGATATATTAAAACCATACAAGGCAGCATGCATCAGTTTAAAGTAGATTTACCTCCATTTTTCATTAATTATGCATTTCTAACCTTGCTCCAACAGTCCAGTATCTGTTCTGTTAATGTCTTCATCCCCTGTGCATCATGTCTAAGTTCTTCTACTGTTTTTGGATTTGGATTCGAAGTTGTAAAAGTTGGGGTTGTTTAGCTTAGAAAAAATACAAAGGACTGACAAAGACCTTACAAAGGACCAGGGGGCACTCATTGCTGGTGGAAGAAACGCGATTCCGGCAGCTAAATAGGAAACAGCTCTTTATAGTTAGAGCAGTCAGACTGTGGAATGCCGACCACAAGAGGTAGCAATGGCAGACCCTATAAAAACTTTTAAAAAAGGGCAGGATGATTTCCTCAGTACAAAAAACATTTAAATAGTGACAAAATATATAATTGGTGGAGAAACGTTGAACATGATAGACCTAGGTCATTTTTCAACCTATGTAACCATGTAACTTTAACCCCTTAACAACATTTGACGTACTAGTACGCGTCTGTGCCCTGGGACTTAAGAGCCAGACCCGTATTAGTACGTCATGGCGATCGTGCGCGCACAGAGGCTGTGCGGGCGCGTTCGCCGCTGGGCGTCAGCTGATTGTCACAGCTGACTCCTGATACTATGTGCAGGGAGCGGTCCTGCACCGCTCCCAGCACATTAACCCCCACGATGCTGCAATCGAAGTCGATCGAAGTCGATCGCAGCATTGCGGGGGCAAGGGGTGGTGATCGCAGATACTCACCTCCTCTTCCGGCTTCCAACGCTGTCTGCCGCTGCTTCCCGGGTGTTGCCATGACGACCCAATGTCGTCATGACAACATCCGGGTCACCAGACAGCAGGAAGATTGTTTGGACATGCGCAGTGCATCTCCAAACAATCTTCTCCCTGTCCAGCGCTGACAGCCTGCATGGCACAGGGATGGTGCTGCATTCCTGTGCCATGCAGGCGATCAGAGAAAAATAAGTGAAAGTCCCATAGTGGGACAAAATAATAAAGTATAAAAACTTTCAGAAAGTGAAAAAAAAATAAATAAATATGAAAAATATAAGAAAAAAAATAATAAAAATAATCCACCAAAAATAAAAATATAATGTACCCATCAAAAAATATTATTATAAAAAAAAAACAATAAAAGTGCACATATTTGGTATCGCCGCGTCCGGAACAACCTGACCTATAAAACTGTCCCACTAGTTAACCCCTTCAGTGAACACGGTAAAAAAAAAAAAAAAAAAAAACGAAGCAAAAAACAATGCTTTATCACCATACTGCCAAACAAAAAATGGAATAATACGCGATCAAAAAGACAACTATAAATAAAAATGGTACCTCTGAAAACGTCATCTTGTCCCGCAAAAAACAAGCCGCCACACAGCTCCATCAGCCGAAAAATAAAAAAGTTATAGCTCTCAGAATAAAGCTATGCTAAAAAATAATTTTTTCTATAAAATTGCTTTTATTATGTAAAAGTGCAAAACATAGAAAAACTATATAAATGTGGTACCGCTGTAAACGTACTGACCCGAAGAATAAAGCTGCCTTATCAATTTTACCACACGCGGAACAGAATAAGAAAAAACAAAAAAACAATTCCTGAATTGTTGTTTTTTGTTTATTCTGCCTCCCAAAAATCGGAATAGAAAGCGATCAAAAAATGTCACGTGCCTGAAAATGGCACCAATAACAACGTCAACTCATCCCGCAAAAAACGAGCCATCACATGACTGTCTGCCAAAATCTGGAAAAATTATAGCTCTCAAAATATGGCGATGCAAAAACTAGATTTTACAAAAAATGCGTCTTTTAGTATGTGACAGCTGTCAGTCATAAAAACACCATATGATTCTGGTATTGCTGTAATCACACCGACCCGAAGAATAAAGTCGCCTAATCACTTATACCGCACGAGGAACGGCGTCAAAAATAAACTCTCGGGTTAGGGTTGGGCTAGGGTTAGGGCTGGGTTTGGGGTTAGGGTTGTGATGGGGTTGGGATTTTTTTCAAAAGTATGAAAAAAAGATGACGATATGGCGACTAGTGTTGAGCGCAAGTGCTCGCTACTTGAGTTTGCATCGGGTGCTCGGGTATGCATTGAGTATCGTGGGTATTTGAGTGACATGCTCGAGTCTCCGCCCCATATGCTTCGTGGCCAAAAAAACTTTACGGGGATTGCCTGCCATGCACGAGCGATCCCCGCATGTTTTTTTTTGGGTGTCTAATAACCGTGAAACATGCGGAGCAGGGACTCGAGCATGTCACTCGAGCACACGCTGTACATGGTGCATACCTGAGTACCCGATGCAAACTGAAGTAGCGAGCACTTGCGCTCAAGACTAATGACAACTTATTCAATATGATGACCTAATGTTATCAAATTCTGTGTCGTACCTCTGGGTTCAAAATGTTCACTATACACCTTACTAAATCCTTGAGGGGTATAGTTTCCAAAATGGGGTCACTTGTGGGGGAGCTCCACTGTTTAGGCACATCACGGGCTCTCCAAATGCGACATGGTGTCCGCTAACAAATTGAATGGAAAATCGGCTCATATTGTTAGCGGACGCCATGTTGCATTTGGAGAGCCCCTGTGTGCCCAAACATTGGAGCTCCCCCACAAGTGACCCCATTTTGGGAACTTGACCCCCAAGGCACCTATCTAGATGCATAGTGAGCACTTGGAACCCCCAGGTGCTTCACAAATTGATTCATAAAAATGAAAAAGTGTTTTTTTTTTCACTTTTTCATTTTTACGAATCAATTTGTGAAGCACCTGGGGGTTCCAAGTGCTCAATATGCATCTAGATAGGTGCCTTGGGGGGTCTAGTTTCCAAAATGGGGTCACTTTTGGGGGAGCTCCACTGTTTAGGCACATCAGGGGCTCTCCAAACTCAACATGGTGTCCGCTAACAATTTGAGCCGACAATTTGTTAGCGGATACGATGTTGCATTTGGAGAGTCCCTGTGTGCCCAAACATTGGAGCTCCCCCACAAGTGACCCCATTTTGGAAACTAGACCCCCCAAGGCACCTATGTATATGCATAGTGAGCACTTGGAACCCCCAGGTGCTTCACAAATTGATTCATAAAAATGAAAAAGTGTTTTTTTTTTCACTTTTTCATTTTTACGAATCAATTTGTGAAGCACCTGGGGGTTCCAAGTGCTCACAATTAGTGTTGAGCCACCCCCGTAGTGTTCAGGTTCGGTTCGGTTCGTCGAACACCGGGATGTTCGAGGAACTGTTCGTCGAACTGTTCGTCGAACACCTTAGAACACCGTCGAACACCGTTAAAACCAATGGCAGGCAAACAAAAACACATAGAAACACATAGAAAACACCTGCAAAGGTGTCCAAAAGCTGACAAACTGCTCAGAAGACACTCTCTTTAAAAAAGCCGGCGGCAAATTCAGCAGCGGCATACACCGGTACCCGACAATTTAGACAAGAAGGAATAGAGCATCACACATAGATTAGATAGATAGAAACATGTCAGTCACACATATAAGAAGCACAGTGACAGTGTTGGTTACTGCACTTGTCATTTAGTGTAAAGGATTTATTAAAAAAAATATTAGTGTTTTCGTGCACCGTCTCTTTAAAAAAGCCGGCTGGCAATTCAGCATCTGTACCCGACAATTTAGAACAGAAAGAATAGAGCTTCACACATAGATTAGATAGATAGAAACATGTCAGTCACATATATAATAAGTACAGTGATAGTGTTGCTTACTGTTCTTGTCATTTAGTGTAAAGGATTTATTTAAAAAAATAATAGTGTTTTCATGCACTGTCTCTTTAAAAAAGCCGGCCGGCAATTCAGCAGCGGTACCCGACAATTTAGAACAGAAAGATAGAGCATCACACATAGATTAGATAGATAGAAACATGTCAGTCACATATATATGAAGTGAAGTGATAGTGTTGGTTACTGTACTTGTCATTTAGTATTAAAATAAAGGATTTATTATTAAAAAAATTGGCGTGGGGTTCCCCTTAATTTTAGGCTCTAGCGGAGGTTAAGCAGACGGCTGGGGCAGATGTTTGAAGCCTGGGAAGGGGGTAATACCCACGGAGCTTCCCAGGCTACTAATATCAGCCCCCAGCTGAATACATAGCCTTTACTAGCTATTAAAATGGGGGACCCCCCCAAAAAAATGACGTGGGGTCCCCCCTAATTTAATAGCTAGCAAAGGCTAGGCAGACAGCTGGGGGCTGATATTAATAGCCCAGGAAGGGAGCCATGAATATTGGCCCCCTCCCAGGCTAGAAACACCAGCCGTCAGCCGCCCCAGAAATGGCGTATTCATAGGATGCGCCAATTCTGGCACTTAGCCTCGCTCTTCCACGCTGCCCTGGTGCGGTGGCAGGGGGTAATAGGGTTGGGGTTGATGTCAGCTTATAATGCCAGCTGACATCAAGCCCAGGTTAGTAATGGAGAGGCGTCTATAAGACACCCCCATTACTAACCCCATAGTCAAAGTTAAAAAAAACACAAACACCCAGAATAAAGTCCTTTAATTGAAATAAAGACACAATCCTTTATTGTTCTAAATTAAACCATACTTACCATCACGCCCATTCCAGCTGAAGCCAACGATCTCCTGCAATAAAAGAAAAATAATAAAGCAACCTCATCCTTACCTTTCCATGGTTCCCACGACAGCTTCAGCTCTGCTACATCGAGATGACAGGCTGGACCGCAGCAGAACGCTGCCATCCAGCCTGTCATCCCGCAGACACTGAGAAGCGCAGGCTTGCTTGCGCTCCACAGCGTCTCTCTGTGACGACATCCAGATGAGCCGAGTTCTTGTCCAATGAACTCGGCTCACCTCATGCACGTCACTGACAGCGTGGGAAAATTCTCACGCTGAAGCGCTGATTGCAGGAGAATTTTCCCACGCTGTCAGTGACGTGCAGGAGGTGAGCTGAGTTCATTGGACATGAGCTCACCTCATGCACATCACTGACAGCGTGGGAGAATTCTCCTGCACTCAGCACTTCAGCGTGAGAATTTTCCCACGCTGTCAGTGACGTGCATGAGGTGAGCCGAGTTCATTGGACATGACCTCGGCTCATCTGGATGCCGTCACAGCGAGACAGTGAGGAGCGCAAGCATGCCTGCGCTTCTCAGTGTCTGCGGGATGACAGACTGGATGGCAGCGTTCTGCTGCGGTCCAGCCAGTCATCTCGATGTAGCAGAGCTGAAGCTGTCGTGGGAACCATGGAAAGGTAAGGATGAGGTTGGTTTATTATTTTTCTTTTATTGCAGGAGATCGTTGGCTTCAGCTGGAATGGGTGTGATGGTAAGTATGGTTTAATTTAGAACAATAAAGAATTGTGTCTTTATTTCAATTAAAGGACTTTATTCTGGGTGTTGTGTTTTTTTTAAATACTTTACTAGAAATTCATGGCGGTCATGTCTAATACTGGCGTGACCCCATGAATTTTGGGCTTGGGGCCAGCTGATAATACCAAGCTGGCCCTAACCCCTTTATTACCCAGTGAGCCACCGCACCAGGGCCCTGGATGAGTTGGGTACAGCGCCAGAAGATGGCGCTTCTATGAACGCGCCATTTTCCGGGGTGGCTGCGGACTGCAATTTGTAGCGGGGGGGGGCCCAGAAAGCTTGGGCCTCCCTGCGCTGCAGATTCCAGCCCCCAGCTGCCTAGTTGTACCTGGCTGGACACAAAAATAGGGCGAAGCCCCACGTACTTTTTTTTTAATTATTTCATGAAATTCATGAAATAATTAAGAAAAAAAGGCCTTCCCTATATTGTTGTGTCCGGCCAGGTACAAATAGGCAGCTGGTGGTTGGGGGCAGCCCGTTCCTGCCTGCTGTACCTGGCTGGACACAAATATAGTGCGAAGCCCCACTTCAATTTTTTTTAATTATTTCATGAAATTCATGAAATAATTAAGAAAAAAAGGGCTTCCCTATATTGTTGTGTCCGGCCAGGTACAAATAGGCAGCTGGTGGATGGGGGCAGCCCGTTCCTGCCTGCTGTACCTGGCTGGACACAAATATAGTGCGAAGCCCCACTTCAATTTTTTTTAATTATTTCATGAAATTCATGAAATAATTAAGAAAAAAAGGGCTTCCCTATATTGTTGTGTCCGGCCAGGTACAAATAGGCAGCTGGTGGATGGGGGCAGCCCGTTCCTGCCTGCTGTACCTGGCTGGACACAAATATAGTGCGAAGCCCCACTTCAATTTTTTTAAATTATTTCAGGAAATTCATGAAATAATTTAAAAAAAATTGACGTGGGGCTTCGCACTATATTTGTGTCCAGGCAGGTACAGCAGGCAGGAACGGGCTGCCCCCAACCACCAGCTGCCTATTTGTACCTGGCCGGACACAACAATATAGGGAAGCCCTTTTTTTCTTAATTATTTCATGAAATAATTTAAAGAAAACTGACGTGGGGCTTCGCCCTGTTTTTGTGTCCAGCCAGGTACAACTAGGCAGCTGGGGGCTGGAATCCGCAGCGCAGGGAGGCCCAAGCTTTCTGGGCCACCCCCGCTGCAAATTGCAGTCCGCAGCCACCCCGGAAAATGGCGCGTTCATAGAAGCGCCATCTTCTGGCGCTGTACCCAACTCATCCAGGGCCCTGATGCGGTGGCTCACTGGGTAATAAAGGGGTTAGGGCCAGCTTGGCATTATCAGCTGGCCCTAAGCCCGAAATTCATGGGGTCACGCCAATATTAGACATGACCACCATGAATTTCTAGTAAAGTATTTAAAAAAAACACAACACCCAGAAAAAAGTCCTTTAATTGAAATAAACACACAATTCTTTATTGTTCTAAATTAAACCATACTTACCATCACGCCCATTCCAGCTGAAGCCAACGATCTCCTACAATAAAAGAAAAATAATAAAGCAACATCATCCTTACCTTTCCATGGTTCCCATGACAGCTTCAGCTCTGCTACATCGAGATGACAGGCTGGACCGCAGCAGAACGCTGCCATCCAGCCTGTCATCCCGCAGACACTGAGAAGTGCAGGCTTGCTTGCGCTCCACAGTGTCTCTCTGTGAGGGCATCCAGATGAGCCGAGTTAATGTCCAATGAACTCGGCTCACCTCATGCACGTCACTGACAGCGTGGGAAAATTCTCCTGCACTCAGCGCTTCAGCGTGGGAGAATTCTCACACTGAAGCGCTGAGTGCAGGAGAATTTTCCCACGCTGTCAGTGACGTGCATGAGGTGAGCTGAGTTCATTGGACATGAACTCGGCTCATCTGGATGTCGTCACAGAGAGACGCTGAGCAGCGCAAGCAAGCCTGCGCTTCTCAGTGTCTGCGGGATGAGAGGCTGGATGGCAGCGTTCTGCTGCGGTCCAGCCTGTCATCTCGATGTAGCAGAGCTGAAGCTGTCGTGGGAACCATGGAAAGGTAAGGATGAGGTTGCTTTATTATTTTTCTTTTATTGCAGGAGATCGTTGGCTTCAGCTGGAATGGGCGTGACGGTAAGTATGGTTTAATTTAGAACAATAAAGGATTGTGTCTTTATTTCAATTAAAGGACTTTATTCTGGGTGTTTGTGTTTTTTTTAACTTTGACTATGGGGTTAGTAATGGGGGTGTCTTATAGAAGCCACTCCATTACTAACCTGGGCTTGATGTCAGCTGGCATTATAAGCTGACATCAACCCCAACCCTATTACCCCCTGCCACCGCACCAGGGAAGCGTGGAAGAGCGAGGCTAAGTGCCAGAATTGGCGCATCCTATGAATGCGCCATTTCTGGGGCGGCTGACGGCTGGTGTTTCTAGCCTGGGAGGGGGCCAATATTCATGGCTCCCTTCCTGGGCTATTAATATCAGCCCCCAGCTGTCTGCCTAGCCTTTGCTAGCTATTAAATTAGGGGGGACCCCACGTCATTTTTTTGGGGGGGTCCCCCATTTTAATAGCTAGTAAAGGCTATGTATTCAGCTGGGGGCTGATATTAGTAGCCTGGGAAGCTTCGTGGGTATTACCCCCTTCCCAGGCTTCAAACATCTGCCCCAGCCGTCTGCTTAACCTCCGCTAGAGCCTAAAATTAAGGGGAACCCCGCGCCAATTTTTTTAATAATAAATCCTTTATTTTAATACTAAATGACAAGTACAGTAACCAACACTATCACTGTACTTCATATATATGTGACTGACATGTTTCTATCTATCTAATCTATGTGTGATTCTCTATTCCTTCTATTCTAAATTGTCGGGTACCGCTGCTGAATTGCCGACCGGCTTTTTTAAAGAGATGGTGCATGAAAACACTATTATTTTTTTTGATAAATCCTTTACGCTAAATGACAAGTACAGTAAGCAGCACTTTCACTGTACTTCGTATATATGTGGCTGACATGTTTATATCTATCTAATCTATGTGTGAAGCTCTCTTCTTTCGGTTCTAAATTGTCGGGTACCGGTGTATGCCGCTGGTGAATTGCCGGCTTTTCATGTTTCACTGTTGGCACTGTTCCCATCGATTTGGGCAATCACTGTAATGCCACAACCACCATGGCTGTGGCATTACAGTGAGTGGCAGACAATCCCTGCATGATTGGTGCTCTAAATAGCGCCAGACATGCAGGACACGCTTTTGGTGCACGAACAGTTATCGAACATAACCTCGAACAGCCGAATTTTTTGCAAATCGTTCGGGTTCGTCGAACAACTCGAACACCGCCCAAAACAGCTCGAATTTGAGATTGGCGAACAGTTCAAGTCGAACACCGCTCATCTCTACTCACAATGCATCTATATAGGTGCCTTGGGGGGTATGGTTTCCAAAATGGGGTCATTTGTGGGGGAGCTCCAATGTTTGGGCACACAGGGGCTCTCCAAACGCAACATGGTGTCCGCTAACAATTTGAGCCGACAATTTGTTAGCTGATACCATGTTGCATTTGGAGAGTTCCTGTGTGCCCAAACATTGGAGCTCCCCCAAAAATGACCCCATTTTGGAAACTAGACCCCCCAAGGCACCTATCTAGATGCATAGTGAGCACTTGGAACCCCCAGGTGCTTCACAAATTGATTCATAAAAATGAAAAAGTGTTTTTTTTTTTCACTTTTTCATTTTTACGAATCAATTTGTGAAGCACCTAGGGGTTCCAAGTGCTCACTATGCATCTAGATAGGTGCCTTGGGGGTCTAGTTTCCAAAATGGGGTCACTTGTGGGGGAGCTCCAATGTTTTGGCACACAGGGGCTCTCCAAACTCAACATGGTGTCCGCTAACAATTTGAGCCGACAATTTGTTAGCGGATACGATGTTGCATTTGGAGAGTCCCTGTGTGCCCAAACATTGGAGCTCCCCCACAAGTGACCCCATTTTGGAAACTAGACCCCCCAAGGCACCTATGTATATGCATAGTGAGCACTTGGAACCCCCAGGTGCTTCACAAATTGATTCATAAAAATGAAAAAGTGTTTTTTTTTTCACTTTTTCATTTTTACGAATCAATTTGTGAAGCACCTGGGGGTTCCAAGTGCTCACAATGCATCTATATAGGTGCCTTGGGGGGTATAGTTTCCAAAATGGGGTCATTTGTGGGGGAGCTCCAATGTTTGGGCACACAGGGGCTCTCCAAACGCAACATGGTGTCCGCTAACAATTTGAGCCGATTTTCCATTCAATTTGTTAGCGGATACCATGTTGCATTTGGAGAGTCCCTGTGTGCCCAAACATTGGAGCTCCCCCACAAGTGACCCCATTTTGGAAACTAGACCCCCCAAGGCACCTATCTAGATGCATAGTGAGCACTTGAAACCCCTAGGTGCTTCACAAATTGATTCGCAAAAATGAAAAAATGAAAAAAAAAACACTTTTTCATTTTTATGAATCAATTTGTGAAGCACCTGGGGGTTCCAAGTGCTCACTATGCATCTAGATAGGTGCCTTGGAGGGTCTAGTTTCCAGAATGGGGTCATTTGTGGGGGAGCTCCAATGTTTGGGCACACAGGGGCTCTCCAAACGCAACATGGTGTCCGCTAACAATTTGAGCCGACAATTTGTTAGCTGATACCATGTTGCATTTGGAGAGTTCCTGTGTGCCCAAACATTGGAGCTCCCCCAAAAGTGACCCCATTTTGGAAACTAGACCCCCCTAGGCACCTATCTAGATGCATAGTGAGCACTTGGAACCCCCAGGTGCTTCACAAATTGATTCATAAAAATGAAAAAGTGTTTTTTTTTTCACTTTTTCATTTTTACGAATCAATTTGTGAAGCACCTGGGGGTTCCAAGTGCTCACTATGCATCTAGATAGGTGCCTTGGGGTGTCTAGTTTCCAAAATGGGGTCACTTGTGGGGGAGCTCCAATGTTTTGGCACACAGGGGCTCTCCAAATGCAACATGGTGTCCGCTAACAATTTGAGCCGATTTTCTATTCAATTTGTTAGCGGATACCATGTTGCATTTGGAGAGTCCCTGTGTGCCCAAACATTGGAGCTCCCCCACAAGTGACCCAATTTTGGAAACTAGACCCCCCAAGGCACCTATCTAGATGCATAGTGAGCACTTGGAACCCCCAGGTGCTTCACAAATTGATTCATAAAAATGAAAAAGTGTTTTTTTTTTCACTTTTTCATTTTTACGAATCAATTTGTGAAGCACCAGGGGGTTCCAAGAGCTCACTATGCATCTAGATAGGTGCCTTGGGGGGTCTAGTTTCCAAAATCGGGTCACTTGTGGGGGAGCTCCAATGTTTGGGGACACAGGGGCTCTCCAAACGCAACATGGTGTCCGCTAACAATTTGAGCCGACAATTTGTTAGCGGATACCATGTTGCATTTGGAGAGTCCCTGTGTGCCCAAACATTGGAGCTCCCCCACAAGTGACCCCATTTTGGAAAGTAGACCCCCCAAGGCACCTATCTAGATGCATAGTGAGCACTTGGAACCCCTAGGTGCTTCACAAATTGATTCATAAAAATGAAAAAGTGTTTTTTTTTTCACTTTTTCATTTTTACGAATCAATTTTTTAAGCACCTGGGGTTTCCAAGTGCTCAATATGCATCTAGATAGGTGCCTTTGGGGGTCTAGTTTCCAAAATGGGGTCACTTGTGGGGGAGCTCCAATGTTTGGGCACACAGGGGCTCTCCAAACGCAACATGGTGTCCGCTAACAATTTGAGCCGACAATTTGTTAGCGGATACCGTGTTGCATTTGGAGAGTCCCTGTGTGCCCAAACATTGGAGCTCCCCCACAAGTAACCCCATTTTGGAAACTAGACCCCCCAAGGCACCTATCTAGATGCATAGTGAGCTCTTGGAACCCCTAGGTGCTTCACAAATTGATTCGTAAAAATGAAATAGTGAAAAAAAAAACACTTTTTCCTTTTTACGAATCAATTTGTGAAGCACCTGGGGGTTCCAAGTGCTCACTATGCATCTAGATAGGTGCCTTTGGGGGTCTAGTTTCCAAAATGGGGTCACTTGTGGGGGAGCTCCAATGTTTGGGCACACAGGGGCTCTCCAAACGCAACATGGCGTCCGCTAATTATTCAAGCAAATTTTACAATCAAAAAGTCAAATGGCGCTCCTTCCCTTCCGAGCCCTGCCGTGCGCCCAAACAGTGTTTTTTCACCACATATTGGGTATCTGCGTGCCCAGGGGAAATTGCACAACAAATTTTGGCGTCCATTTTTTCCTATTACCCCTGTGAAAATAAAAAAAATTGGGTCTAAAGTAACATTTTTGTGAAAAAAGTTAAATGTTCATTTTTTTCTTCCACATTCCAAAAATTCCTGTGAAGCACCTGAAGGGTTAATAAAGTTCTTGAATGTGGTTTTGAGCACCTTGAGGGGTGCAGTTTTTAGAATGGTGTCACTTTTGGGTATTTTCTGTCATAAACACCTCTCAAAGTGACTTCAAATGTGATGTGGTCCCTAATAAAATGGTTTTGTAAATGTTGTTGGAAAAATGAGAAATCGCTGCTCAACTTTTAACCCTTATAGCTCCCTAAAAAAAAAAATTTTGGTTCCAAAATTGTGCTGATATAAAGTAGACATGTGGGAAATGTTATTTATTAACTCTTTTGTGTGACATATCTCTCTGATTTAAGGGCATAAAAATTTAAATTTTGAAAATTGCAAAATTTTCAAAATTTTCGCCAAATTTCCGTTTTTTTCACAAATAAACGCAAGTGATATCGAAGAAATTTTACCACAATCATGAATTACAATATGTCACGAATTAACAAACTCAGAATCAGGGGGATCCGTTGAAGCGTTCCAGAGTAATTACCTCATAAAATGACAGTAGTCAGAATTGTAAAAATTGGCCTGGTCATTAACGTGCAAACCACCCTCGGGGGTTAAGGGGTTAAGGAAGTGGGTTTTCAGATCATGGATAACAATCTGTGTGATGTTTGGCTACCATATCAACCAAGGTGTGTGTCTGTGCCTTCACACTGAGATCGAGTATCATTGAATTACAAAATGCATATATTCATTAGATGTAGAGGAAATGACTATTTGGAGAAGAAGAACCGACTTTTGATCTCCTTTGGTGAGAGCCACCTGTCCTTCCCACTCTCATCAGATCCCTCTGCAGTTTGATGTTTGAGTAATAGGTGGTGTCGTGCATCCAATCAAAGACATGTCTGAAAGGACTAAATTATAGCCCCTAACGTTTAGAAAATAAAATTCTCCCTCTATTCTGCTTAACATTAGGTTTTGTAATGCTATATGAGATCTTTTGAAAGCCCTAATAAATCATGTGAATACAGATAGGTCCATATATATTTGGACAGAGACAACATTTTTCTAATTTTGGTTCTAGACATTACCACAATGAATTTTAAACAAAACAATTCAGATGCAGTTGAAGTTCAGATTTTCAGCTTTCATTTGAGGGTATCCACATTAAAATTGTATGAAGGGTTTAGAAGTTTCAGGTCCTTAACATGTGCCACCCTGTTTTTAAAGGGACAAAAAGTAATTGGACAATTGACTTCAAGGCTATTTAATGGACAGTTGTGGGCAATCCCTTCTTTATGTCATTCTCAATTAAGCAGATAAAAGTCCTGGAGTTGATTTGAGGTGTGGTGCTTGCATTTGGAAGGTTTTGCTGTGAAGTAAACATGCGGTCAAAGGAGCTCTCCATGCAGGTGAAACAAGCCATCCTTAAGCTGCAAAAACAGAAAAAACCCATCCAAAAAATTGCTACAATATTAAGAGTGGCAAAATCTACAGTTTGGTACATCCTGAGAAAGAAAGAAAGCACTGATGAACTCATCAATGCAAAAAGACCTGAGCGCCCATGGAAGACAACAGTGGTGAATGATCGCAGAATAATCTCCATGGTGAAGAGAAACCCCTTCACAACAGCCAACCAAGTGAACCACACTCTCCAGGAGGTAGGCGTATCAATATCCAAATCTACCATAAAAAGAAGACTGCATGAAACTAAATACAGAGGGTTCACTGCACGGTGCAAGCCACTCATAAGCATCAAGAATAAAAAGGCTAGACTTGACTTTGCTAAAAAACATCTAAAAAAGCCAGCACAGTTCTGGAACAACATACTTTGGACAGATGAAACCAAGATCTACCTCTCCCAGAATGATGGAAAGAGAAAAGTATGACGAAGGCGTGGTACAGCTCATGATCCAAAGCATACCACATCATCTTTAAAACACGGCGGAGGCAGTGTGATGGCTTGGGCATGCATGGCTGCCAGTGGCACTGGGTCACTAGTGTTTATTGATGATGTGACACAGGACAGAAGCAGCCAAATGAATTCTGATGTATTCAGAGCCATACTGTGTGCTCAGATCCAGCCAAATGCAGCCAAACTGATTGGTCGTCGTTTCATACTACAGATGGACAATGACCCAAAACATAAAGCCAAAGCAACCCAGGAGTTTATTAAAGCAAAGAAGTGGAATATTCTTGAATGGCCAAGTCAGTCACCTGATCTTAACCCAATTGAGCATGCATTTCACTTGTTAAAGACTAAACTTCAGACAGAAAGGCCCACAAACAAACAGCAACTGAAAACCACCACAGTGAAGGCCTGGCAGAGCATCAAAAAGGAGGAAACACAGCGTCTGGTGATGTCCATGAGTTCAAGACTTCAGGCAGTCATTCCCAACAAAGGGTTTTCAACCAAGTACTAGAAATGAACATTTTATTTACAATTATTTAATCTGTCCAATTACTTTTGGTCGCTTTAAAAACAAAATGGCACATGTTAAGGAGCTGAAACTCCTAAACCCTTCATCCAATTTTAATGTGGATACCCTCAAATGAAAGCTGAAAGTCTGAACTTTATCTGCATCTGAATTGTTTTGTTTAAAATTCATTGTGGCAATGCCTAGAACCAAAATTAGAAAAATATTGTCTCTGTCCAAATATATATGGACCTAACTGTAGCTTAAGTCAGAAAATATCCAAGTGTTTAAGTAATAGTGGCAAAGTTTGTAAGGGATATACAAACCTAGTGAAGTTGACCATTTTGATCAGTTCTCCCAAGAACAGATACAGGTAAGTGAAACCATATTTCCAACTCTGGCACGATTTTCCTTATGAGAAGAGGGTAATTTAAAGAATATGATTTGTCAGGGGATCCATAGAAACATTATTCCAAATAAATTAATAGACAAACACCAAAATTGTATAATTTAATATATAGTTTATTCATCATTTAGATTACATACAGGATTAAAGAAGAAAAACGTAAAAAGAAAAAAATAAATTAATATATATTGTAAGGTAGCGGTATTGATCATGGTGGGGGGCACTCACTTCACTGGGTCAATCAAAACACACAAGCCACGTTTTCCAGTAAACTAAAGGCCAGCAGTTTATTACACGTCATAAACTGCTTATAACACAGTCCATCTCAGTGGCTCGCAGGCATATTACACATGTAATGCCCTAGAGCCTTTCCAGTGACAGATATGCCCGCTTGGCTTTAGATACAGACTTCAGCAAGGTACAACATCAATGTCCATATAAAGAACCATTTTTACCTTTGCTGGGTCTTAGCTGCTTTCCTCAGCTCTGTTCTGCCACAGCTGTGGCTTTAAGGCTTCTCAGCCGTGGTCTCCAAGCCACGTGCCTTCCAGGGCTACTGTGTCCCAAACACAGGGATTTAGCCTCTTGCCTCACCAGGCCTCTCCAGGCCTCTCTCTTACAGCCTCTCCAGGCTAATGGTGTCCCACACAAAGGGATCAGGCCTCATGCCTTTCACATCTGTCATTGTCACTAACTTCGTCAAGTCACATTTCTGAGTCGTAACCTTGTCAGACCTCCCCCGCTCCCAGTGGTCAGTCGTAACCTTGTCAGACCTCCCCCGCTCCCAGCGGTCAATACAGCAGTGTGACTCACTTGCCCTTGTATCTAAGGTCCTGTCCGACTCCGTACGGTCTCGTACTCTATTGGGTCGTTTGTATGGGCCTCTCAGACCTGAGTTACTGGAGGTCTCACTACCTCTAAACCCACGCCCACTATCCTCAGGACATTTTGAAAGGTCCCTAACTTCAGCTGTAGCTGTTCTGTTATTTAGGGGGCCCTTTCTCTGTCTGGTCTCACAATTTCTAGACGGCTGCCACCTTCTGCCGCTCAGGCGATGCTGTCTTTCCACTCACAGTTTGGCGAGATTCAACAGTTCTACCTCTCGCAGGTAGGTCACTCGGTACTCCATCAGCATTCGTATATATGCAAGATTTTCTTCCGTTCCTACAGCGGAGAATGACACCATGCTCTCTTCATCTGGTATCCAGTCCTGACGATCACGTGGACTGCTTACTTTCATCACACCAGACTTCTTTACCATCATTTGCATGGCTTGGCCATTTCTCCCAATGAGCTTTCTGACCAGAACATGAGGCACCCGGATGACTTCTTCCCGCAGACTGTGAGCTTTTCTCATAAGCTCCAGTTGTCTAACGGCTTGTTCCGTCTTCAATCGGAGAAACCACTTCGTGCGAATACATCGCCAGTGCATGTCACTTAGGATCGCCACCCTCTTCACTGTGGCTTCGGTCGTGGACAGGACCACCAGCTGTTTAGCTTCTGAGGTTGAGTACACCTTACAGGCTCCCACGGCCTTCTTAAACTCTTCATGCACTGACTCTCTGGTGCATTCTGCTCTCAAATCTTCGGGTACATCTATGAGGCACTTGTAAAGAGAGGTTTCTGTCTCACCAGTGGTCTCCAAACGATCATCTGGCTCAGGTTTCAGGGGCAACTGACTTTCAGCTTCTTCACCCTGTATGCTTCCCCTGAGCTGACTCACAGCTACAAATTCAAGAATTTTCATCTTGACCACTTCCATTTCATACTTATTGTTATGCACACGCCCGGGCTAAGCGGCGTGTGCGGTTGATTGGTAGTGATTCCACTGGACCGTGCCGGAGAGTGAATGCCTGGAGGGGCGTAACTAAGTATCTGCCCGATCCGACCAGGGTCGCACGACGGCATACGACGCCAGAGCACCAAGGAGGAACCGAGCAGAGGGACCAGGTGCTACTCCAGGACAGACCCCGGACACGGCTGTTGACCCACACAGGGGAATACAGGAACAGACTGGTAGACTGGCACACAGACTGGGATGCAGGCAGGCGGATATGCAGGCAGGCGGGTATGCAGGCAGGCGGGTATGCAGGCAGGCGGGTATGCAGGCAGGCGGGTAAAGGTAAGCACAGATAGAGTGCAGACAGGGAGGCACTAGCAAGTAGGAACACAGGCGGGATAGGACCCAGTACACACTGGGATTCAGGAACAATACAGGCAGAGGGGTACAGGCAAGCACAACTAGAGTGCAGAAGACTGAGCAGGGAGGACAGGGCTCTGTTCACACTGAACAGACAGGAAGGGAAAGGCAGAGCCAGACACCCACAGGGTACTTGCAGTGAAGTAGCGAGTGGACCACAAACTCACAAACGGGAGTACAGAGACAACAGGCAGGAGTTAGGTACGAGTTCAGACTCTGCAGAAAAAGGAAGGGAACGGGCAAAGAGGCAAAACAGGTAGAGGATAGGAGAGAGTTCAGACTGGAACTGAGTGTACGGAGGAGACCGACACTGCAGCGGGATACAGGAGCGGGTCTGGGAATACTGCCCCCAGAGAGGCGGGACGAACAGGCAAGGAGCGTGTTCAGACAGGACAGACAAGATACAGGAGCGGGTCTAGGTAATCGGCCCCTAGAAGGCGGGAGGAACAGGCTAGGAGCGTGTTCAGACAGGACAGACAAGATACGGGAGCGGGTCTAGGTAATCGGCCCCTAGAAGGCGGGAGGAACAGGCTAGGAGCGTGTTCAGACAGGACTGACAAGATACACAGAAAGGACTCAGTTCAGACACGGGAACTAATACCGCAAAGCAGGAGACATACAGGACTTAGTTCAGACACGGGAACTAATACCGTAAAGCAGGAGACATACAGGACACAGTTCAGACACGGGAGCTGACACCGCAAGGCAGGAGACATACAGGACTTAGTTCAGACACGGGAACTAATACCGTAAAGCAGGAGACATACAGGACACAGTTCAGACACGGGAGCTGACACCGCAAGGCAGGAGACATACAGGACAAAGTTCAGACACGGGAGCTGACACCGCAAGGCAGGAGACATACAGGACTTAGTTCAGACAGGCCTGGAAATACAGCCTCCAGGAAAGGCGGACAGGGAAACAGGAACGGGACCTGGCATCTCAGAGTGCAAGCACACACTGAAAGAAACACATATGCTCAGGCAGGGATAGAAGGGAGCTGCTGAACTATATACCAAGTGACAGACAGCGATAGGCTGAGGACGCACAAGGGGTGTGACCCACAGCAGGTACAAAAAGCAGGAAGTGATCGGGCGCCGCCCTTAAGCAGCAGAGACAGACACAAACAGACAGCATGGAGGGAAGCCAGAGAGACATGCTGGACAGGAGATCAAGTGCGCTCTCTTGCACAGTGGGAGATGGACCACCATGCAAGGACGCCGCCAGGTATGTTACAGTACCTCCCCCCTTACGCCCCCTCTTCTTCAGGCCTGCCAGAATCTTCCGCAGGGAATTCGAGGACCAGTCGTTCACTGGGTTGGAGGGGAACAGAGACTTTAGGGTAATCTCTGCTTCGAGGTACATCTTGTCAAGCTCACAGGAAGAAATAGACGGGTTATCAGGTACATAATGAGGAAAAGTCACTGTCTCTTTGTTATCTGGTGGTACCCCGGAGGATTCAGGAAACAACTGGAGGTCCTCCGCCGGGTCAGAAGAGTACTGAGGCTCAGAGAAAACATCTGCTTCAGAGTTCACTAGGTCGGACTCACTGGAGGAAGCAGGCGAGGTATCAGGTGCAGGAAATAGGAAAGTCTCTGTCCATTCACCACCAGGTGGCACCCCGAAGGGTTCTAAACACAACTGGAGGTCCTCCGCCTGGTCGGAGGGGTGTAGAGACTCGGGAGTAACTTCTGCTTCGGAGAACACTAGGTCGGACTCACTGGAGGAAGCAGGCGAGGTATCAGGTACAGGAAATAGGAAAGTCTCTGTCCATTCACCACCAGGTGGCACCCCGAAGGGTTCTAAACACAACTGGAGGTCCTCCGCCTGGTCGGAGGGGTGTAGAGACTCGGGAGTAACTTCTGCTTCGGAGAACACTAGGTCGGACTCACTGGAGGAAGCAGGCGAGGTATCGGGTACCGAGTATAGGAAAGTCTCTGTCCATTCACCACCAGGTGGCACCCCGAAGGGTTCTAAACACAACTGGAGGTCCTCCGCCTGGTCGGAGGGGTGTAGAGACTCGGGAGTAACCTCTGCTTCGGAGTACACTAGGTTGGACTCACTGGAGGAAGCAGGCGAGGTATCAGGTACAGGAAATAGGAAAGTCTCTGTCCATTCACCACCAGGTGGCACCCCGAAGGGTTCTAAACACAACTGGAGGTCCTCCGCCTGGTCGGAGGGGTGTAGAGACTCGGGAGTAACCTCTGCTTCGGAGTACACTAGGTTGGATTCACTGGACGAAGCGAGCGAGGTATCAGGTACAGAGTATAGGAGAGTCTCTATCCTTTCATTACCAGGTAGCACCCCGAAGGGTTCAGGAGGTCTCAGGGAGGACAGACCCAGGCGTGACTGCTTGCCTCTAAGTCTAGCACGTCTGGACTGCCTCTTGAGGTTGGGAGAAGTATTCCGGAAAGCGTAGTCACCCTGTGAGGATTCTGGGTGGGCAGTAGTCTCATTGGGCTGGAGAACTATTGCGCTACCCACACACATTACCCATTGGGGCTGCTCCGGGATACTGGGAAGTGAAGCTTCAGCAGGAGCCTCCGGGTTAGGATCATCGAAGACCATTAGAAAGGCCACCAGGAAGGCCATTAGGTCCCGGAGGATCGGATCCTGTGTCTCATATAGGGGGTTGATCCATTCCAAGGCATCCCCCGCCAGGTAAGACATAATAAAGGCCACTTTAGCCCAATCGGAAGGAAAATAAAGAGGGTAGGCCTTAAAGTGTAGCATGCATTGCTCCACAAATGCACGACACTGTTTTGGATCTCCATAGTAACGTGGCGGATCCGCAGGAACGAGAGCTGATAGATCCATCTGGACGGTGCGTAATTCGCCTGGAACTCAGCTAAGGGAAAAAAAAATTTATTTATTTATTTTAATGCATGTATTCGCTGGAAAACTTCTCAGAGAGCGAAGGCCGTGGGGCTCAACGGGAACCATGGCCTGAGCATGCTGTTATGCACACGCCCGGGCTAAGCGGCGTGTGCGGTTGATTGGTAGTGATTCCACTGGACCGTGCCGGAGAGTGAATGCCTGGAGGGGCGTAACTAAGTATCTGCCCGATCCGACCAGGGTCGCACGACGGCATACGACGCCAGAGCACCAAGGAGGAACCGAGCAGAGGGACCAGGTGCTACTCCAGGACAGACCCCGGACACGGCTGTTGACCCACACAGGGGAATACAGGAACAGACTGGTAGACTGGCACACAGACTGGGATGCAGGCAGGCGGATATGCAGGCAGGCGGATATGCAGGCAGGCGGGTATGCAGGCAGGCGGGTATGCAGGCAGGCGGGTATGCAGGCAGGCGGGTAAAGGTAAGCACAGATAGAGTGCAGACAGGGAGGCACTAGCAAGTAGGAACACAGGCGGGATAGGACCCAGTACACACCGGGATTCAGGAACAATACAGGCAGAGGGGTACAGGCAAGCACAACTAGAGTGCAGAAGACTGAGCAGGGAGGACAGGGCTCTGTTCACACTGAACAGACAGGAAGGGAAAGGCAGAGCCAGACACCCACAGGGTACTTGCAGTGAAGTAGCGAGTGGACCACAAACTCACAAACGGGAGTACAGAGACAACAGGCAGGAGTTAGGTACGAGTTCAGACTCTGCAGAAAAAGGAAGGGAACGGGCAAAGAGGCAAAACAGGTAGAGGATAGGAGAGAGTTCAGACTGGAACTGAGTGTACGGAGGAGACCGACACTGCAGCGGGATACAGGAGCGGGTCTGGGAATACTGCCCCCAGAGAGGCGGGACGAACAGGCAAGGAGCGTGTTCAGACAGGACAGACAAGATACAGGAGCGGGTCTAGGTAATCGGCCCCTAGAAGGCGGGAGGAACAGGCTAGGAGCGTGTTCAGACAGGACAGACAAGATACGGGAGCGGGTCTAGGTAATCGGCCCCTAGAAGGCGGGAGGAACAGGCTAGGAGCGTGTTCAGACAGGACTGACAAGATACACAGAAAGGACTCAGTTCAGACACGGGAACTAATACCGCAAAGCAGGAGACATACAGGACTTAGTTCAGACACGGGAACTAATACCATAAAGCAGGAGACATACAGGACACAGTTCAGACACGGGAGCTGACACCGCAAGGCAGGAGACATACAGGACTTAGTTCAGACACGGGAACTAATACCGTAAAGCAGGAGACATACAGGACACAGTTCAGACACGGGAGCTGACACCGCAAGGCAGGAGACATACAGGACAAAGTTCAGACACGGGAGCTGACACCGCAAGGCAGGAGACATACAGGACTTAGTTCAGACAGGCCTGGAAATACAGCCTCCAGGAAAGGCGGACAGGGAAACAGGAACGGGACCTGGCATCTCAGAGTGCAAGCACACACTGAAAGAAACACATATGCTCAGGCAGGGATAGAAGGGAGCTGCTGAACTATATACCAAGTGACAGACAGCGATAGGCTGAGGACGCACAAGGGGTGTGACCCACAGCAGGTACAAAAAGCAGGAAGTGATCGGGCGCCGCCCTTAAGCAGCAGAGACAGACACAAACAGACAGCATGGAGGGAAGCCAGAGAGACATGCTGGACAGGAGATCAAGTGCGCTCTCTTGCACAGTGGGAGATGGACCACCATGCAAGGACGCCGCCAGGTATGTTACACTTATCTTCTGTTAACACTCTCTTAGCTCTCCTCAGGTCCACCTTCTCATGGTATAAAGGAGTAAGTGCAACTTGTTTGCCCTTTCCCTTCTCCAAGGAGGCCTCGTTCACTGAGTGATACTTTGCCAGGTGAACTTTGAGCTCAAAAACTTCTTCCTCTAGCTCAGCTATTCTCCTCTCAGCAGCCCATCTCTGAAGCTCTTCATGCTTCAACTGCTCCTTTAACAGTAGAGTTCTCTCAGACCTCTCTGTCTCCAATGCGCCCATTTGGCTCTCAACAGCCAGTCTCTCAAACTTCTCTGGCTCCAAATGGGCTTGTAGAGTCTCCTTGAGCTCCTTGATCTCGGCTCTAACATCCACCGAATCATCCGAGCTCACCTTATTCGAGGAGGTATTGTATTCATACCTCCCATCTCCAGTGGCCAACTCCTGGCCCTGGTCTGTGGCTTCTCCGATAGACTCCTTCATCTTTTTCCGCTCAGCTTCCATCTTGCTGATTCTTTCCTTAAGGCACGTCTCTGCCCTCTGGAGATTATCACAGAACGTCTGCAGCTCCTTCACCTGAGCTTCCAGACCTAGGGTCTTTCTGCGGAGATCATCATTTACATCACGGGTGTCCTGCAGAGTGGTCTCAATAACTTGGCGCCTGTGCTCTGCATCCGCCTTATCATCCTCTAGTTTTTCCTTAACCTTGAGGAGATCCTCATAGTCCCTCTTAGTTTGTTGCAGTTCCCTATTGAACTTTTCATGCCTCATTTCTGCCTCTTTCAGGGTGGATAGCTGACGGTATCGCTGGTACAGAGAGTCCACCAGCCGCTCCTTCTCCTGCATTAGCTCTAGCTGTACCAGGGAGAAATGATCTTTCTTCTCGCAGAGCTCATCTTCAGACATCGCTTTGTCAAACTGCAACCGAACAACCTCCTCTTGGGTTCTGCGGAGGTCCTCTTTAATTTTCTGGAACATCCCTTTCCATTTGCTGATTTCCTCGCTGCTTTCCTCAAGTTTTTGCTGCCCATCACTCTGACACTGCTGCCTGATAGGCTCCAGCTCTTGGTCATGACTGGCCACCTCCTCTTTCAGGGCTGTCAGATCCTGATCCTTCTGTCTCAGTACTGTACCGGAGGTTGCTACTGGCAACGTCACCTCTTCTGTCTCTAAAGGAGGATCCACACTTGGAACAAAGGCACACAGCATTACATTTTCTTTATTTTCAATTGTAGCAAAGACTACAGGAACAACCTTTCTGTGGCCCTTACGACGTCGACGACGAGAGGGGGACTTTCTCCCCTCATCTAGCCCCTCCTGACTGAACTCTCTTTCTACTTTCGTAGCGTCACCATCAGTTGTGGGGTCTGTGTCACTCCCCATGGTGTCGTGGACCAGCAAGTCACCTCCCACCTTGATGTCAACCCCTTCTAGTGGAGCTACCCCATTATCAACGGTCAAATATCATTTTTAGGCCGTACCAACCCACAATCAGTAACAAATTTTGGTTTTCTATACTCCACGCTCTTTTGAAAATCTGCCCCCTTTTAGACTCCGCCCCCTTTTGGACAACCACACCTAAAGGGGGTACTTTAACAAAAAGCCCCGCAACAGTCTTAGGACCCAGTTCACAACATCTCTTACTACCTCCCTGGGCACTCTGGGATAGTACCGGCGCCATAGGAGAACTCAAGGAATGGTCCGCTGCCACCATTCTGTAAGGTGCCAACAGCTCCTGCCGTTCCTGCACCAAGTCCTATTGTCGTTTCTCAAATACCTGCTGTTTTTTCTCAAATACCTGCTGCAAGTCCTGTTGTCGTTTCTCAAATACCTGCTGTTGTTTTTCAAATACCTGCTGCAGGCACTTTAATCACTCAACAGCTTCTGTCTCATTTGTTGATCCCTTCACAGCCATCTTCATCAGCTCCTGCATTTCTTCAGGATACTCTATTTTGTTGAAGAGCATTTGCAGCCTGTCATTTAACCCCTTCTCCATTCCATCTGGGGATACTGCTCACACCGCTCTCCCCGGAAAAATTTTCATGGTCCCGCCGAGCCACAGCAAACCAGGTTTGAGTGCGACGACAATTTTCGCAACCCCGCCGAGTTACAGCCAGATGCTTTAATCTTCGTGACCCCACCGAGCCACAGCAAGATGCTTGCATCCACGTTCGTCATCCTGTGCCTTTACCCCTAGCAACCAGGCTGCAGTTGCCCACATTCTCTAACCAATTGTAAGGTAGCGGTATTGATCATGTTGGGGGGCACTCACTTCACCGGGTCAATTAAAGCACACAAGCCACGTTTTCCAGTAAACTAAAGTCCAGCAGTTTATTACACGTCATAAACTGCTTATAACACAGTCCATCTCAGTGGCTCGCAGGCATGTTACACATGTAATGTCCTAGAGCCTTTCCAGTGACAGATATGCCTGCTTGGCTTTAGATGCAGACTTCAGCAAGGTACAACATCAATGTCCATGTAAAGAACTGTGACGCTCACAGCCCACCCTGGGATATGGGGGTACTCGGAGCCGGGTCAGATGTTGGGGGGTTGCAGCAGTGGCCTGGACTCGTTCCGTGCCCAGGGCCGTCACATAAAAGATTTAATGGGCTATCAGGGTTTGGTGTTAATCGAGTGGATTTAATGACTGCGCCACCTGTGGTTTCTGGTGATCTTCCACCAGCGCTGCGTTCAGTCCTCTGAGGTGGGATGTTGTGGCAGCGACAGATGGTACTACTCCCCACAGGTGGAGCAGGCCCTCAGGGTAGAGAAGACGGATCAGGGGAGTAGTAGTAGGAGATGTGGTGCGGTGTAGTGCAGTGCCGCGTTGCAATAAGGAACCGGAGGCAATAGATGCAGTCTTCCAAGCTTTACTCACGATGTTAGGTGTCAGCTGCAAGGCTTCTCCATTGTCCTCACGGTGCGCTGCGGGCACCAGGAAGGGGTTCAGCACACTCCAGGAAGTTCGGGTGCATGAATCAGGACCCCCGCACCAGAGTGTTCCTAGGCTTTCCTACTAGGTCCTCTCCTGTCCGTATGTGGTACATGTTACAAGGCTGTGTCTCCCTCTGGACTATGCACAGAACAAGGGTACGGGTGGCGACTCCGCTCCGTCCGTTACCCGGTGGGATCTACTAAGCCTCCAGGCTTCTCTGACTAAGACTTGAAGTGACAGAGTCAGTTATAGGGGGCAGGTACCCCTTTTGCAGCAGGAATCCCTCTGACTAGGTCAGAATAGTGAGGACAGGTGGCGTATGCTGCTCCGTCTGCATCCCCCTTGGGATCCTTTTGCCAGTGGAGCTTGTCTCCTCTGCTCCCCTCCAGGCCTTTTTAGGTAGGGACCTTGACCGGGTAGAGACAGCCGTTAACTCTAGCCCGCTCCTCGCCTCAAGGCCAGAGGACGAGGACCGTGTATCCTCAATCAGCTGCAGGTTCACACAGAAAGCCACGTTCAGTGATGAAGATCACAATCAAAGACCATAAGCCCAAGATGGCCGTTTATTAAGTATGAAATACTAAGTGTAACCTAAAAGTGCGTCCTCCACCTTCACCCACTACATGGTTCCCCCTATCTTTGGTTCCCCCCATCTTCTCTTATCCCGACTGGGGCAGCACCCTGGTGCATATAAGCCCCCCCCCTCAGGTGGGAGAGGTGTAGTGCTGGATGGATTGCTGAGTCCTGAGAGGTGCTCCACCCTTACCTCGGAGAGGAGATACCACACCTCGGTCTGAGGTGCAGTACCCCTGTGGCGACTGAACCCTCAGGGGCGCCACAGAACCATTTTTACCTTTGCTGGGTCTTAGCTGCTTCTCTCAGCTCTGTTCTGCCACAGCTGTGGCTTTAAGGCTTCCCAGCCGAGGTCTTCAAGCCACGTGCCTTCCAGGGCTACTGCGTCCCAAACACAGGGATTTAGCCTCTTGCCTCACCAGGCCTCTCCAGGCCTGTCTCTTCCAGCCTCTCCATGCTAAAGGGGTGCCACACACAGGGATCAGGCCTCATGCCTTTCACACCTGTTTCAAAACTACCAGGGTTTATATATCAGTCTGTGCACATAGGACCTGTGATGATGTCACAGTCATGTGATCAGTCACCTGAGGGGAGGTACATGGTCAGCCAGAACACACCCCCTGGACATTTTAGCAATGCAGCAAGGTGCTGCATTACAATATATATACATACAGTACAGACCAAAAGTTTGGACACACCTTCTCATTTAAAGATTTTTCTGTATTTTCATGACTATGAAAAGTGTACATTCACACTGAAGGCATCAAAACTATGAATTAACACATGTGGAATTATATACTTAACAAAAAAGTGTGAAACAACTGAAAATATGTCTTATATTCTAGGTTCTTCAAAGTAGCCTCCTTTTGCTTTGATGACTGCTTTGCACACTCTTGGCATTTTCTTGATGAGCTTCAAGAGGTAGTCACCGGAAATTGTTTTCACTTCACAGGTGTGCCCTGTCAGGTTTAATAAGTGGGATTTCTTGCCTTATAAACGGGGTTGGGACCATCAGTTGTGTTGTGCAGAAGTCAGGTTGATACACAAATGATAGTTCTACTGAATAGACTGTTAGAATTTGTATTATGGCAAGAGAAAAGTAGCTAAGTAAAGAAAAACGAGTGGCCATCATTACTTTAAGAAATGAAGGTAAGTCAGTCCAAAAAATTGGGCAAACTTTTAATGTGTCCCCAAGTGCAGCTGCAAAAACCATCAAGCGGTACAAAGAAACTGGATCACATGAGGACCACCCCAGGAAAGGAAGACAAAGAGTCGCCTCTGTTTCTGAGGATAAGTTTATCTGAGTCACCAGCCTCAGAAATCGCAGGTTAACAGCAGCTCAGATTAGAGACCAGGTCAATGCCACACAGAGTTCTAGCATCAGACACATCTCTACAACTGTTAAGAGGAGACTTTATGCAGCAGGCCTTCATTGTAAAATAGCTGCTAGGAAACCACTGCTAAGGACAGGCAACAAGCAGAAGAGACTTGTTTGGGCTAAAGAACACAAGGAATGGACATTAGACCAGTGGAAATCTGTGCTTTGGTCTGATGAGTCCAAATTTGAGATCTTTGGTTCCAACCACCGTGTCTTTGTGCGACGCAGAAAAGGTGAATGGATGGACTCTACTTGGTTCCCACCGTGAAGCATGGAGGAGGAGGTGTGATGGTATGGGGGTGCTTTGCTGGTGACACTGTTGGGGATTTATTCACAATTGAAGACATACTGAACCAGCATGGCTCCCACAGCATCTTGCAGCGGCACGCTATTCCATCTGGTTTGCGTTTAGTTGGACCATCATTTATTTTTCAACAGGGCAATGACCACAAACACACCTCCAGGCTGTGAAAGGGCTATTTGACCAAGAGGTAGAGTGATGGGGTGCTACGCCAGATGACCTGGCTTCCACAGTCACCAGACCTGAACCCAATCGAGATTGTTTGGGGTGAGCTGGACCGCAGAGTGAAGGCAAAAGTGCCAACAAGTGCTAAGCATCTCTGGCAACTCCTCCAAGATTGTTGGAAGACCACTTCCGGTGACTACCTCTTGAAGCTCATCAAGAGAATGCCAAGAGTGTGCGTAGCAGTCATCAAAGAAAAAGGTGGCTACTTTGAAGAACCTAGAATATAAGACATATTTTCAGTTATTTCACGCTTTTTTGTTAAGTATATAATTCCACATGTGTTAATTCATAGGTTTGATGCCTTCAGTGTGAATGTACCATTTTCAAAGTCATGAAAATACAGAAAAATCTTTAAATGAGAAGGTGTGTCCAAACTTTTGGTCTGTACTGTATATGTATGAAGAGGTAAAGGGTTGATGCAAAAGCTATCATGATAAAAATAATCATAGTTTAACACTATATTAAATGATGCATAGGAGAAAGAGCATTGAAATTGGAAGATGTTAATCAGTCTTGGATTCAATGATTAACAATCACATGCATGATAGAAAAAGTCTAATACTAACTACTCATCATCCTCCACTTGCATCAACCTCAACTTTAGACCCAGATGTGCATTACAACTGAACTTCATTTGGGGGTAAAAGGTGAAGAGTAAGGAGGATTATAAAGTCTATAAGGGGTTTCATTTTTGTATTGTAAGGTTGCAGCTGGACAGGTCATGGATGGGAGGTATTTGTCCCCAAGGTACCAATCCTCAGTGATGCAGGACCTGGAGAAGCAGGTTCCAGCACACATAGTGCTGAGAGGTGTATGCATGGCACCCCTCATCCTCATTCTGGTATGCATGGCACCCTTCATCCTGATATGTATGACACCATCCCTCATCCTGGTATGCATGGCACCCCTCACCCTGGTATGCATGGTCCCCCCCATCCCTCATCCTGGTATGCATGGCCCCCCTCATCCCTCTTCCTGATATGCAAGGCCGTGCATGACGTCACTTCCATGCGCCCTCACATTGTGAGATGAGCTGCCAGAATAGTCACTGCTCCCCACGCCTGTACTATGGACGTGGGGAGCAGTGACTATTCACTCTCCTTAATAGCATGCACAGTGTAGTCGCAGTTGTGGCTCGGCAATAACATGTGCCCATTATTAAAGAGCAGGAATATTCACTACTCATCACACCCATACCCCACCAGCCACAGTGTATATATATACACTGCTCAAAAAAATAAAGGGAACACTCAAATAACACATCCTAGATCTGAATGAATGAAATATTCTCATTGAATACTTTGTTGTGTACAAAGTTGAATGTGCTGACAACAAAATCACAATAATAATAATAATAATTTTTATTTTTATAGCGCCAACATATTCCGCAGCACTTTACAAATTTTAGGGGGGACTTATACAAACAATACAGAATAAACATCTCATATCGAAAGGAGTGAGGGCCCAGCTCGCAAGCTTACAGTCTATGAGGAAATGGGGGAGACACAAAAGGTAGAATGTACATATATTGTATAATGCAGCCTTGATATACTACATAGGATAAATAATACATGGACTGGTCGCCTGCCAGTATGTGTGCAGTCCTGACTGAGGCTATTATGTGCATGGTTGGTATGAACCTGAAATTTAAGAAGATTTTAATATGGGGGAAAACTGGGACGGACAACTGGGATGGACAGATAGTGTGTGGAGGCGATACACCAGTCTAAAGAAATGGGTTTTTAGGGTCCGCTTGAGACTGTGGGTATTGGGAATTAATCGAACTGTCCTGGGTTGTGCATTCCAAAGAATTCGCGCAGCACGTGAGAAATCTTGGAGACGGGAGTGGGAAGTTCAGATTATGGAGGATTTAAGTTTTAAGTCACTGGCAGAACGGAGGGCACGTGTAGGGTGGTAGACTGAGACAAGGGAGGAGATGTAGGGGGGTACTGAAGCATGGAGCACTTTGTGGGTAAGCGTGATAAGTTTAAATTTAACTCTATATTGGATGGGTAACCAATTCAATGACTGGCACAGGGAAGAGGCATAGGTGTATTGGTTGGCGAGGAATATGTTCCTGGCTGCCGCATTAAGGACGGATTGGAGAGGGGAGAGTTTAGTAAGAGGGAGCCCGATATGTAGAGAGTTGCAGTAGTCCAGACGAGAATGAATAAGAGCGACAGTAAGAGTTTTTGCCTAGTCAAAGGTGAGAAAAGTCCTGATTCTTGAGATGTTTTTGCGGTGTAGATGACATGAACGAGCGAGTGATTTGTTGTGAGGAGTGAAGGAAAGATCTGAGTCAAAAATGACCCCAAGACAGCGGGCTTGTTGCTGGGGAGTAATGTTTGAGCCACAAACGGAAATGGCAATATCGGGCACAGGTAGGTTAGTGGAGGGAAGAAATACGAGTAGTTCAGTTTTTGACAGATTCAGTTTTAGAGAGAGGGAGGACATAGTGTTAGACACAGCAGAAAGACAATCACTGGCCTTTTGTAGTAATGCAGGGGTGATGTCCGGAGCAGTGGTGTATAATTGGGTGTCATCAGCAAAGAGATGGTACTGAAAATCGAATCTGCTGATTGTTTGTCCAATGGGAGCAGTGTATAAGGAGAAAAGTAGGGGGCCTAGGACTGATCCTTGAGGAACCCCGACAGTAAGGGGAAGGAGAGAGGAGGAGGAGCCGGCGAAAGACACTGAGAAGGAGCGGTCAGAGAGATAGGAGGAGAACCAGGAGAGAACAATGTCCTTGAGGCCAATAGTGCGGAGCATAGTGAGGATTTGCTGGTGATCCACAGTGTCAAATGCTGCAGAGAGATCCAGGAGAATCAGCAGGGAATAGTGACCATTAGATTTAGCTGTTAGTAGATCATTAGAGACTTTAGTGAGGGCAGTTTCAGTAGAATGTAAAGAGCAGAAACCAGATTGTAAACGGTCAAGAAGAGAGTTGTCTGGGAGATAGCAGATTAGACGGGAATGGACCAGGCATTCCAAGAGTTTAGAGATAAAAGGAAGATTGGAAACAAGTCTGTAGTTGGCCATGCAGCTCTGGTCAAGGGATGGTTTTTTAAGTAATGGATGTATGCTGGCGTGTTTAAAAGAAGAGGGAAAGATACCAGAGGAGAGGGAGAGGTTGAAAATTTTAGTTAGGTGAGTGGTGACAGCTGGAGCAAGGGACTGAAGGAGATGTGAGGGAATAGGGTCAGTGGTGCAGGTGGTAGGGCGAGAAGATGCAAGGAGTCTGATCACTTCATCTTCCGTGACTGGTTCGAAATCAGAAAGTGAGCAAGATACAATGTGGCGGGGGAGAGCATGCAAAACGTTTGGGGATTGGGAGAAAATTTCCTGTTGGATATGGTCAATTTTTTCTTTGAAATAATTGGCCAGATCGTCTGCGCTGAGGTCGGTGATCGGGGCCTGTGCTGTTTGATTGAGGAGAGAATTAAACGTGTCAAAGAGTCGTTTAGGATTATTGGAAAGTGAGATTATGAGGTTGTTAAAGTAGGTTTGTTTGGAGAGGTGAAGCGCAGAGTTTATCAATGGAAATCAAATTTATTAAACAATGGATGCCTGGATTTGGAGTCACCCCCAAAATGAAAGTGGAAAAAACACTACAGGCTGATCCAACTTTGATGTAATGTCCTTAAAACAAGTCAAAATGAGGTTCAGTACTGTGTGTGGCCTCCACATACCTGTACGATCTCCCTACAATTCCTGGGCATGCTCCTGATGAGGTTGTGGATGGTCTCCTGTGGGATCAACTCCCACACCTGGACTAAAGCATCCTCCAACTCCTGGACAGTCTGTGGTGCAACATGACGTTGGTGGACGGAGAGAGACATGATGTCCCAGATGTGCTCAATCAGAATCAGTTCTGCGGAACGGGCGGGCCAGTCCATAGCTTTAATGCCTTCATCTTGCAGGAACTGCTGACACACTCCAGCCACATGAGGTCTGGCATTGTCATGCATTAGGAGGAACCCAGGGCCAACCGCACCAGCATATAGTCTCACAAGGGGTCTGAGGATCTCATCTCGGTACCTAATGGCAGTCAGGCTACCTCTGGCAAGCACATGGAGGGCTGTGCGGCCGTCCAAAGAATTGCACAGAACACCAGGGGATTGGCAAAATTGCCACTGGCGCCCTGTGCTCTTCACAGGTGAAAGCAGGTTCACACTGAGCACATGTGACAGATGTGACAGAGTCTGGAGACGCCGTGGAGAGCGATCTGCTGCCTGAAACATCCTTCAGCATGACCGGTTTGGCAGTGGGTCAGTAATGGTGTGGGGTGGCATTTCTTTGGAGGGTGACTCCAAATCCAGGCCTCCATTGGTTAATAAATTTGATTTCCATTGATGATTTTGTGTGATTTTGTTGTCAGCACATTCAACTTTGTACAGAACTAAGTATTCAATGAGAATATTTCATTCATTCAGATCTAGGATGTGTTATTTGAGTGCTCCCTTTATTTTTTTATTTTTTGAGCAGTGTATATATACAGTGCCTTGTAAAAGTATTTGGCCCCCTTGAACTTTTCTACCTTTTGCCACATTTCTGGCTTAAAACCTAAAGATATGAAATTCTAATTTTTGGGGGAGGAATCAACAACAAGTGGGACGAAATTTATTGGATATTTTAAACTTTTTTTTTGAAAAATAAAAACTGAAAAGTGGGGCGTCCAATATTATTCAGCCCCCTTGAGTTAATACTTTGCAGCGCCACTTTTTGCTGCGATTACAGCTGCAAGTCGCTTGGAGTATGTCTCTATCAGTTTTGCACATTGAGAAGCTGAAATTCTTGCCCATTCTTCCTTGCAAAACAGCTCGAGCTCATTGAGGTTGGATGGAGGGCGTGTGTGAACAGCAGTTTTCAGCTCTTTCCACAGATTCTCAATTGGATTCAGGTCTGGACTTTGACTTGGCCGTTCTAACACCTGGATACATTTATTTTTGAACCATTCCATTGTAGATTTTGCTTTATGTTTGGGAACATCGTCTTGTTGGAAGATAAATCTCCGTCCCAGTCTCAGGTCTTTTGCAGACTCCAACAGGTTTTCTTCTAGAATGGTCCTGTATTTGGCTCCATCCATCTTCCCATCAATTTTAGCCATCTTCCCTGTCCCCGCTGAAGAAAAGCAGGCCAAAACCATGATGCTGCCACCACCATGTTTGACACTGGGGATGGTGTTTTAAGGGTGATGAGCTGTGTTGCTTTTACGCCAAACATATCGTTTTGCATTGTGGCCAAAAAGTTCGATTTTGGTTTCATCTGACCAGAGCACCATATTCCACATATTTGGTGTGTCTCCCAGGTGGCTTGTGGCAAACTTCAAACGAAACTTTTTATGGATATCTTTGAGAAATGGCTTTCTTTTTGACACTCTTCCATAAAGGCAGATTTGTGCAGTGTACGACTGATTGATGTCCTATGGACAGACTCTCCCATCTCAGCTGTAGATCTCTGCAATTCATCCAGAGTGATCATGGGCCTTTTGGCTGCATCTCTGATCAGTCTTCTCCTTGTTTGAGATGAAAGTTTAGAGAGACGGCCGGGTCTTGGAAGATTTGCAGTGGTCTGATACTCCTTCCATTTCAATATGATCGCTTGCACAGTGCTCCTTGAGATGTTTAAAACTTGGGAAATCTTTTTGTATCCAAATCCAGCTTTAAACTTCGCCATAACAGTATCTCGGACCTGCCTGATGTGTTCCTTGGTCTTCATGATGCTCTCGGCACAGGAGGCAGAACACTAAGACTATCACAGAGCAGGTGCATTTATACGGAGACATGATTACACACAGTTGGATTCTATTTATCATTACCAGTCGTTTAGGACAACATTGGATCATTCAGAGATCCTCACTGAACTTCTGGAGTGAGTTTGCTGCACTGAAAGTAAAGGGGCCGAATAATATTGCACGCCCTACTTTTCAGTTTTTAATTTGTTAAAAAACTTTAAAATATCCAATAAATTTCGTTCCACTTCACGATTTTGTCCCACTTGTAGTTGATTCTTCCCCCCAAAAATTAGAATTTTATATATCTTTATGTTTGAAGCCAGAAATGTGGCAAAAGTGCAAGGGGGCCAAATACTTTCACAATGCACTGTATATACACCACATTCGGACTATAAGACGCACCCCCCACACTTTCCTTCAAAATTTTGGAGGAATAAAGTGCGCGCTGTAGTACAAAAAATACGGTAAATCTGAAGTAATGTATGAGTTTGCCCATTTTAAATTAATAAAGTTCACTTTGCATCCTGAAAATTCCTCTAAGAGGTTGAAGATATTTAGTAGACAGATGCATACTTAGAAATAACAGGGGCCTCATAGCATAAGACTTAAACTCTTTACCACTTTGGACATATGAGTACGTCCAAGGTGGTATCCCTGCACTCCATGCGGGCTCCAGCACTGAGCCCGCATGTTACCGGGCACATGGCAGTTGATCTGTACAGCTGCCATGTGCCACTAACAGCCGCTGGTGGAATCGTGATCCACCCGCGGCTGTTGTTAAATGCCGCTGTCAGTCTCTGACATCGCAGGACCGGAAGCACGTCACTAGTCTCGCTCGTGTCACATGACAGCGGGTCGCCAGTGGGTTGGCATGACAACTCGGAGTCTGCAGGAGACCCCTGTGGTTGTCATCGCCAGGAAACTATGAGCACTGCCCAGTGGTCGGCGCTCATAGCAAGTGAGCACTTTTGCTACATACAGCAGCCCTGAAGCCCTGCTGTGCGTAGCACAGGTGATCAGACGATCGCAACTTCTAGTCTCCCATGGAGACAATGGAAGCAGGTAAAAAGTACAAAAATAATGTTTTTTAAAAATATATAAAAAAAAAAAGAAGTTCAAATCAACCCCCTTTCGCCCCATTCAAACTAAAACAATAAAAAAATCAAATATACACATATTTGGTATTGTTGCGTTCAGAATCGCCCGATCTATCAATATATAAAAATAATCGGATCGGTAAACGACGTAATGAGAAAAAAATCAAAATGCCAGAATTACGTTTTTTTGGTCACCATAACATTGCAATAACAGGTGATCAAAAGATTGTATCTACTCCAAAATGTTACCAATAAAAACGTCAGCTCTGAGCACAAAAAATAAGCCCTCACCCGGCCCCAGATCCTGAAGAATGAAGATGCTACGGGTCTCAGAAAATGGTTAAATTTTTTGGGGTATCTACGAACTTGTAATGACTTGGGGAATCACAATAGCAGGTCAGTTTTAGCATTTAGTGAACATGTTAAAAAAAAATTAAAAAACAACTGTAGAATTGCACTTTTTTTTTGCAATTTCACAGCACTTTGATTTTTCTCCCATTTTCCAGTACATGATATGGTAAAACCAATGGTGTTGTTCAAAAGTACAACTCATCCAGCAAAAAAACAAACCCTCACATAGCCATATTGACCGAAAATAAAAAAATTATAAGTCAGGGAAGACAGGAAGGAAAAAACAAAAACTGAATAACCCAAAGTCGCATTGGGCAATCCCCCCCCCAAACTAAAATAAATAAAATTAAAATATTTGGTGGGGTCACAGAAGAGCATATCTTACCACTTTGCAGCTCTTAAAATAACTTTGCTCTTATTGAAGGACCTTAGTGTTCCAAAGGACTAAGATATACCTTTCATGGCCCTCATAAAGTATGCCACCAGAAGTGCCCCCAAACACAGCATGATACCCCCATCATGAATTCCTCCACAGTACCCTCTACACACATAGTATGATAGCCCCACAGAGTATGATACCCCACAGTTCCCCCACACAGTATGGTGCCCCCACAGTGACCAAGCATAGTATGAGGCCTCCACAGCCCTATATAAGCTCTGTAATGACAGGCACAGGGGTCATCAGCAGACCCCCGGCTTTCATGACAACCCATCGGCATCTCACGATCACGTCACAGGCGCGCCAATGAGCGAGAGAATAATGCGCACGCATGTCTGCGTGTGTTAAATGCCACTGTACGATATTGACAGTGGCATTTAACTTGCGCCATACATGAAAGACGGATGTCGTAAAGGGGTTAAAACCTGAAGGTCCCCTTCCCCACTGTGTCACCTCTAATTTCCTGTTGGCCCCCTCACCGCAGTGTCACTTAATTTCTTGTGGGCCTGCTCAGAGGGGGTAAGGGAACCCACAGTAAAATAGAGGTGATTGACACAGTGGAGGAGGGGCCCACAGGAAATTAGAGATCAATCAGTGGGGAAGGGGGCTCACATAAAATTAGAGGTCAATCAGTGTGGGGGGGCCCATAGGAAATTAGAGGTCAATAAGTGGGGGAGGGGCCATAGGACAATAAAGGGGAAACAGTGAGGGAGGGGGTCCACAGGAAATTAGAGGTCAATCAGTGGGGAGGTCCACAGGAAATTAGAGGTGAATCAGTGGAGGAGAGGGCCCACAGGAAATTAGAGGTGAATTAGAGGTGAATTAGTGGGGGAGGAGGGCCATAGGGCATTAAAGGTGAAACAGTGAGGGAGGGGGCCCACAGGAAATTAGAAATTTCCTGTGTGCCCCCTCCCCTGTGCCACCTTTAGATTGCAGGAGGGCCCCCTCCCTCAGTGACTGGAGAAATAGCCAGGCATCATATATTTACTCACAGTCAGCCATCCGACTACCTCTGCTCTTCTATACAATATATGTTATGCTGCTTGGGCAGGACATTGACCAATCACAGCACAGCTCCAAGCCAGAGCTACGCTGTGAGGTCACACAAAGAAAGCTAATGGTGATTGGCTGAATCAGCATTAGGCCAGGGCTGTGGCTGCCCAGGGAAGAGGAGCTTGAGACTCAGCACAGGAAGTGGGTGTTCTCTGCTGATCAGCTGTTGCTGTGCCTGCCTGTCTCCTCTCAGTCTCACACAGTCAGTGTGAGGCTCACTCAAGCTCTCTTGGCAGGTGACATCACTTGTGCTGCCTGCCCGCTGGTGCTGTCTATTAGCATGCACGGCAGGGCAGGCACTAATGAAGGAGGCAGGAGCTGGGGCAGTCCGACACTGCATAGTATTATAGTCCCCACACAGTATAATGGCACCCTACATATTCCTCCAAACAATATAATGGCCTACCACATAGGCCACCAAAAAGTATATTGGCCCCCACATAGTCCTCCTAAAAGTATAATGCCTCCTATATAGCCCTCCAAACAGTGTAATGGCCTCCCCACATAACCCTACAAACAGTATAATGGCCACCACATAGCCCTACAAACAGTATAATGGCCACCGCATAGCCATATAAACAGTATAATGGCTCCCATTCAGCATGATAATCCCAATGAATACAATGTATTCATTGAGTAAAAAGGAAAAAAAAAGCTACTCACCTCTCCCCATTTCCCTGCTGCTCCTGTCTCAGCAGCGCGTATTCTGAAGCTCCATACAGCGATTGGGATTTAGTGACACCATCACGCCTGCTGAGCTGAAACGTTAGAGCTCAGATGCACAGGGAGATTGATGGAAGAGGGAGCTGATGACTCTTTGTTCCATCATTGCTTTCAACTGTA
This sequence comes from Phyllobates terribilis, assembly GCF_046119375.1. Classification (NCBI taxonomy): domain Eukaryota; kingdom Metazoa; phylum Chordata; class Amphibia; order Anura; family Dendrobatidae; genus Phyllobates; species Phyllobates terribilis. The sequence goes on along the minus strand of NW_027362840.1, from coordinate 4,987,067 downwards.
TTGTGCATAAATGAGGAACGTAAGCTTCCAAACCTCTTCTGCTGTACACAGGACTCCTGTTTATGTCCACCTATATGGAAAATCAGGAATCTCATCTACAACAGGAGAGGGAGCAGAAATCACAATTTTTACTTTGATGTGCTGTGGAATGGGGCATTATATAATGGGGCAGAGAGGAGCGATATACTGCTAAGGAGGTTGTATGTAAAGCAGGATGTGAGGAGCAATGTACTTAGATGTGAGGAGCGATGTATATAGAGATGGATATTAAAAGTAATATGCTGCAGGTAGAGGCTACATAGAGGGAATGAGAAACATGATAATGCTGCAAGAGGAAGCTTCATATGCAGGGGGATGAGAGAAGCAATGTATTTATATAGAGCAAGGATATCAAACTCAAACACACAGAGGGCCAAAATGAAAAACTTGGACAAAGTCGTGGGCCAACCAGTATACAGTATAATGGGCCCCACATAGTCCTCCATACATAATAATGGACTTCACATAGTCCTCCATACAGAATAATGGCCCCCATACAGAATAATGAGCCCCACATAGTCATCCATACAGAATAATAAGCCCCACCGTAGTCCTCCATACTGAATAATGGTCCCACATAGGGGTGGTGTTTCTGGTATCATGGGCCAAATATAACCACCCTGCGGGCTAGATTTGGCCCACGGGCCAGAGTTTGTCATGTATGATATAAAGGGAGAGGAGAAACAATGTACTGCAAGATGGTGCTGTATATAGAAGAGGCTGTGAGCAGTGATGTTCTGCAGGAAGAGTCAGTAAATAGAAGGAGATGGAAGGAGTGATGTGCTAAAGGGGCAAGATGGGACTAAGAGGAGTGATGTTCTGCAGGAAAGGGCTGAATATAGAGTTCTGAGAGGAGTGATGTACTGCCGGAAGGGAATGTATGTAGAGGGGTCTGAAATTAGTGATGTACTCCTGAAGGAGGCAGCATTTGTTAAAACTGAGAAGAGTTGCACTTAAAAAAGGACTCTATATAGAGGAGGCTGAGAGTGATGTACTGCAAGAGGGGACTGTATACAGAGAAGAATCATAGGAGTTATGCAGCACTAAATAAAACCAAGAGGAGTGATGTGTTGCAAGATTGGGCTGTATATAAGGGAGATGAGAGAAGTTATATAGTGAAGGAGGAGGATGAAAGGAGCAACAATACTGCAGGTGGAGACCGTATTTAGAATGGGATGAGAGAAGTGATGCACTACAGGATGAGACTGTATATAGAGGGTCTGAGAGGAGCGATGTATTGCAGAATGATACGGTAGAAAGAGGGACTGAGGGAAACAATGTATTGCATGACATTACTGTATATAGGTGGGATGAGAGGAGTAATGTACTGCAGGATATGTCTCAAAAGAGAAATGTACTGCAGGATGATGCATTGTATAGAGGGGCTGAGAGGAGTGACTGACCTTCATTTCTTAAAGTAATGATGGCCACTCGTTTTTCTTTACTTAACTGCTTTTTTCTTGCCATAATACAAATTCTAACAGTCTATTCAGTAGGACTATCAGCTGTGTATCAACCTGACTTCTGCACAACACAACTGATGGTCCCAATCCCATTTATAAGGCAAGAAATCCCACTTATTAAACCTGACAGGGCACACCTGTGAAGTGAAAACCATTTTCGGTGACTACCTCTTGAAGCTCATCAAGAGAATGGCAAGAGTGTGCAAAGCAGTCATCAAAGCAAAAGGTGGCTACTTTGAAGAACCTAGAATATAAGACATATTTTCCGTCACTCATATTTAAGCATGTCACTCGAGCATCCGCGATACATGTTGCATACCTGAGTATCCAATGCAAACTCAAGTAGCGAGCACTTGCGCTCAAGACTGATGACAACTTATTCAATATGATGACCTAATGTTATCAATTTCTGTGTCGTACCTCTGGGTTCAAAATGTTCACTATACCCCTTGATAAAATCTTTGAAGTTTCCAAAATGGGATCACTTGTATGGGTTTCCACTGTTTAGGCACATCAGGGGGCTCTCCAAACGCGACATGGCATCCGTTCTCAATTCCAACCAATTTTGCGTTCAAAAAGTCATACAGTGCTCCTGCCCTTCTGAACCCTTCCGTGCGCCCAAACAGTGTATTTTCACTACATATGGGGTATCGGCGTACTCAGAAGAAATTGCACAAAAGTTTTTGGGGTCCATTTACTCTTACCTTTATGAAAATAAAAAATTTGGGGCTGAAACATCATTTTCATGGAAAATGTTTGATTTTTTTTATTTTCACAGCTCCATGTTATAAACTTCTGTAAAGCACCTGGGTATTCATGTTGCTCACCACACATCTAGATAAGTTCCCTGAGGGGTCTAGTTTCAAAAATAGTGTCACTTGTGGGAGGTTTTCACTGTTTAGGCACATCAGGGGCTCTCCAAACGCAACATGGCGTACGCTAATTATTCAAGCAAATTTTGCATTCAAAAAGTCAAATGGTGCTCCTTCCCTTCCAAACCCTGCAGTGCGCCCAAACAGTGTTTTTCTGCCACATGTAGTGTATCAGCTTACTCAGGAGAAATTTCACAACAAATGGTATGGTGCAATTACTCCTGTTACCCTTATGAAAATGCAAAATTGGGGGCTAAAATCATTTTTGTGGGAAAAATGTGAAAATTTTATTTTTACGGCTCAATGTTATAAATTTCTGTGAAGCACCTGGGGTCTTTAATGTGCTCATCACACACTAAGTAAGTTCCCTGAGGGGTCTAGTTTCCAAAATGGTGTCACTTGCGATGGGTTTCCACTGTTTAGGCACATCAGCGGCTCTCCAAACGCGGCATGGCGTCCGCTAATTATTCAAGCAAATTTTACATTCAAAAAGTCAAATGGCGCTCCTTCCCTTCCGAACCCTGCAGTGCGCCCAAACAGTGGTTTTCCCCAACATATGGGGTATCGACATGCTTAGGAGAAATTGCACAACAAATTTTGCGGTTCATTTTTTCCTGTTACCCTTGCAAAAATAAAAAAATTGGGGTCTAAAGTAACAATTTTGTGAAAAAAGTTAAATGTTCATTTTTTTCTTCCACTTTCCAAAAATTCCTGTGAAGCACCTGAAGGGTTAATAAACTTCTTGAATGTGGTTTTGAGCACATTGAGGGGTGCAGTTTTTAGAATGGTGTCACTTTTGGGTATTTTCTGTCATAAAGGCCCCTCAAAGTCACTTCAAATGTGATGTTGTCCCTAAAAAAATGGTTTTGTAAATTTTGTTGGAAAAATTAGAAATCGCTGGTCAACTTTTAACCCTTTATAACTTCCTAGCCCAAAAAAATGTTGGTTCCAAAATTGTGCTGCTGTAAAGTAGACATGTGGGAAATATTATTTATGTCACGAAATTTTTTTAATATAGTGTAGCTTCACAGGTAATGTATCATAGTAGTGGAAGTCACAGCGTTTGGTGATGTGCGATTTTGTTTAGAGGAAAAAAAATATTACAGAGTAGATTTAAACATAGCATGCTAGCATATTAGAGCAGCGGATGTCACAGCGTTTGGTGATGTACGATTTTGTTTTAGAGAAAAAAAAAAAGAATAGTTAGCGTCGGGTAAATTTATGGGTAGGGCATTAATGTAGTGAATGCCACTGTAATTTTTTTTAGACAAACTTTTTTTTTTACAACTATTTTTCCTTTCATTTTTATTCTTTAATGTGTTAAAATCAGAGAGGCTTCCCTAAGCCGCTAATTGGGCAACCGGTGAGAAGGTGTGAAAGCAAAGCCCAATACTGCAGCAACATGTTGGTGGTCAAGTGTAAGGACAAGAGGGATGTCCTTATCTTGACCACCATACACCATGACAACAGCTCCCTTGTCTCTGTCCGAGGTACCACAACACAAGTCCCAAAGCCAGATTGTATCTTTGACTATAATAAGTCCATGGGCGGGTGTAGATCTCTCAGATCAGGTCCTCAAACCATACAGTGCCATGCGAAAAGCTAAATTATGGTACAAAAAATTAGTCGTGCACATTGTACAGATGGCACTGTACAATGCTTTTGTGGTGTTTAGATCTGCAGGCAATACGGGGACCTTCCATCAGTTTCAGGAAGCAGTCATCAAGACCCTAATGTTTGGCACTCAGGAAGTTGAGGGTCTCAGTACTTCTGAAACTGATAGTGCTCGTATTGTCCCAGGTCAGCATTTTCCAGGCTAGGTTCCCCGAACTGTGAAGAAGGGAAGGTCATAAAAATAGTGTAAAGAATGCTCCCAAAGGGGAATCCGAAAAGGCACAATTTACCATTGTGAAACTTGCCCTGAGAAACCTGGCCTTTGCATTAAGAATTGCTTCAACGCGTACCACACGTCCACAAATTCATAAAATTTGTTTTTACCCTGTTGACACAACACACTTTTATAATCTAATATACTCCACACAATTCACACATACCACATTATGAATTCATACACCGGTAAATCAAAAGCATTATAATCATAACTATAAAACTATGCCTCTAGATAAATTCCTTGAGGGGTGTAGTTTCCAAAATAGGGTCACTTGTGGGGGATTTCCACTGTTTTGGCACATCAGGGGCTCTCCAAACCTGACAAAATGCCTGCACACCCAGGGGTGGACCTACCGCCAGTGCAACCGGTGCAACTGCACCGGGGCCCGGCGGTGCATGGGGGGCCCTTACTGGGCAGCTAATGATAAAGGCAATCTGGCCTGCTTATCGGAGCCCCAGGCTTCGGGGGGGCCCATGGCCAGATTGCCCTCATCATATGCGGTGGGCAGGGAGCAATCCCTACAGCTCCGCTGCTGACAGGAGGAAAATGGCAACGGAGCTGCAGGATCTGACCTCACCTCTGCTTCCTGCCCGGCACTTCCTCCCTGACACAGGCCCACGCTGCATGATGACATCATCAAGCAGCGCAGACCTATGTCATCGAGAAAGTTACTGGAGACGAGGAGGATGCTGCAGGGGAGCGGGCTGAGAGGTAAGTTGTGTGTGTTTTTTTTATACTGAAACACAGGGAGAGGAACAGGAGAATGAGGGAAGGTGGGGAGAGCAATGATGGGGCTGAGGTGAGCAATGATGGGGCTACGGTGAGCAATGACGGGGCTGGGGAGAGCAATGACGGAGCTGGGGTGAGCAATTGTGAGGGGTGCAGGGTGGTAGTAGTGTCAAGGGATTGTTGTGCTATTATATCCTCACCCTGACCATCCACAAATACAAGATAATGTCCGTGTTGTATTGTGCTTTGCATGTTGTGTAAAACACTTACAGTTTTCGGTTGCTCCTCCATCTTCTTTAGGAATCCAGCCGTTGGAGGCAAGCAATCATTGTCACACACAGTCTCTCTTTAATATAACATAACTTTACTAAACTCCTTTTGTTGCTCAATTCTGATCACAGATACCGTTCCTTTGCACATCACAATTACATTTGTCATCCTCTCTTCTGACCCTTTCGGTCCTATCTTCAGAGCTAGTTTCTCCTGTACCGCAGCTTTTCAGAACACGGTCCTACTCTCCTCAGGTGTGTCCCCATCCACTCTCCCCTCTTTGGGAGTTGTGAAGACTGGCTCCATAAATGCTTCTACAGGCCTCAGACATTTAGGGAATTTTCCTCAGAGTTTACCGCTTCAACGTTCCCCAAGCTGCCTAACTCTTTCTATCATCGACCGTTGGTATCCTTATTGACCTTCAGCCGCAAGGGCCCCGAGCTACTCCTCAGTATTCCTCCAGCACATACTTTAACGTTACCAACAGCAACAACTGCTCTGACTCAACTCAGTCCTGACAGGAATAACCGTTACTCTCTCTGGCACAAACTCCTCCCCCTTTTTCAACTGGATCAATCATCAACTGTCTCAGTCGGTTGCTAGGCAAACTACTCCATTACTACCCCGGCTCCTTCTACACTGGAGCTATTACTAAATATAGTAACTATTTCTATCCTAAACTATGGTGCCCACCACTGCACTGTACCCAATTCCTAATATAATATACCATCCACTCCTAACATATACTGTCCCTGTAACTAACATTAGACAATATACATTTACATATTCATATATAAACACAGAGTAGAACAATACATTCACAAAAGGGAAAGAGGCGCATGACCGTCCCAGTCATCCTCTTACACAATGACGGGGCTGGGGAGAGCAGTGATGGGGCTGGGAAGAGCAGTAACTGGGCTGGGGTGAGCAATGACCGGGCTGGGGATAGCAGTGACGGAGCTCTGGTGAGCAATGATGGGGCTGGGGTGAGCAATGTTATGGCTGGGGTTAGCAATGATGGGGCTGGGGTGAGCAATAATGGGGCTGGGAGAGAGCAATGATGGGGGTGCTTGGACAGAGCAATGACGGGGATGCTGGTAGAGAGCATTGATGGGGGTTTCACTTTGCTTTTACTGTAAAGCCTTGAATATTTTCCGTGTGCACATAGCTTTACAGTTAATTGGGAAGAGTCACAGAGACTGAATAATTTATATTATTGGATGGTGGAGATTATAGTTAATGGGGGGCACAGTGCTGCTTTCACTTTATATTTTGATTACTAAGTGGCTAATAGTATATTAATGGGGGGAGGGGGTACATATCTGTATTTAGTGGTGCAGTGTGTACAGTGGGTACATAAAGTATTCAGACCCCTTTAAATTTTTGACTCTTTTTTTTTTTCATTGCAGCCAATTGGTAAATTCTAAAAAAGTTCATTTTTTCTCATTAAAGTGCACCCTGCATCCCATCTGGTCTGAAAAAAAACAGAAAGGGAGAAATTTTTGCAAATTTATTAAAAAAGAAAAACTTAAATATCACATGGTCATAAGTATTCAGACCCTTTGCTCAGACACTCATATTTAAGTCACATGCTGTCCATTTACTTGTGATCCTCCTTGAGATGGTTCTACTCCTTCATTGGAGTCCAGCTGTGTTTAATTAAACTGCTAGGACTTGATTTGGATAGGCACACACCAGTCTATATAACACATCACAGCTCACAGTGCATGTCAGACCAAATGAGAATTATCAGCTCAAAGGAACTGCCAAGGAGCTCAGAGACAGAATTGTGGCAAGGCACAGATCTGGCCATGGTTATAAAAGAATTTCTGCATTACTCAAGGTTCCTAAGAGCACAGTGGCCTCCATAATCCTTAAATGGAAGAAGTTTGGGACCACCAGAAGTCTTCCTAGACCTGGCTGTGCAGCCAAACTAAGCAATCATGGGAGAAGAGCCTTGGTGAGAGAGGTAAAGAAGAACCCAAGATCACTGTGTCTGAGCTCCAGAGATGCAGTAGGGAGATGGGAGAAAGTTCCACAAAGTCAACTATCACTGCAACCCTCCACTAGTCGGGTCTTTATGGCAGAGTGGCCCGACGGAAGCCTCTCCTCAGAGCGAGACATATGAAAGCCCGCATAGAGTTTGCTCAAAAACACATGAACGACTCCCAAACTATGAGAAATAAGATTCTCTGTTCTGATGGGAAGAAGATAGAACTTTTTGGTGATAATTGTAAGCGGTATGTGTGGAGAAAACCAAGCACTGCTCATCACCTGCCCAATACAATCCCAACAGTGAAACATGGTGGTGGCAGCATCATGCTATGGGGGTGTTGCAATTGAAGGAAACATGAATGCGGCCAAGTACAGAGATATCCTGGATGAAAACCTCTTCCAGAGTGCTCTGGACCTCAGACTTGGCCGAAGATTCACCTTCTAACAAGACAATGACCCTAAGCACACAGCTAAAATAACAAAGGAGTGGCTTCAGAACAACTCTGTGACCATTCTTGACTGGCCCAGCCAGAGCCCTGACCTAAACCCAATTGACCATCTCTGGAGAGACCTGAAAATGGCTGTCCACCAATGTTCACCAACCACCCTGACGGAACTGGAGAGGATCTGCAAGGAAGAATGGCAGAGGATCCTCAAATCCAGGTGTAAAAAACTTGTTGCATCATTCGCAAGAAGACTCATGACTGTACTAGCTCAAAAGGTTGCTTCTACTCAATACTGAGCAAAGGGTCTGAATACTTATGACCATGTAATAGTTCAGTTTTTCTTTTTAATAAATTTGCAAAAATTTCTATATTTGTTTTTTTTTCAGTCAAGATAGGGTGCAGAGTGTACATTAATGAGAAAAAAAATAACTTTTTAGAATTTACCAAATGGCTGCAATGAAACAAAGAGTGAAAAATTTAAAGGGGTCTGAATACTTTCCATACCCACTGTATTTATACAATATATGTGACCTTGTTATTTTCTAGGCTGGAGATCATCATGACAAAACAAGTCGTGTCTGGGAGATGTCGACATGATGGTCTGACTAGATAGAGAAGAAGCAGTAGAAACCCACTCTGATCAGATGAGACGTCAGCGGTAAGTGCCTGGATGTAAATATTATTCTGTATCTACACTGTGTGACTTGGAGTGATAATGTTATCCGTAAAATACCTTAGGCTGCATTCTTACATTTGGGTGAAATGTCTGTGTGCTGCCAGACTTTTTTATCAGATGGTCCACGAACTCGTAGAGTTTTATATATCCATTCACACATCCATGAAAAAAATGAATCTGAGAATGAGATCTGTGAGGGTCAGAGAATGTCCTGTTCTGATCTGATTTTGAGGATTATAATAGGACATGCTCAATGCGTCTGTAAAAGCAGGCAGTACACTGACACTGCACACGGACACAGGAATGTAGCCTTATTATGAATAGCACAGTCCCTTCCTATATAGTGCCATCCTTCGTTATATAGTTTCCTCTTATATTATGTATAACACCCACCTTTATTACGTACCATCCTCTCTAGTTATACATGGTGCCGTCTCTTATTATATAGCTTCCTCTGCTATTATGTACAGTGCTGACCCTTACCTAGCGTATTCTTGCTATTTTTGGCATTCAATGCGTCCTCTCTTTATTAAATAGTCGTCCCTTGTGTAAGGCGGCGGTGTACACACCGTGCAGTAACTGAGGCAGTGACCCAAGCAAGTCCAACATAAACAGCTTTTATTCAGCAACTCACGGTTAAACAGAAAGTCCTCCGGTTCGCAGCCGGGTTAACATGAGTCCATAAACAACGGTTGCCGGGGACAACGGCCACGCCGGGCCTCTCAGAGCCTGACAGGTGCTGAGCCTTCCTAGGCGGTGGTTCAGCCACACTCAGTCCTGCTGAGCTAACCTGCTGTGCTCCTAGCAGGTTGCAACATAGAACAACACTAAACCTTAGTGAAGGAGTTTTAAAGGACCTGTGGCAAGAGCCACTGGAAAATCCGGGTTGGAGGGAGGAGGCCGCCCCACTGCCTCCTGTGACCTCCTCCAAGAAATGAAGGCCCTGCCGGGTTTTACTTAATCTGCCTTAGCCAGGTAGTCTGACCAGGTAATTGCTCACCTTCATTCCTGCATTGCAGCCGCAGCTGTGTGTGTGACTGCAATGCACTCCAATGGATTTAATAGGTCTCTGTACACATTCTGGGGGATATATAACGTCCCTTGTATACGATCCCGGTCACTGCCTCACATATCCCCCCCATCTGTTCAAACTTGTGGGGTTGAACATTTGCCACCATACAGGGTGACCGGAACAGGGCATCCGTGTTTCCCTGCGACTTCCCAGGGCGATGTTCTACTGAGAAACTGAAATTTTGCAGTGACAGGAACCACCTGGTGACTCGCGCATTCCTCTCCTTGGCATTTCTCATCCATACCAAAGGTGAGTGGCCCGTCACCAAGCGGAACTGACGCCCGAGTAAATAATAGCGTAGCGTTTCCAAGGCCCACTTAATAGCCAAACACTCCTTCTCTACCACGCTATAGTTTTTCTCTGCCGGGACAAGTTTTCTACTCAAGTAGGTGACCGGGTGCTCTTCACCATTCACTTTTTGTGACAATACCGCTCCTAGGCCTACCTCCGAGGCATCTGTCTGTACAATGAAGGTTTCCTTGAAGTTGGGGCCGATGAGGACCGGTTGTCCACACAGGGCCAACTTCATGGACCGAAAAGCTTCCTCTGCCTTAGGGTTCCACTGAACCATTACCAATTTTTTCACTTTCAAGAGATCAGTCAGGGCTGCCGTTCGCCCAGCAAAATTAGGTATAAACCAGTGGTAATACCCAAGGATGCCAAGGAACGCCCTCACCTGCATTGTACTTGACGGTTTAGGCCAGTTTTTTATGGCCTCAACTTTATTGATTTGGGGCTTAATAGCTCCTCAGCCTATCACATACCCCAAGTATCGGGCTTCCTCTAGCCCTATAGCACATTTTTTTGGATTTGTCGTTAACCCCGCAGCTCTGAGAGAATCCAGAACCGCTTGTACCTGGGATAGGTGCGTATTAGAGATGAGCATTGTTCGACTTGAACTGTTCGCCAATCTCAAATTCGAGCTGTTTTGGGCGGTGTTCGAGCCTTTCGGCGAACACGAACGATTTGAAAAAAATTCGGCTGTTCGAGGTTATGTTTGATAACTGTTCGTGCACCAAAATCATAACTGGATTTTTTCTCAGTAATGATGAAAATTAATGTTAATACGCAGTTTGAGTGTACAGCAGGGTGGGGGGAGGGGGGAGGGGCAGGGGATGGATCTCTGCAGGAATAATGAAGATCTCCATTTTTTTTTCTCTTTCCCGCATTTACAGTGGGGAGGTGCAATCTGTCAGCCTATCAGCAGCGCACACACGGAGCGAAGTGCAAGCAAGGGCATGTGTCATTGGCAGTGTATGTCACATGTCCTTGCCCTATATAAGACCCAGCCATTTTCCCCGTCGCCACCATTTTCTCACTGCTGCAGCTGCGTGTTAGACGGCACCGCTGTTGCTGTTTGCGCTGTACCTTGTTAATTTCCAGCCAATTTTCGCACAAATCTACAGATAGCTAGGGAGTAGGGAATAGTTGTGATTGCAGTCATTTTAAGGACTAGGTTACAGCATTTCCTACGACTTTTATCAGGCAGGTCTGTGCTCTTAAATAGATAGGTTGGGAGTAAAGACTAATTGTAATTGCAGTCCTTTTCAGGACTAAGTTACATCAGTTCCTATCAGTTTTTGCCAGGCAGGTCTGTGCCAGTGCTGTGCAAGTTTTTTTTCACAGCATTTGGATAAATCTAGCAAAGCTAATCCTTTTTGGCCTATTGCAGAGTGTGTTAGTCAGTGGAGTAGCCTATCTGTGTTGCAAGCTACACCACCTGTGTATAGAATACCAATTTTTTTACTGCACCTAGTGAAGTAAAATCTTTTGGGCATAGCATCATTCTATTAGTCCATCTATACTGACCTCCATCAGGTTGCAAATTGAATATAATTTTTTTCTGCATCTAGCTCTGAAAAAATATTTGGGCTTCTAGCAGTGTGTGGGACTTGTTCTATTAGTCCATCTATACTGACCTCCATCAGGTTGCAAATTGAATATAATTTTTTTCTGCATCTAGCTCTGAAAAAATATTTGGGCTTCTAGCAGTGTGTGGGACTTGTTCTATTAGTCCATCTATACTGACCTCCATCAGGTTGCAAATTGAATATAATTTTTTTCTGCATCTAGCTCTGAAAAAATATTTGGGCTTCTAGCAGTGTGTGGGACTTGGTCTATTAGTCCATCTATACTGACCTCCATCAGGTTGCAAATTAAAAATAATTTTTTTCTTCATCTAGCTCTGAAAAAATATTTGGGCTTCTAGCAGTGTGTGGGACTCGTTCTATTAGTCCATCTATACTGACCTCCATCAGGTTGCAAATTGAATATAATTTTTTTCTGCATCTAGCTCTGAAAAAATATTTGGGCTTCTAGCAGTGTGTGGGACTTTCTCTATTAGTCCATCTATACTGACCTCCATCAGGTTGCACATTGAATATAATTTTTTTCTGCATCTAACCCAACCAATAGTTTTGGCCTAATACCACAGTTTGGCCACTCAGCTCTGCTCGGTTCCCATCTATTGTTTTTTTGTGCAAACAACTCCAGAGTTGTGAATTAGTTAACCACCAAAATGAGTGGAAAAAGGCCTGCTGCTGGTGGAAAGGGGAATAGGCGTGTTGGGAAGGGGAAAAAAGGTTGTGTCCGTGGGGTAGGTGTTAAAGCAACAGTAACATCTGCAGAAGAAAGACCATCTTCCAGCCAAACTAAAATGTCTACTTCTTTTAGCGGACAATGTGATAAGCCAATTGCTACAAATTCCTGATGAGGCACAAAAACAGCAGGTGCTTCAACGGATATCAAGTGCTCCATTAAGTGGGCTCTCCTCCACATCAACGTCAACATCACAAATACGCCAGTCCTCAAAGGTGTCACCCCAATCACACTTGCTTCCTCACAGCTCCCAAATCTCCAGCTGCCCGTCTGAGTATGAGGTAGAACAGATGGTTGAGTCTGCAGAGCTGTTTACTCATACTATAGCCTGGGAATCAGAGGTTGGCTCCAGCACTTCTGTGAATCCAGACGAGAAAATGATCTGCACTGATGCCCAGAATCTTTATGAGTCGGATCCAGGACCAGACGCTGAAGGTTCTGACCATAATGTAGACCCTCATTCCCAAACTGTAACTCCTTTTGGTGGAGACAATGAGGAAGACGATGATGAGACTCAAATACCTGATTGGAGCGACAACTTTAGTTTTTTGTCAGGGCAGGAACAGGTTGGCTCTGAGGACGACGGGCGTGATAACGCACAGGGTGATGATGATGAGGTTGGAGATCCCACTTACTGTCAACCCACAGTCAGCCAAGAGACGAGGTCAGCAGAGGAGGTGGAGGAGAATGCTAGTGACGACGAGGTCAGGTTGCGCCTTCCTGGACAGAGATGTAGTACTGGAAGCACGTCAACAACTGCATCCTCAAACACAACTCTGCCTCTGACCACAAGTCGTGGTGGCTCTTCAGGTCGCATGGGTGCTAAGCCTTGCATAGCCTGGGCATTTTTTCAGAACGATAAAGATGACCCAACTCGTGTTATCTGTAACATTTGTCAGCAAAAGCTAAGTAGAGGCCAAAAAATACATAGTTTGAGTACTTCATGCATGAACCGGCACATGGACATGAAGCATAAGTTGCAGTGGGAAGCTCACTGTGCTACAATGCGGGCTATCCGGCCGGGCCAACCACCGTCTGCCATATCTTGTGCATCCGCGGCCTCTTCATCCTCTGTGACTGGGGGGACAGCAGTCACACCTGTTTTGGGACGCAGACCTGCCACCTCTTTACCCGCAACAGCCAGCGTGATTGGCAGGTCATCATTTTCTTTGGAGGTGGTAACACCAGCTGGTGTTGAGCGCTGTCCGACATCGATAGCACCACCTTTGGATCAAGGCAACCTAACATGTCCTCCTGCCTCTTCCTCACAGACCGGCAGTTTGCCGGGGACACCCTTATCAACCCCGTCTAAGCACAATAGCCAGCCCTCGGTCCCTCAGATGTGGACAAGTAAAAGACCATTTCCTCCTAGCCATGAGAAAACGAAGAGGTTGAATTTCACCATCTGCAAGCTCTTGGCTACAGAAATGCTGCCTTTCCGCCTGGTGGACACAGAGGATTTTCGAGACGTTATGTCCGTCGCAGTGCCCCAGTACCAGATGCCCAGTCGGCACTACTTCTCAAAGAAAGGTGTGCCTGCGCTCCACCAGCATGTCGCACACAACATCACCGCTTCTTTGAGAAACTCTGTGTGTGACAGGGTGCATTTCACCACAGACACTTGGACGAGTAGGCATGGACAGGGGCGTTACATGTCGCTGACTGGGCACTGGGTAACTATGGTGACAGCAGGACAAGGGGCTGCTGTCCAAGTCTTGCCGTCCCCACGAGTTGTGCGTCAGTCCTCTTTATCTCAAAGTTCCTCCACTGCTTCTGCCTCCTCAACCTCCTCTCGGTCCTCCACCTGCACCCAAAGCCTGTCTGGTCATGCCACAAGCTTTCTAACTGCGCAGAAGGGATCCTGCACACCTCCTTACTATGCTGGCAGTAGGGCTCAACGTCATCAGGCGGTTTTTACTTTGAAATGTCTGGGAAATGTGAGTCACACAGCTGAGGAGTTGTGGTCAGCTCTGGAGAACCAATTTCATGAATGGTTGTCTCCACTGGACCTGAAACCAGGGAAGGCCGTGTGCGACAATGCTGCAAACCTGGGTTCGGCCCTTCGCCGGGGCAGTATCACACACGTGCCTTGTATGGCTCACGTGTTGAACCTGGTTGTCCAGCAATTTTTAGCCCACTATCCCGGACTAGATGGCCTTCTGCAGAGGGCACGGTCGCTGTGTGCTCACTTCCGCCGTTCGCATCCCGCAGCTCAGCGACTTACATCTCTACAGAAGTCGTTGGGCCTGCCACTTCACCGGCTAAAATGCGATGTGGCTACCCGGTGGAATTCAACTCTGCACATGTTGCAGCGACTGTGGCAGCACCGACAAGCCCTGGTGCAATACGTTCTGACGTATAGCCTGGGCCAACGAGATCCAGAGGTGGGGCAAATCACGCTGGAGGAGTGGTCTCAGATCAGGGACCTATGCACCCTTCTGCACAGTTTTGAAATGGCGACGAAGAGGTTTACTGCTGACGATGCCATTATCAGCATGACTATTCCGGTGATTTACATGCTGGAGCACATGTTAAACAGAATTCGGAGTCAGGTGGTGGCACAAGAGGAGGTGGAGGAAGTAGAGGAGGAGGAGTTGTATGCGGAAGGGCTAACATCTGCAAGGTCCAGACGGTCGGCAGCACCAAGGCGGCAGGCATGTGAGGGTGGGGGAGATGGTTTTACCAGGGCGCATTGTAGCAGCCAAACTAGTGAGGAATGTGCAGGAGCCCAGGAAGAAGTGGAGGACGAACTGATGGAAGACTCATCAGATGAGGGAGACCTTGATCACATTTCTGTTGTGCGAGGTTGGGGGGAGAGGACAGAGGAAGGAAGCATGATTGTTACCTCTCCACCAACACAACAGGGACTTGGTGCTCCTGTATGCGCAAGACACATGAGTGCCTTCTTGCTGCACTACCTGCAACATGACCCTCGAATTGTGAGAATTAGAAATAATCCTGACTACTGGGTTGCCACACTGTTAGATCCCCGGTACAAAAGTAAATTTGCAGAAATTATTCCTGCCATAGAAAGGGATGCATGCATGCAGGAGTATCAGCAGAGACTGTTGCAGAATCTTACGTGTGCTTTTCCACAAAACACCAGTGGTGCACGTAGTGAATTTCACAGTTCCAATTTGCCAACCGTGGGACTGTCGAATGTTCAACACTCAAACCGTAACAGAAGCACAGTATCTGCTGGTAACATAAATTTTGCGGAATCATTTCACCACTTTTTTAGCCCATCCTTTTCAAGGCCACAGCAGACAAGACGTCTGACACATAGTCAACGCCTAGAGACGATGGTACAGGAGTATCTCCAAGTAAACATTGAAGACATGACTGTGTCACTGGACCCTTGCTCTTTTTGGGCTTCCAATCTGGATAAATGGCCGGAGCTAGCCACTTACGCCTTGGAGATCTTGTCATGCCGAGCAGCCAGCGTTCTGTCTGAACATGTGTTCAGCGCTGCTGGTGGTGTGCTGACAGATAAGCGCACGCGGCTCTCCACTGATAATGTAGACAGACTCACGTTCATAAAGATGAACAAATCATGGATCCGAAACGAATTTTCTACCCATGTGTCATCCTGGGGAGAGTAAAAGCTTGATGATTGGTTAAAATCACCTCACCAACCGTTTTAAGCATTCAAATTACTAATCATGTTTATCTGTATCTTGGCTGGAAAATAATTTGGGCTTTGTAGCAGTGTGCAGCACTGATTCTAATAGGCCATCTATACTAAGCTCCACCAGATTTAAAATTACTAATCATGTTTATCTGTATCTTGCCTGGAAAATAATTTGGGCTTTGTAGCAGTGTGCAGTACTAATTCTATTAGACCATCTATACTAAGCTCCACCAGATTTAAAATGACTAATCATGTTTATCTGTATCTTGGCTGGAAAATAATTTGTGCTTTGTAGCAGTGTGCAGTACTGATTCTATTAGGCCATCTATACTAAGCTCCACGAGATTTAAAATTACTAATCATGTTTATCTGTATCTTGGCTGGAAAATAATTTGGGCTTTGTAGCAGTGTGCAGTACTGATTCTATTAGGCCATCTATACTAAGCTCCACCAGATTTAAAATTACTAATTATGTTTATTTGTATCTTGGCTGGAAAATAATTTGGGCTTTGTTGCAGTGTGCTATTAGGCCATCTATACTAAGCTCCACCAGATTTAAAATTACTAATCATGTTTATCTGTATCTTGGCTGGAAAATAATTTGGGCTTTGTAGCAGTTTGCAGTAATGATTCTATTAGGCCATCTATACTAAGCTCCACCAGATTTAAAATTAATAATAATTTTTAGCTGCATCTAGCCCGGAAAATAATTTTGGGGCTCCGAGATGCGCAAGACACATAAGTGCCTTCTGGCTGCACTACCTGCAACATAACCCTCAGATTGTCAGAATTCGAAGTAATCCTGACTACTGGGTTGCCACACTCTTAGATCCCCCACACTCTTCGATCAACCTTTTGATTTTAATAAAGACCAAAAAAATGGTCATTTTTGAAATTATAAGCATTAGCAGGTTATTAGAAACTGAAATCAAACAGTTTTCAACTCAAAACTTTATTCTAGGTGATGTTACATTTGCACATAGGACCCCTTGTTCGAAAGGAGCTTCTGAACTCTCTCGTCCATTGAATTTGTCAGGTTTTGGATGGTTTCTGCTTCAATTGTTTTGCATGAGGACAGAATACCCTCCCAGAGCTGTTGCTTAGATGTGAACTGCCTCCCGCCATCATAGACACTCCTTTTGATGATGCTCCAGAGGTTCTGAATGGGGTAGAGGTCAGGGGAGCATGGGGGTCACACCATAAGTTTGTCCCCTTTTATGCCCATATCAGCCAGAGATGCAGATGTGTTATGTGCAGCATGAGGCGGTGCATTATCATGCATAAAAATGATCTTGCTGTGGAATACACGGTTCTTCTTCTTGAACCATGGCAGGAAGTGCTGTTTGAGAAACTCCACATACATTATGGAGTTCATCTTTACCCCTTCAGGGATCCTAAAGGGGCCGACAATCTCTCTCCCCATGATTCCAGCCCAAAACATTACTCCACCTCCTCCTTGTTGGCGCTGTAGCCGTGTTTGCGTGGGGTGTCCATCAACCAGCCATCCTCCACTCCATCCATCTGGACCATCGAGCGTTGCACGGCACTCATCCGTGAACAAAACAGTTTTGAAATCAGTCTTCATGTAATGTTTGGCTCACTGGAGCCGTTTATGCTTGTGTGAAGTGGATAGAGGGGGTCGACAGGAGGGCGTACGCACAGCTGCAAACCTCTGAAGGACCCTGCATCTTGTTGTTCGGGGGACGTTGGAGGCACCAGCAGCTTCAAAAACTTGTCTACTGCTATGACAAGGCTTTTTTACCGCTGCTCTTTCAACCTGACGTAATTGCCTGCAGGAAAGAGTCCTCAATTTTTCCTTATCAGCACGCACGCGTGTGTACTGTGAATCAGCTACATACTTCTTGATTGTGCGATGATCAGGATGAAGTGTCTTGGCAATGTTGATTGTAGTCATGCCTTGACCTAAACACTCCACAATTTGTTGCTTCTCAGCAGCCGACACATCCTATTTCTTTCCCATTTTGGCATAAAATGTAGGCTGCTTAATAATGTGGGACAGCCTTCTTAAGTTGTCTTGCCTTTCATTGGACACACCTGCGAAACTAATTAGCACAGGTGTCTGCAATTGCTTACAGTGATATAAAGAGCCCTGACACACATCACCATCAATGAGTTTAACTGACAAACAAACAAATTCTTCCCTTATCACTCCTAAACACTTTTTGCATAATAATTTGGAATACAGTGCTTTTCCACAAAACACCAGTGGTTCACGTAGTGAATCTTACAGTTCTAACTTGCCAACCGTGGTCTGTATGGAGTTGTTCAATAAAGGGCCCAAAATTAAGATAACATAGATGGGAGAGGTCTCTATGAATACGAATTCCTAAGTATTTGATACCCTGTGAGGGCCAGGCAAAGGGAAAGTTGGACTGGATGGAATCCTGTATGGATTTGGGGAGGGAGACATCGAGGGCCTCAGACTTCGCTGCATTGATTTTAAAATTTGACCATGTAACAAAGTGATCTATTTCAGCCATAAGAGCAGGGATGAATATATGTGATTGAGTGATATATACTAGGACATCATCAGCAAATGCAGAGCACTTGTACTCGGTGCCTCCCACCTCAATCCACCTAATATTGGGGTTATGGCGAATTGATGAGAGCAGGTGCTCCGTCACTAGGATGTATAAGAGAGGGGACAGAGGACATCCCTGCCTTGTCCCATTGGTGATTATGAAAGGTGATGAAAATGTTCCATTTATCTTCAGCCTAGGTGACGTATTGCGATACAGGGCCGTGATTTTGGCTATAAAAGGGTCCCCTAGATCCCTACCCCCAGATTTTTAAGGGAATAATATATGGCGTGCCAGGAGACTCCATGGAGTGCTTTCTCAGCATCCAACGAGAGTATGTAATTACAAATTTTTAACTGCATCTAGCCCAGGAAATACTTTGTGCCTAGTAGCAGTCAGCAGATTATCCCAGCTGTTAAGCAAGCTTCACCACCTGTAGTTTGGACGCTTAATTTTTTCAAAGGAAATGGTTCGGGCCCCCGGGACACTCAGTGAAGAGCATCGGGGAGGCACCCCAAGGCATAGGGGCTGGGAATGGCGGTAGGACGCCTTGCGTGTCTTTGTGCGACGCAGAAAAGGTGAACGGATGGACTCTACATGCCTGGTTCCCACCGTGAAGCATGGAGGAGGAGGTGTGATGGTGTGGGGGTGCTTTGCTGGTGACACTGTTGGGGATTTATTCAAAATTGAAGGCATACTGAACCAGCATGGCTACCACAGCATCTCGCAGCGGCATGCTATACCATCCGGTTTGCTTTTAGTTGGACCATCATTTATTTTTCAACAGGACTATGACCCCAAACACACCTCCAGGCTGTGTAAGGGCTATTTGACCAAGAGGGAGAGTGATGGGGTGCTACGCCAGATGACCTGGCCTCCACAGTCACCAGACCTGAACCCAATCGAGATGGTTTGGGGTGTGCTGGACCGCAGAGTGAAGGCAAAAGGGCCAACAAGTGCTAAGCATCTCTGGGAACTCCTTCAAGATTGTTGGAAGACCATTTCCGGTGACTACCTCTTGAAGCTCACCAAGAGAATGCCAAGAGTGTGCAAAGCTGTCATGAAATCAAAAGGTGGCTACTTTGAAGAACCTAGAATATAAGACATATGATCAGTTGTTTCACACTTTTTTTGTTAAGTATATAATTTCATATGTGTTAATTCATAGTTTTGATGCCTTCAGTGTGTCAAGAAAATACAGAAAAATCTTTAAATGAGAAGGTTTGTCCAAACTTTTGGTCTGTACTGTATATCTGTAGCTTTATCGCCATAAAAGGTGGGGGCCCCAGACACATTTCTTGCACAGGGGCTCCAAGCAGTCAGTGTCCGCCCCTATGCAGACCATTCCATCAAAGTCTGCATCCCAAAACATCAGTCCTTCCCTTTCGAGCCCTGCCGTCTGCCCATGACGCGCCCCCTGGGCCTGTGTTGTGAGGGGGATACCCGGAGCCGGATCGCTGGGGGTTGTAGTCCTCCGTGGCGGTGACCCGGTCCGTGCCCAGGGCGGTCAAACCAGTGGCAGTCTTAGGTAATAACAATGTCCGACTACGCCACCCGTGGATTGCGGTCAGTGGGGACCGCCGCTGCGCTGCAGACCGCTGAGGCTGATGTAATTTGCGCAGCTGAGTATGGAATAACTCCCCACGTGAGAAGTATTGCCTCAGGGCAGCTAATGTGGATGATAGGAGTGATGGTGGGAGCGTCCCAGTACTAATGGTGCTGGTGCGGCGATGAAACACAGAGACGTGTGGTGCAGTTCAGGGTCTTTACTGATTGTATAAAGCAGACCCTCCCGGGAGTACTGGTTAGCAGTAGGGGCCTCGTCAGTCTGTGAGCAAGCAGGATCTCCCCCTGGCCAGGAGGAGTTATAGGCCTCCCCGTCTATCCGCACTCTTTCCTGGCTACCTTGCTATATGCGGGTCGAAGTAGCCCATGTCCCTGAGTATACGGTGTGGTGCTCACCCGTATGGCCGGTGACTTGGGGCCTTCCGTTAGCCTCCGCTTCACAATGGCGTTGCTGGTCCCTTGCTTGTGACCGTGCCTCCGGGCTTCTATGGCCAGAGGACATGGAATCCCCTGCCGGTTGGATTCTGCTGCTGGACCTGGATGTCCCCACAGCCTCGGACTCCGTGTCCGGTATTAGTGACTCAGTAACGACACGGAGTCAGTGATGCAGTCCAGGGCCTTTACTCACAGTTCTTATTATCCAGACCACTTCTGCAGGTAACAGCTACCCACGTCTTACTGTGCTCACCAGGTGAGGGGCTCAGACAACTCCCAGATAACTTTGGAGCGCTTCACAGGACCCCCTTTGTGTGTCCTTTGTCTGGCCTTTCTTACCAACCCTTCTGTCCGGCTGCCTCGGGCCTCCTCTTGGTAAACTTGGCGCCAGTTTCCCTGACTCTATGTGGTGCCTTCCTAGCGGGTGTAGCGAGGGGCTGCGCCACATAAAATGTCACAGCCTCCGGTTCCTAGCTGAGGGTCGTTTCCCGCCTCCACTAGTTTTGGGGACCGGTCTCCCCCTTTGGCCTGACCCCTCCACGCAGGTGGATTCGGGCGTACGGTGGCGACTCGCCCGTCCGCACCCCTGGGATCCCTTCGTTCCTCGTTCCTGGAGCCTTCTCCGCTCCTCTTCCTTCCTTCTCCCTCTTCCAGGCCTGGGCCTCTGTTACTAGGCCCGCCTCCGGAGCAGAGCTCATGCAGAGCACCTGCTCCCTGTCACTTCTGCTCAGACTTCTCTGCACTGAACTAAGATGGTGCCCACCTTTTATACTCCCTTCTCAATGCACCCAGGAACTGCTTCCTCCCTGCTCCTGCACTACAGGGTTCCCCTTTCTCAGTGTTCCCTCCCCCCACTCCAGCCAGGGACAGGGACTGTCGTGCCCATCTCAGGGGCATATTGGTCGCCCTGCCCCACGGCAATGTGGTGTAATGCATGCAGGTGTCGGGTCCTGATCCACACTCCATCCTTACCTGAGAGTGAGATATCACACCTCTGGGTGAGGTGCAATACCTCTGTAGCAACCGGGCCTGCCCGCATTCTCCACTAAGCTGTAAGGCGGCGGTGTACACACCGTGCAGTAACTGAGGCAGTGACCCAAGCTAGTCCAACATAAACAGCTTTTATTCAGCAACTCACGGTTAAACAGAAAGTCCTCCGGTTCGCAGCCGGGTTAACATGAGTCCATAAACAACGGTTGCCGGGGACAACGGCCACGCCGGGCCTCTCAGACCCTGACAGGTGCAGAGCCTTCCTAGGCGGTGGTTCAGCCACACTCAGTCCTGCTGAGCTAACCTGCTGTGCTCCTAGCAGGTTGCAACATAGAACAACACTAAACCTTAGTGAAGGAGTTTTAAAGGACCTGTGGCAAGATCCACTGGAAAATCCGGGTTGGAGGGAGGAGGCCGCCCCACTGCCTCCTGTGACCTCCTCCAAAAAATGAAGGCCCTGCCGGGTTTTACTTAATCTGCCTTAGCCAGGTAATCTGACCAGGTGATTGCTCACCTTCATTCCTGCATTGCAGCCGCAGCTGTGTGTGTGACTGCAATGCACTCCAATGGATTTAATAGGTCTCTACACATTCTGGGGGATATATAACGTCCCTCGTATACGATCCCGGTCACTGCCTCACACTTGTTAGATATATAATAACTGCTGATGGGGCATCATCTGACCAGAAGACCAGTCCATCAGCTTCTCCATCAGAAAAGAAACTTTACCATGCTCCATCAGCCATTATTGCATTATATATCTAACAATAGAGGATGCTATGCAATAAAGACAGGGAGCTATAAATAATCCAATACGTAAGGGACGGTTGTGTACATAACAAGTGGGGGGCACTGTGTAATAAGGGATGGCAATATACATAATAAAGGAGGTTATGTAAGAGGTATATATGTGGCACCCCAGGGGTCTGGTTTCCACAGTAACAGCAATGTTATGTCTGAGAGCAGGTGGGAGGTCTCTTGGTCAGGAATCCTATGCATGCCACACCTCCTGCCCAGTCCTGGGAGGGGAAGGACTTCCCCTATATAAACCTAGGGCTGAGGCAGGGTTAGTGAGTAGAGAAGAAGCAGAGGAAAGAAGCAAATATAGGAACAGAACATCAGGAGCTCTGTGGGAGCAGTGTTACAAGGAGTCAGGGGCTGGCAGCTGCAGAGCTCGCCCTGACTGAGAAGATTTCTTACCGGACCCGGAGTCCGAGGCTGTGGGGACTAACTCCTACCCAGCAGCAGAATCCGTCAGGCAGGGGATTCCAGGTCCTCTGGCCAAGAAACCCGAAGGCACGGTCACACGCATGGGACCAGCACCGCCGTCGTGGAGCGGAAGCAAATAGAAGGCCCCGAGTCACCGGCCATACGGGTGAGCACCACACGGTACACTCAGGGACGTGGGCTACTTATACCCGCCTCTAGCAAGGTAGCCAGAAGAGTACAGTTAGTTTGGGAGGCCTACAACTCCGCCTGGCCAGGGGAGATCCCATCTGCTCAAGGACTGACCAGGCTCCGACCACTAGCAAGTACTCCGGGAGGGTCTATCTTTGTCACCAGTAAAGACCCTGAACTACACCGCACCGTCTCTGAGTGGTTCCTGCTACCCCCATCATCCCCATCGGCTGCCCTGAGGCCATACCTCTCCTGTTGGGGGTTATACCATCACGCTGCGCAATCTTACCACCGGCCTCAGCGGTCTACCCTGCAGCGGCAGCTCCATAGCTGCATTCAACGGGTGGCGTAGTCGTCCAACATCTACTGCTAAATATACCGCCACTTAGTCTGACTCCCTGGGCACGGACCGGATCACCGCCACGAGACTACAACCCTCAACAGATCCGGCTCCGGGTAAGCTCCCGCGTGTGCAGCGCTGCGCGACACAGGCCCAGGGGCGCGTCAACTTTTGGCGTAGTCGGCAGGATTTCGTGCCCGCAACCACCGGGTACTGCGTGCCTGAAAAAGACTGTTCAAACTTACCTGTGGTGAAGATTCCCGCCATCCGGCGCCATCTTCCGCTTCCTTCCCGCCATCAGTGGAGTTTTCCCGCCATTTGGCGCCATCTTCGGCCTTCTTCCCGCCATCCGTGGAGTTTTCCCGCCATTGGACGCCATCTTGAGGACGCCGCGCGGGAAGAAGAGGGGCGTGGACTCCGAAAACGCGCGAGAACTGAAGCCCCGCCTCACGTCCGGACGTTGCGTAAGGTCCTGGAAGGAGCCCAGCAGACGCCGACGTCACAGGAGAGCGACGGAAGGTCCTCAACCCTGACGATCCACTGCGGAGCCGCGGCCTACGGAAGAGGATCATCGCAAGGTAGGCCACGGTCCACTAGGGGGAGAAGGATGTCGGATACGGAGGAGAGCTTCACCGCTCCAACCCCCGCCAGCGCCACCGCTGTTGCGGTCATGCCTTTCACCATGCCCTATATCCCGGGGGCAGCCTGGCTACCCCAGTACTCAGGGGAGTCACATACCCTGCAGGACTTTAGAGAAAAACTGGATAGCCTCTTCCAGGTGTACCCCCTCACAGAAGAGCAAAAAGTGAGCATCCTGGTGGCCCAATTAACCGGGGCAGCCCAAAGGGAGGTAAAGTCCTGGCCACCTGGGGGGAGGACTGTCGCAGGGATACTAACCCGGCTGAGGGACACCTTTGATACCCGCACCTCAGCCGAGATCAAGCTCAGATTCTACGGGTGCAAACAGCGGGCACATGAGAGTATAAGGGACTATGCCCTGAACCTACAAGAGGCCCTGAGAGCCATTAAGCAGACCGACCCTGACGGCATGGGAGACGAGGACAGGCTGTTAACTGAACAATTTATAGAGGGTTTATATTGCAATGCCCACCGAACCCAGTTGCGGGCAATGGCCTTACAGGACCCTCATCTGGGATTTGCACAGTTCAAGGACAGAGCCATCCGGGTGCTCCGAGAACCGGCACCAGGTGGCGTTGTGACCCACAGACGCCCCACTACCACTTACCACCAGGAGGCGGCGCCCTTGTCGGCAGGGCCTGTGGGAGCTGATGCGCAGGCTTTGAACAATGATTCGGCTCCAGACCTGCACCATCAGGTCCAAGAGCTAGCTAAAAGCGTTGCTGCGCTAACCCGAACTGTGCAGTCTTTACAGGTTTCCACTCCAGGGAAGATCCAGCTGGCATCCGGACCGGAGGACATCCCGTGGCGTCGACCAAGGAGGACCCCACCGGCCAGAGGAAGACCCAGTGACCGATACAACGAGGACGGACAACCCATCTGCCGCCGCTGCAATCAACCCGGACATATGGCAAGGTACTGTCCTTTAAACTGGCACAACCTAGGGTAGAGGGCCAACCCCTAGGAAAAAGATCATCAGGCCCATCGAACTGGCGCGACAAATATGTGGGAGGACGTCCAGTCTTGCCTGTGGTACTGGATGGCATTCCTATGAGTGCCCTACTGGACACCGGGTCACAGGTCACCACCATCCCGTACGTGCTCTTCAAGCAGTACTGGAATGACTCGGATATTACCCGCTACCCTGACGACGACTTGAGTATCATCGCCAGCAATGGTCAGCCCGTGCCACAGATCGGATTTAAAGAGGTGACCATTAAAATTGGTAGAGTTGAACTGGCAGCACAGGGACTGATCATTGTAGACATTGACAAACACGAGAGTCACCCGAAGATAACTCTAGGAACTAATGTAATTGAAAATTGTCTTGCAGAGGTGATTTCCCTTTTACAGCAGGTTGCCAAGAACGCCAGCTCCGGCGAGCAGCGAGTGCTCCAAAAAGAGATCCGGGCACTGATGCGACGGCAACAGGTGGAACTCTCCGGCGGTGATATTGGTAGCGTGAGAATGTGTGACCCTTTCCCTATTGCCATGCCCCCAAAAAGTGAAATGATGATTTGGTGCCGGGCAGCTATTGGTCTGAGAGGTAGAGATTACCAGGCAATGGTAGAACCAGTTTACTCAGACAGTAGGCCCACCATCTTGACAGCACGGGGGGTGGTTAATGTACGCCATGGGAGGGTGCCCGTTCGCATAATCAATATCGGGAAGAGGGAAGTGTACCTGCCCCGGTATGCCACGCTAGCCAAATTATATACCATTAACCAAAATGCTATACAATCTGTGGAACCCTTGCCTCCATCTCACCCGGAGGAAGGTAACGGCTCTAAGAAAACAATGGAGGACTGGTGTCAGCAACTACATTTGGGTACTGACTCCACTCCCTCACACCAGAAACAGGGAGTCTATCGGGTGGTTCAAGAGTACGAGAGAGTGTTTAGTAAACACCCGTTAGACTTCGGGCGAGTCAAGGGGGTAGAACACCACATCCCCACGGGAGACCATCCTCCCATAAAAGAGAGGTATCGACCCGTACCCCCTGCACACTACCAACACGCCAAGGGGATGCTTAGAGACATGAAGGAGGCTGGGGTGATCAGGGATAGCTGTAGCCCCTGGGCAGCTCCACTAGTCTTAGTCAAAAAGAAAGACAACACCATGAGGATGTGTGTAGATTACCGGAAAATCAACCGTATCACACACAAGGATGCGTACCCCTTACCAAGGATAGAGGAGTCTTTGGCTGCTTTAAGATCTGCTAACTTCTTCTCTACCTTGGATCTCACTAGTGGGTACTGGCAGGTTCCTGTAGCAGAGGCGGACCGGGAGAAGACCGCATTCACCACCCCGATGGGACTTAGCGAGTTTACCTGCATGCCGTTCGGACTCTGCAACGCACCAGAACCTTCCAACGATTAATGGAGTGCTGTCTGGGCCACAGAAACTTTGAGACGGTCTTGTTGTACCTGGACGATGTCATCGTATATTCCAAGACGTATGAGGACCACCTGAAACACCTGGCGGAAGTGTTCGAAGCTCTGGCAAGCTACGGCCTAAAGGTGAAACCCTCCAAGTGTCACCTCCTGAAACCAAAGGTGCAGTACCTGGGACACGTGGTGAGCGCTGATGGAGTGGCTCCCGACCCTGATAAGATCACCGCAATTAAGGAATGGCCAAGTCCCTCCAGTGTAAAGGAAGTGCGGCAGTTCCTCGGGTTGGTAGGCTATTACCGCAGATTCATCCCCGGTTTCACCAAAAAGGCAGCTCCTATGCAGGACCTCCTGATAGGCCAGTCCCGGAAGGCCAAGAACCAGAAGCCACCCTTCAGATGGGAGAAGTTAGAAGAAGAGTCCTTCCGCCAGCTGAAGATGGCCCTCACGGGGGATGAAATCCTGGCGTACCCTGATTACAGCCAGCCCTTTATCCTCTACACCGACGCAAGTAACATCGGGCTAGGAGCCATGCTGTCCCAGATCCAGCAGGGGAAAGAACGAGTAATCGCTTACGCCAGCCGAAAACTGCGACCCACCGAGAGAAACCCTGAGAATTACAGCTCATTTAAGCTAGAGTTCCTGGCAGTGGTGTGGGCAGTCACCGAACGCTTTAAGCACTACCTCGCTTCTTCCCGGTTCACCGTGTACATGGATAACAACCCGTTGACACACCTGGACACGGCAAGACTCGGTGCCCTAGAGCAGAGATGGATGGCCCGTCTGTCCAACTACGAGTTCACAATCAAATACCGGGCAGGACGCTCCAATACCAACGCGGACGCCCTGTCCAGGATGCCAAACCTACCGAACGTAGGAGAAGATCCAGAGGGACTGGAAGAAGTTGAACTCCCCGCGTTCCACCGTCATGGGACTATCCAGTATTCCCATCGGGTAAGGAGTAAGCAAGCCGCTACGTTTAACCCCTTGCCTCACTACAACTGGGAGGAAACGCAAGACAGTGACCCTGCCGTCCGACTGGTGAAGGAGATGCTGACTCGGCCAGAGGCTCGCCTTGACCCAGACGCTCCGGAGGAAGCCAAGCAACTGTGGGCTGAGAAGAGTCGACTGTTCCTTTACAAGGGGAAGTTGTGCCGCAGAATGGTTAACTCCCGGACGCATGAACTAATCTGGCAAGTAGTGGTGCCACGAAGAGACGCAGCCATGGTGATGGAGGCATACCACGACGGGGCTGGACACTTCAGATGGAAGAAGCTGGAGTTCCTGCTGCGCGAGCGGTTCCACTGGGTAGGCATGAGAGGAACCATCGAGAGGTGGTGCAGAGACTGTGGCCCGTGCAACCTAAGAAGGAAGGACCGTGCCAGCCAGAAGACTCCCCTGCAGTCCATCGTCACCCGGCAGCCGTTGGAACTGGTAGCCTTGGATCATGTAAAACTGACCCCAAGCAGAAGTGGCTACGTCTACGCACTAACCATCGTCGATCACTACTCCCGGTTCTTGGTTGTCGTCCCCGTCAAGGACTTAACAGCTCGAACAGCAGCTAGAGCCTTCCAGCAGCGTTTCTGCCGTCCACACGGGTACCCGGACCAAGTGTTGACAGACCAGGGACCTGCCTTTGAAGCGGAGGTCTTCCAAGAATTCTGCACTCTGTATGGCTGCCGGAAGATAAGGACGACACCCTATCATCCGCAAACTAATGGACTTTGTGAGAAAATGAACCAGGTGGTAATGGATCTTCTGAAAACGTTGCCCCTGGAAGAACGCAGTCTGTGGCCTGAGAAGCTGCCCGATCTGGTGGACCTATACAACCACATCCCGGTAGGTTCCACCAACTGTACCCCGGCTTACCTAATGAGGGCGAGACCTGGTAAGTTACCTGTTGACCTAGAAATGGGAGTCCTGACACCCGAGGACACTTCACCAGAAGCAGACTGGGACACAGAGAGGCAGCAGCAGTACCGGAGAGTACAGGAGAGCGTGGAGCGAAGTCTCTGTCAGGCTAGGGAAAGACAAGAGAAAACTTACAACCAGTATGCTCCCGCTGTTCCCCTGGTACCCGGAGAGCAGGTCTTGAAGAGAAAAAGACGTCTCCACAAGTTGGACGACCAGTGGGAGAAGGACCCGTACACCGTACTGCCCTCAAGCCACGACAACCCAAAGGTCTGTACCATCAGTAAAGACGGAGGGGAAACCACAACCATTGTATCCCGGGATCACCTGAAGAAGTGTCCCGAACAGCTACGGAACCCTGAAGAGGAACAAGAAGATCCTCGACCCGTAGAGGAAAGGGAAGACATGGTTAGTACTGTGCTCGGAGACTTCCCTCGGTCTTGGACTCAAGTCAATGGCGCAGTTGTGGTACCCGTACTCACCTTCCTCCAACCAGCATCCCAAGCACCTACGGAGCGACAGGTAGAGCTGGAAGAGCAGCCGGTCCAGGAGGCAGAAGACTCCACACAAGCAGAACAGGAGGATCAACCCTCTGCTTATAGTGATCCTGCCGTACCCCTAGTGAGCCAAAGAGCCGGTAGACAGCTGCCCAGTTTACCCTTGACAGCTCCTACACCCTGTGGTTCAGGGCCAGACAGTCAGCTCCGTAGGTCCACTAGGGCCACTAGAGGCCAGTTACCCGCACGTTGGAGGATTTGAAGTGTTTAAATTGTTTTATTTGTGGTCACCTGTCTGTTACTTGTAAATAATTATGTGTTTCTAGTTATTTTTAGGAGTCCTTGGTGGATTTACCGGGAATCCTTGTACAATTTGTTGGAGCGTAACCTAGGAATGGACTAAAGACTGTTAAGGACTCGGGGCAGGACAGACCCCTACCTGGTTACGTCTCCCTGTTTTGGTGAAATGGACACCTTGCTTTTCTTCAAAACTGCACCCGGTTGCGGACATGCCGTAACCATCTTTATGTGTTTTTCTTATTGTATTATTATTGTTATACCTTGTTATGTTTTTCTAAAAATATGTTTAGTCCCGGAGTACTAAATTTCACTAGGGGGGAATGTGGCACCCCAGGGGTCTGGTTTCCACAGTAACAGCAATGTTATGTCTGAGAGCAGGTGGGAGGTCTCTTGGTCAGGAATCCTATGCATGCCACACCTCCTGCCCAGTCCTGGGAGGGGAAGGACTTCCCCTATATAAACCTAGGGCTGAGGCAGGGTTAGTGAGTAGAGAAGAAGCAGAGGAAAGAAGCAAATATAGGAACAGAGCATCAGGAGCTCTGTGGGAGCAGTGTTACAAGGAGTCAGGGGCTGGCAGCTGCAGAGCTCGCCCTGACTGAGAAGATTTCTTACCGGACCCGGAGTCCGAGGCTGTGGGGACTAACTCCTACCCAGCAGCAGAATCCGTCAGGCAGGGGATTCCAGGTCCTCTGGCCAAGAAACCCGAAGGCACGGTCACACGCATGGGACCAGCACCGCCGTCGTGGAGCGGAAGCAAATAGAAGGCCCCGAGTCACCGGCCATACGGGTGAGCACCACACGGTACACTCAGGGACGTGGGCTACTTATACCCGCCTCTAGCAAGGTAGCCAGAAGAGTACAGTTAGTTTGGGAGGCCTACAACTCCGCCTGGCCAGGGGAGATCCCATCTGCTCAAGGACTGACCAGGCTCCGACCACTAGCAAGTACTCAGGGAGGGTCTATCTTTGTCACCAGTAAAGACCCTGAACTACACCGCACCGTCTCTGAGTGGTTCCTGCTACCCCCATCATCCCCATCGGCTGCCCTGAGGCCATACCTCTCCCGTTGGGGGTTATACCATCACGCTGCACAATCTTACCACCGGCCTCAGCGGACTACCCTGCAGCGGCAGCTCCATAGCTGCATTCAACGGGTGGCGTAGTCGTCCAACATCTACTGCTAAATATACCGCCATTTAGTCTGACTCCCTGGGCACGGACCGGATCACCGCCACGAGACTACAACCCTCAACAGATCCGGCTCCGGGTAAGCTCCCGCGTGCGCAACGCTGCGCGACACAGGCCCAGGGGCGCGTCATATACAGTACAGACCAAAAGTTTGGACACACCTTCTCATTTAAATATTTTTCTGTATTTTCTTGACTATGAAAATTGTACATTCACACTGAAGGCATCAAACCTATGAATTAACACATGTGGAATTACATATGCTTAACAAAAAAGTGTGAAACAACTGAAAATATGTCTTATATTCTAGGTTCTTCAAAGTAGCCACCTTTTGCTTTGATGACTGCTTTGCACACTCTTGGCATTCTCTTGATGAGCTTCAAGAGGTAGTCACCGGAAATGGTTTTCCAACAATCTTGGAGGCGTTCCCAGAGATGCTTAGCACTAGAGATGAGCGGTGTTCGAATCGAACTGTTCGCCAATCTCAAATTCGAGCTGTTTTGGGCGGTGTTCAAGCCGTTCGGCGAACATGGACGATTTGAAAAAAATTCAGCTGTTCGAGGTTATGTTCGATAACTGTTCGTGCACCAAAATCATAACTGGATTTTTTCTCAGTAATGCTGAAAATTAATGTTAATACGCAGTTTGAGTGTACAGCGGGGCGGGGTGAGGGGCAGGGGATGGATCTCTGCAGGAATAATGAAGATCTCCATTTTTTTTTTCTCTTTCCCACATTTACAGTGGGGAGGTGCAATCTGTCAGCCTATCAGCAGCGCACACACGGAGCGAAGTGCTTTTTTTCACACAAGCAAGGGCATGTGTCATTGGCAGTGTATGTCACGTGTCCTTGCCCTATAAGACCCAGCCATTTCCCCCATCGCCACCATTTTCTCACTGCTGCAGCTGCGTGTTAGACGGCACTGCTGTTGCTGTGTGCGCTATACTTTGTTAATTTGAAGCCAATTTTCGCACAAATCTACAGACAGCTTGGGAGTAGGGAAGAGTTATGATTGCAGTCCTTTTAAGGACTAGGTTATATAATTTCATACGACTTTTATCAGGCAGGTCTGTGCTCTTAAATAGATAGGTTGGGAGTAAAGACTAATTGTAATTGCAGTCCTTTTCAGGACTAAGTTACATCAGTTCCTATCACTTTTTGCCAGGCAGGTCTGTGCCAGTGCTGTGCAAGTTTTTTTCACAGCATTTGGCTAAATCTAGCAAAGCAAATCCTTTTTGGCCTATTGCAGAGTGTGTTAGTCAGTGGAGTAGCCTATCTTTGTTGCAAGCTACACCACCTGTGTATAGAATACCAATTTTTTTTACAGCATCTAGTGAAGTAAAACCTTTTGGGCATAGCATCATTCTATAAGTCCACCTATACTGACCTCCATCAGGTTGCAAATTCAATATAATTTTTTCCTGCATATAGCTCTGAAAAAATATTTAGGCTTCTGGCAGTGTGTGGGACTTGTTCTATTAGTCCATCTATACTGACCTCCACCAGGTTGCAAATTCAATATAATTTTTTCCTGCATATAGCTCTGAAAAAATATTTAGGCTTCTGGCAGTGTGTGGGACTTGTTCTATTAGTCCATCTATACTGACCTCCATCAGGTTGCAAATTCAATATAATTTTTTTCTGCATCTAGCTCTGAAAAAATATTTCAGCTTGTAGCAGTGTGTGGGACTTGTTCTATTAGTCCATCTATACTGACCTCCATCAGGTTGCAAATTCAATATAATTTTTTTCTGCATCTAGCTCTGCAAAATTATTTAGGCTTCTAGCAGTGTGTGGGACTTGTTCTATTAGTCCATCTATACTGACCTCCATCAGGTTGCAAATTCAATATAATTTTTTTCTGCATCTAGCTCTGAAAAAATATTTAGGCTTATAATAATAATAGTTTATTTTTATAATAATAGTTTATTTTTATAGCGCCAACATATTCCGCAGCACTTTACAAATTTTAGGGGGGACTTATACAGACAATACAGAATAAGCATATCTCATATCGAACGGAGTGAGGGCCCTGCTTGCGAGCTTACAGTCTATGAGGAAGTGGGGGAGACACAAAAGGTAAAAAGTACATATATTGTATAATGCAGCCTTGATATACTGAATAGGATAAATAATAATACATGGACTGGTCGCCAGCCAGTATGTGTGCAGTCCTGACAGAGGCTTTTATGTGCATGGTTGGTTTGAACCCGAAGTTGAAGAAGATTTTAATATGGGGGAAAGCTGGGATGGACAGAGTGTGTTTAGGTGATACGCCAGTCTAAAGAAATGTGTTTTTAGGGTTCACTTGAAACTGTGGGTATTGGGAATTAATCGAACTGTTCTGGGTAGTGCATTCCAGAGAATTGGCGCAGCACGCGAGAAATCTTGGAGACGGGAGTGGGAAGTTCGGATTATGGAGGATTTTAGTTTCAAGTCATTTGCAGAACGGAGGGCACGTGTAGGGTGGTAGACTGAGACAAGGGAGGAGATGTAGGGGGGTACTGAAGCATGGAGCGCTTTGTGGGTAAGCGTGATAAGTTTAAAACGAACTCTATATTGGATGGGCAACCAATGCAATGACTGGCACAGGGAAGAGGCATCTGAGTAGCGGTTGGCGAGGAATATGATCCTGGCTGCTGCGTTCAGGACGGATTGGAGAGGGGAGAGTTTAGTAAGAGGGAGACCGATTAGTAGAGCGTTGCAATAGTCAAGACGAGAATGAATAAGAGCGACAGTAAGAGTTTTTGCCGAGTCAAAGGTGAGAAAAGTCCTGATTCTTGAGATGTTTTTGAGGTGTAGATGACATGAACGAGCGAGTGATTTGATGTGAGGAGTGAAAGAAAGATCTGAATCAAAAATGACCCCAAGACAGCGGGCTTGTAGCTGGGGAGTAATGGTTGAGCCACAAACGGAGATGGCAATATCGGGCACAGGTAGATTAATGGAGGGAGGAAAGACGAGTAGTTCAGTTTTTGACAGATTCAGTTTTAGGTAGAGGGAGGACATAATGTTAGACACAGCAGAAAGACAATCACTGGTCTTTTGTAGTAATGCAGGGGTGATGTCCGGAGCAGAGGTGTATAATTGGGTGTCATCAGCATAGAGATGGTACTGAAAACCGAATCTACTGATTGTTTGTCCAATAGGAGCGGTGTATAAGGAGAAAAGAAGGGGGCCTAGGACTGATCCTTGAGGAACCCCGACAGTAAGAGGAAGTAGGGAGGAGGAGGAGCCAGCAAAAGACACAGAGAAGGAGCGGTCAGAGAGATAAGAGGAGAACCAGGAGAGAACCGTGTCCTTGAGGCCAATAGTGCGGAGCATAGTGAGGAGGAGCTGGTGATCCACAGTGTCAAATGCTGCAGAGAGATCCAGGAGAATCAGCAGGGAGTAGTGACCATTAGATTTAGCTGTTAGTAGATCATTAGAGACTTTAGTGAGGGCAGTTTCAGTAGAATGTAAAGAGCGGAAACCAGATTGTAAAGGGTCAAGAAGAGAGTTGTCTGAGAGATAGCGGATTAGACGGGAGTGGACCAGGCGTTCCAGGAGTTTAGAGATAAAGGGAAGATTGGAAACAGGTCTGTAGTTGGCCGTGCAGTTCTGGTCGAGGGATGGTTTTTTAAGTAATGGTTGTATGCTGGCGTGTTTAAAAGAAGAGGGAAAGATACCAGATGAGAGGGAAAGGTTGAAAATTTTAGTTAGGTGAGAGGTGACAGCTGGAGCAAGGGACTGAAGGAGATGTGAGGGAATAGGGTCGCTGGTGCAGGTGGTAGGGCGAGAAGATGCAAGGAGCCTGATCACTTCATCTTCCGTGACTGGTTCGAAGTCAGAAAATGAGCAAGATACAATGTGGCGGGGGATAGCATGCATAACATTTGGGGATTGGGAGAAAATTTCCTGTCGGATATGGTCAATTTTTTCTTTGAAATAGTTAGCCAGATCGTCAGCGCTGAGGTCGGTGGTCGGGGCCTGTGCTGTTTGATTGAGGAGAGAATGAAACGTGTCAAAGAGTCGTTTAGGATTATTGGAAAGTGAGATGATGAGGTTGTTAAAGTAGGTTTGTTTGGAGAGGTGAAGGGCAGAGTTATATGTTTTCAGCATAAATTTATAGTGGAGGAAATCTTCGGGCAGATTTGATTTTCTCCACAGCCGTTCAGCGCACCTGGAGTACCTCTGGAGAAGACGTGTTTGAGGCGTGTGCCAGGGTTGTCGCCGTCTATGCCGAATTGTTCTTTGTGTAGGAGGTGCGGCTTCATCCAGGGCGCATAGCATTATTTTGTTATAATGCTTCAATGCAGATTCGGGACATGAGAGGGAGGAGATTGGGGCCAATGATGATTGCAACCTTTTTATAAATTTCTGGGTGTTAATGGCGCGTAAATTTCTATAAGTGTGGACGGTGGGAGTGTCTTGAGTAAAGTCACAGTTCTTGACAGAGAATGAAAGAAGATTATGGTCAGAGAGTGGAAGGGGAGAGTTAGTAAAGTCATGTACTGAGCAAAGCCGGGAGAAGATCAGGTCCAATGTGTTCCCGTCCTCATGTGTAGGAGAATTAGCAAGCTGTGAAAGGCCGAAGGAGGAGGTTAATGATAAAAGATGCGTGGCAGATGGGGAAAGAGGATCGCCAATTGGGATGTTAAAGTCTCCCATGATTATCGTGGGGATGTCGCAGGATAGAAAATTTGTAAGCCAGGCAGCAAAGTGATCCAGGAATTGACGGGGGGGACCTGGGGGGCGATAGACAACCGCCACTCGCAGGGAGAAGGGCCGGTAGAGTCTGACTGTGTGGGCCTCAAAGGACGGGAAGATAAGGGAGGGTACAGGGGGGATAACCTGAAAAGTACATTTTGTTGAAAGAAGCAGACCAACACCTCCACCTGATCTGTTGTCAGGTCGTGGGGTATGAGAGAAATGTAGGCCACCATAGGAGAGAGCTGCAGCGGCGGTGGTGTCCGACTGCTGGATCCAGGTTTCAGTGAGAGCCAGAAGGTTGAGGGAATTAGAGAGGAAAAAGTCATGGATGTAAGAGAGTTTATTACAAGCTGAGCGTGCATTCCAAAGGGCACAGTTGAATGAGACAGAAGATATGCAGGGAATATTAATGAGATTAGCAGGGTTTCTGAATGTAACAGGGAAAGAGTTAGTGTTATTATTACTGGAGGGTCCTGGGTTGGGAGAAATATCACCTGCGACTAATAGAAGGAAGATACAGAGAGTGAGCAGATGATTGAGTGATTTGTGAGAGCGTTTCCTGCGTTGTATGGTGGGAATGAATGGATCTGCGTGGTATAACATTGTGAAGAGAGCATGACAACTGTACATAGGAGAAGAGAGGAGTGAGGGATTAATATGGATGAAGTGTGCCGCATTTGTGGGTGAACGGTGAATGTGGATGATTGTAGCAACCAGAGTATAAATGGCACAGATACAAATGGTGAATACTGTTTGCCAAAAAGATGACCTGGAAGCAAGTTTGTTGGTTTGTCTTGCATGTCTTACCTGTCTCCTGCCCTGTCCAACTGCCATTTTCTAACTGCCAGGGCACTTTGCTAAATTATGGCACTTCGATAAAGTATGCATAAATGCTATATGCATAAATGCCCCCACATAAATGCCTCCCCTTAACTAAGTCTCAATATATAGGGACGTATCTGCTTAGATCTGCACAGATTTAACTCATTAACAATCAATCACTAGCTTAAAAGACAACAGGAGACCATAAAGTGCAGGGAAAAAAAAAAAAAAAAAAAACAGACTAGTAAACTCGGCATGGATCATAAACTCTTAAAGTAAGTGTGATGACCTTTAAGTATCATGGAATAAAAAAGCTAGAGGAGTGAAAAAATATGTACCAGAAATTGATAGGCTGCAGAGCATTGCATGGAGATATAATGCAGTTTTCAGGACAGATCACACAAGCAGTGAAAAATATATACCAGAAATTGATAGGCTGCAGAGCATTGCATGGAGATATAATGCAGTTTTCAGGACAGATCACACAAGCAGTGAAAAATATATACCAGAAATTGATAGGCTGCAGAGCATTGCATGGAGATATAATGCAGTTTTCAGGACAGATCACACAAGCAGTGAAAAATATATACCAGAAATTGATAGGCTGCAGAGCATTGCATGGAGATATAATGCAGTTTTCAGGACAGATCACACAAGCAGTGAAAAATATATACCAGAAATTGATAGGCTGCAGAGCATTGCATGGAGATATAATGCAGTTTTCAGGACAGATCACACAAGCAGTGAAAAATATATACCAGAAATTGATAGGCTGCAGAGCATTGCATGGAGATATAATGCAGTTTTCAGGACAGATCACACAAGCAGTGAAAAATATATACCAGAAATTGATAGGCTGCAGAGCATTGCATGGAGATATAATGCAGTTTTCAGGACAGATCACACAAGCAGTGAAAAATATATACCAGAAATTGATAGGCTGCAGAGCATTGCATGGAGATATAATGCAGTTTTCAGGACAGATCACACAAGCAGTGAAAAATATATACCAGAAATTGATAGGCTGCAGAGCATTGCATGGAGATATAATGCAGTTTTCAGGACAGATCACACAAGCAGTGAAAAATATATACCTGTAAGAAGAGAAGAAAGATGAATATTAGCAATGCCATTTTCTAACTGCCAGGGCACTTTGCTAAATTATGGCACTTTGATAAAGTATGCATAAATGCTATATGCATAAATGCCCCCGCATAAAACTAGCAGTGTGTGGGACTTGTTGTATTAGTCCATCTATACTAACCTCCATAAGATTGCAAATTCAATATAATTTTTTTCTGCATCTAGCTCTGAAAAAATATTTCAGCTTGTAGCAGTGTGTGGGACTTGTTATATTAGTCCATCTATACTGACCTCCATCAGGTTGCAAATACAATATAATTTTTTTCTGCATCTAGCTCTGAAAAAATATTTCAGCTTGTAGCAGTGTGTGGGACTTGTTCTATTAGTCCATCTATACTGACCTCCATCAGGTTGCAAATTCAATATAATTTTTTTCTGCATCTAGCTCTGAAAAAATATTTAGGCCTCTAGCATTGTGAGGGACTTGTTCTATTAGTCCATCTATACTGACCTCCATCAGGTTGCAAATTCAATATAATTTTTTTCTGCATCTAGCTCTGAAAAAATATTTAGGCTTCTAGCAGTGTGTGGGACTTGTTCTATTAGTCCATCTATACTGACCTCCATCAGGTTGCAAATTCAATATCATTTTTTTCTGCATCTAGCTCTGAAAATATATTTAGGCTTCTTGCAGTGTGTGGGACTTGTTCTATTAGTCCATCTATACTAACCTCCATCAGGTTGCAAATACAATATAATTTTTTTCTGCATCTTGCTCTGAAAAAATATTTCAGCTTGTAGCAGTGTGTGGGACTTGTTCTATTAGTCCACCTATACTGACCTCCATCAATTTGCAAATTCAATATAATTTTTTTCTGCATCTAGCTCTGAAAAAATATTTCGGCATCTAGCAGTGTGTGGGACTTGTTCTATTAGTCCATCTATACTGACCTCCATCAGGTTGCAAATTCAATATAATTTTTTTCTGCATCTAGCTCAGAAAAAATATTTAGGCTTCTAGCAGTGTGTGGGACTTGTTGTATTAGTCCATCTATACTGACCTCCATAAGGTTGCAAATTCAATATAATTTTTTTCTGCATCTAACTCTGAAAAAATATTTCAGCTTGTAGCAGTGTGTGGGACTTGTTCTATTAGTCGATCTATACTGACCTCCATCAGGTTGCAAATTCAATATAATTTTTTCGGCATCTTGCTTTGAAAAAATATTTAGGCTTCTAGCAGTGTGTGGGACTTGTTCTATTAGTCCATCTATACTGACCTCCATCAGGTTGCAAATTCAATATCATTTTTTTCTGCATCTAGCGCTGAAAAAATATTTAGGCTTCTAGCAGTGTGTGGGACTTGTTCTATTAGTCCATCTATACTGACCTCCATCAGGTTGCAAATTCAATATAATTTTTTTCTGCATCTAGCTCTGAAAAAATATTTAGGCTTCTAGCAGTGTGTGGGACTTGTTCTATTAGTCCATCTATACTAACCTCCATAAGGTTGCAAATTCAATATAATTTTTTTCTGCATCTTGCTCTGAAAAAATATTTCAGCTTGTGGCAGTGTGTGGGACTTGTTCTATTAGTCCATCTATACTGACCTCCATCAGGTTGCAAATTCAATATCATTTTTTTCTGCATCTAGCTCTGAAAAAATATTTCAGCTTGTAGCAGTGTGTGGGACTTGTTCTATTAGTCCATCTATACTGACCTCCATCAGGTTGCAAATTCAATATAATTTTTTTCTGCATCTAGCTCTGAAAAAATATTTGGGCTTCTAGCAGTGTGTGGGACATGTTCTATTAGTCCATCTATACTAACTTCCATAAGGTTGCAAATTCAATATAATTTTTTTCTGCATCTAGCTCTGAAAAAATATTTCAGCTTGTAGCAGTGTGTGGGACTTGTTCTATTCGTCCATCTATACTGACCTCCATCAGGTTGCAAATTCAATATAATTTTTATCTGCATCTAACCCAGCCAATACTTTTGGCCTAATACCACTGTTTGGCCACTCATCTCTGCTCGGTTCCCATCCATTGCTTTTTTGTGCAAACAACTTCAGAGTTGTGAATTAATTAACCACCAAAATGAATGGAAAAAGGCCTGCTGCTGGTGGAAAGGGGAATAGGCATGTTGGGAAGGGGAAAATGGTTGTGTCCGTGGGGTAGGTGTTAAAGCAACAGTAACATCTGCAGAAGAAAGACCATCTTCCAGCCAAACTAAAATGTCTATTTCTTTTAGCGGACAATGTGATAAGATCCCTTTCTTACGGCCACGCCAATCGCTACAAATTCCAGATGAGGCACAAAAACAGCAGTTGCTTCAACGGATATCAAGTGCCCCTTTAAGTGGGCTCTCCTCCACCTCAACTTCAACATCACAAATACTCCAGTCCTCACAGCTCCCAAGTCTCCAGCTGCCCGTCTGAGTATGGGGTAGAACAGATGGTTGAGTCTGCAGAGCTGTTTACTCATATTATAGCCTGGGAATCAGAGGTCGGCTCCAGAGCTTCTGTGAATCCAGATGAAGAAATGATCTGCATTGATGCCCAGAATCTTTATGAGTCGGATCCAGGACCAGACGCAGAAGGTTCTGACCATAATGTAGACCCTCATTCCCAAACTGTAACTCCTGTTGGTGGAGACTATGAGGAAGATGATGATGAGACTCAAATACCTGATTAGAGCAACAACTTTAGTTTTTTGTCAGGGCAGGAACAGGTTGGCTCTGAGGACGACGGGTGTGATAACACACAGGGTGATGATGATGAGGTTGGAGATCCCACTTACTGTCAACCCACAGTCAGCCAAGAGATGAGGTCAGCAGAGGAGGTGGGGGAGGATGCTAGTGACGACGAGGTCAGGTTGCGCCTTCCTGGACAGAGACGTAGTACTGGAAGCACGTCAACAACTGCATCCTCAAACACAACTCTGCCTCTGACCACAAGTCGTGGTGGGTCTTCAGGTCGCATGGGTGCTAAGCCTTGCATAGCCTGGGCCTTTTTTCAGATCGATAAAGATGACCCAACTCGTGTTATCTGTAACATTTGTCAGCAAAATCTAAGTAGAGTCCAAAAAATACATAGTTTGAGTACTTCATGCATGAACCGGCACATGGACATGAAGCATAAGTTGCAGTGGGAAGCTCAGTGTGCTACAATGCGGCCTAGCCGGCCGGTCCAACCACCGTCTGCCACATCTTCTGCATCCGCGGCCTCTTCATCCTCTGTGACTGGGGGGACAGCAGTCACACCTGTTTTGGGACGCAGACCTGCCACCTCTTTACCCGCAACAGCCAGCGTGATTGGCAGGTCATCATTTTCTTTGGAGGTGGTAACACAAGCTGGTGTTCAGCGCTGTCCGACATCGATAGCACCACCTTTGGATCAAGGCAACCTAACATGTCCGCCTGCATCTTCCTCACAGACCGGCAGTTTGCCGGGGACACCCTTCTCAACCCCGTTTAAGCACAACAGCCAGCCCTCGGTCCCTCAGATGTGGACAAGTAAAAGACCATTTCCTCCTAGCCACGAGAAAGCTAAGAGGTTGAATTTCACCATCTGCAAGCTCTTGGCTACCGAAATGCTTCCTTTCCGCCTGGTGGACACAGAGGATTTTTGAGACCTTATGTCCGTCACAGTGCCCCAGTACCAGATGCCCAGTCGGCACTACTTCTCAAATAAAGGTGTGCCTGCACTCCACCAGCATGTCGCACACAACATCACCGCTTCTTTGAGAAACTCTGTGTGTGACAGTGTTATGTTCTGCTACCAGAGCTAAGGAAAGAGAGGAGATCTGTCTGAGATGATTTAGTGAATCCTGCTTTGAGCAGGGGGTTGGACCAGATGACCCAGGAGGTCCCTTCCAACTCTACCATTCTATGATTCTATCTGTCCCTACGATAGAACTCAGCTTAATCCCTACGATGTAACAGGGGACCTGATCCTGCGATCAGACCTGCTAAAGTCCTAAGCTAGTCTGTACGGAGACCTATAGATGTGGGGAGGGAATCCCTACAAGTACTAAGGACTGGGAGGAATATGGGACACCTCCTAACAGAAATAGTAGCAGACAGACGAACAAACAAAATATATAGAACATAGAGGTCAGCAGACCAAGCAAACCAACAGAGCAAGATACAGAGCACAGGCTAGCTAGAAAGTAGATATACAATGAAGTCCAGCAAAGCCAGAAGGGCGGAGCAGGATTAAATAGGCCAACAAGGTCATGTGACCAGCAAAGGAAAAAAAAAACCTAACAGCAAGGTTCTAACAGTACCCCCCCTTCTAAGAGGATCCTCCGGATCCCCTAGGACCAGGCTTATCAGGAAATCTCCTGTGAAATGCTCTGATAAGTCTGGACGCGGAAACATCATCTGACCTCACCCAAGAGTTATCCTCGGGTCCGAAACCTTTCCAGGCCACAAGATACTGCAAACTACCTCTATACCGTCTAGAGTCAAGGATGCGAGAAATTTCATATTCCCCGTCCTCCACCACCGGAGGAACAGAGGCAGAGGCGTCACCATCCGACACAACAGCTTTTTTTAACAGAGAGACATGAAAGACCGGATTAATTCTCCAGGAGGTAGGAACCTCCAACCTAACAGCAGATTGGTTGACAACCTGAAGCACCTTAAAGGGCCCTACAAACTTGGGACCCAATTTCTTAGAAGGAATCCTCAACCGCAGATTCCTAGAGGACAACCAAACCATGTCACCAACAGCGAACAAAACCTCCTGTCGTTTCCTATCAAAGTAGTCTTTAGATTTTCTGTTGGCCTCCTGAAGATTACCACGCACATCCGTCCAAACTCTTTCCAAATCACCGGAAAAATTCTCCTCCTCAGGCACGGCAGATCCCAACTTGGAGAACGACCCAAACGACGGATGTCTCCCAGAACAACAAAAAAAAGGCGAACAACCAGCAGAAGAAGATGTATGATTGTTCAGAGCAAATTCGGCAAGTGACAGAAACTCAGACCACCCCTCTTGATTGTCTGCCACAAAACAACGCAAGAACTGCTCAACATCCTGGTTTTTCCTTTCTGTCTGGCCATTAGATTCAGGATGATATCCGGACGAAAACGACAAATGAATTCCCAACCTGTCACAAAAGGCACGCCAAAAACGAGCCACGAACTGAGGACCCCTATCAGAAACAATGTCAGTAGGAACGCCATGAAGTCTGACAATTTCCTTGACAAAGGCCTTAGCGAGAGTTTTAGCGCAGGGCAGTTTGACGAAGGGAACCAAGTGACACATCTTGCTAAAACGGTCCACGACCACCCAGATGACAGTAAAACCCTCAGAGGGGGGAAGGTCAGTTATAAAGTCCATAGCCAAATGTGTCCAAGGAGCACTGGGGACCTCCAAAGGACAAAGCAACCCTGCAGCAGGAGTATGTGAGGACTTAGATCTAGCACATATAGTACATTGGCGCACCCACTTAATGACTTCCTTCTGCCATCCAGGCCACCAAAAACTGCGACCCACCAGTCTCTTGGTCTCAGAGATTCCGGGATGACCTGCCAACCGAGATTCGTGACACTCAACAAACAAATCTCTCCTAAAGGTCCCAGGCACAAACAACCTCCCATGAGGAGTGTTAGATGGGGCATTCTCCTGAGCTTTAAGAATCTCATGTTCCAAAACGGAGTCTAAAGCAGCTATCACAACACCTTCTTGTAAAATGTTTTCCTCTTTCTCAGCACCGACTATGGGAGAAAAACTGCGAGACAAGGCATCCGCCTTAACATTCTTAGTACCAGGGATGTAAGTAACGGAGAAATTAAACCGCGAGAAAAACAGTGCCCACCTAGCCTGACGGGCATTCAGGCGCTTGGCAGCATCAAGATATATCAGATTTTTATGATCCGTAAGAACCTGAACGGGAAATTCCGCACCTTCCAAGAAGTGGCGCCAGTGTTCAAATGCGAGTTTAATAGCCAATAATTCCCGATTACCAATATCGTAATTCAATTCAGTCTCCGAAAATTTTTTTGAAAAAAAGGCACAGGGATGTAATCCATCCCCGTTATCCTGAGACAATACTGCGCCAACCCCCACAGAGGAAGCATCAACCTCAACCAAAAACGGCCTAGTAACATCAGGCTGCATAAGGATGGGAGCAGAGGTGAACCTCTCCTTGAGATACACAAAAGCTTCAATGGCCTCAGAAGACCACTGAACCGCATCAGCACCTTTCCTGGTGAGATCAGTCAGAGGTTTGACAATACTAGAAAAATTTTTTATGAATTTTCTATAATAATTGGCGAAACCCAAAAACCTCTGTATCGATTTCAAACCAATAGGCCTAGGCCATTCCTGCACAGCCTGAACCTTAACCGGATCCATCTCAAAACCTTTGCTGGAGATAATGTAGCCCAAAAAACTAATTCTCTGTACAGCGAACTCACATTTCTCCAGCTTAGCAAAAAGCGAATTGTCCATTAATAACTGTAATACCTCACGCACGCTCCGCCAATGAGACTCCAGATCTGGCGAATAAATCAAAATGTCATCCAAATACACAACCACATTTTTACCGATCAAAGGTCTAAGGATGTCATTAATCAGATTCTGAAAAAATGCAGGAGCATTAGTAAGACCAAAAGGCATAACCAGATTCTCAAAATGACCCACAGGAGTGTTAAAAGCAGTCTTCCATTCATCACCCTCCTTCATGCGCAACAGATTGTATGCCCCCTTAAGGTCAATTTTAGAGAACCACTTGGCCCCCAATAACTGGTTAAAC
Organism: Phyllobates terribilis; assembly: GCF_046119375.1. Lineage (NCBI taxonomy): Eukaryota > Metazoa > Chordata > Amphibia > Anura > Dendrobatidae > Phyllobates > Phyllobates terribilis. The sequence continues at coordinate 4,943,830 of NW_027362840.1, read as the reverse complement.
AGATCAGGAATCAATGGCAGTGGGTAAGGATTGCGTACCGTAATTTTGTTAATCTCACGAAAATCCAGACAAGGACGTAAACCGCCGTCCTTTTTTTTTACAAAAAAAAATCCAACCGCCACAGGAGACTTAGAGGGCCTAATGTGACCGGCGGCCAAACTTGTCTGTATGTATTCCTCCAAAGCCTTCCTCTCAGGAATAGTAAGGTTAAATAAACGACTTTTAGGAAGAGTCGCTCCAGGGACAAATTCAATAGAACAATCATAGTCTCTATGGGGAGGCAAAACCTGCGATTCTTTCTCAGAAAAAACTCTCCAAAAATCCTGAATAGGAACAGGCAATTCTCCCCTATCCAAAGCTGCAATACGCCCGTTACAACACTTGTCATAACATTTATGGCTCCAGGATTTAATTTCACTGGTAGACCAATCCAGTACAGGATTGTGAAATTTTAACCAGGGCAAACCCAATATTACTGGAGAAGGCAAGTTATTCAACACTACCAAATCCAATTTCTCATGGTGAACACCATTAATAGTGAGAGGAAATTCACTGACCTTGAGAGTAATATTCTTCAAAGGGGAGCCATCCACAGAAACCACAGCAATGGGGGATGATAAAGGTTCAGGTTTTAAATTGAGTTTTTCCACAAATCCCCCATCAATTACATTCAGTGTAGACCCGCAATCAACAAACACCCGAAATTCCATTAATTTTTCCTGAGCAATCGTGGAAGCAGCTAAAAATATACCCTTGGAATTTAAACAGGCAATACGGGAGTGACTGACCATTTTTTTTTCTTTCTTCATACGAAGCTCACAGCATTTAATCAAAAGACCATATTTTCCGCAATAGAAACACAAGCCTTCCGAAAAACGACGGTCTTTTTCTTGAGAGCGAGGTGCCACCGATCCAATCTCCATCGGTTCACCACTGTTAGTACACACATTATCATAACCAGAAACTGACATAGCAGAGGATTTGCTCTCATTAACCCTAGCACGCAGTCTTCTATCCACCCGTATAGCTAATTGCATAGCCTGTTGCAAATCCTCAGGTGTAGGATAAGCAATTAGCAGGTCTTTAACCCTTTCACTGAGCCCAGCAAGAAATAGACTTTTCAGAGCAGAATCGTTCCACCCTGTTTGAGTCGACCAACGACGGAAATGAGTACAATATTTTTCAACATTACCTGATCCTTGTTTTAAACGTCTCAACTCAGTCTCAGCTGATGCGACACGGTCAGGATCATCATATAATAGTCCCAAAGCAGAAAAAAAACTATCCACTGATCTGAAGCATGAATCACTAGGTTGCAAAGAAAAGGCCCACTCCTGAGGCTCTTTGCGCAAAAGTGACATTATGAACCCTACGCGCTGGGATTCATCCCCAGAGGACTTAGGTCTCAAACGAAAATACAATAAGCAAGCATTTTTAAATGAAAAAAATTCTCGGTGTTCACCAAAAAATAAATCCGGCAAACATACCTTAGGCTCCAAGAAATGTGCTCCAGGACAGTTACTCACGTGCTGACGGAGCTCGGCCACCTCCAGAGAGAGTCCCTGCAGGCGATGAACCAAATCCTGAACCGACACCATGATGGAACAGAAAAATCTTTCCTTAGAGAATTTGCTGGCTGGACTTACTGTTATGTTCTGCTACCAGAGCTAAGGAAGGAGAGGAGATCTGTCCCTACGATAGAACTCAGCTTAATCCCTATGATGTAACAGGGGACCTGATCCTGCGATCAGACCTGCTAAAGTCCTAAGCTAGTCTGTACGAAGACCTATAGATGTGGGGAGGGAATCCCTACAAGTACTAAGGACTGGGAGGAATATGGGACACCTCCTAACAGAAATAGTAGCAGACAGACGAACAAACAAAATATATAGAACATAGAGGTCAGCAGACCAAGCAAACCAACAGAGCAAGATACAGAGCACAGGCTAGCTAGAAAGTAGATATACAATGAAGTCCAGCAAAGCCAGAAGGGCGGAGCAGGATTAAATAGGCAAACAAGGTCATGTGACCAGCAAAGGAAAAAAAAAACCTAACAGCAAGGTTCTAACAGACAGGGTGCATTTCACCACAGACACTTGGACGAGTAGGCATGGACAGGGGCGTTACCTGTCGCTGACTGGGCACTGGGTAACTATGGTGACAGCAGGACAAGGGGCTGCTGTCCAAGTCTTGCCGTCCCCACGAATTGTGCATCAATCCTCTTTATCTCAAAGTTCCTCCACTGCTTCTGCCTCCTCAACCTCCTCTCAGTCCTCCACCTGCACCCAAAGCCTGTCTGGTCATGCCACAAGCTTTCTAACTGCGCAGAAGGGATCCTGCACACCTCCTTACTATGCTGGCAGCAGGGCTCAACGTCATCAGGTGGTTTTTACTTTGAAATGTCTGGGAAATGTGAGTCACACAGCTGAGGAGTTGTGGTCAGCTCTGGAGAACCAGTTTCATGAATGGTTGTCTCCACTGGACCTGAAACCTGGGAAGGCCGTGTGCGATAATGCTGCAAACCAGGGTGCGGCCCTTCGCCGGGGCAATGTCACACACGTGCCTTGTATGGCTCACGTGTTGAACCTGGTTGTCCAGCAATTTTTAGCCCACTATCCCGGACTAGATGGACTTCTGCAGAAGGCACGGTCGCTGTGTGCTCACTTCCGCCGTTCGCATCCCGCAGCTCAGCGACTTACATCTCTACAGAAGTCGTTGGGCCTGCCACTTCACCGGCTTCATAGACCTATGCACCCTTCTGCACAGTTTTGAAATGGCGATGAAGATGTTTAGTGTTGATGATGCCATTATCAGCATGACTATTCCGGTGATTTTCATGCTGGAGCACATGTTAAACAGAATTCGGAGTCAGGTGGTGGCACAAGAGGAGGTGGAGGAAGTAGAGGAGGAGGAGTTGTACGCGGAAGGGCTAACATCTGAAAGGTCCAGACGGTTGGCAGCACCAGGGCGACAGGCATGTGAGGGTGGGGGACATGGTTTTACCAGGGCGCATGGTAGCAGCCAAACTAGTGAGGAAGGTGGAGGACGAACTGATGGAAGACTCATCAGATGAGGGAGACCTTGATCACATTTCTGTTGTGCGAGGTTGGGGGGAGAGAACAGAGGAAGGAAGCATGATTGTTACCTCGCCACCAACACAACAGGGACTTGGTGCTCCTGGATGCGCAAGACACATGAGTGCCTTCTTGCTGCACTACCTGCAACATGACCCTCGAATTGTGAGAATTAGAAATAATCCTGACTACTGGGTTGCCACACTGTTAGATCCCCGGTACAAAAGTAAATTTGCAGAAATTATTCCTGCCATAGAAAGGGATGCACGCATGCAGGAGTATCAGCAGAGACTGTTGCAGAATCTTACATGTGCTTTTCCACAAAACACCAGTGGTGCACGTAGTGAATCTCACATTTCCAACTTGCCAACCGTGGGACCGTCGAGTGTTCAGCACTCAAACTGTAACAGAAACACAGTATCTGCTGGTAACAACAATTTTGCGGAATCATTTCACCACTTTTTTAGCCCATTCTTTGCAAGGCCACAGGAGACAAGAAGTCTGACACATAGTCAATGCCTAGTGAAGATGGTACAGGAGTATCTCCAAGTAAACATTGAAGCCATGACTGTGTCACTGGACCCTTGCTCTTTTTGGGCTTCCAATCTGGATAAATGGCCGGAGCTCGCCACTTACGCCTTGGAGATCTTGTCATGCCCTGCAGCCAGCGTTCTGTCTGAATGTGTGTTCAGCGCTGCTGGTGGTGTGTTGACAGATAAGCGCACGCGGCTCTCCACTGATAATGTAGACAGACTCACGTTCATAAAGATGAACAAATCATGGACCCAAAATGACTTTTCTACCCCTGTGTCATCCTGGGGAGAGTAAAAGCTTGATGATTTGTTAAAATCACCTCACCAACCGTTTTAAGCATTAAAATTACTAATCATGTTTATCTGTATCTTGGCTGAAAAATAATTTGGGCCTCATAGCAGTGTGCAGTACTGATTCTATTAGGCCATCTATACTAAGCTCCACCAGATTTAAAATTACTAATCATGTTTATCTGTATCTTGGCTGCAAAATAATTTGGGCTTTGTAGCAGTTTGCAGTAATGATTCTATTAGGCCATCTATACTAAGCTCCACCAGCTTTCAAATTAATAATAATTTTTAGCTGCATCTAGCCCGGAAAATAATTTTGGGGCTCCTAGATTCGCAAGACACATGAGTGCCTTCTTGCTGCACTACCTGCAACATGACCCTCAGATTGTCAGAATTCGAAGTAATCTTGACTACTGGGTGGCCACACTCTTAGATCCCCCACACTCTTCGATCAACCTTTTCATTTTAATAAAGACAAAAAAAATGGTCATTTTTGAAATTATAAGCATTAGCAGGTTATTAGAAACTGAAATCAAACAATTTTCAACTCAAAACTTTATTCTAGGTGATGTTACATTTGGACCCCTTGTTCGAAAGGAGCTTCTGAACTCTCTCTTCCATTGAATTTGTCAGGTTTTGGATGGTTTCTGTTTCAATTGGTTTGCATGAGGACAGAATACCCTCCCCGAGCTGTTGCTTAGATGTGAACTGCCTCCCGCCATCATAGACACTCCTTTTGATGTTGCTCCAGAGGTTCTGAATGGGGTTGAGGTCCGGGAAGCATGGGGGTCACACCATAAGTTTGTCCCCTTTTATGCCCATATCAGCCAGAGATGCAGATGTGTTATGTGCAGCATGAGACGGTGCATTATCATGCATGGAAATGATCTTGCTGCGGAATACACTGTTCTTCTTCTTGAACCAAGGCAGGAAGTGCTGTTTGAGAAGCTCCACATACATTATGGAGTTCATCTTTACCCCTTCAGGGATCCTAAAGGGGCCAACAATCTCTCTCCCCATGATTCCAGCCCAAAACATTACTCCACCTCCTCCTTGTTGGCGCTGTAGCCGTGTTTGCGTGGGGTGTCCATCAACCAGCCATCCTCCACTCCATCCATCTGGACCATCGAGCGTTGCACGGCACTCATCGGTGAACAAAACAGTTTTGAAGTCAGCCTTCATGTATTGTTTGGCCCACTGGAGCCGTTTCTGCTTGTGTGTAGTGGATAGAGGAGGTCGACAGGATGGCTTACGCACAGCTGCAAACCTCTGACGGACTCTGCATCTTGTTGTTCGGGGGACGTTGGAGGCACCAGCAGCTTCAAAAACTTGTCTGCTGCTATGACAAGGCTTTTTTGCCGCTGCTCTTTTAACCTGACGTAATTGCCTGCAGGAAAGAGTCCTCAATTTTTCCTTATCAGCATGCACGCGTGTGTACTGTGAATCAGCTACATACTTCTTGATTGTGCGATGATCAGGATGAAGTGTCTTGGCAATGTTGATTGTAGTCATGCCTTGACCTAAACACTCCACAATATGTTGCTTCTCAGCAGCCGACACATCCTATTTCTTTCCCATTTTGGCAGAAAATGTAGGCTGCTTAATAATGTGGGACAGCCTTCTTAAGTTGTCTTGCCTTTCATTGGACACACCTGCGAAACTAATTAGCACAGGTGTCTGCAATTGCTTACAGTGATATAAAGAGCCCTGACACACATCACCATCAATGAGTTTAACTGACAAACAAACAAATTCTTCCCTTATCACTCCTAAACACTTTTTGCATAATAATTTGGAACACAGTGCTTTTCCACAAAACACCAGTGGTTCACGTAGTGAATCTTACAGTTCTAACTTGCCAACCGTGGTCTGTATGGAGTTGTTCAATAAAGGGCCCAAAATTAAGATAACATAGATGGGAGAGGTCTCTATGAATACGAATTCCTAAGTATTTGATACCCTGTGAGGGCCAGGCAAAGGGAAAGTTGGACTGGATGGAATCCTGTATGGATTTGGGGAGGGAGACATCGAGGGCCTCAGACTTCGCTGCATTGATTTTAAAATTTGACCATGTAACAAAGTGATCTATTTCAGCCATAAGAGCAGGGATGAATATATGTGATTGAGTGATATATACTAGGACATCATCAGCAAATGCAGAGCACTTGTACTCGGTGCCTCCCACCTCAATCCACCTAATATTGGGGTTATGGCGAATTGATGAGAGCAGGTGCTTCGTCACTAGGATGTATAAGAGAGGGGACAGAGGACATCCCTGCCTTGTCCCATTGGCGATTATAAAAGGTGATGAAAATGTTCCATTTATCTTCAGCCTAGGTGACGTATTGCGATACAGGGCCGTGATTTTGGCTATAAAAGGGTCCCCTAGACCCCTACCCCCAGATTTTTAAGGGAATAATATATGGCGTGCCAGGAGACTCCATGGAGTGCTTTCTCAGCATCCAACGAGAGTATCTAATTACAAATTTTTAACTGCATCTAGCCCAGGAAATACTTTGTGCCTAGTAGCAGTCAGCAGATTATCCCAGCTGTTAAGCAAGCTTCACCACCTGTAGTTTGGACGCTTAATTTTTTCAAAGGAAATGGTTCGGGCCCCCGGGACACTCAGTGAAGAGCATCGGGGAGGCACCCCAAGGCATAGGGGCTGGGAATGGCGGTAGGACGCCTTGCGTGTCTTTGTGCGACGCAGAAAAGGTGAACGGATTGACTCTACATGCCTGGCTCCCACCGTGAAGCATGGAGGAGGAGGTGTGATGGTGTGGGGGTGCTTTACTGGTGACACTGTTGGGGATTAATTCAAAATTGAAGGCATACTGAACCAGCATGGCTACCACAGCATCTCGCAGCGGCATGCTATACCATCCGGTTTGCTTTTAGTTGGACCATCATTTATTTTTCAACAGGACTATGACCCCAAACACACCTCCAGGCTGTGTAAGGGCTATTTGACCAAGAGGGAGAGTGATGGGGTGCTACGCCAGATGACCTGGCCTCCACAGTCACCAGACCTGAACCCAATCGAGATGGTTTGGGGTGTGCTGGACTGCAGAGTGAAGGCAAAAGGGCCAACAAGTGCTAAGCATCTCTGGGAACTCCTTCAAGATTGTTGGAAGACCATTTCCGGTGACTACCTCTTGAAGCTCACCAAGAGAATGCCAAGAGTGTGCAAAGCTGTCATCAAATCAAAAGGTGGCTACTTTGAAGAACCTAGAATATAAGACATATGATCAGCTGTTTCACACTTTTTTTGTTAAGTATATAATTTCATATGTGTTAATTCATAATTTTGATGCCTTCAGTGTGTCAAGAAAATACAGAAAAATCTTTAAATGAGAAGGTTTGTCCAAACTTTTGGTCTGTACTGTATATCTGTAGCTTTATCGCCATAAAAGGTGGGGGCCCCAGACACATTTCTTGCACAGGGGTTTCCAAGCAGTCAGTGTCCGCCCCTATGCAGACCATTCCATCAAAGTCTGCATCCCAAAACATCACTCCTTCCCTTTCGAGCCCTGCCGTGTGCCCATGACACGCCCCCTGGGCCTGTGTTGTGAGGGGGATACCCGGAGCCGGATCGCTGGGGGTTGTAGTCCTCCGTGGCAGTGACCCGGTCCGTGCCCAGGGCGGTCAAACCAGTGGCAGTCTTAGGTAATAACAATGTCCGACTGCGCCACCCGTGGATTGCGGTCAGTGGGGACCGCCGCTGCGCTGCAGACCGCTGAGGCTGATGTAATTTGCGCAGCTGAGTATGGAATAACTCCCCACGGGAGAAGTATTGCCTCAGGGCAGCTAATGTGGATGATGGGAGTGATGGTGGGAGCGTCCCAGTACTAATGGTGCTGGTGCGGCGATGAAACACAGAGACGTGTGGTGCAGTTCAGGGTCTTTACTGATCGTAAAAAGCAGACCCTCCCGGGAGTACTGGTTAGCAGTAGGGGCCTGGTCAGTCTGTGAGCAAGCAGAATCTCCCCCTGGCCAGGAGGAGTTATAGACCTCCCCGTCTATCCGCACTCTTTCCTGGCTACCTTGCTATATGCGGGTCGAAGTAGCCCATGTCCCTGAGTATACGGTGTGGTGCTCACCCGTATGGCCGGTGACTTGGGGCCTTCCGTTAGCCTCCGCTTCACAATGGCGTTGCTGGTCCCTTGCTTGTGACCGTGCCTCCGGGCTTCTATGGCCAGAGGACATGGAATCCCCTGCCGGTTGGATTCTGCTGCTGGACCTGGATGTCCCCACAGCCTCGGACTCCGTGTCCGGTATTAGTGTCTTTAACCAGGGCGAACTCTGCTCAGCTCCAGCCCCTGGTATTCAGCTACTGTTCCTACAGAGCTCCTGTTGTTGCTTTCCCTTTCCAAGCTCTGACTGCTCTGCTTGTTCTGCAGGCTCTGTCTCACCTAATCCCGCCCCAGACCCAGTTTATAAGGGCAGATTCCTCCCCTCCCAGGTCTGGGTGGGCCGTGTTGCATGCTTAGGGCTCCAGACCAGAGAAACCTCCCACTTGCTCTCAGACATAATATTTCTATTACTGTGGCAACCAGACCCCTGTGGTGCCACATTCCCCCCTAGTAAATTTTAGTACTCCGGGACTAAACACATTTTTAAAGAAACATAAATGCAGGGTATAAACAATAATACAATAACATATTTACAAGAAGCTTTAGTCCTTTAAATGTCACGGCGTGTCCGTAACCGGGTGTCCATATCACCCAAGGTGAAGTTTGTGAAACTAGAGGGTGTCCATGTCACCCAAGGTGAAGCTTTGAGCGAAGTAGGGGACCTGTCCAAAGCAAACCCCTTGCGTTGGCCTTGGGCGTGGCTGCAAGGCTGGAGCTAGCTACTTTGGGCCGCAAGGAGGCCACGCCAGACAGGTTTTCTCTTCCGCGGCCGTCTTCGCAAGAGGCACCAAGGTGCAACTATCTACAAGAATTGTTCCGGTTATCCAGTGTCCATAACCTGTTAGTCCATAGAAATCTGCAGGGTAACTGAGAAACATAATTAATAACAGGCAACAAACATAAACCATAAACAGTTAAACAGATAAATTCACAGTGCATTAGTTTAGATTCTCCAGCGAGCGGGCATCTGACCTCTAGTGACTCTAGAGGACCTACGGAGCTCACTAACTGGTCCTGCACTACAGGGTGTATGAGGTGTTATGGGTAAGCTGGGCAGCTGTCTGCGCACTCTTTGGCTCACTAGGGGCACGGCAGGCTCACTACTAGCAGAGGGTTGATTCTCCTGGGCTGCTGATATGGATTCTTCTGCCTCCTGGGCCGGCTGCTCTTCCAGCTCTACCTGGTCTTCTGTAGGCATTTGAGGGGCTGGCTGGAGAAAGGTGAGGACGGGCACCACGATAGCATTGTTTACTTGTGTCCAGGACCGGGGAAAGTCTCCGAGTATGGTGGTGATCATTTCCTCCTTTTCCTCTACGGGTTGAGGGTCTTCCTGATCTTCATCCGTGCTTTGCAACTTCTCGGGGCACTTTTTCAGGTGGTCTCTGGAGACAGTGGCTGTGGTCTCTCCTCCATCCTTGCTGATGACGTACACCTTTGGATTATTGTGGCTTGAGGGCAGTACGGTGTACGGGTCCTTTTCCCACTGGTCGTCCAACTTATGGAGCCGCCTTTTTCTTTTTAAGACCTGCTCTCCAGGTACCAGGGGAACAGCGGGAGCATGTTGGTTATAAGTCCTCTCCTGCCTTTCTCTTGATTGACAGAGACTTTGCTCGACGCTCTCCTGTACTTTCCGGTACTGCTGCTGTCGCTCTGTATCCCAGTCTGCCTCTGGTGAGGTGTCCTCGGGTGTCAGGACTCCCATATCTAGGTCAACAGGCAGCTTACCAGGTCTTGCTCTCATTAGGTAAGCCGGGGTACAGTTGGTGAAACCTACCGGGATATGGTAATACAGGTCCACCAGATCGGGCAGTTTCTCAGGCCACAGACTGCGTTCTTCCAGGGGCAATGTTTTTAGCAGATCTATCACCACTTGGTTCATCTTCTCGCAGAGTCCATTGGTTTGGGGGTGATAGGGCGTTGTTCTTATCTTCTTGCAGCCATACAGGTTGCAGAACTCCTGGAAGACCTCCGCTTCGAAGGCTGGTCCTTGGTCCGTCAGCACTTGGTCTGGGTACCCGTGTGGGCGGCAGAAGTGCAGCTGGAAGGCTCTGGCTGCTGTCTGAGCCATCAAGTCTCTGACATGGACCACCACCAGGAATCGGGAGTAGTGATCCACGATGGTTAGGGCGTAGACATACCCGCTTCTGCTTGGAGCCAGTTTAACATGGTCCAGAGCGACCAGTTCCAGCGGCTGCCTGGTGATGATGGGCTGCAGGGGAGTCCTCTGGCTGGCATGGTCCCTTCTTCTTAGATTGCACGGGCCACAGTATCTACACCACTTCTCAATGGCTCCTCTCATGCCTATCCAGTAGAACCATTCACGCAGCAGGAACTCCAGCTTCTTCCATCCGAAGTGCCCTGCCCCATTGTGGTAGGCCTCCAGCACCATAGCTGCGTCCCGTCTCGGTACCACCACCTGCCAGATCAGTTCATGTGTCCGGTAATTGACCATTCTGCGGCACAACTTCTCCTTATAGAGAAACAGTCTGCTCTTTTCCGTCCACAGTTGCTTGGTCTCTTCCGGAGCGTCTGGGTCCAGGCGGGCGTCAGCCTGGGTCAGCATCTCCTTCACCAGACGGACTGCGGGGTCACTGTCTTGCGTCTCCGCCCAGTTGTAGTGGGGTAAGGGGTTGAACGTAGCGGATCGCTGGCCCCTCACACGGTGGGAATACTGGGTAATCCCATGATGGTGGAACGCAGGGAGTTCGACCTCTTCCAGTTCTTCTGTATCTTCCCCTCCGTCTGGTTGGTTTGGCATCTTGGACAGGGCGTCCGCGTTGGTATTGGAGCGTCCTGCCCGGTATTTGATCGTGAACTCAAAATTAGACAGGCGGGCCATCCATCTTTGCTCCAGGGCACCCAGTCTTGCAGTGTCCAGGTGTGTCAACGGGTTGTTGTCCGTGTACACGGTGAACCTGGAAGAGGCAAGGTAATGCTTGAAACGTTCGGTTACTGCCCACACCACTGCCAGGAACTCTAGCTTGAACGAGCTGTAATTCTCAGGGTTTCTTTCCGTGGGTCGCAGTTTTCGGCTGGCGTAAGCAATTACCCGTTCTCTCCCCTGCTGGATCTGGGACAGTACGGCTCCTAGCCCAATGTTGCTTGCGTCCATGTGGAGGATAAAGGGCTTGCTGTAATCAGGGTATGCCAGGATTTCATCCCCCGTGAGGGCCATCTTCAGCTGGCGGAAGGACTCCTCTTCCAGCTTTTCCCATTTGAAGGGTGGCTTCTGGTTTTTGGCCTTCCTGGACTGGCCTATCAGGAGGTCCTGCATTGGAGCTGCCTTCTTGGTAAAACCGGGAATGAATCTTCGGTAGTAGCCTACCAACCCGAGGAACTGCCGCACTTCCTTTATGCTGGATGGTCTTGGCCAGTCCTTAATCACGGTGATCTTGTCAGGGTCGGGGCCACTCCGTCAGCACTCACCACGTGTCCCAGGTACTGTACCTTTTGGCTTCAGTAGATGACACTTTGAGGGTTTTACCTTTAGGCCATAGTTTGCCAGGGCTTCAAACACTTCTGCCAGGTGTTCCAGATGGTCCTCATAGGTCTTGGAATAGACGATGACATCGTCCAGGTATAATAGGACCGTCACGAAGTTCCGGTGTCCCAGACAGCATTCCATCAACCGTTGGAAGGTTCCTGGTGCATTGCAGAGCCCGAATGGCATACAGTTAAATTTGCTGAGTCCGATCGGGGTGGTGAATGCGGTCTTCTCCCGGTCCGCCTCTGCTACAGGAACCTGCCAGTACCCGCTAGTGAGATCCAAAGTAGAGAAGAAGTTAGCAGATTTTAATGCAGCTAAGGACTCTTCTATCCTTGGTAACGGGTACACATCTTTGTGTGTGATACGGTTGACCTTTCTGTAGTCTACACACATTCTCATGGTGTTGTCTTTCTTTTTCACTAAGACTAGTGGAGCTGCCCAGGGGCTACAGCTGTCCCTAATTACCCCAGCCTCCTTCATTTCTTTTAGCATCCCCTTGGCGTGTTGATAGTGTGCAGGGGGTACGGGTCGGTATCTCTCCTTTATGGGAGGATGGTCTCCCGTGGGGATGTGATGTTCTACCCCCTTTACTCGCCCGAATTCCAGTGGGTGTTTACTAAACACTCTCTCGTACTCTTGAACCACCCGGTAGACTCCCTGTTTTTGGTGTGAGGGAGTGGAGTCAGTACCCAAATGCAGTTGCTGACACCAGTCCTCCATTGGTTTCTTAGAGCCATTACCTTCCTCTAGTTGAGATGGAGGCAAGGGTTCCACGGCCTGTACAGAGTTCTGGTTGATGGTGAACAATTTGGCTAGCGTGGCCTACCGGGGCAGGTATACTTCTCTCTCCCCGATATTGATGATGCGGACGGGCACCCTCCCATGGCGTACATCGACCACCCCCCGTGCTGTCAAAATGGTGGGCCTACTGTCTGAGTAGACGGGTTATACCATTGCTTGGTAGTCTCTACCTCTTAGACCAATAGCTGCCCGGCACCAAATCATCATCTCACTTTTCGGGGGCATGGCAATAGGGAACGGGTCACACATTCTCACGCTACCTATCTCGCCACCGGATAGTTCCACTTGTTGCCGTTTAATCAGTGCCTGGATCTCTTTTTGGAGGACACGCTGCTGGCTGGAACTGGCGTTCTTGGCAACCTGTTGCAAAATAAGAATCACCTCTGCAAGACAGTTTTTAATTACGTTAGTACCTAGGGTTATCTTTGGGTGACCCTCGCGACGGTCAATATCCACAATGATCAGTCCTTGTGCCGGCAGTTCAACTTTACCGACCTTGATGGTCACTTCCTTAAATCCTATCTATGGCATGGGCTGACCATTGCTGGCGATAATGCTCAGGTCGTCATCTGGGTAGCGGGTTATGTCCGAGTCATTCCAGTACCGCTTGAAGAGCACGTACGGGATGGTGGTGACCTGTGACCCGGTGTCCAGTAGGGCACTCATAGGAATGCCGTCCAGTACCACAGGCAAGACCGGACGTCCCCCTACGTATTTGTCACGCCAGTTCGATGGGCCTGATGATCTTATGCCTGGGGGTTGGCCCTCTACCCCAGGTTGTGCCCCTTTAAATGACAGTACCTTGCCATATGTCCGGGTTGATTGCAGCGGCGGCAGATGGGTCGTCCGTCCTCGTTGTACCGGTCGCTGGGTCTTGCTCTGGCCGGTGGGGTCCTCCTCAGTCAGCGCCACGGGACGTCCTCCGGTCCGGATGCCAGCTGGATCTTTCCTGGAGAAGAGACCTGCAAAGACTGCACAGTTCTGGTTAGCGCGGCAACACTCTTAGTCAGCTCTTGGACCTGATGGTGCAGGTCTGTAGCCGGGTTATTGTTCAAAGCCTGCGCATCAGCTCCCACAGGCCCTGCAGACAAGGGCGCCGCGTCCTGGTGATAAGTGATAGCAGGGCGCCTGTGGGTCACAGCGCCACCTGGTGCCGGTTCTCGGAGCACCCGGATGGCTCTGTCCTTCAACTGTGCAAAGTCCAGGTCAGGGTCCTGTAAGGCCATTGCCCGCAACTGGGTTCGGTGGGCATTGCACAGTAGACCCTCAATAAATTGTTCGGTCAACAGCTTGTCTTCATTTCCCATGCTGTCAGGGTCTGCCTGCTTAATGGCTCTCAGGGCCTCTTGTAGGTTTAGAGCATAGTCTCTTATACTTTCTTGTGCCCGCTGTTTGCACCCGTAAAATCTGAGCTTTATTTCAGCTGAGGTGCAGGTGTCAAAGGTGTCTTTCAGCCGGGCTAGTATTTCTCTGACAGTCCTCTTCTTCCCAGGTGACCAGGACTTTACCTCCCTTTGGGCTGCCCCGATTAACTGGGCCACCAGGATGCTCACTTTTTGCTCTTCCGTGAGGGGGTATACCTGGAAGAGGCTATCCAGTCTTTCCCTAAAGTCACTTAGGGTATGTGACTCCCCTGAGTACTGGGGTAGCCAGGTTGCCCCCGGGATATAGGGCATGGTGAATGGCATGACCGCTGCAGCGGTTGCGCTGGCGGTGGCTGTGGCAGTGGAGCTCCCCTCGGTGTCCGACATCCTCCTTCCCCCCTAGTGGACCGTGGCCTACCTTGTGATGCTCTTCTTCCGTAGGCCGCGGCTCCGCAGTCAATCGTCGGGGTCAAGGACCTGGCGTCGCGCTCCGATGACATCAGCGTCGCTCTTTCTCCCTTCCAGGACCTTGCGCAGCATCGGTGCATGGGGCGGAGCTTCGGATCTCGCGTGCTTTCGGCGTCCACGCCCCTCTTCTTCCCACGCGGCGTCCTGAAGATGGCGTCCGATGGCGGGAAGCAGCTGCGGATGGTGGGAAGACGGCAAAAGACGGCGGGAAACGGTCCAAGATGGCGTCCGATGACGGGAAACGACTCCGGACGGAGGGAAACTTCACCACAGGTAAGTATAAAAGTCTTTTTCAGGCACGCAGTACCAGGGGGTTGCGGGCACGAAATCCTGCCGACTACGCCAAAGTTGACGCGCCCCCTGGGCTTGTGTTGTGAGGGGGATACCCGGAGCCGGATCGCTGGGGGTTGTAGTCCTCCGTGGCGGTGACCCGGTCCGTGCCCAGGGCGGTCAAACCAGTAGCAGTCTTAGGTAATAACAATGTCCGACTACGCCACCCGTGGATTGCGGTCAGTGGGGACCGCCGCTGCGCTGCAGACCGCTGAGGCTGATGTAATTTGCGCAGCTGAGTATGGAATAACTCCCCACAGGAGAAGTATTGCCTCAGGGCAGCTAATGTGGATGATGGGAGTGATGGTGGGAGCGTCCCAGTACTAATGGTGCTGGTGCGGCAATGAAACACAGAGACGTGTGGTGCAGTTCAGGGTCTTTACTGATCATATAAAGCAGACCCTCCCGGGAGTACTGGTTAGCAGTAGGGGCCTGGTCAGTCTGTGAGCAAGCAGGATCTCCCCCTGGCCAGGTGGAGTTGTAGGCCTCCCCGTCTATCTGCACTCTTTCCTGGCTAAATTGCTGTATGCGGGTCGAAGTAGCCCACGTCCCTGAGTATACCGTGTGGTGCTCACCCGTATGGCCAGTGACTTGGGGCCTTCTGTTAGCCTCTGCTTCACAATGGCGTTGCTGGTCCCTTGCTTGTGACCGTGCCTCCGGGCTTCTATGGCCATCCCCTGCCGGTTGGATTCTGCTGCTGGACCTGGATGTCCCCACAGCCTCGGACTCCGTGTCCGGTATTAGTGTCTTTAACCAGGGCGAACTCTGCTCAGCTCCAGCCCCTGGTATTCCGCTACTGTTCCTACAGAGCTCCTTTGGTTGTTGCTTTCCCTTTCCAAGCTCTGACTGATCTGCTTGTTCTGCAGGCTCTGTCTCACCTAATCCCGCCCCAGACCCAGTTTATAAGGGCAGATTCCTCCCCTCCCAGGTCTGGGTGGGCCGTGTTGCATGCTTAGGGCTCCAGACCAGAGAAACCTCCCACTTGCTCTCAGACATAATATTTCTATTACTGTGGCAACCAGACCCCTGGGGTGCCACACCCACATAATGGTTTTCCCCTACATATGGGGTATCAGCATATTCAGGAGAAATTGGACAACAACTTTTGGGGTCCATTTTCTCCTGTTACTCTTGTGAAAATAAAGAAATTGGGGCAAAAAGATCATTTTTGTGGAAAAAATGTGATTTTTTTATTTTCACATCTCAACATTATAATTTTCTGTGAAGCACCTGGTGGTTCAAGGTGCTCACCACAAATTTAGATAAGTTCCTTCGGGGAGTCTAGTTTCCAAAATGGCGTCAATTTTTGGGGTTTCTACTGTTTAGGCACATCATGGACTCTCCAAACTTTACATAACGCTCGCAAACCATTCTGTCAAAGTCTGCATTCCAAAACGTCACTCCTTCCCTTTCGAGCCCAAATAGTGGTTTTCCTCCACATATGGGGTATCACCATATTCAGGAGAAATTGCACAAGAACTTTTGGGGTCCATTTTGTCCTGTTACCCTTGTGAAAATAAAGAAATTGGGGCGAATGTGGTTTTGACCACCTTGAGAGGGGTAGTTTTTAGAATGGTGTCACTTTTGGGTATTTGTTCATTTGCAGTAGATTTCCCTTCTTTTAATTTGTTTTTAAGCTATTGTTCTTTTAATATATGTTCAATAAAATGTTATAATTTATTATATTGTTCATTTTTCTCTGTTGCATGGGAGTTGTCTTTCTTTGGCTTAACAGATGCTTAGTAACTAGTAAAATATGACATGCTATATGTCTGAATTTGCTAGGATTGTTTTCCATGCCTATAGAAAAGAGAACTAGTTGTGGGATGAGAACGACATTATGTTAGGTAATTTTATGGATGATTGTTTCCAGTTTCTGACTTTGGCCCATGTTTTGACTATATTTCTGCCCTATGATCCTGTTCCTGACTTCCTGGTACTGATGCGGTTTTCTAAACATCCTTTGATAACGCACTCCATTGGCCAGCAACCACTCCGTGGATCCAAGCCAAGGGTCCTTGTGTTAAGTCCAAATCTCTGTACAGGGGTTAACGGGGGAAGGCACCCTTTGGGATCTGCTAGATGAGGTGGCTTGCACAAAGACTGTCTGTGCAACCAATTAAGTGCTGCCAGCTTTTCACTGACAGTGTTCCAAGTCATTACCAGGATGTAAACAAAGATTGGGGCTGTGTTATTTTATGCAAGCTAAATTTCTACCTATATAAATGAGCAATGAGTTGTAACGCAGGTGCCGGAATGCAACGCACAGAGACACAAGGCGAGAACAGTCAGAGATGTTTGTAAACAGTTTTATACAACAGGTATACTGAAACAAGGGATTAGCAACAAGGGTAATGAACAGTGGTTTGAAATATCAGAAAAATACGAAATTTCTCAAAGTAAGGCGCAGTCTCTTAAAATAAGGCGCAGTCTCTTAAAGTAAGGTGATGCCCTCAAGCATGAGAAGCACCACATAAGTTCTTTAACCGTGAATTTGGCCCTAGCGGGGGTCACCGGTTATTCCTGCTAGGCCGTGAGTCTCTTTCCGGATGAATTCAATTAAATCACGTTGTGCTACTTTAGCCCCAACCGTCCCCCTCACAACCTGAGTACTTAAACCCAATTGTCCCCGGTACCGTGGGTGAGCAGTGGAAGTGACGGCCCTGCTCACGTATGCAGCTCCTCTCTGCTTGGCTGTTGGGGGCAGTCTCTCGAGCCTTGGATAGGGGGGTCCAGGCCTCGTCTGTCGGCGGCCGACGTCGGGTTCCGCAAACTCACTCAGCACCGCGATCAGGTTCCTAGTATCCTCAGCAGGCACAGCACTCGAGTCACAACTGTGAGGGATCCGGAGCTCTTTTACCGGTGACCGGCTGGAGCATTTCTCAAGCCTCTGGATTTGGCCTGTCACGCGGGGTTTCTCAGGACGCAGGGAGCACGTCTGCTCCTCTCTGCTGCTTGGCGCCAAAGACCCCTCAGGTTTGGCGCGCTGGCCTCTTATCTCTCTGAACTCCTTCCTGGAAGTCACCTGATCGGGTCCAGCCTCTGAATCTGCCCTCCCTGCAACTTCCTTTGTATATTTTTGTTCCGCTTTACTGTCTCTGGCCAGTAGATGGCAGTCTCGCTCCATCCTTGAAACGTCATGTTGAAGTTCTTTTACAAGCTTTTTTGCTCGTTCTACATTCCTCCCTCCTTTTTGCTCGCCAGTCCTCGGGCGAGTGGACTCATCGCAGAATTGATGTCTCCTTCCAGGCAGTGCAAGCTCAGACAGGAGTTGGGCACACTCCTGCGTTTTCTGTTGGATTCGAGACCAGATAAACTCTTCCTGAGCATACCGGTTAGGAGGAATTCCGGCATTAGCCCGCTCAGTTCTGCGGGGCTCTTCTTGCGGAGGAGACTCCGGGAGATCCGAGGAATCAACTACTGGGGATTGCAAATCATTTCCTGACTCACTCTGACTTCCACTCGGGAGTGGCACCAACAGTTCTGTCGGGCCCAACTGCATTGTGGCCCATCCTTCTTCATCCCCCAAGGTTCCTGTATGTGGCACTTCAGCCAACACGTCTGAAGGTCCAGCCCTGTTACAGACTTCTGCTTCAGAGGAGCAAGGTCGCAACATATTACGGTGCAACACCCTGGATGTCGCGGCGTCATCCCCTTCGGGCCTAACCTCGTAGACGGAGTTGTCTGGGTGAACCTTCTTCACCACCCGATATGGTATTGCCTCCCAACGATGGTCCAGCTTACTCCCAAATCATTTAGCCCTCACCAGCACTCGGTCTCCTGGCTGAAGCGATCCACCTGTGGTCGGGGGCCGAACTGCATGCTCTACTTCCTGAAACTTCTGAGCAACCAGTCTTCTCACGGTATGGAGTCGACGCTGGTGTTCTCGAATCCAGCTACTTGGGCTACTGCCCGTCTTCTGAGTCTAGCTCCAGTTCGGTGATTTCTCGGCCACTTCTTCCAAACAGCAACAAGTAGGGGGTGTAGCCGGTGGTTGCATGAACTCGATTATTATACACCCACACCAGCTCGGACACGAATTCGGGCCACTTCCTCTTTTTGTCCGCTTCCAGTGTTCGCAACATTTGCAACAGGGTTCGGTTAAAGCGCTCGCATGCACCGTTCCCTTGCGGGTGGTAGGGCGTTGTCCGGGAACGGTCGATCCCATAGATGCGGTATAGCTCATCCATCACTCGTCCTTGGAAGCAGGCCCCCTGGTCAGAATGTATTCGCTTCGGGCACCCATAAATCCGGATGAAATCTTGACAGATGGCCTTGGCTGCGGCTTCTGCCGTCTGATCTTTAGTGGGCGTCACTACTGCAAACTTGGTGAAGTGATCAGTCATGACTAAACAGTGTCCATAACCATTGTATGAAGTTCCTACCATCAGGTAGTCAATCATCAAGACTTCCAAGGGGGCAGAAGTTCGGATGGTCTGAATGGGAACTCTTTGCTCCGGGGGCTTGTTCAACTCACACTGGCGACATGTTCAGCAGACCCCCTCGACTTCTTGTCGCAGTTGAGGCCAATACACCAGCCGTTGCAACCACCGGAAGGT
Organism: Phyllobates terribilis; assembly: GCF_046119375.1. Taxonomy (NCBI): domain Eukaryota; kingdom Metazoa; phylum Chordata; class Amphibia; order Anura; family Dendrobatidae; genus Phyllobates; species Phyllobates terribilis. Next base: position 4,924,790 of record NW_027362840.1, on the reverse strand, counting down.
CTTTTCTACTCCGAAGTGAGCACCTCTTCTATGAGCTTCCTGGGCTAGCTGTGTTACTAGCGCTCCTGGAACTACCACTTGCCAGGTAACATCAAACTCTCGAGGCAGCTGGATTCTTCGGCATAGAAAGCCGTCCTTCAGGAGGAGCCTCTCCCACTGGCCTAGGATTTGTAGGGTAGTTGGAAGTGAAGCGGCTCTGGTTTCCTGGTCGGGTCTCTGATTAAGGGCGACCCATTCTCTCAACTTTGCTAGCTCCGGGTCGGATTGCTGCAGATGTATCCATTCGTCTCTTGAACGGCCCAGAATCTGAGTGGGCCTCGGTTCCCCTCTGGTCTCTTGGGCGTCGACCACAGCAGCGGTGAACTGGCTGAAATCCGGGATCTCGTCGCCTTCGAGCTCCTCATCTCTGTCCTTCTTCGGCCCCGCCTGAGTGACCCGGGACAGGGCATCTGCATGTGTGTTCAGGGCCTTGGACCGATAGGCGATTTTATACTGGAATTTGGACATCCTTGTGACCCACCGCTGTTCTAACGCGCCCAGTTTGGCGTTCTCCAAGTGGGCCAAAGGGTTGTTATCTGTCCGCACTTGCACTTCTGACCCTGACAGGTACTCAGCAAACTTCTCGGTCATGGCCCACACCAGTGCCAGTAGCTCCAGCTTAAACGAACTGTAGTTGTCCGGATTCTTCTCCGTATCTCAGAGTGACCTGCTGGCATACGCGATCACTCGCTCTTTCCCTCCTTGTACTTGAGCCAGCACTGCTCCCAGCCCATGCAAGCTTCCATCAGTGTACAACATGAACGGCTGCGAAAAGTCAGCGTAGGCCAGAATCGGGGCATCTGTTAGCGCCATTTTCAATGCTCGGAATGCCTCTTCTTGTCGTGGGCCCCACTGAATGGGCTGCCGCTTGGCTCCCCCGGCTGTTCCTCTCAGCAATTCATTGAGCGGGTTCGCAATCTTAGCGAAGTCTTTAATGAATCTGCGGTAGTATCCAGCGAGCCCCAGGAATGCCCTTAGTTCCCTTAGATTGGCGGGCGTGGGCCACTTCTGCACGGCAGCTACTTTCTCCGCAGTGGGGTGCACCCCTGCACTGGACACAGTGTGCCCCAGATATTTAATTTCTCGTTTGAAGAGACGACACTTACGAGGCTTAATTTTCAGGCCATGCCTTTGTAGCCGTTCTAACACTTGTTCCAATCGGCGGAGTTGATCCTCAAACGTTGCGGAATAGATAATTATATCGTCCAGATATATTAAAGTGGCTTCAAAGTTGAGGTCCCCCAAGCATCTCTCCATCAGCCGTTGGAAGGTTCCTGGCGCATTTGTTAGTCCGAACGGCATTCGATTGAACTCAAACAGGCCCATAGGGAGAACAAAAGCTGTCTTCGGACGATCCTTCTCAGTTACTGGGACCTGCCAATAGCCACTGGCCAGGTCGAGGGAGGAGAAGAATTTGGCGCTCCCTAGTGCAGACAGAGACTCTTCGATTCGGGGGAGTGGATAGGAGTCCCGCACTGTACAGGCATTCAGCTTCCGATAGTCTACGCAGAATCTCAGGGTACGGTCCTTCTTTCGGACTAGCACGATCGGAGCCGCCCAGGGGCTCTTGCTTTCACGGATCACACCGTTCCGCAACATGTGGGCCAACAGCTCTTTCACCTCCTGGTACATTTGAGGCGGGATCTGCCGATATCTCTCTCGGATGGGAGCAGTATTTCCAGTGGGTATTTCGTGCTGAATGTCCAGAGTGCACCCGAAATCATCTTCATGCTGTGCAAACACTCCCTGATATCGCTGTAGAAGTTGTTCGATCTGCCTTACTTGTCCAGCAGAAAACTCAGTCAGGTTAGCTTCCATTTCTTCCAGGAGGTGGCTTCCAGCCAACGGTTCTCTTCCATGTTCCTGGCTATTGAGGGACACCTCTAGGGTCCATGGTTTTCCTTCCACAGGTGCCAGCCCTATAGCGTCAGCTCTAGTAAGGGCCTCCGGCATTACGCACACTCGCGCCACCTCTTGTCGGGGCAACAACTGTAAACTGGTGCCACTTAAATTGATGCAGCGCACGGGTACTCGACCGTGCCGCACGGTGGCCAGAGTTCGAGCAATCAAGAGTCCAGAGGGCGCTTCTTCTCCCTCTATTGGTTCAATTTGAATGTCCACGCCCTCTAAGGACACATGTGCCAGCACCGGCAAAGTGAGTACAGTCTGTCCCACTGGCAGTGTCATTGTGGCTTCGGGCGGTATCGATACCTTACCAAGGTACTGGGAGGTAGTGGGCAACTTTTGAATCTGACTGACCCGCACGAGGTGCTGGAACACTCTCTTGTTAGCTGGGTCTCGAGTGGCGCTGGTCCAGTTGTTTTTGCTACAGCCCTCAGCCAGGAACTGTCCGACTTCTTTCAGCACATTCATGCCCAGGGTTACAATGGGCCCATCGCCTCCGGGCCCGGTGGTCAGTACAATCCCTTTTCGACTGAGGTCCTTTCCACATGCCCGCACGGACATCCATACTACTCCCGCTACTGGGATAGGTAGTTGATTAGCCGCCACCAGTTTGACAGTGGGTTCCCGGCAAGAACGAGTGACTTCAGGAAAGTGACTTTGGAAGTACGTCTCAGGCATAGTGGTCACTTGAGACCCGGTGTCCATCAAACAGCGGATCCGCTGCCCATTGAATTCAGCCCAGATAATGGGCCTCTCGGAGACAATGTCTTCAGAGCTCCCTCTTCTACTCTCTGAAGCTCGAGACCCCACGGTATGCTCCACAACCGCGGGGCATTTTAGTTTAACGGCTGTCCCCTCCTCCTCCTTTCTCGGTTGGGACAATCTTTGGAGATATGCCCCCTACCTCCGCAGGTCCAGCACTCCCGTCCTCGTTCTGCTGATAGGTCGGGTACATGTCGTGCTTGGGCCAGATAGGAACGTCTTTCTCGTTCTGGTCTCCGTCCGCGCTGAGCAGTACGGTCCGTTGGCAAGGGGGCAGTAGGAGTCTTCCTAATAGAATTCAGCTCACCCCGAATGTCTCGAATTTCCTGACGTATTTCCCGTACCCAATCAGGCTCTTGGTTGGTGAATCCAGGAGCAATTGCCTCATGACTTCTAACTGTGGCTTTGAGAACAGGAACTTTTCTCTCCAGGACTCTAGCTTCAGCCCCTACCTCCAGGAAGCCCATATCAGGGCTCAGTCGCAGCCGCTCCTTCAGGATCTGCCTCAGGGAAGGGTCTTTCAAGCCAGCAATCAGTTGGTCACGCAATACCTCATCCAATGGTCCCAGTCCTCGGTTCCCATCTCGAGTTTTCTTAGTGATATGGGCCGTCACTTCCTGTAATGCATTAACATACTGATTTACTGTCTCATTTTCCCCTTGGACCCGCTGAAACAACCGTAAGCGCAAGGGTCCCAAATCTGTAGTGTCACTGTGTATGTCCTCTAGAATTTTTATCACTTTATCCACGGTGTCACGGTGCCCAGGTGGGCGGTACATCACAGTCTGTCGGGCCTCTCCATCAAGGGTTAGGAGGGCCAGCTCCGCCTGGGCTAGAGGGTCAAGGGGATACATACGTAGCATACTTTTCAGTCTTTCTGCCCAGTCCCAAAGTGACGTGCCATCCCGTGTAAACTTGGGAAGATGGCTGAGCATAGCGCCCAGGGGTATATGGCTCCGGCCGGACCCAGCCACAGACTGATCCGCCATCTCTGCGTCTGAATGTTGCATCCTGCCGACTACGCCAAATGTAATGCAGGTGCCGGAATGCAACGCACAGAGACTCAAGGCGAGAACAGTCAGAGATGTTTGTAAACAGTTTATACAACAGGTATACTGAAACAAGGGATTAGCAACAAGGGTAATGAACAGTGGTTTGAAATATCAGAAAAATACGAAATTTCTCAAAGTAAGGCGCAGTCTCTTAAAATAAGGCGCAGTCTCTTAAAGTAAGGTGATGCCCTCAAGCATGAGAAGCACCACACAAGTTCTTTAACCGTGAATTTGGCCCTAGCGGGGGTCACCAGTTATTCCCGCTAGGCCGTGAGTCTCTTTCCGGATGAATTCAATTAAATCACGTTGTGCTACTTTAGCCCCAACCGTCCCCCTCACAACCTGAGTACTTAAACCCAATTGTCCCCGGTACCGTGGGTGAGCAGTGGAAGTGATTGCCCTGCTCACGTATGCAGCTCCTCTCTGCTTGGCTGTTGGGGGCAGTCTCTCGAGCCTTGGATAGGGGGGTCCAGGCCTCGTCTGTCGGCGGCCGACGTCGGGTTCCGCGAACTCACTCAGCACCGCGATCAGGTTCCTAGTATCCTCAGCAGGCACAGCACTCGAGTCACAACTGTGAGGGATCCGGAGCTCTTTTACCGGTGCCCGGCTGGAGCACCCCTCAAGCCTCTGGATTTGGCCTGTCACGCGGGGTTTCTCAGGATGCAGGGAGCACGTCTGCTCCTCTCTGCTGCTTGGCGCCAAAGACCCCTCAGGTTTGGCGCGCTGGCCTCTTATCTCTCTGAACTCCTTCCTGGAAGTCACCTGATCGGGTCCAGCCTCTGAATCTGCCCTCCCTGCAACTTCCTTTGTATATTTTGGTTCCGCTTTACTGTCTCTGGCCAGTAGATGGCAGTCTCGCTCCATCCTTGAAACGTCATGTTGAAGTTCTTTTACAAGCTTTTTTGCTCGTTCTACATGCATAACTGCTTAAGAATATTTTTAGATGTTTTCCATGGATCTGAAAAAAACATCAAAATAACTCAAATTATAACTGTGATTGCAAACTGTTCATAAACACAGACAGGCACGATTATGACTTTTTTATCACAAAAAAAACAACTTTTTGAAAGAATAGCCTCTTTGATGTGTAGCACCCCGAGGGCTCGGTCGCTACAGAGGTATTGCATCTCATCCAGAGGTGTGATATCTCACTCTCAGGTAAGGATGGAGTGTGGATCAGGACCCCGAAACCTGCATGCATTACACCACATTTCCGTGGGACAGGGCTCCAAGTAGAGCACCACAGTCCCTGTCCCTGGCTGGAGTGGGGGGAGGGAACACCGAGGAAGGGGGAACCCTGTAGTGCATAGGAGAGAGAGGGCAGTTCCTGGATGCACCTATAGGGAGGTATAAAAGGTGGCACCATCTTAGGTCAGCGGTCTGTTCAGACAGAGAAGAAGAGAGAGCAGGAGGTGGGAGCAGAGGCTCTGCACGGGCTCTGCTCCGCAAGCAGGCCGGAGAGAGGCCGGAGCCTGGAGGAAGCAGAAGGAAGGAGAAGGAAGGAAGAGGAGCGGAGGAGGCTCCAGGAACGAAGGGACCCCAGGGGTGAGGACCGGCGAGTCGCCACCTCACGCCCGAATCTACCAGCGTAGAAGGGTCAGGCCAAAGGGGGAGACCGGTCCCCGAAACTAGTGGAGGCAGGGAACTACCCTCAGCTAGAAACCGGAGGCTGTGACATTTCACGTGGCGCAGCCCCTCGCTACACCCGCTAGGAAGGCACCATATAGGGTCAGGGAAACTGGCGCCAAGGTTTACCAGAAAGGGCCCGAGGCAGCCGGACAGAAGCGAGGTCACTGGCGGGGTATAACAGGTCAGAGAAAGGACACACAAAGGGGGTCCTGTGAAACGCTCCAAAGTTATCTGGGAGTAGGCTGAGCCCCTCACCTGGTGAACACAGCGCGACGTGGGACGTTATGACCAGCTGTAGTAACGTGGATAAAGAACTGTGAGTAAATACCCTGGACTGTATTACAGGACTCTGTGTCATTACTGCTGCTCCCGCGCACCATCACCCCCAACATCCACACTCGCTGCCCTGAGGCTATACTCCTCCTGTGGGGAGTTATACTATCCTCTGCTGCACCCACAACACCAGCCTCAGTGGTCTGCCCTGCAGCGGCGGTTCACTCTGACCGCAATCCATGGGTGGCGTAGTCGGACATTTAATATCACAAAACCCTATAAATAGAACACCATTTGGGTTGACCACCCTGAGCCACGGGACCGGATCCCCGTCATGCAAGAACTACAACCCCCCAGCATCCACAACGGGTCCGGTTCCGGGTATCCCCACACACACGCGGCCCAAGGGGCGCGTCAGATGTACCTTGCATCCCTTGGGGAAGATGATGGGATTTAAATGTTTAAAAACATAATTTTAGACCTGAAAGGGGACAATTTGGAGAAGACCATGCAGAAAGGGCAGTGCTACACAGGAAGCACTCATCTCAGTCTAAAAGACATTTGCTCTGGAGATAAATTAGTTTATATTTCATTAATAAAATAGTATTGTGTTAATTATTTTTTAGAGCAGATTATAATAGTGGGGAAAAATCTATCACCTTGTCCCAATTCTAATTCTTCAATTTGGCTAATTTGGCATCCATTTGGCAGCAGACCAAGAGAATACCTCTGACCTCAGAGTAAGATGTTTGGCACGATCGGGGCCTTTATAAAGATATACTGTACATCTCTAGAAAGACCCTTGTATGAGCCTAAGAGTGTTCCGTATAATTAAGAAGCAGCATTTTTATGATCAATGCTCACCATTTTGCATACATTAGTTGTGCAGCAAGATAATAGAATCTCATATTGGGAGTGACTAGATATTCTTTATTTCTTTGGTGCTAGCAATGTTTCTAGCTTAGTCATGACAATATAATATGCAAAAGATATTTAATCGCCTGAAAAATTCCAGTTGCAGGGTAGTAGAACAAACAGGTAATAGGTATAGGAATTTAGAGTAATCAAGCATTTTAAATATATTTATCCTGCTTAATAGAGAAAGGAAAAGAGAGGGCAATGCTTTCAGCTTTATTTTAGTAGCCTTAAGAAGTGGGTTGATATTTAATTGTGAGTATTACTCCATAATGAAGGAAACATGATCACCCATGTATTTGAACTAAGGGACATATTTTAAATCATTCAGAAAAATAATCGAAGTGTCACCCAGTCAAGAAGGAGAAAAAGTACAGACTTTGACAATTACCCTATAGGTTTGAAGATACCCCGAATCTTTCAATAAAATCCAATGTAGAAGCAAGAGAAGGAGCAGCATCAGTCAGGGACACAAGCTTGTCATCTGCATATAGTGATACTTTTTAGTTATTTTGTCTCTGGAGATACTCTTAATAAATTGTGATTGATATATGACTACAACAAGTGTCTCTACTATCAAGCAAAGTGGGAATTGTATAGAGGATATCGCTGTCTAGTACCTCTTTTTAGGGACAATTAATCTTATAAATGTACATTGGTATGCACATTTTATTGCTAGGGTATCAAATAATGATTTTATCCTCTAGAAGAATTTAGGTCTAACAAATATTTTTGAACTTCCTATAGGTAGGTCACTTCAATATAATCAAAAGATTTACAGGTGACAAGTAACACTACATAACCAGGGATATGATATAATTGAGCTGAATTAATGTTGGTGTTGAGGATGAGTTGGCCAATATATATATCTATTGCTTTGCCTGTGTCACGTACACACTTCTCAGCACATTACGTGGTGTGCGCCTGCAAGGGTTAATTTATCTCCTCTCACTCAATCCAGCACTCAACCTCTGTTCTAGGCTATAACGTGAGCATAAATTACACCGTGACACAGTACACGCTGTTATTAATAGCCAGGGAATATGTTGACCTGTTTAGCTTCCTAGTCCTCAGCTGCCCCAGAAATGGCACTACATATTTGAATGGGATTAAGGCTAATGTGCATAGGGGTAAGGGATTAGGTGTTGCTGACACCAAGTCCTTAGTTTAGTAATAAGTGATGTCAGCCAGACACCCTCATTACTAAACCTGTAAGTAAAGCATTAAATAAACACACACACTCAGAATAAAACACTTTATTTGAAATAAAACAGACACATTCTTTAGTCATTTAAATTAACCCAATATACTCACCTCAGGTCTGACGGTAATCTGTTGGGGTTTGAGGTTTTAAAATAAACACACGGCGTGAAAAAAATAGTTTATTTGAATTAAAAATCCACAAGGTTTTAACCCTAGAACGCATACCTGGGGCCTCGCAGGCCCGCCCTGTTAATTGTTTTCTATTTTCTGCAAGATTACTTTAGTTAGAATTCTGAAACTCTAGGTATTCCTCAGGTATATAGTTGTTTGTCATTTTTGTTTGAGTTATTTCATGTTATTTGCACATGGGCCTAAAAGGCCCCAGGTATGTGAAAGTGTAGATTTTTATGGTCATGCGTTCTAGGGTTAATCACTTATTTAAAAATAAAAAACACAGTATACTCACCTAATGCCTAATCCGCTGAAGCTATTGTCACCTGTAAAAAATAAAAAAAGTTTTTTTTTTTTATTTCTCACCTGTCTGACGTGATGACATAATCCACAGTGTCCCATGAAGATTTGGGTCAGTTCTAGAGCAGTCACATCAGCAAACACTGATGTGATTGTTCTATACACTGGCTATACACTGACAGGAGTGTAATCACTCCTGTGTCAGTGTACAACGCTGAGCTGCTGGGAGAGAGGTTACCAGAGTTCAGTCAACTGATGAGCTCTGGTGACCTCACTCACGGCACCACTGCTGAGTGAGAATTTTCTTACGCAGCAGTGGTGCTGTGAGGTCACAGAAGTTTATCAGATGATGAAATCATGTGACCTCTCTCACGGCAGCTCATCGCGATACTCTGCGGGAGTGATGACACTCCTGTCAGTGTATCGACAGTTGCTGAATAGAGCGGTCACACCTCACGATGTGCCTGTTCTATTAATGAGATCTGCGTGGGACACTCAGGATTACGGCAGATAGATGAGGATTATGGTGGTTTACTATTTTTTCTTTATTACAGGTGACAATGGAATTGGGGATTAGGCATTAAGGGGAGTATATGGTGTTTTTCTATTTTTTATTTTTTACAGGGGACAAGGGCATCTGTGATTAGGTGTAGGTGAGTATAATGTGTTTTTTTATTTAAATAATTATTTATTCATTCTAAGTTGTTTTTTTTTTTTACTTTCAGCACGGGTGCCAGCTCGCTGTTAAAAGTGAGAGCAGGTGCCATCTGATGGGAGAAGTAGTCTGTGTTACACTGTCACAGCTGCAGGATCACACTGACATCTGACAGCGTGATCCCGCATCAGCTGTGACCGGCATTAATGATGTTACGCCGATGAAAGCCCCTGTTTCATCTGTGGGACAGCATGACAAACCAGGTATGTTCAGTTCAATTTTTGCTTAAAATGATCGGAAATCCAAACACTAATCCGAATGAGCAATGTTCGTGCCCAATTTGAAGTCACCAAACGTTTTTCGAAGATGTTCACTCACCTCTACCCAAGGGCTCTGGAGAAAGTACATGTAGAATGCCTTGCAAATCGGCTGGCAGAGGGAGAGGGGTCCACAACTATCTCACCTCCCTTCCAGCTGAATTCTGATTAGCTTACAGGCTTTTGGCATCCTGTTGGCCACATAAGAATCTTTACAGCCTGATCAGCCATTTTTGGATCTCGATCACAGACAAATTGTCTTGCATCCATGGGACAGATGTGGAGGAATTGATCCTTGACCATAAGATCCTTTAGTTTCTCAAAGCTAGTAACAGAAAGTCCCTGAATCCATTGACAGAACGTGGACCTCAAGGTACTCACCAACATCTGCATAGCTGTCAGTTGATGTAGATTTCAGAATTTTTTCCTATATACTTCTGGGGTGAGGTTGTATTTCCTGAACAAAACCTATTTTATTGTGTCATAGTGCCCATCTAGGTTTGTTGAAAGGTTAGCAAAAACTTCCAAGGTTTTGCCTTTCAGCCCTGGAGTTAAATACTGTGCCCACTGATCACAGGGCAGATAGTATAGCCTGCAGTTTTTTTTCAAACCCCCGAAGAAAAATATCTAAGTCTCCATCTTTATCCATCACAGTGAGGTTTTCCAAGTGTGGTCTCCTTGGATCTATGTCCTGGGAATGGGGTAGCTGAGAACTGTTACCCCTTGGTATTTGGGCCATTTGAAGCTGAAAAAATTAGCTGAAAAATTCTCTCTGCCTGATGTTCTGCAGCTGCAGTCTCTGTCTCAGCCAGGGCTGCAGCATTCTGTTGGTGCTGTAGAATAAGCTGCAGGCGCATACTGCCATCAAATTCTCCCAGCTATTGTAAGGCCATTTGCAAAGGAAAGTCCGTGTTCGTCTCAGAACTAGCATTGTTGGTACCCCCAGAAGTTATTTTCGGGACAAGGTCCGTTGCTTGACTCCTCTGAGTTGGGTTTTCTCTTTGTCCAGGTGCCACGGTACTCGGATCTGAGTCTTGCTCCATCAAGGCACCAATCTCAGATACTTGAATTTGTCAACGGTCTTTATTCCTCTCTGTTCATAGAGGTTAGTCAGTTCCTCCTTACTCTGTTTCTTGTGTATGGCTGCCATATCAAATAGCCTTTTGCAAAATGAAATATAGAAAAAAAAATGGGGAAGGGGAAAACTGTTTGCAAGTATGTCTAAGTAAGCACCGAGTTAAACCTTGCAGAACTTGAGAACTCCTTAAAGATACCAGTCTTTTAGTACAGGGAATAATTGCTTAAACCGTGTACTAATGCTCTAATACAATTAAACTCTCGATCCCACCGCTTGCCACCAAGTTGTTACGTGCACACTTCTCAGCACGTGACGTGGGGTGCACCTGCAAGCATTAATTTATGTTCTTTCACTCAATCCAGCACTCAACCTCTGTTCTAGGCTATTAAGTGAGCATAAATCATACCCCAACACAGTCCCCACACCCCAGTTACGTAACACACTGCCACCACTCATCAAACACACGGGGTGATGAGTTCCCTAAATATGTTACTGTCCAACAATCAAAAAGGTCAGACAGTCTCTGAAAGGCTATAGATTCTTTAGAGCATACAAGGATCAAACTTATTAAAGATTTTAAGCTTTAATATAAAATATACAGTGCTTACAATAAAAGATATAAAAAGGTAAAAATAAAACTACACCCAAATATGCAAAATAGTTATAAAATAAACAGGAACAAATAATAGAAATACCTAAATGTTTCTGCCTACAGTTATCTTCTGTTTCCTCGAGGGAAGGAGAAATGAGTGAGATTATGTGCCCACAATGCAGATTTGAAGCAGAAATTTCCTGAGCGTTTTTGTCTCTCCTTGCTAGAAAAAAGCATGTGGTTTTTACATGCGTTTTTTGAAGCGTTTTTGAGCATTAATGAATAATTTTTGGAGCTAAATAAATTTAGTCGGACATTGCTTAAGCCCTTTGATACCAATAAGAACTAGGGTGAGTTTATTGGTTCATTTAAATGGGTCTGTTGTATTTCAAACTATGTGTTTACACTGTGTCTGTGTGTTTTTTTACTTTGTTTGGTCATGAAAAGGTCTGATTGACACCTTGACATCACCAAACAAAAGAGCTGGGTGTCAGCTAGTCCCATTCACCCAATCTTCATTAGCATTTCTATTCACGTAATTTATTCGACTGCTGTGAGTTGTTTTTTCAGCCTGGGAATGTGCCACTAAGCAAACATTTTCCCTGGCCATAATTAACATCTCATAGCTGGTTCGTTAGCCCTTTTGTCCCCCCCCCATCCACACAGGGCAGCACTTTGGGCACAACGTATTCATGTTGCGTGTAAAACGCGGAGTTATAATGCCGCACTTTTGTTGTTGGTAAATGTGAATCCACCTCATATAATGTGTAACGGGTCTGGGAGGCGGAACCTCTGAGCAACTATACAAGGGGGCGGTCCTTGTAAGGAAGCGGGTGGCTCCCAGGAAGACGGGCAGGTAGTCACGGCAAGTGACAGGGACAGTCTCTGGGTAGAAGGGCAGGTAGTCACTGCAAGTGACAGGGACAGTCTCTGGGTAGAGGGGCAGGTAGTCACAGCAAGTGACAGGGACAGTCTCTGGGTAGACTAGCAGACAGGTAGCAGGTGGACGCTCCCAGGTGAGCGGGCAAGAGTCTCTGGACGGGCAGGTGGTCACAGCAAGTGACGGCAGAGCCTCCAAGTAGGCTAACAGGCAGGTAGCAGGTGAGCGCTCCCAGGTGAGCGGGCAAGAGTCTCTGGACTGGCAGGTGGTCACGGCAAGTGACGGCAGAGCCTCCAGGTAGGCTAGCAGGCAGGAAGCAGGTGAGCGCTCCCAGGTGAGCGGGCAAGAGTCTCTGGACTGGCAGGTGGTCACGGCAAGTGACGGCTGAGCCTCCAGGTAGGCTAGCAGGCAGGTAGCAGGTGAGCGCTCCCAGGTGAGCGGGCAAGAGTCTCTGGACTGGCAGGTGGTCACGGCAAGTGACGGCAGAGCCTCCAGGTAGGCTAGCAGGCAGGTAGCAGGTGAGCGCTCCCAGGTGAGCGGGCAAGAGTCTCTGGACTGGCAGGTGGTCACGGCAAGTGACGGCAGAGCCTCCAGGTAGGCTAGCAGGCAGGTAGCAGGTGAGCGCTCCCAGGTGAGCGGGCAGGCTGGTCCATAGACAGACTGACAGGTGTCGGAAGGCAGACCGTCGGACCGCAGGCTTGCAAGCAGGTAAGCGGATATCAGGCAGGTATCAAGCAGGAATCTGGCAGGTGACTGGCAGGTAACTGGTAACGGGACCTGAGGGCTGAAGCAGAGTGAAGGCTTTGCAACAACATTGCTCGGGCACCTCCATTTTGGAGGAGGTGCCTTATATATGGTGAAGTCCTCCGGCCATTGGCCGGGGACTCCTTAGGACGGCGCGCGCGGCCCCTTTAAGAGAGGGGGAGCGTGCGCGCGCCCTAAGCACAGTGGCCGGGAAGCAGCGCGCGCTGTCAGCAGAGCGGGAGGAGGACGCCGGGCACGGAGCGGAGAGGTGAGGGGAACAGCGTCCCTGCCTAGCAGGAGGCAGGGACGCCGACGCTACATAATGACACTTCAATCGGTCAAAATCTGCAGCGGAAACTAGCGTGTCTGCTACAGAAATTGACATGCTGCGGGTGAGTTTGGGTACGGAGCCGCTGCAGGTTTGACGCTGTGTGTTTATACAGCATCAAACCCGCAGCGTCCAGATGTTACAGCATAGTGGATGGGATCTCTAGAAATCCCATGTCCGCTATGCATGCATCTGAGGCTGCAAATCATCCGCGGACACTGACATGCGGTGCGTCTTTCAGGACCGTAGCATGTCAAATTCTCTTGTGGAGTCACTAGTCTCCACAACAGAAGTTTGATCATTATAAAGTACTGAATGCGGTAAATCCACATGGTTCAGTGAACGCATGTGGATTTACCTGCGTTCAATAGAATGCAATGTTTTGGACGCAGCAAAAATTTGCGTCCAAAGCGGTGCTACGTCTGAATTATGGGCACGAAGCCTAAAATAAACAAAAGAAAAATCGCGAGGGCAACCGCATCATATTTATAACCAGCAGAGGGAAAACCAACCGCTGGGTGCTGATATTAGTAACCGCAGAAGGGGCCATTAGCCAACAATGTTCCATGGCTATTAATATCAGTCCACAGCTGTTTGTTTAGCCTTTACTGGCTAGATTACAGGGGGACCCCAGAAAAAGATTGACGTGGGGTTCCCCTATAAAATCTAGCAGTTTTGGTAGCGTGACCCCATTGGCAGTGTGAGTTGGCAGATTGTTCCCAGCTCTCGGCTTTGGGCAGAGTGGAGTAATATGTATCAAAGCTAGGTAGGATTGGGTGAAATTTTAACACCTACAAGTCTTAAATAGATGCACCTGATTTGCTTTAACTAAGAACCCTGGCCTGTGTTCACTAGGTGTGTCAGTCTGCTAGATGTTGAGCATAGTTGAGTGTGCTACTTGCGAGTCTACAAGCTACAGCCATATATGAGTAGCCAGGGTCTGTTTAGTTAGTGCCGGAACAAGGCTAGGGATTTATGTTCATGAGTTTGTTTTGGTGCTGGGCAACCTGTGGAAAGTAATAAATACTTCATGTGTTTGGACCAAAACTGCATTGCCTGTGTGAACGCTACCTAAGGCGTAATGCCTAATACCCACCTGAGAGTGTGAAACCCTACACACCCCAAACTTATCCAACCCAGCCTTTCTAGAGCTTTCTTTGTGTACTGGAGTACAGTCATTCTGGGACAGAAACTAGGCTTCCCCAAATTGTTTCTGCAAAGCTGGATGCATGAGGGAGTATGCCCTCTGAAAAACTACAGAGGGTGTCTGTGTATGGGGCAGCAGCACTTCAATGATATCAAAGTAAACTTAACATAGGATGTGGAATGAATATAAATGAAAGACAGAGTCCTGTCATTTGACTGCTAATAGAGTAGTTAATTTGTCAAACACTAATAATCCCTAAAGAGTTCTGTGGCTGATTATAGATGTTTTGTCTGAACAAAATTTAATGAGCTCAAAACGCAAAAGAAGAAATCACTATTGAACTGTGGTCATCTGCTATAACCATTGTTTGAAATTCACTGACATTCATAAATTTGGAAGAATACAATTGCTCGAATTTCTAAATGAAGCCCTAAATGACTTGACAAGGATTAGAACAACATGTCTGATTTCTTTCAGAAACAGCAGCACCCCTAATCAGGAGTTGCTTTTGGGATTCCAACTCAGCATCTCCATTAAAGTCAATGGAGCTGAATTGCAGTCCCATGCACAATCCATGGTAAGGGGTTGCACTGTTTTGCACTTACATCCATATGTGACCGGTTTCCAACAGGACACTTCATAAAGAATGTATCTCTGCTAGGCACTCTCCAAGCCGCAATTCAAACTTCAGATAATAAACAGCCAGTATTGAGGGAATAACCCTTTAGTATAAGAATAAGGACATCATGTGAGGTACACAAGGTGTAAATAAGCTGGAAGAGACGTTACACATGCTTGAGAAATGGGAAATACATGAAACATCGCTACTGATACAGATACTATCATCTGGGTAGCGAAGCTGCAGATTATGGATTGGATTTAAAACCTGGAGACCTTATAAATGGACTGACTCCACTATGGTGAAAATAGAGGCATCCCAACATCTCTTCCTGCTCATTTACACCATGTGTACCTCACATGGTATGAATGAGCAAATTCTTATACTGAAGGGTTATTTCCTCAGTCACATTATTTTTCACAAAGCAGTGTCAACACACATTTACTTAACATACAGACAAAATCCAAAATAAAGAATCTTAACTGTACCTTTCCTTTTTCTTTTTTAATTTCTATCTGTCCCTCTATGTTGATGACTCAGAATTTTCATAGAATCATAGAATGGTAGAGTTGGAAGGGACCTCCTGGGTCATCTGGTCCAACCCCCTGCTCAAAGCAGGATTCACTAGATCATCTCAGACAGATGTCTGTCCAGCCTCTGTTTGAAGACGTCCATTGAAGGGGAACTCACCACCTCTCGTGGCAGCCTGTTCCACTCATTAATCACCCTAACTGTCAAAAAGTTTTTTCTAATATCTAATCTGTGTCTCCTCCCATTTAGTTTCATCCCATTGCTTCTAGTCTTTCCTTGTGCAAATGAGAATAAAGATGATCCTTCTACAATGTGACAGCCCTTGACATATTTGTAGACAGCTATTAAGTCTCCTCTCAGTCTTCTTTTTTGCAAGCTAAACATTCCCAAATCCTGCAACCGTTCCTCATAGGACATGGTTTGCAGACCAGTCACCATTCTGGTCGCTCTTCTCTGAAGTTGCTCCAGTTTGTCTATGTCTTTTTTAAAATGTGGTGCCCAAAACTGTACACAGTATTCCAGATGAGGTCTGACCAAAGAGGAGTAAAGACCGATAATGACTTCACGTGATCTAGACTGTATGCTTCTGTTAATACATCCCAGAATTGTATTTGCCTTTTTTGCTGCTGCATCACACTGTTGACTCATGTTCAGTCTATGATCTATTAGTATACCTAAGTCTTTTTCACATGTACTGTTGCTTAGCTCTATTCCTCCCATTCTGTATATGCTTTTTTCATTTTTATTGCCCAGATGTAGTACTTTGCATTTTTCCCTGTTAAAAACCATTCTGTTGGTTGCTGCCCACTGCTCCAGTTTATTTAGGTCTTTTTGAATCCTCTCTCTCTCTTCTCTAGTATTAGCTATCCCTCCTAGCTTTGTGTCATCAGCAAATTTAATCAGTTTACCCTCAATTCCTTCATCTAAATCATTGATAAAGATGTTGAACAATACAGGTCCCAGGACGGAGCCCTGTGGTACCCCACTTGAGACATTCATCCAGCTGGATGTGAAGCCATTTACAACCACCCTTTGAGTCCGATCACTAAGCCAGTTATGAATCCACCTAACAGTTGCCTGGTCCATTGCATACTTGGTCATTTTTTCAATAAGGATGATGTGAGATACTTTGTCAAATGCTTTGCTGAAGTCAAGATACACTATATCTACAGCATTTCCCTGATCCACCCAGTCAGTGATTCTGTCATAGAAGGAAATTAAGTTAGTCTGACATGACTTGTTAGTTACAAACCCATGCTGACTCTGGTTAATCACTTCATTCTTATCCATGTACTTACATACATGTTGTTTAATAATTTGTTCAAAGATCTTTCCTGGTATAGAAGTCAGACTCACCGGCCTATAGTTCCCTGGGTCCACCTTCTTCCCCTTTTTGAAGATAGGAACAACATTTGCTCTTCTCCAGTCTTCTGGGACTTCTCCTGTTCTCCAAGAATTTTCAAAGATTATGGAGAGTGGTTCTAAAATTTCTTCTACGATCTCCTTCAGTACTCTGGGGTGTAATTCATCTGGACCTG
Organism: Phyllobates terribilis; assembly: GCF_046119375.1. Taxonomy (NCBI): domain Eukaryota; kingdom Metazoa; phylum Chordata; class Amphibia; order Anura; family Dendrobatidae; genus Phyllobates; species Phyllobates terribilis. The sequence continues at coordinate 4,908,112 of NW_027362840.1, read as the reverse complement.
GAGACTTGAACTCATTTATGTTAGCTAAATATTCCCTCACAATCTTTCTGTTTACAGATAACTTGGATTCCTCTATTCCTTTAAAAGGACAGTGAAGATCAGTTGATGTTACATTTTCTTTCTGAGAGAAAACAGATGCAAAATAGGAATTAAAAAGTTCGGCCTTCTCAACATCCTCTCTTACCATTTCTCCATTTTCATCCTGTAAAAATCCTATAGCATCTTTGACTTTTCTTTTACTTTTGACATACCCCCAAAATCCTTTTTTATTGCTTTTGACATCTCTTGCAAGCCTTAATTCATTGTCAGCTTTAGCTAACCTGATACGTGCCCTGCAGGATCTGCAGACTGCATTATAATCTTCTTTAGATATGCCTCCCTCTTTCCATTTAATAAACATTTCTTTCTTTCTTTTTAGCATGTGTTTAAGTTCTGTGTTCATCCATCCTGGTTTCCTTAAATGCTTCCCATTCTTCCTACTTTTCGGGATTGTTAACGATTGTGCTTTGAGAATCTCATTTTTAAAAATTTCCCATCCTTCCTGGACATTTTTGTCCTTAAGGACATCCAGCCATTGGATCCCTCCTATTCTCTTTCTGAGTCTCTTAAAATCTGCCTTTCTAAAATCTAACCTTGAAGTCTGAGTCTTCACATGTCTTCCTCCTCTAGTTATCCAAAACTCTATAATAGCATGATCGCTGCCTCCTAGGGTCCCAGCCACCTTTACCTCCTCAACCATTTCCTCCCTGTTTATAAGCATTAGATCCAAAGTAGCAGATCCCCTTGTTTTCTCCCCTACCTTTTGGAAGATAAAGTTGTCAGCAAGAGAGGATAAGAATTTGCTTGACCTGTTAGTTTTACTTGAGAGAGATTTCCAACAAATGTCTGGATAGTTGAAATCTCCCATGACCACTACGTCATATTTTTTGGAGAACTTGGTCATTTGATACATAAAGAGTTCATCCATATCTTCAGCTTGCCCAGGTGGCCTGTAGTAAATGCCTACAATGGTGTCCTTTCCGTTGTTCTCTCCTTGTATTCTTACCCAAACAGTTTCCACAGAACTCCCAGTCTCTGAAGCTTCAATCTCTGTGCAGATATACGCTTTTCTAACATACAATGCAACACCTCCTCCTCGTTTATCAAGTCTGTTTCTTGCAAATAAGTTGTATCCTTTTAGCCTTTTATTCCAATCATGTGTATCGTCCCACCAAGTTTCAGTGATTCCAATGACATCATATTCCTTTTCCTGCATTAGTAGTTCCAATTCTCCTTGTTTGTTGCCCATGCTTTGTGCATTTGTATAAAAACATTTTAGTTTGTGATTGGTTTCTCTTCCTCCCATATTTTTATTATTTAGATTTTTTTGTCTTTGTTCTTCTTTTCCACTTCCAGTAGCAGAGATCTCAATAGTATTTGCCAGCTGTATGGCTTTTTCTGGCCTTTTGCTTCCCTTCCCACATTGATCTAGTTTAAAGCTCTTCTGATGAGTGTAGCAAGGCGACTTCCAAATACATGTTTTCCAGTCTTCGTAAGGTGCACCCCATCTCTAGCAAGTAGTCCATCGTATAGGTAATTCATTCCGTGATCCAGAAATCCAAATCCTTGTTGACGGCACCATCGACGTAGCCAGTTGTTCACCTGTAGAATCTTATTCCACCTCATTGTTCCATGGCCATCCACTGGGAGGATGGATGAGAAGACCACCTGCGCTCCCAATTCTTTCACTTTCTTGCCTAAGTCTTCAAAGTCACTGCAGATGGTTTCCAGGTCCTTTCCTGCGGTGTCATTTGTCCCCACATGTATTAGCAGGAATGGGTAGTGATCTGTAGGTCTGAAGAGTCTTGATATCCTGTCAGACACATCTTTAATTTTTGCTCCTGGAAGACAGCACATTTCTCTTGAGGTTATGTCTGGTCTGCAGATAGCGGCCTCTGTTCCTCTTAACAGGGAATCCCCCATGACCACCACTCTCCGTTTTTTCTTCACAACAATTTTGCTTGAAGCTGGCTGAATGATGAATGTCCTCAACTTTGCTGTGTTCAGCTCATCTGAGTCTCCATCCCTGATATGTGGCACATTACTTTGAAAACCTTCCAAAGTTGAAAAGTCAATGCCAATTTTACGAATCCACTTTTTTGCCACCAAAGAGAAGATCCAAAATTTCATCAAACAGAATAAATCTTTCCCAGATCCATTCTCCCACATTAAATTGTTTGCAGATCTATCTAAAGACACTATAAACGCTTGGAAATCCTTTGATGAAGTCACCTCTTCGCTGAGATCTTTGGAGGTTCCTTACTGGTGGGGCTTTCCTACTAAGCTCTTTGTTTTTTTCAAAGGAAAGACTATACCCCTATTCACTCCAGAAGAAGGCATCAAATTTATATCTTCATTAAAATCTGTCTCTCCAAGCAGAGTGAATCGCTGAGTGAGACTTTGGTTTTTTTTTGGGACTTCCTCACCACCATTTATAAATATTTTTGGTATTGATAACACCCTTCATGTCATTGCTAACCTTTGACAATCCATTATGTTTCCTCACTTGTTGAACTCTGAATTCCAGACCTAGTCTCTTTGACTTGAAATATTGAGTAATTAGATATTTTTTGTTACACAGGTCTTTAATGCAATTTTAGCTATATGTTGTTTGTATTTTTCTCTATTTCAAATTACATTACAAGGCTTCCGAACAGTTATCGGGATGTCCCTCGTGGACCTCTTCACTGAACTTTCCCCCACCAAGAGGAGAGATCCCTTTGTTTGGCGGTGCTCCTTCAGGAGAATTTTTTCTTCTATGCTTCTATGTTTGTTTCCTTTTAAATATCTCAAGTAAGATTTTATAGTTTTAGGGTATGTGCACACGATGCAGAAATGCTCAGGATTTTTTCCTGAGCGTTTCTGCATCTCTCTGGCAGGAAAAAACGCATGCGGATTGTACATGCGGTTTCCTGCCAGGGGCATGCGGAAATGAAGCGTTCTTCACTTTCATTTCCGCATACGGGTTGACAAGCGCTTCCCAAGCGATTTTAGCATCACTTGGAAAGTGCTTGTCAACTTTACACTATATAAATCCATGCAACTGGCATGGATTTATATAGTGTGTGAATGTCAAAAACGAAAAAATAAATCTATACTTTACCCTCTGATGGCCCCCGGTGTCCGGCTTCGCTCGGTCCCGGCTGCCGGCAGTGAAGACTTTAGGACCTTCCGACGTCAGCGTCACGTGACCCGGTCACATGACTCTGACGTCAGCGAAGGTCCTTCATTCAACCGCGAAGTGCCCGGGAAGCCAGCAGGACACAGCGCGGGCCGTCAGAAGGTGAGAATATATATATTTTTTATTTTATTCTTTTTTTTTTAATGGTACCTGGGTCTGGATGAGAGTCCTCTCCTCCACACCCGGGTACCATCCGCACATTAGACCGCATGAAAAGCGCATCAACATATACAGTGATGCGGATTCCATGCGGTCTAATGCAAGTCAATGGCGGCAAAAGAGCAGCGTTTCCGCAAAATTAATTGACATGCTGCGGATTTTTGACCGCAGCATTTACGCTGCGGAAAAATCCGCATCATGGGCACAGCACATGCGGATTTCAATTGGGGAACATTGCTGCCCTTCTACCATGCGTTTTTCATGCGTTTCCGCGGAGTTTACGCAACTGCAAAAACGCTGCGGAAACGCATGAAAAACGCATCGTGTGAACTCAGCCTTATAGTATATTTAAATACATTTCTATTGTACACCATGACTGCTGTGACTTACTGCGGTCTCACTCTGCGATTCAGAACCTGTTTGCTCTGCAGTCTGAGACGTTCGCCGTTCTTCACAGCACTTACTGACTATATTCCATCTCTTAGTTTGACTTAATTTTGCTTGGTTGAATCATTATTTAATAATATCCTCTTACCCATAAATACATTACACCCCGTCATGAGTACCAATTTTCTCTTATACAATGTCAGAGGCCTAAACAGTCCCATGAAAAGGTTCACAATTTGGAGAGAGATCAAAAATAGCCGTGCCAACATAATTTGCCTTTAAGAGACCAAATTTAGTAAATCTAACCACCCATCTTTCCATCAAAGAGACTTTCCTCATATTTTAAAGCTCTCAATGATAATAAAAAAGCAGGAGTTATTACTAATGATGAGCGAGCACTAAAATGCTCGGGTGCTCTAAGCTCGGGTCGAGCACATTGGAATACTCGGGTGCTCGACCCGAGCAACGAGCCCAATGTAAGTCTATGGGAAACTTGAGCATTTTTCTGGTGGTCCCCCCCGGCGGTCTGCAGAAGGTCAAAAATTGCTCAAATCGATGGGAACAGTGCTCAATTAAATGTCAGGCAGGCAGAATATATAGGCAGACAAGCAGGCAGGGTATATAGGTGGGTGCATGAAAAACATAGCAGGGCACTTGGAACACACTTGTGCCCTCCGATTTCCATGCACCCATCTCTTTAAAAAAGCCGGCCGGCAATTCATCAGCGGCATACACCGGTACCCGACAATTTAGAACAGAAAGAATAGAGCATCACACATAGATTAGATAGATAGAAACATGTCAGTCACATATATAATAAGTACAGTGATAGTGTTGGTTACTGTACTTGATATTTAGTGTTAAAATAAAGGATTTCTAAAAAAAAATTGGCGTGGGGTTCCCCGTAATTTTAGTCCCTAGTGGAGGTTAAACAGATGGCTGGGGCAGATGTTTGAAGCCTGGGAAGGGGGTAATACCCACGGATCTTCCCAGGGAACTAATATCAGCCCCCAGCTGAATCCCTAGCCTTTACCAGCTATTAAAATGGGGGACCCCCCCAAAAAATAATGTGGGGTCCCCCCTATTTTAATAGCTATCAAAGGCTAGGCAGACAGCTGGGGGCTGATATTAATAGCCCAGGAAGGGTGCCATGAATATTGGCCCCCTCCCAGGCTAGAAATACCAGTCGTCCCAGAAATGGCGCATCCATAGGATGCGCCAATTCTGGCACTTAACTTTGCTCTTCCCACTGCCCTGTAGCGGTGGCAGTGGGGTAATAGGGTTGGAGTTGATGTCAGCTTATAATGCCAGCTGACATCAAGCCCAGGTTAGTAATGGAGAGGCGTCTATAAGACACCCCCATTACTAACCCCATAGTCAAAGTTAAAAAAAAACACAAACACCCAGAATAAAGTCCTTTAATTGAAATAAACACACAATTCTTTAATGTTCTAAATTAAACCATTCTTACCATCACTCCCATTCCAGCTGAAGCCAACGATCTCCTGCAATAAAAGTAAAATAATAAACCAACCTCATCCTTACCTTTCCATAGTTCCCAGGACGGCTCCAGCTCTGCTACAGTCACATGACAGGCTGGATCGCAGCTGAAAGCTGCCATCCAGCATGACATGCCGCCGACACTGAGAAGCGCAGGCATGCTTGCGGTCCTCAGTGTCTGGCTGTGACGGCATCCAGATGAGCCGAGTTCATTTCCAATGAACTCAGCTCTCCTCATAAACATCACTGACAGCGTGGGAGAATTCTCCTGTGCTCAGTGCTTGAGCAGGAGAATTCTCCCACGCTGGGATGGCATTGAGATGACAGGCTGGACGGCAGCTGAGCGCTGCCATCCAGCATGCCATCCTTCATAGACACTGCAGATCGCAGGCATGCTTTTCATGAATTTCATGAAATAATTTAAAAAAAATTGACGTCTGGCTTCGCCCTATTTTTGTGTCCAGCCAGGTACAGCAGGCAGGACCGGCTTCCCCAACCACCAGCTGCCTATTTGTACCTGGCCGGACACAACAATATAGGGAAGCTCTTTTTTTATTATTATTTTATGAATTTCATGAATAATTGAAAAAAAATAAATACTTGGGGCTTTGCCCTACTTTTGTGTCCAGCCAGGTACAACTAGGCAGCTGAGTGCTGGAATCCGCAGTGCAGGGAGACCCAGGCTTTCTGGGCCCCACCCGCTGCAAATTGCAGTCCACAGCCACCCCAGAAAATGGCGTGTTCATAGAAGCGCCATCTTCTGGCGCTGTACCCAACTCATTCATGGCCCTGGTGCGGTGGCTGTAACATCCCTGGTGGCGTGCTTGCATAGTGCACCACCTCCCACTATGCAAGACCGCAATCTTACCTGTCAGTTCAGCCTACAAACCTTGCTCCAGTTCATGCTGTGTGCATGTCTCTTGACTGACTGCTTAGGGCGGCGACCTGGTTACTTCCTGATTCTTATAGCTGCTGTGGGCACACCCCTAATGCGTCTCCAGCCTATTGCTGTGAGTCATTGGATATTTAAACCCCCTCCACCCAGTAGCCCAGTAGGAGGTGCCTGAACAACACCTTCACTCAGTTTGTCTTTGCTACTGAATTGCCAGGTCCTGTCCTGTTTCTAGTCTGTTTCCGCCACTCTGGGGGCTGCATACCCAGACCTGTTATCTCTGACTTCTAGTCTGTTTCCGCCACTCTGGGGGCTGTATACCCAGGCCTGTTACCTGTAACTTCTAGTCTGTTTCCGCCACTCTGGTGGCTGTATACCCAAGCTCGTTCTTGTTTCTCATTGCAGTAGCAGTTCCTGTCTGAACTGTATCCTAGCCTGTTACCTGTTTGTCTCTATGTCCGTACCTTCCCTTTTTCTGCAGTATCTGAACCTGCACCTAACTCCAACTCGTTGTCTCTGTACTTCTGTTTGTGAGTTTTGTGTCCACTTGCTACTTCATAGGAAGTACCTTGTGTGTATCTGGTTCTGCTTGTCCGTTTTCCCTTCCTCCGTATCTTCCTCCTGTGTTCTAGCCATCTGTTACGGGTCCAGGTGGTGGAACCTCTGTGCTGAGGTGCAAGGAGGGACCCAGAGGAGCGTGACTAAGTATCAACCCGAACCGACCCTGGTCGGACGGCGGCTAACGACTCCGTGACCAGGGAGGATCCGGGCAGAGGGACCAGGTGCTACTCTGGGGACGACCTTGTAAGAGAGCAAGTGGCTCCCACGAGTCAGATGACTGGGACTGACCGGTATGACAGATGGACACGACAAGCAGGCAGAAGTCTCTGGTTAGCTGACAGGTGGTCACGGTACGTGACAGTAGAGCAAGTAGTAGTCTCTAGGTTTACCAGGCAGGTGGTCACAGCAAGTGATGGCAGAGCCTCCAGGCAGGCTAGCAGGAAACAGGTGGGTGCTCCCAGGTGAGTGGGCAGACAGACAAGGCAGGTAACTGGCAGGTAACAGGTGGGCGCTCCCAGGTGAGCGGGCTGATGGACACAGCAGGTAACAGGCGGGTGCTCCCAGGTGAGCGGGCTGACAGACACAGCAGGTAACAGACGGGTGCTCCCAGGTGAGCGGACTGACAGCCAGGGCAGGTAACAGGCAGGTAACAGGTGAGCGCTCCAGGTGAGCAGGCTGGCAGGCACGGCAGGTAATGGGCAGATAACAGGCTGGCAGGCAGGATGAGGAGTCAGGCTAGCAGCGGGACCTGAGGGCTGAAGCAGAGATAAGAAACTGTGCAACAACTTTTGCTCGGGCACCTCCATTTTGGAGGAGGTGCCATAAATATGGGAAGTCCTCCGGCTATTGGCCGGGGATTCCTTAGGACAGCGCGCGGCCCCTTTAAGAGAGGGGGAGCGTGCGCTTGCCCTAAACACAGTGCCCGGGAGAGAACGTGCGCCGGCCGCAGCAGGAAAAGGAGCGCAGGAGGACGCCGTGCGGGTAGGTGAGATGGACGGTGTCTCTGCCTGGAAGGAGGCAGAGACGCCGATGCTACAGTACCCCCACCTTTACGCCCCCTCTTTTTTAGGCTGGCAAGAAATTTTTCAAGGAGAAGCGGGGCATGGATGTTCTCCCTGGGTTCCCAAATTCTCTCCTCTGGGCCAAACCCTTCCAATCCACCAGAAAAAAGGTTCTCCCTCTTACCCTCTTGGTGGCCAGAATATTCTCTACCTCAAAAACGTCCTCAGAAGCAACCGGAGCAGGAGGAGTACCTGAATTATTGGAGAAAGAGTTAAAGATAGCAGGTTTGAGGAGAGATACATGGAAGGAGTTGGGAATGCATAGGGTGGGTGGAAGCTTCAACTTGTAGGCCACTGGATTCATCTGTTTAAGGACCTGAAATGGACCGATGAACCGAGGGCCCAGCTTGTAGGAGGGTATTTTGAGCCGCACATGTTTGGAGGAGAGCCAAACCTCGTCTCCCGGATGGAATTGAGGCGGATCCAGACATCTTTTGTCAGCAAATCTCTTCATCTGCTCGGAAGACTGAAGAAGTGCGGACCTAGTATTCTCCCAAATAGTGGAAAAGTCACTGACCAGGGACTCCGCAGCAGGGTAGTCCACAGAAGCGGAGATGGGAAACGGAATCCGGGGTTGTTGGCCATAGACAATAAAGAACGGGGACTTGGAAGTGGATTCGCTCTCATGATTGTTATAAGAGAATTCGGCCCATGGCAGGAGGTCCACCCAATCAGTATGGTGGGCATTGACAAAGTGCCGGAGGTAGCTGGTAAGGATCTGGTTGATCCGCTCTACTTGACCATTGGACTGAGGGTGGTAAGCGGAGGAGAAATCCAGGGTGACGTCCAGCAGCTTACAGGTAGCTCTCCAGAAGCGTGAGGTGAACTGAACCCCTCGATCCGACACGATGTGGAGGGGTAGGCCATGGAGACGAAAGTTATAGTGAAAGAAGTCTTTAGCTAGCTCAGATGCAGACGGGAGACCAGGCAGAGGAATGAAGTGGGCCATTTTAGAAAAGCGCTCCGTGACCACCCAAATGACTGTACAACCGTCAGAAACTGGGAGATCGGTAATAAAGTCCATAACGATATGTTGCCACGGGGCAGCAGGTACGGGAAGAGGCAGGAGATGACCGGCTGGTAAATGTCTGGGAACTTTGTTGCGGGCACAAGATGAACAGGCTGAGACGAAGTCTACCACATCCTTACGCAGGGTAGGCCACCAGTAATGCTGGGTAATGAGCTGGAAGGTCTTCTTTTGGCCAGCATGGACAGCTAGTTTAGAAGAATGGCCCCAGCGAAGAACCTTCTCACAGTCTGGAACTGCTACAAGCGTCTTACCGGTTGGAAGACGAGTTACATCCAAGGGGGCCACATTCATCACCTTGGAGGGGTCGATGATGTGCATAGATTCCTCCTCTTGATCGGAGGACAGGAAGGATCGGGACAAGGCATCGGCTTTGACATTCTTGTCCGCCGGGTGGAAATGCAGGATGAAGTCGAAGCGGGCAAAAAACAAAGACCACCGGGCCTGACGCGGATTGAGTCTTTGGGCATTCTGGAGATATGCCAGATTTTTGTGATCCGTATAGATGATCACCGGGTATAGAGCCCCCTCAAGCAGGTAGCGCCACTCCTCCAGCGCCAATTTGACGGCTAGCAATTCTCGGTCTCCTATGGAGTAGTTGCGCTCAGATGAGGAGAAGATTTTGGAGAAGAAGCCGCAGGCTACCATTCTCCCGGAAGAAGATTTTTGGGTGAGCACCGCCCCGGCTCCGGAGGAGAAAGCATCAACCTCCAGGTAGAATTGTTTATTACAGTCTGGACGGTGCAGTACAGGGGCAGAGGAGAAGGCTTGCTTTAAGGAAAGGATGGCCTCCTTGGCTTTGGGCGACCATACCTTGGGATTTGCTCCCTTATGGGTGAGCGCAGATATGGGAGCCGTCCGGGAAGAGAAGTGTGGAATGAAGAGACGATAGTAATTGGCGAAGCCCAGGAATCGCTGAATCGCCTTCAACCCCTCCGGATGGGGCCACTTTAGGACAGCAGAGAGTTTCTCGGGATCCATTCGCAAGCCTGTCTGGGAGATAACATAGCCTAGGAATGGAAGAGAGGTCTGCTCGAAGAGGCACTTCTCGTATTTAGCATAGAGGTGGTTCTGCCTGAGCCTAAGCAGGACCTGATGAACATCCCTCCGGTGTGTGGGAAGATCTGGAGAGAAGACCAAGATGTCGTCCAGGTATACCACCACGCAGGAGTAAAGAAGATCACAGAAGATGTCGTTGACCAGTTCTTGGAAGACGGCGGGAGCATTGCAGAGACCGAAGGGCATCACACGGTGCTCATAGTGACCGTCCCGGGTATTGAATGCCGTCTTTCACTTGTCTCCTTGCCAGATACGGACCAGGTTATATGCTCCACGTAGATCCAGCTTGGAAAAGATCCTGGCACCTTTAAGGCGATCAAACAACTCGGAGATGAGTGGCAGGGGGTATTTATTCTTTACCATGATCTGATAGAGTCCTCTATAGTCAATACAGGGGCGTAGCGAGCCATCCTTTTCTTTGACAAAGAAGAATCCGGCTCCAGCCGGGGAGGTAGACTTCCGGATTAATCCCCTAGCCAGATTCTCTTCAATGTACTCAGACATGGCCCGGGTTTCGGCCGCAGACAACGGGTAAATACGGCCACGGGGTGGAGTGGCGCCAGGTACCAGGTCGATCGGGCAATCATATGGCCTATGAGGTGGCAAAGTCTCTGCTTCCTTTTTACCGAAGACGTCAGCATAGGGCCAATAATGAGCCGGAAGACCGGGTAAATTAGCTGGGGTAGGTGGTGGACGAACCGGATGAACCGGAACCAGGCAGGTCTTGTGGCAGTCCGGCCCTCACTGGAGTACTTCACCGGATTACTAGTTCAACACGGGTTCATGTGTCTGGAGCCAAGGTAGGCCTAGCAATAGAGAGTGAGAGAGTCCAGGTAACACATGGAAGGAGATTTTCTCAGAGTGCAGCATTCCCACCTGCAGGGTTATGGGTTCTGTGATGAGCAGGATGGTCAACGGAAGGAGTCTTCCATCCACGGAGGCGACTGACAATGGTTCAGCCAGAGACTTGGTGGGAGTACGGTATTTCTCAACCAGGGACCGGGAAATGAGGTTTCCAGCAGCTCCGGAATCCAGGTGCGCGAGTTCAAAGTGACAGTTCTCTCCCCAGGAGATAGAGACAGACAAAGTCAGGGATGGAGAGGGTTTACTTTTGTCTAGGGTGACCTCTCCGAGCGGTCCTAGACACTGGAGTTTCCCGGCCTCTCTGGGCAGGAACTTATCAGGTGCTCCTTACTGCCGCAATAGAAACAGCTCCCCTCGGCTCGGCGTGACTCTTGGCGAGATTTGACCAACTTGGTCTGGTCGATCTGCATGGGCTCAGGTGAGTGCACCCGGGGAGTGACAGATGAGGAGACAGGTCTCTGGAAAGTAGGAGCAAGGCGGGGAAATCTTCTCTCACGAGTGGTCTCTTTGGTGCGCTCTTGAAACCGGAAGTCAATCCGGGTAGCCAACGATACCAGGTCATCCAGGGTGGTAGGAATGTCCCGACCGGCGAGCTCCTCTTTAATCCGACCGGAAAGGCCCTCCCAGAAGACGGACACCTGGGCCTCGTTATCCCAGGCAAGCTCAGAAGAGAGGGTGCGGAACTGTATGGCATATTGGCCCACGGTGAGACTCCCTTGGCGGAGACGTAGCAGAGAAGAGGCTGATGAGGTCTTACGTGCTGGTTCATTGAAGACTTTCCGGAAAGCAGTGAGGAAAGACGACAGGTCGGACACCAGGGGGTCTCCTCTCTCCCACAGGGGATTTAGCCAAGCCAGTGCCTCTTCAGTGAGATGGGACATGATGAAGGCCACTTTGGCCCGGTCGGAGATAAACTGATGTGCCAAGAGTTCAAAGTGCAGGGTGCACTGCTTTATGAAACCTCGAGCCAAAGCGGGGTCTCCACCAAAACGAGGCGGAGCAGAAAGCCGGGGACCGGATACCACGGTATTGATGGACAGCGGTGCTGCCGGGTTGCGAGTCGTGCTACTAGAGACGGGTACTGGTGGAGCAGTCAGTGTGTCCAGGCGGGAGTTGACATTCCGCAGGTGGCTCAGGATGGATTCCTGTTGGGATCTCTGACGGGAGACTTCATGGTATAGGTCAGAGAGCGAGGGAGCTTGGGTGCCACCGGGTTCCATGGCCCGAGCAAACTGTTAAGGGTCCTGGTGGTGGAACCTCTGTGCCGAGGTGCAAGGAGGGACACAGAGGGGCATGACTAAGTATCAACCCGAACCGACCCTGATAGGACGGTGGCTAACGACTCCGTGACCAGGGAGGATCCGGGCAGAGGGACCAGGTGCTACTCGGGGGACGACCTTGTAAGAGAGCAGGTGGCTCCCACGGGTCAGATGGCTGGGACTGACCAGTATGACGGATGGACACGGCAAGCAGGCAGAAGTCTCTGGTTAGCTGACAGGTGGTCATGGTACGTGACAGCAGAGCAAGTAGTAGTCTCTAGGTTTACCAGGCAGGTGGTCACAGCAAGTGACGGCAGAGCCTACAGGCAGGCTAGCAGGAAACAGGTGGGTGCTCCCAGGTGAGCGGGCAGACAGACAAGGCAGGTAACAGGCGGGTAACAGGTGGGCACTCCCAGGTGAGCGGGCTGACGGACACAGCAGGTAACAGGCGGGTGCTCCCAGGTGAGTGAGCTGACAGACACAGCAGGTAACAGACGGGTGCTCCCAGGTGAGCGGACTGACAGCCAGGGCAGGTAACAGGCAGGTAACAGGTGAGCGCTCCTGGTGAGCAGGCTGGCAGGCTCGGCAGGTAACGGGCAGATAACAGGCTGGCAGGCAGGACGAGGAGTCAGGCTAGCAGCGGGACCTGAGGGCTGAAGCAGAGATAAGAAACTGTGCAACAACTTTTGCTCGGGCACCTCCATTTTGGAGGAGGTGCCTTAAATATGGGAGGTCCTCCAGCTATTGGCCGGGGACTCCTTAGGACGGCATGCATAGCCCCTTTAAGAGAGGGGGAGCGCGCGCTTGCCCTAAGCACAGTGCCCGGGAGAGAACGCGCGCCGGCCGCAGCAGGAAGAAGAGTGCAGGAGGACACCGCATGGGGAGCGGGGAGGTGAAAGGGACGGCGTCTCTGCCTGGCAGGAGGCAGAGACGCCAATGCTACACCATCTTCCTGTATTTTCCAGTCTGTTACATGTGAACAGAGCCCTGTCCTCTCAGCCATGTCCACCGCACCTGCGGTTTCGCTCCGCTCTGTCTTGCCCACCGCTTCGGCGGTTTTTCTCTGCTCTGACTTGCCCACTGCTCCGGTGGTTTCTCTTTGCTCTGACTTGCCCACCACTCCAGCGGCTTTCCTCTGCTCTGCCTTACCCACCGCTCCGGCAGCTTCTCTCTGCTCTGACTTACCCACTGCTCTGGCGGCTTCTCTCTGCCCTGACTTTCCCACTGCTCCGGCGGCTTCTCTCTGCTCTGCCTTGCTCACCGCACTCTGATCTGACTTGCCCACCACTCCGGTGGCTTCTCTCTGCTCTGCCTTGCCAACCGCTCCGGCGGCTTCTCTCTGCTCTGCCTTGTCCACCGCTCCGGCGGTTTCTCTCTGCTCTGCCTTGTCCACCGCACCTGTGGTTTCTCTCTGCTCTGCCTTGCCCACTGCACCTGCGGTTTTCGCTCTGCTCTGCTTGCTCACCGCACCAGCAGTTCCTCTCTGCTCTGCCTTGTCCTCCGCTCTGGCGGTTTCGCTTTACTCTGCTTGTCTACCGCATCTGTGGCTCTGTACCTGTCTCCCAGTCTGTACTGGACCCTATCCGGCATGCTCTCCAATCTGCTAGTTCCTCCCTGTTTGCACTCCAGCCGTGCTTGCCAGTATCTCCCTGTCTGCATACCAGCCGTGCTTGCCAGTGCCCACCTGTCTGCATACCAGCCGTGCTTGTCAGTGCCCACCTGTCTGCATACCAGCCGTACTTGCCAGTACCCACCTGTCTGTATACCAGCCTTACTTGCCAATACCCACCTGCCTGTATGCCAGTCTTACCTGCCTGTTCCTGCATTCCCCGGTGTGGGTCAACAACTGTGACCGGGGTCTGACCTTGAGTCGCACCTGGTCCCTCAGCTCGGTTCCTCCTTGGTCCACGGAGTCGACTAAGCCGCCGTGCGACCTTGGTTGGATCGGGTTGATACTTAGTTACGCCCCTCCAGGCACTCCTCGGTTCATGGTACAGTGGGATCACGCTCACGCCAGTCAGTCCGGGCGCGAGCGTTACAGTGGCTTACTGGGTGATAAAGGGGTTAGGGCCAGCTTAGTATTATCAACTGGCCCTAAGCCCGAAATTCATGGGGTCACGCCAATATCAGACATGACCGTCATGAATTTCTAGTAAAGTATTTAAAAAAACACAACAACCAGAATAAAGTCCTTTAATTGAAATAAACACACAATTATTTAATGTTCTAAATTAAACCATACTTACCATCATGCCCATTCCTGCTGAAGCCAATGTCTTCTGCAATAAAAGTAAAATAATAAAGCAACCTCATCCTTACCTTTCCATGGTTCCCAGGACAGTTTCAGCTCTGCTACATTCACATGACAGGCTGGATCGCAGCCGAAAGCTGCCATCCAGCTTGCCATGCCGCAGACACTGAGAAGCGCAGACATGCTTGCGCTCCTCAGTGTCTCGCTGTGACGGCATCCAGATGAGCCGAGTTCATGTCCAATGAATTCAGCTCACCTCATGCACGTCACTGACAGCATGGGAGAAATCTCCTGCGCTCAGCGGGGATGGCATTGAGATGACAGGCTGGATCACAGCTGAGCGATGCCATCCAGCTTGTCATCCTTCAGAGATACTGCAGAGCGCAAGCATGCCTGCGCTTCTCAGTGTCTGCAGCATGGCAAGCTGGATGGCAGCGTTCTGCTGCGATCCAGCCTGTCATGTGAATGTAGCAGAGCTGGAGCCGTCCTGGGAACCATGGAAAGGTAAGGATGAGGTTGGTTTATTATTTTATTTTTATTGCAGGAGATCATTGGCTTCAGCTGGAATGGGTGTGATGGTAAGTATTGAGAAAGCAAGCAAAGATGTCTCCAGCAGGACCAGGGTTGTATATATCTTGTTTCAAATTATAAAAGCCAAGGATGAGTTACAGAATGAGCAATATAGCGGCTCTTAGGTACAGCACATTCCAACGCGTTTCGGCTAAACCTTATTCATGGAATAATGTGAGAACTAAGCCTACTAGCTGAAGTTAAATAAAAAACACTTCTTGGTGATTGCTTCAGGTGTTGGACCACAGCCCAGAGGAGAATTAACCCATTATTGGCAGCTAAAATTAACTACAGCAAAAAAGCACAAAAACTACATAAAATTGGACATGAGATAGAATGGAATACAAAATTAGTGGAAATACAAAATGAGTGAGAGATACATGCAGAAACAAAAACAAAAAGATCTTTTATGCCGTGGAGCAGTAAAACACATAATAATGATCATAATAATCACTAAGCATCCTTTATGTCTGGTGAGCATGACTGTTTAAACACCATTAGAGTATAAATATAGTTAGTATATGTAGTCCCATTAAAAAAAAAAATATATATATATATATATCTTTGAGAAAAAAAAAAAATATATATATCTTTGAGAAAAAAAAAACAAAACAAAACAAAAAAAATAACATTTTTTTTTTTCTTTTTTTCTTTCCCTTTTATGGAAAAAGGATGCAAAAGTCATAAATATAAGCATTGAACAATAAAGCAGTTAAACAGTGCATTCTATTATGACCACAAAGGAAATATATTATCAAAGTACTGTCGAACATGAATACGTGAGACTAAGTGTATTGTAAAATTAGATCCTGTCTCACATTCAATCCTTGCGGAAATCTAGTACACAAGAGAAAAATCCAGAATGATTCTCGGTTCAGGATTTTTCTCCTGTGGTCACCACCTCTCTCCGGCTTAAAAACCTTTTCTATTGCTTTAAATCTGAAGTTATTTAGATCTCCATGGTGAACATTTGCAAAGTGTTTTGAAACTGCCGATTTGTTTAGGCTGTTAGGATTACATGCATCCGATATATGACGACGGATGCGTATTTTTAAAGGTCCTGTGGTACAGCCTACATACTGTAGCTTACAAGCAATACATTCTGCAAGGTATATAACCCGGTGCTGATTTTGTATATTTTTTTGGTGATTTCAGACTGAAAGGAAACACTTTTGTGTGCGTATTTGCAAGAAATGCACCTACTATGGCCACAATTATAAAACCCTTTTAAAGTGAGCCAGGTTTCTGATGGAAAATGAGAATTTTTTGTACAAAAAAGACTCGGAGAAACCAGTGAACCTATAGTGGGAGCTTTTTTAGCTATATATTTTATGGAACAATTGTCCATGATTTTCACTAGAGTGGGGTCCTGATTTAGCATGGGTATATATTTTTTTATGATATTGACAATACTGTCGAACTGTGTGCTAAATTGTGTAGTAAACACAACCGTATTTTTCGTATTTTTAAATCTGCTTGGTTCTTTTTTGGATCGATTTTTCAATAAATCCTTTCTGTCTATATTAGCTACTATTTTTTCTGCTCTGTTTAGAATGCCTTTAGAGTATCCTCTTAAAGCTAGTCTGTTTTTAGTGCTGGAGGCTGCCTCTTGTTAACTCTTTTCTGTTGAGGAGTTCCTCTTTAACCTGATCATTTCTCCCACTGGGATATTTTTAATATTGTGGGGAGGATGGCAAGAGCTTGTTTGCAGAATGCTATTACCTGCTATTACTTGAACTTTGGTAGCCCGTGACCTGGGCGTCTCCGCTGCAAGACTTCGTTGGGACTGGATGAGTCTGGCTATTACATGGTGAGCTGACATACGTTTTCCCTTTCCCTTTCCCCTTGTTTTTCCATTGATGGTAAGTATGGTTTAATTTAGAACATTAAAGAATTGTGTGTTTATTTTAATTAAAGGACTTTATTCTGGGTGTTTGTGTTTTTTTGTAACTTTGACTATGGGGTTAGTAATGGGGGTGTCTTATAGACGCCTCTCCATTACTAACCTGGGCTTGATGTCAGCTGGCATTATAAGCTGACATCAACCCCAACCCTATTACCCCACTGCCACCGCTACAGGGCAGTGGGAAGAGCGAGGCTAAGTGCCAGAATTGGCGGATCCTATGGTGTTTCTAGCCTGGGAGGGGGCCAATATTCATGGCACCTTCCTGGGCTATTAATATCAGCCCCCAGCTGTCTGCCTAGCCTTTGATAGCTATTAAAGTAGGGGGGACCCCACGTCATTTTTTGGGGGGGTCACCCATTTTAACAGCTGGTAAAGGCTAGGGATTCAGCTGGGGGCTGATATTAGTAGCCTGGGAAGCTCCGTGGGTATTACCCCCTTCCTAGGCTTCAAACATCTGCCCCAGCCGTCTGCTTAACCTCCGCTAGAGACTAAAATTACGGGGAACCCCACGCCAATTTTTTTTTTAATAAATCCTTTATTTTAACACTAAATGACAAGTACAGTAACCAACACTGTCACTGTACTTATTATATATGTGACTGACATGTTTCTATCTATCTAATCTATGTGTGATGCTCTATTCTTTCTGTTCTAAATTGTTGGGTACCGATGTAGGCCGCTGATGAATTCCCGGCTGGCTTTTTTAAAGAGACGGGTGCATGAAAACACTATTATTTTTTTTTTAATAAATCCTTTATTTTAACACTAAATAACAAGTACAGTAACCAACAATGTCACTGTACTTAGAAACATGTCAGTCACATATATATTATAAGTACAGTGACATTGTTGGTTACTGTACTTGTTATTTAGTGTTAAAATAAAGGATTTATTAAAAAAAAAATAATAGTGTTTTCATGCACCCGTCTCTTTAAAAAAGCCAGCCGGGAATTCATCAGCGGCCTACATCGGTACCCAACAATTTAGAACAGAAAGAATAGAGCATCACACATAGATTAGATAGATAGAAACATGTCAGTCACATATATATTATATCTATCTAATCTATGTGTGATGCTCTATTCTTTCTGTTCTAAATTGTTGGGTACCGATGTATGCCGCTGATGAATTGCCGGCTTTTCATGTTTCACTGTGAGCACTGTTCCCATTGATTTGGGCAATCACTGTAATGCCACAACCACCATGGCTGTGGCATTACAGTGAGTGCTAGACAATCCCTGCATGATTGGTGCTCTAAATAGTGCCAAACATGCAGGACGGGGACCCGAGCTCCCACCCGAGCATCGCGCAATACTCGGCGAGCTCCCAGCATCTCGAGTACTGAAATGCTCGGGCGAGTACCAAGCAGTGGCGAGCATGCTCGCTCATCACTAGTTATTACAATGATAAAGAACACTATCCCTTTCAAATTGATAGAGGAACTAGGGGATGACTTGGGTAGATTCCACATATTAGTTTGTTATCTTAATAATTGCCCATGCAACATTGTCAATATCTATGCCCCTAACAAAAGAATTTTCAAATTCCTGGATAAACGTATTAAAAAAAATTCAACTATTAAGAAAAGGCGATCTAATTTTACTCGGTGACTTTAATATAGTACCTGATTGCTTTATTCACTTCTCCTCTTCCAAACGACAATCCTCCCCTAGTCTAAACTCCTGGTTGACAAGAAATGAGTATTTTGATGTCCTTCAATGTATCAACTCATTTTCTAGAGAATATACAAATTTCTCTGATGCCCACAAGTCCTCTTCTAGAATTGATTTACTGCTTACCGACACCTTCTCTATTTCCAAATTTGTAGAGGTCTCAATCCTACCAAAATCCATCTCTGATCATTCCCCAGTTTTGGGAAAAATTCAAATTGGTCCTAATCTACTAAACAAACAATTATGGAGATGTAACCCCTTCCTCCTACATTTCCCCTCCTATAAATCTGAAATTGAATAATCTATTAAATAGTATTTTAACACGTCCGATGGAGTAAGCCTGTTCCATATTTGAAACGCTCATAAAGCGGTTATAAGAGGTATCCTGATGAAATTATCCTCCATTCACAAGAAGAAATACAGAGAAAAAAATTCCTATTTACTAACCCAATTAAATGTTAAAATAGCCTCACAATCTAACTTAGCCTCCCCCTCGCCCACCCTTCAACAAGAAATAATTACACTCAGGCAAGAACTCAAAAAAGAACTCTTTTCCTCATACGATACATAAGTCAAATCATGTAAATTTAATTCTTACTATTCCCTTAACAAACAATCTAAATTCATGTCCCAGAGAATTAAACATTCCAGAATCAAACAAAGAATTGATAGAATCCTATCTCCATCAGGCGAAATTAAATATCATCCTAAAGATATTGCTGAATCATTTGCCAAATATTACTCAAACTTATATAATCTTGATTCTGACCCTTCCATTAAACCCCCAAACGAGGATTCCATTAACAACTTTCTCTCCAGTATTAATCTCCCTAAAATCAAAACATTAGACCTGGAATCTCTTATTCTTCTCTTCTCAACTGATGAAATTCTAGCCACAATATAAAAACTCAAATCTATGAAGTCTCCTGGTCCTGACTTATTCAACAAGTATTATTAAAATTTTGGCACCCTCCTTGCTCCTCATCTTGCAACAGTCTTTAATTTGGCCTCGGCTCAGTTCTCCTTTCCACCAGAAATGCTGGAAGCTACAATCATTCTCATCTATAAATCTAAAGGAGATCCTGAAAAGGGTAAAAATTACAGACCGATCTCTTTAACCCCTTTAACCCCTTTACCCCCTTTACCCCCGAGGGTGGTTTGCACGTTAATGACCAGGCCAATTTTTACAATTCTGACCACTGTCACTTTATGAGGTAACTACTCTGGAACGCTTCAACGGATCCCCCTGATTCAGAGACTGTTTTTCGTGACATATTGTACTTCATTATTGTGGCAAAGTTTCTTCGATATCACTTGCGTTTATTTGTGAAAAAAACGGAAATTTGGTGAAAATTTTGAAAATTTTGCAATTTTCAAAATTTGAATTTTTATGCGCTTAAATTAGAGAGATATGTCACACAAAAGAGTTAATAAATAACATTTCCCACATGTCTACTTTACATCAGCACAATTTTGGAACCCAAATTTTTTTTTGTTAGGGAGCTATAAGGGTTAAAAGTTGACCAGCGATTTCTCATTTTTCCAACAAAATTTACAAAACCAATTTTTAAGGGACCACATCACATTTGAAGTCACTTTGAGAGGTCTTTATGACAGAAAATATCCAAAAGTGACACCATTCTAAAAACTGCACCCCTCAAGGTGCTCAAAACCACATTCAAGAACTTTATTAACCCTTCAGGTGCTTCACAGGAATTTTTGGAATGTGGAAGAAAAAAATGAACATTTAACTTTTTTCACAAAAATGTTACTTTAGACCCAATTTTTTTCATTTTCACAGGGGTAACAGGAAAAAATGGACCGCAAAATTTGTTGTGCAATTTCCCCTGGGCACGCAGATACCCCATATGTGGGGAAAAACCACTGTTTGGGCACACGGCAGGGCTCGGAAGGGAAGGAGCGCCATTTGACATTTTGATTGTAAAATTCGCTTGAATAATTAGCGGACGCCATGTTGCGTTTGGAGAGCCCCTGATGTGCCTAAACAGTGGAAACCCCCCACAAGTGACCCCATTTTGGAAACTAGACCCCCCAAGGCACCTATCTAGATGCATAGTGAGAACTTGGAACCCCTAGGTGCTTCACAAATTGATTCGTAAAAATGAAAAAGTTTTTTTTTTCCACTTTTTCATTTTAACGAATCAATTTGTGAAGCACTTGAGGGTTCCAAGTGCTCACTAAGCATCTAGATTGGTGCCTTGGGGGGTCTAGTTTCAAAAATGGGGCCACTTGTGGGGGAGCTCCACTGTTTAGGCACATCAGGGGCTCTCCAAATGCGACATGGTGTCCGCTAACAAATTGAATGGAAAATCGTCTCAAATTGTTAGCGGACACCATGTTGCATTTGGAGAGCCCCTGTGTGCCTAAACATTGGAGCTCCCTCACAAGTGACCCCATTTTGGAAACTAGACCCCCCAAGGCACCTATCTAGATGCAAGGGTTTTATTAAGGGGTATAGTGAACATTTTGAACCCAGAGGTATGACACAGAATTTGATAACATGAGGTCATCATATTGAATAAGTTGTCATTACTCTTGAGCGCAAGTGCTCGCTACTTGAGTTTGCATCGGGTACTCAGGTATGCACCATGTATCACGGGTGCTCAAGTGAAATGCTCGAGTCCCCGCCCACATGTTTCATGGTTATTAGACACCCCCCAAAAAATATGCGGGGATCGCTCGTGCATGGCAGGCAATCCCCGGGAGGTTTTTTTGGCCGCAAAGCATATGGGGCAGAGCCTCGAGCACCCGCGATGCTCAGTGCATACTCGAGCACCCGATGCAGACTCAAGTAGTGAGCACTTGCGCTCAACAGTAGTCGCCATATCGTCATCTTTTTTTCTTTCTTTTTTTTACTATGGAAAAAAAAACAACCCCAACCCCAGCCCTAGCGTTTATTTTTTACGCCATTCCTCGTGCGGTGTAAGTGATGAGATTACTTTATTCTTCGGGTCGGTGCGACTACAGCGATACCAGAATCATATCGGGTTTTTATGATTGACAGCTGTCACACACTAAAAGACACATATTTTGTAAAATCTAGTTTTTGCATTAGAGTCATGTGACCGCTTGTTTTTTGCAGGATGAGTTGACGTTTTTATTGGTGCCATTTTCAGGCACATGACATTTTTTGATCGCTTTCTATTCCTATTTTTGGGAGGCAGAATAAACAAAAACCAACAATTCAGGAATTGTGTTTTTTTACATTTTTTTATTCTGCTCCGGGTGTGGTAAAATTGATAAGGTAGCTTTATTCTTCGGGTCAGTACGTTTACAGCGGTACCACATTTATATCGTTTTTTATGTTTTGGCGCTTTTATACAGTAAAAGCTATTTTATAGAAAAAATTATTCTTTTGCATCGCTTTATTCTGAGAGCTGTAACTTTTTGTTTTTTCGGATGATGGAGCTGTGTTGTGGCTTGTTTTTTGCGGGACGAGATGATGTTTTCAGTGGTACCATTTTTATTTATATTTGTCTTTTTGATCGCGTGTTATTTTGTTTTTTGTTTGGTGGTATGATGATAAAGCATTGTTTTTTGCTTTGTTTTTTATTTTATTTTTTTACCGTGTTCACTGAAGGGGTTAACTAGTAGAACAGTTTTATAGGCCAGGTCGTTACGGACGCGGCGATACCAAATATGTGTACTTTTATTGTTTTTTTTTTTTTTTTCATAATAATATTTATTGATGGTTACATTATATTTTTATTTTTAGTGGATTATTTTTTTTACTTTTTTTAAAATATTTTTACAATTTTTTTTTCACTTTTTGGGAGTTTTTTTTACTTTTTTACTTTGTCCCACTATGGGACTTTCACTTTTTTTATTCTGATCGCCTGCATGGCACAGGAATGCAGCACCATCCCTCTGCCATGCAGGCAGTCAGCGCTGGACAGGGAGAAGATAGTTTGGAGATGCACTGCACATGTCCAAGCAATTTTCCTGCTGTCTGGTGACCCGGATGTTGTCAAGACGACATCGGGTCGTCATGGCAACACCCGGGAAGCCGCGGCAGACAGCGCTGGAGGCCGGAAGAGGAGGTGAGTACACCGACTTCGATCGCAGCATTGCGGGGGTTAATGTGCTGGGAGTGGTGCGAGACCGCTCCCTGCACATATTACCGGGTGTCAGCTGTGACAATCAGCTGACACCCGGCGGCGATCGTGCTCACACAGCCTGTGTGCTCGCGCGATCGCGATGACGTACTAATATGCGTCTGTGCCCTGGGACTTAAGAGCCTGACCCGTATTAGTACGTCATGGCGATCGCGCACGCACACAGGCTGTGCGGGCGCGATCGCCGCCGGGTGTCAGCTGATTGTCACGGTGACTAAGGGGAGGTGATCGGTATACTCACCTCCTCTTCCGGCCTCCAGCGCTGTCTGCCACGGCTTCCCGGGTGTTGCAATGACGACCCTATGTCGTCATGACAACATCCGGGTCACCAGACAGCAGGAAGATTTTTTGGTCATCTGCAGTACATGACCAAACTATCTTCTTATAAATAAAGCGATGCAAAAAAATATTTTTTTTTATAAAATAGCTTTTATTGTGTAAAAGCGTCAAAACATAGAAAAACTATATAAATGTGGGACCGCTGTAAACGTACTGACCCGAAGAATAAAGCTACCTTATCAATTTTACCACACGCGGAGTAGAATAAAAAAAAAACAAAAAAAACAATTCCTGAATTGTTGGTTTTTGTTTATTCTGCCTCCCAAAAGCTGGAATAGAAAGCGATCAAAAAATGTCACGTTCCTGAAAATGGTACGAATATAAAAATGTCAACTCATCCCGCAAAAAACAAGTCATCACATTACTCTGTCGGCCAAAATATGGAAAAATTATAGCTCTCAAAATATGGCGATGCAAAAACTAGGTTTTTGCAAAATATGTGTCTTTTAGTGTGTGACAGTTGTCAATCATAAAAACCCGATATGATTCAAGTATCTCTGTAGACGCACCGAACCGAAGAATAAGGTAGTCTAATCACTTATACCGCACTAGGAACGG
The DNA here is from genome assembly GCF_046119375.1 of Phyllobates terribilis. Taxonomy (NCBI): domain Eukaryota; kingdom Metazoa; phylum Chordata; class Amphibia; order Anura; family Dendrobatidae; genus Phyllobates; species Phyllobates terribilis. The sequence goes on along the minus strand of NW_027362840.1, from coordinate 4,884,690 downwards.
CGTAAAAAATAAACGCTAGGGCTGGGGTTGGGGTTAGGGTTGCGCTAATGTTGGGGTTGGGGTTAGGGTTGGGCTAGGGTAGGGTTAGGGTTGGGGTTAGGTTTTTTTTTTTTTTCAAAAGTAAAAAAAAAAGAAAAAAAGATGACGATATGGCAACTAGTGTTGAACGCAAGTGCTTGCTACTTGAGTTTGCATCGGGTGCTCGGGTATGCATTGAGTATCGCGGGTGCTCGAGTCTCTGCCCCATATGCTTCGCAGCCAAAAAACCTCACGGGGATTGCCTGCCATGCACGAGCGATCCCCGCATGTTTTTCTTGGGGTGTCTAATAACCATGAAACATGCGGGCGGGGACTCAAGCATTTCACTTGAGCACCCGTGATACATGGTGCATACCTGAGAACCCGATTCAAACTCAAGTAGTGAGCACTTGCGCTCAAGACTAATGACAACTTATTCAATATGATGACCTAATGTTATCAAATTCTGTGTCGTACCTCTGGGTTCAAAATGTTAACTATACCCCTTGATAAAATCCTTGAGGGGTGTAGTTTTCAAAATGGTGTCATTTGTGGGGGGTTTCCACTATTTAGGCATATCAGGGGCTCTCCAAACGCGACATGGCGTCCGTTCTCGATTCCAGCCGATTTTGCGTTCAAAAAGTCACACAGTGCTCCTTCCCTTCTTTACTCTGCTGTGCGCCCAAGCACTGTATTTTCCCCACATATGGGGTATTGGTGTTCTCAGGAGAAATTGCACAAAAGTTTATGGGGTCCATTTTCTCCTCTTACCCTTGTGAAAATAAAAAAACTGGGGCAAAAACATCATTTTTGTTGAAAACGTTTGATTTTTTTATTTTCATGGCTCCATGTTATAAACTTCTGTAAAGGACTTGGGGGTTCAAGGTGCTCACCACACATCTAGATACGTTCCCTGAGGGGTCTAGTTTCCAAAATGGTGTCACATGTGGGGGTTTTCTGTGTCACCCTGGCCTGGATGCCACAAAATGTATTAAAGCTGTGTCTGAGAGCAAGGGGGAGGTTCTCTAGTCAGGGGACATTAGCATGCAATGCCTCCTGTCTCAGGCCAGTAGGGGGAGCAGGCTGCCCCTATAAAAGCTGGTGCTGGGGGCAGGGTTAGGGAGAACTTGATGGCCTGTCTCAGCATTGAGACTTGTCCCAGAGCAGAGCAGGGACAGACAGTTTTGTATTGCACCTAAGAGGAAGTGTGGCAGGAGGAGAGCCACAAGCCAGAGACAAGAGGCGAAGCAAGCCTGTCTTGGCAGATAAGAGACTGACTTTACCAGACTTTGGTGTCTGAGGCTGGAAGGATTCCACATCCCCCAGCAGAGAACCAGTCCGCAAGGGACTGTATATTCCTTGGCCTAAGAAGCCTGGAGGCCCTGCCACAACCGAAGGGACCAGTAAAGCCGTACAAGGCTGGGAGCAGAAAGGAACCCACGTCGCAGGCCATACAGGCGAGAATACACGGAAAGCTCGGAAACGTGGGCTGTTACCCTATCAGGAGGAGATAGCCAGAAGGAGCGCAGAAAGCACGGTAGGCCTACACCCTCACCCTGACCAGGGCCAATTTCCCCGTTGCTCTCAGACATCCAGGTCCCCTCCTAGCTGGGACTGTTTATGGGTCAGTTTACCTGTTTCAGTAAAGACCCTGGACTGCAACCTATTGTCTGTGTGCTCGTTCGCGTCTCCAGCACTACCGGCACTGGGACCCTCACTACCATCACTCCCACCATCCACTATACTGCCCTGGGGCCGCACTCTTCCCGTGGGGAGTCACACTACCCTAGCTGCACACCTCATCAGCCCCAGCGGTCTGCATGCAGCGGCGGTTCCTAATAACCGCAAATCCACGGGTGGCGTAGTCGGACATAAACATCAGCACATAACGGACTACCACTGGCCTGACCACCCTGAGCCACGGAACCGGGTTGCCACTACTACTCCCATCGTTCCCCTACTACCCGGATCCGAGTGCCCCACGGCCCAGGGGGCGAGTCATTTCCACTGTTTAGGCAAATCAGGGGCACATCCGCTAATTATTCAAGCAAATTTTATAATCAAAAAGTCAAATGGAGCTCCTTCCCTTCCAAACCCTGCCGTGCGCCCAAACAGTGGTTTTCCCCCACATATGGGGTATCTGCTAACTCAGGAGAAATTGCAAAACAAACTTAATAGTGCAATTTCTTCTGTTACCCTTATGAAAATGCAAAAGTGGGGGCTGAAAAACATTTTTGTGGGAAAAATGTGAAAATGTTATTTTTACGGCTCAATGTTATAAACTTCTGTGAAGCACCTTGGGGTTTAAGGTGCTCACCACACATCTAGATAAGTTCCCTGAGGGGTCTAGTTTCCAAAATGGTGTCACTTGTGGGGGGGTTACACTGTTTAGTCACATCAGGGGCTCCCCAAATGCAATATGGCGTTCGCTAATTATTCAAGCAAATTTTACATTCAAAAAGTCAAATGGCACTCCTTCCCTTCCGAACTCTGCCGTGCTCCCAAACAGTGGTTTTTCCCCACATATGGGGTATCTGCGCGCCCAGGGGAAATTACACAACAAATTTTGTGGTCCATTTTTTCCTGTTACCCCTGCAAAAATAAAAAAAATTGGGTCTAAAGTAACATTTTTGTGAAAAAAGTTAAATGTTAATTTTTTTCTTCCACATTCCAAAAATTCCTGTGAAGCACCTGAAGGGTTAATAAAGTTCTTAAATGTGGTTTTGAGCACCTTGAGGGGTGCAGTTTTTAGAATGGTGTCACTTTTGGGTATTTTCTGTCATAAAGACCCCTCAAAGTGACTTTAAATATGATGTGGTCCCTAAAAAAATTGTTTTGTAAATTTTTTGGGAAAAATGAGAAATCACTGGTCAACTTTTAACCCTTATAGCTCCCCAATAAAAAAAAATTTTGGTTAAAAAATTGTGCTGATGTAAAGTAGACATGTGGGAAATGTTATTTATTAATTATTTCATGTGACATATCTCTCTGATTTAAGGGCATAAAAATTAGAATTTTGAAAATTGCTAAATTTTCAAAATTTTCACCAAATTGTGATATCGAAGAAATTTTGCCACAATAATGAAGTACAATATGTCGCGAAAAAACAATCTCAGAATCAGGGGGATCCAGAGTAATTACCTCATAAAGTGACAGCGGTCAGAATTGTAAAAATTGGCCTGGTCATTAACGTGCAAACCACCTTGGTTTGTAAAGGGGTTAATTGATTCTGACTTCAAAATATATGCAAATATATTAGCAAATAGATTAGAAACAATCTTACCCAAACTCATTAATAATGATCAGATAGGATACATTGTGGGTTGTCAATCGACCGATGGTACCAGGAGACTTCTAAATATTATAAATACAATTAATACCTCTAATCTTTCATCTATCATCCTTTCCTTAGATGCCAAAAAGGCCTTTGATAGACTAAATTGGAGATTCCTCAAACTTACCCTTGCCAAATTTGGGTTTAATAATAAAGTCTGTCCTCTATTTTTGCACTCTATTCTTCCCCTAAGGCCAAAGTATAAGCAAACAATCACCTTTCAAACCCCATTCTCCTGTATTATTTGGCCTTGCTCTCAAACCCTTAGCCCAATCTATAAGAGATAACCCTGCTATCAAGGGTATCCATACTCCATAATCCATAATCCATGATTTGATTCTCTCCTTAACTGACCCCATTACCTCTATAAAAGAACTTTTAATTACTCTAAAAGCCTTTTCTGAAATATCACACTTAAATATCAATTCTTACAAATCTCAAATTCTTTACTTTAATCTAAAAAGCTCTACTATCGACGACATCAGAAATTTATCCTCTTTCAACTGGGAAAATAAGGAAATATCGTATCTGGGAATCTTCCTAACTAAAAATTTGAAATCCTTTATTCCTACAAACATGGATAATATTTCTAAAACTATTTCTAATGACCTAAACTCTCTTAACTAGTGTTGAGCCACCCCCGTAGTGTTCGAATTCGGTTCGGTTCGTCGAACACCCGTGTGTTCGCCGAACTGTTCGTCGAACTGTTCATCGAACACCGTTAAAACCAATGGCAGGCAAACAAAAACACATAGAAACACATAGAAAACACCTTCAAAGGTGTCGAAAAGCTGACAAACTGCTCAGAAGACACAACTAACACATGGAAAAGTGACAAGTACATATAGTCATGCGAAAAGAAAAGAGGTGGAGGAGTAAAAGGAGGGGGAGACACAGATATAGGCATGTCATGCCCTTCTAAAATCCAAAAAGTGAGAAGCAGACACGGCCAGTCCGCTCCTGCCCGTGCCACCTCCGTGTCGCCGGGTTTGTGCCAGAGCCGCGGTGAACCCTGACGGCCAGCCCCCCTCTCCCAATACTGGTGCCTGTCCGCTGGTGGGTCGAGCGAGCCCCCCTGTGGTGGAGGCAGCTCTATGCTTTTTAATTTAAATTGTCTCTCTAATTTGAATGAATACACTTTAAATCCATTTACAAGGATCTATTGGAGGGCAAGTCTCATGCCAGCAGCCGCGTAATTCCAGCAGCGTCCACTAAAGCTGCTGCAGTTAAAAAGCTTTTATAAGGATTGAGCTCGGCTGTCCACCACAAGGCATCCTACTGCCAGTCCCAGCCCCTATGCCTTGGGGTGCCTCCTGATGCTCTTCACTGAGTATCCCGTGGTCCCGAAGCATTTCCTTTGAAAAAATTAAGTGTCCAAACTACAGGTGGTGTAGCTTGCTTAACAGCCGGGATAATCCGCTGACTAGCAGACACTGCTACTAGGCACAAAGTATTTCCTGGGCTAGATACAGTTAAAAATTTGTAATTAGATACTCTCGTTGGATGCTGAGAAAGCATTCCATAGAGTCTCCTGGCACGCCAAATATGATTCTCTTAAAAAGCTTGGGGTAGGGGTCTAGGGGACCCTTTTATAGCCAAAATCACGGCCCTGTATCGCAATATGTCACCTAGGCTGAAGATAAATGGAACTGTAGCACCCTGAGGGCTCGGTTGCTACAGAGATATTGCAACTCACCCAGAGGTGTGATATCTCACTCTCAGGTAAGGATGGAGTGTGGATCAGGACCCGACACCTGCATGCATTACACCACATTGTCGTGGGGCAGGGCGACCAATATGCCCCTGAGATGGGCACGACAGTCCCTGTCCCTGGCTGGAGTGGGGGGAGGGAACACTGAGGAAGAGGAACCCTGTAGTGCAGGAGCAGGGAGAAAGCAGTTCCTGGGTGCATTGAGAAGGGAGTATAAAAGGTGGGCACCATCTTAGTTCAGTGCAGAGAAGTCTGAGCTGAAGTGACAGGGAGCAGGGGCTCTGCATGAGCTCTGCTTCGGAGGCGGACCTAGTAACAGAGGCCCAGGCCTGGAAGAGGGAGAAGGAAGGAAGAGGAGCGGAGAAGGCTCCAGGAACGAGGAATGAAGGGATCCCAGGGGTGCGGACGGGCGAGTCACCACCGCACGCCCGAATCCACCTGCGTGGAGGGGTCAGGCCAAAGGGGGAGACCGGTCCCCGAAACTAGTGGAGGCAGGAAACGACCCTCAGCTAGAAACTGGAGGCTGTGACATTTTATGTGGCGCAGCCCCTCGCTACACCCACTAGGAAGGCACCACATAGGGTCAAGTTTACCAAGATGAGGCCCGAGGCAGCCGGACAGAAGGGTTGGTAAGAAAGGCCAGACAAAGGACACACAAAGGGGGTCCTGTGAAGCGCTCCAAAGTTATCTGGGAGTTGTCTGAGCCCCTCACCTGGTGAGCTCAGTACGACGTGGGCAGCCGTTACCTGCAGACGTGGTCTGGATAATAAGAACTGTGAGTAAAGGCCCTGGACTGCATCACTGACTCCATGTCGTTACTGCTGCTGCCCTGCACCATCACCCCCATCCTCCGCATACACTGCCCTGAGGCTATACTCCTCCCGTGGGGAGTTATGCTACGCTCTGCTGCACCCACAACACCAGCCTCAGCGGTCTGCCCTGCAGCGGCGGTTCACTCTGACCGCAATCCACGGGTGGCGTAGTCGGACATTTAAACATCAAAACCACATAAATAGTTCCGCCACTGGTTTGACCGCCCTGAGCCACGGAACCGGGTCGCCGCCACGGAGACTACAACCACCAGGATCCACCAAAAAGGGTCCGGCTCCGGGTGTCCCAAGGCCCAGGGGGTGCGTCAGAACATTTTCATCACCTTTCACAATCACCAATGGGACAAGTCAGGGATGTCCTCTGTCCCCTCTCTTATACATCCTAGTGACGGAGCACCTGCTCTCATCAATTAGCCATAACCCCAATATTAGGTGGATTGAGGTGGGAGGCACCGAGTACAAGTGCTCTCTATTTGCTGATGATGTCCTAGTATATATCACTCAATCACATATATCCATCCATGCTGTTATGGCTGAAATAGATCACTTTGTTACATGGTCAAATTTTAAAATCAATGCAGCGAAGTCTGAGGCCCTCGATGTCTCCCTCCCCAAATCCATACAGGATTCCATCCAGTCCAACTTTCCCTTTGCCTGGCCCTCACAGGGTATCAAATACTTAGGAATTCCTATTCATAGAGACCTCTCCCATCTATGTTATCTTAATTTTGGGCCCTTTATTGAACAACTCCATACAGACCACGGTTGGCAAGTTAGAACTGTAAGATTCACTACGTGAACCACTGGTGTTTTGTGGAAAAGCACATGTACACTGTGTTCCAAATTATTATGCAAAAAGTGTTTAGGAGTGATAAGGGAAGAATTTGTTTGTTTGTCAGTTAAACTCATTGATGGTGATGTGTGTCAGGGCTCTTTATATCACTGTAAGCAATTGCAGACACCTGTGCTAATTAGTTTGGCAGGTGTGTCCAATGAAAGGCAAGACTACTTAAGAAGGCTGTCCCACATTATTAAGCAGCCTACACTTTCTGCCAAAATGGGAAAGAAAAAGGATGTGTCGGCTGCTGAGAAGCAACAAATTGTGGAGTGTTTAGGTCAAGGCATGACTACAATCAACATTGTGCGATGATCAGGATGAAGTGTCTTGGCAATCAAGAAGTATGTAGCTGATTCACAGTACACACGAGTGCGTGCTGATAAGGGCAAATTGAGGACTCTTTCCTACAGGCAATTACGTCAGATTAAAAGAGCAGCGGCAAAAAAGCCTTGTCATAGCAGCAGACAAGTTTTTGAAGCTGCTGGTGCCTCCAACGTCCCCCGAACAACAAGATGCAGGGTCCTTCAGAGGTTTGCAGCTGTGCATACGCCATCCTGTCGACCTCCTCTATCCACTTCACACAAGCAGAAACGGCTCCAGTGGGCCAAACATTACATGAAGACTGATTTCAAAACTGTTTTGTTCACGGATGAGTGCCGTGCAACGCTCGATGGTCCAGATGGATGGAGTGGAGGATGGCTGGTTGATGGACACCCCACGCAAACACGGCTACAGCGCCAACAAGGAGGAGGTGGAGTACTGTTTTGGGCTGGAATCATGGGGAGAGAGATTGTCGGCCCCTTTAGGATTCCTGAAGGGGTAAAGATGAACTCCATAATGTATGTGGAGTTTCTTAAACAGCACTTCCTGCCATGGTTCAAGAAGAAGAACCGTGTATTCCACAGCAAGATCATTTTTATGCATGATAATGCACCATCTCATGCTGCACATAAAACATCTGCATCTCTGGCTGATATGGGCATAAAAGGGAACAAACTTATGGTGTGACCTCCATGCTCCCCTGACCTCTACCCCATTCAGAACCTCTGGAGCATCATCAAAAGGAGTGTCTATGATGGCGGGAGGCAGTTCACATCTAAGCAACAGCTCTGGGAGGGTATTCTGTCCTCATGCAAAACAATTGAAGCAGAAACCATCAAAAACCTGACAAATTCAATGGACGAGAGAGTTCAGAAGCTCCTTTCGAACAAGGGGTCCTATGTGAAAATGTAACATCACCTAGAATAAAGTTTTGAGTTGAAAACCGTTTGATTTCAGTTTCTAATAACCTGCTAATGCTTATAATTTCAAAAATGACCATTTTTTTGGTCTTTATTAAAATGAAAAGGTTGATCGAAAAGTTTGGGGGATCTAAGAGTGTGGCAACCCAGTAGGCAGGATTACTTCGAATTCTGACAATATGAGGGTCATGTTGCAGGTAGTGCAGCAAGAAGGCACTTATGTGACTTGCGCATCTCGGAGCCCAAAAATTATTTTCCGGGCTAGATGCAGCTTAAAATTATTATTAATTTTAAATCTGGTGGAGCTTAGTATAGATGGCCTAATAGAATCAGTGCTGCACACTGCTACAAAGCCCAAATTATTTTCCAGCCAAGGTACAGATAAACATGATTAGTAATTTTAAATCTGGTGGAGCTTAGTATAGATGGCCTAATAGAATCAGTACTGCACACTGCTACAAAGCCCAAATTATTTTCCAGCCAAGATACAGATAAACATGATTAGTAATTTTAAATCTGGTGGAGCTTATTATAGATGGCCTAATAGAATCAGTGCTGCACACTGCTACAAAGCCCAAATTATTTTCCAGCCAAGATACAGATAAACATGATTAGTAATTTGAAAGCTTAAAACGGTTGGTGAGGTGATTTTAACCAATCATCAAGCTTTTACTCTCCCCAGGATAACACAGGGGTAGAAAAGTCGTTTCGGATCCATGATTTGTTCATCTTTATGAACGTGAGTCTGTCGACATTATCAATGGAGAGCCGCGTGCGCTTATCAGTCAGCACACCACCAGCAGCGCTGAACACACGTTCAGACAGAACGCTGGCTGCGGGGCATGACAAGATCTCCAAGGCGTAAGTGGCTAGCTCTGGCCATTTATCCAGATTGGAAGCCCAAAAAGAGCAAGGGTCCAGTGACACAGTCATGGCTTCAATGTTTACTTGGAGATACTCCTGTACCATCGTCTCTAGGCGTTGACTATGTGTCAGACTTCTTGTCTCCTGTGGCCTTGCAAAGGATGGGCTAAAAAAGTGGTGAAATGATTCCGCAAAATTGATGTTACCAGCAGATACTGTGGTTCTGTTACAGTTTGAGTGCTGAACACTCGACGGTCCCACGGTTGGCAAGTTGGAACTGTGAGATTCACTACGTGCACCACTGGTGTTTTGTGGAAAAGCACATGTAAGATTCTGCAACAGTCTCTGCTGATACTCCTGCATGCGTGCATCCCTTTCTATGGCAGGAATAATTTCTGCAAATTTACTTTTGTACCGGGGATCTAACAGTGTGGTAACCCAGTAGTCAGGATTATTTCTAATTCTCACAATTCTAGGGTCATGTTGCAGGTAGTGCAGCAAGAAGGCACTCATGTGTGTTGCGCATCCAGGAGCACCAAGTCCCTGTTGTGTTGGTGGCGAGGTAACAATCATGCTTCCTTCCTCTGTCCTCTCCCCCCAACCTCGCACAACAGAAATGTGATCAAGGTCTCCCTCATCTGATGAGTCTTCCATCAGTTCGTCCTCCACTTCTTCCTGGGCTCCTGCACCTTCCTCACTAGTTTGGCTGCTACCATGCGCCCTGGTAAAACCATCTCCCCCACCCTCACATGCCTGCCGCCTTGGTGCTGCCGACCGTCTGGACCCTGCAGATGTTAGCCCTTCCGCATACAACTCCTCCTCCTCTACTTCCTCCACCTCCTCTTGTGCCACCACCTGACTCCGAATTCTGTTTAACATGTGCTCCAGCATGTAAATCACCGGAATAGTCATGCTGATGATGGCATCGTCAGCACTAAACATCTTCGTCGCCATTTCAAAACTGTGCAGAAGGGTGCATAGGTCCCTGATCTGAGACCACTCCTCCAGCGTGATTTGCCCCACCTCTGGATCTCGTTGGCCCAGGATATACGTCAGAACGTATTGCACCAGGGCTTGTCGGTGCTGCCACAGTCGCTGCAACATGTGCAGAGTTGAATTCCACCGGGTAGGCACATCTCATTTTAGCCGGTGAAGTGGCAGGCCCAACGACTTCTGTAGAGATGTAAGTCGCTGAGCTGCGGGATGCGAACGGCGGAAGTGAGCACACAGCGACCGTGCCCTCTGCAGAAGGCCATCTAGTCCGGGATAGTGGGCTAAAAATTGCTGGACAACCAGGTTCAACACGTGAGCCATACAAGGCACGTGTGTGACATTGCCCCGGCGAAGGGCCGCACCCAGGTTTGCAGCATTGTCGCACACGGCCATCCCTGGTTTCAGGTCCAGTGGAGACAACCATTCATGATATTGGTTCTCCAGAGCTGACCACAACTCCTCAGCTGTGTGACTCACATTTCCCAGACATTTCAAAGTAAAAACCGCCTGATGACTTTGAGCCCTACTGCCAGCATAGTAAGGAGGTGTGCAGGATCCCTTCTGCGCAGTTAGAAAGCTTGTGGCATGACCAGACAGGCTTTGGGTGCAGGTGGAGGACCGAGAGGAGGTTGAGGAGGCAGAAGCAGTGGAGGAACTTTGAGATAAAGAGGACTGACGCACAACTCGTGGGGACGGCAAGACTTGGACAGCAGCCCCTTGTCCTGCTGTCACCATAGTTACCCAGTGCCCAGTCAGCGACATGTAACGCCCCTGTCCATGCCTACTCGTCCAAGTGTCTGTGGTGAAATGCACCCTGTCACACACAGAGTTTCTCAAAGAAGCGGTGATGTTGTGTGCGACAGGCTGGTGGAGCGCAGGCACACCTTTCTTTGAGAAGTAGTGCCGACTGGGCATCTGGTACTGGGGCACTGCGACGGACATAAGGTCTCGAAAATCCTCTGTGTCCACCAGGCGGAAAGGCAGCATTTCTGTAGCCAAGAGCTTGCAGATGGTGAAATTCAACCTCTTAGCTTTCTCATGGAATTGGTCTTTTACTTGTCCTCATCTGAGGGACCGAGGGCTGGCTATTGTGCTTAGACGGGGTTGATAAGGGTGTCCCCGGCAAACTGCCGGTCTGTGAGGAAGATGCAGGCGGACATGTTAGGTTGCCTTGATCCAAAGGTGGTGCTATCGATGTCGGACAGCGTTCAACACCAGCTGGTGTTACCACCTCCAAAGAAAATGATGACCTGCCAATCACGCTGGCTGTTGCGGGTAAAGAGGTGGCAGGTCTGCGCCCCAAAAGAGGTGTGATTGCTGTCCTCCCAGTCACAGAGGATAAAGAGGCCGCGGATGCACAAGATATGGCAGACGGTGGTTGGCCCGGCCGGCTAGGCCACATTGTAGCACAGTGAGCTTCCCACTGCAACTTATGCTTCATGTCCATGTGCCGGTTCATGCATGAAGTACTCAAACTATGTATTTTTTGGCCTCTACTTAGCTTTTGCTGACAAATGTTACAGATAACACGAGTTGGGTCATCTTTATCAATCTGAAAAAATGCCCAGGCTATGCAAGGCTTAGCACCCATGCGACCTGAAGAGCCACCACGACTTGTGGTGAAAGGCAGAGTTGTGTTTGAGGATGCAGTTGTTGACGTGCTTCCAGTACTACGTCTCTGTCCAGGAAGGCGCAACCTGACCTTGTCGTCACTAGCATCCTCCTCCACCTCCTCTGCTGACCTCATCTCTTGGCTGACTGTGGGTTGACAGTAAGTGGGATCTCCAACCTCATCATCATCACCCTGTGCGTTATCACACCCGTCGTCCTCAGAGCCAACCTGTTCCTGCCCTGACAAAAAACTAAAGTTGTCACTCCAATCAGGTATTTGAGTCTCATCATCGTCTTCCTCATTGTCTCCACGAACAGGAGTTACAGTTTGGGAATGAGGGTCTACATTATGGTCAGAACCTTCTGCGTCTGGTCCTGGATCCGACTCATAAAGATTCTGGGCATCAGTGCAGATCATTTCCTCGTCTGGATTCACAGAAGCGCTGGAATCGACCTCTGATTCCCAGGCCATAGTATGAGTAAACAGCTCTGCAGACTCAACCATCTGTTCTACCTCATACTCAGACGGGCAGCTGGAGATTTGGGAGCTGTGAGGAAGCAAGTGCGATTGGGGTGACACCTTTGAGGACTGGAGTATTTGTGATGTTGAAGTTGATGTGGAGGAGAGCTCACTTAAAGGAACACTTGATATCCGTTGAAGCACCTGCTGTTTTTGTGCCTCATCTGGAATTTGTAGCGATTTTTCGTGGCCGTAAGAAAGGGATCTTATCACATTGTCCGCTAAAAGAAGTAGACATTTTAGTTTGGCTGGAAGATGGTCTTTCTTCTGCAGTTGTTACTGTTGCTTTAACACCAACCCCACGGACACAACCTTTTTTCCCCCTTCCCAACACGCCTATTCCCCTTTCCACCAGCAGCAGGCCTTTTTCCACTCATTTTGGTGGTTAACTAATTCACAACTCTGGAGTTGTTTGCACAAAAAAACAATGGATGGGAACCGAGCAGAGCTGAGTGGCCAAACTGTGGTATTAGGCCAAAACTATTGGCTGGGTTAGATGCAGAAAAAAATTATATTCAATTTGCAACCTGATGGAGGTCAGTATAGATGGACTAATAGAACAAGTCCCACACACAGTTAGAAGCCCAAATATTTTTTCAGAGCTAGATGCAGAAAAAAATATATTCAGTTTGCAACCTGATGGAGGTCAGTATAGATGGACTAATAGAGAAAGTCCCACACACTGCTAGAAGGCCAAATATTTTTTCAGAGCTAGATGCAGACAAAAAATTATTTTTAATTTGCAACCTGATGGAGGTCAGTATAGATGGACTAATAGAGAAAGTCCCACACACTGCTAGAAGGCCAAATATTTTTTCAGAGCTAGATGCAGATAAAAATTATTTTTAATTTGCAACCTGATGGAGGTCAGTATAGATGGACTAATAGAGAAAGTCCCACACACTGCTAGAAGCCCAAATATTTTTCAGAGCTAGATGCAGATAAAAATTATTTTTAATTTGCAACCTGATGGAGGTCAGTATAGATGGACTAATAGAGAAAGTCCCACACACTGCTAGAAGCCCAAATATTTTTTCAGAGCTAGATGCAGAAAAAAATTATATTCAGTTTGCAACCTGATGGAGGTCAGCATAGATGGACTAATAGAACAAGTCCCACACACAGCTAGAAGGTCAAATATTTTTTCAGAGCTAGATGCAGACAAAAAATTATTTTTAATTTGCAACCTGATGGAGGTCAGTATAGATGGACTAATAGAGAAAGTCCCACACACTGCTAGAAGGCCAAATATTTTTTCAGAGCTAGATGCAGATAAAAATTATTTTTAATTTGCAACCTGATGGAGGTCAGTATAGATGGACTAATAGAGAAAGTCCCACACACTGCTAGAAGCCCAAATATTTTTCAGAGCTAGATGCAGATAAAAATTATTTTTAATTTGCAACCTGATGGAGGTCAGTATAGATGGACTAATAGAGAAAGTCCCACACACTGCTAGAAGCCCAAATATTTTTTCAGAGCTAGATGCAGAAAAAAATTATATTCAGTTTGCAACCTGATGGAGGTCAGTATAGATGGACTAATAGAACAAGTCCCACACACAGCTAGAAGGTCAAATATTTTTTCAGAGCTAGATGCAGATAAAAATTATTTTTAATTTGCAACCTGATGGAGGTCAGTATAGATGGACTAATAGAGAAAGTCCCACACACTGCTAGAAGGCCAAATATTTTTTCAGAGCTAGATGCAGATAAAAATTATTTTTCATTTGCAACCTGATGGAGGTCAGTATAGATGGACTAATAGAGAAAGTCCCACACACTGCTAGAAGCCCAAATATTTTTTCAGAGCTAGATGCAGAAAAAAATTATATTCAGTTTGCAACCTGATGGAGGTCAGTATAGATGGACTAATAGAACAAGTCCCACACACAGCTAGAAGCCCAAATATTTTTTCAGAGCTAGATGCAGATAAAAATTATTTTTAATTTGCAACCTGATGGAGGTCAGTATAGATGGACTAATAGAGAAAATCCCACACACTGCTGCTAGAAGGCCAAATATTTTTTCATAGCTAGATGCAGATAAAAAATATTTTTAATTTGCAACCTGATGGAGGTCAGTTTAGATGGACTAATAGAGAAAGTCCCACACACTGCTAGAAGGCCAAATATTTTTTCAGAGCTAGATGCAGAAAAAAATTATATTCAGTTTGCAACCTGATTGAGGTCAGTATAGATGGACTAATAGAACAAGTCCCACACACAGCTAGAAGCCCAAATATTTTTTCAGAGCTAGATGCAGATAAAAATTATTTTTAATTTGCAACCTGATGGAGGTCAGTATAGATGGACAAATAGAACAAGTCCCACACACTGCTAGAAGGCCAAATATTTTTTCAGAGCTAGATGCATAAAAAAATTATATTCAATTTTCAACCTGATGGAGGTCAGTATAGATGGACTAATAGAACAAGTCACACACACTGCTAGAAGCCCAAATATTTTTTCAGAGCTAGATTCAGAAAAAAATTATATTCAATTTGCAACCTGATGGAGGTCAGTATAGATGGACTAGTAGAACAAGTCCCACACACTGCTAGAAGCACAAATATTTTTTCAGAGCTAGATGCAGACAAAAAATTATATTCAGTTTGCAACCTGATGGAGGTCAGTATAGATGGACTAATAGAACAAGTCCCACACACAGCTAGAAGCCCAAATATTTTTTCATAGCTAGATGCAGATAAAAATTATTTTTAATTTGCAACCTGATGGAGGTCAGTATAGATGGACTAATAGAGAAAGTCCCACACACTGCTAGAAGGCCAAATATTTTTTCAGAGCTAGATGCAGAAAAAAATTATATTCAATTTGCAACCTGATGGAGGTCAGTATAGATGGACTAATAGAACAAGTCCCACACACTGCTAGAAGGCCAAATATTTTTTCAGAGCTAGATGCAAACAAAAAATTATTTTGAATTTGCAATGTGATGGAGGTCAGTATAGATGGACTAATAGAGAAAGTCCCACACACTGCTAGAAGGCCAAATATTTTTTCAGTGCTAGATGCAGAAAAAAATTATATTCAGTTTGCAACCTGATGGAGGTCAGTATAGATGGACTAATAGAACAAGTCCCACACACTGCTAGAAGGCCAAATATTTTTTCAGAGCTAGATGCAGAAAAAATTATATTCAGTTTGCAACCTGATGGAGGTCAGTATAGATGGACTAATAGAACAAGTCCCACACACTGCTAGAAGGCCAAATATTTTTTCAGAGCTAGATGCAAACAAAAAATTATTTTGAATTTGCAATGTGATGGAGGTCAGTATAGATGGACTAATAGAGAAAGTCCCACACACTGCTAGAAGCACAAATATTTTTTCAGAGCTAGATGCAGAAAAAAATTATATTCAATTTGCAACCTGATGGAGGTCAGTATAGATGGACTAATAGAACAAGTCCCACACACTGCTAGAAGGCCAAATATTTTTTCAGAGCTAGATGCAAACAAAAAATTATTTTGAATTTGCAACCTGATGGAGGTCAGTATAGATGGACTAATAGAATGATGCTATGCCCAAAAGATTTTACTTCACTAGATGCAGTAAAAAAATTGGTATTCTATACACAGGTGGTATATCTTGCAACACAGATAGGCTACTCCACTGACTAACACACTCTGCAATAGGACAAAAAGGATTAGCTTTGCTAGATTCAGCCAAATGCTGTGAAAAAAACTTGCACAGCACTGGCACAGACCTGCCTGGCAAAAACTGATAGGAACTGATGTAACCTAGTCCTGAAAAGGACTGCAATTACAATTAGTCTTTACTCCCACAACCTATCTATTTAAGAGCACAGACCTGCCTGATAAAAGTCGTAGGAAATGCTGTAACCTAGTCCTTAAAAGGACTGCAATCACAACTATTCCCTACTCCCAAGCAAGCTGTAGATTTGTGCGAAAATTGGCTTGAAATTAACAAGGTATAGCGCACACAGCAACAGCGGTGCCGTCTAACACGCAGCTGCAGCAGTGAGAAAATGGTGGCGACGGGGAAAATGGCTTGGTCTTATAGGGCAAGGACATGTGACATACACTGCCAATGACACATGCCCTTGCTTGTGTGAAAAAAAGCACTTCGCTCCGTGTGTGTGCTGCTGATAGGCTGACAGATTGCACCTCCCCACTGTAAATGCGGGAAAGAGAAAAAAAAATGGAGATCTTCATTATTCCTGCAGAGATCCATCCCCTGTCCCGCTGTGCACTCAAACTGCGTATTAACATTAATTTTCATCATTACTGAGAAAAAATCCAGTTATGATTTTGGTGCACGAACAGTTATCGAACATAACCTCGAACAGCCAAATTTTTCTCAAATCGTTCGTGTTCGCCGAACGGCTCGAACACCGCCCGAAACAGCTCAAATTTGAGATTGGCAAACAGTTCGAGTCGAACAACACTCATCTCTAGTACTAATACTAGGAGAGCTTTTTTTCATTTACTTACTAATAAGTTTCCTTTATAGCCAATGGAAATTTGCATTGATTTTGGGCTTGAGATAGTGCAATTGTGAGTTATAGAATCTGTATTAAGTGTTCATAAAGAACAATATGTCATCATACGCTGCAAAGATTGGCATTGAGAATAACATAGTGAAACCAATGGATTTCTTTTTGAACTTACCTAATAGTGATTCAGTGTTCACTGCCCTTCTTGACACCACTTTGCACTTTTGATGTTCCAGTGGCTTACTGGGTTAATGTGCCTGTCTTATAAACATGAGTTCATGAGTTTTAATTCTCATAGAAATTTTTTCATTTACTTATTAATAAGCTTCCTATAGAGCCAATGGAAATTTGCACTGATTTTGGGCTTGAGATAATTCAATTGTGAGATAGAATCTTTACCAAGTGTTCATAAAGAACAATATGTCTTCACATGCTGTATAGATTGGCATTAAGAATAACATAGTAAAACCAATGGATTTCTTTTTGAACTTACCTAATAGTGATTGATGGCTCACTTCCCTTCTTGACACAGCTTTGCAGTTGTGATGTTCCAGTGGCTTACTGGGTTAATGCGCCTGTATTATAAACATGAGTTCATGAGTTTTTAATCTCGGAGAACTTTTTTCATTTACTTACTAATAAAATTCCTATAGAGCCAATTGAAATTTGCATTGATTTTGGGATTGAGATAGTGCAGTTGTGAGTTATAGAATCTGAAATAAGTGTTCATAAAGTACAATATGTCATCATACGTTGCAAAGATTGGCATTGAGAATAACATAGTGAAACCAATGGATTTCTTTTTGAACTTACCTAATAGTGATTCATTGTTCACTGCCCTTCTTGACATAAATTTGCACCTGTGATTTTCAAGTGACTTACTGGGTTAATGTGCCTGTCTTGTAAACAGGAATTCATGAATTCTAATCCTCAAAGAGATTTTTTAATTTACTTACTAATAAGCTTCCTATAGAGCCAATGGAAATTTGCAGTGATTTTTGGATTGAGATAGTGCAATTGTGAGATAGAATCTGTACTAAGTGTTCATAAAGAACATGATGTCATCATAAGCTGTATAGATTGGCATTAAGAATAACATAAAAAAAACAATGGATTTTTTTTTTAACTTACCTAATAGTGATTCAGTGTTCACTGCCCTTCTTGTCATCTCTTTGCACCTGTGATTTTCCAGTGGCTTACTGGGATAATGCTCCTCTATTGTAGACATGAGTTCATGAGTTCTAATCATCGGAGAGCTTTTTTCATTTACTTACTAATAAACTTGTTATAGAGCCATTGGAAATTTACATTGATTTTGGGCTCGAGATAGTGAAATTGTGAGATAGAATCTGTACTAAGTGTTCATAAAGAACAATATGTTTTCACATGCTGTATAGATTGGCATTAAGAATATCATAGTAAAACCAATGGATTTCTTTTTGAACTTACCTAATAGTGATTCATTGTTCACTGCCCTTTTTGACACTGCTTTGCACATGTGATGTTCCAGTGGCTTACTGGGTTAAAGCTACAGTATTATAGACATGAGTTCATGAGTTTTAATCCTCGGAGAGCTTTTTTCATTTACTTACTAATCAGCTTCCTATAGAGCCATTGGAAATTTACATTGATTTTGTGCTCAAGATAGTGAAATTGTGAGATAGAATTTGTACTAAGTGTACATGAAGAACAATATGTCTTCACATGCTGTATAGATTGGCATTAAGAATAACATAGTACAACCAATGGATTTCCTTTTGAACTTATCTAATAGTGATTCATTGTTCACTGCCCTTTTTGATACTGCTTTGAACGTGTGATGTTCCAGTGGCTTACTGGGTGAATGTGGCTGTCTTGTAAACAGGAGTTCATGAGTTCTAATCCTCAAAAAGTTTTTTTCATTTACATAATAATAAACTTCCAATAGAGCCAATGGAAATTTGCATTGATTTTGGTCTTGAGATTGTGCAATTGTGAGATAGAATCTGTACTAAGTGTTCATAAAGAACAAGCTGTCATCATAGGCTATATAGATTGGCAATAAGAATAACATAGTAAAACCAATGGATTTCTTTTTGAACTTACCTAATAGTGATTCATTGTTCAATGCCCTTCTTGACATCACTTTGCATCTGTGAAGTTCAAGTGGCTTATTGGGCTAATGTGCCTATCTCGTAAACAGGCGTCCATGAGTTCTAGTTCTTGGAGAGCTTTTTTCATTTACTTATTAATAAGCTTCCTATAGATCCAATGGAAATTTGCATTGATTTTGGGCTTGAGATTGTGCAATTGTGAGATAGAATCTGAACTTAGTGTTCATAAAGAACAAGCTGTCATCATAGGCTATATAGATTGGCAATAAGAATAACATAGTAAAACCAATGGATTTCTTTTAGAACTTATCTAATAGTGATTCATTGTTCACTGCCCTTCTTGATATCATTTTGCACCTGTGAAATTCCGGTGGCTTGTTGGGCTAATGCGCCTGTCATATAAACAGGCGTTCATGAGCTCTAATTCTCGGAGAGCTTTTTTCATTTACTTATTAATAAGCTTCCTATAGTGGCAATGGAAATTTGACTTGATTTTGGGCTTGAGATAGCGCAATTGTGAGATAGAATCTGTACTAAGTGTTCATAAAGAACAAGATGTCATCATAAGCTGCGTAGATTGGCAATAAGAATAACATAGTTTAACCAATGGATTTCTTTTTGAACTTACCTAATAGTGATTCATTGTTCACTGGCCTTTTTAACACTTTTTTGCACTTGTGATGTTCCAGTGGCTTACTGGGTTAATGTGCTTGTCTTGTAAACAGGAGTTCATGTGATCTAATCCTCAGAAAGCTTTTTTCATTTACTTAATAATAAGCTTCCTATAGAGCCAATGGAAATTTGCATTGAATTTGGTCTTGAGATTGTGCAATTGTGAGATAGAATCTGTACTAATTGTTCATAAAGAACAAGCTGTCATCATAGGCTATATAGATTGGCAATAAGAATAACATAGTAAAACCAATGGATTTGTTTTTGAACTTACCTCATAGTGATTCATTGTTCACTGCCCTTCTTGACATCAATTTGCACCCTTGAAGTTCCAGTTGCTTATTGGGCTTATGCGCCTGTCTCGTAAACAGGTGTTCATGAGTTTTAATTCTCGGAGAGATTTTTTCATTTACTTACTAATAAGCTTCCTATAGAGCCAATGGAAATTTGCATTGATTTTGGGCTTGAGATTGTGCAATTGTGAGATAGAATCTGTACTAAGTGTTCATAAAGAACAAGCTGTCATCATAGGCTATATAGATTGGCAATAAGAATAACATAGTAAAACCAATGGATTTCTTTTTGAACTTACCTAATAGTGATATGTAGCACCCTGAGGATTCGGCTGCTACAGGGGTATTGCACCTCAAGCCAGAGGTGTGATATTCCACTTACGGGTAAGGATGGAGTGTGGGACTGAGCTCAGTTAGCTGCATACACTACATACATCCCATTTCCGGGGGACAGAACGACGGTACTCCCACCAGTTTATGTGCAGGTACGACAGTGTCTGTCTCTGGCTGGAGTGGGAGGGGGGTGGAACATCCCAGTAGTGTAGGGGCAGATAGGGGGAGTAGTCTGGGTAAAGCTAGGAGCTCATTGGGTGCTGGTCACCTGAGCTCACACATAGAGGGAGTACAGTCATATGAAAAAGTTTGGGCACCCCTATTAATCTTAAGCTTAATGTTTTATAAAAATTGGTGTTTTTGCAACAGCTATTTCAGTTTGATATATGTAATAACTGTTGGACACAGTAATGTTTCTGCCTTGAAATGAGGTTTATTGTGCTAACAGAAAATGTGCAATCTGCATTCAAACAAAATTTGACCGGTGCATAAGTATGGGCACCCTTATCATTTTCTTGTTTTAAATACTCCTGCCTACTTTTTACTGACTTACTAAAGCACTTTTTTTGGTTTTGTAACCTCATTGAGCTTTGAACTTTATAGCCAGGTGTATGCAATCATGAGAAAAGCTACTTAAAGTGGCCACTTGCAAGTTGTTCTCCTGTTTGAATCTCCTCTGAAGAGTGGCATCATGGGCTCCTCAAAACAACTGTCAAATGATCTGAAAACAAAGATTATTCAACATAGTTGTTCAGGGGAAGGATACAAAAAGCTGTCTCAGAGATTTAACCTGTCAGTTTCCACTGTGAGGAACATAGTAAGGAAATGGAAGAACATAGGGACAGTTCTTGTTAAGGCCAGAAGTGTCAGGACAAGAAAAACATCAGAAAGGCAGAGAAGAAGAATGGTGAGATCAGTCAAGGACAATCCTCAGACCACCTCCAGAGAGCTGCAGCATCAACTTGCTGCAGATGGTGTCACTGTGCATCGGTCAACTATACAACGCACTTTGCACAAGGAGAAGCTGTATGGGAGAGTGATGCGAAAGAAGCCGTTTCTGCAAGTACGCACAAACAGAGTCGGCTGAGGTATTGGAAGAAGCCTATTTCTTTTTGGAAGAAGGTTCTGTGGACTGATGAAACCAAGATTGAGTTGTTTGGTCATACAAAAAGGCGTTATGCATGGTGGCAAAAAAACACAGCATTCCAAGAAAAACACTTGCTACCCACAGTAAAATTTGGTGGAGGTTCCATCATGCTTTGGGGCTGTGTGGTCAATGCCGGCACTGGGAATCTTGTTAAAGTTGAGGGACGCATGGATTCCACTCAGTATCAGCAGATTCTTGGCAATAGTGTTCAAGAATCAGTGATAAAGTTGAAGTTACGCAGTGGATGGATCTTTCAGCAAGACAATGATCCAAAACACCGCTCCAAATCTACTCAGGCATTCATGCAGAGGAACAATTACAATGTTCTGGAATGGCCATCCCAGTCCCCAGACCTGAATATCATTGAACATCTGTGGGATCATTTGAAGAGGGCTGTCCATGCTCGGCGACCATCAAACTTAACTGAACTGGAATTGTTTTGTAAAGAGGAATGGTCAAAAATACCTTCATCCAGGATCCAGGAACTCATTAAAAGCTACAGGAAGCGACTAGAGGCTGTTATTTTTGCAAACGGAGGATCTACTAAATATTAATGTCACTTTTCTGGTGAGGTGCCCATACTTATGCACCTGTCAAATTTTGTTTGAATGCAGATTGCACATTTTCTGTTAGTACAATAAACCTCATTTCAAGGCAGAAACATTACTGTATCCAACAGTTATTACATATATCAAACTGAAATAGCTGTTGCAAAAACACCAATTTTTATAAAACATTAAGCTTAAGATTAATAGGGGTGCCCAAACTTTTTCATATGACTGTATATAAGGTGGGCACCATCTTAGATCAAGGTCAGTCTTCTGTAGAGGGTCAGTCTTCTGTAGAGGGTCAGTCAGTCCTGAGAGAGGTCCAGGAGCGCCTGCAGAGAGAAGAGAGAGAGAGGAGAAGAGAAGGACCCAGAGGGGGAGAAGAAGGAACCCCAAGAACCCAGTATACAACCAGAAGGGTGAAGGGTTGGCACGCAAGGGAACCGGATCCCAAATTAGTGGAGGAGAGAAACAACCCTCAACTAAGAACCGGAGGCTGCGACATTACATGTGGAGCAGCCCCTCACCAAGTCCACTAAGAAGGCACACCGAGCATAGGGTCAGGGAAGCCAAAGAAGGTTCACCCAATAGGAGACCCAAGGGAGCCGGACATAAGTGGACCCCTGGTGGGAACGGCCAGTAGAGAGGACAGTCAGAAAGGGAGCTCAGGACCAAGCTCCAGAATTGCTTGGGGGTTGGCCGAGTCCAGGACCTGGTGGACGCAGCACGGCTCGGGCGGTCACTCAAGGCCAGAGTGACCAACAGAACAGCAGTAAGTAAAAACCCTGAACTGCACAGCCTGACTCTGAGTCTTCTTACCATCCACACTGCACCACTACTACCACCATCCTCTACACCTGACCCCCTGAGGCTATACCCCTCCCGTTGGGGGTTATACTACCACAGCTGCACATCTACCATCAGCCTCAGCGGACCCTGCTGCAGCGGCGGCCTTTTGACCGCAAATCAACGGGTGGCGTAGTCGACACTAAGAACAACTAATAACACCTGTAAAGACTGCCACACACTGAGTTTGACACCCTGGGCACAGACCGGGTCACAGCCACTCGGAGACTACAACCCCCATAAGATCCGGCTCCGGGTAATCCCCAAACAGCACTGGCCCAGGGGGCGCGTCAACTTTGGTGTAGTCGGCAGGATTTCGTGCCCGCAACCACCGGGTACTGCGTGCCTGAAGAAAAGTTTAAAGTTACCTCCAAAAGAAGTCTCCTGCCGATTCCAGAGGGTCCCCGCCATCGGATGCCATCACGGATCGTTTCCCGCCGGTTGCCCGCCATCTGCAGCCTTTTTCCCGCCTTCTACGGAGTTTCCCGCCACTGGGAGACGATTCCCGCCATTTCCAGAAGATTTCCCGCCTTGGAAGAGCAGACGCCATTATGGGCGTGCCAGAGGGTGGCAAGAGGCCACCTCCCATCGTGGGCCAGGACCAGGAATGGCGCCAAAAGCGGAAACCGCCCCTACCAACGGAGACTGTGATGCTAGAGATGTCCATCAGCGTGAGAGAACTGCCCCTGGAACTGACAATCACAAAGTTGCCCCGGGACCACCTTCAATGTGGGCGGATACAGAACAAAAGAACGAAGATGGGTGCAGCCTGGAGGAGTCTGGAGAGAGCGCACCCGGAGACAAGAAGTCTGGAGAGGAGTGTGGAGAAAGCACACCCGGAGATGGAAGGAGAGACAGGCAGCACCGACCCAGTGGTCAGGAGCCTGCTGCAAGCAACAACCCCACTAGGCTTAGTGGAGATTCTGGCACAGCTCCCCCGAGACCGGGAGTGTGCGCAGACCGCGCTGGAGGGCCTCGCACGGAGGATGGCCCAGGTGCAGCGAGAGACGCTGACGGAGTGGAGCTGAGAGATGGCCCTGCAGGCAAGAACCCGCCAGCAAAGCACGCCGCCCGAGACGAGGAGACAGACCGCCTCTAAGGATGGTGCAGAAGGAGTGAAGGCCGGAGACGGCGCTGAGAAGGGAGCTGAACAGATGGAGGCAGGTAAAGGGGACGTCACTACCCCGAGCTGAGAAACCGCATGCCTGCCCCAGCTCCCCGTCGCAGAGCCCGAAATTCCCCCTGCCGTGCCCGTCGCTGCATCGTCACCGCTCCAGACAAGGCCTCAAGCAGAAGCCGCGGCCGCGACCCCTGTGACGTCACGCGCCTCAACCCTGAGCGCGGCAAAGCAGGAAACACCACCGGCCTGGTCGCAAGGCCGAGTGTCCCCGGGCGCCGCAGTGCCAACAGCGCCCTCTACCTCCACTGAGCCACCGGCCTGGTCGCTGGGCCAAGTAACCCCCGGGCGCCGCCGTCTTCACGGTGCCCTTTACGTTCAGGGTACCCCAGGCCTGGTCGCAAGGCCTGGCGAACCCGGGCGCCGCTTCCACCACCGCGCCCTCAACATCTAGAGTGCCGCACCTGGGTGAAGACCTGTTTGCCCAACACACTTGCCCGGATGGGCAGCCCTTTGTGTGGCCACCGGAGTACTACCAGCTGGAACTCCAAAAAGCAAGACCCCTGGATGAGCCCCTGATCCCGGCTCCGGCGCCTGTCAAGATCACCCCGCTCTCGCTGGAGGAGGCGCAGTTCGAGTGGGACCCCACCGGAGGAGACCTCATGGGATTCACCCGAGACTCGGGCAGCCGCAGCTGAACGTGCAGAGTGCTGCCGGCAGCAGTTGGAGGTCTTCGACCGGGAGAGGAGAGAGAGGCGGGTCCGAGAGCAGCGGCTGCAAATCCAGAGCGCAGAGCAGAAGAGCCGGACCCGGAGGAACCCCCGTGCAGCCCACGGTCCCCGTGCCACCGGGACTGTAATTAAATTCCAACTGCAGTACGGTTGGGGTTTCATCAGGGATCATCACACCCCCGGCGACGTCTTTGTCACCCGCAGAGACGTAGAAAGCCATCTGCCGGAGGGACATAGAGGTCGTGACCTGTATGTAGGGGACGAGGTCACATTCACCCGGCACAAGTGTGCCAAAGGACCCTACGCCCTCCATGTACACCGGCTGACGGAGGAGGAGCTACGGTGTGAAGAGGAGCAAGAGGACCCGGACGGGTCTGAAGGAGGAGCAGGAGTACGCCGTCATTAAAGTACGGTAAAGAGACTGTACATAGTTACCCATCAGGGTATAAGAACTGTTACTGCTGCTAATTAAAATATAGTCCCCTTTGGGACCAGTAAATTGAACTGAAACCCGTGTGTCCCTGTTCCCACTGACCGAGGATTGAGAGCGGTCATTCCTTTCCTAATACCTGGCCGAGGACTGAGAGCGGCCACCTCCCCTTGTATATAGTTGCGCTTTTTAAGGCGCCCCCTACTGGTTTTATAGGAAAGCTGTGTTATTCTACAAGAGACTGTCGCACTTTACCCGGTCAAAGGTTGCACCGTGGCCGGAGGAACAAAAAAAAAATTTACAAGAATGTTTATTATGAAAAAGTTTTATGCTGCAGAAATATATATATAATGTTTTATATGTTTATGTTGTCAAAAAAAAAAAATTGTATGTTTATGGATGTTTTATTCTCTTACAGCCCGAGGACGTGCTGTGTTTTGCCAGGGGGGGATGTAGCACCCTGAGGATTCGGCTGCTACAGGGGTATTGCACCTCAAGCCAGAGGTGTGATATTCCACTTCCGGGTAAGGATGGAGTGTGGGACTGAGCTCAGTTAGCTGCATACACTACATACATCCCATTTCCGGGGGACAGAACGACGGTACTCCCACCAGTTTATGTGCAGGTACGACAGTGTCTGTCTCTGGCTGGAGTGGGAGGGGGGTGGAACATCCCAGTAGTGTAGGGGCAGATAGGGGGAGTAGTCTGGGTAAAGCTAGGAGCTCATTGGGTGCTGGTCACCTGAGCTCACACATAGAGGGAGTATATAAGGTGGGCACCATCTTAGATCAAGGTCAGTCTTCTGTAGAGGGTCAGTCTTCTGTAGAGGGTCAGTCAGTCCTGAGAGAGGTCCAGGAGCGCCTGCAGAGAGAAGAGAGAGAGAGGAGAAGAGAAGGACCCAGAGGGGGAGAAGGAACCCCAAGAACCCAGTATACAACCAGAAGGGTGAAGGGTTGGCACGCAAGGGAACCGGATCCCAAATTAGTGGAGGAGAGAAACAACCCTCAACTAAGAACCGGAGGCTGCGACATTACATGTGGAGCAGCCCCTCACCAAGTCCACTAAGAAGGCACACCGAGCATAGGGTCAGGGAAGCCAAAGAAGGTTCACCCAATAGGAGACCCGAGGGAGCCGGACATAAGTGGACCCCTGGTGGGAACGGCCAGTAGAGAGGACAGTCAGAAAGGGAGCTCAGGACCACGCTCCAGAATTGCTTGGGGGTTGGCCGAGTCCAGGACCTGGTGGACGCAGCACGGCTCGGGCGGTCACTCAAGGCCAGAGTGACCAACAGAACAGCAGTAAGTAAAAACCCTGAACTGCACAGCCCGACAATGAGTCTTCTTACCATCCACACTGCACCACTACTACCACCATCCTCTACACCTGACCCCCTGAGGCTATACCCCTCCCGTTGGGGGTTATACTACCACAGCTGCACATCTACCATCAGCCTCAGCGGACCCTGCTGCAGCGGCGGCCTTTTGACCGCAAATCAACGGGTGGCGTAGTCGACACTAAGAACAACTAATAACACCTGTAAAGACTGCCACACACTGAGTTTGACACCCTGGGCACGGACCGGGTCACAGCCACTCGGAGACTACAACCCCCATCAGATCCAGCTCCGGGTAATCCAGAAACAGCACTGGCCCAGGGGGCGCGTCAGATACATTGTTCACTGCCCTTCTTGACACCACTTTGCACCTGTGAAGTTCCAGTGGCTTTTTGGGCTAATACCCCTGTCTCGTAAACAGGCGTTCATAAGTTCTAATTCTCGGAGAGCTTTTTTTCATTTACTTATTAATAAGCTTCCTATAGAGCCAATGGAAATTTGCATTGATTTTGGGCTTGAGGTAGTGCATTTGTGAGATATAATCTGTACTAAGTGTTCAAAAAGAACAAGATGTCATCATAAGCTGTGTAGATTGGCAATAAGAATAACATAGTTAAACCAATGGATTTCTTTTTGAACTTACCTAATAGTGATTCAGTGTTCACTGCCATTCTTGAGATAACTTTGCAGCTTTGATTTTCCAGTGGCTTACTGGGTTACTGCTCCTGTCTTGTAAGCAAGAGTTCATGAGTAATTATACTCAGAGAGCTTATTTTGTTTTACTTACTAATAAGTTTCCTATATAGCCAAAGGAAATTCGCATTGATTTTGGGCTTGAGATAGTGCAATTGTGAGTTATAGTATCTGTATTAAGTGTTTATAAAGAACAATATGTCATCATACGCTGCAAAGATTGGCATTGAGAATAACATAGTGAAACCAATGGATTTCTTTTTGTACTTACCTAATAGTGATTCATTGTTCACTGCCCTTCTTGACATCACTTTGCACCTCTGATATTCAAGTGGCTTACTGGGTTAATGCATCTTTCTTGTAAACAGTAGTCGTTTGTTCTAATCCTCGGAGAGCTTTTATTTATCTACTTACTAATAAGCTTCCTATAGAGCCAATGGAAATTTGCATTCATTTTGGGCTTGAGATTGTGAAATTGTGAGATAGAATCTGTACTAAGTATTCATACAGAACAAGATGTCATTATAATCTGTATAGATTGGCATTAAGAATAATTTAGTAAAACCAATGGATTTCTTTTTGAACTTACCTAATAGTGATTCATTGTTCACTGCCCTTCTTGACATCACTTTGCACCTCCGAAGTTCAAGTGGCTTACTGGGCAAATGCGCTTGTCTTGTAAACAGGAGTTCATGAGTTTTTAATCTCGGAGAGCTTTTTTCATTTACTTACTAATAAGCTTCCTATAGAGCCAATTGAAATTTGCATTGATTTTGGGCTTGAGATAGTGCAATTGTGAGATAGAATCTGTACTAAGTGTTCATAAAGAACAATATGTCATCATAAGCAGTATAAATTGGCATTAAGAATAACATAATAAAACCAATGGATTTCTTTTTGAGCTTACCTAATAGTGATTCAGTGTTCACTGCCCTTCTTGACATCACTTTGCACCTGTGATGTTCCAGTGGATTAATGGGTTAATGATCCTGTCTTGTAGACTTGAGTTCAAGAGTTCTAATCCTCGGAGATGTTTTTTCATTAACTTACTAATCAGCTTCCTATAGAGCCATTGGCAATTTACATTGATTTTGGGCTCGAGATAGTGAAATTGTGAGATAGAATCTGTACTAAGTGTTCATAAAGAACAATATGTTTTCACATGCTGTATAGATTGGCATTAAGAATAACATAGTAAAACCAATGGAATTGTTTTTGAACTTACCTAATAGTGGTTCATTGTTCACTGCCCTTTTTGACACCGCTTTGCACCTGTGATATTCCAGTGGCTTACTGGGTTAATGCATCTGTCTTGTATACAGGAGTTCATGAGTTCTAATCTTCAAAAAGCTTTTTTCATTTACTTACTAGTAATCTTCCAATAGAGCCAATGGAAATTTGCATTGATTTTGGTCTTGAGATTATGCAATTGTGAGATAGAATCTTTACTAAGGGTTCATAAAGAACAAGCTGTCATCATAGGCTATATAGATTGGCATTAAGAATAACACAGTAAAACAAATGGATTTCTTTTTGAACTTACCTAATAGTGATTCATTGTTCACTGCCCTTCTTGACATCACTTTGCACCTGTGAAGTTCCAGTGGCTTATTGGGCAAATGTGCCTGTCTCATAAACAGGAGTTCATAAGTTCTATTTCTCGGAGAGCTTTTATAATTTACTTACTAATAAGTTTCCTATATAGCCAATGGAAATATGCATTGGTTTTGGGCTTGAGATTGTGCAATTGTGAGTTATAGATTCTGTATTAAGTGTTCATAAAAAACAATGTCATCATACGCTGCAAAGATTAGCATTGAGAATAACATATTGAAACCTTTGGATTTCTTTTTGAACTTACCTAATAGTGATTCATTGTTCACTGCCCTTCTAGACATCGCTTTTCACTTGTGATGTTCCAGTGGCTTTCTGAGTTATTGCGATTGTTTTGTAAACAGGAGTTCATGAGTTCTCATTCTCAGAGAGCTGTTTTCTTTTACTTACTAATAAGCTTCCTATAGAGCCAATGGAAATTTGCATTGATTTTGGGCTTGAGATTGTGAAATTGTGAGATAGAATCTGTACTAAGTGTTCATAAAGAACAATATGTCATCATAAGTTGTATAGATTGGTCTTAAGAATAACATAGTAAAACCAATGGATTTCTTTTTGAACTTACCTAATAGTGATTCATTGGTCACTGCCATTCTTGACATCACTTTGCTCCTTTGATGTTCTAGTGGCTTACTGGGTTAATGCGACTGTCTTGTAAACATGAGTTCTAATACTCGGAGAGATTTTTTTCATTTACTTACTAAGAATTTTCCTATATAGCCAATGAAAATTTGCATTGATTTTGGGCTTGAGATAGTGCAATTGTGAGATAGAATCTGTACTAAGTGTTCATAAAGAACAAGATGTCATCATAAGCTGTATAGATTGGAATTAAGAATAACATAGTAAAACCAATAAATTTCTTTTTAAACTTACCAAATAGTGATTCAGTGTTCACTGCCCTTCTTGACAACATTTTGCTCCTGTGTTGTTCCAGTGGCTAACTGTGTTAATGCGCCTGTCTTGTAAACGGGAGTTCATGAGTTCTAACTCACAGAGAGCTTTTTTTTCATTTACTTACTAATAAGCTTCCTTTAGAGCCAATGGAAATTTTCATTGATTTTCGGCTTGAGATAGTGCAATTGTGAGATAGAATCTGTACTAAGTGTTCATAAAGAACAATATGTCATCACTAGTGTTGAGCATTCCGATACTGAAATATCGGGTATCGGCCAATATTCGCGGTATCGGAATTCCGATACTTAATTCTGATACTTTTACAATATCGAATACCGGAATCGGAAGTTCCCATAATGCCTGCGCTCTGCAGTGTCTGTGAAGGATGACAAGTTGGATGGCAGCGCG
Organism: Phyllobates terribilis; assembly: GCF_046119375.1. Lineage (NCBI taxonomy): Eukaryota > Metazoa > Chordata > Amphibia > Anura > Dendrobatidae > Phyllobates > Phyllobates terribilis. Next base: position 4,855,097 of record NW_027362840.1, on the reverse strand, counting down.
ATCCAGCCTGTCATCAGAATGCCATCCCAGCGGGGGAGAATTCTCCTGACTGTTTAAAAGCCGGCGCGCGGTAAAAAGCCGCCGGCTTTTAAACAATCACACAGCCCCATACTGCTTCCCCGCAGCCTCCCACCCTGATCCTCCGCTCCCCTCGCCACCTCCAATCCCAATCGTAAATTAGGACCGGGCGGGGAGCGCAGCACCAAGGAGCGAAGGACCCGGGCGGGGAAGCCGGCAGTGAAAAGACTTCACCGCCGGCTTTCCCGTTCTGTGCTGCGCTTTCCCGCCGGTTATTTCAAATGAACAGCTGAGGTATCAGGTGATGCCGATCAGCTGTTCATTTGAAGTAGCCGCGGTGCCCTCAGAGGGTTCATGTGAGTTCATGCTTGACTGCATGAACTCACATGAACTTTCCCACGGCCGCACAGGTCAGCCTCACCTCCCAGACCATCAGACCGGTCATGATTAGTGTGTGTGCGGGTGTCTGTGCGTGTGTGTGCAGGGTGTGTGTGCGATGTCTGCGTGTGTGTGCGGGGTGTCTGTGCGTGCAGGCAGACATAGGCCGATGTGACACTACTACTCCCTTCGGCCTATGTCTGTCCCCCGTCCACTCGTGCCAGCAGGATCAGCTCGATGGGAGCAGTAGTTCCCATCAGCCTGATCCTGCTATTTAAATTGCCCTACTGTGCCCCAATAAATTTTAAATACATGTCATTGGTGGCCAGTGGTTACCTAAAATAAATTAGTTCATACATTACCTGTCCCCGCCGATCGCCACCTAAAATAAAGTAAAAAATAAAAAACTACACCTATACTCACCTAGACACCTAATTCCCCGAAGCCATCGATCTCCTGTAATAAAATATAAAATAATAAACCACAACCTTATCCTTACCCCTCCGTAGTAGTCCACGAGTGTCCCACGAAGATCTCCAGTTCAGAGCAGCCACATAGAATGTGACCGCTCTGAACCGCCGCCGCTAGAATGACAGGGCCGTAAGGGTTCATCGGAGTTCAGGCAGCGCTGCTCCGGTTAGCTCCTTTACGGCCCTGCTGTATCGTGAGAAATTCCCACGGTACAGCAGATCTCCGAAGCTGCGCTGACTGAATGCACTCCGGTGACCTCATTCAGTGGCTCCCGCTGCCGGGAGTGGACGTGTTCCCGGCAGCGTGAGCTTACAGCAGCCATGCACAGCTGTCACCATCTCCAGATGTGACAGCTGTGCATGGGAGATCAGCGCAGGAACGTGGACAGGTAACTATTATTTTTAGTAAACTAAGAATTAAATAAAATGGTGTGTTTTATTTCAAATAAATTATTTTTTTCTGGGTGTAGTGTGTTTTTTCTTTTTAACACTTTGTAGGTTAGTAATGGGGGTGTCTTATAGACGCCCATCATTACTAAACTGGGCTTCATGGCAGCTGGCGCTGACATGAACCCCACCACTATTACCCCCTGCCACCGCACCAGGGCAGCGTGGAAGAGCGAGGCTAAGTGCCAGAATTGGCGCATCCTATGGATGAGCCATTTCTGGGGCGGCTGACGGCTGGTGTTTCTAGCCTGGGAGGGGGCCATTATTCATGGCACCCTTCCTGGGCTATTAATATCAGCCCCCAGCTGTCTGCCTAGCCTTTGCTAGCTATTAAAATAGGGGGGACCCCACGTCATTTTTTTGGGGGGGTCCCCCATTTTAATAGCTAGTAAAGGCTAGGTAGTCAGCTGGGGGCTGATATTAGTAGCCTGGGAAGCTCCGTGGGTTTTACCCCCTTCCCAGGCTTCAAACATCTGCCCCAGCCGTCTGCTTAACCTCCGCTAGAGACTAAAATTATGGGGGATCCCACGCCATTTTTTTTTTTAAATAAATCCTTTATTTTAACACTAAATGACATTTGAGGAGTTAATAAAGATGCAGTCCCTAAATTATTATTTATTTTTTAATTAATTTTTCCCAAAACTTTTGACGTGGGCTTCGCCATATTTTTGTATGCCAGCCAGGTACAGCATCCAGCTTCTATGAACGCGCCATTTTCCAGGGCGGCTGCGGACTGCAATTTTCAGCGGGGGGGGGCAGAAAGCTTGGGCCTCCCTGCGCTGCAGATTCCATCCCCCAGCTGCCTAGTTGTACCTGGCTGGACACAAAAATAGGGAGAAGCTCCACGTTTTTTTTTTTTTTTTTTAATTATTTCATGAAATTCATGGAATAATTAACAAAAAAAGGGCTTCCCTATATTGTTGTGTCCAACCAGGTACAAATAGGCAGCTGGTGGTTGGGGGCAGCCCGTTCCTGCCTGCTGTACCTGGCTGGACACAAATATAGTGCAAAGCCCCACGTCAATTTTTTTTAATTATTTCAGGAAATTCATGAAATAATTAAAAAAAATTTATGTGGGGCTTCGCACTATATTTGTGTCCAGTCAGGTACAGCAGGCAGGAACGGGCTGCCCCCAACCACCAGCTGCCTATTTGTACCTAGCCGGACACAACAATATAGGGAAGACCTTTTTTTTATTATTCCATGAATTTCATGAAATAATTTAAAAAAAAAATACGTGGGGCTTCGCCCTATTTTTGTGTCCAGCCAGGTACAACTAGGCAGCTGGGGGCTGGAATCCGCAGCGCAGGGAGGCCCAAGCTTTCTGGGCCCCACCCGCTGCAAATTGCAGTCCGCAGCCACCTCGGAAAATGGCGCGTTCATAGAAGCGCCATCTTCTGGCGCTGTACCCAACTCATCCAGGGCCCTGGCGCGGTGGCTCACTGGGTAATAAAGGGGTTAAGGCCAGCTTGGCATTATCAGCTGGCCCTAAGCCCGAAATTCATGGGGTCACGCCAATATTAGACATGACCACCATGAATTTCTAGTAAAGTATTTAAAAAAAACCACAAACACCCAGAAAAAAGTCCTTTAATTGAAATAAAGACACAATTCTTTATTGTTCTAAATTAAACCATACTTACCATCACGCCCATTCCAGCTGAAGCCAACGATCTCCTGCAATAAAAGAAAAATAATAAAGCAACCTCATCCTTACCTTTCCATGGTTCCCACGACAGCTTCAGCTCTGCTACATCGAGATGACAGGCTGGACCGCAGCAGAAAAATTGATGTGGGGCTTCGCCCTATATTTGTGACGCGCCCCCTGGGACATATTCCGTTTTGAGGGGAATACCCGGCACCGGATCAGATGGGGGGGGTTGTAGTCTCCGAGCGGCTGTGACCCGGTCCCGTGCCCAGGGCGTCAAGCTCAGGGTTATGTGGCAGTCTTTACTGATGTTATTAAAGTTCGTTGTGTCGACTACGCCACCCGTTGTGATGCGGTCACTGTGGCCGCCGCTGCAGCAGGGTCCGCTGAGGCTGATGGTGGATGCGCAGCTTGGTGGGATAACCCCCAACGGGAGGGGTATAGCCTCAGAGGGGACAGGCGCAGAGGATGGGGGTTGTGGTGGTGCGGTGCAGCCGGTAATGATGACAGACTCGGGTAGTGCAGTTAAGGGTCTTTACTTACTGCAGATGTTCCTGGTCACTCTAGCTCCAAGTGACCTCCCGAGCCGTGCTGCGTCCACCAGGTCCTGGATCCGGCCAACCCCCAAACAAGTCCGGAGCGTGGCCCTGAGCTCTCCCTCTGTCCTTCCTTCAGCCGTCCCCACCAGTGATTCACCTAAATCCAGCTCCCTCGGGCCTTCTGTTGGGCAACCTTTGGCCTCAGGTTCCCTGACCCTCCATGTGGTGTGCCTTCAGGGTGAATGTAGTGGGTGACCGTGACAGACTCTGCCCACGGTCTCCGGTCTCTGGCTGGGGAATGTCTTTACCCCCACCAGCTTGGGTTCCGGTACCCTTCTGCTGACTCCTCACCCGGTGTTCTTATTTGGGTTCTTGGGTCCCTTCTTTGTCCCCCTCTGGGTCTCCTTCTTTACTCCACTCTCTCTCCAGGGCTGTTGTTTCTTTCTGCAGGCTTGTCCTCTGCATCTGACTTACTCTCTGCGTCTGACCCTGATCCTAGTTGGTGCCCTCCTTATATATCCCTCTATGTGTGAGCTCAGGTGACCAGCACCCAATGAGCTCCTACCACTACCCAGACTGCTCCCCCTATCTGCCCCTACACTACATGGGATGTTCCTCCCCCCTCCCACTCCAGCCAGGAACAGGCTCGGTCGCACCTGCACATTTCTAAGTGGGAGTGCCGTCGGCCTGCTCCTCTGGAATGGGATGTATGTAGTGCATGCAGTCTATCTGAGCTCAGTTCCACACTCCATCCTTACCCGGGAGTGGAATATCACACCTCTGGGTTGAGGTGCAATACCCCTGTAGCAGCCGAATCCTCAGGGTGCTACATTCCCCCCTGGTAAATCACAGCACGTCCTCGGGCTGCAAAGACAAAAACACCAAACATACAAATTTTTATAAACATATAAAACATATAAAATATTATATATATATAAACTTTTTCATATAAACATCATCATAACATTCTCGTCGTCTCTTTCTTTCTTCCTCCTCTGGTCACCGTGCAACTCGTGACCAGGTAAAGTGCGACAGTCTTTTGAAAAGCAGTTTCTCATAAAACCAGTAGGGGGCGCCTTAGGAAGCGCAACTATGTACAGGGAAGTTTTGGCCGTTCTCAGTCCCCGGCCAGGTAAGGGAAAGGGATGGCTGCTCACAGTCCTCAGCCTGGTTTGGGTAAGGGACACACGGGTTAAACTGTTCACTGGTCCCAACGGGGACTAAACGTTAAAGCAGCCACGGTTTCTTGTGTACCCCGACGGGTAACTATATACAGTTTTTCTTTACTACTGTTCTTAATCGTAGTACCTCCTAGCCTTGAACCCGTCCGGGTCTTCTGGCTCTTCCTCCCTACACCGCAACTCCTCCTCTGTCAGGCGATGCACGTGGAGGGCGTAAGGTCCCTTGGCACACTTGTGCCGGGTGAACGTTACCTCGTCACCGACGTAGAGGTCACGGCCTTTGTGACCCTCTGGCAGGTGAGACTCGACATCCCGTCGGGTAACGAAGACGTCACCCATGGTGTTCTGGTCCTTTATGAAGCCCCACCCATGCTGCGCATTAAACTTTATTACCGTCCCGATGGTACGGGGACGATCTGCTGCACGGGGGTCCCTTCTGGTCCGGCTCTTTTGCTCCGCGCTGCGGGTCCGGGCCCATTGCTCTCTGGCCCGCCTCTCCTCCCGCTCTCTCTTGAACTCTGCCAGCTGTTGACGGCAACACTCGGTACGCTCTGCTGCAGCTGCCCGAGTCTCTCCGGTGAACCCCATCAAATCTTCTCCCGTGGGGTCCCACACGAACTGGGCTTCCTCGAGTGGAGGCGAGACCCGAGTCACGGGCTTTGGAGCCGGGATCAGGGGCTCACACAAGGGCCCTAGTCTTTGCTGCCGCTCTAGCTCAGGGTACCCTTCGGGCCAGATGAAGGGCCGCCCGTCCGGCCATGTGAGCTGGCCGAAGAGGTCCTCCCCCAGGTGTGGCACCCTTGGTATTACGGGCGCGGGCGCGGTGGTGATGGCGCCCGGGTTGCCCAGGCCTTGCGGCCAGGCCTGGGGCACCTGGAAGGTGAAGGGCACCGTTAGGACGGCGGCGCCCTGGGTTACCTGGCCTTGCGACCAGGCCGGAGGCTCCGCGGAGGTAGATGGCTCTGCTTTGGATGCGGCGCCCGGAAACGCTAGGCCCTGTGACCAGGCCGGAGGCTCTTCTTCCTGCGCCACGCTCCGGGTCACGACGCGTGACGTCACTGGGGTCGCGACGGCGGCTTCCGGTCGGGGCCTAGTCGGTGGCGGTGTCATGGCGGTCTCGGGTACGGCAGGGGGACTTTCGGGCTCTGCGACGGGGAGCTGGGGCAGGTGGGTGGTCTTCCGGTATGGGGTATAGGCATCCCCCTTACCTGCTGCCATACGTCTCGCTCCCTCTTCTGCGCCGTCTCCGGCCTTGGGTCCTCCCGCGTCATCCGCAGAGGTAGTCGGTGTCTTCTTCCAAGGGAGCGGGTTCCGTGGGCGGATTCCAGCTTGCTGGGCCATCTCCCGGCCCCACTCCGCCAGGATCTCCCTCTGCACTCGGGCCATCCTTCCCGCGAGGCCCTCCAGGGCACTCCGCGCGCACTCCCGATCTCGGGGGAGCTGCGCCAGGATCTCCGCTAAGCCTAGCGGGGTTGTTGACTCTAGCAGGCTCCTGACCATCGGGTCGGTGCTGCTCTGCTCTTCTTCCGGCAGGCTCCTGGCCAGCGGGCCGGTGCTGCTCTGCTGCCGCTCCATTCCCGGGTCTACTCTTTCTCTCCTCGACTCCGGGTGCTCTCGCTCTGGACACCTCGCCTCCGGGTGCGCTCGTTCTAGACTGCTCCAAGCGACACCCATCTTTGCTCTTTTCTTTCGTCTCCTCCCACTTCGAGGGCGGTCCCGGGGCAACTCGGTGACTGTCAGCTCCAGGGGTAGTTCTTTCACGCTGACAGACACCTCCAGCATCACAGTCTCTGTTGGTGGGGGCGGTTTCCACTTTTGGCGCCATTTTCTGTCCCGGCCCACGATGGGAGGTGGCCTCTCGCCCTCCTTTGGCACGCCCATAATGGCGTCCGCTGCTCTTCCAAGGCGGGAAATCTGCGGTTTTGGCGGGAAGCGTCGCCCAGTGGCGGGAAACTCTGCAGATGGCGGGAACAAGCTGGAAATGGCGGACAATCGGCGGGAAACGACTGGTGATGGAGTCCGATGGCGTGGACCCTCCGGAACCGGCAGGAGTCTTCTTTCTGAGGTAAACTTGCACTTTTCTTCAGGCACGCAGTACCCGGGTGTTGCGGGCACGTAATCCTGCCGACTACGCCAAAGTTGACGCGCCCCCTGGGACATATTCCGTTTTGAGGGGAATACCCGGCACCGGATCAGATGGGGGGGGTTGTAGTCTCCGAGCGGCTGTGACCCGGTCCCGTGCCCAGGGCGTCAAGCTCAGGGTTATGTGGCAGTCTTTACTGATGTTATTAAAGTTCGTTGTGTCGACTACGCCACCCGTTGTGATGCGGTCACTGTGGCCGCCGCTGCAGCAGGGTCCGCTGAGGCTGATGGTGGATGCGCAGCTTGGTGGGATAACCCCCAACGGGAGGGGTATAGCCTCAGAGGGGACAGGCGCAGAGGATGGGGGTTGTGGTGGTGCGGTGCAGCCGGTAATGATGACAGACTCGGGTAGTGCAGTTAAGGGTCTTTACTTACTGCAGATGTTCCTGGTCACTCTAGCTCCAAGTGACCTCCCGAGCCGTGCTGCGTCCACCAGGTCCTGGATCCGGCCAACCCCCAAACAAGTCCGGAGCGTGGCCCTGAGCTCTCCCTCTGTCCTTCCTTCAGCCGTCCCCACCAGTGATTCACCTAAATCCAGCTCCCTCGGGCCTTCTGTTGGGCAACCTTTGGCCTCAGGTTCCCTGACCCTCCATGTGGTGTGCCTTCAGGGTGAATGTAGTGGGTGACCGTGACAGACTCTGCCCACGGTCTCCGGTCTCTGGCTGGGGAATGTCTTTACCCCCACCAGCTTGGGTTCCGGTACCCTTCTGCTGACTCCTCACCCGGTGTTCTTATTTGGGTTCTTGGGTCCCTTCTTTGTCCCCCTCTGGGTCTCCTTCTTTACTCCACTCTCTCTCCAGGGCTGTTGTTTCTTTCTGCAGGCTTGTCCTCTGCATCTGACTTACTCTCTGCGTCTGACCCTGATCCTAGTTGGTGCCCTCCTTATATATCCCTCTATGTGTGAGCTCAGGTGACCAGCACCCAATGAGCTCCTACCACTACCCAGACTGCTCCCCCTATCTGCCCCTACACTACATGGGATGTTCCTCCCCCCTCCCACTCCAGCCAGGAACAGGCTCGGTCGCACCTGCACATTTCTAAGTGGGAGTGCCGTCGGCCTGCTCCTCTGGAATGGGATGTATGTAGTGCATGCAGTCTATCTGAGCTCAGTTCCACACTCCATCCTTACCCGGGAGTGGAATATCACACCTCTGGGTTGAGGTGCAATACCCCTGTAGCAGCCGAATCCTCAGGGTGCTACATTCCCCCCTGGTAAATCACAGCACGTCCTCGGGCTGCAAAGACAAAAACACCAAACATACAAATTTTTATAAACATATAAAACATATAAAATATTATATATATATAAACTTTTTCATATAAACATCATCATAACATTCTCGTCGTCTCTTTCTTTCTTCCTCCTCTGGTCACCGTGCAACTCGTGACCAGGTAAAGTGCGACAGTCTTTTGAAAAGCAGTTTCTCATAAAACCAGTAGGGGGCGCCTTAGGAAGCGCAACTATGTACAGGGAAGTTTTGGCCGTTCTCAGTCCCCGGCCAGGTAAGGGAAAGGGATGGCTGCTCACAGTCCTCAGCCTGGTTTGGGTAAGGGACACACGGGTTAAACTGTTCACTGGTCCCAACGGGGACTAAACGTTAAAGCAGCCACGGTTTCTTGTGTACCCCGACGGGTAACTATATACAGTTTTTCTTTACTACTGTTCTTAATCGTAGTACCTCCTAGCCTTGAACCCGTCCGGGTCTTCTGGCTCTTCCTCCCTACACCGCAACTCCTCCTCTGTCAGGCGATGCACGTGGAGGGCGTAAGGTCCCTTGGCACACTTGTGCCGGGTGAACGTTACCTCGTCACCGACGTAGAGGTCACGGCCTTTGTGACCCTCTGGCAGGTGAGACTCGACATCCCGTCGGGTAACGAAGACGTCACCCATGGTGTTCTGGTCCTTTATGAAGCCCCACCCATGCTGCACATTAAACTTTATTACCGTCCCGATGGTACGGGGACGATCTGCTGCACGGGGGTCCCTTCTGGTCCGGCTCTTTTGCTCCGCGCTGCGGGTCCGGGCCCATTGCTCTCTGGCCCGCCTCTCCTCCCGCTCTCTCTTGAACTCTGCCAGCTGTTGACGGCAACACTCGGTACGCTCTGCTGCAGCTGCCCGAGTCTCTCCGGTGAACCCCATCAAATCTTCTCCCGTGGGGTCCCACACGAACTGGGCTTCCTCGAGTGGAGGCGAGACCCGAGTCACGGGCTTTGGAGCCGGGATCAGGGGCTCACACAAGGGCCCTAGTCTTTGCTGCCGCTCTAGCTCAGGGTACCCTTCGGGCCAGATGAAGGGCCGCCCGTCCGGCCATGTGAGCTGGCCGAAGAGGTCCTCCCCCAGGTGTGGCACCCTTGGTATTACGGGCGCGGGCGCGGTGGTGATGGCGCCCGGGTTGCCCAGGCCTTGCGGCCAGGCCTGGGGCACCTGGAAGGTGAAGGGCACCGTTAGGACGGCGGCGCCCTGGGTTACCTGGCCTTGCGACCAGGCCGGAGGCTCCGCGGAGGTAGATGGCTCTGCTTTGGATGCGGCGCCCGGAAACGCTAGGCCCTGTGACCAGGCCGGAGGCTCTTCTTCCTGCGCCACGCTCCGGGTCACGACGCGTGACGTCACTGGGGTCGCGACGGCGGCTTCCGGTCGGGGCCTAGTCGGTGGCGGTGTCATGGCGGTCTTGGGTACGGCAGGGGGACTTTCGGGCTCTGCGACGGGGAGCTGGGGCAGGTGGGTGGTCTTCCGGTATGGGGTATAGGCATCCCCCTTACCTGCTGCCATACGTCTCGCTCCCTCTTCTGCGCCGTCTCCGGCCTTGGGTCCTCCCGCGTCATCCGCAGAGGTAGTCGGTGTCTTCTTCCAAGGGAGCGGGTTCCGTGGGCGGATTCCAGCTTGCTGGGCCATCTCCCGGCCCCACTCCGCCAGGATCTCCCTCTGCACTCGGGCCATCCTTCCCGCGAGGCCCTCCAGGGCACTCCGCGCGCACTCCCGATCTCGGGGGAGCTGCGCCAGGATCTCCGCTAAGCCTAGCGGGGTTGTTGACTCTAGCAGGCTCCTGACCATCGGGTCGGTGCTGCTCTGCTCTTCTTCCGGCAGGCTCCTGGCCAGCGGGCCGGTGCTGCTCTGCTGCCGCTCCATTCCCGGGTCTACTCTTTCTCTCCTCGACTCCGGGTGCTCTCGCTCTGGACACCTCGCCTCCGGGTGCGCTCGTTCTAGACTGCTCCAAGCGACACCCATCTTTGCTCTTTTCTTTCGTCTCCTCCCACTTCGAGGGCGGTCCCGGGGCAACTCGGTGACTGTCAGCTCCAGGGGTAGTTCTTTCACGCTGACAGACACCTCCAGCATCACAGTCTCTGTTGGTGGGGGCGGTTTCCACTTTTGGCGCCATTTTCTGTCCCGGCCCACGATGGGAGGTGGCCTCTCGCCCTCCTTTGGCACGCCCATAATGGCGTCCGCTGCTCTTCCAAGGCGGGAAATCTGCGGTTTTGGCGGGAAGCGTCGCCCAGTGGCGGGAAACTCTGCAGATGGCGGGAACAAGCTGGAAATGGCGGACAATCGGCGGGAAACGACTGGTGATGGAGTCCGATGGCGTGGACCCTCCGGAACCGGCAGGAGTCTTCTTTCTGAGGTAAACTTGCACTTTTCTTCAGGCACGCAGTACCCGGGTGTTGCGGGCACGTAATCCTGCCGACTACGCCAAAGTTGACGCGCCCCCTGGGACATATTCCGTTTTGAGGGGAATACCCGGCACCGGATCAGATGGGGGGGGTTGTAGTCTCCGAGCGGCTGTGACCCGGTCCCGTGCCCAGGGCGTCAAGCTCAGGGTTATGTGGCAGTCTTTACTGATGTTATTAAAGTTCGTTGTGTCGACTACGCCACCCGTTGTGATGCGGTCACTGTGGCCGCCGCTGCAGCAGGGTCCGCTGAGGCTGATGGTGGATGCGCAGCTTGGTGGGATAACCCCCAACGGGAGGGGTATAGCCTCAGAGGGGACAGGCGCAGAGGATGGGGGTTGTGGTGGTGCGGTGCAGCCGGTAATGATGACAGACTCGGGTAGTGCAGTTAAGGGTCTTTACTTACTGCAGATGTTCCTGGTCACTCTAGCTCCAAGTGACCTCCCGAGCCGTGCTGCGTCCACCAGGTCCTGGATCCGGCCAACCCCCAAACAAGTCCGGAGCGTGGCCCTGAGCTCTCCCTCTGTCCTTCCTTCAGCCGTCCCCACCAGTGATTCACCTAAATCCAGCTCCCTCGGGCCTTCTGTTGGGCAACCTTTGGCCTCAGGTTCCCTGACCCTCCATGTGGTGTGCCTTCAGGGTGAATGTAGTGGGTGACCGTGACAGACTCTGCCCACGGTCTCCGGTCTCTGGCTGGGGAATGTCTTTACCCCCACCAGCTTGGGTTCCGGTACCCTTCTGCTGACTCCTCACCCGGTGTTCTTATTTGGGTTCTTGGGTCCCTTCTTTGTCCCCCTCTGGGTCTCCTTCTTTACTCCACTCTCTCTCCAGGGCTGTTGTTTCTTTCTGCAGGCTTGTCCTCTGCATCTGACTTACTCTCTGCGTCTGACCCTGATCCTAGTTGGTGCCCTCCTTATATATCCCTCTATGTGTGAGCTCAGGTGACCAGCACCCAATGAGCTCCTACCACTACCCAGACTGCTCCCCCTATCTGCCCCTACACTACATGGGATGTTCCTCCCCCCTCCCACTCCAGCCAGGAACAGGCTCGGTCGCACCTGCACATTTCTAAGTGGGAGTGCCGTCGGCCTGCTCCTCTGGAATGGGATGTATGTAGTGCATGCAGTCTATCTGAGCTCAGTTCCACACTCCATCCTTACCCGGGAGTGGAATATCACACCTCTGGGTTGAGGTGCAATACCCCTGTAGCAGCCGAATCCTCAGGGTGCTACATTTGTGTCCAGCCAGGTACAGCAGGCAGGAACGGGCTGCCCCCAACCACCAGCTGCCTATTTGTACCTGGTTGGACACAACAATATAGGGAAGCCCTTTTTTTCTTAATTATTCCATGAATTTCATGAAATAATAAAAAAAAAAAATGCGTGGGTCTTCGCCCTATTTTTGTGCCCAGCCAGGTACAACTAGGCAGCTGGGGGCTGGAATCCGCAGCGCAGGGAGACCCAAGCTTTCTGGGCCACCCCCGCTGCAAATTGCAGTCCGCAGCCACCCCAGAAAATGGCGCATTCATAGAAGCGCCATCTTCTGGCGCTGTACCCAACTCATCCAGGGCCCTGGTGCGGTGGCTCACTGGGTAATAAAGGGGTTAAGGCCAGCTTCAGCGTGAGAATTTTCCCACGCTGTCAGTGACGTGCATGAGGTGAGCTGAGTTCATTGGACATGAACTCGGCTCATCTGGATGTCGTCACAGAGAGACGCTGAGCAGCGCAAGCATGCCTGCGCTTCTCAGTGTCTGCGGGATGACAGGCTGGATGGCAGCGTTCTGCTGCGGTCCAGCCTGTCATCTCGATGTAGCAGAGCTGAAGCTGTCGTGGGAACCATGGAAAGGTAAGGATGAGGTTGCTTTATTATTTTTCTTTTATTGCAGGAGATCGTTGGCTTCAGCTGGAATGGGCGTGATGGTAAGTATGGTTTAATTTAGAACAATAAAGAATTGTGTGTTTATTTCAATTAAAGGACTTTATTCTGGGTGTTTGTGTTTTTCTTTAACTTTGACTATGGGGTTAGTAATGGGGGTGTCTTATAGACGCCTCTCCATTACTAACCTGGGCTTGATGTCAGCTGGCATTATAAGCTGACATCAACCCCAGCCCTATTACCCCACTGCCACCGCTACAGGGCAGTGGGAAGAGCGAGGCTAAGTGCCAGAATTGGTGCATCCTATGGATGCGCCATTTCTGGGGCGGCTGACGGCTGGTGTTTCTAGCCTGGGAGGGGGCCAATATTCATGGCACCCTTCCTGGGCTAATAAAATCAGCCCCCAGCTGTCTGCCTAGCCTTTGCTAGCTATTAAATTAGGGGGGACCCCACGTTATTTTTTTTGGGGGGTTCCCCCATTTTAATAGCTAGTAAAGGCTAGGTATTCAGCTGGGGGCTGATATTAGTAGCCTGGGAAGCTCCGTGGGTATTACCCCCTTCCCAGGCTTCAAACATTTGCCCCAGCTGTCTGCTTAACCTCCGCTAGAGCCTAAAATTAAGGGGAACCCCACGTCAATTTTTTTTTAAATAAATCCTTTATTTTAACACTAAATGACAAGTACAGTAATCAACACTATCACTGTACTTCTTATATATGTGACTGACATGTTTCTATCTATCTAATCTATGTGTGATGCTCTATTCTTTCTGTTATAAATTGTCGGGTACAGATGCTGAATTGCCGGCCGGCTTTCTTAAAGAGACGGTGCACGAAAACACTAATATTTTTTTAAATAAATCCTTTACACTAAATGACAAGTACAGTAAGCAACACTGTCACTGTACTTCATAGATATGTGACTGACATGGTTCTATCTACCTAATCTATGTGTGAAGCTCTATTATTTCTGTTGTAAATTGTCGGGTACCGGTGAATGCCGCTGATGAATTGCCGGCTTTTCATGTCATTCTACATTATTCTTAGTTGTTTTACTTCATGTAGAATTAACCTACAAGGAAAGAAAGGGTTTATTTTCATTCCGATATTTGTGTCCCATTGACTTGCATTGGTTTCCGGTATCGGAATCGGCGATATCCGATACTTTTTGGGTATCGGCCCGATCCAATCCGATACGATATTTCCTGATATTGGAAGGTATCGCTCAATACTAGTCATCACACGCTGCAAATAATGACATTAAGAATAACATATGTAAGTTCAAAAAGAAATCCATTGGTTTTACTAACATGACATGTGCCATGCACGTGGGCACCCCGTGACATGTGGCACGTATTTGGGGCCCCCATGACATGCGGCATGCATTTGAGGCCCCCAAGACATCCTGCATGCATGTGGGGCCCCCATGACATGCGGCATGCATTTGGGGCCCCCATGACATGTGGCATGAACGTGGGCTCCCATGACATGCGGCATGTATGTGCGGCCTCCATGACATGCGCCATGCATTTGGGAACCCCATGACATGCGGCATGCATGTTGGGCCCCCATGACATGCGCCATACATGTGGGGCCCCATGACATGCGGCACGTATTTGGGGCACACATGACATGCGACATGCATTTGGGGCCCCCATGCCGTGCGGCATGCATGTGGGGCCCCCATGACATGCGGCATGCATGTGGGACCACCATGACATGCGGCATGTATTTGGGGCCCCCATGACATGCGGCATGCATTTGAGGCCCCCATGATAAGCGGCACGTATTTGGGGACCCCATGACATGGGGGATGCATTTGGGGTCCCCATGACATGCGGCCTGCATTTGAGGCCCCCATGACATGCGGCAAGCATTTGGCATCCACATGACATGCAGCATGCACGTGGGACCCCCATGACATGCGGCATGCATGTGGGGCCCCCCTGACACGCCGCATGCACGTGGGGCAACCATGACATGCGGCACGTATTTGGGGCCCCCATGACATAAGGCTTGCATTTGGGCCCCCATGACATGCGCCATGCATGTGGGGCCCCAATGACATGCGGCACGTATTTGGGGCCCCCATGACATGCGGCATGCAATTGGGCCCCCAATGATACGGTATGCCCGAGGGGCCCCCATGACATGCGGTATGCATTTGGTCCGCCCATGATATGCGGCATGCTTGTGGGGTCCACATGACATGCGGAATGCATTTGGGGCCCGTATGACACCCGGTATGCATGTGGGGCCCCCATGACATGCGGCACGTATTTATGGCCCTCATGACATGCAGCATACATTTGGTGCCGCCATGACATGCGGCATGCATTTGGGGGCCCCATGACATGCGGCATGCATGTTGGGCCCCCATGACATGCGACATGCATTTGGGGCCCCATGATAAGCGGCACGTATTTGGGGCCCCAAAGACATGTGGCATGCATTTGGGACCCCCATGACATATGGCATGAACGTGGGCCCCCATGACATGCGGCATGAACGTGGGCCCCCATGACATGCGGCATGCATGTGGGGCCTCCTTGACATGCGCCATGCATTTGGGGATCACATGACATGTGGCATGCATTTGAGGCCCCCATGATAAGCGGCACGTATTTGGCGTCCCCATGACATGGGGGATGCATTTGGGGTCCCCATGACATGCGGCATGCAAATGGGGACCCCATGACACATGGCATGCATGTGGGGCCCCCTATGACATGCGGCATGCATGTGGGGCCCTCATGACATGCGGCATGTATTTATGGCCCTCATGACATGCGGCATACATTTGTGGCCCCCATGACATGTGGCATGAACGTGGGCCCCCATGACATGCGGCATGCATGTGGGGACTCCATGACATGTGCCATGCATTTGGGGACCCCATGACATGTGGCATGCATGTTGGTCCCCCATGACATGCGCCATACATGTGGGGCCCCATGACATGCGGCACGTATTTGGGGCACACATGACATGCGACATTCATTTGGGGCCCCCATGACATGCGGCATGCATGTGGGGTACCCATGTCATGCAGCATGCATTTGGGCCCCCATGACATTCGGCATGCATTTGAGGCCCCCATGATCAGCGGCACGTATTTGGGGACCCCATGACATGGGGGATGCATTTGGGGTCCCCATGACATGCGGCATGTATTTGGGGACCCCATGACACATGACATGCATGTGGGGCCCCCATGACATGCAGCATGCAAGTGGGGCCCCCATGACATGCAGCACGTATTTATGGCCCTCATGACATGCGGCATACATTTGTGGCCCCCTTGACATGCGGCATGCATTTGGGGCCCCCATGACATGCGGCATACATTTGGGGCCCCATGACATGCGGCATTAATTTGGGGCCCCCATGAAATGGGGAATGCAAGTGGGGACCCCATGACATGCGGCATGCATGTGGAGCCCCATGACATGCGGAATGCACGTGGGGCCCCCATGACATGCGGCATGCATTTTGGGCCCCCATTATATGCAGCGTGCATTTGTGGCCTCCATGACATGCGGAATGCATTTTGGGCCCCCATGACATGAGGCATGTGTAGCACCCCGAGGACTCGGCTGCTACAGGGGTATTGCACCTCGAACCAGAGGTGTGGTATTCCACTCCCGGGTAAGGATGGAGTGTGGAACAGAGCTCAGACAACTGCATGCACTACACTCACCCCATTTCCGGTTGACAGAACAACGGTACTCCCACTAGGTAGATGTGCAGGTACGACAGCGTCTGTCCCCGGCTGGAGTGGGGAGGGGGGAGGAATATCCCTGTAGTGTAGGAGCAGATAGGGGAGGTACTCTGGGTATAGCTAGGAGCCCATTGGGTGCTAGTCACCTGGGCTCACACATAGAGGGAGTATATAAGGTGGGCACCATCTTGAGACTAAGTCGTCGAGTTCACAGAGGAGGAGCAGAGCAGAGGAGCTCAGCCAGAGAGGGCTGACAGGGAGCTGTGGCTCCGGCTGGGCCCAGCTCCAGGGCCAGGCCTGAAGCAGAGAGAAGGAGACAGAAAGGCCCAGAGACGCAAGGAGAGAGGGAACCCTGAGATCCCACAGGAGAACGAAAAGGGTGAAGGGTTGGCAGAGAAGGGTACCGGATCCCAAACTGGTAGAGGCTAATCATCCTCAGCCAGGAACCGGAGGTCGTGGTCAAGCTTTGGCACGACCCTCACCACATCCACCAGGAAGGCATACCACGCATAGGGCCAGGGAAGCCAGGAAAGGTTTCACCACCAAGAGGCCCGAGGGAGCCGGACATAGGTGGGTCCCTGGTGAGAACGGCCAGTAGGAAGGAAGAGAGGGGAGCTCTGGACCACGCTCTGGAACTACCTGGGAGTTGGCCGAGTCCCTGACCTGGTGGACGCAGAATGACTCGGGTGGTCCTTACTGTGCACAAGCGACCGGATAAAGAACAGTGAGTAAAGCTTTTGAAACTGCACTTCAAGCCTCCGTGTTTCGTGGTCACACCTGCACCTTCAGTACTGGGACACCCGCACCATCACTCCCCTCATCCAACTCACAATAGCTGCCCTGAGGCCATACTCCTCCCGTTGGGGGTTATACCATCCACGCTGCACAATCCTACCACCGGCCTCAGCGGTCTGCCCTGCAGCGGCAGCTCCATAGCTGCATTCAACGGGTGGCGTAGTCGAACAATACAGTATCATCTGCCAAACACTGCCTCCTAGTTTGACACCCTGGGCACGGACCGGGTCACCGCCACGAGGACTACTACTCCTATTCAGATCCGGCTCCGGGTATCCCCTGAACATGGCCCAGGGGGCGCGTCAACTTTGGCGTAGTTGGCAGGATCTCGTGCCCGCAACTACCGGGTACTGCGTGCCTGAAGAAAAGTTTACATGTACCGTAAGAAGAAGTCTCCCGCCAATTCCAGAGGGTCCCCGCCATCGGACGCCATCTCGGGTCGTTTCCCGCCGTTTGCCCGCCATCTGCAGCCTTTTCCCGCCATCCGCAGAGTTTCCCGCCATTAGGAGACGATTCCCGCCATCTGAGACGATTTCCCGCCCTGGCAGAGCGGACGCAATTATGGGGGTGCCAGAGGGTGGCAAGAGACGACCTCCCATCGTGGGCCTGGTCCCAGAAGAGCGCCAAAAGCAAAGACCGCCCCCACCAGCAGAGACTGCAATGATAGAAATGTCCATCAGCGTGGGGGGACTGCCCCTGGAACTCACAATCACCAAGTTGCCCCGGGACCACCCTCAGTATGGGCGAATCAAGAACAAAAGAGAGAGGATGGGTGCAGCCTGGAGGAGTCTGGAGAGATCGCACCCGGAGATGGAGGGAGAGTCAGGCAGCACCGACCCCGTGGTCAGGAGCCTGTTGCAGGCTGCCACCCCAGAAGGCCTGGTGGAGATCCTGGCACAGCTCCCCAGAGATCGGGAGCATGCACAGACCGCGCTGGAGGGCTTGGCTCGGAAGATGGCCCGAGTGCAGCGGGAAGCGCTGGCCGAGTGGAGCAGGGAGATGGCCCAGCAGGCTGGAACCCGCCAGCAGAGGACGCCACCCGCAACGAGGAGCACGCCTGCCCCTGAAGATGGTGCAGGAGGGACGAAGGCCGGGGACGACGCCGTGGAGGGAGCCACAGAGATGGAAGCAGGTAAAGGGGACGTCACCACCCCGTGCCCCGTGGCCGTAAGCCTGTCCCAGCTCCCCGTCGCAGAGCCTGAAGTTCTACTCACCGCGCCCATTGCTGCACCGCCACTGCTCCCAGCTAGGCCTCAAGCGGCAGGAGCCGCGGCCACGCCCCCTTCCGCGCCACGCTCCTTGACTCTGAGTGCGACGAAGCAGGAGATACCACCGGCCTGGTCGCAGGGCCGAGTACCCCCGGGCGCCGCCGTCTCTAAAGTGCCCTTCACCTTCAGAGTGCCACCGGCCTGGTCGCAAGGCCTGGTGAATCCGGGCGCCGATGCCCCCACCGCATCCTCGACCTCCACAGTGCTGCCCCTGGGTGAAGATCTGTTTGCGCAGCATACCTGCCCGGATGGGCAGCCCTTTGTGTGGCCCCCGGAGTACATTAACCCCCGACTCCGGAGGGAACGGCCCCTGTGTGAGCCCCTGATCCCGGCTCCGGCGCCCGCCAAAATCGTTCCGCTCCCGTTGGAGGAGGCTCAGTTCGCATGGGACCCCACCGGTGAAAATCTCATGGGGTTCACCCAGGAGACCCGGGCGGCCGCAGCCCAGCGTGCGGAGTGCTGCCGACAACAACTGGAGGTCTTCAACAGAGAACGGTGAGAGAGGCGGGTCCGCGAGGAGCGGCTGCAGGTTCAAAGCGCGGACCAGAAATGCCGGACCCGACGAAACCCCCGTGCGGCCCACGGTCCCCGCGCCACCGGGACCGTAGTAAAGTTTCAACTGGAGCACGGTTGGGGCTTTATCCGGGATCACAGAACCCCCGGCGACGTCTTTGTCACCCGCAGGGATGTCGAGAGCCATCTGCCGGAGGGACACCGCGGACGTGACCTTTACCCGGGTGACGAGGTCACCTTCACCCGGCATCAGTGTGCCAAAGGACCGTACGCCCTTCACTTGCACCGGTTGACGGAGGAAGTGCTGCGGTATGAGGGAGATCAAGAGGACCCGGATGGGTTTTAAGACTACCCTCAGGAAGGAGCAGGAGGGCATCGTCACCAATAAGAGGTGAACAGGACTGTACAAAGTTACCCGTCGGGGTATGAGAACTGTTGTGAATTAAGAGTATGGTCCCCGTTGGGACTAGTGAACTGTTACCTGTGTGTCCCTATCCCTAACCAGGCTGAGGACTGTGAGCAGCCATTCCTAATCCCCACTGGCCGAGGACTGAGAGCGGCCAAACCCCTGTAAATAGTTGCGCTTCCTAAAGCGCCCCCTACTGGTTTTAAAAGGAACTGCTTTTAGAGACGGTTGCACTTAACCTGGTCACAAGTTGCACGGTGGCCAGGAATCAATAGTGTGTTGGTCAAGAGTGTTTTATAATGAAAAGTTATATATGCTGCTAACAGAGTTTATAGTGTTTTATATGTATGTAGAGAAAATATTGTAATGTTTATTAGTGTTTAATACCTGTAGTGTTAAAAGAAGAAAAGAACCTCCCATAAAGGGATGAGTTTACAGTTTATATTTTATAAGTAAGTGCACTTTAAAATGTTTGTATGTTTCTTTTGGGTTTTTACTCTTTTCCAGCCCGAGGACGTGCTGTGGTTTGCCAGGGGGGAATGTAGCACCCCGAGGACTCGGCTGCTACAGGGGTATTGCACCTCGAACCAGAGGTGTGGTATTCCACTCCCGGGTAAGGATGGAGTGTGGAACAGAGCTCAGACAACTGCATGCACTACACTCACCCCATTTCCGGGGGACAGAACAACGGTACTCCAACTAGGTAGATGTGCAGGTATGACAGCGTCTGTCCCCGGCTGGAGTGGGGAGGGGGGAGGAATATCCCTGTAGTGTAGGAGCAGATAGGGGAGGTACTCTGGGTATAGCTAGGAGCCCATTGGGTGCTAGTCACCTGGGCTCACACATAGAGGGAGTATATAAGGTGGGCACCATCTTGAGACTAAGTCGTCGAGTTCACAGAGGAGGAGCAGAGCAGAGGAGCTCAGCCAGAGAGGGCTGACAGGGAGCTGTGGCTCCGGCTGGGCCCAGCTCCAAGGCCAGGCCTGAAGCAGAGAGAAGGAGACAGAAAGGCCCAGAGACGCAAGGAGAGAGGGAACCCTGAGATCCCACAGGAGAACGAAAAGGGTGAAGGGTTGGCAGAGAAGGGTACCGGATCCCAAACTGGTAGAGGCTAATCATCCTCAGCCAGGAACCGGAGGTCGTGGTCAAGCTTTGGCACGACCCTCACCACATCCACCAGGAAGGCATACCACGCATAGGGCCAGGGAAGCCAGGAAAGGTTTCACCACCAAGAGGCCCGAGGGAGCCGGACATAGGTGGGTCCCTGGTGAGAACGGCCAGTAGGAAGGAAGAGAGGGGAGCTCTGGACCACGCTCTGGAACTACCTGGGAGTTGGCCGAGTCCCTGACCTGGTGGACGCAGCATGACTCGGGTGGTCCTTACTGTGCACAAGCGACCGGATAAAGAACAGTGAGTAAAGCTTTTGAAACTGCACTTCAAGCCTCCGTGTTTCGTGGTCACACCTGCACCTTCAGTACTGGGACACCCGCACCATCACTCCCCTCATCCAACTCACAATAGCTGCCCTGAGGCCATACCCCTCCCGTTGGGGGTTATACCATCCACGCTGCACAATCCTACCACCGGCCTCAGCGGTCTGCCCTGCAGCGGCAGCTCCATAGCTGCATTCAACGGGTGGCGTAGTCGAACAATACAGTATCATCTGCCAAACACTGCCTCCTAGTTTGACACCCTGGGCACGGACCGGGTCACCGCCACGAGGACTACTACTCCTATTCAGATCCGGCTCCGGGTATCCCCTGAACATGGCCCAGGGGGCGCGTCACATGCATTTGGGGCCATCATGACATGCGGCATACATTTGGGGCCACCATGACATGCGGCTTGCATTTGTGGACCACATGACATGCGGCATGCATTTGGGTCCCCCATGACATGCGGCCTGTACTTGGGGCCCCCATGACATGCGGCATGCATGTGGGACCCCATGACATGCGGCATGTATTTATGGCCCTCATGACATGCGGCATACATTTGTGGCCCCCATGACATGTGGCATGAACGTGGGCCCCCATGACATGCGGCATGCATGTGGGGACTCCATGACATGTGCCATGCATTTGGGGACCCCATGACATGTGGCATGCATGTTGGTCCCCCATGACATGCGCCATACATGTGGGGCCCCATGACATGCGGCACGTATTTGGGGCACACATGACATGCGACATTCATTTGGGGCCCCCATGCCATGCGGCATGCATGAGGGGTCCCCATGTCATGCGGCATGCATTTGGGCCCCCATGACATTCGGCATGCATGTGGGGCCACCATGATATGCGGCATGCATTTGAGGCCCCCATGATAAGCGGCACGTATTTGAGGACCCCATGACATGGGGGATGCATTTGGGGTCCCCATGAAATGCGGCATGTATTTGGGGACCCCATGACACATGACATGCATGTGGGGCCCCCATGAGATGCAGCATGCAAGTGGGGCCCCCATGACATGCGGCACATATTTATGGCCCTCATGACATGCGGCATACATTTGTGGCCCCCTTGACATGCGGCATGCATTTGGGGCCCCCATGACATGCGGCATACATTTGGGGCCCCATGACATGCGGCATTAATTTGGGGCCCCCATGAAATGGGGAATGCAAGTGGGGACCCCATGACATGCGGCATGCATGTGGAGCCCCCATGACATGCGGAATGCACGTGGGGCCCCCATGACATGCGGCCTGCATTTTGGGCCCCCATGATATGCAGCGTGCATTTGTGGCCCCCATGACATGCGGAATGCATTTTGGGCCCCCATGACATGAGGCATGCATTTGGGGCCATCATGACATGGGGCATACATTTGGGGCCACCATGACATGCGGCTTGCATTTGTGGACCCCATGACATGTGGCATGCATTTGGGTCCCCCATGACATGCAGCCTGTATTTGGGGCCCCCATGACATGCGGCA
This sequence comes from Phyllobates terribilis, assembly GCF_046119375.1. Lineage (NCBI taxonomy): Eukaryota > Metazoa > Chordata > Amphibia > Anura > Dendrobatidae > Phyllobates > Phyllobates terribilis. The sequence continues at coordinate 4,833,092 of NW_027362840.1, read as the reverse complement.
TGCATTTGGGGCCGCCATGACATGCGGCATGCAAGTGGGGCACCCATGACATGCGGCATGCACGTGGGGCCCCCATGACATGTGGCACGTACTTGGGGCCCGCATGACATGCGGCATACATTTAGGGCCCCCATGACATGCGGCATGCATTTGGAGCCCCCATGACATGCGTCATACATTTGGGGCCCCCATGACATGCTAAATGCATTTGGGGCCCCATGACATGCGGCATGCATTTGGGGGCCCCATGACATGCGGCATGCACGTGGGGGCCCCTTACATGAGGAATGCACGTGTGGCCCCCATGACATGCGGCATGCATTTGGGGCCCCATGACATGCGGCATGCATTTGGTCACCCCATGATATGCGGCATGCACGTGGGGCCCCCATGACATGCGGCATGCATTTTGGGCCCCCATAACATGCGGCGTGCACGTGGGGGCCCCATGACATGAGGAATGCACGTGGGGACCCCATGACATGCAGCATGGATTTGGGGCCCCCATGACATGCAGCACATATTTGGGGCCCCCATGACATGCGGCATGCATTTGGGGCCCTCATGACATGCGGCATGCACGTGGGGCCCCCATGACATGCGGCATGCATTTGGAACGCCCATGACATGCGTCATGCATGTGAGGCCTCCATGACTTGCGGCATGCATGTGAGGCCCCCACGACATGCGGCATGCATTTGGGGCCCCCATGACATGCGGCATTCATGTGGGTAACCCATGACATTCGCCATTAATGTGGGGCCCCCAAGTCATGCGGCACATATTTGGGGCCCCATTGACATGCGGCAAGAATTTGAGGCCCCCATGACATGCGGAACGCATTTGGGGCCTCCATGACATGCGGCATGCATTTGGAACCCCCATGACATGCGGCATGCACGTGGGGCCCTCATGACATGCGGCATGCATGTGGAGCCCCCATGACATGCGGCACGCAAGTGGCAACCATGACATGCTTCATGCATGTGGGGCCTCCATGACATGCGAAAGGCATTTGGGGTACCCATGACATGCCGGATACACGTGGGGCCCCCATGACATGTGGCATGAACGTGGTGCTTCCATGACATGCGGCATGCACGTGGGCCCCCATGACATGCGGCATGCACGTGGGGCCCCCATGACACGCGGCAGAGCTTTAGGGCCCCCATGACATGCGGCATGCATTTGGACCCTCATGACATGCGGCACGTATTTGGGGCCCCCATGACATGCGGCATACATTTAGGGCCCCCATGACATGCGGCATGCATTTGGACCCTCATGACATGCGGCACGTATTTGGGGCCCCCATGACATGCGGCATACATTTAGGGCCCCCATGACATGTGTCATGCATTTGGGGCCCTATGATATGCGGAATGTACTTGGGGGCCCCATGACATGCGGAATGCACGTCGGGCCCCCATGACATGCGGCACGTATTTGGGGCCCCCATGACATGCGGCATACGTTTGGGGCCCCCATGACATGCGGCATGCATTTGGGGCCCCATGACATGCGGAATGCACGTGGAGGCCCCATGACCTGCGCAATGGCATGCATGTGGGGCCCCCTTGACATGCGGCATGCATTTGGGACCCCCATGACATGAGGCATACATTTGGGGCCCCCGTAACATGCGGCATGCCTTTGGGGCTCCATGACATGCCGCATGCATTTGGGGCCCCATGACATGCGGCATGCCTTTGGGGCCCTATGAAATGCGGCATGCATTTGGGGCCCCCATGACATGCGGCATGCATGTGGGGCTACCTTGGCATACGGCATGCATTTGGGGCCCCCATGACGTTCGGCATACACTTGGGGCCCCCATGAAATGTGGCATGCATTTGGGGCCCCATGACACGCGGCATACCTTTAGGGCCCCCATGACATTCGGCATGCACGTGGGGCCCCCATGAAATGCGGCACGTATTTTGGGTCCCCATGACATGCAGCATACATTTAGGGCCCCCATGACATGCGGCATGCATTTGGGGCCCCATGACATGCGGCATGCACGTCGGGCCCCCATGACATGCGGCACGTATTTGGGGCCCCCATGACATGCGGCATACGTTTGGGGCCCCCATGACATGCGGCATGCATGTGGGGTCCCCATGTCATGCGGCATGTATTTGGGCCCCCATGACATTCGGCATGCATGTGGGGGCACCATGACATGCGGCATGCATTTGAGGCCCCCATGATAAGCGGCACGTATTTGGGGACCCCATGACATGGGGGATGCATTTGGGGTCCCCATGAAATGCGGCATGTATTTGGGGACCCCATGACACATGACATGCATGTGGGGCCCCCATGAGATGCAGCATGCAAGTGGGGCCCCCATGACATGCGGCACATATTTATGGCCCTCATGACATGCGGCATACATTTGTGGCCCCCTTGACATGCGGCATGCATTTGGGGCCCCCATGACATGCGGCATACATTTGGGGCCCCATGACATGCGGCATTAATTTGGGGCCCCCATGAAATGGGGAATGCAAGTGGGGACCCCATGACATGCGGCATGCATGTGGAGCCCCCATGACATGCGGCATGCATTTGAGGCCCCCATGATAAGCGGCACGTATTTGGGGACCCCATGACATGGGGGATGCATTTGGGGTCCCCATGAAATGCGGCATGTATTTGGGGACCCCATGACACATGACATGCATGTGGGACCCCCATGAGATGCAGCATGCAAGTGGGGCCCCCATGACATGCGGCACATATTTATGGCCCTAATGACATGCGGCATACATTTGTGGCCCCCTTGACATGCGGCATGCATTTGGGGCCCCCATGACATGCGGCATACATTTGGGGCCCCATGACATGCGGCATTAATTTGGGGCCCCCATGAAATGGGGAATGCAAGTGGGGACCCCATGACATGCGGCATGCATGTGGAGCCCCCATGACATGCGGAATGCACGTGGGGCCCCCATGACATGCGGCATGCATTTTGGGCCCCCATGATATGCAGCGTGCATTTGTGGCCCCCATGACATGCGGAATGCATTTTGGGCCACCATGACATGAGGCATGCATTTGGGGCCATCATGACATGGGGCATACATTTGGGGCGACCATGAGATGCGGCTTGCATTTGTGGACCCCATGACATGCGGCATGCATTTGGGTCGCCCATGACATGCGGCCTGTATTTGGGGCCCCCATGACATGCGGCATGCATTTGGGGCCGCCATGACATGCGGCATGCAAATGGGGCACCCATGACATGCGGCATGCACGTGGGGCCCCCATGACATGCGGCACGTACTTGGGGCCCCCATGACATGCGGCATACATTTAGGGCCCCCATGACATGCGGCATGCATTTGGAGCCCCCATGACATGCGTCATACATTTGGGGCCCCCATGACAAGCGGCATGCATTTGGGGCCCCATGACATGCGGCATGCATTTGGGGGCCCCATGACATGCGGCATGCACGTGGGGGCCCCATGACATGCGGCATGCACGTGATGCTTCCATGACATGCGGCATGCACGTGGGTCCCCATGACATGCGGCATGCACGTGGGGCCCCCATGACACGCGGCAGAACTTTAGGGCCCCCATGACATGCGGCATGCATTTGGGACCCTCATGACATGCGGCACGTATTTGGGGCCCCCATGACATGCGGCATACATTTAGGGCCCCCATGACATGCGGCATGCATTTGGGGCCACATGACATGCGGCATGCACGTCTGGCCCCTATGACATGCGGCACGTATTTTGGGCCCCCATGACATGCGTCATACATTTGGGGCCCCATGACACGTGTCATGCATTTGGGGCCCCATGATATGCGGAATGCACTTGGGGGCCCCATGACATGCGGAATGCACGTGGGGCCCCCTTGACATGTGTCATGCATTTGGGGCCGCCATGACATGCGGCATGCAAGTGGGGCACCCATGACATGCGGCATGCACGTGGGGCCCCCATGAAATGCGGCACGTATTTTGGGCCCCCATGACATGCAGCATACATTTAGGGCCCCCATGACATGCGGCATGCATTTGGGGCCCCATGACATGCGGCATGCACGTCGGGCCACCATGACATGCGGCACGTATTTGGGGCCCCCATGACATGCGGCATACGTTTGGGGCCCCCATGACATGCGGCATGCATTTGGGGCCCCATGACATGCGGAATGCACGTGGAGGCCCCATGACCTGCGCAATGGCATGCATGTGGGGCCCCCTTGACATGCGGCATGCATTTGGGACCCCCATGACATGAGGCATACATTTGGGGCCCCCATAACATGCGGCATGCCTTTGGGGCCCCATGACATGCCGCATGCATTTGGGGCCCCATGACATGCGGCATGCCTTTGGGGCCCTATGAAATGCGGCATGCATTTGGGGCCCCCATGACATGCGGCATGCATGTGGGGCTACCTTGGCATACGGCATGCATTTGGGGCCCCCATGACGTTCGGCATACACTTGGGGCCCCCATGAAATGTGGCATGCATTTGGGGCCCCATGACATGCGGCACGTATTTGGGGCCCCCATGACATGCGGCATACATTTAGGGCCCCCATGACATGCGGCATGCATTTGGGGCCCCATGACATGCGGCATGCACGTCGGGCCCCCATGACATGCGGCACGTGTTTTGGGCCCCCATGACATGCGGCATACATTTTGGGCCCCCATGACATGTGTCATGCATTTGGGGCCCCATGATATGCGGAATGCACTTGGGGGCCCCATGACATGCGGAATGCACGTGGGGCCCCCATGACATGCGGCATGCATTTAGGGCCCCCATGACATGCGGCATACATGCGGGGCCCCCTTGACATGTGGCATGCATTTGGGGCCGCCATGACATGCGGCATGCAAGTGGGGCACCCATGACATGCGCTATGCATGTGGGGCCACCATGACATGCGGCAAGTATTTGGGGCCCCCATGACATGCGGCATGCATTTGGGGTCCCCATGACATGCGTTATGCACGTGGGGCCCCCATGACATGCGGCATGCATTTTGATCCCCCATGACACCCGACATGCATGTGGAGCCCCGATGACATGCGGCATGCATGCGGGGCCCCCCTGACATGCGGCATGCACTTGGGGCCCCCATGACATTCAGAATGCATTTGGGCCCCCCATGAAACGCGGCATGCACGTGGGCCCCCATGACATGCGGTATGCATTTGGGGCCCCCATGACATGTGCCATGCATGTGGGGCCCCATGACATGCGGCACGTATTTGGGGCCCCCATGACATGCGGAATGCATTTGGGGTCCCATTGACATGCCGCATGCACATGGGGCCCACATGTCATGCGGCATGCGTTTGGGGCCCCCATGACACACGGCATGCATGTGGGCCCCCATGACATGCCGCACGTATTTTGGGACCCCATGATATGCCGCATGCATTTGGGGCCCGCATGACACCCGGCATGCATGTGGGGCCTCCATGACATGCAGCATGCACGTGGGGCCCCCATGACATGCGGCATGCATTTGGGGTACCCATGACATGCGGTATGCACGTGGTGCCCCCATGACATGTGCATCCTTTTGGGGCCCCCATGGCATGCAGAATGCATGTGGGGCCCCCCATTACATGCGCATGCATGTGGGGCCCCCATGTCATGCGGCATGCACGTGGGGCACCTATGACATGCGGCACGTATTTGGTGCCCCCATGACTAGCAGCATACATTTGGGGCCCCCATGACATGCGGCATGCATTTGGGGCCCCCATGATATGCGGCATACATTTGGCGCCCCCATGACATGCGGCATGCATTTGGGGCCCCCATGACATGCGGCATGCATATTGGGCTCCCATGACATGCGGCATGCATGTGGAGCCCCATGACATGCGCCATGCATGTGGGGCCCCATGTCATGCGGCACGTGTTTGGGGCCCCAAAGAGATGCCGCATGCACGTGGGGCCTCAATGACATGTGCCACGCATTTGGGGCACCCATGACATGTGGCATGTATTTGGGGCTCCCATGACATGCGGCATGTATTTGGGGCCCCCATGACATGCGGCATGCATTTGGTGCCCCCATGATATGCAGCACCTATTTGGGGCCCCCATGACATGCCGCATGCATTTGGGGTCCCCATGACATGCGGTATGCACTTGGGGACCCCATGACATGCGGCATGCGTTTGGGGCCCCCATGACACGCGGCATGCAATTGGAACCCCGATGACATGCGGCATTCATGTGGGGCCCCACTGACATGCGGCATGCACGTCGGGCCCCCATGACATGCGGCACGTGTTTTGGGCCCCCATGACATGCGGCATACATTTTGGGCCCCCATGACATGTGTCATGCATTTGGGGCCGCCATGACATGCGGCATGCAAGTGGGGCACCCATGACATGCGGCATGCACGTGGGGCGCCCATGAAATGCGGCACGTATTTTGGGCCCCCATGACATGCAGCATACATTTAGGGCCCCCATGACATGCGGCATGCATTTGGGGCCCCATGACATGCGGCATGCACGTCGGGCCCCCATGACATGCGGCACGTATTTGGGGCCCCCATGACATGCGGCATACGTTTGGGGCCCCCATGACATGCGGCATGCATGTGGGGTCCCCATGTCATGCGGCATGTATTTGGGCCCCCATGACATTCGGCATGCATGTGGGGCCACCATGACATGCGGCACGTACTTGGGGCCCCCATGACATGCGGCATACATTTAGGGCCCCCATGACATGCGGCATGCATTTGGAGCCCCCATGACATGCGTCATACATTTGGGGCGCCCATGACAAGCGGCATGCATTTGGGGCCCCATGACATGCGGCATGCATTTGGGGGCCCCATGACATGCGGCATGCACGTGCTGGCCCCATTACATGAGGAATGCACGTGGGGCCCCCATGACATGCGGCATGCATTTGGGACCCCATGACATGCGGCATGCATTTGGTCACCCCATGATATGCAGCATGCACCTGGGGCCCCCATGACATGTGGCATGCATTTTGGGCCCCCATAACATGCGGCGTGCACGTGGGGGCCCCATGACATGAGGAATGCACGTGGGGCCCCCATGACATGCAGCATGGATTTGGGGCCCCCATGACATGCAGCACATATTTGGGGCCCCCATGACATGTGGCATGAACGTGGGCCCCCATGACAGGCGGCATGCATGTGGGGACTCCATGACATGAGCCATGCATTTGGGGACCCCATGACATGTGGCATGCATGTTGGTCCCCCATGACATGCGCCATACATGTGGGGCCCCATGACATGCGGCACGTATTTGGGGCACACATGACATGCGACATTCATTTGGGGCCCCCATGCCATGCAGCATGCATGTGGGGTCCCCATGTCATGCGGCATGCATTTGGGCCCCCATGACATTCGGCATGCATGTGGGGCCACCATGACATGCGGCATCCATTTGAGGCCCCCATGATAAGCGGCACGTATTTGGGGACCCCATGACATGGGGGATGCATTTGGGGTCCCCATGAAATGCGGCATGTATTTGGGGACCCCATGACACATGACATGCATGTGGGGCCCCCATGAGATGCAGCATGCAAGTGGGGCCCCCATGACATGCGGCACATATTTATGGCCCTAATGACATGCGGCATACATTTGTGGCCCCCTTGACATGCGGCATGCATTTGGGGCCCCCATGACATGCGGCATACATTTGGGGCCCCATGACATGCGGCATTAATTTGGGGCCCCCATGAAATGGGGAATGCAAGTGGGGACCCCATGACATGCGGCATGCATGTGGAGCCCCCATGACATGCGGAATGCACGTGGGGCCCCCATGACATGCGGCATGCATTTTGGGCCCCCATGATATGCAGCGTGCATTTGTGGCCCCCATGACATGCGGAATGCATTTTGGGCCACCATGACATGAGGCATGCATTTGGGGCCATCATGACATGGGGCATACATTTGGGGCGACCATGAGATGCGGCTTGCATTTGTGGACCCCATGACATGCGGCATGCATTTGGGTCCCCCATGACATGCGGCCTGTATTTGGGGCCCCCATGACATGCGGCATGCATTTGGGGCCGCCATGACATGCGGCATGCAAGTGGGGCACCCATGACATGCGGCATGCACGTGGGGCCCCCATGACATGCGGCACGTACTTGGGGCCCCCATGACATGCGGCATACATTTAGGGCCCCCATGACATGCGGCATGCATTTGGAGCCCCCATGACATGCGTCATACATTTGGGTCCCCCATGACAAGCGGCATGCATTTGGGGCCCCATGACATGCGGCATGCATTTGGGGGCCCCATGACATGCGGCATGCACGTCGGGGCCCCATGACATGCGGCATGCACGTGGTGCTTCCATGACATGCGGCATGCACGTGGGCCCCCATGACATGCGGCATGCACGTGGGGCCCCCATGACACGCGGCAGACCTTTAGGGCCCCCATGACATGCGGCATGCATTTGGGACCCTCATGACATGCGGCACATATTTGAGGCCCCCTTGACATGCGGCATACATTTAGGGCCCCCGTGACATGCGGCATGCATTTGGGGCCACATGACATGCGGCATGCACGTCTGGGCCCTATGACATGCGGCACGTATTTTGGGCCCCCATGACATGCGTCATACATTTGGGGCCCCCATGACACGTGTCATGCATTTGGGGCCCCATGATATGCGGAATGCACTTGGGGGCCCCATGACATGCGGAATGCACGTGAGGCCCCCTTGACATGTGGCATGCATTTGGGGCCGCCATGACATGCGGCATGCAAGTGGGGCACCCATGACATGCGGCATGCACGTGGGGCCCCCATGAAATGCGGCATGTATTTTGGGCCCCCATGACATGCAGCATACATTTAGGGCCCCCATGACATGCGGCATGCATTTGGGGCCCCATGACATGCGGCATGCACGTCGGGCCCCCATGACATGCGACACGTATTTGGGGCCCCCATGACATGCGGCATACGTTTGGGGCCCCCATGACATGCGGCATGCATTTGGGGCCCAATGACATGCGGAATGCACGTGGAGGCCCCATGACCTGCGCAATGGCATGCATGTGGGGCCCCCTTGACATGCGGCATGCATTTGGGACCCCCATGACATGAGGCATACATTTGGGGCCCCCATAACATGCGGCATGCCTTTGGGGCCCCATGACATGCCGCATGCATTTGGGGCCCCATGACATGCGGCATGCCTTTGGGGCCCCCATGACGTTCGGCATACACTTGGGGCTGCCATGAAATGTGGCATGCATTTGGGGCCCCATGACACGCGGCATACCTTTAGGGCCCCTATGACATGCGACATGCATTTGGGGCCCTCATGACATGCGGCACGTATTTGGGGCCCCCATGACATGCGGCATACATTTAGGGCCCTCATGACATGCGGCATGCATTTGGGGCCCCATGACATGCGGCATGCACGTAGGGCCCCCATGACATGCGGCACGTGTTTTGGGCCCCCATGACATGCGGCATACATTTTGGGCCCCCATGACATGTGTCATGCATTTGGGGCCCCATGATATGCGGAATGCACTTGGGGGCCCCATGACATGCGGAATGCACGTGGGGCCCCCATGACATGCGGCATGCATTTAGGGCCCCCATGACATGCGGCATACATGTGGGGCTCCCTTGACATGTGGCATGCATTTGGGGCCGCCATGACATGCGGCATGCAAGTGGGGCACCCATGACATGCGCTATGCATGTGGGGCCACCATGACATGCGGCAAGTATTTGGGGCCCCCATGACATGCGGCATGCATTTGGGGTCCCCATGACATGCGTTATGCACGTGGGGCCCCCATGACATGCGGCATGCGTTTTGATCCCCCATGACACCCGACATGCATGTGGAGCCCCGATGACATGCGGCATGCATGCGGGGCCCCCCTGACATGCGGCATGCACTTGGGGCCCCCATGACATTCGGAATGCATTTGGGCCCCCCATGAAACGCGGCATGCACGTGGGGCCCCATGACATCCGGTATGCATTTGGGGCCCCCATGACATGCGGCATGCAAGTGGAGCACCCATGACATGCGGCATGCATTTTGGCCCCCCATGACATGCGGCACGCATGTGGGGCCCCCATGATATGAGGCATGCATTTTGGGCCCCCATGACATGTGCCATGCATGTTGGGCCCCATGACATGCGGCACGTATTTGGGGCCCCCATGACATGCGGAATGCATTTGGGGTCCCATTGACATGCCGCATGCACATGGGGCCCACATGTCATGCGGCATGCGTTTGGGGCCCCCATGACACACGGCATGCATGTGGGCCCCCATGACATGCCGCACGTATTTTGGGACCCCATGAAATGCCGCATGCATTTGGGGCCCGCATGACACCCGGCCTCCATGACATGCGGCATGCACGTGGGGCCCCCATGACATGCGGCATGCATTTGGGGTGCCCATGACATGCGGTATGCACGTGGGGCCCCCATGACATGTGGCATCCTTTTGGGGCCCCCATGGCATGCAGAATGCATGTGGGGCCCCCCATTACATGCGCATGCATGTGGGGCCCCATGTCATGCAGCATGCACGTGGGGCCCCTATGACATGCGGCACGTATTTGGTGCCCCCATGACTAGCAGCATACATTTGGGGCCCCCATGACATGCGGCATGCATTTGGGGCCCCCATGATATGCGGCATACATTTGGCGCCCCCATGACATGCGGCATGCATTTGGGGCCCCCATGACATGCGGCATGCATATTGGGCTCCCATGACATGCGGCATGCATGTGGAGCCCCATGACATGCGCCATGCATGTGGGGCTCCATGTCATGCGGAATGCATTTGGGGTCCCATTGACATGCCGCATGCACATGGGGCCCACATGTCATGCGGCATGCGTTTGGGGCCCCCATGACACACGGCATGCATGTGGGCCCCCATGACATGCCGCACGTATTTTGGGACCCCATGAAATGCCGCATGCATTTGGGGCCCGCATGACACCCGGCCTCCATGACATGCGGCATGCACGTGGGGCCCCCATGACATGCGGCATGCATTTGGGGTGCCCATGACATGCGGTATGCACGTGGGGCCCCCATGACATGTGGCATCCTTTTGGGGCCCCCATGGCATGCAGAATGCATGTGGGGCCCCCCATTACATGCGCATGCATGTGGGGCCCCATGTCATGCAGCATGCACGTGGGGCCCCTATGACATGCGGCACGTATTTGGTGCCCCCATGACTAGCAGCATACATTTGGGGCCCCCATGACATGCGGCATGCATTTGGGGCCCCCATGATATGCGGCATACATTTGGCGCCCCCATGACATGCGGCATGCATTTGGGGCCCCCATGACATGCGGCATGCATATTGGGCTCCCATGACATGCGGCATGCATGTGGAGCCCCATGACATGCGCCATGCATGTGGGGCTCCATGTCATGCGGCACGTGTTTGGGGCCCCAAAGAGATGCCGCATGCACGTGGGGCCCCCATGACATGCGGCATGTATTTGGGGCCTCCATGACATGTGCCACGCATTGGGGGCACCCATGACATGTGGCATGAATTTGGGGCTCCCATGACATGCGCCATGCATCTGGGGCCCCCATTACATGCGGCATGTATTTGGGGCCCCCATGACATGCGGCATGCATTTGGTGCCCCCATGATATGCAGCACCTATTTGGGGCCCCCATGACATGCCGCATGCATTTGGGGTCCCCATGACATGCGGTATGCACTTGGGGACCCCATGACATGCGGCATGCGTTTGGGGCCCCCATGACACGCGGCATGCAATTGGAGCCCCGATGACAGGCGGCATTCATGTGGGGCCCCACTGACATACGGCATGCACGTGGGGCCCCCATGACATGCGGCACGTATTTGATGCCCCCATTACATAAGGCATGCATTTGGGCCCCCATGACTTGCGCCATGCATGTGGGACCCAGATGACATGCAGCACGCATTGCGGGCCCCCATGAGATGCGGCATGCATTTGGACCCCACAATGACATGCGGCATGCACGTGGGGCCCCCATGACATGCAGCATACATTTGGGGCCCCCATGACATGCGTCATGCATTTGGTCCCCCCATGATATGCGGCATGCACGTGGGGCCCCCATGACATGTGTCATGCATTTGGGGCCCATATGATACCCGGCATGCATGTGGGGACCCCATGACATGCGGCATGCACGTGGGGCCCCCATGACATGCGGCACGTATTTATGGCCCTCATGACATGCGGCATACATTTGGGGCCTTCATGACATGCGGCATGCAATTGGGGCCCCATGACTTGCGGAATGCATGTGGGGCCCCCATGACATGCGGCATGCATTTGGGGCGCCCATGACATACGGCATGCATGTGGGGCCTCCTTGACATGCGGCATGCATTTGGGGACCCCATGACATGAGGCATACATTTGGGGCCCCATGACATGCGGCATGCATTTGGGGCCCCCAAGACATGCGCCATGCATGTGGGGCCCCATGACATGCGGCACATATTTGGGTCCCCAAAGACATACGGCATGCATTTGGGGCCCCCATGACACACGTCATGCATGTGGGGCCCCCATGACATGCGGTATGCACGTGGGGCACCATGACATTCGACACGCATTTATGGTCCTCATGCTATGCGGCATACATTTGTGGCCCCCATGACATGCGGCATGCATTTTGTGCCCCCATGACACGCGGCATACATTTGGGGCCCCCATGACATGCGGCATACATTTGGGGCCCCCATAACATGCGGCATGCATTTGGGGCACCCATGACATGCGGCATGCATGTGGAGCCCCCATGACATGCAGAATGCACGTGGGGACCCCATGACATGCGTCATGTATTTGGGGCGCCCATGACATGCAGCAAGAATTTGGGGCCCCCATGACATACGGCATGCATGTGGGCCCCCATGACATGCAGCATGCATGTGGGGCCCCCATGACATGCGGCATGCATGTGGGGCCCACAAGACATGCGCCATGCATGTGAGGCCCCATAACATGTGGCACGTATTTGGGGCCCCCAAGACATGCGGCATGCATTTGGTCTCCCCATGACATGCGGCATGCATGTGGGGCTACCTTGGCATACGGCATGCATTTGGGGCCCCCATGACGTTCGGCATACACTTGGGGCCCCCATGAAATGTGGCATGCATTTGGGGCCCCATGACACGCGGCATACCTTTAGGGCCCCCATGACATGCGACATGCATTTGGGGCCCTCATGACATGCGGCACGTATTTGGGGTCCCCATGACATGCGGCATACATTTAGGGCCCTCATGACATGCGGCATGCATTTGGGGCCCCATGACATGCGGCATGCACGTCGGGCCCCCATGACATGCGGCACGTGTTTTGGGCCCCCACGACATGCGGCATACATTTTGGGCCCCCATGACATGTGTCATGCATTTGGGGCCCCATGATATGCGGAATGCACTTGGGGGCCCCATGACATGCGGAATGCACGTGGGGCCCCCATGACATGCGGCATGCATTTAGGACCCCCATGACATGCGGCATACATGTGGGGCCCCCTTGACATGTGGCATGCATTTGGGGCCGCCATGACATGCGGCATGCATTTTGGCCCCCCATGACATGCGGCACGCATGTGGGGCCCCCATGATATGAGGCATGCATTTTGGGCCCCCATGACATGTGCCATGCATGTTGGGCCCCATGACATGCGGCACGTATTTGGGGCCCCCATGACATGCGGAATGCATTTGGGGTCCCATTGACATGCCGCATGCACATGGGGCCCACATGTCATGCGGCATGCGTTTGGGGCCCCCATGACACACGGCATGCATGTGGGCCCCCATGACATGCCGCACGTATTTTGGGACCCCATGAAATGCCGCATGCATTTGGGGCCCGCATGACACCCGGCCTCCATGACATGCGGCATGCACGTGGGGCCCCCATGACATGCGGCATGCATTTGGGGTGCCCATGACATGCGGTATGCACGTGGGGCCCCCATGACATGTGGCATCCTTTTGGGGCCCCCATGGCATGCAGAATGCATGTGGGGCCCCCCATTACATGCGCATGCATGTGGGGCCCCATGTCATGCAGCATGCACGTGGGGCCCCTATGACATGCGGCACGTATTTGGTGCCCCCATGACTAGCAGCATACATTTGGGGCCCCCATGACATGCGGCATGCATTTGGGGCCCCCATGATATGCGGCATACATTTGGCGCCCCCATGACATGCGGCATGCATTTGGGGCCCCCATGACATGCGGCATGCATATTGGGCTCCCATGACATGCGGCATGCATGTGGAGCCCCATGACATGCGCCATGCATGTGGGGCTCCATGTCATGCGGCACGTGTTTGGGGCCCCAAAGAGATGCCGCATGCACGTGGGGCCCCCATGACATGCGGCATGTATTTGGGGCCTCCATGACATGTGCCACGCATTGGGGGCACCCATGACATGTGGCATGAATTTGGGGCTCCCATGACATGCGCCATGCATCTGGGGCCCCCATGACATGCGGCATGTATTTGGGGCCCCCATGACATGCAGCATGCATTTGGTGCCCCCATGATATGCAGCACCTATTTGGGGCCCCCATGACATGCCGCATGCATTTGGGGTCCCCATGACATGCGGTATGCACTTGGGGACCCCATGACATGCGGCATGCGTTTGGGGCCCCCATGACACGCGGCATGCAATTGGAGCCCCGATGACAGGCGGCATTCATGTGGGGCCCCACTGACATACGGCATGCACGTGGGGCCCCCATGACATGCGGCACGTATTTGATGCCCCCATTACATAAGGCATGCATTTGGGCCCCCATGACTTGCGCCATGCATGTGGGACCCAGATGACATGCAGCACGCATTGCGGGCCCCCATGAGATGCGACATGCATTTGGACCCCACAATGACATGCGGCATGCACGTGGGGCCCCCATGACATGCGGCATACATTTGGGGCCCCCATGACATGCGTCATGCATTTGGTCCCCCCATGATATGCGGCATGCACGTGGGGCCCCCATGACATGCGGCACGTATTTATGGCCCTCATGACATGCGGCATACATTTGGGGCCTTCATGACATGCGGCATGCAATTGGGGCCCCATGACTTGCAGAATGCATGTGGGGCCCCCATGACATGCGGCATGCATTTGGGGCGCCCATGACATACGGCATGCATGTGGGGCCTCCTTGACATGCGGCATGCATTTGGGGACCCCATGACATGAGGCATACATTTGGGGCCCCATGACATGCGGCATGCATTTGGGTCCCCCAAGACATGCGCCATGCATGTGGGGCCCCATGACATGCGGCACATATTTGGGTCCCCAAAGACATACGGCATGCATTTGGGGCCCCCATGACACACGTCATGCATGTGGGGCCCCCATGACATGCGGTATGCACGTGGGGCACCATGACATTCGACACGCATTTATGGTCCTCATGCTATGCGGCATACATTTGTGGCCCCCATGACATGCGGCATGCATTTTGTGACCCCATGACACGCGGCATACATTTGGGGCCCCCATGACATGCGGCATACATTTGGGGCCCCCATAACATGCGGCATGCATTTGGGGCACCCATGACATGCGGCATGCATGTGGAGCCCCCATGACATGCAGAATGCACGTGGGGACCCCATGACATGCGTCATGTATTTGGGGCGCCCATGACATGCAGCAAGAATTTGGGGCCCCCATGACATACGGCATGCATGTGGGCCCCCATGACATGCAGCATGCATGTGGGGCCCCCATGACATGCGGCATGCATGTGGGGCCCACAAGACATGCGCCATGCATGTGAGGCCCCATAACATGTGGCACGTATTTGGGGCCCCCAAGACATGCGGCATGCATTTGGTCTCCCCATGACATGCGGCATGCATGTGGGGCTACCTTGGCATACGGCATGCATTTGGGGCCCCCATGACGTTCGGCATACACTTGGGGCCCCCATGAAATGTGGCATGCATTTGGGGCCCCATGACACGCGGCATACCTTTAGGGCCCCCATGACATGCGACATGCATTTGGGGCCCTCATGACATGCGGCACGTATTTGGGGTCCCCATGACATGCGGCATACATTTAGGGCCCTCATGACATGCGGCATGCATTTGGGGCCCCATGACATGCGGCATGCACGTCGGGCCCCCATGACATGCGGCACGTGTTTTGGGCCCCCACGACATGCGGCATACATTTTGGGCCCCCATGACATGTGTCATGCATTTGGGGCCCCATGATATGCGGAATGCACTTGGGGGCCCCATGACATGCGGAATGCACGTGGGGCCCCCATGACATGCGGCATGCATTTAGGACCCCCATGACATGCGGCATACATGTGGGGCCCCCTTGACATGTGGCATGCATTTGGGGCCGCCATGACATGCGGCATGCAAGTGGGGCACCCATGACATGCGCTGTGCATGTGGGGCCACCATGACATGCGGCAAGTATTTGGGGCCCCCATGACATGCGGCATGCATTTGGGGTCCCCATGACATGCGTTATGCACGTGGGGCCCCCATGACATGCGGCATGCGTTTTGATCCCCCATGACACCCGACATGCATGTGGAGCCCCGATGACATGCGGCATGCATGCGGGGCCCCCCTGACATGCGGCATGCACTTGGGGCCCCCATGACATGCGGAATGCATTTGGGCCCCCCATGAAACGCGGTATGCACGTGGGGCCCCCATGACATGCGGTATGCATTTGGGGCCCCCATGACATGCGGCATGCAAGTGGAGCCCCCATGACATGCGGCATGCATTTTGGCCCCCCATGACATGCGGCACGCATGTGGGCCCACATGATATGAGGCATGCATTTCGGGCCCTCATGACATGTGCCATGCATGTGGGGCCCATGACATGCGGCACGTATTTGGGGCCCCCATGACATGCGGAATGCATTTGGGGTCCCATTGACATGCCGCATGCACATGGGGCCCACATGTAATGCGGCATGCGTTTGGGGCCCCCATGACACACGGCATGCATGTGGGCCCCCATGACATGCCGCACGTATTTTGGGACCCCATGATATGCCGCATGCATTTGGGGCCCGCATGACACCTGGCATGCATGTGGGGCCTCCATGACATGCGGCATGCACGTGGGGCCCCCATGACATGCGGCATGCATTTGGGGTGCCCATGACATGCGGTATGCACGTGGGGCCCCTATGACATGTGGCATCCTTTTGGGGCCCCCATGGCATGCAGAATGCATGTGGGGCCCCCCATTACATGCGCATGCATGTGGGGCCCCCATGTCATGCGGCATGCACGTGGGGCCCCTATGACATGCGGCACATATTTGGTGCCCCCACGACTAGCAGCATACATTTGGGGCCCCCATGATATGCGGCATGCATTTGGGGCCCCCATGATATGCGGCATACATTTGGCGCCCCCATGGCATGCGGCATGCATTTGGGGCCCCCATGACATGCGGCATGCATATTGGGCTCCCATGACATGCGGCATGCATGTGGAACCCCATGACATGCGCCATGCATGTGGGGCCCCATGTCATGCGGCACGTGTTTGGGGCCCCAAAGAGATGCCGCATGCACATGGGGCCCCCATGACATGCGGCATGTATTTGGGGCCTCCATGACATGTGCCACGCATTTGGGGCACCCATGACATGTGGCATGAATTTGGGGCTCCCATGACATGCGGCATGTATTTGGGGCCCCCATGACATGCGGCATGCATTTGGTGCCCCCATGATATGCAGCACCTAATTGGGGCCCCCATGACATGCCGCATGCATTTGTGGTCCCCATGACATGCGGTATGCACTTGGGGCCCCCATGACATGCGGCATGCGTTTGGGGCCCCCATGACACGCGGCATGCAATTGGAGCCCCGATGACATGCGGCATTCATGTGGGGCCCCACTGACATGCGGCATGCACGTGGGGCCCCCATGACATGCCGCACGTATTTGGTGCCCCCATTACATAAGGCATGCATTTGGGCCCCCATGACATGCGCCATGCATGTGGGACCCAGATGACATGCAGCGCGCATTGCGGGCCCCCATGAGATGCGGCATGCATTTGGACCCCACAATGACATGCGGCATGCACGTGGGGCCCCCATGACATGCGGCATAATTTGGGGCCCCCATGACATGCGTCATGCATTTGGTTCCCCCATGATATGCGGCATGCACGTGGGGCCCCCATGACATGTGTCATGCATTTGGGGCCCATATGATACCCGGCATGCATGTGGGGACCCCATGACATGCGGCATGCACGTGGGGCCCCCATGACATGCGGCACGTATTTATGGCCCTCATGACATGCGGCATACATTTGGGGCCTTCATGACATGCGGCATGCAATTGGGGCCCCATGACATGCGGAATGCATGTGGGGCCCCCATGACATGCGGCATGCATTTGGGGCGCCCATGACATACGGCATGCATGTGGGGCCTCCTTGACATGCGACATGCATTTGGGGCCCCATGACATGCGGCATGCACGTGGTTGCCCCATGACATGCGGAATATACGTGGGGCCCCATGACATGCGGCATGCATTTGGGGCCCCCATGACATGCGGCATGCATTTGGGGCCCCATGGCATGCGGCACGCATTTGGGCCCCCATGACATGCGGCATGCACGTGGGGGCCCCATGTCATGCGGAATGCACGTGGGGCCCCCGACATGTGTCATGCATTTGGGGCCCCCATGACAGGCGGCCTGCATGTGGGGCCCCCTTGACATGCGGAATGCATGTGGGGCCCCCTTGACATGCGGCATGCATTTGGGGCCCCCATGAAAAGCGGCACGTACTTGGGGCCGCCATGACATGCGCCATGCATTTGGAGCCCCCATGACATGCGGCATGCATTTGGGGAACACATGACATGCGGCATGCACGTGGGGCCCCCATGACATGCGGCATGCATTTGGAGCCCCCATGACATGAGGCATGCATTTGGGGCTCTCATGACATGCGGCATGCACATGGGGCCCCCATGACATGCGGCATGCATTTGGAGCCCCCATGACATGCGGAATGCACGTGGGCCCCCCATGACATGTGGCATGCATGTGGGGCCCCAAGACATGCGCCATGCATGTGGGACCCCATGACATGCGGCACGTATTTGGGTCCCCCAAGACATGCGGCATGCATGTGGAGCCCCCATGACATGCGGAATGCACGTGGGGCCCCCATGACATGCGGCATGCATGTGGGGCCCCCAAGACATGCGCCATGCATGTGGGGCCCCATGACATGCGGCACATATTTGGGTCCCCAAAGACATACGGCATGCATTTGGGGCCCCCATGACACACGTCATGCATGTGGGGCCCCCATGACATGCGGCATACATTTGGGGCCCCCATAACATGCGGCATGTATTTGGGGCACCCATGACATGCGGCATGCATGTGGAGCCCCCATGACATGCAGAATGCACGTGGGGACCCATGACATGCGTCATGCATTTGGGGCGCCCATGACATGCAGCAAGAATTTGGGGCCCCCATGACATACGGCATGCATGTGGGCCCCCATGACATGCAGCATGCATTTGGGGCCCCCATGACATGCGGCATGCATGTGGGGCCCACAAGACATGCGCCATGCATGTGGGGTCCCCATGACATGCGGCATGCATGTGGGGCCCCCAAGACATGCGGCATGCATTTGGTCTCCCCATGACATGAGGCATGCATTTGGGGCCCCCATGTCACGCGTCATGCACGTGGGCCCCCCATGACATGCGGCATGCATTTGGGGCCACCATGACAGGCGGCCTGCATGTGGGACCCCATGACATGCGGCACGTATTTGGGTCCCCCAAGACATGCGGCATGCATGTGGAGCCCCCATGACATGCGTAATGCACGTGGGGCCCCCATGACATGCGGCATGCATGTGGGGCCCCCAAGACATACGCCATGCATGTGGGGCCCCATGACATGCGGCACATATTTGGGTCCCCAAAGACATACGGCATGCATTTGGGGCCCCCATGACACACGTCATGCATGTGGGGCCCCCATGACATGCGGTATGCACGTGGGGCACCATGACATTCGACACGCATTTATGGTCCTCATGATATGCGGCATACATTTGTGGCCCCCATGACATGCGGCATGCATTTTGTGCCCCCATGACACGCGGCATACATTTGGGGCCCCCATGACATGCGGCATACATTTGGGGCCCCCATAACATGCGGCATGCATTTGGGGCACCCATGACATGCGGCATGCATGTGGAGCCCCCATGACATGCAGAATGCACGTGGGGACCCCATGACATGCGTCATGCATTTGGGGCGCCCATGACATGCAGTAAGAATTTGGGGCACCCATGACATACGGCATGCATGTGGGCCCCCATGACATGCAGCATGCATGTGGGGCCCCCATGACATGCGGCATGCATGTGGGGCCCACAAGACATGCGCCATGCATGTGGGGCCCCCATGACATGCGGCATGCATGTGGGGCCCCCAAGACATGCGGCATGCATTTGGTCTCCCCAATGACATGAGGCATGCATTTGGGGCCCCCATGTCACGCGTCATGCACGTGGGGCCCCCATGACATGCGGCATGCATTTGGGGCCACCATGACATGCGGCATGCATTTGGGGCCGCCATGACATGCGGTATGCAAGTGGGGCACCCATGACTTGCGGCATGCACTTGGGGCCCCCATGACATGCGGCATGCATTTGGGGCCCCAAGACATGCGGCATGCACTTGGAGCCCCAATGACATGCGGCACGTATTTGGGGCCCCGTGACATGCGGCATACATTTGGGGCCCCCATGACATGCGGTATGCATTTGGGGCCCCATGACATGCTTCATGCATTTCGGGCCCCCATGACATGAGGCATACATTTTGGGCCCCCATGACATGCGGCATGCATTTGGGGCCCCATGACATGCGGCATACATTTGGGGCCCCCATGACATGCGTCATGCATTATGTCCCCCCATGATATGCGGCATGCACGTGGGGCCCCCATGACATGTGTCATGCATTTGGGGCCCATATGATACCCGGCATGCATGTGGGGCCCCCATGACATGCGGCACGTATTTATGGCCCTCATGACATGCGGCATACATTTGGGGCCTTCATGACATGCGGCATGCAATTGGGGCCCCATGACTTGCGGAATGCATGTGGGGCCCCCATGACATGCGGCATGCATTTGGGGCGCCCATGACATACGGCATGCATGTGGGGCCTCCTTGACATGCGGCATGCATTTGGGGACCCCATGACATGAGGCATACATTTGGGGCCCCATGACATGCGGCATGCATTTGGGGCCCCATGACATGCGGCATGCACGTGGTTGCCCAATGACATGCGGAATATACGTGGGGCCCCATGACATGCGGCATGCATTTGGGGCCCCCATGACATCCGGCATGCATGTGGGGCCCCCTTGACATGCGGCATGCATTTGGGGCCCCAATAACATGTGGCATACATTTGGGGCCCCGATGACATGCGGCCTGCATTTGGGGCCCCATGGCATGCGGCATGCATTTGGGCCCCCATGACATGCGGCATGCACGTGGGGGCCCCATGACATGCGGAATGCACGTGGGGCCCCCATGACATGTGTCATGCATTTGGGGCCCCCATGACAGGCGGCCTGCATGTGGGGCCCCCTTGACATGCGGAATGCATGTGGGGCCCCCGTGACATGCGGCATGCATTTGGGGCCCCCATGACATGAGGCATGCAGTTGGGGCTCTCATGACATGCGGCATGCACATGGGGCCCATGACATGCGGCACGTATTTGGGGCCCCCATGACATGCGGAATGCATTTGGGGTCCCATTGACATGCCGCATGCACATGGGGCCCACATGTAATGCGGCATGCGTTTGGGGCCCCCATGACATACGCCATGCATGTGGGCCCCCATGACATGCCGCACGTATTTTGGGACCCCATGATATGCCGCATGCATTTGGGGCCCGCATGACACCCGGCATGCATGTGGGGCCTCCATGACATGCGGCATGCACGTGGGGCCCCATGACATGCGGCATGCATTTGGGGTGCCCATGACATGCGGTATGCACGTGGGGCCCCCATGACATGTGGCATCCTTTTCCGGCCCCCATGGCATGCAGAATGCATGTGGGGCCCCCCATTACATGCGCATGCATGTGGGGCCCCCATGTCATGCGGCATGCACGTGGGGCCCCTATGACATGCGGCACGTATTTGGTGCCCCCATGACTAGCAGCATACATTTGGGGCCCCCATGATATGCGGCATGCATTTGGGGCCCCCATGATATGCGGCATACATTTGGCGCCCCCATGGCATGCGGCATGCATTTGGGGCCCCCATGACATGCGGCATGCATATTGGGCTCCCATGACATGCGGCATGCATGTGGAACCCCATGACATGCGCCATGCATGTGGGGCCCCATGTCATGCGGCACGTGTTTGGGGCCCCAAAGAGATGCCGCATGCACATGGGGCCCCCATGACATGCGGCATGTATTTGGGGCCTCCATGACATGTGCCACGCATTTGGGGCACCCATGACATGTGGCATGAATTTGGGGCACCCATGACATGCGGCATGTATTTGGGGCCCCCATGACATGCGGCATGCATTTGGTGCCCCCATGATATGCAGCACCTAATTGGGGCCCCCATGACATGCCGCATGCATTTGTGGTCCCCATGACATGCGGTATGCACTTGGGGCCCCCATGACATGCGGCATGCGTTTGGGGCCCCCATGACACGCGGCATGCAATTGGAGCCCCGATGACATGCGGCATTCATGTGGGGCCCCACTGACATGCGGCATGCACGTGGGGCCCCCATGACATGCGGCACGTATTTGGTGCCCCCATTACATAAGGCATGCATTTGGGCCCCCATGACATGCGCCATGCATGTGGGACCCAGATGACATGCAGCACGCATTGCGGGCCCCCATGAGATGCGGCATGCATTTGGACCCCACAATGACATGCGGCATGCACGTGGGGCCCCCATGACATGCGGCATAAATTTGGGGCCCCCATGACATGCGTCATACATTTGGTTCCCCCATGATATGCGGCATGCACGTGGGGCCCCCATGACATGTGTCATGCATTTGGGGCCCATATGATACCCGGCATGCATGTGGGGACCCCATGACATGCGGCATGCACGTGGGGCCCCCATGACATGCGGCACGTATTTATGGCCCTCATGACATGCGGCATACATTTGGGGCCTTCATGACATGCGGCATGCAATTGGGGCCCCATGACATGCGGAATGCATGTGGGGCCCCCATGACATGCGGCATGCATTTGGGGCGCCCATGACATACGGCATGCATGTGGGGCCTCCTTGACATGCGACATGCATTTGGGGCCCCATGACATGCGGCATGCACGTGGTTGCCCCATGACATGCGGAATATACGTGGGGCCCCATGACATGCGGCATGCATTTGGGGCCCCCATGACATGCGGCATGCATTTGGGGCCCCATGGCATGCGGCATGCATTTGGGCCCCCATGACATGCGGCATGCACGTGGGGGCCCCATGTCATGCGGAATGCACGTGGGGCCCCCGACATGTGTCATGCATTTGGGGCCCCCATGACAGGCGGCCTGCATGTGGGGCCCCCTTGACATGCGGAATGCATGTGGGGCCCCCTTGACATGCGGCATGCATTTGGGGCCCCCATGAAAAGCGGCACGTACTTGGGGCCGCCATGACATGCGCCATGCATTTGGAGCCCCCATGACATGCGGCATGCATTTGGGGAACACATGACATGCGGCATGCACGTGGGGCCCCCATGACATGCGGCATGCATTTGGGGCCCCCATGACATGAGGCATGCATTTGGGGCTCTCATGACATGCGGCATGCACATGGGGCCCCCATGACATGCGGCATGCATTTGGAGCCCCCATGACATGCGGAATGCACGTGGCCCCCCATGACATGTGGCATGCATGTGGGGCCCCAAGACATGCGCCATGCATGTGGGACCCCATGACATGCGGCACGTATTTGGGTCCCCCAAGACATGCGGCATGCATGTGGAGCCCCCATGACATGCGGAATGCACGTGGGGCCCCCTTGACATGCGGCATGCATGTGGGGCCCCCAAGACATGTGCCATGCATGTGGGGCCCCATGACATGCGGCACATATTTGGGTCCCCAAAGACATACGGCATGCATTTGGGGCCCCCATGACACACGTCATGCATGTGGGGCCCCCATGACATGCGGCATGCATTTGGGGCCCCCATGACATGCGGCATGCATGTGGGGCCCACAAGACATGCGCCATGCATGTGGGGTCCCCATGACATGCGGCATGCATGTGGGGCCCCCAAGACATGCGGCATGCATTTGGTCTCCCCATGACATGAGGCATGCATTTGGGGCCCCCATGTCACGCGTCATGCACGTGGGGCCCCCATGACATGCGGCATGCATTTGGGGCCACCATGACAGGCGGCCTGCATGTGGGACCCCATGACATGCGGCACGTATTTGGGTCCCCCAAGACATGCGGCATGCATGTGGAGCCCCCATGACATGCGTAATGCACGTGGGGCCCCCATGACATGCGGCATGCATGTGGGGCCCCCAAGACATGCGCCATGCATGTGGGGCCCCATGACATGCGGCACATATTTGGGTCCCCAAAGACATACGGCATGCATTTGGGGCCCCCATGACACACGTCATGCATGTGGGGCCCCCATGACATGCGGTATGCACGTGGGGCACCATGACATTCGACACGCATTTATGGTCCTCATGATATGCGGCATACATTTGTGGCCCCCATGACATGCGGCATGCATTTTGTGCCCCCATGACACGCGGCATACATTTGGGGCCCCCATGACATGCGGCATACATTTGGGGCCCCCATAACATGCGGCATGCATTTGGGGCACCCATGACATGTGGCATGCATGTGGAGCCCCCATGACATGCGTCATGCATTTGGGGCGCCCATGACATGCAGTAAGAATTTGGGGCACCCATGACATACGGCATGCATGTGGGCCCCCATGACATGCAGCATGCATGTGGGGCCCCCATGACATGCGGCATGCATGTGGGGCCCACAAGACATGCGCCATGCATGTGGGGCCCCCATGACATGCGGCATGCATGTAGGGCCCCCAAGACATGCGGCATGCATTTGGTCTCCCCAATGACATGAGGCATGCATTTGGGGCCCCCATGTCACGCGTCATGCACGTGGGGCCCCCATGACATGCGGCATGCATTTGGGGCCACCATGACATGCGGCATGCATTTGGGGCCGCCATGACATGCGGTATGCAAGTGGGGCACCCATGACTTGCGGCATGCACTTGGGGCCCCCATGACATGCGGCATACATTTAGGGCCCCCATGACATGCGGCATGCATTTGGGGCCCCAAGACATGCGGCATGCACTTGGAGCCCCAATGACATGCGGCACGTATTTGGGGCCCCGTGACATGCGGCATACATTTGGGGCCCCCATGACATGCGGTATGCATTTGGGGCCCCATGAAATGCTTCATGCATTTGGGGCCCCCATGACATGAGGCATACATTTTGGGCCCCCATGACATGCGGCATGCATTTGGGGCCCTGTGACATGTGGCATACATTTGGGGCCCCCATGACATGCGTCATGCATTATGTCCCCCCATGATATGCGGCATGCACGTGGGGCCCCCATGACATGTGTCATGCATTTGGGGCCCATATGATACCCGGCATGCATGTGGGGACCCCATGACATGCAGCATGCACGTGGGGCCCCCATGACATGCGGCACGTATTTATGGCCCTCATGACATGCGGCATACATTTGGGGCCTTCATGACATGCGGCATGCAATTGGGGCCCCATGACTTGCGGAATGCATGTGGGGCCCCCATGACATGCGGCATGCATTTGGGGCGCCCATGACATACGGCATGCATGTGGGGCCTCCTTGACATGCGGCATGCATTTGGGGACCCCATGACATGAGGCACACATTTGGGGCCCGAATGACATGCGGCATGCATTTGGGGCCCCATGACATGCGGCATGCACGTGGTTGCCCCATGACATGCGGAATATACGTGGGGCCCCATGACATGCGGCATGCATTTGGGGCCCCCATGACATCCGGCATGCATGTGGGGCCCCCTTGACATGCGGCATGCATTTGGGGCCCCAATAACATGTGGCATACATTTGGGGCCCCGATGACATGCGGCATGCATTTGGGGCCCCATGGCATGCGGCATGCATTTGGGCCCCCATGACATGCGGCATGCACGTCTGGGCCCCATGACATGCGGAATGCACGTGGGGCCCCCATGACATGTGTCATGCATTTGGGGCCCCCATGACAGGCGGCCTGCATGTGGGGCCCCCTTGACATGCGGAATGCATGTGGGGCCCCCTTGACATGCGGCATGCATTTGGGGCCCCCATGAAAAGCGGCACGTACTTGGGGCCACCCTGACATGCGGCATGCATTTGGGGCCGCCATGACATGCGGTATGCAAGTGGGGCACCGATGACTTGCGGCATGCACGTGGGGCCCCCATGACAGGCGGCACGTATTTGGGGCCCCCATGACATGCGGCATACATTTAGGGCCCCCATGACATGCGGCATGCATTTGGGGCCCCAAGACATGCGGCATGCACTTGGAGCCCCAATGACATGCGGCACGTATTTGGGGCCCCCGTGACATGCGGCATACATTTGGGGCCCCCATGACATGCGGTATGCATTTGGGGCCCCATGACATGCTTCATGCATTTGGGGCCCCCATGACATGAGGCATACATTTTGGGCCCCCATGTCATGCGGCATGCATTTGGGGCCCCATGACATGCGGCATACATTTGGGGCCCCCATGACATGCGGCATGCATTTGGGGCCCCATGACATGCTTCATGCATTTGGGGCCCCCATGACTTGCGGCATGCACGTGGGGGCCCCATGACATGCGGAATGCACGTGGGCCCACATGACATGTGGTATGCATTTTGGGACCCCATGACATGCGGCATGCATGTGGGGCCCCCTTGACATGCGGCATGCATTTGGGGCACCCATGATATGAGGCACGTACTTGGGGCCGCCATGACATGCGGCATGCATTTGGGGCCCTCATGACATGCGGCATGCACATGGGACCCCCATGAAATGCTTAATGCACGTAGGGCCCCCATGACATGCGGCATGCATTTGGGGCCCCCATGACATGCGGGATGCATGTGGGGGCCCCTTGACATACGGCATGCATTTGGGGCCACCAAGACGTGCGGCATACATTTGGGGCCCCCATGACATGCGGCATGCATTTGGGGCTCCATGACATGCGGCATGCATTTGGGGCCCCCATGACTTGCGGCATGCACGTGGGGGCCCCATGACATGCGGAATGCACGTGGGCCCACATGACATGTGGTATGCATTTGGGGACCCCATGACATGCGTCAGGCATATGAGGTTCCCTTGACATGCGGCATGCATTTGGGGCGCCCATGATATGAGGCACGTACTTGGGGCCCCCATGACATGCGGCATGCATTTGGGGTCCTCATGACATGCGGCATGCACATGAGACCCACATGACATGCGGTATGCATTTGGGCCCCCATGACATGCGACATGCATTTTGGGCCCCCATGACATGCGGCATGTACGTGGGGCCCCCATGACATGCGGCATGCATTTGGGCCCCCATGACATGCGGCATGCATGTGGGTCCCCATGACATGCGTCATGCGATTTGCGCCCCTATGACACGAGGCATGCACGTGGAGCCCCGATGACATGCGGCATGCATGTGGGGCCCCGCTGACATGCGGCATGCACGTTTGGCCCACATGACATGCGGCACGTATTTTGGGCCCCTATGATATAAGACATGCATTTGGGCCCCCATGACATGCGACATGCATTTGGGGCCTCCATGACATGCGGCATGCATTTGGGTCCCCAATGACATGCTGCATGCATGTGGGGCCCCCATGACATGCAGCATGCATTTGGGGCCCCCATGACACGCGGCATGCATGTGGAGCCCCGATGACATGCGGCATGCATGTGGGCCCCCCTGACATGCGGCATGCACGTGGGGCCCCCATGACATGCGGCACGTATTTATGGCCCTCATGACATGTGGCATACATATGGGGTCACCATGACATGCGGCATGCATTTGGGGCGCCCATGATATGCGGCATGCATGTGGGGCCCCTATGACATGCGGCATGCATTTGGGGCACCCATGATAAGCGGCACGTATTTGGGGCCCCCATGACATGCGTCATGCATTTGGGCCCCCCATGACATGCGGCATGCATTTGGGGCGCCCATGACATGCGCCATGCATTTGGGGCACCCATGACACGCGGCATGCATGTCGGGCCCCCATGACATGCGGCATGCATTTGGGCCCCACATGACATGAGGTATTGACTTCAGGCCCCCATGACATGCGGCATCCTTTTGGGGCCCCCATGGCACGCGGAATGCATGTGGGGCCCCGCATTACATGCGGAATGCACGTGGGGCCCCTAAGACAAGCAGCATACATTTGGGGTCCCCATGACATGCGGCATACATTTGGCGCCCACATGACATGCGACATGCATTTGGGGCCCCCATGACATGCGGCATGCATATGGGGCCCCCATGACAAGCGGCATGCATGTGGAGCCCCATGACATGCGCCATACATGTGGGGCCCCATGTCATGCGGCACGTGTTTGGGGACCCAAAGACATGCGGAATGTATTTGGGGCCCCCATGACATGTGGCATGCATGTGGGGCCCCCATGACATGTGCCACGCATGTGGGGCCCCCATGACATGCGCCATGCATGTGGGGCCACCATGACATGTGCCACGCATGTGGGGCCCCCATGACATGCGGCACATATTTGGGGCCCCCATGACATGCGGCACATATTTGGTGCCCCCATGACATGCGGCATGCATTTGGGCCCCCAATGACATGCGGCATGCATGTAGGGCCCCCATGACATGCGGCATGCATTTGGGGCCCCCATGATAAGCGGCATGCATTTGGGGCTCGTATGACACCCGGCATGCATGTGGGGACTAGAGATGAGCGTTGTTCTACTCTAACTGTTCGCCAATCTCAAATTCGAGCTGTTTTGGGCGGTGTTCGAGCCGTTCGGCGAACACGAACAATTTGAGAAAAATTTGGCTGTTCGAGGTTATGTTCGATAACTGTTCGTGCACCAAAATCATAACTGGATTTTTTCTCAGTAATGATGAAAATTAATGTTAATACGCAGTTTGAGTGTACAGCGGGGTGGGGGGAGGGGCAGGGGAGGGATCTCTGCAGGAACAATGAAGATCTCCATTTTTTTTTCTCTTTCCCGCATTTGCAGTGGGGAGGTGCAATCTGTCAGCCTATCAGCAGCGCACACACGGA
Organism: Phyllobates terribilis; assembly: GCF_046119375.1. Taxonomy (NCBI): domain Eukaryota; kingdom Metazoa; phylum Chordata; class Amphibia; order Anura; family Dendrobatidae; genus Phyllobates; species Phyllobates terribilis. The sequence continues at coordinate 4,803,492 of NW_027362840.1, read as the reverse complement.
GCGAAGTGCTTTTTTTCACACAAGCAAGGGCATGTATCATTGGCAGTGTATGTCACATGTCCTTGCCCTATAAGACCAAGCCATTTTCCCCGTCGCCACCATTTTCTCACTGCTGCAGCTGCGTGTTAGATGGCACCGCTGTTGCTGTGTGCGCTATACCTTGTTAATTTCAAGCCAATTTTCGCACAAATCTACAGATAGCTTGGGAGTAGGGAATAGTTGTGATTGCAGTCCTTTTAAGGACTAGGTTACAGCATTTCCTACGACTTTTATCAGGCAGGTCTGTGCTCTTAAATAGATAGGTTGTGGGAGTAAAGACTAATTGTAATTGGAGTCCTTTTCAGGACTAGGTTACATCAGTTCCTATCAGTTTTTGCCAGGCAGGTCTGTGCCAGTGCTGTGCAAGTTTTTTTCACAGCATTTGGCTGAATCTAGCAAAGCTAATCCTTTTTGGCCTATTGCAGAGTGTGTTAGTCAGTGGAGTAGCCTATCTGTGTTGCAAGATATACCACCTGTGTATAGAATACCAATTTTTTTACTGCACCTAGTGAAGTAAAATCTTTTGGGCATAGCATCATTCTATTAGTCCATCTATACTGACCTCCATCAGGTTGCAAATTGAATATAATTTTTTTCTGCATCTAGCTCTGAAAAAATATTGGGCTTCTAGCTGTGTGTGGGACTTGTTGTACTAGTCCATCTATACTGACCTCCATCAGGTTGCAAACTGCATATATTTTTTTCTTCATCTACCTCTGAAAAAATATTGGGCTTCTAGCTGTGTGTGGGACTTGTTCTATTAATCCATCTATACAGACCTCCATCAGGTTGCAAACTGAATATATTTTTTTCTGCATCTACCTCTGAAAAAATATTTGGCTTCTAGCTGTGTGTGGGACTTGTTCTATTAGTCCATCTATACTGACCTCCATAAGGTTGCAAACTGAATATAATTTTTTTCTGCATCTACCTCTGAAAAAATATTTGGCCTTCTAGCTGTGTGTGGGACTTGTTCTATTAGTCCATCTATACTGACCTCCATAAGGTTGCAAACTGAATATAATTTTTTTCTGCATCTACCTCTGAAAAAATATTTGGCCTTCTAGCTGTGTGTGGGACTTGTTCTATTAGTCCATCTATACTGACCTCCATATGGTTGCAAACTGAATATAATTTTTTTCTGCATCTACCTCTGAAAAAATATTTGGCCTTCTAACTGTGTGTGGGACTTGTTCTATTAGTCCATCTATACTGACCTCCATAAGGTTGCAAACTGAATATAATTTTTTTCTGCATCTACCTCTGAAAAAATATTTGGCCTTCTAGCTGTGTGTGGGACTTGTTCTATTAGTCCATCTATACTGACCTCCATAAGGTTGCAAACTGAATATAATTTTTTCCGCATCTACCTCTGAAAAAATATTTGGCCTTCTAGCTGTGTGTGGGACTTGTTCTATTAGTCCATCTATACTGACCTCCATAAGGTTGCAAACTGAATATAATTTTTTTCTGCATCTACCTCTGAAAAAATATTTGGCCTTCTAGCTGTGTGTGAGACTTGTTCTATTAGTCCATCTATACTGACCTCCATAAGGTTGTAAACTGAATATAATTTTTTTCTGCATCTACCTCTGAAAAAATATTTGGCCTTCTAGCTGTAAGGTTGCAAACTGAATATAATTTTTTTCTGCATCTACCTCTGAAAAAATATTTGGCCTTCTAGCTGTGTGTGGGACTTGTTCTATTAGTCCATCTATACTGACCTCCATAAGGTTGCAAACTGAATATAATTTTTTTCTGCATCTACCTCTGAAAAAATATTTGGCCTTCTAGCTGTGTGTGGGACTTGTTCTATTAGTCCATCTATACTGACCTCCATAAGGTTGCAAACTGAATATAATTTTTTTCTGCATCTACCTCTGAAAAAATATTTGGCCTTCTAGCTGTGTGTGGGACTTGTTCTATTAGTCCATCTATACTGACCTCCATAAGGTTGCAAACTGAATATAATTTTTTTCTGCATCTACCTCTGAAAAAATATTTGGCCTTCTAGCTGTGTGTGGGACTTGTTCTATTAGTCCATCTATACTGACCTCCATAAGGTTGCAAACTGAATATAATTTTTTTCTGCATCTACCTCTGAAAAAATATTTGGCCTTCTAGCTGTGTGTGGGACTTGTTCTATTAGTCCATCTATACTGACCTCCATAAGGTTGCAAACTGAATATAATTTTTTTCTGCATCTACCTCTGAAAAAATATTTGGCCTTCTAGCTGTGTGTGGGACTTGTTCTATTAGTCCATCTATACTGACCTCCATAAGGTTGCAAACTGAATATACTTTTTTTCTGCATCTACCTCTGAAAAAATATTTGGCCTTCTAGCTGTGTGTGGGACTTGTTCTATTAGTCCATCTATACTGACCTCCATAAGGTTGCAAACTGAATATAATTTTTTTCTGCATCTACCTCTGAAAAAATATTTGGCCTTCTAGCTGTGTGTGGGACTTGTTCTATTAGTCCATCTATACTGACCTCCATAAGGTTGCAAACTGAATATAATTTTTTTCTGCATCTACCTCTGAAAAAATATTTGGCCTTCTAGCTGTGTGTGGGACTTGTTCTATTAGTCCATCTATACTGACCTCCATAAGGTTGCAAACTGAATATAATTTTTTTCTGCATCTACCTCTGAAAAAATATTTGGCCTTCTAGCTGTGTGTGGGACTTGTTCTATTAGTCCATCTATACTGACCTCCATAAGGTTGCAAACTGAATATAATTTTTTTCTGCATCTACCTCTGAAAAAATATTTGGCCTTCTAGCTGTGTGTGGGACTTGTTCTATTAGTCCATCTATACAGACCTCCATCAGGTTGCAAATTGAATATAATTTTTTTCTGCATCTAACCCAGCCAATAGTTTTGGCCTAATACCACAGTTTGGCCACTCAGCTCTGCTCGGTTTCCATCCATTGTTTTTTTGTGCAAACAACTCCAGAGTTGTGAATTAGTTAACCACCAAAATGAGTGGAAAAAGGCCTGCTGCTGGTGGAAAGGGGAATAGGTGTGTTGGGAAGGGGAAAAAAGGTTGTGTCCGTGGGGTAGGTGTTAAAGCAACAGTAACATCTGCAGAAGAAAGACCATCTTCCAGCCAAACTAAAATGTCTACTTCTTTTAGCGGACAATGTGATAAGATCCCTTTCTTACGGCCACGCCAATCGCTACAAATTCCAGATGAGGCACAAAAACAGCAGGTGCTTCAACGGATATCAAGTGCTCCTTTAAGTGGGCTCTCCTCCACATCAACTTCAACATCACAAATACTCCAGTCCTCAAAGGTGTCACCCCAATCGCACTTGCTTCCTCACAGCTCCCAAATCTCCAGCTGCCCGTCTGAGTATGAGGTAGAACAGATGGTTGAGTCTGCAGAGCTGTTTACTCATACTATAGCCTGGGAATCAGAGTTCGACTCCAGCGCTTCTGTGAATCCAGACGAGGAAATGATCTGCACTGATGCCCAGAATCTTTATGAGTCGGATCCAGGACCAGACGCAGAAGGTTCTGACCATAATGTAGACCCTCATTCCCAAACTGTAACTCCTGTTGGTGGAGACAATGAGGAAGACGATGATAAGACTCAAATACCTGATTGGAGCGACAACTTTAGTTTTTTGTCAGGGCAGGAACAGGTTGGCTCTGAGGACGACGGGTGTGATAACGCACAGGGTGATGATGATGAGGTTGGAGATCCCACTTACTGTCAACCCACAGTCAGCCAAGAGATGAGGTCAGCAGAGGAGGTGGAGGAAGATGCTAGTGACGACGAGACGTAGTACTAAAAGCACGTCAACAACTGCATCCTCAAACACAACTCTGCCTCTCACCACAAGTCGTGGTGGCTCTTCAGGTCGCATGGGTGCTAAGCCTTGCATAGCCTGGGCATTTTTTCAGATCGATAAAGATGACCCAACTCGTGTTATCTGTAACATTTGTCAGCAAAAGCTAAGTAGAGGCCAAAAAATACATAGTTTGAGTACTTCATGCATGAACCGTCACATGGACATGAAGCATAAGTTGCAGTGGGAAGCTCAGTGTGCTACAATGCGGCCTAGCCGGCCGGGCCAACCACCGTCTGCCATATCTTGTGCATTCGCGGCCTCTTCATCCTCTGTGACTGGGGGGACAGCAGTCACACCTGTTTTGGGGCGCAGACCTGCCACCTCTTTACCCGCAACAGCCAGCGTGATTGGCAGGTCATCATTTTCTTTGGAGGTGGTAACACCAGCTGGTGTTGAGCGCTGTCCGACATCGATAGCACCACCTTTGGATCAAGGCAACCTAACATGTCCGCCTGCATCTTCCTCACAGACCGGCAGTTTGCCGGGGACACCCTTATCAACCCCGTCTAAGCACAATAGCCAGCCCTCGGTCCCTCAGATGTGGACAAGTAAAAGACCATTTCCTCCTAGCCATGAGAAAGCTAAGAGGTTGAATTTCACCATCTGCAAGCTCTTGGCTACAGAAATGTTGCCTTTCCGCCTGGTGGACACAGAGGATTTTCGAGACCTTATGTCCGTCGCAGTGCCCCAGTACCAGATGCCCAGTCGGCACTACTTCTCAAAGAAAGGTGTGCCTGCGCTCCACCAGCATGTCGCACACAACATCACCGCTTCTTTGAGAAACTCTGTGTGTGACAGGGTGCATTTCTCCACAGACACTTGGACGAGTAGGCATGGACAGGGGCGTTACATGTCGCTGACTGGGCACTGGGTAACTATGGTGACAGCAGGACAAGGGGCTGCTGTCCAAGTCTTGCCGTCCCCACGAGTTGTGCGTCAATCCTCTTTATGTCAAAGTTCCTCCACTGCTTCTGCCTCCTCAACCTCCTCTCGGTCCTCCACCTGCACCCAAAGCCTGTCTGGTCATGCCACAAGCTTTCTAACTGCGCAGAAGGGATCCTGCACACCTCCTTACTATGCTGGCAGTAGGGCTCAACGTCATCAGGCGGTTTTTACATTGAAATGTCTGGGAAATGTGAGTCACACAGCTGAGGAGTTGTGGTCAGCTCTGGAGAACCAATTTCATGAATGGTTGTCTCCACTGGACCTGAAACCAGGGAAGGCCGTGTGCGACAATGCTGCAAACCTGGGTGCGGCCCTTCGCCGGGGCAATGTCACACACGTGCCTTGTATGGCTCACGTGTTGAACCTGGTTGTCCAGCAATTTTTAGCCCACTATCCCAGACTAGATGGCCTTCTGCAGAGGGCACGGTCGCTGTGTGCTCACTTCCGCCGTTCGCATCCCGCAGCTCAGCGACTTAAATCTCTACAGAAGTCGTTGGGCCTGCCACTTCACCGGCTAAAATGCGATGTGCCTACCCGGTGGAATTCAACTCTGCACATGTTGCAGCGACTGTGGCAGCACCGACAAGCCCTGGTGCAATATGTTCTGACGTATAGCCTGGGCCAACGAGATTCAGAGGTGGGGCAAATCACGCTGGAGGAGTGGTCTCAGATCAGGGACCTATGCACCCTTCTGCACAGTTTTGAAATGGCGACGAAGATGTTTAGTGCTGACGATGCCATTATCAGCATGACTATTCCGGTGATTTACATGCTGGAGCACATGTTAAACAGAATTCGGAGTCAGGTAGTGGCACAAGAGGAGGTGGAGGAAGTAGAGGAGGAGGAGTTGTATGCGGAAGGGCTAACATCTGCAAGGTCCAGACGGTCGGCAGCACCAAGGCGGCAGGCATGTGAGGGTGGGGGAGATGGTTTTACCAGGGCGCATGGTAGCAGCCAAACTAGTGAGGAAGGTGCAGGAGCCCAGGAAGAAGTGGAGGACGAACTGATGGAAGACTCATCAGATGAGGGAGACCTTGATCACATTTCTGTTGTGCGAGGTTGGGGGAAGAGGACAGAGGAAGGAAGCATGATTGTTACCTCGCCACCAACACAACAGGGACTTGGTGCTCCTGGATGCGCAACACACATGAGTGCCTTCTTGCTGCACTACCTGCAACATGACCCTCGAATTGTGAGAATTAGAAATAATCCTGACTACTGGGTTGCCACACTGTTAGATCCCCGGTACAAAAGTAAATTTGCAGAAATTATTCCTGCCATAGAAAGGGATGCACGCATGCAGGAGTATCAGCAGAGACTGTTGCAGAATCTTACATGTGCTTTTCCACAAAATACCAGTGGTGCACGTAGTGAATCTCACAGTTCCAACTTGCCAACCGTGGGACCGTCAAGTGTTCAGCACTCAAACCGTAACAGAACCACAGTATCTGCTGGTAACATCAATTTTGCGGAATCATTTCACCACTTTTTTAGCCCATCCTTTGCAAGGCCACAGGAGACAAGAAGTCTGACACATAGTCAACGCCTAGAGACGATGGTACAGGAGTATCTCCAAGTAAACATTGAAGCCACGACTGTGTCACTGGACCCTTGCTCTTTTTGATCTTCCAATCTGGATAAATGGCCGGAGCTAGCCACTTACACCTTGGAGATCTTGTCATGCCCCGCAGCCAGCGTTCTGTCTGAACGTGTGTTCAGCGCTGCTGGTGGTGTGCTGACAGATAAGCGCACGCGGCTCTCCACTGATAATGTAGACAGACTCACGTTCATAAAGATGAACAAATCATGGATCCGAAACGACTTTTCTACCCCTGTGTCATCCTGGGGAGAGTAAAAGCTTGATGATTGGTTAAAATCACCCTACCAACCGTTTTAAGCTTTCAAATTACTAATCATGTTTATCTGTATCTTGGCTGGAAAATAATTTGGGCTTTGTAGCAGTGTGCAGCACTGATTGTATTAGGCCATCTATAATAAGCTCCATCAGATTTAAAATTACTAGTCATGTTTATCTGTATCTTGACTGGAAAATAATTTGGGCTTTGTAGCAGTGTGCAGCACTGATCCTATTAGGCCATCTATACTAAAGCTTCACCAGATTTAAAATTAATAATAATTTTTAGCTGCATCTAGCCCGGAAAATAATTTTGGGGCTCCGAGATGCGCAAGACACATAAGTGCCTTCTTGCTGCACTACCTGCAGCATGACCCTCATATTGTCAGAATTCGAAGTAATCATGACTACTGGGTTGCCACACTCTTAGATCCCCCAAACTTTTCGATCAACCTTTTCATTTTAATAAAGACCAAAAAAATGGTCATTTTTGAAATTATAAGCATTAGCAGGTTGTTAGAAACTGAAATCAAACAGTTTTCAACTCAAAACTTTATTCTAGGTGATGTTACATTTTCACATAGGACCCCTTGTTCGAAAGGAGCTTCTGAACTCTGTCGTCCATTGAATTTGTCAGGTTTTGGATGGTTTCTGCTTCAATTGTTTTGCATGAGGACAGAATACCCTCCCAGAGCTGTTGCTTAGATGTGAACTGCCTCCCGCCATCATAGACACTCCTTTTAATGATGCTCCAAAGGTTCTGAATGGGGTAGAGGTCAGGGGAGCATGGGGGTCACACCATAAGTTTGTCCCCTTTTATGCCCATATCAGCCAGAGATGCAGATGTTTTATGTGCAGCATGAGATGGTGCATTATCATGCAGAAAAATGATCTTGCTGTGAAATACACGGTTCTTCTTCTTGAACCATGGCAGGAAGTGCTGTTTGAGAAAATCCACATACATTATGGAGTTCATCTTTAGCGCCTTCAGGGATCCTAAAGGGGCCGACAATCTCTCTCCCCATGATTCCAGCCCAAAACATTACTCCACCTCCTCCTTGTTGGCGCTGTAGCCGTGTTTGCGTGGGGTGTCCATCAACCAGCCATCCTCCACTCCATCCATCTGGACCATCGAGCGCTGCACGGCACTCATCCGTGAACAAAACAGTTTTGAAATCAGTCTTCATGTAATGTTTGGCCCACTGGAGTCGTTTCTGCTTGTGTGAAGTGGATAGAGGAGGTCGACAGGATGGCGTATGCACAGCTGCAAACCTCTGAAGGACCCTGCATCTTGTTGTTCGGGGGACGTTGGAGGCACAAGCAGCTTCAAAAACTTGTCTGCTGCTATGACAAGGCTTTTTTGCCGCTGCTCTTTCAACCTGACGTAATTGCCTGTAGGAAAGAGTCCTCAATTTGCCCTTATCAGCACGCACACGTGTGTACTGTGAATCAGCTACATACTTCTTGATTGCCAAGACACTTCATCCTGATCATCGTACAATGTTGATTGTAGTCATGCCTTGACCTAAACACTCCACAATTTGTTGCTTCTCAGCAGCCGACACATCCTTTTTCTTTCCCATTTTGGCAGAAAATGTAGGCTGCTTAATAATGTGAGACAGCCTTCTTAAGTAGTCTTGCCTTTCATTGGACACAGCTGCCAAACTAATTAGCACAGATGTCTGCAATTGCTTACAGTGATATAAAGAGCCCTGACACACATCACCATCAATAAGTTTAACTGACAAACAAACAAATTCTTCCCTTATCACTCCTAAACACTTTTTGCATAATAATTTGGAACGCAGTGTACATGTGCTTTTCCACAAAACACCAGTGGTTCACGTAGTGAATCTTACAGTTCTAACTTGCCAACCGTGGTCTGTATGGAGTTGTTCAATAAAGGGCCCAAAATTAAGATAACATAGATGGGAGAGGTCTCTATGAATAGGAATTCCTAAGTATTTGATACCCTGTGAGGGCCAGGCAAAGGGAAAGTTGGACTGGATGGAATCCTATATGGATTTGGGGAGGGAGACATCGAGGGCCTCAGACTTCGCTGCATTGATTTTAAAATTTGACCATGTAACAAAGTGATCTATTTCAGCCATAACAGCATGGATGGATATATGTGATTGAGTGATATATACTAGGACATCATCAGCAAATAGAGAGCACTTGTACTCGGTGCCTCCCACCTCAATCCACCTAATATTGGGGTTATGGCGAATTGATGAGAGCAGGTGCTCCGTCACTAGGATGTATAAGAGAGGGGACAGAGGACATCCCTGCCTTGTTCCATTGGTGATTGTGAAAGGTGATGAAAATGTTCTGACGCACCCCCTGGGCCTTGGGACACCCGGAGCCGGACCCTTTTTGGTGGATGCTGGTGGTTGTAGTCTTCGTGGCGGTGACCCGGTTCCGTGGCTCAGGGTGGTCAAACCAGTGGCGGAACTATTTATGTGGTTTTGATGTTTAAATGTCCGACTACGCCACCCGTGGATTGCGGTCAGAGTGAACCGCCGCTACAGGGCAGACCGCTGAGGCTGGTGTTGTGGGTGCAGCAGAGCGTAGCATAACTCCCCACGGGAGGAGTATAGCCTCAGGGCAGTGTATGCGAAGGATGGGGGTGATGGTGCAGGGCAGCAGCAGTAACGACACGGAGTCAGTGATGCAGTTCAGGGCCTTTACTCACAGTTCTTATTATCCAGACCACGTCTGCAGGTAACGGATGCCCACGTCGTACTGTGCTCACCAGGTGAGGGGCTCAGACAACTCCCAGATAACTTTGGAGCGCTTCACAGGACCCCCTTTGTGTGTCCTTTGTCTGGCCTTTCTTACCAACACTTCTGTCCGGCTGCCTCGGGCCTCCTCTTGGTAAACTTGGCGCCAGTTTCCCTGACCCTATGTGGTGCCTTCCTAGCGGGTGTAGCGAGGGGCTGCGCCACATAAAATGTCAGAGCCTTCGGTTTCTAGCTGAGGGTCGTTTCCTGCCTCCACTAGTTCGGGGACCGGTCTCCCCCTTTGGCCTGACCCCTCCACGCAGGTGGATTCGGGCGTGCGGTGGCGACTCGCCCGTCCGCACCCCTGGGATCCCTTCATTCCTCGTTCCTGGAGCCTTCTCCGCTCCTCTTCCTTCCTTCTCCCTCTTGCAGGCCTGGACCTCTGTTACTAGGCCCACCTCCGGAGCAGAGCTCATGCAGAGCCCCTGCTCCCTGCCACTTCTGCTCAGACTTCTCTGCACTGAACTAAGATGGTGCCCACCCTTTATACTCCCTTCTCAATGCACCCAGGAACTGCTTTCTCCCTGCTCCTGCACTACAGGGTTCCCCTTCCTCAGTGTTCCCTCCCCCCACTCCAGCCAGGGACAGGGACTGTCGTGCCCATCTCAGGGGCATATTGGTCGTCCTGCCCCACGGCAATGTGGTGTAATGCATGCAGGTGTCGGGTCCTGATCCACACTCCATCCTTACCTGAGAGTGAGATATCACACCTCTGGGTGAGGTGCAATACGTCTGTAGCAACCGAGCCCTCAGGGTGCTACAGTTCCATTTATCTTCAGCCTAGGTGACGTATTGTGATACAGGGCCGTGATTTTGGCTATAAAAGGGTCCCCTAGACCCCTACCCCAAGCTTTTTAAGAGAATCATATATGGCGTGCCAGGAGACTCTATGGAATGCTTTCTCAGCATCCAACGAGAGTATCTACTTACAAATTTTTAACTGCATCTAGCCCAGGAAATACTTTGTGCCTAGTAGCAGTGTCTGCTAGTCAGCGGATTATCCCGGCTGTTAAGCAAGCTACACCACCTGTAGTTTGGACACTTAATTTTTTCAAAGGAAATGCTTCGGGACCACGGGATACTCAGTGAAGAGCATCAGGAGGCACCCCAAGGCATAGGGGCTGGGACTGGCAGTAGGATGCCTTGCGGTGGACAGCCGAGCTCGATCCTTATAAAAGCTTTTTAACTGCAGCAGCTTTAGTGGACGCTACTGGAGCTGGAATTACGCGGCTGCTGGCATGAGACTTGCCCTCCAATAGATCCTTGTAAATGGATTTAAAGTGTATTCATTCAAATTAGAGAGACAATTTAAATAAAAAAACTTAGAGCTGCCTCCACCACAGGGGGGCTCGCTCGACCCACCAGCGGACAGACACCAGTATTGGGAGAGGGGGGCTGGCCGTCAGGGTTCACCGCGGCTCTGGCACAAACTCGGCGACACGGAGGTGGCACGGGCAAGAGCGGACTGAACGTGTCGGCTTCTCACTTTTTGGATTTTATAAGGGCATGACATGCCTATATCTGTGTCTCCCCCTACTTTTACTCCTCCACCTCTTTTCTTTTCTCATGACTATATGTACTTGTCACTTTTCCATGTGTTAGTTGTGTCTTCTGAGCAGTTTGTCAGCTTTTGGACACCTTTGAAGGTGTTTTCTATGTGTTTCTATGTGTTTTTGCTTGCCTGCCATTGGTTTCAACGGTGTTCGAAGGTGTTCGACGAACAGTTCGACGAACAGTTCGGCGAACACACGGGTGTTCGACGAACCGAACTCGAACACTACGGGGGTGGCTCAACACTAGTGGGGACCCTATGACATTCGGCATGCACGTTGGGCCGCCATGACATGCGGCATGTATTTATGGCCCTCATGACATGCGGCATACATTTGGGGCCCCCATGACATGCGTCATTCATTTGGGGCCCCCATGACATGCGGCATACATTTGGCGCCCACATGACATGCGGCATGCATTTCGTCCCCCCATGATATGCGGCATGCATGTGGGGCCCCCATGACATGCGGCTTGCATCTGGGGCCCGTATGACACCCGGCATGCATGTGGGGCCCCCATGACATGCAGCATGAATTTGGGGACCCCTTGACATGTGGCATGCATGTGGGGCCCCCATGACATGCGTCATGCACGTGGGTCCCCCATGACATGCGTCACGTATTTATGGCCCTCATGACATGCGGCATACATTTGTGGCGCCTATGACATGTGGCATGCATTTGGGGCGCCCATGACATGCGGCAGGCATTTGGTGTCCCCATGACACGCGGCATGCATGTTGGGTCCCCCTGACATGCGGAAGCCATTTGGTGCCCCAATGACATGGGGTAAGCACGTGGGGCCCCCATGACATGCGGCATCCTTTTGGGGCCCCAATGGTACGCGGTATGCATGTGGGGCCCCCATTACATGCGGCATGCATGTGGTGCCCCCATGTCATGCGGCATGTAAGTGGGGACCCCATGACAAGCGGCATGCATGAGGAGCCCCATGACATGCGCCATGCATGTGGTGCCCCATGTGATGCGGCACGTGTTTGGGGCCCCAAAGACATGCGGCATGCACGTGGGGCCCCCATGACATGTGGCATGTATTTGGGGCCCCCATGACATGTGGCATGCATGTGGGGCCCCCATGACATGTGCCACGCATGTGGGGTCCCCATGACATGCGGCATGCATTTGGGGCCCCCATGACATGCGCCATGCATGTGGGGCCCACATGACATGCGGCAAATATTTTGGGGCCCCCATGACATGCAGCATGCATTTGGGGTCCCCATGACATGCGGTATGCACTTGGGGACCCCATGACATGCGACATGCATGTGGGGCCCCCATGACATGCGGCACGTATTGGGGGCCCCAATGACATGCGGCATGCATTTGGGCCCCCAATGACATGCGGCATGCATGTGGGGCACCCATGACATGCAGCATGCCTTTGGGGCCCCCATGACATGCAGCATGCACGAGGGGCCCACATGACATGCGGCACGTATTTTGGGCCCCCATGACATAAGGCATGCATTTGGGCCCCCATGACATGCGACATGCATGTGGAGCCCCCATGACATGCGACACGTATTTGGGGCCCCCATGACATGCGGCATGCATTTGGGCCCCCATGACATGCAGCATGAATTTGGGGCTCCCATGACATGCGGCATGCATGTGGGGCCCCCATGACATGTGGCATGCATGTGGGGCCCCCATGATATGCGCCATGCATTTGGGGCCCCCATTATATGCACCATGCATGTGGGGCTCCCATGACATGCGGCACGTATTTGGGGCCCCCATAACATGCGGCATGCATTTGGGGCCCCCATGACATGTGGCATGTATTTGGGGCCCCCATGACATGTGAAATGCATTTGGGGACCCCATGACATGCGGTATGCACTTGGGGCCCCTATAACATGCGGCACGTATTTGGGGCCCCCAAGACGTGCGGCATGCACTTGGGGCCCATATGACATGTGGCACGTATTTTGGGCCCCCATGACATAAGGCATGCATTTGGGCCCCCATGACATGCGACATGCATGTGGAGCCCCCATGACATGCGGCAGGTATTTGGGGCCCCCATGACATGCAGCATGCATTTGGGCCCCCAATGACATGCGGCATGCATGTGGGGCCCCCATGACATGCTGCATGCGTTTGGGGCCCCCTTGACATGAGCCATGCATGTGAGGCCCCCATGACATGCGGCATCCATTTGTGGCCCCCATGACATGCTGCATGCGTTTGGGGCCCCCTTGACATGAGCCATGCACGTGGGGCCCCCAAGACATGCCGTACGTATTTATTGCCCTCATGATATGGGGCATACATTTGAGGCCCCCATGACATCCGGCATGCATTTGGGTCCCCCTGACATGCGCCATGCATGTGGGGCCCCAATGACATGCGGCATTCATTTGGAGCCCCCATGGCATGCGGTATGCATGTAGGGCCCCCATGACATGCGGCATGCATGTGGGGCCCCTATGACATGCGGCACGTATTTGGGGCCCCCATGACAAGCAGCATACATTTGGGGCCCCCAAGAAATGCGGCATGCATTTGGGGCCCCCATGACATGCGCCACATATTTGGGCCCCCCATGACATGTGACATGCATTTGTGGTCCCCATGACATGCGGTATGCACGTGGGGCCCCTATAACCTGCGGCACGTATTGGGGGACCCCAAGACATGCGGCATGCACGTGGGGCCCCCATGACATGCGCCTTGCATTTGGGGCCCCCATGACATGCGTCATGCATTTGGGACCCCCATGACATGCGGCACCTATTTGGGGCCCCCATGACATGTGACTTGCATTTGGGGTCCCCATGACATGCGGTATGCATGTGGGGCCCCAATGACATGCGGCACGTATTGGGGGCCCCATGACATGCGGCATGCATTTGGGCCCCCATGACATGCGCCATGCATGTGGTGCCCCCATGACATGCGGCATGCATTTGGGCCCCTAATGACATGTGGCATGCACGTGGGGCCCCCATGACATGCGGCATGCATTTGGGGCCCCATGACATGCGGCAAGCAGTTGGTCCCCCCATGATATGCGGCATGCACGTGGGGCGCCCATGACATGCGGCCTGCATTTGGGGCCTCATGACATGCGTAATGCACGTCGGGGCCCCATGACATGCGGAATGCACGTGGGTCCCCAATGACATGCGGCATGCATTTGGGGCCCCCATGACATGCGGAATGCACGTGGCCCCCCATGACATGCGGCCTGCATTTGGGGGCCCCATGACATGCTGCATGCATGTGGGGCCCTCAAGACATGCGGCATGCATGTGGAGCCCCCATAACATGTGGAATGCATTTGGGACCCCCATGACATGCGGCATGCATGTGGGGCCCCCTTGACATGAGGCATGCATTTGGGGCCCCCACGATATGAGGCATTTATTTGGGGCCCTAATGACATGCGGCATGCACGTGGGGAACCCAAGACATGTGTAATGCATTTGGGGCCCCCATGACATGCGGCATGTATGTGGGGCCCCCTTGACATGCGGCAAGTACTTGGGGCCCCCATGACATGAGGCATTTATTTGGGGCCCTAATGACATGCGGCATGCACGTGGGGAACCCATGACATGCGGCATGCATGTAGAGCCCCGATGACATGCGGCATGCATGTGGGCCCCCCTGACATGCGGCATGCATGTGGGGCCCACATGACATGCGGCACGTATTTTGGGGCCCCATGACATAAGGCATGCATTTGGGCCCCCATGACATGCGACCTGCAAGTGGAGCCCCCATGACATACGGCACGTATTTGGGGTCCCCATGACATGCGGCATGCATTTGGGCCCCCAATGACATGCGGCATGCATGTAGGCCCCCATGACATGCGGCATGCATTTGGGCCGCGTGACTTGCGCCTTGCATGTGGGTCCCCCATGACATGCGGCATGCACGTGAGGCCCCCATGACATGCGGTACGTATTTATGGCATGCACCATGCATTTGGGGCCACCATGACATGCGGCAAGTATTTGGGGCCCCCATGACATGCGGCATGCATTTGGGGCCCCCATGACATGCGGCATGCGTTTTGATCCCCCATGACACGCGGCATGCATGTGGAGTTCCGATGACATGCGGCATGCATGTGGGGCCCCCCTGACATGCGGCATGCACTTGGGGCCCCCATGACATGCGGCATGCATTTGGCCCCCCATGACACACGGCATGCATGTGGAGCCCCGATGACATGCGGCATGCATGTGAGGCCCCCTGACATGCGGCATGCACTTGGGGCCCCCATGACATGCGGCATGCGTTTTGCCCCCCCCATGACATGCGGCATGCACGTTGGGCCCCCATGATATGAGGCATGCATTTCGGGCCCCCATGACATGCGCCAT
This sequence comes from Phyllobates terribilis, assembly GCF_046119375.1. Classification (NCBI taxonomy): domain Eukaryota; kingdom Metazoa; phylum Chordata; class Amphibia; order Anura; family Dendrobatidae; genus Phyllobates; species Phyllobates terribilis. The sequence goes on along the minus strand of NW_027362840.1, from coordinate 4,788,094 downwards.
GCATGTGGGGCCCCCATGACATGCGGCACGTATTTGGGGCCCCCATGACATGCGGCATGCATTTGGGGTCCCATTGACATGCCGCATGCACATGGGGCCCACATGTCATGCGGCATGCGTTTGGGGCCCCCATGACACACGGCATGCATGTGGGCCCCCCTGACATGCGGCATGCACGTGGGGCCCCGATGACATGCGGCATACATTTGGGGCCCCCATGACATGTGGCATGTGCGTGGGCCCCCATGACATGCGGCACGTATTTGGGGACCCCATTACATGCGGGATGCATTTGGGGTCCCCATGACATGCGGCATGCATTTGGGGCACCCATGACTTGCGGCATGCATGTGGGGTCCCCATGACATGCGGCATGCATTTGGGGCCCCCATGACATGCGGTATGCACATGGGGCCCCCATGATATGCGGCATCCTTTTGGGGCCCCCATGGCACGCAGAATGCATGTGGTGCGCCCCATTACACGCGGTATGCACGTGGGGCCCCTATGACATGCAGCACGTATTTGGTGCCCCCATGACAAGCAGCATACATTTGGGGCCCCCATAACATGCGGCATGCATTTGGAGCCACCATGATATGCGGAATACATTTGGCGCTCCCATGACATGCGGCAAGCATTTGGGGCCCCCATGACATGCGGCATGCATATGGGGCCCCCATGACATGCGGCATGCATGTGGAGCCCCATGACGTGCCATGCATGTGGGGCCCCCATGATATGCAGCACATATTTGGGCCCCCCATGACATGCGCCATGCATTTGGGGTCCCCATGACATGCGGTATGCACTTGGGGCCCCCATGACATGCGGCATGCGTTTGGGGCCCCCATGACACGCGGCATGCAATTGGAGCCCCGATGACATGCGGCATTCATGTGGGGCCCCACTGACATGCGGCATGCACGTGGGGCCCCCATGACATGCGGCACGTATTTGGTGCCCCCATGACATAAGGCATGCATTTGGGCCCCCATGACATGCGCCATGCATGTGGGGCCCAGATGACATGCAGCACGTATTGGGGGCCCCCATGACATGCTGCAAGCATTTGGACCCCCGACGACATGCGGCATGCATGTGGGGCCCCCATGACATGCGGCATACTTTTGGGGCCCCCATGACATGCGGCATGCATTTGGTCCCCCCATGATATGCGGCATGCACGTGGGGCCCCCATGACATGTGACATGCATTTGGGGCCCGTATGACACCCGGCATGCATGTGGGGACCCCATGACATGCGGCATGCACGTGGGGCCCCCATGACATGCGGCACGTATTTATGGCCCTCATGACATGCGGCATACATTTGGGGCCCTCATAACATGCGGCATGCAATTGGGGTTCCATGACATTCGGAATGCACGTGGGGGCCCCATGACATGCGGAAAACACGTGGGGCCCCCATGACATGCGGCATGCATTTGGGCCCCCCATGACATGCGGCATGATTTGGGGCCCCCATGACATGCGGCATGTACGTGGGGCCCCCATGACATGCGTCATGCGATTGGCGCCCCCATGACACGAGGCATGCATGTGGAGCCCCGATGACATGCGGCATGCATGTGGGCCCCCCCTGACATATGGCATGCACGTGGGGCCCACATGACAAGCGGCACGTATTTTGGGCCCCCATGATATAAGGCATGCATTTGGGCCTCCATGACATGCGACATGCATGTGGAGCCCCCATGACATGCGGCATGCGTTTGGGGCCCCCATGACACGCGGCATGCATGTGGAGCCCCGATGACATGCGGCATGCATGTAGGCCCCCTGACATGCGGCATGCACGTGGGGCCCCCATGACATGCGGCACGTATTTATGGCCCTCATGACATGCTGCATACATATGGGGTCCCCATGACATGTGGCATGCATTTAGGGCGCCCATGACATGCGGCATGCATGTGGGGCCCCTATGACATGCGGCATGCATTTTGGGCCCCCATGACATGTGGCATGTACATGGGCCCCCATGACATGCGACACGTATTTGGTGACCCCATTACATGCGGGATGCATTTGGGGTCCCCATGACATGCGCCATGCATTTGGGGCACCCATGACACGCGGCATGCATGAGGGGCCCCCATGACATGCGCCATGCATTTGGGCCCCCCATGACATGCGGTATTGACTTGGGATCCCCATGACATGCGGCATCCTTTTGGGGCCCCCATGGCACATGAAATGCATGTGGGGCCCCGCATTATATGCGGCATGCACGTGGGGCCCCTATGACAAGCAGCATACATTTGGGGCCCCCATGACATGCGGCATACATTTGGCGCCCACATGACATGCGGCATGCATTTGGGGCCCCCATGACATGCGGCATGCATATGGGGCCCCCATGACGAGCGGCATGCATGTGGAGCCCCATGACATGCGCCATGCCTTTGGGGCCCCATGTCATGTGGCATGTGTTTGGGGACCCAAAGACATGCGGCATGCACGTGGGGCCCCCATGACATGCGGCACGTATTTGGGCCCGCATGACATGTGGCATGCATGTGGTGCCCCTATGACATGTGCCATGCGGCATGCATTTGGGGCCCCCATGACATGCGCCATGCATGTGGGCCCGCATGACATGCAGCACATATTTGGGGCCCTCGTGACATGCGGCATGAATTTGGGGCCCCCATGACATGTGGCACACATTTTGGGCTCTCATGACATGCGGCATGCACATGGGGCCCCCATGACATGCGGCATGCATGTGCAGCCCCCATGACATGCGTAATGCACGTGGGACCCCCATGACATGCGGCATGCATGTGTGGCTCAAAAGACATGCGCCATGCATGTGGGACCCCATGACATGCGGCACATATTTGGGTCCCCAAGACATGCAGCATGCATGTGGAGCCCCCATGACATGCGGAATGCACGTGGGGCCCCCATGACATGCGGCATGCATATGGGGCCCAAAAGACATGCGCCATGCATGTGTGGCCCCATGACATGCGGCACATATTTGGGCCCCCAAAGACATACGGCATGCACATGTGGCCCCCATGACATGAGGCACGTATTTGGTGCCCCCATGACATGAGTCATGCATTTGGTCCCCCATGACATGCGGCATGCACGTGGGACCCCCATAACATGCGGCATGCATTTGGGGCCCCCATGACACCCGGCATGCATGTGGGGCCACCATGACATGCGGTATGCACGTGGGGCACCATGACATTCGGCACGCATTTATGGCCTTCATGACATGCGGCATACATTTGTGGCCCCCATGACATGCGGCATGCATTTTGTGCCCCCATGACATGCGGCATACATTTGGGGCCCCCATGACATGCGACATACATTTGGGGCCCCCATGACATGCGGCATGCATTTCATCCCCCCATGATATGCGGCATGCACGTGGGGCCCCCATGACATGCGGCCTGCATTTGGGGCCCGTATGACACCCGGCATGCATGTGGGGCCCCCATGACATGTGGCATGCATTTGGGGTGCACATGACATGCGTCATGCATTTGGAGCCCTCATGACACCCGTCATGCATGTGGGGCCCCCATGACATGCGGCAAGCACGTGGGTCCCCCATGACATGCGTCACGTATTTATGGCCCTCATGACATGCGGCATACATTTGTGGCACCCATGACATGTGGCATGCATTTGGGCACCCATGACATGTGGCAGGCATTTGGTGTCACCATGACACGCGGCATGCATGTGGGGTTCCCCTGACATGCGGAAGGCATTTGGTGCCCCCATGACATGGGGTATGCACGTGGGGCCACCATGACATGCGGCATCCTTGTGGGGCCCCAATGGTACGTGGTATGCATGTGGGGCCCCCATTACATGCGGCATGCATGTGGGCCCCCCGTGTCATGCGTCATGCACGTGGGGACCCTATGACAAGCAGAATACATTTGGGGCCCCCATGACATGCGGCATGCATTTGGGGCCTCCATGACATGTGGCATGGACGTGGGCCCCCCATGACATGCGGCATGTATTTGGGGCCCCCATGACATGCAGCATGTATTTGGGGCCCCCATGACATGTGACATGCATTTGGGGTCCCCATGACATGCTGTATGCACGTGGGGCCCCTATAACATGCGGCATGTCATGGGGGCCCCACATGCATGCCACATGTCATGGGGACCCACATGCATGCCGCATGTCATGGGGCCCCCAAATTCATGCTGCATGTCATCCATTTGGGGCCCCCATGGCATGCGATATGCATGTAGGGCCCCCATGACATGCGGCATGCACGTGGGGCCCCTATGACATGCGGCACGTATTTGGAGCCCCCATGACAAGCAGCATACATTTGGGGCCCCCATGACATGCGGCATGTATTTGGGGCCCCCATGACATGCGGCACGTATTTGGGCCCCCCATGACATGTGACATGCATTTGGGGTCCCCATGACATGCGGTATGCACGTGGGGCCCCTATAACATGCAGCACATATTGGGGGCCCCCATGACATGCGGCATGCATTTGGGCCCCCATGACATGCACCATGCATGTGGGGCCCCCATGACACACGGCATGCATGTGGGGCCCCCATGACATGCGGTATGCATTTGGGGCACCATGACATTCGGCACGCATTTATGGCCCTCATGACATGCGGCATACTTTTGTGGCCCCCATGACATGCGGCATACATTTGGGGTCCCCATGACATGCGGCATACATTTGGGGCCCCCATGACATGCGGCATGCATTCGGGGCACCCATGACATGTGGCATGCACATGGGCCCCCCATGACATGCGGCATGCATGTGGAGCCCCCATGACATGCAGAATGCACGTGGGGACCCCATTACATGCGTCATGCATTTGGGGTGCCCATGACATGCAGCAAGAATTACATGCGGCATGCATGTGGGGCCCAAAAGACATGCGGCATGCATTTTGGGCCCCCATGGCACGGCATGCATGTGGGGCCCCCATGACATGCGGCATGCACGTGGGGCCCCCATGACATGGGGAATGCATGTGGGGGCCCTATGATATGGGCATGCATTTGGGGCCCCCATGACATGCGGCATGCAAGTGGGGCACCCATGACATGCGGTATGCACGTGGGGCCCGCATGACATGCGGCACGTATTTGGGGCCCCCATGGCACGCGGCATACATTTAGGGCCCCCAAGATATGAGGCATGCATTTGGGGCCCCATGACATGCGGCATGCATTTGGGGCCCCCATGACATGCGGCATGCATTTGGGGCCACCATGACATGCGGCATGCATTTGGGGCCGCCATGACATGCGGCATGCAAGTGGGGCACCCATGACTTGTGGCATGCACCTGGGGCCCCCATGACATGCGGCATACATTTGGGGCCCCATGACATGCGGCATGCATTTGGGGCCCCCATGACATGCGGCATGCATTTGGGGCCCCCATGACATGCGGCATACATTTAGCGCCCCCATGACATGCGGCATGCATTTGGGGCCCCATGACATGCGACATGCAAGTGGGGCCCCCATGACATGCGGCACGTATTTGGGGCCCCTGTGACATGCGGCATACATTGTGGCATGCCATGCGGCATGACATGCGGACTGCACGTGGGGGCCCCATGACATGCTCAATGCACGTGGGTCCCCCATTTCATGCTTCATGCATTTGGGGCCCCCGTGACATGAGCACACATTTTGGGCCCCCATGACATGCGGCATGCATTTGGGGCCCCATGATATGCGGCATGCATTTGGGGCCCCATGACATACGGAATGCACGTGGGGGGCCCCATGAAATGCGGAATGCACGTAGGGCCCCCATTACATGCGGCATGCATGTGGGGCCCCCTTGACATACAGCATTCATTTGGGGCCCCCAAGACGTGCGGCATACATTTGGGACCCCCATGACATGCGGCATGCATTTGGGGCCCCATGACATGCGGCATGCATTTGGGGCCCTCATGACATGCGGCATGCACGTGGAGGCCCCATGACATGCGGAATGCATGTGGGCCCACATGACATGTGGCATGCATATGGGGACCCCATGACATGCGGCATGCATGTGTGGCCCCCTTGACATGCTGCATGCATTTGGGGCACCCTTGATATGAGGCATGTACCTGGGGCCCCCATGACATGCGGCATGCATTTGGGGCCCTCATGACATGCGGCATGCACATGGGACCCCCATGACAAGCAGCATACATTTGGGGCCCCCCTGAAATGCGGCATGCATTCTGGCCCCCATGACATGCGGCAAATATTTGGGCCCCCCATGACATGTGACATGCATTTGTGGTCCCCATGACATGCGGTATGCACGTGGGGCCCCTATAACCTGCGGCACGTATTGGAGGACCCCAAGACATGCGGCATGCACGTGGGGCCCCCGTGACATGCGCCTTGCATTTGGAGCCCCCATGACATAAGGCATGCATTTGGGACCCCCATGACATGCGGCACCTATTTGGGGCCCCCATGACATGTGACTTGCATTTGGGGTCCCCATGACATGCGGTATGCATGTGGTGCCCCTATGACATGCGGCACGTATTGGGGGCCCCCATGACATGCGGCATGCATTTGGGCCCCCATGACATGCGCCATGCATGTGTTGCCCCCATGACATGCGGCATGCATTTGGGCCCCCAATGACATGCGGCATGCACGTGGGGCCCCCATGACATGCGGCATGCATTTGGGGCCCCCATGATATGCGGCATGCACGTGGGGCGCCCATGACATGCGGCCTGCATTTGGGGCCTCATGACATGCGTAATGCACGTCGGGGCCTTATGACATGCGGAATGCACGTGGGTCCCCAATGACATGCGGCATGCATTTGGGGCCCCCATGACATGCGGTATGCATTTGGGCCCCCCATGACATGCAGAATGCACGTGGTGGCCCCATGACATGCCGAATGCACGTGGCCCCCCATGACATGCAGCATGCATTTGGGGGCCCCATGACATGCTGCATGCATGTGGGGCCCTCAAGACATGCGGCATGCATGTGGAGCCCACATAACATGTGGAATGCATTTGGGACCCCCATGACATGCGGCATGCATGTGGGGCCCCCTTGACATGAGGCATGCATTTGGGGCCCCCACGATATGAGGCATTTATTTGGGGCCCTAATGATATGCGGCATGCACGTGGGGAACCCAAGACATGCGTAATGCATTTGGGGCCCCCATGACATGCGGCATGTATGTGGGGCCCCCTTGACATGCAGCAAGTACTTGGGGCCCCCATGACATGAGGCATTTATTTGGGGCCCTAATGACATGCGGCATGCACGTGGGGAACCCATGACATGCGGCATGCATGTGGAGCCCCGATGACATGCGGCATGCATGTGGGCCCCCTGACATGCGGCATGCACGTGGGGCCCACATGACATAAGGCATGCATTTGGGCCCCCATGACATGCGACCTGCAAATGGAGCCCCCATGACATACGGCACGTATTTGGTGTCCCCATGACATGCGGCATGCATTTGGGCCCCCAATGACATGCGGCATGCACGTAGGCCCCCATGACATGCGGCATGCATTTGGGCCCGCGTGACATGTGCCTTGCATGTGGGTCCACCATGACATGCGGCATGCACGTGAGGCCCCCATGACATGCGGTACGTATTTATGGCCCTCATGACATGCGGCATACATTTGGGGCCCCCATGACTTGCGGCACATATTTGGGGCCCCCATGACATGCGGCATGCATTTTGGGGCCCCCATGACATGCGCCATGCATGTGGGTCCCCTATGACATGCAGAACATATTTGGGGCCCCCATGACATGCGGCATGCATTTGGGGCCCCCATGGCATGCACCATGCATTTGGGGCCACCATGACATGCGGCAAGTATTTGGGGCCCCCATGACATGCGGCATGCATTTGGGGTCCCCATGACATGTGTTACGCACGTGGGGCCCCCATGACATGCGGCATGCGTTTTGATCCCCCATGACACGCGGCATGCATGTGGGGCCCCCATGACATGCGGCATGCATTTGGGGTCCCATTGACATGCCGCATGCACATGGGGCCCACATGTCATGCGGCATGCGTTTGGGGCCCCCATGACACACGGCATGCATGTGGGCCCTCCTGACATGCGGCATGCACTTGGGGCCCCGGTGACATGCGGCACGTATTTGGGGCCCTCATGACATGCGCCATGCATGTGGGGCCCCCATGACATGCGGCACGTATTTTGGGACCCCATGATATGCCGCATGCATTTGGGGCCCGCATGACACCCGGCATGCATGTGGGGCCTCCATGACGTGCGGCATGCACGTGGGGTCCACATGACATGCGGCATGCATTTGGGGCGCACATGACATGCTGCATGCATGTGGGGCCCCTTTGACATTAGGCATACATTTGGGGCCCCCATTATAAGCGGCACGCATTTGGGGCCCCAATGACATGCGGCATGCATTTGGGGCCCCCATGACATGTGGCATGTGCGTGGGCCCCCATGACATGCGGCACGTATTTGGGGACCCCATTACATGCGGGATGCATTTGGGGTCCCCATGACATGCGGCATGCATTTGGGGCACCCATGACTTGCGGCATGCATGTGGGGTCCCCATGACATGCGGCATGCATTTGGGGCCCCCATGACATGCGGTATGCACATGGGGCCCACATGACATGCTGCATCCTTTTGGGGCCCCCATGGCACGCAGAATGCATGTGGTGCCCCCCATTACATGCGGTATGCATGTGGGGCCCCCATGTCATGCGGCATGCACGTGGGGCCCCTATGACATGCGGCACGTATTTGGTGCCCCCATGACAAGCAGCATACATTTGGGGCCCCCATAACATGCGGCATGCATTTGGGGCCCCCATGATATGCGGAATACATTTGGCGCCCCCATGACATGCGGCAAGCATTTGGGGCCCCCATGACATGCGGCATGCATATGGGGCCCCCATGACATGCGGCATGCATGTGGAGCCCCATGACATGTGCCATGCATGTGGGGCCCCCATGATATGCAGCACATATGTGGGCCCCCCATGACATGCGCCATGCACTTGGGGTCCCCATGACATGCGGTATGCACTTGGGGCCCCCATGACATGCGGCATGCGTTTGGGGCCCCCATGACACGCGGCATGCAATCGGAGCCCCGATGACATGCGGCATTCATGTGGGGCCCCACTGACATGCGGCATGCACGTGGGGCCCCCATGACATGCGGCACATATTTGGTGCCCCCATGACATAAGGCATGCATTTGGGCCCCCATGACATGCGCCATGCATGTGGGGCCCATATGACATGCAGCACGTATTGGGGGCCCCCATGACATGCTGCAAGCATTTGGACCCCGATGACTTGCGGCATGCATGTGGGGCCCCCATGACATGCCGCATTCTTTTGGGGCCCCCATGACATGCGGCATGCATTTGGTCCCCCCATGATATGCGGCATGCACGTGGGGCCCCCATGACATGTGACATGCATTTGGGGCCCGTATGACACCCGGCATGCATGTGGGGACCCCATGACATGCGGCATGCACGTGGGGCCCCCATGACATGCGGCACGTATTTATGGCCCTCATGACATGCGGCATACATTTGGGGCCCTCATGACATGCGGCATGCAATTGGGGTCCCATGACATTCGGAATGCACGTGGGGGCCCCATGACATGCGGAAAGCACGTGGGGCCCCCATGACATGCGGCATGCATTTGGGCACCCCATGACATGCGGCATGCATTTGGGGCCCCCATGACATGCGGCATGTACGTGGGGCCCCCATGACATGCGTCATGCGATTGGCGCCCCCATGACACGAGGCATGCATGTGGAGCCCAGATGACATGCGTAATGCACGTCGGGGCCCCATGACATGCGGAATGCACGTGGGTCCCCAATGACATGCGGCATGCATTTGGGGCCTCCATGACATGCGGTATGCATTTGGGCCCCCCATGACAAGCAGAATGCACGTGGTGGCCCCATGACATGCGGAATACACGTGGCCCCCCGTGACATGCAGCATGCATGTGGGGCCCTCAAGACATGAGGCATGCATGTGGAGCCCCCATGACATGTGGAATGCATTTGGGACCCCCATGACATGCGGCATGCATGTGGGGCCCCCTTGACATGAGGCATGCATTTGGGGCCCCCACGATATGAGGCATTTATTTGGGGCCCTAATGATATGCGGCATGCACGTGTGGAACCCAAGACATGTGTAATGCATTTGGGGCCCCCATGACATGCGGCATGTATGTGGGGCCCCCTTGACATGCAGCAAGTACTTGGGGCCCCCATGACATGAGGCATTTATTTGGGGCCCTAATGACATGCGGCATGCATGTGGAGCCCCGATGACATGCGGCATTCATGTGGGCCCCCTGACATGCGGCATGCACGTGGGGCCCACATGACATGCGGCACGTATTTTGGGGCCCCATGACATAAGGCATGCATTTGGGCCCCCATGACATGCGACCTGTAAGTGGAGCCCCCATGACATACAGCACGTATTTGGGGTCCCCATGACATGCGGCATGCATTTGGGCCCCCAATGACATGCGGCATGGACGTAGGCCCCCATGACATGCGGCATGCATTTGGGCCCGCGTGACATCTGCCAGGCATGTGGGTCCCCCTTGACATGCGGCATGCACGTGAGGCCCCCATGACATGCGGTACGTATTTATGGCCCTCATGACATGCGGCATACATTTGGGGCCCCCATGACTTGCGGCACGTATTTGGGGCCCCCATGACATGCGACCTGTAAGTGGAGCCCCCATGACATACAGCACGTATTTGGGGTCCCCATGACATGCGGCATGCATTTGGGCCCCCAATGACATGCGGCATGGACGTAGGCCCCCATGACATGCGGCATGCATTTGGGCCCGCGTGACATCTGCCAGGCATGTGGGTCCCCCTTGACATGCGGCATGCACGTGAGGCCCCCATGACATGCGGTACGTATTTATGGCCCTCATGACATGCGGCATACATTTGGGGCCCCCATGACTTGCGGCACGTATTTGGGGCCCCCATGACATGCGGCATGCATTTGGGGCCCCCATGACATGCGCCATGCATGTGGGTCCCCTATGACATGCAGAACATATTTGGGGCCTCCATGACATGCGGCATGCATTTGGGGCCCCCATGGCATGCACCATGCATTTGGGGCCACCATGACATGCGGCAAGTATTTGGGGCCCCCATGACATGCGGCATGCATTTGGGGTCCCCATGACATGCGTTACGCACGTGGGGCCCCCATGACATGCGGCATGCGTTTTGATCCCCCATGACACGCGGCATGCATGTGGAGCCCCGATGACATGCGGCATGCATGTGGGGCCCCCTGACATGCGGCATGCACTTGGGGCCCCCATGACATGCGGCATTCATTTGGGCCCCCCATGACACGCGGCATGCATGTGGAGCCCCGAAGACATGCGGCATGCATGTGAGGCCCCCTGACATGCGGCATGCACTTGGGGCCCCCATGACATGCGGCATGCATTTTGCCCCCCATGACATGCGGCATGCACGTGGGGCCCCCATGATATGAGGCATGCATTTCGGGCCCCCATGACATGCGCCATGCATGTGGGGCCCCCATGACATGCGGCACGTATTTGGGGCCCCCATGACATGCGGCATGCATTTGGGGTCCCATTGACATGCCGCATGCACATGGGGCCCACATGTCATGCGGCATGCGTTTGGGGCCCCCATGACACATGGCATGCATGTGGCCCCCCCTGACATGCGGCATGCACTTGGGGCCCCGATGACATGCGGCACGTATTTTAGGCCCTCATGACATGCGCCATGCTTGTGGGGCCCCCATGACATGCGACACGTATTTTGGGACCACATGATATGCCGCATGCATTTGGGGCCCGCATGACACCCGGCATGCATGTGGGGCCTCCATGACGTGCGGCATGCACGTGGGGTCCACATGACATGCGGCATGCATTTGGGGCGCCCATGACATGCTGCATGCATTTGGGGCCCCTTTGACATTAGGCATACATTTGGGGCCCCAATGACATGCGGCATGCATTTGGGGCCCCCATGACATGTGGCATGTGCTTGGGCCCCCATGACATGCGGCACGTATTTGGGGACCCCATTACATGCGGAATGCATTTGGGGTCCCCATGACATGCAGCATGCATTTGGGGCACCCATGACTTGCGGCATGCATGTGGGGTCCCCATGACATGCGGCATGCATTTGGGGCCCCCATGACATGCGGTATGCACATGGGGCCCACATAACATGCGGCATCCTTTTGGGGCCCCCATGGCACGCAGAATGCATGTGGTGCCCCCCATTACATGCGGTATGCATGTGGGGCCCCCATGTCATGCGGCATGCACGTGGGGCCCCTATGACATGCGGCACGTATTTGGTGCCCCCATGACAAGCAGCATACATTTGGGGCCCCCATAACATGCGGCATGCATTTGGGGCCCCCATGATATGCGGAATACATTTGGCGCCCCCATGACATGCGGCATGCACATGGGGCTCTCTTGACATGCGGCATGCACATGGGGCCCCCATGACATGAGGCACGTATTTGGTGCCCCCATGACATGAGTCATGCATTTGGTCCCCCATGACATGCGGCATGCACGTTGGAACCCATAAAATGCGGCATGCATTTGGGGCCCCCATGACACACGGCATGCATGTGGGGCCCCCATGACATGCGGTATGCACGTGGGCACCATGACATTCGGCACGCATTTATGGCCCTCATGACATGCGACATACATTTGTGGCCCCCATGACATGCGGCATGCATTTTGTGCCCCCATGACACGCGGCATACATTTGGGGCCCCCATGACATGCGGCATACATTTGGGGCCCCCATGACATGTGGCATGCATTTGGGGCACCCATGACATGTGGCATGCACATGGGGCCCCCTTGACATGCGACATGCATGTGGAGCCCCCATGACATGCAGAATGCACGTGGGGACCCCATCACATGCGTCATGCATTTGGGGCGCCCATGACATGCAGCAAGAAATTGGGGCCCCCATGACATGCGGCATGCATGTGGGGCCCCATGACATGCATCATGCATGTGGGGCCCCCATGACATGCGGCATGCATGTGGGGCCCAAAAGACATGCACCATGCATGTGAGGCCCCATAACATGTGGCATCTAATTGGGCCCCCCAAGACATGCGGCATGCATTTGGGGCCCCCAATGGCACGGCATGCATGTGGGGCCCCCATGACATGCGGCATGCACGTGGGGCCCCCATGACATGGGGAATGCACATGGGGGCCCTATGATATGGGCATGCATTTGGGGCCCCCATGACATGCGGCATGCAAGTGGGGCCCCCATGACATGTGGCATGTGCGTGGGCCCCCATGACATGCGGCACGTATTTGGGGACCCCATTACATGCGGGATGCATTTGGGGTCCCCATGACATGCGGCATGCATTTGGGGCACCCATGACTTGCGGCATGCATGTGGGGTCCCCATGACATGCGGCATGCATTTGGGGCCCCCATGACATGCGGTATGCACATGGGGCCCACATGACATGCGGCATCCTTTTGGGGCCCCCATGGCGCGCAGAATGCATGTGGTGCCCCCCATTACATGCGGTATGCATGTGGGGCCCCCATGTCATGCGGCATGCACGTGGGGCCCCTGTGACATGCGGCACGTATTTGGTGCCCCCATGACAAGCAGCATATATTTGGGGCCCCCATAACATGCGGCATGCATTTTGGGCCCCCATGATATGCGGAATACATTTGGCGCCCCCATGACATGCGGCAAGCATTTGGGGCCCCCATGACATGCGGCATGCATATGGTGCCCCCATGACATGCGGCATGCATGTGGAGCCCCATGACATGTGCCATGCATGTGGGGCCCCCATGATATGCAGCACATATTTGGGCCCCCCATGACATGCGCCATGCATTTGGGGTCCCCATGACATGCGGTATGCACTTGGGGCCCCATGACATGCGGCATGCGTTTGGGGCCCCCATGACACGCGGCATGCAATTGGAGCCCCGATGACATGCGGCATTCATGTGGGGCCCCACTGACATGCGGCATGCACGTGGGGCCCCCATGACATGCGGCACGTATTTGGTGCCCCCATGACATAAGGCATGCATTTGGGCCCCCATGACATGCACCATTCATGTGGGGCCCAGATGACATGCAGCACGTATTGGGGGGCCCCATGACATGCTGCAAGCATTTGGACCCCCGATGACATGCGGCATGCATGTGGGGCCCCCATGACATGCGGCATTCTTTTGGGGCCCCCATGACATGCGGCATGCATTTGGTCCCCCCATGATATGCGGCATGCACGTGGGGCCCCCATGACATGTGACATGCATTTGGGGCCCGTATGACACCCGGCATGAATGTGGGGACCCCATGACATGCGGCATGCACGTGGGGCCCCCATGACATGCGGCACGTATTTATGGCCCCCATGACATGCGGCATGCATTTGGGCCCCCCATGACATGCGGCATGCATTTGGGGCCCCCATGACATGCGGCATGTACGTGGGGCCCCCATGACATGCATCATGCGATTGGCACCCCCATGACACGAGGCATGCATGTGGAGCCCCGATGACATGCGGCATGCATGTGGGCCCCCCCTGACATATGGCATGCACGTGGGGCCCACATGTCAAGCGGCACGTATTTTGGGCCCCCATGATATAAGGCATGCATTTGGGCCTCCATGACATGCGACATGCATGTGGAGCCCCCATGACATGCGGCACGTATTTGGGGCCCCCATGACACGCGGCATGCATTTGGGCCCCCAATGACATGCTGCATGCACGTGGGGCCCCCATGACATGCGGCACGTATTTATGGCCCTCATGACATGCGGCATACATATGGGGTCCCCATGACATGCGGCATGCATTTGGGGCGCCCATGACATGCGGCATGCATGTGGGGCCCCTATGACATGCGGCATGCATTTTGGGCCCCCATGACATGTGGCATGTACATGGGCCCCCATGACATGCGACACGTATTTGGTGACCCCATTACATGCGGGATGCATTTGGGGTCCCCATGACATGTGCCATGCATTTGGGGCACCCATGACACGCGGCATGCATGTGGGGCCCCATGACATGCGCCATGCATTTGGGCCCCCCATGACATGCGGTATTGACTTGGGATCCCCATGACATGCGTCATCCTTTTGGGGCCCCCATTGCACATGGAATGCATGTGAGGCCCCGCATTACATGCGGCATGCACGTGGGGCCCCTATGACAAGCAGCATACATTTGGGGCCCCCATGACATGCGGCATACATTTGGGGCCCACGTGACATGCGGCATGCATTTGGGGCCCCCATGACATGCGGCATTCATATGGGGCCCCCATGACAAGCGGCATGCATGTGGAGCCCCATGACATGCGCCATGCATTTGGGGCCCCATGTCATGTGGCACGTGTTTGGGGACCCAAAGACATGGGGCATGCACGTGGGGCCCCCATGACTTGCGGCACGTATTTGGGCCCGCATGACATGTGGCATGCATGTGGGGCCCCCATGACATGTGCCATGCGGCATGCATTTGGGGCCCCCATGACATGCGCCATGCATGTGGGCCCCCATGACATGCATCACATATTTGGTGCCCTCGTGATATGCGGCATGCATTTGGGGCCCCCATGACATGCGGCACACATTTTGGGCTCTCTTGACATGCGGCATGCACATGGGGCCCCCATGACATGCGGCATGCATGTGCAGCCCCCATGACATGCGGAATGCACGTGGGGCCCCCATGACATGCGGCATGCATGTGGGGACCCAAGACATGCGCCATGCATGTGGGACCCCATGACATGCAGCACGTATTTCGGTCCCCAAGACATGCGGCATGCATGTGGAGCCCCCATGACATGCGGAATGCACGTGGGGCCCCCATGACATGCGGCATGCATGTGGGGCCCCAAAGACATGCGCCATGCATGTGTGGCCCCATGACATGCGGCACATATTTGGGTCCCCAAAAACATACGGCATGCACATGGGGCCCCCATGTCATGAGGCACGTATTTGGTGCCCCCATGACATGAGTCATGCATTTGGTCCCCCATGACATGCGGCATGCACGTTGGACCCCCATAATATGCGGCATGCATTTGGGGCCCCCATGACACACGGCATGCATGTGGGGCCCCCATGACATGTGGTATGCACGTGGGCACCATGACATTCGGCACGCATTTATGGCCCTCATGACATGCGGCATACATTTGTGGCCCCCATGACATGTGGCATGCATTTTGTGCCCCCATGACACGCGGCATACATTTGGGGCCCCCATGACATGCGGCATATATTTGGGCCCCCATGACATGCGGCATGCATTTGGGGCACCCATGACATGTGGCATGCATATGGGGCCCCCATGACATGCGGCATGCATGTGGAGCCCCCATGACATGCAGAATGCACGTGGGGACCCCATCACATGCGTCATGCATTTGGGGCGCCCATGACATGCAGCAAGAATTTGGGGCCCCCATGACATGCGGCATGCATGTGGGGCCCCATGACATGCATCATGCATGTGGGGCCCCCATGACATGCGGCATGCATGTGGGGCCCAAAAGACATGCGCCATGCATGTGAGGCCCCATAACATGTGGCATCTAATTGGGCCCCCCAAGACATGCGGCATGCATTTGGGGCCCCCATGGCACGGCATGCATGTGGGGCCCCCATGACATGCGGCATGCACGTGGGGCCCCCATGACATGGGGAATGCACGTGGGGGCCCTATGATATGGGCATGCATTTGGGGCCCCCATGACATGCGGCATGCAAGTGGGGCACCCATGACATGCGGCATGCACGTGGGGCCCGCATGACATGCGGCACATATTTGGGGCCCCCATGGCACGCGGCATACATTTAGGGCCCCCAAGATATGAGGCATGCATTTGGGGCCACATGACATGCGGCAGGCACGTGGGGCCCCCGTGACATGCGGCACGTATTTGGGGCCCCCGTGACATGCGGCATACATTTGGGGCCCCCATGACATGCGGCATGCATTTGGGGCCCCCATGTCACGCGTCATGCACGTGGGGCCCCCATGACATGCGGCATGCATTTGGGGCCACCATGACATGCGGCATGCATTTGGGGCCGCCATGACATGCGGCATGCAAGTGGGGCACCCATGACTTGTGGCATGCACCTGGGGCCCCCATGACATGCGGCAGGTAATTGGGGCCCCCATGACATGCGGCATACATTTAGGGCCCCCATGACATGCGGCATGCATTTGGGGCCCCATGACATGCGGCATGCAAGTGGGGCCCCCATGACAAGCGGCACGTATTTGGGGCCCCCGTGACATGTGGCATACATTTCGGCATGACATGCGGAATGCACGTGGGGGCCCCATGACATGATCAATGCACGTGGGACCCCCATTTCATGCTTCATGCATTTGGGGCCCCCGTGACATGAGGCATACATTTTGGGCCCCCATGACATGCGGCATGTACGTGTGGCCCCCATGACATGTGGCATGCATTTGGGCCCCCCATGACTTGCGGCATGCATGTGGGCCCCCATGACATGCGTCATGCGATTTGCGCCCCCATGACACGAGGCATGCATGTGGAGCCCCGATGACATGCGGCATGCATGTGGGGCCCCCTGACATGCGGCATGCACGTGGGGCCCACATGACATGCGGCACGTATGTTGGGCCCCCATGATATAAGGCATGCATTTGGGCCCCCATGACATGCGACATGCATGTGGAGCCCCCATGACATGCGGCACGTATTTGGGGCCCCCATGACATGCGGCATGCATTTGGGTCCCCAATGACATGCTGCATGCAGGTGGGGCCCCCATGACATGCGGCATGCGTTTGGGGCCCCCATGACACGCGCCATGCATGTGGAGCCCCGATGACATGCGGCATGCATGTGCCCCCCCTGACATGCGGCATGCACGTGGGGCCCCCATGACATGCGGCACGTATTTATGGCCCTCATGACATTCGGCATACATTTGGGGCCCCCATGACATGCGGCATACATTTGGCGCCAACATGACATGCGGCATGCATTTGGGGCCTCCATGACATGCGGCATGCATATGAGGTCCCCATGACAAGCGGCATGCATGTGGAGCCCCATGACATGCGCCATGCATGTGGGGCCCCATGTCATGCGGCACGTGTTTGTAGACCCAAAGACATGCGGCATGTATTTGGGGACCCCATGACATGTGGCATGCATGTGGGGCCCCCATGAAATGTGCCACGCATGTGGGGCCCCCAAGACATGCGGCATGCATTTTGGGCCCCCATGACATGCGCCATGCATGTGGGGCCCCCATGACATGTGGTATGCATGTGGGGCCCCCATGACATGCGGCACATATTTGGGCCCCCCATGACATGCGGCATGCATTTGGCCCCCCAATGACATGCGGCATGCATGTGGGGCACCCATGACATGCGACATGCATTTGGGGCTCGTATGACAACCGGCATGCATGTGGGAACCCCATGACATGCGGCATGCACGTTGGGCCGCCATGACATGCGGCATGTATTTATGGCCCTCATGACATGCGGCATACATTTGGGGCCCCCATGACATGCGTCATGCATTTGGGGCCCTCATGACATGCGGCATACATTTGGCGCCCACATGACATGCGGCATGCATTTCGTCCCCCCATGATATGCGGCATGCACGTGGGCCCCCCATGACATGCGGCCTGCATTTGGGGCCCGTATGACACCCGGCATGCATGTGGGGCCCCCATGACATGCAGCATGAATTTGGGGCCCCCATGACATGTGGCATGCATTTGGGGCGCACATGACATGCGGCATGCATTTGGAGCCCTCATGACACCCGGCATGCATGTGGGGCCCCCATGACATGCGGCATGCACGTGGGTCCCCCATGACATGCGTCACGCATTTATGGCCCTCATGACATGCGGCATACATTTGTGGCTCCCATGACATGTGGCATGCATTTGGGGCGCCCATGACATGCGGCAGGCATTTGGTGTACCGATGACACGCGGCATGCATGTGGGGTTCCCCTGACATGCGGAAGGCATTTGGTGCCCCCATGACATGGGGTATGCACGTGGGGCCACCATGACATGCGGCATCCTTTTGGGGCCCCAATGGTACGTGGTATGCATGTGGGGCCCCCATTACATGCGGCATGCATGTGGGGCCTCCGTGTCGTGCGGCATGCACGTGGGGACCCTATGACAAGCAGAATACATTTGGGGCCCCCATGACATGCAGCATGCATTTGGGGCCCCCATGACATGCGGCATACATTTGGCGCCCACATGACATGCGGCATGCATTTGGGGCCCCCATGACATGCGGCATGCATATGGGGCCCCCATGACAAGCGGCATGCATGTGGAGCCCCATGACATCCGCCATGCATGTGGGGCCCCATGTGATGCGGCACGTGTTTGGGGCCCCAAAGACATGTGGCATGCACGTGGGGCCCCCATGACATGCGGCATGTATTTGGGGCCCCCATGACATGTGGCCTACATGTGGGGCCCCCATGACATGCGCCATGCATGTGGGGCCCACATGACATGCGGCACATATTTGGGGCCCCCATGACATGCAGCATGCATTTGGGGTCCCCATGACATGCGGTATGCACTTGGGGACCCCATGACATGCGCCATGCATGTGGGGCCCCCATGACATGCGGCACGTATTGGGGGCCCCCATGACATGCGGCATGCATTTGGCCCCCAATGACATGCGGCATGCATTTGGGGCCCCATGACATGCGGCATGCATTTGGTCCCCCCATGATATGCGGCATGCACGTGGGGCCCCCATGACATGCGGCACGTATTTTGGGCCCCCATGACATGAGGCATGCATTTGTTCCCCCATGACATGCGACATGCATGTGAAGCCCCCATGACATGCGGCACATATTTGGGGCCCCCATGACATGCGGCATGCATTTGGGGCCCCATGACATGCGGCATGCATTTGGGGCCCCCATGACATGCGGCATGCATTTGGTCCCCCCATGATATGCGGCATGCACGTGGGGCCCCCATGACATGCGGCATGCACGTGGGGCCCACATGACATGCGGCACGTATTTTGGGCCCCCATGACATGAGACATGCATTTGCTCCCCCATGACATGCGACATGCATGTGGAGCCCCCTTGA
This sequence comes from Phyllobates terribilis, assembly GCF_046119375.1. NCBI lineage: Eukaryota > Metazoa > Chordata > Amphibia > Anura > Dendrobatidae > Phyllobates > Phyllobates terribilis. Next base: position 4,767,784 of record NW_027362840.1, on the reverse strand, counting down.
CATGCGGCACGTATTTGGGGCCCCCATGACATGCGGCATGCATTTGGGCCCCCATGACATGCAGCATGAATTTGGGGGCCCCATGACATGCGGCATGCATGTGGGTCCCCATGACTTGTGGCATGCATGTGGGGCCCCCATGACATGCGCCATGCATTTGGGGCCCCCATGACATGCGGCATGTATTTGGGGCCCCCATGACATGTGACATGCATTTTTGGTCCCCATGACATGCTGTATGCACGTGGGGCACTATAACATGCGGCACGTATTTGGGGCCCCCAAGACATGCGGCATGCACGTGGGACCCATATGACATGCGGCACATATTTTGGGCCCCCATTACATAAGGCATGCATTTGGGCCCCCATGACATGCGACATGCATGTGGAGCCCCCATGACATGCGGCACGTATTTGGGGCCCCCATGACATGCGGCATGCATTTGGGCCCCCAATGACATGCGGCATGCATGTGGGGCCCCCATGACATGCTGCATGCATTTGGGGCCCCCTTGACATGAGCCATGCATGTGGGGCCACCATGACATGCGGCATGCATGTGGGGCCCCCAAGACATGCCGTACGTATTTATGGCCCTCATGATATGCGGCATACATTTGGGCCCCCCCTGACATGCGGCATGCATGTGGGGCCCCAATGACATGCGGCATCCATTTGAGGCCCCCATGGCATGCGGTATGCATGTAGGGCCCCCATGACATGCGGCATGCACGTGGGGCCCCTATGACATGCGGCACATATTTGGGGCCCCCATGACAAGCAGCATACATTTGGGGCCCCCATGACATGCGGCATGCATTTGGGGCCCCCATGACATGCGGCACGTATTTGGGCCCCCCATGACATGTGACATGCATTTGGGGTCCCCATGACATGCGGTATGCACGTGGGGCCCCTATAACATGCGGCACATATTGGGGGCCCCCATGACATGCGGCATGCATTTGGGCCCCCATGACATGCACCATGCATGTGGGGCCCCCATGACACACGGCATGCATGTGGGGCCCCATGACATGCGGTATGCACGTGGGGCACCATGACATGCGGCATACATTTGTGGCCCCCATGACATGCGGCATGCATTTTGTGCCCCCGTGACATGCGGCATACATTTGGGGCCCCCATGACATGCGGCATACATTTGGGGCCCCCATGACATGCGGCATGCATTTGGGGCACCCATGACATGTGGCATGCACATGGGGCCCCCATGACATGTGGCATGCATGTGGAGCCCCCATGACATGCAGAATGCACGTGGGGACCCCATCACATGCGTCATGCATTTGGGGCACCCATGACATGCAGCAAGAATTTGGGGCCCCCATGACATGCGGCATGCATGTGGGGCCTAAAAGACATGCGCCATGCATGTGAGGCCCCATAACATGTGGCACGTATTTGGGCCCCCCAAGACATGCGGCATGCATTTGGTCTCCCCTTGACATGCGGCATGCACGTGGGGCCCCCATGAAATGCGGCATGCATTTGGGGCCCCCATGGCACGGCATGCATGTGGGGCCCCCATGACATGCGGCATGCAATTGGGGCACCCATGACATGCGGCATGCACATGGGACCCGCATGACATGCGGCACGTATTTGGGGCCCCCATGGCACGCGGCATACATTTAGGGCCCCCAAGATATGAGGCATGCATTTGGGGCCCCATGACATGCGACAGGCACGTGGGGCCCCCGTGACATGCAGCACGTATTTGGGGCCCAAAAGACATGCAGCATACATTTGGGGCCCCCATGACATGCGGCATGCATTTGGGGCCCCCATGTCACGCGTCATGCACGTGGGGCCCCCATGACATGCGGCATGCATTTGGGGCCACCATGACATGCGGCATGCATTTGGGGCCGCCATAACATGCAGCATGCAAGTGGGGCACCCATGACTTGTGGCATGCACCTGGGGCCCCCATGACATGCGGCACGTAATTGGGGCCCCCATGACATGCAGCATGCCTTTGGGGCCACCATGACATGCGGCATACATTGCGGCATGACATGCGGCATGACATGCGGAATGCACGTGGGGCCCCCATTTCATGCTTCATGCATTTGGGGCCCCCGTGACATGAGGCATACATTTTGGGCCCCCATGACATGAGGCATGCATTTTGGGCCCCCGTGACATGCGGCATGCATTTGGGGCCCCATGACATGCGGCATGCATTTGGGGCCCCATGACATGCGGAATGCACGTGGGGGCCCCATGAAATGCGGAATGCACGTAGGGCCCCCATGACATGCAGCATGCATGTGGGGCCAACTTGACATACAGCATTCATTTGGGCCCCTAAGACGTGCGGCATACATTTGGGGCCCCCATGACATGCGGCATGCATTTGGGGCCCCATGACATGCGCCATGCATTTTTGGCCCCCATGACATGCGGCATGCATTTGGGGCCCCATGACATGCGGCATGCATTTGGGGCCCTCATGACATGCGGCATGCACGTGGGGGCCCCATGACATGCGGAATGCATGTGGGCCCACATGACATGTGGCATGCATATGGGGACCCCATGACATGCGGCATGCATGTGGGGCCCTCTTGACATGCTGCATGCATTTGGGGCACCCTTGATATGAGGCACGTACCTGGGGCCCCCATGACATGCGGCATGCATTTGGGGCCCTCATGACATGCGGCATGCACATGGGGCCCCCATGACATGCGGCATGCATTTGGGCCCCCATGACATGCGACATGCATTTGGGGCCCCCATGACATGCGGCATGTACGTGTGGCCCCCATGACATGTGGCATGCATTTGGGCCCCCCATGACATGCGGCATGCATGTGGGCCCCCATGACATGCGTCATGCGATTTGCGCCCCCATGACACGAGGCATGCATGTGGAGCCCCGATGACATGCGGCATGCACGTGGGCCCCCCATGACATGCGGCATGCATTTGGGGCCCCCATGACATGCGGCAAGCAGTTGGTCCCCCCATGATTTGCGGCATGTACGTGGGGCGCCCATGACATGCGGCCTGCATTTGGGCCCGTATGACACCCGGCATGCATGTGTGGCCCCCATGACATGCGGCATTCACGTGGGGCCCCCATGACATGCGGCCCGTATTTATGGCTCTCATGATATGCGGCATACATTTGGGGCCCCCATGACATGCGGCATGCATTTGGGGCCTCATGACATGCGTAATGCACATCGGAGCCCCATGACATGCGGAATGCACGTGGGTCCCCAATGACATGTGGCATGCATTTGGGGCCCCCATGACATGCGGCATGCATTTGGGGCCCCCATGACATGAGGCATACATTTCGGGCCCCCATGACATGCGGCATGCATTTGGGGCCCCATGACATGCGCCATGCATGTGGGGCCCCATGTCATGCGGCACGTGTTTGGGGACCCAAAGACATGCGGCATGTATTTGGGGACCCCATGACATGCGGCATGCATGTGGGGCCCCGTGACATGTGCCACGCATGTGGGGCCCCCATGACATGCGGCATGCATTTGGGGCCCCATGACATGCGCCATGCATTTGGGGCCCCCATGACATGCGGCATGCATTTGGGGCCCCATGACATGCGGCATGCATTTGGGGCCCTCATGACATGCGGCATGCACGTGGGGGCCCCATGACATGCGGAATGCATGTGGGCCCACATGACATGTGGCATGCATATGGGGACCCCATGACATGCGGCATGCATGTGGGGCCCTCTTGACATGCTGCATGCATTTGGGGCACCCTTGATATGAGGCACGTACCTGGGGCCCCCATGACATGCGGCATGCATTTGGGGCCCTCATGACATGCGGCATGCACATGGGGCCCCCATGACATGCGGCATGCATTTGGGCCCCCATGACATGCGACATGCATTTGGGGCCCCCATGACATGCGGCATGTACGTGTGGCCCCCATGACATGTGGCATGCATTTGGGCCCCCCATGACATGCGGCATGCATGTGGGCCCCCATGACATGCGTCATGCGATTTGCGCCCCCATGACACGAGGCATGCATGTGGAGCCCCGATGACATGCGGCATGCACGTGGGCCCCCCATGACATGCGGCATGCATTTGGGGCCCCCATGACATGCGGCAAGCAGTTGGTCCCCCCATGATTTGCGGCATGTACGTGGGGCGCCCATGACATGCGGCCTGCATTTGGGCCCGTATGACACCCGGCATGCATGTGTGGCCCCCATGACATGCGGCATTCACGTGGGGCCCCCATGACATGCGGCCCGTATTTATGGCTCTCATGATATGCGGCATACATTTGGGGCCCCCATGACATGCGGCATGCATTTGGGGCCTCATGACATGCGTAATGCACATCGGAGCCCCATGACATGCGGAATGCACGTGGGTCCCCAATGACATGTGGCATGCATTTGGGGCCCCCATGACATGCGGCATGCATTTGGGGCCCCCATGACATGAGGCATACATTTCGGGCCCCCATGACATGCGGCATGCATTTGGGGCCCCATGACATGCGCCATGCATGTGGGGCCCCATGTCATGCGGCACGTGTTTGGGGACCCAAAGACATGCGGCATGTATTTGGGGACCCCATGACATGCGGCATGCATGTGGGGCCCCGTGACATGTGCCACGCATGTGGGGCCCCCATGACATGCGGCATGCATTTGGGGCCCCCATGACATGCGCCATGCATTTGGTCCCCCCATGATATGCGGCATGCACGTGTGACCCCCATGACATGCGACATGCATTTGGGGCTCGTATGACACCCGGCATGCATGTGGGGACCCCATGACATGCGGCATGCATGTTGGGCCGCCATGACATGCGGCATGTGTTTATGGCCCTCATGACATGCAGCATACATTTGGGTCCCCCATGACATGCGTCATGCATTTGGGGCCCCCATGAAATGCGGCATACATTTGGCGCCCACATGACATGCGGCATGCATTTCGTCCCCCCATGATATGCGGCATGCACGTGGGGCCCCCATGACATGCGGCATGCACGTGGGGCCCACATGACATGTGGCACGTATTTTGGGCCCCCATGACATGAGGCATGCATTTGGGACCCGTATGACACGCGGCATGCATGTGGGGCCCCCATGACATGCAGCATGAATTTGGGCCCCCCATGACATGTGGCATGCATTTGGGGCGCACATGACATGCGGCATGCATTTGGAGCCCTCATGACACCCGGCATGCATGTGGGGCCCCCATGATATGCGGCATGCACGTGGGTCCCCCATGAAATGCGTCACGTATTTATGGCCCTCATGACATGCGGCATACATTTGTGGCGCCCATGACATGTGGCATGCATTTGGGGCGCCCATGACAAGCGGCAGGCATTTGGTGTCCCCAAGACACGCGGCGTGCATGTGGGGTCCCCCTGAAATGCGGAAGGCATTTGGTGCCCCCATGACATGGGGTATGCACGTGGAGCCCCCATGACATGCGGCATCCTTTTGGGGCCCCAATGGTACGTGGTATGCATGTGGGGCCCCCATTACATGCGGCATGCATGTGGTGCCCCCGTGTCATGCGGCATGCACGTGGGGACCCTATGAAAAGCAGAATACATTTGGGGCCCCCATGACATGCGGCATGCATTTGGAGCCCCCATGACATGCGGCATACATTTGGCGCCCTCATGACATGCGGCATGCATTTGGGGCCCCCATGACATGTGGCATGCATATGGGGCCACCATGACAAGCGGAATGCATGTGGAGCCCCATGACATGCGCCATGCATATGGGGCCCCATGTGATGCGGCACGTGTTTGGGGCCCCAAAGACATGTGGCATGCACATGGGGCCCCCATGACATGCGGCATGTATTTGGGGCCCCCATGACATGTGGCATGCATGTGGGCCCCCATGACATGCGCCATGCATGTGGGGCCCACATGACATGCGGCACATATTTGGGGCCCCCATGACATGCAGCATGCATTTGGGGTCCCCATGACATGCGGTATGCACTTGGGGACCCCATGACATGCGCCATGCATGTGGGGCCCCCATGACATGCGGCACGTATTGGGGGCCCCCATGACATGCGGCATGCATTTGGCCCCCAATGACATGCTGCATGCATTTGGGGCCCCATGACATGCGGCATGCATTTGGTCCCCCCATGATATGCGGCATGCACGTGGGGCCCCCATGACATGCGGCATGCACGTGGGGCCCACATGACATGCGGCACGTATTTTGGGCCCCCATGACATGAGGCATGCATTTGCTCCCCCATGACATGCGACATGCATGTGGAGCCCCCATGACATGCGGCACCTTTTGGGGCCCCCATGACATGCGGCATGCATTTGGGCCCCATGACATGCAGCATGCATTTGGGGCCCCCATGACATGCGGTATGCATTTGGTCCCCCCATGATATGCGGCATGCACGTGGGGCCCCCATGACATGTGGCATGCACGTGGGGCCCACATGACATGCGGCACGTATTTTGGGCCCCCATGACATGAGACATGGATTTGCTCCCCCATGACATGCGACATGCATGTGGAGCCCCCATGACATGCGGCACGTATTTGGGGCCCCCATGACATGCGGCATGCATTTGGGGCCCCCATGACATGCGGCATGCATTTGGGGCCTCCATGACATGCGGCATGCATTTGGTCCCCCCATGATATGCGGCATGCACGTGTGACCCCCATGACATGCGACATGCATTTGGGGCTCGTATGACACCCGGCATGCATGTGGGGACCCCATGACATGCGGCATGCATGTTGGGCCGCCATGACATGCGGCATGTGTTTATGGCCCTCATGACATGCAGCATACATTTGGGTCCCCCATGACATGCGTCATGCATTTGGGGCCCCCATGAAATGCGGCATACATTTGGCACCCACATGACATGCGGCATGCATTTCGTCCCCCCATGATATGCGGCATGCACGTGGGGCCCCCATGACATGCGGCATGCACGTGGGGCCCACATGACATGCGGCACGTATTTTGGGCCCCCATGACATGAGGCATGAATTTGGGACCCGTATGACACGCGGCATGCATGTGGGGCCCCCATGACATGCAGCATGAATTTGGGGCCCCCATGACATGTGGCATGCATTTGGGGCGCACATGACATGCGGCATGCATTTGGAGCCCTCATGACACCCGGCATGCATGTGGGGCCCCTATGACATGCGGCATGCACGTGGGTCCCCCATGAAATGCGTCACGTATTTATGGCCCTCATGACATGTGGCATATATTTGTGGCACCCATGACATGTGGCATGCATTTGGGGCGCCCATGACATGCGGCAGGCATTTGGTGTCCCCATGACACGCGGCGTGCATGTGGGGTCCCCCTGAAATGCGGAAGGCATTTGGTGCCCCCATGACATGGGGTATGCACGTGGGGCCCCCATGACATGCGGCATCCTTTTGGGGCCCCAATGGTATGTGGTATGCATGTGGAGCCCCCATTACATGCGGCATGCATGTGGTGCCCCCGTGTCATGCGGCATGCACGTGGGGACCCTATGACAAGCAGAATACATTTGGGGCCCCCATGACATGCGGCATGCATTTGGGGCCCCCATGACATGCGGCATACATTTGGCGCCCTCATGACATGCGGCATGCATTTGGGGCCCCCATGACATGTGGCATGCATATGGGGCCCCCATGACAAGCGGAATGCATGTGGAGCCCCATGACATGCGCCATGCATGTGGGGCCCCATGTGATGCGGCACGTGTTTGGGGCCCCAAAGACATGTGGCATGCACGTGGGGCCCCCATGACATGCGGCATGTATTTGGGGCCCCCATGACATGTGGCATGCATGTGGGGCCCCCATGACATGCGCCATGCATGTGGGGCCCACATGACATGCGGCACATATTTGGGGCCCCCATGACATGCAGCATGCATTTGGGGTCCCCAAGACATGCGGTATGCACTTGGGGACCCCACGACATGCGCCATGCATGTGGGCCCCCCATGACATGCGGCACGTATTGGGGGCCCCCATGACATGCGGCATGCATTTGGCCCCCAATGACATGCGGCATGCATTTGGGGCCCCATGACATGCGGCATGCATTTGGTCCCCCCATGATATGCGGCATGCATTTGGGGCCCCCATGACATGCGGCATGCACGTGGGGCCCACATGACATGCGGCACGTATTTTGGGCCCCCATGACATGAGGCATGCATTTGCTCCCCCATGACATGCGACATGCATGTGGAGCCCCCATGACATGCGGCACATATTTGGGGCCCCCATGACATGCGGCATGCATTTGGGCCCCATGACATGCAGCATGCATTTGGGGTCCCCATGACATGCGGTATGCATTTGGTCCCCCCATGATATGCGGCATGCACGTGGGCCCCCCATGACATGCGGCATGCACGTGGGGCCCCCATGACATGCGGCATGCACGTGGGGCCCACATGACATGCGGCACGTATTTTGGGCCCCCATGACATGAGACATGCATTTGCTCCCCCATGACATGCGACATGCATGTGGAGCCCCCTTGACATGCGGCACGTATTTGGGGCCCCCATGACATTCGGCATGCATTTGGGCCCCCATGACATGCAGCATGAATTTGGGGGCCCCATGACATGCGGCATGCATGTGGGTCCCCATGACATGTGGCATGCATGTGGGGCCCCCATGACATGCGCCATGCATTTGGGGCCCCCATGACATGCGGCATGTATTTGGGGCCCCCATGACATGTGACATGCATTTGGGGTCCCCATGACATGCTGTATGCACGTGGGGCCCCTATAACATGCGGCACGTATTTGGGGCCCCCAAGACATGCGGCATGCACGTGGGACCCATATGACATGCGGCACGTATTTTGGGCCCCCATGACATAAGGCATGCATTTGGGCCCCCCATGACATGCGACATGCATGTGGAGCCCCCATGACATGCGGCACGTATTTGGGCCCCCCATGACATGCGGCATGTATTTGGGCCCCCAATGACATGCGGCATGCATGTGGGGCCCCCATGACATGCTGCATGCATTTGGGGCCCCCTTGACATGAGCCATGCATGTGGGGCCACCATGACATGCGGCATACATTTGGGCCCCCATGACATCTGGCATGCATTTGGGGCCCCCCTGACATGCGGCATGCATGTGGGGCCCCAATGACATGCGGCATCCATTTGAGGCCCCCATGGCATGCGGTATGCATGTAGGGCCCCCATGACTTGCGTCATGCACGTGGGGTCCCTATGACATGCGGCACGTATTTGGGGCCCCCATGACAAGCAGCATACATTTGGGGCCCCCATGACATGCGGCATGCATTTGGGGCCCCAATGACATGCGGCACGTATTTGGGCCCCCCATGACATGTGGCATGCATGTGGGGCCCCCATGACATGCGCCATGCATGTGGGGCCCACATGACATGCGGCACATATTTTGGGCCCCCATGACATGCAGCATGCATTTGGGGTCCCCATGACATGCGGTATGCACTTGGGGACCCCATGACATGCGCCATGCATGTGGGGCCCCCATGACATGCGGCACGTATTGGGGGCCCCCATGACATGCGGCATGCATTTGGCCCCAATGACATGCGGCATGCATGTGGGGCACACATGACATGCAGCATGCATTTGGGGCCCCCATGACATGCGGCATGCACGTGGGGCCCACATGACATGCGGCACGTATTTTGGGCCCCCATGACATGAGTCATGCATTTGCTCCCCCATGACAATCGACATGCATGTGGAGCCCCCATGACATGCGGCACATTTTTGGGGCCCCCATGACATGCGGCATGCATTTGGGCCCCATGACATGCAGCATGCATTTGGGGCCCCCATGACATGCGGCATGCATTTGGTCCCCCCATGATATGCGGCATGCACGTGGGGAACCCATGACATGCGGCATGCACGTGGGGCCCACATGACATGCGGCACGTATTTTGGGCCCCCATGACATGAGACATGCATTTGCTCCCCCATGACATGCGACATGCATGTGGAGCCCCCTTGACATGCGGCACGTATTTGGGGCCCCCATGACATGCGGCATGCATTTGGGCTCCCATGACATGCAGCATGAATTTGGGGGCCCCATGACATGCGGCATGCATGTGGGTCCCCATGACATGCGGCATGCATGTGGGTCCCCATGACATGTGGCATGCATGTGGGGCCCCCATGACATGCGCCATGCATTTGGGGCCCCCATGACATGCGGCATGTATTTGGGGCCCCCATGACATGTGACATGCATTTGGGGTCCCCATGACATGCTGTATGCACGTGGGGCACTATAACATGCGGCACGTATTTGGGGCCCCCATGACATGCGACATGCATGTGGAGCCCCCATGACATGCGGCACGTATTTGGTTCCCCCATGACATGCAGCATGCATTTGGGCCCCCAATGACATGCGGCATGCATGTGGGGCCCCCATGACATGCTGCATGCATTTGGGGCTCCGTGACATGCGGCATACATTTGGGGCCCCCATGACATGCGGCATGCATTTGGGGCCCCCATGTCACGCGTCATGCACGTAGGGCCCCCATGACATGCGGCATGCATTTGGGGCCACCATGACATGCGGCATGCATTTGGGGCCGCCATAACATGCGGCATGCAAGTGGGGTACCCATGACTTGTGGCATGCACCTGGGGCCCCCATGACATGCGGCACGTAATTGGGGCCCCCATGACATGCGGCATACATTTAGGACCCCCATGACATGCGGCATGCATTTGGGGCCCCATGACATGCGGCATGCAAGTGGGGCCCCCATGACATGCGGCACGTATTTGGGGCCCCCGTGACATGCGGCATACATTGCGGCATGACATGCGGCATGACATGCGGAATGCACGTGGGGGCCTCATGACATGCTCAATGCACGTGGGGCCCCCATTTCATGCTTCATGCATTTGGGGCCCCCGTGACATGAGGCATACATTTTGGGCCCCCATGACATGCGGCATGCATTTGGGGCCCTCATGACATGCGGCATGCACATGGGGCCCCCATGACATGCGGCATGCATTTGGGCCTCCCATGACATGCGACATGCATTTGGGGCCCCCATGACATGCGGCATGTACGTGTGGCCCCCATGACATGTGGCATGCATTTGGGCCCCCCATGACATGCGGCATTCATGTGGGCCCCCATTACATGCGTCATGCGATTTGCGCCCCCGTGACACGAGGCATGCATGTGGAGCCCCGATGACATGCGGCATGCACGTGGGCCCCCCATGACATGCGGCATGCATTTGGGGCCCCCATGACATGCGGCAAGCAGTTGGTCCCCCCATGATTTGCGGCATGTACGTGGGGCGCCCATGACATGCGGCCTGCATTTGGGCCCGTATGACACCCGGCATGCATGTGGGGCCCCCATGACATGCGGCATTCACGTGGGGCCCCCATGACATGCGGCCCGTATTTATTGCTCTCATGATATGCGGCATACATTTGGGGCCCTCATGACATGCGGCATGCATTTGGGGCCTCATGACATGCGTAATGCACGTCGGGGCCCCATGACATGCGGAATGCACGTGGGTCCCCAATGACATGCGTCATGCATTTGGGGCCCCCATGAAATGCGGCATACATTTGGCGCCTACATGACATGCGGCATGCATTTCGTCCCCCCATGATATGCGGCATGCACGTGGGGACCCATGACATTCGGCATGCACGTGGGGCCCACATGACATGTGGCACGTATTTTGGGCCCCCATGACATGAGGCATGCATTTGGGACCCGTATGACACGCGGCATGCATGTGGGGCCCCCATGACATGCAGCATGAATTTGGGGCCCCCATGACATGTGTCATGCATTTGGGGCGCACATGACATGCGGCATGCATTTGGAGCCCTCATGACAGACGGCATGCATGTGGGGCCCCCATGACATGCGGCATGCACGTGGGGCCCCCATGAAATGCGTCACGTATTTAAGGCCCTCATGACATGCGGCATACATTTGTGGCGCCCATGACATGTGGCATGCACGTGGGGCCCCCATGAAATGCGTCACGTATTTGGGGCCCCCATGACATGCGGCAGGCATTTGGTGTCCCCATGACACGCGGCGTGCATGTGGGGTCCCCCTGAAATGCGGAACGCATTTGGTGCCCCCATGACATGGGGTATGCACGTGGGGCCCCCATGACATGCGGCATCCTTTTGGGGCCCCAATGGTACGTGGTATGCATGTGGGGCCCCCATTACATGCGGCATGCATGTGGTGCCCCCATCACATGCGGCATGCATTTGGGGCCCCCATGACATGCGGCACGTATTTGGGCCCCCCATGACATGTGACATGCATTTGGGGTCCCCATGACATGCGGTATGCACGTGGGGCCCCTATAACATGCGGCACATATTGGGGGCCCCATGACATGCGGCATGCATTTGGGCCCCCATGACATGCACCATGCATGTGGGGCCCCATGACACACGGCATGCATGTGGGGCCCCATGACATGCGGTATGCACGTGGAGCACCATGACATGCGGCATACATTTGTGGCCCCCATGACATGCGGCATGCATTTTGTACCCCCATGACATGCGGCATACATTTGGGGCCCCCATGACATGCGGCATACATTTGGGGCCCCCATGACATGCGGCATGCATTTGGGGCACCCATGACATGTGGCATGCACATGGGGCCCCCATGACATGTGGCATGCATGTGGAGCCCCCATGACATGCAGAATGCACGTGGGGACCCCATCACATGCGTCATGCATTTGGGGCGCCCATGACATGCAGCAAGAATTTGGGGCCCCCATGACATGCAGTATGCATGTGGGGCCCAAAAGACATGCGCCATGCATGTGAGGCCCCATAACATGTGGCAAGTATTTGGGCCCCCCAAGACATGCGGCATGCATTTGGTCTCCCCTTGACATGCGGCATGCACGTGGGGCCCCCATGACATGCGGCATGCATTTGGGGCCCCCATGGCACGACATGCATGTGGGGCCCCCATGACATGCGGCATGCACGTGGGGCCCCCATGACATGCGGCATGCATTTGGGGCCCCCATGGCACGGCATGCATGTGGGGCCCCCATGACATGCGGCATGCAAGTGGGGCACCCATGACATGCGGCATGCACATGGGACCCGCATGACATGCGGCACGTATTTGGGGCCCCTATGACATGCGGCATGTATTTGGGGCCCCCATGACATGCGGCACGTATTTGGGCCCCCCATGACATGTGACATGCATTTGGGGTCCCCATGACATGCGGTATGCACGTGGGGCCCCTATAACATGCGGCACATATTGGGGGCCCCCATGACATGCGGCATGCATTTGGGGCCCCTCTGACATGCGGCATGCACGTGGGGCCCCCATGACATGCGGCATGCATTTGGGGCCACCATGACATGCGGCATGCATTTGGGGCCGCCATAACATTCGGTATGCAAGTGGGGCACCCATGACTTGTGGCATGCACCTGGGGCCCCCATGACATGCGGCACGTAATTGGGGCCCCCATGACATGCGGCATACATTTAGGGCCCCCATCACATGCGGCATGCATTTGGGGCCCCATGACATGCGGCATGCAAGTGGGGCCCCCATGACATGCGGCACGTATTTGGGGCTCCCGTGACGTGCGGCATACATTGCGGCATGACATGCGGAATGCATGTGGGGGCCCCATGACATGCTCAATGCACGTGGGGCCCCCATTTCATGCTTCATGCATTTGGGGCCCCCGTGACATGAGGCATACATTTTGGGCCCCCATGACATGCGGCATGCATTTGGGGCCCCATGACATGCGGCATGCATTTGGGGCCCCATGACATGCGGAATGCACATGGGGCCCCATGAAATGCGGAATGCACGTAGGGCCCCCATGACATGCAGCATGCATGTGGGGCCCCCTTGACATACAGCATTCATTTGGGGCCCCTAAGACGTGCGGCATACATTTGGGGCCCCCATGACATGCGGCATGCATTTGGGGCATCATGACATGCGGCATGCATTTGGGGCCCTCATGACATGCGGCATGCACGTGGGGGCCCCATGACATGCGGAATGCATGTGGGCCCACATGACATGTGGCATGCATATGGGGACCCCATGACATGCGGCTTGCATGTGGGGACCCCTTGACATGCTGCATGCATGTGGGGCCCCCTTGACATGCTGCATGCATTTGGGGCACCCTTGATATGAGGCACGTACAGTACAGACCAAAAGTTTGGACACACCTTCTCATTTAAAGATTTTTCTGTATTTTCATGACTTTGAAAATTGTATATTCACACTGAAGGCATCAAAACTATGAATTAACACATGTGGAATTATATACTTAACAAAAAAGAGTGAAACAACTGAAAATATGTCTTATATTCTAGGTTCTTCAAAGTAGCCACCTTTTGCTTTGATGACTGCTTTGCACACTCTTGGCATTCTCTTGATGAGCTTCAAGAGGTAGTCACCGGAAATGGAATTCACTTCACAGGTGTGCCCTGTCAGGTTTAATAAGTGGGATTTCTTGCCTTATAAATGGGGTTGGGACCATCAGTTGTGTTGTGCAGAAGTCTGTTGTATACACAGCTGATAGTCCTACTGAATAGACTGTTAGCTGCTTTTTTCTTGCCATAATACAAATTCTAAGTAAAGAAAAACGAGTGGCCATCATTACTTTAGGAAATGAAGGTCAGTCAGTCCGAAAAATTGGGCAAACTTTGAAAGTGTCCCCAAATGCAGTTGCAAAAACCATCAAGCACTTCAAAGAAACTGGCTCACATGAGGACTGCCCCAGGAAAGGAAGACCAAGAGTCACCCCTGCTTCTGAGGATAAGTTTATCCGAGTCACCAGCCTCAGAAATCGCAGGTTAACAGCAGCTCGGATTAGAGACCAGGTCAATGCCACACAGAGTTCTAGCAGCAGACACATCTCTACAACAACTGTTAAGAGGAGACTTTGTGCAGCAGGCCTTCATGGTAAAATAGCTGCTAGGAAACCACTGCTAAGTACAGGCAACAAGCAGAAGAGACTTGTTTGGGCTAAAGAACAGAAGGAATGGACATTAGACCAGTGGAAATCTGTGCTTTGGTCTGATAAGTCCAAATTTAAGATCTTTGGTTCCAACCACCGTGTCTTTGTGGGACGCAGAAAAGGTGAACGGATGGACTCTACATGCCTGGTTCCCACCGTGAAGCATGGAGGAGGAGGTGTGATGGTGTGGGGGTGCTTTGCTGGTGACACTGTTGGGGATTTATTCAAAATTGAAGGCATACTGAACCAGCATGGCTACCACAGCATCTTGCAGCGGAATGCTATTCCATCTGGTTTGCATTTAGTTGGACCATCATTTATTTTTCAACAGGACAATGACCCCAAACACACCTCCAGGCTGTGTAAGGGCTATTTGATCAAGAAGGAGAGCGATGGGGTGCTACGCCAGATGACCTGGCCTCCAAAGTCACCAGACCTGAACCCAATCGAGATGGTTTGGGGTGAGCTGGACCGCAGAATGAAGGCAAAAGGGCCAACAAGTGCTAAGCATCTCTGGGAACTCCTTCAAGATTGTTGGAAGACCATTTCCAGTGACTACCTTTTGAAGCTCATCAAGAGAATGCCAAGAGTGTGCAAGGCAGTCATCAAAGCAAAAGGTGGCTACTTTGAAGAACCTAGAATATAAGACATATTTTCAGTTGTTTCACACTTTTTTGTTAAGTATATAATTCCACATGCGTTAATTCATAGTTTTGATGCCTTCAGTGTGAATGTACAATTTTCAAAGTCATGAAAATACAGAAAAATCTTTAAATGAGAAGGTGTGTCCAAACTTTTGGTCTGTACTGTACCTGGGGCCCCCATGACATGCGGCATGCATTTGGGGCCCTCATGACATGCGGCATGCACATGGGGCCCCCATGACATGCGGCATGCATTTGGGCCCCCCATGACATGCGACATGCATTTGGGGCCCCCATGACATGCGGCATGTACGTGTGGCCCCCATGACATGTGGCATGCATTTGGGTCCCCCATGACATGCGGCATGCATGTGGGCCCCCATGACATGCGTCATGCGATTTGCGCCCCCATGACACGAGGCATGCATGTGGAGCCCCGATGACATGCGGCATTCACGTGGGCCCCCCAAGACATGCGGCATGCATTTGGGGCCCCCATGACATGAGGCACATATTTTGGGCCCCCATGACATGCGGCATGCATTTGGGGCGCACATGACATGCGGCATGCATTTGGAGCCCTCATGACACCCGGCATGCATGTGGGGCCCCCATGACATGCGGCATGCACGTGGGTCCCCCATGAAATGCGTTACGTATTTATGGCCCTCATGACATGCGGCATACATTTGTGGCGCCCATGACATGTGGCATGCACGTGGGGCCCCCATGACATGTGGCATGCACGAGGGGCCCACATGACATGCGGCACGTATTTTGGGCCCCCATGACATGAGGCATGCATTTGGGACCTGTATGACACGTGGCATGCATGTGGGGCCCCCATGACATGCAGCATGAATTTGGGGCCCCCATGACATGTGGCATGCATTTGGGGCGCACATGACATGCGGCATGCATTTGGAGCCCTCATGACACCCGGCATGCATGTGGGGCCCCCATGACATGCGGCATGCACGTGGGTCCCACATGAAATGCGTCACGTATTTATGGCCCTCATGACATGCGGCATACATTTGTGGCGCCCATGATATGTGGCATGCACGTGGGGCCCCCATGACATGCGTCACGTATTTGGGGCCCCCATGACATGCGGCAGGCATTTGGTGTCCCCATGACACGCGGCGTGCATGTGGGGTCCCCCTGAAATGCGGAAGGCATTTGGTGCCCCCATGACATGGGGTATGCACGTGGGGCCCCCATGACATGCGGCATCCTTTTGGGGCCCCAATGGTACGTGGTATGCATGTTTGGCCCCCATTACATGCGGCATGCATGTGGTGCCCCCGTGTCATGCGGCATGCACGTGGGGACCCTATGACAAGCAGAATACATTTGGGGCCCCCATGACATGCGGCATGCATTTGGGGCCCCCATGACATGCGGCATACATTTGGCGCCCTCATGACATGCGGCATGCATTTGGGGCCCCCATGACATGTGGCATGCATATGGGGCCCCCATGACAAGCGGAATGCATGTGGAGCCCCATGACATGCGCCATGCATGTGGGGCCCCATGTGATGCGGCACGTGTTTGGGGCCCCAAAGACATGTGGCATGCACGTGGGGACCCCAAGACATGCGGCATGAATTTGAGGCCCCCATGACATGTGGCATGCATGTGGGGCCCACATGACATGCGCACGTAATTGGGGCCCCCATGACATGCGGCATACATTTAGGGAATCCATTACATGCGGCATGCATTTGGGGCCCCATAACATGCGGCATGCAAGTGGGGCCCCCATGACATGCGGCACGTATTTGGGGCCCCCGTGACATGCGGCATACATTGCAGCATGACATGCGGCATGACATGCGGAATGCACGTGGGGGCCCCATGACATGCTCAATGCACGTGGGGCCCCCATTTCATGCTTCATGCATTTGGGGCCCCCGTGACATGAGGCATAAATTTTGGGCATCCATGACATGCGGCATGCATTTGGGGCCCCATGACATGCGGCATGCATTTGGGGCCCCATGACATGCGGAATGCACGTGGGGGCCCCATGAAATGCGGAATGCACGTAGGGCCCCAATGACATGCAGCATGCATGTGGGGCCCCCTTGACATACAGCATTCATTTGGGGCCCCTAAGACGTGCGGCATACATTTGGGGCCCCCATGACATGCGGCATGCATTTGGGGCCCCATGACATGCGGCATGCATTTGGGGCCCTCATGACATGCGGCATGCACGTGGGGGCCCCATGACATGCGGAATGCATGTGGGCCCACATGACATGTGGCATGCATATGGGGAC
The DNA here is from genome assembly GCF_046119375.1 of Phyllobates terribilis. Classification (NCBI taxonomy): domain Eukaryota; kingdom Metazoa; phylum Chordata; class Amphibia; order Anura; family Dendrobatidae; genus Phyllobates; species Phyllobates terribilis. The sequence goes on along the minus strand of NW_027362840.1, from coordinate 4,749,738 downwards.
CCCATGACATGCGGCATGCATGTGGGGCCCCCTTGACATGCTGCATGCATTTGGGGCACCCTTGATATGAGGCACGTGCCTGGGGCCCCCATGACATGCGACATGCATTTGGGGCCCTCATGACATGCGGCATGCACATGGGGCCCCCATGACATGCGGCATGCATTTGGGCCCCCCATGACATGCGACATGCATTTGGGGCCCCCATGACATGCGGCATGTACGTGTGGCCCCCATGACATGTGGCATGCATTTGGGCCCCCATGACATGCGGCATGCATGTGGGACCCCATGACATGCGTCATGCGATTTGCGCCCCCATGACACGAGGCATGCATGTGGAACCCCGATGACATGCGGCATGCACGTGGGCCCCCCATGACATGCGGCATGCATTTTGGGCCCCCATGACATGCGGCAAGCAGTTGGTCCCCCCATGATTTGCGGCATGTACGTGGGGCGCCCATGACATGCGGCCTGCATTTCGGCCCGTATGACACCCGGCATGCATGTGGGGCCCCGATGACATGCGGCATTCACGTGGGGCCCCCATGACATGCGGCCCGTATTTATGGCTCTCATGATATGCGGCACACATTTGGGGCCCCCATGACTTGCGGCATGCATTTGGGGCCTCATGACATGCGTAATGCACGTCGGGGCCCCATAACATGCGGAATGCACGTGGGTCCCCAATGACATGCGTCATGCATTTGGGGCCCCCATGAAATGCGGCATACATTTGGCGCCCACATGACATGCGGCATGCATTTCGTCCCCCCATGATATGCGGAATGCACGTGGGGCCCCCATGACATGCGGCATGCACATGGGGCCCACATGACATGCGGCACGTATTTTGGGCCCCCATGACATAAGGCATGCATTTGGGACCCGTATGACACGCGGCATGCATGTGGGGCCCCCATGACATGCAGCATGAATTTGGGGCCCCCATGACATGTGGCATGCATTTGGGGCGCACATGACATGCGGCATGCATTTTTAGCCCTCATGACACCCGGCATGGATGTGGGGCCCCCATGACATGCGGCATGCACGTGGGGCCCCCAAGACATGCGGCATGTATTTGGGGCCCCCATGACATGTGGCATGCATGTGGGGCCCCCATGACATGTGCCACGCATGTGGGGCCCCCATGACATGCAGAATGCACGTGGGGACCCCATCACATGCGTCATGCATTTGGGGCGCCCATGACATGCAGCAAGAATTTGGGGCCCCCATGACATGCGGCATGCATGTGGGGCCCAAAATACATGCGCCATGCATGTGAGGCCCCATAACATGTGGCACGTATTTGGGCCCCCCATGACATGCGGCATGCATTTGGTCTCCCCTTGACATGCGGCATGCACGTGGGGCCCCCATGACATGCGGCATGCATTTGGGGCCCCCATGGCACGGCATGCATGTGGGGCCCCCATGACATGCGGCATGCACGTGGGGCCCCCATGACATGCGGCATGCATTTGGGGCCCCCATGGCACGGCATGCATGTGGGGCCCCCATGACATGCGGCATGCAAGTGGGGCACCCATGACATGCGGCATGCACATGGGACCCGCATGACATGCGGCACGTATTTGGGGCCCCCATGGCACTCGGCATACATTTAGGGCCCCCAGGATCTGAGGCATGCATTTGGGGCCCCATCGACATGCGGCAGGCACGTGGGGCCCCCGTGACATGCGGCACATATTTGGGGCCCCCGTGACATGCGGCATACATTTGGGGCCCCCATGACATGCGGCATGCATTTGGGGCCCCCATGTCACGCGTCATGCACGTGGGGCCCCCATGACATGCGACATGCATTTGGGGCCACCATGACATGCGGCATACATTTAGGGCCCCCATGACATGCGGCATGCATTTGGGGCCCCATGACATGCGGCATGCAAGTGGGGCCCCCCTGACATGCGGCACGTATTTGAGGCCCCCGTGACATGCGGCATACATTGCGGCATGACATGCGGCATGACATGCGGAATGCACGTGGGGGCCCCATGACATGCTCAATGCACGTGGGGCCCCCATTTCATGCTTCATGCATTTGGGGCCCCCGTGACATGAGGCATACATTTTGGGCCCCCATGACATGCGGCATGCATTTGGGGCCCCATGACATGCGGCATGCATTTGGGGCCCCATGACATGCGGAATGCACGTGGGGGCCCCATGAAATGCGGAATGCACGTAGGGCCCCCATGACATGCAGCATGCATGTGGGGCCCCCTTGACATACAGCATTCATTTGGGGCCCCTAAGACGTGCGGCATACATTTGGGGCCCCCATGACATGCGGCATGCATTTGGGGCCCCATGACATGCGATATGCACGTGGGGCCACCATGACATGCGGCATGCACGTGGGTCCCCCATGACATGCGTCACGTATTTATGGCCCTCATGACATGTGGTGTACATTTGGGGCCCCCATGACATGTGGCATGCATTTGGTGACCCCATGACATGCGGTATGCATGTGGGGCCCCCTTGACATGTGGCATGCATTTAGCGCGCCCATGATATGAGGCACGTACTTGGGGCCCCCATGACATGCGGCATGCATTTGGGGCCCTCATGACATGCGGCATGTACGTGGGGCCCCCATGACATGCGGCATGCATTTGGGGCCCTCATGACATGCGGCATGTACGTGGGGACCCCATGACATGCGCCATGCATTTGGGGCCCCCTTGACATGCAGCATTCATTTGGGGCCCCTAAGACGTGCGGCATACATTTGGAGCCCCCATGACATGCAGCATGCATTTGGGGCCCGCATGACACCCGGCATGCATGTGGGGCCCCCAAGACATGCGGCATGCACGTGGGTCCCCCATGACATGCGTCACGTATTTATGGCCCTCATGACATGTGGTGTACATTTGGGGCCCCCATGACATGTGGCATGCATTTGGTGACCCCATGACATGCGGTATGCATGTGTGGCCCCCTTGACATGCGGCATACATTTGGGGCCCCCATGACATGCGGCATGCATTAGGGGCACCCATGACATGTGGCATGCACATGGGGCCCCCATGACATGCGGCATGCATGTGGAGCCCCCATGACATGCAGAATGCACGTGGGGACCCCATCACATGCGTCATGCATTTGGGGCGCCCATGACATGCAGCAAGAATTTGGGGCCCCCATGACATGCGGCATGCATGTGGGGCCCCATGACATGCATCATGCATGTGGGGCCACCATGACATGCGGCATGCACGTGGGTCCCCCATGACATGCGTCACGTATTTATGGCCCTCATGACATGTGGTGTACATTTGGGGCCCCCATGACATGTGGCATGCATTTGGTGACCCCATGACATGCGGTATGCATGTGGGGCCCCCTTGACATGTGGCATGCATTTGGCGCGCCCATGATATGAGGCACGTACTTGGGGCCCCCATGACATGCGGCATGCATTTGGGGCCCTCATGACATGCGGCATGTACGTGGGGCCCCCATGACATGCGGCATGCATTTGGGGCCCTCATGACATGCGGCATGTACGTGGGGACCCCATGACATGCGCCATGCATTTGGGGCCCCCTTGACATGCAGCATTCATTTGGGGCCCCTAAGACGTGCGGCATACATTTGGGGCCCCCATGACATGCGGCATGCATTTGGGGCCCGCATGACACCCGGCATGCATGTGGGGCCCCCATGAAAAGCGGCATGCACGTGGGTCCCCCATGACATGCGTCACGTATTTATGGCCCTCATGACATGTGGTGTACATTTGGGGCCCCCATGACATGTGGCATGCATTTGGTGACCCCATGACATGCGGTATGCATGTGTGGCCCCCTTGACATGTGGCATGCATTTGGGGCGCCCATGATATGAGGCACGTACTTGGGGCCCCCATGACATGCGGCATGCATTTGGGGCCCTCATGACATGCGGCATGTACGTGGGGCCCCCATGACATGCGGCATGCATTTGGGCCCCCATGACATGCGGCGTGCATGTGGGCCCCCATGACATGCGTCATGCGATTTGCGCCCCATGACACGAGGCATGCATGTGGAGCCCGATGACATGCGGCATGCATGTGGGCCCCCCTGACATGCGGCATGCACGTGGGGCCCACATGACATGCGGCACGTATTTTGGGCCCCCAACAAAATAAGGCATGCATTTGGGCACCCATGACATGCGACATGCACGTGGGGTCCCCATGACATGCGGCACATATTTATGGCCCTCATGACATGCCACATACATATGGGGTCCCCATGACATGCTGCATGCATTTGTGGGGCCCATGACATGCGGCATGCATTTGGGACCCCTATGACATGCGGCATGCATTTGGGGCCCCCATGACATGCGGCATGCATTTGGGGCCCCCTTGACATGTGCCATGTACATGGGCCCCCATGACATGCGACACGTATTTGGGGACCCCATTACATGCGGGATGCATTTTGGGTCCCCATGACATGCACCATGCATTTGGGGCATCCATGACATGTGGCATGCACATGGGGCCCCCATGACATGCGGCATGCATGTGGAGCCCCCATGACATGCAGAATGCACGTGGGGACCCCATCACATGCGTCATGCATTTGGGGCGCCCATGACATGCAGCAAGAATTTGGGGCCCCCATGACATGCGGCATGCATGTGGGGCCCCATGACATGCATCATGCATGTGGGGCCCCCATGACATGCGGCATGCATGTGGGGCCCAAAAGACATGCGCCATGCATGTGAGGCCCCATAACATGTGGCACGTATTTGGGCCCCCCAAGACATGCGACATGCATTTGGGGCCCCCATGGCACGGCATGCATGTGGGGCCCCCATTACATGCGGCATGCACGTGGGGCCCCCATGACATGGGGAATGCACGTGGGGGCCCTATGATATGGGCATGCATTTGGGGCCCCCATGACATGCGGCATGCAAGTGGGGCACCCATGACATGCGGCATGCACGTGGGGCCCGCATGACATGCGGCACGTATTTGGGGCCCCCATGACACGCGGCATACATTTAGGGCCCCCAAGATATGAGGCATGCATTTGGGGCCCCATGACATGCGGCAGGCACGTGGGGCCCCCATGACATGCGGCACGTATTTGGGGCCCCCGTGACATGCGGCATACATTTGGGGCCCCCATGACATGCGTCATGCATTTGGGGCCCCCATGTCACGCGTCATGCACGTGGGGCCCCCATCACATGCGGCATGCATTTGGGGCCACCATGACATGCGGCATGCATTTGGGCCCCCATGACATGCAACATGCATGTGGAGCCCCCATGACATGCGGCACGTATTTGGGCCCCCCATGACATGCGGCATGCGTTTGGGCCTCCAATGACATGTAGCATGCATTTGGGGCCCCATGACATGCTGCATGCATTTGGGGCCCCTTTGACATGAGCCATGCATGTGGGACCCCCATGACATGCGGCATGCATGTGGGGCCTCCATGACATGCTGCATGCATTTGGGGCACCCTTGACATGAGCCATGCAAGTGGGGCCCCCATGACATGCGCCATGCATGTTGGGCCCCATGTCATGCGGCACGTATTTGGGTCCTCCAAGACATGCGGCATGCATGTGGCCCCCACTTGACATCCGCCATGCATTTGGGGCCCCCATGACATGCGCCATGCAGGTGGGGCCCCCATGACATGCGGCATGTATTTGGGGCCCCCATGACATAAGGCATGCATCTGGGCCCCCAATGACATGCAGCATGCATGTGGGGCCCCCATGACATGCTGCATGCATTTGGGGCCCCCTTGACATGAGCCATGCATGTGGTGCCCCCATGACATGCGGCATGCACGTGGGGCCCCCAAGACATGCCGTACGTATTTATGGCCCTCATGATATACGGCATACATTTGGGGCCCCCATGACATCCGGCATGCATTTGGGGCCCCCATGACATGCAGAATGCACGTGGGGACCCCATCACATGCGTCATGCATTTGGGGCGCCCATGACATGCAGCAAGAATTTGGGGCCCCCATGACATGCGGCATGCATGTGGGGCCCCATGACATGCATCATGCATGTGGGGCCCCCATCACATGCGGCATGCATTTGGGGCCACCATGACATGCGGCATGCATTTGGGCCCCCATGACATGCAACATGCATGTGGAGCCCCCATGACATGCGGCACGTATTTGGGCCCCCCATGACATGCGGCATGCGTTTGGGCCTCCAATGACATGTAGCATGCATTTGGGGCCCCATGACATGCTGCATGCATTTGGGGCCCCTTTGACATGAGCCATGCATGTGGGACCCCCATGACATGCGGCATGCATGTGGGGCCTCCATGACATGCTGCATGCATTTGGGGCACCCTTGACATGAGCCATGCAAGTGGGGCCCCCATGACATGCGCCATGCATGTTGGGCCCCATGTCATGCGGCACGTATTTGGGTCCTCCAAGACATGCGGCATGCATGTGGCCCCCACTTGACATCCGCCATGCATTTGGGGCCCCCATGACATGCGCCATGCAGGTGGGGCCCCCATGACATGCGGCATGTATTTGGGGCCCCCATGACATAAGGCATGCATCTGGGCCCCCAATGACATGCAGCATGCATGTGGGGCCCCCATGACATGCTGCATGCATTTGGGGCCCCCTTGACATGAGCCATGCATGTGGTGCCCCCATGACATGCGGCATGCACGTGGGGCCCCCAAGACATGCCGTACGTATTTATGGCCCTCATGATATACGGCATACATTTGGGGCCCCCATGACATCCGGCATGCATTTGGGGCCCCCATGACATCCGGCATGCATTTGGGGCCCCCCTGACATGCGGCATGCATGTGGGGCCCCAATGACATGCGGCATCCATTTGGGGCCCCCATGGCATACGGTATGCATGTAGGGCCCCCATGACATGCGGCATGCACGTGGGGCCCCTATGACATGTGACACGTATTTGGGGCCCCCATGACATGTGACATGCATTTGGGGTCCCCATGACATGCGACATGCATATGGGGATCCCATGACATGCGTCATGCATGTGGAGCCCCATCACATGCGAAATGCAAGTAGGGACCCCATGACATGCGGCATGCATTTGGGGCCCCCATGACATGCAGCATGAATTGGGGCCCCCATGAAATGCGGCATGCATGTGGGGCCCCCATGACATGTGTCATGCATGTGGGGCCCCCATGACATGCGCCATGCATGTGGGGCTCCATGTCATGCGGCACATATTTTGTGGCCCCCAAGACATGCGGCATGCACGTGGGGCCCCCATGACATGCGTCACGTATTTAGGGCCCCCAAGACATGTGGCATGCATGTGGGGCCCCCATGACATGCGTCACAAATTTGGGACCCCCATGACATGTGGCATGCATGTGGGGCCCCCATGACATGTGCCATGCATGTGGGGCCCCCATGACAAGCGGCACTTATTTGGAGCCCCCATGATATGCGGCATACATTTAGGGCCCCCATGACATGCGGCATGTATTTGGGGCCCCCATGACATGTGACATGCATTTGGGATCCCCATTACATGCGGTATGCACTTGGGGCCCCCAAGACATGCGGCACGTACTGGGGGCCCCCATGACATGCGGCATGCATTTGGTCCCCCATTGACATGTGCCATGCATGTGGGGCCCCCATGACATGCGGTACGTTTTGGGGGCCCCATGTTATGCGGCATGCATTTGGGCTCCCAATGACATGCGGCATGCACGTGGGGCCCCCATGACATGCGGCATGCATTTGGGGCCCCTATGACATGCGGCATACATTTGGTCACCCCATGATATGCGGCATGCACGTGGGGCCCCCATGACATGCGGCATGCACGTGGGGACCCTATGACATGCGGCACGTATTTGAGGCCCCAATGACAAGCAGCATACATTTGGGGTCCCCATGACATGCGGCATGCATTTGGGGCCCCCATGACATGCTGCATACATTTGGGGCCCCCATGACATGCGACATGCATTTGGGCCCCCCATGACATGCGGCATGCATATGGGGCCCTCATGACATGCGGCATGCATGTTGAGGCCCATGACATACGGAATGCACGTGGGGACCCCATGACATGCGTCATGCATTTGGGGCCCCCATGACATGCAGCATGAATTTGGGGCCCCCATGACATGTGGCATGCATTTGGGGCGCCCATGACATGCGGCATGCAAGTGGGTCCCCCATGACATGCGTCACGTATTTATGGCCCTCATGACATGCGGCGTACATTTGGGGCCCCCATGACATGTGGCATGCATTTGGGGCGCCCATGACATGCGGCAGACATTTGGTGCCCCTTTGACACGCGGCATGCATGTGGGGTCCCCCTGACATGCAGTAGGCATTTGGTGCCCCCATGACACGCGGCATGCATGTGGGGCCCCCATGACATGCGGCATCCTTTTGGGGCCCCAATGGCATGCGGTATGCATTTGGGGCGCCCATGACATGCGGCAGACATTTGGTGCCCCTTTGACACGCGGCATGCATGTGGGGTCCCCCTGACATGCAGTAGGCATTTGGTGCCCCCATGACACGCGGCATGCATGTGGGGCCCCCATGACATGCGGCATCCTTTTGGGGCCCCAATGGCATGCGGTATGCATGTGGGGCCCCCATTACATGCTGCATGCATGTGGGGCACCCATGACAAGCGTCATCCATTTGGGGCCCCCATGGCACCCGGTATGCATGTGGGGCCCCTATGACATGCGGCACGTATTTGGGGCCCCCATGACAAGCAGCATACATTTGGGGCCCCCATGACATGCAGCATGAATTTGGGGCCCCCATGAAATGCGGCATGCATGTGGTGCCCCCATGAAATGTGTCATGCATGTGGGGCCCCCATGACATGCGCCATTCATGTGGGGCCCCATGTCATGCGGCACTTGTTTTGTGGCCCCCAAGACATGCGGCATGCACGTGGGGCCCCCATGACATGTGGCATGGATGTGGGGCCCCCATGACATGTGCCATGCGTGTGGGGCCCCCATGACAAGCGGCACTTATTTGGGGCCCCCATGACATGCGGCATGCATTTATTGCCCCCATGACATGCGGCATGTATTTGGGGCCCCCATGACATGTGACATGCATTTGGGATACCCATTACATGCGGTATGCACGTGGGGCCCCCTAGACATGCGGCACGTACTGGGGGCCCCCATGACATGCGGCATGCATTTGGTCCCCCATGACATGCGCCATGCATGTGGGGCCCCCATGACATGCGGCACGTTTTGGGGGCCCCCATGACATGCGGCATGCATTTGGGACCCCAATGACATGCGGCATGCACGTGGGGCCCCCATGACATGCGGCATGCATTTGGGGCCCCTATGACATGCGGCATGCATTTGGTCACCCCATGATATGCGGCATGCATGTGGGGCCCCCATGACATGCGGCATGCACGTGGGGACCCTGTGACATGCGGCACGTATTTGGTGACCCAATGACAAGCAGCATACTTTTGGGGCCCCCATGACATGCGGCTTGCATTTGGGGCCCCCATGACATGCTGCATACATTTGGGGCCTCCATGACATGCAGCATGCATGTTGAGCCCCATGACATGCGGAATGCACGTGGGGACCCCATGACATTCGGCATGCATTTGGGGCCCCCATGACATGCAGCATGAATTTGGGGCCCCCATGACATGTGGCATGCATTTGGGGCGCCCATGACATGCGGCATGAATTTGGGGCCCGCATGACACCCGGCATGCATGTGGGGCCCCCATGACATGCGTCATGCACGTGGGTCCCCCATGACATGCGTCACGTATTTATGGCCCTCATGACATGCAGCGTACATTTGGGGTCCCCCATGACATGTGGCATGCATCTGGGGCGCTCATGACATGCGGCAGGCATTTGGTGCCCCTTTGACACGCGGCATGCATGTGGGGTCCCCCTGACATGCGGCAGGCATTTGGTGCCCCCATGACACGCGGCATGCATTTAGGGCCCCCATGACATGCGGCATGTATTTTGGGCCCCCCTGACATGTGACATGCATTTGGGATACCCATTACATGCGGTATGCATGTGGGGCCCCCAAGACATGTGGTACGTACTGGGGGCCCCCATGACATGCGGCAATCATTTGGTCCCCCATGACATGCGCCATGCATGTGGGGCCCCCATGACATGCGGCAAGTTTTGGGGGCCCCCATGACATGCGGCATGCATTTGGGGCCCCTATGACATGCGGCATGCATTTGGTCACCCCATGATATGCGGCATGCACGTGGGGCCCCCATGACATGCGGCATGCACGTGGGGACCCTATGACATGCGGCACGTATTTGGAGCCCAAATGACAAGCAGCATACATTTGGGGCCCCCATGACATGCGGCATGCATTTGGGGCCCCCATGACATGCTGCATACATTTGGGGCCTCCATGACATGCGGCATGCATTTGGGGCCCCCATGACATGCGGCATGCATATGGGGCCCTCATGACATGCGGCATGAATTTGGGGCCCGCATGACACCAGGCATGCATGTGGGGCCCCCATGACATGCGTCATGCACGTGGGTCCCCCATGACATGCGTCACGTATTTATGGCCCTAATGACATGCGGCGTACATTTGGGGCCCCCATGACATGCGCCATGCATGTGGGGCCCCCATGACATGCGGCACGTTTTGGGGGCCCCCATGACATGCGGCATGCATTTGGGCCCCCAATGACATGCGGCAAGCACGTGGGGCCCCCATGACATGCGGCATGCATTTGGGGCCCCTATGACATGCGGCATGCATTTGGTCACCCCATGATATGCGGCATGCACGTGGGGCCCCCATGACATGCGGCATGCACGTGGGGACCCTATGACATGCGGCACGTATTTGGGGACCCAATGACAAGCAGCATACATTTGGGGCCCCCATGACATGCGGCATGCATTTGGGGCCCCCATGACATGCTGCATACATTTGGGGCCCCCATGACATGCGGCATGCATATGGGGCCCTCATGACATGCGGCATGCATGTTGAGCCCCATGACATGCGGAATGCACGTGGGGACCCCATGACATTCGGCATGCATTTGGGGCCCCCATGACATGCAGCATGAATTTGGGGCCCCCATGACATGTGGCATGCATTTGGGGCGCCCATGACATGCGGCATGAATTTGGGGCCCGCATGACACCCGGCATGCATGTGGGGCCCCCATGACATGCGTCATGCACGTGGGTCCCCCATGACATGCGTCACGTATTTATGGCCCTCATGACATGCAGCGTACATTTGGGGCCCCCATGACATGTGGCATGCATCTGGGGCGTCCATGACATGCGGCAGGCATTTGGTGCCCCTTTGACACGCGGCATGCATGTGGGGCCCCCATGACATGTGCCATGCATGTGGGGCCCCCATGACAAGTGGCACTTATTTGGGGCCCCCATGACATGCGGCATGCATTTAGGGCCCCCATGACATGCGGCATGTATTTTGGGCCCCCCTGACATGCATTTGGGATACCCATTACATGCGGTATGCACGTGGGGCCCCCAAGACATCCGGCACGTACTGGGGGCCCCCATGACATGCGGCAATCATTTGGTCCCCCATGACATGCGCCATGCATGTTGGGCCCCCATGACATGCGGCAAGTTTTGGGGGCCCCCATGACATGCGGCATGCATTTGGGGCCCCTATGACATGCGGCATGCATTTGGTCACCCCATGATATGCGGCATGCACGTGGGGCCCCCATGACATGCGGCATGCACGTGGGGACCCTATGACATGCAGCACGTATTTGGGGCCCCAATGACAAGCAGCATACATTTGGGGCCCCCATGACATGCGGCATGCATTTGGGGCCCCCATGACATGCTGCATACATTTGGGGCCTCCATGACATGCGGCATGCATTTGGGGCCCCCATGACATGCGTCATGCACGTGGGTCCCCCATGACATGCGTCACGTATTTATGGCCCTCATGACATGCGGCGTACATTTGGGGCCCCCATGACATGCGCCATGCATGTGGGGCCCCCATGACATGCGGCACGTTTTGGGGGCCCCCATGACATGCGGCATGCATTTGGGCCCTAAATGACATGCGGCATGCACGTGGGGCCCCCATGACATGCAGCATGCATTTGGGGCCCCTATGACATGCGGCATGCATTTGGTCACCCCATGATATGTGGCATGCACGTGGGGCCCCCATGACATGCGGCATGCACGTGGGGACCCGATGACATGCGGCACGTATTTGGGGACCCAATGACAAGCAGCATACATTTGGGGCCCCCATGACATGCGGCATGCATATGGGGCCCCCATGACATGCTGCATACATTTGGGGCCCCCATGACATGCGGCATGCATATGGGGCCCTCATGACATGCGGCATGCATGTTGAGCCCCATGACATGCGGAATGCACGTGGGGACCCCATGACATTCGGCATGCATTTGGGGCCCCCATGACATGCGGCATCCTTTTGGGGCCCCAATGGCATGCGGTATGCATGTGGGGCCCCCATTACATGCTGCATGCATGTGTTGCCCCCATAACATGGGGTATGCACGTGGGGCCCCCATGACATGCGGCATCCTTTTGGGGCCCCAATGGTACGCGGTATGCATGTGCGGCCCCATTACATGCGGCATGCATGTGGGGCACCCATGACAAGCGTCATCCATTTGGGGCCCCCATGGCACCCGGTAGGCATGTGGGGCCCCCATGACATGCGGAATGCACGTGGGGCACCTATGACATGCGGCACGTATTTGGGGCCCCCATGACAAGCAGCACACATTTGGGGCCCCCATGACATGCGGCATGCATTTGGGGCCCCCATGACATGTGGCATGCATTTGGGGCGCCCATGACATGCGTCATGAATTTGGGGCCCGCATGACACCCGGTATGCATGTGGGGCCCCCATTACATGCGTCATGCACGTGGGTCCCACATGACATGCATCACGTATTTATGGCCCTCATGACATGCAGCGTACATTTGGGGCCCCCATGACATGTGGCATGCATCTGGGGCGTCCATGACATGCGGCAGGCATTTGGTGCCCCTTTAACACGCGGCATGCATGTGGGGCCCCCATGATATGCGGCATGCATTTGGGTTCCCCATGACATGGGGTATGCACGTGGGGCCCCCATGACATGCGGCATCCTTTTGGGTCCCCAATGGCATGCGGTATGCATGTGGGGCCCCCATTACATGCTGCATGCATGTGGGGCCCCCATGACATGGGGTATGTACGTGGGGCCCCCATGACATGCGACATCCTTTTGGGGCCCCAATGGTAAGCGGCATGCATGTGGGGCCCCCATTACATGCCGCATTCATGTGGGGCCCCCATGTCATGCGGCATGCACGTGGGGACCCTATGACAAGCAGAATACATTTGGGGCCACCATGACATGCGGCATGCATTTGGGGCCCCCATGACATGCGGCATACATTTGACGCCCAAATAACATGCGGCATGCATTTGGGGCCCCCATGACATGCTGCACATATTGGGGGCCCCCATGACATGCGACATGCATTTGGGCCCCCAATGTCATGCGTCATGCATGTGGGGCACCCATGACATGCAGCATGCATTTGGGCCCCCCAATGACATGCGGCATGCATTTGGACCCCCATGATATGCGGCATGCACGTGGGGCCCCCATGACATGTGACATGCATGTGGAGCCCCCATGACATGCGGCACGTATTTGGGGCCCCCATGACATGCGGCATGCATTCGGGCCCCCATGACATGCCGCATGAATTTGGGGCCCCCATAACATGCGGCATGCATGTGGGCCCCCATGACATTTGGCATGCATGTGGGGCCCCCATGACATGTGCCATGCATGTGGGGCCCCATGTCATGCAGCACGTATTTGGGGCCCCCAAGACATGCCGCATGCATGTGGGGCCCCCATGACATGCTGCATGCATTTGGGGCCCCCTTGACATGAGCCATGCAAGTGGGGCCCCCATGACATGCGCCATGCATGTGGGGCCCCATGTCATGCGGCACGTATTTGGGTCCCCCAAGACATGTGGCATGCATGTGGGATCCGTTGACATGTGCCATGCATTTGGGGCCCCCATGACATGCGCCATGCATGTGGGGACCCCATGACATGCGGCACGTATTTGGGGCCCCCATGACATAAGGCATGCATTTGGGCCCCCATGACATGCAACATGCAAGTGGAGCCCCCATGACATGCGGCACATATTTGGGGCCCCCATGACATGCGGCATGCATTTGGGCCCCCAATGACATGCGGCATGCATGTGGGGCCCCCATGACATGCTGCATGCATTTGGGGCCCCCTTGACATGAGCCATGCATGTGGGGCCCCCATGACATGCTGCATGCATGTGGGGCCCCCAAGACATGCCGTACGTATTTATGGCCCTCATGATATGCGGCATACATTTGGGGCCCCCATGACATCCGGCATGCATTTGGGCCCCCCCTGACATGCGGCATGCATGTGGGGCCCCAATGACATGCGGCATCCATTTGGGGCCCCCATGGCATACGGTATGCATGTAGAGCCCCCATGACATGCGGCATGCACGTGGCCCTATGACATGCGGCACGTATTTGGGGCCCCCATGACAAGCAGCATACATTTGGGGCCCCCATGACATGCGGCATGCATTTGGGGCCCCCATGACATGCGGCACGTATTTGGGCCCCCCATGACATGTGACATGCATTTGGGGTCCCCATGACATGCGTCATGCATGTGGAGCCCCATGACATGCGGAATGCAAGTAGGGACCCCATGACATGCGGCATGCATTTGGGGCCCCCATGACATGCAACATGAATTTGGGGCCCCCATGAAATGCGGCATGCATGTGGGGCCCCCATGACATGTGTCATGCATGTGGGGCCCAAATGACATGCGCCATGCATGTGGGGCCCCATGTCATGTGGCACGTATTTTGTGGCCCCCAAGACATGCGGCATGCACGTGGGGCCCCCATGACATGCATCATGTATTTAGGGCCCCCAAGACATGTGGCATGCATGTGGGGCCCCCATGACATGCGTCACGTATTTGGGGCCCCCATGACATGTGGCATGCATGTGGGGCCCCCATGACATGTGCCATGCATGTGGGGCCCCCATGACAAGCGGCACTTATTTGGGGCCCCCATGATATGCTGCATGCATTTAGGGCCCCCATGACATGTGACATGTATTTGGGATCCCCATTACATGCGGTATGCACGTGGGGCCCCCAAGACATGCGGCACGTACTGGGGGCCCCAATGACATGCGTCATGCATTTGGTCCCCCATGACATGTGCCATGCATGTGGGGCCCCCATGACATGCGGCACGTTTTGGGGGCCCCCATGACATGAGGCATGCATTTGGGCCCTCAATGACATGCGGCATGCACGTGGGGCCCCCATGAAATCCGGCATGCATGTGGAGCCCCATGACATGCGCCATGCATGTGGGGCCCCATGTCATGCGGCCCCTATGACATGCGGCATACATTTGGTCACCCCATGATATGCGGCATGCACGTGGGGCCCCCATGACATGCGGCATGCACGTGGGGACCCTATGACATGCGGCACGTATTTGAGGCCCCAATGACAAGCTGCATACATTTGGGGCCCCCATGACATGCTGCATACATTTGGGGCCCCCATGACATGCGGCATGCATTTGGGCCCCCCATGACATGCGGCATGAATTTGGGGCCCGCATGACAACCGGCATGCATGTGGGGCCCCCAAGACATGGTCATGCACGTGGGTCCCCCATGATATGCGTCACGTATTTATGGCCCAAATGACATGCGGCGTACATTTGGGGCCCCCATGACATGTGGCATGCATTTGGGGCACCCATGACATGCGGTAGGCATTTGGTGCCCCTTTGACACGCGGCATGCATGTGGGGTCCCCCTGACATGCAGCAGGCATTTGGTGCCCCCATGACACGCGGCATGCATGTGGGGCCCCCATGACATGCGGCATGCATTTGGGTTCCCCATGACATGGGGTATGCACGTGGGGCCCCCATGACATGCGGCATCCTTTTGGGGCCCCAATGGCATGCGGTATGCATGTGGGGCCCCCATTACATGCTGCATGCATGTGTTGCCCCCATAACATGGGGTATGCACGTGGGGCCCCCATGACATGCGGCATCCTTTTGGGGCCCCAATGGTACGCGATATGCATGTGGGGCCCCATTACATGCGGCATGCATGTGGGGCACCCATGACAAGCGTCATCCATTTGGGGCCCCCATGGCACCCGGTAGGCATGTGGGGCCCCCATGACATGCGGAATGCACGTGGGGCACCTATGACATGCGGCACGTATTTGGGGCCCCCATGACAAGCAGCACACATTTGGGGCCCCCATGACATGCGGCATGCATTTGGGGCCCCCATGACATGCGGCATACATTTGGGGCCCCCATGACATGAGGCATACATTTTGGGCCCCCATGGCATGCAGCATGCATTTGGGGCCCCATGACATGCGGCATGCATTTAGGGCCTCATAACATGCGGAAAGCACGTGGGGGCCCCATGAAATGCGGAATGCACGTAGGGCCCCCATGACATGTGGCATGCATGTGGGGTGCCCATGATATGAGGCACGTACTTGGGCCCCCATGACATGCGGCATGCATTTGGGGCCCTTATGACATGCGGCATGCACATGGGACCCCCATGACATGCGGCATGCATTTGGGCCCCCCATGACATGTTACATGCATTTGGGGCCCCCATGACATGCGGCATGTACGTGTGGCCCCCATGACATGCGGCATGCATTTGGTCCCCCATGACATGCGGCATGCATGGGGGCCTCCATGACATGCATCATGCGATTTACGCCCCCATGACACGAGGCATGCATGTGGAGCCCCGATGACATGCGGCATGCATGTGGGGCCCCTCTGACAAAAAAATGGAGATCTTCATTATTCCTGCAGAGATCCATCCCCTGCCCCGCTGTGCACTCAAACTGCGTATTAACATTAATTTTCATCATTACTGAGAAAAAATCCATTTATGATTTTGGTGCACGAACAGTTATCGAACAGCTGAATTTTTCTCAAATCGTTCGTGTTCGCCGAACGGCTCGAACACCGCCCGAAACAGCTCAAATTTGAGATTGGCGAACAGTTCGAGTCGAACAATGCTCATCTCTAGTACTAATACTAGGAGAGCTTTTTTTTCATTTAGTTACTAATAAGTTTCCTTTATAGCCAATGTAAATTTGCATTGATTTTGGGCTTGAGATAGTGCAATTGTGAGTTATAGAATCTGTATTAAGTGTTCATAAAGAACAATATGTCATCATACGCTGCAAAGATTGGCATTGAGAATAACATAGTGAAACCAATGGATTTCTTTTTGAACTTACCTAATAGTGATTCAGTGTTCACTGCCCTTCTTGACACTGCTTTGCACATGTGATGTTCCAGTGGCTTACTGGGTTAAAGCTACAGTATTGTAGACATGAGTTCATGAGTTTTAATCCTCGGAGAGCTTTTTTCATTTACTTACTAATCTGCTTCCTATAGAGCCATTGGAAATTTACATTGATTTTGTGCTCAAGATAGTGAAATTGTGAGATAGAATCTGTACTAAGTGTACATAAAGAACAATATGTCTTCACATGCTGTATAGATTGGCATTAAGAATAACATAGTACAACCAATGGATTTCCTTTTGAACTTACCTAATAGTGATTCATTGTTCACTGCCCTTTTTGATACTGCTTTGAACGTGTGATGTTCCAGTGGCTTACTGGGTGAATGTGGCTGTCTTGTAAACAAGAGTTCATGAGTTCTAATCCTCAAAAAGTTTTTTTCATTTACATAATAATAAACTTCCAATAGAGCCAATGGAAATTTGCATTGATTTTGGTCTTGAGATTGTGCAATTGTGAGATAGAATCTGTACTAAGTGTTCATAAAGAACAAGCTGTCATCATAGGCTATATAGATTGGCAATAAGAATAACATAGTAAAACCAATGGATTTCTTTTTGAACTTACCTAATAGTGATTCATTGTTCAATGCCCTTCTTGACATCACTTTGCATCTGTGAAGTTCAAGTGGCTTATTGGGCTAATGTGCCTGTCTCGTAAACAGGCATCCATGAGTTCTAGTTCTTGGAGAGCTTTTTTCATTTACTTATTAATAAGCTTCCTATAGATCCAATGGAAATTTGCATTGATTTTGGGCTTGAGATTGTGCAATTGTGAGATAGAATCTGTACTTAGTGTTCATAAAGAACAAGCTGTCATCATAGGCTATATAGATAGGCAATAAGAATAACATAGTAAAACCAATGGATTTCTTTTTGAACTTCCCTAATAGTGATTCATTGTTCACTGCCCTTCTTGGCATCACTTTGCACTTTTGAAGTTACTTTGGCTTATTGGGCTAATGCGCCTGTCTCGTAAACAGGCGTTCATGAGTTCTAATTCTCGGAGAGCTTTTTCATTTACTTATTAATAAGCTTCCTATAGAGCCAATGGAAATTTGCATTGATTTTGGGCTTGAGACTGTGCAATTGTGAGATAGAATCTGTACTAAGTGTTCATAAAGAACAAGCTGTCATCATAGGCTATGTATATTGGTAATAAGAATAACATAGTTTAACCAATGGATTTCTTTTTGAACTTACCTAATAGTGATTCATTGTTCACTGGCCTTTTTAACACTGCTTTGCACCTGTGATGTTCCAGTGGCTTACTGGGTTAATGCGCCTGTCTTGTAAACAGGAGTTCATGAGATCTAATCCTCAGAAAGCTTTTTTCATTTACTTAATAATAAGCTTCCAATAGAGCCAATGGAAATTTGCATTGAATTTGGTCTTGAGATTGTGCAATTGTGAGATAGAATCTGTACTAATTGTTCATAAAGAACAAGCTGTCATCATAGGCTATATAGATTGGCAATAAGAATAACATAGTAAAACCAATGGATTTCTTTTTGAACTTACCTAATAGTGATTCATTGTTCACTGCCCTTCTTGACATCAATTTGCACCCTTGAAGTTCCAGTTGCTTATTGGGCTTATGCGCCTGTCTCGTAAACAGGTGTTCATGAGTTTTAATTCTCGGAGAGATTTTTTCATTTACTTACTAATAAGCTTCCTATAGAGCCAATGGAAATTTGCATTGATTTTGGGCTTGAGATTGTGCAATTGTGAGATAGAATCTGTACTAAGTGTTCATAAAGAACAAGCTGTCATCATAGGCTATATAGATTGGCAATAAGAATAACATAGTAAAACCAATGGATTTCTTTTTGAACTTACCTAATAGTGATACATTGTTCAATGCCCTTCTTGACACCGCTTTGCACCTGTGAAGTTCCAGTGGCTTTTTGGGCTAATACCCCTGTCTCGTAAACAGACGTTCATAAGTTCTAATTCTCGGAGAGCTTTTTTCATTTACTTATTAATAAGCTTCCTATAGAGCCAATGGAAATTTGCATTGATTTTGGGCTTGAGGTAGTGCATTTGTGAGATAGAATCTGTACTAAGTGTTCAAAAAGAACAAGATGTCATCATAAGCTGTGTAGATTGGCAATAAGAATAACATAGTTAAACCAATGGATTTCTTTTTGAACTTACCTAATAGTGATTCAGTGTTCACTGCCATTCTTGAGATAACTTTGCAGCTTTGATTTTCCAGTGGCTTACTGGGTTACTGCTCCTATCTTGTAAACAAGAGTTCATGAGTAATAATACTCAGAGAGCTTATTTTGTTTTACTTACTAATAAGTTTCCTATATAGCCAAAGGAAATTCGCATTGATTTTGGGCTTGAGATAGTGCAATTGTGAGTTATAGTATCTGTATTAAGTGTTCATAAAGAACAATATGTCATCATACGCTGCAAAGATTCGCATTGAGAATAACATAGTGAAACCAATGGATTTCTTTTTGTACTTACCTAATAGTGATTCATTGTTCACTGCCCTTCTTGACATCACTTTGCACCTCTGATACTCAAGTGGCTTACTGGGTTAATGCATCTTTCTTGTAAACAGTAGTTGTTTGTTCTAATCCTCGGAGAGCTTTTATTTATCTACTTACTAATAAGCTTCCTATAGAGCCAATGGAAATTTGCATTCATTTTGGGCTTGAGATTGTGAAATTGTGAGATAGAATCTGTACTAAGTATTCATACAGAACAAGATGTCATTATAATCTGTATAGATTGGCATTAAGAATAACTTAGTAAAACCAATGGATTTCTTTTTGAACTTACCTAATAGTGATTCATTGTTCACTGCCCTTCTTGACATCACTTTGCACCTTTGAAGTTCCAGTGGCTTACTGGGCAAATGCGCTTGTCTTGTAAACAGGAGTTCATGAGTTTTTAATCTCGGAGAGCTTTTTTCATTTACTTACTAATAAGCTTCCTATAGAGCCAATTGAAATTTGCATTGATTTTGGGCTTGAGATAGTGCAATTGTGAGATAGAATCTGTACTAAGTGTTCATAAAGAACAATATGTCATCATAAGCAGTATAAATTGGCATTAAGAATAACATAATAAAACCAATGGATTTCTTTTTGAGCTTACCTAATAGTGATTCAGTGTTCACTGCCCTTCTTGACATCACTTTGCACCTGTGATGTTCCAGTGGATTAATGGGTTAATGATCCTGTCTTGTAGACTTGTGTTCGAGAGTTCTAATCCTCGGAGATGTTTTTTCATTAACTTACTAATCAGCTTCCTATAGAGCCATTGGCAATTTACATTGATTTTGGGCTCGAGATAGTGAAATTGTGAGATAGAATCTGTACTAAGTGTTCATAAAGAACAATATGTTTTCACATGCTGTATAGATTGGCATTAAGAATAACATAGTAAAACCAATGGAATTCTTTTTGAACTTACCTAATAGTGGTTCATTGTTCACTGCCCTTTTTGACACCGCTTTGCACCTGTGATATTCCAGTGGCTTACTGGGTTAATGCACCTGTCTTGTATACAGGAGTTCATGAGTAGAGATGAGCGTTGTTCTACTTGAACTGTTCGCCAA
Source organism: Phyllobates terribilis (assembly GCF_046119375.1). Lineage (NCBI taxonomy): Eukaryota > Metazoa > Chordata > Amphibia > Anura > Dendrobatidae > Phyllobates > Phyllobates terribilis. The sequence goes on along the minus strand of NW_027362840.1, from coordinate 4,728,615 downwards.
TCTCAAATTCGAGCTGTTTTGGGCGGTGTTCGAGCCGTTCGGCGAACACGAACAATTTGAGAAAAATTCGGCTGTTCGAGGTTATGTTCGATAACTGTTCGTGCACCAAAATCATAACTGGATTTTTTCTCAGTAATGATGAAAATTAATGTTAATACGCAGTTTGAGTGTACAGCGGGGTGGGGGAAGGGGCAGGGGATGGATCTCTGCAGGAACAATGAAGATCTTCATTTTTTTTCTCTTTCGCGCATTTGCAGTGGGGAGGTGCAATCTGTCAGCCTATCAGCAGCGCACACACGGAGCAAAGTGCTTTTTTTCACACAAGCAAGGGCATGTGTCATTGGCAGTGTATGTCACATGTCCTTGCCCTATAAGACCAAGCCATTTTCCCCGTCGCCACCATTTTCTCACTGCTGCAGCTGCGTGTTAGACGGCACCGCTGTTGCTGTGTGCGCTATACCTTGTTAATTTTAAGCCAATTTTCGCACAAATCTACAGATAGCTTGGGAGTAGGGAATAGTTGTGATTGCAGTCCTTTTAAGGACTAGGTTACAGCATTTCCTACGACTTTTATCAGGCAGGTCTGTGCTCTTAAATAGATAGATTGTGGGAGTAAAGACTAATTGTAATTTGAGTCCTTTTCAGGACTATGTTACATCAGTTCCTATCAGTTTTTGCCAGGCAGGTCTGTGCCAGTGCTGTGCAAGTTTTTTTCACAGCATTTGGCTGAATCTAGCAAAGCTAATCCTTTTTGGCCTATTGCAGAGTGTGTTAGTCAGTGGAGTAGCCTATCTGTGTTGCAAGATATACCACCTGTGTATAGAATACCAATTTTTTTACTGCACCTAGTGAAGTAAAATCTTTTGGGCATAGCATCATTCTATTAGTCCATCTATACTGACCTCCATCAGGTTGCAAATTGAATATAATTTTTTTCTGCATCTAGCTCTGAAAAAATATTGGGCTTCTAGCTGTGTGTGGGACTTGTTGTATTAGTCCATCTATGCTGACCTCCATCAGGTTGCAAACTGAATATATTTTTTTCTGCATCTACCTCTGAAAAAATATTGGGCTTCTAGCTGTGTGTGGGACTTGTTGTATTAGTCCATCTATACAGACCTCCATCAGGTTGCAAACTGAATATAATTTTTTTCTGCATCTACCTCTGAAAAAATATTTGGCCTTCTAGCTGTGTGTGGGACTTGTTCTATTAGTCCATCTATACTGACCTCCATAAGGTTGCAAACTGAATATAATTTTTTTCTGCATCTACCTCTGAAAAAATATTTGGGCTTCTAGCTGTGTGTGGGACTTGTTCTATTAGTCCATCTATACTGACCTCCATAAGGTTGCAAATTCAAAATAATTTTTTGTCTGCATCTACCTCTGAAAAAATATTTGGCCTTCTAGCTGTGTGTGGGACTTGTTCTATTAGTCCATCTATACTGACCTCCATAAGGTTGCAAACTGAATATAATTTTTTTCTGCATCTACCTCTGAAAAAATATTTGGCCTTCTAGCTGTGTGTGGGACTTGTTCTATTAGTCCATCTATACTGACCTCCATAAGGTTGCAAACTGAATATAATTTTTTTCTGCATCTACCTCTGAAAAAATATTTGGCCTTCTAGCTGTGTGTGGGACTTGTTCTATTAGTCCATCTATACTGACCTCCATAAGGTTGCAAACTGAATATAATTTTTTTCTGCATCTACCTCTGAAAAAATATTTGGCCTTCTAGCAGTGTGTGGGTCTCATTGTATTAGGCCATCTATACCAAGCTCCACCAGCTTTTCAATTAATAATAATTTTTCGCTGCATCTAGCCCTGAAAATAATTTTTCTTCCCAATAGTGGTAGCAATAGAAATATGGGGCGCGCTCCTGGCTTACAAAAATATACGCTTCATAACAAAAAACACCAGCTTAGCGCAGTGCATTAATAAGATGGCATCATCGTCTCTCCCAATGCTAGGCCTACTACCCAGGCTAGCATTCCTGTGCCTAAAACACAATGTATGGGTCCGCGCTAGCCACTATGCTGAGGGGTCTAAAGCTGCTGCTAACGCTTTATAACAATTCAATTGGCAGATTTTCACAGAGCTCTTCCACAATGCCCACCCATCGGGACAACAGTTGCCCACCTTCCCTATGGGATCTAGTGGCGAATAGTTGATGCCATTAATCAGAGCGTCAGTTGCCCCGTCGACGTGGCAAGCATACGGTAAGGCATGGGAAGAGTGGACACGACTAGTAGCAGGCAGACGGGTTGACCAATGTGAACAAGCCAGATCACAAGTCACCATAGAATTTCTCCACCAGCTAATGATGAGGGGCATATCAGGGGCGTCAGCGCAGCGGTGTCTGACCGGAGTAGCATTTCACTTCCAACTACTGAATTGGGGAGATGTGACAAAGATTCATCATCAGACAATCTATAAAAGGGTGGAAAAGGGGTCAGCCAAGTCAGGAGTGTAGACGTTCCGTCCCGTGTCACTAAAACTGATTTCTCACATCATATCCCTAACACCATTAACATGACACTCACAATTTGAAGCAACACTACTGTCTACTGCATTTGTGATCGCCTTCTTCGGGGCGCTATGCATAAGCGAATTAGTCCCTCAATCCAAAATTAGCACCAGTGGAGGCTTATTACACCAGGACGTAGTCATAGCCAATAATGCAATACGTCTACGCATACACAAATCGAAAATGGTTCCAGCGGGCAGGGGCACTTGGGTACTTCTACAACCCACAAACGGTACACTGAGTCGGGTAACAATAGTAAAACCATATCTAACCATCAGATCACAAAGTAATTTGTTCCTATCACACATTGATGTGACGCCATTAGCAAGATACCAGTTCCAAGCTATATTTAATAAATGCATAACATCGGCAGGGAACCACCCCAAAGATTATGGGACACACTCATTCCGCATAGGCGCGGCCACAGAAGCAGCAAGAGCAGGACTGTCAGAAACGGAAGTTCAGAGGATAGAGAGATGGTGATCCACGTGTTTGGCAAGATACATAAGACCGGACTTGTTATCCTAACGTGGTTTATTTCTTTTACAGGTGACGCTAAGCCAACAGTGTGGGTGATAGGCCACTCGTATATATATTGGGCAGATTAAAGGGCGAAAGTCCGCCCAGGCGGGAGGAAATTAGAGTTTCATAACACATATTTCAACTGGAGAGGTATTAGAGGCCTGCTATGGCCACAGGTACTAATGGAGGTAATCAAGGTAGGGAGAGAGGCAAGATGTCTGGTCATCTTAGTTATACAGGCCGGGGGAAACAAACTAGGTCATCACAAGAGCGCATAACTAATGGCAATAATGAAACTAGACACTGAGCGCTTCAGAGAATTTTTCACAAAACTAGCTATAGTATGGTCAGAGATTGTGCCGATAGCGGTATGGCAAGGTGCGCGAGACATCACGGCCATCAAACGGACAAGGCGGATAATAAATATTCGGATGGCAAAATTTAGAAGAGACAGAGGCGGTGTAGTGGTACGACACCGACAACTGGAAAGAGATAAAGCAGGCCTCATACGGCCCGACGGTGTTCACTTAATGGATATTGGACTGGACATATTCCTGTCAGGACTCCAGGACGGAGTGGAACAAGCGTTAAGAGTGATGGGTGGGGGTCAGAGTCCTGCATACGAGTACGCAGGATCCTCCGTGGCCTGGAAATAGAAAGGACATGTTGGAGAGTTACACTTGTTGGCCAAGTTGCCGGAGTGGAGACCCAGGGCATGCTGCAACAAGCTGAATTATTTTAGAAATAAAATGTCTTTCTAATGGAATGAGTATAAAGAGTTAATAAAGCTGTGACCGATCCTCACCCATCCAGTTGTAAGAGTTACATTATTGTATTGTCAAGGAAAGGGGGGCGGTAGGGGGGCTGAGCGTCTGGGTTTGGTTGGGGGTCCCCACAGTCTGCCTAGGCTAGATGCATTTAAAAATTCTTATTAGATACACAGGCGGTGCAGCTTGCTTCGCAGCTGAGCTACTACGCCCAAAGTATTGCCTAGGCTAGATGCAGTTAAAAATTCTACGCTGACTAGCAGACACTGAAGATTTGGAGCAGACCTCTGAGTAAACAGCTCTTCAGACTCAATCATCTGTGTTACCCCAAGCCATAGTGTATGTAGTTTCTTACAGTTAAAAGGGGGGGGGGGGGCGACCCAACCCACCTGGAATTGACGATGCCAACGTCACGTAAGACACAGCAAGGGGACTCCAAAAAGAGTTTCCATTTTTTCCCAAAATTGTGGCACAGACACCACTTAACCCTAGAACGCATACCTGGGGCCTCGCAGTCCCGCCCTGTTAATTGTTTTCTATTTTCTGCAAGATTACTTTAGTTAGAATTTTGAAACTCTAGGTATTCTTCATGTATATAGTTGTTTGTCATTTGAGTTTGAGTTATTCAATGTTATTTGCACACAGGCCTAAAAGGCCCCAGGTATATGAAAGTGTAGATTTTTATGGTCATGCGTTCTAGGGTTAAGTGGCATCAATTGCCCCACAGTTGCTTAAAACGGTTGGTGAGGTGATATTACCAAATCCTCAAGCTTTTAGCCTCCCAAGGATAACACAGGATTAGAAAAGTCCTTGCGAATCCATGATTTGTTCATCTTTATGAACGTGAGTCTGTCTACATTCTCACTGGACAGCCGCGTGCGCTTATCTGTCAGCACACCATCAGCAGCGCTGAACACACGTTCAGAGAGAACACTGGCTGCAGGGCATGACAAGATCTCCAAGGCGTGAGTCGCGAGCTCCGGCCATTTTTCCAGATTGGAATACCAAAATGAGCAAGGGTCCAGTGACACAGTCATGGCTTCGATGTTCACTTGGAGATACTCCTGCACCATCCTCTCTAGGCATTGACTATGTGTCAGACTTCTTGTCTCCTGTGGCCTTGCAAAGGATGGTCTAAAAAAGTGGTGAAACGATTTCACAAAATTGCTGTTACCAGCAGATACTGTGTTACTGTTACGGTTTGAGTGATGAAGACTCGACAGTCCGGCGGTTGGAAAGTTAGAACTGTGAGATTCACTTCGTGCACCACTGGTGTTTTGTGGAAAAGCACATGTAAGATTCTGCAACAGCGTCTGCAGATACTCCTGCATGCGTCAATCCCTTTTTATGGCAGGAATTATTTCGGCAAATTTACTTTTGTACCGGGGATCTAAGAGTGTGGCAACCCAGTAGTCGAGATTACTTCGAATTCTGCAATCTGAGGGTCATGTTGCAGGTAGTGCAGCAAGAAGGCACTCATGTGTCTTGAGCATCCAGGAGGACCAAGTCCTTGTTGTGTTGGTAGCGAGGTAAGAATCATGCTTCTTTCCTCTGCCCTTTCCCCCCAACCTCGCACAACAGAAATGTGATCAAGGTCTCCCTCATCTGATGAGTCTTCCATGCCCATCGCCAGTTCATCCTCCACTTCTTCCTCGGCTCCTGCACCTTCCTCAACAGTTTGGCTGCTACCATGCGCCCTGTTTAATCCCTCTCCCCCACCCTCCCATGCCTGCCTCCTTGGTGCTGCCAACCGTCTGGACCTTGGAGATGTTATCCCTTCCGCATACGACTCCTCCTCTACTTCCTCCACCTCCTCTTGTCCGACCACCTGACTCTGAATTCTGTTTAATGTGTGCTCCAGCATGTAAATCACAGGAATAGTTATGCTGATAATGGCATCGTCGTCAGCACTAAACATCTTCGTCGCCATTTCAAAACTGTGCAGAAAGGTGTGTGGCGCCCCTGAGGGTGCAGTCACCACAGAGTTACTGCATCTCACCCAGAGGTGTGGTATCTCACCCTCAGGTAAGGAAGGCGTATGGCTCGGGACCCTAACACCTGCATCCAACACATACCCGCAGTGGGGTTAGGGCGAGATTGCTTCTAAGGGAGAGCACAGTCCCAGGTCCCTAGCTGGTGGGAGGATCCTATGTAGTGGGTGCTTAGGGGAGCAGCTTAGGGGAGCACATGACAGGGAGAGTATAAATAGGAAGCCATCTTAGAAAGAGCAAGCCAGTCAGAGGAGGAAAAGTGACAGGAGCAGAGGCTCGGCATGAGCTCTGCTCCGGAGGCGGGCCTAGCCTGGGAGGCCCAGGACTGAAGGAGAGAAGAGAGGAGTGGGAGCAGGAAGGCTCCAGGAACCGAAGGGACCCTAGGGCTACGGGCCGTGCAGAAGGCCAACTGTACTCCCGCTGCTACCAGGAGGTAGAGGGGTCAGGCCAGATAAGGGGAACCGGTCCCTCAACTAGAGGAGAAACAGCAAGGCTCAACTAGAAACCGGAGGCTGCAGCATTTCATGTACTGCAGGCAAAAGTCCACACCAGTCTCACTAAGAAGGTAGCCACATAGGACCCAGGGGACGGAACACAAGTCGCCCGCCAAGGCCCGAGGATACCGAATAGAAGTGTCACTGGGTGTGAGGTGCAGGGAGAAGGCCAGAGAAAGGACACACAGAAGGGAGTCCTGCTAAGTACTCCGGAGCTATCTGGGGGTGGACTGAGCCCCTCACTGAGTACGCACAGCACGACGGGTGAGATAGCTCTGGTACCTGTAATCTGGACTGCAACAACTGTGAGTAAAGATCTTGGAACTGCATCACACGGACTCTGTGTTCATTACTGACTCCCTGCACTACAACCACCATCATCCACCCACACTGCCCTGAAGCTACACTCTTCGTGTGGTGAGTAATAATACCATTGCAGCAAAACCACCACCTTCAGAGGACTGTTCCGCAGCGGCGGCCCCTTTGGCCGCACTCCACAGGTGGCGTAGTCGGACATTATAAAATCCATATATACAAATTACCGTTGGATTGACCGCCCTGGGTCACGGACCGGGTCACCGCCACAGTGACTACAACCCCCAGCGTCTACCGGCCCGGCTCCGGGTACCCCACGGCCCAGGGGGCGCGTCAACTTCATAGGTCCCTGATCTGAGACCACTCCTGCTGTGTGATTTGCCCCACCTCTGGATCTCGTTGGCCCAGGCTATACGTCAGAAAGTATTGCACCAGGGCTTGTCGGTGCTGCCACAGTCGCTGCAACATGTGCAGAGTTGAATTCCACCGTGTCGGCACATCGCATTTCAGCCGGTGAACTGGCAGGCCCAACGACTTCTGTAGAGATGTAAGTCGTTGAGCTGCGGGATGCGAACGGCGGAAGTGAGCACACAGCGACCGTGCCATCTGCCGAAGGCCATCTAGTCCGGGATAGTGGGCTAAAAATTTATGGACAACCAGGTTCAACACGTGAGCCATACAAGGCACGTGTGTAACATTGCCCCGGCGAAGGGCCGCACCCAGGTTTGCAGCATTGTCGCACACGGCCTTCCCTGGTTGCAGGTCCAGTGGAGACAACCATTCATGAAACTGGGTCTCCAGAGCTGACCACAAGTCCTCAGCTGTGTGACTCACATTTCCCAGACATTTCAAAGTAAACACTGATGCCGTTGAGCCCTGCTGCCAGCATAGTAAGGAGGTGCGCAGTTAGAAAGCAGGTGGCATTACCAGACAGGCTTTGGGTGCAGGTGGAGGACCGAGAGGAGGTTGAGGAGGCAGAAGCAGTGGAGGAACTTCTAGATAAAGAGGATTGACGTACAACTCGCGGGGACGGCAAGACTTGGACAGCAGCCCCTTGTCCTGCTGTCACCATAGTTACCCAGTGCCCTGTCAGCGACATGTAACGCCCCTGTCCATGCCTACTCGTCCAAGTGTCTGTGGTGAAATGCACCCTGTCACACACAGAGTTTCTCAAAGAAGCGGTGATGTTGTGTGCGACATGCTGGTGGAGCGCAGGCACACCTTTCTTTGAGAAGTAGTGCCGACTGGGCATCTGGTACTGGGGCACTGCGACGGACATAAGGTCTCAAAAATCCACTGTGTCCTCCAGGTGGAAAGGCAGCATTTCTGTAGCCAACAGCTTGCAGATGGTGAAATTCAACCTCTTAGCTTTCTCATGGCTAGGAGGAAATGATCTTTTACTTGTCCACATCTGAGGGACCGAGGGCTGGCTGTTGTGCTTTGACGGGGTTGAGTAGGGTGTCCCTGGCAAACTGCCGGTCTGTGAGGAAGATGCAGGCGGACATGTTAGGTTGCCTTGATCCAAAGGTGGTGCTCTCGATGTCAGAGAGCTCTCAACACCAGCAGGTGTTTCCACTTCCCAATGAACTGATGACCTGCCAATCACACTGGCTGTTGCAGGTAAAGAGGTGGCAGGTCTGCGTCCAAAAACATGTGTGACTGCTGTCCCCCCAGTCACAGAGGATGAAGAGGCCGCGGATGCACAAGATGGGGCAGACGGTGGTTGGCCCAGCCTGCTAGGCCGCATTGTAGCACAGTGAGCTTCCCACTGCAACTTATGCTTCATATCCATGTGACGGTACATGCATGAAGTACTCAAACTATGGATTTTTTGGCCTCCACTTAGCTTTTGGTGACAAATATTACAGATAACATGAGTTGGGTCATCCTTATCGATCTGAATAAATGCCCAGGCTATGCAAGGCTTAGAGCCCATGCGACCTGAAGAGCCACTACGACTTGTGGTCAGAGGCGGAGTTGTGGTTGAGGATGCAGTTGTTGACGTGCTTCCAGTACTCCGTCTCTGTCCAGGAAGGCGCAACCTAACCTCGTCGTCAATAGCATCTGTGACGCCCCGCTGCGCTTGGTATCACAGATCCTAGAAGAGTGTATTGATGGAATCCTCCACAAGAGGCCCCCATAAACATTCACACATCTCCACCTTCCACCTCAGACCAGCAGAGGGAGTCCGTTAGGGATATAAATAGGGAAGGTGGAGCTAGGCAGTTCAGTTCCTCTGAAGAGTTCCTGCAGTAGAGAAGCCTAAGAGAGGTCAGTCTGCAGTGGAGCTCAGTCTAGTCTAGAGAACTCAGTTAATAGTTCAGCAGTGGAGCACGAGGCTCCTGCTAGCTAGATTCAGGGAGCCCAGATAGAGCTTAAGGTGTGCCAGTGTCATAAGATCGGTGAAGCGCGGCAAGCTGCCGTTAGTGTGTATAGATTATTGAGGGCCCGAGTAGGCCGAAGGCGAGTGGCGAGTTAGTACATAAGGGGAAGAGGAGCTTAACCAGCTCACCCTGAAGCATTTACCGGACACCGGATCCGAGCTTACCGGGATCTCTATGACCCAGTAAGGCATAACCGGAATCCCTGGAGAACTACAAGTCCCAGGATCGCTAAGGTGCTGATACGTAACAGAGCCAGGAGACGCTTAGGCCCCGCATACTGGGAGCGTGAACTTCAAGAGAAGGCCCTACCACAAGGTCAGCCAGCGCAGGACAGAGACAAAGTTAGGCCTAGCTCCAGGCAGGTCAGAAACTTACTGCGCAGAGGCAAGAAACAGGAGGCCCTACACCCGCTCATTGGGGAGGATCCTGATATGCACCCTTCACCCTACAGTGCTCCAGGATGTACCTGAATTTCCTCCAGTAAAAGGTACTGAAGTGACTACCGTGTCCGTTTCCGGTCTTGCTCTGACCCAGCTGGGTCTCGCCTGTCCTGCATTCCCCCTGCATACGCTGCCCTGAGACCTAGCTCCACCTGTGGGGAGCTATACCATCGAGCTGCCTTATCACGGGCCTCAGTGGACTGCTGCAGCGCTGGTGCTTCTCACCAGATACCACAGGTGGTGTCACAAACTCTTATAAAATTAACAATTATCCACCCTTTTAAAGAGTGACCCCAGGGTACGGGCCAGGGAGCCGACCACCGCAACATCCCAAAGGCCAGGCAAAGGCCCGGGTGACCTCATCGACTGGCTGACTGTGGGTTGACAGTAAGTGGGATCTCCAACCTTGTCATCATCCACCCTGTGTGTTATCACACCCGTCGTCCTCAAAGCCAACCTCTTCCTGCCCTGACCGAAAAGTCAAGTTGTCGCTCCAATCAGGTATTTGAGTCTCATCATCGTCTTCATCATTGTCTCCACCAACAGGAGTTACAGTTTGGGAACGAGGGTCTACATTATGCTCAGAACCTTCTTCATCTGGTCCTGGATCCGACATATAAAGATTCTGGGCATCAGTGCAGATCATTTCCTCGTCTGGATTAACAGAAGCTCTGGAGCAGACCTCCGTTTCCCAGGCTATAGTATGAGTAAACAGCTGTGCAGACTCAACCATCTGTGTTACCCCATACTCAGACGGGCAGCTGGAGACTTGGGAGCTGTGAGGAAGCAAGTGCGATTGGGGTGACACCTCTGAGGACTGGAGTATTTGTGATGTTGAAGTTGAGGTGGAGGAGAGCCCACTTGAAGGAGCACTTGATATCCGCTGAAGCACCTGCTGTTTTTGTGCCTCATCTGGAATTTGTAGCGATGGGCGTGTCCGTAACAAAGGGATCGTATCACATTGTCCACGAAAAGAAGTCGACATGTTAGTTTGGCTGGAAGATGGTCTTTCTTCTGCAGATGTTACTCCCCCCCCACCGCGGGGGGCTCGACCCACCAGCGGACAGGCACCAGTATTAGGAGAGGGGGGCTGGCCGTCAGGGTCCACCACGGCTCTGGCACAAACCCGGCGACACGGAGGTGGCACGGGCAGGAACGGACTGGCCGTGTCGGCTTCTCACTTTTTGGATTTTAGAAGGGCATGACATGCCTATATCTGTGTCTCCCCCTCCTTTTACTCCTCCACCTCTTTTATTTTCGCATGACTATATGTACTTGTCACTTTTCCATGTGTTAGTTATGTCTTCTGAGCAGTTTGTCAGCTTTTGGACACCTTTGAAGGTGTTTTCTATGTGTTTCTATGTGTTTTTGTTTGCCTGCCATTGGTTTTAACGGTGTTCGAAGGTGTTCGACGAACAGTTCGACGAACACACGGGTGTTCAACGAACCGAACCGAACTCGAACACAACGGGGGTGGCTCAACACTATTCATGAGTTCTAATCTTCAAAAAGCTTTTTTCATTTACTTACTAATAAGCTTCCAATAGAGCCAATGGAAATTTGCATTGATTTTGGTCTTGAGATTATGCAATTGTGAGATAGAATCTTTACTAAGGGTTCATAAAGAACAAGCTGTCATCATAGGCTATATAGATTGGCATTAAGAATAACACAGTAAAACGAATGGATTTCTTTTTGAACTTACCTAATAGTGATTCATTGTTCACTGCCCTTCTTGACATCACTTTGCACCTGTGAAGTTCCAGTGGCTTATTGGGCAAATGTCCCTGTCTCATAAACAGGCATTCATAAGTTCTAATTCTCGGAGAGCCTTTTTAATTTACTTACTAATAAGTTTCCTATATAGCCAATGGAAATATGCATTGGTTTTGGGCTTGAGATTGTGCAATTGTGAGTTATAGAATCTGTATTAAGTGTTCATAAAAAACAATGTCATCATACGCTGCAAAGATTAGCATTGAGAATAACATAGTGAAACCAATGGATTTCTTTTTGAACTTACCTAATAGTGATTCATTGTTCACTGCCCTTCTTGACATCAATTTGCACCTGTGATGTTCCAGTGGCTTACTGGGTTAATGTGCCTGTCTTGTGAACAGGAGTTCATAATTTCTAATTCTCGGAGAGCTTTTTTCATTTACTTACTAATAAGCTTCCTATAGAGCCAATGGAAATTTGCATTGATTTTGGGCTTGAGATTGTGCAATTGTGAGATAGAATCTGTACTAAGTGTTCATAAAGAACAATATGACATCATACTCTCAAAGATTGGCATTAAGAATAACATATTGAAACCTTTGGATTTCTTTTTGAACTTACCTAATAGTGATTCATTGTTCACTGCCCTTCTAGACATTGCTTTTCACTTGTGATGTTCCAGTGGCTTTCTGAGTTATTGCGATTGTTTTGTAAACAGGAGTTCATGAGTTCTCATTCTCAGAGAGCTGTTTTCTTTTACTTACTAATAAGCTTCCTATAGAGCCAATGGAAATTTGCATTGATTTTGGGCTTGAGATTGTGAAATTGTGAGATAGAATCTGTACTAAGTGTTCATAAAGAACAATATGTCATCATAAGTTGTATAGATTGGTCTTAAGAATAACATAGTAAAACCAATGGATTTCTTTTTGAACTTACCTAATAGTGATTCATTGGTCACTGCCATCCTTGACATCACTTTGCTCCTTTGATGTTCTAGTGGCTTACTGGGTTAATGCGCCTGTCTTGTAAACATGAGTTCTAATACTCGGAGAGATTTTTTTCATTTACTTACTAAGAATTTTCCTATATAGCCAATGAAAATTTGCATTGATTTTGGGCTTGAGATAGTGCAATTGTGAAATAGAATCTGTACTAAGTGTTCATAAAGAACAAGATGTCATCATAAACTGTATAGATTGGCATTAAGATTAACATAGTAAAACCAATGGTTTTATTTTTGAACTTACCTAATAGTGATTCATTGTTCACTGCTCTTCTTGACATCACTCCGCACCTGTGATGTTCCAGTGGCTTAATGGGTTAATGCGCCAGTTTGGAAACAGGAGTTCATGAGTTCTAATACACAGAGAGCTTTTTTCATTTACTTACTACTAAGCTTCCTATAGAGCCAATAGAAATTTGCATTGGTTTTGGGCTTGAGATAGTTCAATTGTGAGTTATAGAATCTGTATTAAGTGTTCATAAAGAACAATATGTCATCATACGCTGCAAAGATTGGCTTTGAGAATAGCATAGTGAAACCAATAGATTTCTTTTTGAACTTACCTAATAGTGATTCATTGTTCACTGCCCTTTTTGACATCATTTTGTACCTATGATGTTCCAGTGGCTTAGTGGGTTAATGCGCCTGTCTTATCAACGGGAGTTCATGAGTTCTAACACACAGAGAGCTTTTTTTCATTTACTTACTAATAAGCTTCCTATAGAGCCAATGGAAATTTTCATTGATTTTCGGCTTGAGATAGTGCAATTGTGAGATAGAATCTGTACTGTGTTCATAAAGAACAATATGTCATCACACGCTGCAAATATTGGCATTAAGTATAACATATGTAAGTTCAAAAAGAAATCCATTGGTTTTACTAACATGACATGTGCCATGCACGTGGGCACCCCGTGACATGTGGCACGTATTTGGGGCCCCCATGACATGCGGCATGCATTTGAGGCCCCCAACACATCCTGCATGCATGTGGGGCCCCCATGACATGCGGCATGCATTTGGGGCCCCCATGACATGTGGCATGAACGTGGGCTCCCATGACATGCGGCATGTATGTGGGGCCTCCATGACATGCGCCATGCATTTGGGAACCCCATGACATGCGGCATGCATGTTGGGCCCCCATGACATGCGCCATACATGTGGGGCCCCATGACATGCGGCACGTATTTGGGGCACACATGACATGCGACATGCATTTGGGGCCCCCATGCCGTGCGGCATGCATGTGGGGCCCCCATGGCATGCATGTGGGACCACCATGACATGCGGCATGTATTTGGGGCCCCCATGACAAGGGGGATGCATTTGCGGTCCCCATGACATGCGGCATGCATTTGAGGCCCCCATGACATGCGGCATGCATTTGGCATCCACATGACATGCAGCATGCACGTGGGACCCCCATGACATGCGGCTTGCATGTGGGGCCCCCCTGACACGCCGCATGCACGTGGGGCAACCATGACATGCGGCACGTATTTGGGGCCCCCATGACATAAGGCTTGCATTTGGGCCCCCATGACATGCGCCATGCATGTGGGGCCCCAATGACATGCGGCACGTATTTGGGGCCCCCATGACATGCGGCATGCAATTGGGCCCCCAATGATACGGTATGCCCGAGGGGCCCCCATGACATGCGGCATGCATTTGGGGCCCCCAGGACATGCGGTATGCATTTGGTCCCCCCATGATATGCGGCATGCTCGTGGGGTCCCCATGACATGCGGAATGCATTTTGGGCCCTTATGACACCCGGTATGCATGTGGGGCCCCCATGACATGCGGCACGTATTTATGGCCCTCATGACATACGGCATACATTTGGTGCCGCCATGACATGCGGCATGCATTTGGGGCCCCCATGACATGCGGCATGCATGTTGGGCCCCCATGACATGCGACATGCATTTGGGGCCCCATGATAAGCGGCACGTATTTGGGGCCCCAATGACATGTGGCATGCATTTGGGACCCCCATGACATATGGCATGAACTTGGGCCCCCATGACATGCGGCATGCATGTGGGGCCTCCTTGACATGCGCCATGCATTTGGGGATCCCATGACATGTGGCATGCATTTGAGGCCCCCATGATAAGCGGCACGTATTTGGTGTCCCCATGACATGGGGATGCATTTGGGGTCCCCATGACATGCGGCATGCAAATGGGGACCCCATGACACATGGCATGCATGTGGGGCCACCTATGACATGCGGCATGCATGTGGGGCCCCCATGACATGCGGCATGTATTTATGGCCCTCATGACATGCGGCATACATTTGTGGCCCCCATGACATGTGGCATGAACGTGGGCCCCCATGACATGCGGCATGCATGTGGGGACTCCATGACATGTGCCATGCATTTGGGGACCCCATGACATGTGGCATGCATGTTGGTCCCCCATGACATGCGCCATACATGTGGGGCCCCATGACATGCGGCACGTATTTGGGGCACACATGACATGCGACATTCATTTGGGGCCCCCATGACATGCGGTATGCATGTGGGGTCCCCATGTCATGCAGCATGCATTTGGGCCCCCAATGACATTCGGCATGCATATGGGGCCACCATGACATGCGGCATGCATTTGAGGCCCCCATGATCAGCGGCACATATTTGGGGACCCCATGACATGGGGGATGCATTTGGGGTCCCCATGACATGCGGCATGTATTTGGGGACCCCATGACACATGACATGCATGTGGGGCCCCCATGACATGCAGCATGCAAGTGGGGCCCCCATGACATGCAGCACGTATTTATGGCCCTCATGACATGCGGCATACATTTGTGGCCCCCTTGACATGCGGCATGCATTTGGGACCCCCATGACATGCGGCATGCATTTGGGGGCCCCTTGACATGCGGCATTAATTTGGGGCCCCCATGAAATGTGGAATGCAAGTGGGGACCCTATGACATGCGGCATGCATGTGGAGCCCCCATGACATGCGGAATGCACGTGGGGCCCCCATGACATGCGGCATGCATTTTGGGCCCCCATGACATGAGGCATGCATTTGGGGCCATCATGACATGCGGCATACATTTGGGGCCACCATGACATGCGGCTTACATTTGTGGACCCCATGACATGCGGCATGCATTTGGGTCCCCCATGACATGCGGCCTGTATTTGGGGCCCCCATGACATGCGGCATGCATGTGGGGCCCCCATGACATGCGGCATGTATTTATGGCCCTCATGACATGCGGCATACATTTGTGGCCCCCATGACATGTGGCATGAACGTGGGCCCCCATGACATGCGGCATGCATGTGGGGACTCCATGACATGTGCCATGCATTTGGGGACCCCATGACATGTGGCATGCATGTTGGTCCCCCATGACATGCGCCATACATGTGGGGCCCCATGACATGCGGCACGTATTTGGGGCGCACATGACATGCGACATTCATTTGGGGCCCCCATGCCATGCGGCATGCATGTGGGGTCCCCATGTCATGCGGCATGCATTTGGGCCCCCATGACATTCGGCATGCATGTGGGGCCACCATGACATGCGGCATGCATTTGAGGCCCCCATGATAAGCGGCACGTATTTGGGGACCCCATGACATGGGGGATGAATTTGGGGTCCCCATGAAATGCGGCATGTATTTGGGGACCCCATGACACATGACATGCATGTGGGGCCCCCATGAGATGCAGCATGCAAGTGGGGCCCCCATGACATGCGGCACATATTTATGGCCCTCATGACATGCGGCATACATTTGTGGCCCCCTTGACATGCGGCATGCATTTGGGGCCCCCATGACATGCGGCATACATTTGGGGCCCCATGACATGCGGCATTAATTTGGGGCCCCCATGAAATGGGGAATGCAAGTGGGGACCCCATGACATGCGGCATGCATGGGGAGCCCCCATTACATGCGGAATGCACGTGGGGCCCCCATGACATGCGGCATGCATTTTGGGCCCCCATGATATGCAGCGTGCATTTGTGGCCCCCTTGACATGCGGAATGCATTTTGGGCCCCCATGACATGAGGCATGCATTTGGGGCCATCATGACATGGGGCATACATTTGGGGCCACCATGACATGCGGCTTGCATTTGTGGACCCCATGACATGCGGCATGCATTTGGGTCCCCCATAACATGCGGCCTGTATTTGGGGCCCCCATGACATGCGGCATGCATTTGGGGCCGCCATGACATGCGGCATGCAAGTGGGGCACCCATGACATGAGCCATGCACGTGGGGCCCCCATGACATGCGGCACGTACTTGGGGCCCCCATGACATGCGTCCTACATTTAGGGCCCCCATGACATGCGGCATGCATTTGGAGCCCCGATGACATGCGTCCTACATTTGGGGCCCCCATGACAAGCTGCATGCATTTGGGGCCCCATGACATGCGGCATGCATTTGGGGGCCCCATGACATGCGGCATGCACGTGGGGGCCCCATTACATGAGGAATGCACGTGGGGCCGCCATGATATGCGGCATGCATTTGGGGCCCCATGACATGCGGCATGCATTTGGTCACCCCATGATATGCGGCATGCACGTGGGGCCCCCATGACATGCGGCATGCATTTTGGGCCCCCATAACATGCGGCGTGCACGTGGGGGCCCCATGACATGAGGAATGCACGTGGGGCCCCCATGACATGCAGCATGGATTTGGGGCCCCCATGACATGCAGCACATATTTGGGGCCCCCATGACATGCGGCATGCATTTGGGGCCCTCATGACATGCGGCATGCACGTGGGGCCCCCATGACATGCGGCATGCATTTGGAACGCCCATGACATGCGTCATGCATGTGAGGCCTCCATGACTTGCGGCATGCATGTGAGGCCCCCAAGACATGCGGCATGCATTTGGGGCCCCCATGACATGCGGCATTCATGTGGGTAACCCATGACATTCGCCATGCATGTGGGGCCCCCAAGTCATGCGGCACATATTTGGGGCCCCCTTGACATGCGGCAAGAATTTGAGGCCCCCATGACATGCGGAACGCATTTGGGGCCTCCATGACATGCGGCATGCATTTGGAACCCCCATGACATGCGGCATGCACGTGGGGCCCCCATGACATGCGGCATGCATGTGGGGACTCCATGACATGTGCCATGCATTTGGGGACCCCATGACATGTGGCATGCATGTTGGTCCCCCATGACATGCGCCATACATGTGGGGCCCCATGACATGCGGCACGTATTTGGGGCGCACATGACATGCGACATTCATTTGGGGCCCCCATGCCATGCGGCATGCATGTGGGGTCCCCATGTCATGCGGCATGCATTTGGGCCCCCATGACATTCGGCATGCATGTGGGGCCACCATGACATGCGGCATGCATTTGAGGCCCCCATGATAAGCGGCACGTATTTGGGGACCCCATGACATGGGGGATGCATTTGGGGTCCCCATGAAATGCGGCATGTATTTGGGGACCCCATGACACATGACATGCATGTGGGGCCCCCATGAGATGCAGCATGCAAGTGGGGCCCCCATGACATGCGGCACATATTTATGGCCCTCATGACATGCGGCATACATTTGTGGCCCCCTTGACATGCGGCATGCATTTGGGGCCCCCATGACATGCGGCATACATTTGGGGCCCCATGACATGCGGCATTAATTTGGGGCCCCCATGAAATGGGGAATGCAAGTGGGGACCCCATGACATGCGGCATGCATTTTGGGCCCCCATGATATGCAGCGTGCATTTGTGGCCCCCTTGACATGCGGAATGCATTTTGGGCCCCCATGACATGAGACATGCATTTGGGGCCATCATGACATGGGGCATACATTTGGGGCCCCATGACATGCGGCATTAATTTGGGGCCCCCATGAAATGGGGAATGCAAGTGGGGACCCCATGACATGCGGCATGCATGTGGAGCCCCCATGACATGCGGAATGCACGTGGGGCCCCCATGACATGCAGCATGCATTTTGGGCTCCCATGATATGCAGCGTGCATTTGTGGCCCCCATGACATGCGGAATTCATTTTGGGCCCCCATGACATGAGACATGCATTTGGGGCCATCATGACATGGGGCATACATTTGGGGCCACCATGACATGCGGCTTGCATTTGTGGACCCCATGACATGCGGCATGCATTTGGGTCCCCCATGACATGCGGCCTGTATTTGGGGCCCCCATGACATGCGGCATGCAGTTGGGGCCGCCATGACATGCGGCATGCAAGTGGGGCACCCATGACATGCGGCATGCACGTGGGGCCCCCATGACATGCGGCACGTACTTGGGGCCCCCATGACATGCGGCATACATTTAGGGCCCCCATGACATGCGGCATGCATTTGGAGCCCCCATGACATGCGTCCTACATTTGGGGCCCCCATGACAAGCGTCATGCATTTGGGACCCCATGACATGCGGCATGCATTTGGGGGCCCCATGACATGCGGCATGCACGTGGGGGCCCCATTACATGAGGAATGCACGTGGGGCCCCCATGACATGCGGCATGCATTTGGGGCCCCATGACATGCGGCATGCATTTGGTCACCCCATGATATGCGGCATGCACCTGGGGCCCCCATGACATGCGGCATGCATTTTGGGCCCCCATAACATGCGGCGTGCACGTGGGGGCCCCATGACATGAGGAATGCACGTGGGGCCCCCATGACATGCAGCATGGATTTGGGGCCCCCATGACATGCAGCACATATTTGGGGCCCCCATGACATGCGGCATGCATTTGGGGCCCTCATGACATGCGGCATGCACGTGGGGCCCCCATGACATGCGGCATGCATTTGGAACGCCCATGACATGCGTCATGCATGTGAGGCCTCCATGACTTGCGGCATGCATGTGAGGCCCCCAATACATGCGGCATGCATTTGGGGCCCCCATGACATGCGGCATTCATGTGGGTAACCCATGACATTCGCCATGCATGTGTGGCCCCCAAGTCATGCGGCACATATTTGGGGCCCCCTTGACATGCGGCAAGAATTTGAGGCCCATATGACATGCGGAACGCATTTGGGGCCTCCATGACATGCGGCATGCATTTGGAACCCCCATGACATGCGGCATGCACGTGGGGCCCCCATGACATGCGGCATGCATGTGGAGCCCCCATGACATGCGGCATGCAAGTGGCAACCATGACATGCTTCATGCATGTGGGGCCTCCATGACATGCGAAAGGCATTTGGGGTACCCATGACATGGCGGATACACGTGGGGCCCCCATGACATGCGGCATGCACGTGGTGCTTCCATGACATGCGGCATGCACGTGGTCCCCCATGACATGCGGCATGCACGTGGGGCCCCCATGACACGCGGTAGACCTTTAGGGCCCCCATGACTTGCGGCATGCATTTGGGGCCCTCATGACATGCGGCACGTATTTGGGGCACCCATGACATGCGGCATGCACGTGGGGCCCACATGAAATGCGGCACGTATTTTGGGCCCCCATTACATGCAGCATACATTTAGGGCCCTCATGACATGCGGCATGCACGTGGGGCCCCCATGACATGCGGCATGCATTTGGAACGCCCATGACATGCGTCATGCATGTGAGGCCTCCATGACATGCGGCATACGTTTAGGGCCCCCATGACATGCGGCATGCATTTGGGGCCCCATGACATCGGGAATGCACGTGGAGGCCCCATGACCTGCGCAATGGCATGCATGTGGGGCCCCCTTGACATGCGGCATGCATTTGGGACCCCCATGACATGAGGCATACATTTGGGGCCCCCATAACATGCGGCATGCCTTTGGGGCCCCATGACATGCCGCATGCATTTGGGTCCCCATGACATGCGGCATGCCTTTGGGGCCCTATGAAATGCGGCATGCATTTGGGCCCCCCATGACATGCGGCATGCACTTGGGGCTACCTTGGCATACGGCATGCATTTGGGGCCCCCATGACGTTCGGCATACACTTGGGGCCCCCATGAAATGTGGCATGCATTTGGGGCCCCATGACACGCGGCATACCTTTAGGGCCCCCATGACATGCGACATGCATTTGGGGTCCTCATGACATGCGGCACGTATTTGGGGCCCCCATGACATGCGGCATACATTTAGGGCCCCCATGACATGCGGCATGCATTTGGGGCCCCATGACATGCGGCATGCACGTCGGGCCCCCATGACATGCGGCACGTGTTTTGGGCCCCCATGACATGCGGCATACATTTTGGGCCCCCATGACATGTGTCATGCATTTGGGGCCCCATGATATGCGGAATGCACTTGGGGGCCCCATGACATGCGGAATGCACGTGGGGCCCCCATGACATGCGGCATGCATTTAGGGCCCCCATGACATGCGGCATACATGTGGGGCCCCCTTGACATGTGGCATGCATTTGGGGCCCCATGACATGCGGCATGCAAGTGGGGCACCCATGACATGCGCTATGCATGTGGGGCCACCATGACATGCGGCAAGTATTTGGGGCCCCCATGACATGCGGCATGCATTTGGGGTCCCCATGACATGCGTTATGCACGTGGGGCCCCCATGACATGCGGCATGCGTTTTGATCCCCCATGACACCCGACATGCATGTGGAGCCCCGATGACATGCGGCATGCATGCGGGGCCCCCATGACATGCGGCATGCATTTTGGCCCCCCATGACATACGGCATGCATGTGGGGCCCCCATGATATGAGGCATGCATTTCGGGCCCCCATGACATGCGGAATGCATTTGGGGTCCCATTGACATGCCGCATGCACATGGGGCCCACATGTCATGCGGCATGCGTTTGGGGCCCCCATGACACACGGCATGCATGTGGGCCCCCATGACATGCCGCACGTATTTTGGGACCCCATGATATGCCGCATGCATTTGGGGCCCGCATGACACCCGGCATGCATGTGGGGCCTCCATGACATGCGGCATGCACGTGGGGCCCCCATGACATGCGGCATGCATTTGGGGTGCCCATGACATGCGGTATGCACGTGGGGCCCCCATGACATGTGGCATCCTTTTGGGGCCCCCATGGCATGCAGAATGCATGTGGGGCCCCCCATTACATGCGCATGCATGTGGGGCCCCCATGTCATGCGACATGCACGTGGGGCCCCTATGACATGCGGCACGTATTTGGTGCCCCCATGACTAGCAGCATACATTTGGGGCCCCCATGACATGCGGCATGCATTTGGGGCCCCCATGATATGCGGCATACATTTGGTGCCCCCATGACATGCGGCATGCATTTGGGGCCCCCATGACATGCGGCATGCATATTGGGCTCCAAAGACATGCGGCATGCATGTGGAGCCCCATGACATGCGCCATGCATGTGGGGCCCCATGTCATGCGGCACGTGTTTGGGGCCCCAAAGAGATGCGGCATGCACGTGGGGCCCCCATGACATGCGGCATACATGTGGGGCCCCCTTGACATGTGGCATGCATTTGGGGCCCCATGACATGCGGCATGCAAGTGGGGCACCCATGACATGCGCTATGCATGTGGGGCCACCATGACATGCGGCAAGTATTTGGGGCCCCCATGACATGCGGCATGCATTTGGGGTCCCCATGACATGCGTTATGCACGTGGGGCCCCCATGACATGCGGCATGCGTTTTGATCCCCCATGACACCCGACATGCATGTGGAGCCCCGATGACATGCGGCATGCATGCGGGGCCCCCATGACATGCGGCATGCATTTTGGCCCCCCATGACATGCGGCATGCAGGTGGGGCCCCCATGATATGAGGCATGCATTTCGGGCCCCCATTACATGCAGAATGCATTTGGGGTCCCATTGACATGCCGCATGCACATGGGGCCCACATGTCATGCGGCATGCGTTTGGGGCCCCCATGACACACGGCATGCATGTGGGCCCCCATGACATGCCGCACGTATTTTGGGACCCCATGATATGCCGCATGCATTTGGGGCCCGCATGACACCCGGCATGCATGTGGGGCCTCCATGACATGCGGCATGCACGTGGGGCCCCCATGACATGCGGCATGCATTTGGGGTGCCCATGACATGCGGTATGCACGTGGGGCCCCCATGACATGTGGCATCCTTTTGGGGCCCCCATGGCATGCAGAATGCATGTGGGGCCCCCCATTACATGCGCATGCATGTGGGGCCCCCATGTCATGCGACATGCACGTGGGGCCCCTATGACATGCGGCACGTATTTGGTGCCCCCATGACTAGCAGCATACATTTGGGGCCCCCATGACATGCGGCATGCATTTGGGGCCCCCATGATATGCGGCATACATTTGGTGCCCCCATGACATGCGGCATGCATTTGGGGCCCCCATGACATGCGGCATGCATATTGGGCTCCAAAGACATGCGGCATGCATGTGGAGCCCCATGACATGCGCCATGCATGTGGGGCCCCATGTCATGCGGCACGTGTTTGGGGCCCCAAAGAGATGCGGCATGCACGTGGGGCCCCCATGACATGCGGCATGTATTTGGGGCCTCCATGACATGTGCCACGCATGTGGTGCACACATGACATGCGGCATGAATTTGGGGTCCCCATGACATGCGGTATGCACTTGGGGCCCCCATGACATGCGGCATGTATTTGGGGCCCCCATGACATGCGTCATGCATTTGGTGCCCCCATGATATGCAGCACCTATTTGGGGCCCCCATGACATGCCGCATGCATTTGGGGTCCCCATGACATGCGGCATGCGTTTGGGGCCCGCATGACATGCAACATGCATTTGGGGCCCCATGATAAGCGGCACGTATTTGGGGCCCCAATGACATGTGGCATGCATTTGGGACCCCCATGACATATGGCATGAACGTGGGCCCCCATGACATGCGGCATGCATGTGGGGCCCCCATGACATGCGGTATGTATTTATGGCCCTCATGACATGCGGCATACATTTGTGGCACCCATGACATGTGGCATGAACGTGGGCCCCCATGACATGCGGCATGCATGTGGGGACTCCATGACATGTGCCATGCATTTGGGGACCCCATGACATGTGGCATGCATGTTGGTCCCCCATGACATGCGCCATACATGTGGGGCCCCATGACATGCGGCACGTATTTGGGGCACACATGACATGCGACATTCATTTGGGGCCCCCATGACATGCGGCATGCATGTGGGGTCCCCATGTCATGCAGCATGCATTTGGGCCCCCATGACATTCGGCATGCATGTGGGGCCACCATGACATGCGGCATGCATTTGAGGCCCCCATGATCAGCGGCACGTATTTGGGGACCCCATGACATGGGGGATGCATTTGGGGTCCCCATGACATGCGGCATGTATTTGGGGACCCCATGACACATGACATGCATGTGGGGCCCCCATGACATGCAGCATGCAAGTGGGGCCCCCATGACATGCAGCACGAATTTTTGGCCCTCATGACATGCGGCATACATTTGTGGCCCCCTTAACATGCGGCATGCATTTGGGGCCCCCATGACATGCGGCATACATTTGGGGCCCCATGACATGCGGCATTAATTTGGGGCCCCCATGAAATGGGGAATGCAAGTGGGGACCCCATGACATGCGGCATGCATGTGGAGCCCCCATGACATGCGGAATGCACGTGGGGCCCCCATGACATGCGGCATGCATTTTGGGCCCCCATGATATGCAGCGTGCATTTGTGGCCCCCATGACATGCGGAATGCATTTTGGGCCCCCATGACATGAGGCATGCATTTGGGGCCATCATGACATGCGGCATACATTTGGGGCCACCATGACATGCGGCTTGCATTTGTGGACCCCATGACATGCGGCCTGTATTTGGGGCCCCCATGACATGCGGCATGCATGTGGGGCCTCCATGATATGCGGCATGTATTTATGGCCCTCATGACATGCGGCATACATTTGTGGCCCCCATGACATGTGGCATGAACATGGGCCCCCATGACATGCGGCATACATGTGGGGACTCCATGACATGTGCCATGCATTTGGGGACCCCATGACATGTGGCATGCATGTTGGTCCCCCATGACATGCGCCATACATGTGGGGCCCCATGACATGCGGCACGTATTTGGGGCACACATGCCATGCAACATTCATTTGGGGCCCCCATGCCATGCGGCATGCATGTGGGGTCCCCATGTCATGCGGCATGCATTTGGGCCCCCATGACATTCGGCATGCATGTGGGGCCACCATGACATGCAGCATGCATTTGAGGCCCCCATGATAAGCGGCACGTATTTGGGGACCCCATGACATGGGGGATGCATTTGGGGTCCCCATGAAATGTGGCATGTATTTGGGGACCCCATGACACATGACATGCATGTGGGGCCCCCAAGAGATGCAGCATGCAAGTGGGGCCCCCATGACATGCGGCACATATTTATGGCCCTCATGACATGCGGCATACATTTGTGGCCCCCTTGACATGCGGCATGCATTTGGGGCCCCCATGACATGCGGCATACATTTGGGGCCCCATGACATGCGGCATTAATTTGGGGCCCCCATGAAATGGGGAATGCAAGTGGGGCCCCCATGATATGCGGCATGCATGTGGAGCCCCATGACATGTGCCATGCATGTGGGGCCCCCATGATATGCAGCACATATTTGGGCCCCCCATGACATGCGCCATGCATTTGGGGTCCCCATGACATGCGGTATGCACTTGGGGCCCCCATGACATGCGGCATACGTTTGGGGCCCCCATGACACGCGGCATGCAATTGGAGTCCCGATGACATGCGGCATTCATGTGGGGCCCCACTGACATGCGGCATGCACGTGGGGCCCCCATGACATGCGGCACGTATTTGGTGCCCCCATGACATAAGGCATGCATTTGGGCCCCGATGACATGCGCCATGCATGTGGGGCCCAGATGACATGCAGCACGTATTGGGGGCCCCCATGACATGCCTCAAGCATTTGGACCCCCGACGACATGCGGCATGCATGTGGGGCCCCCATGACATGCGGCATACTTTTGGGGCCCCCATGACATGCGGCATGCATTTGGTCCCCCCATGATATGCGGCATGCACGTGGGGCCCCCATGACACGTGACATGCATTTGGGGCCCGTATGACACCCGGCATGCATGTGGGGACCCCATGACATGCGGCATGCACGTGGGACCCCCATGACATGTGGCACGTATTTATGGCCCTCATGACATGCGGCATACATTTGGGGCCTCCATGACATGCGGCATGCGATTGGCGCCCCCATGACACGAGGCATGCATGTGGAGCCCTGATGACATGCGGCATGCACGTGGGGCCCCCATGACATGGGGAATGCACGTGGGGGCCCTATGATATGGGCATGCATTTGGGGCCCCCATGACATGCGGCATGCAAGTGGGGCACCCATGACATGCGGCATGCACGTGGGGCCCGCATGACATGCGGCACGTATTTGGGGCCCCCATGGCACGCGGCATACATTTAGGGCCCCCAAGATATGAGGCATGCATTTGGGGCCCCATGACATGCGGCAGGCACGTGGGGCCCCCGTGACATGCGGCACGTATTTGGGGCCCCCGTGACATGCGGCATACATTTGGGGCCCCCGTGACATGCGGCATACATTTGGGGCCCCCATGACATGCGGCATGCATTTGGGGCCCCCATGTCATGCGTCATGCACGTGGGGCCCCCATAACATGCGGCATGCATTTGGGGCCACCATGACATGCGGCATGCATTTGGGGCCCCATGACATTCGGCATGCATTTGGTCCCCCCATGATATGCGGCATGCACGTGGGGCCCCCATGACACGTGACATGCATTTGGGGCCCGTATGACACCCGGCATGCATGTGGGGACCCCATGACATGCGGCATGCACGTGGGGCCCCCATGACATGCGGCACGTATTTATGGCCCTCATGACATGCGGCATACATTTGGGGCCCTCTTGACATGCGGCATGCAATTGGGGTCCCATGACATTCGGAATGCACGTGGGGGCCCCATGACATGCGGAAAGCACTTGGGGCCCCCATGTCACGCGTCATGCACGTGGGGCCCCCATAACATGCGGCATGCATTTGGGGCCACCATGACATGCGGCATGCATTTGGGGTCGCCATGACATGCGGCATGCAAGTGGGGCACCCATGACTTGTCTCATGCACCTGGGGCCCCCATGACATGCGGCAGGTAATTGGGGCCCCCATGACATGCGGCATACATTTAAGGCCCCCATGACATGCGGCATGCATTTTGGGCCCCATGACATGCGGCATGCAAGTGGGGCCCCCATGACATGCGGCACGTATTTGGGGCCCCCGTGACATGCGGCATACATTGCGGCATGACATGCGGCATGACATGCGGAATGCACGTGGGGGCCCCATGACATGCTTAATGCACGTGGGGCCCCCATTTCATGCTTCATGCATTTGGGGCCCCCGTGACATGAGGCATACATTTTGGGCTCCCATGACATGCGGCATGCATTTGGGGCCCCATGATATGCGGCATGCATTTGGGGCCCCATGACATGCGAATGCACGTGGGGGCCCCATGAAATGCGGAATGCACGTAGGGCCCCCATGACATGCGGCATGCATGTGGGGCCCCCTTGACATACAGCATTCATTTGGGGCCCCCAAGACGTGCGGCATACATTTGGGGCCCCCATGACATGCGGCATGCATTTGGGGCCCCATGACATGCGGCATGCACGTGGGGCCCACATGACATGCGGCACGTATTTTCGGCCCCCAAGACATGCGGCATGCACGTGGGACCCATATGACATGCGGCACGTATTTTGGACCCCCATGACATAAGGCATGCATTTGGGCCCCCCATGACATGCGACATGCATGTGGAGCCCACATGACATGCGGCACGTATTTGGGGCCCCCATGACATGCGGCATGCATTTGGGCCCCCAATGACATGCGGCATGCATGTGGGGCCCCCATGACATGCTGCATGCATTTGGGGTCCCCTTGACATGAGCCATGCATGTGGGGCCACCATGTCATGCGGTATGCATGTAGGGCCCCCATGACATGCGGCATGCACGTGGGGCCCCTATGACATGCGGCACGTATTTGGGGCCCCCATGACATGTGGCATGCATGTGGGGCCCCCATGACATGCACCATGCATGTGGGGCCCACATGACATGTGGCACATATTTGGGACCCCATGACATGCAGCATGCATTTGGGGTCCCCATTATATGCGGCATGCACGTGGGGCCCCCATGACATGCGGCATGCACGTGGGGCCCACATGACATGCGGCACGTATTTTGGGCCCCCATGACATGAGGCATGCATTTGCTCCCCCATGACATGCGACATGCATGTGGAGCCCCCATGACATGCGGCACATATTTGGGGCCCCCATGACATGTGGCATGCATTTGGGCCCCCATGACATGCGGCATTCATGTGGCCCCCCCTGACATGCGGCATGCAAGTGGGGCCCCCATGACATGCGGCATGCATTTGGGCCCCCATGACATGCGCCATTCATGTGGTGCCCCCATGACATGCGGCATGTATTTGGGGGCCCCATGACATGCTGCATGCATGTGGGGCCCTCAATACATGCGGCATGCATGTGGAGCCCCCATGACATGTGGAATGCATTTGGGACCCCCATGACATGCGGCATGCATGTGGGGCCCCCTTGACATGAGGCATGCATTTGGGGCCCCCACGATATGAGGCATTTATTTGGGGCCCTAATGACATGCGGCATGCACGTGGGGAACCCAAGACATGTGTAATGCATTTGGGGCCCCCATGACATGCGGCATGTATGTGGGGCCCCCTTGACATGCGGCAAGTACTTGGGGCCCCCATGACATGAGGCATTTATTTGGGGCCCTAATGACATGCGGCATGCACGTGGGGAACCCATGACATGCGGCATGCATGTGGAGCCCCGATGACATGCGGCATGCATATGAGGCCCCCTGACATGCGGCATGCACTTGGGGCCCCCATGACATGCGGCATGCATTTTGCTCCCCATGACATGCGGCATGCACGTGGGGCCCCCATGATATGAGGCATGCATTTCGGGCCCCCATGACATGCGCCATGCATGTGGGGCCCCCATGACATGGGGCACGTATTTGGGGCCCCCATGACGTGCGGCATGCATTTGGGGTCCCATTGACATGCCGCATGCACATGGGGCCCACATGTCATGCGGCATGCGTTTGGGGCCCCCATGACACACGGCTTGCATGTGGGCCCCCCTGACATGCGGCATGCACTTGGGGCCCCGATGACATGCGGCACGTATTTGGGGCCCTCATGACATGCTCCATGCATGTGGGGCCCCCATGACATGCGGCACGTATTTTGGGACCCCATGATATGCCGCATGCATTTGGGGCCCGCATGACACCCGGCATGCATGTGGGGCCTCCATGATGTGCGGCATGCACGTGGGGTCCACATGACATGCGGCATGCATTTGGGGCGCCCATGACATGCTGCATGCATGTGGGGCCCCTTTGACATTAGGCATACATTTGGGGCCCCCATGATAAGCGGCACGCATTTGTGGCCCCAATGACATGCGGCATGCATTTGGGGCCCCCATGACATGTGGCATGTGCGTGGGCAACCATGACATTCGGCACGTATTTGGGGACCCCATTACATGCGGGATGCATTTGGGGTCCCCATGACATGCGGCATGCATTTGGGGCACCCATGACTTGCGGCATGCATGTGGGGTCCCCATGACATGCGGCATGCATTTGGGGCCCCCATGACATGCGGTATGCACATGGGGCCCACATGACATGCGGCATCCTTTTGGGGCCCCCATGGCACGCAGAATGCATGTGGTGCCCCTCATTACATGCGGTATGCATGTGGGGCCCCCATGTCATGCGGCATGCACATGGGGCCCCTATGACATGCGGCATGTATTTGGTGCCCCCATGACAAGCAGCATACATTTGGGGCCACCATAACATGCGGCATGCATTTGGGGCCCCCATGATATGCGGAATACATTTGGCGCCCCCATGACATGCGGCAAGCATTTGGGGCCCCCATGACATGTGGCATGCATATGGGGCCCCCATGATATGCGGCATGCATGTGGAGCCCCATGACATGTGCCATGCATGTGGGGCCCCCATGATATGCAGCACATATTTGGGCCCCCCATGACATGCACCATGCATTTGGGGTCCCCATGACATGCGGTATGCACTTGGGGCCCCCATGACATGCAGCATGCGTTTGGGGCCCCCATGACACGCGGCATGCAATTGGAGCCCCAATGACATGCGGCATTCATGTGGGGCCCCACTGACATGCGGCATGCACGTGGGGCCCCCATGACATGCGGCACGTATTTGGTGCCCCCATGACATAAGGCATGCATTTGGGCCCCGATGACATGCGCCATGCATGTGGGGCCCAGATGACATGCAGCACGTATTGGGGGCCCCCATGACATGCTGCAAGCATTTGGACCCCCGACGACATGCGGCATGCATGTGGGGCCCCCATGACATGCGGCATACTTTTGGGGCCCCCATGACATGCGGCATGCATTTGGTCCCCCCATGATATGCGGCATGCACGTGGGGCCCCCATGACACGTGACATGCATTTGGGGCCCGTATGACACCCGGCATGCATGTGGGGACCCCATGACATGCGGCATGCATTTGGGACCCCCATGACATGCGGCACGTATTTATGGCCCTCATGACATGCGGCATACATTTGGGGCCCTCATGACATGCGGCATGCAATTGGGGTCCCATGACATTCGGAATGCACTTGGGGGACCCATGACATGCGGAAAGCACGTGGGGCCCCCATGACATGCGGCATGCGATTGGCGCCCCCATGACACGAGGCATGCATGTGGAGCCCTGATGACATGCGGCATGCACGTGGGGCCCCCATGACATGGGGAATGCACGTGGGGGCCCTATGATATGGGCATGCATTTGGGGCCCCCATGACATGCGGCATGCAAGTGGGGCACCCATGACATGCGGCATGCACGTGGGGCCCGCATGACATGCGGCACGTATTTGGGGCCCCCATGGCACGCGGCATACATTTAGGGCCCCCAAGATATGAGGCATGCATTTGGGGCCCCATGACATGCGGCAGGCACGTGGGGCCCCCGTGACATGCGGCACATATTTGGGGCCCCCGTGACATGCGGCATACATTTGGGGCCCTCATGACATGCGGCATGCAATTGGGGTCCCATGACATTCGGAATGCACGCGGGGGCCCCATGACATGCGGAAAGCACTTGGGGCCCCCATGTCACGCGTCATGCACGTGGGGCCCCCATAACATGCGGCATGCATTTGGGGCCACCATGACATGCGGCATGCATTTGGGGTCGCCATGACATGCGGCATGCAAGTGGGGCACCCATGACTTGTGGCATGCACCTGGGGCCCCCATGACATGCGGCACGTAATTGGGGCCCCCATGACATGCGGCATACATTTAAGGCCCCCATGACATGCGGCATGCATTTTGGGCCCCATGACATGCGGCATGCAAGTGGGGCCCCCATGACATGCGGCACGTATTTGGGGCCCCCGTGACATGCGGCATACATTGCGGCATGACATGCGGCATGACATGCGGAATGCACGTGGGGGCCCCATGACATGCTTAATGCACGTGGGGCCCCCATTTCATGCTTCATGCATTTGGGGCCCCCGTGACATGAGGCATACATTTTGGGCCCCAATGACATGCGGCATGCATTTGGGGCCCCATGATATGCGGCATGCATTTGGGGCCCCATGACATGCGAATGCACGTGGGGGCCCCATGAAATGCGGAATGCACGTAGGGCCCCCATGACATGCGGCATGCATGTGGGGACCCCTTGACATACAGCATTCATTTGGGGCCCCCAAGACGTGCGGCATTCATTTGGGGCCCCCATGACATGCGGCATGCATTTGGGGCCCCATGACATGCGGCATGCACGTGGGGCCCACATGACATGCGGCACGTATTTTGGGCCCCCAAGACATGCGGCATGCACGTGGGACCCATATGACATGCGGCACGTATTTTGGACCCCCATGACATAAGGCATGCATTTGGGCCCCCCATGACATGCGACATGCATGTGGAGCCCACATGACATGCGGCACGTATTTGGGGCCCCCATGACATGCGGCATGCATTTGGGCCCCCAATGACATGCGGCATGCATGTGGGGCCCCCATGACATGCTGCATGCATTTGGGGTCCCCTTGACATGAGCCATGCATGTGGGGCCACCATGGCATGCGGTATGCATGTGGGGCCCCCATGACATGCGGCATGCACGTGGGGCCCCTATGACATGCGGCACGTATTTGGGGCCCCCATGACAAGCAGCATACATTTGGGGCCCCCATGACATGCGGCATGCATTTGGGGCCCCCATGACATGCGGCACGTATTTGGGCCCCCCATGACATGTGGTATGCATGTGGGGCCCCCATGACATGCACCATGCATGTGGGGCCCACATGACATGCGGCACATATTTGGGGCCCCCATGACATGCAGCATGCATTTGGGGTCCCCATGACATGCGGTATGCACTTGGGGACCCCATGACATTCGCCATGCATGTGGGGCCCCCATGACATGCGGCACGTATTGGGGGCCCCCATGACATGCGGCATGCATTTGGCCCCCAATGACATGCGGCATGCATGTGGGTCACACATGACATGCAGCATGCATTTGGGGCCCCCATGACATGCGGCATGCATTTGGTTCCCCCATTATATGCGGCATGCACGTGGGGCCCCCATGACATGCGGCATGCACGTGGGGCCCACATGACATGCGGCACGTATTTTGGGCCCCCATGACATGAGGCATGCATTTGCTCCCCCATGACATGCGACATGCATGTGGAGCCCCCATGACATGCGGCACATATTTGGGGCCCCCATGACATGTGGCATGCATTTGGGCCCCATAACATGCAGCATGCATTTGGGGCCCCCATGACATGCGGCATGCATTTGGTCCCCCCATGATATGCGGCATGCACGTGGGGCCCCCATGACATGCGGCATGCACGTGGGGCCCACATGACATGCGGCACGTATTTTGGGCCCCCATGACATGAGACATGCATTTGCTCCCCCATGACATGCGACATGCATGTGGAGCCCCCTTGACATGCGGCATGTTTTTGGGGCCCCCATGACATGCGGCATGCATTTGGGCCCCCATGACATGCAGCATGAATTTGGGGGCCCCATGACATGCGGCATGCATGTGGGTCCCCATGACATGTGGCGTGCATGTGGGTCCCCCATGACATGCGCCATGCATTTGGGGCCCCCATGACATGCGGCATGTATTTGGGGCCCCCATGACATGTGACATGCATTTGGGGTCCCCATGACATGCTGTATGCACGTGGGGCCCCTATAACATGCGGCACATATTTGGGGCCCCCAAGACATGCGGCATGCACGTGGGACCCATATGACATGCTGCATGCATTTGGGGCCCCCTTGACATGAGCCATGCATGTGGGGCCACCATGACATGCGGCATGCATGTGGAGCCCCCAAGACATGCCGTACGTATTTATGGCCCTCATGACATGCGGCATGCATGTGGGGCCCCCATGACATGCTGCATGCATTTGGGGTCCCCTTGACATGAGCCATGCATGTGGGGCCACCATGTCATGCGGTATGCATGTAGGGCCCCCATGACATGCGGCATGCACGTGGGGCCCCTATGACATGCGGCACGTATTTGGGGCCCCCATGACATGTGGCATGCATGTGGGGCCCCCATGACATGCACCATGCATGTGGGGCCCACATGACATGTGGCACATATTTGGGACCCCATGACATGCAGCATGCATTTGGGGTCCCCATTATATGCGGCATGCACGTGGGGCCCCCATGACATGCGGCATGCACGTGGGGCCCACATGACATGCGGCACGTATTTTGGGCCCCCATGACATGAGGCATGCATTTGCTCCCCCATGACATGCGACATGCATGTGGAGCCCCCATGACATGCGGCACATATTTGGGGCCCCCATGACATGTGGCATGCATTTGGGCCCCCATGACATGCGGCATTCATGTGGCCCCCCCTGACATGCGGCATGCAAGTGGGGCCCCCATGACATGCGGCATGCATTTGGGCCCCCATGACATGCGCCATGCATGTGGTGCCCCCATGACATGCGGCATGTATTTGGGGGCCCCATGACATGCTGCATGCATGTGGGGCCCTCAATACATGCGGCATGCATGTGGAGCCCCCATGACATGTGGAATGCATTTGGGACCCCCATGACATGCGGCATGCATGTGGGGCCCCCTTGACATGAGGCATGCATTTGGGCCCCCCACGATATGAGGCATTTATTTGGGGCCCTAATGACATGCGGCATGCACGTGGGGAACCCAAGACATGTGTAATGCATTTGGGGCCCCCATGACATGCGGCATGTATGTGGGGCCCCCTTGACATGCGGCAAGTACTTGGGGCCCCCATGACATGAGGCATTTATTTGGGGCCCTAATGACATGCGGCATGCACGTGGGGAACCCATGACATGCGGCATGCATGTGGAGCCCCGATGACATGCGGCATGCATATGAGGCCCCCTGACATGCGGCATGCACT
Source organism: Phyllobates terribilis (assembly GCF_046119375.1). Taxonomy (NCBI): domain Eukaryota; kingdom Metazoa; phylum Chordata; class Amphibia; order Anura; family Dendrobatidae; genus Phyllobates; species Phyllobates terribilis. The sequence continues at coordinate 4,694,715 of NW_027362840.1, read as the reverse complement.
TGGGGCCCCCATGACATGCGGCATGCATTTTGCCCCCCATGACATGCGGCATGCACGTGGGGCCCCCATGATATGAGGCATGCATTTCGGGCCCCCATGACATGCGCCATGCATGTGGGGCCCCCATGACATGGGGCACGTATTTGGGGCCCCCATGACGTGCGGCATGCATTTGGGGTCCCATTGACATGCCGCATGCACATGGGGCCCACATGTCATGCGGCATGCGTTTGGGGCCCCCATGACACACGGCTTGCATGTGGGCCCCCCTGACATGCGGCATGCACTTGGGGCCCCGATGACATGCGGCACGTATTTGGGGCCCTCATGACATGCTCCATGCATGTGGGGCCCCCATGACATGCGGCACGTATTTTGGGACCCCATGATATGCCGCATGCATTTGGGGCCCGCATGACACCCGGCATGCATGTGGGGCCTCCATGATGTGCGGCATGCACGTGGGGTCCACATGACATGCGGCATGCATTTGGGGCGCCCATGACATGCTGCATGCATGTGGGGCCCCTTTGACATTAGGCATACATTTGGGGCCCCCATGATAAGCGGCACGCATTTGTGGCCCCAATGACATGCGGCATGCATTTGGGGCCCCCATGACATGTGGCATGTGCGTGGGCAACCATGACATTCGGCACGTATTTGGGGACCCCATTACATGCGGGATGCATTTGGGGTCCCCATGACATGCGGCATGCATTTGGGGCACCCATGACTTGCGGCATGCATGTGGGGTCCCCATGACATGCGGCATGCATTTGGGGCCCCCATGACATGCGGTATGCACATGGGGCCCACATGACATGCGGCATCCTTTTGGGGCCCCCATGGCACGCAGAATGCATGTGGTGCCCCTCATTACATGCGGTATGCATGTGGGGCCCCCTTGTCATGCGGCATGCACATGGGGCCCCTATGACATGCGGCATGTATTTGGTGCCCCCATGACAAGCAGCATACATTTGGGGCCACCATAACATGCGGCATGCATTTGGGGCCCCCATGATATGCGGAATACATTTGGCGCCCCCATGACATGCGGCAAGCATTTGGGGCCCCCATGACATGTGGCATGCATATGGGGCCCCCATGATATGCGGCATGCATGTGGAGCCCCATGACATGTGCCATGCATGTGGGGCCCCCATGATATGCAGCACATATTTGGGCCCCCCATGACATGCACCATGCATTTGGGGTCCCCATGACATGCGGTATGCACTTGGGGCCCCCATGACATGCGGCATGCGTTTGGGGCCCCCATGACACGCGGCATGCAATTGGAGCCCCAATGACATGCGGCATTCATGTGGGGCCCCACTGACATGCGGCATGCACGTGGGGCCCCCATGACATGCGGCACGTATTTGGTGCCCCCATGACATAAGGCATGCATTTGGGCCCCGATGACATGCGCCATGCATGTGGGGCCCAGATGACATGCAGCACGTATTGGGGGCCCCCATGACATGCTGCAAGCATTTGGACCCCCGACGACATGCGGCATGCATGTGGGGCCCCCATGACATGCGGCATACTTTTGGGGCCCCCATGACATGCGGCATGCATTTGGTCCCCCCATGATATGCGGCATGCATGTGGGGCCCCCATGACATGCGGCATACTTTTGGGGCCCCCATGACACGTGACATGCATTTGGGGCCCGTATGACACCCGGCATGCATGTGGGGACCCCATGACATGCGGCATGCATGTGGGACCCCCATGACATGCGGCACGTATTTATGGCCCTCATGACATGCGGCATACATTTGGGGCCCTCATGACATGCGGCATGCAATTGGGGTCCCATGACATTCGGAATGCACTTGGGGGACCCATGACATGCGGAAAGCACGTGGGGCCCCCATGACATGCGGCATGCGATTGGCGCCCCCATGACACGAGGCATGCATGTGGAGCCCTGATGACATGCGGCATGCACGTGGGGCCCCCATGACATGGGGAATGCACGTGGGGGCCCTATGATATGGGCATGCATTTGGGGCCCCCATGACATGCGGCATGCAAGTGGGGCACCCATGACATGCGGCATGCACGTGGGGCCCGCATGACATGCGGCACGTATTTGGGGCCCCCATGGCACGCGGCATACATTTAGGGCCCCCAAGATATGAGGCATGCATTTGGGGCCCCATGACATGCGGCAGGCACGTGGGGCCCCCGTGACATGCGGCACATATTTGGGGCCCCCGTGACATGCGGCATACATTTGGGGCCCTCATGACATGCGGCATGCAATTGGGGTCCCATGACATTCGGAATGCACGTGGGGGCCCCATGACATGCGGAAAGCACTTGGGGCCCCCATGTCACGCGTCATGCACGTGGGGCCCCCATAACATGCGGCATGCATTTGGGGCCACCATGACATGCGGCATGCATTTGGGGTCGCCATGACATGCGGCATGCAAGTGGGGCACCCATGACTTGTGGCATGCACCTGGGGCCCCCATGACATGCGGCACGTAATTGGGGCCCCCATGACATGCGGCATACATTTAAGGCCCCCATGACATGCGGCATGCATTTTGGGCCCCATGACATGCGGCATGCAAGTGGGGCCCCCATGACATGCGGCACGTATTTGGGGCCCCCGTGACATGCGGCATACATTGCGGCATGACATGCGGCATGACATGCGGAATGCACGTGGGGGCCCCATGACATGCTTAATGCACGTGGGGCCCCCATTTCATGCTTCATGCATTTGGGGCCCCCGTGACATGAGGCATACATTTTGGGCCCCAATGACATGCGGCATGCATTTGGGGCCCCATGATATGCGGCATGCATTTGGGGCCCCATGACATGCGAATGCACGTGGGGGCCCCATGAAATGCGGAATGCACGTAGGGCCCCCATGACATGCGGCATGCATGTGGGGACCCCTTGACATACAGCATTCATTTGGGGCCCCCAAGACGTGCGGCATTCATTTGGGGCCCCCATGACATGCGGCATGCATTTGGGGCCCCATGACATGCGGCATGCACGTGGGGCCCACATGACATGCGGCACGTATTTTGGGCCCCCAAGACATGCGGCATGCACGTGGGACCCATATGACATGCGGCACGTATTTTGGACCCCCATGACATAAGGCATGCATTTGGGCCCCCCATGACATGCGACATGCATGTGGAGCCCACATGACATGCGGCACGTATTTGGGGCCCCCATGACATGCGGCATGCATTTGGGCCCCCAATGACATGCGGCATGCATGTGGGGCCCCCATGACATGCTGCATGCATTTGGGGTCCCCTTGACATGAGCCATGCATGTGGGGCCACCATGGCATGCGGTATGCATGTGGGGCCCCCATGACATGCGGCATGCACGTGGGGCCCCTATGACATGCGGCACGTATTTGGGGCCCCCATGACAAGCAGCATACATTTGGGGCCCCCATGACATGCGGCATGCATTTGGGGCCCCCATGACATGCGGCACGTATTTGGGCCCCCCATGACATGTGGTATGCATGTGGGGCCCCCATGACATGCACCATGCATGTGGGGCCCACATGACATGCGGCACATATTTGGGGCCCCCATGACATGCAGCATGCATTTGGGGTCCCCATGACATGCGGTATGCACTTGGGGACCCCATGACATTCGCCATGCATGTGGGGCCCCCATGACATGCGGCACGTATTGGGGGCCCCCATGACATGCGGCATGCATTTGGCCCCCAATGACATGCGGCATGCATGTGGGTCACACATGACATGCAGCATGCATTTGGGGCCCCCATGACATGCGGCATGCATTTGGTTCCCCCATTATATGCGGCATGCACGTGGGGCCCCCATGACATGCGGCATGCACGTGGGGCCCACATGACATGCGGCACGTATTTTGGGCCCCCATGACATGAGGCATGCATTTGCTCCCCCATGACATGCGACATGCATGTGGAGCCCCCATGACATGCGGCACATATTTGGGGCCCCCATGACATGTGGCATGCATTTGGGCCCCATAACATGCAGCATGCATTTGGGGCCCCCATGACATGCGGCATGCATTTGGTCCCCCCATGATATGCGGCATGCACGTGGGGCCCCCATGACATGCGGCATGCACGTGGGGCCCACATGACATGCGGCACGTATTTTGGGCCCCCATGACATGAGACATGCATTTGCTCCCCCATGACATGCGACATGCATGTGGAGCCCCCTTGACATGCGGCATGTTTTTGGGGCCCCCATGACATGCGGCATGCATTTGGGCCCCCATGACATGCAGCATGAATTTGGGGGCCCCATGACATGCGGCATGCATGTGGGTCCCCATGACATGTGGCGTGCATGTGGGTCCCCCATGACATGCGCCATGCATTTGGGGCCCCCATGACATGCGGCATGTATTTGGGGCCCCCATGACATGTGACATGCATTTGGGGTCCCCATGACATGCTGTATGCACGTGGGGCCCCTATAACATGCGGCACATATTTGGGGCCCCCAAGACATGCGGCATGCACGTGGGACCCATATGACATGCTGCATGCATTTGGGGCCCCCTTGACATGAGCCATGCATGTGGGGCCACCATGACATGCGGCATGCATGTGGGGCCCCCAAGACATGCCGTACGTATTTATGGCCCTCATGATATGCGGCATACATTTGGGGGCCCCATGACATCTGGCATGCATTTGGGGCCCCCCTGACATGCGGCATGCATGTGGGGCCCCAATGACATGCGGCATCCATTTGAGGCCCCCATGGCATGCGGTATGCATGTAGGGCCCCCATGACATGCGGCATGCACGTGGGGCCCCTATGACATGCGGAACGTATTTGGGGCCCCCATGAGAAGCAGCATACATTTGGGGCCCCCATGACATGCGGTATGCACGTGGGGCTCCTATAACATGCGGCACATATTGGGGACCCCCATGACATGCGGCATGCATTTGGGCCCCCATGACATGCACCATGCATGTGGGGCCCCCATGACACACGGCATGCATGTGGGGCCCCATGACATGCGGTATGCACGTGGGGCACCATGACATTCGGCACGCATTTATGGCCCTCATGACATGCGGCATACATTTGTGGCCCCCATGACATGCGGCATGCATTTTGTGCCCCCATGACATGCGGCATACATTTGGGGCCCCCATGACATGCGGCATACATTTGGGGCCCCCATGACATGCGGCATGCATTTGGGGCACCCATGACATGTGGCATGCACATGGGGCCCCCATGACATGCGGCATGCATGTGGAGCCCCCATGACATGCAGAATGCACGTGGGGAACCCATCACATGCGTCATGCATTTGGGGCGCCCAAGACATGCAGCAAGAATTTGGGGTCCCCATGACATGCGGAATGCATGTGGGGCCCAAAAGACATGCGCCATGCATGTGAGGCCCCATAACATGTGGCACGTATTTGGGCCCCCCAAGACATGCGGCATGCATTTGGTCTCCCCTTGACATGCGGCATGCACGTGGGGCCCCCATGACATGCGGCATGCATTTGGGGCCCCCATGGCACGGCATGCATGTGGGGCCCCCATGACATGCAGCATGCACGTGGGGCCCCCATGACATGGGGAATGCACGTGGGGGCCCTATGATATGGGCATGCATTTGGGGCCCCCATGACATGCGGCATGCAAGTGGGGCACCCATGACATGCGGCATGCACGTGGGACCCGCATGACATGCGACACGTATTTGGGCCCCCATGACATGAGACATGCATTTGCTCCCCCATGACATGCGACATGCATGTGGAGCCCCCTTGACATGCAGAATGAATTTGGGGGCCCCATGACATGCGGCATGCATGTGGGTCCCCATGACATGTGGCATGCATGTGGGGCCCCCATGACATGCGCCATGCATTTGGGACCCCCATGACATGCGCCATGCATTTGGGACCCCCATGACATGCGGCATGTATTTGGGGCCCCCATGACATGTGACATGCATTTGGGGTCCCCATGACATGCTGTATGCACGTGGGGCCCCTATAACATGCGTCACGTATTTGGGGCCCCCAAGACATGCGGCATGCATTTGGTCTCCCCTTGACATGCGGCATGCACGTGGGGCCCCCATGACATGCGGCATGCATTTGGGGCCCCCATGGCACGGCATGCATGTGGGGCCCCCATGACATGCGGCATGCACGTGGGGCCCCCATGACATGGGGAATGCACGTGGGGGTCCTATGATATGGGCATGCATTTGGGGCCCCCATGACATGCGGCATGCAAGTGGGGCACCCATGACATGCGGCATGCACGTGGGACCCGCATGACATGCGGCACGTATTTGGGGCCCCCATGGCACGCGGCATACATTTAGGGCCCCCAAGATATGAGGCATGCATTTGGGGACCCATGACATGCGGCAGGCATGTGGGGCCCCCTTGACATGTGGCACGTATTTGGGGCCCCCGTGACATGCGGCATACATTTGGGGCCCCCATGACATGCGGCATGCATTTGGGGCCCCCATGTCACGCGTCATGCACGTGGGGCCCCCATGACATGCGGCATGCATTTGGGGCCACCATAACATGCGGCATGCATTTGGGGCCGCCATAACATGCGGCATGCAAGTGGGGCACCCATGACTTGTGGCATGCACCTGGGGCCCCCATGACATGCGGCACGTAATTGGGGCCCCCATGACATGCGGCATACATTTAGGGCCCCCATGACATGCGGCATGCATTTGGGGCCCCATGACATGCAGCATGCAAGTGGGGCCCCCATGACATGCGGCACGTATTTGGGGCCCCCGTGACATGCGGCATACATTTTGGGCCCCCATGACATGCGGCATGCATTTGGGGCCCCATGGCATGCGGCATGCATTTGGGGCCCCATGACATGCGGAATGCACGTGGGGGCCCCATGAAATGCTCAATGCACGTGGGGCCCCCATTTCATGCTTCATGCATTTGGGGCCCCCGTGACATGAGGCATACATTTTGGGCCCCCATGACATGCGGCATGCATTTGGGGCCCCATGACATGCGGCATGCATTTGGGGCCCCATGGCATGCGGAATGCACGTGGGGGCCCCATGAAATGCGGAATGCACGTAGGGCCCCATGACATGCGGCATGCATGTGGGCCCCCCTTGAAATACAGCATTCATTTGGGGCCCCCAAGACGTGCGGCATACATTTGATGCCCCAATGACATGCGGCATGCATTTGGGGCCCCATGACATGCGGCATGCATTTGGGGCCCTCATGACATGCGGCATGCATTTGGGGCCCTCATGACATGCGGCATGCACATGGGGCCCCCATGACATGTGGCATGCATTTGGGCCCCCCATGACATGCGGCATGCATGTGGGCCCCATGACATGCGTCATGCGATTTGCGGCCCATGACACGAGGCATGCATGTGGAGCCTCGATGACATGTGGCATGCATGTGGGGCCCCCTGACATGCGGCATGCACGTGGGGCCCACATGACATGCGGCACGTATTTTGGGCCCCCATGATATAAGGCATGCATTTGGGCCCCCATGACATGCGACATGCATGTGGAGCCCCCATGACATGCGGCACGCATTTGGGGCCCCCATGACATGCGGCATGCATTTGGGTGCCCAATGACATGCTGCATGTACTTGGGGCCCCCATGACATGCGGCATGCATGTGGAGCCCCGATGACATGCGGCATGCATGTGCCCCCCCTGACATGCGGCATGCACGTGGGGCCCCCATGACATGCGGCACGTATTTATGGCCCTCATGACATGCGCCATACATATGGGGTCCCCATGACATGCAGCATGCATTTGGGGCCCCTATGACAAGCAGCATACATTTGGGGCCCCCATGACATGCGGCATACATTTGGCGCCCACATGACATGCGGCATGCATATGGGGTCCCCATGACAAGCGGCATGCATGTGGAGCCCCATGACATGCGACATGCATCTGGGGCCCCATGTCATGCGGCACGTGTTTGGGGATCCAAAGACATGCGGCATGTATTTGGGGACCCCATGACATGTGGCATGCATGTGGGGCCCCCATGACATGTGCCACGCATGTGGGGCCCCCAAGACATGCGGCATGCATTTGGGGCCCCCATGACATGCGCCATGCATGTGGGGCCCCCATGACATGTGCCACGCATGTGGGGCCCCCAAGACATGCGGCATGCATTTGGGGCACCCATGACATGCGGCATGCATTTGGGGCCCCCATGACATGCAGCATGCATTTGGTCCCCCCATGATATGCGGCATGCACGTGGGGCCCCCATGACATGCGACATGCATTTGGGGCTCGTATGACACCCGGCATGCATGTGGGGACCCCATGACATGCGGCATGCACGTTGGGCCGCCATGACATGCGGCATGCATTTATGGCCCTCATGACATTCGGCATACATCTGGCATGCATGTGGGGCCCCCATGACATGCAGTATGAATTTGGGGCCCCCATGACATGTGGCATGCATTTGGGGCGCACATGACATGCGGCATGCATTTGGAGCCCTCATGACACCCGGCATGCATGTGGGGCCCCCATGACATGCGGCATGCACGTGGGTCCCCCATGACATGCGTCACGTATTTATGGCCCTCATGACATGCGGCATACATTTGTGGCGCCCATGACATGTGGCATGAATTTGGGGCGCCCATGACATGCGGCAGGCATTTGGTGTCCCCATGACACGCGGCATGCATGTGGGGGTCCCCTGACATGCGGAAGGCATTTGGTGCCCCCATGACATGGGGTATGCACGTGGGGCCACCATGACATGCGGCATGCATGTGGTGCCCCCGTGTCATGCGGCATGCACGTGGGGACCCTATGACAAGCAGAATACATTTGGGGCCCCCATGACATGCGGCATGCATTTGGGGCCCCCATGACATGCGGCATACATTTGGCACCCACATGACATGCGGCATGCATTTGGGGCCCCCATGACATGTGGCATGCATATGGGGCCCCCATGACAAGCGGCATGCATGTGGAGCCCCATGACATGCGCCATGCATGTGGGGCCCCATGTGATGCGGCACGTGTTTGGGGCCCCAAAGACATGTGGCATGCACGTGGGGCCCCCAAGACATGCGGCATGTGTTTGGGGCCCCCATGACATGTGGCATGCATGTGGGGCCCCCATGACATGTGCCACGCATGTGGGGCCCCCATGACATGCGGCATGCAATTGGGGCCCCCATGACATGCGCCATGCATGTGGGGCCCACATGACATGCGACACATATTTGGGCCCCCCATGACATGCAGCATGCATTTGGGGTCCCCATGACATGCGGCATGCATTTGGGCCCCCAATGACATGCGGCATGCATGTGGGGCACCCATGACATGCGGCATGCATTTGGGGCCCCCATGACATGCAGCATGCATTTGGTCCCCCAATGATATGCGGCATGCACGTGGGGCCCCCATGACATGCGACATGCATGTGGGGCCCCCATGACATGCGGCACGTATTGGGGGCCCCCATGACATGCGGCATGCATTTGGGCCCCCAATGACATGCGGCATGATTGTGGGGCACCCATGACATGCAGCATGCATTTGGGGCCCCATGACATGCGGCATGCATTTGGTCCCCCCATGATATGTGGCATGCACGTGGGGCCCACATGACATGCGGCACGAATTTTGGGCCCCCATGACATGAGGCATGCATTTGATCCCCCATGACATGCGACATGCATGTGGAGCCCCCATGACATGCGGCACGTATTTGGGGCCCCCATGACATGCGGCATGCATTTGGGCCCCCAATGACATGCGGCATGCATGTGGGGCCCCCATGACATGCTGCATGCATTTGGGGCCCCCTTGACATGAGCCATGCATGTGGGGCCCCCATGACATGCGGCATGCACGTGGGGCCACCAAGACATTCCATGCATATTTATGGCCCTCATGATATGCGGTATGCATGTAGGGCCCCCATGACATGCAGCATGCACATGGGGCCCCTATAACATGCGTCATGTATTTGGGGCCCCCATGACAAGCAGCACACATTTGGGGCCCCCATGACATGCGGCATGCATTTGGGGCCCCCATGACATGCGGCACGTATTTGGGCCCCCCATGACATGTGACATGCATTTGGGGTCCCCATCACATGCTCTATGCACGTGGGGCCCCAATAACATGCGGCACGTATTGGGGGCCCCCATGACATGCGGTATGCATTTGCGCCCCCATGAGATGCGCCATGCATGTGGGGCCCCCATGACATGCGGCACGTATTGGGGGACAACAAGACATGCGGCATGCACGTGGGGCCCCCATGACATGCGCCTTGCATTTGGGGCCCCCATGACATGCGGCATGCATTTGGGGCCCCCATGACTTGCGGCACCTATTTGGGGCCCCCATGACATGCGGCATGCATTTGCACCCACGTGACTTGCGCCTTGCATGTGGGTCCCCCATGACATGCGACATGCACGTGAGGCCCCCATGACATGCGGTACGTATTTATGGCCGTCATGACAATCGGCATACATTTGGGGCTCCCATGACATGCGGCATGCATTTGGGGCCCCCTGACATGCGGCATGCATGTGGGGCCCCCATGACATGCGGCATGCATTTGGGGCCCCCATGACTTGCAGCATGAATTTGGGGCCTCCATGAAATGCGGTATGCATGTGGGGCCCCCATGACATGTGTCATGCATGTGGGGCCCCCATGACATGCACCATGCATGTGGGGACCCATGTCATGCGGCACGTATTTTGTGGCCCCCAAGACATGCGGCATGCACGTGGGGCCCCCATGACATGTGTCACGTATTTGGGGTCCCCATGACATGTGGCATGCATGTGGGGCCCCCATGACAAGCGGCACTTATTTGGGGCCCCCATGACATGCGGCATGCATTTAGGGCCCCCATGACATGCGGCATGTATTTGGGGCCCCCATGACATGTGACATGCATTTGGTATCCCCATTACATGCGGTATGCACGTGGGGCCCCCAAGACATGCGGTACATACTGGGGGCATCCATGACATGCGGCATGCATTTGGTCCCCCAAGACATGCGCCATGCATGTGGGGAACCCATGACATGCGGCACGTTTTGGGGGCCCCCATGACATGCGGCATGCATTTGGGCCCCCAATGACTTGCGGCATGCACCTGGGGCCCCCATGACATGCGACATGCACGTGGGGCCACCATGACATGCGGCATGCACGTGGGGCCACTATGACATGCGGCACGTATTTGGGGCCCCAATGACAAGCAGCATACATTTGGGGCCCCCATGACATGCAGCATGCATTTTGCGCCCCCATGACATGCTGCATACATTTGGGGCCCCCATGACATGCGGTATGCATTTGGGGCCCCCATGACATGCGGCATGCATATGGGGCCCTCATGACGTGCGGCATGCATGTTGAGCCCCATGACATGCGGAATGCACGTGGGTCCCCCATGACATGCGTCACGTATTTATGGCCCTCATGACATGTGGCGTACATTTGGGGCCCCCATGACATGTGGCATGCATTTGGGGACCCCATGACATGCGGCATGCATGTGGGGCCCCCTTGACATGTGGCATGCATTTGGGGCGCCCATGATATGAGGCACGTACTTGGGGCCCCCATGACATGCGGCATGCATTTGGGGCCCTCATAACATGCGGCATGTACGTGGGGCCCCCATGACATGCGGCATGCATTTGGGCCCCCCATGACAAGCGGCATGCATGTGGGCCCTCATGACATGTGTCATGCGATTTCCGCCCCATGACACGAGGCATGCATGTGGAGCCCGATGACATGTGGCATGAATGTGGGCCCCCCCTGACATGCGGCACGTATTTTGGGCACCCATGATATAAGGCATGCATTTGGGCACCCATGACATGCGGCACGTATTTGGGGCCCCCATGACACGCGGAATGCATGTAGAGCCCCGATGACATGCGGCATGCATGTGGTCCCCCCTGACTTGCGGCATGCACGTGGGGTCCCCATGATAAGCGGCACGTATTTGGGGCCCCATGACATGCGGCATGCATTTGGGGCCCCCATGACATGTGGCATGTACATGGTCCCCCATGACATGCGACACGTATTTAGGGAACACATTACATGCGGGATGCATTTTGGGTCCCCATGACATGCACCATGCATTTGGGGCACCCATGACACGCGGCATGCATGTGGGGCCCCCATGACTTGCGTCATGCTTTTGGGCCCCCCATGACATGAGGTATTGACTTGAGGCCCCCATGACATGCGGCATCCTTTTGGGGCCCCCATGGCACGCGGATTGCATGTGGGGCCCCACATTACATGCGGCATGCACGTGGGGCCCCTATGACAAGCAGCATAAATTTGGAGCCCCCATGTCATGCGTCATACATTTGGCTCCCACATGACATGCGGCATGCATTTGGGGCCCCCAGGACATGAGGCATGCATATGGGGCCCCCATGACAAGCGGCATGCATGTGGAGCCCCATGACATGCACCATGCATGTGGAGCCCCATGTCATGCGGCACGTGTTTGGGGACCCAAAGACATGCGGCATGTATTTGGGGCCCCCATGACATGTGGCATGGACGTGGGGCCCACATGACATGCGGAACGTATTTTGGGCCCCCATGACATAAGGCATGCATTTGGGCCCCCATGACATGCGACCTGCATGTGGAGCCCCCATGACATGCGGCATGCATTTGGGCCCCCATGACATACGGCATGCATTTGGGCCCCAATGACATGTGGCATGCACGTGGGCCCCCCATGACATGCGGCATGCATTTGCACCCACGTGACATGCGGCTTGCATGTGGGTCCCCCATGACATGCGGTACGTATTTATGGCCCTCATGACAATCGGCATACATTTGGGGCCCCCATGACATGCGGCATGCATTTGGGGCCCCTCTGACATGCGGCATGCATGTGGGGCCCCCATGACATGCGGCATGCATTTGGGGCCCCCATGACATGCAGCATGAATTTGGGGCCTCCATGAAATGCGGCATGCATGTGGGGCCCCCATGACATGTGTCATGCATGTGGGGCCCCCATGACATGCACCATGCATGTGGGGCCCCATGTCATGCGGCACGTATTTTGTGGCCCCCAAGACATGCGGCATGCACGTGGGGCCCCCATGACATGCGTCACGTATTTGGGGCCCCCATGACATGTGGCATGCATGTGGGGCCCCGATGACAAGCGGCACTTATTTGGGGCCCCCATGACATGCGGCATGCATTTAGGGCCCCCATGACATGCGGCATGTATTTGGGGCCACCATGACATGTGACATGCATTTGGGATCCCCATTACATGCGGTAGGCACGTGGGGCCCCCAAGACATGCGGCACAAACTGGGGGCATCCATGACATGCGGCATGAATTTGGTCCCCCATGACATGCGCCATGCATGTGGGGAACCCATGACATGCGACACATTTTCGGGGCCCCCATGACATGCGGCATGCATTTGGGCCCCAAATGACTTGCGGCATGCACCTGGGGCCCCCATGACATGTGGAATGCACGTGGGGCCACCATGACATGCGGCATGCACGTGGGGCCACTATGACATGCGGCACGTATTTGGGGCCCCAATGACAAGCAGCATACATTTGGGGCCCCCATGACATGCGGCATGCATTTGGCGCCCCCATGACATGCTGCATACATTTGGGGCCCCCATGACATGCGGTATGCATTTGGGGCCCCCATGACATGCGGCATGCATATGGGGCCCTCATGACATGCGGCATGCATGTTGAGCCCCATGACATGCGGAATGCACGTTGGGACCCCATGACATGCGTCATGCATTTGGGGCCCCCATGACATGCAGCATGAATTTGGGGCCCCCATGACATGTGGCATGCATTTGGGGCGCCCATGACATGCGGCATGCATTTGGGGCCCGCATGACAACCGGCATGCATGTGGGGCCCCCATGACATGCGGCATGCACGTGGGTCCCCCATGACATGCGTCACGTATTTATGGCCCTCATGACATGTGGTGTACATTTGGGGCCCCCATGACATGTGGCATGCATTTGGTGACCCCATGACATGCGGCACCTATTTGGGGCCCCCATGACATGTGACTTGCATTTGGGGTCCCCATGACATGCGGTATGCATTTGGGCCCCCATGACATGCGCCATGCATGTGGGGCCCCCATGACATGTGGCACGTATTGGGGGACCCCAAGACATGCGGCATGCAAGTGGGGCCCCCATGACATGCGCCTTGCATTTGGGGCCCCCATGACATGCGGCACCTATTTGGGGCCCCCATGACATGTGACTTGCATTTGGGGTCCCCATGACATGCGGTATGCACGTGGGGCCTCTATGACATGCGGCACGTATTGGTGGCCCCCATGACATGCGGCATGCATTAGGGCCCCCATGACATGCGCTATGCATGTGGGGCCCCATGACATGCGGCATGTATTTGGGCCCCCAATGACATGCGGCATGCACGTGGGGCCCCCATGACATGCGGCATGCATTTGTCGCCCCCATGACATACAGCAAGCAGTTGGTCCCCCCATGTTATGCGGCATGCACGTGGGGCGCCCATGACATGCGGCCTGCATTTGGGGCCCGTATGACACCCGGCATGCATGTGGGGCCCCCATGACATGCGGCATGCACGTGGGGCCCCCATGAAATGCGGCCAGTATTTATGGCTCTCATGATATGCGGCATACATTTGGGGCCCCCATGACATGCGGCATGCATTTGGGGCCTCATGACATGCGTAATGCATGTCGGGGCCCCATGACATGCGGAATGCACGTGGGTCGCCAATTACTTGCGGCATGCATTTGGGGCCCCCATGACATGCGACATGCATTTGGGGCCCCCATGACATGCGGCACGTATTTGGGGCCCCCATGACATGTGACATGCATTTGGGGTCCCCATGACATGCGGCATGCATTTGGGCCCCCATGACATGCGCCATGCATGTGGGGCCCCCATGACATGTGGCACGTATTGGTGGACCCCAAGACATGCGGCATGCACGTGGGGCCCCCATGACATGCGCCTTGCATTTGGGGCCCCCATGACATGAGGCACCTATTTGGGGCCCCCATGACATGTGACTTGCATTTGGGGTCCCCATGACATGCGGTATGCACGTGGGGCCTCTATGACATGCGGCACGTAATGGTGGCCCCCATGACATGCGGCATGCATTAGGGCCCCCATGACATGCGCCATGCATGTGGGGCCCCCATGACATGTGGCACGTATTGGGGGACCCCAAGACATGCGGCATGCAAGTGGGGCCCCCATGACATGCGCCTTGTATTTGGGCCCCCATGACATGCGGCACCTATTTGGGGCCCCCATGACATGTGGCATGTACGTGGGGCCCCCATGATATGCGGCCAGTATTTATGGCTCTCATGATATGCGGCATACATTTGGGGCCCCCATGACATGCGGCATGCAGTTGGGGCCTCATGACATGCGTAATGCACGTCGGGGGCCCCATGACATGCCGAATGCACGTGGGTCCCCAATTACTTGCGGCATGCAATTGGCGCCCCCATGACATGCGGCATGCATTTGGGGCCCCCATGACATGAGGCATACATTTGGGACCCCATGACATGCTGCATGCATTTGGGGCCCCATGACATGCGGAATGCACGTGGTGGCCCAATGACATGCGGAATGCACTTGGGCCCCCCATGACATGCGGCATGCATTTGGGGGCCCCATGACATGCGGAATGCATTTGGGACCCTCAAGACATGCGGCATGCACATGGAGCCCCCATGACATGTGGAATGCATTTGGGGCCCCCATGACATGCAGCATGCATGTGGGGCCCCCCTGACATGTGGCATGCATTTGGGGCCCCCATGATACGCGGCACGTACTTGGGGCCCCCATGACATGAGGCATTTATTTGGGGCCCTAATGACATGCGGCATGCACGTGGGGAACCCATGACATGAAGCATGCATGTGGAGCCCCGATGGCATGCGGCATGCATGTGGGGCCCCCTGACATAAGGCATGCACGTGGGGCCCACATGACATGCGACATGCATGTAGGGCCCCCATGACATGCGACACGTATTGAGGGCCAGCATGACATGCGGCATGCATTTGGGCCCCCAATGACATGCGGCATGCATGTGGGGCACCCATGACATTCAGCATGCATTTGGGGCCCCCATGACATGCGGCATGCATTTGGTCCCCCCATGATAAGCGGCATGCAAGTGGGGCCCCCATGACATGCGGCATGCACGTGGGGCCCACATGACATGCGGCACGTATTTTGGGCCCCCATGACATAAGGCATGCTTTTGGGCCCCCATGACATGCGACATGCATGTGGAGCCCCCATGACATGCGGCACGTATTTGAGGCCCCCATGACATGCGGCATGCATTTATGCCCCCATGACATGCAGCATGAATTTGGGGCCCCCATGACATGCGGCATGCATGTGGGGCCCCCATGACATGTGGCATGCATGTGGGGCCCCATCACATGCGCCATGCATGTGGGGCCCCACGTCATGCGGCACGTATTTGGGTCCCCCAAGACATGCGGCATGCATGTGGGGCCCCCTTGACATGCGCCATGCATTTGGGGCCCCCATGACATGCGTCATGCATGTGGGGCCCCATGACATGCGGCACGTATTTGTGGCCCCCATGACACGTGACATGCATTTGGGGTCCCCTTGACATGCGGTATGCACGTGGGGCCCCTATAACATGCGGCACGTATTTGGGGCCCCCAAGACATGTGGCATGCACGTGGGGCCCATATGACATGCGGCACGTATTTTCAGCCCCCATGACATAAGGCATGCATTTGGGCCCCAATGACATGCAACATGCATTTGGGCCCCCATGACATGCAACATGCATGTGGAGCCCCCATGACATGCGGCACGTATTTGGGGCACCCATGACATGCGGCATGCATTTGGGCCCCCAATGACATGCGGCATGCATGTGGGGCCCCCATGACATGCTGCATGCATTTGGGGCCCCCTTGACATGAGCCATGCATGTGGGGCCCCGATGACATGCGGCATGCACGTGGGGCCCCTGTGACATGCGGCACGTATTTGGGGACCCCATGACAAGCAGCATACATTTGGGGCCCCCATGACATGCGGCATGCATTTGGGGCCCCCATGACATGCGGCACGTATTTGGGGCCCCCATGACATGAGACATGCATTTTGGGTCCCCATGACATGCGGAATGCATTTGGGCCCCCATGACATGGGCCATGCATGTGGGGCCCCCATGACATGCGGCACGTATTGGGGGACCCCAAGACATGCGGCATGCACGTGGGGCCCCCATGACATGCGCCTTGCATTTGGGACCCCCATGACATGCGGCACCTATTTGGGGCCCCCATGACATGTGACTTGCATTTGGGGTCCCCATGACATGCGGTATGCACGTGGGGCCCCTATGACATGCGGCACGTATTGGTGGCCCGCATTACATGCGGCATGCACGTGGGGCCCCCATGACATGCAGCATACATTTGGCGCCCACATGACATGGGGTATGCACGTGTGGCCCCCATGACATGCACCATGCATGTGGGGCCCCAATGACATGCGGCACGTATTGGGGCCCCCATGATATGCCGCATGCATTTGGGCCCCCAATGACATGCGGCATGCATGTGGGGCCCCCATGACATGCGGCATGCATTTGGTCCCCCCATGATAAGCGGCATGCACGTGGGGCCCCCATGACATGTGACATGCATTTGGGGCTCGTATGACACCCGGCATGTATGTGGGGACCCCATGACATGCGGCATGCATGTTGTGCCGCCATGACATGCGGCACGTATTTATGGCCCTCATGACATGCGGCATACATTTAGGGCCCCCATGACATGCGGAATGCATTTGGGGCCCCCATGACATGCGGCGTACATTTGGCGCCCACATGACATGCTTCATGCATTTTGTCCCCCCATGATATGCGGCATGCAAGTGGGGCCCCCATGACATGCAGCATGAATTTGGGGCCCCCATGACATGTGGCATGCATTTGGGGCACCCATGACATGCGGCATGCATTTGGGGCCCGCATGACACCCGGCATGCATGTGGGGCCCCCATGACATGCGGCATGCACTTGGGTCCCCCATGACATGCGTCACGTATTTATGGTCCTCATGACATGCGGCATACATTTTGGGGCCCCCATGACATGTGGCATGCATGTGGGTCCCCCATGACATGCGGCATGCACGTGGGTCCCCATGACATGCGTCACGTATTTATGGCCCTCATGACATGCGGCATACATTTGGGGCCCCCATGACATGTGGCATGCATTTGGGGCGAACATGACATGCGGCCTGCATTTGGGGCCCGTATGACACCCGGCATGCATGTGGGGCCCCCATGACATGCAGCATGAATTTGGGGCCCCCATGACATGTGGCATGCATTTGGGGTGCCCATGACATGCCGCATGCATTTGGGGCCCGCATGACACCCGGCATGCATGTGGGACCCCCATGACATGCCGCATGCACGTGGGTCCCCCATGACATGCGTCACGTATTTATTGCCCTCATCACATGCGGCATACATTTGGGGCCCCCATGACATGTGGCATGTATTTGGGGTGCCCATTACATGCGGCAGGCATTTGGTGTTTTCCTATGACACGCGGCATGCATGTGGGGTCCGCCTGACATGCGGCAGGCATTTGGTGCCCCCATGACACGCGGCATGCATGTGGGCCCCCCATGACATGCGGCATGCACTTTGGTTCTCCATGACATGGGGTATGCACTTGGGGCCCCCATGACATGCAGCATCCTTTTGGGGCCCCCATGGCACGCGGTATGCATGTGGGACCCCATTACATGCGGCATGCACGTGGGGCCCCCATGACATGCGGCATGCACGTGGGGACCCTATGAAATGCGGCACGTATTTGAGGCCCCAATGACAAGCAGCATACATTTGGGGCCCCCATGACATGCGGCATGCATTTGGGGCCCCCATGACATGCTGCATACATTTGGGGCCCCCATGACATGCGGCATGCATTTGGGGCGCCCATAACATGCGGCATGCATTTGGGGCCCGCATGACACCCGACATGCATGTGGGGCCACCATGACATGCGGCATGTACGTGGGTCCCCCATGACATGCGTCACGTATTTATGGCCCTCATGACATGTGGCGTACATTTGGGGCCCCCATGACATGTGGCATGCATGTGGGGCACCCATGACATGCGGCATGCATTTGGGGCCCCCATGACATGCGACATGCATTTGGTCCCCCCATGATATGCGGCATGCAAGTGGGGCCCCATGACATGCAGCATGAATTTGGGGCCCCCATGACGTGTGGCATGCATTTGGGGCGCCCATGACATGCGGCATACATTTGGGGCCCGCATGACACCTGGCATGCATGTGGGGCCCCCATGACATGCGGCATGCACTTGGGTACCCCATGACATGCGTCACGTATTTATGGCCCTCATGACATGCGGCATACATTTGGGGCCCCCATGACATGTGGCATGCATGTGGGGCCCCCATGACATGCGGCATGCACGTGGGTCCCCCATGACATGCGTCACGTATTTATGGCCCTCATGACATGCGGCATACATTTGGGGCCCCCATGACATGTGGCATGCATGTGGGGCCCCCATGACATGCGGCATGCACGTGGGTCCCCTGTGACATGCGGCATGCACGTGGGTCCCCCTGACATGCGTCATGTATTTATGGCCCTCATGACATGCGGCATACATTTGGGGCCCCCATGACATGTGGCATGCATTTGGGGCGCCCATGACAAGCGGCCTGCATTTGGGGCCCGTATGACAGCCGGCATGCATGTGGGGCCCTCATGACATGTGGCATGAATTTGGGGCCCCCATGACATGTGGCATGCATTTGGTGTCCCCATGACACGCGGCATGCATGTGGGGCCCGCATGACACCCGGCATGCATTTGGTGCCCCCATGACACGCGGCATGCATGTGGGGTCCCCATGACATGCGGCATGCATTTTGGTTCCCCATGACATGGGGTATGCACGTGGGGCCCCCATGACATGCAGCATCCTTTTGGGGCCCCCATGGCACGCGGTATGCATGTGGGACCCCATTACATGCGGCATGCATGTAGGGCCCCCATGTCATGCGGCATGCACGTGGGGCCCCTATGACAAGCAGCATACATTTGGGGCCCCCATGACATGCGGCATGCTTTTGGGGCCCCCATGACATGCGGCATACATTTGGCGCCCACATGACATGCGGAATGCATTTGGGGCCCCCTATGACATGAGGCATGCATACGGGGCCCCAATGACAAGCCACATGCATGTGGAGCCCCATGACATGCGCCATGCATGTGGGGCCCCATGTCATGCTGTACGTGTTTGGGGCCCCAAAGACATTCGGCATGCACGTGGGGCCCCCATGACATGCGGCACGTATTTGAGGCCCCCATGACATGCGGCATCCATTTGGAGTAACCATGACATGCAGCCTGATCGTGGGGCCCCGATGACATGCGGCACATATTTGGGGCCCCCATGACATGTTCCATGCAAGTGGGGCCCCCATGACATACGGGACGTATTTGGGGCCCCCATGGCATGCAGTATGCCCGTGGGGCCCCCATAACATGCGGCATGCATTTGGGGCCCCCATGGCACGCGGAATGCATGTGGGACCCCATTACATGCGGCATGCACGTGGGGTCCCCATGACATGCGGCATGCACGTGGGGACCCTATGAAATGCGGCACGTATTTGAGGCCCCAATGACAAGCAGCATACATTTGGGGCCCCCATGACATGCGGCATGCATTTGGGGCCCCCATGACATGCTGCATACATTTGGGGCCCCCATGACATGCGGCATGCATTTGGGGCGCCCATAACATGCGGCATGCATTTGGGGCCCGCATGACACCTGGCATGCATGTGGGGCCACCATGACATGCGGCATGCACGTGGGTCCCCCATGACATGCGTCACGTATTTATGGCCCTCATGACATGTGGCGTACATTTGGGGCCCCCATGACATGTGGCATGCATTTGGGGACCCCATGACATGCGGCATGCATTTGGGCCCCCAATGACATGCGGCATGCAAGTGGGGCCCCCATGACATGCAGCATGAATTTGGGGCCCCCATGACGTGTGGCATGCATTTGGGGCGCCCATGACATGCGGCATCCATTTGGAGTAACCATGACATGCAGCCTGATCGTGGGGCCCCGATGACATGCGGCACATATTTGGGGCCCCCATGACATGTTCCATGCAAGTGGGGCCCCCATGACATACGGCACGTATTTGGGGCCCCCATGGCATGCGGTATGCCCGTGGGGCCCCCATAACATGCGGCATGCATTTGGGGCCTCCATGACTTGCGGCAAGCACGTGGGGCCCCCATGACCTGGGGCATGCATTTGGGGCCCCCATGACATGCGTCATGCATGTTGGGCCCCCATGACATGCGGCATGCATTTGGAGAACCCATGACATGCGGCATGCGCGTGGGGCCCCCAAGACATGCGGCAAATATTTGGGGTCCCCATTACATGCGGCATGCATTTGGGGCAAACCTGACATGCGCCATGCATGTGGGGCCCCCATGACATGCTGCACATTTTTGGGGCCCCCATGCCATGCGGAATGTATTTGGAGCCCCCATGACATGCGGCTTGCAAGTGGGGCCCCCATGACATGCGGCATGCGTTTGGGGCCACCATGACACGCGGCCTGCATGTGGGGCCCTGATGACATCCGGCAACCATGTGGGGCCCCCATGATATGCGGCACGTATTTGGGGCCCCCATGACAAGCGGCATGTATTTGGAGCCCCCATGACATGCGCCATGCATGTGGGGCCCCCATGACATGCGACATGGGTTTGGGGCCCCCATGACACGCGGCATGCATGTGGGGCCCCGATGACATGCGGCATGCATGAGTGGTCCCTCTGACATGCTTCATATACGTGGGGCCCCCCTGACATGGGGCATGCATTTGGGGCCCCCATGACATGCGATATGCATTTGCGGCCCCCATGACATGCAGCATTCATTTGGCATGCATGTGGGGCCCCCATGACATTCGCTATGCATGTGGGGGCCCCATGATATGCGGCATGCATTTGGAGCCACCATGACATGCGGCATGCACGTGGGGCACCCATGACAGGCATAATGCATTTGGGGCCCCCATGACATGCGGTATGCATGTGGGGCCCCCATGACATGCGTCATTCATGTGGGGCCCCCATGACATGCGTCATTCATGTGGGGCCCCAATGACATGCGACATACATTTGTGGCTCCCATGTCATGCGCCATGCAT
This sequence comes from Phyllobates terribilis, assembly GCF_046119375.1. NCBI lineage: Eukaryota > Metazoa > Chordata > Amphibia > Anura > Dendrobatidae > Phyllobates > Phyllobates terribilis. The sequence continues at coordinate 4,672,250 of NW_027362840.1, read as the reverse complement.
GTGGGGCCCCCATGACATGCGGCATGCATTTGGAGCCACCATGACATGCGGCATGCACGTGGGCCCCCCATGACATGCGGTATGCATGTGGGGCCCCCATGACATGCGTCATTCATGTGGGGCCCCAATGACATGCGTCATTCATGTGGGGCCCCAATGACATGCGACATACATTTGTGGCTCCCATGACATGCGGCATGCATTTGGGGCCCTCATGACATGCGGCATGCACGTGGGCCCCCATGACATGCGGCATGCATGTGGAGCCCACATGACATGTGGCATGCACTTGGGGACCCCATGACAAGCCGCATGCATTTGGGGACCACATGACAGAAAATATGCAGCAAAGTCCTTAAATAATGCAGCAGAGTCCTTAAATAATGCAAAAAGTCCTTAAATAATGCAGCAGAGTCCTTAAATAATGCAGCAAAGTCCTTAAGTAATGCAGCGAAGCCCTTAAATAATGCAAGAAAGTCCTTAAATAATGCAGCAGAGTCCTTAAATACCACAGCAGAGTCCTTAAATAATGCAGCAAAGTCCTTAAATAATGCAGCAGAGTCCTTAAATAATGCAACAAAGTCCTTAAAAAATGCAGCAGAGTCCTTAAATACTGATTCAGAATCCTTAAATATAGCAGCAAAGTCCTTAAATAATGCACCAGAGTCCTTAAATACCGCAGCAGAGTCCTTAAATATTGCAGCAAAGTTCTTAAATAATGCAGCAAAGTCCTTAAATAATGCAGCAGAGTCCTTAAGTACCGCAGCAGAGGGCTTAAATAATGCAGCAGAGTCCTCAAATGCTTCAACAGAGTCATGAAATAATGCAGCATAGTCCTTAAATAATGCAGCAACGTCCTTAAATAATGCTGCAGAGTCCTTAAATAAAGCAGCAAATTCCTTAAAAAATGCAGCAGAGTCCTTAAAGAATTCAACAAAGTCCTTAAATAAGGCAGCAAAGTCCTTAAAAAATGCAGCAGAGTCCTTACATACCTCAGCAGAGTCCTTAAATAATGCAACAAAGTCCCTAAATAATGCAACAGAGTCCTTAAATAATGAAGCAGAGTCCTTAAATAATGCAGCAAATTCCTTAAATAATGTAGCAGAGTCCTTAAATAATGCAACAAAATCCTTAAATAATGCAGCAGAATCGTTAAATAATGCAGCAAAGTCCTTAAATAATGCAGCAGAGTACTTAAATACCGCAGCAGAGTCCTTAAATAATTCAGCAAAGTCCTTAAATAATGCAGCAGATTCCTAAAATGCTTCAGCAGAGTCATTAAATAATGCAGCAGAGTCCTTAAATAATGCAGCAAATTCCTTAAATAATGCAGCAGAGTCCTTAAATAATGCAACAAAGTCCTTAAATAATGCAGCAGAGTCCTTAAATAATGCAACAAAGTCTTTAAATAATGCAGCAGAGTCCTTTAATAATGAAGCAGAGTACTTAAATATTGCAGCAAAGTACTTAAATAATGCAGCAGAGTCCTTAAATAATGTAACAAAGTCCTTAAATAATGAAGCAGAATCCTTAAATAATGCAACAAAGTCCTTAAGTAATAATGCAGAGTCCTTAAATACCGCAGCAGAGTCATTAAATAATGCAGCAAAGTCCTTAAATAATGCAGCAGAGTCCTTAATTACCGCAGCAGAGTGCTTAAATAATACAGCAGAGTCCTTAAATAATGCAGCAGAGTCCTCAAATGCTTCAGCAGAGTCATTAAATAATGCAGCAGAGTCCTTAAATAATGCAGCAAATTCCTAAAATAATGCAGCAGAGTCCTTAAGTAATGCAACAAAGTCCTTAAATAATGCAGCAGAGTCCTTAAATAATGCAGCAAAGTCCATAAATAATGCAGCAGAGTCCTTAAATATGCAGGGAATTCCTTAAATACTGCAGCAGAGTCCTTAAATAATGCAACAGAGTTCTAAAATGCTTCAGCAGAGTCATTAAATAATGCAGCAGAGTCCTTAAATAATGCAGCAGAGTCCTTAAATAATGCAACAAAGTCTTTAAATAATGCAGCAGAGTCCTTAGATACTGAAGCAAAGTCCTTAAATATTGCAGCAAAGTACTTAAATAATGCAGCAGAGTCCTTAAATAATGCAACACATTCCTTAAATAATGAAGCAGAATCCTTAAATAATGCAACAAAGTCCTTAAGTAATAATGCAGAGTCCTTAAATACTGCAGCAGAGAGCTTAAATAATGCAGCAGAGTCCTTAAATAATGCAGCAGAGTTATTAAATAATGCAGCAGAGTCCTGAAATAATGCAGGAAATTCCTTAAATAATGCAGCAGAGTCCTTAAATAATACAACAAAGTCCTTAAATAATGCAGTAGAGTCCTTAAATAATGCAGCAAAGTCCATAAAAAAATGCAGCAGAGTCCTTAAATATGGAGCAAATTCCTTAAATTCTGCAGCAGAGTCCTTAAATAATGCAACAAAGTCCTAAAATAATGCAGCAGAGTGCTTAAATACTGAAGCAGAGTCCTTAAATAATGCAGCAAATTCCTTAAATAATGCATCAGAGTCCTTAAATAATGCAACTAAGTCGTTAAATAATGCAGTAGAATCCTTAAATAATGCAGCAAAGTCATTGTAAAATGCAGCAGCATCCTTAAATACTGAATCAGAGTCCTTAAATAATGCAGCAAGTCCTTAAATAATGAAGCAGAGTCCTTAAATAATGCAGCAGAGTCCTCAAATGCTTCCGCAAAGTCATTAAATAATGCAGCAGAGTCCTTAAATAATGCAGCAGAGTCCTTAAATAATGCAACAAAGTCCTTAAATAATGCAGCAGAGTCCTTAAATAATGCAGCACAGTCCTTAAATAATGCAGCAGAGTCCTTAAATAATGCAACAAAGTCATTAAATAATGCAGCAGAGTCCTTAAATACCGCAGCCGCGTACTTAAATAATTCAGCAAAGTCCTTAAATAATGCAGCAGAGTCCTTAAATAATGCAGCAGAGTCGTTAAGTGCCACAGCAGAGTCCTTAAATACCGCAGCGGAGTGCTTAAATAATGCAGCAGAGTCCTTAAATAATGCAGCACCGTGCTTAAATAATGCAGCAAAGTCTTAAATACTGAAGCAGAGTCCTTAAATATTGCAACAAAGTCCTAAAATAATGCAGCAGAATCCTTAATTACCGCAGCAGAGTCCTTAAATATTGCAGCAAAGTACTTAAATAATGCAGCAGAGTCCTTAAATAATGCAACAAAGTCCTTCAATAATGCAGCATAGTCCTTAACTAATGCAACAAAGTCAATAAATAATGCAGCAGAGTCCTTAAATAATGCAGCAACGTCCTTAAATAATGCAGCAGAGTCCTTAGATAATGCAACAACGTCCTTAAATAATGCAGCAGAGTCCTTAAATACCGCAGCAGAGTACTTAGATAATTCAGCAAAGTCCTTAAATAATGCAGCAGAGTCCTTAAATAATGCAGCAAAGTCCTCAAATGCTTCAGCAGAGTCAATACATAATGCACCAGAGTCCTTAAATAATGCAACAAAGTCCTTAAATAATGCAGCAGAGTACTTAAATAATGCAGCAAAGTCCTTAAATAAAGCAGCAGAGTCCTTACATAATGCAACAAAGTCCTTAAATAATGCAGCCGAGTCCTTAAATACTGAAGCAGAGTCCTTAAATTTGCAGCAAAGTCCTTAAATACCGCAGCAGAGTCATTAAATAATGCAGCAAAGTCCTTAAATAATGCAGCAGAGTCCTTAAATACCGCAGCAGATTGCTTCAATAATGTAGCAGAGTCCTTAAATAATGCAACAGAGTCCTTAAATAATGCAGCAGAGTCCTTAAATAATGCAACATAGTTCTTAAATAATGCAGCAAAGTCCTTAAATTATGCAGCAGAGTCCTTAAGTACCGCACCAGATTGCTTATATAATGTAGCAGAGTCCTTAAATAATGCAACAGAGTCCTTAAATAATGCAGCAGAGTCCTCAAAAGCTTCAGAAGAGTCATTAAATAATGCAGCAGAGTCCTTAAATAATGTAGCAAATTCATTAAATAATGCAGCAGAGACCTTAAATAATGCAACAAAGTCCTTAAATAATGCAGCCGAGTCCTTAAATAATACAGCAAAGCCATTAAATAATGCAGCAGAGTCGTTAAGTAATGCAGCAAATTACTTAAATAATGCAGCAGTGTACTTAAATAATGCAACAAAGTCCATAAATAATGAAGCAAAGTCCTTAAATAATGCAGCAGAGTCCTTAAATACCGCAGCAGAGAACTTAAATAATGCAAGAAAGTCCCTAAATAATGCAGTAGAGTCCTTAAATCCTGAAGCAGAGTCCTAAAATAATGCAGCTAATTCCTTAAATAATGCAGTAGAGTCCTTAAATACCGCAGCAGAGTCCTTAAATAATTCAGCAAAGTCCTTAAATAATGCAGCAGAGTCCTTAAATTTTACAGCAGAGTCCTTAAGTGCCACAGCAGAGTCCTTAAATACCGCAGCAAAGTCCTTAAATACTGAAGCAGAGTCCTTAAATATTGCAACAAAGTCCTAAAATAATGCAGCAGAGTCCTTAAATACCGCAGCAGAGTAGTTAAATATTGCAGCAAAGTACTTAAATAATGCAGCAGAGTCCTTAAATACCGCAGCAGATTGCTTAAATAATGTAGCAGAGTCCTTAAATAATGCAACAGAGTCCTTAAATAATGCAGCAGATTCCTTAAATAATGCAACAAAGTCCTTAAATAATGCAGCAGAGTCCTTAAATACTGAAGCAGAGTCCTTAAATATTGCAGCAAAGTCCTTAAATAATGCAGCAGAGTCCTTAAATACCGCAGCCGATTACTTAAATAATTCAGCAAAGTCCTTAAATAATGCAGCAGAGTCCTTAAGTGCCACAGCAGAGTCCTTAAATACCACAGCGGAGTGCTTAAATAATGTAGCAGAGTCCTTAAATACTGAAGCAGAGTCCTTAAATATTGCAAAAAAGTCCTAAAATAATTCAGCAGAATCCTTAAATACCGCAGCAGAGTCCTTAAATATTGCAGCAAAGTACTTAAATAATGCAGCAGAGTCCTTAAATAATGCAACAAAGTCCTTAAATAATGCAGCATAGTCCTTAACTAATGCAACAAAGTCTATAAATAATGCAGCAGAGTCCTTAAATAATGCAGCAAAGTCCTTAAATAATGCAGCAGAGTCCTTAGATAATGCAACAACGTCCTTAAATAATGCAGCAGAGTCCTTAAATAACGCAGCAGAGTACTTAAATAATTCAGCAAAGTCCTTAAATAATGCAGCAGAGTCCTTAACTAATGCAGCAGAGTCCTCAAATGCTTCAGCAGAGTGAATACATAATGCAGCAGAGTCCTTAAATAATGCAACAAAGTCCTTAAATAATGCAGCAGAGTCCTTAAATAATGCAGCAAATTCCTTAAATAAAGCAGCAGAGTCCTTAAAAAATGCAACAAAGTCCTTAAATAATGCAGCAGAGTCCTTAAATACTGAAGCAGAGTCCTTATCTTTGCAGAAAAGTCCTTAAATACCGCAGCAGAGTCATTAAATTATGCAGCAAAGTCCTTAAATAATGCAGCAGAGTCCTTAAATACTGCAGCAGATTGCTTAAATAATGTAGCAGAGTCCTTAAATAATGCAACAGAGTCCTTAAATAATGCAGCAGAGTCCTTAAATAATCAACAAAGTCCTTAAATAATGCAGCAGAGTCCTTAAATACTGAAGCAGAGTCCTTGAATATTGCAGCAAAGTCCTTAAATAATGCAGCAGAGTCCTTAAATACCGCAGCAGAGTCCTTAAATATTGCAGCAAAGTACTTAAATAATGCAGCTGAGTCCTTAAATAATGCAACAAAGTCCTTAAATAATGCAGCAGAATCCTTAAATAATGCAACAAAGTCCTTAAGTAATAATGAAGAGTCCGTAAATACCGCAGCAGAGTCATTAAATAATGCAGCAAAGTACTTAAATAATGCAGCAGAGTCCTTAAGTACCGCAGCAGAGTGCTTAAATAATGCAACAGAGTCCTCAAATGCTTCAGCAGAGTCATGAAATAATGCAGCATAGTCCTTAAATAATGCAGCAGAGACCTTAAATAATGCAACAAAGTCCTTAAATAATGCAGCAGAGTCCTTAAATAATGCAGCAAAGTCCTTAAATAATGCTGCAGAGTCCTTAAATATTGCAGCAAATTCCTTAAATAATGCAGCAGAGTCCTTAAATACCGCAGCAGAGTCCTTACATAATGCAACAAAGTCACTAAATAATGCAGCAGAGTCCTTAAATAATGAAGCAGAGTCCTTAAATAATGCAGCAAATTCCTTAAATAATGTAGCAGAGTCCTTAAAAAATGCAACAAAATCCTTAAATAATGCAGCAGAATCCTTAAATAATGCAGCAAAGTCCTTAAATAATGCAACAGAGTCCTTAAATAATGCAGCAGAGTCCTTAAATAATGCAGCAGAGTTCTAAAATGCTTCAGCAGAGTCCTTAAATATTGCAACAAAGTCCTAAAATAATGCAGCAGAATCCTTAAATACCGCAGCAGAGTCCTTAAATATTGCAGCAAAGTACTTAAATAAGGCAGCAGAGTCCTTAAATAATGCAACAAAGTCCTTCAATAATGCAGCATAGTCCTTAACTAATGCAACAAAGTCAATAAATAATGCAGCAGAGTCCTTAAATAATGCAGCAACGTCCTTAAATAATGCAGCAGAGTCCTTAGATAATGCAACAACGTCCTTAAATAATGCAGCAGAGACCTTAAATACCGCAGCAGAGTACTTAAATAATTCAGCAAAGTCCTTAAATAATGCAGCAGAGTCCTTAAATAATGCAGCAGAGTCCTCAAATGCTTCAGCAGAGTCAATACATAATGCAGCAGAGTCCTTAAATAATGCAACAAAGTCCTTAAATAATGCAGCAGAGTCCTTAAATAATGCAGCAAAGTCCTTAAATAAAGCAGCAGAGTCCTTACATAATGCAACAAAGTCCTTAAATAATGCAGCCGAGTCCTTAAATACTGCAGCAGAGTCATTAAATAATGCAGCAACGTCCTTAAATAATGCAGCAGAGTCCTTAGATAATGCAACAACGTCCTTAAATAATGCAGCAGAGTCCTTAAATACCGCAGCAGAGTACTTAAATAATTCAGCAAAGTCCTTAAATAATGCAGCAGAGTCCTTAAATAATGCAGCAGAGTTCTAAAATGCTTCAGCAGAGTCCTTAAATATTGCAACAATGTCCTAAAATAATGCAGCAGAATCCTTAAATACCGCAGCAGAGTCCTTAAATATTGCAGCAAAGTACTTAAATAAGGCAGCAGAGTCCTTAAATAATGCAACAAAGTCCTTCAATAATGCAGCATAGTCCTTAACTAATGCAACAAAGTCAATAAATAATGCAGCAGAGTCCTTAAATAATGCAGCAACGTCCTTAAATAATGCAGCAGAGTCCTTAGATAATGCAACAACGTCCTTAAATAATGCAGCAGAGTCCTTAAATACCGCAGCAGAGTACTTAAATAATTCAGCACAGTCCTTAAATAATGCAGCAGTGTCCTTAAATAATGCAGCAGAGTCCTCAAATGCTTCAGCAGAGTCAATACATAATGCAGCAGAGTCCTTAAATAATGCAACAAAGTCCTTAAATAATGCAGCAGAGTCCTTAAATAATGCAGCAAAGTCCTTAAATAAAGCAGCAGAGTCCTTACATAATGCAACAAAGTCCTTAAATTTGCAGCAAAGTCCTTAAATACCGCAGCAGAGTCATTAAATAATGCAGCAGAGTCCTTAAATAATGCAACATAGTTCTTAAATAATGCAGCAAAGTCTTTAAATTATGCAGCAGAGTCCTTAAATACCGCAGCAGATTGCTTATATAATGTAGCAGAGTCCTTAAATAATGCAACAGAGTCCTTAAATAATGCAGCAGAGTCCTCAAAAGCTTCAGAAGAGTCATTAAATAATGTAGCAAATTCATTAAATAATGCAGCAGAGACCTTAAATAATGCAACAAAGTCCTTAAATTATGCAGCCGAGTCCTTAAATAATACAGCAAAGCCCTTAAATAATGCAGCAGAGTCGTTAAGTAATGCAGCAAATTACTTAAATAATGCAGCAGTGTACTTAAATAATGCAACAAAGTCCATAAATAATGAAGCAAAGTCCTTAAATAATGCAGCAGAGTCCTTAAATACCGCAGCAGAGAACTTAAATAATGCAAGAAAGTCCCTAAATAATGCAGTAGAGTCCTTAAATCCTGAAGCAGAGTCCTAAAATAATGCAGCTAATTCCTTAAATAATGCAGTAGAGTCCTTAAATACCGCAGCAGAGTCCTTAAATAATGCAGCAAAATCCTTAAATAATGCAGCAGAGTCCTTAAATTTTACAGCAGAGTCCTTAAGTGCCACAGCAGAGTCCTTAAATACCGCAGCAGAGTGCTTAAATAATGCAGCAGAGTCCTTAAATAATGCAGCAAAGTCCTTAAATACTGAAGCAGAGTCCTTAAATATTGCAACAAAGTCCTAAAATAATGCAGCAGAGTCCTTAAATACCACAGCAGAGTCGTTAAATATTGCAGCAAAGTACTTAAATAATGCAGCAGAGTCCTTAAATACCGCAGCAGATTGCTTAAATAATGTAGCAGAGTCCTTAAATAATGCAACATAGTCCTTAAATAATGCAGCAGAGTCCTTAAATAATGCAACAAAGTCCTTAAATAATGCAGCAGAGTCCTTAAATACTGAAGCAGAGTCCTTAAATATTGCAGCAAAGTCCTTAAATAATGCATCAGAGTCCTTAAATACCGCAGCCGATTACTTAAATAATTCAGCAAAGTCCTTAAATAATGCAGCAGAGTCCTTAAGTGCCACAGCAGAGTCCTTAAATACCGCAGCGGAGTGCTTAAATAATGCAGCAGAGTCCTTAAATAATGCAGCACCATCCTTAAATAATGCAGCAAAGTCCTTAAATACTGAAGCAGAGTCCTTAAATATTGCAAAAAAGTCCTAAAATAATGCAGCAGAATCCTTAAATACCGCAGCAGAGTCCTTAAATATTGCAGCAAAGTACTTAAATAATGCAGCAGAGTCCTTAAATAATGCAACAAAGTCCTTAAATTATGCAGCATAGTCCTTAACTAATGCAACAAAGTCTATAAATAAGGCAGCAGAGTCCTTAAATAATGCAACAAAGTCCTTAAATAATGCAGCAGAGTCCTTAGATAATGCAACAACGTCCTTAAATAATGCAGCAGAGTCCTTAAATAACGCAGCAGAGTACTTAAATAATTCAGCAAAGTCCTTAAATAATGCAGCAGAGTCCTTAAATATTGCAGCAGAGTCCTCAAATGCTTCAGCAGAGTGAATACATAATGCAGCAGAGTCCTTAAATAATGCAACAAAGTCCTTAAATAATGCAGCAGAGTCCTTAAATAATGCAGCAAAGTCCTTAAATAAAGCAGCAGAGTCCTTAAATAATGCAAGAAAGTCCTTAAATAATGCAGCAGAGTCCTTAAATACTGAAGCAGAGTCCATATCTTTGCAGAAAAGTCCTTAAATACCGCAGCAGAGTCATTAAATTATGCAGCAAAGTCCTTAAATAATGCAGCAGAGTCCTTAAATACCGCAGCAGATTGCTTAAATAATGTAGCAGAGTCCTTAAATAATGCAACAGAGTCCTTAAATAATGCAGCAGAGTCCTTAAATAATGCAACAAAGTCCTTAAATAATGCAGCAGAGTCCTTAAATACTGAAGCAGAGTCCTTAAATATTGCAGCAAAGTCTTTAAATAATGCAGCAGAGTCCTTAAATACCACAGCAGAGTCCTTAAATATTGCAGCAAAGTACTTAAATAATGCAGCAGAGTCCTTAAATAATGCAACAAAGTCCTTAAATAATGCAGCAGAATCCTTAAATAATGCAACAAAGTCCTTAAGTAATAATGAAGAGTCCTTAAATACCGCAGCAGAGTCATTAAATAATGCAGCAAAGTCCTTAAATAATGCAGCAGAGTCCTTAAGTACCGCAGCAGAGTGCTTAAATAATGCAACAGAGTCTTCAAATGCTTCAGCAGAGTCATGAAATAATGCAGCATAGTCCTTAAATAATGCAGCAAATTCATTAAATAATGCAGCAGAGACCTTAAATAATGAAACAAAGTCCTTAAATAATGCAGCAGAGTCCTTAAATAATGCAGCAAAGTCCTTAAATAATGCTGCAGAGTCCTTAAATATTGCAGCAAATTCCTTAAATAATGCAGCAGAGTCCTTAAATACCGCAGCAGAGTCCTTACATAATGCAACAAAGTCCTAAAATAATGCAGCAGAGTCCTTAAATATTGCAGCAAAGTACTTAAATAATGCAGCAGAGTCCTTAAATAATGCAACAAAGTCCTTAAATAATGCAGCAGAATCCTTAAATAATGCAACAAAGTCCTTAAGTAATAATGAAGAGTCCTTAAATACCGCAGCAGAGTCATTAAATAATGCAACAAAGTCCTTAAATAATGCAGCAGAGTCCTTAAATACTGAAGCAGAGTCCTTAAATATTGCAGCAAAGTCCTTAAATAATGCATCAGAGTCCTTAAATACCGCAGCCGATTACTTAAATAATTCAGCAAAGTCCTTAAATAATGCAGCAGAGTCCTTAAGTGCCACAGCAGAGTCCTTAAATACCGCAGCGGAGTGCTTAAATAATGCAGCAGAGTCCTTAAATAATGCAGCACCATCCTTAAATAATGCAGCAAAGTCCTTAAATACTGAAGCAGAGTCCTTAAATATTGCAAAAAAGTCCTAAAATAATGCAGCAGAATCCTTAAATACCGCAGCAGAGTCCTTAAATATTGCAGCAAAGTACTTAAATAATGCAGCAGAGTCCTTAAATAATGCAACAAAGTCCTTAAATAATGCAGCATAGTCCTTAACTAATGCAACAAAGTCTATAAATAAGGCAGCAGAGTCCTTAAATAATGCAACAAAGTCCTTAAATAATGCAGCAGAGTCCTTAGATAATGCAACAACGTCCTTAAATAATGCAGCAGAGTCCTTAAATAACGCAGCAGAGTACTTAAATAATTCAGCAAAGTCCTTAAATAATGCAGCAGAGTCCTTAAATATTGCAGCAGAGTCCTCAAATGCTTCAGCAGAGTGAATACATAATGCAGCAGAGTCCTTAAATAATGCAACAAAGTCCTTAAATAATGCAGCAGAGTCCTTAAATAATGCAGCAAAGTCCTTAAATAAAGCAGCAGAGTCCTTAAATAATGCAAGAAAGTCCTTAAATAATGCAGCAGAGTCCTTAAATACTGAAGCAGAGTCCATATCTTTGCAGAAAAGTCCTTAAATACCGCAGCAGAGTCATTAAATTATGCAGCAAAGTCCTTAAATAATGCAGCAGAGTCCTTAAATACCGCAGCAGATTGCTTAAATAATGTAGCAGAGTCCTTAAATAATGCAACAGAGTCCTTAAATAATGCAGCAGAGTCCTTAAATAATGCAACAAAGTCCTTAAATAATGCAGCAGAGTCCTTAAATACTGAAGCAGAGTCCTTAAATATTGCAGCAAAGTCTTTAAATAATGCAGCAGAGTCCCTAAATACCACAGCAGAGTCCTTAAATATTGCAGCAAAGTACTTAAATAATGCAGCAGAGTCCTTAAATAATGCAACAAAGTCCTTAAATAATGCAGCAGAATCCTTAAATAATGCAACAAAGTCCTTAAGTAATAATGAAGAGTCCTTAAATACCGCAGCAGAGTCATTAAATAATGCAGCAAAGTCCTTAAATAATGCAGCAGAGTCCTTAAGTACCGCAGCAGAGTGCTTAAATAATGCAACAGAGTCTTCAAATGCTTCAGCAGAGTCATGAAATAATGCAGCATAGTCCTTAAATAATGCAGCAAATTCATTAAATAATGCAGCAGAGACCTTAAATAATGAAACAAAGTCCTTAAATAATGCAGCAGAGTCCTTAAATAATGCAGCAAAGTCCTTAAATAATGCTGCAGAGTCCTTAAATATTGCAGCAAATTCCTTAAATAATGCAGCAGAGTCCTTAAATACCGCAGCAGAGTCCTTACATAATGCAACAAAGTCACTAAATAATGCAGCAGAGTCCTTAAATAATGAAGCAGAGTCCTTAAATAATGCAGCAAAGTCCTTAAATAATGCTGCAGAGTCCTTAAATATTGCAGCAAATTCCTTAAATAATGCAGCAGAGTCCTTAAATACCGCAGCAGAGTCCTTACATAATGCAACAAAGTCACTAAATAATGCAGCAGAGTCCTTAAATAATGAAGCAGAGTCCTTAAATAATGCAGCAAATTCCTTAAATAATGTAGCAGAGTCCTTAAAAAATGCAACAAAATCCTTAAATAATGCAGCAGATTCCTTAAATAATGCAGCAAAGTCCTTAAATAATGCAACAGAGTCCTTAAATACTGAAGCAGAGTCCTTAAATAATGCAGCAGAGTCCTTAAATAATGCAGCAGAGTTCTAAAATGCTTCAGCAGAGTCCTTAAATATTGCAACAAAGTCCTAAAATAATGCAGCAGAATCCTTAAATACCGCAGCAGAGTCCTTAAATATTGCAGCAAAGTACTTAAATAAGGCAGCAGAGTCCTTAAATAATGCAACAAAGTCCTTCAATAATGCAGCATAGTCCTTAACTAATGCAACAAAGTCAATAAATAATGAAGCAGAGTCCTTAAATATTGCAGCAACGTCCTTAAATAATGCAGCAGAGTCCTTAGATAATGCAACAACGTCCTTAAATAATGCAGCAGAGTCCTTAAATACCGCAGCAGAGTACTTAAATAATTCAGCAAAGTCCTTAAATAATGCAGCAGAGTCCTTAAATAATGCAGCAGAGTCCTCAAATGCTTCAGCAGAGTCAATACATAATGCAGCAGAGTCCTTAAATAATGCAACAAAGTCCTTAAATAATGCAGCAGAGTCCTTAAATAATGCAGCAAAGTCCTTAAATAAAGCAGCAGAGTCCTTACATAATGCAACAAAGTCCTTAAATTTGCAGCAAAGTCCTTAAATACCGCAGCAGAGTCATTAAATAATGCAGCAGAGTCCTTAAATAATGCAACATAGTTCTTAAATAATGCAGCAAAGTCTTTAAATTATGCAGCAGAGTCCTTAAATACCGCAGCAGATTGCTTATATAATGTAGCAGAGTCCTTAAATAATGCAACAGAGTCCTTAAATAATGCAGCAGAGTCCTCAAAAGCTTCAGAAGAGTCATTAAATAATGCAGCAGAGTCCTTAAATAATGTAGCAAATTCATTAAATAATGCAGCAGAGACCTTAAATAATGCAACAAAGTCCTTAAATTATGCAGCCGAGTCCTTAAATAATACAGCAAAGCCCTTAATTAATGCAGCAGAGTCGTTAAGTAATGCAGCAAATTACTTAAATAATGCAGCAGTGTACTTAAATAATGCAACAAAGTCCATAAATAATGAAGCAAAGTCCTTAAATAATGCAGCAGAGTCCTTAAATACCGCAGCAGAGAACTTAAATAATGCAAGAAAGTCCCTAAATAATGCAGTAGAGTCCTTAAATCCTGAAGCAGAGTCCTAAAATAATGCAGCTAATTCCTTAAATAATGCAGTAGAGTCCTTAAATACCGCAGCAGAGTCCTTAAATAATTCAGCAAAGTCCTTAAATAATGCAGCAGAGTCCTTAAATTTTACAGCAGAGTCCTTAAGTGCCACAGCAGAGTCCTTAAATACCGCAGCAGAGTGCTTAAATAATGCAGCAGAGTCCTTAAATAATGCAGCAAAGTCCTTAAATACTGAAGCAGAGTCCTTAAATATTGCAACAAAGTCCTAAAATAATGCAGCAGAGTCCTTAAATACCACAGCAGAGTCATTAAATATTGCAGCAAAGTACTTAAATAATGCAGCAGAGTCCTTAAATACCGCAGCAGATTGCTTAAATAATGTAGCAGAGTCCTTAAATAATGCAACAGAGTCCTTAAATAATGCAGCAGAGTCCTTAAATAATGCAACAAAGTCCTTAAATAATGCAGCAGAGTCCTTAAATACTGAAGCAGAGTCCTTAAATATTGCAGCAAAGTCCTTAAATAATGCATCAGAGTCCTTAAATACCGCAGCCGATTACTTAAATAATTCAGCAAAGTCCTTAAATAATGCAGCAGAGTCCTTAAGTGCCACAGCAGAGTCCTTAAATATCGCAGCGGAGTGCTTAAATAATGCAGCAGAGTCCTTAAATAATGCAGCACCATCCTTAAATAATGCAGCAAAGTCCTTAAATACTGAAGCAGAGTCCTTAAATATTGCAAAAAAGTCCTAAAATAATGCAGCAGAATCCTTAAATACCGCAGCAGAGTCCTTAAATATTGCAGCAAAGTACTTAAATAATGCAGCAGAGTCCTTAAATAATGCAACAAAGTCCTTAAATAATGCAGCATAGTCCTTAACTAATGCAACAAAGTCTATAAATAAGGCAGCAGAGTCCTTAAATAATGCAACAAAGTCCTTAAATAATGCAGCAGAGTCCTTAGATAATGCAGCAACGTCCTTAAATAATGCAGCAGAGTCCTTAAATAACGCAGCAGAGTACTTAAATAATTCAGCAAAGTCCTTAAATAATGCAGCAGAGTCCTTAAATATTGCAGCAGAGTCCTCAAATGCTTCAGCAGAGTGAATACATAATGCAGCAGAGTCCTTAAATAATGCAACAAAGTCCTTAAATAATGCAGCAGAGTCCTTAAATAATGCAGCAAAGTCCTTAAATAAAGCAGCAGAGTCCTTAAATAATGCAAGAAAGTCCTTAAATAATGCAGCAGAGTCCTTAAATACTGAAGCAGAGTCCATATCTTTGCAGAAAAGTCCTTAAATACCGCAGCAGAGTCATTAAATTATGCAGCAAAGTCCTTAAATAATGCAGCAGAGTCCTTAAATACCGCAGCAGATTGCTTAAATAATGTAGCAGAGTCCTTAAATAATGCAACAAAGTCCTTAAATAATGCAGCAGAGTCCTTAAATAATGCAACAAAGTCCTTAAATAATGCAGCAGAGTCCTTAAATACTGAAGCAGAGTCCTTAAATATTGCAGCAAAGTCTTTAAATAATGCAGCAGAGTCCTTAAATACCACAGCAGAGTCCTTAAATATTGCAGCAAAGTACTTAAATAATGCAGCAGAGTCCTTAAATAATGCAACAAAGTCCTTAAATAATGCAGAAGAATCCTTAAATAATGCAACAAAGTCCTTAAGTAATAATGAAGAGTCCTTAAATACCACAGCAGAGTCATTAAATAATGCAGCAAAGTCCTTAAATAATGCAGCAGAGTCCTTAAGTACCGCAGCAGAGTGCTTAAATAATGCAACAGAGTCTTCAAATGCTTCAGCAGAGTCATGAAATAATGCAGCATAGTCCTTAAATAATGCAGCAAATTCATTAAATAATGCAGCAGAGACCTTAAATAATGCAACAAAGTCCTTAAATAATGCAGCAGAGTCCTTAAATAATGCAGCAAAGTCCTTAAATAATGCTGCAGAGTCCTTAAATATTGCAGCAAATTCCTTAAATAATGCAGCAGAGTCCTTAAATACCGCAGCAGAGTCCTTACATAATGCAACAAAGTCACTAAATAATGCAGCAGAGTCCTTAAATAATGAAGCAGAGTCCTTAAATAATGCAGCAAAGTCCTTAAATAATGCTGCAGAGTCCTTAAATATTGCAGCAAATTCCTTAAATAATGCAGCAGAGTCCTTAAATACCGCAGCAGAGTCCTTACATAATGCAACAAAGTCACTAAATAATGCAGCAGAGTCCTTAAATAATGAAGCAGAGTCCTTAAATAATGCAGCAAATTCCTTAAATAATGTAGCAGAGTCCTTAAAAAATGCAACAAAATCCTTAAATAATGCAGCAGAATCCTTAAATAATGCAGCAAAGTCCTTAAATAATGCAACAGAGTCCTTAAATACTGAAGCAGAGTCCTTAAATAATGCAGCAGAGTCCTTAAATAATGCAGCAGAGTTCTAAAATGCTTCAGCAGAGTCCTTAAATATTGCAACAAAGTCCTAAAATAATGCAGCAGAATCCTTAAATACCGCAGCAGAGTCCTTAAATATTGCAGCAAAGTACTTAAATAAGGCAGCAGAGTCCTTAAATAATGCAACAAAGTCCTTCAATAATGCAGCATAGTCCTTAACTAATGCAACAAAGTCAATAAATAATGCAGCAGAGTCCTTAAATAATGCAGCAATGTCCTTAAATAATGCAGCAGAGTCCTTAGATAATGCAACAACGTCCTTAAATAATGCAGCAGAGTCCTTAAATACCGCAGCAGAGTACTTAAATAATTCAGCAAAGTCCTTAAATAATGCAGCAGAGTCCTTAAATAATGCAGCAGAGTCCTCAAATGCTTCAGCAGAGTCAATACATAATGCAGCAGAGTCCTTAAATAATGCAACAAAGTCCTTAAATAATGCAGCAGAGTCCTTAAATAATGCAGCAAAGTCCTTAAATAAAGCAGCAGAGTCCTTACATAATGCAACAAAGTCCTTAAATAATGCAGCCGAGTCCTTAAATACTGAAGCAGAGTCCTTAAATTTGCAGCAAAGTCCTTAAATACCGCAGCAGAGTCATTAAATAATGCAGCAAAGTCCTTAAATAATGCAGCAGAGTCCTTAAATACCGCAGAAGATTGCTTTAATAATGTAGCAGAGTCCTTAAATAATGCAACAGAGTCCTTAAATAATGCAGCAGAGTACTTAAATAATGCAACATAGTTCTTAAATAATGCAGCAAAGTCCTTAAATTATGCAGCAGAGTCCTTAAATACCGCAGCAGATTGCTTATATAATGTAGCAGAGTCCTTAAATAATGCAGCAGAGTCCTCAAAAGCTTCAGAAGAGTCATTAAATAATGCAGCAGAGTCCTTAAATAATGTAGCAAATTCATTAAATAATGCAGCAGAGACCTTAAATAATGCAACAAAGTCCTTAAATTATGCAGCCGAGTCCTTAAATAATACAGCAAAGCCCTTAAATAATGCAGCAGAGTCGTTAAGTAATGCAGCAAATTACTTAAATAATGCAGCAGTGTACTTAAATAATGCAACAAAGTCCATAAATAATGAAGCAAAGTCCTTAAATAATGCAGCAGAGTCCTTAAATACTGCAGCAGAGAACTTAAATAATGCAAGAAAGTCCCTAAATAATGCAGTAGAGTCCTTAAATCCTGAAGCAGAGTCCTAAAATAATGCAGCTAATTCCTTAAAAAATGCAGTAGAGTCCTTAAATACCGCAGCAGAGTCCTTAAATAATTCAGCAAAGTCCTTAAATAATGCAGCAGAGTCCTTAAATTTTACAGCAGAGTCCTTAAGTGCCACAGCAGAGTCCTTAAATACCGCAGCAGAGTGCTTAAATAATGCAGCAGAGTCCTTAAATAATGCAGCAAAGTCCTTAAATACTGAAGCAGAGTCCTTAAATATTGCAACAAAGTCCTAAAATAATGCAGCAGAGTCCTTAAATACCGCAGCAGAGTCGTTAAATATTGCAGCAAAGTACTTAAATAATGCAGCAGAGTCCTTAAATACTGCAGCAGATTGCTTAAATAATGTAGCAGAGTCCTTAAATAATGCAACAGAGTCCTTAAATAATGCAGCAGAGTCCTTAAATAATGCAACAAAGTCCTTAAATAATGCAGCAGAGTCCTTAAATACTGAAGCAGAGTCCTTAAATATTGCAGCAAAGTCCTTAAATAATGCATCAGAGTCCTTAAATACCGCAGCCGATTACTTAAATAATTCAGCAAAGTCCTTAAATAATGCAGCAGAGTCCTTAAGTGCCACAGCAGAGTCCTTAAATACCGCAGCGGAGTGCTTAAATAATGCAGCAGAGTCCTTAAATAATGCAGCACCATCCTTAAATAATGCAGCAAAGTCCTTAAATACTGAAGCAGAGTCCTTAAATATTGTAAAAAAGTCCTAAAATAATGCAGCAGAATCCTTAAATACCGCAGCAGAGTCCTTAAATATTGCAGCAAAGTACTTAAATAATGCAGCAGACTCCTTAAATAATGCAACAAAGTCCTTAAATAATGCAGCATAGTCCTTAACTAATGCAACAAAGTCTATAAATAAGGCAGCAGAGTCCTTAAATAATGCAGCAAAGTCCTTAAATAATGCAGCAGAGTCCTTAGATAATGCAACAACGTCCTTAAATAATGCAGCAGAGTCCTTAAATAACGCAGCAGAGTACTTAAATAATTCAGCAAAGTCCTTAAATAATGCAGCAGAGTCCTTAAATAATGCAGCAGAGTCCTCAAATGCTTCAGCAGAGTGAATACATAATGCAGCAGAGTCCTTAAATAATGCAACAAAGTCCTTAAATAATGCAGCAGAGTCCTTAAATAATGCAGCAAAGTCCTTAAATAAAGCAGCAGAGTCCTTAAATAATGCAACAAAGTCCTTAAATAATGCAGCAGAGTCCTTAAATACTGAAGCAGAGTCCATATCTTTGCAGAAAAGTCCTTAAATACCGCAGCAGAGTCATTAAATTATGCAGCAAAGTCCTTAAATAATGCAGCAGAGTCCTTAAATTCTGCAGCAGATTGCTTAAATAATGTAGCAGAGTCCTTAAATAATGCAACAGAGTCCTTAAATAATGCAGCAGAGTCCTTAAATAATGCAACAAAGTCCTTAAATAATGCAGCAGAGTCCTTAAATACTGAAGCAGAGTCCTTAAATATTGCAGCAAAGTCTTTAAATAATGCAGCAGAGTCCTTAAATACCACAGCAGAGTCCTTAAATATTGCAGCAAAGTACTTAAATAATGCAGCAGAGTCCTTAAATAATGCAACAAAGTCCTTAAATAATGCAGCAGAATCCTTAAATAATGCAACAAAGTCCTTAAGTAATAATGAAGAGTCCTTAAATACCGCAGCAGAGTCATTAAATAATGCAGCAAAGTCCTTAAATAATGCAGCAGAGTCCTTAAGTACCGCAGCAGAGTGCTTAAATAATGCAACAGAGTCTTCAAATGCTTCAGCAGAGTCATGAAATAATGCAGCATAGTCCTTAAATAATGCAGCAAATTCATTAAATAATGCAGCAGAGACCTTAAATAATGCAACAAAGTCCTTAAATAATGCAGCAGAGTCCTTAAATAATGCAGCAAAGTCCTTAAATAATGCTGCAGAGTCCTTAAATATTGCAGCAAATTCCTTAAATAATGCAGCAGAGTCCTTAAATACTGCAGCAGAGTCCTTACATAATGCAACAAAGTCACTAAATGATGCAGCAGAGTCCTTAAATAATGAAGCAGAGTCCTTAAATAATGCAGCAAAGTCCTTAAATAATGCTGCAGAGTCCTTAAATATTGCAGCAAATTCCTTAAATAATGCAGCAGAGTCCTTAAATACCGCAGCAGAGTCCTTACATAATGCAACAAAGTCACTAAATAATGCAGCAGAGTCCTTAAATAATGAAGCAGAGTCCTTAAATAATGCAGCAAATTCCTTAAATAATGTAGCAGAGTCCTTAAAAAATGCAACAAAATCCTTAAATAATGCAGCAGAATCCTTAAATAATGCAGCAAAGTCCTTAAATAATGCAACAGAGTCCTTAAATACTGAAGCAGAGTCCTTAAATAATGCAGCAGAGTCCTTAAATAATGCAGCAGAGTTCTAAAATGCTTCAGCAGAGTCCTTAAATATTGCAACAAAGTCCTAAAATAATGCAGCAGAATCCTTAAATACCGCAGCAGAGTCCTTAAATATTGCAGCAAAGTACTTAAATAAGGCAGCAGAGTCCTTAAATAATGCAACAAAGTCCTTCAATAATGCAGCATAGTCCTTAACTAATGCAACAAAGTCAATAAATAATGCAGCAGAGTCCTTAAATAATGCAGCAATGTCCTTAAATAATGCAGCAGAGTCCTTAGATAATGCAACAACGTCCTTAAATAATGCAGCAGAGTCCTTAAATACCGCAGCAGAGTACTTAAATAATTCAGCAAAGTCCTTAAATAATGCAGCAGAGTCCTTAAATAATGCAGCAGAGTCCTCAAATGCTTCAGCAGAGTCAATACATAATGCAGCAGAGTCCTTAAATAATGCAACAAAGTCCTTAAATAATGCAGCAGAGTCCTTAAATAATGCAGCAAAGTCCTTAAATAAAGCAGCAGAGTCCTTACATAATGCAACAAAGTCCTTAAATAATGCAGCCGAGTCCTTAAATACTGAAGCAGAGTCCTTAAATTTGCAGCAAAGTCCTTAAATACCGCAGCAGAGTCATTAAATAATGCAGCAAAGTCCTTAAATAATGCAGCAGAGTCCTTAAATACCGCAGCAGATTGCTTTAATAATGTAGCAGAGTCCTTAAATAATGCAACAGAGTCCTTAAATAATGCAGCAGAGTCCTTAAATAATGCAACATAGTTCTTAAATAATGCAGCAAAGTCCTTAAATTATGCAGCAGAGTCCTTAAATACCGCAGCAGATTGCTTTTATAATGTAGCAGAGTCCTTAAATAATGCAGCAGAGTCCTCAAAAGCTTCAGAAGAGTCATTAAATAATGCAGCAGAGTCCTTAAATAATGTAGCAAATTCATTAAATAATGCAGCAGAGACCTTAAATAATGCAACAAAGTCCTTAAATTATGCAGCCGAGTCCTTAAATAATACAGCAAAGCCCTTAAATAATGCAGCAGAGTCGTTAAGTAATGCAGCAAATTACTTAAATAATGCAGCAGTGTACTTAAATAATGCAACAAAGTCCATAAATAATGAAGCAAAGTCCTTAAATAATGCAGCAGAGTCCTTAAATACCGCAGCAGAGAACTTAAATAATGCAAGAAAGTCCCTAAATAATGCAGTAGAGTCCTTAAATCCTGAAGCAGAGTCCTAAAATAATGCAGCTAATTCCTTAAATAATGCAGTAGAGTCCTTAAATACCGCAGCAGAGTCCTTAAATAATTCAGCAAAGTCCTTAAATAATGCAGCAGAGTCCTTAAATTTTACAGCAGAGTCCTTAAGTGCCACAGCAGAGTCCTTAAATACCGCAGCAGAGTGCTTAAATAATGCAGCAGAGTCCTTAAATAATGCAGCAAAGTCCTTAAATACTGAAGCAGAGTCCTTAAATATTGCAACAAAGTCCTAAAATAATGCAGCAGAGTCCTTAAATACCGCAGCAGAGTCGTTAAATATTGCAGCAAAGTACTTAAATAATGCAGCAGAGTCCTTAAATACTGCAGCAGATTGCTTAAATAATGTAGCAGAGTCCTTAAATAATGCAACAGAGTCCTTAAATAATGCAGCAGAGTCCTTAAATAATGCAACAAAGTCCTTAAATAATGCAGCAGAGTCCTTAAATACTGAAGCAGAGTCCTTAAATATTGCAGCAAAGTCCTTAAATAATGCATCAGAGTCCTTAAATACCGCAGCCGATTACTTAAATAATTCAGCAAAGTCCTTAAATAATGCAGCAGAGTCCTTAAGTGCCACAGCAGAGTCCTTAAATACCGCAGCGGAGTGCTTAAATAATGCAGCAGAGTCCTTAAATAATGCAGCACCATCCTTAAATAATGCAGCAAAGTCCTTAAATACTGAAGCAGAGTCCTTAAATATTGTAAAAAAGTCCTAAAATAATGCAGCAGAATCCTTAAATACCGCAGCAGAGTCCTTAAATATTGCAGCAAAGTACTTAAATAATGCAGCAGAGTCCTTAAATAATGCAACAAAGTCCTTAAATAATGCAGCATAGTCCTTAACTAATGCAACAAAGTCTATAAATAAGGCAGCAGAGTCCTTAAATAATGCAGCAAAGTCCTTAAATAATGCAGCAGAGTCCTTAGATAATGCAACAACGTCCTTAAATAATGCAGCAGAGTCCTTAAATAACGCAGCAGAGTACTTAAATAATTCAGCAAAGTCCTTAAATAATGCAGCAGAGTCCTTAAATAATGCAGCAGAGTCCTCAAATGCTTCAGCAGAGTGAATACATAATGCAGCAGAGTCCTTAAATAATGCAACAAAGTCCTTAAATAATGCAGCAGAGTCCTTAAATAATGCAGCAAAGTCCTTAAATAAAGCAGCAGAGTCCTTAAATAATGCAACAAAGTCCTTAAATAATGCAGCAGAGTCCTTAAATACTGAAGCAGAGTCCATATCTTTGCAGAAAAGTCCTTAAATACCGCAGCAGAGTCATTAAAT
This sequence comes from Phyllobates terribilis, assembly GCF_046119375.1. Lineage (NCBI taxonomy): Eukaryota > Metazoa > Chordata > Amphibia > Anura > Dendrobatidae > Phyllobates > Phyllobates terribilis. Next base: position 4,650,065 of record NW_027362840.1, on the reverse strand, counting down.
TATGCAGCAAAGTCCTTAAATAATGCAGCAGAGTCCTTAAATTCTGCAGCAGATTGCTTAAATAATGTAGCAGAGTCCTTAAATAATGCAACAGAGTCCTTAAATAATGCAGCAGAGTCCTTAAATAATGCAACAAAGTCCTTAAATAATGCAGCAGAGTCCTTAAATACTGAAGCAGAGTCCTTAAATATTGCAGCAAAGTCTTTAAATAATGCAGCAGAGTCCTTAAATACCGCAGCAGAGTCCTTAAATATTGCAGCAAAGTACTTAAATAATGCAGCAGAGTCCTTAAATAATGCAACAAAGTCCTTAAATAATGCAGCAGAATCCTTAAATAATGCAACAAAGTCCTTAAGTAATAATGAAGAGTCCTTAAATACCGCAGCAGAGTCATTAAATAATGCAGCAAAGTCCTTAAATAATGCAGCAGAGTCCTTAAGTACCGCAGCAGAGTGCTTAAATAATGCAACAGAGTCTTCAAATGCTTCAGCAGAGTCATGAAATAATGCAGCATAGTCCTTAAATAATGCAGCAAATTCATTAAATAATGCAGCAGAGTCCTTAAATAATGCAGCAAAGTCCTTAAATACTGAAGCAGAGTCCTTAAATATTGCAACAAAGTCCTAAAATAATGCAGCAGAGTCCTTAAATACCACAGCAGAGTCGTTAAATATTGCAGCAAAGTACTTAAATAATGCAGCAGAGTCCTTAAATACCGCAGCAGATTGCTTAAATAATGTAGCAGAGTCCTTAAATAATGCAACAGAGTCCTTAAATAATGCAGCAGAGTCCTTAAATAATGCAACAAAGTCCTTAAATAATGCAGCAGAGTCCTTAAATACTGAAGCAGAGTCCTTAAATATTGCAGCAAAGTCCTTAAATAATGCATCAGAGTCCTTAAATACCGCAGCCGATTACTTAAATAATTCAGCAAAGTCCTTAAATAATGCAGCAGAGTCCTTAAGTGCCACAGCAGAGTCCTTAAATACCGCAGCGGAGTGCTTAAATAATGCAGCAGAGTCCTTAAATAATGCAGCACCATCCTTAAATAATGCAGCAAAGTCCTTAAATACTGAAGCAGAGTCCTTAAATATTGCAAAAAAGTCCTAAAATAATGCAGCAGAATCCTTAAATACCGCAGCAGAGTCCTTAAATATTGCAGCAAAGTACTTAAATAATGCAACAGAGTCCTTAAATAATGCAACAAAGTCCTTAAATAATGCAGCATAGTCCTTAACTAATGCAACAAAGTCTATAAATAATGCAGCAGAGTCCTTAAATAATGCAGCAAAGTCCTTAAATAATGCAGCAGAGTCCTTAGATAATGCAACAACGTCCTTAAATAATGCAGCAGAGTCCTTAAATAACGCAGCAGAGTACTTAAATAATTCAGCAAAGTCCTTAAATAATGCAGCAGAGTCCTTAAATATTGCAGCAGAGTCCTCAAATGCTTCAGCAGAGTGAATACATAATGCAGCAGAGTCCTTAAATAATGCAACAAAGTCCTTAAATAATGCAGCAGAGTCCTTAAATAATGCAGCAAAGTCCTTAAATAAAGCAGCAGAGTCCTTAAATAATGCAAGAAAGTCCTTAAATAATGCAGCAGAGTCCTTAAATACTGAAGCAGAGTCCATATCTTTGCAGAAAAGTCCTTAAATACCGCAGCAGAGTCATTAAATTATGCAGCAAAGTCCTTAAATAATGCAGCAGAGTCCTTAAATACCGCAGCAGATTGCTTAAATAATGTAGCAGAGTCCTTAAATAATGCAACAGAGTCCTTAAATAATGCAGCAGAGTCCTTAAATAATGCAACAAAGTCCTTAAATAATGCAGCAGAGTCCTTAAATACTGAAGCAGAGTCCTTAAATATTGCAGCAAAGTCTTTAAATAATGCAGCAGAGTCCTTAAATACCACAGCAGAGTCCTTAAATATTGCAGCAAAGTACTTAAATAATGCAGCAGAGTCCTTAAATAATGCAACAAAGTCCTTAAATAATGCAGCAGAATCCTTAAATAATGCAACAAAGTCCTTAAGTAATAATGAAGAGTCCTTAAATACCGCAGCAGAGTCATTAAATAATGCAGCAAAGTCCTTAAATAATGCAGCAGAGTCCTTAAGTACCGCAGCAGAGTGCTTAAATAATGCAACAGAGTCTTCAAATGCTTCAGCAGAGTCATGAAATAATGCAGCATAGTCCTTAAATAATGCAGCAAATTCATTAAATAATGCAGCAGAGACCTTAAATAATGCAGCAAAGTCCTTAAATAATGCTGCAGAGTCCTTAAATATTGCAGCAAATTCCTTAAATAATGCAGCAGAGTCCTTAAATACCGCAGCAGAGTCCTTACATAATGCAACAAAGTCACTAAATAATGCAGCAGAGTCCTTAAATAATGAAGCAGAGTCCTTAAATAATGCAGCAAAGTCCTTAAATAATGCTGCAGAGTCCTTAAATATTGCAGCAAATTCCTTAAATAATGCAGCAGAGTCCTTAAATACCGCAGCAGAGTCCTTACATAATGCAACAAAGTCACTAAATAATGCAGCAGAGTCCTTAAATAATGAAGCAGAGTCCTTAAATAATGCAGCAAATTCCTTAAATAATGTAGCAGAGTCCTTAAAAAATGCAACAAAATCCTTAAATAATGCAGCAGAATCCTTAAATAATGCAGCAAAGTCCTTAAATAATGCAACAGAGTCCTTAAATACTGAAGCAGAGTCCTTAAATAATGCAGCAGAGTCCTTAAATAATGCAGCAGAGTTCTAAAATGCTTCAGCAGAGTCCTTAAATATTGCAACAAAGTCCTAAAATAATGCAGCAGAATCCTTAAATACCGCAGCAGAGTCCTTAAATATTGCAGCAAAGTACTTAAATAAGGCAGCAGAGTCCTTAAATAATGCAACAAAGTCCTTCAATAATGCAGCATAGTCCTTAACTAATGCAACAAAGTCAATAAATAATGCAGCAGAGTCCTTAAATAATGCAGCAATGTCCTTAAATAATGCAGCAGAGTCCTTAGATAATGCAACAACGTCCTTAAATAATGCAGCAGAGTCCTTAAATACCTCAGCAGAGTACTTAAATAATTCAGCAAAGTCCTTAAATAATGCAGCAGAGTCCTTAAATAATGCAGCAGAGTCCTCAAATGCTTCAGCAGAGTCAATACATAATGCAGCAGAGTCCTTAAATAATGCAACAAAGTCCTTAAATAATGCAGCAGAGTCCTTAAATAATGCAGCAAAGTCCTTAAATAAAGCAGCAGAGTCCTTACATAATGCAACAAAGTCCTTAAATAATGCAGCCGAGTCCTTAAATACTGAAGCAGAGTCCTTAAATTTGCAGCAAAGTCCTTAAATACCGCAGCAGTCATTAAATAATGCAGCAAAGTCCTTAAATAATGCAGCAGAGTCCTTAAATACCGCAGCAGATTGCTTTAATAATGTAGCAGAGTCCTTAAATAATGCAACAGAGTCCTTAAATAATGCAGCAGAGTCCTTAAATTTTACAGCAGAGTCCTTAAGTGCCACCGCAGAGTCCTTAAATACCGCAGCAGAGTGCTTAAATAATGCAGCAGAGTCCTTAAATAATGCAGCAAAGTCCTTAAATACTGAAGCAGAGTCCTTAAATATTGCAACAAAGTCCTAAAATAATGCAGCAGAGTCCTTAAATACTGCAGCAGATTGCTTAAATAATGTAGCAGAGTCCTTAAATAATGCAACAGAGTCCTTAAATAATGCAGCAGAGTCCTTAAATAATGCAACAAAGTCCTTAAATAATGCAGCAGAGTCCTTAAATACTGAAGCAGAGTCCTTAAATATTGCAGCAAAGTCCTTAAATAATGCATCAGAGTCCTTAAATACCGCAGCCGATTACTTAAATAATTCAGCAAAGTCCTTAAATAATGCAGCAGAGTCCTTAAGTGCCACAGCAGAGTCCTTAAATAGCGCAGCGGAGTGCTTAAATAATGCAGCAGAGTCCTTAAATAATGCAGCACCATCCTTAAATAATGCAGCAAAGTCCTTAAATACTGAAGCAGAGTCCTTAAATATTGTAAAAAAGTCCTAAAATAATGCAGCAGAATCCTTAAATACCGCAGCAGAGTCCTTAAATATTGCAGCAAAGTACTTAAATAATGCAGCAGAGTCCTTAAATAATGCAACAAAGTCCTTAAATAATGCAGCATAGTCCTTAACTAATGCAACAAAGTCTATAAATAAGGCAGCAGAGTCCTTAAATAATGCAGCAAAGTCCTTAAATAATGCAGCAGAGTCCTTAGATAATGCAACAACGTCCTTAAATAATGCAGCAGAGTCCTTAAATAACGCAGCAGAGTACTTAAATAATTCAGCAAAGTCCTTAAATAATGCAGCAGAGTCCTTAAATAATGCAGCAGAGTCCTCAAATGCTTCAGCAGAGTGAATACATAATGCAGCAGAGTCCTTAAATAATGCAACAAAGTCCTTAAATAATGCAGCAGAGTCCTTAAATAATGCAGCAAAGTCCTTAAATAAAGCAGCAGAGTCCTTAAATAATGCAACAAAGTCCTTAAATAATGCAGCAGAGTCCTTAAATACTGAAGCAGAGTCCATATCTTTGCAGAAAAGTCCTTAAATACCGCAGCAGAGTCATTAAATTATGCAGCAAAGTCCTTAAATAATGCAGCAGAGTCCTTAAATACTGCAGCAGATTGCTTAAATAATGTAGCAGAGTCCTTAAATAATGCAACAGAGTCCTTAAATAATGCAGCAGAGTCCTTAAATAATGCAACAAAGTCCTTAAATAATGCAGCAGAGTCCTTAAATACTGAAGCAGAGTCCTTAAATATTGCAGCAAAGTCTTTAAATAATGCAGCAGAGTCCTTAAATACTGCAGCAGAGTCCTTAAATATTGCAGCAAAGTACTTAAATAATTCAGCAGAGTCCTTAAATAATGCAACAAAGTCCTTAAATAATGCAGCAGAATCCTTAAATAATGCAACAAAGTCCTTAAGTAATAATGAAGAGTCCTTAAATACCGCAGCAGAGTCATTAAATAATGCAGCAAAGTCCTTAAATAATGCAGCAGAGTCCTTAAGTACCGCAGCAGAGTGCTTAAATAATGCAACAGAGTCTTCAAATGCTTCAGCAGAGTCATGAAATAATGCAGCATAGTCCTTAAATAATGCAGCAAATTCATTAAATAATGCAGCAGAGTCCTTAAATAATGCAGCAAAGTCCTTAAATACTGAAGCAGAGTCCTTAAATATTGCAACAAAGTCCTAAAATAATGCAGCAGAGTCCTTAAATACCACAGCAGAGTCGTTAAATATTGCAGCAAAGTACTTAAATAATGCAGCAGAGTCCTTAAATACCGCAGCAGATTGCTTAAATAATGTAGCAGAGTCCTTAAATAATGCAACAGAGTCCTTAAATAATGCAGCAGAGTCCTTAAATAATGCAACAAAGTCCTTAAATAATGCAGCAGAGTCCTTAAATACTGAAGCAGAGTCCTTAAATATTGCAGCAAAGTCCTTAAATAATGCATCAGAGTCCTTAAATACCGCAGCCGATTACTTAAATAATTCAGCAAAGTCCTTAAATAATGCAGCAGAGTCCTTAAGTGCCACAGCAGAGTCCTTAAATACCGCAGCGGAGTGCTTAAATAATGCAACAGAGTCCTTAAATAATGCAGCACCATCCTTAAATAATGCAGCAAAGTCCTTAAATACTGAAGCAGAGTCCTTAAATATTGCAAAAAAGTCCTAAAATAATGCAGCAGAATCCTTAAATACCGCAGCAGAGTCCTTAAATATTGCAGCAAAGTACTTAAATAATGCAACAGAGTCCTTAAATAATGCAACAAAGTCCTTAAATAATGCAGCATAGTCCTTAACTAATGCAACAAAGTCTATAAATAATGCAGCAGAGTCCTTAAATAATGCAGCAAAGTCCTTAAATAATGCAGCAGAGTCCTTAGATAATGCAACAACGTCCTTAAATAATGCAGCAGAGTCCTTAAATAACGCAGCAGAGTACTTAAATAATTCAGCAAAGTCCTTAAATAATGCAGCAGAGTCCTTAAATTTTGCAGCAGAGTCCTCAAATGCTTCAGCAGAGTGAATACATAATGCAGCAGAGTCCTTAAATAATGCAACAAAGTCCTTAAATAATGCAGCAGAGTCCTTAAATAATGCAGCAAAGTCCTTAAATAAAGCAGCAGAGTCCTTAAATAATGCAAGAAAGTCCTTAAATAATGCAGCAGAGTCCGTAAATACTGAAGCAGAGTCCATATCTTTGCAGAAAAGTCCTTAAATACCGCAGCAGAGTCATTAAATTATGCAGCAAAGTCCTTAAATAATGCAGCAGAGTCCTTAAATACCGCAGCAGATTGCTTAAATAATGTAGCAGAGTCCTTAAATAATGCAACAGAGTCCTTAAATAATGCAGCAGAGTCCTTAAATAATGCAACAAAGTCCTTAAATAATGCAGCAGAGTCCTTAAATACTGAAGCAGAGTCCTTAAATATTGCAGCAAAGTCTTTAAATAATGCAGCAGAGTCCTTAAATACCACAGCAGAGTCCTTAAATATTGCAGCAAAGTACTTAAATAATGCAGCAGAGTCCTTAAATAATGCAACAAAGTCCTTAAATAATGCAGCAGAATCCTTAAATAATGCAACAAAGTCCTTAAGTAATAATGAAGAGTCCTTAAGTACCGCAGCAGAGTCATTAAATAATGCAGCAAAGTCCTTAAATAATGCAGCAGAGTCCTTAAGTACCGCAGCAGAGTGCTTAAATAATGCAACAGAGTCTTCAAATGCTTCAGCAGAGTCATGAAATAATGCAGCATAGTCCTTAAATAATGCAGCAAATTCATTAAATAATGCAGCAGAGACCTTAAATAATGCAACAAAGTCCTTAAATAATGCAGCAGAGTCCTTAAATAATGCAGCAAAGTCCTTAAATAAAGCAGCAGAGTCCTTACATAATGCAACAAAGTCCTTAAATAATGCAGCCGAGTCCTTAAATACTGAAGCAGAGTCCTTAAATTTGCAGCAAAGTCCTTAAATACCGCAGCAGAGTCATTAAATAATGCAGCAAAGTCCTTAAATAATGCAGCAGAGTCCTTAAATACCGCAGCAGATTGCTTTAATAATGTAGCAGAGTCCTTAAATAATGCAACAGAGTCCTTAAATAATGCAGCAGAGTCCTTAAATAATGCAACATAGTTCTTAAATAATGCAGCAAAGTCCTTAAATTATGCAGCAGAGTCCTTAAATACCGCAGCAGATTGCTTATATAATGTAGCAGAGTCCTTAAATAATGCAGCAGAGTCCTCAAAAGCTTCAGAAGAGTCATTAAATAATGCAGCAGAGTCCTTAAATAATGTAGCAAATTCATTAAATAATGCAGCAGAGACCTTAAATAATGCAACAAAGTCCTTAAATTATGCAGCCGAGTCCTTAAATAATACAGCAAAGCCCTTAAATAATGCAGCAGAGTCGTTAAGTAATGCAGCAAATTACTTAAATAATGCAGCAGTGTACTTAAATAATGCAACAAAGTCCATAAATAATGAAGCAAAGTCCTTAAATAATGCAGCAGAGTCCTTAAATACCGCAGCAGAGAACTTAAATAATGCAAGAAAGTCCCTAAATAATGCAGTAGAGTCCTTAAATCCTGAAGCAGAGTCCTAAAATAATGCAGCTGATTCCTTAAATAATGCAGTAGAGTCCTTAAATACCGCAGCAGAGTCCTTAAATAATTCAGCAAAGTCCTTAAATAATGCAGCAGAGTCCTTAAATTTTACAGCAGAGTCCTTAAGTGCCACAGCAGAGTCCTTAAATACCGCAGCAGAGTGCTTAAATAATGCAGCAGAGTCCTTAAATAATGCAGCAAAGTCCTTAAATACTGAAGCAGAGTCCTTAAATATTGCAACAAAGTCCTAAAATAATGCAGCAGAGTCCCTAAATACCACAGCAGAGTCGTTAAATATTGCAGCAAAGTACTTAAATAATGCAGCAGAGTCCTTAAATACTGCAGCAGATTGCTTAAATAATGTAGCAGAGTCCTTAAATAATGCAACAGAGTCCTTAAATAATGCAGCAGAGTCCTTAGATAATGCAACAAAGTCCTTAAATAATGCAGCAGAGTCCTTAAATACTGAAGCAGAGTCCTTAAATATTGCAGCAAAGTCCTTAAATAATGCATCAGAGTCCTTAAATACCGCAGCCGATTACTTAAATAATTCAGCAAAGTCCTTAAATAATGCAGCAGAGTCCTTAAGTGCCACAGCAGAGTCCTTAAATACCGCAGCAGAGTGCTTAAATAATGCAGCAGAGTCCTTAAATAATGCAGCACCATCCTTAAATAATGCAGCAAAGTCCTTAAATACTGAAGCAGAGTCCTTAAATATTGTAAAAAAGTCCTAAAATAATGCAGCAGAATCCTTAAATACCGCAGCAGAGTCCTTAAATATTGCAGCAAAGTACTTAAATAATGCAAGAAAGTCCTTAAATAATGCAGCAGAGTCCTTAAATACTGAAGCAGAGTCCATATCTTTGCAGAAAAGTCCTTAAATACCGCAGCAGAGTCATTAAATTATGCAGCAAAGTCCTTAAATAATGCAGCAGAGTCCTTAAATACCGCAGCAGATTGCTTAAATAATGTAGCAGAGTCCTTAAATAATGCAACAGAGTCCTTAAATAATGCAGCAGAGTCCTTAAATAATGCAACAAAGTCCTTAAATAATGCAGCAGAGTCCTTAAATACTGAAGCAGAGTCCTTAAATATTGCAGCAAAGTCTTTAAATAATGCAGCAGAGTCCTTAAATACCACAGCAGAGTCCTTAAATATTGCAGCAAAGTACTTAAATAATGCAGCAGAGTCCTTAAATAATGCAACAAAGTCCTTAAATAATGCAGCAGAATCCTTAAATAATGCAACAAAGTCCTTAAGTAATAATGAAGAGTCCTTAAATACCGCAGCAGAGTCATTAAATAATGCAGCAAAGTCCTTAAATAATGCAGCAGAGTCCTTAAGTACCGCAGCAGAGTGCTTAAATAATGCAACAGAGTCTTCAAATGCTTCAGCAGAGTCATGAAATAATGCAGCATAGTCCTTAAATAATGCAGCAAATTCATTAAATAATGCAGCAGAGACCTTAAATAATGCAACAAAGTCCTTAAATAATGCAGCAGAGTCCTTAAATAATGCAGCAAAGTCCTTAAATAATGCTGCAGAGTCCTTAAATATTGCAGCAAATTCCTTAAATAATGCAGCAGAGTCCTTAAATACCGCAGCAGAGTCCTTACATAATGCAACAAAGTCACTAAATAATGCAGCAGAGTCCTTAAATAATGAAGCAGAGTCCTTAAATAATGCAGCAAAGTCCTTAAATAATGCTGCAGAGTCCTTAAATATTGCAGCAAATTCCTTAAATAATGCAGCAGAGTCCTTAAATACCGCAGCAGAGTCCTTACATAATGCAACAAAGTCACTAAATAATGCAGCAGAGTCCTTAAATAATGAAGCAGAGTCCTTAAATAATGCAGCAAATTCCTTAAATAATGTAGCAGAGTCCTTAAAAAATGCAACAAAATCCTTAAATAATGCAGCAGAATCCTTAAATAATGCAGCAAAGTCCTTAAATAATGCAACAGAGTCCTTAAATACTGAAGCAGAGTCCTTAAATAATGCAGCAGAGTCCTTAAATAATGCAGCAGAGTTCTAAAATGCTTCAGCAGAGTCCTTAAATATTGCAACAAAGTCCTAAAATAATGCAGCAGAATCCTTAAATACCGCAGCAGAGTCCTTAAATATTGCAGCAAAGTACTTAAATAAGGCAGCAGAGTCCTTAAATAATGCAACAAAGTCCTTCAATAATGCAGCATAGTCCTTAACTAATGCAACAAAGTCAATAAATAATGCAGCAGAGTCCTTAAATAATGCAGCAATGTCCTTAAATAATGCAGCAGAGTCCTTAGATAATGCAACAACGTCCTTAAATAATGCAGCAGAGTCCTTAAATACCGCAGCAGAGTACTTAAATAATTCAGCAAAGTCCTTAAATAATGCAGCAGAGTCCTTAAATAATGCAGCAGAGTCCTCAAATGCTTCAGCAGAGTCAATACATAATGCAGCAGAGTCCTTAAATAATGCAACAAAGTCCTTAAATAATGCAGCAGAGTCCTTAAATAATGCAGCAAAGTCCTTAAATAAAGCAGCAGAGTCCTTACATAATGCAACAAAGTCCTTAAATAATGCAGCCGAGTCCTTAAATACTGAAGCAGAGTCCTTAAATTTGCAGCAAAGTCCTTAAATAATGCATCAGAGTCCTTAAATACCGCAGCCGATTACTTAAATAATTCAGCAAAGTCCTTAAATAATGCAGCAGAGTCCTTAAGTGCCACAGCAGAGTCCTTAAATAGCGCAGCGGAGTGCTTAAATAATGCAGCAGAGTCCTTAAATAATGCAGCACCATCCTTAAATAATGCAGCAAAGTCCTTAAATACTGAAGCAGAGTCCTTAAATATTGTAAAAAAGTCCTAAAATAATGCAGCAGAATCCTTAAATACCGCAGCAGAGTCCTTAAATATTGCAGCAAAGTACTTAAATAATGCAGCAGAGTCCTTAAATAATGCAACAAAGTCCTTAAATAATGCAGCATAGTCCTTAACTAATGCAACAAAGTCTATAAATAAGGCAGCAGAGTCCTTAAATAATGCAGCAAAGTCCTTAAATAATGCAGCAGAGTCCTTAGATAATGCAACAACGTCCTTAAATAATGCAGCAGAGTCCTTAAATAACGCAGCAGAGTACTTAAATAATTCAGCAAAGTCCTTAAATAATGCAGCAGAGTCCTTAAATAATGCAGCAGAGTCCTCAAATGCTTCAGCAGAGTGAATACATAATGCAGCAGAGTCCTTAAATAATGCAACAAAGTCCTTAAATAATGCAGCAGAGTCCTTAAATAATGCAGCAAAGTCCTTAAATAAAGCAGCAGAGTCCTTAAATAATGCAACAAAGTCCTTAAATAATGCAGCAGAGTCCTTAAATACTGAAGCAGAGTCCATATCTTTGCAGAAAAGTCCTTAAATACCGCAGCAGAGTCATTAAATTATGCAGCAAAGTCCTTAAATAATGCAGCAGAGTCCTTAAATACTGCAGCAGATTGCTTAAATAATGTAGCAGAGTCCTTAAATAATGCAACAGAGTCCTTAAATAATGCAGCAGAGTCCTTAAATAATGCAACAAAGTCCTTAAATAATGCAGCAGAGTCCTTAAATACTGAAGCAGAGTCCTTAAATATTGCAGCAAAGTCTTTAAATAATGCAGCAGAGTCCTTAAATACCGCAGCAGAGTCCTTAAATATTGCAGCAAAGTACTTAAATAATTCAGCAGAGTCCTTAAATAATGCAACAAAGTCCTTAAATAATGCAGCAGAATCCTTAAATAATGCAACAAAGTCCTTAAGTAATAATGAAGAGTCCTTAAATACCGCAGCAGAGTCATTAAATAATGCAGCAAAGTCCTTAAATAATGCAGCAGAGTCCTTAAGTACCGCAGCAGAGTGCTTAAATAATGCAACAGAGTCTTCAAATGCTTCAGCAGAGTCATGAAATAATGCAGCATAGTCCTTAAATAATGCAGCAAATTCATTAAATAATGCAGCAGAGTCCTTAAATAATGCAGCAAAGTCCTTAAATACTGAAGCAGAGTCCTTAAATATTGCAACAAAGTCCTAAAATAATGCAGCAGAGTCCTTAAATACCACAGCAGAGTCGTTAAATATTGCAGCAAAGTACTTAAATAATGCAGCAGAGTCCTTAAATACCGCAGCAGATTGCTTAAATAATGTAGCAGAGTCCTTAAATAATGCAACAGAGTCCTTAAATAATGCAGCAGAGTCCTTAAATAATGCAACAAAGTCCTTAAATAATGCAGCAGAGTCCTTAAATACTGAAGCAGAGTCCTTAAATATTGCAGCAAAGTCCTTAAATAATGCATCAGAGTCCTTAAATACCGCAGCCGATTACTTAAATAATTCAGCAAAGTCCTTAAATAATGCAGCAGAGTCCTTAAGTGCCACAGCAGAGTCCTTAAATACCGCAGCGGAGTGCTTAAATAATGCAACAGAGTCCTTAAATAATGCAGCACCATCCTTAAATAATGCAGCAAAGTCCTTAAATACTGAAGCAGAGTCCTTAAATATTGCAAAAAAGTCCTAAAATAATGCAGCAGAATCCTTAAATACCGCAGCAGAGTCCTTAAATATTGCAGCAAAGTACTTAAATAATGCAACAGAGTCCTTAAATAATGCAACAAAGTCCTTAGATAATGCAGCATAGTCCTTAACTAATGCAACAAAGTCTATAAATAATGCAGCAGAGTCCTTAAATAATGCAGCAAAGTCCTTAAATAATGCAGCAGAGTCCTTAGATAATGCAACAACGTCCTTAAATAATGCAGAAGAGTCCTTAAATAACGCAGCAGAGTACTTAAATAATTCAGCAAAGTCCTTAAATAATGCAGCAGAGTCCTTAAATTTTGCAGCAGAGTCCTCAAATGCTTCAGCAGAGTGAATACATAATGCAGCAGAGTCCTTAAATAATGCAACAAAGTCCTTAAATAATGCAGCAGAGTCCTTAAATAATGCAGCAAAGTCCTTAAATAAAGCAGCAGAGTCCTTAAATAATGCAAGAAAGTCCTTAAATAATGCAGCAGAGTCCGTAAATACTGAAGCAGAGTCCATATCTTTGCAGAAAAGTCCTTAAATACCGCAGCAGAGTCATTAAATTATGCAGCAAAGTCCTTAAATAATGCAGCAGAGTCCTTAAATACCGCAGCAGATTGCTTAAATAATGTAGCAGAGTCCTTAAATAATGCAACAGAGTCCTTAAATAATGCAGCAGAGTCCTTAAATAATGCAACAAAGTCCTTAAATAATGCAGCAGAGTCCTTAAATACTGAAGCAGAGTCCTTAAATATTGCAGCAAAGTCTTTAAATAATGCAGCAGAGTCCTTAAATACCACAGCAGAGTCCTTAAATATTGCAGCAAAGTACTTAAATAATGCAGCAGAGTCCTTAAATAATGCAACAAAGTCCTTAAATAATGCAGCAGAATCCTTAAATAATGCAACAAAGTCCTTAAGTAATAATGAAGAGTCCTTAAGTACCGCAGCAGAGTCATTAAATAATGCAGCAAAGTCCTTAAATAATGCAGCAGAGTCCTTAAGTACCGCAGCAGAGTGCTTAAATAATGCAACAGAGTCTTCAAATGCTTCAGCAGAGTCATGAAATAATGCAGCATAGTCCTTAAATAATGCAGCAAATTCATTAAATAATGCAGCAGAGACCTTAAATAATGCAACAAAGTCCTTAAATAATGCAGCAGAGTCCTTAAATAATGCAGCAAAGTCCTTAAATAAAGCAGCAGAGTCCTTACATAATGCAACAAAGTCCTTAAATAATGCAGCCGAGTCCTTAAATACTGAAGCAGAGTCCTTAAATTTGCAGCAAAGTCCTTAAATACCGCAGCAGAGTCATTAAATAATGCAGCAAAGTCCTTAAATAATGCAGCAGAGTCCTTAAATACCGCAGCAGATTGCTTTAATAATGTAGCAGAGTCCTTAAATAATGCAACAGAGTCCTTAAATAATGCAGCAGAGTCCTTAAATAATGCAACATAGTTCTTAAATAATGCAGCAAAGTCCTTAAATTATGCAGCAGAGTCCTTAAATACCGCAGCAGATTGCTTATATAATGTAGCAGAGTCCTTAAATAATGCAGCAGAGTCCTCAAAAGCTTCAGAAGAGTCATTAAATAATGCAGCAGAGTCCTTAAATAATGTAGCAAATTCATTAAATAATGCAGCAGAGACCTTAAATAATGCAACAAAGTCCTTAAATTATGCAGCCGAGTCCTTAAATAATACAGCAAAGCCCTTAAATAATGCAGCAGAGTCGTTAAGTAATGCAGCAAATTACTTAAATAATGCAGCAGTGTACTTAAATAATGCAACAAAGTCCATAAATAATGAAGCAAAGTCCTTAAATAATGCAGCAGAGTCCTTAAATACCGCAGCAGAGAACTTAAATAATGCAAGAAAGTCCCTAAATAATGCAGTAGAGTCCTTAAATCCTGAAGCAGAGTCCTAAAATAATGCAGCTGATTCCTTAAATAATGCAGTAGAGTCCTTAAATACCGCAGCAGAGTCCTTAAATAATTCAGCAAAGTCCTTAAATAATGCAGCAGAGTCCTTAAATTTTACAGCAGAGTCCTTAAGTGCCACAGCAGAGTCCTTAAATACCGCAGCAGAGTGCTTAAATAATGCAGCAGAGTCCTTAAATAATGCAGCAAAGTCCTTAAATACTGAAGCAGAGTCCTTAAATATTGCAACAAAGTCCTAAAATAATGCAGCAGAGTCCCTAAATACCACAGCAGAGTCGTTAAATATTGCAGCAAAGTACTTAAATAATGCAGCAGAGTCCTTAAATACTGCAGCAGATTGCTTAAATAATGTAGCAGAGTCCTTAAATAATGCAACAGAGTCCTTAAATAATGCAGCAGAGTCCTTAAATAATGCAACAAAGTCCTTAAATAATGCAGCAGAGTCCTTAAATACTGAAGCAGAGTCCTTAAATATTGCAGCAAAGTCCTTAAATAATGCATCAGAGTCCTTAAATACCGCAGCCGATTACTTAAATAATTCAGCAAAGTCCTTAAATAATGCAGCAGAGTCCTTAAGTGCCACAGCAGAGTCCTTAAATACCGCAGCGGAGTGCTTAAATAATGCAGCAGAGTCCTTAAATAATGCAGCACCATCCTTAAATAATGCAGCAAAGTCCTTAAATACTGAAGCAGAGTCCTTAAATATTGTAAAAAAGTCCTAAAATAATGCAGCAGAATCCTTAAATACCGCAGCAGAGTCCTTAAATATTGCAGCAAAGTACTTAAATAATGCAAGAAAGTCCTTAAATAATGCAGCAGAGTCCTTAAATACTGAAGCAGAGTCCATATCTTTGCAGAAAAGTCCTTAAATACCGCAGCAGAGTCATTAAATTATGCAGCAAAGTCCTTAAATAATGCAGCAGAGTCCTTAAATACCGCAGCAGATTGCTTAAATAATGTAGCAGAGTCCTTAAATAATGCAACAGAGTCCTTAAATAATGCAGCAGAGTCCTTAAATAATGCAACAAAGTCCTTAAATAATGCAGCAGAGTCCTTAAATACTGAAGCAGAGTCCTTAAATATTGCAGCAAAGTCTTTAAATAATGCAGCAGAGTCCTTAAATACCACAGCAGAGTCCTTAAATATTGCAGCAAAGTACTTAAATAATGCAGCAGAGTCCTTAAATAATGCAACAAAGTCCTTAAATAATGCAGCAGAATCCTTAAATAATGCAACAAAGTCCTTAAGTAATAATGAAGAGTCCTTAAATACCGCAGCAGAGTCATTAAATAATGCAGCAAAGTCCTTAAATAATGCAGCAGAGTCCTTAAGTACCGCAGCAGAGTGCTTAAATAATGCAACAGAGTCTTCAAATGCTTCAGCAGAGTCATGAAATAATGCAGCATAGTCCTTAAATAATGCAGCAAATTCATTAAATAATGCAGCAGAGACCTTAAATAATGCAACAAAGTCCTTAAATAATGCAGCAGAGTCCTTAAATAATGCAGCAAAGTCCTTAAATAATGCTGCAGAGTCCTTAAATATTGCAGCAAATTCCTTAAATAATGCAGCAGAGTCCTTAAATACCGCAGCAGAGTCCTTACATAATGCAACAAAGTCACTAAATAATGCAGCAGAGTCCTTAAATAATGAAGCAGAGTCCTTAAATAATGCAGCAAAGTCCTTAAATAATGCTGCAGAGTCCTTAAATATTGCAGCAAATTCCTTAAATAATGCAGCAGAGTCCTTAAATACCGCAGCAGAGTCCTTACATAATGCAACAAAGTCACTAAATAATGCAGCAGAGTCCTTAAATAATGAAGCAGAGTCCTTAAATAATGCAGCAAATTCCTTAAATAATGTAGCAGAGTCCTTAAAAAATGCAACAAAATCCTTAAATAATGCAGCAGAATCCTTAAATAATGCAGCAAAGTCCTTAAATAATGCAACAGAGTCCTTAAATACTGAAGCAGAGTCCTTAAATAATGCAGCAGAGTCCTTAAATAATGCAGCAGAGTTCTAAAATGCTTCAGCAGAGTCCTTAAATATTGCAACAAAGTCCTAAAATAATGCAGCAGAGTCCCTAAATACCACAGCAGAGTCGTTAAATATTGCAGCAAAGTACTTAAATAATGCAGCAGAGTCCTTAAATACTGCAGCAGATTGCTTAAATAATGTAGCAGAGTCCTTAAATAATGCAACAGAGTCCTTAAATAATGCAGCAGAGTCCTTAGATAATGCAACAAAGTCCTTAAATAATGCAGCAGAGTCCTTAAATACTGAAGCAGAGTCCTTAAATATTGCAGCAAAGTCCTTAAATAATGCATCAGAGTCCTTAAATACCGCAGCCGATTACTTAAATAATTCAGCAAAGTCCTTAAATAATGCAGCAGAGTCCTTAAGTGCCACAGCAGAGTCCTTAAATACCGCAGCAGAGTGCTTAAATAATGCAGCAGAGTCCTTAAATAATGCAGCACCATCCTTAAATAATGCAGCAAAGTCCTTAAATACTGAAGCAGAGTCCTTAAATATTGTAAAAAAGTCCTAAAATAATGCAGCAGAATCCTTAAATACCGCAGCAGAGTCCTTAAATATTGCAGCAAAGTACTTAAATAATGCAAGAAAGTCCTTAAATAATGCAGCAGAGTCCTTAAATACTGAAGCAGAGTCCATATCTTTGCAGAAAAGTCCTTAAATACCGCAGCAGAGTCATTAAATTATGCAGCAAAGTCCTTAAATAATGCAGCAGAGTCCTTAAATACCGCAGCAGATTGCTTAAATAATGTAGCAGAGTCCTTAAATAATGCAACAGAGTCCTTAAATAATGCAGCAGAGTCCTTAAATAATGCAACAAAGTCCTTAAATAATGCAGCAGAGTCCTTAAATACTGAAGCAGAGTCCTTAAATATTGCAGCAAAGTCTTTAAATAATGCAGCAGAGTCCTTAAATACCACAGCAGAGTCCTTAAATATTGCAGCAAAGTACTTAAATAATGCAGCAGAGTCCTTAAATAATGCAACAAAGTCCTTAAATAATGCAGCAGAATCCTTAAATAATGCAACAAAGTCCTTAAGTAATAATGAAGAGTCCTTAAATACCGCAGCAGAGTCATTAAATAATGCAGCAAAGTCCTTAAATAATGCAGCAGAGTCCTTAAGTACCGCAGCAGAGTGCTTAAATAATGCAACAGAGTCTTCAAATGCTTCAGCAGAGTCATGAAATAATGCAGCATAGTCCTTAAATAATGCAGCAAATTCATTAAATAATGCAGCAGAGACCTTAAATAATGCAACAAAGTCCTTAAATAATGCAGCAGAGTCCTTAAATAATGCAGCAAAGTCCTTAAATAATGCTGCAGAGTCCTTAAATATTGCAGCAAATTCCTTAAATAATGCAGCAGAGTCCTTAAATACCGCAGCAGAGTCCTTACATAATGCAACAAAGTCACTAAATAATGCAGCAGAGTCCTTAAATAATGAAGCAGAGTCCTTAAATAATGCAGCAAAGTCCTTAAATAATGCTGCAGAGTCCTTAAATATTGCAGCAAATTCCTTAAATAATGCAGCAGAGTCCTTAAATACCGCAGCAGAGTCCTTACATAATGCAACAAAGTCACTAAATAATGCAGCAGAGTCCTTAAATAATGAAGCAGAGTCCTTAAATAATGCAGCAAATTCCTTAAATAATGTAGCAGAGTCCTTAAAAAATGCAACAAAATCCTTAAATAATGCAGCAGAATCCTTAAATAATGCAGCAAAGTCCTTAAATAATGCAACAGAGTCCTTAAATACTGAAGCAGAGTCCTTAAATAATGCAGCAGAGTCCTTAAATAATGCAGCAGAGTTCTAAAATGCTTCAGCAGAGTCCTTAAATATTGCAACAAAGTCCTAAAATAATGCAGCAGAATCCTTAAATACCGCAGCAGAGTCCTTAAATATTGCAGCAAAGTACTTAAATAAGGCAGCAGAGTCCTTAAATAATGCAACAAAGTCCTTCAATAATGCAGCATAGTCCTTAACTAATGCAACAAAGTCAATAAATAATGCAGCAGAGTCCTTAAATAATGCAGCAATGTCCTTAAATAATGCAGCAGAGTCCTTAGATAATGCAACAACGTCCTTAAATAATGCAGCAGAGTCCTTAAATACCGCAGCAGAGTACTTAAATAATTCAGCAAAGTCCTTAAATAATGCAGCAGAGTCCTTAAATAATGCAGCAGAGTCCTCAAATGCTTCAGCAGAGTCAATACATAATGCAGCAGAGTCCTTAAATAAGGCAACAAAGTCCTTAAATAATGCAGCAGAGTCCTTAAATAATGCAGCAAAGTCCTTAAATAAAGCAGCAGAGTCCTTACATAATGCAACAAAGTCCTTAAATAATGCAGCCGAGTCCTTAAATACTGAAGCAGAGTCCTTAAATTTGCAGCAAAGTCCTTAAATAATGCATCAGAGTCCTTAAATACCGCAGCCGATTACTTAAATAATTCAGCAAAGTCCTTAAATAATGCAGCAGAGTCCTTAAGTGCCACAGCAGAGTCCTTAAATAGCGCAGCGGAGTGCTTAAATAATGCAGCAGAGTCCTTAAATAATGCAGCACCATCCTTAAATAATGCAGCAAAGTCCTTAAATACTGAAGCAGAGTCCTTAAATATTGTAAAAAAGTCCTAAAATAATGCAGCAGAATCCTTAAATACCGCAGCAGAGTCCTTAAATATTGCAGCAAAGTACTTAAATAATGCAGCAGAGTCCTTAAATAATGCAACAAAGTCCTTAAATAATGCAGCATAGTCCTTAACTAATGCAACAAAGTCTATAAATAAGGCAGCAGAGTCCTTAAATAATGCAGCAAAGTCCTTAAATAATGCAGCAGAGTCCTTAGATAATGCAACAACGTCCTTAAATAATGCAGCAGAGTCCTTAAATAACGCAGCAGAGTACTTAAATAATTCAGCAAAGTCCTTAAATAATGCAGCAGAGTCCTTAAATAATGCAGCAGAGTCCTCAAATGCTTCAGCAGAGTGAATACATAATGCAGCAGAGTCCTTAAATAATGCAACAAAGTCCTTAAATAATGCAGCAGAGTCCTTAAATAATGCAGCAAAGTCCTTAAATAAAGCAGCAGAGTCCTTAAATAATGCAACAAAGTCCTTAAATAATGCAGCAGAGTCCTTAAATACTGAAGCAGAGTCCATATCTTTGCAGAAAAGTCCTTAAATACCGCAGCAGAGTCATTAAATTATGCAGCAAAGTCCTTAAATAATGCAGCAGAGTCCTTAAATACTGCAGCAGATTGCTTAAATAATGTAGCAGAGTCCTTAAATAATGCAACAGAGTCCTTAAATAATGCAGCAGAGTCCTTAAATAATGCAACAAAGTCCTTAAATAATGCAGCAGAGTCCTTAAATACTGAAGCAGAGTCCTTAAATATTGCAGCAAAGTCTTTAAATAATGCAGCAGAGTCCTTAAATACCGCAGCAGAGTCCTTAAATATTGCAGCAAAGTACTTAAATAATTCAGCAGAGTCCTTAAATAATGCAACAAAGTCCTTAAATAATGCAGCAGAATCCTTAAATAATGCAACAAAGTCCTTAAGTAATAATGAAGAGTCCTTAAATACCGCAGCAGAGTCATTAAATAATGCAGCAAAGTCCTTAAATAATGCAGCAGAGTCCTTAAGTACCGCAGCAGAGTGCTTAAATAATGCAACAGAGTCTTCAAATGCTTCAGCAGAGTCATGAAATAATGCAGCATAGTCCTTAAATAATGCAGCAAATTCATTAAATAATGCAGCAGAGTCCTTAAATAATGCAGCAAAGTCCTTAAATACTGAAGCAGAGTCCTTAAATATTGCAACAAAGTCCTAAAATAATGCAGCAGAGTCCTTAAATACCACAGCAGAGTCGTTAAATATTGCAGCAAAGTACTTAAATAATGCAGCAGAGTCCTTAAATACCGCAGCAGATTGCTTAAATAATGTAGCAGAGTCCTTAAATAATGCAACAGAGTCCTTAAATAATGCAGCAGAGTCCTTAAATAATGCAACAAAGTCCTTAAATAATGCAGCAGAGTCCTTAAATACTGAAGCAGAGTCCTTAAATATTGCAGCAAAGTCCTTAAATAATGCATCAGAGTCCTTAAATACCGCAGCCGATTACTTAAATAATTCAGCAAAGTCCTTAAATAATGCAGCAGAGTCCTTAAGTGCCACAGCAGAGTCCTTAAATACCGCAGCGGAGTGCTTAAATAATGCAACAGAGTCCTTAAATAATGCAGCACCATCCTTAAATAATGCAGCAAAGTCCTTAAATACTGAAGCAGAGTCCTTAAATATTGCAAAAAAGTCCTAAAATAATGCAGCAGAATCCTTAAATACCGCAGCAGAGTCCTTAAATATTGCAGCAAAGTACTTAAATAATGCAACAGAGTCCTTAAATAATGCAACAAAGTCCTTAGATAATGCAGCATAGTCCTTAACTAATGCAACAAAGTCTATAAATAATGCAGCAGAGTCCTTAAATAATGCAGCAAAGTCCTTAAATAATGCAGCAGAGTCCTTAGATAATGCAACAACGTCCTTAAATAATGCAGCAGAGTCCTTAAATAACGCAGCAGAGTACTTAAATAATTCAGCAAAGTCCTTAAATAATGCAGCAGAGTCCTTAAATTTTGCAGCAGAGTCCTCAAATGCTTCAGCAGAGTGAATACATAATGCAGCAGAGTCCTTAAATAATGCAACAAAGTCCTTAAATAATGCAGCAGAGTCCTTAAATAATGCAGCAAAGTCCTTAAATAAAGCAGCAGAGTCCTTAAATAATGCAAGAAAGTCCTTAAATAATGCAGCAGAGTCCGTAAATACTGAAGCAGAGTCCATATCTTTGCAGAAAAGTCCTTAAATACCGCAGCAGAGTCATTAAATTATGCAGCAAAGTCCTTAAATAATGCAGCAGAGTCCTTAAATACCGCAGCAGATTGCTTAAATAATGTAGCAGAGTCCTTAAATAATGCAACAGAGTCCTTAAATAATGCAGCAGAGTCCTTAAATAATGCAACAAAGTCCTTAAATAATGCAGCAGAGTCCTTAAATACTGAAGCAGAGTCCTTAAATATTGCAGCAAAGTCTTTAAATAATGCAGCAGAGTCCTTAAATACCACAGCAGAGTCCTTAAATATTGCAGCAAAGTACTTAAATAATGCAGCAGAGTCCTTAAATAATGCAACAAAGTCCTTAAATAATGCAGCAGAATCCTTAAATAATGCAACAAAGTCCTTAAGTAATAATGAAGAGTCCTTAAGTACCGCAGCAGAGTCATTAAATAATGCAGCAAAGTCCTTAAATAATGCAGCAGAGTCCTTAAGTACCGCAGCAGAGTGCTTAAATAATGCAACAGAGTCTTCAAATGCTTCAGCAGAGTCATGAAATAATGCAGCATAGTCCTTAAATAATGCAGCAAATTCATTAAATAATGCAGCAGAGACCTTAAATAATGCAACAAAGTCCTTAAATAATGCAGCAGAGTCCTTAAATAATGCAGCAAAGTCCTTAAATAAAGCAGCAGAGTCCTTACATAATGCAACAAAGTCCTTAAATAATGCAGCCGAGTCCTTAAATACTGAAGCAGAGTCCTTAAATTTGCAGCAAAGTCCTTAAATACCGCAGCAGAGTCATTAAATAATGCAGCAAAGTCCTTAAATAATGCAGCAGAGTCCTTAAATACCGCAGCAGATTGCTTTAATAATGTAGCAGAGTCCTTAAATAATGCAACAGAGTCCTTAAATAATGCAGCAGAGTCCTTAAATAATGCAACATAGTTCTTAAATAATGCAGCAAAGTCCTTAAATTATGCAGCAGAGTCCTTAAATACCGCAGCAGATTGCTTATATAATGTAGCAGAGTCCTTAAATAATGCAGCAGAGTCCTCAAAAGCTTCAGAAGAGTCATTAAATAATGCAGCAGAGTCCTTAAATAATGTAGCAAATTCATTAAATAATGCAGCAGAGACCTTAAATAATGCAACAAAGTCCTTAAATTATGCAGCCGAGTCCTTAAATAATACAGCAAAGCCCTTAAATAATGCAGCAGAGTCGTTAAGTAATGCAGCAAATTACTTAAATAATGCAGCAGTGTACTTAAATAATGCAACAAAGTCCATAAATAATGAAGCAAAGTCCTTAAATAATGCAGCAGAGTCCTTAAATACCGCAGCAGAGAACTTAAATAATGCAAGAAAGTCCCTAAATAATGCAGTAGAGTCCTTAAATCCTGAAGCAGAGTCCTAAAATAATGCAGCTGATTCCTTAAATAATGCAGTAGAGTCCTTAAATACCGCAGCAGAGTCCTTAAATAATTCAGCAAAGTCCTTAAATAATGCAGCAGAGTCCTTAAATTTTACAGCAGAGTCCTTAAGTGCCACAGCAGAGTCCTTAAATACCGCAGCAGAGTGCTTAAATAATGCAGCAGAGTCCTTAAATAATGCAGCAAAGTCCTTAAATACTGAAGCAGAGTCCTTAAATATTGCAACAAAGTCCTAAAATAATGCAGCAGAGTCCCTAAATACCACAGCAGAGTCGTTAAATATTGCAGCAAAGTACTTAAATAATGCAGCAGAGTCCTTAAATACTGCAGCAGATTGCTTAAATAATGTAGCAGAGTCCTTAAATAATGCAACAGAGTCCTTAAATAATGCAGCAGAGTCCTTAAATAATGCAACAAAGTCCTTAAATAATGCAGCAGAGTCCTTAAATACTGAAGCAGAGTCCTTAAATATTGCAGCAAAGTCCTTAAATAATGCATCAGAGTCCTTAAATACCGCAGCCGATTACTTAAATAATTCAGCAAAGTCCTTAAATAATGCAGCAGAGTCCTTAAGTGCCACAGCAGAGTCCTTAAATACCGCAGCGGAGTGCTTAAATAATGCAGCAGAGTCCTTAAATAATGCAGCACCATCCTTAAATAATGCAGCAAAGTCCTTAAATACTGAAGCAGAGTCCTTAAATATTGTAAAAAAGTCCTAAAATAATGCAGCAGAATCCTTAAATACCGCAGCAGAGTCCTTAAATATTGCAGCAAAGTACTTAAATAATGCAAGAAAGTCCTTAAATAATGCAGCAGAGTCCTTAAATACTGAAGCAGAGTCCATATCTTTGCAGAAAAGTCCTTAAATACCGCAGCAGAGTCATTAAATTATGCAGCAAAGTCCTTAAATAATGCAGCAGAGTCCTTAAATACCGCAGCAGATTGCTTAAATAATGTAGCAGAGTCCTTAAATAATGCAACAGAGTCCTTAAATAATGCAGCAGAGTCCTTAAATAATGCAACAAAGTCCTTAAATAATGCAGCAGAGTCCTTAAATACTGAAGCAGAGTCCTTAAATATTGCAGCAAAGTCTTTAAATAATGCAGCAGAGTCCTTAAATACCACAGCAGAGTCCTTAAATATTGCAGCAAAGTACTTAAATAATGCAGCAGAGTCCTTAAATAATGCAACAAAGTCCTTAAATAATGCAGCAGAATCCTTAAATAATGCAACAAAGTCCTTAAGTAATAATGAAGAGTCCTTAAATACCGCAGCAGAGTCATTAAATAATGCAGCAAAGTCCTTAAATAATGCAGCAGAGTCCTTAAGTACCGCAGCAGAGTGCTTAAATAATGCAACAGAGTCTTCAAATGCTTCAGCAGAGTCATGAAATAATGCAGCATAGTCCTTAAATAATGCAGCAAATTCATTAAATAATGCAGCAGAGACCTTAAATAATGCAACAAAGTCCTTAAATAATGCAGCAGAGTCCTTAAATAATGCAGCAAAGTCCTTAAATAATGCTGCAGAGTCCTTAAATATTGCAGCAAATTCCTTAAATAATGCAGCAGAGTCCTTAAATACCGCAGCAGAGTCCTTACATAATGCAACAAAGTCACTAAATAATGCAGCAGAGTCCTTAAATAATGAAGCAGAGTCCTTAAATAATGCAGCAAAGTCCTTAAATAATGCTGCAGAGTCCTTAAATATTGCAGCAAATTCCTTAAATAATGCAGCAGAGTCCTTAAATACCGCAGCAGAGTCCTTACATAATGCAACAAAGTCACTAAATAATGCAGCAGAGTCCTTAAATAATGAAGCAGAGTCCTTAAATAATGCAGCAAATTCCTTAAATAATGTAGCAGAGTCCTTAAAAAATGCAACAAAATCCTTAAATAATGCAGCAGAATCCTTAAATAATGCAGCAAAGTCCTTAAATAATGCAACAGAGTCCTTAAATACTGAAGCAGAGTCCTTAAATAATGCAGCAGAGTCCTTAAATAATGCAGCAGAGTTCTAAAATGCTTCAGCAGAGTCCTTAAATATTGCAACAAAGTCCTAAAATAATGCAGCAGAATCCTTAAATACCGCAGCAGAGTCCTTAAATATTGCAGCAAAGTACTTAAATAAGGCAGCAGAGTCCTTAAATAATGCAACAAAGTCCTTCAATAATGCAGCATAGTCCTTAACTAATGCAACAAAGTCAATAAATAATGCAGCAGAGTCCTTAAATAATGCAGCAATGTCCTTAAATAATGCAGCAGAGTCCTTAGATAATGCAACAACGTCCTTAAATAATGCAGCAGAGTCCTTAAATACCGCAGCAGAGTACTTAAATAATTCAGCAAAGTCCTTAAATAATGCAGCAGAGTCCTTAAATAATGCAGCAGAGTCCTCAAATGCTTCAGCAGAGTCAATACATAATGCAGCAGAGTCCTTAAATAATGCAACAAAGTCCTTAAATAATGCAGCAGAGTCCTTAAATAATGCAGCAAAGTCCTTAAATAAAGCAGCAGAGTCCTTACATAATGCAACAAAGTCCTTAAATAATGCAGCCGAGTCCTTAAATACTGAAGCAGAGTCCTTAAATTTGCAGCAAAGTCCTTAAATACCGCAGCAGTCATTAAATAATGCAGCAAAGTCCTTAAATAATGCAGCAGAGTCCTTAAATACCGCAGCAGATTGCTTTAATAATGTAGCAGAGTCCTTAAATAATGCAACAGAGTCCTTAAATAATGCAGCAGAGTCCTTAAATTTTACAGCAGTGTCCTTAAGTGCCACCGCAGAGTCCTTAAATACCGCAGCAGAGTGCTTAAATAATGCAGCAGAGTCCTTAAATAATGCAGCAAAGTCCTTAAATACTGAAGCAGAGTACTTAAATATTGCAACAAAGTCCTAAAATAATGCAGCAGAGTCCTTAAATACCGCAGCAGAGTCGTTAAATATTGCAGCAAAGTACTTAAATAATGCAGCAGAGTCCTTAAATACTGCAGCAGATTGCTTAAATAATGTAGCAGAGTCCTTAAATAATGCAACAGAGTCCTTAAATAATGCAGCAGAGTCCTTAAATAATGCAACAAAGTCCTTAAATAATGCAGCAGAGTCCTTAAATACTGAAGCAGAGTCCTTAAATATTGCAGCAAAGTCCTTAAATAATGCATCAGAGTCCTTAAATACCGCAGCCGATTACTTAAATAATTCAGCAAAGTCCTTAAATAATGCAGCAGAGTCCTTAAGTGCCACAGCAGAGTCCTTAAATAGCGCAGCGGAGTGCTTAAATAATGCAGCAGAGTCCTTAAATAATGCAGCACCATCCTTAAATAATGCAGCAAAGTCCTTAAATACTGAAGCAGAGTCCTTAAATATTGTAAAAAAGTCCTAAAATAATGCAGCAGAATCCTTAAATACCGCAGCAGAGTCCTTAAATATTGCAGCAAAGTACTTAAATAATGCAGCAGAGTCCTTAAATAATGCAACAAAGTCCTTAAATAATGCAGCATAGTCCTTAACTAATGCAACAAAGTCTATAAATAAGGCAGCAGAGTCCTTAAATAATGCAGCAAAGTCCTTAAATAATGCAGCAGAGTCCTTAGATAATGCAACAACGTCCTTAAATAATGCAGCAGAGTCCTTAAATAACGCAGCAGAGTACTTAAATAATTCAGCAAAGTCCTTAAATAATGCAGCAGAGTCCTTAAATAATGCAGCAGAGTCCTCAAATGCTTCAGCAGAGTGAATACATAATGCAGCAGAGTCCTTAAATAATGCAACAAAGTCCTTAAATAATGCAGCAGAGTCCTTAAATAATGCAGCAAAGTCCTTAAATAAAGCAGCAGAGTCCTTAAATAATGCAACAAAGTCCTTAAATAATGCAGCAGAGTCCTTAAATACTGAAGCAGAGTCCATATCTTTGCAGAAAAGTCCTTAAATACCGCAGCAGAGTCATTAAATTATGCAGCAAAGTCCTTAAATAATGCAGCAGAGTCCTTAAATACTGCAGCAGATTGCTTAAATAATGTAGCAGAGTCCTTAAATAATGCAACAGAGTCCTTAAATAATGCAGCAGAGTCCTTAAATAATGCAACAAAGTCCTTAAATAATGCAGCAGAGTCCTTAAATACTGAAGCAGAGTCCTTAAATATTGCAGCAAAGTCTTTAAATAATGCAGCAGAGTCCTTAAATACCGCAGCAGAGTCATTAAATAATGCAGCAAAGTCCTTAAATAATGCAGCAGAGTCCTTAAGTACCGCAGCAGAGTGCTTAAATAATGCAACAGAGTCTTCAAATGCTTCAGCAGAGTCATGAAATAATGCAGCATAGTCCTTAAATAATGCAGCAAATTCATTAAATAATGCAGCAGAGTCCTTAAATAATGCAGCAAAGTCCTTAAATACTGAAGCAGAGTCCTTAAATATTGCAACAAAGTCCTAAAATAATGCAGCAGAGTCCTTAAATACCACAGCAGAGTCGTTAAATATTGCAGCAAAGTACTTAAATAATGCAGCAGAGTCCTTAAATACCGCAGCAGATTGCTTAAATAATGTAGCAGAGTCCTTAAATAATGCAACAGAGTCCTTAAATAATGCAGCAGAGTCCTTAAATAATGCAACAAAGTCCTTAAATAATGCAGCAGAGTCCTTAAATACTGAAGCAGAGTCCTTAAATATTGCAGCAAAGTCCTTAAATAATGCATCAAAGTCCTTAAATACCGCAGCCGATTACTTAAATAATTCAGCAAAGTCCTTAAATAATGCAGCAGAGTCCTTAAGTGCCACAGCAGAGTCCTTAAATACCGCAGCGGAGTGCTTAAATAATGCAACAGAGTCCTTAAATAATGCAGCACCATCCTTAAATAATGCAGCAAAGTCCTTAAATACTGAAGCAGAGTCCTTAAATATTGCAAAAAAGTCCTAAAATAATGCAGCAGAATCCTTAAATACCGCAGCAGAGTCCTTAAATATTGCAGCAAAGTACTTAAATAATGCAACAGAGTCCTTAAATAATGCAACAAAGTCCTTAAATAATGCAGCATAGTCCTTAACTAATGCAACAAAGTCTATAAATAATGCAGCAGAGTCCTTAAATAATGCAGCAAAGTCCTTAAATAATGCAGCAGAGTCCTTAGATAATGCAACAACGTCCTTAAATAATGCAGCAGAGTCCTTAAATAATGCAGCAAAGTCCTTAAATAAAGCAGCAGAGTCCTTACATAATGCAACAAAGTCCTTAAATAATGCAGCCGAGTCCTCAAATGCTTCAGCAGAGTCAATACATAATGCAGCAGAGTCCTTAAATAATGCAACAAAGTCCTTAAATAATGCAGCAGAGTCCTTAAATAATGCAGCAAAGTCCTTAAATAAAGCAGCAGAGTCCTTACATAATGCAACAAAGTCCTTAAATAATGCAGCCGAGTCCTTAAATACTGAAGCAGAGTCCTTAAATTTGCAGCAAAGTCCTTAAATACCGCAGCAGTCATTAAATAATGCAGCAAAGTCCTTAAATAATGCAGCAGAGTCCTTAAATACCGCAGCAGATTGCTTTAATAATGTAGCAGAGTCCTTAAATAATGCAACAGAGTCCTTAAATAATGCAGCAGAGTCCTTAAATTTTACAGCAGAGTCCTTAAGTGCCACCGCAGAGTCCTTAAATACCGCAGCAGAGTGCTTAAATAATGCAGCAGAGTCCTTAAATAATGCAGCAAAGTCCTTAAATACTGAAGCAGAGTACTTAAATATTGCAACAAAGTCCTAAAATAATGCAGCAGAGTCCTTAAATACCGCAGCAGAGTCGTTAAATATTGCAGCAAAGTACTTAAATAATGCAGCAGAGTCCTTAAATACTGCAGCAGATTGCTTAAATAATGTAGCAGAGTCCTTAAATAATGCAACAGAGTCCTTAAATAATGCAGCAGAGTCCTTAAATAATGCAACAAAGTCCTTAAATAATGCAGCAGAGTCCTTAAATACTGAAGCAGAGTCCTTAAATATTGCAGCAAAGTCCTTAAATAATGCATCAGAGTCCTTAAATACCGCAGCCGATTACTTAAATAATTCAGCAAAGTCCTTAAATAATGCAGCAGAGTCCTTAAGTGCCACAGCAGAGTCCTTAAATAGCGCAGCGGAGTGCTTAAATAATGCAGCAGAGTCCTTAAATAATGCAGCACCATCCTTAAATAATGCAGCAAAGTCCTTAAATACTGAAGCAGAGTCCTTAAATATTGTAAAAAAGTCCTAAAATAATGCAGCAGAATCCTTAAATACCGCAGCAGAGTCCTTAAATATTGCAGCAAAGTACTTAAATAATGCAGCAGAGTCCTTAAATAATGCAACAAAGTCCTTAAATAATGCAGCATAGTCCTTAACTAATGCAACAAAGTCTATAAATAAGGCAGCAGAGTCCTTAAATAATGCAGCAAAGTCCTTAAATAATGCAGCAGAGTCCTTAGATAATGCAACAACGTCCTTAAATAATGCAGCAGAGTCCTTAAATAACGCAGCAGAGTACTTAAATAATTCAGCAAAGTCCTTAAATAATGCAGCAGAGTCCTTAAATAATGCAGCAGAGTCCTCAAATGCTTCAGCAGAGTGAATACATAATGCAGCAGAGTCCTTAAATAATGCAACAAAGTCCTTAAATAATGCAGCAGAGTCCTTAAATAATGCAGCAAAGTCCTTAAATAAAGCAGCAGAGTCCTTAAATAATGCAACAAAGTCCTTAAATAATGCAGCAGAGTCCTTAAATACTGAAGCAGAGTCCATATCTTTGCAGAAAAGTCCTTAAATACCGCAGCAGAGTCATTAAATTATGCAGCAAAGTCCTTAAATAATGCAGCAGAGTCCTTAAATACTGCAGCAGATTGCTTAAATAATGTAGCAGAGTCCTTAAATAATGCAACAGAGTCCTTAAATAATGCAGCAGAGTCCTTAAATAATGCAACAAAGTCCTTAAATAATGCAGCAGAGTCCTTAAATACTGAAGCAGAGTCCTTAAATATTGCAGCAAAGTCTTTAAATAATGCAGCAGAGTCCTTAAATACCGCAGCAGAGTCATTAAATAATGCAGCAAAGTCCTTAAATAATGCAGCAGAGTCCTTAAGTACCGCAGCAGAGTGCTTAAATAATGCAACAGAGTCTTCAAATGCTTCAGCAGAGTCATGAAATAATGCAGCATAGTCCTTAAATAATGCAGCAAATTCATTAAATAATGCAGCAGAGTCCTTAAATAATGCAGCAAAGTCCTTAAATACTGAAGCAGAGTCCTTAAATATTGCAACAAAGTCCTAAAATAATGCAGCAGAGTCCTTAAATACCACAGCAGAGTCGTTAAATATTGCAGCAAAGTACTTAAATAATGCAGCAGAGTCCTTAAATACCGCAGCAGATTGCTTAAATAATGTAGCAGAGTCCTTAAATAATGCAACAGAGTCCTTAAATAATGCAGCAGAGTCCTTAAATAATGCAACAAAGTCCTTAAATAATGCAGCAGAGTCCTTAAATACTGAAGCAGAGTCCTTAAATATTGCAGCAAAGTCCTTAAATAATGCATCAAAGTCCTTAAATACCGCAGCCGATTACTTAAATAATTCAGCAAAGTCCTTAAATAATGCAGCAGAGTCCTTAAGTGCCACAGCAGAGTCCTTAAATACCGCAGCGGAGTGCTTAAATAATGCAACAGAGTCCTTAAATAATGCAGCACCATCCTTAAATAATGCAGCAAAGTCCTTAAATACTGAAGCAGAGTCCTTAAATATTGCAAAAAAGTCCTAAAATAATGCAGCAGAATCCTTAAATACCGCAGCAGAGTCCTTAAATATTGCAGCAAAGTACTTAAATAATGCAACAGAGTCCTTAAATAATGCAACAAAGTCCTTAAATAATGCAGCATAGTCCTTAACTAATGCAACAAAGTCTATAAATAATGCAGCAGAGTCCTTAAATAATGCAGCAAAGTCCTTAAATAATGCAGCAGAGTCCTTAGATAATGCAACAACGTCCTTAAATAATGCAGCAGAGTCCTTAAATAATGCAGCAAAGTCCTTAAATAAAGCAGCAGAGTCCTTACATAATGCAACAAAGTCCTTAAATAATGCAGCCGAGTCCTCAAATGCTTCAGCAGAGTCAATACATAATGCAGCAGAGTCCTTAAATAATGCAACAAAGTCCTTAAATAATGCAGCAGAGTCCTTAAATAATGCAGCAAAGTCCTTAAATAAAGCAGCAGAGTCCTTACATAATGCAACAAAGTCCTTAAATAATGCAGCCGAGTCCTTAAATACTGAAGCAGAGTCCTTAAATTTGCAGCAAAGTCCTTAAATACCGCAGCAGTCATTAAATAATGCAGCAAAGTCCTTAAATAATGCAGCAGAGTCCTTAAATACCGCAGCAGATTGCTTTAATAATGTAGCAGAGTCCTTAAATAATGCAACAGAGTCCTTAAATAATGCAGCAGAGTCCTTAAATTTTACAGCAGAGTCCTTAAGTGCCACCGCAGAGTCCTTAAATACCGCAGCAGAGTGCTTAAATAATGCAGCAGAGTCCTTAAATAATGCAGCAAAGTCCTTAAATACTGAAGCAGAGTACTTAAATATTGCAACAAAGTCCTAAAATAATGCAGCAGAGTCCTTAAATACCGCAGCAGAGTCGTTAAATATTGCAGCAAAGTACTTAAATAATGCAGCAGAGTCCTTAAATACTGCAGCAGATTGCTTAAATAATGTAGCAGAGTCCTTAAATAATGCAACAGAGTCCTTAAATAATGCAGCAGAGTCCTTAAATAATGCAACAAAGTCCTTAAATAATGCAGCAGAGTCCTTAAATACTGAAGCAGAGTCCTTAAATATTGCAGCAAAGTCCTTAAATAATGCATCAGAGTCCTTAAATACCGCAGCCGATTACTTAAATAATTCAGCAAAGTCCTTAAATAATGCAGCAGAGTCCTTAAGTGCCACAGCAGAGTCCTTAAATAGCGCAGCGGAGTGCTTAAATAATGCAGCAGAGTCCTTAAATAATGCAGCACCATCCTTAAATAATGCAGCAAAGTCCTTAAATACTGAAGCAGAGTCCTTAAATATTGTAAAAAAGTCCTAAAATAATGCAGCAGAATCCTTAAATACCGCAGCAGAGTCCTTAAATATTGCAGCAAAGTACTTAAATAATGCAGCAGAGTCCTTAAATAATGCAACAAAGTCCTTAAATAATGCAGCATAGTCCTTAACTAATGCAACAAAGTCTATAAATAAGGCAGCAGAGTCCTTAAATAATGCAGCAAAGTCCTTAAATAATGCAGCAGAGTCCTTAGATAATGCAACAACGTCCTTAAATAATGCAGCAGAGTCCTTAAATAACGCAGCAGAGTACTTAAATAATTCAGCAAAGTCCTTAAATAATGCAGCAGAGTCCTTAAATAATGCAGCAGAGTCCTCAAATGCTTCAGCAGAGTGAATACATAATGCAGCAGTCCTTAAATAATGCAACAAAGTCCTTAAATAATGCAGCAGAGTCCTTAAATAATGCAGCAAAGTCCTTAAATAAAGCAGCAGAGTCCTTAAATAATGCAACAAAGTCCTTAAATAATGCAGCAGAGTCCTTAAATACTGAAGCAGAGTCCATATCTTTGCAGAAAAGTCCTTAAATACCGCAGCAGAGTCATTAAATTATGCAGCAAAGTCCTTAAATAATGCAGCAGAGTCCTTAAATACTGCAGCAGATTGCTTAAATAATGTAGCAGAGTCCTTAAATAATGCAACAGAGTCCTTAAATAATGCAGCAGAGTCCTTAAATAATGCAACAAAGTCCTTAAATAATGCAGCAGAGTCCTTAAATACTGAAGCAGAGTCCTTAAATATTGCAGCAAAGTCTTTAAATAATGCAGCAGAGTCCTTAAATACCGCAGCAGAGTCATTAAATAATGCAGCAAAGTCCTTAAATAATGCAGCAGAGTCCTTAAGTACCGCAGCAGAGTGCTTAAATAATGCAACAGAGTCTTCAAATGCTTCAGCAGAGTCATGAAATAATGCAGCATAGTCCTTAAATAATGCAGCAAATTCATTAAATAATGCAGCAGAGTCCTTAAATAATGCAGCAAAGTCCTTAAATACTGAAGCAGAGTCCTTAAATATTGCAACAAAGTCCTAAAATAATGCAGCAGAGTCCTTAAATACCACAGCAGAGTCGTTAAATATTGCAGCAAAGTACTTAAATAATGCAGCAGAGTCCTTAAATACCGCAGCAGATTGCTTAAATAATGTAGCAGAGTCCTTAAATAATGCAACAGAGTCCTTAAATAATGCAGCAGAGTCCTTAAATAATGCAACAAAGTCCTTAAATAATGCAGCAGAGTCCTTAAATACTGAAGCAGAGTCCTTAAATATTGCAGCAAAGTCCTTAAATAATGCATCAAAGTCCTTAAATACCGCAGCCGATTACTTAAATAATTCAGCAAAGTCCTTAAATAATGCAGCAGAGTCCTTAAGTGCCACAGCAGAGTCCTTAAATACCGCAGCGGAGTGCTTAAATAATGCAACAGAGTCCTTAAATAATGCAGCACCATCCTTAAATAATGCAGCAAAGTCCTTAAATACTGAAGCAGAGTCCTTAAATATTGCAAAAAAGTCCTAAAATAATGCAGCAGAATCCTTAAATACCGCAGCAGAGTCCTTAAATATTGCAGCAAAGTACTTAAATAATGCAACAGAGTCCTTAAATAATGCAACAAAGTCCTTAAATAATGCAGCATAGTCCTTAACTAATGCAACAAAGTCTATAAATAATGCAGCAGAGTCCTTAAATAATGCAGCAAAGTCCTTAAATAATGCAGCAGAGTCCTTAGATAATGCAACAACGTCCTTAAATAATGCAGCAGAGTCCTTAAATAACGCAGCAGAGTACTTAAATAATTCAGCAAAGTCCTTAAATAATGCAGCAGAGTCCTTAAATATTGCAGCAGAGTCCTCAAATGCTTCAGCAGAGTGAATACATAATGCAGCAGAGTCCTTAAATAATGCAACAAAGTCCTTAAATAATGCAGCAGAGTCCTTAAATAATGCAGCAAAGTCCTTAAATAAAGCAGCAGAGTCCTTAAATAATGCAAGAAAGTCCTTAAATAATGCAGCAGAGTCCGTAAATACTGAAGCAGAGTCCATATCTTTGCAGAAAAGTCCTTAAATACCGCAGCAGAGTCATTAAATTATGCAGCAAAGTCCTTAAATAATGCAGCAGAGTCCTTAAATACCGCAGCAGATTGCTTAAATAATGTAGCAGAGTCCTTAAATAATGCAACAGAGTCCTTAAATAATGCAGCAGAGTCCTTAAATAATGCAACAAAGTCCTTAAATAATGCAGCAGAGTCCTTAAATACTGAAGCAGAGTCCTTAAATATTGCAGCAAAGTCTTTAAATAATGCAGCAGAGTCCTTAAATACCACAGCAGAGTCCTTAAATATTGCAGCAAAGTACTTAAATAATGCAGCAGAGTCCTTAAATAATGCAACAAAGTCCTTAAATAATTTAGCAGAATCCTTAAATAATGCAACAAAGTCCTTAAGTAATAATGAAGAGTCCTTAAATACCGCAGCAGAGTCATTAAATAATGCAGCAAAGTCCTTAAATAATGCAGCAGAGTCCTTAAGTACCGCAGCAGAGTGCTTAAATAATGCAACAGAGTCTTCAAATGCTTCAGCAGAGTCATGAAATAATGCAGCATAGTCCTTAAATAATGCAGCAAATTCATTAAATAATGCAGCAGAGACCTTAAATAATGCAACAAAGTCCTTAAATAATGCAGCAGAGTCCTTAAATAATGCAGCAAAGTCCTTAAATAAAGCAGCAGAGTCCTTACATAATGCAACAAAGTCCTTAAATAATGCAGCCGAGTCCTTAAATACTGAAGCAGAGTCCTTAAATTTGCAGCAAAGTCCTTAAATACCGCAGCAGAGTCATTAAATAATGCAGCAAAGTCCTTAAATAATGCAGCAGAGTCCTTAAATACCGCAGCAGATTGCTTTAATAATGTAGCAGAGTCCTTAAATAATGCAACAGAGTCCTTAAATAATGCTGCAGAGTCCTTAAATAATGCAACATAGTTCTTAAATAATGCAGCAAAGTCCTTAAATTATGCAGCAGAGTCCTTAAATACCGCAGCAGATTGCTTATATAATGTAGCAGAGTCCTTAAATAATGCAGCAGAGTCCTCAAAAGCTTCAGAAGAGTCATTAAATAATGCAGCAGAGTCCTTAAATAATGTAGCAAATTCATTAAATAATGCAGCAGAGACCTTAAATAATGCAACAAAGTCCTTAAATTATGCAGCCGAGTCCTTAAATAATACAGCAAAGCCCTTAAATAATGCAGCAGAGTCGTTAAGTAATGCAGCAAATTACTTAAATAATGCAGCAGTGTACTTAAATAATGCAACAAAGTCCATAAATGATGAAGCAAAGTCCTTAAATAATGCAGCAGAGTCCTTAAATACCGCAGCAGAGAACTTAAATAATGCAAGAAAGTCCCTAAATAATGCAGTAGAGTCCTTAAATCCTGAAGCAGAGTCCTAAAATAATGCAGCTAATTCCTTAAATAATGCAGTAGAGT
The DNA here is from genome assembly GCF_046119375.1 of Phyllobates terribilis. NCBI lineage: Eukaryota > Metazoa > Chordata > Amphibia > Anura > Dendrobatidae > Phyllobates > Phyllobates terribilis. The sequence goes on along the minus strand of NW_027362840.1, from coordinate 4,615,038 downwards.
CCTTAAATACCGCAGCAGAGTCCTTAAATAATTCAGCAAAGTCCTTAAATAATGCAGCAGAGTCCTTAAATTTTACAGCAGAGTCCTTAAGTGCCACAGCAGAGTCCTTAAATACCGCAGCAGAGTGCTTAAATAATGCAGCAGAGTCCTTAAATAATGCAGCAAAGTCCTTAAATACTGAAGCAGAGTCCTTAAATATTGCAACAAAGTCCTAAAATAATGCAGCAGAGTCCTTAAATACCACAGCAGAGTCGTTAAATATTGCAGCAAAGTACTTAAATAATGCAGCAGAGTCCTTAAATACTGCAGCAGATTGCTTAAATAATGTAGCAGAGTCCTTAAATAATGCAACAGAGTCCTTAAATAATGCAGCAGAGTCCTTAAATAATGCAACAAAGTCCTTAAATAATGCAGCAGAGTCCTTAAATACTGAAGCAGAGTCCTTAAATATTGCAGCAAAGTCCTTAAATAATGCATCAGAGTCCTTAAATACCGCAGCCGATTACTTAAATAATTCAGCAAAGTCCTTAAATAATGCAGCAGAGTCCTTAAGTGCCACAGCAGAGTCCTTAAATACCGCAGCGGAGTGCTTAAATAATGCAGCAGAGTCCTTAAATAATGCAGCACCATGCTTAAATAATGCAGCAAAGTCCTTAAATACTGAAGCAGAGTCCTTAAATATTGTAAAAAAGTCCTAAAATAATGCAGCAGAATCCTTAAATACCGCAGCAGAGTCCTTAAATATTGCAGCAAAGTACTTAAATAATGCAGCAGAGTCCTTAAATAATGCAACAAAGTCCTTAAATAATGCAGCATAGTCCTTAACTAATGCAACAAAGTCTATAAATAAGGCAGCAGAGTCCTTAAATAATGCAGCAAAGTCCTTAAATAATGCAGCAGAGTCCTTAGATAATGCAACAACGTCCTTAAATAATGCAGCAGAGTCCTTAAATAACGCAGCAGAGTACTTAAATAATTCAGCAAAGTCCTTAAATAATGCAGCAGAGTCCTTAAATAATGCAGCAGAGTCCTCAAATGCTTCAGCAGAGTGAATACATAATGCAGCAGAGTCCTTAAATAATGCAACAAAGTCCTTAAATAATGCAGCAGAGTCCTTAAATAATGCAGCAAAGTCCTTAAATAAAGCAGCAGAGTCCTTAAATAATGCAACAAAGTCCTTAAATAATGCAGCAGAGTCCTTAAATACTGAAGCAGAGTCCATATCTTTGCAGAAAAGTCCTTAAATACCGCAGCAGAGTCATTAAATTATGCAGCAAAGTCCTTAAATAATGCAGCAGAGTCCTTAAATACTGCAGCAGATTGCTTAAATAATGTAGCAGAGTCCTTAAATAATGCAACAGAGTCCTTAAATAATGCAGCAGAGTCCTTAAATAATGCAACAAAGTCCTTAAATAATGCAGCAGAGTCCTTAAATACTGAAGCAGAGTCCTTAAATATTGCAGCAAAGTCTTTAAATAATGCAGCAGAGTCCTTAAATACCGCAGCAGAGTCCTTAAATATTGCAGCAAAGTACTTAAATAATGCAGCAGAGTCCTTAAATAATGCAACAAAGTCCTTAAATAATGCAGCAGAATCCTTAAATAATGCAACAAAGTCCTTAAGTAATAATGAAGAGTCCTTAAATACCGCAGCAGAGTCATTAAATAATGCAGCAAAGTCCTTAAATAATGCAGCAGAGTCCTTAAGTACCGCAGCAGAGTGCTTAAATAATGCAACAGAGTCTTCAAATGCTTCAGCAGAGTCATGAAATAATGCAGCATAGTCCTTAAATAATGCAGCAAATTCATTAAATAATGCAGCAGAGTCCTTAAATAATGCAGCAAAGTCCTTAAATACTGAAGCAGAGTCCTTAAATATTGCAACAAAGTCCTAAAATAATGCAGCAGAGTCCTTAAATACCACAGCAGAGTCGTTAAATATTGCAGCAAAGTACTTAAATAATGCAGCAGAGTCCTTAAATACTGCAGCAGATTGCTTAAATAATGTAGCAGAGTCCTTAAATAATGCAACAGAGTCCTTAAATAATGCAGCAGAGTCCTTAAATAATGCAACAAAGTCCTTAAATAATGCAGCAGAGTCCTTAAATACTGAAGCAGAGTCCTTAAATATTGCAGCAAAGTCCTTAAATAATGCATCAGAGTCCTTAAATACCGCAGCCGATTACTTAAATAATTCAGCAAAGTCCTTAAATAATGCAGCAGAGTCCTTAAGTGCCACAGCAGAGTCCTTAAATACCGCAGCGGAGTGCTTAAATAATGCAGCAGAGTCCTTAAATAATGCAGCACCATCCTTAAATAATGCAGCAAAGTCCTTAAATACTGAAGCAGAGTCCTTAAATATTGTAAAAAAGTCCTAAAATAATGCAGCAGAATCCTTAAATACCGCAGCAGAGTCCTTAAATATTGCAGCAAAGTACTTAAATAATGCAGCAGAGTCCTTAAATAATGCAACAAAGTCCTTAAATAATGCAGCATAGTCCTTAACTAATGCAACAAAGTCTATAAATAAGGCAGCAGAGTCCTTAAATAATGCAGCAAAGTCCTTAAATAATGCAGCAGAGTCCTTAGATAATGCAACAACGTCCTTAAATAATGCAGCAGAGTCCTTAAATAACGCAGCAGAGTACTTAAATAATTCAGCAAAGTCCTTAAATAATGCAGCAGAGTCCTTAAATAATGCAGCAGAGTCCTCAAATGCTTCAGCAGAGTGAATACATAATGCAGCAGAGTCCTTAAATAATGCAACAAAGTCCTTAAATAATGCAGCAGAGTCCTTAAATAATGCAGCAAAGTCCTTAAATAAAGCAGCAGAGTCCTTAAATAATGCAACAAAGTCCTTAAATAATGCAGCAGAGTCCTTAAATACTGAAGCAGAGTCCATATCTTTGCAGAAAAGTCCTTAAATACCGCAGCAGAGTCATTAAATTATGCAGCAAAGTCCTTAAATAATGCAGCAGAGTCCTTAAATACTGCAGCAGATTGCTTAAATAATGTAGCAGAGTCCTTAAATAATGCAACAGAGTCCTTAAATAATGCAGCAGAGTCCTTAAATAATGCAACAAAGTCCTTAAATAATGCAGCAGAGTCCTTAAATACTGAAGCAGAGTCCTTAAATATTGCAGCAAAGTCTTTAAATAATGCAGCAGAGTCCTTAAATACCGCAGCAGAGTCCTTAAATATTGCAGCAAAGTACTTAAATAATGCAGCAGAGTCCTTAAATAATGCAACAAAGTCCTTAAATAATGCAGCAGAATCCTTAAATAATGCAACAAAGTCCTTAAGTAATAATGAAGAGTCCTTAAATACCGCAGCAGAGTCATTAAATAATGCAGCAAAGTCCTTAAATAATGCAGCAGAGTCCTTAAGTACCGCAGCAGAGTGCTTAAATAATGCAACAGAGTCTTCAAATGCTTCAGCAGAGTCATGAAATAATGCAGCATAGTCCTTAAATAATGCAGCAAATTCATTAAATAATGCAGCAGAGTCCTTAAATAATGCAGCAAAGTCCTTAAATACTGAAGCAGAGTCCTTAAATATTGCAACAAAGTCCTAAAATAATGCAGCAGAGTCCTTAAATACCACAGCAGAGTCGTTAAATATTGCAGCAAAGTACTTAAATAATGCAGCAGAGTCCTTAAATACCGCAGCAGATTGCTTAAATAATGTAGCAGAGTCCTTAAATAATGCAACAGAGTCCTTAAATAATGCAGCAGAGTCCTTAAATAATGCAACAAAGTCCTTAAATAATGCAGCAGAGTCCTTAAATACTGAAGCAGAGTCCTTAAATATTGCAGCAAAGTCGTTAAATAATGCATCAGAGTCCTTAAATACCGCAGCCGATTACTTAAATAATTCAGCAAAGTCCTTAAATAATGCAGCAGAGTCCTTAAGTGCCACAGCAGAGTCCTTAAATACCGCAGCGGAGTGCTTAAATAATGCAGCAGAGTCCTTAAATAATGCAGCACCATCCTTAAATAATGCAGCAAAGTCCTTAAATACTGAAGCAGAGTCCTTAAATATTGCAAAAAAGTCCTAAAATAATGCAGCAGAATCCTTAAATACCGCAGCAGAGTCCTTAAATATTGCAGCAAAGTACTTAAATAATGCAGCAGAGTCCTTAAATAATGCAACAAAGTCCTTAAATAATGCAGCATAGTCCTTAACTAATGCAACAAAGTCTATAAATAATGCAGCAGAGTCCTTAAATAATGCAGCAAAGTCCTTAAATAATGCAGCAGAGTCCTTAGATAATGCAACAACGTCCTTAAATAATGCAGCAGAGTCCTTAAATAACGCAGCAGAGTACTTAAATAATTCAGCAAAGTCCTTAAATAATGCAGCAGAGTCCTTAAATATTGCAGCAGAGTCCTCAAATGCTTCAGCAGAGTGAATACATAATGCAGCAGAGTCCTTAAATAATGCAACAAAGTCCTTAAATAATGCAGCAGAGTCCTTAAATAATGCAGCAAAGTCCTTAAATAAAGCAGCAGAGTCCTTAAATAATGCAAGAAAGTCCTTAAATAATGCAGCAGAGTCCGTAAATACTGAAGCAGAGTCCATATCTTTGCAGAAAAGTCCTTAAATACCGCAGCAGAGTCATTAAATTATGCAGCAAAGTCCTTAAATAATGCAGCAGAGTCCTTAAATACCGCAGCAGATTGCTTAAATAATGTAGCAGAGTCCTTAAATAATGCAACAGAGTCCTTAAATAATGCAGCAGAGTCCTTAAATAATGCAACAAAGTCCTTAAATAATGCAGCAGAGTCCTTAAATACTGAAGCAGAGTCCTTAAATATTGCAGCAAAGTCTTTAAATAATGCAGCAGAGTCCTTAAATACCACAGCAGAGTCCTTAAATATTGCAGCAAAGTACTTAAATAATGCAGCAGAGTCCTTAAATAATGCAACAAAGTCCTTAAATAATTTAGCAGAATCCTTAAATAATGCAACAAAGTCCTTAAGTAATAATGAAGAGTCCTTAAATACCGCAGCAGAGTCATTAAATAATGCAGCAAAGTCCTTAAATAATGCAGCAGAGTCCTTAAGTACCGCAGCAGAGTCCTTAAATAATGCAACAGAGTCCTTAAATAATGCAGCAGAGTCCTTAAATAATGCAACAAAGTCCTTAAATAATGCAGCAGAGTCCTTAAATACTGAAGCAGAGTCCTTAAATATTGCAGCAAAGTCTTTAAATAATGCAGCAGAGTCCTTAAATACCACAGCAGAGTCCTTAAATATTGCAGCAAAGTACTTAAATAATGCAGCAGAGTCCTTAAATAATGCAACAAAGTCCTTAAATAATTTAGCAGAATCCTTAAATAATGCAACAAAGTCCTTAAGTAATAATGAAGAGTCCTTAAATACCGCAGCAGAGTCATTAAATAATGCAGCAAAGTCCTTAAATAATGCAGCAGAGTCCTTAAGTACCGCAGCAGAGTGCTTAAATAATGCAACAGAGTCTTCAAATGCTTCAGCAGAGTCATGAAATAATGCAGCATAGTCCTTAAATAATGCAGCAAATTCATTAAATAATGCAGCAGAGACCTTAAATAATGCAACAAAGTCCTTAAATAATGCAGCAGAGTCCTTAAATAATGCAGCAAAGTCCTTAAATAAAGCAGCAGAGTCCTTACATAATGCAACAAAGTCCTTAAATAATGCAGCCGAGTCCTTAAATACTGAAGCAGAGTCCTTAAATTTGCAGCAAAGTCCTTAAATACCGCAGCAGAGTCATTAAATAATGCAGCAAAGTCCTTAAATAATGCAGCAGAGTCCTTAAATACCGCAGCAGATTGCTTTAATAATGTAGCAGAGTCCTTAAATAATGCAACAGAGTCCTTAAATAATGCTGCAGAGTCCTTAAATAATGCAACATAGTTCTTAAATAATGCAGCAAAGTCCTTAAATTATGCAGCAGAGTCCTTAAATACCGCAGCAGATTGCTTATATAATGTAGCAGAGTCCTTAAATAATGCAGCAGAGTCCTCAAAAGCTTCAGAAGAGTCATTAAATAATGCAGCAGAGTCCTTAAATAATGTAGCAAATTCATTAAATAATGCAGCAGAGACCTTAAATAATGCAACAAAGTCCTTAAATTATGCAGCCGAGTCCTTAAATAATACAGCAAAGCCCTTAAATAATGCAGCAGAGTCGTTAAGTAATGCAGCAAATTACTTAAATAATGCAGCAGTGTACTTAAATAATGCAACAAAGTCCATAAATAATGAAGCAAAGTCCTTAAATAATGCAGCAGAGTCCTTAAATACCGCAGCAGAGAACTTAAATAATGCAAGAAAGTCCCTAAATAATGCAGTAGAGTCCTTAAATCCTGAAGCAGAGTCCTAAAATAATGCAGCTAATTCCTTAAATAATGCAGTAGAGTCCTTAAATACCGCAGCAGAGTCCTTAAATAATTCAGCAAAGTCCTTAAATAATGCAGCAGAGTCCTTAAATTTTACAGCAGAGTCCTTAAGTGCCACAGCAGAGTCCTTAAATACCGCAGCAGAGTGCTTAAATAATGCAGCAGAGTCCTTAAATAATGCAGCAAAGTCCTTAAATACTGAAGCAGAGTCCTTAAATATTGCAACAAAGTCCTAAAATAATGCAGCAGAGTCCTTAAATACCACAGCAGAGTCCTTAAATATTGCAGCAAAGTCGTTAAATAATGCATCAGAGTCCTTAAATACCGCAGCCGATTACTTAAATAATTCAGCAAAGTCCTTAAATAATGCAGCAGAGTCCTTAAGTGCCACAGCAGAGTCCTTAAATACCGCAGCGGAGTGCTTAAATAATGCAGCAGAGTCCTTAAATAATGCAGCACCATCCTTAAATAATGCAGCAAAGTCCTTAAATACTGAAGCAGAGTCCTTAAATATTGCAAAAAAGTCCTAAAATAATGCAGCAGAATCCTTAAATACCGCAGCAGAGTCCTTAAATATTGCAGCAAAGTACTTAAATAATGCAGCAGAGTCCTTAAATAATGCAACAAAGTCCTTAAATAATGCAGCATAGTCCTTAACTAATGCAACAAAGTCTATAAATAAGGCAGCAGAGTCCTTAAATAATGCAACAAAGTCCTTAAATAATGCAGCAGAGTCCTTAAATAATGCAACAAAGTCCTTAAATAATGCAGCAGAATCCTTAAATAATGCAACAAAGTCCTTAAGTAATAATGAAGAGTCCTTAAATACCGCAGCAGAGTCATTAAATAATGCAGCAAAGTCCTTAAATAATGCAGCAGAGTCCTTAAGTACCGCAGCAGAGTGCTTAAATAATGCAACAGAGTCTTCAAATGCTTCAGCAGAGTCATGAAATAATGCAGCATAGTCCTTAAATAATGCAGCAAATTCATTAAATAATGCAGCAGAGACCTTAAATAATGCAACAAAGTCCTTAAATTATGCAGCAGAGTCCTTAAATAATGCAGCAAAGTCCTTAAATAATGCTGCAGAGTCCTTAAATATTGCAGCAAATTCCTTAAATAATGCAGCAGAGTCCTTAAATACCGCAGCAGAGTCCTTACATAATGCAACAAAGTCTCTAAATAATGCAGCAGAGTCCTTAAATAATGCAGCAATGTCCTTAAATAATTCAGCAAAGTCCTTAAATAATGCAGCAGAGTCCTTAAATACCGCAGCAGAGTCCTTACATAATGCAACAAAGTCACTAAATAATGCAGCAGAGTCCTTAAATAATGAAGCAGAGTCCTTAAATAATGCAGCAAATTCCTTAAATAATGTAGCAGAGTCCTTAAAAAATGCAACAAAATCCTTAAATAATGCAGCAGAATCCTTAAATAATGCAGCAAAGTCCTTAAATAATGCAACAGAGTCCTTAAATACTGAAGCAGAGTCCTTAAATAAAGCAGCAGAGTCCTTAAATAATGCAGCAGAGTTCTAAAATGCTTCAGCAGAGTCCTTAAATATTGCAACAAAGTCCTAAAATAATGCAGCAGAATCCTTAAATACCGCAGCAGAGTCCTTAAATATTGCAGCAAAGTACTTAAATAAGGCAGCAGAGTCCTTAAATAATGCAACAAAGTCCTTCAATAATGCAGCATAGTCCTTAACTAATGCAACAAAGTCAATAAATAATGCAGCAGAGTCCTTAAATAATGCAGCAATGTCCTTAAATAATGCAGCAGAGTCCTTAGATAATGCAACAACGTCCTTAAATAATGCAGCAGAGTCCTTAAATACCTCAGCAGAGTACTTAAATAATTCAGCAAAGTCCTTAAATAATGCAGCAGAGTCCTTAAATAATGCAGCAGAGTCCTCAAATGCTTCAGCAGAGTCAATACATAATGCAGCAGAGTCCTTAAATAATGCAACAAAGTCCTTAAATAATGCAGCAGAGTCCTTAAATAATGCAGCAAAGTCCTTAAATAAAGCAGCAGAGTCCTTACATAATGCAACAAAGTCCTTAAATAATGCAGCCGAGTCCTTAAATACTGAAGCAGAGTCCTTAAATTTGCAGCAAAGTCCTTAAATACCGCAGCAGTCATTAATTAATGCAGCAAAGTCCTTAAATAATGCAGCAGAGTCCTTAAATACCGCAGCAGATTGCTTTAATAATGTAGCAGAGTCCTTAAATAATGCAACAGAGTCCTTAAATAATGCAGCAGAGTCCTTAAATTTTACAGCAGAGTCCTTAAGTGCCACCGCAGAGTCCTTAAATACCGCAGCAGAGTGCTTAAATAATGCAGCAGAGTCCTTAAATAATGCAGCAAAGTCCGTAAATACTGAAGCAGAGTCCTTAAATATTGCAACAAAGTCCTAAAATAATGCAGCAGAGTCCTTAAATACCGCAGCAGAGTCGTTAAATATTGCAGCAAAGTACTTAAATAATGCAGCAGAGTCCTTAAATACTGCAGCAGATTGCTTAAATAATGTAGCAGAGTCCTTAAATAATGCAACAGAGTCCTTAAATAATGCAGCAGAGTCCTTAAATAATGCAACAAAGTCCTTAAATAATGCAGCAGAGTCCTTAAATACTGAAGCAGAGTCCTTAAATATTGCAGCAAAGTCCTTAAATAATGCATCAGAGTCCTTAAATACCGCAGCCGATTACTTAAATAATTCAGCAAAGTCCTTAAATAATGCAGCAGAGTCCTTAAGTGCCACAGCAGAGTCCTTAAATAGCGCAGCGGAGTGCTTAAATAATGCAGCAGAGTCCTTAAATAATGCAGCACCATCCTTAAATAATGCAGCAAAGTCCTTAAATACTGAAGCAGAGTCCTTAAATATTGTAAAAAAGTCCTAAAATAATGCAGCAGAATCCTTAAATACCGCAGCAGAGTCCTTAAATATTGCAGCAAAGTACTTAAATAATGCAGCAGAGTCCTTAAATAATGCAACAAAGTCCTTAAATAATGCAGCATAGTCCTTAACTAATGCAACAAAGTCTATAAATAAGGCAGCAGAGTCCTTAAATAATGCAGCAAAGTCCTTAAATAATGCAGCAGAGTCCTTAGATAATGCAACAACGTCCTTAAATAATGCAGCAGAGTCCTTAAATAACGCAGCAGAGTACTTAAATAATTCAGCAAAGTCCTTAAATAATGCAGCAGAGTCCTTAAATAATGCAGCAGAGTCCTCAAATGCTTCAGCAGAGTGAATACATAATGCAGCAGAGTCCTTAAATAATGCAACAAAGTCCTTAAATAATGCAGCAGAGTCCTTAAATAATGCAGCAAAGTCCTTAAATAAAGCAGCAGAGTCCTTAAATAATGCAACAAAGTCCTTAAATAATGCAGCAGAGTCCTTAAATACTGAAGCAGAGTCCATATCTTTGCAGAAAAGTCCTTAAATACCGCAGCAGAGTCATTAAATTATGCAGCAAAGTCCTTAAATAATGCAGCAGAGTCCTTAAATACTGCAGCAGATTGCTTAAATAATGTAGCAGAGTCCTTAAATAATGCAACAGAGTCCTTAAATAATGCAGCAGAGTCCTTAAATAATGCAACAAAGTCCTTAAATAATGCAGCAGAGTCCTTAAATACTGAAGCAGAGTCCTTAAATATTGCAGCAAAGTCTTTAAATAATGCAGCAGAGTCCTTAAATACCGCAGCAGAGTCCTTAAATATTGCAGCAAAGTACTTAAATAATTCAGCAGAGTCCTTAAATAATGCAACAAAGTCCTTAAATAATGCAGCAGAATCCTTAAATAATGCAACAAAGTCCTTAAGTAATAATGAAGAGTCCTTAAATACCGCAGCAGAGTCATTAAATAATGCAGCAAAGTCCTTAAATAATGCAGCAGAGTCCTTAAGTACCGCAGCAGAGTGCTTAAATAATGCAACAGAGTCTTCAAATGCTTCAGCAGAGTCATGAAATAATGCAGCATAGTCCTTAAATAATGCAGCAAATTCATTAAATAATGCAGCAGAGTCCTTAAATAATGCAGCAGAGTCCTTAAATACTGAAGCAGAGTCCTTAAATATTGCAACAAAGTCCTAAAATAATGCAGCAGAGTCCTTAAATACCACAGCAGAGTCATTAAATATTGCAGCAAAGTACTTAAATAATGCAGCAGAGTCCTTAAATACCGCAGCAGATTGCTTAAATAATGTAGCAGAGTCCTTAAATAATGCAACAGAGTCCTTAAATAATGCAGCAGAGTCCTTAAATAATGCAACAAAGTCCTTAAATAATGCAGCAGAGTCCTTAAATACTGAAGCAGAGTCCTTAAATATTGCAGCAAAGTCCTTAAATAATGCATCAGAGTCCTTAAATACCGCAGCCGATTACTTAAATAATTCAGCAAAGTCCTTAAATAATGCAGCAGAGTCCTTAAGTGCCACAGCAGAGTCCTTAAATACCGCAGCGGAGTGCTTAAATAATGCAACAGAGTCCTTAAATAATGCAGCACCATCCTTAAATAATGCAGCAAAGTCCTTAAATACTGAAGCAGAGTCCTTAAATATTGCAAAAAAGTCCTAAAATAATGCAGCAGAATCCTTAAATACCGCAGCAGAGTCCTTAAATATTGCAGCAAAGTACTTAAATAATGCAACAGAGTCCTTAAATAATGCAACAAAGTCCTTAAATAATGCAGCATAGTCCTTAACTAATGCAACAAAGTCTATAAATAATGCAGCAGAGTCCTTAAATAATGCAGCAAAGTCCTTAAATAATGCAGCAGAGTCCTTAGATAATGCAACAACGTCCTTAAATAATGCAGCAGAGTCCTTAAATAACGCAGCAGAGTACTTAAATAATTCAGCAAAGTCCTTAAATAATGCAGCAGAGTCCTTAAATATTGCAGCAGAGTCCTCAAATGCTTCAGCAGAGTGAATACATAATGCAGCAGAGTCCTTAAATAATGCAACAAAGTCCTTAAATAATGCAGCAGAGTCCTTAAATAATGCAGCAAAGTCCTTAAATAAAGCAGCAGAGTCCTTAAATAATGCAAGAAAGTCCTTAAATAATGCAGCAGAGTCCTTAAATACTGAAGCAGAGTCCATATCTTTGCAGAAAAGTCCTTAAATACCGCAGCAGAGTCATTAAATTATGCAGCAAAGTCCTTAAATAATGCAGCAGAGTCCTTAAATACCGCAGCAGATTGCTTAAATAATGTAGCAGAGTCCTTAAATAATGCAACAGAGTCCTTAAATAATGCAGCAGAGTCCTTAAATAATGCAACAAAGTCCTTAAATAATGCAGCAGAGTCCTTAAATACTGAAGCAGAGTCCTTAAATATTGCAGCAAAGTCTTTAAATAATGCAGCAGAGTCCTTAAATACCACAGCAGAGTCCTTAAATATTGCAGCAAAGTACTTAAATAATGCAGCAGAGTCCTTAAATAATGCAACAAAGTCCTTAAATAATGCAGCAGAATCCTTAAATAATGCAACAAAGTCCTTAAGTAATAATGAAGAGTCCTTAAGTACCGCAGCAGAGTCATTAAATAATGCAGCAAAGTCCTTAAATAATGCAGCAGAGTCCTTAAGTACCGCAGCAGAGTGCTTAAATAATGCAACAGAGTCTTCAAATGCTTCAGCAGAGTCATGAAATAATGCAGCATAGTCCTTAAATAATGCAGCAAATTCATTAAATAATGCAGCAGAGACCTTAAATAATGCAACAAAGTCCATAAATAATGCAGCAGAGTCCTTAAATAATGCAGCAAAGTCCTTAAATAAAGCAGCAGAGTCCTTACATAATGCAACAAAGTCCTTAAATAATGCAGCCGAGTCCTTAAATACTGAAGCAGAGTCCTTAAATTTGCAGCAAAGTCCTTAAATACCGCAGCAGAGTCATTAAATAATGCAGCAAAGTCCTTAAATAATGCAGCAGAGTCCTTAAATACCGCAGCAGATTGCTTTAATAATGTAGCAGAGTCCTTAAATAATGCAACAGAGTCCTTAAATAATGCAGCAGAGTCCTTAAATAATGCAACATAGTTCTTAAATAATGCAGCAAAGTCCTTAAATTATGCAGCAGAGTCCTTAAATACCGCAGCAGATTGCTTATATAATGTAGCAGAGTCCTTAAATAATGCAGCAGAGTCCTCAAAAGCTTCAGAAGAGTCATTAAATAATGCAGCAGAGTCCTTAAATAATGTAGCAAATTCATTAAATAATGCAGCAGAGACCTTAAATAATGCAACAAAGTCCTTAAATTATGCAGCCGAGTCCTTAAATAATACAGCAAAGCCCTTAAATAATGCAGCAGAGTCGTTAAGTAATGCAGCAAATTACTTAAATAATGCAGCAGTGTACTTAAATAATGCAACAAAGTCCATAAATAATGAAGCAAAGTCCTTAAATAATGCAGCAGAGTCCTTAAATACCGCAGCAGAGAACTTAAATAATGCAAGAAAGTCCCTAAATAATGCAGTAGAGTCCTTAAATCCTGAAGCAGAGTCCTAAAATAATGCAGCTAATTCCTTAAATAATGCAGTAGAGTCCTTAAATACCGCAGCAGAGTCCTTAAATAATTCAGCAAAGTCCTTAAATAATGCAGCAGAGTCCTTAAATTTTACAGCAGAGTCCTTAAGTGCCACAGCAGAGTCCTTAAATACCGCAGCAGAGTGCTTAAATAATGCAGCAGAGTCCTTAAATAATGCAGCAAAGTCCTTAAATACTGAAGCAGAGTCCTTAAATATTGCAACAAAGTCCTAAAATAATGCAGCAGAGTCCTTAAATACCACAGCAGAGTCGTTAAATATTGCAGCAAAGTACTTAAATAATGCAGCAGAGTCCTTAAATACTGCAGCAGATTGCTTAAATAATGTAGCAGAGTCCTTAAATAATGCAACAGAGTCCTTAAATAATGCAGCAGAGTCCTTAAATAATGCAACAAAGTCCTTAAATAATGCAGCAGAGTACTTAAATACTGAAGCAGAGTCCTTAAATATTGCAGCAAAGTCCTTAAATAATGCATCAGAGTCCTTAAATACCGCAGCCGATTACTTAAATAATTCAGCAAAGTCCTTAAATAATGCAGCAGAGTCCTTAAGTGCCACAGCAGAGTCCTTAAATACCGCAGCGGAGTGCTTAAATAATGCAGCAGAGTCCTTAAATAATGCAGCACCATCCTTAAATAATGCAGCAAAGTCCTTAAATACTGAAGCAGAGTCCTTAAATATTGTAAAAAAGTCCTAAAATAATGCAGCAGAATCCTTAAATACCGCAGCAGAGTCCTTAAATATTGCAGCAAAGTACTTAAATAATGCAAGAAAGTCCTTAAATAATGCAGCAGAGTCCTTAAATACTGAAGCAGAGTCCATATCTTTGCAGAAAAGTCCTTAAATACCGCAGCAGAGTCATTAAATTATGCAGCAAAGTCCTTAAATAATGCAGCAGAGTCCTTAAATACCGCAGCAGATTGCTTAAATAATGTAGCAGAGTCCTTAAATAATGCAACAGAGTCCTTAAATAATGCAGCAGAGTCCTTAAATAATGCAACAAAGTCCTTAAATAATGCAGCAGAGTCCTTAAATACTGAAGCAGAGTCCTTAAATATTGCAGCAAAGTCTTTAAATAATGCAGCAGAGTCCTTAAATACCACAGCAGAGTCCTTAAATATTGCAGCAAAGTACTTAAATAATGCAGCAGAGTCCTTAAATAATGCAACAAAGTCCTTAAATAATGCAGCAGAATCCTTAAATAATGCAACAAAGTCCTTAAGTAATAATGAAGAGTCCTTAAATACCGCAGCAGAGTCATTAAATAATGCAGCAAAGTCCTTAAATAATGCAGCAGAGTCCTTAAGTACCGCAGCAGAGTGCTTAAATAATGCAACAGAGTCTTCAAATGCTTCAGCAGAGTCATGAAATAATGCAGCATAGTCCTTAAATAATGCAGCAAATTCATTAAATAATGCAGCAGAGACCTTAAATAATGCAACAAAGTCCTTAAATAATGCAGCAGAGTCCTTAAATAATGCAGCAAAGTCCTTAAATAATGCTGCAGAGTCCTTAAATATTGCAGCAAATTCCTTAAATAATGCAGCAGAGTCCTTAAATACCGCAGCAGAGTCCTTACATAATGCAACAAAGTCACTAAATAATGCAGCAGAGTCCTTAAATAATGAAGCAGAGTCCTTAAATAATGCAGCAAAGTCCTTAAATAATGCTGCAGAGTCCTTAAATATTGCAGCAAATTCCTTAAATAATGCAGCAGAGTCCTTAAATACCGCAGCAGAGTCCTTACATAATGCAACAAAGTCACTAAATAATGCAGCAGAGTCCTTAAATAATGAAGCAGAGTCCTTAAATAATGCAGCAAATTCCTTAAATAATGTAGCAGAGTTCTTAAAAAATGCAACAAAATCCTTAAATAATGCAGCAGAATCCTTAAATAATGCAGCAAAGTCCTTAAATAATGCAACAGAGTCCTTAAATACTGAAGCAGAGTCCTTAAATAATGCAGCAGAGTCCTTAAATAATGCAGCAGAGTTCTAAAATGCTTCAGCAGAGTCCTTAAATATTGCAACAAAGTCCTAAAATAATGCAGCAGAATCCTTAAATACCGCAGCAGAGTCCTTAAATATTGCAGCAAAGTACTTAAATAAGGCAGCAGAGTCCTTAAATAATGCAACAAAGTCCTTCAATAATGCAGCATAGTCCTTAACTAATGCAACAAAGTCAATAAATAATGCAGCAGAGTCCTTAAATAATGCAGCAATGTCCTTAAATAATGCAGCAGAGTCCTTAGATAATGCAACAACGTCCTTAAATAATGCAGCAGAGTCCTTAAATACCGCAGCAGAGTACTTAAATAATTCAGCAAAGTCCTTAAATAATGCAGCAGAGTCCTTAAATAATGCAGCAGAGTCCTCAAATGCTTCAGCAGAGTCAATACATAATGCAGCAGAGTCCTTAAATAATGCAACAAAGTCCTTAAATAATGCAGCAGAGTCCTTAAATAATGCAGCAAAGTCCTTAAATAAAGCAGCAGAGTCCTTACATAATGCAACAAAGTCCTTAAATAATGCAGCCGAGTCCTTAAATACTGAAGCAGAGTCCTTAAATTTGCAGCAAAGTCCTTAAATACCGCAGCAGTCATTAAATAATGCAGCAAAGTCCTTAAATAATGCAGCAGAGTCCTTAAATACCGCAGCAGATTGCTTTAATAATGTAGCAGAGTCCTTAAATAATGCAACAGAGTCCTTAAATAATGCAGCAGAGTCCTTAAATTTTACAGCAGAGTCCTTAAGTGCCACCGCAGAGTCCTTAAATACCGCAGCAGAGTGCTTAAATAATGCAGCAGAGTCCTTAAATAATGCAGCAAAGTCCTTAAATACTGAAGCAGAGTCCTTAAATATTGCAACAAAGTCCTAAAATAATGCAGCAGAGTCCTTAAATACCGCAGCAGAGTCGTTAAATATTGCAGCAAAGTACTTAAATAATGCAGCAGAGTCCTTAAATACTGCAGCAGATTGCTTAAATAATGTAGCAGAGTCCTTAAATAATGCAACAGAGTCCTTAAATAATGCAGCAGAGTCCTTAAATAATGCAACAAAGTCCTTAAATAATGCAGCAGAGTCCTTAAATACTGAAGCAGAGTCCTTAAATATTGCAGCAAAGTCCTTAAATAATGCATCAGAGTCCTTAAATACCGCAGCCGATTACTTAAATAATTCAGCAAAGTCCTTAAATAATGCAGCAGAGTCCTTAAGTGCCACAGCAGAGTCCTTAAATAGCGCAGCGGAGTGCTTAAATAATGCAGCAGAGTCCTTAAATAATGCAGCACCATCCTTAAATAATGCAGCAAAGTCCTTAAATACTGAAGCAGAGTCCTTAAATATTGTAAAAAAGTCCTAAAATAATGCAGCAGAATCCTTAAATACCGCAGCAGAGTCCTTAAATATTGCAGCAAAGTACTTAAATAATGCAGCAGAGTCCTTAAATAATGCAACAAAGTCCTTAAATAATGCAGCATAGTCCTTAACTAATGCAACAAAGTCTATAAATAAGGCAGCAGAGTCCTTAAATAATGCAGCAAAGTCCTTAAATAATGCAGCAGAGTCCTTAGATAATGCAACAACGTCCTTAAATAATGCAGCAGAGTCCTTAAATAACGCAGCAGAGTACTTAAATAATTCAGCAAAGTCCTTAAATAATGCAGCAGAGTCCTTAAATAATGCAGCAGAGTCCTCAAATGCTTCAGCAGAGTGAATACATAATGCAGCAGAGTCCTTAAATAATGCAACAAAGTCCTTAAATAATGCAGCAGAGTCCTTAAATAATGCAGCAAAGTCCTTAAATAAAGCAGCAGAGTCCTTAAATAATGCAACAAAGTCCTTAAATAATGCAGCAGAGTCCTTAAATACTGAAGCAGAGTCCATATCTTTGCAGAAAAGTCCTTAAATACCGCAGCAGAGTCATTAAATTATGCAGCAAAGTCCTTAAATAATGCAGCAGAGTCCTTAAATACTGCAGCAGATTGCTTAAATAATGTAGCAGAGTCCTTAAATAATGCAACAGAGTCCTTAAATAATGCAGCAGAGTCCTTAAATAATGCAACAAAGTCCTTAAATAATGCAGCAGAGTCCTTAAATACTGAAGCAGAGTCCTTAAATATTGCAGCAAAGTCTTTAAATAATGCAGCAGAGTCCTTAAATACCGCAGCAGAGTCCTTAAATATTGCAGCAAAGTACTTAAATAATGCAGCAGAGTCCTTAAATAATGCAACAAAGTCCTTAAATAATGCAGCAGAATCCTTAAATAATGCAACAAAGTCCTTAAGTAATAATGAAGAGTCCTTAAATACCGCAGCAGAGTCATTAAATAATGCAGCAAAGTCCTTAAATAATGCAGCAGAGTCCTTAAGTACCGCAGCAGAGTGCTTAAATAATGCAACAGAGTCTTCAAATGCTTCAGCAGAGTCATGAAATAATGCAGCATAGTCCTTAAATAATGCAGCAAATTCATTAAATAATGCAGCAGAGTCCTTAAATAATGCAGCAAAGTCCTTAAATACTGAAGCAGAGTCCTTAAATATTGCAACAAAGTCCTAAAATAATGCAGCAGAGTCCTTAAATACCACAGCAGAGTCGTTAAATATTGCAGCAAAGTACTTAAATAATGCAGCAGAGTCCTTAAATACCGCAGCAGATTGCTTAAATAATGTAGCAGAGTCCTTAAATAATGCAACAGAGTCCTTAAATAATGCAGCAGAGTCCTTAAATAATGCAACAAAGTCCTTAAATAATGCAGCAGAGTCCTTAAATACTGAAGCAGAGTCCTTAAATATTGCAGCAAAGTCCTTAAATAATGCATCAGAGTCCTTAAATACCGCAGCCGATTACTTAAATAATTCAGCAAAGTCCTTAAATAATGCAGCAGAGTCCTTAAGTGCCACAGCAGAGTCCTTAAATACCGCAGCGGAGTGCTTAAATAATGCAGCAGAGTCCTTAAATAATGCAGCACCATCCTTAAATAATGCAGCAAAGTCCTTAAATACTGAAGCAGAGTCCTTAAATATTGCAAAAAAGTCCTAAAATAATGCAGCAGAATCCTTAAATACCGCAGCAGAGTCCTTAAATATTGCAGCAAAGTACTTAAATAATGCAACAGAGTCCTTAAATAATGCAACAAAGTCCTTAAATAATGCAGCATAGTCCTTAACTAATGCAACAAAGTCTATAAATAATGCAGCAGAGTCCTTAAATAATGCAGCAAAGTCCTTAAATAATGCAGCAGAGTCCTTAGATAATGCAACAACGTCCTTAAATAATGCAGCAGAGTCCTTAAATAACGCAGCAGAGTACTTAAATAATTCAGCAAAGTCCTTAAATAATGCAGCAGAGTCCTTAAATATTGCAGCAGAGTCCTCAAATGCTTCAGCAGAGTGAATACATAATGCAGCAGAGTCCTTAAATAATGCAACAAAGTCCTTAAATAATGCAGCAGAGTCCTTAAATAATGCAGCAAAGTCCTTAAATAAAGCAGCAGAGTCCTTAAATAATGCAAGAAAGTCCTTAAATAATGCAGCAGAGTCCTTAAATACTGAAGCAGAGTCCATATCTTTGCAGAAAAGTCCTTAAATACCGCAGCAGAGTCATTAAATTATGCAGCAAAGTCCTTAAATAATGCAGCAGAGTCCTTAAATACCGCAGCAGATTGCTTAAATAATGTAGCAGAGTCCTTAAATAATGCAACAGAGTCCTTAAATAATGCAGCAGAGTCCTTAAATAATGCAACAAAGTCCTTAAATAATGCAGCAGAGTCCTTAAATACTGAAGCAGAGTCCTTAAATATTGCAGCAAAGTCTTTAAATAATGCAGCAGAGTCCTTAAATACCACAGCAGAGTCCTTAAATATTGCAGCAAAGTACTTAAATAATGCAGCAGAGTCCTTAAATAATGCAACAAAGTCCTTAAATAATGCAGCAGAATCCTTAAATAATGCAACAAAGTCCTTAAGTAATAATGAAGAGTCCTTAAATACCGCAGCAGAGTCCTTAAATAATGCAGCAAAGTCCTTAAATAATGCAGCAGAGTCCTTAAGTACCGCAGCAGAGTGCTTAAATAATGCAACAGAGTCTTCAAATGCTTCAGCAGAGTCATGAAATAATGCAGCATAGTCCTTAAATAATGCAGCAAATTCATTAAATAATGCAGCAGAGACCTTAAATAATGCAACAAAGTCCTTAAATAATGCAGCAGAGTCCTTAAATAATGCAGCAAAGTCCTTAAATAAAGCAGCAGAGTCCTTACATAATGCAACAAAGTCCTTAAATAATGCAGCCGAGTCCTTAAATACTGAAGCAGAGTCCTTAAATTTGCAGCAAAGTCCTTAAATACCGCAGCAGAGTCATTAAATAATGCAGCAAAGTCCTTAAATAATGCAGCAGAGTCCTTAAATACCGCAGCAGATTGCTTTAATAATGTAGCAGAGTCCTTAAATAATGCAACAGAGTCCTTAAATAATGCTGCAGAGTCCTTAAATAATGCAACATAGTTCTTAAATAATGCAGCAAAGTCCTTAAATTATGCAGCAGAGTCCTTAAATACCGCAGCAGATTGCTTATATAATGTAGCAGAGTCCTTAAATAATGCAGCAGAGTCCTCAAAAGCTTCAGAAGAGTCATTAAATAATGCAGCAGAGTCCTTAAATAATGTAGCAAATTCATTAAATAATGCAGCAGAGACCATAAATAATGCAACAAAGTCCTTAAATTATGCAGCCGAGTCCTTAAATAATACAGCAAAGCCCTTAAATAATACAGCAGAGTCGTTAAGTAATGCAGCAAATTACTTAAATAATGCAGCAGTGTACTTAAATAATGCAACAAAGTCCATAAATAATGAAGCAAAGTCCTTAAATAATGCAGCAGAGTCCTTAAATACCGCAGCAGAGAACTTAAATAATGCAAGAAAGTCCCTAAATAATGCAGTAGAGTCCTTAAATCCTGAAGCAGAGTCCTAAAATAATGCAGCTAATTCCTTAAATAATGCAGTAGAGTCCTTAAATACCGCAGCAGAGTCCTTAAATAATTCAGCAAAGTCCTTAAATAATGCAGCAGAGTCCTTAAATTTTACAGCAGAGTCCTTAAGTGCCACAGCAGAGTCCTTAAATACCGCAGCAGAGTGCTTAAATAATGCAGCAGAGTCCTTAAATAATGCAGCAAAGTCCTTAAATACTGAAGCAGAGTCCTTAAATATTGCAACAAAGTCCTAAAATAATGCAGCAGAGTCCTTAAATACCACAGCAGAGTCGTTAAATATTGCAGCAAAGTACTTAAATAATGCAGCAGAGTCCTTAAATACCGCAGCAGATTGCTTAAATAATGTAGCAGAGTCCTTAAATAATGCAACAGAGTCCTTAAATAATGCAGCAGAGTCCTTAAATAATGCAACAAAGTCCTTAAATAATGCAGCAGAGTCCTTAAATACTGAAGCAGAGTCCTTAAATATTGCAGCAAAGTCGTTAAATAATGCATCAGAGTCCTTAAATACCGCAGCCGATTACTTAAATAATTCAGCAAAGTCCTTAAATAATGCAGCAGAGTCCTTAAGTGCCACAGCAGAGTCCTTAAATACCGCAGCGGAGTGCTTAAATAATGCAGCAGAGTCCTTAAATAATGCAGCACCATCCTTAAATAATGCAGCAAAGTCCTTAAATACTGAAGCAGAGTCCTTAAATATTGCAAAAAAGTCCTAAAATAATGCAGCAGAATCCTTAAATACCGCAGCAGAGTCCTTAAATATTGCAGCAAAGTACTTAAATAATGCAGCAGAGTCCTTAAATAATGCAACAAAGTCCTTAAATAATGCAGCATAGTCCTTAACTAATGCAACAAAGTCTATAAATAAGGCAGCAGAGTCCTTAAATAATGCAACAAAGTCCTTAAATAATGCAGCAGAGTCCTTAGATAATGCAACAACGTCCTTAAATAATGCTGCAGAGTCCTTAAATAACGCAGCAGAGTACTTAAATAATTCAGCAAAGTCCTTAAATAATGCAGCAGAGTCCTCAAATGCTTCAGCAGAGTGAATACATAATGCAGCAGAGTCCTTAAATAATGCAACAAAGTCCTTAAATAATGCAGCAGAGTCCTTAAATAATGCAGCAAAGTCCTTAAATAAAGCAGCAGAGTCCTTAAATAATGCAAGAAAGTCCTTAAATAATGCAGCAGAGTCCTTAAATACTGAAGCAGAGTCCATATCTTTGCAGAAAAGTCCTTAAATACCGCAGCAGAGTCATTAAATTATGCAGCAAAGTCCTTAAATAATGCAGCAGAGTCCTTAAATACCGCAGCAGATTGCTTAAATAATGTAGCAGAGTCCTTAAATAATGCAACAGAGTCCTTAAATAATGCAGCAGAGTCCTTAAATAATGCAACAAAGTCCTTAAATACTGCAGCAGAGTCCTTAAATACTGAAGCAGAGTCCTTAAATATTGCAGCAAAGTCTTTAAATAATGCAGCAGAGTCCTTAAATACCACAGCAGAGTCCTTAAATATTGCAGCAAAGTACTTAAATAATGCAGCAGAGTCCTTAAATAATGCAACAAAGTCCTTAAATAATGCAGCAGAATCCTTAAATAATGCAACAAAGTCCTTAAGTAATAATGAAGAGTCCTTAAATACCGCAGCAGAGTCATTAAATAATGCAGCAAAGTCCTTAAATAATGCAGCAGAGTCATTAAATAATGCAGCAAAGTCCTTAAATAATGCAGCAGAGTCCTTAAGTACCGCAGCAGAGTGCTTAAATAATGCAACAGAGTCTTCAAATGCTTCTGCAGAGTCATGAAATAATGCAGCATAGTCCTTAAATAATGCAGCAAATTCATTAAATAATGCAGCAGAGACCTTAAATAATGCAACAAAGTCCTTAAATAATGCAGCAGAGTCCTTAAATAATGCAGCAAAGTCCTTAAATAATGCTGCAGAGTCCTTAAATATTGCAGCAAATTCCTTAAATAATGCAGCAGAGTCCTTAAATACCGCAGCAGAGTCCTTACATAATGCAACAAAGTCACTAAATAATGCAGCAGAGTCCTTAAATAATGAAGCAGAGTCCTTAAATAATGCAGCAAAGTCCTTAAATAATGCTGCAGAGTCCTTAAATATTGCAGCAAATTCCTTAAATAATGCAGCAGAGTCCTTAAATACCGCAGCAGAGTCCTTACATAATGCAACAAAGTCACTAAATAATGCAGCAGAGTCCTTAAATAATGAAGCAGAGTCCTTAAATAATGCAGCAAATTCCTTAAATAATGTAGCAGAGTCCTTAAAAAATGCAACAAAATCCTTAAATAATGCAGCAGAATCCTTAAATAATGCAGCAAAGTCCTTAAATAATGCAACAGAGTCCTTAAATACTGAAGCAGAGTCCTTAAATAATGCAGCAGAGTCCTTAAATAATGCAGCAGAGTTCTAAAATGCTTCAGCAGAGTCCTTAAATATTGCAACAAAGTCCTAAAATAATGCAGCAGAATCCTTAAATACCGCAGCAGAGTCCTTAAATATTGCAGCAAAGTACTTAAATAAGGCAGCAGAGTCCTTAAATAATGCAACAAAGTCCTTCAATAATGCAGCATAGTCCTTAACTAATGCAACAAAGTCAATAAATAATGCAGCAGAGTCCTTAAATAATGCAGCAATGTCCTTAAATAATGCAGCAGAGTCCTTAGATAATGCAACAACGTCCTTAAATAATGCAGCAGAGTCCTTAAATACCGCAGCAGAGTACTTAAATAATTCAGCAAAGTCCTTAAATAATGCAGCAGAGTCCTTAAATAATGCAGCAGAGTCCTCAAATGCTTCAGCAGAGTCAATACATAATGCAGCAGAGTCCTTAAATAATGCAACAAAGTCCTTAAATAATGCAGCAGAGTCCTTAAATAATGCAGCAAAGTCCTTAAATAAAGCAGCAGAGTCCTTACATAATGCAACAAAGTCCTTAAATAATGCAGCCGAGTCCTTAAATACTGAAGCAGAGTCCTTAAATTTGCAGCAAAGTCCTTAAATACCGCAGCAGAGTCATTAAATAATGCAGCAAAGTCCTTAAATAATGCAGCAGAGTCCTTAAATACCGCAGCAGATTGCTTTAATAATGTAGCAGAGTCCTTAAATAATGCAACAGAGTCCTTAAATAATGCAGCAGAGTCCTTAAATAATGCAACATAGTTCTTAAATAATGCAGCAAAGTCCTTAAATTATGCAGCAGAGTCCTTAAATACCGCAGCAGATTGCTTATGTAATGTAGCAGAGTCCTTAAATAATGCAGCAGAGTCCTCAAAAGCTTCAGAAGAGTCATTAAATAATGCAGCAGAGTCCTTAAATAATGTAGCAAATTCATTAAATAATGCAGCAGAGACCTTAAATAATGCAACAAAGTCCTTAAATTATGCAGCCGAGTCCTTAAATAATACAGCAAAGCCCTTAAATAATGCAGCAGAGTCGTTAAGTAATGCAGCAAATTACTTAAATAATGCAGCAGTGTACTTAAATAATGCAACAAAGTCCATAAATAATGAAGCAAAGTCCTTAAATAATGCAGCAGAGTCCTTAAATACCGCAGCAGAGAACTTAAATAATGCAAGAAAGTCCCTAAATAATGCAGTAGAGTCCTTAAATCCTGAAGCAGAGTCCTAAAATAATGCAGCTAATTCCTTAAATAATGCAGTAGAGTCCTTAAATACCACAGCAGAGTCCTTAAATAATTCAGCAAAGTCCTTAAATAATGCAGCAGAGTCCTTAAATTTTACAGCAGAGTCCTTAAGTGCCACAGCAGAGTCCTTAAATACCGCAGCAGAGTGCTTAAATAATGCAGCAGAGTCCTTAAATAATGCAGCAAAGTCCTTAAATACTGAAGCAGAGTCCTTAAATATTGCAACAAAGTCCTAAAATAATGCAGCAGAGTCCTTAAATAGCGCAGCAGAGTCGTTAAATATTGCAGCAAAGTACTTAAATAATGCAGCAGAGTCCTTAAATACTGCAGCAGATTGCTTAAATAATGTAGCAGAGTCCTTAAATAATGCAACAGAGTCCTTAAATAATGCAGCAGAGTCCTTAAATAATGCAACAAAGTCCTTAAATAATGCAGCAGAGTCCTTAAATACTGAAGCAGAGTCCTTAAATATTGCAGCAAAGTCCTTAAATAATGCATCAGAGTCCTTAAATACCGCAGCCGATTACTTAAATAATTCAGCAAAGTCCTTAAATAATGCAGCAGAGTCCTTAAGTGCCACAGCAGAGTCCTTAAATACCGCAGCGGAGTGCTTAAATAATGCAGCAGAGTCCTTAAATAATGCAGCACCATCCTTAAATAATGCAGCAAAGTCCTTAAATACTGAAGCAGAGTCCTTAAATATTGCAAAAAAGTCCTAAAATAATGCAGCAGAATCCTTAAATACCGCAGCAGAGTCCTTAAATATTGCAGCAAAGTACTTAAATAATGCAGCAGAGTCCTTAAATAATGCAACAAAGTCCTTAAATAATGCAGCATAGTCCTTAACTAATGCAACAAAGTCTATAAATAAGGCAGCAGAGTCCTTAAATAATGCAACAAAGTCCTTAAATAATGCAGCAGAGTCCTTAGATAATGCAACAACGTCCTTAAATAATGCTGCAGAGTCCTTAAATAACGCAGCAGAGTACTTAAATAATTCAGCAAAGTCCTTAAATAATGCAGCAGAGTCCTTAAATATTGCAGCAGAGTCCTCAAATGCTTCAGCAGAGTGAATACATAATGCAGCAGAGTCCTTAAATAATGCAACAAAGTCCTTAAATAATGCAGCAGAGTCCTTAAATAATGCAGCAAAGTCCTTAAATAAAGCAGCAGAGTCCTTAAATAATGCAAGAAAGTCCTTAAATAATGCAGCAGAGTCCTTAAATACTGAAGCAGAGTCCATATCTTTGCAGAAAAGTCCTTAAATACCGCAGCAGAGTCATTAAATTATGCAGCAAAGTCCTTAAATAATGCAGCAGAGTCCTTAAATACCGCAGCAGATTGCTTAAATAATGTAGCAGAGTCCTTAAATAATGCAACAGAGTCCTTAAATAATGCAGCAGAGTCCTTAAATAATGCAACAAAGTCCTTAAATACTGCAGCAGAGTCCTTAAATACTGAAGCAGAGTCCTTAAATATTGCAGCAAAGTCTTTAAATAATGCAGCAGAGTCCTTAAATACCACAGCAGAGTCCTTAAATATTGCAGCAAAGTACTTAAATAATGCAGCAGAGTCCTTAAATAATGCAACAAAGTCCTTAAATAATGCAGCAGAATCCTTAAATAATGCAACAAAGTCCTTAAGTAATAATGAAGAGTCCTTAAATACCGCAGCAGAGTCATTAAATAATGCAGCAAAGTCCTTAAATAATGCAGCAGAGTCATTAAATAATGCAGCAAAGTCCTTAAATAATGCAGCAGAGTCCTTAAGTACCGCAGCAGAGTGCTTAAATAATGCAACAGAGTCTTCAAATGCTTCTGCAGAGTCATGAAATAATGCAGCATAGTCCTTAAATAATGCAGCAAATTCATTAAATAATGCAGCAGAGACCTTAAATAATGCAACAAAGTCCTTAAATAATGCAGCAGAGTCCTTAAATAATGCAGCAAAGTCCTTAAATAATGCTGCAGAGTCCTTAAATATTGCAGCAAATTCCTTAAATAATGCAGCAGAGTCCTTAAATACCGCAGCAGAGTCCTTACATAATGCAACAAAGTCACTAAATAATGCAGCAGAGTCCTTAAATAATGAAGCAGAGTCCTTAAATAATGCAGCAAAGTCCTTAAATAATGCTGCAGAGTCCTTAAATATTGCAGCAAATTCCTTAAATAATGCAGCAGAGTCCTTAAATACCGCAGCAGAGTCCTTACATAATGCAACAAAGTCACTAAATAATGCAGCAGAGTCCTTAAATAATGAAGCAGAGTCCTTAAATAATGCAGCAAATTCCTTAAATAATGTAGCAGAGTCCTTAAAAAATGCAACAAAATCCTTAAATAATGCAGCAGAATCCTTAAATAATGCAGCAAAGTCCTTAAATAATGCAACAGAGTCCTTAAATACTGAAGCAGAGTCCTTAAATAATGCAGCAGAGTCCTTAAATAATGCAGCAGAGTTCTAAAATGCTTCAGCAGAGTCCTTAAATATTGCAACAAAGTCCTAAAATAATGCAGCAGAATCCTTAAATACCGCAGCAGAGTCCTTAAATATTGCAGCAAAGTACTTAAATAAGGCAGCAGAGTCCTTAAATAATGCAACAAAGTCCTTCAATAATGCAGCATAGTCCTTAACTAATGCAACAAAGTCAATAAATAATGCAGCAGAGTCCTTAAATAATGCAGCAATGTCCTTAAATAATGCAGCAGAGTCCTTAGATAATGCAACAACGTCCTTAAATAATGCAGCAGAGTCCTTAAATACCGCAGCAGAGTACTTAAATAATTCAGCAAAGTCCTTAAATAATGCAGCAGAGTCCTTAAATAATGCAGCAGAGTCCTCAAATGCTTCAGCAGAGTCAATACATAATGCAGCAGAGTCCTTAAATAATGCAACAAAGTCCTTAAATAATGCAGCAGAGTCCTTAAATAATGCAGCAAAGTCCTTAAATAAAGCAGCAGAGTCCTTACATAATGCAACAAAGTCCTTAAATAATGCAGCCGAGTCCTTAAATACTGAAGCAGAGTCCTTAAATTTGCAGCAAAGTCCTTAAATACCGCAGCAGAGTCATTAAATAATGCAGCAAAGTCCTTAAATAATGCAGCAGAGTCCTTAAATACCGCAGCAGATTGCTTTAATAATGTAGCAGAGTCCTTAAATAATGCAACAGAGTCCTTAAATAATGCAGCAGAGTCCTTAAATAATGCAACATAGTTCTTAAATAATGCAGCAAAGTCCTTAAATTATGCAGCAGAGTCCTTAAATACCGCAGCAGATTGCTTATATAATGTAGCAGAGTCCTTAAATAATGCAGCAGAGTCCTCAAAAGCTTCAGAAGAGTCATTAAATAATGCAGCAGAGTCCTTAAATAATGTAGCAAATTCATTAAATAATGCAGCAGAGACCTTAAATAATGCAACAAAGTCCTTAAATTATGCAGCCGAGTCCTTAAATAATACAGCAAAGCCCTTAAATAATGCAGCAGAGTCGTTAAGTAATGCAGCAAATTACTTAAATAATGCAGCAGTGTACTTAAATAATGCAACAAAGTCCATAAATAATGAAGCAAAGTCCTTAAATAATGCAGCAGAGTCCTTAAATACCGCAGCAGAGAACTTAAATAATGCAAGAAAGTCCCTAAATAATGCAGTAGAGTCCTTAAATCCTGAAGCAGAGTCCTAAAATAATGCAGCTAATTCCTTAAATAATGCAGTAGAGTCCTTAAATACCACAGCAGAGTCCTTAAATAATTCAGCAAAGTCCTTAAATAATGCAGCAGAGTCCTTAAATTTTACAGCAGAGTCCTTAAGTGCCACAGCAGAGTCCTTAAATACCGCAGCAGAGTGCTTAAATAATGCAGCAGAGTCCTTAAATAATGCAGCAAAGTCCTTAAATACTGAAGCAGAGTCCTTAAATATTGCAACAAAGTCCTAAAATAATGCAGCAGAGTCCTTAAATAGCGCAGCAGAGTCGTTAAATATTGCAGCAAAGTACTTAAATAATGCAGCAGAGTCCTTAAATACTGCAGCAGATTGCTTAAATAATGTAGCAGAGTCCTTAAATAATGCAACAGAGTCCTTAAATAATGCAGCAGAGTCCTTAAATAATGCAACAAAGTCCTTAAATAATGCAGCAGAGTCCTTAAATACTGAAGCAGAGTCCTTAAATATTGCAGCAAAGTCCTTAAATAATGCATCAGAGTCCTTAAATACCGCAGCCGATTACTTAAATAATTCAGCAAAGTCCTTAAATAATGCAGCAGAGTCCTTAAGTGCCACAGCAGAGTCCTTAAATACCGCAGCGGAGTGCTTAAATAATGCAGCAGAGTCCTTAAATAATGCAGCACCATCCTTAAATAATGCAGCAAAGTCCTTAAATACTGAAGCAGAGTCCTTAAATATTGTAAAAAAGTCCTAAAATAATGCAGCAAATCCTTAAATACCGCAGCAGAGTCCTTAAATATTGCAGCAAAGTACTTAAATAATGCAGCAGAGTCCTTAAATAATGCAACAAAGTCCTTAAATAATGCAGCATAGTCCTTAACTAATGCAACAAAGTCTATAAATAAGGCAGCAGAGTCCTTAAATAATGCAGCAAAGTCCTTAAATAATGCAGCAGAGTCCTTAGATAATGCAACAACGTCCTTAAATAATGCAGCAGAGTCCTTAAATAACGCAGCAGAGTACTTAAATAATTCAGCAAAGTCCTTAAATAATGCAGCAGAGTCCTTAAATAATGCAGCAGAGTCCTCAAATGCTTCAGCAGAGTGAATACATAATGCAGCAGAGTCCTTAAATAATGCAACAAAGTCCTTAAATAATGCAGCAGAGTCCTTAAATAATGCAGCAAAGTCCTTAAATAAAGCAGCAGAGTCCTTAAATAATGCAACAAAGTCCTTAAATAATGCAGCAGAGTCCTTAAATACTGAAGCAGAGTCCATATCTTTGCAGAAAAGTCCTTAAATACCGCAGCAGAGTCATTAAATTATGCAGCAAAGTCCTTAAATAATGCAGCAGAGTCCTTAAATACTGCAGCAGATTGCTTAAATAATGTAGCAGAGTCCTTAAATAATGCAACAGAGTCCTTAAATAATGCAGCAGAGTCCTTAAATAATGCAACAAAGTCCTTAAATAATGCAGCAGAGTCCTTAAATACTGAAGCAGAGTCCTTAAATATTGCAGCAAAGTCTTTAAATAATGCAGCAGAGTCCTTAAATACTGCAGCAGAGTCCTTAAATATTGCAGCAAAGTACTTAAATAATGCAGCAGAGTCCTTAAATAATGCAACAAAGTCCTTAAATAATGCAGCAGAATCCTTAAATAATGCAACAAAGTCCTTAAGTAATAATGAAGAGTCCTTAAATACCGCAACAGAGTCATTAAATAATGCAGCAAAGTCCTTAAATAATGCAGCAGAGTCCTTAAGTACCGCAGCAGAGTGCTTAAATAATGCAACAGAGTCTTCAAATGCTTCAGCAGAGTCATGAAATAATGCAGCATAGTCCTTAAATAATGCAGCAAATTCATTAAATAATGCAGCAGAGTCCTTAAATAATGCAGCAAAGTCCTTAAATACTGAAGCAGAGTCCTTAAATATTGCAACAAAGTCCTAAAATAATGCAGCAGAGTCCTTAAATACCACAGCAGAGTCGTTAAATATTGCAGCAAAGTACTTAAATAATGCAGCAGAGTCCTTAAATACCGCAGCAGATTGCTTAAATAATGTAGCAGAGTCCTTAAATAATGCAACAGAGTCCTTAAATAATGCAGCAGAGTCCTTAAATAATGCAACAAAGTCCTTAAATAATGCAGCAGAGTCCTTAAATACTGAAGCAGAGTCCTTAAATATTGCAGCAAAGTCCTTAAATAATGCATCAGAGTCCTTAAATACCGCAGCCGATTACTTAAATAATTCAGCAAAGTCCTTAAATAATGCAGCAGAGTCCTTAAGTGCCACAGCAGAGTCCTTAAATACCGCAGCGGAGTGCTTAAATAATGCAGCAGAGTCCTTAAATAATGCAGCACCATCCTTAAATAATGCAGCAAAGTCCTTAAATACTGAAGCAGAGTCCTTAAATATTGCAAAAAAGTCCTAAAATAATGCAGCAGAATCCTTAAATACCGCAGCAGAGTCCTTAAATATTGCAGCAAAGTACTTAAATAATTCAACAGAGTCCTTAAATAATGCAACAAAGTCCTTAAATAATGCAGCATAGTCCTTAACTAATGCAACAAAGTCTATAAATAATGCAGCAGAGTCCTTAAATAATGCAGCAAAGTCCTTAAATAATGCAGCAGAGTCCTTAGATAATGCAACAACGTCCTTAAAGAATGCAGCAGAGTCCTTAAATAACGCAGCAGAGTACTTAAATAATTCAGCAAAGTCCTTAAATAATGCAGCAGAGTCCTTAAATATTGCAGCAGAGTCCTCAAATGCTTCAGCAGAGTGAATACATAATGCAGCAGAGTCCTTAAATAATGCAACAAAGTCCTTAAATAATGCAGCAGAGTCCTTAAATAATGCAGCAACGTCCTTAAATAAAGCAGCAGAGTCCTTAAATAATGCAAGAAAGTCCTTAAATAATGCAGCAGAGTCCTTAAATACTGAAGCAGAGTCCATATCTTTGCAGAAAAGTCCTTAAATACCGCAGCAGAGTCATTAAATTATGCAGCAAAGTCCTTAAATAATGCAGCAGAGTCCTTAAATACCGCAGCAGATTGCTTAAATAATGTAGCAGAGTCCTTAAATAATGCAACAGAGTCCTTAAATAATGCAGCAGAGTCCTTAAATAATGCAACAAAGTCCTTAAATACTGCAGCAGAGTCCTTAAATACTGAAGCAGAGTCCTTAAATATTGCAGCAAAGTCTTTAAATAATGCAGCAGAGTCCTTAAATACCACAGCAGAGTCCTTAAATATTGCAGCAAAGTACTTAAATAATGCAGCAGAGTCCTTAAATAATGCAACAAAGTCCTTAAATAATGCAGCAGAATCCTTAAATAATGCAACAAAGTCCTTAAGTAATAATGAAGAGTCCTTAAATACCGCAGCAGAGTCATTAAATAATGCAGCAAAGTCCTTAAATAATGCAGCAGAGTCATTAAATAATGCAGCAAAGTCCTTAAATAATGCAGCAGAGTCCTTAAGTACCGCAGCAGAGTGCTTAAATAATGCAACAGAGTCTTCAAATGCTTCTGCAGAGTCATGAAATAATGCAGCATAGTCCTTAAATAATGCAGCAAATTCATTAAATAATGCAGCAGAGACCTTAAATAATGCAACAAAGTCCTTAAATAATGCAGCAGAGTCCTTAAATAATGCAGCAAAGTCCTTAAATAATGCTGCAGAGTCCTTAAATATTGCAGCAAATTCCTTAAATAATGCAGCAGAGTCCTTAAATACCGCAGCAGAGTCCTTACATAATGCAACAAAGTCACTAAATAATGCAGCAGAGTCCTTAAATAATGAAGCAGAGTCCTTAAATAATGCAGCAAAGTCCTTAAATAATGCTGCAGAGTCCTTAAATATTGCAGCAAATTCCTTAAATAATGCAGCAGAGTCCTTAAATACCGCAGCAGAGTCCTTACATAATGCAACAAAGTCACTAAATAATGCAGCAGAGTCCTTAAATAATGAAGCAGAGTCCTTAAATAATGCAGCAAATTCCTTAAATAATGTAGCAGAGTCCTTAAAAAATGCAACAAAATCCTTAAATAATGCAGCAGAATCCTTAAATAATGCAGCAAAGTCCTTAAATAATGCAACAGAGTCCTTAAATACTGAAGCAGAGTCCTTAAATAATGCAGCAGAGTCCTTAAATAATGCAGCAGAGTTCTAAAATGCTTCAGCAGAGTCCTTAAATATTGCAACAAAGTCCTAAAATAATGCAGCAGAATCCTTAAATACCGCAGCAGAGTCCTTAAATATTGCAGCAAAGTACTTAAATAAGGCAGCAGAGTCCTTAAATAATGCAACAAAGTCCTTCAATAATGCAGCATAGTCCTTAACTAATGCAACAAAGTCAATAAATAATGCAGCAGAGTCCTTAAATAATGCAGCAATGTCCTTAAATAATGCAGCAGAGTCCTTAGATAATGCAACAACGTCCTTAAATAATGCAGCAGAGTCCTTAAATACCGCAGCAGAGTACTTAAATAATTCAGCAAAGTCCTTAAATAATGCAGCAGAGTCCTTAAATAATGCAGCAGAGTCCTCAAATGCTTCAGCAGAGTCAATACATAATGCAGCAGAGTCCTTAAATAATGCAACAAAGTCCTTAAATAATGCAGCAGAGTCCTTAAATAATGCAGCAAAGTCCTTAAATAAAGCAGCAGAGTCCTTACATAATGCAACAAAGTCCTTAAATAATGCAGCCGAGTCCTTAAATACTGAAGCAGAGTCCTTAAATTTGCAGCAAAGTCCTTAAATACCGCAGCAGAGTCATTAAATAATGCAGCAAAGTCCTTAAATAATGCAGCAGAGTCCTTAAATACCGCAGCAGATTGCTTTAATAATGTAGCAGAGTCCTTAAATAATGCAACAGAGTCCTTAAATAATGCAGCAGAGTCCTTAAATAATGCAACATAGTTCTTAAATAATGCAGCAAAGTCCTTAAATTATGCAGCAGAGTCCTTAAATACCGCAGCAGATTGCTTATGTAATGTAGCAGAGTCCTTAAATAATGCAGCAGAGTCCTCAAAAGCTTCAGAAGAGTCATTAAATAATGCAGCAGAGTCCTTAAATAATGTAGCAAATTCATTAAATAATGCAGCAGAGACCTTAAATAATGCAACAAAGTCCTTAAATTATGCAGCCGAGTCCTTAAATAATACAGCAAAGTCCTTAAATAATGCAGCAGAGTCCTTAAATACCGCAGCAGATTGCTTTAATAATGTAGCAGAGTCCTTAAATAATGCAACAGAGTCCTTAAATAATGCAGCAGAGTCCTTAAATAATGCAACATAGTTCTTAAATAATGCAGCAAAGTCCTTAAATTATGCAGCAGAGTCCTTAAATACCGCAGCAGATTGCTTATATAATGTAGCAGAGTCCTTAAATAATGCAGCAGAGTCCTCAAAAGCTTCAGAAGAGTCATTAAATAATGCAGCAGAGTCCTTAAATAATGTAGCAAATTCATTAAATAATGCAGCAGAGACCTTAAATAATGCAACAAAGTCCTTAAATTATGCAGCCGAGTCCTTAAATAATACAGCAAAGCCCTTAAATAATGCAGCAGAGTCGTTAAGTAATGCAGCAAATTACTTAAATAATGCAGCAGTGTACTTAAATAATGCAACAAAGTCCATAAATAATGAAGCAAAGTCCTTAAATAATGCAGCAGAGTCCTTAAATACCGCAGCAGAGAACTTAAATAATGCAAGAAAGTCCCTAAATAATGCAGTAGAGTCCTTAAATCCTGAAGCAGAGTCCTAAAATAATGCAGCTAATTCCTTAAATAATGCAGTAGAGTCCTTAAATACCACAGCAGAGTCCTTAAATAATTCAGCAAAGTCCTTAAATAATGCAGCAGAGTCCTTAAATTTTACAGCAGAGTCCTTAAGTGCCACAGCAGAGTCCTTAAATACCGCAGCAGAGTGCTTAAATAATGCAGCAGAGTCCTTAAATAATGCAGCAAAGTCCTTAAATACTGAAGCAGAGTCCTTAAATATTGCAACAAAGTCCTAAAATAATGCAGCAGAGTCCTTAAATAGCGCAGCAGAGTCGTTAAATATTGCAGCAAAGTACTTAAATAATGCAGCAGAGTCCTTAAATACTGCAGCAGATTGCTTAAATAATGTAGCAGAGTCCTTAAATAATGCAACAGAGTCCTTAAATAATGCAGCAGAGTCCTTAAATAATGCAACAAAGTCCTTAAATAATGCAGCAGAGTCCTTAAATACTGAAGCAGAGTCCTTAAATATTGCAGCAAAGTCCTTAAATAATGCATCAGAGTCCTTAAATACCGCAGCCGATTACTTAAATAATTCAGCAAAGTCCTTAAATAATGCAGCAGAGTCCTTAAGTGCCACAGCAGAGTCCTTAAATACCGCAGCGGAGTGCTTAAATAATGCAGCAGAGTCCTTAAATAATGCAGCACCATCCTTAAATAATGCAGCAAAGTCCTTAAATACTGAAGCAGAGTCCTTAAATATTGTAAAAAAGTCCTAAAATAATGCAGCAAATCCTTAAATACCGCAGCAGAGTCCTTAAATATTGCAGCAAAGTACTTAAATAATGCAGCAGAGTCCTTAAATAATGCAACAAAGTCCTTAAATAATGCAGCATAGTCCTTAACTAATGCAACAAAGTCTATAAATAAGGCAGCAGAGTCCTTAAATAATGCAGCAAAGTCCTTAAATAATGCAGCAGAGTCCTTAGATAATGCAACAACGTCCTTAAATAATGCAGCAGAGTCCTTAAATAACGCAGCAGAGTACTTAAATAATTCAGCAAAGTCCTTAAATAATGCAGCAGAGTCCTTAAATAATGCAGCAGAGTCCTCAAATGCTTCAGCAGAGTGAATACATAATGCAGCAGAGTCCTTAAATAATGCAACAAAGTCCTTAAATAATGCAGCAGAGTCCTTAAATAATGCAGCAAAGTCCTTAAATAAAGCAGCAGAGTCCTTAAATAATGCAACAAAGTCCTTAAATAATGCAGCAGAGTCCTTAAATACTGAAGCAGAGTCCATATCTTTGCAGAAAAGTCCTTAAATACCGCAGCAGAGTCATTAAATTATGCAGCAAAGTCCTTAAATAATGCAGCAGAGTCCTTAAATACTGCAGCAGATTGCTTAAATAATGTAGCAGAGTCCTTAAATAATGCAACAGAGTCCTTAAATAATGCAGCAGAGTCCTTAAATAATGCAACAAAGTCCTTAAATAATGCAGCAGAGTCCTTAAATACTGAAGCAGAGTCCTTAAATATTGCAGCAAAGTCTTTAAATAATGCAGCAGAGTCCTTAAATACTGCAGCAGAGTCCTTAAATATTGCAGCAAAGTACTTAAATAATGCAGCAGAGTCCCTAAATAATGCAACAAAGTCCTTAAATAATGCAGCAGAATCCTTAAATAATGCAACAAAGTCCTTAAGTAATAATGAAGAGTCCTTAAATACCGCAACAGAGTCATTAAATAATGCAGCAAAGTCCTTAAATAATGCAGCAGAGTCCTTAAGTACCGCAGCAGAGTGCTTAAATAATGCAACAGAGTCTTCAAATGCTTCAGCAGAGTCATGAAATAATGCAGCATAGTCCTTAAATAATGCAGCAAATTCATTAAATAATGCAGCAGAGTCCTTAAATAATGCAGCAAAGTCCTTAAATACTGAAGCAGAGTCCTTAAATATTGCAACAAAGTCCTAAAATAATGCAGCAGAGTCCTTAAATACCACAGCAGAGTCGTTAAATATTGCAGCAAAGTACTTAAATAATGCAGCAGAGTCCTTAAATACCGCAGCAGATTGCTTAAATAATGTAGCAGAGTCCTTAAATAATGCAACAGAGTCCTTAAATAATGCAGCAGAGTCCTTAAATAATGCAACAAAGTCCTTAAATAATGCAGCAGAGTCCTTAAATACTGAAGCAGAGTCCTTAAATATTGCAGCAAAGTCCTTAAATAATGCATCAGAGTCCTTAAATACCGCAGCCGATTACTTAAATAATTCAGCAAAGTCCTTAAATAATGCAGCAGAGTCCTTAAGTGCCACAGCAGAGTCCTTAAATACCGCAGCGGAGTGCTTAAATAATGCAGCAGAGTCCTTAAATAATGCAGCACCATCCTTAAATAATGCAGCAAAGTCCTTAAATACTGAAGCAGAGTCCTTAAATATTGCAAAAAAGTCCTAAAATAATGCAGCAGAATCCTTAAATACCGCAGCAGAGTCCTTAAATATTGCAGCAAAGTACTTAAATAATGCAACAGAGTCCTTAAATAATGCAACAAAGTCCTTAAATAATGCAGCATAGTCCTTAACTAATGCAACAAAGTCTATAAATAATGCAGCAGAGTCCTTAAATAATGCAGCAAAGTCCTTAAATAATGCAGCAGAGTCCTTAGATAATGCAACAACGTCCTTAAAGAATGCAGCAGAGTCCTTAAATAACGCAGCAGAGTACTTAAATAATTCAGCAAAGTCCTTAAATAATGCAGCAGAGTCCTTAAATATTGCAGCAGAGTCCTCAAATGCTTCAGCAGAGTGAATACATAATGCAGCAGAGTCCTTAAATAATGCAACAAAGTCCTTAAATAATGCAGCAGAGTCCTTAAATAATGCAGCAACGTCCTTAAATAAAGCAGCAGAGTCCTTAAATAATGCAAGAAAGTCCTTAAATAATGCAGCAGAGTCCTTAAATACTGAAGCAGAGTCCATATCTTTGCAGAAAAGTCCTTAAATACCGCAGCAGAGTCATTAAATTATGCAGCAAAGTCCTTAAATAATGCAGCAGAGTCCTTAAATACCGCAGCAGATTGCTTAAATAATGTAGCAGAGTCCTTAAATAATGCAACAGAGTCCTTAAATAATGCAGCAGAGTCCTTAAATAATGCAACAAAGTCCTTAAATACTGCAGCAGAGTCCTTAAATACTGAAGCAGAGTCCTTAAATATTGCAGCAAAGTCTTTAAATAATGCAGCAGAGTCCTTAAATACCACAGCAGAGTCCTTAAATATTGCAGCAAAGTACTTAAATAATGCAGCAGAGTCCTTAAATAATGCAACAAAGTCCTTAAATAATGCAGCAGAATCCTTAAATAATGCAACAAAGTCCTTAAGTAATAATGAAGAGTCCTTAAATACCGCAGCAGAGTCATTAAATAATGCAGCAAAGTCCTTAAATAATGCAGCAGAGTCATTAAATAATGCAGCAAAGTCCTTAAATAATGCAGCAGAGTCCTTAAGTACCGCAGCAGAGTGCTTAAATAATGCAACAGAGTCTTCAAATGCTTCTGCAGAGTCATGAAATAATGCAGCATAGTCCTTAAATAATGCAGCAAATTCATTAAATAATGCAGCAGAGACCTTAAATAATGCAACAAAGTCCTTAAATAATGCAGCAGAGTCCTTAAATAATGCAGCAAAGTCCTTAAATAATGCTGCAGAGTCCTTAAATATTGCAGCAAATTCCTTAAATAATGCAGCAGAGTCCTTAAATACCGCAGCAGAGTCCTTACATAATGCAACAAAGTCACTAAATAATGCAGCAGAGTCCTTAAATAATGAAGCAGAGTCCTTAAATAATGCAGCAAAGTCCTTAAATAATGCTGCAGAGTCCTTAAATATTGCAGCAAATTCCTTAAATAATGCAGCAGAGTCCTTAAATACCGCAGCAGAGTCCTTACATAATGCAACAAAGTCACTAAATAATGCAGCAGAGTCCTTAAATAATGAAGCAGAGTCCTTAAATAATGCAGCAAATTCCTTAAATAATGTAGCAGAGTCCTTAAAAAATGCAACAAAATCCTTAAATAATGCAGCAGAATCCTTAAATAATGCAGCAAAGTCCTTAAATAATGCAACAGAGTCCTTAAATACTGAAGCAGAGTCCTTAAATAATGCAGCAGAGTCCTTAAATAATGCAGCAGAGTTCTAAAATGCTTCAGCAGAGTCCTTAAATATTGCAACAAAGTCCTAAAATAATGCAGCAGAATCCTTAAATACCGCAGCAGAGTCCTTAAATATTGCAGCAAAGTACTTAAATAAGGCAGCAGAGTCCTTAAATAATGCAACAAAGTCCTTCAATAATGCAGCATAGTCCTTAACTAATGCAACAAAGTCAATAAATAATGCAGCAGAGTCCTTAAATAATGCAGCAATGTCCTTAAATAATGCAGCAGAGTCCTTAGATAATGCAACAACGTCCTTAAATAATGCAGCAGAGTCCTTAAATACCGCAGCAGAGTACTTAAATAATTCAGCAAAGTCCTTAAATAATGCAGCAGAGTCCTTAAATAATGCAGCAGAGTCCTCAAATGCTTCAGCAGAGTCAATACATAATGCAGCAGAGTCCTTAAATAATGCAACAAAGTCCTTAAATAATGCAGCAGAGTCCTTAAATAATGCAGCAAAGTCCTTAAATAAAGCAGCAGAGTCCTTACATAATGCAACAAAGTCCTTAAATAATGCAGCCGAGTCCTTAAATACTGAAGCAGAGTCCTTAAATTTGCAGCAAAGTCCTTAAATACCGCAGCAGAGTCATTAAATAATGCAGCAAAGTCCTTAAATAATGCAGCAGAGTCCTTAAATACCGCAGCAGATTGCTTTAATAATGTAGCAGAGTCCTTAAATAATGCAACAGAGTCCTTAAATAATGCAGCAGAGTCCTTAAATAATGCAACATAGTTCTTAAATAATGCAGCAAAGTCCTTAAATTATGCAGCAGAGTCCTTAAATACCGCAGCAGATTGCTTATGTAATGTAGCAGAGTCCTTAAATAATGCAGCAGAGTCCTCAAAAGCTTCAGAAGAGTCATTAAATAATGCAGCAGAGTCCTTAAATAATGTAGCAAATTCATTAAATAATGCAGCAGAGACCTTAAATAATGCAACAAAGTCCTTAAATTATGCAGCCGAGTCCTTAAATAATACAGCAAAGCCCTTAAATAATGCAGCAGAGTCGTTAAGTAATGCAGCAAATTACTTAAATAATGCAGCAGTGTACTTAAATAATGCAACAAAGTCCATAAATAATGAAGCAAAGTCCTTAAATAATGCAGCAGAGTCCTTAAATACCGCAGCAGAGAACTTAAATAATGCAAGAAAGTCCCTAAATAATGCAGTAGAGTCCTTAAATCCTGAAGCAGAGTCCTAAAATAATGCAGCTAATTCCTTAAATAATGCAGTAGAGTCCTTAAATACCACAGCAGAGTCCTTAAATAATTCAGCAAAGTCCTTAAATAATGCAGCAGAGTCCTTAAATTTTACAGCAGAGTCCTTAAGTGCCACAGCAGAGTCCTTAAATACCGCAGCAGAGTGCTTAAATAATGCAGCAGAGTCCTTAAATAATGCAGCAAAGTCCTTAAATACTGAAGCAGAGTCCTTAAATATTGCAACAAAGTCCTAAAATAATGCAGCAGAGTCCTTAAATAGCGCAGCAGAGTCGTTAAATATTGCAGCAAAGTACTTAAATAATGCAGCAGAGTCCTTAAATACTGCAGCAGATTGCTTAAATAATGTAGCAGAGTCCTTAAATAATGCAACAGAGTCCTTAAATAATGCAGCAGAGTCCTTAAATAATGCAACAAAGTCCTTAAATAATGCAGCAGAGTCCTTAAATACTGAAGCAGAGTCCTTAAATATTGCAGCAAAGTCCTTAAATAATGCATCAGAGTCCTTAAATACCGCAGCCGATTACTTAAATAATTCAGCAAAGTCCTTAAATAATGCAGCAGAGTCCTTAAGTGCCACAGCAGAGTCCTTAAATACCGCAGCGGAGTGCTTAAATAATGCAGCAGAGTCCTTAAATAATGCAGCACCATCCTTAAATAATGCAGCAAAGTCCTTAAATACTGAAGCAGAGTCCTTAAATATTGCAAAAAAGTCCTAAAATAATGCAGCAGAATCCTTAAATACCGCAGCAGAGTCCTTAAATATTGCAGCAAAGTACTTAAATAATGCAGCAGAGTCCTTAAATAATGCAACAAAGTCCTTAAATAATGCAGCATAGTCCTTAACTAATGCAACAAAGTCTATAAATAAGGCAGCAGAGTCCTTAAATAATGCAACAAAGTCCTTAAATAATGCAGCAGAGTCCTTAGATAATGCAACAACGTCCTTAAATAATGCTGCAGAGTCCTTAAATAATGCAGCAGAGTACTTAAATAATTCAGCAAAGTCCTTAAATAATGCAGCAGAGTCCTTAAATATTGCAGCAGAGTCCTCAAATGCTTCAGCAGAGTGAATACATAATGCAGCAGAGTCCTTAAATAATGCAACAAAGTCCTTAAATAATGCAGCATAGTCCTTAACTAATGCAACAAAGTCTATAAATAAGGCAGCAGAGTCCTTAAATAATGCAACAAAGTCCTTAAATAATGCAGCAGAGTCCTTAGATAATGCAACAACGTCCTTAAATAATGCTGCAGAGTCCTTAAATAACGCAGCAGAGTACTTAAATAATTCAGCAAAGTCCTTAAATAATGCAGCAGAGTCCTTAAATATTGCAGCAGAGTCCTCAAATGCTTCAGCAGAGTGAATACATAATGCAGCAGAGTCCTTAAATAATGCAACAAAGTCCTTAAATAATGCAGCAGAGTCCTTAAATAATGCAGCAAAGTCCTTAAATAAAGCAGCAGAGTCCTTAAATAATGCAAGAAAGTCCTTAAATAATGCAGCAGAGTCCTTAAATACTGAAGCAGAGTCCATATCTTTGCAGAAAAGTCCTTAAATACCGCAGCAGAGTCATTAAATTATGCAGCAAAGTCCTTAAATAATGCAGCAGAGTCCTTAAATACCGCAGCAGATTGCTTAAATAATGTAGCAGAGTCCTTAAATAATGCAACAGAGTCCTTAAATAATGCAGCAGAGTCCTTAAATAATGCAACAAAGTCCTTAAATACTGCAGCAGAGTCCTTAAATACTGAAGCAGAGTCCTTAAATATTGCAGCAAAGTCTTTAAATAATGCAGCAGAGTCCTTAAATACCACAGCAGAGTCCTTAAATATTGCAGCAAAGTACTTAAATAATGCAGCAGAGTCCTTAAATAATGCAACAAAGTCCTTAAATAATGCAGCAGAATCCTTAAATAATGCAACAAAGTCCTTAAGTAATAATGAAGAGTCCTTAAATACCGCAGCAGAGTCATTAAATAATGCAGCAAAGTCCTTAAATAATGCAGCAGAGTCATTAAATAATGCAGCAAAGTCCTTAAATAATGCAGCAGAGTCCTTAAGTACCGCAGCAGAGTGCTTAAATAATGCAACAGAGTCTTCAAATGCTTCTGCAGAGTCATGAAATAATGCAGCATAGTCCTTAAATAATGCAGCAAATTCATTAAATAATGCAGCAGAGACCTTAAATAATGCAACAAAGTCCTTAAATAATGCAGCAGAGTCCTTAAATAATGCAGCAAAGTCCTTAAATAATGCTGCAGAGTCCTTAAATATTGCAGCAAATTCCTTAAATAATGCAGCAGAGTCCTTAAATACCGCAGCAGAGTCCTTACATAATGCAACAAAGTCACTAAATAATGCAGCAGAGTCCTTAAATAATGAAGCAGAGTCCTTAAATAATGCAGCAAAGTCCTTAAATAATGCTGCAGAGTCCTTAAATATTGCAGCAAATTCCTTAAATAATGCAGCAGAGTCCTTAAATACCGCAGCAGAGTCCTTACATAATGCAACAAAGTCACTAAATAATGCAGCAGAGTCCTTAAATAATGAAGCAGAGTCCTTAAATAATGCAGCAAATTCCTTAAATAATGTAGCAGAGTCCTTAAAAAATGCAACAAAATCCTTAAATAATGCAGCAGAATCCTTAAATAATGCAGCAAAGTCCTTAAATAATGCAACAGAGTCCTTAAATACTGAAGCAGAGTCCTTAAATAATGCAGCAGAGTCCTTAAATAATGCAG
Source organism: Phyllobates terribilis (assembly GCF_046119375.1). Taxonomy (NCBI): domain Eukaryota; kingdom Metazoa; phylum Chordata; class Amphibia; order Anura; family Dendrobatidae; genus Phyllobates; species Phyllobates terribilis. The sequence continues at coordinate 4,573,893 of NW_027362840.1, read as the reverse complement.
CAGAGTTCTAAAATGCTTCAGCAGAGTCCTTAAATATTGCAACAAAGTCCTAAAATAATGCAGCAGAATCCTTAAATACCGCAGCAGAGTCCTTAAATATTGCAGCAAAGTACTTAAATAAGGCAGCAGAGTCCTTAAATAATGCAACAAAGTCCTTCAATAATGCAGCATAGTCCTTAACTAATGCAACAAAGTCAATAAATAATGCAGCAGAGTCCTTAAATAATGCAGCAATGTCCTTAAATAATGCAGCAGAGTCCTTAGATAATGCAACAACGTCCTTAAATAATGCAGCAGAGTCCTTAAATACCGCAGCAGAGTACTTAAATAATTCAGCAAAGTCCTTAAATAATGCAGCAGAGTCCTTAAATAATGCAGCAGAGTCCTCAAATGCTTCAGCAGAGTCAATACATAATGCAGCAGAGTCCTTAAATAATGCAACAAAGTCCTTAAATAATGCAGCAGAGTCCTTAAATAATGCAGCAAAGTCCTTAAATAAAGCAGCAGAGTCCTTACATAATGCAACAAAGTCCTTAAATAATGCAGCCGAGTCCTTAAATACTGAAGCAGAGTCCTTAAATTTGCAGCAAAGTCCTTAAATACCGCAGCAGAGTCATTAAATAATGCAGCAAAGTCCTTAAATAATGCAGCAGAGTCCTTAAATACCGCAGCAGATTGCTTTAATAATGTAGCAGAGTCCTTAAATAATGCAACAGAGTCCTTAAATAATGCAGCAGAGTCCTTAAATAATGCAACATAGTTCTTAAATAATGCAGCAAAGTCCTTAAATTATGCAGCAGAGTCCTTAAATACCGCAGCAGATTGCTTATATAATGTAGCAGAGTCCTTAAATAATGCAGCAGAGTCCTCAAAAGCTTCAGAAGAGTCATTAAATAATGCAGCAGAGTCCTTAAATAGTGTAGCAAATTCATTAAATAATGCAGCAGAGACCTTAAATAATGCAACAAAGTCCTTAAATTATGCAGCCGAGTCCTTAAATAATACAGCAAAGCCCTTAAATAATGCAGCAGAGTCGTTAAGTAATGCAGCAAATTACTTAAATAATGCAGCAGTGTACTTAAATAATGCAACAAAGTCCATAAATAATGAAGCAAAGTCCTTAAATAATGCAGCAGAGTCCTTAAATACCGCAGCAGAGAACTTAAATAATGCAAGAAAGTCCCTAAATAATGCAGTAGAGTCCTTAAATCCTGAAGCAGAGTCCTAAAATAATGCAGCTAATTCCTTAAATAATGCAGTAGAGTCCTTAAATACCACAGCAGAGTCCTTAAATAATTCAGCAAAGTCCTTAAATAATGCAGCAGAGTCCTTAAATTTTACAGCAGAGTCCTTAAGTGCCACAGCAGAGTCCTTAAATACCGCAGCAGAGTGCTTAAATAATGCAGCAGAGTCCTTAAATAATGCAGCAAAGTCCTTAAATACTGAAGCAGAGTCCTTAAATATTGCAACAAAGTCCTAAAATAATGCAGCAGAGTCCTTAAATAGCGCAGCAGAGTCGTTAAATATTGCAGCAAAGTACTTAAATAATGCAGCAGAGTCCTTAAATAATGCAGCAAAGTCCTTAAATAATGCTGCAGAGTCCTTAAATATTGCAGCAAATTCCTTAAATAATGCAGCAGAGTCCTTAAATACCGCAGCAGAGTCCTTACATAATGCAACAAAGTCACTAAATAATGCAGCAGAGTCCTTAAATAATGAAGCAGAGTCCTTAAATAATGCAGCAAAGTCCTTAAATAATGCTGCAGAGTCCTTAAATATTGCAGCAAATTCCTTAAATAATGCAGCAGAGTCCTTAAATACCGCAGCAGAGTCCTTACATAATGCAACAAAGTCACTAAATAATGCAGCAGAGTCCTTAAATAATGAAGCAGAGTCCTTAAATAATGCAGCAAATTCCTTAAATAATGTAGCAGAGTCCTTAAAAAATGCAACAAAATCCTTAAATAATGCAGCAGAATCCTTAAATAATGCAGCAAAGTCCTTAAATAATGCAACAGAGTCCTTAAATACTGAAGCAGAGTCCTTAAATAATGCAGCAGAGTCCTTAAATAATGCAGCAGAGTTCTAAAATGCTTCAGCAGAGTCCTTAAATATTGCAACAAAGTCCTAAAATAATGCAGCAGAATCCTTAAATACCGCAGCAGAGTCCTTAAATATTGCAGCAAAGTACTTAAATAAGGCAGCAGAGTCCTTAAATAATGCAACAAAGTCCTTCAATAATGCAGCATAGTCCTTAACTAATGCAACAAAGTCAATAAATAATGCAGCAGAGTCCTTAAATAATGCAGCAATGTCCTTAAATAATGCAGCAGAGTCCTTAGATAATGCAACAACGTCCTTAAATAATGCAGCAGAGTCCTTAAATACCGCAGCAGAGTACTTAAATAATTCAGCAAAGTCCTTAAATAATGCAGCAGAGTCCTTAAATAATGCAGCAGAGTCCTCAAATGCTTCAGCAGAGTCAATACATAATGCAGCAGAGTCCTTAAATAATGCAACAAAGTCCTTAAATAATGCAGCAGAGTCCTTAAATAATGCAGCAAAGTCCTTAAATAAAGCAGCAGAGTCCTTACATAATGCAACAAAGTCCTTAAATAATGCAGCCGAGTCCTTAAATACTGAAGCAGAGTCCTTAAATTTGCAGCAAAGTCCTTAAATACCGCAGCAGAGTCATTAAATAATGCAGCAAAGTCCTTAAATAATGCAGCAGAGTCCTTAAATACCGCAGCAGATTGCTTTAATAATGTAGCAGAGTCCTTAAATAATGCAACAGAGTCCTTAAATAATGCAGCAGAGTCCTTAAATAATGCAACATAGTTCTTAAATAATGCAGCAAAGTCCTTAAATTATGCAGCAGAGTCCTTAAATACCGCAGCAGATTGCTTATATAATGTAGCAGAGTCCTTAAATAATGCAGCAGAGTCCTCAAAAGCTTCAGAAGAGTCATTAAATAATGCAGCAGAGTCCTTAAATAATGTAGGAAATTCATTAAATAATGCAGCAGAGACCTTAAATAATGCAACAAAGTCCTTAAATTATGCAGCCGAGTCCTTAAATAATACAGCAAAGCCCTTAAATAATGCAGCAGAGTCGTTAAGTAATGCAGCAAATTACTTAAATAATGCAGCAGTGTACTTAAATAATGCAACAAAGTCCATAAATAATGAAGCAAAGTCCTTAAATAATGCAGCAGAGTCCTTAAATACCGCAGCAGAGAACTTAAATAATGCAAGAAAGTCCCTAAATAATGCAGTAGAGTCCTTAAATCCTGAAGCAGAGTCCTAAAATAATGCAGCTAATTCCTTAAATAATGCAGTAGAGTCCTTAAATACCACAGCAGAGTCCTTAAATAATTCAGCAAAGTCCTTAAATAATGCAGCAGAGTCCTTAAATTTTACAGCAGAGTCCTTAAGTGCCACAGCAGAGTCCTTAAATACCGCAGCAGAGTGCTTAAATAATGCAGCAGAGTCCTTAAATAATGCAGCAAAGTCCTTAAATACTGAAGCAGAGTCCTTAAATATTGCAACAAAGTCCTAAAATAATGCAGCAGAGTCCTTAAATAGCGCAGCAGAGTCGTTAAATATTGCAGCAAAGTACTTAAATAATGCAGCAGAGTCCTTAAATAATGCAGCAAAGTCCTTAAATAATGCTGCAGAGTCCTTAAATATTGCAGCAAATTCCTTAAATAATGCAGCAGAGTCCTTAAATACCGCAGCAGAGTCCTTACATAATGCAACAAAGTCACTAAATAATGCAGCAGAGTCCTTAAATAATGAAGCAGAGTCCTTAAATAATGCAGCAAAGTCCTTAAATAATGCTGCAGAGTCCTTAAATATTGCAGCAAATTCCTTAAATAATGCAGCAGAGTCCTTAAATACCGCAGCAGAGTCCTTACATAATGCAACAAAGTCACTAAATAATGCAGCAGAGTCCTTAAATAATGAAGCAGAGTCCTTAAATAATGCAGCAAATTCCTTAAATAATGTAGCAGAGTCCTTAAAAAATGCAACAAAATCCTTAAATAATGCAGCAGAATCCTTAAATAATGCAGCAAAGTCCTTAAATAATGCAACAGAGTCCTTAAATACTGAAGCAGAGTCCTTAAATAATGCAGCAGAGTCCTTAAATAATGCAGCAGAGTTCTAAAATGCTTCAGCAGAGTCCTTAAATATTGCAACAAAGTCCTAAAATAATGCAGCAGAATCCTTAAATACCGCAGCAGAGTCCTTAAATATTGCAGCAAAGTACTTAAATAAGGCAGCAGAGTCCTTAAATAATGCAACAAAGTCCTTCAATAATGCAGCATAGTCCTTAACTAATGCAACAAAGTCAATAAATAATGCAGCAGAGTCCTTAAATAATGCAGCAATGTCCTTAAATAATGCAGCAGAGTCCTTAGGTAATGCAACAACGTCCTTAAATAATGCAGCAGAGTCCTTAAATACCGCAGCAGAGTACTTAAATAATTCAGCAAAGTCCTTAAATAATGCAGCAGAGTCCTTAAATAATGCAGCAGAGTCCTCAAATGCTTCAGCAGAGTCAATACATAATGCAGCAGAGTCCTTAAATAATGCAACAAAGTCCTTAAATAATGCAGCAGAGTCCTTAAATAATGCAGCAAAGTCCTTAAATAAAGCAGCAGAGTCCTTACATAATGCAACAAAGTCCTTAAATAATGCAGCCGAGTCCTTAAATACTGAAGCAGAGTCCTTAAATTTGCAGCAAAGTCCTTAAATACCGCAGCAGAGTCATTAAATAATGCAGCAAAGTCCTTAAATAATGCAGCAGAGTCCTTAAATACCGCAGCAGATTGCTTTAATAATGTAGCAGAGTCCTTAAATAATGCAACAGAGTCCTTAAATAATGCAGCAGAGTCCTTAAATAATGCAACATAGTTCTTAAATAATGCAGCAAAGTCCTTAAATTATGCAGCAGAGTCCTTAAATACCGCAGCAGATTGCTTATATAATGTAGCAGAGTCCTTAAATAATGCAGCAGAGTCCTCAAAAGCTTCAGAAGAGTCATTAAATAATGCAGCAGAGTCCTTAAATAATGTAGCAAATTCATTAAATAATGCAGCAGAGACCTTAAATAATGCAACAAAGTCCTTAAATTATGCAGCCGAGTCCTTAAATAATACAGCAAAGCCCTTAAATAATGCAGCAGAGTCGTTAAGTAATGCAGCAAATTACTTAAATAATGCAGCAGTGTACTTAAATAATGCAACAAAGTCCATAAATAATGAAGCAAAGTCCTTAAATAATGCAGCAGAGTCCTTAAATACCGCAGCAGAGAACTTAAATAATGCAAGAAAGTCCCTAAATAATGCAGTAGAGTCCTTAAATCCTGAAGCAGAGTCCTAAAATAATGCAGCTAATTCCTTAAATAATGCAGTAGAGTCCTTAAATACCACAGCAGAGTCCTTAAATAATTCAGCAAAGTCCTTAAATAATGCAGCAGAGTCCTTAAATTTTACAGCAGAGTCCTTAAGTGCCACAGCAGAGTCCTTAAATACCGCAGCAGAGTGCTTAAATAATGCAGCAGAGTCCTTAAATAATGCAGCAAAGTCCTTAAATACTGAAGCAGAGTCCTTAAATATTGCAACAAAGTCCTAAAATAATGCAGCAGAGTCCTTAAATAGCGCAGCAGAGTCGTTAAATATTGCAGCAAAGTACTTAAATAATGCAGCAGAGTCCTTAAATACTGCAGCAGATTGCTTAAATAATGTAGCAGAGTCCTTAAATAATGCAACAGAGTCCTTAAATAATGCAGCAGAGTCCTTAAATAATGCAACAAAGTCCTTAAATAATGCAGCAGAGTCCTTAAATACTGAAGCAGAGTCCTTAAATATTGCAGCAAAGTCCTTAAATAATGCATCAGAGTCCTTAAATACCGCAGCCGATTACTTAAATAATTCAGCAAAGTCCTTAAATAATGCAGCAGAGTCCTTAAGTGCCACAGCAGAGTCCTTAAATACCGCAGCGGAGTGCTTAAATAATGCAGCAGAGTCCTTAAATAATGCAGCACCATCCTTAAATAATGCAGCAAAGTCCTTAAATACTGAAGCAGAGTCCTTAAATATTGTAAAAAAGTCCTAAAATAATGCAGCAAATCCTTAAATACCGCAGCAGAGTCCTTAAATATTGCAGCAAAGTACTTAAATAATGCAGCAGAGTCCTTAAATAATGCAACAAAGTCCTTAAATAATGCAGCATAGTCCTTAACTAATGCAACAAAGTCTATAAATAAGGCAGCAGAGTCCTTAAATAATGCAGCAAAGTCCTTAAATAATGCAGCAGAGTCCTTAGATAATGCAACAACGTCCTTAAATAATGCAGCAGAGTCCTTAAATAACGCAGCAGAGTACTTAAATAATTCAGCAAAGTCCTTAAATAATGCAGCAGAGTCCTTAAATAATGCAGCAGAGTCCTCAAATGCTTCAGCAGAGTGAATACATAATGCAGCAGAGTCCTTAAATAATGCAACAAAGTCCTTAAATAATGCAGCAGAGTCCTTAAATAATGCAGCAAAGTCCTTAAATAAAGCAGCAGAGTCCTTAAATAATGCAACAAAGTCCTTAAATAATGCAGCAGAGTCCTTAAATACTGAAGCAGAGTCCATATCTTTGCAGAAAAGTCCTTAAATACCGCAGCAGAGTCATTAAATTATGCAGCAAAGTCCTTAAATAATGCAGCAGAGTCCTTAAATACTGCAGCAGATTGCTTAAATAATGTAGCAGAGTCCTTAAATAATGCAACAGAGTCCTTAAATAATGCAGCAGAGTCCTTAAATAATGCAACAAAGTCCTTAAATAATGCAGCAGAGTCCTTAAATACTGAAGCAGAGTCCTTAAATATTGCAGCAAAGTCTTTAAATAATGCAGCAGAGTCCTTAAATACTGCAGCAGAGTCCTTAAATATTGCAGCAAAGTACTTAAATAATGCAGCAGAGTCCTTAAATAATGCAACAAAGTCCTTAAATAATGCAGCAGAATCCTTAAATAATGCAACAAAGTCCTTAAGTAATAATGAAGAGTCCTTAAATACCGCAGCAGAGTCATTAAATAATGCAGCAAAGTCCTTAAATAATGCAGCAGAGTCCTTAAGTACCGCAGCAGAGTGCTTAAATAATGCAACAGAGTCTTCAAATGCTTCAGCAGAGTCATGAAATAATGCAGCATAGTCCTTAAATAATGCAGCAAATTCATTAAATAATGCAGCAGAGTCCTTAAATAATGCAGCAAAGTCCTTAAATACTGAAGCAGAGTCCTTAAATATTGCAACAAAGTCCTAAAATAATGCAGCAGAGTCCTTAAATACCACAGCAGAGTCGTTAAATATTGCAGCAAAGTACTTAAATAATGCAGCAGAGTCCTTAAATACCGCAGCAGATTGCTTAAATAATGTAGCAGAGTCCTTAAATAATGCAACAGAGTCCTTAAATAATGCAGCAGAGTCCTTAAATAATGCAACAAAGTCCTTAAATAATGCAGCAGAGTCCTTAAATACTGAAGCAGAGTCCTTAAATATTGCAGCAAAGTCCTTAAATAATGCATCAGAGTCCTTAAATACCGCAGCCGATTACTTAAATAATTCAGCAAAGTCCTTAAATAATGCAGCAGAGTCCTTAAGTGCCACAGCAGAGTCCTTAAATACCGCAGCGGAGTGCTTAAATAATGCAGCAGAGTCCTTAAATAATGCAGCACCATCCTTAAATAATGCAGCAAAGTCCTTAAATACTGAAGCAGAGTCCTTAAATATTGCAAAAAAGTCCTAAAATAATGCAGCAGAATCCTTAAATACCGCAGCAGAGTCCTTAAATATTGCAGCAAAGTACTTAAATAATGCAACAGAGTCCTTAAATAATGCAACAAAGTCCTTAAATAATGCAGCATAGTCCTTAACTAATGCAACAAAGTCTATAAATAATGCAGCAGAGTCCTTAAATAATGCAGCAAAGTCCTTAAATAATGCAGCAGAGTCCTTAGATAATGCAACAACGTCCTTAAAGAATGCAGCAGAGTCCTTAAATAACGCAGCAGAGTACTTAAATAATTCAGCAAAGTCCTTAAATAATGCAGCAGAGTCCTTAAATATTGCAGCAGAGTCCTCAAATGCTTCAGCAGAGTGAATACATAATGCAGCAGAGTCCTTAAATAATGCAACAAAGTCCTTAAATAATGCAGCAGAGTCCTTAAATAATGCAGCAACGTCCTTAAATAAAGCAGCAGAGTCCTTAAATAATGCAAGAAAGTCCTTAAATAATGCAGCAGAGTCCTTAAATACTGAAGCAGAGTCCATATCTTTGCAGAAAAGTCCTTAAATACCGCAGCAGAGTCATTAAATTATGCAGCAAAGTCCTTAAATAATGCAGCAGAGTCCTTAAATACCGCAGCAGATTGCTTAAATAATGTAGCAGAGTCCTTAAATAATGCAACAGAGTCCTTAAATAATGCAGCAGAGTCCTTAAATAATGCAACAAAGTCCTTAAATACTGCAGCAGAGTCCTTAAATACTGAAGCAGAGTCCTTAAATATTGCAGCAAAGTCTTTAAATAATGCAGCAGAGTCCTTAAATACCACAGCAGAGTCCTTAAATATTGCAGCAAAGTACTTAAATAATGCAGCAGAGTCCTTAAATAATGCAACAAAGTCCTTAAATAATGCAGCAGAATCCTTAAATAATGCAACAAAGTCCTTAAGTAATAATGAAGAGTCCTTAAATACCGCAGCAGAGTCATTAAATAATGCAGCAAAGTCCTTAAATAATGCAGCAGAGTCATTAAATAATGCAGCAAAGTCCTTAAATAATGCAGCAGAGTCCTTAAGTACCGCAGCAGAGTGCTTAAATAATGCAACAGAGTCTTCAAATGCTTCTGCAGAGTCATGAAATAATGCAGCATAGTCCTTAAATAATGCAGCAAATTCATTAAATAATGCAGCAGAGACCTTAAATAATGCAACAAAGTCCTTAAATAATGCAGCAGAGTCCTTAAATAATGCAGCAAAGTCCTTAAATAATGCTGCAGAGTCCTTAAATATTGCAGCAAATTCCTTAAATAATGCAGCAGAGTCCTTAAATACCGCAGCAGAGTCCTTACATAATGCAACAAAGTCACTAAATAATGCAGCAGAGTCCTTAAATAATGAAGCAGAGTCCTTAAATAATGCAGCAAAGTCCTTAAATAATGCTGCAGAGTCCTTAAATATTGCAGCAAATTCCTTAAATAATGCAGCAGAGTCCTTAAATACCGCAGCAGAGTCCTTACATAATGCAACAAAGTCACTAAATAATGCAGCAGAGTCCTTAAATAATGAAGCAGAGTCCTTAAATAATGCAGCAAATTCCTTAAATAATGTAGCAGAGTCCTTAAAAAATGCAACAAAATCCTTAAATAATGCAGCAGAATCCTTAAATAATGCAGCAAAGTCCTTAAATAATGCAACAGAGTCCTTAAATACTGAAGCAGAGTCCTTAAATAATGCAGCAGAGTCCTTAAATAATGCAGCAGAGTTCTAAAATGCTTCAGCAGAGTCCTTAAATATTGCAACAAAGTCCTAAAATAATGCAGCAGAATCCTTAAATACCGCAGCAGAGTCCTTAAATATTGCAGCAAAGTACTTAAATAAGGCAGCAGAGTCCTTAAATAATGCAACAAAGTCCTTCAATAATGCAGCATAGTCCTTAACTAATGCAACAAAGTCAATAAATAATGCAGCAGAGTCCTTAAATAATGCAGCAATGTCCTTAAATAATGCAGCAGAGTCCTTAGATAATGCAACAACGTCCTTAAATAATGCAGCAGAGTCCTTAAATACCGCAGCAGAGTACTTAAATAATTCAGCAAAGTCCTTAAATAATGCAGCAGAGTCCTTAAATAATGCAGCAGAGTCCTCAAATGCTTCAGCAGAGTCAATACATAATGCAGCAGAGTCCTTAAATAATGCAACAAAGTCCTTAAATAATGCAGCAGAGTCCTTAAATAATGCAGCAAAGTCCTTAAATAAAGCAGCAGAGTCCTTACATAATGCAACAAAGTCCTTAAATAATGCAGCCGAGTCCTTAAATACTGAAGCAGAGTCCTTAAATTTGCAGCAAAGTCCTTAAATACCGCAGCAGAGTCATTAAATAATGCAGCAAAGTCCTTAAATAATGCAGCAGAGTCCTTAAATACCGCAGCAGATTGCTTTAATAATGTAGCAGAGTCCTTAAATAATGCAACAGAGTCCTTAAATAATGCAGCAGAGTCCTTAAATAATGCAACATAGTTCTTAAATAATGCAGCAAAGTCCTTAAATTATGCAGCAGAGTCCTTAAATACCGCAGCAGATTGCTTATGTAATGTAGCAGAGTCCTTAAATAATGCAGCAGAGTCCTCAAAAGCTTCAGAAGAGTCATTAAATAATGCAGCAGAGTCCTTAAATAATGTAGCAAATTCATTAAATAATGCAGCAGAGACCTTAAATAATGCAACAAAGTCCTTAAATTATGCAGCCGAGTCCTTAAATAATACAGCAAAGCCCTTAAATAATGCAGCAGAGTCGTTAAGTAATGCAGCAAATTACTTAAATAATGCAGCAGTGTACTTAAATAATGCAACAAAGTCCATAAATAATGAAGCAAAGTCCTTAAATAATGCAGCAGAGTCCTTAAATACCGCAGCAGAGAACTTAAATAATGCAAGAAAGTCCCTAAATAATGCAGTAGAGTCCTTAAATCCTGAAGCAGAGTCCTAAAATAATGCAGCTAATTCCTTAAATAATGCAGTAGAGTCCTTAAATACCACAGCAGAGTCCTTAAATAATTCAGCAAAGTCCTTAAATAATGCAGCAGAGTCCTTAAATTTTACAGCAGAGTCCTTAAGTGCCACAGCAGAGTCCTTAAATACCGCAGCAGAGTGCTTAAATAATGCAGCAGAGTCCTTAAATAATGCAGCAAAGTCCTTAAATACTGAAGCAGAGTCCTTAAATATTGCAACAAAGTCCTAAAATAATGCAGCAGAGTCCTTAAATAGCGCAGCAGAGTCGTTAAATATTGCAGCAAAGTACTTAAATAATGCAGCAGAGTCCTTAAATACTGCAGCAGATTGCTTAAATAATGTAGCAGAGTCCTTAAATAATGCAACAGAGTCCTTAAATAATGCAGCAGAGTCCTTAAATAATGCAACAAAGTCCTTAAATAATGCAGCAGAGTCCTTAAATACTGAAGCAGAGTCCTTAAATATTGCAGCAAAGTCCTTAAATAATGCATCAGAGTCCTTAAATACCGCAGCCGATTACTTAAATAATTCAGCAAAGTCCTTAAATAATGCAGCAGAGTCCTTAAGTGCCACAGCAGAGTCCTTAAATACCGCAGCGGAGTGCTTAAATAATGCAGCAGAGTCCTTAAATAATGCAGCACCATCCTTAAATAATGCAGCAAAGTCCTTAAATACTGAAGCAGAGTCCTTAAATATTGCAAAAAAGTCCTAAAATAATGCAGCAGAATCCTTAAATACCGCAGCAGAGTCCTTAAATATTGCAGCAAAGTACTTAAATAATGCAGCAGAGTCCTTAAATAATGCAACAAAGTCCTTAAATAATGCAGCATAGTCCTTAACTAATGCAACAAAGTCTATAAATAAGGCAGCAGAGTCCTTAAATAATGCAACAAAGTCCTTAAATAATGCAGCAGAGTCCTTAGATAATGCAACAACGTCCTTAAATAATGCTGCAGAGTCCTTAAATAACGCAGCAGAGTACTTAAATAATTCAGCAAAGTCTCTTAAATAATGCAGCAGAGTCCTTAAATATTGCAGCAGAGTCCTCAAATGCTTCAGCAGAGTGAATACATAATGCAGCAGAGTCCTTAAATAATGCAACAAAGTCCTTAAATAATGCAGCAGAGTCCTTAAATAATGCAGCAAAGTCCTTAAATAAAGCAGCAGAGTCCTTAAATAATGCAAGAAAGTCCTTAAATAATGCAGCAGAGTCCTTAAATACTGAAGCAGAGTCCATATCTTTGCAGAAAAGTCCTTAAATACCGCAGCAGAGTCATTAAATTATGCAGCAAAGTCCTTAAATAATGCAGCAGAGTCCTTAAATACTGCAGCAGATTGCTTAAATAATGTAGCAGAGTCCTTAAATAATGCAACAGAGTCCTTAAATAATGCAGCAGAGTCCTTAAATAATGCAACAAAGTCCTTAAATACTGCAGCAGAGTCCTTAAATACTGAAGCAGAGTCCTTAAATATTGCAGCAAAGTCTTTAAATAATGCAGCAGAGTCCTTAAATACCACAGCAGAGTCCTTAAATATTGCAGCAAAGTACTTAAATAATGCAGCAGAGTCCTTAAATAATGCAACAAAGTCCTTAAATAATGCAGCAGAATCCTTAAATAATGCAACAAAGTCCTTAAGTAATAATGAAGAGTCCTTAAATACCGCAGCAGAGTCATTAAATAATGCAGCAAAGTCCTTAAATAATGCAGCAGAGTCATTAAATAATGCAGCAAAGTCCTTAAATAATGCAGCAGAGTCCTTAAGTACCGCAGCAGAGTGCTTAAATAATGCAACAGAGTCTTCAAATGCTTCTGCAGAGTCATGAAATAATGCAGCATAGTCCTTAAATAATGCAGCAAATTCATTAAATAATGCAGCAGAGACCTTAAATAATGCAACAAAGTCCTTAAATAATGCAGCAGAGTCCTTAAATAATGCAGCAAAGTCCTTAAATAATGCTGCAGAGTCCTTAAATATTGCAGCAAATTCCTTAAATAATGCAGCAGAGTCCTTAAATACCGCAGCAGAGTCCTTACATAATGCAACAAAGTCACTAAATAATGCAGCAGAGTCCTTAAATAATGAAGCAGAGTCCTTAAATAATGCAGCAAAGTCCTTAAATAATGCTGCAGAGTCCTTAAATATTGCAGCAAATTCCTTAAATAATGCAGCAGAGTCCTTAAATACCGCAGCAGAGTCCTTACATAATGCAACAAAGTCACTAAATAATGCAGCAGAGTCCTTAAATAATGAAGCAGAGTCCTTAAATAATGCAGCAAATTCCTTAAATAATGTAGCAGAGTCCTTAAAAAATGCAACAAAATCCTTAAATAATGCAGCAGAATCCTTAAATAATGCAGCAAAGTCCTTAAATAATGCAACAGAGTCCTTAAATACTGAAGCAGAGTCCTTAAATAATGCAGCAGAGTCCTTAAATAATGCAGCAGAGTTCTAAAATGCTTCAGCAGAGTCCTTAAATATTGCAACAAAGTCCTAAAATAATGCAGCAGAATCCTTAAATACCGCAGCAGAGTCCTTAAATATTGCAGCAAAGTACTTAAATAAGGCAGCAGAGTCCTTAAATAATGCAACAAAGTCCTTCAATAATGCAGCATAGTCCTTAACTAATGCAACAAAGTCAATAAATAATGCAGCAGAGTCCTTAAATAATGCAGCAATGTCCTTAAATAATGCAGCAGAGTCCTTAGATAATGCAACAACGTCCTTAAATAATGCAGCAGAGTCCTTAAATACCGCAGCAGAGTACTTAAATAATTCAGCAAAGTCCTTAAATAATGCAGCAGAGTCCTTAAATAATGCAGCAGAGTCCTCAAATGCTTCAGCAGAGTCAATACATAATGCAGCAGAGTCCTTAAATAATGCAACAAAGTCCTTAAATAATGCAGCAGAGTCCTTAAATAATGCAGCAAAGTCCTTAAATAAAGCAGCAGAGTCCTTACATAATGCAACAAAGTCCTTAAATAATGCAGCCGAGTCCTTAAATACTGAAGCAGAGTCCTTAAATTTGCAGCAAAGTCCTTAAATACCGCAGCAGAGTCATTAAATAATGCAGCAAAGTCCTTAAATAATGCAGCAGAGTCCTTAAATACCGCAGCAGATTGCTTTAATAATGTAGCAGAGTCCTTAAATAATGCAACAGAGTCCTTAAATAATGCAGCAGAGTCCTTAAATAATGCAACATAGTTCTTAAATAATGCAGCAAAGTCCTTAAATTATGCAGCAGAGTCCTTAAATACCGCAGCAGATTGCTTATATAATGTAGCAGAGTCCTTAAATAATGCAGCAGAGTCCTCAAAAGCTTCAGAAGAGTCATTAAATAATGCAGCAGAGTCCTTAAATAATGTAGCAAATTCATTAAATAATGCAGCAGAGACCTTAAATAATGCAACAAAGTCCTTAAATTATGCAGCCGAGTCCTTAAATAATACAGCAAAGCCCTTAAATAATGCAGCAGAGTCGTTAAGTAATGCAGCAAATTACTTAAATAATGCAGCAGTGTACTTAAATAATGCAACAAAGTCCATAAATAATGAAGCAAAGTCCTTAAATAATGCAGCAGAGTCCTTAAATACCGCAGCAGAGAACTTAAATAATGCAAGAAAGTCCCTAAATAATGCAGTAGAGTCCTTAAATCCTGAAGCAGAGTCCTAAAATAATGCAGCTAATTCCTTAAATAATGCAGTAGAGTCCTTAAATACCACAGCAGAGTCCTTAAATAATTCAGCAAAGTCCTTAAATAATGCAGCAGAGTCCTTAAATTTTACAGCAGAGTCCTTAAGTGCCACAGCAGAGTCCTTAAATACCGCAGCAGAGTGCTTAAATAATGCAGCAGAGTCCTTAAATAATGCAGCAAAGTCCTTAAATACTGAAGCAGAGTCCTTAAATATTGCAACAAAGTCCTAAAATAATGCAGCAGAGTCCTTAAATAGCGCAGCAGAGTCGTTAAATATTGCAGCAAAGTACTTAAATAATGCAGCAGAGTCCTTAAATACTGCAGCAGATTGCTTAAATAATGTAGCAGAGTCCTTAAATAATGCAACAGAGTCCTTAAATAATGCAGCAGAGTCCTTAAATAATGCAACAAAGTCCTTAAATAATGCAGCAGAGTCCTTAAATACTGAAGCAGAGTCCTTAAATATTGCAGCAAAGTCCTTAAATAATGCATCAGAGTCCTTAAATACCGCAGCCGATTACTTAAATAATTCAGCAAAGTCCTTAAATAATGCAGCAGAGTCCTTAAGTGCCACAGCAGAGTCCTTAAATACCGCAGCGGAGTGCTTAAATAATGCAGCAGAGTCCTTAAATAATGCAGCACCATCCTTAAATAATGCAGCAAAGTCCTTAAATACTGAAGCAGAGTCCTTAAATATTGTAAAAAAGTCCTAAAATAATGCAGCAAATCCTTAAATACCGCAGCAGAGTCCTTAAATATTGCAGCAAAGTACTTAAATAATGCAGCAGAGTCCTTAAATAATGCAACAAAGTCCTTAAATAATGCAGCATAGTCCTTAACTAATGCAACAAAGTCTATAAATAAGGCAGCAGAGTCCTTAAATAATGCAGCAAAGTCCTTAAATAATGCAGCAGAGTCCTTAGATAATGCAACAACGTCCTTAAATAATGCAGCAGAGTCCTTAAATAACGCAGCAGAGTACTTAAATAATTCAGCAAAGTCCTTAAATAATGCAGCAGAGTCCTTAAATAATGCAGCAGAGTCCTCAAATGCTTCAGCAGAGTGAATACATAATGCAGCAGAGTCCTTAAATAATGCAACAAAGTCCTTAAATAATGCAGCAGAGTCCTTAAATAATGCAGCAAAGTCCTTAAATAAAGCAGCAGAGTCCTTAAATAATGCAACAAAGTCCTTAAATAATGCAGCAGAGTCCTTAAATACTGAAGCAGAGTCCATATCTTTGCAGAAAAGTCCTTAAATACCGCAGCAGAGTCATTAAATTATGCAGCAAAGTCCTTAAATAATGCAGCAGAGTCCTTAAATACTGCAGCAGATTGCTTAAATAATGTAGCAGAGTCCTTAAATAATGCAACAGAGTCCTTAAATAATGCAGCAGAGTCCTTAAATAATGCAACAAAGTCCTTAAATAATGCAGCAGAGTCCTTAAATACTGAAGCAGAGTCCTTAAATATTGCAGCAAAGTCTTTAAATAATGCAGCAGAGTCCTTAAATACTGCAGCAGAGTCCTTAAATATTGCAGCAAAGTACTTAAATAATGCAGCAGAGTCCTTAAATAATGCAACAAAGTCCTTAAATAATGCAGCAGAATCCTTAAATAATGCAACAAAGTCCTTAAGTAATAATGAAGAGTCCTTAAATACCGCAGCAGAGTCATTAAATAATGCAGCAAAGTCCTTAAATAATGCAGCAGAGTCCTTAAGTACCGCAGCAGAGTGCTTAAATAATGCAACAGAGTCTTCAAATGCTTCAGCAGAGTCATGAAATAATGCAGCATAGTCCTTAAATAATGCAGCAAATTCATTAAATAATGCAGCAGAGTCCTTAAATAATGCAGCAAAGTCCTTAAATACTGAAGCAGAGTCCTTAAATATTGCAACAAAGTCCTAAAATAATGCAGCAGAGTCCTTAAATACCACAGCAGAGTCGTTAAATATTGCAGCAAAGTACTTAAATAATGCAGCAGAGTCCTTAAATACCGCAGCAGATTGCTTAAATAATGTAGCAGAGTCCTTAAATAATGCAACAGAGTCCTTAAATAATGCAGCAGAGTCCTTAAATAATGCAACAAAGTCCTTAAATAATGCAGCAGAGTCCTTAAATACTGAAGCAGAGTCCTTAAATATTGCAGCAAAGTCCTTAAATAATGCATCAGAGTCCTTAAATACCGCAGCCGATTACTTAAATAATTCAGCAAAGTCCTTAAATAATGCAGCAGAGTCCTTAAGTGCCACAGCAGAGTCCTTAAATACCGCAGCGGAGTGCTTAAATAATGCAGCAGAGTCCTTAAATAATGCAGCACCATCCTTAAATAATGCAGCAAAGTCCTTAAATACTGAAGCAGAGTCCTTAAATATTGCAAAAAAGTCCTAAAATAATGCAGCAGAATCCTTAAATACCGCAGCAGAGTCCTTAAATATTGCAGCAAAGTACTTAAATAATGCAACAGAGTCCTTAAATAATGCAACAAAGTCCTTAAATAATGCAGCATAGTCCTTAACTAATGCAACAAAATCTATAAATAATGCAGCAGAGTCCTTAAATAATGCAGCAAAGTCCTTAAATAATGCAGCAGAGTCCTTAGATAATGCAACAACGTCCTTAAAGAATGCAGCAGAGTCCTTAAATAACGCAGCAGAGTACTTAAATAATTCAGCAAAGTCCTTAAATAATGCAGCAGAGTCCTTAAATATTGCAGCAGAGTCCTCAAATGCTTCAGCAGAGTGAATACATAATGCAGCAGAGTCCTTAAATAATGCAACAAAGTCCTTAAATAATGCAGCAGAGTCCTTAAATAATGCAGCAACGTCCTTAAATAAAGCAGCAGAGTCCTTAAATAATGCAAGAAAGTCCTTAAATAATGCAGCAGAGTCCTTAAATACTGAAGCAGAGTCCATATCTTTGCAGAAAAGTCCTTAAATACCGCAGCAGAGTCATTAAATTATGCAGCAAAGTCCTTAAATAATGCAGCAGAGTCCTTAAATACCGCAGCAGATTGCTTAAATAATGTAGCAGAGTCCTTAAATAATGCAACAGAGTCCTTAAATAATGCAGCAGAGTCCTTAAATAATGCAACAAAGTCCTTAAATAATGCAGCAGAGTCCTTAAATACTGAAGCAGAGTCCTTAAATATTGCAGCAAAGTCTTTAAATAATGCAGCAGAGTCCTTAAATACCACAGCAGAGTCCTTAAATATTGCAGCAAAGTACTTAAATAATGCAGCAGAGTCCTTAAATAATGCAACAAAGTCCTTAAATAATGCAGCAGAATCCTTAAATAATGCAACAAAGTCCTTAGGTAATAATGAAGAGTCCTTAAATACCGCAGCAGAGTCATTAAATAATGCAGCAAAGTCCTTAAATAATGCAGCAGAGTCCTTAAGTACCGCAGCAGAGTGCTTAAATAATGCAACAGAGTCTTCAAATGCTTCAGCAGAGTCATGAAATAATGCAGCATAGTCCTTAAATAATGCAGCAAATTCATTAAATAATGCAGCAGAGACCTTAAATAATGCAACAAAGTCCTTAAATAATGCAGCAGAGTCCTTAAATAATGCAGCAAAGTCCTTAAATAATGCTGCAGAGTCCTTAAATATTGCAGCAAATTCCTTAAATAATGCAGCAGAGTCCTTAAATACCGCAGCAGAGTCCTTACATAATGCAACAAAGTCACTAAATAATGCAGCAGAGTCCTTAAATAATGAAGCAGAGTCCTTAAATAATGCAGCAAAGTCCTTAAATAATGCTGCAGAGTCCTTAAATATTGCAGCAAATTCCTTAAATAATGCAGCAGAGTCCTTAAATACCGCAGCAGAGTCCTTACATAATGCAACAAAGTCACTAAATAATGCAGCAGAGTCCTTAAATAATGAAGCAGAGTCCTTAAATAATGCAGCAAATTCCTTAAATAATGTAGCAGAGTCCTTAAAAAATGCAACAAAATCCTTAAATAATGCAGCAGAATCCTTAAATAATGCAGCAAAGTCCTTAAATAATGCAACAGAGTCCTTAAATACTGAAGCAGAGTCCTTAAATAATGCAGCAGAGTCCTTAAATAATGCAGCAGAGTTCTAAAATGCTTCAGCAGAGTCCTTAAATATTGCAACAAAGTCCTAAAATAATGCAGCAGAATCCTTAAATACCGCAGCAGAGTCCTTAAATATTGCAGCAAAGTACTTAAATAAGGCAGCAGAGTCTTTAAATAATGCAACAAAGTCCTTCAATAATGCAGCATAGTCCTTAACTAATGCAACAAAGTCAATAAATAATGCAGCAGAGTCCTTAAATAATGCAGCAATGTCCTTAAATAATGCAGCAGAGTGCTTAGATAATGCAACAACGTCCTTAAATAATGCAGCAGAGTCCTTAAATACCGCAGCAGAGTACTTAAATAATTCAGCAAAGTCCTTAAATAATGCAGCAGAGTCCTTAAATAATGCAGCAGAGTCCTCAAATGCTTCAGCAGAGTCAATACATAATGCAGCAGAGTCCTTACATAATGCAACAAAGTCCTTAAATAATGCAGCCGAGTCCTTAAATACTGAAGCAGAGTCCTTAAATTTGCAGCAAAGTCCTTAAATACCGCAGCAGTCATTAAATAATGCAGCAAAGTCCTTAAATAATGCAGCAGAGTCCTTAAATACCGCAGCAGATTGCTTTAATAATGTAGCAGAGTCCTTAAATAATGCAACAGAGTCCTTAAATAATGCAGCAGAGTCCTTAAATTTTACAGCAGAGTCCTTAAGTGCCACAGCAGAGTCCTTAAATACCGCAGCAGAGTGCTTAAATAATGCAGCAAAGTCCTTAAATAATGCAGCAAAGTCCTTAAATACTGAAGCAGAGTCCTTAAATATTGCAACAAAGTCCTAAAATAATGCAGCAGAGTCCTTAAATACCGCAGCAGAGTCGTTAAATATTGCAGCAAAGTACTTAAATAATGCAGCAGAGTCCTTAAATACTGCAGCAGATTGCTTAAATAATGTAGCAGAGTCCTTAAATAATGCAACAGAGTCCTTAAATAATGCAGCAGAGTCCTTAAATAATGCAACAAAGTCCTTAAATAATGCAGCAGAGTCCTTAAATACTGAAGCAGAGTCCTTAAATATTGCAGCAAAGTGCTTAAATAATGCATCAGAGTCCTTAAATACCGCAGCCGATTACTTAAATAATTCAGCAAAGTCCTTAAATAATGCAGCAGAGTCCTTAAGTGCCACAGCAGAGTCCTTAAATAGCGCAGCGGAGTGCTTAAATAATGCAGCAGAGTCCTTAAATAATGCAGCACCATCCTTAAATAATGCAGCAAAGTCCTTAAATACTGAAGCAGAGTCCTTAAATATTGTAAAAAAGTCCTAAAATAATGCAGCAGAATCCTTAAATACCGCAGCAGAGTCCTTAAATATTGCAGCAAAGTACTTAAATAATGCAGCAGAGTCCTTAAATAATGCAACAAAGTCCTTAAATAATGCAGCATAGTCCTTAACTAATGCAACAAAGTCTATAAATAAGGCAGCAGAGTCCTTAAATAATGCAGCAAAGTCCTTAAATATTGCAGCAGAGTCCTTAGATAATGCAACAACGTCCTTAAATAATGCAGCAGAGTCCTTAAATAACGCAGCAGAGTACTTAAATAATTCAGCAAAGTCCTTAAATAATGCAGCAGAGTCCTTAAATAATGCAGCAGAGTCCTCAAATGCTTCAGCAGAGTGAATACATAATGCAGCAGAGTCCTTAAATAATGCAACAAAGTCCTTAAATAATGCAGCAGAGTCCTTAAATAATGCAGCAAAGTCCTTAAATAAAGCAGCAGAGTCCTTAAATAATGCAACAAAGTCCTTAAATAATGCAGCAGAGTCCTTAAATACTGAAGCAGAGTCCATATCTTTGCAGAAAAGTCCTTAAATACCGCAGCAGAGTCATTAAATTATGCAGCAAAGTCCTTAAATAATGCAGCAGAGTCCTTAAATACTGCAGCAGATTGCTTAAATAATGTAGCAGAGTCCTTAAATAATGCAACAGAGTCCTTAAATAATGCAGCAGAGTCCTTAAATAATGCAACAAAGTCCTTAAATAATGCAGCAGAGTCCTTAAATACTGAAGCAGAGTCCTTAAATATTGCAGCAAAGTCTTTAAATAATGCAGCAGAGTCCTTAAATACCGCAGCAGAGTCCTTAAATATTGCAGCAAAGTACTTAAATAATGCAGCAGAGTCCTTAAATAATGCAACAAAGTCCTTAAATAATGCAGCAGAATCCTTAAATAATGCAACAAAGTCCTTAAGTAATAATGAAGAGTCCTTAAATACCGCAGCAGAGTCATTAAATAATGCAGCAAAGTCCTTAAATAATGCAGCAGAGTCCTTAAGTACCGCAGCAGAGTGCTTAAATAATGCAACAGAGTCTTCAAATGCTTCAGCAGAGTCATGAAATAATGCAGCATAGTCCTTAAATAATGCAGCAAATTCATTAAATAATGCAGCAAAGTCCTTAAATAATGCAGCAAAGTCCTTAAATACTGAAGCAGAGTCCTTAAATATTGCAACAAAGTCCTAAAATAATGCAGCAGAGTCCTTAAATACCACAGCAGAGTCGTTAAATATTGCAGCAAAGTACTTAAATAATGCAGCAGAGTCCTTAAATACCGCAGCAGATTGCTTAAATAATGTAGCAGAGTCCTTAAATAATGCAACAGAGTCCTTAAATAATGCAGCAGAGTCCTTAAATAATGCAACAAAGTCCTTAAATAATGCAGCAGAGTCCTTAAATACTGAAGCAGAGTCCTTAAATATTGCAGCAAAGTCCTTAAATAATGCATCAGAGTCCTTAAATACCGCAGCCGATTACTTAAATAATTCAGCAAAGTCCTTAAATAATGCAGCAGAGTCCTTAAGTGCCACAGCAGAGTCCTTAAATACCGCAGCGGAGTGCTTAAATAATGCAGCAGAGTCCTTAAATAATGCAGCACCATCCTTAAATAATGCAGCAAAGTCCTTAAATACTGAAGCAGAGTCCTTAAATATTGCAAAAAAGTCCTAAAATAATGCAGCAGAATCCTTAAATACCGCAGCAGAGTCCTTAAATATTGCAGCAAAGTACTTAAATAATGCAACAGAGTCCTTAAATAATGCAACAAAGTCCTTAAATAATGCAGCATAGTCCTTAACTAATGCAACAAAGTCTATAAATAATGCAGCAGAGTCCTTAAATAATGCAGCAAAGTCCTTAAATAATGCAGCAGAGTCCTTAGATAATGCAACAACGTCCTTAAATAATGCAGCAGAGTCCTTAAATAACGCAGCAGAGTACTTAAATAATTCAGCAAAGTCCTTAAATAATGCAGCAGAGTCCTTAAATATTGCAGCAGAGTCCTCAAATGCATCAGCAGAGTGAATACATAATGCAGCAGAGTCCTTAAATAATGCAACAAAGTCCTTAAATAATGCAGCAGAGTCCTTAAATAATGCAGCAAAGTCCTTAAAAAAAGCAGCAGAGTCCTTAAATAATGCAAGAAAGTCCTTAAATAATGCAGCAGAGTCCTTAAATACTGAAGCAGAGTCCATATCTTTGCAGAAAAGTCCTTAAATACCGCAGCAGAGTCATTAAATTATGCAGCAAAGTCCTTAAATAATGCAGCAGAGTCCTTAAATACCGCAGCAGATTGCTTAAATAATGTAGCAGAGTCCTTAAATAATGCAACAGAGTCCTTAAATAATGCAGCAGAGTCCTTAAATAATGCAACAAAGTCCTTAAATAATGCAGCAGAGTCCTTAAATACTGAAGCAGAGTCCTTAAATATTGCAGCAAAGTCTTTAAATAATGCAGCAGAGTCCTTAAATACCACAGCAGAGTCCTTAAATATTGCAGCAAAGTACTTAAATAATGCAGCAGAGTCCTTAAATAATGCAACAAAGTCCTTAAATAATGCAGCAGAATCCTTAAATAATGCAACAAAGTCCTTAAGTAATAATGAAGAGTCCTTAAATACCGCAGCAGAGTCATTAAATAATGCAGCAAAGTCCTTAAATAATGCAGCAGAGTCCTTAAGTACCGCATCAGAGTGCTTAAATAATGCAACAGAGTCTTCAAATGCTTCAGCAGAGTCATGAAATAATGCAGCATAGTCCTTAAATAATGCAGCAAATTCATTAAATAATGCAGCAGAGACCTTAAATAATGCAACAAAGTCCTTAAATAATGCAGCAGAGTCCTTAAATAATGCAGCAAAGTCCTTAAATAATGCTGCAGAGTCCTTAAATATTGCAGCAAATTCCTTAAATAATGCAGCAGAGTCCTTAAATACCGCAGCAGAGTCCTTACATAATGCAACAAAGTCACTAAATAATGCAGCAGAGTCCTTAAATAATGAAGCAGAGTCCTTAAATAATGCAGCAAAGTCCTTAAATAATGCTGCAGAGTCCTTAAATATTGCAGCAAATTCCTTAAATAATGCAGCAGAGTCCTTAAATACCGCAGCAGAGTCCTTACATAATGCAACAAAGTCACTAAATAATGCAGCAGAGTCCTTAAATAATGAAGCAGAGTCCTTAAATAATGCAGCAAATTCCTTAAATAATGTAGCAGAGTCCTTAAAAAATGCAACAAAATCCTTAAATAATGCAGCAGAATCCTTAAATAATGCAGCAAAGTCCTTAAATAATGCAACAGAGTCCTTAAATACTGAAGCAGAGTCCTTAAATAATGCAGCAGAGTCCTTAAATAATGCAGCAGAGTTCTAAAATGCTTCAGCAGAGTCCTTAAATATTGCAACAAAGTCCTAAAATAATGCAGCAGAATCCTTAAATACCGCAGCAGAGTCCTTAAATATTGCAGCAAAGTACTTAAATAAGGCAGCAGAGTCCTTAAATATTGCAACAAAGTCCTAAAATAATGCAGCAGAATCCTTAAATACCGCAGCAGAGTCCTTAAATATTGCAGCAAAGTACTTAAATAAGGCAGCAGAGTCCTTAAATAATGCAACAAAGTCCTTCAATAATGCAGCATAGTCCTTAACTAATGCAACAAAGTCAATAAATAATGCAGCAGAGTCCTTAAATAATGCAGCAATGTCCTTAAATAATGCAGCAGAGTCCTTAGATAATGCAGCAGAGTCCTCAAATGCTTCAGCAGAGTCAATACATAATGCAGCAGAGTCCTTAAATAATGCAACAAAGTCCTTAAATAATGCAGCAGAGTCCTTAAATAATGCAGCAAAGTCCTTAAATAAAGCAGCAGAGTCCTTACATAATGCAACAAAGTCCTTAAATAATGCAGCCGAGTCCTTAAATACTGAAGCAGAGTCCTTAAATTTGCCACAAAGTCCTTAAATACCGCAGCAGAGTCATTAAATAATGCAGCAAAGTCCTTAAATAATGCAGCAGAGTCCTTAAATACCGCAGCAGATTGCTTTAATAATGTAGCAGAGTCCTTAAATAATGCAACAGAGTCCTTAAATAATGCAGCAGAGTCCTTAAATAATGCAACATAGTTCTTAAATAATGCAGCAAAGTCCTTAAATTATGCAGCAGAGTCCTTAAATACCGCAGCAGATTGCTTATATAATGTAGCAGAGTCCTTAAATAATGCAGCAGAGTCCTCAAAAGCTTCAGAAGAGTCATTAAATAATGCAGCAGAGTCCTTAAATAATGTAGCAAATTCATTAAATAATGCAGCAGAGACCTTAAATAATGCAACAAAGTCCTTAAATTATGCAGCCGAGTCCTTAAATAATACAGCAAAGCCCTTAAATAATGCAGCAGAGTCGTTAAGTAATGCAGCAAATTACTTAAATAATGCAGCAGTGTACTTAAATAATGCAACAAAGTCCATAAATAATGAAGCAAAGTCCTTAAATAATGCAGCAGAGTCCTTAAATACCGCAGCAGAGAACTTAAATAATGCAAGAAAGTCCCTAAATAATGCAGTAGAGTCCTTAAATCCTGAAGCAGAGTCCTAAAATAATGCAGCTAATTCCTTAAATAATGCAGTAGAGTCCTTAAATACCGCAGCAGAGTCCTTAAATAATGCAGCATAGTCCTTAAATAATGCAACAAAGTCCTTAAATAATGCAGCAGAGTCCTTAAATAATGCAGCAAAGTCCTTAAATAAAGCAGCAGAGTCCTTAAATAATGCAACAAAGTCCTTAAATAATGCAGCAGAGTCCTTAAATACTGAAGCAGAGTCCATATCTTTGCAGAAAAGTCCTTAAATACCGCAGCAGAGTCATTAAATTATGCAGCAAAGTCCTTAAATAATGCAGCAGAGTCCTTAAATACTGCAGCAGATTGCTTAAATAATGTAGCAGAGTCCTTAAATAATGCAACAGAGTCCATAAATAATGCAGCAGAGTCCTTAAATAATGCAACAAAGTCCTTAAATAATGCAGCAGAGTCCTTAAATACTGAAGCAGAGTCCTTAAATATTGCAGCAAAGTCTTTAAATAATGCAGCAGAGTCCTTAAATACCGCAGCAGAGTCCTTAAATATTGCAGCAAAGTACTTAAATAATGCAGCAGAGTCCTTAAATAATGCAACAAAGTCCTTAAATAATGCAGCAGAATCCTTAAATAATGCAACAAAGTCCTTAAGTAATAATGAAGAGTCCTTAAATACCGCAGCAGAGTCATTAAATAATGCAGCAAAGTCCTTAAATAATGCAGCAGAGTCCTTAAGTACCGCAGCAGAGTGCTTAAATAATGCAACAGAGTCTTCAAATGCTTCAGCAGAGTCATGAAATAATGCAGCATAGTCCTTAAATAATGCAGCAAATTCATTAAATAATGCAGCAAAGTCCTTAAATAATGCAGCAAAGTCCTTAAATACTGAAGCAGAGTCCTTAAATATTGCAACAAAGTCCTAAAATAATGCAGCAGAGTCCTTAAATACCACAGCAGAGTCGTTAAATATTGCAGCAAAGTACTTAAATAATGCAGCAGAGTCCTTAAATACCGCAGCAGATTGCTTAAATAATGTAGCAGAGTCCTTAAATAATGCAACAGAGTCCTTAAATAATGCAGCAGAGTCCTTAAATAATGCAACAAAGTCCTTAAATAATGCAGCAGAGTCCTTAAATACTGAAGCAGAGTCCTTAAATATTGCAGCAAAGTCCTTAAATAATGCATCAGAGTCCTTAAATACCGCAGCCGATTACTTAAATAATTCAGCAAAGTCCTTAAATAATGCAGCAGAGTCCTTAAGTGCCACAGCAGAGTCCTTAAATACCGCAGCGGAGTGCTTAAATAATGCAGCAGAGTCCTTAAATAATGCAGCACCATCCTTAAATAATGCAGCAAAGTCCTTAAATACTGAAGCAGAGTCCTTAAATATTGCAAAAAAGTCCTAAAATAATGCAGCAGAATCCTTAAATACCGCAGCAGAGTCCTTAAATATTGCAGCAAAGTACTTAAATAATGCAACAGAGTCATTAAATAATGCAACAAAGTCCTTAAATAATGCAGCATAGTCCTTAACTAATGCAACAAAGTCTATAAATAATGCAGCAGAGTCCTTAAATAATGCAGCAAAGTCCTTAAATAATGCAGCAGAGTCCTTAGATAATGCAACAACGTCCTTAAATAATGCAGCAGAGTCCTTAAATAACGCAGCAGAGTACTTAAATAATTCAGCAAAGTCCTTAAATAATGCAGCAGAGTCCTTAAATATTGCAGCAGAGTCCTCAAATGCATCAGCAGAGTGAATACATAATGCAGCAGAGTCCTTAAATAATGCAACAAAGTCCTTAAATAATGCAGCAGAGTCCTTAAATAATGCAGCAAAGTCCTTAAATAAAGCAGCAGAGTCCTTAAATAATGCAAGAAAGTCCTTAAATAATGCAGCAGAGTCCTTAAATACTGAAGCAGAGTCCATATCTTTGCAGAAAAGTCCTTAAATACCGCAGCAGAGTCATTAAATTATGCAGCAAAGTCCTTAAATAATGCAGCAGAGTCCTTAAATACCGCAGCAGATTGCTTAAATAATGTAGCAGAGTCCTTAAATAATGCAACAGAGTCCTTAAATAATGCAGCAGAGTCCTTAAATAATGCAACAAAGTCCTTAAATAATGCAGCAGAGTCCTTAAATACTGAAGCAGAGTCCTTAAATATTGCAGCAAAGTCTTTAAATAATGCAGCAGAGTCCTTAAATACCACAGCAGAGTCCTTAAATATTGCAGCAAAGTACTTAAATAATGCAGCAGAGTCCTTAAATAATGCAACAAAGTCCTTAAATAATGCAGCAGAATCCTTAAATAATGCAACAAAGTCCTTAAGTAATAATGAAGAGTCCTTAAATACCGCAGCAGAGTCATTAAATAATGCAGCAAAGTCCTTAAATAATGCAGCAGAGTCCTTAAGTACCGCATCAGAGTGCTTAAATAATGCAACAGAGTCTTCAAATGCTTCAGCAGAGTCATGAAATAATGCAGCATAGTCCTTAAATAATGCAGCAAATTCATTAAATAATGCAGCAGAGACCTTAAATAATGCAACAAAGTCCTTAAATAATGCAGCAGAGTCCTTAAATAATGCAGCAAAGTCCTTAAATAATGCTGCAGAGTCCTTAAATATTGCAGCAAATTCCTTAAATAATGCAGCAGAGTCCTTAAATACCGCAGCAGAGTCCTTACATAATGCAACAAAGTCACTAAATAATGCAGCAGAGTCCTTAAATAATGAAGCAGAGTCCTTAAATAATGCAGCAAAGTCCTTAAATAATGCTGCAGAGTCCTTAAATATTGCAGCAAATTCCTTAAATAATGCAGCAGAGTCCTTAAATACCGCAGCAGAGTCCTTACATAATGCAACAAAGTCACTAAATAATGCAGCAGAGTCCTTAAATAATGAAGCAGAGTCCTTAAATAATGCAGCAAATTCCTTAAATAATGTAGCAGAGTCCTTAAAAAATGCAACAAAATCCTTAAATAATGCAGCAGAATCCTTAAATAATGCAGCAAAGTCCTTAAATAATGCAACAGAGTCCTTAAATACTGAAGCAGAGTCCTTAAATAATGCAGCAGAGTCCTTAAATAATGCAGCAGAGTTCTAAAATGCTTCAGCAGAGTCCTTAAATATTGCAACAAAGTCCTAAAATAATGCAGCAGAATCCTTAAATACCGCAGCAGAGTCCTTAAATATTGCAGCAAAGTACTTAAATAAGGCAGCAGAGTTCTTAAATATTGCAACAAAGTCCTAAAATAATGCAGCAGAATCCTTAAATACCGCAGCAGAGTCCTTAAATATTGCAGCAAAGTACTTAAATAAGGCAGCAGAGTCCTTAAATAATGCAACAAAGTCCTTCAATAATGCAGCATAGTCCTTAACTAATGCAACAAAGTCAATAAATAATGCAGCAGAGTCCTTAAATAATGCAGCAATGTCCTTAAATAATGCAGCAGAGTCCTTAGATAATGCAGCAGAGTCCTCAAATGCTTCAGCAGAGTCAATACATAATGCAGCAGAGTCCTTAAATAATGCAACAAAGTCCTTAAATAATGCAGCAGAGTCCTTAAATAATGCAGCAAAGTCCTTAAATAAAGCAGCTGAGTCCTTACATAATGCAACAAAGTCCTTAAATAATGCAGCCGAGTCCTTAAATACTGAAGCAGAGTCCTTAAATTTGCAGCAAAGTCCTTAAATACCGCAGCAGAGTCATTAAATAATGCAGCAAAGTCCTTAAATAATGCAGCAGAGTCCTTAAATACCGCAGCAGATTGCTTTAATAATGTAGCAGAGTCCTTAAATAATGCAACAGAGTCCTTAAATAATGCAGCAGAGTCCTTAAATAATGCAACATAGTTCTTAAATAATGCAGCAAAGTCCTTAAATTATGCAGCAGAGTCCTTAAATACCGCAGCAGATTGCTTATATAATGTAGCAGAGTCCTTAAATAATGCAGCAGAGTCCTCAAAAGCTTCAGAAGAGTCATTAAATAATGCAGCAGAGTCCTTAAATAATGTAGCAAATTCATTAAATAATGCAGCAGAGACCTTAAATAATGCAACAAAGTCCTTAAATTATGCAGCCGAGTCCTTAAATAATACAGCAAAGCCCTTAAATAATGCAGCAGAGTCGTTAAGTAATGCAGCAAATTACTTAAATAATGCAGCAGTGTACTTAAATAATGCAACAAAGTCCATAAATAATGAAGCAAAGTCCTTAAATAATGCAGCAGAGTCCTTAAATACCGCAGCAGAGAACTTAAATAATGCAAGAAAGTCCCTAAATAATGCAGTAGAGTCCTTAAATCCTGAAGCAGAGTCCTAAAATAATGCAGCTAATTCCTTAAATAATGCAGTAGAGTCCTTAAATACCGCAGCAGAGTCCTTAAATAATTCAGCAAAGTCCTTAAATAATGCAGCAGAGTACTTAAATTTTACAGCAGAGTCCTTAAGTGCCACAGCAGAGTCCTTAAATACCGCAGCAGAGTGCTTAAATAATGCAGCAGAGTCCTTAAATAATGCAGCAAAGTCCTTAAATACTGAAGCAGAGTCCTTAAATATTGCAACAAAGTCCTAAAATAATGCAGCAGAGTCCTTAAATACCGCAGCAGAGTCGTTAAATATTGCAGCAAAGTACTTAAATAATGCAGCAGAGTCCTTAAATACCGCAGCAGATTGCTTAAATAATGTAGCAGAGTCCTAAATAATGCAACAGAGTCCTTAAATAATGCAGCAGAGTCCTTAAATAATGCAACAAAGTCCTTAAATAATGCAGCAGAGTCCTTAAATACTGAAGCAGAGTCCTTAAATATTGCAGCAAAGTCCTTAAATAATGCATCAGAGTCCTTAAATACCGCAGCCGATTACTTAAATAATTCAGCAAAGTCCTTAAATAATGCAGCAGAGTCCTTAAGTGCCACAGCAGAGTCCTTAAATACCGCAGCGGAGTGCTTAAATAATGCAGCAGAGTCCTTAAATAATGCAGCACCATCCTTAAATAATGCAGCAAAGTCCTTAAATACTGAAGCAGAGTCCTTAAATATTGTAAAAAAGTCCTAAAATAATGCAGCAGAATCCTTAAATACCGCAGCAGAGTCCTTAAATATTGCAGCAAAGTACTTAAATAATGCAGCAGAGTCCTTAAATAATGCAACAAAGTCCTTAAATAATGCAGCATAGTCCTTAACTAATGCAACAAAGTCTATAAATAAGGCAGCAGAGTCCTTAAATAATGCAGCAAAGTCCTTAAATAATGCAGCAGAGTCCTTAGATAATGCAACAACGTCCTTAAATAATGCAGAAGAGTCCTTAAATAACGCAGCAGAGTACTTAAATAATTCAGCAAAGTCCTTAAATAATGCAGCAGAGTCCTTAAATAATGCAACAAAGTCCTAAAATAATGCAGCAGAGTCCTTAAATACCGCAGCAGAGTCGTTAAATATTGCAGCAAAGTACTTAAATAATGCAGCAGAGTCCTTAAATACTGCAGCAGATTGCTTAAATAATGTAGCAGAGTCCTTAAATAATGCAACAGAGTCCTTAAATAATGCAGCAGAGTCCTTAAATAATGCAACAAAGTCCTTAAATAATGCAGCAGAGTCCTTAAATACTGAAGCAGAGTCCTTAAATATTGCAGCAAAGTCCATAAATAATGCATCAGAGTCCTTAAATACCGCAGCCGATTACTTAAATAATTCAGCAAAGTCCTTAAATAATGCAGCAGAGTCCTTAAGTGCCACAGCAGAGTCCTTAAATAGCGCAGCGGAGTGCTTAAATAATGCAGCAGAGTCCTTAAATAATGCAGCACCATCCTTAAATAATGCAGCAAAGTCCTTAAATACTGAAGCAGAGTCCTTAAATATTGTAAAAAAGTCCTAAAATAATGCAGCAGAATCCTTAAATACCGCAGCAGAGTCCTTAAATATTGCAGCAAAGTACTTAAATAATGCAGCAGAGTCCTTAAATAATGCAACAAAGTCCTTAAATAATGCAGCATAGTCCTTAACTAATGCAACAAAGTCTATAAATAAGGCAGCAGAGTCCTTAAATAATGCAGCAAAGTCCTTAAATAATGCAGCAGAGTCCTTAGATAATGCAACAACGTCCTTAAATAATGCAGCAGAGTCCTTAAATAACGCAGCAGAGTACTTAAATAATTCAGCAAAGTCCTTAAATAATGCAGCAGAGTCCTTAAATAATGCAGCAGAGTCCTCAAATGCTTCAGCAGAGTGAATACATAATGCAGCAGAGTCCTTAAATAATGCAACAAAGTCCTTAAATAATGCAGCAGAGTCCTTAAATAATGCAGCAAAGTCCTTAAATAAAGCAGCAGAGTCCTTAAATAATGCAACAAAGTCCTTAAATAATGCAGCAGAGTCCTTAAATACTGAAGCAGAGTCCATATCTTTGCAGAAAAGTCCTTAAATACCGCAGCAGAGTCATTAAATTATGCAGCAAAGTCCTTAAATAATGCAGCAGAGTCCTTAAATACTGCAGCAGATTGCTTAAATAATGTAGCAGAGTCCTTAAATAATGCAACAGAGTCCTTAAATAATGCAGCAGAGTCCTTAAATAATGCAACAAAGTCCTTAAATAATGCAGCAGAGTCCTTAAATACTGAAGCAGAGTCCTTAAATATTGCAGCAAAGTCTTTAAATAATGCAGCAGAGTCCTTAAATACCGCAGCAGAGTCCTTAAATATTGCAGCAAAGTACTTAAATAATGCAGCAGAGTCCTTAAATAATGCAACAAAGTCCTTAAATAATGCAGCAGAATCCTTAAATAATGCAACAAAGTCCTTAAGTAATAATGAAGAGTCCTTAAATACCGCAGCAGAGTCATTAAATAATGCAGCAAAGTCCTTAAATAATGCAGCAGAGTCCTTAAGTACCGCAGCAGAGTGCTTAAATAATGCAACAGAGTCTTCAAATGCTACAGCAGAGTCATGAAATAATGCAGCATAGTCCTTAAATAATGCAGCAAATTCATTAAATAATGCAGCAGAGTCCTTAAATAATGCAGCAAAGTCCTTAAATACTGAAGCAGAGTCCTTAAATATTGCAACAAAGTCCTAAAATAATGCAGCAGAGTCCTTAAATACCACAGCAGAGTCGTTAAATATTGCAGCAAAGTACTTAAATAATGCAGCAGAGTCCTTAAATACCGCAGCAGATTGCTTAAATAATGTAGCAGAGTCCTTAAATAATGCAACAGAGTCCTTAAATAATGCAGCAGAGTCCTTAAATAATGCAACAAAGTCCTTAAATAATGCAGCAGAGTCCTTAAGTACTGAAGCAGAGTCCTTAAATATTGCAGCAAAGTCCTTAAATAATGCATCAGAGTCCTTAAATACCGCAGCCGATTACTTAAATAATTCAGCAAAGTCCTTAAATAATGCAGCAGAGTCCTTAAGTGCCACAGCAGAGTCCTTAAATACCGCAGCGGAGTGCTTAAATAATGCAGCAGAGTCCTTAAATAATGCAGCACCATCCTTAAATAATGCAGCAAAGTCCTTAAATACTGAAGCAGAGTCCTTAAATATTGCAAAAAAGTCCTAAAATAATGCAGCAGAATCCTTAAATACCGCAGCAGAGTCCTTAAATATTGCAGCAAAGTACTTAAATAATGCAACAGAGTCCTTAAATAATGCAACAAAGTCCTTAAATAATGCAGCATAGTCCTTAACTAATGCAACAAAGTCTATAAATAATGCAGCAGAGTCCTTAAATAATGCAGCAAAGTCCTTAAATAATGCAGCAGAGTCCTTAGATAATGCAACAACGTCCTTAAATAATGCAGCAGAGTCCTTAAATAACGCAGCAGAGTACTTAAATAATTCAGCAAAGTCCTTAAATAATGCAGCAGAGTCCTTAAATATTGCAGCAGAGTCCTCAAATGCTTCAGCAGAGTGAATACATAATGCAGCAGAGTCCTTAAATAATGCAACAAAGTCCTTAAATAATGCAGCAGAGTCCTTAAATAATGCAGCAAAGTCCTTAAATAAAGCAGCAGAGTCCTTAAATAATGCAAGAAAGTCCTTAAATAATGCAGCAGAGTCCTTGAATACTGAAGCAGAGTCCATATCTTTGCAGAAAAGTCCTTAAATACCGCAGCAGAGTCATTAAATTATGCAGCAAAGTCCTTAAATAATGCAGCAGAGTCCTTAAATACCGCAGCAGATTGCTTAAATAATGTAGCAGAGTCCTTAAATAATGCAACAGAGTCCTTAAATAATGCAGCAGAGTCAATAAATAATGCAACAAAGTCCTTAAATAATGCAGCAGAGTCCTTAAATACTGAAGCAGAGTCCTTAAATATTGCAGCAAAGTCTTTAAATAATGCAGCAGAGTCCTTAAATACCACAGCAGAGTCCTTAAATATTGCAGCAAAGTACTTAAATAATGCAGCAGAGTCCTTACATAATGCAACAAAGTCCTTAAATAATGCAGCAGAATCCTTAAATAATGCAACAAAGTCCTTAAGTAATAATGAAGAGTCCTTAAATACCGCAGCAGAGTCATTAAATAATGCAGCAAAGTCCTTAAATAATGCAGCAGAGTCCTTAAGTACCGCAGCAGAGTGCTTAAATAATGCAACAGAGTCTTCAAATGCTTCAGCAGAGTCATGAAATAATGCAGCATAGTCCTTAAATAATGCAGCAAATTCATTAAATAATGCAGCAGAGACCTTAAATAATGCAACAAAGTCCTTAAATAATGCAGCAGAGTCCTTAAATAATGCAGCAAAGTCCTTAAATAATGCTGCAGAGTCCTTAAATATTGCAGCAAATTCCTTAAAAAATGCAGCAGAGTCCTTAAATACCGCAGCAGAGTCCTTACATAATGCAACAAAGTCACTAAATAATGCAGCAGAGTCCTTAAATAATGAAGCAGAG
The DNA here is from genome assembly GCF_046119375.1 of Phyllobates terribilis. Lineage (NCBI taxonomy): Eukaryota > Metazoa > Chordata > Amphibia > Anura > Dendrobatidae > Phyllobates > Phyllobates terribilis. The sequence goes on along the minus strand of NW_027362840.1, from coordinate 4,540,584 downwards.
TCCTTAAATAATGCAGCAAAGTCCTTAAATAATGCTGCAGAGTCCTTAAATATTGCAGCAAATTCCTTAAATAATGCAGCAGAGTCCTTAAATACCGCAGCAGATTGCTTTAATAATGTAGCAGAGTCCTTAAATAATGCAACAGAGTCCTTACATAATGCAACAAAGTCACTAAATAATGCAGCAGAGTCCTTAAATAATGAAGCAGAGTCCTTAAATAATGCAGCAAAGTCCTTAAATAATGCTGCAGAGTCCTTAAATATTGCAGCAAATTCCTTAAATAATGCAGCAGAGTCCTTAAATACCGCAGCAGAGTCCTTACATAATGCAACAAAGTCACTAAATAATGCAGCAGAGTCCTTAAATAATGAAGCAGAGTCCTTAAATAATGCAGCAAATTCCTTAAATAATGTAGCAGAGTCCTTAAAAAATGCAACAAAATCCTTAAATAATGCAGCAGAATCCTTAAATAATGCAGCAAAGTCCTTAAATAATGCAACAGAGTCCTTAAATACTGAAGCAGAGTCCTTAAATAATGCAGCAGAGTCCTTAAATAATGCAGCAGAGTTCTAAAATGCTTCAGCAGAGTCCTTAAATATTGCAACAAAGTCCTAAAATAATGCAGCAGAATCCTTAAATACCGCAGCAGAGTCCTTAAATATTGCAGCAAAGTACTTAAATAAGGCAGCAGAGTCCTTAAATATTGCAACAAAGTCCTAAAATAATGCAGCAGAATCCTTAAATACCGCAGCAGAGTCCTTAAATATTGCAGCAAAGTACTTAAATAAGGCAGCAGAGTCCTTAAATAATGCAACAAAGTCCTTCAATAATGCAGCATAGTCCTTAACTAATGCAACAAAGTCAATAAATAATGCAGCAGAGTCCTTAAATAATGCAGCAATGTCCTTAAATAATGCAGCAGAGTCCTTAGATAATGCAGCAGAGTCCTCAAATGCTTCAGCAGAGTCAATACATAATGCAGCAGAGTCCTTAAATAATGCAACAAAGTCCTTAAATAATGCAGCAGAGTCCTTAAATAATGCAGCAAAGTCCTTAAATAAAGCAGCTGAGTCCTTACATAATGCAACAAAGTCCTTAAATAATGCAGCCGAGTCCTTAAATACTGAAGCAGAGTCCTTAAATTTGCAGCAAAGTCCTTAAATACCGCAGCAGAGTCCTTAAATAATGCAGCAAAGTCCTTAAATAATGCAGCAGAGTCCTTAGATAATGCAACAACGTCCTTAAATAATGCAGCAGAGTCCTTAAATAACGCAGCAGAGTACTTAAATAATTCAGCAAAGTCCTTAAATAATGCAGCAGAGTCCTTAAATATTGCAGCAGAGTCCTCAAATGCTTCAGCAGAGTGAATACATAATGCAGCAGAGTCCTTAAATAATGCAACAAAGTCCTTAAATAATGCAGCAGAGTCCTTAAATAATGCAGCAAAGTCCTTAAATAAAGCAGCAGAGTCCTTAAATAATGCAAGAAAGTCCTTAAATAATGCAGCAGAGTCCTTGAATACTGAAGCAGAGTCCATATCTTTGCAGAAAAGTCCTTAAATACCGCAGCAGAGTCATTAAATTATGCAGCAAAGTCCTTAAATAATGCAGCAGAGTCCTTAAATACCGCAGCAGATTGCTTAAATAATGTAGCAGAGTCCTTAAATAATGCAACAGAGTCCTTAAATAATGCAGCAGAGTCCTTAAATAATGCAACAAAGTCCTTAAATAATGCAGCAGAGTCCTTAAATACTGAAGCAGAGTCCTTAAATATTGCAGCAAAGTCTTTAAATAATGCAGCAGAGTCCTTAAATACCACAGCAGAGTCCTTAAATATTGCAGCAAAGTACTTAAATAATGCAGCAGAGTCCTTACATAATGCAACAAAGTCCTTAAATAATGCAGCAGAATCCTTAAATAATGCAACAAAGTCCTTAAGTAATAATGAAGAGTCCTTAAATACCGCAGCAGAGTCATTAAATAATGCAGCAAAGTCCTTAAATAATGCAGCAGAGTCCTTAAGTACCGCAGCAGAGTGCTTAAATAATGCAACAGAGTCTTCAAATGCTTCAGCAGAGTCATGAAATAATGCAGCATAGTCCTTAAATAATGCAGCAAATTCATTAAATAATGCAGCAGAGACCTTAAATAATGCAACAAAGTCCTTAAATAATGCAGCCGAGTCCTTAAATAATACAGCAAAGTCCTTAAATAATGCAGCAGAGTCATTAAGTAATGCAGCAAATTACTTAAATAATGCAGCAGTGTCCTTAAATAATGCAGCAAAGTCCTTAAATACTGAAGCAGAGTCCTTAAATATTGCAACAAAGTCCTAAAATAATGCAGCAGAGTCCTTAAATACCACAGCAGAGTCGTTAAATATTGCAGCAAAGTACTTAAATAATGCAGCAGAGTCCTTAAATACCGCAGCAGATTGCTTAAATAATGTAGCAGAGTCCTTAAATAATGCAACAGAGTCCTTAAATAATGCAGCAGAGTCCTTAAATAATGCAACAAAGTCCTTAAATAATGCAGCAGAGTCCTTAAGTACTGAAGCAGAGTCCTTAAATATTGCAGCAAAGTCCTTAAATAATGCATCAGAGTCCTTAAATACCGCAGCCGATTACTTAAATAATTCAGCAAAGTCCTTAAATAATGCAGCAGAGTCCTTAAGTGCCACAGCAGAGTCCTTAAATACCGCAGCGGAGTGCTTAAATAATGCAGCAGAGTCCTTAAATAATGCAGCACCATCCTTAAATAATGCAGCAAAGTCCTTAAATACTGAAGCAGAGTCCTTAAATATTGCAAAAAAGTCCTAAAATAATGCAGCAGAATCCTTAAATACCGCAGCAGAGTCCTTAAATATTGCAGCAAAGTACTTAAATAATGCAACAGAGTCCTTAAATAATGCAACAAAGTCCTTAAATAATGCAGCATAGTCCTTAACTAATGCAACAAAGTCTATAAATAATGCAGCAGAGTCCTTAAATAATGCAGCAAAGTCCTTAAATAATGCAGCAGAGTCCTTAGATAATGCAACAACGTCCTTAAATAATGCAGCAGAGTCCTTAAATAACGCAGCAGAGTACTTAAATAATTCAGCAAAGTCCTTAAATAATGCAGCAGAGTCCTTAAATATTGCAGCAGAGTCCTCAAATGCTTCAGCAGAGTGAATACATAATGCAGCAGAGTCCTTAAATAATGCAACAAAGTCCTTAAATAATGCAGCAGAGTCCTTAAATAATGCAGCAAAGTCCTTAAATAAAGCAGCAGAGTCCTTAAATAATGCAAGAAAGTCCTTAAATAATGCAGCAGAGTCCTTGAATACTGAAGCAGAGTCCATATCTTTGCAGAAAAGTCCTTAAATACCGCAGCAGAGTCATTAAATTATGCAGCAAAGTCCTTAAATAATGCAGCAGAGTCCTTAAATACCGCAGCAGATTGCTTAAATAATGTAGCAGAGTCCTTAAATAATGCAACAGAGTCCTTAAATAATGCAGCAGAGTCCTTAAATAATGCAACAAAGTCCTTAAATAATGCAGCAGAGTCCTTAAATACTGAAGCAGAGTCCTTAAATATTGCAGCAAAGTCTTTAAATAATGCAGCAGAGTCCTTAAATACCACAGCAGAGTCCTTAAATATTGCAGCAAAGTACTTAAATAATGCAGCAGAGTCCTTACATAATGCAACAAAGTCCTTAAATAATGCAGCAGAATCCTTAAATAATGCAACAAAGTCCTTAAGTAATAATGAAGAGTCCTTAAATACCGCAGCAGAGTCATTAAATAATGCAGCAAAGTCCTTAAATAATGCAGCAGAGTCCTTAAGTACCGCAGCAGAGTGCTTAAATAATGCAACAGAGTCTTCAAATGCTTCAGCAGAGTCATGAAATAATGCAGCATAGTCCTTAAATAATGCAGCAAATTAATTAAATAATGCAGCAGAGACCTTAAATAATGCAACAAAGTCCTTAAATAATGCAGCAGAGTCCTTAAATAATGCAGCAAAGTCCTTAAATAATGCTGCAGAGTCCTTAAATATTGCAGCAAATTCCTTAAAAAATGCAGCAGAGTCCTTAAATACCGCAGCAGAGTCCTTACATAATGCAACAAAGTCACTAAATAATGCAGCAGAGTCCTTAAATAATGAAGCAGAGTCCTTAAATAATGCAGCAAAGTCCTTAAATAATGCTGCAGAGTCCTTAAATATTGCAGCAAATTCCTTAAATAATGCAGCAGAGTCCTTAAATACCGCAGCAGATTGCTTTAATAATGTAGCAGAGTCCTTAAATAATGCAACAGAGTCCTTAAATAATGCAGCAGAGTCCTTAAATTTTACAGCAGAGTCCTTAAGTGCCACAGCAGAGTCCTTAAATACCGCAGCAGAGTGCTTAAATAATGCAGCAGAGTCCTTAAATAATGCAGCAAAGTCCTTAAATACTGAAGCAGAGTCCTTAAATATTGCAACAAAGTCCTAAAATAATGCAGCAGAGTCCTTAAATACCGCAGCAGAGTCGTTAAATATTGCAGCAAAGTACTTAAATAATGCAGCAGAGTCCTTAAATACTGCAGCAGATTGCTTAAATAATGTAGCAGAGTCCTTAAATAATGCAACAGAGTCCTTAAATAATGCAGCAGAGTCCTTAAATAATGCAACAAAGTCCTTAAATAATGCAGCAGAGTCCTTAAATACTGAAGCAGAGTCCTTAAATATTGCAGCAAAGTCCTTAAATAATGCATCAGAGTCCTTAAATACCGCAGCCGATTACTTAAATAATTCAGCAAAGTCCTTAAATAATGCAGCAGAGTCCTTAAGTGCCACAGCAGAGTCCTTAAATAGCGCAGCGGAGTGCTTAAATAATGCAGCAGAGTCCTTAAATAATGCAGCACCATCCTTAAATAATGCAGCAAAGTCCTTAAATACTGAAGCAGAGTCCTTAAATATTGTAAAAAAGTCCTAAAATAATGCAGCAGAATCCTTAAATACCGCAGCAGAGTCCTTAAATATTGCAGCAAAGTACTTAAATAATGCAGCAGAGTCCTTAAATAATGCAACAAAGTCCTTAAATAATGCAGCATAGTCCTTAACTAATGCAACAAAGTCTATAAATAAGGCAGCAGAGTCCTTAAATAATGCAGCAAAGTCCTTAAATATTGCAGCAGAGTCCTTAGATAATGCAACAACGTCCTTAAATAATGCAGCAGAGTCCTTAAATAACGCAGCAGAGTACTTAAATAATTCAGCAAAGTCCTTAAATAATGCAGCAGAGTCCTTAAATAATGCAGCAGAGTCCTCAAATGCTTCAGCAGAGTGAATACATAATGCAGCAGAGTCCTTAAATAATGCAACAAAGTCCTTAAATAATGCAGCAGAGTCCTTAAATAATGCAGCAAAGTCCTTAAATAAAGCAGCAGAGTCCTTAAATAATGCAACAAAGTCCTTAAATAATGCAGCAGAGTCCTTAAATACTGAAGCAGAGTCCATATCTTTGCAGAAAAGTCCTTAAATACCGCAGCAGAGTCATTAAATTATGCAGCAAAGTCCTTAAATAATGCAGCAGAGTCCTTAAATACTGCAGCAGATTGCTTAAATAATGTAGCAGAGTCCTTAAATAATGCAACAGAGTCCTTAAATAATGCAGCAGAGTCCTTAAATAATGCAACAAAGTCCTTAAATAATGCAGCAGAGTCCTTAAATACTGAAGCAGAGTCCTTAAATATTGCAGCAAAGTCTTTAAATAATGCAGCAGAGTCCTTAAATACCGCAGCAGAGTCCTTAAATATTGCAGCAAAGTACTTAAATAATGCAGCAGAGTCCTTAAATAATGCAACAAAGTCCTTAAATAATGCAGCAGAATCCTTAAATAATGCAACAAAGTCCTTAAGTAATAATGAAGAGTCCTTAAATACCGCAGCAGAGTCATTAAATAATGCAGCAAAGTCCTTAAATAATGCAGCAGAGTCCTTAAGTACCGCAGCAGAGTGCTTAAATAATGCAACAGTCTTCAAATGCTTCAGCAGAGTCATGAAATAATGCAGCATAGTCCTTAAATAATGCAGCAAATTCATTAAATAATGCAGCAAAGTCCTTAAATAATGCAGCAAAGTCCTTAAATACTGAAGCAGAGTCCTTAAATATTGCAACAAAGTCCTAAAATAATGCAGCAGAGTCCTTAAATACCACAGCAGAGTCGTTAAATATTGCAGCAAAGTACTTAAATAATGCAGCAGAGTCCTTAAATACCGCAGCAGATTGCTTAAATAATGTAGCAGAGTCCTTAAATAATGCAACAGAGTCCTTAAATAATGCAGCAGAGTCCTTAAATAATGCAACAAAGTCCTTAAATAATGCAGCAGAGTCCTTAAATACTGAAGCAGAGTCCTTAAATATTGCAGCAAAGTCCTTAAATAATGCATCAGAGTCCTTAAATACCGCAGCCGATTACTTAAATAATTCAGCAAAGTCCTTAAATAATGCAGCAGAGTCCTTAAGTGCCACAGCAGAGTCCTTAAATACTGCAGCGGAGTGCTTAAATAATGCAGCAGAGTCCTTAAATAATGCAGCACCATCCTTAAATAATGCAGCAAAGTCCTTAAATACTGAAGCAGAGTCCTTAAATATTGCAAAAAAGTCCAAAAATAATGCAGCAGAATCCTTAAATACCGCAGCAGAGTCCTTAAATATTGCAGCAAAGTACTTAAATAATGCAACAGAGTCCTTAAATAATGCAACAAAGTCCTTAAATAATGCAGCATAGTCCTTAACTAATGCAACAAAGTCTATAAATAATGCAGCAGAGTCCTTAAATAATGCAGCAAAGTCCTTAAATAATGCAGCAGAGTCCTTAGATAATGCAACAACGTCCTTAAATAATGCAGCAGAGTCCTTAAATAACGCAGCAGAGTACTTAAATAATTCAGCAAAGTCCTTAAATAATGCAGCAGAGTCCTTAAATATTGCAGCAGAGTCCTCAAATGCATCAGCAGAGTGAATACATAATGCAGCAGAGTCCTTAAATAATGCAACAAAGTCCTTAAATAATGCAGCAGAGTCCTTAAATAATGCAGCAAAGTCCTTAAATAAAGCAGCAGAGTCCTTAAATAATGCAAGAAAGTCCTTAAATAATGCAGCAGAGTCCTTAAATACTGAAGCAGAGTCCATATCTTTGCAGAAAAGTCCTTAAATACCGCAGCAGAGTCATTAAATTATGCAGCAAAGTCCTTAAATAATGCAGCAGAGTCCTTAAATACCGCAGCAGATTGCTTAAATAATGTAGCAGAGTCCTTAAATAATGCAACAGAGTCCTTAAATAATGCAGCAGAGTCCTTAAATAATGCAACAAAGTCCTTAAATAATGCAGCAGAGTCCTTAAATACTGAAGCAGAGTCCTTAAATATTGCAGCAAAGTCTTTAAATAATGCAGCAGAGTCCTTAAATACCACAGCAGAGTCCTTAAATATTGCAGCAAAGTACTTAAATAATGCAGCAGAGTCCTTAAATAATGCAACAAAGTCCTTAAATAATGCAGCAGAATCCTTAAATAATGCAACAAAGTCCTTAAGTAATAATGAAGAGTCCTTAAATACCGCAGCAGAGTCATTAAATAATGCAGCAAAGTCCTTAAATAATGCAGCAGAGTCCTTAAGTACCGCATCAGAGTGCTTAAATAATGCAACAGAGTCTTCAAATGCTTCAGCAGAGTCATGAAATAATGCAGCATAGTCCTTAAATAATGCAGCAAATTCATTAAATAATGAAGCAGAGACCTTAAATAATGCAACAAAGTCCTTAAATAATGCAGCAGAGTCCTTAAATAATGCAGCAAAGTCCTTAAATAATGCTGCAGAGTCCTTAAATATTGCAGCAAATTCCTTAAATAATGCAGCAGAGTCCTTAAATACCGCAGCAGAGTCCTTACATAATGCAACAAAGTCACTAAATAATGCAGCAGAGTCCTTAAATAATGAAGCAGAGTCCTTAAATAATGCAGCAAAGTCCTTAAATAATGCTGCAGAGTCCTTAAATATTGCAGCAAATTCCTTAAATAATGCAGCAGAGTCCTTAAATACCGCAGCAGAGTCCTTACATAATGCAACAAAGTCACTAAATAATGCAGTAGAGTCCTTAAATAATGAAGCAGAGTCCTTAAATAATGCAGCAAATTCCTTAAATAATGTAGCAGAGTCCTTAAAAAATGCAACAAAATCCTTAAATAATGCAGCAGAATCCTTAAATAATGCAGCAAAGTCCTTAAATAATGCAACAGAGTCCTTAAATACTGAAGCAGAGTCCTTAAATAATGCAGCAGAGTCCTTAAATAATGCAACAAAGTCCTTAAATAATGCAGCAGAGTCCTTAAATACTGAAGCAGAGTCCTTAAATATTGCAGCAAAGTCCTTAAATAATGCATCAGAGTCCTTAAATACCGCAGCCGATTACTTAAATAATTCAGCAAAGTCCTTAAATAATGCAGCAGAGTCCTTACGTGCCACAGCAGAGTCCTTAAATAGCGCAGCGGAGTGCTTAAATAATGCAGCAGAGTCCTTAAATAATGCAGCACCATCCTTAAATAATGCAGCAAAGTCCTTAAATACTGAAGCAGAGTCCTTAAATATTGTAAAAAAGTCCTAAAATAATGCAGCAGAATCCTTAAATACCGCAGCAGAGTCCTTAAATATTGCAGCAAAGTACTTAAATAATGCAGCAGAGTCCTTAAATAATGCAACAAAGTCCTTAAATAATGCAGCATAGTCCTTAACTAATGCAACAAAGTCTATAAATAAGGCAGCAGAGTCCTTAAATAATGCAGCAAAGTCCTTAAATAATGCAGCAGAGTCCTTAGATAATGCAACAACGTCCTTAAATAATGCAGCAGAGTCCTTAAATAACGCAGCAGAGTACTTAAATAATTCAGCAAAGTCCTTAAATAATGCAGCAGAGTCCTTAAATAATGCAGCAGAGTCCTCAAATGCTTCAGCAGAGTGAATACATAATGCAGCAGAGTCCTTAAATAATGCAACAAAGTCCTTAAATAATGCAGCAGAGTCCTTAAATAATGCAGCAAAGTCCTTAAATAAAGCAGCAGAGTCCTTAAATAATGCAACAAAGTCCTTAAATAATGCAGCAGAGTCCTTAAATACTGAAGCAGAGTCCATATCTTTGCAGAAAAGTCCTTAAATACCGCAGCAGAGTCATTAAATTATGCAGCAAAGTCCTTAAATAATGCAGCAGAGTCCTTAAATACTGCAGCAGATTGCTTAAATAATGTAGCAGAGTCCTTAAATAATGCAACAGAGTCCTTAAATAATGCAGCAGAGTCCTTAAATAATGCAACAAAGTCCTTAAATAATGCAGCAGAGTCCTTAAATACTGAAGCAGAGTCCTTAAATATTGCAGCAAAGTCTTTAAATAATGCAGCAGAGTCCTTAAATACCGCAGCAGAGTCCTTAAATATTGCAGCAAAGTACTTAAATAATGCAGCAGAGTCCTTAAATAATGCAACAAAGTCCTTAAATAATGCAGCAGAATCCTTAAATAATGCAACAAAGTCCTTAAGTAATAATGAAGAGTCCTTAAATACCGCAGCAGAGTCATTAAATAATGCAGCAAAGTCCTTAAATAATGCAGCAGAGTCCTTAAGTACCGCAGCAGAGTGCTTAAATAATGCAACAGAGTCTTCAAATGCTACAGCAGAGTCATGAAATAATGCAGCATAGTCCTTAAATAATGCAGCAAATTCATTAAATAATGCAGCAGAGTCCTTAAATAATGCAGCAAAATCCTTAAATACTGAAGCAGAGTCCTTAAATATTGCAACAAAGTCCTAAAATAATGCAGCAGAGTCCTTAAATACCACAGCAGAGTCGTTAAATATTGCAGCAAAGTACTTAAATAATGCAGCAGAGTCCTTAAATACCGCAGCAGATTGCTTAAATAATGTAGCAGAGTCCTTAAATAATGCAACAGAGTCCTTAAATAATGCAGCAGAGTCCTTAAATAATGCAACAAAGTCCTTAAATAATGCAGCAGAGTCCTTAAGTACTGAAGCAGAGTCCTTAAATATTGCAGCAAAGTCCTTAAATAATGCATCAGAGTCCTTAAATACCGCAGCCGATTACTTAAATAATTCAGCAAAGTCCTTAAATAATGCAGCAGAGTCCTTAAGTGCCACAGCAGAGTCCTTAAATACCGCAGCGGAGTGCTTAAATAATGCAGCAGAGTCCTTAAATAATGCAGCACCATCCTTAAATAATGCAGCAAAGTCCTTAAATACTGAAGCAGAGTCCTTAAATATTGCAAAAAAGTCCTAAAATAATGCAGCAGAATCCTTAAATACCGCAGCAGAGTCCTTAAATATTGCAGCAAAGTACTTAAATAATGCAACAGAGTCCTTAAATAATGCAACAAAGTCCTTAAATAATGCAGCATAGTCCTTAACTAATGCAACAAAGTCTATAAATAATGCAGCAGAGTCCTTAAATAATGCAGCAAAGTCCTTAAATAATGCAGCAGAGTCCTTAGATAATGCAACAACGTCCTTAAATAATGCAGCAGAGTCCTTAAATAACGCAGCAGAGTACTTAAATAATTCAGCAAAGTCCTTAAATAATGCAGCAGAGTCCTTAAATATTGCAGCAGAGTCCTCAAATGCTTCAGCAGAGTGAATACATAATGCAGCAGAGTCCTTAAATAATGCAACAAAGTCCTTAAATAATGCAGCAGAGTCCTTAAATAATGCAGCAAAGTCCTTAAATAAAGCAGCAGTGTCCTTAAATAATGCAAGAAAGTCCTTAAATAATGCAGCAGAGTCCTTGAATACTGAAGCAGAGTCCATATCTTTGCAGAAAAGTCCTTAAATACCGCAGCAGAGTCATTAAATTATGCAGCAAAGTCCTTAAATAATGCAGCAGAGTCCTTAAATACCGCAGCAGATTGCTTAAATAATGTAGCAGAGTCCTTAAATAATGCAACAGAGTCCTTAAATAATGCAGCAGAGTCCTTAAATAATGCAACAAAGTCCTTAAATAATGCAGCAGAGTCCTTAAATACTGAAGCAGAGTCCTTAAATATTGCAGCAAAGTCTTTAAATAATGCAGCAGAGTCCTTAAATACCACAGCAGAGTCCTTAAATATTGCAGCAAAGTACTTAAATAATGCAGCAGAGTCCTTACATAATGCAACAAAGTCCTTAAATAATGCAGCAGAATCCTTAAATAATGCAACAAAGTCCTTAAGTAATAATGAAGAGTCCTTAAATACCGCAGCAGAGTCATTAAATAATGCAGCAAAGTCCTTAAATAATGCAGCAGAGTCCTTAAGTACCGCAGCAGAGTGCTTAAATAATGCAACAGAGTCTTCAAATGCTTCAGCAGAGTCATGAAATAATGCAGCATAGTCCTTAAATAATGCAGCAAATTCATTAAATAATGCAGCAGAGACCTTAAATAATGCAACAAAGTCCTTAAATAATGCAGCAGAGTCCTTAAATAATGCAGCAAAGTCCTTAAATAATGCTGCAGAGTCCTTAAATATTGCAGCAAATTCCTTAAAAAATGCAGCAGAGTCCTTAAATACCGCAGCAGAGTCCTTACATAATGCAACAAAGTCACTAAATAATGCAGCAGAGTCCTTAAATAATGAAGCAGAGTCCTTAAATAATGCAGCAAAGTCCTTAAATAATGCTGCAGAGTCCTTAAATATTGCAGCAAATTCCTTAAATAATGCAGCAGAGTCCTTAAATACCGCAGCAGATTGCTTTAATAATGTAGCAGAGTCCTTAAATAATGCAACAGAGTCCTTACATAATGCAACAAAGTCACTAAATAATGCAGCAGAGTCCTTAAATAATGAAGCAGAGTCCTTAAATAATGCAGCAAAGTCCTTAAATAATGCTGCAGAGTCCTTAAATATTGCAGCAAATTCCTTAAATAATGCAGCAGAGTCCTTAAATACCGCAGCAGAGTCCTTACATAATGCAACAAAGTCACTAAATAATGCAGCAGAGTCCTTAAATAATGAAGCAGAGTCCTTAAATAATGCAGCAAATTCCTTAAATAATGTAGCAGAGTCCTTAAAAAATGCAACAAAATCCTTAAATAATGCAGCAGAATCCTTAAATAATGCAGCAAAGTCCTTAAATAATGCAACAGAGTCCTTAAATACTGAAGCAGAGTCCTTAAATAATGCAGCAGAGTCCTTAAATAATGCAGCAGAGTTCTAAAATGCTTCAGCAGAGTCCTTAAATATTGCAACAAAGTCCTAAAATAATGCAGCAGAATCCTTAAATACCGCAGCAGAGTCCTTAAATATTGCAGCAAAGTACTTAAATAAGGCAGCAGAGTCCTTAAATATTGCAACAAAGTCCTAAAATAATGCAGCAGAATCCTTAAATACCGCAGCAGAGTCCTTAAATATTGCAGCAAAGTACTTAAATAAGGCAGCAGAGTCCTTAAATAATGCAACAAAGTCCTTCAATAATGCAGCATAGTCCTTAACTAATGCAACAAAGTCAATAAATAATGCAGCAGAGTCCTTAAATAATGCAGCAATGTCCTTAAATAATGCAGCAGAGTCCTTAGATAATGCAGCAGAGTCCTCAAATGCTTCAGTAGAGTCAATACATAATGCAGCAGAGTCCTTAAATAATGCAACAAAGTCCTTAAATAATGCAGCAGAGTCCTTAAATAATGCAGCAAAGTCCTTAAATAAAGCAGCTGAGTCCTTACATAATGCAACAAAGTCCTTAAATAATGCAGCCGAGTCCTTAAATACTGAAGCAGAGTCCTTAAATTTGCAGCAAAGTCCTTAAATACCGCAGCAGAGTCATTAAATAATGCAGCAAAGTCCTTAAATAATGCAGCAGAGTCCTTAAATACCGCAGCAGATTGCTTTAATAATGTAGCAGAGTCCTTAAATAATGCAACAGAGTCCTTAAATAATGCAGCAGAGTCCTTAAATAATGCAACATAGTTCTTAAATAATGCAGCAAAGTCCTTAAATTATGCAGCAGAGTCCTTAAATACCGCAGCAGATTGCTTATATAATGTAGCAGAGTCCTTAAATAATGCAGCAGAGTCCTCAAAAGCTTCAGAAGAGTCATTAAATAATGCAGCAGAGTCCTTAAATAATGTAGCAAATTCATTAAATAATGCAGCAGAGACCTTAAATAATGCAACAAAGTCCTTAAATTATGCAGCCGAGTCCTTAAATAATACAGCAAAGCCCTTAAATAATGCAGCAGAGTCGTTAAGTAATGCAGCAAATTACTTAAATAATGCAGCAGTGTACTTAAATAATGCAACAAAGTCCATAAATAATGAAGCAAAGTCCTTAAATAATGCAGCAGAGTCCTTAAATACCGCAGCAGAGAACTTAAATAATGCAAGAAAGTCCCTAAATAATGCAGTAGAGTCCTTAAATCCTGAAGCAGAGTCCTAAAATAATGCAGCTAATTCCTTAAATAATGCAGTAGAGTCCTTAAATACCGCAGCAGAGTCCTTAAATAATTCAGCAAAGTCCTTAAATAATGCAGCAGAGTACTTAAATTTTACAGCAGAGTCCTTAAGTGCCACAGCAGAGTCCTTAAATACCGCAGCAGAGTGCTTAAATAATGCAGCAGAGTCCTTAAATAATGCAGCAAAGTCCTTAAATACTGAAGCAGAGTCCTTAAATATTGCAACAAAGTCCTAAAATAATGCAGCAGAGTCCTTAAATACCGCAGCAGAGTCGTTAAATATTGCAGCAAAGTACTTAAATAATGCAGCAGAGTCCTTAAATACCGCAGCAGATTGCTTAAATAATGTAGCAGAGTCCTAAATAATGCAACAGAGTCCTTAAATAATGCAGCAGAGTCCTTAAATAATGCAACAAAGTCCTTAAATAATGCAGCAGAGTCCTTAAATACTGAAGCAGAGTCCTTAAATATTGCAGCAAAGTCCTTAAATAATGCATCAGAGTCCTTAAATACCGCAGCCGATTACTTAAATAATTCAGCAAAGTCCTTAAATAATGCAGCAGAGTCCTTAAGTGCCACAGCAGAGTCCTTAAATACCGCAGCGGAGTGCTTAAATAATGCAGCAGAGTCCTTAAATAATGCAGCACCATCCTTAAATAATGCAGCAAAGTCCTTAAATACTGAAGCAGAGTCCTTAAATATTGTAAAAAAGTCCTAAAATAATGCAGCAGAATCCTTAAATACCGCAGCAGAGTCCTTAAATATTGCAGCAAAGTACTTAAATAATGCAGCAGAGTCCTTAAATAATGCAACAAAGTCCTTAAATAATGCAGCATAGTCCTTAACTAATGCAACAAAGTCTATAAATAAGGCAGCAGAGTCCTTAAATAATGCAGCAAAGTCCTTAAATAATGCAGCAGAGTCCTTAGATAATGCAACAACGTCCTTAAATAATGCAGCAGAGTCCTTAAATAACGCAGCAGAGTACTTAAATAATTCAGCAAAGTCCTTAAATAATGCAGCAGAGTCCTTAAATAATGCAACAAAGTCCTAAAATAATGCAGCAGAGTCCTTAAATACCGCAGCAGAGTCGTTAAATATTGCAGCAAAGTACTTAAATAATGCAGCAGAGTCCTTAAATACTGCAGCAAATTGCTTAAATAATGTAGCAGAGTCCTTAAATAATGCAACAGAGTCCTTAAATAATGCAGCAGAGTCTTTAAATAATGCAACAAAGTCCTTAAATAATGCAGCAGAGTCCTTAAATACTGAAGCAGAGTCCTTAAATATTGCAGCAAAGTCCATAAATAATGCATCAGAGTCCTTAAATACCGCAGCCGATTACTTAAATAATTCAGCAAAGTCCTTAAATAATGCAGCAGAGTCCTTAAGTGCCACAGCAGAGTCCTTAAATAGCGCAGCGGAGTGCTTAAATAATGCAGCAGAGTCCTTAAATAATGCAGCACCATCCTTAAATAATGCAGCAAAGTCCTTAAATACTGAAGCAGAGTCCTTAAATATTGTAAAAAAGTCCTAAAATAATGCAGCAGAATCCTTAAATACCGCAGCAGAGTCCTTAAATATTGCAGCAAAGTACTTAAATAATGCAGCAGAGTCCTTAAATAATGCAACAAAGTCCTTAAATAATGCAGCATAGTCCTTAACTAATGCAACAAAGTCTATAAATAAGGCAGCAGAGTCCTTAAATAATGCAGCAAAGTCCTTAAATAATGCAGCAGAGTCCTTAGATAATGCAACAACGTCCTTAAATAATGCAGCAGAGTCCTTAAATAACGCAGCAGAGTACTTAAATAATTCAGCAAAGTCCTTAAATAATGCAGCAGAGTCCTTAAATAATGCAGCAGAGTCCTCAAATGCTTCAGCAGAGTGAATACATAATGCAGCAGAGTCCTTAAATAATGCAACAAAGTCCTTAAATAATGCAGCAGAGTCCTTAAATAATGCAGCAAAGTCCTTAAATAAAGCAGCAGAGTCCTTAAATAATGCAACAAAGTCCTTAAATAATGCAGCAGAGTCCTTAAATACTGAAGCAGAGTCCATATCTTTGCAGAAAAGTCCTTAAATACCGCAGCAGAGTCATTAAATTATGCAGCAAAGTCCTTAAATAATGCAGCAGAGTCCTTAAATACTGCAGCAGATTGCTTAAATAATGTAGCAGAGTCCTTAAATAATGCAACAGAGTCCTTAAATAATGCAGCAGAGTCCTTAAATAATGCAACAAAGTCCTTAAATAATGCAGCAGAGTCCTTAAATACTGAAGCAGAGTCCTTAAATATTGCAGCAAAGTCTTTAAATAATGCAGCAGAGTCCTTAAATACCGCAGCAGAGTCCTTAAATATTGCAGCAAAGTACTTAAATAATGCAGCAGAGTCCTTAAATAATGCAACAAAGTCCTTAAATAATGCAGCAGAATCCTTAAATAATGCAACAAAGTCCTTAAGTAATAATGAAGAGTCCTTAAATACCGCAGCAGAGTCATTAAATAATGCAGCAAAGTCCTTAAATAATGCAGCAGAGTCCTTAAGTACCGCAGCAGAGTGCTTAAATAATGCAACAGAGTCTTCAAATGCTACAGCAGAGTCATGAAATAATGCAGCATAGTCCTTAAATAATGCAGCAAATTCATTAAATAATGCAGCAGAGTCCTTAAATAATGCAGCAAAGTCCTTAAATACTGAAGCAGAGTCCTTAAATATTGCAACAAAGTCCTAAAATAATGCAGCAGAGTCCTTAAATACCACAGCAGAGTCGTTAAATATTGCAGCAAAGTACTTAAATAATGCAGCAGAGTCCTTAAATACCGCAGCAGATTGCTTAAATAATGTAGCAGAGTCCTTAAATAATGCAACAGAGTCCTTAAATAATGCAGCAGAGTCCTTAAATAATGCAACAAAGTCCTTAAATAATGCAGCAGAGTCCTTAAGTACTGAAGCAGAGTCCTTAAATATTGCAGCAAAGTCCTTAAATAATGCATCAGAGTCCTTAAATACCGCAGCCGATTACTTAAATAATTCAGCAAAGTCCTTAAATAATGCAGCAGAGTCCTTAAGTGCCACAGCAGAGTCCTTAAATACCGCAGCGGAGTGCTTAAATAATGCAGCAGAGTCCTTAAATAATGCAGCACCATCCTTAAATAATGCAGCAAAGTCCTTAAATACTGAAGCAGAGTCCTTAAATATTGCAAAAAAGTCCTAAAATAATGCAGCAGAATCCTTAAATACCGCAGCAGAGTCCTTAAATATTGCAGCAAAGTACTTAAATAATGCAACAGAGTCCTTAAATAATGCAACAAAGTCCTTAAATAATGCAGCATAGTCCTTAACTAATGCAACAAAGTCTATAAATAATGCAGCAGAGTCCTTAAATAATGCAGCAAAGTCCTTAAATAATGCAGCAGAGTCCTTAGATAATGCAACAACGTCCTTAAATAATGCAGCAGAGTCCTTAAATAACGCAGCAGAGTACTTAAATAATTCAGCAAAGTCCTTAAATAATGCAGCAGAGTCCTTAAATATTGCAGCAGAGTCCTCAAATGCTTCAGCAGAGTGAATACATAATGCAGCAGAGTCCTTAAATAATGCAACAAAGTCCTTAAATAATGCAGCAGAGTCCTTAAATAATGCAGCAAAGTCCTTAAATAAAGCAGCAGAGTCCTTAAATAATGCAAGAAAGTCCTTAAATAATGCAGCAGAGTCCTTGAATACTGAAGCAGAGTCCATATCTTTGCAGAAAAGTCCTTAAATACCGCAGCAGAGTCATTAAATTATGCAGCAAAGTCCTTAAATAATGCAGCAGAGTCCTTAAATACCGCAGCAGATTGCTTAAATAATGTAGCAGAGTCCTTAAATAATGCAACAGAGTCCTTAAATAATGCAGCAGAGTCCTTAAATAATGCAACAAAGTCCTTAAATAATGCAGCAGAGTCCTTAAATACTGAAGCAGAGTCCTTAAATATTGCAGCAAAGTCTTTAAATAATGCAGCAGAGTCCTTAAATACCACAGCAGAGTCCTTAAATATTGCAGCAAAGTACTTAAATAATGCAGCAGAGTCCTTACATAATGCAACAAAGTCCTTAAATAATGCAGCAGAATCCTTAAATAATGCAACAAAGTCCTTAAGTAATAATGAAGAGTCCTTAAATACCGCAGCAGAGTCATTAAATAATGCAGCAAAGTCCTTAAATAATGCAGCAGAGTCATTAAGTACCGCAGCAGAGTGCTTAAATAATGCAACAGAGTCTTCAATTGCTTCAGCAGAGTCATGAAATAATGCAGCATAGTCCTTAAATAATGCAGCAAATTCATTAAATAATGCAGCAGAGACCTTAAATAATGCAACAAAGTCCTTAAATAATGCAGCAGAGTCCTTAAATAATGCAGCAAAGTCCTTAAATAATGCTGCAGAGTCCTTAAATATTGCAGCAAATTCCTTAAAAAATGCAGCAGAGTCCTTAAATACCGCAGCAGAGTCCTTACATAATGCAACAAAGTCACTAAATAATGCAGCAGAGTCCTTAAATAATGAAGCAGAGTCCTTAAATAATGCAGCAAAGTCCTTAAATAATGCTGCAGAGTCCTTAAATATTGCAGCAAATTCCTTAAATAATGCAGCAGAGTCCTTAAATACCGCAGCAGATTGCTTTAATAATGTAGCAGAGTCCTTAAATAATGCAACAGAGTCCTTAAATAATGCAGCAGAGTCCTTAAATTTTACAGCAGAGTCCTTAAGTGCCACAGCAGAGTCCTTAAATACCGCAGCAGAGTGCTTAAATAATGCAGCAGAGTCCTTAAATAATGCAGCAAAGTCCTTAAATACTGAAGCAGAGTCCTTAAATATTGCAACAAAGTCCTAAAATAATGCAGCAGAGTCCTTAAATACCGCAGCAGAGTCGTTAAATATTGCAGCAAAGTACTTAAATAATGCAGCAGAGTCCTTAAATACTGCAGCAGATTGCTTAAATAATGTAGCAGAGTCCTTAAATAATGCAACAGAGTCCTTAAATAATGCAGCAGAGTCCTTAAATAATGCAGCAGAGTCCTTAAATAATGCAACAAAGTCCTTAAATAATGCAGCAGAGTCCTTAAATACTGAAGCAGAGTCCTTAAATATTGCAGCAAAGTCCTTAAATAATGCATCAGAGTCCTTAAATACCGCAGCCGATTACTTAAATAATTCAGCAAAGTCCTTAAATAATGCAGCAGAGTCCTTAAGTGCCACAGCAGAGTCCTTAAATAGCGCAGCGGAGTGCTTAAATAATGCAGCAGAGTCCTTAAATAATGCAGCACCATCCTTAAATAATGCAGCAAAGTCCTTAAATACTGAAGCAGAGTCCTTAAATATTGTAAAAAAGTCCTAAAATAATGCAGCAGAATCCTTAAATACCGCAGCAGAGTCCTTAAATATTGCAGCAAAGTACTTAAATAATGCAGCAGAGTCCTTAAATAATGCAACAAAGTCCTTAAATAATGCAGCATAGTCCTTAACTATTGCAACAAAGTCTATAAATAAGGCAGCAGAGTCCTTAAATAATGCAGCAAAGTCCTTAAATATTGCAGCAGAGTCCATAGATAATGCAACAACGTCCTTAAATAATGCAGCAGAGTCCTTAAATAACGCAGCAGAGTACTTAAATAATTCAGCAAAGTCCTTAAATAATGCAGCAGAGTCCTTAAATAATGCAGCAGAGTCCTCAAATGCTTCAGCAGAGTGAATACATAATGCAGCAGAGTCCTTAAATAATGCAACAAAGTCCTTAAATAATGCAGCAGAGTCCTTAAATAATGCAGCAAAGTCCTTAAATAAAGCAGCAGAGTCCTTAAATAATGCAACAAAGTCCTTAAATAATGCAGCAGAGTCCTTAAATACTGAAGCAGAGTCCATATCTTTGCAGAAAAGTCCTTAAATACCGCAGCAGAGTCATTAAATTATGCAGCAAAGTCCTTAAATAATGCAGCAGAGTCCTTAAATACTGCAGCAGATTGCTTAAATAATGTAGCAGAGTCCTTAAATAATGCAACAGAGTCCTTAAATAATGCAGCAGAGTCCTTAAATAATGCAACAAAGTCCTTAAATAATGCAGCAGAGTCCTTAAATACTGAAGCAGAGTCCTTAAATATTGCAGCAAAGTCTTTAAATAATGCAGCAGAGTCCTTAAATACCGCAGCAGAGTCCTTAAATATTGCAGCAAAGTACTTAAATAATGCAGCAGAGTCCTTAAATAATGCAACAAAGTCCTTAAATAATGCAGCAGAATCCTTAAATAATGCAACAAAGTCCTTAAGTAATAATGAAGAGTCCTTAAATACCGCAGCAGAGTCATTAAATAATGCAGCAAAGTCCTTAAATAATGCAGCAGAGTCCTTAAGTACTGCAGCAGAGTGCTTAAATAATGCAACAGTCTTCAAATGCTTCAGCAGAGTCATGAAATAATGCAGCATAGTCCTTAAATAATGCAGCAAATTCATTAAATAATGCAGCAAAGTCCTTAAATAATGCAGCAAAGTCCTTAAATACTGAAGCAGAGTCCTTAAATATTGCAACAAAGTCCTAAAATAATGCAGCAGAGTCCTTAAATACCACAGCAGAGTCGTTAAATATTGCAGCAAAGTACTTAAATAATGCAGCAGAGTCCTTAAATACCGCAGCAGATTGCTTAAATAATGTAGCAGAGTCCTTAAATAATGCAACAGAGTCCTTAAATAATGCAGCAGAGTCCTTAAATAATGCAACAAAGTCCTTAAATAATGCAGCAGAGTCCTTAAATACTGAAGCAGAGTCCTTAAATATTGCAGCAAAGTCCTTAAATAATGCATCAGAGTCCTTAAATACCGCAGCCGATTACTTAAATAATTCAGCAAAGTCCTTAAATAATGCAGCAGAGTCCTTAAGTGCCACAGCAGAGTCCTTAAATACTGCAGCGGAGTGCTTAAATAATGCAGCAGAGTCCTTAAATAATGCAGCACCATCCTTAAATAATGCAGCAAAGTCCTTAAATACTGAAGCAGAGTCCTTAAATATTGCAAAAAAGTCCTAAAATAATGCAGCAGAATCCTTAAATACCGCAGCAGAGTCCTTAAATATTGCAGCAAAGTACTTAAATAATGCAACAGAGTCCTTAAATAATGCAACAAAGTCCTTAAATAATGCAGCATAGTCCTTAACTAATGCAACAAAGTCTATAAATAATGCAGCAGAGTCCTTAAATAATGCAGCAAAGTCCTTAAATAATGCAGCAGAGTCCTTAGATAATGCAACAACGTCCTTAAATAATGCAGCAGAGTCCTTAAATAACGCAGCAGAGTACTTAAATAATTCAGCAAAGTCCTTAAATAATGCAGCAGAGTCCTTAAATATTGCAGCAGAGTCCTCAAATGCATCAGCAGAGTGAATACATAATGCAGCAGAGTCCTTAAATAATGCAACAAAGTCCTTAAATAATGCAGCAGAGTCCTTAAATAATGCAGCAAAGTCCTTAAATAAAGCAGCAGAGTCCTTAAATAATGCAAGAAAGTCCTTAAATAATGCAGCAGAGTCCTTAAATACTGAAGCAGAGTCCATATCTTTGCAGAAAAGTCCTTAAATACCGCAGCAGAGTCATTAAATTATGCAGCAAAGTCCTTAAATAATGCAGCAGAGTCCTTAAATACCGCAGCAGATTGCTTAAATAATGTAGCAGAGTCCTTAAATAATGCAACAGAGTCCTTAAATAATGCAGCAGAGTCCTTAAATAATGCAACAAAGTCCTTAAATAATGCAGCAGAGTCCTTAAATACTGAAGCAGAGTCCTTAAATATTGCAGCAAAGTCTTTAAATAATGCAGCAGAGTCCTTAAATACCACAGCAGAGTCCTTAAATATTGCAGCAAAGTACTTAAATAATGCAGCAGAGTCCTTAAATAATGCAACAAAGTCCTTAAATAATGCAGCAGAATCCTTAAATAATGCAACAAAGTCCTTAAGTAATAATGAAGAGTCCTTAAATACCGCAGCAGAGTCATTAAATAATGCAGCAAAGTCCTTAAATAATGCAGCAGAGTCCTTAAGTACCGCATCAGAGTGCTTAAATAATGCAACAGAGTCTTCAAATGCTTCAGCAGAGTCATGAAATAATGCAGCATAGTCCTTAAATAATGCAGCAAATTCATTAAATAATGCAGCAGAGACCTTAAATAATGCAACAAAGTCCTTAAATAATGCAGCAGAGTCCTTAAATAATGCAGCAAAGTCCTTAAATAATGCTGCAGAGTCCTTAAATATTGCAGCAAATTCCTTAAATAATGCAGCAGAGTCCTTAAATACCGCAGCAGAGTCCTTACATAATGCAACAAAGTCACTAAATAATGCAGCAGAGTCCTTAAATAATGAAGCAGAGTCCTTAAATAATGCAGCAAAGTCCTTAAATAATGCTGCAGAGTCCTTAAATATTGCAGCAAATTCCTTAAATAATGCAGCAGAGTCCTTAAATACCGCAGCAGAGTCCTTACATAATGCAACAAAGTCACTAAATAATGCAGCAGAGTCCTTAAATAATGAAGCAGAGTCCTTAAATAATGCAGCAAATTCCTTAAATAATGTAGCAGAGTCCTTAAAAAATGCAACAAAATCCTTAAATAATGCAGCAGAATCCTTAAATAATGCAGCAAAGTCCTTAAATAATGCAACAGAGTCCTTAAATACTGAAGCAGAGTCCTTAAATAATGCAGCAGAGTCCTTAAATAATGCAACAAAGTCCTTAAATAATGCAGCAGAGTCCTTAAATACTGAAGCAGAGTCCTTAAATATTGCAGCAAAGTCCTTAAATAATGCATCAGAGTCCTTAAATACCGCAGCCGATTACTTAAATAATTCAGCAAAGTCCTTAAATAATGCAGCAGAGTCCTTAAGTGCCACAGCAGAGTCCTTAAATAGCGCAGCGGAGTGCTTAAATAATGCAGCAGAGTCCTTAAATAATGCAGCACCATCCTTAAATAATGCAGCAAAGTCCTTAAATACTGAAGCAGAGTCCTTAAATATTGTAAAAAAGTCCTAAAATAATGCAGCAGAATCCTTAAATACCGCAGCAGAGTCCTTAAATATTGCAGCAAAGTACTTAAATAATGCAGCAGAGTCCTTAAATAATGCAACAAAGTCCTTAAATAATGCAGCATAGTCCTTAACTAATGCAACAAAGTCTATAAATAAGGCAGCAGAGTCCTTAAATAATGCAGCAAAGTCCTTAAATATTGCAGCAGAGTCCATAGATAATGCAACAACGTCCTTAAATAATGCAGCAGAGTCCTTAAATAACGCAGCAGAGTACTTAAATAATTCAGCAAAGTCCTTAAATAATGCAGCAGAGTCCTTAAATAATGCAGCAGAGTCCTCAAATGCTTCAGCAGAGTGAATACATAATGCAGCAGAGTCCTTAAATAATGCAACAAAGTCCTTAAATAATGCAGCAGAGTCCTTAAATAATGCAGCAAAGTCCTTAAATAAAGCAGCAGAGTCCTTAAATAATGCAAGAAAGTCCTTAAATAATGCAGCAGAGTCCTTAAATACTGAAGCAGAGTCCATATCTTTGCAGAAAAGTCCTTAAATACCGCAGCAGAGTCATTAAATTATGCAGCAAAGTCCTTAAATAATGCAGCAGAGTCCTTAAATACCGCAGCAGATTGCTTAAATAATGTAGCAGAGTCCTTAAATAATGCAACAGAGTCCTTAAATAATGCAGCAGAGTCCTTAAATAATGCAACAAAGTCCTTAAATAATGCAGCAGAGTCCTTAAATACTGAAGCAGAGTCCTTAAATATTGCAGCAAAGTCTTTAAATAATGCAGCAGAGTCCTTAAATACCACAGCAGAGTCCTTAAATATTGCAGCAAAGTACTTAAATAATGCAGCAGAGTCCTTAAATAATGCAACAAAGTCCTTAAATAATGCAGCAGAATCCTTAAATAATGCAACAAAGTCCTTAAGTAATAATGAAGAGTCCTTAAATACCGCAGCAGAGTCATTAAATAATGCAGCAAAGTCCTTAAATAATGCAGCAGAGTCCTTAAGTACCGCATCAGAGTGCTTAAATAATGCAACAGAGTCTTCAAATGCTTCAGCAGAGTCATGAAATAATGCAGCATAGTCCTTAAATAATGCAGCAAATTCATTAAATAATGCAGCAGAGACCTTAAATAATGCAACAAAGTCCTTAAATAATGCAGCAGAGTCCTTAAATAATGCAGCAAAGTCCTTAAATAATGCTGCAGAGTCCTTAAATATTGCAGCAAATTCCTTAAATAATGCAGCAGAGTCCTTAAATACCGCAGCAGAGTCCTTACATAATGCAACAAAGTCACTAAATAATGCAGCAGAGTCCTTAAATAATGAAGCAGAGTCCTTAAATAATGCAGCAAAGTCCTTAAATAATGCTGCAGAGTCCTTAAATATTGCAGCAAATTCCTTAAATAATGCAGCAGAGTCCTTAAATACCGCAGCAGAGTCCTTACATAATGCAACAAAGTCACTAAATAATGCAGCAGAGTCCTTAAATAATGAAGCAGAGTCCTTAAATAATGCAGCAAATTCCTTAAATAATGTAGCAGAGTCCTTAAAAAATGCAACAAAATCCTTAAATAATGCAGCAGAATCCTTAAATAATGCAGCAAAGTCCTTAAATAATGCAACAGAGTCCTTAAATACTGAAGCAGAGTCCTTAAATAATGCAGCAGAGTCCTTAAATAATGCAACAAAGTCCTTAAATAATGCAGCAGAGTCCTTAAATACTGAAGCAGAGTCCTTAAATATTGCAGCAAAGTCCTTAAATAATGCATCAGAGTCCTTAAATACCGCAGCCGATTACTTAAATAATTCAGCAAAGTCCTTAAATAATGCAGCAGAGTCCTTAAGTGCCACAGCAGAGTCCTTAAATAGCGCAGCGGAGTGCTTAAATAATGCAGCAGAGTCCTTAAATAATGCAGCACCATCCTTAAATAATGCAGCAAAGTCCTTAAATACTGAAGCAGAGTCCTTAAATATTGTAAAAAAGTCCTAAAATAATGCAGCAGAATCCTTAAATACCGCAGCAGAGTCCTTAAATATTGCAGCAAAGTACTTAAATAATGCAGCAGAGTCCTTAAATAATGCAACAAAGTCCTTAAATAATGCAGCATAGTCCTTAACTAATGCAACAAAGTCTATAAATAAGGCAGCAGAGTCCTTAAATAATGCAGCAAAGTCCTTAAATATTGCAGCAGAGTCCATAGATAATGCAACAACGTCCTTAAATAATGCAGCAGAGTCCTTAAATAACGCAGCAGAGTACTTAAATAATTCAGCAAAGTCCTTAAATAATGCAGCAGAGTCCTTAAATAATGCAGCAGAGTCCTCAAATGCTTCAGCAGAGTGAATACATAATGCAGCAGAGTCCTTAAATAATGCAACAAAGTCCTTAAATAATGCAGCAGAGTCCTTAAATAATGCAGCAAAGTCCTTAAATAAAGCAGCAGAGTCCTTAAATAATGCAACAAAGTCCTTAAATAATGCAGCAGAGTCCTTAAATACTGAAGCAGAGTCCATATCTTTGCAGAAAAGTCCTTCAATACCGCAGCAGAGTCATTAAATTATGCAGCAAAGTCCTTAAATAATGCAGCAGAGTCCTTAAATACTGCAGCAGATTGCTTAAATAATGTAGCAGAGTCCTTAAATAATGCAACAGAGTCCTTAAATAATGCAGCAGAGTCCTTAAATAATGCAACAAAGTCCTTAAATAATGCAGCAGAGTCCTTAAATACTGAAGCAGAGTCCTTAAATATTGCAGCAAAGTCTTTAAATAATGCAGCAGAGTCCTTAAATACCGCAGCAGAGTCCTTAAATATTGCAGCAAAGTACTTAAATAATGCAGCAGAGTCCTTAAATAATGCAACAAAGTCCTTAAATAATGCAGCAGAATCCTTAAATAATGCAACAAAGTCCTTAAGTAATAATGAAGAGTCCTTAAATACCGCAGCAGAGTCATTAAATAATGCAGCAAAGTCCTTAAATAATGCAGCAGAGTCCTTAAGTACCGCAGCAGAGTGCTTAAATAATGCAACAGAGTCTTCAAATGCTTCAGCAGAGTCATGAAATAATGCAGCATAGTCCTTAAATAATGCAGCAAATTCATTAAATAATGCAGCAAAGTCCTTAAATAATGCAGCAAAGTCCTTAAATACTGAAGCAGAGTCCTTAAATATTGCAACAAAGTCCTAAAATAATGCAGCAGAGTCCTTAAATACCACAGCAGAGTCGTTAAATATTGCAGCAAAGTACTTAAATAATGCAGCAGAGTCCTTAAATACCGCAGCAGATTGCTTAAATAATGTAGCAGAGTCCTTAAATAATGCAACAGAGTCCTTAAATAATGCAGCAGAGTCCTTAAATAATGCAACAAAGTCCTTAAATAATGCAGCAGAGTCCTTAAATACTGAAGCAGAGTCCTTAAATATTGCAGCAAAGTCCTTAAATAATGCATCAGAGTCCTTAAATACCGCAGCCGATTACTTAAATAATTCAGCAAAGTCCTTAAATAATGCAGCAGAGTCCTTAAGTGCCACAGCAGAGTCCTTAAATACTGCAGCGGAGTGCTTAAATAATGCAGCAGAGTCCTTAAATAATGCAGCACCATCCTTAAATAATGCAGCAAAGTCCTTAAATACTGAAGCAGAGTCCTTAAATATTGCAAAAAAGTCCTAAAATAATGCAGCAGAATCCTTAAATACCGCAGCAGAGTCCTTAAATATTGCAGCAAAGTACTTAAATAATGCAACAGAGTCCTTAAATAATGCAACAAAGTCCTTAAATAATGCAGCATAGTCCTTAACTAATGCAACAAAGTCTATAAATAATGCAGCAGAGTCCTTAAATAATGCAGCAAAGTCCTTAAATAATGCAGCAGAGTCCTTAGATAATGCAACAACGTCCTTAAATAATGCAGCAGAGTCCTTAAATAACGCAGCAGAGTACTTAAATAATTCAGCAAAGTCCTTAAATAATGCAGCAGAGTCCTTAAATATTACAGCAGAGTCCTCAAATGCATCAGCAGAGTGAATACATAATGCAGCAGAGTCCTTAAATAATGCAACAAAGTCCTTAAATAATGCAGCAGAGTCCTTAAATAATGCAGCAAAGTCCTTAAATAAAGCAGCAGAGTCCTTAAATAATGCAAGAAAGTCCTTAAATAATGCAGCAGAGTCCTTAAATACTGAAGCAGAGTCCATATCTTTGCAGAAAAGTCCTTAAATACCGCAGCAGAGTCATTAAATTATGCAGCAAAGTCCTTAAATAATGCAGCAGAGTCCTTAAATACCGCAGCAGATTGCTTAAATAATGTAGCAGAGTCCTTAAATAATGCAACAGAGTCCTTAAATAATGCAGCAGAGTCCTTAAATAATGCAACAAAGTCCTTAAATAATGCAGCAGAGTCCTTAAATACTGAAGCAGAGTCCTTAAATATTGCAGCAAAGTCTTTAAATAATGCAGCAGAGTCCTTAAATACCACAGCAGAGTCCTTAAATGTTGCAGCAAAGTACTTAAATAATGCAGCAGAGTCCTTAAATAATGCAACAAAGTCCTTAAATAATGCAGCAGAATCCTTAAATAATGCAACAAAGTCCTTAAGTAATAATGAAGAGTCCTTAAATACCGCAGCAGAGTCATTAAATAATGCAGCAAAGTCCTTAAATAATGCAGCAGAGTCCTTAAGTACCGCATCAGAGTGCTTAAATAATGCAACAGAGTCTTCAAATGCTTCAGCAGAGTCATGAAATAATGCAGCATAGTCCTTAAATAATGCAGCAAATTCATTAAATAATGCAGCAGAGACCTTAAATAATGCAACAAAGTCCTTAAATAATGCAGCAGAGTCCTTAAATAATGCAGCAAAGTCCTTAAATAATGCTGCAGAGTCCTTAAATATTGCAGCAAATTCCTTAAATAATGCAGCAGAGTCCTTAAATACCGCAGCAGAGTCCTTACATAATGCAACAAAGTCACTAAATAATGCAGCAGAGTCCTTAAATAATGAAGCAGAGTCCTTAAATAATGCAGCAAAGTCCTTAAATAATGCTGCAGAGTCCTTAAATATTGCAGCAAATTCCTTAAATAATGCAGCAGAGTCCTTAAATACCGCAGCAGAGTCCTTACATAATGCAACAAAGTCACTAAATAATGCAGCAGAGTCCTTAAATAATGAAGCAGAGTCCTTAAATAATGCAGCAAATTCCTTAAATAATGTAGCAGAGTCCTTAAAAAATGCAACAAAATCCTTAAATAATGCAGCAGAATCCTTAAATAATGCAGCAAAGTCCTTAAATAATGCAACAGAGTCCTTAAATACTGAAGCAGAGTCCTTAAATAATGCAGCAGAGTCCTTAAATAATGCAGCAGAGTTCTAAAATGCTTCAGCAGGGTCCTTAAATATTGCAACAAAGTCCTAAAATAATGCAGCAGAATCCTTAAATACCGCAGCAGAGTCCTTAAATATTGCAGCAAAGTACTTAAATAAGGCAGCAGAGTCCTTAAATATTGCAACAAAGTCCTAAAATAATGCAGCAGAATCCTTAAATACCGCAGCAGAGTCCTTAAATATTGCAGCAAAGTACTTAAATAAGGCAGCAGAGTCCTTAAATAATGCAACAAAGTCCTTCAATAATGCAGCATAGTCCTTAACTAATGCAACAAAGTCAATAAATAATGCAGCAGAGTCCTTAAATAATGCAGCAATGTCCTTAAATAATGCAGCAGAGTCCTTAGATAATGCAGCAGAGTCCTCAAATGCTTCAGCAGAGTCAATACATAATGCAGCAGAGTCCTTAAATAATGCATCAAAGTCCTTAAATAATGCAGCAGAGTCCTTAAATAATGCAGCAAAGTCCTTAAATAAAGCAGCAGAGTCCTTACATAATGCAACAAAGTCCTTAAATAATGCAGCCGAGTCCTTAAATACTGAAGCAGAGTCCTTAAATTTGCAGCAAAGTCCTTAAATACCGCAGCAGAGTCATTAAATAATGCAGCAAAGTCCTTAAATAATGCAGCAGAGTCCTTAAATACCGCAGCAGATTGCTTTAATAATGTAGCAGAGTCCTTAAATAATGCAACAGAGTCCTTAAATAATGCAGCAGAGTCCTTAAATAATGCAACATAGTTCTTAAATAATGCAGCAAAGTCCTTAAATTATGCAGCAGAGTCCTTAAATACCGCAGCAGATTGCTTATATAATGTAACAGAGTCCTTAAATAATGCAGCAGAGTCCTCAAAAGCTTCAGAAGAGTCATTAAATAATGCAGCAGAGTCCTTAAATAATGTAGCAAATTCATTAAATAATGCAGCAGAGACCTTAAATAATGCAACAAAGTCCTTAAATTATGCAGCCGAGTCCTTAAATAATACAGCAAAGCCCTTAAATAATGCAGCAGAGTCGTTAAGTAATGCAGCAAATTACTTAAATAATGCAGCAGTGTACTTAAATAATGCAACAAAGTCCATAAATAATGAAGCAAAGTCCTTAAATAATGCAGCAGAGTCCTTAAATACCGCAGCAGAGAACTTAAATAATGCAAGAAAGTCCCTAAATAATGCAGTAGAGTCCTTAAATCCTGAAGCAGAGTCCTAAAATAATGCAGCTAATTCCTTAAATAATGCAGTAGAGTCCTTAAATACCGCAGCAGAGTCCTTAAATAATTCAGCAAAGTCCTTAAATAATGCAGCAGAGTACTTAAATTTTACAGCAGAGTCCTTAAGTGCCACAGCAGAGTCCTTAAATACCGCAGCAGAGTGCTTAAATAATGCAGCAGAGTCCTTAAATAATGCAGCAAAGTCCTTAAATACTGAAGCAGAGTCCTTAAATATTGCAACAAAGTCCTAAAATAATGCAGCAGAGTCCTTAAATACCGCAGCAGAGTCGTTAAATATTGCAGCAAAGTACTTAAATAATGCAGCAGAGTCCTTAAATACCGCAGCAGATTGCTTAAATAATGTAGCAGAGTCCTAAATAATGCAACAGAGTCCTTAAATAATGCAGCAGAGTCCTTAAATAATGCAACAAAGTCCTTAAATAATGCAGCAGTGTCCTTAAATACTGAAGCAGAGTCCTTAAATATTGCAGCAAAGTCCTTAAATAATGCATCAGAGTCCTTAAATACCGCAGCCGATTACTTAAATAATTCAGCAAAGTCCTTAAATAATGCAGCAGAGTCCTTAAGTGCCACAGCAGAGTCCTTAAATACCGCAGCGGAGTGCTTAAATAATGCAGCAGAGTCCTTAAATAATGCAGCACCATCCTTAAATAATGCAGCAAAGTCCTTAAATACTGAAGCAGAGTCCTTAAATATTGTAAAAAAGTCCTAAAATAATGCAGCAGAATCCTTAAATACCGCAGCAGAGTCCTTAAATATTGCAGCAAAGTACTTAAATAATGCAGCAGAGTCCTTAAATAATGCAACAAAGTCCTTAAATAATGCAGCATAGTCCTTAACTAATGCAACAAAGTCTATAAATAAGGCAGCAGAGTCCTTAAATAATGCAGCAAAGTCCTTAAATAATGCAGCAGAGTCCTTAGATAATGCAACAACGTCCTTAAATAATGCAGCAGAGTCCTTAAATAACGCAGCAGAGTACTTAAATAATTCAGCAAAGTCCTTAAATAATGCAGCAGAGTCCTTAAATAATGCAGCAGAGTCCTCAAATGCTTCAGCAGAGTGAATACATAATGCAGCAGAGTCCTTAAATAATGCAACAAAGTCCTTAAATAATGCAGCAGAGTCCTTAAATAATGCAGCAAAGTCCTTAAATAAAGCAGCAGAGTCCTTAAATAATGCAAGAAAGTCCTTAAATAATGCAGCAGAGTCCTTAAATACTGAAGCAGAGTCCATATCTTTGCAGAAAAGTCCTTAAATACCGCAGCAGAGTCATTAAATTATGCAGCAAAGTCCTTAAATAATGCAGCAGAGTCCTTAAATACCGCAGCAGATTGCTTAAATAATGTAGCAGAGTCCTTAAATAATGCAACAGAGTCCTTAAATAATGCAGCAGAGTCCTTAAATAATGCAACAAAGTCCTTAAATAATGCAGCAGAGTCCTTAAATACTGAAGCAGAGTCCTTAAATATTGCAGCAAAGTCTTTAAATAATGCAGCAGAGTCCTTAAATACCACAGCAGAGTCCTTAAATATTGCAGCAAAGTACTTAAATAATGCAGCAGAGTCCTTAAATAATGCAACAAAGTCCTTAAATAATGCAGCAGAATCCTTAAATAATGCAACAAAGTCCTTAAGTAATAATGAAGAGTCCTTAAATACCGCAGCAGAGTCATTAAATAATGCAGCAAAGTCCTTAAATAATGCAGCAGAGTCCTTAAGTACCGCATCAGAGTGCTTAAATAATGCAACAGAGTCTTCAAATGCTTCAGCAGAGTCATGAAATAATGCAGCATAGTCCTTAAATAATGCAGCTAATTCATTAAATAATGCAGCAGAGACCTTAAATAATGCAACAAAGTCCTTAAATAATGCAGCAGAGTCCTTAAATAATGCAGCAAAGTCCTTAAATAATGCTGCAGAGTCCTTAAATATTGCAGCAAATTCCTTAAATAATGCAGCAGAGTCCTTAAATACCGCAGCAGAGTCCTTACATAATGCAACAAAGTCACTAAATAATGCAGCAGAGTCCTTAAATAATGAAGCAGAGTCCTTAAATAATGCAGCAAAGTCCTTAAATAATGCTGCAGAGTCCTTAAATATTGCAGCAAATTCCTTAAATAATGCAGCAGAGTCCTTAAATACCGCAGCAGAGTCCTTACATAATGCAACAAAGTCACTAAATAATGCAGCAGAGTCCTTAAATAATGAAGCAGAGTCCTTAAATAATGCAGCAAATTCCTTAAATAATGTAGCAGAGTCCTTAAAAAATGCAACAAAATCCTTAAATAATGCAGCAGAATCCTTAAATAATGCAGCAAAGTCCTTAAATAATGCAACAGAGTCCTTAAATACTGAAGCAGAGTCCTTAAATAATGCAGCAGAGTCCTTAAATAATGCAGCAGAGTTCTAAAATGCTTCAGCAGAGTCCTTAAATATTGCAACAAAGTCCTAAAATAATGCAGCAGAATCCTTAAATACCGCAGCAGAGTCCTTAAATATTGCAGCAAAGTACTTAAATAAGGCAGCAGAGTCCTTAAATATTGCAACAAAGTCCTAAAATAATGCAGCAGAATCCTTAAATACCGCAGCAGAGTCCTTAAATATTGCAGCAAAGTACTTAAATAAGGCAGCAGAGTCCTTAAATAATGCAACAAAGTCCTTCAATAATGCAGCATAGTCCTTAACTAATGCAACAAAGTCAATAAATAATGCAGCAGAGTCCTTAAATAATGCAGCAATGTCCTTAAATAATGCAGCAGAGTCCTTAGATAATGCAGCAGAGTCCTCAAATGCTTCAGCAGAGTCAATACATAATGCAGCAGAGTCCTTAAATAATGCAACAAAGTCCTTAAATAATGCAGCAGAGTCCTTAAATAATGCAACAAAGTCCTTAAATAATGCAGCAGAGTCCTTAAATAATGCAGCAAAGTCCTTAAATAAAGCAGCAGAGTCCTTACATAATGCAACAAAGTCCTTAAATAATGCAGCCGAGTCCTTAAATACTGAAGCAGAGT
This sequence comes from Phyllobates terribilis, assembly GCF_046119375.1. Taxonomy (NCBI): domain Eukaryota; kingdom Metazoa; phylum Chordata; class Amphibia; order Anura; family Dendrobatidae; genus Phyllobates; species Phyllobates terribilis. The sequence goes on along the minus strand of NW_027362840.1, from coordinate 4,508,455 downwards.
CCTTAAATTTGCAGCAAAGTCCTTAAATACCGCAGCAGAGTCATTAAATAATGCAGCAAAGTCCTTAAATAATGCAGCAGAGTCCTTAAATACCGCAGCAGATTGCTTTAATAATGTAGCAGAGTCCTTAAATAATGCAACAGAGTCCTTAAATAATGCAGCAGAGTCCTTAAATAATGCAACATAGTTCTTAAATAATGCAGCAAAGTCCTTAAATTATGCAGCAGAGTCCTTAAATACCGCAGCAGATTGCTTATATAATGTAGCAGAGTCCTTAAATAATGCAGCAGAGTCCTCAAAAGCTTCAGAAGAGTCATTAAATAATGCAGCAGAGTCCTTAAATAATGTAGCAAATTCATTAAATAATGCAGCAGAGACCTTAAATAATGCAACAAAGTCCTTAAATTATGCAGCCGAGTCCTTAAATAATACAGCAAAGCCCTTAAATAATGCAGCAGAGTCGTTAAGTAATGCAGCAAATTACTTAAATAATGCAGCAGTGTACTTAAATAATGCAACAAAGTCCATAAATAATGAAGCAAAGTCCTTAAATAATGCAGCAGAGTCCTTAAATACCGCAGCAGAGAACTTAAATAATGCAAGAAAGTCCCTAAATAATGCAGTAGAGTCCTTAAATCCTGAAGCAGAGTCCTAAAATAATGCAGCTAATTCCTTAAATAATGCAGTAGAGTCCTTAAATACCGCAGCAGAGTCCTTAAATAATTCAGCAAAGTCCTTAAATAATGCAGCAGAGTACTTAAATTTTACAGCAGAGTCCTTAAGTGCCACAGCAGAGTCCTTAAATACCGCAGCAGAGTGCTTAAATAATGCAGCAGAGTCCTTAAATAATGCAGCAAAGTCCTTAAATACTGAAGCAGAGTCCTTAAATATTGCAACAAAGTCCTAAAATAATGCAGCAGAGTCCTTAAATACCGCAGCAGAGTCGTTAAATATTGCAGCAAAGTACTTAAATAATGCAGCAGAGTCCTTAAATACCGCAGCAGATTGCTTAAATAATGTAGCAGAGTCCTAAATAATGCAACAGAGTCCTTAAATAATGCAGCAGAGTCCTTAAATAATGCAACAAAGTCCTTAAATAATGCAGCAGAGTCCTTAAATACTGAAGCAGAGTCCTTAAATATTGCAGCAAAGTCCTTAAATAATGCATCAGAGTCCTTAAATACCGCAGCCGATTACTTAAATAATTCAGCAAAGTCCTTAAATAATGCAGCAGAGTCCTTAAGTGCCACAGCAGAGTCCTTAAATACCGCAGCGGAGTGCTTAAATAATGCAGCAGAGTCCTTAAATAATGCAGCACCATCCTTAAATAATGCAGCAAAGTCCTTAAATACTGAAGCAGAGTCCTTAAATATTGTAAAAAAGTCCTAAAATAATGCAGCAGAATCCTTAAATACCGCAGCAGAGTCCTTAAATATTGCAGCAAAGTACTTAAATAATGCAGCAGAGTCCTTAAATAATGCAACAAAGTCCTTAAATAATGCAGCATAGTCCTTAACTAATGCAACAAAGTCTATAAATAAGGCAGCAGAGTCCTTAAATAATGCAGCAAAGTCCTTAAATAATGCAGCAGAGTCCTTAGATAATGCAACAACGTCCTTAAATAATGCAGCAGAGTCCTTAAATAACGCAGCAGAGTACTTAAATAATTCAGCAAAGTCCTTAAATAATGCAGCAGAGTCCTTAAATAATGCAGCAGAGTCCTCAAATGCTTCAGCAGAGTGAATACATAATGCAGCAGAGTCCTTAAATAATGCAACAAAGTCCTTAAATAATGCAGCAGAGTCCTTAAATAATGCAGCAAAGTCCTTAAATAAAGCAGCAGAGTCCTTAAATAATGCAACAAAGTCCTTAAATAATGCAGCAGAGTCCTTAAATACTGAAGCAGAGTCCATATCTTTGCAGAAAAGTCCTTAAATACCGCAGCAGAGTCATTAAATTATGCAGCAAAGTCCTTAAATAATGCAGCAGAGTCCTTAAATACTGCAGCAGATTGCTTAAATAATGTAGCAGAGTCCTTAAATAATGCAACAGAGTCCTTAAATAATGCAGCAGAGTCCTTAAATAATGCAACAAAGTCCTTAAATAATGCAGCAGAGTCCTTAAATACTGAAGCAGAGACCTTAAATATTGCAGCAAAGTCTTTAAATAATGCAGCAGAGTCCTTAAATACCGCAGCAGAGTCCTTAAATATTGCAGCAAAGTACTTAAATAATGCAGCAGAGTCCTTAAATAATGCAACAAAGTCCTTAAATAATGCAGCAGAATCCTTAAATAATGCAACAAAGTCCTTAAGTAATAATGAAGAGTCCTTAAATACCGCAGCAGAGTCATTAAATAATGCAGCAAAGTCCTTAAATAATGCAGCAGAGTCCTTAAGTACCGCAGCAGAGTGCTTAAATAATGCAACAGAGTCTTCAAATGCTTCAGCAGAGTCATGAAATAATGCAGCATAGTCCTTAAATAATGCAGCAAATTCATTAAATAATGCAGCAGAGACCTTAAATAATGCAACAAAGTCCTTAAATAATGTAGCAGAGTCCTTAAATAATGCTGCAGAGTCCTTAAATATTGCAGCAAATTCCTTAAATAATGCAGCAGAGTCCTTAAACACCGCAGCAAAGTCCTTACATAATGCAACAAAGTCACTAAATAATGCAGCAGAGTCCTTAAATAATGAAGCAGAGTCCTTAAATAATGCAGCAAATTCCTTAAATAATGTAGCAGAGTCCTTAAAAAATGCAAGAAAATCCTTAAATAATGCAGCAGAATCCTTAAATAATGCAGCAAAGTCCTTAAATAATGCAACAGAGTCCTTAAATACTGAAGCAGAGTCCTTAAATAATGCAGCAGTCCTTAAATAATGCAACAGAGTTCTAAAATGCTTCAGCAGAGTCATTAAATAATGCAGCAGAGTCCTTAAATACTGAAGCAGAGTCCTTAAATATTGCAGCAAAGTCCTTAAATAATGCAGCAGAGTCCTTAAATACTGAAGCAGAGTCCTTAAATATTGCAGCAAAGTACTTAAATAATGCAGCAAAGTCCTTAAATAATGCAGCAGAGTCCTTAAATACCGCAGCAGAGTGCTTAAATAATGCAGCAGAGTCCTTAAATAATGCAGCAGAGTTATTAAATAATGCAACAGAGTCCTTAAATAATGCAGCAAATTCCTTAAATAATGCAGCAGAGTCCTTAAATAATGCAACAAAGTCCCTAAATAATGTAGCAGAGTCCTTAAATAATGAAGCAGAGGTCTTAAATAATGCAGCAAATTCCTTAAATAATGTAGCAGAGTCCTTAAAAAATAAAAGAAAATCCTTAAATAATGCAGCAGAATCCTTAAATAATGCAGCAAAGTCCTTAAATAATGCAGCAGAGTCCTTAAATACTGAAGCAGAGTCCTTAAATAATGCAACAAGGGCCTTAAATAATGCAGCAGAGTCCTTAAGTAATGCAACAGAGTTCTAAAATGCTTCAGCAGAGTCCTTAAATAATGCAACAGAGTCCTTAAATAATGCAACAAAGTCTTTAAATAATGCAGCAGAGTCCTTAAATACTGAAGCAGAGTCCTTAAATATTGCAGCAAAGTACTTAAATAATGCAGCAGAGTCCTTAAATAATGCAACAAAGTCCTTAAATAATGAAGCAGAGTCCTTAAATAATGCAACAAAGTCCTTAAATAATGAAGCAGAATCCTTAAATAATGCAACAAAGTCCTTAAGTAATAATGCAGAGTCCTTAAATACCGCAGAAGAGTCATTAAATAATGCAGCAAAGTCCTTAAATAATGCAGCAGAGTCCTTAAATACCGCAGCAGAGTGCTTAAATAATGCAGCAGAGTCCTTAAATAATGCAGCAGAGTTATTAAATAATGCAGCAGAGTCCTTAAATAATGCGGCAAATTCCTTAAATAATGCAGCAGAGTCCTTAAATAATGCAACAAAGTCCATAAATAATGCAGCAGAGTCATTAAATAATGCTGCAAAGTCCATAAATAATGCAGCAGAGTCCTTAAATATGGAGCAAATTCTTAAATACTGCAGCAGAGTCCTTAAATAATGCAACAAAGTTCTAAAATAATGCAGCAGAGTCCTCAAAAGCTTCAGAAGAGTCATTAAATAATGCAGCAGAGTCCTTAAATAATGTAGCAAATTCATTAAATAATGCAGCAGAGACCTTAAATAATGCAACAAAGTCCTTAAATAATGCAGCCGAGTCCTTACATAATGCAAGAAATTCCTTAAATAATGCAGCAGAGTCCTTAAATACCGCAGCCGATTACTTAAATAATTCAGCAAAGTCCTTAAATAATGCAGCAGAGTTCTTAAGTGCCACAGCAGAGTCCTTAAATACCGCAGCGGAGTGCTTAAATAATGCAGCAGAGTCCTTAAATAATGCAGCACCGTCCTTAAATAATGTAACAAAGTCTTTAAATAATGCAGCAGAGTCCTTAAATACTGAAGCAGAGTCCTTAAATATTGCAGCAAAGTATTTAAATAATGCAGCAGAGTCCTTAAATAATGCAACAAAGTCCTTAAATAATGAAGCAGAATCCTTAAATAATGCAACAAAGTCCTTAAGTAATAATGCAGAGTCCTTAAATTCTGCAGCAGAGTCATTAAATAATGCAGCAAAGTCCTTAAATAATGCAGCAGAGTCCTTAAATACCGGAGCAGAGTGCTTAAATGATGCAGCAGGGTCCTTAAATAATGCAGCAGAGTTATTAAATAATGCAGCAGAGTCCTTAAATAATGCAGCAAATTCCTTAAATAATGCAGCAGAGTCCTTAAATAATGCAACAAAGTCCCTAAATAATGCAGCAGAGTCCTTAAATAATGAAGCAAATTCCTTAAATAATGTAGCAGAGTCCTTAAATAATGCAACAAAGTCCTTAAATAATGAAGCAGAATCCTTAAATAATGCAACAAAGTCCTTAAGTAATAATGCAGAGTCCTTAAATACAGCAGCAGAGTCATTAAATAATGCAGCAAAGTCCTTAAATAATGCAGCAGAGTCCTTAAATACCGCAGCATAGTGCTTAAATAATGCAGCAGAGTCCTTAAATAATGCAGCAGAGTTATTAAATAATGCAGCAGAGTCCTTAAATAATACAGCAAATTCCTTAAATAATGCAGCAGAGTCCTTAAATAATGCAACAAAGTCCCTAAATAATGCAGCAGAGTCCTTAAATAATGAAGCAGAGTCCTTAAATAATGCAGCAAATTCCTTAAATAATGTAGCAGAGTCCTTAAAAAATGCAACAAAATCCTTAAATAATGCAGCAGAATCCTTAAATAATGCAGCAAAGTCCTTAAATAATGCAGCAGAGTCCTTAAATACTGAAGCAGAGTCCTTAAATAATGCAACAAAGGCCTTAAATAATGCAGCAGAATCCTTAAGTAATGCAACAGAGTTCTAAAATGCTTCAGCAGAGTCCTTAAATAATGCAGCAGAGTCCTTAAATAATGCAACAAAGTCTTTAAATAATGCAGCAGAGTCCTTAAATACTGAAGCAGAGTCCTAAAATATTGCAGCAAAGTACTTAAATAATGCAGCAGAGTCCTTAAATAATGCAACAAAGTCCTTAAATAATGAAGCAGAGTCCTTAAATAATGCAACAAAGTCCTTAAATAATGAAGCAGAATCCTTAAATAATGCAACAAAGTCCTTAAGTAATAATGCAGAGTCCTTAAATACCGCAGCAGAGTCCTTAAATAATGCTGCAGAGTCCTTAAATACCGCAGCAGAGTCCTTAAATAATGCGGCAAATTCCTTAAATAATGCAGCAGAGTCCTTAAATAATGCAACAAAGTCCATAAATAATGCAGCAGAGTCATTAAATAATGCAGCAAAGTTCATAAATAATGCAGCAGAGTCCTTAAATATGGAGCAAATTCCTTAAATACTGCAGCAGAGTCCTTAAATAATGCAACAAAGTTCTAAAATAATGCAGCAGAGTCCTCAAAAGCTTCAGAAGAGTCATTAAATAATGCAGCAGAGTCCTTAAATAATGTAGCAAATTAATTAAATAATGCAGCAGAGACCTTAAAAATTGCAACAAAGTCCTTAAATAATGCAGCCGAGTCCTTACATAATGCAACAAATTCCTTAAATAATGCAGCAGAGTCCTTAAATACCGAAGCCGATTACTTAAATAAATCAGCAAAGTCCTTAAATAATGCAGCAGAGTTCTTAAGTGCCACAGCAGAGTCCTTAAATACCGCAGCGGAGTGCTTAAATAATGCAGCAGAGTCCTTAAATAATGCAGCACCGTCCTTAAATAATGCAACAAAGTCTTTAAATAATGCAGCAGAGTCCTTAAATACTGAAGCAGAGTCCATAAATATTGCAGCAAAGTACTTAAATAATGCAGCAGAGTCCTTAAATAATGCAACAAAGTCCTTAAATAATGAAGCAGAATCCTTAAATAATGCAACAAAGTCCTTAAGTAATAATGCAGAGTCCTTAAATACCGCAGCAGAGTCATTAAATAATGCAGCAAAGTCCTTAAATATTGCAGCAGAGTACTTAAATACCGGAGCAGAGTGCTTAAATAATGCAGCAGAGTCCTTAAATAATGCAGCACCATCCTTAAATAATGCAGCAAAGTCCTTAAATACTGAAGCAGAGTCCTTAAATATTGCAAAAAAGTCCTAAAATAATGCAGCAGAATCCTTAAATACCGCAGCAGAGTCCTTAAATATTGCAGCAAAGTACTTAAATAATGCAGCAGAGTCCTTAAATAATGCAACAAAGTCCTTAAATAATGCAGCATAGTCCTTAACTAATGCAACAAAGTCTATAAATAATGCAGCAGAGTCCTTAAATAATGCAGCAAAGTCCTTAAATAATGCAGCAGAGTCCTTAGATAATGCAACAACGTCCTTAAATAATGCAGCAGAGTCCTTAAATAACACAGCAGAGTACTTAAATAATTCAGCAAAGTCCTTAAATAATGCAGCAGAGTCCTTAAATAATGCAGCAGAGTCCTCAAATGCTTCAGCAGAGTGAATACATAATGCAGCAGAGTCCTTAAATAATGCAACAAAGTCCTTAAATAATGCAGCAGAGTCCTTAAATAATGCAGCAAAGTCCTTAAATAAAGCAGCAGAGTCCTTAAAAAATGCAACAAAGTCCTTAAATAATGCAGCAGAGTCCTTTAATACTGAAGCAGAGTCCTTATCTTTGCAGAAAAGTCCTTAAATACCGCAGCAGAGTCATTAAATTATGCAGCAAAGTCCTTAAATAATGCAGCAGAGTCCTTAAATACCGCAGCAGATTGCTTAAATAATGTAGCAGAGTCCTTAAATAATGCAACAGAGTCCCTAAATAATGCAGCAGAGTCCTTAAATAATGCAACAAAGTCCTTAAATAATTCAGCAGAGTCCTTAAATACTGAAGCAGAGTCCTTAAATATTGCAGCAAAGTCCTTAAATAATGCAGCAGAGTCCTTAAATACCGCAGCAGAGTCCTTAAATATTGCAGCAAAGTACTTAAATAATGCAGCAGAGTCCTTAAATAATGCAACAAAGTCCTTAAATAATGCAGCAGAATCCTTAAATAATGCAACAAAGTCCTTAAGTAATAATGAAGAGTCCGTAAATACCGCAGCAGAGTCATTAAATAATGCAGCAAAGTCCTTAAATAATGCAGCAGAGTCCTTAAGTACCGCAGCAGAGTGCTTAAATAATGCAACAGAGTCCTCAAATGCTTCAGCAGAGTCCTTAAATAATGCAGCATAGTCCTTAAATAATGCAGCAGAGACCTTAAATAATGCAACAAAGTCCTTAAATAATGCAGCAGAGTCCTTAAATAATGCAGCAAATTCCTTAAATAATGCTGCAGAGTCCTTAAATATTGCAGCAAATTCCTTAAATAATGCTGCAGAGTCCTTACATAATGCAACAAAGTCACTAAATAATGCAGCAGAGTCCTTAAATAATGAAGCAGAGTCCTCAAATAATGCAGCAAATTCCTTAAATAATGTAGCAGAGTCCTTAAAAAATGCAACAAAATTATTAAATAATGCAGCAGAATCCTTAAATAATGCAGCAAAGTCCTTAAATAATGCAACAGAGTCCTTAAATACTGAAGCAGACTCCTTAAATAATGCAGCAGAGTCCTTAAATAATGCAGCAGAGTTCTAAAATGCTTCAGCAGAGTCCTTAAATATTGCAACAAAGTCCTAAAATAATGCAGCAGAATCCTTAAATACCGCAGCAGAGTCCTTAAATATTGCAGCAAAGTACTTAAATAAGGCAGCAGAGTCCTTAAATAATTCAACAAAGTCCTTCAATAATGCAGCATAGTCCTTAACTAATGCAACAAAGTCAATAAATAATGCAGCAGAGTCCTTAAATAATGCAGCAACGTCCTTAAATAATGCAGCAGAGTCCTTAGATAATGCAACAACGTCCTTAAATAATGCAGCAGAGTCCTTAAATACCGCAGCAGAGTACTTAAATAATTCAGCAAAGTCCTTAAATAATGCAGCAGAGTCCTTAAATAATGCAGCAGAGTCCTCAAATGCTTCAGCAGAGTCAATACATAATGCAGCAGAGTCCTTAAATAATGCAACAAAGTCCTTAAATAATGCAGCAGAGTCCTTAAATAATGCAGCAAAGTCCTTAAATAAAGCAGCAGAGTCCTTACATAATGCAGCAAAGTCCTTAAATAATGCAGCCGAGTCCTTAAATACTGAAGCAGAGTCCTTAAATTTGCAGCAAAGTCCTTAAATACCGCAGCAGAGTCATTAAATAATGCAGCAAAGTCCTTAAATAATGCAGCAGAGTCCTTAAATACCGCAGCAGATTGCTTTAATAATGTAGCAGAGTCCTTAAATAATGCAACAGAGTCCTTAAATAATGCAGCAGAGTCCTTAAATAATGCAACATAGTTCTTAAATAATGCAGCAAAGTCCTTAAATTATGCAGCAGAGTCCTTAAATACCGCAGCAGATTGCTTATATAATGTAGCAGAGTCCTTAAATAATGCAACAGAGTCCTTAAATAATGCAGCAGAGTCCTCAAAAGCTTCAGAAGAGTCATTAAATAATGCAGCAGAGTCCTTAAATAATGTAGCAAATTCATTAAATAATGCAGCAGAGACCTTAAATAATGCAACAAAGTCCTTAAATTATGCAGCCGAGTCCTTAAATAATACAGCAAAGCCCTTAAATAATGCAGCAGAGTCGTTAAGTAATGCAGCAAATTACTTAAATAATGCAGCAGTGTACTTAAATAATGCAACAAAGTCCATAAATAATGAAGCAAAGTCCTTAAATAATGCAGCAGAGTCCTTAAATACCACAGCAGAGAACTTAAATAATGCAAGAAAGTCCCTAAATAATGCAGTAGAGTCCTTAAATCCTGAAGCAGAGTCCTAAAATAATGCAGCTAATTCCTTAAATAATGCAGTAGAGTCCTTAAATACCGCAGCAGAGTCCTTAAATAATTCAGCAAAGTCCTTAAATAATGCAGCAGAGTCCTTAAATTTTACAGCAGAGTCCTTAAGTGCCACAGCAGAGTCCTTAAATACCGCAGCAGAGTGTTTAAATAATGCAGCAGAGTCCTTAAATAATGCAGCAAAGTCCTTAAATACTGAAGCAGAGTCCTTAAATATTGCAACAAAGTCCTAAAATAATGCAGCAGAGTCCTTAAATACCGCAGCAGAGTCGTTAAATATTGCAGCAAAGTACTTAAATAATGCAGCAGAGTCCTTAAATACCGCAGCAGATTGCTTAAATAATGTAGCAGAGTCCTTAAATAATGCAACAGAGTCCTTAAATAATGCAGCAGAGTCCTTAAATAATGCAACAAAGTCCTTAAATAATGCAGCAGAGTCCTTAAATACTGAAGCAGAGTCCTTAAATATTGCAGCAAAGTCCTTAAATAATGCATGAGAGTCCTTAAATACCGCAGCCGATTACTTAAATAATTCAGCAAAGTCCTTAAATAATGCAGCAGAGTCCTTAAGTGCCACAGCAGAGTCCTTAAATACCGCAGCGGAGTGCTTAAATAATGCAGCAGAGTCCTTAAATAATGCAGCACCATCCTTAAATAATGCAGCAAAGTCCTTAAATACTGAAGCAGAGTCCTTAAATATTGCAAAAAAGTCCTAAAATAATGCAGCAGAATCCTTAAATACCGCAGCAGAGTCCTTAAATATTGCAGCAAAGTACTTAAATAATGCAGCAGAGTCCTTAAATAATGCAACAAAGTCCTTAAATAATGCAGCATAGTCCTTAACTAATGCAACAAAGTCTATAAATAAGGCAGCAGAGTCCTTAAATAATGCAGCAAAGTCCTTAAATAATGCAGCAGAGTCCTTAGATAATGCAACAACGTCCTTAAATAATGCAGCAGAGTCCTTAAATAACGCAGCAGAGTACTTAAATAATTCAGCAAAGTCCTTAAATAATGCAGCAGAGTCCTTAAATAATGCAGCAGAGTCCTCAAATGCTTCAGCAGAGTGAATACATAATGCAGCAGAGTCCTTAAATAATGCAACAAAGTCCTTAAATAATGCAGCAGAGTCCTTAAATAATGCAGCAAAGTCCTTAAATAAAGCAGCAGAGTCCTTAAATAATGCAACAAAGTCCTTAAATAATGCAGCAGAGTCCTTAAATACTGAAGCAGAGTCCATATCTTTGCAGAAAAGTCCTTAAATACCGCAGCATAGTCATTAAATTATGCAGCAAAGTCCTTAAATAATGCAGCAGAGTCCTGAAATACCGCATCAGATTGCTTAAATAATGTAGCAGAGTCCTTAAATAATGCAACAGAGTCCTTAAATAATGCAGCAGAGTCCTTAAATAATGCAACAAAGTCCTTAAATAATGCAGCAGAGTCCTTAAATACTGAAGCAGAGTCCTTAAATATTGCAGCAAAGTCTTTAAATAATGCAGCAGAGTCCTTAAATACCGCAGCAGAGTCCTTAAATATTGCAGCAAAGTACTTAAATAATGCAGCAGAGTCCTTAAATAATGCAGCAGAGTCCTCAAATGCTTCAGCAGAGTCAATACATAATGCAGCAGAGTCCTTAAATAATGCAACAAAGTCCTTAAATAATGCAGCAGAGTAATTAAATAATGCAGCAAAGTCCTTAAATAAAGCAGCAGAGTCCTTACATAATGCAACAAAGTCCTTAAATAATGCAGCCGAGTCCTTAAATACTGAAGCAGAGTCCTTAAATTTGCAGCAAAGTCCTTAAATACCGCAGCAGAGTCATTAAATAATGCAGCAAAGTCCTTAAATAATGCAGCAGAGTCCTTAAATACCGCAGCAGATTGCTTTAATAATGTAGCAGAGTCCTTAAATAATGCAACAGAGTCCTTAAATAATGCAGCAGAGTCCTTAAATAATGCAACATAGTTCTTAAATAATGCAGCAAAGTCCTTAAATTATGCAGCAGAGTCCTTAAATACCGCAGCAGATTGCTTATATAATGTAGCAGAGTCCTTAAATAATGCAACAGAGTCCTTAAATAATGCAGCAGAGTCCTCAAAAGCTTCAGAAGAGTCATTAAATAATGCCGCAGAGTCCTTAAATAATGTAGCAAATTCATTAAATAATGCAGCAGAGACCTTAAATAATGCAACAAAGTCCTTAAATTATGCAGCCGAGTCCTTAAATAATACAGCAAAGCCCTTAAATAATGCAGCAGAGTCGTTAAGTAATGCAGCAAATTACTTAAATAATGCAGCAGTGTACTTAAATAATGCAACAAAGTCCATAAATAATGAAGCAAAGTCCTTAAATAATGCAGCAGAGTCCTTAAATACCACAGCAGAGAACTTAAATAATGCAAGAAAGTCCCTAAATAATGCAGTAGAGTCCTTAAATCCTGAAGCAGAGTCCTAAAATATTGCAGCTAATTCCTTAAATAATGCAGTAGAGTCCTTAAATACCGCAGCAGAGTCCTTAAATAATTCAGCAAAGTCCTTAAATAATGCAGCAGAGTCCTTAAATTTTACAGCAGAGTCCTTAAGTGCCACAGCAGAGTCCTTAAATACCGCAGCAGAGTGTTTAAATAATGCAGCAGAGTCCTTAAATAATGCAGCAAAGTCCTTAAATACTGAAGCAGAGTCCTTAAATATTGCAACAAAGTCCTAAAATAATGCAGCAGAGTCCTTAAATACCGCAGCAGAGTCGTTAAATATTGCAGCAAAGTACTTAAATAATGCAGCAGAGTCCTTAAATACCGCAGCAGATTGCTTAAATAATGTAGCAGAGTCCTTAAATAATGCAACAGAGTCCTTAAATAATGCAGCAGAGTCCTTAAATAATGCAACAAAGTCCTTAAATAATGCAGCAGAGTCCTTAAATACTGAAGCAGAGTCCTTAAATATTGCAGCAAAGTCCTTAAATAATGCATGAGAGTCCTTAAATACCGCAGCCGATTACTTAAATAATTCAGCAAAGTCCTTAAATAATGCAGCAGAGTCCTTAAGTGCCACAGCAGAGTCCTTAAATACCGCAGCGGAGTGCTTAAATAATGCAGCAGAGTCCTTAAATAATGCAGCACCATCCTTAAATAATGCAGCAAAGTCCTTAAATACTGAAGCAGAGTCCTTAAATATTGCAAAAAAGTCCTAAAATAATGCAGCAGAATCCTTAAATACCGCAGCAGAGTCCTTAAATATTGCAGCAAAGTACTTAAATAATGCAGCAGAGTCCTTAAATAATGCAACAAAGTCCTTAAATAATGCAGCATAGTCCTTAACTAATGCAACAAAGTCTATAAACAAGGCAGCAGAGTCCTTAAATAATGCAGCAAAGTCCTTAAATAATGCAGCAGAGTCCTTAGATAATGCAACAACGTCCTTAAATAATGCAGCAGAGTCCTTAAATAACGCAGCAGAGTACTTAAATAATTCAGCAAAGTCCTTAAATAATGCAGCAGAGTCCTTAAATAATGCAGCAGAGTCCTCAAATGCTTCAGCAGAGTGAATACATAATGCAGCAGAGTCCTTAAATAATGCAACAAAGTCCTTAAATAATGCAGCAGAGTCCTTAAATAATGCAGCAAAGTCCTTAAATAAAGCAGCAGAGTCCTTAAATAATGCAACAAAGTCCTTAAATAATGCAGCAGAGTCCTTAAATACTGAAGCAGAGTCCATATCTTTGCAGAAAAGTCCTTAAATACCGCAGCATAGTCATTAAATTATGCAGCAAAGTCCTTAAATAATGCAGCAGAGTCCTGAAATACCGCATCAGATTGCTTAAATAATGTAGCAGAGTCCTTAAATAATGCAACAGAGTCCTTAAATAATGCAGCAGAGTCCTCAAAAGCTTCAGAAGAGTCATTAAATAATGCAGCAGAGTCCTTAAATAATGTAGCAAATTCATTAAATAATGCAGCAGAGACCTTAAATAATGCAACAAAGTCCTTAAATTATGCAGCCGAGTCCTTAAATAATACAGCAAAGCCCTTAAATAATGCAGCAGAGTCGTTAAGTAATGCAGCAAATTACTTAAATAATGCAGCAGTGTACTTAAATAATGCAACAAAGTCCATAAATAATGAAGCAAAGTCCTTAAATAATGCAGCAGAGTCCTTAAATACCACAGCAGAGAACTTAAATAATGCAAGAAAGTCCCTAAATAATGCAGTAGAGTCCTTAAATCCTGAAGCAGAGTCCTAAAATAATGCAGCTAATTCCTTAAATAATGCAGTAGAGTCCTTAAATACCGCAGCAGAGTCCTTAAATAATTCAGCAAAGTCCTTAAATAATGCAGCAGAGTCCTTAAATTTTACAGCAGAGTCCTTAAGTGCCACAGCAGAGTCCTTAAATACCGCAGCAGAGTGTTTAAATAATGCAGCAGAGTCCTTAAATAATGCAGCAAAGTCCTTAAATACTGAAGCAGAGTCCTTAAATATTGCAACAAAGTCCTAAAATAATGCAGCAGAGTCCTTAAATACCGCAGCAGAGTCGTTAAATATTGCAGCAAAGTACTTAAATAATGCAGCAGAGTCCTTAAATACCGCAGCAGATTGCTTAAATAATGTAGCAGAGTCCTTAAATAATGCAACAGAGTCCTTAAATAATGCAGCAGAGTCCTTAAATAATGCAACAAAGTCCTTAAATAATGCAGCAGAGTCCTTAAATACTGAAGCAGAGTCCTTAAATATTGCAGCAAAGTCCTTAAATAATGCATGAGAGTCCTTAAATACCGCAGCCGATTACTTAAATAATTCAGCAAAGTCCTTAAATAATGCAGCAGAGTCCTTAAGTGCCACAGCAGAGTCCTTAAATACCGCAGCGGAGTGCTTAAATAATGCAGCAGAGTCCTTAAATAATGCAGCACCATCCTTAAATAATGCAGCAAAGTCCTTAAATACTGAAGCAGAGTCCTTAAATATTGCAAAAAAGTCCTAAAATAATGCAGCAGAATCCTTAAATACCGCAGCAGAGTCCTTAAATATTGCAGCAAAGTACTTAAATAATGCAGCAGAGTCCTTAAATAATGCAACAAAGTCCTTAAATAATGCAGCATAGTCCTTAACTAATGCAACAAAGTCTATAAATAAGGCAGCAGAGTCCTTAAATAATGCAGCAAAGTCCTTAAATAATGCAGCAGAGTCCTTAAATAACGCAGCAGAGTACTTAAATAATTCAGCAAAGTCCTTAAATAATGCAGCAGAGTCCTTAAATAATGCAGCAGAGTCCTCAAATGCTTCAGCAGAGTGAATACATAATGCAGCAGAGTCCTTAAATAATGCAACAAAGTCCTTAAATAATGCAGCAGAGTCCTTAAATAATGCAGCAAAGTCCTTAAATAAAGCAGCAGAGTCCTTAAATAATGCAACAAAGTCCTTAAATAATGCAGCAGAGTCCTTAAATACTGAAGCAGAGTCCATATCTTTGCAGAAAAGTCCTTAAATACCGCAGCATAGTCATTAAATTATGCAGCAAAGTCCTTAAATAATGCAGCAGAGTCCTGAAATACCGCATCAGATTGCTTAAATAATGTAGCAGAGTCCTTAAATAATGCAACAGAGTCCTTAAATAATGCAGCAGAGTCCTTAAATACCGCAGCAGATTGCTTAAATAATGTAGCAGAGTCCTTAAATAATGCAACAGAGTCCTTAAATAATGCAGCAGAGTCCTTAAATAATGCAACAAAGTCCTTAAATAATGCAGCAGAGTCCTTAAATACTGAAGCAGAGTCCTTAAATATTGCAGCAAAGTCCTTAAATAATGCATGAGAGTCCTTAAATACCGCAGCCGATTACTTAAATAATTCAGCAAAGTCCTTAAATAATGCAGCAGAGTCCTTAAGTGCCACAGCAGAGTCCTTAAATACCGCAGCGGAGTGCTTAAATAATGCAGCAGAGTCCTTAAATAATGCAGCACCATCCTTAAATAATGCAGCAAAGTCCTTAAATACTGAAGCAGAGTCCTTAAATATTGCAAAAAAGTCCTAAAATAATGCAGCAGAATCCTTAAATACCGCAGCAGAGTCCTTAAATATTGCAGCAAAGTACTTAAATAATGCAGCAGAGTCCTTAAATAATGCAACAAAGTCCTTAAATAATGCAGCATAGTCCTTAACTAATGCAACAAAGTCTATAAATAAGGCAGCAGAGTCCTTAAATAATGCAGCAAAGTCCTTAAATAATGCAGCAGAGTCCTTAGATAATGCAACAACGTCCTTAAATAATGCAGCAGAGTCCTTAAATAACGCAGCAGAGTACTTAAATAATTCAGCAAAGTCCTTAAATAATGCAGCAGAGTCCTTAAATAATGCAGCAGAGTCCTCAAATGCTTCAGCAGAGTGAATACATAATGCAGCAGAGTCCTTAAATAATGCAACAAAGTCCTTAAATAATGCAGCAGAGTCCTTAAATAATGCAGCAAAGTCCTTAAATAAAGCAGCAGAGTCCTTAAATAATGCAACAAAGTCCTTAAATAATGCAGCAGAGTCCTTAAATACTGAAGCAGAGTCCATATCTTTGCAGAAAAGTCCTTAAATACCGCAGCATAGTCATTAAATTATGCAGCAAAGTCCTTAAATAATGCAGCAGAGTCCTGAAATACCGCATCAGATTGCTTAAATAATGTAGCAGAGTCCTTAAATAATGCAACAGAGTCCTTAAATAATGCAGCAGAGTCCTTAAATAATGCAACAAAGTCCTTAAATAATGCAGCAGAGTCCTTAAATACTGAAGCAGAGTCCTTAAATATTGCAGCAAAGTCTTTAAATAATGCAGCAGAGTCCTTAAATACCGCAGCAGAGTCCTTAAATATTGCAGCAAAGTACTTAAATAATGCAGCAGAGTCCTTAAATAATGCAGCAGAGTCCTCAAATGCTTCAGCAGAGTCAATACATAATGCAGCAGAGTCCTTAAATAATGCAACAAAGTCCTTAAATAATGCAGCAGAGTAATTAAATAATGCAGCAAAGTCCTTAAATAAAGCAGCAGAGTCCTTACATAATGCAACAAAGTCCTTAAATAATGCAGCCGAGTCCTTAAATACTGAAGCAGAGTCCTTAAATTTGCAGCAAAGTCCTTAAATACCGCAGCAGAGTCATTAAATAATGCAGCAAAGTCCTTAAATAATGCAGCAGAGTCCTTAAATACCGCAGCAGATTGCTTTAATAATGTAGCAGAGTCCTTAAATAATGCAACAGAGTCCTTAAATAATGCAGCAGAGTCCTTAAATAATGCAACATAGTTCTTAAATAATGCAGCAAAGTCCTTAAATTATGCAGCAGAGTCCTTAAATACCGCAGCAGATTGCTTATATAATGTAGCAGAGTCCTTAAATAATGCAACAGAGTCCTTAAATAATGCAGCAGAGTCCTCAAAAGCTTCAGAAGAGTCATTAAATAATGCCGCAGAGTCCTTAAATAATGTAGCAAATTCATTAAATAATGCAGCAGAGACCTTAAATAATGCAACAAAGTCCTTAAATTATGCAGCCGAGTCCTTAAATAATACAGCAAAGCCCTTAAATAATGCAGCAGAGTCGTTAAGTAATGCAGCAAATTACTTAAATAATGCAGCAGTGTACTTAAATAATTCAACAAAGTCCATAAATAATGAAGCAAAGTCCTTAAATAATGCAGCAGAGTCCTTAAATACCACAGCAGAGAACTTAAATAATGCAAGAAAGTCCCTAAATAATGCAGTAGAGTCCTTAAATCCTGAAGCAGAGTCCTAAAATATTGCAGCTAATTCCTTAAATAATGCAGTAGAGTCCTTAAATACCGCAGCAGAGTCCTTAAATAATTCAGCAAAGTCCTTAAATAATGCAGCAGAGTCCTTAAATTTTACAGCAGAGTCCTTAAGTGCCACAGCAGAGTCCTTAAATACCGCAGCAGAGTGTTTAAATAATGCAGCAGAGTCCTTAAATAATGCAGCAAAGTCCTTAAATACTGAAGCAGAGTCCTTAAATATTGCAACAAAGTCCTAAAATAATGCAGCAGAGTCCTTAAATACCGCAGCAGAGTCGTTAAATATTGCAGCAAAGTACTTAAATAATGCAGCAGAGTCCTTAAATACCGCAGCAGATTGCTTAAATAATGTAGCAGAGTCCTTAAATAATGCAACAGAGTCCTTAAATAATGCAGCAGAGTCCTTAAATAATGCAACAAAGTCCTTAAATAATGCAGCAGAGTCCTTAAATACTGAAGCAGAGTCCTTAAATATTGCAGCAAAGTCCTTAAATAATGCATGAGAGTCCTTAAATACCGCAGCCGATTACTTAAATAATTCAGCAAAGTCCTTAAATAATGCAGCAGAGTCCTTAAGTGCCACAGCAGAGTCCTTAAATACCGCAGCGGAGTGCTTAAATAATGCAGCAGAGTCCTTAAATAATGCAGCACCATCCTTAAATAATGCAGCAAAGTCCTTAAATACTGAAGCAGAGTCCTTAAATATTGCAAAAAAGTCCTAAAATAATGCAGCAGAATCCTTAAATACCGCAGCAGAGTCCTTAAATATTGCAGCAAAGTACTTAAATAATGCAGCAGAGTCCTTAAATAATGCAACAAAGTCCTTAAATAATGCAGCATAGTCCTTAACTAATGCAACAAAGTCTATAAACAAGGCAGCAGAGTCCTTAAATAATGCAGCAAAGTCCTTAAATAATGCAGCAGAGTCCTTAGATAATGCAACAACGTCCTTAAATAATGCAGCAGAGTCCTTAAATAACGCAGCAGAGTACTTAAATAATTCAGCAAAGTCCTTAAATAATGCAGCAGAGTCCTTAAATAATGCAGCAGAGTCCTCAAATGCTTCAGCAGAGTGAATACATAATGCAGCAGAGTCCTTAAATAATGCAACAAAGTCCTTAAATAATGCAGCAGAGTCCTTAAATAATGCAGCAAAGTCCTTAAATAAAGCAGCAGAGTCCTTAAATAATGCAACAAAGTCCTTAAATAATGCAGCAGAGTCCTTAAATACTGAAGCAGAGTCCATATCTTTGCAGAAAAGTCCTTAAATACCGCAGCATAGTCATTAAATTATGCAGCAAAGTCCTTAAATAATGCAGCAGAGTCCTGAAATACCGCATCAGATTGCTTAAATAATGTAGCAGAGTCCTTAAATAATGCAACAGAGTCCTTAAATAATGCAGCAGAGTCCTCAAAAGCTTCAGAAGAGTCATTAAATAATGCAGCAGAGTCCTTAAATAATGTAGCAAATTCATTAAATAATGCAGCAGAGACCTTAAATAATGCAACAAAGTCCTTAAATTATGCAGCCGAGTCCTTAAATAATACAGCAAAGCCCTTAAATAATGCAGCAGAGTCGTTAAGTAATGCAGCAAATTACTTAAATAATGCAGCAGTGTACTTAAATAATGCAACAAAGTCCATAAATAATGAAGCAAAGTCCTTAAATAATGCAGCAGAGTCCTTAAATACCACAGCAGAGAACTTAAATAATGCAAGAAAGTCCCTAAATAATGCAGTAGAGTCCTTAAATCCTGAAGCAGAGTCCTAAAATAATGCAGCTAATTCCTTAAATAATGCAGTAGAGTCCTTAAATACCGCAGCAGAGTCCTTAAATAATTCAGCAAAGTCCTTAAATAATGCAGCAGAGTCCTTAAATTTTACAGCAGAGTCCTTAAGTGCCACAGCAGAGTCCTTAAATACCGCAGCAGAGTGTTTAAATAATGCAGCAGAGTCCTTAAATAATGCAGCAAAGTCCTTAAATACTGAAGCAGAGTCCTTAAATATTGCAACAAAGTCCTAAAATAATGCAGCAGAGTCCTTAAATACCGCAGCAGAGTCGTTAAATATTGCAGCAAAGTACTTAAATAATGCAGCAGAGTCCTTAAATACCGCAGCAGATTGCTTAAATAATGTAGCAGAGTCCTTAAATAATGCAACAGAGTCCTTAAATAATGCAGCAGAGTCCTTAAATAATGCAACAAAGTCCTTAAATAATGCAGCAGAGTCCTTAAATACTGAAGCAGAGTCCTTAAATATTGCAGCAAAGTCCTTAAATAATGCATGAGAGTCCTTAAATACCGCAGCCGATTACTTAAATAATTCAGCAAAGTCCTTAAATAATGCAGCAGAGTCCTTAAGTGCCACAGCAGAGTCCTTAAATACCGCAGCGGAGTGCTTAAATAATGCAGCAGAGTCCTTAAATAATGCAGCACCATCCTTAAATAATGCAGCAAAGTCCTTAAATACTGAAGCAGAGTCCTTAAATATTGCAAAAAAGTCCTAAAATAATGCAGCAGAATCCTTAAATACCGCAGCAGAGTCCTTAAATATTGCAGCAAAGTACTTAAATAATGCAGCAGAGTCCTTAAATAATGCAACAAAGTCCTTAAATAATGCAGCATAGTCCTTAACTAATGCAACAAAGTCTATAAATAAGGCAGCAGAGTCCTTAAATAATGCAGCAAAGTCCTTAAATAATGCAGCAGAGTCCTTAAATAACGCAGCAGAGTACTTAAATAATTCAGCAAAGTCCTTAAATAATGCAGCAGAGTCCTTAAATAATGCAGCAGAGTCCTCAAATGCTTCAGCAGAGTGAATACATAATGCAGCAGAGTCCTTAAATAATGCAACAAAGTCCTTAAATAATGCAGCAGAGTCCTTAAATAATGCAGCAAAGTCCTTAAATAAAGCAGCAGAGTCCTTAAATAATGCAACAAAGTCCTTAAATAATGCAGCAGAGTCCTTAAATACTGAAGCAGAGTCCATATCTTTGCAGAAAAGTCCTTAAATACCGCAGCATAGTCATTAAATTATGCAGCAAAGTCCTTAAATAATGCAGCAGAGTCCTGAAATACCGCATCAGATTGCTTAAATAATGTAGCAGAGTCCTTAAATAATGCAACAGAGTCCTTAAATAATGCAGCAGAGTCCTTAAATACCGCAGCAGATTGCTTAAATAATGTAGCAGAGTCCTTAAATAATGCAACAGAGTCCTTAAATAATGCAGCAGAGTCCTTAAATAATGCAACAAAGTCCTTAAATAATGCAGCAGAGTCCTTAAATACTGAAGCAGAGTCCTTAAATATTGCAGCAAAGTCCTTAAATAATGCATGAGAGTCCTTAAATACCGCAGCCGATTACTTAAATAATTCAGCAAAGTCCTTAAATAATGCAGCAGAGTCCTTAAGTGCCACAGCAGAGTCCTTAAATACCGCAGCGGAGTGCTTAAATAATGCAGCAGAGTCCTTAAATAATGCAGCACCATCCTTAAATAATGCAGCAAAGTCCTTAAATACTGAAGCAGAGTCCTTAAATATTGCAAAAAAGTCCTAAAATAATGCAGCAGAATCCTTAAATACCGCAGCAGAGTCCTTAAATATTGCAGCAAAGTACTTAAATAATGCAGCAGAGTCCTTAAATAATGCAACAAAGTCCTTAAATAATGCAGCATAGTCCTTAACTAATGCAACAAAGTCTATAAATAAGGCAGCAGAGTCCTTAAATAATGCAGCAAAGTCCTTAAATAATGCAGCAGAGTCCTTAGATAATGCAACAACGTCCTTAAATAATGCAGCAGAGTCCTTAAATAACGCAGCAGAGTACTTAAATAATTCAGCAAAGTCCTTAAATAATGCAGCAGAGTCCTTAAATAATGCAGCAGAGTCCTCAAATGCTTCAGCAGAGTGAATACATAATGCAGCAGAGTCCTTAAATAATGCAACAAAGTCCTTAAATAATGCAGCAGAGTCCTTAAATAATGCAGCAAAGTCCTTAAATAAAGCAGCAGAGTCCTTAAATAATGCAACAAAGTCCTTAAATAATGCAGCAGAGTCCTTAAATACTGAAGCAGAGTCCATATCTTTGCAGAAAAGTCCTTAAATACCGCAGCATAGTCATTAAATTATGCAGCAAAGTCCTTAAATAATGCAGCAGAGTCCTGAAATACCGCATCAGATTGCTTAAATAATGTAGCAGAGTCCTTAAATAATGCAACAGAGTCCTTAAATAATGCAGCAGAGTCCTTAAATAATGCAACAAAGTCCTTAAATAATGCAGCAGAGTCCTTAAATACTGAAGCAGAGTCCTTAAATATTGCAGCAAAGTCTTTAAATAATGCAGCAGAGTCCTTAAATACCGCAGCAGAGTCCTTAAATATTGCAGCAAAGTACTTAAATAATGCAGCAGAGTCCTTAAATAATGCAGCAGAGTCCTCAAATGCTTCAGCAGAGTCAATACATAATGCAGCAGAGTCCTTAAATAATGCAACAAAGTCCTTAAATAATGCAGCAGAGTAATTAAATAATGCAGCAAAGTCCTTAAATAAAGCAGCAGAGTCCTTACATAATGCAACAAAGTCCTTAAATAATGCAGCCGAGTCCTTAAATACTGAAGCAGAGTCCTTAAATTTGCAGCAAAGTCCTTAAATACCGCAGCAGAGTCATTAAATAATGCAGCAAAGTCCTTAAATAATGCAGCAGAGTCCTTAAATACCGCAGCAGATTGCTTTAATAATGTAGCAGAGTCCTTAAATAATGCAACAGAGTCCTTAAATAATGCAGCAGAGTCCTTAAATAATGCAACATAGTTCTTAAATAATGCAGCAAAGTCCTTAAATTATGCAGCAGAGTCCTTAAATACCGCAGCAGATTGCTTATATAATGTAGCAGAGTCCTTAAATAATGCAACAGAGTCCTTAAATAATGCAGCAGAGTCCTCAAAAGCTTCAGAAGAGTCATTAAATAATGCCGCAGAGTCCTTAAATAATGTAGCAAATTCATTAAATAATGCAGCAGAGACCTTAAATAATGCAACAAAGTCCTTAAATTATGCAGCCGAGTCCTTAAATAATACAGCAAAGCCCTTAAATAATGCAGCAGAGTCGTTAAGTAATGCAGCAAATTACTTAAATAATGCAGCAGTGTACTTAAATAATTCAACAAAGTCCATAAATAATGAAGCAAAGTCCTTAAATAATGCAGCAGAGTCCTTAAATACCACAGCAGAGAACTTAAATAATGCAAGAAAGTCCCTAAATAATGCAGTAGAGTCCTTAAATCCTGAAGCAGAGTCCTAAAATATTGCAGCTAATTCCTTAAATAATGCAGTAGAGTCCTTAAATACCGCAGCAGAGTCCTTAAATAATTCAGCAAAGTCCTTAAATAATGCAGCAGAGTCCTTAAATTTTACAGCAGAGTCCTTAAGTGCCACAGCAGAGTCCTTAAATACCGCAGCAGAGTGTTTAAATAATGCAGCAGAGTCCTTAAATAATGCAGCAAAGTCCTTAAATACTGAAGCAGAGTCCTTAAATATTGCAACAAAGTCCTAAAATAATGCAGCAGAGTCCTTAAATACCGCAGCAGAGTCGTTAAATATTGCAGCAAAGTACTTAAATAATGCAGCAGAGTCCTTAAATACCGCAGCAGATTGCTTAAATAATGTAGCAGAGTCCTTAAATAATGCAACAGAGTCCTTAAATAATGCAGCAGAGTCCTTAAATAATGCAACAAAGTCCTTAAATAATGCAGCAGAGTCCTTAAATACTGAAGCAGAGTCCTTAAATATTGCAGCAAAGTCCTTAAATAATGCATGAGAGTCCTTAAATACCGCAGCCGATTACTTAAATAATTCAGCAAAGTCCTTAAATAATGCAGCAGAGTCCTTAAGTGCCACAGCAGAGTCCTTAAATACCGCAGCGGAGTGCTTAAATAATGCAGCAGAGTCCTTAAATAATGCAGCACCATCCTTAAATAATGCAGCAAAGTCCTTAAATACTGAAGCAGAGTCCTTAAATATTGCAAAAAAGTCCTAAAATAATGCAGCAGAATCCTTAAATACCGCAGCAGAGTCCTTAAATATTGCAGCAAAGTACTTAAATAATGCAGCAGAGTCCTTAAATAATGCAACAAAGTCCTTAAATAATGCAGCATAGTCCTTAACTAATGCAACAAAGTCTATAAACAAGGCAGCAGAGTCCTTAAATAATGCAGCAAAGTCCTTAAATAATGCAGCAGAGTCCTTAGATAATGCAACAACGTCCTTAAATAATGCAGCAGAGTCCTTAAATAACGCAGCAGAGTACTTAAATAATTCAGCAAAGTCCTTAAATAATGCAGCAGAGTCCTTAAATAATGCAGCAGAGTCCTCAAATGCTTCAGCAGAGTGAATACATAATGCAGCAGAGTCCTTAAATAATGCAACAAAGTCCTTAAATAATGCAGCAGAGTCCTTAAATAATGCAGCAAAGTCCTTAAATAAAGCAGCAGAGTCCTTAAATAATGCAACAAAGTCCTTAAATAATGCAGCAGAGTCCTTAAATACTGAAGCAGAGTCCATATCTTTGCAGAAAAGTCCTTAAATACCGCAGCATAGTCATTAAATTATGCAGCAAAGTCCTTAAATAATGCAGCAGAGTCCTGAAATACCGCATCAGATTGCTTAAATAATGTAGCAGAGTCCTTAAATAATGCAACAGAGTCCTTAAATAATGCAGCAGAGTCCTCAAAAGCTTCAGAAGAGTCATTAAATAATGCAGCAGAGTCCTTAAATAATGTAGCAAATTCATTAAATAATGCAGCAGAGACCTTAAATAATGCAACAAAGTCCTTAAATTATGCAGCCGAGTCCTTAAATAATACAGCAAAGCCCTTAAATAATGCAGCAGAGTCGTTAAGTAATGCAGCAAATTACTTAAATAATGCAGCAGTGTACTTAAATAATGCAACAAAGTCCATAAATAATGAAGCAAAGTCCTTAAATAATGCAGCAGAGTCCTTAAATACCACAGCAGAGAACTTAAATAATGCAAGAAAGTCCCTAAATAATGCAGTAGAGTCCTTAAATCCTGAAGCAGAGTCCTAAAATAATGCAGCTAATTCCTTAAATAATGCAGTAGAGTCCTTAAATACCGCAGCAGAGTCCTTAAATAATTCAGCAAAGTCCTTAAATAATGCAGCAGAGTCCTTAAATTTTACAGCAGAGTCCTTAAGTGCCACAGCAGAGTCCTTAAATACCGCAGCAGAGTGTTTAAATAATGCAGCAGAGTCCTTAAATAATGCAGCAAAGTCCTTAAATACTGAAGCAGAGTCCTTAAATATTGCAACAAAGTCCTAAAATAATGCAGCAGAGTCCTTAAATACCGCAGCAGAGTCGTTAAATATTGCAGCAAAGTACTTAAATAATGCAGCAGAGTCCTTAAATACCGCAGCAGATTGCTTAAATAATGTAGCAGAGTCCTTAAATAATGCAACAGAGTCCTTAAATAATGCAGCAGAGTCCTTAAATAATGCAACAAAGTCCTTAAATAATGCAGCAGAGTCCTTAAATACTGAAGCAGAGTCCTTAAATATTGCAGCAAAGTCCTTAAATAATGCATGAGAGTCCTTAAATACCGCAGCCGATTACTTAAATAATTCAGCAAAGTCCTTAAATAATGCAGCAGAGTCCTTAAGTGCCACAGCAGAGTCCTTAAATACCGCAGCGGAGTGCTTAAATAATGCAGCAGAGTCCTTAAATAATGCAGCACCATCCTTAAATAATGCAGCAAAGTCCTTAAATACTGAAGCAGAGTCCTTAAATATTGCAAAAAAGTCCTAAAATAATGCAGCAGAATCCTTAAATACCGCAGCAGAGTCCTTAAATATTGCAGCAAAGTACTTAAATAATGCAGCAGAGTCCTTAAATAATGCAACAAAGTCCTTAAATAATGCAGCATAGTCCTTAACTAATGCAACAAAGTCTATAAATAAGGCAGCAGAGTCCTTAAATAATGCAGCAAAGTCCTTAAATAATGCAGCAGAGTCCTTAAATAACGCAGCAGAGTACTTAAATAATTCAGCAAAGTCCTTAAATAATGCAGCAGAGTCCTTAAATAATGCAGCAGAGTCCTCAAATGCTTCAGCAGAGTGAATACATAATGCAGCAGAGTCCTTAAATAATGCAACAAAGTCCTTAAATAATGCAGCAGAGTCCTTAAATAATGCAGCAAAGTCCTTAAATAAAGCAGCAGAGTCCTTAAATAATGCAACAAAGTCCTTAAATAATGCAGCAGAGTCCTTAAATACTGAAGCAGAGTCCATATCTTTGCAGAAAAGTCCTTAAATACCGCAGCATAGTCATTAAATTATGCAGCAAAGTCCTTAAATAATGCAGCAGAGTCCTGAAATACCGCATCAGATTGCTTAAATAATGTAGCAGAGTCCTTAAATAATGCAACAGAGTCCTTAAATAATGCAGCAGAGTCCTTAAATAATGCAACAAAGTCCTTAAATAATGCAGCAGAGTCCTTAAATACTGAAGCAGAGTCCTTAAATATTGCAGCAAAGTCTTTAAATAATGCAGCAGAGTCCTTAAATACCGCAGCAGAGTCCTTAAATATTGCAGCAAAGTACTTAAATAATGCAGCAGAGTCCTTAAATAATGCAGCAGAGTCCTCAAATGCTTCAGCAGAGTCAATACATAATGCAGCAGAGTCCTTAAATAATGCAACAAAGTCCTTAAATAATGCAGCAGAGTAATTAAATAATGCAGCAAAGTCCTTAAATAAAGCAGCAGAGTCCTTACATAATGCAACAAAGTCCTTAAATAATGCAGCCGAGTCCTTAAATACTGAAGCAGAGTCCTTAAATTTGCAGCAAAGTCCTTAAATACCGCAGCAGAGTCATTAAATAATGCAGCAAAGTCCTTAAATAATGCAGCAGAGTCCTTAAATACCGCAGCAGATTGCTTTAATAATGTAGCAGAGTCCTTAAATAATGCAACAGAGTCCTTAAATAATGCAGCAGAGTCCTTAAATAATGCAACATAGTTCTTAAATAATGCAGCAAAGTCCTTAAATTATGCAGCAGAGTCCTTAAATACCGCAGCAGATTGCTTATATAATGTAGCAGAGTCCTTAAATAATGCAACAGAGTCCTTAAATAATGCAGCAGAGTCCTCAAAAGCTTCAGAAGAGTCATTAAATAATGCCGCAGAGTCCTTAAATAATGTAGCAAATTCATTAAATAATGCAGCAGAGACCTTAAATAATGCAACAAAGTCCTTAAATTATGCAGCCGAGTCCTTAAATAATACAGCAAAGCCCTTAAATAATGCAGCAGAGTCGTTAAGTAATGCAGCAAATTACTTAAATAATGCAGCAGTGTACTTAAATAATGCAACAAAGTCCATAAATAATGAAGCAAAGTCCTTAAATAATGCAGCAGAGTCCTTAAATACCACAGCAGAGAACTTAAATAATGCAAGAAAGTCCCTAAATAATGCAGTAGAGTCCTTAAATCCTGAAGCAGAGTCCTAAAATATTGCAGCTAATTCCTTAAATAATGCAGTAGAGTCCTTAAATACCGCAGCAGAGTCCTTAAATAATTCAGCAAAGTCCTTAAATAATGCAGCAGAGTCCTTAAATTTTACAGCAGAGTCCTTAAGTGCCACAGCAGAGTCCTTAAATACCGCAGCAGAGTGTTTAAATAATGCAGCAGAGTCCTTAAATAATGCAGCAAAGTCCTTAAATACTGAAGCAGAGTCCTTAAATATTGCAACAAGGTCCTAAAATAATGCAGCAGAGTCCTTAAATACCGCAGCAGAGTCGTTAAATATTGCAGCAAAGTACTTAAATAATGCAGCAGAGTCCTTAAATACCGCAGCAGATTGCTTAAATAATGTAGCAGAGTCCTTAAATAATGCAACAGAGTCCTTAAATAATGCAGCAGAGTCCTTAAATAATGCAACAAAGTCCTTAAATAATGCAGCAGAGTCCTTAAATACTGAAGCAGAGTCCTTAAATATTGCAGCAAAGTCCTTAAATAATGCATGAGAGTCCTTAAATACCGCAGCCGATTACTTAAATAATTCAGCAAAGTCCTTAAATAATGCAGCAGAGTCCTTAAGTGCCACAGCAGAGTCCTTAAATACCGCAGCGGAGTGCTTAAATAATGCAGCAGAGTCCTTAAATAATGCAGCACCATCCTTAAATAATGCAGCAAAGTCCTTAAATACTGAAGCAGAGTCCTTAAATATTGCAAAAAAGTCCTAAAATAATGCAGCAGAATCCTTAAATACCGCAGCAGAGTCCTTAAATATTGCAGCAAAGTACTTAAATAATGCAGCAGAGTCCTTAAATAATGCAACAAAGTCCTTAAATAATGCAGCATAGTCCTTAACTAATGCAACAAAGTCTATAAATAAGGCAGCAGAGTCCTTAAATAATGCAGCAAAGTCCTTAAATAATGCAGCAGAGTCCTTAGATAATGCAACAACGTCCTTAAATAATGCAGCAGAGTCCTTAAATAACGCAGCAGAGTACTTAAATAATTCAGCAAAGTCCTTAAATAATGCAGCAGAGTCCTTAAATAATGCAGCAGAGTCCTCAAATGCTTCAGCAGAGTGAATACATAATGCAGCAGAGTCCTTAAATAATGCAACAAAGTCCTTAAATAATGCAGCAGAGTCCTTAAATAATGCAGCAAAGTCCTTAAATAAAGCAGCAGAGTCCTTAAATAATGCAACAAAGTCCTTAAATAATGCAGCAGAGTCCTTAAATACTGAAGCAGAGTCCATATCTTTGCAGAAAAGTCCTTAAATACCGCAGCATAGTCATTAAATTATGCAGCAAAGTCCTTAAATAATGCAGCAGAGTCCTGAAATACCGCATCAGATTGCTTAAATAATGTAGCAGAGTCCTTAAATAATGCAACAGAGTCCTTAAATAATGCAGCAGAGTCCTTAAATAATGCAACAAAGTCCTTAAATAATGCAGCAGAGTCCTTAAATACTGAAGCAGAGTCCTTAAATATTGCAGCAAAGTCTTTAAATAATGCAGCAGAGTCCTTAAATACCGCAGCAGAGTCCTTAAATATTGCAGCAAAGTACTTAAATAATGCAGCAGAGTCCTTAAATAATGCAACAAAGTCCTTAAATAATGCAGCAGAATCCTTAAATAATACAACAAAGTCCTTAAGTAATAATGAAGAGTCCTTAAATACCGCAGCAGAGTCTTTAAATAATGCAGCAAAGTCCTTAAATAATGCAGCAGAGTCCTTAAGTACCGCAGCAGAGTGCTTAAATAATGCAACAGAGTCTACAAATGCTTCAGCAGAGTCATGAAATAATGCAGCATAGTCCTTAAATAATGCAGCAAATTCATTAAATAATGCAGCAGAGACCTTAAATAATGCAACAAAGTCCTTAAATAATGCAGCAGAGTCCTTAAATAATGCTGCAGAGTCCTTAAATATTGCAGCAAATTCCTTAAATAATGCAGCAGAGTCCTTAAATACCGCAGCAGAGTCCTTACATAATGCAACAAAGTCACTAAATAATGCAGCAGAGTCCTTAAATAATGAAGCAGAGTCCTTAAATAATGCAGCAAAGTCCTTAAATAATGCTGCAGAGTCCTTAAATATTGCAGCAAATTCCTTAAATAATGCAGCAGAGTCCTTAAATACCACAGCAGAGTCCTTACATAATGCAACAAAGTCACTAAATAATGCAGCAGAGTCCTTAAATAATGAAGCAGAGTCCTTAAATAATGCAGCAAATTCCTTAAATAATGTAGCAGAGTCCTTAAAAAATGCAACAAAATCCTTAAATAATGCAGCAGAATCCTTAAATAATGCAGCAAAGTCCTTAAATAATGCAACAGAGTCCTTAAATACTGAAGCAGAGTCCTTAAATAATGCAGCAGAGTCCTTAAATAATGCAGCAGAGTTCTAAAATGCTTCAGCAGAGTCCTTAAATATTGCAACAAAGTCCTAAAATAATGCAGCAGAATCCTTAAATACCGCAGCAGAGTCCTTAAATATTGCAGCAAAGTACTTAAATAAGGCAGCAGAGTCCTTAAATAATGCAACAAAGTCCTTCAATAATGCAGCATAGTCCTTAACTAATGCAACAAAGTCAATAAATAATGCAGCAGAGTCCTTAAATAATGCAGCAACGTCCTTAAATAATGCAGCAGAGTCCTTAGATAATGCAACAACGTCCTTAAATAATGCAGCAGAGTCCTTAAATACCGCAGCAGAGTACTTAAATAATTCAGCAAAGTCCTTAAATAATGCAGCAGAGTCCTTAAATAATGCAGCAGAGTCCTCAAATGCTTCAGCAGAGTCAATACATAATGCAGCAGAGTCCTTAAATAATGCAACAAAGTCCTTAAATAATGCAGCAGAGTCCTTAAATAATGCAGCAAAGTCCTTAAATAATGCAGCAGAGTCCTTAGATAATGCAACAACGTCCTTAAATAATGCAGCAGAGTCCTTAAATAACGCAGCAGAGTACTTAAATAATTCAGCAAAGTCCTTAAATAATGCAGCAGAGACCTTAAATAATGCAGCAGAGTCCTCAAATGCTTCAGCAGAGTGAATACATAATGCAGCAGAGTCCTTAAATAATGCAACAAAGTCCTTAAATAATGCAGCAGAGTCCTTAAATAATGCAGCAAAGTCCTTAAATAAAGCAGCAGAGTCCTTAAAAAATGCAACAAAGTCCTTAAATAATGCAGCAGAGTCCTTAAATACTGAAGCAGAGTCCTTATCTTTGCAGAAAAGTCCTTAAATACCGCAGCAGAGTCATTAAATTATGCAGCAAAGTCCTTAAATAATGCAGCAGAGTCCTTAAATACCACAGCAGATTGCTTAAATAATGTAGCAGAGTCCTTAAATAATGCAACAGAGTCCTTAAATAATGCAGCAGAGTCCTTAAATAATGCAACAAAGTCCTTAAATAATGCAGCAGAGTCCTTAAATACTGAAGCAGAGTCCTTAAATATTGCAGCAAAGTCCTTAAATAATGCAGCAGAGTCCTTAAATACCGCAGCAGAGTCCT
This sequence comes from Phyllobates terribilis, assembly GCF_046119375.1. NCBI lineage: Eukaryota > Metazoa > Chordata > Amphibia > Anura > Dendrobatidae > Phyllobates > Phyllobates terribilis. The sequence goes on along the minus strand of NW_027362840.1, from coordinate 4,478,216 downwards.
TAAATATTGCAGCAAAGTACTTAAATAATGCAGCAGAGTCCTTAAATAATGCAACAAAGTCCTTAAATAATGCAGCAGAATCCTTAAATAATGCAACAAAGTCCTTAAGTAATAATGAAGAGTCCGTAAATACCGCAGCAGAGTCATTAAATAATGCAGCAAAGTCCTTAAATAATGCAGCAGAGTCCTTAAGTACCGCAGCAGAGTGCTTAAATAATGCAACAGAGTCCTCAAATGCTTCAGCAGAGTCCTTAAATAATGCAGCATAGTCCTTAAATAATGCAGCAGAGACCTTAAATAATGCAACAAAGTCCTTAAATAATGCAGCAGTCCTTAAATAATGCAGCAAAGTCCTTAAATAATGCTGCAGAGTCCTTAAATATTGCAGCAAATTCCTTAAATAATGCAGCAGAGTCCTTAAATACCGCAGCAGAGTCCTTACATAATGCAACAAAGTCACTAAATAATGCAGCAGAGTCCTTAAATAATGAAGCAGAGTCCTTAAATAATGCAGCAAATTCCTTAAATAATGTAGCAGAGTCCTTAAAAAATGCAACAAAATCCTTAAATAATGCAGCAGAATCCTTAAATAATGCAGCAAAGTCCTTAAATAATGCAACAGAGTCCTTAAATACTGAAGCAGAGTCCTTAAATAATGCAGCAGAGTTCTAAAATGCTTCAGCAGAGTCCTTAAATATTGCAACAAAGTCCTAAAATAATGCAGCAGAATCCTTAAATACCGCAGCAGAGTCCTTAAATATTGCAGCAAAGTACTTAAATAAGGCAGCAGAGTCCTTAAATAATGCAACAAAGTCCTTCAATAATGCAGCATAGTCCTTAACTAATGCAACAAAGTCAATAAATAATGCAGCAGAGTCCTTAAATAATGCAGCAACGTCCTTAAATAATGCAGCAGAGTCCTTAGATAATGCAACAACGTCCTTAAATAATGCAGCAGAGTCCTTAAATACCGCAGCAGAGTACTTAAATAATTCAGCAAAGTCCTTAAATAATGCAGCAGAGTCCTTAAATAATGCAGCAGAGTCCTCAAATGCTTCAGCAGAGTCAATACATAATGCAGCAGAGTCCTTAAATAATGCAACAAAGTCCTTAAATAATGCAGCAGAGTCCTTAAATAATGCAGCAAAGTCCTTAAATAAAGCAGCAGAGTCCTTACATAATGCAACAAAGTCCTTAAATAATGCAGCCGAGTCCTTAAATACTGAAGCAGAGTCCTTAAATTTGCAGCAAAGTCCTTAAATACCGCAGCAGAGTCATTAAATAATGCAGCAAAGTCCTTAAATAATGCAGCAGAGTCCTTAAATACCGCAGCAGATTGCTTTAATAATGTAGCAGATTCCTTAAATAATGCAACAGAGTCCTTAAATAATGCAGCAGAGTCCTTAAATAATGCAACATAGTTCTTAAATAATGCAGCAAAGTCCTTAAATTATGCAGCAGAGTCCTTAAATACCACAGCAGATTGCTTATATAATGTAGCAGAGTCCTTAAATAATGCAACAGAGTCCTTAAATAATGCAGCAGAGTCCTCAAAAGCTTCAGAAGAGTCATTAAATAATGCAGCAGAGTCCTTAAATAATGTAGCAAATTCATTAAATAATGCAGCAGAGACCTTAAATAATGCAACAAAGTCCTTAAATTATGCAGCCGAGTCCTTAAATAATACAGCAAAGCCCTTAAATAATGCAGCAGAGTCGTTAAGTAATGCAGCAAATTACTTAAATAATGCAGCAGTGTACTTAAATAATGCAACAAAGTCCATAAATAATGAAGCAAAGTCCTTAAATAATGCAGCAGAGTCCTTAAATACCGCAGCAGAGAACTTAAATAATGCAAGAAAGTCCCTAAATAATGCAGTAGAGTCCTTAAATCCTGAAGCAGAGTCCTAAAATAATGCAGCTAATTCCTTAAATAATGCAGTAGAGTCCTTAAATACCGCAGCAGAGTCCTTAAATAATTCAGCAAAGTCCTTAAATAATGCAGCAGAGTTCTTAAATTTTACAGCAGAGTCCTTAAGTGCCACAGCAGAGTCCTTAAATACCGCAGCAGAGTGCTTAAATAATGCAGCAGAGTCCTTAAATAATGCAGCAAAGTCCTTAAATACTGAAGCAGAGTCCTTAAATATTGCAACAAAGTCCTAAAATAATGCAGCAGAGTCCTTAAAAACCGCAGCAGAGTCGTTAAATATTGCAGCAAAGTACTTAAATAATGCAGCAGAGTCCTTAAATACCGCAGCAGATTGCTTAAATAATGTAGCAGAGTCCTTAAATAATGCAACAGAGTCCTTAAATAATGCAGCAGAGTCCTTAAATAATGCAACAAAGTCCTTAAATAATGCAGCAGAGTCCTTAAATACTGAAGCAGAGTCCTTAAATATTGCAGCAAAGTTCTTAAATAATGCATCAGAGTCCTTAAATACCGCAGCCGATTACTTAAATAATTCAGCAAAGTCCTTAAATAATGCAGCAGAGTCCTTAAGTGCCACAGCAGAGTCCTTAAATACCGCAGCGGAGTGCTTAAATAATGGAGCAGAGTCCTTAAATAATGCAGCACCATCCTTAAATAATGCAGCAAAGTCCTTAAATACTGAAGCAGAGTCCTTAAATATTGCAAAAAAGTCCTAAAATAATGCAGCAGAATCCTTAAATACCGCAGCAGAGTCCTTAAATATTGCAGCAAAGTACTTAAATAATGCAGCAGAGTCCTTAAATAATGCAACAAAGTCCTTAAATAATGCAGCATAGTCCTTAACTAATGCAACAAAGTCTATAAATAAGGCAGCAGAGTCCTTAAATAATGCAGCAAAGTCCTTAAATAATGCAGCAGAGTCCTTAGATAATGCAACAACGTCCTTAAATAATGCAGCAGAGTCCTTAAATAACTCAGCAGAGTACTTAAATAATTCAGCAAAGTCCTTAAATAATGCAGCAGAGTCCTTAAATAATGCAGCAGAGTCCTCAAATGCTTCAGCAGAGTGAATACATAATGCAGCAGAGTCCTTAAATAATGCAACAAAGTCCTTAAATAATGCAGCAGAGTCCTTAAATAATGCAGCAAAGTCCTTAAATAAAGCAGCAGAGTCCTTAAATAATGCAACAAAGTCCTTAAATAATGCAGCAGAGTCCTTAAATACTGAAGCAGAGTCCATATCTTTGCAGAAAAGTCCTTAAATACCGCAGCAGAGTCATTAAATTATGCAGCAAAGTCCTTAAATAATGCAGCAGAGTCCTGAAATACCGCAGCAGATTGCTTAAATAATGTAGCAGAGTCCTTAAATAATGCCACAGAGTCCTTAAATAATGCAGCAGAGTCCTTAAATAATGCAACAAAGTCCTTAGATAATGCAGCAGAGTCCTTAAATACTGAAGCAGAGTCTTTAAATATTGCAGCAAAGTCTTTAAATAATGCAGCAGAGTCCTTAAATACCGCAGCAGAGTCCTTAAATATTGCAGCAAAGTACTTAAATAATGCAGCAGAGTCCTTAAATAATGCAACAAAGTCCTTAAATAATGCAGCAGAATCCTTAAATAATGCAACAAAGTCCTTAAGTAATAATGAAGAGTCCTTAAATACCGCAGCAGAGTCATTAAATAATGCAGCAAAGTCCTTAAATAATGCAGCAGAGTCCTTAAGTACCGCAGCAGAGTGCTTAAATAATGCAACAGAGTCTACAAATGCTTCAGCAGAGTCATGAAATAATGCAGCATAGTCCTTAAATAATGCAGCAAATTCATTAAATAATGCAGCAGAGACCTTAAATAATGCAACAAAGTCCTTAAATAATGCAGCAGAGTCCTTAAATAATGCAGCAAAGTCCTTAAATAATGCTGCAGAGTCCTTAAATATTGCAGCAAATTCCTTAAATAATGCAGCAGAGTCCTTAAATACCGCAGCAGAGTCCTTACATAATGCAACAAAGTCACTAAATAATGCAGCAGAGTCCTTAAATAATGAAGCAGAGTCCTTAAATAATGCAGCAAAGTCCTTAAATAATGCTGCAGAGTCCTTAAATATTGCAGCAAATTCCTTAAATAATGCAGCAGAGTCCTTAAATACCGCAGCAGAGTCCTTACATAATGCAACAAAGTCACTAAATAATGCAGCAGAGTCCTTAAATAATGAAGCAGAGTCCTTAAATAATGCAGCAAATTCCTTAAATAATGTAGCAGAGTCCTTAAAAAATGCAACAAATCCTTAAATAATGCAGCAGAATCCTTAAATAATGCAGCAAAGTCCTTAAATAATGCAACAGAGTCCTTAAATACTGAAGCAGAGTCCTTAAATAATGCAGCAGAGTCCTTAAATAATGCAGCAGAGTTCTAAAATGCTTCAGCAGAGTCCTTAAATATTGCAACAAAGTCCTAAAATAATGCAGCAGAATCCTTAAATACCGCAGCAGAGTCCTTAAATATTGCAGCAAAGTACTTAAATAAGGCAGCAGAGTCCTTAAATAATGCAACAAAGTCCTTCAATAATGCAGCATAGTCCTTAACTAATGCAACAAAGTCAATAAATAATGCAGCAGAGTCCTTAAATAATGCAGCAACGTCCTTAAATAATGCAGCAGAGTCCTTAGATAATGCAACAACGTCCTTAAATAATGCAGCAGAGTCCTTAAATACCGCAGCAGAGTACTTAAATAATTCAGCAAAGTCCCTAAATAATGCAGCAGAGTCCTTAAATAATGCAGCAGAGTCCTCAAATGCTTCAGCAGAGTCAATACATAATGCAGCAGAGTCCTTAAATAATGCAACAAAGTCCTTAAATAATGCAGCAGAGTCCTTAAATAATGCAGCAAAGTCCTTAAATAAAGCAGCAGAGTCCTTACATAATGCAACAAAGTCCTTAAATAATGCAGCCGAGTCCTTAAATACTGAAGCAGAGTCCTTAAATTTGCAGCAAAGTCCTTAAATACCGCAGCAGAGTCATTAAATAATGCAGCAAAGTCCTTAAATAATGCAGCAGAGTCCTTAAATACCGCAGCAGATTGCTTTAATAATGTAGCAGAGTCCTTAAATAATGCAACAGAGTCCTTAAATAATGCAGCAGAGTCCTTAAATAATGCAACATAGTTCTTAAATAATGCAGCAAAGTCCTTAAATTATGCAGCAGAGTCCTTAAATACCGCAGCAGATTGCTTACATAATGTAGCAGAGTCCTTAAATAATGCAACAGAGTCCTTAAATAATGCAGCAGAGTCCTCAAAAGCTTCAGAAGAGTCATTAAATAATGCAGCAGCGTCCTTAAATAATGTAGCAAATTCATTAAATAATGCAGCAGAGACCTTAAATAATGCAACAAAGTCCTTAAATTATGCAGCCGAGTCCTTAACTAATACAGCAAAGCCCTTAAATAATGCAGCAGAGTCGTTAAGTAATGCAGCAAATTACTTAAATAATGCAGCAGTGTACTTAAATAATGCAACAAAGTCCATAAATAATGAAGCAAAGTCCTTAAATAATGCAGCAGAGTCCTTAAATACCGCAGCAGAGAACTTAAATAATGCAAGAAAGTCCCTAAGTAATGCAGTAGAGTCCTTAAATCCTGAAGCAGAGTCCTAAAATAATGCAGCTAATTCCTTAAATAATGCAGTAGAGTCCTTAAATACCGCAGCAGAGTCCTTAAATAATTCAGCAAAGTCCTTAAATAATGCAGCAGAGTCCTTAAATTTTACAGCAGAGTCCTTAAGTGCCACAGCAGAGTCCTTAAATACCGCAGCAGAGTGCTTAAATAATGCAGGAGAGTCCTTAAATAATGCAGCAAAGTCCTTAAATACTGAAGCAGAGTCCTTAAATATTGCAACAAAGTCCTAAAATAATGCAGCAGAGTCCTTAAATACTGCAGCAGAGTCGTTAAATATTGCAGCAAAGTACTTAAATAATGCAGCAGAGTCCTTAAATACCGCAGCAGATTGCTTAAATAATGTAGCAGAGTCCTTAAATAATGCAACAGAGTCCTTAAATAATGCAGCAGAGTCCTTAAATAATGCAACAAAGTCCTTAAATAATGCAGCAGAGTCCTTAAATACCGCAGCAGAGTCATTAAATAATGCAGCAAAGTCCTTAAATAATGCAGCAGAGTACTTAAATACCGGAGCAGAGTGCTTAAATAATGCAGCAGAGTCCTTAAATAATGCAGCACCATCCTTAAATAATGCAGCAAAGTCCTTAAATACTGAAGCAGAGTCCTTAAATATTGCAAAAAAGTCCTAAAATAATGCAGCAGAATCCTTAAATACCACAGCAGAGTCCTTAAATATTGCAGCAAAGTACTTAAATAATGCAGCAGAGTCCTTAAATAATGCAACAAAGTCCTTAAATAATGCAGCATAGTCCTTAACTAATGCAACAAAGTCTATAAATAATGCAGCAGAGTCCTTAAATAATGCAGCAAAGTCCTTAAATAATGCAGCAGAGTCCTTAGATAATGCAACAACGTCCTTAAATAATGCAGCAGAGTCCTTAAATAACGCAGCAGAGTACTTAAATAATTCAGCAAAGTCCTTAAATAATGCAGCAGAGTCCTTAAATAATGCAGCAGAGTCCTCAAATGCTTCAGCAGAGTGAATACATAATGCAGCAGAGTCCTTAAATAATGCAACAAAGTCCTTAAATATTGCAGCAGAGTCCTTAAATAATGCAGCAAAGTCCTTAAATAAAGCAGCAGAGTCCTTAAAAAATGCAACAAAGTCCTTAAATAATGCAGCAGAGTCCTTAAATACTGAAGCAGAGTCCTTATCTTTGCAGAAAAGTCCTTAAATACCGCAGCAAAGTCATTAAATTATGCAGCAAAGTCCTTAAATAATGCAGCAGAGTCCTTAAATACCGCAGCAGATTGCTTAAATAATGTAGCAGAGTCCTTAAATAATGCAACAGAGTCCTTAAATAATGCAGCAGAGTCCTTAAATAATGCAACAAAGTCCTTAAATAATGCAGCAGAGTCCTTAAATACTGAAGCAGAGTCCTTAAATATTGCAGCAAAGTCCTTAAATAATGCAGCAGAGTCCTTAAATACCACAGCAGAGTCCTTAAATATTGCAGCAAAGTAGTTAAATAATGCAGCAGAGTCCTTAAATAATGCAACAAAGTCCTTAAATAATGCAGCAGAATCCTTAAATAATGCAACAAAGTCCTTAAGTAATAATGAAGAGTCCGTAAATACCGCAGCAGAGTCATTAAATAATGCAGCAAAGTCCTTAAATAATGCAGCAGAGTCCTTAAGTACCGCAGCAGAGTGCTTAAATAATGCAACAGAGTCCTCAAATGCTTCAGCAGAGTCCTTAAATAATGCAGCATAGTCCTTAAATAATGCAGCAGAGACCTTAAATAATGCAACAAAGTCCTTAAATAATGCAGCAGTCCTTAAATAATGCAGCAAAGTCCTTAAATAATGCTGCAGAGTCCTTAAATATTGCAGCAAATTCCTTAAATAATGCAGCAGAGTCCTTAAATACCACAGCAGAGTCCTTACATAATGCAACAAAGTCACTAAATAATGCAGCAGAGTCCTTAAATAATGAAGCAGAGTCCTTAAATAATGCAGCAAATTCCTTAAATAATGTAGCAGAGTCCTTAAAAAATGCAACAAAATCCTTAAATAATGCAGCAGAATCCTTAAATAATGCAGCAAAGTCCTTAAATAATGCAACAGAGTCCTTAAATACTGAAGCAGAGTCCTTAAATAATGCAGCAGAGTCCTTAAATAACGCAGCAGAGTTCTAAAATGCTTCAGCAGAGTCCTTAAATATTGCAACAAAGTCCTAAAATAATGCAGCAGAATCCTTAAATACCGCAGCAGAGTCCTTAAATATTGCAGCAAAGTACTTAAATAAGGCAGCAGAGTCCTTAAATAATGCAACAAAGTCCTTCAATAATGCAGCATAGTCCTTAACTAATGCAACAAAGTCAATAAATAATGCAGCAGAGTCCTTAAATAATGCAGCAACGTCCTTAAATAATGCAGCAGAGTCCTTAGATAATGCAACAACGTCCTTAAATAATGCAGCAGAGTCCTTAAATACCGCAGCAGAGTACTTAAATAATTCAGCAAAGTCCTTAAATAATGCAGCAGAGTCCTTAAATAATGCAGCAGAGTCCTCAAATGCTTCAGCAGAGTCAATACATAATGCAGCAGAGTCCTTAAATAATGCAACAAAGTCCTTAAATAATGCAGCAGAGTCCTTAAATAATGCAGCAAAGTCCTTAAATAAAGCAGCAGAGTCCTTACATAATGCAACAAAGTCCTTAAATAATGCAGCCGAGTCCTTAAATACTGAAGCAGAGTCCTTAAATTTGCAGCAAAGTCCTTAAATACCGCAGCAGAGTCATTAAATAATGCAGCAAAGTCCTTAAATAATGCAGCAGAGTCCTTAAATACCGCAGCAGATTGCTTTAATAATGTAGCAGATTCCTTAAATAATGCAACAGAGTCCTTAAATAATGCAGCAGAGTCCTTAAATAATGCAACATAGTTCTTAAATAATGCAGCAAAGTCCTTAAATTATGCAGCAGAGTCCTTAAATACCGCAGCAGATTGCTTAAATAATGTAGCAGAGTCCTTAAATAATGCAACAGAGTCCTTAAATAATGCAGCAGAGTCCTTAAATAATGCAACAAAGTCCTTAAATAATGCAGCAGAGTCCTTAAATACTGAAGCAGAGTCCTTAAATATTGCAGCAAAGTCCTTAAATAATGCAGCAGAGTCCTTAAATACCACAGCAGAGTCCTTAAATATTGCAGCAAAGTAGTTAAATAATGCAGCAGAGTCCTTAAATAATGCAACAAAGTCCTTAAATAATGCAGCAGAATCCTTAAATAATGCAACAAAGTCCTTAAGTAATAATGAAGAGTCCGTAAATACCGCAGCAGAGTCATTAAATAATGCAGCAAAGTCCTTAAATAATGCAGCAGAGTCCTTAAGTACCGCAGCAGAGTGCTTAAATAATGCAACAGAGTCCTCAAATGCTTCAGCAGAGTCCTTAAATAATGCAGCATAGTCCTTAAATAATGCAGCAGAGACCTTAAATAATGCAACAAAGTCCTTAAATAATGCAGCAGTCCTTAAATAATGCAGCAAAGTCCTTAAATAATGCTGCAGAGTAGTTAAATATTGCAGCAAATTCCTTAAATAATGCAGCAGAGTCCTTAAATACCGCAGCAGAGTCTTAACATAATGCAACAAAGTCACTAAATAATGCAGCAGAGTCCTTAAATAATGAAGCAGAGTCCTTAAATAATGCAGCAAATTCCTTAAATAATGTAGCAGAGTCCTTAAAAAATGCAACAAAATCCTTAAATAATGCAGCAGAATCGTTAAATAATGCAGCAAAGTCCTTAAATAATGCAACAGAGTCCTTAAATACTGAAGCAGAGTCCTTAAATAATGCAGCAGAGTCCTTAAATAACGCAGCAGAGTTCTAAAATGCTTCAGCAGAGTCCTTAAATATTGCAACAAAGTCCTAAAATAATGCAGCAGAATCCTTAAATACCGCAGCAGAGTCCTTAAATATTGCAGCAAAGTACTTAAATAAGGCAGCAGAGTCCTTAAATAATGCAACAAAGTCCTTCAATAATGCAGCATAGTCCTTAACTAATGCAAAAAAGTCAATAAATAATGCAGCAGAGTCCTTAAATAATGCAGCAACGTCCTTAAATAATGCAGCAGAGTCCTTAGATAATGCAACAACGTCCTTAAATAATGCAGCAGAGTCCTTAAATACTGCAGCAGAGTACTTAAATAATTCAGCAAAGTCCTTAAATAATGCAGCAGAGTCCTTAAATAATGCAGCAGAGTCCTCAAATGCTTCAGCAGAGTCAATACATAATGCAGCAGAGTCCTTAAATAATGCAACAAAGTCCTTAAATAATGCAGCAGAGTCCTTAAATAATGCAGCAAAGTCCTTAAATAAAGCAGCAGAGTCCTTACATAATGCAACAAAGTCCTTAAATAATGCAGCCGAGTCCTTAAATACTGAAGCAGAGTCCTTAAATTTGCAGCAAAGTCCTTAAATACCGCAGCAGAGTCATTAAATAATGCAGCAAAGTCCTTAAATAATGCAGCAGAGTCCTTAAATACCGCAGCAGATTGCTTTAATAATGTAGCAGATTCCTTAAATAATGCAACAGAGTCCTTAAATAATGCAGCAGAGTCCTTAAATAATGCAACATAGTTCTTAAATAATGCAGCAAAGTCCTTAAATTATGCAGCAGAGTCCTTAAATACCGCAGCAGATTGCTTATATAATGTAGCAGAGTCCTTAAATAATGCAACAGAGTCCTTAAATAATGCAGCAGAGTCCTCAAAAGCTTCAGAAGAGTCATTAAATAATGCAGCAGAGTCCTTAAATAATGTAGCAAATTCATTAAATAATGCAGCAGAGACCTTAAATAATGCAACAAAGTCCTTAAATTATGCAGCCGAGTCCTTAAATAATACAGCAAAGCCCTTAAATAATGCAGCAGAGTCGTTAAGTAATGCAGCAAATTACTTAAATAATGCAGCAGTGTACTTAAATAATGCAACAAAGTCCATAAATAATGAAGCAAAGTCCTTAAATAATGCAGCAGAGTCCTTAAATACCGCAGCAGAGAACTTAAATAATGCAAGAAAGTCCCTAAATAATGCAGTAGAGTCCTTAAATCCTGAAGCAGAGTCCTAAAATAATGCAGCTAATTCCTTAAATAATGCAGTAGAGTCCTTAAATACCGCAGCAGAGTCCTTAAATAATTCAGCAAAGTCCTTAAATAATGCAGCAGAGTCATTAAATTTTACAGCAGAGTCCTTAAGTGCCACAGCAGAGTCCTTAAATACCGCAGCAGAGTGCTTAAATAATGCAGCAGAGTCCTTAAATAATGCAGCAAAGTCCTTAAATACTGAAGCAGAGTCCTTAAATATTGCAACAAAGTCCTAAAATAATGCAGCAGAGTCCTTAAATACCGCAGCAGAGTCATTAAATATTGCAGCAAAGTACTTAAATAATGCAGCAGAGTCCTTAAATACCGCAGCAGAATGCTTAAATAATGTAGCAGAGTCCTTAAATAATGCAACAGAGTCCTTAAATAATGCAGCAGAGTCCTTAAATAATGCAACAAAGTCCTTAAATAATGCAGCAGAGTCCTTAAATACTGAAGCAGAGTCCTTAAATATTGCAGCAAAGTCCTTAAATAATGCATCAGAGTCCTTAAATACCGCAGCCGATTACTTAAATAATTCAGCAAAGTCCTTAAATAATGCAGCAGAGTCCTTAAGTGCCACAGCAGAGTCCTTAAATACCGCAGCGGAGTGCTTAAATAATGCAGCAGAGTCCTTAAATAATGCAGCACCATCCTTAAATAATGCAGCAAAGTCCTTAAATACTGAAGCAGAGTCCTTAAATATTGCAAAAAAGTCCTAAAATAATGCAGCAGAATCCTTAAATACCGCAGCAGAGTCCTTAAATATTGCAGCAAAGTACTTAAATAATGCAGCAGAGTCCTTAAATAATGCAACAAAGTCCTTAAATAATGCAGCATAGTCCTTAACTAATGCAACAAAGTCTATAAATAAGGCAGCAGAGTCCTTAAATAATGCAGCAAAGTCCTTAAATAATGCAGCAGAGTCCTTAGATAATGCAACAACGTCCTTAAATAATGCAGCAGAGTCCTTAAATAACTCAGCAGAGTACTTAAATAATTCAGCAAAGTCCTTAAATAATGCAGCAGAGTCCTTAAATAATGCAGCAGAGTCCTCAAATGCTTCAGCAGAGTGAATACATAATGCAGCAGAGTCCTTAAATAATGCAACAAAGTCCTTAAATAATGCAGCAGAGTCCTTAAATAATGCAGCAAAGTCCTTAAATAAAGCAGCAGAGTCCTTAAATAATGCAACAAAGTCCTTAAATAATGCAGCAGAGTCCTTAAATACTGAAGCAGAGTCCATATCTTTGCAGAAAAGTCCTTAAATACCGCAGCAGAGTCATTAAATTATGCAGCAAAGTCCTTAAATAATGCAGCAGAGTCCTGAAATACCGCAGCAGATTGCTTAAATAATGTATCAGAGTCCTTAAATAATGCCACAGAGTCCTTAAATAATGCAGCAGAGTCCTTAAATAATGCAACAAAGTCCTTAAATAATGCAGCAGAGTCCTTAAATACTGAAGCAGAGTCCTTAAATATTGCAGCAAAGTCTTTAAATAATGCAGCAGAGTCCTTAAATACCGCAGCAGAGTCCTTAAATATTGCAGCAAAGTACTTAAATAATGCAGCAGAGTCCTTAAATAATGCAACAAAGTCCTTAAATAATGCAGCAGAATCCTTAAATAATGCAACAAAGTCCTTAAGTAATAATGAAGAGTCCTTAAATACCGCAGCAGAGTCATTAAATAATGCAGCAAAGTCCTTAAATAATGCAGCAGAGTCCTTAAGTACCGCAGCAGAGTGCTTAAATAATGCAACAGAGTCTACAAATGCTTCAGCAGAGTCATGAAATAATGCAGCATAGTCCTTAAATAATGCAGCAAATTCATTAAATAATGCAGCAGAGACCTTAAATAATGCAACAAAGTCCTTAAATAATGCAGCAGAGTCCTTAAATAATGCAGCAAAGTCCTTAAATAATGCTGCAGAGTCCTTAAATATTGCAGCAAATTCCTTAAATAATGCAGCAGAGTCCTTAAATACCGCAGCAGAGTCCTTACATAATGCAACAAAGTCACTAAATAATGCAGCAGAGTCCTTAAATAATGAAGCAGAGTCCTTAAATAATGCAGCAAAGTCCTTAAATAATGCTGCAGAGTCCTTAAATATTGCAGCAAATTCCTTAAATAATGCAGCAGAGTCCTTAAATACCGCAGCAGAGTCCTTACATAATGCAACAAAGTCACTAAATAATGCAACAAAGTCACTAAATAATGCAGCAGAGTCCTTAAATAATGAAGCAGAGTCCTTAAATAATGCAGCAAATTCCTTAAATAATGTAGCAGAGTCCTTAAAAAATGCAACAAAATCCTTAAATAATGCAGCAGAATCCTTAAATAATGCAGCAAAGTCCTTAAATAATGCAACAGAGTCCTTAAATACTGAAGCAGAGTCCTTAAATAATGCAGCAGAGTCCTTAAATAATGCAGCAGAGTCCTCAAATGCTTCAGCAGAGTCAATACATAATGCAGCAGAGTCCTTAAATAATGCAACAAAGTCCTTAAATAATGCAGCAGAGTCCTTAAATAATGCAGCAAAGTCCTTAAATAAAGCAGCAGAGTCATTACATAATGCAACAAAGTCCTTAAATAATGCAGCCGAGTCCTTAAATACTGAAGCAGAGTCCTTAAATTTGCAGCAAAGTTCTTAAATACCGCAGCAGAGTCATTAAATAATGCAGCAAAGTCCTTAAATAATGCAGCAGAGTCCTTAAATACCGCAGCAGAATGCTTTAATAATGTAGCAGAGTCCTTAAATAATGCAACAGAGTCCTTAAATAATGCAGCAGAGTCCTTAAATAATGCAACATAGTTCTTAAATAATGCAGCAAAGTCCTTAAATTATGCAGCAGAGTCCTTAAATACCGCAGCAGATTGCTTACATAATGTAGCAGAGTCCTTAAATAATGCATCAGAGTCCTTAAATAATGCAGCAGAGTCCTCAAAAGCTTCAGAAGAGTCATTAAATAATGCAGCAGCGTCCTTAAATAATGTAGCAAATTCATTAAATAATGCAGCAGAGACCTTAAATAATGCAACAAAGTCCTTAAATTATGCAGCCGAGTCCTTAACTAATACAGCAAAGCCCTTAAATAATGCAGCAGAGTCGTTAAGTAATGCAGCAAATTACTTAAATAATGCAGCAGTGTACTTAAATAATGCAACAAAGTCCATAAATAATGAAGCAAAGTCCTTAAATAATGCAGCAGAGTCCTTAAATACCGCAGCAGAGAACTTAAATAATGCAAGAAAGTCCCTAAGTAATGCAGTAGAGTCCTTAAATCCTGAAGCAGAGTCCTAAAATAATGCAGCTAATTCCTTAAATAATGCAGTAGAGTCCTTAAATACCGCAGCAGAGTCCTTAAATAATTCAGCAAAGTCCTTAAATAATGCAGCAGAGTCCTTAAATTTTACAGCAGAGTCCTTAAGTGCCACAGCAGAGTCCTTAAATACCGCAGCAGAGTGCTTAAATAATGCAGCAGAGTCCTTAAATAATGCAGCAAAGTCCTTAAATACTGAAGCAGAGTCCTTAAATATTGCAAAAAAGTCCTAAAATAATGCAGCAGAGTCCTTAAATACCGCAGCAGAGTCGTTAAATATTGCAGCAAAGTACTTAAATAATGCAGCAGAGTCCTTAAATACCGCAGCAGATTGCTTAAATAATGTAGCAGAGTCCTTAAATAATGCAACAGAGTCCTTAAATAATGCAGCAGAGTCCTTAAATAATGCAACAAAGTCCTTAAATAATGCAGCAGAGTCCTTAAATACCGCAGCAGAGTCATTAAATAATGCAGCAAAGTCCTTAAATAATGCAGCAGAGTACTTAAATACCGGAGCAGAGTGCTTAAATAATGCAGCAGAGTCCTTAAATAATGCAGCACCATCCTTAAATAATGCAGCAAAGTCCTTAAATACTGAAGCAGAGTCCTTAAATATTGCAAAAAAGTCCTAAAATAATGCAGCAGAATCCTTAAATACCGCAGCAGAGTCCTTAAATATTGCAGCAAAGTACTTAAATAATGCAGCAGAGTCCTTAAATAATGCAACAAAGTCCTTAAATAATGCAGCATAGTCCTTAACTAATGCAACAAAGTCTATAAATAATGCAGCAGAGTCCTTAAATAATGCAGCAAAGTCCTTAAATAATGCAGCAGAGTCCTTAGATAATGCAACAACGTCCTTAAATAATGCAGCAGAGTCCTTAAATAACGCAGCAGAGTACTTAAATAATTCAGCAAAGTCCTTAAATAATGCAGCAGAGTCCTTAAATAATGCAGCAGAGTCCTCAAATGCTTCAGCAGAGTGAATACATAATGCAGCAGAGTCCTTAAATAATGCAACAAAGTAATTAAATATTGCAGCAGAGTCCTTAAATAATGCAGCAAAGTCCTTAAATAAAGCAGCAGAGTCCTTAAAAAATGCAACAAAGTCCTTAAATAATGCAGCAGAGTCCTTAAATACTGAAGCAGAGTCCTTATCTTTGCAGAAAAGTCCTTAAATACCGCAGCAAAGTCATTATATTATGCAGCAAAGTCCTTAAATAATGCAGCAGAGTCCTTAAATACCGCAGCAGATTGCTTAAATAATGTAGCAGAGTCCTTCAATAATGCAACAGAGTCCTTAAATAATGCAGCAGAGTCATTAAATAATGCAACAAAGTCCTTAAATAATGCAGCAGAGTCCTTAAATACTGAAGCAGAGTCCTTAAATATTGCAGCAAAGTCCTTAAATAATGCAGCAGAGTCCTTAAATACCACAGCAGAGTCCTTAAATATTGCAGCAAAGTAGATAATTAATGCAGCAGAGTCCTTAAATAATGCAACAAAGTCCTTAAATAATGCAGCAGAATCCTTAAATAATGCAACAAAGTCCTTAAGTAATAATGAAGAGTCCGTAAATACCGCAGCAGAGTCATTAAATAATGCAGCAAAGTCCTTAAATAATGCAGCAGAGTCCTTAAGTACCGCAGCAGAGTGCTTAAATAATGCAACAGAGTCCTCAAATGCTTCAGCAGAGTCCTTAAATAATGCAGCATAGTCCTTAAATAATGCAGCAGAGACCTTAAATAATGCAACAAAGTCTTTAAATAATGCAGCAGTCCTTAAATAATGCAGCAAAGTCCTTAAATAATGCTGCAGAGTCCTTAAATATTGCAGCAAATTCCTTAAATAATGCAGCAGAGTCCTTAAATACCGCAGCAGAGTCCTTACATAATGCAACAAAGTCACTAAATAATGCAGCAGAGTCCTTAAATAATGAAGCAGAGTCCTTAAATAATGCAGCAAATTCCTTAAATAATGTAGCAGAGTCCTTAAAAAATGCAACAAAATCCTTAAATAATGCAGCAGAATCCTTAAATAATGCAGCAAAGTCCTTAAATAATGCAACAGAGTCCTTAAATACTGAAGCAGAGTCCTTAAATAATGCAGCAGAGTCCTTAAATAATGCAGCAGAGTTCTAAAATGCTTCAGCAGAGTCCTTAAATATTGCAACAAAGTCCTAAAATAATGCAGCAGAATCCTTAAATACCGCAGCAGAGTCCTTAAATATTGCAGCAAAGTACTTAAATAAGGCAGCAGAGTCCTTAAATAATGCAACAAAGTCCTTCAATAATGCAGCATAGTCCTTAACTAATGCAACAAAGTCAATAAATAATGCAGCAGAGTCCTTAAATAATGCAGCAACGTCCTTAAATAATGCAGCAGAGTCCTTAGATAATGCAACAACGTCCTTAAATAATGCAGCAGAGTCCTTAAATACCGCAGCAGAGTACTTAAATAATTCAGCAAAGTCCTTAAATAATGCAGCAGAGTCCTTAAATAATGCAGCAGAGTCCTCAAATGCTTCAGCAGAGTCAATACATAATGCAGCAGAGTCCTTAAATAATGCAACAAAGTCCTTAAATAATGCAGCAGAGTCCTTAAATAATGCAGCAAAGTCCTTAAATAAAGCAGCAGAGTCCTTACATAATGCAACAAAGTCCTTAAATAATGCAGCCGAGTCCTTAAATACTGAAGCAGAGTCCTTAAATTTGCAGCAAAGTCCTTAAATACCGCAGCAGAGTCATTAAATAATGCAGCAAAGTCCTTAAATAATGCAGCAGAGTCCTTAAATACCGCAGCAGATTGCTTTAATAATGTAGCAGATTCCTTAAATAATGCAACAGAGTCCTTAAATAATGCAGCAGAGTCCTTAAATAATGCAACATAGTTCTTAAATAATGCAGCAAAGTCCTTAAATTATGCAGCAGAGTCCTTAAATACCGCAGCAGATTGCTTATATAATGTAGCAGAGTCCTTAAATAATGCAACAGAGTCCTTAAATAATGCAGCAGAGTCCTCAAAAGCTTCAGAAGAGTCATTAAATAATGCAGCAGAGTCCTTAAATAATGTAGCAAATTCATTAAATAATGCAGCAGAGACCTTAAATAATGCAACATAGTCCTTAAATTATGCAGCCGAGTCCTTAAATAATACAGCAAAGCCCTTAAATAATGCAGCAGAGTCGTTAAGTAATGCAGCAAATTACTTAAATAATGCAGCAGTGTACTTAAATAATGCAACAAAGTCCATAAATAATGAAGCAAAGTCCTTAAATAATGCAGCAGAGTCCTTAAATACCGCAGCAGAGAACTTAAATAATGCAAGAAAGTCCCTAAATAATGCAGTAGAGTCCTTAAATCCTGAAGCAGAGTCCTAAAATAATGCAGCTAATTCCTTAAATAATGCAGTAGAGTCCTTAAATACCGCAGCAGAGTCCTTAAATAATTCAGCAAAGTCCTTAAATAATGCAGCAGAGTCCTTAAATTTTACAGCAGAGTCCTTAAGTGCCACAGCAGAGTCCTTAAGTACCGCAGCAGAGTGCTTAAATAATGCAGCAGAGTCCTTAAATAATGCAGCAAAGTCCTTAAATACTGAAGCAGAGTCCTTAAATATTGCAACAAAGTCCTAAAATAATGCAGCAGAGTCCTTAAATACCGCAGCAGAGTCGTTAAATATTGCAGCAAAGTACTTAAATAATGCAGCAGAGTCCTTAAATACCGCAGCAGATTGCTTAAATAATGTAGCAGAGTCCTTAAATAATGCAACAGAGTCCTTAAATAATGCAGCAGAGTCCTTAAATAATGCAACAAAGTCCTTAAATAATGCAGCAGAGTCCTTAAATACTGAAGCAGAGTCCTTAAATATTGCAGCAAAGTCCTTAAATAATGCATCAGAGTCCTTAAATACCGCAGCCGATTACTTAAATAATTCAGCAAAGTCCTTAAATAATGCAGCAGAGTCCTTAAGTGCCACAGCAGAGTCCTTAAATACCGCAGCGGAGTGCTTAAATAATGCAGCAGAGTCCTTAAATAATGCAGCACCATCCTTAAATAATGCAGCAAAGTCCTTAAATACTGAAGCAGAGTCCTTAAATATTGCAAAAAAGTCCTAAAATAATGCAGCAGAATCCTTAAATACTGCAGCAGAGTCCTTAAATATTGCAGCAAAGTACTTAAATAATGCAGCAGAGTCCTTAAATAATGCAACAAAGTCCTTAAATAATGCAGCATAGTCCTTAACTAATGCAACAAAGTCTATAAATAAGGCAGCAGAGTCCTTAAATAATGCAGCAAAGTCCTTAAATAATGCAGCAGAGTCCTTAGATAATGCAACAACGTCCTTAAATAATGCAGCAGAGTCCTTAAATAACTCAGCAGAGTACTTAAATAATTCAGCAAAGTCCTTAAATAATGCAGCAGAGTCCTTAAATAATGCAGCAGAGTCCTCAAATGCTTCAGCAGAGTGAATACATAATGCAGCAGAGTCCTTAAATAATGCAACAAAGTCCTTAAATAATGCAGCAGAGTCCTTAAATAATGCAGCAAAGTCCTTAAATAAAGCAGCAGAGTCCTTAAATAATGCAACAAAGTCCTTAAATAATGCAGCAGAGTCCTTAAATACTGAAGCAGAGTCCATATCTTTGCAGAAAAGTCCTTAAATACCGCAGCAGAGTCATTAAATTATGCAGCAAAGTCCTTAAATAATGCAGCAGAGTCCTGAAATACCGCAGCAGATTGCTTAAATAATGTAGCAGAGTCCTTAAATAATGCCACAGAGTCCTTAAATAATGCAGCAGAGTCCTTAAATAATGCAACAAAGTCCTTAAATAATGCAGCAGAGTCCTTAAATACTGAAGCAGAGTCCTTAAATATTGCAGCAAAGTCTTTAAATAATGCAGCAGAGTCCTTAAATACCGCAGCAGAGTCCTTAAATATTGCAGCAAAGTACTTAAATAATGCAGCAGAGTCCTTAAATAATGCAACAAAGTCCTTAAATAATGCAGCAGAATCCTTAAATAATGCAACAAAGTCCTTAAGTAATAATGAAGAGTCCTTAAATACCGCAGCAGAGTCATTAAATAATGCAGCAAAGTCCTTAAATAATGCAGCAGAGTCCTTAAGTACCGCAGCAGAGTGCTTAAATAATGCAACAGAGTCTACAAATGCTTCAGCAGAGTCATGAAATAATGCAGCATAGTCCTTAAATAATGCAGCAAATTCATTAAATAATGCAGCAGAGACCTTAAATAATGCAACAAAGTCCTTAAATAATGCAGCAGAGTCCTTAAATAATGCAGCAAAGTCCTTAAATAATGCTGCAGAGTCCTTAAATATTGCAGCAAATTCCTTAAATAATGCAGCAGAGTCCTTAAATACCGCAGCAGAGTCCTTACATAATGCAACAAAGTCACTAAATAATGCAGCAGAGTCCTTAAATAATGAAGCAGAGTCCTTAAATAATGCAGCAAAGTCCTTAAATAATGCTGCAGAGTCCTTAAGTATTGCAGCAAATTCCTTAAATAATGCAGCAGAGTCCTTAAATACCGCAGCAGAGTCCTTACATAATGCAACAAAGTCACTAAATAATGCAGCAGAGTCCTTAAATAATGAAGCAGAGTCCTTAAATAATGCAGCAAATTCCTTAAATAATGTAGCAGAGTCCTTAAAAAATGCAACAAAATCCTTAAATAATGCAGCAGAATCCTTAAATAATGCAGCAAAGTCCTTAAATAATGCAACAGAGTCCTTAAATACTGAAGCAGAGTCCTTAAATAATGCAGCAGAGTCCTTAAATAATGCAGCAGAGTTCTAAAATGCTTCAGCAGAGTCCTTAAATATTGCAACAAAGTCCTAAAATAATGCAGCAGAATCCTTAAATACCGCAGCAGAGTCCTTAAATATTGCAGCAAAGTACTTAAATAAGGCAGCAGAGTCCTTAAATAATGCAACAAAGTCCTTCAATAATGCAGCATAGTCCTTAACTAATGCAACAAAGTCAATAAATAATGCAGCAGAGTCCTTAAATAATGCAGCAACGTCCTTAAATAATGCAGCAGAGTCCTTAGATAATGCAACAACGTCCTTAAATAATGCAGCAGAGTCCTTAAATACCGCAGCAGAGTACTTAAATAATTCAGCAAAGTCCTTAAATAATGCAGCAGAGTCATTAAATAATGCAGCAGAGTCCTCAAATGCTTCAGCAGAGTCAATACATAATGCAGCAGAGTCCTTAAATAATGCAACAAAGTCCTTAAATAATGCAGCAGAGTCCTTAAATAATGCAGCAAAGTCCTTAAATAAAGCAGCAGAGTCCTTACATAATGCAACAAAGTCCTTAAATAATGCAGCCGAGTCCTTAAATACTGAAGCAGAGTCCTTAAATTTGCAGCAAAGTCCTTAAATACGGCAGCAGAGTCATTAAATAATGCAGCAAAGTCCTTAAATAATGCAGCAGAGTCCTTAATTACCGCAGCAGATTGCTTTAATAATGTAGCAGAGTCCTTAAATAATGCAACAGAGTCCTTAAATAATGCAGCAGAGTCCTTAAATAATGCAACATAGTTCTTAAATAATGCAGCAAAGTCCTTAAATTATGCAGCAGAGTCCTTAAATACCGCAGCAGATTGCTTACATAATGTAGCAGAGTCCTTAAATAATGCAACAGAGTCCTTAAATAATGCAGCAGAGTCCTCAAAAGCTTCAGAAGAGTCATTAAATAATGCAGCAGCGTCCTTAAATAATGTAGCAAATTCATTAAATAATGCAGCAGAGACCTTAAATAATGCAACAAAGTCCTTAAATTATGCAGCCGAGTCCTTAACTAATACAGCAAAGCCCTTAAATAATGCAGCAGAGTCGTTAAGTAATGCAGCAAATTACTTAAATAATGCAGCAGTGTACTTAAATAATGCAACAAAGTCCATAAATAATGAAGCAAAGTCCTTAAATAATGCAGCAGAGTCCTTAAATACCGCAGCAGAGAACTTAAATAATGCAAGAAAGTCCCTAAGTAATGCAGTAGAGTCCTTAAATCCTGAAGCAGAGTCCTAAAATAATGCAGCTAATTCCTTAAATAATGCAGTAGAGTCCTTAAATACCGCAGCAGAGTCCTTAAATAATTCAGCAAAGTCCTTAAATAATGCAGCAGAGTCCTTAAATTTTACAGCAGAGTCCTTAAGTGCCACAGCAGAGTCCTTAAATACCGCAGCAGAGTGCTTAAATAATGCAGCAGAGTCCTTAAATAATGCAGCAAAGTCCTTAAATACTGAAGCAGAGTCCTTAAATATTGCAACAAAGTCCTAAAATAATGCAGCAGAGTCCTTAAATACCGCAGCAGAGTCGTTAAATATTGCAGCAAAGTACTTAAATAATGCAGCAGAGTCCTTAAATACCGCAGCAGATTGCTTAAATAATGTAGCAGAGTCCTTAAATAATGCAACAGAGTCCTTAAATAATGCAGCAGAGTCCTTAAATAATGCAACAAAGTCCTTAAATAATGCAGCAGAGTCCTTAAATACCGCAGCAGAGTCATTAAATAATGCAGCAAAGTCCTTAAATAATGCAGCAGAGTACTTAAATACCGGAGCAGAGTGCTTAAATAATGCAGCAGAGTCCTTAAATAATGCAGCACCATCCTTAAATAATGCAGCAAAGTCCTTAAATACTGAAGCAGAGTCCTTAAATATTGCAAAAAAGTCCTAAAATAATGCAGCAGAATCCTTAAATACCGCAACAGAGTCCTTAAATATTGCAGCAAAGTACTTAAATAATGCAGCAGAGTAATTAAATAATGCAACAAAGTCCTTAAATAATGCAGCATAGTCCTTAACTAATGCAGCAAAGTCTATAAATAATGCAGCAGAGTCCTTAAATACCGCAGCAGATTGCTTAAATAATGTAGCAGAGTCCTTCAATAATGCAACAGAGTCCTTAAATAATGCAGCAGAGTCCTTAAATAATGCAACAAAGTCCTTAAATAATGCAGCAGAGTCCTTAAATACTGAAGCAGAGTCCTTAAATATTGCAGCAAAGTCCTTAAATAATGCAGCAGAGTCCTTAAATACCACAGCAGAGTCCTTAAATATTGCAGCAAAGTAGATAATTAATGCAGCAGAGTCCTTAAATAATGCAACAAAGTCCTTAAATAATGCAGCAGAATCCTTAAATAATGCAACAAAGTCCTTAAGTAATAATGAAGAGTCCGTAAATACCGCAGCAGAGTCATTAAATAATGCAGCAAAGTCCTTAAATAATGCAGCAGAGTCCTTAAGTACCGCAGCAGAGTGCTTAAATAATGCAACAGAGTCCTCAAATGCTTCAGCAGAGTCCTTAAATAATGCAGCATAGTCCTTAAATAATGCAGCAGAGACCTTAAATAATGCAACAAAGTCTTTAAATAATGCAGCAGTCCTTAAATAATGCAGCAAAGTCCTTAAATAATGCTGCAGAGTCCTTAAATATTGCAGCAAATTCCTTAAATAATGCAGCAGAGTCCTTAAATACCGCAGCAGAGTCCTTACATAATGCAACAAAGTCACTAAATAATGCAGCAGAGTCCTTAAATAATGAAGCAGAGTCCTTAAATAATGCAGCAAATTCCTTAAATAATGTAGCAGAGTCCTTAAAAAATGCAACAAAATCCTTAAATAATGCAGCAGAATCCTTAAATAATGCAGCAAAGTCCTTAAATAATGCAACAGAGTCCTTAAATACTGAAGCAGAGTCCTTAAATAATGCAGCAGAGTCCTTAAATAATGCAGCAGAGTTCTAAAATGCTTCAGCAGAGTCCTTAAATATTGCAACAAAGTCCTAAAATAATGCAGCAGAATCCTTAAATACCGCAGCAGAGTCCTTAAATATTGCAGCAAAGTACTTAAATAAGGCAGCAGAGTCCTTAAATAATGCAACAAAGTCCTTCAATAATGCAGCATAGTCCTTAACTAATGCAACAAAGTCAATAAATAATGCAGCAGAGTCCTTAAATAATGCAGCAACGTCCTTAAATAATGCAGCAGAGTCCTTAGATAATGCAACAACGTCCTTAAATAATGCAGCAGAGTCCTTAAATACCGCAGCAGAGTACTTAAATAATTCAGCAAAGTCCTTAAATAATGCAGCAGAGTCCTTAAATAATGCAGCAGAGTCCTCAAATGCTTCAGCAGAGTCAATACATAATGCAGCAGAGTCCTTAAATAATGCAACAAAGTCCTTAAATAATGCAGCAGAGTCCTTAAATAATGCAGCAAAGTCCTTAAATAAAGCAGCAGAGTCCTTACATAATGCAACAAAGTCCTTAAATAATGCAGCCGAGTCCTTAAATACTGAAGCAGAGTCCTTAAATTTGCAGCAAAGTCCTTAAATACCGCAGCAGAGTCATTAAATAATGCAGCAAAGTCCTTAAATAATGCAGCAGAGTCCTTAAATACCGCAGCAGATTGCTTTAATAATGTAGCAGATTCCTTAAATAATGCAACAGAGTCCTTAAATAATGCAGCAGAGTCCTTAAATAATGCAACATAGTTCTTAAATAATGCAGCAAAGTCCTTAAATTATGCAGCAGAGTCCTTAAATACCGCAGCAGATTGCTTATATAATGTAGCAGAGTCCTTAAATAATGCAACAGAGTCCTTAAATAATGCAGCAGAGTCCTCAAAAGCTTCAGAAGAGTCATTAAATAATGCAGCAGAGTCCTTAAATAATGTAGCAAATTCATTAAATAATGCAGCAGAGACCTTAAATAATGCAACAAAGTCCTTAAATTATGCAGCCGAGTCCTTAAATAATACAGCAAAGCCCTTAAATAATGCAGCAGAGTCGTTAAGTAATGCAGCAAATTACTTAAATAATGCAGCAGTGTACTTAAATAATGCAACAAAGTCCATAAATAATGAAGCAAAGTCCTTAAATAATGCAGCAGAGTCCTTAAATACCGCAGCAGAGAACTTAAATAATGCAAGAAAGTCCCTAAATAATGCAGTAGAGTCCTTAAATCCTGAAGCAGAGTCCTAAAATAATGCAGCTAATTCCTTAAATAATGCAGTAGAGTCCTTAAATACCGCAGCAGAGTCCTTAAATAATTCAGCAAAGTCCTTAAATAATGCAGCAGAGTCCTTAAATTTTACAGCAGAGTCCTTAAGTGCCACAGCAGAGTCCTTAAGTACCGCAGCAGAGTGCTTAAATAATGCAGCAGAGTCCTTAAATAATGCAGCAAAGTCCTTAAATACTGAAGCAGAGTCCTTAAATATTGCAACAAAGTCCTAAAATAATGCAGCAGAGTCCTTAAATACCGCAGCAGAGTCGTTAAATATTGCAGCAAAGTACTTAAATAATGCAGCAGAGTCCTTAAATACCGCAGCAGATTGCTTAAATAATGTAGCAGAGTCCTTAAATAATGCAACAGAGTCCTTAAATAATGCAGCAGAGTCCTTAAATAATGCAACAAAGTCCTTAAATAATGCAGCAGAGTCCTTAAATACTGAAGCAGAGTCCTTAAATATTGCAGCAAAGTCCTTAAATAATGCATGAGAGTCCTTAAATACCGCAGCCGATTACTTAAATAATTCAGCAAAGTCCTTAAATAATGCAGCAGAGTCCTTAAGTGCCACAGCAGAGTCCTTAAATACCGCAGCGGAGTGCTTAAATAATGCAGCAGAGTCCTTAAATAATGCAGCACCATCCTTAAATAATGCAGCAAAGTCCTTAAATACTGAAGCAGAGTCCTTAAATATTGCAAAAAAGTCCTAAAATAATGCAGCAGAATCCTTAAATACCGCAGCAGAGTCCTTAAATATTGCAGCAAAGTACTTAAATAATGCAGCAGAGTCCTTAAATAATGCAACAAAGTCCTTAAATAATGCAGCATAGTCCTTAACTAATGCAACAAAGTCTATAAATAAGGCAGCAGAGTCCTTAAATAATGCAGCAAAGTCCTTAAATAATGCAGCAGAGTCCTTAGATAATGCAACAACGTCCTTAAATAATGCAGCAGAGTCCTTAAATAACTCAGCAGAGTACTTAAATAATTCAGCAAAGTCCTTAAATAATGCAGCAGAGTCCTTAAATAATGCAGCAGAGTCCTCAAATGCTTCAGCAGAGTGAATACATAATGCAGCAGAGTCCTTAAATAATGCAACAAAGTCCTTAAATAATGCAGCAGAGTCCTTAAATAATGCAGCAAAGTCCTTAAATAAAGCAGCAGAGTCCTTAAATAATGCAACAAAGTCCTTAAATAATGCAGCAGAGTCCTTAAATACTGAAGCAGAGTCCATATCTTTGCAGAAAAGTCCTTAAATACCGCAGCAGAGTCATTAAATTATGCAGCAAAGTCCTTAAATAATGCAGCAGAGTCCTGAAATACCGCAGCAGATTGCTTAAATAATGTAGCAGAGTCCTTAAATAATGCCACAGAGTCCTTAAATAATGCAGCAGAGTCCTTAAATAATGCAACAAAGTCCTTAAATAATGCAGCAGAGTCCTTAAATACTGAAGCAGAGTCCTTAAATATTGCAGCAAAGTCTTTAAATAATGCAGCAGAGTCCTTAAATACCGCAGCAGAGTCCTTAAATATTGCAGCAAAGTACTTAAATAATGCAGCAGAGTCCTTAAATAATGCAACAAAGTCCTTAAATAATGCAGCAGAATCCTTAAATAATGCAACAAAGTCCTTAAGTAATAATGAAGAGTCCTTAAATACCGCAGCAGAGTCATTAAATAATGCAGCAAAGTCCTTAAATAATGCAGCAGAGTCCTTAAGTACCGCAGCAGAGTGCTTAAATAATGCAACAGAGTCTACAAATGCTTCAGCAGAGTCATGAAATAATGCAGCATAGTCCTTAAATAATGCAGCAAATTCATTAAATAATGCAGCAGAGACCTTAAATAATGCAACAAAGTCCTTAAATAATGCAGCAGAGTCCTTAAATAATGCAGCAAAGTCCTTAAATAATGCTGCAGAGTCCTTAAATATTGCAGCAAATTCCTTAAATAATGCAGCAGAGTCCTTAAATACCGCAGCAGAGTCCTTACATAATGCAACAAAGTCACTAAATAATGCAGCAGAGTCCTTAAATAATGAAGCAGAGTCCTTAAATAATGCAGCAAAGTCCTTAAATAATGCTGCAGAGTCCTTAAATATTGCAGCAAATTCCTTAAATAATGCAGCAGAGTCCTTAAATACCGCAGCAGAGTCCTTACATAATGCAACAAAGTCACTAAATAATGCAGCAGAGTCCTTAAATAATGAAGCAGAGTCCTTAAATAATGCAGCAAATTCCTTAAATAATGTAGCAGAGTCCTTAAAAAATGCAACAAAATCCTTAAATAATGCAGCAGAATCCTTAAATAATGCAGCAAAGTCCTTAAATAATGCAACAGAGTCCTTAAATACTGAAGCAGAGTCCTTAAATAATGCAGCAGAGTCCTTAAATAATGCAGCAGAGTTCTAAAATGCTTCAGCAGAGTCCTTAAATATTGCAACAAAGTCCTAAAATAATGCAGCAGAATCCTTAAATACCGCAGCAGAGTCCTTAAATATTGCAGCAAAGTACTTAAATAAGGCAGCAGAGTCCTTAAATAATGCAACAAAGTCCTTCAATAATGCAGCATAGTCCTTAACTAATGCAACAAAGTCAATAAATAATGCAGCAGAGTCCTTAAATAATGCAGCAACGTCCTTAAATAATGCAGCAGAGTCCTTAGATAATGCAACAACGTCCTTAAATAATGCAGCAGAGTCCTTAAATACCGCAGCAGAGTACTTAAATAATTCAGCAAAGTCCTTAAATAATGCAGCAGAGTCCTTAAATAATGCAGCAGAGTCCTCAAATGCTTCAGCAGAGTCAATACATAATGCAGCAGAGTCCTTAAATAATGCAACAAAGTCCTTAAATAATGCAGCAGAGTCCTTAAATAATGCAGCAAAGTCCTTAAATAAAGCAGCAGAGTCCTTACATAATGCAACAAAGTCCTTAAATAATGCAGCCGAGTCCTTAAATACTGAAGCAGAGTCCTTAAATTTGCAGCAAAGTCCTTAAATACGGCAGCAGAGTCATTAAATAATGCAGCAAAGTCCTTAAATAATGCAGCAGAGTCCTTAAATACCGCAGCAGATTGCTTTAATAATGTAGCAGAGTCCTTAAATAATGCAACAGAGTCCTTAAATAATGCAGCAGAGTCCTTAAATAATGCAACATAGTTCTTAAATAATGCAGCAAAGTCCTTAAATTATGCAGCAGAGTCCTTAAATACCGCAGCAGATTGCTTACATAATGTAGCAGAGTCCTTAAATAATGCAACAGAGTCCTTAAATAATGCAGCAGAGTCCTCAAAAGCTTCAGAAGAGTCATTAAATAATGCAGCAGCGTCCTTAAATAATGTAGCAAATTCATTAAATAATGCAGCAGAGACCTTAAATAATGCAACAAAGTCCTTAAATTATGCAGCCGAGTCCTTAACTAATACAGCAAAGCCCTTAAATAATGCAGCAGAGTCGTTAAGTAATGCAGCAAATTACTTAAATAATGCAGCAGTGTACTTAAATAATGCAACAAAGTCCATAAATAATGAAGCAAAGTCCTTAAATAATGCAGCAGAGTCCTTAAATACCGCAGCAGAGAACTTAAATAATGCAAGAAAGTCCCTAAGTAATGCAGTAGAGTCCTTAAATCCTGAAGCAGAGTCCTAAAATAATGCAGCTAATTCCTTAAATAATGCAGTAGAGTCCTTAAATACCGCAGCAGAGTCCTTAAATAATTCAGCAAAGTCCTTAAATAATGCAGCAGAGTCCTTAAATTTTACAGCAGAGTCCTTAAGTGCCACAGCAGAGTCCTTAAATACCGCAGCAGAGTGCTTAAATAATGCAGCAGAGTCCTTAAATAATGCAGCAAAGTCCTTAAATACTGAAGCAGAGTCCTTAAATATTGCAACAAAGTCCTAAAATAATGCAGCAGAGTCCTTAAATAGCGCAGCAGAGTCGTTAAATATTGCAGCAAAGTACTTAAATAATGCAGCAGAGTCCTTAAATACCGCAGCAGATTGCTTAAATAATGTAGCAGAGTCCTTAAATAATGCAACAGAGTCCTTAAATAATGCAGCAGAGTCCTTAAATAATGCAACAAAGTCCTTAAATAATGCAGCAGAGTCCTTAAATACCGCAGCAGAGTCATTAAATAATGCAGCAAAGTCCTTAAATAATGCAGCAGAGTACTTAAATACCGGAGCAGAGTGCTTAAATAATGCAGCAGAGTCCTTAAATAATGCAGCACCATCCTTAAATAATGCAGCAAAGTCCTTAAATACTGAAGCAGAGTCCTTAAATATTGCAAAAAAGTCCTAAAATAATGCAGCAGAATCCTTAAATACCGCAGCAGAGTCCTTAAATATTGCAGCAAAGTACTTAAATAATGCAGCAGAGTCCTTAAATAATGCAACAAAGTCCTTAAATAATGCAGCATAGTCCTTAACTAATGCAACAAAGTCTATAAATAATGCAGCTGAGTCCTTAAATAATGCAGCAAAGTCCTTAAATAATGCAGCAGAGTCCTTAGATAATGCAACAACGTCCTTAAATAATGCAGCAGAGTCCTTAAATAACGCAGCAGAGTACTTAAATAATTCAGCAAAGTCCTTAAATAATGCAGCAGAGTCCTTAAATAATGCAGCAGAGTCCTCAAATGCTTCAGCAGAGTGAATACATAATGCAGCAGAGTCCTTAAAGAATGCAACAAAGTCCTTAAATAATGCAGCAGAGTCCTTAAATAATGCAGCAAAGTCCTTAAATAAAGCAGCAGAGTCCTTAAAAAATGCAACAAAGTCCTTAAATAATGCAGCAGAGTCCTTAAATACTGAAGCAGAGTCCTTATCTTTGCAGAAAAGTCCTTAAATACCGCAGCAGAGTCATTAAATTATGCAGCAAAGTCCTTAAATAATGCAGCAGAGTCCTTAAATACCGCAGCAGATTGCTTAAATAATGTAGCAGAGTCCTTAAATAATGCAACAGAGTCCTTAAATAATGCAGCAGAGTCCTTAAATAATGCAACAAAGTCCTTAAATAATGCAGCAGAGTCCTTAAATACTGAAGCAGAGTCCTTAAATATTGCAGCAAAGTCCTTAAATAATGCAGCAGAGTCCTTAAATACCACAGCAGAGTCCTTAAATATTGCAGCAAAGTACTTAAATAATGCAGCAGAGTCCTTAAATAATGCAACAAAGTCCTTAAATAATGCAGCAGAATCCTTAAATAATGCAACAAAGTCCTTAAGTAATAATGAAGAGTCCGTAAATACCGCAGCAGAGTCATTAAATAATGCAGCAAAGTCCTTAAATAATGCAGCAGAGTCCTTAAGTACCGCAGCAGAGTGCTTAAATAATGCAACAGAGTCCTCAAATGCTTCAGCAGAGTCCTTAAATAATGCAGCATAGTCCTTAAATAATGCAGCAGAGACCTTAAATAATGCAACAAAGTCCTTAAATAATGCAGCAGTCCTTAAATAATGCAGCAAAGTCCTTAAATAATGCTGCAGAGTCCTTAAATATTGCAGCAAATTCCTTAAATAATGCAGCAGAGTCCTTAAATACCGCAGCAGAGTCCTTACATAATGCAACAAAGTCACTAAATAATGCAGCAGAGTCCTTAAATAATGAAGCAGAGTCCTTAAATAATGCAGCAAATTCCTTAAATAATGTAGCAGAGTCCTTAAAAAATGCAACAAAATCCTTAAATAATGCAGCAGAATCCTTAAATAATGCAGCAAAGTCCTTAAATAATGCAACAGAGTCCTTAAATACTGAAGCAGAGTCTTTAAATAATGCAGCAGAGTCCTTAAATAATGCAGCAGAGTTCTAAAATGCTTCAGCAGAGTCCTTAAATATTGCAACAAAGTCCTAAAATAATGCAGCAGAATCCTTAAATACCGCAGCAGAGTCCTTAAATATTGCAGCAAAGTACTTAAATAAGGCAGCAGAGTCCTTAAATAATGCAACAAAGTCCTTCAATAATGCAGCATAGTCCTTAACTTATGCAACAAAGTCAATAAATAATGCAGCAGAGTCCTTAAATAATGCAGCAACGTCCTTAAATAATGCAGCAGAGTCCTTAGATAATGCAACAACGTCCTTAAATAATGCAGCAGAGTCCTTAAATACCGCAGCAGAGTACTTAAATAATTCAGCAAAGTCCTTAAATAATGCAGCAGAGTCCTTAAATAATGCAGCAGAGTCCTTAAATAATGTAGCAAATTCATTAAATAATGCAGCAGAGACCTTAAATAATGCAACAAAGTCCTTAAATTATGCAGCCGAGTCCTTAAATAATGCAGCAAAGCCCTTAAATAATGCAGCAGAGTCGTTAAGTAATGCAGCAAATTACTTAAATAATGCAGCAGTGTACTTAAATAATGCAACAAAGTCCATAAATAATGAAGCAAAGTCCTTAAATAATGCAGCAGAGTCCTTAAATACCGCAGCAGAGAACTTAAATAATGCAAGAAAGTCCCTAAATAATGCAGTAGAGTCCTTAAATCCTGAAGCAGAGTCCTAAAATAATGCAGCTAATTCCTTAAATAATGCAGTAGAGTCCTTAAATACCGCAGCAGAGTCCTTAAATAATTCAGCAAAGTCCTTAAATAATGCAGCAGAGTTCTTAAATTTTACAGCAGAGTCCTTAAGTGCCACAGCAGAGTCCTTAAATACCGCAGCAGAGTGCTTAAATAATGCAGCAGAGTCCTTAAATAATGCAGCAAAGTCCTTAAATACTGAAGCAGAGTCCTTAAATATTGCAACAAAGTCCTAAAATAATGCAGCAGAGTCCTTAAATACCGCAGCAGAGTCGTTAAATATTGCAGCAAAGTACTTAAATAATGCAGCAGAGTCCTTAAATACCGCAGCAGATTGCTTAAATAATGTAGCAGAGTCCTTAAATAATGCAACAGAGTCCTTAAATAATGCAGCAGAGTCCTTAAATAATGCAACAAAGTCCTTAAATAATGCAGCAGAGTCCTTAAATACTGAAGCAGAGTCCTTAAATATTGCAGCAAAGTCCTTAAATAATGCATCAGAGTCCTTAAATACCGCAGCCGATTACTTAAATAATTCAGCAAAGTCCTTAAATAATGCAGCAGAGTCCTTAAGTGCCACAGCAGAGTCCTTAAATACCGCAGCGGAGTGCTTAAATAATGGAGCAGAGTCCTTAAATAATGCAGCACCATCCTTAAATAATGCAGCAAAGTCCTTAAATACTGAAGCAGAGTCCTTAAATATTGCAAAAAAGTCCTAAAATAATGCAGCAGAATCCTTAAATACCGCAGCAGAGTCCTTAAATATTGCAGCAAAGTACTTAAATAATGCAGCAGAGTCCTTAAATAATGCAACAAAGTCCTTAAATAATGCAGCATAGTCCTTAACTAATGCAACAAAGTCTATAAATAAGGCAGCAGAGTCCTTAAATAATGCAGCAAAGTCCTTAAATAATGCAGCAGAGTCCTTAGATAATGCAACAACGTCCTTAAATAATGCAGCAGAGTCCTTAAATAACTCAGCAGAGTACTTAAATAATTCAGCAAAGTCCTTAAATAATGCAGCAGAGTCCTTAAATAATGCAGCAGAGTCCTCAAATGCTTCAGCAGAGTGAATACATAATGCAGCAGAGTCCTTAAAGAATGCAACAAAGTCCTTAAATAATGCAGCAGAGTCCTTAAATAATGCAGCAAAGTCCTTAAATAAAGCAGCAGAGTCCTTAAATAATGCAACAAAGTCCTTAAATAATGCAGCAGAGTCCTTAACTACTGAAGCAGAGTCCATATCTTTGCAGAAAAGTCCTTAAATACCGCAGCAGAGTCATTAAATTATGCAGCAAAGTCCTTAAATAATGCAGCAGAGTCCTGAAATACCGCAGCAGATTGCTTAAATAATGTAGCAGAGTCCTTAAATAATGCCACAGAGTCCTTAAATAATGCAGCAGAGTCCTTAAATAATGCAACAAAGTCCTTAAATAATGCAGCAGAGTCCTTAAATACTGAAGCAGAGTCCTTAAATATTGCAGCAAAGTCTTTAAATAATGCAGCAGAGTCCTTAAATACCGCAGCAGAGTCCTTAAATATTGCAGCAAAGTACTTAAATAATGCAGCAGAGTCCTTAAATAATGCAACAAAGTCCTTAAATAATGCAGCAGAATCCTTAAATAATGCAACAAAGTCCTTAAGTAATAATGAAGAGTCCTTAAATACCGCAGCAGAGTCATTAAATAATGCAGCAAAGTCCTTAAATAATGCAGCAGAGTCCTTAAGTACCGCAGCAGAGTGCTTAAATAATGCAACAGAGTCTACAAATGCTTCAGCAGAGTCATGAAATAATGCAGCATAGTCCTTAAATAATGCAGCAAATTCATTAAATAATGCAGCAGAGACCTTAAATAATGCAACAAAGTCCTTAAATAATGCAGCAGAGTCCTTAAATAATGCAGCAAAGTCCTTAAATAATGCTGCAGAGTCCTTAAATATTGCAGCAAATTCCTTAAATAATGCAGCAGAGTCCTTAAATACCGCAGCAGAGTCCTTACATAATGCAACAAAGTCACTAAATAATGCAGCAGAGTCCTTAAATAATGAAGCAGAGTCCTTAAATAATTCAGCAAAGTCCTTAAATAATGCTGCAGAGTCCTTAAATATTGCAGCAAATTCCTTAAATAATGCAGCAGAGTCCTTAAATACCGCAGCAGAGTCCTTACATAATGCAACAAAGTCACTAAATAATGCAGCAGAGTCCTTAAATAATGAAGCAGAGTCCTTAAATAATGCAGCAAATTCCTTAAATAATGTAGCAGAGTCCTTAAAAAATGCAACAAAATCCTTAAATAATGCAGCAGAATCCTTAAATAATGCAGCAAAGTCCTTAAATAATGCAACAGAGTCCTTAAATACTGAAGCAGAGTCCTTAAATAATGCAGCAGAGTCCTTAAATAATGCAGCAGAGTTCTAAAATGCTTCAGCAGAGTCCTTAAATATTGCAACAAAGTCCTAAAATAATGCAGCAGAATCCTTAAATACCGCAGCAGAGTCCTTAAATATTGCAGCAAAGTACTTAAATAAGGCAGCAGAGTCCTTAAATAATGCAACAAAGTCCTTCAATAATGCAGCATAGTCCTTAACTAATGCAACAAAGTCAATAAATAATGCAGCAGAGTCCTTAAATAATGCAGCAACGTCCTTAAATAATGCAGCAGAGTCCTTAGATAATGCAACAACGTCCTTAAATAATGCAGCAGAGTCCTTAAATACCGCAGCAGAGTACTTAAATAATTCAGCAAAGTCCTTAAATAATGCAGCAGAGTCCTTAAATAATGCAGCAGAGTCCTCAAATGCTTCAGCAGAGTCAATACATAATGCAGCAGAGTCCTTAAATAATGCAACAAAGTCCTTAAATAATGCAGCAGAGTCCTTAAATAATGCAGCAAAGTCCTTAAATAAAGCAGCAGAGTCCTTACATAATGCAACAATGTCCTTAAATAATGCAGCCGAGTCCTTAAATACTGAAGCAGAGTCCTTAAATTTGCAGCAAAGTCCTTAAATACCGCAGCAGAGTCATTAAATAATGCAGCAAAGTCCTTAAATAATGCAGCAGAGTCCTTAAATACCGCAGCAGATTGCTTTAATAATGTAGCAGAGTCCTTAAATAATGCAACAGAGTCCTTAAATAATGCAGCAGAGTCCTTAAATAATGCAACATAGTTCTTAAATAATGCAGCAAAGTCCTTAAATTATGCAGCAGAGTCCTTAAATACCGCAGCAGATTGCTTACATAATGTAGCAGAGTCCTTAAATAATGCAACAGAGTCCTTAAATAATGCAGCAGAGTCCTCAAAAGCTTTAGAAGAGTCATTAAATAATGCAGCAGCGTCCTTAAATAATGTAGCAAATTCATTAAATAATGCAGCAGAGACCTTAAATAATGCAACAAAGTCCTTAAATTATGCAGCCGAGTCCTTAACTAATACAGCAAAGCCCTTAAATAATGCAGCAGAGTCGTTAAGTAATGCAGCAAATTACTTAAATAATGCAGCAGTGTACTTAAATAATGCAACAAAGTCCATAAATAATGAAGCAAAGTCCTTAAATAATGCAGCAGAGTCCTTAAATACCGCAGCAGAGAACTTAAATAATGCAAGAAAGTCCCTAAGTAATGCAGTAGAGTCCTTAAATCCTGAAGCAGAGTCCTAAAATAATGCAGCTAATTCCTTAAATAATGCAGTAGAGTCCTTAAATACCGCAGCAGAGTCCTTAAATAATTCAGCAAAGTCCTTAAATAATGCAGCAGAGTCCTTAAATTTTACAGCAGAGTCCTTAAGTGCCACAGCAGAGTCCTTAAATACCGCAGCAGAGTGCTTAAATAATGCAGCAGAGTCCTTAAATAATGCAGCAAAGTCCTTAAATACTGAAGCAGAGTCCTTAAATATTGCAACAAAGTCCTAAAATAATGCAGCAGAGTCCTTAAATACCACAGCAGAGTCGTTAAATATTGCAGCAAAGTACTTAAATAATGCAGCAGAGTCCTTAAATACCGCAGCAGATTGCTTAAATAATGTAGCAGAGTCCTTAAATAATGCAACAGAGTCCTTAAATAATGCAGCAGAGTCCTTAAATAATGCAACAAAGTCCTTAAATAATGCAGCAGAGTCCTTAAGTACCGCAGCAGAGTGCTTAAATAATGCAACAGAGTCTACAAATGCTTCAGCAGAGTCATGAAATAATGCAGCATAGTCCTTAAATAATGCAGCAAATTCATTAAATAATGCAGCAGAGACCTTAAATAATGCAACAAAGTCCTTAAATAATGCAGCAGAGTCCTTAAATAATGCAGCAAAGTCCTTAAATAATGCTGCAGAGTCCTTAAATATTGCAGCAAATTCCTTAAATAATGCAGCAGAGTCCTTAAATACCGCAGCAGAGTCCTTACATAATGCAACAAAGTCACTAAATAATGCAGCAGAGTCCTTAAATAATGAAGCAGAGTCCTTAAATAATTCAGCAAAGTCCTTAAATAATGCTGCAGAGTCCTTAAATATTGCAGCAAATTCCTTAAATAATGCAGCAGAGTCCTTAAATACCGCAGCAGAGTCCTTACATAATGCAACAAAGTCACTAAATAATGCAGCAGAGTCCTTAAATAATGAAGCAGAGTCCTTAAATAATGCAGCAAATTCCTTAAATAATGTAGCAGAGTCCTTAAAAAATGCAACAAAATCCTTAAATAATGCAGCAGAATCCTTAAATAATGCAGCAAAGTCCTTAAATAATGCAACAGAGTCCTTAAATACTGAAGCAGAGTCCTTAAATAATGCAGCAGAGTCCTTAAATAATGCAGCAGAGTTCTAAAATGCTTCAGCAGAGTCCTTAAATATTGCAACAAAGTCCTAAAATAATGCAGCAGAATCCTTAAATACCGCAGCAGAGTCCTTAAATATTGCAGCAAAGTACTTAAATAAGGCAGCAGAGTCCTTAAATAATGCAACAAAGTCCTTCAATAATGCAGCATAGTCCTTAACTAATGCAACAAAGTCAATAAATAATGCAGCAGAGTCCTTAAATAATGCAGCAACGTCCTTAAATAATGCAGCAGAGTCCTTAGATAATGCAACAACGTCCTTAAATAATGCAGCAGAGTCCTTAAATACCGCAGCAGAGTACTTAAATAATTCAGCAAAGTCCTTAAATAATGCAGCAGAGTCCTTAAATAATGCAGCAGAGTCCTCAAATGCTTCAGCAGAGTCAATACATAATGCAGCAGAGTCCTTAAATAATGCAACAAAGTCCTTAAATAATGCAGCAGAGTCCTTAAATAATGCAGCAAAGTCCTTAAATAAAGCAGCAGAGTCCTTACATAATGCAACAATGTCCTTAAATAATGCAGCCGAGTCCTTAAATACTGAAGCAGAGTCCTTAAATTTGCAGCAAAGTCCTTAAATACCGCAGCAGAGTCATTAAATAATGCAGCAAAGTCCTTAAATAATGCAGCAGAGTCCTTAAATACCGCAGCAGATTGCTTTAATAATGTAGCAGAGTCCTTAAATAATGCAACAGAGTCCTTAAATAATGCAGCAGAGTCCTTAAATAATGCAACATAGTTCTTAAATAATGCAGCAAAGTCCTTAAATTATGCAGCAGAGTCCTTAAATACCGCAGCAGATTGCTTACATAATGTAGCAGAGTCCTTAAATAATGCAACAGAGTCCTTAAATAATGCAGCAGAGTCCTCAAAAGCTTTAGAAGAGTCATTAAATAATGCAGCAGCGTCCTTAAATAATGTAGCAAATTCATTAAATAATGCAGCAGAGACCTTAAATAATGCAACAAAGTCCTTAAATTATGCAGCCGAGTCCTTAACTAATACAGCAAAGCCCTTAAATAATGCAGCAGAGTCGTTAAGTAATGCAGCAAATTACTTAAATAATGCAGCAGTGTACTTAAATAATGCAACAAAGTCCATAAATAATGAAGCAAAGTCCTTAAATAATGCAGCAGAGTCCTTAAATACCGCAGCAGAGAACTTAAATAATGCAAGAAAGTCCCTAAGTAATGCAGTAGAGTCCTTAAATCCTGAAGCAGAGTCCTAAAATAATGCAGCTAATTCCTTAAATAATGCAGTAGAGTCCTTAAATACCGCAGCAGAGTCCTTAAATAATTCAGCAAAGTCCTTAAATAATGCAGCAGAGTCCTTAAATTTTACAGCAGAGTCCTTAAGTGCCACAGCAGAGTCCTTAAATACCGCAGCAGAGTGCTTAAATAATGCAGCAGAGTCCTTAAATAATGCAGCAAAGTCCTTAAATACTGAAGCAGAGTCCTTAAATATTGCAACAAAGTCCTAAAATAATGCAGCAGAGTCCTTAAATACCACAGCAGAGTCGTTAAATATTGCAGCAAAGTACTTAAATAATGCAGCAGAGTCCTTAAATACCGCAGCAGATTGCTTAAATAATGTAGCAGAGTCCTTAAATAATGCAACAGAGTCCTTAAATAATGCAGCAGAGTCCTTAAATAATGCAACAAAGTCCTTAAATAATGCAGCAGAGTCCTTAAATACCGCAGCAGAGTCATTAAATAATGCAGCAAAGTCCTTAAATAATGAAGCAGAGTACTTAAATACCGGAGCAGAGTGCTTAAATAATGCAGCAGAGTCCTTAAATAATGCAGCACCATCCTTAAATAATGCAGCAAAGTCCTTAAATACTGAAGCAGAGTCCTTAAATATTGCAAAAAAGTCCTAAAATAATGCAGCAGAATCCTTAAATACCGCAGCAGAGTCCTTAAATATTGCAGCAAAGTACTTAAATAATGCAGCAGAGTCCTTAAATAATGCAACAAAGTCCTTAAATAATGCAGCATAGTCCTTAACTAATGCAACAAAGTCTATAAATAATGCAGCAGAGTCCTTAAATAATGCAGCAAAGTCCTTAAATAATGCAGCAGAGTCCTTAGATAATGCAACAACGTCCTTAAATAATGCAGCAGAGTCCTTAAATAACGCAGCAGAGTACTTAAATAATTCAGCAAAGTCCTTAAATAATGCAGCAGAGTCCTTAAATAATGCAGCAGAGTCCTCAAATGCTTCAGCAGAGTGAATACATAATGCAGCAGAGTCCTTAAATAATGCAACAAAGTCCTTAAATATTGCAGCAGAGTCATTAAATAATGCAGCAAAGTCCTTAAATAAAGCAGCAGAGTCCTTAAAAAATGCAACAAAGTCCTTAAATAATGCAGCAGAGTCCTTAAATATTGAAGCAGAGTCCTTATCTTTGCAGAAAAGTCCTTAAATACCGCAGCAAAGTCATTAAATTGTGCAGCAAAGTCCTTAAATAATGCAGCAGAGTCCTTAAATACCGCAGCAGATTGCTTAAATAATGTAGCAGAGTCCTTAAATAATGCAACAAAGTCCTTAAATAATGCAGCAGAGTCCTTAAATAATGCAACAAAGTCCTTAAATAATGCAGCAGAGTCCTTAAATACTGAAGCAGAGTCCTTAGATATTGCAGCAAAGTCCTTAAATAATGCAGCAGAGTCCTTAAATACCACAGCAGAGTCCTTAAATATTGCAGCAAAGTAGTTAACTAATGCAGCAGAGTCCTTAAATAATGCAACAAAGTCCTTAAATAATGCAGCAGAATCCTTAAATAATGCAACAAAGTCCTTAAGTAATAATGAAGAGTCCGTAAATACCGCAGCAGAGTCATTAAATAATGCAGCAAAGTCCTTAAATAATGCAGCAGAGTCCTTAAGTACCGCAGCAGAGTGCTTAAATAATGCAACAGAGTCCTCAAATGCTTCAGCAGAGTCCTTAAATAATGCAGCATAGTCCTTAAATAATGCAGCAGAGACCTTAAATAATGTAACAAAGTCCTTAAATAATGCAGCAGTCCTTAAATAATGCAGCAAAGTCCTTAAATAATGCTGCAGAGTCCTTAAATATTGCAGCAAATTCCTTAAATAATGCAGCAGAGTCCTTAAATACCGCAGCAGAGTCCTTACATAATGCAACAAAGTCACTAAATAATGCAGCAGAGTCCTTAAATAATGAAGCAGAGTCCTTAAATAATGCAGCAAATTCCTTAAATAATGTAGCAGAGTCCTTAAAAAATGCAACAAAATCCTTAAATAATGCAGCAGAATCCTTAAATAATGCAGCAAAGTCCTTAAATAATGCAACAGAGTCCTTAAATACTGAAGCAGAGTCCTTAAATAATGCAGCAGAGTCCTTAAATAACGCAGCAGAGTTCTAAAATGCTTCAGCAGAGTCCTTAAATATTGCAACAAAGTCCTAAAATAATGCAGCAGAATCCTTAAATACCGCAGCAGAGTCCTTAAATATTGCAGCAAAGTACTTAAATAAGGCAGCAGAGTCCTTAAATAATGCAACAAAGTCCTTCAATAATGCAGCATAGTCCTTAACTAATGCAACAAAGTCAATAAATAATGCAGCAGAGTCCTTAAATAATGCAGCAACGTCCTTAAATAATGCAGCAGAGTCCTTAGATAATGCAACAACGTCCTTAAATAATGCAGCAGAGTCCTTAAATACCGCAGCAGAGTACTTAAATAATTCAGCAAAGTCCTTAAATAATGCAGCAGAGTCCTTAAATAATGCAGCAGAGTCCTCAAATGCTTCAGCAGAGTCAATACATAATGCAGCAGAGTCCTTAAATAATGCAACAAAGTCCTTAAATAATGCAGCAGAGTCCTTAAATAATGCAGCAAAGTCCTTAAATAAAGCAGCAGAGTCCTTACATAATGCAACAAAGTCCTTAAATAATGCAGCCGAGTCCTTAAATACTGAAGCAGAGTCCTTAAATTTGCAGCAAAGTCCTTAAATACCGCAGCAGAGTCATTAAATAATGCAGCAAAGTCCTTAAATAATGCAGCAGAGTCCTTAAATACCGCAGCAGATTGCTTTAATAATGTAGCAGATTCCTTAAATAATGCAACAGAGTCCTTAAATAATGCAGCAGAGTCCTTAAATAATGCAACATAGTTCTTAAATAATGCAGCAAAGTCCTTAAATTATGCAGCAGAGTCCTTAAATACCGCAGCAGATTGCTTATATAATGTAGCAGAGTCCTTAAATAATGCAACAGAGTCCTTAAATAATGCAGCAGAGTCCTCAAAAGCTTCAGAAGAGTCATTAAATAATGCAGCAGAGTCCTTAAATAATGTAGCAAATTCATTAAATAATGCAGCAGAGACCTTAAATAATGCAACAAAGTCCTTAAATTATGCAGCCGAGTCCTTAATTACCGCAGCAGAGTACTTAAATAATTCAGCAAAGTCCTTAAATAATGCAGCAGAGTCCTTAAATAATGCAGCAGAGTCCTTAAATAATGTAGCAAATTCATTAAATAATGCAGCAGAGACCTTAAATAATGCAACAAAGTCCTTAAATTATGCAGCCGAGTCCTTAAATAATGCAGCAAAGCCCTTAAATAATGCAGCAGAGTCGTTAAGTAATGCAGCAAATTACTTAAATAATGCAGCAGTGTACTTAAATAATGCAACAAAGTCCATAAATAATGAAGCAAAGTCCTTAAATAATGCAGCAGAGTCCTTAAATACCGCAGCAGAGAACTTAAATAATGCAAGAAAGTCCCTAAATAATGCAGTAGAGTCCTTAAATCCTGAAGCAGAGTCCTAAAATAATGCAGCTAATTCCTTAAATAATGCAGTAGAGTCCTTAAATACCGCAGCAGAGTCCTTAAATAATTCAGCAAAGTCCTTAAATAATGCAGCAGAGTTCTTAAATTTTACAGCAGAGTCCTTAAGTGCCACAGCAGAGTCCTTAAATACCGCAGCAGAGTGCTTAAATAATGCAGCAGAGTCCTTAAATAATGCAGCAAAGTCCTTAAATACTGAAGCAGAGTCCTTAAATATTGCAACAAAGTCCTAAAATAATGCAGCAGAGTCCTTAAATACCGCAGCAGAGTCGTTAAATATTGCAGCAAAGTACTTAAATAATGCAGCAGAGTCCTTAAATACCGCAGCAGATTGCTTAAATAATGTAGCAGAGTCCTTAAATAATGCAACAGAGTCCTTAAATAATGCAGCAGAGTCCTTAAATAATGCAACAAAGTCCTTAAATAATGCAGCAGAGTCCTTAAATACTGAAGCAGAGTCCTTAAATATTGCAGCAAAGTCCTTAAATAATGCATCAGAGTCCTTAAATACCGCAGCCGATTACTTAAATAATTCAGCAAAGTCCTTAAATAATGCAGCAGAGTCCTTAAGTGCCACAGCAGAGTCCTTAAATACCGCAGCGGAGTGCTTAAATAATGGAGCAGAGTCCTTAAATAATGCAGCACCATCCTTAAATAATGCAGCAAAGTCCTTAAATACTGAAGCAGAGTCCTTAAATATTGCAAAAAAGTCCTAAAATAATGCAGCAGAATCCTTAAATACCGCAGCAGAGTCCTTAAATATTGCAGCAAAGTACTTAAATAATGCAGCAGAGTCCTTAAATAATGCAACAAAGTCCTTAAATAATGCAGCATAGTCCTTAACTAATGCAACAAAGTCTATAAATAAGGCAGCAGAGTCCTTAAATAATGCAGCAAAGTCCTTAAATAATGCAGCAGAGTCCTTAGATAATGCAACAACGTCCTTAAATAATGCAGCAGAGTCCTTAAATAACTCAGCAGAGTACTTAAATAATTCAGCAAAGTCCTTAAATAATGCAGCAGAGTCCTTAAATAATGCAGCAGAGTCCTCAAATGCTTCAGCAGAGTGAATACATAATGCAGCAGAGTCCTTAAAGAATGCAACAAAGTCCTTAAATAATGCAGCAGAGTCCTTAAATAATGCAGCAAAGTCCTTAAATAAAGCAGCAGAGTCCTTAAATAATGCAACAAAGTCCTTAAATAATGCAGCAGAGTCCTTAACTACTGAAGCAGAGTCCATATCTTTGCAGAAAAGTCCTTAAATACCGCAGCAGAGTCATTAAATTATGCAGCAAAGTCCTTAAATAATGCAGCAGAGTCCTGAAATACCGCAGCAGATTGCTTAAATAATGTAGCAGAGTCCTTAAATAATGCCACAGAGTCCTTAAATAATGCAGCAGAGTCCTTAAATAATGCAACAAAGTCCTTAAATAATGCAGCAGAGTCCTTAAATACTGAAGCAGAGTCCTTAAATATTGCAGCAAAGTCTTTAAATAATGCAGCAGAGTCCTTAAATACCGCAGCAGAGTCCTTAAATATTGCAGCAAAGTACTTAAATAATGCAGCAGAGTCCTTAAATAATGCAACAAAGTCCTTAAATAATGCAGCAGAATCCTTAAATAATGCAACAAAGTCCTTAAGTAATAATGAAGAGTCCTTAAATACCGCAGCAGAGTCATTAAATAATGCAGCAAAGTCCTTAAATAATGCAGCAGAGTCCTTAAGTACCGCAGCAGAGTGCTTAAATAATGCAACAGAGTCTACAAATGCTTCAGCAGAGTCATGAAATAATGCAGCATAGTCCTTAAATAATGCAGCAAATTCATTAAATAATGCAGCAGAGACCTTAAATAATGCAACAAAGTCCTTAAATAATGCAGCAGAGTCCTTAAATAATGCAGCAAAGTCCTTAAATAATGCTGCAGAGTCCTTAAATATTGCAGCAAATTCCTTAAATAATGCAGCAGAGTCCTTAAATACCGCAGCAGAGTCCTTACATAATGCAACAAAGTCACTAAATAATGCAGCAGAGTCCTTAAATAATGAAGCAGAGTCCTTAAATAATTCAGCAAAGTCCTTAAATAATGCTGCAGAGTCCTTAAATATTGCAGCAAATTCCTTAAATAATGCAGCAGAGTCCTTAAATACCGCAGCAGAGTCCTTAAATAATGAAGCAGAGTCCTTAAATAATGCAGCAAATTCCTTAAATAATGTAGCAGAGTCCTTAAAAAATGCAACAAAATCCTTAAATAATGCAGCAGAATCCTTAAATAATGCAGCAAAGTCCTTAAATAATGCAACAGAGTCCTTAAATACTGAAGCAGAGTCCTTAAATAATGCAGCAGAGTCCTTAAATAATGCAGCAGAGTTCTAAAATGCTTCAGCAGAGTCCTTAAATATTGCAACAAAGTCCTAAAATAATGCAGCAGAATCCTTAAATACCGCAGCAGAGTCCTTAAATATTGCAGCAAAGTACTTAAATAAGGCAGCAGAGTCCTTAAATAATGCAACAAAGTCCTTCAATAATGCAGCATAGTCCTTAACTAATGCAACAAAGTCAATAAATAATGCAGCAGAGTCCTTAAATAATGCAGCAACGTCCTTAAATAATGCAGCAGAGTCCTTAGATAATGCAACAACGTCCTTAAATAATGCAGCAGAGTCCTTAAATACCGCAGCAGAGTACTTAAATAATTCAGCAAAGTCCTTAAATAATGCAGCAG
Source organism: Phyllobates terribilis (assembly GCF_046119375.1). Taxonomy (NCBI): domain Eukaryota; kingdom Metazoa; phylum Chordata; class Amphibia; order Anura; family Dendrobatidae; genus Phyllobates; species Phyllobates terribilis. The sequence goes on along the minus strand of NW_027362840.1, from coordinate 4,435,293 downwards.
AGTCCTTAAATAATGCAGCAGAGTCCTCAAATGCTTCAGCAGAGTCAATACATAATGCAGCAGAGTCCTTAAATAATGCAACAAAGTCCTTAAATAATGCAGCAGAGTCCTTAAATAATGCAGCAAAGTCCTTAAATAAAGCAGCAGAGTCCTTACATAATGCAACAATGTCCTTAAATAATGCAGCCGAGTCCTTAAATACTGAAGCAGAGTCCTTAAATTTGCAGCAAAGTCCTTAAATACCGCAGCAGAGTCATTAAATAATGCAGCAAAGTCCTTAAATAATGCAGCAGAGTCCTTAAATACCGCAGCAGATTGCTTTAATAATGTAGCAGAGTCCTTAAATAATGCAACAGAGTCCTTAAATAATGCAGCAGAGTCCTTAAATAATGCAACATAGTTCTTAAATAATGCAGCAAAGTCCTTAAATTATGCAGCAGAGTCCTTAAATACCGCAGCAGATTGCTTACATAATGTAGCAGAGTCCTTAAATAATGCAACAGAGTCCTTAAATAATGCAGCAGAGTCCTCAAAAGCTTTAGAAGAGTCATTAAATAATGCAGCAGCGTCCTTAAATAATGTAGCAAATTCATTAAATAATGCAGCAGAGACCTTAAATAATGCAACAAAGTCCTTAAATTATGCAGCCGAGTCCTTAACTAATACAGCAAAGCCCTTAAATAATGCAGCAGAGTCGTTAAGTAATGCAGCAAATTACTTAAATAATGCAGCAGTGTACTTAAATAATGCAACAAAGTCCATAAATAATGAAGCAAAGTCCTTAAATAATGCAGCAGAGTCCTTAAATACCGCAGCAGAGAACTTAAATAATGCAAGAAAGTCCCTAAGTAATGCAGTAGAGTCCTTAAATCCTGAAGCAGAGTCCTAAAATAATGCAGCTAATTCCTTAAATAATGCAGTAGAGTCCTTAAATACCGCAGCAGAGTCCTTAAATAATTCAGCAAAGTCCTTAAATAATGCAGCAGAGTCCTTAAATTTTACAGCAGAGTCCTTAAGTGCCACAGCAGAGTCCTTAAATACCGCAGCAGAGTGCTTAAATAATGCAGCAGAGTCCTTAAATAATGCAGCAAAGTCCTTAAATACTGAAGCAGAGTCCTTAAATATTGCAACAAAGTCCTAAAATAATGCAGCAGAGTCCTTAAATACCACAGCAGAGTCGTTAAATATTGCAGCAAAGTACTTAAATAATGCAGCAGAGTCCTTAAATACCGCAGCAGATTGCTTAAATAATGTAGCAGAGTCCTTAAATAATGCAACAGAGTCCTTAAATAATGCAGCAGAGTCCTTAAATAATGCAACAAAGTCCTTAAATAATGCAGCAGAGTCCTTAAGTACCGCAGCAGAGTGCTTAAATAATGCAACAGAGTCTACAAATGCTTCAGCAGAGTCATGAAATAATGCAGCATAGTCCTTAAATAATGCAGCAAATTCATTAAATAATGCAGCAGAGACCTTAAATAATGCAACAAAGTCCTTAAATAATGCAGCAGAGTCCTTAAATAATGCAGCAAAGTCCTTAAATAATGCTGCAGAGTCCTTAAATATTGCAGCAAATTCCTTAAATAATGCAGCAGAGTCCTTAAATACCGCAGCAGAGTCCTTACATAATGCAACAAAGTCACTAAATAATGCAGCAGAGTCCTTAAATAATGAAGCAGAGTCCTTAAATAATTCAGCAAAGTCCTTAAATAATGCTGCAGAGTCCTTAAATATTGCAGCAAATTCCTTAAATAATGCAGCAGAGTCCTTAAATACCGCAGCAGAGTCCTTACATAATGCAACAAAGTCACTAAATAATGCAGCAGAGTCCTTAAATAATGAAGCAGAGTCCTTAAATAATGCAGCAAATTCCTTAAATAATGTAGCAGAGTCCTTAAAAAATGCAACAAAATCCTTAAATAATGCAGCAGAATCCTTAAATAATGCAGCAAAGTCCTTAAATAATGCAACAGAGTCCTTAAATACTGAAGCAGAGTCCTTAAATAATGCAGCAGAGTCCTTAAATAATGCAGCAGAGTTCTAAAATGCTTCAGCAGAGTCCTTAAATATTGCAACAAAGTCCTAAAATAATGCAGCAGAATCCTTAAATACCGCAGCAGAGTCCTTAAATATTGCAGCAAAGTACTTAAATAAGGCAGCAGAGTCCTTAAATAATGCAACAAAGTCCTTCAATAATGCAGCATAGTCCTTAACTAATGCAACAAAGTCAATAAATAATGCAGCAGAGTCCTTAAATAATGCAGCAACGTCCTTAAATAATGCAGCAGAGTCCTTAGATAATGCAACAACGTCCTTAAATAATGCAGCAGAGTCCTTAAATACCGCAGCAGAGTACTTAAATAATTCAGCAAAGTCCTTAAATAATGCAGCAGAGTCCTTAAATAATGCAGCAGAGTCCTCAAATGCTTCAGCAGAGTCAATACATAATGCAGCAGAGTCCTTAAATAATGCAACAAAGTCCTTAAATAATGCAGCAGAGTCCTTAAATAATGCAGCAAAGTCCTTAAATAAAGCAGCAGAGTCCTTACATAATGCAACAATGTCCTTAAATAATGCAGCCGAGTCCTTAAATACTGAAGCAGAGTCCTTAAATTTGCAGCAAAGTCCTTAAATACCGCAGCAGAGTCATTAAATAATGCAGCAAAGTCCTTAAATAATGCAGCAGAGTCCTTAAATACCGCAGCAGATTGCTTTAATAATGTAGCAGAGTCCTTAAATAATGCAACAGAGTCCTTAAATAATGCAGCAGAGTCCTTAAATAATGCAACATAGTTCTTAAATAATGCAGCAAAGTCCTTAAATTATGCAGCAGAGTCCTTAAATACCGCAGCAGATTGCTTACATAATGTAGCAGAGTCCTTAAATAATGCAACAGAGTCCTTAAATAATGCAGCAGAGTCCTCAAAAGCTTTAGAAGAGTCATTAAATAATGCAGCAGCGTCCTTAAATAATGTAGCAAATTCATTAAATAATGCAGCAGAGACCTTAAATAATGCAACAAAGTCCTTAAATTATGCAGCCGAGTCCTTAACTAATACAGCAAAGCCCTTAAATAATGCAGCAGAGTCGTTAAGTAATGCAGCAAATTACTTAAATAATGCAGCAGTGTACTTAAATAATGCAACAAAGTCCATAAATAATGAAGCAAAGTCCTTAAATAATGCAGCAGAGTCCTTAAATACCGCAGCAGAGAACTTAAATAATGCAAGAAAGTCCCTAAGTAATGCAGTAGAGTCCTTAAATCCTGAAGCAGAGTCCTAAAATAATGCAGCTAATTCCTTAAATAATGCAGTAGAGTCCTTAAATACCGCAGCAGAGTCCTTAAATAATTCAGCAAAGTCCTTAAATAATGCAGCAGAGTCCTTAAATTTTACAGCAGAGTCCTTAAGTGCCACAGCAGAGTCCTTAAATACCGCAGCAGAGTGCTTAAATAATGCAGCAGAGTCCTTAAATAATGCAGCAAAGTCCTTAAATACTGAAGCAGAGTCCTTAAATATTGCAACAAAGTCCTAAAATAATGCAGCAGAGTCCTTAAATACCACAGCAGAGTCGTTAAATATTGCAGCAAAGTACTTAAATAATGCAGCAGAGTCCTTAAATACCGCAGCAGATTGCTTAAATAATGTAGCAGAGTCCTTAAATAATGCAACAGAGTCCTTAAATAATGCAGCAGAGTCCTTAAATAATGCAACAAAGTCCTTAAATAATGCAGCAGAGTCCTTAAATACCGCAGCAGAGTCATTAAATAATGCAGCAAAGTCCTTAAATAATGAAGCAGAGTACTTAAATACCGGAGCAGAGTGCTTAAATAATGCAGCAGAGTCCTTAAATAATGCAGCACCATCCTTAAATAATGCAGCAAAGTCCTTAAATACTGAAGCAGAGTCCTTAAATATTGCAAAAAAGTCCTAAAATAATGCAGCAGAATCCTTAAATACCGCAGCAGAGTCCTTAAATATTGCAGCAAAGTACTTAAATAATGCAGCAGAGTCCTTAAATAATGCAACAAAGTCCTTAAATAATGCAGCATAGTCCTTAACTAATGCAACAAAGTCTATAAATAATGCAGCAGAGTCCTTAAATAATGCAGCAAAGTCCTTAAATAATGCAGCAGAGTCCTTAGATAATGCAACAACGTCCTTAAATAATGCAGCAGAGTCCTTAAATAACGCAGCAGAGTACTTAAATAATTCAGCAAAGTCCTTAAATAATGCAGCAGAGTCCTTAAATAATGCAGCAGAGTCCTCAAATGCTTCAGCAGAGTGAATACATAATGCAGCAGAGTCCTTAAATAATGCAACAAAGTCCTTAAATATTGCAGCAGAGTCATTAAATAATGCAGCAAAGTCCTTAAATAAAGCAGCAGAGTCCTTAAAAAATGCAACAAAGTCCTTAAATAATGCAGCAGAGTCCTTAAATATTGAAGCAGAGTCCTTATCTTTGCAGAAAAGTCCTTAAATACCGCAGCAAAGTCATTAAATTGTGCAGCAAAGTCCTTAAATAATGCAGCAGAGTCCTTAAATACCGCAGCAGATTGCTTAAATAATGTAGCAGAGTCCTTCAATAATGCAACAGAGTCCTTAAATAATGCAGCAGAGTCCTTAATAATGCAACAAAGTCCTTAAATAATGCAGCAGAGTCCTTAAATACTGAAGCAGAGTCCTTAAATATTGCAGCAAAGTCCTTAAATAATGCAGCAGAGTCCTTAAATACCACAGCAGAGTCCTTAAATATTGCAGCAAAGTAGTTAAATAATGCAGCAGAGTCCTTAAATAATGCAACAAAGTCCTTAAATAATGCAGCAGAATCCTTAAATAATGCAACAAAGTCCTTAAGTAATAATGAAGAGTCCGTAAATACCGCAGCAGAGTCATTAAATAATGCAGCAAAGTCCTTAAATAATGCAGCAGAGTCCTTAAGTACCGCAGCAGAGTGCTTAAATAATGCAACAGAGTCCTCAAATGCTTCAGCAGAGTCCTTAAATAATGCAGCATAGTCCTTAAATAATGCAGCAGAGACCTTAAATAATGCAACAAAGTCCTTAAATAATGCAGCAGTCCTTAAATAATGCAGCAAAGTCCTTAAATAATGCTGCAGAGTCCTTAAATATTGCAGCAAATTCCTTAAATAATGCAGCAGAGTCCTTAAATACCGCAGCAGAGTCCTTACATAATGCAACAAAGTCACTAAATAATGCAGCAGAGTCCTTAAATAATGAAGCAGAGTCCTTAAATAATGCAGCAAATTCCTTAAATAATGTAGCAGAGTCCTTAAAAAATGCAACAAAATCCTTAAATAATGCAGCAGAATCCTTAAATAATGCAGCAAAGTCCTTAAATAATGCAACAGAGTCCTTAAATACTGAAGCAGAGTCCTTAAATAATGCAGCAGAGTCTTTAAATAATGCAGCAGAGTTCTAAAATGCTTCAGCAGAGTCCTTAAATATTGCAACAAAGTCCTAAAATAATGCAGCAGAATCCTTAAATACCGCAGCAGAGTCCTTAAATATTGCAGCAAAGTACTTAAATAAGGCAGCAGAGTCCTTAAATAATGCAACAAAGTCCTTCAATAATGCAGCATAGTCCTTAACTAATGCAACAAAGTCAATAAATAATGCAGCAGAGTCCTTAAATAATGCAGCAACGTCCTTAAATAATGCAGCAGAGTCCTTAGATAATGCAACAACGTCCTTAAATAATGCAGCAGAGTCCTTAAATACCGCAGCAGAGTACTTAAATAATTCAGCAAAGTCCTTAAATAATGCAGCAGAGTCCTTAAATAATGCAGCAGAGTCCTCAAATGCTTCAGCAGAGTCAATACATAATGCAGCAGAGTCCTTAAATAATGCAACAAAGTCCTTAAATAATGCAGCAGAGTCCTTAAATAATGCAGCAAAGTCCTTAAATAAAGCAGCAGAGTCATTACATAATGCAACAAAGTCCTTAAATAATGCAGCCGAGTCCTTAAATACTGAAGCAGAGTCCTTAAATTTGCAGCAAAGTCCTTAAATACCGCAGCAGAGTCATTAAATAATGCAGCAAAGTCCTTAAATAATGCAGCAGAGTCCTTAAATACCGCAGCAGATTGCTTTAATAATGTAGCAGATTCCTTAAATAATGCAACAGAGTCCTTAAATAATGCAGCAGAGTCCTTAAATAATGCAACATAGTTCTTAAATAATGCAGCAAAGTCCTTAAATTATGCAGCAGAGTCCTTAAATACCGCAGCAGATTGCTTATATAATGTAGCAGAGTCCTTAAATAATGCAACAGAGTCCTTAAATAATGCAGCAGAGTCCTCAAAAGCTTCAGAAGAGTCATTAAATAATGCAGCAGAGTCCTTAAATAATGTAGCAAATTCATTAAATAATGCAGCAGAGACCTTAAATAATGCAACAAAGTCCTTAAATTATGCAGCCGAGTCCTTAAATAATACAGCAAAGCCCTTAAATAATGCAGCAGAGTCGTTAAGTAATGCAGCAAATTACTTAAATAATGCAGCAGTGTACTTAAATAATGCAACAAAGTCCATAAATAATGAAGCAAAGTCCTTAAATAATGCAGCAGAGTCCTTAAATACCGCAGCAGAGAACTTAAATAATGCAAGAAAGTCCCTAAATAATGCAATAGAGTCCTTAAATCCTGAAGCAGAGTCCTAAAATAATGCAGCTAATTCCTTAAATAATGCAGTAGAGTCCTTAAATACCGCAGCAGAGTCCTTAAATAATTCAGCAAAGTCCTTAAATAATGCAGCAGAGTCCTTAAATTTTACAGCAGAGTCCTTAAGTGCCACAGCAGAGTCCTTAAATACCGCAGCAGAGTGCTTAAATAATGCAGCAGAGTCCTTAAATAATGCAGCAAAGTCCTTAAATACTGAAGCAGAGTCCTTAAATATTGCAACAAAGTCCTAAAATAATGCAGCAGAGTCCTTAAATACCGCAGCAGAGTCGTTAAATATTGCAGCAAAGTCCTTAAATAATGCAGCAGAGTCCTTAGATAATGCAACAACGTCCTTAAATAATGCAGCAGAGTCCTTAAATAACTCAGCAGAGTACTTAAATAATTCAGCAAAGTCCTTAAATAATGCAGCAGAGTCCTTAAATAATGCAGCAGAGTCCTCAAATGCTTCAGCAGAGTGAATACATAATGCAGCAGAGTCCTTAAATAATGCAACAAAGTCCTTAAATAATGCAGCAGAGTCCTTAAATAATGCAGCAAAGTCCTTAAATAAAGCAGCAGAGTCCTTAAAAAATGCAACAAAGTCCTTAAATAATGCAGCAGAGTCCTTAAATACTGAAGCAGAGTCCATATCTTTGCAGAAAAGTCCTTAAATACCGCAGCAGAGTCATTAAATTATGCAGCAAAGTCCTTAAATAATGCAGCAGAGTCCTGAAATACCGCAGCAGATTGCTTAAATAATGTAGCAGAGTCCTTAAATAATGCCACAGAGTCCTTAAATAATGCAGCAGAGTCCTTAAATAATGCAACAAAGTCCTTAAATAATGCAGCAGAGTCCTTAAATACTGAAGCAGAGTCCTTAAATATTGCAGCAAAGTCTTTAAATAATGCAGCAGAGTCCTTAAATACCGCAGCAGAGTCCTTAAATATTGCAGCAAAGTACTTAAATAATGCAGCAGAGTCCTTAAATAATGCAACAAAGTCCTTAAATAATGCAGCAGAATCCTTAAATAATGCAACAAAGTCCTTAAGTAATAATGAAGAGTCCTTAAATACCGCAGCAGAGTCATTAAATAATGCAGCAAAGTCCTTAAATAATGCAGCAGAGTCCTTAAGTACCGCAGCAGAGTGCTTAAATAATGCAACAGAGTCTACAAATGCTTCAGCAGAGTCATGAAATAATGCAGCATAGTCCTTAAATAATGCAGCAAATTCATTAAATAATGCAGCAGAGACCTTAAATAATGCAACAAAGTCCTTAAATAATGCAGCAGAGTACTTAAATAATGCAGCAAAGTCCTTAAATAATGCTGCAGAGTCCTTAAATATTGCAGCAAATTCCTTAAATAATGCAGCAGAGTCCTTAAATACCGCAGCAGAGTCCTTACATAATGCAACAAAGTCACTAAATAATGCAGCAGAGTCCTTAAATAATGAAGCAGAGTCCTTAAATAATGCAGCAAAGTCCTTAAATAATGCTGCAGAGTCCTTAAATATTGCAGCAAATTCCTTAAATAATGCAGCAGAGTCCTTAAATACCGCAGCAGAGTCCTTACATAATGCAACAAAGTCACTAAATAATGCAGCAGAGTCCTTAAATAATGAAGCAGAGTCCTTAAATAATGCAGCAAATTCCTTAAATAATGTAGCAGAGTCCTTAAAAAATGCAACAAAATCCTTAAATAATGCAGCAGAATCCTTAAATAATGCAGCAAAGTCCTTAAATAATGCAACAGAGTCCTTAAATACTGAAGCAGAGTCCTTAAATAATGCAGCAGAGTCCTTAAATAATGCAGCAGAGTTCTAAAATGCTTCAGCAGAGTCCTTAAATATTGCAACAAAGTCCTAAAATAATGCAGCAGAATCCTTAAATACCGCAGCAGAGTCCTTAAATATTGCAGCAAAGTACTTAAATAAGGCAGCAGAGTCCTTAAATAATGCAACAAAGTCCTTCAATAATGCAGCATAGTCCTTAACTAATGCAACAAAGTCAATAAATAATGCAGCAGAGTCCTTAAATAATGCAGCAACGTCCTTAAATAATGCAGCAGAGTCCTTAGATAATGCAACAACGTCCTTAAATAATGCAGCAGAGTCCTTAAATACCGCAGCAGAGTACTTAAATAATTCAGCAAAGTCCTTAAATAATGCAGCAGAGTCCTTAAATAATGCAGCAGAGTCCTCAAATGCTTCAGCAGAGTCAATACATAATGCAGCAGAGTCCTTAAATAATGCAACAAAGTCCTTAAATAATGCAGCAGAGTCCTTAAATAATGCAGCAAAGTCCTTAAATAAAGCAGCAGAGTCATTACATAATGCAACAAAGTCCTTAAATAATGCAGCCGAGTCCTTAAATACTGAAGCAGAGTCCTTAAATTTGCAGCAAAGTCCTTAAATACCGCAGCAGAGTCATTAAATAATGCAGCAAAGTCCTTAAATAATGCAGCAGAGTCCTTAAATACCGCAGCAGATTGCTTTAATAATGTAGCAGAGTCCTTAAATAATGCAACAGAGTCCTTAAATAATGCAGCAGAGTCCTTAAATAATGCAACATAGTTCTTAAATAATGCAGCAAAGTCCTTAAATTATGCAGCAGAGTCCTTAAATACCGCAGCAGATTGCTTACATAATGTAGCAGAGTCCTTAAATAATGCATCAGAGTCCTTAAATAATGCAGCAGAGTCCTCAAAAGCTTCAGAAGAGTCATTAAATAATGCAGCAGCGTCCTTAAATAATGTAGCAAATTCATTAAATAATGCAGCAGAGACCTTAAATAATGCAACAAAGTCCTTAAATTATGCAGCCGAGTCCTTAACTAATACAGCAAAGCCCTTAAATAATGCAGCAGAGTCGTTAAGTAATGCAGCAAATTACTTAAATAATGCAGCAGTGTACTTAAATAATGCAACAAAGTCCATAAATAATGAAGCAAAGTCCTTAAATAATGCAGCAGAGTCCTTAAATACCGCAGCAGAGAACTTAAATAATGCAAGAAAGTCCCTAAGTAATGCAGTAGAGTCCTTAAATCCTGAAGCAGAGTCCTAAAATAATGCAGCTAATTCTTTAAATAATGCAGTAGAGTCCTTAAATACCGCAGCAGAGTCCTTAAATAATTCAGCAAAGTCCTTAAATAATGCAGCAGAGTCCTTAAATATTACAGCAGAGTCCTTAAGTGCCACAGCAGAGTCCTTAAATACCGCAGCAGAGTGCTTAAATAATGCAGCAGAGTCCTTAAATAATGCAGCAAAGTCCTTAAATACTGAAGCAGAGTCCTTAAATATTGCAACAAAGTCCTAAAATAATGCAGCAGAGTCCTTAAATACCGCAGCAGAGTCGTTAAATATTGCAGCAAAGTACTTAAATAATGCAGCAGAGTCCTTAAATACCGCAGCAGATTGCTTAAATAATGTAGCAGAGTCCTTAAATAATGCAACAGAGTCCTTAAATAATGCAGCAGAGTCCTTAAATAATGCAACAAAGTCCTTAAATAATGCAGCAGAGTCCTTAAATACCGCAGCAGAGTCATTAAATAATGCAGCAAAGTCCTTAAATAATGCAGCAGAGTACTTAAATACCGGAGCAGAGTGCTTAAATAATGCAGCAGAGTCCTTAAATAATGCAGCACCATCCTTAAATAATGCAGCAAAGTCCTTAAATACTGAAGCAGAGTCCTTAAATATTGCAAAAAAGTCCTAAAATAATGCAGCAGAATCCTTAAATACCGCAGCAGAGTCCTTAAATATTGCAGCAAAGTACTTAAATAATGCAGCAGAGTCCTTAAATAATGCAACAAAGTCCTTAAATAATGCAGCATAGTCCTTAACTAATGCAACAAAGTCTAAAAATAATGCAGCAGAGTCCTTAAATAATGCAGCAAAGTCCTTAAATAATGCAGCAGAGTCCTTAGATAATGAAACAACGTCCTTAAATAATGCAGCAGAGTCCTTAAATAACGCAGCAGAGTACTTAAATAATTCAGCAAAGTCCTTAAATAATGCAGCAGAGTCCTTAAATAATGCAGCAGAGTCCTCAAATGCTTCAGCAGAGTGAATACATAATGCAGCAGAGTCCTTAAATAATGCAACAAAGTCCTTAAATATTGCAGCAGAGTCCTTAAATAATGCAGCAAAGTCCTTAAATAAAGCAGCAGAGTCCTTAAAAAATGCAACAAAGTCCTTAAATAATGCAGCAGAGTCCTTAAATACTGAAGCAGAGTCCTTATCTTTGCAGAAAAGTCCTTAAATACCGCAGCAAAGTCATTAAATTATGCAGCAAAGTCCTTAAATAATGCAGCAGAGTCCTTAAATACCACAGCAGATTGCTTAAATAATGTAGCAGAGTCCTTCAATAATGCAACAGAGTCCTTAAATAATGCAGCAGAGTCCTTAAATAATGCAACAAAGTCCTTAAATAATGCAGCAGAGTCCTTAAATACTGAAGCAGAGTCCTTAAATATTGCAGCAAAGTCCTTAAATAATGCAGCAGAGTCCTTAAATACCACAGCAGAGTCCTTAAATATTGCAGCAAAGTAGTTAAATAATGCAGCAGAGTCCTTAAATAATGCAACAAAGTCCTTAAATAATGCAGCAGAATCCTTAAATAATGCAACAAAGTCCTTAAGTAATAATGAAGAGTCCGTAAATACCGCAGCAGAGTCATTAAATAATGCAGCAAAGTCCTTAAATAATGCAGCAGAGTCCTTAAGTACCGCAGCAGAGTGCTTAAATAATGCAACAGAGTCCTCAAATGCTTCAGCAGAGTCCTTAAATAATGCAGCATAGTCCTTAAATAATGCAGCAGAGACCTTAAATAATGCAACAAAGTCCTTAAATAATGCAGCAGTCCTTAAATAATGCAGCAAAGTCCTTAAATAATGCAGCAGAGTCCTTAAATAATGAAGCAGAGTCCTTAAATAATGCAGCAAATTCCTTAAATAATGTAGCAGAGTCCTTAAAAAATGCAACAAAATCCTTAAATAATGCAGCAGAATCCTTAAATAATGCAGCAAAGTCCTTAAATAATGCAACAGAGTCCTTAAATACTGAAGCAGAGTCCTTAAATAATGCAGCAGAGTCCTTAAATAATGCAGCAGAGTTCTAAAATGCTTCAGCAGAGTCCTTAAATATTGCAACAAAGTCCTAAAATAATGCAGCAGAATCCTTAAATACCGCAGCAGAGTCCTTAAATATTGCAGCAAAGTACTTAAATAAGGCAGCAGAGTCCTTAAATAATGCAACAAAGTCCTTCAATAATGCAGCATAGTCCTTAACTAATGCAACAAAGTCAATAAATAATGCAGCAGAGTCCTTAAATAATGCAGCAACGTCCTTAAATAATGCAGCAGAGTCCTTAGATAATGCAACAACGTCCTTAAATAATGCAGCAGAGTCCTTAAATACCGCAGCAGAGTACTTAAATAATTCAGCAAAGTCCTTAAATAATGCAGCAGAGTCCTTAAATAATGCAGCAGAGTCCTTAAATAATGTAGCAAATTCATTAAATAATGCAGCAGAGACCTTAAATAATGCAACAAAGTCCTTAAATTATGCAGCCGAGTCCTTAAATAATACAGCAAAGCCCTTAAATAATGCAGCAGAGTCGTTAAGTAATGCAGCAAATTACTTAAATAATGCAGCAGTGTACTTAAATAATGCAACAAAGTCCATAAATAATGAAGCAAAGTCCTTAAATAATGCAGCAGAGTCCTTAAATACTGCAGCAGAGAACTTAAATAATGCAAGAAAGTCCCTAAATAATGCAGTAGAGTCCTTAAATCCTGAAGCAGAGTCCTAAAATAATGCAGCTAATTCCTTAAATAATGCAGTAGAGTCCTTAAATACCGCAGCAGAGTCCTTAAATAATTCAGCAAAGTCCTTAAATAATGCAGCAGAGTTCTTAAATTTTACAGCAGAGTCCTTAAGTGCCACAGCAGAGTCCTTAAATACCGCAGCAGAGTGCTTAAATAATGCAGCAGAGTCCTTAAATAATGCAGCAAAGTCCTTAAATACTGAAGCAGAGTCCTTAAATATTGCAACAAAGTCCTAAAATAATGCAGCAGAGTCCTTAAATACCGCAGCAGAGTCGTTAAATATTGCAGCAAAGTACTTAAATAATGCAGCAGAGTCCTTAAATACCGCAGCAGATTGCTTAAATAATGTAGCAGAGTCCTTAAATAATGCAACAGAGTCCTTAAATAATGCAGCAGAGTCCTTAAATAATGCAACAAAGTCCTTAAATAATGCAGCAGAGTCCTTAAATACTGAAGCAGAGTCCTTAAATATTGCAGCAAAGTCCTTAAATAATGCATCAGAGTCCTTAAATACCGCAGCCGATTACTTAAATAATTCAGCAAAGTCCTTAAATCATGCAGCAGAGTCCTTAAGTGCCACAGCAGAGTCCTTAAATACCGCAGCGGAGTGCTTAAATAATGGAGCAGAGTCCTTAAATAATGCAGCACCATCCTTAAATAATGCAGCAAAGTCCTTAAATACTGAAGCAGAGTCCTTAAATATTGCAAAAAAGTCCTAAAATAATGCAGCAGAATCCTTAAATACCGCAGCAGAGTCCTTAAATATTGCAGCAAAGTACTTAAATAATGCAGCAGAGTCGTTAAATAATGCAACAAAGTCCTTAAATAATGCAGCATAGTCCTTAACTAATGCAACAAAGTCTATAAATAAGGCAGCAGAGTCCATAAATAATGCAGCAAAGTCCTTAAATAATGCAGCAGAGTCCTTAGATAATGCAACAACGTCCTTAAATAATGCAGCAGAGTCCTTAAATAACTCAGCAGAGTACTTAAATAATTCAGCAAAGTCCTTAAATAATGCAGCAGAGTCCTTAAATAATGCAGCAGAGTCCTCAAATGCTTCAGCAGAGTGAATACATAATGCAGCAGAGTCCTTAAATAATGCAACAAAGTCCTTAAATAATGCAGCAGAGTCCTTAAATAATGCAGCAAAGTCCTTAAATAAAGCAGCAGAGTCCTTAAATAATGCAACAAAGTCCTTAAATAATGCAGCAGAGTCCTTAACTACTGAAGCAGAGTCCATATCTTTGCAGAAAAGTCCTTAAATACCGCAGCAGAGTCATTAAATTATGCAGCAAAGTCCTTAAATAATGCAGCAGAGTCCTGAAATACCGCAGCAGATTGCTTAAATAATGTAGCAGAGTCCTTAAATAATGCCACAGAGTCCTTAAATAATGCAGCAGAGTCCTTAAATAATGCAACAAAGTCCTTAAATAATGCAGCAGAGTCCTTAAATACTGAAGCAGAGTCCTTAAATATTGCAGCAAAGTCTTTAAATAATGCAGCAGAGTCCTTAAATACCGCAGCAGAGTCCTTAAATATTGCAGCAAAGTACTTAAATAATGCAGCAGAGTCCTTAAATAATGCAACAAAGTCCTTAAATAATGCAGCAGAATCCTTAAATAATGCAACAAAGTCCTTAAGTAATAATGAAGAGTCCTTAAATACCGCAGCAGAGTCATTAAATAATGCAGCAAAGTCCTTAAATAATGCAGCAGAGTCCTTAAGTACCGCAGCAGAGTGCTTAAATAATGCAACAGAGTCTACAAATGCTTCAGCAGAGTCATGAAATAATGCAGCATAGTCCTTAAATAATGCAGCAAATTCATTAAATAATGCAGCAGAGACCTTAAATAATGCAACAAAGTCCTTAAATAATGCAGCAGAGTCCTTAAATAATGCAGCAAAGTCCTTAAATAATGCTGCAGAGTCCTTAAATATTGCAGCAAATTCCTTAAATAATGCAGCAGAGTCCTTAAATACCGCAGCAGAGTCCTTACATAATGCAACAAAGTCACTAAATAATGCAGCAGAGTCCTTAAATAATGAAGCAGAGTCCTTAAATAATGCAGCAAAGTCCTTAAATAATGCTGCAGAGTCCTTAAATATTGCAGCAAATTCCTTAAATAATGCAGCAGAGTCCTTAAATACCGCAGCAGAGTCCTTACATAATGCAACAAAGTCACTAAATAATGCAGCAGAGTCCTTAAATAATGAAGCAGAGTCCTTAAATAATGCAGCAAATTCCTTAAATAATGTAGCAGAGTCCTTAAAAAATGCAACAAAATCCTTAAATAATGCAGCAGAATCCTTAAATAATGCAGCAAAGTCCTTAAATAATGCAACAGAGTCCTTAAATACTGAAGCAGAGTCCTTAAATAATGCAGCAGAGTCCTTAAATAATGCAGCAGAGTTCTAAAATGCTTCAGCAGAGTCCTTAAATATTGCAACAAAGTCCTAAAATAATGCAGCAGAATCCTTAAATACCGCAGCAGAGTCCTTAAATATTGCAGCAAAGTACTTAAATAAGGCAGCAGAGTCCTTAAATAATGCAACAAAGTCCTTCAATAATGCAGCATAGTCCTTAATTAATGCAACAAAGTCAATAAATAATGCAGCAGAGTCCTTAAATAATGCAGCAACGTCCTTAAATAATGCAGCAGAGTCCTTAGATAATGCAACAACGTCCTTAAATAATGCAGCAGAGTCCTTAAATACCGCAGCAGAGTACTTAAATAATTCAGCAAAGTCCTTAAATAATGCAGCAGAGTCCTTAAATAATGCAGCAGAGTCCTCAAATGCTTCAGCAGAGTCAATACATAATGCAGCAGAGTCCTTAAATAATGCAACAAAGTCCTTAAATAATGCAGCAGAGTCCTTAAATAATGCAGCAAAGTCCTTAAATAAAGCAGCAGAGTCCTTACATAATGCAACAATGTCCTTAAATAATGCAGCCGAGTCCTTAAATACTGAAGCAGAGTCCTTAAATTTGCAGCAAAGTCCTTAAATACCGCAGCAGAGTCATTAAATAATGCAGCAAAGTCCTTAAATAATGCAGCAGAGTCCTTAAATACCGCAGCAGATTGCTTTAATAATGTAGCAGAGTCCTTAAATAATGCAACAGAGTCCTTAAATAATGCAGCAGAGTCCTTAAATAATGCAACATAGTTCTTAAATAATGCAGCAAAGTCCTTAAATTATGCAGCAGAGTCCTTAAATACCGCAGCAGATTGCTTACATAATGTAGCAGAGTCCTTAAATAATGCAACAGAGTCCTTAAATAATGCAGCAGAGTCCTCAAAAGCTTTAGAAGAGTCATTAAATAATGCAGCAGCGTCCTTAAATAATGTAGCAAATTCATTAAATAATGCAGCAGAGACCTTAAATAATGCAACAAAGTCCTTAAATTATGCAGCCGAGTCCTTAACTAATACAGCAAAGCCCTTAAATAATGCAGCAGAGTCGTTAAGTAATGCAGCAAATTACTTAAATAATGCAGCAGTGTACTTAAATAATGCAACAAAGTCCATAAATAATGAAGCAAAGTCCTTAAATAATGCAGCAGAGTCCTTAAATACCGCAGCAGAGAACTTAAATAATGCAAGAAAGTCCCTAAGTAATGCAGTAGAGTCCTTAAATCCTGAAGCAGAGTCCTAAAATAATGCAGCTAATTCCTTAAATAATGCAGTAGAGTCCTTAAATACCGCAGCAGAGTCCTTAAATAATTCAGCAAAGTCCTTAAATAATGCAGCAGAGTCCTTAAATATTACAGCAGAGTCCTTAAGTGCCACAGCAGAGTCCTTAAATACCGCAGCAGAGTGCTTAAATAATGCAGCAGAGTCCTTAAATAATGCAGCAAAGTCCTTAAATACTGAAGCAGAGTCCTTAAATATTGCAACAAAGTCCTAAAATAATGCAGCAGAGTCCTTAAATACCGCAGCAGAGTCGTTAAATATTGCAGCAAAGTACTTAAATAATGCAGCAGAGTCCTTAAATACCGCAGCAGATTGCTTAAATAATGTAGCAGAGTCCTTAAATAATGCAACAGAGTCCTTAAATAATGCAGCAGAGTCCTTAAATAATGCAACAAAGTCCTTAAATAATGCAGCAGAGTCCTTAAATACCGCAGCAGAGTCATTAAATAATGCAGCAAAGTCCTTAAATAATGCAGCAGAGTACTTAAATACCGGAGCAGAGTGCTTAAATAATGCAGCAGAGTCCTTAAATAATGCAGCACCATCCTTAAATAATGCAGCAAAGTCCTTAAATACTGAAGCAGAGTCCTTAAATATTGCAAAAAAGTCCTAAAATAATGCAGCAGAATCCTTAAATACCGCAGCAGAGTCCTTAAATATTGCAGCAAAGTACTTAAATAATGCAGCAGAGTCCTTAAATAATGCAACAAAGTCCTTAAATAATGCAGCATAGTCCTTAACTAATGCAACAAAGTCTATAAATAATGCAGCAGAGTCCTTAAATAATGCAGCAAAGTCCTTAAATAATGCAGCAGAGTCCTTAGATAATGAAACAACGTCCTTAAATAATGCAGCAGAGTCCTTAAATAACGCAGCAGAGTACTTAAATAATTCAGCAAAGTCCTTAAATAATGCAGCAGAGTCCTTAAATAATGCAGCAGAGTCCTCAAATGCTTCAGCAGAGTGAATACATAATGCAGCAGAGTCCTTAAATAATGCAACAAAGTCCTTAAATATTGCAGCAGAGTCCTTAAATAATGCAGCAAAGTCCTTAAATAAAGCAGCAGAGTCCTTAAAAAATGCAACAAAGTCCTTAAATAATGCAGCAGAGTCCTTAAATACTGAAGCAGAGTCCTTATCTTTGCAGAAAAGTCCTTAAATACCGCAGCAAAGTCATTAAATTATGCAGCAAAGTCCTTAAATAATGCAGCAGAGTCCTTAAATACCACAGCAGATTGCTTAAATAATGTAGCAGAGTCCTTCAATAATGCAACAGAGTCCTTAAATAATGCAGCAGAGTCCTTAAATAATGCAACAAAGTCCTTAAATAATGCAGCAGAGTCCTTAAATACTGAAGCAGAGTCCTTAAATATTGCAGCAAAGTCCTTAAATAATGCAGCAGAGTCCTTAAATACCACAGCAGAGTCCTTAAATATTGCAGCAAAGTAGTTAAATAATGCAGCAGAGTCCTTAAATAATGCAACAAAGTCCTTAAATAATGCAGCAGAATCCTTAAATAATGCAACAAAGTCCTTAAGTAATAATGAAGAGTCCGTAAATACCGCAGCAGAGTCATTAAATAATGCAGCAAAGTCCTTAAATAATGCAGCAGAGTCCTTAAGTACCGCAGCAGAGTGCTTAAATAATGCAACAGAGTCCTCAAATGCTTCAGCAGAGTCCTTAAATAATGCAGCATAGTCCTTAAATAATGCAGCAGAGACCTTAAATAATGCAACAAAGTCCTTAAATAATGCAGCAGTCCTTAAATAATGCAGCAAAGTCCTTAAATAATGCAGCAGAGTCCTTAAATAATGAAGCAGAGTCCTTAAATAATGCAGCAAATTCCTTAAATAATGTAGCAGAGTCCTTAAAAAATGCAACAAAATCCTTAAATAATGCAGCAGAATCCTTAAATAATGCAGCAAAGTCCTTAAATAATGCAACAGAGTCCTTAAATACTGAAGCAGAGTCCTTAAATAATGCAGCAGAGTCCTTAAATAATGCAGCAGAGTTCTAAAATGCTTCAGCAGAGTCCTTAAATATTGCAACAAAGTCCTAAAATAATGCAGCAGAATCCTTAAATACCGCAGCAGAGTCCTTAAATATTGCAGCAAAGTACTTAAATAAGGCAGCAGAGTCCTTAAATAATGCAACAAAGTCCTTCAATAATGCAGCATAGTCCTTAACTAATGCAACAAAGTCAATAAATAATGCAGCAGAGTCCTTAAATAATGCAGCAACGTCCTTAAATAATGCAGCAGAGTCCTTAGATAATGCAACAACGTCCTTAAATAATGCAGCAGAGTCCTTAAATACCGCAGCAGAGTACTTAAATAATTCAGCAAAGTCCTTAAATAATGCAGCAGAGTCCTTAAATAATGCAGCAGAGTCCTTAAATAATGTAGCAAATTCATTAAATAATGCAGCAGAGACCTTAAATAATGCAACAAAGTCCTTAAATTATGCAGCCGAGTCCTTAAATAATACAGCAAAGCCCTTAAATAATGCAGCAGAGTCGTTAAGTAATGCAGCAAATTACTTAAATAATGCAGCAGTGTACTTAAATAATGCAACAAAGTCCATAAATAATGAAGCAAAGTCCTTAAATAATGCAGCAGAGTCCTTAAATACTGCAGCAGAGAACTTAAATAATGCAAGAAAGTCCCTAAATAATGCAGTAGAGTCCTTAAATCCTGAAGCAGAGTCCTAAAATAATGCAGCTAATTCCTTAAATAATGCAGTAGAGTCCTTAAATACCGCAGCAGAGTCCTTAAATAATTCAGCAAAGTCCTTAAATAATGCAGCAGAGTTCTTAAATTTTACAGCAGAGTCCTTAAGTGCCACAGCAGAGTCCTTAAATACCGCAGCAGAGTGCTTAAATAATGCAGCAGAGTCCTTAAATAATGCAGCAAAGTCCTTAAATACTGAAGCAGAGTCCTTAAATATTGCAACAAAGTCCTAAAATAATGCAGCAGAGTCCTTAAATACCGCAGCAGAGTCGTTAAATATTGCAGCAAAGTACTTAAATAATGCAGCAGAGTCCTTAAATACCGCAGCAGATTGCTTAAATAATGTAGCAGAGTCCTTAAATAATGCAACAGAGTCCTTAAATAATGCAGCAGAGTCCTTAAATAATGCAACAAAGTCCTTAAATAATGCAGCAGAGTCCTTAAATACTGAAGCAGAGTCCTTAAATATTGCAGCAAAGTCCTTAAATAATGCATCAGAGTCCTTAAATACCGCAGCCGATTACTTAAATAATTCAGCAAAGTCCTTAAATCATGCAGCAGAGTCCTTAAGTGCCACAGCAGAGTCCTTAAATACCGCAGCGGAGTGCTTAAATAATGGAGCAGAGTCCTTAAATAATGCAGCACCATCCTTAAATAATGCAGCAAAGTCCTTAAATACTGAAGCAGAGTCCTTAAATATTGCAAAAAAGTCCTAAAATAATGCAGCAGAATCCTTAAATACCGCAGCAGAGTCCTTAAATATTGCAGCAAAGTACTTAAATAATGCAGCAGAGTCGTTAAATAATGCAACAAAGTCCTTAAATAATGCAGCATAGTCCTTAACTAATGCAACAAAGTCTATAAATAAGGCAGCAGAGTCCATAAATAATGCAGCAAAGTCCTTAAATAATGCAGCAGAGTCCTTAGATAATGCAACAACGTCCTTAAATAATGCAGCAGAGTCCTTAAATAACTCAGCAGAGTACTTAAATAATTCAGCAAAGTCCTTAAATAATGCAGCAGAGTCCTTAAATAATGCAGCAGAGTCCTCAAATGCTTCAGCAGAGTGAATACATAATGCAGCAGAGTCCTTAAATAATGCAACAAAGTCCTTAAATAATGCAGCAGAGTCCTTAAATAATGCAGCAAAGTCCTTAAATAAAGCAGCAGAGTCCTTAAATAATGCAACAAAGTCCTTAAATAATGCAGCAGAGTCCTTAACTACTGAAGCAGAGTCCATATCTTTGCAGAAAAGTCCTTAAATACCGCAGCAGAGTCATTAAATTATGCAGCAAAGTCCTTAAATAATGCAGCAGAGTCCTGAAATACCGCAGCAGATTGCTTAAATAATGTAGCAGAGTCCTTAAATAATGCCACAGAGTCCTTAAATAATGCAGCAGAGTCCTTAAATAATGCAACAAAGTCCTTAAATAATGCAGCAGAGTCCTTAAATACTGAAGCAGAGTCCTTAAATATTGCAGCAAAGTCTTTAAATAATGCAGCAGAGTCCTTAAATACCGCAGCAGAGTCCTTAAATATTGCAGCAAAGTACTTAAATAATGCAGCAGAGTCCTTAAATAATGCAACAAAGTCCTTAAATAATGCAGCAGAATCCTTAAATAATGCAACAAAGTCCTTAAGTAATAATGAAGAGTCCTTAAATACCGCAGCAGAGTCATTAAATAATGCAGCAAAGTCCTTAAATAATGCAGCAGAGTCCTTAAGTACCGCAGCAGAGTGCTTAAATAATGCAACAGAGTCTACAAATGCTTCAGCAGAGTCATGAAATAATGCAGCATAGTCCTTAAATAATGCAGCAAATTCATTAAATAATGCAGCAGAGACCTTAAATAATGCAACAAAGTCCTTAAATAATGCAGCAGAGTCCTTAAATAATGCAGCAAAGTCCTTAAATAATGCTGCAGAGTCCTTAAATATTGCAGCAAATTCCTTAAATAATGCAGCAGAGTCCTTAAATACCGCAGCAGAGTCCTTACATAATGCAACAAAGTCACTAAATAATGCAGCAGAGTCCTTAAATAATGAAGCAGAGTCCTTAAATAATGCAGCAAAGTCCTTAAATAATGCTGCAGAGTCCTTAAATATTGCAGCAAATTCCTTAAATAATGCAGCAGAGTCCTTAAATACCGCAGCAGAGTCCTTACATAATGCAACAAAGTCACTAAATAATGCAGCAGAGTCCTTAAATAATGAAGCAGAGTCCTTAAATAATGCAGCAAATTCCTTAAATAATGTAGCAGAGTCCTTAAAAAATGCAACAAAATCCTTAAATAATGCAGCAGAATCCTTAAATAATGCAGCAAAGTCCTTAAATAATGCAACAGAGTCCTTAAATACTGAAGCAGAGTCCTTAAATAATGCAGCAGAGTCCTTAAATAATGCAGCAGAGTTCTAAAATGCTTCAGCAGAGTCCTTAAATATTGCAACAAAGTCCTAAAATAATGCAGCAGAATCCTTAAATACCGCAGCAGAGTCCTTAAATATTGCAGCAAAGTACTTAAATAAGGCAGCAGAGTCCTTAAATAATGCAACAAAGTCCTTCAATAATGCAGCATAGTCCTTAATTAATGCAACAAAGTCAATAAATAATGCAGCAGAGTCCTTAAATAATGCAGCAACGTCCTTAAATAATGCAGCAGAGTCCTTAGATAATGCAACAACGTCCTTAAATAATGCAGCAGAGTCCTTAAATACCGCAGCAGAGTACTTAAATAATTCAGCAAAGTCCTTAAATAATGCAGCAGAGTCCTTAAATAATGCAGCAGAGTCCTCAAATGCTTCAGCAGAGTCAATACATAATGCAGCAGAGTCCTTAAATAATGCAACAAAGTCCTTAAATAATGCAGCAGAGTCCTTAAATAATGCAGCAAAGTCCTTAAATAAAGCAGCAGAGTCCTTACATAATGCAACAATGTCCTTAAATAATGCAGCCGAGTCCTTAAATACTGAAGCAGAGTCCTTAAATTTGCAGCAAAGTCCTTAAATACCGCAGCAGAGTCATTAAATAATGCAGCAAAGTCCTTAAATAATGCAGCAGAGTCCTTAAATACCGCAGCAGATTGCTTTAATAATGTAGCAGAGTCCTTAAATAATGCAACAGAGTCCTTAAATAATGCAGCAGAGTCCTTAAATAATGCAACATAGTTCTTAAATAATGCAGCAAAGTCCTTAAATTATGCAGCAGAGTCCTTAAATACCGCAGCAGATTGCTTACATAATGTAGCAGAGTCCTTAAATAATGCAACAGAGTCCTTAAATAATGCAGCAGAGTCCTCAAAAGCTTTAGAAGAGTCATTAAATAATGCAGCAGCGTCCTTAAATAATGTAGCAAATTCATTAAATAATGCAGCAGAGACCTTAAATAATGCAACAAAGTCCTTAAATTATGCAGCCGAGTCCTTAACTAATACAGCAAAGCCCTTAAATAATGCAGCAGAGTCGTTAAGTAATGCAGCAAATTACTTAAATAATGCAGCAGTGTACTTAAATAATGCAACAAAGTCCATAAATAATGAAGCAAAGTCCTTAAATAATGCAGCAGAGTCCTTAAATACCGCAGCAGAGAACTTAAATAATGCAAGAAAGTCCCTAAGTAATGCAGTAGAGTCCTTAAATCCTGAAGCAGAGTCCTAAAATAATGCAGCTAATTCCTTAAATAATGCAGTAGAGTCCTTAAATACCGCAGCAGAGTCCTTAAATAATTCAGCAAAGTCCTTAAATAATGCAGCAGAGTCCTTAAATATTACAGCAGAGTCCTTAAGTGCCACAGCAGAGTCCTTAAATACCGCAGCAGAGTGCTTAAATAATGCAGCAGAGTCCTTAAATAATGCAGCAAAGTCCTTAAATACTGAAGCAGAGTCCTTAAATATTGCAACAAAGTCCTAAAATAATGCAGCAGAGTCCTTAAATACCGCAGCAGAGTCGTTAAATATTGCAGCAAAGTACTTAAATAATGCAGCAGAGTCCTTAAATACCGCAGCAGATTGCTTAAATAATGTAGCAGAGTCCTTAAATAATGCAACAGAGTCCTTAAATAATGCAGCAGAGTCCTTAAATAATGCAACAAAGTCCTTAAATAATGCAGCAGAGTCCTTAAATACCGCAGCAGAGTCATTAAATAATGCAGCAAAGTCCTTAAATAATGCAGCAGAGTACTTAAATACCGGAGCAGAGTGCTTAAATAATGCAGCAGAGTCCTTAAATAATGCAGCACCATCCTTAAATAATGCAGCAAAGTCCTTAAATACTGAAGCAGAGTCCTTAAATATTGCAAAAAAGTCCTAAAATAATGCAGCAGAATCCTTAAATACCGCAGCAGAGTCCTTAAATATTGCAGCAAAGTACTTAAATAATGCAGCAGAGTCCTTAAATAATGCAACAAAGTCCTTAAATAATGCAGCATAGTCCTTAACTAATGCAACAAAGTCTATAAATAATGCAGCAGAGTCCTTAAATAATGCAGCAAAGTCCTTAAATAATGCAGCAGAGTCCTTAGATAATGAAACAACGTCCTTAAATAATGCAGCAGAGTCCTTAAATAACGCAGCAGAGTACTTAAATAATTCAGCAAAGTCCTTAAATAATGCAGCAGAGTCCTTAAATAATGCAGCAGAGTCCTCAAATGCTTCAGCAGAGTGAATACATAATGCAGCAGAGTCCTTAAATAATGCAACAAAGTCCTTAAATATTGCAGCAGAGTCCTTAAATAATGCAGCAAAGTCCTTAAATAAAGCAGCAGAGTCCTTAAAAAATGCAACAAAGTCCTTAAATAATGCAGCAGAGTCCTTAAATACTGAAGCAGAGTCCTTATCTTTGCAGAAAAGTCCTTAAATACCGCAGCAAAGTCATTAAATTATGCAGCAAAGTCCTTAAATAATGCAGCAGAGTCCTTAAATACCACAGCAGATTGCTTAAATAATGTAGCAGAGTCCTTCAATAATGCAACAGAGTCCTTAAATAATGCAGCAGAGTCCTTAAATAATGCAACAAAGTCCTTAAATAATGCAGCAGAGTCCTTAAATACTGAAGCAGAGTCCTTAAATATTGCAGCAAAGTCCTTAAATAATGCAGCAGAGTCCTTAAATACCACAGCAGAGTCCTTAAATATTGCAGCAAAGTAGTTAAATAATGCAGCAGAGTCCTTAAATAATGCAACAAAGTCCTTAAATAATGCAGCAGAATCCTTAAATAATGCAACAAAGTCCTTAAGTAATAATGAAGAGTCCGTAAATACCGCAGCAGAGTCATTAAATAATGCAGCAAAGTCCTTAAATAATGCAGCAGAGTCCTTAAGTACCGCAGCAGAGTGCTTAAATAATGCAACAGAGTCCTCAAATGCTTCAGCAGAGTCCTTAAATAATGCAGCATAGTCCTTAAATAATGCAGCAGAGACCTTAAATAATGCAACAAAGTCCTTAAATAATGCAGCAGTCCTTAAATAATGCAGCAAAGTCCTTAAATAATGCAGCAGAGTCCTTAAATAATGAAGCAGAGTCCTTAAATAATGCAGCAAATTCCTTAAATAATGTAGCAGAGTCCTTAAAAAATGCAACAAAATCCTTAAATAATGCAGCAGAATCCTTAAATAATGCAGCAAAGTCCTTAAATAATGCAACAGAGTCCTTAAATACTGAAGCAGAGTCCTTAAATAATGCAGCAGAGTCCTTAAATAATGCAGCAGAGTTCTAAAATGCTTCAGCAGAGTCCTTAAATATTGCAACAAAGTCCTAAAATAATGCAGCAGAATCCTTAAATACCGCAGCAGAGTCCTTAAATATTGCAGCAAAGTACTTAAATAAGGCAGCAGAGTCCTTAAATAATGCAACAAAGTCCTTCAATAATGCAGCATAGTCCTTAACTAATGCAACAAAGTCAATAAATAATGCAGCAGAGTCCTTAAATAATGCAGCAACGTCCTTAAATAATGCAGCAGAGTCCTTAGATAATGCAACAACGTCCTTAAATAATGCAGCAGAGTCCTTAAATACCGCAGCAGAGTACTTAAATAATTCAGCAAAGTCCTTAAATAATGCAGCAGAGTCCTTAAATAATGCAGCAGAGTCCTTAAATAATGTAGCAAATTCATTAAATAATGCAGCAGAGACCTTAAATAATGCAACAAAGTCCTTAAATTATGCAGCCGAGTCCTTAAATAATACAGCAAAGCCCTTAAATAATGCAGCAGAGTCGTTAAGTAATGCAGCAAATTACTTAAATAATGCAGCAGTGTACTTAAATAATGCAACAAAGTCCATAAATAATGAAGCAAAGTCCTTAAATAATGCAGCAGAGTCCTTAAATACTGCAGCAGAGAACTTAAATAATGCAAGAAAGTCCCTAAATAATGCAGTAGAGTCCTTAAATCCTGAAGCAGAGTCCTAAAATAATGCAGCTAATTCCTTAAATAATGCAGTAGAGTCCTTAAATACCGCAGCAGAGTCCTTAAATAATTCAGCAAAGTCCTTAAATAATGCAGCAGAGTTCTTAAATTTTACAGCAGAGTCCTTAAGTGCCACAGCAGAGTCCTTAAATACCGCAGCAGAGTGCTTAAATAATGCAGCAGAGTCCTTAAATAATGCAGCAAAGTCCTTAAATACTGAAGCAGAGTCCTTAAATATTGCAACAAAGTCCTAAAATAATGCAGCAGAGTCCTTAAATACCGCAGCAGAGTCGTTAAATATTGCAGCAAAGTACTTAAATAATGCAGCAGAGTCCTTAAATACCGCAGCAGATTGCTTAAATAATGTAGCAGAGTCCTTAAATAATGCAACAGAGTCCTTAAATAATGCAGCAGAGTCCTTAAATAATGCAACAAAGTCCTTAAATAATGCAGCAGAGTCCTTAAATACTGAAGCAGAGTCCTTAAATATTGCAGCAAAGTCCTTAAATAATGCATCAGAGTCCTTAAATACCGCAGCCGATTACTTAAATAATTCAGCAAAGTCCTTAAATCATGCAGCAGAGTCCTTAAGTGCCACAGCAGAGTCCTTAAATACCGCAGCGGAGTGCTTAAATAATGGAGCAGAGTCCTTAAATAATGCAGCACCATCCTTAAATAATGCAGCAAAGTCCTTAAATACTGAAGCAGAGTCCTTAAATATTGCAAAAAAGTCCTAAAATAATGCAGCAGAATCCTTAAATACCGCAGCAGAGTCCTTAAATATTGCAGCAAAGTACTTAAATAATGCAGCAGAGTCGTTAAATAATGCAACAAAGTCCTTAAATAATGCAGCATAGTCCTTAACTAATGCAACAAAGTCTATAAATAAGGCAGCAGAGTCCATAAATAATGCAGCAAAGTCCTTAAATAATGCAGCAGAGTCCTTAGATAATGCAACAACGTCCTTAAATAATGCAGCAGAGTCCTTAAATAACTCAGCAGAGTACTTAAATAATTCAGCAAAGTCCTTAAATAATGCAGCAGAGTCCTTAAATAATGCAGCAGAGTCCTCAAATGCTTCAGCAGAGTGAATACATAATGCAGCAGAGTCCTTAAATAATGCAACAAAGTCCTTAAATAATGCAGCAGAGTCCTTAAATAATGCAGCAAAGTCCTTAAATAAAGCAGCAGAGTCCTTAAATAATGCAACAAAGTCCTTAAATAATGCAGCAGAGTCCTTAACTACTGAAGCAGAGTCCATATCTTTGCAGAAAAGTCCTTAAATACCGCAGCAGAGTCATTAAATTATGCAGCAAAGTCCTTAAATAATGCAGCAGAGTCCTGAAATACCGCAGCAGATTGCTTAAATAATGTAGCAGAGTCCTTAAATAATGCCACAGAGTCCTTAAATAATGCAGCAGAGTCCTTAAATAATGCAACAAAGTCCTTAAATAATGCAGCAGAGTCCTTAAATACTGAAGCAGAGTCCTTAAATATTGCAGCAAAGTCTTTAAATAATGCAGCAGAGTCCTTAAATACCGCAGCAGAGTCCTTAAATATTGCAGCAAAGTACTTAAATAATGCAGCAGAGTCCTTAAATAATGCAACAAAGTCCTTAAATAATGCAGCAGAATCCTTAAATAATGCAACAAAGTCCTTAAGTAATAATGAAGAGTCCTTAAATACCGCAGCAGAGTCATTAAATAATGCAGCAAAGTCCTTAAATAATGCAGCAGAGTCCTTAAGTACCGCAGCAGAGTGCTTAAATAATGCAACAGAGTCTACAAATGCTTCAGCAGAGTCATGAAATAATGCAGCATAGTCCTTAAATAATGCAGCAAATTCATTAAATAATGCAGCAGAGACCTTAAATAATGCAACAAAGTCCTTAAATAATGCAGCAGAGTCCTTAAATAATGCAGCAAAGTCCTTAAATAATGCTGCAGAGTCCTTAAATATTGCAGCAAATTCCTTAAATAATGCAGCAGAGTCCTTAAATACCGCAGCAGAGTCCTTACATAATGCAACAAAGTCACTAAATAATGCAGCAGAGTCCTTAAATAATGAAGCAGAGTCCTTAAATAATGCAGCAAAGTCCTTAAATAATGCTGCAGAGTCCTTAAATATTGCAGCAAATTCCTTAAATAATGCAGCAGAGTCCTTAAATACCGCAGCAGAGTCCTTACATAATGCAACAAAGTCACTAAATAATGCAGCAGAGTCCTTAAATAATGAAGCAGAGTCCTTAAATAATGCAGCAAATTCCTTAAATAATGTAGCAGAGTCCTTAAAAAATGCAACAAAATCCTTAAATAATGCAGCAGAATCCTTAAATAATGCAGCAAAGTCCTTAAATAATGCAACAGAGTCCTTAAATACTGAAGCAGAGTCCTTAAATAATGCAGCAGAGTCCTTAAATAATGCAGCAGAGTTCTAAAATGCTTCAGCAGAGTCCTTAAATATTGCAACAAAGTCCTAAAATAATGCAGCAGAATCCTTAAATACCGCAGCAGAGTCCTTAAATATTGCAGCAAAGTACTTAAATAAGGCAGCAGAGTCCTTAAATAATGCAACAAAGTCCTTCAATAATGCAGCATAGTCCTTAATTAATGCAACAAAGTCAATAAATAATGCAGCAGAGTCCTTAAATAATGCAGCAACGTCCTTAAATAATGCAGCAGAGTCCTTAGATAATGCAACAACGTCCTTAAATAATGCAGCAGAGTCCTTAAATACCGCAGCAGAGTACTTAAATAATTCAGCAAAGTCCTTAAATAATGCAGCAGAGTCCTTAAATAATGCAGCAGAGTCCTCAAATGCTTCAGCAGAGTCAATACATAATGCAGCAGAGTCCTTAAATAATGCAACAAAGTCCTTAAATAATGCAGCAGAGTCCTTAAATAATGCAGCAAAGTCCTTAAATAAAGCAGCAGAGTCCTTACATAATGCAACAATGTCCTTAAATAATGCAGCCGAGTCCTTAAATACTGAAGCAGAGTCCTTAAATTTGCAGCAAAGTCCTTAAATACCGCAGCAGAGTCATTAAATAATGCAGCAAAGTCCTTAAATAATGCAGCAGAGTCCTTAAATACCGCAGCAGATTGCTTTAATAATGTAGCAGAGTCCTTAAATAATGCAACAGAGTCCTTAAATAATGCAGCAGAGTCCTTAAATAATGCAACATAGTTCTTAAATAATGCAGCAAAGTCCTTAAATTATGCAGCAGAGTCCTTAAATACCGCAGCAGATTGCTTACATAATGTAGCAGAGTCCTTAAATAATGCAACAGAGTCCTTAAATAATGCAGCAGAGTCCTCAAAAGCTTTAGAAGAGTCATTAAATAATGCAGCAGCGTCCTTAAATAATGTAGCAAATTCATTAAATAATGCAGCAGAGACCTTAAATAATGCAACAAAGTCCTTAAATTATGCAGCCGAGTCCTTAACTAATACAGCAAAGCCCTTAAATAATGCAGCAGAGTCGTTAAGTAATGCAGCAAATTACTTAAATAATGCAGCAGTGTACTTAAATAATGCAACAAAGTCCATAAATAATGAAGCAAAGTCCTTAAATAATGCAGCAGAGTCCTTAAATACCGCAGCAGAGAACTTAAATAATGCAAGAAAGTCCCTAAGTAATGCAGTAGAGTCCTTAAATCCTGAAGCAGAGTCCTAAAATAATGCAGCTAATTCCTTAAATAATGCAGTAGAGTCCTTAAATACCGCAGCAGAGTCCTTAAATAATTCAGCAAAGTCCTTAAATAATGCAGCAGAGTCCTTAAATTTTACAGCAGAGTCCTTAAGTGCCACAGCAGAGTCCTTAAATACCGCAGCAGAGTGCTTAAATAATGCAGCAGAGTCCTTAAATAATGCAGCAAAGTCCTTAAATACTGAAGCAGAGTCCTTAAATATTGCAACAAAGTCCTAAAATAATGCAGCAGAGTCCTTAAATACCACAGCAGAGTCGTTAAATATTGCAGCAAAGTACTTAAATAATGCAGCAGAGTCCTTAAATACCGCAGCAGATTGCTTAAATAATGTAGCAGAGTCCTTAAATAATGCAACAGAGTCCTTAAATAATGCAGCAGAGTCCTTAAATAATGCAACAAAGTCCTTAAATAATGCAGCAGAGTCCTTAAATACCGCAGCAGAGTCATTAAATAATGCAGCAAAGTCCTTAAATAATGCAGCAGAGTACTTAAATACCGGAGCAGAGTGCTTAAATAATGCAGCAGAGTCCTTAAATAATGCAGCACCATCCTTAAATAATGCAGCAAAGTCCTTAAATACTGAAGCAGAGTCCTTAAATATTGCAAAAAAGTCCTAAAATAATGCAGCAGAATCCTTAAATACCGCAGCAGAGTCCTTAAATATTGCAGCAAAGTACTTAAATAATGCAGCAGAGTCCTTAAATAATGCAACAAAGTCCTTAAATAATGCAGCATAGTCCTTAACTAATGCAACAAAGTCTATAAATAATGCAGCAGAGTCCTTAAATAATGCAGCAAAGTCCTTAAATAATGCAGCAGAGTCCTTAGATAATGCAACAACGTCCTTAAATAATGCAGCAGAGTCCTTAAATAACGCAGCAGAGTACTTAAATAATTCAGCAAAGTCCTTAAATAATGCAGCAGAGTCCTTAAATAATGCAGCAGAGTCCTCAAATGCTTCAGCAGAGTGAATACATAATGCAGCAGAGTCCTTAAATAATGCAACAAAGTCCTTAAATATTGCAGCAGAGTCCTTAAATAATGCAGCAAAGTCCTTAAATAAAGCAGCAGAGTCCTTAAAAAATGCAACAAAGTCCTTAAATAATGCAGCAGAGTCCTTAAATACTGAAGCAGAGTCCTTATCTTTGCAGAAAAGTCCTTAAATACCGCAGCAAAGTCATTAAATTATGCAGCAAAGTCCTTAAATAATGCAGCAGAGTCCTTAAATACCGCAGCAGATTGCTTAAATAATGTAGCAGAGTCCTTAAATAATGCAACAGAGTCCTTAAATAATGCAGCAGAGTCCTTAAATAATGCAACAAAGTCCTTAAATAATGCAGCAGAGTCCTTAAATACTGAAGAAGAGTCCTTAAATATTGCAGCAAAGTCCTTAAATAATGCAGCAGAGTCCTTAAATACCACAGCAGAGTCCTTAAATATTGCAGCAAAGTAGTTAAATAATGCAGCAGAGTCCTTAAATAATGCAACAAAGTCCTTAAATAATGCAGCAGAATCCTTAAATAATGCAACAAAGTCCTTAAGTAATAATGAAGAGTCCGTAAATACCGCAGCAGAGTCATTAAATAATGCAGCAAAGTCCTTAAATAATGCAGCAGAGTCCTTAAGTACCGCAGCAGAGTGCTTAAATAATGCAACAGAGTCCTCAAATGCTTCAGCAGAGTCCTTAAATAATGCAGCATAGTCCTTAAATAATGCAGCAGAGACCTTAAATAATGCAACAAAGTCCTTAAATAATGCAGCAGTCCTTAAATAATGCAGCAAAGTCCTTAAATAATGCTGCAGAGTCCTTAAATATTGCAGCAAATTCCTTAAATAATGCAGCAGAGTCCTTAAATACCGCAGCAGAGTCCTTACATAATGCAACAAAGTCACTAAATAATGCAGCAGAGTCCTTAAATAATGAAGCAGAGTCCTTAAATAATGCAGCAAATTCCTTAAATAATGTAGCAGAGTCCTTAAAAAATGCAACAAAATCCTTAAATAATGCAGCAGAATCCTTAAATAATGCAGCAAAGTCCTTAAATAATGCAACAGAGTCCTTAAATACTGAAGCAGAGTCCTTAAATAATGCAGCAGAGTCCTTAAATAACGCAGCAGAGTTCTAAAATGCTTCAGCAGAGTCCTTAAATAATGCAACAAAGTCCTTAAATATTGCAGCAGAGTCCTTAAATAATGCAGCAAAGTCCTTAAATAAAGCAGCAGAGTCCTTAAAAAATGCAACAAAGTCCTTAAATAATGCAGCAGAGTCCTTAAATACTGAAGCAGAGTCCTTATCTTTGCAGAAAAGTCCTTAAATACCGCAGCAAAGTCATTAAATTATGCAGCAAAGTCCTTAAATAATGCAGCAGAGTCCTTAAATACCACAGCAGATTGCTTAAATAATGTAGCAGAGTCCTTAAATAATGCAACAGAGTCCTTAAATAATGCAGCAGAGTCCTTAAATAATGCAACAAAGTCCTTAAATAATGCAGCAGAGTCCTTAAATACTGAAGAAGAGTCCTTAAATATTGCAGCAAAGTCCTTAAATAATGCAGCAGAGTCCTTAAATACCACAGCAGAGTCCTTAAATATTGCAGCAAAGTAGTTAAATAATGCAGCAGAGTCCTTAAATAATGCAACAAATTCCTTAAATAATGCAGCAGAATCCTTAAATAATGCAACAAAGTCCTTAAGTAATAATGAAGAGTCCGTAAATACCGCAGCAGAGTCATTAAATAATGCAGCAAAGTCCATAAATAATGCAGCAGAGTCCTTAAGTACCGCAGCAGAGTGCTTAAATAATGCAACAGAGTCCTCAAATGCTTCAGCAGAGTCCTTAAATAATGCAGCATAGTCCTTAAATAATGCAGCAGAGACCTTAAATAATGCAACAAAGTCCTTAAATAATGCAGCAGTCCTTAAATAATGCAGCAAAGTCCTTAAATAATGCTGCAGAGTCCTTAAATATTGCAGCAAATTCCTTAAATAATGCAGCAGAGTCCTTAAATACCGCAGCAGAGTCCTTACATAATGCAACAAAGTCACTAAATAATGCAGCAGAGTCCTTAAATAATGAAGCAGAGTCCTTAAATAATGCAGCAAATTCCTTAAATAATGTAGCAGAGTCCTTAAAAAATGCAACAAAATCCTTAAATAATGCAGCAGAATCCTTAAATAATGCAGCAAAGTCCTTAAATAATGCAACAGAGTCCTTAAATACTGAAGCAAAGTCCTTAAATAATGCAGCAGAGTCCTTAAATAACGCAGCAGAGTTCTAAAATGCTTCAGCAGAGTCCTTAAATATTGCAACAAAGTCCTAAAATAATGCAGCAGAATCCTTAAATACCGCAGCAGAGTCCTTAAATATTGCAGCAAAGTACTTAAATAAGGCAGCAGAGTCCTTAAATAATGCAACAAAGTCCTTCAATAATGCAGCATAGTCCTTAACTAATGCAACAAAGTCAATAAATAATGCAGCAGAGTCCTTAAATAATGCAGCAACGTCCTTAAATAATGCAGCAGAGTCCTTAGATAATGCAACAACGTCCTTAAATAATGCAGCAGAGTCCTTAAATACCGCAGCAGAGTACTTAAATAATTCAGCAAAGTCCTTAAATAATGCAGCAGAGTCCTTAAATAATGCAGCAGAGTCCTCAAATGCTTCAGCAGAGTCAATACATAATGCAGCAGAGTCCTTAAATAATGCAACAAAGTCCTTAAATAATGCAGCAGAGTCCTTAAATAATGCAGCAAAGTCCTTAAATAAAGCAGCAGAGTCCTTACATAATGCAACAAAGTCCTTAAATAATGCAGCCGAGTCCTTAAATACTGAAGCAGAGTCCTTAAATTTGCAGCAAAGTCCTTAAATACCGCAGCAGAGTCATTAAATAATGCAGCAAAGTCCTTAAATAATGCAGCAGAGTCCTTAAATACCGCAGCAGATTGCTTTAATAATGTAGCAGATTCCTTAAATAATGCAACAGAGTCCTTAAATAATGCAGCAGAGTCCTTAAATAATGCAACATAGTTCTTAAATAATGCAGCAAAGTCCTTAAATTATGCAGCAGAGTCCTTAAATACCGCAGCAGATTGCTTATATAATGTAGCAGAGTCCTTAAATAATGCAACAGAGTCCTTAAATAATGCAGCAGAGTCCTCAAAAGCTTCAGAAGAGTCATTAAATAATGCAGCAGAGTCCTTAAATAATGTAGCAAATTCATTAAATAATGCAGCAGAGACCTTAAATAATGCAACAAAGTCCTTAAATTATGCAGCCGAGTCCTTAAATAATACAGCAAAGCCCTTAAATAATGCAGCAGAGTCGTTAAGTAATGCAGCAAATTACTTAAATAAAGCAGCAGTGTACTTAAATAATGCAACAAAGTCCATAAATAATGAAGCAAAGTCCTTAAATAATGCAGCAGAGTCCTTAAATACCGCAGCAGAGAACTTAAATAATGCAAGAAAGTCCCTAAGTAATGCAGTAGAGTCCTTAAATCCTGAAGCAGAGTCCTAAAATAATGCAGCTAATTCCTTAAATAATGCAGTAGAGTCCTTAAATACCGCAGCAGAGTCCTTAAATAATTCAGCAAAGTCCTTAAATAATGCAGCAGAGTCCTTAAATTTTACAGCAGAGTCCTTAAGTGCCACAGCAGAGTCCTTAAATACCGCAGCAGAGTGCTTAAATAATGCAGCAGAGTCCTTAAATAATGCAGCAAAGTCCTTAAATACTGAAGCAGAGTCCTTAAATATTGCAACAAAGTCCTAAAATAATGCAGCAGAGTCCTTAAATACCACAGCAGAGTCGTTAAATATTGCAGCAAAGTACTTAAATAATGCAGCAGAGTCCTTAAATACCGCAGCAGATTGCTTAAATAATGTAGCAGAGTCCTTAAATAATGCAACAGAGTCCTTAAATAATGCAGCAGAGTCCTTAAATAATGCAACAAAGTCCTTAAATAATGCAGCAGAGTCCTTAAATACCGCAGCAGAGTCATTAAATAATGCAGCAAAGTCCTTAAATAATGCAGCAGAGTACTTAAATACCGGAGCAGAGTGCTTAAATAATGCAGCAGAGTCCTTAAATAATGCAGCACCATCCTTAAATAATGCAGCAAAGTCCTTAAATACTGAAGCAGAGTCCTTAAATATTGCAAAAAAGTCCTAAAATAATGCAGCAGAATCCTTAAATACCGCAGCAGAGTCCTTAAATATTGCAGCAAAGTACTTAAATAATGCAGCAGAGTCCTTAAATAATGCAACAAAGTCCTTAAATAATGCAGCATAGTCCTTAACTAATGCAACAAAGTCTATAAATAATGCAGCAGAGTCCTTAAATAATGCAGCAAAGTCCTTAAATAATGCAGCAGAGTCCTTAGATAATGCAACAACGTCCTTAAATAATGCAGCAGAGTCCTTAAATAACGCAGCAGAGTACTTAAATAATTCAGCAAAGTCCTTAAATAATGCAGCAGAGTCCTTAAATAATGCAGCAGAGTCCTCAAATGCTTCAGCAGAGTGAATACATAATGCAGCAGAGTCCTTAAATAATGCAACAAAGTCCTTAAATATTGCAGCAGAGTCCTTAAATAATGCAGCAAAGTCCTTAAATAAAGCAGCAGAGTCCTTAAAAAATGCAACAAAGTCCTTAAATAATGCAGCAGAGTCCTTAAATACTGAAGCAGAGTCCTTATCTTTGCAGAAAAGTCCTTAAATACCGCAGCAAAGTCATTAAATTATGCAGCAAAGTCCTTAAATAATGCAGCAGAGTCCTTAAATACCGCAGCAGATTGCTTAAATAATGTAGCAGAGTCCTTAAATAATGCAACAGAGTCCTTAAATAATGCAGCAGAGTCCTTAAATAATGCAACAAAGTCCTTAAATAATGCAGCAGAGTCCTTAAATACTGAAGAAGAGTCCTTAAATATTGCAGCAAAGTCCTTAAATAATGCAGCAGAGTCCTTAAATACCACAGCAGAGTCCTTAAATATTGCAGCAAAGTAGTTAAATAATGCAGCAGAGTCCTTAAATAATGCAACAAAGTCCTTAAATAATGCAGCAGAATCCTTAAATAATGCAACAAAGTCCTTAAGTAATAATGAAGAGTCCGTAAATACCGCAGCAGAGTCATTAAATAATGCAGCAAAGTCCTTAAATAATGCAGCAGAGTCCTTAAGTACCGCAGCAGAGTGCTTAAATAATGCAACAGAGTCCTCAAATGCTTCAGCAGAGTCCTTAAATAATGCAGCATAGTCCTTAAATAATGCAGCAGAGACCTTAAATAATGCAACAAAGTCCTTAAATAATGCAGCAGTCCTTAAATAATGCAGCAAAGTCCTTAAATAATGCTGCAGAGTCCTTAAATATTGCAGCAAATTCCTTAAATAATGCAGCAGAGTCCTTAAATACCGCAGCAGAGTCCTTACATAATGCAACAAAGTCACTAAATAATGCAGCAGAGTCCTTAAATAATGAAGCAGAGTCCTTAAATAATGCAGCAAATTCCTTAAATAATGTAGCAGAGTCCTTAAAAAATGCAACAAAATCCTTAAATAATGCAGCAGAATCCTTAAATAATGCAGCAAAGTCCTTAAATAATGCAACAGAGTCCTTAAATACTGAAGCAGAGTCCTTATATAATGCAGCAGAGTCCTTAAATAACGCAGCAGAGTTCTAAAATGCTTCAGCAGAGTCCTTAAATAATGCAACAAAGTCCTTAAATATTGCAGCAGAGTCCTTAAATAATGCAGCAAAGTCCTTAAATAAAGCAGCAGAGTCCTTAAAAAATGCAACAAAGTCCTTAAATAATGCAGCAGAGTCCTTAAATACTGAAGCAGAGTCCTTATCTTTGCAGAAAAGTCCTTAAATACCGCAGCAAAGTCATTAAATTATGCAGCAAAGTCCTTAAATAATGCAGCAGAGTCCTTAAATACCACAGCAGATTGCTTAAATAATGTAGCAGAGTCCTTAAATAATGCAACAGAGTCCTTAAATAATGCAGCAGAGTCCTTAAATAATGCAACAAAGTCCTTAAATAATGCAGCAGAGTCCTTAAATACTGAAGAAGAGTCCTTAAATATTGCAGCAAAGTCCTTAAATAATGCAGCAGAGTCCTTAAATACCACAGCAGAGTCCTTAAATATTGCAGCAAAGTAGTTAAATAATGCAGCAGAGTCCTTAAATAATGCAACAAATTCCTTAAATAATGCAGCAGAATCCTTAAATAATGCAACAAAGTCCTTAAGTAATAATGAAGAGTCCGTAAATACCGCAGCAGAGTCATTAAATAATGCAGCAAAGTCCATAAATAATGCAGCAGAGTCCTTAAGTACCGCAGCAGAGTGCTTAAATAATGCAACAGAGTCCTCAAATGCTTCAGCAGAGTCCTTAAATAATGCAGCATAGTCCTTAAATAATGCAGCAGAGACCTTAAATAATGCAACAAAGTCCTTAAATAATGCAGCAGTCCTTAAATAATGCAGCAAAGTCCTTAAATAATGCTGCAGAGTCCTTAAATATTGCAGCAAATTCCTTAAATAATGCAGCAGAGTCCTTAAATACCGCAGCAGAGTCCTTACATAATGCAACAAAGTCACTAAATAATGCAGCAGAGTCCTTAAATAATGAAGCAGAGTCCTTAAATAATGCAGCAAATTCCTTAAATAATGTAGCAGAGTCCTTAAAAAATGCAACAAAATCCTTAAATAATGCAGCAGAATCCTTAAATAATGCAGCAAAGTCCTTAAATAATGCAACAGAGTCCTTAAATACTGAAGCAAAGTCCTTAAATAATGCAGCAGAGTCCTTAAATAACGCAGCAGAGTTCTAAAATGCTTCAGCAGAGTCCTTAAATATTGCAACAAAGTCCTAAAATAATGCAGCAGAATCCTTAAATACCGCAGCAGAGTCCTTAAATATTGCAGCAAAGTACTTAAATAAGGCAGCAGAGTCCTTAAATAATGCAACAAAGTCCTTCAATAATGCAGCATAGTCCTTAACTAATGCAACAAAGTCAATAAATAATGCAGCAGAGTCCTTAAATAATGCAGCAACGTCCTTAAATAATGCAGCAGAGTCCTTAGATAATGCAACAACGTCCTTAAATAATGCAGCAGAGTCCTTAAATACCGCAGCAGAGTACTTAAATAATTCAGCAAAGTCCTTAAATAATGCAGCAGAGTCCTTAAATAATGCAGCAGAGTCCTCAAATGCTTCAGCAGAGTCAATACATAATGCAGCAGAGTCCTTAAATAATGCAACAAAGTCCTTAAATAATGCAGCAGAGTCCTTAAATAATGCAGCAAAGTCCTTAAATAAAGCAGCAGAGTCCTTACATAATGCAACAAAGTCCTTAAATAATGCAGCCGAGTCCTTAAATACTGAAGCAGAGTCCTTAAATTTGCAGCAAAGTCCTTAAATACCGCAGCAGAGTCATTAAATAATGCAGCAAAGTCCTTAAATAATGCAGCAGAGTCCTTAAATACCGCAGCAGATTGCTTTAATAATGTAGCAGATTCCTTAAATAATGCAACAGAGTCCTTAAATAATGCAGCAGAGTCCTTAAATAATGCAACATAGTTCTTAAATAATGCAGCAAAGTCCTTAAATTATGCAGCAGAGTCCTTAAATACCGCAGCAGATTGCTTATATAATGTAGCAGAGTCCTTAAATAATGCAACAGAGTCCTTAAATAATGCAGCAGAGTCCTCAAAAGCTTCAGAAGAGTCATTAAATAATGCAGCAGAGTCCTTAAATAATGTAGCAAATTCATTAAATAATGCAGCAGAGACCTTAAATAATGCAACAAAGTCCTTAAATTATGCAGCCGAGTCCTTAAATAATACAGCAAAGCCCTTAAATAATGCAGCAGAGTCGTTAAGTAATGCAGCAAATTACTTAAATAATGCAGCAGTGTACTTAAATAATGCAACAAAGTCCATAAATAATGAAGCAAAGTCCTTAAATAATGCAGCAGAGTCCTTAAATACCGCAGCAGTGAACTTAAATAATGCAAGAAAGTCCCTAAATAATGCAGTAGAGTCCTTAAATCCTGAAGCAGAGTCCTAAAATAATGCAGCTAATTCCTTAAATAATGCAGTAGAGTCCTTAAATACCGCAGCAGAGTCCTTAAATAATTCAGCAAAGTCCTTAAATAATGCAGCAGAGTCCTTAAATTTTACAGCAGAGTCCTTAAGTGCCACAGCAGAGTCCTTAAATACCGCAGCAGAGTGCTTAAATAATGCAGCAGAGTCCTTAAATAATGCAGCAAAGTCCTTAAATACTGAAGCAGAGTCCTTAAATATTGCAACAAAGTCCTAAAATAATGCAGCAGAGTCCTTAAATACCGCAGCAGAGTCGTTAAATATTGCAGCAAAGTACTTAAATAATGCAGCAGAGTCCTTAAATACCGCAGCAGATTGCTTAAATAATGTAGCAGAGTCCTTAAATAATGCAACAGAGTCCTTAAATAATGCAGCAGAGTCCTTAAATAATGCAACAAAGTCCTTAAATAATGCAGCAGAGTCCTTAAATACTGAAGCAGAGTCCTTAAATATTGCAGCAAAGTCCTTAAATAATGCATCAGAGTCCTTAAATACCGCAGCCGATTACTTAAATAATTCAGCAAAGTCCTTAAATAATGCAGCAGAGTCCTTAAGTGCCACAGCAGAGTCCTTAAATACCGCAGCGGAGTGCTTAAATAATGCAGCAGAGTCCTTAAATAATGCAGCACCATCCTTAAATAATGCAGCAAAGTCCTTAAATACTGAAGCAGAGTCCTTAAATATTGCAAAAAAGTCCTAAAATAATGCAGCAGAATCCTTAAATACCGCAGCAGAGTCATTAAATATTGCAGCAAAGTACTTAAATAATGCAGCAGAGTCCTTAAATAATGCAACAAAGTCCTTAAATAATGCAGCATAGTCCTTAACTAATGCAACAAAGTCTATAAATAAGGCAGCAGAGTCCTTAAATAATGCAGCAAAGTCCTTAAATAATGCAGCAGAGTCCTTAGATAATGCAACAAAGTCCTTAAATAATGCAGCAAAGTCCTTAAATACCGCAGCAGAGTACTTAAATAATTCAGCAAAGTCCTTAAATAATGCAGCAGAGTCCTTAAATAATGCAGCAGAGTCCTCAAATGCTTCAGCAGAGTCAATACATAATGCAGAAGAGTCCTTAAATAATGCAACAAAGTCCTTAAATAATGCAGCAGAGTCCTTAAATAATGCAGCAAAGTCCTTAAATAAAGCAGCAGAGTCCTTACATAATGCAACAATGTCCTTAAATAATGCAGCCGAGTCCTTAAATACTGAAGCAGAGTCCTTAAATTTGCAGCAAAGTCCTTAAATACCGCAGCAGAGTCATTAAATAATGCAGCAAAGTCCTTAAATAATGCAGCAGAGTCCTTAAATACCGCAGCAGATTGCTTTAATAATGTAGCAGAGTCCTTAAATAATGCAACAGAGTCCTTAAATAATGCAGCAGAGTCCTTAAATAATGCAACATAGTTCTTAAATAATGCAGCAAAGTCCTTAAATTATGCAGCAGAGTCCTTAAATACCGCAGCAGATTGCTTACATAATGTAGCAGAGTCCTTAAATAATGCAACAGAGTCCTTAAATAATGCAGCAGAGTCCTCAAAAGCTTCAGAAGAGTCATTAAATAATGCAGCAGCGTCCTTAAATAATGTAGCAAATTCATTAAATAATGCAGCAGAGACCTTAAATAATGCAACAAAGTCCTTAAATTATGCAGCCGAGTCCTTAACTAATACAGCAAAGCCCTTAAATAATGCAGCAGAGTCGTTAAGTAATGCAGCAAATTACTTAAATAATGCAGCAGTGTACTTAAATAATGCAACAAAGTCCATAAATAATGAAGCAAAGTCCTTAAATAATGCAGCAGAGTCCTTAAATACCGCAGCAGAGAACTTAAATAATGCAAGAAAGTCCCTAAGTAATGCAGTAGAGTCCTTAAATCCTGAAGCAGAGTCCTAAAATAATGCAGCTAATTCCTTAAATAATGCAGTAGAGTCCTTAAATACCGCAGCAGAGTCCTTAAATAATTCAGCAAAGTCCTTAAATAATGCAGCAGAGTCCTTAAATTTTACAGCAGAGTCCTTAAGTGCCACAGCAGAGTCCTTAAATACCGCAGCAGAGTGCTTAAATAATGCAGCAGAGTCCTTAAATAATGCAGCAAAGTCCTTAAATACTGAAGCAGAGTCCTTAAATATTGCAACAAAGTCCTAAAATAATGCAGCAGAGTCCTTAAATACCACAGCAGAGTCGTTAAATATTGCAGCAAAGTACTTAAATAATGCAGCAGAGTCCTTAAATACCGCAGCAGATTGCTTAAATAATGTAGCAGAGTCCTTAAATAATGCAACAGAGTCCTTAAATAATGCAGCAGAGTCCTTAAATAATGCAACAAAGTCCTTAAATAATGCAGCAGAGTCCTTAAATACCGCAGCAGAGTCATTAAATAATGCAGCAAAGTCCTTAAATAATGCAGCAGAGTACTTAAATACCGGAGCAGAGTGCTTAAATAATGCAGCAGAGTCCTTAAATAATGCAGCACCATCCTTAAATAATGCAGCAAAGTCCTTAAATACTGAAGCAGAGTCCTTAAATATTGCAAAAAAGTCCTAAAATAATGCAGCAGAATCCTTAAATACCGCAGCAGAGTCCTTAAATATTGCAGCAAAGTACTTAAATAATGCAGCAGAGTCCTTAAATAATGCAACAAAGTCCTTAAATAATGCAGCATAGTCCTTAACTAATGCAACAAAGTCTATAAATAATGCAGCAGAGTCCTTAAATAATGCAGCAAAGTCCTTAAATAATGCAGCAGAGTCCTTAGATAATGCAACAACGTCCTTAAATAATGCAGCAGAGTCCTTAAATAACGCAGCAGAGTACTTAAATAATTCAGCAAAGTCCTTAAATAATGCAGCAGAGTCCTTAAATAATGCAGCAGAGTCCTCAAATGCTTCAGCAGAGTGAATACATAATGCAGCAGAGTCCTTAAATAATGCAACAAAGTCCTTAAATATTGCAGCAGAGTCCTTAAATAATGCAGCAAAGTCCTTAAATAAAGCAGCAGAGTCCTTAAAAAATGCAACAAAGTCCTTAAATAATGCAGCAGAGTCCTTAAATACTGAAGCAGAGTCCTTATCTTTGCAGAAAAGTCCTTAAATACCGCAGCAAAGTCATTAAATTATGCAGCAAAGTCCTTAAATAATGCAGCAGAGTCCTTAAATACCGCAGCAGATTGCTTAAATAATGTAGCAGAGTCCTTAAATAATGCAACAGAGTCCTTAAATAATGCAGCAGAGTCCTTAAATAATGCAACAAAGTCCTTAAATAATGCAGCAGAGTCCTTAAATACTGAAGAAGAGTCCTTAAATATTGCAGCAAAGTCCT
Source organism: Phyllobates terribilis (assembly GCF_046119375.1). Taxonomy (NCBI): domain Eukaryota; kingdom Metazoa; phylum Chordata; class Amphibia; order Anura; family Dendrobatidae; genus Phyllobates; species Phyllobates terribilis. Next base: position 4,393,831 of record NW_027362840.1, on the reverse strand, counting down.
TAAATAATGCAGCAGAGTCCTTAAATACCACAGCAGAGTCCTTAAATATTGCAGCAAAGTAGTTAAATAATGCAGCAGAGTCCTTAAATAATGCAACAAAGTCCTTAAATAATGCAGCAGAATCCTTAAATAATGCAACAAAGTCCTTAAGTAATAATGAAGAGTCCGTAAATACCGCAGCAGAGTCATTAAATAATGCAGCAAAGTCCTTAAATAATGCAGCAGAGTCCTTAAGTACCGCAGCAGAGTGCTTAAATAATGCAACAGAGTCCTCAAATGCTTCAGCAGAGTCCTTAAATAATGCAGCAGAGACCTTAAATAATGCAACAAAGTCCTTAAATAATGCAGCAGTCCTTAAATAATGCAGCAAAGTCCTTAAATAATGCTGCAGAGTCCTTAAATATTGCAGCAAATTCCTTAAATAATGCAGCAGAGTCCTTAAATACCGCAGCAGAGTCCTTACATAATGCAACAAAGTCACTAAATAATGCAGCAGAGTCCTTAAATAATGAAGCAGAGTCCTTAAATAATGCAGCAAATTCCTTAAATAATGTAGCAGAGTCCTTAAAAAATGCAACAAAATCCTTAAATAATGCAGCAGAATCCTTAAATAATGCAGCAAAGTCCTTAAATAATGCAACAGAGTCCTTAAATACTGAAGCAGAGTCCTTAAATAATGCAGCAGAGTCCTTAAATAACGCAGCAGAGTTCTAAAATGCTTCAGCAGAGTCCTTAAATAATGCAACAAAGTCCTTAAATATTGCAGCAGAGTCCTTAAATAATGCAGCAAAGTCCTTAAATAAAGCAGCAGAGTCCTTAAAAAATGCAACAAAGTCCTTAAATAATGCAGCAGAGTCCTTAAATACTGAAGCAGAGTCCTTATCTTTGCAGAAAAGTCCTTAAATACCGCAGCAAAGTCATTAAATTATGCAGCAAAGTCCTTAAATAATGCAGCAGAGTCCTTAAATACCACAGCAGATTGCTTAAATAATGTAGCAGAGTCCTTAAATAATGCAACAGAGTCCTTAAATAATGCAGCAGAGTCCTTAAATAATGCAACAAAGTCCTTAAATAATGCAGCAGAGTCCTTAAATACTGAAGAAGAGTCCTTAAATATTGCAGCAAAGTCCTTAAATAATGCAGCAGAGTCCTTAAATACCACAGCAGAGTCCTTAAATATTGCAGCAAAGTAGTTAAATAATGCAGCAGAGTCCTTAAATAATGCAACAAATTCCTTAAATAATGCAGCAGAATCCTTAAATAATGCAACAAAGTCCTTAAGTAATAATGAAGAGTCCGTAAATACCGCAGCAGAGTCATTAAATAATGCAGCAAAGTCCATAAATAATGCAGCAGAGTCCTTAAGTACCGCAGCAGAGTGCTTAAATAATGCAACAGAGTCCTCAAATGCTTCAGCAGAGTCCTTAAATAATGCAGCATAGTCCTTAAATAATGCAGCAGAGACCTTAAATAATGCAACAAAGTCCTTAAATAATGCAGCAGTCCTTAAATAATGCAGCAAAGTCCTTAAATAATGCTGCAGAGTCCTTAAATATTGCAGCAAATTCCTTAAATAATGCAGCAGAGTCCTTAAATACCGCAGCAGAGTCCTTACATAATGCAACAAAGTCACTAAATAATGCAGCAGAGTCCTTAAATAATGAAGCAGAGTCCTTAAATAATGCAGCAAATTCCTTAAATAATGTAGCAGAGTCCTTAAAAAATGCAACAAAATCCTTAAATAATGCAGCAGAATCCTTAAATAATGCAGCAAAGTCCTTAAATAATGCAACAGAGTCCTTAAATACTGAAGCAAAGTCCTTAAATAATGCAGCAGAGTCCTTAAATAACGCAGCAGAGTTCTAAAATGCTTCAGCAGAGTCCTTAAATATTGCAACAAAGTCCTAAAATAATGCAGCAGAATCCTTAAATACCGCAGCAGAGTCCTTAAATATTGCAGCAAAGTACTTAAATAAGGCAGCAGAGTCCTTAAATAATGCAACAAAGTCCTTCAATAATGCAGCATAGTCCTTAACTAATGCAACAAAGTCAATAAATAATGCAGCAGAGTCCTTAAATAATGCAGCAACGTCCTTAAATAATGCAGCAGAGTCCTTAGATAATGCAACAACGTCCTTAAATAATGCAGCAGAGTCCTTAAATACCGCAGCAGAGTACTTAAATAATTCAGCAAAGTCCTTAAATAATGCAGCAGAGTCCTTAAATAATGCAGCAGAGTCCTCAAATGCTTCAGCAGAGTCAATACATAATGCAGCAGAGTCCTTAAATAATGCAACAAAGTCCTTAAATAATGCAGCAGAGTCCTTAAATAATGCAGCAAAGTCCTTAAATAAAGCAGCAGAGTCCTTACATAATGCAACAAAGTCCTTAAATAATGCAGCCGAGTCCTTAAATACTGAAGCAGAGTCCTTAAATTTGCAGCAAAGTCCTTAAATACCGCAGCAGAGTCATTAAATAATGCAGCAAAGTCCTTAAATAATGCAGCAGAGTCCTTAAATACCGCAGCAGATTGCTTTAATAATGTAGCAGATTCCTTAAATAATGCAACAGAGTCCTTAAATAATGCAGCAGAGTCCTTAAATAATGCAACATAGTTCTTAAATAATGCAGCAAAGTCCTTAAATTATGCAGCAGAGTCCTTAAATACCGCAGCAGATTGCTTATATAATGTAGCAGAGTCCTTAAATAATGCAACAGAGTCCTTAAATAATGCAGCAGAGTCCTCAAAAGCTTCAGAAGAGTCATTAAATAATGCAGCAGAGTCCTTAAATAATGTAGCAAATTCATTAAATAATGCAGCAGAGACCTTAAATAATGCAACAAAGTCCTTAAATTATGCAGCCGAGTCCTTAAATAATACAGCAAAGCCCTTAAATAATGCAGCAGAGTCGTTAAGTAATGCAGCAAATTACTTAAATAATGCAGCAGTGTACTTAAATAATGCAACAAAGTCCATAAATAATGAAGCAAAGTCCTTAAATAATGCAGCAGAGTCCTTAAATACCGCAGCAGTGAACTTAAATAATGCAAGAAAGTCCCTAAATAATGCAGTAGAGTCCTTAAATCCTGAAGCAGAGTCCTAAAATAATGCAGCTAATTCCTTAAATAATGCAGTAGAGTCCTTAAATACCGCAGCAGAGTCCTTAAATAATTCAGCAAAGTCCTTAAATAATGCAGCAGAGTCCTTAAATTTTACAGCAGAGTCCTTAAGTGCCACAGCAGAGTCCTTAAATACCGCAGCAGAGTGCTTAAATAATGCAGCAGAGTCCTTAAATAATGCAGCAAAGTCCTTAAATACTGAAGCAGAGTCCTTAAATATTGCAACAAAGTCCTAAAATAATGCAGCAGAGTCCTTAAATACCGCAGCAGAGTCGTTAAATATTGCAGCAAAGTACTTAAATAATGCAGCAGAGTCCTTAAATACCGCAGCAGATTGCTTAAATAATGTAGCAGAGTCCTTAAATAATGCAACAGAGTCCTTAAATAATGCAGCAGAGTCCTTAAATAATGCAACAAAGTCCTTAAATAATGCAGCAGAGTCCTTAAATACTGAAGCAGAGTCCTTAAATATTGCAGCAAAGTCCTTAAATAATGCATCAGAGTCCTTAAATACCGCAGCCGATTACTTAAATAATTCAGCAAAGTCCTTAAATAATGCAGCAGAGTCCTTAAGTGCCACAGCAGAGTCCTTAAATACCGCAGCGGAGTGCTTAAATAATGCAGCAGAGTCCTTAAATAATGCAGCACCATCCTTAAATAATGCAGCAAAGTCCTTAAATACTGAAGCAGAGTCCTTAAATATTGCAAAAAAGTCCTAAAATAATGCAGCAGAATCCTTAAATACCGCAGCAGAGTCATTAAATATTGCAGCAAAGTACTTAAATAATGCAGCAGAGTCCTTAAATAATGCAACAAAGTCCTTAAATAATGCAGCATAGTCCTTAACTAATGCAACAAAGTCTATAAATAAGGCAGCAGAGTCCTTAAATAATGCAGCAAAGTCCTTAAATAATGCAGCAGAGTCCTTAGATAATGCAACAAAGTCCTTAAATAATGCAGCAAAGTCCTTAAATACCGCAGCAGAGTACTTAAATAATTCAGCAAAGTCCTTAAATAATGCAGCAGAGTCCTTAAATAATGCAGCAGAGTCCTCAAATGCTTCAGCAGAGTCAATACATAATGCAGAAGAGTCCTTAAATAATGCAACAAAGTCCTTAAATAATGCAGCAGAGTCCTTAAATAATGCAGCAAAGTCCTTAAATAAAGCAGCAGAGTCCTTACATAATGCAACAATGTCCTTAAATAATGCAGCCGAGTCCTTAAATACTGAAGCAGAGTCCTTAAATTTGCAGCAAAGTCCTTAAATACCGCAGCAGAGTCATTAAATAATGCAGCAAAGTCCTTAAATAATGCAGCAGAGTCCTTAAATACCGCAGCAGATTGCTTTAATAATGTAGCAGAGTCCTTAAATAATGCAACAGAGTCCTTAAATAATGCAGCAGAGTCCTTAAATAATGCAACATAGTTCTTAAATAATGCAGCAAAGTCCTTAAATTATGCAGCAGAGTCCTTAAATACCGCAGCAGATTGCTTACATAATGTAGCAGAGTCCTTAAATAATGCAACAGAGTCCTTAAATAATGCAGCAGAGTCCTCAAAAGCTTCAGAAGAGTCATTAAATAATGCAGCAGCGTCCTTAAATAATGTAGCAAATTCATTAAATAATGCAGCAGAGACCTTAAATAATGCAACAAAGTCCTTAAATTATGCAGCCGAGTCCTTAACTAATACAGCAAAGCCCTTAAATAATGCAGCAGAGTCGTTAAGTAATGCAGCAAATTACTTAAATAATGCAGCAGTGTACTTAAATAATGCAACAAAGTCCATAAATAATGAAGCAAAGTCCTTAAATAATGCAGCAGAGTCCTTAAATACCGCAGCAGAGAACTTAAATAATGCAAGAAAGTCCCTAAGTAATGCAGTAGAGTCCTTAAATCCTGAAGCAGAGTCCTAAAATAATGCAGCTAATTCCTTAAATAATGCAGTAGAGTCCTTAAATACCGCAGCAGAGTCCTTAAATAATTCAGCAAAGTCCTTAAATAATGCAGCAGAGTCCTTAAATTTTACAGCAGAGTCCTTAAGTGCCACAGCAGAGTCCTTAAATACCGCAGCAGAGTGCTTAAATAATGCAGCAGAGTCCTTAAATAATGCAGCAAAGTCCTTAAATACTGAAGCAGAGTCCTTAAATATTGCAACAAAGTCCTAAAATAATGCAGCAGAGTCCTTAAATACCACAGCAGAGTCGTTAAATATTGCAGCAAAGTACTTAAATAATGCAGCAGAGTCCTTAAATACCGCAGCAGATTGCTTAAATAATGTAGCAGAGTCCTTAAATAATGCAACAGAGTCCTTAAATAATGCAGCAGAGTCCTTAAATAATGCAACAAAGTCCTTAAATAATGCAGCAGAGTCCTTAAATACCGCAGCAGAGTCATTAAATAATGCAGCAAAGTCCTTAAATAATGCAGCAGAGTACTTAAATACCGGAGCAGAGTGCTTAAATAATGCAGCAGAGTCCTTAAATAATGCAGCACCATCCTTAAATAATGCAGCAAAGTCCTTAAATACTGAAGCAGAGTCCTTAAATATTGCAAAAAAGTCCTAAAATAATGCAGCAGAATCCTTAAATACCGCAGCAGAGTCCTTAAATATTGCAGCAAAGTACTTAAATAATGCAGCAGAGTCCTTAAATAATGCAACAAAGTCCTTAAATAATGCAGCATAGTCCTTAACTAATGCAACAAAGTCTATAAATAATGCAGCAGAGTCCTTAAATAATGCAGCAAAGTCCTTAAATAATGCAGCAGAGTCCTTAGATAATGCAACAACGACCTTAAATAATGCAGCAGAGTCCTTAAATAACGCAGCAGAGTACTTAAATAATTCAGCAAAGTCCTTAAATAATGCAGCAGAGTCCTTAAATAATGCAGCAGAGTCCTCAAATGCTTCAGCAGAGTGAATACATAATGCAGCAGAGTCCTTAAATAATGCAACAAAGTCCTTAAATATTGCAGCAGAGTCCTTAAATAATGCAGCAAAGTCCTTAAATAAAGCAGCAGAGTCCTTAAAAAATGCAACAAAGTCCTTAAATAATGCAGCAGAGTCCTTAAATACTGAAGCAGAGTCCTTATCTTTGCAGAAAAGTCCTTAAATACCGCAGCAAAGTCATTAAATTATGCAGCAAAGTCCTTAAATAATGCAGCAGAGTCCTTAAATACCGCAGCAGATTGCTTAAATAATGTAGCAGAGTCCTTAAATAATGCAACAGAGTCCTTAAATAATGCAGCAGAGTCCTTAAATAATGCAACAAAGTCCTTAAATAATGCAGCAGAGTCCTTAAATACTGAAGAAGAGTCCTTAAATATTGCAGCAAAGTCCTTAAATAATGCAGCAGAGTCCTTAAATACCACAGCAGAGTCCTTAAATATTGCAGCAAAGTAGTTAAATAATGCAGCAGAGTCCTTAAATAATGCAACAAAGTCCTTAAATAATGCAGCAGAATCCTTAAATAATGCAACAAAGTCCTTAAGTAATAATGAAGAGTCCGTAAATACCGCAGCAGAGTCATTAAATAATGCAGCAAAGTCCTTAAATAATGCAGCAGAGTCCTTAAGTACCGCAGCAGAGTGCTTAAATAATGCAACAGAGTCCTCAAATGCTTCAGCAGAGTCCTTAAATAATGCAGCATAGTCCTTAAATAATGCAGCAGAGACCTTAAATAATGCAACAAAGTCCTTAAATAATGCAGCAGTCCTTAAATAATGCAGCAAAGTCCTTAAATAATGCTGCAGAGTCCTTAAATATTGCAGCAAATTCCTTAAATAATGCAGCAGAGTCCTTAAATACCGCAGCAGAGTCCTTACATAATGCAACAAAGTCACTAAATAATGCAGCAGAGTCCTTAAATAATGAAGCAGAGTCCTTAAATAATGCAGCAAATTCCTTAAATAATGTAGCAGAGTCCTTAAAAAATGCAACAAAATCCTTAAATAATGCAGCAGAATCCTTAAATAATGCAGCAAAGTCCTTAAATAATGCAACAGAGTCCTTAAATACTGAAGCAGAGTCCTTAAATAATGCAGCAGAGTCCTTAAATAACGCAGCAGAGTTCTAAAATGCTTCAGCAGAGTCCTTAAATAATGCAACAAAGTCCTTAAATATTGCAGCAGAGTCCTTAAATAATGCAGCAAAGTCCTTAAATAATGCAGCAAAGTCCTTAAATAAAGCAGCAGAGTCCTTACATAATGCAACAAAGTCCTTAAATAATGCAGCCGAGTCCTTAAATACTGAAGCAGAGTCCTTAAATTTGCAGCAAAGTCCTTAAATACCGCAGCAGAGTCATTAAATAATGCAGCAAAGTCCTTAAATAATGCAGCAGAGTCCTTAAATACCGCAGCAGATTGCTTTAATAATGTAGCAGATTCCTTAAATAATGCAACAGAGTCCTTAAATAATGCAGCAGAGTCCTTAAATAATGCAACATAGTTCTTAAATAATGCAGCAAAGTCCTTAAATTATGCAGCAGAGTCCTTAAATACCACAGCAGATTGCTTATATAATGTAGCAGAGTCCTTAAATAATGCAACAGAGTCCTTAAATAATGCAGCAGAGTCCTCAAAAGCTTCAGAAGAGTCATTAAATAATGCAGCAGAGTCCTTAAATAATGTAGCAAATTCATTAAATAATGCAGCAGAGACCTTAAATAATGCAACAAAGTCCTTAAATTATGCAGCCGAGTCCTTAAATAATACAGCAAAGCCCTTAAATAATGCAGCAGAGTCGTTAAGTAATGCAGCAAATTACTTAAATAATGCAGCAGTGTACTTAAATAATGCAACAAAGTCCATAAATAATGAAGCAAAGTCCTTAAATAATGCAGCAGAGTCCTTAAATACCGCAGCAGTGAACTTAAATAATGCAAGAAAGTCCCTAAATAATGCAGTAGAGTCCTTAAATCCTGAAGCAGAGTCCTAAAATAATGCAGCTAATTCCTTAAATAATGCAGTAGAGTCCTTAAATACCGCAGCAGAGTCCTTAAATAATTCAGCAAAGTCCTTAAATAATGCAGCAGAGTCCTTAAATTTTACAGCAGAGTCCTTAAGTGCCACAGCAGAGTCCTTAAATACCGCAGCAGAGTGCTTAAATAATGCAGCAGAGTCCTTAAAAAATGCAGCAAAGTCCTTAAATACTGAAGCAGAGTCCTTAAATATTGCAACAAAGTCCTAAAATAATGCAGCAGAGTCCTTAAATACCGCAGCAGAGTCGTTAAATATTGCAGCAAAGTACTTAAATAATGCAGCAGAGTCCTTAAATACCGCAGCAGATTGCTTAAATAATGTAGCAGAGTCCTTAAATAATGCAACAGAGTCCTTAAATAATGCAGCAGAGTCCTTAAATAATGCAACAAAGTCCTTAAATAATGCAGCAGAGTCCTTAAATACTGAAGCAGAGTCCTTAAATATTGCAGCAAAGTCCTTAAATAATGCATCAGAGTCCTTAAATACCGCAGCCGATTACTTAAATAATTCAGCAAAGTCCTTAAATAATGCAGCAGAGTCCTTAAGTGCCACAGCAGAGTCCTTAAATACCGCAGCGGAGTGCTTAAATAATGCAGCAGAGTCCTTAAATAATGCAGCACCATCCTTAAATAATGCAGCAAAGTCCTTAAATACTGAAGCAGAGTCCTTAAATATTGCAAAAAAGTCCTAAAATAATGCAGCAGAATCCTTAAATACCGCAGCAGAGTCCTTAAATATTGCAGCAAAGTACTTAAATAATGCAGCAGAGTCCTTAAATAATGCAACAAAGTCCTTAAATAATGCAGCATAGTCCTTAACTAATGCAACAAAGTCTATAAATAAGGCAGCAGAGTCCTTAAATAATGCAGCAAAGTCCTTAAATAATGCAGCAGAGTCCTTAGATAATGCAACAAAGTCCTTAAATAATGCAGCAAAGTCCTTAAATACCGCAGCAGAGTACTTAAATAATTCAGCAAAGTCCTTAAATAATGCAGCAGAGTCCTTAAATAATGCAGCAGAGTCCTCAAATGCTTCAGCAGAGTCAATACATAATGCAGAAGAGTCCTTAAATAATGCAACAAAGTCCTTAAATAATGCAGCAGAGTCCTTAAATAATGCAGCAAAGTCCTTAAATAAAGCAGCAGAGTCCTTACATAATGCAACAATGTCCTTAAATAATGCAGCCGAGTCCTTAAATACTGAAGCAGAGTCCTTAAATTTGCAGCAAAGTCCTTAAATACCGCAGCAGAGTCATTAAATAATGCAGCAAAGTCCTTAAATAATGCAGCAGAGTCCTTAAATACCGCAGCAGATTGCTTTAATAATGTAGCAGAGTCCTTAAATAATGCAACAGAGTCCTTAAATAATGCAGCAGAGTCCTTAAATAATGCAACATAGTTCTTAAATAATGCAGCAAAGTCCTTAAATTATGCAGCAGAGTCCTTAAATACCGCAGCAGATTGCTTACATAATGTAGCAGAGTCCTTAAATAATGCAACAGAGTCCTTAAATAATGCAGCAGAGTCCTCAAAAGCTTCAGAAGAGTCATTAAATAATGCAGCAGCGTCCTTAAATAATGTAGCAAATTCATTAAATAATGCAGCAGAGACCTTAAATAATGCAACAAAGTCCTTAAATTATGCAGCCGAGTCCTTAACTAATACAGCAAAGCCCTTAAATAATGCAGCAGAGTCGTTAAGTAATGCAGCAAATTACTTAAATAATGCAGCAGTGTACTTAAATAATGCAACAAAGTCCATAAATAATGAAGCAAAGTCCTTAAATAATGCAGCAGAGTCCTTAAATACCGCAGCAGAGAACTTAAATAATGCAAGAAAGTCCCTAAGTAATGCAGTAGAGTCCTTAAATCCTGAAGCAGAGTCCTAAAATAATGCAGCTAATTCCTTAAATAATGCAGTAGAGTCCTTAAATACCGCAGCAGAGTCCTTAAATAATTCAGCAAAGTCCTTAAATAATGCAGCAGAGTCCTTAAATTTTACAGCAGAGTCCTTAAGTGCCACAGCAGAGTCCTTAAATACCGCAGCAGAGTGCTTAAATAATGCAGCAGAGTCCTTAAATAATGCAGCAAAGTCCTTAAATACTGAAGCAGAGTCCTTAAATATTGCAACAAAGTCCTAAAATAATGCAGCAGAGTCCTTAAATACCACAGCAGAGTCGTTAAATATTGCAGCAAAGTACTTAAATAATGCAGCAGAGTCCTTAAATACCGCAGCAGATTGCTTAAATAATGTAGCAGAGTCCTTAAATAATGCAACAGAGTCCTTAAATAATGCAGCAGAGTCCTTAAATAATGCAACAAAGTCCTTAAATAATGCAGCAGAGTCCTTAAATACCGCAGCAGAGTCATTAAATAATGCAGCAAAGTCCTTAAATAATGCAGCAGAGTCCTTAAATAATGCAACAAAGTCCTTAAATAATGCAGCATAGTCCTTAACTAATGCAACAAAGTCTATAAATAATGCAGCAGAGTCCTTAAATAATGCAGCAAAGTCCTTAAATAATGCAGCAGAGTCCTTAGATAATGCAACAACGTCCTTAAATAATGCAGCAGAGTCCTTAAATAACGCAGCAGAGTACTTAAATAATTCAGCAAAGTCCTTAAATAATGCAGCAGAGTCCTTAAATAATGCAGCAGAGTCCTCAAATGCTTCAGCAGAGTGAATACATAATGCAGCAGAGTCCTTAAATAATGCAACAAAGTCCTTAAATATTGCAGCAGAGTCCTTAAATAATGCAGCAAAGTCCTTAAATAAAGCAGCAGAGTCCTTAAAAAATGCAACAAAGTCCTTAAATAATGCAGCAGAGTCCTTAAATACTGAAGCAGAGTCCTTATCTTTGCAGAAAAGTCCTTAAATACCGCAGCAAAGTCATTAAATTATGCAGCAAAGTCCTTAAATAATGCAGCAGAGTCCTTAAATACCGCAGCAGATTGCTTAAATAATGTAGCAGAGTCCTTAAATAATGCAACAGAGTCCTTAAATAATGCAGCAGAGTCCTTAAACAATGCAACAAAGTCCTTAAATAATGCAGCAGAGTCCTTAAATACTGAAGAAGAGTCCTTAAATATTGCAGCAAAGTCCTTAAATAATGCAGCAGAGTCCTTAAATACCACAGCAGAGTCCTTAAATATTGCAGCAAAGTAGTTAAATAATGCAGCAGAGTCCTTAAATAATGCAACAAAGTCCTTAAATAATGCAGCAGAATCCTTAAATAATGCAACAAAGTCCTTAAGTAATAATGAAGAGTCCGTAAATACCGCAGCAGAGTCATTAAATAATGCAGCAAAGTCCTTAAATAATGCAGCAGAGTCCTTAAGTACCGCAGCAGAGTGCTTAAATAATGCAACAGAGTCCTCAAATGCTTCAGCAGAGTCCTTAAATAATGCAGCATAGTCCTTAAATAATGCAGCAGAGACCTTAAATAATGCAACAAAGTCCTTAAATAATGCAGCAGTCCTTAAATAATGCAGCAAAGTCCTTAAATAATGCTGCAGAGTCCTTAAATATTGCAGCAAATTCCTTAAATAATGCAGCAGAGTCCTTAAATACCGCAGCAGAGTCCTTACATAATGCAACAAAGTCACTAAATAATGCAGCAGAGTCCTTAAATAATGAAGCAGAGTCCTTAAATAATGCAGCAAATTCCTTAAATAATGTAGCAGAGTCCTTAAAAAATGCAACAAAATCCTTAAATAATGCAGCAGAATCCTTATATAATGCAGCAAAGTCCTTAAATAATGCAACAGAGTCCTTAAATACTGAAGCAGAGTCCTTAAATAATGCAGCAGAGTCCTTAAATAACGCAGCAGAGTTCTAAAATGCTTCAGCAGAGTCCTTAAATAATGCAACAAAGTCCTTAAATATTGCAGCAGAGTCCTTAAATAATGCAGCAAAGTCCTAAATAAAGCAGCAGAGTCCTTAAAAAATGCAACAAAGTCCTTAAATAATGCAGCAGAGTCCTTAAATACTGAAGCAGAGTCCTTATCTTTGCAGAAAAGTCCTTAAATACCGCAGCAAAGTCATTAAATTATGCAGCAAAGTCCTTAAATAATGCAGCAGAGTCCTTAAATACCGCAGCAGATTGCTTAAATAATGTAGCAGAGTCCTTAAATAATGCAACAGAGTCCTTAAATAATGCAGCAGAGTCCTTAAATAATGCAACAAAGTCCTTAAATAATGCAGCAGAGTCCTTAAATACTGAAGAAGAGTCCTTAAATATTGCAGCAAAGTCCTTAAATAATGCAGCAGAGTCCTTAAATACCACAGCAGAGTCCTTAAATATTGCAGCAAAGTAGTTAAATAATGCAGCAGAGTCCTTAAATAATGCAACAAATTCCTTAAATAATGCAGCAGAATCCTTAAATAATGCAACAAAGTCCTTAAGTAATAATGAAGAGTCCGTAAATACCGCAGCAGAGTCATTAAATAATGCAGCAAAGTCCTTAAATAATGCAGCAGAGTCCTTAAGTACCGCAGCAGAGTGCTTAAATATTGCAACAGAGTCCTCAAATGCTTCAGCAGAGTCCTTAAATAATGCAGCATAGTCCTTAAATAATGCAGCAGAGACCTTAAATAATGCAACAAAGTCCTTAAATAATGCAGCAGTCCTTAAATAATGCAGCAAAGTCCTTAAATAATGCTGCAGAGTCCTTAAATATTGCAGCAAATTCCTTAAATAATGCAGCAGAGTCCTTAAATACCGCAGCAGAGTCCTTACATAATGCAACAAAGTCACTAAATAATGCAGCAGAGTCCTTAAATAATGAAGCAGAGTCCTTAAATAATGCAGCAAATTCCTTAAATAATGTAGCAGAGTCCTTAAAAAATGCAACAAAATCCTTAAATAATGCAGCAGAATCCTTAAATAATGCAGCAAAGTCCTTAAATAATGCAACAGAGTCCTTAAATACTGAAGCAAAGTCCTTAAATAATGCAGCAGAGTCCTTAAATAACGCAGCAGAGTTCTAAAATGCTTCAGCAGAGTCCTTAAATATTGCAACAAAGTCCTAAAATAATGCAGCAGAATCCTTAAATACCGCAGCAGAGTCCTTAAATATTGCAGCAAAGTACTTAAATAAGGCAGCAGAGTCCTTAAATAATGCAACAAAGTCCTTCAATAATGCAGCATAGTCCTTAACTAATGCAACAAAGTCAATAAATAATGCAGCAGAGTCCTTAAATAATGCAGCAACGTCCTTAAATAATGCAGCAGAGTCCTTAGATAATGCAACAACGTCCTTAAATAATGCAGCAGAGTCCTTAAATACCGCAGCAGAGTACTTAAATAATTCAGCAAAGTCCTTAAATAATGCAGCAGAGTCCTTAAATAATGCAGCAGAGTCCTCAAATGCTTCAGCAGAGTCAATACATAATGCAGCAGAGTCCTTAAATAATGCAACAAAGTCCTTAAATAATGCAGCAGAGTCCTTAAATAATGCAGCAAAGTCCTTAAATAAAGCAGCAGAGTCCTTACATAATGCAACAAAGTCCTTAAATAATGCAGCCGAGTCCTTAAATACTGAAGCAGAGTCCTTAAATTTGCAGCAAAGTCCTTAAATACCACAGCAGAGTCATTAAATAATGCAGCAAAGTCCTTAAATAATGCAGCAGAGTCCTTAAATACCGCAGCAGATTGCTTTAATAATGTAGCAGATTCCTTAAATAATGCAACAGAGTCCTTAAATAATGCAGCAGAGTCCTTAAATAATGCAACATAGTTCTTAAATAATGCAGCAAAGTCCTTAAATTATGCAGCAGAGTCCTTAAATACCGCAGCAGATTGCTTATATAATGTAGCAGAGTCCTTAAATAATGCAACAGAGTCCTTAAATAATGCAGCAGAGTCCTCAAAAGCTTCAGAAGAGTCATTAAATAATGCAGCAGAGTCCTTAAATAATGCAACAAAGTCCTTAAATTATGCAGCCGAGTCCTTAAATAATACAGCAAAGCCCTTAAATAATGCAGCAGAGTCGTTAAGTAATGCAGCAAATTACTTAAATAATGCAGCAGTGTACTTAAATAATGCAACAAAGTCCATAAATAATGAAGCAAAGTCCTTAAATAATGCAGCAGAGTCCTTAAATACCGCAGCAGAGAACTTAAATAATGCAAGAAAGTCCCTAAATAATGCAGTAGAGTCCTTAAATCCTGAAGCAGAGTCCTAAAATAATGCAGCTAATTCCTTAAATAATGCAGTAGAGTCCTTAAATACCGCAGCAGAGTCCTTAAATAATTCAGCAAAGTCCTTAAATAATGCAGCAGAGTCCTTAAATTTTACAGCAGAGTCCTTAAGTGCCACAGCAGAGTCCTTAAATACCGCAACAGAGTGCTTAAATAATGCAGCAGAGTCCTTAAATAATGCAGCAAAGTCCTTAAATACTGAAGCAGAGTCCTTAAATATTGCAACAAAGTCCTAAAATAATGCAGCAGAGTCCTTAAATACCGCAGCAGAGTCGTTAAATATTGCAGCAAAGTACTTAAATAATGCAGCAGAGTCCTTAAATACCGCAGCAGATTGCTTAAATAATGTAGCAGAGTCCTTAAATAATGCAACAGAGTCCTTAAATAATGCAGCAGAGTCCTTAAATAATGCAACAAAGTCCTTAAATAATGCAGCAGAGTCCTTAAATACTGAAGCAGAGTCCTTAAATATTGCAGCAAAGTCCTTAAATAATGCATCAGAGTCCTTAAATACCGCAGCCGATTACTTAAATAATTCAGCAAAGTCCTTAAATAATGCAGCAGAGTCCTTAAGTGCCACAGCAGAGTCCTTAAATACCGCAGCGGAGTGCTTAAATAATGCAGCAGAGTCCTTAAATAATGCAGCACCATCCTTAAATAATGCAGCAAAGTCCTTAAATACTGAAGCAGAGTCCTTAAATATTGCAAAAAAGTCCTAAAATAATGCAGCAGAATCCTTAAATACCGCAGCAGAGTCCTTAAATATTGCAGCAAAGTACTTAAATAATGCAGCAGAGTCCTTAAATAATGCAACAAAGTCCTTAAATAATGCAGCATAGTCCTTAACTAATGCAACAAAGTCTATAAATAATGCAGCAGAGTCCTTAAATAATGCAGCAAAGTCCTTAAATAATGCAGCAGAGTCCTTAGATAATGCAACAACGTCCTTAAATAATGCAGCAGAGTCCTTAAATAACGCAGCAGAGTACTTAAATAATTCAGCAAAGTCCTTAAATAATGCAGCAGAGTCCTTAAATAATGCAGCAGAGTCCTCAAATGCTTCAGCAGAGTGAATACATAATGCAGCAGAGTCCTTAAATAATGCAACAAAGTCCTTAAATATTGCAGCAGAGTCCTTAAATAATGCAGCAAAGTCCTTAAATAAAGCAGCAGAGTCCTTAAAAAATGCAACAAAGTCCTTAAATAATGCAGCAGAGTCCTTAAATACTGAAGCAGAGTCCTTATCTTTGCAGAAAAGTCCTTAAATACCGCAGCAAAGTCATTAAATTATGCAGCAAAGTCCTTAAATAATGCAGCAGAGTCCTTAAATACCGCAGCAGATTGCTTAAATAATGTAGCAGAGTCCTTAAATAATGCAACAGAGTCCTTAAATAATGCAGCAGAGTCCTTAAATAATGCAACAAAGTCCTTAAATAATGCAGCAGAGTCCTTAAATACTGAAGCAGAGTCCTTAAATATTGCAGCAAAGTCCTTAAATAATGCAGCAGAGTCCTTAAATACCACAGCAGAGTCCTTAAATATTGCAGCAAAGTAGTTAAATAATGCAGCAGAGTCCTTAAATAATGCAACAAAGTCCTTAAATAATGCAGCAGAATCCTTAAATAATGCAACAAAGTCCTTAAGTAATAATGAAGAGTCCGTAAATACCGCAGCAGAGTCATTAAATAATGCAGCAAAGTCCTTAAATAATGCAGCAGAGTCCTTAAGTACCGCAGCAGAGTGCTTAAATAATGCAACAGAGTCCTCAAATGCTTCAACAGAGTCCTTAAATAATGCAGCATAGTCCTTAAATAATGCAGCAGATACCTTAAATAATGCAACAAAGTTCTTAAATAATGCAGCAGTCCTTAAATAATGCAGCAAAGTCCTTAAATAATGCTGCAGAGTCCTTAAATATTGCAGCAAATTCCTTAAATAATGCAGCAGAGTCCTTAAATACCGCAGCAGAGTCCTTACATAATGCAACAAAGTCACTAAATAATGCAGCAGAGTCCTTAAATAATGAAGCAGAGTCTTTAAATAATGCAGCAAATTCCTTAAATAATGTAGCAGAGTCCTTAAAAAATGCAACAAAATCCTTAAATAATGCAGCAGAATCCTTAAATAATGCAGCAAAGTCCTTAAATAATGCAACAGAGTCCTTAAATACTGAAGCAGAGTCCTTAAATAATGCAGCAGAGTCCTTAAATAACGCAGCAGAGTTCTAAAATGCTTCAGCAGAGTCCTTAAATATTGCAACAAAGTCCTAAAATAATGCAGCAGAATCCTTAAATACCGCAGCAGAGTCCTTAAATATTGCAGCAAAGTACTTAAATAAGGCAGCAGAGTCCTTAAATAATGCAACAAAGTCCTTCAATAATGCAGCATAGTCCTTAACTAATGCAACAAAGTCAATAAATAATGCAGCAGAGTCCTTAAATAATGCAGCAACGTCCTTAAATAATGCAGCAGAGTCCTTAGATAATGCAACAACGTCCTTAAATAATGCAGCAGAGTCCTTAAATACCGCAGCAGAGTACTTAAATAATTCAGCAAAGTCCTTAAATAATGCAGCAGAGTCCTTAAATAATGCAGCAGAGTCCTCAAATGCTTCAGCAGAGTCAATACATAATGCAGCAGAGTCCTTAAATAATGCAACAAAGTCCTTAAATAATGCAGCAGAGTCCTTAAATAATGCAGCAAAGTCCTTAAATAAAGCAGCAGAGTCCTTACATAATGCAACAAAGTCCTTAAATAATGCAGCCGAGTCCTTAAATACTGAAGCAGAGTCCTTAAATTTGCAGCAAAGTCCTTAAATACCGCAGCAGAGTCATTAAATAATGCAGCAAAGTCCTTAAATAATGCAGCAGAGTCCTTAAATACCGCAGCAGATTGCTTTAATAATGTAGCAGATTCCTTAAATAATGCAACAGAGTCCTTAAATAATGCAGCAGAGTCCTTAAATAATGCAACATAGTTCTTAAATAATGCAGCAAAGTCCTTAAATTATGCAGCAGAGTCCTTAAATACCGCAGCAGATTGCTTATATAATGTAGCAGAGTCCTTAAATAATGCAACAGAGTCCTTAAATAATGCAGCAGAGTCCTCAAAAGCTTCAGAAGAGTCATTAAATAATGCAGCAGAGTCCTTAAATAATGTAGCAAATTCATTAAATAATGCAGCAGAGACCTTAAATAATGCAACAAAGTCCTTAAATTATGCAGCCGAGTCCTTAAATAATACAGCAAAGCCCTTAAATAATGCAGCAGAGTCGTTAAGTAATGCAGCAAATTACTTAAATAATGCAGCAGTGTACTTAAATAATGCAACAAAGTCCATAAATAATGAAGCAAAGTCCTTAAATAATGCAGCAGAGTCCTTAAATACCGCAGCAGAGAACTTAAATAATGCAAGAAAGTCCCTAAATAATGCAGTAGAGTCCTTAAATCCTGAAGCAGAGTCCTAAAATAATGCAGCTAATTCCTTAAATAATGCAGTAGAGTCCTTAAATACCGCAGCAGAGTCCTTAAATAATTCAGCAAAGTCCTTAAATAATGCAGCAGAGTCCTTAAATTTTACAGCAGAGTCCTTAAGTGCCACAGCAGAGTCCTTAAATACCGCAGCAGAGTGCTTAAATAATGCAGCAGAGTCCTTAAATAATGCAGCAAAGTCCTTAAATACTGAAGCAGAGTCCTTAAATATTGCAACAAAGTCCTAAAATAATGCAGCAGAGTCCTTAAATACCGCAGCAGAGTCGTTAAATATTGCAGCAAAGTACTTAAATAATGCAGCAGAGTCCTTAAATACCGCAGCAGATTGCTTAAATAATGTAGCAGAGTCCTTAAATAATGCAACAGAGTCCTTAAATAATGCAGCAGAGTCCTTAAATAATGCAACAAAGTCCTTAAATAATGCAGCAGAGTCCTTAAATACTGAAGCAGAGTCCTTAAATATTGCAGCAAAGTCCTTAAATAATGCATCAGAGTCCTTAAATACCGCAGCCGATTACTTAAATAATTCAGCAAAGTCCTTAAATAATGCAGCAGAGTCCTTAAGTGCCACAGCAGAGTCCTTAAATACCGCAGCGGAGTGCTTAAATAATGCAGCAGAGTCCTTAAATAATGCAGCACCATCCTTAAATAATGCAGCAAAGTCCTTAAATACTGAAGCAGAGTCCTTAAATATTGCAAAAAAGTCCTAAAATAATGCAGCAGAATCCTTAAATACCGCAGCAGAGTCCTTAAATATTGCAGCAAAGTACTTAAATAATGCAGCAGAGTCCTTAAATAATGCAACAAAGTCCTTAAATAATGCAGCATAGTCCTTAACTAATGCAACAAAGTCTATAAATAAGGCAGCAGAGTCCTTAAATAATGCAGCAAAGTCCTTAAATAATGCAGCAGAGTCCTTAGATAATGCAACAACGTCCTTAAATAATGCAGCAGAGTCCTTAAATAACTCAGCAGAGTACTTAAATAATTCAGCAAAGTCCTTAAATAATGCAGCAGAGTCCTTAAATAATGCAGCAGAGTCCTCAAATGCTTCAGCAGAGTGAATACATAATGCAGCAGAGTCCTTAAATAATGCAACAAAGTCCTTAAATAATGCAGCAGAGTCCTTAAATAATGCAGCAAAGTCCTTAAATAAAGCAGCAGAGTCCTTAAAAAATGCAACAAAGTCCTTAAATAATGCAGCAGAGTCCTTAAATACTGAAGCAGAGTCCATATCTTTGCAGAAAAGTCCTTAAATACCGCAGCAGAGTCATTAAATTATGCAGCAAAGTCCTTAAATAATGCAGCAGAGTCCTGAAATACCGCAGCAGATTGCTTAAATAATAAAAGAAAAAATTAGAACAGAGTACTAAGTTGCTAAGTAGAATTAAATATCTAATATACATATTGTAACCTACTCATGGATGTATATCTATGACCACTCGTTTAAATCAATTAAATTGGAGAGGATGCCGAAGCAGAAACAACGAGTCTAAGGCCCATTATATGCAAAAATAGAAAATATTTTATTAAACATAGTATTTGAACAGTATCCGGAGTGACATACAATGTGCAACCAATACATGAATATATTAAAATATACTAAAAATGATTATAGCAGCAGATCACCACAAGTTACCGGTGTGTACCACCCTGATATCCCCATTACCCCACTCATTATCACAGAGAGTAAGTGCATACAAGTGGAAGAGGAGAAATCATCCCAATATATAAATAATTGTCATATACAATGACTACTATCCATCATGATTTTACTCTCCTCCATTACAGGTAAATAAAGAGTGGAATATAATTACCTTCCTAACGTGGCACCGGCACACTGTGTGATTCCCCTTAAATAATGCAGCAGAGTTCTAAAATGCTTCAGCAGAGTCCTTAAATATTGCAACAAAGTCCTAAAATAATGCAGCAGAATCCTTAAATACCGCAGCAGAGTCCTTAAATATTGCAGCAAAGTACTTAAATAAGGCAGCAGAGTCCTTAAATAATGCAACAAAGTCCTTCAATAATGCAGCATAGTCCTTAACTAATGCAACAAAGTCAATAAATAATGCAGCAGAGTCCTTAAATAATGCAGCAACGTCCTTAAATAATGCAGCAGAGTCCTTAGATAATGCAACAACGTCCTTAAATAATGCAGCAGAGTCCTTAAATACCGCAGCAGAGTACTTAAATAATTCAGCAAAGTCCTTAAATAATGCAGCAGAGTCCTTAAATAATGCAGCAGAGTCCTCAAATGCTTCAGCAGAGTCAATACATAATGCAGCAGAGTCCTTAAATAATGCAACAAAGTCCTTAAATAATGCAGCAGAGTCCTTAAATAATGCAGCAAAGTCCTTAAATAAAGCAGCAGAGTCATTACATAATGCAACAAATTCCTTAAATAATGCAGCCGAGTCCTTAAATACTGAAGCAGAGTCCTTAAATTTGCAGCAAAGTCCTTAAATACCGCAGCAGAGTCATTAAATAATGCAGCAAAGTCCTTAAATAATGCAGCAGAGTCCTTAAATACCGCAGCAGATTGCTTTAATAATGTAGCAGAGTCCTTAAATAATGCAACAGAGTCCTTAAATAATGCAGCAGAGTCCTTAAATAATGCAACATAGTTCTTAAATAATGCAGCAAAGTCCTTAAATTATGCAGCAGAGTCCTTAAATACCGCAGCAGATTGCTTACATAATGTAGCAGAGTCCTTAAATAATGCATCAGAGTCCTTAAATAATGCAGCAGAGTCCTCAAAAGCTTCAGAAGAGTCATTAAATAATGCAGCAGCGTCCTTAAATAATGTAGCAAATTCATTAAATAATGCAGCAGAGACCTTAAATAATGCAACAAAGTCCTTAAATTATGCAGCCGAGTCCTTAACTAATACAGCAAAGCCCTTAAATAATGCAGCAGAGTCGTTAAGTAATGCAGCAAATTACTTAAATAATGCAGCAGTGTACTTAAATAATGCAACAAAGTCCATAAATAATGAAGCAAAGTCCTTAAATAATGCAGCAGAGTCCTTAAATACCGCAGCAGAGAACTTAAATAATGCAAGAAAGTCCCTAAGTAATGCAGTAGAGTCCTTAAATCCTGAAGCAGAGTCCTAAAATAATGCAGCTAATTCCTTAAATAATGCAGTAGAGTCCTTAAATACCGCAGCAGAGTCCTTAAATAATTCAGCAAAGTCCTTAAATAATGCAGCAGAGTCCTTAAATATTACAGCAGAGTCCTTAAGTGCCACAGCAGAGTCCTTAAATACCGCAGCAGAGTGCTTAAATAATGCAGCAGAGTCCTTAAATAATGCAGCAAAGTCCTTAAATACTGAAGCAGAGTCCTTAAATATTGCAACAAAGTCCTAAAATAATGCAGCAGAGTCCTTAAATACCGCAGCAGAGTCGTTAAATATTGCAGCAAAGTACTTAAATAATGCAGCAGAGTCCTTAAATACCGCAGCAGATTGCTTAAATAATGTAGCAGAGTCCTTAAATAATGCAACAGAGTCCTTAAATAATGCAGCAGAGTCCTTAAATAATGCAACAAAGTCCTTAAATAATGCAGCAGAGTCCTTAAATACCGCAGCAGAGTCATTAAATAATGCAGCAAAGTCCTTAAATAATGCAGCAGAGTACTTAAATACCGGAGCAGAGTGCTTAAATAATGCAGCAGAGTCCTTAAATAATGCAGCACCATCCTTAAATAATGCAGCAAAGTCCTTAAATACTGAAGCAGAGTCCTTAAATATTGCAAAAAAGTCCTAAAATAATGCAGCAGAATCCTTAAATACCGCAGCAGAGTCCTTAAATATTGCAGCAAAGTACTTAAATAATGCAGCAGAGTCCTTAAATAATGCAACAAAGTCCTTAAATAATGCAGCATAGTCCTTAACTAATGCAACAAAGTCTATAAATAATGCAGCAGAGTCCTTAAATAATGCAGCAAAGTCCTTAAATAATGCAGCAGAGTCCTTAGATAATGAAACAACGTCCTTAAATAATGCAGCAGAGTCCTTAAATAACGCAGCAGAGTACTTAAATAATTCAGCAAAGTCCTTAAATAATGCAGCAGAGTCCTTAAATAATGCAGCAGAGTCCTCAAATGCTTCAGCAGAGTGAATACATAATGCAGCAGAGTCCTTAAATAATGCAACAAAGTCCTTAAATATTGCAGCAGAGTCCTTAAATAATGCAGCAAAGTCCTTAAATAAAGCAGCAGAGTCCTTAAAAAATGCAACAAAGTCCTTAAATAATGCAGCAGAGTCCTTAAATACTGAAGCAGAGTCCTTATCTTTGCAGAAAAGTCCTTAAATACCGCAGCAAAGTCATTAAATTATGCAGCAAAGTCCTTAAATAATGCAGCAGAGTCCTTAAATACCGCAGCAGATTGCTTAAATAATGTAGCAGAGTCCTTCAATAATGCAACAGAGTCCTTAAATAATGCAGCAGAGTCCTTAAATAATGCAACAAAGTCCTTAAATAATGCAGCAGAGTCCTTAAATACTGAAGCAGAGTCCTTAAATATTGCAGCAAAGTCCTTAAATAATGCAGCAGAGTCCTTAAATACCACAGCAGAGTCCTTAAATATTGCAGCAAAGTAGTTAAATAATGCAGCAGAGTCCTTAAATAATGCAACAAAGTCCTTAAATAATGCAGCAGAATCCTTAAATAATGCAACAAAGTCCTTAAGTAATAATGAAGAGTCCGTAAATACCGCAGCAGTCATTAAATAATGCAGCAAAGTCCTTAAATAATGCAGCAGAGTCCTTAAGTACCGCAGCAGAGTGCTTAAATAATGCAACAGAGTCCTCAAATGCTTCAGCAGAGTCCTTAAATAATGCAGCATAGTCCTTAAATAATGCAGCAGAGACCTTAAATAATGCAACAAAGTCCTTAAATAATGCAGCAGTCCTTAAATAATGCAGCAAAGTCCTTAAATAATGCTGCAGAGTCCTTAAATATTGCAGCAAATTCCTTAAATAATGCAGCAGAGTCCTTAAATACCGCAGCAGAGTCCTTACATAATGCAACAAAGTCACTAAATAATGCAGCAGAGTCCTTAAATAATGAAGCAGAGTCCTTAAATAATGCAGCAAATTCCTTAAATAATGTAGCAGAGTCCTTAAAAAATGCAACAAAATCCTTAAATAATGCAGCAGAATCCTTAAATAATGCAGCAAAGTCCTTAAATAATGCAACAGAGTCCTTAAATACTGAAGCAGAGTCCTTAAATAATGCAGCAGAGTCCTTAAATAATGCAGCAGAGTTCTAAAATGCTTCAGCAGAGTCCTTAAATATTGCAACAAAGTCCTAAAATAATGCAGCAGAATCCTTAAATACCGCAGCAGAGTCCTTAAATATTGCAGCAAAGTACTTAAATAAGGCAGCAGAGTCCTTAAATAATGCAGCAGAGTTCTAAAATGCTTCAGCAGAGTCCTTAAATATTGCAACAAAGTCCTAAAATAATGCAGCAGAATCCTTAAATACCGCAGCAGAGTCCTTAAATATTGCAGCAAAGTACTTAAATAAGGCAGCAGAGTCCTTAAATAATGCAACAATGTCCTTCAATAATGCAGCATAGTCCTTAACTAATGCAACAAAGTCAATAAATAATGCAGCAGAGGCCTTAAATAATGCAGCAACGTCCTTAAATAATGCAGCAGAGTCCTTAGATAATGCAACAACGTCCTTAAATAATGCAGCAGAGTCCTTAAATACCGCAGCAGAGTACTTAAATAATTCAGCAAAGTCCTTAAATAATGCAGCAGAGTCCTTAAATAATGCAGCAGAGTCCTCAAATGCTTCAGCAGAGTCAATACATAATGCAGCAGAGTCCTTAAATAATGCAACAAAGTCCTTAAATAATGCAGCAGAGTCCTTAAATAATGCAGCAAAGTCCTTAAATAAAGCAGCAGAGTCCTTACATAATGCAACAAAGTCCTTAAATAATGCAGCCGAGTCCTTAAATACTGAAGCAGAGTCCTTAAATTTGCAGCAAAGTCCTTAAATACCGCAGCAGAGTCATTAAATAATGCAGCAAAGTCCTTAAATAATGCAGCAGAGTCCTTAAATACCGCAGCAGATTGCTTTAATAATGTAGCAGATTCCTTAAATAATGCAACAGAGTCCTTAAATAATGCAGCAGAGTCCTTAAATAATGCAACATAGTTCTTAAATAATGCAGCAAAGTCCTTAAATTATGCAGCAGAGTCCTTAAATACCGCAGCAGATTGCTTATATAATGTAGCAGAGTCCTTAAATAATGCAACAGAGTCCTTAAATAATGCAGCAGAGTCCTCAAAAGCTTCAGAAGAGTCATTAAATAATGCAGCAGAGTCCTTAAATAATGTAGCAAATTCATTAAATAATGCAGCAGAGACCTTAAATAATGCAACAAAGTCCTTAAATTATGCAGCCGAGTCCTTAAATAATACAGCAAAGCCCTTAAATAATGCAGCAGAGTCGTTAAGTAATGCAGCAAATTACTTAAATAATGCAGCAGTGTACTTAAATAATGCAACAAAGTCCATAAATAATGAAGCAAAGTCCTTAAATAATGCAGCAGAGTCCTTAAATACCGCAGCAGAGAACTTAAATAATGCAAGAAAGTCCCTAAATAATGCAGTAGAGTCCTTAAATCCTGAAGCAGAGTCCTAAAATAATGCAGCTAATTCCTTAAATAATGCAGTAGAGTCCTTAAATACCGCAGCAGAGTCCTTAAATAATTCAGCAAAGTCCTTAAATAATGCAGCAGAGTCCTTAAATTTTACAGCAGAGTCCTTAAGTGCCACAGCAGAGTCCTTAAATACCGCAGCAGAGTGCTTAAATAATGCAGCAGAGTCCTTAAATAATGCAGCAAAGTCCTTAAATACTGAAGCAGAGTCCTTAAATATTGCAACAAAGTCCTAAAATAATGCAGCAGAGTCCTTAAATACTGCAGCAGAGTCGTTAAATATTGCAGCAAAGTACTTAAATAATGCAGCAGAGTCCTTAAATACCGCAGCAGATTGCTTAAATAATGTAGCAGAGTCCTTAAATAATGCAACAGAGTCCTTAAATAATGCAGCAGAGTCCTTAAATAATGCAACAAAGTCCTTAAATAATGCAGCAGTGTCCTTAAATACTGAAGCAGAGTCCTTAAATATTGCAGCAAAGTCCTTAAATAATGCATCAGAGTCCTTAAATACCGCAGCCGATTACTTAAATAATTCAGCAAAGTCCTTAAATAATGCAGCAGAGTCCTTAAGTGCCACAGCAGAGTCCTTAAATACCGCAGCGGAGTGCTTAAATAATGCAGCAGAGTCCTTAAATAATGCAGCACCATCCTTAAATAATGCAGCAAAGTCCTTAAATACTGAAGCAGAGTCCTTAAATATTGCAAAAAAGTCCTAAAATAATGCAGCAGAATCCTTAAATACCGCAGCAGAGTCCTTAAATATTGCAGCAAAGTACTTAAATAATGCAGCAGAGTCCTTAAATAATGCAACAAAGTCCTTAAATAATGCAGCATAGTCCTTAACTAATGCAACAAAGTCTATAAATAAGGCAGCAGAGTCCTTAAATAATGCAGCAAAGTCCTTAAATAATGCAGCAGAGTCCTTAGATAATGCAACAACGTCCTTAAATAATGCAGCAGAGTCCTTAAATAACTCAGCAGAGTACTTAAATAATTCAGCAAAGTCCTTAAATAATGCAGCAGAGTCCTTAAATAATGCAGCAGAGTCCTCAAATGCTTCAGCAGAGTGAATACATAATGCAGCAGAGTCCTTAAATAATGCAACAAAGTCCTTAAATAATGCAGCAGAGTCCTTAAATAATGCAGCAAAGTCCTTAAATAAAGCAGCAGAGTCCTTAAAAAATGCAACAAAGTCCTTAAATAATGCAGCAGAGTCCTTAAATACTGAAGCAGAGTCCATATCTTTGCAGAAAAGTCCTTAAATACCGCAGCAGAGTCATTAAATTATGCAGCAAAGTCCTTAAATAATGCAGCAGAGTCCTGAAATACCGCAGCAGATTGCTTAAATAATGTAGCAGAGTCCTTAAATAATGCCACAGAGTCCTTAAATAATGCAGCAGAGTCCTTAAATAATGCAACAAAGTCCTTAAATAATGCAGCAGAGTCCTTAAATACTGAAGCAGAGTCCTTAAATATTGCAGCAAAGTCTTTAAATAATGCAGCAGAGTCCTTAAATACCGCAGCAGAGTACTTAAATAATTCAGCAAAGTCCTTAAATAATGCAGCAGAGTCCTTAAATAATGCAGCAGAGTCCTCAAATGCTTCAGCAGAGTCAATACATAATGCAGCAGAGTCCTTAAATAATGCAACAAAGTCCTTAAATAATGCAGCAGAGTCCTTAAATAATGCAGCAAAGTCCTTAAATAAAGCAGCAGAGTCCTTACATAATGCAACAAAGTCCTTAAATAATGCAGCCGAGTCCTTAAATACTGAAGCAGAGTCCTTAAATTTGCAGCAAAGTCCTTAAATACCGCAGCAGAGTCATTAAATAATGCAGCAAAGTCCTTAAATAATGCAGCAGAGTCCTTAAATACCGCAGCAGATTGCTTTAATAATGTAGCAGATTCCTTAAATAATGCAACAGAGTCCTTAAATAATGCAGCAGAGTCCTTAAATAATGCAACATAGTTCTTAAATAATGCAGCAAAGTCCTTAAATTATGCAGCAGAGTCCTTAAATACCGCAGCAGATTGCTTATATAATGTAGCAGAGTCCTTAAATAATGCAACAGAGTCCTTAAATAATGCAGCAGAGTCCTCAAAAGCTTCAGAAGAGTCATTAAATAATGCAGCAGAGTCCTTAAATAATGTAGCAAATTCATTAAATAATGCAGCAGAGACCTTAAATAATGCAACAAAGTCCTTAAATTATGCAGCCGAGTCCTTAAATAATACAGCAAAGCCCTTAAATAATGCAGCAGAGTCGTTAAGTAATGCAGCAAATTACTTAAATAATGCAGCAGTGTACTTAAATAATGCAACAAAGTCCATAAATAATGAAGCAAAGTCCTTAAATAATGCAGCAGAGTCCTTAAATACCGCAGCAGAGAACTTAAATAATGCAAGAAAGTCCCTAAATAATGCAGTAGAGTCCTTAAATCCTGAAGCAGAGTCCTAAAATAATGCAGCTAATTCCTTAAATAATGCAGTAGAGTCCTTAAATACCGCAGCAGAGTCCTTAAATAATTCAGCAAAGTCCTTAAATAATGCAGCAGAGTCCTTAAATTTTACAGCAGAGTCCTTAAGTGCCACAGCAGAGTCCTTAAATACCGCAGCAGAGTGCTTAAATAATGCAGCAGAGTCCTTAAATAATGCAGCAAAGTCCTTAAATACTGAAGCAGAGTCCTTAAATATTGCAACAAAGTCCTAAAATAATGCAGCAGAGTCCTTAAATACTGCAGCAGAGTCGTTAAATATTGCAGCAAAGTACTTAAATAATGCAGCAGAGTCCTTAAATACCGCAGCAGATTGCTTAAATAATGTAGCAGAGTCCTTAAATAATGCAACAGAGTCCTTAAATAATGCAGCAGAGTCCTTAAATAATGCAACAAAGTCCTTAAATAATGCAGCAGTGTCCTTAAATACTGAAGCAGAGTCCTTAAATATTGCAGCAAAGTCCTTAAATAATGCATCAGAGTCCTTAAATACCGCAGCCGATTACTTAAATAATTCAGCAAAGTCCTTAAATAATGCAGCAGAGTCCTTAAGTGCCACAGCAGAGTCCTTAAATACCGCAGCGGAGTGCTTAAATAATGCAGCAGAGTCCTTAAATAATGCAGCACCATCCTTAAATAATGCAGCAAAGTCCTTAAATACTGAAGCAGAGTCCTTAAATATTGCAAAAAAGTCCTAAAATAATGCAGCAGAATCCTTAAATACCGCAGCAGAGTCCTTAAATATTGCAGCAAAGTACTTAAATAATGCAGCAGAGTCCTTAAATAATGCAACAAAGTCCTTAAATAATGCAGCATAGTCCTTAACTAATGCAACAAAGTCTATAAATAAGGCAGCAGAGTCCTTAAATAATGCAGCAAAGTCCTTAAATAATGCAGCAGAGTCCTTAGATAATGCAACAACGTCCTTAAATAATGCAGCAGAGTCCTTAAATAACTCAGCAGAGTACTTAAATAATTCAGCAAAGTCCTTAAATAATGCAGCAGAGTCCTTAAATAATGCAGCAGAGTCCTCAAATGCTTCAGCAGAGTGAATACATAATGCAGCAGAGTCCTTAAATAATGCAACAAAGTCCTTAAATAATGCAGCAGAGTCCTTAAATAATGCAGCAAAGTCCTTAAATAAAGCAGCAGAGTCCTTAAAAAATGCAACAAAGTCCTTAAATAATGCAGCAGAGTCCTTAAATACTGAAGCAGAGTCCATATCTTTGCAGAAAAGTCCTTAAATACCGCAGCAGAGTCATTAAATTATGCAGCAAAGTCCTTAAATAATGCAGCAGAGTCCTGAAATACCGCAGCAGATTGCTTAAATAATGTAGCAGAGTCCTTAAATAATGCCACAGAGTCCTTAAATAATGCAGCAGAGTCCTTAAATAATGCAACAAAGTCCTTAAATAATGCAGCAGAGTCCTTAAATACTGAAGCAGAGTCCTTAAATATTGCAGCAAAGTCTTTAAATAATGCAGCAGAGTCCTTAAATACCGCAGCAGAGTCCTTAAATATTGCAGCAAAGTACTTAAATAATGCAGCAGAGTCCTTAAATAATGCAACAAAGTCCTTAAATAATGCAGCAGAATCCTTAAATAATGCAACAAAGTCCTTAAGTAATAATGAAGAGTCCTTAAATACCGCAGCAGAGTCATTAAATAATGCAGCAAAGTCCTTAAATAATGCAGCAGAGTCCTTAAGTACCGCAGCAGAGTGCTTAAATAATACAACAGAGTCTACAAATGCTTCAGCAGAGTCATGAAATAATGCAGCATAGTCCTTAAATAATGCAGCAAATTCATTAAATAATGCAGCAGAGACCTTAAATAATGCAACAAAGTCCTTAAATAATGCAGCAGAGTCCTTAAATAATGCAGCAAAGTCCTTAAATAATGCTGCAGAGTCCTTAAATATTGCAGCAAATTCCTTAAATAATGCAGCAGAGTCCTTAAATACCGCAGCAGAGTCCTTACATAATGCAACAAAGTCACTAAATAATGCAGCAGAGTCCTTAAATAATGAAGCAGAGTCCTTAAATAATGCAGCAAAGTCCTTAAATAATGCTGCAGAGTCCTTAAATATTGCAGCAAATTCCTTAAATAATGCAGCAGAGTCCTTAAATACCGCAGCAGAGTCCTTACATAATGCAACAAAGTCACTAAATAATGCAGCAGAGTCCTTAAATAATGCAACAAATTCCTTAAATAATGCAGCAGAATCCTTAAATAATGCAACAAAGTCCTTAAGTAATAATGAAGAGTCCGTAAATACCGCAGCAGAGTCATTAAATAATGCAGCAAAGTCCTTAAATAATGCAGCAGAGTCCTTAAGTACCGCAGCAGAGTGCTTAAATAATGCAACAGAGTCCTCAAATGCTTCAGCAGAGTCCTTAAATAATGCAGCATAGTCCTTAAATAATGCAGCAGAGACCTTAAATAATGCAACAAAGTCCTTAAATAATGCAGCAGTCCTTAAATAATGCAGCAAAGTCCTTAAATAATGCTGCAGAGTCCTTAAATATTGCAGCAAATTCCTTAAATAATGCAGCAGAGTCCTTAAATACCGCAGCAGAGTCCTTACATAATGCAACAAAGTCACTAAATAATGCAGCAGAGTCCTTAAATAATGAAGCAGAGTCCTTAAATAATGCAGCAAATTCCTTAAATAATGTAGCAGAGTCCTTAAAAAATGCAACAAAATCCTTAAATAATGCAGCAGAATCCTTAAATAATGCAGCAAAGTCCTTAAATAATGCAACAGAGTCCTTAAATACTGAAGCAAAGTCCTTAAATAATGCAGCAGAGTCCTTAAATAACGCAGCAGAGTTCTAAAATGCTTCAGCAGAGTCCTTAAATATTGCAACAAAGTCCTAAAATTATGCAGCAGAATCCTTAAATACCGCAGCAGAGTCCTTAAATATTGCAGCAAAGTACTTAAATAAGGCAGCAGAGTCCTTAAATAATGCAACAAAGTCCTTCAATAATGCAGCATAGTCCTTAACTAATGCAACAAAGTCAATAAATAATGCAGCAGAGTCCTTAAATAATGCAGCAACGTCCTTAAATAATGCAGCAGAGTCCTTAGATAATGCAACAACGTCCTTAAATAATGCAGCAGAGTCCTTAAATACCGCAGCAGAGTACTTAAATAATTCAGCAAAGTCCTTAAATAATGCAGCAGAGTCCTTAAATAATGCAGCAGAGTCCTCAAATGCTTCAGCAGAGTCAATACATAATGCAGCAGAGTCCTTAAATAATGCAACAAAGTCCTTAAATAATGCAGCAGAGTCCTTAAATAATGCAGCAAAGTCCTTAAATAAAGCAGCAGAGTCCTTACATAATGCAACAAAGTCCTTAAATAATGCAGCCGAGTCCTTAAATACTGAAGCAGAGTCCTTAAATTTGCAGCAAAGTCCTTAAATACCGCAGCAGAGTCATTAAATAATGCAGCAAAGTCCTTAAATAATGCAGCAGAGTCCTTAAATACCGCAGCAGATTGCTTTAATAATGTAGCAGATTCCTTAAATAATGCAACAGAGTCCTTAAATAATGCAGCAGAGTCCTTAAATAATGCAACATAGTTCTTAAATAATGCAGCAAAGTCCTTAAATTATGCAGCAGAGTCCTTAAATACCGCAGCAGATTGCTTATATAATGTAGCAGAGTCCTTAAATAATGCAACAGAGTCCTTAAATAATGCAGCAGAGTCCTCAAAAGCTTCAGAAGAGTCATTAAATAATGCAGCAGAGTCCTTAAATAATGTAGCAAATTCATTAAATAATGCAGCAGAGACCTTAAATAATGCAACAAAGTCCTTAAATTATGCAGCCGAGTCCTTAAATAATACAGCAAAGCCCTTAAATAATGCAGCAGAGTCGTTAAGTAATGCAGCAAATTACTTAAATAATGCAGCAGTGTACTTAAATAATGCAACAAAGTCCATAAATAATGAAGCAAAGTCCTTAAATAATGCAGCAGAGTCCTTAAATACCGCAGCAGAGAACTTAAATAATGCAAGAAAGTCCCTAAATAATGCAGTAGAGTCCTTAAATCCTGAAGCAGAGTCCTAAAATAATGCAGCTAATTCCTTAAATAATGCAGTAGAGTCCTTAAATACCGCAGCAGAGTCCTTAAATAATTCAGCAAAGTCCTTAAATAATGCAGCAGAGTCCTTAAATTTTACAGCAGAGTCCTTAAGTGCCACAGCAGAGTCCTTAAATACCGCAGCAGAGTGCTTAAATAATGCAGCAGAGTCCTTAAATAATGCAGCAAAGTCCTTAAATACTGAAGCAGAGTCCTTAAATATTGCAACAAAGTCCTAAAATAATGCAGCAGAGTCCTTAAATACCGCAGCAGAGTCGTTAAATATTGCAGCAAAGTACTTAAATAATGCAGCAGAGTCCTTAAATACCGCAGCAGATTGCTTAAATAATGTAGCAGAGTCCTTAAATAATGCAACAGAGTCCTTAAATAATGCAGCAGAGTCCTTAAATAATGCAACAAAGTCCTTAAATAATGCAGCAGAGTCCTTAAATACTGAAGCAGAGTCCTTAAATATTGCAGCAAAGTCCTTAAATAATGCATCAGAGTCCTTAAATACCGCAGCCGATTACTTAAATAATTCAGCAAAGTCCTTAAATAATGCAGCAGAGTCCTTAAGTGCCACAGCAGAGTCCTTAAATACCGCAGCGGAGTGCTTAAATAATGCAGCAGAGTCCTTAAATAATGCAGCACCATCCTTAAATAATGCAGCAAAGTCCTTAAATACTGAAGCAGAGTCCTTAAATATTGCAAAAAAGTCCTAAAATAATGCAGCAGAATCCTTAAATACCGCAGCAGAGTCCTTAAATATTGCAGCAAAGTACTTAAATAATGCAGCAGAGTCCTTAAATAATGCAACAAAGTCCTTAAATAATGCAGCATAGTCCTTAACTAATGCAACAAAGTCTATAAATAAGGCAGCAGAGTCCTTAAATAATGCAGCAAAGTCCTTAAATAATGCAGCAGAGTCCTTAGATAATGCAACAAAGTCCTTAAATAATGCAGCAAAGTCCTTAAATACCGCAGCAGAGTACTTAAATAATTCAGCAAAGTCCTTAAATAATGCAGCAGAGTCCTTAAATAATGCAGCAGAGTCCTCAAATGCTTCAGCAGAGTCAATACATAATGCAGCAGAGTCCTTAAATAATGCAACAAAGTCCTTAAATAATGCAGCAGAGTCCTTAAATAATGCAGCAAAGTCCTTAAATAAAGCAGCAGAGTCCTTACATAATGCAACAATGTCCTTAAATAATGCAGCCGAGTCCTTAAATACTGAAGCAGAGTCCTTAAATTTGCAGCAAAGTCCTTAAATACCGCAGCAGAGTCATTAAATAATGCAGCAAAGTCCTTAAATAATGCAGCAGAGTCCTTAAATACCGCAGCAGATTGCTTTAATAATGTAGCAGATTCCTTAAATAATGCAACAGAGTCCTTAAATAATGCAGCAGAGTCCTTAAATAATGCAACATAGTTCTTAAATAATGCAGCAAAGTCCTTAAATTATGCAGCAGAGTCCTTAAATACCGCAGCAGATTGCTTATATAATGTAGCAGAGTCCTTAAATAATGCAACAGAGTCCTTAAATAATGCAGCAGAGTCCTCAAAAGCTTCAGAAGAGTCATTAAATAATGCAGCAGAGTCCTTAAATAATGTAGCAAATTCATTAAATAATGCAGCAGAGACCTTAAATAATGCAACAAAGTCCTTAAATTATGCAGCCGAGTCCTTAAATAATACAGCAAAGCCCTTAAATAATGCAGCAGAGTCGTTAAGTAATGCAGCAAATTACTTAAATAATGCAGCAGTGTACTTAAATAATGCAACAAAGTCCATAAATAATGAAGCAAAGTCCTTAAATAATGCAGCAGAGTCCTTAAATACCGCAGCAGAGAACTTAAATAATGCAAGAAAGTCCCTAAATAATGCAGTAGAGTCCTTAAATCCTGAAGCAGAGTCCTAAAATAATGCAGCTAATTCCTTAAATAATGCAGTAGAGTCCTTAAATACCGCAGCAGAGTCCTTAAATAATTCAGCAAAGTCCTTAAATAATGCAGCAGAGTCCTTAAATTTTACAGCAGAGTCCTTAAGTGCCACAGCAGAGTCCTTAAATACCGCAGCAGAGTGCTTAAATAATGCAGCAGAGTCCTTAAATAATGCAGCAAAGTCCTTAAATACTGAAGCAGAGTCCTTAAATATTGCAACAAAGTCCTAAAATAATGCAGCAGAGTCCTTAAATACTGCAGCAGAGTCGTTAAATATTGCAGCAAAGTACTTAAATAATGCAGCAGAGTCCTTAAATACCGCAGCAGATTGCTTAAATAATGTAGCAGAGTCCTTAAATAATGCAACAGAGTCCTTAAATAATGCAGCAGAGTCCTTAAATAATGCAACAAAGTCCTTAAATAATGCAGCAGTGTCCTTAAATACTGAAGCAGAGTCCTTAAATATTGCAGCAAAGTCCTTAAATAATGCATCAGAGTCCTTAAATACCGCAGCCGATTACTTAAATAATTCAGCAAAGTCCTTAAATAATGCAGCAGAGTCCTTAAGTGCCACAGCAGAGTCCTTAAATACCGCAGCGGAGTGCTTAAATAATGCAGCAGAGTCCTTAAATAATGCAGCACCATCCTTAAATAATGCAGCAAAGTCCTTAAATACTGAAGCAGAGTCCTTAAATATTGCAAAAAAGTCCTAAAATAATGCAGCAGAATCCTTAAATACCGCAGCAGAGTCCTTAAATATTGCAGCAAAGTACTTAAATAATGCAGCAGAGTCCTTAAATAATGCAACAAAGTCCTTAAATAATGCAGCATAGTCCTTAACTAATGCAACAAAGTCTATAAATAAGGCAGCAGAGTCCTTAAATAATGCAGCAAAGTCCTTAAATAATGCAGCAGAGTCCTTAGATAATGCAACAACGTCCTTAAATAATGCAGCAGAGTCCTTAAATAACTCAGCAGAGTACTTAAATAATTCAGCAAAGTCCTTAAATAATGCAGCAGAGTCCTTAAATAATGCAGCAGAGTCCTCAAATGCTTCAGCAGAGTGAATACATAATGCAGCAGAGTCCTTAAATAATGCAACAAAGTCCTTAAATAATGCAGCAGAGTCCTTAAATAATGCAGCAAAGTCCTTAAATAAAGCAGCAGAGTCCTTAAAAAATGCAACAAAGTCCTTAAATAATGCAGCAGAGTCCTTAAATACTGAAGCAGAGTCCATATCTTTGCAGAAAAGTCCTTAAATACCGCAGCAGAGTCATTAAATTATGCAGCAAAGTCCTTAAATAATGCAGCAGAGTCCTGAAATACCGCAGCAGATTGCTTAAATAATGTAGCAGAGTCCTTAAATAATGCCACAGAGTCCTTAAATAATGCAGCAGAGTCCTTAAATAATGCAACAAAGTCCTTAAATAATGCAGCAGAGTCCTTAAATACTGAAGCAGAGTCCTTAAATATTGCAGCAAAGTCTTTAAATAATGCAGCAGAGTCCTTAAATACCGCAGCAGAGTCCTTAAATATTGCAGCAAAGTACTTAAATAATGCAGCAGAGTCCTTAAATAATGCAACAAAGTCCTTAAATAATGCAGCAGAATCCTTAAATAATGCAACAAAGTCCTTAAGTAATAATGAAGAGTCCTTAAATACCGCAGCAGAGTCATTAAATAATGCAGCAAAGTCCTTAAATAATGCAGCAGAGTCCTTAAGTACCGCAGCAGAGTGCTTAAATAATACAACAGAGTCTACAAATGCTTCAGCAGAGTCATGAAATAATGCAGCATAGTCCTTAAATAATGCAGCAAATTCATTAAATAATGCAGCAGAGACCTTAAATAATGCAACAAAGTCCTTAAATAATGCAGCAGAGTCCTTAAATAATGCAGCAAAGTCCTTAAATAATGCTGCAGAGTCCTTAAATATTGCAGCAAATTCCTTAAATAATGCAGCAGAGTCCTTAAATACCGCAGCAGAGTCCTTACATAATGCAACAAAGTCACTAAATAATGCAGCAGAGTCCTTAAATAATGAAGCAGAGTCCTTAAATAATGCAGCAAAGTCCTTAAATAATGCTGCAGAGTCCTTAAATATTGCAGCAAATTCCTTAAATAATGCAGCAGAGTCCTTAAATACCGCAGCAGAGTCCTTACATAATGCAACAAAGTCACTAAATAATGCAGCAGAGTCCTTAAATAATGCAACAAATTCCTTAAATAATGCAGCAGAATCCTTAAATAATGCAACAAAGTCCTTAAGTAATAATGAAGAGTCCGTAAATACCGCAGCAGAGTCATTAAATAATGCAGCAAAGTCCTTAAATAATGCAGCAGAGTCCTTAAGTACCGCAGCAGAGTGCTTAAATAATGCAACAGAGTCCTCAAATGCTTCAGCAGAGTCCTTAAATAATGCAGCATAGTCCTTAAATAATGCAGCAGAGACCTTAAATAATGCAACAAAGTCCTTAAATAATGCAGCAGTCCTTAAATAATGCAGCAAAGTCCTTAAATAATGCTGCAGAGTCCTTAAATATTGCAGCAAATTCCTTAAATAATGCAGCAGAGTCCTTAAATACCGCAGCAGAGTCCTTACATAATGCAACAAAGTCACTAAATAATGCAGCAGAGTCCTTAAATAATGAAGCAGAGTCCTTAAATAATGCAGCAAATTCCTTAAATAATGTAGCAGAGTCCTTAAAAAATGCAACAAAATCCTTAAATAATGCAGCAGAATCCTTAAATAATGCAGCAAAGTCCTTAAATAATGCAACAGAGTCCTTAAATACTGAAGCAAAGTCCTTAAATAATGCAGCAGAGTCCTTAAATAACGCAGCAGAGTTCTAAAATGCTTCAGCAGAGTCCTTAAATATTGCAACAAAGTCCTAAAATTATGCAGCAGAATCCTTAAATACCGCAGCAGAGTCCTTAAATATTGCAGCAAAGTACTTAAATAAGGCAGCAGAGTCCTTAAATAATGCAACAAAGTCCTTCAATAATGCAGCATAGTCCTTAACTAATGCAACAAAGTCAATAAATAATGCAGCAGAGTCCTTAAATAATGCAGCAACGTCCTTAAATAATGCAGCAGAGTCCTTAGATAATGCAACAACGTCCTTAAATAATGCAGCAGAGTCCTTAAATACCGCAGCAGAGTACTTAAATAATTCAGCAAAGTCCTTAAATAATGCAGCAGAGTCCTTAAATAATGCAGCAGAGTCCTCAAATGCTTCAGCAGAGTCAATACATAATGCAGCAGAGTCCTTAAATAATGCAACAAAGTCCTTAAATAATGCAGCAGAGTCCTTAAATAATGCAGCAAAGTCCTTAAATAAAGCAGCAGAGTCCTTACATAATGCAACAAAGTCCTTAAATAATGCAGCCGAGTCCTTAAATACTGAAGCAGAGTCCTTAAATTTGCAGCAAAGTCCTTAAATACCGCAGCAGAGTCATTAAATAATGCAGCAAAGTCCTTAAATAATGCAGCAGAGTCCTTAAATACCGCAGCAGATTGCTTTAATAATGTAGCAGATTCCTTAAATAATGCAACAGAGTCCTTAAATAATGCAGCAGAGTCCTTAAATAATGCAACATAGTTCTTAAATAATGCAGCAAAGTCCTTAAATTATGCAGCAGAGTCCTTAAATACCGCAGCAGATTGCTTATATAATGTAGCAGAGTCCTTAAATAATGCAACAGAGTCCTTAAATAATGCAGCAGAGTCCTCAAAAGCTTCAGAAGAGTCATTAAATAATGCAGCAGAGTCCTTAAATAATGTAGCAAATTCATTAAATAATGCAGCAGAGACCTTAAATAATGCAACAAAGTCCTTAAATTATGCAGCCGAGTCCTTAAATAATACAGCAAAGCCCTTAAATAATGCAGCAGAGTCGTTAAGTAATGCAGCAAATTACTTAAATAATGCAGCAGTGTACTTAAATAATGCAACAAAGTCCATAAATAATGAAGCAAAGTCCTTAAATAATGCAGCAGAGTCCTTAAATACCGCAGCAGAGAACTTAAATAATGCAAGAAAGTCCCTAAATAATGCAGTAGAGTCCTTAAATCCTGAAGCAGAGTCCTAAAATAATGCAGCTAATTCCTTAAATAATGCAGTAGAGTCCTTAAATACCGCAGCAGAGTCCTTAAATAATTCAGCAAAGTCCTTAAATAATGCAGCAGAGTCCTTAAATTTTACAGCAGAGTCCTTAAGTGCCACAGCAGAGTCCTTAAATACCGCAGCAGAGTGCTTAAATAATGCAGCAGAGTCCTTAAATAATGCAGCAAAGTCCTTAAATACTGAAGCAGAGTCCTTAAATATTGCAACAAAGTCCTAAAATAATGCAGCAGAGTCCTTAAATACCGCAGCAGAGTCGTTAAATATTGCAGCAAAGTACTTAAATAATGCAGCAGAGTCCTTAAATACCGCAGCAGATTGCTTAAATAATGTAGCAGAGTCCTTAAATAATGCAACAGAGTCCTTAAATAATGCAGCAGAGTCCTTAAATAATGCAACAAAGTCCTTAAATAATGCAGCAGAGTCCTTAAATACTGAAGCAGAGTCCTTAAATATTGCAGCAAAGTCCTTAAATAATGCATCAGAGTCCTTAAATACCGCAGCCGATTACTTAAATAATTCAGCAAAGTCCTTAAATAATGCAGCAGAGTCCTTAAGTGCCACAGCAGAGTCCTTAAATACCGCAGCGGAGTGCTTAAATAATGCAGCAGAGTCCTTAAATAATGCAGCACCATCCTTAAATAATGCAGCAAAGTCCTTAAATACTGAAGCAGAGTCCTTAAATATTGCAAAAAAGTCCTAAAATAATGCAGCAGAATCCTTAAATACCGCAGCAGAGTCCTTAAATATTGCAGCAAAGTACTTAAATAATGCAGCAGAGTCCTTAAATAATGCAACAAAGTCCTTAAATAATGCAGCATAGTCCTTAACTAATGCAACAAAGTCTATAAATAAGGCAGCAGAGTCCTTAAATAATGCAGCAAAGTCCTTAAATAATGCAGCAGAGTCCTTAGATAATGCAACAAAGTCCTTAAATAATGCAGCAAAGTCCTTAAATACCGCAGCAGAGTACTTAAATAATTCAGCAAAGTCCTTAAATAATGCAGCAGAGTCCTTAAATAATGCAGCAGAGTCCTCAAATGCTTCAGCAGAGTCA
This sequence comes from Phyllobates terribilis, assembly GCF_046119375.1. Classification (NCBI taxonomy): domain Eukaryota; kingdom Metazoa; phylum Chordata; class Amphibia; order Anura; family Dendrobatidae; genus Phyllobates; species Phyllobates terribilis. The sequence goes on along the minus strand of NW_027362840.1, from coordinate 4,355,662 downwards.
ATACATAATGCAGCAGAGTCCTTAAATAATGCAACAAAGTCCTTAAATAATGCAGCAGAGTCCTTAAATAATGCAGCAAAGTCCTTAAATAAAGCAGCAGAGTCCTTACATAATGCAACAATGTCCTTAAATAATGCAGCCGAGTCCTTAAATACTGAAGCAGAGTCCTTAAATTTGCAGCAAAGTCCTTAAATACCGCAGCAGAGTCATTAAATAATGCAGCAAAGTCCTTAAATAATGCAGCAGAGTCCTTAAATACCGCAGCAGATTGCTTTAATAATGTAGCAGATTCCTTAAATAATGCAACAGAGTCCTTAAATAATGCAGCAGAGTCCTTAAATAATGCAACATAGTTCTTAAATAATGCAGCAAAGTCCTTAAATTATGCAGCAGAGTCCTTAAATACCGCAGCAGATTGCTTATATAATGTAGCAGAGTCCTTAAATAATGCAACAGAGTCCTTAAATAATGCAGCAGAGTCCTCAAAAGCTTCAGAAGAGTCATTAAATAATGCAGCAGAGTCCTTAAATAATGTAGCAAATTCATTAAATAATGCAGCAGAGACCTTAAATAATGCAACAAAGTCCTTAAATTATGCAGCCGAGTCCTTAAATAATACAGCAAAGCCCTTAAATAATGCAGCAGAGTCGTTAAGTAATGCAGCAAATTACTTAAATAATGCAGCAGTGTACTTAAATAATGCAACAAAGTCCATAAATAATGAAGCAAAGTCCTTAAATAATGCAGCAGAGTCCTTAAATACCGCAGCAGAGAACTTAAATAATGCAAGAAAGTCCCTAAATAATGCAGTAGAGTCCTTAAATCCTGAAGCAGAGTCCTAAAATAATGCAGCTAATTCCTTAAATAATGCAGTAGAGTCCTTAAATACCGCAGCAGAGTCCTTAAATAATTCAGCAAAGTCCTTAAATAATGCAGCAGAGTCCTTAAATTTTACAGCAGAGTCCTTAAGTGCCACAGCAGAGTCCTTAAATACCGCAGCAGAGTGCTTAAATAATGCAGCAGAGTCCTTAAATAATGCAGCAAAGTCCTTAAATACTGAAGCAGAGTCCTTAAATATTGCAACAAAGTCCTAAAATAATGCAGCAGAGTCCTTAAATACTGCAGCAGAGTCGTTAAATATTGCAGCAAAGTACTTAAATAATGCAGCAGAGTCCTTAAATACCGCAGCAGATTGCTTAAATAATGTAGCAGAGTCCTTAAATAATGCAACAGAGTCCTTAAATAATGCAGCAGAGTCCTTAAATAATGCAACAAAGTCCTTAAATAATGCAGCAGTGTCCTTAAATACTGAAGCAGAGTCCTTAAATATTGCAGCAAAGTCCTTAAATAATGCATCAGAGTCCTTAAATACCGCAGCCGATTACTTAAATAATTCAGCAAAGTCCTTAAATAATGCAGCAGAGTCCTTAAGTGCCACAGCAGAGTCCTTAAATACCGCAGCGGAGTGCTTAAATAATGCAGCAGAGTCCTTAAATAATGCAGCACCATCCTTAAATAATGCAGCAAAGTCCTTAAATACTGAAGCAGAGTCCTTAAATATTGCAAAAAAGGTCCTAAAATAATGCAGCAGAATCCTTAAATACCGCAGCAGAGTCCTTAAATATTGCAGCAAAGTACTTAAATAATGCAGCAGAGTCCTTAAATAATGCAACAAAGTCCTTAAATAATGCAGCATAGTCCTTAACTAATGCAACAAAGTCTATAAATAAGGCAGCAGAGACCTTAAATAATGCAACAAAGTCCTTAAATTATGCAGCCGAGTCCTTAAATAATACAGCAAAGCCCTTAAATAATGCAGCAGAGTCGTTAAGTAATGCAGCAAATTACTTAAATAATGCAGCAGTGTACTTAAATAATGCAACAAAGTCCATAAATAATGAAGCAAAGTCCTTAAATAATGCAGCAGAGTCCTTAAATACCGCAGCAGAGAACTTAAATAATGCAAGAAAGTCCCTAAATAATGCAGTAGAGTCCTTAAATCCTGAAGCAGAGTCCTAAAATAATGCAGCTAATTCCTTAAATAATGCAGTAGAGTCCTTAAATACCGCAGCAGAGTCCTTAAATAATTCAGCAAAGTCCTTAAATAATGCAGCAGAGTCCTTAAATTTTACAGCAGAGTCCTTAAGTGCCACAGCAGAGTCCTTAAATACCGCAGCAGAGTGCTTAAATAATGCAGCAGAGTCCTTAAATAATGCAGCAAAGTCCTTAAATACTGAAGCAGAGTCCTTAAATATTGCAACAAAGTCCTAAAATAATGCAGCAGAGTCCTTAAATACCGCAGCAGAGTCGTTAAATATTGCAGCAAAGTACTTAAATAATGCAGCAGAGTCCTTAAATACCGCAGCAGATTGCTTAAATAATGTAGCAGAGTCCTTAAATAATGCAACAGAGTCCTTAAATAATGCAGCAGAGTCCTTAAATAATGCAACAAAGTCCTTAAATAATGCAGCAGAGTCCTTAAATACTGAAGCAGAGTCCTTAAATATTGCAGCAAAGTCCTTAAATAATGCATCAGAGTCCTTAAATACCGCAGCCGATTACTTAAATAATTCAGCAAAGTCCTTAAATAATGCAGCAGAGTCCTTAAGTGCCACAGCAGAGTCCTTAAATACCGCAGCGGAGTGCTTAAATAATGCAGCAGAGTCCTTAAATAATGCAGCACCATCCTTAAATAATGCAGCAAAGTCCTTAAATACTGAAGCAGAGTCCTTAAATATTGCAAAAAAGTCCTAAAATAATGCAGCAGAATCCTTAAATACCGCAGCAGAGTCCTTAAATATTGCAGCAAAGTACTTAAATAATGCAGCAGAGTCCTTAAATAATGCAACAAAGTCCTTAAATAATGCAGCATAGTCCTTAACTAATGCAACAAAGTCTATAAATAAGGCAGCAGAGTCCTTAAATAATGCAGCAAAGTCCTTAAATAATGCAGCAGAGTCCTTAGATAATGCAACAAAGTCCTTAAATAATGCAGCAAAGTCCTTAAATACCGCAGCAGAGTACTTAAATAATTCAGCAAAGTCCTTAAATAATGCAGCAGAGTCCTTAAATAATGCAGCAGAGTCCTCAAATGCTTCAGCAGAGTCAATACATAATGCAGCAGAGTCCTTAAATAATGCAACAAAGTCCTTAAATAATGCAGCAGAGTCCTTAAATAATGCAGCAAAGTCCTTAAATAAAGCAGCAGAGTCCTTACATAATGCAACAATGTCCTTAAATAATGCAGCCGAGTCCTTAAATACTGAAGCAGAGTCCTTAAATTTGCAGCAAAGTCCTTAAATACCGCAGCAGAGTCATTAAATAATGCAGCAAAGTCCTTAAATAATGCAGCAGAGTCCTTAAATACCGCAGCAGATTGCTTTAATAATGTAGCAGATTCCTTAAATAATGCAACAGAGTCCTTAAATAATGCAGCAGAGTCCTTAAATAATGCAACATAGTTCTTAAATAATGCAGCAAAGTCCTTAAATTATGCAGCAGAGTCCTTAAATACCGCAGCAGATTGCTTATATAATGTAGCAGAGTCCTTAAATAATGCAACAGAGTCCTTAAATAATGCAGCAGAGTCCTCAAAAGCTTCAGAAGAGTCATTAAATAATGCAGCAGAGTCCTTAAATAATGTAGCAAATTCATTAAATAATGCAGCAGAGACCTTAAATAATGCAACAAAGTCCTTAAATTATGCAGCCGAGTCCTTAAATAATACAGCAAAGCCCTTAAATAATGCAGCAGAGTCGTTAAGTAATGCAGCAAATTACTTAAATAATGCAGCAGTGTACTTAAATAATGCAACAAAGTCCATAAATAATGAAGCAAAGTCCTTAAATAATGCAGCAGAGTCCTTAAATACCGCAGCAGAGAACTTAAATAATGCAAGAAAGTCCCTAAATAATGCAGTAGAGTCCTTAAATCCTGAAGCAGAGTCCTAAAATAATGCAGCTAATTCCTTAAATAATGCAGTAGAGTCCTTAAATACCGCAGCAGAGTCCTTAAATAATTCAGCAAAGTCCTTAAATAATGCAGCAGAGTCCTTAAATTTTACAGCAGAGTCCTTAAGTGCCACAGCAGAGTCCTTAAATACCGCAGCAGAGTGCTTAAATAATGCAGCAGAGTCCTTAAATAATGCAGCAAAGTCCTTAAATACTGAAGCAGAGTCCTTAAATATTGCAACAAAGTCCTAAAATAATGCAGCAGAGTCCTTAAATACTGCAGCAGAGTCGTTAAATATTGCAGCAAAGTACTTAAATAATGCAGCAGAGTCCTTAAATACCGCAGCAGATTGCTTAAATAATGTAGCAGAGTCCTTAAATAATGCAACAGAGTCCTTAAATAATGCAGCAGAGTCCTTAAATAATGCAACAAAGTCCTTAAATAATGCAGCAGTGTCCTTAAATACTGAAGCAGAGTCCTTAAATATTGCAGCAAAGTCCTTAAATAATGCATCAGAGTCCTTAAATACCGCAGCCGATTACTTAAATAATTCAGCAAAGTCCTTAAATAATGCAGCAGAGTCCTTAAGTGCCACAGCAGAGTCCTTAAATACCGCAGCGGAGTGCTTAAATAATGCAGCAGAGTCCTTAAATAATGCAGCACCATCCTTAAATAATGCAGCAAAGTCCTTAAATACTGAAGCAGAGTCCTTAAATATTGCAAAAAAGGTCCTAAAATAATGCAGCAGAATCCTTAAATACCGCAGCAGAGTCCTTAAATATTGCAGCAAAGTACTTAAATAATGCAGCAGAGTCCTTAAATAATGCAACAAAGTCCTTAAATAATGCAGCATAGTCCTTAACTAATGCAACAAAGTCTATAAATAAGGCAGCAGAGTCCTTAAATAATGCAGCAAAGTCCTTAAATAATGCAGCAGAGTCCTTAGATAATGCAACAACGTCCTTAAATAATGCAGCAGAGTCCTTAAATAACTCAGCAGAGTACTTAAATAATTCAGCAAAGTCCTTAAATAATGCAGCAGAGTCCTTAAATAATGCAGCAGAGTCCTCAAATGCTTCAGCAGAGTGAATACATAATGCAGCAGAGTCCTTAAATAATGCAACAAAGTCCTTAAATAATGCAGCAGAGTCCTTAAATAATGCAGCAAAGTCCTTAAATAAAGCAGCAGAGTCCTTAAAAAATGCAACAAAGTCCTTAAATAATGCAGCAGAGTCCTTAAATACTGAAGCAGAGTCCATATCTTTGCAGAAAAGTCCTTAAATACCGCAGCAGAGTCATTAAATTATGCAGCAAAGTCCTTAAATAATGCAGCAGAGTCCTGAAATACCGCAGCAGATTGCTTAAATAATGTAGCAGAGTCCTTAAATAATGCCACAGAGTCCTTAAATAATGCAGCAGAGTCCTTAAATAATGCAACAAAGTCCTTAAATAATGCAGCAGAGTCCTTAAATACTGAAGCAGAGTCCTTAAATATTGCAGCAAAGTCTTTAAATAATGCAGCAGAGTCCTTAAATACCGCAGCAGAGTCCTTAAATATTGCAGCAAAGTACTTAAATAATGCAGCAGAGTCCTTAAATAATGCAACAAAGTCCTTAAATAATGCAGCAGAATCCTTAAATAATGCAACAAAGTCCTTAAGTAATAATGAAGAGTCCTTAAATACCGCAGCAGAGTCATTAAATAATGCAGCAAAGTCCTTAAATAATGCAGCAGAGTCCTTAAGTACCGCAGCAGAGTGCTTAAATAATACAACAGAGTCTACAAATGCTTCAGCAGAGTCATGAAATAATGCAGCATAGTCCTTAAATAATGCAGCAAATTCATTAAATAATGCAGCAGAGACCTTAAATAATGCAACAAAGTCCTTAAATAATGCAGCAGAGTCCTTAAATAATGCAGCAAAGTCCTTAAATAATGCTGCAGAGTCCTTAAATATTGCAGCAAATTCCTTAAATAATGCAGCAGAGTCCTTAAATACCGCAGCAGAGTCCTTACATAATGCAACAAAGTCACTAAATAATGCAGCAGAGTCCTTAAATAATGAAGCAGAGTCCTTAAATAATGCAGCAAAGTCCTTAAATAATGCTGCAGAGTCCTTAAATATTGCAGCAAATTCCTTAAATAATGCAGCAGAGTCCTTAAATACCGCAGCAGAGTCCTTACATAATGCAACAAAGTCACTAAATAATGCAGCAGAGTCCTTAAATAATGCAACAAATTCCTTAAATAATGCAGCAGAATCCTTAAATAATGCAACAAAGTCCTTAAGTAATAATGAAGAGTCCGTAAATACCGCAGCAGAGTCATTAAATAATGCAGCAAAGTCCTTAAATAATGCAGCAGAGTCCTTAAGTACCGCAGCAGAGTGCTTAAATAATGCAACAGAGTCCTCAAATGCTTCAGCAGAGTCCTTAAATAATGCAGCATAGTCCTTAAATAATGCAGCAGAGACCTTAAATAATGCAACAAAGTCCTTAAATAATGCAGCAGTCCTTAAATAATGCAGCAAAGTCCTTAAATAATGCTGCAGAGTCCTTAAATATTGCAGCAAATTCCTTAAATAATGCAGCAGAGTCCTTAAATACCGCAGCAGAGTCCTTACATAATGCAACAAAGTCACTAAATAATGCAGCAGAGTCCTTAAATAATGAAGCAGAGTCCTTAAATAATGCAGCAAATTCCTTAAATAATGTAGCAGAGTCCTTAAAAAATGCAACAAAATCCTTAAATAATGCAGCAGAATCCTTAAATAATGCAGCAAAGTCCTTAAATAATGCAACAGAGTCCTTAAATGCTGAAGCAAAGTCCTTAAATAATGCAGCAGAGTCCTTAAATAACGCAGCAGAGTTCTAAAATGCTTCAGCAGAGTCCTTAAATATTGCAACAAAGTCCTAAAATTATGCAGCAGAATCCTTAAATACCGCAGCAGAGTCCTTAAATATTGCAGCAAAGTACTTAAATAAGGCAGCAGAGTCCTTAAATAATGCAACAAAGTCCTTCAATAATGCAGCATAGTCCTTAACTAATGCAACAAAGTCAATAAATAATGCAGCAGAGTCCTTAAATAATGCAGCAACGTCCTTAAATAATGCAGCAGAGTCCTTAGATAATGCAACAACGTCCTTAAATAATGCAGCAGAGTCCTTAAATACCGCAGCAGAGTACTTAAATAATTCAGCAAAGTCCTTAAATAATGCAGCAGAGTCCTTAAATAATGCAGCAGAGTCCTCAAATGCTTCAGCAGAGTCAATACATAATGCAGCAGAGTCCTTAAATAATGCAACAAAGTCCTTAAATAATGCAGCAGAGTCCTTAAATAATGCAGCAAAGTCCTTAAATAAAGCAGCAGAGTCCTTACATAATGCAACAAAGTCCTTAAATAATGCAGCCGAGTCCTTAAATACTGAAGCAGAGTCCTTAAATTTGCAGCAAAGTCCTTAAATACCGCAGCAGAGTCATTAAATAATGCAGCAAAGTCCTTAAATAATGCAGCAGAGTCCTTAAATACCGCAGCAGATTGCTTTAATAATGTAGCAGATTCCTTAAATAATGCAACAGAGTCCTTAAATAATGCAGCAGAGTCCTTAAATAATGCAACATAGTTCTTAAATAATGCAGCAAAGTCCTTAAATTATGCAGCAGAGTCCTTAAATACCGCAGCAGATTGCTTATATAATGTAGCAGAGTCCTTAAATAATGCAACAGAGTCCTTAAATAATGCAGCAGAGTCCTCAAAAGCTTCAGAAGAGTCATTAAATAATGCAGCAGAGTCCTTAAATAATGTAGCAAATTCATTAAATAATGCAGCAGAGACCTTAAATAATGCAACAAAGTCCTTAAATTATGCAGCCGAGTCCTTAAATAATACAGCAAAGCCCTTAAATAATGCAGCAGAGTCGTTAAGTAATGCAGCAAATTACTTAAATAATGCAGCAGTGTACTTAAATAATGCAACAAAGTCCATAAATAATGAAGCAAAGTCCTTAAATAATGCAGCAGAGTCCTTAAATACCGCAGCAGAGAACTTAAATAATGCAAGAAAGTCCCTAAATAATGCAGTAGAGTCCTTAAATCCTGAAGCAGAGTCCTAAAATAATGCAGCTAATTCCTTAAATAATGCAGTAGAGTCCTTAAATACCGCAGCAGAGTCCTTAAATAATTCAGCAAAGTCCTTAAATAATGCAGCAGAGTCCTTAAATTTTACAGCAGAGTCCTTAAGTGCCACAGCAGAGTCCTTAAATACCGCAGCAGAGTGCTTAAATAATGCAGCAGAGTCCTTAAATAATGCAGCAAAGTCCTTAAATACTGAAGCAGAGTCCTTAAATATTGCAACAAAGTCCTAAAATAATGCAGCAGAGTCCTTAAATACCGCAGCAGAGTCGTTAAATATTGCAGCAAAGTACTTAAATAATGCAGCAGAGTCCTTAAATACCGCAGCAGATTGCTTAAATAATGTAGCAGAGTCCTTAAATAATGCAACAGAGTCCTTAAATAATGCAGCAGAGTCCTTAAATAATGCAACAAAGTCCTTAAATAATGCAGCAGAGTCCTTAAATACTGAAGCAGAGTCCTTAAATATTGCAGCAAAGTCCTTAAATAATGCATCAGAGTCCTTAAATACCGCAGCCGATTACTTAAATAATTCAGCAAAGTCCTTAAATAATGCAGCAGAGTCCTTAAGTGCCACAGCAGAGTCCTTAAATACCGCAGCGGAGTGCTTAAATAATGCAGCAGAGTCCTTAAATAATGCAGCACCATCCTTAAATAATGCAGCAAAGTCCTTAAATACTGAAGCAGAGTCCTTAAATATTGCAAAAAAGTCCTAAAATAATGCAGCAGAATCCTTAAATACCGCAGCAGAGTCCTTAAATATTGCAGCAAAGTACTTAAATAATGCAGCAGAGTCCTTAAATAATGCAACAAAGTCCTTAAATAATGCAGCATAGTCCTTAACTAATGCAACAAAGTCTATAAATAAGGCAGCAGAGTCCTTAAATAATGCAGCAAAGTCCTTAAATAATGCAGCAGAGTCCTTAGATAATGCAACAAAGTCCTTAAATAATGCAGCAAAGTCCTTAAATACCGCAGCAGAGTACTTAAATAATTCAGCAAAGTCCTTAAATAATGCAGCAGAGTCCTTAAATAATGCAGCAGAGTCCTCAAATGCTTCAGCAGAGTCAATACATAATGCAGCAGAGTCCTTAAATAATGCAACAAAGTCCTTAAATAATGCAGCAGAGTCCTTAAATAATGCAGCAAAGTCCTTAAATAAAGCAGCAGAGTCCTTACATAATGCAACAATGTCCTTAAATAATGCAGCCGAGTCCTTAAATACTGAAGCAGAGTCCTTAAATTTGCAGCAAAGTCCTTAAATACCGCAGCAGAGTCATTAAATAATGCAGCAAAGTCCTTAAATAATGCAGCAGAGTCCTTAAATACCGCAGCAGATTGCTTTAATAATGTAGCAGAGTCCTTAAATAATGCAACAGAGTCCTTAAATAATGCAGCAGAGTCCTTAAATAATGCAACATAGTTCTTAAATAATGCAGCAAAGTCCTTAAATTATGCAGCAGAGTCCTTAAATACCGCAGCAGATTGCTTACATAATGTAGCAGAGTCCTTAAATAATGCAACAGAGTCCTTAAATAATGCAGCAGAGTCCTCAAAAGCTTCAGAAGAGTCATTAAATAATGCAGCAGCGTCCTTAAATAATGTAGCAAATTCATTAAATAATGCAGCAGAGACCTTAAATAATGCAACAAAGTCCTTAAATTATGCAGCCGAGTCCTTAACTAATACAGCAAAGCCCTTAAATAATGCAGCAGAGTCGTTAAGTAATGCAGCAAATTACTTAAATAATGCAGCAGTGTAGTTAAATAATGCAACAAAGTCCATAAATAATGAAGCAAAGTCCTTAAATAATGCAGCAGAGTCCTTAAATACCGCAGCAGAGAACTTAAATAATGCAAGAAAGTCCCTAAGTAATGCAGTAGAGTCCTTAAATCCTGAAGCAGAGTCCTAAAATAATGCAGCTAATTCCTTAAATAATGCAGTAGAGTCCTTAAATACCGCAGCAGAGTCCTTAAATAATTCAGCAAAGTCCTTAAATAATGCAGCAGAGTCCTTAAATTTTACAGCAGAGTCCTTAAGTGCCACAGCAGAGTCCTTAAATACCGCAGCAGAGTGCTTAAATAATGCAGCAGAGTCCTTAAATAATGCAGCAAAGTCCTTAAATACTGAAGCAGAGTCCTTAAATATTGCAACAAAGTCCTAAAATAATGCAGCAGAGTCCTTAAATACCACAGCAGAGTCGTTAAATATTGCAGCAAAGTACTTAAATAATGCAGCAGAGTCCTTAAATACCGCAGCAGATTGCTTAAATAATGTAGCAGAGTCCTTAAATAATGCAACAGAGTCCTTAAATAATGCAGCAGAGTCCTTAAATAATGCAACAAAGTCCTTAAATAATGCAGCAGAGTCCTTAAATACCGCAGCAGAGTCATTAAATAATGCAGCAAAGTCCTTAAATAATGCAGCAGAGTACTTAAATACCGGAGCAGAGTGCTTAAATAATGCAGCAGAGTCCTTAAATAATGCAGCACCATCCTTAAATAATGCAGCAAAGTCCTTAAATACTGAAGCAGAGTCCTTAAATATTGCAAAAAAGTCCTAAAATAATGCAGCAGAATCCTTAAATACCGCAGCAGAGTCCTTAAATATTGCAGCAAAGTACTTAAATAATGCAGCAGAGTCCTTAAATAATGCAACAAAGTCCTTAAATAATGCAGCATAGTCCTTAACTAATGCAACAAAGTCTATAAATAATGCAGCAGAGTCCTTAAATAATGCAGCAAAGTCCTTAAATAATGCAGCAGAGTCCTTAGATAATGCAACAACGTCCTTAAATAATGCAGCAGAGTCCTTAAATAACGCAGCAGAGTACTTAAATAATTCAGCAAAGTCCTTAAATAATGCAGCAGAGTCCTTAAATAATGCAGCAGAGTCCTCAAATGCTTCAGCAGAGTGAATACATAATGCAGCAGAGTCCTTAAATAATGCAACAAAGTCCTTAAATATTGCAGCAGAGTCCTTAAATAATGCAGCAAAGTCCTTAAATAAAGCAGCAGAGTCCTTAAAAAATGCAACAAAGTCCTTAAATAATGCAGCAGAGTCCTTAAATACTGAAGCAGAGTCCTTATCTTTGCAGAAAAGTCCTTAAATACCGCAGCAAAGTCATTAAATTATGCAGCAAAGTCCTTAAATAATGCAGCAGAGTCCTTAAATACCGCAGCAGATTGCTTAAATAATGTAGCAGAGTCCTTAAATAATGCAACAGAGTCCTTAAATAATGCAGCAGAGTCCTTAAATAATGCAACAAAGTCCTTAAATAATGCAGCAGAGTCCTTAAATACTGAAGCAGAGTCCTTAAATATTGCAGCAAAGTCCTTAAATAATGCAGCAGAGTCCTTAAATACCACAGCAGAGTCCTTAAATATTGCAGCAAAGTAGTTAAATAATGCAGCAGAGTCCTTAAATAATGCAACAAAGTCCTTAAATAATGCAGCAGAATCCTTAAATAATGCAACAAAGTCCTTAAGTAATAATGAAGAGTCCGTAAATACCGCAGCAGAGTCATTAAATAATGCAGCAAAGTCCTTAAATAATGCAGCAGAGTCCTTAAGTACCGCAGCAGAGTGCTTAAATAATGCAACAGAGTCCTCAAATGCTTCAACAGAGTCCTTAAATAATGCAGCATAGTCCTTAAATAATGCAGCAGAGACCTTAAATAATGCAACAAAGTCCTTAAATAATGCAGCAGTCCTTAAATAATGCAGCAAAGTCCTTAAATAATGCTGCAGAGTCCTTAAATATTGCAGCAAATTCCTTAAATAATGCAGCAGAGTCCTTAAATACCGCAGCAGAGTCCTTACATAATGCAACAAAGTCACTAAATAATGCAGCAGAGTCCTTAAATAATGAAGCAGAGTCTTTAAATAATGCAGCAAATTCCTTAAATAATGTAGCAGAGTCCTTAAAAAATGCAACAAAATCCTTAAATAATGCAGCAGAATCCTTAAATAATGCAGCAAAGTCCTTAAATAATGCAACAGAGTCCTTAAATACTGAAGCAGAGTCCTTAAATAATGCAGCAGAGTCCTTAAATAACGCAGCAGAGTTCTAAAATGCTTCAGCAGAGTCCTTAAATATTGCAACAAAGTCCTAAAATAATGCAGCAGAATCCTTAAATACCGCAGCAGAGTCCTTAAATATTGCAGCAAAGTACTTAAATAAGGCAGCAGAGTCCTTAAATAATGCAACAAAGTCCTTCAATAATGCAGCATAGTCCTTAACTAATGCAACAAAGTCAATAAATAATGCAGCAGAGTCCTTAAATAATGCAGCAACGTCCTTAAATAATGCAGCAGAGTCCTTAGATAATGCAACAACGTCCTTAAATAATGCAGCAGAGTCCTTAAATACCGCAGCAGAGTACTTAAATAATTCAGCAAAGTCCTTAAATAATGCAGCAGAGTCCTTAAATAATGCAGCAGAGTCCTCAAATGCTTCAGCAGAGTCAATACATAATGCAGCAGAGTCCTTAAATAATGCAACAAAGTCCTTAAATAATGCAGCAGAGTCCTTAAATAATGCAGCAAAGTCCTTAAATAAAGCAGCAGAGTCCTTACATAATGCAACAAAGTCCTTAAATAATGCAGCCGAGTCCTTAAATACTGAAGCAGAGTCCTTAAATTTGCAGCAAAGTCCTTAAATACCGCAGCAGAGTCATTAAATAATGCAGCAAAGTCCTTAAATAATGCAGCAGAGTCCTTAAATACCGCAGCAGATTGCTTTAATAATGTAGCAGATTCCTTAAATAATGCAACAGAGTCCTTAAATAATGCAGCAGAGTCCTTAAATAATGCAACATAGTTCTTAAATAATGCAGCAAAGTCCTTAAATTATGCAGCAGAGTCCTTAAATACCGCAGCAGATTGCTTATATAATGTAGCAGAGTCCTTAAATAATGCAACAGAGTCCTTAAATAATGCAGCAGAGTCCTCAAAAGCTTCAGAAGAGTCATTAAATAATGCAGCAGAGTCCTTAAATAATGTAGCAAATTCATTAAATAATGCAGCAGAGACCTTAAATAATGCAACAAAGTCCTTAAATTATGCAGCCGAGTCCTTAAATAATACAGCAAAGCCCTTAAATAATGCAGCAGAGTCGTTAAGTAATGCAGCAAATTACTTAAATAATGCAGCAGTGTACTTAAATAATGCAACAAAGTCCATAAATAATGAAGCAAAGTCCTTAAATAATGCAGCAGAGTCCTTAAATACCGCAGCAGAGAACTTAAATAATGCAAGAAAGTCCCTAAATAATGCAGTAGAGTCCTTAAATCCTGAAGCAGAGTCCTAAAATAATGCAGCTAATTCCTTAAATAATGCAGTAGAGTCCTTAAATACCGCAGCAGAGTCCTTAAATAATTCAGCAAAGTCCTTAAATAATGCAGCAGAGTCCTTAAATTTTACAGCAGAGTCCTTAAGTGCCACAGCAGAGTCCTTAAATACCGCAGCAGAGTGCTTAAATAATGCAGCAGAGTCCTTAAATAATGCAGCAAAGTCCTTAAATACTGAAGCAGAGTCCTTAAATATTGCAACAAAGTCCTAAAATAATGCAGCAGAGTCCTTAAATACCGCAGCAGAGTCGTTAAATATTGCAGCAAAGTACTTAAATAATGCAGCAGAGTCCTTAAATACCGCAGCAGATTGCTTAAATAATGTAGCAGAGTCCTTAAATAATGCAACAGAGTCCTTAAATAATGCAGCAGAGTCCTTAAATAATGCAACAAAGTCCTTAAATAATGCAGCAGAGTCCTTAAATACTGAAGCAGAGTCCTTAAATATTGCAGCAAAGTCCTTAAATAATGCATCAGAGTCCTTAAATACCGCAGCCGATTACTTAAATAATTCAGCAAAGTCCTTAAATAATGCAGCAGAGTCCTTAAGTGCCACAGCAGAGTCCTTAAATACCGCAGCGGAGTGCTTAAATAATGCAGCAGAGTCCTTAAATAATGCAGCACCATCCTTAAATAATGCAGCAAAGTCCTTAAATACTGAAGCAGAGTCCTTAAATATTGCAAAAAAGTCCTAAAATAATGCAGCAGAATCCTTAAATACCGCAGCAGAGTCCTTAAATATTGCAGCAAAGTACTTAAATAATGCAGCAGAGTCCTTAAATAATGCAACAAAGTCCTTAAATAATGCAGCATAGTCCTTAACTAATGCAACAAAGTCTATAAATAAGGCAGCAGAGTCCTTAAATAATGCAGCAAAGTCCTTAAATAATGCAGCAGAGTCCTTAGATAATGCAACAACGTCCTTAAATAATGCAGCAGAGTCCTTAAATAACTCAGCAGAGTACTTAAATAATTCAGCAAAGTCCTTAAATAATGCAGCAGAGTCCTTAAATAATGCAGCAGAGTCCTCAAATGCTTCAGCAGAGTGAATACATAATGCAGCAGAGTCCTTAAATAATGCAACAAAGTCCTTAAATAATGCAGCAGAGTCCTTAAATAATGCAGCAAAGTCCTTAAATAAAGCAGCAGAGTCCTTAAAAAATGCAACAAAGTCCTTAAATAATGCAGCAGAGTCCTTAAATACTGAAGCAGAGTCCATATCTTTGCAGAAAAGTCCTTAAATACCGCAGCAGAGTCATTAAATTATGCAGCAAAGTCCTTAAATAATGCAGCAGAGTCCTGAAATACCGCAGCAGATTGCTTAAATAATAAAAGAAAAAATTAGAACAGAGTACTAAGTTGCTAAGTAGAATTAAATATCTAATATACATATTGTAACCTACTCATGGATGTATATCTATGACCACTCGTTTAAATCAATTAAATTGGAGAGGATGCCGAAGCAGAAACAACGAGTCTAAGGCCCATTATATGCAAAAATAGAAAATATTTTATTAAACATAGTATTTGAACAGTATCCGGAGTGACATACAATGTGCAACCAATACATGAATATATTAAAATATACTAAAAATGATTATAGCAGCAGATCACCACAAGTTACCGGTGTGTACCACCCTGATATCCCCATTACCCCACTCATTATCACAGAGAGTAAGTGCATACAAGTGGAAGAGGAGAAATCATCCCAATATATAAATAATTGTCATATACAATGACTACTATCCATCATGATTTTACTCTCCTCCATTACAGGTAAATAAAGAGTGGAATATAATTACCTTCCTAACGTGGCACCGGCACACTGTGTGATTCCCCTTAAATAATGCAGCAGAGTTCTAAAATGCTTCAGCAGAGTCCTTAAATATTGCAACAAAGTCCTAAAATAATGCAGCAGAATCCTTAAATACCGCAGCAGAGTCCTTAAATATTGCAGCAAAGTACTTAAATAAGGCAGCAGAGTCCTTAAATAATGCAACAAAGTCCTTCAATAATGCAGCATAGTCCTTAACTAATGCAACAAAGTCAATAAATAATGCAGCAGAGTCCTTAAATAATGCAGCAACGTCCTTAAATAATGCAGCAGAGTCCTTAGATAATGCAACAACGTCCTTAAATAATGCAGCAGAGTCCTTAAATACCGCAGCAGAGTACTTAAATAATTCAGCAAAGTCCTTAAATAATGCAGCAGAGTCCTTAAATAATGCAGCAGAGTCCTTAAATATTGCAGCAAAGTCCTTAAATAATGCAGCAGAGTCCTTAAATACCACAGCAGAGTCCTTAAATATTGCAGCAAAGTAGTTAAATAATGCAGCAGAGTCCTTAAATAATGCAACAAAGTCCTTAAATAATGCAGCAGAATCCTTAAATAATGCAACAAAGTCCTTAAGTAATAATGAAGAGTCCGTAAATACCGCAGCAGAGTCATTAAATAATGCAGCAAAGTCCTTAAATAATGCAGCAGAGTCCTTAAGTACCGCAGCAGAGTGCTTAAATAATGCAACAGAGTCCTCAAATGCTTCAACAGAGTCCTTAAATAATGCAGCATAGTCCTTAAATAATGCAGCAGAGACCTTAAATAATGCAACAAAGTCCTTAAATAATGCAGCAGTCCTTAAATAATGCAGCAAAGTCCTTAAATAATGCTGCAGAGTCCTTAAATATTGCAGCAAATTCCTTAAATAATGCAGCAGAGTCCTTAAATACCGCAGCAGAGTCCTTACATAATGCAACAAAGTCACTAAATAATGCAGCAGAGTCCTTAAATAATGAAGCAGAGTCTTTAAATAATGCAGCAAATTCCTTAAATAATGTAGCAGAGTCCTTAAAAAATGCAACAAAATCCTTAAATAATGCAGCAGAATCCTTAAATAATGCAGCAAAGTCCTTAAATAATGCAACAGAGTCCTTAAATACTGAAGCAGAGTCCTTAAATAATGCAGCAGAGTCCTTAAATAACGCAGCAGAGTTCTAAAATGCTTCAGCAGAGTCCTTAAATATTGCAACAAAGTCCTAAAATAATGCAGCAGAATCCTTAAATACCGCAGCAGAGTCCTTAAATATTGCAGCAAAGTACTTAAATAAGGCAGCAGAGTCCTTAAATAATGCAACAAAGTCCTTCAATAATGCAGCATAGTCCTTAACTAATGCAACAAAGTCAATAAATAATGCAGCAGAGTCCTTAAATAATGCAGCAACGTCCTTAAATAATGCAGCAGAGTCCTTAGATAATGCAACAACGTCCTTAAATAATGCAGCAGAGTCCTTAAATACCGCAGCAGAGTACTTAAATAATTCAGCAAAGTCCTTAAATAATGCAGCAGAGTCCTTAAATAATGCAGCAGAGTCCTCAAATGCTTCAGCAGAGTCAATACATAATGCAGCAGAGTCCTTAAATAATGCAACAAAGTCCTTAAATAATGCAGCAGAGTCCTTAAATAATGCAGCAAAGTCCTTAAATAAAGCAGCAGAGTCCTTACATAATGCAACAAAGTCCTTAAATAATGCAGCCGAGTCCTTAAATACTGAAGCAGAGTCCTTAAATTTGCAGCAAAGTCCTTAAATACCGCAGCAGAGTCATTAAATAATGCAGCAAAGTCCTTAAATAATGCAGCAGAGTCCTTAAATACCGCAGCAGATTGCTTTAATAATGTAGCAGATTCCTTAAATAATGCAACAGAGTCCTTAAATAATGCAGCAGAGTCCTTAAATAATGCAACATAGTTCTTAAATAATGCAGCAAAGTCCTTAAATTATGCAGCAGAGTCCTTAAATACCGCAGCAGATTGCTTATATAATGTAGCAGAGTCCTTAAATAATGCAACAGAGTCCTTAAATAATGCAGCAGAGTCCTCAAAAGCTTCAGAAGAGTCATTAAATAATGCAGCAGAGTCCTTAAATAATGTAGCAAATTCATTAAATAATGCAGCAGAGACCTTAAATAATGCAACAAAGTCCTTAAATTATGCAGCCGAGTCCTTAAATAATACAGCAAAGCCCTTAAATAATGCAGCAGAGTCGTTAAGTAATGCAGCAAATTACTTAAATAATGCAGCAGTGTACTTAAATAATGCAACAAAGTCCATAAATAATGAAGCAAAGTCCTTAAATAATGCAGCAGAGTCCTTAAATACCGCAGCAGAGAACTTAAATAATGCAAGAAAGTCCCTAAATAATGCAGTAGAGTCCTTAAATCCTGAAGCAGAGTCCTAAAATAATGCAGCTAATTCCTTAAATAATGCAGTAGAGTCCTTAAATACCGCAGCAGAGTCCTTAAATAATTCAGCAAAGTCCTTAAATAATGCAGCAGAGTCCTTAAATTTTACAGCAGAGTCCTTAAGTGCCACAGCAGAGTCCTTAAATACCGCAGCAGAGTGCTTAAATAATGCAGCAGAGTCCTTAAATAATGCAGCAAAGTCCTTAAATACTGAAGCAGAGTCCTTAAATATTGCAACAAAGTCCTAAAATAATGCAGCAGAGTCCTTAAATACCGCAGCAGAGTCGTTAAATATTGCAGCAAAGTACTTAAATAATGCAGCAGAGTCCTTAAATACCGCAGCAGATTGCTTAAATAATGTAGCAGAGTCCTTAAATAATGCAACAGAGTCCTTAAATAATGCAGCAGAGTCCTTAAATAATGCAACAAAGTCCTTAAATAATGCAGCAGAGTCCTTAAATACTGAAGCAGAGTCCTTAAATATTGCAGCAAAGTCCTTAAATAATGCATCAGAGTCCTTAAATACCGCAGCCGATTACTTAAATAATTCAGCAAAGTCCTTAAATAATGCAGCAGAGTCCTTAAGTGCCACAGCAGAGTCCTTAAATACCGCAGCGGAGTGCTTAAATAATGCAGCAGAGTCCTTAAATAATGCAGCACCATCCTTAAATAATGCAGCAAAGTCCTTAAATACTGAAGCAGAGTCCTTAAATATTGCAAAAAAGTCCTAAAATAATGCAGCAGAATCCTTAAATACCGCAGCAGAGTCCTTAAATATTGCAGCAAAGTACTTAAATAATGCAGCAGAGTCCTTAAATAATGCAACAAAGTCCTTAAATAATGCAGCATAGTCCTTAACTAATGCAACAAAGTCTATAAATAAGGCAGCAGAGTCCTTAAATAATGCAGCAAAGTCCTTAAATAATGCAGCAGAGTCCTTAGATAATGCAACAACGTCCTTAAATAATGCAGCAGAGTCCTTAAATAACTCAGCAGAGTACTTAAATAATTCAGCAAAGTCCTTAAATAATGCAGCAGAGTCCTTAAATAATGCAGCAGAGTCCTCAAATGCTTCAGCAGAGTGAATACATAATGCAGCAGAGTCCTTAAATAATGCAACAAAGTCCTTAAATAATGCAGCAGAGTCCTTAAATAATGCAGCAAAGTCCTTAAATAAAGCAGCAGAGTCCTTAAAAAATGCAACAAAGTCCTTAAATAATGCAGCAGAGTCCTTAAATACTGAAGCAGAGTCCATATCTTTGCAGAAAAGTCCTTAAATACCGCAGCAGAGTCATTAAATTATGCAGCAAAGTCCTTAAATAATGCAGCAGAGTCCTGAAATACCGCAGCAGATTGCTTAAATAATAAAAGAAAAAATTAGAACAGAGTACTAAGTTGCTAAGTAGAATTAAATATCTAATATACATATTGTAACCTACTCATGGATGTATATCTATGACCACTCGTTTAAATCAATTAAATTGGAGAGGATGCCGAAGCAGAAACAACGAGTCTAAGGCCCATTATATGCAAAAATAGAAAATATTTTATTAAACATAGTATTTGAACAGTATCCGGAGTGACATACAATGTGCAACCAATACATGAATATATTAAAATATACTAAAAATGATTATAGCAGCAGATCACCACAAGTTACCGGTGTGTACCACCCTGATATCCCCATTACCCCACTCATTATCACAGAGAGTAAGTGCATACAAGTGGAAGAGGAGAAATCATCCCAATATATAAATAATTGTCATATACAATGACTACTATCCATCATGATTTTACTCTCCTCCATTACAGGTAAATAAAGAGTGGAATATAATTACCTTCCTAACGTGGCACCGGCACACTGTGTGATTCCCCTTAAATAATGCAGCAGAGTTCTAAAATGCTTCAGCAGAGTCCTTAAATATTGCAACAAAGTCCTAAAATAATGCAGCAGAATCCTTAAATACCGCAGCAGAGTCCTTAAATATTGCAGCAAAGTACTTAAATAAGGCAGCAGAGTCCTTAAATAATGCAACAAAGTCCTTCAATAATGCAGCATAGTCCTTAACTAATGCAACAAAGTCAATAAATAATGCAGCAGAGTCCTTAAATAATGCAGCAACGTCCTTAAATAATGCAGCAGAGTCCTTAGATAATGCAACAACGTCCTTAAATAATGCAGCAGAGTCCTTAAATACCGCAGCAGAGTACTTAAATAATTCAGCAAAGTCCTTAAATAATGCAGCAGAGTCCTTAAATAATGCAGCAGAGTCCTCAAATGCTTCAGCAGAGTCAATACATAATGCAGCAGAGTCCTTAAATAATGCAACAAAGTCCTTAAATAATGCAGCAGAGTCCTTAAATAATGCAGCAAAGTCCTTAAATAAAGCAGCAGAGTCATTACATAATGCAACAAATTCCTTAAATAATGCAGCCGAGTCCTTAAATACTGAAGCAGAGTCCTTAAATTTGCAGCAAAGTCCTTAAATACCGCAGCAGAGTCATTAAATAATGCAGCAAAGTCCTTAAATAATGCAGCAGAGTCCTTAAATACCGCAGCAGATTGCTTTAATAATGTAGCAGAGTCCTTAAATAATGCAACAGAGTCCTTAAATAATGCAGCAGAGTCCTTAAATAATGCAACATAGTTCTTAAATAATGCAGCAAAGTCCTTAAATTATGCAGCAGAGTCCTTAAATACCGCAGCAGATTGCTTACATAATGTAGCAGAGTCCTTAAATAATGCATCAGAGTCCTTAAATAATGCAGCAGAGTCCTCAAAAGCTTCAGAAGAGTCATTAAATAATGCAGCAGCGTCCTTAAATAATGTAGCAAATTCATTAAATAATGCAGCAGAGACCTTAAATAATGCAACAAAGTCCTTAAATTATGCAGCCGAGTCCTTAACTAATACAGCAAAGCCCTTAAATAATGCAGCAGAGTCGTTAAGTAATGCAGCAAATTACTTAAATAATGCAGCAGTGTACTTAAATAATGCAACAAAGTCCATAAATAATGAAGCAAAGTCCTTAAATAATGCAGCAGAGTCCTTAAATACCGCAGCAGAGAACTTAAATAATGCAAGAAAGTCCCTAAGTAATGCAGTAGAGTCCTTAAATCCTGAAGCAGAGTCCTAAAATAATGCAGCTAATTCCTTAAATAATGCAGTAGAGTCCTTAAATACCGCAGCAGAGTCCTTAAATAATTCAGCAAAGTCCTTAAATAATGCAGCAGAGTCCTTAAATATTACAGCAGAGTCCTTAAGTGCCACAGCAGAGTCCTTAAATACCGCAGCAGAGTGCTTAAATAATGCAGCAGAGTCCTTAAATAATGCAGCAAAGTCCTTAAATACTGAAGCAGAGTCCTTAAATATTGCAACAAAGTCCTAAAATAATGCAGCAGAGTCCTTAAATACCGCAGCAGAGTCGTTAAATATTGCAGCAAAGTACTTAAATAATGCAGCAGAGTCCTTAAATACCGCAGCAGATTGCTTAAATAATGTAGCAGAGTCCTTAAATAATGCAACAGAGTCCTTAAATAATGCAGCAGAGTCCTTAAATAATGCAACAAAGTCCTTAAATAATGCAGCAGAGTCCTTAAATACCGCAGCAGAGTCATTAAATAATGCAGCAAAGTCCTTAAATAATGCAGCAGAGTACTTAAATACCGGAGCAGAGTGCTTAAATAATGCAGCAGAGTCCTTAAATAATGCAGCACCATCCTTAAATAATGCAGCAAAGTCCTTAAATACTGAAGCAGAGTCCTTAAATATTGCAAAAAAGTCCTAAAATAATGCAGCAGAATCCTTAAATACCGCAGCAGAGTCCTTAAATATTGCAGCAAAGTACTTAAATAATGCAGCAGAGTCCTTAAATAATGCAACAAAGTCCTTAAATAATGCAGCATAGTCCTTAACTAATGCAACAAAGTCTATAAATAATGCAGCAGAGTCCTTAAATAATGCAGCAAAGTCCTTAAATAATGCAGCAGAGTCCTTAGATAATGAAACAACGTCCTTAAATAATGCAGCAGAGTCCTTAAATAACGCAGCAGAGTACTTAAATAATTCAGCAAAGTCCTTAAATAATGCAGCAGAGTCCTTAAATAATGCAGCAGAGTCCTCAAATGCTTCAGCAGAGTGAATACATAATGCAGCAGAGTCCTTAAATAATGCAACAAAGTCCTTAAATATTGCAGCAGAGTCCTTAAATAATGCAGCAAAGTCCTTAAATAAAGCAGCAGAGTCCTTAAAAAATGCAACAAAGTCCTTAAATAATGCAGCAGAGTCCTTAAATACTGAAGCAGAGTCCTTATCTTTGCAGAAAAGTCCTTAAATACCGCAGCAAAGTCATTAAATTATGCAGCAAAGTCCTTAAATAATGCAGCAGAGTCCTTAAATACCGCAGCAGATTGCTTAAATAATGTAGCAGAGTCCTTCAATAATGCAACAGAGTCCTTAAATAATGCAGCAGAGTCCTTAAATAATGCAACAAAGTCCTTAAATAATGCAGCAGAGTCCTTAAATACTGAAGCAGAGTCCTTAAATATTGCAGCAAAGTCCTTAAATAATGCAGCAGAGTCCTTAAATACCACAGCAGAGTCCTTAAATATTGCAGCAAAGTAGTTAAATAATGCAGCAGAGTCCTTAAATAATGCAACAAAGTCCTTAAATAATGCAGCAGAATCCTTAAATAATGCAACAAAGTCCTTAAGTAATAATGAAGAGTCCGTAAATACCGCAGCAGTCATTAAATAATGCAGCAAAGTCCTTAAATAATGCAGCAGAGTCCTTAAGTACCGCAGCAGAGTGCTTAAATAATGCAACAGAGTCCTCAAATGCTTCAGCAGAGTCCTTAAATAATGCAGCATAGTCCTTAAATAATGCAGCAGAGACCTTAAATAATGCAACAAAGTCCTTAAATAATGCAGCAGTCCTTAAATAATGCAGCAAAGTCCTTAAATAATGCTGCAGAGTCCTTAAATATTGCAGCAAATTCCTTAAATAATGCAGCAGAGTCCTTAAATACCGCAGCAGAGTCCTTACATAATGCAACAAAGTCACTAAATAATGCAGCAGAGTCCTTAAATAATGAAGCAGAGTCCTTAAATAATGCAGCAAATTCCTTAAATAATGTAGCAGAGTCCTTAAAAAATGCAACAAAATCCTTAAATAATGCAGCAGAATCCTTAAATAATGCAGCAAAGTCCTTAAATAATGCAACAGAGTCCTTAAATACTGAAGCAGAGTCCTTAAATAATGCAGCAGAGTCCTTAAATAATGCAGCAGAGTTCTAAAATGCTTCAGCAGAGTCCTTAAATATTGCAACAAAGTCCTAAAATAATGCAGCAGAATCCTTAAATACCGCAGCAGAGTCCTTAAATATTGCAGCAAAGTACTTAAATAAGGCAGCAGAGTCCTTAAATAATGCAGCAGAGTTCTAAAATGCTTCAGCAGAGTCCTTAAATATTGCAACAAAGTCCTAAAATAATGCAGCAGAATCCTTAAATACCGCAGCAGAGTCCTTAAATATTGCAGCAAAGTACTTAAATAAGGCAGCAGAGTCCTTAAATAATGCAACAATGTCCTTCAATAATGCAGCATAGTCCTTAACTAATGCAACAAAGTCAATAAATAATGCAGCAGAGTCCTTAAATAATGCAGCAACGTCCTTAAATAATGCAGCAGAGTCCTTAGATAATGCAACAACGTCCTTAAATAATGCAGCAGAGTCCTTAAATACCGCAGCAGAGTACTTAAATAATTCAGCAAAGTCCTTAAATAATGCAGCAGAGTCCTTAAATAATGCAGCAGAGTCCTCAAATGCTTCAGCAGAGTCAATACATAATGCAGCAGAGTCCTTAAATAATGCAACAAAGTCCTTAAATAATGCAGCAGAGTCCTTAAATAATGCAGCAAAGTCCTTAAATAAAGCAGCAGAGTCCTTACATAATGCAACAAAGTCCTTAAATAATGCAGCCGAGTCCTTAAATACTGAAGCAGAGTCCTTAAATTTGCAGCAAAGTCCTTAAATACCGCAGCAGAGTCATTAAATAATGCAGCAAAGTCCTTAAATAATGCAGCAGAGTCCTTAAATACCGCAGCAGATTGCTTTAATAATGTAGCAGATTCCTTAAATAATGCAACAGAGTCCTTAAATAATGCAGCAGAGTCCTTAAATAATGCAACATAGTTCTTAAATAATGCAGCAAAGTCCTTAAATTATGCAGCAGAGTCCTTAAATACCGCAGCAGATTGCTTATATAATGTAGCAGAGTCCTTAAATAATGCAACAGAGTCCTTAAATAATGCAGCAGAGTCCTCAAAAGCTTCAGAAGAGTCATTAAATAATGCAGCAGAGTCCTTAAATAATGTAGCAAATTCATTAAATAATGCAGCAGAGACCTTAAATAATGCAACAAAGTCCTTAAATTATGCAGCCGAGTCCTTAAATAATACAGCAAAGCCCTTAAATAATGCAGCAGAGTCGTTAAGTAATGCAGCAAATTACTTAAATAATGCAGCAGTGTACTTAAATAATGCAACAAAGTCCATAAATAATGAAGCAAAGTCCTTAAATAATGCAGCAGAGTCCTTAAATACCGCAGCAGAGAACTTAAATAATGCAAGAAAGTCCCTAAATAATGCAGTAGAGTCCTTAAATCCTGAAGCAGAGTCCTAAAATAATGCAGCTAATTCCTTAAATAATGCAGTAGAGTCCTTAAATACCGCAGCAGAGTCCTTAAATAATTCAGCAAAGTCCTTAAATAATGCAGCAGAGTCCTTAAATTTTACAGCAGAGTCCTTAAGTGCCACAGCAGAGTCCTTAAATACCGCAGCAGAGTGCTTAAATAATGCAGCAGAGTCCTTAAATAATGCAGCAAAGTCCTTAAATACTGAAGCAGAGTCCTTAAATATTGCAACAAAGTCCTAAAATAATGCAGCAGAGTCCTTAAATACTGCAGCAGAGTCGTTAAATATTGCAGCAAAGTACTTAAATAATGCAGCAGAGTCCTTAAATACCGCAGCAGATTGCTTAAATAATGTAGCAGAGTCCTTAAATAATGCAACAGAGTCCTTAAATAATGCAGCAGAGTCCTTAAATAATGCAACAAAGTCCTTAAATAATGCAGCAGTGTCCTTAAATACTGAAGCAGAGTCCTTAAATATTGCAGCAAAGTCCTTAAATAATGCATCAGAGTCCTTAAATACCGCAGCCGATTACTTAAATAATTCAGCAAAGTCCTTAAATAATGCAGCAGAGTCCTTAAGTGCCACAGCATAGTCCTTAAATACCGCAGCGGAGTGCTTAAATAATGCAGCAGAGTCCTTAAATAATGCAGCACCATCCTTAAATAATGCAGCAAAGTCCTTAAATACTGAAGCAGAGTCCTTAAATATTGCAAAAAAGTCCTAAAATAATGCAGCAGAATCCTTAAATACCGCAGCAGAGTCCTTAAATATTGCAGCAAAGAACTTAAATAATGCAGCAGAGTCCTTAAATAATGCAACAAAGTCCTTAAATAATGCAGCATAGTCCTTAACTAATGCAACAAAGTCTATAAATAAGGCAGCAGAGTCCTTAAATAATGCAGCAAAGTCCTTAAATAATGCAGCAGAGTCCTTAGATAATGCAACAACGTCCTTAAATAATGCAGCAGAGTCCTTAAATAACTCAGCAGAGTACTTAAATAATTCAGCAAAGTCCTTAAATAATGCAGCAGAGTCCTTAAATAATGCAGCAGAGTCCTCAAATGCTTCAGCAGAGTGAATACATAATGCAGCAGAGTCCTTAAATAATGCAACAAAGTCCTTAAATAATGCAGCAGAGTCCTTAAATAATGCAGCAAAGTCCTTAAATAAAGCAGCAGAGTCCTTAAAAAATGCAACAAAGTCCTTAAATAATGCAGCAGAGTCCTTAAATACTGAAGCAGAGTCCATATCTTTGCAGAAAAGTCCTTAAATACCGCAGCAGAGTCATTAAATTATGCAGCAAAGTCCTTAAATAATGCAGCAGAGTCCTGAAATACCGCAGCAGATTGCTTAAATAATGTAGCAGAGTCCTTAAATAATGCCACAGAGTCCTTAAATAATGCAGCAGAGTCCTTAAATAATGCAACAAAGTCCTTAAATAATGCAGCAGAGTCCTTAAATACTGAAGCAGAGTCCTTAAATATTGCAGCAAAGTCTTTAAATAATGCAGCAGAGTCCTTAAATACCGCAGCAGAGTCCTTAAATATTGCAGCAAAGTACTTAAATAATGCAGCAGAGTCCTTAAATAATGCAACAAAGTCCTTAAATAATGCAGCAGAATCCTTAAATAATGCAACAAAGTCCTTAAGTAATAATGAAGAGTCCTTAAATACCGCAGCAGAGTCATTAAATAATGCAGCAAAGTCCTTAAATAATGCAGCAGAGTCCTTAAGTACCGCAGCAGAGTGCTTAAATAATACAACAGAGTCTACAAATGCTTCAGCAGAGTCATGAAATAATGCAGCATAGTCCTTAAATAATGCAGCAAATTCATTAAATAATGCAGCAGAGACCTTAAATAATGCAACAAAGTCCTTAAATAATGCAGCAGAGTCCTTAAATAATGCAGCAAAGTCCTTAAATAATGCTGCAGAGTCCTTAAATATTGCAGCAAATTCCTTAAATAATGCAGCAGAGTCCTTAAATACCGCAGCAGAGTCCTTACATAATGCAACAAAGTCACTAAATAATGCAGCAGAGTCCTTAAATAATGAAGCAGAGTCCTTAAATAATGCAGCAAAGTCCTTAAATAATGCTGCAGAGTCCTTAAATATTGCAGCAAATTCCTTAAATAATGCAGCAGAGTCCTTAAATACCGCAGCAGAGTCCTTACATAATGCAACAAAGTCACTAAATAATGCAGCAGAGTCCTTAAATAATGAAGCAGAGTCCTTAAATAATGCAGCAAATTCCTTAAATAATGTAGCAGAGTCCTTAAAAAATGCAACAAAATCCTTAAATAATGCAGCAGAATCCTTAAATAATGCAGCAAAGTCCTTAAATAATGCAACAGAGTCCTTAAATACTGAAGCAGAGTCCTTAAATAATGCAGCAGAGTCCTTAAATAATGCAGCAGAGTTCTAAAATGCTTCAGCAGAGTCCTTAAATATTGCAACAAAGTCCTAAAATAATGCAGCAGAATCCTTAAATACCGCAGCAGAGTCCTTAAATATTGCAGCAAAGTACTTAAATAAGGCAGCAGAGTCCTTAAATAATGCAACAAAGTCCTTCAATAATGCAGCATAGTCCTTAACTAATGCAACAAAGTCAATAAATAATGCAGCAGAGTCCTTAAATAATGCAGCAACGTCCTTAAATAATGCAGCAGAGTCCTTAGATAATGCAACAACGTCCTTAAATAATGCAGCAGAGTCCTTAAATACCGCAGCAGAGTACTTAAATAATTCAGCAAAGTCCTTAAATAATGCAGCAGAGTCCTTAAATAATGCAGCAGAGTCCTCAAATGCTTCAGCAGAGTCAATACATAATGCAGCAGAGTCCTTAAATAATGCAACAAAGTCCTTAAATAATGCAGCAGAGTCCTTAAATAATGCAGCAAAGTCCTTAAATAAAGCAGCAGAGTCATTACATAATGCAACAAAGTCCTTAAATAATGCAGCCGAGTCCTTAAATACTGAAGCAGAGTCCTTAAATTTGCAGCAAAGTCCTTAAATACCGCAGCAGAGTCATTAAATAATGCAGCAAAGTCCTTAAATAATGCAGCAGAGTCCTTAAATACCGCAGCAGATTGCTTTAATAATGTAGCAGAGTCCTTAAATAATGCAACAGAGTCCTTAAATAATGCAGCAGAGTCCTTAAATAATGCAACATAGTTCTTAAATAATGCAGCAAAGTCCTTAAATTATGCAGCAGAGTCCTTAAATACCGCAGCAGATTGCTTACATAATGTAGCAGAGTCCTTAAATAATGCATCAGAGTCCTTAAATAATGCAGCAGAGTCCTCAAAAGCTTCAGAAGAGTCATTAAATAATGCAGCAGCGTCCTTAAATAATGTAGCAAATTCATTAAATAATGCAGCAGAGACCTTAAATAATGCAACAAAGTCCTTAAATTATGCAGCCGAGTCCTTAACTAATACAGCAAAGCCCTTAAATAATGCAGCAGAGTCGTTAAGTAATGCAGCAAATTACTTAAATAATGCAGCAGTGTACTTAAATAATGCAACAAAGTCCATAAATAATGAAGCAAAGTCCTTAAATAATGCAGCAGAGTCCTTAAATACCGCAGCAGAGAACTTAAATAATGCAAGAAAGTCCCTAAGTAATGCAGTAGAGTCCTTAAATCCTGAAGCAGAGTCCTAAAATAATGCAGCTAATTCCTTAAATAATGCAGTAGAGTCCTTAAATACCGCAGCAGAGTCCTTAAATAATTCAGCAAAGTCCTTAAATAATGCAGCAGAGTCCTTAAATATTACAGCAGAGTCCTTAAGTGCCACAGCAGAGTCCTTAAATACCGCAGCAGAGTGCTTAAATAATGCAGCAGAGTCCTTAAATAATGCAGCAAAGTCCTTAAATACTGAAGCAGAGTCCTTAAATATTGCAACAAAGTCCTAAAATAATGCAGCAGAGTCCTTAAATACCGCAGCAGAGTCGTTAAATATTGCAGCAAAGTACTTAAATAATGCAGCAGAGTCCTTAAATACCGCAGCAGATTGCTTAAATAATGTAGCAGAGTCCTTAAATAATGCAACAGAGTCCTTAAATAATGCAGCAGAGTCCTTAAATAATGCAACAAAGTCCTTAAATAATGCAACAGAGTCCTTAAATACCACAGCAGAGTCATTAAATAATGCAGCAAAGTCCTTAAATAATGCAGCAGAGTACTTAAATACCGGAGCAGAGTGCTTAAATAATGCAGCAGAGTCCTTAAATAATGCAGCACCATCCTTAAATAATGCAGCAAAGTCCTTAAATACTGAAGCAGAGTCCTTAAATATTGCAAAAAAGTCCTAAAATAATGCAGCAGAATCCTTAAATACCGCAGCAGAGTCCTTAAATATTGCAGCAAAGTACTTAAATAATGCAGCAGAGTCCTTAAATAATGCAACAAAGTCCTTAAATAATGCAGCATAGTCCTTAACTAATGCAACAAAGTCTATAAATAATGCAGCAGAGTCCTTAAATAATGCAGCAAAGTCCTTAAATAATGCAGCAGAGTCCTTAGATAATGAAACAACGTCCTTAAATAATGCAGCAGAGTCCTTAAATAACGCAGCAGAGTACTTAAATAATTCAGCAAAGTCCTTAAATAATGCAGCAGAGTCCTTAAATAATGCAGCAGAGTCCTCAAATGCTTCAGCAGAGTGAATACATAATGCAGCAGAGTCCTTAAATAATGCAACAAAGTCCTTAAATATTGCAGCAGAGTCCTTAAATAATGCAGCAAAGTCCTTAAATAAAGCAGCAGAGTCCTTAAAAAATGCAACAAAGTCCTTAAATAATGCAGCAGAGTCCTTAAATACTGAAGCAGAGTCCTTATCTTTGCAGAAAAGTCCTTAAATACCGCAGCAAAGTCATTAAATTATGCAGCAAAGTCCTTAAATAATGCAGCAGAGTCCTTAAATACCGCAGCAGATTGCTTAAATAATGTAGCAGAGTCCTTCAATAATGCAACAGAGTCCTTAAATAATGCAGCAGAGTCCTTAAATAATGCAACAAAGTCCTTAAATAATGCAGCAGAGTCCTTAAATACTGAAGCAGAGTCCTTAAATATTGCAGCAAATCCTTAAATAATGCAGCAGAGTCCTTAAATACCACAGCAGAGTCCTTAAATATTGCAGCAAAGTAGTTAAATAATGCAGCAGAGTCCTTAAATAATGCAACAAAGTCCTTAAATAATGCAGCAGAATCCTTAAATAATGCAACAAAGTCCTTAAGTAATAATGAAGAGTCCGTAAATACCGCAGCAGAGTCATTAAATAATGCAGCAAAGTCCTTAAATAATGCAGCAGAGTCCTTAAGTACCGCAGCAGAGTGCTTAAATAATGCAACAGAGTCCTCAAATGCTTCAGCAGAGTCCTTAAATAATGCAGCAAAGTCCTTAAATAATGCAGCAGTCCTTAAATAATGCAGCAAAGTCCTTAAATAATGCTGCAGAGTCCTTAAATATTGCAGCAAATTCCTTAAATAATGCAGCAGAGTCCTTAAATACCGCAGCAGAGTCCTTACATAATGCAACAAAGTCACTAAATAATGCAGCAGAGTCCTTAAATAATGAAGCAGAGTCCTTAAATAATGCAGCAAATTCCTTAAATAATGTAGCAGAGTCCTTAAAAAATGCAACAAAATCCTTAAATAATGCAGCTGAATCCTTAAATAATGCAGCAAAGTCCTTAAATAATGCAACAGAGTCCTTAAATACTGAAGCAGAGTCCTTAAATAATGCAGCAGAGTCCTTAAATAATGCAGCAGAGTTCTAAAATGCTTCAGCAGAGTCCTTAAATATTGCAACAAAGTCCTAAAATAATGCAGCAGAATCCTTAAATACCGCAGCAGAGTCCTTAAATATTGCAGCAAAGTACTTAAATAAGGCAGCAGAGTCCTTAAATAATGCAACAATATCCTTCAATAATGCAGCATAGTCCTTAACTAATGCAACAAAGTCAATAAATAATGCAGCAGAGTCCTTAAATAATGCAGCAACGTCCTTAAATAATGCAGCAGAGTCCTTAGATAATGCAACAACGTCCTTAAATAATGCAGCAGAGTCCTTAAATACCGCAGCAGAGTACTTAAATAATTCAGCAAAGTCCTTAAATAATGCAGCAGAGTCCTTAAATAATGCAGCAGAGTCCTCAAATGCTTCAGCAGAGTCAATACATAATGCAGCAGAGTCCTTAAATAATGCAACAAAGTCCTTAAATAATGCAGCAGAGTCCTTAAATAATGCAGCAAAGTCCTTAAATAAAGCAGCAGAGTCCTTACATAATGCAACAAAGTCCTTAAATAATGCAGCCGAGTCCTTAAATACTGAAGCAGAGTCCTTAAATTTGCAGCAAAGTCCTTAAATACCGCAGCAGAGTCATTAAATAATGCAGCAAAGTCCTTAAATAATGCAGCAGAGTCCTTAAATACCGCAGCAGATTGCTTTAATAATGTAGCAGATTCCTTAAATAATGCAACAGAGTCCTTAAATAATGCAGCAGAGTCCTTAAATAATGCAACATAGTTCTTAAATAATGCAGCAAAAGTCCTTAAATTATGCAGCAGAGTCCTTAAATACCGCAGCAGATTGCTTATATAATGTAGCAGAGTCCTTAAATAATGCAACAGAGTCCTTAAATAATGCAGCAGAGTCCTCAAAAGCTTCAGAAGAGTCATTAAATAATGCAGCAGAGTCCTTAAATAATGTAGCAAATTCATTAAATAATGCAGCAGAGACCTTAAATAATGCAACAAAGTCCTTAAATTATGCAGCCGAGTCCTTAAATAATACAGCAAAGCCCTTAAATAATGCAGCAGAGTCGTTAAGTAATGCAGCAAATTACTTAAATAATGCAGCAGTGTACTTAAATAATGCAACAAAGTCCATAAATAATGAAGCAAAGTCCTTAAATAATGCAGCAGAGTCCTTAAATACCGCAGCAGAGAACTTAAATAATGCAAGAAAGTCCCTAAATAATGCAGTAGAGTCCTTAAATCCTGAAGCAGAGTCCTAAAATAATGCAGCTAATTCCTTAAATAATGCAGTAGAGTCCTTAAATACCGCAGCAGAGTCCTTAAATAATTCAGCAAAGTCCTTAAATAATGCAGCAGAGTCCTTAAATTTTACAGCAGAGTCCTTAAGTGCCACAGCAGAGTCCTTAAATACCGCAGCAGAGTGCTTAAATAATGCAGCAGAGTCCTTAAATAATGCAGCAAAGTCCTTAAATACTGAAGCAGAGTCCTTAAATATTGCAACAAAGTCCTAAAATAATGCAGCAGAGTCCTTAAATACCGCAGCAGAGTCGTTAAATATTGCAGCAAAGTACTTAAATAATGCAGCAGAGTCCTTAAATACCGCAGCAGATTGCTTAAATAATGTAGCAGAGTCCTTAAATAATGCAACAGAGTCCTTAAATAATGCAGCAGAGTCCTTAAATAATGCAACAAAGTCCTTAAATAATGCAGCAGAGTCCTTAAATACTGAAGCAGAGTCCTTAAATATTGCAGCAAAGTCCTTAAATAATGCATCAGAGTCCTTAAATACCGCAGCCGATTACTTAAATAATTCAGCAAAGTCCTTAAATAATGCAGCAGAGTCCTTAAGTGCCACAGCAGAGTCCTTAAATACCGCAGCGGAGTGCTTAAATAATGCAGCAGAGTCCTTAAATAATGCAGCACCATCCTTAAATAATGCAGCAAAGTCCTTAAATACTGAAGCAGAGTCCTTAAATATTGCAAAAAAGTCCTAAAATAATGCAGCAGAATCCTTAAATACCGCAGCAGAGTCCTTAAATATTGCAGCAAAGTACTTAAATAATGCAGCAGAGTCCTTAAATAATGCAACAAAGTCCTTAAATAATGCAGCATAGTCCTTAACTAATGCAACAAAGTCTATAAATAAGGCAGCAGAGTCCTTAAATAATGCAGCAAAGTCCTTAAATAATGCAGCAGAGTCCTTAGATAATGCAACAACGTCCTTAAATAATGCAGCAGAGTCCTTAAATAACTCAGCAGAGTACTTAAATAATTCAGCAAAGTCCTTAAATAATGCAGCAGAGTCCTTAAATAATGCAGCAGAGTCCTCAAATGCTTCAGCAGAGTGAATACATAATGCAGCAGAGTCCTTAAATAATGCAACAAAGTCCTTAAATAATGCAGCAGAGTCCTTAAATAATGCAGCAAAGTCCTTAAATAAAGCAGCAGAGTCCTTAAATAATGCAACAAAGTCCTTAAATAATGCAGCAGAGTCCTTAAATACTGAAGCAGAGTCCATATCTTTGCAGAAAAGTCCTTAAATACCGCAGCAGAGTCATTAAATTATGCAGCAAAGTCCTTAAATAATGCAGCAGAGTCCTGAAATACCGCAGCAGATTGCTTAAATAATGTAGCAGAGTCCTTAAATAATGCCACAGAGTCCTTAAATAATGCAGCAGAGTCCTTAAATAATGCAACAAAGTCCTTAAATAATGCAGCAGAGTCCTTAAATACTGAAGCAGAGTCCTTAAATATTGCAGCAAAGTCTTTAAATAATGCAGCAGAGTCCTTAAATACCGCAGCAGAGTCCTTAAATATTGCAGCAAAGTACTTAAATAATGCAGCAGAGTCCTTAAATAATGCAACAAAGTCCTTAAATAATGCAGCAGAATCCTTAAATATTGCAACAAAGTCCTTAAGTAATAATGAAGAGTCCTTAAATACCGCAGCAGAGTCATTAAATAATGCAGCAAAGTCCTTAAATAATGCAGCAGAGTCCTTAAGTACCGCAGCAGAGTGCTTAAATAATGCAACAGAGTCTACAAATGCTTCAGCAGAGTCATGAAATAATGCAGCATAGTCCTTAAATAATGCAGCAAATTCATTAAATAATGCAGCAGAGACCTTAAATAATGCAACAAAGTCCTTAAATAATGCAGCAGAGTCCTTAAATAATGCAGCAAAGTCCTTAAATAATGCTGCAGAGTCCTTAAATATTGCAGCAAATTCCTTAAATAATGCAGCAGAGTCCTTAAATACCGCAGCAGAGTCCTTACATAATGCAACAAAGTCACTAAATAATGCAGCAGAGTCCTTAAATAATGAAGCAGAGTCCTTAAATAATGCAGCAAAGTCCTTAAATAATGCTGCAGAGTCCTTAAATATTGCAGCAAATTCCTTAAATAATGCAGCAGAGTCCTTAAATACCGCAGCAGAGTCCTTACATAATGCAACAAAGTCACTAAATAATGCAGCAGAGTCCTTAAATAATGAAGCAGAGTCCTTAAATAATGCAGCAAATTCCTTAAATAATGTAGCAGAGTCCTTAAAAAATGCAACAAAATCCTTAAATAATGCAGCAGAATCCTTAAATAATGCAGCAAAGTCCTTAAATAATGCAACAGAGTCCTTAAATACTGAAGCAGAGTCCTTAAATAATGCAGCAGAGTCCTTAAATAATGCAGCAGAGTTCTAAAATGCTTCAGCAGAGTCCTTAAATATTGCAACAAAGTCCTAAAATAATGCAGCAGAATCCTTAAATACCGCAGCAGAGTCCTTAAATATTGCAGCAAAGTACTTAAATAAGGCAGCAGAGTCCTTAAATAATGCAACAAAGTCCTTCAATAATGCAGCATAGTCCTTAACTAATGCAACAAAGTCAATAAATAATGCAGCAGAGTCCTTAAATAATGCAGCAACGTCCTTAAATAATGCAGCAGAGTCCTTAGATAATGCAACAACGTCCTTAAATAATGCAGCAGAGTCCTTAGATAATGCAACAACGTCCTTAAATAATGCAGCAGAGTCCTTAAATAACTCAGCAGAGTACTTAAATAATTCAGCAAAGTCCTTAAATAATGCAGCAGAGTCCTTAAATAATGCAGCAGAGTCCTCAAATGCTTCAGCAGAGTGAATACATAATGCAGCAGAGTCCTTAAATAATGCAACAAAGTCCTTAAATAATGCAGCAGAGTCCTTAAATAATGCAGCAAAGTCCTTAAATAAAGCAGCAGAGTCCTTAAATAATGCAACAAAGTCCTTAAATAATGCAGCAGAGTCCTCAAATACTGAAGCAGAGTCCATATCTTTGCAGAAAAGTCCTTAAATACCGCAGAAGAGTCATTAAATTATGCAGCAAAGTCCTTAAATAATGCAGCAGAGTCCTGAAATACCGCAGCAGGTTGCTTAAATAATGTAGCAGAGTCCTTAAATAATGCCACAGAGTCCTTAAATAATGCAGCAGAGTCCTTAAATAATGCAACAAAGTCCTTAAATAATGCAGCAGAGTCCTTAAATACTGAAGCAGAGTCCTTAAATATTGCAGCAAAGTCTTTAAATAATGCAGCAGAGTCCTTAAATACCGCAGCAGAGTCCTTAAATATTGCAGCAAAGTACTTAAATAATGCAGCAGAGTCCTTAAATAATGCAACAAAGTCCTTAAATAATGCAGCAGAATCCTTAAATAATGCAACAAAGTCCTTAAGTAATAATGAAGAGTCCTTAAATACCGCAGCAGAGTCATTAAATAATGCAGCAAAGTCCTTAAATAATGCAGCAGAGTCCTTAAGTACCGCAGCAGAGTGCTTAAATAATGCAACAGAGTCTACAAATGCTTCAGCAGAGTCATGAAATAATGCAGCATAGTCCTTAAATAATGCAGCAAATTCATTAAATAATGCAGCAGAGACCTTAAATAATGCAACAAAGTCCTTAAATAATGCAGCAGAGTCCTTAAATAATGCAACAAAGTCCTTAAATAATGCAGCAGAATCCTTAAATAATGCAACAAAGTCCTTAAGTAATAATGAAGAGTCCTTAAATACCGCAGCAGAGTCATTAAATAATGCAGCAAAGTCCTTAAATAATGCAGCAGAGTCCTTAAGTACCGCAGCAGAGTGCTTAAATAATGCAACAGAGTCTACAAATGCTTCAGCAGAGTCATGAAATAATGCAGCATAGTCCTTAAATAATGCAGCAAATTCATTAAATAATGCAGCATAGACCTTAAATAATGCAACAAAGTCCTTAAATAATGCAGCAGAGTCCTTAAATAATGCAGCAAAGTCCTTAAATAATGCTGCAGAGTCCTTAAATATTGCAGCAAATTCCTTAAATAATGCAGCAGAGTCCTTAAATACCGCAGCAGAGTCCTTACATAATGCAACAAAGTCACTAAATAATGCAGCAGAGTCCTTAAATAATGAAGCAGAGTCCTTAAATAATGCAGCAAAGTCCTTAAATAATGCTGCAGAGTCCTTAAATATTGCAGCAAATTCCTTAAATAATGCAGCAGAGTCCTTAAATACCGCAGCAGAGTCCTTACATAATGCAACAAAATCACTAAATAATGCAGCAGAGTCCTTAAATAATGAAGCAGAGTCCTTAAATAATGCAGCAAATTCCTTAAATAATGTAGCAGAGTCCTTAAAAAATGCAACAAAATCCTTAAATAATGCAGCAGAATCCTTAAATAATGCAGCAAAGTCCTTAAATAATGCAACAGAGTCCTTAAATACTGAAGCAGAGTCCTTAAATAATGCAGCAGAGTCCTTAAATAATGCAGCAGAGTTCTAAAATGCTTCAGCAGAGTCCTTAAATATTGCAACAAAGTCCTAAAATAATGCAGCAGAATCCTTAAATACCGCAGCAGAGTCCTTAAATATTGCAGCAAAGTACTTAAATAAGGCAGCAGAGTCCTTAAATAATGCAACAAAGTCCTTCAATAATGCAGCATAGTCCTTAACTAATGCAACAAAGTCAATAAATAATGCAGCAGAGTCCTTAAATAATGCAGCAACGTCCTTAAATAATGCAGCAGAGTCCTTAGATAATGCAACAACGTCCTTAAATAATGCAGCAGAGTCCTTAAATACCGCAGCAGAGTACTTAAATAATTCAGCAAAGTACTTAAATAAGGCAGCAGAGTCCTTAAATAATGCAACAAAGTCCTTCAATAATGCAGCATAGTCCTTAACTAATGCAACAAAGTCAATAAATAATGCAGCAGAGTCCTTAAATAATGCAGCAACGTCCTTAAATAATGCAGCAGAGTCCTTAGATAATGCAACAACGTCCTTAAATAATGCAGCAGAGTCCTTAAATACCGCAGCAGAGTACTTAAATAATTCAGCAAAGTCCTTAAATAATGCAGCAGAGTCCTTAAATAATGCAGCAGAGTCCTCAAATGCTTCAGCAGAGTCAATACATAATGCAGCAGAGTCCTTAAATAATGCAACAAAGTCCTTAAATAATGCAGCAGAGTCCTTAAATAATGCAGCAAAGTCCTTAAATAAAGCAGCAGAGTCCTTACATAATGCAACAAAGTCCTTAAGTAATGCAGCCGAGTCCTTAAATACTGAAGCAGAGTCCTTAAATTTGCAGCAAAGTCCTTAAATACCGCAGCAGAGTCATTAAATAATGCAGCAAAGTCCTTAAATAATGCAGCAGAGTCCTTAAATACCGCAGCAGATTGCTTTAATAATGTAGCAGAGTCCTTAAATAATGCAACAGAGTCCTTAAATAATGAAGCAGAGTCCTTAAATAATGCAGCAAATTCCTTAAATAATGTAGCAGAGTCCTTAAAAAATGCAACAAAATCCTTAAATAATGCAGCAGAATCCTTAAATAATGCAGCAAAGTCCTTAAATAATGCAACAGAGTCCTTAAATACTGAAGCAGAGTCCTTAAATAATGCAGCAGAGTCCTTAAATAATGCAGCAGAGTTCTAAAATGCTTCAGCAGAGTCCTTAAATATTGCAACAAAGTCCTAAAATAATGCAGCAGAATCCTTAAATACCGCAGCAGAGTCCTTAAATATTGCAGCAAAGTACTTAAATAAGGCAGCAGAGTCCTTAAATAATGCAACAAAGTCCTTCAATAATGCAGCATAGTCCTTAACTA
This sequence comes from Phyllobates terribilis, assembly GCF_046119375.1. NCBI lineage: Eukaryota > Metazoa > Chordata > Amphibia > Anura > Dendrobatidae > Phyllobates > Phyllobates terribilis. The sequence continues at coordinate 4,318,424 of NW_027362840.1, read as the reverse complement.
ATGCAACAAAGTCAATAAATAATGCAGCAGAGTCCTTAAATAATGCAGCAACGTCCTTAAATAATGCAGCAGAGTCCTTAGATAATGCAACAACGTCCTTAAATAATGCAGCAGAGTCCTTAGATAATGCAACAACGTCCTTAAATAATGCAGCAGAGTCCTTAAATAACTCAGCAGAGTACTTAAATAATTCAGCAAAGTCCTTAAATAATGCAGCAGAGTCCTTAAATAATGCAGCAGAGTCCTCAAATGCTTCAGCAGAGTGAATACATAATGCAGCAGAGTCCTTAAATAATGCAACAAAGTCCTTAAATAATGCAGCAGAGTCCTTAAATAATGCAGCAAAGTCCTTAAATAAAGCAGCAGAGTCCTTAAATAATGCAACAAAGTCCTTAAATAATGCAGCAGAGTCCTCAAATACTGAAGCAGAGTCCATATCTTTGCAGAAAAGTCCTTAAATACCGCAGAAGAGTCATTAAATTATGCAGCAAAGTCCTTAAATAATGCAGCAGAGTCCTGAAATACCGCAGCAGGTTGCTTAAATAATGTAGCAGAGTCCTTAAATAATGCCACAGAGTCCTTAAATAATGCAGCAGAGTCCTTAAATAATGCAACAAAGTCCTTAAATAATGCAGCAGAGTCCTTAAATACTGAAGCAGAGTCCTTAAATATTGCAGCAAAGTCTTTAAATAATGCAGCAGAGTCCTTAAATACCGCAGCAGAGTCCTTAAATATTGCAGCAAAGTACTTAAATAATGCAGCAGAGTCCTTAAATAATGCAACAAAGTCCTTAAATAATGCAGCAGAATCCTTAAATAATGCAACAAAGTCCTTAAGTAATAATGAAGAGTCCTTAAATACCGCAGCAGAGTCATTAAATAATGCAGCAAAGTCCTTAAATAATGCAGCAGAGTCCTTAAGTACCGCAGCAGAGTGCTTAAATAATGCAACAGAGTCTACAAATGCTTCAGCAGAGTCATGAAATAATGCAGCATAGTCCTTAAATAATGCAGCAAATTCATTAAATAATGCAGCAGAGACCTTAAATAATGCAACAAAGTCCTTAAATAATGCAGCAGAGTCCTTAAATAATGCAACAAAGTCCTTAAATAATGCAGCAGAATCCTTAAATAATGCAACAAAGTCCTTAAGTAATAATGAAGAGTCCTTAAATACCGCAGCAGAGTCATTAAATAATGCAGCAAAGTCCTTAAATAATGCAGCAGAGTCCTTAAGTACCGCAGCAGAGTGCTTAAATAATGCAACAGAGTCTACAAATGCTTCAGCAGAGTCATGAAATAATGCAGCATAGTCCTTAAATAATGCAGCAAATTCATTAAATAATGCAGCATAGACCTTAAATAATGCAACAAAGTCCTTAAATAATGCAGCAGAGTCCTTAAATAATGCAGCAAAGTCCTTAAATAATGCTGCAGAGTCCTTAAATATTGCAGCAAATTCCTTAAATAATGCAGCAGAGTCCTTAAATACCGCAGCAGAGTCCTTACATAATGCAACAAAGTCACTAAATAATGCAGCAGAGTCCTTAAATAATGAAGCAGAGTCCTTAAATAATGCAGCAAAGTCCTTAAATAATGCTGCAGAGTCCTTAAATATTGCAGCAAATTCCTTAAATAATGCAGCAGAGTCCTTAAATACCGCAGCAGAGTCCTTACATAATGCAACAAAATCACTAAATAATGCAGCAGAGTCCTTAAATAATGAAGCAGAGTCCTTAAATAATGCAGCAAATTCCTTAAATAATGTAGCAGAGTCCTTAAAAAATGCAACAAAATCCTTAAATAATGCAGCAGAATCCTTAAATAATGCAGCAAAGTCCTTAAATAATGCAACAGAGTCCTTAAATACTGAAGCAGAGTCCTTAAATAATGCAGCAGAGTCCTTAAATAATGCAGCAGAGTTCTAAAATGCTTCAGCAGAGTCCTTAAATATTGCAACAAAGTCCTAAAATAATGCAGCAGAATCCTTAAATACCGCAGCAGAGTCCTTAAATATTGCAGCAAAGTACTTAAATAAGGCAGCATAGTCCTTAAATAATGCAACAAAGTCCTTCAATAATGCAGCATAGTCCTTAACTAATGCAACAAAGTCAATAAATAATGCAGCAGAGTCCTTAAATAATGCAGCAACGTCCTTAAATAATGCAGCAGAGTCCTTAGATAATGCAACAACGTCCTTAAATAATGCAGCAGAGTCCTTAAATACCGCAGCAGAGTACTTAAATAATTCAGCAAAGTACTTAAATAAGGCAGCAGAGTCCTTAAATAATGCAACAAAGTCCTTCAATAATGCAGCATAGTCCTTAACTAATGCAACAAAGTCAATAAATAATGCAGCAGAGTCCTTAAATAATGCAGCAACGTCCTTAAATAATGCAGCAGAGTCCTTAGATAATGCAACAACGTCCTTAAATAATGCAGCAGAGTCCTTAAATACCGCAGCAGAGTACTTAAATAATTCAGCAAAGTCCTTAAATAATGCAGCAGAGTCCTTAAATAATGCAGCAGAGTCCTCAAATGCTTCAGCAGAGTCAATACATAATGCAGCAGAGTCCTTAAATAATGCAACAAAGTCCTTAAATAATGCAGCAGAGTCCTTAAATAATGCAGCAAAGTCCTTAAATAAAGCAGCAGAGTCCTTACATAATGCAACAAAGTCCTTAAGTAATGCAGCCGAGTCCTTAAATACTGAAGCAGAGTCCTTAAATTTGCAGCAAAGTCCTTAAATACCGCAGCAGAGTCATTAAATAATGCAGCAAAGTCCTTAAATAATGCAGCAGAGTCCTTAAATACCGCAGCAGATTGCTTTAATAATGTAGCAGAGTCCTTAAATAATGCAACAGAGTCCTTAAATAATGAAGCAGAGTCCTTAAATAATGCAGCAAATTCCTTAAATAATGTAGCAGAGTCCTTAAAAAATGCAACAAAATCCTTAAATAATGCAGCAGAATCCTTAAATAATGCAGCAAAGTCCTTAAATAATGCAACAGAGTCCTTAAATACTGAAGCAGAGTCCTTAAATAATGCAGCAGAGTCCTTAAATAATGCAGCAGAGTTCTAAAATGCTTCAGCAGAGTCCTTAAATATTGCAACAAAGTCCTAAAATAATGCAGCAGAATCCTTAAATACCGCAGCAGAGTCCTTAAATATTGCAGCAAAGTACTTAAATAAGGCAGCAGAGTCCTTAAATAATGCAACAAAGTCCTTCAATAATGCAGCATAGTCCTTAACTAATGCAACAAAGTCAATAAATAATGCAGCAGAGTCCTTAAATAATGCAGCAACGTCCTTAAATAATGCAGCAGAGTCCTTAGATAATGCAACAACGTCCTTAAATAATGCAGCAGAGTCCTTAGATAATGCAACAACGTCCTTAAATAATGCAGCAGAGTCCTTAAATAACTCAGCAGAGTACTTAAATAATTCAGCAAAGTCCTTAAATAATGCAGCAGAGTCCTTAAATAATGCAGCAGAGTCCTCAAATGCTTCAGCAGAGTGAATACATAATGCAGCAGAGTCCTTAAATAATGCAACAAAGTCCTTAAATAATGCAGCAGAGTCCTTAAATAATGCAGCAAAGTCCTTAAATAAAGCAGCAGAGTCCTTAAATAATGCAACAAAGTCCTTAAATAATGCAGCAGAGTCCTCAAATACTGAAGCAGAGTCCATATCTTTGCAGAAAAGTCCTTAAATACCGCAGAAGAGTCATTAAATTATGCAGCAAAGTCCTTAAATAATGCAGCAGAGTCCTGAAATACCGCAGCAGGTTGCTTAAATAATGTAGCAGAGTCCTTAAATAATGCCACAGAGTCCTTAAATAATGCAGCAGAGTCCTTAAATAATGCAACAAAGTCCTTAAATAATGCAGCAGAGTCCTTAAATACTGAAGCAGAGTCCTTAAATATTGCAGCAAAGTCTTTAAATAATGCAGCAGAGTCCTTAAATACCGCAGCAGAGTCCTTAAATATTGCAGCAAAGTACTTAAATAATGCAGCAGAGTCCTTAAATAATGCAACAAAGTCCTTAAATAATGCAGCAGAATCCTTAAATAATGCAACAAAGTCCTTAAGTAATAATGAAGAGTCCTTAAATACCGCAGCAGAGTCATTAAATAATGCAGCAAAGTCCTTAAATAATGCAGCAGAGTCCTTAAGTACCGCAGCAGAGTGCTTAAATAATGCAACAGAGTCTACAAATGCTTCAGCAGAGTCATGAAATAATGCAGCATAGTCCTTAAATAATGCAGCAAATTCATTAAATAATGCAGCAGAGACCTTAAATAATGCAACAAAGTCCTTAAATAATGCAGCAGAGTCCTTAAATAATGCAACAAAGTCCTTAAATAATGCAGCAGAATCCTTAAATAATGCAACAAAGTCCTTAAGTAATAATGAAGAGTCCTTAAATACCGCAGCAGAGTCATTAAATAATGCAGCAAAGTCCTTAAATAATGCAGCAGAGTCCTTAAGTACCGCAGCAGAGTGCTTAAATAATGCAACAGAGTCTACAAATGCTTCAGCAGAGTCATGAAATAATGCAGCATAGTCCTTAAATAATGCAGCAAATTCATTAAATAATGCAGCATAGACCTTAAATAATGCAACAAAGTCCTTAAATAATGCAGCAGAGTCCTTAAATAATGCAGCAAAGTCCTTAAATAATGCTGCAGAGTCCTTAAATATTGCAGCAAATTCCTTAAATAATGCAGCAGAGTCCTTAAATACCGCAGCAGAGTCCTTACATAATGCAACAAAGTCACTAAATAATGCAGCAGAGTCCTTAAATAATGAAGCAGAGTCCTTAAATAATGCAGCAAAGTCCTTAAATAATGCTGCAGAGTCCTTAAATATTGCAGCAAATTCCTTAAATAATGCAGCAGAGTCCTTAAATACCGCAGCAGAGTCCTTACATAATGCAACAAAATCACTAAATAATGCAGCAGAGTCCTTAAATAATGAAGCAGAGTCCTTAAATAATGCAGCAAATTCCTTAAATAATGTAGCAGAGTCCTTAAAAAATGCAACAAAATCCTTAAATAATGCAGCAGAATCCTTAAATAATGCAGCAAAGTCCTTAAATAATGCAACAGAGTCCTTAAATACTGAAGCAGAGTCCTTAAATAATGCAGCAGAGTCCTTAAATAATGCAGCAGAGTTCTAAAATGCTTCAGCAGAGTCCTTAAATATTGCAACAAAGTCCTAAAATAATGCAGCAGAATCCTTAAATACCGCAGCAGAGTCCTTAAATATTGCAGCAAAGTACTTAAATAAGGCAGCAGAGTCCTTAAATAATGCAACAAAGTCCTTCAATAATGCAGCATAGTCCTTAACTAATGCAACAAAGTCAATAAATAATGCAGCAGAGTCCTTAAATAATGCAGCAACGTCCTTAAATAATGCAGCAGAGTCCTTAGATAATGCAACAACGTCCTTAAATAATGCAGCAGAGTCCTTAAATACCGCAGCAGAGTACTTAAATAATTCAGCAAAGTACTTAAATAAGGCAGCAGAGTCCTTAAATAATGCAACAAAGTCCTTCAATAATGCAGCATAGTCCTTAACTAATGCAACAAAGTCAATAAATAATGCAGCAGAGTCCTTAAATAATGCAGCAACGTCCTTAAAAAATGCAGCAGAGTCCTTAGATAATGCAACAACGTCCTTAAATAATGCAGCAGAGTCCTTAAATACCGCAGCAGAGTACTTAAATAATTCAGCAAAGTCCTTAAATAATGCAGCAGAGTCCTTAAATAATGCAGCAGAGTCCTCAAATGCTTCAGCAGAGTCAATACATAATGCAGCAGAGTCCTTAAATAATGCAACAAAGTCCTTAAATAATGCAGCAGAGTCCTTAAATAATGCAGCAAAGTCCTTAAATAAAGCAGCAGAGTCCTTACATAATGCAACAAAGTCCTTAAGTAATGCAGCCGAGTCCTTAAATACTGAAGCAGAGTCCTTAAATTTGCAGCAAAGTCCTTAAATACCGCAGCAGAGTCATTAAATAATGCAGCAAAGTCCTTAAATAATGCAGCAGAGTCCTTAAATACCGCAGCAGATTGCTTTAATAATGTAGCAGAGTCCTTAAATAATGCAACAGAGTCCTTAAATAATGCAGCAAAGTCCTTAAATTATGCAGCAGAGTCCTTAAATACCGCAGCAGATTGCTTACATAATGTAGCAGAGTCCTTAAATAATGCATCAGAGTCCTTAAATAATGCAGCAGAGTCCTCAAAAGCTTCAGAAGAGTCATTAAATAATGCAGCAGCGTCCTTAAATAATGTAGCAAATTCATTAAATAATGCAGCAGAGACCTTAAATAATGCAACAAAGTCCTTAAATTATGCAGCCGAGTCCTTAACTAATACAGCAAAGCCCTTAAATAATGCAGCAGAGTCGTTAAGTAATGCAGCAAATTACTTAAATAATGCAGCAGTGTACTTAAATAATGCAACAAAGTCCATAAATAATGAAGCAAAGTCCTTAAATAATGCAGCAGAGTCCTTAAATACCGCAGCAGAGAACTTAAATAATGCAAGAAAGTCCCTAAGTAATGCAGTAGAGTCCTTAAATCCTGAAGCAGAGTCCTAAAATAATGCAGCTAATTCCTTAAATAATGCAGTAGAGTCCTTAAATACCGCAGCAGAGTCCTTAAATAATTCAGCAAAGTCCTTAAATAATGCAGCAGAGTCCTTAAATTTTACAGCAGAGTCCTTAAGTGCCACAGCAGAGTCCTTAAATACCGCAGCAGAGTGCTTAAATAATGCAGCAGAGTCCTTAAATAATGCAGCAAAGTCCTTAAATACTGAAGCAGAGTCCTTAAATATTGCAACAAAGTCCTAAAATAATGCAGCAGAGTCCTTAAATACCGCAGCAGAGTCGTTAAATATTGCAGCAAAGTACTTAAATAATGCAGCAGAGTCCTTAAATACCGCAGCAGATTGCTTAAATAATGTAGCAGAGTCCTTAAATAATGCAACAGAGTCCTTAAATAATGCAGCAGAGTCCTTAAATAATGCAACAAAGTCCTTAAATAATGCAGCAGAGTCCTTAAATACCGCAGCAGAGTCATTAAATAATGCAGCAAAGTCCTTAAATAATGCAGCAGAGTACTTAAATACCGGAGCAGAGTGCTTAAATAATGCAGCAGAGTCCTTAAATAATGCAGCACCATCCTTAAATAATGCAGCAAAGTCCTTAAATACTGAAGCAGAGTCCTTAAATATTGCAAAAAAGTCCTAAAATAATGCAGCAGAATCCTTAAATACCGCAGCAGAGTCCTTAAATATTGCAGCAAAGTACTTAAATAATGCAGCAGAGTCCTTAAATAATGCAACAAAGTCCTTAAATAATGCAGCATAGTCCTTAACTAATGCAACAAAGTCTATAAATAATGCAGCAGAGTCCTTAAATAATGCAGCAAAGTCCTTAAATAATGCAGCAGAGTCCTTAAATAATGCAACATAGTTCTTAAATAATGCAGGAAAGTCCTTAAATTATGCAGCAGAGTCCTTAAATACCGCAGCAGATTGCTTACATAATGTAGCAGAGTCCTTAAATAATGCATCAGAGTCCTTAAATAATGCAGCAGAGTCCTCAAAAGCTTCAGAAGAGTCATTAAATAATGCAGCAGCGTCCTTAAATAATGTAGCAAATTCATTAAATAATGCAGCAGCGACCTTAAATAATGCAACAAAGTCCTTAAATTATGCAGCCGAGTCCTTAACTAATACAGCAAAGCCCTTAAATAATGCAGCAGAGTCGTTAAGTAATGCAGCAAATTACTTAAATAATGCAGCAGTGTACTTAAATAATGCAACAAAGTCCATAAATAATGAAGCAAAGTCCTTAAATAATGCAGCAGAGTCCTTAAATACCGCAGCAGAGAACTTAAATAATGCAAGAAAGTCCCTAAGTAATGCAGTAGAGTCATTAAATCCTGAAGCAGAGTCCTAAAATAATGCAGCTAATTCCTTAAATAATGCAGTAGAGTCCTTAAATACCGCAGCAGAGTCCTTAAATAATTCAGCAAAGTCCTTAAATAATGCAGCAGAGTCCTTAAATTTTACAGCAGAGTCCTTAAGTGCCACAGCAGAGTCCTTAAATACCGCAGCAGAGTGCTTAAATAATGCAGCAGAGTCCTTAAATAATGCAGCAAAGTCCTTAAATACTGAAGCAGAGTCCTTAAATATTGCAACAAAGTCCTAAAATAATGCAGCAGAGTCCTTAAATACCGCAGCAGAGTCGTTAAATATTGCAGCAAAGTACTTAAATAATGCAGCAGAGTCCTTAAATACCGCAGCAGATTGCTTAAATAATGTAGCAGAGTCCTTAAATAATGCAACAGAGTCCTTAAATAATGCAGCAGAGTCCTTAAATAATGCAACAAAGTCCTTAAATAATGCAGCAGAGTCCTTAAATACCGCAGCAGAGTCATTAAATAATGCAGCAAAGTCCTTAAATAATGCAGCAGAGTACTTAAATACCGGAGCAGAGTGCTTAAATAATGCAGCAGAGTCCTTAAATAATGCAGCACCATCCTTAAATAATGCAGCAAAGTCCTTAAATACTGAAGCAGAGTCCTTAAATATTGCAAAAAAGTCCTAAAATAATGCAGCAGAATCCTTAAATACTGCAGCAGAGTCCTTAAATATTGCAGCAAAGTACTTAAATAATGCAGCAGAGTCCTTAAATAATGCAACAAAGTCCTTAAATAATGCAGCATAGTCCTTAACTAATGCAACAAAGTCTATAAATAATGCAGCAGAGTCCTTAAATAATGCAGCAAAGTCCTTAAATAATGCAGCAGAGTCCTTAGATAATGCAACAACGTCCTTAAATAATGCAGCAGAGTCCTTAAATAACGCAGCAGAGTACTTAAATAATTCAGCAAAGTCCTTAAATAATGCAGCAGAGTCCTTAAATAATGCAGCAGAGTCCTCAAATGCTTCAGCAGAGTGAATACATAATGCAGCAGAGTCCTTAAATAATGCAACAAAGTCCTTAAATATTGCAGCAGAGTCCTTAAATAATGCAGCAAAGTCCTTAAATAAAGCAGCAGAGTCCTTAAAAAATGCAACAAAGTCCTTAAATAATGCAGCAGAGTCCTTAAATACTGAAGCAGAGTCCTTATCTTTGCAGAAAAGTCCTTAAATACCGCAGCAAAGTCATTAAATTATGCAGCAAAGTCCTTAAATAATGCAGCAGAGTCCTTAAATACCGCAGCAGATTGCTTAAATAATGTAGCAGAGTCCTTCAATAATGCAACAGAGTCCTTAAATAATGCAGCAGAGTCCTTAAATAATGCAACAAAGTCCTTAAATAATGCAGCAGAGTCCTTAAATACTGAAGCAGAGTCCTTAAATATTGCAGCAAAGTCCTTAAATAATGCAGCAGAGTCCTTAAATACCACAGCAGAGTCCTTAAATATTGCAGCAAAGTAGTTAAATAATGCAGCAGAGTCCTTAAATAATGCAACAAAGTCCTTAAATAATGCAGCAGAATCCTTAAATAATGCAACAAAGTCCTTAAGTAATAATGAAGAGTCCGTAAATACCGCAGCAGAGTCATTAAATAATGCAGCAAAGTCCTTAAATAATGCAGCAGAGTCCTTAAGTACCGCAGCAGAGTGCTTAAATAATGCAACAGAGTCCTCAAATGCTTCAGCAGAGTCCTTAAATAATGCAGCATAGTCCTTAAATAATGCAGCAGAGACCTTAAATAATGCAACAAAGTCCTTAAATAATGCAGCAGTCCTTAAATAATGCAGCAAAGTCCTTAAATAATGCTGCAGAGTCCTTAAATATTGCAGCAAATTCCTTAAATAATGCAGCAGAGTCCTTAAATACCGCAGCAGAGTCCTTACATAATGCAACAAAGTCACTAAATAATGCAGCAGAGTCCTTAAATAATGAAGCAGAGTCCTTAAATAATGCAGCAAATTCCTTAAATAATGTAGCAGAGTCCTTAAAAAATGCAACAAAATCCTTAAATAATGCAGCAGAATCCTTAAATAATGCAGCAAAGTCCTTAAATAATGCAACAGAGTCCTTAAATACTGAAGCAGAGTCCTTAAATAATGCAGCAGAGTCCTTAAATAATGCAGCAGAGTTCTAAAATGCTTCAGCAGAGTCCTTAAATATTGCAACAAAGTCCTAAAATAATGCAGCAGAATCCTTAAATACCGCAGCAGAGTCCTTAAATATTGCAGCAAAGTACTTAAATAAGGCAGCAGAGTCCTTAAATAATGCAACAATGTCCTTCAATAATGCAGCATAGTCCTTAACTAATGCAACAAAGTCAATAAATAATGCAGCAGAGTCCTTAAATAATGCAGCAACGTCCTTAAATAATGCAGCAGAGTCCTTAGATAATGCAACAACGTCCTTAAATAATGCAGCAGAGTCCTTAAATACCGCAGCAGAGTACTTAAATAATTCAGCAAAGTCCTTAAATAATGCAGCAGAGTCCTTAAATAATGCAGCAGAGTCCTCAAATGCTTCAGCAGAGTCAATACATAATGCAGCAGAGTCCTTAAATAATGCAACAAAGTCCTTAAATAATGCAGCAGAGTCCTTAAATAATGCAGCAAAGTCCTTAAATAAAGCAGCAGAGTCCTTACATAATGCAACAAAGTCCTTAAATAATGCAGCCGAGTCCTTAAATACTGAAGCAGAGTCCTTAAATTTGCAGCAAAGTCCTTAAATACCGCAGCAGAGTCATTAAATAATGCAGCAAAGTCCTTAAATAATGCAGCAGAGTCCTTAAACACCGCAGCAGATTGCTTTAATAATGTAGCAGATTCCTTAAATAATGCAACAGAGTCCTTAAATAATGCAGCAGAGTCCTTAAATAATGCAACATAGTTCTTAAATAATGCAGCAAAGTCCTTAAATTATGCAGCAGAGTCCTTAAATACCGCAGCAGATTGCTTATATAATGTAGCAGAGTCCTTAAATAATGCAACAGAGTCCTTAAATAATGCAGCAGAGTCCTCAAAAGCTTCAGAAGAGTCATTAAATAATGCAGCAGAGTCCTTAAATAATGTAGCAAATTCATTAAATAATGCAGCAGAGACCTTAAATAATGCAACAAAGTCCTTAAATTATGCAGCCGAGTCCTTAAATAATACAGCAAAGCCCTTAAATAATGCAGCAGAGTCGTTAAGTAATGCAGCAAATTACTTAAATAATGCAGCAGTGTACTTAAATAATGCAACAAAGTCCATAAATAATGAAGCAAAGTCCTTAAATAATGCAGCAGAGTCCTTAAATACCGCAGCAGAGAACTTAAATAATGCAAGAAAGTCCCTAAATAATGCAGTAGAGTCCTTAAATCCTGAAGCAGAGTCCTAAAATAATGCAGCTAATTCCTTAAATAATGCAGTAGAGTCCTTAAATACCGCAGCAGAGTCCTTAAATAATTCAGCAAAGTCCTTAAATAATGCAGCAGAGTCCTTAAATTTTACAGCAGAGTCCTTAAGTGCCACAGCAGAGTCCTTAAATACCGCAGCAGAGTGCTTAAATAATGCAGCAGAGTCCTTAAATAATGCAGCAAAGTCCTTAAATACTGAAGCAGAGTCCTTAAATATTGCAACAAAGTCCTAAAATAATGCAGCAGAGTCCTTAAATACCGCAGCAGAGTCGTTAAATATTGCAGCAAAGTACTTAAATAATGCAGCAGAGTCCTTAAATACCGCAGCAGATTGCTTAAATAATGTAGCAGAGTCCTTAAATAATGCAACAGAGTCCTTAAATAATGCAGCAGAGTCCTTAAATAATGCAACAAAGTCCTTAAATAATGCAGCAGAGTCCTTAAATACTGAAGCAGAGTCCTTAAATATTGCAGCAAAGTCCTTAAATAATGCATCAGAGTCCTTAAATACCGCAGCCGATTACTTAAATAATTCAGCAAAGTCCTTAAATAATGCAGCAGAGTCCTTAAGTGCCACAGCAGAGTCCTTAAATACCGCAGCGGAGTGCTTAAATAATGCAGCAGAGTCCTTAAATAATGCAGCACCATCCTTAAATAATGCAGCAAAGTCCTTAAATACTGAAGCAGAGTCCTTAAATATTGCAAAAAAGTCCTAAAATAATGCAGCAGAATCCTTAAATACCGCAGCAGAGTCCTTAAATATTGCAGCAAAGTACTTAAATAATGCAGCAGAGTCCTTAAATAATGCAACAAAGTCCTTAAATAATGCAGCATAGTCCTTAACTAATGCAACAAAGTCTATAAATAAGGCAGCAGAGTCCTTAAATAATGCAGCAAAGTCCTTAAATAATGCAGCAGAGTCCTAAGATAATGCAACAACGTCCTTAAATAATGCAGCAGAGTCCTTAAATAACTCAGCAGAGTACTTAAATAATTCAGCAAAGTCCTTAAATAATGCAGCAGAGTCCTTAAATAATGCAGCAGAGTCCTCAAATGCTTCAGCAGAGTGAATACATAATGCAGCAGAGTCCTTAAATAATGCAACAAAGTCCTTAAATAATGCAGCAGAGTCCTTAAATAATGCAGCAAAGTCCTTAAATAAAGCAGCAGATTCCTTAAAAAATGCAACAAAGTCCTTAAATAATGCAGCAGAGTCCTTAAATACTGAAGCAGAGTCCTTATCTTTGCAGAAAAGTCCTTAAATACCGCAGCAAAGTCATTAAATTATGCAGCAAAGTCCTTAAATAATGCAGCAGAGTCCTTAAATACCGCAGCAGATTGCTTAAATAATGTAGCAGAGTCCTTCAATAATGCAACAGAGTCCTTAAATAATGCAGCAGAGTCCTTAAATAATGCAACAAAGTCCTTAAATAATGCAGCAGAGTCCTTAAATACTGAAGCAGAGTCCTTAAATATTGCAGCAAAGTCCTTAAATAATGCAGCAGAGTCCTTAAATACCACAGCAGAGTCCTTAAATATTGCAGCAAAGTAGTTAAATAATGCAGCAGAGTCCTTAAATAATGCAACAAAGTCCTTAAATAATGCAGCAGAATCCTTAAATAATGCAACAAAGTCCTTAAGTAATAATGAAGAGTCCGTAAATACTGCAGCAGAGTCATTAAATAATGCAGCAAAGTCCTTAAATAATGCAGCAGAGTCCTTAAGTACCGCAGCAGAGTGCTTAAATAATGCAACAGAGTCCTCAAATGCTTCAGCAGAGTCCTTAAATAATGCAGCATAGTCCTTAAATAATGCAGCAGAGACCTTAAATAATGCAACAAAGTCCTTAAATAATGCAGCAGTCCTTAAATAATGCAGCAAAGTCCTTAAATAATGCTGCAGAGTCCTTAAATATTGCAGCAAATTCCTTAAATAATGCAGCAGAGTCCTTAAATACCGCAGCAGAGTCCTTACATAATGCAACAAAGTCACTAAATAATGCAGCAGAGTCCTTAAATAATGAAGCAGAGTCCTTAAATAATGCAGCAAATTCCTTAAATAATGTAGCAGAGTCCTTAAAAAATGCAACAAAATCCTTAAATAATGCAGCAGAATCCTTAAATAATGCAGCAAAGTCCTTAAATAATGCAACAGAGTCCTTAAATACTGAAGCAGAGTCCTTAAATAATGCAGCAGAGTCCTTAAATAATGCAGCAGAGTTCTAAAATGCTTCAGCAGAGTCCTTAAATATTGCAACAAAGTCCTAAAATAATGCAGCAGAATCCTTAAATACCGCAGCAGAGTCCTTAAATATTGCAGCAAAGTACTTAAATAAGGCAGCAGAGTCCTTAAATAATGCAACAATGTCCTTCAATAATGCAGCATAGTCCTTAACTAATGCAACAAAGTCAATAAATAATGCAGCAGAGTACTTAAATAATGCAGCAACGTCCTTAAATAATGCAGCAGAGTCCTTAGATAATGCAACAACGTCCTTAAATAATGCAGCAGAGTCCTTAAATACCGCAGCAGAGTACTTAAATAATTCAGCAAAGTCCTTAAATAATGCAGCAGAGTCCTTAAATAATGCAGCAGAGTCCTCAAATGCTTCAGCAGAGTCAATACATAATGCAGCAGAGTCCTTAAATAATGCAACAAAGTCCTTAAATAATGCAGCAGAGTCCTTAAATAATGCAGCAAAGTCCTTAAATAAAGCAGCAGAGTCCTTACATAATGCAACAAAGTCCTTAAATAATGCAGCCGAGTCCTTAAATACTGAAGCAGAGTCCTTAAATTTGCAGCAAAGTCCTTAAATACCGCAGCAGAGTCATTAAATAATGCAGCAAAGTCCTTAAATAATGCAGCAGAGTCCTTAAATACCGCAGCAGATTGCTTTAATAATGTAGCAGATTCCTTAAATAATGCAACAGAGTCCTTAAATAATGCAGCAGAGTCCTTAAATAATGCAACATAGTTCTTAAATAATGCAGCAAAGTCCTTAAATTATGCAGCAGAGTCCTTAAATACCGCAGCAGATTGCTTATATAATGTAGCAGAGTCCTTAAATAATGCAACAGAGTCCTTAAATAATGCAGCAGAGTCCTCAAAAGCTTCAGAAGAGTCATTAAATAATGCAGCAGAGTCCTTAAATAATGTAGCAAATTCATTAAATAATGCAGCAGAGACCTTAAATAATGCAACAAAGTCCTTAAATTATGCAGCCGAGTCCTTAAATAATACAGCAAAGCCCTTAAATAATGCAGCAGAGTCGTTAAGTAATGCAGCAAATTACTTAAATAATGCAGCAGTGTACTTAAATAATGCAACAAAGTCCATAAATAATGAAGCAAAGTCCTTAAATAATGCAGCAGAGTCCTTAAATACCGCAGCAGAGAACTTAAATAATGCAAGAAAGTCCCTAAATAATGCAGTAGAGTCCTTAAATCCTGAAGCAGAGTCCTAAAATAATGCAGCTAATTCCTTAAATAATGCAGTAGAGTCCTTAAATACCGCAGCAGAGTCCTTAAATAATTCAGCAAAGTCCTTAAATAATGCAGCAGAGTCCTTAAATTTTACAGCAGAGTCCTTAAGTGCCACAGCAGAGTCCTTAAATACCGCAGCAGAGTGCTTAAATAATGCAGCAGAGTCCTTAAATAATGCAGCAAAGTCCTTAAATACTGAAGCAGAGTCCTTAAATATTGCAACAAAGTCCTAAAATAATGCAGCAGAGTCCTTAAATACCGCAGCAGAGTCGTTAAATATTGCAGCAAAGTACTTAAATAATGCAGCAGAGTCCTTAAATACCGCAGCAGATTGCTTAAATAATGTAGCAGAGTCCTTAAATAATGCAACAGAGTCCTTAAATAATGCAGCAGAGTCCTTAAATAATGCAACAAAGTCCTTAAATAATGCAGCAGAGTCCTTAAATACTGAAGCAGAGTCCTTAAATATTGCAGCAAAGTCCTTAAATAATGCATCAGAGTCCTTAAATACCGCAGCCGATTACTTAAATAATTCAGCAAAGTCCTTAAATAATGCAGCAGAGTCCTTAAGTGCCACAGCAGAGTCCTTAAATACCGCAGCGGAGTGCTTAAATAATGCAGCAGAGTCCTTAAATAATGCAGCACCATCCTTAAATAATGCAGCAAAGTCCTTAAATACTGAAGCAGAGTCCTTAAATATTGCAAAAAAGTCCTAAAATAATGCAGCAGAATCCTTAAATACCGCAGCAGAGTCCTTAAATATTGCAGCAAAGTACTTAAATAATGCAGCAGAGTCCTTAAATAATGCAACAAAGTCCTTAAATAATGCAGCATAGTCCTTAACTAATGCAACAAAGTCTATAAATAAGGCAGCAGAGTCCTTAAATAATGCAGCAAAGTCCTTAAATAATGCAGCAGAGTCCTAAGATAATGCAACAACGTCCTTAAATAATGCAGCAGAGTCCTTAAATAACTCAGCAGAGTACTTAAATAATTCAGCAAAGTCCTTAAATAATGCAGCAGAGTCCTTAAATAATGCAGCAGAGTCCTCAAATGCTTCAGCAGAGTGAATACATAATGCAGCAGAGTCCTTAAATAATGCAACAAAGTCCTTAAATAATGCAGCAGAGTCCTTAAATAATGCAGCAAAGTCCTTAAATAAAGCAGCAGAGTCCTTAAATAATGCAACAAAGTCCTTAAATAATGCAGCAGAGTCCTTAAATACTGAAGCAGAGTCCATATCTTTGCAGAAAAGTCTTTAAATACCGCAGCAGAGTCATTAAATTATGCAGCAAAGTCCTTAAATAATGCAGCAGAGTCCTGAAATACCGCAGCAGATTGCTTAAATAATGTAGCAGAGTCCTTAAATAATGCCACAGAGTCCTTAAATAATGCAGCAGAGTCCTTAAATAATGCAACAAAGTCCTTAAATAATGCAGCAGAGTCCTTAAATACTGAAGCAGAGTCCTTAAATATTGCAGCAAAGTCTTTAAATAATGCAGCAGAGTCCTTAAATACCGCAGCAGAGTCCTTAAATATTGCAGCAAAGTACTTAAATAATGCAGCAGAGTCCTTAAATAATGCAACAAAGTCCTTAAATAATGCAGCAGAATCCTTAAATAATGCAACAAAGTCCTTAAGTAATAATGAAGAGTCCGTAAATACCGCAGCAGAGTCATTAAATAATTCAGCAAAGTCCTTAAATAATGCAGCAGAGTCCTTAAGTACCGCAGCAGAGTGCTTAAATAATGCAACAGAGTCTACAAATGCTTCAGCAGAGTCATGAAATAATGCAGCATAGTCCTTAAATAATGCAGCAAATTCATTAAATAATGCAGCAGAGACCTTAAATAATGCAACAAAGTCCTTAAATAATGCAGCAGAGTCCTTAAATAATGCAGCAAAGTCCTTAAATAATGCTGCAGAGTCCTTAAATATTGCAGCAAATTCCTTAAATAATGCAGCAGAGTCCTTAAATACCGCAGCAGAGTCCTTAAATAATGCAACAAAGTCACTAAATAATGCAGCAGAGTCCTTAAATAATGAAGCAGAGTCCTTAAATAATGCAGCAAAGTCCTTAAATAATGCTGCAGAGTCCTTAAATATTGCAGCAAATTCCTTAAATAATGCAGCAGAGTCCTTAAATACCGCAGCAGAGTCCTTACATAATGCAACAAAGTCACTAAATAATGCAGCAGAGTCCTTAAATAATGAAGCAGAGTCCTTAAATAATGCAGCAAATTCCTTAAATAATGTAGCAGAGTCCTTAAAAAATGCAACAAAATCCTTAAATAATGCAGCAGAATCCTTAAATAATGCAGCAAAGTCCTTAAATAATGCAACAGAGTCCTTAAATACTGAAGCAGAGTCCTTAAATAATGCAGCAGAGTCCTTAAATAATGCAGCAGAGTTGTAAAATGCTTCAGCAGAGTCCTTAAATATTGCAACAAAGTCCTAAAATAATGCAGCAGAATCCTTAAATACCGCAGCAGAGTCCTTAAATATTGCAGCAAAGTACTTAAATAAGGCAGCAGAGTCCTTAAATAATGCAACAAAGTCCTTCAATAATGCAGCATAGTCCTTAACTAATGCAACAAAATCAATAAATAATGCAGCAGAGTCATTAAATAATGCAGCAACGTCCTTAAATAATGCAGCAGAGTCCTTAGATAATGCAACAACGTCCTTAAATAATGCAGCAGAGTCCTTAAATACCGCAGCAGAGTACTTAAATAATTCAGCAAAGTCCTTAAATAATGCAGCAGAGTCCTTAAATAATGCAGCAGAGTCCTCAAATGCTTCAGCAGAGTCAATACATAATGCAGCAGAGTCCTTAAATAATGCAACAAAGTCCTTAAATAATGCAGCAGAGTCCTTAAATAATGCAGCAAAGTCCTTAAATAAAGCAGCAGAGTCCTTACATAATGCAACAAAGTCCTTAAATAATGCAGCCGAGTCCTTAAATACTGAAGCAGAGTCCTTAAATTTGCAGCAAAGTCCTTAAATACCGCAGCAGAGTCATTAAATAATGCAGCAAAGTCCTTAAATAATGCAGCAGAGTCCTTAAATACCGCAGCAGATTGCTTTAATAATGTAGCAGAGTCCTTAAATAATGCAACAGAGTCCTTAAATAATGCAGCAGAGTCCTTAAATAATGCAACATAGTTCTTAAATAATGCAGCAAAGTCCTTAAATTATGCAGCAGAGTCCTTAAATACCGCAGCAGATTGCTTACATAATGTAGCAGAGTCCTTAAATAATGCATCAGAGTCCTTAAATAATGCAGCAGAGTCCTCAAAAGCTTCAGAAGAGTCATTAAATAATGCAGCAGCGTCCTTAAATAATGTAGCAAATTCATTAAATAATGCAGCAGAGACCTTAAATAATGCAACAAAGTCCTTAAATTATGCAGCCGAGTCCTTAACTAATACAGCAAAGCCCTTAAATAATGCAGCAGAGTCGTTAAGTAATGCAGCAAATTACTTAAATAATGCAGCAGTGTACTTAAATAATGCAACAAAGTCCATAAATAATGAAGCAAAGTCCTTAAATAATGCAGCAGAGTCCTTAAATACCGCAGCAGAGAACTTAAATAATGCAAGAAAGTCCCTAAGTAATGCAGTAGAGTCCTTAAATCCTGAAGCAGAGTCCTAAAATAATGCAGCTAATTCCTTAAATAATGCAGTAGAGTCCTTAAATACCGCAGCAGAGTCCTTAAATAATTCAGCAAAGTCCTTAAATAATGCAGCAGAGTCCTTAAATTTTACAGCAGAGTCCTTAAGTGCCACAGCAGAGTCCTTAAATACCGCAGCAGAGTGCTTAAATAATGCAGCAGAGTCCTTAAATAATGCAGCAAAGTCCTTAAATACTGAAGCAGAGTCCTTAAATATTGCAACAAAGTCCTAAAATAATGCAGCAGAGTCCTTAAATACCGCAGCAGAGTCGTTAAATATTGCAGCAAAGTACTTAAATAATGCAGCAGAGTCCTTAAATACCGCAGCAGATTGCTTAAATAATGTAGCAGAGTCCTTAAATAATGCAACAGAGTCCTTAAATAATGCAGCAGAGTCCTTAAATAATGCAACAAAGTCCTTAAATAATGCAGCAGAGTCCTTAAATACCGCAGCAGGGTCATTAAATAATGCAGCAAAGTCCTTAAATAATGCAGCAGAGTACTTAAATACCGGAGCAGAGTGCTTAAATAATGCAGCAGAGTCCTTAAATAATGCAGCACCATCCTTAAATAATGCAGCAAAGTCCTTAAATACTGAAGCAGAGTCCTTAAATATTGCAAAAAAGTCCTAAAATAATGCAGCAGAATCCTTAAATACCGCAGCAGAGTCCTTAAATATTGCAGCAAAGTACTTAAATAATGCAGCAGAGTCCTTAAATAATGCAACAAAGTCCTTAAATAATGCAGCATAGTCCTTAACTAATGCAACAAAGTCTATAAATAATGCAGCAGAGTCCTTAAATAATGCAGCAAAGTCCTTAAATAATGCAGCAGAGTCCTTAGATAATGCAACAATGTCCTTAAATAATGCAGCAGAGTCCTTAAATAACGCAGCAGAGTACTTAAATAATTCAGCAAAGTCCTTAAATAATGCAGCAGAGTCCTTAAATAATGCAGCAGAGTCCTCAAATGCTTCAGCAGAGTGAATACATAATGCAGCAGAGTCCTTAAATAATGCAACAAAGTCCTTAAATATTGCAGCAGAGTCCTTAAATAATGCAGCAAAGTCCTTAAATAAAGCAGCAGAGTCCTTAAAAAATGCAACAAAGTCCTTAAATAATGCAGCAGAGTCCTTAAATACTGAAGCAGAGTCCTTATCTTTGCAGAAAAGTCCTTAAATACCGCAGCAAAGTCATTAAATTATGCAGCAAAGTCCTTAAATAATGCAGCAGAGTCCTTAAATACCGCAGCAGATTGCTTAAATAATGTAGCAGAGTCCTTCAATAATGCAACAGAGTCCTTAAATAATGCAGCAGAGTCCTTAAATAATGCAACAAAGTCCTTAAATAATGCAGCAGAGTCCTTAAATACTGAAGCAGAGTCCTTAAATATTGCAGCAAAGTCCTTAAATAATGCAGCAGAGTCCTTAAATACCACAGCAGAGTCCTTAAATATTGCAGCAAAGTACTTAAATAATGCAGCAGAGTCCTTAAATAATGCAACAAAGTCCTTAAATAATGCAGCAGAATCCTTAAATAATGCAACAAAGTCCTTAAATAATAATGAAGAGTCCGTAAATACCGCAGCAGAGTCATTAAATAATGCAGCAAAGTCCTTAAATAATGCAGCAGAGTCCTTAAGTACCGCAGCAGAGTGCTTAAATAATGCAACAGAGTCCTCAAATGCTTCAGCAGAGTCCTTAAATAATGCAGCATAGTCCTTAAATAATGCAGCAGAGACCTTAAATAATGCAACAAAGTCCTTAAATAATGCAGCAGTCCTTAAATAATGCAGCAAAGTCCTTAAATAATGCTGCAGAGTCCTTAAATATTGCAGCAAATTCCTTAAATAATGCAGCAGAGTCCTTAAATACCGCAGCAGAGTCCTTACATAATGCAACAAAGTCACTAAATAATGCAGCAGAGTCCTTAAATAATGAAGCAGAGTCCTTAAATAATGCAGCAAATTCCTTAAATAATGTAGCAGAGTCCTTAAAAAATGCAACAAAATCCTTAAATAATGCAGCAGAATCCTTAAATAATGCAGCAAAGTCCTTAAATAATGCAACAGAGTCCTTAAATACTGAAGCAGAGTCCTTAAATAATGCAGCAGAGTCCTTAAATAATGCAGCAGAGTTCTAAAATGCTTCAGCAGAGTCCTTAAATATTGCAACAAAGTCCTAAAATAATGCAGCAGAATCCTTAAATACCGCAGCAGAGTCCTTAAATATTGCAGCAAAGTACTTAAATAAGGCAGCAGAGTCCTTAAATAATGCAACAAAGTCCTTCAATAATGCAGCTTAGTCCTTAACTAATGCAACAAAGTCAATAAATAATGCAGCAGAGTCCTTAAATAATGCAGCAACGTCCTTAAATAATGCAGCAGAGTCCTTAGATAATGCAACAACGTCCTTAAATAATGCAGCAGAGTCCTTAAATACCGCAGCAGAGTACTTAAATAATTCAGCAAAGTCCTTAAATAATGCAGCAGAGTCCTTAAATAATGCAGCAGAGTCCTCAAATGCTTCAGCAGAGTCAATACATAATGCAGCAGAGTCCTTAAATAATGCAACAAAGTCCTTAAATAATGCAGCAGAGTCCTTAAATAATGCAGCAAAGTCCTTAAATAAAGCAGCAGAGTCCTTACATAATGCAACAAAGTCCTTAAATAATGCAGCCGAGTCCTTAAATACTGAAGCAGAGTCCTTAAATTTGCAGCAAAGTCCTTAAATACCGCAGCAGAGTCATTAAATAATGCAGCAAAGTCCTTAAATAATGCAGCAGAGTCCTTAAATACCGCAGCAGATTGCTTTAATAATGTAGCAGAGTCCTTAAATAATGCAACAGAGTCCTTAAATAATGCAGCAGAGTCCTTAAATAATGCAACATAGTTCTTAAATAATGCAGCAAAGTCCTTAAATTATGCAGCAGAGTCCTTAAATACCGCAGCAGATTGCTTACATAATGTAGCAGAGTCCTTAAATAATGCAACAGAGTCCTTAAATAATGCAGCAGAGTCCTCAAAAGCTTCAGAAGAGTCATTAAATAATGCAGCAGCGTCCTTAAATAATGTAGCAAATTCATTAAATAATGCAGCAGAGACCTTAAATAATGCAACAAAGTCCTTAAATTATGCAGCCGAGTCCTTAACTAATACAGCAAAGCCCTTAAATAATGCAGCAGAGTCGTTAAGTAATGCAGCAAATTACTTAAATAATGCAGCAGTGTACTTAAATAATGCAACAAAGTCCATAAATAATGAAGCAAAGTCCTTAAATAATGCAGCAGAGTCCTTAAATACCGCAGCAGAGAACTTAAATAATGCAAGAAAGTCCCTAAGTAATGCAGTAGAGTCCTTAAATCCTGAAGCAGAGTCCTAAAATAATGCAGCTAATTCCTTAAATAATGCAGTAGAGTCCTTAAATACCGCAGCAGAGTCCTTAAATAATTCAGCAAAGTCCTTAAATAATGCAGCAGAGTCCTTAAATTTTACAGCAGAGTCCTTAAGTGCCACAGCAGAGTCCTTAAATACCGCAGCAGAGTGCTTAAATAATGCAGCAGAGTCCTTAAATAATGCAGCAAAGTCCTTAAATACTGAAGCAGAGTCCTTAAATATTGCAACAAAGTCCTAAAATAATGCAGCAGAGTCCTTAAATACCGCAGCAGAGTCGTTAAATATTGCAGCAAAGTACTTAAATAATGCAGCAGAGTCCTTAAATACCGCAGCAGATTGCTTAAATAATCTAGCAGAGTCCTTAAATAATGCAACAGAGTCCTTAAATAATGCAGCAGAGTCCTTAAATAATGCAACAAAGTCCTTAAATAATGCAGCAGAGTCCTTAAATACCGCAGCAGAGTCATTAAATAATGCAGCAAAGTCCTTAAATAATGCAGCAGAGTACTTAAATACCGGAGCAGAGTGCTTAAATAATGCAGCAGAGTCCTTAAATAATGCAGCACCATCCTTAAATAATGCAGCAAAGTCCTTAAATACTGAAGCAGAGTCCTTAAATATTGCAAAAAAGTCCTAAAATAATGCAGCAGAATCCTTAAATACCGCAGCAGAGTCCTTAAATATTGCAGCAAAGTACTTAAATAATGCAGCAGAGTCCTTAAATAATGCAACAAAGTCCTTAAATAATGCAGCATAGTCCTTAACTAATGCAACAAAGTCTATAAATAATGCAGCTGAGTCCTTAAATAATGCAGCAAAGTCCTTAAATAATGCAGCAGAGTCCTTAGATAATGCAACAACGTCCTTAAATAATGCAGCAGAGTTCTTAAATAACGCAGCAGAGTACTTAAATAATTCAGCAAAGTCCTTAAATAATGCAGCAGAGTCCTCAAATGCTTCAGCAGAGTGAATACATAATGCAGCAGAGTCCTTAAATAATGCAACAAAGTCCTTAAATAATGCAGCAGAGTCCTTAAATAATGCAGCAAAGTCCTTAAATAAAGCAGCAGAGTCCTTAAAAAATGCAACAAAGTCCTTAAATAATGCAGCAGAGTCCTTAAATACTGAAGCAGAGTCCTTATCTTTGCAGAAAAGTCCTTAAATACCGCAGCAGAGTCATTAAATTATGCAGCAAAGTCCTTAAATAATGCAGCAGAGTCCTTAAATACCGCAGCAGATTGCTTAAATAATGTAGCAGAGTCCTTAAATAATGCAACAGAGTCCTTAAATAATGCAGCAGAGTCCTTAAATAATGCAACAAAGTCCTTAAATAATGCAGCAGAGTCCTTAAATACTGAAGCAGAGTCCTTAAATATTGCAGCAAAGTCCTTAAATAATGCAACAGAGTCCTTAAATACCACAGCAGAGTCCTTAAATATTGCAGCAAAGTACTTAAATAATGCAGCAGAGTCCTTAAATAATGCAACAAAGTCCTTAAATAATGCAGCAGAATCCTTAAATAATGCAACAAAGTCCTTAAGTAATAATGAAGAGTCCGTAAATACCGCAGCAGAGTCATTAAATAATGCAGCAAAGTCCTTAAATAATGCAGCAGAGTCCTTAAGTACCGCAGCAGAGTGCTTAAATAATGCAACAGAGTCCTCAAATGCTTCAGCAGAGTCCTTAAATAATGCAGCATAGTCCTTAAATAATGCAGCAGAGACCTTAAATAATGCAACAAAGTCCGTAAATAATGCAGCAGTCCTTAAATAATGCAGCAAAGTCCTTAAATAATGCTGCAGAGTCCTTAAATATTGCAGCAAATTCCTTAAATAATGCAGCAGAGTCCTTAAATACCGCAGCAGAGTCCTTACATAATGCAACAAAGTCACTAAATAATGCAGCAGAGTCCTTAAATAATGAAGCAGAGTCCTTAAATAATGCAGCAAATTCCTTAAATAATGTAGCAGAGTCCTTAAAAAATGCAACAAAATCCTTAAATAATGCAGCAGAATCCTTAAATAATGCAGCAAAGTCCTTAAATAATGCAACAGAGTCCTTAAATACTGAAGCAGAGTCCTTAAATAATGCAGCAGAGTCCTTAAATAATGCAGCAGAGTTCTAAAATGCTTCAGCAGAGTCCTTAAATATTGCAACAAAGTCCTAAAATAATGCAGCAGAATCCTTAAATACCGCAGCAGAGTCCTTAAATATTGCAGCAAAGTACTTAAATAAGGCAGCAGAGTCCTTAAATAATGCAACAAAGTCCTTCAATAATGCAGCATAGTCCTTAACTAATGCAACAAAGTCAATAAATAATGCAGCAGAGTCCTTAAATAATGCAGCAACGTCCTTAAATAATGCAGCAGAGTCCTTAGATAATGCAACAACGTCCTTAAATAATGCAGCAGAGTCCTTAAATACCGCAGCAGAGTACTTAAATAATTCAGCAAAGTCCTTAAATAATGCAGCAGAGTCCTTAAATAATGCAGCAGAGTCCTCAAATGCTTCAGCAGAGTCAATACATAATGCAGCAGAGTCCTTAAATAATGCAACAAAGTCCTTAAATAATGCAGCAGAGTCCTTAAATAATGCAGCAAAGTCCTTAAATAAAGCAGCAGAGTCCTTACATAATGCAACAAAGTCCTTAAATAATGCAGCCGAGTCCTTAAATACTGAAGCAGAGTCCTTAAATTTGCAGCAAAGTCCTTAAATACCGCAGCAGAGTCATTAAATAATGCAGCAAAGTCCTTAAATAATGCAGCAGAGTCCTTAAATACCGCAGCAGATTGCTTTAATAATGTAGCAGATTCCTTAAATAATGCAACAGAGTCCTTAAATAATGCAGCAGAGTCCTTAAATAATGCAACATAGTTCTTAAATAATGCAGCAAAGTCCTTAAATTATGCAGCAGAGTCCTTAAATACCGCAGCAGATTGCTTATATAATGTAGCAGAGTCCTTAAATAATGCAACAGAATCCTTAAATAATGCAGCAGAGTCCTCAAAAGCTTCAGAAGAGTCATTAAATAATGCAGCAGAGTCCTTAAATAATGTAGCAAATTCATTAAATAATGCAGCAGAGACCTTAAATAATGCAACAAAGTCCTTAAATTATGCAGCCGAGTCCTTAAATAATACAGCAAAGCCCTTAAATAATGCAGCAGAGTCGTTAAGTAATGCAGCAAATTACTTAAATAATGCAGCAGTGTACTTAAATAATGCAACAAAGTCCATAAATAATGAAGCAAAGTCCTTAAATAATGCAGCAGAGTCCTTAAATACCGCAGCAGAGAACTTAAATAATGCAAGAAAGTCCCTAAATAATGCAGTAGAGTCCTTAAATCCTGAAGCAGAGTCCTAAAATAATGCAGCTAATTCCTTAAATAATGCAGTAGAGTCCTTAAATACCGCAGCAGAGTCCTTAAATAATTCAGCAAAGTCCTTAAATAATGCAGCAGAGTCCTTAAATTTTACAGCAGAGTCCTTAAGTGCCACAGCAGAGTCCTTAAATACCGCAGCAGAGTGCTTAAATAATGCAGCAGAGTCCTTAAATAATGCAGCAAAGTCCTTAAATACTGAAGCAGAGTCCTTAAATATTGCAACAAAGTCCTAAAATAATGCAGCAGAGTCCTTAAATACCGCAGCAGAGTCGTTAAATATTGCAGCAAAGTACTTAAATAATGCAGCAGAGTCCTTAAATACCGCAGCAGATTGCTTAAATAATGTAGCAGAGTCCTTAAATAATGCAACAGAGTCCTTAAATAATGCAGCAGAGTCCTTAAATAATGCAACAAAGTCCTTAAATAATGCAGCAGAGTCCTTAAATACTGAATCAGAGTCCTTAAATATTGCAGCAAAGTCCTTAAATAATGCATCAGAGTCCTTAAATACCGCAGCCGATTACTTAAATAATTCAGCAAAGTCCTTAAATAATGCAGCAGAGTCCTTAAGTGCCACAGCAGAGTCCTTAAATACCGCAGCGGAGTGCTTAAATAATGCAGCAGAGTCCTTAAATAATGCAGCACCATCCTTAAATAATGCAGCAAAGTCCTTAAATACTGAAGCAGAGTCCTTAAATATTGCAAAAAAGTCCTAAAATAATGCAGCAGAATCCTTAAATACCGCAGCAGAGTCCTTAAATATTGCAGCAAAGTACTTAAATAATGCAGCAGAGTCCTTAAATAATGCAACAAAGTCCTTAAATAATGCAGCATAGTCCTTAACTAATGCAACAAAGTCTATAAATAAGGCAGCAGAGTCCTTAAATAATGCAGCAAAGTCCTTAAATAATGCAGCAGAGTCCTTAGATAATGCAACAACGTCCTTAAATAATGCAGCAGAGTCCTTAAATAACTCAGCAGAGTACTTAAATAATTCAGCAAAGTCCTTAAATAATGCAGCAGAGTCCTTAAATAATGCAGCAGAGTCCTCAAATGCTTCAGCAGAGTGAATACATAATGCAGCAGAGTCCTTAAATAATGCAACAAAGTCCTTAAATAATGCAGCAGAGTCCTTAAATAATGCAGCAAAGTCCTTAAATAAAGCAGAAGAGTCCTTAAATAATGCAACAAAGTCCTTAAATAATGCAGCAGAGTCCTTAAATACTGAAGCAGAGTCCATATCTTTGCAGAAAAGTCCTTAAATACCGCAGCAGAGTCATTAAATTATGCAGCAAAGTCCTTAAATAATGCAGCAGAGTCCTGAAATACCGCAGCAGATTGCTTAAATAATGTAGCAGAGTCCTTAAATAATGCCACAGAGTCCTTAAATAATGCAGCAGAGTCCTTAAATAATGCAACAAAGTCCTTAAATAATGCAGCAGAGTCCTTAAATACTGAAGCAGAGTCCTTAAATATTGCAGCAAAGTCTTTAAATAATGCAGCAGAGTCCTTAAATACCGCAGCAGAGTCCTTAAATATTGCAGCAAAGTACTTAAATAATGCAGCAGAGTCCTTAAATAATGCAACAAAGTCCTTAAATAATGCAGCAGAATCCTTAAATAATGCAACAAAGTCCTTAAGTAATAATGAAGAGTCCTTAAATACCGCAGCAGAGTCATTAAATAATGCAGCAAAGTCCTTAAATAATGCAGCAGAGTCCTTAAGTACCGCAGCAGAGTGCTTAAATAATGCAACAGAGTCTACAAATGCTTCAGCAGAGTCATGAAATAATGCAGCATAGTCCTTAAATAATGCAGCAAATTCATTAAATAATGCAGCAGAGACCTTAAATAATGCAACAAAGTCCTTAAATAATGCAGCAGAGTCCTTAAATAATGCAGCAAAGTCCTTAAATAATGCTGCAGAGTCCTTAAATATTGCAGCAAATTCCATAAATAATGCAGCAGAGTCCTTAAATACCGCAGCAGAGTCCTTACATAATGCAACAAAGTCACTAAATAATGCAGCAGAGTCCTTAAATAATGAAGCATAGTCCTTAAATAATGCAGCAAAGTCCTTAAATAATGCTGCAGAGTCCTTAAATATTGCAGCAAATTCCTTAAATAATGCAGCAGAGTCCTTAAATACCGCAGCAGAGTCCTTACATAATGCAACAAAGTCACTAAATAATGCAGCAGAGTCCTTAAATAATGAAGCAGAGTCCTTAAATAATACAGCAAATTCCTTAAATAATGTAGCAGAGTCCTTAAAAAATGCAACAAAATCCTTAAATAATGCAGCAGAATCCTTAAATAATGCAGCAAAGTCCTTAAATAATGCAACAGAGTCCTTAAATACTGAAGCAGAGTCCTTAAATAATGCAGCAGAGTCCTTAAATAATGCAGCAGAGTTCTAAAATGCTTCAGCAGAGTCCTTAAATATTGCAACAAAGTCCTAAAATAATGCAACAGAATCCTTAAATACCGCAGCAGAGTCCTTAAATATTGCAGCAAAGTACTTAAATAAGGCAGCAGAGTCCTTAAATAATGCAACAAAGTCCTTCAATAATGCAGCATAGTCCTTAACTAATGCAACAAAGTCAATAAATAATGCAGCAGAGTCCTTAAATAATGCAGCAATGTCCTTAAATAATGCAGCAGAGTCCTTAGATAATGCAACAACGTCCTTAAATAATGCAGCAGAGTCCTTAAATACCGCAGCAGAGTACTTAAATAATTCAGCAAAGTCCTTAAATAATGCAGCAGAGTCCTTAAATAATGCAGCAGAGTCCTCAAATGCTTCAGCAGAGTCAATACATAATGCAGCAGAGTCCTTAAATAATGCAACAAAGTCCTTAAATAATGCAGCAGAGTCCTTAAATAATGCAGCAAAGTCCTTAAATAAAGCAGCAGAGTCCTTACATAATGCAACAAAGTCCTTAAATAATGCAGCCGAGTCCTTAAATACTGAAGCAGAGTCCTTAAATTTGCAGCAAAGTCCTTAAATACCGCAGCAGAGTCATTAAATAATGCAGCAAAGTCCTTAAATAATGCAGCAGAGTCCTTAAATACCGCAGCAGATTGCTTTAATAATGTAGCAGAGTCCTTAAATAATGCAACAGAGTCCTTAAATAATGCAGCAGAGTCCTTAAATAATGCAACATAGTTCTTAAATAATGCAGCAAAGTCCTTAAATTATGCAGCAGAGTCCTTAAATACCGCAGCAGATTGCTTACATAATGTAGCAGAGTCCTTAAATAATGCAACAGAGTCCTTAAATAATGCAGCAGAGTCCTCAAAAGCTTCAGAAGAGTCATTAAATAATGCAGCAGCGTCCTTAAATAATGTAGCAAATTCATTAAATAATGCAGCAGAGACCTTAAATAATGCAACAAAGTCCTTAAATTATGCAGCCGAGTCCTTAACTAATACAGCAAAGCCCTTAAATAATGCAGCAGAGTCGTTAAGTAATGCAGCAAATTACTTAAATAATGCAGCAGTATACTTAAATAATGCAACAAAGTCCATAAATAATGAAGCAAAGTCCTTAAATAATGCAGCAGAGTCCTTAAATACCGCAGCAGAGAACTTAAATAATGCAAGAAAGTCCCTAAGTAATGCAGTAGAGTCCTTAAATCCTGAAGCAGAGTCCTAAAATAATGCAGCTAATTCCTTAAATAATGCAGTAGAGTCCTTAAATACCGCAGCAGAGTCCTTAAATAATTCAGCAAAGTCCTTAAATAATGCAGCAGAGTCCTTAAATTTTACAGCAGAGTCCTTAAGTGCCACAGCAGAGTCCTTAAATACCGCAGCAGAGTGCTTAAATAATGCAGCAGAGTCCTTAAATAATGCAGCAAAGTCCTTAAATACTGAAGCAGAGTCCTTAAATATTGCAACAAAGTAATAAAATAATGCAGCAGAGTCCTTAAATACCGCAGCAGAGTCGTTAAATATTGCAGCAAAGTACTTAAATAATGCAGCAGAGTCCTTAAATACCGCAGCAGATTGCTTAAATAATGTAGCAGAGTCCTTAAATAATGCAACAGAGTCCTTAAATAATGCTGCAGAGTCCTTAAATAATGCAACAAAGTCCTTAAATAATGCAGCAGAGTCCTTAAATACCGCAGCAGAGTCATTAAATAATGCAGCAAAGTCCTTAAATAATGCAGCAGAGTACTTAAATACCGGAGCAGAGTGCTTAAATAATGCAGCAGAGTCCTTAAATAATGCAGCACCATCCTTAAATAATGCAGCAAAGTCCTTAAATACTGAAGCAGAGTCCTTAAATATTGCAAAAAAGTCCTAAAATAATGCAGCAGAATCCTTAAATACCGCAGCAGAGTCCTTAAATATTGCAGCAAAGTACTTAAATAATGCAGCAGAGTCCTTAAATAATGCAACAAAGTCCTTAAATAATGCAGCATAGTCCTTAACTAATGCAACAAAGTCTATAAATAATGCAGCAGAGTCCTTAAATAATGCAGCAAAGTCCTTAAATAATGCAGCAGAGTCCTTAGATAATGCAACAACGTCCTTAAATAATGCAGCAGAGTCCTTAAATAACGCAGCAGAGTACTTAAATAATTCAGCAAAGTCCTTAAATAATGCAGCAGAGTCCTTAAATAATGCAACAAAGTCCTTAAATAATGCAGCAGAGTCCTTAAATAATGCAGCAAAGTCCTTAAATAAAGCAGCAGAGTCCTTACATAATGCAACAAAGTCCTTAAATAATGCAGCCGAGTCCTTAAATACTGAAGCAGAGTCCTTAAATTTGCAGCAAAGTCCTTAAATACCGCAGCAGAGTCATTAAATAATGCAGCAAAGTCCTTAAATAATGCAGCACAGTCCTTAAATACCGCAGCAGATTGCTTTAATAATGTAGCAGATTCCTTAAATAATGCAACAGAGTCCTTAAATAATGCAGCAGAGTCCTTAAATAATGCAACATAGTTCTTAAATAATGCAGCAAAGTCCTTAAATTATGCAGCAGAGTCCTTAAATACCGCAGCAGATTGCTTATATAATGTAGCAGAGTCCTTAAATAATGCAACAGAGTCCTTAAATAATGCAGCAGAGTCCTCAAAAGCTTCAGAAGAGTCATTAAATAATGCAGCAGAGTCCTTAAATAATGTAGCAAATTCATTAAATAATGCAGCAGAGACCTTAAATAATGCAACAAAGTCCTTAAATTATGCAGCCGAGTCCTTAAATAATACAGCAAAGCCCTTAAATAATGCAGCAGAGTCGTTAAGTAATGCAGCAAATTACTTAAATAATGCAGCAATGTACTTAAATAATGCAACAAAGTCCATAAATAATGAAGCAAAGTCCTTAAATAATGCAGCAGAGTCCTTAAATACCGCAGCAGAGAACTTAAATAATGCAAGAAAGTCCCTAAATAATGCAGTAGAGTCCTTAAATCCTGAAGCAGAGTCCTAAAATAATGCAGCTAATTCCTTAAATAATGCAGTAGAGTCCTTAAATACCGCAGCAGAGTCCTTAAATAATTCAGCAAAGTCCTTAAATAATGCAGCAGAGTCCTTAAATTTTACAGCAGAGTCCTTAAGTGCCACAGCAGAGTCCTTAAATACCGCAGCAGAGTGCTTAAATAATGCAGCAGAGTCCTTAAATAATGCAGCAAAGTCCTTAAATACTGAAGCAGAGTCCTTAAATATTGCAACAAAGTCCTAAAATAATGCAGCAGAGTCCTTAAATACCGCAGCAGAGTCGTTAAATATTGCAGCAAAGTACTTAAATAATGCAGCAGAGTCCTTAAATACCGCAGCAGATTGCTTAAATAATGTAGCAGAGTCCTTAAATAATGCAACAGAGTCCTTAAATAATGCAGCAGAGTCCTTAAATAATGCAACAAAGTCCTTAAATAATGCAGCAGAGTCCTTAAATACTGAATCAGAGTCCTTAAATATTGCAGCAAAGTCCTTAAATAATGCATCAGAGTCCTTAAATACCGCAGCCGATTACTTAAATAATTCAGCAAAGTCCTTAAATAATGCAGCAGAGTCCTTAAGTGCCACAGCAGAGTCCTTAAATACCGCAGCGGAGTGCTTAAATAATGCAGCAGAGTCCTTAAATAATGCAGCACCATCCTTAAATAATGCAGCAAAGTCCTTAAATACTGAAGCAGAGTCCTTAAATATTGCAAAAAAGTCCTAAAATAATGCAGCAGAATCCTTAAATACCGCAGCAGAGTCCTTAAATATTGCAGCAAAGTACTTAAATAATGCAGCAGAGTCCTTAAATAATGCAACAAAGTCCTTAAATAATGCAGCATAGTCCTTAACTAATGCAACAAAGTCTATAAATAAGGCAGCAGAGTCCTTAAATAATGCAGCAAAGTCCTTAAATAATGCAGCAGAGTCCTTAGATAATGCAACAACGTCCTTAAATAATGCAGCAGAGTCCTTAAATAACTCAGCAGAGTACTTAAATAATTCAGCAAAGTCCTTAAATAATGCAGCAGAGTCCTTAAATAATGCAGCAGAGTCCTCAAATGCTTCAGCAGAGTGAATACATAATGCAGCAGAGTCCTTAAATAATGCAACAAAGTCCTTAAATAATGCAGCAGAGTCCTTAAATAATGCAGCAAAGTCCTTAAATAAAGCAGAAGAGTCCTTAAATAATGCAACAAAGTCCTTAAATAATGCAGCAGAGTCCTTAAATACTGAAGCAGAGTCCATATCTTTGCAGAAAAGTCCTTAAATACCGCAGCAGAGTCATTAAATTATGCAGCAAAGTCCTTAAATAATGCAGCAGAGTCCTGAAATACCGCAGCAGATTGCTTAAATAATGTAGCAGAGTCCTTAAATAATGCCACAGAGTCCTTAAATAATGCAGCAGAGTCCTTAAATAATGCAACAAAGTCCTTAAATAATGCAGCAGAGTCCTTAAATACTGAAGCAGAGTCCTTAAATATTGCAGCAAAGTCTTTAAATAATGCAGCAGAGTCCTTAAATACCGCAGCAGAGTCCTTAAATATTGCAGCAAAGTACTTAAATAATGCAGCAGAGTCCTTAAATAATGCAACAAAGTCCTTAAATAATGCAGCAGAATCCTTAAATAATGCAACAAAGTCCTTAAGTAATAATGAAGAGTCCTTAAATACCGCAGCAGAGTCATTAAATAATGCAGCAAAGTCCTTAAATAATGCAGCAGAGTCCTTAAGTACCGCAGCAGAGTGCTTAAATAATGCAACAGAGTCTACAAATGCTTCAGCAGAGTCATGAAATAATGCAGCATAGTCCTTAAATAATGCAGCAAATTCATTAAATAATGCAGCAGAGACCTTAAATAATGCAACAAAGTCCTTAAATAATGTAGCAGAGTCCTTAAATAATGCAGCAAAGTCCTTAAATAATGCTGCAGAGTCCTTAAATATTGCAGCAAATTCCATAAATAATGCAGCAGAGTCCTTAAATACCGCAGCAGAGTCCTTACATAATGCAACAAAGTCACTAAATAATGCAGCAGAGTCCTTAAATAATGAAGCATAGTCCTTAAATAATGCAGCAAAGTCCTTAAATAATGCTGCAGAGTCCTTAAATATTGCAGCAAATTCCTTAAATAATGCAGCAGAGTCCTTAAATACCGCAGCAGAGTCCTTACATAATGCAACAAAGTCACTAAATAATGCAGCAGAGTCCTTAAATAATGAAGCAGAGTCCTTAAATAATGCAGCAAATTCCTTAAATAATGTAGCAGAGTCCTTAAAAAATGCAACAAAATCCTTAAATAATGCAGCAGAATCCTTAAATAATGCAGCAAAGTCCTTAAATAATGCAACAGAGTCCTTAAATACTGAAGCAGAGTCCTTAAATAATGCAGCAGAGTCCTTAAATAATGCAGCAGAGTTCTAAAATGCTTCAGCAGAGTCCTTAAATATTGCAACAAAGTCCTAAAATAATGCAGCAGAATCCTTAAATACCGCAGCAGAGTCCTTAAATATTGCAGCAAAGTACTTAAATAAGGCAGCAGAGTCCTTAAATAATGCAACAAAGTCCTTCAATAATGCAGCATAGTCCTTAACTAATGCAACAAAGTCAATAAATAATGCAGCAGAGTCCTTAAATAATGCAGCAATGTCCTTAAATAATGCAGCAGAGTCATTAGATAATGCAACAACGTCCTTAAATAATGCAGCAGAGTCCTTAAATACCGCAGCAGAGTACTTAAATAATTCAGCAAAGTCCTTAAATAATGCAGCAGAGTCCTTAAATAATGCAGCAGAGTCCTTAAATAATGCAGCAGAGTCCTTAAATAATGCAGCAGAGTCCTCAAATGCTTCAGCAGAGTCAATACATAATGCAGCAGAGTCCTTAAATAATGCAACAAAGTCCTTAAATAATGCAGCAGAGTCCTTAAATAATGCAGCAAAGTCCTTAAATAAAGCAGCAGAGTCCTTACATAATGCAACAAAGTCCTTAAATAATGCAGCCGAGTCCTTAAATACTGAAGCAGAGTCCTTAAATTTGCAGCAAAGTCCTTAAATACCGCAGCAGAGTCATTAAATAATGCAGCAAAGTCCTTAAATAATGCAGCAGAGTCCTTAAATACCGCAGCAGATTGCTTTAATAATGTAGCAGAGTCCTTAAATAATGCAACAGAGTCCTTAAATAATGCAGCAGAGTCCTTAAATAATGCAACATAGTTCTTAAATAATGCA
Organism: Phyllobates terribilis; assembly: GCF_046119375.1. Classification (NCBI taxonomy): domain Eukaryota; kingdom Metazoa; phylum Chordata; class Amphibia; order Anura; family Dendrobatidae; genus Phyllobates; species Phyllobates terribilis. The sequence goes on along the minus strand of NW_027362840.1, from coordinate 4,284,426 downwards.
GCAAAGTCCTTAAATTATGCAGCAGAGTCCTTAAATACCGCAGCAGATTGCTTACATAATGTAGCAGAGTCCTTAAATAATGCAACAGAGTCCTTAAATAATGCAGCAGAGTCCTCAAAAGCTTCAGAAGAGTCATTAAATAATGCAGCAGCGTCCTTAAATAATGTAACAAATTCATTAAATAATGCAGCAGAGACCTTAAATAATGCAACAAAGTCCTTAAATTATGCAGCCGAGTCCTTAACTAATACAGCAAAGCCCTTAAATAATGCAGCAGAGTCGTTAAGTAATGCAGCAAATTACTTAAATAATGCAGCAGTGTACTTAAATAATGCAACAAAGTCCATAAATAATGAAGCAAAGTCCTTAAATAATGCAGCAGAGTCCTTAAATACCGCAGCAGAGAACTTAAATAATGCAAGAAAGTCCCTAAATAATGCAGTAGAGTCCTTAAATCCTGAAGCAGAGTCCTAAAATAATGCAGCTAATTCCTTAAATAATGCAGTAGAGTCCTTAAATACCGCAGCAGAGTCCTTAAATAATTCAGCAAAGTCCTTAAATAATGCAGCAGAGTCCTTAAATTTTACAGCAGAGTCCTTAAGTGCCACAGCAGAGTCCTTAAATACTGCAGCAGAGTGCTTAAATAATGCAGCAGAGTCCTTAAATAATGCAGCAAAGTCCTTAAATACTGAAGCAGAGTCCTTAAATATTGCAACAAAGTCCTAAAATAATGCAGCAGAGTCCTTAAATACCGCAGCAGAGTCGTTAAATATTGCAGCAAAGTACTTAAATAATGCAGCAGAGTCCTTAAATACCGCAGCAGATTGCTTAAATAATGTAGCAGAGTCCTTAAATAATGCAACAGAGTCCTTAAATAATGCAGCAGAGTCCTTAAATAATGCAACAAAGTCCTTAAATAATGCAGCAGAGTCCTTAAATACTGAATCAGAGTCCTTAAATATTGCAGCAAAGTCCTTAAATAATGCATCAGAGTCCTTAAATACCGCAGCCGATTACTTAAATAATTCAGCAAAGTCCTTAAATAATGCAGCAGAGTCCTTAAGTGCCACAGCAGAGTCCTTAAATACCGCAGCGGAGTGCTTAAATAATGCAGCAGAGTCCTTAAATAATGCAGCACCATCCTTAAATAATGCAGCAAAGTCCTTAAATACTGAAGCAGAGTCCTTAAATATTGCAAAAAAGTCCTAAAATAATGCAGCAGAATCCTTAAATACCGCAGCAGAGTCCTTAAATATTGCAGCAAAGTACTTAAATAATGCAGCAGAGTCCTTAAATAATGCAACAAAGTCCTTAAATAATGCAGCATAGTCCTTAACTAATGCAACAAAGTCTATAAATAAGGCAGCAGAGTCCTTAAATAATGCAGCAAAGTCCTTAAATAATGCAGCAGAGTCCTTAGATAATGCAACAACGTCCTTAAATAATGCAGCAGAGTCCTTAAATAACTCAGCAGAGTACTTAAATAATTCAGCAAAGTCCTTAAATAATGCAGCAGAGTCCTTAAATAATGCAGCAGAGTCCTCAAATGCTTCAGCAGAGTGAATACATAATGCAGCAGAGTCCTTAAATAATGCAACAAAGTCCTTAAATAATGCAGCAGAGTCCTTAAATAATGCAGCAAAGTCCTTAAATAAAGCAGAAGAGTCCTTAAATAATGCAACAAAGTCCTTAAATAATGCAGCAGAGTCCTTAAATACTGAAGCAGAGTCCATATCTTTGCAGAAAAGTCCTTAAATACCGCAGCAGAGTCATTAAATTATGCAGCAAAGTCCTTAAATAATGCAGCAGAGTCCTGAAATACCGCAGCAGATTGCTTAAATAATGTAGCAGAGTCCTTAAATAATGCCACAGAGTCCTTAAATAATGCAGCAGAGTCCTTAAATAATGCAACAAAGTCCTTAAATAATGCAGCAGAGTCCTTAAATACTGAAGCAGAGTCCTTAAATATTGCAGCAAAGTCTTTACATAATGCAGCAGAGTCCTTAAATACCGCAGCAGAGTCCTTAAATATTGCAGCAAAGTACTTAAATAATGCAGCAGAGTCCTTAAATAATGCAACAAAGTCCTTAAATAATGCAGCAGAATCCTTAAATAATGCAACAAAGTCCTTAAGTAATAATGAAGAGTCCTTAAATACCGCAGCAGAGTCATTAAATAATGCAGCAAAGTCCTTAAATAATGCAGCAGAGTCCTTAAGTACCGCAGCAGAGTGCTTAAATAATGCAACAGAGTCTACAAATGCTTCAGCAGAGTCATGAAATAATGCAGCATAGTCCTTAAATAATGCAGCAAATTCATTAAATAATGCAGCAGAGACCTTAAATAATGCAACAAAGTCCTTAAATAATGCAGCAGAGTCCTTAAATAATGCAGCAAAGTCCTTAAATAATGCTGCAGAGTCCTTAAATATTGCAGCAAATTCCATAAATAATGCAGCAGAGTCCTTAAATACCGCAGCAGAGTCCTTACATAATGCAACAAAGTCACTAAATAATGCAGCAGAGTCCTTAAATAATGAAGCATAGTCCTTAAATAATGCAGCAAAGTCCTTAAATAATGCTGCAGAGTCCTTAAATATTGCAGCAAATTCCTTAAATAATGCAGCAGAGTCCTTAAATACCGCAGCAGAGTCCTTACATAATGCAACAAAGTCACTAAATAATGCAGCAGAGTCCTTAAATAATGAAGCAGAGTCCTTAAATAATGCAGCAAATTCCTTAAATAATGTAGCAGAGTCCTTAAAAAATGCAACAAAATCCTTAAATAATGCAGCAGAATCCTTAAATAATGCAGCAAAGTCCTTAAATAATGCAACAGAGTCCTTAAATACTGAAGCAGAGTCCTTAAATAATGCAGCAGAGTCCTTAAATAATGCAGCAGAGTTCTAAAATGCTTCAGCAGAGTCCTTAAATATTGCAACAAAGTCCTAAAATAATGCAGCAGAATCCTTAAATACCGCAGCAGAGTCCTTAAATATTGCAGCAAAGTACTTAAATAAGGCAGCAGAGTCCTTAAATAATGCAACAAAGTCCTTCAATAATGCAGCATAGTCCTTAACTAATGCAACAAAGTCAATAAATAATGCAGCAGAGTCCTTAAATAATGCAGCAATGTCCTTAAATAATGCAGCAGAGTCCTTAGATAATGCAACAACGTCCTTAAATAATGCAGCAGAGTCCTTAAATACCGCAGCAGAGTACTTAAATAATTCAGCAAAGTCCTTAAATAATGCAGCAGAGTCCTTAAATAATGCAGCAGAGTCCTCAAATGCTTCAGCAGAGTCAATACATAATGCAGCAGAGTCCTTAAATAATGCAACAAAGTCCTTAAATAATGCAGCAGAGTCCTTAAATAATGCAGCAAAGTCCTTAAATAAAGCAGCAGAGTCCTTACATAATGCAACAAAGTCCTTAAATAATGCAGCCGAGTCCTTAAATACTGAAGCAGAGTCCTTAAATTTGCAGCAAAGTCCTTAAATACCGCAGCAGAGTCATTAAATAATGCAGCAAAGTCCTTAAATAATGCAGCAGAGTCCTTAAATACCGCAGCAGATTGCTTTAATAATGTAGCAGAGTCCTTAAATAATGCAACAGAGTCCTTAAATAATGCAGCAGAGTCCTTAAATAATGCAACATAGTTCTTAAATAATGCAGCAAAGTCCTTAAATTATGCAGCAGAGTCCTTAAATACCGCAGCAGATTGCTTACATAATGTAGCAGAGTCCTTAAATAATGCAACAGAGTCCTTAAATAATGCAGCAGAGTCCTCAAAAGCTTCAGAAGAGTCATTAAATAATGCAGCAGCGTCCTTAAATAATGTAGCAAATTCATTAAATAATGCAGCAGAGACCTTAAATAATGCAACAAAGTCCTTAAATTATGCAGCCGAGTCCTTAACTAATACAGCAAAGCCCTTAAATAATGCAGCAGAGTCGTTAAGTAATGCAGCAATTTACTTAAATAATGCAGCAGTGTACTTAAATAATGCAACAAAGTCCATAAATAATGAAGCAAAGTCCTTAAATAATGCAGCAGAGTCCTTAAATACCGCAGCAGAGAACTTAAATAATGCAAGAAAGTCCCTAAGTAATGCAGTAGAGTCCTTAAATCCTGAAGCAGAGTCCTAAAATAATGCAGCTAATTCCTTAAATAATGCAGTAGAGTCCTTAAATACCGCAGCAGAGTCCTTAAATAATTCAGCAAAGTCCTTAAATAATGCAGCAGAGTCCTTAAATTTTACAGCAGAGTCCTTAAGTGCCACAGCAGAGTCCTTAAATACCGCAGCAGAGTGCTTAAATAATGCAGCAGAGTCCTTAAATAATGCAGCAAAGTCCTTAAATACTGAAGCAGAGTCCTTAAATATTGCAACAAAGTCCTAAAATAATGCAGCAGAGTCCTTAAATACCGCAGCAGAGTCGTTAAATATTGCAGCAAAGTACTTAAATAATGCAGCAGAGTCCTTAAATACCGCAGCAGATTGCTTAAATAATGTAGCAGAGTCCTTAAATAATGCAACAGAGTCCTTAAATAATGCTGCAGAGTCCTTAAATAATGCAACAAAGTCCTTAAATAATGCAGCAGAGTCCTTAAATACCGCAGCAGAGTCATTAAATAATGCAGCAAAGTCCTTAAATAATGCAGCAGAGTACTTAAATACCGGAGCAGAGTGCTTAAATAATGCAGCAGAGTCCTTAAATAATGCAGCACCATCCTTAAATAATGCAGCAAAGTCCTTAAATACTGAAGCAGAGTCCTTAAATATTGCAAAAAAGTCCTAAAATAATGCAGCAGAATCCTTAAATACCGCAGCAGAGTCCTTAAATATTGCAGCAAAGTACTTAAATAATGCAGCAGAGTCCTTAAATAATGCAACAAAGTCCTTAAATAATGCAGCATAGTCCTTAACTAATGCAACAAAGTCTATAAATAATGCAGCAGAGTCCTTAAATAATGCAGCAAAGTCCTTAAATAATGCAGCAGAGTCCTTAGATAATGCAACAACGTCCTTAAATAATGCAGCAGAGTCCTTAAATAACGCAGCAGAGTACTTAAATAATTCAGCAAAGTCCTTAAATAATGCAGCAGAGTCCTTAAATAATGCAGCAGAGTCCTCAAATGCTTCAGCAGAGTGAATACATAATGCAGCAGAGTCCTTAAATAATGCAACAAAGTCCTTAAATAATGCAGCAGAGTCCTTAAATAATGCAGCAAAGTCCTTAAATAAAGCAGCAGAGTCCTTAAAAAATGCAACAAAGTCCTTAAATAATGCAGCAGAGTCCTTAAATACTGAAGCAGAGTCCTTATCTTTGCAGAAAAGTCCTTAAATACCGCAGCAGAGTCATTAAATTATGCAGCAAAGTCCTTAAATAATGCAGCAGAGTCCTTAAATACCGCAGCAGATTGCTTAAATAATGTAGCAGAGTCATTAAATAATGCAACAGAGTCCTTAAATAATGCAGCAGAGTCCTTAAATAATGCAACAAAGTCCTTAAATAATGCAGCAGAGTCCTTAAATACTGAAGCAGAGTCCTTAAATATTGCAGCAAAGTCCTTAAATAATGCAGCAGAGTCCTTAAATACCACAGCAGAGTCCTTAAATATTGCAGCAAAGTACTTAAATAATGCAGCAGAGTCCTTAAATAATGCAACAAAGTCCTTAAATAATGCAGCAGAATCCTTAAATAATGCAACAAAGTCCTTAAGTAATAATGAAGAGTCCTTAAATACCGCAGCAGAGTCATTAAATAATGCAGCAAAGTCCTTAAATAATGCAGCAGAGTCCTTAAGTACCGCAGCAGAGTGCTTAAATAATGCAACAGAGTCTACAAATGCTTCAGCAGAGTCATGAAATAATGCAGCATAGTCCTTAAATAATGCAGCAAATTCATTAAATAATGCAGCAGAGACCTTAAATAATGCAACAAAGTCCTTAAATAATGCAGCAGAGTCCTTAAATAATGCAGCAAAGTCCTTAAATAATGCTGCAGAGTCCTTAAATATTGCAGCAAATTCCATAAATAATGCAGCAGAGTCCTTAAATACCGCAGCAGAGTCCTTACATAATGCAACAAAGTCACTAAATAATGCAGCAGAGTCCTTAAATAATGAAGCATAGTCCTTAAATAATGCAGCAAAGTCCTTAAATAATGCTGCAGAGTCCTTAAATATTGCAGCAAATTCCTTAAATAATGCAGCAGAGTCCTTAAATACCGCAGCAGAGTCCTTACATAATGCAACAAAGTCACTAAATAATGCAGCAGAGTCCTTAAATAATGAAGCAGAGTCCTTAAATAATGCAGCAAATTCCTTAAATAATGTAGCAGAGTCCTTAAAAAATGCAACAAAATCCTTAAATAATGCAGCAGAATCCTTAAATAATGCAGCAAAGTCCTTAAATAATGCAACAGAGTCCTTAAATACTGAAGCAGAGTCCTTAAATAATGCAGCAGAGTCCTTAAATAATGCAGCAGAGTTCTAAAATGCTTCAGCAGAGTCCTTAAATATTGCAACAAAGTCCTAAAATAATGCAGCAGAATCCTTAAATACCGCAGCAGAGTCCTTAAATATTGCAGCAAAGTACTTAAATAAGGCAGCAGAGTCCTTAAATAATGCAACAAAGTCCTTCAATAATGCAGCATAGTCCTTAACTAATGCAACAAAGTCAATAAATAATGCAGCAGAGTCCTTAAATAATGCAGCAATGTCCTTAAATAATGCAGCAGAGTCCTTAGATAATGCAACAACGTCCTTAAATAATGCAGCAGAGTCCTTAAATACCGCAGCAGAGTACTTAAATAATTCAGCAAAGTCCTTAAATAATGCAGCAGAGTCCTTAAATAATGCAGCAGAGTCCTCAAATGCTTCAGCAGAGTCAATACATAATGCAGCAGAGTCCTTAAATAATGCAACAAAGTCCTTAAATAATGCAGCAGAGTCCTTAAATAATGCAGCAAAGTCCTTAAATAAAGCAGCAGAGTCCTTACATAATGCAACAAAGTCCTTAAATAATGCAGCCGAGTCCTTAAATACTGAAGCAGAGTCCTTAAATTTGCAGCAAAGTCCTTAAATACCGCAGCAGAGTCATTAAATAATGCAGCAAAGTCCTTAAATAATGCAGCAGAGTCCTTAAATACCGCAGCAGATTGCTTTAATAATGTAGCAGAGTCCTTAAATAATGCAACAGAGTCCTTAAATAATGCAGCAGAGTCCTTAAATAATGCAACATAGTTCTTAAATAATGCAGCAAAGTCCTTAAATTATGCAGCAGAGTCCTTAAATACCGCAGCAGATTGCTTACATAATGTAGCAGAGTCCTTAAATAATGCAACAGAGTCCTTAAATAATGCAGCAGAGTCCTCAAAAGCTTCAGAAGAGTCATTAAATAATGCAGCAGCGTCCTTAAATAATGTAGCAAATTCATTAAATAATGCAGCAGAGACCTTAAATAATGCAACAAAGTCCTTAAATTATGCAGCCGAGTCCTTAACTAATACAGCAAAGCCCTTAAATAATGCAGCAGAGTCGTTAAGTAATGCAGCAAATTACTTAAATAATGCAGCAGTATACTTAAATAATGCAACAAAGTCCATAAATAATGAAGCAAAGTCCTTAAATAATGCAGCAGAGTCCTTAAATACCGCAGCAGAGAACTTAAATAATGCAAGAAAGTCCCTAAGTAATGCAGTAGAGTCCTTAAATCCTGAAGCAGAGTCCTAAAATAATGCAGCTAATTCCTTAAATAATGCAGTAGAGTCCTTAAATACCGCAGCAGAGTCCTTAAATAATTCAGCAAAGTCCTTAAATAATGCAGCAGAGTCCTTAAATTTTACAGCAGAGTCCTTAAGTGCCACAGCAGAGTCCTTAAATACCGCAGCAGAGTGCTTAAATAATGCAGCAGAGTCCTTAAATAATGCAGCAAAGTCCTTAAATACTGAAGCAGAGTCCTTAAATATTGCAACAAAGTAATAAAATAATGCAGCAGAGTCCTTAAATACCGCAGCAGAGTCGTTAAATATTGCAGCAAAGTACTTAAATAATGCAGCAGAGTCCTTAAATACCGCAGCAGATTGCTTAAATAATGTAGCAGAGTCCTTAAATAATGCAACAGAGTCCTTAAATAATGCTGCAGAGTCCTTAAATAATGCAACAAAGTCCTTAAATAATGCAGCAGAGTCCTTAAATACCGCAGCAGAGTCATTAAATAATGCAGCAAAGTCCTTAAATAATGCAGCAGAGTACTTAAATACCGGAGCAGAGTGCTTAAATAATGCAGCAGAGTCCTTAAATAATGCAGCACCATCCTTAAATAATGCAGCAAAGTCCTTAAATACTGAAGCAGAGTCCTTAAATATTGCAAAAAAGTCCTAAAATAATGCAGCAGAATCCTTAAATACCGCAGCAGAGTCCTTAAATATTGCAGCAAAGTACTTAAATAATGCAGCAGAGTCCTTAAATAATGCAACAAAGTCCTTAAATAATGCAGCATAGTCCTTAACTAATGCAACAAAGTCTATAAATAATGCAGCAGAGTCCTTAAATAATGCAGCAAAGTCCTTAAATAATGCAGCAGAGTCCTTAGATAATGCAACAACGTCCTTAAATAATGCAGCAGAGTCCTTAAATAACGCAGCAGAGTACTTAAATAATTCAGCAAAGTCCTTAAATAATGCAGCAGAGTCCTTAAATAATGCAACAAAGTCCTTAAATAATGCAGCAGAGTCCTTAAATAATGCAGCAAAGTCCTTAAATAAAGCAGCAGAGTCCTTACATAATGCAACAAAGTCCTTAAATAATGCAGCCGAGTCCTTAAATACTGAAGCAGAGTCCTTAAATTTGCAGCAAAGTCCTTAAATACCGCAGCAGAGTCATTAAATAATGCAGCAAAGTCCTTAAATAATGCAGCACAGTCCTTAAATACCGCAGCAGATTGCTTTAATAATGTAGCAGATTCCTTAAATAATGCAACAGAGTCCTTAAATAATGCAGCAGAGTCCTTAAATAATGCAACATAGTTCTTAAATAATGCAGCAAAGTCCTTAAATTATGCAGCAGAGTCCTTAAATACCGCAGCAGATTGCTTATATAATGTAGCAGAGTCCTTAAATAATGCAACAGAGTCCTTAAATAATGCAGCAGAGTCCTCAAAAGCTTCAGAAGAGTCATTAAATAATGCAGCAGAGTCCTTAAATAATGTAGCAAATTCATTAAATAATGCAGCAGAGACCTTAAATAATGCAACAAAGTCCTTAAATTATGCAGCCGAGTCCTTAAATAATACAGCAAAGCCCTTAAATAATGCAGCAGAGTCGTTAAGTAATGCAGCAAATTACTTAAATAATGCAGCAATGTACTTAAATAATGCAACAAAGTCCATAAATAATGAAGCAAAGTCCTTAAATAATGCAGCAGAGTCCTTAAATACCGCAGCAGAGAACTTAAATAATGCAAGAAAGTCCCTAAATAATGCAGTAGAGTCCTTAAATCCTGAAGCAGAGTCCTAAAATAATGCAGCTAATTCCTTAAATAATGCAGTAGAGTCCTTAAATACCGCAGCAGAGTCCTTAAATAATTCAGCAAAGTCCTTAAATAATGCAGCAGAGTCCTTAAATTTTACAGCAGAGTCCTTAAGTGCCACAGCAGAGTCCTTAAATACCGCAGCAGAGTGCTTAAATAATGCAGCAGAGTCCTTAAATAATGCAGCAAAGTCCTTAAATACTGAAGCAGAGTCCTTAAATATTGCAACAAAGTCCTAAAATAATGCAGCAGAGTCCTTAAATACCGCAGCAGAGTCGTTAAATATTGCAGCAAAGTACTTAAATAATGCAGCAGAGTCCTTAAATACCGCAGCAGATTGCTTAAATAATGTAGCAGAGTCCTTAAATAATGCAACAGAGTCCTTAAATAATGCAGCAGAGTCCTTAAATAATGCAACAAAGTCCTTAAATAATGCAGCAGAGTCCTTAAATACTGAATCAGAGTCCTTAAATATTGCAGCAAAGTCCTTAAATAATGCATCAGAGTCCTTAAATACCGCAGCCGATTACTTAAATAATTCAGCAAAGTCCTTAAATAATGCAGCAGAGTCCTTAAGTGCCACAGCAGAGTCCTTAAATACCGCAGCGGAGTGCTTAAATAATGCAGCAGAGTCCTTAAATAATGCAGCACCATCCTTAAATAATGCAGCAAAGTCCTTAAATACTGAAGCAGAGTCCTTAAATATTGCAAAAAAGTCCTAAAATAATGCAGCAGAATCCTTAAATACCGCAGCAGAGTCCTTAAATATTGCAGCAAAGTACTTAAATAATGCAGCAGAGTCCTTAAATAATGCAACAAAGTCCTTAAATAATGCAGCATAGTCCTTAACTAATGCAACAAAGTCTATAAATAAGGCAGCAGAGTCCTTAAATAATGCAGCAAAGTCCTTAAATAATGCAGCAGAGTCCTTAGATAATGCAACAACGTCCTTAAATAATGCAGCAGAGTCCTTAAATAACTCAGCAGAGTACTTAAATAATTCAGCAAAGTCCTTAAATAATGCAGCAGAGTCCTTAAATAATGCAGCAGAGTCCTCAAATGCTTCAGCAGAGTGAATACATAATGCAGCAGAGTCCTTAAATAATGCAACAAAGTCCTTAAATAATGCAGCAGAGTCCTTAAATAATGCAGCAAAGTCCTTAAATAAAGCAGAAGAGTCCTTAAATAATGCAACAAAGTCCTTAAATAATGCAGCAGAGTCCTTAAATACTGAAGCAGAGTCCATATCTTTGCAGAAAAGTCCTTAAATACCGCAGCAGAGTCATTAAATTATGCAGCAAAGTCCTTAAATAATGCAGCAGAGTCCTGAAATACCGCAGCAGATTGCTTAAATAATGTAGCAGAGTCCTTAAATAATGCCACAGAGTCCTTAAATAATGCAGCAGAGTCCTTAAATAATGCAACAAAGTCCTTAAATAATGCAGCAGAGTCCTTAAATACTGAAGCAGAGTCCTTAAATATTGCAGCAAAGTCTTTAAATAATGCAGCAGAGTCCTTAAATACCGCAGCAGAGTCCTTAAATATTGCAGCAAAGTACTTAAATAATGCAGCAGAGTCCTTAAATAATGCAACAAAGTCCTTAAATAATGCAGCAGAATCCTTAAATAATGCAACAAAGTCCTTAAGTAATAATGAAGAGTCCTTAAATACCGCAGCAGAGTCATTAAATAATGCAGCAAAGTCCTTAAATAATGCAGCAGAGTCCTTAAGTACCGCAGCAGAGTGCTTAAATAATGCAACAGAGTCTACAAATGCTTCAGCAGAGTCATGAAATAATGCAGCATAGTCCTTAAATAATGCAGCAAATTCATTAAATAATGCAGCAGAGACCTTAAATAATGCAACAAAGTCCTTAAATAATGCAGCAGAGTCCTTAAATAATGCAGCAAAGTCCTTAAATAATGCTGCAGAGTCCTTAAATATTGCAGCAAATTCCATAAATAATGCAGCAGAGTCCTTAAATACCGCAGCAGAGTCCTTACATAATGCAACAAAGTCACTAAATAATGCAGCAGAGTCCTTAAATAATGAAGCATAGTCCTTAAATAATGCAGCAAAGTCCTTAAATAATGCTGCAGAGTCCTTAAATATTGCAGCAAATTCCTTAAATAATGCAGCAGAGTCCTTAAATACCGCAGCAGAGTCCTTACATAATGCAACAAAGTCACTAAATAATGCAGCAGAGTCCTTAAATAATGAAGCAGAGTCCTTAAATAATGCAGCAAATTCCTTAAATAATGTAGCAGAGTCCTTAAAAAATGCAACAAAATCCTTAAATAATGCAGCAGAATCCTTAAATAATGCAGCAAAGTCCTTAAATAATGCAACAGAGTCCTTAAATACTGAAGCAGAGTCCTTAAATAATGCAGCAGAGTCCTTAAATAATGCAGCAGAGTTCTAAAATGCTTCAGCAGAGTCCTTAAATATTGCAACAAAGTCCTAAAATAATGCAGCAGAATCCTTAAATACCGCAGCAGAGTCCTTAAATATTGCAGCAAAGTACTTAAATAAGGCAGCAGAGTCCTTAAATAATGCAACAAAGTCCTTCAATAATGCAGCATAGTCCTTAACTAATGCAACAAAGTCAATAAATAATGCAGCAGAGTCCTTAAATAATGCAGCAATGTCCTTAAATAATGCAGCAGAGTCATTAGATAATGCAACAACGTCCTTAAATAATGCAGCAGAGTCCTTAAATACCGCAGCAGAGTACTTAAATAATTCAGCAAAGTCCTTAAATAATGCAGCAGAGTCCTTAAATAATGCAGCAGAGTCCTCAAATGCTTCAGCAGAGTCAATACATAATGCAGCAGAGTCCTTAAATAATGCAACAAAGTCCTTAAATAATGCAGCAGAGTCCTTAAATAATGCAGCAAAGTCCTTAAATAAAGCAGCAGAGTCCTTACATAATGCAACAAAGTCCTTAAATAATGCAGCCGAGTCCTTAAATACTGAAGCAGAGTCCTTAAATTTGCAGCAAAGTCCTTAAATACCGCAGCAGAGTCATTAAATAATGCAGCAAAGTCCTTAAATAATGCAGCAGAGTCCTTAAATACCGCAGCAGATTGCTTTAATAATGTAGCAGAGTCCTTAAATAATGCAACAGAGTCCTTAAATAATGCAGCAGAGTCCTTAAATAATGCAACATAGTTCTTAAATAATGCAGCAAAGTCCTTAAATTATGCAGCAGAGTCCTTAAATACCGCAGCAGATTGCTTACATAATGTAGCAGAGTCCTTAAATAATGCAACAGAGTCCTTAAATAATGCAGCAGAGTCCTCAAAAGCTTCAGAAGAGTCATTAAATAATGCAGCAGCGTCCTTAAATAATGTAACAAATTCATTAAATAATGCAGCAGAGACCTTAAATAATGCAACAAAGTCCTTAAATTATGCAGCCGAGTCCTTAACTAATACAGCAAAGCCCTTAAATAATGCAGCAGAGTCGTTAAGTAATGCAGCAAATTACTTAAATAATGCAGCAGTGTACTTAAATAATGCAACAAAGTCCATAAATAATGAAGCAAAGTCCTTAAATAATGCAGCAGAGTCCTTAAATACCGCAGCAGAGAACTTAAATAATGCAAGAAAGTCCCTAAATAATGCAGTAGAGTCCTTAAATCCTGAAGCAGAGTCCTAAAATAATGCAGCTAATTCCTTAAATAATGCAGTAGAGTCCTTAAATACCGCAGCAGAGTCCTTAAATAATTCAGCAAAGTCCTTAAATAATGCAGCAGAGTCCTTAAATTTTACAGCAGAGTCCTTAAGTGCCACAGCAGAGTCCTTAAATACTGCAGCAGAGTGCTTAAATAATGCAGCAGAGTCCTTAAATAATGCAGCAAAGTCCTTAAATACTGAAGCAGAGTCCTTAAATATTGCAACAAAGTCCTAAAATAATGCAGCAGAGTCCTTAAATACCGCAGCAGAGTCGTTAAATATTGCAGCAAAGTACTTAAATAATGCAGCAGAGTCCTTAAATACCGCAGCAGATTGCTTAAATAATGTAGCAGAGTCCTTAAATAATGCAACAGAGTCCTTAAATAATGCAGCAGAGTCCTTAAATAATGCAACAAAGTCCTTAAATAATGCAGCAGAGTCCTTAAATACTGAATCAGAGTCCTTAAATATTGCAGCAAAGTCCTTAAATAATGCATCAGAGTCCTTAAATACCGCAGCCGATTACTTAAATAATTCAGCAAAGTCCTTAAATAATGCAGCAGAGTCCTTAAGTGCCACAGCAGAGTCCTTAAATACCGCAGCGGAGTGCTTAAATAATGCAGCAGAGTCCTTAAATAATGCAGCACCATCCTTAAATAATGCAGCAAAGTCCTTAAATACTGAAGCAGAGTCCTTAAATATTGCAAAAAAGTCCTAAAATAATGCAGCAGAATCCTTAAATACCGCAGCAGAGTCCTTAAATATTGCAGCAAAGTACTTAAATAATGCAGCAGAGTCCTTAAATAATGCAACAAAGTCCTTAAATAATGCAGCATAGTCCTTAACTAATGCAACAAAGTCTATAAATAAGGCAGCAGAGTCCTTAAATAATGCAGCAAAGTCCTTAAATAATGCAGCAGAGTCCTTAGATAATGCAACAACGTCCTTAAATAATGCAGCAGAGTCCTTAAATAACTCAGCAGAGTACTTAAATAATTCAGCAAAGTCCTTAAATAATGCAGCAGAGTCCTTAAATAATGCAGCAGAGTCCTCAAATGCTTCAGCAGAGTGAATACATAATGCAGCAGAGTCCTTAAATAATGCAACAAAGTCCTTAAATAATGCAGCAGAGTCCTTAAATAATGCAGCAAAGTCCTTAAATAAAGCAGAAGAGTCCTTAAATAATGCAACAAAGTCCTTAAATAATGCAGCAGAGTCCTTAAATACTGAAGCAGAGTCCATATCTTTGCAGAAAAGTCCTTAAATACCGCAGCAGAGTCATTAAATTATGCAGCAAAGTCCTTAAATAATGCAGCAGAGTCCTGAAATACCGCAGCAGATTGCTTAAATAATGTAGCAGAGTCCTTAAATAATGCCACAGAGTCCTTAAATAATGCAGCAGAGTCCTTAAATAATGCAACAAAGTCCTTAAATAATGCAGCAGAGTCCTTAAATACTGAAGCAGAGTCCTTAAATATTGCAGCAAAGTCTTTAAATAATGCAGCAGAGTCCTTAAATACCGCAGCAGAGTCCTTAAATATTGCAGCAAAGTACTTAAATAATGCAGCAGAGTCCTTAAATAATGCAACAAAGTCCTTAAATAATGCAGCAGAATCCTTAAATAATGCAACAAAGTCCTTAAGTAATAATGAAGAGTCCTTAAATACCGCAGCAGAGTCATTAAATAATGCAGCAAAGTCCTTAAATAATGCAGCAGAGTCCTTAAGTACCGCAGCAGAGTGCTTAAATAATGCAACAGAGTCTACAAATGCTTCAGCAGAGTCATGAAATAATGCAGCATAGTCCTTAAATAATGCAGCAAATTCATTAAATAATGCAGCAGAGACCTTAAATAATGCAACAAAGTCCTTAAATAATGCAGCAGAGTCCTTAAATAATGCAGCAAAGTCCTTAAATAATGCTGCAGAGTCCTTAAATATTGCAGCAAATTCCATAAATAATGCAGCAGAGTCCTTAAATACCGCAGCAGAGTCCTTACATAATGCAACAAAGTCACTAAATAATGCAGCAGAGTCCTTAAATAATGAAGCATAGTCCTTAAATAATGCAGCAAAGTCCTTAAATAATGCTGCAGAGTCCTTAAATATTGCAGCAAATTCCTTAAATAATGCAGCAGAGTCCTTAAATACCGCAGCAGAGTCCTTACATAATGCAACAAAGTCACTAAATAATGCAGCAGAGTCCTTAAATAATGAAGCAGAGTCCTTAAATAATGCAGCAAATTCCTTAAATAATGTAGCAGAGTCCTTAAAAAATGCAACAAAATCCTTAAATAATGCAGCAGAATCCTTAAATAATGCAGCAAAGTCCTTAAATAATGCAACAGAGTCCTTAAATACTGAAGCAGAGTCCTTAAATAAT
This sequence comes from Phyllobates terribilis, assembly GCF_046119375.1. NCBI lineage: Eukaryota > Metazoa > Chordata > Amphibia > Anura > Dendrobatidae > Phyllobates > Phyllobates terribilis. Next base: position 4,268,834 of record NW_027362840.1, on the reverse strand, counting down.
GCAGCAGAGTCCTTAAATAATGCAGCAGAGTTCTAAAATGCTTCAGCAGAGTCCTTAAATATTGCAACAAAGTCCTAAAATAATGCAGCAGAATCCTTAAATACCGCAGCAGAGTCCTTAAATATTGCAGCAAAGTACTTAAATAAGGCAGCAGAGTCCTTAAATAATGCAACAAAGTCCTTCAATAATGCAGCATAGTCCTTAACTAATGCAACAAAGTCAATAAATAATGCAGCAGAGTCCTTAAATAATGCAGCAATGTCCTTAAATAATGCAGCAGAGTCCTTAGATAATGCAACAACGTCCTTAAATAATGCAGCAGAGTCCTTAAATACCGCAGCAGAGTACTTAAATAATTCAGCAAAGTCCTTAAATAATGCAGCAGAGTCCTTAAATAATGCAGCAGAGTCCTCAAATGCTTCAGCAGAGTCAATACATAATGCAGCAGAGTCCTTAAATAATGCAACAAAGTCCTTAAATAATGCAGCAGAGTCCTTAAATAATGCAGCAAAGTCCTTAAATAAAGCAGCAGAGTCCTTACATAATGCAACAAAGTCCTTAAATAATGCAGCCGAGTCCTTAAATACTGAAGCAGAGTCCTTAAATTTGCAGCAAAGTCCTTAAATACCGCAGCAGAGTCATTAAATAATGCAGCAAAGTCCTTAAATAATGCAGCAGAGTCCTTAAATACCGCAGCAGATTGCTTTAATAATGTAGCAGAGTCCTTAAATAATGCAACAGAGTCCTTAAATAATGCAGCAGAGTCCTTAAATAATGCAACATAGTTCTTAAATAATGCAGCAAAGTCCTTAAATTATGCAGCAGAGTCCTTAAATACCGCAGCAGATTGCTTACATAATGTAGCAGAGTCCTTAAATAATGCAACAGAGTCCTTAAATAATGCAGCAGAGTCCTCAAAAGCTTCAGAAGAGTCATTAAATAATGCAGCAGCGTCCTTAAATAATGTAGCAAATTCATTAAATAATGCAGCAGAGACCTTAAATAATGCAACAAAGTCCTTAAATTATGCAGCCGAGTCCTTAACTAATACAGCAAAGCCCTTAAATAATGCAGCAGAGTCGTTAAGTAATGCAGCAATTTACTTAAATAATGCAGCAGTGTACTTAAATAATGCAACAAAGTCCATAAATAATGAAGCAAAGTCCTTAAATAATGCAGCAGAGTCCTTAAATACCGCAGCAGAGAACTTAAATAATGCAAGAAAGTCCCTAAGTAATGCAGTAGAGTCCTTAAATCCTGAAGCAGAGTCCTAAAATAATGCAGCTAATTCCTTAAATAATGCAGTAGAGTCCTTAAATACCGCAGCAGAGTCCTTAAATAATTCAGCAAAGTCCTTAAATAATGCAGCAGAGTCCTTAAATTTTACAGCAGAGTCCTTAAGTGCCACAGCAGAGTCCTTAAATACCGCAGCAGAGTGCTTAAATAATGCAGCAGAGTCCTTAAATAATGCAGCAAAGTCCTTAAATACTGAAGCAGAGTCCTTAAATATTGCAACAAAGTCCTAAAATAATGCAGCAGAGTCCTTAAATACCGCAGCAGAGTCGTTAAATATTGCAGCAAAGTACTTAAATAATGCAGCAGAGTCCTTAAATACCGCAGCAGATTGCTTAAATAATGTAGCAGAGTCCTTAAATAATGCAACAGAGTCCTTAAATAATGCTGCAGAGTCCTTAAATAATGCAACAAAGTCCTTAAATAATGCAGCAGAGTCCTTAAATACCGCAGCAGAGTCATTAAATAATGCAGCAAAGTCCTTAAATAATGCAGCAGAGTACTTAAATACCGGAGCAGAGTGCTTAAATAATGCAGCAGAGTCCTTAAATAATGCAGCACCATCCTTAAATAATGCAGCAAAGTCCTTAAATACTGAAGCAGAGTCCTTAAATATTGCAAAAAAGTCCTAAAATAATGCAGCAGAATCCTTAAATACCGCAGCAGAGTCCTTAAATATTGCAGCAAAGTACTTAAATAATGCAGCAGAGTCCTTAAATAATGCAACAAAGTCCTTAAATAATGCAGCATAGTCCTTAACTAATGCAACAAAGTCTATAAATAATGCAGCAGAGTCCTTAAATAATGCAGCAAAGTCCTTAAATAATGCAGCAGAGTCCTTAGATAATGCAACAACGTCCTTAAATAATGCAGCAGAGTCCTTAAATAACGCAGCAGAGTACTTAAATAATTCAGCAAAGTCCTTAAATAATGCAGCAGAGTCCTTAAATAATGCAGCAGAGTCCTCAAATGCTTCAGCAGAGTGAATACATAATGCAGCAGAGTCCTTAAATAATGCAACAAAGTCCTTAAATAATGCAGCAGAGTCCTTAAATAATGCAGCAAAGTCCTTAAATAAAGCAGCAGAGTCCTTAAAAAATGCAACAAAGTCCTTAAATAATGCAGCAGAGTCCTTAAATACTGAAGCAGAGTCCTTATCTTTGCAGAAAAGTCCTTAAATACCGCAGCAGAGTCATTAAATTATGCAGCAAAGTCCTTAAATAATGCAGCAGAGTCCTTAAATACCGCAGCAGATTGCTTAAATAATGTAGCAGAGTCATTAAATAATGCAACAGAGTCCTTAAATAATGCAGCAGAGTCCTTAAATAATGCAACAAAGTCCTTAAATAATGCAGCAGAGTCCTTAAATACTGAAGCAGAGTCCTTAAATATTGCAGCAAAGTCCTTAAATAATGCAGCAGAGTCCTTAAATACCACAGCAGAGTCCTTAAATATTGCAGCAAAGTACTTAAATAATGCAGCAGAGTCCTTAAATAATGCAACAAAGTCCTTAAATAATGCAGCAGAATCCTTAAATAATGCAACAAAGTCCTTAAGTAATAATGAAGAGTCCGTAAATACCGCAGCAGAGTCATTAAATAATGCAGCAAAGTCCTTAAATAATGCAGCAGAGTCCTTAAGTACCGCAGCAGAGTGCTTAAATAATGCAACAGAGTCCTCAAATGCTTCAGCAGAGTCCTTAAATAATGCAGCATAGTCCTTAAATAATGCAGCAGAGACCTTAAATAATGCAACAAAGTCCTTAAATAATGCAGCAGAGTCCTTAAATAATGCAGCAAAGTCCTTAAATAATGCTGCAGAGTCCTTAAATATTGCAGCAAATTCCTTAAATAATGCAGCAGAGTCCTTAAATACCGCAGCAGAGTCCTTACATAATGCAACAAAGTCACTAAATAATGCAGCAGAGTCCTTAAATAATGAAGCAGAGTCCTTAAATAATGCAGCAAATTCCTTAAATAATGTAGCAGAGTCATTAAAAAATGCAACAAAATCCTTAAATAATGCAGCAGAATCCTTAAATAATGCAGCAAAGTCCTTAAATAATGCAACAGAGTCCTTAAATACTGAAGCAGAGTCCTTAAATAATGCAGCAGAGTCCTTAAATAATGCAGCAGAGTTCTAAAATGCTTCAGCAGAGTCCTTAAATATTGCAACAAAGTCCTAAAATAATGCAGCAGAATCCTTAAATACCGCAGCAGAGTCCTTAAATATTGCAGCAAAGTACTTAAATAAGGCAGCAGAGTCCTTAAATAATGCAACAAAGTCCTTCAATAATGCAGCATAGTCCTTAACTAATGCAACAAAGTCAATAAATAATGCAGCAGAGTCCTTAAATAATGCAGCAACGTCCTTAAATAATGCAGCAGAGTCCTTAGATAATGCAACAACGTCCTTAAATAATGCAGCAGAGTCCTTAAATACCGCAGCAGAGTACTTAAATAATTCAGCAAAGTCCTTAAATAATGCAGCAGAGTCCTTAAATAATGCAGCAGAGTCCTCAAATGCTTCAGCAGAGTCAATACATAATGCAGCAGAGTCCTTAAATAATGCAACAAAGTCCTTAAATAATGCAGCAGAGTCCTTAAATAATGCAGCAAAGTCCTTAAATAAAGCAGCAGAGTCCTTACATAATGCAACAAAGTCCTTAAATAATGCAGCCGAGTCCTTAAATACTGAAGCAGAGTCCTTAAATTTGCAGCAAGGTCCTTAAATACCGCAGCAGAGTCATTAAATAATGCAGCAAAGTCCTTAAATAATGCAGCAGAGTCCTTAAATACCGCAGCAGATTGCTTTAATAATGTAGCAGAGTCCTTAAATAATGCAACAGAGTCCTTAAATAATGCAGCAGAGTCCTTAAATAATGCAACATAGTTCTTAAATAATGCAGCAAAGTCCTTAAATTATGCAGCAGAGTCCTTAAATACCGCAGCAGATTGCTTATATAATGTAGCAGAGTCCTTAAATAATGCAACAGAGTCCTTAAATAATGCAGCAGAGTCCTCAAAAGCTTCAGAAGAGTCATTAAATAATGCAGCAGAGTCCTTAAATAATGTAGCAAATTCATTAAATAATGCAGCAGAGACCTTAAATAATGCAACAAAGTCCTTAAATTATGCAGCCGAGTCCTTAAATAATACAGCAAAGCCCTTAAATAATGCAGCAGAGTCGTTAAGTAATGCAGCAAATTACTTAAATAATGCAGCAGTGTACTTAAATAATGCAACAAAGTCCATAAATAATGAAGCAAAGTCCTTAAATAATGCAGCAGAGTCCTTAAATACCGCAGCAGAGAACTTAAATAATGCAAGAAAGTCCCTAAATAATGCAGTAGAGTCCTTAAATCCTGAAACAGAGTCCTAAAATAATGCAGCTAATTCCTTAAATAATGCAGTAGAGTCCTTAAATACCGCAGCAGAGTCCTTAAATAATTCAGCAAAGTCCTTAAATAATGCAGCAGAGTCCTTAAATTTTACAGCAGAGTCCTTAAGTGCCACAGCAGAGTCCTTAAATACCGCAGCAGAGTGCTTAAATAATGCAGCAGAGTCCTTAAATAATGCAGCAAAGTCCTTAAATACTGAAGCAGAGTCCTTAAATATTGCAACAAAGTCCTAAAATAATGCAGCAGAGTCCTTAAATACCGCAGCAGAGTCGTTAAATATTGCAGCAAAGTACTTAAATAATGCAGCAGAGTCCTTAAATACCGCAGCAGATTGCTTAAATAATGTAGCAGAGTCCTTAAATAATGCAACAGAGTCCTTAAATAATGCAGCAGAGTCCTTAAATAATGCAACAAAGTCCTTAAATAATGCAGCAGAGTCCTTAAATACCGCAGCAGAGTCATTAAATAATGCAGCAAAGTCCTTAAATAATGCAGCAGAGTACTTAAATACCGGAGCAGAGTGCTTAAATAATGCAGCAGAGTCCTTAAATAATGCAGCACCATCCTTAAATAATGCAGCAAAGTCCTTAAATACTGAAGCAGAGTCCTTAAATATTGCAAAAAAATCCTAAAATAATGCAGCAGAATCCTTAAATACCGCTGCAGAGTCCTTAAATATTGCAGCAAAGTACTTAAATAATGCAGCAGAGTCCTTAAATAATGCAACAAAGTCCTTAAATAATGCAGCATAGTCCTTAACTAATGCAACAAAGTCTATAAATAATGCAGCAGAGTCCTTAAATAATGCAGCAAAGTCCTTAAATAATGCAGCAGAGTCCTTAGATAATGCAACAACGTCCTTAAATAATGCAGCAGAGTCCTTAAAAAACGCAGCAGAGTACTTAAATAATTCAGCAAAGTCCTTAAATAATGCAGCAGAGTCCTTAAATAATGCAGCAGAGTCCTCAAATGCTTCAGCAGAGTGAATACATAATGCAGCAGAGTCCTTAAATAATGCAACAAAGTCCTTAAATAATGCAGCAGAGTCATTAAATAATGCAGCAAAGTCCTTAAATAAAGCAGCAGAGTCCTTAAAAAATGCAACAAAGTCCTTAAATAATGCAGCAGAGTCATTAAATACTGAAGCAGAGTCCTTATCTTTGCAGAAAAGTCCTTAAATACCGCAGCAGAGTCATTAAATTATGCAGCAAAGTCCTTAAATAATGCAGCAGAGTCCTTAAATACCGCAGCAGATTGCTTAAATAATGTAGCAGAGTCCTTAAATAATGCCACAGAGTCCTTAAATAATGCAGCAGAGTCCTTAAATAATGCAACAAAGTCCTTAAATAATGCAGCAGAGTCCTTAAATACTGAAGCAGAGTCCTTAAATATTGCAGCAAAGTCTTTAAATAATGCAGCAGAGTCCTTAAATACCGCAGCAGAGTCCTTAAATATTGCAGCAAAGTACTTAAATAATGCAGCAGAGTCCTTAAATAATGCAACAAAGTCCTTAAATAATGCAGCAGAATCCTTAAATAATGCAACAAAGTCCTTAAGTAATAATGAAGAGTCCTTAAATACCGCAGCAGAGTCATTAAATAATGCAGCAAAGTCCTTAAATAATGCAGCAGAGTCCTTAAGTACCGCAGCAGAGTGCTTAAATAATGCAACAGAGTCTACAAATGCTTCAGCAGAGTCATGAAATAATGCAGCATAGTCCTTAAATAATGCAGCAAATTAATTAAATAATGCAGCAGAGACCTTAAATAATGCAACAAAGTCCTTAAATAATGCAGCAGAGTCCTTAAATAATGCAGCAAAGTCCTTAAATAATGCTGCAGAGTCCTTAAATATTGCAGCAAATTCCATAAATAATGCAGCAGAGTCCTTAAATACCGCAGCAGAGTCCTTACATAATGCAACAAAGTCACTAAATAATGCAGCAGAGTCCTTAAATAATGAAGCATAGTCCTTAAATAATGCAGCAAAGTCCTTAAATAATGCTGCAGAGTCCTTAAATATTGCAGCAAATTCCTTAAATAATGCAGCAGAGTCCTTAAATACCGCAGCAGAGTCCTTACATAATGCAACAAAGTCACTAAATAATGCAGCAGAGTCCTTAAATAATGAAGCAGAGTCCTTAAATAATGCAGCAAATTCCTTAAATAATGTAGCAGAGTCCTTAAAAAATGCAACAAAATCCTTAAATAATGCAGCAGAATCCTTAAATAATGCAGCAAAGTCCTTAAATAATGCAACAGAGTCCTTAAATACTGAAGCAGAGTCCTTAAATAATGCAGCAGAGTCCTTAAATAATGCAGCAGAGTTCTAAAATGCTTCAGCAGAGTCCTTAAATATTGCAACAAAGTCCTAAAATAATGCAGCAGAATCCTTAAATACCGCAGCAGAGTCCTTAAATATTGCAGCAAAGTACTTAAATAAGGCAGCAGAGTCCTTAAATAATGCAACAAAGTCCTTCAATAATGCAGCATAGTCCTTAACTAATGCAACAAAGTCAATAAATAATGCAGCAGAGTCCTTAAATAATGCAGCAATGTCCTTAAATAATGCAGCAGAGTCCTTAGATAATGCAACAACGTCCTTAAATAATGCAGCAGAGTCCTTAAATACCGCAGCAGAGTACTTAAATAATTCAGCAAAGTCCTTAAATAATGCAGCAGAGTCCTTAAATAATGCAGCAGAGTCCTCAAATGCTTCAGCAGAGTCAATACATAATGCAGCAGAGTCCTTAAATAATGCAACAAAGTCCTTAAATAATGCAGCAGAGTCCTTAAATAATGCAGCAAAGTCCTTAAATAAAGCAGCAGAGTCCTTACATAATGCAACAAAGTCCTTAAATAATGCAGCCGAGTCCTTAAATACTGAAGCAGAGTCCTTAAATTTGCAGCAAAGTCCTTAAATACCGCAGCAGAGTCATTAAATAATGCAGCAAAGTCCTTAAATAATGCAGCAGAGTCCTTAAATACCGCAGCAGATTGCTTTAATAATGTAGCAGAGTCCTTAAATAATGCAACAGAGTCCTTAAATAATGCAGCAGAGTCCTTAAATAATGCAACATAGTTCTTAAATAATGCAGCAAAGTCCTTAAATTATGCAGCAGAGTCCTTAAATACCGCAGCAGATTGCTTACATAATGTAGCAGAGTCCTTAAATAATGCAACAGAGTCCTTAAATAATGCAGCAGAGTCCTCAAAAGCTTCAGAAGAGTCATTAAATAATGCAGCAGCGTCCTTAAATAATGTAGCAAATTCATTAAATAATGCAGCAGAGACCTTAAATAATGCAACAAAGTCCTTAAATTATGCAGCCGAGTCCTTAACTAATACAGCAAAGCCCTTAAATAATGCAGCAGAGTCGTTAAGTAATGCAGCAATTTACTTAAATAATGCAGCAGTGTACTTAAATAATGCAACAAAGTCCATAAATAATGAAGCAAAGTCCTTAAATAATGCAGCAGAGTCCTTAAATACCGCAGCAGAGAACTTAAATAATGCAAGAAAGTCCCTAAGTAATGCAGTAGAGTCCTTAAATCCTGAAGCAGAGTCCTAAAATAATGCAGCTAATTCCTTAAATAATGCAGTAGAGTCCTTAAATACCGCAGCAGAGTCCTTAAATAATTCAGCAAAGTCCTTAAATAATGCAGCAGAGTCCTTAAATTTTACAGCAGAGTCCTTAAGTGCCACAGCAGAGTCCTTAAATACCGCAGCAGAGTGCTTAAATAATGCAGCAGAGTCCTTAAATAATGCAGCAAAGTCCTTAAATACTGAAGCAGAGTCCTTAAATATTGCAACAAAGTCCTAAAATAATGCAGCAGAGTCCTTAAATACCGCAGCAGAGTCGTTAAATATTGCAGCAAAGTACTTAAATAATGCAGCAGAGTCCTTAAATACCGCAGCAGATTGCTTAAATAATGTAGCAGAGTCCTTAAATAATGCAACAGAGTCCTTAAATAATGCTGCAGAGTCCTTAAATAATGCAACAAAGTCCTTAAATAATGCAGCAGAGTCCTTAAATACCGCAGCAGAGTCATTAAATAATGCAGCAAAGTCCTTAAATAATGCAGCAGAGTACTTAAATACCGGAGCAGAGTGCTTAAATAATGCAGCAGAGTCCTTAAATAATGCAGCACCATCCTTAAATAATGCAGCAAAGTCCTTAAATACTGAAGCAGAGTCCTTAAATATTGCAAAAAAGTCCTAAAATAATGCAGCAGAATCCTTAAATACCGCAGCAGAGTCCTTAAATATTGCAGCAAAGTACTTAAATAATGCAGCAGAGTCCTTAAATAATGCAACAAAGTCCTTAAATAATGCAGCATAGTCCTTAACTAATGCAACAAAGTCTATAAATAATGCAGCAGAGTCCTTAAATAATGCAGCAAAGTCCTTAAATAATGCAGCAGAGTCCTTAGATAATGCAACAACGTCCTTAAATAATGCAGCAGAGTCCTTAAATAACGCAGCAGAGTACTTAAATAATTCAGCAAAGTCCTTAAATAATGCAGCAGAGTCCTTAAATAATGCAGCAGAGTCCTCAAATGCTTCAGCAGAGTGAATACATAATGCAGCAGAGTCCTTAAATAATGCAACAAAGTCCTTAAATAATGCAGCAGAGTCCTTAAATAATGCAGCAAAGTCCTTAAATAAAGCAGCAGAGTCCTTAAAAAATGCAACAAAGTCCTTAAATAATGCAGCAGAGTCCTTAAATACTGAAGCAGAGTCCTTATCTTTGCAGAAAAGTCCTTAAATACCGCAGCAGAGTCATTAAATTATGCAGCAAAGTCCTTAAATAATGCAGCAGAGTCCTTAAATACCGCAGCAGATTGCTTAAATAATGTAGCAGAGTCATTAAATAATGCAACAGAGTCCTTAAATAATGCAGCAGAGTCCTTAAATAATGCAACAAAGTCCTTAAATAATGCAGCAGAGTCCTTAAATACTGAAGCAGAGTCCTTAAATATTGCAGCAAAGTCCTTAAATAATGCAGCAGAGTCCTTAAATACCACAGCAGAGTCCTTAAATATTGCAGCAAAGTACTTAAATAATGCAGCAGAGTCCTTAAATAATGCAACAAAGTCCTTAAATAATGCAGCAGAATCCTTAAATAATGCAACAAAGTCCTTAAGTAATAATGAAGAGTCCGTAAATACCGCAGCAGAGTCATTAAATAATGCAGCAAAGTCCTTAAATAATGCAGCAGAGTCCTTAAGTACCGCAGCAGAGTGCTTAAATAATGCAACAGAGTCCTCAAATGCTTCAGCAGAGTCCTTAAATAATGCAGCATAGTCCTTAAATAATGCAGCAGAGACCTTAAATAATGCAACAAAGTCCTTAAATAATGCAGCAGAGTCCTTAAATAATGCAGCAAAGTCCTTAAATAATGCTGCAGAGTCCTTAAATATTGCAGCAAATTCCTTAAATAATGCAGCAGAGTCCTTAAATACCGCAGCAGAGTCCTTACATAATGCAACAAAGTCACTAAATAATGCAGCAGAGTCCTTAAATAATGAAGCAGAGTCCTTAAATAATGCAGCAAATTCCTTAAATAATGTAGCAGAGTCATTAAAAAATGCAACAAAATCCTTAAATAATGCAGCAGAATCCTTAAATAATGCAGCAAAGTCCTTAAATAATGCAACAGAGTCCTTAAATACTGAAGCAGAGTCCTTAAATAATGCAGCAGAGTCCTTAAATAATGCAGCAGAGTTCTAAAATGCTTCAGCAGAGTCCTTAAATATTGCAACAAAGTCCTAAAATAATGCAGCAGAATCCTTAAATACCGCAGCAGAGTCCTTAAATATTGCAGCAAAGTACTTAAATAAGGCAGCAGAGTCCTTAAATAATGCAACAAAGTCCTTCAATAATGCAGCATAGTCCTTAACTAATGCAACAAAGTCAATAAATAATGCAGCAGAGTCCTTAAATAATGCAGCAACGTCCTTAAATAATGCAGCAGAGTCCTTAGATAATGCAACAACGTCCTTAAATAATGCAGCAGAGTCCTTAAATACCGCAGCAGAGTACTTAAATAATTCAGCAAAGTCCTTAAATAATGCAGCAGAGTCCTTAAATAATGCAGCAGAGTCCTCAAATGCTTCAGCAGAGTCAATACATAATGCAGCAGAGTCCTTAAATAATGCAACAAAGTCCTTAAATAATGCAGCAGAGTCCTTAAATAATGCAGCAAAGTCCTTAAATAAAGCAGCAGAGTCCTTACATAATGCAACAAAGTCCTTAAATAATGCAGCCGAGTCCTTAAATACTGAAGCAGAGTCCTTAAATTTGCAGCAAGGTCCTTAAATACCGCAGCAGAGTCATTAAATAATGCAGCAAAGTCCTTAAATAATGCAGCAGAGTCCTTAAATACCGCAGCAGATTGCTTTAATAATGTAGCAGAGTCCTTAAATAATGCAACAGAGTCCTTAAATAATGCAGCAGAGTCCTTAAATAATGCAACATAGTTCTTAAATAATGCAGCAAAGTCCTTAAATTATGCAGCAGAGTCCTTAAATACCGCAGCAGATTGCTTATATAATGTAGCAGAGTCCTTAAATAATGCAACAGAGTCCTTAAATAATGCAGCAGAGTCCTCAAAAGCTTCAGAAGAGTCATTAAATAATGCAGCAGAGTCCTTAAATAATGTAGCAAATTCATTAAATAATGCAGCAGAGACCTTAAATAATGCAACAAAGTCCTTAAATTATGCAGCCGAGTCCTTAAATAATACAGCAAAGCCCTTAAATAATGCAGCAGAGTCGTTAAGTAATGCAGCAAATTACTTAAATAATGCAGCAGTGTACTTAAATAATGCAACAAAGTCCATAAATAATGAAGCAAAGTCCTTAAATAATGCAGCAGAGTCCTTAAATACCGCAGCAGAGAACTTAAATAATGCAAGAAAGTCCCTAAATAATGCAGTAGAGTCCTTAAATCCTGAAACAGAGTCCTAAAATAATGCAGCTAATTCCTTAAATAATGCAGTAGAGTCCTTAAATACCGCAGCAGAGTCCTTAAATAATTCAGCAAAGTCCTTAAATAATGCAGCAGAGTCCTTAAATTTTACAGCAGAGTCCTTAAGTGCCACAGCAGAGTCCTTAAATACCGCAGCAGAGTGCTTAAATAATGCAGCAGAGTCCTTAAATAATGCAGCAAAGTCCTTAAATACTGAAGCAGAGTCCTTAAATATTGCAACAAAGTCCTAAAATAATGCAGCAGAGTCCTTAAATACCGCAGCAGAGTCGTTAAATATTGCAGCAAAGTACTTAAATAATGCAGCAGAGTCCTTAAATACCGCAGCAGATTGCTTAAATAATGTAGCAGAGTCCTTAAATAATGCAACAGAGTCCTTAAATAATGCAGCAGAGTCCTTAAATAATGCAACAAAGTCCTTAAATAATGCAGCAGAGTCCTTAAATACCGCAGCAGAGTCATTAAATAATGCAGCAAAGTCCTTAAATAATGCAGCAGAGTACTTAAATACCGGAGCAGAGTGCTTAAATAATGCAGCAGAGTCCTTAAATAATGCAGCACCATCCTTAAATAATGCAGCAAAGTCCTTAAATACTGAAGCAGAGTCCTTAAATATTGCAAAAAAATCCTAAAATAATGCAGCAGAATCCTTAAATACCGCTGCAGAGTCCTTAAATATTGCAGCAAAGTACTTAAATAATGCAGCAGAGTCCTTAAATAATGCAACAAAGTCCTTAAATAATGCAGCATAGTCCTTAACTAATGCAACAAAGTCTATAAATAATGCAGCAGAGTCCTTAAATAATGCAGCAAAGTCCTTAAATAATGCAGCAGAGTCCTTAGATAATGCAACAACGTCCTTAAATAATGCAGCAGAGTCCTTAAATAACGCAGCAGAGTACTTAAATAATTCAGCAAAGTCCTTAAATAATGCAGCAGAGTCCTTAAATAATGCAGCAGAGTCCTCAAATGCTTCAGCAGAGTGAATACATAATGCAGCAGAGTCCTTAAATAATGCAACAAAGTCCTTAAATAATGCAGCAGAGTCATTAAATAATGCAGCAAAGTCCTTAAATAAAGCAGCAGAGTCCTTAAAAAATGCAACAAAGTCCTTAAATAATGCAGCAGAGTCATTAAATACTGAAGCAGAGTCCTTATCTTTGCAGAAAAGTCCTTAAATACCGCAGCAGAGTCATTAAATTATGCAGCAAAGTCCTTAAATAATGCAGCAGAGTCCTTAAATACCGCAGCAGATTGCTTAAATAATGTAGCAGAGTCCTTAAATAATGCCACAGAGTCCTTAAATAATGCAGCAGAGTCCTTAAATAATGCAACAAAGTCCTTAAATAATGCAGCAGAGTCCTTAAATACTGAAGCAGAGTCCTTAAATATTGCAGCAAAGTCTTTAAATAATGCAGCAGAGTCCTTAAATACCGCAGCAGAGTCCTTAAATATTGCAGCAAAGTACTTAAATAATGCAGCAGAGTCCTTAAATAATGCAACAAAGTCCTTAAATAATGCAGCAGAATCCTTAAATAATGCAACAAAGTCCTTAAGTAATAATGAAGAGTCCTTAAATACCGCAGCAGAGTCATTAAATAATGCAGCAAAGTCCTTAAATAATGCAGCAGAGTCCTTAAGTACCGCAGCAGAGTGCTTAAATAATGCAACAGAGTCTACAAATGCTTCAGCAGAGTCATGAAATAATGCAGCATAGTCCTTAAATAATGCAGCAAATTAATTAAATAATGCAGCAGAGACCTTAAATAATGCAACAAAGTCCTTAAATAATGCAGCAGAGTCCTTAAATAATGCAGCAAAGTCCTTAAATAATGCTGCAGAGTCCTTAAATATTGCAGCAAATTCCATAAATAATGCAGCAGAGTCCTTAAATACCGCAGCAGAGTCCTTACATAATGCAACAAAGTCACTAAATAATGCAGCAGAGTCCTTAAATAATGAAGCATAGTCCTTAAATAATGCAGCAAAGTCCTTAAATAATGCTGCAGAGTCCTTAAATATTGCAGCAAATTCCTTAAATAATGCAGCAGAGTCCTTAAATACCGCAGCAGAGTCCTTACATAATGCAACAAAGTCACTAAATAATGCAGCAGAGTCCTTAAATAATGAAGCAGAGTCCTTAAATAATGCAGCAAATTCCTTAAATAATGTAGCAGAGTCCTTAAAAAATGCAACAAAATCCTTAAATAATGCAGCAGAATCCTTAAATAATGCAGCAAAGTCCTTAAATAATGCAACAGAGTCCTTAAATACTGAAGCAGAGTCCTTAAATAATGCAGCAGAGTCCTTAAATAATGCAGCAGAGTTCTAAAATGCTTCAGCAGAGTCCTTAAATATTGCAACAAAGTCCTAAAATAATGCAGCAGAATCCTTAAATACCGCAGCAGAGTCCTTAAATATTGCAGCAAAGTACTTAAATAAGGCAGCAGAGTCCTTAAATAATGCAACGAAGTCCTTCAATAATGCAGCATAGTCCTTAACTAATGCAACAAAGTCAATAAATAATGCAGCAGAGTCCTTAAATAATGCAGCAATGTCCTTAAATAATGCAGCAGAGTCCTTAGATAATGCAACAACGTCCTTAAATAATGCAGCAGAGTCCTTAAATACCGCAGCAGAGTACTTAAATAATTCAGCAAAGTCCTTAAATAATGCAGCAGAGTCCTTAAATAATGCAGCAGAGTCCTCAAATGCTTCAGCAGAGTCAATACATAATGCAGCAGAGTCCTTAAATAATGCAACAAAGTCCTTAAATAATGCAGCAGAGTCCTTAAATAATGCAGCAAAGTCCTTAAATAAAGCAGCAGAGTCCTTACATAATGCAACAAAGTCCTTAAATAATGCAGCCGAGTCCTTAAATACTGAAGCAGAGTCCTTAAATTTGCAGCAAAGTCCTTAAATACCGCAGCAGAGTCATTAAATAATGCAGCAAAGTCCTTAAATAATGCAGCAGAGTCCTTAAATACCGCAGCAGATTGCTTTAATAATGTAGCAGAGTCCTTAAATAATGCAACAGAGTCCTTAAATAATGCAGCAGAGTCCTTAAATAATGCAACATAGTTCTTAAATAATGCAGCAAAGTCCTTAAATTATGCAGCAGAGTCCTTAAATACCGCAGCAGATTGCTTACATAATGTAGCAGAGTCCTTAAATAATGCAACAGAGTCCTTAAATAATGCAGCAGAGTCCTCAAAAGCTTCAGAAGAGTCATTAAATAATGCAGCAGCGTCCTTAAATAATGTAGCAAATTCATTAAATAATGCAGCAGAGACCTTAAATAATGCAACAAAGTCCTTAAATTATGCAGCCGAGTCCTTAACTAATACAGCAAAGCCCTTAAATAATGCAGCAGAGTCGTTAAGTAATGCAGCAATTTACTTAAATAATGCAGCAGTGTACTTAAATAATGCAACAAAGTCCATAAATAATGAAGCAAAGTCCTTAAATAATGCAGCAGAGTCCTTAAATACCGCAGCAGAGAACTTAAATAATGCAAGAAAGTCCCTAAGTAATGCAGTAGAGTCCTTAAATCCTGAAGCAGAGTCCTAAAATAATGCAGCTAATTCCTTAAATAATGCAGTAGAGTCCTTAAATACCGCAGCAGAGTCCTTAAATAATTCAGCAAAGTCCTTAAATAATGCAGCAGAGTCCTTAAATTTTACAGCAGAGTCCTTAAGTGCCACAGCAGAGTCCTTAAATACCGCAGCAGAGTGCTTAAATAATGCAGCAGAGTCCTTAAATAATGCAGCAAAGTCCTTAAATACTGAAGCAGAGTCCTTAAATATTGCAACAAAGTCCTAAAATAATGCAGCAGAGTCCTTAAATACCGCAGCAGAGTCGTTAAATATTGCAGCAAAGTACTTAAATAATGCAGCAGAGTCCTTAAATACCGCAGCAGATTGCTTAAATAATGTAGCAGAGTCCTTAAATAATGCAACAGAGTCCTTAAATAATGCTGCAGAGTCCTTAAATAATGCAACAAAGTCCTTAAATAATGCAGCAGAGTCCTTAAATACCGCAGCAGAGTCATTAAATAATGCAGCAAAGTCCTTAAATAATGCAGCAGAGTACTTAAATACCGGAGCAGAGTGCTTAAATAATGCAGCAGAGTCCTTAAATAATGCAGCACCATCCTTAAATAATGCAGCAAAGTCCTTAAATACTGAAGCAGAGTCCTTAAATATTGCAAAAAAGTCCTAAAATAATGCAGCAGAATCCTTAAATACCGCAGCAGAGTCCTTAAATATTGCAGCAAAGTACTTAAATAATGCAGCAGAGTCCTTAAATAATGCAACAAAGTCCTTAAATAATGCAGCATAGTCCTTAACTAATGCAACAAAGTCTATAAATAATGCAGCAGAGTCCTTAAATAATGCAGCAAAGTCCTTAAATAATGCAGCAGAGTCCTTAGATAATGCAACAACGTCCTTAAATAATGCAGCAGAGTCCTTAAATAACGCAGCAGAGTACTTAAATAATTCAGCAAAGTCCTTAAATAATGCAGCAGAGTCCTTAAATAATGCAGCAGAGTCCTCAAATGCTTCAGCAGAGTGAATACATAATGCAGCAGAGTCCTTAAATAATGCAACAAAGTCCTTAAATAATGCAGCAGAGTCCTTAAATAATGCAGCAAAGTCCTTAAATAAAGCAGCAGAGTCCTTAAAAAATGCAACAAAGTCCTTAAATAATGCAGCAGAGTCCTTAAATACTGAAGCAGAGTCCTTATCTTTGCAGAAAAGTCCTTAAATACCGCAGCAGAGTCATTAAATTATGCAGCAAAGTCCTTAAATAATGCAGCAGAGTCCTTAAATACCGCAGCAGATTGCTTAAATAATGTAGCAGAGTCATTAAATAATGCAACAGAGTCCTTAAATAATGCAGCAGAGTCCTTAAATAATGCAACAAAGTCCTTAAATAATGCAGCAGAGTCCTTAAATACTGAAGCAGAGTCCTTAAATATTGCAGCAAAGTCCTTAAATAATGCAGCAGAGTCCTTAAATACCACAGCAGAGTCCTTAAATATTGCAGCAAAGTACTTAAATAATGCAGCAGAGTCCTTAAATAATGCAACAAAGTCCTTAAATAATGCAGCAGAATCCTTAAATAATGCAACAAAGTCCTTAAGTAATAATGAAGAGTCCGTAAATACCGCAGCAGAGTCATTAAATAATGCAGCAAAGTCCTTAAATAATGCAGCAGAGTCCTTAAGTACCGCAGCAGAGTGCTTAAATAATGCAACAGAGTCCTCAAATGCTTCAGCAGAGTCCTTAAATAATGCAGCATAGTCCTTAAATAATGCAGCAGAGACCTTAAATAATGCAACAAAGTCCTTAAATAATGCAGCAGAGTCCTTAAATAATGCAGCAAAGTCCTTAAATAATGCTGCAGAGTCCTTAAATATTGCAGCAAATTCCTTAAATAATGCAGCAGAGTCCTTAAATACCGCAGCAGAGTCCTTACATAATGCAACAAAGTCACTAAATAATGCAGCAGAGTCCTTAAATAATGAAGCAGAGTCCTTAAATAATGCAGCAAATTCCTTAAATAATGTAGCAGAGTCATTAAAAAATGCAACAAAATCCTTAAATAATGCAGCAGAATCCTTAAATAATGCAGCAAAGTCCTTAAATAATGCAACAGAGTCCTTAAATACTGAAGCAGAGTCCTTAAATAATGCAGCAGAGTCCTTAAATAATGCAGCAGAGTTCTAAAATGCTTCAGCAGAGTCCTTAAATATTGCAACAAAGTCCTAAAATAATGCAGCAGAATCCTTAAATACCGCAGCAGAGTCCTTAAATATTGCAGCAAAGTACTTAAATAAGGCAGCAGAGTCCTTAAATAATGCAACAAAGTCCTTCAATAATGCAGCATAGTCCTTAACTAATGCAACAAAGTCAATAAATAATGCAGCAGAGTCCTTAAATAATGCAGCAACGTCCTTAAATAATGCAGCAGAGTCCTTAGATAATGCAACAACGTCCTTAAATAATGCAGCAGAGTCCTTAAATACCGCAGCAGAGTACTTAAATAATTCAGCAAAGTCCTTAAATAATGCAGCAGAGTCCTTAAATAATGCAGCAGAGTCCTCAAATGCTTCAGCAGAGTCAATACATAATGCAGCAGAGTCCTTAAATAATGCAACAAAGTCCTTAAATAATGCAGCAGAGTCCTTAAATAATGCAGCAAAGTCCTTAAATAAAGCAGCAGAGTCCTTACATAATGCAACAAAGTCCTTAAATAATGCAGCCGAGTCCTTAAATACTGAAGCAGAGTCCTTAAATTTGCAGCAAGGTCCTTAAATACCGCAGCAGAGTCATTAAATAATGCAGCAAAGTCCTTAAATAATGCAGCAGAGTCCTTAAATACCGCAGCAGATTGCTTTAATAATGTAGCAGAGTCCTTAAATAATGCAACAGAGTCCTTAAATAATGCAGCAGAGTCCTTAAATAATGCAACATAGTTCTTAAATAATGCAGCAAAGTCCTTAAATTATGCAGCAGAGTCCTTAAATACCGCAGCAGATTGCTTATATAATGTAGCAGAGTCCTTAAATAATGCAACAGAGTCCTTAAATAATGCAGCAGAGTCCTCAAAAGCTTCAGAAGAGTCATTAAATAATGCAGCAGAGTCCTTAAATAATGTAGCAAATTCATTAAATAATGCAGCAGAGACCTTAAATAATGCAACAAAGTCCTTAAATTATGCAGCCGAGTCCTTAAATAATACAGCAAAGCCCTTAAATAATGCAGCAGAGTCGTTAAGTAATGCAGCAAATTACTTAAATAATGCAGCAGTGTACTTAAATAATGCAACAAAGTCCATAAATAATGAAGCAAAGTCCTTAAATAATGCAGCAGAGTCCTTAAATACCGCAGCAGAGAACTTAAATAATGCAAGAAAGTCCCTAAATAATGCAGTAGAGTCCTTAAATCCTGAAACAGAGTCCTAAAATAATGCAGCTAATTCCTTAAATAATGCAGTAGAGTCCTTAAATACCGCAGCAGAGTCCTTAAATAATTCAGCAAAGTCCTTAAATAATGCAGCAGAGTCCTTAAATTTTACAGCAGAGTCCTTAAGTGCCACAGCAGAGTCCTTAAATACCGCAGCAGAGTGCTTAAATAATGCAGCAGAGTCCTTAAATAATGCAGCAAAGTCCTTAAATACTGAAGCAGAGTCCTTAAATATTGCAACAAAGTCCTAAAATAATGCAGCAGAGTCCTTAAATACCGCAGCAGAGTCGTTAAATATTGCAGCAAAGTACTTAAATAATGCAGCAGAGTCCTTAAATACCGCAGCAGATTGCTTAAATAATGTAGCAGAGTCCTTAAATAATGCAACAGAGTCCTTAAATAATGCAGCAGAGTCCTTAAATAATGCAACAAAGTCCTTAAATAATGCAGCAGAGTCCTTAAATACCGCAGCAGAGTCATTAAATAATGCAGCAAAGTCCTTAAATAATGCAGCAGAGTACTTAAATACCGGAGCAGAGTGCTTAAATAATGCAGCAGAGTCCTTAAATAATGCAGCACCATCCTTAAATAATGCAGCAAAGTCCTTAAATACTGAAGCAGAGTCCTTAAATATTGCAAAAAAATCCTAAAATAATGCAGCAGAATCCTTAAATACCGCTGCAGAGTCCTTAAATATTGCAGCAAAGTACTTAAATAATGCAGCAGAGTCCTTAAATAATGCAACAAAGTCCTTAAATAATGCAGCATAGTCCTTAACTAATGCAACAAAGTCTATAAATAATGCAGCAGAGTCCTTAAATAATGCAGCAAAGTCCTTAAATAATGCAGCAGAGTCCTTAGATAATGCAACAACGTCCTTAAATAATGCAGCAGAGTCCTTAAATAACGCAGCAGAGTACTTAAATAATTCAGCAAAGTCCTTAAATAATGCAGCAGAGTCCTTAAATAATGCAGCAGAGTCCTCAAATGCTTCAGCAGAGTGAATACATAATGCAGCAGAGTCCTTAAATAATGCAACAAAGTCCTTAAATAATGCAGCAGAGTCATTAAATAATGCAGCAAAGTCCTTAAATAAAGCAGCAGAGTCCTTAAAAAATGCAACAAAGTCCTTAAATAATGCAGCAGAGTCATTAAATACTGAAGCAGAGTCCTTATCTTTGCAGAAAAGTCCTTAAATACCGCAGCAGAGTCATTAAATTATGCAGCAAAGTCCTTAAATAATGCAGCAGAGTCCTTAAATACCGCAGCAGATTGCTTAAATAATGTAGCAGAGTCCTTAAATAATGCCACAGAGTCCTTAAATAATGCAGCAGAGTCCTTAAATAATGCAACAAAGTCCTTAAATAATGCAGCAGAGTCCTTAAATACTGAAGCAGAGTCCTTAAATATTGCAGCAAAGTCTTTAAATAATGCAGCAGAGTCCTTAAATACCGCAGCAGAGTCCTTAAATATTGCAGCAAAGTACTTAAATAATGCAGCAGAGTCCTTAAATAATGCAACAAAGTCCTTAAATAATGCAGCAGAATCCTTAAATAATGCAACAAAGTCCTTAAGTAATAATGAAGAGTCCTTAAATACCGCAGCAGAGTCATTAAATAATGCAGCAAAGTCCTTAAATAATGCAGCAGAGTCCTTAAGTACCGCAGCAGAGTGCTTAAATAATGCAACAGAGTCTACAAATGCTTCAGCAGAGTCATGAAATAATGCAGCATAGTCCTTAAATAATGCAGCAAATTCATTAAATAATGCAGCAGAGACCTTAAATAATGCAACAAAGTCCTTAAATAATGCAGCAGAGTCCTTAAATAATGCAGCAAAGTCCTTAAATAATGCTGCAGAGTCCTTAAATATTGCAGCAAATTCCATAAATAATGCAGCAGAGTCCTTAAATACCACAGCAGAGTCCTTACATAATGCAACAAAGTCACTAAATAATGCAGCAGAGTCCTTAAATAATGAAGCATAGTCCTTAAATAATGCAGCAAAGTCCTTAAATAATGCTGCAGAGTCCTTAAATATTGCAGCAAATTCCTTAAATAATGCAGCAGAGTCCTTAAATACCGCAGCAGAGTCCTTACATAATGCAACAAAGTCACTAAATAATGCAGCAGAGTCCTTAAATAATGAAGCAGAGTCCTTAAATAATGCAGCAAATTCCTTAAATAATGTAGCAGAGTCCTTAAAAAATGCAACAAAATCCTTAAATAATGCAGCAGAATCCTTAAATAATGCAGCAAAGTCCTTAAATAATGCAACAGAGTCCTTAAATACTGAAGCAGAGTCCTTAAATAATGCAGCAGAGTCCTTAAATAATGCAGCAGAGTTCTAAAATGCTTCAGCAGAGTCCTTAAATATTGCAACAAAGTCCTAAAATAATGCAGCAGAATCCTTAAATACCGCAGCAGAGTCCTTAAATATTGCAGCAAAGTACTTAAATAAGGCAGCAGAGTCCTTAAATAATGCAACTAAGTCCTTCAATAATGCAGCATAGTCCTTAACTAATGCAACAAAGTCAATAAATAATGCAGCAGAGTCCTTAAATAATGCAGCAATGTCCTTAAATAATGCAGCAGAGTCATTAGATAATGCAACAACGTCCTTAAATAATGCAGCAGAGTCCTTAAATAATGCAGCAGAGTCCTCAAATGCTTCAGCAGAGTCAATACATAATGCAGCAGAGTCCTTAAATAATGCAACAAAGTCCTTAAATAATGCAGCAGAGTCCTTAAATAATGCAGCAAAGTCCTTAAATAAAGCAGCAGAGTCCTTACATAATGCAACAAAGTCCTTAAATAATGCAGCCGAGTCCTTAAATACTGAAGCAGAGTCCTTAAATTTGCAGCAAAGTCCTTAAATACCGCAGCAGAGTCATTAAATAATGCAGCAAAGTCCTTAAATAATGCAGCAGAGTCCTTAAATACCGCAGCAGATTGCTTTAATAATGTAGCAGAGTCCTTAAATAATGCAACAGAGTCCTTAAATAATGCAGCAGAGTCCTTAAATAATGCAACATAGTTCTTAAATAATGCAGCAAAGTCCTTAAATTATGCAGCAGAGTCCTTAAATACCGCAGCAGATTGCTTACATAATGTAGCAGAGTCCTTAAATAATGCAACAGAGTCCTTAAATAATGCAGCAGAGTCCTCAAAAGCTTCAGAAGAGTCATTAAATAATGCAGCAGCGTCCTTAAATAATGTAACAAATTCATTAAATAATGCAGCAGAGACCTTAAATAATGCAACAAAGTCCTTAAATTATGCAGCCGAGTCCTTAACTAATACAGCAAAGCCCTTAAATAATGCAGCAGAGTCGTTAAGTAATGCAGCAAATTACTTAAATAATGCAGCAGTGTACTTAAATAATGCAACAAAGTCCATAAATAATGAAGCAAAGTCCTTAAATAATGCAGCAGAGTCCTTAAATACCGCAGCAGAGAACTTAAATAATGCAAGAAAGTCCCTAAATAATGCAGTAGAGTCCTTAAATCCTGAAGCAGAGTCCTAAAATAATGCAGCTAATTCCTTAAATAATGCAGTAGAGTCCTTAAATACCGCAGCAGAGTCCTTAAATAATTCAGCAAAGTCCTTAAATAATGCAGCAGAGTCCTTAAATTTTACAGCAGAGTCCTTAAGTGCCACAGCAGAGTCCTTAAATACTGCAGCAGAGTGCTTAAATAATGCAGCAGAGTCCTTAAATAATGCAGCAAAGTCCTTAAATACTGAAGCAGAGTCCTTAAATATTGCAACAAAGTCCTAAAATAATGCAGCAGAGTCCTTAAATACCGCAGCAGAGTCGTTAAATATTGCAGCAAAGTACTTAAATAATGCAGCAGAGTCCTTAAATACCGCAGCAGATTGCTTAAATAATGTAGCAGAGTCCTTAAATAATGCAACAGAGTCCTTAAATAATGCAGCAGAGTCCTTAAATAATGCAACAAAGTCCTTAAATAATGCAGCAGAGTCCTTAAATACTGAATCAGAGTCCTTAAATATTGCAGCAAAGTCCTTAAATAATGCATCAGAGTCCTTAAATACCGCAGCCGATTACTTAAATAATTCAGCAAAGTCCTTAAATAATGCAGCAGAGTCCTTAAGTGCCACAGCAGAGTCCTTAAATACCGCAGCGGAGTGCTTAAATAATGCAGCAGAGTCCTTAAATAATGCAGCACCATCCTTAAATAATGCAGCAAAGTCCTTAAATACTGAAGCAGAGTCCTTAAATATTGCAAAAAAGTCCTAAAATAATGCAGCAGAATCCTTAAATACCGCAGCAGAGTCCTTAAATATTGCAGCAAAGTACTTAAATAATGCAGCAGAGTCCTTAAATAATGCAACAAAGTCCTTAAATAATGCAGCATAGTCCTTAACTAATGCAACAAAGTCTATAAATAAGGCAGCAGAGTCCTTAAATAATGCAGCAAAGTCCTTAAATAATGCAGCAGAGTCCTTAGATAATGCAACAACGTCCTTAAATAATGCAGCAGAGTCCTTAAATAACTCAGCAGAGTACTTAAATAATTCAGCAAAGTCCTTAAATAATGCAGCAGAGTCCTTAAATAATGCAGCAGAGTCCTCAAATGCTTCAGCAGAGTGAATACATAATGCAGCAGAGTCCTTAAATAATGCAACAAAGTCCTTAAATAATGCAGCAGAGTCCTTAAATAATGCAGCAAAGTCCTTAAATAAAGCAGAAGAGTCCTTAAATAATGCAACAAAGTCCTTAAATAATGCAGCAGAGTCCTTAAATACTGAAGCAGAGTCCATATCTTTGCAGAAAAGTCCTTAAATACCGCAGCAGAGTCATTAAATTATGCAGCAAAGTCCTTAAATAATGCAGCAGAGTCCTGAAATACCGCAGCAGATTGCTTAAATAATGTAGCAGAGTCCTTAAATAATGCCACAGAGTCCTTAAATAATGCAGCAGAGTCCTTAAATAATGCAACAAAGTCCTTAAATAATGCAGCAGAGTCCTTAAATACTGAAGCAGAGTCCTTAAATATTGCAGCAAAGTCTTTAAATAATGCAGCAGAGTCCTTAAATACCGCAGCAGAGTCCTTAAATATTGCAGCAAAGTACTTAAATAATGCAGCAGAGTCCTTAAATAATGCAACAAAGTCCTTAAATAATGCAGCAGAATCCTTAAATAATGCAACAAAGTCCTTAAGTAATAATGAAGAGTCCTTAAATACCGCAGCAGAGTCATTAAATAATGCAGCAAAGTCCTTAAATAATGCAGCAGAGTCCTTAAGTACCGCAGCAGAGTGCTTAAATAATGCAACAGAGTCTACAAATGCTTCAGCAGAGTCATGAAATAATGCAGCATAGTCCTTAAATAATGCAGCAAATTCATTAAATAATGCAGCAGAGACCTTAAATAATGCAACAAAGTCCTTAAATAATGCAGCAGAGTCCTTAAATAATGCAGCAAAGTCCTTAAATAATGCTGCAGAGTCCTTAAATATTGCAGCAAATTCCATAAATAATGCAGCAGAGTCCTTAAATACCGCAGCAGAGTCCTTACATAATGCAACAAAGTCACTAAATAATGCAGCAGAGTCCTTAAATAATGAAGCATAGTCCTTAAATAATGCAGCAAAGTCCTTAAATAATGCTGCAGAGTCCTTAAATATTGCAGCAAATTCCTTAAATAATGCAGCAGAGTCCTTAAATACCGCAGCAGAGTCCTTACATAATGCAACAAAGTCACTAAATAATGCAGCAGAGTCCTTAAATAATGAAGCAGAGTCCTTAAATAATGCAGCAAATTCCTTAAATAATGTAGCAGAGTCCTTAAAAAATGCAACAAAATCCTTAAATAATGCAGCAGAATCCTTAAATAATGCAGCAAAGTCCTTAAATAATGCAACAGAGTCCTTAAATACTGAAGCAGAGTCCTTAAATAATGCAGCAGAGTCCTTAAATAATGCAGCAGAGTTCTAAAATGCTTCAGCAGAGTCCTTAAATATTGCAACAAAGTCCTAAAATAATGCAGCAGAATCCTTAAATACCGCAGCAGAGTCCTTAAATATTGCAGCAAAGTACTTAAATAAGGCAGCAGAGTCCTTAAATAATGCAACTAAGTCCTTCAATAATGCAGCATAGTCCTTAACTAATGCAACAAAGTCAATAAATAATGCAGCAGAGTCCTTAAATAATGCAGCAATGTCCTTAAATAATGCAGCAGAGTCATTAGATAATGCAACAACGTCCTTAAATAATGCAGCAGAGTCCTTAAATACCGCAGCAGAGTACTTAAATAATTCAGCAAAGTCCTTAAATAATGCAGCAGAGTCCTTAAATAATGCAGCAGAGTCCTCAAATGCTTCAGCAGAGTCAATACATAATGCAGCAGAGTCCTTAAATAATGCAACAAAGTCCTTAAATAATGCAGCAGAGTCCTTAAATAATGCAGCAAAGTCCTTAAATAAAGCAGCAGAGTCCTTACATAATGCAACAAAGTCCTTAAATAATGCAGCCGAGTCCTTAAATACTGAAGCAGAGTCCTTAAATTTGCAGCAAAGTCCTTAAATACCGCAGCAGAGTCATTAAATAATGCAGCAAAGTCCTTAAATAATGCAGCAGAGTCCTTAAATACCGCAGCAGATTGCTTTAATAATGTAGCAGAGTCCTTAAATAATGCAACAGAGTCCTTAAATAATGCAGCAGAGTCCTTAAATAATGCAACATAGTTCTTAAATAATGCAGCAAAGTCCTTAAATTATGCAGCAGAGTCCTTAAATACCGCAGCAGATTGCTTACATAATGTAGCAGAGTCCTTAAATAATGCAACAGAGTCCTTAAATAATGCAGCAGAGTCCTCAAAAGCTTCAGAAGAGTCATTAAATAATGCAGCAGCGTCCTTAAATAATGTAACAAATTCATTAAATAATGCAGCAGAGACCTTAAATAATGCAACAAAGTCCTTAAATTATGCAGCCGAGTCCTTAACTAATACAGCAAAGCCCTTAAATAATGCAGCAGAGTCGTTAAGTAATGCAGCAAATTACTTAAATAATGCAGCAGTGTACTTAAATAATGCAACAAAGTCCATAAATAATGAAGCAAAGTCCTTAAATAATGCAGCAGAGTCCTTAAATACCGCAGCAGAGAACTTAAATAATGCAAGAAAGTCCCTAAATAATGCAGTAGAGTCCTTAAATCCTGAAGCAGAGTCCTAAAATAATGCAGCTAATTCCTTAAATAATGCAGTAGAGTCCTTAAATACCGCAGCAGAGTCCTTAAATAATTCAGCAAAGTCCTTAAATAATGCAGCAGAGTCCTTAAATTTTACAGCAGAGTCCTTAAGTGCCACAGCAGAGTCCTTAAATACTGCAGCAGAGTGCTTAAATAATGCAGCAGAGTCCTTAAATAATGCAGCAAAGTCCTTAAATACTGAAGCAGAGTCCTTAAATATTGCAACAAAGTCCTAAAATAATGCAGCAGAGTCCTTAAATACCGCAGCAGAGTCGTTAAATATTGCAGCAAAGTACTTAAATAATGCAGCAGAGTCCTTAAATACCGCAGCAGATTGCTTAAATAATGTAGCAGAGTCCTTAAATAATGCAACAGAGTCCTTAAATAATGCAGCAGAGTCCTTAAATAATGCAACAAAGTCCTTAAATAATGCAGCAGAGTCCTTAAATACTGAATCAGAGTCCTTAAATATTGCAGCAAAGTCCTTAAATAATGCATCAGAGTCCTTAAATACCGCAGCCGATTACTTAAATAATTCAGCAAAGTCCTTAAATAATGCAGCAGAGTCCTTAAGTGCCACAGCAGAGTCCTTAAATACCGCAGCGGAGTGCTTAAATAATGCAGCAGAGTCCTTAAATAATGCAGCACCATCCTTAAATAATGCAGCAAAGTCCTTAAATACTGAAGCAGAGTCCTTAAATATTGCAAAAAATTCCTAAAATAATGCAGCAGAATCCTTAAATACCGCAGCAGAGTCCTTAAATATTGCAGCAAAGTACTTAAATAATGCAGCAGAGTCCTTAAATAATGCAACAAAGTCCTTAAATAATGCAGCATAGTCCTTAACTAATGCAACAAAGTCTATAAATAAGGCAGCAGAGTCCTTAAATAATGCAGCAAAGTCCTTAAATAATGCAGCAGAGTCCTTAGATAATGCAACAACGTCCTTAAATAATGCAGCAG
This sequence comes from Phyllobates terribilis, assembly GCF_046119375.1. NCBI lineage: Eukaryota > Metazoa > Chordata > Amphibia > Anura > Dendrobatidae > Phyllobates > Phyllobates terribilis. The sequence goes on along the minus strand of NW_027362840.1, from coordinate 4,242,004 downwards.
AGTCCTTAAATAACTCAGCAGAGTACTTAAATAATTCAGCAAAGTCCTTAAATAATGCAGCAGAGTCCTTAAATAATGCAGCAGAGTCCTCAAATGCTTCAGCAGAGTGAATACATAATGCAGCAGAGTCCTTAAATAATGCAACAAAGTCCTTAAATAATGCAGCAGAGTCCTTAAATAATGCAGCAAAGTCCTTAAATAAAGCAGAAGAGTCCTTAAATAATGCAACAAAGTCCTTAAATAATGCAGCAGAGTCCTTAAATACTGAAGCAGAGTCCATATCTTTGCAGAAAAGTCCTTAAATACCGCAGCAGAGTCATTAAATTATGCAGCAAAGTCCTTAAATAATGCAGCAGAGTCCTGAAATACCGCAGCAGATTGCTTAAATAATGTAGCAGAGTCCTTAAATATTGCCACAGAGTCCTTAAATAATGCAGCAGAGTCCTTAAATAATGCAACAAAGTCCTTAAATAATGCAGCAGAGTCCTTAAATACTGAAGCAGAGTCCTTAAATATTGCAGCAAAGTCTTTAAATAATGCAGCAGAGTCCTTAAATACCGCAGCAGAGTCCTTAAATATTGCAGCAAAGTACTTAAATAATGCAGCAGAGTCCTTAAATAATGCAACAAAGTCCTTAAATAATGCAGCAGAATCCTTAAATAATGCAACAAAGTCCTTAAGTAATAATGAAGAGTCCTTAAATACCGCAGCAGAGTCATTAAATAATGCAGCAAAGTCCTTAAATAATGCAGCAGAGTCCTTAAGTACCGCAGCAGAGTGCTTAAATAATGCAACAGAGTCTACAAATGCTTCAGCAGAGTCATGAAATAATGCAGCATAGTCCTTAAATAATGCAGCAAATTCATTAAATAATGCAGCAGAGACCTTAAATAATGCAACAAAGTCCTTAAATAATGCAGCAGAGTCCTTAAATAATGCAGCAAAGTCCTTAAATAATGCTGCAGAGTCCTTAAATATTGCAGCAAATTCCATAAATAATGCAGCAGAGTCCTTAAATACCGCAGCAGAGTCCTTACATAATGCAACAAAGTCACTAAATAATGCAGCAGAGTCCTTAAATAATGAAGCATAGTCCTTAAATAATGCAGCAAAGTCCTTAAATAATGCTGCAGAGTCCTTAAATATTGCAGCAAATTCCTTAAATAATGCAGCAGAGTCCTTAAATACCGCAGCAGAGTCCTTACATAATGCAACAAAGTCACTAAATAATGCAGCAGAGTCCTTAAATAATGAAGCAGAGTCCTTAAATAATGCAGCAAATTCCTTAAATAATGTAGCAGAGTCCTTAAAAAATGCAACAAAATCCTTAAATAATGCAGCAGAATCCTTAAATAATGCAGCAAAGTCCTTAAATAATGCAACAGAGTCCTTAAATACTGAAGCAGAGTCCTTAAATAATGCAGCAGAGTCCTTAAATAATGCAGCAGAGTTCTAAAATGCTTCAGCAGAGTCCTTAAATATTGCAACAAAGTCCTAAAATAATGAAGCAGAATCCTTAAATACCGCAGCAGAGTCCTTAAATATTGCAGCAAAGTACTTAAATAAGGCAGCAGAGTCCTTAAATAATGCAACAAAGTCCTTCAATAATGCAGCATAGTCCTTAACTAATGCAACAAAGTCAATAAATAATGCAGCAGAGTCCTTAAATAATGCAGCAATGTCCTTAAATAATGCAGCAGAGTCCTTAGATAATGCAACAACGTCCTTAAATAATGCAGCAGAGTCCTTAAATACCGCAGCAGAGTACTTAAATAATTCAGCAAAGTCCTTAAATAATGCAGCAGAGTCCTTAAATAATGCAGCAGAGTCCTCAAATGCTTCAGCAGAGTCAATACATAATGCAGCAGAGTCCTTAAATAATGCAACAAAGTCCTTAAATAATGCAGCAGAGTCCTTAAATAATGCAGCAAAGTCCTTAAATAAAGCAGCAGAGTCCTTACATAATGCAACAAAGTCCTTAAATAATGCAGCCGAGTCCTTAAATACTGAAGCAGAGTCCTTAAATTTGCAGCAAAGTCCTTAAATACCGCAGCAGAGTCATTAAATAATGCAGCAAAGTCCTTAAATAATGCAGCAGAGTCCTTAAATACCGCAGCAGATTGCTTTAATAATGTAGCAGAGTCCTTAAATAATGCAACAGAGTCCTTAAATAATGCAGCAGAGTCCTTAAATAATGCAACATAGTTCTTAAATAATGCAGCAAAGTCCTTAAATTATGCAGCAGAGTCCTTAAATACCGCAGCAGATTGCTTACATAATGTAGCAGAGTCCTTAAATAATGCAACAGAGTCCTTAAATAATGCAGCAGAGTCCTCAAAAGCTTCAGAAGAGTCATTAAATAATGCAGCAGCGTCCTTAAATAATGTAGCAAATTCATTAAATAATGCAGCAGAGACCTTAAATAATGCAACAAAGTCCTTAAATTATGCAGCCGAGTCCTTAACTAATACAGCAAAGCCCTTAAATAATGCAGCAGAGTCGTTAAGTAATGCAGCAAATTACTTAAATAATGCAGCAGTGTACTTAAATAATGCAACAAAGTCCATAAATAATGAAGCAAAGTCCTTAAATAATGCAGCAGAGTCCTTAAATACCGCAGCAGAGAACTTAAATAATGCAAGAAAGTCCTTAAATAATGCAGCAGAATCCTTAAATAATGCAACAAAGTCCTTAAGTAATAATGAAGAGTCCGTAAATACCGCAGCAGAGTCATTAAATAATGCAGCAAAGTCCTTAAATAATGCAGCAGAGTCCTTAAGTACCGCAGCAGAGTGCTTAAATAATGCAACAGAGTCCTCAAATGCTTCAGCAGAGTCCTTAAATAATGCAGCATAGTCCTTAAATAATGCAGCAGAGACCTTAAATAATGCAACAAAGTCCTTAAATAATGCAGCAGAGTCCTTAAATAATGCAGCAAAGTCCTTAAATAATGCTGCAGAGTCCTTAAATATTGCAGCAAATTCCTTAAATAATGCAGCAGAGTCCTTAAATACCGCAGCAGAGTCCTTACATAATGCAACAAAGTCACTAAATAATGCAGCAGAGTCCTTAAATAATGAAGCAGAGTCCTTAAATAATGCAGCAAATTCCTTAAATAATGTAGCAGAGTCATTAAAAAATGCAACAAAATCCTTAAATAATGCAGCAGAATCCTTAAATAATGCAGCAAAGTCCTTAAATAATGCAACAGAGTCCTTAAATACTGAAGCAGAGTCCTTAAATAATGCAGCAGAGTCCTTAAATAATGCAGCAGAGTTCTAAAATGCTTCAGCAGAGTCCTTAAATATTGCAACAAAGTCCTAAAATAATGCAGCAGAATCCTTAAATACCGCAGCAGAGTCCTTAAATATTGCAGCAAAGTACTTAAATAAGGCAGCAGAGTCCTTAAATAATGCAACTAAGTCCTTCAATAATGCAGCATAGTCCTTAACTAATGCAACAAAGTCAATAAATAATGCAGCAGAGTCCTTAAATAATGCAGCAATGTCCTTAAATAATGCAGCAGAGTCATTAGATAATGCAACAACGTCCTTAAATAATGCAGCAGAGTCCTTAAATACCGCAGCAGAGTACTTAAATAATTCAGCAAAGTCCTTAAATAATGCAGCAGAGTCCTTAAATAATGCAGCAGAGTCCTCAAATGCTTCAGCAGAGTCAATACATAATGCAGCAGAGTCCTTAAATAATGCAACAAAGTCCTTAAATAATGCAGCAGAGTCCTTAAATAATGCAGCAAAGTCCTTAAATAAAGCAGCAGAGTCCTTACATAATGCAACAAAGTCCTTAAATAATGCAGCCGAGTCCTTAAATACTGAAGCAGAGTCCTTAAATTTGCAGCAAAGTCCTTAAATACCGCAGCAGAGTCATTAAATAATGCAGCAAAGTCCTTAAATAATGCAGCAGAGTCCTTAAATACCGCAGCAGATTGCTTTAATAATGTAGCAGAGTCCTTAAATAATGCAACAGAGTCCTTAAATAATGCAGCAGAGTCCTTAAATAATGCAACATAGTTCTTAAATAATGCAGCAAAGTCCTTAAATTATGCAGCAGAGTCCTTAAATACCGCAGCAGATTGCTTACATAATGTAGCAGAGTCCTTAAATAATGCAACAGAGTCCTTAAATAATGCAGCAGAGTCCTCAAAAGCTTCAGAAGAGTCATTAAATAATGCAGCAGCGTCCTTAAATAATGTAACAAATTCATTAAATAATGCAGCAGAGACCTTAAATAATGCAACAAAGTCCTTAAATTATGCAGCCGAGTCCTTAACTAATACAGCAAAGCCCTTAAATAATGCAGCAGAGTCGTTAAGTAATGCAGCAAATTACTTAAATAATGCAGCAGTGTACTTAAATAATGCAACAAAGTCCATAAATAATGAAGCAAAGTCCTTAAATAATGCAGCAGAGTCCTTAAATACCGCAGCAGAGAACTTAAATAATGCAAGAAAGTCCCTAAATAATGCAGTAGAGTCCTTAAATCCTGAAGCAGAGTCCTAAAATAATGCAGCTAATTCCTTAAATAATGCAGTAGAGTCCTTAAATACCGCAGCAGAGTCCTTAAATAATTCAGCAAAGTCCTTAAATAATGCAGCAGAGTCCTTAAATTTTACAGCAGAGTCCTTAAGTGCCACAGCAGAGTCCTTAAATACTGCAGCAGAGTGCTTAAATAATGCAGCAGAGTCCTTAAATAATGCAGCAAAGTCCTTAAATACTGAAGCAGAGTCCTTAAATATTGCAACAAAGTCCTAAAATAATGCAGCAGAGTCCTTAAATACCGCAGCAGAGTCGTTAAATATTGCAGCAAAGTACTTAAATAATGCAGCAGAGTCCTTAAATACCGCAGCAGATTGCTTAAATAATGTAGCAGAGTCCTTAAATAATGCAACAGAGTCCTTAAATAATGCAGCAGAGTCCTTAAATAATGCAACAAAGTCCTTAAATAATGCAGCAGAGTCCTTAAATACTGAATCAGAGTCCTTAAATATTGCAGCAAAGTCCTTAAATAATGCATCAGAGTCCTTAAATACCGCAGCCGATTACTTAAATAATTCAGCAAAGTCCTTAAATAATGCAGCAGAGTCCTTAAGTGCCACAGCAGAGTCCTTAAATACCGCAGCGGAGTGCTTAAATAATGCAGCAGAGTCCTTAAATAATGCAGCACCATCCTTAAATAATGCAGCAAAGTCCTTAAATACTGAAGCAGAGTCCTTAAATATTGCAAAAAATTCCTAAAATAATGCAGCAGAATCCTTAAATACCGCAGCAGAGTCCTTAAATATTGCAGCAAAGTACTTAAATAATGCAGCAGAGTCCTTAAATAATGCAACAAAGTCCTTAAATAATGCAGCATAGTCCTTAACTAATGCAACAAAGTCTATAAATAAGGCAGCAGAGTCCTTAAATAATGCAGCAAAGTCCTTAAATAATGCAGCAGAGTCCTTAGATAATGCAACAACGTCCTTAAATAATGCAGCAGAGTCCTTAAATAACTCAGCAGAGTACTTAAATAATTCAGCAAAGTCCTTAAATAATGCAGCAGAGTCCTTAAATAATGCAGCAGAGTCCTCAAATGCTTCAGCAGAGTGAATACATAATGCAGCAGAGTCCTTAAATAATGCAACAAAGTCCTTAAATAATGCAGCAGAGTCCTTAAATAATGCAGCAAAGTCCTTAAATAAAGCAGAAGAGTCCTTAAATAATGCAACAAAGTCCTTAAATAATGCAGCAGAGTCCTTAAATACTGAAGCAGAGTCCATATCTTTGCAGAAAAGTCCTTAAATACCGCAGCAGAGTCATTAAATTATGCAGCAAAGTCCTTAAATAATGCAGCAGAGTCCTGAAATACCGCAGCAGATTGCTTAAATAATGTAGCAGAGTCCTTAAATAATGCCACAGAGTCCTTAAATAATGCAGCAGAGTCCTTAAATAATGCAACAAAGTCCTTAAATAATGCAGCAGAGTCCTTAAATACTGAAGCAGAGTCCTTAAATATTGCAGCAAAGTCTTTAAATAATGCAGCAGAGTCCTTAAATACCGCAGCAGAGTCCTTAAATATTGCAGCAAAGTACTTAAATAATGCAGCAGAGTCCTTAAATAATGCAACAAAGTCCTTAAATAATGCAGCAGAATCCTTAAATAATGCAACAAAGTCCTTAAGTAATAATGAAGAGTCCTTAAATACCGCAGCAGAGTCATTAAATAATGCAGCAAAGTCCTTAAATAATGCAGCAGAGTCCTTAAGTACCGCAGCAGAGTGCTTAAATAATGCAACAGAGTCTACAAATGCTTCAGCAGAGTCATGAAATAATGCAGCATAGTCCTTAAATAATGCAGCAAATTCATTAAATAATGCAGCAGAGACCTTAAATAATGCAACAAAGTCCTTAAATAATGCAGCAGAGTCCTTAAATAATGCAGCAAAGTCCTTAAATAATGCTGCAGAGTCCTTAAATATTGCAGCAAATTCCATAAATAATGCAGCAGAGTCCTTAAATACCGCAGCAGAGTCCTTACATAATGCAACAAAGTCACTAAATAATGCAGCAGAGTCCTTAAATAATGAAGCATAGTCCTTAAATAATGCAGCAAAGTCCTTAAATAATGCTGCAGAGTCCTTAAATATTGCAGCAAATTCCTTAAATAATGCAGCAGAGTCCTTAAATACCGCAGCAGAGTCCTTACATAATGCAACAAAGTCACTAAATAATGCAGCAGAGTCCTTAAATAATGAAGCAGAGTCCTTAAATAATGCAGCAAATTCCTTAAATAATGTAGCAGAGTCCTTAAAAAATGCAACAAAATCCTTAAATAATGCAGCAGAATCCTTAAATAATGCAGCAAAGTCCTTAAATAATGCAACAGAGTCCTTAAATACTGAAGCAGAGTCCTTAAATAATGCAGCAGAGTCCTTAAATAATGCAGCAGAGTTCTAAAATGCTTCAGCAGAGTCCTTAAATATTGCAACAAAGTCCTAAAATAATGCAGCAGAATCCTTAAATACCGCAGCAGAGTCCTTAAATATTGCAGCAAAGTACTTAAATAAGGCAGCAGAGTCCTTAAATAATGCAACAAAGTCCTTCAATAATGCAGCATAGTCCTTAACTAATGCAACAAAGTCAATAAATAATGCAGCAGAGTCCTTAAATAATGCAGCAATGTCCTTAAATAATGCAGCAGAGTCCTTAGATAATGCAACAACGTCCTTAAATAATGCAGCAGAGTCCTTAAATACCGCAGCAGAGTACTTAAATAATTCAGCAAAGTCCTTAAATAATGCAGCAGAGTCCTTAAATAATGCAGCAGAGTCCTCAAATGCTTCAGCAGAGTCAATACATAATGCAGCAGAGTCCTTAAATAATGCAACAAAGTCCTTAAATAATGCAGCAGAGTCCTTAAATAATGCAGCAAAGTCCTTAAATAAAGCAGCAGAGTCCTTACATAATGCAACAAAGTCCTTAAATAATGCAGCCGAGTCCTTAAATACTGAAGCAGAGTCCTTAAATTTGCAGCAAAGTCCTTAAATACCGCAGCAGAGTCATTAAATAATGCAGCAAAGTCCTTAAATAATGCAGCAGAGTCCTTAAATACCGCAGCAGATTGCTTTAATAATGTAGCAGAGTCCTTAAATAATGCAACAGAGTCCTTAAATAATGCAGCAGAGTCCTTAAATAATGCAACATAGTTCTTAAATAATGCAGCAAAGTCCTTAAATTATGCAGCAGAGTCCTTAAATACCGCAGCAGATTGCTTACATAATGTAGCAGAGTCCTTAAATAATGCAACAGAGTCCTTAAATAATGCAGCAGAGTCCTCAAAAGCTTCAGAAGAGTCATTAAATAATGCAGCAGCGTCCTTAAATAATGTAGCAAATTCATTAAATAATGCAGCAGAGACCTTAAATAATGCAACAAAGTCCTTAAATTATGCAGCCGAGTCCTTAACTAATACAGCAAAGCCCTTAAATAATGCAGCAGAGTCGTTAAGTAATGCAGCAAATTACTTAAATAATGCAGCAGTGTACTTAAATAATGCAACAAAGTCCATAAATAATGAAGCAAAGTCCTTAAATAATGCAGCAGAGTCCTTAAATACCGCAGCAGAGAACTTAAATAATGCAAGAAAGTCCTTAAATAATGCAGCAGAATCCTTAAATAATGCAACAAAGTCCTTAAGTAATAATGAAGAGTCCGTAAATACCGCAGCAGAGTCATTAAATAATGCAGCAAAGTCCTTAAATAATGCAGCAGAGTCCTTAAGTACCGCAGCAGAGTGCTTAAATAATGCAACAGAGTCCTCAAATGCTTCAGCAGAGTCCTTAAATAATGCAGCATAGTCCTTAAATAATGCAGCAGAGACCTTAAATAATGCAACAAAGTCCTTAAATAATGCAGCAGAGTCCTTAAATAATGCAGCAAAGTCCTTAAATAATGCTGCAGAGTCCTTAAATATTGCAGCAAATTCCTTAAATAATGCAGCAGAGTCCTTAAATACCGCAGCAGAGTCCTTACATAATGCAACAAAGTCACTAAATAATGCAGCAGAGTCCTTAAATAATGAAGCAGAGTCCTTAAATAATGCAGCAAATTCCTTAAATAATGTAGCAGAGTCATTAAAAAATGCAACAAAATCCTTAAATAATGCAGCAGAATCCTTAAATAATGCAGCAAAGTCCTTAAATAATGCAACAGAGTCCTTAAATACTGAAGCAGAGTCCTTAAATAATGCAGCAGAGTCCTTAAATAATGCAGCAGAGTTCTAAAATGCTTCAGCAGAGTCCTTAAATATTGCAACAAAGTCCTAAAATAATGCAGCAGAATCCTTAAATACCGCAGCAGAGTCCTTAAATATTGCAGCAAAGTACTTAAATAAGGCAGCAGAGTCCTTAAATAATGCAACAAAGTCCTTCAATAATGCAGCATAGTCCTTAACTAATGCAACAAAGTCAATAAATAATGCAGCAGAGTCCTTAAATAATGCAGCAACGTCCTTAAATAATGCAGCAGAGTCCTTAGATAATGCAACAACGTCCTTAAATAATGCAGCAGAGTCCTTAAATACCGCAGCAGAGTACTTAAATAATTCAGCAAAGTCCTTAAATAATGCAGCAGAGTCCTTAAATAATGCAGCAGAGTCCTCAAATGCTTCAGCAGAGTCAATACATAATGCAGCAGAGTCCTTAAATAATGCAACAAAGTCCTTAAATAATGCAGCAGAGTCCTTAAATAATGCAGCAAAGTCCTTAAATAAAGCAGCAGAGTCCTTACATAATGCAACAAAGTCCTTAAATAATGCAGCCGAGTCCTTAAATACTGAAGCAGAGTCCTTAAATTTGCAGCAAGGTCCTTAAATACCGCAGCAGAGTCATTAAATAATGCAGCAAAGTCCTTAAATAATGCAGCAGAGTCCTTAAATACCGCAGCAGATTGCTTTAATAATGTAGCAGAGTCCTTAAATAATGCAACAGAGTCCTTAAATAATGCAGCAGAGTCCTTAAATAATGCAACATAGTTCTTAAATAATGCAGCAAAGTCCTTAAATTATGCAGCAGAGTCCTTAAATACCGCAGCAGATTGCTTATATAATGTAGCAGAGTCCTTAAATAATGCAACAGAGTCCTTAAATAATGCAGCAGAGTCCTTAAATAATGTAGCAAATTCATTAAATAATGCAGCAGAGACCTTAAATAATGCAACAAAGTCCTTAAATTATGCAGCCGAGTCCTTAAATAATACAGCAAAGCACTTAAATAATGCAGCAGAGTCGTTAAGTAATGCAGCAAATTACTTAAATAATGCAGCAGTGTACTTAAATAATGCAACAAAGTCCATAAATAATGAAGCAAAGTCCTTAAATAATGCAGCAGAGTCCTTAAATACCGCAGCAGAGAACTTAAATAATGCAAGAAAGTCCCTAAATAATGCAGTAGAGTCCTTAAATCCTGAAACAGAGTCCTAAAATAATGCAGCTAATTCCTTAAATAATGCAGTAGAGTCCTTAAATACCGCAGCAGAGTCCTTAAATAATTCAGCAAAGTCCTTAAATAATGCAGCAGAGTCCTTAAATTTTACAGCAGAGTCCTTAAGTGCCACAGCAGAGTCCTTAAATACCGCAGCAGAGTGCTTAAATAATGCAGCAGAGTCCTTAAATAATGCAGCAAAGTCCTTAAATACTGAAGCAGAGTCCTTAAATATTGCAACAAAGTCCTAAAATAATGCAGCAGAGTCCTTAAATACCGCAGCAGAGTCGTTAAATATTGCAGCAAAGTACTTAAATAATGCAGCAGAGTCCTTAAATACCGCAGCAGATTGCTTAAATAATGTAGCAGAGTCCTTAAATAATGCAACAGAGTCCTTAAATAATGCAGCAGAGTCCTTAAATAATGCAACAAAGTCGTTAAATAATGCAGCAGAGTCCTTAAATACCGCAGCAGAGTCATTAAATAATGCAGCAAAGTCCTTAAATAATGCAGCAGAGTACTTAAATACCGGAGCAGAGTGCTTAAATAATGCAGCAGAGTCCTTAAATAATGCAGCACCATCCTTAAATAATGCAGCAAAGTCCTTAAATACTGAAGCAGAGTCCTTAAATATTGCAAAAAAATCCTAAAATAATGCAGCAGAATCCTTAAATACCGCTGCAGAGTCCTTAAATATTGCAGCAAAGTACTTAAATAATGCAGCAGAGTCCTTAAATAATGCAACAAAGTCCTTAAATAATGCAGCATAGTCCTTAACTAATGCAACAAAGTCTATAAATAATGCAGCAGAGTCCTTAAATAATGCAGCAAAGTCCTTAAATAATGCAGCAGAGTCCTTAGATAATGCAACAACGTCCTTAAATAATGCAGCAGAGTCCTTAAATAACGCAGCAGAGTACTTAAATAATTCAGCAAAGTCCTTAAATAATGCAGCAGAGTCCTTAAATAATGCAGCAGAGTCCTCAAATGCTTCAGCAGAGTGAATACATAATGCAGCAGAGTCCTTAAATAATGCAACAAAGTCCTTAAATAATGCAGCAGAGTCATTAAATAATGCAGCAAAGTCCTTAAATAAAGCAGCAGAGTCCTTAAAAAATGCAACAAAGTCCTTAAATAATGCAGCAGAGTCATTAAATACTGAAGCAGAGTCCTTATCTTTGCAGAAAAGTCCTTAAATACCGCAGCAGAGTCATTAAATTATGCAGCAAAGTCCTTAAATAATGCAGCAAAGTCCTTAAATAATGCAGCAGAGTCCTTAAATACCGCAGCAGATTGCTTAAATAATGTAGCAGAGTCCTTAAATAATGCCACAGAGTCCTTAAATAATGCAGCAGAGTCCTTAAATAATGCAACAAAGTCCTTAAATAATGCAGCAGAGTCCTTACATACTGAAGCAGAGTCCTTAAATATTGCAGCAAAGTCTTTAAATAATGCAGCAGAGTCCTTAAATACCGCAGCAGAGTCCTTAAATATTGCAGCAAAGTACTTAAATAATGCAGCAGAGTCCTTAAATAATGCAACAAAGTCCTTAAATAATGCAGCAGAATCCTTAAATAATGCAACAAAGTCCTTAAGTAATAATGAAGAGTCCTTAAATACCGCAGCAGAGTCATTAAATAATGCAGCAAAGTCCTTAAATAATGCAGCAGAGTCCTTAAGTACCGCAGCAGAGTGCTTAAATAATGCAACAGAGTCTACAAATGCTTCAGCAGAGTCATGAAATAATGCAGCATAGTCCTTAAATAATGCAGCAAATTCATTAAATAATGCAGCAGAGACCTTAAATAATGCAACAAAGTCCTTAAATAATGCAGCAGAGTCCTTAAATAATGCAGCAAAGTCCTTAAATAATGCTGCAGAGTCCTTAAATATTGCAGCAAATTCCATAAATAATGCAGCAGAGTCCTTAAATACCGCAGCAGAGTCCTTACATAATGCAACAAAGTCACTAAATAATGCAGCAGAGTCCTTAAATAATGAAGCATAGTCCTTAAATAATGCAGCAAAGTCCTTAAATAATGCTGCAGAGTCCTTAAATATTGCAGCAAATTCCTTAAATAATGCAGCAGAGTCCTTAAATACCGCAGCAGAGTCCTTACATAATGCAACAAAGTCACTAAATAATGCAGCAGAGTCCTTAAATAATGAAGCAGAGTCCTTAAATAATGCAGCAAATTCCTTAAATAATGTAGCAGAGTCCTTAAAAAATGCAACAAAATCCTTAAATAATGCAGCAGAATCCTTAAATAATGCAGCAAAGTCCTTAAATAATGCAACAGAGTCCTTAAATACTGAAGCAGAGTCCTTAAATAATGCAGCAGAGTCCTTAAATAATGCAGCAGAGTTCTAAAATGCTTCAGCAGAGTCCTTAAATATTGCAACAAAGTCCTAAAATAATGCAGCAGAATCCTTAAATACCGCAGCAGAGTCCTTAAATATTGCAGCAAAGTACTTAAATAAGGCAGCAGAGTCCTTAAATAATGCAACAAAGTCCTTCAATAATGCAGCATAGTCCTTAACTAATGCAACAAAGTCAATAAATAATGCAGCAGAGTCCTTAAATAATGCAGCAATGTCCTTAAATAATGCAGCAGAGTCATTAGATAATGCAACAACGTCCTTAAATAATGCAGCAGAGTCCTTAAATACCGCAGCAGAGTACTTAAATAATTCAGCAAAGTCCTTAAATAATGCAGCAGAGTCCTTAAATAATGCAGCAGAGTCCTCAAATGCTTCAGCAGAGTCAATACATAATGCAGCAGAGTCCTTAAATAATGCAACAAAGTCCTTAAATAATGCAGCAGAGTCCTTAAATAATGCAGCAAAGTCCTTAAATAAAGCAGCAGAGTCCTTACATAATGCAACAAAGTCCTTAAATAATGCAGCCGAGTCCTTAAATACTGAAGCAGAGTCCTTAAATTTGCAGCAAAGTCCTTAAATACCGCAGCAGAGTCATTAAATAATGCAGCAAAGTCCTTAAATAATGCAGCAGAGTCCTTAAATACCGCAGCAGATTGCTTTAATAATGTAGCAGAGTCCTTAAATAATGCAACAGAGTCCTTAAATAATGCAGCAGAGTCCTTAAATAATGCAACATAGTTCTTAAATAATGCAGCAAAGTCCTTAAATTATGCAGCAGAGTCCTTAAATACCGCAGCAGATGGCTTACATAATGTAGCAGAGTCCTTAAATAATGCAACAGAGTCCTTAAATAATGCAGCAGAGTCCTCAAAAGCTTCAGAAGAGTCATTAAATAATGCAGCAGCGTCCTTAAATAATGTAACAAATTCATTAAATAATGCAGCAGAGACCTTAAATAATGCAACAAAGTCCTTAAATTATGCAGCCGAGTCCTTAACTAATACAGCAAAGCCCTTAAATAATGCAGCAGAGTCGTTAAGTAATGCAGCAAATTACTTAAATAATGCAGCAGTGTACTTAAATAATGCAACAAAGTCCATAAATAATGAAGCAAAGTCCTTAAATAATGCAGCAGAGTCCTTAAATACCGCAGCAGAGAACTTAAATAATGCAAGAAAGTCCCTAAATAATGCAGTAGAGTCCTTAAATCCTGAAGCAGAGTCCTAAAATAATGCAGCTAATTCCTTAAATAATGCAGTAGAGTCCTTAAATACCGCAGCAGAGTCCTTAAATAATTCAGCAAAGTCCTTAAATAATGCAGCAGAGTCCTTAAATTTTACAGCAGAGTCCTTAAGTGCCACAGCAGAGTCCTTAAATACTGCAGCAGAGTGCTTAAATAATGCAGCAGAGTCCTTAAATAATGCAGCAAAGTCCTTAAATACTGAAGCAGAGTCCTTAAATATTGCAACAAAGTCCTAAAATAATGCAGCAGAGTCCTTAAATACCGCAGCAGAGTCGTTAAATATTGCAGCAAAGTACTTAAATAATGCAGCAGAGTCCTTAAATACCGCAGCAGATTGCTTAAATAATGTAGCAGAGTCCTTAAATAATGCAACAGAGTCCTTAAATAATGCAGCAGAGTCCTTAAATAATGCAACAAAGTCCTTAAATAATGCAGCAGAGTCCTTAAATACTGAATCAGAGTCCTTAAATATTGCAGCAAAGTCCTTAAATAATGCATCAGAGTCCTTAAATACCGCAGCCGATTACTTAAATAATTCAGCAAAGTCCTTAAATAATGCAGCAGAGTCCTTAAGTGCCACAGCAGAGTCCTTAAATACCGCAGCGGAGTGCTTAAATAATGCAGCAGAGTCCTTAAATAATGCAGCACCATCCTTAAATAATGCAGCAAAGTCCTTAAATACTGAAGCAGAGTCCTTAAATATTGCAAAAAAGTCCTAAAATAATGCAGCAGAATCCTTAAATACCGCAGCAGAGTCCTTAAATATTGCAGCAAAGTACTTAAATAATGCAGCAGAGTCCTTAAATAATTCAACAAAGTCCTTAAATAATGCAGCATAGTCCTTAACTAATGCAACAAAGTCTATAAATAAGGCAGCAGAGTCCTTAAATAATGCAGCAAAGTCCTTAAATAATGCAGCAGAGTCCTTAGATAATGCAACAACGTCCTTAAATAATGCAGCAGAGTCCTTAAATAACTCAGCAGAGTACTTAAATAATTCAGCAAAGTCCTTAAATAATGCAGCAGAGTCCTTAAATAATGCAGCAGAGTCCTCAAATGCTTCAGCAGAGTGAATACATAATGCAGCAGAGTCCTTAAATAATGCAACAAAGTCCTTAAATAATGCAGCAGAGTCCTTAAATAATGCAGCAAAGTCCTTAAATAAAGCAGAAGAGTCCTTAAATAATGCAACAAAGTCCTTAAATAATGCAGCAGAGTCCTTAAATACTGAAGCAGAGTCCATATCTTTGCAGAAAAGTCCTTAAATACCGCAGCAGAGTCATTAAATTATGCAGCAAAGTCCTTAAATAATGCAGCAGAGTCCTGAAATACCGCAGCAGATTGCTTAAATAATGTAGCAGAGTCCTTAAATAATGCCACAGAGTCCTTAAATAATGCAGCAGAGTCCTTAAATAATGCAACAAAGTCCTTAAATAATGCAGCAGAGTCCTTAAATACTGAAGCAGAGTCCTTAAATATTGCAGCAAAGTCTTTAAATAATGCAGCAGAGTCCTTAAATACCGCAGCAGAGTCCTTAAATATTGCAGCAAAGTACTTAAATAATGCAGCAGAGTCCTTAAATAATGCAACAAAGTCCTTAAATAATGCAGCAGAATCCTTAAATAATGCAACAAAGTCCTTAAGTAATAATGAAGAGTCCTTAAATACCGCAGCAGAGTCATTAAATAATGCAGCAAAGTCCTTAAATAATGCAGCAGAGTCCTTAAGTACCGCAGCAGAGTGCTTAAATAATGCAACAGAGTCTACAAATGCTTCAGCAGAGTCATGAAATAATGCAGCATAGTCCTTAAATAATGCAGCAAATTCATTAAATAATGCAGCAGAGACCTTAAATAATGCAACAAAGTCCTTAAATAATGCAGCAGAGTCCTTAAATAATGCAGCAAAGTCCTTAAATAATGCTGCAGAGTCCTTAAATATTGCAGCAAATTCCATAAATAATGCAGCAGAGTCCTTAAATACCGCAGCAGAGTCCTTACATAATGCAACAAAGTCACTAAATAATGCAGCAGAGTCCTTAAATAATGAAGCATAGTCCTTAAATAATGCAGCAAAGTCCTTAAATAATGCTGCAGAGTCCTTAAATATTGCAGCAAATTCCTTAAATAATGCAGCAGAGTCCTTAAATACCGCAGCAGAGTCCTTACATAATGCAACAAAGTCACTAAATAATGCAGCAGAGTCCTTAAATAATGAAGCAGAGTCCTTAAATAATGCAGCAAATTCCTTAAATAATGTAGCAGAGTCCTTAAAAAATGCAACAAAATCCTTAAATAATGCAGCAGAATCCTTAAATAATGCAGCAAAGTCCTTAAATAATGCAACAGAGTCCTTAAATACTGAAGCAGAGTCCTTAAATAATGCAGCAGAGTCCTTAAATAATGCAGCAGAGTTCTAAAATGCTTCAGCAGAGTCCTTAAATATTGCAACAAAGTCCTAAAATAATGCAGCAGAATCCTTAAATACCGCAGCAGAGTCCTTAAATATTGCAGCAAAGTACTTAAATAAGGCAGCAGAGTCCTTAAATAATGCAACAAAGTCCTTCAATAATGCAGCATAGTCCTTAACTAATGCAACAAAGTCAATAAATAATGCAGCAGAGTCCTTAAATAATGCAGCAATGTCCTTAAATAATGCAGCAGAGTCCTTAGATAATGCAACAACGTCCTTAAATAATGCAGCAGAGTCCTTAAATACCGCAGCAGAGTACTTAAATAATTCAGCAAAGTCCTTAAATAATGCAGCAGAGTCCTTAAATAATGCAGCAGAGTCCTCAAATGCTTCAGCAGAGTCAATACATAATGCAGCAGAGTCCTTAAATAATGCAACAAAGTCCTTAAATAATGCAGCAGAGTCCTTAAATAATGCAGCAAAGTCCTTAAATAAAGCAGCAGAGTCCTTACATAATGCAACAAAGTCCTTAAATAATGCAGCCGAGTCCTTAAATACTGAAGCAGAGTCCTTAAATTTGCAGCAAAGTCCTTAAATACCGCAGCAGAGTCATTAAATAATGCAGCAAAGTCCTTAAATAATGCAGCAGAGTCCTTAAATACCGCAGCAGATTGCTTTAATAATGTAGCAGAGTCCTTAAATAATGCAACAGAGTCCTTAAATAATGCAGCAGAGTCCTTAAATAATGCAACATAGTTCTTAAATAATGCAGCAAAGTCCTTAAATTATGCAGCAGAGTCCTTAAATACCGCAGCAGATTGCTTACATAATGTAGCAGAGTCCTTAAATAATGCAACAGAGTCCTTAAATAATGCAGCAGAGTCCTCAAAAGCTTCAGAAGAGTCATTAAATAATGCAGCAGCGTCCTTAAATAATGTAGCAAATTCATTAAATAATGCAGCAGAGACCTTAAATAATGCAACAAAGTCCTTAAATTATGCAGCCGAGTCCTTAACTAATACAGCAAAGCCCTTAAATAATGCAGCAGAGTCGTTAAGTAATGCAGCAAATTACTTAAATAATGCAGCAGTGTACTTAAATAATGCAACAAAGTCCATAAATAATGAAGCAAAGTCCTTAAATAATGCAGCAGAGTCCTTAAATACCGCAGCAGAGAACTTAAATAATGCAAGAAAGTCCCTAAGTAATGCAGTAGAGTCCTTAAATCCTGAAGCAGAGTCCTAAAATAATGCAGCTAATTCCTTAAATAATGCAGTAGAGTCCTTAAATACCGCAGCAGAGTCCTTAAATAATTCAGCAAAGTCCTTAAATAATGCAGCAGAGTCCTTAAATTTTACAGCAGAGTCCTTAAGTGCCACAGCAGAGTCCTTAAATACCGCAGCAGAGTGCTTAAATAATGCAGCAGAGTCCTTAAATAATGCAGCAAAGTCCTTAAATACTGAAGCAGAGTCCTTAAATATTGCAACAAAGTCCTAAAATAATGCAGCAGAGTCCTTAAATACCGCAGCAGAGTCGTTAAATATTGCAGCAAAGTACTTAAATAATGCAGCAGAGTCCTTAAATACCGCAGCAGATTGCTTAAATAATGTAGCAGAGTCCTTAAATAATGCAACAGAGTCCTTAAATAATGCTGCAGAGTCCTTAAATAATGCAACAAAGTCCTTAAATAATGCAGCAGAGTCCTTAAATACCGCAGCAGAGTCATTAAATAATGCAGCAAAGTCCTTAAATAATGCAGCAGAGTACTTAAATACCGGAGCAGAGTGCTTAAATAATGCAGCAGAGTCCTTAAATAATGCAGCACCATCCTTAAATAATGCAGCAAAGTCCTTAAATACTGAAGCAGAGTCCTTAAATATTGCAAAAAAGTCCTAAAATAATGCAGCAGAATCCTTAAATACCGCAGCAGAGTCCTTAAATATTGCAGCAAAGTACTTAAATAATGCAGCAGAGTCCTTAAATAATGCAACAAAGTCCTTAAATAATGCAGCATAGTCCTTAACTAATGCAACAAAGTCTATAAATAATGCAGCAGAGTCCTTAAATAATGCAGCAAAGTCCTTAAATAATGCAGCAGAGTCCTTAGATAATGCAACAACGTCCTTAAATAATGCAGCAGAGTCCTTAAATAACGCAGCAGAGTACTTAAATAATTCAGCAAAGTCCTTAAATAATGCAGCAGAGTCCTTAAATAATGCAGCAGAGTCCTCAAATGCTTCAGCAGAGTGAATACATAATGCAGCAGAGTCCTTAAATAATGCAACAAAGTCCTTAAATAATGCAGCAGAGTCCTTAAATAATGCAGCAAAGTCCTTAAATAAAGCAGCAGAGTCCTTAAAAAATGCAACAAAGTCCTTAAATAATGCAGCAGAGTCCTTAAATACTGAAGCAGAGTCCTTATCTTTGCAGAAAAGTCCTTAAATACCGCAGCAGAGTCATTAAATTATGCAGCAAAGTCCTTAAATAATGCAGCAGAGTCCTTAAATACCGCAGCAGATTGCTTAAATAATGTAGCAGAGTCATTAAATAATGCAACAGAGTCCTTAAATAATGCAGCAGAGTCCTTAAATAATGCAACAAAGTCCTTAAATAATGCAGCAGAGTCCTTAAATACTGAAGCAGAGTCCTTAAATATTGCAGCAAAGTCCTTAAATAATGCAGCAGAGTCCTTAAATACCACAGCAGAGTCCTTAAATATTGCAGCAAAGTACTTAAATAATGCAGCAGAGTCCTTAAATAATGCAACAAAGTCCTTAAATAATGCAGCAGAATCCTTAAATAATGCAACAAAGTCCTTAAGTAATAATGAAGAGTCCGTAAATACCGCAGCAGAGTCATTAAATAATGCAGCAAAGTCCTTAAATAATGCAGCAGAGTCCTTAAGTACCGCAGCAGAGTGCTTAAATAATGCAACAGAGTCCTCAAATGCTTCAGCAGAGTCCTTAAATAATGCAGCATAGTCCTTAAATAATGCAGCAGAGACCTTAAATAATGCAACAAAGTCCTTAAATAATGCAGCAGAGTCCTTAAATAATGCAGCAAAGTCCTTAAATAATGCTGCAGAGTCCTTAAATATTGCAGCAAATTCCTTAAATAATGCAGCAGAGTCCTTAAATACCGCAGCAGAGTCCTTACATAATGCAACAAAGTCACTAAATAATGCAGCAGAGTCCTTAAATAATGAAGCAGAGTCCTTAAATAATGCAGCAAATTCCTTAAATAATGTAGCAGAGTCATTAAAAAATGCAACAAAATCCTTAAATAATGCAGCAGAATCCTTAAATAATGCAGCAAAGTCCTTAAATAATGCAACAGAGTCCTTAAATACTGAAGCAGAGTCCTTAAATAATGCAGCAGAGTCCTTAAATAATGCAGCAGAGTTCTAAAATGCTTCAGCAGAGTCCTTAAATATTGCAACAAAGTCCTAAAATAATGCAGCAGAATCCTTAAATACCGCAGCAGAGTCCTTAAATATTGCAGCAAAGTACTTAAATAAGGCAGCAGAGTCCTTAAATAATGCAACAAAGTCCTTCAATAATGCAGCATAGTCCTTAACTAATGCAACAAAGTCAATAAATAATGCAGCAGAGTCCTTAAATAATGCAGCAACGTCCTTAAATAATGCAGCAGAGTCCTTAGATAATGCAACAACGTCCTTAAATAATGCAGCAGAGTCCTTAAATACCGCAGCAGAGTACTTAAATAATTCAGCAAAGTCCTTAAATAATGCAGCAGAGTCCTTAAATAATGCAGCAGAGTCCTCAAATGCTTCAGCAGAGTCAATACATAATGCAGCAGAGTCCTTAAATAATGCAACAAAGTCCTTAAATAATGCAGCAGAGTCCTTAAATAATGCAGCAAAGTCCTTAAATAAAGCAGCAGAGTCCTTACATAATGCAACAAAGTCCTTAAATAATGCAGCCGAGTCCTTAAATACTGAAGCAGAGTCCTTAAATTTGCAGCAAGGTCCTTAAATACCGCAGCAGAGTCATTAAATAATGCAGCAAAGTCCTTAAATAATGCAGCAGAGTCCTTAAATACCGCAGCAGATTGCTTTAATAATGTAGCAGAGTCCTTAAATAATGCAACAGAGTCCTTAAATAATGCAGCAGAGTCCTTAAATAATGCAACATAGTTCTTAAATAATGCAGCAAAGTCCTTAAATTATGCAGCAGAGTCCTTAAATACCGCAGCAGATTGCTTATATAATGTAGCAGAGTCCTTAAATAATGCAACAGAGTCCTTAAATAATGCAGCAGAGTCCTCAAAAGCTTCAGAAGAGTCATTAAATAATGCAGCAGAGTCCTTAAATAATGTAGCAAATTCATTAAATAATGCAGCAGAGACCTTAAATAATGCAACAAAGTCCTTAAATTATGCAGCCGAGTCCTTAAATAATACAGCAAAGCCCTTAAATAATGCAGCAGAGTCGTTAAGTAATGCAGCAAATTACTTAAATAATGCAGCAGTGTACTTAAATAATGCAACAAAGTCCATAAATAATGAAGCAAAGTCCTTAAATAATGCAGCAGAGTCCTTAAATACCGCAGCAGAGAACTTAAATAATGCAAGAAAGTCCCTAAATAATGCAGTAGAGTCCTTAAATCCTGAAACAGAGTCCTAAAATAATGCAGCTAATTCCTTAAATAATGCAGTAGAGTCCTTAAATACCGCAGCAGAGTCCTTAAATAATTCAGCAAAGTCCTTAAATAATGCAGCAGAGTCCTTAAATTTTACAGCAGAGTCCTTAAGTGCCACAGCAGAGTCCTTAAATACCGCAGCAGAGTGCTTAAATAATGCAGCAGAGTCCTTAAATAATGCAGCAAAGTCCTTAAATACTGAAGCAGAGTCCTTAAATATTGCAACAAAGTCCTAAAATAATGCAGCAGAGTCCTTAAATACCGCAGCAGAGTCGTTAAATATTGCAGCAAAGTACTTAAATAATGCAGCAGAGTCCTTAAATACCGCAGCAGATTGCTTAAATAATGTAGCAGAGTCCTTAAATAATGCAACAGAGTCCTTAAATAATGCAGCAGAGTCCTTAAATAATGCAACAAAGTCCTTAAATAATGCAGCAGAGTCCTTAAATACTGAATCAGAGTCCTTAAATATTGCAGCAAAGTCCTTAAATAATTCATCAGAGTCCTTAAATACCGCAGCCGATTACTTAAATAATTCAGCAAAGTCCTTAAATAATGCAGCAGAGTCCTTAAGTGCCACAGCAGAGTCCTTAAATACCGCAGCGGAGTGCTTAAATAATGCAGCAGAGTCCTTAAATAATGCAGCACCATCCTTAAATAATGCAGCAAAGTCCTTAAATACTGAAGCAGAGTCCTTAAATATTGCAAAAAAGTCCTAAAATAATGCAGCAGAATCCTTAAATACCGCAGCAGAGTCCTTAAATATTGCAGCAAAGTACTTAAATAATGCAGCAGAGTCCTTAAATAATGCAACAAAGTCCTTAAATAATGCAGCATAGTCCTTAACTAATGCAACAAAGTCTATAAATAAGGCAGCAGAGTCCTTAAATAATGCAGCAAAGTCCTTAAATAATGCAGCAGAGTCCTTAGATAATGCAACAACGTCCTTAAATAATGCAGCAGAGTCCTTAAATAACTCAGCAGAGTACTTAAATAATTCAGCAAAGTCCTTAAATAATGCAGCAGAGTCCTTAAATAATGCAGCAGAGTCCTCAAATGCTTCAGCAGAGTGAATACATAATGCAGCAGAGTCCTTAAATAATGCAACAAAGTCCTTAAATAATGCAGCAGAGTCCTTAAATAATGCAGCAAAGTCCTTAAATAAAGCAGAAGAGTCCTTAAATAATGCAACAAAGTCCTTAAATAATGCAGCAGAGTCCTTAAATACTGAAGCAGAGTCCATATCTTTGCAGAAAAGTCCTTAAATACCGCAGCAGAGTCATTAAATTATGCAGCAAAGTCCTTAAATAATGCAGCAGAGTCCTGAAATACCGCAGCAGATTGCTTAAATAATGTAGCAGAGTCCTTAAATAATGCCACAGAGTCCTTAAATAATGCAGCAGAGTCCTTAAATAATGCAACAAAGTCCTTAAATAATGCAGCAGAGTCCTTAAATACTGAAGCAGAGTCCTTAAATATTGCAGCAAAGTCTTTAAATAATGCAGCAGAGTCCTTAAATACTGCAGCAGAGTCCTTAAATATTGCAGCAAAGTACTTAAATAATGCAGCAGAGTCCTTAAATAATGCAACAAAGTCCTTAAATAATGCAGCAGAATCCTTAAATAATGCAACAAAGTCCTTAAGTAATAATGAAGAGTCCTTAAATACCGCAGCAGAGTCATTAAATAATGCAGCAAAGTCCTTAAATAATGCAGCAGAGTCCTTAAGTACCGCAGCAGAGTGCTTAAATAATGCAACAGAGTCTACAAATGCTTCAGCAGAGTCATGAAATAATGCAGCATAGTCCTTAAATAATGCAGCAAATTCATTAAATAATGCAGCAGAGACCTTAAATAATGCAACAAAGTCCTTAAATAATGCAGCAGAGTCCTTAAATAATGCAGCAAAGTCCTTAAATAATGCTGCAGAGTCCTTAAATATTGCAGCAAATTCCATAAATAATGCAGCAGAGTCCTTAAATACCGCAGCAGAGTCCTTACATAATGCAACAAAGTCACTAAATAATGCAGCAGAGTCCTTAAATAATGAAGCATAGTCCTTAAATAATGCAGCAAAGTCCTTAAATAATGCTGCAGAGTCCTTAAATATTGCAGCAAATTCCTTAAATAATGCAGCAGAGTCCTTAAATACCGCAGCAGAGTCCTTACATAATGCAACAAAGTCACTAAATAATGCAGCAGAGTCCTTAAATAATGAAGCAGAGTCCTTAAATAATGCAGCAAATTCCTTAAATAATGTAGCAGAGTCCTTAAAAAATGCAACAAAATCCTTAAATAATGCAGCAGAATCCTTAAATAATGCAGCAAAGTCCTTAAATAATGCAACAGAGTCCTTAAATACTGAAGCAGAGTCCTTAAATAATGCAGCAGAGTCCTTAAATAATGCAGCAGAGTTCTAAAATGCTTCAGCAGAGTCCTTAAATATTGCAACAAAGTCCTAAAATAATGCAGCAGAATCCTTAAATACCGCAGCAGAGTCCTTAAATATTGCACCAAAGTACTTAAATAAGGCAGCAGAGTCCTTAAATAATGCAACAAAGTCCTTCAATAATGCAGCATAGTCCTTAACTAATGCAACAAAGTCAATAAATAATGCAGCAGAGTCCTTAAATAATGCAGCAATGTCCTTAAATAATGCAGCAGAGTCCTTAGATAATGCAACAACGTCCTTAAATAATGCAGCAGAGTCCTTAAATACCGCAGCAGAGTACTTAAATAATTCAGCAAAGTCCTTAAATAATGCAGCAGAGTCCTTAAATAATGCAGCAGAGTCCTCAAATGCTTCAGCAGAGTCAATACATAATGCAGCAGAGTCCTTAAATAATGCAACAAAGTCCTTAAATAATGCAGCAGAGTCCTTAAATAATGCAGCAAAGTCCTTAAATAAAGCAGCAGAGTCCTTACATAATGCAACAAAGTCCTTAAATAATGCAGCCGAGTCCTTAAATACTGAAGCAGAGTCCTTAAATTTGCAGCAAAGTCCTTAAATACCGCAGCAGAGTCATTAAATAATGCAGCAAAGTCCTTAAATAATGCAGCAGAGTCCTTAAATACCGCAGCAGATTGCTTTAATAATGTAGCAGAGTCCTTAAATAATGCAACAGAGTCCTTAAATAATGCAGCAGAGTCCTTAAATAATGCAACATAGTTCTTAAATAATGCAGCAAAGTCCTTAAATTATGCAGCAGAGTCCTTAAATACCGCAGCAGATTGCTTACATAATGTAGCAGAGTCCTTAAATAATGCAACAGAGTCCTTAAATAATGCAGCAGAGTCCTCAAAAGCTTCAGAAGAGTCATTAAATAATGCAGCAGCGTCCTTAAATAATGTAGCAAATTCATTAAATAATGCAGCAGAGACCTTAAATAATGCAACAAAGTCCTTAAATTATGCAGCCGAGTCCTTAACTAATACAGCAAAGCCCTTAAATAATGCAGCAGAGTCGTTAAGTAATGCAGCAAATTACTTAAATAATGCAGCAGTGTACTTAAATAATGCAACAAAGTCCATAAATAATGAAGCAAAGTCCTTAAATAATGCAGCAGAGTCCTTAAATACCGCAGCAGAGAACTTAAATAATGCAAGAAAGTCCTTAAATAATGCAGCAGAATCCTTAAATAATGCAACAAAGTCCTTAAGTAATAATGAAGAGTCCGTAAATACCGCAGCAGAGTCATTAAATAATGCAGCAAAGTCCTTAAATAATGCAGCAGAGTCCTTAAGTACCGCAGCAGAGTGCTTAAATAATGCAACAGAGTCCTCAAATGCTTCAGCAGAGTCCTTAAATAATGCAGCATAGTCCTTAAATAATGCAGCAGAGACCTTAAATAATGCAACAAAGTCCTTAAATAATGCAGCAGAGTCCTTAAATAATGCAGCAAAGTCCTTAAATAATGCTGCAGAGTCCTTAAATATTGCAGCAAATTCCTTAAATAATGCAGCAGAGTCCTTAAATACCGCAGCAGAGTCCTTACATAATGCAACAAAGTCACTAAATAATGCAGCAGAGTCCTTAAATAATGAAGCAGAGTCCTTAAATAATGCAGCAAATTCCTTAAATAATGTAGCAGAGTCATTAAAAAATGCAACAAAATCCTTAAATAATGCAGCAGAATCCTTAAATAATGCAGCAAAGTCCTTAAATAATGCAACAGAGTCCTTAAATACTGAAGCAGAGTCCTTAAATAATGCAGCAGAGTCCTTAAATAATGCAGCAGAGTTCTAAAATGCTTCAGCAGAGTCCTTAAATATTGCAACAAAGTCCTAAAATAATGCAGCAGAATCCTTAAATACCGCAGCAGAGTCCTTAAATATTGCAGCAAAGTACTTAAATAAGGCAGCAGAGTCCTTAAATAATGCAACAAAGTCCTTCAATAATGCAGCATAGTCCTTAACTAATGCAACAAAGTCAATAAATAATGCAGCAGAGTCCTTAAATAATGCAGCAACGTCCTTAAATAATGCAGCAGAGTCCTTAGATAATGCAACAACGTCCTTAAATAATGCAGCAGAGTCCTTAAATACCGCAGCAGAGTACTTAAATAATTCAGCAAAGTCCTTAAATAATGCAGCAGAGTCCTTAAATAATGCAGCAGAGTCCTCAAATGCTTCAGCAGAGTCAATACATAATGCAGCAGAGTCCTTAAATAATGCAACAAAGTCCTTAAATAATGCAGCAGAGTCCTTAAATAATGCAGCAAAGTCCTTAAATAAAGCAGCAGAGTCCTTACATAATGCAACAAAGTCCTTAAATAATGCAGCCGAGTCCTTAAATACTGAAGCAGAGTCCTTAAATTTGCAGCAAGGTCCTTAAATACCGCAGCAGAGTCATTAAATAATGCAGCAAAGTCCTTAAATAATGCAGCAGAGTCCTTAAATACCGCTGCAGATTGCTTTAATAATGTAGCAGAGTCCTTAAATAATGCAACAGAGTCCTTAAATAATGCAGCAGAGTCCTTAAATAATGCAACATAGTTCTTAAATAATGCAGCAAAGTCCTTAAATTATGCAGCAGAGTCCTTAAATACCGCAGCAGATTGCTTATATAATGTAGCAGAGTCCTTAAATAATGCAACAGAGTCCTTAAATAATGCAGCAGAGTCCTCAAAAGCTTCAGAAGAGTCATTAAATAATGCAGCAGAGTCCTTAAATAATGTAGCAAATTCATTAAATAATGCAGCAGAGACCTTAAATAATGCAACAAAGTCCTTAAATTATGCAGCCGAGTCCTTAAATAATACAGCAAAGCCCTTAAATAATGCAGCAGAGTCGTTAAGTAATGCAGCAAATTACTTAAATAATGCAGCAGTGTACTTAAATAATGCAACAAAGTCCATAAATAATGAAGCAAAGTCCTTAAATAATGCAGCAGAGTCCTTAAATACCGCAGCAGAGAACTTAAATAATGCAAGAAAGTCCCTAAATAATGCAGTAGAGTCCTTAAATCCTGAAACAGAGTCCTAAAATAATGCAGCTAATTCCTTAAATAATGCAGTAGAGTCCTTAAATACCGCAGCAGAGTCCTTAAATAATTCAGCAAAGTCCTTAAATAATGCAGCAGAGTCCTTAAATTTTACAGCAGAGTCCTTAAGTGCCACAGCAGAGTCCTTAAATACCGCAGCAGAGTGCTTAAATAATGCAGCAGAGTCCTTAAATAATGCAGCAAAGTCCTTAAATACTGAAGCAGAGTCCTTAAATATTGCAACAAAGTCCTAAAATAATGCAGCAGAGTCCTTAAATACCGCAGCAGAGTCGTTAAATATTGCAGCAAAGTACTTAAATAATGCAGCAGAGTCCTTAAATACCGCAGCAGATTGCTTAAATAATGTAGCAGAGTCCTTAAATAATGCAACAGAGTCCTTAAATAATGCAGCAGAGTCCTTAAATAATGCAACAAAGTCCTTAAATAATGCAGCAGAGTCCTTAAATACCGCAGCAGAGTCATTAAATAATGCAGCAAAGTCCTTAAATAATGCAGCAGAGTACTTAAATACCGGAGCAGAGTGCTTAAATAATGCAGCAGAGTCCTTAAATAATGCAGCACCATCCTTAAATAATGCAGCAAAGTCCTTAAATACTGAAGCAGAGTCCTTAAATATTGCAAAAAAATCCTAAAATAATGCAGCAGAATCCTTAAATACCGCTGCAGAGTCCTTAAATATTGCAGCAAAGTACTTAAATAATGCAGCAGAGTCCTTAAATAATGCAACAAAGTCCTTAAATAATGCAGCATAGTCCTTAACTAATGCAACAAAGTCTATAAATAATGCAGCAGAGTCCTTAAATAATGCAGCAAAGTCCTTAAATAATGCAGCAGAGTCCTTAGATAATGCAACAACGTCCTTAAATAATGCAGCAGAGTCCTTAAATAACGCAGCAGAGTACTTAAATAATTCAGCAAAGTCCTTAAATAATGCAGCAGAGTCCTTAAATAATGCAGCAGAGTCCTCAAATGCTTCAGCAGAGTGAATACATAATGCAGCAGAGTCCTTAAATAATGCAACAAAGTCCTTAAATAATGCAGCAGAGTCATTAAATAATGCAGCAAAGTCCTTAAATAAAGCAGCAGAGTCCTTAAAAAATGCAACAAAGTCCTTAAATAATGCAGCAGAGTCATTAAATACTGAAGCAGAGTCCTTATCTTTGCAGAAAAGTCCTTAAATACCGCAGCAGAGTCATTAAATTATGCAGCAAAGTCCTTAAATAATGCAGCAGAGTCCTTAAATACCGCAGCAGATTGCTTAAATAATGTAGCAGAGTCCTTAAATAATGCCACAGAGTCCTTAAATAATGCAGCAGAGTCCTTAAATAATGCAACAAAGTCCTTAAATAATGCAGCAGAGTCCTTAAATACTGAAGCAGAGTCCTTAAATATTGCAGCAAAGTCTTTAAATAATGCAGCAGAGTCCTTAAATACCGCAGCAGAGTCCTTAAATATTGCAGCAAAGTACTTAAATAATGCAGCAGAGTCCTTAAATAATGCAACAAAGTCCTTAAATAATGCAGCAGAATCCTTAAATAATGCAACAAAGTCCTTAAGTAATAATGAAGAGTCCTTAAATACCGCAGCAGAGTCATTAAATAATGCAGCAAAGTCCTTAAATAATGCAGCAGAGTCCTTAAGTACCGCAGCAGAGTGCTTAAATAATGCAACAGAGTCTACAAATGCTTCAGCAGAGTCATGAAATAATGCAGCATAGTCCTTAAATAATGCAGGAAATTCATTAAATAATGCAGCAGAGACCTTAAATAATGCAACAAAGTCCTTAAATAATGCAGCAGAGTCCTTAAATAATGCAGCAAAGTCCTTAAATAATGCTGCAGAGTCCTTAAATATTGCAGCAAATTCCATAAATAATGCAGCAGAGTCCTTAAATACCGCAGCAGAGTCCTTACATAATGCAACAAAGTCACTAAATAATGCAGCAGAGTCCTTAAATAATGAAGCATAGTCCTTAAATAATGCAGCAAAGTCCTTAAATAATGCTGCAGAGTCCTTAAATATTGCAGCAAATTCCTTAAATAATGCAGCAGAGTCCTTAAATACCGCAGCAGAGTCCTTACATAATGCAACAAAGTCACTAAATAATGCAGCAGAGTCCTTAAATAATGAAGCAGAGTCCTTAAATAATGCAGCAAATTCCTTAAATAATGTAGCAGAGTCCTTAAAAAATGCAACAAAATCCTTAAATAATGCAGCAGAATCCTTAAATAATGCAGCAAAGTCCTTAAATAATGCAACAGAGTCCTTAAATACTGAAACAGAGTCCTTAAATAATGCAGCAGAGTCCTTAAATAATGCAGCAGAGTTCTAAAATGCTTCAGCAGAGTCCTTAAATATTGCAACAAAGTCCTAAAATAATGCAGCAGAATCCTTAAATACCGCAGCAGAGTCCTTAAATATTGCAGCAAAGTACTTAAATAAGGCAGCAGAGTCCTTAAATAATGCAACAAAGTCCTTCAATAATGCAGCATAGTCCTTAACTAATGCAACAAAGTCAATAAATAATGCAGCAGAGTCCTTAAATAATGCAGCAATGTCCTTAAATAATGCAGCAGAGTCATTAGATAATGCAACAACGTCCTTAAATAATGCAGCAGAGTCCTTAAATACCGCAGCAGAGTACTTAAATAATTCAGCAAAGTCCTTAAATAATGCAGCAGAGTCCTTAAATAATGCAGCAGAGTCCTCAAATGCTTCAGCAGAGTCAATACATAATGCAGCAGAGTCCTTAAATAATGCAACAAAGTCCTTAAATAATGCAGCAGAGTCCTTAAATAATGCAGCAAAGTCCTTAAATAAAGCAGCAGAGTCCTTACATAATGCAACAAAGTCCTTAAATAATGCAGCCGAGTCCTTAAATACTGAAGCAGAGTCCTTAAATTTGCAGCAAAGTCCTTAAATACCGCAGCAGAGTCATTAAATAATGCAGCAAAGTCCTTAAATAATGCAGCAGAGTCCTTAAATACCGCAGCAGATTGCTTTAATAATGTAGCAGAGTCCTTAAATAATGCAACAGAGTCCTTAAATAATGCAGCAGAGTCCTTAAATAATGCAACATAGTTCTTAAATAATGCAGCAAAGTCCTTAAATTATGCAGCAGAGTCCTTAAATACCGCAGCAGATTGCTTACATAATGTAGCAGAGTCCTTAAATAATGCAACAGAGTTCTTAAATAATGCAGCAGAGTCCTCAAAAGCTTCAGAAGAGTCATTAAATAATGCAGCAGCGTCCTTAAATAATGTAACAAATTCATTAAATAATGCAGCAGAGACCTTAAATAATGCAACAAAGTCCTTAAATTATGCAGCCGAGTCCTTAACTAATACAGCAAAGCCCTTAAATAATGCAGCAGAGTCGTTAAGTAATGCAGCAAATTACTTAAATAATGCAGCAGTGTACTTAAATAATGCAACAAAGTCCATAAATAATGAAGCAAAGTCCTTAAATAATGCAGCAGAGTCCTTAAATACCGCAGCAGAGAACTTAAATAATGCAAGAAAGTCCCTAAATAATGCAGTAGAGTCCTTAAATCCTGAAGCAGAGTCCTAAAATAATGCAGCTAATTCCTTAAATAATGCAGTAGAGTCCTTAAATACCGCAGCAGAGTCCTTAAATAATTCAGCAAAGTCCTTAAATAATGCAGCAGAGTCCTTAAATTTTACAGCAGAGTCCTTAAGTGCCACAGCAGAGTCCTTAAATACTGCAGCAGAGTGCTTAAATAATGCAGCAGAGTCCTTAAATAATGCAGCAAAGTCCTTAAATACTGAAGCAGAGTCCTTAAATATTGCAACAAAGTCCTAAAATAATGCAGCAGAGTCCTTAAATACCGCAGCAGAGTCGTTAAATATTGCAGCAAAGTACTTAAATAATGCAGCAGAGTCCTTAAATACCGCAGCAGATTGCTTAAATAATGTAGCAGAGTCCTTAAATAATGCAACAGAGTCCTTAAATAATGCAGCAGTGTCCTTAAATAATGCAACAAAGTCCTTAAATAATGTAGCAGAGTCCTTAAATACTGAATCAGAGTCCTTAAATATTGCAGCAAAGTCCTTAAATAATGCATCAGAGTCCTTAAATACCGCAGCCGATTACTTAAATAATTCAGCAAAGTCCTTAAATAATGCAGCAGAGTCCTTAAGTGCCACAGCAGAGTCCTTAAATACCGCAGCGGAGTGCTTAAATAATGCAGCAGAGTCCTTAAATAATGCAGCACCATCCTTAAATAATGCAGCAAAGTCCTTAAATACTGAAGCAGAGTCCTTAAATATTGCAAAAAAGTCCTAAAATAATGCAGCAGAATCCTTAAATACCGCAGCAGAGTCCTTAAATATTGCAGCAAAGTACTTAAATAATGCAGCAGAGTCCTTAAATAATGCAACAAAGTCCTTAAATAATGCAGCATAGTCCTTAACTAATGCAACAAAGTCTATAAATAAGGCAGCAGAGTCCTTAAATAATGCAGCAAAGTCCTTAAATAATGCAGCAGAGTCCTTAGATAATGCAACAACGTCCTTAAATAATGCAGCAGAGTCCTTAAATAACTCAGCAGAGTACTTAAATAATTCAGCAAAGTCCTTAAATAATGCAGCAGAGTCCTTAAATAATGCAGCAGAGTCCTCAAATGCTTCAGCAGAGTGAATACATAATGCAGCAGAGTCCTTAAATAATGCAACAAAGTCCTTAAATAATGCAGCAGAGTCCTTAAATAATGCAGCAAAGTCCTTAAATAAAGCAGAAGAGTCCTTAAATAATGCAACAAAGTCCTTAAATAATGCAGCAGAGTCCTTAAATACTGAAGCAGAGTCCATATCTTTGCAGAAAAGTCCTTAAATACCACAGCAGAGTCATTAAATTATGCAGCAAAGTCCTTAAATAATGCAGCAGAGTCCTGAAATACCGCAGCAGATTGCTTAAATAATGTAGCAGAGTCCTTAAATAATGCCACAGAGTCCTTAAATAATGCAGCAGAGTCCTTAAATAATGCAACAAAGTCCTTAAATAATGCAGCAGAGTCCTTAAATACTGAAGCAGAGTCCTTAAATATTGCAGCAAAGTCTTTAAATAATGCAGCAGAGTCCTTAAATACCGCAGCAGAGTCCTTAAATATTGCAGCAAAGTACTTAAATAATGCAGCAGAGTCCTTAAATAATGCAACAAAGTCCTTAAATAATGCAGCAGAATCCTTAAATAATGCAACAAAGTCCTTAAGTAATAATGAAGAGTCCTTAAATACCGCAGCAGAGTCATTAAATAATGCAGCAAAGTCCTTAAATAATGCAGCAGAGTCCTTAAGTACCGCAGCAGAGTGCTTAAATAATGCAACAGAGTCTACAAATGCTTCAGCAGAGTCATGAAATAATGCAGCATAGTCCTTAAATAATGCAGCAAATTCATTAAATAATGCAGCAGAGACCTTAAATAATGCAACAAAGTCCTTAAATAATGCAGCAGAGTCCTTAAATAATGCAGCAAAGTCCTTAAATAATGCTGCAGAGTCCTTAAATATTGCAGCAAATTCCTTAAATAATGCAGCAGAGTCCTTAAATACCGCAGCAGAGTCCTTACATAATGCAACAAAGTCACTAAATAATGCAGCAGAGTCCTTAAATAATGAAGCAGAGTCCTTAAATAATGCAGCAAATTCCTTAAATAATGTAGCAGAGTCCTTAAAAAATGCAACAAAATCCTTAAATAATGCAGCAGAATCCTTAAATAATGCAGCAAAGTCCTTAAATAATGCAACAGAGTCCTTAAATACTGAAGCAGAGTCCTTAAATAATGCAGCAGAGTCCTTAAATAATGCAGCAGAGTTCTAAAATGCTTCAGCAGAGTCCTTAAATATTGCAACAAAGTCCTAAAATAATGCAGCAGAATCCTTAAATACCGCAGCAGAGTCCTTAAATATTGCAGCAAAGTACTTAAATAAGGCAGCAGAGTCCTTAAATAATGCAACAAAGTCCTTCAATAATGCAGCATAGTCCTTAACTAATGCAACAAAGTCAATAAATAATGCAGCAGAGTCCTTAAATAATGCAGCAATGTCCTTAAATAATGCAGCAGAGTCCTTAGATAATGCAACAACGTCCTTAAATAATGCAGCAGAGTCCTTAAATACCGCAGCAGAGTACTTAAATAATTCAGCAAAGTCCTTAAATAATGCAGCAGAGTCCTTAAATAATGCAGCAGAGTCCTCAAATGCTTCAGCAGAGTCAATACATAATGCAGCAGAGTCCTTAAATAATGCAACAAAGTCCTTAAATAATGCAGCAGAGTCCTTAAATAATGCAGCAAAGTCCTTAAATAAAGCAGCAGAGTCCTTACATAATGCAACAAAGTCCTTAAATAATGCAGCCGAGTCCTTAAATACTGAAGCAGAGTCCTTAAATTTGCAGCAAAGTCCTTAAATACCGCAGCAGAGTCATTAAATAATGCAGCAAAGTCCTTAAATAATGCAGCAGAGTCCTTAAATACCGCAGCAGATTGCTTTAATAATGTAGCAGAGTCCTTAAATAATGCAACAGAGTCCTTAAATAATGCAGCAGAGTCCTTAAATAATGCAACATAGTTCTTAAATAATGCAGCAAAGTCCTTAAATTATGCAGCAGAGTCCTTAAATACCGCAGCAGATTGCTTACATAATGTAGCAGAGTCCTTAAATAATGCAACAGAGTCCTTAAATAATGCAGCAGAGTCCTCAAAAGCTTCAGAAGAGTCATTAAATAATGCAGCAGCGTCCTTAAATAATGTAGCAAATTCATTAAATAATGCAGCAGAGACCTTAAATAATGCAACAAAGTCCTTAAATTATGCAGCCGAGTCCTTAACTAATACAGCAAAGCCCTTAAATAATGCAGCAGAGTCGTTAAGTAATGCAGCAAATTACTTAAATAATGCAGCAGTGTACTTAAATAATGCAACAAAGTCCATAAATAATGAAGCAAAGTCCTTAAATAATGCAGCAGAGTCCTTAAATACCGCAGCAGAGAACTTAAATAATGCAAGAAAGTCCCTAAGTAATGCAGTAGAGTCCTTAAATCCTGAAGCAGAGTCCTAAAATAATGCAGCTAATTCCTTAAATAATGCAGTAGAGTCCTTAAATACCGCAGCAGAGTCCTTAAATAATTCAGCAAAGTCCTTAAATAATGCAGCAGAGTCCTTAAATTTTACAGCAGAGTCCTTAAGTGCCACAGCAGAGTCCTTAAATACCGCAGCAGAGTGCTTAAATAATGCAGCAGAGTCCTTAAATAATGCAGCAAAGTCCTTAAATACTGAAGCAGAGTCCTTAAATATTGCAACAAAGTCCTAAAATAATGCAGCAGAGTCCTTAAATACCGCAGCAGAGTCGTTAAATATTGCAGCAAAGTACTTAAATAATGCAGCAGAGTCCTTAAATACCGCAGCAGATTGCTTAAATAATGTAGCAGAGTCCTTAAATAATGCAACAGAGTCCTTAAATAATGCTGCAGAGTCCTTAAATAATGCAACAAAGTCCTTAAATAATGCAGCAGAGTCCTTAAATACCGCAGCAGAGTCATTAAATAATGCAGCAAAGTCCTTAAATAATGCAGCAGAGTACTTAAATACCGGAGCAGAGTGCTTAAATAATGCAGCAGAGTCCTTAAATAATGCAGCACCATCCTTAAATAATGCAGCAAAGTCCTTAAATACTGAAGCAGAGTCCTTAAATATTGCAAAAAAGTCCTAAAATAATGCAGCAGAATCCTTAAATACCGCAGCAGAGTCCTTAAATATTGCAGCAAAGTACTTAAATAATGCAGCAGAGTCCTTAAATAATGCAACAAAGTCCTTAAATAATGCAGCATAGTCCTTAACTAATGCAACAAAGTCTATAAATAATGCAGCAGAGTCCTTAAATAATGCAGCAAAGTCCTTAAATAATGCAGCAGAGTCCTTAGATAATGCAACAACGTCCTTAAATAATGCAGCAGAGTCCTTAAATAACGCAGCAGAGTACTTAAATAATTCAGCAAAGTCCTTAAATAATGCAGCAGAGTCCTTAAATAATGCAGCAGAGTCCTCAAATGCTTCAGCAGAGTGAATACATAATGCAGCAGAGTCCTTAAATAATGCAACAAAGTCCTTAAATAATGCAGCAGAGTCCTTAAATAATGCAGCAAAGTCCTTAAATAAAGCAGCAGAGTCCTTAAAAAATGCAACAAAGTCCTTAAATAATGCAGCAGAGTCCTTAAATACTGAAGCAGAGTCCTTATCTTTGCAGAAAAGTCCTTAAATACCGCAGCAGAGTCATTAAATTATGCAGCAAAGTCCTTAAATAATGCAGCAGAGTCCTTAAATACCGCAGCAGATTGCTTAAATAATGTAGCAGAGTCATTAAATAATGCAACAGAGTCCTTAAATAATGCAGCAGAGTCCTTAAATAATGCAACAAAGTCCTTAAATAATGCAGCAGAGTCCTTAAATACTGAAGCAGAGTCCTTAAATATTGCAGCAAAGTCCTTAAATAATGCAGCAGAGTCCTTAAATACTGAAGCAGAGTCCTTAAATATTGCAGCAAAGTCTTTAAATAATGCAGCAGAGTCCTTAAATACCGCAGCAGAGTCCTTAAATATTGCAGCAAAGTACTTAAATAATGCAGCAGAGTCCTTAAATAATGCAACAAAGTCCTTAAATAATGCAGCAGAATCCTTAAATAATGCAACAAAGTCCTTAAGTAATAATGAAGAGTCCTTAAATACCGCAGCAGAGTCATTAAATAATGCAGCAAAGTCCTTAAATAATGCAGCAGAGTCCTTAAGTACCGCAGCAGAGTGCTTAAATAATGCAACAGAGTCTACAAATGCTTCAGCAGAGTCATGAAATAATGCAGCATAGTCCTTAAATAATGCAGCAAATTCATTAAATAATGCAGCAGAGACCTTAAATAATGCAACAAAGTCCTTAAATAATGCAGCAGAGTCCTTAAATAATGCAGCAAAGTCCTTAAATAATGCTGCAGAGTCCTTAAATATTGCAGCAAATTCCTTAAATAATGCAGCAGAGTCCTTAAATACCGCAGCAGAGTCCTTACATAATGCAACAAAGTCACTAAATAATGCAGCAGAGTCCTTAAATAATGAAGCAGAGTCCTTAAATAATGCAGCAAATTCCTTAAATAATGTAGCAGAGTCCTTAAAAAATGCAACAAAATCCTTAAATAATGCAGCAGAATCCTTAAATAATGCAGCAAAGTCCTTAAATAATGCAACAGAGTCCTTAAATACTGAAGCAGAGTCCTTAAATAATGCAGCAGAGTCCTTAAATAATGCAGCAGAGTTCTAAAATGCTTCAGCAGAGTCCTTAAATATTGCAACAAAGTCCTAAAATAATGCAGCAGAATCCTTAAATACCGCAGCAGAGTCCTTAAATATTGCAGCAAAGTACTTAAATAAGGCAGCAGAGTCCTTAAATAATGCAACAAAGTCCTTCAATAATGCAGCATAGTCCTTAACTAATGCAACAAAGTCAATAAATAATGCAGCAGAGTCCTTAAATAATGCAGCAATGTCCTTAAATAATGCAGCAGAGTCCTTAGATAATGCAACAACGTCCTTAAATAATGCAGCAGAGTCCTTAAATACCGCAGCAGAGTACTTAAATAATTCAGCAAAGTCCTTAAATAATGCAGCAGAGTCCTTAAATAATGCAGCAGAGTCCTCAAATGCTTCAGCAGAGTCAATACATAATGCAGCAGAGTCCTTAAATAATGCAACAAAGTCCTTAAATAATGCAGCAGAGTCCTTAAATAATGCAGCAAAGTCCTTAAATAAAGCAGCAGAGTCCTTACATAATGCAACAAAGTCCTTAAATAATGCAGCCGAGTCCTTAAATACTGAAGCAGAGTCCTTAAATTTGCAGCAAAGTCCTTAAATACCGCAGCAGAGTCATTAAATAATGCAGCAAAGTCCTTAAATAATGCAGCAGAGTCCTTAAATACCGCAGCAGATTGCTTTAATAATGTAGCAGAGTCCTTAAATAATGCAACAGAGTCCTTAAATAATGCAGCAGAGTCCTTAAATAATGCAACATAGTTCTTAAATAATGCAGCAAAGTCCTTAAATTATGCAGCAGAGTCCTTAAATACCGCAGCAGATTGCTTACATAATGTAGCAGAGTCCTTAAATAATGCAACAGAGTCCTTAAATAATGCAGCAGAGTCCTCAAAAGCTTCAGAAGAGTCATTAAATAATGCAGCAGCGTCCTTAAATAATGTAGCAAATTCATTAAATAATGCAGCAGAGACCTTAAATAATGCAACAAAGTCCTTAAATTATGCAGCCGAGTCCTTAACTAATACAGCAAAGCCCTTAAATAATGCAGCAGAGTCGTTAAGTAATGCAGCAAATTACTTAAATAATGCAGCAGTGTACTTAAATAATGCAACAAAGTCCATAAATAATGAAGCAAAGTCCTTAAATAATGCAGCAGAGTCCTTAAATACCGCAGCAGAGAACTTAAATAATGCAAGAAAGTCCCTAAGTAATGCAGTAGAGTCCTTAAATCCTGAAGCAGAGTCCTAAAATAATGCAGCTAATTCCTTAAATAATGCAGTAGAGTCCTTAAATACCGCAGCAGAGTCCTTAAATAATTCAGCAAAGTCCTTAAATAATGCAGCAGAGTCCTTAAATTTTACAGCAGAGTCCTTAAGTGCCACAGCAGAGTCCTTAAATACCGCAGCAGAGTGCTTAAATAATGCAGCAGAGTCCTTAAATAATGCAGCAAAGTCCTTAAATACTGAAGCAGAGTCCTTAAATATTGCAACAAAGTCCTAAAATAATGCAGCAGAGTCCTTAAATACCGCAGCAGAGTCGTTAAATATTGCAGCAAAGTTCTTAAATAATGCAGCAGAGTCCTTAAATACCGCAGCAGATTGCTTAAATAATGTAGCAGAGTCCTTAAATAATGCAACAGAGTCCTTAAATAATGCTGCAGAGTCCTTAAATAATGCAACAAAGTCCTTAAATAATGCAGCAGAGTCCTTAAATACCGCAGCAGAGTCATTAAATAATGCAGCAAAGTCCTTAAATAATGCAGCAGAGTACTTAAATACCGGAGCAGAGTGCTTAAATAATGCAGCAGAGTCCTTAAATAATGCAGCACCATCCTTAAATAATGCAGCAAAGTCCTTAAATACTGAAGCAGAGTCCTTAAATATTGCAAAAAAGTCCTAAAATAATGCAGCAGAATCCTTAAATACCGCAGCAGAGTCCTTAAATATTGCAGCAAAGTACTTAAATAATGCAGCAGAGTCCTTAAATAATGCAACAAAGTCCTTAAATAATGCAGCATAGTCCTTAACTAATGCAACAAAGTCTATAAATAATGCAGCAGAGTCCTTAAATAATGCAGCAAAGTCCTTAAATAATGCAGCAGAGTCCTTAGATAATGCAACAACGTCCTTAAATAATGCAGCAGAGTCCTTAAATAACGCAGCAGAGTACTTAAATAATTCAGCAAAGTCCTTAAATAATGCAGCAGAGTCCTTAAATAATGCAGCAGAGTCCTCAAATGCTTCAGCAGAGTGAATACATAATGCAGCAGAGTCCTTAAATAATGCAACAAAGTCCTTAAATAATGCAGCAGAGTCCTTAAATAATGCAGCAAAGTCCTTAAATAAAGCAGCAGAGTCCTTAAAAAATGCAACAAAGTCCTTAAATAATGCAGCAGAGTCCTTAAATACTGAAGCAGAGTCCTTATCTTTGCAGAAAAGTCCTTAAATACCGCAGCAGAGTCATTAAATTATGCAGCAAAGTCCTTAAATAATGCAGCAGAGTCCTTAAATACCGCAGCAGATTGCTTAAATAATGTAGCAGAGTCATTAAATAATGCAACAGAGTCCTTAAATAATGCAGCAGAGTCCTTAAATAATGCAACAAAGTCCTTAAATAATGCAGCAGAGTCCTTAAATACTGAAGCAGAGTCCTTAAATATTGCAGCAAAGTCCTTAAATAATGCAGCAGAGTCCTTAAATACCACAGCAGAGTCCTTAAATATTGCAGCAAAGTACTTAAATAATGCAGCAGAGTCCTTAAATAATGCAACAAAGTCCTTAAATAATGCAGCAGAATCCTTAAATAATGCAACAAAGTCCTTAAGTAATAATGAAGAGTCCGTAAATACCGCAGCAGAGTCATTAAATAATGCAGCAAAGTCCTTAAATAATGCAGCAGAGTCCTTAAGTACCGCAGCAGAGTGCTTAAATAATGCAACAGAGTCCTCAAATGCTTCAGCAGAGTCCTTAAATAATGCAGCATAGTCCTTAAATAATGCAGCAGAGACCTTAAATAATGCAACAAAGTCCTTAAATAATGCAGCAGAGTCCTTAAATAATGCAGCAAAGTCCTTAAATAATGCTGCAGAGTCCTTAAATATTGCAGCAAATTCCTTAAATAATGCATCAGAGTCCTTAAATACCGCAGCAGAGTCCTTACATAATGCAACAAAGTCACTAAATAATGCAGCAGAGTCCTTAAATAATGAAGCAGAGTCCTTAAATAATGCAGCAAATTCCTTAAATAATGTAGCAGAGTCATTAAAAAATGCAACAAAATCCTTAAATAATGCAGCAGAATCCTTAAATAATGCAGCAAAGTCCTTAAATAATGCAACAGAGTCCTTAAATACTGAAGCAGAGTCCTTAAATAATGCAGCAGAGTCCTTAAATAATGCAGCAGAGTTCTAAAATGCTTCAGCAGAGTCCTTAAATATTGCAACAAAGTCCTAAAATAATGCAGCAGAATCCTTAAATACCGCAGCAGAGTCCTTAAATATTGCAGCAAAGTACTTAAATAAGGCAGCAGAGTCCTTAAATAATGCAACAAAGTCCTTCAATAATGCAGCATAGTCCTTAACTAATGCAACAAAGTCAATAAATAATGCAGCAGAGTCCTTAAATAATGCAGCAACGTCCTTAAATAATGCAGCAGAGTCCTTAGATAATGCAACAACGTCCTTAAATAATGCAGCAGAGTCCTTAAATACCGCAGCAGAGTACTTAAATAATTCAGCAAAGTCCTTAAATAATGCAGCAGAGTCCTTAAATAATGCAGCAGAGTCCTCAAATGCTTCAGCAGAGTCAATACATAATGCAGCAGAGTCCTTAAATAATGCAACAAAGTCCTTAAATAATGCAGCAGAGTCCTTAAATAATGCAGCAAAGTCCTTAAATAAAGCAGCAGAGTCCTTACATAATGCAACAAAGTCCTTAAATAATGCAGCCGAGTCCTTAAATACTGAAGCAGAGTCCTTAAATTTGCAGCAAGGTCCTTAAATACCGCAGCAGAGTCATTAAATAATGCAGCAAAGTCCTTAAATAATGCAGCAGAGTCCTTAAATACCGCAGCAGATTGCTTTAATAATGTAGCAGAGTCCTTAAATAATGCAACAGAGTCCTTAAATAATGCAGCAGAGTCCTTAAATAATGCAACATAGTTCTTAAATAATGCAGCAAAGTCCTTAAATTATGCAGCAGAGTCCTTAAATACCGCAGCAGATTGCTTATATAATGTAGCAGAGTCCTTAAATAATGCAACAGAGTCCTTAAATAATGCAGCAGAGTCCTCAAAAGCTTCAGAAGAGTCATTAAATAATGCAGCAGAGTCCTTAAATAATGTAGCAAATTCATTAAATAATGCAGCAGAGACCTTAAATAATGCAACAAAGTCCTTAAATTATGCAGCCGAGTCCTTAAATAATACAGCAAAGCCCTTAAATAATGCAGCAGAGTCGTTAAGTAATGCAGCAAATTACTTAAATAATGCAGCAGTGTACTTAAATAATGCAACAAAGTCCATAAATAATGAAGCAAAGTCCTTAAATAATGCAGCAGAGTCCTTAAATACCGCAGCAGAGAACTTAAATAATGCAAGAAAGTCCCTAAATAATGCAGTAGAGTCCTTAAATCCTGAAACAGAGTCCTAAAATAATGCAGCTAATTCCTTAAATAATGCAGTAGAGTCCTTAAATACCGCAGCAGAGTCCTTAAATAATTCAGCAAAGTCCTTAAATAATGCAGCAGAGTCCTTAAATTTTACAGCAGAGTCCTTAAGTGCCACAGCAGAGTCCTTAAATACCGCAGCAGAGTGCTTAAATAATGCAGCAGAGTCCTTAAATAATGCAGCAAAGTCCTTAAATACTGAAGCAGAGTCCTTAAATATTGCAACAAAGTCCTAAAATAATGCAGCAGAGTCCTTAAATACCGCAGCAGAGTCGTTAAATATTGCAGCAAAGTACTTAAATAATGCAGCAGAGTCCTTAAATACCGCAGCAGATTGCTTAAATAATGTAGCAGAGTCCTTAAATAATGCAACAGAGTCCTTAAATAATGCAGCAGAGTCCTTAAATAATGCAACAAAGTCCTTAAATAATGCAGCAGAGTCCTTAAATACCGCAGCAGAGTCATTAAATAATGCAGCAAAGTCCTTAAATAATGCAGCAGAGTACTTAAATACCGGAGCAGAGTGCTTAAATAATGCAGCAGAGTCCTTAAATAATGCAGCACCATCCTTAAATAATGCAGCAAAGTCCTTAAATACTGAAGCAGAGTCCTTAAATATTGCAA
This sequence comes from Phyllobates terribilis, assembly GCF_046119375.1. NCBI lineage: Eukaryota > Metazoa > Chordata > Amphibia > Anura > Dendrobatidae > Phyllobates > Phyllobates terribilis. The sequence continues at coordinate 4,201,227 of NW_027362840.1, read as the reverse complement.
AAAAATCCTAAAATAATGCAGCAGAATCCTTAAATACCGCTGCAGAGTCCTTAAATATTGCAGCAAAGTACTTAAATAATGCAGCAGAGTCCTTAAATAATGCAACAAAGTCCTTAAATAATGCAGCATAGTCCTTAACTAATGCAACAAAGTCTATAAATAATGCAGCTGAGTCCTTAAATAATGCAGCAAAGTCCTTAAATAATGCAGCAGAGTCCTTAGATAATGCAACAACGTCCTTAAATAATGCAGCAGAGTCCTTAAATAACGCAGCAGAGTACTTAAATAATTCAGCAAAGTCCTTAAATAATGCAGCAGAGTCCTTAAATAATGCAGCAGAGTCCTCAAATGCTTCAGCAGAGTGAATACATAATGCAGCAGAGTCCTTAAATAATGCAACAAAGTCCTTAAATAATGCAGCAGAGTCATTAAATAATGCAGCAAAGTCCTTAAATAAAGCAGCAGAGTCCTTAAAAAATGCAACAAAGTCCTTAAATAATGCAGCAGAGTCATTAAATACTGAAGCAGAGTCCTTATCTTTGCAGAAAAGTCCTTAAATACCGCAGCAGAGTCATTAAATTATGCAGCAAAGTCCTTAAATAATGCAGCAGAGTCCTTAAATACCGCAGCAGATTGCTTAAATAATGTAGCAGAGTCCTTAAATAATGCAACAGAGTCCCTAAATAATGCAGCAGAGTCCTTAAATAATGCAACAAAGTCCTTAAATAATGCAGCAGAGTCCTTAAATACTGAAGCAGAGTCCTTAAATATTGCAGCAAAGTCCTTAAATAATGCAGCAGAGTCCTTAAATACCACAGCAGAGTCCTTAAATATTGCAGCAAAGTACTTAAATAATGCAGCAGAGTCCTTAAATAATGCAACAAAGTCCTTAAATAATGCAGCAGAATCCTTAAATAATGCAACAAAGTCCTTAAGTAATAATGAAGAGTCCGTAAATACCGCAGCAGAGTCATTAAATAATGCAGCAAAGTCCTTAAATAATGCAGCAGAGTCCTTAAGTACCGCAGCAGAGTGCTTAAATAATGCAACAGAGTCCTCAAATGCTTCAGCAGAGTCCTTAAATAATGCAGCATAGTCCTTAAATAATGCAGCAGAGACCTTAAATAATGCAACAAAGTCCTTAAATAATGCAGCAGAGTCCTTAAATAATGCAGCAAAGTCCTTAAATAATGCTGCAGAGTCCTTAAATATTGCAGCAAATTCCTTAAATAATGCAGCAGAGTCCTTAAATACCGCAGCAGAGTCCTTACATAATGCAACAAAGTCACTAAATAATGCAGCAGAGTCCTTAAATAATGAAGCAGAGTCCTTAAATAATGCAGCAAATTCCTTAAATAATGTAGCAGAGTCATTAAAAAATGCAACAAAATCCTTAAATAATGCAGCAGAATCCTTAAATAATGCAGCAAAGTCCTTAAATAATGCAACAGAGTCCTTAAATACTGAAGCAGAGTCCTTAAATAATGCAGCAGAGTCCTTAAATAATGCAGCAGAGTTCTAAAATGCTTCAGCAGAGTCCTTAAATATTGCAACAAAGTCCTAAAATAATGCAGCAGAATCCTTAAATACCGCAGCAGAGTCCTTAAATATTGCAGCAAAGTACTTAAATAAGGCAGCAGAGTCCTTAAATAATGCAACAAAGTCCTTCAATAATGCAGCATAGTCCTTAACTAATGCAACAAAGTCAATAAATAATGCAGCAGAGTCCTTAAATAATGCAGCAACGTCCTTAAATAATGCAGCAGAGTCCTTAGATAATGCAACAACGTCCTTAAATAATGCAGCAGAGTCCTTAAATACCGCAGCAGAGTACTTAAATAATTCAGCAAAGTCCTTAAATAATGCAGCAGAGTCCTTAAATAATGCAGCAGAGTCCTCAAATGCTTCAGCAGAGTCAATACATAATGCAGCAGAGTCCTTAAATAATGCAACAAAGTCCTTAAATAATGCAGCAGAGTCCTTAAATAATGCAGCAAAGTCCTTAAATAAAGCAGCAGAGTCCTTACATAATGCAACAAAGTCCTTAAATAATGCAGCCGAGTCCTTAAATACTGAAGCAGAGTCCTTAAATTTGCAGCAAGGTCCTTAAATACCGCAGCAGAGTCATTAAATAATGCAGCAAAGTCCTTAAATAATGCAGCAGAGTCCTTAAATACCGCAGCAGATTGCTTTAATAATGTAGCAGAGTCCTTAAATAATGCAACAGAGTCCTTAAATAATGCAGCAGAGTCCTTAAATAATGCAACATAGTTCTTAAATAATGCAGCAAAGTCCTTAAATTATGCAGCAGAGTCCTTAAATACCGCAGCAGATTGCTTATATAATGTAGCAGAGTCCTTAAATAATGCAACAGAGTCCTTAAATAATGCAGCAGAGTCCTCAAAAGCTTCAGAAGAGTCATTAAATAATGCAGCAGAGTCCTTAAATAATGTAGCAAATTCATTAAATAATGCAGCAGAGACCTTAAATAATGCAACAAAGTCCTTAAATTATGCAGCCGAGTCCTTAAATAATACAGCAAAGCCCTTATATAATGCAGCAGAGTCGTTAAGTAATGCAGCAAATTACTTAAATAATGCAGCAGTGTACTTAAATAATGCAACAAAGTCCATAAATAATGAAGCAAAGTCCTTAAATAATGCAGCAGAGTCCTGAAATACCGCAACAGAGAACTTAAATAATGCAAGAAAGTCCCTAAATAATGCAGTAGAGTCCTTAAATCCTGAAGCAGAGTCCTAAAATAATGCAGCTAATTCCTTAAATAATGCAGTAGAGTCCTTAAATACCGCAGCAGAGTCCTTAAATAATTCAGCAAAGTCCTTAAATAATGCAGCAGAGTCCTTAAATTTTACAGCAGAGTCCTTAAGTGCCACAGCAGAGTCCTTAAATACCGCAGCAGAGTGCTTAAATAATGCAGCAGAGTCCTTAAATAATGCAGCAAAGTCCTTAAATACTGAAGCAGAGTCCTTAAATATTGCAACAAAGTCCTAAAATAATGCAGCAGAGTCCTTAAATACCGCAGCAGAGTCGTTAAATATTGCAGCAAAGTACTTAAATAATGCAGCAGAGTCCTTAAATACCGCAGCAGATTGCTTAAATAATGTAGCAGAGTCCTTAAATAATGCAACAGAGTCCTTAAATAATGCAGCAGAGTCCTTAAATAATGCAACAAAGTCCTTAAATAATGCAGCAGAGTCCTTAAATACCGCAGCAGAGTCATTAAATAATGCAGCAAAGTCCTTAAATAATGCAGCAGAGTACTTAAATACCGGAGCAGAGTGCTTAAATAATGCAGAAGAGTCCTTAAATAATGCAGCACCATCCTTAAATAATGCAGCAAAGTCCTTAAATACTGAAGCAGAGTCCTTAAATATTGCAAAAAAGTCCTAAAATAATGCAGCAGAATCCTTAAATACCGCAGCAGAGTCCTTAAATATTGCAGCAAAGTACTTAAATAATGCAGCAGAGTCCTTAAATAATGCAACAAAGTCCTTAAATAATGCAGCATAGTCCTTAACTAATGCAACAAAGTCTATAAATAATGCAGCTGAGTCCTTAAATAATGCAGCAAAGTCCTTAAATAATGCAGCAGAGTCCTTAGATAATGCAACAACGTCCTTAAATAATGCAGCAGAGTCCTTAAATAACGCAGCAGAGTACTTAAATAATTCAGCAAAGTCCTTAAATAATGCAGCAGAGTCCTTAAATAATGCAGCAGAGTCCTCAAATGCTTCAGCAGAGTGAATACATAATGCAGCAGAGTCCTTAAATAATGCAACAAAGTCCTTAAATAATGCAGCAGAGTCATTAAATAATGCAGCAAAGTCCTTAAATAAAGCAGCAGAGTCCTTAAAAAATGCAACAAAGTCCTTAAATAATGCAGCAGAGTCATTAAATACTGAAGCAGAGTCCTTATCTTTGCAGAAAAGTCCTTAAATACCGCAGCAGAGTCATTAAATTATGCAGCAAAGTCCTTAAATAATGCAGCAGAGTCCTTAAATACCGCAGCAGATTGCTTAAATAATGTAGCAGAGTCCTTAAATAATGCAACAGAGTCCCTAAATAATGCAGCAGAGTCCTTAAATAATGCAACAAAGTCCTTAAATAATGCAGCAGAGTCCTTAAATACTGAAGCAGAGTCCTTAAATATTGCAGCAAAGTCCTTAAATAATGCAGCAGAGTCCTTAAATACCACAGCAGAGTCCTTAAATATTGCAGCAAAGTACTTAAATAATGCAGCAGAGTCCTTAAATAATGCAACAAAGTCCTTAAATAATGCAGCAGAATCCTTAAATAATGCAACAAAGTCCTTAAGTAATAATGAAGAGTCCGTAAATACCGCAGCAGAGTCATTAAATAATGCAGCAAAGTCCTTAAATAATGCAGCAGAGTCCTTAAGTACCGCAGCAGAGTGCTTAAATAATGCAACAGAGTCCTCAAATGCTTCAGCAGAGTCCTTAAATAATGCAGCATAGTCCTTAAATAATGCAGCAGAGACCTTAAATAATGCAACAAAGTCCTTAAATAATGCAGCAGAGTCCTTAAATAATGCAGCAAAGTCCTTAAATAATGCTGCAGAGTCCTTAAATATTGCAGCAAATTCCTTAAATAATGCAGCAGAGTCCTTAAATACCGCAGCAGAGTCCTTACATAATGCAACAAAGTCACTAAATAATGCAGCAGAGTCCTTAAATAATGAAGCAGAGTCCTTAAATAATGCAGCAAATTCCTTAAATAATGTAGCAGAGTCATTAAAAAATGCAACAAAATCCTTAAATAATGCAGCAGAATCCTTAAATAATGCAGCAAAGTCCTTAAATAATGCAACAGAGTCCTTAAATACTGAAGCAGAGTCCTTAAATAATGCAGCAGAGTCCTTAAATAATGCAGCAGAGTTCTAAAATGCTTCAGCAGAGTCCTTAAATATTGCAACAAAGTCCTAAAATAATGCAGCAGAATCCTTAAATACCGCAGCAGAGTCCTTAAATATTGCAGCAAAGTACTTAAATAAGGCAGCAGAGTCCTTAAATAATGCAACAAAGTCCTTCAATAATGCAGCATAGTCCTTAACTAATGCAACAAAGTCAATAAATAATGCAGCAGAGTCCTTAAATAATGCAGCAACGTCCTTAAATAATGCAGCAGAGTCCTTAGATAATGCAACAACGTCCTTAAATAATGCAGCAGAGTCCTTAAATACCGCAGCAGAGTACTTAAATAATTCAGCAAAGTCCTTAAATAATGCAGCAGAGTCCTCAAATGCTTCAGCAGAGTCAATACATAATGCAGCAGAGTCCTTAAATAATGCAACAAAGTCCTTAAATAATGCAGCAGAGTCCTTAAATAATGCAGCAAAGTCCTTAAATAAAGCAGCAGAGTCCTTACATAATGCAACAAAGTCCTTAAATAATGCAGCCGAGTCCTTAAATACTGAAGCAGAGTCCTTAAATTTGCAGCAAGGTCCTTAAATACCGCAGCAGAGTCATTAAATAATGCAGCAAAGTCCTTAAATAATGCAGCAGAGTCCTTAAATACCGCAGCAGATTGCTTTAATAATGTAGCAGAGTCCTTAAATAATGCAACAGAGTCCTTAAATAATGCAGCAGAGTCCTTAAATAATGCAACATAGTTCTTAAATAATGCAGCAAAGTCCTTAAATTATGCAGCAGAGTCCTTAAGTACCGCAGCAGATTGCTTATATAATGTAGCAGAGTCCTTAAATAATGCAACAGAGTCCTTAAATAATGCAGCAGAGTCCTCAAAAGCTTCAGAAGAGTCATTAAATAATGCAGCAGAGTCCTTAAATAATGTAGCAAATTCATTAAATAATGCAGCAGAGACCTTAAATAATGCAACAAAGTCCTTAAATTATGCAGCCGAGTCCTTAAATAATACAGCAAAGCCCTTATATAATGCAGCAGAGTCGTTAAGTAATGCAGCAAATTACTTAAATAATGCAGCAGTGTACTTAAATAATGCAACAAAGTCCATAAATAATGAAGCAAAGTCCTTAAATAATGCAGCAGAGTCCTTAAATACCGCAACAGAGAACTTAAATAATGCAAGAAAGTCCCTAAATAATGCAGTAGAGTCCTTAAATCCTGAAGCAGAGTCCTAAAATAATGCAGCTAATTCCTTAAATAATGCAGTAGAGTCCTTAAATACCGCAGCAGAGTCCTTAAATAATTCAGCAAAGTCCTTAAATAATGCAGCAGAGTCCTTAAATTTTACAGCAGAGTCCTTAAGTGCCACAGCAGAGTCCTTAAATACCGCAGCAGAGTGCTTAAATAATGCAGCAGAGTCCTTAAATAATGCAGCAAAGTCCTTAAATACTGAAGCAGAGTCCTTAAATATTGCAACAAAGTCCTAAAATAATGCAGCAGAGTCCTTAAATACCGCAGCAGAGTCATTAAATATTGCAGCAAAGTACTTAAATAATGCAGCAGAGTCCTTAAATACCGCAGCAGATTGCTTAAATAATGTAGCAGAGTCCTTAAATAATGCAACAGAGTCCTTAAATAATGCAGCAGAGTCCTTAAATAATGCAACAAAGTCCTTAAATAATGCAGCAGAGTCCTTAAATACCGCAGCAGAGTCATTAAATAATGCAGCAAAGTCCTTAAATAATGCAGCAGAGTACTTAAATACCGGAGCAGAGTGCTTAAATAATGCAGCAGAGTCCTTAAATAATGCAGCACCATCCTTAAATAATGCAGCAAAGTCCTTAAATACTGAAGCAGAGTCCTTAAATATTGCAAAAAAGTCCTAAAATAATGCAGCAGAATCCTTAAATACCGCAGCAGAGTCCTTAAATATTGCAGCAAAGTACTTAAATAATGCAGCAGAGTCCTTAAATAATGCAACAAAGTCCTTAAATAATGCAGCATAGTCCTTAACTAATGCAAAAAAGTCTATAAATAATGCAGCTGAGTCCTTAAATAATGCAGCAAAGTCCTTAAATAATGCAGCAGAGTCCTTAGATAATGCAACAACGTCCTTAAATAATGCAGCAGAGTCCTTAAATAACGCAGCAGAGTACTTAAATAATTCAGCAAAGTCCTTAAATAATGCAGCAGAGTCCTTAAATAATGCAGCAGAGTCCTCAAATGCTTCAGCAGAGTGAATACATAATGCAGCAGAGTCCTTAAATAATGCAACAAAGTCCTTAAATAATGCAGCAGAGTCCTTAAATAATGCAGCAAAGTCCTTAAATAAAGCAGCAGAGTCCTTAAAAAATGCAACAAAGTCCTTAAATAATGCAGCAGAGTCCTTAAATACTGAAGCAGAGTCCTTATCTTTGCAGAAAAGTCCTTAAATACCGCAGCAGAGTCATTAAATTATGCAGCAAAGTCCTTAAATAATGCAGCAGAGTCCTTAAATACTGAAGCAGAGTCCTTAAATATTGCAGCAAAGTCCTTAAATAATGCAGCAGAGTCCTTAAATACCACAGCAGAGTCCTTAAATATTGCAGCAAAGTACTTAAATAATGCAGCAGAGTCCTTAAATAATGCAACAAAGTCCTTAAATAATGCAGCAGAATCCTTAAATAATGCAACAAAGTCCTTAAGTAATAATGAAGAGTCCGTAAATACCGCAGCAGAGTCATTAAATAATGCAGCAAAGTCCTTAAATAATGCAGCAGAGTCCTTAAGTACCGCAGCAGAGTGCTTAAATAATGCAACAGAGTCCTCAAATGCTTCAGCAGAGTCCTTAAATAATGCAGCATAGTCCTTAAATAATGCAGCAGAGACCTTAAATAATGCAACAAAGTCCTTAAATAATGCAGCAGTCCTTAAATAATGCAGCAAAGTCCTTAAATAATGCTGCAGAGTCCTTAAATATTGCAGCAAATTCCTTAAATAATGCAGCAGAGTCCTTAAATACCGCAGCAGAGTCCTTACATAATGCAACAAAGTCACTAAATAATGCAGCAGAGTCCTTAAATAATGAAGCAGAGTCCTTAAATAATGCAGCAAATTCCTTAAATAATGTAGCAGAGTCCTTAAAAAATGCAACAAAATCCTTAAATAATGCAGCAGAATCCTTAAATAATGCAGCAAAGTCCTTAAATAATGCAACAGAGTCCTTAAATACTGAAGCAGAGTCCTTAAATAATGCAGCAGAGTCCTTAAATAATGCAGCAGAGTTCTAAAATGCTTCAGCAGAGTCCTTAAATATTGCAACAAAGTCCTAAAATAATGCAGCAGAATCCTTAAATACCGCAGCAGAGTCCTTAAATATTGCAGCAAAGTACTTAAATAAGGCAGCAGAGTCCTTAAATAATGCAACAAAGTCCTTCAATAATGCAGCATAGTCCTTAACTAATGCAACAAAGTCAATAAATAATGCAGCAGAGTCCTTAAATAATGCAGCAACGTCCTAAAATAATGCAGCAGAGTCCTTAGATAATGCAACAACGTCCTTAAATAATGCAGCAGAGTCCTTAAATACCGCAGCAGAGTACTTAAATAATTCAGCAAAGTCCTTAAATAATGCAGCAGAGTCCTTAAATAATGCAGCAGAGTCCTCAAATGCTTCAGCAGAGTCAATACATAATGCAGCAGAGTCCTTAAATAATGCAACAAAGTCCTTAAATAATGCAGCAGAGTCCTTAAATAATGCAGCAAAGTCCTTAAATAAAGCAGCAGAGTCCTTACATAATGCAACAAAGTCCTTAAATAATGCAGCCGAGTCCTTAAATACTGAAGCAGAGTCCTTAAATTTGCAGCAAAGTCCTTAAATACCGCAGCAGAGTCATTAAATAATGCAGCAAAGTCCTTAAATAATGCAGCAGAGTCCTTAAATACCGCAGCAGATTGCTTTAATAATGTAGCAGATTCCTTAAATAATGCAACAGAGTCCTTAAATAATGCAGCAGAGTCCTTAAATAATGCAACATAGTTCTTAAATAATGCAGCAGAGTCCTCAAAAGCTTCAGAAGAGTCATTAAATAATGCAGCAGAGTCCTTAAATAATGTAGCAAATTCATTAAATAATGCAGCAGAGACCTTAAATAATGCAACAAAGTCCTTAAATTATGCAGCCGAGTCCTTAAATAATACAGCAAAGCCCTTAAATAATGCAGCAGAGTCGTTAAGTAATGCAGCAAATTACTTAAATAATGCAGCAGTGTACTTAAATAATGCAACAAAGTCCATAAATAATGAAGCAAAGTCCTTAAATAATGCAGCAGAGTCCTTAAATTATGCAGCAGAGTCCTTTAATACCGCAGCAGATTGCTTATATAATGTAGCAGAGTCCTTAAATAATGCAACAGAGTCCTTAAATAATGCAGCAGAGTCCTCAAAAGCTTCAGAAGAGTCATTAAATAATGCAGCAGAGTCCTTAAATAATGTAGCAAATTCATTAAATAATGCAGCAGAGACCTTAAATAATGCAACAAAGTCCTTAAATTATGCAGCCGAGTCCTTAAATAATACAGCAAAGCCCTTATATAATGCAGCAGAGTCGTTAAGTAATGCAGCAAATTACTTAAATAATGCAGCAGTGTACTTAAATAATGCAACAAAGTCCATAAATAATGAAGCAAAGTCCTTAAATAATGCAGCAGAGTCCTGAAATACCGCAACAGAGAACTTAAATAATGCAAGAAAGTCCCTAAATAATGCAGTAGAGTCCTTAAATCCTGAAGCAGAGTCCTAAAATAATGCAGCTAATTCCTTAAATAATGCAGTAGAGTCCTTAAATACCGCAGCAGAGTCCTTAAATAATTCAGCAAAGTCCTTAAATAATGCAGCAGAGTCCTTAAATTTTACAGCAGAGTCCTTAAGTGCCACAGCAGAGTCCTTAAATACCGCAGCAGAGTGCTTAAATAATGCAGCAGAGTCCTTAAATAATGCAGCAAAGTCCTTAAATACTGAAGCAGAGTCCTTAAATATTGCAACAAAGTCCTAAAATAATGCAGCAGAGTCCTTAAATACCGCAGCAGAGTCGTTAAATATTGCAGCAAAGTACTTAAATAATGCAGCAGAGTCCTTAAATACCGCAGCAGATTGCTTAAATAATGTAGCAGAGTCCTTAAATAATGCAACAGAGTCCTTAAATAATGCAGCAGAGTCCTTAAATAATGCAACAAAGTCCTTAAATAATGCAGCAGAGTCCTTAAATACCGCAGCAGAGTCATTAAATAATGCAGCAAAGTCCTTAAATAATGCAGCAGAGTACTTAAATACCGGAGCAGAGTGCTTAAATAATGCAGAAGAGTCCTTAAATAATGCAGCACCATCCTTAAATAATGCAGCAAAGTCCTTAAATACTGAAGCAGAGTCCTTAAATATTGCAAAAAAGTCCTAAAATAATGCAGCAGAATCCTTAAATACCGCAGCAGAGTCCTTAAATATTGCAGCAAAGTACTTAAATAATGCAGCAGAGTCCTTAAATAATGCAACAAAGTCCTTAAATAATGCAGCATAGTCCTTAACTAATGCAACAAAGTCTATAAATAATGCAGCTGAGTCCTTAAATAATGCAGCAAAGTCCTTAAATAATGCAGCAGAGTCCTTAGATAATGCAACAACGTCCTTAAATAATGCAGCAGAGTCCTTAAATAACGCAGCAGAGTACTTAAATAATTCAGCAAAGTCCTTAAATAATGCAGCAGAGTCCTTAAATAATGCAGCAGAGTCCTCAAATGCTTCAGCAGAGTGAATACATAATGCAGCAGAGTCCTTAAATAATGCAACAAAGTCCTTAAATAATGCAGCAGAGTCATTAAATAATGCAGCAAAGTCCTTAAATAAAGCAGCAGAGTCCTTAAAAAATGCAACAAAGTCCTTAAATAATGCAGCAGAGTCATTAAATACTGAAGCAGAGTCCTTATCTTTGCAGAAAAGTCCTTAAATACCGCAGCAGAGTCATTAAATTATGCAGCAAAGTCCTTAAATAATGCAGCAGAGTCCTTAAATACCGCAGCAGATTGCTTAAATAATGTAGCAGAGTCCTTAAATAATGCAACAGAGTCCCTAAATAATGCAGCAGAGTCCTTAAATAATGCAACAAAGTCCTTAAATAATGCAGCAGAGTCCTTAAATACTGAAGCAGAGTCCTTAAATATTGCAGCAAAGTCCTTAAATAATGCAGCAGAGTCCTTAAATACCACAGCAGAGTCCTTAAATATTGCAGCAAAGTACTTAAATAATGCAGCAGAGTCCTTAAATAATGCAACAAAGTCCTTAAATAATGCAGCAGAATCCTTAAATAATGCAACAAAGTCCTTAAGTAATAATGAAGAGTCCGTAAATACCGCAGCAGAGTCATTAAATAATGCAGCAAAGTCCTTAAATAATGCAGCAGAGTCCTTAAGTACCGCAGCAGAGTGCTTAAATAATGCAACAGAGTCCTCAAATGCTTCAGCAGAGTCCTTAAATAATGCAGCATAGTCCTTAAATAATGCAGCAGAGACCTTAAATAATGCAACAAAGTCCTTAAATAATGCAGCAGAGTCCTTAAATAATGCAGCAAAGTCCTTAAATAATGCTGCAGAGTCCTTAAATATTGCAGCAAATTCCTTAAATAATGCAGCAGAGTCCTTAAATACCGCAGCAGAGTCCTTACATAATGCAACAAAGTCACTAAATAATGCAGCAGAGTCCTTAAATAATGAAGCAGAGTCCTTAAATAATGCAGCAAATTCCTTAAATAATGTAGCAGAGTCATTAAAAAATGCAACAAAATCCTTAAATAATGCAGCAGAATCCTTAAATAATGCAGCAAAGTCCTTAAATAATGCAACAGAGTCCTTAAATACTGAAGCAGAGTCCTTAAATAATGCAGCAGAGTCCTTAAATAATGCAGCAGAGTTCTAAAATGCTTCAGCAGAGTCCTTAAATATTGCAACAAAGTCCTAAAATAATGCAGCAGAATCCTTAAATACCGCAGCAGAGTCCTTAAATATTGCAGCAAAGTACTTAAATAAGGCAGCAGAGTCCTTAAATAATGCAACAAAGTCCTTCAATAATGCAGCATAGTCCTTAACTAATGCAACAAAGTCAATAAATAATGCAGCAGAGTCCTTAAATAATGCAGCAACGTCCTTAAATAATGCAGCAGAGTCCTTAGATAATGCAACAACGTCCTTAAATAATGCAGCAGAGTCCTTAAATACCGCAGCAGAGTACTTAAATAATTCAGCAAAGTCCTTAAATAATGCAGCAGAGTCCTCAAATGCTTCAGCAGAGTCAATACATAATGCAGCAGAGTCCTTAAATAATGCAACAAAGTCCTTAAATAATGCAGCAGAGTCCTTAAATAATGCAGCAAAGTCCTTAAATAAAGCAGCAGAGTCCTTACATAATGCAACAAAGTCCTTAAATAATGCAGCCGAGTCCTTAAATACTGAAGCAGAGTCCTTAAATTTGCAGCAAGGTCCTTAAATACCGCAGCAGAGTCATTAAATAATGCAGCAAAGTCCTTAAATAATGCAGCAGAGTCCTTAAATACCGCAGCAGATTGCTTTAATAATGTAGCAGAGTCCTTAAATAATGCAACAGAGTCCTTAAATAATGCAGCAGAGTCCTTAAATAATGCAACATAGTTCTTAAATAATGCAGCAAAGTCCTTAAATTATGCAGCAGAGTCCTTAAGTACCGCAGCAGATTGCTTATATAATGTAGCAGAGTCCTTAAATAATGCAACAGAGTCCTTAAATAATGCAGCAGAGTCCTCAAAAGCTTCAGAAGAGTCATTAAATAATGCAGCAGAGTCCTTAAATAATGTAGCAAATTCATTAAATAATGCAGCAGAGACCTTAAATAATGCAACAAAGTCCTTAAATTATGCAGCCGAGTCCTTAAATAATACAGCAAAGCCCTTATATAATGCAGCAGAGTCGTTAAGTAATGCAGCAAATTACTTAAATAATGCAGCAGTGTACTTAAATAATGCAACAAAGTCCATAAATAATGAAGCAAAGTCCTTAAATAATGCAGCAGAGTCCTTAAATACCGCAACAGAGAACTTAAATAATGCAAGAAAGTCCCTAAATAATGCAGTAGAGTCCTTAAATCCTGAAGCAGAGTCCTAAAATAATGCAGCTAATTCCTTAAATAATGCAGTAGAGTCCTTAAATACCGCAGCAGAGTCCTTAAATAATTCAGCAAAGTCCTTAAATAATGCAGCAGAGTCCTTAAATTTTACAGCAGAGTCCTTAAGTGCCACAGCAGAGTCCTTAAATACCGCAGCAGAGTGCTTAAATAATGCAGCAGAGTCCTTAAATAATGCAGCAAAGTCCTTAAATACTGAAGCAGAGTCCTTAAATATTGCAACAAAGTCCTAAAATAATGCAGCAGAGTCCTTAAATACCGCAGCAGAGTCATTAAATATTGCAGCAAAGTACTTAAATAATGCAGCAGAGTCCTTAAATACCGCAGCAGATTGCTTAAATAATGTAGCAGAGTCCTTAAATAATGCAACAGAGTCCTTAAATAATGCAGCAGAGTCCTTAAATAATGCAACAAAGTCCTTAAATAATGCAGCAGAGTCCTTAAATACCGCAGCAGAGTCATTAAATAATGCAGCAAAGTCCTTAAATAATGCAGCAGAGTACTTAAATACCGGAGCAGAGTGCTTAAATAATGCAGCAGAGTCCTTAAATAATGCAGCACCATCCTTAAATAATGCAGCAAAGTCCTTAAATACTGAAGCAGAGTCCTTAAATATTGCAAAAAAGTCCTAAAATAATGCAGCAGAATCCTTAAATACCGCAGCAGAGTCCTTAAATATTGCAGCAAAGTACTTAAATAATGCAGCAGAGTCCTTAAATAATGCAACAAAGTCCTTAAATAATGCAGCATAGTCCTTAACTAATGCAAAAAAGTCTATAAATAATGCAGCTGAGTCCTTAAATAATGCAGCAAAGTCCTTAAATAATGCAGCAGAGTCCTTAGATAATGCAACAACGTCCTTAAATAATGCAGCAGAGTCCTTAAATAACGCAGCAGAGTACTTAAATAATTCAGCAAAGTCCTTAAATAATGCAGCAGAGTCCTTAAATAATGCAGCAGAGTCCTCAAATGCTTCAGCAGAGTGAATACATAATGCAGCAGAGTCCTTAAATAATGCAACAAAGTCCTTAAATAATGCAGCAGAGTCCTTAAATAATGCAGCAAAGTCCTTAAATAAAGCAGCAGAGTCCTTAAAAAATGCAACAAAGTCCTTAAATAATGCAGCAGAGTCCTTAAATACTGAAGCAGAGTCCTTATCTTTGCAGAAAAGTCCTTAAATACCGCAGCAGAGTCATTAAATTATGCAGCAAAGTCCTTAAATAATGCAGCAGAGTCCTTAAATACTGAAGCAGAGTCCTTAAATATTGCAGCAAAGTCCTTAAATAATGCAGCAGAGTCCTTAAATACCACAGCAGAGTCCTTAAATATTGCAGCAAAGTACTTAAATAATGCAGCAGAGTCCTTAAATAATGCAACAAAGTCCTTAAATAATGCAGCAGAATCCTTAAATAATGCAACAAAGTCCTTAAGTAATAATGAAGAGTCCGTAAATACCGCAGCAGAGTCATTAAATAATGCAGCAAAGTCCTTAAATAATGCAGCAGAGTCCTTAAGTACCGCAGCAGAGTGCTTAAATAATGCAACAGAGTCCTCAAATGCTTCAGCAGAGTCCTTAAATAATGCAGCATAGTCCTTAAATAATGCAGCAGAGACCTTAAATAATGCAACAAAGTCCTTAAATAATGCAGCAGTCCTTAAATAATGCAGCAAAGTCCTTAAATAATGCTGCAGAGTCCTTAAATATTGCAGCAAATTCCTTAAATAATGCAGCAGAGTCCTTAAATACCGCAGCAGAGTCCTTACATAATGCAACAAAGTCACTAAATAATGCAGCAGAGTCCTTAAATAATGAAGCAGAGTCCTTAAATAATGCAGCAAATTCCTTAAATAATGTAGCAGAGTCCTTAAAAAATGCAACAAAATCCTTAAATAATGCAGCAGAATCCTTAAATAATGCAGCAAAGTCCTTAAATAATGCAACAGAGTCCTTAAATACTGAAGCAGAGTCCTTAAATAATGCAGCAGAGTCCTTAAATAATGCAGCAGAGTTCTAAAATGCTTCAGCAGAGTCCTTAAATATTGCAACAAAGTCCTAAAATAATGCAGCAGAATCCTTAAATACCGCAGCAGAGTCCTTAAATATTGCAGCAAAGTACTTAAATAAGGCAGCAGAGTCCTTAAATAATGCAACAAAGTCCTTCAATAATGCAGCATAGTCCTTAACTAATGCAACAAAGTCAATAAATAATGCAGCAGAGTCCTTAAATAATGCAGCAACGTCCTAAAATAATGCAGCAGAGTCCTTAGATAATGCAACAACGTCCTTAAATAATGCAGCAGAGTCCTTAAATACCGCAGCAGAGTACTTAAATAATTCAGCAAAGTCCTTAAATAATGCAGCAGAGTCCTTAAATAATGCAGCAGAGTCCTCAAATGCTTCAGCAGAGTCAATACATAATGCAGCAGAGTCCTTAAATAATGCAACAAAGTCCTTAAATAATGCAGCAGAGTCCTTAAATAATGCAGCAAAGTCCTTAAATAAAGCAGCAGAGTCCTTACATAATGCAACAAAGTCCTTAAATAATGCAGCCGAGTCCTTAAATACTGAAGCAGAGTCCTTAAATTTGCAGCAAAGTCCTTAAATACCGCAGCAGAGTCATTAAATAATGCAGCAAAGTCCTTAAATAATGCAGCAGAGTCCTTAAATACCGCAGCAGATTGCTTTAATAATGTAGCAGATTCCTTAAATAATGCAACAGAGTCCTTAAATAATGCAGCAGAGTCCTTAAATAATGCAACATAGTTCTTAAATAATGCAGCAGAGTCCTCAAAAGCTTCAGAAGAGTCATTAAATAATGCAGCAGAGTCCTTAAATAATGTAGCAAATTCATTAAATAATGCAGCAGAGACCTTAAATAATGCAACAAAGTCCTTAAATTATGCAGCCGAGTCCTTAAATAATACAGCAAAGCCCTTAAATAATGCAGCAGAGTCGTTAAGTAATGCAGCAAATTACTTAAATAATGCAGCAGTGTACTTAAATAATGCAACAAAGTCCATAAATAATGAAGCAAAGTCCTTAAATAATGCAGCAGAGTCCTTAAATTATGCAGCAGAGTCCTTTAATACCGCAGCAGATTGCTTATATAATGTAGCAGAGTCCTTAAATAATGCAACAGAGTCCTTAAATAATGCAGCAGAGTCATCAAAAGCTTCAGAAGAGTCATTAAATAATGCAGCAGAGTCCTTAAATAATGTAGCAAATTCATTAAATAATGCAGCAGAGACCTTAAATAATGCAACAAAGTCCTTAAATTATGCAGCCGAGTCCTTAAATAATACAGCAAAGCCCTTAAATAATGCAGCAGAGTCGTTAAGTAATGCAGCAAATTACTTAAATAATGCAGCAGTGTACTTAAATAATGCAACAAAGTCCATAAATAATGAAGCAAAGTCCTTAAATAATGCAGCAGAGTCCTTAAATACCGCAGCAGAGAACTTAAATAATGCAAGAAAGTCCCTAAATAATGCAGTAGAGTCCTTAAATCCTGAATCAGAGTCCTAAAATAATGCAGCTAATTCCTTAAATAATGCAGTAGAGTCCTTAAATACCGCAGCAGAGTCCTTAAATAATTCAGCAAAGTCCTTAAATAATGCAGCAGAGTCCTTAAGTGCCACAGCAGAGTCCTTAAATACCGCAGCGGAGTGCTTAAATAATGCAGCAGAGTCCTTAAATAATGCAGCACCATCCTTAAATAATGCAGCAAAGTCCTTAAATACTGAAGCAGAGTCCTTAAATATTGCAAAAAAGTCCTAAAATAATGCAGCAGAATCCTTAAATACCGCAGCAGAGTCCTTAAATATTGCAGCAAAGTACTTAAATAATGCAGCAGAGTCCTTAAATAATGCAACAAAGTCCTTAAATAATGCAGCATAGTCCTTAACTAATGCAACAAAGTCTATAAATAAGGCAGCAGAGTCCTTAAATAATGCAGCAAAGTCCTTAAATAATGCAGCAGAGTCCTTAGATAATGCAACAACGTCCTTAAATAATGCAGCAGAGTCCTTAAATAACTCAGCAGAGTACTTAAATAATTCAGCAAAGTCCTTAAATAATGCAGCAGAGTCCTTAAATAATGCAGCAGAGTCCTCAAATGCTTCAGCAGAGTGAATACATAATGCAGCAGAGTCCTTAAATAATGCAACAAAGTCCTTAAATAATGCAGCAGAGTCCTTAAATAATGCAGCAAAGTCCTTAAATAAAGCAGCAGAGTCCTTAAATAATGCAACAAAGTCCTTAAATAATGCAGCAGAGTCCTTAAATACTGAAGCAGAGTCCATATCTTTGCAGAAAAGTCCTTAAATACCGCAGCAGAGTCATTAAATTATGCAGCAAAGTCCTTAAATAATGCAGCAGAGTCCTGAAATACCGCAGCAGATTGCTTAAATAATGTAGCAGAGTCCTTAAATAATGCCACAGAGTCCTTAAATAATGCAGCAGAGTCCTTAAATAATGCAACAAAGTCCTTAAATAATGCAGCAGAGTCCTTAAATACTGAAGCAGAGTCCTTAAATATTGCAGCAAAGTCTTTAAATAATGCAGCAGAGTCCTTAAATACCGCAGCAGAGTCCTTAAATATTGCAGCAAAGTACTTAAATAATGCAGCAGAGTCCTTAAATAATGCAACAAAGTCCTTAAATAATGCAGCAGAATCCTTAAATAATGCAACAAAGTCCTTAAGTAATAATGAAGAGTCCTTAAATACCGCAGCAGAGTCATTAAATAATGCAGCAAAGTCCTTAAATAATGCAGCAGAGTCCTTAAGTACCGCATCAGAGTGCTTAAATAATGCAACAGAGTCTACAAATGCTTCAGCAGAGTCATGAAATAATGCAGCATAGTCCTTAAATAATGCAGCAAATTCATTAAATAATGCAGCAGAGACCTTAAATAATGCAACAAAGTCCTTAAATAATGCAGCAGAGTCCTTAAATAATGCAGCAAAGTCCTTAAATAATGCTGCAGAGTCCTTAAATATTGCAGCAAATTCCTTAAATAATGCAGCAGAGTCCTTACATAATGCAACAAAGTCACTAAATAATGCAGCAGAGTCCTTAAATAATGAAGCAGAGTCCTTAAATAATGCAGCAAAGTCCTTAAATAATGCTGCAGAGTCCTTAAATATTGCAGCAAATTCCTTAAATAATGCAGCAGAGTCCTTAAATACCGCAGCAGAGTCCTTACATAATGCAACAAAGTCACTAAATAATGCAGCAGAGTCCTTAAATAATGAAGCAGAGTCCTTAAATAATGCAGCAAATTCCTTAAATAATGTAGCAGAGTCCTTAAAAAATGCAACAAAATCCTTAAATAATGCAGCAGAATCCTTAAATAATGCAGCAAAGTCCTTAAATAATGCAACAGAGTCCTTAAATACTGAAGCAGAGTCCTTAAATAATGCAGCAGAGTCCTTAAATAATGCAGCAGAGTTCTAAAATGCTTCAGCAGAGTCCTTAAATAATGCAACAAAGTCCTAAAATAATGCAGCAGAATCCTTAAATACCGCAGCAGAGTGCTTAAATATTGCAGCAAAGTACTTAAATAAGGCAGCAGAGTCCTTAAATAATGCAACAAAGTCCTTCAATAATGCAGCATAGTCCTTAACTAATGCAACAAAGTCAATAAATAATGCAGCAGAGTCCTTAAATAATGCAGCAATGTCCTTAAATAATGCAGCAGAGTCCTTAGATAATGCAACAACGTCCTTAAATAATGCAGCAGAGTCCTTAAATACCGCAGCAGAGTACTTAAATAATTCAGCAAAGTCCTTAAATAATGCAGCAGAGTCCTTAAATAATGCAGCAGAGTCCTCAAATGCTTCAGCAGAGTCAATACATAATGCAGCAGAGTCCTTAAATAATGCAACAAAGTCCTTAAATAATGCAGCAGAGTCCTTAAATAATGCAGCAAAGTCCTTAAATAAAGCAGCAGAGTCCTTACATAATGCAACAAAGTCCTTAAATACCGCAGCAGATTGCTTACATAATGTAGCAGAGTCCTTAAATAATGCAACAGAGTCCTTAAATAATGCAGCAGAGTCCTCAAAAGCTTCAGAAGAGTCATTAAATAATGCAGCAGAGTCCTTAAATAATGTAGCAAATTCATTAAATAATGCAGCAGAGACCTTAAATACCGCAGCCGATTACTTAAATAATTCAGCAAAGTCCTTAAATAATGCAGCAGAGTCCTTAAGTGCCACAGCATAGTCCTTAAATACCGCAGCGGAGTGCTTAAATAATGCAGCAGAGTCCTTAAATAATGCAGCACCATCCTTAAATAATGCAGCAAAGTCCTTAAATACTGAAGCAGAGTCCTTAAATATTGCAAAAAAGTCCTAAAATAATGCAGCAGAATCCTTAAATACCGCAGCAGAGTCCTTAAATATTGCAGCAAAGTACTTAAATAATGCAGCAGAGTCCTTAAATAATGCAACAAAGTCCTTAAATAATGCAGCAGAATCCTTAAATAATGCAACAAAGTCCTTAAGTAATAATGAAGAGTCCTTAAATACCGCAGCAGAGTCATTAAATAATGCAGCAAAGTCCTTAAATAATGCAGCAGAGTCCTTAAGTACCGCATCAGAGTGCTTAAATAATGCAACAGAGTCTACAAATGCTTCAGCAGAGTCATGAAATAATGCAGCATAGTCCTTAAATAATGCAGCAAATTCATTAAATAATGCAGCAGAGACCTTAAATAATGCAACAAAGTCCTTAAATAATGCAGCAGAGTCCTTAAATAATGCAGCAAAGTCCTTAAATAATGCTGCAGAGTCCTTAAATATTGCAGCAAATTCCTTAAATAATGCAGCAGAGTCCTTACATAATGCAACAAAGTCACTAAATAATGCAGCAGAGTCCTTAAATAATGAAGCAGAGTCCTTAAATAATGCAGCAAAGTCCTTAAATAATGCTGCAGAGTCCTTAAATATTGCAGCAAATTCCTTAAATAATGCAGCAGAGTCCTTAAATACCGCAGCAGAGTCCTTACATAATGCAACAAAGTCACTAAATAATGCAGCAGAGTCCTTAAATAATGAAGCAGAGTCCTTAAATAATGCAGCAAATTCCTTAAATAATGTAGCAGAGTCCTTAAAAAATGCAACAAAATCCTTAAATAATGCAGCAGAATCCTTAAATAATGCAGCAAAGTCCTTAAATAATGCAACAGAGTCCTTAAATACTGAAGCAGAGTCCTTAAATAATGCAGCAGAGTCCTTAAATAATGCAGCAGAGTTCTAAAATGCTTCAGCAGAGTCCTTAAATAATGCAACAAAGTCCTAAAATAATGCAGCAGAATCCTTAAATACCGCAGCAGAGTGCTTAAATATTGCAGCAAAGTACTTAAATAAGGCAGCAGAGTCCTTAAATAATGCAACAAAGTCCTTCAATAATGCAGCATAGTCCTTAACTAATGCAACAAAGTCAATAAATAATGCAGCAGAGTCCTTAAATAATGCAGCAATGTCCTTAAATAATGCAGCAGAGTCCTTAGATAATGCAACAACGTCCTTAAATAATGCAGCAGAGTCCTTAAATACCGCAGCAGAGTACTTAAATAATTCAGCAAAGTCCTTAAATAATGCAGCAGAGTCCTTAAATAATGCAGCAGAGTCCTCAAATGCTTCAGCAGAGTCAATACATAATGCAGCAGAGTCCTTAAATAATGCAACAAAGTCCTTAAATAATGCAGCAGAGTCCTTAAATAATGCAGCAAAGTCCTTAAATAAAGCAGCAGAGTCCTTACATAATGCAACAAAGTCCTTAAATACCGCAGCAGATTGCTTACATAATGTAGCAGAGTCCTTAAATAATGCAACAGAGTCCTTAAATAATGCAGCAGAGTCCTCAAAAGCTTCAGAAGAGTCATTAAATAATGCAGCAGAGTCCTTAAATAATGTAGCAAATTCATTAAATAATGCAGCAGAGACCTTAAATACCGCAGCCGATTACTTAAATAATTCAGCAAAGTCCTTAAATAATGCAGCAGAGTCCTTAAGTGCCACAGCATAGTCCTTAAATACCGCAGCGGAGTGCTTAAATAATGCAGCAGAGTCCTTAAATAATGCAGCACCATCCTTAAATAATGCAGCAAAGTCCTTAAATACTGAAGCAGAGTCCTTAAATATTGCAAAAAAGTCCTAAAATAATGCAGCAGAATCCTTAAATACCGCAGCAGAGTCCTTAAATATTGCAGCAAAGTACTTAAATAATGCAGCAGAGTCCTTAAATAATGCAACAAAGTCCTTAAATAATGCAGCATAGTCCTTAACTAATGCAACAAAGTCTATAAATAAGGCAGCAGAGTCCTTAAATAATGCAGCAAAGTCCTTAAATAATGCACCAGAGTCCTTAGATAATGCAACAACGTCCTTAAATAATGCAGCAGAGTCCTTAAATAACTCAGCAGAGTACTTAAATAATTCAGCAAAGTCCTTAAATAATGCAGCAGAGTCCTTAAATAATGCAGCAGAGTCCTCAAATGCTTCAGCAGAGTGAATACATAATGCAGCAGAGTCCTTAAATAATGCAACAAAGTCCTTAAATAATGCAGCAGAGTCCTTAAATAATGCAGCAAAGTCCTTAAATAAAGCAGCAGAGTCCTTAAATAATGCAACAAAGTCCTTAAATAATGCAGCAGAGTCCTTAAATACTGAAGCTGAGTCCATATCTTTGCAGAAAAGTCCTTAAATACCGCAGCAGAGTCATTAAATTATGCAGCAAATTCCTTAAATAATGCAGCAGAGTCCTGAAATACCGCAGCAGATTGCTTAAATAATGTAGCAGAGTCCTTAAATAATGCCACAGAGTCCTTAAATAATGCAGCAGAGTCCTTAAATAATGCAACAAAGTCCTTAAATAATGCAGCAGAGTCCTTAAATACTGAAGCAGAGTCCTTAAATATTGCAGCAAAGTCTTTAAATAATGCAGCAGAGTCCTTAAATACCGCAGCAGAGTCCTTAAATATTGCAGCAAAGTACTTAAATAATGCAGCAGAGTCCTTAAATAATGCAACAAAGTCCTTAAATAATGCAGCAGAATCCTTAAATAATGCAACAAAGTCCTTAAGTAATAATGAAGAGTCCTTAAATACCGCAGCAGAGTCATTAAATAATGCAGCAAAGTCCTTAAATAATGCAGCAGAGTCCTTAAGTACCGCAGCAGAGTCCTTAAATATTGCAGCAAAGTCCTTAAATAATGCAGCAGAGTCCTTAAATACCACAGCAGAGTCCTTAAATATTGCAGCAAAGTACTTAAATAATGCAGCAGAGTCCTTAAATAATGCAACAAAGTCCTTAAATAATGCAGCAGAATCCTTAAATAATGCAACAAAGTCCTTAAGTAATAATGAAGAGTCCGTAAATACCGCAGCAGAGTCATTAAATAATGCAGCAAAGTCCTTAAATAATGCAGCAGAGTCCTTAAGTACCGCAGCAGAGTGCTTAAATAATGCAACAGAGTCCTCAAATGCTTCAGCAGAGTCCTTAAATAATGCAGCATAGTCCTTAAATAATGCAGCAGAGACCTTAAATAATGCAACAAAGTCCTTAAATAATGCAGCAGAGTCCTTAAATAATGCAGCAAAGTCCTTAAATAATGCTGCAGAGTCCTTAAATATTGCAGCAAATTCCTTAAATAATGCAGCAGAGTCCTTAAATACCGCAGCAGAGTCCTTACATAATGCAACAAAGTCACTAAATAATGCAGCAGAGTCCTTAAATAATGAAGCAGAGTCCTTAAATAATGCAGCAAATTCCTTAAATAATGTAGCAGAGTCATTAAAAAATGCAACAAAATCCTTAAATAATGCAGCAGAATCCTTAAATAATGCAGCAAAGTCCTTAAATAATGCAACAGAGTCCTTAAATACTGAAGCAGAGTCCTTAAATAATGCAGCAGAGTTCTAAAATGCTTCAGCAGAGTCCTTAAATATTGCAACAAAGTCCTAAAATAATGCAGCAGAATCCTTAAATACCGCAGCAGAGTCCTTAAATATTGCAGCAAAGTACTTAAATAAGGCAGCAGAGTCCTTAAATAATGCAACAAAGTCCTTCAATAATGCAGCATAGTCCTTAACTAATGCAACAAAGTCAATAAATAATGCAGCAGAGTCCTTAAATAATGCAGCAACGTCCTTAAATAATGCAGCAGAGTCCTTAGATAATGCAACAACGTCCTTAAATAATGCAGCAGAGTCCTTAAATACCGCAGCAGAGTACTTAAATAATTCAGCAAAGTCCTTAAATAATGCAGCAGAGTCCTCAAATGCTTCAGCAGAGTCAATACATAATGCAGCAGAGTCCTTAAATAATGCAACAAAGTCCTTAAATAATGCAGCAGAGTCCTTAAATAATGCAGCAAAGTCCTTAAATAAAGCAGCAGAGTCCTTACATAATGCAACAAAGTCCTTAAATAATGCAGCCGAGTCCTTAAATACTGAAGCAGAGTCCTTAAATTTGCAGCAAGGTCCTTAAATACCGCAGCAGAGTCATTAAATAATGCAGCAAAGTCCTTAAATAATGCAGCAGAGTCCTTAAATACCGCAGCAGATTGCTTTAATAATGTAGCAGAGTCCTTAAATAATGCAACAGAGTCCTTAAATAATGCAGCAGAGTCCTTAAATAATGCAACATAGTTCTTAAATAATGCAGCAAAGTCCTTAAATTATGCAGCAGAGTCCTTAAGTACCGCAGCAGATTGCTTATATAATGTAGCAGAGTCCTTAAATAATGCAACAGAGTCCTTAAATAATGCAGCAGAGTCCTCAAAAGCTTCAGAAGAGTCATTAAATAATGCAGCAGAGTCCTTAAATAATGTAGCAAATTCATTAAATAATGCAGCAGAGACCTTAAATAATGCAACAAAGTCCTTAAATTATGCAGCCGAGTCCTTAAATAATACAGCAAAGCCCTTATATAATGCAGCAGAGTCGTTAAGTAATGCAGCAAATTACTTAAATAATGCAGCAGTGTACTTAAATAATGCAACAAAGTCCATAAATAATGAAGCAAAGTCCTTAAATAATGCAGCAGAGTCCTTAAATACCGCAACAGAGAACTTAAATAATGCAAGAAAGTCCCTAAATAATGCAGTAGAGTCCTTAAATCCTGAAGCAGAGTCCTAAAATAATGCAGCTAATTCCTTAAATAATGCAGTAGAGTCCTTAAATACCGCAGCAGAGTCCTTAAATAATTCAGCAAAGTCCTTAAATAATGCAGCAGAGTCCTTAAATTTTACAGCAGAGTCCTTAAGTGCCACAGCAGAGTCCTTAAATACCGCAGCAGAGTGCTTAAATAATGCAGCAGAGTCCTTAAATAATGCAGCAAAGTCCTTAAATACTGAAGCAGAGTCCTTAAATATTGCAACAAAGTCCTAAAATAATGCAGCAGAGTCCTTAAATACCGCAGCAGAGTCATTAAATATTGCAGCAAAGTACTTAAATAATGCAGCAGAGTCCTTAAATACCGCAGCAGATTGCTTAAATAATGTAGCAGAGTCCTTAAATAATGCAACAGAGTCCTTAAATAATGCAGCAGAGTCCTTAAATAATGCAACAAAGTCCTTAAATAATGCAGCAGAGTCCTTAAATACCGCAGCAGAGTCATTAAATAATGCAGCAAAGTCCTTAAATAATGCAGCAGAGTACTTAAATACCGGAGCAGAGTGCTTAAATAATGCAGCAGAGTCCTTAAATAATGCAGCACCATCCTTAAATAATGCAGCAAAGTCCTTAAATACTGAAGCAGAGTCCTTAAATATTGCAAAAAAGTCCTAAAATAATGCAGCAGAATCCTTAAATACCGCAGCAGAGTCCTTAAATATTGCAGCAAAGTACTTAAATAATGCAGCAGAGTCCTTAAATAATGCAACAAAGTCCTTAAATAATGCAGCATAGTCCTTAACTAATGCAAAAAAGTCTATAAATAATGCAGCTGAGTCCTTAAATAATGCAGCAAAGTCCTTAAATAATGCAGCAGAGTCCTTAGATAATGCAACAACGTCCTTAAATAATGCAGCAGAGTCCTTAAATAACGCAGCAGAGTACTTAAATAATTCAGCAAAGTCCTTAAATAATGCAGCAGAGTCCTTAAATAATGCAGCAGAGTCCTCAAATGCTTCAGCAGAGTGAATACATAATGCAGCAGAGTCCTTAAATAATGCAACAAAGTCCTTAAATAATGCAGCAGAGTCCTTAAATAATGCAGCAAAGTCCTTAAATAAAGCAGCAGAGTCCTTAAAAAATGCAACAAAGTCCTTAAATAATGCAGCAGAGTCCTTAAATACTGAAGCAGAGTCCTTATCTTTGCAGAAAAGTCCTTAAATACCGCAGCAGAGTCATTAAATTATGCAGCAAAGTCCTTAAATAATGCAGCAGAGTCCTTAAATACTGAAGCAGAGTCCTTAAATATTGCAGCAAAGTCCTTAAATAATGCAGCAGAGTCCTTAAATACCACAGCAGAGTCCTTAAATATTGCAGCAAAGTACTTAAATAATGCAGCAGAGTCCTTAAATAATGCAACAAAGTCCTTAAATAATGCAGCAGAATCCTTAAATAATGCAACAAAGTCCTTAAGTAATAATGAAGAGTCCGTAAATACCGCAGCAGAGTCATTAAATAATGCAGCAAAGTCCTTAAATAATGCAGCAGAGTCCTTAAGTACCGCAGCAGAGTGCTTAAATAATGCAACAGAGTCCTCAAATGCTTCAGCAGAGTCCTTAAATAATGCAGCATAGTCCTTAAATAATGCAGCAGAGACCTTAAATAATGCAACAAAGTCCTTAAATAATGCAGCAGTCCTTAAATAATGCAGCAAAGTCCTTAAATAATGCTGCAGAGTCCTTAAATATTGCAGCAAATTCCTTAAATAATGCAGCAGAGTCCTTAAATACCGCAGCAGAGTCCTTACATAATGCAACAAAGTCACTAAATAATGCAGCAGAGTCCTTAAATAATGAAGCAGAGTCCTTAAATAATGCAGCAAATTCCTTAAATAATGTAGCAGAGTCCTTAAAAAATGCAACAAAATCCTTAAATAATGCAGCAGAATCCTTAAATAATGCAGCAAAGTCCTTAAATAATGCAACAGAGTCCTTAAATACTGAAGCAGAGTCCTTAAATAATGCAGCAGAGTCCTTAAATAATGCAGCAGAGTTCTAAAATGCTTCAGCAGAGTCCTTAAATATTGCAACAAAGTCCTAAAATAATGCAGCAGAATCCTTAAATACCGCAGCAGAGTCCTTAAATATTGCAGCAAAGTACTTAAATAAGGCAGCAGAGTCCTTAAATAATGCAACAAAGTCCTTCAATAATGCAGCATAGTCCTTAACTAATGCAACAAAGTCAATAAATAATGCAGCAGAGTCCTTAAATAATGCAGCAACG
The DNA here is from genome assembly GCF_046119375.1 of Phyllobates terribilis. Taxonomy (NCBI): domain Eukaryota; kingdom Metazoa; phylum Chordata; class Amphibia; order Anura; family Dendrobatidae; genus Phyllobates; species Phyllobates terribilis. The sequence continues at coordinate 4,174,740 of NW_027362840.1, read as the reverse complement.
TCCTAAAATAATGCAGCAGAGTCCTTAGATAATGCAACAACGTCCTTAAATAATGCAGCAGAGTCCTTAAATACCGCAGCAGAGTACTTAAATAATTCAGCAAAGTCCTTAAATAATGCAGCAGAGTCCTTAAATAATGCAGCAGAGTCCTCAAATGCTTCAGCAGAGTCAATACATAATGCAGCAGAGTCCTTAAATAATGCAACAAAGTCCTTAAATAATGCAGCAGAGTCCTTAAATAATGCAGCAAAGTCCTTAAATAAAGCAGCAGAGTCCTTACATAATGCAACAAAGTCCTTAAATAATGCAGCCGAGTCCTTAAATACTGAAGCAGAGTCCTTAAATTTGCAGCAAAGTCCTTAAATACCGCAGCAGAGTCATTAAATAATGCAGCAAAGTCCTTAAATAATGCAGCAGAGTCCTTAAATACCGCAGCAGATTGCTTTAATAATGTAGCAGATTCCTTAAATAATGCAACAGAGTCCTTAAATAATGCAGCAGAGTCCTTAAATAATGCAACATAGTTCTTAAATAATGCAGCAGAGTCCTCAAAAGCTTCAGAAGAGTCATTAAATAATGCAGCAGAGTCCTTAAATAATGTAGCAAATTCATTAAATAATGCAGCAGAGACCTTAAATAATGCAACAAAGTCCTTAAATTATGCAGCCGAGTCCTTAAATAATACAGCAAAGCCCTTAAATAATGCAGCAGAGTCGTTAAGTAATGCAGCAAATTACTTAAATAATGCAGCAGTGTACTTAAATAATGCAACAAAGTCCATAAATAATGAAGCAAAGTCCTTAAATAATGCAGCAGAGTCCTTAAATTATGCAGCAGAGTCCTTTAATACCGCAGCAGATTGCTTATATAATGTAGCAGAGTCCTTAAATAATGCAACAGAGTCCTTAAATAATGCAGCAGAGTCATCAAAAGCTTCAGAAGAGTCATTAAATAATGCAGCAGAGTCCTTAAATAATGTAGCAAATTCATTAAATAATGCAGCAGAGACCTTAAATAATGCAACAAAGTCCTTAAATTATGCAGCCGAGTCCTTAAATAATACAGCAAAGCCCTTAAATAATGCAGCAGAGTCGTTAAGTAATGCAGCAAATTACTTAAATAATGCAGCAGTGTACTTAAATAATGCAACAAAGTCCATAAATAATGAAGCAAAGTCCTTAAATAATGCAGCAGAGTCCTTAAATACCGCAGCAGAGAACTTAAATAATGCAAGAAAGTCCCTAAATAATGCAGTAGAGTCCTTAAATCCTGAATCAGAGTCCTAAAATAATGCAGCTAATTCCTTAAATAATGCAGTAGAGTCCTTAAATACCGCAGCAGAGTCCTTAAATAATTCAGCAAAGTCCTTAAATAATGCAGCAGAGTCCTTAAGTGCCACAGCAGAGTCCTTAAATACCGCAGCGGAGTGCTTAAATAATGCAGCAGAGTCCTTAAATAATGCAGCACCATCCTTAAATAATGCAGCAAAGTCCTTAAATACTGAAGCAGAGTCCTTAAATATTGCAAAAAAGTCCTAAAATAATGCAGCAGAATCCTTAAATACCGCAGCAGAGTCCTTAAATATTGCAGCAAAGTACTTAAATAATGCAGCAGAGTCCTTAAATAATGCAACAAAGTCCTTAAATAATGCAGCATAGTCCTTAACTAATGCAACAAAGTCTATAAATAAGGCAGCAGAGTCCTTAAATAATGCAGCAAAGTCCTTAAATAATGCAGCAGAGTCCTTAGATAATGCAACAACGTCCTTAAATAATGCAGCAGAGTCCTTAAATAACTCAGCAGAGTACTTAAATAATTCAGCAAAGTCCTTAAATAATGCAGCAGAGTCCTTAAATAATGCAGCAGAGTCCTCAAATGCTTCAGCAGAGTGAATACATAATGCAGCAGAGTCCTTAAATAATGCAACAAAGTCCTTAAATAATGCAGCAGAGTCCTTAAATAATGCAGCAAAGTCCTTAAATAAAGCAGCAGAGTCCTTAAATAATGCAACAAAGTCCTTAAATAATGCAGCAGAGTCCTTAAATACTGAAGCAGAGTCCATATCTTTGCAGAAAAGTCCTTAAATACCGCAGCAGAGTCATTAAATTATGCAGCAAAGTCCTTAAATAATGCAGCAGAGTCCTGAAATACCGCAGCAGATTGCTTAAATAATGTAGCAGAGTCCTTAAATAATGCCACAGAGTCCTTAAATAATGCAGCAGAGTCCTTAAATAATGCAACAAAGTCCTTAAATAATGCAGCAGAGTCCTTAAATACTGAAGCAGAGTCCTTAAATATTGCAGCAAAGTCTTTAAATAATGCAGCAGAGTCCTTAAATACCGCAGCAGAGTCCTTAAATATTGCAGCAAAGTACTTAAATAATGCAGCAGAGTCCTTAAATAATGCAACAAAGTCCTTAAATAATGCAGCAGAATCCTTAAATAATGCAACAAAGTCCTTAAGTAATAATGAAGAGTCCTTAAATACCGCAGCAGAGTCATTAAATAATGCAGCAAAGTCCTTAAATAATGCAGCAGAGTCCTTAAGTACCGCATCAGAGTGCTTAAATAATGCAACAGAGTCTACAAATGCTTCAGCAGAGTCATGAAATAATGCAGCATAGTCCTTAAATAATGCAGCAAATTCATTAAATAATGCAGCAGAGACCTTAAATAATGCAACAAAGTCCTTAAATAATGCAGCAGAGTCCTTAAATAATGCAGCAAAGTCCTTAAATAATGCTGCAGAGTCCTTAAATATTGCAGCAAATTCCTTAAATAATGCAGCAGAGTCCTTACATAATGCAACAAAGTCACTAAATAATGCAGCAGAGTCCTTAAATAATGAAGCAGAGTCCTTAAATAATGCAGCAAAGTCCTTAAATAATGCTGCAGAGTCCTTAAATATTGCAGCAAATTCCTTAAATAATGCAGCAGAGTCCTTAAATACCGCAGCAGAGTCCTTACATAATGCAACAAAGTCACTAAATAATGCAGCAGAGTCCTTAAATAATGAAGCAGAGTCCTTAAATAATGCAGCAAATTCCTTAAATAATGTAGCAGAGTCCTTAAAAAATGCAACAAAATCCTTAAATAATGCAGCAGAATCCTTAAATAATGCAGCAAAGTCCTTAAATAATGCAACAGAGTCCTTAAATACTGAAGCAGAGTCCTTAAATAATGCAGCAGAGTCCTTAAATAATGCAGCAGAGTTCTAAAATGCTTCAGCAGAGTCCTTAAATAATGCAACAAAGTCCTAAAATAATGCAGCAGAATCCTTAAATACCGCAGCAGAGTGCTTAAATATTGCAGCAAAGTACTTAAATAAGGCAGCAGAGTCCTTAAATAATGCAACAAAGTCCTTCAATAATGCAGCATAGTCCTTAACTAATGCAACAAAGTCAATAAATAATGCAGCAGAGTCCTTAAATAATGCAGCAATGTCCTTAAATAATGCAGCAGAGTCCTTAGATAATGCAACAACGTCCTTAAATAATGCAGCAGAGTCCTTAAATACCGCAGCAGAGTACTTAAATAATTCAGCAAAGTCCTTAAATAATGCAGCAGAGTCCTTAAATAATGCAGCAGAGTCCTCAAATGCTTCAGCAGAGTCAATACATAATGCAGCAGAGTCCTTAAATAATGCAACAAAGTCCTTAAATAATGCAGCAGAGTCCTTAAATAATGCAGCAAAGTCCTTAAATAAAGCAGCAGAGTCCTTACATAATGCAACAAAGTCCTTAAATACCGCAGCAGATTGCTTACATAATGTAGCAGAGTCCTTAAATAATGCAACAGAGTCCTTAAATAATGCAGCAGAGTCCTCAAAAGCTTCAGAAGAGTCATTAAATAATGCAGCAGAGTCCTTAAATAATGTAGCAAATTCATTAAATAATGCAGCAGAGACCTTAAATACCGCAGCCGATTACTTAAATAATTCAGCAAAGTCCTTAAATAATGCAGCAGAGTCCTTAAGTGCCACAGCATAGTCCTTAAATACCGCAGCGGAGTGCTTAAATAATGCAGCAGAGTCCTTAAATAATGCAGCACCATCCTTAAATAATGCAGCAAAGTCCTTAAATACTGAAGCAGAGTCCTTAAATATTGCAAAAAAGTCCTAAAATAATGCAGCAGAATCCTTAAATACCGCAGCAGAGTCCTTAAATATTGCAGCAAAGTACTTAAATAATGCAGCAGAGTCCTTAAATAATGCAACAAAGTCCTTAAATAATGCAGCAGAATCCTTAAATAATGCAACAAAGTCCTTAAGTAATAATGAAGAGTCCTTAAATACCGCAGCAGAGTCATTAAATAATGCAGCAAAGTCCTTAAATAATGCAGCAGAGTCCTTAAGTACCGCATCAGAGTGCTTAAATAATGCAACAGAGTCTACAAATGCTTCAGCAGAGTCATGAAATAATGCAGCATAGTCCTTAAATAATGCAGCAAATTCATTAAATAATGCAGCAGAGACCTTAAATAATGCAACAAAGTCCTTAAATAATGCAGCAGAGTCCTTAAATAATGCAGCAAAGTCCTTAAATAATGCTGCAGAGTCCTTAAATATTGCAGCAAATTCCTTAAATAATGCAGCAGAGTCCTTACATAATGCAACAAAGTCACTAAATAATGCAGCAGAGTCCTTAAATAATGAAGCAGAGTCCTTAAATAATGCAGCAAAGTCCTTAAATAATGCTGCAGAGTCCTTAAATATTGCAGCAAATTCCTTAAATAATGCAGCAGAGTCCTTAAATACCGCAGCAGAGTCCTTACATAATGCAACAAAGTCACTAAATAATGCAGCAGAGTCCTTAAATAATGAAGCAGAGTCCTTAAATAATGCAGCAAATTCCTTAAATAATGTAGCAGAGTCCTTAAAAAATGCAACAAAATCCTTAAATAATGCAGCAGAATCCTTAAATAATGCAGCAAAGTCCTTAAATAATGCAACAGAGTCCTTAAATACTGAAGCAGAGTCCTTAAATAATGCAGCAGAGTCCTTAAATAATGCAGCAGAGTTCTAAAATGCTTCAGCAGAGTCCTTAAATAATGCAACAAAGTCCTAAAATAATGCAGCAGAATCCTTAAATACCGCAGCAGAGTGCTTAAATATTGCAGCAAAGTACTTAAATAAGGCAGCAGAGTCCTTAAATAATGCAACAAAGTCCTTCAATAATGCAGCATAGTCCTTAACTAATGCAACAAAGTCAATAAATAATGCAGCAGAGTCCTTAAATAATGCAGCAATGTCCTTAAATAATGCAGCAGAGTCCTTAGATAATGCAACAACGTCCTTAAATAATGCAGCAGAGTCCTTAAATACCGCAGCAGAGTACTTAAATAATTCAGCAAAGTCCTTAAATAATGCAGCAGAGTCCTTAAATAATGCAGCAGAGTCCTCAAATGCTTCAGCAGAGTCAATACATAATGCAGCAGAGTCCTTAAATAATGCAACAAAGTCCTTAAATAATGCAGCAGAGTCCTTAAATAATGCAGCAAAGTCCTTAAATAAAGCAGCAGAGTCCTTACATAATGCAACAAAGTCCTTAAATACCGCAGCAGATTGCTTACATAATGTAGCAGAGTCCTTAAATAATGCAACAGAGTCCTTAAATAATGCAGCAGAGTCCTCAAAAGCTTCAGAAGAGTCATTAAATAATGCAGCAGAGTCCTTAAATAATGTAGCAAATTCATTAAATAATGCAGCAGAGACCTTAAATACCGCAGCCGATTACTTAAATAATTCAGCAAAGTCCTTAAATAATGCAGCAGAGTCCTTAAGTGCCACAGCATAGTCCTTAAATACCGCAGCGGAGTGCTTAAATAATGCAGCAGAGTCCTTAAATAATGCAGCACCATCCTTAAATAATGCAGCAAAGTCCTTAAATACTGAAGCAGAGTCCTTAAATATTGCAAAAAAGTCCTAAAATAATGCAGCAGAATCCTTAAATACCGCAGCAGAGTCCTTAAATATTGCAGCAAAGTACTTAAATAATGCAGCAGAGTCCTTAAATAATGCAACAAAGTCCTTAAATAATGCAGCATAGTCCTTAACTAATGCAACAAAGTCTATAAATAAGGCAGCAGAGTCCTTAAATAATGCAGCAAAGTCCTTAAATAATGCACCAGAGTCCTTAGATAATGCAACAACGTCCTTAAATAATGCAGCAGAGTCCTTAAATAACTCAGCAGAGTACTTAAATAATTCAGCAAAGTCCTTAAATAATGCAGCAGAGTCCTTAAATAATGCAGCAGAGTCCTCAAATGCTTCAGCAGAGTGAATACATAATGCAGCAGAGTCCTTAAATAATGCAACAAAGTCCTTAAATAATGCAGCAGAGTCCTTAAATAATGCAGCAAAGTCCTTAAATAAAGCAGCAGAGTCCTTAAATAATGCAACAAAGTCCTTAAATAATGCAGCAGAGTCCTTAAATACTGAAGCTGAGTCCATATCTTTGCAGAAAAGTCCTTAAATACCGCAGCAGAGTCATTAAATTATGCAGCAAATTCCTTAAATAATGCAGCAGAGTCCTGAAATACCGCAGCAGATTGCTTAAATAATGTAGCAGAGTCCTTAAATAATGCCACAGAGTCCTTAAATAATGCAGCAGAGTCCTTAAATAATGCAACAAAGTCCTTAAATAATGCAGCAGAGTCCTTAAATACTGAAGCAGAGTCCTTAAATATTGCAGCAAAGTCTTTAAATAATGCAGCAGAGTCCTTAAATACCGCAGCAGAGTCCTTAAATATTGCAGCAAAGTACTTAAATAATGCAGCAGAGTCCTTAAATAATGCAACAAAGTCCTTAAATAATGCAGCAGAATCCTTAAATAATGCAACAAAGTCCTTAAGTAATAATGAAGAGTCCTTAAATACCGCAGCAGAGTCATTAAATAATGCAGCAAAGTCCTTAAATAATGCAGCAGAGTCCTTAAGTACCGCAGCAGAGTGCTTAAATAATGCAACAGAGTCTACAAATGCTTCAGCAGAGTCATGAAATAATGCAGCATAGTCCTTAAATAATGCAGCAAATTCATTAAATAATGCAGCAGAGACCTTAAATAATGCAACAAAGTCCTTAAATAATGCAGCAGAGTCCTTAAATAATGCAGCAAAGTCCTTAAATAATGCTGCAGAGTCCTTAAATATTGCAGCAAATTCCTTAAATAATGCAGCAGAGTCCTTAAATACCGCAGCAGAGTCCTTACATAATGCAACAAAGTCACTAAATAATGCAGCAGAGTCCTTAAATAATGAAGCAAAGTCCTTAAATAATGCAGCAAAGTCCTTAAATAATGCTGCAGAGTCCTTAAATATTGCAGCAAATTCCTTAAATAATGCAGCAGAGTCCTTAAATACCGCAGCAGAGTCCTTACATAATGCAACAAAGTCACTAAATAATGCAGCAGAGTCCTTAAATAATGAAGCAGAGTCCTTAAATAATGCAGCAAATTCCTTAAATAATGTAGCAGAGTCCTTAAAAAATGCAACAAAATCCTTAAATAATGCAGCAGAATCCTTAAATAATGCAGCAAAGTCCTTAAATAATGCAACAGAGTCCTTAAATACTGAAGCAGAGTCCTTAAATAATGCAGCAGAGTCCTTAAATAATGCAGCAGAGTTCTAAAATGCTTCAGCAGAGTCCTTAAATATTGCAACAAAGTCCTAAAATAATGCAGCAGAATCCTTAAATACCGCAGCAGAGTCCTTAAATATTGCAGCAAAGTACTTAAATAAGGCAGCAGAGTCCTTAAATAATGCAACAAAGTCCTTCAATAATGCAGAATAGTCCTTAACTAATGCAACAAAGTCAATAAATAATGCAGCAGAGTCCTTAAATAATGCAGCAATGTCCTTAAATAATGCAGCAGAGTCCTTAGATAATACAACAACGTCCTTAAATAATGCAGCAGAGTCCTTAAATACCGCAGCAGAGTACTTAAATAATTCAGCAAAGTCCTTAAATAATGCAGCAGAGTCCTTAAATAATGCAGCAGAGTCCTCAAATGCTTCAGCAGAGTCAATACATAATGCAGCAGAGTCCTTAAATAATGCAACAAAGTCCTTAAATAATGCAGCAGAGTCCTTAAATAATGCAGCAAAGTCCTTAAATAAAGCAGCAGAGTCCTTACATAATGCAACAAAGTCCTTAAATACCGCAGCAGATTGCTTACATAATGTAGCAGAGTCCTTAAATAATGCAACAGAGTCCTTAAATAATGCAGCAGAGTCCTCAAAAGCTTCAGAAGAGTCATTAAATAATGCAGCAGAGTCCTTAAATAATGTAGCAAATTCATTAAATAATGCAGCAGAGACCTTAAATAATGCAACAAAGTCCTTAAATTATGCAGCCGAGTCCTTAAATAATACAGCAAAGCCCTTAAATAATGCAGCAGAGTCGTTAAGTAATGCAGCAAATTACTTAAATAATGCAGCAGTGTACTTAAATAATGCAACAAAGTCCATAAATAATGAAGCAAAGTCCTTAAATAATGCAGCAGAGTCCTTAAATACCGCAGCAGAGAACTTAAATAATGCAAGAAAGTCCCTAAATAATGCAGTAGAGTCCTTAAATCCTGAAGCAGAGTCCTAAAATAATGCAGCTAATTCCTTAAATAATGCAGTAGAGTCCTTAAATACCGCAGCAGAGTCCTTAAATAATTCAGCAAAGTCCTTAAATAATGCAGCAGAGTCCTTAAATTTTACAGCAGAGTCCTTAAGTGCCACAGCAGAGTCCTTAAATACTGCAGCAGAGTGCTTAAATAATGCAGCAGAGTCCTTAAATAATGCAGCAAAGTCCTTAAATACTGAAGCAGAGTCCTTAAATATTGCAACAAAGTCCTAAAATAATGCAGCAGAGTCCTTAAATAATGCAACAAAGTCCTTCAATAATGCAGCATAGTCCTTAACTAATGCAACAAAGTCAATAAATAATGCAGCAGAGTCCTTAAATAATGCAGCAATGTCCTTAAATAATGCAGCAGAGTCCTTAGATAATGCAACAACGTCCTTAAATAATGCAGCAGAGTCCTTAAATACCGCAGCAGAGTACTTAAATAATTCAGCAAAGTCCTTAAATAATGCAGCAGAGTCCTTAAATAATGCAGCAGAGTCCTCAAATGCTTCAGCAGAGTCAATACATAATGCAGCAGAGTCCTTAAATAATGCAACAAAGTCCTTAAATAATGCAGCAGAGTCCTTAAATAATGCAGCAAAGTCCTTAAATAAAGCAGCAGAGTCCTTACATAATGCAACAAAGTCCTTAAATACCGCAGCAGATTGCTTACATAATGTAGCAGAGTCCTTAAATAATGCAACAGAGTCCTTAAATAATGCAGCAGAGTCCTCAAAAGCTTCAGAAGAGTCATTAAATAATGCAGCAGAGTCCTTAAATAATGTAGCAAATTCATTAAATAATGCAGCAGAGACCTTAAATAATGCAACAAAGTCCTTAAATTATGCAGCCGAGTCCTTAAATAATACAGCAAAGCCCTTAAATAATGCAGCAGAGTCGTTAAGTAATGCAGCAAATTACTTAAATAATGCAGCAGTGTACTTAAATAATGCAACAAAGTCCATAAATAATGAAGCAAAGTCCTTAAATAATGCAGCAGAGTCCTTAAATACCGCAGCAGAGAACTTAAATAATGCAAGAAAGTCCCTAAATAATGCAGTAGAGTCCTTAAATCCTGAAGCAGAGTCCTAAAATAATGCAGCTAATTCCTTAAATAATGCAGTAGAGTCCTTAAATACCGCAGCAGAGTCCTTAAATAATTCAGCAAAGTCCTTAAATAATGCAGCAGAGTCCTTAAATTTTACAGCAGAGTCCTTAAGTGCCACAGCAGAGTCCTTAAATACCGCAGCAGAGTGCTTAAATAATGCAGCAGAGTCCTTAAATAATGCAGCAAAGTCCTTAAATACTGAAGCAGAGTCCTTAAATATTGCAACAAAGTCCTAAAATAATGCAGCAGAGTCCTTAAATACCGCAGCAGAGTCGTTAAATATTGCAGCAAAGTACTTAAATAATGCAGCAGAGTCCTTAAATACCGCAGCAGATTGCTTAAATAATGTAGCAGAGTCCTTAAATAATGCAACAGAGTCCTTAAATAATGCAGCAGAGTCCTTAAATAATGCAACAAAGTCCTTAAATAATGCAGCAGAGTCCTTAAATACTGAAGCAGAGTCCTTAAATATTGCAGCAAAGTCCTTAAATAATGCATCAGAGTCCTTAAATACCGCAGCCGATTACTTAAATAATTCAGCAAAGTCCTTAAATAATGCAGCAGAGTCCTTAAGTGCCACAGCAGAGTCCTTAAATACCGCAGCGGAGTGCTTAAATAATGCAGCAGAGTCCTTAAATAATGCAGCACCATCCTTAAATAATGCAGCAAAGTCCTTAAATACTGAAGCAGAGTCCTTAAATATTGCAAAAAAGTCCTAAAATAATGCAGCAGAATCCTTAAATACCGCAGCAGAGTCCTTAAATATTGCAGCAAAGTACTTAAATAATGCAGCAGAGTCCTTAAATAATGCAACAAAGTCCTTAAATAATGCAGCATAGTCCTTAACTAATGCAACAAAGTCTATAAATAAGGCAGCAGAGTCCTTAAATAATGCAGCAAAGTCCTTAAATAATGCAGCAGAGTCCTTAGATAATGCAACAACGTCCTTAAATAATGCAGCAGAGTCCTTAAATAACTCAGCAGAGTACTTAAATAATTCAGCAAAGTCCTTAAATAATGCAGCAGAGTCCTTAAATAATGCAGCAGAGTCCTCAAATGCTTCAGCAGAGTGAATACATAATGCAGCAGAGTCCTTAAATAATGCAACAAAGTCCTTAAATAATGCAGCAGAGTCCTTAAATAATGCAGCAAAGTCCTTAAATAAAGCAGCAGAGTCCTTAAATAATGCAACAAAGTCCTTAAATAATGCAGCAGAGTCCTTAAATACTGAAGCAGAGTCCATATCTTTGCAGAAAAGTCCTTAAATACCGCAGCAGAGTCATTAAATTATGCAGCAAAGTCCTTAAATAATGCAGCAGAGTCCTGAAATACCGCAGCAGATTGCTTAAATAATGTAGCAGAGTCCTTAAATAATGCCACAGAGTCCTTAAATAATGCAGCAGAGTCCTTAAATAATGCAACAAAGTCCTTAAATAATGCAGCAGAGTCCTTAAATACTGAAGCAGAGTCCTTAAATATTGCAGCAAAGTCTTTAAATAATGCAGCAGAGTCCTTAAATACCGCAGCAGAGTCCTTAAATATTGCAGCAAAGTACTTAAATAATGCAGCAGAGTCCTTAAATAATGCAACAAAGTCCTTAAATAATGCAGCAGAATCCTTAAATAATGCAACAAAGTCCTTAAGTAATAATGAAGAGTCCTTAAATACCGCAGCAGAGTCATTAAATAATGCAGCAAAGTCCTTAAATAATGCAGCAGAGTCCTTAAGTACCGCAGCAGAGTGCTTAAATAATGCAACAGAGTCTACAAATGCTTCAGCAGAGTCATGAAATAATGCAGCATAGTCCTTAAATAATGCAGCAAATTCATTAAATAATGCAGCAGAGACCTTAAATAATGCAACAAAGTCCTTAAATAATGCAGCAGAGTCCTTAAATAATGCAGCAAAGTCCTTAAATAATGCTGCAGAGTCCTTAAATATTGCAGCAAATTCCTTAAATAATGCAGCAGAGTCCTTAAATACCGCAGCAGAGTCCTTACATAATGCAACAAAGTCACTAAATAATGCAGCAGAGTCCTTAAATAATGAAGCAGAGTCCTTAAATAATGCAGCAAAGTCCTTAAATAATGCTGCAGAGTCCTTAAATATTGCAGCAAATTCCTTAAATAATGCAGCAGAGTCCTTAAATACCGCAGCAGAGTCCTTACATAATGCAACAAAGTCACTAAATAATGCAGCAGAGTCCTTAAATAATGAAGCAGAGTCCTTAAATAATGCAGCAAATTCCTTAAATAATGTAGCAGAGTCCTTAAAAAATGCAACAAAATCCTTAAATAATGCAGCAGAATCCTTAAATAATGCAGCAAAGTCCTTAAATAATGCAACAGAGTCCTTAAATACTGAAGCAGAGTCCTTAAATAATGCAGCAGAGTCCTTAAATAATGCAGCAGAGTTCTAAAATGCTTCAGCAGAGTCCTTAAATATTGCAACAAAGTCCTAAAATAATGCAGCAGAATCCTTAAATACCGCAGCAGAGTCCTTAAATATTGCAGCAAAGTACTTAAATAAGGCAGCAGAGTCCTTAAATAATGCAACAAAGTCCTTCAATAATGCAGCATAGTCCTTAACTAATGCAACAAAGTCAATAAATAATGCAGCAGAGTCCTTAAATAATGCAGCAATGTCCTTAAATAATGCAGCAGAGTCCTTAGATAATGCAACAACGTCCTTAAATAATGCAGCAGAGTCCTTAAATACCGCAGCAGAGTACTTAAATAATTCAGCAAAGTCCTTAAATAATGCAGCAGAGTCCTTAAATAATGCAGCAGAGTCCTCAAATGCTTCAGCAGAGTCAATACATAATGCAGCAGAGTCCTTAAATAATGCAACAAAGTCCTTAAATAATGCAGCAGAGTCCTTAAATAATGCAGCAAAGTCCTTAAATAAAGCAGCAGAGTCCTTACATAATGCAACAAAGTCCTTAAATACCGCAGCAGATTGCTTACATAATGTAGCAGAGTCCTTAAATAATGCAACAGAGTCCTTAAATAATGCAGCAGAGTCCTCAAAAGCTTCAGAAGAGTCATTAAATAATGCAGCAGAGTCCTTAAATAATGTAGCAAATTCATTAAATAATGCAGCAGAGACCTTAAATAATGCAACAAAGTCCTTAAATTATGCAGCCGAGTCCTTAAATAATACAGCAAAGCCCTTAAATAATGCAGCAGAGTCGTTAAGTAATGCAGCAAATTACTTAAATAATGCAGCAGTGTACTTAAATAATGCAACAAAGTCCATAAATAATGAAGCAAAGTCCTTAAATAATGCAGCAGAGTCCTTAAATACCGCAGCAGAGAACTTAAATAATGCAAGAAAGTCCCTAAATAATGCAGTAGAGTCCTTAAATCCTGAAGCAGAGTCCTAAAATAATGCAGCTAATTCCTTAAATAATGCAGTAGAGTCCTTAAATACCGCAGCAGAGTCCTTAAATAATTCAGCAAAGTCCTTAAATAATGCAGCAGAGTCCTTAAATTTTACAGCAGAGTCCTTAAGTGCCACAGCAGAGTCCTTAAATACCGCAGCAGAGTGCTTAAATAATGCAGCAGAGTCCTTAAATAATGCAGCAAAGTCCTTAAATACTGAAGCAGAGTCCTTAAATATTGCAACAAAGTCCTAAAATAATGCAGCAGAGTCCTTAAATACCGCAGCAGAGTCGTTAAATATTGCAGCAAAGTACTTAAATAATGCAGCAGAGTCCTTAAATACCGCAGCAGATTGCTTAAATAATGTAGCAGAGTCCTTAAATAATGCAACAGAGTCCTTAAATAATGCAGCAGAGTCCTTAAATAATGCAGCACCATCCTTAAATAATGCAGCAAAGTCCTTAAATACTGAAGCAGAGTCCTTAAATATTGCAAAAAAGTCCTAAAATAATGCAGCAGAATCCTTAAATACCGCAGCAGAGTCCTTAAATATTGCAGCAAAGTACTTAAATAATGCAGCAGAGTCCTTAAATAATGCAACAAAGTCCTTAAATAATGCAGCATAGTCCTTAACTAATGCAACAAAGTCTATAAATAAGGCAGCAGAGTCCTTAAATAATGCAGCAAAGTCCTTAAATAATGCAGCAGAGTCCTTAGATAATGCAACAACGTCCTTAAATAATGCAGCAGAGTCCTTAAATAACTCAGCAGAGTACTTAAATAATTCAGCAAAGTCCTTAAATAATGCAGCAGAGTCCTTAAATAATGCAGCAGAGTCCTTAAATAATGCAGCAAAGTCCTTAAATAAAGCAGCAGAGTCCTTAAATAATGCAACAAAGTCCTTAAATAATGCAGCAGAGTCCTTAAATACTGAAGCAGAGTCCATATCTTTGCAGAAAAGTCCTTAAATACCGCAGCAGAGTCATTAAATTATGCAGCAAAGTCCTTAAATAATGCAGCAGAGTCCTGAAATACCGCAGCAGATTGCTTAAATAATGTAGCAGAGTCCTTAAATAATGCCACAGAGTCCTTAAATAATGCAGCAGAGTCCTTAAATAATGCAACAAAGTCCTTAAATAATGCAGCAGAGTCCTTAAATACTGAAGCAGAGTCCTTAAATATTGCAGCAAAGTCTTTAAATAATGCAGCAGAGTCCTTAAATACCGCAGCAGAGTCCTTAAATATTGCAGCAAAGTACTTAAATAATGCAGCAGAGTCCTTAAATAATGCAACAAAGTCCTTAAATAATGCAGCAGAATCCTTAAATAATGCAACAAAGTCCTTAAGTAATAATGAAGAGTCCTTAAATACCGCAGCAGAGTCATTAAATAATGCAGCAAAGTCCTTAAATAATGCAGCAGAGTCCTTAAGTACCGCAGCAGAGTGCTTAAATAATGCAACAGAGTCTACAAATGCTTCAGCAGAGTCATGAAATAATGCAGCATAGTCCTTAAATAATGCAGCAAATTCATTAAATAATGCAGCAGAGACCTTAAATAATGCAACAAAGTCCTTAAATAATGCAGCAGAGTCCTTAAATAATGCAGCAAAGTCCTTAAATAATGCTGCAGAGTCCTTAAATATTGCAGCAAATTCCTTAAATAATGCAGCAGAGTCCTTAAATACCGCAGCAGAGTCCTTACATAATGCAACAAAGTCACTAAATAATGCAGCAGAGTCCTTAAATAATGAAGCAGAGTCCTTAAATAATGCAGCAAAGTCCTTAAATAATGCTGCAGAGTCCTTAAATATTGCAGCAAATTCCTTAAATAATGCAGCAGAGTCCTTAAATACCGCAGCAGAGTCCTTACATAATGCAACAAAGTCACTAAATAATGCAGCAGAGTCCTTAAATAATGAAGCAGAGTCCTTAAATAATGCAGCAAATTCCTTAAATAATGTAGCAGAGTCCTTAAAAAATGCAACAAAATCCTTAAATAATGCAGCAGAATCCTTAAATAATGCAGCAAAGTCCTTAAATAATGCAACAGAGTCCTTAAATACTGAAGCAGAGTCCTTAAATAATGCAGCAGAGTCCTTAAATAATGCAGCAGAGTTCTAAAATGCTTCAGCAGAGTCCTTAAATATTGCAACAAAGTCCTAAAATAATGCAGCAGAATCCTTAAATACCGCAGCAGAGTCCTTAAATATTGCAGCAAAGTACTTAAATAAGGCAGCAGAGTCCTTAAATAATGCAACAAAGTCCTTCAATAATGCAGCATAGTCCTTAACTAATGCAACAAAGTCAATAAATAATGCAGCAGAGTCCTTAAATAATGCAGCAATGTCCTTAAATAATGCAGCAGAGTCCTTAGATAATGCAACAACGTCCTTAAATAATGCAGCAGAGTCCTTAAATACCGCAGCAGAGTACTTAAATAATTCAGCAAAGTCCTTAAATAATGCAGCAGAGTCCTTAAATAATGCAGCAGAGTCCTCAAATGCTTCAGCAGAGTCAATACATAATGCAGCAGAGTCCTTAAATAATGCAACAAAGTCCTTAAATAATGCAGCAGAGTCCTTAAATAATGCAGCAAAGTCCTTAAATAAAGCAGCAGAGTCCTTACATAATGCAACAAAGTCCTTAAATACCGCAGCAGATTGCTTACATAATGTAGCAGAGTCCTTAAATAATGCAACAGAGTCCTTAAATAATGCAGCAGAGTCCTCAAAAGCTTCAGAAGAGTCATTAAATAATGCAGCAGAGTCCTTAAATAATGTAGCAAATTCATTAAATAATGCAGCAGAGACCTTAAATAATGCAACAAAGTCCTTAAATTATGCAGCCGAGTCCTTAAATAATACAGCAAAGCCCTTAAATAATGCAGCAGAGTCGTTAAGTAATGCAGCAAATTACTTAAATAATGCAGCAGTGTACTTAAATAATGCAACAAAGTCCATAAATAATGAAGCAAAGTCCTTAAATAATGCAGCAGAGTCCTTAAATACCGCAGCAGAGAACTTAAATAATGCAAGAAAGTCCCTAAATAATGCAGTAGAGTCCTTAAATCCTGAAGCAGAGTCCTAAAATAATGCAGCTAATTCCTTAAATAATGCAGTAGAGTCCTTAAATACCGCAGCAGAGTCCCTAAATAATTCAGCAAAGTCCTTAAATAATGCAGCAGAGTCCTTAAATTTTACAGCAGAGTCCTTAAGTGCCACAGCAGAGTCCTTAAATACCGCAGCAGAGTGCTTAAATAATGCAGCAGAGTCCTTAAATAATGCAGCAAAGTCCTTAAATACTGAAGCAGAGTCCTTAAATATTGCAACAAAGTCCTAAAATAATGCAGCAGAGTCCTTAAATACCGCAGCAGAGTCGTTAAATATTGCAGCAAAGTACTTAAATAATGCAGCAGAGTCCTTAAATACCGCAGCAGATTGCTTAAATAATGTAGCAGAGTCCTTAAATAATGCAACAGAGTCCTTAAATAATGCAGCAGAGTCCTTAAATAATGCAGCACCATCCTTAAATAATGCAGCAAAGTCCTTAAATACTGAAGCAGAGTCCTTAAATATTGCAAAAAAGTCCTAAAATAATGCAGCAGAATCCTTAAATACCGCAGCAGAGTCCTTAAATATTGCAGCAAAGTACTTAAATAATGCAGCAGAGTCCTTAAATAATGCAACAAAGTCCTTAAATAATGCAGCATAGTCCTTAACTAATGCAACAAAGTCTATAAATAAGGCAGCAGAGTCCTTAAATAATGCAGCAAAGTCCTTAAATAATGCAGCAGAGTCCTTAGATAATGCAACAACGTCCTTAAATAATGCAGCAGAGTCCTTAAATAACTCAGCAGAGTACTTAAATAATTCAGCAAAGTCCTTAAATAATGCAGCAGAGTCCTTAAATAATGCAGCAGAGTCCTCAAATGCTTCAGCAGAGTCAATACATAATGCAGCAGAGTCCTTAAATAATGCAACAAAGTCCTTAAATAATGCAGCAGAGTCCTTAAATAATGCAGCAAAGTCCTTAAATAAAGCAGCAGAGTCCTTACATAATGCAACAAAGTCCTTAAATACCGCAGCAGATTGCTTACATAATGTAGCAGAGTCCTTAAATAATGCAACAGAGTCCTTAAATAATGCAGCAGAGTCCTCAAAAGCTTCAGAAGAGTCATTAAATAATGCAGCAGAGTCCTTAAATAATGTAGCAAATTCATTAAATAATGCAGCAGAGACCTTAAATAATGCAACAAAGTCCTTAAATTATGCAGCCGAGTCCTTAAATAATACAGCAAAGCCCTTAAATAATGCAGCAGAGTCGTTAAGTAATGCAGCAAATTACTTAAATAATGCAGCAGTGTACTTAAATAATGCAACAAAGTCCATAAATAATGAAGCAAAGTCCTTAAATAATGCAGCAGAGTCCTTAAATACCGCAGCAGAGAACTTAAATAATGCAAGAAAGTCCCTAAATAATGCAGTAGAGTCCTTAAATCCTGAAGCAGAGTCCTAAAATAATGCAGCTAATTCCTTAAATAATGCAGTAGAGTCCTTAAATACCGCAGCAGAGTCCTTAAATAATTCAGCAAAGTCCTTAAATAATGCAGCAGAGTCCTTAAATTTTACAGCAGAGTCCTTAAGTGCCACAGCAGAGTCCTTAAATACCGCAGCAGAGTGCTTAAATAATGCAGCAGAGTCCTTAAATAATGCAGCAAAGTCCTTAAATACTGAAGCAGAGTCCTTAAATATTGCAACAAAGTCCTAAAATAATGCAGCAGAGTCCTTAAATACCGCAGCAGAGTCGTTAAATATTGCAGCAAAGTACTTAAATAATGCAGCAGAGTCCTTAAATACCGCAGCAGATTGCTTAAATAATGTAGCAGAGTCCTTAAATAATGCAACAGAGTCCTTAAATAATGCAGCAGAGTCCTTAAATAATGCAGCACCATCCTTAAATAATGCAGCAAAGTCCTTAAATACTGAAGCAGAGTCCTTAAATATTGCAAAAAAGTCCTAAAATAATGCAGCAGAATCCTTAAATACCGCAGCAGAGTCCTTAAATATTGCAGCAAAGTACTTAAATAATGCAGCAGAGTCCTTAAATAATGCAACAAAGTCCTTAAATAATGCAGCATAGTCCTTAACTAATGCAACAAAGTCTATAAATAAGGCAGCAGAGTCCTTAAATAATGCAGCAAAGTCCTTAAATAATGCAGCAGAGTCCTTAGATAATGCAACAACGTCCTTAAATAATGCAGCAGAGTCCTTAAATAACTCAGCAGAGTACTTAAATAATTCAGCAAAGTCCTTAAATAATGCAGCAGAGTCCTTAAATAATGCAGCAGAGTCCTCAAATGCTTCAGCAGAGTGAATACATAATGCAGCAGAGTCCTTAAATAATGCAACAAAGTCCTTAAATAATGCAGCAGAGTCCTTAAATAATGCAGCAAAGTCCTTAAATAAAGCAGCAGAGTCCTTAAATAATGCAACAAAGTCCTTAAATAATGCAGCAGAGTCCTTAAATACTGAAGCAGAGTCCATATCTTTGCAGAAAGTCCTTAAATACCGCAGCAGAGTCATTAAATTATGCAGCAAAGTCCTTAAATAATGCAGCAGAGTCCTGAAATACCGCAGCAGATTGCTTAAATAATGTAGCAGAGTCCTTAAATAATGCCACAGAGTCCTTAAATAATGCAGCAGAGTCCTTAAATAATGCAACAAAGTCCTTAAATAATGCAGCAGAGTCCTTAAATACTGAAGCAGAGTCCTTAAATATTGCAGCAAAGTCTTTAAATAATGCAGCAGAGTCCTTAAATACCGCAGCAGAGTCCTTAAATATTGCAGCAAAGTACTTAAATAATGCAGCAGAGTCCTTAAATAATGCAACAAAGTCCTTAAATAATGCAGCAGAATCCTTAAATAATGCAACAAAGTCCTTAAGTAATAATGAAGAGTCCTTAAATACCGCAGCAGAGTCATTAAATAATGCAGCAAAGTCCTTAAATAATGCAGCAGAGTCCTTAAGTACCGCAGCAGAGTGCTTAAATAATGCAACAGAGTCTACAAATGCTTCAGCAGAGTCATGAAATAATGCAGCATAGTCCTTAAATAATGCAGCAAATTCATTAAATAATGCAGCAGAGACCTTAAATAATGCAACAAAGTCCTTAAATAATGCAGCAGAGTCCTTAAATAATGCAGCAAAGTCCTTAAATAATGCTGCAGAGTCCTTAAATATTGCAGCAAATTCCTTAAATAATGCAGCAGAGTCCTTAAATACCGCAGCAGAGTCCTTACATAATGCAACAAAGTCACTAAATAATGCAGCAGAGTCCTTAAATAATGAAGCAGAGTCCTTAAATAATGCAGCAAAGTCCTTAAATAATGCTGCAGAGTCCTTAAATATTGCAGCAAATTCCTTAAATAATGCAGCAGAGTCCTTAAATACCGCAGCAGAGTCCTTACATAATGCAACAAAGTCACTAAATAATGCAGCAGAGTCCTTAAATAATGAAGCAGAGTCCTTAAATAATGCAGCAAATTCCTTAAATAATGTAGCAGAGTCCTTAAAAAATGCAACAAAATCCTTAAATAATGCAGCAGAATCCTTAAATAATGCAGCAAAGTCCTTAAATAATGCAACAGAGTCCTTAAATACTGAAGCAGAGTCCTTAAATAATGCAGCAGAGTCCTTAAATAATGCAGCAGAGTTCTAAAATGCTTCAGCAGAGTCCTTAAATATTGCAACAAAGTCCTAAAATAATGCAGCAGAATCCTTAAATACCGCAGCAGAGTCCTTAAATATTGCAGCAAAGTACTTAAATAAGGCAGCAGAGTCCTTAAATAATGCAACAAAGTCCTTCAATAATGCAGCATAGTCCTTAACTAATGCAACAAAGTCAATAAATAATGCAGCAGAGTCCTTAAATAATGCAGCAATGTCCTTAAATAATGCAGCAGAGTCCTTAGATAATGCAACAACGTCCTTAAATAATGCAGCAGAGTCCTTAAATACCGCAGCAGAGTACTTAAATAATTCAGCAAAGTCCTTAAATAATGCAGCAGAGTCCTTAAATAATGCAGCAGAGTCCTCAAATGCTTCAGCAGAGTCAATACATAATGCAGCAGAGTCCTTAAATAATGCAACAAAGTCCTTAAATAATGCAGCAGAGTCCTTAAATAATGCAGCAAAGTCCTTAAATAAAGCAGCAGAGTCCTTACATAATGCAACAAAGTCCTTAAATACCGCAGCAGATTGCTTACATAATGTAGCAGAGTCCTTAAATAATGCAACAGAGTCCTTAAATAATGCAGCAGAGTCCTCAAAAGCTTCAGAAGAGTCATTAAATAATGCAGCAGAGTCCTTAAATAATGTAGCAAATTCATTAAATAATGCAGCAGAGACCTTAAATAATGCAACAAAGTCCTTAAATTATGCAGCCGAGTCCTTAAATAATACAGCAAAGCCCTTAAATAATGCAGCAGAGTCGTTAAGTAATGCAGCAAATTACTTAAATAATGCAGCAGTGTACTTAAATAATGCAACAAAGTCCATAAATAATGAAGCAAAGTCCTTAAATAATGCAGCAGAGTCCTTAAATACCGCAGCAGAGAACTTAAATAATGCAAGAAAGTCCCTAAATAATGCAGTAGAGTCCTTAAATCCTGAAGCAGAGTCCTAAAATAATGCAGCTAATTCCTTAAATAATGCAGTAGAGTCCTTAAATACCGCAGCAGAGTCCTTAAATAATTCAGCAAAGTCCTTAAATAATGCAGCAGAGTCCTTAAATTTTACAGCAGAGTCCTTAAGTGCCACAGCAGAGTCCTTAAATACCGCAGCAGAGTGCTTAAATAATGCAGCAGAGTCCTTAAATAATGCAGCAAAGTCCTTAAATACTGAAGCAGAGTCCTTAAATATTGCAACAAAGTCCTAAAATAATGCAGCAGAGTCCTTAAATACCGCAGCAGAGTCGTTAAATATTGCAGCAAAGTACTTAAATAATGCAGCAGAGTCCTTAAATACCGCAGCAGATTGCTTAAATAATGTAGCAGAGTCCTTAAATAATGCAACAGAGTCCTTAAATAATGCAGCAGAGTCCTTAAATAATGCAGCACCATCCTTAAATAATGCAGCAAAGTCCTTAAATACTGAAGCAGAGTCCTTAAATATTGCAAAAAAGTCCTAAAATAATGCAGCAGAATCCTTAAATACCGCAGCAGAGTCCTTAAATATTGCAGCAAAGTACTTAAATAATGCAGCAGAGTCCTTAAATAATGCAACAAAGTCCTTAAATAATGCAGCATAGTCCTTAACTAATGCAACAAAGTCTATAAATAAGGCAGCAGAGTCCTTAAATAATGCAGCAAAGTCCTTAAATAATGCAGCAGAGTCCTTAGATAATGCAACAACGTCCTTAAATAATGCAGCAGAGTCCTTAAATAACTCAGCAGAGTACTTAAATAATTCAGCAAAGTCCTTAAATAATGCAGCAGAGTCCTTAAATAATGCAGCAGAGTCCTCAAATGCTTCAGCAGAGTGAATACATAATGCAGCAGAGTCCTTAAATAATGCAACAAAGTCCTTAAATAATGCAGCAGAGTCCTTAAATAATGCAGCAAAGTCCTTAAATAAAGCAGCAGAGTCCTTAAATAATGCAACAAAGTCCTTAAATAATGCAGCAGAGTCCTTAAATACTGAAGCAGAGTCCATATCTTTGCAGAAAGTCCTTAAATACCGCAGCAGAGTCATTAAATTATGCAGCAAAGTCCTTAAATAATGCAGCAGAGTCCTGAAATACCGCAGCAGATTGCTTAAATAATGTAGCAGAGTCCTTAAAAAATGCCACAGAGTCCTTAAATAATGCAGCAGAGTCCTTAAATAATGCAACAAAGTCCTTAAATAATGCAGCAGAGTCCTTAAATACTGAAGCAGAGTCCTTAAATATTGCAGCAAAGTCTTTAAATAATGCAGCAGAGTCCTTAAATACCGCAGCAGAGTCCTTAAATATTGCAGCAAAGTACTTAAATAATGCAGCAGAGTCCTTAAATAATGCAACAAAGTCCTTAAATAATGCAGCAGAATCCTTAAATAATGCAACAAAGTCCTTAAGTAATAATGAAGAGTCCTTAAATACCGCAGCAGAGTCATTAAATAATGCAGCAAAGTCCTTAAATAATGCAGCAGAGTCCTTAAGTACCGCAGCAGAGTGCTTAAATAATGCAACAGAGTCTACAAATGCTTCAGCAGAGTCATGAAATAATGCAGCATAGTCCTTAAATAATGCAGCAAATTCATTAAATAATGCAGCAGAGACCTTAAATAATGCAACAAAGTCCTTAAATAATGCAGCAGAGTCCTTAAATAATGCAGCAAAGTCCTTAAATAATGCTGCAGAGTCCTTAAATATTGCAGCAAATTCCTTAAATAATGCAGCAGAGTCCTTAAATACCGCAGCAGAGTCCTTACATAATGCAACAAAGTCACTAAATAATGCAGCAGAGTCCTTAAATAATGAAGCAGAGTCCTTAAATAATGCAGCAAAGTCCTTAAATAATGCTGCAGAGTCCTTAAATATTGCAGCAAATTCCTTAAATAATGCAGCAGAGTCCTTAAATACCGCAGCAGAGTCCTTACATAATGCAACAAAGTCACTAAATAATGCAGCAGAGTCCTTAAATAATGAAGCAGAGTCCTTAAATAATGCAGCAAATTCCTTAAATAATGTAGCAGAGTCCTTAAAAAATGCAACAAAATCCTTAAATAATGCAGCAGAATCCTTAAATAATGCAGCAAAGTCCTTAAATAATGCAACAGAGTCCTTAAATACTGAAGCAGAGTCCTTAAATAATGCAGCAGAGTCCTTAAATAATGCAGCAGAGTTCTAAAATGCTTCAGCAGAGTCCTTAAATATTGCAACAAAGTCCTAAAATAATGCAGCAGAATCCTTAAATACCGCAGCAGAGTCCTTAAATATTGCAGCAAAGTACTTAAATAAGGCAGCAGAGTCCTTAAATAATGCAACAAAGTCCTTCAATAATGCAGCATAGTCCTTAACTAATGCAACAAAGTCAATAAATAATGCAGCAGAGTCCTTAAATAATGCAGCAATGTCCTTAAATAATGCAGCAGAGTCCTTAGATAATGCAACAACGTCCTTAAATAATGCAGCAGAGTCCTTAAATACCGCAGCAGAGTACTTAAATAATTCAGCAAAGTCCTTAAATAATGCAGCAGAGTCCTTAAATAATGCAGCAGAGTCCTCAAATGCTTCAGCAGAGTCAATACATAATGCAGCAGAGTCCTTAAATAATGCAACAAAGTCCTTAAATAATGCAGCAGAGTCCTTAAATAATGCAGCAAAGTCCTTAAATAAAGCAGCAGAGTCCTTACATAATGCAACAAAGTCCTTAAATACCGCAGCAGATTGCTTACATAATGTAGCAGAGTCCTTAAATAATGCAACAGAGTCCTTAAATAATGCAGCAGAGTCCTCAAAAGCTTCAGAAGAGTCATTAAATAATGCAGCAGAGTCCTTAAATAATGTAGCAAATTCATTAAATAATGCAGCAGAGACCTTAAATAATGCAACAAAGTCCTTAAATTATGCAGCCGAGTCCTTAAATAATACAGCAAAGCCCTTAAATAATGCAGCAGAGTCGTTAAGTAATGCAGCAAATTACTTAAATAATGCAGCAGTGTACTTAAATAATGCAACAAAGTCCATAAATAATGAAGCAAAGTCCTTAAATAATGCAGCAGAGTCCTTAAATACCGCAGCAGAGAACTTAAATAATGCAAGAAAGTCCCTAAATAATGCAGTAGAGTCCTTAAATCCTGAAGCAGAGTCCTAAAATAATGCAGCTAATTCCTTAAATAATGCAGTAGAGTCCTTAAATACCGCAGCAGAGTCCTTAAATAATTCAGCAAAGTCCTTAAATAATGCAGCAGAGTCCTTAAATTTTACAGCAGAGTCCTTAAGTGCCACAGCAGAGTCCTTAAATACCGCAGCAGAGTGCTTAAATAATGCAGCAGAGTCCTTAAATAATGCAGCAAAGTCCTTAAATACTGAAGCAGAGTCCTTAAATATTGCAACAAAGTCCTAAAATAATGCAGCAGAGTCCTTAAATACCGCAGCAGAGTCGTTAAATATTGCAGCAAAGTACTTAAATAATGCAGCAGAGTCCTTAAATACCGCAGCAGATTGCTTAAATAATGTAGCAGAGTCCTTAAATAATGCAACAGAGTCCTTAAATAATGCAGCAGAGTCCTTAAATAATGCAACAAAGTCCTTAAATAATGCAGCAGAGTCCTTAAATACTGAAGCAGAGTCCTTAAATATTGCAGCAAAGTCCTTAAATAATGCATCAGAGTCCTTAAATACCGCAGCCGATTACTTAAATAATTCAGCAAAGTCCTTAAATAATGCAGCAGAGTCCTTAAGTGCCACAGCAGAGTCCTTAAATACCGCAGCGGAGTGCTTAAATAATGCAGCAGAGTCCTTAAATAATGCA
Source organism: Phyllobates terribilis (assembly GCF_046119375.1). NCBI lineage: Eukaryota > Metazoa > Chordata > Amphibia > Anura > Dendrobatidae > Phyllobates > Phyllobates terribilis. Next base: position 4,150,122 of record NW_027362840.1, on the reverse strand, counting down.
GCACCATCCTTAAATAATGCAGCAAAGTCCTTAAATACTGAAGCAGAGTCCTTAAATATTGCAAAAAAGTCCTAAAATAATGCAGCAGAATCCTTAAATACCGCAGCAGAGTCCTTAAATATTGCAGCAAAGTACTTAAATAATGCAGCAGAGTCCTTAAATAATGCAACAAAGTCCTTAAATAATGCAGCATAGTCCTTAACTAATGCAACAAAGTCTATAAATAAGGCAGCAGAGTCCTTAAATAATGCAGCACAGTCCTTAAATAATGCAGCAGAGTCCTTAGATAATGCAACAACGTCCTTAAATAATGCAGCAGAGTCCTTAAATAACTCAGCAGAGTACTTAAATAATTCAGCAAAGTCCTTAAATAATGCAGCAGAGTCCTTAAATAATGCAGCAGAGTCCTCAAATGCTTCAGCAGAGTGAATACATAATGCAGCAGAGTCCTTAAATAATGCAACAAAGTCCTTAAATAATGCAGCAGAGTCCTTAAATAATGCAGCAAAGTCCTTAAATAAAGCAGCAGAGTCCTTAAATAATGCAACAAAGTCCTTAAATAATGCAGCAGAGTCCTTAAATACTGAAGCAGAGTCCATATCTTTGCAGAAAAGTCCTTAAATACCGCAGCAGAGTCATTAAATTATGCAGCAAAGTCCTTAAATAATGCAGCAGAGTCCTGAAATACCGCAGCAGATTGCTTAAATAATGTAGCAGAGTCCTTAAATAATGCCACAGAGTCCTTAAATAATGCAGCAGAGTCCTTAAATAATGCAACAAAGTCCTTAAATAATGCAGCAGAGTCCTTAAATACTGAAGCAGAGTCCTTAAATATTGCAGCAAAGTCTTTAAATAATGCAGCAGAGTCCTTAAATACCGCAGCAGAGTCCTTAAATATTGCAGCAAAGTACTTAAATAATGCAGCAGAGTCCTTAAATAATGCAACAAAGTCCTTAAATAATGCAGCAGAATCCTTAAATAATGCAACAAAGTCCTTAAGTAATAATGAAGAGTCCTTAAATACCGCAGCAGAGTCATTAAATAATGCAGCAAAGTCCTTAAATAATGCAGCAGAGTCCTTAAGTACCGCAGCAGAGTGCTTAAATAATGCAACAGAGTCTACAAATGCTTCAGCAGAGTCATGAAATAATGCAGCATAGTCCTTAAATAATGCAGCAAATTCATTAAATAATGCAGCAGAGACCTTAAATAATGCAACAAAGTCCTTAAATAATGCAGCAGAGTCCTTAAATAATGCAGCAAAGTCCTTAAATAATGCTGCAGAGTCCTTAAATATTGCAGCAAATTCCTTAAATAATGCAGCAGAGTCCTTAAATACCGCAGCAGAGTCCTTACATAATGCAACAAAGTCACTAAATAATGCAGCAGAGTCCTTAAATAATGAAGCAGAGTCCTTAAATAATGCAGCAAAGTCCTTAAATAATGCTGCAGAGTCCTTAAATATTGCAGCAAATTCCTTAAATAATGCAGCAGAGTCCTTAAATACCGCAGCAGAGTCCTTACATAATGCAACAAAGTCACTAAATAATGCAGCAGAGTCCTTAAATAATGAAGCAGAGTCCTTAAATAATGCAGCAAATTCCTTAAATAATGTAGCAGAGTCCTTAAAAAATGCAACAAAATCCTTAAATAATGCAGCAGAATCCTTAAATAATGCAGCAAAGTCCTTAAATAATGCAACAGAGTCCTTAAATACTGAAGCAGAGTCCTTAAATAATGCAGCAGAGTCCTTAAATAATGCAGCAGAGTTCTAAAATGCTTCAGCAGAGTCCTTAAATATTGCAACAAAGTCCTAAAATAATGCAGCAGAATCCTTAAATACCGCAGCAGAGTCCTTAAATATTGCAGCAAAGTACTTAAATAAGGCAGCAGAGTCCTTAAATAATGCAACAAAGTCCTTCAATAATGCAGCATAGTCCTTAACTAATGCAACAAAGTCAATAAATAATGCAGCAGAGTCCTTAAATAATGCAGCAATGTCCTTAAATAATGCAGCAGAGTCCTTAGATAATGCAACAACGTCCTTAAATAATGCAACAGAGTCCTTAAATACCGCAGCAGAGTACTTAAATAATTCAGCAAAGTCCTTAAATAATGCAGCAGAGTCCTTAAATAATGCAGCAGAGTCCTCAAATGCTTCAGCAGAGTCAATACATAATGCAGCAGAGTCCTTAAATAATGCAACAAAGTCCTTAAATAATGCAGCAGAGTCCTTAAATAATGCAGCAAAGTCCTTAAATAAAGCAGCAGAGTCCTTACATAATGCAACAAAGTCCTTAAATACCGCAGCAGATTGCTTACATAATGTAGCAGAGTCCTTAAATAATGCAACAGAGTCCTTAAATAATGCAGCAGAGTCCTCAAAAGCTTCAGAAGAGTCATTAAATAATGCAGCAGAGTCCTTAAATAATGTAGCAAATTCATTAAATAATGCAGCAGAGACCTTAAATAATGCAACAAAGTCCTTAAATTATGCAGCCGAGTCCTTAAATAATACAGCAAAGCCCTTAAATAATGCAGCAGAGTCGTTAAGTAATGCAGCAAATTACTTAAATAATGCAGCAGTGTACTTAAATAATGCAACAAAGTCCATAAATAATGAAGCAAAGTCCTTAAATAATGCAGCAGAGTCCTTAAATACCGCAGCAGAGAACTTAAATAATGCAAGAAAGTCCCTAAATAATGCAGTAGAGTCCTTAAATCCTGAAGCAGAGTCCTAAAATAATGCAGCTAATTCCTTAAATAATGCAGTAGAGTCCTTAAATACCGCAGCAGAGTCCTTAAATAATTCAGCAAAGTCCTTAAATAATGCAGCAGAGTCCTTAAATTTTACAGCAGAGTCCTTAAGTGCCACAGCAGAGTCCTTAAATACCGCAGCAGAGTGCTTAAATAATGCAGCAGAGTCCTTAAATAATGCAGCAAAGTCCTTAAATACTGAAGCAGAGTCCTTAAATATTGCAACAAAGTCCTAAAATAATGCAGCAGAGTCCTTAAATACCGCAGCAGAGTCGTTAAATATTGCAGCAAAGTACTTAAATAATGCAGCAGAGTCCTTAAATACCGCAGCAGATTGCTTAAATAATGTAGCAGAGTCCTTAAATAATGCAACAGAGTCCTTAAATAATGCAGCAGAGTCCTTAAATAATGCAGCACCATCCTTAAATAATGCAGCAAAGTCCTTAAATACTGAAGCAGAGTCCTTAAATATTGCAAAAAAGTCCTAAAATAATGCAGCAGAATCCTTAAATACCGCAGCAGAGTCCTTAAATATTGCAGCAAAGTACTTAAATAATGCAGCAGAGTCCTTAAATAATGCAACAAAGTCCTTAAATAATGCAGCATAGTCCTTAACTAATGCAACAAAGTCTATAAATAAGGCAGCAGAGTCCTTAAATAATGCAGCAAAGTCCTTAAATAATGCAGCAGAGTCCTTAGATAATGCAACAACGTCCTTAAATAATGCAGCAGAGTCCTTAAATAACTCAGCAGAGTACTTAAATAATTCAGCAAAGTCCTTAAATAATGCAGCAGAGTCCTTAAATAATGCAGCAGAGTCCTCAAATGCTTCAGCAGAGTGAATACATAATGCAGCAGAGTCCTTAAATAATGCAACAAAGTCCTTAAATAATGCAGCAGAGTCCTTAAATAATGCAGCAAAGTCCTTAAATAAAGCAGCAGAGTCCTTAAATAATGCAACAAAGTCCTTAAATAATGCAGCAGAGTCCTTAAATACTGAAGCAGAGTCCATATCTTTGCAGAAAAGTCCTTAAATACCGCAGCAGAGTCATTAAATTATGCAGCAAAGTCCTTAAATAATGCAGCAGAGTCCTGAAATACCGCAGCAGATTGCTTAAATAATGTAGCAGAGTCCTTAAATAATGCCACAGAGTCCTTAAATAATGCAGCAGAGTCCTTAAATAATGCAACAAAGTCCTTAAATAATGCAGCAGAGTCCTTAAATACTGAAGCAGAGTCCTTAAATATTGCAGCAAAGTCTTTAAATAATGCAGCAGAGTCCTTAAATACCGCAGCAGAGTCCTTAAATATTGCAGCAAAGTACTTAAATAATGCAGCAGAGTCCTTAAATAATGCAACAAAGTCCTTAAATAATGCAGCAGAATCCTTAAATAATGCAACAAAGTCCTTAAGTAATAATGAAGAGTCCTTAAATACCGCAGCAGAGTCATTAAATAATGCAGCAAAGTCCTTAAATAATGCAGCAGAGTCCTTAAGTACCGCAGCAGAGTGCTTAAATAATGCAACAGAGTCTACAAATGCTTCAGCAGAGTCATGAAATAATGCAGCATAGTCCTTAAATAATGCAGCAAATTCATTAAATAATGCAGCAGAGACCTTAAATAATGCAACAAAGTCCTTAAATAATGCAGCAGAGTCCTTAAATAATGCAGCAAAGTCCTTAAATAATGCTGCAGAGTCCTTAAATATTGCAGCAAATTCCTTAAATAATGCAGCAGAGTCCTTAAATACCGCAGCAGAGTCCTTACATAATGCAACAAAGTCACTAAATAATGCAGCAGAGTCCTTAAATAATGAAGCAGAGTCCTTAAAAAATGCTGCAGAGTCCTTAAATATTGCAGCAAATTCCTTAAATAATGCAGCAGAGTCCTTAAATACCGCAGCAGAGTCCTTACATAATGCAACAAAGTCACTAAATAATGCAGCAGAGTCCTTAAATAATGAAGCAGAGTCCTTAAATAATGCAGCAAATTCCTTAAATAATGTAGCAGAGTCCTTAAAAAATGCAACAAAATCCTTAAATAATGCAGCAGAATCCTTAAATAATGCAGCAAAGTCCTTAAATAATGCAACAGAGTCCTTAAATACTGAAGCAGAGTCCTTAAATAATGCAGCAGAGTCCTTAAATAATGCAGCAGAGTTCTAAAATGCTTCAGCAGAGTCCTTAAATATTGCAACAAAGTCCTAAAATAATGCAGCAGAATCCTTAAATACCGCAGCAGAGTCCTTAAATATTGCAGCAAAGTACTTAAATAAGGCAGCAGAGTCCTTAAATAATGCAACAAAGTCCTTCAATAATGCAGCATAGTCCTTAACTAATGCAACAAAGTCAATAAATAATGCAGCAGAGTCCTTAAATAATGCAGCAATGTCCTTAAATAATGCAGCAGAGTCCTTAGATAATGCAACAACGTCCTTAAATAATGCAGCAGAGTCCTTAAATACCGCAGCAGAGTACTTAAATAATTCAGCAAAGTCCTTAAATAATGCAGCAGAGTCCTTAAATAATGCAGCAGAGTCCTCAAATGCTTCAGCAGAGTCAATACATAATGCAGCAGAGTCCTTAAATAATGCAACAAAGTCCTTAAATAATGCAGCAGAGTCCTTAAATAATGCAGCAAAGTCCTTAAATAAAGCAGCAGAGTCCTTACATAATGCAACAAAGTCCTTAAATACCGCAGCAGATTGCTTACATAATGTAGCAGAGTCCTTAAATAATGCAACAGAGTCCTTAAATAATGCAGCAGAGTCCTCAAAAGCTTCAGAAGAGTCATTAAATAATGCAGCAGAGTCCTTAAATAATGTAGCAAATTCATTAAATAATGCAGCAGAGACCTTAAATAATGCAACAAAGTCCTTAAATTATGCAGCCGAGTCCTTAAATAATACAGCAAAGCCCTTAAATAATGCAGCAGAGTCGTTAAGTAATGCAGCAAATTACTTAAATAATGCAGCAGTGTAATTAAATAATGCAACAAAGTCCATAAATAATGAAGCAAAGTCCTTAAATAATGCAGCAGAGTCCTTAAATACCGCAGCAGAGAACTTAAATAATGCAAGAAAGTCCCTAAATAATGCAGTAGAGTCCTTAAATCCTGAAGCAGAGTCCTAAAATAATGCAGCTAATTCCTTAAATAATGCAGTAGAGTCCTTAAATACCGCAGCAGAGTCCTTAAATAATTCAGCAAAGTCCTTAAATAATGCAGCAGAGTCCTTAAATTTTACAGCAGAGTCCTTAAGTGCCACAGCAGTGTCCTTAAATACCGCAGCAGAGTGCTTAAATAATGCAGCAGAGTCCTTAAATAATGCAGCAAAGTCCTTAAATACTGAAGCAGAGTCCTTAAATATTGCAACAAAGTCCTAAAATAATGCAGCAGAGTCCTTAAATACCGCAGCAGAGTCGTTAAATATTGCAGCAAAGTACTTAAATACTGCAGCAGAGTCCTTAAATACCGCAGCAGATTGCTTAAATAATGTAGCAGAGTCCTTAAATAATGCAACAGAGTCCTTAAATAATGCAGCAGAGTCCTTAAATAATGCAACAAAGTCCTTAAATAATGCAGCAGAGTCCTTAAATACTGAAGCAGAGTCCTTAAATATTGCAGCAAAGTCCTTAAATAATGCATCAGAGTCCTTAAATACCGCAGCCGATTACTTAAATAATTCAGCAAAGTCCTTAAATAATGCAGCAGAGTCCTTAAGTGCCACAGCAGAGTCCTTAAATACCGCAGCGGAGTGCTTAAATAATGCAGCAGAGTCCTTAAATAATGCAGCACCATCCTTAAATAATGCAGCAAAGTCCTTAAATACTGAAGCAGAGTCCTTAAATATTGCAAAAAAGTCCTAAAATAATGCAGCAGAATCCTTAAATACCGCAGCAGAGTCCTTAAATATTGCAGCAAAGTACTTAAATAATGCAGCAGAGTCCTTAAATAATGCAACAAAGTCCTTAAATAATGCAGCATAGTCCTTAACTAATGCAACAAAGTCTATAAATAAGGCAGCAGAGTCCTTAAATAATGCAGCAAAGTCCTTAAATAATGCAGCAGAGTCCTTAGATAATGCAACAACGTCCTTAAATAATGCAGCAGAGTCCTTAAATAACTCAGCAGAGTACTTAAATAATTCAGCAAAGTCCTTAAATAATGCAGCAGAGTCCTTAAATAATGCAGCAGAGTCCTCAAATGCTTCAGCAGAGTGAATACATAATGCAGCAGAGTCCTTAAATAATGCAACAAAGTCCTTAAATAATGCAGCAGAGTCCTTAAATAATGCAGCAAAGTCCTTAAATAAAGCAGCAGAGTCCTTAAATAATGCAACAAAGTCCTTAAATAATGCAGCAGAGTCCTTAAATACTGAAGCAGAGTCCATATCTTTGCAGAAAAGTCCTTAAATACCGCAGCAGAGTCATTAAATTATGCAGCAAAGTCCTTAAATAATGCAGCAGAGTCCTGAAATACCGCAGCAGATTGCTTAAATAATGTAGCAGAGTCCTTAAATAATGCCACAGAGTCCTTAAATAATGCAGCAGAGTCCTTAAATAATGCAACAAAGTCCTTAAATAATGCAGCAGAGTCCTTAAATACTGAAGCAGAGTCCTTAAATATTGCAGCAAAGTCTTTAAATAATGCAGCAGAGTCCTTAAATACCGCAGCAGAGTCCTTAAATATTGCAGCAAAGTACTTAAATAATGCAGCAGAGTCCTTAAATAATGCAACAAAGTCCTTAAATAATGCAGCAGAATCCTTAAATAATGCAACAAAGTCCTTAAGTAATAATGAAGAGTCCTTAAATACCGCAGCAGAGTCATTAAATAATGCAGCAAAGTCCTTAAATAATGCAGCAGAGTCCTTAAGTACCGCAGCAGAGTGCTTAAATAATGCAACAGAGTCTACAAATGCTTCAGCAGAGTCATGAAATAATGCAGCATAGTCCTTAAATAATGCAGCAAATTCATTAAATAATGCAGCAGAGACCTTAAATAATGCAACAAAGTCCTTAAATAATGCAGCAGAGTCCTTAAATAATGCAGCAAAGTCCTTAAATAATGCTGCAGAGTCCTTAAATATTGCAGCAAATTCCTTAAATAATGCAGCAGAGTCCTTAAATACCGCAGCAGAGTCCTTACATAATGCAACAAAGTCACTAAATAATGCAGCAGAGTCCTTAAATAATGAAGCAGAGTCCTTAAATAATGCAGCAAAGTCCTTAAATAATGCTGCAGAGTCCTTAAATATTGCAGCAAATTCCTTAAATAATGCAGCAGAGTCCTTAAATACCGCAGCAGAGTCCTTACATAATGCAACAAAGTCACTAAATAATGCAGCAGAGTCCTTAAATAATGAAGCAGAGTCCTTAAATAATGCAGCAAATTCCTTAAATAATGTAGCAGAGTCCTTAAAAAATGCAACAAAATCCTTAAATAATGCAGCAGAATCCTTAAATAATGCAGCAAAGTCCTTAAATAATGCAACAGAGTCCTTAAATACTGAAGCAGAGTCCTTAAATAATGCAGCAGAGTCCTTAAATAATGCAGCAGAGTTCTAAAATGCTTCAGCAGAGTCCTTAAATATTGCAACAAAGTCCTAAAATAATGCAGCAGAATCCTTAAATACCGCAGCAGAGTCCTTAAATATTGCAGCAAAGTACTTAAATAAGGCAGCAGAGTCCTTAAATAATGCAACAAAGTCCTTCAATAATGCAGCATAGTCCTTAACTAATGCAACAAAGTCAATAAATAATGCAGCAGAGTCCTTAAATAATGCAGCAATGTCCTTAAATAATGCAGCAGAGTCCTTAGATAATGCAACAACGTCCTTAAATAATGCAGCAGAGTCCTTAAATACCGCAGCAGAGTACTTAAATAATTCAGCAAAGTCCTTAAATAATGCAGCAGAGTCCTTAAATAATGCAGCAGAGTCCTCAAATGCTTCAGCAGAGTCAATACATAATGCAGCAGAGTCCTTAAATAATGCAACAAAGTCCTTAAATAATGCAGCAGAGTCCTTAAATAATGCAGCAAAGTCCTTAAATAAAGCAGCAGAGTCCTTACATAATGCAACAAAGTCCTTAAATACCGCAGCAGATTGCTTACATAATGTAGCAGAGTCCTTAAATAATGCAACAGAGTCCTTAAATAATGCAGCAGAGTCCTCAAAAGCTTCAGAAGAGTCATTAAATAATGCAGCAGAGTCCTTAAATAATGTAGCAAATTCATTAAATAATGCAGCAGAGACCTTAAATAATGCAACAAAGTCCTTAAATTATGCAGCCGAGTCCTTAAATAATACAGCAAAGCCCTTAAATAATGCAGCAGAGTCGTTAAGTAATGCAGCAAATTACTTAAATAATGCAGCAGTGTACTTAAATAATGCAACAAAGTCCTTAAATAATGAAGCAAAGTCCTTAAATAATGCAGCAGAGTCCTTAAATACCGCAGCAGAGAACTTAAATAATGCAAGAAAGTCCCTAAATAATGCAGTAGAGTCCTTAAATCCTGAAGCAGAGTCCTAAAATAATGCAGCTAATTCCTTAAATAATGCAGTAGAGTCCTTAAATACCGCAGCAGAGTCCTTAAATAATTCAGCAAAGTCCTTAAATAATGCAGCAGAGTCCTTAAATTTTACAGCAGAGTCCTTAAGTGCCACAGCAGAGTCCTTAAATACCGCAGCAGAGTGCTTAAATAATGCAGCAGAGTCCTTAAATAATGCAGCAAAGTCCTTAAATACTGAAGCAGAGTCCTTAAATATTGCAACAAAGTCCTAAAATAATGCAGCAGAGTCCTTAAATACCGCAGCAGAGTCGTTAAATATTGCAGCAAAGTACTTAAATAATGCAGCAGAGTCCTTAAATACCGCAGCAGATTGCTTAAATAATGTAGCAGAGTCCTTAAATAATGCAACAGAGTCCTTAAATAATGCAGCAGAGTCCTTAAATAATTCAACAAAGTCCTTAAATAATGCAGCAGAGTCCTTAAATACTGAAGCAGAGTCCTTAAATATTGCAGCAAAGTCCTTAAATAATGCATCAGAGTCCTTAAATACCGCAGCCGATTACTTAAATAATTCAGCAAAGTCCTTAAATAATGCAGCAGAGTCCTTAAGTGCCACAGCAGAGTCCTTAAATACCGCAGCGGAGTGCTTAAATAATGCAGCAGAGTCCTTAAATAATGCAGCACCATCCTTAAATAATGCAGCAAAGTCCTTAAATACTGAAGCAGAGTCCTTAAATATTGCAAAAAAGTCCTAAAATAATGCAGCAGAATCCTTAAATACCGCAGCAGAGTCCTTAAATATTGCAGCAAAGTACTTAAATAATGCAGCAGAGTCCTTAAATAATGCAACAAAGTCCTTAAATAATGCAGCATAGTCCTTAACTAATGCAACAAAGTCTATAAATAAGGCAGCAGAGTCCTTAAATAATGCAGCAAAGTCCTTAAATAATGCAGCAGAGTCCTTAGATAATGCAACAACGTCCTTAAATAATGCAGCAGAGTCCTTAAATAACTCAGCAGAGTACTTAAATAATTCAGCAAAGTCCTTAAATAATGCAGCAGAGTCCTTAAACAATGCAGCAGAGTCCTCAAATGCTTCAGCAGAGTGAATACATAATGCAGCAGAGTCCTTAAATAATGCAACAAAGTCCTTAAATAATGCAGCAGAGTCCTTAAATAATGCAGCAAAGTCCTTAAATAAAGCAGCAGAGTCCTTAAATAATGCAACAAAGTCCTTAAATAATGCAGCAGAGTCCTTAAATACTGAAGCAGAGTCCATATCTTTGCAGAAAAGTCCTTAAATACCGCAGCAGAGTCATTAAATTATGCAGCAAAGTCCTTAAATAATGCAGCAGAGTCCTGAAATACCGCAGCAGATTGCTTAAATAATGTAGCAGAGTCCTTAAATAATGCCACAGAGTCCTTAAATAATGCAGCAGAGTCCTTAAATAATGCAACAAAGTCCTTAAATAATGCAGCAGAGTCCTTAAATAATGCTGCAGAGTCCTTAAATATTGCAGCAAATTCCTTAAATAATGCAGCAGAGTCCTTAAATACCGCAGCAGAGTCCTTACATAATGCAACAAAGTCACTAAATAATGCAGCAGAGTCCTTAAATAATGAAGCAGAGTCCTTAAATAATGCAGCAAAGTCCTTAAATAATGCTGCAGAGTCCTTAAATATTGCAGCAAATTCCTTAAATAATGCAGCAGAGTCCTTAAATACCGCAGCAGAGTCCTTACATAATGCAACAAAGTCACTAAATAATGCAGCAGAGTCCTTAAATAATGAAGCAGAGTCCTTAAATAATGCAGCAAATTCCTTAAATAATGTAGCAGAGTCCTTAAAAAATGCAACAAAATCCTTAAATAATGCAGCAGAATCCTTAAATAATGCAGCAAAGTCCTCAAATAATGCAACAGAGTCCTTAAATACTGAAGCAGAGTCCTTAAATAATGCAGCAGAGTCCTTAAATAATGCAGCAGAGTTCTAAAATGCTTCAGCAGAGTCCTTAAATATTGCAACAAAGTCCTAAAATAATGCAGCAGAATCCTTAAATACCGCAGCAGAGTCCTTAAATATTGCAGCAAAGTACTTAAATAATGCAGCAGAGTCCTTAAATAATGCAACAAAGTCCTTAAATAATGCAGCAGAATCCTTAAATAATGCAACAAAGTCCTTAAGTAATAATGAAGAGTCCTTAAATACCGCAGCAGAGTCATTAAATAATGCAGCAAAGTCCTTAAATAATGCAGCAGAGTCCTTAAGTACCGCAGCAGAGTGCTTAAATAATGCAACAGAGTCTACAAATGCTTCAGCAGAGTCATGAAATAATGCAGCATAGTCCTTAAATAATGCAGCAAATTCATTAAATAATGCAGCAGAGACCTTAAATAATGCAACAAAGTCCTTAAATAATGCAGCAGAGTCCTTAAATAATGCAGCAAAGTCCTTAAATAATGCTGCAGAGTCCTTAAATATTGCAGCAAATTCCTTAAATAATGCAGCAGAGTCCTTAAATACCGCAGCAGAGTCCTTACATAATGCAACAAAGTCACTAAATAATGCAGCAGAGTCCTTAAATAATGAAGCAGAGTCCTTAAATAATGCAGCAAAGTCCTTAAATAATTCTGCAGAGTCCTTAAATATTGCAGCAAATTCCTTAAATAATGCAGCAGAGTCCTTAAATACCGCAGCAGAGTCCTTACATAATGCAACAAAGTCACTAAATAATGCAGCAGAGTCCTTAAATAATGAAGCAGAGTCCTTAAATAATACAGCAAATTCCTTAAATAATGTAGCAGAGTCCTTAAAAAATGCAACAAAATCCTTAAATAATGCAGCAGAATCCTTAAATAATGCAGCAAAGTCCTTAAATAATGCAACAGAGTCCTTAAATACTGAAGCAGAGTCCTTAAATAATGCAGCAGAGTCCTTAAATAATGCAGCAGAGTTCTAAAATGCTTCAGCAGAGTCCTTAAATATTGCAACAAAGTCCTAAAATAATGCAGCAGAATCCTTAAATACCGCAGCAGAGTCCTTAAATATTGCAGCAAAGTACTTAAATAAGGCAGCAGAGTCCTTAAATAATGCAACAAAGTCCTTCAATAATGCAGCATAGTCCTTAACTAATGCAACAAAGTCAATAAATAATGCAGCAGAGTCCTTAAATAATGCAGCAATGTCCTTAAATAATGCAGCAGAGTCCTTAGATAATGCAACAACGTCCTTAAATAATGCAGCAGAGTCCTTAAATACCGCAGCAGAGTACTTAAATAATTCAGCAAAGTCCTTAAATAATGCAGCAGAGTCCTTAAATAATGCAGCAGAGTCCTCAAATGCTTCAGCAGAGTCAATACATAATGCAGCAGAGTCCTTAAATAATGCAACAAAGTCCTTAAATAATGCAGCAGAGTCCTTAAATAATGCAGCAAAGTCCTTAAATAAAGCAGCAGAGTCCTTACATAATGCAACAAAGTCCTTAAATACCGCAGCAGATTGCTTACATAATGTAGCAGAGTCCTTAAATAATGCAACAGAGTCCTTAAATAATGCAGCAGAGTCCTCAAAAGCTTCAGAAGAGTCATTAAATAATGCAGCAGAGTCCTTAAATAATGTAGCAAATTCATTAAATAATGCAGCAGAGACCTTAAATAATGCAACAAAGTCCTTAAATTATGCAGCCGAGTCCTTAAATAATACAGCAAAGCCCTTAAATAATGCAGCAGAGTCGTTAAGTAATGCAGCAAATTACTTAAATAATGCAGCAGTGTACTTAAATAATGCAACAAAGTCCATAAATAATGAAGCAAAGTCCTTAAATAATGCAGCAGAGTCCTTAAATACCGCAGCAGAGAACTTAAATAATGCAAGAAAGTCCCTAAATAATGCAGTAGAGTCCTTAAATCCTGAAGCAGAGTCCTAAAATAATGCAGCTAATTCCTTAAATAATGCAGTAGAGTCCTTAAATACCGCAGCAGAGTCGTTAAATAATTCAGCAAAGTCCTTAAATAATGCAGCAGAGTCCTTAAATTTTACAGCAGAGTCCTTAAGTGCCACAGCAGAGTCCTTAAATACCGCAGCAGAGTGCTTAAATAATGCAGCAGAGTCCTTAAATAATGCAGCAAAGTCCTTAAATACTGAAGCAGAGTCCTTAAATATTGCAACAAAGTCCTAAAATAATGCAGCAGAGTCCTTAAATAATGCAACAAAGTCCTTCAATAATGCAGCATAGTCCTTAACTAATGCAACAAACTCAATAAATAATGCAGCAGAGTCCTTAAATAATGCAGCAATGTCCTTAAATAATGCAGCAGAGTCCTTAGATAATGCAACAACGTCCTTAAATAATGCAGCAGAGTCCTTAAATACCGCAGCAGAGTACTTAAATAATTCAGCAAAGTCCTTAAATAATGCAGCAGAGTCCTTAAATAATGCAGCAGAGTCCTCAAATGCTTCAGCAGAGTCAATACATAATGCAGCAGAGTCCTTAAATAATGCAACAAAGTCCTTAAATAATGCAGCAGAGTCCTTAAATAATGCAGCAAAGTCCTTAAATAAAGCAGCAGAGTCCTTACATAATGCAACAAAGTCCTTAAATACCGCAGCAGATTGCTTACATAATGTAGCAGAGTCCTTAAATAATGCAACAGAGTCCTTAAATAATGCAGCAGAGTCCTCAAAAGCTTCAGAAGAGTCATTAAATAATGCAGCAGAGTCCTTAAATAATGTAGCAAATTCAATAAATATTGCAGCAGAGACCTTAAATAATGCAACAAAGTCCTTAAATTATGCAGCCGAGTCCTTAAATAATACAGCAAAGCCCTTAAATAATGCAGCAGAGTCGTTAAGTAATGCAGCAAATTACTTAAATAATGCAGCAGTGTACTTAAATAATGCAACAAAGTCCATAAATAATGAAGCAAAGTCCTTAAATAATGCAGCAGAGTCCTTAAATACCGCAGCAGAGAACTTAAATAATGCAAGAAAGTCCCTAAATAATGCAGTAGAGTCCTTAAATCCTGAAGCAGAGTCCTAAAATAATGCAGCTAATTCCTTAAATAATGCAGTAGAGTCCTTAAATACCGCAGCAGAGTCCTTAAATAATTCAGCAAAGTCCTTAAATAATGCAGCAGAGTCCTTAAATTTTACAGCAGAGTCCTTAAGTGCCACAGCAGAGTCCTTAAATACCGCAGCAGAGTGCTTAAATAATGCAGCAGAGTCCTTAAATAATGCAGCAAAGTCCTTAAATACTGAAGCAGAGTCCTTAAATATTGCAACAAAGTCCTAAAATAATGCAGCAGAGTCCTTAAATACCGCAGCAGAGTCGTTAAATATTGCAGCAAAGTACTTAAATAATGCAGCAGAGTCCTTAAATACCGCAGCAGATTGCTTAAATAATGTAGCAGAGTCCTTAAATAATGCAACAGAGTCCTTAAATAATGCAGCAGAGTCCTTAAATAATGCAACAAAGTCCTTAAATAATGCAGCAGAGTCCTTAAATACTGAAGCAGAGTCCTTAAATATTGCAGCAAAGTCCTTAAATAATGCATCAGAGTCCTTAAATACCGCAGCCGATTACTTAAATAATTCAGCAAAGTCCTTAAATAATGCAGCAGAGTCCTTAAGTGCCACAGCAGAGTCCTTAAATACCGCAGCGGAGTGCTTAAATAATGCAGCAGAGTCCTTAAATAATGCAGCACCATCCTTAAATAATGCAGCAAAGTCCTTAAATACTGAAGCAGAGTCCTTAAATATTGCAAAAAAGTCCTAAAATAATGCAGCAGAATCCTTAAATACCGCAGCAGAGTCCTTAAATAATGCAACAAAGTCCTTAAATAATGCAGCATAGTCCTTAACTAATGCAACAAAGTCTATAAAAAAGGCAGCAGAGTCCTTAAATAATGCAGCAAAGTCCTTAAATAATGCAGCAGAGTCCTTAGATAATGCAACAACGTCCTTAAATAATGCAGCAGAGTCCTTAAATAACTCAGCAGAGTACTTAAATAATTCAGCAAAGTCCTTAAATAATGCAGCAGAGTCCTTAAATAATGCAGCAGAGTCCTCAAATGCTTCAGCAGAGTGAATACATAATGCAGCAGAGTCCTTAAATAATGCAACAAAGTCCTTAAATAATGCAGCAGAGTCCTTAAATAATGCAGCAAAGTCCTTAAATAAAGCAGCAGAGTCCTTAAATAATGCAACAAAGTCCTTAAATAATGCAGCAGAGTCCTTAAATACTGAAGCAGAGTCCATATCTTTGCAGAAAAGTCCTTAAATACCGCAGCAGAGTCATTAAATTATGCAGCAAAGTCCTTAAATAATGCAGCAGAGTCCTGAAATACCGCAGCAGATTGCTTAAATAATGTAGCAGAGTCCTTAAATAATGCCACAGAGTCCTTAAATAATGCAGCAGAGTCCTTAAATAATGCAACAAAGTCCTTAAATAATGCAGCAGAGTCCTTAAATACTGAAGCAGAGTCCTTAAATATTGCAGCAAAGTCTTTAAATAATGCAGCAGAGTCCTTAAATACCGCAGCAGAGTCCTTAAATATTGCAGCAAAGTACTTAAATAATGCAGCAGAGTCCTTAAATAATGCAACAAAGTCCTTAAATAATGCAGCAGAATCCTTAAATAATGCAACAAAGTCCTTAAGTAATAATGAAGAGTCCTTAAATACCGCAGCAGAGTCATTAAATAATGCAGCAAAGTCCTTAAATAATGCAGCAGAGTCCTTAAGTACCGCAGCAGAGTGCTTAAATAATGCAACAGAGTCTACAAATGCTTCAGCAGAGTCATGAAATAATGCAGCATAGTCCTTAAATAATGCAGCAAATTCATTAAATAATGCAGCAGAGACCTTAAATAATGCAACAAAGTCCTTAAATAATGCAGCAGAGTCCTTAAATAATGCAGCAAAGTCCTTAAATAATGCTGCAGAGTCCTTAAATATTGCAGCAAATTCCTTAAATAATGCAGCAGAGTCCTTAAATACCGCAGCAGAGTCCTTACATAATGCAACAAAGTCACTAAATAATGCAGCAGAGTCCTTAAATAATGAAGCAGAGTCCTTAAATAATGCAGCAAAGTCCTTAAATAATGCTGCAGAGTCCTTAAATATTGCAGCAAATTCCTTAAATAATGCAGCAGAGTCCTTAAATACCGCAGCAGAGTCCTTACATAATGCAACAAAGTCACTAAATAATGCAGCAGAGTCCTTAAATAATGAAGCAGAGTCCTTAAATAATGCAGCAAATTCCTTAAATAATGTAGCAGAGTCCTTAAAAAATGCAACAAAATCCTTAAATAATGCAGCAGAATCCTTAAATAATGCAGCAAAGTCCTTAAATAATGCAACAGAGTCCTTAAATACTGAAGCAGAGTCCTTAAATAATGCAGCAGAGTCCTTAAATAATGCAGCAGAGTTCTAAAATGCTTCAGCAGAGTCCTTAAATATTGCAACAAAGTCCTAAAATAATGCAGCAGAATCCTTAAATACCGCAGCAGAGTCCTTAAATATTGCAGCAAAGTACTTAAATAAGGCAGCAGAGTCCTTAAATAATGCAACAAAGTCCTTCAATAATGCAGCATAGTCCTTAACTAATGCAACAAAGTCAATAAATAATGCAGCAGAGTCCTTAAATAATGCAGCAATGTCCTTAAATAATGCAGCAGAGTCCTTAGATAATGCAACAACGTCCTTAAATAATGCAGCAGAGTCCTTAAATACCGCAGCAGAGTACTTAAATAATTCAGCAAAGTCCTTAAATAATGCAGCAGAGTCCTTAAATAATGCAGCAGAGTCCTCAAATGCTTCAGCAGAGTCAATACATAATGCAGCAGAGTCCTTAAATAATGCAACAAAGTCCTTAAATAATGCAGCAGAGTCCTTAAATAATGCAGCAAAGTCCTTAAATAAAGCAGCAGAGTCCTTACATAATGCAACAAAGTCCTTAAATACCGCAGCAGATTGCTTACATAATGTAGCAGAGTCCTTAAATAATGCAACAGAGTCCTTAAATAATGCAGCAGAGTCCTCAAAAGCTTCAGAAGAGTCATTAAATAATGCAGCAGAGTCCTTAAATAATGTAGCAAATTCATTAAATAATGCAGCAGAGACCTTAAATAATGCAACAAAGTCCTTAAATTATGCAGCCGAGTCCTTAAATAATACAGCAAAGCCCTTAAATAATGCAGCAGAGTCGTTAAGTAATGCAGCAAATTACTTAAATAATGCAGCAGTGTACTTAAATAATGCAACAAAGTCCATAAATAATGAAGCAAAGTCCTTAAATAATGCAGCAGAGTCCTTAAATACCGCAGCAGAGAACTTAAATAATGCAAGAAAGTCCCTAAATAATGCAGTAGAGTCCTTAAATCCTGAAGCAGAGTCCTAAAATAATGCAGCTAATTCCTTAAATAATGCAGTAGAGTCCTTAAATACCACAGCAGAGTCCTTAAATAATTCAGCAAAGTCCTTAAATAATGCAGCAGAGTCCTTAAATTTTACAGCAGAGTCCTTAAGTGCCACAGCAGAGTCCTTAAATACCGCAGCAGAGTGCTTAAATAATGCAGCAGAGTCCTTAAATAATGCAGCAAAGTCCTTAAATACTGAAGCAGAGTCCTTAAATATTGCAACAAAGTCCTAAAATAATGCAGCAGAGTCCTTAAATACCGCAGCAGAGTCGTTAAATATTGCAGCAAAGTACTTAAATAATGCAGCAGAGTCCTTAAATACCGCAGCAGATTGCTTAAATAATGTAGCAGAGTCCTTAAATAATGCAACAGAGTCCTTAAATAATGCAGCAGAGTCCTTAAATAATGCAACAAAGTCCTTAAATAATGCAGCAGAGTCCTTAAATACTGAAGCAGAGTCCTTAAATATTGCAGCAAAGTCCTTAAATAATGCATCAGAGTCCTTAAATACCGCAGCCGATTACTTAAATAATTCAGCAAAGTCCTTAAATAATGCAGCAGAGTCCTTAAGTGCCACAGCAGAGTCCTTAAATACCGCAGCGGAGTGCTTAAATAATGCAGCAGAGTCCTTAAATAATGCAGCACCATCCTTAAATAATGCAGCAAAGTCCTTAAATACTGAAGCAGAGTCCTTAAATATTGCAAAAAAGTCCTAAAATAATGCAGCAGAATCCTTAAATACCGCAGCAGAGTCCTTAAATATTGCAGCAAAGTACTTAAATAATGCAGCAGAGTCCTTAAATAATGCAACAAAGTCCTTAAATAATGCAGCATAGTCCTTAACTAATGCAACAAAGTCTATAAATAAGGCAGCAGAGTCCTTAAATAATGCAGCAAAGTCCTTAAATAATGCAGCAGAGTCCTTAGATAATGCAACAACGTCCTTAAATAATGCAGCAGAGTCCTTAAATACCGCAGCAGAGTCCTTACATAATGCAACAAAGTCACTAAATAATGCAGCAGAGTCCTTAAATAATGAAGCAGAGTCCTTAAATAATGCAGCAAATTCCTTAAATAATGTAGCAGAGTCCTTAAAAAATGCAACAAAATCCTTAAATAATGCAGCAGAATCCTTAAATAATGCAGCAAAGTCCTTAAATAATGCAACAGAGTCCTTAAATACTGAAGCAGAGTCCTTAAATAATGCAGCAGAGTCCTTAAATAATGCAGCAGAGTTCTAAAATGCTTCAGCAGAGTCCTTAAATATTGCAACAAAGTCCTAAAATAATGCAGCAGAATCCTTAAATACCGCAGCAGAGTCCTTAAATATTGCAGCAAAGTACTTAAATAATGCAGCAGAGTCCTTAAATAATGCAACAAAGTCCTTAAATAATGCAGCAGAATCCTTAAATAATGCAACAAAGTCCTTAAGTAATAATGAAGAGTCCTTAAATACCGCAGCAGAGTCATTAAATAATGCAGCAAAGTCCTTAAATAATGCAGCAGAGTCCTTAAGTACCGCAGCAGAGTGCTTAAATAATGCAACAGAGTCTACAAATGCTTCAGCAGAGTCATGAAATAATGCAGCATAGTCCTTAAATAATGCAGCAAATTCATTAAATAATGCAGCAGAGACCTTAAATAATGCAACAAAGTCCTTAAATAATGCAGCAGAGTCCTTAAATAATGCAGCAAAGTCCTTAAATAATGCTGCAGAGTCCTTAAATATTGCAGCAAATTCCTTAAATAATGCAGCAGAGTCCTTAAATACCGCAGCAGAGTCCTTACATAATGCAACAAAGTCACTAAATAATGCAGCAGAGTCCTTAAATAATGAAGCAGAGTCCTTAAATAATGCAGCAAAGTCCTTAAATAATGCTGCAGAGTCCTTAAATATTGCAGCAAATTCCTTAAATAATGCAGCAGAGTCCTTAAATACCGCAGCAGAGTCCTTACATAATGCAACAAAGTCACTAAATAATGCAGCAGAGTCCTTAAATAATGAAGCAGAGTCCTTAAATAATACAGCAAATTCCTTAAATAATGTAGCAGAGTCCTTAAAAAATGCAACAAAATCCTTAAATAATGCAGCAGAATCCTTAAATAATGCAGCAAAGTCCTTAAATAATGCAACAGAGTCCTTAAATACTGAAGCAGAGTCCTTAAATAATGCAGCAGAGTCCTTAAATAATGCAGCAGAGTTCTAAAATGCTTCAGCAGAGTCCTTAAATATTGCAACAAAGTCCTAAAATAATGCAGCAGAATCCTTAAATACCGCAGCAGAGTCCTTAAATATTGCAGCAAAGTACTTAAATAAGGCAGCAGAGTCCTTAAATAATGCAACAAAGTCCTTCAATAATGCAGCATAGTCCTTAACTAATGCAACAAAGTCAATAAATAATGCAGCAGAGTCCTTAAATAATGCAGCAATGTCCTTAAATAATGCAGCAGAGTCCTTAGATAATGCAACAACGTCCTTAAATAATGCAGCAGAGTCCTTAAATACCGCAGCAGAGTACTTAAATAATTCAGCAAAGTCCTTAAATAATGCAGCAGAGTCCTTAAATAATGCAGCAGAGTCCTCAAATGCTTCAGCAGAGTCAATACATAATGCAGCAGAGTCCTTAAATAATGCAACAAAGTCCTTAAATAATGCAGCAGAGTCCTTAAATAATGCAGCAAAGTCCTTAAATAAAGCAGCAGAGTCCTTACATAATGCAACAAAGTCCTTAAATACCGCAGCAGATTGCTTACATAATGTAGCAGAGTCCTTAAATAATGCAACAGAGTCCTTAAATAATGCAGCAGAGTCCTCAAAAGCTTCAGAAGAGTCATTAAATAATGCAGCAGAGTCCTTAAATAATGTAGCAAATTCATTAAATAATGCAGCAGAGACCTTAAATAATGCAACAAAGTCCTTAAATTATGCAGCCGAGTCCTTAAATAATACAGCAAAGCCCTTAAATAATGCAGCAGAGTCGTTAAGTAATGCAGCAAATTACTTAAATAATGCAGCAGTGTACTTAAATAATGCAACAAAGTCCATAAATAATGAAGCAAAGTCCTTAAATAATGCAGCAGAGTCCTTAAATACCGCAGCAGAGAACTTAAATAATGCAAGAAAGTCCCTAAATAATGCAGTAGAGTCCTTAAATCCTGAAGCAGAGTCCTAAAATAATGCAGCTAATTCCTTAAATAATGCAGTAGAGTCCTTAAATACCGCAGCAGAGTCGTTAAATAATTCAGCAAAGTCCTTAAATAATGCAGCAGAGTCCTTAAATTTTACAGCAGAGTCCTTAAGTGCCACAGCAGAGTCCTTAAATACCGCAGCAGAGTGCTTAAATAATGCAGCAGAGTCCTTAAATAATGCAGCAAAGTCCTTAAATACTGAAGCAGAGTCCTTAAATATTGCAACAAAGTCCTAAAATAATGCAGCAGAGTCCTTAAATAATGCAACAAAGTCCTTCAATAATGCAGCATAGTCCTTAACTAATGCAACAAACTCAATAAATAATGCAGCAGAGTCCTTAAATAATGCAGCAATGTCCTTAGATAATGCAGCAGAGTCCTTAGATAATGCAACAACGTCCTTAAATAATGCAGCAGAGTCCTTAAATACCGCAGCAGAGTACTTAAATAATTCAGCAAAGTCCTTAAATAATGCAGCAGAGTCCTTAAATAATGCAGCAGAGTCCTCAAATGCTTCAGCAGAGTCAATACATAATGCAGCAGAGTCCTTAAATAATGCAACAAAGTCCTTAAATAATGCAGCAGAGTCCTTAAATAATGCAGCAAAGTCCTTAAATAAAGCAGCAGAGTCCTTACATAATGCAACAAAGTCCTTAAATACCGCAGCAGATTGCTTACATAATGTAGCAGAGTCCTTAAATAATGCAACAGAGTCCTTAAATAATGCAGCAGAGTCCTCAAAAGCTTCAGAAGAGTCATTAAATAATGCAGCAGAGTCCTTAAATAATGTAGCAAATTCATTAAATATTGCAGCAGAGACCTTAAATAATGCAACAAAGTCCTTAAATTATGCAGCCGAGTCCTTAAATAATACAGCAAAGCTCTTAAATAATGCAGCAGAGTCGTTAAGTAATGCAGCAAATTACTTAAATAATGCAGCAGTGTACTTAAATAATGCAACAAAGTCCATAAATAATGAAGCAAAGTCCTTAAATAATGCAGCAGAGTCCTTAAATACCGCAGCAGAGAACTTAAATAATGCAAGAAAGTCCCTAAATAATGCAGTAGAGTCCTTAAATCCTGAAGCAGAGTCCTAAAATAATGCAGCTAATTCCTTAAATAATGCAGTAGAGTCCTTAAATACCGCAGCAGAGTCCTTAAATAATTCAGCAAAGTCCTTAAATAATGCAGCAGAGTCCTTAAATTTTACAGCAGAGTCCTTAAGTGCCACAGCAGAGTCCTTAAATACCGCAGCAGAGTGCTTAAATAATGCAGCAGAGTCCTTAAATAATGCAGCAAAGTCCTTAAATACTGAAGCAGAGTCCTTAAATATTGCAACAAAGTCCTAAAATAATGCAGCAGAGTCCTTAAATACCGCAGCAGAGTCGTTAAATATTGCAGCAAAGTACTTAAATAATGCAGCAGAGTCCTTAAATACCGCAGCAGATTGCTTAAATAATGTAGCAGAGTCCTTAAATAATGCAACAGAGTCCTTAAATAATGCAGCAGAGTCCTTAAATAATGCAACAAAGTCCTTAAATAATGCAGCAGAGTCCTTAAATACTGAAGCAGAGTCCTTAAATATTGCAGCAAAGTCCTTAAATAATGCATCAGAGTCCTTAAATACCGCAGCCGATTACTTAAATAATTCAGCAAAGTCCTTAAATAATGCAGCAGAGTCCTTAAGTGCCACAGCAGAGTCCTTAAATACCGCAGCGGAGTGCTTAAATAATGCAGCAGAGTCCTTAAATAATGCAGCACCATCCTTAAATAATGCAGCAAAGTCCTTAAATACTGAAGCAGAGTCCTTAAATATTGCAAAAAAGTCCTAAAATAATGCAGCAGAATCCTTAAATACCGCAGCAGAGTCCTTAAATAATGCAACAAAGTCCTTAAATAATGCAGCATAGTCCTTAACTAATGCAACAAAGTCTATAAAAAAGGCAGCAGAGTCCTTAAATAATGCAGCAAAGTCCTTAAATAATGCAGCAGAGTCCTTAGATAATGCAACAACGTCCTTAAATAATGCAGCAGAGTCCTTAAATAACTCAGCAGAGTACTTAAATAATTCAGCAAAGTCCTTAAATAATGCAGCAGAGTCCTTAAATAATGCAGCAGAGTCCTCAAATGCTTCAGCAGAGTGAATACATAATGCAGCAGAGTCCTTAAATAATGCAACAAAGTCCTTAAATAATGCAGCAGAGTCCTTAAATAATGCAGCAAAGTCCTTAAATAAAGCAGCAGAGTCCTTAAATAATGCAACAAAGTCCTTAAATAATGCAGCAGAGTCCTTAAATACTGAAGCAGAGTCCATATCTTTGCAGAAAAGTCCTTAAATACCGCAGCAGAGTCATTAAATTATGCAGCAAAGTCCTTAAATAATGCAGCAGAGTCCTGAAATACCGCAGCAGATTGCTTAAATAATGTAGCAGAGTCCTTAAATAATGCCACAGAGTCCTTAAATAATGCAGCAGAGTCCTTAAATAATGCAACAAAGTCCTTAAATAATGCAGCAGAGTCCTTAAATACTGAAGCAGAGTCCTTAAATATTGCAGCAAAGTCTTTAAATAATGCAGCAGAGTCCTTAAATACCGCAGCAGAGTCCTTAAATATTGCAGCAAAGTACTTAAATAATGCAGCAGAGTCCTTAAATAATGCAACAAAGTCCTTAAATAATGCAGCAGAATCCTTAAATAATGCAACAAAGTCCTTAAGTAATAATGAAGAGTCCTTAAATACCGCAGCAGAGTCATTAAATAATGCAGCAAAGTCCTTAAATAATGCAGCAGAGTCCTTAAGTACCGCAGCAGAGTGCTTAAATAATGCAACAGAGTCTACAAATGCTTCAGCAGAGTCATGAAATAATGCAGCATAGTCCTTAAATAATGCAGCAAATTCATTAAATAATGCAGCAGAGACCTTAAATAATGCAACAAAGTCCTTAAATAATGCAGCAGAGTCCTTAAATAATGCAGCAAAGTCCTTAAATAATGCTGCAGAGTCCTTAAATATTGCAGCAAATTCCTTAAATAATGCAGCAGAGTCCTTAAATACCGCAGCAGAGTCCTTACATAATGCAACAAAGTCACTAAATAATGCAGCAGAGTCCTTAAATAATGAAGCAGAGTCCTTAAATAATGCAGCAAAGTCCTTAAATAATGCTGCAGAGTCCTTAAATATTGCAGCAAATTCCTTAAATAATGCAGCAGAGTCCTTAAATACCGCAGCAGAGTCCTTACATAATGCAACAAAGTCACTAAATAATGCAGCAGAGTCCTTAAATAATGAAGCAGAGTCCTTAAATAATGCAGCAAATTCCTTAAATAATGTAGCAGAGTCCTTAAAAAATGCAACAAAATCCTTAAATAATGCAGCAGAATCCTTAAATAATGCAGCAAAGTCCTTAAATAATGCAACAGAGTCCTTAAATACTGAAGCAGAGTCCTTAAATAATGCAGCAGAGTCCTTAAATAATGCAGCAGAGTTCTAAAATGCTTCAGCAGAGTCCTTAAATATTGCAACAAAGTCCTAAAATAATGCAGCAGAATCCTTAAATACCGCAGCAGAGTCCTTAAATATTGCAGCAAAGTACTTAAATAAGGCAGCAGAGTCCTTAAATAATGCAACAAAGTCCTTCAATAATGCAGCATAGTCCTTAACTAATGCAACAAAGTCAATAAATAATGCAGCAGAGTCCTTAAATAATGCAGCAATGTCCTTAAATAATGCAGCAGAGTCCTTAGATAATGCAACAACGTCCTTAAATAATGCAGCAGAGTCCTTAAATACCGCAGCAGAGTACTTAAATAATTCAGCAAAGTCCTTAAATAATGCAGCAGAGTCCTTAAATAATGCAGCAGAGTCCTCAAATGCTTCAGCAGAGTCAATACATAATGCAGCAGAGTCCTTAAATAATGCAACAAAGTCCTTAAATAATGCAGCAGAGTCCTTAAATAATGCAGCAAAGTCCTTAAATAAAGCAGCAGAGTCCTTACATAATGCAACAAAGTCCTTAAATACCGCAGCAGATTGCTTACATAATGTAGCAGAGTCCTTAAATAATGCAACAGAGTCCTTAAATAATGCAGCAGAGTCCTCAAAAGCTTCAGAAGAGTCATTAAATAATGCAGCAGAGTCCTTAAATAATGTAGCAAATTCATTAAATAATGCAGCAGAGACCTTAAATAATGCAACAAAGTCCTTAAATTATGCAGCCGAGTCCTTAAATAATACAGCAAAGCCCTTAAATAATGCAGCAGAGTCGTTAAGTAATGCAGCAAATTACTTAAATAATGCAGCAGTGTACTTAAATAATGCAACAAAGTCCATAAATAATGAAGCAAAGTCCTTAAATAATGCAGCAGAGTCCTTAAATACCGCAGCAGAGAACTTAAATAATGCAAGAAAGTCCCTAAATAATGCAGTAGAGTCCTTAAATCCTGAAGCAGAGTCCTAAAATAATGCAGCTAATTCCTTAAATAATGCAGTAGAGTCCTTAAATACCACAGCAGAGTCCTTAAATAATTCAGCAAAGTCCTTAAATAATGCAGCAGAGTCCTTAAATTTTACAGCAGAGTCCTTAAGTGCCACAGCAGAGTCCTTAAATACCGCAGCAGAGTGCTTAAATAATGCAGCAGAGTCCTTAAATAATGCAGCAAAGTCCTTAAATACTGAAGCAGAGTCCTTAAATATTGCAACAAAGTCCTAAAATAATGCAGCAGAGTCCTTAAATACCGCAGCAGAGTCGTTAAATATTGCAGCAAAGTACTTAAATAATGCAGCAGAGTCCTTAAATACCGCAGCAGATTGCTTAAATAATGTAGCAGAGTCCTTAAATAATGCAACAGAGTCCTTAAATAATGCAGCAGAGTCCTTAAATAATGCAACAAAGTCCTTAAATAATGCAGCAGAGTCCTTAAATACTGAAGCAGAGTCCTTAAATATTGCAGCAAAGTCCTTAAATAATGCATCAGAGTCCTTAAATACCGCAGCCGATTACTTAAATAATTCAGCAAAGTCCTTAAATAATGCAGCAGAGTCCTTAAGTGCCACAGCAGAGTCCTTAAATACCGCAGCGGAGTGCTTAAATAATGCAGCAGAGTCCTTAAATAATGCAGCACCATCCTTAAATAATGCAGCAAAGTCCTTAAATACTGAAGCAGAGTCCTTAAATATTGCAAAAAAGTCCTAAAATAATGCAGCAGAATCCTTAAATACCGCAGCAGAGTCCTTAAATATTGCAGCAAAGTACTTAAATAATGCAGCAGAGTCCTTAAATAATGCAACAAAGTCCTTAAATAATGCAGCATAGTCCTTAACTAATGCAACAAAGTCTATAAATAAGGCAGCAGAGTCCTTAAATAATGCAGCAAAGTCCTTAAATAATGCAGCAGAGTCCTTAGATAATGCAACAACGTCCTTAAATAATGCAGCAGAGTCCTTAAATAACTCAGCAGAGTACTTAAATAATTCAGCAAAGTCCTTAAATAATGCAGCAGAGTCCTTAAATAATGCAGCAGAGTCCTCAAATGCTTCAGCAGAGTGAATACATAATGCAGCAGAGTCCTTAAATAATGCAACAAAGTCCTTAAATAATGCAGCAGAGTCCTTAAATAATGCAGCAAAGTCCTTAAATAAAGCAGCAGAGTCCTTAAATAATGCAACAAAGTCCTTAAATAATGCAGCAGAGTCCTTAAATACTGAAGCAGAGTCCATATCTTTGCAGAAAAGTCCTTAAATACCGCAGCAGAGTCATTAAATTATGCAGCAAAGTCCTTAAATAATGCAGCAGAGTCCTGAAATACCGCAGCAGATTGCTTAAATAATGTAGCAGAGTCCTTAAATAATGCCACAGAGTCCTTAAATAATGCAGCAGAGTCCTTAAATAATGCAACAAAGTCCTTAAATAATGCAGCAGAGTCCTTAAATACTGAAGCAGAGTCCTTAAATATTGCAGCAAAGTCTTTAAATAATGCAGCAGAGTCCTTAAATACCGCAGCAGAGTCCTTAAATATTGCAGCAAAGTACTTAAATAATGCAGCAGAGTCCTTAAATAATGCAACAAAGTCCTTAAATAATGCAGCAGAATCCTTAAATAATGCAACAAAGTCCTTAAGTAATAATGAAGAGTCCTTAAATACCGCAGCAGAGTCATTAAATAATGCAGCAAAGTCCTTAAATAATGCAGCAGAGTCCTTAAGTACCACAGCAGAGTGCTTAAATAATGCAACAGAGTCTACAAATGCTTCAGCAGAGTCATGAAATAATGCAGCATAGTCCTTAAATAATGCAGCAAATTCATTAAATAATGCAGCAGAGACCTTAAATAATGCAACAAAGTCCTTAAATAATGCAGCAGAGTCCTTAAATAATGCAGCAAAGTCCTTAAATAATGCTGCAGAGTCCTTAAATATTGCAGCAAATTCCTTAAATAATGCAGCAGAGTCCTTAAATACCGCAGCAGAGTCCTTACATAATGCAACAAAGTCACTAAATAATGCAGCAGAGTCCTTAAATAATGAAGCAGAGTCCTTAAATAATGCAGCAAAGTCCTTAAATAATGCTGCAGAGTCCTTAAATATTGCAGCAAATTCCTTAAATAATGCAGCAGAGTCCTTAAATACCGCAGCAGAGTCCTTACATAATGCAACAAAGTCACTAAATAATGCAGCAGAGTCCTTAAATAATGAAGCAGAGTCCTTAAATAATGCAGCAAATTCCTTAAATAATGTAGCAGAGTCCTTAAAAAATGCAACAAGATCCTTAAATAATGCAGCAGAATCCTTAAATAATGCAGCAAAGTCCTTAAATAATGCAACAGAGTCCTTAAATACTGAAGCAGAGTCCTTAAATAATGCAGCAGAGTCCTTAAATAATGCAGCAGAGTTCTAAAATGCTTCAGCAGAGTCCTTAAATATTGCAACAAAGTCCTAAAATAATGCAGCAGAATCCTTAAATACCGCAGCAGAGTCCTTAAATATTGCAGCAAAGTACTTAAATAATGCAGCAGAGTCCTTAAATAATGCAACAAAGTCCTTAAATAATGCAGCAGAATCCTTAAATAATGCAACAAAGTCCTTAAGTAATAATGAAGAGTCCTTAAATACCGCAGCAGAGTCATTAAATAATGCAGCAGAGTCCTTAAGTACCGCAGCAGAGTGCTTAAATAATGCAACAGAGTCTACAAATGCTTCAGCAGAGTCATGAAATAATGCAGCATAGTCCTTAAATAATGCAGCAAATTCATTAAATAATGCAGCAGAGACCTTAAATAATGCAACAAAGTCCTTAAATAATGCAGCAGAGTCCTTAAATAATGCAGCAAAGTCCTTAAATAATGCTGCAGAGTCCTTAAATATTGCAGCAAATTCCTTAAATAATGCAGCAGAGTCCTTAAATACCGCAGCAGAGTCCTTACATAATGCAACAAAGTCACTAAATAATGCAGCAGAGTCCTTAAATAATGAAGCAGAGTCCTTAAATAATGCAGCAAAGTCCTTAAATAATGCTGCAGAGTCCTTAAATATTGCAGCAAATTCCTTAAATAATGCAGCAGAGTCCTTAAATACCGCAGCAGAGTCCTTACATAATGCAACAAATTCACTAAATAATGCAGCAGAGTCCTTAAATAATGAAGCAGAGTCCTTAAATAATACAGCAAATTCCTTAAATAATGTAGCAGAGTCCTTAAAAAATGCAACAAAATCCTTAAATAATGCAGCAGAATCCTTAAATAATGCAGCAAAGTCCTTAAATAATGCAACAGAGTCCTTAAATACTGAAGCAGAGTCCTTAAATAATGCAGCAGAGTCCTTAAATAATGCAGCAGAGTTCTAAAATGCTTCAGCAGAGTCCTTAAATATTGCAACAAAGTCCTAAAATAATGCAGCAGAATCCTTAAATACCGCAGCAGAGTCCTTAAATATTGCAGCAAAGTACTTAAATAAGGCAGCAGAGTCCTTAAATAATGCAACAAAGTCCTTCAATAATGCAGCATAGTCCTTAACTAATGCAACAAAGTCAATAAATAATGCAGCAGAGTCCTTAAATAATGCAGCAATGTCCTTAAATAATGCAGCAGAGTCCTTAGATAATGCAACAACGTCCTTAAATAATGCAGCAGAGTCCTTAAATACCACAGCAGAGTACTTAAATAATTCAGCAAAGTCCTTAAATAATGCAGCAGAGTCCTTAAATAATGCAGCAGAGTCCTCAAATGCTTCAGCAGAGTCAATACATAATGCAGCAGAGTCCTTAAATAATGCAACAAAGTCCTTAAATAATGCAGCAGAGTCCTTAAATAATGCAGCAAAGTCCTTAAATAAAGCAGCAGAGTCCTTACATAATGCAACAAAGTCCTTAAATACCGCAGCAGATTGCTTACATAATGTAGCAGAGTCCTTAAATAATGCAACAGAGTCCTTAAATAATGCAGCAGAGTCCTCAAAAGCTTCAGAAGAGTCATTAAATAATGCAGCAGAGACCTTAAATAATGTAGCAAATTCATTAAATAATGCAGCAGAGACCTTAAATAATGCAACAAAGTCCTTAAATTATGCAGCCGAGTCCTTAAATAATACAGCAAAGCCCTTAAATAATGCAGCAGAGTCGTTAAGTAATGCAGCAAATTACTTAAATAATGCAGCAGTGTACTTAAATAATGCAACAAAGTCCATAAATAATGAAGCAAAGTCCTTAAATAATGCAGCAGAGTCCTTAAATACCGCAGCAGAGAACTTAAATAATGCAAGAAAGTCCCTAAATAATGCAGTAGAGTCCTTAAATCCTGAAGCAGAGTCCTAAAATAATGCAGCTAATTCCTTAAATAATGCAGTAGAGTCCTTAAATACCGCAGCAGAGTCCTTAAATAATTCAGCAAAGTCCTTAAATAATGCAGCAGAGTCCTTAAATTTTACAGCAGAGTCCTTAAGTGCCACAGCAGAGTCCTTAAATACCGCAGCAGAGTGCTTAATTAATGCAGCAGAGTCCTTAAATAATGCAGCAAAGTCCTTAAATACTGAAGCAGAGTCCTTAAATATTGCAACAAAGTCCTAAAATAATGCAGCAGAGTCCTTAAATAATGCAACAAAGTCCTTCAATAATGCAGCATAGTCCTTAACTAATGCAACAAACTCAATAAATAATGCAGCAGAGTCCTTAAATAATGCAGCAATGTCCTTAAATAATGCAGCAGAGTCCTTAGATAATGCAACAATGTCCTTAAATAATGCAGCAGAGTCCTTAAATACCGCAGCAGAGTACTTAAATAATTCAGCAAAGTCCTTAAATAATGCAGCAGAGTCCTTAAATAATGCAGCAGAGTCCTCAAATGCTTCAGCAGAGTCAATACATAATGCAGCAGAGTCCTTAAATAATGCAACAAAGTCCTTAAATAATGCAGCAGAGTCCTTAAATAATGCAGCAAAGTCCTTAAATAAAGCAGCAGAGTCCTTACATAATGCAACAAAGTCCTTAAATACCGCAGCAGATTGCTTACATAATGTAGCAGAGTCCTTAAATAATGCAACAGAGTCCTTAAATAATGCAGCAGAGTCCTCAAAAGCTTCAGAAGAGTCATTAAATAATGCAGCAGAGTCCTTAAATAATGTAGCAAATTCATTAAATATTGCAGCAGAGACCTTAAATAATGCAACAAAGTCCTTAAATTATGCAGCCGAGTCCTTAAATAATACAGCAAAGCCCTTAAATAATGCAGCAGAGTCGTTAAGTAATGCAGCAAATTACTTAAATAATGCAGCAGTGTACTTAAATAATGCAACAAAGTCCATAAATAATGAAGCAAAGTCCTTAAATAATGCAGCAGAGTCCTTAAATACCGCAGCAGAGAACTTAAATAATGCAAGAAAGTCCCTAAATAATGCAGTAGAGTCCTTAAATCCTGAAGCAGAGTCCTAAAATAATGCAGCTAATTCCTTAAATAATGCAGTAGAGTCCTTAAATACCGCAGCAGAGTCCTTAAATAATTCAGCAAAGTCCTTAAATAATGCAGCAGAGTCCTTAAATTTTACAGCAGAGTCCTTAAGTGCCACAGCAGAGTCCTTAAATACCGCAGCAGAGTGCTTAAATAATGCAGCAGAGTCCTTAAATAATGCAGCAAAGTCCTTAAATACTGAAGCAGAGTCCTTAAATATTGCAACAAAGTCCTAAAATAATGCAGCAGAGTCCTTAAATACCGCAGCAGAGTCGTTAAATATTGCAGCAAAGTACTTAAATAATGCAGCAGAGTCCTTAAATACCGCAGCAGATTGCTTAAATAATGTAGCAGAGTCCTTAAATAATGCAACAGAGTCCTTAAATAATGCAGCAGAGTCCTTAAATAATGCAACAAAGTCCTTAAATAATGCAGCAGAGTCCTTAAATACTGAAGCAGAGTCCTTAAATATTGCAGCAAAGTCCTTAAATAATGCATCAGAGTCCTTAAATACCGCAGCCGATTACTTAAATAATTCAGCAAAGTCCTTAAATAATGCAGCAGAGTCCTTAAGTGCCACAGCAGAGTCCTTAAATACCGCAGCGGAGTGCTTAAATAATGCAGCAGAGTCCTTAAATAATGCAGCACCATCCTTAAATAATGCAGCAAAGTCCTTAAATACTGAAGCAGAGTCCTTAAATATTGCAAAAAAGTCCTAAAATAATGCAGCAGAATCCTTAAATACCGCAGCAGAGTCCTTAAATATTGCAGCAAAGTACTTAAATAATTCAGCAGAGTCCTTAAATAATGCAACAAAGTCCTTAAATAATGCAGCATAGTCCTTAACTAATGCAACAAAGTCTATAAATAAGGCAGCAGAGTCCTTAAATAATGCAGCAAAGTCCTTAAATAATGCAGCAGAGTCCTTAGATAATGCAACAACGTCCTTAAATAATGCAGCAGAGTCCTTAAATAACTCAGCAGAGTACTTAAATAATTCAGCAAAGTCCTTAAATAATGCAGCAGAGTCCTTAAATAATGCAGCAGAGTCCTCAAATGCTTCAGCAGAGTGAATACATAATGCAGCAGAGTCCTTAAATAATGCAACAAAGTCCTTAAATAATGCAGCAGAGTCCTTAAATAATGCAGCAAAGTCCTTAAATAAAGCAGCAGAGTCCTTAAATAATGCAACAAAGTCCTTAAATAATGCAGCAGAGTCCTTAAATACTGAAGCAGAGTCCATATCTTTGCAGAAAAGTCCTTAAATACCGCAGCAGAGTCATTAAATTATGCAGCAAAGTCCTTAAATAATGCAGCAGAGTCCTGAAATACCGCAGCAGATTGCTTAAATAATGTAGCAGAGTCCTTAAATAATGCCACAGAGTCCTTAAATAATGCAGCAGAGTCCTTAAATAATGCAACAAAGTCCTTAAATAATGCAGCAGAGTCCTTAAATACTGAAGCAGAGTCCTTAAATATTGCAGCAAAGTCTTTAAATAATGCAGCAGAGTCCTTAAATACCGCAGCAGAGTCCTTAAATATTGCAGCAAAGTACTTAAATAATGCAGCAGAGTCCTTAAATAATGCAACAAAGTCCTTAAATAATGCAGCAGAATCCTTAAATAATGCAACAAAGTCCTTAAGTAATAATGAAGAGTCCTTAAATACCGCAGCAGAGTCATTAAATAATGCAGCAAAGTCCTTAAATAATGCAGCAGAGTCCTTAAGTACCGCAGCAGAGTGCTTAAATAATGCAACAGAGTCTACAAATGCTTCAGCAGAGTCATGAAATAATGCAGCATAGTCCTTAAATAATGCAGCAAATTCATTAAATAATGCAGCAGAGACCTTAAATAATGCAACAAAGTCCTTAAATAATGCAGCAGAGTCCTTAAATAATGCAGCAAAGTCCTTAAATAATGCTGCAGAGTCCTTAAATATTGCAGCAAATTCCTTAAATAATGCAGCAGAGTCCTTAAATACCGCAGCAGAGTCCTTACATAATGCAACAAAGTCACTAAATAATGCAGCAGAGTCCTTAAATAATGAAGCAGAGTCCTTAAATAATGCAGCAAAGTCCTTAAATAATGCTGCAGAGTCCTTAAATATTGCAGCAAATTCCTTAAATAATGCAGCAGAGTCCTTAAATACCGCAGCAGAGTCCTTACATAATGCAACAAAGTCACTAAATAATGCAGCAGAGTCCTTAAATAATGAAGCAGAGTCCTTAAATAATGCAGCAAATTCCTTAAATAATGTAGCAGAGTCCTTAAAAAATGCAACAAAATCCTTAAATAATGCAGCAGAATCCTTAAATAATGCAGCAAAGTCCTTAAATAATGCAACAGAGTCCTTAAATACTGAAGCAGAGTCCTTAAATAATGCAGCAGAGTCCTTAAATAATGCAGCAGAGTTCTAAAATGCTTCAGCAGAGTCCTTAAATATTGCAACAAAGTCCTAAAATAATGCAGCAGAATCCTTAAATACCGCAGCAGAGTCCTTAAATATTGCAGCAAAGTACTTAAATAAGGCAGCAGAGTCCTTAAATAATGCAACAAAGTCATTCAATAATGCAGCATAGTCCTTAACTAATGCAACAAAGTCAATAAATAATGCAGCAGAGTCCTTAAATAATGCAGCAATGTCCTTAAATAATGCAGCAGAGTCCTTAGATAATGCAACAACGTCCTTAAATAATGCAGCAGAGTCCTTAAATACCGCAGCAGAGTACTTAAATAATTCAGCAAAGTCCTTAAATAATGCAGCAGAGTCCTTAAATAATGCAGCAGAGTCCTCAAATGCTTCAGCAGAGTCAATACATAATGCAGCAGAGTCCTTAAATAATGCAACAAAGTCCTTAAATAATGCAGCAGAGTCCTTAAATAATGCAGCAAAGTCCTTAAATAAAGCAGCAGAGTCCTTACATAATGCAACAAAGTCCTTAAATAATGCAGCCGAGTCCTTAAATACTGAAGCAGAGTCCTTAAATTTGCAGCAAAGTCCTTAAATACCGCAGCAGAGTCATTAAATAATGCAGCAAAGTCCTTAAATAATGCAGCAGAGTCCTTAAATAATGCAGCAATGTCCTTAAATAATGCAGCAGAGTCCTTAGATAATGCAACAATGTCCTTAAATAATGCAGCAGAGTCCTTAAATACCGCAGCAGAGTACTTAAATAATTCAGCAAAGTCCTTAAATAATGCAGCAGAGTCCTTAAATAATGCAGCAGAGTCCTCAAATGCTTCAGCAGAGTCAATACATAATGCAGCAGAGTCCTTAAATAATGCAACAAAGTCCTTAAATAATGCAGCAGAGTCCTTAAATAATGCAGCAAAGTCCTTAAATAAAGCAGCAGAGTCCTTACATAATGCAACAAAGTCCTTAAATACCGCAGCAGATTGCTTACATAATGTAGCAGAGTCCTTAAATAATGCAACAGAGTCCTTAAATAATGCAGCAGAGTCCTCAAAAGCTTCAGAAGAGTCATTAAATAATGCAGCAGAGTCCTTAAATAATGTAGCAAATTCATTAAATATTGCAGCAGAGACCTTAAATAATGCAACAAAGTCCTTAAATTATGCAGCCGAGTCCTTAAATAATACAGCAAAGCCCTTAAATAATGCAGCAGAGTCGTTAAGTAATGCAGCAAATTACTTAAATAATGCAGCAGTGTACTTAAATAATGCAACAAAGTCCATAAATAATGAAGCAAAGTCCTTAAATAATGCAGCAGAGTCCTTAAATACCGCAGCAGAGAACTTAAATAATGCAAGAAAGTCCCTAAATAATGCAGTAGAGTCCTTAAATCCTGAAGCAGAGTCCTAAAATAATGCAGCTAATTCCTTAAATAATGCAGTAGAGTCCTTAAATACCGCAGCAGAGTCCTTAAATAATTCAGCAAAGTCCTTAAATAATGCAGCAGAGTCCTTAAATTTTACAGCAGAGTCCTTAAGTGCCACAGCAGAGTCCTTAAATACCGCAGCAGAGTGCTTAAATAATGCAGCAGAGTCCTTAAATAATGCAGCAAAGTCCTTAAATACTGAAGCAGAGTCCTTAAATATTGCAACAAAGTCCTAAAATAATGCAGCAGAGTCCTTAAATACCGCAGCAGAGTCGTTAAATATTGCAGCAAAGTACTTAAATAATGCAGCAGAGTCCTTAAATACCGCAGCAGATTGCTTAAATAATGTAGCAGAGTCCTTAAATAATGCAACAGAGTCCTTAAATAATGCAGCAGAGTCCTTAAATAATGCAACAAAGTCCTTAAATAATGCAGCAGAGTCCTTAAATACTGAAGCAGAGTCCTTAAATATTGCAGCAAAGTCCTTAAATAATGCATCAGAGTCCTTAAATACCGCAGCCGATTACTTAAATAATTCAGCAAAGTCCTTAAATAATGCAGCAGAGTCCTTAAGTGCCACAGCAGAGTCCTTAAATACCGCAGCGGAGTGCTTAAATAATGCAGCAGAGTCCTTAAATAATGCAGCACCATCCTTAAATAATGCAGCAAAGTCCTTAAATACTGAAGCAGAGTCCTTAAATATTGCAAAAAAGTCCTAAAATAATGCAGCAGAATCCTTAAATACCGCAGCAGAGTCCTTAAATATTGCAGCAAAGTACTTAAATAATTCAGCAGAGTCCTTAAATAATGCAACAAAGTCCTTAAATAATGCAGCATAGTCCTTAACTAATGCAACAAAGTCTATAAATAAGGCAGCAGAGTCCTTAAATAATGCAGCAAAGTCCTTAAATAATGCAGCAGAGTCCTTAGATAATGCAACAACGTCCTTAAATAATGCAGCAGAGTCCTTAAATAACTCAGCAGAGTACTTAAATAATTCAGCAAAGTCCTTAAATAATGCAGCAGAGTCCTTAAATAATGCAGCAGAGTCCTCAAATGCTTCAGCAGAGTGAATACATAATGCAGCAGAGTCCTTAAATAATGCAACAAAGTCCTTAAATAATGCAGCAGAGTCCTTAAATAATGCAGCAAAGTCCTTAAATAAAGCAGCAGAGTCCTTAAATAATGCAACAAAGTCCTTAAATAATGCAGCAGAGTCCTTAAATACTGAAGCAGAGTCCATATCTTTGCAGAAAAGTCCTTAAATACCGCAGCAGAGTCATTAAATTATGCAGCAAAGTCCTTAAATAATGCAGCAGAGTCCTGAAATACCGCAGCAGATTGCTTAAATAATGTAGCAGAGTCCTTAAATAATGCCACAGAGTCCTTAAATAATGCAGCAGAGTCCTTAAATAATGCAACAAAGTCCTTAAATAATGCAGCAGAGTCCTTAAATACTGAAGCAGAGTCCTTAAATATTGCAGCAAAGTCTTTAAATAATGCAGCAGAGTCCTTAAATACCGCAGCAGAGTCCTTAAATATTGCAGCAAAGTACTTAAATAATGCAGCAGAGTCCTTAAATAATGCAACAAAGTCCTTAAATAATGCAGCAGAATCCTTAAATAATGCAACAAAGTCCTTAAGTAATAATGAAGAGTCCTTAAATACCGCAGCAGAGTCATTAAATAATGCAGCAAAGTCCTTAAATAATGCAGCAGAGTCCTTAAGTACCGCAGCAGAGTGCTTAAATAATGCAACAGAGTCTACAAATGCTTCAGCAGAGTCATGAAATAATGCAGCATAGTCCTTAAATAATGCAGCAAATTCATTAAATAATGCAGCAGAGACCTTAAATAATGCAACAAAGTCCTTAAATAATGCAGCAGAGTCCTTAAATAATGCAGCAAAGTCCTTAAATAATGCTGCAGAGTCCTTAAATATTGCAGCAAATTCCTTAAATAATGCAGCAGAGTCCTTAAATACCGCAGCAGAGTCCTTACATAATGCAACAAAGTCACTAAATAATGCAGCAGAGTCCTTAAATAATGAAGCAGAGTCCTTAAATAATGCAGCAAAGTCCTTAAATAATGCTGCAGAGTCCTTAAATATTGCAGCAAATTCCTTAAATAATGCAGCAGAGTCCTTAAATACCGCAGCAGAGTCCTTACATAATGCAACAAAGTCACTAAATAATGCAGCAGAGTCCTTAAATAATGAAGCAGAGTCCTTAAATAATGCAGCAAATTCCTTAAATAATGTAGCAGAGTCCTTAAAAAATGCAACAAAATCCTTAAATAATGCAGCAGAATCCTTAAATAATGCAGCAAAGTCCTTAAATAATGCAACAGAGTCCTTAAATACTGAAGCAGAGTCCTTAAATAATGCAGCAGAGTCCTTAAATAATGCAGCAGAGTTCTAAAATGCTTCAGCAGAGTCCTTAAATATTGCAACAAAGTCCTAAAATAATGCAGCAGAATCCTTAAATACCGCAGCAGAGTCCTTAAATATTGCAGCAAAGTACTTAAATAAGGCAGCAGAGTCCTTAAATAATGCAACAAAGTCATTCAATAATGCAGCATAGTCCTTAACTAATGCAACAAAGTCAATAAATAATGCAGCAGAGTCCTTAAATAATGCAGCAATGTCCTTAAATAATGCAGCAGAGTCCTTAGATAATGCAACAACGTCCTTAAATAATGCAGCAGAGTCCTTAAATACCGCAGCAGAGTACTTAAATAATTCAGCAAAGTCCTTAAATAATGCAGCAGAGTCCTTAAATAATGCAGCAGAGTCCTCAAATGCTTCAGCAGAGTCAATACATAATGCAGCAGAGTCCTTAAATAATGCAACAAAGTCCTTAAATAATGCAGCAGAGTCCTTAAATAATGCAGCAAAGTCCTTAAATAAAGCAGCAGAGTCCTTACATAATGCAACAAAGTCCTTAAATAATGCAGCCGAGTCCTTAAATACTGAAGCAGAGTCCTTAAATTTGCAGCAAAGTCCTTAAATACCGCAGCAGAGTCATTAAATAATGCAGCAAAGTCCTTAAATAATGCAGCAGAGTCCTTAAATACCGCAGCAGATTGCTTTAATAATGTAGCAGAGTCCTTAAATAATGCAACAGAGTCCTTAAATAATGCAGCAGAGTCCTTAAATAATGCAACATAGTTCTTAAATAATGCAGCAAAGTCCTTAAATTATGCAGCAGAGTCCTTAAATACCGCAGCAGATTGCTTACATAATGTAGCAGAGTCCTTAAATAATGCAACAGAGTCCTTAAATAATGCAGCAGAGTCCTCAAAAGCTTCAGAAGAGTCATTAAATAATGCAGCAGCGTCCTTAAATAATGTAACAAATTCATTAAATAATGCAGCAGAGACCTTAAATAATGCAACAAAGTCCTTAAATTATGCAGCCGAGTCCTTAACTAATACAGCAAAGCCCTTAAATAATGCAGCAGAGTCGTTAAGTAATGCAGCAAATTACTTAAATAATGCAGCAGTGTACTTAAATAATGCAACAAAGTCCATAAATAATGAAGCAAAGTCCTTAAATAATGCAGCAGAGTCCTTAAATACCGCAGCAGAGAACTTAAATAATGCAAGAAAGTCCCTAAGTAATGCAGTAGAGTCCTTAAATCCTGAAGCAGAGTCCTAAAATAATGCAGCTAATTCCTTAAATAATGCAGTAGAGTCCTTAAATACCGCAGCAGAGTCCTTAAATAATTCAGCAAAGTCCTTAAATAATGCAGCAGAGTCCTTAAATTTTACAGCAGAGTCCTTAAGTGCCACAGCAGAGTCCTTAAATACCGCAGCAGAGTGCTTAAATAATGCAGCAGAGTCCTTAAATAATGCAGCAAAGTCCTTAAATACTGAAGCAGAGTCCTTAAATATTGCAACAAAGTCCTAAAATAATGCAGCAGAGTCCTTAAATACCGCAGCAGAGTCGTTAAATATTGCAGCAAAGTACTTAAATAATGCAGCAGAGTCCTTAAATACCGCAGCAGATTGCTTAAATAATGTAGCAGAGTCCTTAAATAATGCAACAGAGTCCTTAAATAATGCAGCAGAGTCCTTAAATAATGCAACAAAGTCCTTAAATAATGCAGCAGAGTCCTTAAATACTGAAGCAGAGTCCTTAAATATTGCAGCAAAGTCCTTAAATAATGCATCAGAGTCCTTAAATACCGCAGCCGATTACTTAAATAATTCAACAAAGTCCTTAAATAATGCAGCAGAGTCCTTAAGTGCCACAGCAGAGTCCTTAAATACCGCAGCAGAGTCATTAAATAATGCAGCAAAGTCCTTAAATAATGCAGCAGAGTACTTAAATACCGGAGCAGAGTGCTTAAATAATGCAGCAGAGTCCTTAAATAATGCAGCACCATCCTTAAATAATGCAGCAAAGTCCTTAAATACTGAAGCAGAGTCCTTAAATATTGCAAAAAAGTCCTAAAATAATGCAGCAGAATCCTTAAATACCGCAGCAGAGTCCTTAAATATTGCAGCAAAGTACTTAAATAATGCAGCAGAGTCCTTAAATAATGCAACAAAGTCCTTAAATAATGCAGCATAGTCCTTAACTAATGCAACAAAGTCTATAAATAATGCAGCAGAGTCCTTAAATAATGCAGCAAAGTCCTTAAATAATGCAGCAGAGTCCTTAGATAATGCAACAACGTCCTTAAATAATGCAGCAGAGTCCTTAAATAACGCAGCAGAGTACTTAAATAATTCAGCAAAGTCCTTAAATAATGCAGCAGAGTCCTTAAATAATGCAGCAGAGTCCTCAAATGCTTCAGCAGAGTGAATACATAATGCAGCAGAGTCCTTAAATAATGCAACAAAGTCCTTAAATAATGCAGCAGAGTCCTTAAATAATGCAGCAAAGTCCTTAAATAAAGCAGCAGAGTCCTTAAAAAATGCAACAAAGTCCTTAAATAATGCAGCAGAGTCCTTAAATACTGAAGCAGGGTCCTTATCTTTGCAGAAAAGTCCTTAAATACCGCAGCAGAGTCATTAAATTAAGCAGCAAAGTCCTTAAATAATGCAGCAGAGTCCTTAAATACCGCAGCAGATTGCTTAAATAATGTAGCAGAGTCATTAAATAATGCAACAGAGTCCTTAAATAATGCAGCAGAGTCCTTAAATAATGCAACAAAGTCCTTAAATAATGCAGCAGAGTCCTTAAATACTGAAGCAGAGTCCTTAAATATTGCAGCAAAGTCCTTAAATAATGCAGCAGAGTCCTTAAATACCACAGCAGAGTCCTTAAATATTGCAGCAAAGTACTTAAATAATGCAGCAGAGTCCTTAAATAATGCAACAAAGTCCTTAAATAATGCAGCAGAATCCTTAAATAATGCAACAAAGTCCTTAAGTAATAATGAAGAGTCCGTAAATACCGCAGCAGAGTCATTAAATAATGCAGCAAAGTCCTTAAATAATGCAGCAGAGTCCTTATGTACCGCAGCAGAGTGCTTAAATAATGCAACAGAGTCCTCAAATGCTTCAGCAGAGTCCTTAAATAATGCAGCATAGTCCTTAAATAATGCAGCAGAGACCTTAAATAATGCAACAAAGTCCTTAAATAATGCAGCAGAGTCCTTAAATAATGCAGCAAAGTCCTTAAATAATGCTGCAGAGTCCTTAAATATTGCAGCAAATTCCTTAAATAATGCAGCATAGTCCTTAAATACCGCAGCAGAGTCCTTACATAATGCAACAAAGTCACTAAATAATGCAGCAGAGTCCTTAAATAATGAAGCAGAGTCCTTAAATAATGCAGCAAATTCCTTAAATAATGTAGCAGAGTCATTAAAAAATGCAACAAAATCCTTAAATAATGCAGCAGAATCCTTAAATAATGCAGCAAAGTCCTTAAATAATGCAACAGAGTCCTTAAATACTGAAGCAGAGTCCTTAAATAATGCAGCAGAGTCCTTAAATAATGCAGCAGAGTTCTAAAATGCTTCAGCAGAGTCCTTAAATATTGCAACAAAGTCCTAAAATAATGCAGCAGAATCCTTAAATACCGCAGCAGAGTCCTTAAATATTGCAGCAAAGTACTTAAATAAGGCAGCAGAGTCCTTAAATAATGCAACAAAGTCCTTCAATAATGCAGCATAGTCCTTAACTAATGCAACAAAGTCAATAAATAATGCAGCAGAGTCCTTAAATAATGCAGCAACGTCCTTAAATAATGCAGCAGAGTCCTTAGATAATGCAACAACGTCCTTAAATAATGCAGCAGAGTCCTTAAATACCGCAGCAGAGTACTTAAATAATTCAGCAAAGTCCTTAAATAATGCAGCAGAGTCCTTAAATAATGCAGCAGAGTCCTCAAATGCTTCAGCAGAGTCAATACATAATGCAGCAGAGTCCTTAAATAATGCAACAAAGTCCTTAAATAATGCAGCAGAGTCCTTAAATAATGCAGCAAAGTCCTTAAATAAAGCAGCAGAGTCCTTACATAATGCAACAAAGTCCTTAAATAATGCAGCCGAGTCCTTAAATACTGAAGCAGAGTCCTTAAATTTGCAGCAAGGTAATTAAATACCGCAGCAGAGTCATTAAATAATGCAGCAAAGTCCTTAAATAATGCAACAGAGTCCTTAAATAATGCAGCAGAGTCCTTAAATAATGCAACATAGTTCTTAAATAATGCAGCAAAGTCCTTAAATTATGCAGCAGAGTCCTTAAATACCGCAGCAGATTGCTTATATAATGTAGCAGAGTCCTTAAATAATGCAACAGAGTCCTTAAATAATGCAGCAGAGTCCTCAAAAGCTTCAGAAGAGTCATTAAATAATGCAGCAGAGTCCTTAAATAATGTAGCAAATTCATTAAATAATGCAGCAGAGACCTTAAATAATGCAACAAAGTCCTTAAATTATGCAGCCGAGTCCTTAAATAATACAGCAAAGCCCTTAAATAATGCAGCAGAGTCGTTAAGTAATGCAGCAAATTACTTAAATAATGCAGCAGTGTACTTAAATAATGCAACAAAGTCCATAAATAATGAAGCAAAGTCCTTAAATAATGCTGCAGAGTCCTTAAATATTGCAGCAAATTCCTTAAATAATGCAGCAGAGTCCTTAAATACCGCAGCAGAGTCCTTACATAATGCAACAAAGTCACTAAATAATGCAGCAGAGTCCTTAAATAATGAAGCAGAGTCCTTAAATAATGCAGCAAAGTCCTTAAATAATGCTGCAGAGTCCTTAAATATTGCAGCAAATTCCTTAAATAATGCAGCAGAGTCCTTAAATACCGCAGCAGAGTCCTTACATAATGCAACAAAGTCACTAAATAATGCAGCAGAGTCCTTAAATAATGAAGCAGAGTCCTTAAATAATGCAGCAAATTCCTTAAATAATGTAGCAGAGTCCTTAAAAAATGCAACAAAATCCTTAAATAATGCAGCAGAATCCTTAAATAATGCAGCAAAGTCCTTAAATAATGCAACAGAGTCCTTAAATACTGAAGCAGAGTCCTTAAATAATGCAGCAGAGTCCTTAAATAATGCAGCAGAGTTCTAAAATGCTTCAGCAGAGTCCTTAAATATTGCAACAAAGTCCTAAAATAATGCAGCAGCATCCTTAAATACCGCAGCAGAGTCCTTAAATATTGCAGCAAAGTACTTAAATAAGGCAGCAGAGTCCTTAAATAATGCAACAAAGTCATTCAATAATGCAGCATAGTCCTTAACTAATGCAACAAAGTCAATAAATAATGCAGCAGAGTCCTTAAATAATGCAGCAATGTCCTTAAATAATGCAGCAGAGTCCTTAGATAATGCAACAACGTCCTTAAATAATGCAGCAGAGTCCTTAAATACCGCAGCAGAGTACTTAAATAATTCAGCAAAGTCCTTAAATAATGCAGCAGAGTCCTTAAATAATGCAGCAGAGTCCTCAAATGCTTCAGCAGAGTCAATACATAATGCAGCAGAGTCCTTAAATAATGCAACAAAGTCCTTAAATAATGCAGCAGATTCCTTAAATAATGCAGCAAAGTCCTTAAATAAAGCAGCAGAGTCCTTACATAATGCAACAAAGTCCTTAAATAATGCAGCCGAGTCCTTAAATACTGAAGCAGAGTCCTTAAATTTGCAGCAAAGTCCTTAAATACCGCAGCAGAGTCATTAAATAATGCAGCAAAGTCCTTAAATAATGCAGCAGAGTCCTTAAATACCGCAGCAGATTGCTTTAATAATGTAGCAGAGTCCTTAAATAATGCAACAGAGTCCTTAAATAATGCAGCAGAGTCCTTAAATAATGCAACATAGTTCTTAAATAATGCAGCAAAGTCCTTAAATTATGCAGCAGAGTCCTTAAATACCGCAGCAGATTGCTTACATAATGTAGCCGAGTCCTTAAATAATGCAACAGAGTCCTTAAATAATGCAGCAGAGTCCTCAAAAGCTTCAGAAGAGTCATTAAATAATGCAGCAGCGTCCTTAAATAATGTAACAAATTCATTAAATAATGCAGCAGAGACCTTAAATAATGCAACAAAGTCCTTAAATTATGCAGCCGAGTCCTTAACTAATACAGCAAAGCCCTTAAATAATGCAGCAGAGTCGTTAAGTAATGCAGCAAATTACTTAAATAATGCAGCAGTGTACTTAAATAATGCAACAAAGTCCATAAATAATGAAGCAAAGTCCTTAAATAATGCAGCAGAGTCCTTAAATACCGCAGCAGAGAACTTAAATAATGCAAGAAAGTCCCTAAGTAATGCAGTAGAGTCCTTAAATCCTGAAGCA
Organism: Phyllobates terribilis; assembly: GCF_046119375.1. Classification (NCBI taxonomy): domain Eukaryota; kingdom Metazoa; phylum Chordata; class Amphibia; order Anura; family Dendrobatidae; genus Phyllobates; species Phyllobates terribilis. Next base: position 4,106,705 of record NW_027362840.1, on the reverse strand, counting down.
GAGTCCTAAAATAATGCAGCTAATTCCTTAAATAATGCAGTAGAGTCCTTAAATACCGCAGCAGAGTCCTTAAATAATTCAGCAAAGTCCTTAAATAATGCAGCAGAGTCCTTAAATTTTACAGCAGAGTCCTTAAGTGCCACAGCAGAGTCCTTAAATACCGCAGCAGAGTGCTTAAATAATGCAGCAGAGTCCTTAAATAATGCAGCAAAGTCCTTAAATACTGAAGCAGAGTCCTTAAATATTGCAACAAAGTCCTAAAATAATGCAGCAGAGTCCTTAAATACCGCAGCAGAGTCGTTAAATATTGCAGCAAAGTACTTAAATAATGCAGCAGAGTCCTTAAATACCGCAGCAGATTGCTTAAATAATGTAGCAGAGTCCTTAAATAATGCAACAGAGTCCTTAAATAATGCAGCAGAGTCCTTAAATAATGCAACAAAGTCCTTAAATAATGCAGCAGAGTCCTTAAATACTGAAGCAGAGTCCTTAAATATTGCAGCAAAGTCCTTAAATAATGCATCAGAGTCCTTAAATACCGCAGCCGATTACTTAAATAATTCAACAAAGTCCTTAAATAATGCAGCAGAGTCCTTAAGTGCCACAGCAGAGTCCTTAAATACCGCAGCAGAGTCATTAAATAATGCAGCAAAGTCCTTAAATAATGCAGCAGAGTACTTAAATACCGGAGCAGAGTGCTTAAATAATGCAGCAGAGTCCTTAAATAATGCAGCACCATCCTTAAATAATGCAGCAAAGTCCTTAAATACTGAAGCAGAGTCCTTAAATATTGCAAAAAAGTCCTAAAATAATGCAGCAGAATCCTTAAATACCGCAGCAGAGTCCTTAAATATTGCAGCAAAGTACTTAAATAATGCAGCAGAGTCCTTAAATAATGCAACAAAGTCCTTAAATAATGCAGCATAGTCCTTAACTAATGCAACAAAGTCTATAAATAATGCAGCAGAGTCCTTAAATAATGCAGCAAAGTCCTTAAATAATGCAGCAGAGTCCTTAGATAATGCAACAACGTCCTTAAATAATGCAGCAGAGTCCTTAAATAACGCAGCAGAGTACTTAAATAATTCAGCAAAGTCCTTAAATAATGCAGCAGAGTCCTTAAATAATGCAGCAGAGTCCTCAAATGCTTCAGCAGAGTGAATACATAATGCTGCAGAGTCCTTAAATAATGCAACAAAGTCCTTAAATAATGCAGCAGAGTCCTTAAATAATGCAGCAAAGTCCTTAAATAAAGCAGCAGAGTCCTTAAAAAATGCAACAAAGTCCTTAAATAATGCAGCAGAGTCCTTAAATACTGAAGCAGGGTCCTTATCTTTGCAGAAAAGTCCTTAAATACCGCAGCAGAGTCATTAAATTAAGCAGCAAAGTCCTTAAATAATGCAGCAGAGTCCTTAAATACCGCAGCAGATTGCTTAAATAATGTAGCAGAGTCATTAAATAATGCAACAGAGTCCTTAAATAATGCAGCAGAGTCCTTAAATAATGCAACAAAGTCCTTAAATAATGCAGCAGAGTCCTTAAATACTGAAGCAGAGTCCTTAAATATTGCAGCAAAGTCCTTAAATAATGCAGCAGAGTCCTTAAATACCACAGCAGAGTCCTTAAATATTGCAGCAAAGTACTTAAATAATGCAGCAGAGTCCTTAAATAATGCAACAAAGTCCTTAAATAATGCAGCAGAATCCTTAAATAATGCAACAAAGTCCTTAAGTAATAATGAAGAGTCCGTAAATACCGCAGCAGAGTCATTAAATAATGCAGCAAAGTCCTTAAATAATGCAGCAGAGTCCTTAAGTACCGCAGCAGAGTGCTTAAATAATGCAACAGAGTCCTCAAATGCTTCAGCAGAGTCCTTAAATAATGCAGCATAGTCCTTAAATAATGCAGCAGAGACCTTAAATAATGCAACAAAGTCCTTAAATAATGCAGCAGAGTCCTTAAATAATGCAGCAAAGTCCTTAAATAATGCTGCAGAGTCCTTAAATATTGCAGCAAATTCCTTAAATAATGCAGCATAGTCCTTAAATACCGCAGCAGAGTCCTTACATAATGCAACAAAGTCACTAAATAATGCAGCAGAGTCCTTAAATAATGAAACAGAGTCCTTAAATAATGCAGCAAATTCCTTAAATAATGTAGCAGAGTCATTAAAAAATGCAACAAAATCCTTAAATAATGCAGCAGAATCCTTAAATAATGCAGCAAAGTCCTTAAATAATGCAACAGAGTCCTTAAATACTGAAGCAGAGTCCTTAAATAATGCAGCAGAGTCCTTAAATAATGCAGCAGAGTTCTAAAATGCTTCAGCAGAGTCCTTAAATATTGCAACAAAGTCCTAAAATAATGCAGCAGAATCCTTAAATACCGCAGCAGAGTCCTTAAATATTGCAGCAAAGTACTTAAATAAGGCAGCAGAGTCCTTAAATAATGCAACAAAGTCCTTCAATAATGCAGCATAGTCCTTAACTAATGCAACAAAGTCAATAAATAATGCAGCAGAGTCCTTAAATAATGCAGCAACGTCCTTAAATAATGCAGCAGAGTCCTTAGATAATGCAACAACGTCCTTAAATAATGCAGCAGAGTCCTTAAATACCGCAGCAGAGTACTTAAATAATTCAGCAAAGTCCTTAAATAATGCAGCAGAGTCCTTAAATAATGCAGCAGAGTCCTCAAATGCTTCAGCAGAGTCAATACATAATGCAGCAGAGTCCTTAAATAATGCAACAAAGTCCTTAAATAATGCAGCAGAGTCCTTAAATAATGCAGCAAAGTCCTTAAATAAAGCAGCAGAGTCCTTACATAATGCAACAAAGTCCTTAAATAATGCAGCCGAGTCCTTAAATACTGAAGCAGAGTCCTTAAATTTGCAGCAAGGTCCTTAAATACCGCAGCAGAGTCATTAAATAATGCAGCAAAGTCCTTAAATAATGCAACAGAGTCCTTAAATAATGCAGCAGAGTCCTTAAATAATGCAACATAGTTCTTAAATAATGCAGCAAAGTCCTTAAATTATGCAGCAGAGTCCTTAAATACCGCAGCAGATTGCTTATATAATGTAGCAGAGTCCTTAAATAATGCAACAGAGTCCTTAAATAATGCAGCAGAGTCCTCAAAAGCTTCAGAAGAGTCATTAAATAATGCAGCAGAGTCCTTAAATAATGTAGCAAATTCATTAAATAATGCAGCAGAGACCTTAAATAATGCAACAAAGTCCTTAAATTATGCAGCCGAGTCCTTAAATAATACAGCAAAGCCCTTAAATAATGCAGCAGAGTCGTTAAGTAATGCAGCAAATTACTTAAATAATGCAGCAGTGTACTTAAATAATGCAACAAAGTCCATAAATAATGAAGCAAAGTCCTTAAATAATGCAGCAGAGTCCTTAAATACCGCAGCAGAGAACTTAAATAATGCAAGAAAGTCCCTAAATAATGCAGTAGAGTCCTTAAATCCTGAAGCAGAGTCCTAAAATAATGCAGCTAATTCCTTAAATAATGCAGTAGAGTCCTTAAATACCGCAGCAGAGTCCTTAAATAATTCAGCAAAGTCCTTAAATAATGCAGCAGAGTCCTTAAATTTTACAGCAGAGTCCTTAAGTGCCACAGCAGAGTCCTTAAATACCGCAGCAGAGTGCTTAAATAATGCAGCAGAGTCCTTAAATAATGCAGCAAAGTCCTTAAATACTGAAGCAGAGTCCTTAAATATTGCAACAAAGTCCTAAAATAATGCAGCAGAGTCCTTAAATACCGCAGCAGAGTCGTTAAATATTGCAGCAAAGTACTTAAATAATGCAGCAGAGTCCTTAAATACCGCAGCAGATTGCTTAAATAATGTAGCAGAGTCCTTAAATAATGCAACAGAGTCCTTAAATAATGCAGCAGAGTCCTTAAATAATGCAACAAAGTCCTTAAATAATGCAGCAGAGTCCTTAAATACTGAAGCAGGGTCCTTAAATATTGCAGCAAAGTCCTTAAATAATGCATCAGAGTCCTTAAATACCGCAGCCGATTACTTAAATAATTCAGCAAAGTCCTTAAATAATGCAGCAGAGTCCTTAAGTGCCACAGCAGAGTCCTTAAATACCGCAGCGGAGTGCTTAAATAATGCAGCAGAGTCCTTAAATAATGCAGCACCATCCTTAAATAATGCAGCAAAGTCCTTAAATACTGAAGCAGAGTCCTTAAATATTGCAAAAAAGTCCTAAAATAATGCAGCAGAATCCTTAAATACCGCAGCAGAGTCCTTAAATATTGCAGCAAAGTACTTAAATAATGCAGCAGAGTCCTTAAATAATTCAACAAAGTCCTTAAATAATGCAGCATAGTCCTTAACTAATGCAACAAAGTCTATAAATAAGGCAGCAGAGTCCTTAAATAATGCAGCAAAGTCCTTAAATAATGCAGCAGAGTCCTTAGATAATGCAACAACGTCCTTAAATAATGCAGCAGAGTCCTTAAATAACGCAGCAGAGTACTTAAATAATTCAGCAAAGTCCTTAAATAATGCAGCAGAGTCCTTAAATAATGCAGCAGAGTCCTCAAATGCTTCAGCAGAGTGAATACATAACGCAGCAGAGTCCTTAAATAATGCAACAAAGTCCTTAAATAATGCAGCAGAGTCCTTAAATAATGCAGCAAAGTCCTTAAATAAAGCAGCAGAGTCCTTAAATAATGCAACACAGTCCTTAAATAATGCAGCAGAGTCCTTAAATACTGAAGCAGAGTCCATATCTTTGCAGAAAAGTCCTTAAAAACCGCAGCAGAGTCATTAAATTATGCAGCAAAGTCCTTAAATAATGCAGCAGAGTCCTTAAATACCGCAGCAGATTGCTTAAATAATGTAGCAGAGTCCTTAAATAATGCAACAGAGTCCTTAAATAATGCAGCAGAGTCCTTAAATAATGCAACAAAGTCCTTAAATAATGCAGCAGAGTCCTTAAATACTGAAGCAGAGTCCTTAAATATTGCAGCAAAGTCTTTAAATAATGCAGCAGAGTCCTTAAATACCGCAGCAGAGTCCTTAAATATTGCAGCAAAGTACTTAAATAATGCAGCAGAGTCCTTAAATAATGCAACAAAGTCCTTAAATAATGCAGCAGAATCCTTAAATAATGCAACAAAGTCCTTAAGTAATAATGAAGAGTCCTTAAATACCGCAGCAGAGTCATTAAATAATGCAGCAAAGTCCTTAAATAATGCAGCAGAGTCCTTAAGTACCGCAGCAGAGTGCTTAAATAATGCAACAGAGTCTACAAATGCTTCAGCAGAGTCATGAAATAATGCAGCATAGTCCTTAAATAATGCAGCAAATTCATTAAATAATACAGCATAGACCTTAAATAATGCAACAAAGTCCTTAAATAATGCAGCAGAGTCCTTAAATAATGCAGCAAAGTCCTTAAATAATGCTGCAGAGTCCTTAAATATTGCAGCAAATTCCTTAAATAATGCAGCAGAGTCCTTAAATACCGCAGCAGAGTCCTTACATAATGCAACAAAGTCACTAAATAATGCAGCAGAGTCCTTAAATAATGAAGCAGAGTCCTTAAATAATGCAGCAAAGTCCTTAAATAATGCTGCAGAGTCCTTAAATATTGCAGCAAATTCCTTAAATAATGCAGCAGAGTCCTTAAATACCGCAGCAGAGTCCTTACATAATGCAACAAAGTCACTAAATAATGCAGCAGAGTCCTTAAATAATGAAGCAGAGTCCTTAAATAATGCAGCAAATTCCTTAAATAATGTAGCAGAGTCCTTAAAAAATGCAACAAAATTATAAATAATGCAGCAGAATCCTTAAATAATACAGCAAAGTCCTTAAATAATGCAACAGAGTCCTTAAATACTGAAGCAGAGTCCTTAAATAATGCAGCAGAGTCCTTAAATAATGCAGCAGAGTTCTAAAATGCTTCAGCAGAGTCCTTAAATATTGCAACAAAGTCCTAAAATAATGCAGCAGAATCCTTAAATACCGCAGCAGAGTCCTTAAATATTGCAGCAAAGTACTTAAATAAGGCAGCAGAGTCCTTAAATAATGCAACAAAGTCCTTCAATAATGCAGCATAGTCCTTAACTAATGCAACAAAGTCAATAAATAATGCAGCAGAGTCCTTAAATAATGCAGCAACGTCCTTAAATAATGCAGCAGAGTCCTTAGATAATGCAACAACGTCCTTAAATAATGCAGCAGAGTCCTTAAATACCGCAGCAGAGTACTTAAATAATTCAGCAAAGTCCTTAAATAATGCAGCAGAGTCCTTAAATAATGCAGCAGAGTCCTCAAATGCTTCAGCAGAGTGAATACATAATGCAGCAGTGTCCTTAAATAATGCAACAAAGTCCTTAAATAATGCAGCAGAGTCCTTAAATAATGCAGCAAAGTCCTTAAATAAAGCAGCAGAGTCCTTACATAATGCAACAAAGTCCTTAAATAATGCAGCCGAGTCCTTAAATACTGAAGCAGAGTCCTTAAATTTGCAGCAAAGTCCTTAAATAATGCAGCACCATCCTTAAATAATGCAGCAAAGTCCTTAAATACTGAAGCAGAGTCCTTAAATATTGCAAAAAAGTCCTAAAATAATACAGCAGAATCCTTAAATACCGCAGCAGAGTCCTTAAATATTGCAGCAAAGTACTTAAATAATGCAGCAGAGTCCTTAAATAATGCAACAAAGTCCTTAAATAATGCAGCATAGTCCTTAACTAATGCAACAAAGTCTATAAATAATGCAGCAGAGTCCTTAAATAATGCAGCAAAGTCCTTAAATAATGCAGCAGAGTCCTTAGATAATGCAACAACGTCCTTAAATAATGCAGCAGAGTCCTTAAATAACGCAGCAGAGTACTTAAATAATTCAGCAAAGTCCTTAAATAAAGCAGCAGAGTCCTTAAATAATGCAACAAAGTCCTTAAATAATGCAGCAGAGTCCTTAAATACTGAAGCAGAGTCCATATCTTTGCAGAAAAGTCCTTAAAAGCCGCAGCAGAGTCATTAAATTATGCAGCAAAGTCCTTAAATAATGCAGCAGAGTCCTTAAATACCGCAGCAGATTGCTTAAATAATGTAGCAGAGTCCTTAAATAATGCAACAGAGTCCTTAAATAATGCAGCAGAGTCCTTAAATAATGCAACAAAGTCCTTAAATAATGCATCAGAGTCCTTAAATACTGAAGCAGAGTCCTTAAATATTGCAGCAAAGTCTTTAAATAATGCAGCAGAGTCCTTAAATACCGCAGCAGAGTCCTTAAATATTGCAGCAAAGTACTTAAATAATGCAGCAGAGTCCTTAAATAATGCAACAAAGTCCTTAAATAATGCAATAGAATCCTTAAATAATGCAACAAAGTCCTTAAGTAATAATGAAGAGTCCTTAAATACCGCAGCAGAGTCATTAAATAATGCAGCAAAGTCCTTAAATAATGCAGCAGAGTCCTTAAGTACCGCAGCAGAGTGCTTAAATAATGCAACAGAGTCTACAAATGCTTCAGCAGAGTCATGAAATAATGCAGCATAGTCCTTAAATAATGCAGCAAATTCATTAAATAATGCAGCAGAGACCTTAAATAATGCAACAAAGTCCTTAAATAATGCAGCAGAGTCCTTAAATAATGCAGCAAAGTCCTTAAATAATGCTGCAGAGTCCTTAAATATTGCAGCAAATTCCTTAAATAATGCAGCAGAGTCCTTAAATACCGCAGCAGAGTCCTTACATAATGCAACAAAGTCACTAAATAATGCAGCAGAGTCCTTAAATAATGAAGCAGAGTCCTTAAATAATGCAGCAAAGTCCTTAAATAATGCTGCAGAGTCCTTAAATATTGCAGCAAATTCCTTAAATAATGCAGCAGAGTCCTTAAATACCGCAGCAGAGTCCTTACATAATGCAACAAAGTCACTAAATAATGCAGCAGAGTCCTTAAATAATGAAGCAGAGTCCTTAAATAATGCAGCAAATTCCTTAAATAATGTAGCAGAGTCCTTAAAAAATGCAACAAAATTATAAATAATGCAGCAGAATCCTTAAATAATGCAGCAAAGTCCTTAAATAATGCAACAGAGTCCTTAAATACTGAAGCAGAGTCCTTAAATAATGCAGCAGAGTCCTTAAATAATGCAGCAGAGTTCTAAAATGCTTCAGCAGAGTCCTTAAATATTGCAACAAAGTCCTAAAATAATGCAGCAGAATCCTTAAATACCGCAGCAGAGTCCTTAAATATTGCAGCAAAGTACTTAAATAAGGCAGCAGAGTCCTTAAATAATGCAACAAAGTCCTTCAATAATGCAGCATAGTCCTTAACTAATGCAACAAAGTCAATAAATAATGCAGCAGAGTCCTTAAATAATGCAGCAACGTCCTTAAATAATGCAGCAGAGTCCTTAGATAATGCAACAACGTCCTTAAATAATGCAGCAGAGTCCTTAAATACCGCAGCAGAGTACTTAAATAATTCAGCAAAGTCCTTAAATAATGCAGCAGAGTCCTTAAATAATGCAGCAGAGTCCTCAAATGCTTCAGCAGAGTGAATACATAATGCAGCAGTGTCCTTAAATAATGCAACAAAGTCCTTAAATAATGCAGCAGAGTCCTTAAATAATGCAGCAAAGTCCTTAAATAAAGCAGCAGAGTCCTTACATAATGCAACAAAGTCCTTAAATAATGCAGCCGAGTCCTTAAATACTGAAGCAGAGTCCTTAAATTTGCAGCAAAGTCCTTAAATAATGCAGCACCATCCTTAAATAATGCAGCAAAGTCCTTAAATACTGAAGCAGAGTCCTTAAATATTGCAAAAAAGTCCTAAAATAATGCAGCAGAATCCTTAAATACCGCAGCAGAGTCCTTAAATATTGCAGCAAAGTACTTAAATAATGCAGCAGAGTCCTTAAATAATGCAACAAAGTCCTTAAATAATGCAGCATAGTCCTTAACTAATGCAACAAAGTCTATAAATAATACAGCAGAGTCCTTAAATAATGCAGCAAAGTCCTTAAATATTGCAGCAGAGTCCTTAGATAATGCAACAACGTCCTTAAATAATGCAGCAGAGTCCTTAAATAACGCAGCAGAGTACTTAAATAATTCAGCAAAGTCCTTAAATAATGCAGCAGAGTCCTTAAATAATGCAGCAGAGTCCTCAAATGCTTCAGCAGAGTGAATACATAATGCAGCAGAGTCCTTAAATAATGCAACAAAGTCCTTAAATAATGCAGCAGAGTCCTTAAATAATGCAGCAAAGTCCTTAAATAAAGCAGCAGAGTCCTTAAAAAATGCAACAAAGTCCTTAAATAATGCAGCAGAGTCCTTAAATACTGAAGCAGAGTCCTTATCTTTGCAGAAAAGTCCTTAAATACCGCAGCAGAGTCATTAAATTATGCAGCAAAGTCCTTAAATAATGCAGCAGAGTCCTTAAATACCGCAGCAGATTGCTTAAATAATGTAGCAGAGTCCTTAAATAATGCAACAGAGTCCTTAAATAATGCAGCAGAGTCCTTAAATAATGCAACAAAGTCCTTAAATAATGCAGCAGAGTCCTTAAATACTGAAGCAGAGTCCTTAAATATTGCAGCAAAGTCCTTAAATAATGCAGCAGAGTCCTTAAATTCCACAGCAGAGTCCTTAAATATTGCAGCAAAGTACTTAAATAATGCAGCAGAGTCCTTAAATAATGCAACAAAGTCCTTAAATAATGCAGCAGAATCCTTAAATAATGCAACAAAGTCCTTAAGTAATAATGAAGAGTCCGTAAATACCGCAGCAGAGTCATTATATAATGCAGCAAAGTCCTTAAATAATGCAGCAGAGTCCTTAAGTACCGCAGCAGAGTGCTTAAATAATGCAACAGAGTCCTCAAATGCTTCAGCAGAGTCCTTAAATAATGCAGCATAGTCCTTAAATAATGCAGCAGAGACCTTAAATAATGCAACAAAGTCCTTAAATAATGCAGCAGAGTCCTTAAATAATGCAGCAAAGTCCTTAAATAATGCTGCAGAGTCCTTAAATATTGCAGCAAATTCCTTAAATAATGCAGCAGAGTCCTTAAATACCGCAGCAGAGTCCTTACATAATGCAACAAAGTCACTAAATAATGCAGCAGAGTCCTTAAATAATGAAGCAGAGTCCTTAAATAATGCAGCAAATTCCTTAAATAATGTAACAGAGTCCTTAAAAAATGCAACAAAATCCTTAAATAATGCAGCAGAATCCCTAAATAATGCAGCAAAGTCCTTAAATAATGCAACAGAGTCCTTAAATACTGAAGCAGAGTCCTTAAATAATGCAGCAGAGTCCTTAAATAATGCAGCAGAGTTCTAAAATGCTTCAGCAGAGTCCTTAAATATTGCAACAAAGTCCTAAAATAATGCAGCAGAATCCTTAAATACCGCAGCAGAGTCCTTAAATATTGCAGCAAAGTACTTAAATAAGGCAGCAGAGTCCTTAAATAATGCAACAAAGTCCTTCAATAATGCAGCATAGTCCTTAACTAATGCAACAAAGTCAATAAATAATGCAGCAGAGTCCTTAAATAATGCAGCAACGTCCTTAAATAATGCAGCAGAGTCCTTAGATAATGCAACAACGTCCTTAAATAATGCAGCAGAGTCCTTAAATACCGCAGCAGAGTACTTAAATAATTCAGCAAAGTCCTTAAATAATGCAGCAGAGTCCTTAAATAATGCAGCAGAGTCCTCAAATGCTTCAGCAGAGTGAATACATAATGCAGCAGAGTCCTTAAATAATGCAACAAAGTCCTTAAATAATGCAGCAGAGTCCTTAAATAATGCAGCAAAGTCCTTAAATAAAGCAGCAGAGTCCTTACATAATGCAACAAAGTCCTTAAATAATGCAGCCGAGTCCTTAAATACTGAAGCAGAGTCCTTAGATTTGCAGCAAAGTCCTTAAATACCGCAGCAGATTGCTTAAATAATGTAGCAGAGTCATTAAATAATGCAACAGAGTCCTTAAATAATGCAGCAGAGTCCTTAAATAATGCAACAAAGTCCTTAAATAATGCAGCAGAGTCCTTAAATACTGAAGCAGAGTCCTTAAATATTGCAGTAAAGTCCTTAAATAATGCAGCAGAGTCCTTAAATACCACAGCAGAGTCCTTAAATATTGCAGCAAAGTACTTAAATAATGCAGCAGAGTCCTTAAATAATGCAACAAAGTCCTTAAATAATGCAGCAGAATCCTTAAATAATGCAACAAAGTCCTTAAGTAATAATGAAGAGTCCGTAAATACCGCAGCAGAGTCATTAAATAATGCAGCAAAGTCCATAAATAATGCAGCAGAGTCCTTAAGTACCGCAGCAGAGTGCTTAAATAATGCAACAGAGTCCTCAAATGCTTCAGCAGAGTCCTTAAATAATGCAGCATAGTCCTTAAATAATGCAGCAGAGACCTTAAATAATGCAACAAAGTCCTTAAATAATGCAGCAGAGTCCTTAAATAATGCAGCAAAGTCCTTAAATAATGCTGCAGAGTCCTTAAATATTGCAGCAAATTCCTTAAATAATGCAGCATAGTCCTTAAATACCGCAGCAGAGTCCTTACATAATGCAACAAAGTCACTAAATAATGCAGCAGAGTCCTTAAATAATGAAGCAGAGTCCTTAAATAATGCAGCAAATTCCTTAAATAATGTAGCAGAGTCATTAAAAAATGCAACAAAATCCTTAAATAATGCAGCAGAATCCTTAAATAATGCAGCAAAGTCCTTAAATAATGCAACAGAGTCCTTAAATACTGAAGCAGAGTCCTTAAATAATGCAGCAGAGTCCTTAAATAATGCAGCAGAGTTCTAAAATGCTTCAGCAGAGTCCTTAAATATTGCAACAAAGTCCTAAAATAATGCAGCAGAATCCTTAAATACCGCAGCAGAGTCCTTAAATATTGCAGCAAAGTACTTAAATAAGGCAGCAGAGTCCTTAAATAATGCAACAAAGTCCTTCAATAATGCAGCACAGTCCTTAACTAATGCAACAAAGTCAATAAATAATGCAGCAGAGTCCTTAAATAATGCAGCAACGTCCTTAAATAATGCAGCAGAGTCCTTAGATAATGCAACAACGTCCTTAAATAATGCAGCAGAGTCCTTAAATACCGCAGCAGAGTACTTAAATAATTCAGCAAAGTCCTTAAATAATGCAGCAGAGTCCTTAAATAATGCAGCAGAGTCCTCAAATGCTTCAGCAGAGTCAATACATAATGCAGCAGAGTCCTTAAATAATGCAACAAAGTCCTTAAATAATGCAGCAGAGTCCTTAAATAATGCAGCAAAGTCCTTAAATAAAGCAGCAGAGTCCTTACATAATGCAACAAAGTCCTTAAATAATGCAGCCGAGTCCTTAAATACTGAAGCAGAGTCCTTAAATTTGCAGCAAGGTCCTTAAATACCGCAGCAGAGTCATTAAATAATGCAGCAAAGTCCTTAAATAATGCAACAGAGTCCTTAAATAATGCAGCAGAGTCCTTAAATAATGCAACATAGTTCTTAAATAATGCAGCAAAGTCCTTAAATTATGCAGCAGAGTCCTTAAATACCGCAGCAGATTGCTTATATAATGTAGCAGAGTCCTTAAATAATGCAACAGAGTCCTTAAATAATGCAGCAGAGTCCTCAAAAGCTTCAGAAGAGTCATTAAATAATGCAGCAGAGTCCTTAAATAATGTAGCAAATTCATTAAATAATGCAGCAGAGACCTTAAATAATGCAACAAAGTCCTTAAATTATGCAGCCGAGTCCTTAAATAATACAGCAAAGCCCTTAAATAATGCAGCAGAGTCGTTAAGTAATGCAGCAAATTACTTAAATAATGCAGCAGTGTACTTAAATAATGCAACAAAGTCCATAAATAATGAAGCAAAGTCCTTAAATAATGCTGCAGAGTCCTTAAATATTGCAGCAAATTCCTTAAATAATGCAGCAGAGTCCTTAAATACCGCAGCAGAGTCCTTACATAATGCAACAAAGTCACTAAATAATGCAGCAGAGTCCTTAAATAATGAAGCAGAGTCCTTAAATAATGCAGCAAAGTCCTTAAATAATGCTGCAGAGTCCTTAAATATTGCAGCAAATTCCTTAAATAATGCAGCAGAGTCCTTAAATACCGCAGCAGAGTCCTTACATAATGCAACAAAGTCACTAAATAATGCAGCAGATTCCTTAAATAATGAAGCAGAGTCCTTAAATAATGCAGCAAATTCCTTAAATAATGTAGCAGAGTCCTTAAAAAATGCAACAAAATCCTTAAATAATGCAGCAGAATCCTTAAATAATGCAGCAAAGTCCTTAAATAATGCAACAGAGTCCTTAAATACTGAAGCAGAGTCCTTAAATAATGCAGCAGAGTCCTTAAATAATGCAGCAGAGTTCTAAAATGCTTCAGCAGAGTCCTTAAATATTGCAACAAAGTCCTAAAATAATGCAGCAGCATCCTTAAATACCGCAGCAGAGTCCTTAAATATTGCAGCAAAGTACTTAAATAAGGCAGCAGAGTCCTTAAATAATGCAACAAAGTCATTCAATAATGCAGCATAGTCCTTAACTAATGCAACAAAGTCAATAAATAATGCAGCAGAGTCCTTAAATAATGCAGCAATGTCCTTAAATAATGCAGCAGAGTCCTTAGATAATGCAACAACGTCCTTAAATAATGCAGCAGAGTCCTTAAATACCGCAGCAGAGTACTTAAATAATTCAGCAAAGTCCTTAAATAATGCAGCAGAGTCCTTAAATAATGCAGCAGAGTCCTCAAATGCTTCAGCAGAGTCAATACATAATGCAGCAGAGTCCTTAAATAATGCAACAAAGTCCTTAAATAATGCAGCAGAGTCCTTAAATAATGCAGCAAAGTCCTTAAATAAAGCAGCAGAGTCCTTACATAATGCAACAAAGTCCTTAAATAATGCAGCCGAGTCCTTAAATACTGAAGCAGAGTCCTTAAATTTGCAGCAAAGTCCTTAAATACCGCAGCAGAGTCATTAAATAATGCAGCAAAGTCCTTAAATAATGCAGCAGAGTCCTTAAATACCGCAGCAGATTGCTTTAATAATGTAGCAGAGTCCTTAAATAATGCAACAGAGTCCTTAAATAATGCAGCAGAGTCCTTAAATAATGCAACATAGTTCTTAAATAATGCAGCAAAGTCCTTAAATTATGCAGCAGAGTCCTTAAATACCGCAGCAGATTGCTTACATAATGTAGCAGAGTCCTTAAATAATGCAACAGAGTCCTTAAATAATGCAGCAGAGTCCTCAAAAGCTTCAGAAGAGTCATTAAATAATGCAGCAGCGTCCTTAAATAATGTAACAAATTCATTAAATAATGCAGCAGAGACCTTAAATAATGCAACAAAGTCCTTAAATTATGCAGCCGAGTCCTTAACTAATACAGCAAAGCCCTTAAATAATGCAGCAGAGTCGTTAAGTAATGCAGCAAATTACTTAAATAATGCAGCAGTGTACTTAAATAATGCAACAAAGTCCATAAATAATGAAGCAAAGTCCTTAAATAATGCAGCAGAGTCCTTAAATACCGCAGCAGAGAACTTAAATAATGCAAGAAAGTCCCTAAGTAATGCAGTAGAGTCCTTAAATCCTGAAGCAGAGTCCTAAAATAATGCAGCTAATTCCTTCAATAATGCAGTAGAGTCCTTAAATACCGCAGCAGAGTCCTTAAATAATTCAGCAAAGTCCTTAAATAATGCAGCAGAGTCCTTAAATTTTACAGCAGAGTCCTTAAGTGCCACAGCAGAGTCCTTAAATACCGCAGCAGAGTGCTTAAATAATGCAGCAGAGTCCTTAAATAATGCAGCAAAGTCCTTAAATACTGAAGCAGAGTCCTTAAATATTGCAACAAAGTCCTAAAATAATGCAGCAGAGTCCTTAAATACCGCAGCAGAGTCGTTAAATATTGCAGCAAAGTACTTAAATAATGCAGCAGAGTCCTTAAATACCGCAGCAGATTGCTTAAATAATGTAGCAGAGTCCTTAAATAATGCAACAGAGTCCTTAAATAATGCAGCAAAGTCCTTAAATAATGCAACAAAGTCCTTAAATAATGCAGCAGAGTCCTTAAATACTGAAGCAGAGTCCTTAAATATTGCAGCAAAGTCCTTAAATAATGCATCAGAGTCCTTAAATACCGCAGCCGATTACTTAAATAATTCAACAAAGTCCTTAAATAATGCAGCAGAGTCCTTAAGTGCCACAGCAGAGTCCTTAAATACCGCAGCAGAGTCATTAAATAATGCAGCAAAGTCCTTAAATAATGCAGCAGAGTACTTAAATACCGGAGCAGAGTGCTTAAATAATGCAGCAGAGTCCTTAAATAATGCAGCACCATCCTTAAATAATGCAGCAAAGTCCTTAAATACTGAAGCAGAGTCCTTAAATATTGCAAAAAAGTCCTAAAATAATGCAGCAGAATCCTTAAATACCGCAGCAGAGTCCTTAAATATTGCAGCAAAGTACTTAAATAATGCAGCAGAGTCCTTAAATAATGCAACAAAGTCCTTAAATAATGCAGCATAGTCCTTAACTAATGCAACAAAGTCTATAAATAATGCAGCAGAGTCCTTAAATAATGCAGCAAAGTCCTTAAATAATGCAGCAGAGTCCTTAGATAATGCAACAACGTCCTTAAATAATGCAGCAGAGTCCTTAAATAACGCAGCAGAGTACTTAAATAATTCAGCAAAGTCCTTAAATAATGCAGCAGAGTCCTTAAATAATGCAGCAGAGTCCTCAAATGCTTCAGCAGAGTGAATACATAATGCTGCAGAGTCCTTAAATAATGCAACAAAGTCCTTAAATAATGCAGCAGAGTCCTTAAATAATGCAGCAAAGTCCTTAAATAAAGCAGCAGAGTCCTTAAAAAATGCAACAAAGTCCTTAAATAATGCAGCAGAGTCCTTAAATACTGAAGCAGGGTCCTTATCTTTGCAGAAAAGTCCTTAAATACCGCAGCAGAGTCATTAAATTAAGCAGCAAAGTCCTTAAATAATGCAGCAGAGTCCTTAAATACCGCAGCAGATTGCTTAAATAATGTAGCAGAGTCATTAAATAATGCAACAGAGTCCTTAAATAATGCAGCAGAGTCCTTAAATAATGCAACAAAGTCCTTAAATAATGCAGCAGAGTCCTTAAATACTGAAGCAGAGTCCTTAAATATTGCAGCAAAGTCCTTAAATAATGCAGCAGAGTCCTTAAATACCACAGCAGAGTCCTTAAATATTGCAGCAAAGTACTTAAATAATGCAGCAGAGTCCTTAAATAATGCAACAAAGTCCTTAAATAATGCAGCAGAATCCTTAAATAATGCAACAAAGTCCTTAAGTAATAATGAAGAGTCCGTAAATACCGCAGCAGAGTCATTAAATAATGCAGCAAAGTCCTTAAATAATGCAGCAGAGTCCTTAAGTACCGCAGCAGAGTGCTTAAATAATGCAACAGAGTCCTCAAATGCTTCAGCAGAGTCCTTAAATAATGCAGCATAGTCCTTAAATAATGCAGCAGAGACCTTAAATAATGCAACAAAGTCCTTAAATAATGCAGCAGAGTCCTTAAATAATGCAGCAAAGTCCTTAAATAATGCTGCAGAGTCCTTAAATATTGCAGCAAATTCCTTAAATAATGCAGCATAGTCCTTAAATACCGCAGCAGAGTCCTTACATAATGCAACAAAGTCACTAAATAATGCAGCAGAGTCCTTAAATAATGAAGCAGAGTCCTTAAATAATGCAGCAAATTCCTTAAATAATGTAGCAGAGTCATTAAAAAATGCAACAAAATCCTTAAATAATGCAGCAGAATCCTTAAATAATGCAGCAAAGTCCTTAAATAATGCAACAGAGTCCTTAAATACTGAAGCAGAGTCCTTAAATAATGCAGCAGAGTCCTTAAATAATGCAGCAGAGTTCTAAAATGCTTCAGCAGAGTCCTTAAATATTGCAACAAAGTCATAAAATAATGCAGCAGAATCCTTAAATACCGCAGCAGAGTCCTTAAATATTCCAGCAAAGTACTTAAATAAGGCAGCAGAGTCCTTAAATAATGCAACAAAGTCCTTCAATAATGCAGCATAGTCCTTAACTAATGCAACAAAGTCAATAAATAATGCAGCAGAGTCCTTAAATAATGCAGCAACGTCCTTAAATAATGCAGCAGAGTCCTTAGATAATGCAACAACGTCCTTAAATAATGCAGCAGAGTCCTTAAATACCGCAGCAGAGTACTTAAATAATTCAGCAAAGTCCTTAAATAATGCAGCAGAGTCCTTAAATAATGCAGCAGAGTCCTCAAATGCTTCAGCAGAGTCAATACATAATGCAGCAGAGTCCTTAAATAATGCAACAAAGTCCTTAAATAATGCAGCAGAGTCCTTAAATAATGCAGCAAAGTCCTTAAATAAAGCAGCAGAGTCCTTACATAATGCAACAAAGTCCTTAAATAATGCAGCCGAGTCCTTAAATACTGAAGCAGAGTCCTTAAATTTGCAGCAAGGTCCTTAAATACCGCAGCAGAGTCATTAAATAATGCAGCAAAGTCCTTAAATAATGCAACAGAGTCCTTAAATAATGCAGCAGAGTCCTTAAATAATGCAACATAGTTCTTAAATAATGCAGCAAAGTCCTTAAATTATGCAGCAGAGTCCTTAAATACCGCAGCAGATTGCTTATATAATGTAGCAGAGTCCTTAAATAATGCAACAGAGTCCTTAAATAATGCAGCAGAGTCCTCAAAAGCTTCAGAAGAGTCATTAAATAATGCAGCAGAGTCCTTAAATAATGTAGCAAATTCATTAAATAATGCAGCAGAGACCTTAAATAATGCAACAAAGTCCTTAAATTATGCAGCCGAGTCCTTAAATAATACAGCAAAGCCCTTAAATAATGCAGCAGAGTCGTTAAGTAATGCAGCAAATTACTTAAATAATGCAGCAGTGTACTTAAATAATGCAACAAAGTCCATAAATAATGAAGCAAAGTCCTTAAATAATGCAGCAGAGTCCTTAAATACCGCAGCAGAGAACTTAAATAATGCAAGAAAGTCCCTAAATAATGCAGTAGAGTCCTTAAATCCTGAAGCAGAGTCCTAAAATAATGCAGCTAATTCCTTAAATAATGCAGTAGAGTCCTTAAATACCGCAGCAGAGTCCTTAAATAATTCAGCAAAGTCCTTAAATAATGCAGCAGAGTCCTTAAATTTTACAGCAGAGTCCTTAAGTGCCACAGCAGAGTCCTTAAATACCGCAGCAGAGTGCTTAAATGATGCAGCAGAGTCCTTAAATAATGCAGCAAAGTCCTTAAATACTGAAGCAGAGTCCTTAAATATTGCAACAAAGTCCTAAAATAATGCAGCAGAGTCCTTAAATACCGCAGCAGAGTCGTTAAATATTGCAGCAAAGTACTTAAATAATGCAGCAGAGTCCTTAAATACCGCAGCAGATTGCTTAAATAATGTAGCAGAGTCCTTAAATAATGCAACAGAGTCCTTAAATAACGCAGCAGAGTACTTAAATAATTCAGCAAAGTCCTTAAATAAAGCAGCAGAGTCCTTAAATAATGCAACAAAGTCCTTAAATAATGCAGCAGAGTCCTTAAATACTGAAGCAGAGTCCATATCTTTGCAGAAAAGTCCTTAAAAGCCGCAGCAGAGTCATTAAATTATGCAGCAAAGTCCTTAAATAATGCAGCAGAGTCCTTAAATACCGCAGCAGATTGCTTAAATAATGTAGCAGAGTCCTTAAATAATGCAACAGAGTCCTTAAATAATGCAGCAGAGTCCTTAAATAATGCAACAAAGTCCTTAAATAATGCATCAGAGTCCTTAAATACTGAAGCAGAGTCCTTAAATATTGCAGCAAAGTCTTTAAATAATGCAGCAGAGTCCTTAAATACCGCAGCAGAGTCCTTAAATATTGCAGCAAAGTACTTAAATAATGCAGCAGAGTCCTTAAATAATGCAACAAAGTCCTTAAATAATGCAATAGAATCCTTAAATAATGCAACAAAGTCCTTAAGTAATAATGAAGAGTCCTTAAATACCGCAGCAGAGTCATTAAATAATGCAGCAAAGTCCTTAAATAATGCAGCAGAGTCCTTAAGTACCGCAGCAGAGTGCTTAAATAATGCAACAGAGTCTACAAATGCTTCAGCAGAGTCATGAAATAATGCAGCATAGTCCTTAAATAATGCAGCAAATTCATTAAATAATGCAGCAGAGACCTTAAATAATGCAACAAAGTCCTTAAATAATGCAGCAGAGTCCTTAAATAATGCAGCAAAGTCCTTAAATAATGCTGCAGAGTCCTTAAATATTGCAGCAAATTCCTTAAATAATGCAGCAGAGTCCTTAAATACCGCAGCAGAGTCCTTACATAATGCAACAAAGTCACTAAATAATGCAGCAGAGTCCTTAAATAATGAAGCAGAGTCCTTAAATAATGCAGCAAAGTCCTTAAATAATGCTGCAGAGTCCTTAAATATTGCAGCAAATTCCTTAAATAATGCAGCAGAGTCCTTAAATACCGCAGCAGAGTCCTTACATAATGCAACAAAGTCACTAAATAATGCAGCAGAGTCCTTAAATAATGAAGCAGAGTCCTTAAATAATGCAGCAAATTCCTTAAATAATGTAGCAGAGTCCTTAAAAAATGCAATAAAATTATAAATAATGCAGCAGAATCCTTAAATAATGCAGCAAAGTCCTTAAATAATGCAACAGAGTCCTTAAATACTGAAGCAGAGTCCTTAAATAATGCAGCAGAGTCCTTAAATAATGCAGCAGAGTTCTAAAATGCTTCAGCAGAGTCCTTAAATATTGCAACAAAGTCCTAAAATAATGCAGCAGAATCCTTAAATACCGCAGCAGAGTCCTTAAATATTGCAGCAAAGTACTTAAATAAGGCAGCAGAGTCCTTAAATAATGCAACAAAGTCCTTCAATAATGCAGCATAGTCCTTAACTAATGCAACAAAGTCAATAAATAATGCAGCAGAGTCCTTAAATAATGCAGCAACGTCCTTAAATAATGCAGCAGAGTCCTTAGATAATGCAACAACGTCCTTAAATAATGCAGCAGAGTCCTTAAATACCGCAGCAGAGTACTTAAATAATTCAGCAAAGTCCTTAAATAATGCAGCAGAGTCCTTAAATAATGCAGCAGAGTCCTCAAATGCTTCAGCAGAGTGAATACATAATGCAGCAGTGTCCTTAAATAATGCAACAAAGTCCTTAAATAATGCAGCAGAGTCCTTAAATAATGCAGCAAAGTCCTTAAATAAAGCAGCAGAGTCCTTACATAATGCAACAAAGTCCTTAAATAATGCAGCCGAGTCCTTAAATACTGAAGCAGAGTCCTTAAATTTGCAGCAAAGTCCTTAAATAATGCAGCACCATCCTTAAATAATGCAGCAAAGTCCTTAAATACTGAAGCAGAGTCCTTAAATATTGCAAAAAAGTCCTAAAATAATGCAGCAGAATCCTTAAATACCGCAGCAGAGTCCTTAAATATTGCAGCAAAGTACTTAAATAATGCAGCAGAGTCCTTAAATAATGCAACAAAGTCCTTAAATAATGCAGCATAGTCCTTAACTAATGCAACAAAGTCTATAAATAATACAGCAGAGTCCTTAAATAATGCAGCAAAGTCCTTAAATATTGCAGCAGAGTCCTTAGATAATGCAACAACGTCCTTAAATAATGCAGCAGAGTCCTTAAATAACGCAGCAGAGTACTTAAATAATTCAGCAAAGTCCTTAAATAATGCAGCAGAGTCCTTAAATAATGCAGCAGAGTCCTCAAATGCCTCAGCAGAGTGAATACATAATGCAGCAGAGTCCTTAAATAATGCAACAAAGTCCTTAAATAATGCAGCAGAGTCCTTAAATAATGCAGCAAAGTCCTTAAATAAAGCAGCAGAGTCCTTAAAAAATGCAACAAAGTCCTTAAATAATGCAGCAGAGTCCTTAAATACTGAAGCAGAGTCCTTATCTTTGCAGAAAAGTCCTTAAATACCGCAGCAGAGTCATTAAATTATGCAGCAAAGTCCTTAAATAATGCAGCAGAGTCCTTAAATACCGCAGCAGATTGCTTAAATAATGTAGCAGAGTCCTTAAATAATGCAGCAGAGTCCTTAAATAATGCAGCAGAGTCCTCAAATGCTTCAGCAGAGTCAATACATAATGCAGCAGAGTCCTTAAATAATGCAACAAAGTCCTTAAATAATGCAGCAGAGTCCTTAAATAATGCAGCAAAGTCCTTAAATAAAGCAGCAGAGTCCTTACATAATGCAACAAAGTCCTTAAATACCGCAGCAGATTGCTTACATAATGTAGCAGAGTCCTTAAATAATGCAACAGAGTCCTTAAATAATGCAGCAGAGTCCTCAAAAGCTTCAGAAGAGTCATTAAATAATGCAGCAGAGTCCTTAAATAATGTAGCAAATTCATTAAATATTGCAGCAGAGACCTTAAATAATGCAACAAAGTCCTTAAATTATGCAGCCGAGTCCTTAAATAATACAGCAAAGCCCTTAAATAATGCAGCAGAGTCGTTAAGTAATGCAGCAAATTACTTAAATAATGCAGCAGTGTACTTAAATAATGCAACAAAGTCCATAAATAATGAAGCAAAGTCCTTAAATAATGCAGCAGAGTCCTTAAATACCGCAGCAGAGAACTTAAATAATGCAAGAAAGTCCCTAAATAATGCAGTAGAGTCCTTAAATCCTGAAGCAGAGTCCTAAAATAATGCAGCTAATTCCTTAAATAATGCAGTAGAGTCCTTAAATACCGCAGCAGAGTCCTTAAATAATTCAGCAAAGTCCTTAAATAATGCAGCAGAGTCCTTAAATTTTACAGCAGAGTCCTTAAGTGCCACAGCAGAGTCCTTAAATACCGCAGCAGAGTGCTTAAATAATGCAGCAGAGTCCTTAAATAATGCAGCAAAGTCCTTAAATACTGAAGCAGAGTCCTTAAATATTGCAACAAAGTCCTAAAATAATGCAGCAGAGTCCTTAAATACCGCAGCAGAGTCGTTAAATATTGCAGCAAAGTACTTAAATAATGCAGCAGAGTCCTTAAATACCGCAGCAGATTGCTTAAATAATGTAGCAGAGTCCTTAAATAATGCAACAGAGTCCTTAAATAATGCAGCAGAGTCCTTAAATAATGCAACAAAGTCCTTAAATAATGCAGCAGAGTCCTTAAATACTGAAGCAGAGTCCTTAAATATTGCAGCAAAGTCCTTAAATAATGCATCAGAGTCCTTAAATACCGCAGCCGATTACTTAAATAATTCAGCAAAGTCCTTAAATAATGCAGCAGAGTCCTTAAGTGCCACAGCAGAGTCCTTAAATACCGCAGCGGAGTGCTTAAATAATGCAGCAGAGTCCTTAAATAATGCAGCACCATCCTTAAATAATGCAGCAAAGTCCTTAAATACTGAAGCAGAGTCCTTAAATATTGCAAAAAAGTCCTAAAATAATGCAGCAGAATCCTTAAATACCGCAGCAGAGTCCTTAAATATTGCAGCAAAGTACTTAAATAATTCAGCAGAGTCCTTAAATAATGCAACAAAGTCCTTAAATAATGCAGCATAGTCCTTAACTAATGCAACAAAGTCTATAAATAAGGCAGCAGAGTCCTTAAATAATGCAGCAAAGTCCTTAAATAATGCAGCAGAGTCCTTAGATAATGCAACAACGTCCTTAAATAATGCAGCAGAGTCCTTAAATAACTCAGCAGAGTACTTAAATAATTCAGCAAAGTCCTTAAATAATGCAGCAGAGTCCTTAAATAATGCAGCAGAGTCCTCAAATGCTTCAGCAGAGTGAATACATAATGCAGCAGAGTCCTTAAATAATGCAACAAAGTCCTTAAATAATGCAGCAGAGTCCTTAAATAATGCAGCAAAGTCCTTAAATAAAGCAGCAGAGTCCTTAAATAATGCAACAAAGTCCTTAAATAATGCAGCAGAGTCCTTAAATACTGAAGCAGAGTCCATATCTTTGCAGAAAAGTCCTTAAATACCGCAGCAGAGTCATTAAATTATGCAGCAAAGTCCTTAAATAATGCAGCAGAGTCCTGAAATACCGCAGCAGATTGCTTAAATAATGTAGCAGAGTCCTTAAATAATGCCACAGAGTCCTTAAATAATGCAGCAGAGTCCTTAAATAATGCAACAAAGTCCTTAAATAATGCAGCAGAGTCCTTAAATACTGAAGCAGAGTCCTTAAATATTGCAGCAAAGTCTTTAAATAATGCAGCAGAGTCCTTAAATACCGCAGCAGAGTCCTTAAATATTGCAGCAAAGTACTTAAATAATGCAGCAGAGTCCTTAAATAATGCAACAAAGTCCTTAAATAATGCAGCAGAATCCTTAAATAATGCAACAAAGTCCTTAAGTAATAATGAAGAGTCCTTAAATACCGCAGCAGAGTCATTAAATAATGCAGCAAAGTCCTTAAATAATGCAGCAGAGTCCTTAAGTACCGCAGCAGAGTGCTTAAATAATGCAACAGAGTCTACAAATGCTTCAGCAGAGTCATGAAATAATGCAGCATAGTCCTTAAATAATGCAGCAAATTCATTAAATAATGCAGCAGAGACCTTAAATAATGCAACAAAGTCCTTAAATAATGCAGCAGAGTCCTTAAATAATGCAGCAAAGTCCTTAAATAATGCTGCAGAGTCCTTAAATATTGCAGCAAATTCCTTAAATAATGCAGCAGAGTCCTTAAATACCGCAGCAGAGTCCTTACATAATGCAACAAAGTCACTAAATAATGCAGCAGAGTCCTTAAATAATGAAGCAGAGTCCTTAAATAATGCAGCAAAGTCCTTAAATAATGCTGCAGAGTCCTTAAATATTGCAGCAAATTCCTTAAATAATGCAGCAGAGTCCTTAAATACCGCAGCAGAGTCCTTACATAATGCAACAAAGTCACTAAATAATGCAGCAGAGTCCTTAAATAATGAAGCAGAGTCCTTAAATAATGCAGCAAATTCCTTAAATAATGTAGCAGAGTCCTTAAAAAATGCAACAAAATCCTTAAATAATGCAGCAGAATCCTTAAATAATGCAGCAAAGTCCTTAAATAATGCAACAGAGTCCTTAAATACTGAAGCAGAGTCCTTAAATAATGCAGCAGAGTCCTTAAATAATGCAGCAGAGTTCTAAAATGCTTCAGCAGAGTCCTTAAATATTGCAACAAAGTCCTAAAATAATGCAGCAGAATCCTTAAATACCGCAGCAGAGTCCTTAAATATTGCAGCAAAGTACTTAAATAAGGCAGCAGAGTCCTTAAATAATGCAACAAAGTCATTCAATAATGCAGCATAGTCCTTAACTAATGCAACAAAGTCAATAAATAATGCAGCAGAGTCCTTAAATAATGCAGCAATGTCCTTAAATAATGCAGCAGAGTCCTTAGATAATGCAACAACGTCCTTAAATAATGCAGCAGAGTCCTTAAATACCGCAGCAGAGTACTTAAATAATTCAGCAAAGTCCTTAAATAATGCAGCAGAGTCCTTAAATAATGCAGCAGAGTCCTCAAATGCTTCAGCAGAGTCAATACATAATGCAGCAGAGTCCTTAAATAATGCAACAAAGTCCTTAAATAATGCAGCAGAGTCCTTAAATAATGCAGCAAAGTCCTTAAATAAAGCAGCAGAGTCCTTACATAATGCAACAAAGTCCTTAAATAATGCAGCCGAGTCCTTAAATACTGAAGCAGAGTCCTTAAATTTGCAGCAAAGTCCTTAAATACCGCAGCAGAGTCATTAAATAATGCAGCAAAGTCCTTAAATAATGCAGCAGAGTCCTTAAATAATGCAGCAATGTCCTTAAATAATGCAGCAGAGTCCTTAGATAATGCAACAATGTCCTTAAATAATGCAGCAGAGTCCTTAAATACCGCAGCAGAGTACTTAAATAATTCAGCAAAGTCCTTAAATAATGCAGCAGAGTCCTTAAATAATGCAGCAGAGTCCTCAAATGCTTCAGCAGAGTCAATACATAATGCAGCAGAGTCCTTAAATAATGCAACAAAGTCCTTAAATAATGCAGCAGAGTCCTTAAATAATGCAGCAAAGTCCTTAAATAAAGCAGCAGAGTCCTTACATAATGCAACAAAGTCCTTAAATACCGCAGCAGATTGCTTACATAATGTAGCAGAGTCCTTAAATAATGCAACAGAGTCCTTAAATAATGCAGCAGAGTCCTCAAAAGCTTCAGAAGAGTCATTAAATAATGCAGCAGAGTCCTTAAATAATGTAGCAAATTCATTAAATATTGCAGCAGAGACCTTAAATAATGCAACAAAGTCCTTAAATTATGCAGCCGAGTCCTTAAATAATACAGCAAAGCCCTTAAATAATGCAGCAGAGTCGTTAAGTAATGCAGCAAATTACTTAAATAATGCAGCAGTGTACTTAAATAATGCAACAAAGTCCATAAATAATGAAGCAAAGTCCTTAAATAATGCAGCAGAGTCCTTAAATACCGCAGCAGAGAACTTAAATAATGCAAGAAAGTCCCTAAATAATGCAGTAGAGTCCTTAAATCCTGAAGCAGAGTCCTAAAATAATGCAGCTAATTCCTTAAATAATGCAGTAGAGTCCTTAAATACCGCAGCAGAGTCCTTAAATAATTCAGCAAAGTCCTTAAATAATGCAGCAGAGTCCTTAAATTTTACAGCAGAGTCCTTAAGTGCCACAGCAGAGTCCTTAAATACCGCAGCAGAGTGCTTAAATAATGCAGCAGAGTCCTTAAATAATGCAGCAAAGTCCTTAAATACTGAAGCAGAGTCCTTAAATATTGCAACAAAGTCCTAAAATAATGCAGCAGAGTCCTTAAATACCGCAGCAGAGTCGTTAAATATTGCAGCAAAGTACTTAAATAATGCAGCAGAGTCCTTAAATACCGCAGCAGATTGCTTAAATAATGTAGCAGAGTCCTTAAATAATGCAACAGAGTCCTTAAATAATGCAGCAGAGTCCTTAAATAATGCAACAAAGTCCTTAAATAATGCAGCAGAGTCCTTAAATACTGAAGCAGAGTCCTTAAATATTGCAGCAAAGTCCTTAAATAATGCATCAGAGTCCTTAAATACCGCAGCCGATTACTTAAATAATTCAGCAAAGTCCTTAAATAATGCAGCAGAGTCCTTAAGTGCCACAGCAGAGTCCTTAAATACCGCAGCGGAGTGCTTAAATAATGCAGCAGAGTCCTTAAATAATGCAGCACCATCCTTAAATAATGCAGCAAAGTCCTTAAATACTGAAGCAGAGTCCTTAAATATTGCAAAAAAGTCCTAAAATAATGCAGCAGAATCCTTAAATACCGCAGCAGAGTCCTTAAATATTGCAGCAAAGTACTTAAATAATTCAGCAGAGTCCTTAAATAATGCAACAAAGTCCTTAAATAATGCAGCATAGTCCTTAACTAATGCAACAAAGTCTATAAATAAGGCAGCAGAGTCCTTAAATAATGCAGCAAAGTCCTTAAATAATGCAGCAGAGTCCTTAGATAATGCAACAACGTCCTTAAATAATGCAGCAGAGTCCTTAAATAACTCAGCAGAGTACTTAAATAATTCAGCAAAGTCCTTAAATAATGCAGCAGAGTCCTTAAATAATGCAGCAGAGTCCTCAAATGCTTCAGCAGAGTGAATACATAATGCAGCAGAGTCCTTAAATAATGCAACAAAGTCCTTAAATAATGCAGCAGAGTCCTTAAATAATGCAGCAAAGTCCTTAAATAAAGCAGCAGAGTCCTTAAATAATGCAACAAAGTCCTTAAATAATGCAGCAGAGTCCTTAAATACTGAAGCAGAGTCCATATCTTTGCAGAAAAGTCCTTAAATACCGCAGCAGAGTCATTAAATTATGCAGCAAAGTCCTTAAATAATGCAGCAGAGTCCTGAAATACCGCAGCAGATTGCTTAAATAATGTAGCAGAGTCCTTAAATAATGCCACAGAGTCCTTAAATAATGCAGCAGAGTCCTTAAATAATGCAACAAAGTCCTTAAATAATGCAGCAGAGTCCTTAAATACTGAAGCAGAGTCCTTAAATATTGCAGCAAAGTCTTTAAATAATGCAGCAGAGTCCTTAAATACCGCAGCAGAGTCCTTAAATATTGCAGCAAAGTACTTAAATAATGCAGCAGAGTCCTTAAATAATGCAACAAAGTCCTTAAATAATGCAGCAGAATCCTTAAATAATGCAACAAAGTCCTTAAGTAATAATGAAGAGTCCTTAAATACCGCAGCAGAGTCATTAAATAATGCAGCAAAGTCCTTAAATAATGCAGCAGAGTCCTTAAGTACCGCAGCAGAGTGCTTAAATAATGCAACAGAGTCTACAAATGCTTCAGCAGAGTCATGAAATAATGCAGCATAGTCCTTAAATAATGCAGCAAATTCATTAAATAATGCAGCAGAGACCTTAAATAATGCAACAAAGTCCTTAAATAATGCAGCAGAGTCCTTAAATAATGCAGCAAAGTCCTTAAATAATGCTGCAGAGTCCTTAAATATTGCAGCAAATTCCTTAAATAATGCAGCAGAGTCCTTAAATACCGCAGCAGAGTCCTTACATAATGCAACAAAGTCACTAAATAATGCAGCAGAGTCCTTAAATAATGAAGCAGAGTCCTTAAATAATGCAGCAAAGTCCTTAAATAATGCTGCAGAGTCCTTAAATATTGCAGCAAATTCCTTAAATAATGCAGCAGAGTCCTTAAATACCGCAGCAGAGTCCTTACATAATGCAACAAAGTCACTAAATAATGCAGCAGAGTCCTTAAATAATGAAGCAGAGTCCTTAAATAATGCAGCAAATTCCTTAAATAATGTAGCAGAGTCCTTAAAAAATGCAACAAAATCCTTAAATAATGCAGCAGAATCCTTAAATAATGCAGCAAAGTCCTTAAATAATGCAACAGAGTCCTTAAATACTGAAGCAGAGTCCTTAAATAATGCAGCAGAGTCCTTAAATAATGCAGCAGAGTTCTAAAATGCTTCAGCAGAGTCCTTAAATATTGCAACAAAGTCCTAAAATAATGCAGCAGAATCCTTAAATACCGCAGCAGAGTCCTTAAATATTGCAGCAAAGTACTTAAATAAGGCAGCAGAGTCCTTAAATAATGCAACAAAGTCATTCAATAATGCAGCATAGTCCTTAACTAATGCAACAAAGTCAATAAATAATGCAGCAGAGTCCTTAAATAATGCAGCAATGTCCTTAAATAATGCAGCAGAGTCCTTAGATAATGCAACAACGTCCTTAAATAATGCAGCAGAGTCCTTAAATACCGCAGCAGAGTACTTAAATAATTCAGCAAAGTCCTTAAATAATGCAGCAGAGTCCTTAAATAATGCAGCAGAGTCCTCAAATGCTTCAGCAGAGTCAATACATAATGCAGCAGAGTCCTTAAATAATGCAACAAAGTCCTTAAATAATGCAGCAGAGTCCTTAAATAATGCAGCAAAGTCCTTAAATAAAGCAGCAGAGTCCTTACATAATGCAACAAAGTCCTTAAATAATGCAGCCGAGTCCTTAAATACTGAAGCAGAGTCCTTAAATTTGCAGCAAAGTCCTTAAATACCGCAGCAGAGTCATTAAATAATGCAGCAAAGTCCTTAAATAATGCAGCAGAGTCCTTAAATACCGCAGCAGATTGCTTTAATAATGTAGCAGAGTCCTTAAATAATGCAACAGAGTCCTTAAATAATGCAGCAGAGTCCTTAAATAATGCAACATAGTTCTTAAATAATGCAGCAAAGTCCTTAAATTATGCAGCAGAGTCCTTAAATACCGCAGCAGATTGCTTACATAATGTAGCAGAGTCCTTAAATAATGCAACAGAGTCCTTAAATAATGCAGCAGAGTCCTCAAAAGCTTCAGAAGAGTCATTAAATAATGCAGCAGCGTCCTTAAATAATGTAACAAATTCATTAAATAATGCAGCAGAGACCTTAAATAATGCAACAAAGTCCTTAAATTATGCAGCCGAGTCCTTAACTAATACAGCAAAGCCCTTAAATAATGCAGCAGAGTCGTTAAGTAATGCAGCAAATTACTTAAATAATGCAGCAGTGTACTTAAATAATGCAACAAAGTCCATAAATAATGAAGCAAAGTCCTTAAATAATGCAGCAGAGTCCTTAAATACCGCAGCAGAGAACTTAAATAATGCAAGAAAGTCCCTAAGTAATGCAGTAGAGTCCTTAAATCCTGAAGCAGAGTCCTAAAATAATGCAGCTAATTCCTTAAATAATGCAGTAGAGTCCTTAAATACCGCAGCAGAGTCCTTAAATAATTCAGCAAAGTCCTTAAATAATGCAGCAGAGTCCTTAAATTTTACAGCAGAGTCCTTAAGTGCCACAGCAGAGTCCTTAAATACCGCAGCAGAGTGCTTAAATAATGCAGCAGAGTCCTTAAATAATGCAGCAAAGTCCTTAAATACTGAAGCAGAGTCCTTAAATATTGCAACAAAGTCCTAAAATAATGCAGCAGAGTCCTTAAATACCGCAGCAGAGTCGTTAAATATTGCAGCAAAGTACTTAAATAATGCAGCAGAGTCCTTAAATACCGCAGCAGATTGCTTAAATAATGTAGCAGAGTCCTTAAATAATGCAACAGAGTCCTTAAATAATGCAGCAGAGTCCTTAAATAATGCAACAAAGTCCTTAAATAATGCAGCAGAGTCCTTAAATACTGAAGCAGAGTCCTTAAATATTGCAGCAAAGTCCTTAAATAATGCATCAGAGTCCTTAAATACCGCAGCCGATTACTTAAATAATTCAACAAAGTCCTTAAATAATGCAGCAGAGTCCTTAAGTGCCACAGCAGAGTCCTTAAATACCGCAGCAGAGTCATTAAATAATGCAGCAAAGTCCTTAAATAATGCAGCAGAGTACTTAAATACCGGAGCAGAGTGCTTAAATAATGCAGCAGAGTCCTTAAATAATGCAGCACCATCCTTAAATAATGCAGCAAAGTCCTTAAATACTGAAGCAGAGTCCTTAAATATTGCAAAAAAGTCCTAAAATAATGCAGCAGAATCCTTAAATACCGCAGCAGAGTCCTTAAATATTGCAGCAAAGTACTTAAATAATGCAGCAGAGTCCTTAAATAATGCAACAAAGTCCTTAAATAATGCAGCATAGTCCTTAACTAATGCAACAAAGTCTATAAATAATGCAGCAGAGTCCTTAAATAATGCAGCAAAGTCCTTAAATAATGCAGCAGAGTCCTTAGATAATGCAACAACGTCCTTAAATAATGCAGCAGAGTCCTTAAATAACGCAGCAGAGTACTTAAATAATTCAGCAAAGTCCTTAAATAATGCAGCAGAGTCCTTAAATAATGCAGCAGAGTCCTCAAATGCTTCAGCAGAGTGAATACATAATGCAGCAGAGTCCTTAAATAATGCAACAAAGTCCTTAAATAATGCAGCAGAGTCCTTAAATAATGCAGCAAAGTCCTTAAATAAAGCAGCAGAGTCCTTAAAAAATGCAACAAAGTCCTTAAATAATGCAGCAGAGTCCTTAAATACTGAAGCAGGGTCCTTATCTTTGCAGAAAAGTCCTTAAATACCGCAGCAGAGTCATTAAATTAAGCAGCAAAGTCCTTAAATAATGCAGCAGAGTCCTTAAATACCGCAGCAGATTGCTTAAATAATGTAGCAGAGTCATTAAATAATGCAACAGAGTCCTTAAATAATGCAGCAGAGTCCTTAAATAATGCAACAAAGTCCTTAAATAATGCAGCAGAGTCCTTAAATACTGAAGCAGAGTCCTTAAATATTGCAGCAAAGTCCTTAAATAATGCAGCAGAGTCCTTAAATACCACAGCAGAGTCCTTAAATATTGCAGCAAAGTACTTAAATAATGCAGCAGAGTCCTTAAATAATGCAACAAAGTCCTTAAATAATGCAGCAGAATCCTTAAATAATGCAACAAAGTCCTTAAGTAATAATGAAGAGTCCGTAAATACCGCAGCAGAGTCATTAAATAATGCAGCAAAGTCCTTAAATAATGCAGCAGAGTCCTTATGTACCGCAGCAGAGTGCTTAAATAATGCAACAGAGTCCTCAAATGCTTCAGCAGAGTCCTTAAATAATGCAGCATAGTCCTTAAATAATGCAGCAGAGACCTTAAATAATGCAACAAAGTCCTTAAATAATGCAGCAGAGTCCTTAAATAATGCAGCAAAGTCCTTAAATAATGCTGCAGAGTCCTTAAATATTGCAGCAAATTCCTTAAATAATGCAGCATAGTCCTTAAATACCGCAGCAGAGTCCTTACATAATGCAACAAAGTCACTAAATAATGCAGCAGAGTCCTTAAATAATGAAGCAGAGTCCTTAAATAATGCAGCAAATTCCTTAAATAATGTAGCAGAGTCATTAAAAAATGCAACAAAATCCTTAAATAATGCAGCAGAATCCTTAAATAATGCAGCAAAGTCCTTAAATAATGCAACAGAGTCCTTAAATACTGAAGCAGAGTCCTTAAATAATGCAGCAGAGTCCTTAAATAATGCAGCAGAGTTCTAAAATGCTTCAGCAGAGTCCTTAAATATTGCAACAAAGTCCTAAAATAATGCAGCAGAATCCTTAAATACCGCAGCAGAGTCCTTAAATATTGCAGCAAAGTACTTAAATAAGGCAGCAGAGTCCTTAAATAATGCAACAAAGTCCTTCAATAATGCAGCATAGTCCTTAACTAATGCAACAAAGTCAATAAATAATGCAGCAGAGTCCTTAAATAATGCAGCAACGTCCTTAAATAATGCAGCAGAGTCCTTAGATAATGCAACAACGTCCTTAAATAATGCAGCAGAGTCCTTAAATACCGCAGCAGAGTACTTAAATAATTCAGCAAAGTCCTTAAATAATGCAGCAGAGTCCTCAAATGCTTCAGCAGAGTCAATACATAATGCAGCAGAGTCCTTAAATAATGCAACAAAGTCCTTAAATAATGCAGCAGAGTCCTTAAATAATGCAGCAAAGTCCTTAAATAAAGCAGCAGAGTCCTTACATAATGCAACAAAGTCCTTAAATAATGCAGCCGAGTCCTTAAATACTGAAGCAGAGTCCTTAAATTTGCAGCAAGGTCCTTAAATACCGCAGCAGAGTCATTAAATAATGCAGCAAAGTCCTTAAATAATGCAACAGAGTCCTTAAATAATGCAGCAGAGTCCTTAAATAATGCAACATAGTTCTTAAATAATGCAGCAAAGTCCTTAAATTATGCAGCAGAGTCCTTAAATACCGCAGCAGATTGCTTATATAATGTAGCAGAGTCCTTAAATAATGCAACAGAGTCCTTAAATAATGCAGCAGAGTCCTCAAAAGCTTCAGAAGAGTCATTAAATAATGCAGCAGAGTCCTTAAATAATGTAGCAAATTCATTAAATAATGCAGCAGAGACCTTAAATAATGCAACAAAGTCCTTAAATTATGCAGCCGAGTCCTTAAATAATACAGCAAAGCCCTTAAATAATGCAGCAGAGTCGTTAAGTAATGCAGCAAATTACTTAAATAATGCAGCAGTGTACTTAAATAATGCAACAAAGTCCATAAATAATGAAGCAAAGTCCTTAAATAATGCTGCAGAGTCCTTAAATATTGCAGCAAATTCCTTAAATAATGCAGCAGAGTCCTTAAATACCGCAGCAGAGTCCTTACATAATGCAACAAAGTCACTAAATAATGCAGCAGAGTCCTTAAATAATGAAGCAGAGTCCTTAAATAATGCAGCAAAGTCCTTAAATAATGCTGCAGAGTCCTTAAATATTGCAGCAAATTCCTTAAATAATGCAGCAGAGTCCTTAAATACCGCAGCAGAGTCCTTACATAATGCAACAAAGTCACTAAATAATGCAGCAGAGTCCTTAAATAATGAAGCAGAGTCCTTAAATAATGCAGCAAATTCCTTAAATAATGTAGCAGAGTCCTTAAAAAATGCAACAAAATCCTTAAATAATGCAGCAGAATCCTTAAATAATGCAGCAAAGTCCTTAAATAATGCAACAGAGTCCTTAAATACTGAAGCAGAGTCCTTAAATAATGCAGCAGAGTCCTTAAATAATGCAGCAGAGTTCTAAAATGCTTCAGCAGAGTCCTTAAATATTGCAACAAAGTCCTAAAATAATGCAGCAGCATCCTTAAATACCGCAGCAGAGTCCTTAAATATTGCAGCAAAGTACTTAAATAAGGCAGCAGAGTCCTTAAATAATGCAACAAAGTCATTCAATAATGCAGCATAGTCCTTAACTAATGCAACAAAGTCAATAAATAATGCAGCAGAGTCCTTAAATAATGCAGCAATGTCCTTAAATAATGCAGCAGAGTCCTTAGATAATGCAACAACGTCCTTAAATAATGCAGCAGAGTCCTTAAATACCGCAGCAGAGTACTTAAATAATTCAGCAAAGTCCTTAAATAATGCAGCAGAGTCCTTAAATAATGCAGCAGAGTCCTCAAATGCTTCAGCAGAGTCAATACATAATGCAGCAGAGTCCTTAAATAATGCAACAAAGTCCTTAAATAATGCAGCAGATTCCTTAAATAATGCAGCAAAGTCCTTAAATAAAGCAGCAGAGTCCTTACATAATGCAACAAAGTCCTTAAATAATGCAGCCGAGTCCTTAAATACTGAAGCAGAGTCCTTAAATTTGCAGCAAAGTCCTTAAATACCGCAGCAGAGTCATTAAATAATGCAGCAAAGTCCTTAAATAATGCAGCAGAGTCCTTAAATACCGCAGCAGATTGCTTTAATAATGTAGCAGAGTCCTTAAATAATGCAACAGAGTCCTTAAATAATGCAGCAGAGTCCTTAAATAATGCAACATAGTTCTTAAATAATGCAGCAAAGTCCTTAAATTATGCAGCAGAGTCCTTAAATACCGCAGCAGATTGCTTACATAATGTAGCAGAGTCCTTAAATAATGCAACAGAGTCCTTAAATAATGCAGCAGAGTCCTCAAAAGCTTCAGAAGAGTCATTAAATAATGCAGCAGCGTCCTTAAATAATGTAACAAATTCATTAAATAATGCAGCAGAGACCTTAAATAATGCAACAAAGTCCTTAAATTATGCAGCCGAGTCCTTAACTAATACAGCAAAGCCCTTAAATAATGCAGCAGAGTCGTTAAGTAATGCAGCAAATTACTTAAATAATGCAGCAGTGTACTTAAATAATGCAACAAAGTCCATAAATAATGAAGCAAAGTCCTTAAATAATGCAGCAGAGTCCTTAAATACCGCAGCAGAGAACTTAAATAATGCAAGAAAGTCCCTAAGTAATGCAGTAGAGTCCTTAAATCCTGAAGCAGAGTCCTAAAATAATGCAGCTAATTCCTTAAATAATGCAGTAGAGTCCTTAAATACCGCAGCAGAGTCCTTAAATAATTCAGCAAAGTCCTTAAATAATGCAGCAGAGTCCTTAAATTTTACAGCAGAGTCCTTAAGTGCCACAGCAGAGTCCTTAAATACCGCAGCAGAGTGCTTAAATAATGCAGCAGAGTCCTTAAATAATGCAGCAAAGTCCTTAAATACTGAAGCAGAGTCCTTAAATATTGCAACAAAGTCCTAAAATAATGCAGCAGAGTCCTTAAATACCGCAGCAGAGTCGTTAAATATTGCAGCAAAGTACTTAAATAATGCAGCAGAGTCCTTAAATACCGCAGCAGATTGCTTAAATAATGTAGCAGAGTCCTTAAATAATGCAACAGAGTCCTTAAATAATGCAGCAGAGTCCTTAAATAATGCAACAAAGTCCTTAAATAATGCAGCAGAGTCCTTAAATACTGAAGCAGAGTCCTTAAATATTGCAGCAAAGTCCTTAAATAATGCATCAGAGTCCTTAAATACCGCAGCCGATTACTTAAATAATTCAACAAAGTCCTTAAATAATGCAGCAGAGTCCTTAAGTGCCACAGCAGAGTCCTTAAATACCGCAGCAGAGTCATTAAATAATGCAGCAAAGTCCTTAAATAATGCAGCAGAGTACTTAAATACCGGAGCAGAGTGCTTAAATAATGCAGCAGAGTCCTTAAATAATGCAGCACCATCCTTAAATAATGCAGCAAAGTCCTTAAATACTGAAGCAGAGTCCTTAAATATTGCAAAAAAGTCCTAAAATAATGCAGCAGAATCCTTAAATACCGCAGCAGAGTCCTTAAATATTGCAGCAAAGTACTTAAATAATGCAGCAGAGTCCTTAAATAATGCAACAAAGTCCTTAAATAATGCAGCATAGTCCTTAACTAATGCAACAAAGTCTATAAATAATGCAGCAGAGTCCTTAAATAATGCAGCAAAGTCCTTAAATAATGCAGCAGAGTCCTTAGATAATGCAACAACGTCCTTAAATAATGCAGCAGAGTCCTTAAATAACGCAGCAGAGTACTTAAATAATTCAGCAAAGTCCTTAAATAATGCAGCAGAGTCCTTAAATAATGCAGCAGAGTCCTCAAATGCTTCAGCAGAGTGAATACATAATGCAGCAGAGTCCTTAAATAATGCAACAAAGTCCTTAAATAATGCAGCAGAGTCCTTAAATAATGCAGCAAAGTCCTTAAATAAAGCAGCAGAGTCCTTAAAAAATGCAACAAAGTCCTTAAATAATGCAGCAGAGTCCTTAAATACTGAAGCAGGGTCCTTATCTTTGCAGAAAAGTCCTTAAATACCGCAGCAGAGTCATTAAATTAAGCAGCAAAGTCCTTAAATAATGCAGCAGAGTCCTTAAATACCGCAGCAGATTGCTTAAATAATGTAGCAGAGTCATTAAATAATGCAACAGAGTCCTTAAATAATGCAGCAGAGTCCTTAAATAATGCAACAAAGTCCTTAAATAATGCAGCAGAGTCCTTAAATACTGAAGCAGAGTCCTTAAATATTGCAGCAAAGTCCTTAAATAATGCAGCAGAGTCCTTAAATACCACAGCAGAGTCCTTAAATATTGCAGCAAAGTACTTAAATAATGCAGCAGAGTCCTTAAATAATGCAACAAAGTCCTTAAATAATGCAGCAGAATCCTTAAATAATGCAACAAAGTCCTTAAGTAATAATGAAGAGTCCGTAAATACCGCAGCAGAGTCATTAAATAATGCAGCAAAGTCCTTAAATAATGCAGCAGAGTCCTTATGTACCGCAGCAGAGTGCTTAAATAATGCAACAGAGTCCTCAAATGCTTCAGCAGAGTCCTTAAATAATGCAGCATAGTCCTTAAATAATGCAGCAGAGACCTTAAATAATGCAACAAAGTCCTTAAATAATGCAGCAGAGTCCTTAAATAATGCAGCAAAGTCCTTAAATAATGCTGCAGAGTCCTTAAATATTGCAGCAAATTCCTTAAATAATGCAGCATAGTCCTTAAATACCGCAGCAGAGTCCTTACATAATGCAACAAAGTCACTAAATAATGCAGCAGAGTCCTTAAATAATGAAGCAGAGTCCTTAAATAATGCAGCAAATTCCTTAAATAATGTAGCAGAGTCATTAAAAAATGCAACAAAATCCTTAAATAATGCAGCAGAATCCTTAAATAATGCAGCAAAGTCCTTAAATAATGCAACAGAGTCCTTAAATACTGAAGCAGAGTCCTTAAATAATGCAGCAGAGTCCTTAAATAATGCAGCAGAGTTCTAAAATGCTTCAGCAGAGTCCTTAAATATTGCAACAAAGTCCTAAAATAATGCAGCAGAATCCTTAAATACCGCAGCAGAGTCCTTAAATATTGCAGCAAAGTACTTAAATAAGGCAGCAGAGTCCTTAAATAATGCAACAAAGTCCTTCAATAATGCAGCATAGTCCTTAACTAATGCAACAAAGTCAATAAATAATGCAGCAGAGTCCTTAAATAATGCAGCAACGTCCTTAAATAATGCAGCAGAGTCCTTAGATAATGCAACAACGTCCTTAAATAATGCAGCAGAGTCCTTAAATACCGCAGCAGAGTACTTAAATAATTCAGCAAAGTCCTTAAATAATGCAGCAGAGTCCTTAAATAATGCAGCAGAGTCCTCAAATGCTTCAGCAGAGTCAATACATAATGCAGCAGAGTCCTTAAATAATGCAACAAAGTCCTTAAATAATGCAGCAGAGTCCTTAAATAATGCAGCAAAGTCCTTAAATAAAGCAGCAGAGTCCTTACATAATGCAACAAAGTCCTTAAATAATGCAGCCGAGTCCTTAAATACTGAAGCAGAGTCCTTAAATTTGCAGCAAGGTCCTTAAATACCGCAGCAGAGTCATTAAATAATGCAGCAAAGTCCTTAAATAATGCAACAGAGTCCTTAAATAATGCAGCAGAGTCCTTAAATAATGCAACATAGTTCTTAAATAATGCAGCAAAGTCCTTAAATTATGCAGCAGAGTCCTTAAATACCGCAGCAGATTGCTTATATAATGTAGCAGAGTCCTTAAATAATGCAACAGAGTCCTTAAATAATGCAGCAGAGTCCTCAAAAGCTTCAGAAGAGTCATTAAATAATGCAGCAGAGTCCTTAAATAATGTAGCAAATTCATTAAATAATGCAGCAGAGACCTTAAATAATGCAACAAAGTCCTTAAATTATGCAGCCGAGTCCTTAAATAATACAGCAAAGCCCTTAAATAATGCAGCAGAGTCGTTAAGTAATGCAGCAAATTACTTAAATAATGCAGCAGTGTACTTAAATAATGCAACAAAGTCCATAAATAATGAAGCAAAGTCCTTAAATAATGCTGCAGAGTCCTTAAATATTGCAGCAAATTCCTTAAATAATGCAGCAGAGTCCTTAAATACCGCAGCAGAGTCCTTACATAATGCAACAAAGTCACTAAATAATGCAGCAGAGTC
This sequence comes from Phyllobates terribilis, assembly GCF_046119375.1. NCBI lineage: Eukaryota > Metazoa > Chordata > Amphibia > Anura > Dendrobatidae > Phyllobates > Phyllobates terribilis. The sequence continues at coordinate 4,068,822 of NW_027362840.1, read as the reverse complement.
CTTAAATAATGAAGCAGAGTCCTTAAATAATGCAGCAAAGTCCTTAAATAATGCTGCAGAGTCCTTAAATATTGCAGCAAATTCCTTAAATAATGCAGCAGAGTCCTTAAATACCGCAGCAGAGTCCTTACATAATGCAACAAAGTCACTAAATAATGCAGCAGAGTCCTTAAATAATGAAGCAGAGTCCTTAAATAATGCAGCAAATTCCTTAAATAATGTAGCAGAGTCCTTAAAAAATGCAACAAAATCCTTAAATAATGCAGCAGAATCCTTAAATAATGCAGCAAAGTCCTTAAATAATGCAACAGAGTCCTTAAATACTGAAGCAGAGTCCTTAAATAATGCAGCAGAGTCCTTAAATAATGCAGCAGAGTTCTAAAATGCTTCAGCAGAGTCCTTAAATATTGCAACAAAGTCCTAAAATAATGCAGCAGCATCCTTAAATACCGCAGCAGAGTCCTTAAATATTGCAGCAAAGTACTTAAATAAGGCAGCAGAGTCCTTAAATAATGCAACAAAGTCATTCAATAATGCAGCATAGTCCTTAACTAATGCAACAAAGTCAATAAATAATGCAGCAGAGTCCTTAAATAATGCAGCAATGTCCTTAAATAATGCAGCAGAGTCCTTAGATAATGCAACAACGTCCTTAAATAATGCAGCAGAGTCCTTAAATACCGCAGCAGAGTACTTAAATAATTCAGCAAAGTCCTTAAATAATGCAGCAGAGTCCTTAAATAATGCAGCAGAGTCCTCAAATGCTTCAGCAGAGTCAATACATAATGCAGCAGAGTCCTTAAATAATGCAACAAAGTCCTTAAATAATGCAGCAGATTCCTTAAATAATGCAGCAAAGTCCTTAAATAAAGCAGCAGAGTCCTTACATAATGCAACAAAGTCCTTAAATAATGCAGCCGAGTCCTTAAATACTGAAGCAGAGTCCTTAAATTTGCAGCAAAGTCCTTAAATACCGCAGCAGAGTCATTAAATAATGCAGCAAAGTCCTTAAATAATGCAGCAGAGTCCTTAAATACCGCAGCAGATTGCTTTAATAATGTAGCAGAGTCCTTAAATAATGCAACAGAGTCCTTAAATAATGCAGCAGAGTCCTTAAATAATGCAACATAGTTCTTAAATAATGCAGCAAAGTCCTTAAATTATGCAGCAGAGTCCTTAAATACCGCAGCAGATTGCTTACATAATGTAGCCGAGTCCTTAAATAATGCAACAGAGTCCTTAAATAATGCAGCAGAGTCCTCAAAAGCTTCAGAAGAGTCATTAAATAATGCAGCAGCGTCCTTAAATAATGTAACAAATTCATTAAATAATGCAGCAGAGACCTTAAATAATGCAACAAAGTCCTTAAATTATGCAGCCGAGTCCTTAACTAATACAGCAAAGCCCTTAAATAATGCAGCAGAGTCGTTAAGTAATGCAGCAAATTACTTAAATAATGCAGCAGTGTACTTAAATAATGCAACAAAGTCCATAAATAATGAAGCAAAGTCCTTAAATAATGCAGCAGAGTCCTTAAATACCGCAGCAGAGAACTTAAATAATGCAAGAAAGTCCCTAAGTAATGCAGTAGAGTCCTTAAATCCTGAAGCAGAGTCCTAAAATAATGCAGCTAATTCCTTAAATAATGCAGTAGAGTCCTTAAATACCGCAGCAGAGTCCTTAAATAATTCAGCAAAGTCCTTAAATAATGCAGCAGAGTCCTTAAATTTTACAGCAGAGTCCTTAAGTGCCACAGCAGAGTCCTTAAATACCGCAGCAGAGTGCTTAAATAATGCAGCAGAGTCCTTAAATAATGCAGCAAAGTCCTTAAATACTGAAGCAGAGTCCTTAAATATTGCAACAAAGTCCTAAAATAATGCAGCAGAGTCCTTAAATACCGCAGCAGAGTCGTTAAATATTGCAGCAAAGTACTTAAATAATGCAGCAGAGTCCTTAAATACCGCAGCAGATTGCTTAAATAATGTAGCAGAGTCCTTAAATAATGCAACAGAGTCCTTAAATAATGCAGCAGAGTCCTTAAATAATGCAACAAAGTCCTTAAATAATGCAGCAGAGTCCTTAAATACTGAAGCAGAGTCCTTAAATATTGCAGCAAAGTCCTTAAATAATGCATCAGAGTCCTTAAATACCGCAGCCGATTACTTAAATAATTCAACAAAGTCCTTAAATAATGCAGCAGAGTCCTTAAGTGCCACAGCAGAGTCCTTAAATACCGCAGCAGAGTCATTAAATAATGCAGCAAAGTCCTTAAATAATGCAGCAGAGTACTTAAATACCGGAGCAGAGTGCTTAAATAATGCAGCAGAGTCCTTAAATAATGCAGCACCATCCTTAAATAATGCAGCAAAGTCCTTAAATACTGAAGCAGAGTCCTTAAATATTGCAAAAAAGTCCTAAAATAATGCAGCAGAATCCTTAAATACCGCAGCAGAGTCCTTAAATATTGCAGCAAAGTACTTAAATAATGCAGCAGAGTCCTTAAATAATGCAACAAAGTCCTTAAATAATGCAGCATAGTCCTTAACTAATGCAACAAAGTCTATAAATAATGCAGCAGAGTCCTTAAATAATGCAGCAAAGTCCTTAAATAATGCAGCAGAGTCCTTAGATAATGCAACAACGTCCTTAAATAATGCAGCAGAGTCCTTAAATAACGCAGCAGAGTACTTAAATAATTCAGCAAAGTCCTTAAATAATGCAGCAGAGTCCTTAAATAATGCAGCAGAGTCCTCAAATGCTTCAGCAGAGTGAATACATAATGCTGCAGAGTCCTTAAATAATGCAACAAAGTCCTTAAATAATGCAGCAGAGTCCTTAAATAATGCAGCAAAGTCCTTAAATAAAGCAGCAGAGTCCTTAAAAAATGCAACAAAGTCCTTAAATAATGCAGCAGAGTCCTTAAATACTGAAGCAGGGTCCTTATCTTTGCAGAAAAGTCCTTAAATACCGCAGCAGAGTCATTAAATTAAGCAGCAAAGTCCTTAAATAATGCAGCAGAGTCCTTAAATACCGCAGCAGATTGCTTAAATAATGTAGCAGAGTCATTAAATAATGCAACAGAGTCCTTAAATAATGCAGCAGAGTCCTTAAATAATGCAACAAAGTCCTTAAATAATGCAGCAGAGTCCTTAAATACTGAAGCAGAGTCCTTAAATATTGCAGCAAAGTCCTTAAATAATGCAGCAGAGTCCTTAAATACCACAGCAGAGTCCTTAAATATTGCAGCAAAGTACTTAAATAATGCAGCAGAGTCCTTAAATAATGCAACAAAGTCCTTAAATAATGCAGCAGAATCCTTAAATAATGCAACAAAGTCCTTAAGTAATAATGAAGAGTCCGTAAATACCGCAGCAGAGTCATTAAATAATGCAGCAAAGTCCTTAAATAATGCAGCAGAGTCCTTAAGTACCGCAGCAGAGTGCTTAAATAATGCAACAGAGTCCTCAAATGCTTCAGCAGAGTCCTTAAATAATGCAGCATAGTCCTTAAATAATGCAGCAGAGACCTTAAATAATGCAACAAAGTCCTTAAATAATGCAGCAGAGTCCTTAAATAATGCAGCAAAGTCCTTAAATAATGCTGCAGAGTCCTTAAATATTGCAGCAAATTCCTTAAATAATGCAGCATAGTCCTTAAATACCGCAGCAGAGTCCTTACATAATGCAACAAAGTCACTAAATAATGCAGCAGAGTCCTTAAATAATGAAACAGAGTCCTTAAATAATGCAGCAAATTCCTTAAATAATGTAGCAGAGTCATTAAAAAATGCAACAAAATCCTTAAATAATGCAGCAGAATCCTTAAATAATGCAGCAAAGTCCTTAAATAATGCAACAGAGTCCTTAAATACTGAAGCAGAGTCCTTAAATAATGCAGCAGAGTCCTTAAATAATGCAGCAGAGTTCTAAAATGCTTCAGCAGAGTCCTTAAATATTGCAACAAAGTCCTAAAATAATGCAGCAGAATCCTTAAATACCGCAGCAGAGTCCTTAAATATTGCAGCAAAGTACTTAAATAAGGCAGCAGAGTCCTTAAATAATGCAACAAAGTCCTTCAATAATGCAGCATAGTCCTTAACTAATGCAACAAAGTCAATAAATAATGCAGCAGAGTCCTTAAATAATGCAGCAACGTCCTTAAATAATGCAGCAGAGTCCTTAGATAATGCAACAACGTCCTTAAATAATGCAGCAGAGTCCTTAAATACCGCAGCAGAGTACTTAAATAATTCAGCAAAGTCCTTAAATAATGCAGCAGAGTCCTTAAATAATGCAGCAGAGTCCTCAAATGCTTCAGCAGAGTCAATACATAATGCAGCAGAGTCCTTAAATAATGCAACAAAGTCCTTAAATAATGCAGCAGAGTCCTTAAATAATGCAGCAAAGTCCTTAAATAAAGCAGCAGAGTCCTTACATAATGCAACAAAGTCCTTAAATAATGCAGCCGAGTCCTTAAATACTGAAGCAGAGTCCTTAAATTTGCAGCAAGGTCCTTAAATACCGCAGCAGAGTCATTAAATAATGCAGCAAAGTCCTTAAATAATGCAACAGAGTCCTTAAATAATGCAGCAGAGTCCTTAAATAATGCAACATAGTTCTTAAATAATGCAGCAAAGTCCTTAAATTATGCAGCAGAGTCCTTAAATACCGCAGCAGATTGCTTATATAATGTAGCAGAGTCCTTAAATAATGCAACAGAGTCCTTAAATAATGCAGCAGAGTCCTCAAAAGCTTCAGAAGAGTCATTAAATAATGCAGCAGAGTCCTTAAATAATGTAGCAAATTCATTAAATAATGCAGCAGAGACCTTAAATAATGCAACAAAGTCCTTAAATTATGCAGCCGAGTCCTTAAATAATACAGCAAAGCCCTTAAATAATGCAGCAGAGTCGTTAAGTAATGCAGCAAATTACTTAAATAATGCAGCAGTGTACTTAAATAATGCAACAAAGTCCATAAATAATGAAGCAAAGTCCTTAAATAATGCAGCAGAGTCCTTAAATACCGCAGCAGAGAACTTAAATAATGCAAGAAAGTCCCTAAATAATGCAGTAGAGTCCTTAAATCCTGAAGCAGAGTCCTAAAATAATGCAGCTAATTCCTTAAATAATGCAGTAGAGTCCTTAAATACCGCAGCAGAGTCCTTAAATAATTCAGCAAAGTCCTTAAATAATGCAGCAGAGTCCTTAAATTTTACAGCAGAGTCCTTAAGTGCCACAGCAGAGTCCTTAAATACCGCAGCAGAGTGCTTAAATAATGCAGCAGAGTCCTTAAATAATGCAGCAAAGTCCTTAAATACTGAAGCAGAGTCCTTAAATATTGCAACAAAGTCCTAAAATAATGCAGCAGAGTCCTTAAATACCGCAGCAGAGTCGTTAAATATTGCAGCAAAGTACTTAAATAATGCAGCAGAGTCCTTAAATACCGCAGCAGATTGCTTAAATAATGTAGCAGAGTCCTTAAATAATGCAACAGAGTCCTTAAATAATGCAGCAGAGTCCTTAAATAATGCAACAAAGTCCTTAAATAATGCAGCAGAGTCCTTAAATACTGAAGCAGGGTCCTTAAATATTGCAGCAAAGTCCTTAAATAATGCATCAGAGTCCTTAAATACCGCAGCCGATTACTTAAATAATTCAGCAAAGTCCTTAAATAATGCAGCAGAGTCCTTAAGTGCCACAGCAGAGTCCTTAAATACCGCAGCGGAGTGCTTAAATAATGCAGCAGAGTCCTTAAATAATGCAGCACCATCCTTAAATAATGCAGCAAAGTCCTTAAATACTGAAGCAGAGTCCTTAAATATTGCAAAAAAGTCCTAAAATAATGCAGCAGAATCCTTAAATACCGCAGCAGAGTCCTTAAATATTGCAGCAAAGTACTTAAATAATGCAGCAGAGTCCTTAAATAATTCAACAAAGTCCTTAAATAATGCAGCATAGTCCTTAACTAATGCAACAAAGTCTATAAATAAGGCAGCAGAGTCCTTAAATAATGCAGCAAAGTCCTTAAATAATGCAGCAGAGTCCTTAGATAATGCAACAACGTCCTTAAATAATGCAGCAGAGTCCTTAAATAACGCAGCAGAGTACTTAAATAATTCAGCAAAGTCCTTAAATAATGCAGCAGAGTCCTTAAATAATGCAGCAGAGTCCTCAAATGCTTCAGCAGAGTGAATACATAACGCAGCAGAGTCCTTAAATAATGCAACAAAGTCCTTAAATAATGCAGCAGAGTCCTTAAATAATGCAGCAAAGTCCTTAAATAAAGCAGCAGAGTCCTTAAATAATGCAACACAGTCCTTAAATAATGCAGCAGAGTCCTTAAATACTGAAGCAGAGTCCATATCTTTGCAGAAAAGTCCTTAAAAACCGCAGCAGAGTCATTAAATTATGCAGCAAAGTCCTTAAATAATGCAGCAGAGTCCTTAAATACCGCAGCAGATTGCTTAAATAATGTAGCAGAGTCCTTAAATAATGCAACAGAGTCCTTAAATAATGCAGCAGAGTCCTTAAATAATGCAACAAAGTCCTTAAATAATGCAGCAGAGTCCTTAAATACTGAAGCAGAGTCCTTAAATATTGCAGCAAAGTCTTTAAATAATGCAGCAGAGTCCTTAAATACCGCAGCAGAGTCCTTAAATATTGCAGCAAAGTACTTAAATAATGCAGCAGAGTCCTTAAATAATGCAACAAAGTCCTTAAATAATGCAGCAGAATCCTTAAATAATGCAACAAAGTCCTTAAGTAATAATGAAGAGTCCTTAAATACCGCAGCAGAGTCATTAAATAATGCAGCAAAGTCCTTAAATAATGCAGCAGAGTCCTTAAGTACCGCAGCAGAGTGCTTAAATAATGCAACAGAGTCTACAAATGCTTCAGCAGAGTCATGAAATAATGCAGCATAGTCCTTAAATAATGCAGCAAATTCATTAAATAATACAGCATAGACCTTAAATAATGCAACAAAGTCCTTAAATAATGCAGCAGAGTCCTTAAATAATGCAGCAAAGTCCTTAAATAATGCTGCAGAGTCCTTAAATATTGCAGCAAATTCCTTAAATAATGCAGCAGAGTCCTTAAATACCGCAGCAGAGTCCTTACATAATGCAACAAAGTCACTAAATAATGCAGCAGAGTCCTTAAATAATGAAGCAGAGTCCTTAAATAATGCAGCAAAGTCCTTAAATAATGCTGCAGAGTCCTTAAATATTGCAGCAAATTCCTTAAATAATGCAGCAGAGTCCTTAAATACCGCAGCAGAGTCCTTACATAATGCAACAAAGTCACTAAATAATGCAGCAGAGTCCTTAAATAATGAAGCAGAGTCCTTAAATAATGCAGCAAATTCCTTAAATAATGTAGCAGAGTCCTTAAAAAATGCAACAAAATTATAAATAATGCAGCAGAATCCTTAAATAATACAGCAAAGTCCTTAAATAATGCAACAGAGTCCTTAAATACTGAAGCAGAGTCCTTAAATAATGCAGCAGAGTCCTTAAATAATGCAGCAGAGTTCTAAAATGCTTCAGCAGAGTCCTTAAATATTGCAACAAAGTCCTAAAATAATGCAGCAGAATCCTTAAATACCGCAGCAGAGTCCTTAAATATTGCAGCAAAGTACTTAAATAAGGCAGCAGAGTCCTTAAATAATGCAACAAAGTCCTTCAATAATGCAGCATAGTCCTTAACTAATGCAACAAAGTCAATAAATAATGCAGCAGAGTCCTTAAATAATGCAGCAACGTCCTTAAATAATGCAGCAGAGTCCTTAGATAATGCAACAACGTCCTTAAATAATGCAGCAGAGTCCTTAAATACCGCAGCAGAGTACTTAAATAATTCAGCAAAGTCCTTAAATAATGCAGCAGAGTCCTTAAATAATGCAGCAGAGTCCTCAAATGCTTCAGCAGAGTGAATACATAATGCAGCAGTGTCCTTAAATAATGCAACAAAGTCCTTAAATAATGCAGCAGAGTCCTTAAATAATGCAGCAAAGTCCTTAAATAAAGCAGCAGAGTCCTTACATAATGCAACAAAGTCCTTAAATAATGCAGCCGAGTCCTTAAATACTGAAGCAGAGTCCTTAAATTTGCAGCAAAGTCCTTAAATAATGCAGCACCATCCTTAAATAATGCAGCAAAGTCCTTAAATACTGAAGCAGAGTCCTTAAATATTGCAAAAAAGTCCTAAAATAATACAGCAGAATCCTTAAATACCGCAGCAGAGTCCTTAAATATTGCAGCAAAGTACTTAAATAATGCAGCAGAGTCCTTAAATAATGCAACAAAGTCCTTAAATAATGCAGCATAGTCCTTAACTAATGCAACAAAGTCTATAAATAATGCAGCAGAGTCCTTAAATAATGCAGCAAAGTCCTTAAATAATGCAGCAGAGTCCTTAGATAATGCAACAACGTCCTTAAATAATGCAGCAGAGTCCTTAAATAACGCAGCAGAGTACTTAAATAATTCAGCAAAGTCCTTAAATAAAGCAGCAGAGTCCTTAAATAATGCAACAAAGTCCTTAAATAATGCAGCAGAGTCCTTAAATACTGAAGCAGAGTCCATATCTTTGCAGAAAAGTCCTTAAAAGCCGCAGCAGAGTCATTAAATTATGCAGCAAAGTCCTTAAATAATGCAGCAGAGTCCTTAAATACCGCAGCAGATTGCTTAAATAATGTAGCAGAGTCCTTAAATAATGCAACAGAGTCCTTAAATAATGCAGCAGAGTCCTTAAATAATGCAACAAAGTCCTTAAATAATGCATCAGAGTCCTTAAATACTGAAGCAGAGTCCTTAAATATTGCAGCAAAGTCTTTAAATAATGCAGCAGAGTCCTTAAATACCGCAGCAGAGTCCTTAAATATTGCAGCAAAGTACTTAAATAATGCAGCAGAGTCCTTAAATAATGCAACAAAGTCCTTAAATAATGCAATAGAATCCTTAAATAATGCAACAAAGTCCTTAAGTAATAATGAAGAGTCCTTAAATACCGCAGCAGAGTCATTAAATAATGCAGCAAAGTCCTTAAATAATGCAGCAGAGTCCTTAAGTACCGCAGCAGAGTGCTTAAATAATGCAACAGAGTCTACAAATGCTTCAGCAGAGTCATGAAATAATGCAGCATAGTCCTTAAATAATGCAGCAAATTCATTAAATAATGCAGCAGAGACCTTAAATAATGCAACAAAGTCCTTAAATAATGCAGCAGAGTCCTTAAATAATGCAGCAAAGTCCTTAAATAATGCTGCAGAGTCCTTAAATATTGCAGCAAATTCCTTAAATAATGCAGCAGAGTCCTTAAATACCGCAGCAGAGTCCTTACATAATGCAACAAAGTCACTAAATAATGCAGCAGAGTCCTTAAATAATGAAGCAGAGTCCTTAAATAATGCAGCAAAGTCCTTAAATAATGCTGCAGAGTCCTTAAATATTGCAGCAAATTCCTTAAATAATGCAGCAGAGTCCTTAAATACCGCAGCAGAGTCCTTACATAATGCAACAAAGTCACTAAATAATGCAGCAGAGTCCTTAAATAATGAAGCAGAGTCCTTAAATAATGCAGCAAATTCCTTAAATAATGTAGCAGAGTCCTTAAAAAATGCAACAAAATTATAAATAATGCAGCAGAATCCTTAAATAATGCAGCAAAGTCCTTAAATAATGCAACAGAGTCCTTAAATACTGAAGCAGAGTCCTTAAATAATGCAGCAGAGTCCTTAAATAATGCAGCAGAGTTCTAAAATGCTTCAGCAGAGTCCTTAAATATTGCAACAAAGTCCTAAAATAATGCAGCAGAATCCTTAAATACCGCAGCAGAGTCCTTAAATATTGCAGCAAAGTACTTAAATAAGGCAGCAGAGTCCTTAAATAATGCAACAAAGTCCTTCAATAATGCAGCATAGTCCTTAACTAATGCAACAAAGTCAATAAATAATGCAGCAGAGTCCTTAAATAATGCAGCAACGTCCTTAAATAATGCAGCAGAGTCCTTAGATAATGCAACAACGTCCTTAAATAATGCAGCAGAGTCCTTAAATACCGCAGCAGAGTACTTAAATAATTCAGCAAAGTCCTTAAATAATGCAGCAGAGTCCTTAAATAATGCAGCAGAGTCCTCAAATGCTTCAGCAGAGTGAATACATAATGCAGCAGTGTCCTTAAATAATGCAACAAAGTCCTTAAATAATGCAGCAGAGTCCTTAAATAATGCAGCAAAGTCCTTAAATAAAGCAGCAGAGTCCTTACATAATGCAACAAAGTCCTTAAATAATGCAGCCGAGTCCTTAAATACTGAAGCAGAGTCCTTAAATTTGCAGCAAAGTCCTTAAATAATGCAGCACCATCCTTAAATAATGCAGCAAAGTCCTTAAATACTGAAGCAGAGTCCTTAAATATTGCAAAAAAGTCCTAAAATAATGCAGCAGAATCCTTAAATACCGCAGCAGAGTCCTTAAATATTGCAGCAAAGTACTTAAATAATGCAGCAGAGTCCTTAAATAATGCAACAAAGTCCTTAAATAATGCAGCATAGTCCTTAACTAATGCAACAAAGTCTATAAATAATACAGCAGAGTCCTTAAATAATGCAGCAAAGTCCTTAAATATTGCAGCAGAGTCCTTAGATAATGCAACAACGTCCTTAAATAATGCAGCAGAGTCCTTAAATAACGCAGCAGAGTACTTAAATAATTCAGCAAAGTCCTTAAATAATGCAGCAGAGTCCTTAAATAATGCAGCAGAGTCCTCAAATGCTTCAGCAGAGTGAATACATAATGCAGCAGAGTCCTTAAATAATGCAACAAAGTCCTTAAATAATGCAGCAGAGTCCTTAAATAATGCAGCAAAGTCCTTAAATAAAGCAGCAGAGTCCTTAAAAAATGCAACAAAGTCCTTAAATAATGCAGCAGAGTCCTTAAATACTGAAGCAGAGTCCTTATCTTTGCAGAAAAGTCCTTAAATACCGCAGCAGAGTCATTAAATTATGCAGCAAAGTCCTTAAATAATGCAGCAGAGTCCTTAAATACCGCAGCAGATTGCTTAAATAATGTAGCAGAGTCCTTAAATAATGCAACAGAGTCCTTAAATAATGCAGCAGAGTCCTTAAATAATGCAACAAAGTCCTTAAATAATGCAGCAGAGTCCTTAAATACTGAAGCAGAGTCCTTAAATATTGCAGCAAAGTCCTTAAATAATGCAGCAGAGTCCTTAAATTCCACAGCAGAGTCCTTAAATATTGCAGCAAAGTACTTAAATAATGCAGCAGAGTCCTTAAATAATGCAACAAAGTCCTTAAATAATGCAGCAGAATCCTTAAATAATGCAACAAAGTCCTTAAGTAATAATGAAGAGTCCGTAAATACCGCAGCAGAGTCATTATATAATGCAGCAAAGTCCTTAAATAATGCAGCAGAGTCCTTAAGTACCGCAGCAGAGTGCTTAAATAATGCAACAGAGTCCTCAAATGCTTCAGCAGAGTCCTTAAATAATGCAGCATAGTCCTTAAATAATGCAGCAGAGACCTTAAATAATGCAACAAAGTCCTTAAATAATGCAGCAGAGTCCTTAAATAATGCAGCAAAGTCCTTAAATAATGCTGCAGAGTCCTTAAATATTGCAGCAAATTCCTTAAATAATGCAGCAGAGTCCTTAAATACCGCAGCAGAGTCCTTACATAATGCAACAAAGTCACTAAATAATGCAGCAGAGTCCTTAAATAATGAAGCAGAGTCCTTAAATAATGCAGCAAATTCCTTAAATAATGTAACAGAGTCCTTAAAAAATGCAACAAAATCCTTAAATAATGCAGCAGAATCCCTAAATAATGCAGCAAAGTCCTTAAATAATGCAACAGAGTCCTTAAATACTGAAGCAGAGTCCTTAAATAATGCAGCAGAGTCCTTAAATAATGCAGCAGAGTTCTAAAATGCTTCAGCAGAGTCCTTAAATATTGCAACAAAGTCCTAAAATAATGCAGCAGAATCCTTAAATACCGCAGCAGAGTCCTTAAATATTGCAGCAAAGTACTTAAATAAGGCAGCAGAGTCCTTAAATAATGCAACAAAGTCCTTCAATAATGCAGCATAGTCCTTAACTAATGCAACAAAGTCAATAAATAATGCAGCAGAGTCCTTAAATAATGCAGCAACGTCCTTAAATAATGCAGCAGAGTCCTTAGATAATGCAACAACGTCCTTAAATAATGCAGCAGAGTCCTTAAATACCGCAGCAGAGTACTTAAATAATTCAGCAAAGTCCTTAAATAATGCAGCAGAGTCCTTAAATAATGCAGCAGAGTCCTCAAATGCTTCAGCAGAGTGAATACATAATGCAGCAGAGTCCTTAAATAATGCAACAAAGTCCTTAAATAATGCAGCAGAGTCCTTAAATAATGCAGCAAAGTCCTTAAATAAAGCAGCAGAGTCCTTACATAATGCAACAAAGTCCTTAAATAATGCAGCCGAGTCCTTAAATACTGAAGCAGAGTCCTTAGATTTGCAGCAAAGTCCTTAAATACCGCAGCAGATTGCTTAAATAATGTAGCAGAGTCATTAAATAATGCAACAGAGTCCTTAAATAATGCAGCAGAGTCCTTAAATAATGCAACAAAGTCCTTAAATAATGCAGCAGAGTCCTTAAATACTGAAGCAGAGTCCTTAAATATTGCAGCAAAGTCCTTAAATAATGCAGCAGAGTCCTTAAATACCACAGCAGAGTCCTTAAATATTGCAGCAAAGTACTTAAATAATGCAGCAGAGTCCTTAAATAATGCAACAAAGTCCTTAAATAATGCAGCAGAATCCTTAAATAATGCAACAAAGTCCTTAAGTAATAATGAAGAGTCCGTAAATACCGCAGCAGAGTCATTAAATAATGCAGCAAAGTCCTTAAATAATGCAGCAGAGTCCTTAAGTACCGCAGCAGAGTGCTTAAATAATGCAACAGAGTCCTCAAATGCTTCAGCAGAGTCCTTAAATAATGCAGCATAGTCCTTAAATAATGCAGCAGAGACCTTAAATAATGCAACAAAGTCCTTAAATAATGCAGCAGAGTCCTTAAATAATGCAGCAAAGTCCTTAAATAATGCTGCAGAGTCCTTAAATATTGCAGCAAATTCCTTAAATAATGCAGCATAGTCCTTAAATACCGCAGCAGAGTCCTTACATAATGCAACAAAGTCACTAAATAATGCAGCAGAGTCCTTAAATAATGAAGCAGAGTCCTTAAATAATGCAGCAAATTCCTTAAATAATGTAGCAGAGTCATTAAAAAATGCAACAAAATCCTTAAATAATGCAGCAGAATCCTTAAATAATGCAGCAAAGTCCTTAAATAATGCAACAGAGTCCTTAAATACTGAAGCAGAGTCCTTAAATAATGCAGCAGAGTCCTTAAATAATGCAGCAGAGTTCTAAAATGCTTCAGCAGAGTCCTTAAATATTGCAACAAAGTCCTAAAATAATGCAGCAGAATCCTTAAATACCGCAGCAGAGTCCTTAAATATTGCAGCAAAGTACTTAAATAAGGCAGCAGAGTCCTTAAATAATGCAACAAAGTCCTTCAATAATGCAGCACAGTCCTTAACTAATGCAACAAAGTCAATAAATAATGCAGCAGAGTCCTTAAATAATGCAGCAACGTCCTTAAATAATGCAGCAGAGTCCTTAGATAATGCAACAACGTCCTTAAATAATGCAGCAGAGTCCTTAAATACCGCAGCAGAGTACTTAAATAATTCAGCAAAGTCCTTAAATAATGCAGCAGAGTCCTTAAATAATGCAGCAGAGTCCTCAAATGCTTCAGCAGAGTCAATACATAATGCAGCAGAGTCCTTAAATAATGCAACAAAGTCCTTAAATAATGCAGCAGAGTCCTTAAATAATGCAGCAAAGTCCTTAAATAAAGCAGCAGAGTCCTTACATAATGCAACAAAGTCCTTAAATAATGCAGCCGAGTCCTTAAATACTGAAGCAGAGTCCTTAAATTTGCAGCAAGGTCCTTAAATACCGCAGCAGAGTCATTAAATAATGCAGCAAAGTCCTTAAATAATGCAACAGAGTCCTTAAATAATGCAGCAGAGTCCTTAAATAATGCAACATAGTTCTTAAATAATGCAGCAAAGTCCTTAAATTATGCAGCAGAGTCCTTAAATACCGCAGCAGATTGCTTATATAATGTAGCAGAGTCCTTAAATAATGCAACAGAGTCCTTAAATAATGCAGCAGAGTCCTCAAAAGCTTCAGAAGAGTCATTAAATAATGCAGCAGAGTCCTTAAATAATGTAGCAAATTCATTAAATAATGCAGCAGAGACCTTAAATAATGCAACAAAGTCCTTAAATTATGCAGCCGAGTCCTTAAATAATACAGCAAAGCCCTTAAATAATGCAGCAGAGTCGTTAAGTAATGCAGCAAATTACTTAAATAATGCAGCAGTGTACTTAAATAATGCAACAAAGTCCATAAATAATGAAGCAAAGTCCTTAAATAATGCTGCAGAGTCCTTAAATATTGCAGCAAATTCCTTAAATAATGCAGCAGAGTCCTTAAATACCGCAGCAGAGTCCTTACATAATGCAACAAAGTCACTAAATAATGCAGCAGAGTCCTTAAATAATGAAGCAGAGTCCTTAAATAATGCAGCAAAGTCCTTAAATAATGCTGCAGAGTCCTTAAATATTGCAGCAAATTCCTTAAATAATGCAGCAGAGTCCTTAAATACCGCAGCAGAGTCCTTACATAATGCAACAAAGTCACTAAATAATGCAGCAGATTCCTTAAATAATGAAGCAGAGTCCTTAAATAATGCAGCAAATTCCTTAAATAATGTAGCAGAGTCCTTAAAAAATGCAACAAAATCCTTAAATAATGCAGCAGAATCCTTAAATAATGCAGCAAAGTCCTTAAATAATGCAACAGAGTCCTTAAATACTGAAGCAGAGTCCTTAAATAATGCAGCAGAGTCCTTAAATAATGCAGCAGAGTTCTAAAATGCTTCAGCAGAGTCCTTAAATATTGCAACAAAGTCCTAAAATAATGCAGCAGCATCCTTAAATACCGCAGCAGAGTCCTTAAATATTGCAGCAAAGTACTTAAATAAGGCAGCAGAGTCCTTAAATAATGCAACAAAGTCATTCAATAATGCAGCATAGTCCTTAACTAATGCAACAAAGTCAATAAATAATGCAGCAGAGTCCTTAAATAATGCAGCAATGTCCTTAAATAATGCAGCAGAGTCCTTAGATAATGCAACAACGTCCTTAAATAATGCAGCAGAGTCCTTAAATACCGCAGCAGAGTACTTAAATAATTCAGCAAAGTCCTTAAATAATGCAGCAGAGTCCTTAAATAATGCAGCAGAGTCCTCAAATGCTTCAGCAGAGTCAATACATAATGCAGCAGAGTCCTTAAATAATGCAACAAAGTCCTTAAATAATGCAGCAGAGTCCTTAAATAATGCAGCAAAGTCCTTAAATAAAGCAGCAGAGTCCTTACATAATGCAACAAAGTCCTTAAATAATGCAGCCGAGTCCTTAAATACTGAAGCAGAGTCCTTAAATTTGCAGCAAAGTCCTTAAATACCGCAGCAGAGTCATTAAATAATGCAGCAAAGTCCTTAAATAATGCAGCAGAGTCCTTAAATACCGCAGCAGATTGCTTTAATAATGTAGCAGAGTCCTTAAATAATGCAACAGAGTCCTTAAATAATGCAGCAGAGTCCTTAAATAATGCAACATAGTTCTTAAATAATGCAGCAAAGTCCTTAAATTATGCAGCAGAGTCCTTAAATACCGCAGCAGATTGCTTACATAATGTAGCAGAGTCCTTAAATAATGCAACAGAGTCCTTAAATAATGCAGCAGAGTCCTCAAAAGCTTCAGAAGAGTCATTAAATAATGCAGCAGCGTCCTTAAATAATGTAACAAATTCATTAAATAATGCAGCAGAGACCTTAAATAATGCAACAAAGTCCTTAAATTATGCAGCCGAGTCCTTAACTAATACAGCAAAGCCCTTAAATAATGCAGCAGAGTCGTTAAGTAATGCAGCAAATTACTTAAATAATGCAGCAGTGTACTTAAATAATGCAACAAAGTCCATAAATAATGAAGCAAAGTCCTTAAATAATGCAGCAGAGTCCTTAAATACCGCAGCAGAGAACTTAAATAATGCAAGAAAGTCCCTAAGTAATGCAGTAGAGTCCTTAAATCCTGAAGCAGAGTCCTAAAATAATGCAGCTAATTCCTTCAATAATGCAGTAGAGTCCTTAAATACCGCAGCAGAGTCCTTAAATAATTCAGCAAAGTCCTTAAATAATGCAGCAGAGTCCTTAAATTTTACAGCAGAGTCCTTAAGTGCCACAGCAGAGTCCTTAAATACCGCAGCAGAGTGCTTAAATAATGCAGCAGAGTCCTTAAATAATGCAGCAAAGTCCTTAAATACTGAAGCAGAGTCCTTAAATATTGCAACAAAGTCCTAAAATAATGCAGCAGAGTCCTTAAATACCGCAGCAGAGTCGTTAAATATTGCAGCAAAGTACTTAAATAATGCAGCAGAGTCCTTAAATACCGCAGCAGATTGCTTAAATAATGTAGCAGAGTCCTTAAATAATGCAACAGAGTCCTTAAATAATGCAGCAAAGTCCTTAAATAATGCAACAAAGTCCTTAAATAATGCAGCAGAGTCCTTAAATACTGAAGCAGAGTCCTTAAATATTGCAGCAAAGTCCTTAAATAATGCATCAGAGTCCTTAAATACCGCAGCCGATTACTTAAATAATTCAACAAAGTCCTTAAATAATGCAGCAGAGTCCTTAAGTGCCACAGCAGAGTCCTTAAATACCGCAGCAGAGTCATTAAATAATGCAGCAAAGTCCTTAAATAATGCAGCAGAGTACTTAAATACCGGAGCAGAGTGCTTAAATAATGCAGCAGAGTCCTTAAATAATGCAGCACCATCCTTAAATAATGCAGCAAAGTCCTTAAATACTGAAGCAGAGTCCTTAAATATTGCAAAAAAGTCCTAAAATAATGCAGCAGAATCCTTAAATACCGCAGCAGAGTCCTTAAATATTGCAGCAAAGTACTTAAATAATGCAGCAGAGTCCTTAAATAATGCAACAAAGTCCTTAAATAATGCAGCATAGTCCTTAACTAATGCAACAAAGTCTATAAATAATGCAGCAGAGTCCTTAAATAATGCAGCAAAGTCCTTAAATAATGCAGCAGAGTCCTTAGATAATGCAACAACGTCCTTAAATAATGCAGCAGAGTCCTTAAATAACGCAGCAGAGTACTTAAATAATTCAGCAAAGTCCTTAAATAATGCAGCAGAGTCCTTAAATAATGCAGCAGAGTCCTCAAATGCTTCAGCAGAGTGAATACATAATGCTGCAGAGTCCTTAAATAATGCAACAAAGTCCTTAAATAATGCAGCAGAGTCCTTAAATAATGCAGCAAAGTCCTTAAATAAAGCAGCAGAGTCCTTAAAAAATGCAACAAAGTCCTTAAATAATGCAGCAGAGTCCTTAAATACTGAAGCAGGGTCCTTATCTTTGCAGAAAAGTCCTTAAATACCGCAGCAGAGTCATTAAATTAAGCAGCAAAGTCCTTAAATAATGCAGCAGAGTCCTTAAATACCGCAGCAGATTGCTTAAATAATGTAGCAGAGTCATTAAATAATGCAACAGAGTCCTTAAATAATGCAGCAGAGTCCTTAAATAATGCAACAAAGTCCTTAAATAATGCAGCAGAGTCCTTAAATACTGAAGCAGAGTCCTTAAATATTGCAGCAAAGTCCTTAAATAATGCAGCAGAGTCCTTAAATACCACAGCAGAGTCCTTAAATATTGCAGCAAAGTACTTAAATAATGCAGCAGAGTCCTTAAATAATGCAACAAAGTCCTTAAATAATGCAGCAGAATCCTTAAATAATGCAACAAAGTCCTTAAGTAATAATGAAGAGTCCGTAAATACCGCAGCAGAGTCATTAAATAATGCAGCAAAGTCCTTAAATAATGCAGCAGAGTCCTTAAGTACCGCAGCAGAGTGCTTAAATAATGCAACAGAGTCCTCAAATGCTTCAGCAGAGTCCTTAAATAATGCAGCATAGTCCTTAAATAATGCAGCAGAGACCTTAAATAATGCAACAAAGTCCTTAAATAATGCAGCAGAGTCCTTAAATAATGCAGCAAAGTCCTTAAATAATGCTGCAGAGTCCTTAAATATTGCAGCAAATTCCTTAAATAATGCAGCATAGTCCTTAAATACCGCAGCAGAGTCCTTACATAATGCAACAAAGTCACTAAATAATGCAGCAGAGTCCTTAAATAATGAAGCAGAGTCCTTAAATAATGCAGCAAATTCCTTAAATAATGTAGCAGAGTCATTAAAAAATGCAACAAAATCCTTAAATAATGCAGCAGAATCCTTAAATAATGCAGCAAAGTCCTTAAATAATGCAACAGAGTCCTTAAATACTGAAGCAGAGTCCTTAAATAATGCAGCAGAGTCCTTAAATAATGCAGCAGAGTTCTAAAATGCTTCAGCAGAGTCCTTAAATATTGCAACAAAGTCATAAAATAATGCAGCAGAATCCTTAAATACCGCAGCAGAGTCCTTAAATATTCCAGCAAAGTACTTAAATAAGGCAGCAGAGTCCTTAAATAATGCAACAAAGTCCTTCAATAATGCAGCATAGTCCTTAACTAATGCAACAAAGTCAATAAATAATGCAGCAGAGTCCTTAAATAATGCAGCAACGTCCTTAAATAATGCAGCAGAGTCCTTAGATAATGCAACAACGTCCTTAAATAATGCAGCAGAGTCCTTAAATACCGCAGCAGAGTACTTAAATAATTCAGCAAAGTCCTTAAATAATGCAGCAGAGTCCTTAAATAATGCAGCAGAGTCCTCAAATGCTTCAGCAGAGTCAATACATAATGCAGCAGAGTCCTTAAATAATGCAACAAAGTCCTTAAATAATGCAGCAGAGTCCTTAAATAATGCAGCAAAGTCCTTAAATAAAGCAGCAGAGTCCTTACATAATGCAACAAAGTCCTTAAATAATGCAGCCGAGTCCTTAAATACTGAAGCAGAGTCCTTAAATTTGCAGCAAGGTCCTTAAATACCGCAGCAGAGTCATTAAATAATGCAGCAAAGTCCTTAAATAATGCAACAGAGTCCTTAAATAATGCAGCAGAGTCCTTAAATAATGCAACATAGTTCTTAAATAATGCAGCAAAGTCCTTAAATTATGCAGCAGAGTCCTTAAATACCGCAGCAGATTGCTTATATAATGTAGCAGAGTCCTTAAATAATGCAACAGAGTCCTTAAATAATGCAGCAGAGTCCTCAAAAGCTTCAGAAGAGTCATTAAATAATGCAGCAGAGTCCTTAAATAATGTAGCAAATTCATTAAATAATGCAGCAGAGACCTTAAATAATGCAACAAAGTCCTTAAATTATGCAGCCGAGTCCTTAAATAATACAGCAAAGCCCTTAAATAATGCAGCAGAGTCGTTAAGTAATGCAGCAAATTACTTAAATAATGCAGCAGTGTACTTAAATAATGCAACAAAGTCCATAAATAATGAAGCAAAGTCCTTAAATAATGCAGCAGAGTCCTTAAATACCGCAGCAGAGAACTTAAATAATGCAAGAAAGTCCCTAAATAATGCAGTAGAGTCCTTAAATCCTGAAGCAGAGTCCTAAAATAATGCAGCTAATTCCTTAAATAATGCAGTAGAGTCCTTAAATACCGCAGCAGAGTCCTTAAATAATTCAGCAAAGTCCTTAAATAATGCAGCAGAGTCCTTAAATTTTACAGCAGAGTCCTTAAGTGCCACAGCAGAGTCCTTAAATACCGCAGCAGAGTGCTTAAATGATGCAGCAGAGTCCTTAAATAATGCAGCAAAGTCCTTAAATACTGAAGCAGAGTCCTTAAATATTGCAACAAAGTCCTAAAATAATGCAGCAGAGTCCTTAAATACCGCAGCAGAGTCGTTAAATATTGCAGCAAAGTACTTAAATAATGCAGCAGAGTCCTTAAATACCGCAGCAGATTGCTTAAATAATGTAGCAGAGTCCTTAAATAATGCAACAGAGTCCTTAAATAACGCAGCAGAGTACTTAAATAATTCAGCAAAGTCCTTAAATAAAGCAGCAGAGTCCTTAAATAATGCAACAAAGTCCTTAAATAATGCAGCAGAGTCCTTAAATACTGAAGCAGAGTCCATATCTTTGCAGAAAAGTCCTTAAAAGCCGCAGCAGAGTCATTAAATTATGCAGCAAAGTCCTTAAATAATGCAGCAGAGTCCTTAAATACCGCAGCAGATTGCTTAAATAATGTAGCAGAGTCCTTAAATAATGCAACAGAGTCCTTAAATAATGCAGCAGAGTCCTTAAATAATGCAACAAAGTCCTTAAATAATGCATCAGAGTCCTTAAATACTGAAGCAGAGTCCTTAAATATTGCAGCAAAGTCTTTAAATAATGCAGCAGAGTCCTTAAATACCGCAGCAGAGTCCTTAAATATTGCAGCAAAGTACTTAAATAATGCAGCAGAGTCCTTAAATAATGCAACAAAGTCCTTAAATAATGCAATAGAATCCTTAAATAATGCAACAAAGTCCTTAAGTAATAATGAAGAGTCCTTAAATACCGCAGCAGAGTCATTAAATAATGCAGCAAAGTCCTTAAATAATGCAGCAGAGTCCTTAAGTACCGCAGCAGAGTGCTTAAATAATGCAACAGAGTCTACAAATGCTTCAGCAGAGTCATGAAATAATGCAGCATAGTCCTTAAATAATGCAGCAAATTCATTAAATAATGCAGCAGAGACCTTAAATAATGCAACAAAGTCCTTAAATAATGCAGCAGAGTCCTTAAATAATGCAGCAAAGTCCTTAAATAATGCTGCAGAGTCCTTAAATATTGCAGCAAATTCCTTAAATAATGCAGCAGAGTCCTTAAATACCGCAGCAGAGTCCTTACATAATGCAACAAAGTCACTAAATAATGCAGCAGAGTCCTTAAATAATGAAGCAGAGTCCTTAAATAATGCAGCAAAGTCCTTAAATAATGCTGCAGAGTCCTTAAATATTGCAGCAAATTCCTTAAATAATGCAGCAGAGTCCTTAAATACCGCAGCAGAGTCCTTACATAATGCAACAAAGTCACTAAATAATGCAGCAGAGTCCTTAAATAATGAAGCAGAGTCCTTAAATAATGCAGCAAATTCCTTAAATAATGTAGCAGAGTCCTTAAAAAATGCAATAAAATTATAAATAATGCAGCAGAATCCTTAAATAATGCAGCAAAGTCCTTAAATAATGCAACAGAGTCCTTAAATACTGAAGCAGAGTCCTTAAATAATGCAGCAGAGTCCTTAAATAATGCAGCAGAGTTCTAAAATGCTTCAGCAGAGTCCTTAAATATTGCAACAAAGTCCTAAAATAATGCAGCAGAATCCTTAAATACCGCAGCAGAGTCCTTAAATATTGCAGCAAAGTACTTAAATAAGGCAGCAGAGTCCTTAAATAATGCAACAAAGTCCTTCAATAATGCAGCATAGTCCTTAACTAATGCAACAAAGTCAATAAATAATGCAGCAGAGTCCTTAAATAATGCAGCAACGTCCTTAAATAATGCAGCAGAGTCCTTAGATAATGCAACAACGTCCTTAAATAATGCAGCAGAGTCCTTAAATACCGCAGCAGAGTACTTAAATAATTCAGCAAAGTCCTTAAATAATGCAGCAGAGTCCTTAAATAATGCAGCAGAGTCCTCAAATGCTTCAGCAGAGTGAATACATAATGCAGCAGTGTCCTTAAATAATGCAACAAAGTCCTTAAATAATGCAGCAGAGTCCTTAAATAATGCAGCAAAGTCCTTAAATAAAGCAGCAGAGTCCTTACATAATGCAACAAAGTCCTTAAATAATGCAGCCGAGTCCTTAAATACTGAAGCAGAGTCCTTAAATTTGCAGCAAAGTCCTTAAATAATGCAGCACCATCCTTAAATAATGCAGCAAAGTCCTTAAATACTGAAGCAGAGTCCTTAAATATTGCAAAAAAGTCCTAAAATAATGCAGCAGAATCCTTAAATACCGCAGCAGAGTCCTTAAATATTGCAGCAAAGTACTTAAATAATGCAGCAGAGTCCTTAAATAATGCAACAAAGTCCTTAAATAATGCAGCATAGTCCTTAACTAATGCAACAAAGTCTATAAATAATACAGCAGAGTCCTTAAATAATGCAGCAAAGTCCTTAAATATTGCAGCAGAGTCCTTAGATAATGCAACAACGTCCTTAAATAATGCAGCAGAGTCCTTAAATAACGCAGCAGAGTACTTAAATAATTCAGCAAAGTCCTTAAATAATGCAGCAGAGTCCTTAAATAATGCAGCAGAGTCCTCAAATGCCTCAGCAGAGTGAATACATAATGCAGCAGAGTCCTTAAATAATGCAACAAAGTCCTTAAATAATGCAGCAGAGTCCTTAAATAATGCAGCAAAGTCCTTAAATAAAGCAGCAGAGTCCTTAAAAAATGCAACAAAGTCCTTAAATAATGCAGCAGAGTCCTTAAATACTGAAGCAGAGTCCTTATCTTTGCAGAAAAGTCCTTAAATACCGCAGCAGAGTCATTAAATTATGCAGCAAAGTCCTTAAATAATGCAGCAGAGTCCTTAAATACCGCAGCAGATTGCTTAAATAATGTAGCAGAGTCCTTAAATAATGCAACAGAGTCCTTAAATAATGCAGCAGAGTCCTTAAATAATGCAACAAAGTCCTTAAATAATGCAGCAGAGTCCTTAAATACTGAAGCAGAGTCCTTAAATATTGCAGCAAAGTCCTTAAATAATGCAGCAGAGTCCTTAAATTCCACAGCAGAGTCCTTAAATATTGCAGCAAAGTACTTAAATAATGCAGCAGAGTCCTTAAATAATGCAACAAAGTCCTTAAATAATGCAGCAGAATCCTTAAATAATGCAACAAAGTCCTTAAGTAATAATGAAGAGTCCGTAAATACCGCAGCAGAGTCATTATATAATGCAGCAAAGTCCTTAAATAATGCAGCAGAGTCCTTAAGTACCGCAGCAGAGTGCTTAAATAATGCAACAGAGTCCTCAAATGCTTCAGCAGAGTCCTTAAATAATGCAGCATAGTCCTTAAATAATGCAGCAGAGACCTTAAATAATGCAACAAAGTCCTTAAATAATGCAGCAGAGTCCTTAAATAATGCAGCAAAGTCCTTAAATAATGCTGCAGAGTCCTTAAATATTGCAGCAAATTCCTTAAATAATGCAGCAGAGTCCTTAAATACCGCAGCAGAGTCCTTACATAATGCAACAAAGTCACTAAATAATGCAGCAGAGTCCTTAAATAATGAAGCAGAGTCCTTAAATAATGCAGCAAATTCCTTAAATAATGTAACAGAGTCCTTAAAAAATGCAACAAAATCCTTAAATAATGCAGCAGAATCCCTAAATAATGCAGCAAAGTCCTTAAATAATGCAACAGAGTCCTTAAATACTGAAGCAGAGTCCTTAAATAATGCAGCAGAGTCCTTAAATAATGCAGCAGAGTTCTAAAATGCTTCAGCAGAGTCCTTAAATATTGCAACAAAGTCCTAAAATAATGCAGCAGAATCCTTAAATACCGCAGCAGAGTCCTTAAATATTGCAGCAAAGTACTTAAATAAGGCAGCAGAGTCCTTAAATAATGCAACAAAGTCCTTCAATAATGCAGCATAGTCCTTAACTAATGCAACAAAGTCAATAAATAATGCAGCAGAGTCCTTAAATAATGCAGCAACGTCCTTAAATAATGCAGCAGAGTCCTTAGATAATGCAACAACGTCCTTAAATAATGCAGCAGAGTCCTTAAATACCGCAGCAGAGTACTTAAATAATTCAGCAAAGTCCTTAAATAATGCAGCAGAGTCCTTAAATAATGCAGCAGAGTCCTCAAATGCTTCAGCAGAGTGAATACATAATGCAGCAGAGTCCTTAAATAATGCAACAAAGTCCTTAAATAATGCAGCAGAGTCCTTAAATAATGCAGCAAAGTCCTTAAATAAAGCAGCAGAGTCCTTACATAATGCAACAAAGTCCTTAAATAATGCAGCCGAGTCCTTAAATACTGAAGCAGAGTCCTTAGATTTGCAGCAAAGTCCTTAAATACCGCAGCAGATTGCTTAAATAATGTAGCAGAGTCATTAAATAATGCAACAGAGTCCTTAAATAATGCAGCAGAGTCCTTAAATAATGCAACAAAGTCCTTAAATAATGCAGCAGAGTCCTTAAATACTGAAGCAGAGTCCTTAAATATTGCAGCAAAGTCCTTAAATAATGCAGCAGAGTCCTTAAATACCACAGCAGAGTCCTTAAATATTGCAGCAAAGTACTTAAATAATGCAGCAGAGTCCTTAAATAATGCAACAAAGTCCTTAAATAATGCAGCAGAATCCTTAAATAATGCAACAAAGTCCTTAAGTAATAATGAAGAGTCCGTAAATACCGCAGCAGAGTCATTAAATAATGCAGCAAAGTCCTTAAATAATGCAGCAGAGTCCTTAAGTACCGCAGCAGAGTGCTTAAATAATGCAACAGAGTCCTCAAATGCTTCAGCAGAGTCCTTAAATAATGCAGCATAGTCCTTAAATAATGCAGCAGAGACCTTAAATAATGCAACAAAGTCCTTAAATAATGCAGCAGAGTCCTTAAATAATGCAGCAAAGTCCTTAAATAATGCTGCAGAGTCCTTAAATATTGCAGCAAATTCCTTAAATAATGCAGCATAGTCCTTAAATACCGCAGCAGAGTCCTTACATAATGCAACAAAGTCACTAAATAATGCAGCAGAGTCCTTAAATAATGAAGCAGAGTCCTTAAATAATGCAGCAAATTCCTTAAATAATGTAGCAGAGTCATTAAAAAATGCAACAAAATCCTTAAATAATGCAGCAGAATCCTTAAATAATGCAGCAAAGTCCTTAAATAATGCAACAGAGTCCTTAAATACTGAAGCAGAGTCCTTAAATAATGCAGCAGAGTCCTTAAATAATGCAGCAGAGTTCTAAAATGCTTCAGCAGAGTCCTTAAATATTGCAACAAAGTCCTAAAATAATGCAGCAGAATCCTTAAATACCGCAGCAGAGTCCTTAAATATTGCAGCAAAGTACTTAAATAAGGCAGCAGAGTCCTTAAATAATGCAACAAAGTCCTTCAATAATGCAGCACAGTCCTTAACTAATGCAACAAAGTCAATAAATAATGCAGCAGAGTCCTTAAATAATGCAGCAACGTCCTTAAATAATGCAGCAGAGTCCTTAGATAATGCAACAACGTCCTTAAATAATGCAGCAGAGTCCTTAAATACCGCAGCAGAGTACTTAAATAATTCAGCAAAGTCCTTAAATAATGCAGCAGAGTCCTTAAATAATGCAGCAGAGTCCTCAAATGCTTCAGCAGAGTCAATACATAATGCAGCAGAGTCCTTAAATAATGCAACAAAGTCCTTAAATAATGCAGCAGAGTCCTTAAATAATGCAGCAAAGTCCTTAAATAAAGCAGCAGAGTCCTTACATAATGCAACAAAGTCCTTAAATAATGCAGCCGAGTCCTTAAATACTGAAGCAGAGTCCTTAAATTTGCAGCAAGGTCCTTAAATACCGCAGCAGAGTCATTAAATAATGCAGCAAAGTCCTTAAATAATGCAACAGAGTCCTTAAATAATGCAGCAGAGTCCTTAAATAATGCAACATAGTTCTTAAATAATGCAGCAAAGTCCTTAAATTATGCAGCAGAGTCCTTAAATACCGCAGCAGATTGCTTATATAATGTAGCAGAGTCCTTAAATAATGCAACAGAGTCCTTAAATAATGCAGCAGAGTCCTCAAAAGCTTCAGAAGAGTCATTAAATAATGCAGCAGAGTCCTTAAATAATGTAGCAAATTCATTAAATAATGCAGCAGAGACCTTAAATAATGCAACAAAGTCCTTAAATTATGCAGCCGAGTCCTTAAATAATACAGCAAAGCCCTTAAATAATGCAGCAGAGTCGTTAAGTAATGCAGCAAATTACTTAAATAATGCAGCAGTGTACTTAAATAATGCAACAAAGTCCATAAATAATGAAGCAAAGTCCTTAAATAATGCTGCAGAGTCCTTAAATATTGCAGCAAATTCCTTAAATAATGCAGCAGAGTCCTTAAATACCGCAGCAGAGTCCTTACATAATGCAACAAAGTCACTAAATAATGCAGCAGAGTCCTTAAATAATGAAGCAGAGTCCTTAAATAATGCAGCAAAGTCCTTAAATAATGCTGCAGAGTCCTTAAATATTGCAGCAAATTCCTTAAATAATGCAGCAGAGTCCTTAAATACCGCAGCAGAGTCCTTACATAATGCAACAAAGTCACTAAATAATGCAGCAGATTCCTTAAATAATGAAGCAGAGTCCTTAAATAATGCAGCAAATTCCTTAAATAATGTAGCAGAGTCCTTAAAAAATGCAACAAAATCCTTAAATAATGCAGCAGAATCCTTAAATAATGCAGCAAAGTCCTTAAATAATGCAACAGAGTCCTTAAATACTGAAGCAGAGTCCTTAAATAATGCAGCAGAGTCCTTAAATAATGCAGCAGAGTTCTAAAATGCTTCAGCAGAGTCCTTAAATATTGCAACAAAGTCCTAAAATAATGCAGCAGCATCCTTAAATACCGCAGCAGAGTCCTTAAATATTGCAGCAAAGTACTTAAATAAGGCAGCAGAGTCCTTAAATAATGCAACAAAGTCATTCAATAATGCAGCATAGTCCTTAACTAATGCAACAAAGTCAATAAATAATGCAGCAGAGTCCTTAAATAATGCAGCAATGTCCTTAAATAATGCAGCAGAGTCCTTAGATAATGCAACAACGTCCTTAAATAATGCAGCAGAGTCCTTAAATACCGCAGCAGAGTACTTAAATAATTCAGCAAAGTCCTTAAATAATGCAGCAGAGTCCTTAAATAATGCAGCAGAGTCCTCAAATGCTTCAGCAGAGTCAATACATAATGCAGCAGAGTCCTTAAATAATGCAACAAAGTCCTTAAATAATGCAGCAGAGTCCTTAAATAATGCAGCAAAGTCCTTAAATAAAGCAGCAGAGTCCTTACATAATGCAACAAAGTCCTTAAATAATGCAGCCGAGTCCTTAAATACTGAAGCAGAGTCCTTAAATTTGCAGCAAAGTCCTTAAATACCGCAGCAGAGTCATTAAATAATGCAGCAAAGTCCTTAAATAATGCAGCAGAGTCCTTAAATACCGCAGCAGATTGCTTTAATAATGTAGCAGAGTCCTTAAATAATGCAACAGAGTCCTTAAATAATGCAGCAGAGTCCTTAAATAATGCAACATAGTTCTTAAATAATGCAGCAAAGTCCTTAAATTATGCAGCAGAGTCCTTAAATACCGCAGCAGATTGCTTACATAATGTAGCAGAGTCCTTAAATAATGCAACAGAGTCCTTAAATAATGCAGCAGAGTCCTCAAAAGCTTCAGAAGAGTCATTAAATAATGCAGCAGCGTCCTTAAATAATGTAACAAATTCATTAAATAATGCAGCAGAGACCTTAAATAATGCAACAAAGTCCTTAAATTATGCAGCCGAGTCCTTAACTAATACAGCAAAGCCCTTAAATAATGCAGCAGAGTCGTTAAGTAATGCAGCAAATTACTTAAATAATGCAGCAGTGTACTTAAATA
This sequence comes from Phyllobates terribilis, assembly GCF_046119375.1. NCBI lineage: Eukaryota > Metazoa > Chordata > Amphibia > Anura > Dendrobatidae > Phyllobates > Phyllobates terribilis. The sequence continues at coordinate 4,041,053 of NW_027362840.1, read as the reverse complement.
ATGCAACAAAGTCCATAAATAATGAAGCAAAGTCCTTAAATAATGCAGCAGAGTCCTTAAATACCGCAGCAGAGAACTTAAATAATGCAAGAAAGTCCCTAAGTAATGCAGTAGAGTCCTTAAATCCTGAAGCAGAGTCCTAAAATAATGCAGCTAATTCCTTCAATAATGCAGTAGAGTCCTTAAATACCGCAGCAGAGTCCTTAAATAATTCAGCAAAGTCCTTAAATAATGCAGCAGAGTCCTTAAATTTTACAGCAGAGTCCTTAAGTGCCACAGCAGAGTCCTTAAATACCGCAGCAGAGTGCTTAAATAATGCAGCAGAGTCCTTAAATAATGCAGCAAAGTCCTTAAATACTGAAGCAGAGTCCTTAAATATTGCAACAAAGTCCTAAAATAATGCAGCAGAGTCCTTAAATACCGCAGCAGAGTCGTTAAATATTGCAGCAAAGTACTTAAATAATGCAGCAGAGTCCTTAAATACCGCAGCAGATTGCTTAAATAATGTAGCAGAGTCCTTAAATAATGCAACAGAGTCCTTAAATAATGCAGCAGAGTCCTTAAATAATGCAACAAAGTCCTTAAATAATGCAGCAGAGTCCTTAAATACTGAAGCAGAGTCCTTAAATATTGCAGCAAAGTCCTTAAATAATGCATCAGAGTCCTTAAATACCGCAGCCGATTACTTAAATAATTCAACAAAGTCCTTAAATAATGCAGCAGAGTCCTTAAGTGCCACAGCAGAGTCCTTAAATACCGCAGCAGAGTCATTAAATAATGCAGCAAAGTCCTTAAATAATGCAGCAGAGTACTTAAATACCGGAGCAGAGTGCTTAAATAATGCAGCAGAGTCCTTAAATAATGCAGCACCATCCTTAAATAATGCAGCAAAGTCCTTAAATACTGAAGCAGAGTCCTTAAATATTGCAAAAAAGTCCTAAAATAATGCAGCAGAATCCTTAAATACCGCAGCAGAGTCCTTAAATATTGCAGCAAAGTACTTAAATAATGCAGCAGAGTCCTTAAATAATGCAACAAAGTCCTTAAATAATGCAGCATAGTCCTTAACTAATGCAACAAAGTCTATAAATAATGCAGCAGAGTCCTTAAATAATGCAGCAAAGTCCTTAAATAATGCAGCAGAGTCCTTAGATAATGCAACAACGTCCTTAAATAATGCAGCAGAGTCCTTAAATAACGCAGCAGAGTACTTAAATAATTCAGCAAAGTCCTTAAATAATGCAGCAGAGTCCTTAAATAATGCAGCAGAGTCCTCAAATGCTTCAGCAGAGTGAATACATAATGCTGCAGAGTCCTTAAATAATGCAACAAAGTCCTTAAATAATGCAGCAGAGTCCTTAAATAATGCAGCAAAGTCCTTAAATAAAGCAGCAGAGTCCTTAAAAAATGCAACAAAGTCCTTAAATAATGCAGCAGAGTCCTTAAATACTGAAGCAGGGTCCTTATCTTTGCAGAAAAGTCCTTAAATACCGCAGCAGAGTCATTAAATTAAGCAGCAAAGTCCTTAAATAATGCAGCAGAGTCCTTAAATACCGCAGCAGATTGCTTAAATAATGTAGCAGAGTCATTAAATAATGCAACAGAGTCCTTAAATAATGCAGCAGAGTCCTTAAATAATGCAACAAAGTCCTTAAATAATGCAGCAGAGTCCTTAAATACTGAAGCAGAGTCCTTAAATATTGCAGCAAAGTCCTTAAATAATGCAGCAGAGTCCTTAAATACCACAGCAGAGTCCTTAAATATTGCAGCAAAGTACTTAAATAATGCAGCAGAGTCCTTAAATAATGCAACAAAGTCCTTAAATAATGCAGCAGAATCCTTAAATAATGCAACAAAGTCCTTAAGTAATAATGAAGAGTCCGTAAATACCGCAGCAGAGTCATTAAATAATGCAGCAAAGTCCTTAAATAATGCAGCAGAGTCCTTAAGTACCGCAGCAGAGTGCTTAAATAATGCAACAGAGTCCTCAAATGCTTCAGCAGAGTCCTTAAATAATGCAGCATAGTCCTTAAATAATGCAGCAGAGACCTTAAATAATGCAACAAAGTCCTTAAATAATGCAGCAGAGTCCTTAAATAATGCAGCAAAGTCCTTAAATAATGCTGCAGAGTCCTTAAATATTGCAGCAAATTCCTTAAATAATGCAGCATAGTCCTTAAATACCGCAGCAGAGTCCTTACATAATGCAACAAAGTCACTAAATAATGCAGCAGAGTCCTTAAATAATGAAGCAGAGTCCTTAAATAATGCAGCAAATTCCTTAAATAATGTAGCAGAGTCATTAAAAAATGCAACAAAATCCTTAAATAATGCAGCAGAATCCTTAAATAATGCAGCAAAGTCCTTAAATAATGCAACAGAGTCCTTAAATACTGAAGCAGAGTCCTTAAATAATGCAGCAGAGTCCTTAAATAATGCAGCAGAGTTCTAAAATGCTTCAGCAGAGTCCTTAAATATTGCAACAAAGTCATAAAATAATGCAGGAGAATCCTTAAATACCGCAGCAGAGTCCTTAAATATTCCAGCAAAGTACTTAAATAAGGCAGCAGAGTCCTTAAATAATGCAACAAAGTCCTTCAATAATGCAGCATAGTCCTTAACTAATGCAACAAAGTCAATAAATAATGCAGCAGAGTCCTTAAATAATGCAGCAACGTCCTTAAATAATGCAGCAGAGTCCTTAGATAATGCAACAACGTCCTTAAATAATGCAGCAGAGTCCTTAAATACCGCAGCAGAGTACTTAAATAATTCAGCAAAGTCCTTAAATAATGCAGCAGAGTCCTTAAATAATGCAGCAGAGTCCTCAAATGCTTCAGCAGAGTCAATACATAATGCAGCAGAGTCCTTAAATAATGCAACAAAGTCCTTAAATAATGCAGCAGAGTCCTTAAATAATGCAGCAAAGTCCTTAAATAAAGCAGCAGAGTCCTTACATAATGCAACAAAGTCCTTAAATAATGCAGCCGAGTCCTTAAATACTGAAGCAGAGTCCTTAAATTTGCAGCAAGGTCCTTAAATACCGCAGCAGAGTCATTAAATAATGCAGCAAAGTCCTTAAATAATGCAACAGAGTCCTTAAATAATGCAGCAGAGTCCTTAAATAATGCAACATAGTTCTTAAATAATGCAGCAAAGTCCTTAAATTATGCAGCAGAGTCCTTAAATACCGCAGCAGATTGCTTATATAATGTAGCAGAGTCCTTAAATAATGCAACAGAGTCCTTAAATAATGCAGCAGAGTCCTCAAAAGCTTCAGAAGAGTCATTAAATAATGCAGCAGAGTCCTTAAATAATGTAGCAAATTCATTAAATAATGCAGCAGAGACCTTAAATAATGCAACAAAGTCCTTAAATTATGCAGCCGAGTCCTTAAATAATACAGCAAAGCCCTTAAATAATGCAGCAGAGTCGTTAAGTAATGCAGCAAATTACTTAAATAATGCAGCAGTGTACTTAAATAATGCAACAAAGTCCATAAATAATGAAGCAAAGTCCTTAAATAATGCAGCAGAGTCCTTAAATACCGCAGCAGAGAACTTAAATAATGCAAGAAAGTCCCTAAATAATGCAGTAGAGTCCTTAAATCCTGAAGCAGAGTCCTAAAATAATGCAGCTAATTCCTTAAATAATGCAGTAGAGTCCTTAAATACCGCAGCAGAGTCCTTAAATAATTCAGCAAAGTCCTTAAATAATGCAGCAGAGTCCTTAAATTTTACAGCAGAGTCCTTAAGTGCCACAGCAGAGTCCTTAAATACCGCAGCAGAGTGCTTAAATGATGCAGCAGAGTCCTTAAATAATGCAGCAAAGTCCTTAAATACTGAAGCAGAGTCCTTAAATATTGCAACAAAGTCCTAAAATAATGCAGCAGAGTCCTTAAATACCGCAGCAGAGTCGTTAAATATTGCAGCAAAGTACTTAAATAATGCAGCAGAGTCCTTAAATACCGCAGCAGATTGCTTAAATAATGTAGCAGAGTCCTTAAATAATGCAACAGAGTCCTTAAATAATGCAGCAGAGTCCTTAAATAATGCAACAAAGTCCTTAAATAATGCAGCAGAGTCCTTAAATACTGAAGCAGGGTCCTTAAATATTGCAGCAAAGTCCTTAAATAATGCATCAGAGTCCTTAAATACCGCAGCCGATTACTTAAATAATTCAGCAAAGTCCTTAAATAATGCAGCAGAGTCCTTAAGTGCCACAGCAGAGTCCTTAAATACCGCAGCGGAGTGCTTAAATAATGCAGCAGAGTCCTTAAATAATGCAGCACCATCCTTAAATAATGCAGCAAAGTCCTTAAATACTGAAGCAGAGTCCTTAAATATTGCAAAAAAGTCCTAAAATAATGCAGCAGAATCCTTAAATACCGCAGCAGAGTCCTTAAATATTGCAGCAAAGTACTTAAATAATGCAGCAGAGTCCTTAAATAATTCAACAAAGTCCTTAAATAATGCAGCATAGTCCTTAACTAATGCAACAAAGTCTATAAATAAGGCAGCAGAGTCCTTAAATAATGCAGCAAAGTCCTTAAATAATGCAGCAGAGTCCTTAGATAATGCAACAACGTCCTTAAATAATGCAGCAGAGTCCTTAAATAACGCAGCAGAGTACTTAAATAATTCAGCAAAGTCCTTAAATAATGCAGCAGAGTCCTTAAATAATGCAGCAGAGTCCTCAAATGCTTCAGCAGAGTGAATACATAACGCAGCAGAGTCCTTAAATAATGCAACAAAGTCCTTAAATAATGCAGCAGAGTCCTTAAATAATGCAGCAAAGTCCTTAAATAAAGCAGCAGAGTCCTTAAATAATGCAACACAGTCCTTAAATAATGCAGCAGAGTCCTTAAATACTGAAGCAGAGTCCATATCTTTGCAGAAAAGTCCTTAAAAACCGCAGCAGAGTCATTAAATTATGCAGCAAAGTCCTTAAATAATGCAGCAGAGTCCTTAAATACCGCAGCAGATTGCTTAAATAATGTAGCAGAGTCCTTAAATAATGCAACAGAGTCCTTAAATAATGCAGCAGAGTCCTTAAATAATGCAACAAAGTCCTTAAATAATGCAGCAGAGTCCTTAAATACTGAAGCAGAGTCCTTAAATATTGCAGCAAAGTCTTTAAATAATGCAGCAGAGTCCTTAAATACCGCAGCAGAGTCCTTAAATATTGCAGCAAAGTACTTAAATAATGCAGCAGAGTCCTTAAATAATGCAACAAAGTCCTTAAATAATGCAGCAGAATCCTTAAATAATGCAACAAAGTCCTTAAGTAATAATGAAGAGTCCTTAAATACCGCAGCAGAGTCATTAAATAATGCAGCAAAGTCCTTAAATAATGCAGCAGAGTCCTTAAGTACCGCAGCAGAGTGCTTAAATAATGCAACAGAGTCTACAAATGCTTCAGCAGAGTCATGAAATAATGCAGCATAGTCCTTAAATAATGCAGCAAATTCATTAAATAATGCAGCAGAGACCTTAAATAATGCAACAAAGTCCTTAAATAATGCAGCAGAGTCCTTAAATAATGCAGCAAAGTCCTTAAATAATGCTGCAGAGTCCTTAAATATTGCAGCAAATTCCTTAAATAATGCAGCAGAGTCCTTAAATACCGCAGCAGAGTCCTTACATAATGCAACAAAGTCACTAAATAATGCAGCAGAGTCCTTAAATAATGAAGCAGAGTCCTTAAATAATGCAGCAAAGTCCTTAAATAATGCTGCAGAGTCCTTAAATATTGCAGCAAATTCCTTAAATAATGCAGCAGAGTCCTTAAATACCGCAGCAGAGTCCTTACATAATGCAACAAAGTCACTAAATAATGCAGCAGAGTCCTTAAATAATGAAGCAGAGTCCTTAAATAATGCAGCAAATTCCTTAAATAATGTAGCAGAGTCCTTAAAAAATGCAACAAAATTATAAATAATGCAGCAGAATCCTTAAATAATACAGCAAAGTCCTTAAATAATGCAACAGAGTCCTTAAATACTGAAGCAGAGTCCTTAAATAATGCAGCAGAGTCCTTAAATAATGCAGCAGAGTTCTAAAATGCTTCAGCAGAGTCCTTAAATATTGCAACAAAGTCCTAAAATAATGCAGCAGAATCCTTAAATACCGCAGCAGAGTCCTTAAATATTGCAGCAAAGTACTTAAATAAGGCAGCAGAGTCCTTAAATAATGCAACAAAGTCCTTCAATAATGCAGCATAGTCCTTAACTAATGCAACAAAGTCAATAAATAATGCAGCAGAGTCCTTAAATAATGCAGCAACGTCCTTAAATAATGCAGCAGAGTCCTTAGATAATGCAACAACGTCCTTAAATAATGCAGCAGAGTCCTTAAATACCGCAGCAGAGTACTTAAATAATTCAGCAAAGTCCTTAAATAATGCAGCAGAGTCCTTAAATAATGCAGCAGAGTCCTCAAATGCTTCAGCAGAGTGAATACATAATGCAGCAGAGTCCTTAAATAATGCAACAAAGTCCTTAAATAATGCAGCAGAGTCCTTAAATAATGCAGCAAAGTCCTTAAATAAAGCAGCAGAGTCCTTACATAATGCAACAAAGTCCTTAAATAATGCAGCCGAGTCCTTAAATACTGAAGCAGAGTCCTTAGATTTGCAGCAAAGTCCTTAAATACCGCAGCAGAGTCATTAAATAATGCAGCAAAGTCCTTAAATAATGCAGCAGAGTCCTTAAATACCGCAGCAGATTGCTTTAATAATGTAGCAGAGTCCTTAAATAATGCAACAGAGTCCTTAAATAATGCAGCAAAGTCCTTAAATTATGCAGCAGAGTCCTTAAATACCGCAGCAGATTGCTTATATAATGTAGCAGAGTCCTTAAATAATGCAACAGAGTCCTTAAATAATGCAGCAGAGTCCTCAAAAGCTTCAGAAGAGTCATTAAATAATGCAGCAGAGTCCTTAAATAATGTAGCAAATTCATTAAATAATGCAGCAGAGACCTTAAATAATGCAACAAAGTCCTTAAATTATGCAGCCGAGTCCTTAAATAATACAGCAAAGCCCTTAAATAATGCAGCAGAGTCGTTAAGTAATGCAGCAAATTACTTAAATAATGCAGCAGTGTACTTAAATAATGCAACAAAGTCCATAAATAATGAAGCAAAGTCCTTAAATAATGCAGTAGAGTCCTTAAATACCGCAGCAGAGTCCTTAAATAATTCAGCAAAGTCCTTAAATAATGCAGCAGAGTCCTTAAATTTTACAGCAGAGTCCTTAAGTGCCACAGCAGAGTCCTTAAATACCGCAGCAGAGTGCTTAAATAATGCAGCAGAGTCCTTAAATAATGCAGCAAAGTCCTTAAATACTGAAGCAGAGTCCTTAAATATTGCAACAAAGTCCTAAAATAATGCAGCAGAGTCCTTAAATACCGCAGCAGAGTCGTTAAATATTGCAGCAAAGTACTTAAATAATGCAGCAGAGTCCTTAAATACCGCAGCAGATTGCTTAAATAATGTAGCAGAGTCCTTAAATAATGCAACAGAGTCCTTAAATAATGCAGCAGAGTCCTTAAATAATGCAACAAAGTCCTTAAATAATGCAGCAGAGTCCTTAAATACTGAAGCAGAGTCCTTAAATATTGCAGCAAAGTCCTTAAATAATGCATCAGAGTCCTTAAATACCGCAGCCGATTACTTAAATAATTCAACAAAGTCCTTACATAATGCAGCAGAGTCCTTAAGTGCCACAGCAGAGTCCTTAAATACCGCAGCGGAGTGCTTAAATAATGCAGCAGAGTCCTTAAATAATGCAGCACCATCCTTAAATAATGCAGCAAAGTCCTTAAATACTGAAGTAGAGTGCTTAAATATTGCAAAAAAGTCCTAAAATAATGCAGCAGAATCCTTTAATACCGCAGCAGAGTCCTTAAATATTGCAGAAAAGTACTTAAATAATGCAGCAGAGTCCTTAAATAATGCAACAAATTCCTTAAATAATGCAGCATAGTCCTTAACTAATGCAACAAAGTCTATAAATAAGGCAGCAGAGTCCTTAAATAATGCAGCAAAGTCCTTAAATAATGCAGCAGAGTCCTTAGATAATGCAACAACGTCCTTAAATAATGCAGCAGAGTGTTTAAATAATTCAGCAAAGTCCTTATATAATGCAGCAGAGTCCTTAAATAATGCAGCAGAGTCCTCAAATGCTTCAGCAGGGTGAATACATAATGCAGCAGAGTCCTTAAATAATGCAACAAAGTCCTTAAATAATGCAGCAGAGTCCTTAAATAATGCAGCAAAGTCCTTAAATAAAGCAGCAGAGTCCTTAAATAATGCAACAAAGTCCTTAAATAATGCAGCAGAGTCCTTAAATACTGAAGCAGAGTCCATATCTTTGCAGAAAAGTCCTTAAATACCGCAGCAGAGTCATTAAATTATGCAGCAAAGTCCTTAAATAATGCAGCAGAGTCCTTAAATACCGCAGCAGATTGCTTAAATAATGTAGCAGAGTCCTTAAATAATGCAACAGAGTCCTTAAATAATGCAGCAGAGTCCTTAAATAATGCAACAAAGTCCTTAAATAATGCAGCAGAGTCCTTAAATACTGAAGCAGAGTCCTTAAATATTGCAGCAAAGTCTTTAAATAATGCAGCAGAGTCCTTAAATACCGCAGCAGAGTCCTTAAATATTGCAGCAAAGTACTTAAATAATGCAGCAGAGTCCTTAAATAATGCAACAAAGTCCTTAAATAATGCAGCAGAATCCTTAAATAATGCAACAAAGTCCTTAAGTAATAATGAAGAGTCCTTAAATACCGCAGCAGAGTCATTAAATAATGCAGCAAAGTCCTTAAATAATGCAGCAGAGTCCTTAAGTACCGCAGCAGAGTGCTTAAATAATGCAACAGAGTCTTCAAATGCTTCAGCAGAGTCATGAAATAATGCAGCATAGTCCTTAAATAATGCAGCAAATTCATTAAATAATGCAGCAGAGACTTTAAATAATGCAACAAAGTCCTTAAATAATGCAGCAGAGTCCTTAAATAATGCTGCAGAGTCCTTAAATATTGCAGTAAATTCCTTAAATAATGCAGCAGAGTCCTTAAATACCGCAGCAGAGTCCTTACATAATGCAACAAAGTCACTAAATAATGCAGCAGAGTCCTTAAATAATGAAGCAGAGTCCTTAAATAATGCAGCAAATTCCTTAAATAATGTAGCAGAGTCCTTAAAAAATGCAACAAAATCCTTAAATAATGCAGCAGAATCCTTAAATAATGCAGCAAAGTCCTTAAATAATGCAACAGAGTCCTTAAATACTGAAGCAGAGTCCTTAAATAATGCAGCAGAGTCCTTAAATAATGCAGCAGAGTTCTAAAATGCTTCAGCAGAGTCCTTAAATATTGCAACAAAGTCCTAAAATAATGCAGCAGAGTCCTTAAATAATGCAGCAAAGTCCTTAAATACTGAAGCAGAGTCCTTAAATATTGCAACAAAGTCCTAAAATAAAGCAGCAGAGTCCTTAAATACCGCAGCAGAGTCGTTAAATATTGCAGCAAAGTACTTAAATAATGCAGCAGAGTCCTTAAATACCGCAGCAGATTGCATAAATAATGTAGCAGAGTCCTTAAATAATGCAACAGAGTCCTTAAATAATGCAACAAAGTCCTTAAATAATGCAGCAGAGTCCTTAAATACTGAAGCAGGGTCCTTAAATATTGCAGCAAAGTCCTTAAATAATGCATCAGAGTCCTTAAATACCGCAGCCGATTACTTAAATAATTCAGCAAAGTCCTTAAATAATGCAGCAGAGTCCTTAAGTGCCACAGCAGAGTCCTTAAATACCGCAGCGGAGTGCTTAAATAATGCAGCAGAGTCCTTAAATAATGCAGCACCATCCTTAAATAATGCAGCAAAGTCCTTAAATACTGAAGCAGAGTCCTTAAATATTGCAAAAAAGTCCTAAAATAATGCAGCAGAATCCTTAAATACCGCAGCAGAGTCCTTAAATATTGCAGCAAAGTACTTAAATAATGCAGCAGAGTCCTTAAATAATGCAACAAAGTCCTTAAATAATGCAGCATAGTCCTTAACTAATCCAACAAAGTCTATAAATAAGGCAGCAGAGTACTTAAATAATGCAGCAAAGTCCTTAAATAATGCAGCAGAGTCCTTAGATAATGCAACAACGTCCTTAAATAATGCAGCAGAGTCCTTAAATAACGCAGCAGAGTACTTAAATAATTCAGCAAAGTCCTTAAATAATGCAGCAGAGTCCTTAAATAATGCAGCAGAGTCCTCAAATGCTTCAGCAGAGTGAATACATAATGCAGCAGAGTCCTTAAATAATGCAACAAAGTCCTTAAATAATGCAGCAGAGTCCTTAAATAATGCAGCAAAGTCCTTAAATAAAGCAGCAGAGTCCTTAAATAATGCAACAAAGTCCTTAAATAATGCAGCAGAGTCCTTAAATACTGAAGCAGAGTCCATATCTTTGCAGAAAAGTCCATAAAAACCGCAGCAGAGTCATTAAATTATGCAGCAAAGTCCTTTAATAATGCAGCAGAGTCCTTAAATACCGCAGCAGATTGCTTAAATAATGTAGCAGAGTCCTTAAATAATGCAACAGAGTCCTTAAATAATGCAGCAGAGTCCTTAAATAATGCAACAAAGTCCTTAAATAATGCAGCAGAGTCCTTAAATACTGAAGCAGAGTCCTTAAATATTGCAGCAAAGTCTTTAAATAATGCAGCAGAGTCCTTAAATACCGCAGCAGAGTCCTTAAATATTGCAGCAAAGTACTTAAATAATGCAGCAGAGTCCTTAAATAATGCAACAAAGTCCTTAAATAATGCAGCAGAATCCTTAAATAATGCAACAAAGTCCTTAAGTAATAATGAAGAGTCCTTAAATACCGCAGCAGAGTCATTAAATAATGCAGCAAAGTCCTTAAATAATGCAGCAGAGTCCTTAAGTACCGCAGCAGAGTGCTTAAATAATGCAACAGAGTCTACAAATGCTTCAGCAGAGTCATGAAATAATGCAGCATAGTCCTTAAATAATGCAGCAAATTCATTAAATAATGCAGCAGAGACCTTAAATAATGCAACAAAGTCCTTAAATAATGCAGCAGAGTCCTTAAATAATGCAGCAAAGTCCTTAAATAATGCTGCAGAGTCCTTAAATATTGCAGCAAATTCCTTAAATAATGCAGCAGAGTCCTTAAATACCGCAGCAGAGTCCTTACATAATGCAACAAAGTCACTAAATAATGCAGCAGAGTCCTTAAATAATGAAGCAGAGTCCTTAAATAATGCAGCAAAGTCCTTAAATAATGCTGCAGAGTCCTTAAATATTGCAGCAAATTCCTTAAATAATGCAGCAGAGTCCTTAAATACCGCAGCAGAGTCCTTACATAATGCAACAAAGTCACTAAATAATGCAGCAGAGTCCTTAAATAATGAAGCAGAGTCCTTAAATAATGCAGCAAATTCCTTAAATAATGCAGCATAGTCCTTAACTAATGCAACAAAGTCTATAAATAAGGCAGCAGAGTCCTTAAATAATGCAGCAAAGTCCTTAAATAATGCAGCAGAGTCCTTAGATAATGCAACAACGTCCTTAAATAATGCAGCAGAGTGTTTAAATAATTCAGCAAAGTCCTTATATAATGCAGCAGAGTCCTTAAATAATGCAGCAGAGTCCTCAAATGCTTCAGCAGGGTGAATACATAATGCAGCAGAGTCCTTAAATAATGCAACAAAGTCCTTAAATAATGCAGCAGAGTCCTTAAATAATGCAGCAAAGTCCTTAAATAAAGCAGCAGAGTCCTTAAATAATGCAACAAAGTCCTTAAATAATGCAGCAGAGTCCTTAAATACTGAAGCAGAGTCCATATCTTTGCAGAAAAGTCCTTAAATACCGCAGCAGAGTCATTAAATTATGCAGCAAAGTCCTTAAATAATGCAGCAGAGTCCTTAAATACCGCAGCAGATTGCTTAAATAATGTAGCAGAGTCCTTAAATAATGCAACATAGTCCTTAAATAATGCAGCAGAGTCCTTAAATAATGCAACAAAGTCCTTAAATATTGCAGCAAAGTCTTTAAATAATGCAGCAGAGTCCTTAAATACCGCAGCAGAGTCCTTAAATATTGCAGCAAAGTACTTAAATAATGCAGCAGAGTCCTTAAATAATGCAACAAAGTCCTTAAATAATGCAGCAGAATCCTTAAATAATGCAACAAAGTCCTTAAGTAATAATGAAGAGTCCTTAAATACCGCAGCAGAGTCATTAAATAATGCAGCAAAGTCCTTAAATAATGCAGCAGAGTCCTTAAGTACCGCAGCAGAGTGCTTAAATAATGCAACAGAGTCTTCAAATGCTTCAGCAGAGTCATGAAATAATGCAGCATAGTCCTTAAATAATGCAGCAAATTCATTAAATAATGCAGCAGAGACTTTAAATAATGCAACAAAGTCCTTAAATAATGCAGCAGAGTCCTTAAATAATGCTGCAGAGTCCTTAAATATTGCAGCAAATTCCTTAAATAATGCAGCAGAGTCCTTAAATACCGCAGCAGAGTCCTTACATAATGCAACAAAGTCACTAAATAATGCAGCAGAGTCCTTAAATAATGAAGCAGAGTCCTTAAATAATGCAGCAAATTCCTTAAATAATGTAGCAGAGTCCTTAAAAAATGCAACAAAATCCTTAAATAATGCAGCAGAATCCTTAAATAATGCAGCAAAGTCCTTAAATAATGCAACAGAGTCCTTAAATACTGAAGCAGAGTCCTTAAATAATGCAGCAGAGTCCTTAAATAATGCAGCAGAGTTCTAAAATGCTTCAGCAGAGTCCTTAAATATTGCAACAAAGTCCTAAAATAATGCAGCAGAGTCCTTAAATAATGCAGCAAAGTCCTTAAATACTGAAGCAGAGTCCTTAAATATTGCAACAAAGTCCTAAAATAATGCAGCAGAGTCCTTAAATACCGCAGCAGAGTCGTTAAATATTGCAGCAAAGTACTTAAATAATGCAGCAGAGTCCTTAAATACCGCAGCAGATTGCTTAAATAATGTAGCAGAGTCCTTAAATAATGCAACAGAGTCCTTAAATAATGCAGCAGAGTCCTTAAATAATGCAACAAAGTCCTTAAATAATGCAGCAGAGTCCTTAAATACCGCAGCAGAGTCATTAAATAATGCAGCAAAGTCCTTAAATAATGCAGCAGAGTACTTAAATACCGGAGCAGAGTGCTTAAATAATGCAGCAGAGTCCTTAAATAATGCAGCACCATCCTTAAATAATGCAGCAAAGTCCTTAAATACTGAAGCAGAGTCCTTAAATATTGCAAAAAAGTCCTAAAATAATGCAGCAGAATCCTTAAATACCGCAGCAGAGTCCTTAAATATTGCAGCAAAGTACTTAAATAATGCAGCAGAGTCCTTAAATAATGCAACAAAGTCCTTAAATAATGCAGCATAGTCCTTAGATAATGCAACAACGTCCTTAAATAATGCAGCAGAGTCCTTAAATAACGCAGCAGAGTACTTAAATAATTCAGCAAAGTCCTTAAATAATGCAGCAGAGTCCTTAAATAATGCAGCAGAGTCCTCAAATGCTTCAGCAGAGTGAATACATAATGCAGCAGAGTCCTTAAATAATGCAACAAAGTCCTTAAATAATGCAGCAGAGTCCTTAAATAATGCAGCATAGTCCTTAAATAAAGCAGCAGAGTCCTTAAAAAATGCAACAAAGTCCTTAAAAAATGCAGCAGAGTCCTTAAATACTGAAGCAGAGTCCTTATCTTTGCAGAAAAGTCTATAAATAAGGCAGCAGAGTCCTTAAATAATGCAGCAAAGTCCTTAAATAATGCAGCAGAGTCCTTAGATAATGCAACAACGTCCTTAAATAATGCAGCAGAGTCCTTAAATAACGCAGCAGAGTACTTAAATAATTCAGCAAAGTCCTTAAATAATGCAGCAGAGTCCTTAAATAATGCAGCAGAGTCCTCAAATGCTTCAGCAGAGTGAATACATAATGCAGCAGAGTCCTTAAATAATGCAACAAAGTCCTTAAATAATGCAGCAGAGTCCTTAAATAATGCAGCATAGTCCTTAAATAAAGCAGCAGAGTCCTTAAAAAATGCAACAAAGTCCTTAAATAATGCAGCAGAGTCCTTAAATACTGAAGCAGAGTCCTTATCTTTGCAGAAAAGTCCTTAAATACCGCAGCAGAGTCATTAAATTATGCAGCAAAGTCCTTAAATAATGCAGCAGAGTCCTTAAATACCGCAGCAGATTGCTTAAATAATGTAGCAGAGTCCTTAAATAATGCAACAGAGTCCTTAAATAATGCAGCAGAGTCCTTAAATAATGCAACAAAGTCCTTAAATAATGCAGCAGAGTCCTTAAATACTGAAGCAGAGTCCTTAAATATTGCAGCAAAGTCCTTAAATAATGCAGCAGAGTCCTTAAATACCACAGCAGAGTCCTTAAATATTGCAGCAAAGTACTTAAATAATGCAGCAGAGTCCTTAAATAATGCAACAAAGTCGTTAAATAATGCAGCAGAATCCTTAAATAATGCAACAAAGTCCTTAAGTAATAATGAAGAGTCCGTAAATACCGCAGCAGAGTCATTAAATAATGCAGCAAAGTCCTTAAATAATGCAGCAGAGTCCTTAAGTACCGCAGCAGAGTGCTTAAATAATGCAACAGAGTCCTCAAATGCTTCAGCAGAGTCCTTAAATAATGCAGCATAGTCCTTAAATAATGCAGCAGAGACCTTAAATAATGCAACAAAGTCCTTAAATAATGCAGCAGAGTCCTTAAATAATGCAGCAAAGTCCTTAAATAATGCTGCAGAGTCCTTAAATATTGCAGCAAATTCCTTAAATAATGCAGCAGAGTCCTTAAATACCGCAGCAGAGTCCTTACATAATGCAACAAAGTCACTAAATAATGCAGCAGAGTCCTTAAATAATGAAGCAGAGTCCTTAAATAATGCAGCAAATTCCTTAAATAATGTAGCAGAGTCCTTAAAAAATGCAACAAAATCCTTAAATAATGCAGCAGAATCCTTAAATAATGCAGCAAAGTCCTTAAATAATGCAACAGAGTCCTTAAATACTGAAGCAGAGTCCTTAAATAATGCAGCAGAGTCCTTAAATAATGCAGCAGAGTACTAAAATGCTTCAGCAGAGTCCTTAAATATTGCAACAAAGTCCTAAAATAATGCAGCAGAATCCTTAAATACCGCAGCAGAGTCCTTAAATATTGCAGCAAAGTATTTAAATAAGGCAGCAGAGTCCTTAAATAATGCAACAAAGTCCTTCAATAATGCAGCATAGTCCTTAACTAATGCAACAAAGTCAATAAATAATGCAGCAGAGTCCTTAAATAATGCAGCAACGTCCTTAAATAATGCAGCAGAGTCCTTAGATAATGCAACAACGTCCTTAAATAATGCAGCAGAGTCCTTAAATACCGCAGCAGAGTACTTAAATAATTCAGCAAAGTCCTTAAATAATGCAGCAGAGTCCTTAAATAATGCAGCAGAGTCCTCAAATGCTTCAGCAGAGTCAATACATAATGCAGCAGAGTCCTTAAATAATGCAACAAAGTCCTTAAATAATGCAGCAGAGTCCTTAAATAATGCAGCAAAGTCCTTAAATAAAGCAGCAGAGTCCTTACATAATGCAACAAAGTCCTTAAATAATGCAGCCGAGTCCTTAAATACTGAAGCAGAGTCCTTAAATTTGCAGCAAGGTCCTTAAATACCGCAGCAGAGTCATTAAATAATGCAGCAAAGTCCTTAAATAATGCAGCAGAGTCCTTAAATACCGCAGCAGATTGCTTTAATAATGTAGCAGAGTCCTTAAATAATGCAACAGAGTCCTTAAATAATGCAGCAGAGTCCTTAAATAATGCAACATAGTTCTTAAATAATGCAGCAAAGTCCTTAAATTATGCAGCAGAGTCCTTAAATACCGCAGCAGATTGCTTATATAATGTAGCAGAGTCCTTAAATAATGCAACAGAGTCCTTAAATAATGCAGCAGAGTCCTCAAAAGCTTCAGAAGAGTCATTAAATAATGCAGCAGAGTCCTTAAATAATGTAGCAAATTCATTAAATAATGCAGCAGAGACCTTAAATAATGCAACAAAGTCCTTAAATTATGCAGCCGAGTCCTTAAATAATACAGCAAAGCCTTAAATAATGCAGCAGAGTCGTTAAGTAATGCAGCAAATTACTTAAATAATGCAGCAGTGTACTTAAATAATGCAACAAAGTCCATAAATAATGAAGCAAAGTCCTTAAATAATGCAGCAGAGTCCTTAAATACCGCAGCAGAGAACTTAAATAATGCAAGAAAGTCCCTAAATAATGCAGTAGAGTCCTTAAATCCTGAAGCAGAGTCCTAAAATAATGCAGCTAATTCCTTAAATAATGCAGTAGAGTCCTTAAATACCGCAGCAGAGTCCTTAAATAATTCAGCAAAGTCCTTAAATAATGCAGCAGAGTCCTTAAATTTTACAGCAGAGTCCTTAAGTGCCACAGCAGAGTCCTTAAATACCGCAGCAGAGTGCTTAAATAATGCAGCAGAGTCCTTAAATAATGCAGCAAAGTCCTTAAATACTGAAGCAGAGTCCTTAAATATTGCAACAAAGTCCTAAAATAATGCAGCAGAGTCCTTAAATACCGCAGCAGAGTTATTAAATATTGCAGCAAAGTACTTAAATAATGCAGCAGAGTCCTTAAATACCGCAGCAGATTGCTTAAATAATGTAGCAGAGTCGTTAAATAATGCAACAGAGTCCTTAAATAATGCAGCAGAGTCCTTAAATAATGCAACAAAGTCCTTAAATAATGCAGCAGAGTCCTTAAATACTGAAGCAGAGTCCTTAAATAGTGCAGCAAAGTCCTTAAATAATGCATCAGAGTCCTTAAATACCGCAGCCGATTACTTAAATAATTCAGCAAAGTCCTTAAATAATGCAGCAGAGTCCTTAAGTGCCACAGCAGAGTCCTTAAATACCGCAGCGGAGTGCTTAAATAATGCAGCAGAGTCCTTAAATAATGCAGCACCATCCTTAAATAATGCAGCAAAGTCCTTAAATACTGAAGCAGAGTCCTTAAATATTGCAAAAAAGTCCTAAAATAATGCAGCAGAATCCTTAAATACCGCAGCAGAGTCCTTAAATATTGCAGCAAAGTACTTAAATAATGCAGCAGAGTCCTTAAATAATGCAACAAAGTCCTTAAATAATGCAGCATAGTCCTTAACTAATGCAACAAAGTCTATAAATAAGGCAGCAGAGTCCTTAAATAATGCAGCAAAGTCCTTAAATAATGCAGCAGAGTCCTTAGATAATGCAACAACGTCCTTAAATAATGCAGCAGAGTCCTTAAATAACGCAGCAGAGTACTTAAATAATTCAGCAAAGTCCTTAAATAATGCAGCAGAGTCCTTAAATAATGCAGCAGAGTCCTCAAATGCTTCAGCAGAGTGAATACATAATGCAGCAGAGTCCTTAAATAATGCAACAAAGTCCTTAAATAATGCAGCAGAGTCCTTAAATAATGCAGCAAAGTCCTTAAATAAAGCAGCAGAGTCCTTAAATAATGCAACAAAGTCCTTAAATAATGCAGCAGAGTCCTTAAATACTGAAGCAGAGTCCATATCTTTGCAGAAAAGTCCTTAAAAACCGCAGCAGAGTCATTAAATTATGCAGCAAAGTCCTTAAATAATGCAGCAGAGTCCTTAAATAATGCAACAAAGTCCTTAAATAATGCAGCAGAGTCCTTAAATAATGCAACAGAGTCCTTAAATAATGCAGCAGAGTCCTTAAATAATGCAACAAAGTCCTTAAATAATGCAGCAGAGTCCTTAAATACTGAAGCAGAGTCCTTAAATATTGCAGCAAAGTCTTTAAATAATGCAGCAGAGTCCTTAAATACCGCAGCAGAGTCCTTAAATATTGCAGCAAAGTACTTAAATAATGCAGCAGAGTCCTTAAATAATGCAACAAAGTCCTTAAATAATGCAGCAGAATCCTTAAATAATGCAACAAAGTCCTTAAGTAATAATGAAGAGTCCTTAAATACCGCAGCAGAGTCATTAAATAATGCAGCAAAGTCCTTAAATAATGCAGCAGAGTCCTTAAGTACCGCAGCAGAGTGCTTAAATAATGCAACAGAGTCTACAAATGCTTCAGCAGAGTCATGAAATAATGCAGCATAGTCCTTAAATAATGCAGCAAATTCATTAAATAATGCAGCAGAGACCTTAAATAATGCAACAAAGTCCTTAAATAATGCAGCAGAGTCCTTAAATAATGCAGCAAAGTCCTTAAATAATGCTGCAGAGTCCTTAAATATTGCAGCAAATTCCTTAAATAATGCAGCAGAGTCCTTAAATACCGCAGCAGAGTCCTTACATAATGCAACAAAGTCACTAAATAATGCAGCAGAGTCCTTAAATAATGAAGCAGAGTCCTTAAATAATGCAGCAAAGTCCTTAAATAATGCTGCAGAGTCCTTAAATATTGCAGCAAATTCCTTAAATAATGCAGCAGAGTCCTTAAATACCGCAGCAGAGTCCTTACATAATGCAACAAAGTCACTAAATAATGCAGCAGAGTCCTTAAATAATGAAGCAGAGTCCTTAAATAATGCAGCAAATTCCTTAAATAATGTAGCAGAGTCCTTAAAAAATGCAACAAAATTATAAATAATGCAGCAGAATCCTTAAATAATGCAGCAAAGTCCTTAAATAATGCAACAGAGTCCTTAAATACTGAAGCAGAGTCCTTAAATAATGCAGCAGAGTCCTTAAATAATGCAGCAGAGTTCTAAAATGCTTCAGCAGAGTCCTTAAATATTGCAACAAAGTCCTAAAATAATGCAGCAGAATCCTTAAATACCGCAGCAGAGTCCTTAAATATTGCAGCAAAGAACTTAAATAAGGCAGCAGAGTCCTTAAATAATGCAGCAGAGTCCTTAAATAATGCAGCAGAGTTCTAAAATGCTTCAGCAGAGTCCTTAAATATTGCAACAAAGTCCTAAAATAATGCAGCAGAGTCCTTAAATAATGCAGCACCATCCTTAAATAATGCAGCAAAGTCCTTAAATACTGAAGCAGAGTCCTTAAATATTGCAAAAAAGTCCTAAAATAATGCAGCAGAATCCTTAAATACCGCAGCAGAGTCCTTAAATATTGCAGCAAAGTACTTAAATAATGCAGCAGAGTCCTTAAATAATGCAACAAAGTCCTTAAATAATGCAGCATAGTCCTTAACTAATCCAACAAAGTCTATAAATAAGGCAGCAGAGTACTTAAATAATGCAGCAAAGTCCTTAAATAATGCAGCAGAGTCCTTAGATAATGCAACAACGTCCTTAAATAATGCAGCAGAGTCCTTAAATAACGCAGCAGAGTACTTAAATAATTCAGCAAAGTCCTTAAATAATGCAGCAGAGTCCTTAAATAATGCAGCAGAGTCCTCAAATGCTTCAGCAGAGTGAATACATAATGCAGCAGAGTCCTTAAATAATGCAACAAAGTCCTTAAATAATGCAGCAGAGTCCTTAAATAATGCAGCAAAGTCCTTAAATAAAGCAGCAGAGTCCTTAAATAATGCAACAAAGTCCTTAAATAATGCAGCAGAGTCCTTAAATACTGAAGCAGAGTCCATATCTTTGCAGAAAAGTCCATAAAAACCGCAGCAGAGTCATTAAATTATGCAGCAAAGTCCTTTAATAATGCAGCAGAGTCCTTAAATACCGCAGCAGATTGCTTAAATAATGTAGCAGAGTCCTTAAATAATGCAACAGAGTCCTTAAATAATGCAGCAGAGTCCTTAAATAATGCAACAAAGTCCTTAAATAATGCAGCAGAGTCCTTAAATACTGAAGCAGAGTCCTTAAATATTGCAGCAAAGTCTTTAAATAATGCAGCAGAGTCCTTAAATACCGCAGCAGAGTCCTTAAATATTGCAGCAAAGTACTTAAATAATGCAGCAGAGTCCTTAAATAATGCAACAAAGTCCTTAAATAATGCAGCAGAATCCTTAAATAATGCAACAAAGTCCTTAAGTAATAATGAAGAGTCCTTAAATACCGCAGCAGAGTCATTAAATAATGCAGCAAAGTCCTTAAATAATGCAGCAGAGTCCTTAAGTACCGCAGCAGAGTGCTTAAATAATGCAACAGAGTCTACAAATGCTTCAGCAGAGTCATGAAATAATGCAGCATAGTCCTTAAATAATGCAGCAAATTCATTAAATAATGCAGCAGAGACCTTAAATAATGCAACAAAGTCCTTAAATAATGCAGCAGAGTCCTTAAATAATGCAGCAAAGTCCTTAAATAATGCTGCAGAGTCCTTAAATATTGCAGCAAATTCCTTAAATAATGCAGCAGAGTCCTTAAATACCGCAGCAGAGTCCTTACATAATGCAACAAAGTCACTAAATAATGCAGCAGAGTCCTTAAATAATGAAGCAGAGTCCTTAAATAATGCAGCAAAGTCCTTAAATAATGCTGCAGAGTCCTTAAATATTGCAGCAAATTCCTTAAATAATGCAGCAGAGTCCTTAAATACCGCAGCAGAGTCCTTACATAATGCAACAAAGTCACTAAATAATGCAGCAGAGTCCTTAAATAATGAAGCAGAGTCCTTAAATAATGCAGCAAATTCCTTAAATAATGCAGCATAGTCCTTAACTAATGCAACAAAGTCTATAAATAAGGCAGCAGAGTCCTTAAATAATGCAGCAAAGTCCTTAAATAATGCAGCAGAGTCCTTAGATAATGCAACAACGTCCTTAAATAATGCAGCAGAGTGTTTAAATAATTCAGCAAAGTCCTTATATAATGCAGCAGAGTCCTTAAATAATGCAGCAGAGTCCTCAAATGCTTCAGCAGGGTGAATACATAATGCAGCAGAGTCCTTAAATAATGCAACAAAGTCCTTAAATAATGCAGCAGAGTCCTTAAATAATGCAGCAAAGTCCTTAAATAAAGCAGCAGAGTCCTTAAATAATGCAACAAAGTCCTTAAATAATGCAGCAGAGTCCTTAAATACTGAAGCAGAGTCCATATCTTTGCAGAAAAGTCCTTAAATACCGCAGCAGAGTCATTAAATTATGCAGCAAAGTCCTTAAATAATGCAGCAGAGTCCTTAAATACCGCAGCAGATTGCTTAAATAATGTAGCAGAGTCCTTAAATAATGCAACATAGTCCTTAAATAATGCAGCAGAGTCCTTAAATAATGCAACAAAGTCCTTAAATAATGCAGCAGAGTCCTTAAATACTGAAGCAGAGTCCTTAAATATTGCAGCAAAGTCTTTAAATAATGCAGCAGAGTCCTTAAATACCGCAGCAGAGTCCTTAAATATTGCAGCAAAGTACTTAAATAATGCAGCAGAGTCCTTAAATAATGCAACAAAGTCCTTAAATAATGCAGCAGAATCCTTAAATAATGCAACAAAGTCCTTAAGTAATAATGAAGAGTCCTTAAATACCGCAGCAGAGTCATTAAATAATGCAGCAAAGTCCTTAAATAATGCAGCAGAGTCCTTAAGTACCGCAGCAGAGTGCTTAAATAATGCAACAGAGTCTTCAAATGCTTCAGCAGAGTCATGAAATAATGCAGCATAGTCCTTAAATAATGCAGCAAATTCATTAAATAATGCAGCAGAGACTTTAAATAATGCAACAAAGTCCTTAAATAATGCAGCAGAGTCCTTAAATAATGCTGCAGAGTCCTTAAATATTGCAGCAAATTCCTTAAATAATGCAGCAGAGTCCTTAAATACCGCAGCAGAGTCCTTACATAATGCAACAAAGTCACTAAATAATGCAGCAGAGTCCTTAAATAATGAAGCAGAGTCCTTAAATAATGCAGCAAATTCCTTAAATAATGTAGCAGAGTCCTTAAAAAATGCAACAAAATCCTTAAATAATGCAGCAGAATCCTTAAATAATGCAGCAAAGTCCTTAAATAATGCAACAGAGTCCTTAAATACTGAAGCAGAGTCCTTAAATAATGCAGCAGAGTCCTTAAATAATGCAGCAGAGTTCTAAAATGCTTCAGCAGAGTCCTTAAATATTGCAACAAAGTCCTAAAATAATGCAGCAGAGTCCTTAAATAATGCAGCAAAGTCCTTAAATACTGAAGCAGAGTCCTTAAATATTGCAACAAAGTCCTAAAATAATGCAGCAGAGTCCTTAAATACCGCAGCAGAGTCGTTAAATATTGCAGCAAAGTACTTAAATAATGCAGCAGAGTCCTTAAATACCGCAGCAGATTGCTTAAATAATGTAGCAGAGTCCTTAAATAATGCAACAGAGTCCTTAAATAATGCAGCAGAGTCCTTAAATAATGCAACAAAGTCCTTAAATAATGCAGCAGAGTCCTTAAATACCGCAGCAGAGTCATTAAATAATGCAGCAAAGTCCTTAAATAATGCAGCAGAGTACTTAAATACCGGAGCAGAGTGCTTAAATAATGCAGCAGAGTCCTTAAATAATGCAGCACCATCCTTAAATAATGCAGCAAAGTCCTTAAATACTGAAGCAGAGTCCTTAAATATTGCAAAAAAGTCCTAAAATAATGCAGCAGAATCCTTAAATACCGCAGCAGAGTCCTTAAATATTGCAGCAAAGTACTTAAATAATGCAGCAGAGTCCTTAAATAATGCAACAAAGTCCTTAAATAATGCAGCATAGTCCTTAGATAATGCAACAACGTCCTTAAATAATGCAGCAGAGTCCTTAAATAACGCAGCAGAGTACTTAAATAATTCAGCAAAGTCCTTAAATAATGCAGCAGAGTCCTTAAATAATGCAGCAGAGTCCTCAAATGCTTCAGCAGAGTGAATACATAATGCAGCAGAGTCCTTAAATAATGCAACAAAGTCCTTAAATAATGCAGCAGAGTCCTTAAATAATGCAGCATAGTCCTTAAATAAAGCAGCAGAGTCCTTAAAAAATGCAACAAAGTCCTTAAAAAATGCAGCAGAGTCCTTAAATACTGAAGCAGAGTCCTTATCTTTGCAGAAAAGTCTATAAATAAGGCAGCAGAGTCCTTAAATAATGCAGCAAAGTCCTTAAATAATGCAGCAGAGTCCTTAGATAATGCAACAACGTCCTTAAATAATGCAGCAGAGTCCTTAAATAACGCAGCAGAGTACTTAAATAATTCAGCAAAGTCCTTAAATAATGCAGCAGAGTCCTTAAATAATGCAGCAGAGTCCTCAAATGCTTCAGCAGAGTGAATACATAATGCAGCAGAGTCCTTAAATAATGCAACAAAGTCCTTAAATAATGCAGCAGAGTCCTTAAATAATGCAGCATAGTCCTTAAATAAAGCAGCAGAGTCCTTAAAAAATGCAACAAAGTCCTTAAATAATGCAGCAGAGTCCTTAAATACTGAAGCAGAGTCCTTATCTTTGCAGAAAAGTCCTTAAATACCGCAGCAGAGTCATTAAATTATGCAGCAAAGTCCTTAAATAATGCAGCAGAGTCCTTAAATACCGCAGCAGATTGCTTAAATAATGTAGCAGAGTCCTTAAATAATGCAACAGAGTCCTTAAATAATGCAGCAGAGTCCTTAAATAATGCAACAAAGTCCTTAAATAATGCAGCAGAGTCCTTAAATACTGAAGCAGAGTCCTTAAATATTGCAGCAAAGTCCTTAAATAATGCAGCAGAGTCCTTAAATACCACAGCAGAGTCCTTAAATATTGCAGCAAAGTACTTAAATAATGCAGCAGAGTCCTTAAATAATGCAACAAAGTCGTTAAATAATGCAGCAGAATCCTTAAATAATGCAACAAAGTCCTTAAGTAATAATGAAGAGTCCGTAAATACCGCAGCAGAGTCATTAAATAATGCAGCAAAGTCCTTAAATAATGCAGCAGAGTCCTTAAGTACCGCAGCAGAGTGCTTAAATAATGCAACAGAGTCCTCAAATGCTTCAGCAGAGTCCTTAAATAATGCAGCATAGTCCTTAAATAATGCAGCAGAGACCTTAAATAATGCAACAAAGTCCTTAAATAATGCAGCAGAGTCCTTAAATAATGCAGCAAAGTCCTTAAATAATGCTGCAGAGTCCTTAAATATTGCAGCAAATTCCTTAAATAATGCAGCAGAGTCCTTAAATACCGCAGCAGAGTCCTTACATAATGCAACAAAGTCACTAAATAATGCAGCAGAGTCCTTAAATAATGAAGCAGAGTCCTTAAATAATGCAGCAAATTCCTTAAATAATGTAGCAGAGTCCTTAAAAAATGCAACAAAATCCTTAAATAATGCAGCAGAATCCTTAAATAATGCAGCAAAGTCCTTAAATAATGCAACAGAGTCCTTAAATACTGAAGCAGAGTCCTTAAATAATGCAGCAGAGTCCTTAAATAATGCAGCAGAGTACTAAAATGCTTCAGCAGAGTCCTTAAATATTGCAACAAAGTCCTAAAATAATGCAGCAGAATCCTTAAATACCGCAGCAGAGTCCTTAAATATTGCAGCAAAGTATTTAAATAAGGCAGCAGAGTCCTTAAATAATGCAACAAAGTCCTTCAATAATGCAGCATAGTCCTTAACTAATGCAACAAAGTCAATAAATAATGCAGCAGAGTCCTTAAATAATGCAGCAACGTCCTTAAATAATGCAGCAGAGTCCTTAGATAATGCAACAACGTCCTTAAATAATGCAGCAGAGTCCTTAAATACCGCAGCAGAGTACTTAAATAATTCAGCAAAGTCCTTAAATAATGCAGCAGAGTCCTTAAATAATGCAGCAGAGTCCTCAAATGCTTCAGCAGAGTCAATACATAATGCAGCAGAGTCCTTAAATAATGCAACAAAGTCCTTAAATAATGCAGCAGAGTCCTTAAATAATGCAGCAAAGTCCTTAAATAAAGCAGCAGAGTCCTTACATAATGCAACAAAGTCCTTAAATAATGCAGCCGAGTCCTTAAATACTGAAGCAGAGTCCTTAAATTTGCAGCAAGGTCCTTAAATACCGCAGCAGAGTCATTAAATAATGCAGCAAAGTCCTTAAATAATGCAGCAGAGTCCTTAAATACCGCAGCAGATTGCTTTAATAATGTAGCAGAGTCCTTAAATAATGCAACAGAGTCCTTAAATAATGCAGCAGAGTCCTTAAATAATGCAACATAGTTCTTAAATAATGCAGCAAAGTCCTTAAATTATGCAGCAGAGTCCTTAAATACCGCAGCAGATTGCTTATATAATGTAGCAGAGTCCTTAAATAATGCAACAGAGTCCTTAAATAATGCAGCAGAGTCCTCAAAAGCTTCAGAAGAGTCATTAAATAATGCAGCAGAGTCCTTAAATAATGTAGCAAATTCATTAAATAATGCAGCAGAGACCTTAAATAATGCAACAAAGTCCTTAAATTATGCAGCCGAGTCCTTAAATAATACAGCAAAGCCTTAAATAATGCAGCAGAGTCGTTAAGTAATGCAGCAAATTACTTAAATAATGCAGCAGTGTACTTAAATAATGCAACAAAGTCCATAAATAATGAAGCAAAGTCCTTAAATAATGCAGCAGAGTCCTTAAATACCGCAGCAGAGAACTTAAATAATGCAAGAAAGTCCCTAAATAATGCAGTAGAGTCCTTAAATCCTGAAGCAGAGTCCTAAAATAATGCAGCTAATTCCTTAAATAATGCAGTAGAGTCCTTAAATACCGCAGCAGAGTCCTTAAATAATTCAGCAAAGTCCTTAAATAATGCAGCAGAGTCCTTAAATTTTACAGCAGAGTCCTTAAGTGCCACAGCAGAGTCCTTAAATACCGCAGCAGAGTGCTTAAATAATGCAGCAGAGTCCTTAAATAATGCAGCAAAGTCCTTAAATACTGAAGCAGAGTCCTTAAATATTGCAACAAAGTCCTAAAATAATGCAGCAGAGTCCTTAAATACCGCAGCAGAGTTATTAAATATTGCAGCAAAGTACTTAAATAATGCAGCAGAGTCCTTAAATACCGCAGCAGATTGCTTAAATAATGTAGCAGAGTCGTTAAATAATGCAACAGAGTCCTTAAATAATGCAGCAGAGTCCTTAAATAATGCAACAAAGTCCTTAAATAATGCAGCAGAGTCCTTAAATACTGAAGCAGAGTCCTTAAATAGTGCAGCAAAGTCCTTAAATAATGCATCAGAGTCCTTAAATACCGCAGCCGATTACTTAAATAATTCAGCAAAGTCCTTAAATAATGCAGCAGAGTCCTTAAGTGCCACAGCAGAGTCCTTAAATACCGCAGCGGAGTGCTTAAATAATGCAGCAGAGTCCTTAAATAATGCAGCACCATCCTTAAATAATGCAGCAAAGTCCTTAAATACTGAAGCAGAGTCCTTAAATATTGCAAAAAAGTCCTAAAATAATGCAGCAGAATCCTTAAATACCGCAGCAGAGTCCTTAAATATTGCAGCAAAGTACTTAAATAATGCAGCAGAGTCCTTAAATAATGCAACAAAGTCCTTAAATAATGCAGCATAGTCCTTAACTAATGCAACAAAGTCTATAAATAAGGCAGCAGAGTCCTTAAATAATGCAGCAAAGTCCTTAAATAATGCAGCAGAGTCCTTAGATAATGCAACAACGTCCTTAAATAATGCAGCAGAGTCCTTAAATAACGCAGCAGAGTACTTAAATAATTCAGCAAAGTCCTTAAATAATGCAGCAGAGTCCTTAAATAATGCAGCAGAGTCCTCAAATGCTTCAGCAGAGTGAATACATAATGCAGCAGAGTCCTTAAATAATGCAACAAAGTCCTTAAATAATGCAGCAGAGTCCTTAAATAATGCAGCAAAGTCCTTAAATAAAGCAGCAGAGTCCTTAAATAATGCAACAAAGTCCTTAAATAATGCAGCAGAGTCCTTAAATACTGAAGCAGAGTCCATATCTTTGCAGAAAAGTCCTTAAAAACCGCAGCAGAGTCATTAAATTATGCAGCAAAGTCCTTAAATAATGCAGCAGAGTCCTTAAATAATGCAACAAAGTCCTTAAATAATGCAGCAGAGTCCTTAAATAATGCAACAGAGTCCTTAAATAATGCAGCAGAGTCCTTAAATAATGCAACAAAGTCCTTAAATAATGCAGCAGAGTCCTTAAATACTGAAGCAGAGTCCTTAAATATTGCAGCAAAGTCTTTAAATAATGCAGCAGAGTCCTTAAATACCGCAGCAGAGTCCTTAAATATTGCAGCAAAGTACTTAAATAATGCAGCAGAGTCCTTAAATAATGCAACAAAGTCCTTAAATAATGCAGCAGAATCCTTAAATAATGCAACAAAGTCCTTAAGTAATAATGAAGAGTCCTTAAATACCGCAGCAGAGTCATTAAATAATGCAGCAAAGTCCTTAAATAATGCAGCAGAGTCCTTAAGTACCGCAGCAGAGTGCTTAAATAATGCAACAGAGTCTACAAATGCTTCAGCAGAGTCATGAAATAATGCAGCATAGTCCTTAAATAATGCAGCAAATTCATTAAATAATGCAGCAGAGACCTTAAATAATGCAACAAAGTCCTTAAATAATGCAGCAGAGTCCTTAAATAATGCAGCAAAGTCCTTAAATAATGCTGCAGAGTCCTTAAATATTGCAGCAAATTCCTTAAATAATGCAGCAGAGTCCTTAAATACCGCAGCAGAGTCCTTACATAATGCAACAAAGTCACTAAATAATGCAGCAGAGTCCTTAAATAATGAAGCAGAGTCCTTAAATAATGCAGCAAAGTCCTTAAATAATGCTGCAGAGTCCTTAAATATTGCAGCAAATTCCTTAAATAATGCAGCAGAGTCCTTAAATACCGCAGCAGAGTCCTTACATAATGCAACAAAGTCACTAAATAATGCAGCAGAGTCCTTAAATAATGAAGCAGAGTCCTTAAATAATGCAGCAAATTCCTTAAATAATGTAGCAGAGTCCTTAAAAAATGCAACAAAATTATAAATAATGCAGCAGAATCCTTAAATAATGCAGCAAAGTCCTTAAATAATGCAACAGAGTCCTTAAATACTGAAGCAGAGTCCTTAAATAATGCAGCAGAGTCCTTAAATAATGCAGCAGAGTTCTAAAATGCTTCAGCAGAGTCCTTAAATATTGCAACAAAGTCCTAAAATAATGCAGCAGAATCCTTAAATACCGCAGCAGAGTCCTTAAATATTGCAGCAAAGAACTTAAATAAGGCAGCAGAGTCCTTAAATAATGCAGCAGAGTCCTTAAATAATGCAGCAGAGTTCTAAAATGCTTCAGCAGAGTCCTTAAATATTGCAACAAAGTCCTAAAATAATGCAGCAGAGTCCTTAAATAATGCAGCAAAGTCCTTAAATACTGAAGCAGAGTCCTTAAATATTGCAACAAAGTCCTAAAATAATGCAGCAGAGTCCTTAAATACCGCAGCAGAGTCGTTAAATATTGCAGCAAAGTACTTAAATAATGCAGCAGAGTCCTTAAATACCGCAGCAGATTGCTTAAATAATGTAGCAGAGTCCTTAAATAATGCAACAGAGTCCTTAAATAATGCAGCAGAGTCCTTAAATAATGCAACAAAGTCCTTAAATAATGCAGCAGAGTCCTTAAATACCGCAGCAGAGTCATTAAATAATGCAGCAAAGTCCTTAAATAATGCAGCAGAGTACTTAAATACCGGAGCAGAGTGCTTAAATAATGCAGCAGAGTCCTTAAATAATGCAGCACCATCCTTAAATAATGCAGCAAAGTCCTTAAATACTGAAGCAGAGTCCTTAAATATTGCAAAAAAGTCCTAAAATAATGCAGCAGAATCCTTCAATACCGCAGCAGAGTCCTTAAATATTGCAGCAAAGTACTTAAATAATGCAGCAGAGTCCTTAAATAATGCAACAAAGTCCTTAAATAATGCAGCATAGTCCTTAACTAATGCAACAAAGTCTATAAATAAGGCAGCAGAGTCTTTAAATAATGCAACAGAGTCCTTAAATAATGCAGCAGAGTCCTTAAATAATGCAACATAGTTCTTAAATAATGCAGCAAAGTCCTTAAATTATGCAGCAGAGTCCTTAAATACCGCAGCAGATTGCTTATATAATGTAGCAGAGTCCTTAAATAATGCAACAGAGTCCTTAAATAATGCAGCAGAGTCCTCAAAAGCTTCAGAAGAGTCATTAAATAATGCAGCAGAGTCCTTAAATAATGTAGCAAATTCATTAAATAATGCAGCAGAGACCTTAAATAATGCAACAAAGTCCTTAAATTATGCAGCCGAGTCCTTAAATAATACAGCAAAGCCTTAAATAATGCAGCAGAGTCGTTAAGTAATGCAGCAAATTACTTAAATAATGCAGCAGTGTACTTAAATAATGCAACAAAGTCCATAAATAATGAAGCAAAGTCCTTAAATAATGCAGCAGAGTCCTTAAATACCGCAGCAGAGAACTTAAATAATGCAAGAAAGTCCCTAAATAATGCAGTAGAGTCCTTAAATCCTGAAGCAGAGTCCTAAAATAATGCAGCTAATTCCTTAAATAATGCAGTAGAGTCCTTAAATACCGCAGCAGAGTCCTTAAATAATTCAGCAAAGTCCTTAAATAATGCAGCAGAGTCCTTAAATTTTACAGCAGAGTCCTTAAGTGCCACAGCAGAGTCCTTAAATACCGCAGCAGAGTGCTTAAATAATGCAGCAGAGTCCTTAAATAATGCAGCAAAGTCCTTAAATACTGAAGCAGAGTCCTTAAATATTGCAACAAAGTCCTAAAATAATGCAGCAGAGTCCTTAAATACCGCAGCAGAGTCATTAAATATTGCAGCAAAGTACTTAAATAATGCAGCAGAGTCCTTAAATACCGCAGCAGATTGCTTAAATAATGTAGCAGAGTCCTTAAATAATGCAACAGAGTCCTTAAATAATGCAGCAGAGTCCTTAAATAATGCAACAAAGTCCTTAAATAATGCAGCAGAGTCCTTAAATACTGAAGCAGAGTCCTTAAATATTGCAGCAAAGTCCTTAAATAATGCATCAGAGTCCTTAAATACCGCAGCCGATTACTTAAATAATTCAGCAAAGTCCTTAAATAATGCAGCAGAGTCCTTAAGTGCCACAGCAGAGTCCTTAAATACCGCAGCGGAGTGCTTAAATAATGCAGCAGAGTCCTTAAATAATGCAGCACCATCCTTAAATAATGCAGCAAAGTCCTTAAATACTGAAGCAGAGTCCTTAAATATTGCAAAAAAGTCCTAAAATAATGCAGCAGAATCCTTAAATACCGCAGCAGAGTCCTTAAATATTGCAGCAAAGTACTTAAATAATGCAGCAGAGTCCTTAAATAATGCAACAAAGTCCTTAAATAATGCAGCATAGTCCTTAACTAATGCAACAAAGTCTATAAATAAGGCAGCAGAGTCCTTAAATAATGCAGCAAAGTCCTTAAATAATGCTGCAGAGTCCTTAAATATTGCAGCAAATTCCTTAAATAATGCAGCAGAGTCCTTAAATACCGCAGCAGAGTCCTTACATAATGCAACAAAGTCACTAAATAATGCAGCAGAGTCCTTAAATAATGAAGCAGAGTCCTTAAATAATGCAGCAAATTCCTTAAATAATGTAGCAGAGTCCTTAAAAAATGCAACAAAATCCTTAAATAATGCAGCAGAATCCTTAAATAATGCAGCAAAGTCCTTAAATAATGCAACAGAGTCCTTAAATACTGAAGCAGAGTCCTTAAATAATGCAGCAAAGTCCTTAAATAAAGCAGCAGAGTCCTTAAATAATGCAACAAAGTCCTTAAATAATGCAGCAGAGTCCTTAAATACTGAAGCAGAGTCCATATCTTTGCAGAAAAGTCCTTAAAAACCGCAGCAGAGTCATTAAATTATGCAGCGAAGTCCTTAAATAATGCAGCAGAGTCCTTAAATAATGCAACAAAGTCCTTAAATAATGCAGCAGAGTCCTTAAATAATGCAACAGAGTCCTTAAATAATGCAGCAGAGTCCTTAAATAATGCAACAAAGTCCTTAAATAATGCAGCAGAGTCCTTAAATACTGAAGCAGAGTCCTTAAATATTGCAGCAAAGTCTTTAAATAATGCAGCAGAGTCCTTAAATACCGCAGCAGAGTCCTTAAATATTGCAGCAAAGTACTTAAATAATGCAGCAGAGTCCTTAAATAATGCAACAAAGTCCTTAAATAATGCAGCAGAATCCTTAAATAATGCAACAAAGTCCTTAAGTAATAATGAAGAGTCCTTAAATACCGCAGCAGAGTCATTAAATAATGCAGCAAAGTCCTTAAATAATGCAGCAGAGTCCTTAAGTACCGCAGCAGAGTGCTTAAATAATGCAACAGAGTCTACAAATGCTTCAGCAGAGTCATGAAATAATGCAGCATAGTCCTTAAATAATGCAGCAAATTCATTAAATAATGCAGCAGAGACCTTAAATAATGCAACAAAGTCCTTAAATAATGCAGCAGAGTCCTTAAATAATGCAGCAAAGTCCTTAAATAATGCTGCAGAGTCCTTAAATATTGCAGCAAATTCCTTAAATAATGCAGCAGAGTCCTTAAATACCGCAGCAGAGACCTTACATAATGCAACAAAGTCACTAAATAATGCAGCAGAGTCCTTAAATAATGAAGCAGAGTCCTTAAATAATGCAGCAAAGTCCTTAAATAATGCTGCAGAGTCCTTAAATATTGCAGCAAATTCCTTAAATAATGCAGCAGAGTCCTTAAATACCGCAGCAGAGTCCTTACATAATGCAACAAAGTCACTAAATAATGCAGCAGAGTCCTTAAATAATGAAGCAGAGTCCTTAAATAATGCAGCAAATTCCTTAAATAATGTAGCAGAGTCCTTAAAAAATGCAACAAAATTATAAATAATGCAGCAGAATCCTTAAATAATGCAGCAAAGTCCTTAAATAATGCAACAGAGTCCTTAAATACTGAAGCAGAGTCCTTAAATAATGCAGCAGAGTCCTTAAATAATGCAGCAGAGTTCTAAAATGCTTCAGCAGAGTCCTTAAATATTGCAACAAAGTCCTAAAATAATGCAGCAGAATCCTTAAATACCGCAGCAGAGTCCTTAAATATTGCAGCAAAGTACTTAAATAAGGCAGCAGAGTCCTTAAATAATGCAGCAGAGTCCTTAAATAATGCAGCAGAGTTCTAAAATGCTTCAGCAGAGTCCTTAAATATTGCAACAAAGTCCTAAAATAATGCAGCAGAGTCCTTAAATAATGCAGCAAAGTCCTTAAATACTGAAGCAGAGTCCTTAAATATTGCAACAAAGTCCTAAAATAATGCAGCAGAGTCCTTAAATACCGCAGCAGAGTCGTTAAATATTGCAGCAAAGTACTTAAATAATGCAGCAGAGTCCTTAAATACCGCAGCAGATTGCTTAAATAATGTAGCAGAGTCCTTAAATAATGCAACAGAGTCCTTAAATAATGCAGCAGAGTCCTTAAATAATGCAACAAAGTCCTTAAATAATGCAGCAGAGTCCTTAAATACCGCAGCAGAGTCATTAAATAATGCAGCAAAGTCCTTAAATAATGCAGCAGAGTACTTAAATACCGGAGCAGAGTGCTTAAATAATGCAGCAGAGTCCTTAAATAATGCAGCACCATCCTTAAATAATGCAGCAAAGTCCTTAAATACTGAAGCAGAGTCCTTAAATATTGCAAAAAAGTCCTAAAATAATGCAGCAGAATCCTTAAATACCGCAGCAGAGTCCTTAAATATTGCAGCAAAGTACTTAAATAATGCAGCAGAGTCCTTAAATAATGCAACAAAGTCCTTAAATAATGCAGCATAGTCCTTAACTAATGCAACAAAGTCTATAAATAAGGCAGCAGAGTCTTTAAATAATGCAACAGAGTCCTTAAATAATGCAGCAGAGTCCTTAAATAATGCAACATAGTTCTTAAATAATGCAGCAAAGTCCTTAAATTATGCAGCAGAGTCCTTAAATACCGCAGCAGATTGCTTATATAATGTAGCAGAGTCCTTAAATAATGCAACAGAGTCCTTAAATAATGCAGCAGAGTCCTCAAAAGCTTCAGAAGAGTCATTAAATAATGCAGCAGAGTCCTTAAATAATGTAGCAAATTCATTAAATAATGCAGCAGAGACCTTAAATAATGCAACAAAGTCCTTAAATTATGCAGCCGAGTCCTTAAATAATACAGCAAAGCCTTAAATAATGCAGCAGAGTCGTTAAGTAATGCAGCAAATTACTTAAATAATGCAGCAGTGTACTTAAATAATGCAACAAAGTCCATAAATAATGAAGCAAAGTCCTTAAATAATGCAGCAGAGTCCTTAAATACCGCAGCAGAGAACTTAAATAATGCAAGAAAGTCCCTAAATAATGCAGTAGAGTCCTTAAATCCTGAAGCAGAGTCCTAAAATAATGCAGCTAATTCCTTAAATAATGCAGTAGAGTCCTTAAATACCGCAGCAGAGTCCTTAAATAATTCAGCAAAGTCCTTAAATAATGCAGCAGAGTCCTTAAATTTTACAGCAGAGTCCTTAAGTGCCACAGCAGAGTCCTTAAATACCGCAGCAGAGTGCTTAAATAATGCAGCAGAGTCCTTAAATAATGCAGCAAAGTCCTTAAATACTGAAGCAGAGTCCTTAAATATTGCAACAAAGTCCTAAAATAATGCAGCAGAGTCCTTAAATACCGCAGCAGAGTCATTAAATATTGCAGCAAAGTACTTAAATAATGCAGCAGAGTCCTTAAATACCGCAGCAGATTGCTTAAATAATGTAGCAGAGTCCTTAAATAATGCAACAGAGTCCTTAAATAATGCAGCAGAGTCCTTAAATAATGCAACAAAGTCCTTAAATAATGCAGCAGAGTCCTTAAATACTGAAGCAGAGTCCTTAAATATTGCAGCAAAGTCCTTAAATAATGCATCAGAGTCCTTAAATACCGCAGCCGATTACTTAAATAATTCAGCAAAGTCCTTAAATAATGCAGCAGAGTCCTTAAGTGCCACAGCAGAGTCCTTAAATACCGCAGCGGAGTGCTTAAATAATGCAGCAGAGTCCTTAAATAATGCAGCACCATCCTTAAATAATGCAGCAAAGTCCTTAAATACTGAAGCAGAGTCCTTAAATATTGCAAAAAAGTCCTAAAATAATGCAGCAGAATCCTTAAATACCGCAGCAGAGTCCTTAAATATTGCAGCAAAGTACTTAAATAATGCAGCAGAGTCCTTAAATAATGCAACAAAGTCCTTAAATAATGCAGCATAGTCCTTAACTAATGCAACAAAGTCTATAAATAAGGCAGCAGAGTCCTTAAATAATGCAGCAAAGTCCTTAAATAATGCTGCAGAGTCCTTAAATATTGCAGCAAATTCCTTAAATAATGCAGCAGAGTCCTTAAATACCGCAGCAGAGTCCTTACATAATGCAACAAAGTCACTAAATAATGCAGCAGAGTCCTTAAATAATGAAGCAGAGTCCTTAAATAATGCAGCAAATTCCTTAAATAATGTAGCAGAGTCCTTAAAAAATGCAACAAAATCCTTAAATAATGCAGCAGAATCCTTAAATAATGCAGCAAAGTCCTTAAATAATGCAACAGAGTCCTTAAATACTGAAGCAGAGTCCTTAAATAATGCAGCAAAGTCCTTAAATAAAGCAGCAGAGTCCTTAAATAATGCAACAAAGTCCTTAAATAATGCAGCAGAGTCCTTAAATACTGAAGCAGAGTCCATATCTTTGCAGAAAAGTCCTTAAAAACCGCAGCAGAGTCATTAAATTATGCAGCGAAGTCCTTAAATAATGCAGCAGAGTCCTTAAATAATGCAACAAAGTCCTTAAATAATGCAGCAGAGTCCTTAAATAATGCAACAGAGTCTTTAAATAATGCAGCAGAGTCCTTAAATAATGCAACAAAGTCCTTAAATAATGCAGCAGAGTCCTTAAATACTGAAGCAGAGTCCTTAAATATTGCAGCAAAGTCTTTAAATAATGCAGCAGAGTCCTTAAATACCGCAGCAGAGTCCTTAAATATTGCAGCAAAGTACTTAAATAATGCAGCAGAGTCCTTAAATAATGCAACAAAGTCCTTAAATAATGCAGCAGAATCCTTAAATAATGCAACAAAGTCCTTAAGTAATAATGAAGAGTCCTTAAATACCGCAGCAGAGTCATTAAATAATGCAGCAAAGTCCTTAAATAATGCAGCAGAGTCCTTAAGTACCGCAGCAGAGTGCTTAAATAATGCAACAGAGTCTACAAATGCTTCAGCAGAGTCATGAAATAATGCAGCATAGTCCTTAAATAATGCAGCAAATTCATTAAATAATGCAGCAGAGACCTTAAATAATGCAACAAAGTCCTTAAATAATGCAGCAGAGTCCTTAAATAATGCAGCAAAGTCCTTAAATAATGCTGCAGAGTCCTTAAATATTGCAGCAAATTCCTTAAATAATGCAGCAGAGTCCTTAAATACCGCAGCAGAGACCTTACATAATGCAACAAAGTCACTAAATAATGCAGCAGAGTCCTTAAATAATGAAGCAGAGTCCTTAAATAATGCAGCAAAGTCCTTAAATAATGCTGCAGAGTCCTTAAATATTGCAGCAAATTCCTTAAATAATGCAGCAGAGTCCTTAAATACCGCAGCAGAGTCCTTACATAATGCAACAAAGTCACTAAATAATGCAGCAGAGTCCTTAAATAATGAAGCAGAGTCCTTAAATAATGCAGCAAATTCCTTAAATAATGTAGCAGAGTCCTTAAAAAATGCAACAAAATTATAAATAATGCAGCAGAATCCTTAAATAATGCAGCAAAGTCCTTAAATAATGCAACAGAGTCCTTAAATACTGAAGCAGAGTCCTTAAATAATGCAGCAGAGTCCTTAAATAATGCAGCAGAGTTCTAAAATGCTTCAGCAGAGTCCTTAAATATTGCAACAAAGTCCTAAAATAATGCAGCAGAATCCTTAAATACCGCAGCAGAGTCCTTAAATATTGCAGCAAAGTACTTAAATAAGGCAGCAGAGTCCTTAAATAATGCAGCAGAGTCCTTAAATAATGCAGCAGAGTTCTAAAATGCTTCAGCAGAGTCCTTAAATATTGCAACAAAGTCCTAAAATAATGCAGCAGAGTCCTTAAATAATGCAGCAAAGTCCTTAAATACTGAAGCAGAGTCCTTAAATATTGCAACAAAGTCCTAAAATAATGCAGCAGAGTCCTTAAATACCGCAGCAGAGTCGTTAAATATTGCAGCAAAGTACTTAAATAATGCAGCAGAGTCCTTAAATACCGCAGCAGATTGCTTAAATAATGTAGCAGAGTCCTTAAATAATGCAACAGAGTCCTTAAATAATGCAGCAGAGTCCTTAAATAATGCAACAAAGTCCTTAAATAATGCAGCAGAGTCCTTAAATACCGCAGCAGAGTCATTAAATAATGCAGCAAAGTCCTTAAATAATGCAGCAGAGTACTTAAATACCGGAGCAGAGTGCTTAAATAATGCAGCAGAGTCCTTAAATAATGCAGCACCATCCTTAAATAATGCAGCAAAGTCCTTAAATACTGAAGCAGAGTCCTTAAATATTGCAAAAAAGTCCTAAAATAATGCAGCAGAATCCTTAAATACCGCAGCAGAGTCCTTAAATATTGCAGCAAAGTACTTAAATAATGCAGCAGAGTCCTTAAATAATGCAACAAAGTCCTTAAATAATGCAGCATAGTCCTTAACTAATGCAACAAAGTCTATAAATAAGGCAGCAGAGTCTTTAAATAATGCAACAGAGTCCTTAAATAATGCAGCAGAGTCCTTAAATAATGCAACATAGTTCTTAAATAATGCAGCAAAGTCCTTAAATTATGCAGCAGAGTCCTTAAATACCGCAGCAGATTGCTTATATAATGTAGCAGAGTCCTTAAATAATGCAACAGAGTCCTTAAATAATGCAGCAGAGTCCTCAAAAGCTTCAGAAGAGTCATTAAATAATGCAGCAGTGTCCTTAAATAATGTAGCAAATTCATTAAATAATGCAGCAGAGACCTTAAATAATGCAACAAAGTCCTTAAATTATGCAGCCGAGTCCTTAAATAATACAGCAAAGCCTTAAATAATGCAGCAGAGTCGTTAAGTAATGCAGCAAATTACTTAAATAATGCAGCAGTGTACTTAAATAATGCAACAAAGTCCATAAATAATGAAGCAAAGTCCTTAAATAATGCAGCAGAGTCCTTAAATACCGCAGCAGAGAACTTAAATAATGCAAGAAAGTCCCTAAATAATGCAGTAGAGTCCTTAAATCCTGAAGCAGAGTCCTAAAATAATGCAGCTAATTCCTTAAATAATGCAGTAGAGTCCTTAAATACCGCAGCAGAGTCCTTAAATAATTCAGCAAAGTCCTTAAATAATGCAGCAGAGTCCTTAAATTTTACAGCAGAGTCCTTAAGTGCCACAGCAGAGTCCTTAAATACCGCAGCAGAGTGCTTAAATAATGCAGCAGAGTCCTTAAATAATGCAGCAAAGTCCTTAAATACTGAAGCAGAGTCCTTAAATATTGCAACAAAGTCCTAAAATAATGCAGCAGAGTCCTTAAATACCGCAGCAGAGTCATTAAATATTGCAGCAAAGTACTTAAATAATGCAGCAGAGTCCTTAAATACCGCAGCAGATTGCTTAAATAATGTAGCAGAGTCCTTAAATAATGCAACAGAGTCCTTAAATAATGCAGCAGAGTCCTTAAATAATGCAACAAAGTCCTTAAATAATGCAGCAGAGTCCTTAAATACTGAAGCAGAGTCCTTAAATATTGCAGCAAAGTCCTTAAATAATGCATCAGAGTCCTTAAATACCGCAGCCGATTACTTAAATAATTCAGCAAAGTCCTTAAATAATGCAGCAGAGTCCTTAAGTGCCACAGCAGAGTCCTTAAATACCGCAGCGGAGTGCTTAAATAATGCAGCAGAGTCCTTAAATAATGCAGCACCATCCTTAAATAATGCAGCAAAGTCCTTAAATACTGAAGCAGAGTCCTTAAATATTGCAAAAAAGTCCTAAAATAATGCAGCAGAATCCTTAAATACCGCAGCAGAGTCCTTAAATATTGCAGCAAAGTACTTAAATAATGCAGCAGAGTCCTTAAATAATGCAACAAAGTCCTTAAATAATGCAGCATAGTCCTTAACTAATGCAACAAAGTCTATAAATAAGGCAGCAGAGTCCTTAAATAATGCAGCAAAGTCCTTAAATAATGCAGCAGAGTCCTTAGATAATGCAACAACGTCCTTAAATAATGCAGCAGAGTCCTTAAATAACGCAGCAGAGTACTTAAATAATTCAGCAAAGTCCTTAAATAATGCAGCAGAGTCCTTAAATAATGCAGCAGAGTCCTCAAATGCTTCAGCAGAGTGAATACATAATGCAGCAGAGTCCTTAAATAATGCAACAAAGTCCTTAAATAATGCAGCAGAGTCCTTAAATAATGCAGCAAAGTCCTTAAATAAAGCAGCAGAGTCCTTAAATAATGCAACAAAGTCCTTAAATAATGCAGCAGAGTCCTTAAATACTGAAGCAGAGTCCATATCTTTGCAGAAAAGTCCTTAAAAACCGCAGTAGAGTCATTAAATTATGCAGCAAAGTCCTTAAATAATGCAGCAGAGTCCTTAAATAATGCAACAAAGTCCTTAAATAATGCAGCAGAGTCCTTAAATAATGCAACAGAGTCCTTAAATAATGCAGCAGAGTCCTTAAATAATGCAACAAAGTCCTTAAATAATGCAGCAGAGTCCTTAAATACTGAAGCAGAGTCCTTAAATATTGCAGCAAAGTCTTTAAATAATGCAGCAGAGTCCTTAAATACCGCAGCAGAGTCCTTAAATATTGCAGCAAAGTACTTAAATAATGCAGCAGAGTCCTTAAATAATGCAACAAAGTCCTTAAATAATGCAGCAGAATCCTTAAATAATGCAACAAAGTCCTTAAGTAATAATGAAGAGTCCTTAAATACCGCAGCAGAGTCATTAAATAATGCAGCAAAGTCCTTAAATAATGCAGCAGAGTCCTTAAGTACCGCAGCAGAGTGCTTAAAT
Organism: Phyllobates terribilis; assembly: GCF_046119375.1. Taxonomy (NCBI): domain Eukaryota; kingdom Metazoa; phylum Chordata; class Amphibia; order Anura; family Dendrobatidae; genus Phyllobates; species Phyllobates terribilis. The sequence goes on along the minus strand of NW_027362840.1, from coordinate 4,001,982 downwards.
AATGCAACAGAGTCTACAAATGCTTCAGCAGAGTCATGAAATAATGAAGCATAGTCCTTAAATAATGCAGCAAATTCATTAAATAATGCAGCAGAGACCTTAAATAATGCAACAAAGTCCTTAAATAATGCAGCAGAGTCCTTAAATAATGCAGCAAAGTCCTTAAATAATGCTGCAGAGTCCTTAAATATTGCAGCAAATTCCTTAAATAATGCAGCAGAGTCCTTAAATACCGCAGCAGAGTCCTTACATAATGCAACAAAGTCACTAAATAATGCAGCAGAGTCCTTAAATAATGAAGCAGAGTCCTTAAATAATGCAGCAAAGTCCTTAAATAATGCTGCAGAGTCCTTAAATATTGCAGCAAATTCCTTAAATAATGCAGCAGAGTCCTTAAATACCGCAGCAGAGTCCTTACATAATGCAACAAAGTCACTAAATAATGCAGCAGAGTCCTTAAATAATGAAGCAGAGTCCTTAAATAATGCAGCAAATTCCTTAAATAATGTAGCAGAGTCCTTAAAAAATGCAACAAAATTATAAATAATGCAGCAGAATCCTTAAATAATGCAGCAAAGTCCTTAAATAATGCAACAGAGTCCTTAAATACTGAAGCAGAGTCCTTAAATAATGCAGCAGAGTCCTTAAATAATGCAGCAGAGTTCTAAAATGCTTCAGCAGAGTCCTTAAATATTGCAACAAAGTCCTAAAATAATGCAGCAGAATCCTTAAATACCGCAGCAGAGTCCTTAAATATTGCAGCAAAGTACTTAAATAAGGCAGCAGAGTCCTTAAATAATGCAGCAGAGTCCTTAAATAATGCAGCAGAGTCCTTAAATACTGAAGCAGAGTCCTTAAATATTGCAGCAAAGTCTTTAAATAATGCAGCAGAGTCCTTAAATACCGCAGCAGAGTCCTTAAATATTGCAGCAAAGTACTTAAATAATGCAGCAGAGTCCTTAAATAATGCAACAAAGTCCTTAAATAATGCAGCAGAATCCTTAAATAATGCAACAAAGTCCTTAAGTAATAATGAAGAGTCCTTAAATACCGCAGCAGAGTCATTAAATAATGCAGCAAAGTCCTTAAATAATGCAGCAGAGTCCTTAAGTACCGCAGCAGAGTGCTTAAATAATGCAACAGAGTCTACAAATGCTTCAGCAGAGTCATGAAATAATGCAGCATAGTCCTTAAATAATGCAGCAAATTCATTAAATAATGCAGCAGAGACCTTAAATAATGCAACAAAGTCCTTAAATAATGCAGCAGAGTCCTTAAATAATGCAGCAAAGTCCTTAAATAATGCTGCAGAGTCCTTAAATATTGCAGCAAATTCCTTAAATAATGCAGCAGAGTCCTTAAATACCGCAGCAGAGTCCTTACATAATGCAACAAAGTCACTAAATAATGCAGCAGAGTCCTTAAATAATGAAGCAGAGTCCTTAAATAATGCAGCAAAGTCCTTAAATAATGCTGCAGAGTCCTTAAATATTGCAGCAAATTCCTTAAATAATGCAGCAGAGTCCTTAAATACCGCAGCAGAGTCCTTACATAATGCAACAAAGTCACTAAATAATGCAGCAGAGTCCTTAAATAATGAAGCAGAGTCCTTAAATAATGCAGCAAATTCCTTAAATAATGTAGCAGAGTCCTTAAAAAATGCAACAAAATTATAAATAATGCAGCAGAATCCTTAAATAATGCAGCAAAGTCCTTAAATAATGCAACAGAGTCCTTAAATACTGAAGCAGAGTCCTTAAATAATGCAGCAGAGTCCTTAAATAATGCAGCAGAGTTCTAAAATGCTTCAGCAGAGTCCTTAAATATTGCAACAAAGTCCTAAAATAATGCAGCAGAATCCTTAAATACCGCAGCAGAGTCCTTAAATATTGCAGCAAAGTACTTAAATAAGGCAGCAGAGTCCTTAAATAATGCAGCAGAGTCCTTAAATAATGCAGCAGAGTCCTTAAATACTGAAGCAGAGTCCTTAAATATTGCAGCAAAGTCTTTAAATAATGCAGCAGAGTCCTTAAATACCGCAGCAGAGTCCTTAAATATTGCAGCAAAGTACTTAAATAATGCAGCAGAGTCCTTAAATAATGCAACAAAGTCCTTAAATAATGCAGCAGAATCCTTAAATAATGCAACAAAGTCCTTAAGTAATAATGAAGAGTCCTTAAATACCGCAGCAGAGTCATTAAATAATGCAGCAAAGTCCTTAAATAATGCAGCAGAGTCCTTAAGTACCGCAGCAGAGTGCTTAAATAATGCAACAGAGTCTACAAATGCTTCAGCAGAGTCATGAAATAATGCAGCATAGTCCTTAAATAATGCAGCAAATTCATTAAATAATGCAGCAGAGACCTTAAATAATGCAACAAAGTCCTTAAATAATGCAGCAGAGTCCTTAAATAATGCAGCAAAGTCCTTAAATAATGCTGCAGAGTCCTTAAATATTGCAGCAAATTCCTTAAATAATGCAGCAGAGTCCTTAAATACCGCAGCAGAGTCCTTACATAATGCAACAAAGTCACTAAATAATGCAGCAGAGTCCTTAAATAATGAAGCAGAGTCCTTAAATAATGCAGCAAAGTCCTTAAATAATGCTGCAGAGTCCTTAAATATTGCAGCAAATTCCTTAAATAATGCAGCAGAGTCCTTAAATACCGCAGCAGAGTCCTTACATAATGCAACAAAGTCACTAAATAATGCAGCAGAGTCCTTAAATAATGAAGCAGAGTCCTTAAATAATGCAGCAAATTCCTTAAATAATGTAGCAGAGTCCTTAAAAAATGCAACAAAATTATAAATAATGCAGCAGAATCCTTAAATAATGCAGCAAAGTCCTTAAATAATGCAACAGAGTCCTTAAATACTGAAGCAGAGTCCTTAAATAATGCAGCAGAGTCCTTAAATAATGCAGCAGAGTTCTAAAATGCTTCAGCAGAGTCCTTAAATATTGCAACAAAGTCCTAAAATAATGCAGCAGAATCCTTAAATACCGCAGCAGAGTCCTTAAATATTGCAGCAAAGTACTTAAATAAGGCAGCAGAGTCCTTAAATAATGCAGCAGAGTCCTTAAATAATGCAGCAGAGTTCTAAAATGCTTCAGCAGAGTCCTTAAATATTGCAACAAAGTCCTAAAATAATGCAGCAGAGTCCTTAAATAATGCAGCAAAGTCCTTAAATACTGAAGCAGAGTCCTTAAATATTGCAACAAAGTCCTAAAATAATGCAGCAGAGTCCTTAAATACCGCAGCAGAGTCGTTAAATATTGCAGCAAAGTACTTAAATAATGCAGCAGAGTCCTTAAATACCGCAGCAGATTGCTTAAATAATGTAGCAGAGTCCTTAAATAATGCAACAGAGTCCTTAAATAATGCAGCAGAGTCCTTAAATAATGCAACAAAGTCCTTAAATAATGCAGCAGAGTCCTTAAATACCGCAGCAGAGTCATTAAATAATGCAGCAAAGTCCTTAAATAATGCAGCAGAGTACTTAAATACCGGAGCAGAGTGCTTAAATAATGCAGCAGAGTCCTTAAATAATGCAGCACCATCCTTAAATAATGCAGCAAAGTCCTTAAATACTGAAGCAGAGTCCTTAAATATTGCAAAAAAGTCCTAAAATAATGCAGCAGAATCCTTAAATACCGCAGCAGAGTCCTTAAATATTGCAGCAAAGTACTTAAATAATGCAGCAGAGTCCTTAAATAATGCAACAAAGTCCTTAAATAATGCAGCATAGTCCTTAACTAATGCAACAAAGTCTATAAATAAGGCAGCAGAGTCTTTAAATAATGCAGCAAAGTCCTTAAATAATGCAGCAGAGTCCTTAGATAATGCAACAACGTCCTTAAATAATGCAGCAGAGTCCTTAAATAACGCAGCAGAGTACTTAAATAATTCAGCAAAGTCCTTAAATAATGCAGCAGAGTCCTTAAATAATGCAGCAGAGTCCTCAAATGCTTCAGCAGAGTGAATACATAATGCAGCAGAGTCCTTAAATAATGCAACAAAGTCCTTAAATAATGCAGCAGAGTCCTTAAATAATGCAGCATAGTCCTTAAATAAAGCAGCAGAGTCCTTAAAAAATGCAACAAAGTCCTTAAATAATGCAGCAGAGTCCTTAAATACTGAAGCAGAGTCCTTATCTTTGCAGAAAAGTCCTTAAATACCGCAGCAGAGTCATTAAATTATGCAGCAAAGTCCTTAAATAATGCAGCAGAGTCCTTAAATACCGCAGCAGATTGCTTAAATAATGTAGCAGAGTCCTTAAATAATGCAACAGAGTCCTTAAATAATGCAGCAGAGTCCTTAAATAATGCAACAAAGTCCTTAAATAATGCAGCAGAGTCCTTAAATACTGAAGCAGAGTCCTTAAATATTGCAGCAAAGTCCTTAAATAATGCAGCAGAGTCCTTAAATACCACAGCAGAGTCCTTAAATATTGCAGCAAAGTACTTAAATAATGCAGCAGAGTCCTTAAATAATGCAACAAAGTTGTTAAATAATGCAGCAGAATCCTTAAATAATGCAACAAAGTCCTTAAGTAATAATGAAGAGTCCGTAAATACCGCAGCAGAGTCATTAAATAATGCAGCAAAGTCCTTAAATAATGCAGCAGAGTCCTTAAGTACCGCAGCAGAGTGCTTAAATAATGCAACAGAGTCCTCAAATGCTTCAGCAGAGTCCTTAAATAATGCAGCATAGTCCTTAAATAATGCAGCAGAGACCTTAAATAATGCAACAAAGTCCTTAAATAATGCAGCAGAGTCCTTAAATAATGCAGCAAAGTCCTTAAATAATGCTGCAGAGTCCTTAAATATTGCAGCAAATTCCTTAAATAATGCAGCAGAGTCCTTAAATACCGCAGCAGAGTCCTTACATAATGCAACAAAGTCACTAAATAATGCAGCAGAGTCCTTAAATAATGAAGCAGAGTCCTTAAATAATGCAGCAAATTCCTTAAATAATGTAGCAGAGTCCTTAAAAAATGCAACAAAATCCTTAAATAATGCAGCAGAATCCTTAAATAATGCAGCAAAGTCCTTAAATAATGCAACATAGTCCTTAAATACTGAAGCAGATTCCTTAAATAATGCAGCAGAGTCCTTAAATAATGCAGCAGAGTTCTAAAATGCTTCAGCAGAGTACTTAAATATTGCAACAAAGTCCTAAATTAATGCAGCAGAATCCTTAAATACCGCAGCAGAGTCCTTAAATATTGCAGCAAAGTACTTAAATAAGGCAGCAGAGTCCTTAAATAATGCAACAAAGTCCTTCAATAATGCAGCATAGTCCTTAACTAATGCAACAAAGTCAATAAATAATGCAGCAGAGTCCTTAAATAATGCAGCAACGTCCTTAAATAATGCAGCAGAGTCCTTAGATAATGCAACAACGTCCTTAAATAATGCAGCAGAGTCCTTAAATACCGCAGCAGAGTACTTAAATAATTCAGCAAAGTCCTTAAATAATGCAGCAGAGTCCTTAAATAATGCAGCAGAGTCCTCAAATGCTTCAGCAGAGTCAATACATAATGCAGCAGAGTCCTTAAATAATGCAACAAAGTCCTTAAATAATGCAGCAGAGTCCTTAAATAATGCAGCAAAGTCCTTAAATAAAGCAGCAGAGTCCTTACATAATGCAACAAAGTCCTTAAATAATGCAGCCGAGTCCTTAAATACTGAAGCAGAGTCCTTAAATTTGCAGCAAGGTCCTTAAATACCGCAGCAGAGTCATTAAATAATGCAGCAAAGTCCTTAAATAATGCAGCAGAGTCCTTAAATACCGCAGCAGATTGCTTTAATAATGTAGCAGAGTCCTTAAATAATGCAACAGAGTCCTTAAATAATGCAGCAGAGTCCTCAAAAGCTTCAGAAGAGTCATTAAATAATGCAGCAGAGTCCTTAAATAATGTAGCAAATTCATTAAATAATGCAGCAGAGACCTTAAATAATGCAACAAAGTCCTTAAATTATGCAGCCGAGTCCTTAAATAATACAGCAAAGCCTTAAATAATGCAGCAGAGTCGTTAAGTAATGCAGCAAATTACTTAAATAATGCAGCAGTGTACTTAAATAATGCAACAAAGTCCATAAATAATGAAGCAAAGTCCTTAAATAATGCAGCAGAGTCCTTAAATACCGCAGCAGAGAACTTAAATAATGCAAGAAAGTCCCTAAATAATGCAGTAGAGTCCTTAAATCCTGAAGCAGAGTCCTAAAATAATGCAGCTAATTCCTTAAATAATGCAGTAGAGTCCTTAAATACCACAGCAGAGTCCTTAAATAATTCAGCAAAGTCCTTAAATAATGCAGCAGAGTCCTTAAATTTTACAGCAGAGTCCTTAAGTGCCACAGCAGAGTCCTTAAATACCGCAGCAGAGTGCTTAAATAATGCAGCAGAGTCCTTAAATAATGCAGCAAAGTCCTTAAATACTGAAGCAGAGTCCTTAAATATTGCAACAAAGTCCTAAAATAATGCAGCAGAGTCCTTAAATACCGCAGCAGAGTCGTTAAATATTGCAGCAAAGTACTTAAATAATGCAGCAGAGTCCTTAAATACCGCAGCAGATTGCTTAAATAATGTAGCAGAGTCCTTAAATAATGCAACAGAGTCCTTAAATAATGCAGCAGAGTCCTTAAATAATGCAACAAAGTCCTTAAATAATGCAGCAGAGTCCTTAAATACTGAAGCAGAGTCCTTAAATATTGCAGCAAAGTCCTTAAATAATGCATCAGAGTCCTTAAATATCGCAGCCGATTACTTAAATAATTCAGCAAAGTCCTTAAATAATGCAGCAGAGTCCTTAAGTGCCACAGCAGAGTCCTTAAATACCGCAGCGGAGTGCTTAAATAATGCAGCAGAGTCCTTAAATAATGCAGCACCATCCTTAAATAATGCAGCAAAGTCCTTAAATACTGAAGCAGAGTCCTTAAATATTGCAAAAAAGTCCTAAAATAATGCAGCAGAATCCTTAAATACCGCAGCAGAGTCCTTAAATATTGCAGCAAAGTACTTAAATAATGCAGCAGAGTCCTTAAATAATGCAACAAAGTCCTTAAATAATGCAGCATAGTCCTTAACTAATGCAACAAAGTCTATAAATAAGGCAGCAGAGTCCTTAAATAATGCAGCAAAGTCCTTAAATAATGCAGCAGAGTCCTTAGATAATGCAACAACGTCCTTAAATAATGCAGCAGAGTCCTTAAATAACGCAGCAGAGTACTTAAATAATTCAGCAAAGTCCTTAAATAATGCAGCAGAGTCCTTAAATAATGCAGCAGAGTCCTCAAATGCTTCAGCAGAGTGAATACATAATGCAGCAGAGTCCTTAAATAATGCAACAAAGTCCTTAAATAATGCAGCAGAGTCCTTAAATAATGCAGCAAAGTCCTTAAATAAAGCAGCAGAGTCCTTAAATAATGCAACAAAGTCCTTAAATAATGCAGCAGAGTCCTTAAATACTGAAGCAGAGTCCATATCTTTGCAGAAAAGTCCTTAAAAACCGCAGCAGAGTCATTAAATTATGCAGCAAAGTCCTTAAATAATGCAGCAGAGTCCTTAAATAATGCAACAAAGTCCTTAAATAATGCAGCAGAGTCCTTAAATAATGCAACAGAGTCCTTAAATAATGCAGCAGAGTCCTTAAATAATGCAACAAAGTCCTTAAATAATGCAGCAGAGTCCTTAAATACTGAAGCAGAGTCCTTAAATATTGCAGCAAAGTCTTTAAATAATGCAGCAGAGTCCTTAAATACCGCAGCAGAGTCCTTAAATATTGCAGCAAAGTACTTAAATAATGCAGCAGAGTCCTTAAATAATGCAACAAAGTCCTTAAATAATGCAGCAGAATCCTTAAATAATGCAACAAAGTCCTTAAGTAATAATGAAGAGTCCTTAAATACCGCAGCAGAGTCATTAAATAATGCAGCAAAGTCCTTAAATAATGCAGCAGAGTCCTTAAGTACCGCAGCAGAGTGCTTAAATAATGCAACAGAGTCTACAAATGCTTCAGCAGAGTCATGAAATAATGCAGCATAGTCCTTAAATAATGTAGCAGAGTCCTTAAAAAATGCAACAAAATTATAAATAATGCAGCAGAATCCTTAAATAATGCAGCAAAGTCCTTAAATAATGCAACAGAGTCCTTAAATACTGAAGCAGAGTCCTTAAATAATGCAGCAGAGTCCTTAAATAATGCAGCAGAGTTCTAAAATGCTTCAGCAGAGTCCTTAAATATTGCAACAAAGTCCTAAAATAATGCAGCAGAATCCTTAAATACCGCAGCAGAGTCCTTAAATATTGCAGCAAAGTACTTAAATAAGGCAGCAGAGTCCTTAAATAATGCAGCAGAGTCCTTAAATAATGCAGCAGAGTTCTAAAATGCTTCAGCAGAGTCCTTAAATATTGCAACAAAGTCCTAAAATAATGCAGCAGAGTCCTTAAATAATGCAGCAAAGTCCTTAAATACTGAAGCAGAGTCCTTAAATATTGCAACAAAGTCCTAAAATAATGCAGCAGAGTCCTTAAATACCGCAGCAGAGTCGTTAAATATTGCAGCAAAGTACTTAAATAATGCAGCAGAGTCCTTAAATACCGCAGCAGATTGCTTAAATAATGTAGCAGAGTCCTTAAATAATGCAACAGAGTCCTTAAATAATGCAGCAGAGTCCTTAAATAATGCAACAAAGTCCTTAAATAATGCAGCAGAGTCCTTAAATACCGCAGCAGAGTCATTAAATAATGCAGCAAAGTCCTTAAATAATGCAGCAGAGTACTTAAATACCGGAGCAGAGTGCTTAAATAATGCAGCAGAGTCCTTAAATAATGCAGCACCATCCTTAAATAATGCAGCAAAGTCCTTAAATACTGAAGCAGAGTCCTTAAATATTGCAAAAAAGTCCTAAAATAATGCAGCAGAATCCTTCAATACCGCAGCAGAGTCCTTAAATATTGCAGCAAAGTACTTAAATAATGCAGCAGAGTCCTTAAATAATGCAACAAAGTCCTTAAATAATGCAGCATAGTCCTTAACTAATGCAACAAAGTCTATAAATAAGGCAGCAGAGTCTTTAAATAATGCAACAGAGTCCTTAAATAATGCAGCAGAGTCCTTAAATAATGCAACATAGTTCTTAAATAATGCAGCAAAGTCCTTAAATTATGCAGCAGAGTCCTTAAATACCGCAGCAGATTGCTTATATAATGTAGCAGAGTCCTTAAATAATGCAACAGAGTCCTTAAATAATGCAGCAGAGTCCTCAAAAGCTTCAGAAGAGTCATTAAATAATGCAGCAGAGTCCTTAAATAATGTAGCAAATTCATTAAATAATGCAGCAGAGACCTTAAATAATGCAACAAAGTCCTTAAATTATGCAGCCGAGTCCTTAAATAATACAGCAAAGCCTTAAATAATGCAGCAGAGTCGTTAAGTAATGCAGCAAATTACTTAAATAATGCAGCAGTGTACTTAAATAATGCAACAAAGTCCATAAATAATGAAGCAAAGTCCTTAAATAATGCAGCAGAGTCCTTAAATACCGCAGCAGAGAACTTAAATAATGCAAGAAAGTCCCTAAATAATGCAGTAGAGTCCTTAAATCCTGAAGCAGAGTCCTAAAATAATGCAGCTAATTCCTTAAATAATGCAGTAGAGTCCTTAAATACCGCAGCAGAGTCCTTAAATAATTCAGCAAAGTCCTTAAATAATGCAGCAGAGTCCTTAAATTTTACAGCAGAGTCCTTAAGTGCCACAGCAGAGTCCTTAAATACCGCAGCAGAGTGCTTAAATAATGCAGCAGAGTCCTTAAATAATGCAGCAAAGTCCTTAAATACTGAAGCAGAGTCCTTAAATATTGCAACAAAGTCCTAAAATAATGCAGCAGAGTCCTTAAATACCGCAGCAGAGTCATTAAATATTGCAGCAAAGTACTTAAATAATGCAGCAGAGTCCTTAAATACCGCAGCAGATTGCTTAAATAATGTAGCAGAGTCCTTAAATAATGCAACAGAGTCCTTAAATAATGCAGCAGAGTCCTTAAATAATGCAACAAAGTCCTTAAATAATGCAGCAGAGTCCTTAAATACTGAAGCAGAGTCCTTAAATATTGCAGCAAAGTCCTTAAATAATGCATCAGAGTCCTTAAATACCGCAGCAGATTACTTAAATAATTCAGCAAAGTACTTAAATAATGCAGCAGAGTCCTTAAGTGCCACAGCAGAGTCCTTAAATACCGCAGCGGAGTGCTTAAATAATGCAGCAGAGTCCTTAAATAATGCAGCACCATCCTTAAATAATGCAGCAAAGTCCTTAAATACTGAAGCAGAGTCCTTAAATATTGCAAAAAAGTCCTAAAATAATGCAGCAGAATCCTTAAATACCGCAGCAGAGTCCTTAAATATTGCAGCAAAGTACTTAAATAATGCAGCAGAGTCCTTAAATAATGCAACAAAGTCCTTAAATAATGCAGCATAGTCCTTAACTAATGCAACAAAGTCTATAAATAAGGCAGCAGAGTCCTTAAATAATGCAGCAAAGTCCTTAAATAATGCTGCAGAGTCCTTAAATATTGCAGCAAATTCCTTAAATAATGCAGCAGAGTCCTTAAATACCGCAGCAGAGTCCTTACATAATGCAACAAAGTCACTAAATAATGCAGCAGAGTCCTTAAATAATGAAGCAGAGTCCTTAAATAATGCAGCAAATTCCTTAAATAATGTAGCAGAGTCCTTAAAAAATGCAACAAAATCCTTAAATAATGCAGCAGAATCCTTAAATAATGCAGCAAAGTCCTTAAATAATGCAACAGAGTCCTTAAATACTGAAGCAGAGTCCTTAAATAATGCAGCAAAGTCCTTAAATAAAGCAGCAGAGTCCTTAAATAATGCAACAAAGTCCTTAAATAATGCAGCAGAGTCCTTAAATACTGAAGCAGAGTCCATATCTTTGCAGAAAAGTCCTTAAAAACCGCAGCAGAGTCATTAAATTATGCAGCGAAGTCCTTAAATAATGCAGCAGAGTCCTTAAATAATGCAACAAAGTCCTTAAATAATGCAGCAGAGTCCTTAAATAATGCAACAGAGTCCTTAAATAATGCAGCAGAGTCCTTAAATAATGCAACAAAGTCCTTAAATAATGCAGCAGAGTCCTTAAATACTGAAGCAGAGTCCTTAAATATTGCAGCAAAGTCTTTAAATAATGCAGCAGAGTCCTTAAATACCGCAGCAGAGTCCTTAAATATTGCAGCAAAGTACTTAAATAATGCAGCAGAGTCCTTAAATAATGCAACAAAGTCCTTAAATAATGCAGCAGAATCCTTAAATAATGCAACAAAGTCCTTAAGTAATAATGAAGAGTCCTTAAATACCGCAGCAGAGTCATTAAATAATGCAGCAAAGTCCTTAAATAATGCAGCAGAGTCCTTAAGTACCGCAGCAGAGTGCTTAAATAATGCAACAGAGTCTACAAATGCTTCAGCAGAGTCATGAAATAATGCAGCATAGTCCTTAAATAATGCAGCAAATTCATTAAATAATGCAGCAGAGACCTTAAATAATGCAACAAAGTCCTTAAATAATGCAGCAGAGTCCTTAAATAATGCAGCAAAGTCCTTAAATAATGCTGCAGAGTCCTTAAATATTGCAGCAAATTCCTTAAATAATGCAGCAGAGTCCTTAAATACCGCAGCAGAGACCTTACATAATGCAACAAAGTCACTAAATAATGCAGCAGAGTCCTTAAATAATGAAGCAGAGTCCTTAAATAATGCAGCAAAGTCCTTAAATAATGCTGCAGAGTCCTTAAATATTGCAGCAAATTCCTTAAATAATGCAGCAGAGTCCTTAAATACCGCAGCAGAGTCCTTACATAATGCAACAAAGTCACTAAATAATGCAGCAGAGTCCTTAAATAATGAAGCAGAGTCCTTAAATAATGCAGCAAATTCCTTAAATAATGTAGCAGAGTCCTTAAAAAATGCAACAAAATTATAAATAATGCAGCAGAATCCTTAAATAATGCAGCAAAGTCCTTAAATAATGCAACAGAGTCCTTAAATACTGAAGCAGAGTCCTTAAATAATGCAGCAGAGTCCTTAAATAATGCAGCAGAGTTCTAAAATGCTTCAGCAGAGTCCTTAAATATTGCAACAAAGTCCTAAAATAATGCAGCAGAATCCTTAAATACCGCAGCAGAGTCCTTAAATATTGCAGCAAAGTACTTAAATAAGGCAGCAGAGTCCTTAAATAATGCAGCAGAGTCCTTAAATAATGCAGCAGAGTTCTAAAATGCTTCAGCAGAGTCCTTAAATATTGCAACAAAGTCCTAAAATAATGCAGCAGAGTCCTTAAATAATGCAGCAAAGTCCTTAAATACTGAAGCAGAGTCCTTAAATATTGCAACAAAGTCCTAAAATAATGCAGCAGAGTCCTTAAATACCGCAGCAGAGTCGTTAAATATTGCAGCAAAGTACTTAAATAATGCAGCAGAGTCCTTAAATACCGCAGCAGATTGCTTAAATAATGTAGCAGAGTCCTTAAATAATGCAACAGAGTCCTTAAATAATGCAGCAGAGTCCTTAAATAATGCAACAAAGTCCTTAAATAATGCAGCAGAGTCCTTAAATACCGCAGCAGAGTCATTAAATAATGCAGCAAAGTCCTTAAATAATGCAGCAGAGTACTTAAATACCGGAGCAGAGTGCTTAAATAATGCAGCAGAGTCCTTAAATAATGCAGCACCATCCTTAAATAATGCAGCAAAGTCCTTAAATACTGAAGCAGAGTCCTTAAATATTGCAAAAAAGTCCTAAAATAATGCAGCAGAATCCTTAAATACCGCAGCAGAGTCCTTAAATATTGCAGCAAAGTACTTAAATAATGCAGCAGAGTCCTTAAATAATGCAACAAAGTCCTTAAATAATGCAGCATAGTCCTTAACTAATGCAACAAAGTCTATAAATAAGGCAGCAGAGTCTTTAAATAATGCAACAGAGTCCTTAAATAATGCAGCAGAGTCCTTAAATAATGCAACATAGTTCTTAAATAATGCAGCAAAGTCCTTAAATTATGCAGCAGAGTCCTTAAATACCGCAGCAGATTGCTTATATAATGTAGCAGAGTCCTTAAATAATGCAACAGAGTCCTTAAATAATGCAGCAGAGTCCTCAAAAGCTTCAGAAGAGTCATTAAATAATGCAGCAGAGTCCTTAAATAATGTAGCAAATTCATTAAATAATGCAGCAGAGACCTTAAATAATGCAACAAAGTCCTTAAATTATGCAGCCGAGTCCTTAAATAATACAGCAAAGCCTTAAATAATGCAGCAGAGTCGTTAAGTAATGCAGCAAATTACTTAAATAATGCAGCAGTGTACTTAAATAATGCAACAAAGTCCATAAATAATGAAGCAAAGTCCTTAAATAATGCAGCAGAGTCCTTAAATACCGCAGCAGAGAACTTAAATAATGCAAGAAAGTCCCTAAATAATGCAGTAGAGTCCTTAAATCCTGAAGCAGAGTCCTAAAATAATGCAGCTAATTCCTTAAATAATGCAGTAGAGTCCTTAAATACCGCAGCAGAGTCCTTAAATAATTCAGCAAAGTCCTTAAATAATGCAGCAGAGTCCTTAAATTTTACAGCAGAGTCCTTAAGTGCCACAGCAGAGTCCTTAAATACCGCAGCAGAGTGCTTAAATAATGCAGCAGAGTCCTTAAATAATGCAGCAAAGTCCTTAAATACTGAAGCAGAGTCCTTAAATATTGCAACAAAGTCCTAAAATAATGCAGCAGAGTCCTTAAATACCGCAGCAGAGTCATTAAATATTGCAGCAAAGTACTTAAATAATGCAGCAGAGTCCTTAAATACCGCAGCAGATTGCTTAAATAATGTAGCAGAGTCCTTAAATAATGCAACAGAGTCCTTAAATAATGCAGCAGAGTCCTTAAATAATGCAACAAAGTCCTTAAATAATGCAGCAGAGTCCTTAAATACTGAAGCAGAGTCCTTAAATATTGCAGCAAAGTCCTTAAATAATGCATCAGAGTCCTTAAATACCGCAGCCGATTACTTAAATAATTCAGCAAAGTCCTTAAATAATGCAGCAGAGTCCTTAAGTGCCACAGCAGAGTCCTTAAATACCGCAGCGGAGTGCTTAAATAATGCAGCAGAGTCCTTAAATAATGCAGCACCATCCTTAAATAATGCAGCAAAGTCCTTAAATACTGAAGCAGAGTCCTTAAATATTGCAAAAAAGTCCTAAAATAATGCAGCAGAATCCTTAAATACCGCAGCAGAGTCCTTAAATATTGCAGCAAAGTACTTAAATAATGCCGCAGAGTCCTTAAATAATGCAACAAAGTCCTTAAATAATGCAGCATAGTCCTTAACTAATGCAACAAAGTCTATAAATAAGGCAGCAGAGTCCTTAAATAATGCAGCAAAGTCCTTAAATAATGCAGCAGAGTCCTTAGATAATGCAACAACGTCCTTAAATAATGCAGCAGAGTCCTTAAATAACGCAGCAGAGTACTTAAATAATTCAGCAAAGTCCTTAAATAATGCAGCAGAGTCCTTAAATAATGCAGCAGAGTCCTCAAATGCTTCAGCAGAGTGAATACATAATGCAGCAGAGTCCTTAAATAATGCAACAAAGTCCTTAAATAATGCAGCAGAGTCCTTAAATAATGCAGCAAAGTCCTTAAATAAAGCAGCAGAGTCCTTAAATAATGCAACAAAGTCCTTAAATAATGCAGCAGAGTCCTTAAATACTGAAGCAGAGTCCATATCTTTGCAGAAAAGTCCTTAAAAACCGCAGTAGAGTCATTAAATTATGCAGCAAAGTCCTTAAATAATGCAGCAGAGTCCTTAAATAATGCAACAAAGTCCTTAAATAATGCAGCAGAGTCCTTAAATAATGCAACAGAGTCCTTAAATAATGCAGCAGAGTCCTTAAATAATGCAACAAAGTCCTTAAATAATGCAGCAGAGTCCTTAAATACTGAAGCAGAGTCCTTAAATATTGCAGCAAAGTCTTTAAATAATGCAGCAGAGTCCTTAAATACCGCAGCAGAGTCCTTAAATATTGCAGCAAAGTACTTAAATAATGCAGCAGAGTCCTTAAATAATGCAACAAAGTCCTTAAATAATGCAGCAGAATCCTTAAATAATGCAACAAAGTCCTTAAGTAATAATGAAGAGTCCTTAAATACCGCAGCAGAGTCATTAAATAATGCAGCAAAGTCCTTAAATAATGCAGCAGAGTCCTTAAATAATGCAACAAAGTCCTTAAATAATGCAGCATAGTCCTTAACTAATGCAACAAAGTCTATAAATAAGGCAGCAGAGTCCTTAAATAATGCAGCAAAGTCCTTAAATAATGCAGCAGAGTCCTTAGATAATGCAACAACGTCCTTAAATAATGCAGCAGAGTCCTTAAATAACGCAGCAGAGTACTTAAATAATTCAGCAAAGTCCTTAAATAATGCAGCAGAGTCCTTAAATAATGCAGCAGAGTCCTCAAATGCTTCAGCAGAGTGAATACATAATGCAGCAGAGTCCTTAAATAATGCAACAAAGTCCTTAAATAATGCAGCAGAGTCCTTAAATAATGCAGCAAAGTCCTTAAATAAAGCAGCAGAGTCCTTAAATAATGCAACAAAGTCCTTAAATAATGCAGCAGAGTCCTTAAATACTGAAGCAGAGTCCATATCTTTGCAGAAAAGTCCTTAAAAACCGCAGTAGAGTCATTAAATTATGCAGCAAAGTCCTTAAATAATGCAGCAGAGTCCTTAAATAATGCAACAAAGTCCTTAAATAATGCAGCAGAGTCCTTAAATAATGCAACAGAGTCCTTAAATAATGCAGCAGAGTCCTTAAATAATGCAACAAAGTCCTTAAATAATGCAGCAGAGTCCTTAAATACTGAAGCAGAGTCCTTAAATATTGCAGCAAAGTCTTTAAATAATGCAGCAGAGTCCTTAAATACCGCAGCAGAGTCCTTAAATATTGCAGCAAAGTACTTAAATAATGCAGCAGAGTCCTTAAATAATGCAACAAAGTCCTTAAATAATGCAGCAGAATCCTTAAATAATGCAACAAAGTCCTTAAGTAATAATGAAGAGTCCTTAAATACCGCAGCAGAGTCATTAAATAATGCAGCAAAGTCCTTAAATAATGCAGCAGAGTCCTTAAGTACCGCAGCAGAGTGCTTAAATAATGCAACAGAGTCTACAAATGCTTCAGCAGAGTCATGAAATAATGCAGCATA
Source organism: Phyllobates terribilis (assembly GCF_046119375.1). Taxonomy (NCBI): domain Eukaryota; kingdom Metazoa; phylum Chordata; class Amphibia; order Anura; family Dendrobatidae; genus Phyllobates; species Phyllobates terribilis. The sequence continues at coordinate 3,985,710 of NW_027362840.1, read as the reverse complement.
GTCCTTAAATAATGCAGCAAATTCATTAAATAATGCAGCAGAGACCTTAAATAATGCAACAAAGTCCTTAAATAATGCAGCAGAGTCCTTAAATAATGCAGCAAAGTCCTTAAATAATGCTGCAGAGTCCTTAAATATTGCAGCAAATTCCTTAAATAATGCAGCAGAGTCCTTAAATACCGCAGCAGAGTCCTTACATAATGCAACAAAGTCACTAAATAATGCAGCAGAGTCCTTAAATAATGAAGCAGAGTCCTTAAATAATGCAGCAAAGTCCTTAAATAATGCTGCAGAGTCCTTAAATATTGCAGCAAATTCCTTAAATAATGCAGCAGAGTCCTTAAATACCGCAGCAGAGTCCTTACATAATGCAACAAAGTCACTAAATAATGCAGCAGAGTCCTTAAATAATGAAGCAGAGTCCTTAAATAATGCAGCAAATTCCTTAAATAATGTAGCAGAGTCCTTAAAAAATGCAACAAAATTATAAATAATGCAGCAGAATCCTTAAATAATGCAGCAAAGTCCTTAAATAATGCAACAGAGTCCTTAAATACTGAAGCAGAGTCCTTAAATAATGCAGCAGAGTCCTTAAATAATGCAGCAGAGTTCTAAAATGCTTCAGCAGAGTCCTTAAATATTGCAACAAAGTCCTAAAATAATGCAGCAGAATCCTTAAATACCGCAGCAGAGTCCTTAAATATTGCAGCAAAGTACTTAAATAAGGCAGCAGAGTCCTTAAATAATGCAGCAGAGTCCTTAAATAATGCAGCAGAGTCCTTAAATACTGAAGCAGAGTCCTTAAATATTGCAGCAAAGTCTTTAAATAATGCAGCAGAGTCCTTAAATACCGCAGCAGAGTCCTTAAATATTGCAGCAAAGTACTTAAATAATGCAGCAGAGTCCTTAAATAATGCAACAAAGTCCTTAAATAATGCAGCAGAATCCTTAAATAATGCAACAAAGTCCTTAAGTAATAATGAAGAGTCCTTAAATACCGCAGCAGAGTCATTAAATAATGCAGCAAAGTCCTTAAATAATGCAGCAGAGTCCTTAAGTACCGCAGCAGAGTGCTTAAATAATGCAACAGAGTCTACAAATGCTTCAGCAGAGTCATGAAATAATGCAGCATAGTCCTTAAATAATGCAGCAAATTCATTAAATAATGCAGCAGAGACCTTAAATAATGCAACAAAGTCCTTAAATAATGCAGCAGAGTCCTTAAATAATGCAGCAAAGTCCTTAAATAATGCTGCAGAGTCCTTAAATATTGCAGCAAATTCCTTAAATAATGCAGCAGAGTCCTTAAATACCGCAGCAGAGTCCTTACATAATGCAACAAAGTCACTAAATAATGCAGCAGAGTCCTTAAATAATGAAGCAGAGTCCTTAAATAATGCAGCAAAGTCCTTAAATAATGCTGCAGAGTCCTTAAATATTGCAGCAAAGTACTTAAATAATGCAGCAGAGTCCTTAAATACCGCAGCAGATTGCTTAAATAATGTAGCAGAGTCCTTAAATAATGCAACAGAGTCCTTAAATAATGCAGCAGAGTCCTTAAATAATGCAACAAAGTCCTTAAATAATGCAGCAGAGTCCTTAAATACCGCAGCAGAGTCATTAAATAATGCAGCAAAGTCCTTAAATAATGCAGCAGAGTACTTAAATACCGGAGCAGAGTGCTTAAATAATGCAGCAGAGTCCTTAAATAATGCAGCACCATCCTTAAATAATGCAGCAAAGTCCTTAAATACTGAAGCAGAGTCCTTAAATATTGCAAAAAAGTCCTAAAATAATGCAGCAGAATCCTTCAATACCGCAGCAGAGTCCTTAAATATTGCAGCAAAGTACTTAAATAATGCAGCAGAGTCCTTAAATAATGCAACAAAGTCCTTAAATAATGCAGCATAGTCCTTAACTAATGCAACAAAGTCTATAAATAAGGCAGCAGAGTCTTTAAATAATGCAACAGAGTCCTTAAATAATGCAGCAGAGTCCTTAAATAATGCAACATAGTTCTTAAATAATGCAGCAAAGTCCTTAAATTATGCAGCAGAGTCCTTAAATACCGCAGCAGATTGCTTATATAATGTAGCAGAGTCCTTAAATAATGCAACAGAGTCCTTAAATAATGCAGCAGAGTCCTCAAAAGCTTCAGAAGAGTCATTAAATAATGCAGCAGAGTCCTTAAATAATGTAGCAAATTCATTAAATAATGCAGCAGAGACCTTAAATAATGCAACAAAGTCCTTAAATTATGCAGCCGAGTCCTTAAATAATACAGCAAAGCCTTAAATAATGCAGCAGAGTCGTTAAGTAATGCAGCAAATTACTTAAATAATGCAGCAGTGTACTTAAATAATGCAACAAAGTCCATAAATAATGAAGCAAAGTCCTTAAATAATGCAGCAGAGTCCTTAAATACCGCAGCAGAGAACTTAAATAATGCAAGAAAGTCCCTAAATAATGCAGTAGAGTCCTTAAATCCTGAAGCAGAGTCCTAAAATAATGCAGCTAATTCCTTAAATAATGCAGTAGAGTCCTTAAATACCGCAGCAGAGTCCTTAAATAATTCAGCAAAGTCCTTAAATAATGCAGCAGAGTCCTTAAATTTTACAGCAGAGTCCTTAAGTGCCACAGCAGAGTCCTTAAATACCGCAGCAGAGTGCTTAAATAATGCAGCAGAGTCCTTAAATAATGCAGCAAAGTCCTTAAATACTGAAGCAGAGTCCTTAAATATTGCAACAAAGTCCTAAAATAATGCAGCAGAGTCCTTAAATACCGCAGCAGAGTCATTAAATATTGCAGCAAAGTACTTAAATAATGCAGCAGAGTCCTTAAATACCGCAGCAGATTGCTTAAATAATGTAGCAGAGTCCTTAAATAATGCAACAGAGTCCTTAAATAATGCAGCAGAGTCCTTAAATAATGCAACAAAGTCCTTAAATAATGCAGCAGAGTCCTTAAATACTGAAGCAGAGTCCTTAAATATTGCAGCAAAGTCCTTAAATAATGCATCAGAGTCCTTAAATACCGCAGCCGATTACTTAAATAATTCAGCAAAGTCCTTAAATAATGCAGCAGAGTCCTTAAGTGCCACAGCAGAGTCCTTAAATACCGCAGCGGAGTGCTTAAATAATGCAGCAGAGTCCTTAAATAATGCAGCACCATCCTTAAATAATGCAGCAAAGTCCTTAAATACTGAAGCAGAGTCCTTAAATATTGCAAAAAAGTCCTAAAATAATGCAGCAGAATCCTTAAATACCGCAGCAGAGTCCTTAAATATTGCAGCAAAGTACTTAAATAATGCAGCAGAGTCCTTAAATAATGCAACAAAGTCCTTAAATAATGCAGCATAGTCCTTAACTAATGCAACAAAGTCTATAAATAAGGCAGCAGAGTCCTTAAATAATGCAGCAAAGTCCTTAAATAATGCTGCAGAGTCCTTAAATATTGCAGCAAATTCCTTAAATAATGCAGCAGAGTCCTTAAATACCGCAGCAGAGTCCTTACATAATGCAACAAAGTCACTAAATAATGCAGCAGAGTCCTTAAATAATGAAGCAGAGTCCTTAAATAATGCAGCAAATTCCTTAAATAATGTAGCAGAGTCCTTAAAAAATGCAACAAAATCCTTAAATAATGCAGCAGAATCCTTAAATAATGCAGCAAAGTCCTTAAATAATGCAACAGAGTCCTTAAATACTGAAGCAGAGTCCTTAAATAATGCAGCAAAGTCCTTAAATAAAGCAGCAGAGTCCTTAAATAATGCAACAAAGTCCTTAAATAATGCAGCAGAGTCCTTAAATACTGAAGCAGAGTCCATATCTTTGCAGAAAAGTCCTTAAAAACCGCAGCAGAGTCATTAAATTATGCAGCGAAGTCCTTAAATAATGCAGCAGAGTCCTTAAATAATGCAACAAAGTCCTTAAATAATGCAGCAGAGTCCTTAAATAATGCAACAGAGTCCTTAAATAATGCAGCAGAGTCCTTAAATAATGCAACAAAGTCCTTAAATAATGCAGCAGAGTCCTTAAATACTGAAGCAGAGTCCTTAAATATTGCAGCAAAGTCTTTAAATAATGCAGCAGAGTCCTTAAATACCGCAGCAGAGTCCTTAAATATTGCAGCAAAGTACTTAAATAATGCAGCAGAGTCCTTAAATAATGCAACAAAGTCCTTAAATAATGCAGCAGAATCCTTAAATAATGCAACAAAGTCCTTAAGTAATAATGAAGAGTCCTTAAATACCGCAGCAGAGTCATTAAATAATGCAGCAAAGTCCTTAAATAATGCAGCAGAGTCCTTAAGTACCGCAGCAGAGTGCTTAAATAATGCAACAGAGTCTACAAATGCTTCAGCAGAGTCATGAAATAATGCAGCATAGTCCTTAAATAATGCAGCAAATTCATTAAATAATGCAGCAGAGACCTTAAATAATGCAACAAAGTCCTTAAATAATGCAGCAGAGTCCTTAAATAATGCAGCAAAGTCCTTAAATAATGCTGCAGAGTCCTTAAATATTGCAGCAAATTCCTTAAATAATGCAGCAGAGTCCTTAAATACCGCAGCAGAGACCTTACATAATGCAACAAAGTCACTAAATAATGCAGCAGAGTCCTTAAATAATGAAGCAGAGTCCTTAAATAATGCAGCAAAGTCCTTAAATAATGCTGCAGAGTCCTTAAATATTGCAGCAAATTCCTTAAATAATGCAGCAGAGTCCTTAAATACCGCAGCAGAGTCCTTACATAATGCAACAAAGTCACTAAATAATGCAGCAGAGTCCTTAAATAATGAAGCAGAGTCCTTAAATAATGCAGCAAATTCCTTAAATAATGTAGCAGAGTCCTTAAAAAATGCAACAAAATTATAAATAATGCAGCAGAATCCTTAAATAATGCAGCAAAGTCCTTAAATAATGCAACAGAGTCCTTAAATACTGAAGCAGAGTCCTTAAATAATGCAGCAGAGTCCTTAAATAATGCAGCAGAGTTCTAAAATGCTTCAGCAGAGTCCTTAAATATTGCAACAAAGTCCTAAAATAATGCAGCAGAATCCTTAAATACCGCAGCAGAGTCCTTAAATATTGCAGCAAAGTACTTAAATAAGGCAGCAGAGTCCTTAAATAATGCAGCAGAGTCCTTAAATAATGCAGCAGAGTTCTAAAATGCTTCAGCAGAGTCCTTAAATATTGCAACAAAGTCCTAAAATAATGCAGCAGAGTCCTTAAATAATGCAGCAAAGTCCTTAAATACTGAAGCAGAGTCCTTAAATATTGCAACAAAGTCCTAAAATAATGCAGCAGAGTCCTTAAATACCGCAGCAGAGTCGTTAAATATTGCAGCAAAGTACTTAAATAATGCAGCAGAGTCCTTAAATACCGCAGCAGATTGCTTAAATAATGTAGCAGAGTCCTTAAATAATGCAACAGAGTCCTTAAATAATGCAGCAGAGTCCTTAAATAATGCAACAAAGTCCTTAAATAATGCAGCAGAGTCCTTAAATACCGCAGCAGAGTCATTAAATAATGCAGCAAAGTCCTTAAATAATGCAGCAGAGTACTTAAATACCGGAGCAGAGTGCTTAAATAATGCAGCAGAGTCCTTAAATAATGCAGCACCATCCTTAAATAATGCAGCAAAGTCCTTAAATACTGAAGCAGAGTCCTTAAATATTGCAAAAAAGTCCTAAAATAATGCAGCAGAATCCTTAAATACCGCAGCAGAGTCCTTAAATATTGCAGCAAAGTACTTAAATAATGCAGCAGAGTCCTTAAATAATGCAACAAAGTCCTTAAATAATGCAGCATAGTCCTTAACTAATGCAACAAAGTCTATAAATAAGGCAGCAGAGTCTTTAAATAATGCAACAGAGTCCTTAAATAATGCAGCAGAGTCCTTAAATAATGCAACATAGTTCTTAAATAATGCAGCAAAGTCCTTAAATTATGCAGCAGAGTCCTTAAATACCGCAGCAGATTGCTTATATAATGTAGCAGAGTCCTTAAATAATGCAACAGAGTCCTTAAATAATGCAGCAGAGTCCTCAAAAGCTTCAGAAGAGTCATTAAATAATGCAGCAGAGTCCTTAAATAATGTAGCAAATTCATTAAATAATGCAGCAGAGACCTTAAATAATGCAACAAAGTCCTTAAATTATGCAGCCGAGTCCTTAAATAATACAGCAAAGCCTTAAATAATGCAGCAGAGTCGTTAAGTAATGCAGCAAATTACTTAAATAATGCAGCAGTGTACTTAAATAATGCAACAAAGTCCATAAATAATGAAGCAAAGTCCTTAAATAATGCAGCAGAGTCCTTAAATACCGCAGCAGAGAACTTAAATAATGCAAGAAAGTCCCTAAATAATGCAGTAGAGTCCTTAAATCCTGAAGCAGAGTCCTAAAATAATGCAGCTAATTCCTTAAATAATGCAGTAGAGTCCTTAAATACCGCAGCAGAGTCCTTAAATAATTCAGCAAAGTCCTTAAATAATGCAGCAGAGTCCTTAAATTTTACAGCAGAGTCCTTAAGTGCCACAGCAGAGTCCTTAAATACCGCAGCGGAGTGCTTAAATAATGCAGCAGAGTCCTTAAATAATGCAGCAAAGTCCTTAAATACTGAAGCAGAGTCCTTAAATATTGCAACAAAGTCCTAAAATAATGCAGCAGAGTCCTTAAATACCGCAGCAGAGTCATTAAATATTGCAGCAAAGTACTTAAATAATGCAGCAGAGTCCTTAAATACCGCAGCAGATTGCTTAAATAATGTAGCAGAGTCCTTAAATAATGCAACAGAGTCCTTAAATAATGCAGCAGAGTCCTTAAATAATGCAACAAAGTCCTTAAATAATGCAGCAGAGTCCTTAAATACTGAAGCAGAGTCCTTAAATATTGCAGCAAAGTCCTTAAATAATGCATCAGAGTCCTTAAATACCGCAGCCGATTACTTAAATAATTCAGCAAAGTCCTTAAATAATGCAGCAGAGTCCTTAAGTGCCACAGCAGAGTCCTTAAATACCGCAGCGGAGTGCTTAAATAATGCAGCAGAGTCCTTAAATAATGCAGCACCATCCTTAAATAATGCAGCAAAGTCCTTAAATACTGAAGCAGAGTCCTTAAATATTGCAAAAAAGTCCTAAAATAATGCAGCAGAATCCTTAAATACCGCAGCAGAGTCCTTAAATATTGCAGCAAAGTACTTAAATAATGCAGCAGAGTCCTTAAATAATGCAACAAAGTCCTTAAATAATGCAGCATAGTCCTTAACTAATGCAACAAAGTCTATAAATAAGGCAGCAGAGTCCTTAAATAATGCAGCAAAGTCCTTAAATAATGCAGCAGAGTCCTTAGATAATGCAACAACGTCCTTAAATAATGCAGCAGAGTCCTTAAATAACGCAGCAGAGTACTTAAATAATTCAGCAAAGTCCTTAAATAATGCAGCAGAGTCCTTAAATAATGCAGCAGAGTCCTCAAATGCTTCAGCAGAGTGAATACATAATGCAGCAGAGTCCTTAAATAATGCAACAAAGTCCTTAAATAATGCAGCAGAGTCCTTAAATAATGCAGCAAAGTCCTTAAATAAAGCAGCAGAGTCCTTAAATAATGCAACAAAGTCCTTAAATAATGCAGCAGAGTCCTTAAATACTGAAGCAGAGTCCATATCTTTGCAGAAAAGTCCTTAAAAACCGCAGTAGAGTCATTAAATTATGCAGCAAAGTCCTTAAATAATGCAGCAGAGTCCTTAAATAATGCAACAAAGTCCTTAAATAATGCAGCAGAGTCCTTAAATAATGCAACAGAGTCCTTAAATAATGCAGCAGAGTCCTTAAATAATGCAACAAAGTCCTTAAATAATGCAGCAGAGTCCTTAAATACTGAAGCAGAGTCCTTAAATATTGCAGCAAAGTCTTTAAATAATGCAGCAGAGTCCTTAAATACCGCAGCAGAGTCCTTAAATATTGCAGCAAAGTACTTAAATAATGCAGCAGAGTCCTTAAATAATGCAACAAAGTCCTTAAATAATGCAGCAGAATCCTTAAATAATGCAACAAAGTCCTTAAGTAATAATGAAGAGTCCTTAAATACCGCAGCAGAGTCATTAAATAATGCAGCAAAGTCCTTAAATAATGCAGCAGAGTCCTTAAGTACCGCAGCAGAGTGCTTAAATAATGCAACAGAGTCTACAAATGCTTCAGCAGAGTCATGAAATAATGCAGCATAGTCCTTAAATAATGCAGCAAATTCATTAAATAATGCAGCAGAGACCTTAAATAATGCAACAAAGTCCTTAAATAATGCTGCAGAGTCCTTAAATATTGCAGCAAATTCCTTAAATAATGCAGCAGAGTCCTTAAATACCGCAGCAGAGTCCTTACATAATGCAACAAAGTCACTAAATAATGCAGCAGAGTCCTTAAATAATGAAGCAGAGTCCTTAAATAATGCAGCAAAGTCCTTAAATAATGCTGCAGAGTCCTTAAATATTGCAGCAAATTCCTTAAATAATGCAGCAGAGTCCTTAAATACCGCAGCAGAGTCCTTACATAATGCAACAAAGTCACTAAATAATGCAGCAGAGTCCTTAAATAATGAAGCAGAGTCCTTAAATAATGCAGCAAATTCCTTAAATAATGTAGCAGAGTCCTTAAAAAATGCAACAAAATTATAAATAATGCAGCAGAATCCTTAAATAATGCAGCAAAGTCCTTAAATAATGCAACAGAGTCCTTAAATACTGAAGCAGAGTCCTTAAATAATGCAGCAGAGTCCTTAAATAATGCAGCAGACTTCTAAAATGCTTCAGCAGAGTCCTTAAATATTGCAACAAAGTCCTAAAATAATGCAGCAGAATCCTTAAATACCGCAGCAGAGTCCTTAAATATTGCAGCAAAGTACTTAAATAAGGCAGCAGAGTCCTTAAATAATGCAGCAGAGTCCTTAAATAATGCAGCAGAGTCCTTAAATACTGAAGCAGAGTCCTTAAATATTGCAGCAAAGTCTTTAAATAATGCAGCAGAGTCCTTAAATACCGCAGCAGAGTCCTTAAATATTGCAGCAAAGTACTTAAATAATGCAGCAGAGTCCTTAAATAATGCAACAAAGTCCTTAAATAATGCAGCAGAATCCTTAAATAATGCAACAAAGTCCTTAAGTAATAATGAAGAGTCCTTAAATACCGCAGCAGAGTCATTAAATAATGCAGCAAAGTCCTTAAATAATGCAGCAGAGTCCTTAAGTACCGCAGCAGAGTGCTTAAATAATGCAACAGAGTCTACAAATGCTTCAGCAGAGTCATGAAATAATGCAGCATAGTCCTTAAATAATGCAGCAAATTCATTAAATAATGCAGCAGAGACCTTAAATAATGCAACAAAGTCCTTAAATAATGCAGCAGAGTCCTTAAATAATGCAGCAAAGTCCTTAAATAATGCTGCAGAGTCCTTAAATATTGCAGCAAATTCCTTAAATAATGCAGCAGAGTCCTTAAATACCGCAGCAGAGTCCTTACATAATGCAACAAAGTCACTAAATAATGCAGCAGAGTCCTTAAATAATGAAGCAGAGTCCTTAAATAATGCAGCAAAGTCCTTAAATAATGCTGCAGAGTCCTTAAATATTGCAGCAAATTCCTTAAATAATGCAGCAGAGTCCTTAAATACCGCAGCAGAGTCCTTACATAATGCAACAAAGTCACTAAATAATGCAGCAGAGTCCTTAAATAATGAAGCAGAGTCCTTAAATAATGCAGCAAATTCCTTAAATAATGTAGCAGAGTCCTTAAAAAATGCAACAAAATTATAAATAATGCAGCAGAATCCTTAAATAATGCAGCAAAGTCCTTAAATAATGCAACAGAGTCCTTAAATACTGAAGCAGAGTCCTTAAATAATGCAGCAGAGTCCTTAAATAATGCAGCAGAGTTCTAAAATGCTTCAGCAGAGTCCTTAAATATTGCAACAAAGTCCTAAAATAATGCAGCAGAATCCTTAAATACCGCAGCAGAGTCCTTAAATATTGCAGCAAAGTACTTAAATAAGGCAGCAGAGTCCTTAAATAATGCAGCAGAGTCCTTAAATAATGCAGCAGAGTCCTTAAATACTGAAGCAGAGTCCTTAAATATTGCAGCAAAGTCTTTAAATAATGCAGCAGAGTCCTTAAATACCGCAGCAGAGTCCTTAAATATTGCAGCAAAGTACTTAAATAATGCAGCAGAGTCCTTAAATAATGCAACAAAGTCCTTAAATAATGCAGCAGAATCCTTAAATAATGCAACAAAGTCCTTAAGTAATAATGAAGAGTCCTTAAATACCGCAGCAGAGTCATTAAATAATGCAGCAAAGTCCTTAAATAATGCAGCAGAGTCCTTAAGTACCGCAGCAGAGTGCTTAAATAATGCAACAGAGTCTACAAATGCTTCAGCAGAGTCATGAAATAATGCAGCATAGTCCTTAAATAATGCAGCAAATTCATTAAATAATGCAGCAGAGACCTTAAATAATGCAACAAAGTCCTTAAATAATGCAGCAGAGTCCTTAAATAATGCAGCAAAGTCCTTAAATAATGCTGCAGAGTCCTTAAATATTGCAGCAAATTCCTTAAATAATGCAGCAGAGTCCTTAAATACCGCAGCAGAGTCCTTACATAATGCAACAAAGTCACTAAATAATGCAGCAGAGTCCTTAAATAATGAAGCAGAGTCCTTAAATAATGCAGCAAAGTCCTTAAATAATGCTGCAGAGTCCTTAAATATTGCAGCAAATTCCTTAAATAATGCAGCAGAGTCCTTAAATACCGCAGCAGAGTCCTTACATAATGCAACAAAGTCACTAAATAATGCAGCAGAGTCCTTAAATAATGAAGCAGAGTCCTTAAATAATGCAGCAAATTCCTTAAATAATGTAGCAGAGTCCTTAAAAAATGCAACAAAATTATAAATAATGCAGCAGAATCCTTAAATAATGCAGCAAAGTCCTTAAATAATGCAACAGAGTCCTTAAATACTGAAGCAGAGTCCTTAAATAATGCAGCAGAGTCCTTAAATAATGCAGCAGAGTTCTAAAATGCTTCAGCAGAGTCCTTAAATATTGCAACAAAGTCCTAAAATAATGCAGCAGAATCCTTAAATACCGCAGCAGAGTCCTTAAATATTGCAGCAAAGTACTTAAATAAGGCAGCAGAGTCCTTAAATAATGCAGCAGAGTCCTTAAATAATGCAGCAGAGTTCTAAAATGCTTCAGCAGAGTCCTTAAATATTGCAACAAAGTCCTAAAATAATGCAGCAGAGTCCTTAAATAATGCAGCAAAGTCCTTAAATACTGAAGCAGAGTCCTTAAATATTGCAACAAAGTCCTAAAATAATGCAGCAGAGTCCTTAAATACCGCAGCAGAGTCGTTAAATATTGCAGCAAAGTACTTAAATAATGCAGCAGAGTCCTTAAATACCGCAGCAGATTGCTTAAATAATGTAGCAGAGTCCTTAAATAATGCAACAGAGTCCTTAAATAATGCAGCAGAGTCCTTAAATAATGCAACAAAGTCCTTAAATAATGCAGCAGAGTCCTTAAATACCGCAGCAGAGTCATTAAATAATGCAGCAAAGTCCTTAAATAATGCAGCAGAGTACTTAAATACCGGAGCAGAGTGCTTAAATAATGCAGCAGAGTCCTTAAATAATGCAGCACCATCCTTAAATAATGCAGCAAAGTCCTTAAATACTGAAGCAGAGTCCTTAAATATTGCAAAAAAGTCCTAAAATAATGCAGCAGAATCCTTAAATACCGCAGCAGAGTCCTTAAATATTGCAGCAAAGTACTTAAATAATGCAGCAGAGTCCTTAAATAATGCAACAAAGTCCTTAAATAATGCAGCATAGTCCTTAACTAATGCAACAAAGTCTATAAATAAGGCAGCAGAGTCTTTAAATAATGCAGCAAAGTCCTTAAATAATGCAGCAGAGTCCTTAGATAATGCAACAACGTCCTTAAATAATGCAGCAGAGTCCTTAAATAACGCAGCAGAGTACTTAAATAATTCAGCAAAGTCCTTAAATAATGCAGCAGAGTCCTTAAATAATGCAGCAGAGTCCTCAAATGCTTCAGCAGAGTGAATACATAATGCAGCAGAGTCCTTAAATAATGCAACAAAGTCCTTAAATAATGCAGCAGAGTCCTTAAATAATGCAGCATAGTCCTTAAATAAAGCAGCAGAGTCCTTAAAAAATGCAACAAAGTCCTTAAATAATGCAGCAGAGTCCTTAAATACTGAAGCAGAGTCCTTATCTTTGCAGAAAAGTCCTTAAATACCGCAGCAGAGTCATTAAATTATGCAGCAAAGTCCTTAAATAATGCAGCAGAGTCCTTAAATACCGCAGCAGATTGCTTAAATAATGTAGCAGAGTCCTTAAATAATGCAACAGAGTCCTTAAATAATGCAGCAGAGTCCTTAAATAATGCAACAAAGTCCTTAAATAATGCAGCAGAGTCCTTAAATACTGAAGCAGAGTCCTTAAATATTGCAGCAAAGTCCTTAAATAATGCAGCAGAGTCCTTAAATACCACAGCAGAGTCCTTAAATATTGCAGCAAAGTACTTAAATAATGCAGCAGAGTCCTTAAATAATGCAACAAAGTTGTTAAATAATGCAGCAGAATCCTTAAATAATGCAACAAAGTCCTTAAGTAATAATGAAGAGTCCGTAAATACCGCAGCAGAGTCATTAAATAATGCAGCAAAGTCCTTAAATAATGCAGCAGAGTCCTTAAGTACCGCAGCAGAGTGCTTAAATAATGCAACAGAGTCCTCAAATGCTTCAGCAGAGTCCTTAAATAATGCAGCATAGTCCTTAAATAATGCAGCAGAGACCTTAAATAATGCAACAAAGTCCTTAAATAATGCAGCAGAGTCCTTAAATAATGCAGCAAAGTCCTTAAATAATGCTGCAGAGTCCTTAAATATTGCAGCAAATTCCTTAAATAATGCAGCAGAGTCCTTAAATACCGCAGCAGAGTCCTTACATAATGCAACAAAGTCACTAAATAATGCAGCAGAGTCCTTAAATAATGAAGCAGAGTCCTTAAATAATGCAGCAAATTCCTTAAATAATGTAGCAGAGTCCTTAAAAAATGCAACAAAATCCTTAAATAATGCAGCAGAATCCTTAAATAATGCAGCAAAGTCCTTAAATAATGCAACATAGTCCTTAAATACTGAAGCAGATTCCTTAAATAATGCAGCAGAGTCCTTAAATAATGCAGCAGAGTTCTAAAATGCTTCAGCAGAGTACTTAAATATTGCAACAAAGTCCTAAAATAATGCAGCAGAATCCTTAAATACCGCAGCAGAGTCCTTAAATATTGCAGCAAAGTACTTAAATAAGGCAGCAGAGTCCTTAAATAATGCAACAAAGTCCTTCAATAATGCAGCATAGTCCTTAACTAATGCAACAAAGTCAATAAATAATGCAGCAGAGTCCTTAAATAATGCAGCAACGTCCTTAAATAATGCAGCAGAGTCCTTAGATAATGCAACAACGTCCTTAAATAATGCAGCAGAGTCCTTAAATACCGCAGCAGAGTACTTAAATAATTCAGCAAAGTCCTTAAATAATGCAGCAGAGTCCTTAAATAATGCAGCAGAGTCCTCAAATGCTTCAGCAGAGTCAATACATAATGCAGCAGAGTCCTTAAATAATGCAACAAAGTCCTTAAATAATGCAGCAGAGTCCTTAAATAATGCAGCAAAGTCCTTAAATAAAGCAGCAGAGTCCTTACATAATGCAACAAAGTCCTTAAATAATGCAGCCGAGTCCTTAAATACTGAAGCAGAGTCCTTAAATTTGCAGCAAGGTCCTTAAATACCGCAGCAGAGTCATTAAATAATGCAGCAAAGTCCTTAAATAATGCAGCAGAGTCCTTAAATACCGCAGCAGATTGCTTTAATAATGTAGCAGAGTCCTTAAATAATGCAACAGAGTCCTTAAATAATGCAGCAGAGTCCTCAAAAGCTTCAGAAGAGTCATTAAATAATGCAGCAGAGTCCTTAAATAATGTAGCAAATTCATTAAATAATGCAGCAGAGACCTTAAATAATGCAACAAAGTCCTTAAATTATGCAGCCGAGTCCTTAAATAATACAGCAAAGCCTTAAATAATGCAGCAGAGTCGTTAAGTAATGCAGCAAATTACTTAAATAATGCAGCAGTGTACTTAAATAATGCAACAAAGTCCATAAATAATGAAGCAAAGTCCTTAAATAATGCAGCAGAGTCCTTAAATACCGCAGCAGAGAACTTAAATAATGCAAGAAAGTCCCTAAATAATGCAGTAGAGTCCTTAAATCCTGAAGCAGAGTCCTAAAATAATGCAGCTAATTCCTTAAATAATGCAGTAGAGTCCTTAAATACCACAGCAGAGTCCTTAAATAATTCAGCAAAGTCCTTAAATAATGCAGCAGAGTCCTTAAATTTTACAGCAGAGTCCTTAAGTGCCACAGCAGAGTCCTTAAATACCGCAGCAGAGTGCTTAAATAATGCAGCAGAGTCCTTAAATAATGCAGCAAAGTCCTTAAATACTGAAGCAGAGTCCTTAAATATTGCAACAAAGTCCTAAAATAATGCAGCAGAGTCCTTAAATACCGCAGCAGAGTCGTTAAATATTGCAGCAAAGTACTTAAATAATGCAGCAGAGTCCTTAAATACCGCAGCAGATTGCTTAAATAATGTAGCAGAGTCCTTAAATAATGCAACAGAGTCCTTAAATAATGCAGCAGAGTCCTTAAATAATGCAACAAAGTCCTTAAATAATGCAGCAGAGTCCTTAAATACTGAAGCAGAGTCCTTAAATATTGCAGCAAAGTCCTTAAATAATGCATCAGAGTCCTTAAATATCGCAGCCGATTACTTAAATAATTCAGCAAAGTCCTTAAATAATGCAGCAGAGTCCTTAAGTGCCACAGCAGAGTCCTTAAATACCGCAGCGGAGTGCTTAAATAATGCAGCAGAGTCCTTAAATAATGCAGCACCATCCTTAAATAATGCAGCAAAGTCCTTAAATACTGAAGCAGAGTCCTTAAATATTGCAAAAAAGTCCTAAAATAATGCAGCAGAATCCTTAAATACCGCAGCAGAGTCCTTAAATATTGCAGCAAAGTACTTAAATAATGCAGCAGAGTCCTTAAATAATGCAACAAAGTCCTAAAATAATGCAGCAGAATCCTTAAATACCGCAGCAGAGTCCTTAAATATTGCAGCAAAGTACTTAAATAAGGCAGCAGAGTCCTTAAATAATGCAGCAGAGTCCTTAAATAATGCAGCAGAGTCCTTAAATACTGAAGCAGAGTCCTTAAATATTGCAGCAAAGTCTTTAAATAATGCAGCAGAGTCCTTAAATACCGCAGCAGAGTCCTTAAATATTGCAGCAAAGTACTTAAATAATGCAGCAGAGTCCTTAAATAATGCAACAAAGTCCTTAAATAATGCAGCAGAATCCTTAAATAATGCAACAAAGTCCTTAAGTAATAATGAAGAGTCCTTAAATACCGCAGCAGAGTCATTAAATAATGCAGCAAAGTCCTTAAATAATGCAGCAGAGTCCTTAAGTACCGCAGCAGAGTGCTTAAATAATGCAACAGAGTCTACAAATGCTTCAGCAGAGTCATGAAATAATGCAGCATAGTCCTTAAATAATGCAGCAAATTCATTAAATAATGCAGCAGAGACCTTAAATAATGCAACAAAGTCCTTAAATAATGCAGCAGAGTCCTTAAATAATGCAGCAAAGTCCTTAAATAATGCTGCAGAGTCCTTAAATATTGCAGCAAATTCCTTAAATAATGCAGCAGAGTCCTTAAATACCGCAGCAGAGTCCTTACATAATGCAACAAAGTCACTAAATAATGCAGCAGAGTCCTTAAATAATGAAGCAGAGTCCTTAAATAATGCAGCAAAGTCCTTAAATAATGCTGCAGAGTCCTTAAATATTGCAGCAAATTCCTTAAATAATGCAGCAGAGTCCTTAAATACCGCAGCAGAGTCCTTACATAATGCAACAAAGTCACTAAATAATGCAGCAGAGTCCTTAAATAATGAAGCAGAGTCCTTAAATAATGCAGCAAATTCCTTAAATAATGTAGCAGAGTCCTTAAAAAATGCAACAAAATTATAAATAATGCAGCAGAATCCTTAAATAATGCAGCAAAGTCCTTAAATAATGCAACAGAGTCCTTAAATACTGAAGCAGAGTCCTTAAATAATGCAGCAGAGTCCTTAAATAATGCAGCAGAGTTCTAAAATGCTTCAGCAGAGTCCTTAAATATTGCAACAAAGTCCTAAAATAATGCAGCAGAATCCTTAAATACCGCAGCAGAGTCCTTAAATATTGCAGCAAAGTACTTAAATAAGGCAGCAGAGTCCTTAAATAATGCAGCAGAGTCCTTAAATAATGCAGCAGAGTCCTTAAATACTGAAGCAGAGTCCTTAAATATTGCAGCAAAGTCTTTAAATAATGCAACAAAGTCCTTAAATACCGCAGCAGAGTCCTTAAATATTGCAGCAAAGTACTTAAATAATGCAGCAGAGTCCTTAAATAATGCAACAAAGTCCTTAAATAATGCAGCAGAATCCTTAAATAATGCAACAAAGTCCTTAAGTAATAATGAAGAGTCCTTAAATACCGCAGCAGAGTCATTAAATAATGCAGCAAAGTCCTTAAATAATGCAGCAGAGTCCTTAAGTACCGCAGCAGAGTGCTTAAATAATGCAACAGAGTCTACAAATGCTTCAGCAGAGTCATGAAATAATGCAGCATAGTCCTTAAATAATGCAGCAAATTCATTAAATAATGCAGCAGAGACCTTAAATAATGCAACAAAGTCCTTAAATAATGCAGCAGAGTCCTTAAATAATGCAGCAAAGTCCTTAAATAATGCTGCAGAGTCCTTAAATATTGCAGCAAATTCCTTAAATAATGCAGCAGAGTCCTTAAATACCGCAGCAGAGTCCTTACATAATGCAACAAAGTCACTAAATAATGCAGCAGAGTCCTTAAATAATGAAGCAGAGTCCTTAAATAATGCAGCAAAGTCCTTAAATAATGCTGCAGAGTCCTTAAATATTGCAGCAAATTCCTTAAATAATGCAGCAGAGTCCTTAAATACCGCAGCAGAGTCCTTACATAATGCAACAAAGTCACTAAATAATGCAGCAGAGTCCTTAAATAATGAAGCAGAGTCCTTAAATAATGCAGCAAATTCCTTAAATAATGTAGCAGAGTCCTTAAAAAATGCAACAAAATTATAAATAATGCAGCAGAATCCTTAAATAATGCAGCAAAGTCCTTAAATAATGCAACAGAGTCCTTAAATACTGAAGCAGAGTCCTTAAATAATGCAGCAGAGTCCTTAAATAATGCAGCAGAGTTCTAAAATGCTTCAGCAGAGTCCTTAAATATTGCAACAAAGTCCTAAAATAATGCAGCAGAATCCTTAAATACCGCAGCAGAGTCCTTAAATATTGCAGCAAAGTACTTAAATAAGGCAGCAGAGTCCTTAAATAATGCAGCAGAGTCCTTAAATAATGCAGCAGAGTTCTAAAATGCTTCAGCAGAGTCCTTAAATATTGCAACAAAGTCCTAAAATAATGCAGCAGAGTCCTTAAATAATGCAGCAAAGTCCTTAAATACTGAAGCAGAGTCCTTAAATATTGCAACAAAGTCCTAAAATAATGCAGCAGAGTCCTTAAATACCGCAGCAGAGTCGTTAAATATTGCAGCAAAGTACTTAAATAATGCAGCAGAGTCCTTAAATACCGCAGCAGATTGCTTAAATAATGTAGCAGAGTCCTTAAATAATGCAACAGAGTCCTTAAATAATGCAGCAGAGTCCTTAAATAATGCAACAAAGTCCTTAAATAATGCAGCAGAGTCCTTAAATACCGCAGCAGAGTCATTAAATAATGCAGCAAAGTCCTTAAATAATGCAGCAGAGTACTTAAATACCGGAGCAGAGTGCTTAAATAATGCAGCAGAGTCCTTAAATAATGCAGCACCATCCTTAAATAATGCAGCAAAGTCCTTAAATACTGAAGCAGAGTCCTTAAATATTGCAAAAAAGTCCTAAAATAATGCAGCAGAATCCTTAAATACCGCAGCAGAGTCCTTAAATATTGCAGCAAAGTACTTAAATAATGCAGCAGAGTCCTTAAATAATGCAACAAAGTCCTTAAATAATGCAGCATAGTCCTTAACTAATGCAACAAAGTCTATAAATAAGGCAGCAGAGTCTTTAAATAATGCAGCAAAGTCCTTAAATAATGCAGCAGAGTCCTTAGATAATGCAACAACGTCCTTAAATAATGCAGCAGAGTCCTTAAATAACGCAGCAGAGTACTTAAATAATTCAGCAAAGTCCTTAAATAATGCAGCAGAGTCCTTAAATAATGCAGCAGAGTCCTCAAATGCTTCAGCAGAGTGAATACATAATGCAGCAGAGTCCTTAAATAATGCAACAAAGTCCTTAAATAATGCAGCAGAGTCCTTAAATAATGCAGCATAGTCCTTAAATAAAGCAGCAGAGTCCTTAAAAAATGCAACAAAGTCCTTAAATAATGCAGCAGAGTCCTTAAATACTGAAGCAGAGTCCTTATCTTTGCAGAAAAGTCCTTAAATACCGCAGCAGAGTCATTAAATTATGCAGCAAAGTCCTTAAATAATGCAGCAGAGTCCTTAAATACCGCAGCAGATTGCTTAAATAATGTAGCAGAGTCCTTAAATAATGCAACAGAGTCCTTAAATAATGCAGCAGAGTCCTTAAATAATGCAACAAAGTCCTTAAATAATGCAGCAGAGTCCTTAAATACTGAAGCAGAGTCCTTAAATATTGCAGCAAAGTCCTTAAATAATGCAGCAGAGTCCTTAAATACCACAGCAGAGTCCTTAAATATTGCAGCAAAGTACTTAAATAATGCAGCAGAGTCCTTAAATAATGCAACAAAGTTGTTAAATAATGCAGCAGAATCCTTAAATAATGCAACAAAGTCCTTAAGTAATAATGAAGAGTCCGTAAATACCGCAGCAGAGTCATTAAATAATGCAGCAAAGTCCTTAAATAATGCAGCAGAGTCCTTAAGTACCGCAGCAGAGTGCTTAAATAATGCAACAGAGTCCTCAAATGCTTCAGCAGAGTCCTTAAATAATGCAGCATAGTCCTTAAATAATGCAGCAGAGACCTTAAATAATGCAACAAAGTCCTTAAATAATGCAGCAGAGTCCTTAAATAATGCAGCAAAGTCCTTAAATAATGCTGCAGAGTCCTTAAATATTGCAGCAAATTCCTTAAATAATGCAGCAGAGTCCTTAAATACCGCAGCAGAGTCCTTACATAATGCAACAAAGTCACTAAATAATGCAGCAGAGTCCTTAAATAATGAAGCAGAGTCCTTAAATAATGCAGCAAATTCCTTAAATAATGTAGCAGAGTCCTTAAAAAATGCAACAAAATCCTTAAATAATGCAGCAGAATCCTTAAATAATGCAGCAAAGTCCTTAAATAATGCAACATAGTCCTTAAATACTGAAGCAGATTCCTTAAATAATGCAGCAGAGTCCTTAAATAATGCAGCAGAGTTCTAAAATGCTTCAGCAGAGTACTTAAATATTGCAACAAAGTCCTAAAATAATGCAGCAGAATCCTTAAATACCGCAGCAGAGTCCTTAAATATTGCAGCAAAGTACTTAAATAAGGCAGCAGAGTCCTTAAATAATGCAACAAAGTCCTTCAATAATGCAGCATAGTCCTTAACTAATGCAACAAAGTCAATAAATAATGCAGCAGAGTCCTTAAATAATGCAGCAACGTCCTTAAATAATGCAGCAGAGTCCTTAGATAATGCAACAACGTCCTTAAATAATGCAGCAGAGTCCTTAAATACCGCAGCAGAGTACTTAAATAATTCAGCAAAGTCCTTAAATAATGCAGCAGAGTCCTTAAATAATGCAGCAGAGTCCTCAAATGCTTCAGCAGAGTCAATACATAATGCAGCAGAGTCCTTAAATAATGCAACAAAGTCCTTAAATAATGCAGCAGAGTCCTTAAATAATGCAGCAAAGTCCTTAAATAAAGCAGCAGAGTCCTTACATAATGCAACAAAGTCCTTAAATAATGCAGCCGAGTCCTTAAATACTGAAGCAGAGTCCTTAAATTTGCAGCAAGGTCCTTAAATACCGCAGCAGAGTCAATAAATAATGCAGCAAAGTCCTTAAATAATGCAGCAGAGTCCTTAAATACCGCAGCAGATTGCTTTAATAATGTAGCAGAGTCCTTAAATAATGCAACAGAGTCCTTAAATAATGCAGCAGAGTCCTCAAAAGCTTCAGAAGAGTCATTAAATAATGCAGCAGAGTCCTTAAATAATGTAGCAAATTCATTAAATAATGCAGCAGAGACCTTAAATAATGCAACAAAGTCCTTAAATTATGCAGCCGAGTCCTTAAATAATACAGCAAAGCCTTAAATAATGCAGCAGAGTCGTTAAGTAATGCAGCAAATTACTTAAATAATGCAGCAGTGTACTTAAATAATGCAACAAAGTCCATAAATAATGAAGCAAAGTCCTTAAATAATGCAGCAGAGTCCTTAAATACCGCAGCAGAGAACTTAAATAATGCAAGAAAGTCCCTAAATAATGCAGTAGAGTCCTTAAATCCTGAAGCAGAGTCCTAAAATAATGCAGCTAATTCCTTAAATAATGCAGTAGAGTCCTTAAATACCACAGCAGAGTCCTTAAATAATTCAGCAAAGTCCTTAAATAATGCAGCAGAGTCCTTAAATTTTACAGCAGAGTCCTTAAGTGCCACAGCAGAGTCCTTAAATACCGCAGCAGAGTGCTTAAATAATGCAGCAGAGTCCTTAAATAATGCAGCAAAGTCCTTAAATACTGAAGCAGAGTCCTTAAATATTGCAACAAAGTCCTAAAATAATGCAGCAGAGTCCTTAAATACCGCAGCAGAGTCGTTAAATATTGCAGCAAAGTACTTAAATAATGCAGCAGAGTCCTTAAATACCGCAGCAGATTGCTTAAATAATGTAGCAGAGTCCTTAAATAATGCAACAGAGTCCTTAAATAATGCAGCAGAGTCCTTAAATAATGCAACAAAGTCCTTAAATAATGCAGCAGAGTCCTTAAATACTGAAGCAGAGTCCTTAAATATTGCAGCAAAGTCCTTAAATAATGCATCAGAGTCCTTAAATATCGCAGCCGATTACTTAAATAATTCAGCAAAGTCCTTAAATAATGCAGCAGAGTCCTTAAGTGCCACAGCAGAGTCCTTAAATACCGCAGCGGAGTGCTTAAATAATGCAGCAGAGTCCTTAAATAATGCAGCACCATCCTTAAATAATGCAGCAAAGTCCTTAAATACTGAAGCAGAGTCCTTAAATATTGCAAAAAAGTCCTAAAATAATGCAGCAGAATCCTTAAATACCGCAGCAGAGTCCTTAAATATTGCAGCAAAGTACTTAAATAATGCAGCAGAGTCCTTAAATAATGCAACAAAGTCCTTAAATAATGCAGCATAGTCCTTAACTAATGCAACAAAGTCTATAAATAAGGCAGCAGAGTCCTTAAATAATGCAGCAAAGTCCTTAAATAATGCAGCAGAGTCCTTAGATAATCAACAACGTCCTTAAATAATGCAGCAGAGTCCTTAAATAACGCAGCAGAGTACTTAAATAATTCAGCAAAGTCCTTAAATAATGCAGCAGAGTCCTTAAATAATGCAGCAGAGTCCTCAAATGCTTCAGCAGAGTGAATACATAATGCAGCAGAGTCCTTAAATAATGCAACAAAGTCCTTAAATAATGCAGCAGAGTCCTTAAATAATGCAGCAAAGTCCTTAAATAAAGCAGCAGAGTCCTTAAATAATGCAACAAAGTCCTTAAATAATGCAGCAGAGTCCTTAAATACTGAAGCAGAGTCCATATCTTTGCAGAAAAGTCCTTAAAAACCGCAGCAGAGTCATTAAATTATGCAGCAAAGTCCTTAAATAATGCAGCAGAGTCCTTAAATAATGCAACAAAGTCCTTAAATAATGCAGCAGAGTCCTTAAATAATGCAACAGAGTCCTTAAATAATGCAGCAGAGTCCTTAAATAATGCAACAAAGTCCTTAAATAATGCAGCAGAGTCCTTAAATACTGAAGCAGAGTCCTTAAATATTGCAGCAAAGTCTTTAAATAATGCAGCAGAGTCCTTAAATACCGCAGCAGAGTCCTTAAATATTGCAGCAAAGTACTTAAATAATGCAGCAGAGTCCTTAAATAATGCAACAAAGTCCTTAAATAATGCAGCAGAATCCTTAAATAATGCAACAAAGTCCTTAAGTAATAATGAAGAGTCCTTAAATACCGCAGCAGAGTCATTAAATAATGCAGCAAAGTCCTTAAATAATGCAGCAGAGTCCTTAAGTACCGCAGCAGAGTGCTTAAATAATGCAACAGAGTCTACAAATGCTTCAGCAGAGTCATGAAATAATGCAGCATAGTCCTTAAATAATGCAGCAAATTCATTAAATAATGCAGCAGAGACCTTAAATAATGCAACAAAGTCCTTAAATAATGCAGCAGAGTCCTTAAATAATGCAGCAAAGTCCTTAAATAATGCTGCAGAGTCCTTAAATATTGCAGCAAATTCCTTAAATAATGCAGCAGAGTCCTTAAATACCGCAGCAGAGTCCTTACATAATGCAACAAAGTCACTAAATAATGCAGCAGAGTCCTTAAATAATGAAGCAGAGTCCTTAAATAATGCAGCAAAGTCCTTAAATAATGCTGCAGAGTCCTTAAATATTGCAGCAAATTCCTTAAATAATGCAGCAGAGTCCTTAAATACCGCAGCAGAGTCCTTACATAATGCAACAAAGTCACTAAATAATGCAGCAGAGTCCTTAAATAATGAAGCAGAGTCCTTAAATAATGCAGCAAATTCCTTAAATAATGTAGCAGAGTCCTTAAAAAATGCAACAAAATTATAAATAATGCAGCAGAATCCTTAAATAATGCAGCAAAGTCCTTAAATAATGCAACAGAGTCCTTAAATACTGAAGCAGAGTCCTTAAATAATGCAGCAGAGTCCTTAAATAATGCAGCAGATTTCTAAAATGCTTCAGCAGAGTCCTTAAATATTGCAACAAAGTCCTAAAATAATGCAGCAGAATCCTTAAATACCGCAGCAGAGTCCTTAAATATTGCAGCAAAGTACTTAAATAAGGCAGCAGAGTCCTTAAATAATGCAACAAAGTCCTTCAATAATGCAGCATAGTCCTTAACTAATGCAACAAAGTCAATAAATAATGCAGCAGAGTCCTTAAATAATGCAGCAACGTCCTTAGATAATGCAGCAGAGTCCTTAGATAATGCAACAACGTCCTTAAATAATGCAGCAGAGTCCTTAAATACCGCAGCAGAGTACTTAAATAATTCAGCAAAGTCCTTAAATAATGCAGCAGAGTCCTTAAATAATGCAGCAGAGTCCTCAAATGCTTCAGCAGAGTGAATACATAATGCAGCAGTGTCCTTAAATAATGCAACAAAGTCCTTAAATAATGCAGCAGAGTCCTTAAATAATGCAGCAAAGTCCTTAAATAAAGCAGCAGAGTCCTTACATAATGCAACAAAGTCCTTAAATAATGCAGCCGAGTCCTTAAATACTGAAGCAGAGTCCTTAAATTTGCAGCAAAGTCCTTAAATACCGCAGCAGAGTCATTAAATAATGCAGCAAAGTCCTTAAATAATGCAGCAGAGTCCTTAAATACCGCAGCAGATTGCTTTAATAATGTAGCAGAGTCCTTAAATAATGCAACAGAGTCCTTAAATAATGCAGCAGAGTCCTTAAATAATGCAACATAGTTCTTAAATAATGCAGCAAAGTCCTTAAATTATGCAGCAGAGTCCTTAAATTATGCAGCAGATTGCTTACATAATGTAGCAGAGTCCTTAAATAATGCAACAGAGTCCTTAAATAATGCAGCAGAGTCCTCAAAAGCTTCAGAAGAGTCATTAAATAATGCAGCAGCGTCCTTAAATAATGTAGCAAATTCATTAAATAATCCAGCAGAGACCTTAAATAATGCAACAAAGTCCTTAAATTATGCAGCCAAGTCCTTAAATAATACAGCAAAGCCCTTAAATAATGCAGCAGAGTCGTTAAGTAATGCAGCAAATTACTTAAATAATGCAGCAGTGTACTTAAATAATGCAACAAAGTCCATAAATAATGAAGCAAAGTCCTTAAATAATGCAGCAGAGTCCTTAAATACCGCAGCAGAGAACTTAAATAATGCAAGAAAGTCCCTAAATAATGCAGTAGAGTCCTTAAATCCTGAAGCAGAGTCCTAAAATAATGCAGCTAATTCCTTAAATAATGCATTAGAGTCCTTAAATACCGCAGCAAAGTCCTTAAATAATGCAGCAGAGTCCTTAAATTTTACAGCAGAGTCCTTAAGTGCCACAGCAGAGTCCTTAAATACCGCAGCAGAGTGCTTAAATAATGCAGCAGAGTCCTTAAATAATGCAGCAAAGTCCTTAAATACTGAAGCAGAGTCCTTAAATATTGCAACAAAGTCCTAAAATAATGCAGCAGAGTCCTTTAATACCGCAGCAGAGTCGTTAAATATTGCAGCAAAGTACTTAAATAATGCAGCAGAGTCCTTAAATACCGCAGCAGATTGCTTAAATAATGTAGCAGAGTCCTTAAATAATGCAACAGAGTCCTTAAATAATGCAGCACAGTCCTTAAATAATGCAACAAAGTCCTTAAATAATGCAGCAGAGTCCTTAAATACTGAAGCAGAGTCCTTAAATATTGCAGCAAAGTCCTTAAATAATGCATCAGAGTCCTTAAATACCGCAGCCGATTACTTAAATAATTCAACAAAGTCCTTAAATAATGCAGCAGAGTCCTTAAGTGCCACAGCAGAGTCCTTAAATACCGCAGCGGAGTGCTTAAATAATGCAGCAGAGTCCTTAAATAATGCAGCACCATCCTTAAATAATGCAGCAAAGTCCTTAAATACTGAAGCAGAGTGCTTAAATATTGCAAAAAAGTCCTAAAATAATGCAGCAGAATCCTTTAATACCGCAGCAGAGTCCTTAAATATTGCAGAAAAGTACTTAAATAATGCAGCAGAGTCCTTAAATAATGCAACAAATTCCTTAAATAATGCAGCATAGTCCTTAACTAATGCAACAAAGTCTATAAATAAGGCAGCAGAGTCCTTAAATAATGCAGCAAAGTCCTTAAATAATGCAGCAGAGTCCTTAGATAATGCAACAACGTCCTTAAATAATGCAGCAGAGTGCTTAAATAATGCAGCAGAGTACTTAAATAATTCAGCAAAGTCCTTAAATAATGCAGCAGAGTCCTTAAATAATGCAGCAGAGTCCTCAAATGCTTCAGCAGGGTGAATACATAATGCAGCAGAGTCCTTAAATAATGCAACAAAGTCCTTAAATAATGCAGCAGAGTCCTTAAATAATGCAGCAAAGTCCTTAAATAAAGCAGCAGAGTCCTTAAATAATGCAACAAAGTCCTTAAATAATGCAGCAGAGTCCTTAAATACTGAAGCAGAGTCCATATCTTTGCAGAAAAGTCCTTAAATACCGCAGCAGAGTCATTAAATTATGCAGCAAAGTCCTTAAATAATGCAGCAGAGTCCTTAAATACCGCAGCAGATTGCTTAAATAATGTAGCAGAGTCCTTAAATAATGCAACAGAGTCCTTAAATAATGCAGCAGAGTCCTTAAATAATGCAACAAAGTCCTTAAATAATGCAGCAGAGTCCTTAAATACTGAAGCAGAGTCCTTAAATATTGCAGCAAAGTCTTTAAATAATGCAGCAGAGTCCTTAAATACCGCAGCAGAGTCCTTAAATATTGCAGCAAAGTACTTAAATAATGCAGCAGAGTCCTTAAATAATGCAACAAAGTCCTTAAATAATGCAGCAGAATCCTTAAATAATGCAACAAAGTCCTTAAGTAATAATGAAGAGTCCTTAAATACCGCAGCAGAGTCATTAAATAATGCAGCAAAGTCCTTAAATAATGCAGCAGAGTCCTTAAGTACCGCAGCAGAGTGCTTAAATAATGCAACAGAGTCTTCAAATGCTTCAGCAGAGTCATGAAATAATGCAGCATAGTCCTTAAATAATGCAGCAAATTCATTAAATAATGCAGCAGAGACTTTAAATAATGCAACAAAGTCCTTAAATAATGCAGCAGAGTCCTTAAATAATGCTGCAGAGTCCTTAAATATTGCAGCAAATTCCTTAAATAATGCAGCAGAGTCCTTAAATACCGCAGCAGAGTCCTTACATAATGCAACAAAGTCACTAAATAATGCAGCAGAGTCCTTAAATAATGAAGCAGAGTCCTTAAATAATGCAGCAAATTCCTTAAATAATGTAGCAGAGTCCTTAAAAAATGCAACAAAATCCTTAAATAATGCAGCAGAATCCTTAAATAATGCAGCAAAGTCCTTAAATAATGCAACAGAGTCCTTAAATACTGAAGCAGAGTCCTTAAATAATGCAGCAAAGTCCTTAAATAAAGCAGCAGAGTCCTTAAATAATGCAACAAAGTCCTTAAATAATGCAGCAGAGTCCTTAAATACTGAAGCAGAGTCCATATCTTTGCAGAAAAGTCCTTAAAAACCGCAGCAGAGTCATTAAATTATGCAGCGAAGTCCTTAAATAATGCAGCAGAGTCCTTAAATAATGCAACAAAGTCCTTAAATAATGCAGCAGAGTCCTTAAATAATGCAACAGAGTCCTTAAATAATGCAGCAGAGTCCTTAAATAATGCAACAAAGTCCTTAAATAATGCAGCAGAGTCCTTAAATACTGAAGCAGAGTCCTTAAATATTGCAGCAAAGTCTTTAAATAATGCAGCAGAGTCCTTAAATACCGCAGCAGAGTCCTTAAATATTGCAGCAAAGTACTTAAATAATGCAGCAGAGTCCTTAAATAATGCAACAAAGTCCTTAAATAATGCAGCAGAATCCTTAAATAATGCAACAAAGTCCTTAAGTAATAATGAAGAGTCCTTAAATACCGCAGCAGAGTCATTAAATAATGCAGCAAAGTCCTTAAATACTGAAGCAGAGTCCTTAAATATTGCAAAAAAGTCCTAAAATAATGCAGCAGAATCCTTAAATACCGCAGCAGAGTCCTTAAATATTGCAGCAAAGTACTTAAATAATGCAGCAGAGTCCTTAAATAATGCAACAAAGTCCTTAAATAATGCAGCATAGTCCTTAACTAATGCAACAAAGTCTATAAATAAGGCAGCAGAGTCCTTAAATAATGCAGCAAAGTCCTTAAATAATGCAGCAGAGTCCTTAGATAATCAACAACGTCCTTAAATAATGCAGCAGAGTCCTTAAATAACGCAGCAGAGTACTTAAATAATTCAGCAAAGTCCTTAAATAATGCAGCAGAGTCCTTAAATAATGCAGCAGAGTCCTCAAATGCTTCAGCAGAGTGAATACATAATGCAGCAGAGTCCTTAAATAATGCAACAAAGTCCTTAAATAATGCAGCAGAGTCCTTAAATAATGCAGCAAAGTCCTTAAATAAAGCAGCAGAGTCCTTAAATAATGCAACAAAGTCCTTAAATAATGCAGCAGAGTCCTTAAATACTGAAGCAGAGTCCATATCTTTGCAGAAAAGTCCTTAAAAACCGCAGCAGAGTCATTAAATTATGCAGCAAAGTCCTTAAATAATGCAGCAGAGTCCTTAAATAATGCAACAAAGTCCTTAAATAATGCAGCAGAGTCCTTAAATAATGCAACAGAGTCCTTAAATAATGCAGCAGAGTCCTTAAATAATGCAACAAAGTCCTTAAATAATGCAGCAGAGTCCTTAAATACTGAAGCAGAGTCCTTAAATATTGCAGCAAAGTCTTTAAATAATGCAGCAGAGTCCTTAAATACCGCAGCAGAGTCCTTAAATATTGCAGCAAAGTACTTAAATAATGCAGCAGAGTCCTTAAATAATGCAACAAAGTCCTTAAATAATGCAGCAGAATCCTTAAATAATGCAACAAAGTCCTTAAGTAATAATGAAGAGTCCTTAAATACCGCAGCAGAGTCATTAAATAATGCAGCAAAGTCCTTAAATAATGCAGCAGAGTCCTTAAGTACCGCAGCAGAGTGCTTAAATAATGCAACAGAGTCTACAAATGCTTCAGCAGAGTCATGAAATAATGCAGCATAGTCCTTAAATAATGCAGCAAATTCATTAAATAATGCAGCAGAGACCTTAAATAATGCAACAAAGTCCTTAAATAATGCAGCAGAGTCCTTAAATAATGCAGCAAAGTCCTTAAATAATGCTGCAGAGTCCTTAAATATTGCAGCAAATTCCTTAAATAATGCAGCAGAGTCCTTAAATACCGCAGCAGAGTCCTTACATAATGCAACAAAGTCACTAAATAATGCAGCAGAGTCCTTAAATAATGAAGCAGAGTCCTTAAATAATGCAGCAAAGTCCTTAAATAATGCTGCAGAGTCCTTAAATATTGCAGCAAATTCCTTAAATAATGCAGCAGAGTCCTTAAATACCGCAGCAGAGTCCTTACATAATGCAACAAAGTCACTAAATAATGCAGCAGAGTCCTTAAATAATGAAGCAGAGTCCTTAAATAATGCAGCAAATTCCTTAAATAATGTAGCAGAGTCCTTAAAAAATGCAACAAAATTATAAATAATGCAGCAGAATCCTTAAATAATGCAGCAAAGTCCTTAAATAATGCAACAGAGTCCTTAAATACTGAAGCAGAGTCCTTAAATAATGCAGCAGAGTCCTTAAATAATGCAGCAGAGTTCTAAAATGCTTCAGCAGAGTCCTTAAATATTGCAACAAAGTCCTAAAATAATGCAGCAGAATCCTTAAATACCGCAGCAGAGTCCTTAAATATTGCAGCAAAGTACTTAAATAAGGCAGCAGAGTCCTTAAATAATGCAACAAAGTCCTTCAATAATGCAGCATAGTCCTTAACTAATGCAACAAAGTCAATAAATAATGCAGCAGAGTCCTTAAATAATGCAGCAACGTCCTTAGATAATGCAGCAGAGTCCTTAGATAATGCAACAACGTCCTTAAATAATGCAGCAGAGTCCTTAAATACCGCAGCAGAGTACTTAAATAATTCAGCAAAGTCCTTAAATAATGCAGCAGAGTCCTTAAATAATGCAGCAGAGTCCTCAAATGCTTCAGCAGAGTGAATACATAATGCAGCAGTGTCCTTAAATAATGCAACAAAGTCCTTAAATAATGCAGCAGAGTCCTTAAATAATGCAGCAAAGTCCTTAAATAAAGCAGCAGAGTCCTTACATAATGCAACAAAGTCCTTAAATAATGCAGCCGAGTCCTTAAATACTGAAGCAGAGTCCTTAAATTTGCAGCAAAGTCCTTAAATACCGCAGCAGAGTCATTAAATAATGCAGCAAAGTCCTTAAATAATGCAGCAGAGTCCTTAAATACCGCAGCAGATTGCTTTAATAATGTAGCAGAGTCCTTAAATAATGCAACAGAGTCCTTAAATAATGCAGCAGAGTCCTTAAATAATGCAACATAGTTCTTAAATAATGCAGCAAAGTCCTTAAATTATGCAGCAGAGTCCTTAAATTATGCAGCAGATTGCTTACATAATGTAGCAGAGTCCTTAAATAATGCAACAGAGTCCTTAAATAATGCAGCAGAGTCCTCAAAAGCTTCAGAAGAGTCATTAAATAATGCAGCAGCGTCCTTAAATAATGTAGCAAATTCATTAAATAATGCAGCAGAGACCTTAAATAATGCAACAAAGTCCTTAAATTATGCAGCCAAGTCCTTAAATAATACAGCAAAGCCCTTAAATAATGCAGCAGAGTCGTTAAGTAATGCAGCAAATTACTTAAATAATGCAGCAGTGTACTTAAATAATGCAACAAAGTCCATAAATAATGAAGCAAAGTCCTTAAATAATGCAGCAGAGTCCTTAAATACCGCAGCAGAGAACTTAAATAATGCAAGAAAGTCCCTAAATAATGCAGTAGAGTCCTTAAATCCTGAAGCAGAGTCCTAAAATAATGCAGCTAATTCCTTAAATAATGCATTAGAGTCCTTAAATACCGCAGCAAAGTCCTTAAATAATGCAGCAGAGTCCTTAAATTTTACAGCAGAGTCCTTAAGTGCCACAGCAGAGTCCTTAAATACCGCAGCAGAGTGCTTAAATAATGCAGCAGAGTCCTTAAATAATGCAGCAAAGTCCTTAAATACTGAAGCAGAGTCCTTAAATATTGCAACAAAGTCCTAAAATAATGCAGCAGAGTCCTTAAATACTGAAGCAGAGTCCTTAAATATTGCAGCAAAGTCCTTAAATAATGCATCAGAGTCCTTAAATACCGCAGCCGATTACTTAAATAATTCAACAAAGTCCTTAAATAATGCAGCAGAGTCCTTAAGTGCCACAGCAGAGTCCTTAAATACCGCAGCGGAGTGCTTAAATAATGCAGCAGAGTCCTTAAATAATGCAGCACCATCCTT
Source organism: Phyllobates terribilis (assembly GCF_046119375.1). Taxonomy (NCBI): domain Eukaryota; kingdom Metazoa; phylum Chordata; class Amphibia; order Anura; family Dendrobatidae; genus Phyllobates; species Phyllobates terribilis. Next base: position 3,955,134 of record NW_027362840.1, on the reverse strand, counting down.
AAATAATGCAGCAAAGTCCTTAAATACTGAAGCAGAGTGCTTAAATATTGCAAAAAAGTCCTAAAATAATGCAGCAGAATCCTTTAATACCGCAGCAGAGTCCTTAAATATTGCAGAAAAGTACTTAAATAATGCAGCAGAGTCCTTAAATAATGCAACAAATTCCTTAAATAATGCAGCATAGTCCTTAACTAATGCAACAAAGTCTATAAATAAGGCAGCAGAGTCCTTAAATAATGCAGCAAAGTCCTTAAATAATGCAGCAGAGTCCTTAGATAATGCAACAACGTCCTTAAATAATGCAGCAGAGTGCTTAAATAATGCAGCAGAGTACTTAAATAATTCAGCAAAGTCCTTAAATAATGCAGCAGAGTCCTTAAATAATGCAGCAGAGTCCTCAAATGCTTCAGCAGGGTGAATACATAATGCAGCAGAGTCCTTAAATAATGCAACAAAGTCCTTAAATAATGCAGCAGAGTCCTTAAATAATGCAGCAAAGTCCTTAAATAAAGCAGCAGAGTCCTTAAATAATGCAACAAAGTCCTTAAATAATGCAGCAGAGTCCTTAAATACTGAAGCAGAGTCCATATCTTTGCAGAAAAGTCCTTAAATACCGCAGCAGAGTCATTAAATTATGCAGCAAAGTCCTTAAATAATGCAGCAGAGTCCTTAAATACCGCAGCAGATTGCTTAAATAATGTAGCAGAGTCCTTAAATAATGCAACAGAGTCCTTAAATAATGCAGCAGAGTCCTTAAATAATGCAACAAAGTCCTTAAATAATGCAGCAGAGTCCTTAAATACTGAAGCAGAGTCCTTAAATATTGCAGCAAAGTCTTTAAATAATGCAGCAGAGTCCTTAAATACCGCAGCAGAGTCCTTAAATATTGCAGCAAAGTACTTAAATAATGCAGCAGAGTCCTTAAATAATGCAACAAAGTCCTTAAATAATGCAGCAGAATCCTTAAATAATGCAACAAAGTCCTTAAGTAATAATGAAGAGTCCTTAAATACCGCAGCAGAGTCATTAAATAATGCAGCAAAGTCCTTAAATAATGCAGCAGAGTCCTTAAGTACCGCAGCAGAGTGCTTAAATAATGCAACAGAGTCTTCAAATGCTTCAGCAGAGTCATGAAATAATGCAGCATAGTCCTTAAATAATGCAGCAAATTCATTAAATAATGCAGCAGAGACTTTAAATAATGCAACAAAGTCCTTAAATAATGCAGCAGAGTCCTTAAATAATGCTGCAGAGTCCTTAAATATTGCAGCAAATTCCTTAAATAATGCAGCAGAGTCCTTAAATACCGCAGCAGAGTCCTTACATAATGCAACAAAGTCACTAAATAATGCAGCAGAGTCCTTAAATAATGAAGCAGAGTCCTTAAATAATGCAGCAAATTCCTTAAATAATGTAGCAGAGTCCTTAAAAAATGCAACAAAATCCTTAAATAATGCAGCAGAATCCTTAAATAATGCAGCAAAGTCCTTAAATAATGCAACAGAGTCCTTAAATACTGAAGCAGAGTCCTTAAATAATGCAGCAAAGTCCTTAAATAAAGCAGCAGAGTCCTTAAATAATGCAACAAAGTCCTTAAATAATGCAGCAGAGTCCTTAAATACTGAAGCAGAGTCCATATCTTTGCAGAAAAGTCCTTAAAAACCGCAGCAGAGTCATTAAATTATGCAGCGAAGTCCTTAAATAATGCAGCAGAGTCCTTAAATAATGCAACAAAGTCCTTAAATAATGCAGCAGAGTCCTTAAATAATGCAACAAAGTCCTTAAATAATGCAGCAGAGTCCTTAAATACTGAAGCAGAGTCCTTAAATATTGCAGCAAAGTCTTTAAATAATGCAGCAGAGTCCTTAAATACCGCAGCAGAGTCCTTAAATATTGCAGCAAAGTACTTAAATAATGCAGCAGAGTCCTTAAATAATGCAACAAAGTCCTTAAATAATGCAGCAGAATCCTTAAATAATGCAACAAAGTCCTTAAGTAATAATGAAGAGTCCTTAAATACCGCAGCAGAGTCATTAAATAATGCAGCAAAGTCCTTAAATAATGCAGCAGAGTCCTTAAGTACCGCAGCAGAGTGCTTAAATAATGCAACAGAGTCTACAAATGCTTCAGCAGAGTCATGAAATAATGCAGCATAGTCCTTAAATAATGCAGCAAATTCATTAAATAATGCAGCAGAGACCTTAAATAATGCAACAAAGTCCTTAAATAATGCAGCAGAGTCCTTAAATAATGCAGCAAAGTCCTTAAATAATGCTGCAGAGTCCTTAAATATTGCAGCAAATTCCTTAAATAATGCAGCAGAGTCCTTAAATACCGCAGCAGAGACCTTACATAATGCAACAAAGTCACTAAATAATGCAGCAGAGTCCTTAAATAATGAAGCAGAGTCCTTAAATAATGCAGCAAAGTCCTTAAATAATGCTGCAGAGTCCTTAAATATTGCAGCAAATTCCTTAAATAATGCAGCAGAGTCCTTAAATACCGCAGCAGAGTCCTTACATAATGCAACAAAGTCACTAAATAATGCAGCAGAGTCCTTAAATAATGAAGCAGAGTCCTTAAATAATGCAGCAAATTCCTTAAATAATGTAGCAGAGTCCTTAAAAAATGCAACAAAATTATAAATAATGCAGCAGAATCCTTAAATAATGCAGCAAAGTCCTTAAATAATGCAACAGAGTCCTTAAATACTGAAGCAGAGTCCTTAAATAATGCAGCAGAGTCCTTAAATAATGCAGCAGAGTTCTAAAATGCTTCAGCAGAGTCCTTAAATATTGCAACAAAGTCCTAAAATAATGCAGCAGAATCCTTAAATACCGCAGCAGAGTCCTTAAATATTGCAGCAAAGTACTTAAATAAGGCAGCAGAGTCCTTAAATAATGCAACAAAGTCCTTCAATAATGCAGCATAGTCCTTAACTAATGCAACAAAGTCAATAAATAATGCAGCAGAGTCCTTAAATAATGCAGCAACGTCCTTAGATAATGCAGCAGAGTCCTTAGATAATGCAACAACGTCCTTAAATAATGCAGCAGAGTCCTTAAATAATGCAACATAGTTCTTAAATAATGCAGCAAAGTCCTTAAATTATGCAGCAGAGTCCTTAAATTATGCAGCAGATTGCTTACATAATGTAGCAGAGTCCTTAAATAATGCAACAGAGTCCTTAAATAATGCAGCAGAGTCCTCAAAAGCTTCAGAAGAGTCATTAAATAATGCAGCAGCGTCCTTAAATAATGTAGCAAATTCATTAAATAATGCAGCAGAGACCTTAAATAATGCAACAAAGTCCTTAAATTATGCAGCCAAGTCCTTAAATAATACAGCAAAGCCCTTAAATAATGCAGCAGAGTCGTTAAGTAATGCAGCAAATTACTTAAATAATGCAGCAGTGTACTTAAATAATGCAACAAAGTCCATAAATAATGAAGCAAAGTCCTTAAATAATGCAGCAGAGTCCTTAAATACCGCAGCAGAGAACTTAAATAATGCAAGAAAGTCCCTAAATAATGCAGTAGAGTCCTTAAATCCTGAAGCAGAGTCCTAAAATAATGCAGCTAATTCCTTAAATAATGCATTAGAGTCCTTAAATACCGCAGCAAAGTCCTTAAATAATGCAGCAGAGTCCTTAAATTTTACAGCAGAGTCCTTAAGTGCCACAGCAGAGTCCTTAAATACCGCAGCAGAGTGCTTAAATAATGCAGCAGAGTCCTTAAATAATGCAGCAAAGTCCTTAAATACTGAAGCAGAGTCCTTAAATATTGCAACAAAGTCCTAAAATAATGCAGCAGAGTCCTTAAATACCGCAGCAGAGTCGTTAAATATTGCAGCAAAGTACTTAAATAATGCAGCAGAGTCCTTAAATACCGCAGCAGATTGCTTAAATAATGTAGCAGAGTCCTTAAATAATGCAACAGAGTCCTTAAATAATGCAGCATAGTCCTTAAATAATGCAACAAAGTCCTTAAATAATGCAGCAGAGTCCTTAAATACTGAAGCAGAGTCCTTAAATATTGCAGCAAAGTCCTTAAATAATGCATCAGAGTCCTTAAATACCGCAGCCGATTACTTAAATAATTCAGCAAAGTCCTTAAATAATGCAGCAGATTCCTTAAGTGCCACAGCAGAGTCCTTAAATACCGCAGCGGAGTGCTTAAATAATGCAGCAGAGTCCTTAAATAATGCAGCACCATCCTTAAATAATGCAGCAAAGTCCTTAAATACTGAAGCAGAGTCCTTAAATATTGCAAAAAAGTCCTAAAATAATGCAGCAGAATCCTTAAATACCGCAGCAGAGTCCTTAAATATTGCAGCAAAGTACTTAAATAATGCAGCAGAGTCCTTAAATAATGCAACAAAGTCCTTAAATAATGCAGCATAGTCCTTAACTAATGCAACAAAGTCTATAAATAAGGCAGCAGAGTCCTTAAATAATGCAGCAAAGTCCTTAAATAATGCAGCAGAGTCCTTAGATAATGCAACAACGTCCTTAAATAATGCAGCAGAGTCCTTAAATATCGCAGCAGAGTACTTAAATAATTCAGCAAAGTCCTTAAATAATGCAGCAGAGTCCTTAAATAATGCAGCAGAGTCCTCAAATGCTTCAGCAGAGTGAATACATAATGCAGCAGAGTCCTTAAATAATGCAACAAAGTCCTTAAATAATGCAGCATAGTCCTTAACTAATGCAACAAAGTCTATAAATAAGGCAGCAGAGTCCTTAAATAATGCAGCAAAGTCCTTAAATAATGCAGCAGAGTCCTTAAGTGCCACAGCAGAGTCCTTAAATACCGCAGCAGAGTGCTTAAATAATGCAGCAGAGTCCTTAAATAATGCAGCAAAGTCCTTAAATACTGAAGCAGAGTCCTTAAATATTGCAACAAAGTCCTAAAATAATGCAGCAGAGTCCTTAAATACCGCAGCAGAGTCGTTAAATATTGCAGCAAAGTACTTAAATAATGCAGCAGAGTCCTTAAATACCGCAGCAGATTGCTTAAATAATGTAGCAGAGTCCTTAAATAATGCAACAGAGTCCTTAAATAATGCAGCAGAGTCCTTAAATAATGCAACAAAGTCCTTAAATAATGCAGCAGAGTCCTTAAATACTGAAGCAGAGTCCTTAAATATTGCAGCAAAGTCCTTAAATAATGCATCAGAGTCCTTAAATACCGCAGCCGATTACTTAAATAATTCAACAAAGTCCTTAAATAATGCAGCAGAGTCCTTAAGTGCCACAGCAGAGTCCTTAAATACCGCAGCGGAGTGCTTAAATAATGCAGCAGAGTCCTTAAATAATGCAGCACCATCCTTAAATAATGCAGCAAAGTCCTTAAATACTGAAGCAGAGTGCTTAAATATTGCAAAAAAGTCCTAAAATAATGCAGCAGAATCCTTTAATACCGCAGCAGAGTCCTTAAATATTGCAGAAAAGTACTTAAATAATGCAGCAGAGTCCTTAAATAATGCAACAAATTCCTTAAATAATGCAGCATAGTCCTTAACTAATGCAACAAAGTCTATAAATAAGGCAGCAGAGTCCTTAAATAATGCAGCAAAGTCCTTAAATAATGCAGCAGAGTCCTTAGATAATGCAGCAACGTCCTTAAATAATGCAGCAGAGTGCTTAAATAATGCAGCAGAGTACTTAAATAATTCAGCAAAGTCCTTAAATAATGCAGCAGAGTCCTTAAATAATGCAGCAGAGTCCTCAAATGCTTCAGCAGGGTGAATACATAATGCAGCAGAGTCCTTAAATAATGCAACAAAGTCCTTAAATAATGCAGCAGAGTCCTTAAATAATGCAGCAAAGTCCTTAAATAAAGCAGCAGAGTCCTTAAATAATGCAACAAAGTCCTTAAATAATGCAGCAGAGTCCTTAAATACTGAAGCAGAGTCCATATCTTTGCATAAAAGTCCTTAAATACCGCAGCAGAGTCATTAAATTATGCAGCAAAGTCCTTAAATAATGCAGCAGAGTCCTTAAATACCGCAGCAGATTGCTTAAATAATGTAGCAGAGTCCTTAAATAATGCAACAGAGTCCTTAAATAATGCAGCAGAGTCCTTAAATAATGCAACAAAGTCCTTAAATAATGCAGCAGAGTCCTTAAATACTGAAGCAGAGTCCTTAAATATTGCAGCAAAGTCTTTAAATAATGCAGCAGAGTCCTTAAATACCGCAGCAGAGTCCTTAAATATTGCAGCAAAGTACTTAAATAATGCAGCAGAGTCCTTAAATAATGCAACAAAGTCCTTAAATAATGCAGCAGAATCCTTAAATAATGCAACAAAGTCCTTAAGTAATAATGAAGAGTCCTTAAATACCGCAGCAGAGTCATTAAATAATGCAGCAAAGTCCTTAAATAATGCAGCAGAGTCCTTAAGTACCGCAGCAGAGTGCTTAAATAATGCAACAGAGTCTTCAAATGCTTCAGCAGAGTCATGAAATAATGCAGCATAGTCCTTAAATAATGCAGCAAATTCATTAAATAATGCAGCAGAGACTTTAAATAATGCAACAAAGTCCTTAAATAATGCAGCAGAGTCCTTAAATAATGCTGCAGAGTCCTTAAATATTGCAGCAAATTCCTTAAATAATGCAGCAGAGTCCTTAAATACCGCAGCAGAGTCCTTACATAATGCAACAAAGTCACTAAATAATGCAGCAGAGTCCTTAAATAATGAAGCAGAGTCCTTAAATAATGCAGCAAATTCCTTAAATAATGTAGCAGAGTCCTTAAAAAATGCAACAAAATCCTTAAATAATGCAGCAGAATCCTTAAATAATGCAGCAAAGTCCTTAAATAATGCAACAGAGTCCTTAAATACTGAAGCAGAGTCCTTAAATAATGCAGCAGAGTCCTTAAATAATGCAACAGAGTTCTAAAATGCTTCAGCAGAGTCATTAAATAATGCAGCAGAGTCCTTAAATAATGCAGCAGAGTCCTTAAATAATGCAACAAAGTCCTTAAATAATGCAGCAGAGTCCTGAAATACTGAAGCAGAGTCCTTATCTTTGCAGCAAAGTCCTTAAATACCGCAGCAGAGTCATTAAATAATGCAGCAAAGTCCTTAAATAATGCAGCAGAGTCCTTAAATACCACAGCAGATTGCTTAAATAATGTAGCAGAGTCCTTAAATAATGCAACATAGTCCTTAAATAATGCAGCAGAGTCCTTAAATAATGCAACAAAGTCCTTAAATAATGCAGCAGAGTCCTTAAATACTGAAGCAGAGTCCTTAAATATTGCAGCAAAGTCCTTAAATAATGCAGCAGAGTCCTTAAATACTGAAGCAGAGTCCTTAAATATTGCAGCAAAGTACTTAAATAATGCAGCAAAGTCCTTAAATAATGCAGCAGAGTCCTTAAATACCGCAGCAGAGTGCTTAAATAATGCAGCAGAGTCCTTAAATAATGCAACAAAGTCTTTAAATAATGCAGCAGAGTTCTTAAATACAAAGTCCTTAAGTAATAATGCAGAGTCCTTAAATACCGCATCAGAGTCCTTAAATAATGCAACAGAGTTCTAAAATGCTTCAGCAGAGTCATTAAATAATGCAGCAGAGTACTTAAATAATGCAGCAGAGTCCTTAAATAATGCAACAAAGTCCTTAAATAATGCAGCAGAGTCCTGAAATACTGAAGCAGAGTCCTTATCTTTGCAGCAAAGTCCTTAAATACCGCAGCAGAGTCATTAAATAATGCAGCAAAGTCCTTAAATAATGCAGCAGAGTCCTTAAATACCACAGCAGATTGCTTAAATAATGTAGCAGAGTCCTTAAATATTGCAGCAAAGTCCTTAAATAATGCAGCAGAGTCCTTAAATACCGCAGCAGAGTCCTTAAATATTGCAGCAAAGTACTTAAATAATGCAGCAGAGTCCTTAAATAATGCAACAAAGTCCTTAAATAATGCAGCAGAATCCTTAAATAATGCAACAAAGTCCTTAAGTAATAATGAAGAGTCCGTAAATACCGCAGCAGAGTCATTAAATAATGCAGCAAAGTCCTTAAATAATGCAGCAGAGTCCTTAAGTACCGCAGCAGAGTGCTTAAATAATGCAACAGAGTCCTCATATGCTTCAGCAGAGTCATGAAATAATGCAGCATAGTCCTTAAATAATGCAGCAGAGACCTTAAATAATGCAACAAAGTCCTTAAATAATGCAGCAGAGTCCTTAAATAATGCAGCAAAGTCCTTAAATAATGCTGCAGAGTCCTTAAATATTGCAGAAAAATTCCTTAAATAATGCAGCAGAGTCCTTAAATACCGCAGCAGAGTCCTTACATAATGCAACAAAGTCACTAAATAATGCAGCAGAGTCCTTAAATAATGAAGCAGAGTCCTTAAATAATGCAGCAAATTCCTTAAATAATGTAGCAGAGTCCTTAAAAAATGCAACAAAATCCTTAAATAATGCAGCAGAATCCTTAAATAATGCAGCAAAGTCCTTAAATAATGCAACAGAGTCCTTAAATACTGAAGCAGAGTCCTTAAATAATGCAGCAGAGTCCTTAAATAATGCAGCAGAGTTCTAAAATGCTTCAGCAGAGTCCTTAAATATTGCAACAAAGTCCTAAAATAATGCAGCAGAATCCTTAAATACCGCAGCAGAGTCCTTAAATATTGCAGCAAAGTACTTAAATAAGGCAGCAGAGTCCTTAAATAATGCAACAAAGTCCTTCAATAATGCAGCATAGTCCTTAACTAATGCAACAAAGTCAATAAATAATGCAGCAGAGTCCTTAAATAATGCAGCAACGTCCTTAAATAATGCAGCAGAGTCCTTAGATAATGCAACAACGTCCTTAAATAATGCAGCAGAGTCCTTAAATACCGCAGCAGAGTACTTAAATAATTCAGCAAAGTCCTTAAATAATGCAGCAGAGTCCTTAAATAATGCAGCAGAGTCCTCAAATGCTTCAGCAGAGTCAATACATAATGCAGCAGAGTCCTTAAATAATGCAACAAAGTCCTTAAATAATGCAGCAGAGTCCTTAAATAATGCAGCAAAGTCCTTAAATAAAGCAGCAGAGTCCTTACATAATGCAACAAAGTCCTTAAATGATGCAGCCGAGTCCTTAAATACTGAAGCAGAGTCCTTAAATTTGCAGCAAAGTCCTTAAATACCGCAGCAGAGTCATTAAATAATGCAGCAAAGTCCTTAAATAATGCAGCAGAGTCCTTAAATACCGCAGCAGATTGCTTTAATAATGTAGCAGAGTCCTTAAATAATGCAACAGAGTCCTTAAATAATGCAGCAGAGTCCTTAAATAATGCAACATAGTTCTTAAATAATGCAGCAAAGTCCTTAAATTATGCAGCAGAGTCCTTAAATACCGCAGCAGATTGCTTATATAATGTAGCAGAGTCCTTAAATAATGCAACAGAGTCCTTAAATAATGCAGCAGAGTCCTCAAAAGCTTCAGAAGAGTCATTAAATAATGCAGCAGAGTCCTTAAATAATGTAGCAAATTCATTAAATAATGCAGCAGAGACCTTAAATAATGCAACAAAGTCCTTAAATTATGCAGCCGAGTCCTTAAATAATACAGCAAAGCCCTTAAATAATGCAGCAGAGTCGTTAAGTAATGCAGCAAATTACTTAAATAATGCAGCAGTGTACTTAAATAATGCAACAAAGTCCATAAATAATGAAGCAAAGTCCTTAAATAATGCAGCAGAGTCCTTAAATACCGCAGCAGAGAACTTAAATAATGCAAGAAAGTCCCTAAATAATGCAGTAGAGTCCTTAAATCCTGAAGCAGAGTCCTAAAATAATGCAGCTAATTCCTTAAATAATGCAGTAGAGTCCTTAAATACCGCAGCAGAGTCCTTAAATAATTCAGCAAAGTCCTTAAATAATGCAGCAGAGTCCTTAAATTTTACAGCAGAGTCCTTAAGTGCCACAGCAGAGTCCTTAAATACCGCAGCAGAGTGCTTAAATAATGCAGCAGAGTCCTTAAATAATGCAGCAAAGTCCTTAAATACTGAAGCAGAGTCCTTAAATATTGCAACAAAGTCCTAAAATAATGCAGCAGAGTCCTTAAATACCGCAGCAGAGTCGTTAAATATTGCAGCAAAGTACTTAAATAATGCAGCAGAGTCCTTAAATACCGCAGCAGATTGCTTAAATAATGTAGCAGAGTCCTTAAATAATGCAACAGAGTCCTTAAATAATGCAGCAGAGTCCTTAAATAATGCAACAAAGTCCTTAAATAATGCAGCAGAGTTCTTAAATACTGAAGCAGAGTCCTTAAATTTGCAGCAAAGTCCTTAAATACCGCAGCAGACTCATTAAATAATGCAGCAAAGTCCTTAAATAATGCAGCAGAGTCCTTAAATACCGCAGCAGATTGCTTTAATAATGTAGCAGAGTCCTTAAATAATGCAACAGAGTCCTTAAATAATGCAGCAGAGTCCTTAAATAATGCAACTTAGTTCTTAAATAATGCAGCAAAGTCCTTAAATTATGCAGCAGAGTCCTTAAATACCGCAGCAGATTGCTTATATAATGTAGCAGAGTCCTTAAATAATGCAACAGAGTCCTTAAATAATGCAGCAGAGTCCTCAAAAGCTTCAGAAGAGTCATTAAATAATGCAGCAGAGTCCTTAAATAATGTAGCAAATTCATTAAATAATGCAGCAGAGACCTTAAATAATGCAACAAAGTCCTTAAATTATGCAGCCGAGTCCTTAAATAATACAGCAAAGCCCTTAAATAATGCAGCAGAGTCGTTAAGTAATGCAGCAAATTACTTAAATAATGCAGCAGTGTACTTAAATAATGCAACAAAGTCCATAAATAATGAAGCAAAGTCCTTAAATAATGCAGCAGAGTCCTTAAATACCGCAGCAGAGAACTTAAATAATGCAAGAAAGTCCCTAAATAATGCAGTAGAGTCCTTAAATCCTGAAGCAGAGTCCTAAAATAATGCAGCTAATTCCTTAAATAATGCAGTAGAGTCCTTAAATACCGCAGCAGAATCCTTAAATAATTCAGCAAAGTCCTTAAATAATGCAGCAGAGTCCTTAAATTTTACAGCAGAGTCCTTAAGTGCCACAGCAGAGTCCTTAAATACCGCAGCAGAGTGCTTAAATAATGCAGCAGAGTCCTTAAATAATGCAGCAAAGTCCTTAAATACTGAAGCAGAGTCCTTAAATATTGCAACAAAGTCCTAAAATAATGCAGCAGAGTCCTTAAATACCGCAGCAGAGTCGTTAAATATTGCAGCAAAGTACTTAAATAATGCAGCAGAGTCCTTAAATACCGCAGCAGATTGCTTAAATAATGTAGCAGAGTCCTTAAATAATGCAACAGAGTCCTTAAATAATGCAGCAGAGTCCTTAAATAATGCAACAAAGTCCTTAAATAATGCAGCAGAGTCCTTAAATACTGAAGCAGAGTCCTTAAATATTGCAGCAAAGTCCTTAAATAATGCATCAGAGTCCTTAAATACCGCAGCCGATTACTTAAATAATTCAACAAAGTCCTTAAATAATGCAGCAGAGTCCTTAAGTGCCACAGCAGAGTCCTTAAATACCGCAGCGGAGTGCTTAAATAATGCAGCAGAGTCCTTAAATAATGCAGCACCATCCTTAAATAATGCAGCAAAGTCCTTAAATACTGAAGCAGAGTGCTTAAATATTGCAAAAAAGTCCTAAAATAATGCAGCAGAATCCTTTAATACCGCAGCAGAGTCCTTAAATATTGCAGAAAAGTACTTAAATAATGCAGCAGAGTCCTTAAATAATGCAACAAATTCCTTAAATAATGCAGCATAGTCCTTAACTAATGCAACAAAGTCTATAAATAAGGCAGCAGAGTCCTTAAATAATGCAGCAAAGTCCTTAAATAATGCAGCAGAGTCCTTAGATAATGCAGCAACGTCCTTAAATAATGCAGCAGAGTGCTTAAATAATGCAGCAGAGTACTTAAATAATTCAGCAAAGTCCTTAAATAATGCAGCAGAGTCCTTAAATAATGCAGCAGAGTCCTCAAATGCTTCAGCAGGGTGAATACATAATGCAGCAGAGTCCTTAAATAATGCAACAAAGTCCTTAAATAATGCAGCAGAGTCCTTAAATAATGCAGCAAAGTCCTTAAATAAAGCAGCAGAGTCCTTAAATAATGCAACAAAGTCCTTAAATAATGCAGCAGAGTCCTTAAATACTGAAGCAGAGTCCATATCTTTGCAGAAAAGTCCTTAAATACCGCAGCAGAGTCATTAAATTATGCAGCAAAGTCCTTAAATAATGCAGCAGAGTCCTTAAATACCGCAGCAGATTGCTTAAATAATGTAGCAGAGTCCTTAAATAATGCAACAGAGTCCTTAAATAATGCAGCAGAGTCCTTAAATAATGCAACAAAGTCCTTAAATAATGCAGCAGAGTCCTTAAATACTGAAGCAGAGTCCTTAAATATTGCAGCAAAGTCTTTAAATAATGCAGCAGAGTCCTTAAATACCGCAGCAGAGTCCTTAAATATTGCAGCAAAGTACTTAAATAATGCAGCAGAGTCCTTAAATAATGCAACAAAATCCTTAAATAATGCAGCAGAATCCTTAAATAATGCAACAAAGTCCTTAAGTAATAATGAAGAGTCCTTAAATACCGCAGCAGAGTCATTAAATAATGCAGCAAAGTCCTTAAATAATGCAGCAGAGTCCTTAAGTACCGCAGCAGAGTGCTTAAATAATGCAACAGAGTCTTCAAATGCTTCAGCAGAGTCATGAAATAATGCAGCATAGTCCTTAAATAATGCAGCAAATTCATTAAATAATGCAGCAGAGACTTTAAATAATGCAACAAAGTCCTTAAATAATGCAGCAGAGTCCTTAAATAATGCAGCAAAGTCCTTAAATAAAGCAGCAGAGTCCTTACATAATGCAACAAAGTCCTTAAATAATGCAGCCGAGTCCTTAAATACTGAAGCAGAGTCCTTAAATTTGCAGCAAAGTCCTTAAATACCGCAGCAGAGTCATTAAATAATGCAGCAAAGTCCTTAAATAATGCAGCAGAGTCCTTAAATACCGCAGCAGATTGCTTTAATAATGTAGCAGAGTCCTTAAATAATGCAACAGAGTCCTTAAATAATGCAGCAGAGTCCTTAAATAATGCAACATAGTTCTTAAATAATGCAGCAAAGTCCTTAAATTATGCAGCAGAGTCCTTAAATACCGCAGCAGATTGCTTATATAATGTAGCAGAGTCCTTAAATAATGCAACAGAGTCCTTAAATAATGCAGCAGAGTCCTCAAAAGCTTCAGAAGAGTCATTAAATAATGCAGCAGAGTCCTTAAATAATGTAGCAAATTCATTAAATAATGCAGCAGATACCTTAAATAATGCAACAAAGTCCTTAAATTATGCAGCCGAGTCCTTAAATAATACAGCAAAGCCCTTAAATAATGCAGCAGAGTCGTTAAGTAATGCAGCAAATTACTTAAATAATGCAGCAGTGTACTTAAATAATGCAACAAAGTCCATAAATAATGAAGCAAAGTCCTTAAATAATGCAGCAGAGTCCTTAAATACCGCAGCAGAGAACTTAAATAATGCAAGAAAGTCCCTAAATAATGCAGTAGAGTCCTTAAATCCTGAAGCAGAGTCCTAAAATAATGCAGCTAATTCCTTAAATAATGCAGTAGAGTCCTTAAATACCGCAGCAGAGTCCTTAAATAATTCAGCAAAGTCCTTAAATAATGCAGCAGAGTCCTTAAATTTTACAGCAGAGTCCTTAAGTGCCACAGCAGAGTCCTTAAATACCGCAGCAGAGTGCTTAAATAATGCAGCAGAGTCCTTAAATAATGCAGCAAAGTCCTTAAATACTGAAGCAGAGTCCTTAAATATTGCAACAAAGTCCTAAAATAATGCAGCAGAGTCCTTAAATACCGCAGCAGAGTCGTTAAATATTGCAGCAAAGTACTTAAATAATGCAGCAGAGTCCTTAAATACCGCAGCAGATTGCTTAAATAATGTAGCAGAGTCCTTAAATAATGCAACAGAGTCCTTAAATAATGCAGCATAGTCCTTAAATAATGCAACAAAGTCCTTAAATAATGCAGCAGAGTCCTTAAATACTGAAGCAGAGTCCTTAAATATTGCAGCAAAGTCCTTAAATAATGCATCAGAGTCCTTAAATACCGCAGCCGATTACTTAAATAATTCAGCAAAGTCCTTAAATAATGCAGCAGATTCCTTAAGTGCCACAGCAGAGTCCTTAAATACCGCAGCGGAGTGCTTAAATAATGCAGCAGAGTCCTTAAATAATGCAGCACCATCCTTAAATAATGCAGCAAAGTCCTTAAATACTGAAGCAGAGTCCTTAAATATTGCAAAAAAGTCCTAAAATAATGCAGCAGAATCCTTAAATACCGCAGCAGAGTCCTTAAATATTGCAGCAAAGTACTTAAATAATGCAGCAGAGTCCTTAAATAATGCAACAAAGTCCTTAAATAATGCAGCATAGTCCTTAACTAATGCAACAAAGTCTATAAATAAGGCAGCAGAGTCCTTAAATAATGCAGCAAAGTCCTTAAATAATGCAGCAGAGTCCTTAGATAATGCAACAACGTCCTTAAATAATGCAGCAGAGTCCTTAAAAATCGCAGCAGAGTACTTAAATAATTCAGCAAAGTCCTTAAATAATGCAGCAGAGTCCTTAAATAATGCAGCAGAGTCCTCAAATGCTTCAGCAGAGTGAATACATAATGCAGCAGAGTCCTTAAATAATGCAACAAAGTCCTTAAATAATGCAGCATAGTCCTTAACTAATGCAACAAAGTCTATAAATAAGGCAGCAGAGTCCTTAAATAATGCAGCAAAGTCCTTAAATAATGCAGCAGAGTCCTTAAGTGCCACAGCAGAGTCCTTAAATACCGCAGCAGAGTGCTTAAATAATGCAGCAGAGTCCTTAAATAATGCAGCAAAGTCCTTAAATACTGAAGCAGAGTCCTTAAATATTGCAACAAAGTCCTAAAATAATGCAGCAGAGTCCTTAAATACCGCAGCAGAGTCATTAAATATTGCAGCAAAGTACTTAAATAATGCAGCAGAGTCCTTAAATACCGCAGCAGATTGCTTAAATAATGTAGCAGAGTCCTTAAATAATGCAACAGAGTCCTTAAATAATGCAGCAGAGTCCTTAAATAATGCAACAAAGTCCTTAAATAATGCAGCAGAGTCCTTAAATACTGAAGCAGAGTCCTTAAATATTGCAGCAAAGTCCTTAAATAATGCATCAGAGTCCTTAAATACCGCAGCCGATTACTTAAATAATTCAACAAAGTCCTTAAATAATGCAGCAGAGTCCTTAAGTGCCACAGCAGAGTCCTTAAATACCGCAGCGGAGTGCTTAAATAATGCAGCAGAGTCCTTAAATAATGCAGCACCATCCTTAAATAATGCAGCAAAGTCCTTAAATACTGAAGCAGAGTGCTTAAATATTGCAAAAAAGTCCTAAAATAATGCAGCAGAATCCTTTAATACCGCAGCAGAGTCCTTAAAAATTGCAGAAAAGTACTTAAATAATGCAGCAGAGTCCTTAAATAATGCAACAAATTCCTTAAATAATGCAGCATAGTCCTTAACTAATGCAACAAAGTCTATAAATAAGGCAGCAGAGTCCTTAAATAATGCAGCAAAGTCCTTAAATAATGCAGCAGAGTCCTTAGATAATGCAGCAACGTCCTTAAATAATGCAGCAGAGTGCTTAAATAATGCAGCAGAGTACTTAAATAATTCAGCAAAGTCCTTAAATAATGCAGCAGAGTCCTTAAATAATGCAGCAGAGTCCTCAAATGCTTCAGCAGGGTGAATACATAATGCAGCAGAGTCCTTAAATAATGCAACAAAGTCCTTAAATAATGCAGCAGAGTCCTTAAATAATGCAGCAAAGTCCTTAAATAAAGCAGCAGAGTCCTTAAATAATGCAACAAAGTCCTTAAATAATGCAGCAGAGTCCTTAAATACTGAAGCAGAGTCCATATCTTTGCAGAAAAGTCCTTAAATACCGCAGCAGAGTCATTAAATTATGCAGCAAAGTCCTTAAATAATGCAGCAGAGTCCTTAAATACCGCAGCAGATTGCTTAAATAATGTAGCAGAGTCCTTAAATAATGCAACAGAGTCCTTAAATAATGCAGCAGAGTCCTTAAATAATGCAACAAAGTCCTTAAATAATGCAGCAGAGTCCTTAAATACTGAAGCAGAGTCCTTAAATATTGCAGCAAAGTCTTTAAATAATGCAGCAGAGTCCTTAAATACCGCAGCAGAGTCCTTAAATATTGCAGCAAAGTACTTAAATAATGCAGCAGAGTCCTTAAATAATGCAACAAAGTCCTTAAATAATGCAGCAGAATCCTTAAATAATGCAACAAAGTCCTTAAGTAATAATGAAGAGTCCTTAAATACCGCAGCAGAGTCATTAAATAATGCAGCAAAGTCCTTAAATAATGCAGCAGAGTCCTTAAGTACCGCAGCAGAGTGCTTAAATAATGCAACAGAGTCTTCAAATGCTTCAGCAGAGTCATGAAATAATGCAGCATAGTCCTTAAATAATGCAGCAAATTCATTAAATAATGCAGCAGAGACTTTAAATAATGCAACAAAGTCCTTAAATAATGCAGCAGAGTCCTTAAATAATGCTGCAGAGTCCTTAAATATTGCAGCAAATTCCTTAAATAATGCAGCAGAGTCCTTAAATACCGCAGCAGAGTCCTTACATAATGCAACAAAGTCACTAAATAATGCAGCAGAGTCCTTAAATAATGAAGCAGAGTCCTTAAATAATGCAGCAAATTCCTTAAATAATGTAGCAGAGTCCTTAAAAAATGCAACAAAATCCTTAAATAATGCAGCAGAATCCTTAAATAATGCAGCAAAGTCCTTAAATAATGCAACAGAGTCCTTAAATACTGAAGCAGAGTCCTTAAATAATGCAGCAGAGTCCTTAAATAATGCAACAGAGTTCTAAAATGCTTCAGCAGAGTCATTAAATAATGCAGCAGAGTCCTTAAATAATGCAGCAGAGTCCTTAAATAATGCAACAAAGTCCTTAAATAATGCAGCAGAGTCCTGAAATACTGAAGCAGAGTCCTTATCTTTGCAGCAAAGTCCTTAAATACCGCAGCAGAGTCATTAAATAATGCAGCAAAGTCCTTAAATAATGCAGCAGAGTCCTTAAATACCACAGCAGATTGCTTAAATAATGTAGCAGAGTCCTTAAATAATGCAACATAGTCCTTAAATAATGCAGCAGAGTCCTTAAATAATGCAACAAAGTCCTTAAATAATGCAGCAGAGTCCTTAAATACTGAAGCAGAGTCCTTAAATATTGCAGCAAAGTCCTTAAATAATGCAGCAGAGTCCTTAAATACTGAAGCAGAGTCCTTAAATATTGCAGCAAAGTACTTAAATAATGCAGCAAAGTCCTTAAATAATGCAGCAGAGTCCTTAAATACCGCAGCAGAGTGCTTAAATAATGCAGCAGAGTCCTTAAATAATGCAACAAAGTCTTTAAATAATGCAGCAGAGTTCTTAAATACAAAGTCCTTAAGTAATAATGCAGAGTCCTTAAATACCGCATCAGAGTCCTTAAATAATGCAACAGAGTTCTAAAATGCTTCAGCAGAGTCATTAAATAATGCAGCAGAGTACTTAAATAATGCAGCAGAGTCCTTAAATAATGCAACAAAGTCCTTAAATAATGCAGCAGAGTCCTGAAATACTGAAGCAGAGTCCTTATCTTTGCAGCAAAGTCCTTAAATACCGCAGCAGAGTCATTAAATAATGCAGCAAAGTCCTTAAATAATGCAGCAGAGTCCTTAAATACCACAGCAGATTGCTTAAATAATGTAGCAGAGTCCTTAAATATTGCAGCAAAGTCCTTAAATAATGCAGCAGAGTCCTTAAATACCGCAGCAGAGTCCTTAAATATTGCAGCAAAGTACTTAAATAATGCAGCAGAGTCCTTAAATAATGCAACAAAGTCCTTAAATAATGCAGCAGAATCCTTAAATAATGCAACAAAGTCCTTAAGTAATAATGAAGAGTCCGTAAATACCGCAGCAGAGTCATTAAATAATGCAGCAAAGTCCTTAAATAATGCAGCAGAGTCCTTAAGTACCGCAGCAGAGTGCTTAAATAATGCAACAGAGTCCTCATATGCTTCAGCAGAGTCATGAAATAATGCAGCATAGTCCTTAAATAATGCAGCAGAGACCTTAAATAATGCAACAAAGTCCTTAAATAATGCAGCAGAGTCCTTAAATAATGCAGCAAAGTCCTTAAATAATGCTGCAGAGTCCTTAAATATTGCAGAAAAATTCCTTAAATAATGCAGCAGAGTCCTTAAATACCGCAGCAGAGTCCTTACATAATGCAACAAAGTCACTAAATAATGCAGCAGAGTCCTTAAATAATGAAGCAGAGTCCTTAAATAATGCAGCAAATTCCTTAAATAATGTAGCAGAGTCCTTAAAAAATGCAACAAAATCCTTAAATAATGCAGCAGAATCCTTAAATAATGCAGCAAAGTCCTTAAATAATGCAACAGAGTACTTAAATACTGAAGCAGAGTCCTTAAATAATGCAGCAGAGTCCTTAAATAATGCAGCAGAGTTCTAAAATGCTTCAGCAGAGTCCTTAAATATTGCAACAAAGTCCTAAAATAATGCAGCAGAATCCTTAAATACCGCAGCAGAGTCCTTAAATATTGCAGCAAAGTACTTAAATAAGGCAGCAGAGTCCTTAAATAATGCAACAAAGTCCTTCAATAATGCAGCATAGTCCTTAACTAATGCAACAAAGTCAATAAATAATGCAGCAGAGTCCTTAAATAATGCAGCAACGTCCTTAAATAATGCAGCAGAGTCCTTAGATAATGCAACAACGTCCTTAAATAATGCAGCAGAGTCCTTAAATACCGCAGCAGAGTACTTAAATAATTCAGCAAAGTCCTTAAATAATGCAGCAGAGTCCTTAAATAATGCAGCAGAGTCCTCAAATGCTTCAGCAGAGTCAATACATAATGCAGCAGAGTCCTTAAATAATGCAACAAAGTCCTTAAATAATGCAGCAGAGTCCTTAAATAATGCAGCAAAGTCCTTAAATAAAGCAGCAGAGTCCTTACATAATGCAACAAAGTCCTTAAATAATGCAGCCGAGTCCTTAAATACTGAAGCAGAGTCCTTAAATTTGCAGCAAAGTCCTTAAATACCGCAGCAGAGTCATTAAATAATGCAGCAAAGTCCTTAAATAATGCAGCAGAGTCCTTAAATACAGCAGCAGATTGCTTTAATAATGTAGCAGAGTCCTTAAATAATGCAACAGAGTCCTTAAATAATGCAGCAGAGTCCTTAAATAATGCAACATAGTTCTTAAATAATGCAGCAAAGTCCTTAAATTATGCAGCAGAGTCCTTAAATACCGCAGCAGATTGCTTATATAATGTAGCAGAGTCCTTAAATAATGCAACAGAGTCCTTAAATAATGCAGCAGAGTCCTCAAAAGCTTCAGAAGAGTCATTAAATAATGCAGCAGAGTCCTTAAATAATGTAGCAAATTCATTAAATAATGCAGCAGAGACCTTAAATAATGCAACAAAGTCCTTAAATTATGCAGCCGAGTCCTTAAATAATACAGCAAAGCCCTTAAATAATGCAGCAGAGTCGTTAAGTAATGCAGCAAATTACTTAAATAATGCAGCAGTGTACTTAAATAATGCAACAAAGTCCATAAATAATGAAGCAAAGTCCTTAAATAATGCAGCAGAGTCCTTAAATACCGCAGCAGAGAACTTAAATAATGCAAGAAAGTCCCTAAATAATGCAGTAGAGTCCTTAAATCCTGAAGCAGAGTCCTAAAATAATGCAGCTAATTCCTTAAATAATGCAGTAGAGTCCTTAAATACCGCAGCAGAGTCCTTAAATAATTCAGCAAAGTCCTTAAATAATGCAGCAGAGTCCTTAAATTTTACAGCAGAGTCCTTAAGTGCCACAGCAGAGTCCTTAAATACCGCAGCAGAGTGCTTAAATAATGCAGCAGAGTCCTTAAATAATGCAGCAAAGTCCTTAAATACTGAAGCAGAGTCCTTAAATATTGCAACAAAGTCCTAAAATAATGCAGCAGAGTCCTTAAATACCGCAGCAGAGTCGTTAAATATTGCAGCAAAGTACTTAAATAATGCAGCAGAGTCCTTAAATACCGCAGCAGATTGCTTAAATAATGTAGCAGAGTCCTTAAATAATGCAACAGAGTCCTTAAATAATGCAGCAGAGTCCTTAAATAATGCAACAAAGTCCTTAAATAATGCAGCAGAGTCCTTAAATACTGAAGCAGAGTCCTTAAATTTGCAGCAAAGTCCTTAAATACCGCAGCAGACTCATTAAATAATGCAGCAAAGTCCTTAAATAATGCAGCAGAGTCCTTAAATACCGCAGCAGATTGCTTTAATAATGTAGCAGAGTCCTTAAATAATGCAACAGAGTCCTTAAATAATGCAGCAGAGTCCTTAAATAATGCAACTTAGTTCTTAAATAATGCAGCAAAGTCCTTAAATTATGCAGCAGAGTCCTTAAATACCGCAGCAGATTGCTTATATAATGTAGCAGAGTCCTTAAATAATGCAACAGAGTCCTTAAATAATGCAGCAGAGTCCTCAAAAGCTTCAGAAGAGTCATTAAATAATGCAGCAGAGTCCTTAAATAATGTAGCAAATTCATTAAATAATGCAGCAGAGACCTTAAATAATGCAACAAAGTCCTTAAATTATGCAGCCGAGTCCTTAAATAATACAGCAAAGCCCTTAAATAATGCAGCAGAGTCGTTAAGTAATGCAGCAAATTACTTAAATAATGCAGCAGTGTACTTAAATAATGCAACAAAGTCCATAAATAATGAAGCAAAGTCCTTAAATAATGCAGCAGAGTCCTTAAATACCGCAGCAGAGAACTTAAATAATGCAAGAAAGTCCCTAAATAATGCAGTAGAGTCCTTAAATCCTGAAGCAGAGTCCTAAAATAATGCAGCTAATTCCTTAAATAATGCAGTAGAGTCCTTAAATACCGCAGCAGAATCCTTAAATAATTCAGCAAAGTCCTTAAATAATGCAGCAGAGTCCTTAAATTTTACAGCAGAGTCCTTAAGTGCCACAGCAGAGTCCTTAAATACCGCAGCAGAGTGCTTAAATAATGCAGCAGAGTCCTTAAATAATGCAGCAAAGTCCTTAAATACTGAAGCAGAGTCCTTAAATATTGCAACAAAGTCCTAAAATAATGCAGCAGAGTCCTTAAATACCGCAGCAGAGTCGTTAAATATTGCAGCAAAGTACTTAAATAATGCAGCAGAGTCCTTAAATACCGCAGCAGATTGCTTAAATAATGTAGCAGAGTCCTTAAATAATGCAACAGAGTCCTTAAATAATGCAGCAGAGTCCTTAAATAATGCAACAAAGTCCTTAAATAATGCAGCAGAGTCCTTAAATACTGAAGCAGAGTCCTTAAATATTGCAGCAAAGTCCTTAAATAATGCATCAGAGTCCTTAAATACCGCAGCCGATTACTTAAATAATTCAACAAAGTCCTTAAATAATGCAGCAGAGTCCTTAAGTGCCACAGCAGAGTCCTTAAATACCGCAGCGGAGTGCTTAAATAATGCAGCAGAGTCCTTAAATAATGCAGCACCATCCTTAAATAATGCAGCAAAGTCCTTAAATACTGAAGCAGAGTGCTTAAATATTGCAAAAAAGTCCTAAAATAATGCAGCAGAATCCTTTAATACCGCAGCAGAGTCCTTAAATATTGCAGAAAAGTACTTAAATAATGCAGCAGAGTCCTTAAATAATGCAACAAATTCCTTAAATAATGCAGCATAGTCCTTAACTAATGCAACAAAGTCTATAAATAAGGCAGCAGAGTCCTTAAATAATGCAGCAAAGTCCTTAAATAATGCAGCAGAGTCCTTAGATAATGCAGCAACGTCCTTAAATAATGCAGCAGAGTGCTTAAATAATGCAGCAGAGTACTTAAATAATTCAGCAAAGTCCTTAAATAATGCAGCAGAGTCCTTAAATAATGCAGCAGAGTCCTCAAATGCTTCAGCAGGGTGAATACATAATGCAGCAGAGTCCTTAAATAATGCAACAAAGTCCTTAAATAATGCAGCAGAGTCCTTAAATAATGCAGCAAAGTCCTTAAATAAAGCAGCAGAGTCCTTAAATAATGCAACAAAGTCCTTAAATAATGCAGCAGAGTCCTTAAATACTGAAGCAGAGTCCATATCTTTGCAGAAAAGTCCTTAAATACCGCAGCAGAGTCATTAAATTATGCAGCAAAGTCCTTAAATAATGCAGCAGAGTCCTTAAATACCGCAGCAGATTGCTTAAATAATGTAGCAGAGTCCTTAAATAATGCAACAGAGTCCTTAAATAATGCAGCAGAGTCCTTAAATAATGCAACAAAGTCCTTAAATAATGCAGCAGAGTCCTTAAATACTGAAGCAGAGTCCTTAAATATTGCAGCAAAGTCTTTAAATAATGCAGCAGAGTCCTTAAATACCGCAGCAGAGTCCTTAAATATTGCAGCAAAGTACTTAAATAATGCAGCAGAGTCCTTAAATAATGCAACAAAGTCCTTAAATAATGCAGCAGAATCCTTAAATAATGCAACAAAGTCCTTAAGTAATAATGAAGAGTCCTTAAATACCGCAGCAGAGTCATTAAATAATGCAGCAAAGTCCTTAAATAATGCAGCAGAGTCCTTAAGTACCGCAGCAGAGTGCTTAAATAATGCAACAGAGTCTTCAAATGCTTCAGCAGAGTCATGAAATAATGCAGCATAGTCCTTAAATAATGCAGCAAATTCATTAAATAATGCAGCAGAGACTTTAAATAATGCAACAAAGTCCTTAAATAATGCAGCAGAGTCCTTAAATAATGCTGCAGAGTCCTTAAATATTGCAGCAAATTCCTTAAATAATGCAGCAGAGTCCTTAAATACCGCAGCAGAGTCCTTACATAATGCAACAAAGTCACTAAATAATGCAGCAGAGTCCTTAAATAATTAAGCAGAGTCCTTAAATAATGCAGCAAATTCCTTAAATAATGTAGCAGAGTCCTTAAAAAATGCAACAAAATCCTTAAATAATGCAGCAGAATCCTTAAATAATGCAGCAAAGTCCTTAAATAATGCAACAGAGTCCTTAAATACTGAAGCAGAGTCCTTAAATAATGCAGCAGAGTCCTTAAATAATGCAACAGAGTTCTAAAATGCTTCAGCAGAGTCATTAAATAATGCAGCAGAGTCCTTAAATAATGCAGCAGAGTCCTTAAATAATGCAACAAAGTCCTTAAATAATGCAGCAGAGTCCTGAAATACTGAAGCAGAGTCCTTATCTTTGCAGCAAAGTCCTTAAATACCGCAGCAGAGTCATTAAATAATGCAGCAAAGTCCTTAAATAATGCAGCAGAGTCCTTAAATACCACAGCAGATTGCTTAAATAATGTAGCAGAGTCCTTAAATAATGCAACATAGTCCTTAAATAATGCAGCAGAGTCCTTAAATAATGCAACAAAGTCCTTAAATAATGCAGCAGAGTCCTTAAATACTGAAGCAGAGTCCTTAAATATTGCAGCAAAGTCCTTAAATAATGCAGCAGAGTCCTTAAATACTGAAGCAGAGTCCTTAAATATTGCAGCAAAGTACTTAAATAATGCAGCAAAGTCCTTAAATAATGCAGCAGAGTCCTTAAATACCGCAGCAGAGTGCTTAAATAATGCAGCAGAGTCCTTAAATAATGCAACAAAGTCTTTAAATAATGCAGCAGAGTTCTTAAATGCAAAGTCCTTAAGTAATAATGCAGAGTCCTTAAATACCGCATCAGAGTCCTTAAATAATGCAACAGAGTTCTAAAATGCTTCAGCAGAGTCATTAAATAATGCAGCAGAGTACTTAAATAATGCAGCAGAGTCCTTAAATAATGCAACAAAGTCCTTAAATAATGCAGCAGAGTCCTGAAATACTGAAGCAGAGTCCTTATCTTTGCAGCAAAGTCCTTAAATACCGCAGCAGAGTCATTAAATAATGCAGCAAAGTCCTTAAATAATGCAGCAGAGTCCTTAAATACCACAGCAGATTGCTTAAATAATGTAGCAGAGTCCTTAAATATTGCAGCAAAGTCCTTAAATAATGCAGCAGAGTCCTTAAATACCGCAGCAGAGTCCTTAAATATTGCAGCAAAGTACTTAAATAATGCAGCAGAGTCCTTAAATAATGCAACAAAGTCCTTAAATAATGCAGCAGAATCCTTAAATAATGCAACAAAGTCCTTAAGTAATAATGAAGAGTCCGTAAATACCGCAGCAGAGTCATTAAATAATGCAGCAAAGTCCTTAAATAATGCAGCAGAGTCCTTAAGTACCGCAGCAGAGTGCTTAAATAATGCAACAGAGTCCTCATATGCTTCAGCAGAGTCATGAAATAATGCAGCATAGTCCTTAAATAATGCAGCAGAGACCTTAAATAATGCAACAAAGTCCTTAAATAATGCAGCAGAGTCCTTAAATAATGCAGCAAAGTCCTTAAATAATGCTGCAGAGTCCTTAAATATTGCAGAAAAATTCCTTAAATAATGCAGCAGAGTCCTTAAATACCGCAGCAGAGTCCTTACATAATGCAACAAAGTCACTAAATAATGCAGCAGAGTCCTTAAATAATGAAGCAGAGTCCTTAAATAATGCAGCAAATTCCTTAAATAATGTAGCAGAGTCCTTAAAAAATGCAACAAAATCCTTAAATAATGCAGCAGAATCCTTAAATAATGCAGCAAAGTCCTTAAATAATGCAACAGAGTCCTTAAATACTGAAGCAGAGTCCTTAAATAATGCAGCAGAGTCCTTAAATAATGCAGCAGAGTTCTAAAATGCTTCAGCAGAGTCCTTAAATATTGCAACAAAGTCCTAAAATAATGCAGCAGAATCCTTAAATACCGCAGCAGAGTCCTTAAATATTGCAGCAAAGTACTTAAATAAGGCAGCAGAGTCCTTAAATAATGCAACAAAGTCCTTCAATAATGCAGCATAGTCCTTAACTAATGCAACAAAGTCAATAAATAATGCAGCAGAGTCCTTAAATAATGCAGCAACATCCTTAAATAATGCAGCAGAGTCCTTAGATAATGCAACAACGTCCTTAAATAATGCAGCAGAGTCCTTAAATACCGCAGCAGAGTACTTAAATAATTCAGCAAAGTCCTTAAATAATGCAGCAGAGTCCTTAAATAATGCAGCAGAGTCCTCAAATGCTTCAGCAGAGTCAATACATAATGCAGCAGAGTCCTTAAATAATGCAACAAAGTCCTTAAATAATGCAGCAGAGTCCTTAAATAATGCAGCAAAGTCCTTAAATAAAGCAGCAGAGTCCTTACATAATGCAACAAAGTCCTTAAATAATGCAGCCGAGTCCTTAAATACTGAAGCAGAGTCCTTAAATTTGCAGCAAAGTCCTTAAATACCGCAGCAGAGTCATTAAATAATGCAGCAAAGTCCTTAAATAATGCAGCAGAGTCCTTAAATACCGCAGCAGATTGCTTTAATAATGTAGCAGAGTCCTTAAATAATGCAACAGAGTCCTTAAATAATGCAGCAGAGTCCTTAAATAATGCAACATAGTTCTTAAATAATGCAGCAAAGTCCTTAAATTATGCAGCAGAGTCCTTAAATACCGCAGCAGATTGCTTATATAATGTAGCAGAGTCCTTAAATAATGCAACAGAGTCCTTAAATAATGCAGCAGAGTCCTCAAAAGCTTCAGAAGAGTCATTAAATAATGCAGCAGAGTCCTTAAATAATGTAGCAAATTCATTAAGTAATGCAGCAGAGACCTTAAATAATGCAACAAAGTCCTTAAATTATGCAGCCGAGTCCTTAAATAATACAGCAAAGCCCTTAAATAATGCAGCAGAGTCGTTAAGTAATGCAGCAAATTACTTAAATAATGCAGCAGTGTACTTAAATAATGCAACAAAGTCCATAAATAATGAAGCAAAGTCCTTAAATAATGCAGCAGAGTCCTTAAATACCGCAGCAGAGAACTTAAATAATGCAAGAAAGTCCCTAAATAATGCAGTAGAGTCCTTAAATCCTGAAGCAGAGTCCTAAAATAATGCAGCTAATTCCTTAAATAATGCAGTAGAGTCCTTAAATACCGCAGCAGAGTCCTTAAATAATTCAGCAAAGTCCTTAAATAATGCAGCAGAGTCCTTAAATTTTACAGCAGAGTCCTTAAGTGCCACAGCAGAGTCCTTAAATACCGCAGCAGAGTGCTTAAATAATGCAGCAGAGTCCTTAAATAATGCAGCAAAGTCCTTAAATACTGAAGCAGAGTCTTTAAATATTGCAACAAAGTCCTAAAATAATGCAGCAGAGTCCTTAAATACCGCAGCAGAGTCGTTAAATATTGCAGCAAAGTACTTAAATAATGCAGCAGAGTCCTTAAATACCGCAGCAGATTGCTTAAATAATGTAGCAGAGTCCTTAAATAATGCAACAGAGTCCTTAAATAATGCAGCAGAGTCCTTAAATAATGCAACAAAGTCCTTAAATAATGCAGCAGAGTCCTTAAATACTGAAGCAGAGTCCTTAAATTTGCAGCAAAGTCCTTAAATACCGCAGCAGAGTCATTAAATAATGCAGCAAAGTCCTTAAATAATGCAGCAGAGTCCTTAAATACCGCAGCAGATTGCTTTAATAATGTAGCAGAGTCCTTAAATAATGCAACAGAGTCCTTAAATAATGCAGCAGAGTCCTTAAATAATGCAACTTAGTTCTTAAATAATGCAGCAAAGTCCTTAAATTATGCAGCAGAGTCCTTAAATACCGCAGCAGATTGCTTATATAATGTAGCAGAGTCCTTAAATAATGCAACAGAGTCCTTAAATAATGCAGCAGAGTCCTCAAAAGCTTCAGAAGAGTCATTAAATAATGCAGCAGAGTCCTTAAATAATGTAGCAAATTCATTAAATAATGCAGCAGAGACCTTAAATAATGCAACAAAGTCCTTAAATTATGCAGCCGAGTCCTTAAATAATACAGCAAAGCCCTTAAATAATGCAGCAGAGTCGTTAAGTAATGCAGCAAATTACTTAAATAATGCAGCAGTGTACTTAAATAATGCAACAAAGTCCATAAATAATGAAGCAAAGTCCTTAAATAATGCAGCAGAGTCCTTAAATACCGCAGCAGAGAACTTAAATAATGCAAGAAAGTCCCTAAATAATGCAGTAGAGTCCTTAAATCCTGAAGCAGAGTCCTAAAATAATGCAGCTAATTCCTTAAATAATGCAGTAGAGTCCTTAAATACCGCAGCAGAATCCTTAAATAATTCAGCAAAGTCCTTAAATAATGCAGCAGAGTCCTTAAATTTTACAGCAGAGTCCTTAAGTGCCACAGCAGAGTCCTTAAATACCGCAGCAGAGTGCTTAAATAATGCAGCAGAGTCCTTAAATAATGCAGCAAAGTCCTTAAATACTGAAGCAGAGTCCTTAAATATTGCAACAAAGTCCTAAAATAATGCAGCAGAGTCCTTAAATACCGCAGCAGAGTCGTTAAATATTGCAGCAAAGTACTTAAATAATGCAGCAGAGTCCTTAAATACCGCAGCAGATTGCTTAAATAATGTAGCAGAGTCCTTAAATAATGCAACAGAGTCCTTAAATAATGCAGCAGAGTCCTTAAATAATGCAACAAAGTCCTTAAATAATGCAGCAGAGTCCTTAAATACTGAAGCAGAGTCCTTAAATATTGCAGCAAAGTCCTTAAATAATGCATCAGAGTCCTTAAATAACGCAGCCGATTACTTAAATAATTCAACAAAGTCCTTAAATAATGCAGCAGAGTCCTTAAGTGCCACAGCAGAGTCCTTAAATACCGCAGCGGAGTGCTTAAATAATGCAGCAGAGTCCTTAAATAATGCAGCACCATCCTTAAATAATGCAGCAAAGTCCTTAAATACTGAAGCAGAGTGCTTAAATATTGCAAAAAAGTCCTAAAATAATGCAGCAGAATCCTTTAATACCGCAGCAGAGTCCTTAAAAATTGCAGAAAAGTACTTAAATAATGCAGCAGAGTCCTTAAATAATGCAACAAATTCCTTAAATAATGCAGCATAGTCCTTAACTAATGCAACAAAGTCTATAAATAAGGCAGCAGAGTCCTTAAATAATGCAGCAAAGTCCTTAAATAATGCAGCAGAGTCCTTAGATAATGCAGCAACGTCCTTAAATAATGCAGCAGAGTGCTTAAATAATGCAGCAGAGTACTTAAATAATTCAGCAAAGTCCTTAAATAATGCAGCAGAGTCCTTAAATAATGCAGCAGAGTCCTCAAATGCTTCAGCAGGGTGAATACATAATGCAGCAGAGTCCTTAAATAATGCAACAAAGTCCTTAAATAATGCAGCAGAGTCCTTAAATAATGCAGCAAAGTCCTTAAATAAAGCAGCAGAGTCCTTAAATAATGCAACAAAGTCCTTAAATAATGCAGCAGAGTCCTTAAATAATGCAGCAAAGTCCTTAAATAAAGCAGCAGAGTCCTTACATAATGCAACAAAGTCCTTAAATAATGCAGCCGAGTCCTTAAATACTGAAGCAGAGTCCTTAAATTTGCAGCAAAGTCCTTAAATACCGCAGCAGAGTCATTAAATAATGCAGCAAAGTCCTTAAATAATGCAGCAGAGTCCTTAAATACAGCAGCAGATTGCTTTAATAATGTAGCAGAGTCCTTAAATAATGCAACAGAGTCCTTAAATAATGCAGCAGAGTCCTTAAATAATGCAACATAGTTCTTAAATAATGCAGCAAAGTCCTTAAATTATGCAGCAGAGTCCTTAAATACCGCAGCAGATTGCTTATATAATGTAGCAGAGTCCTTAAATAATGCAACAGAGTCCTTAAATAATGCAGCAGAGTCCTCAAAAGCTTCAGAAGAGTCATTAAATAATGCAGCAGAGTCCTTAAATAATGTAGCAAATTCATTAAATAATGCAGCAGAGACCTTAAATAATGCAACAAAGTCCTTAAATTATGCAGCCGAGTCCTTAAATAATACAGCAAAGCCCTTAAATAATGCAGCAGAGTCGTTAAGTAATGCAGCAAATTACTTAAATAATGCAGCAGTGTACTTAAATAATGCAACAAAGTCCATAAATAATGAAGCAAAGTCCTTAAATAATGCAGCAGAGTCCTTAAATACCGCAGCAGAGAACTTAAATAATGCAAGAAAGTCCCTAAATAATGCAGTAGAGTCCTTAAATCCTGAAGCAGAGTCCTAAAATAATGCAGCTAATTCCTTAAATAATGCAGTAGAGTCCTTAAATACCGCAGCAGAGTCCTTAAATAATTCAGCAAAGTCCTTAAATAATGCAGCAGAGTCCTTAAATTTTACAGCAGAGTCCTTAAGTGCCACAGCAGAGTCCTTAAATACCGCAGCAGAGTGCTTAAATAATGCAGCAGAGTCCTTAAATAATGCAGCAAAGTCCTTAAATACTGAAGCAGAGTCCTTAAATATTGCAACAAAGTCCTAAAATAATGCAGCAGAGTCCTTAAATACCGCAGCAGAGTCGTTAAATATTGCAGCAAAGTACTTAAATAATGCAGCAGAGTCCTTAAATACCGCAGCAGATTGCTTAAATAATGTAGCAGAGTCCTTAAATAATGCAACAGAGTCCTTAAATAATGCAGCAGAGTCCTTAAATAATGCAACAAAGTCCTTAAATAATGCAGCAGAGTCCTTAAATACTGAAGCAGAGTCCTTAAATTTGCAGCAAAGTCCTTAAATACCGCAGCAGACTCATTAAATAATGCAGCAAAGTCCTTAAATAATGCAGCAGAGTCCTTAAATACCGCAGCAGATTGCTTTAATAATGTAGCAGAGTCCTTAAATAATGCAACAGAGTCCTTAAATAATGCAGCAGAGTCCTTAAATAATGCAACTTAGTTCTTAAATAATGCAGCAAAGTCCTTAAATTATGCAGCAGAGTCCTTAAATACCGCAGCAGATTGCTTATATAATGTAGCAGAGTCCTTAAATAATGCAACAGAGTCCTTAAATAATGCAGCAGAGTCCTCAAAAGCTTCAGAAGAGTCATTAAATAATGCAGCAGAGTCCTTAAATAATGTAGCAAATTCATTAAATAATGCAGCAGAGACCTTAAATAATGCAACAAAGTCCTTAAATTATGCAGCCGAGTCCTTAAATAATACAGCAAAGCCCTTAAATAATGCAGCAGAGTCGTTAAGTAATGCAGCAAATTACTTAAATAATGCAGCAGTGTACTTAAATAATGCAACAAAGTCCATAAATAATGAAGCAAAGTCCTTAAATAATGCAGCAGAGTCCTTAAATACCGCAGCAGAGAACTTAAATAATGCAAGAAAGTCCCTAAATAATGCAGTAGAGTCCTTAAATCCTGAAGCAGAGTCCTAAAATAATGCAGCTAATTCCTTAAATAATGCAGTAGAGTCCTTAAATACCGCAGCAGAATCCTTAAATAATTCAGCAAAGTCCTTAAATAATGCAGCAGAGTCCTTAAATTTTACAGCAGAGTCCTTAAGTGCCACAGCAGAGTCCTTAAATACCGCAGCAGAGTGCTTAAATAATGCAGCAGAGTCCTTAAATAATGCAGCAAAGTCCTTAAATACTGAAGCAGAGTCCTTAAATATTGCAACAAAGTCCTAAAATAATGCAGCAGAGTCCTTAAATACCGCAGCAGAGTCGTTAAATATTGCAGCAAAGTACTTAAATAATGCAGCAGAGTCCTTAAATACCGCAGCAGATTGCTTAAATAATGTAGCAGAGTCCTTAAATAATGCAACAGAGTCCTTAAATAATGCAGCAGAGTCCTTAAATAATGCAACAAAGTCCTTAAATAATGCAGCAGAGTCCTTAAATACTGAAGCAGAGTCCTTAAATATTGCAGCAAAGTCCTTAAATAATGCATCAGAGTCCTTAAATACCGCAGCCGATTACTTAAATAATTCAACAAAGTCCTTAAATAATGCAGCAGAGTCCTTAAGTGCCACAGCAGAGTCCTTAAATACCGCAGCGGAGTGCTTAAATAATGCAGCAGAGTCCTTAAATAATGCAGCACCATCCTTAAATAATGCAGCAAAGTCCTTAAATACTGAAGCAGAGTGCTTAAATATTGCAAAAAAGTCCTAAAATAATGCAGCAGAATCCTTTAATACCGCAGCAGAGTCCTTAAATATTGCAGAAAAGTACTTAAATAATGCAGCAGAGTCCTTAAATAATGCAACAAATTCCTTAAATAATGCAGCATAGTCCTTAACTAATGCAACAAAGTCTATAAATAAGGCAGCAGAGTCCTTAAATAATGCAGCAAAGTCCTTAAATAATGCAGCAGAGTCCTTAGATAATGCAGCAACGTCCTTAAATAATGCAGCAGAGTGCTTAAATAATGCAGCAGAGTACTTAAATAATTCAGCAAAGTCCTTAAATAATGCAGCAGAGTCCTTAAATAATGCAGCAGAGTCCTCAAATGCTTCAGCAGGGTGAATACATAATGCAGCAGAGTCCTTAAATAATGCAACAAAGTCCTTAAATAATGCAGCAGAGTCCTTAAATAATGCAGCAAAGTCCTTAAATAAAGCAGCAGAGTCCTTAAATAATGCAACAAAGTCCTTAAATAATGCAGCAGAGTCCTTAAATACTGAAGCAGAGTCCATATCTTTGCAGAAAAGTCCTTAAATACCGCAGCAGAGTCATTAAATTATGCAGCAAAGTCCTTAAATAATGCAGCAGAGTCCTTAAATACCGCAGCAGATTGCTTAAATAATGTAGCAGAGTCCTTAAATAATGCAACAGAGTCCTTAAATAATGCAGCAGAGTCCTTAAATAATGCAACAAAGTCCTTAAATAATGCAGCAGAGTCCTTAAATACTGAAGCAGAGTCCTTAAATATTGCAGCAAAGTCTTTAAATAATGCAGCAGAGTCCTTAAATACCGCAGCAGAGTCCTTAAATATTGCAGCAAAGTACTTAAATAATGCAGCAGAGTCCTTAAATAATGCAACAAAGTCCTTAAATAATGCAGCAGAATCCTTAAATAATGCAACAAAGTCCTTAAGTAATAATGAAGAGTCCTTAAATACCGCAGCAGAGTCATTAAATAATGCAGCAAAGTCCTTAAATAATGCAGCAGAGTCCTTAAGTACCGCAGCAGAGTGCTTAAATAATGCAACAGAGTCTTCAAATGCTTCAGCAGAGTCATGAAATAATGCAGCATAGTCCTTAAATAATGCAGCAAATTCATTAAATAATGCAGCAGAGACTTTAAATAATGCAACAAAGTCCTTAAATAATGCAGCAGAGTCCTTAAATAATGCTGCAGAGTCCTTAAATATTGCAGCAAATTCCTTAAATAATGCAGCAGAGTCCTTAAATACCGCAGCAGAGTCCTTACATAATGCAACAAAGTCACTAAATAATGCAGCAGAGTCCTTAAATAATTAAGCAGAGTCCTTAAATAATGCAGCAAATTCCTTAAATAATGTAGCAGAGTCCTTAAAAAATGCAACAAAATCCTTAAATAATGCAGCAGAATCCTTAAATAATGCAGCAAAGTCCTTAAATAATGCAACAGAGTCCTTAAATACTGAAGCAGAGTCCTTAAATAATGCAGCAGAGTCCTTAAATAATGCAACAGAGTTCTAAAATGCTTCAGCAGAGTCATTAAATAATGCAGCAGAGTCCTTAAATAATGCAGCAGAGTCCTTAAATAATGCAACAAAGTCCTTAAATAATGCAGCAGAGTCCTGAAATACTGAAGCAGAGTCCTTATCTTTGCAGCAAAGTCCTTAAATACCGCAGCAGAGTCATTAAATAATGCAGCAAAGTCCTTAAATAATGCAGCAGAGTCCTTAAATACCACAGCAGATTGCTTAAATAATGTAGCAGAGTCCTTAAATAATGCAACATAGTCCTTAAATAATGCAGCAGAGTCCTTAAATAATGCAACAAAGTCCTTAAATAATGCAGCAGAGTCCTTAAATACTGAAGCAGAGTCCTTAAATATTGCAGCAAAGTCCTTAAATAATGCAGCAGAGTCCTTAAATACTGAAGCAGAGTCCTTAAATATTGCAGCAAAGTACTTAAATAATGCAGCAAAGTCCTTAAATAATGCAGCAGAGTCCTTAAATACCGCAGCAGAGTGCTTAAATAATGCAGCAGAGTCCTTAAATAATGCAACAAAGTCTTTAAATAATGCAGCAGAGTTCTTAAATGCAAAGTCCTTAAGTAATAATGCAGAGTCCTTAAATACCGCATCAGAGTCCTTAAATAATGCAACAGAGTTCTAAAATGCTTCAGCAGAGTCATTAAATAATGCAGCAGAGTACTTAAATAATGCAGCAGAGTCCTTAAATAATGCAACAAAGTCCTTAAATAATGCAGCAGAGTCCTGAAATACTGAAGCAGAGTCCTTATCTTTGCAGCAAAGTCCTTAAATACCGCAGCAGAGTCATTAAATAATGCAGCAAAGTCCTTAAATAATGCAGCAGAGTCCTTAAATACCACAGCAGATTGCTTAAATAATGTAGCAGAGTCCTTAAATATTGCAGCAAAGTCCTTAAATAATGCAGCAGAGTCCTTAAATACCGCAGCAGAGTCCTTAAATATTGCAGCAAAGTACTTAAATAATGCAGCAGAGTCCTTAAATAATGCAACAAAGTCCTTAAATAATGCAGCAGAATCCTTAAATAATGCAACAAAGTCCTTAAGTAATAATGAAGAGTCCGTAAATACCGCAGCAGAGTCATTAAATAATGCAGCAAAGTCCTTAAATAATGCAGCAGAGTCCTTAAGTACCGCAGCAGAGTGCTTAAATAATGCAACAGAGTCCTCATATGCTTCAGCAGAGTCATGAAATAATGCAGCATAGTCCTTAAATAATGCAGCAGAGACCTTAAATAATGCAACAAAGTCCTTAAATAATGCAGCAGAGTCCTTAAATAATGCAGCAAAGTCCTTAAATAATGCTGCAGAGTCCTTAAATATTGCAGAAAAATTCCTTAAATAATGCAGCAGAGTCCTTAAATACCGCAGCAGAGTCCTTACATAATGCAACAAAGTCACTAAATAATGCAGCAGAGTCCTTAAATAATGAAGCAGAGTCCTTAAATAATGCAGCAAATTCCTTAAATAATGTAGCAGAGTCCTTAAAAAATGCAACAAAATCCTTAAATAATGCAGCAGAATCCTTAAATAATGCAGCAAAGTCCTTAAATAATGCAACAGAGTCCTTAAATACTGAAGCAGAGTCCTTAAATAATGCAGCAGAGTCCTTAAATAATGCAGCAGAGTTCTAAAATGCTTCAGCAGAGTCCTTAAATATTGCAACAAAGTCCTAAAATAATGCAGCAGAATCCTTAAATACCGCAGCAGAGTCCTTAAATATTGCAGCAAAGTACTTAAATAAGGCAGCAGAGTCCTTAAATAATGCAACAAAGTCCTTCAATAATGCAGCATAGTCCTTAACTAATGCAACAAAGTCAATAAATAATGCAGCAGAGTCCTTAAATAATGCAGCAACATCCTTAAATAATGCAGCAGAGTCCTTAGATAATGCAACAACGTCCTTAAATAATGCAGCAGAGTCCTTAAATACCGCAGCAGAGTACTTAAATAATTCAGCAAAGTCCTTAAATAATGCAGCAGAGTCCTTAAATAATGCAGCAGAGTCCTCAAATGCTTCAGCAGAGTCAATACATAATGCAGCAGAGTCCTTAAATAATGCAACAAAGTCCTTAAATAATGCAGCAGAGTCCTTAAATAATGCAGCAAAGTCCTTAAATAAAGCAGCAGAGTCCTTACATAATGCAACAAAGTCCTTAAATAATGCAGCCGAGTCCTTAAATACTGAAGCAGAGTCCTTAAATTTGCAGCAAAGTCCTTAAATACCGCAGCAGAGTCATTAAATAATGCAGCAAAGTCCTTAAATAATGCAGCAGAGTCCTTAAATACCGCAGCAGATTGCTTTAATAATGTAGCAGAGTCCTTAAATAATGCAACAGAGTCCTTAAATAATGCAGCAGAGTCCTTAAATAATGCAACATAGTTCTTAAATAATGCAGCAAAGTCCTTAAATTATGCAGCAGAGTCCTTAAATACCGCAGCAGATTGCTTATATAATGTAGCAGAGTCCTTAAATAATGCAACAGAGTCCTTAAATAATGCAGCAGAGTCCTCAAAAGCTTCAGAAGAGTCATTAAATAATGCAGCAGAGTCCTTAAATAATGTAGCAAATTCATTAAATAATGCAGCAGAGACCTTAAATAATGCAACAAAGTCCTTAAATTATGCAGCCGAGTCCTTAAATAATACAGCAAAGCCCTTAAATAATGCAGCAGAGTCGTTAAGTAATGCAGCAAATTACTTAAATAATGCAGCAGTGTACTTAAATAATGCAACAAAGTCCATAAATAATGAAGCAAAGTCCTTAAATAATGCAGCAGAGTCCTTAAATACCGCAGCAGAGAACTTAAATAATGCAAGAAAGTCCCTAAATAATGCAGTAGAGTCCTTAAATCCTGAAGCAGAGTCCTAAAATAATGCAGCTAATTCCTTAAATAATGCAGTAGAGTCCTTAAATACCGCAGCAGAGTCCTTAAATAATTCAGCAAAGTCCTTAAATAATGCAGCAGAGTCCTTAAATTTTACAGCAGAGTCCTTAAGTGCCACAGCAGAGTCCTTAAATACCGCAGCAGAGTGCTTAAATAATGCAGCAGAGTCCTTAAATAATGCAGCAAAGTCCTTAAATACTGAAGCAGAGTCTTTAAATATTGCAACAAAGTCCTAAAATAATGCAGCAGAGTCCTTAAATACCGCAGCAGAGTCGTTAAATATTGCAGCAAAGTACTTAAATAATGCAGCAGAGTCCTTAAATACCGCAGCAGATTGCTTAAATAATGTAGCAGAGTCCTTAAATAATGCAACAGAGTCCTTAAATAATGCAGCAGAGTCCTTAAATAATGCAACAAAGTCCTTAAATAATGCAGCAGAGTCCTTAAATACTGAAGCAGAGTCCTTAAATTTGCAGCAAAGTCCTTAAATACCGCAGCAGAGTCATTAAATAATGCAGCAAAGTCCTTAAATAATGCAGCAGAGTCCTTAAATACCGCAGCAGATTGCTTTAATAATGTAGCAGAGTCCTTAAATAATGCAACAGAGTCCTTAAATAATGCAGCAGAGTCCTTAAATAATGCAACTTAGTTCTTAAATAATGCAGCAAAGTCCTTAAATTATGCAGCAGAGTCCTTAAATACCGCAGCAGATTGCTTATATAATGTAGCAGAGTCCTTAAATAATGCAACAGAGTCCTTAAATAATGCAGCAGAGTCCTCAAAAGCTTCAGAAGAGTCATTAAATAATGCAGCAGAGTCCTTAAATAATGTAGCAAATTCATTAAATAATGCAGCAGAGACCTTAAATAATGCAACAAAGTCCTTAAATTATGCAGCCGAGTCCTTAAATAATACAGCAAAGCCCTTAAATAATGCAGCAGAGTCGTTAAGTAATGCAGCAAATTACTTAAATAATGCAGCAGTGTACTTAAATAATGCAACAAAGTCCATAAATAATGAAGCAAAGTCCTTAAATAATGCAGCAGAGTCCTTAAATACCGCAGCAGAGAACTTAAATAATGCAAGAAAGTCCCTAAATAATGCAGTAGAGTCCTTAAATCCTGAAGCAGAGTCCTAAAATAATGCAGCTAATTCCTTAAATAATGCAGTAGAGTCCTTAAATACCGCAGCAGAATCCTTAAATAATTCAGCAAAGTCCTTAAATAATGCAGCAGAGTCCTTAAATTTTACAGCAGAGTCCTTAAGTGCCACAGCAGAGTCCTTAAATACCGCAGCAGAGTGCTTAAATAATGCAGCAGAGTCCTTAAATAATGCAGCAAAGTCCTTAAATACTGAAGCAGAGTCCTTAAATATTGCAACAAAGTCCTAAAATAATGCAGCAGAGTCCTTAAATACCGCAGCAGAGTCGTTAAATATTGCAGCAAAGTACTTAAATAATGCAGCAGAGTCCTTAAATACCGCAGCAGATTGCTTAAATAATGTAGCAGAGTCCTTAAATAATGCAACAGAGTCCTTAAATAATGCAGCAGAGTCCTTAAATAATGCAACAAAGTCCTTAAATAATGCAGCAGAGTCCTTAAATACTGAAGCAGAGTCCTTAAATATTGCAGCAAAGTCCTTAAATAATGCATCAGAGTCCTTAAATAACGCAGCCGATTACTTAAATAATTCAACAAAGTCCTTAAATAATGCAGCAGAGTCCTTAAGTGCCACAGCAGAGTCCTTAAATACCGCAGCGGAGTGCTTAAATAATGCAGCAGAGTCCTTAAATAATGCAGCACCATCCTTAAATAATGCAGCAAAGTCCTTAAATACTGAAGCAGAGTGCTTAAATATTGCAAAAAAGTCCTAAAATAATGCAGCAGAATCCTTTAATACCGCAGCAGAGTCCTTAAAAATTGCAGAAAAGTACTTAAATAATGCAGCAGAGTCCTTAAATAATGCAACAAATTCCTTAAATAATGCAGCATAGTCCTTAACTAATGCAACAAAGTCTATAAATAAGGCAGCAGAGTCCTTAAATAATGCAGCAAAGTCCTTAAATAATGCAGCAGAGTCCTTAGATAATGCAGCAACGTCCTTAAATAATGCAGCAGAGTGCTTAAATAATGCAGCAGAGTACTTAAATAATTCAGCAAAGTCCTTAAATAATGCAGCAGAGTCCTTAAATAATGCAGCAGAGTCCTCAAATGCTTCAGCAGGGTGAATACATAATGCAGCAGAGTCCTTAAATAATGCAACAAAGTCCTTAAATAATGCAGCAGAGTCCTTAAATAATGCAGCAAAGTCCTTAAATAAAGCAGCAGAGTCCTTAAATAATGCAACAAAGTCCTTAAATAATGCAGCAGAGTCCTTAAATACTGAAGCAGAGTCCATATCTTTGCAGAAAAGTCCTTAAATACCGCAGCAGAGTCATTAAATTATGCAGCAAAGTCCTTAAATAATGCAGCAGAGTCCTTAAATACCGCAGCAGATTGCTTAAATAATGTAGCAGAGTCCTTAAATAATGCAACAGAGTCCTTAAATAATGCAGCAGAGTCCTTAAATAATGCAACAAAGTCCTTAAATAATGCAGCAGAGTCCTTAAATACTGAAGCAGAGTCCTTAAATATTGCAGCAAAGTCTTTAAATAATGCAGCAGAGTCCTTAAATACCGCAGCAGAGTCCTTAAATATTGCAGCAAAGTACTTAAATAATGCAGCAGAGTCCTTAAATAATGCAACAAAGTCCTTAAATAATGCAGCAGAATCCTTAAATAATGCAACAAAGTCCTTAAGTAATAATGAAGAGTCCTTAAATACCGCAGCAGAGTCATTAAATAATGCAGCAAAGTCCTTAAATAATGCAGCAGAGTCCTTAAGTACCGCAGCAGAGTGCTTAAATAATGCAACAGAGTCTTCAAATGCTTCAGCAGAGTCATGAAATAATGCAGCATAGTCCTTAAATAATGCAGCAAATTCATTAAATAATGCAGCAGAGACTTTAAATAATGCAACAAAGTCCTTAAATAATGCAGCAGAGTCCTTAAATAATGCTGCAGAGTCCTTAAATATTGCAGCAAATTCCTTAAATAATGCAGCAGAGTCCTTAAATACCGCAGCAGAGTCCTTACATAATGCAACAAAGTCACTAAATAATGCAGCAGAGTCCTTAAATAATGAAGCAGAGTCCTTAAATAATGCAGCAAATTCCTTAAATAATGTAGCAGAGTCCTTAAAAAATGCAACAAAATCCTTAAATAATGCAGCAGAATCCTTAAATAATGCAGCAAAGTCCTTAAATAATGCAACAGAGTCCTTAAATACTGAAGCAGAGTCCTTAAATAATGCAGCAGAGTCCTTAAATAATGCAACAGAGTTCTAAAATGCTTCAGCAGAGTCATTAAATAATGCAGCAGAGTCCTTAAATAATGCAGCAGAGTCCTTAAATAATGCAACAAAGTCCTTAAATAATGCAGCAGAGTCCTGAAATACTGAAGCAGAGTCCTTATCTTTGCAGCAAAGTCCTTAAATACCGCAGCAGAGTCATTAAATAATGCAGCAAAGTCCTTAAATAATGCAGCAGAGTCCTTAAATACCACAGCAGATTGCTTAAATAATGTAGCAGAGTCCTTAAATAATGCAACATAGTCCTTAAATAATGCAGCAGAGTCCTTAAATAATGCAACAAAGTCCTTAAATAATGCAGCAGAGTCCTTAAATACTGAAGCAGAGTCCTTAAATATTGCAGCAAAGTCCTTAAATAATGCAGCAGAGTCCTTAAATACTGAAGCAGAGTCCTTAAATATTGCAGCAAAGTACTTAAATAATGCAGCAAAGTCCTTAAATAATGCAGCAGAGTCCTTAAATACCGCAGCAGAGTGCTTAAATAATGCAGCAGAGTCCTTAAATAATGCAACAAAGTCTTTAAATAATGCAGCAGAGTTCTTAAATACAAAGTCCTTAAGTAATAATGCAGAGTCCTTAAATACCGCATCAGAGTCCTTAAATAATGCAACAGAGTTCTAAAATGCTTCAGCAGAGTCATTAAATAATGCAGCAGAGTACTTAAATAATGCAGCAGAGTCCTTAAATAATGCAACAAAGTCCTTAAATAATGCAGCAGAGTCCTGAAATACTGAAGCAGAGTCCTTATCTTTGCAGCAAAGTCCTTAAATACCGCAGCAGAGTCATTAAATAATGCAGCAAAGTCCTTAAATAATGCAGCAGAGTCCTTAAATACCACAGCAGATTGCTTAAATAATGTAGCAGAGTCCTTAAATATTGCAGCAAAGTCCTTAAATAATGCAGCAGAGTCCTTAAATACCGCAGCAGAGTCCTTAAATATTGCAGCAAAGTACTTAAATAATGCAGCAGAGTCCTTAAATAATGCAACAAAGTCCTTAAATAATGCAGCAGAATCCTTAAATAATGCAACAAAGTCCTTAAGTAATAATGAAGAGTCCGTAAATACCGCAGCAGAGTCATTAAATAATGCAGCAAAGTCCTTAAATAATGCAGCAGAGTCCTTAAGTACCGCAGCAGAGTGCTTAAATAATGCAACAGAGTCCTCATATGCTTCAGCAGAGTCATGAAATAATGCAGCATAGTCCTTAAATAATGCAGCAGAGACCTTAAATAATGCAACAAAGTCCTTAAATAATGCAGCAGAGTCCTTAAATAATGCAGCAAAGTCCTTAAATAATGCTGCAGAGTCCTTAAATATTGCAGAAAAATTCCTTAAATAATGCAGCAGAGTCCTTAAATACCGCAGCAGAGTCCTTACATAATGCAACAAAGTCACTAAATAATGCAGCAGAGTCCTTAAATAATGAAGCAGAGTCCTTAAATAATGCAGCAAATTCCTTAAATAATGTAGCAGAGTCCTTAAAAAATGCAACAAAATCCTTAAATAATGCAGCAGAATCCTTAAATAATGCAGCAAAGTCCTTAAATAATGCAACAGAGTCCTTAAATACTGAAGCAGAGTCCTTAAATAATGCAGCAGAGTCCTTAAATAATGCAGCAGAGTTCTAAAATGCTTCAGCAGAGTCCTTAAATATTGCAACAAAGTCCTAAAATAATGCAGCAGAATCCTTAAATACCGCAGCAGAGTCCTTAAATATTGCAGCAAAGTACTTAAATAAGGCAGCAGAGTCCTTAAATAATGCAACAAAGTCCTTCAATAATGCAGCATAGTCCTTAACTAATGCAACAAAGTCAATAAATAATGCAGCAGAGTCCTTAAATAATGCAGCAACGTCCTTAAATAATGCAGCAGAGTCCTTAGATAATGCAACAACGTCCTTAAATAATGCAGCAGAGTCCTTAAATACCGCAGCAGAGTACTTAAATAATTCAGCAAAGTCCTTAAATAATGCAGCAGAGTCCTTAAATAATGCAGCAGAGTCCTCAAATGCTTCAGCAGAGTCAATACATAATGCAGCAGAGTCCTTAAATAATGCAACAAAGTCCTTAAATAATGCAGCAGAGTCCTTAAATAATGCAGCAAAGTCCTTAAATAAAGCAGCAGAGTCCTTACATAATGCAACAAAGTCCTTAAATAATGCAGCCGAGTCCTTAAATACTGAAGCAGAGTCCTTAAATTTGCAGCAAAGTCCTTAAATACCGCAGCAGAGTCATTAAATAATGCAGCAAAGTCCTTAAATAATGCAGCAGAGTCCTTAAATACAGCAGCAGATTGCTTTAATAATGTAGCAGAGTCCTTAAATAATGCAACAGAGTCCTTAAATAATGCAGCAGAGTCCTTAAATAATGCAACATAGTTCTTAAATAATGCAGCAAAGTCCTTAAATTATGCAGCAGAGTCCTTAAATACCGCAGCAGATTGCTTATATAATGTAGCAGAGTCCTTAAATAATGCAACAGAGTCCTTAAATAATGCAGCAGAGTCCTCAAAAGCTTCAGAAGAGTCATTAAATAATGCAGCAGAGTCCTTAAATAATGTAGCAAATTCATTAAATAATGCAGCAGAGACCTTAAATAATGCAACAAAGTCCTTAAATTATGCAGCCGAGTCCTTAAATAATACAGCAAAGCCCTTAAATAATGCAGCAGAGTCGTTAAGTAATGCAGCAAATTACTTAAATAATGCAGCAGTGTACTTAAATAATGCAACAAAGTCCATAAATAATGAAGCAAAGTCCTTAAATAATGCAGCAGAGTCCTTAAATACCGCAGCAGAGAACTTAAATAATGCAAGAAAGTCCCTAAATAATGCAGTAGAGTCCTTAAATCCTGAAGCAGAGTCCTAAAATAATGCAGCTAATTCCTTAAATAATGCAGTAGAGTCCTTAAATACCGCAGCAGAGTCCTTAAATAATTCAGCAAAGTCCTTAAATAATGCAGCAGAGTCCTTAAATTTTACAGCAGAGTCCTTAAGTGCCACAGCAGAGTCCTTAAATACCGCAGCAGAGTGCTTAAATAATGCAGCAGAGTCCTTAAATAATGCAGCAAAGTCCTTAAATACTGAAGCAGAGTCCTTAAATATTGCAACAAAGTCCTAAAATAATGCAGCAGAGTCCTTAAATACCGCAGCAGAGTCGTTAAATATTGCAGCAAAGTACTTAAATAATGCAGCAGAGTCCTTAAATACCGCAGCAGATTGCTTAAATAATGTAGCAGAGTCCTTAAATAAAGCAACAGAGTCCTTAAATAATGCAGCAGAGTCCTTAAATAATGCAACAAAGTCCTTAAATAATGCAGCAGAGTCCTTAAATACTGAAGCAGAGTCCTTAAATTTGCAGCAAAGTCCTTAAATACCGCAGCAGACTCATTAAATAATGCAGCAAAGTCCTTAAATAATGCAGCAGAGTCCTTAAATACCGCAGCAGATTGCTTTAATAATGTAGCAGAGTCCTTAAATAATGCAACAGAGTCCTTAAATAATGCAGCAGAGTCCTTAAATAATGCAACTTAGTTCTTAAATAATGCAGCAAAGTCCTTAAATTATGCAGCAGAGTCCTTAAATACCGCAGCAGATTGCTTATATAATGTAGCAGAGTCCTTAAATAATGCAACAGAGTCCTTAAATAATGCAGCAGAGTCCTCAAAAGCTTCAGAAGAGTCATTAAATAATGCAGCAGAGTCCTTAAATAATGTAGCAAATTCATTAAATAATGCAGCAGAGACCTTAAATAATGCAACAAAGTCCTTAAATTATGCAGCCGAGTCCTTAAATAATACAGCAAAGCCCTTAAATAATGCAGCAGAGTCGTTAAGTAATGCAGCAAATTACTTAAATAATGCAGCAGTGTACTTAAATAATGCAACAAAGTCCATAAATAATGAAGCAAAGTCCTTAAATAATGCAGCAGAGTCCTTAAATACCGCAGCAGAGAACTTAAATAATGCAAGAAAGTCCCTAAATAATGCAGTAGAGTCCTTAAATCCTGAAGCAGAGTCCTAAAATAATGCAGCTAATTCCTTAAATAATGCAGTAGAGTCCTTAAATACCGCAGCAGAATCCTTAAATAATTCAGCAAAGTCCTTAAATAATGCAGCAGAGTCCTTAAATTTTACAGCAGAGTCCTTAAGTGCCACAGCAGAGTCCTTAAATACCGCAGCAGAGTGCTTAAATAATGCAGCAGAGTCCTTAAATAATGCAGCAAAGTCCTTAAATACTGAAGCAGAGTCCTTAAATATTGCAACAAAGTCCTAAAATAATGCAGCAGAGTCCTTAAATACCGCAGCAGAGTCGTTAAATATTGCAGCAAAGTACTTAAATAATGCAGCAGAGTCCTTAAATACCGCAGCAGATTGCTTAAATAATGTAGCAGAGTCCTTAAATAATGCAACAGAGTCCTTAAATAATGCAGCAGAGTCCTTAAATAATGCAACAAAGTCCTTAAATAATGCAGCAGAGTCCTTAAATACTGAAGCAGAGTCCTTAAATATTGCAGCAAAGTCCTTAAATAATGCATCAGAGTCCTTAAATACCGCAGCCGATTACTTAAATAATTCAACAAAGTCCTTAAATAATGCAGCAGAGTCCTTAAGTGCCACAGCAGAGTCCTTAAATACCGCAGCGGAGTGCTTAAATAATGCAGCAGAGTCCTTAAATAATGCAGCACCATCCTTAAATAATGCAGCAAAGTCCTTAAATACTGAAGCAGAGTGCTTAAATATTGCAAAAAAGTCCTAAAATAATGCAGCAGAATCCTTTAATACCGCAGCAGAGTCCTTAAATATTGCAGAAAAGTACTTAAATAATGCAGCAGAGTCCTTAAATAATGCAACAAATTCCTTAAATAATGCAGCATAGTCCTTAACTAATGCAACAAAGTCTATAAATAAGGCAGCAGAGTCCTTAAATAATGCAGCAAAGTCCTTAAATAATGCAGCAGAGTCCTTAGATAATGCAGCAACGTCCTTAAATAATGCAGCAGAGTGCTTAAATAATGCAGCA
This sequence comes from Phyllobates terribilis, assembly GCF_046119375.1. Classification (NCBI taxonomy): domain Eukaryota; kingdom Metazoa; phylum Chordata; class Amphibia; order Anura; family Dendrobatidae; genus Phyllobates; species Phyllobates terribilis. Next base: position 3,911,057 of record NW_027362840.1, on the reverse strand, counting down.
GAGTACTTAAATAATTCAGCAAAGTCCTTAAATAATGCAGCAGAGTCCTTAAATAATGCAGCAGAGTCCTCAAATGCTTCAGCAGGGTGAATACATAATGCAGCAGAGTCCTTAAATAATGCAACAAAGTCCTTAAATAATGCAGCAGAGTCCTTAAATAATGCAGCAAAGTCCTTAAATAAAGCAGCAGAGTCCTTAAATAATGCAACAAAGTCCTTAAATAATGCAGCAGAGTCCTTAAATACTGAAGCAGAGTCCATATCTTTGCAGAAAAGTCCTTAAATACCGCAGCAGAGTCATTAAATTATGCAGCAAAGTCCTTAAATAATGCAGCAGAGTCCTTAAATACCGCAGCAGATTGCTTAAATAATGTAGCAGAGTCCTTAAATAATGCAACAGAGTCCTTAAATAATGCAGCAGAGTCCTTAAATAATGCAACAAAGTCCTTAAATAATGCAGCAGAGTCCTTAAATACTGAAGCAGAGTCCTTAAATATTGCAGCAAAGTCTTTAAATAATGCAGCAGAGTCCTTAAATACCGCAGCAGAGTCCTTAAATATTGCAGCAAAGTACTTAAATAATGCAGCAGAGTCCTTAAATAATGCAACAAAGTCCTTAAATAATGCAGCAGAATCCTTAAATAATGCAACAAAGTCCTTAAGTAATAATGAAGAGTCCTTAAATACCGCAGCAGAGTCATTAAATAATGCAGCAAAGTCCTTAAATAATGCAGCAGAGTCCTTAAGTACCGCAGCAGAGTGCTTAAATAATGCAACAGAGTCTTCAAATGCTTCAGCAGAGTCATGAAATAATGCAGCATAGTCCTTAAATAATGCAGCAAATTCATTAAATAATGCAGCAGAGACTTTAAATAATGCAACAAAGTCCTTAAATAATGCAGCAGAGTCCTTAAATAATGCTGCAGAGTCCTTAAATATTGCAGCAAATTCCTTAAATAATGCAGCAGAGTCCTTAAATACCGCAGCAGAGTCCTTACATAATGCAACAAAGTCACTAAATAATGCAGCAGAGTCCTTAAATAATTAAGCAGAGTCCTTAAATAATGCAGCAAATTCCTTAAATAATGTAGCAGAGTCCTTAAAAAATGCAACAAAATCCTTAAATAATGCAGCAGAATCCTTAAATAATGCAGCAAAGTCCTTAAATAATGCAACAGAGTCCTTAAATACTGAAGCAGAGTCCTTAAATAATGCAGCAGAGTCCTTAAATAATGCAACAGAGTTCTAAAATGCTTCAGCAGAGTCATTAAATAATGCAGCAGAGTCCTTAAATAATGCAGCAGAGTCCTTAAATAATGCAACAAAGTCCTTAAATAATGCAGCAGAGTCCTGAAATACTGAAGCAGAGTCCTTATCTTTGCAGCAAAGTCCTTAAATACCGCAGCAGAGTCATTAAATAATGCAGCAAAGTCCTTAAATAATGCAGCAGAGTCCTTAAATACCACAGCAGATTGCTTAAATAATGTAGCAGAGTCCTTAAATAATGCAACATAGTCCTTAAATAATGCAGCAGAGTCCTTAAATAATGCAACAAAGTCCTTAAATAATGCAGCAGAGTCCTTAAATACTGAAGCAGAGTCCTTAAATATTGCAGCAAAGTCCTTAAATAATGCAGCAGAGTCCTTAAATACTGAAGCAGAGTCCTTAAATATTGCAGCAAAGTACTTAAATAATGCAGCAAAGTCCTTAAATAATGCAGCAGAGTCCTTAAATACCGCAGCAGAGTGCTTAAATAATGCAGCAGAGTCCTTAAATAATGCAACAAAGTCTTTAAATAATGCAGCAGAGTTCTTAAATGCAAAGTCCTTAAGTAATAATGCAGAGTCCTTAAATACCGCATCAGAGTCCTTAAATAATGCAACAGAGTTCTAAAATGCTTCAGCAGAGTCATTAAATAATGCAGCAGAGTACTTAAATAATGCAGCAGAGTCCTTAAATAATGCAACAAAGTCCTTAAATAATGCAGCAGAGTCCTGAAATACTGAAGCAGAGTCCTTATCTTTGCAGCAAAGTCCTTAAATACCGCAGCAGAGTCATTAAATAATGCAGCAAAGTCCTTAAATAATGCAGCAGAGTCCTTAAATACCACAGCAGATTGCTTAAATAATGTAGCAGAGTCCTTAAATATTGCAGCAAAGTCCTTAAATAATGCAGCAGAGTCCTTAAATACCGCAGCAGAGTCCTTAAATATTGCAGCAAAGTACTTAAATAATGCAGCAGAGTCCTTAAATAATGCAACAAAGTCCTTAAATAATGCAGCAGAATCCTTAAATAATGCAACAAAGTCCTTAAGTAATAATGAAGAGTCCGTAAATACCGCAGCAGAGTCATTAAATAATGCAGCAAAGTCCTTAAATAATGCAGCAGACTCCTTAAGTACCGCAGCAGAGTGCTTAAATAATGCAACAGAGTCCTCATATGCTTCAGCAGAGTCATGAAATAATGCAGCATAGTCCTTAAATAATGCAGCAGAGACCTTAAATAATGCAACAAAGTCCTTAAATAATGCAGCAGAGTCCTTAAATAATGCAGCAAAGTCCTTAAATAATGCTGCAGAGTCCTTAAATATTGCAGAAAAATTCCTTAAATAATGCAGCAGAGTCCTTAAATACCGCAGCAGAGTCCTTACATAATGCAACAAAGTCACTAAATAATGCAGCAGAGTCCTTAAATAATGAAGCAGAGTCCTTAAATAATGCAGCAAATTCCTTAAATAATGTAGCAGAGTCCTTAAAAAATGCAACAAAATCCTTAAATAATGCAGCAGAATCCTTAAATAATGCAGCAAAGTCCTTAAATAATGCAACAGAGTCCTTAAATACTGAAGCAGAGTCCTTAAATAATGCAGCAGAGTCCTTAAATAATGCAGCAGAGTTCTAAAATGCTTCAGCAGAGTCCTTAAATATTGCAACAAAGTCCTAAAATAATGCAGCAGAATCCTTAAATACCGCAGCAGAGTCCTTAAATATTGCAGCAAAGTACTTAAATAAGGCAGCAGAGTCCTTAAATAATGCAACAAAGTCCTTCAATAATGCAGCATAGTCCTTAACTAATGCAACAAAGTCAATAAATAATGCAGCAGAGTCCTTAAATAATGCAGCAACATCCTTAAATAATGCAGCAGAGTCCTTAGATAATGCAACAACGTCCTTAAATAATGCAGCAGAGTCCTTAAATACCGCAGCAGAGTACTTAAATAATTCAGCAAAGTCCTTAAATAATGCAGCAGAGTCCTTAAATAATGCAGCAGAGTCCTCAAATGCTTCAGCAGAGTCAATACATAATGCAGCAGAGTCCTTAAATAATGCAACAAAGTCCTTAAATAATGCAGCAGAGTCCTTAAATAATGCAGCAAAGTCCTTAAATAAAGCAGCAGAGTCCTTACATAATGCAACAAAGTCCTTAAATAATGCAGCCGAGTCCTTAAATACTGAAGCAGAGTCCTTAAATTTGCAGCAAAGTCCTTAAATACCGCAGCAGAGTCATTAAATAATGCAGCAAAGTCCTTAAATAATGCAGCAGAGTCCTTAAATACCGCAGCAGATTGCTTTAATAATGTAGCAGAGTCCTTAAATAATGCAACAGAGTCCTTAAATAATGCAGCAGAGTCCTTAAATAATGCAACATAGTTCTTAAATAATGCAGCAAAGTCCTTAAATTATGCAGCAGAGTCCTTAAATACCGCAGCAGATTGCTTATATAATGTAGCAGAGTCCTTAAATAATGCAACAGAGTCCTTAAATAATGCAGCAGAGTCCTCAAAAGCTTCAGAAGAGTCATTAAATAATGCAGCAGAGTCCTTAAATAATGTAGCAAATTCATTAAATAATGCAGCAGAGACCTTAAATAATGCAACAAAGTCCTTAAATTATGCAGCCGAGTCCTTAAATAATACAGCAAAGCCCTTAAATAATGCAGCAGAGTCGTTAAGTAATGCAGCAAATTACTTAAATAATGCAGCAGTGTACTTAAATAATGCAACAAAGTCCATAAATAATGAAGCAAAGTCCTTAAATAATGCAGCAGAGTCCTTAAATACCGCAGCAGAGAACTTAAATAATGCAAGAAAGTCCCTAAATAATGCAGTAGAGTCCTTAAATCCTGAAGCAGAGTCCTAAAATAATGCAGCTAATTCCTTAAATAATGCAGTAGAGTCCTTAAATACCGCAGCAGAGTCCTTAAATAATTCAGCAAAGTCCTTAAATAATGCAGCAGAGTCCTTAAATTTTACAGCAGAGTCCTTAAGTGCCACAGCAGAGTCCTTAAATACCGCAGCAGAGTGCTTAAATAATGCAGCAGAGTCCTTAAATAATGCAGCAAAGTCCTTAAATACTGAAGCAGAGTCTTTAAATATTGCAACAAAGTCCTAAAATAATGCAGCAGAGTCCTTAAATACCGCAGCAGAGTCGTTAAATATTGCAGCAAAGTACTTAAATAATGCAGCAGAGTCCTTAAATACCGCAGCAGATTGCTTAAATAATGTAGCAGAGTCCTTAAATAATGCAACAGAGTCCTTAAATAATGCAGCAGAGTCCTTAAATAATGCAACAAAGTCCTTAAATAATGCAGCAGAGTCCTTAAATACTGAAGCAGAGTCCTTAAATTTGCAGCAAAGTCCTTAAATACCGCAGCAGAGTCATTAAATAATGCAGCAAAGTCCTTAAATAATGCAGCAGAGTCCTTAAATACCGCAGCAGATTGCTTTAATAATGTAGCAGAGTCCTTAAATAATGCAACAGAGTCCTTAAATAATGCAGCAGAGTCCTTAAATAATGCAACTTAGTTCTTAAATAATGCAGCAAAGTCCTTAAATTATGCAGCAGAGTCCTTAAATACCGCAGCAGATTGCTTATATAATGTAGCAGAGTCCTTAAATAATGCAACAGAGTCCTTAAATAATGCAGCAGAGTCCTCAAAAGCTTCAGAAGAGTCATTAAATAATGCAGCAGAGTCCTTAAATAATGTAGCAAATTCATTAAATAATGCAGCAGAGACCTTAAATAATGCAACAAAGTCCTTAAATTATGCAGCCGAGTCCTTAAATAATACAGCAAAGCCCTTAAATAATGCAGCAGAGTCGTTAAGTAATGCAGCAAATTACTTAAATAATGCAGCAGTGTACTTAAATAATGCAACAAAGTCCATAAATAATGAAGCAAAGTCCTTAAATAATGCAGCAGAGTCCTTAAATACCGCAGCAGAGAACTTAAATAATGCAAGAAAGTCCCTAAATAATGCAGTAGAGTCCTTAAATCCTGAAGCAGAGTCCTAAAATAATGCAGCTAATTCCTTAAATAATGCAGTAGAGTCCTTAAATACCGCAGCAGAATCCTTAAATAATTCAGCAAAGTCCTTAAATAATGCAGCAGAGTCCTTAAATTTTACAGCAGAGTCCTTAAGTGCCACAGCAGAGTCCTTAAATACCGCAGCAGAGTGCTTAAATAATGCAGCAGAGTCCTTAAATAATGCAGCAAAGTCCTTAAATACTGAAGCAGAGTCCTTAAATATTGCAACAAAGTCCTAAAATAATGCAGCAGAGTCCTTAAATACCGCAGCAGAGTCGTTAAATATTGCAGCAAAGTACTTAAATAATGCAGCAGAGTCCTTAAATACCGCAGCAGATTGCTTAAATAATGTAGCAGAGTCCTTAAATAATGCAACAGAGTCCTTAAATAATGCAGCAGAGTCCTTAAATAATGCAACAAAGTCCTTAAATAATGCAGCAGAGTCCTTAAATACTGAAGCAGAGTCCTTAAATATTGCAGCAAAGTCCTTAAATAATGCATCAGAGTCCTTAAATAACGCAGCCGATTACTTAAATAATTCAACAAAGTCCTTAAATAATGCAGCAGAGTCCTTAAGTGCCACAGCAGAGTCCTTAAATACCGCAGCGGAGTGCTTAAATAATGCAGCAGAGTCCTTAAATAATGCAGCACCATCCTTAAATAATGCAGCAAAGTCCTTAAATACTGAAGCAGAGTGCTTAAATATTGCAAAAAAGTCCTAAAATAATGCAGCAGAATCCTTTAATACCGCAGCAGAGTCCTTAAAAATTGCAGAAAAGTACTTAAATAATGCAGCAGAGTCCTTAAATAATGCAACAAATTCCTTAAATAATGCAGCATAGTCCTTAACTAATGCAACAAAGTCTATAAATAAGGCAGCAGAGTCCTTAAATAATGCAGCAAAGTCCTTAAATAATGCAGCAGAGTCCTTAGATAATGCAGCAACGTCCTTAAATAATGCAGCAGAGTGCTTAAATAATGCAGCAGAGTACTTAAATAATTCAGCAAAGTCCTTAAATAATGCAGCAGAGTCCTTAAATAATGCAGCAGAGTCCTCAAATGCTTCAGCAGGGTGAATACATAATGCAGCAGAGTCCTTAAATAATGCAACAAAGTCCTTAAATAATGCAGCAGAGTCCTTAAATAATGCAGCAAAGTCCTTAAATAAAGCAGCAGAGTCCTTAAATAATGCAACAAAGTCCTTAAATAATGCAGCAGAGTCCTTAAATACTGAAGCAGAGTCCATATCTTTGCAGAAAAGTCCTTAAATACCGCAGCAGAGTCATTAAATTATGCAGCAAAGTCCTTAAATAATGCAGCAGAGTCCTTAAATACCGCAGCAGATTGCTTAAATAATGTAGCAGAGTCCTTAAATAATGCAACAGAGTCCTTAAATAATGCAGCAGAGTCCTTAAATAATGCAACAAAGTCCTTAAATAATGCAGCAGAGTCCTTAAATACTGAAGCAGAGTCCTTAAATATTGCAGCAAAGTCTTTAAATAATGCAGCAGAGTCCTTAAATACCGCAGCAGAGTCCTTAAATATTGCAGCAAAGTACTTAAATAATGCAGCAGAGTCCTTAAATAATGCAACAAAGTCCTTAAATAATGCAGCAGAATCCTTAAATAATGCAACAAAGTCCTTAAGTAATAATGAAGAGTCCTTAAATACCGCAGCAGAGTCATTAAATAATGCAGCAAAGTCCTTAAATAATGCAGCAGAGTCCTTAAGTACCGCAGCAGAGTGCTTAAATAATGCAACAGAGTCTTCAAATGCTTCAGCAGAGTCATGAAATAATGCAGCATAGTCCTTAAATAATGCAGCAAATTCATTAAATAATGCAGCAGAGACTTTAAATAATGCAACAAAGTCCTTAAATAATGCAGCAGAGTCCTTAAATAATGCTGCAGAGTCCTTAAATATTGCAGCAAATTCCTTAAATAATGCAGCAGAGTCCTTAAATACCGCAGCAGAGTCCTTACATAATGCAACAAAGTCACTAAATAATGCAGCAGAGTCCTTAAATAATGAAGCAGAGTCCTTAAATAATGCAGCAAATTCCTTAAATAATGTAGCAGAGTCCTTAAAAAATGCAACAAAATCCTTAAATAATGCAGCAGAATCCTTAAATAATGCAGCAAAGTCCTTAAATAATGCAACAGAATCCTTAAATACTGAAGCAGAGTCCTTAAATAATGCAGCAGAGTCCTTAAATAATGCAACAGAGTTCTAAAATGCTTCAGCAGAGTCATTAAATAATGCAGCAGAGTCCTTAAATAATGCAGCAGAGTCCTTAAATAATGCAACAAAGTCCTTAAATAATGCAGCAGAGTCCTGAAATACTGAAGCAGAGTCCTTATCTTTGCAGCAAAGTCCTTAAATACCGCAGCAGAGTCATTAAATAATGCAGCAAAGTCCTTAAATAATGCAGCAGAGTCCTTAAATACCACAGCAGATTGCTTAAATAATGTAGCAGAGTCCTTAAATAATGCAACATAGTCCTTAAATAATGCAGCAGAGTCCTTAAATAATGCAACAAAGTCCTTAAATAATGCAGCAGAGTCCTTAAATACTGAAGCAGAGTCCTTAAATATTGCAGCAAAGTCCTTAAATAATGCAGCAGAGTCCTTAAATACTGAAGCAGAGTCCTTAAATATTGCAGCAAAGTACTTAAATAATGCAGCAAAGTCCTTAAATAATGCAGCAGAGTCCTTAAATACCGCAGCAGAGTGCTTAAATAATGCAGCAGAGTCCTTAAATAATGCAACAAAGTCTTTAAATAATGCAGCAGAGTTCTTAAATACAAAGTCCTTAAGTAATAATGCAGAGTCCTTAAATACCGCATCAGAGTCCTTAAATAATGCAACAGAGTTCTAAAATGCTTCAGCAGAGTCATTAAATAATGCAGCAGAGTACTTAAATAATGCAGCAGAGTCCTTAAATAATGCAACAAAGTCCTTAAATAATGCAGCAGAGTCCTGAAATACTGAAGCAGAGTCCTTATCTTTGCAGCAAAGTCCTTAAATACCGCAGCAGAGTCATTAAATAATGCAGCAAAGTCCTTAAATAATGCAGCAGAGTCCTTAAATACCACAGCAGATTGCTTAAATAATGTAGCAGAGTCCTTAAATATTGCAGCAAAGTCCTTAAATAATGCAGCAGAGTCCTTAAATACCGCAGCAGAGTCCTTAAATATTGCAGCAAAGTACTTAAATAATGCAGCAGAGTCCTTAAATAATGCAACAAAGTCCTTAAATAATGCAGCAGAATCCTTAAATAATGCAACAAAGTCCTTAAGTAATAATGAAGAGTCCGTAAATACCGCAGCAGAGTCATTAAATAATGCAGCAAAGTCCTTAAATAATGCAGCAGAGTCCTTAAGTACCGCAGCAGAGTGCTTAAATAATGCAACAGAGTCCTCATATGCTTCAGCAGAGTCATGAAATAATGCAGCATAGTCCTTAAATAATGCAGCAGAGACCTTAAATAATGCAACAAAGTCCTTAAATAATGCAGCAGAGTCCTTAAATAATGCAGCAAAGTCCTTAAATAATGCTGCAGAGTCCTTAAATATTGCAGAAAAATTCCTTAAATAATGCAGCAGAGTCCTTAAATACCGCAGCAGAGTCCTTACATAATGCAACAAAGTCACTAAATAATGCAGCAGAGTCCTTAAATAATGAAGCAGAGTCCTTAAATAATGCAGCAAATTCCTTAAATAATGTAGCAGAGTCCTTAAAAAATGCAACAAAATCCTTAAATAATGCAGCAGAATCCTTAAATAATGCAGCAAAGTCCTTAAATAATGCAACAGAGTCCTTAAATACTGAAGCAGAGTCCTTAAATAATGCAGCAGAGTCCTTAAATAATGCAGCAGAGTTCTAAAATGCTTCAGCAGAGTCCTTAAATATTGCAACAAAGTCCTAAAATAATGCAGCAGAATCCTTAAATACCGCAGCAGAGTCCTTAAATATTGCAGCAAAGTACTTAAATAAGGCAGCAGAGTCCTTAAATAATGCAACAAAGTCCTTCAATAATGCAGCATAGTCCTTAACTAATGCAACAAAGTCAATAAATAATGCAGCAGAGTCCTTAAATAATGCAGCAACGTCCTTAAATAATGCAGCAGAGTCCTTAGATAATGCAACAACGTCCTTAAATAATGCAGCAGAGTCCTTAAATACCGCAGCAGAGTACTTAAATAATTCAGCAAAGTCCTTAAATAATGCAGCAGAGTCCTTAAATAATGCAGCAGAGTCCTCAAATGCTTCAGCAGAGTCAATACATAATGCAGCAGAGTCCTTAAATAATGCAACAAAGTCCTTAAATAATGCAGCAGAGTCCTTAAATAATGCAGCAAAGTCCTTAAATAAAGCAGCAGAGTCCTTACATAATGCAACAAAGTCCTTAAATAATGCAGCCGAGTCCTTAAATACTGAAGCAGAGTCCTTAAATTTGCAGCAAAGTCCTTAAATACCGCAGCAGAGTCATTAAATAATGCAGCAAAGTCCTTAAATAATGCAGCAGAGTCCTTAAATACAGCAGCAGATTGCTTTAATAATGTAGCAGAGTCCTTAAATAATGCAACAGAGTCCTTAAATAATGCAGCAGAGTCCTTAAATAATGCAACATAGTTCTTAAATAATGCAGCAAAGTCCTTAAATTATGCAGCAGAGTCCTTAAATACCGCAGCAGATTGCTTATATAATGTAGCAGAGTCCTTAAATAATGCAACAGAGTCCTTAAATAATGCAGCAGAGTCCTCAAAAGCTTCAGAAGAGTCATTAAATAATGCAGCAGAGTCCTTAAATAATGTAGCAAATTCATTAAATAATGCAGCAGAGACCTTAAATAATGCAACAAAGTCCTTAAATTATGCAGCCGAGTCCTTAAATAATACAGCAAAGCCCTTAAATAATGCAGCAGAGTCGTTAAGTAATGCAGCAAATTACTTAAATAATGCAGCAGTGTACTTAAATAATGCAACAAAGTCCATAAATAATGAAGCAAAGTCCTTAAATAATGCAGCAGAGTCCTTAAATACCGCAGCAGAGAACTTAAATAATGCAAGAAAGTCCCTAAATAATGCAGTAGAGTCCTTAAATCCTGAAGCAGAGTCCTAAAATAATGCAGCTAATTCCTTAAATAATGCAGTAGAGTCCTTAAATACCGCAGCAGAGTCCTTAAATAATTCAGCAAAGTCCTTAAATAATGCAGCAGAGTCCTTAAATTTTACAGCAGAGTCCTTAAGTGCCACAGCAGAGTCCTTAAATACCGCAGCAGAGTGCTTAAATAATGCAGCAGAGTCCTTAAATAATGCAGCAAAGTCCTTAAATACTGAAGCAGAGTCCTTAAATATTGCAACAAAGTCCTAAAATAATGCAGCAGAGTCCTTAAATACCGCAGCAGAGTCGTTAAATATTGCAGCAAAGTACTTAAATAATGCAGCAGAGTCCTTAAATACCGCAGCAGATTGCTTAAATAATGTAGCAGAGTCCTTAAATAATGCAACAGAGTCCTTAAATAATGCAGCAGAGTCCTTAAATAATGCAACAAAGTCCTTAAATAATGCAGCAGAGTCCTTAAATACTGAAGCAGAGTCCTTAAATTTGCAGCAAAGTCCTTAAATACCGCAGCAGACTCATTAAATAATGCAGCAAAGTCCTTAAATAATGCAGCAGAGTCCTTAAATACCGCAGCAGATTGCTTTAATAATGTAGCAGAGTCCTTAAATAATGCAACAGAGTCCTTAAATAATGCAGCAGAGTCCTTAAATAATGCAACTTAGTTCTTAAATAATGCAGCAAAGTCCTTAAATTATGCAGCAGAGTCCTTAAATACCGCAGCAGATTGCTTATATAATGTAGCAGAGTCCTTAAATAATGCAACAGAGTCCTTAAATAATGCAGCAGAGTCCTCAAAAGCTTCAGAAGAGTCATTAAATAATGCAGCAGAGTCCTTAAATAATGTAGCAAATTCATTAAATAATGCAGCAGAGACCTTAAATAATGCAACAAAGTCCTTAAATTATGCAGCCGAGTCCTTAAATAATACAGCAAAGCCCTTAAATAATGCAGCAGAGTCGTTAAGTAATGCAGCAAATTACTTAAATAATGCAGCAGTGTACTTAAATAATGCAACAAAGTCCATAAATAATGAAGCAAAGTCCTTAAATAATGCAGCAGAGTCCTTAAATACCGCAGCAGAGAACTTAAATAATGCAAGAAAGTCCCTAAATAATGCAGTAGAGTCCTTAAATCCTGAAGCAGAGTCCTAAAATAATGCAGCTAATTCCTTAAATAATGCAGTAGAGTCCTTAAATACCGCAGCAGAATCCTTAAATAATTCAGCAAAGTCCTTAAATAATGCAGCAGAGTCCTTAAATTTTACAGCAGAGTCCTTAAGTGCCACAGCAGAGTCCTTAAATACCGCAGCAGAGTGCTTAAATAATGCAGCAGAGTCCTTAAATAATGCAGCAAAGTCCTTAAATACTGAAGCAGAGTCCTTAAATATTGCAACAAAGTCCTAAAATAATGCAGCAGAGTCCTTAAATACCGCAGCAGAGTCGTTAAATATTGCAGCAAAGTACTTAAATAATGCAGCAGAGTCCTTAAATACCGCAGCAGATTGCTTAAATAATGTAGCAGAGTCCTTAAATAATGCAACAGAGTCCTTAAATAATGCAGCAGAGTCCTTAAATAATGCAACAAAGTCCTTAAATAATGCAGCAGAGTCCTTAAATACTGAAGCAGAGTCCTTAAATATTGCAGCAAAGTCCTTAAATAATGCATCAGAGTCCTTAAATACCGCAGCCGATTACTTAAATAATTCAACAAAGTCCTTAAATAATGCAGCAGAGTCCTTAAGTGCCACAGCAGAGTCCTTAAATACCGCAGCGGAGTGCTTAAATAATGCAGCAGAGTCCTTAAATAATGCAGCACCATCCTTAAATAATGCAGCAAAGTCCTTAAATACTGAAGCAGAGTGCTTAAATATTGCAAAAAAGTCCTAAAATAATGCAGCAGAATCCTTTAATACCGCAGCAGAGTCCTTAAATATTGCAGAAAAGTACTTAAATAATGCAGCAGAGTCCTTAAATAATGCAACAAATTCCTTAAATAATGCAGCATAGTCCTTAACTAATGCAACAAAGTCTATAAATAAGGCAGCAGAGTCCTTAAATAATGCAGCAAAGTCCTTAAATAATGCAGCAGAGTCCTTAGATAATGCAGCAACGTCCTTAAATAATGCAGCAGAGTGCTTAAATAATGCAGCAGAGTACTTAAATAATTCAGCAAAGTCCTTAAATAATGCAGCAGAGTCCTTAAATAATGCAGCAGAGTCCTCAAATGCTTCAGCAGGGTGAATACATAATGCAGCAGAGTCCTTAAATAATGCAACAAAGTCCTTAAATAATGCAGCAGAGTCCTTAAATAATGCAGCAAAGTCCTTAAATAAAGCAGCAGAGTCCTTAAATAATGCAACAAAGTCCTTAAATAATGCAGCAGAGTCCTTAAATACTGAAGCAGAGTCCATATCTTTGCAGAAAAGTCCTTAAATACCGCAGCAGAGTCATTAAATTATGCAGCAAAGTCCTTAAATAATGCAGCAGAGTCCTTAAATACCGCAGCAGATTGCTTAAATAATGTAGCAGAGTCCTTAAATAATGCAACAGAGTCCTTAAATAATGCAGCAGAGTCCTTAAATAATGCAACAAAGTCCTTAAATAATGCAGCAGAGTCCTTAAATACTGAAGCAGAGTCCTTAAATATTGCAGCAAAGTCTTTAAATAATGCAGCAGAGTCCTTAAATACCGCAGCAGAGTCCTTAAATATTGCAGCAAAGTACTTAAATAATGCAGCAGAGTCCTTAAATAATGCAACAAAGTCCTTAAATAATGCAGCAGAATCCTTAAATAATGCAACAAAGTCCTTAAGTAATAATGAAGAGTCCTTAAATACCGCAGCAGAGTCATTAAATAATGCAGCAAAGTCCTTAAATAATGCAGCAGAGTCCTTAAGTACCGCAGCAGAGTGCTTAAATAATGCAACAGAGTCTTCAAATGCTTCAGCAGAGTCATGAAATAATGCAGCATAGTCCTTAAATAATGCAGCAAATTCATTAAATAATGCAGCAGAGACTTTAAATAATGCAACAAAGTCCTTAAATAATGCAGCAGAGTCCTTAAATAATGCTGCAGAGTCCTTAAATATTGCAGCAAATTCCTTAAATAATGCAGCAGAGTCCTTAAATACCGCAGCAGAGTCCTTACATAATGCAACAAAGTCACTAAATAATGCAGCAGAGTCCTTAAATAATTAAGCAGAGTCCTTAAATAATGCAGCAAATTCCTTAAATAATGTAGCAGAGTCCTTAAAAAATGCAACAAAATCCTTAAATAATGCAGCAGAATCCTTAAATAATGCAGCAAAGTCCTTAAATAATGCAACAGAGTCCTTAAATACTGAAGCAGAGTCCTTAAATAATGCAGCAGAGTCCTTAAATAATGCAACAGAGTTCTAAAATGCTTCAGCAGAGTCATTAAATAATGCAGCAGAGTCCTTAAATAATGCAGCAGAGTCCTTAAATAATGCAACAAAGTCCTTAAATAATGCAGCAGAGTCCTGAAATACTGAAGCAGAGTCCTTATCTTTGCAGCAAAGTCCTTAAATACCGCAGCAGAGTCATTAAATAATGCAGCAAAGTCCTTAAATAATGCAGCAGAGTCCTTAAATACCACAGCAGATTGCTTAAATAATGTAGCAGAGTCCTTAAATAATGCAACATAGTCCTTAAATAATGCAGCAGAGTCCTTAAATAATGCAACAAAGTCCTTAAATAATGCAGCAGAGTCCTTAAATACTGAAGCAGAGTCCTTAAATATTGCAGCAAAGTCCTTAAATAATGCAGCAGAGTCCTTAAATACTGAAGCAGAGTCCTTAAATATTGCAGCAAAGTACTTAAATAATGCAGCAAAGTCCTTAAATAATGCAGCAGAGTCCTTAAATACCGCAGCAGAGTGCTTAAATAATGCAGCAGAGTCCTTAAATAATGCAACAAAGTCTTTAAATAATGCAGCAGAGTTCTTAAATACAAAGTCCTTAAGTAATAATGCAGAGTCCTTAAATACCGCATCAGAGTCCTTAAATAATGCAACAGAGTTCTAAAATGCTTCAGCAGAGTCATTAAATAATGCAGCAGAGTACTTAAATAATGCAGCAGAGTCCTTAAATAATGCAACAAAGTCCTTAAATAATGCAGCAGAGTCCTGAAATACTGAAGCAGAGTCCTTATCTTTGCAGCAAAGTCCTTAAATACCGCAGCAGAGTCATTAAATAATGCAGCAAAGTCCTTAAATAATGCAGCAGAGTCCTTAAATACCACAGCAGATTGCTTAAATAATGTAGCAGAGTCCTTAAATATTGCAGCAAAGTCCTTAAATAATGCAGCAGAGTCCTTAAATACCGCAGCAGAGTCCTTAAATATTGCAGCAAAGTACTTAAATAATGCAGCAGAGTCCTTAAATAATGCAACAAAGTCCTTAAATAATGCAGCAGAATCCTTAAATAATGCAACAAAGTCCTTAAGTAATAATGAAGAGTCCGTAAATACCGCAGCAGAGTCATTAAATAATGCAGCAAAGTCCTTAAATAATGCAGCAGAGTCCTTAAGTACCGCAGCAGAGTGCTTAAATAATGCAACAGAGTCCTCATATGCTTCAGCAGAGTCATGAAATAATGCAGCATAGTCCTTAAATAATGCAGCAGAGACCTTAAATAATGCAACAAAGTCCTTAAATAATGCAGCAGAGTCCTTAAATAATGCAGCAAAGTCCTTAAATAATGCTGCAGAGTCCTTAAATATTGCAGAAAAATTCCTTAAATAATGCAGCAGAGTCCTTAAATACCGCAGCAGAGTCCTTACATAATGCAACAAAGTCACTAAATAATGCAGCAGAGTCCTTAAATAATGAAGCAGAGTCCTTAAATAATGCAGCAAATTCCTTAAATAATGTAGCAGAGTCCTTAAAAAATGCAACAAAATCCTTAAATAATGCAGCAGAATCCTTAAATAATGCAGCAAAGTCCTTAAATAATGCAACAGAGTCCTTAAATACTGAAGCAGAGTCCTTAAATAATGCAGCAGAGTCCTTAAATAATGCAGCAGAGTTCTAAAATGCTTCAGCAGAGTCCTTAAATATTGCAACAAAGTCCTAAAATAATGCAGCAGAATCCTTAAATACCGCAGCAGAGTCCTTAAATATTGCAGCAAAGTACTTAAATAAGGCAGCAGAGTCCTTAAATAATGCAACAAAGTCCTTCAATAATGCAGCATAGTCCTTAACTAATGCAACAAAGTCAATAAATAATGCAGCAGAGTCCTTAAATAATGCAGCAACATCCTTAAATAATGCAGCAGAGTCCTTAGATAATGCAACAACGTCCTTAAATAATGCAGCAGAGTCCTTAAATACCGCAGCAGAGTACTTAAATAATTCAGCAAAGTCCTTAAATAATGCAGCAGAGTCCTTAAATAATGCAGCAGAGTCCTCAAATGCTTCAGCAGAGTCAATACATAATGCAGCAGAGTCCTTAAATAATGCAACAAAGTCCTTAAATAATGCAGCAGAGTCCTTAAATAATGCAGCAAAGTCCTTAAATAAAGCAGCAGAGTCCTTACATAATGCAACAAAGTCCTTAAATAATGCAGCCGAGTCCTTAAATACTGAAGCAGAGTCCTTAAATTTGCAGCAAAGTCCTTAAATACCGCAGCAGAGTCATTAAATAATGCAGCAAAGTCCTTAAATAATGCAGCAGAGTCCTTAAATACCGCAGCAGATTGCTTTAATAATGTAGCAGAGTCCTTAAATAATGCAACAGAGTCCTTAAATAATGCAGCAGAGTCCTTAAATAATGCAACATAGTTCTTAAATAATGCAGCAAAGTCCTTAAATTATGCAGCAGAGTCCTTAAATACCGCAGCAGATTGCTTATATAATGTAGCAGAGTCCTTAAATAATGCAACAGAGTCCTTAAATAATGCAGCAGAGTCCTCAAAAGCTTCAGAAGAGTCATTAAATAATGCAGCAGAGTCCTTAAATAATGTAGCAAATTCATTAAATAATGCAGCAGAGACCTTAAATAATGCAACAAAGTCCTTAAATTATGCAGCCGAGTCCTTAAATAATACAGCAAAGCCCTTAAATAATGCAGCAGAGTCGTTAAGTAATGCAGCAAATTACTTAAATAATGCAGCAGTGTACTTAAATAATGCAACAAAGTCCATAAATAATGAAGCAAAGTCCTTAAATAATGCAGCAGAGTCCTTAAATACCGCAGCAGAGAACTTAAATAATGCAAGAAAGTCCCTAAATAATGCAGTAGAGTCCTTAAATCCTGAAGGAGAGTCCTAAAATAATGCAGCTAATTCCTTAAATAATGCAGTAGAGTCCTTAAATACCGCAGCAGAGTCCTTAAATAATTCAGCAAAGTCCTTAAATAATGCAGCAGAGTCCTTAAATTTTACAGCAGAGTCCTTAAGTGCCACAGCAGAGTCCTTAAATACCGCAGCAGAGTGCTTAAATAATGCAGCAGAGTCCTTAAATAATGCAGCAAAGTCCTTAAATACTGAAGCAGAGTCTTTAAATATTGCAACAAAGTCCTAAAATAATGCAGCAGAGTCCTTAAATACCGCAGCAGAGTCGTTAAATATTGCAGCAAAGTACTTAAATAATGCAGCAGAGTCCTTAAATACCGCAGCAGATTGCTTAAATAATGTAGCAGAGTCCTTAAATAATGCAACAGAGTCCTTAAATAATGCAGCAGAGTCCTTAAATAATGCAACAAAGTCCTTAAATAATGCAGCAGAGTCCTTAAATACTGAAGCAGAGTCCTTAAATTTGCAGCAAAGTCCTTAAATACCGCAGCAGAGTCATTAAATAATGCAGCAAAGTCCTTAAATAATGCAGCAGAGTCCTTAAATACCGCAGCAGATTGCTTTAATAATGTAGCAGAGTCCTTAAATAATGCAACAGAGTCCTTAAATAATGCAGCAGAGTCCTTAAATAATGCAACTTAGTTCTTAAATAATGCAGCAAAGTCCTTAAATTATGCAGCAGAGTCCTTAAATACCGCAGCAGATTGCTTATATAATGTAGCAGAGTCCTTAAATAATGCAACAGAGTCCTTAAATAATGCAGCAGAGTCCTCAAAAGCTTCAGAAGAGTCATTAAATAATGCAGCAGAGTCCTTAAATAATGTAGCAAATTCATTAAATAATGCAGCAGAGACCTTAAATAATGCAACAAAGTCCTTAAATTATGCAGCCGAGTCCTTAAATAATACAGCAAAGCCCTTAAATAATGCAGCAGAGTCGTTAAGTAATGCAGCAAATTACTTAAATAATGCAGCAGTGTACTTAAATAATGCAACAAAGTCCATAAATAATGAAGCAAAGTCCTTAAATAATGCAGCAGAGTCCTTAAATACCGCAGCAGAGAACTTAAATAATGCAAGAAAGTCCCTAAATAATGCAGTAGAGTCCTTAAATCCTGAAGCAGAGTCCTAAAATAATGCAGCTAATTCCTTAAATAATGCAGTAGAGTCCTTAAATACCGCAGCAGAATCCTTAAATAATTCAGCAAAGTCCTTAAATAATGCAGCAGAGTCCTTAAATTTTACAGCAGAGTCCTTAAGTGCCACAGCAGAGTCCTTAAATACCGCAGCAGAGTGCTTAAATAATGCAGCAGAGTCCTTAAATAATGCAGCAAAGTCCTTAAATACTGAAGCAGAGTCCTTAAATATTGCAACAAAGTCCTAAAATAATGCAGCAGAGTCCTTAAATACCGCAGCAGAGTCGTTAAATATTGCAGCAAAGTACTTAAATAATGCAGCAGAGTCCTTAAATACCGCAGCAGATTGCTTAAATAATGTAGCAGAGTCCTTAAATAATGCAACAGAGTCCTTAAATAATGCAGCAGAGTCCTTAAATAATGCAACAAAGTCCTTAAATAATGCAGCAGAGTCCTTAAATACTGAAGCAGAGTCCTTAAATATTGCAGCAAAGTCCTTAAATAATGCATCAGAGTCCTTAAATAACGCAGCCGATTACTTAAATAATTCAACAAAGTCCTTAAATAATGCAGCAGAGTCCTTAAGTGCCACAGCAGAGTCCTTAAATACCGCAGCGGAGTGCTTAAATAATGCAGCAGAGTCCTTAAATAATGCAGCACCATCCTTAAATAATGCAGCAAAGTCCTTAAATACTGAAGCAGAGTGCTTAAATATTGCAAAAAAGTCCTAAAATAATGCAGCAGAATCCTTTAATACCGCAGCAGAGTCCTTAAATATTGCAGAAAAGTACTTAAATAATGCAGCAGAGTCCTTAAATAATGCAACAAATTCCTTAAATAATGCAGCATAGTCCTTAACTAATGCAACAAAGTCTATAAATAAGGCAGCAGAGTCCTTAAATAATGCAGCAAAGTCCTTAAATAATGCAGCAGAGTCCTTAGATAATGCAGCAACGTCCTTAAATAATGCAGCAGAGTGCTTAAATAATGCAGCAGAGTACTTAAATAATTCAGCAAAGTCCTTAAATAATGCAGCAGAGTCCTTAAATAATGCAGCAGAGTCCTCAAATGCTTCAGCAGGGTGAATACATAATGCAGCAGAGTCCTTAAATAATGCAACAAAGTCCTTAAATAATGCAGCAGAGTCCTTAAATAATGCAGCAAAGTCCTTAAATAAAGCAGCAGAGTCCTTAAATAATGCAACAAAGTCCTTAAATAATGCAGCAGAGTCCTTAAATACTGAAGCAGAGTCCATATCTTTGCAGAAAAGTCCTTAAATACCGCAGCAGAGTCATTAAATTATGCAGCAAAGTCCTTAAATAATGCAGCAGAGTCCTTAAATACCGCAGCAGATTGCTTAAATAATGTAGCAGAGTCCTTAAATAATGCAACAGAGTCCTTAAATAATGCAGCAGAGTCCTTAAATAATGCAACAAAGTCCTTAAATAATGCAGCAGAGTCCTTAAATACTGAAGCAGAGTCCTTAAATATTGCAGCAAAGTCTTTAAATAATGCAGCAGAGTCCTTAAATACCGCAGCAGAGTCCTTAAATATTGCAGCAAAGTACTTAAATAATGCAGCAGAGTCCTTAAATAATGCAACAAAGTCCTTAAATAATGCAGCAGAATCCTTAAATAATGCAACAAAGTCCTTAAGTAATAATGAAGAGTCCTTAAATACCGCAGCAGAGTCATTAAATAATGCAGCAAAGTCCTTAAATAATGCAGCAGAGTCCTTAAGTACCGCAGCAGAGTGCTTAAATAATGCAACAGAGTCTTCAAATGCTTCAGCAGAGTCATGAAATAATGCAGCATAGTCCTTAAATAATGCAGCAAATTCATTAAATAATGCAGCAGAGACTTTAAATAATGCAACAAAGTCCTTAAATAATGCAGCAGAGTCCTTAAATAATGCTGCAGAGTCCTTAAATATTGCAGCAAATTCCTTAAATAATGCAGCAGAGTCCTTAAATACCGCAGCAGAGTCCTTACATAATGCAACAAAGTCACTAAATAATGCAGCAGAGTCCTTAAATAATTAAGCAGAGTCCTTAAATAATGCAGCAAATTCCTTAAATAATGTAGCAGAGTCCTTAAAAAATGCAACAAAATCCTTAAATAATGCAGCAGAATCCTTAAATAATGCAGCAAAGTCCTTAAATAATGCAACAGAGTCCTTAAATACTGAAGCAGAGTCCTTAAATAATGCAGCAGAGTCCTTAAATAATGCAACAGAGTTCTAAAATGCTTCAGCAGAGTCATTAAATAATGCAGCAGAGTCCTTAAATAATGCAGCAGAGTCCTTAAATAATGCAACAAAGTCCTTAAATAATGCAGCAGAGTCCTGAAATACTGAAGCAGAGTCCTTATCTTTGCAGCAAAGTCCTTAAATACCGCAGCAGAGTCATTAAATAATGCAGCAAAGTCCTTAAATAATGCAGCAGAGTCCTTAAATACCACAGCAGATTGCTTAAATAATGTAGCAGAGTCCTTAAATAATGCAACATAGTCCTTAAATAATGCAGCAGAGTCCTTAAATAATGCAACAAAGTCCTTAAATAATGCAGCAGAGTCCTTAAATACTGAAGCAGAGTCCTTAAATATTGCAGCAAAGTCCTTAAATAATGCAGCAGAGTCCTTAAATACTGAAGCAGAGTCCTTAAATATTGCAGCAAAGTACTTAAATAATGCAGCAAAGTCCTTAAATAATGCAGCAGAGTCCTTAAATACCGCAGCAGAGTGCTTAAATAATGCAGCAGAGTCCTTAAATAATGCAACAAAGTCTTTAAATAATGCAGCAGAGTTCTTAAATGCAAAGTCCTTAAGTAATAATGCAGAGTCCTTAAATACCGCATCAGAGTCCTTAAATAATGCAACAGAGTTCTAAAATGCTTCAGCAGAGTCATTAAATAATGCAGCAGAGTACTTAAATAATGCAGCAGAGTCCTTAAATAATGCAACAAAGTCCTTAAATAATGCAGCAGAGTCCTGAAATACTGAAGCAGAGTCCTTATCTTTGCAGCAAAGTCCTTAAATACCGCAGCAGAGTCATTAAATAATGCAGCAAAGTCCTTAAATAATGCAGCAGAGTCCTTAAATACCACAGCAGATTGCTTAAATAATGTAGCAGAGTCCTTAAATATTGCAGCAAAGTCCTTAAATAATGCAGCAGAGTCCTTAAATACCGCAGCAGAGTCCTTAAATATTGCAGCAAAGTACTTAAATAATGCAGCAGAGTCCTTAAATAATGCAACAAAGTCCTTAAATAATGCAGCAGAATCCTTAAATAATGCAACAAAGTCCTTAAGTAATAATGAAGAGTCCGTAAATACCGCAGCAGAGTCATTAAATAATGCAGCAAAGTCCTTAAATAATGCAGCAGAGTCCTTAAGTACCGCAGCAGAGTGCTTAAATAATGCAACAGAGTCCTCATATGCTTCAGCAGAGTCATGAAATAATGCAGCATAGTCCTTAAATAATGCAGCAGAGACCTTAAATAATGCAACAAAGTCCTTAAATAATGCAGCAGAGTCCTTAAATAATGCAGCAAAGTCCTTAAATAATGCTGCAGAGTCCTTAAATATTGCAGAAAAATTCCTTAAATAATGCAGCAGAGTCCTTAAATACCGCAGCAGAGTCCTTACATAATGCAACAAAGTCACTAAATAATGCAGCAGAGTCCTTAAATAATGAAGCAGAGTCCTTAAATAATGCAGCAAATTCCTTAAATAATGTAGCAGAGTCCTTAAAAAATGCAACAAAATCCTTAAATAATGCAGCAGAATCCTTAAATAATGCAGCAAAGTCCTTAAATAATGCAACAGAGTCCTTAAATACTGAAGCAGAGTCCTTAAATAATGCAGCAGAGTCCTTAAATAATGCAGCAGAGTTCTAAAATGCTTCAGCAGAGTCCTTAAATATTGCAACAAAGTCCTAAAATAATGCAGCAGAATCCTTAAATACCGCAGCAGAGTCCTTAAATATTGCAGCAAAGTACTTAAATAAGGCAGCAGAGTCCTTAAATAATGCAACAAAGTCCTTCAATAATGCAGCATAGTCCTTAACTAATGCAACAAAGTCAATAAATAATGCAGCAGAGTCCTTAAATAATGCAGCAACATCCTTAAATAATGCAGCAGAGTCCTTAGATAATGCAACAACGTCCTTAAATAATGCAGCAGAGTCCTTAAATACCGCAGCAGAGTACTTAAATAATTCAGCAAAGTCCTTAAATAATGCAGCAGAGTCCTTAAATAATGCAGCAGAGTCCTCAAATGCTTCAGCAGAGTCAATACATAATGCAGCAGAGTCCTTAAATAATGCAACAAAGTCCTTAAATAATGCAGCAGAGTCCTTAAATAATGCAGCAAAGTCCTTAAATAAAGCAGCAGAGTCCTTACATAATGCAACAAAGTCCTTAAATAATGCAGCCGAGTCCTTAAATACTGAAGCAGAGTCCTTAAATTTGCAGCAAAGTCCTTAAATACCGCAGCAGAGTCATTAAATAATGCAGCAAAGTCCTTAAATAATGCAGCAGAGTCCTTAAATACCGCAGCAGATTGCTTTAATAATGTAGCAGAGTCCTTAAATAATGCAACAGAGTCCTTAAATAATGCAGCAGAGTCCTTAAATAATGCAACATAGTTCTTAAATAATGCAGCAAAGTCCTTAAATTATGCAGCAGAGTCCTTAAATACCGCAGCAGATTGCTTATATAATGTAGCAGAGTCCTTAAATAATGCAACAGAGTCCTTAAATAATGCAGCAGAGTCCTCAAAAGCTTCAGAAGAGTCATTAAATAATGCAGCAGAGTCCTTAAATAATGTAGCAAATTCATTAAATAATGCAGCAGAGACCTTAAATAATGCAACAAAGTCCTTAAATTATGCAGCCGAGTCCTTAAATAATACAGCAAAGCCCTTAAATAATGCAGCAGAGTCGTTAAGTAATGCAGCAAATTACTTAAATAATGCAGCAGTGTACTTAAATAATGCAACAAAGTCCATAAATAATGAAGCAAAGTCCTTAAATAATGCAGCAGAGTCCTTAAATACCGCAGCAGAGAACTTAAATAATGCAAGAAAGTCCCTAAATAATGCAGTAGAGTCCTTAAATCCTGAAGCAGAGTCCTAAAATAATGCAGCTAATTCCTTAAATAATGCAGTAGAGTCCTTAAATACCGCAGCAGAGTCCTTAAATAATTCAGCAAAGTCCTTAAATAATGCAGCAGAGTCCTTAAATTTTACAGCAGAGTCCTTAAGTGCCACAGCAGAGTCCTTAAATACCGCAGCAGAGTGCTTAAATAATGCAGCAGAGTCCTTAAATAATGCAGCAAAGTCCTTAAATACTGAAGCAGAGTCTTTAAATATTGCAACAAAGTCCTAAAATAATGCAGCAGAGTCCTTAAATACCGCAGCAGAGTCGTTAAATATTGCAGCAAAGTACTTAAATAATGCAGCAGAGTCCTTAAATACCGCAGCAGATTGCTTAAATAATGTAGCAGAGTCCTTAAATAATGCAACAGAGTCCTTAAATAATGCAGCAGAGTCCTTAAATAATGCAACAAAGTCCTTAAATAATGCAGCAGAGTCCTTAAATACTGAAGCAGAGTCCTTAAATTTGCAGCAAAGTCCTTAAATACCGCAGCAGAGTCATTAAATAATGCAGCAAAGTCCTTAAATAATGCAGCAGAGTCCTTAAATACCGCAGCAGATTGCTTTAATAATGTAGCAGAGTCCTTAAATAATGCAACAGAGTCCTTAAATAATGCAGCAGAGTCCTTAAATAATGCAACTTAGTTCTTAAATAATGCAGCAAAGTCCTTAAATTATGCAGCAGAGTCCTTAAATACCGCAGCAGATTGCTTATATAATGTAGCAGAGTCCTTAAATAATGCAACAGAGTCCTTAAATAATGCAGCAGAGTCCTCAAAAGCTTCAGAAGAGTCATTAAATAATGCAGCAGAGTCCTTAAATAATGTAGCAAATTCATTAAATAATGCAGCAGAGACCTTAAATAATGCAACAAAGTCCTTAAATTATGCAGCCGAGTCCTTAAATAATACAGCAAAGCCCTTAAATAATGCAGCAGAGTCGTTAAGTAATGCAGCAAATTACTTAAATAATGCAGCAGTGTACTTAAATAATGCAACAAAGTCCATAAATAATGAAGCAAAGTCCTTAAATAATGCAGCAGAGTCCTTAAATACCGCAGCAGAGAACTTAAATAATGCAAGAAAGTCCCTAAATAATGCAGTAGAGTCCTTAAATCCTGAAGCAGAGTCCTAAAATAATGCAGCTAATTCCTTAAATAATGCAGTAGAGTCCTTAAATACCGCAGCAGAATCCTTAAATAATTCAGCAAAGTCCTTAAATAATGCAGCAGAGTCCTTAAATTTTACAGCAGAGTCCTTAAGTGCCACAGCAGAGTCCTTAAATACCGCAGCAGAGTGCTTAAATAATGCAGCAGAGTCCTTAAATAATGCAGCAAAGTCCTTAAATACTGAAGCAGAGTCCTTAAATATTGCAACAAAGTCCTAAAATAATGCAGCAGAGTCCTTAAATACCGCAGCAGAGTCGTTAAATATTGCAGCAAAGTACTTAAATAATGCAGCAGAGTCCTTAAATACCGCAGCAGATTGCTTAAATAATGTAGCAGAGTCCTTAAATAATGCAACAGAGTCCTTAAATAATGCAGCAGAGTCCTTAAATAATGCAACAAAGTCCTTAAATAATGCAGCAGAGTCCTTAAATACTGAAGCAGAGTCCTTAAATATTGCAGCAAAGTCCTTAAATAATGCATCAGAGTCCTTAAATAACGCAGCCGATTACTTAAATAATTCAACAAAGTCCTTAAATAATGCAGCAGAGTCCTTAAGTGCCACAGCAGAGTCCTTAAATACCGCAGCGGAGTGCTTAAATAATGCAGCAGAGTCCTTAAATAATGCAGCACCATCCTTAAATAATGCAGCAAAGTCCTTAAATACTGAAGCAGAGTGCTTAAATATTGCAAAAAAGTCCTAAAATAATGCAGCAGAATCCTTTAATACCGCAGCAGAGTCCTTAAAAATTGCAGAAAAGTACTTAAATAATGCAGCAGAGTCCTTAAATAATGCAACAAATTCCTTAAATAATGCAGCATAGTCCTTAACTAATGCAACAAAGTCTATAAATAAGGCAGCAGAGTCCTTAAATAATGCAGCAAAGTCCTTAAATAATGCAGCAGAGTCCTTAGATAATGCAGCAACGTCCTTAAATAATGCAGCAGAGTGCTTAAATAATGCAGCAGAGTACTTAAATAATTCAGCAAAGTCCTTAAATAATGCAGCAGAGTCCTTAAATAATGCAGCAGAGTCCTCAAATGCTTCAGCAGGGTGAATACATAATGCAGCAGAGTCCTTAAATAATGCAACAAAGTCCTTAAATAATGCAGCAGAGTCCTTAAATAATGCAGCAAAGTCCTTAAATAAAGCAGCAGAGTCCTTAAATAATGCAACAAAGTCCTTAAATAATGCAGCAGAGTCCTTAAATACTGAAGCAGAGTCCATATCTTTGCAGAAAAGTCCTTAAATACCGCAGCAGAGTCATTAAATTATGCAGCAAAGTCCTTAAATAATGCAGCAGAGTCCTTAAATACCGCAGCAGATTGCTTAAATAATGTAGCAGAGTCCTTAAATAATGCAACAGAGTCCTTAAATAATGCAGCAGAGTCCTTAAATAATGCAACAAAGTCCTTAAATAATGCAGCAGAGTCCTTAAATACTGAAGCAGAGTCCTTAAATATTGCAGCAAAGTCTTTAAATAATGCAGCAGAGTCCTTAAATACCGCAGCAGAGTCCTTAAATATTGCAGCAAAGTACTTAAATAATGCAGCAGAGTCCTTAAATAATGCAACAAAGTCCTTAAATAATGCAGCAGAATCCTTAAATAATGCAACAAAGTCCTTAAGTAATAATGAAGAGTCCTTAAATACCGCAGCAGAGTCATTAAATAATGCAGCAAAGTCCTTAAATAATGCAGCAGAGTCCTTAAGTACCGCAGCAGAGTGCTTAAATAATGCAACAGAGTCTTCAAATGCTTCAGCAGAGTCATGAAATAATGCAGCATAGTCCTTAAATAATGCAGCAAATTCATTAAATAATGCAGCAGAGACTTTAAATAATGCAACAAAGTCCTTAAATAATGCAGCAGAGTCCTTAAATAATGCTGCAGAGTCCTTAAATATTGCAGCAAATTCCTTAAATAATGCAGCAGAGTCCTTAAATACCGCAGCAGAGTCCTTACATAATGCAACAAAGTCACTAAATAATGCAGCAGAGTCCTTAAATAATGAAGCAGAGTCCTTAAATAATGCAGCAAATTCCTTAAATAATGTAGCAGAGTCCTTAAAAAATGCAACAAAATCCTTAAATAATGCAGCAGAATCCTTAAATAATGCAGCAAAGTCCTTAAATAATGCAACAGAGTCCTTAAATACTGAAGCAGAGTCCTTAAATAATGCAGCAGAGTCCTTAAATAATGCAACAGAGTTCTAAAATGCTTCAGCAGAGTCATTAAATAATGCAGCAGAGTCCTTAAATAATGCAGCAGAGTCCTTAAATAATGCAACAAAGTCCTTAAATAATGCAGCAGAGTCCTGAAATACTGAAGCAGAGTCCTTATCTTTGCAGCAAAGTCCTTAAATACCGCAGCAGAGTCATTAAATAATGCAGCAAAGTCCTTAAATAATGCAGCAGAGTCCTTAAATACCACAGCAGATTGCTTAAATAATGTAGCAGAGTCCTTAAATAATGCAACATAGTCCTTAAATAATGCAGCAGAGTCCTTAAATAATGCAACAAAGTCCTTAAATAATGCAGCAGAGTCCTTAAATACTGAAGCAGAGTCCTTAAATATTGCAGCAAAGTCCTTAAATAATGCAGCAGAGTCCTTAAATACTGAAGCAGAGTCCTTAAATATTGCAGCAAAGTACTTAAATAATGCAGCAAAGTCCTTAAATAATGCAGCAGAGTCCTTAAATACCGCAGCAGAGTGCTTAAATAATGCAGCAGAGTCCTTAAATAATGCAACAAAGTCTTTAAATAATGCAGCAGAGTTCTTAAATACAAAGTCCTTAAGTAATAATGCAGAGTCCTTAAATACCGCATCAGAGTCCTTAAATAATGCAACAGAGTTCTAAAATGCTTCAGCAGAGTCATTAAATAATGCAGCAGAGTACTTAAATAATGCAGCAGAGTCCTTAAATAATGCAACAAAGTCCTTAAATAATGCAGCAGAGTCCTGAAATACTGAAGCAGAGTCCTTATCTTTGCAGCAAAGTCCTTAAATACCGCAGCAGAGTCATTAAATAATGCAGCAAAGTCCTTAAATAATGCAGCAGAGTCCTTAAATACCACAGCAGATTGCTTAAATAATGTAGCAGAGTCCTTAAATATTGCAGCAAAGTCCTTAAATAATGCAGCAGAGTCCTTAAATACCGCAGCAGAGTCCTTAAATATTGCAGCAAAGTACTTAAATAATGCAGCAGAGTCCTTAAATAATGCAACAAAGTCCTTAAATAATGCAGCAGAATCCTTAAATAATGCAACAAAGTCCTTAAGTAATAATGAAGAGTCCGTAAATACCGCAGCAGAGTCATTAAATAATGCAGCAAAGTCCTTAAATAATGCAGCAGAGTCCTTAAGTACCGCAGCAGAGTGCTTAAATAATGCAACAGAGTCCTCATATGCTTCAGCAGAGTCATGAAATAATGCAGCATAGTCCTTAAATAATGCAGCAGAGACCTTAAATAATGCAACAAAGTCCTTAAATAATGCAGCAGAGTCCTTAAATAATGCAGCAAAGTCCTTAAATAATGCTGCAGAGTCCTTAAATATTGCAGAAAAATTCCTTAAATAATGCAGCAGAGTCCTTAAATACCGCAGCAGAGTCCTTACATAATGCAACAAAGTCACTAAATAATGCAGCAGAGTCCTTAAATAATGAAGCAGAGTCCTTAAATAATGCAGCAAATTCCTTAAATAATGTAGCAGAGTCCTTAAAAAATGCAACAAAATCCTTAAATAATGCAGCAGAATCCTTAAATAATGCAGCAAAGTCCTTAAATAATGCAACAGAGTCCTTAAATACTGAAGCAGAGTCCTTAAATAATGCAGCAGAGTCCTTAAATAATGCAGCAGAGTTCTAAAATGCTTCAGCAGAGTCCTTAAATATTGCAACAAAGTCCTAAAATAATGCAGCAGAATCCTTAAATACCGCAGCAGAGTCCTTAAATATTGCAGCAAAGTACTTAAATAAGGCAGCAGAGTCCTTAAATAATGCAACAAAGTCCTTCAATAATGCAGCATAGTCCTTAACTAATGCAACAAAGTCAATAAATAATGCAGCAGAGTCCTTAAATAATGCAGCAACGTCCTTAAATAATGCAGCAGAGTCCTTAGATAATGCAACAACGTCCTTAAATAATGCAGCAGAGTCCTTAAATACCGCAGCAGAGTACTTAAATAATTCAGCAAAGTCCTTAAATAATGCAGCAGAGTCCTTAAATAATGCAGCAGAGTCCTCAAATGCTTCAGCAGAGTCAATACATAATGCAGCAGAGTCCTTAAATAATGCAACAAAGTCCTTAAATAATGCAGCAGAGTCCTTAAATAATGCAGCAAAGTCCTTAAATAAAGCAGCAGAGTCCTTACATAATGCAACAAAGTCCTTAAATAATGCAGCCGAGTCCTTAAATACTGAAGCAGAGTCCTTAAATTTGCAGCAAAGTCCTTAAATACCGCAGCAGAGTCATTAAATAATGCAGCAAAGTCCTTAAATAATGCAGCAGAGTCCTTAAATACAGCAGCAGATTGCTTTAATAATGTAGCAGAGTCCTTAAATAATGCAACAGAGTCCTTAAATAATGCAGCAGAGTCCTTAAATAATGCAACATAGTTCTTAAATAATGCAGCAAAGTCCTTAAATTATGCAGCAGAGTCCTTAAATACCGCAGCAGATTGCTTATATAATGTAGCAGAGTCCTTAAATAATGCAACAGAGTCCTTAAATAATGCAGCAGAGTCCTCAAAAGCTTCAGAAGAGTCATTAAATAATGCAGCAGAGTCCTTAAATAATGTAGCAAATTCATTAAATAATGCAGCAGAGACCTTAAATAATGCAACAAAGTCGTTAAATTATGCAGCCGAGTCCTTAAATAATACAGCAAAGCCCTTAAATAATGCAGCAGAGTCGTTAAGTAATGCAGCAAATTACTTAAATAATGCAGCAGTGTACTTAAATAATGCAACAAAGTCCATAAATAATGAAGCAAAGTCCTTAAATAATGCAGCAGAGTCCTTAAATACCGCAGCAGAGAACTTAAATAATGCAAGAAAGTCCCTAAATAATGCAGTAGAGTCCTTAAATCCTGAAGCAGAGTCCTAAAATAATGCAGCTAATTCCTTAAATAATGCAGTAGAGTCCTTAAATACCGCAGCAGAGTCCTTAAATAATTCAGCAAAGTCCTTAAATAATGCAGCAGAGTCCTTAAATTTTACAGCAGAGTCCTTAAGTGCCACAGCAGAGTCCTTAAATACCGCAGCAGAGTGCTTAAATAATGCAGCAGAGTCCTTAAATAATGCAGCAAAGTCCTTAAATACTGAAGCAGAGTCCTTAAATATTGCAACAAAGTCCTAAAATAATGCAGCAGAGTCCTTAAATACCGCAGCAGAGTCGTTAAATATTGCAGCAAAGTACTTAAATAATGCAGCAGAGTCCTTAAATACCGCAGCAGATTGCTTAAATAATGTAGCAGAGTCCTTAAATAAAGCAACAGAGTCCTTAAATAATGCAGCAGAGTCCTTAAATAATGCAACAAAGTCCTTAAATAATGCAGCAGAGTCCTTAAATACTGAAGCAGAGTCCTTAAATTTGCAGCAAAGTCCTTAAATACCGCAGCAGACTCATTAAATAATGCAGCAAAGTCCTTAAATAATGCAGCAGAGTCCTTAAATACCGCAGCAGATTGCTTTAATAATGTAGCAGAGTCCTTAAATAATGCAACAGAGTCCTTAAATAATGCAGCAGAGTCCTTAAATAATGCAACTTAGTTCTTAAATAATGCAGCAAAGTCCTTAAATTATGCAGCAGAGTCCTTAAATACCGCAGCAGATTGCTTATATAATGTAGCAGAGTCCTTAAATAATGCAACAGAGTCCTTAAATAATGCAGCAGAGTCCTCAAAAGCTTCAGAAGAGTCATTAAATAATGCAGCAGAGTCCTTAAATAATGTAGCAAATTCATTAAATAATGCAGCAGAGACCTTAAATAATGCAACAAAGTCCTTAAATTATGCAGCCGAGTCCTTAAATAATACAGCAAAGCCCTTAAATAATGCAGCAGAGTCGTTAAGTAATGCAGCAAATTACTTAAATAATGCAGCAGTGTACTTAAATAATGCAACAAAGTCCATAAATAATGAAGCAAAGTCCTTAAATAATGCAGCAGAGTCCTTAAATACCGCAGCAGAGAACTTAAATAATGCAAGAAAGTCCCTAAATAATGCAGTAGAGTCCTTAAATCCTGAAGCAGAGTCCTAAAATAATGCAGCTAATTCCTTAAATAATGCAGTAGAGTCCTTAAATACCGCAGCAGAATCCTTAAATAATTCAGCAAAGTCCTTAAATAATGCAGCAGAGTCCTTAAATTTTACAGCAGAGTCCTTAAGTGCCACAGCAGAGTCCTTAAATACCGCAGCAGAGTGCTTAAATAATGCAGCAGAGTCCTTAAATAATGCAGCAAAGTCCTTAAATACTGAAGCAGAGTCCTTAAATATTGCAACAAAGTCCTAAAATAATGCAGCAGAGTCCTTAAATACCGCAGCAGAGTCGTTAAATATTGCAGCAAAGTACTTAAATAATGCAGCAGAGTCCTTAAATACCGCAGCAGATTGCTTAAATAATGTAGCAGAGTCCTTAAATAATGCAACAGAGTCCTTAAATAATGCAGCAGAGTCCTTAAATAATGCAACAAAGTCCTTAAATAATGCAGCAGAGTCCTTAAATACTGAAGCAGAGTCCTTAAATATTGCAGCAAAGTCCTTAAATAATGCATCAGAGTCCTTAAATACCGCAGCCGATTACTTAAATAATTCAACAAAGTCCTTAAATAATGCAGCAGAGTCCTTAAGTGCCACAGCAGAGTCCTTAAATACCGCAGCGGAGTGCTTAAATAATGCAGCAGAGTCCTTAAATAATGCAGCACCATCCTTAAATAATGCAGCAAAGTCCTTAAATACTGAAGCAGAGTGCTTAAATATTGCAAAAAAGTCCTAAAATAATGCAGCAGAATCCTTTAATACCGCAGCAGAGTCCTTAAATATTGCAGAAAAGTACTTAAATAATGCAGCAGAGTCCTTAAATAATGCAACAAATTCCTTAAATAATGCAGCATAGTCCTTAACTAATGCAACAAAGTCTATAAATAAGGCAGCAGAGTCCTTAAATAATGCAGCAAAGTCCTTAAATAATGCAGCAGAGTCCTTAGATAATGCAGCAACGTCCTTAAATAATGCAGCAGAGTGCTTAAATAATGCAGCAGAGTACTTAAATAATTCAGCAAAGTCCTTAAATAATGCAGCAGAGTCCTTAAATAATGCAGCAGAGTCCTCAAATGCTTCAGCAGGGTGAATACATAATGCAGCAGAGTCCTTAAATAATGCAACAAAGTCCTTAAATAATGCAGCAGAGTCCTTAAATAATGCAGCAAAGTCCTTAAATAAAGCAGCAGAGTCCTTAAATAATGCAACAAAGTCCTTAAATAATGCAGCAGAGTCCTTAAATACTGAAGCAGAGTCCATATCTTTGCAGAAAAGTCCTTAAATACCGCAGCAGAGTCATTAAATTATGCAGCAAAGTCCTTAAATAATGCAGCAGAGTCCTTAAATACCGCAGCAGATTGCTTAAATAATGTAGCAGAGTCCTTAAATAATGCAACAGAGTCCTTAAATAATGCAGCAGAGTCCTTAAATAATGCAACAAAGTCCTTAAATAATGCAGCAGAGTCCTTAAATACTGAAGCAGAGTCCTTAAATATTGCAGCAAAGTCTTTAAATAATGCAGCAGAGTCCTTAAATACCGCAGCAGAGTCCTTAAATATTGCAGCAAAGTACTTAAATAATGCAGCAGAGTCCTTAAATAATGCAACAAAGTCCTTAAATAATGCAGCAGAATCCTTAAATAATGCAACAAAGTCCTTAAGTAATAATGAAGAGTCCTTAAATACCGCAGCAGAGTCATTAAATAATGCAGCAAAGTCCTTAAATAATGCAGCAGAGTCCTTAAGTACCGCAGCAGAGTGCTTAAATAATGCAACAGAGTCTTCAAATGCTTCAGCAGAGTCATGAAATAATGCAGCATAGTCCTTAAATAATGCAGCAAATTCATTAAATAATGCAGCAGAGACTTTAAATAATGCAACAAAGTCCTTAAATAATGCAGCAGAGTCCTTAAATAATGCTGCAGAGTCCTTAAATATTGCAGCAAATTCCTTAAATAATGCAGCAGAGTCCTTAAATACCGCAGCAGAGTCCTTACATAATGCAACAAAGTCACTAAATAATGCAGCAGAGTCCTTAAATAATTAAGCAGAGTCCTTAAATAATGCAGCAAATTCCTTAAATAATGTAGCAGAGTCCTTAAAAAATGCAACAAAATCCTTAAATAATGCAGCAGAATCCTTAAATAATGCAGCAAAGTCCTTAAATAATGCAACAGAGTCCTTAAATACTGAAGCAGAGTCCTTAAATAATGCAGCAGAGTCCTTAAATAATGCAACAGAGTTCTAAAATGCTTCAGCAGAGTCATTAAATAATGCAGCAGAGTCCTTAAATAATGCAGCAGAGTCCTTAAATAATGCAACAAAGTCCTTAAATAATGCAGCAGAGTCCTGAAATACTGAAGCAGAGTCCTTATCTTTGCAGCAAAGTCCTTAAATACCGCAGCAGAGTCATTAAATAATGCAGCAAAGTCCTTAAATAATGCAGCAGAGTCCTTAAATACCACAGCAGATTGCTTAAATAATGTAGCAGAGTCCTTAAATAATGCAACATAGTCCTTAAATAATGCAGCAGAGTCCTTAAATAATGCAACAAAGTCCTTAAATAATGCAGCAGAGTCCTTAAATACTGAAGCAGAGTCCTTAAATATTGCAGCAAAGTCCTTAAATAATGCAGCAGAGTCCTTAAATACTGAAGCAGAGTCCTTAAATATTGCAGCAAAGTACTTAAATAATGCAGCAAAGTCCTTAAATAATGCAGCAGAGTCCTTAAATACCGCAGCAGAGTGCTTAAATAATGCAGCAGAGTCCTTAAATAATGCAACAAAGTCTTTAAATAATGCAGCAGAGTTCTTAAATGCAAAGTCCTTAAGTAATAATGCAGAGTCCTTAAATACCGCATCAGAGTCCTTAAATAATGCAACAGAGTTCTAAAATGCTTCAGCAGAGTCATTAAATAATGCAGCAGAGTACTTAAATAATGCAGCAGAGTCCTTAAATAATGCAACAAAGTCCTTAAATAATGCAGCAGAGTCCTGAAATACTGAAGCAGAGTCCTTATCTTTGCAGCAAAGTCCTTAAATACCGCAGCAGAGTCATTAAATAATGCAGCAAAGTCCTTAAATAATGCAGCAGAGTCCTTAAATACCACAGCAGATTGCTTAAATAATGTAGCAGAGTCCTTAAATATTGCAGCAAAGTCCTTAAATAATGCAGCAGAGTCCTTAAATACCGCAGCAGAGTCCTTAAATATTGCAGCAAAGTACTTAAATAATGCAGCAGAGTCCTTAAATAATGCAACAAAGTCCTTAAATAATGCAGCAGAATCCTTAAATAATGCAACAAAGTCCTTAAGTAATAATGAAGAGTCCGTAAATACCGCAGCAGAGTCATTAAATAATGCAGCAAAGTCCTTAAATAATGCAGCAGACTCCTTAAGTACCGCAGCAGAGTGCTTAAATAATGCAACAGAGTCCTCATATGCTTCAGCAGAGTCATGAAATAATGCAGCATAGTCCTTAAATAATGCAGCAGAGACCTTAAATAATGCAACAAAGTCCTTAAATAATGCAGCAGAGTCCTTAAATAATGCAGCAAAGTCCTTAAATAATGCTGCAGAGTCCTTAAATATTGCAGAAAAATTCCTTAAATAATGCAGCAGAGTCCTTAAATACCGCAGCAGAGTCCTTACATAATGCAACAAAGTCACTAAATAATGCAGCAGAGTCCTTAAATAATGAAGCAGAGTCCTTAAATAATGCAGCAAATTCCTTAAATAATGTAGCAGAGTCCTTAAAAAATGCAACAAAATCCTTAAATAATGCAGCAGAATCCTTAAATAATGCAGCAAAGTCCTTAAATAATGCAACAGAGTCCTTAAATACTGAAGCAGAGTCCTTAAATAATGCAGCAGAGTCCTTAAATAATGCAGCAGAGTTCTAAAATGCTTCAGCAGAGTCCTTAAATATTGCAACAAAGTCCTAAAATAATGCAGCAGAATCCTTAAATACCGCAGCAGAGTCCTTAAATATTGCAGCAAAGTACTTAAATAAGGCAGCAGAGTCCTTAAATAATGCAACAAAGTCCTTCAATAATGCAGCATAGTCCTTAACTAATGCAACAAAGTCAATAAATAATGCAGCAGAGTCCTTAAATAATGCAGCAACATCCTTAAATAATGCAGCAGAGTCCTTAGATAATGCAACAACGTCCTTAAATAATGCAGCAGAGTCCTTAAATACCGCAGCAGAGTACTTAAATAATTCAGCAAAGTCCTTAAATAATGCAGCAGAGTCCTTAAATAATGCAGCAGAGTCCTCAAATGCTTCAGCAGAGTCAATACATAATGCAGCAGAGTCCTTAAATAATGCAACAAAGTCCTTAAATAATGCAGCAGAGTCCTTAAATAATGCAGCAAAGTCCTTAAATAAAGCAGCAGAGTCCTTACATAATGCAACAAAGTCCTTAAATAATGCAGCCGAGTCCTTAAATACTGAAGCAGAGTCCTTAAATTTGCAGCAAAGTCCTTAAATACCGCAGCAGAGTCATTAAATAATGCAGCAAAGTCCTTAAATAATGCAGCAGAGTCCTTAAATACCGCAGCAGATTGCTTTAATAATGTAGCAGAGTCCTTAAATAATGCAACAGAGTCCTTAAATAATGCAGCAGAGTCCTTAAATAATGCAACATAGTTCTTAAATAATGCAGCAAAGTCCTTAAATTATGCAGCAGAGTCCTTAAATACCGCAGCAGATTGCTTATATAATGTAGCAGAGTCCTTAAATAATGCAACAGAGTCCTTAAATAATGCAGCAGAGTCCTCAAAAGCTTCAGAAGAGTCATTAAATAATGCAGCAGAGTCCTTAAATAATGTAGCAAATTCATTAAATAATGCAGCAGAGACCTTAAATAATGCAACAAAGTCCTTAAATTATGCAGCCGAGTCCTTAAATAATACAGCAAAGCCCTTAAATAATGCAGCAGAGTCGTTAAGTAATGCAGCAAATTACTTAAATAATGCAGCAGTGTACTTAAATAATGCAACAAAGTCCATAAATAATGAAGCAAAGTCCTTAAATAATGCAGCAGAGTCCTTAAATACCGCAGCAGAGAACTTAAATAATGCAAGAAAGTCCCTAAATAATGCAGTAGAGTCCTTAAATCCTGAAGCAGAGTCCTAAAATAATGCAGCTAATTCCTTAAATAATGCAGTAGAGTCCTTAAATACCGCAGCAGAGTCCTTAAATAATTCAGCAAAGTCCTTAAATAATGCAGCAGAGTCCTTAAATTTTACAGCAGAGTCCTTAAGTGCCACAGCAGAGTCCTTAAATACCGCAGCAGAGTGCTTAAATAATGCAGCAGAGTCCTTAAATAATGCAGCAAAGTCCTTAAATACTGAAGCAGAGTCTTTAAATATTGCAACAAAGTCCTAAAATAATGCAGCAGAGTCCTTAAATACCGCAGCAGAGTCGTTAAATATTGCAGCAAAGTACTTAAATAATGCAGCAGAGTCCTTAAATACCGCAGCAGATTGCTTAAATAATGTAGCAGAGTCCTTAAATAATGCAACAGAGTCCTTAAATAATGCAGCAGAGTCCTTAAATAATGCAACAAAGTCCTTAAATAATGCAGCAGAGTCCTTAAATACTGAAGCAGAGTCCTTAAATTTGCAGCAAAGTCCTTAAATACCGCAGCAGAGTCATTAAATAATGCAGCAAAGTCCTTAAATAATGCAGCAGAGTCCTTAAATACCGCAGCAGATTGCTTTAATAATGTAGCAGAGTCCTTAAATAATGCAACAGAGTCCTTAAATAATGCAGCAGAGTCCTTAAATAATGCAACTTAGTTCTTAAATAATGCAGCAAAGTCCTTAAATTATGCAGCAGAGTCCTTAAATACCGCAGCAGATTGCTTATATAATGTAGCAGAGTCCTTAAATAATGCAACAGAGTCCTTAAATAATGCAGCAGAGTCCTCAAAAGCTTCAGAAGAGTCATTAAATAATGCAGCAGAGTCCTTAAATAATGTAGCAAATTCATTAAATAATGCAGCAGAGACCTTAAATAATGCAACAAAGTCCTTAAATTATGCAGCCGAGTCCTTAAATAATACAGCAAAGCCCTTAAATAATGCAGCAGAGTCGTTAAGTAATGCAGCAAATTACTTAAATAATGCAGCAGTGTACTTAAATAATGCAACAAAGTCCATAAATAATGAAGCAAAGTCCTTAAATAATGCAGCAGAGTCCTTAAATACCGCAGCAGAGAACTTAAATAATGCAAGAAAGTCCCTAAATAATGCAGTAGAGTCCTTAAATCCTGAAGCAGAGTCCTAAAATAATGCAGCTAATTCCTTAAATAATGCAGTAGAGTCCTTAAATACCGCAGCAGAATCCTTAAATAATTCAGCAAAGTCCTTAAATAATGCAGCAGAGTCCTTAAATTTTACAGCAGAGTCCTTAAGTGCCACAGCAGAGTCCTTAAATACCGCAGCAGAGTGCTTAAATAATGCAGCAGAGTCCTTAAATAATGCAGCAAAGTCCTTAAATACTGAAGCAGAGTCCTTAAATATTGCAACAAAGTCCTAAAATAATGCAGCAGAGTCCTTAAATACCGCAGCAGAGTCGTTAAATATTGCAGCAAAGTACTTAAATAATGCAGCAGAGTCCTTAAATACCGCAGCAGATTGCTTAAATAATGTAGCAGAGTCCTTAAATAATGCAACAGAGTCCTTAAATAATGCAGCAGAGTCCTTAAATAATGCAACAAAGTCCTTAAATAATGCAGCAGAGTCCTTAAATACTGAAGCAGAGTCCTTAAATATTGCAGCAAAGTCCTTAAATAATGCATCAGAGTCCTTAAATAACGCAGCCGATTACTTAAATAATTCAACAAAGTCCTTAAATAATGCAGCAGAGTCCTTAAGTGCCACAGCAGAGTCCTTAAATACCGCAGCGGAGTGCTTAAATAATGCAGCAGAGTCCTTAAATAATGCAGCACCATCCTTAAATAATGCAGCAAAGTCCTTAAATACTGAAGCAGAGTGCTTAAATATTGCAAAAAAGTCCTAAAATAATGCAGCAGAATCCTTTAATACCGCAGCAGAGTCCTTAAAAATTGCAGAAAAGTACTTAAATAATGCAGCAGAGTCCTTAAATAATGCAACAAATTCCTTAAATAATGCAGCATAGTCCTTAACTAATGCAACAAAGTCTATAAATAAGGCAGCAGAGTCCTTAAATAATGCAGCAAAGTCCTTAAATAATGCAGCAGAGTCCTTAGATAATGCAGCAACGTCCTTAAATAATGCAGCAGAGTGCTTAAATAATGCAGCAGAGTACTTAAATAATTCAGCAAAGTCCTTAAATAATGCAGCAGAGTCCTTAAATAATGCAGCAGAGTCCTCAAATGCTTCAGCAGGGTGAATACATAATGCAGCAGAGTCCTTAAATAATGCAACAAAGTCCTTAAATAATGCAGCAGAGTCCTTAAATAATGCAGCAAAGTCCTTAAATAAAGCAGCAGAGTCCTTAAATAATGCAACAAAGTCCTTAAATAATGCAGCAGAGTCCTTAAATACTGAAGCAGAGTCCATATCTTTGCAGAAAAGTCCTTAAATACCGCAGCAGAGTCATTAAATTATGCAGCAAAGTCCTTAAATAATGCAGCAGAGTCCTTAAATACCGCAGCAGATTGCTTAAATAATGTAGCAGAGTCCTTAAATAATGCAACAGAGTCCTTAAATAATGCAGCAGAGTCCTTAAATAATGCAACAAAGTCCTTAAATAATGCAGCAGAGTCCTTAAATACTGAAGCAGAGTCCTTAAATATTGCAGCAAAGTCTTTAAATAATGCAGCAGAGTCCTTAAATACCGCAGCAGAGTCCTTAAATATTGCAGCAAAGTACTTAAATAATGCAGCAGAGTCCTTAAATAATGCAACAAAGTCCTTAAATAATGCAGCAGAATCCTTAAATAATGCAACAAAGTCCTTAAGTAATAATGAAGAGTCCTTAAATACCGCAGCAGAGTCATTAAATAATGCAGCAAAGTCCTTAAATAATGCAGCAGAGTCCTTAAGTACCGCAGCAGAGTGCTTAAATAATGCAACAGAGTCTTCAAATGCTTCAGCAGAGTCATGAAATAATGCAGCATAGTCCTTAAATAATGCAGCAAATTCATTAAATAATGCAGCAGAGACTTTAAATAATGCAACAAAGTCCTTAAATAATGCAGCAGAGTCCTTAAATAATGCTGCAGAGTCCTTAAATATTGCAGCAAATTCCTTAAATAATGCAGCAGAGTCCTTAAATACCGCAGCAGAGTCCTTACATAATGCAACAAAGTCACTAAATAATGCAGCAGAGTCCTTAAATAATGAAGCAGAGTCCTTAAATAATGCAGCAAATTCCTTAAATAATGTAGCAGAGTCCTTAAAAAATGCAACAAAATCCTTAAATAATGCAGCAGAATCCTTAAATAATGCAGCAAAGTCCTTAAATAATGCAACAGAATCCTTAAATACTGAAGCAGAGTCCTTAAATAATGCAGCAGAGTCCTTAAATAATGCAACAGAGTTCTAAAATGCTTCAGCAGAGTCATTAAATAATGCAGCAGAGTCCTTAAATAATGCAGCAGAGTCCTTAAATAATGCAACAAAGTCCTTAAATAATGCAGCAGAGTCCTGAAATACTGAAGCAGAGTCCTTATCTTTGCAGCAAAGTCCTTAAATACCGCAGCAGAGTCATTAAATAATGCAGCAAAGTCCTTAAATAATGCAGCAGAGTCCTTAAATACCACAGCAGATTGCTTAAATAATGTAGCAGAGTCCTTAAATAATGCAACATAGTCCTTAAATAATGCAGCAGAGTCCTTAAATAATGCAACAAAGTCCTTAAATAATGCAGCAGAGTCCTTAAATACTGAAGCAGAGTCCTTAAATATTGCAGCAAAGTCCTTAAATAATGCAGCAGAGTCCTTAAATACTGAAGCAGAGTCCTTAAATATTGCAGCAAAGTACTTAAATAATGCAGCAAAGTCCTTAAATAATGCAGCAGAGTCCTTAAATACCGCAGCAGAGTGCTTAAATAATGCAGCAGAGTCCTTAAATAATGCAACAAAGTCTTTAAATAATGCAGCAGAGTTCTTAAATACAAAGTCCTTAAGTAATAATGCAGAGTCCTTAAATACCGCATCAGAGTCCTTAAATAATGCAACAGAGTTCTAAAATGCTTCAGCAGAGTCATTAAATAATGCAGCAGAGTACTTAAATAATGCAGCAGAGTCCTTAAATAATGCAACAAAGTCCTTAAATAATGCAGCAGAGTCCTGAAATACTGAAGCAGAGTCCTTATCTTTGCAGCAAAGTCCTTAAATACCGCAGCAGAGTCATTAAATAATGCAGCAAAGTCCTTAAATAATGCAGCAGAGTCCTTAAATACCACAGCAGATTGCTTAAATAATGTAGCAGAGTCCTTAAATTTTGCAGCAAAGTCCTTAAATAATGCAGCAGAGTCCTTAAATACCGCAGCAGAGTCCTTAAATATTGCAGCAAAGTACTTAAATAATGCAGCAGAGTCCTTAAATAATGCAACAAAGTCCTTAAATAATGCAGCAGAATCCTTAAATAATGCAACAAAGTCCTTAAGTAATAATGAAGAGTCCGTAAATACCGCAGCAGAGTCATTAAATAATGCAGCAAAGTCCTTAAATAATGCAGCAGAGTCCTTAAGTACCGCAGCAGAGTGCTTAAATAATGCAACAGAGTCCTCATATGCTTCAGCAGAGTCATGAAATAATGCAGCATAGTCCTTAAATAATGCAGCAGAGACCTTAAATAATGCAACAAAGTCCTTAAATAATGCAGCAGAGTCCTTAAATAATGCAGCAAAGTCCTTAAATAATGCTGCAGAGTCCTTAAATATTGCAGAAAAATTCCTTAAATAATGCAGCAGAGTCCTTAAATACCGCAGCAGAGTCCTTACATAATGCAACAAAGTCACTAAATAATGCAGCAGAGTCCTTAAATAATGAAGCAGAGTCCTTAAATAATGCAGCAAATTCCTTAAATAATGTAGCAGAGTCCTTAAAAAATGCAACAAAATCCTTAAATAATGCAGCAGAATCCTTAAATAATGCAGCAAAGTCCTTAAATAATGCAACAGAGTCCTTAAATACTGAAGCAGAGTCCTTAAATAATGCAGCAGAGTCCTTAAATAATGCAGCAGAGTTCTAAAATGCTTCAGCAGAGTCCTTAAATATTGCAACAAAGTCCTAAAATAATGCAGCAGAATCCTTAAATACCGCAGCAGAGTCCTTAAATATTGCAGCAAAGTACTTAAATAAGGCAGCAGAGTCCTTAAATAATGCAACAAAGTCCTTCAATAATGCAGCATAGTCCTTAACTAATGCAACAAAGTCAATAAATAATGCAGCAGAGTCCTTAAATAATGCAGCAACGTCCTTAAATAATGCAGCAGAGTCCTTAGATAATGCAACAACGTCCTTAAATAATGCAGCAGAGTCCTTAAATACCGCAGCAGAGTACTTAAATAATTCAGCAAAGTCCTTAAATAATGCAGCAGAGTCCTTAAATAATGCAGCAGAGTCCTCAAATGCTTCAGCAGAGTCAATACATAATGCAGCAGAGTCCTTAAATAATGCAACAAAGTCCTTAAATAATGCAGCAGAGTCCTTAAATAATGCAGCAAAGTCCTTAAATAAAGCAGCAGAGTCCTTACATAATGCAACAAAGTCCTTAAATAATGCAGCCGAGTCCTTAAATACTGAAGCAGAGTCCTTAAATTTGCAGCAAAGTCCTTAAATACCGCAGCAGAGTCATTAAATAATGCAGCAAAGTCCTTAAATAATGCAGCAGAGTCCTTAAATACAGCAGCAGATTGCTTTAATAATGTAGCAGAGTCCTTAAATAATGCAACAGAGTCCTTAAATAATGCAGCAGAGTCCTTAAATAATGCAACATAGTTCTTAAATAATGCAGCAAAGTCCTTAAATTATGCAGCAGAGTCCTTAAATACCGCAGCAGATTGCTTATATAATGTAGCAGAGTCCTTAAATAATGCAACAGAGTCCTTAAATAATGCAGCAGAGTCCTCAAAAGCTTCAGAAGAGTCATTAAATAATGCAGCAGAGTCCTTAAATAATGTAGCAAATTCATTAAATAATGCAGCAGAGACCTTAAATAATGCAACAAAGTCCTTAAATTATGCAGCCGAGTCCTTAAATAATACAGCAAAGCCCTTAAATAATGCAGCAGAGTCGTTAAGTAAT
Source organism: Phyllobates terribilis (assembly GCF_046119375.1). Classification (NCBI taxonomy): domain Eukaryota; kingdom Metazoa; phylum Chordata; class Amphibia; order Anura; family Dendrobatidae; genus Phyllobates; species Phyllobates terribilis. Next base: position 3,869,363 of record NW_027362840.1, on the reverse strand, counting down.
GCAGCAAATTACTTAAATAATGCAGCAGTGTACTTAAATAATGCAACAAAGTCCATAAATAATGAAGCAAAGTCCTTAAATAATGCAGCAGAGTCCTTAAATACCGCAGCAGAGAACTTAAATAATGCAAGAAAGTCCCTAAATAATGCAGTAGAGTCCTTAAATCCTGAAGCAGAGTCCTAAAATAATGCAGCTAATTCCTTAAATAATGCAGTAGAGTCCTTAAATACCGCAGCAGAGTCCTTAAATAATTCAGCAAAGTCCTTAAATAATGCAGCAGAGTCCTTAAATTTTACAGCAGAGTCCTTAAGTGCCACAGCAGAGTCCTTAAATACCGCAGCAGAGTGCTTAAATAATGCAGCAGAGTCCTTAAATAATGCAGCAAAGTCCTTAAATACTGAAGCAGAGTCCTTAAATATTGCAACAAAGTCCTAAAATAATGCAGCAGAGTCCTTAAATACCGCAGCAGAGTCGTTAAATATTGCAGCAAAGTACTTAAATAATGCAGCAGAGTCCTTAAATACCGCAGCAGATTGCTTAAATAATGTAGCAGAGTCCTTAAATAATGCAACAGAGTCCTTAAATAATGCAGCAGAGTCCTTAAATAATGCAACAAAGTCCTTAAATAATGCAGCAGAGTCCTTAAATACTGAAGCAGAGTCCTTAAATTTGCAGCAAAGTCCTTAAATACCGCAGCAGACTCATTAAATAATGCAGCAAAGTCCTTAAATAATGCAGCAGAGTCCTTAAATACCGCAGCAGATTGCTTTAATAATGTAGCAGAGTCCTTAAATAATGCAACAGAGTCCTTAAATAATGCAGCAGAGTCCTTAAATAATGCAACTTAGTTCTTAAATAATGCAGCAAAGTCCTTAAATTATGCAGCAGAGTCCTTAAATACCGCAGCAGATTGCTTATATAATGTAGCAGAGTCCTTAAATAATGCAACAGAGTCCTTAAATAATGCAGCAGAGTCCTCAAAAGCTTCAGAAGAGTCATTAAATAATGCAGCAGAGTCCTTAAATAATGTAGCAAATTCATTAAATAATGCAGCAGAGACCTTAAATAATGCAACAAAGTCCTTAAATTATGCAGCCGAGTCCTTAAATAATACAGCAAAGCCCTTAAATAATGCAGCAGAGTCGTTAAGTAATGCAGCAAATTACTTAAATAATGCAGCAGTGTACTTAAATAATGCAACAAAGTCCATAAATAATGAAGCAAAGTCCTTAAATAATGCAGCAGAGTCCTTAAATACCGCAGCAGAGAACTTAAATAATGCAAGAAAGTCCCTAAATAATGCAGTAGAGTCCTTAAATCCTGAAGCAGAGTCCTAAAATAATGCAGCTAATTCCTTAAATAATGCAGTAGAGTCCTTAAATACCGCAGCAGAATCCTTAAATAATTCAGCAAAGTCCTTAAATAATGCAGCAGAGTCCTTAAATTTTACAGCAGAGTCCTTAAGTGCCACAGCAGAGTCCTTAAATACCGCAGCAGAGTGCTTAAATAATGCAGCAGAGTCCTTAAATAATGCAGCAAAGTCCTTAAATACTGAAGCAGAGTCCTTAAATATTGCAACAAAGTCCTAAAATAATGCAGCAGAGTCCTTAAATACCGCAGCAGAGTCGTTAAATATTGCAGCAAAGTACTTAAATAATGCAGCAGAGTCCTTAAATACCGCAGCAGATTGCTTAAATAATGTAGCAGAGTCCTTAAATAATGCAACAGAGTCCTTAAATAATGCAGCAGAGTCCTTAAATAATGCAACAAAGTCCTTAAATAATGCAGCAGAGTCCTTAAATACTGAAGCAGAGTCCTTAAATATTGCAGCAAAGTCCTTAAATAATGCATCAGAGTCCTTAAATACCGCAGCCGATTACTTAAATAATTCAACAAAGTCCTTAAATAATGCAGCAGAGTCCTTAAGTGCCACAGCAGAGTCCTTAAATACCGCAGCGGAGTGCTTAAATAATGCAGCAGAGTCCTTAAATAATGCAGCACCATCCTTAAATAATGCAGCAAAGTCCTTAAATACTGAAGCAGAGTGCTTAAATATTGCAAAAAAGTCCTAAAATAATGCAGCAGAATCCTTTAATACCGCAGCAGAGTCCTTAAATATTGCAGAAAAGTACTTAAATAATGCAGCAGAGTCCTTAAATAATGCAACAAATTCCTTAAATAATGCAGCATAGTCCTTAACTAATGCAACAAAGTCTATAAATAAGGCAGCAGAGTCCTTAAATAATGCAGCAAAGTCCTTAAATAATGCAGCAGAGTCCTTAGATAATGCAGCAACGTCCTTAAATAATGCAGCAGAGTGCTTAAATAATGCAGCAGAGTACTTAAATAATTCAGCAAAGTCCTTAAATAATGCAGCAGAGTCCTTAAATAATGCAGCAGAGTCCTCAAATGCTTCAGCAGGGTGAATACATAATGCAGCAGAGTCCTTAAATAATGCAACAAAGTCCTTAAATAATGCAGCAGAGTCCTTAAATAATGCAGCAAAGTCCTTAAATAAAGCAGCAGAGTCCTTAAATAATGCAACAAAGTCCTTAAATAATGCAGCAGAGTCCTTAAATACTGAAGCAGAGTCCATATCTTTGCAGAAAAGTCCTTAAATACCGCAGCAGAGTCATTAAATTATGCAGCAAAGTCCTTAAATAATGCAGCAGAGTCCTTAAATACCGCAGCAGATTGCTTAAATAATGTAGCAGAGTCCTTAAATAATGCAACAGAGTCCTTAAATAATGCAGCAGAGTCCTTAAATAATGCAACAAAGTCCTTAAATAATGCAGCAGAGTCCTTAAATACTGAAGCAGAGTCCTTAAATATTGCAGCAAAGTCTTTAAATAATGCAGCAGAGTCCTTAAATACCGCAGCAGAGTCCTTAAATATTGCAGCAAAGTACTTAAATAATGCAGCAGAGTCCTTAAATAATGCAACAAAGTCCTTAAATAATGCAGCAGAATCCTTAAATAATGCAACAAAGTCCTTAAGTAATAATGAAGAGTCCTTAAATACCGCAGCAGAGTCATTAAATAATGCAGCAAAGTCCTTAAATAATGCAGCAGAGTCCTTAAGTACCGCAGCAGAGTGCTTAAATAATGCAACAGAGTCTTCAAATGCTTCAGCAGAGTCATGAAATAATGCAGCATAGTCCTTAAATAATGCAGCAAATTCATTAAATAATGCAGCAGAGACTTTAAATAATGCAACAAAGTCCTTAAATAATGCAGCAGAGTCCTTAAATAATGCTGCAGAGTCCTTAAATATTGCAGCAAATTCCTTAAATAATGCAGCAGAGTCCTTAAATACCGCAGCAGAGTCCTTACATAATGCAACAAAGTCACTAAATAATGCAGCAGAGTCCTTAAATAATTAAGCAGAGTCCTTAAATAATGCAGCAAATTCCTTAAATAATGTAGCAGAGTCCTTAAAAAATGCAACAAAATCCTTAAATAATGCAGCAGAATCCTTAAATAATGCAGCAAAGTCCTTAAATAATGCAACAGAGTCCTTAAATACTGAAGCAGAGTCCTTAAATAATGCAGCAGAGTCCTTAAATAATGCAACAGAGTTCTAAAATGCTTCAGCAGAGTCATTAAATAATGCAGCAGAGTCCTTAAATAATGCAGCAGAGTCCTTAAATAATGCAACAAAGTCCTTAAATAATGCAGCAGAGTCCTGAAATACTGAAGCAGAGTCCTTATCTTTGCAGCAAAGTCCTTAAATACCGCAGCAGAGTCATTAAATAATGCAGCAAAGTCCTTAAATAATGCAGCAGAGTCCTTAAATACCACAGCAGATTGCTTAAATAATGTAGCAGAGTCCTTAAATAATGCAACATAGTCCTTAAATAATGCAGCAGAGTCCTTAAATAATGCAACAAAGTCCTTAAATAATGCAGCAGAGTCCTTAAATACTGAAGCAGAGTCCTTAAATATTGCAGCAAAGTCCTTAAATAATGCAGCAGAGTCCTTAAATACTGAAGCAGAGTCCTTAAATATTGCAGCAAAGTACTTAAATAATGCAGCAAAGTCCTTAAATAATGCAGCAGAGTCCTTAAATACCGCAGCAGAGTGCTTAAATAATGCAGCAGAGTCCTTAAATAATGCAACAAAGTCTTTAAATAATGCAGCAGAGTTCTTAAATACAAAGTCCTTAAGTAATAATGCAGAGTCCTTAAATACCGCATCAGAGTCCTTAAATAATGCAACAGAGTTCTAAAATGCTTCAGCAGAGTCATTAAATAATGCAGCAGAGTACTTAAATAATGCAGCAGAGTCCTTAAATAATGCAACAAAGTCCTTAAATAATGCAGCAGAGTCCTGAAATACTGAAGCAGAGTCCTTATCTTTGCAGCAAAGTCCTTAAATACCGCAGCAGAGTCATTAAATAATGCAGCAAAGTCCTTAAATAATGCAGCAGAGTCCTTAAATACCACAGCAGATTGCTTAAATAATGTAGCAGAGTCCTTAAATATTGCAGCAAAGTCCTTAAATAATGCAGCAGAGTCCTTAAATACCGCAGCAGAGTCCTTAAATATTGCAGCAAAGTACTTAAATAATGCAGCAGAGTCCTTAAATAATGCAACAAAGTCCTTAAATAATGCAGCAGAATCCTTAAATAATGCAACAAAGTCCTTAAGTAATAATGAAGAGTCCGTAAATACCGCAGCAGAGTCATTAAATAATGCAGCAAAGTCCTTAAATAATGCAGCAGAGTCCTTAAGTACCGCAGCAGAGTGCTTAAATAATGCAACAGAGTCCTCATATGCTTCAGCAGAGTCATGAAATAATGCAGCATAGTCCTTAAATAATGCAGCAGAGACCTTAAATAATGCAACAAAGTCCTTAAATAATGCAGCAGAGTCCTTAAATAATGCAGCAAAGTCCTTAAATAATGCTGCAGAGTCCTTAAATATTGCAGAAAAATTCCTTAAATAATGCAGCAGAGTCCTTAAATACCGCAGCAGAGTCCTTACATAATGCAACAAAGTCACTAAATAATGCAGCAGAGTCCTTAAATAATGAAGCAGAGTCCTTAAATAATGCAGCAAATTCCTTAAATAATGTAGCAGAGTCCTTAAAAAATGCAACAAAATCCTTAAATAATGCAGCAGAATCCTTAAATAATGCAGCAAAGTCCTTAAATAATGCAACAGAGTCCTTAAATACTGAAGCAGAGTCCTTAAATAATGCAGCAGAGTCCTTAAATAATGCAGCAGAGTTCTAAAATGCTTCAGCAGAGTCCTTAAATATTGCAACAAAGTCCTAAAATAATGCAGCAGAATCCTTAAATACCGCAGCAGAGTCCTTAAATATTGCAGCAAAGTACTTAAATAAGGCAGCAGAGTCCTTAAATAATGCAACAAAGTCCTTCAATAATGCAGCATAGTCCTTAACTAATGCAACAAAGTCAATAAATAATGCAGCAGAGTCCTTAAATAATGCAGCAACATCCTTAAATAATGCAGCAGAGTCCTTAGATAATGCAACAACGTCCTTAAATAATGCAGCAGAGTCCTTAAATACCGCAGCAGAGTACTTAAATAATTCAGCAAAGTCCTTAAATAATGCAGCAGAGTCCTTAAATAATGCAGCAGAGTCCTCAAATGCTTCAGCAGAGTCAATACATAATGCAGCAGAGTCCTTAAATAATGCAACAAAGTCCTTAAATAATGCAGCAGAGTCCTTAAATAATGCAGCAAAGTCCTTAAATAAAGCAGCAGAGTCCTTACATAATGCAACAAAGTCCTTAAATAATGCAGCCGAGTCCTTAAATACTGAAGCAGAGTCCTTAAATTTGCAGCAAAGTCCTTAAATACCGCAGCAGAGTCATTAAATAATGCAGCAAAGTCCTTAAATAATGCAGCAGAGTCCTTAAATACCGCAGCAGATTGCTTTAATAATGTAGCAGAGTCCTTAAATAATGCAACAGAGTCCTTAAATAATGCAGCAGAGTCCTTAAATAATGCAACATAGTTCTTAAATAATGCAGCAAAGTCCTTAAATTATGCAGCAGAGTCCTTAAATACCGCAGCAGATTGCTTATATAATGTAGCAGAGTCCTTAAATAATGCAACAGAGTCCTTAAATAATGCAGCAGAGTCCTCAAAAGCTTCAGAAGAGTCATTAAATAATGCAGCAGAGTCCTTAAATAATGTAGCAAATTCATTAAATAATGCAGCAGAGACCTTAAATAATGCAACAAAGTCCTTAAATTATGCAGCCGAGTCCTTAAATAATACAGCAAAGCCCTTAAATAATGCAGCAGAGTCGTTAAGTAATGCAGCAAATTACTTAAATAATGCAGCAGTGTACTTAAATAATGCAACAAAGTCCATAAATAATGAAGCAAAGTCCTTAAATAATGCAGCAGAGTCCTTAAATACCGCAGCAGAGAACTTAAATAATGCAAGAAAGTCCCTAAATAATGCAGTAGAGTCCTTAAATCCTGAAGGAGAGTCCTAAAATAATGCAGCTAATTCCTTAAATAATGCAGTAGAGTCCTTAAATACCGCAGCAGAGTCCTTAAATAATTCAGCAAAGTCCTTAAATAATGCAGCAGAGTCCTTAAATTTTACAGCAGAGTCCTTAAGTGCCACAGCAGAGTCCTTAAATACCGCAGCAGAGTGCTTAAATAATGCAGCAGAGTCCTTAAATAATGCAGCAAAGTCCTTAAATACTGAAGCAGAGTCTTTAAATATTGCAACAAAGTCCTAAAATAATGCAGCAGAGTCCTTAAATACCGCAGCAGAGTCGTTAAATATTGCAGCAAAGTACTTAAATAATGCAGCAGAGTCCTTAAATACCGCAGCAGATTGCTTAAATAATGTAGCAGAGTCCTTAAATAATGCAACAGAGTCCTTAAATAATGCAGCAGAGTCCTTAAATAATGCAACAAAGTCCTTAAATAATGCAGCAGAGTCCTTAAATACTGAAGCAGAGTCCTTAAATTTGCAGCAAAGTCCTTAAATACCGCAGCAGAGTCATTAAATAATGCAGCAAAGTCCTTAAATAATGCAGCAGAGTCCTTAAATACCGCAGCAGATTGCTTTAATAATGTAGCAGAGTCCTTAAATAATGCAACAGAGTCCTTAAATAATGCAGCAGAGTCCTTAAATAATGCAACTTAGTTCTTAAATAATGCAGCAAAGTCCTTAAATTATGCAGCAGAGTCCTTAAATACCGCAGCAGATTGCTTATATAATGTAGCAGAGTCCTTAAATAATGCAACAGAGTCCTTAAATAATGCAGCAGAGTCCTCAAAAGCTTCAGAAGAGTCATTAAATAATGCAGCAGAGTCCTTAAATAATGTAGCAAATTCATTAAATAATGCAGCAGAGACCTTAAATAATGCAACAAAGTCCTTAAATTATGCAGCCGAGTCCTTAAATAATACAGCAAAGCCCTTAAATAATGCAGCAGAGTCGTTAAGTAATGCAGCAAATTACTTAAATAATGCAGCAGTGTACTTAAATAATGCAACAAAGTCCATAAATAATGAAGCAAAGTCCTTAAATAATGCAGCAGAGTCCTTAAATACCGCAGCAGAGAACTTAAATAATGCAAGAAAGTCCCTAAATAATGCAGTAGAGTCCTTAAATCCTGAAGCAGAGTCCTAAAATAATGCAGCTAATTCCTTAAATAATGCAGTAGAGTCCTTAAATACCGCAGCAGAATCCTTAAATAATTCAGCAAAGTCCTTAAATAATGCAGCAGAGTCCTTAAATTTTACAGCAGAGTCCTTAAGTGCCACAGCAGAGTCCTTAAATACCGCAGCAGAGTGCTTAAATAATGCAGCAGAGTCCTTAAATAATGCAGCAAAGTCCTTAAATACTGAAGCAGAGTCCTTAAATATTGCAACAAAGTCCTAAAATAATGCAGCAGAGTCCTTAAATACCGCAGCAGAGTCGTTAAATATTGCAGCAAAGTACTTAAATAATGCAGCAGAGTCCTTAAATACCGCAGCAGATTGCTTAAATAATGTAGCAGAGTCCTTAAATAATGCAACAGAGTCCTTAAATAATGCAGCAGAGTCCTTAAATAATGCAACAAAGTCCTTAAATAATGCAGCAGAGTCCTTAAATACTGAAGCAGAGTCCTTAAATATTGCAGCAAAGTCCTTAAATAATGCATCAGAGTCCTTAAATAACGCAGCCGATTACTTAAATAATTCAACAAAGTCCTTAAATAATGCAGCAGAGTCCTTAAGTGCCACAGCAGAGTCCTTAAATACCGCAGCGGAGTGCTTAAATAATGCAGCAGAGTCCTTAAATAATGCAGCACCATCCTTAAATAATGCAGCAAAGTCCTTAAATACTGAAGCAGAGTGCTTAAATATTGCAAAAAAGTCCTAAAATAATGCAGCAGAATCCTTTAATACCGCAGCAGAGTCCTTAAATATTGCAGAAAAGTACTTAAATAATGCAGCAGAGTCCTTAAATAATGCAACAAATTCCTTAAATAATGCAGCATAGTCCTTAACTAATGCAACAAAGTCTATAAATAAGGCAGCAGAGTCCTTAAATAATGCAGCAAAGTCCTTAAATAATGCAGCAGAGTCCTTAGATAATGCAGCAACGTCCTTAAATAATGCAGCAGAGTGCTTAAATAATGCAGCAGAGTACTTAAATAATTCAGCAAAGTCCTTAAATAATGCAGCAGAGTCCTTAAATAATGCAGCAGAGTCCTCAAATGCTTCAGCAGGGTGAATACATAATGCAGCAGAGTCCTTAAATAATGCAACAAAGTCCTTAAATAATGCAGCAGAGTCCTTAAATAATGCAGCAAAGTCCTTAAATAAAGCAGCAGAGTCCTTAAATAATGCAACAAAGTCCTTAAATAATGCAGCAGAGTCCTTAAATACTGAAGCAGAGTCCATATCTTTGCAGAAAAGTCCTTAAATACCGCAGCAGAGTCATTAAATTATGCAGCAAAGTCCTTAAATAATGCAGCAGAGTCCTTAAATACCGCAGCAGATTGCTTAAATAATGTAGCAGAGTCCTTAAATAATGCAACAGAGTCCTTAAATAATGCAGCAGAGTCCTTAAATAATGCAACAAAGTCCTTAAATAATGCAGCAGAGTCCTTAAATACTGAAGCAGAGTCCTTAAATATTGCAGCAAAGTCTTTAAATAATGCAGCAGAGTCCTTAAATACCGCAGCAGAGTCCTTAAATATTGCAGCAAAGTACTTAAATAATGCAGCAGAGTCCTTAAATAATGCAACAAAGTCCTTAAATAATGCAGCAGAATCCTTAAATAATGCAACAAAGTCCTTAAGTAATAATGAAGAGTCCTTAAATACCGCAGCAGAGTCATTAAATAATGCAGCAAAGTCCTTAAATAATGCAGCAGAGTCCTTAAGTACCGCAGCAGAGTGCTTAAATAATGCAACAGAGTCTTCAAATGCTTCAGCAGAGTCATGAAATAATGCAGCATAGTCCTTAAATAATGCAGCAAATTCATTAAATAATGCAGCAGAGACTTTAAATAATGCAACAAAGTCCTTAAATAATGCAGCAGAGTCCTTAAATAATGCTGCAGAGTCCTTAAATATTGCAGCAAATTCCTTAAATAATGCAGCAGAGTCCTTAAATACCGCAGCAGAGTCCTTACATAATGCAACAAAGTCACTAAATAATGCAGCAGAGTCCTTAAATAATTAAGCAGAGTCCTTAAATAATGCAGCAAATTCCTTAAATAATGTAGCAGAGTCCTTAAAAAATGCAACAAAATCCTTAAATAATGCAGCAGAATCCTTAAATAATGCAGCAAAGTCCTTAAATAATGCAACAGAGTCCTTAAATACTGAAGCAGAGTCCTTAAATAATGCAGCAGAGTCCTTAAATAATGCAACAGAGTTCTAAAATGCTTCAGCAGAGTCATTAAATAATGCAGCAGAGTCCTTAAATAATGCAGCAGAGTCCTTAAATAATGCAACAAAGTCCTTAAATAATGCAGCAGAGTCCTGAAATACTGAAGCAGAGTCCTTATCTTTGCAGCAAAGTCCTTAAATACCGCAGCAGAGTCATTAAATAATGCAGCAAAGTCCTTAAATAATGCAGCAGAGTCCTTAAATACCACAGCAGATTGCTTAAATAATGTAGCAGAGTCCTTAAATAATGCAACATAGTCCTTAAATAATGCAGCAGAGTCCTTAAATAATGCAACAAAGTCCTTAAATAATGCAGCAGAGTCCTTAAATACTGAAGCAGAGTCCTTAAATATTGCAGCAAAGTCCTTAAAAAATGCAGCAGAGTCCTTAAATACTGAAGCAGAGTCCTTAAATATTGCAGCAAAGTACTTAAATAATGCAGCAAAGTCCTTAAATAATGCAGCAGAGTCCTTAAATACCGCAGCAGAGTGCTTAAATAATGCAGCAGAGTCCTTAAATAATGCAACAAAGTCTTTAAATAATGCAGCAGAGTTCTTAAATACAAAGTCCTTAAGTAATAATGCAGAGTCCTTAAATACCGCATCAGAGTCCTTAAATAATGCAACAGAGTTCTAAAATGCTTCAGCAGAGTCATTAAATAATGCAGCAGAGTACTTAAATAATGCAGCAGAGTCCTTAAATAATGCAACAAAGTCCTTAAATAATGCAGCAGAGTCCTGAAATACTGAAGCAGAGTCCTTATCTTTGCAGCAAAGTCCTTAAATACCGCAGCAGAGTCATTAAATAATGCAGCAAAGTCCTTAAATAATGCAGCAGAGTCCTTAAATACCACAGCAGATTGCTTAAATAATGTAGCAGAGTCCTTAAATATTGCAGCAAAGTCCTTAAATAATGCAGCAGAGTCCTTAAATACCGCAGCAGAGTCCTTAAATATTGCAGCAAAGTACTTAAATAATGCAGCAGAGTCCTTAAATAATGCAACAAAGTCCTTAAATAATGCAGCAGAATCCTTAAATAATGCAACAAAGTCCTTAAGTAATAATGAAGAGTCCGTAAATACCGCAGCAGAGTCATTAAATAATGCAGCAAAGTCCTTAAATAATGCAGCAGAGTCCTTAAGTACCGCAGCAGAGTGCTTAAATAATGCAACAGAGTCCTCATATGCTTCAGCAGAGTCATGAAATAATGCAGCATAGTCCTTAAATAATGCAGCAGAGACCTTAAATAATGCAACAAAGTCCTTAAATAATGCAGCAGAGTCCTTAAATAATGCAGCAAAGTCCTTAAATAATGCTGCAGAGTCCTTAAATATTGCAGAAAAATTCCTTAAATAATGCAGCAGAGTCCTTAAATACCGCAGCAGAGTCCTTACATAATGCAACAAAGTCACTAAATAATGCAGCAGAGTCCTTAAATAATGAAGCAGAGTCCTTAAATAATGCAGCAAATTCCTTAAATAATGTAGCAGAGTCCTTAAAAAATGCAACAAAATCCTTAAATAATGCAGCAGAATCCTTAAATAATGCAGCAAAGTCCTTAAATAATGCAACAGAGTCCTTAAATACTGAAGCAGAGTCCTTAAATAATGCAGCAGAGTCCTTAAATAATGCAGCAGAGTTCTAAAATGCTTCAGCAGAGTCCTTAAATATTGCAACAAAGTCCTAAAATAATGCAGCAGAATCCTTAAATACCGCAGCAGAGTCCTTAAATATTGCAGCAAAGTACTTAAATAAGGCAGCAGAGTCCTTAAATAATGCAACAAAGTCCTTCAATAATGCAGCATAGTCCTTAACTAATGCAACAAAGTCAATAAATAATGCAGCAGAGTCCTTAAATAATGCAGCAACATCCTTAAATAATGCAGCAGAGTCCTTAGATAATGCAACAACGTCCTTAAATAATGCAGCAGAGTCCTTAAATACCGCAGCAGAGTACTTAAATAATTCAGCAAAGTCCTTAATTAATGCAGCAGAGTCCTTAAATAATGCAGCAGAGTCCTCAAATGCTTCAGCAGAGTCAATACATAATGCAGCAGAGTCCTTAAATAATGCAACAAAGTCCTTAAATAATGCAGCAGAGTCCTTAAATAATGCAGCAAAGTCCTTAAATAAAGCAGCAGAGTCCTTACATAATGCAACAAAGTCCTTAAATAATGCAGCCGAGTCCTTAAATACTGAAGCAGAGTCCTTAAATTTGCAGCAAAGTCCTTAAATACCGCAGCAGAGTCATTAAATAATGCAGCAAAGTCCTTAAATAATGCAGCAGAGTCCTTAAATACCGCAGCAGATTGCTTTAATAATGTAGCAGAGTCCTTAAATAATGCAACAGAGTCCTTAAATAATGCAGCAGAGTCCTTAAATAATGCAACATAGTTCTTAAATAATGCAGCAAAGTCCTTAAATTATGCAGCAGAGTCCTTAAATACCGCAGCAGATTGCTTATATAATGTAGCAGAGTCCTTAAATAATGCAACAGAGTCCTTAAATAATGCAGCAGAGTCCTCAAAAGCTTCAGAAGAGTCATTAAATAATGCAGCAGAGTCCTTAAATAATGTAGCAAATTCATTAAATAATGCAGCAGAGACCTTAAATAATGCAACAAAGTCCTTAAATTATGCAGCCGAGTCCTTAAATAATACAGCAAAGCCCTTAAATAATGCAGCAGAGTCGTTAAGTAATGCAGCAAATTACTTAAATAATGCAGCAGTGTACTTAAATAATGCAACAAAGTCCATAAATAATGAAGCAAAGTCCTTAAATAATGCAGCAGAGTCCTTAAATACCGCAGCAGAGAACTTAAATAATGCAAGAAAGTCCCTAAATAATGCAGTAGAGTCCTTAAATCCTGAAGCAGAGTCCTAAAATAATGCAGCTAATTCCTTAAATAATGCAGTAGAGTCCTTAAATACCGCAGCAGAGTCCTTAAATAATTCAGCAAAGTCCTTAAATAATGCAGCAGAGTCCTTAAATTTTACAGCAGAGTCCTTAAGTGCCACAGCAGAGTCCTTAAATACCGCAGCAGAGTGCTTAAATAATGCAGCAGAGTCCTTAAATAATGCAGCACAGTCCTTAAATACTGAAGCAGAGTCTTTAAATATTGCAACAAAGTCCTAAAATAATGCAGCAGAGTCCTTAAATACCGCAGCAGAGTCGTTAAATATTGCAGCAAAGTACTTAAATAATGCAGCAGAGTCCTTAAATACCGCAGCAGATTGCTTAAATAATGTAGCAGAGTCCTTAAATAATGCAACAGAGTCCTTAAATAATGCAGCAGAGTCCTTAAATAATGCAACAAAGTCCTTAAATAATGCAGCAGAGTCCTTAAATACTGAAGCAGAGTCCTTAAATTTGCAGCAAAGTCCTTAAATACCGCAGCAGAGTCATTAAATAATGCAGCAAAGTCCTTAAATAATGCAGCAGAGTCCTTAAATACCGCAGCAGATTGCTTTAATAATGTAGCAGAGTCCTTAAATAATGCAACAGAGTCCTTAAATAATGCAGCAGAGTCCTTAAATAATGCAACTTAGTTCTTAAATAATGCAGCAAAGTCCTTAAATTATGCAGCAGAGTCCTTAAATACCGCAGCAGATTGCTTATATAATGTAGCAGAGTCCTTAAATAATGCAACAGAGTCCTTAAATAATGCAGCAGAGTCCTCAAAAGCTTCAGAAGAGTCATTAAATAATGCAGCAGAGTCCTTAAATAATGTAGCAAATTCATTAAATAATGCAGCAGAGACCTTAAATAATGCAACAAAGTCCTTAAATTATGCAGCCGAGTCCTTAAATAATACAGCAAAGCCCTTAAATAATGCAGCAGAGTTGTTAAGTAATGCAGCAAATTACTTAAATAATGCAGCAGTGTACTTAAATAATGCAACAAAGTCCATAAATAATGAAGCAAAGTCCTTAAATAATGCAGCAGAGTCCTTAAATACCGCAGCAGAGAACTTAAATAATGCAAGAAAGTCCCTAAATAATGCAGTAGAGTCCTTAAATCCTGAAGCAGAGTCCTAAAATAATGCAGCTAATTCCTTAAATAATGCAGTAGAGTCCTTAAATACCGCAGCAGAGTCCTTAAATAATTCAGCAAAGTCCTTAAATAATGCAGCAGAGTCCTTAAATTTTACAGCAGAGTCCTTAAGTGCCACAGCAGAGTCCTTAAATACCGCAGCAGAGTGCTTAAATAATGCAGCAGAGTCCTTAAATAATGCAGCAAAGTCCTTAAATACTGAAGCAGAGTCCTTAAATATTGCAACAAAGTCCTAAAATAATGCAGCAGAGTCCTTAAATACCGCAGCAGAGTCGTTAAATATTGCAGCAAAGTACTTAAATAATGCAGCAGAGTCCTTAAATATCGCAGCAGATTGCTTAAATAATGTAGCAGAGTCCTTAAATAATGCAACAGAGTCCTTAAATAATGCAGCAGAGTCCTTAAATAATGCAACAAAGTCCTTAAATAATGCAGCAGAGTCCTTAAATACTGAAGCAGAGTCCTTAAATATTGCAGCAAAGTCCTTAAATAATGCATCAGAGTCCTTAAATACCGCAGCCGATTACTTAAATAATTCAGCAAAGTCCTTAAATAATGCAGCAGAATCCTTAAGTGCCACAGCAGAGTCCTTAAATACCGCAGCGGAGTGCTTAAATAATGCAGCAGAGTCCTTAAATAATGCAGCACCATCCTTAAATAATGCAGCAAAGTCCTTAAATACTGAAGCAGAGTCCTTAAATATTGCAAAAAAGTCCTAAAATAATGCAGCAGAATCCTTAAATACCGCAGCAGAGTCCTTAAATATTGCAGCAAAGTACTTAAATAATGCAGCAGAGTCCTTAAATAATGCAACAAAGTCCTTAAATAATGCAGCATAGTCCTTAACTAATGCAACAAAGTCTATAAATAAGGCAGCAGAGTCCTTAAATAATGCAGCAAAGTCCTTAAATAATGCAGCAGAGTCCTTAGATAATGCAACAACGTCCTTAAATAATGCAGCAGAGTCCTTAAATATCGCAGCAGAGTACTTAAATAATTCAGCAAAGTCCTTAAATAATGCAGCAGAGTCCTTAAATAATGCAGCAGAGTCCTCAAATGCTTCAGCAGAGTGAATACATAATGCAGCAGAGTCCTTAAATAATGCAACAAAGTCCTTAAATAATGCAGCATAGTCCTTAACTAATGCAACAAAGTCTATAAATAAGGCAGCAGAGTCCTTAAATAATGCAGCAAAGTCCTTAAATAATGCAGCAGAGTCCTTAAGTGCCACAGCAGAGTCATTAAATACCGCAGCAGAGTGCTTAAATAATGCAGCAGAGTCCTTAAATAATGCAGCAAAGTCCTTAAATACTGAAGCAGAGTCCTTAAATATTGCAACAAAGTCCTAAAATAATGCAGCAGAGTCCTTAAATACCGCAGCAGAGTCGTTAAATATTGCAGCAAAGTACTTAAATAATGCAGCAGAGTCCTTAAATACCGCAGCAGATTGCTTAAATAATGTAGCAGAGTCCTTAAATAATGCAACAGAGTCCTTAAATAATGCAGCAGAGTCCTTAAATAATGCAACAAAGTCCTTAAATAATGCAGCAGAGTCCTTAAATACTGAAGCAGAGTCCTTAAATATTGCAGCAAAGTCCTTAAATAATGCATCAGAGTCCTTAAATACCGCAGCCGATTACTTAAATAATTCAACAAAGTCCTTAAATAATGCAGCAGAGTCCTTAAGTGCCACAGCAGAGTCCTTAAATACCGCAGCGGAGTGCTTAAATAATGCAGCAGAGTCCTTAAATAATGCAGCACCATCCTTAAATAATGCAGCAAAGTCCTTAAATACTGAAGCAGAGTGCTTAAATATTGCAAAAAAGTCCTAAAATAATGCAGCAGAATCCTTTAATACCGCAGCAGAGTCCTTCAATATTGCAGAAAAGTACTTAAATAATGCAGCAGAGTCCTTAAATAATGCAACAAATTCCTTAAATAATGCAGCATAGTCCTTAACTAATGCAACAAAGTCTATAAATAAGGCAGCAGAGTCCTTAAATAATGCAGCAAAGTCCTTAAATAATGCAGCAGAGTCCTTAGATAATGCAGCAACGTCCTTAAATAATGCAGCAGAGTGCTTAAATAATGCAGCAGAGTACTTAAATAATTCAGCAAAGTCCTTAAATAATGCAGCAGAGTCCTTAAATAATGCAGCAGAGTCCTTAAATAATGCAGCAAAGTCCTTAAATAAAGCAGCAGAGTCCTTACATAATGCAACAAAGTCCTTAAATAATGCAGCCGAGTCCTTAAATACTGAAGCAGAGTCCTTAAATTTGCAGCAAAGTCCTTAAATACCGCAGCAGAGTCATTAAATAATGCAGCAAAGTCCTTAAATAATGCAGCAGAGTCCTTAAATACCGCAGCAGATTGCTTTAATAATGTAGCAGAGTCCTTAAATAATGCAACAGAGTCCTTAAATAATGCAGCAGAGTCCTTAAATAATGCAACATAGTTCTTAAATAATGCAGCAAAGTCCTTAAATTATGCAGCAGAGTCCTTAAATACCGCAGCAGATTGCTTATATAATGTAGCAGAGTCCTTAAATAATGCAACAGAGTCCTTAAATAATGCAGCAGAGTCCTCAAAAGCTTCAGAAGAGTCATTAAATAATGCAGCAGAGTCCTTAAATAATGTAGCAAATTCATTAAATAATGCAGCAGAGACCTTAAATAATGCAACAAAGTCCTTAAATTATGCAGCCGAGTCCTTAAATAATACAGCAAAGCCCTTAAATAATGCAGCAGAGTCGTTAAGTAATGCAGCAAATTACTTCAATAATGCAGCAGTGTACTTAAATAATGCAACAAAGTCCATAAATAATGAAGCAAAGTCCTTAAATAATGCAGCAGAGTCCTTAAATACCGCAGCAGAGAACTTAAATAATGCAAGAAAGTCCCTAAATAATGCAGTAGAGTCCTTAAATCCTGAAGCAGAGTCCTAAAATAATGCAGCTAATTCCTTAAATAATGCAGTAGAGTCCTTAAATACCGCAGCAGAGTCCTTAAATAATTCAGCAAAGTCCTTAAATAATGCAGCAGAGTCCTTAAATTTTACAGCAGAGTCCTTAAGTGCCACAGCAGAGTCCTTAAATACCGCAGCAGAGTGCTTAAATAATGCAGCAGAGTCCTTAAATAATGCAGCAAAGTCCTTAAATACTGAAGCAGAGTCCTTAAATATTGCAACAAAGTCCTAAAATAATGCAGCAGAGTCCTTAAATACCGCAGCAGAGTCGTTAAATATTGCAGCAAAGTACTTAAATAATGCAGCAGAGTCCTTAAATACCGCAGCAGATTGCTTAAATAATGTAGCAGAGTCCTTAAATAATGCAACAGAGTCCTTAAATAATGCAGCAGAGTCCTTAAATAATGCAACAAAGTCCTTAAATAATGCAGCAGAGTCCTTAAATACTGAAGCAGAGTCCTTAAATATTGCAGCAAAGTCCTTAAATAATGCATCAGAGTCCTTAAATACCGCAGCCGATTACTTAAATAATTCAGCAAAGTCCTTAAATAATGCAGCAGAATCCTTAAGTGCCACAGCAGAGTCCTTAAATACCGCAGCGGAGTGCTTAAATAATGCAGCAGAGTCCTTAAATAATGCAGCACCATCCTTAAATAATGCAGCAAAGTCCTTAAATACTGAAGCAGAGTCCTTAAATATTGCAAAAAAGTCCTAAAATAATGCAGCAGAATCCTTAAATACCGCAGCAGAGTCCTTAAATATTGCAGCAAAGTACTTAAATAATGCAGCAGAGTCCTTAAATAATGCAACAAAGTCCTTAAATAATGCAGCATAGTCCTTAACTAATGCAACAAAGTCTATAAATAAGGCAGCAGAGTCCTTAAATAATGCAGCAAAGTCCTTAAATAATGCAGCAGAGTCCTTAGATAATGCAACAACGTCCTTAAATAATGCAGCAGAGTCCTTAAATATCGCAGCAGAGTACTTAAATAATTCAGCAAAGTCCTTAAATAATGCAGCAGAGTCCTTAAATAATGCAGCAGAGTCCTCAAATGCTTCAGCAGAGTGAATACATAATGCAGCAGAGTCCTTAAATAATGCAACAAAGTCCTTAAATAATGCAGCATAGTCCTTAACTAATGCAACAAAGTCTATAAATAAGGCAGCAGAGTCCTTAAATAATGCAGCAAAGTCCTTAAATAATGCAGCAGAGTCCTTAGATAATGCAAAAACGTCCTTAAATAATGCAGCAGAGTCCTTAAATAACGCAGCAGAGTACTTAAATAATTCAGCAAAGTCCTTAAATAATGCAGCAGAGTCCTTAAATAATGCAGCAGAGTCCTCAAATGCTTCAGCAGAGTGAATACATAATGCAGCAGAGTCCTTAAATAATGCAACAAAGTCCTTAAATAATGCAGCAGAGTCCTTAAATAATGCAGCAAAGTCCTTAAATAAAGCAGCAGAGTCCTTAAATAATGCAACAAAGTCCTTAAATAATGCAGCAGAGTCCTTAAATACTGAAGCAGAGTCCATATCTTTGCAGAAAAGTCCTTAAATACCACAGCAGAGTCATTAAATTATGCAGCAAAGTCCTTAAATAATGCAGCAGAGTCCTTAAATACTGAAGCAGAGTCCATATCTTTGCAGAAAAGTCCTTAAATACCGCAGCAAAGTCCTTAAATAATGTAGCAGAGTCCTTAAATAATGCAACAAAGTCCTTAAATAATGCAGCAGAGTCCTGAAATACTGAAGCAGAGTCCTTATCTTTGCAGCAAAGTCCTTAAATACCGCAGCAGAGTCATTAAATAATGCAGCAAAGTCCTTAAATAATGCAGCAGAGTCCTTAAATACCACAGCAGATTGCTTAAATAATGTAGCAGAGTCCTTAAATAATGCAGCAGAGTTCTAAAATGCTTCAGCAGAGTCCTTAAATATTGCAACAAAGTCCTAAAATAATGCAGCAGAATCCTTAAATACCGCAGCAGAGTCCTTAAATATTGCAGCAAAGTACTTAAATAAGGCAGCAGAGTCCTTAAATAATGCAACAAAGTCCTTCAATAATGCAGCATAGTCCTTAACTAATGCAACAAAGTCAATAAATAATGCAGCAGAGTCCTTAAATAATGCAGCAACGTCCTTAAATAATGCAGCAGAGTCCTTAGATAATGCAACAACGTCCTTAAATAATGCAGCAGAGTCCTTAAATACCACAGCAGAGTACTTAAATAATTCAGCAAAGTCCTTAAATAATGCAGCAGAGTCCTTAAATAATGCAGCAGAGTCCTCAAATGCTTCAGCAGAGTCAATACATAATGCAGCAGAGTCCTAAAATAATGCAACAAAGTCCTTAAATAATGCAGCAGAGTCCTTAAATAATGCAGCAAAGTCCTTAAATAAAGCAGCAGAGTCCTTACATAATGCAACAAAGTCCTTAAATAATGCAGCCGAGTCCTTAAATACTGAAGCAGAGTCCTTAAATTTGCAGCAAAGTCCTTAAATACCGCAGCAGAGTCATTAAATAATGCAGCAAAGTCCTTAAATAATGCAGCAGAGTCCTTAAATACCGCAGCAGATTGCTTTAATAATGTAGCAGAGTCCTTAAATAATGCAACAGAGTCCTTAAATAATGCAGCAGAGTCCTTAAATAATGCAACATAGTTCTTAAATAATGCAGCAAAGTCCTTAAATTATGCAGCAGAGTCCTTAAATACCGCAGCAGATTGCTTATATAATGTAGCAGAGTCCTTAAATAATGCAACAGAGTCCTTAAATAATGCAGCAGAGTCCTTAAAAGCTTCAGAAGAGTCATTAAATAATGCAGCAGAGTCCTTAAATAATGTAGCAAATTCATTAAATAATGCAGCAGAGACCTTAAATAATGCAACAAAGTCCTTAAATTATGCAGCCGAGTCCTTAAATAATACAGCAAAGCCCTTAAATAATGCAGCAGAGTCGTTAAGTAATGCAGCAAATTACTTAAATAATGCAGCAGTGTACTTAAATAATGCAACAAAGTCCATAAATAATGAAGCAAAGTCCTTAAATAATGCAGCAGAGTCCTTAAATACAGCAGCAGAGAACTTAAATAATGCAAGAAAGTCCCTAAATAATGCAGTAGAGTCCTTAAATCCTGAAGCAGAGTCCTAAAATAATGCAGCTAATTTCTTAAATAATGCAGTAGAGTCCTTAAATACCGCAGCAGAGTCCTTAAATAATTCAGCAAAGTCCTTAAATAATGCAGCAGAGTCCTTAAATTTTACAGCAGAGTCCTTAAGTGCCACAGCAGAGTCCTTAAATACCGCAGCAGAGTGCTTAAATAATGCAGCAGAGTCCTTAAATAATGCAGCAAAGTCCTTAAATACTGAAGCAGAGTCCTTAAATATTGCAACAAAGTCCTAAAATAATGCAGCAGAGTCCTTAAATACCGCAGCAGAGTCGTTAAATATTGCAGCAAAGTACTTAAATAATGCAGCAGAGTCCTTAAATACCGCAGCAGATTGCTTAAATAATGTAGCAGAGTCCTTAAATAATGCAACAGAGTCCTTAAATAATGCAGCAGAGTCCTTAAATAATGCAACAAAGTCCTTAAATAATGCAGCAGAGTCCTTAAATACTGAAGCAGAGTCCTTAAATATTGCAGCAAAGTCCTTAAATAATGCATCAGAGTCCTTAAATACCGCAGCCGATTACTTAAATAATTCAGCAAAGTCCTTAAATAATGCAGCAGAATCCTTAAGTGCCACAGCAGAGTCCTTAAATACCGCAGCGGAGTGCTTAAATAATGCAGCAGAGTCCTTAAATAATGCAGCACCATCCTTAAATAATGCAGCAAAGTCCTTAAATACTGAAGCAGAGTCCTTAAATATTGCAAAAAAGTCCTAAAATAATGCAGCAGAATCCTTAAATACCGCAGCAGAGTCCTTAAATATTGCAGCAAAGTACTTAAATAATGCAGCAGAGTCCTTAAATAATGCAACAAAGTCCTTAAATAATGCAGCATAGTCCTTAACTAATGCAACAAAGTCTATAAATAAGGCAGCAGAGTCCTGAAATAATGCAGCAAAGTCCTTAAATAATGCAGCAGAGTCCTTAGATAATGCAACAACGTCCTTAAATAATGCAGCAGAGTCCTTAAATATCGCAGCAGAGTACTTAAATAATTCAGCAAAGTCCTTAAATAATGCAGCAGAGTCCTTAAATAATGCAGCAGAGTCCTCAAATGCTTCAGCAGAGTGAATACATAATGCAGCAGAGTCCTTAAATAATGCAACAAAGTCCTTAAATAATGCAGCATTTTCCTTAACTAATGCAACAAAGTCTATAAATAAGGCAGCAGAGTCCTTAAATAATGCAGCAAAGTCCTTAAATAATGCAGCAGAGTCCTTAGATAATGCAACAACGTCCTTAAATAATGCAGCAGAGTCCTTAAATAACGCAGCAGAGTACTTAAAAAATTCAGCAAAGTCCTTAAATAATGCAGCAGAGTCCTTAAATAATGCAGCAGAGTCCTCAAATGCTTCAGCAGAGTGAATACATAATGCAGCAGAGTCCTTAAATAATGCAACAAAGTCCTTAAATAATGCAGCAGAGTCCTTAAATAATGCAGCAAAGTCCTTAAATAAAGCAGCAGAGTCCTTAAATAATGCAACAAAGTCCTTAAATAATGCAGCAGAGTCCTTAAATACTGAAGCAGAGTTCATATCTTTGCAGAAAAGTCCTTAAATACCGCAGCAGAGTCATTAAATTATGCAGCAAAGTCCTTAAATAATGCAGCAGAGTCCTTAAATACTGAAGCAGAGTCCATATCTTTGCAGAAAAGTCCTTAAATACCGCAGCAAAGTCCTTAAATAATGTAGCAGAGTCCTTAAATAATGCAACAAAGTCCTTAAATAATGCAGCAGAGTCCTGAAATACTGAAGCAGAGTCCTTATCTTTGCAGCAAAGTCCTTAAATACCGCAGCAGAGTCATTAAATAATGCAGCAAAGTCCTTAAATAATGCAGCAGAGTCCTTAAATACCACAGCAGATTGCTTAAATAATGTAGCAGAGTCCTTAAATATTGCAGCAAAGTCCTTAAATAATGCAGCAGAGTCCTTAAATACCGCAGCAGAGTCCTTAAATATTGCAGAAAAGTACTTAAATAATGCAGCAGAGTCCTTAAATAATGCAACAAAGTCCTTAAATAATGCAGCAGAATCCTTAAATAATGCAACAAAGTCCTTAAGTAATAATGAAGAGTCCGTAAATACCGCAGCAGAGTCATTAAATAATGCAGCAAAGTCCTTAAATAATGCAGCAGAGTCCTTAAGTACCGCAGCAGAGTGCTTAAATAATGCAACAGAGTCCTCATATGCTTCAGCAGAGTCATGAAATAATGCAGCATAGTCCTTAAATAATGCAGCAGAGACCTTAAATAATGCAACAAAGTCCTTAAATAATGCAGCAGAGTCCTTAAATAATGCAGCAAAGTCCTTAAATAATGCTGCAGAGTCCTTAAATATTGCAGAAAAATTCCTTAAATAATGCAGCAGAGTCCTTAAATACCGCAGCAGAGTCCTTACATAATGCAACAAAGTCACTAAATAATGCAGCAGAGTCCTTAAATAATGAAGCATAGTCCTTAAATAATGCAGCAAATTCCTTAAATAATGTAGCAGAGTCCTTAAAAAATGCAACAAAATCCTTAAATAATGCAGCAGAATCCTTAAATAATGCAGCAAAGTCCTTAAATAATGCAACAGAGTCCTTAAATACTGAAGCAGAGTCCTTAAATAATGCAGCAGAGTCCTTAAATAATGCAGCAGAGTTCTAAAATGCTTCAGCAGAGTCCTTAAATATTGCAACAAAGTCCTAAAATAATGCAGCAGAATCCTTAAATACCGCAGCAGAGTCCTTAAATATTGCAGCAAAGTACTTAAATAAGGCAGCAGAGTCCTTAAATAATGCAACAAAGTCCTTCAATAATGCAGCATAGTCCTTAACTAATGCAACAAAGTCAATAAATAATGCAGCAGAGTCCTTAAATAATGCAGCAACGTCCTTAAATAATGCAGCAGAGTCCTTAGATAATGCAACAACGTCCTTAAATAATGCAGCAGAGTCCTTAAATACCGCAGCAGAGTACTTAATTAATTCAGCAAAGTCCTTAAATAATGCAGCAGAGTCCTTAAATAATGCAGCAGAGTCCTCAAATGCTTCAGCAGAGTCAATACATAATGCAGCAGAGTCCTTAAATAATGCAACAAAGTCCTTAAATAATGCAGCAGAGTCCTTAAATAATGCAGCAAAGTCCTTAAATAAAGCAGCAGAGTCCTTACATAATGCAACAAAGTCCTTAAATAATGCAGCCGAGTCCTTAAATACTGAAGCAGAGTCCTTAAATTTGCAGCAAAGTCCTTAAATACCGCAGCAGAGTCATTAAATAATGCAGCAAAGTCCTTAAATAATGCAGCAGAGTCCTTAAATACCGCAGCAGATTGCTTTAATAATGTAGCAGAGTCCTTAAATAATGCAACAGAGTCCTTAAATAATGCAGCAGAGTCCTTAAATAATGCAACATAGTTCTTAAATAATGCAGCAAAGTCCTTAAATTATGCAGCAGAGTCCTTAAATACCGCAGCAGATTGCTTATATAATGTAGCAGAGTCCTTAAATAATGCAACAGAGTCCTTAAATAATGCAGCAGAGTCCTCAAAAGCTTCAGAAGAGTCATTAAATAATGCAGCAGAGTCCTTAAATAATGTAGCAAATTCATTAAATAATGCAGCAGAGACCTTAAATAATGCAACAAAGTCCTTAAATTATGCAGCCGAGTCCTTAAATAATACAGCAAAGCCCTTAAATAATGCAGCAGAGTCGTTAAGTAATGCAGCAAATTACTTAAATAATGCAGCAGTGTACTTAAATAATGCAACAAAGTCCATAAATAATGAAGCAAAGTCCTTAAATAATGCAGCAGAGTCCTTAAATACCGCAGCAGAGAACTTAAATAATGCAAGAAAGTCCCTAAATAATGCAGTAGAGTCCTTAAATCCTGAAGCAGAGTCCTAAAATAATGCAGCTAATTCCTTAAATAATGCAGTAGAGTCCTTAAATACCGCAGCAGAGTCCTTAAATAATTCAGCAAAGTCCTTAAATAATGCAGCAGAGTCCTTAAATTTTACAGCAGAGTCCTTAAGTGCCACAGCAGAGTCCTTAAATACCGCAGCAGAGTGCTTAAATAATGCAGCAGAGTCCTTAAATAATGCAGCAAAGTCCTTAAATACTGAAGCAGAGTCCTTAAATATTGCAACAAAGTCCTAAAATAATGCAGCAGAGTCCTTAAATACCGCAGCAGAGTCGTTAAATATTGCAGCAAAGTACTTAAATAATGCAGCAGAGTCCTTAAATACCGCAGCAGATTGCTTAAATAATGTAGCAGAGTCCTTAATGCAACAGAGTCCTTAAATAATGCAGCAGAGTCCTTAAATAATGCAACAAAGTCCTTAAATAATGCAGCAGAGTCCTTAAATACTGAAGCAGAGTCCTTAAATATTGCAGCAAAGTCCTTAAATAATGCATCAGAGTCCTTAAATACCGCAGCCGATTACTTAAATAATTCAGCAAAGTCCTTAAATAATGCAGCAGAATCCTTAAGTGCCACAGCAGAGTCCTTAAATACCGCAGCGGAGTGCTTAAATAATGCAGCAGAGTCCTTAAATAATGCAGCACCATCCTTAAATAATGCAGCAAAGTCCTTAAATACTGAAGCAGAGTCCTTAAATATTGCAAAAAAGTCCTTAAATAATGCAGCAGAATCCTTAAATACCGCAGCAGAGTCCTTAAATATTGCAGCAAAGTACTTAAATAATGCAGCAGAGTCCTTAAATAATGCAACAAAGTCCTTAAATAATGCAGCATAGTCCTTAACTAATGCAACAAAGTCTATAAATAAGGCAGCAGAGTCCTTAAATAATGCAGCAAAGTCCTTAAATAATGCAGCAGAGTCCTTAGATAATGCAACAACGTCCTTAAATAATGCAGCAGAGTCCTTAAATATCGCAGCAGAGTACTTAAATAATTCAGCAAAGTCCTTAAATAATGCAGCAGAGTCCTTAAATAATGCAGCAGAGTCCTCAAATGCTTCAGCAGAGTGAATACATAATGCAGCAGAGTCCTTAAATAATGCAACAAAGTCCTTAAATAATGCAGCATAGTCCTTAACTAATGCAACAAAGTCTATAAATAAGGCAGCAGAGTCCTTAAATAATGCAGCAAAGTCCTTAAATAATGCAGCAGAGTCCTTAGATAATGCAACAACGTCCTTAAATAATGCAGCAGAGTCCTTAAATAACGCAGCAGAGTACTTAAATAATTCAGCAAAGTCCTTAAATAATGCAGCAGAGTCCTTAAATAATGCAGCAGAGTCCTCAAATGCTTCAGCAGAGTGAATACATAATGCAGCAGAGTCCTTAAATAATGCAACAAAGTCCTTAAATAATGCAGCAGAGTCCTTAAATAATGCAGCAAAGTCCTTAAATAAAGCAGCAGAGTCCTTAAATAATGCAACAAAGTCCTTAAATAATGCAGCAGAGTCCTTAAATACTGAAGCAGAGTCCATATCTTTGCAGAAAAGTCCTTAAATACCGCAGCAGAGTCATTAAATTATGCAGCAAAGTCCTTAAATAATGCAGCAGAGTCCTTAAATACTGAAGCAGAGTCCATATCTTTGCAGAAAAGTCCTTAAATACCGCAGCAAAGTCCTTAAATAATGTAGCAGAGTCCTTAAATAATGCAACAGAGTCCTTAAATAATGCAGCAGAGTCCTTAAATAATGCAACAAAGTCCTTAAATAATGCAGCAGAGTCCTTAAATACTGAAGCAGAGTCCTTAAATATTGCAGCAAAGTCTTTAAATAATGCAGCAGAGTCCTTAAATACCGCAGCAGAGTCCTTAAATATTGCAGCAAAGTACTTAAATAATGCAGCAGAGTCCTTAAATAATGCAACAAAGTCCTTAAATAATGCAGCAGAATCCTTAAATAATGCAACAAAGTCCTTAAGTAATAATTAAGAGTCCTTAAATACCGCAGCAGAGTCATTAAATAATGCAGCAACGTCCTTAAATAATGCAGCAGAGTCCTTAAAAACCGCAGCAGAGTGCTTAAATAATGCAACAGAGTCTACAAATGCTTCAGCAGAGTCATGAAATAATGCAGCATAGTCCTTAAATAATGCAGCAAATTCATTAAATAATGCAGCAGAGACCTTAAATAATGCAACAAAGTCCTTAAATAATGCAGCAGAGTCCTTAAATAATGCAGCAAAGTCCTTAAATAATGCTGCAGAGTCCTTAAATATTGCAGCAAATTCCTTAAATAATGCAGCAGAGTCCTTAAATACCGCTGCAGAGTCCTTACATAATGCAACAAAGTCACTAAATAATGCAGCAGAGTCCTTAAATACTGAAGCAGAGTCCTTAAATATTGCAGCAAAGTCCTTAAATAATGCATCAGAGTCCTTAAATACCGCAGCCGATTACTTAAATAATTCAGCAAAGTCCTTAAATAATGCAGCAGAATCCTTAAGTGCCACAGCAGAGTCCTTAAATACCGCAGCGGAGTGCTTAAATAATGCAGCAGAGTCCTTAAATAATGCAGCACCATCCTTAAATAATGCAGCAAAGTCCTTAAATACTGAAGCAGAGTCCTTAAATATTGCAAAAAAGTCCTAAAATAATGCAGCAGAATCCTTAAATACCGCAGCAGAGTCCTTAAATATTGCAGCAAAGTACTTAAATAATGCAGCAGAGTCCTTAAATAATGCAACAAAGTCCTTAAATAATGCAGCATAGTCCTTAACTAATGCAACAAAGTCTATAAATAAGGCAGCAGAGTCCTTAAATAATGCAGCAAAGTCCTTAAATAATGCAGCAGAGTCCTTAGATAATGCAACAACGTCCTTAAATAATGCAGCAGAGTCCTTAAATATCGCAGCAGAGTACTTAAATAATTCAGCAAAGTCCTTAAATAATGCAGCAGAGTCCTTAAATAATGCAGCAGAGTCCTCAAATGCTTCAGCAGAGTGAATACATAATGCAGCAGAGTCCTTAAATAATGCAACAAAGTCCTTAAATAATGCAGCATTTTCCTTAACTAATGCAACAAAGTCTATAAATAAGGCAGCAGAGTCCTTAAATAATGCAGCAAAGTCCTTAAATAATGCAGCAGAGTCCTTAGATAATGCAACAACGTCCTTAAATAATGCAGCAGAGTCCTTAAATAACGCAGCAGAGTACTTAAAAAATTCAGCAAAGTCCTTAAATAATGCAGCAGAGTCCTTAAATAATGCAGCAGAGTCCTCAAATGCTTCAGCAGAGTGAATACATAATGCAGCAGAGTCCTTAAATAATGCAACAAAGTCCTTAAATAATGCAGCAGAGTCCTTAAATAATGCAGCAAAGTCCTTAAATAAAGCAGCAGAGTCCTTAAATAATGCAACAAAGTCCTTAAATAATGCAGCAGAGTCCTTAAATACTGAAGCAGAGTTCATATCTTTGCAGAAAAGTCCTTAAATACCGCAGCAGAGTCATTAAATTATGCAGCAAAGTCCTTAAATAATGCAGCAGAGTCCTTAAATACTGAAGCAGAGTCCATATCTTTGCAGAAAAGTCCTTAAATACCGCAGCAAAGTCCTTAAATAATGTAGCAGAGTCCTTAAATAATGCAACAAAGTCCTTAAATAATGCAGCAGAGTCCTGAAATACTGAAGCAGAGTCCTTATCTTTGCAGCAAAGTCCTTAAATACCGCAGCAGAGTCATTAAATAATGCAGCAAAGTCCTTAAATAATGCAGCAGAGTCCTTAAATACCACAGCAGATTGCTTAAATAATGTAGCAGAGTCCTTAAATATTGCAGCAAAGTCCTTAAATAATGCAGCAGAGTCCTTAAATACCGCAGCAGAGTCCTTAAATATTGCAGAAAAGTACTTAAATAATGCAGCAGAGTCCTTAAATAATGCAACAAAGTCCTTAAATAATGCAGCAGAATCCTTAAATAATGCAACAAAGTCCTTAAGTAATAATGAAGAGTCCGTAAATACCGCAGCAGAGTCATTAAATAATGCAGCAAAGTCCTTAAATAATGCAGCAGAGTCCTTAAGTACTGCAGCAGAGTGCTTAAATAATGCAACAGAGTCCTCATATGCTTCAGCAGAGTCATGAAATAATGCAGCATAGTCCTTAAATAATGCAGCAGAGACCTTAAATAATGCAACAAAGTCCTTAAATAATGCAGCAGAGTCCTTAAATAATGCAGCAAAGTCCTTAAATAATGCTGCAGAGTCCTTAAATATTGCAGAAAAATTCTTTAAATAATGCAGCAGAGTCCTTAAATACCGCAGCAGAGTCCTTACATAATGCAACAAAGTCACTAAATAATGCAGCAGAGTCCTTAAATAATGAAGCATAGTCCTTAAATAATGCAGCAAATTCCTTAAATAATGTAGCAGAGTCCTTAAAAAATGCAACAAAATCCTTAAATAATGCAGCAGAATCCTTAAATAATGCAGCAAAGTCCTTAAATAATGCAACAGAGTCCTTAAATACTGAAGCAGAGTCCTTAAATAATGCAGCAGAGTCCTTAAATAATGCAGCAGAGTTCTAAAATGCTTCAGCAGAGTCCTTAAATATTGCAACAAAGTCCTAAAATAATGCAGCAGAATCCTTAAATACCGCAGCAGAGTCCTTAAATATTGCAGCAAAGTACTTAAATAAGGCAGCATAGTCCTTAACTAATGCAACAAAGTCAATAAATAATGCAGCAGAGTCCTTAAATAATGCAGCAACGTCCTTAAATAATGCAGCAGAGTCCTTAGATAATGCAACAACGTCCTTAAATAATGCAGCAGAGTCCTTAAATACCGCAGCAGAGTACTTAAATAATTCAGCAAAGTCCTTAAATAATGCAGCAGAGTCCTTAAATAATGCAGCAGAGTCCTCAAATGCTTCAGCAGAGTCAATACATAATGCAGCAGAGTCCTTAAATAATGCAACAAAGTCCTTAAATAATGCAGCAGAGTCCTTAAATAATGCAGCAAAGTCCTTAAATAAAGCAGCAGAGTCCTTACATAATGCAACAAAGTCCTTAAATAATGCAGCCGAGTCCTTAAATACTGAAGCAGAGTCCTTAAATTTGCAGCAAAGTCCTTAAATACCGCAGCAGAGTCATTAAATAATGCAGCAAAGTCCTTAAATAATGCAGCAGAGTCCTTAAATACCGCAGCAGATTGCTTTAATAATGTAGCAGAGTCCTTAAATAATGCAACAGAGTCCTTAAATAATGCAGCAGAGTCCTTAAATAATGCAACATAGTTCTTAAATAATGCAGCAAAGTCCTTAAATTATGCAGCAGAGTCCTTAAATACCGCAGCAGATTGCTTATATAATGTAGCAGAGTCCTTAAATAATGCAACAGAGTCCTTAAATAATGCAGCAGAGTCCTCAAAAGCTTCAGAAGAGTCATTAAATAATGCAGCAGAGTCCTTAAATAATGTAGCAAATTCATTAAATAATGCAGCAGAGACCTTAAATAATGCAACAAAGTCCTTAAATTATGCAGCCGAGTCCTTAAATAATACAGCAAAGCCCTTAAATAATGCAGCAGAGTCGTTAAGTAATGCAGCAAATTACTTAAATAATGCAGCAGTGTACTTAAATAATGCAACAAAGTCCATAAATAATGAAGCAAAGTCCTTAAATAATGCAGCAGAGTCCTTAAATACCGCAGCAGAGAACTTAAATAATGCAAGAAAGTCCCTAAATAATGCAGTAGAGTCCTTAAATCCTGAAGCAGAGTCCTAAAATAATGCAGCTAATTCCTTAAATAATGCAGTAGAGTCCTTAAATACCGCAGCAGAGTCCTTAAATAATTCAGCAAAGTCCTTAAATAATGCAGCAGAGTCCTTAAATTTTACAGCAGAGTCCTTAAGTGCCACAGCAGAGTCCTTAAATACCGCAGCAGAGTGCTTAAATAATGCAGCAGAGTCCTTAAATAATGCAGCAAAGTCCTTAAATACTGAAGCAGAGTCCTTAAATATTGCAACAAAGTCCTAAAATAATGCAGCAGAGTCCTTAAATACCGCAGCAGAGTCGTTAAATATTGCAGCAAAGTACTTAAATAATGCAGCAGAGTCCTTAAATACCGCAGCAGATTGCTTAAATAATGTAGCAGAGTCCTTAAATAATGCAACAGAGTCCTTAAATAATGCAGCAGAGTCCTTAAATAATGCAACAAAGTCCTTAAATAATGCAGCAGAGTCCTTAAATACTGAAGCAGAGTCCTTAAATATTGCAGCAAAGTCCTTAAATAATGCATCAGAGTCCTTAAATACCGCAGCCGATTACTTAAATAATTCAGCAAAGTCCTTAAATAATGCAGCAGAATCCTTAAGTGCCACAGCAGAGTCCTTAAATACCGCAGCGGAGTGCTTAAATAATGCAGCAGAGTCCTTAAATAATGCAGCACCATCCTTAAATAATGCAGCAAAGTCCTTAAATACTGAAGCAGAGTCCTTAAATATTGCAAAAAAGTCCTTAAATAATGCAGCAGAATCCTTAAATACCGCAGCAGAGTCCTTAAATATTGCAGCAAAGTACTTAAATAATGCAGCAGAGTCCTTAAATAATGCAACAAAGTCCTTAAATAATGCAGCATAGTCCTTAACTAATGCAACAAAGTCTATAAATAAGGCAGCAGAGTCCTTAAATAATGCAGCAAAGTCCTTAAATAATGCAGCAGAGTCCTTAGATAATGCAACAACGTCCTTAAATAATGCAGCAGAGTCCTTAAATATCGCAGCAGAGTACTTAAATAATTCAGCAAAGTCCTTAAATAATGCAGCAGAGTCCTTAAATAATGCAGCAGAGTCCTCAAATGCTTCAGCAGAGTGAATACATAATGCAGCAGAGTCCTTAAATAATGCAACAAAGTCCTTAAATAATGCAGCATAGTCCTTAACTAATGCAACAAAGTCTATAAATAAGGCAGCAGAGTCCTTAAATAATGCAGCAAAGTCCTTAAATAATGCAGCAGAGTCCTTAGATAATGCAACAACGTCCTTAAATAATGCAGCAGAGTCCTTAAATAACGCAGCAGAGTACTTAAATAATTCAGCAAAGTCCTTAAATAATGCAGCAGAGTCCTTAAATAATGCAGCAGAGTCCTCAAATGCTTCAGCAGAGTGAATACATAATGCAGCAGAGTCCTTAAATAATGCAACAAAGTCCTTAAATAATGCAGCAGAGTCCTTAAATAATGCAGCAAAGTCCTTAAATAAAGCAGCAGAGTCCTTAAATAATGCAACAAAGTCCTTAAATAATGCAGCAGAGTCCTTAAATACTGAAGCAGAGTCCATATCTTTGCAGAAAAGTCCTTAAATACCGCAGCAGAGTCATTAAATTATGCAGCAAAGTCCTTAAATAATGCAGCAGAGTCCTTAAATACTGAAGCAGAGTCCATATCTTTGCAGAAAAGTCCTTAAATACCGCAGCAAAGTCCTTAAATAATGTAGCAGAGTCCTTAAATAATGCAACAGAGTCCTTAAATAATGCAGCAGAGTCCTTAAATAATGCAACAAAGTCCTTAAATAATGCAGCAGAGTCCTTAAATACTGAAGCAGAGTCCTTAAATATTGCAGCAAAGTCTTTAAATAATGCAGCAGAGTCCTTAAATACCGCAGCAGAGTCCTTAAATATTGCAGCAAAGTACTTAAATAATGCAGCAGAGTCCTTAAATAATGCAACAAAGTCCTTAAATAATGCAGCAGAATCCTTAAATAATGCAACAAAGTCCTTAAGTAATAATTAAGAGTCCTTAAATACCGCAGCAGAGTCATTAAATAATGCAGCAACGTCCTTAAATAATGCAGCAGAGTCCTTAAAAACCGCAGCAGAGTGCTTAAATAATGCAACAGAGTCTACAAATGCTTCAGCAGAGTCATGAAATAATGCAGCATAGTCCTTAAATAATGCAGCAAATTCATTAAATAATGCAGCAGAGACCTTAAATAATGCAACAAAGTCCTTAAATAATGCAGCAGAGTCCTTAAATAATGCAGCAAAGTCCTTAAATAATGCTGCAGAGTCCTTAAATATTGCAGCAAATTCCTTAAATAATGCAGCAGAGTCCTTAAATACCGCTGCAGAGTCCTTACATAATGCAACAAAGTCACTAAATAATGCAGCAGAGTCCTTAAATAATGAAGCAGAGTCCTTAAATAATGCAGCAAAGTCCTTAAATAATGCTGCAGAGTCCTTAAATATTGCAGCAAATTCCTTAAATAATGCAGCAGAGTCCTTAAATACCGCAGCAGAGTCCTTACATAATGCAACAAAGTCACTAAATAATGCAGCAGAGTCCTTAAATAATGAAGCAGAGTCCTTAAATAATGCATCAAATTCCTTAAATAATGCAGCAGAGTCCTGAAATACTGAAGCAGAGTACTTATCTTTGCAGCAAAGTCCTTAAATACCGCAGCAGAGTCATTAAATAATGCAGCAAAGTCCTTAAATAATGCAGCAGAGTCCTTAAATACCACAGCAGATTGCTTAAATAATGTAGCAGAGTCCTTAAATAATGCAACATAGTCCTTAAATAATGCAGCAGAGTCCTTAAATAATGCAACAAAGTCCTTAAATAATGCAGCAGAGTCCTTAAATACTGAAGCAGAGTCCTTAAATATTGCAGCAAAGTCCTTAAATAATGCAGCAGAGTCCTTAAATACTGAAGCAGAGTCCTTAAATATTGCAGCAAAGTACTTAAATAATGCAGCAAAGTCCTTAAATAATGCAGCAGAGTCCTTAAATACCGCAGCAGAGTGCTTAAATAATGCAGCAGAGTCCTTAAATAATGCAACAAAGTCTTTAAATAATGCAGCAGAGTCCTTAAATACAAAGTCCTTAAGTAATAATGCAGAGTCCTTAAATACCGCAGCAGAGTCCTTAAATAATGCAACAGAGTTCTAAAATGCTTCAGCAGAGTCATTAAATAATGCAGCAGAGTCCTTAAATAATGCAGCAGAGTCCTTAAATAATGCAACAAAGTCCTTAAATAATGCAGCAGAGTCCTGAAATACTGAAGCAGAGTCCTTATCTTTGCAGCAAAGTCCTTAAATACCGCAGCAGAGTCATTAAATAATGCAGCAAAGTCCTTAAATAATGTAGCAGAGTCCTTAAATATTGCAGCAAAGTCCTTAAATAATGCAGCAGAGTCCTTAAATACCGCAGCAGAGTCCTTAAATATTGCAGCAAAGTACTTAAATAATGCAGCAGAGTCCTTAAATAATGCAACAAAGTCCTTAAATAATGCAGCAGAATCCTTAAATAATGCAACAAAGTCCTTAAGTAATAATGAAGAGTCCGTAAATACCGCAGCAGAGTCATTAAATAATGCAGCAAAGTCCTTAAATAATGCAGCAGAGTCCTTAAGTACCGCAGCAGAGTGCTTAAATAATGCAACAGAGTCCTCAAATGCTTCAGCAGAGTCATGAAATAATGCAGCATAGTCCTTAAATAATGCAGCAGAGACCTTAAATAATGCAACAAAGTCCTTAAATAATGCAGCAGAGTCCTTAAATAATGCAGCAAAGTCCTTAAATAATGCTGCAGAGTCCTTAAATATTGCAGCAAATTCCTTAAATAATGCAGCAGAGTCCTTAAATACCGCAGCAGAGTCCTTACATAATGCAACAAAGTCACAAAATAATGCAGCAGAGTCCTTAAATAATGAAGCAGAGTCCTTAAATAATGCAGCAAATTCCTTAAATAATGTAGCAGAGTCCTTAAAAAATGCAACAAAATCCTTAAATAATGCAGCAGAATCCTTAAATAATGCAGCAAAGTCCTTAAATAATGCAACAGAGTCCTTAAATACTGAAGCAGAGTCCTTAAATATTGCAGCAAAGTCCTTAAATAATGCATCAGAGTCCTTAAATACCGCAGCCGATTACTTAAATAATTCAACAAAGTCCTTAAATAATGCAGCAGAGTCCTTAAGTGCCACAGCAGAGTCCTTAAATACCGCAGCGGAGTGCTTAAATAATGCAGCAGAGTCCTTAAATAATGCAGCACCATCCTTAAATAATGCAGCAAAGTCCTTAAATACTGAAGCAGAGTGCTTAAATATTGCAAAAAAGTCCTAAAATAATGCAGCAGAATCCTTTAATACCGCAGCAGAGTCCTTAAATATTGCAGAAAAGTACTTAAATAATGCAGCAGAGTCCTTAAATAATGCAACAAATTCCTTAAATAATGCAGCATAGTCCTTAACTAATGCAACAAAGTCTATAAATAAGGCAGCAGAGTCCTTAAATAATGCAGCAAAGTCCTTAAATAATGCAGCAGAGTCCTTAGATAATGCAACAACGTCCTTAAATAATGCAGCAGAGTGCTTAAATAATGCAGCAGAGTCCTTAAATAATGCAGCAGAGTCCTCAAATGCTTCAGCAGGGTGAATACATAATGCAGCAGAGTCCTTAAATAATGCAACAAAGTCCTTAAATAATGCAGCAGAGTCCTTAAATAATGCAGCAAAGTCCTTAAATAAAGCAGCAGAGTCCTTAAATAATGCAACAAAGTCCTTAAATAATGCAGCAGAGTCCTTAAATACTGAAGCAGAGTCCATATCTTTGCAGAAAAGTCCTTAAATACCGCAGCAGAGTCATTAAATTATGCAGCAAAGTCCTTAAATAATGCAGCAGAGTCCTTAAATACCGCAGCAGATTGCTTAAATAATGTAGCAGAGTCCTTAAATAATGCAACAGAGTCCTTAAATAATGCAGCAGAGTCCTTAAATAATGCAACAAAGTCCTTAAATAATGCAGCAGAGTCCTTAAATACTGAAGCAGAGTCCTTAAATATTGCAGCAAAGTCTTTAAATAATGCAGCAGAGTCCTTAAATACCGCAGCAGAGTCCTTAAATATTGCAGCAAAGTACTTAAATAATGCAGCAGAGTCCTTAAATAATGCAACAAAGTCCTTAAATAATGCAGCAGAATCCTTAAATAATGCAACAAAGTCCTTAAGTAATAATGAAGAGTCCTTAAATACCGCAGCAGAGTCATTAAATAATGCAGCAAAGTCCTTAAATAATGCAGCAGAGTCCTTAAGTACCGCAGCAGAGTGCTTAAATAATGCAACAGAGTCTTCAAATGCTTCAGCAGAGTCATGAAATAATGCAGCATAGTCCTTAAATAATGCAGCAAATTCATTAAATAATGCAGCAGAGACTTTAAATAATGCAACAAAGTCCTTAAATAATGCAGCAGAGTCCTTAAATAATGCTGCAGAGTCCTTAAATATTGCAGCAAATTCCTTAAATAATGCAGCAGAGTCCTTAAATACCGCAGCAGAGTCCTTACATAATGCAACAAAGTCACTAAATAATGCAGCAGAGTCCTTAAATAATGAAGCAGAGTCCTTAAATAATGCAGTAAATTCCTTAAATAATGTAGCAGAGTCCTTAAAAAATGCAACAAAATCCTTAAATAATGCAGCAGAATCCTTAAATAATGCAGCAAAGTCCTTAAATAATGCAACAGAGTCCTTAAATACTGAAGCAGAGTCCTTAAATAATGCAGCAGAGTCCTTAAATAATGCAACAGAGTTCTAAAATGCTTCAGCAGAGTCATTAAATAATGCAGCAGAGTCCTTAAATAATGCTGCAGAGTCCTTAAATAATGCAACAAAGTCCTTAAATAATGCAGCAGAGTCCTGAAATACTGAAGCAGAGTCCTTATCTTTGCAGCAAAGTCCTTAAATACCGCAGCAGAGTCATTAAATAATGCAGCAAAGTCCTTAAATAATGCAGCAGAGTCCTTAAATAACACAGCAGATTGCTTAAATAATGTAGCAGAGTCCTTAAATAATGCAACATAGTCCTTAAATAATGCAGCAGAGTCCTTAAATAATGCAACAAAGTCCTTAAATAATGCAGCAGAGTCCTTAAATACTGAAGCAGAGTCCTTAAATATTGCAGCAAAGTCCTTAAATAATGCAGCAGAGTCCTTAAATACTGAAGCAGAGTCCTTAAATATTGCAGCAAAGTACTTAAATAATGCAGCAAAGTCCTTAAATAATGCAGCAGAGTCCTTAAATACCGCAGCAGAGTGCTTAAATAATGCAGCAGAGTCCTTAAATAATGCAACAAAGTCTTTAAATAATGCAGCAGAGTCCTTAAATACAAAGTCCTTAAGTAATAATGCAGAGTCCTTAAATACCGCAGCAGAGTCCTTAAATAATGCAACAGAGTTCTAAAATGCTTCAGCAGAGTCATTAAATAATGCAGCAGAGTCCTTAAATAATGCAGCAGAGTCCTTAAATAATGCAACAAAGTCCTTAAATAATGCAGCAGAGTCCTGAAATACTGAAGCAGAGTCCTTATCTTTGCAGCAAAGTCCTTAAATACCGCAGCAGAGTCATTAAATAATGCAGCAAAGTCCTTAAATAATGCAGCAGAGTCCTTAAATACCACAGCAGATTGCTTAAATAATGTAGCAGAGTCCTTAAATATTGCAGCAAAGTCCTTAAATAATGCAGCAGAGTCCTTAAATACCGCAGCAGAGTCCTTAAATATTGCAGCAAAGTACTTAAATAATGCAGCAGAGTCCTTAAATAATGCAACAAAGTCCTTAAATAATGCAGCAGAATCCTTAAATAATGCAACAAAGTCCTTAAGTAATAATGAAGAGTCCGTAAATACCGCAGCAGAGTCATTAAATAATGCAGCAAAGTCCTTAAATAATGCAGCAGAGTCCTTAAGTACCGCAGCAGAGTGCTTAAATAATGCAACAGAGTCCTCAAATGCTTCAGCAGAGTCATGAAATAATGCAGCATAGTCCTTAAATAATGCAGCAGAGACCTTAAATAATGCAACAAAGTCCTTAAATAATGCAGCAGAGTCCTTAAATAATGCAGCAAAGTCCTTAAATAATGCTGCAGAGTCCTTAAATATTGCAGAAAAATTCCTTAAATAATGCAGCAGAGTCCTTAAATACCGCAGCAGAGTCCTTACATAATGCAACAAAGTCACTAAATAATGCAGCAGAGTCCTTAAATAATGAAGCAGAGTCCTTAAATAATGCAGCAAATTCCTTAAATAATGTAGCAGAGTCCTTAAAAAATGCAACAAAATCCTTAAATAATGCAGCAGAATCCTTAAATAATGCAGCAAAGTCCTTAAATAATGCAACAGAGTCCTTAAATACTGAAGCAGAGTCCTTAAATAATGCAGCAGAGTCCTTAAATAATGCAGCAGAGTTCTAAAATGCTTCAGCAGAGTCCTTAAATATTGCAACAAAGTCCTAAAATAATGCAGCAGAATCCTTAAATACCGCAGCAGAGTCCTTAAATATTGCAGCAAAGTACTTAAATAAGGCAGCAGAGTCCTTAAATAATGCAACAAAGTCCTTCAATAATGCAGCATAGTCCTTAACTAATGCAACAAAGTCAATAAATAATGCAGCAGAGTCCTTAAATAATGCAGCAACGTCCTTAAATAATGCAGCAGAGTCCTTAGATAATGCAACAACGTCCTTAAATAATGCAGCAGAGTCCTTAAATACCGCAGCAGAGTACTTAAATAATTCAGCAAAGTCCTTAAATAATGCAGCAGAGTCCTTAAATAATGCAGCAGAGTCCTCAAATGCTTCAGCAGAGTCAATACATAATGCAGCAGAGTCCTTAAATAATGCAACAAAGTCCTTAAATAATGCAGCAGAGTCCTTAAATAATGCAGCAAAGTCCTTAAATAAAGCAGCAGAGTCCTTACATAATGCAACAAAGTCCTTAAATAATGCAGCCGAGTCCTTAAATACTGAAGCAGAGTCCTTAAATTTGCAGCAAAGTCCTTAAATATCGCAGCAGAGTCATTAAATAATGCAGCAAAGTCCTTAAATAATGCAGCAGAGTCCTTAAATACCGCAGCAGATTGCTTTAATAATGTAGCAGAGTCCTTAAATAATGCAACAGAGTCCTTAAATAATGCAGCAGAGTCCTTAAATAATGCAACATAGTTCTTAAATAATGCAGCAAAGTCCTTAAATTATGCAGCAGAGTCCTTTAATACCGCAGCAGATTGCTTATATAATGTAGCAGAGTCCTTAAATAATGCAACAGAGTCCTTAAATAATGCAGCAGAGTCCTCAAAAGCTTCAGAAGAGTCATTAAATAATGCAGCAGAGTCCTTAAATAATGTAGCAAATTCATTAAATAATGCAGCAGAGACCTTAAATAATGCAACAAAGTCCTTAAATTATGCAGCCGAGTCCTTAAATAATACAGCAAAGCCCTTAAATAATGCAGCAGAGTCGTTAAGTAATGCAGCAAATTACTTAAATAATGCAGCAGTGTACTTAAATAATGCAACAAAGTCCATAAATAATGAAGCAAAGTCCTTAAATAATGCAGCAGAGTCCTTAAATACCGCAGCAGAGAACTTAAATAATGCAAGAAAGTCCCTAAATAATGCAGTAGAGTCCTTAAATCCTGAAGCAGAGTCCTAAAATAATGCAGCTAATTCCTTAAATAATGCAGTAGAGTCCTTAAATACCGCAGCAGAGTCCTTAAATAATTCAGCAAAGTCCTTAAATAATGCAGCAGAGTCCTTAAATTTTACAGCAGAGTCCTTAAGTGCCACAGCAGAGTCCTTAAATACCGCAGCAGAGTGCTTAAATAATGCAGCAGAGTCCTTAAATAATGCAGCAAAGTCCTTAAATACTGAAGCAGAGTCCTTAAATATTGCAACAAAGTCCTAAAATAATGCAGCAGAGTCCTTAAATACCGCAGCAGAGTCGTTAAATATTGCAGCAAAGTACTTAAATAATGCAGCAGAGTCCTTAAATACCGCAGCAGATTGCTTAAATAATGTAGCAGAGTCCTTAAATAATGCAACAGAGTCCTTAAATAATGCAGCAGAGTCCTTAAATAATGCAACAAAGTCCTTAAATAATGCAGCACAGTCCTTAAATACTGAAGCAGAGTCCTTAAATATTGCAGCAAAGTCCTTAAATAATGCATCAGAGTCCTTAAATACCGCAGCCGATTACTTAAATAATTCAGCAAAGTCCTTAAATAATGCAGCAGAGTCCTTAAGTGCCACAGCAGAGTCCTTAAATACCGCAGCGGAGTGCTTAAATAATGCAGCAGAGTCCTTAAATAATGCAGCACCATCCTTAAATAATGCAGCAAAGTCCTTAAATACTGTAGCAGAGTCCTTAAATATTGCAAAAAAGTCCTAAAATAATGCAGCAGAATCCTTAAATACCGCAGCAGAGTCCTTAAATATTGCAGCAAAGTACTTAAATAATGCAGCAGAGTCCTTAAATAATGCAACAAAGTCCTTAAATAATGCAGCATAGTCCTTAACTAATGCAACAAAGTCTATAAATAAGGCAGCAGAGTCCTTAAATAATGCAGCAAAGTCCTTAAATAATGCAGCAGAGTCCTTAGATAATGCAACAACGTCCTTAAATAATGCAGCAGAGTCCTTAAATAACGCAGCAGAGTACTTAAATAATTCAGCAAAGTCCTTAAATAATGCAGCAGAGTCCTTAAATAATGCAGCAGAGTCCTCAAATGCTTCAGCAGAGTGAATACATAATGCAGCAGAGTCCTTAAATAATGCAACAAAGTCCTTAAATAATGCAGCATAGTCCTTAACTAATGCAACAAAGTCTATAAATAAGGCAGCAGAGTCCTTAAATAATGCAGCAAAGTCCTTAAATAATGCAGCAGAGTCCTTAGATAATGCAACAACGTCCTTAAATAATGCAGCAGAGTCCTTAAATAACGCAGCAGAGTACTTAAATAATTCAGCAAAGTCCTTAAATAATGCAGCAGAGTCCTTAAATAATGCAGCAGAGTCCTCAAATGCTTCAGCAGAGTGAATACATAATGCAGCAGAGTCCTTAAATAATGCAACAAAGTCCTTAAATAATGCAGCAGAGTCCTTAAATAATGCAGCAAAGTCCTTAAATAAAGCAGCAGAGTCCTTAAATAATGCAACAAAGTCCTTAAATAATGCAGCAGAGTCCTTAAATACTGAAGCAGAGTCCATATCTTTGCAGAAAAGTCCTTAAATACCGCAGCAGAGTCATTAAATTATGCAGCAAAGTCCTTAAATAATGCAGCAGAGTCCTTAAATACTGCAGCAGATTGCTTAAATAATGTAGCAGAGTCCTTAAATAATGCAACAGAGTCCTTAAATAATGCAGCAGAGTCCTTAAATAATGCAACAAAGTCCTTAAATAATGCAGCAGAGTCCTTAAATACTGAAGCAGAGTCCTTAAATATTGCAGCAAAGTCTTTAAATAATGCAGCAGAGTCCATAAATACCGCAGCAGAGTCCTTAAATATTGCAGCAAAGTACTTAAATAATGCAGCAGAGTCCTTAAATAATGCAACAAAGTCCTTAAATAATGCAGCAGAATCCTTAAATAATGCAACAAAGTCCTTAAGTAATAATGAAGAGTCCTTAAATACCGCAGCAGAGTCATTAAATAATGCAGCAAAGTCCTTAAATAATGCAGCAGAGTCCTTAAGTACCGCAGCAGAGTTCTTAAATAATGCAACAGAGTCTACAAATGCTTCAGCAGAGTCATGAAATAATGCAGCATAGTCCTTAAATAATGCAGCAAATTCATTAAATAATGCAGCAGAGACCTTAAATAATGCAACAAAGTCCTTAAATAATGCAGCAGAGTCCTTAAATAATGCAGCAAAGTCCTTAAATAATGCTGCAGAGTCCTTAAATATTGCAGCAAATTCCTTAAATAATGCAGCAGAGTCCTTAAATACCGCAGCAGAGTCCTTACATAATGCAACAAAGTCACTAAATAATGCAGCAGAGTCCTTAAATAATGAAGCAGAGTCCTTAAATAATGCAGCAAAGTCCTTAAATAATGCTGCAGAGTCCTTAAATATTGCAGCAAATTCCTTAAATAATGCAGCAGAGTCCTTAAATACCGCAGCAGAGTTCTTACATAATGCAACAAAGTCACTAAATAATGCAGCAGAGTCCTTAAATAATGAAGCAGAGTCCTTAAATAATGCATCAAATTCCTTAAATAATGCAGCAGAGTCCTGAAATACTGAAGCAGAGTCCTTATCTTTGCAGCAAAGTCCTTAAATACCGCAGCAGAGTCATTAAATAATGCAGCAAAGTCCTCAAATAATGCAGCAGAGTCCTTAAATACCACAGCAGATTTCTTAAATAATGTAGCAGAGTCCTTAAATAATGCAACATAGTCCTTAAATAATGCAGCAGAGTCCTTAAATAATGCAACAAAGTCCTTAAATAATGCAGCAGAGTCCTTAAATACTGAAGCAGAGTCCTTAAATATTGCAGCAAAGTCCTTAAATAATGCAGCAGAGTCCTTAAGTACTGAAGCAGAGTCCTTAAATATTGCAGCAAAGTACTTAAATAATGCAGCAAAGTCCTTAAATAATGCAGCAGAGTCCTTAAATACCGCAGCAGAGTGCTTAAATAATGCAGCAGAGTCCTTAAATAATGCAACAAAGTCTTTAAATAATGCAGCAGAGTCCTTAAATACAAAGTCCTTAAGTAATAATGCAGAGTCCTTAAATACCGCAGCAGAGTCCTTAAATAATGCAACAGAGTTCTAAAATGCTTTAGCAGAGTCATTAAATAATGCAGCAGAGTCCTTAAATAATGCAGCAGAGTCCTTAAATAATGCAACAAAGTCCTTAAATAATGCAGCAGAGTCCTGAAATACTGAAGCAGAGTCCTTATCTTTGCAGCAAAGTCCTTAAATACCGCAGCAGAGTCATTAAATAATGCAGCAAAGTCCTTAAATAATGCAGCAGAGTCCTTAAATACCACAGCAGATTGCTTAAATAATGTAGCAGAGTCCTTAAATATTGCAGCAAAGTCCTTAAATAATGCAGCAGAGTCCTTAAATACCGCAGCAGAGTCCTTAAATATTGCAGCAAAGTACTTAAATAATGCAGCAGAGTCCTTAAATAATGCAACAAAGTCCTTAAATAATGCAGCAGAATCCTTAAATAATGCAACAAAGTCCTTAAGTAATAATGAAGAGTCCGTAAATACCGCAGCAGAGTCATTAAATAATGCAGCAAAGTCCTTAAATAATGCAGCAGAGTCCTTAAGTACCGCAGCAGAGTGCTTAAATAATGCAACAGAGTCCTCAAATGCTTCAGCAGAGTCATGAAATAATGCAGCATAGTCCTTAAATAATGCAGCAGAGACCTTAAATAATGCAACAAAGTCCTTAAATAATGCAGCAGAGTCCTTAAATAATGCAGCAAAGTCCTTAAATAATGCTGCAGAGTCCT
Organism: Phyllobates terribilis; assembly: GCF_046119375.1. Lineage (NCBI taxonomy): Eukaryota > Metazoa > Chordata > Amphibia > Anura > Dendrobatidae > Phyllobates > Phyllobates terribilis. Next base: position 3,827,122 of record NW_027362840.1, on the reverse strand, counting down.
TAAATATTGCAGAAAAATTCCTTAAATAATGCAGCAGAGTCCTTAAATACCGCAGCAGAGTCCTTACATAATGCAACAAAGTCACTAAATAATGCAGCAGAGTCCTTAAATAATGAAGCAGAGTCCTTAAATAATGCAGCAAATTCCTTAAATAATGTAGCAGAGTCCTTAAAAAATGCAACAAAATCCTTAAATAATGCAGCAGAATCCTTAAATAATGCAGCAAAGTCCTTAAATAATGCAACAGAGTCCTTAAATACTGAAGCAGAGTCCTTAAATAATGCAGCAGAGTCCTTAAATAATGCAGCAGAGTTCTAAAATGCTTCAGCAGAGTCCTTAAATATTGCAACAAAGTCCTAAAATAATGCAGCAGAATCCTTAAATACCGCAGCAGAGTCCTTAAATATTGCAGCAAAGTACTTAAATAAGGCAGCAGAGTCCTTAAATAATGCAACAAAGTCCTTCAATAATGCAGCATAGTCCTTAACTAATGCAACAAAGTCAATAAATAATGCAGCAGAGTCCTTAAATAATGCAGCAACGTCCTTAAATAATGCAGCAGAGTCCTTAGATAATGCAACAACGTCCTTAAATAATGCAGCAGAGTCCTTAAATACCGCAGCAGAGTACTTAAATAATTCAGCAAAGTCCTTAAATAATGCAGCAGAGTCCTTAAATAATGCAGCAGAGTCCTCAAATGCTTCAGCAGAGTCAATACATAATGCAGCAGAGTCCTTAAATAATGCAACAAAGTCCTTAAATAATGCAGCAGAGTCCTTAAATAATGCAGCAAAGTCCTTAAATAAAGCAGCAGAGTCCTTACATAATGCAACAAAGTCCTTAAATAATGCAGCCGAGTCCTTAAATACTGAAGCAGAGTCCTTAAATTTGCAGCAAAGTCCTTAAATATCGCAGCAGAGTCATTAAATAATGCAGCAAAGTCCTTAAATAATGCAGCAGAGTCCTTAAATACCGCAGCAGATTGCTTTAATAATGTAGCAGAGTCCTTAAATAATGCAACAGAGTCCTTAAATAATGCAGCAGAGTCCTTAAATAATGCAACATAGTTCTTAAATAATGCAGCAAAGTCCTTAAATTATGCAGCAGAGTCCTTTAATACCGCAGCAGATTGCTTATATAATGTAGCAGAGTCCTTAAATAATGCAACAGAGTCCTTAAATAATGCAGCAGAGTCCTCAAAAGCTTCAGAAGAGTCATTAAATAATGCAGCAGAGTCCTTAAATAATGTAGCAAATTCATTAAATAATGCAGCAGAGACCTTAAATAATGCAACAAAGTCCTTAAATTATGCAGCCGAGTCCTTAAATAATACAGCAAAGCCCTTAAATAATGCAGCAGAGTCGTTAAGTAATGCAGCAAATTACTTAAATAATGCAGCAGTGTACTTAAATAATGCAACAAAGTCCATAAATAATGAAGCAAAGTCCTTAAATAATGCAGCAGAGTCCTTAAATACCGCAGCAGAGAACTTAAATAATGCAAGAAAGTCCCTAAATAATGCAGTAGAGTCCTTAAATCCTGAAGCAGAGTCCTAAAATAATGCAGCTAATTCCTTAAATAATGCAGTAGAGTCCTTAAATACCGCAGCAGAGTCCTTAAATAATTCAGCAAAGTCCTTAAATAATGCAGCAGAGTCCTTAAATTTTACAGCAGAGTCCTTAAGTGCCACAGCAGAGTCCTTAAATACCGCAGCAGAGTGCTTAAATAATGCAGCAGAGTCCTTAAATAATGCAGCAAAGTCCTTAAATACTGAAGCAGAGTCCTTAAATATTGCAACAAAGTCCTAAAATAATGCAGCAGAGTCCTTAAATACCGCAGCAGAGTCGTTAAATATTGCAGCAAAGTACTTAAATAATGCAGCAGAGTCCTTAAATACCGCAGCAGATTGCTTAAATAATGTAGCAGAGTCCTTAAATAATGCAACAGAGTCCTTAAATAATGCAGCAGAGTCCTTAAATAATGCAACAAAGTCCTTAAATAATGCAGCACAGTCCTTAAATACTGAAGCAGAGTCCTTAAATATTGCAGCAAAGTCCTTAAATAATGCATCAGAGTCCTTAAATACCGCAGCCGATTACTTAAATAATTCAGCAAAGTCCTTAAATAATGCAGCAGAGTCCTTAAGTGCCACAGCAGAGTCCTTAAATACCGCAGCGGAGTGCTTAAATAATGCAGCAGAGTCCTTAAATAATGCAGCACCATCCTTAAATAATGCAGCAAAGTCCTTAAATACTGTAGCAGAGTCCTTAAATATTGCAAAAAAGTCCTAAAATAATGCAGCAGAATCCTTAAATACCGCAGCAGAGTCCTTAAATATTGCAGCAAAGTACTTAAATAATGCAGCAGAGTCCTTAAATAATGCAACAAAGTCCTTAAATAATGCAGCATAGTCCTTAACTAATGCAACAAAGTCTATAAATAAGGCAGCAGAGTCCTTAAATAATGCAGCAAAGTCCTTAAATAATGCAGCAGAGTCCTTAGATAATGCAACAACGTCCTTAAATAATGCAGCAGAGTCCTTAAATAACGCAGCAGAGTACTTAAATAATTCAGCAAAGTCCTTAAATAATGCAGCAGAGTCCTTAAATAATGCAGCAGAGTCCTCAAATGCTTCAGCAGAGTGAATACATAATGCAGCAGAGTCCTTAAATAATGCAACAAAGTCCTTAAATAATGCAGCATAGTCCTTAACTAATGCAACAAAGTCTATAAATAAGGCAGCAGAGTCCTTAAATAATGCAGCAAAGTCCTTAAATAATGCAGCAGAGTCCTTAGATAATGCAACAACGTCCTTAAATAATGCAGCAGAGTCCTTAAATAACGCAGCAGAGTACTTAAATAATTCAGCAAAGTCCTTAAATAATGCAGCAGAGTCCTTAAATAATGCAGCAGAGTCCTCAAATGCTTCAGCAGAGTGAATACATAATGCAGCAGAGTCCTTAAATAATGCAACAAAGTCCTTAAATAATGCAGCAGAGTCCTTAAATAATGCAGCAAAGTCCTTAAATAAAGCAGCAGAGTCCTTAAATAATGCAACAAAGTCCTTAAATAATGCAGCAGAGTCCTTAAATACTGAAGCAGAGTCCATATCTTTGCAGAAAAGTCCTTAAATACCGCAGCAGAGTCATTAAATTATGCAGCAAAGTCCTTAAATAATGCAGCAGAGTCCTTAAATACTGCAGCAGATTGCTTAAATAATGTAGCAGAGTCCTTAAATAATGCAACAGAGTCCTTAAATAATGCAGCAGAGTCCTTAAATAATGCAACAAAGTCCTTAAATAATGCAGCAGAGTCCTTAAATACTGAAGCAGAGTCCTTAAATATTGCAGCAAAGTCTTTAAATAATGCAGCAGAGTCCTTAAATACCGCAGCAGAGTCCTTAAATATTGCAGCAAAGTACTTAAATAATGCAGCAGAGTCCTTAAATAATGCAACAAAGTCCTTAAATAATGCAGCAGAATCCTTAAATAATGCAACAAAGTCCTTAAGTAATAATGAAGAGTCCTTAAATACCGCAGCAGAGTCATTAAATAATGCAGCAAAGTCCTTAAATAATGCAGCAGAGTCCTTAAGTACCGCAGCAGAGTTCTTAAATAATGCAACAGAGTCTACAAATGCTTCAGCAGAGTCATGAAATAATGCAGCATAGTCCTTAAATAATGCAGCAAATTCATTAAATAATGCAGCAGAGACCTTAAATAATGCAACAAAGTCCTTAAATAATGCAGCAGAGTCCTTAAATAATGCAGCAAAGTCCTTAAATAATGCTGCAGAGTCCTTAAATATTGCAGCAAATTCCTTAAATAATGCAGCAGAGTCCTTAAATACCGCAGCAGAGTCCTTACATAATGCAACAAAGTCACTAAATAATGCAGCAGAGTCCTTAAATAATGAAGCAGAGTCCTTAAATAATGCAGCAAAGTCCTTAAATAATGCTGCAGAGTCCTTAAATATTGCAGCAAATTCCTTAAATAATGCAGCAGAGTCCTTAAATACCGCAGCAGAGTCCTTACATAATGCAACAAAGTCACTAAATAATGCAGCAGAGTCCTTAAATAATGAAGCAGAGTCCTTAAATAATGCATCAAATTCCTTAAATAATGCAGCAGAGTCCTGAAATACTGAAGCAGAGTCCTTATCTTTGCAGCAAAGTCCTTAAATACCGCAGCAGAGTCATTAAATAATGCAGCAAAGTCCTCAAATAATGCAGCAGAGTCCTTAAATACCACAGCAGATTTCTTAAATAATGTAGCAGAGTCCTTAAATAATGCAACATAGTCCTTAAATAATGCAGCAGAGTCCTTAAATAATGCAACAAAGTCCTTAAATAATGCAGCAGAGTCCTTAAATACTGAAGCAGAGTCCTTAAATATTGCAGCAAAGTCCTTAAATAATGCAGCAGAGTCCTTAAGTACTGAAGCAGAGTCCTTAAATATTGCAGCAAAGTACTTAAATAATGCAGCAAAGTCCTTAAATAATGCAGCAGAGTCCTTAAATACCGCAGCAGAGTGCTTAAATAATGCAGCAGAGTCCTTAAATAATGCAACAAAGTCTTTAAATAATGCAGCAGAGTCCTTAAATACAAAGTCCTTAAGTAATAATGCAGAGTCCTTAAATACCGCAGCAGAGTCCTTAAATAATGCAACAGAGTTCTAAAATGCTTTAGCAGAGTCATTAAATAATGCAGCAGAGTCCTTAAATAATGCAGCAGAGTCCTTAAATAATGCAACAAAGTCCTTAAATAATGCAGCAGAGTCCTGAAATACTGAAGCAGAGTCCTTATCTTTGCAGCAAAGTCCTTAAATACCGCAGCAGAGTCATTAAATAATGCAGCAAAGTCCTTAAATAATGCAGCAGAGTCCTTAAATACCACAGCAGATTGCTTAAATAATGTAGCAGAGTCCTTAAATATTGCAGCAAAGTCCTTAAATAATGCAGCAGAGTCCTTAAATACCGCAGCAGAGTCCTTAAATATTGCAGCAAAGTACTTAAATAATGCAGCAGAGTCCTTAAATAATGCAACAAAGTCCTTAAATAATGCAGCAGAATCCTTAAATAATGCAACAAAGTCCTTAAGTAATAATGAAGAGTCCGTAAATACCGCAGCAGAGTCATTAAATAATGCAGCAAAGTCCTTAAATAATGCAGCAGAGTCCTTAAGTACCGCAGCAGAGTGCTTAAATAATGCAACAGAGTCCTCAAATGCTTCAGCAGAGTCATGAAATAATGCAGCATAGTCCTTAAATAATGCAGCAGAGACCTTAAATAATGCAACAAAGTCCTTAAATAATGCAGCAGAGTCCTTAAATAATGCAGCAAAGTCCTTAAATAATGCTGCAGAGTCCTTAAATATTGCAGAAAAATTCCTTAAATAATGCAGCAGAGTCCTTAAATACCGCAGCAGAGTCCTTACATAATGCAACAAAGTCACTAAATAATGCAGCAGAGTCCTTAAATAATGAAGCAGAGTCCTTAAATAATGCAGCAAATTCCTTAAATAATGTAGCAGAGTCCTTAAAAAATGCAACAAAATCCTTAAATAATGCAGCAGAATCCTTAAATAATGCAGCAAAGTCCTTAAATAATGCAACAGAGTCCTTAAATACTGAAGCAGAGTCCTTAAATAATGCAGCAGAGTCCTTAAATAATGCAGCAGAGTTCTAAAATGCTTCAGCAGAGTCCTTAAATATTGCAACAAAGTCCTAAAATAATGCAGCAGAATCCTTAAATACCGCAGCAGAGTCCTTAAATATTGCAGCAAAGTACTTAAATAAGGCAGCAGAGTCCTTAAATAATGCAACAAAGTCCTTCAATAATGCAGCATAGTCCTTAACTAATGCAACAAAGTCAATAAATAATGCAGCAGAGTCCTTAAATAATGCAGCAACGTCCTTAAATAATGCAGCAGAGTCCTTAGATAATGCAACAACGTCCTTAAATAATGCAGCAGAGTCCTTAAATACCGCAGCAGAGTACTTAAATAATTCAGCAAAGTCCTTAAATAATGCAGCAGAGTCCTTAAATAATGCAGCAGAGTCCTCAAATGCTTCAGCAGAGTCAATACATAATGCAGCAGAGTCCTTAAATAATGCAACAAAGTCCTTAAATAATGCAGCAGAGTCCTTAAATAATGCAGCAAAGTCCTTAAATAAAGCAGCAGAGTCCTTACATAATGCAACAAAGTCCTTAAATAATGCAGCCGAGTCCTTAAATACTGAAGCAGAGTCCTTAAATTTGCAGCAAAGTCCTTAAATATCGCAGCAGAGTCATTAAATAATGCAGCAAAGTCCTTAAATAATGCAGCAGAGTCCTTAAATACCGCAGCAGATTGCTTTAATAATGTAGCAGAGTCCTTAAATAATGCAACAGAGTCCTTAAATAATGCAGCAGAGTCCTTAAATAATGCAACATAGTTCTTAAATAATGCAGCAAAGTCCTTAAATTATGCAGCAGAGTCCTTTAATACCGCAGCAGATTGCTTATATAATGTAGCAGAGTCCTTAAATAATGCAACAGAGTCCTTAAATAATGCAGCAGAGTCCTCAAAAGCTTCAGAAGAGTCATTAAATAATGCAGCAGAGTCCTTAAATAATGTAGCAAATTCATTAAATAATGCAGCAGAGACCTTAAATAATGCAACAAAGTCCTTAAATTATGCAGCCGAGTCCTTAAATAATACAGCAAAGCCCTTAAATAATGCAGCAGAGTCGTTAAGTAATGCAGCAAATTACTTAAATAATGCAGCAGTGTACTTAAATAATGCAACAAAGTCCATAAATAATGAAGCAAAGTCCTTAAATAATGCAGCAGAGTCCTTAAATACCGCAGCAGAGAACTTAAATAATGCAAGAAAGTCCCTAAATAATGCAGTAGAGTCCTTAAATCCTGAAGCAGAGTCCTAAAATAATGCAGCTAATTCCTTAAATAATGCAGTAGAGTCCTTAAATACCGCAGCAGAGTCCTTAAATAATTCAGCAAAGTCCTTAAATAATGCAGCAGAGTCCTTAAATTTTACAGCAGAGTCCTTAAGTGCCACAGCAGAGTCCTTAAATACCGCAGCAGAGTGCTTAAATAATGCAGCAGAGTCCTTAAATAATGCAGCAAAGTCCTTAAATACTGAAGCAGAGTCCTTAAATATTGCAACAAAGTCCTAAAATAATGCAGCAGAGTCCTTAAATACCGCAGCAGAGTCGTTAAATATTGCAGCAAAGTACTTAAATAATGCAGCAGAGTCCTTAAATACCGCAGCAGATTGCTTAAATAATGTAGCAGAGTCCTTAAATAATGCAACAGAGTCCTTAAATAATGCAGCAGAGTCCTTAAATAATGCAACAAAGTCCTTAAATAATGCAGCAGAGTCCTTAAATACTGAAGCAGAGTCCTTAAATATTGCAGCAAAGTCCTTAAATAATGCATCAGAGTCCTTAAATACCGCAGCCGATTACTTAAATAATTCAGCAAAGTCCTTAAATAATGCAGCAGAGTCCTTAAGTGCCACAGCAGAGTCCTTAAATACCGCAGCGGAGTGCTTAAATAATGCAGCAGAGTCCTTAAATAATGCAGCACCATCCTTAAATAATGCAGCAAAGTCCTTAAATACTGAAGCAGAGTCCTTAAATATTGCAAAAAAGTCCTAAAATAATGCAGCAGAATCCTTAAATACCGCAGCAGAGTCCTTAAATATTGCAGCAAAGTACTTAAATAATGCAGCAGAGTCCTTAAATAATGCAACAAAGTCCTTAAATAATGCAGCATAGTCCTTAACTAATGCAACAAAGTCTATAAATAAGGCAGCAGAGTCCTTAAATAATGCAGCAAAGTCCTTAAATAATGCAGCAGAGTCCTTAGATAATGCAACAACGTCCTTAAATAATGCAGCAGAGTCCTTAAATAACGCAGCAGAGTACTTAAATAATTCAGCAAAGTCCTTAAATAATGCAGCAGAGTCCTTAAATAATGCAGCAGAGTCCTCAAATGCTTCAGCAGAGTGAATACATAATGCAGCAGAGTCCTTAAATAATGCAACAAAGTCCTTAAATAATGCAGCATAGTCCTTAACTAATGCAACAAAGTCTATAAATAAGGCAGCAGAGTCCTTAAATAATGCAGCAAAGTCCTTAAATAATGCAGCAGAGTCCTTAGATAATGCAACAACGTCCTTAAATAATGCAGCAGAGTCCTTAAATAACGCAGCAGAGTACTTAAATAATTCAGCAAAGTCCTTAAATAATGCAGCAGAGTCCTTAAATAATGCAGCAGAGTCCTCAAATGCTTCAGCAGAGTGAATACATAATGCAGCAGAGTCCTTAAATAATGCAACAAAGTCCTTAAATAATGCAGCAGAGTCCTTAAATAATGCAGCAAAGTTCTTAAATAAAGCAGCAGAGTCCTTAAATAATGCAACAAAGTCCTTAAATAATGCAGCAGAGTCCTTAAATACTGAAGCAGAGTCCATATCTTTGCAGAAAAGTCCTTAAATACCGCAGCAGAGTCATTAAATTATGCAGCAAAGTCCTTAAATAATGCAGCAGAGTCCTTAAATACTGCAGCAGATTGCTTAAATAATGTAGCAGAGTCCTTAAATAATGCAACAGAGTCCTTAAATAATGCAGCAGAGTCCTTAAATAATGCAACAAAGTCCTTAAATAATGCAGCAGAGTCCTTAAATACTGAAGCAGAGTCCTTAAATATTGCAGCAAAGTCTTTAAATAATGCAGCAGAGTCCTTAAATACCGCAGCAGAGTCCTTAAATATTGCAGCAAAGTACTTAAATAATGCAGCAGAGTCCTTAAATAATGCAACAAAGTCCTTAAATAATGCAGCAGAATCCTTAAATAATGCAACAAAGTCCTTAAGTAATAATGAAGAGTCCGTAAATACCGCAGCAGAGTCATTAAATAATGCAGCAAAGTCCTTAAATAATGCAGCAGAGTCCTTAAGTACCGCAGCAGAGTGCTTAAATAATGCAACAGAGTCCTCAAATGCTTCAGCAGAGTCATGAAATAATGCAGCATAGTCCTTAAATAATGCAGCAGAGACCTTAAATAATGCAACAAAGTCCTTAAATAATGCAGCAGAGTCCTTAAATAATGCAGCAAAGTCCTTAAATAATGCTGCAGAGTCCTTAAATATTGCAGAAAAATTCCTTAAATAATGCAGCAGAGTCCTTAAATACCGCAGCAGAGTCCTTACATAATGCAACAAAGTCACTAAATAATGCAGCAGAGTCCTTAAATAATGAAGCAGAGTCCTTAAATAATGCAGCAAATTCCTTAAATAATGTAGCAGAGTCCTTAAAAAATGCAACAAAATCCTTAAATAATGCAGCAGAATCCTTAAATAATGCAGCAAAGTCCTTAAATAATGCAACAGAGTCCTTAAATACTGAAGCAGAGTCCTTAAATAATGCAGCAGAGTCCTTAAATAATGCAGCAGAGTTCTAAAATGCTTCAGCAGAGTCCTTAAATATTGCAACAAAGTCCTAAAATAATGCAGCAGAATCCTTAAATACCGCAGCAGAGTCCTTAAATATTGCAGCAAAGTACTTAAATAAGGCAGCAGAGTCCTTAAATAATGCAACAAAGTCCTTCAATAATGCAGCATAGTCCTTAACTAATGCAACAAAGTCAATAAATAATGCAGCAGAGTCCTTAAATAATGCAGCAACGTCCTTAAATAATGCAGCAGAGTCCTTAGATAATGCAACAACGTCCTTAAATAATGCAGCAGAGTCCTTAAATACCGCAGCAGAGTACTTAAATAATTCAGCAAAGTCCTTAAATAATGCAGCAGAGTCCTTAAATAATGCAGCAGAGTCCTCAAATGCTTCAGCAGAGTCAATACATAATGCAGCAGAGTCCTTAAATAATGCAACAAAGTCCTTAAATAATGCAGCAGAGTCCTTAAATAATGCAGCAAAGTCCTTAAATAAAGCAGCAGAGTCCTTACATAATGCAACAAAGTCCTTAAATAATGCAGCCGAGTCCTTAAATACTGAAGCAGAGTCCTTAAATTTGCAGCAAAGTCCTTAAATATCGCAGCAGAGTCATTAAATAATGCAGCAAAGTCCTTAAATAATGCAGCAGAGTCCTTAAATACCGCAGCAGATTGCTTTAATAATGTAGCAGAGTCCTTAAATAATGCAACAGAGTCCTTAAATAATGCAGCAGAGTCCTTAAATAATGCAACATAGTTCTTAAATAATGCAGCAAAGTCCTTAAATTATGCAGCAGAGTCCTTTAATACCGCAGCAGATTGCTTATATAATGTAGCAGAGTCCTTAAATAATGCAACAGAGTCCTTAAATAATGCAGCAGAGTCCTCAAAAGCTTCAGAAGAGTCATTAAATAATGCAGCAGAGTCCTTAAATAATGTAGCAAATTCATTAAATAATGCAGCAGAGACCTTAAATAATGCAACAAAGTCCTTAAATTATGCAGCCGAGTCCTTAAATAATACAGCAAAGCCCTTAAATAATGCAGCAGAGTCGTTAAGTAATGCAGCAAATTACTTAAATAATGCAGCAGTGTACTTAAATAATGCAACAAAGTCCATAAATAATGAAGCAAAGTCCTTAAATAATGCAGCAGAGTCCTTAAATACCGCAGCAGAGAACTTAAATAATGCAAGAAAGTCCCTAAATAATGCAGTAGAGTCCTTAAATCCTGAAGCAGAGTCCTAAAATAATGCAGCTAATTCCTTAAATAATGCAGTAGAGTCCTTAAATACCGCAGCAGAGTCCTTAAATAATTCAGCAAAGTCCTTAAATAATGCAGCAGAGTCCTTAAATTTTACAGCAGAGTCCTTAAGTGCCACAGCAGAGTCCTTAAATACCGCAGCAGAGTGCTTAAATAATGCAGCAGAGTCCTTAAATAATGCAGCAAAGTCCTTAAATACTGAAGCAGAGTCCTTAAATATTGCAACAAAGTCCTAAAATAATGCAGCAGAGTCCTTAAATACCGCAGCAGAGTCGTTAAATATTGCAGCAAAGTACTTAAATAATGCAGCAGAGTCCTTAAATACCGCAGCAGATTGCTTAAATAATGTAGCAGAGTCCTTAAATAATGCAACAGAGTCCTTAAATAATGCAGCAGAGTCCTTAAATAATGCAACAAAGTCCTTAAATAATGCAGCAGAGTCCTTAAATACTGAAGCAGAGTCCTTAAATATTGCAGCAAAGTCCTTAAATAATGCATCAGAGTCCTTAAATACCGCAGCCGATTACTTAAATAATTCAGCAAAGTCCTTAAATAATGCAGCAGAGTCCTTAAGTGCCACAGCAGAGTCCTTAAATACCGCAGCGGAGTGCTTAAATAATGCAGCAGAGTCCTTAAATAATGCAGCACCATCCTTAAATAATGCAGCAAAGTCCTTAAATACTGAAGCAGAGTCCTTAAATATTGCAAAAAAGTCCTAAAATAATGCAGCAGAATCCTTAAATACCGCAGCAGAGTCCTTAAATATTGCAGCAAAGTACTTAAATAATGCAGCAGAGTCCTTAAATAATGCAACAAAGTCCTTAAATAATGCAGCATAGTCCTTAACTAATGCAACAAAGTCTATAAATAAGGCAGCAGAGTCCTTAAATAATGCAGCAAAGTCCTTAAATAATGCAGCAGAGTCCTTAGATAATGCAACAACGTCCTTAAATAATGCAGCAGAGTCCTTAAATAACGCAGCAGAGTACTTAAATAATTCAGCAAAGTCCTTAAATAATGCAGCAGAGTCCTTAAATAATGCAGCAGAGTCCTCAAATGCTTCAGCAGAGTGAATACATAATGCAGCAGAGTCCTTAAATAATGCAACAAAGTCCTTAAATAATGCAGCATAGTCCTTAACTAATGCAACAAAGTCTATAAATAAGGCAGCAGAGTCCTTAAATAATGCAGCAAAGTCCTTAAATAATGCAGCAGAGTCCTTAGATAATGCAACAACGTCCTTAAATAATGCAGCAGAGTCCTTAAATAACGCAGCAGAGTACTTAAATAATTCAGCAAAGTCCTTAAATAATGCAGCAGAGTCCTTAAATAATGCAGCAGAGTCCTCAAATGCTTCAGCAGAGTGAATACATAATGCAGCAGAGTCCTTAAATAATGCAACAAAGTCCTTAAATAATGCAGCAGAGTCCTTAAATAATGCAGCAAAGTTCTTAAATAAAGCAGCAGAGTCCTTAAATAATGCAACAAAGTCCTTAAATAATGCAGCAGAGTCCTTAAATACTGAAGCAGAGTCCATATCTTTGCAGAAAAGTCCTTAAATACCGCAGCAGAGTCATTAAATTATGCAGCAAAGTCCTTAAATAATGCAGCAGAGTCCTTAAATACTGCAGCAGATTGCTTAAATAATGTAGCAGAGTCCTTAAATAATGCAACAGAGTCCTTAAATAATGCAGCAGAGTCCTTAAATAATGCAACAAAGTCCTTAAATAATGCAGCAGAGTCCTTAAATACTGAAGCAGAGTCCTTAAATATTGCAGCAAAGTCTTTAAATAATGCAGCAGAGTCCTTAAATACCGCAGCAGAGTCCTTAAATATTGCAGCAAAGTACTTAAATAATGCAGCAGAGTCCTTAAATAATGCAACAAAGTCCTTAAATAATGCAGCAGAATCCTTAAATAATGCAACAAAGTCCTTAAGTAATAATGAAGAGTCCTTAAATACCGCAGCAGAGTCATTAAATAATGCAGCAAAGTCCTTAAATAATGCAGCAGAGTCCTTAAGTACCGCAGCAGAGTTCTTAAATAATGCAACAGAGTCTACAAATGCTTCAGCAGAGTCATGAAATAATGCAGCATAGTCCTTAAATAATGCAGCAAATTCATTAAATAATGCAGCAGAGACCTTAAATAATGCAACAAAGTCCTTAAATAATGCAGCAGAGTCCTTAAATAATGCAGCAAAGTCCTTAAATAATGCTGCAGAGTCCTTAAATATTGCAGCAAATTCCTTAAATAATGCAGCAGAGTCCTTAAATACCGCAGCAGAGTCCTTACATAATGCAACAAAGTCACTAAATAATGCAGCAGAGTCCTTAAATAATGAAGCAGAGTCCTTAAATAATGCAGCAAAGTCCTTAAATAATGCTGCAGAGTCCTTAAATATTGCAGCAAATTCCTTAAATAATGCAGCAGAGTCCTTAAATACCGCAGCAGAGTCCTTACATAATGCAACAAAGTCACTAAATAATGCAGCAGAGTCCTTAAATAATGAAGCAGAGTCCTTAAATAATGCATCAAATTCCTTAAATAATGCAGCAGAGTCCTGAAATACTGAAGCAGAGTCCTTATCTTTGCAGCAAAGTCCTTAAATACCGCAGCAGAGTCATTAAATAATGCAGCAAAGTCCTCAAATAATGCAGCAGAGTCCTTAAATACCACAGCAGATTTCTTAAATAATGTAGCAGAGTCCTTAAATAATGCAACATAGTCCTTAAATAATGCAGCAGAGTCCTTAAATAATGCAACAAAGTCCTTAAATAATGCAGCAGAGTCCTTAAATACTGAAGCAGAGTCCTTAAATATTGCAGCAAAGTCCTTAAATAATGCAGCAGAGTCCTTAAGTACTGAAGCAGAGTCCTTAAATATTGCAGCAAAGTACTTAAATAATGCAGCAAAGTCCTTAAATAATGCAGCAGAGTCCTTAAATACCGCAGCAGAGTGCTTAAATAATGCAGCAGAGTCCTTAAATAATGCAACAAAGTCTTTAAATAATGCAGCAGAGTCCTTAAATACAAAGTCCTTAAGTAATAATGCAGAGTCCTTAAATACCGCAGCAGAGTCCTTAAATAATGCAACAGAGTTCTAAAATGCTTTAGCAGAGTCATTAAATAATGCAGCAGAGTCCTTAAATAATGCAGCAGAGTCCTTAAATAATGCAACAAAGTCCTTAAATAATGCAGCAGAGTCCTGAAATACTGAAGCAGAGTCCTTATCTTTGCAGCAAAGTCCTTAAATACCGCAGCAGAGTCATTAAATAATGCAGCAAAGTCCTTAAATAATGCAGCAGAGTCCTTAAATACCACAGCAGATTGCTTAAATAATGTAGCAGAGTCCTTAAATATTGCAGCAAAGTCCTTAAATAATGCAGCAGAGTCCTTAAATACCGCAGCAGAGTCCTTAAATATTGCAGCAAAGTACTTAAATAATGCAGCAGAGTCCTTAAATAATGCAACAAAGTCCTTAAATAATGCAGCAGAATCCTTAAATAATGCAACAAAGTCCTTAAGTAATAATGAAGAGTCCGTAAATACCGCAGCAGAGTCATTAAATAATGCAGCAAAGTCCTTAAATAATGCAGCAGAGTCCTTAAGTACCGCAGCAGAGTGCTTAAATAATGCAACAGAGTCCTCAAATGCTTCAGCAGAGTCATGAAATAATGCAGCATAGTCCTTAAATAATGCAGCAGAGACCTTAAATAATGCAACAAAGTCCTTAAATAATGCAGCAGAGTCCTTAAATAATGCAGCAAAGTCCTTAAATAATGCTGCAGAGTCCTTAAATATTGCAGAAAAATTCCTTAAATAATGCAGCAGAGTCCTTAAATACCGCAGCAGAGTCCTTACATAATGCAACAAAGTCACTAAATAATGCAGCAGAGTCCTTAAATAATGAAGCAGAGTCCTTAAATAATGCAGCAAATTCCTTAAATAATGTAGCAGAGTCCTTAAAAAATGCAACAAAATCCTTAAATAATGCAGCAGAATCCTTAAATAATGCAGCAAAGTCCTTAAATAATGCAACAGAGTCCTTAAATACTGAAGCAGAGTCCTTAAATAATGCAGCAGAGTCCTTAAATAATGCAGCAGAGTTCTAAAATGCTTCAGCAGAGTCCTTAAATATTGCAACAAAGTCCTAAAATAATGCAGCAGAATCCTTAAATACCGCAGCAGAGTCCTTAAATATTGCAGCAAAGTACTTAAATAAGGCAGCAGAGTCCTTAAATAATGCAACAAAGTCCTTCAATAATGCAGCATAGTCCTTAACTAATGCAACAAAGTCAATAAATAATGCAGCAGAGTCCTTAAATAATGCAGCAACGTCCTTAAATAATGCAGCAGAGTCCTTAGATAATGCAACAACGTCCTTAAATAATGCAGCAGAGTCCTTAAATACCGCAGCAGAGTACTTAAATAATTCAGCAAAGTCCTTAAATAATGCAGCAGAGTCCTTAAATAATGCAGCAGAGTCCTCAAATGCTTCAGCAGAGTCAATACATAATGCAGCAGAGTCCTTAAATAATGCAACAAAGTCCTTAAATAATGCAGCAGAGTCCTTAAATAATGCAGCAAAGTCCTTAAATAAAGCAGCAGAGTCCTTACATAATGCAACAAAGTCCTTAAATAATGCAGCCGAGTCCTTAAATACTGAAGCAGAGTCCTTAAATTTGCAGCAAAGTCCTTAAATATCGCAGCAGAGTCATTAAATAATGCAGCAAAGTCCTTAAATAATGCAGCAGAGTCCTTAAATACCGCAGCAGATTGCTTTAATAATGTAGCAGAGTCCTTAAATAATGCAACAGAGTCCTTAAATAATGCAGCAGAGTCCTTAAATAATGCAACATAGTTCTTAAATAATGCAGCAAAGTCCTTAAATTATGCAGCAGAGTCCTTTAATACCGCAGCAGATTGCTTATATAATGTAGCAGAGTCCTTAAATAATGCAACAGAGTCCTTAAATAATGCAGCAGAGTCCTCAAAAGCTTCAGAAGAGTCATTAAATAATGCAGCAGAGTCCTTAAATAATGTAGCAAATTCATTAAATAATGCAGCAGAGACCTTAAATAATGCAACAAAGTCCTTAAATTATGCAGCCGAGTCCTTAAATAATACAGCAAAGCCCTTAAATAATGCAGCAGAGTCGTTAAGTAATGCAGCAAATTACTTAAATAATGCAGCAGTGTACTTAAATAATGCAACAAAGTCCATAAATAATGAAGCAAAGTCCTTAAATAATGCAGCAGAGTCCTTAAATACCGCAGCAGAGAACTTAAATAATGCAAGAAAGTCCCTAAATAATGCAGTAGAGTCCTTAAATCCTGAAGCAGAGTCCTAAAATAATGCAGCTAATTCCTTAAATAATGCAGTAGAGTCCTTAAATACCGCAGCAGAGTCCTTAAATAATTCAGCAAAGTCCTTAAATAATGCAGCAGAGTCCTTAAATTTTACAGCAGAGTCCTTAAGTGCCACAGCAGAGTCCTTAAATACCGCAGCAGAGTGCTTAAATAATGCAGCAGAGTCCTTAAATAATGCAGCAAAGTCCTTAAATACTGAAGCAGAGTCCTTAAATATTGCAACAAAGTCCTAAAATAATGCAGCAGAGTCCTTAAATACCGCAGCAGAGTCGTTAAATATTGCAGCAAAGTACTTAAATAATGCAGCAGAGTCCTTAAATACCGCAGCAGATTGCTTAAATAATGTAGCAGAGTCCTTAAATAATGCAACAGAGTCCTTAAATAATGCAGCAGAGTCCTTAAATAATGCAACAAAGTCCTTAAATAATGCAGCAGAGTCCTTAAATACTGAAGCAGAGTCCTTAAATATTGCAGCAAAGTCCTTAAATAATGCATCAGAGTCCTTAAATACCGCAGCCGATTACTTAAATAATTCAGCAAAGTCCTTAAATAATGCAGCAGAGTCCTTAAGTGCCACAGCAGAGTCCTTAAATACCGCAGCGGAGTGCTTAAATAATGCAGCAGAGTCCTTAAATAATGCAGCACCATCCTTAAATAATGCAGCAAAGTCCTTAAATACTGAAGCAGAGTCCTTAAATATTGCAAAAAAGTCCTAAAATAATGCAGCAGAATCCTTAAATACCGCAGCAGAGTCCTTAAATATTGCAGCAAAGTACTTAAATAATGCAGCAGAGTCCTTAAATAATGCAACAAAGTCCTTAAATAATGCAGCATAGTCCTTAACTAATGCAACAAAGTCTATAAATAAGGCAGCAGAGTCCTTAAATAATGCAGCAAAGTCCTTAAATAATGCAGCAGAGTCCTTAGATAATGCAACAACGTCCTTAAATAATGCAGCAGAGTCCTTAAATAACGCAGCAGAGTACTTAAATAATTCAGCAAAGTCCTTAAATAATGCAGCAGAGTCCTTAAATAATGCAGCAGAGTCCTCAAATGCTTCAGCAGAGTGAATACATAATGCAGCAGAGTCCTTAAATAATGCAACAAAGTCCTTAAATAATGCAGCATAGTCCTTAACTAATGCAACAAAGTCTATAAATAAGGCAGCAGAGTCCTTAAATAATGCAGCAAAGTCCTTAAATAATGCAGCAGAGTCCTTAGATAATGCAACAACGTCCTTAAATAATGCAGCAGAGTCCTTAAATAACGCAGCAGAGTACTTAAATAATTCAGCAAAGTCCTTAAATAATGCAGCAGAGTCCTTAAATAATGCAGCAGAGTCCTCAAATGCTTCAGCAGAGTGAATACATAATGCAGCAGAGTCCTTAAATAATGCAACAAAGTCCTTAAATAATGCAGCAGAGTCCTTAAATAATGCAGCAAAGTTCTTAAATAAAGCAGCAGAGTCCTTAAATAATGCAACAAAGTCCTTAAATAATGCAGCAGAGTCCTTAAATACTGAAGCAGAGTCCATATCTTTGCAGAAAAGTCCTTAAATACCGCAGCAGAGTCATTAAATTATGCAGCAAAGTCCTTAAATAATGCAGCAGAGTCCTTAAATACTGCAGCAGATTGCTTAAATAATGTAGCAGAGTCCTTAAATAATGCAACAGAGTCCTTAAATAATGCAGCAGAGTCCTTAAATAATGCAACAAAGTCCTTAAATAATGCAGCAGAGTCCTTAAATACTGAAGCAGAGTCCTTAAATATTGCAGCAAAGTCTTTAAATAATGCAGCAGAGTCCTTAAATACCGCAGCAGAGTCCTTAAATATTGCAGCAAAGTACTTAAATAATGCAGCAGAGTCCTTAAATAATGCAACAAAGTCCTTAAATAATGCAGCAGAATCCTTAAATAATGCAACAAAGTCCTTAAGTAATAATGAAGAGTCCTTAAATACCGCAGCAGAGTCATTAAATAATGCAGCAAAGTCCTTAAATAATGCAGCAGAGTCCTTAAGTACCGCAGCAGAGTTCTTAAATAATGCAACAGAGTCTACAAATGCTTCAGCAGAGTCATGAAATAATGCAGCATAGTCCTTAAATAATGCAGCAAATTCATTAAATAATGCAGCAGAGACCTTAAATAATGCAACAAAGTCCTTAAATAATGCAGCAGAGTCCTTAAATAATGCAGCAAAGTCCTTAAATAATGCTGCAGAGTCCTTAAATATTGCAGCAAATTCCTTAAATAATGCAGCAGAGTCCTTAAATACCGCAGCAGAGTCCTTACATAATGCAACAAAGTCACTAAATAATGCAGCAGAGTCCTTAAATAATGAAGCAGAGTCCTTAAATAATGCAGCAAAGTCCTTAAATAATGCTGCAGAGTCCTTAAATATTGCAGCAAATTCCTTAAATAATGCAGCAGAGTCCTTAAATACCGCAGCAGAGTCCTTACATAATGCAACAAAGTCACTAAATAATGCAGCAGAGTCCTTAAATAATGAAGCAGAGTCCTTATCTTTGCAGCAAAGTCCTTAAATACCGCAGCAGAGTCATTAAATAATGCAGCAAAGTCCTCAAATAATGCAGCAGAGTCCTTAAATACCACAGCAGATTTCTTAAATAATGTAGCAGAGTCCTTAAATAATGCAACATAGTCCTTAAATAATGCAGCAGAGTCCTTAAATAATGCAACAAAGTCCTTAAATAATGCAGCAGAGTCCTTAAATACTGAAGCAGAGTCCTTAAATATTGCAGCAAAGTCCTTAAATAATGCAGCAGAGTCCTTAAGTACTGAAGCAGAGTCCTTAAATATTGCAGCAAAGTACTTAAATAATGCAGCAAAGTCCTTAAATAATGCAGCAGAGTCCTTAAATACCGCAGCAGAGTGCTTAAATAATGCAGCAGAGTCCTTAAATAATGCAACAAAGTCTTTAAATAATGCAGCAGAGTCCTTAAATACAAAGTCCTTAAGTAATAATGCAGAGTCCTTAAATACCGCAGCAGAGTCCTTAAATAATGCAACAGAGTTCTAAAATGCTTCAGCAGAGTCATTAAATAATGCAGCAGAGTCCTTAAATAATGCAGCAGAGTCCTTAAATAATGCAACAAAGTCCTTAAATAATGCAGCAGAGTCCTGAAATACTGAAGCAGAGTCCTTATCTTTGCAGCAAAGTCCTTAAATACCGCAGCAGAGTCGTTAAATAATGCAGCAAAGTCCTTAAATAATGTAGCAGAGTCCTTAAATATTGCAGCAAAGTCCTTAAATAATGCAGCAGAGTCCTTAAATACCGCAGCAGAGTCCTTAAATATTGCAGCAAAGTACTTAAATAATGCAGCAGAGTCCTTAAATAATGCAACAAAGTCCTTAAATAATGCAGCAGAATCCTTAAATAATGCAACAAAGTCCTTAAGTAATAATGAAGAGTCCGTAAATACCGCAGCAGAGTCATTAAATAATGCAGCAAAGTCCTTAAATAATGCAGCAGAGTCCTTAAGTACCGCAGCAGAGTGCTTAAATAATGCAACAGAGTCCTCAAATGCTTCAGCAGAGTCATGAAATAATGCAGCATAGTCCTTAAATAATGCAGCAGAGACCTTAAATAATGCAACAAAGTCCTTAAATAATGCAGCAGAGTCCTTAAATAATGCAGCAAAGTCCTTAAATAATGCTGCAGAGTCCTTAAATATTGCAGCAAATTCCTTAAATAATGCAGCAGAGTCCTTAAATACCGCAGCAGAGTCCTTACATAATGCAACAAAGTCACAAAATAATGCAGCAGAGTCCTTAAATAATGAAGCAGAGTCCTTAAATAATGCAGCAAATTCCTTAAATAATGTAGCAGAGTCCTTAAAAAATGCAACAAAATCCTTAAATAATGCAGCAGAATCCTTAAATAATGCAGCAAAGTCCTTAAATAATGCAACAGAGTCCTTAAAAACTGAAGCAGAGTCCTTAAATAATGCAGTAGAGTCCTTAAATAATGCAGCAGAGTTCTAAAATGCTTCAGCAGAGTCCTTAAATATTGCAACAAAGTCCTAAAATAATGCAGCAGAATCCTTAAATACCGCAGCAGAGTCCTTAAATATTGCAGCAAAGTACTTAAATAAGGCAGCAGAGTCCTTAAATAATGCAACAAAGTCCTTCAATAATGCAGCATAGTCCTTAACTAATGCAACAAAGTCAATAAATAATGCAGCAGAGTCCTTAAATAATGCAGCAACGTCCTTAAATAATGCAGCAGAGTCCTTAAATACCGCAGCAGAGTACTTAAATAATTCAGCAAAGTCCTTAAATAATGCAGCAGAGTCCTTAAATAATGCAGCAGAGTCCTCAAATGCTTCAGCAGAGTCAATACATAATGCAGCAGAGTACTTAAATAATGCAACAAAGTCCTTAAATAATGCAGCAGAGTCCTTAAATAATGCAGCAAAGTCCTTAAATAAAGCAGCAGAGTCCTTACATAATGCAACAAAGTCCTTAAATAATGCAGCCGAGTCCTTAAATACTGAAGCAGAGTCCTTAAATTTGCAGCAAAGTCCTTAAATACCGCAGCAGAGTCATTAAATAATGCAGCAAAGTCCTTAAATAATGCAGCAGAGTCCTTAAATACCGCAGCAGATTGCTTTAATAATGTAGCAGAGTCCTTAAATAATGCAACAGAGTCCTTAAATAATGCAGCAGAGTCCTTAAATAATGCAACATAGTTCTTAAATAATGCAGCAAAGTCCTTAAATTATGCAGCAGAGTCCTTAAATACCACAGCAGATTGCTTATATAATGTAGCAGAGTCCTTAAATAATGCAACAGAGTCCTTAAATAATGCAGCAGAGTCCTCAAAAGCTTCAGAAGAGTCATTAAATAATGCAGCAGAGTCCTTAAATAATGTAGCAAATTCATTAAATAATGCAGCAGAGACCTTAAATAATGCAACAAAGTCCTTAAATTATGCAGCCGAGTCCTTAAATAATACAGCAAAGCCCTTAAATAATGCAGCAGAGTCGTTAAGTAATGCAGCAAATTACTTAAATAATGCAGCAGTGTACTTAAATAATGCAACAAAGTCCATAAATAATGAAGCAAAGTCCTTAAATAATGCAGCAGAGTCCTTAAATACCGCAGCAGAGAACTTAAATAATGCAAGAAAGTCCCTAAATAATGCAGTAGAGTCCTTAAATCCTGAAGCAGAGTCCTAAAATAATGCAGCTAATTCCTTAAATAATGCAGTAGAGTCCTTAAATACCGCAGCAGAGTCCTTAAATAATTCAGCAAAGTCCTTAAATAATGCAGCAGAGTCCTTAAATTTTACAGCAGAGTCCTTAAGTGCCACAGCAGAGTCCTTAAATACCGCAGCAGAGTGCTTAAATAATGCAGCAGAGTCCTTAAATAATGCAGCAAAGTCCTTAAATACTGAAGCAGAGTCCTTAAATATTGCAACAAAGTCCTAAAATAATGCAGCAGAGTCCTTAAATACCGCAGCAGAGTTGTTAAATATTGCAGCAAAGTACTTAAATAATGCAGCAGAGTCCTTAAATACCGCAGCAGATTGCTTAAATAATGTAGCAGAGTCCTTAAATAATGCAACAGAGTCCTTAAATAATGCTGCAGAGTCCTTAAATAATGCAACAAAGTCCTTAAATAATGCAGCAGAGTCCTTAAATACTGAAGCAGAGTCCTTAAATATTGCAGCAAAGTCCTTAAATAATGCATCAGAGTCCTTAAATACCGCAGCCGATTACTTAAATAATTCAGCAAAGTCCTTAAATAATGCAGCAGAGTCCTTAAGTGCCACAGCAGAGTCCTTAAATACCGCAGCGGAGTGCTTAAATAATGCAGCAGAGTCCTTAAATAATGCAGCACCATCCTTAAATAATGCAGCAAAGTCCTTAAATACTGAAGCAGAGTCCTTAAATATTGCAAAAAAGTCCTAAAATAATGCAGCAGAATCCTTAAATACCGCAGCAGAGTCCTTAAATATTGCAGCAAAGTACTTAAATAATGCAGCAGAGTCCTTAAATAATGCAACAAAGTCCTTAAATAATGCAGCATAGTCCTTAACTAATGCAACAAAGTCTATAAATAAGGCAGCAGAGTCCTTAAATAATGCAGCAAAGTCCTTAAATAATGCAGCAGAGTCCTTAGATAATGCAACAACGTCCTTAAATAATGCAGCAGAGTCCTTAAATAACGCAGCAGAGTACTTAAATAATTCAGCAAAGTCCTTAAATAATGCAGCAGAGTCCTTAAATAATGCAGCAGAGTCCTCAAATGCTTCAGCAGAGTGAATACATAATGCAGCAGAGTCCTTAAATAATGCAACAAAGTCCTTAAATAATGCAGCAGAGTCCTTAAATAATGCAGCAAAGTCCTTAAATAAAGCAGCAGAGTCCTTAAATAATGCAACAAAGTCTTAAATAATGCAGCAGAGTCCTTAAATACTGAAGCAGAGTCCATATCTTTGCAGAAAAGTCCTTAAATACCGCAGCAGAGTCATTACATTATGCAGCAAAGTCCTTAAATAATGCAGCAGTCCTTAAATACTGCAGCAGATTGCTTAAATAATGTAGCAGAGTCCTTAAATAATGCAACAGAGTCCTTAAATAATGCAGCAGAGTCCTTAAATAATGCAACAAAGTCCTTAAATAATGCAGCAGAGTCCTTAAATACTGAAGCAGAGTCCTTAAATATTGCAGCAAAGTCTTTAAATAATGCAGCAGAGTCCTTAAATACCGCAGCAGAGTCCTTAAATATTGCAGCAAAGTACTTAAATAATGCAGCAGAGTCCTTAAATAATGCAACAAAGTCCTTAAATAATGCAGCAGAATCCTTAAATAATGCAACAAAGTCCTTAAGTAATAATGAAGAGTCCTTAAATACCGCAGCAGAGTCATTAAATAATGCAGCAAAGTCCTTAAATAATGCAGCAGAGTCCTTAAGTACCGCAGCAGAGTGCTTAAATAATGCAACAGAGTCTACAAATGCTTCAGCAGAGTCATGAAATAATGCAGCATAGTCCTTAAATAATGCAGCAAATTCATTAAATAATGCAGCAGAGACATTAAATAATGCAACAAAGTCCTTAAATAATGCAGCAGAGTCCTTAAATAATGCAGCAAAGTCCTTAAATAATGCTGCAGAGTCCTTAAATATTGCAGCAAATTCCTTAAATAATGCATCAGAGTCCTTAAATACCGCAGCAGAGTCCTTACATAATGCAACAAAGTCACTAAATAATGCAGCAGAGTCCTTAAATAATGAAGCAGAGTCCTTAAATAATCCAGCAAAGTCCTTAAATAATGCTGCAGAGTCCTTAAATATTGCAGCAAATTCCTTAAATAATGCAGCAGAGTCCTTAAATACCGCAGCAGAGTCCTTACATAATGCAACAAAGTCACTAAATAATGCAGCAGAGTCCTTAAATAATGAAGCAGAGTCCTTAAATAATGCAGCAAATTCCTTAAATAATGTAGCAGAGTCCTTAAAAAATGCAACAAAATCCTTAAATAATGCAGCAGAATCCTTAAATAATGCAGCAAAGTCCTTAAATAATGCAACAGAGTCCTTAAATACTGAAGCAGAGTCCTTAAATAATGCAGCAGAGTCCTTAAATAATGCAGCAGAGTTCTAAAATGCTTCAGCAGAGTCCTTAAATATTGCAACAAAGTCCTAAAATAATGCAGCAGAATCCTTAAATACCGCAGCAGAGTCCTTAAATATTGCAGCAAAGTACTTAAATAAGGCAGCAGAGTCCTTAAATAATGCAACAAAGTCCTTCAATAATGCAGCATAGTCCTTAACTAATGCAACAAAGTCAATAAATAATGCAGCAGAGTCCTTAAATAATGCAGCAACGTCCTTAAATAATGCAGCAGAGTCCTTAGATAATGCAACAACGTCCTTAAATAATGCAGCAGAGTCCTTAAATACCGCAGCAGAGTACTTAAATAATTCAGCAAAGTCCTTAAATAATGCAGCAGAGTCCTTAAATAATGCAGCAGAGTCCTCAAATGCTTCAGCAGAGTCAATACATAATGCAGCAGAGTCCTTAAATAATGCAACAAAGTCCTTAAATAATGCAGCAGAGTCCTTAAATAATGCAGCAAAGTCCTTAAATAAAGCAGCAGAGTCCTTACATAATGCAACAAAGTCCTTAAATAATGCAGCCGAGTCCTTAAATACTGAAGCAGAGTCCTTAAATTTGCAGCAAAGTCCTTAAATACCGCAGCAGAGTCATTAAATAATGCAGCAAAGTCCTTAAATAATGCAGCAGAGTCCTTAAATACCGCAGCAGATTGCTTTAATAATGTAGCAGAGTCCTTAAATAATGCAACAGAGTCCTTAAATAATGCAGCAGAGTCCTTAAATAATGCAACATAGTTCTTAAATAATGCAGCAAAGTCCTTAAATTATGCAGCAGAGTCCTTAAATACCGCAGCAGATTGCTTACATAATGTAGCAGAGTCCTTAAATAATGCAACAGAGTCCTTAAATAATGCAGCAGAGTCCTCAAAAGCTTCAGAAGAGTCATTAAATAATGCAGCAGCGTCCTTAAATAATGTAGCAAATTCATTAAATAATGCAGCAGAGACCTTAAATAATGCAACAAAGTCCTTAAATTATGCAGCCGAGTCCTTAAATAATACAGCAAAGCCCTTAAATAATGCAGCAGAGTCGTTAAGTAATGCAGCAAATTACTTAAATAATGCAGCAGTGTACTTAAATAATGCAACAAAGTCCATAAATAATGAAGCAAAGTCCTTAAATAATGCAGCAGAGTCCTTAAATACCGCAGCAGAGAACTTAAATAATGCAAGAAAGTCCCTAAATAATGCAGTAGAGTCCTTAAATCCTGAAGCAGAGTCCTAAAATAAAGCAGCTAATTCCTTAAATAATGCAGTAGAGTCCTTAAATACCGCAGCAGAGTCCTTAAATAATTCAGCAAAGTCCTTAAATAATGCAGCAGAGTCCTTAAATTTTACAGCAGAGTCCTTAAGTGCCACAGCAGAGTCCTTAAATACCGCAGCAGAGTGCTTAAATAATGCAGCAGAGTCCTTAAATAATGCAGCAAAGTCCTTAAATACTGAAGCAGAGTCCTTAAATATTGCAACAAAGTCCTAAAATAATGCAGCAGAGTCCTTAAATACCGCAGCAGAGTCGTGAAATATTGCAGCAAAGTACTTAAATAATGCAGCAGAGTCCTTAAATACCGCAGCAGATTGCTTAAATAATGTAGCAGAGTCCTTAAATAATGCAACATAGTCCTTAAATAATGCAGCAGAGTCCTTAAATAATGCAACAAAGTCCTTAAATAATGCAGTAGAGTCCTTAAATACTGAAGCAGAGTCCTTAAATATTGCAGCAAAGTCCTTAAATAATGCATCAGAGTCCTTAAATACCGCAGCCGATTACTTAAATAATTCAGCAAAGTCCTTAAATAATGCAGCAGAGTCCTTAAGTGCCACAGCAGAGTCCTTAAATACCGCAGCGGAGTGCTTAAATAATGCAGCAGAGTCCTTAAATAATGCAGCACCATCCTTAAATAATGCAGCAAAGTCCTTAAATACTGAAGCAGAGTCCTTAAATATTGCAAAAAAGTCCTAAAATAATGCAGCAGAATCCTTTAATACCGCAGCAGAGTCCTTAAATATTGCAGAAAAGTACTTAAATAATGCAGCAGAGTCCTTAAATAATGCAACAAATTCCTTAAATAATGCAGCATAGTCCTTAACTAATGCAACAAAGTCTATAAATAAGGCCGCAGAGTCCTTAAATAATGCAGCAAAGTCCTTAAATAATGCAGCAGAGTCCTTAGATAATGCAACAACGTCCTTAAATAATGCAGCAGATTGCTTAAATAACGCAGCAGAGTACTTAAATAATTCAGCAAAGTCCTTAAATAATGCAGCAGAGTCCTTAAATAATGCAGCAGAGTCCTCAAATGCTTCAGCAGGGTGAATACATAATGCAGCAGAGTCCTTAAATAATGCAACAAAGTCCTTAAATAATGCAGCAGAGTCCTTAAATAATGCAGCAAAGTCCTTAAGTAAAGCAGCAGAGTCCTTAAATTATGCAACAAAGTCCTTAAATAATGCAGCAGAGTCCTTAAATACTGAAGCAGTGTCCATATCTTTGCAGAAAAGTCCTTAAATACCGCAGCAGAGTCATTCAATTATGCAGCAAAGTCCTTAAATAATGCAGCAGAGTCCTTAAATACCGCAGCAGATTGCTTAAATAATGTAGCAGAGTCCTTAAATAATGCAACAGAGTCCTTAAATAATGCAGCAGAGTCCTTAAATAATGCAACAAAGTCCTTAAATAATGCAGCAGAGTCCTTAAATACTGAAGCAGAGTCCTTAAATATTGCAGCAAAGTCTTTAAATAATGCAGCAGAGTCCTTAAATACTGCAGCAGAGTCCTTAAATATTGCAGCAAAGTACTTAAATAATGCAGCAGAGTCCTTAAATAATGCAACAAAGTCCTTAAATAATGCAGCAGAATCCTTAAATAATGCAACAAAGTCCTTAAGTAATAATGAAGAGTCCTTAAATACCGCAGCAGAGTCATTAAATAATGCAGCAAAGTCCTTAAATAATGCAGCAAATTCATTAAATAATGCAGCAGAGACTTTAAATAATGCAACAAAGTCCTTAAATAATGCAGCAGAGTCCTTAAATAATGCTGCAGAGTCCTTAAATATTGCAGCAAATTCCTTAAATAATGCAGCAGAGTCCTTAAATACCGCAGCAGAGTCCTTACATAATGCAACAAAGTCACTAAATAATGCAGCAGAGTCCTTAAATAATGAAGCAGAGTCGTTAAATAATGCAGCAAATTCCTTAAATAATGTAGCAGAGTCCTTAAAAAATGCAACAAAATCCTTAAATAATGCAGCAGAATCCTTAAATAATGCAGCAAAGTCCTTAAATAATGCAACAGAGTCCTTAAATACTGAAGCAGAGTCCTTAAATAATGCAGCAGAGTCCTTAAATAATGCAACAGAGTTCTAAAATGCTTCAGCAGAGTCATTAAAAAATGCAGCAGAGTCCTTAAATAATGCAGCAGAGTCCTTAAATAATGCAACAAAGTCCTTAAATAATGCAGCAGAGTCCTGATATACTGAAGCAGAGTCCTTATCTTTGCAGCAAAGTCCTTAAATACCGCAGCAGAGTCATTAAATAATGCAGCAAAGTCCTTAAATAATGCAGCAGAGTCCTTAAATACCACAGCAGATTGCTTAAATAATGTAGCAAAGTCCTTAAATAATGCAACATAGTCCTTAAATAATGCAGCAGAGTCCTTAAATAATGCAACAAAATCCTTAAATAATGCAGCAGAGTCCTTAAATACTGAAGCAGAGTCCTTAAATATTGCAGCAAAGTCCTTAAATAATGCAGCAGAGTCCTTAAATACTGAAGCAGAGTCCTTAAATATTGCAGCAAAGTACTTAAATAATGCAGCAAAGTCCTTAAATAATGCAGCAGAGTCCTTAAATACCGCAGCAGAGTGCTTAAATAATGCAGCAGAGTCCTTAAATAATGCAACAAAGTCTTTAAATAATGCAGCAGAGTCCTTAAATACAAAGTCCTTAAGTAATAATGCAGAGTCCTTAAATACCGCAGCAGAGTCCTTAAATAATGCAACAGAGTTCTAAAATGCTTCAGCAGAGTCATTAAATAATGCAGCAGAGTCCTTAAATAATGCAGCAGAGTCCTTAAATAATGCAACAAAGTCCTTAAATAATGCAGCAGAGTCCTGAAATACTGAAGCAGAGTCCTTATCTTTGCAGCAAAGTCCTTAAATACCGCAGCAGAGTCATTAAATAATGCAGCAAAGTCCTTAAATAATGCAGCAGAGTCCTTAAATACCACAGCAGATTGCTTAAATAATGCTGCAGAGTCCTTAAATATTGCAGCAAATTCCTTAAATAATGCAGCAGAGTCCTTAAATACCGCAGCAGAGTCCTTACATAATGCAACAAAGTCACTAAATAATGCAGCAGAGTCCTTAAATAATGAAGCAGAGTCGTTAAATAATGCAGCAAATTCCTTAAATAATATAGCAGAGTCCTTAAAAAATGCAACAAAATCCTTAAATAATGCAGCAGAATCCTTAAATAATGCAGCAAAGTCCTTAAATAATGCAACAGAGTCCTTAAATACTGAAGCAGAGTCCTTAAATAATGCAGCAGAGTCCTTAAATAATGCAACAGAGTTCTAAAATGCTTCAGCAGAGTCATTAAAAAATGCAGCAGAGTCCTTAAATAATGCAGCAGAGTCCTTAAATAATGCAACAAAGTCCTTAAATAATGCAGCAGAGTCCTGATATACTGAAGCAGAGTCCTTATCTTTGCAGCAAAGTCCTTAAATACCGCAGCAGAGTCATTAAATAATGCAGCAAAGTCCTTAAATAATGCAGCAGAGTCCTTAAATACCACAGCAGATTGCTTAAATAATGTAGCAGAGTCCTTAAATAATGCAACATAGTCCTTAAATAATGCAGCAGAGTCCTTAAATAATGCAACAAAGTCCTTAAATAATGCAGCAGAGTCCTTAAATACTGAAGCAGAGTCCTTAAATATTGCAGCAAAGTCCTTAAATAATGCAGCAGAGTCCTTAAATACTGAAGCAGAGTCCTTAAATATTGCAGCAAAGTACTTAAATAATGCAGCAAAGTCCTTAAATAATGCAGCAGAGTCCTTAAATACCGCAGCAGAGTGCTTAAATAATGCAGCAGAGTCCTTAAATAATGCAACAAAGTCTTTAAATAATGCAGCAGAGTCCTTAAATACAAAGTCCTTAAGTAATAATGCAGAGTCCTTAAATACCGCAGCAGAGTCCTTAAATAATGCAACAGAGTTCTAAAATGCTTCAGCAGAGTCCTTAAATAATGCAGCAGAGTCCTTAAATAATGCAACAAAGTCCTTAAATAATGCAGCAGAGTCCTGAAATACTGAAGCAGAGTCCTTATCTTTGCAGCAAAGTCCTTAAATACCGCAGCAGAGTCATTAAATAATGCAGCAAAGTCCTTAAATAATGCAGCAGAGTCCTTAAATACCACAGCAGATTGCTTAAATAATGTAGCAGAGTCCTTAAATATTGCAGCAAAGTCCTTAAATAATGCAGCAGAGTCCTTAAATACCGCAGCAGAGTCCTTAAATATTGCAGCAAAGTACTTAAATAATGCAGCAGAGTCCTTAAATAATGCAACAAAGTCCTTAAATAATGCAGCAGAATCCTTAAATAATGCAACAAAGTCCTTAAGTAATAATGAAGAGTCCTTAAATACCGCAGCAGAGTC
This sequence comes from Phyllobates terribilis, assembly GCF_046119375.1. Lineage (NCBI taxonomy): Eukaryota > Metazoa > Chordata > Amphibia > Anura > Dendrobatidae > Phyllobates > Phyllobates terribilis. The sequence continues at coordinate 3,797,733 of NW_027362840.1, read as the reverse complement.
ATTAAATAATGCAGCAAAGTCCTTAAATAATGCAGCAGAGTCCTTAAGTACCGCAGCAGAGTGCTTAAATAATGCAACAGAGTCTACAAATGCTTCAGCAGAGTCATGAAATAATGCAGCATAGTCCTTAAATAATGCAGCAAATTCATTAAATAATGCAGCAGAGACCTTAAATAATGCAACAAAGTCCTTAAATAATGCAGCAGAGTCCTTAAATAATGCAGCAAAGTCCTTAAATAATGCTGCAGAGTCCTTAAATATTGCAGCAAATTCCTTAAATAATGCAGCAGAGTCCTTAAATACCGCAGCAGAGTCCTTACATAATGCAACAAAGTCACTAAATAATGCAGCAGAGTCCTTAAATAATGAAGCAGAGTCCTTAAATAATCCAGCAAAGTCCTTAAATAATGCTGCAGAGTCCTTAAATATTGCAGCAAATTCCTTAAATAATGCAGCAGAGTCCTTAAATACCGCAGCAGAGTCCTTACATAATGCAACAAAGTCACTAAATAATGCAGCAGAGTCCTTAAATAATGAAGCAGAGTCCTTAAATAATGCAGCAAATTCCTTAAATAATGTAGCAGAGTCCTTAAAAAATGCAACAAAATCCTTAAATAATGCAGCAGAATCCTAAATAATGCAGCAAAGTCCTTAAATAATGCAACAGAGTCCTTAAATACTGAAGCAGAGTCCTTAAATAATGCAGCAGAGTCCTTAAATAATGCAGCAGAGTTCTAAAATGCTTCAGCAGAGTCCTTAAATATTGCAACAAAGTCCTAAAATAATGCAGCAGAATCCTTAAATACCGCAGCAGAGTCCTTAAATATTGCAGCAAAGTACTTAAATAAGGCAGCAGAGTCCTTAAATAATGCAACAAAGTCCTTCAATAATGCAGCATAGTCCTTAACTAATGCAACAAAGTCAATAAATAATGCAGCAGAGTCCTTAAATAATGCAGCAACGTCCTTAAATAATGCAGCAGAGTCCTTAGATAATGCAACAACGTCCTTAAATAATGCAGCAGAGTCCTTAAATACCGCAGCAGAGTACTTAAATAATTCAGCAAAGTCCTTAAATAATGCAGCAGAGTCCTTAAATAATGCAGCAGAGTCCTCAAATGCTTCAGCAGAGTCAATACATAATGCAGCAGAGTCCTTAAATAATGCAACAAAGTCCTTAAATAATGCAGCAGAGTCCTTAAATAATGCAGCAAAGTCCTTAAATAAAGCAGCAGAGTCCTTACATAATGCAACAAAGTCCTTAAATAATGCAGCCGAGTCCTTAAATACTGAAGCAGAGTCCTTAAATTTGCAGCAAAGTCCTTAAATACCGCAGCAGAGTCATTAAATAATGCAGCAAAGTCCTTAAATAATGCAGCAGAGTCCTTAAATACCGCAGCAGATTGCTTTAATAATGTAGCAGAGTCCTTAAATAATGCAACAGAGTCCTTAAATAATGCAGCAGAGTCCTTAAATAATGCAACATAGTTCTTAAATAATGCAGCAAAGTCCTTAAATTATGCAGCAGAGTCCTTAAATACCGCAGCAGATTGCTTACATAATGTAGCAGAGTCCTTAAATAATGCAACAGAGTCCTTAAATAATGCAGCAGAGTCCTCAAAAGCTTCAGAAGAGTCATTAAATAATGCAGCAGCGTCCTTAAATAATGTAGCAAATTCATTAAATAATGCAGCAGAGACCTTAAATAATGCAACAAAGTCCTTAAATTATGCAGCCGAGTCCTTAAATAATACAGCAAAGCCCTTAAATAATGCAGCAGAGTCGTTAAGTAATGCAGCAAATTACTTAAATAATGCAGCAGTGTACTTAAATAATGCAACAAAGTCCATAAATAATGAAGCAAAGTCCTTAAATAATGCAGCAGAGTCCTTAAATACCGCAGCAGAGAACTTAAATAATGCAAGAAAGTCCCTAAATAATGCAGTAGAGTCCTTAAATCCTGAAGCAGAGTCCTAAAATAAAGCAGCTAATTCCTTAAATAATGCAGTAGAGTCCTTAAATACCGCAGCAGAGTCCTTAAATAATTCAGCAAAGTCCTTAAATAATGCAGCAGAGTCCTTAAATTTTACAGCAGAGTCCTTAAGTGCCACAGCAGAGTCCTTAAATACCGCAGCAGAGTGCTTAAATAATGCAGCAGAGTCCTTAAATAATGCAGCAAAGTCCTTAAATACTGAAGCAGAGTCCTTAAATATTGCAACAAAGTCCTAAAATAATGCAGCAGAGTCCTTAAATACCGCAGCAGAGTCGTGAAATATTGCAGCAAAGTACTTAAATAATGCAGCAGAGTCCTTAAATACCGCAGCAGATTGCTTAAATAATGTAGCAGAGTCCTTAAATAATGCAACATAGTCCTTAAATAATGCAGCAGAGTCCTTAAATAATGCAACAAAGTCCTTAAATAATGCAGTAGAGTCCTTAAATACTGAAGCAGAGTCCTTAAATATTGCAGCAAAGTCCTTAAATAATGCATCAGAGTCCTTAAATACCGCAGCCGATTACTTAAATAATTCAGCAAAGTCCTTAAATAATGCAGCAGAGTCCTTAAGTGCCACAGCAGAGTCCTTAAATACCGCAGCGGAGTGCTTAAATAATGCAGCAGAGTCCTTAAATAATGCAGCACCATCCTTAAATAATGCAGCAAAGTCCTTAAATACTGAAGCAGAGTCCTTAAATATTGCAAAAAAGTCCTAAAATAATGCAGCAGAATCCTTTAATACCGCAGCAGAGTCCTTAAATATTGCAGAAAAGTACTTAAATAATGCAGCAGAGTCCTTAAATAATGCAACAAATTCCTTAAATAATGCAGCATAGTCCTTAACTAATGCAACAAAGTCTATAAATAAGGCCGCAGAGTCCTTAAATAATGCAGCAAAGTCCTTAAATAATGCAGCAGAGTCCTTAGATAATGCAACAACGTCCTTAAATAATGCAGCAGATTGCTTAAATAACGCAGCAGAGTACTTAAATAATTCAGCAAAGTCCTTAAATAATGCAGCAGAGTCCTTAAATAATGCAGCAGAGTCCTCAAATGCTTCAGCAGGGTGAATACATAATGCAGCAGAGTCCTTAAATAATGCAACAAAGTCCTTAAATAATGCAGCAGAGTCCTTAAATAATGCAGCAAAGTCCTTAAGTAAAGCAGCAGAGTCCTTAAATTATGCAACAAAGTCCTTAAATAATGCAGCAGAGTCCTTAAATACTGAAGCAGTGTCCATATCTTTGCAGAAAAGTCCTTAAATACCGCAGCAGAGTCATTCAATTATGCAGCAAAGTCCTTAAATAATGCAGCAGAGTCCTTAAATACCGCAGCAGAGTGCTTAAATAATGCAGCAGAGTCCTTAAATAATGCAACAAAGTCTTTAAATAATGCAGCAGAGTCCTTAAATACAAAGTCCTTAAGTAATAATGCAGAGTCCTTAAATACCGCAGCAGAGTCCTTAAATAATGCAACAGAGTTCTAAAATGCTTCAGCAGAGTCATTAAATAATGCAGCAGAGTCCTTAAATAATGCAGCAGAGTCCTTAAATAATGCAACAAAGTCCTTAAATAATGCAGCAGAGTCCTGAAATACTGAAGCAGAGTCCTTATCTTTGCAGCAAAGTCCTTAAATACCGCAGCAGAGTCATTAAATAATGCAGCAAAGTCCTTAAATAATGCAGCAGAGTCCTTAAATACCACAGCAGATTGCTTAAATAATGCTGCAGAGTCCTTAAATATTGCAGCAAATTCCTTAAATAATGCAGCAGAGTCCTTAAATACCGCAGCAGAGTCCTTACATAATGCAACAAAGTCACTAAATAATGCAGCAGAGTCCTTAAATAATGAAGCAGAGTCGTTAAATAATGCAGCAAATTCCTTAAATAATATAGCAGAGTCCTTAAAAAATGCAACAAAATCCTTAAATAATGCAGCAGAATCCTTAAATAATGCAGCAAAGTCCTTAAATAATGCAACAGAGTCCTTAAATACTGAAGCAGAGTCCTTAAATAATGCAGCAGAGTCCTTAAATAATGCAACAGAGTTCTAAAATGCTTCAGCAGAGTCATTAAAAAATGCAGCAGAGTCCTTAAATAATGCAGCAGAGTCCTTAAATAATGCAACAAAGTCCTTAAATAATGCAGCAGAGTCCTGATATACTGAAGCAGAGTCCTTATCTTTGCAGCAAAGTCCTTAAATACCGCAGCAGAGTCATTAAATAATGCAGCAAAGTCCTTAAATAATGCAGCAGAGTCCTTAAATACCACAGCAGATTGCTTAAATAATGTAGCAGAGTCCTTAAATAATGCAACATAGTCCTTAAATAATGCAGCAGAGTCCTTAAATAATGCAACAAAGTCCTTAAATAATGCAGCAGAGTCCTTAAATACTGAAGCAGAGTCCTTAAATATTGCAGCAAAGTCCTTAAATAATGCAGCAGAGTCCTTAAATACTGAAGCAGAGTCCTTAAATATTGCAGCAAAGTACTTAAATAATGCAGCAAAGTCCTTAAATAATGCAGCAGAGTCCTTAAATACCGCAGCAGAGTGCTTAAATAATGCAGCAGAGTCCTTAAATAATGCAACAAAGTCTTTAAATAATGCAGCAGAGTCCTTAAATACAAAGTCCTTAAGTAATAATGCAGAGTCCTTAAATACCGCAGCAGAGTCCTTAAATAATGCAACAGAGTTCTAAAATGCTTCAGCAGAGTCCTTAAATAATGCAGCAGAGTCCTTAAATAATGCAACAAAGTCCTTAAATAATGCAGCAGAGTCCTGAAATACTGAAGCAGAGTCCTTATCTTTGCAGCAAAGTCCTTAAATACCGCAGCAGAGTCATTAAATAATGCAGCAAAGTCCTTAAATAATGCAGCAGAGTCCTTAAATACCACAGCAGATTGCTTAAATAATGTAGCAGAGTCCTTAAATATTGCAGCAAAGTCCTTAAATAATGCAGCAGAGTCCTTAAATACCGCAGCAGAGTCCTTAAATATTGCAGCAAAGTACTTAAATAATGCAGCAGAGTCCTTAAATAATGCAACAAAGTCCTTAAATAATGCAGCAGAATCCTTAAATAATGCAACAAAGTCCTTAAGTAATAATGAAGAGTCCTTAAATACCGCAGCAGAGTCATTAAATAATGCAGCAAAGTCCTTAAATAATGCAGCAGAGTCCTTAAGTACCGCAGCAGAGTGCTTAAATAATGCAACAGAGTCTACAAATGCTTCAGCAGAGTCATGAAATAATGCAGCATAGTCCTTAAATAATGCAGCAAATTCATTAAATAATGCAGCAGAGACCTTAAATAATGCAACAAAGTCCTTAAATAATGCAGCAGAGTCCTTAAATAATGCAGCAAAGTCCTTAAATAATGCTGCAGAGTCCTTAAATATTGCAGCAAATTCCTTAAATAATGCAGCAGAGTCCTTAAATACCGCAGCAGAGTCCTTACATAATGCAACAAAGTCACTAAATAATGCAGCAGAGTCCTTAAATAATGAAGCAGAGTCCTTAAATAATCCAGCAAAGTCCTTAAATAATGCTGCAGAGTCCTTAAATATTGCAGCAAATTCCTTAAATAATGCAGCAGAGTCCTTAAATACCGCAGCAGAGTCCTTACATAATGCAACAAAGTCACTAAATAATGCAGCAGAGTCCTTAAATAATGAAGCAGAGTCCTTAAATAATGCAGCAAATTCCTTAAATAATGTAGCAGAGTCCTTAAAAAATGCAACAAAATCCTTAAATAATGCAGCAGAATCCTAAATAATGCAGCAAAGTCCTTAAATAATGCAACAGAGTCCTTAAATACTGAAGCAGAGTCCTTAAATAATGCAGCAGAGTCCTTAAATAATGCAGCAGAGTTCTAAAATGCTTCAGCAGAGTCCTTAAATATTGCAACAAAGTCCTAAAATAATGCAGCAGAATCCTTAAATACCGCAGCAGAGTCCTTAAATATTGCAGCAAAGTACTTAAATAAGGCAGCAGAGTCCTTAAATAATGCAACAAAGTCCTTCAATAATGCAGCATAGTCCTTAACTAATGCAACAAAGTCAATAAATAATGCAGCAGAGTCCTTAAATAATGCAGCAACGTCCTTAAATAATGCAGCAGAGTCCTTAGATAATGCAACAACGTCCTTAAATAATGCAGCAGAGTCCTTAAATACCGCAGCAGAGTACTTAAATAATTCAGCAAAGTCCTTAAATAATGCAGCAGAGTCCTTAAATAATGCAGCAGAGTCCTCAAATGCTTCAGCAGAGTCAATACATAATGCAGCAGAGTCCTTAAATAATGCAACAAAGTCCTTAAATAATGCAGCAGAGTCCTTAAATAATGCAGCAAAGTCCTTAAATAAAGCAGCAGAGTCCTTACATAATGCAACAAAGTCCTTAAATAATGCAGCCGAGTCCTTAAATACTGAAGCAGAGTCCTTAAATTTGCAGCAAAGTCCTTAAATACCGCAGCAGAGTCATTAAATAATGCAGCAAAGTCCTTAAATAATGCAGCAGAGTCCTTAAATACCGCAGCAGATTGCTTTAATAATGTAGCAGAGTCCTTAAATAATGCAACAGAGTCCTTAAATAATGCAGCAGAGTCCTTAAATAATGCAACATAGTTCTTAAATAATGCAGCAAAGTCCTTAAATTATGCAGCAGAGTCCTTAAATACCGCAGCAGATTGCTTACATAATGTAGCAGAGTCCTTAAATAATGCAACAGAGTCCTTAAATAATGCAGCAGAGTCCTCAAAAGCTTCAGAAGAGTCATTAAATAATGCAGCAGCGTCCTTAAATAATGTAGCAAATTCATTAAATAATGCAGCAGAGACCTTAAATAATGCAACAAAGTCCTTAAATTATGCAGCCGAGTCCTTAAATAATACAGCAAAGCCCTTAAATAATGCAGCAGAGTCGTTAAGTAATGCAGCAAATTACTTAAATAATGCAGCAGTGTACTTAAATAATGCAACAAAGTCCATAAATAATGAAGCAAAGTCCTTAAATAATGCAGCAGAGTCCTTAAATACCGCAGCAGAGAACTTAAATAATGCAAGAAAGTCCCTAAATAATGCAGTAGAGTCCTTAAATCCTGAAGCAGAGTCCTAAAATAAAGCAGCTAATTCCTTAAATAATGCAGTAGAGTCCTTAAATACCGCAGCAGAGTCCTTAAATAATTCAGCAAAGTCCTTAAATAATGCAGCAGAGTCCTTAAATTTTACAGCAGAGTCCTTAAGTGCCACAGCAGAGTCCTTAAATACCGCAGCAGAGTGCTTAAATAATGCAGCAGAGTCCTTAAATAATGCAGCAAAGTCCTTAAATACTGAAGCAGAGTCCTTAAATATTGCAACAAAGTCCTAAAATAATGCAGCAGAGTCCTTAAATACTGCAGCAGAGTCGTGAAATATTGCAGCAAAGTACTTAAATAATGCAGCAGAGTCCTTAAATACCGCAGCAGATTGCTTAAATAATGTAGCAGAGTCCTTAAATAATGCAACATAGTCCTTAAATAATGCAGCAGAGTCCTTAAATAATGCAACAAAGTCCTTAAATAATGCAGTAGAGTCCTTAAATACTGAAGCAGAGTCCTTAAATATTGCAGCAAAGTCCTTAAATAATGCATCAGAGTCCTTAAATACCGCAGCCGATTACTTAAATAATTCAGCAAAGTCCTTAAATAATGCAGCAGAGTCCTTAAGTGCCACAGCAGAGTCCTTAAATACCGCAGCGGAGTGCTTAAATAATGCAGCAGAGTCCTTAAATAATGCAGCACCATCCTTAAATAATGCAGCAAAGTCCTTAAATACTGAAGCAGAGTCCTTAAATATTGCAAAAAAGTCCTAAAATAATGCAGCAGAATCCTTTAATACCGCAGCAGAGTCCTTAAATATTGCAGAAAAGTACTTAAATAATGCAGCAGAGTCCTTAAATAATGCAACAAATTCCTTAAATAATGCAGCATAGTCCTTAACTAATGCAACAAAGTCTATAAATAAGGCCGCAGAGTCCTTAAATAATGCAGCAAAGTCCTTAAATAATGCAGCAGAGTCCTTAGATAATGCAACAACGTCCTTAAATAATGCAGCAGATTGCTTAAATAACGCAGCAGAGTACTTAAATAATTCAGCAAAGTCCTTAAATAATGCAGCAGAGTCCTTAAATAATGCAGCAGAGTCCTCAAATGCTTCAGCAGGGTGAATACATAATGTAGCAGAGTCCTTAAATAATGCAACAAAGTCCTTAAATAATGCAGCAGAGTCCTTAAATAATGCAGCAAAGTCCTTAAGTAAAGCAGCAGAGTCCTTAAATTATGCAACAAAGTCCTTAAATAATGCAGCAGAGTCCTTAAATACTGAAGCAGTGTCCATATCTTTGCAGAAAAGTCCTTAAATACCGCAGCAGAGTCATTCAATTATGCAGCAAAGTCCTTAAATAATGCAGCAGAGTCCTTAAATACCGCAGCAGATTGCTTAAATAATGTAGCAGAGTCCTTAAATAATGCAACAGAGTCCTTAAATAATGCAGCAGAGTCCTTAAATAATGCAACAAAGTCCTTAAATAATGCAGCAGAGTCCTTAAATACTGAAGCAGAGTCCTTAAATATTGCAGCAAAGTCTTTAAATAATGCAGCAGAGTCCTTAAATACCGCAGCAGAGTCCTTAAATATTGCAGCAAAGTACTTAAATAATGCAGCAGAGTCCTTAAATAATGCAACAAAGTCCTTAAATAATGCAGCAGAATCCTTAAATAATGCAACAAAGTCCTTAAGTAATAATGAAGAGTCCTTAAATACCGCAGCAGAGTCATTAAATAATGCAGCAAAGTCCTTAAATAATGCAGCAGAGTCCTTAAGTACCGCAGCAGAGTGCTTAAATAATGCAACAGAGTCTTCAAATGCTTCAGCAGAGTCATGAAATAATGCAGCATAGTCCTTAAATAATGCAGCAAATTCATTAAATAATGCAGCAGAGACTTTAAATAATGCAACAAAGTCCTTAAATAATGCAGCAGAGTCCTTAAATAATGCTGCAGAGTCCTTAAATATTGCAGCAAATTCCTTAAATAATGCAGCAGAGTCCTTAAATACCGCAGCAGAGTCCTTACATAATGCAACAAAGTCACTAAATAATGCAGCAGAGTCCTTAAATAATGAAGCAGAGTCCTTAAATAATGCAGCAAATTCCTTAAATAATGTAGCAGAGTCCTTAAAAAATGCAACAAAATCCTTAAATAATGCAGCAGAATCCTTAAATAATGCAGCAAAGTCCTTAAATAATGCAACAGAGTCCTTAAATACTGAAGCAGAGTCCTTAAATAATGCAGCAGAGTCCTTAAATAATGCAACAGAGTTCTAAAATGCTTCAGCAGAGTCATTAAAAAATGCAGCAGAGTCCTTAAATAATGCAGCAGAGTCCTTAAATAATGCAACAAAGTCCTTAAATAATGCAGCAGAGTCCTGATATACTGAAGCAGAGTCCTTATCTTTGCAGCAAAGTCCTTAAATACCGCAGCAGAGTCATTAAATAATGCAGCAAAGTCCTTAAATAATGCAGCAGAGTCCTTAAATACCACAGCAGATTGCTTAAATAATGTAGCAGAGTCCTTAAATAATGCAACATAGTCCTTAAATAATGCAGCAGAGTCCTTAAATAATGCAACAAAGTCCTTAAATAATGCAGCAGAGTCCTTAAATACTGAAGCAGAGTCCTTAAATATTGCAGCAAAGTCCTTAAATAATGCAGCAGAGTCCTTAAATACTGAAGCAGAGTCCTTAAATATTGCAGCAAAGTACTTAAATAATGCAGCAAAGTCCTTAAATAATGCAGCAGAGTCCTTAAATACCGCAGCAGAGTGCTTAAATAATGCAGCAGAGTCCTTAAATAATGCAACAAAGTCTTTAAATAATGCAGCAGAGTCCTTAAATACAAAGTCCTTAAGTAATAATGCAGAGTCCTTAAATACCGCAGCAGAGTCCTTAAATAATGCAACAGAGTTCTAAAATGCTTCAGCAGAGTCATTAAATAATGCAGCAGAGTCCTTAAATAATGCAGCAGAGTCCTTAAATAATGCAACAAAGTCCTTAAATAATGCAGCAGAGTCCTGAAATACTGAAGCAGAGTCCTTATCTTTGCAGCAAAGTCCTTAAATACCGCAGCAGAGTCATTAAATAATGCAGCAAAGTCCTTAAATAATGCAGCAGAGTCCTTAAATACCACAGCAGATTGCTTAAATAATGTAGCAGAGTCCTTAAATATTGCAGCAAAGTCCTTAAATAATGCAGCAGAGTCCTTAAATACCGCAGCAGAGTCCTTAAATATTGCAGCAAAGTACTTAAATAATGCAGCAGAGTCCTTAAATAATGCAACAAAGTCCTTAAATAATGCAGCAGAATCCTTAAATAATGCAACAAAGTCCTTAAGTAATAATGAAGAGTCCGTAAATACCGCAGCAGAGTCATTAAATAATGCAGCAAAGTCCTTAAATAATGCAGCAGAGTCCTTAAGAACCGCAGCAGAGTGCTTAAATAATGCAACATAGTCCTCAAATGCTTCAGCAGAGTCATGAAATAATGCAGCATAGTCCTTAAATAATGCAGCAGAGACCTTAAATAATGCAACAAAGTCCTTAAATAATGCAGCAGAGTCCTTAAATAATGCAGCAAAGTCCTTAAATAATGCTGCAGAGTCCTTAAATATTGCAGCAAATTCCTTAAATAATGCAGCAGAGTCCTTAAATACCGCAGCAGAGTCCTTACATAATGCAACAAAGTCACTAAATAATGCAGCAGAGTCCTTAAATAATGAAGCAGAGTCCTTAAATAATGCAGCAAATTCCTTAAATAATGTAGCAGAGTCCTTAAAAAATGCAACAAAATCCTTAAATAATGCAGCAGAATCCTTAAATAATGCAGCAAAGTCCGTAAATAATGCAACAGAGTCCTTAAATACTGAAGCAGAGTCCTTAAATAATGCAGCAGAGTCCTTAAATAATGCAGCAGAGTTCTAAAATGCTTCAGCAGAGTCCTTAAATATTGCAACAAAGTCCTAAAATAATGCAGCAGAATCCTTAAATACCGCAGCAGAGTCCTTAAATATTGCAGCAAAGTACTTAAATAAGGCAGCAGAGTCCTTAAATAATGCAACAAAGTCCTTCAATAATGCAGCATAGTCCTTAACTAATGCAACAAAGTCAATAAATAATGCAGCAGAGTCCTTAAATAATGCAGCAACGTCCTTAAATAATGCAGCAGAGTCCTTAGATAATGCAACAACGTCCTTAAATAATGCAGCAGAGTCCTTAAATACCGCAGCAGAGTACTTAAATAATTCAGCAAAGTCCTTAAATAATGCAGCAGAGTCCTTAAATAATGCAGCAGAGTCCTCAAATGCTTCAGCAGAGTCAATACATAATGCAGCAGAGTCCTTAAATAATGCAACAAAGTCCTTAAATAATGCAGCAGAGTCCTTAAATAATGCAGCAAAGTCCTTAAATAAAGCAGCAGAGTCCTTACATAATGCAACAAAGTCCTTAAATAATGCAGCCGAGTCCTTAAATACTGAAACAGAGTCCTTAAATTTGCAGCAAAGTCCTTAAATACCGCAGCAGAGTCATTAAGTAATGCAGCAAAGTCCTTAAATAATGCAGCAGAGTCCTTAAATACCGCAGCAGAGTGCTTAAATAATGCAGCAGAGTCCTTAAATAATGCAGCAGAGTTATTAAATAATGCAGCAGAGTCCGTAAATAATGCGGCAAATTCCTTAAATAATGCAGCAGAGTCCTTAAATAATGCAACAAAGTCCATAAATAATGCAGCAGAGTCATTAAATAATGCTGCAAAGTCCATAAATAATGCAGCAGAGTCCTTAAATATGGAGCAAATTCCTTAAATACTGCAGCAGAGTCCTTAAATAATGCAACAAAGTTCTAAAATAATGCAGCAGAGTCCTCAAAAGCTTCAGAAGAGTCATTAAATAATGCAGCAGAGTCCTTAAATAATGTAGCAAATTCATTAAATAATGCAGCAGAGACCTTAAATAATGCAACAAAGTCCTTAAATAATGCAGCCGAGTCCTTACATAATGCAACAAATTCCTTAAATAATGCAGCAGAGTCCTTAAATACCGCAGCCGATTACTTAAATAATTCAGCAAAGTCCTTAAATTATGCAGCAGAGTTCTTAAGTGCCACAGCAGAGTCCTTAAATACCGCAGCGGAGTGCTTAAATAATGCAGCAGAGTCCTTAAATAATGCAGCACCGTCCTTAAATAATGCAACAAAGTCTTTAAATAATGCAGCAGAGTCCTTAAATACTGAAGCAGAGTCCTTAAATATTGCAGCAAAGTATTTAAATAATGCAGCAGAGTCCTTAAATAATGCAACAAAGTCCTTAAATAATGAAGCAGATTCCTTAAATAATGCAACAAAGTCCTTAAGTAATAATGCAGAGTCCTTAAATACCGCAGCAGAGTCATTAAATAATGCAGCAAAGTCCTTAAATAATGCAGCAGAGTCCGTAAATACCGGAGCAGAGTGCTTAAATGATGCAGCAGGGTCCTTAAATAATGCAGCAGAGTTATTAAATAATGCAGCAGAGTCCTTAAATAATGCAGCAAATTCCTTAAATAATGCAGCAGAGTCCTTAAATAATGCAACAAAGTCCCTAAATAATGCAGCAGAGTCCTTAAATAATGAAGCAAATTCCTTAAATAATGTAGCAGAGTCCTTAAATAATGCAACAAAGTCCTTAAATAATGAAGCAGAATCCTTAAATAATGCAACAAAGTCCTTAAGTAATAATGCAGAGTCCTTAAATACAGCAGCAGAGTCATTAAATAATGCAGCAAAGTCCTTAAATAATGCAGCAGAGTCCTTAAATACCGCAGCATAGTACTTAAATAATGCAGCAGAGTCCTTAAATAATGCAGCAGAGTTATTAAATAATGCAGCAGAGTCCTTAAATAATACAGCAAATTCCTTAAATAATGCAGCAGAGTCCTTAAATAATGCAACAAAGTCCCTAAATAATGCAGCAGAGTCCTTAAATAATGAAGCAGAGTCCTTAAATAATGCAGCAAATTCCTTAAATAATGTAGCAGAGTCCTTAAAAAATGCAACAAAATCCTTAAATAATGCAGCAGAATCCTTAAATAATGCAGCAAAGTCCTTAAATAATGCAGCAGAGTCCTTAAATACTGAAGCAGAGTCCTTAAATAATGCAACAAAGGCCTTAAATAATGCAGCAGAGTCCTTAAGTAATGCAACAGAGTTCTAAAATGCTTCAGCAGAGTCCTTAAATAATGCAGCAGAGTCCTTAAATAATGCAACAAAGTCTTTAAATAATGCAGCAGAGTCTTAAATACTGAAGCAGAGTCCTAAAATATTGCAGCAAAGTACTTAAATAATGCAGCAGAGTCCTTAAATAATGCAACAAATTCCTTAAATAATGAAGCAGAGTCCTTAAATAATGCAACAAAGTCCTTAAATAATGAAGCAGAATCCTTAAATAATGCAACAAAGTCCTTAAGTAATAATGCAGAGTCCTTAAATACCGCAGCAGAGTCATTAAATAATGCAGCAAAGTCCTTAAATAATGCAGCAGAGTCCTTAAATACCGCAGCAGAGTGCTTAAATAATGCAGCAGAGTCCTTAAATAATGCAGCAGAGTTATTAAATAATGCAGCAGAGTCCTTAAATAATGCGGCAAATTCCTTAAATAATGCAGCAGAGTCCTTAAATAATGCAACAAAGTCCATAAATAATGCAGCAGAGTCATTAAATAATGCAGCAAAGTTCATAAATAATGCAGCAGAGTCCTTAAATATGGAGCAAATTCCTTAAATACTGCAGCAGAGTCCTTAAATAATGCAACAAAGTTCTAAAATAATGCAGCAGAGTCCTCAAAAGCTTCAGAAGAGTCATTAAATAATGCAGCAGAGTCCTTAAATAATGTAGCAAATTCATTAAATAATGCAGCAGAGACCTTAAAAAATGCAACAAAGTCCTTAAATAATGCAGCCGAGTCCTTACATAATGCAACAAATTCCTTAAATAATGCAGCAGAGTCCTTAAATACCGAAGCCGATTACTTAAATAATTCAGCAAAGTCCTTAAATAATGCAGCAGAGTTCTTAAGTGCCACAGCAGAGTCCTTAAATACCGCAGCGGAGTGCTTAAATAATGCAGCAGAGTCCTTAAATAATGCAGCACCGTCCTTAAATAATGCAACAAAGTCTTTAAATAATGCAGCAGAGTCCTTAAATACTGAAGCAGAGTCCTTAAATATTGCAGCAAAGTACTTAAATAATGCAGCAGAGTCCTTAAATAATGCAACAAAGTCCTTAAATAATGAAGCAGAATGATTAAATAATGCAACAAAGTCCTTAAGTAATAATGCAGAGTCCTTAAATACCGCAGCAGAGTCATTAAATAATGCAGCAAAGTCCTTAAATAATGCAGCAGAGTACTTACATACCGGAGCAGCGTGCTTAAATAATGCAGCAGAGTCCTTAAATAATGCAGCAGAGTTATTAAATAATGCAGCAGATTCCTTAAATAATGCAGCAAATTCCTTAAATAATGCAGCAGAGTCCTTAAATAATGCAACAAAGTCCCTAAATAATGCAGCAGAGTCCTTAAATAATGCAGCAAATTCCTTAAATAATGCAGCAGAATCCTTAAATAATGCAGCAAAGTCCTTAAATAATGCAGCAGAGTCCTTAAATAATGCAACAGAGTTCTAAAATGCTTCAGCAGAGTCATTAAATAATGCAGCAGAGTCCTTAAATAATGCAGCAGAGTCCTTAAATAATGCAACAAAGTCTTTAAATAATGCAGCAGAGTCCTTAAATACTGAAGCAGAGTCCTTAAATATTGCAGCAAAGTACTTAAATAATGGAGCAGAGTCCTTAAATAATGCAACAAAGTCCTTAAATAATGAAGCAGAATCCTTAAATAATGCAACAAAGTCCTTAAGTAATAATGCAGAGTCCTTAAATACCTCAGCAGAGTCATTAAATAATTCAGCAAAGTCCTTAAATAATGCAGCAGAGTCCTTAAATAATGCAACAAAGTCCATAAATAATGCAGCAGAGTCATTAAATAATGCAGCAAAGTCCATAAATAATGCAGCAGAGTCCTTAAATATGGAGCAAATTCCTTATATACTGCAGCAGAGTCCTTAAATAATGCAACAAAGTTCTAAAATAATGCAGCAGAGTCCTCAAAAGCTTCAGAAGAGTCATTAAATAATGCAGCAGAGTCCTTAAATAATGTAGCAAATTCATTAAATAATGCAGCAGAGTTCTTAAGTGCCACAGCAGAGTCCTTAAATACCGCAGCGGAGTGCTTAAATAATGCAGCAGAGTCCTTAAATAATGCAGCACCATCCTTAAATAATGCAGCAAAGTCCTTAAATACTGAAGCAGAGTCCTTAAATATTGCAAAAAAGTCCTAAAATAATGCAGCAGAATCCTTAAATACCGCAGCAGAGTCCTTAAATATTACAGCAAAGTACTTAAATAATGCAGCAGAGTCCTTAAATAATGCAACAAAGTCCTTAAATAATGCAGCATAGTCCTTAACTAATGCAACAAAGTCTATAAATAATGCAGCAGAGTCCTTAAATAATGCAGCAAAGTCTTTAAATAATGCAGCAGAGTCCTTAGATAATGCAGCAACGTCCTTAAATAATGCAGCAGAGTCCTTAAATAACGCAGCAGAGTACTTAAATAATTCAGCAAAGTCCTTAAATAATGCAGCAGAGTCCTTAAATAATGCAGCAGAGTCCTCAAATGCTTCAGCAGAGTGAATACATAATGCAGCAGAGTCCTTAAATAATGCAACAAAGTCCTTAAATAATGCAGCAGAGTCCTTAAATAATGCAGCAAAGTCCTTAAATAAAGCAGCAGAGTCCTTAAATAATGCAACAAAGTCCTTAAATAATGCAGCAGAGTCCTTAAATATTGAAGCAGAGTCCTTATCTTTGCAGCAAAGTCCTTAAATACCGCAGCAGAGTCATTAAATAATGCAGCAAAGTCCTTAAATAATGCAACAGAGTCCTTAAATAATGCAGCAGAGTCCTTAAATAATGCAACAAAGTCCATAAATAATGCAGCAGAGTAATTAAATAATGCAGCAAAGTTCATAAATAATGCAGCAGAGTCCTTAAATATGGAGCAAATTCCTTAAATACTGCAGCAGAGTCCTTAAATAATGCAACAAAGTTCTAAAATAATGCAGCAGAGACCTCAAAAGCTTCAGAAGAGTCATTAAATAATGCAGCAGAGTCCTTAAATAATGTAGCAAATTCATTAAATAATGCAGCAGAGACCTTAAAAAATGCAACAAAGTCCTTAAATAATGCAGCCGAGTCGTTACATAATGCAACAAATTCCTTAAATAATGCAGCAGAGTCCTTAAATACCGAAGCCGATTACTTAAATAATTCAGCAAAGTCCTTAAATAATGCAGCAGAGTTCTTAAGTGCCACAGCAGAGTCCTTAAATACCGCAGCGGAGTGCTTAAATAATGCAGCAGAGTCCTTAAATAATGCAGCACCGTCCTTAAATAATGCAACAAAGTCTTTAAATAATGCAGCAGAGTCCTTAAATACTGAAGCAGAGTCCTTAAATATTGCAGCAAAGTACTTAAATAATGCAGCAGAGTCCTTAAATAATGCAACAAAGTCCTTAAATAATGAAGCAGAATGATTAAATAATGCAACAAAGTCCTTAAGTAATAATGCAGAGTCCTTAAATACCGCAGCAGAGTCATTAAATAATGCAGCAAAGTCCTTAAATAATGCAGCAGAGTACTTACATACCGGAGCAGCGTGCTTAAATAATGCAGCAGAGTCCTTAAATAATGCAGCAGAGTTATTAAATAATGCAGCAGATTCCTTAAATAATGCAGCAAATTCCTTAAATAATGCAGCAGAGTCCTTAAATAATGCAACAAAGTCCCTAAATAATGCAGCAGAGTCCTTAAATAATGCAGCAAATTCCTTAAATAATGCAGCAGAGTCCTTAAAAAATGCAACAAAATCCTTAAATAATGCAGCAGAATCCTTAAATAATGCAGCAAAGTCCTTAAATAATGCAGCAGAGTCCTTAAATAATGCAACAGAGTTCTAAAATGCTTCAGCAGAGTCATTAAATAATGCAGCAGAGTCCTTAAATAATGCAGCAGAGTCCTTAAATAATGCAACAAAGTCTTTAAATAATGCAGCAGAGTCCTTAAATACTGAAGCAGAGTGCTTAAATATTGCAGCAAAGTACTTAAATAATGGAGCAGAGTCCTTAAATAATGCAACAAAGTCCTTAAATAATGAAGCAGAATCCTTAAATAATGCAACAAAGTCCTTAAGTAATAATGCAGAGTCCTTAAATACCTCAGCAGAGTCATTAAATAATGCAGCAAAGTCCTTAAATAATGCAGCAGAGTCCTTAAATAATGCAACAAAGTCCATAAATAATGCAGCAGAGTCATTAAATAATGCAGCAAAGTCCATAAATAATGCAGCAGAGTCCTTAAATATGGAGCAAATTCCTTATATACTGCAGCAGAGTCCTTAAATAATGCAACAAAGTTCTAAAATAATGCAGCAGAGTCCTCAAAAGCTTCAGAAGAGTCATTAAATAATGCAGCAGAGTCCTTAAATAATGTAGCAAATTCATTAAATAATGCAGCAGAGTTCTTAAGTGCCACAGCAGAGTCCTTAAATACCGCAGCGGAGTGCTTAAATAATGCAGCAGAGTCCTTAAATAATGCAGCACCATCCTTAAATAATGCAGCAAAGTCCTTAAATACTGAAGCAGAGTCCTTAAATATTGCAAAAAAGTCCTAAAATAATGCAGCAGAATCCTTAAATACCGCAGCAGAGTCCTTAAATATTACAGCAAAGTACTTAAATAATGCAGCAGAGTCCTTAAATAATGCAACAAAGTCCTTAAATAATGCAGCATAGTCCTTAACTAATGCAACAAAGTCTATAAATAATGCAGCAGAGTCCTTAAATAATGCAGCAAAGTCTTTAAATAATGCAGCAGAGTCCTTAGATAATGCAGCAACGTCCTTAAATAATGCAGCAGAGTCCTTAAATAACGCAGCAGAGTACTTAAATAATTCAGCTAAGTCCTTAAATAATGCAGCAGAGTCCTTAAATAATGCAGCAGAGTCCTCAAATGCTTCAGCAGAGTGAATACATAATGCAGCAGAGTCCTTAAATAATGCAACAAAGTCCTTAAATAATGCAGCAGAGTCCTTAAATAATGCAGCAAAGTCCTTAAATAAAGCAGCAGAGTCCTTAAATAATGCAACAAAGTCCTTAAATAATGCAGCAGAGTCCTTAAATACTGAAGCAGAGTCCTTATCTTTGCAGCAAAGTCCTTAAATACCGCAGCAGAGTCATTAAATAATGCAGCAAAGTCCTTAAATAATGCAGCAGAGTCCTTAAATACCACAGCAGATTGCTTAAATAATGTAGCAGAGTCCTTAAATAATGCAACAGAGTCCTTAAATAATGCAGCAGAGTCCTTAAATAATGCAACAAAGTCCTTAAATAATGCAGCAGAGTCCTTAAATACTGAAGCAGAGTCCTTAAATATTGCAGTAAAGTCCTTAAATAATGCAGCAGAGTCCTTAAATACTGAAGCAGAGTCCTTAAATATTGCAGCAAAGTTCTTAAATAATGCAGCAGAGTCCTTAAATAATGCAACAAAGTCCTTAAATAATGAAGCAGAATCCTTAAATAATGCAACAAAGTCCTTAAGTAATAATGCAGAGCCCTTAAATACAGCAGCAGAGTCATTAAATAATGCAGCAAAGTCCTTAAATAATGCAGCAGAGTCCTTAAATACCGCAGCAGAGTGCTTAAATAATGCAGCAGAGTTCTTAATAATGCAGCAGAGTTATTAAATAATGCAGCAGAGTCCTTAAATAATGCAGCAAATTCCTTAAATAATGCAGCAGAGTCCTTAAATAATGCAACAAAGTCCCTAAATAATGTAGCAGAGTCCTTAAATAATGAAGCAGAGTCCTTAAATAATGCAGCAAATTCCTTAAATAATGTAGCAGAGTCCTTAAAAAATGCAACAAAATCCTTAAATAATGCAGCAGAATCCTTAAATAATGCAGCAAAGTCCTTAAATAATGCAGCAGAGTCCTTAAATACTGAAGCAGAGTCCTTAAATAATGCAACAAAGGCCTTAAATAATGCAGCAGAGTCCTTAAGTAATGCAACAGAGTTCTAAAATGCTTCAGCAGAGTCCTTAAATAATGCAGCAGAGTCCTTAAATAATGCAACAAAGTCTTTAAATAATGCAGCAGAGTCCTTAAATACTGAAGCAGAGTCCTTAAATATTGCAGCAAAGTACTTAAATAATGCAGCAGAGTCCTTTAATAATGCAACAAAGTCCTTAAATAATGAAGCAGAGTCCTTAAATAATGCAACAAAGTCCTTAAATAATGAAGCAGAATCCTTAAATAATGCAACAAAGTCCTTAAGTAATAATGCAGAGTCCTTAAATACCGCAGCAGAGTCATTAAATAATGCAGCAAAGTCCTTAAATAATGCAGCAGAGTCCTTAAATACCGCAGCAGAGTGCTTAAATAATGCAGCAAAGTCCTTAAATAATGCAGCAGAGTCCTTAAATACCGCAGCAGAGTGCTTAAATAATGCAGCAGAGTCCTTAAATAATGCGGCAAATTCCTTAAATGATGCAGCAGAGTCCTTAAATAATGCAACAAAGTCCATAAATAATGCAGCAGAGTCATTAAATAATGCAGCAAAGTCCATAAATAATGCAGCAGAGTCCTTAAATATGGAGCAAATTCCTTAAATACTGCAGCAGAGTCCTTAAATAATGCAACAAAGTTCTAAAATAATGCAGCAGAGTCCTCAAAAGCTTCAGAAGAGTCATTAAATAATGCAGTAGAGTCCTTAAATAATGTAGCAAATTCATTAAATAATGTAACAGAGACCTTAAATAATGCAACAAAGTCCTTAAATAATGCAGCCGAGTCCTTACATAATGCAACAAATTCCTTAAATAATGCAGCAGAGTCCTTAAATACCGCAGCCGATTACTTAAATAATTCAGCAAAGTCCTTAAATAATGCAGCAGAGTTCTTAAGTGCCACAGCAGAGTCCTTAAATACCGCAGCGGAGTGCTTAAATAATGCAGCAGAGTCCTTAAATAATGCAGCACCGTCCTTAAATAATGCAACAAAGTCTTTAAATAATGCAGCAGAGTCCTTAAATACTGAAGCAGAGTCCTTAAATATTGCAGCAAAGTACTTAAATAATGCAGCAGAGTCCTTAAATAATGCAACAAAGTCCTTAAATAATGAAGCAGAATGATTAAATAATGCAACAAAGTCCTTAAGTAATAATGCAGAGTCCTTAAATACCGCAGCAGAGTCATTAAATAATGCAGCAAATTCCTTAAATAATGCAGCAGAGTACTTACATACCGGAGCAGCGTGCTTAAATAATGCAGCAGAGTCCTTAAATAATGCAGCAGAGTTATTAAATAATGCAGCAGATTCCTTAAATAATGCAGCAAATTCCTTAAATAATGCAGCAGAGTCCTTAAATAATGCAACAAAGTCCCTAAATAATGCAGCAGAGTCCTTAAATAATGCAGCAAATTCCTTAAATAATGCAGCAGAGTCCTTAAAAAATGCAACAAAATCCTTAAATAATGCAGCAGAATCCTTAAATAATGCAGCAAAGTCCTTAAATAATGCAGCAGAGTCCTTAAATAATGCAACAGAGTTCTAAAATGCTTCAGCAGAGTCATTAAATAATGCAGCAGAGTCCTTAAATAATGCAGCAGAGTCCTTAAATAATGCAACAAAGTCTTTAAATAATGCAGCAGAGTCCTTAAATACTGAAGCAGAGTCCTTAAATATTGCAGCAAAGTACTTAAATAATGGAGCAGAGTCCTTAAATAATGCAACAAAGTCCTTAAATAATGAAGCAGAATCCTTAAATAATGCAACAAAGTCCTTAAGTAATAATGCAGAGTCCTTAAATACCTCAGCAGAGTCATTAAATAATTCAGCAAAGTCCTTAAATAATGCAGCAGAGTCCTTAAATAATGCAACAAAGTCCATAAATAATGCAGCAGAGTCATTAAATAATGCAGCAAAGTCCATAAATAATGCAGCAGAGTCCTTAAATATGGAGCAAATTCCTTATATACTGCAGCAGAGTCCTTAAATAATGCAACAAAGTTCTAAAATAATGCAGCAGAGTCCTCAAAAGCTTCAGAAGAGTCATTAAATAATGCAGCAGAGTCCTTAAATAATGTAGCAAATTCATTAAATAATGCAGCAGAGTTCTTAAGTGCCACAGCAGAGTCCTTAAATACCGCAGCGGAGTGCTTAAATAATGCAGCAGAGTCCTTAAATAATGCAGCACCATCCTTAAATAATGCAGCAAAGTCCTTAAATACTGAAGCAGAGTCCTTAAATATTGCAAAAAAGTCCTAAAATAATGCAGCAGAATCCTTAAATACCGCAGCAGAGTCCTTAAATATTACAGCAAAGTACTTAAATAATGCAGCAGAGTCCTTAAATAATGCAACAAAGTCCTTAAATAATGCAGCATAGTCCTTAACTAATGCAACAAAGTCTATAAATAATGCAGCAGAGTCCTTAAATAATGCAGCAAAGTCTTTAAATAATGCAGCAGAGTCCTTAGATAATGCAGCAACGTCCTTAAATAATGCAGCAGAGTCCTTAAATAACGCAGCAGAGTACTTAAATAATTCAGCTAAGTCCTTAAATAATGCAGCAGAGTCCTTAAATAATGCAGCAGAGTCCTCAAATGCTTCAGCAGAGTGAATACATAATGCAGCAGAGTCCTTAAATAATGCAACAAAGTCCTTAAATAATGCAGCAGAGTCCTTAAATAATGCAGCAAAGTCCTTAAATAAAGCAGCAGAGTCCTTAAATAATGCAACAAAGTCCTTAAATAATGCAGCAGAGTCCTTAAATACTGAAGCAGAGTCCTTATCTTTGCAGCAAAGTCCTTAAATACCGCAGCAGAGTCATTAAATAATGCAGCAAAGTCCTTAAATAATGCAACAGAGTCCTTAAATAATGCAGCAGAGTCCTTAAATAATGCAACAAAGTCCATAAATAATGCAGCAGAGTAATTAAATAATGCAGCAAAGTTCATAAATAATGCAGCAGAGTCCTTAAATATGGAGCAAATTCCTTAAATACTGCAGCAGAGTCCTTAAATAATGCAACAAAGTTCTAAAATAATGCAGCAGAGACCTCAAAAGCTTCAGAAGAGTCATTAAATAATGCAGCAGAGTCCTTAAATAATGTAGCAAATTCATTAAATAATGCAGCAGAGACCTTAAAAAATGCAACAAAGTCCTTAAATAATGCAGCCGAGTCGTTACATAATGCAACAAATTCCTTAAATAATGCAGCAGAGTCCTTAAATACCGAAGCCGATTACTTAAATAATTCAGCAAAGTCCTTAAATAATGCAGCAGAGTTCTTAAGTGCCACAGCAGAGTCCTTAAATACCGCAGCGGAGTGCTTAAATAATGCAGCAGAGTCCTTAAATAATGCAGCACCGTCCTTAAATAATGCAGCAGAGTCCTTAAATACCGCAGCAGAGTGCTTAAATAATGCAGCAGAGTCCTTAAATAATGCAGCAGTTATTAAATAATGCAGCAGAGTCCTTAAATAATGCGGCAAATTCCTTAAATAATGCAGCAGAGTCCTTAAATAATGCAATAAAGTCCATAAATAATGCAGCAGAGTCATTAAATAATGCAGCAAAGTCTATAAATAATGCAGCAGAGTCCTTAAATATGGAGCAAATTCCTTAAATACTGCAGCAGAGTCATAGAATCATAGAATCATAGAATCATAGAATCATAGAATCATAGAATGGTAGAGTTGGAAGGGACCTCCTGGGTCATCTGGTCCAACCCCCTGCTCAAAGCAGGATTCACTAGATCATCTCAGACAGATATCTGTCCAGCCTCTGTTTGAAGACGTCCATTGAAGGGGAACTCACCACCTCTGGTGGCAGCCTGTTCCACTCATTAATCACCCTAACTGTCAAAAAGTTTTTTCTAATATCTAATCTGTGTCTCCTCCCATTTAGTTTCATCCCATTGCTTCTAGTCTTTCCTTCTGCAAATGAGAATAAAGATGATCCTTCTACAATGTGACAGCCCTTGACATATTTGTAGACAGCTATTAAGTCTCCTCTCAGTCTTCTTTTTTGCAAGCTAAACATTCCCAAATCCTGCAACCGTTCCTCATAGGACATGGTTTGCAGACCAGTCACCATTCTGGTCGCTCTTCTCTGAACTTGCTCCAGTTTGTCTATGTCTTTTGTAAAATGTGGTGCCCAAAACTGTACACAGTATTCCAGATGAGGTCTGACCAAAGAGGAGTAAAGACCGATAATGACTTCACGTGATCTAGACTGTATGCTTCTGTTAATACATCCCAGAATTGTATTTGCCTTTTTTGCTGCTGCATCACACTGTTGACTCATGTTTAGTCTATGATCTATTAGTATACCTAAGTCTTTTTCACATGTACTGTTGCTTAGCTCTATTCCTCCCATTCTGTATATGCTTTTTTCATTTTTATTGCCCAGATGTAGTACTTTGCATTTTTCCCTGTTAAAAACCATTCTGTTGGTTGCTGCCCACTGCTCCAGATTATTTAGGTCTTTTTGAATCCTCTCTCTCTCTTCTCTAGTATTAGCTATCCCTCCTAGCTTTGTGTCATCAGCAAATTTAATCAGTTTACCCTCAATTCCTTCATCTAAATCATTGATAAAGATGTTGAACAATACAGGTCCCAGGACGGAGCCCTGTGGTACCCCACTTGAGACATTCATCCAGCTGGATGTGAAGCCATTTACAACCACCCTTTGAGTCCGATCACTAAGCCAGTTATGAATCCACCTAACAGTTGCCTGGTCCATTGCATACTTGGTCATTTTTTCAATAAGGATGGTGTGAGATACTTTGTCAAATGCTTTGCTGAAGTCAAGATATACTATATCTACAGCATTTCCCTGATCCACCCAGTCAGTGATTCTGTCATAGAAGGAAATTAAGTTAGTCTGACATGACTTGTTAGTTACAAACCCATGCTGACTCTGGTTAATCACTTCATTCTTATCCATGTACTTACATACATGTTGTTTAATAATTTGTTCAAAGATCTTTCCTGGTATAGAAGTCAGACTCACCGGCCTATAGTTCCCTGGGTCCACCTTCTTCCCCTTTTTGAAGATAGGAACAACATTTGCTCTTCTCCAGTCTTCTGGGACTTCTCCTGTTCTCCAAGAATTTTCAAAGATTATGGAGAGTGGTTCTAAAATTTCTTCTACGATCTCCTTCAGTACTCTGGGGTGTAATTCATCTGGACCTGGAGACTTTAACTCATTTATGTTAGCTAAATATTCCCTCACAATCTTTCTGTTTACAGATAACTTGGATTCCTCTATTCCTTTAAAAGGACAGTGAAGATCAGTTGATGTTACATTTTCTTTCTGAGAGAAAACAGATGCAAAATAGGAATTAAAAAGTTCGGCCTTCTCAACATCCTCTCTTACCATTTCTCCATTTTCATCCTGTAAAAATCCTATAGCATCTTTGACTTTTCTTTTACTTTTGACATACCCCCAAAATCCTTTTTTATTGCTTTTGACATCTCTTGCAAGCCTTAATTCATTGTCAGCTTTAGCTAACCTGATACGTGCCCTGCAGGATTTGCAGACTGCATTATAATCTTCTTTAGATATGCCTCCCTCTTTCCATTTAATAAACATTTCTTTCTTTCTTTTTAGCATGTGTTTAAGTTCTGTGTTCATCCATCCTGGTTTCCTTAAATGCTTCCCATTCTTCCTACTTTTCGGGATTGTTAACGATTGTGCTTTGAGAATCTCATTTTTAAAAATTTCCCATCCTTCATGGACATTTTTGTCCTTAAGGACATCCAGCCATTGGATCCCTCCTATTCTCTTTCTGAGTCTCTTAAAATCTGCCTTTCTAAAATCTAACCTTGAAGTTTGAGTCTTCACATGTCTTCCTCCTCTAGTTATCCAAAATTCTATAATAGCATGATCACTGCCTCCTAGGGTCCCAGCCACCTTTACCTCCTCAACCATTTCCTCCCTGTTTATAAGGATTAGATCCAAAGTAGCAGATCCCCTTGTTTTCTCCCCTACCTTTTGGAAGATAAAGTTGTCAGCAAGAGAGGATAAGAATTTGCTTGACCTGTTAGTTTTACTTGAGAGAGATTCCCAACAAATGTCTGGATAGTTGAAATCTCCCATGACCACTACGTCATATTTTTTGGAGAACTTGGTCATTTGATACATAAAGAGTTCATCCATATCTTCAGCTTGCCCAGGTGGCCTGTAGTAAATGCCTACAATGGTGTCCTTTCCATTGTTCTCTCCTTGTATTCTTACCCAAACAGTTTCCACAGAACTCCCAGTCTCTGAAGCTTCAATCTCTGTGCAGATATACGCTTTTCTAACATACAATGCAACACCTCCTCCTCGTTTATCAAGTCTGTTTCTTGTAAATAAGTTGTATCCTTTTAGCCTTTTATTCCAATCATGTGTATCGTCCCACCAAGTTTCAGTGATTCCAATGACATCATATTCCTTTTCCTGCGTTAGTAGTTCCAATTCTCCTTGTTTGTTGCCCATGCTTTGTGCATTTGTATAAAAACATTTTAGTTTGTGATTGGTTTCTCTTCCTCCCATATTTTTATTATTTAAATTGTTTTGTCTTTGTTCTTCCTTTCCACTTCCAGTAGCAGAGATCTCAATAGTATTTGTCCTTAAATAATGCAACAAAGTTCTAAAATAATGCAGCAGAGTCCTCAAAAGCTTCAGAAGAGTCATTAAATAATGCAGCAGAGTCCTTAAATAATGTAGCAAATTCATTAAATAATGCAGCAGAGACCTTAAATAATGCAACAAAGTCCTTAAATAATGCAGCCGAGTCCTTACATAATGCAACAAATTCCTTAAATAATGCAGCAGAGTCCTTAAATACCGCAGCCGATTACTTAAATAATTCAGCAAAGTCCTTAAAAAATGCAGCAGAGTTCTTAAGTGCCACAGCAGAGTCCTTAAATACCGCAGCGGAGTGCTAAAATAATGCAGCAGAGTCCTTAAATAATGCAGCACCGTCCTTAAATAATGCAACAAAGTCTTTAAATAATGCAGCAGAGTCCTTAAATACTGAAGCAGAGTCCTTAAATATTGCAGCAAAGTACTTAAATAATGCAGCAGAGTCCTTAAATAATGCAACAAAGTCCTTAAATAATGAAGCAGAATCCTTAAATAATGCAACAAAGTCCTTAAGTAATAATGCAGAGTCCTTAAATACCGCAGAAGAGTCATTAAATAATGCAGCAAAGTCCTTAAATAATGCAGCAGAGTCCTTAAATACCGGAGCAGAGTGCTTAAATGATGCAGCAGGGTCCTTAAATAATGCAGCAGAGTTATTAAATAATGCAGCAGAGTCCTTAAATAATGCAGCAAATTCCTTAAATAATGCAGCAGAGTCCTTAAATAATGCAACAAAGTCCCTAAATAATGCAGCAGAGTCCTTAAATAATGAAGCAAATTCCTTAAATAATGTAGCAGAGTCCTTAAATAATGCAACAAAGTTGTTAAATAATGAAGCAGAATCCTTAAATAATGCAACAAAGTCCTTAAGTAATAATGCAGAGTCCTTAAATACAGCAGCAGAGTCATTAAATAATGCAGCAAAGTCCTTAAATAATGCAGCAGAGTCCTTAAATACCGTAGCAGAGTGCTTAAATAATGCAGCAGAGTCCTTAAATAATGCAGCAGAGTTATTAAATAATGCAGCAGAGTCCTTAAATAATACAGCAAATTCCTTAAATAATGCAGCAGAGTCCTAAATAATGCAACAAAGTCCCTAAATAATGCAGCAGAGTCCTTAAATAATGAAGCAGAGTCCTTAAATAATGCAGCAAATTCCTTAAATAATGTAGCAGAGTCCTTAAAAATTGCAACAAAATCCTTAAATAATGCAGCAGAATCCTTAAATAATGCAGCAAAGTCCTTAAATAATGCAGCAGAGTCCTTAAATACTGAAGCAGAGTCCTTAAATAATGCAACAAAGGCCTTAAATAATGCAGCAGAGTCCTTAAGTAATGCAACAGAGTTCTAAAATGCTTCAGCAGAGTCCTTAAATAATGCAGCAGAGTCCTTAAATAATGCAACAAAGTCTTTAAATAATGCAGCAGAGTCCTTAAATACTGAAGCAGAGTCCTAAAATATTGCAGCAAAGTACTTAAATAATGCAGCAGAGTCCTTAAATAATGCAACAAAGTCCTTAAATAATGAAGCAGAGTCCTTAAATAATGCAACAAAGTCCTTAAATAATGAAGCAGAATCCTTAAATAATGCAACAAAGTCCTTAAGTAATAATGCAGAGTCCTTAAATACCGCAGCAGAGTCATTAAATAATGCAGCAAAGTCCTTAAATAATGCAGCAGAGTCCTTAAATACCGCAGCAGAGTGCTTAAATAATGCAGCAGAGTCCTTAAATAATGCAGCAGAGTCCTTAAATAATGCAACAAAGTCCTTAAATAATGCAGCAGAGTCCTTAAATACTGAAGCAGAGTCCTTAAATATTGCAGCAAAGTCCTTAAATAATGCAGCAGAGTCCTTAAATACTGAAGCAGAGTCCTTAAATATTGCAGCAAAGTACTTAAATAATGCAGCAAAGTCCTTAAATAATGCAGCAGAGTCCTTAAATACCGCAGCAGAGTGCTTAAATAATGCAGCAGAGTCCTTAAATAATGCAACAAAGTCTTTAAATAATGCAGCAGAGTCCTTAAATACAAAGTCCTTAAGTAATAATGCAGAGTCCTTAAATACCGCAGCAGAGTCCTTAAATAATGCAACAGAGTTCTAAAATGCTTCAGCAGAGTCATTAAATAATGCAGCAGAGTCCTTAAATAATGCAGCAGAGTCCTTAAATAATGCAACAAAGTCCTTAAATAATGCAGCAGAGTCCTGAAATACTGAAGCAGAGTCCTTATCTTTGCAGCAAAGTCCTTAAATACCGCAGCAGAGTCATTAAATAATGCAGCAAAGTCCTTAAATAATGCAGCAGAGTCCTTAAATACCACAGCAGATTGCTTAAATAATGCAGCAGAGTCCTTAAATAATGCAACAAAGTCCTTAAATAATGCAGCAGAGTCCTTAAATACTGAAGCAGAGTCCTTAAATATTGCAGCAAAGTCCTTAAATAATGCAGCAGAGTCCTTAAATACTGAAGCAGAGTCCTTAAATATTGCAGCAAAGTACTTAAATAATGCAGCAAAGTCCTTAAATAATGCAGCAGAGTCCTTAAATACCGCAGCAGAGTGCTTAAATAATGCAGCAGAGTCCTTAAATAATGCAACAAAGTCTTTAAATAATGCAGCAGAGTCCTTAAATACAAAGTCCTTAAGTAATAATGCAGAGTCCTTAAATACCGCAGCAGAGTCCTTAAATAATGCAACAGAGTTCTAAAATGCTTCAGCAGAGTCATTAAATAATGCAGCAGAGTCCTTAAATAATGCAGCAGAGTCCTTAAATAATGCAACAAAGTCCTTAAATAATGCAGCAGAGTCCTGAAATACTGAAGCAGAGTCCTTATCTTTGCAGCAAAGTCCTTAAATACCGCAGCAGAGTCATTAAATAATGCAGCAAAGTCCTTAAATAATGCAGCAGAGTCCTTAAATACCGCAGCAGAGTCCTTAAATATTGCAGCAAAGTACTTAAATAATGCAGCAGAGTCCTTAAATAATGCAACAAAGTCCTTAAATAATGCAGCAGAATCCTTAAATAATGCAACAAAGTCCTTAAGTAATAATGAAGAGTCCGTAAATACCGCAGCAGAGTCATTAAATAATGCAGCAAAGTCCTTAAATAATGCAGCAGAGTCCTTAAGTACCGCAGCAGAGTGCTTAAATAATGCAACAGAGTCCTCAAATGCTTCAGCAGAGTCATGAAATAATGCAGCATAGTCCTTAAATAATGCAGCAGAGACCTTAAATAATGCAACAAAGTCCTTAAATAATGCAGCAGAGTCCTTAAATAATGCAGCAAAGTCCTTAAATAATGCTGCAGAGTCCTTAAATATTGCAGCAAATTCCTTAAATAATGCAGCAGAGTCCTTAAATACCGCAGCAGAGTCCTAACATAATGCAACAAAGTCACTAAATAATGCAGCAGAGTCCTTAAATAATGAAGCAGAGTCCTTAAATAATGCAGCAAATTCCTTAAATAATGTAGCAGAGTCCTTAAAAAATGCAACAAAATCCTTAAATAATGCAGCAGAATCCTTAAATAATGCAGCAAAGTCCTTAAATAATGCAACAGAGTCCTTAAATACTGAAGCAGAGTCCTTAAATAATGCAGCAGAGTCCTTAAATAATGCAGCAGAGTACTAAAATGCTTCAGCAGAGTCCTTAAATATTGCAACAAAGTCCTAAAATAATGCAGCAGAATCCTTAAATACCGCAGCAGAGTCCTTAAATATTGCAGCAAAGTACTTAAATAAGGCAGCAGAGTCCTTAAATAATGCAACAAAGTCCTTCAATAATGCAGCATAGTCCTTAACTAATGCAACAAAGTCAATAAATAATGCAGCAGAGTCCTTAAATAATGCAGCAAAGTCCTTAAATAATGCAGCAGAGTCCTTAAATACCGCAGCAGAGTACTTAAATAATTCAGCAAAGTCCTTAAATAATGCAGCAGAGTCCTTAAATAATGCAGCAGAGTCCTCAAATGCTTCAGCAGAGTCAATACATAATGCAGCAGAGTCCTTAAATAATGCAACAAAGTCCTTAAATAATGCAGCAGAGTCCTTAAATAATGCAGCAAAGTCCTTAAATAAAGCAGCAGAGTCCTTACATAATGCAACAAAGTCCTTAAATAATGCAGCCGAGTCCTTAAATACTGAAGCAGAGTCCTTAAATTTGCAGCAAAGTCCTTAAATACCGCAGCAGAGTCATTAAATAATGCAGCAAAGTCCTTAAATAATGCAGCAGAGTCCTTAAATACCGCAGCAGATTGCTTTAATAATGTAGCAGAGTCCTTAAATAATGCAACAGAGTCCTTAAATAATGCAGCAGAGTCCTTAAATAATGCAACATAGTTCTTAAATAATGCAGCAAAGTCCTTAAATTATGCAGCAGAGTCCTTAAATACCGCAGCAGATTGCTTATATAATGTAGCAGAGTCCTTAAATAATGCAACAGAGTCCTTAAATAATGCAGCAGAGTCCTCAAAAGCTTCAGAAGAGTCATTAAATAATGCAGCAGAGTCCTTAAATAATGTAGCAAATTCATTAAATAATGCAGCAGAGACCTTAAATAATGCAACAAAGTCCTTAAATTATGCAGCCGAGTCCTTAAATAATACAGCAAAGCCCTTAAATAATGCAGCAGAGTCGTTAAGTAATGCAGCAAACTACTTAAATAATGCAGCAGTGTACTTAAATAATGCAACAAAGTCCATAAATAATGAAGCAAAGTCCTTAAATAATGCAGCAGAGTCCTTAAATACCGCAGCAGAGAACTTAAATAATGCAAGAAAGTCCCTAAATAATGCAGTAGAGTCCTTAAATCCTGAAGCAGAGTCCTAAAATAATGCAGCTAATTCCTTAAATAATGCAGTAGAGTCCTTAAATACCGCAGCAGAGTCCTTAAATAATTCAGCAAAGTCCTTAAATAATGCAGCAGAGTCCTTAAATTTTACAGCAGAGTCCTTAAGTGCCACAGCAGAGTCCTTAAATACCGCAGCAGAGTGCTTAAATAATGCAGCAGAGTCCTTAAATAATGCAGCAAAGTCCTTAAATACTGAAGCAGAGTCCTTAAATATTGCAACAAAGTCCTAAAATAATGCAGCAGAGTCCTTAAATACCGCAGCAGAGTCGTTAAATATTGCAGCAAAGTACTTAAATAATGCAGCAGAGTCCTTAAATACCGCAGCAGATTGCTTAAATAATGTAGCAGAGTCCTTAAATAATGCAACAGAGTCCTTAAATAATGCAGCAGAGTCCTTAAATAATGCAACAAAGTCCTTAAATAATGCAGCAGAGTCCTTAAATACTGAAGCAGAGTCCTTAAATATTGCAGCAAAGTCCTTAAATAATGCATCAGAGTCCTTAAATACCGCAGCCGATTACTTAAATAATTCAGCAAAGTCCTTAAATAATGCAGCAGAGTCCTTAAGTGCCACAGCAGAGTCCTTAAATACCGCAGCGGAGTGCTTAAATAATGCAGCAGAGTCCTTAAATAATGCAGCACCATCCTTAAATAATGCAGCAAAGTCCTTAAATACTGAAGCAGAGTCCTTAAATATTGCAAAAAAGTCCTAAAATAATGCAGCAGAATCCTTAAATACCGCAGCAGAGTCCTTAAATATTGCAGCAAAGTACTTAAATAATGCAGCAGAGTCCTTAAATAATGCAACAAAGTCCTTAAATAATGCAGCATAGTCCTTAACTAATGCAACAAAGTCTATAAATAAGGCAGCAGAGTCCTTAAATAATGCAGCAAAGTCCTTAAATAATGCAGCAGAGTCCTTAGATAATGCAACAACGTCCTTAAATAATGCAGCAGAGTCCTTAAATAACGCAGCAGAGTACTTAAATAATTCAGCAAAGTCCTTAAATAATGCAGCAGAGTCCTTATATAATGCAGCAGAGTCCTCAAATGCTTCAGCAGAGTGAATACATAATGCAGCAGAGTCCTTAAATAATGCAACAAAGTCCTTAAATAATGCAGCAGAGTCCTTAAATAATGCAGCAAAGTCCTTAAATAAAGCAGCAGAGTCCTTAAATAATGCAACAAAGTCCTTAAATAATGCAGCAGAGTCCTTAAATACTGAAGCAGAGTCCATATCTTTGCAGAAAAGTCCTTAAATACCGCAGCAGAGTCATTAAATTATGCAGCAAAGTCCTTAAATAATGCAGCAGAGTCCTTAAATACCGCAGCAGATTGCTTAAATAATGTAGCAGAGTCCTTAAATAATGCAACAGAGTCCTTAAATAATGCAGCAGAGTCCTTAAATAATGCAACAAAGTCCTTAAATAATGCAGCAGAGTCCTTAAATACTGAAGCAGAGTCCTTAAATATTGCAGCAAAGTCTTTAAATAATGCAGCAGAGTCCTTAAATACCGCAGCAGAGTCCTTAAATATTGCAGCAAAGTACTTAAATAATGCAGCAGAGTCCTTAAATAATGCAACAAAGTCCTTAAATAATGCAGCAGAATCCTTAAATAATGCAACAAAGTCCTTAAGTAATAATGAAGAGTCCTTAAATACCGCAGCAGAGTCATTAAATAATGCAGCAAAGTCCTTAAATAATGCAGCAGAGTCCTTAAGTACCGCAGCAGAGTGCTTAAATAATGCAACAGAGTCTTCAAATGCTTCAGCAGAGTCATGAAATAATGCAGCATAGTCCTTAAATAATGCAGCAAATTCATTAAATAATGCAGCAGAGACCTTAAATAATGCAACAAAGTCCTTAAATAAGGCAGCAGAGTCCTTAAATAATGCAGCAAAGTCCTTAAATAATGCTGCAGAGTCCTTAAATATTGCAGCAAATTCCTTAAATAATGCAGCAGAGTCCTTAAATACCGCAGCAGAGTCCTTACATAATGCAACAAAGTCACTAAATAATGCAGCAGAGTCCTTAAATAATGAAGCAGAGTCCTTAAATAATGCAGCAAAGTCCTTAAATAATGCTGCAGAGTCCTTAAATATTGCAGCAAATTCCTTAAATAATGCGGCAGAGTCCTTAAATACCGCAGCAGAGTCCTTACATAATGCAACAAAGTCACTAAATAATGCAGCAGAGTCCTTAAATAATGAAGCAGAGTCCTTAAATAATGCAGCAAATTCCTTAAATAATGTAGCAGTCCTTAAAAAATGCAACAAAATCCTTAAATAATGCAGCAGAATCCTTAAATAATGCAGCAAAGTCCTTAAATAATGCAACAGAGTCCTTAAATACTGAAGCAGAGTCCTTAAATAATGCAGCAGAGTCCTTAAATAATGCAGCAGAGTTCTAAAATGCTTCAGCAGAGTCCTTAAATATTGCAACAAAGTCCTAAAATAATGCAGCAGAATCCTTAAATACCGCAGCAGAGTCCTTAAATATTGCAGCAAAGTACTTAAATAAGGCAGCAGAGTCCTTGAATAATGCAACAAAGTCCTTCAATAATGCAGCATAGTCCTTAACTAATGCAACAAAGTCAATAAATAATGCAGCAAAGTCCTTAAATAATGCAGCAACGTCCTTAAATAATGCAGCAGAGTCCTTAGATAATGCAACAACGTCCTTAAATAATGCAGCAGAGTCCTTAAATACCGCAGCAGAGTACTTAAATAATTCAGCAAAGTCCTTAAATAATGCAGCAGAGTCCTTAAATAATGCAGCAGAGTCCTCAAATGCTTCAGCAGAGTCAATACATAATGCAGCAGAGTCCTTAAATAATGCAACAAAGTCCTTAAATAATGCAGCAGAGTCCTTAAATAATGCAGCAAAGTCCTTAAATAAAGCAGCAGAGTCCTTACATAATGCAACAAAGTCCTTAAATAATGCAGCCGAGTCCTTAAATACTGAAGCAGAGTCCTTAAATTTGCAGCAAAGTCCTTAAATACCGCAGCAGAGTCATTAAATAATGCAGCAAAGTCCTTAAATAATGCAGCAGAGTCCTTAAATACCGCAGCAGATTGCTTTAATAATGTAGCAGAGTCCTTAAATAATGCAACAGAGTCCTTAAATAATGCAGCAGAGTCCTTAAATAATGCAACATAGTTCTTAAATAATGCAGCAAAGTCCTTAAATTATGCAGCAGAGTCCTTAAATACCGCAGCAGATTGCTTACATAATGTAGCAGAGTCCTTAAATAATGCAACAGAGTCCTTAAATAATGCAGCAGAGTCCTTAAATAATGCAACATAGTTCTTAAATAATGCAGCAAAGTCCTTAAATTATGCAGCAGAGTCCTTAAATACCGCAGCAGATTGCTTATATAATGTAGCAGAGTCCTTAAATAATGCAACAGAGTCCTTAAATAATGCAGCAGAGTCCTCAAAAGCTTCAGAAGAGTCATTAAATAATGCAGCAGAGTCCTTAAATAATGTAGCAAATTCATTAAATAATGCAGCAGAGACCTTAAATAATGCAACAAAGTCCTTAAATTATGCAGCCGAGTCCTTAAATAATACAGCAAAGCCCTTAAATAATGCAGCAGAGTCGTTAAGTAATGCAGCAAACTACTTAAATAATGCAGCAGTGTACTTAAATAATGCAACAAAGTCCATAAATAATGAAGCAAAGTCCTTAAATAATGCAGCAGAGTCCTTAAATACCGCAGCAGAGAACTTAAATAATGCAAGAAAGTCCCTAAATAATGCAGTAGAGTCCTTAAATCCTGAAGCAGAGTCCTAAAATAATGCAGCTAATTCCTTAAATAATGCAGTAGAGTCCTTAAATACCGCAGCAGAGTCCTTAAATAATTCAGCAAAGTCCTTAAATAATGCAGCAGAGTCCTTAAATTTTACAGCAGAGTCCTTAAGTGCCACAGCAGAGTCCTTAAATACCGCAGCAGAGTGCTTAAATAATGCAGCAGAGTCCTTAAATAATGCAGCAAAGTCCTTAAATACTGAAGCAGAGTCCTTAAATATTGCAACAAAGTCCTAAAATAATGCAGCAGAGTCCTTAAATACCGCAGCAGAGTCGTTAAATATTGCAGCAAAGTACTTAAATAATGCAGCAGAGTCCTTAAATACCGCAGCAGATTGCTTAAATAATGTAGCAGAGTCCTTAAATAATGCAACAGAGTCCTTAAATAATGCAGCAGAGTCCTTAAATAATGCAACAAAGTCCTTAAATAATGCAGCAGAGTCCTTAAATACTGAAGCAGAGTCCTTAAATATTGCAGCAAAGTCCTTAAATAATGCATCAGAGTCCTTAAATACCGCAGCCGATTACTTAAATAATTCAGCAAAGTCCTTAAATAATGCAGCAGAGTCCT
Organism: Phyllobates terribilis; assembly: GCF_046119375.1. NCBI lineage: Eukaryota > Metazoa > Chordata > Amphibia > Anura > Dendrobatidae > Phyllobates > Phyllobates terribilis. The sequence continues at coordinate 3,762,650 of NW_027362840.1, read as the reverse complement.
TAAGTGCCACAGCAGAGTCCTTAAATACCGCAGCGGAGTGCTTAAATAATGCAGCAGAGTCCTTAAATAATGCAGCACCATCCTTAAATAATGCAGCAAAGTCCTTAAATACTGAAGCAGAGTCCTTAAATATTGCAAAAAAGTCCTAAAATAATGCAGCAGAATCCTTAAATACCGCAGCAGAGTCCTTAAATATTGCAGCAAAGTACTTAAATAATGCAGCAGAGTCCTTAAATAATGCAACAAAGTCCTTAAATAATGCAGCATAGTCCTTAACTAATGCAACAAAGTCTATAAATAAGGCAGCAGAGTCCTTAAATAATGCAGCAAAGTCCTTAAATAATGCAGCAGAGTCCTTAGATAATGCAACAACGTCCTTAAATAATGCAGCAGAGTCCTTAAATAACGCAGCAGAGTACTTAAATAATTCAGCAAAGTCCTTAAATAATGCAGCAGAGTCCTTATATAATGCAGCAGAGTCCTCAAATGCTTCAGCAGAGTGAATACATAATGCAGCAGAGTCCTTAAATAATGCAACAAAGTCCTTAAATAATGCAGCAGAGTCCTTAAATAATGCAGCAAAGTCCTTAAATAAAGCAGCAGAGTCCTTAAATAATGCAACAAAGTCCTTAAATAATGCAGCAGAGTCCTTAAATACTGAAGCAGAGTCCATATCTTTGCAGAAAAGTCCTTAAATACCGCAGCAGAGTCATTAAATTATGCAGCAAAGTCCTTAAATAATGCAGCAGAGTCCTTAAATACCGCAGCAGATTGCTTAAATAATGTAGCAGAGTCCTTAAATAATGCAACAGAGTCCTTAAATAATGCAGCAGAGTCCTTAAATAATGCAACAAAGTCCTTAAATAATGCAGCAGAGTCCTTAAATACTGAAGCAGAGTCCTTAAATATTGCAGCAAAGTCTTTAAATAATGCAGCAGAGTCCTTAAATACCGCAGCAGAGTCCTTAAATATTGCAGCAAAGTACTTAAATAATGCAGCAGAGTCCTTAAATAATGCAACAAAGTCCTTAAATAATGCAGCAGAATCCTTAAATAATGCAACAAAGTCCTTAAGTAATAATGAAGAGTCCTTAAATACCGCAGCAGAGTCATTAAATAATGCAGCAAAGTCCTTAAATAATGCAGCAGAGTCCTTAAGTACCGCAGCAGAGTGCTTAAATAATGCAACAGAGTCTTCAAATGCTTCAGCAGAGTCATGAAATAATGCAGCATAGTCCTTAAATAATGCAGCAAATTCATTAAATAATGCAGCAGAGACCTTAAATAATGCAACAAAGTCCTTAAATAAGGCAGCAGAGTCCTTAAATAATGCAGCAAAGTCCTTAAATAATGCTGCAGAGTCCTTAAATATTGCAGCAAATTCCTTAAATAATGCAGCAGAGTCCTTAAATACCGCAGCAGAGTCCTTACATAATGCAACAAAGTCACTAAATAATGCAGCAGAGTCCTTAAATAATGAAGCAGAGTCCTTAAATAATGCAGCAAAGTCCTTAAATAATGCTGCAGAGTCCTTAAATATTGCAGCAAATTCCTTAAATAATGCGGCAGAGTCCTTAAATACCGCAGCAGAGTCCTTACATAATGCAACAAAGTCACTAAATAATGCAGCAGAGTCCTTAAATAATGAAGCAGAGTCCTTAAATAATGCAGCAAATTCCTTAAATAATGTAGCAGTCCTTAAAAAATGCAACAAAATCCTTAAATAATGCAGCAGAATCCTTAAATAATGCAGCAAAGTCCTTAAATAATGCAACAGAGTCCTTAAATACTGAAGCAGAGTCCTTAAATAATGCAGCAGAGTCCTTAAATAATGCAGCAGAGTTCTAAAATGCTTCAGCAGAGTCCTTAAATATTGCAACAAAGTCCTAAAATAATGCAGCAGAATCCTTAAATACCGCAGCAGAGTCCTTAAATATTGCAGCAAAGTACTTAAATAAGGCAGCAGAGTCCTTGAATAATGCAACAAAGTCCTTCAATAATGCAGCATAGTCCTTAACTAATGCAACAAAGTCAATAAATAATGCAGCAAAGTCCTTAAATAATGCAGCAACGTCCTTAAATAATGCAGCAGAGTCCTTAGATAATGCAACAACGTCCTTAAATAATGCAGCAGAGTCCTTAAATACCGCAGCAGAGTACTTAAATAATTCAGCAAAGTCCTTAAATAATGCAGCAGAGTCCTTAAATAATGCAGCAGAGTCCTCAAATGCTTCAGCAGAGTCAATACATAATGCAGCAGAGTCCTTAAATAATGCAACAAAGTCCTTAAATAATGCAGCAGAGTCCTTAAATAATGCAGCAAAGTCCTTAAATAAAGCAGCAGAGTCCTTACATAATGCAACAAAGTCCTTAAATAATGCAGCCGAGTCCTTAAATACTGAAGCAGAGTCCTTAAATTTGCAGCAAAGTCCTTAAATACCGCAGCAGAGTCATTAAATAATGCAGCAAAGTCCTTAAATAATGCAGCAGAGTCCTTAAATACTGCAGCAGATTGCTTTAATAATGTAGCAGAGTCCTTAAATAATGCAACAGAGTCCTTAAATAATGCAGCAGAGTCCTTAAATAATGCAACATAGTTCTTAAATAATGCAGCAAAGTCCTTAAATTATGCAGCAGAGTCCTTAAATACCGCAGCAGATTGCTTACATAATGTAGCAGAGTCCTTAAATAATGCAACAGAGTCCTTAAATAATGCAGCAGAGTCCTCAAAAGCTTCAGAAGAGTCATTAAATAATGCAGCAGCGTCCTTAAATAATGTAGCAAATTCATTAAATAATGCAGCAGAGACCTTAAATAATGCAACAAATTCCTTAAATTATGCAGCCGAGTCCTTAAATAATACAGCAAAGCCCTTAAATAATGCAGCAGAGTCGTTAAGTAATGCAGCAAATTACTTAAATAATGCAGCAGTGTACTTAAATAATGCAACAAAGTCCATAAATAATGAAGCAAAGTCCTTAAATAATGCAGCAGAGTCCTTAAATACCGCAGCAGAGAACTTAAATAATGCAAGAAAGTCCCTAAATAATGCAGTAGAGTCCTTAAATCCTGAAGCAGAGTCCTAAAATAATGCAGCTAATTCCTTAAATAATGCAGTAGAGTCCTTAAATACCGCAGCAGAGTCCTTAAATAATTCAGCAAAGTCCTTAAATAATGCAGCAGAGTCCTTAAATTTTACAGCAGAGTCCTTAAGTGCCACAGCAGAGTCCTTAAATACCGCAGCAGAGTGCTTAAATAATGCAGCAGAGTCCTTAAATAATGCAGCAAAGTCGTTAAATACTGAAGCAGAGTCCTTAAATATTGCAACAAAGTCCTAAAATAATGCAGCAGAGTCCTTAAATACCGCAGCAGAGTCGTTAAATATTGCAGCAAAGTACTTAAATAATGCAGCAGAGTCCTTAAATACCGCAGCAGATTGCTTAAATAATGTAGCAGAGTCATTAAATAATGCAACAGAGTCCTTAAATAATGCAGCAGAGTCCTTAAATAATGCAACAAAGTCCTTAAATAATGCAGCAGAGTCCTTAAATACTGAAGCAGAGTCCTTAAATATTGCAGCAAAGTCCTTAAATAATGCATCAGAGTCCTTAAATACTGCAGCCGATTACTTAAATAATTCAGCAAAGTCCTTAAATAATGCAGCAGAGTCCTTAAGTGCCACAGCAGAGTCCTTAAATACCGCAGCGGAGTGCTTAAATAATGCAGCAGAGTCCTTAAATAATGCAGCACCATCCTTAAATAATGCAGCAAAGTCCTTAAATACTGAAGCAGAGTCCTTAAATATTGCAAAAAAGTCCTAAAATAATGCAGCAGAATCCTTTAATACCGCAGCAGAGTCCTTAAATATTGCAGAAAAGTACTTAAATAATGCAGCAGAGTCCTTAAATAATGCAACAAATTCCTTAAATAATGCAGCATAGTCCTTAACTAATGCAACAAAGTCTATAAATAAGGCAGCAGAGTCCTTAAATAATGCAGCAAAGTCCTTAAATAATGCAGCAGAGTCCTTAGATAATGCAACAACGTCCTTAAATAATGCAGCAGAGTGCTTAAATAACGCAGCAGAGTACTTAAATAATTCAGCAAAGTCCTTAAATAATGCAGCAGAGTCCTTAAATAATGCAGCAGGGTCCTCAAATGCTTCAGCAGGGTGAATACATAATGCAGCAGAGTCCTTAAATAATGCAACAAAGTCCTTAAATAATGCAGCAGAGTCCTTAAATAATGCAGCAAAGTCCTTAAATAAAGCAGCAGAGTCCTTAAAAAATGCAACAAAGTCCTTAAATAATGCAGCAGAGTCCTTAAATACTGAAGCAGAGTCCATATCTTTGCAGAAAAGTCCTTAAATACCGCAGCAGAGTCATTAAATTATGCAGCAAAGTCCTTAAATAATGCAGCAGAGTCCTTAAATACCGCAGCAGATTGCTTAAATAATGTAGCAGAGTCCTTAAATAATGCAACAGAGTCCTTAAATAATGCAGCAGAGTCCTTAAATAATGCAACAAAGTCCTTAAATAATGCAGCAGAGTCCTTAAATACTGAAGCAGAGTCCTTAAATATTGCAGCAAAGTCTTTAAATAATGCAGCAGAGTACTTAAATAGCGCAGCAGAGTCCTTAAATATTGCAGCAAAGTACTTAAATAATGCCGCAGAGTCCTTAAATAATGCAACAAAGTCCTTAAATAATGCAGCAGAATCCTTAAATAATGCAACAAAGTCCTTAAGTAATAATGAAGAGTCCTTAAATACCGCAGCAGAGTCATTAAATAATGCAGCAAAGTCCTTAAATAATGCAGCAGAGTCCTTAAGTACCGCAGCAGAGTGCTTAAATAATGCAACAGAGTCTTCAAATGCTTCAGCAGAGTCATGAAATAATGCAGCATAGTCCTTAAATAATGCAGCAAATTCATTAAATAATGCAGCAGAGACTTTAAATAATGCAACAAAGTCCTTAAATAATGCAGCAGAGTCCTTAAATAATGCTGCAGAGTCCTTAAATATTGCAGCAAATTCCTTAAATAATGCAGCAGAGTCCTTAAATACCGCAGCAGAGTCCTTACATAATGCAACAAAGTCACTAAATAATGCAGCAGAGTCCTTAAATAATGAAGCAGAGTCCTTAAATAATGCAGCAAATTCCTTAAATAATGTAGCAGAGTCCTTAAAAAATGCAACAAAATCCTTAAATAATGCAGCAGAATCCTTAAATAATGCAGCAAAGTCCTTAAATAATGCAACAGAGTCCTTAAATACTGAAGCAGAGTCCTTAAAAAATGCAGCAGAGTCCTTAAATAATGCAACAGAGTTCTAAAATGCTTCAGCAGAGTCATTAAATAATGCAGCAGAGTCCTTAAATAATGCAGCAGAGTCCTTAAATAATGCAACAAATTCCTTAAATAATGCAGCAGAGTCCTGAAATACTGAAGCAGAGTCCTTATCTTTGCAGCAAAGTCCTTAAATACCGCAGCAGAGTCATTAAATAATGCAGCAATGTCCTTAAATAATGCAGCAGAGTCCTTAAATACCACAGCAGATTGCTTAAATAATGTAGCAGAGTCCTTAAATAATGCAACATAGTCCTTAAATAATTCAGCAGAGTCCTTAAATAATGCAACAAAGTCCTTAAATAATGCAGCAGAGTCCTTAAATACTGAAGCAGAGTCGTTAAATATTGCAGCAAAGTCCTTAAATAATGCAGCAGAGTCCTTAAATACTGAAGCAGAGTCCTTAAATATTGCAGCAAAGTACTTAAATAATGCAGCAAAGTCCTTAAATAATGCAGCAGAGTCCTTAAATACCGCAGCAGAGTGCTTAAATAATGCAGCAGAGTCCTTAAATAATGCAACAAAGTCTTTAAATAATGCAGCAGAGTCCTTAAATACAAAGTCCTTAAGTAATAATGCAGAGTCCTTAAATACCGCAGCAGAGTCCTTAAATAATGCAACAGAGTTCTAAAATGCTTCAGCAGAGTCATTAAATAATGCAGCAGAGTCCTTAAATAATGCAGCAGAGTCCTTAAATAATGCAACAAAGTCCTTAAATAATGCAGCAGAGTCCTGAAATACTGAAGCAGAGTCCTTATCTTTGCAGCAAAGTCCTTAAATACCGCAGCAGAGTCATTAAATAATGCAGCAAAGTCCTTAAATAATGCAGCAGAGTCCTTAAATACCACAGCAGATTGCTTAAATAATGTAGCAGAGTCCTTAAATATTGCAGCAAAGTCCTTAAATAATGCAGCAGAGTCCTTAAATACCGCAGCAGAGTCCTTAAATATTGCAGCAAAGTACTTAAATAATGCAGCAGAGTCCTTAAATAATGCAACAAAGTCCTTAAATAATGCAGCAGAATCCTTAAATAATGCAACAAAGTCCTTAAGTAATAATGAAGAGTCCGTAAATACCGCAGCAGAGTCATTAAATAATGCAGCAAAGTCCTTAAATAATGCAGCAGAGTCCTTAAGTACCGCAGCAGAGTGCTTAAATAATGCAACAGAGTCCTCAAATGCTTCAGCAGAGTCATGAAATAATGCAGCATAGTCCTTAAATAATGCAGCAGAGACCTTAAATAATGCAACAAAGTCCTTAAATAATGCAGCAGAGTCCTTAAATAATGCAGCAAAGTCCTTAAATAATGCAACAGAGTTCTAAAATGCTTCAGCAGAGTCATTAAATAATGCAGCAGAGTCCTTAAATAATGCAGCAGAGTCCTTAAATAATGCAACAAATTCCTTAAATAATGCAGCAGAGTCCTGAAATACTGAAGCAGAGTCCTTATCTTTGCAGCAAAGTCCTTAAATACCGCAGCAGAGTCATTAAATAATGCAGCAATGTCCTTAAATAATGCAGCAGAGTCCTTAAATACCACAGCAGATTGCTTAAATAATGTAGCAGAGTCCTTAAATAATGCAACATAGTCCTTAAATAATGCAGCAGAGTCCTTAAATAATGCAACAAAGTCCTTAAATAATGCAGCAGAGTCCTTAAATACTGAAGCAGAGTCCTTAAATATTGCAGCAAAGTCCTTAAATAATGCAGCAGAGTCCTTAAATACTGAAGCAGAGTCCTTAAATATTGCAGCAAAGTACTTAAATAATGCAGCAAAGTCCTTAAATAATGCAGCAGAGTCCTTAAATACCGCAGCAGAGTGCTTAAATAATGCAGCAGAGTCCTTAAATAATGCAACAAAGTCTTTAAATAATGCAGCAGAGTCCTTAAATACAAAGTCCTTAAGTAATAATGCAGAGTCCTTAAATACCGCAGCAGAGTCCTTAAATAATGCAACAGAGTTCTAAAATGCTTCAGCAGAGTCATTAAATAATGCAGCAGAGTCCTTAAATAATGCAGCAGAGTCCTTAAATAATGCAACAAATTCCTTAAATAATGCAGCAGAGTCCTGAAATACTGAAGCAGAGTCCTTATCTTTGCAGCAAAGTCCTTAAATACCGCAGCAGAGTCATTAAATAATGCAGCAAAGTCCTTAAATAATGCAGCAGAGTCCTTAAATACCACAGCAGATTGCTTAAATAATGTAGCAGAGTCCTTAAATATTGCAGCAAAGTCCTTAAATAATGCAGCAGAGTCCTTAAATACCGCAGCAGAGTCCTTAAATATTGCAGCAAAGTACTTAAATAATGCAGCAGAGTCCTTAAATAATGCAACAAAGTCCTTAAATAATGCAGCAGAATCCTTAAATAATGCAACAAAGTCCTTAAGTAATAATGAAGAGTCCGTAAATACCGCAGCAGAGTCATTAAATAATGCAGCAAAGTCCTTAAATAATGCAGCAGAGTCCTTAAGTACCGCAGCAGAGTGCTTAAATAATGCAACAGAGTCCTCAAATGCTTCAGCAGAGTCATGAAATAATGCAGCATAGTCCTTAAATAATGCAGCAGAGACCTTAAATAATGCAACAAAGTCCTTAAATAATGCAGCAGAGTCCTTAAATAATCAGCAAAGTCCTTAAATAATGCTGCAGAGTCCTTAAATATTGCAGCAAATTCCTTAAATAATGCAGCAGAGTCCTTAAATACCGCAGCAGAGTCCTTACATAATGCAACAAAGTCACTAAATAATGCAGCAGAGTCCTTAAATAATGAAGCAGAGTCCTTAAATAATGCAGCAAATTCCTTAAATAATGTAGCAGAGTCCTTAAAAAATGCAACAAAATCCTTAAATAATGCAGCAGAATCCTTAAATAATGCAGCAAAGTCCTTAAATAATGCAACAGAGTCCTTAAATACTGAAGCAGAGTCCTTAAATAATGCAGCAGAGTCCTTAAATAATGCAGCAGAGTTCAAAAATGCTTCAGCAGAGTCCTTAAATATTGCAACAAAGTCCTAAAATAATGCAGCAGAATCCTTAAATACCGCAGCAGAGTCCTTAAATATTGCAGCAAAGTACTTAAATAAGGCAGCAGAGTCCTTAAATAATGCAACAAAGTCCTTCAATAATGCAGCATAGTCCTTAACTAATGCAACAAAGTCAATAAATAATGCAGCAGAGTCCTTAAATAATGCAGCAACGTCCTTAAATAATGCAGCAGAGTCCTTAGATAATGCAACAACGTCCTTAAATAATGCAGCAGAGTCCTTAAATACCGCAGCAGAGTACTTAAATAATTCAGCAAAGTCCTTAAATAATGCAGCAGAGTCCTTAAATAATGCAGCAGAGTCCTCAAATGCTTCAGCAGAGTCAATACATAATGCAGCAGAGTCCTTAAATAATGCAACAAAGTCCTTAAATAATGCAGCAGAGTCCTTAAATAATGCAGCAAAGTCCTTAAATAAAGCAGCAGAGTCCTTACATAATGCAACAAAGTCCTTAAATAAAGCAGCCGAGTCCTTAAATACTGAAGCAGAGTCCTTAAATTTTCAGCAAAGTCCTTAAATACCGCAGCAGAGTCATTAAGTAATGCAGCAAAGTCCTTAAATAATGCAACAGAGTCCTTAAATACTGAAGCAGAGTCCTTAAAAAATGCAGCAGAGTCCTTAAATAATGCAACAGAGTTCTAAAATGCTTCAGCAGAGTCATTAAATAATGCAGCAGAGTCCTTAAATAATGCAGCAGAGTCCTTAAATAATGCAACAAATTCCTTAAATAATGCAGCAGAGTCCTGAAATACTGAAGCAGAGTCCTTATCTTTGCAGCAAAGTCCTTAAATACCGCAGCAGAGTCATTAAATAATGCAGCAATGTCCTTAAATAATGCAGCAGAGTCCTTAAATACCACAGCAGATTGCTTAAATAATGTAGCAGAGTCCTTAAATAATGCAACATAGTCCTTAAATAATGCAGCAGAGTCCTTAAATAATGCAACAAAGTCCTTAAATAATGCAGCAGAGTCCTTAAATACTGAAGCAGAGTCCTTAAATATTGCAGCAAAGTCCTTAAATAATGCAGCAGAGTCCTTAAATACTGAAGCAGAGTCCTTAAATATTGCAGCAAAGTACTTAAATAATGCAGCAAAGTCCTTAAATAATGCAGCAGAGTCCTTAAATACCGCAGCAGAGTGCTTAAATAATGCAGCAGAGTCCTTAAATAATGCAACAAAGTCTTTAAATAATGCAGCAGAGTCCTTAAATACAAAGTCCTTAAGTAATAATGCAGAGTCCTTAAATACCGCAGCAGAGTCCTTAAATAATGCAACAGAGTTCTAAAATGCTTCAGCAGAGTCATTAAATAATGCAGCAGAGTCCTTAAATAATGCAGCAGAGTCCTTAAATAATGCAACAAAGTCCTTAAATAATGCAGCAGAGTCCTGAAATACTGAAGCAGAGTCCTTATCTTTGCAGCAAAGTCCTTAAATACCGCAGCAGAGTCATTAAATAATGCAGCAAAGTCCTTAAATAATGCAGCAGAGTCCTTAAATACCACAGCAGATTGCTTAAATAATGTAGCAGAGTCCTTAAATATTGCAGCAAAGTCCTTAAATAATGCAGCAGAGTCCTTAAATACCGCAGCAGAGTCCTTAAATATTGCAGCAAAGTACTTAAATAATGCAGCAGAGTCCTTAAATAATGCAACAAAGTCCTTAAATAATGCAGCAGAATCCTTAAATAATGCAACAAAGTCCTTAAGTAATAATGAAGAGTCCGTAAATACCGCAGCAGAGTCATTAAATAATGCAGCAAAGTCCTTAAATAATGCAGCAGAGTCCTTAAGTACCGCAGCAGAGTGCTTAAATAATGCAACAGAGTCCTCAAATGCTTCAGCAGAGTCATGAAATAATGCAGCATAGTCCTTAAATAATGCAGCAGAGACCTTAAATAATGCAACAAAGTCCTTAAATAATGCAGCAGAGTCCTTAAATAATGCAGCAAAGTCCTTAAATAATGCAACAGAGTTCTAAAATGCTTCAGCAGAGTCATTAAATAATGCAGCAGAGTCCTTAAATAATGCAGCAGAGTCCTTAAATAATGCAACAAATTCCTTAAATAATGCAGCAGAGTCCTGAAATACTGAAGCAGAGTCCTTATCTTTGCAGCAAAGTCCTTAAATACCGCAGCAGAGTCATTAAATAATGCAGCAATGTCCTTAAATAATGCAGCAGAGTCCTTAAATACCACAGCAGATTGCTTAAATAATGTAGCAGAGTCCTTAAATAATGCAACATAGTCCTTAAATAATGCAGCAGAGTCCTTAAATAATGCAACAAAGTCCTTAAATAATGCAGCAGAGTCCTTAAATACTGAAGCAGAGTCCTTAAATATTGCAGCAAAGTCCTTAAATAATGCAGCAGAGTCCTTAAATACTGAAGCAGAGTCCTTAAATATTGCAGCAAAGTACTTAAATAATGCAGCAAAGTCCTTAAATAATGCAGCAGAGTCCTTAAATACCGCAGCAGAGTGCTTAAATAATGCAGCAGAGTCCTTAAATAATGCAACAAAGTCTTTAAATAATGCAGCAGAGTCCTTAAATACAAAGTCCTTAAGTAATAATGCAGAGTCCTTAAATACCGCAGCAGAGTCCTTAAATAATGCAACAGAGTTCTAAAATGCTTCAGCAGAGTCATTAAATAATGCAGCAGAGTCCTTAAATAATGCAGCAGAGTCCTTAAATAATGCAACAAAGTCCTTAAATAATGCAGCAGAGTCCTGAAATACTGAAGCAGAGTCCTTATCTTTGCAGCAAAGTCCTTAAATACCGCAGCAGAGTCATTAAATAATGCAGCAAAGTCCTTAAATAATGCAGCAGAGTCCTTAAATACCACAGCAGATTGCTTAAATAATGTAGCAGAGTCCTTAAATATTGCAGCAAAGTCCTTAAATAATGCAGCAGAGTCCTTAAATACCGCAGCAGAGTCCTTAAATATTGCAGCAAAGTACTTAAATAATGCAGCAGAGTCCTTAAATAATGCAACAAAGTCCTTAAATAATGCAGCAGAATCCTTAAATAATGCAACAAAGTCCTTAAGTAATAATGAAGAGTCCGTAAATACCGCAGCAGAGTCATTAAATAATGCAGCAAAGTCCTTAAATAATGCAGCAGAGTCCTTAAGTACCGCAGCAGAGTGCTTAAATAATGCAACAGAGTCCTCAAATGCTTCAGCAGAGTCATGAAATAATGCAGCATAGTCCTTAAATAATGCAGCAGAGACCTTAAATAATGCAACAAAGTCCTTAAATAATGCAGCAGAGTCCTTAAATAATGCAGCAAAGTCCTTAAATAATGCTGCAGAGTCCTTAAATATTGCAGCAAATTCCTTAAATAATGCAGCAGAGTCCTTAAATACCGCAGCAGAGTCCTTACATAATGCAACAAAGTCACTAAATAATGCAGCAGAGTCCTTAAATAATGAAGCAGAGTCCTTAAATAATGCAGCAAATTCCTTAAATAATGTAGCAGAGTCCTTAAAAAATGCAACAAAATCCTTAAATAATGCAGCAGAATCCTTAAATAATGCAGCAAAGTCCTTAAATAATGCAACAGAGTCCTTAAATACTGAAGCAGAGTCCTTAAATAATGCAGCAGAGTCCTTAAATAATGCAGCAGAGTTCAAAAATGCTTCAGCAGAGTCCTTAAATATTGCAACAAAGTCCTAAAATAATGCAGCAGAATCCTTAAATACCGCAGCAGAGTCCTTAAATATTGCAGCAAAGTACTTAAATAAGGCAGCAGAGTCCTTAAATAATGCAACAAAGTCCTTCAATAATGCAGCATAGTCCTTAACTAATGCAACAAAGTCAATAAATAATGCAGCAGAGTCCTTAAATAATGCAGCAACGTCCTTAAATAATGCAGCAGAGTCCTTAGATAATGCAACAACGTCCTTAAATAATGCAGCAGAGTCCTTAAATACCGCAGCAGAGTACTTAAATAATTCAGCAAAGTCCTTAAATAATGCAGCAGAGTCCTTAAATAATGCAGCAGAGTCCTCAAATGCTTCAGCAGAGTCAATACATAATGCAGCAGAGTCCTTAAATAATGCAACAAAGTCCTTAAATAATGCAGCAGAGTCCTTAAATAATGCAGCAAAGTCCTTAAATAAAGCAGCAGAGTCCTTACATAATGCAACAAAGTCCTTAAATAATGCAGCCGAGTCCTTAAATACTGAAGCAGAGTCCTTAAATTTTCAGCAAAGTCCTTAAATACCGCAGCAGAGTCATTAAGTAATGCAGCAAAGTCCTTAAATAATGCAGCAGAGTCCTTAAATACCGCAGCAGAGTGCTTAAATAATGCAGCAGAGTCCTTAAATACTGCAGCAGAGTTATTAAATAATGCAGCAGAGTCCGTAAATAATGCGGCAAATTCCTTAAATAATGCAGCAGAGTCCTTAAATAATGCAACAAAGTCCATAAATAATGCAGCAGAGTCATTAAATAATGCTGCAAAGTCCATAAATAATGCAGCAGAGTCCTTAAATATGGAGCAAATTCCTTAAATACTGCAGCAGAGTCCTTAAATAATGCAACAAAGTTCTAAAATAATGCAGCAGAGTCCTCAAAAGCTTCAGAAGAGTCATTAAATAATGCAGCAGAGTCCTTAAATAATGTAGCAAATTCATTAAATAATGCAGCAGAGACGTTAAATAATGCAACAAAGTCCTTAAATAATGCAGCCGAGTCCTTACATAATGCAACAAATTCCTTAAATAATGCAGCAGAGTCCTTAAATACCGCAGCCGATTACTTAAATAATTCAGCAAAGTCCTTAAATTATGCAGCAGAGTTCTTAAGTGCCACAGCAGAGTCCTTAAATACCGCAGCGGAGTGCTTAAATAATGCAGCAGAGTCCTTAAATAATGCAGCACCGTCCTTAAATAATGCAACAAAGTCTTTAAATAATGCAGCAGAGTCCTTAAATACTGAAGCAGAGTCCTTAAATATTGCAGCAAAGTATTTAAATAATGCAGCAGAGTCCTTAAATAATGCAACAAAGTCCTTAAATAATGAAGCAGAATCCTTAAATAATGCAACAAAGTCCTTAAGTAATAATGCAGAGTCCTTAAATACCGCAGCAGAGTCATTAAATAATGCAGCAAAGTCCTTAAATAATGCAGCAGAGTCCGTAAATACCGGAGCAGAGTGCTTAAATGATGCAGCAGGGTCCTTAAATAATGCAGCAGAGTTATTAAATAATGAAGCAGAGTCCTTAAATAATGCAGCAAATTCCTTAAATAATGCAGCAGAGTCCTTAAATAATGCAACAAAGTCCCTAAATAATGCAGCAGAGTCCTTAAATAATGAAGCAAATTCCTTAAATAATGTAGCAGAGTCCTTAAATAATGCAACAAAGTCCTTAAATAATGAAGCAGAATCCTTAAATAATGCAACAAAGTCCTTAAGTAATAATGCAGAGTCCTTAAATACAGCAGCAGAGTCATTAAATAATGCAGCAAAGTCCTTAAATAATGCAGCAGAGTCCTTAAATACCGCAGCATAGTACTTAAATAATGCAGCAGAGTCCTTAAATAATGCAGCAGAGTTATTAAATAATGCAGCAGAGTCCTTAAATAATACAGCAAATTCCTTAAATAATGCAGCAGAGTCCTTAAATAATGCAACAAAGTCCCTAAATAATGCAGCAGAGTCCTTAAATAATGAAGCAGAGTTCTTAAATAATGCAGCAAATTCCTTAAATAATGTAGCAGAGTCCTTAAAAAATGCAACAAAATCCTTAAATAATGCAGCAGAATCCTTAAATAATGCAGCAAAGTCCTTAAATAATGCAGCAGAGTCCTTAAATACTGAAGCAGAGTCCTTAAATAATGCAACAAAGGCATTAAATAATGCAGCAGAGTCCTTAAGTAATGCAACAGAGTTCTAAAATGCTTCAGCAGAGTCCTTAAATAATGCAGCAGAGTCCTTAAATAATGCAACAAAGTCTTTAAATAATGCAGCAGAGTCCTTAAATACTGAAGCAGAGTCCTAAAATATTGCAGCAAAGTACTTAAATAATGCAGCAGAGTCCTTAAATAATGCAACAAAGTCCTTAAATAATGAAGCAGAGTCCTTAAATAATGCAACAAAGTCCTTAAATAATGAAGCAGAATCCTTAAATAATGCAACAAAGTCCTTAAGTAATAATGCAGAGTCCTTAAATAACGCAGCAGAGTCATTAAATAATGCAGCAAAGTCCTTAAATAATGCAGCAGAGTCCTTAAATACCGCAGCAGAGTGCTTAAATAATGCAGCAGAGTCCTTAAATAATGCAGCAGAGTTATTAAATAATGCAGCAGAGTCCTTAAATAATGCGGCAAATTCCTTAAATAATGCAGCAGAGTCCTTAAATAATGCAACAAAGTCCATAAATAATGCAGCAGAGTCATTAAATAATGCAGCAAAGTTCATAAATAATGCAGCAGAGTCCTTAAATATGGAGCAAATTCCTTAAATACTGCAGCAGAGTCCTTAAATAATGCAACAAAGTTCAAAAATAATGCAGCAGAGTCCTCAAAAGCTTCAGAAGAGTCATTAAATAATGCAGCAGAGTCCTTAAATAATGTAGCAAATTCATTAAATAATGCAGCAGAGACCTTAAAAAATGCAACAAAGTCCTTAAATAATGCAGCCGAGTCCTTACATAATGCAACAAATTCCTTAAATAATGCAGCAGAGTCCTTAAATACCGAAGCCGATTACTTAAATAATTCAGCAAAGTCCTTAAATAATGCAGCAGAGTTCTTAAGTGCCACAGCAGAGTCCTTAAATACCGCAGCGGAGTGCTTAAATAATGCAGCAGAGTCCTTAAATAATGCAGCACCGTCCTTAAATAATGCAACAAAGTCTTTAAATAATGCTGCAGAGTCCTTAAATACTGAAGCAGAGTCCTTAAATATTGCAGCAAAGTACTTAAATAATGCAGCAGAGACCTTAAATAATGCAACAAAGTCCTTAAATAATGAAGCAGAATGATTAAATAATGCAACAAAGTCCTTAAGTAATAATGCAGAGTCCTTAAATACCGCAGCAGAGTCATTAAATAATGCAGCAAAGTCCTTAAATAATGCAGCAGAGTACTTACATACCGGAGCAGAGTGCTTAAATAATGCAGCAGAGTCCTTAAATAATGCAGCAGAGTTATTAAATAATGCAGCAGAGTCCTTAAATAATGCAGCAAATTCCTTAAATAATGCAGCAGAGTCCTTAAATAATGCAACAAAGTCCCTAAATAATGCAGCAGAGTCCTTAAATAATGCAGCAAATTCCTTAAATAATGCAGCAGAGTCCTTAAAAAATGCAACAAAATCCTTAAATAATGCAGCAGAATCCTTAAATAATGCAGCAAAGTCCTTAAATAATGCAGCAGAGTCCTTAAATAATGCAACAGAGTTCTAAAATGCTTCAGCAGAGTCATTAAATAATGCAGCAGAGTCCTTAAATAATGCAGCAGAGTCCTTAAATAATGCAACAAAGTCTTTAAATAATGCAGCAGAGTCCTTAAATACTGAAGCAGAGTCCTTAAATATTGCAGCAAAGTACTTAAATAATGGAGCAGAGTCCTTAAATAATGCAACAAAGTCCTTAAATAATGAAGCAGAATCCTTAAATAATGCAACAAAGTCCTTAAGTAATAATGCAGAGTCCTTAAATACCTCAGCAGAGTCATTAAATAATGCAGCAAAGTCCTTAAATAATGCAGCAGAGTCCTTAAATAATGCAACAAAGTCCATAAATAATGCAGCAGAGTCATTAAATAATGCAGCAAAGTCCATAAATAATGCAGCAGAGTCCTTAAATATGGAGCAAATTCCTTATATACTGCAGCAGAGTCCTTAAATAATGCAACAAAGTTCTAAAATAATGCAGCAGAGTCCTGAAAAGCTTCAGAAGAGTCATTAAATAATGCAGCAGAGTCCTTAAATAATGTAGCAAATTCATTAAATAATGCAGCAGAGTTCTTAAGTGCCACAGCAGAGTCCTTAAATACTGCAGCGGAGTGCTTAAATAATGCAGCAGAGTCCTTAAATAATGCAGCACCATCCTTAAATAATGCAGCAAAGTCCTTAAATACTGAAGCAGAGTCCTTAAATATTGCAAAAAAAGTCCTAAAATAATGCAGCAGAATCCTTAAATACCGCTGCAGAGTCCTTAAATATTACAGCAAAGTACTTAAATAATGCAGCAGAGTCCTTAAATAATGCAACAAAGTCCTTAAATAATGCAGCATAGTCCTTAACTAATGCAACAAAGTCTATAAATAATGCAGCAGAGTCCTTAAATAATGCAGCAAAGTCTTTAAATAATGCAGCAGAGTCCTTAGATAATGCAGCAACGTCCTTAAATAATGCAGCAGAGTCCTTAAATAACGCAGCAGAGTACTTAAATAATTCAGCTAAGTCCTTAAATAATGCAGCAGAGTCCTCAAATGCTTCAGCAGAGTGAATACATAATGCAGCAGAGTCCTTAAATAATGCAACAAAGTCCTTAAATAATGCAGCAGAGTCCTTAAATAATGCAGCAAAGTCCTTAAATAAAGCAGCAGAGTCCTTAAATAATGCAACAAAGTCCTTAAATAATGCAGCAGAGTCCTTAAATACTGAAGCAGAGTCCTTATCTTTGCAGCAAAGTCCTTAAATACCGCAGCAGAGTCATTAAATAATGCAGCAAAGTCCTTAAATAATGCAGCAGAGTCCTTAAATACCACAGCAGATTGCTTAAATAATGTAGCAGAGTCCTTAAATAATGCAACAGAGTCCTTAAATAATGCAGCAGAGTCCTTAAATAATGCAACAAAGTCCTTAAATAATGCAGCAGAGTCCTTAAATACTGAAGCAGAGTCCTTAAATATTGCAGCAAAGTCTTTAAATAATGCAGCAGAGTCCTTAAATACCGCAGCAGAGTCCTTAAATATTGCAGCAAAGTACTTAAATAATGCAGCAGAGTCCTTAAATAATGCAACAAAGTCCTTAAATAATTCAGCAGAATCCTTAAATAATGCAACAAAGTCCTTAAGTAATAATGAAGAGTCCTTAAATACCGCAGCAGAGTCATTAAATAATGCAGCAAAGTCCTTAAATAATGCAGCAGAGTGCTTAAGTACCGCAGCAGAGTGCTTAAATAATGCAACAGAGTCTTCAAATGCTTCAGCAGAGTCATGAAATAATGCAGCATAGTCCTTAAATAATGCAGCAAATTCATTAAATAATGCAGCAGAGACTTTAAATAATGCAACAAAGTCCTTAAATAATGCAGCAGAGTCCTTAAATAATGCTGCAGAGTCCTTAAATATTGCAGCAAATTCCTTAAATAATGCAGCAGAGTCCTTAAATACCGCAGCAGAGTCCTTACATAATGCAACAAAGTCACTAAATAATGCAGCAGAGTCCTTAAATAATGAAGCAGAGTCCTTAAATAATGCAGCAAATTCCTTAAATAATGTAGCAGAGTCCTTAAAAAATGCAACAAAATCCTTAAATAATGCAGCAGAATCCTTAAATAATGCAGCAAAGTCCTTAAATAATGCAACAGAGTCCTTAAATACTGAAGCAGAGTCCTTAAATAATGCAGCAGAGTCCTTAAATAATGCAACAGAGTTCTAAAATGCTTCAGCAGAGTCATTAAATAATGCAGCAGAGTCCTTAAATAATGCAGCAGAGTCCTTAAATAATGCAGCAAAGTCCTTAAATACTGAAGCAGAGTCCTTAAATAATGCAACAAAGTCCTAAAATAATGCAGCAGAGTCCTTAAATACCGCAGCAGAGTCGTTAAATATTGCAGCAAAGTACTTAAATAATGCAGCAGAGTCCTTAAATAATGCAGCAGAGTTCAAAAATGCTTCAGCAGAGTCCTTAAATATTGCAACAAAGTCCTAAAATAATGCAGCAGAATCCTTAAATACCGCAGCAGAGTCCTTAAATATTGCAGCAAAGTACTTAAATAAGGCAGCAGAGTCCTTAAGTAATGCAACAAAGTCCTTCAATAATGCAGCATAGTCCTTAACTAATGCAACAAAGTCAATAAATAATGCAGCAGAGTCCTTAAATAATGCAGCAACGTCCTTAAATAATGCAGCAGAGTCCTTAGATAATGCAACAACGTCCTTAAATAATGCAGCAGAGTCCTTAAATACCGCAGCAGAGTACTTAAATAATTCAGCAAAGTCCTTAAATAATGCAGCAGAGTCCTTAAATAATGCAGCAGAGTCCTCAAATGCTTCAGCAGAGTCAATACATAATGCAGCAGAGTCCTTAAATAATGCAACAAAGTCCTTAAATAATGCAGCAGAGTCCTTAAATAATGCAGCAAAGTCCTTAAATAAAGCAGCAGAGTCCTTACATAATGCAACAAAGTCCTTAAATAATGCAGCCGAGTCCTTAAATACTGAAGCAGAGTCCTTAAATTTGCAGCAAAGTCCTTAAATACCGCAGCAGAGTCATTAAGTAATGCAGCAAAGTCCTTAAATAATGCAGCAGAGTCCTTAAATACCGCAGCAGAGTGCTTAAATAATGCAGCAGAGTCCTTAAATACTGCAGCAGAGTTATTAAATAATGCAGCAGAGTCCGTAAATAATGCGGCAAATTCCTTAAATAATGCAGCAGAGTCCTTAAATAATGCAACAAAGTCCATAAATAATGCAGCAGAGTCATTAAATAATGCTGCAAAGTCCATAAATAATGCAGCAGAGTCCTTAAATATGGAGCAAATTCCTTAAATACTGCAGCAGAGTCCTTAAATAATGCAACAAAGTTCTAAAATAATGCAGCAGAGTCCTCAAAAGCTTCAGAAGAGTCATTAAATAATGCAGCAGAGTCCTTAAATAATGTAGCAAATTCATTAAATAATGCAGCAGAGACCTTAAATAATGCAACAAAGTCCTTAAATAATGCAGCCGAGTCCTTACATAATGCAACAAATTACTTAAATAATGCAGCAGAGTCCTTAAATACCGCAGCCGATTACTTAAATAATTCAGCAAAGTCCTTAAATTATGCAGCAGAGTTCTTAAGTGCCACAGCAGAGTCCTTAAATAATGCAGCAGAGTCCTTAAATAATGCAGCACCGTCCTTAAATAATGCAACAAAGTCTTTAAATAATGCAGCAGAGTCCTTAAATACTGAAGCAGAGTCCTTAAATATTGCAGCAAAGTATTTAAATAATGCAGCAGAGTCCTTAAATAATGCAACAAAGTCCTTAAATAATGAAGCAGAATCCTTAAATAATGCAACAAAGTCCTTAAGTAATAATGCAGAGTCCTTAAATACCGCAGCAGAGTCATTAAATAATGCAGCAAAGTCCTTAAATAATGCAGCAGAGTCCGTAAATACCGGAGCAGAGTGCTTAAATGATGCAGCAGGGTCCTTAAATAATGCAGCAGAGTTATTAAATAATGAAGCAGAGTCCTTAAATAATGCAGCAAATTCCTTAAATAATGCAGCAGAGTCCTTAAATAATGCAACAAAGTCCCTAAATAATGCAGCAGAGTCCTTAAATAATGAAGCAAATTCCTTAAATAATGTAGCAGAGTCCTTAAATAATGCAACAAAGTCCTTAAATAATGAAGCAGAATCCTTAAATAATGCAACAAAGTCCTTAAGTAATAATGCAGAGTCCTTAAATACAGCAGCAGAGTCATTAAATAATGCAGCAAAGTCCTTAAATAATGCAGCAGAGTCCTTAAATACCGCAGCATAGTACTTAAATAATGCAGCAGAGTCCTTAAATAATGCAGCAGAGTTATTAAATAATGCAGCAGAGTCCTTAAATAATACAGCAAATTCCTTAAATAATGCAGCAGAGTCCTTAAATAATGCAACAAAGTCCCTAAATAATGCAGCAGAGTCCTTAAATAATGAAGCAGAGTTCTTAAATAATGCAGCAAATTCCTTAAATAATGTAGCAGAGTCCTTAAAAAATGCAACAAAATCCTTAAATAATGCAGCAGAATCCTTAAATAATGCAGCAAAGTCCTTAAATAATGCAGCAGAGTCCTTAAATACTGAAGCAGAGTCCTTAAATAATGCAACAAAGGCCTTAAATAATGCAGCAGAGTCCTTAAGTAATGCAACAGAGTTCTAAAATGCTTCAGCAGAGTCCTTAAATAATGCAGCAGAGTCCTTAAATAATGCAACAAAGTCTTTAAATAATGCAGCAGAGTCCTTAAATACTGAAGCAGAGTCCTAAAATATTGCAGCAAAGTCCTTAAATAATGCAGCAGAGTCCTTAAATACTGAAGCAGAGTCCTTAAATATTGCAGCAAAGTACTTAAATAATGCAGCAAAGTCCTTAAATAATGCAGCAGAGTCCTTAAATACCGCAGCAGAGTGCTTAAATAATGCAGCAGAGTCCTTAAATAATGCAACAAAGTCCTTAAATAATGCAGCAGAGTCCTTAAATACTGAAGCAGAGTCCTTAAATATTGCAGCAAAGTCCTTAAATAATGCAGCAGAGTCCTTAAATACTGAAGCAGAGTCCTTAAATATTGCAGCAAAGTACTTAAATAATGCAGCAAAGTCCTTAAATAATGCAGCAGAGTCCTTAAATACCGCAGCAGAGTGCTTAAATAATGCAGCAGAGTCCTTAAATAATGCAAAAAGTCTTTAAATAATGCAGCAGAGTCCTTAAATACAAAGTCCTTAAGTAATAATGCAGAGTCCTTAAATACCGCAGCAGAGTCCTTAAATAATGCAACAGAGTTCTAAAATGCTTCAGCAGAATCATTAAATAATGCAGCAGAGTCCTTAAATAATGCAGCAGAGTCCTTAAATAATGCAACAAAGTCCTTAAATAATGCAGCAGAGTCCTGAAATACTGAAGCAGAGTCCTTATCTTTGCAGCAAAGTCCTTAAATACCGCAGCAGAGTCATTAAATAATGCAGCAAAGTCCTTAAATAATGCAGCAGAGTCCTTAAATACCGCAGCAGAGTCCTTAAATATTGCAGCAAAGTACTTAAATAATGCAGCAGAGTCCTTAAATAATGCAACAAAGTCCTTAAATAATGCAGCAGAATCCTTAAATAATGCAACAAAGTCCTTAAGTAATAATGAAGAGTCCGTAAATACCGCAGCAGAGTCATTAAATAATGCAGCAAAGTCCTTAAATAATGCAGCAGAGTCCTTAAGTACCGCAGCAGAGTGCTTAAATAATGCAACAGAGTCCTCAAATGCTTCAGCAGAGTCATGAAATAATGCAGCATAGTCCTTAAATAATGCAGCAGAGACCTTAAATAATGCAACAAAGTCCTTAAATAATGCAGCAGAGTCCTTAAATAATGCAGCAAAGTCCTTAAATAATGCTGCAGAGTCCTTAAATATTGCAGCAAATTCCTTAAATAATGCAGCAGAGTCCTTAAATACCGCAGCAGAGTCCTTACATAATGCAACAAAGTCACTAAATAATGCAGCAGAGTCCTTAAATAATGAAGCAGAGTCCTTAAATAATGCAGCAAATTCCTTAAATAATGTAGCAGAGTCCTTAAAAAATGCAACAAAATCCTTAAATAATGCAGCAGAATCCTTAAATAATGCAGCAAAGTCCTTAAATAATGCAACAGAGTCCTTAAATACTGAAGCAGAGTCCTTAAATAATGCAGCAGAGTCCTTAAATAATGCAGCAGAGTACTAAAATGCTTCAGCAGAGTCCTTAAATATTGCAACAAAGTCCTAAAATAATGCAGCAGAATCCTTAAATACCGCAGCAGAGTCCTTAAATATTGCAGCAAAGTACTTAAATAAGGCAGCAGAGTCCTTAAATAATGCAACAAAGTCCTTCAATAATGCAGCATAGTCCTTAACTAATGCAACAAAGTCAATAAATAATGCAGCAGAGTCCTTAAATAATGCAGCAACGTCCTTAAATAATGCAGCAGAGTCCTTAAATACCGCAGCAGAGTACTTAAATAATTCAGCAAAGTCCTTAAATAATGCAGCAGAGTCCTTAAATAATGCAGCAGAGTCCTCAAATGCTTCAGCAGAGTCAATACATAATGCAGCAGAGTCCTTAAATAATGCAACAAAGTCCTTAAATAATGCAGCAGAGTCCTTAAATAATGCAGCAAAGTCCTTAAATAAAGCAGCAGAGTCCTTACATAATGCAACAAAGTCCTTAAATAATGCAGCCGAGTCCTTAAATACTGAAGCAGAGTCCTTAAATTTGCAGCAAAGTCCTTAAATACCGCAGCAGAGTCATTAAATAATGCAGCAAAGTCCTTAAATAATGCAGCAGAGTCCTTAAATACCGCAGCAGATTGCTTTAATAATGTAGCAGAGTCCTTAAATAATGCAACAGAGTCCTTAAATAATGCAGCAGAGTCCTTAAATAATGCAACATAGTTCTTAAATAATGCAGCAAAGTCCTTAAATTACGCAGCAGAGTCCTTAAATACCGCAGCAGATTGCTTATATAATGTAGCAGAGTCCTTAAATAATGCAACAGAGTCCTTAAATAATGCAGCAGAGTCCTCAAAAGCTTCAGAAGAGTCATTAAATAATGCAGCAGAGTCCTTAAATAATGTAGCAAATTCATTAAATAATGCAGCAGAGACCTTAAATAATGCAACAAAGTCCTTAAATTATGCAGCCGAGTCCTTAAATAATACAGCAAAGCCCTTAAATAATGCAGCAGAGTCGTTAAGTAATGCAGCAAATTACTTAAATAATGCAGCAGTGTACTTAAATAATGCAACAAAGTCCATAAATAATGAAGCAAAGTCCTTAAATAATGCAGCAGAGTCCTTAAATACCGCAGCAGAGAACTTAAATAATGCAAGAAAGTCCCTAAATAATGCAGTAGAGTCCTTAAATCCTGAAGCAGAGTCCTAAAATAATGCAGCTAATTCCTTAAATAATGCAGTAGAGTCCTTAAATACCGCAGCAGAGTCCTTAAATAATTCAGCAAAGTCCTTAAATAATGCAGCAGAGTCCTTAAATTTTACAGCAGAGTCCTTAAGTGCCACAGCAGAGTCCTTAAATACCGCAGCAGAGTGCTTAAATAATGCAGCAGAGTCCTTAAATAATGCAGCAAAGTCCTTAAATACTGAAGCAGAGTCCTTAAATATTGCAACAAAGTCCTAAAATAATGCAGCAGAGTCCTTAAATACCGCAGCAGAGTCGTTAAATATTGCAGCAAAGTACTTAAATAATGCAGCAGAGTCCTTAAATACCGCAGCAGATTGCTTAAATAATGTAGCAGAGTCCTTAAATAATGCAACAGAGTCCTTAAATAATGCAGCAGAGTCCTTAAATAATGCAACAAAGTCCTTAAATAATGCAGCAGAGTCCTTAAATACTGAAGCAGAGTCCTTAAATATTGCAGCAAAGTCCTTAAATAATGCATCAGAGTCCTTAAATACCGCAGCCGATTACTTAAATAATTCAGCAAAGTCCTTAAATAATGCAGCAGAGTCCTTAAGTGCCACAGCAGAGTCCTTAAATACCGCAGCGGAGTGCTTAAATAATGCAGCAGAGTCCTTAAATAATGCAGCACCATCCTTAAATAATGCAGCAAAGTCCTTAAATACTGAAGCAGAGTCCTTAAATATTGCAAAAAAGTCCTAAAATAATGCAGCAGAATCCTTAAATACCGCAGCAGAGTCCTTAAATATTGCAGCAAAGTACTTAAATAATGCAGCAGAGTCCTTAAATAATGCAACAAAGTCCTTAAATAATGCAGCATAGTCCTTAACTAATGCAACAAAGTCTATAAATAAGGCAGCAGAGTCCTTAAATAATGCAGCAAAGTCCTTAAATAATGCAGCAGAGTCCTTAGATAATGCAACAACGTCCTTAAATAATGCAGCAGAGTCCTTAAATAACGCAGCAGAGTACTTAAATAATTCAGCAAAGTCCTTAAATAATGCAGCAGAGTCCTTATATAATGCAGCAGAGTCCTCAAATGCTTCAGCAGAGTGAATACATAATGCAGCAGAGTCCTTAAATAATGCAACAAAGTCCTTAAATAATGCAGCAGAGTCCTTAAATAATGCAGCAAAGTCCTTAAATAAAGCAGCAGAGTCCTTAAATAATGCAACAAAGTCCTTAAATAATGCAGCAGAGTCCTTAAATACTGAAGCAGAGTCCATATCTTTGCAGAAAAGTCCTTAAATACCGCAGCAGAGTCATTAAATTATGCAGCAAAGTCCTTAAATAATGCAGCAGAGTCCTTAAATACCGCAGCAGATTGCTTAAATAATGTAGCAGAGTCCTTAAATAATGCAACAGAGTCCTTAAATAATGCAGCAGAGTCCTTAAATAATGCAACAAAGTCCTTAAATAATGCAGCAGAGTCCTTAAATACTGAAGCAGAGTCCTTAAATATTGCAGCAAAGTCTTTAAATAATGCAGCAGAGTCCTTAAATACCGCAGCAGAGTCCTTAAATATTGCAGCAAAGTACTTAAATAATGCAGCAGAGTCCTTAAATAATGCAACAAAGTCCTTAAATAATGCAGCAGAATCCTTAAATAATGCAACAAAGTCCTTAAGTAATAATGAAGAGTCCTTAAATACCGCAGCAGAGTCATTAAATAATGCAGCAAAGTCCTTAAATAATGCAGCAGAGTCCTTAAATACCGCAGCAGAGTCCTTACATAATGCAACAAAGTCACTAAATAATGCAGCAGAGTCCTTAAATAATGAAGCAGAGTCCTTAAATAATGCAGCAAATTCCTTAAATAATGTAGCAGTCCTTAAAAAATGCAACAAAATCCTTAAATAATGCAGCAGAATCCTTAAATAATGCAGCAAAGTCCTTAAATAATGCAACAGAGTCCTTAAATACTGAAGCAGAGTCCTTAAATAATGCAGCAGAGTCCTTAAATAATGCAGCAGAGTTCTAAAATGCTTCAGCAGAGTCCTTAAATATTGCAACAAAGTCCTAAAATAATGCAGCAGAATCCTTAAATACCGCAGCAGAGTCCTTAAATATTGCAGCAAAGTACTTAAATAAGGCAGCAGAGTCCTTAAATAATGCAACAAAGTCCTTCAATAATGCAGCATAGTCCTTAACTAATGCAACAAAGTCAATAAATAATGCAGCAAAGTCCTTAAATAATGCAGCAACGTCCTTAAATAATGCAGCAGAGTCCTTAGATAATGCAACAACGTCCTTAAATAATGCAGCAGAGTCCTTAAATACCGCAGCAGAGTACTTAAATAATTCAGCAAAGTCCTTAAATAATGCAGCAGAGTCCTTAAATAATGCAGCAGAGTCCTCAAATGCTTCAGCAGAGTCAATACATAATGCAGCAGAGTCCTTAAATAATGCAACAAAGTCCTTAAATAATGCAGCAGAGTCCTTAAATAATGCAGCAAAGTCCTTAAATAAAGCAGCAGAGTCCTTACATAATGCAACAAAGTCCTTAAATAATGCAGCCGAGTCCTTAAATACTGAAGCAGAGTCCTTAAATTTGCAGCAAAGTCCTTAAGTACCGCAGCAGAGTCATTAAATAATGCAGCAAAGTCCTTAAATAATGCAGCAGAGTCCTTAAATACCGCAGCAGATTGCTTTAATAATGTAGCAGAGTCCTTAAATAATGCAACAGAGTCCTTAAATAATGCAGCAGAGTCCTTAAATAATGCAACATAGTTCTTAAATAATGCAGCAAAGTCCTTAAATTATGCAGCAGAGTCCTTAAATACCGCATCAGATTGCTTACATAATGTAGCAGAGTCCTTAAATAATGCAACAGAGTCCTTAAATAATGCAGCAGAGTCCTCAAAAGCTTCAGAAGAGTCATTAAATAATGCAGCAGCGTCCTTAAATAATGTAGCAAATTCATTAAATAATGCAGCAGAGACCTTAAATAATGCAACAAAGTCCTTAAATTATGCAGCCGAGTCCTTAAATAATACAGCAAAGCCCTTAAATAATGCAGCAGAGTCGTTAAGTAATGCAGCAAATTACTTAAATAATGCAGCAGTGTACTTAAATAATGCAACAAAGTCCATAAATAATGAAGCAAAGTCCTTAAATAATGCAGCAGAGTCCTTAAATACCGCAGCAGAGAACTTAAATAATGCAAGAAAGTCCCTAAATAATGCAGTAGAGTCCTTAATCCTGAAGCAGAGTCCTAAAATAATGCAGCTAATTCCTTAAATAATGCAGTAGAGTCCTTAAATACCGCAGCAGAGTCCTTAAATAATTCAGCAAAGTCCTTAAATAATGCAGCAGAGTCCTTAAATTTTACAGCAGAGTCCTTAAGTGCCACAGCAGAGTCCTTAAATACCGCAGCAGAGTGCTTAAATAATGCAGCAGAGTCCTTAAATAATGCAGCAAAGTCGTTAAATACTGAAGCAGAGTCCTTAAATATTGCAACAAAGTCCTAAAATAATGCAGCAGAGTCCTTAAATACCGCAGCAGAGTCGTTAAATATTGCAGCAAAGTACTTAAATAATGCAGCAGAGTCCTTAAATACCGCAGCAGATTGCTTAAATAATGTAGCAGAGTCATTAAATAATGCAACAGAGTCCTTAAATAATGCAGCAGAGTCCTTAAATAATGCAACAAAGTCCTTAAATAATGCAGCAGAGTCCTTAAATACTGAAGCAGAGTCCTTAAATATTGCAGCAAAGTCCTTAAATAATGCATCAGAGTCCTTAAATACTGCAGCCGATTACTTAAATAATTCAGCAAAGTCCTTAAATAATGCAGCAGAGTCCTTAAGTGCCACAGCAGAGTCCTTAAATACCGCAGCGGAGTGCTTAAATAATGCAGCAGAGTCCTTAAATAATGCAGCACCATCCTTAAATAATGCAGCAAAGTCCTTAAATACTGAAGCAGAGTCCTTAAATATTGCAAAAAAGTCCTAAAATAATGCAGCAGAATCCTTTAATACCGCAGCAGAGTCCTTAAATATTGCAGAAAAGTACTTAAATAATGCAGCAGAGTCCTTAAATAATGCAACAAATTCCTTAAATAATGCAGCATAGTCCTTAACTAATGCAACAAAGTCTATAAATAAGGCAGCAGAGTCCTTAAATAATGCAGCAAAGTCCTTAAATAATGCAGCAGAGTCCTTAGATAATGCAACAACGTCCTTAAATAATGCAGCAGAGTGCTTAAATAACGCAGCAGAGTACTTAAATAATTCAGCAAAGTCCTTAAATAATGCAGCAGAGTCCTTAAATAATGCAGCAGGGTCCTCAAATGCTTCAGCAGGGTGAATACATAATGCAGCAGAGTCCTTAAATAATGCAACAAAGTCCTTAAATAATGCAGCAGAGTCCTTAAATAATGCAGCATAGTCCTTAAATAAAGCAGCAGAGTCCTTAAAAAATGCAACAAAGTCCTTAAATAATGCAGCAGAGTCCTTAGATACTGAAGCAGAGTCCATATCTTTGCAGAAAAGTCCTTAAATACCGCAGCAGAGTCATTAAATTATGCAGCAAAGTCCTTAAATAATGCAGCAGAGTCCTTAAATACCGCAGCAGATTGCTTAAATAATGTAGCAGAGTCCTTAAATAATGCAACAGAGTCCTTAAATAATGCAGCAGAGTCCTTAAATAATGCAACAAAGTCCTTAAATAATGCAGCAGAGTCCTTAAATACTGAAGCAGAGTCCTTAAATATTGCAGCAAAGTCTATAAATAATGCAGCAGAGTACTTAAATAGCGCAGCAGAGTCCTTAAATATTGCAGCAAAGTACTTAAATAATGCCGCAGAGTCCTTAAATAATGCAACAAAGTCCTTAAATAATGCAGCAGAATCCTTAAATAATGCAACAAAGTCCTTAAGTAATAATGAAGAGTCCTTAAATACCGCAGCAGAGTCATTAAATAATGCAGCAAAGTCCTTAAATAATGCAGCAGAGTCCTTAAGTACCGCAGCAGAGTGCTTAAATAATGCAACAGAGTCTTCAAATGCTTCAGCAGAGTCATGAAATAATGCAGCATAGTCCTTAAATAATGCAGCAAATTCATTAAATAATGCAGCAGAGACTTTAAATAATGCAACAAAGTCCTTAAATAATGCAGCAGAGTCCTTAAATAATGCTGCAGAGTCCTTAAATATTGCAGCAAATTCCTTAAATAATGCAGCAGAGTCCTTAAATACCGCAGCAGAGTCCTTACATAATGCAACAAAGTCACTAAATAATGCAGCAGAGTCCTTAAATAATGAAGCAGAGTCCTTAAATAATGCAGCAAATTCCTTAAATAATGTAGCAGAGTCCTTAAAAAATGCAACAAAATCCTTAAATAATGCAGCAGAATCCATAAATAATGCAGCAAAGTCCTTAAATAATGCAACAGAGTCCTTAAATACTGAAGCAGAGTCCTTAAAAAATGCAGCAGAGTCCTTAAATAATGCAACAGAGTTCTAAAATGCTTCAGCAGAGTCATTAAATAATGCAGCAGAGTCCTTAAATAATGCAGCAGAGTCCTTAAATAATGCAACAAATTCCTTAAATAATGCAGCAGAGTCCTGAAATACTGAAGCAGAGTCCTTATCTTTGCAGCAAAGTCCTTAAATACCGCAGCAGAGTCATTAAATAATGCAGCAATGTCCTTAAATAATGCAGCAGAGTCCTTAAATACCACAGCAGATTGCTTAAATAATGTAGCAGAGTCCTTAAATAATGCAACATAGTCCTTAAATAATGCAGCAGAGTCCTTAAATAATGCAACAAAGTCCTTAAATAATGCAGCAGAGTCCTTAAATACTGAAGCAGAGTCCTTAAATATTGCAGCAAAGTCCTTAAATAATGCAGCAGAGTCCTTAAATACTGAAGCAGAGTCCTTAAATATTGCAGCAAAGTACTTAAATAATGCAGCAAAGTCCTTAAATAATGCAGCAGAGTCCTTAAATACCGCAGCAGAGTGCTTAAATAATGCAGCAGAGTCCTTAAATAATGCAACAAAGTCTTTAAATAATGCAGCAGAGTCCTTAAATACAAAGTCCTTAAGTAATAATGCAGAGTCCTTAAATACCGCAGCAGAGTCCTTAAATAATGCAACAGAGTTCTAAAATGCTTCAGCAGAGTCATTAAATAATGCAGCAGAGTCCTTAAATAATGCAGCAGAGTCCTTAAATAATGCAACAAAGTCCTTAAATAATGCAGCAGAGTCCTGAAATACTGAAGCAGAGTCCTTATCTTTGCAGCAAAGTCCTTAAATACCGCAGCAGAGTCATTAAATAATGCAGCAAAGTCCTTAAATAATGCAGCAGAGTCCTTAAATACCACAGCAGATTGCTTAAATAATGTAGCAGAGTCCTTAAATATTGCAGCAAAGTCCTTAAATAATGCAGCAGAGTCCTTAAATACCGCAGCAGAGTCCTTAAATATTGCAGCAAAGTACTTAAATAATGCAGCAGAGTCCTTAAATAATGCAACAAAGTCCTTAAATAATGCAGCAGAATCCTTAAATAATGCAACAAAGTCCTTAAGTAATAATGAAGAGTCCGTAAATACCGCAGCAGAGTCATTAAATAATGCAGCAAAGTCCTTAAATAATGCAGCAGAGTCCTTAAGTACCGCAGCAGAGTGCTTAAATAATGCAACAGAGTCCTCAAATGCTTCAGCAGAGTCATGAAATAATGCAGCATAGTCCTTAAATAATGCAGCAGAGACCTTAAATAATGCAACAAAGTCCTTAAATAATGCAGCAGAGTCCTTAAATAATGCAGCAAAGTCCTTAAATAATGCAACAGAGTTCTAAAATGCTTCAGCAGAGTCATTAAATAATGCAGCAGAGTCCTTAAATAATGCAGCAGAGTCCTTAAATAATGCAACAAATTCCTTAAATAATGCAGCAGAGTCCTGAAATACTGAAGCAGAGTCCTTATCTTTGCAGCAAAGTCCTTAAATACCGCAGCAGAGTCATTAAATAATGCAGCAATGTCCTTAAATAATGCAGCAGAGTCCTTAAATACCACAGCAGATTGCTTAAATAATGTAGCAGAGTCCTTAAATAATGCAACATAGTCCTTAAATAATGCAGCAGAGTCCTTAAATAATGCAACAAAGTCCTTAAATAATGCAGCAGAGTCCTTAAATACTGAAGCAGAGTCCTTAAATATTGCAGCAAAGTCCTTAAATAATGCAGCAGAGTCCTTAAATACTGAAGCAGAGTCCTTAAATATTGCAGCAAAGTACTTAAATAATGCAGCAAAGTCCTTAAATAATGCAGCAGAGTCCTTAAATACCGCAGCAGAGTGCTTAAATAATGCAGCAGAGTCCTTAAATAATGCAACAAAGTCTTTAAATAATGCAGCAGAGTCCTTAAATACAAAGTCCTTAAGTAATAATGCAGAGTCCTTAAATACCGCAGCAGAGTCCTTAAATAATGCAACAGAGTTCTAAAATGCTTCAGCAGAGTCATTAAATAATGCAGCAGAGTCCTTAAATAATGCAGCAGAGTCCTTAAATAATGCAACAAAGTCCTTAAATAATGCAGCAGAGTCCTGAAATACTGAAGCAGAGTCCTTATCTTTGCAGCAAAGTCCTTAAATACCGCAGCAGAGTCATTAAATAATGCAGCAAAGTCCTTAAATAATGCAGCAGAGTCCTTAAATACCACAGCAGATTGCTTAAATAATGTAGCAGAGTCCTTAAATATTGCAGCAAAGTCCTTAAATAATGCAGCAGAGTCCTTAAATACCGCAGCAGAGTCCTTAAATATTGCAGCAAAGTACTTAAATAATGCAGCAGAGTCCTTAAATAATGCAACAAAGTCCTTAAATAATGCAGCAGAATCCTTAAATAATGCAACAAAGTCCTTAAGTAATAATGAAGAGTCCGTAAATACCGCAGCAGAGTCATTAAATAATGCAGCAAAGTCCTTAAATAATGCAGCAGAGTCCTTAAGTACCGCAGCAGAGTGCTTAAATAATGCAACAGAGTCCTCAAATGCTTCAGCAGAGTCATGAAATAATGCAGCATAGTCCTTAAATAATGCAGCAGAGACCTTAAATAATGCAACAAAGTCCTTAAATAATGCAGCAGAGTCCTTAAATAATGCAGCAAAGTCCTTAAATAATGCTGCAGAGTCCTTAAATATTGCAGCAAATTCCTTAAATAATGCAGCAGAGTCCTTAAATACCGCAGCAGAGTCCTTACATAATGCAACAAAGTCACTAAATAATGCAGCAGAGTCCTTAAATAATGAAGCAGAGTCCTTAAATAATGCAGCAAATTCCTTAAATAATGTAGCAGAGTCCTTAAAAAATGCAACAAAATCCTTAAATAATGCAGCAGAATCCTTAAATAATGCAGCAAAGTCCTTAAATAATGCAACAGAGTCCTTAAATACTGAAGCAGAGTCCTTAAATAATGCAGCAGAGTCCTTAAATAATGCAGCAGAGTTCAAAAATGCTTCAGCAGAGTCCTTAAATATTGCAACAAAGTCCTAAAATAATGCAGCAGAATCCTTAAATACCGCAGCAGAGTCCTTAAATATTGCAGCAAAGTACTTAAATAAGGCAGCAGAGTCCTTAAATAATGCAACAAAGTCCTTCAATAATGCAGCATAGTCCTTAACTAATGCAACAAAGTCCTTAAGTAATAATGCAGAGTCCTTAAATACCGCAGCAGAGTCATTAAATAATGCAGCAAAGTCCTTAAGTAATAATGCAGAGTCCTTAAATACCGCAGCAGAGTCATTAAATAATGCAGCAAAGTCCTTAAATAATGCAGCAGAGTCCGTAAATACCGGAGCAGAGTGCTTAAATGATGCAGCAGGGTCCTTAAATAATGCAGCAGAGTTATTAAATAATGAAGCAGAGTCCTTAAATAATGCAGCAAATTCCTTAAATAATGCAGCAGAGTCCTTAGATACTGAAGCAGAGTCCATATCTTTGCAGAAAAGTCCTTAAATACCGCAGCAGAGTCATTAAATTATGCAGCAAAGTCCTTAAATAATGCAGCAGAGTCCTTAAATACCGCAGCAGATTGCTTAAATAATGTAGCAGAGTCCTTAAATAATGCAACAGAGTCCTTAAATAATGCAGCAGAGTCCTTAAATAATGCAACAAAGTCCTTAAATAATGCAGCAGAGTCCTTAAATACTGAAGCAGAGTCCTTAAATATTGCAGCAAAGTCTATAAATAATGCAGCAGAGTACTTAAATAGCGCAGCAGAGTCCTTAAATATTGCAGCAAAGTACTTAAATAATGCCGCAGAGTCCTTAAATAATGCAACAAAGTCCTTAAATAATGCAGCAGAATCCTTAAATAATGCAACAAAGTCCTTAAGTAATAATGAAGAGTCCTTAAATACCGCAGCAGAGTCATTAAATAATGCAGCAAAGTCCTTAAATAATGCAGCAGAGTCCTTAAGTACCGCAGCAGAGTGCTTAAATAATGCAACAGAGTCTTCAAATGCTTCAGCAGAGTCATGAAATAATGCAGCATAGTCCTTAAATAATGCAGCAAATTCATTAAATAATGCAGCAGAGACTTTAAATAATGCAACAAAGTCCTTAAATAATGCAGCAGAGTCCTTAAATAATGCTGCAGAGTCCTTAAATATTGCAGCAAATTCCTTAAATAATGCAGCAGAGTCCTTAAATACCGCAGCAGAGTCCTTACATAATGCAACAAAGTCACTAAATAATGCAGCAGAGTCCTTAAATAATGAAGCAGAGTCCTTAAATAATGCAGCAAATTCCTTAAATAATGTAGCAGAGTCCTTAAAAAATGCAACAAAATCCTTAAATAATGCAGCAGAATCCATAAATAATGCAGCAAAGTCCTTAAATAATGCAACAGAGTCCTTAAATACTGAAGCAGAGTCCTTAAAAAATGCAGCAGAGTCCTTAAATAATGCAACAGAGTTCTAAAATGCTTCAGCAGAGTCATTAAATAATGCAGCAGAGTCCTTAAATAATGCAGCAGAGTCCTTAAATAATGCAACAAATTCCTTAAATAATGCAGCAGAGTCCTGAAATACTGAAGCAGAGTCCTTATCTTTGCAGCAAAGTCCTTAAATACCGCAGCAGAGTCATTAAATAATGCAGCAATGTCCTTAAATAATGCAGCAGAGTCCTTAAATACCACAGCAGATTGCTTAAATAATGTAGCAGAGTCCTTAAATAATGCAACATAGTCCTTAAATAATGCAGCAGAGTCCTTAAATAATGCAACAAAGTCCTTAAATAATGCAGCAGAGTCCTTAAATACTGAAGCAGAGTCCTTAAATATTGCAGCAAAGTCCTTAAATAATGCAGCAGAGTCCTTAAATACTGAAGCAGAGTCCTTAAATATTGCAGCAAAGTACTTAAATAATGCAGCAAAGTCCTTAAATAATGCAGCAGAGTCCTTAAATACCGCAGCAGAGTGCTTAAATAATGCAGCAGAGTCCTTAAATAATGCAACAAAGTCTTTAAATAATGCAGCAGAGTCCTTAAATACAAAGTCCTTAAGTAATAATGCAGAGTCCTTAAATACCGCAGCAGAGTCCTTAAATAATGCAACAGAGTTCTAAAATGCTTCAGCAGAGTCATTAAATAATGCAGCAGAGTCCTTAAATAATGCAGCAGAGTCCTTAAATAATGCAACAAAGTCCTTAAATAATGCAGCAGAGTCCTGAAATACTGAAGCAGAGTCCTTATCTTTGCAGCAAAGTCCTTAAATACCGCAGCAGAGTCATTAAATAATGCAGCAAAGTCCTTAAATAATGCAGCAGAGTCCTTAAATACCACAGCAGATTGCTTAAATAATGTAGCAGAGTCCTTAAATATTGCAGCAAAGTCCTTAAATAATGCAGCAGAGTCCTTAAATACCGCAGCAGAGTCCTTAAATATTGCAGCAAAGTACTTAAATAATGCAGCAGAGTCCTTAAATAATGCAACAAAGTCCTTAAATAATGCAGCAGAATCCTTAAATAATGCAACAAAGTCCTTAAGTAATAATGAAGAGTCCGTAAATACCGCAGCAGAGTCATTAAATAATGCAGCAAAGTCCTTAAATAATGCAGCAGAGTCCTTAAGTACCGCAGCAGAGTGCTTAAATAATGCAACAGAGTCCTCAAATGCTTCAGCAGAGTCATGAAATAATGCAGCATAGTCCTTAAATAATGCAGCAGAGACCTTAAATAATGCAACAAAGTCCTTAAATAATGCAGCAGAGTCCTTAAATAATGCAGCAAAGTCCTTAAATAATGCAACAGAGTTCTAAAATGCTTCAGCAGAGTCATTAAATAATGCAGCAGAGTCCTTAAATAATGCAGCAGAGTCCTTAAATAATGCAACACATTCCTTAAATAATGCAGCAGAGTCCTGAAATACTGAAGCAGAGTCCTTATCTTTGCAGCAAAGTCCTTAAATACCGCAGCAGAGTCATTAAATAATGCAGCAATGTCCTTAAATAATGCAGCAGAGTCCTTAAATACCACAGCAGATTGCTTAAATAATGTAGCAGAGTCCTTAAATAATGCAACATAGTCCTTAAATAATGCAGCAGAGTCCTTAAATAATGCAACAAAGTCCTTAAATAATGCAGCAGAGTCCTTAAATACTGAAGCAGAGTCCTTAAATATTGCAGCAAAGTCCTTAAATAATGCAGCAGAGTCCTTAAATACTGAAGCAGAGTCCTTAAATATTGCAGCAAAGTACTTAAATAATGCAGCAAAGTCCTTAAATAATGCAGCAGAGTCCTTAAATACCGCAGCAGAGTGCTTAAATAATGCAGCAGAGTCCTTAAATAATGCAACAAAGTCTTTAAATAATGCAGCAGAGTCCTTAAATACAAAGTCCTTAAGTAATAATGCAGAGTCCTTAAATACCGCAGCAGAGTCCTTAAATAATGCAACAGAGTTCTAAAATGCTTCAGCAGAGTCATTAAATAATGCAGCAGAGTCCTTAAATAATGCAGCAGAGTCCTTAAATAATGCAACAAAGTCCTTAAATAATGCAGCAGAGTCCTGAAATACTGAAGCAGAGTCCTTATCTTTGCAGCAAAGTCCTTAAATACCGCAGCAGAGTCATTAAATAATGCAGCAAAGTCCTTAAATAATGCAGCAGAGTCCTTAAATACCACAGCAGATTGCTTAAATAATGTAGCAGAGTCCTTAAATATTGCAGCAAAGTCCTTAAATAATGCAGCAGAGTCCTTAAATACCGCAGCAGAGTCCTTAAATATTGCAGCAAAGTACTTAAATAATGCAGCAGAGTCCTTAAATAATGCAACAAAGTCCTTAAATAATGCAGCAGAATCCTTAAATAATGCAACAAAGTCCTTAAGTAATAATGAAGAGTCCGTAAATACCGCAGCAGAGTCATTAAATAATGCAGCAAAGTCCTTAAATAATGCAGCAGAGTCCTTAAGTACCGCAGCAGAGTGCTTAAATAATGCAACAGAGTCCTCAAATGCTTCAGCAGAGTCATGAAATAATGCAGCATAGTCCTTAAATAATGCAGCAGAGACCTTAAATAATGCAACAAAGTCCTTAAATAATGCAGCAGAGTCCTTAAATAATGCAGCAAAGTCCTTAAATAATGCTGCAGAGTCCTTAAATATTGCAGCAAATTCCTTAAATAATGCAGCAGAGTCCTTAAATACCGCAGCAGAGTCCTTACATAATGCAACAAAGTCACTAAATAATGCAGCAGAGTCCTTAAATAATGAAGCAGAGTCCTTAAATAATGCAGCAAATTCCTTAAATAATGTAGCAGAGTCCTTAAAAAATGCAACAAAATCCTTAAATAATGCAGCAGAATCCTTAAATAATGCAGCAAAGTCCTTAAATAATGCAACAGAGTCCTTAAATACTGAAGCAGAGTCCTTAAATAATGCAGCAGAGTCCTTAAATAATGCAGCAGAGTTCAAAAATGCTTCAGCAGAGTCCTTAAATATTGCAACAAAGTCCTAAAATAATGCAGCAGAATCCTTAAATACCGCAGCAGAGTCCTTAAATATTGCAGCAAAGTACTTAAATAAGGCAGCAGAGTCCTTAAATAATGCAACAAAGTCCTTCAATAATGCAGCATAGTCCTTAACTAATGCAACAAAGTCCTTAAGTAATAATGCAGAGTCCTTAAATACCGCAGCAGAGTCATTAAATAATGCAGCAAAGTCCTTAAGTAATAATGCAGAGTCCTTAAATACCGCAGCAGAGTCATTAAATAATGCAGCAAAGTCCTTAAATAATGCAGCAGAGTCCGTAAATACCGGAGCAGAGTGCTTAAATGATGCAGCAGGGTCCTTAAATAATGCAGCAGAGTTATTAAATAATGAAGCAGAGTCCTTAAATAATGCAGCAAATTCCTTAAATAATGCAGCAGAGTCCTTAAATAATGCAACAAAGTCCCTAAATAATGCAGCAGAGTCCTTAAATAATGAAGCAAATTCCTTAAATAATGTAGCAGAGTCCTTAAATAATGCAACAAAGTCCTTAAATAATGAAGCAGAATCCTTAAATAATGCAACAAAGTCCTTAAGTAATAATGCAGAGTCCTTAAATACAGCAGCAGAGTCATTAAATAATGCAGCAAAGTCCTTAAATAATGCAGCAGAGTCCTTAAATACCGCAGCATAGTACTTAAATAATGCAGCAGAGTCCTTAAATAATGCAGCAGAGTTATTAAATAATGCAGCAGAGTCCTTAAATAATACAGCAAATTCCTTAAATAATG
Organism: Phyllobates terribilis; assembly: GCF_046119375.1. Taxonomy (NCBI): domain Eukaryota; kingdom Metazoa; phylum Chordata; class Amphibia; order Anura; family Dendrobatidae; genus Phyllobates; species Phyllobates terribilis. The sequence continues at coordinate 3,725,690 of NW_027362840.1, read as the reverse complement.
CAGCAGAGTCCTTAAATAATGCAACAAAGTCCCTAAATAATGCAGCAGAGTCCTTAAATAATGAAGCAGAGTTCTTAAATAATGCAGCAAATTCCTTAAATAATGTAGCAGAGTCCTTAAAAAATGCAACAAAATCCTTAAATAATGCAGCAGAATCCTTAAATAATGCAGCAAAGTCCTTAAATAATGCAGCAGAGTCCTTAAATACTGAAGCAGAGTCCTTAAATAATGCAACAAAGGCCTTAAATAATGCAGCAGAGTCCTTAAGTAATGCAACAGAGTTCTAAAATGCTTCAGCAGAGTCCTTAAATAATGCAGCAGAGTCCTTAAATAATGCAACAAAGTCTTTAAATAATGCAGCAGAGTCCTTAAATACTGAAGCAGAGTCCTAAAATATTGCAGCAAAGTACTTAAATAATGCAGCAGAGTCCTTAAATAATGCAACAAAGTCCTTAAATAATGAAGCAGAGTCCTTAAATAATGCAACAAAGTCCTTAAATAATGAAGCAGAATCCTTAAATAATGCAACAAAGTCCTTAAGTAATAATGCAGAGTCCTTAAATAACGCAGCAGAGTCATTAAATAATGCAGCAAAGTCCTTAAATAATGCAGCAGAGTCCTTAAATACCGCAGCAGAGTGCTTAAATAATGCAGCAGAGTCCTTAAATAATGCAGCAGAGTTATTAAATAATGCAGCAGAGTCCTTAAATAATGCGGCAAATTCGTTAAATAATGCAGCAGAGTCCTTAAATAATGCAACAAAGTCCATAAATAATGCAGCAGAGTCATTAAATAATGCAGCAAAGTTCATAAATAATGCAGCAGAGTCCTTAAATATGGAGCAAATTCCTTAAATACTGCAGCAGAGTCCTTAAATAATGCAACAAAGTTCAAAAATAATGCAGCAGAGTCCTCAAAAGCTTCAGAAGAGTCATTAAATAATGCAGCAGAGTCCTTAAATAATGTAGCAAATTCATTAAATAATGCAGCAGAGACCTTAAAAAATGCAACAAAGTCCTTAAATAATGCAGCCGAGTCCTTACATAATGCAACAAATTCCTTAAATAATGCAGCAGAGTCCTTAAATACCGAAGCCGATTACTTAAATAATTCAGCAAAGTCCTTAAATAATGCAGCAGAGTTCTTAAGTGCCACAGCAGAGTCCTTAAATACCGCAGCGGAGTGCTTAAATAATGCAGCAGAGTCCTTAAATAATGCAGCACCGTCCTTAAATAATGCAACAAAGTCTTTAAATAATGCAGCAGAGTCCTTAAATACTGAAGCAGAGTCCTTAAATATTGCAGCAAAGTACTTAAATAATGCAGCAGAGTCCTTAAATAATGCAACAAAGTCCTTAAATAATGAAGCAGAATGATTAAATAATGCAACAAAGTCCTTAAGTAATAATGCAGAGTCCTTAAATACCGCAGCAGAGTCATTAAATAATGCAGCAAAGTCCTTAAATAATGCAGCAGAGTACTTACATACCGGAGCAGAGTGCTTAAATAATGCAGCAGAGTCCTTAAATAATGCAGCAGAGTTATTAAATAATGCAGCAGAGTCCTTAAATAATGCAGCAAATTCCTTAAATAATGCAGCAGAGTCCTTAAATAATGCAACAAAGTCCCTAAATAATGCAGCAGAGTCCTTAAATAATGCAGCAAATTCCTTAAATAATGCAGCAGAGTCCTTAAAAAATGCAACAAAATCCTTAAATAATGCAGCAGAATCCTTAAATAATGCAGCAAAGTCCTTAAATAATGCAGCAGAGTCCTTAAATAATGCAACAGAGTTCTAAAATGCTTCAGCAGAGTCATTAAATAATGCAGCAGAGTCCTTAAATAATGCAGCAGAGTCCTTAAATAATGCTACAAAGTCTTTAAATAATGCAGCAGAGTCCTTAAATACTGAAGCAGAGTCCTTAAATATTGCAGCAAAGTACTTAAATAATGGAGCAGAGTCCTTAAATAATGCAACAAAGTCCTTAAATAATGAAGCAGAATCCTTAAATAATGCAACAAAGTCCTTAAGTAATAATGCAGAGTCCTTAAATACCTCAGCAGAGTCATTAAATAATGCAGCAAAGTCCTTAAATAATGCAGCAGAGTCCTTAAATAATGCAACAAAGTCCATAAATAATGCAGCAGAGTCATTAAATAATGCAGCAAAGTCCATAAATAATGCAGCAGAGTCCTTAAATATGGAGCAAATTCCTTATATACTGCAGCAGAGTCCTTAAATAATGCAACAAAGTTCTAAAATAATGCAGCAGAGTCCTGAAAAGCTTCAGAAGAGTCATTAAATAATGCAGCAGAGTCCTTAAATAATGTAGCAAATTCATTAAATAATGCAGCAGAGTTCTTAAGTGCCACAGCAGAGTCCTTAAATACTGCAGCGGAGTGCTTAAATAATGCAGCAGAGTCCTTAAATAATGCAGCACCATCCTTAAATAATGCAGCAAAGTCCTTAAATACTGAAGCAGAGTCCTTAAATATTGCAAAAAAAGTCCTAAAATAATGCAGCAGAATCCTTAAATACCGCTGCAGAGTCCTTAAATATTACAGCAAAGTACTTAAATAATGCAGCAGAGTCCTTAAATAATGCAACAAAGTCCTTAAATAATGCAGCATAGTCCTTAACTAATGCAACAAAGTCTATAAATAATGCAGCAGAGTCCTTAAATAATGCAGCAAAGTCTTTAAATAATGCAGCAGAGTCCTTAGATAATGCAGCAACGTCCTTAAATAATGCAGCAGAGTCCTTAAATAACGCAGCAGAGTACTTAAATAATTCAGCTAAGTCCTTAAATAATGCAGCAGAGTCCTCAAATGCTTCAGCAGAGTGAATACATAATGCAGCAGAGTCCTTAAATAATGCAACAAAGTCCTTAAATAATGCAGCAGAGTCCTTAAATAATGCAGCAAAGTCCTTAAATAAAGCAGCAGAGTCCTTAAATAATGCAACAAAGTCCTTAAATAATGCAGCAGAGTCCTTAAATACTGAAGCAGAGTCCTTATCTTTGCAGCAAAGTCCTTAAATACCGCAGCAGAGTCATTAAATAATGCAGCAAAGTCCTTAAATAATGCAGCAGAGTCCTTAAATACCACAGCAGATTGCTTAAATAATGTAGCAGAGTCCTTAAATAATGCAACAGAGTCCTTAAATAATGCAGCAGAGTCCTTAAATAATGCAACAAAGTCCTTAAATAATGCAGCAGAGTCCTTAAATACCGCAGCAGAGTGCTTAAATAATGCAGCAGAGTCCTTAAATAATGCAACAAAGTCTTTAAATAATGCAGCAGAGTCCTTAAATACAAAGTCCTTAAGTAATAATGCAGAGTCCTTAAATACCGCAGCAGAGTCCTTAAATAATGCAACAGAGTTCTAAAATGCTTCAGCAGAGTCATTAAATAATGCAGCAGAGTCCTTAAATAATGCAGCAGAGTCCTTAAATAATGCAACAAAGTCCTTAAATAATGCAGCAGAGTCCTGAAATACTGAAGCAGAGTCCTTATCTTTGCAGCAAAGTCCTTAAATACCGCAGCAGAGTCATTAAATAATGCAGCAAAGTCCTTAAATAATGCAGCAGAGTCCTTAAATACCACAGCAGATTGCTTAAATAATGTAGCAGAGTCCTTAAATATTGCAGCAAAGTCCTTAAATAATGCAGCAGAGTCCTTAAATACCGCAGCAGAGTCCTTAAATATTGCAGCAAAGTACTTAAATAATGCAGCAGAGTCCTTAAATAATGCAACAAAGTCCTTAAATAATGCAGCAGAATCCTTAAATAATGCAACAAAGTCCTTAAGTAATAATGAAGAGTCCGTAAATACCGCAGCAGAGTCATTAAATAATGCAGCAAAGTCCTTAAATAATGCAGCAGAGTCCTTAAGTACCGCAGCAGAGTGCTTAAATAATGCAACAGAGTCCTCAAATGCTTCAGCAGAGTCATGAAATAATGCAGCATAGTCCTTAAATAATGCAGCAGAGACCTTAAATAATGCAACAAAGTCCTTAAATAATGCAGCAGAGTCCTTAAATAATGCAGCAAAGTCCTTAAATAATGCTGCAGAGTCCTTAAATATTGCAGCAAATTCCTTAAATAATGCAGCAGAGTCCTTAAATACCGCAGCAGAGTCCTTACATAATGCAACAAAGTCACTAAATAATGCAGCAGAGTCCTTAAATAATGAAGCAGAGTCCTTAAATAATGCAGCAAATTCCTTAAATAATGTAGCAGAGTCCTTAAAAAATGCAACAAAATCCTTAAATAATGCAGCAGAATCCTTAAATAATGCAGCAAAGTCCTTAAATAATGCAACAGAGTCCTTAAATACTGAAGCAGAGTCCTTAAATAATGCAGCAGAGTCCTTAAATAATGCAGCAGAGTTCAAAAATGCTTCAGCAGAGTCCTTAAATATTGCAACAAAGTCCTAAAATAATGCAGCAGAATCCTTAAATACCGCAGCAGAGTCCTTAAATATTGCAGCAAAGTACTTAAATAAGGCAGCAGAGTCCTTAAATAATGCAACAAAGTCCTTCAATAATGCAGCATAGTCCTTAACTAATGCAACAAAGTCCTTAAGTAATAATGCAGAGTCCTTAAATACCGCAGCAGAGTCATTAAATAATGCAGCAAAGTCCTTAAGTAATAATGCAGAGTCCTTAAATACCGCAGCAGAGTCATTAAATAATGCAGCAAAGTCCTTAAATAATGCAGCAGAGTCCGTAAATACCGGAGCAGAGTGCTTAAATGATGCAGCAGGGTCCTTAAATAATGCAGCAGAGTTATTAAATAATGAAGCAGAGTCCTTAAATAATGCAGCAAATTCCTTAAATAATGCAGCAGAGTCCTTAAATAATGCAACAAAGTCCCTAAATAATGCAGCAGAGTCCTTAAATAATGAAGCAAATTCCTTAAATAATGTAGCAGAGTCCTTAAATAATGCAACAAAGTCCTTAAATAATGAAGCAGAATCCTTAAATAATGCAACAAAGTCCTTAAGTAATAATGCAGAGTCCTTAAATACAGCAGCAGAGTCATTAAATAATGCAGCAAAGTCCTTAAATAATGCAGCAGAGTCCTTAAATACCGCAGCATAGTACTTAAATAATGCAGCAGAGTCCTTAAATAATGCAGCAGAGTTATTAAATAATGCAGCAGAGTCCTTAAATAATACAGCAAATTCCTTAAATAATGCAGCAGAGTCCTTAAATAATGCAACAAAGTCCCTAAATAATGCAGCAGAGTCCTTAAATAATGAAGCAGAGTTCTTAAATAATGCAGCAAATTCCTTAAATAATGTAGCAGAGTCCTTAAAAAATGCAACAAAATCCTTAAATAATGCAGCAGAATCCTTAAATAATGCAGCAAAGTCCTTAAATAATGCAGCAGAGTCCTTAAATACTGAAGCAGAGTCCTTAAATAATGCAACAAAGGCCTTAAATAATGCAGCAGAGTCCTTAAGTAATGCAACAGAGTTCTAAAATGCTTCAGCAGAGTCCTTAAATAATGCAGCAGAGTCCTTAAATAATGCAACAAAGTCTTTAAATAATGCAGCAGAGTCCTTAAATACTGAAGCAGAGTCCTAAAATATTGCAGCAAAGTACTTAAATAATGCAGCAGAGTCCTTAAATAATGCAACAAAGTCCTTAAATAATGAAGCAGAGTCCTTAAATAATGCAACAAAGTCCTTAAATAATGAAGCAGAATCCTTAAATAATGCAACAAAGTCCTTAAGTAATAATGCAGAGTCCTTAAATAACGCAGCAGAGTCATTAAATAATGCAGCAAAGTCCTTAAATAATGCAGCAGAGTCCTTAAATACCGCAGCAGAGTGCTTAAATAATGCAGCAGAGTCCTTAAATAATGCAGCAGAGTTATTAAATAATGCAGCAGAGTCCTTAAATAATGCGGCAAATTCGTTAAATAATGCAGCAGAGTCCTTAAATAATGCAACAAAGTCCATAAATAATGCAGCAGAGTCATTAAATAATGCAGCAAAGTTCATAAATAATGCAGCAGAGTCCTTAAATATGGAGCAAATTCCTTAAATACTGCAGCAGAGTCCTTAAATAATGCAACAAAGTTCAAAAATAATGCAGCAGAGTCCTCAAAAGCTTCAGAAGAGTCATTAAATAATGCAGCAGAGTCCTTAAATAATGTAGCAAATTCATTAAATAATGCAGCAGAGACCTTAAAAAATGCAACAAAGTCCTTAAATAATGCAGCCGAGTCCTTACATAATGCAACAAATTCCTTAAATAATGCAGCAGAGTCCTTAAATACCGAAGCCGATTACTTAAATAATTCAGCAAAGTCCTTAAATAATGCAGCAGAGTTCTTAAGTGCCACAGCAGAGTCCTTAAATACCGCAGCGGAGTGCTTAAATAATGCAGCAGAGTCCTTAAATAATGCAGCACCGTCCTTAAATAATGCAACAAAGTCTTTAAATAATGCAGCAGAGTCCTTAAATACTGAAGCAGAGTCCTTAAATATTGCAGCAAAGTACTTAAATAATGCAGCAGAGTCCTTAAATAATGCAACAAAGTCCTTAAATAATGAAGCAGAATGATTAAATAATGCAACAAAGTCCTTAAGTAATAATGCAGAGTCCTTAAATACCGCAGCAGAGTCATTAAATAATGCAGCAAAGTCCTTAAATAATGCAGCAGAGTACTTACATACCGGAGCAGAGTGCTTAAATAATGCAGCAGAGTCCTTAAATAATGCAGCAGAGTTATTAAATAATGCAGCAGAGTCCTTAAATAATGCAGCAAATTCCTTAAATAATGCAGCAGAGTCCTTAAATAATGCAACAAAGTCCCTAAATAATGCAGCAGAGTCCTTAAATAATGCAGCAAATTCCTTAAATAATGCAGCAGAGTCCTTAAAAAATGCAACAAAATCCTTAAATAATGCAGCAGAATCCTTAAATAATGCAGCAAAGTCCTTAAATAATGCAGCAGAGTCCTTAAATAATGCAACAGAGTTCTAAAATGCTTCAGCAGAGTCATTAAATAATGCAGCAGAGTCCTTAAATAATGCAGCAGAGTCCTTAAATAATGCTACAAAGTCTTTAAATAATGCAGCAGAGTCCTTAAATACTGAAGCAGAGTCCTTAAATATTGCAGCAAAGTACTTAAATAATGGAGCAGAGTCCTTAAATAATGCAACAAAGTCCTTAAATAATGAAGCAGAATCCTTAAATAATGCAACAAAGTCCTTAAGTAATAATGCAGAGTCCTTAAATACCTCAGCAGAGTCATTAAATAATGCAGCAAAGTCCTTAAATAATGCAGCAGAGTCCTTAAATAATGCAACAAAGTCCATAAATAATGCAGCAGAGTCATTAAATAATGCAGCAAAGTCCATAAATAATGCAGCAGAGTCCTTAAATATGGAGCAAATTCCTTATATACTGCAGCAGAGTCCTTAAATAATGCAACAAAGTTCTAAAATAATGCAGCAGAGTCCTGAAAAGCTTCAGAAGAGTCATTAAATAATGCAGCAGAGTCCTTAAATAATGTAGCAAATTCATTAAATAATGCAGCAGAGTTCTTAAGTGCCACAGCAGAGTCCTTAAATACTGCAGCGGAGTGCTTAAATAATGCAGCAGAGTCCTTAAATAATGCAGCACCATCCTTAAATAATGCAGCAAAGTCCTTAAATACTGAAGCAGAGTCCTTAAATATTGCAAAAAAAGTCCTAAAATAATGCAGCAGAATCCTTAAATACCGCTGCAGAGTCCTTAAATATTACAGCAAAGTACTTAAATAATGCAGCAGAGTCCTTAAATAATGCAACAAAGTCCTTAAATAATGCAGCATAGTCCTTAACTAATGCAACAAAGTCTATAAATAATGCAGCAGAGTCCTTAAATAATGCAGCAAAGTCTTTAAATAATGCAGCAGAGTCCTTAGATAATGCAGCAACGTCCTTAAATAATGCAGCAGAGTCCTTAAATAACGCAGCAGAGTACTTAAATAATTCAGCTAAGTCCTTAAATAATGCAGCAGAGTCCTCAAATGCTTCAGCAGAGTGAATACATAATGCAGCAGAGTCCTTAAATAATGCAACAAAGTCCTTAAATAATGCAGCAGAGTCCTTAAATAATGCAGCAAAGTCCTTAAATAAAGCAGCAGAGTCCTTAAATAATGCAACAAAGTCCTTAAATAATGCAGCAGAGTCCTTAAATACTGAAGCAGAGTCCTTATCTTTGCAGCAAAGTCCTTAAATACCGCAGCAGAGTCATTAAATAATGCAGCAAAGTCCTTAAATAATGCAGCAGAGTCCTTAAATACCACAGCAGATTGCTTAAATAATGTAGCAGAGTCCTTAAATAATGCAACAGAGTCCTTAAATAATGCAGCAGAGTCCTTAAATAATGCAACAAAGTCCTTAAATAATGCAGCAGAGTCCTTAAATACTGAAGCAGAGTCCTTAAATATTGCAGCAAAGTCTTTAAATAATGCAGCAGAGTCCTTAAATACCGCAGCAGAGTCCTTAAATATTGCAGCAAAGTACTTAAATAATGCAGCAGAGTCCTTAAATAATGCAACAAAGTCCTTAAATAATTCAGCAGAATCCTTAAATAATGCAACAAAGTCCTTAAGTAATAATGAAGAGTCCTTAAATACCGCAGCAGAGTCATTAAATAATGCAGCAAAGTCCTTAAATAATGCAGCAGAGTGCTTAAGTACCGCAGCAGAGTGCTTAAATAATGCAACAGAGTCTTCAAATGCTTCAGCAGAGTCATGAAATAATGCAGCATAGTCCTTAAATAATGCAGCAAATTCATTAAATAATGCAGCAGAGACTTTAAATAATGCAACAAAGTCCTTAAATAATGCAGCAGAGTCCTTAAATAATGCTGCAGAGTCCTTAAATATTGCAGCAAATTCCTTAAATAATGCAGCAGAGTCCTTAAATACCGCAGCAGAGTCCTTACATAATGCAACAAAGTCACTAAATAATGCAGCAGAGTCCTTAAATAATGAAGCAGAGTCCTTAAATAATGCAGCAAATTCCTTAAATAATGTAGCAGAGTCCTTAAAAAATGCAACAAAATCCTTAAATAATGCAGCAGAATCCTTAAATAATGCAGCAAAGTCCTTAAATAATGCAACAGAGTCCTTAAATACTGAAGCAGAGTCCTTAAATAATGCAACAGAGTTCTAAAATGCTTCAGCAGAGTCATTAAATAATGCAGCAGAGTCCTTAAATAATGCAGCAGAGTCCTTAAATAATGCAGCAAAGTCCTTAAATACTGAAGCAGAGTCGTTAAATAATGCAACAAAGTCCTAAAATAATGCAGCAGAGTCCTTAAATACCGCAGCAGAGTCGTTAAATATTGCAGCAAAGTACTTAAATAATGCAGCAGAGTCCTTAAATAATGCAGCAGAGTTCAAAAATGCTTCAGCAGAGTCCTTAAATATTGCAACAAAGTCCTAAAATAATGCAGCAGAATCCTTAAATACCGCAGCAGAGTCCTTAAATATTGCAGCAAAGTACTTAAATAAGGCAGCAGAGTCCTTAAATAATGCAACAAAGTCCTTCAATAATGCAGCATAGTCCTTAACTAATGCAACAAAGTCAATAAATAATGCAGCAGAGTCCTTAAATAATGCAGCAACGTCCTTAAATAATGCAGCAGAGTCCTTAGATAATGCAACAACGTCCTTAAATAATGCAGCAGAGTCCTTAAATACCGCAGCAGAGTACTTAAATAATTCAGCAAAGTCCTTAAATAATGCAGCAGAGTCCTTAAATAATGCAGCAGAGTCCTCAAATGCTTCAGCAGAGTCAATACATAATGCAGCAGAGTCCTTAAATAATGCAACAAAGTCCTTAAATAATGCAGCAGAGTCCTTAAATAATGCAGCAAAGTCCTTAAATAAAGCAGCAGAGTCCTTACATAATGCAACAAAGTCCTTAAATAATGCAGCCGAGTCCTTAAATACTGAAGCAGAGTCCTTAAATTTGCAGCAAAGTCCTTAAATACCGCAGCAGAGTCATTAAGTAATGCAGCAAAGTCCTTAAATAATGCAGCAGAGTCCTTAAATACCGCAGCAGAGTGCTTAAATAATGCAGCAGAGTCCTTAAATACTGCAGCAGAGTTATTAAATAATGCAGCAGAGTCCGTAAATAATGCGGCAAATTCCTTAAATAATGCAGCAGAGTCCTTAAATAATGCAACAAAGTCCATAAATAATGCAGCAGAGTCATTAAATAATGCTGCAAAGTCCATAAATAATGCAGCAGAGTCCTTAAATATGGAGCAAATTCCTTAAATACTGCAGCAGAGTCCTTAAATAATGCAACAAAGTTCTAAAATAATGCAGCAGAGTCCTCAAAAGCTTCAGAAGAGTCATTAAATAATGCAGCAGAGTCCTTAAATAATGTAGCAAATTCATTAAATAATGCAGCAGAGACATTAAATAATGCAACAAAGTCCTTAAATAATGCAGCCGAGTCCTTACATAATGCAACAAATTCCTTAAATAATGCAGCAGAGTCCTTAAATACCGCAGCCGATTACTTAAATAATTCAGCAAAGTCCTTAAATTATGCAGCAGAGTTCTTAAGTGCCACAGCAGAGTCCTTAAATACCGCAGCGGAGTGCTTAAATAATGCAGCAGAGTCCTTAAATAATGCAGCACCGTCCTTAAATAATGCAACAAAGTCTTTAAATAATGCAGCAGAGTCCTTAAATACTGAAGCAGAGTCCTTAAATATTGCAGCAAAGTATTTAAATAATGCAGCAGAGTCCTTAAATAATGCAACAAAGTCCTTAAATAATGAAGCAGAATCCTTAAATAATGCAACAAAGTCCTTAAGTAATAATGCAGAGTCCTTAAATACCGCAGCAGAGTCATTAAATAATGCAGCAAAGTCCTTAAATAATGCAGCAGAGTCCGTAAATACCGGAGCAGAGTGCTTAAATGATGCAGCAGGGTCCTTAAATAATGCAGCAGAGTTATTAAATAATGAAGCAGAGTCCTTAAATAATGCAGCAAATTCCTTAAATAATGCAGCAGAGTCCTTAAATAATGCAACAAAGTCCCTAAATAATGCAGCAGAGTCCTTAAATAATGAAGCAAATTCCTTAAATAATGTAGCAGAGTCCTTAAATAATGCAACAAAGTCCTTAAATAATGAAGCAGAATCCTTAAATAATGCAACAAAGTCCTTAAGTAATAATGCAGAGTCCTTAAATACAGCAGCAGAGTCATTAAATAATGCAGCAAAGTCCTTAAATAATGCAGCAGAGTCCTTAAATACCGCAGCATAGTACTTAAATAATGCAGCAGAGTCCTTAAATAATGCAGCAGAGTTATTAAATAATGCAGCAGAGTCCTTAAATAATACAGCAAATTCCTTAAATAATGCAGCAGAGTCCTTAAATAATGCAACAAAGTCCCTAAATAATGCAGCAGAGTCCTTAAATAATGAAGCAGAGTTCTTAAATAATGCAGCAAATTCCTTAAATAATGTAGCAGAGTCCTTAAAAAATGCAACAAAATCCTTAAATAATGCAGCAGAATCCTTAAATAATGCAGCAAAGTCCTTAAATAATGCAGCAGAGTCCTTAAATACTGAAGCAGAGTCCTTAAATAATGCAACAAAGGCCTTAAATAATGCAGCAGAGTCCTTAAGTAATGCAACAGAGTTCTAAAATGCTTCAGCAGAGTCCTTAAATAATGCAGCAGAGTCCTTAAATAATGCAACAAAGTCTTTAAATAATGCAGCAGAGTCCTTAAATACTGAAGCAGAGTCCTAAAATATTGCAGCAAAGTACTTAAATAATGCAGCAGAGTCCTTAAATAATGCAACAAAGTCCTTAAATAATGAAGCAGAGTCCTTAAATAATGCAACAAAGTCCTTAAATAATGAAGCAGAATCCTTAAATAATGCAACAAAGTCCTTAAGTAATAATGCAGAGTCCTTAAATAACGCAGCAGAGTCATTAAATAATGCAGCAAAGTCCTTAAATAATGCAGCAGAGTCCTTAAATACCGCAGCAGAGTGCTTAAATAATGCAGCAGAGTCCTTAAATAATGCAGCAGAGTTATTAAATAATGCAGCAGAGTCCTTAAATAATGCGGCAAATTCCTTAAATAATGCAGCAGAGTCCTTAAATAATGCAACAAAGTCCATAAATAATGCAGCAGAGTCATTAAATAATGCAGCAAAGTTCATAAATAATGCAGCAGAGTCCTTAAATATGGAGCAAATTCCTTAAATACTGCAGCAGAGTCCTTAAATAATGCAACAAAGTTCAAAAATAATGCAGCAGAGTCCTCAAAAGCTTCAGAAGAGTCATTAAATAATGCAGCAGAGTCCTTAAATAATGTAGCAAATTCATTAAATAATGCAGCAGAGCCCTTAAAAAAAACAACAAAGTCCTTAAATAATGCAGCCGAGTCCTTACATAATGCAACAAATTCCTTAAATAATGCAGCAGAGTCCTTAAATACCGAAGCCGATTACTTAAATAATTCAGCAAAGTCCTTAAATAATGCAGCAGAGTTCTTAAGTGCCACAGCAGAGTCCTTAAATACCGCAGCGGAGTGCTTAAATAATGCAGCAGAGTCCTTAAATAATGCAGCACCGTCCTTAAATAATGCAACAAAGTCTTTAAATAATGCAGCAGAGTCCTTAAATACTGAAGCAGAGTCCTTAAATATTGCAGCAAAGTACTTAAATAATGCAGCAGAGTCCTTAAATAATGCAACAAAGTCCTTAAATAATGAAGCAGAATGATTAAATAATGCAACAAAGTCCTTAAGTAATAATGCAGAGTCCTTAAATACCTCAGCAGAGTCATTAAATAATGCAGCAAAGTCCTTAAATAATGCAGCAGAGTACTTACATACCGGAGCAGAGTGCTTAAATAATGCAGCAGAGTCCTTAAATAATGCAGCAGAGTTATTAAATAATGCAGCAGAGTCCTTAAATAATGCAGCAAATTCCTTAAATAATGCAGCAGAGTCCTTAAATAATGCAACAAAGTCCCTAAATAATGCAGCAGAGTCCTTAAATAATGCAGCAAATTCCTTAAATAATGCAGCAGAGTCCTTAAAAAATGCAACAAAATCCTTAAATAATGCAGCAGAATCCTTAAATAATGCAGCAAAGTCCTTAAATAATGCAGCAGAGTCCTTAAATAATGCAACAGAGTTCTAAAATGCTTCAGCAGAGTCATTAAATAATGCAGCAGAGTCCTTAAATAATGCAGCAGAGTCCTTAAATAATGCAACAAAGTCTTTAAATAATGCAGCAGAGTCCTTAAATACTGAAGCAGAGTCCTTAAATATTGCAGCAAAGTACTTAAATAATGGAGCAGAGTCCTTAAATAATGCAACAAAGTCCTTAAATAATGAAGCAGAATCCTTAAATAATGCAACAAAGTCCTTAAGTAATAATGCAGAGTCCTTAAATACCTCAGCAGAGTCATTAAATAATGCAGCAAAGTCCTTAAATAATGCAGCAGAGTCCTTAAATAATGCAACAAAGTCCATAAATAATGCAGCAGAGTCATTAAATAATGCAGCAAAGTCCATAAATAATGCAGCAGAGTCCTTAAATATGGAGCAAATTCCTTATATACTGCAGCAGAGTCCTTAAATAATGCAACAAAGTTCTAAAATAATGCAGCAGAGTCCTGAAAAGCTTCAGAAGAGTCATTAAATAATGCAGCAGAGTCCTTAAATAATGTAGCAAATTCATTAAATAATGCAGCAGAGTTCTTAAGTGCCACAGCAGAGTCCTTAAATACTGCAGCGGAGTGCTTAAATAATGCAGCAGAGTCCTTAAATAATGCAGCACCATCCTTAAATAATGCAGCAAAGTCCTTATATACTGAAGCAGAGTCCTTAAATATTGCAAAAAAAGTCCTAAAATAATGCAGCAGAATCCTTAAATACCGCTGCAGAGTCCTTAAATATTACAGCAAAGTACTTAAATAATGCAGCAGAGTCCTTAAATAATGCAACAAAGTCCTTAAATAATGCAGCATAGTCCTTAACTAATGCAACAAAGTCTATAAATAATGCAGCAGAGTCCTTAAATAATGCAGCAAAGTCTTTAAATAATGCAGCAGAGTCCTTAGATAATGCAGCAACGTCCTTAAATAATGCAGCAGAGTCCTTAAATAACGCAGCAGAGTACTTAAATAATTCAGCTAAGTCCTTAAATAATGCAGCAGAGTCCTCAAATGCTTCAGCAGAGTGAATACATAATGCAGCAGAGTCCTTAAATAATGCAACAAAGTCCTTAAATAATGCAGCAGAGTCCTTAAATAATGCAGCAAAGTCCTTAAATAAAGCAGCAGAGTAATTAAATAATGCAACAAAGTCCTTAAATAATGCAGCAGAGTCCTTAAATACTGAAGCAGAGTCCTTATCTTTGCAGCAAAGTCCTTAAATACCGCAGCAGAGTCATTAAATAATGCAGCAAAGTCCTTAAATAATGCAGCAGAGTCCTTAAATACCACAGCAGATTGCTTAAATAATGTAGCAGAGTCCTTAAATAATGCAACAGAGTCCTTAAATAATGCAGCAGAGTCCTTAAATAATGCAACAAAGTCCTTAAATAATGCAGCAGAGTCCTTAAATACTGAAGCAGAGTCCTTAAATATTGCAGCAAAGTCTTTAAATAATGCAGCAGAGTCCTTAAATACCGCAGCAGAGTCCTTAAATATTGCAGCAAAGTACTTAAATAATGCAGCAGAGTCCTTAAATAATGCAACAAAGTCCTTAAATAATTCAGCAGAATCCTTAAATAATGCAACAAAGTCCTTAAGTAATAATGAAGAGTCCTTAAATACCGCAGCAGAGTCATTAAATAATGCAGCAAAGTCCTTAAATAATGCAGCAGAGTGCTTAAGTACCGCAGCAGAGTGCTTAAATAATGCAACAGAGTCTTCAAATGCTTCAGCAGAGTCATGAAATAATGCAGCATAGTCCTTAAATAATGCAGCAAATTCATTAAATAATGCAGCAGAGACTTTAAATAATGCAACAAAGTCCTTAAATAATGCAGCAGAGTCCTTAAATAATGCTGCAGAGTCCTTAAATATTGCAGCAAATTCCTTAAATAATGCAGCAGAGTCCTTAAATACCGCAGCAGAGTCCTTACATAATGCAACAAAGTCACTAAATAATGCAGCAGAGTCCTTAAATAATGCAGCAAATTCCTTAAATAATGTAGCAGAGTCCTTAAAAAATGCAACAAAATCCTTAAATAATGCAGCAGAATCCTTAAATAATGCAGCAAAGTCCTTAAATAATGCAACAGAGTCCTTAAATACTGAAGCAGAGTCCTTAAATAATGCAGCAGAGTCCTTAAATAATGCAACAGAGTTCTAAAATGCTTCAGCAGAGTCATTAAATAATGCAGCAGAGTCCTTAAATAATGCAGCAGAGTCCTTAAATAATGCAGCAAAGTCCTTAAATACTGAAGCAGAGTCCTTAAATAATGCAACAAAGTCCTAAAATAATGCAGCAGAGTCCTTAAATACCGCAGCAGAGTCGTTAAATATTGCAGCAAAGTACTTAAATAATGCAGCAGAGTCCTTAAATACCGCAGCAGATTGCTTAAATAATGTAGCAGAGTCCTTAAATAATGCAACAGAGTCCTTAAATAATGCAGCAGAGTCCTTAAATAATGCAACAAAGTCCTTAAATAATGCAGCAGAGTCCTTAAATACTGAAGCAGAGTCCTTAAATATTGCAGCAAAGTCCTTAAATAATGCATCAGAGTCCTTAAATACCGCAGCCGATTACTTAAATAATTCAGCAAAGTCCTTAAATAATGCAGCAGAGTCCTTAAGTGCCACAGCAGAGTCCTTAAATACCGCAGCGGAGTGCTTAAATAATGCAGCAGAGTCCTTAAATAATGCAGCACCATCCTTAAATAATGCAGCAAAGTCCTTAAATACTGAAGCAGAGTCCTTAAATATTGCAAAAAAGTCCTAAAATAATGCAGCAGAATCCTTAAATACCGCAGCAGAGTCCTTAAATATTGCAGCAAAGTACTTAAATAATGCAGCAGAGTCCTTAAATAATGCAACAAAGTCCTTAAATAATGCAGCATAGTCCTTAACTAATGCAACAAAGTCTATAAATAAGGCAGCAGAGTCCTTAAATAATGCAGCAAAGTCCTTAAATAATGCAGCAGAGTCCTTAGATAATGCAACAACGTCCTTAAATAATGCAGCAGAGTCCTTAAATAACGCAGCAGAGTACTTAAATAATTCAGCAAAGTCCTTAAATAATGCAGCAGAGTCCTTAAATAATGCAGCAGAGTCCTCAAATGCTTCAGCAGAGTGAATACATAATGCAGCAGAGTCCTTAAATAATGCAACAAAGTCCTTAAATAATGCAGCAGAGTCCTTAAATAATGCAGCAAAGTCCTTAAATAAAGCAGCAGAGTCCTTAAATAATGCAACAAAGTCCTTAAATAATGCAGCAGAGTCCTTAAATACTGAAGCAGAGTCCATATCTTTGCAGAAAAGTCCTTAAATACCGCAGCAGAGTCATTAAATTATGCAGCAAAGTCCTTAAATAATGCAGCAGAGTCCTTAAATACCGCAGCAGATTGCTTAAATAATGTAGCAGAGTCCTTAAATAATGCAACAGAGTCCTTAAATAATGCAGCAGAGTCCTTAAATAATGCAACAAAGTCCTTAAATAATGCAGCAGAGTCCTTAAAAACTGAAGCAGAGTCCTTAAATATTGCAGCAAAGTCTTTAAATAATGCAGCAGAGTCCTTAAATACCGCAGCAGAGTCCTTAAATATTGCAGCAAAGTACTTAAATAATGCAGCAGAGTCCTAAAATAATGCAACAAAGTCCTTAAATAATGCAGCAGAATCCTTAAATAATGCAACAAAGTCCTTAAGTAATAATGAAGAGTCCTTAAATACCGCAGCAGAGTCATTAAATAATGCAGCAAAGTCCTTAAATAATGCAGCAGAGTCCTTAAATAATGCAGCAAAGTCCTTAAATAATGCTGCAGAGTCCTTAAATATTGCAGCAAATTCCTTAAATAATGCAGCAGAGTCCTTAAATACCGCAGCAGAGTCCTTACATAATGCAACAAAGTCACTAAATAATGCAGCAGAGTCCTTAAATAATGAAGCAGAGTCCTTAAATAATGCAGCAAAGTCCTTAAATAATGCTGCAGAGTCCTTAAATATTGCAGCAAATTCCTTAAATAATGCAGCAGAGTCCTTAAATACCGCAGCAGAGTCCTTACATAATGCAACAAAGTCACTAAATAATGCAGCAGAGTCCTTAAATAATGAAGCAGAGTCCTTAAATAATGCAGCAAATTCCTTAAATAATGTAGCAGAGTCCTTAAAAAATGCAACAAAATCCTTAAATAATGCAGCAGAATCCTTAAATAATGCAGCAAAGTCCTTAAATAATGCAACAGAGTCCTTAAATACTGAAGCAGAGTCCTTAAATAATGCAGCAGAGTCCTTAAATAATGCAGCAGAGTTCTAAAATGCTTCAGCAGAGTCCTTAAATATTGCAACAAAGTCCTAAAATAATGCAGCAGAATCCTTAAATACCGCAGCAGAGTCCTTAAATATTGCAGCAAAGTACTTAAATAAGGCAGCAGAGTCCTTAAATAATGCAACAAAGTCCTTCAATAATGCAGCATAGTCCTTAACTAATGCAACAAAGTCAATAAATAATGCAGCAAAGTCCTTAAATAATGCAGCAACGTCCTTAAATAATGCAGCAGAGTCCTTAGATAATGCAACAACGTCCTTAAATAATGCAGCAGAGTCCTTAAATACCGCAGCAGAGTACTTAAATAATTCAGCAAAGTCCTTAAATAATGCAGCAGAGTCCTTAAATAATGCAGCAGAGTCCTCAAATGCTTCAGCAGAGTCAATACATAATGCAGCAGAGTCCTTAAATAATGCAACAAAGTCCTTAAATAATGCAGCAGAGTCCTTAAATAATGCAGCAAAGTCCTTAAATAAAGCAGCAGAGTCCTTACATAATGCAACAAAGTCCTTAAATAATGCAGCCGAGTCCTTAAATACTGAAGCAGAGTCCTTAAATTTGCAGCAAAGTCCTTAAATACCGCAGCAGAGTCATTAAATAATGCAGCAAAGTCCTTAAATAATGCAGCAGAGTCCTTAAATACCGCAGCAGATTGCTTTAATAATGTAGCAGAGTCCTTAAATAATGCAACAGAGTCCTTAAATAATGCAGCAGAGTCCTTAAATAATGCAACATAGTTCTTAAATAATGCAGCAAAGTCCTTAAATTATGCAGCAGAGTCCTTAAATACCGCAGCAGATTGCTTACATAATGTAGCAGAGTCCTTAAATAATGCAACAGAGTCCTTAAATAATGCAGCAGAGTCCTCAAAAGCTTCAGAAGAGTCATTAAATAATGCAGCAGCGTTCCTAAATAATGTAGCAAATTCATTAAATAATGCAGCAGAGACCTTAAATAATGCAACAAAGTCCTTAAATTATGCAGCCGAGTCCTTAAATAATACAGCAAAGCCCTTAAATAATGCAGCAGAGTCGTTAAGTAATGCAGCAAATTACTTAAATAATGCAGCAGTGTACTTAAATAATGCAACAAAGTCCATAAATAATGAAGCAAAGTCCTTAAATAATGCAGCAGAGTCCTTAAATACCGCAGCAGAGAACTTAAATAATGCAAGAAAGTCCCTAAATAATGCAGTAGAGTCCTTAAATCCTGAAGCAGAGTCCTAAAATAATGCAGCTAATTCCTTAAATAATGCAGTAGAGTCCTTAAATACCGCAGCAGAGTCCTTAAATAATTCAGCAAAGTCCTTAAATAATGCAGCAGAGTCCTTAAATTTTACAGCAGAGTCCTTAAGTGCCACAGCAGAGTCCTTAAATACCGCAGCAGAGTGCTTAAATAATGCAGCAGAGTCCTTAAATAATGCAGCAAAGTCGTTAAATACTGAAGCAGAGTCCTTAAATATTGCAACAAAGTCCTAAAATAATGCAGCAGAGTCCTTAAATACCGCAGCAGAGTCGTTAAATATTGCAGCAAAGTACTTAAATAATGCAGCAGAGTCCTTAAATACCGCAGCAGATTGCTTAAATAATGTAGCAGAGTCATTAAATAATGCAACAGAGTCCTTAAATAATGCAGCAGAGTCCTTAAATAATGCAACAAAGTCCTTAAATAATGCAGCAGAGTCCTTAAATACTGAAGCAGAGTCCTTAAATATTGCAGCAAAGTCCTTAAATAATGCATCAGAGTCCTTAAATACCGCAGCCGATTACTTAAATAATTCAGCAAAGTCCTTAAATAATGCAGCAGAGTCCTTAAGTGCCACAGCAGAGTCCTTAAATACCGCAGCGGAGTGCTTAAATAATGCAGCAGAGTCCTTAAATTATGCAGCACCATCCTTAAATAATGCAGCAAAGTCCTTAAATACTGAAGCAGAGTCCTTAAATATTGCAAAAAAGTCCTAAAATAATGCAGCAGAATCCTTTAATACCGCAGCAGAGTCCTTAAATATTGCAGAAAAGTACTTAAATAATGCAGCAGAGTCCTTAAATAATGCAACAAATTCCTTAAATAATGCAGCATAGTCCTTAACTAATGCAACAAAGTCTATAAATAAGGCAGCAGAGTCCTTAAATAATGCAGCAAAGTCCTTAAATAATGCAGCAGAGTCCTTAGATAATGCAACAACGTCCTTAAATAATGCAGCAGAGTGCTTAAATAACGCAGCAGAGTACTTAAATAATTCAGCAAAGTCCTTAAATAATGCAGCAGAGTCCTTAAATAATGCAGCAGAGTCCTCAAATGCTTCAGCAGGGTGAATACATAATGCAGCAGAGTCCTTAAATAATGCAACAAAGTCCTTAAATAATGCAGCAGAGTCCTTAAATAATGCAGCAAAGTCCTTAAATAAAGCAGCAGAGTCCTTAAATAATGCAACAAAGTCCTTAAATAATGCAGCAGAGTCCTTAAATACTGAAGCAGAGTCCATATCTTTGCAGAAAAGTCCTTAAATACCGCAGCAGAGTCATTAAATTATGCAGCAAAGTCCTTAAATAATGCAGCAGAGTCCTTAAATACCGCAGCAGATTGCTTAAATAATGTAGCAGAGTCCTTAAATAATGCAACAGAGTCCTTAAATAATGCAGCAGAGTCCTTAAATAATGCAACAAAGTCCTTAAATAATGCAGCAGAGTCCTTAAATACTGAAGCAGAGTCCTTAAATATTGCAGCAAAGTCTTTAAATAATGCAGCAGAGTACTTAAATAGCGCAGCAGAGTCCTTAAATATTGCAGCAAAGTACTTAAATAATGCCGCAGAGTCCTTAAATAATGCAACAAAGTCCTTAAATAATGCAGCAGAATCCTTAAATAATGCAACAAAGTCCTTAAGTAATAATGAAGAGTCCTTAAATACCGCAGCAGAGTCATTAAATAATGCAGCAAAGTCCTTAAATAATGCAGCAGAGTCCTTAAGTACCGCAGCAGAGTGCTTAAATAATGCAACAGAGTCATCAAATGCTTCAGCAGAGTCATGAAATAATGCAGCATAGTCCTTAAATAATGCAGCAAATTCATTAAATAATGCAGCAGAGACTTTAAATAATGCAACAAAGTCCTTAAATAATGCAGCAGAGTCCTTAAATAATGCTGCAGAGTCCTTAAATATTGCAGCAAATTCCTTAAATAATGCAGCAGAGTCCTTAAATACCGCAGCAGAGTCCTTACATAATGCAACAAAGTCACTAAATAATGCAGCAGAGTCCTTAAATAATGAAGCAGAGTCCTTAAATAATGCAGCAAATTCCTTAAATAATGTAGCAGAGTCCTTAAAAAATGCAACAAAATCCTTAAATAATGCAGCAGAATCCTTAAATAATGCAGCAAAGTCCTTAAATAATGCAACAGAGTCCTTAAATACTGAAGCAGAGTCCTTAAATAATGCAGCAGAGTCCTTAAATAATGCAACAGAGTTCTAAAATGCTTCAGCAGAGTCATTAAATAATGCAGCAGAGTCCTTAAATAATGCAGCAGAGTCCTTAAATAATGCAACAAATTCCTTAAATAATGCAGCAGAGTCCTGAAATACTGTAGCAGAGTCCTTATATTTGCAGCAAAGTCCTTAAATACCGCAGCAGAGTCATTAAATAATGCAGCAATGTCCTTAAATAATGCAGCAGAGTCCTTAAATACCACAGCAGATTGCTTAAATAATGGAGCAGAGTCCTTAAATAATGCAACATAGTCCTTAAATAATGCAGCAGAGTCCTTAAATAATGCAACAAAGTCCTTAAATAATGCAGCAGAGTCCTTAAATACTGAAGCAGAGTCCTTAAATATTGCAGCAAAGTCCTTAAATAATGCAGCAGAGTCCTTAAATACTGAAGCAGAGTCCTTAAATATTGCAGCAAAGTACTTAAATAATGCAGCAAAGTCCTTAAATAATGCAGCAGAGTCCTTAAATACTGCAGCAGAGTGCTTAAATAATGCAGCAGAGTCCTTAAATAATGCAACAAAGTCTTTAAATAATGCAGCAGAGTCCTTAAATACAAAGTCATTAAGTAATAATGCAGAGTCCTTAAATACCGCAGCAGAGTCCTTAAATAATGCAACAGAGTTCTAAAATGCTTCAGCAGAGTCATTAAATAATGCAGCAGAGTCCTTAAATAATGCAGCAGAGTCCTTAAATAATGCAACAAAGTCCTTAAATAATGCAGCAGAGTCCTGAAATACTGAAGCAGAGTCCTTATCTTTGCAGCAAAGTCCTTAAATACCGCAGCAGAGTCATTAAATAATGCAGCAAAGTCCTTAAATAATGCAGCAGAGTCCTTAAATACCACAGCAGATTGCTTAAATAATGTAGCAGAGTCCTTAAATATTGCAGCAAAGTCCTTAAATAATGCAGCAGAGTCCTTAAATACCGCAGCAGAGTCCTTAAATATTGCAGCAAAGTACTTAAATAATGCAGCAGAGTCCTTAAATAATGCAACAAAGTCCTTAAATAATGCAGCAGAATCCTTAAATAATGCAATAAAGTCCTTAAGTAATAATGAAGAGTCCGTAAATACCGCAGCAGAGTCATTAAATAATGCAGCAAAGTCCTTAAATAATGCAGCAGAGTCCTTAAGTACCGCAGCAGAGTGCTTAAATAATGCAACAGAGTCCTCAAATGCTTCAGCAGAGTCATGAAATAATGCAGCATAGTCCTTAAATAATGCAGCAGAGACCTTAAATAATGCAACAAAGTCCTTAAATAATGCAGCAGAGTCCTTAAATAATGCAGCAAAGTCCTTAAATAATGCTGCAGAGTCCTTAAATATTGCAGCAAATTCCTTAAATAATGCAGCAGAGTCCTTAAATACCGCAGCAGAGTCCTTACATAATGCAACAAAGTCACTAAATAATGCAGCAGAGTCCTTAAATAATGAAGCAGAGTCCTTAAATAATGCAGCAAATTCCTTAAATAATGTAGCAGAGTCCTTAAAAAATGCAACAAAATCCTTAAATAATGCAGCAGAATCCTTAAATAATGCAGCAAAGTCCTTAAATAATGCAACAGAGTCCTTAAATACTGAAGCAGAGTCCTTAAATAATGCAGCAGAGTCCTTAAATAATGCAGCAGAGTTCAAAAATGCTTCAGCAGAGTCCTTAAATATTGCAACAAAGTCCTAAAATAATGCAGCAGAATCCTTAAATACCGCAGCAGAGTCCTTAAATATTGCAGCAAAGTACTTAAATAAGGCAGCAGAGTCCTTAAATAATGCAACAAAGTCCTTCAATAATGCAGCATAGTCCTTAACTAATGCAACAAAGTCAATAAATAATGCAGCAGAGTCCTTAAATAATGCAGCAACGTCCTTAAATAATGCAGCAGAGTCCTTAGATAATGCAACAACGTCCTTAAATAATGCAGCAGAGTCCTTAAATACCGCAGCAGAGTACTTAAATAATTCAGCAAAGTCCTTAAATAATGAAGCAGAGTCCTTAAATAATGCAGCAGAATCCTTAAATACCGCAGCAGAGTCCTTAAATATTGCAGCAAAGTACTTAAATAAGGCAGCAGAGTCCTTAAATAATGCAACAAAGTCCTTCAATAATGCAGCATAGTCCTTAACTAATGCAACAAAGTCAATAAATAATTCAGCAAAGTCCTTAAATAATGCAACAAAGTCCTTAAATAATGCAGCAGAGTCCTTAAATAATGCAGCAAAGTCCTTAAATAAAGCAGCAGAGTCCTTACATAATGCAACAAAGTCCTTAAATAATGCAGCCGAGTCCTTAAATACTGAAGCAGAGTCCTTAAATTTGCAGCAAAGTCCTTAAATACCGCAGCAGAGTCATTAAGTAATGCAGCAAAGTCCTTAAATAATGCAGCAGAGTCCTTAAATACCGCAGCAGAGTGCTTAAATAATGCAGCAGAGTCCTTAAATACTGCAGCAGAGTTATTAAATAATGCAGCAGAGTCCGTAAATAATGCGGCAAATTCCTTAAATAATGCAGCAGAGTCCTTAAATAATGCAACAAAGTCCATAAATAATGCAGCAGAGTCATTAAATAATGCTGCAAAGTCCATAAATAATGCAGCAGAGTCCTTAAATATGGAGCAAATTCCTTAAATACTGCAGCAGAGTCCTTAAATAATGCAACAAAGTTCTAAAATAATGCAACAGAGTCCTCAAAAGCTTCAGAAGAGTCATTAAATAATGCAGCAGAGTCCTTAAATAATGTAGCAAATTCATTAAATAATGCAGCAGAGACCTTAAATAATGCAACAAAGTCCTTAAATAATGCAGCCGAGTCCTTACATAATGCAACAAATTCCTTAAATAATGCAGCAGAGTCCTTAAATACCGCAGCCGATTACTTAAATAATTCAGCAAAGTACTTAAATTATGCAGCAGAGTTCTTAAGTGCCACAGCAGAGTCCTTAAATACCAGAGCGGAGTGCTTAAATAATGCAGCAGAGTCCTTAAATAATGCAGCACCGTCCTTAAATAATGCAACAAAGTCTTTAAATAATGCAGCAGAGTCCTTAAATACTGAAGCAGAGTCCTTAAATATTGCAGCAAAGTATTTAAATAATGCAGCAGAGTCCTTAAATAATGCAACAAAGTCCTTAAATAATGAAGCAGAATCCTTAAATAATGCAACAAAGTCCTTAAATAATAATGCAGAGTCCTTAAATACCGCAGCAGAGTCATTAAATAATGCAGCAAAGTCCTTAAATAATGCAGCAGAGTCCGTAAATACCGGAGCAGAGTGCTTAAATGATGCAGCAGGGTCCTTAAATAATGCAGCAGAGTTATTAAATAATGCAGCAGAGTCCTTAAATAATGCAGCAAATTCCTTAAATAATGCAGCAGAGTCCTTAAATAATGCAACAAAGTCCCTAAATAATGCAGCAGAGTCCTTAAATAATGAAGCAAATTCCTTAAATAATGTAGCAGAGTCCTTAAATAATGCAACAAAGTCCTTAAATAATGAAGCAGAATCCTTAAATAATGCAACAAAGTCCTTAAGTAATGCAGCAGAGTCCTTAAATACTGAAGCAGAGTCCTTAAATAATGCAACAAAGGCCTTAAATAATGCAGCAGAGTCCTTAAGTAATGCAACAGAGTTCTAAAATGCTTCAGCAGAATCCTTAAATAATGCAGCAGAGTCCTTAAATAATGCAACAAAGTCTTTAAATAATGCAGCAGAGTCCTTAAATACTGAAGCAGAGTCCTAAAATATTGCAGCAAAGTACTTAAATAATGCAGCAGAGTCCTTAAATAATGCAACAAAGTCCTTAAATAATGAAGCAGAGTCCTTAAATAATGCAACAAAGTCCTTAAATAATGAAGCAGAATCCTTAAATAATGCAACAAAGTCCTTAAGTAATAATGCAGAGTCCTTAAATAACGCAGCAGAGTCATTAAATAATGCAGCAAAGTCCTTAAATAATGCAGCAGAGTCCTTAAATACCGCAGCAGAGTGCTTAAATAATGCAGCAGAGTCCTTAAATAATGCAGCAGAGTTATTAAATAATGCAGCAGAGTCCTTAAATAATGCGGCAAATTCCTTAAATAATGCAGCAGAGTCCTTAAATAATGCAACAAAGTTCAAAAATAATGCAGCAGAGTCCTCAAAAGCTTCAGAAGAGTCATTAAATAATGCAGCAGAGTCCTTAAATAATGTAGCAAATTCATTAAATAATGCAGCAGAGACCTTAAAAAATGCAACAAAGTCCTTAAATAATGCAGCCGAGTCCTTACATAATGCAACAAATTCCTTAAATAATGCAGCAGAGTCCTTAAATACCGAAGCCGATTACTTAAATAATTCAGCAAAGTCCTTAAATAATGCAGCAGAGTTCTTAAGTGCCACAGCAGAGTCCTTAAATACCGCAGCGGAGTGCTTAAATAATGCAGCAGAGTCCTTAAATAATGCAGCACCGTCCTTAAATAATGCAACAAAGTCTTTAAATAATGCAGCAGAGTCCTTAAATACTGAAGCAGAGTCCTTAAATATTGCAGCAAAGTACTTAAATAATGCAGCAGAGTCCTTAAATAATGCAACAAAGTCCTTAAATAATGAAGCAGAATGATTAAATAATGCAACAAAGTCCTTAAGTAATAATGCAGAGTCCTTAAATACCGCAGCAGAGTAATTAAATAATGCAGCAAAGTCCTTAAATAATGCAGCAGAGTACTTACATACCGGAGCAGAGTGCTTAAATAATGCAGCAGAGTCCTTAAATAATGCAGCAGAGTTATTAAATAATGCAGCAGAGTCCTTAAATAATGCAGCAAATTCCTTAAATAATGCAGCAGAGTCCTTAAATAATGCAACAAAGTCCCTAAATAATGCAGCAGAGTACTTAAATAATGCAGCAAATTCCTTAAATAATGCAGCAGAGTCCTTAAAAAATGCAACAAAATCCTTAAATAATGCAGCAGAATCCTTAAATAATGCAGCAAAGTCCTTAAATAATGCAGCAGAGTCCTTAAATAATGCAACAGAGTTCTAAAATGCTTCAGCAGAGTCATTAAATAATGCAGCAGAGTCCTTAAATAATGCAGCAGAGTCCTTAAATAATGTAACAAAGTCTTTAAATAATGCAGCAGAGTCCTTAAATACTGAAGCAGAGTCCTTAAATATTGCAGCAAAGTACTTAAATAATGGAGCAGAGTCCTTAAATAATGCAACAAAGTCCTTAAATAATGAAGCAGAATCCTTAAATAATGCAACAGAGTTCTAAAATGCTTCAGCAGAATCCTTAAATAATGCAGCAGAGTCCTTAAATAATGCAACAAAGTCTTTAAATAATGCAGCAGAGTCCTTAAATACTGAAGCAGAGTCCTAAAATATTGCAGCAAAGTACTTAAATAATGCAGCAGAGTCCTTAAATAATGCAACAAAGTCCTTAAATAATGAAGCAGAGTCCTTAAATAATGCAACAAAGTCCTTAAATAATGAAGCAGAATCCTTAAATAATGCAACAAAGTCCTTAAGTAATAATGCAGAGTCCTTAAATAACGCAGCAGAGTCATTAAATAATGCAGCAAAGTCCTTAAATAATGCAGCAGAGTCCTTAAATACCGCAGCAGAGTGCTTAAATAATGCAGCAGAGTCCTTAAATAATGCAGCAGAGTTATTAAATAATGCAGCAGAGTCCTTAAATAATGCGGCAAATTCCTTAAATAATGCAGCAGAGTCCTTAAATAATGCAACAAAGTTCAAAAATAATGCAGCAGAGTCCTCAAAAGCTTCAGAAGAGTCATTAAATAATGCAGCAGAGTCCTTAAATAATGTAGCAAATTCATTAAATAATGCAGCAGAGACCTTAAAAAATGCAACAAAGTCCTTAAATAATGCAGCCGAGTCCTTACATAATGCAACAAATTCCTTAAATAATGCAGCAGAGTCCTTAAATACCGAAGCCGATTACTTAAATAATTCAGCAAAGTCCTTAAATAATGCAGCAGAGTTCTTAAGTGCCACAGCAGAGTCCTTAAATACCGCAGCGGAGTGCTTAAATAATGCAGCAGAGTCCTTAAATAATGCAGCACCGTCCTTAAATAATGCAACAAAGTCTTTAAATAATGCAGCAGAGTCCTTAAATACTGAAGCAGAGTCCTTAAATATTGCAGCAAAGTACTTAAATAATGCAGCAGAGTCCTTAAATAATGCAACAAAGTCCTTAAATAATGAAGCAGAATGATTAAATAATGCAACAAAGTCCTTAAGTAATAATGCAGAGTCCTTAAATACCGCAGCAGAGTCATTAAATAATGCAGCAAAGTCCTTAAATAATGCAGCAGAGTACTTACATACCGGAGCAGAGTGCTTAAATAATGCAGCAGAGTCCTTAAATAATGCAGCAGAGTTATTAAATAATGCAGCAGAGTCCTTAAATAATGCAGCAAATTCCTTAAATAATGCAGCAGAGTCCTTAAATAATGCAACAAAGTCCCTAAATAATGCAGCAGAGTACTTAAATAATGCAGCAAATTCCTTAAATAATGCAGCAGAGTCCTTAAAAAATGCAACAAAATCCTTAAATAATGCAGCAGAATCCTTAAATAATGCAGCAAAGTCCTTAAATAATGCAGCAGAGTCCTTAAATAATGCAACAGAGTTCTAAAATGCTTCAGCAGAGTCATTAAATAATGCAGCAGAGTCCTTAAATAATGCAGCAGAGTCCTTAAATAATGTAACAAAGTCTTTAAATAATGCAGCAGAGTCCTTAAATACTGAAGCAGAGTCCTTAAATATTGCAGCAAAGTACTTAAATAATGGAGCAGAGTCCTTAAATAATGCAACAAAGTCCTTAAATAATGAAGCAGAATCCTTAAATAATGCAACAAAGTCCTTAAGTAATAATGCAGAGTCCTTAAATACCTCAGCAGAGTCATTAAATAATGCAGCAAAGTCCTTAAATAATGCAGCAGAGTCCTTAAATAATGCAACAAAGTCCATAAATAATGCAGCAGAGTCATTAAATAATGCAGCAAAGTCCATAAATAATGCAGCAGAGTCCTTAAATATGGAGCAAATTCCTTATATACTGCAGCAGAGTCCTTAAATAATGCAACAAAGTTCTAAAATAATGCAGCAGAGTCCTGAAAAGCTTCAGAAGAGTCATTAAATAATGCAGCAGAGTCCTTAAATAATGTAGCAAATTCATTAAATAATGCAGCAGAGTTCTTAAGTGCCACAGCAGAGTCCTTAAATACTGCAGCGGAGTGCTTAAATAATGCAGCAGAGTCCTTAAATAATGCAGCACCATCCTTAAATAATGCAGCAAAGTCCTTAAATACTGAAGCAGTGTCCTTAAATATTGCAAAAAAGTCCTAAAATAATGCAGCAGAATCCTTAAATATCGCTGCAGAGTCCTTAAATATTACAGCAAAGTACTTAAATAATGCAGCAGAGTCCTTAAATAATGCAACAAAGTCCTTAAATAATGCAGCATAGTCCTTAACTAATGCAACAAAGCCTATAAATAATGCAGCAGAGTCCTTAAATAATGCAGCAAAGTCTTTAAATAATGCAGCAGAGTCCTTAGATAATGCAGCAACGTCCTTAAATAATGCAGCAGAGTCCTTAAATAACGCAGCAGAGTACTTAAATAATTCAGCTAAGTCCTTAAATAATGCAGCAGAGTCCTTAAATAATGCAGCAGAGTCCTCAAATGCTTCAGCAGAGTGAATACATAATGCAGCAGAGTCCTTAAATAATGCAACAAAGTCCTTAAATAATGCAGCAGAGTCCTTAAATAATGCAGCAAAGTCCTTAAATAAAGCAGCAGAGTCCTTAAATAATGCAACAAAGTCCTTAAATAATGCAGCAGAGTCCTTAAATACTGAAGCAGAGTCCTTATCTTTGCAGCAAAGTCCTTAAATACCGCAGCAGAGTCATTAAATAATGCAGCAAAGTCCTTAAATAATGCAGCAGAGTCCTTAAATACCACAGCAGATTGCTTAAATAATGTAGCAGAGTCCTTAAATAATGCAACAGAGTCCTTAAATAATGCAGCAGAGTCCTTAAATAATGCAACAAAGTCCTTAAATAATGCAGCAGAGTCCTTAAATACTGAAGCAGAGTCCTTAAATATTGCAGCAAAGTCTTTAAATAATGCAGCAGAGTCCTTAAATACCGCAGCAGAGTCCTTAAATATTGCAGCAAAGTACTTAAATAATGCAGCAGAGTCCTTAAATAATGCAACAAAGTCCTTAAATAATGCAGCAGAATCCTTAAATAATGCAACAAAGTCCTTAAGTAATAATGAAGAGTCCTTAAATACCGCAGCAGAGTCATTAAATAATGCAGCAAAGTCCTTAAATAATGCAGCAGAGTGCTTAAGTACCGCAGCAGAGTGCTTAAATAATGCAACAGAGTCTTCAAATGCTTCAGCAGAGTCATGAAATAATGCAGCATAGTCCTTAAATAATGCAGCAAATTCATTAAATAATGCAGCAGAGACTTTAAATAATGCAACAAAGTCCTTAAATAATGCAGCAGAGTCCTTAAATAATGCTGCAGAGTCCTTAAATATTGCAGCAAATTCCTTAAATAATGCAGCAGAGTCCTTAAATACCGCAGCAGAGTCCTTACATAATGCAACAAAGTCACTAAATAATGCAGCAGAGTCCTTAAATAATGAAGCAGAGTCCTTAAATAATGCAGCAAATTCCTTAAATAATGTAGCAGAGTCCTTAAAAAATGCAACAAAATCCTTAAATAATGCAGCAGAATCCTTAAATAATGCAGCAAAGTCCTTAAATAATGCAACAGAGTCCTTAAATACTGAAGCAGAGTCCTTAAATAATGCAGCAGAGTCCTTAAATAATGCAACAGAGTTCTAAAATGCTTCAGCAGAGTCATTAAATAATGCAGCAGAGTCCTTAAATAATGCAGCAGAGTCCTTAAATAATGCAGCAAAGTCCTTAAATACTGAAGCAGAGTCCTTAAATAATGCAACAAAGTCCTAAAATAATGCAGCAGAGTCATTAAATACCGCAGCAGAGTCGTTAAATATTGCAGCAAAGTACTTAAATAATGCAGCAGAGTCCTTAAATACCGCAGCAGATTGCTTAAATAATGTAGCAGAGTCCTTAAATAATGCAACAGAGTCCTTAAATAATGCAGCAGAGTCCTTAAATAATGCAACAAAGTCCTTAAATAATGCAGCAGAGTCCTTAAATACTGAAGCAGAGTCCTTAAATATTGCAGCAAAGTCCTTAAATAATGCATCAGAGTCCTTAAATACCGCAGCCGATTACTTAAATAATTCAGCAAAGTCCTTAAATAATGCAGCAGAGTCCTTAAGTGCCACAGCAGAGTCCTTAAATACCGCAGCGGAGTGCTTAAATAATGCAGCAGAGTCCTTAAATAATGCAGCACCATCCTTATATAATGCAGCAAAGTCCTTAAATACTGAAGCAGAGTCCTTAAATATTGCAAAAAAGTCCTAAAATAATGCAGCAGAATCCTTTAATACCGCAGCAGAGTCCTTAAATATTGCAGAAAAGTACTTAAATAATGCAGCAGAGTCCTTAAATAATGCAACAAATTCCTTAAATAATGCAGCATAGTCCTTAACTAATGCAACAAAGTCTATAAATAAGGCAGCAGAGTCCTTAAATAATGCAGCAAAGTCCTTAAATAATGCAGCAGAGTCCTTAGATAATGCAACAACGTCCTTAAATAATGCAGCAGAGTGCTTAAATAACGCAGCAGAGTACTTAAATAATTCAGCAAAGTCCTTAAATAATGCAGCAGAGTCCTTAAATAATGCAGCAGAGTCCTCAAATGCTTCAGCAGGGTGAATACATAATGCAGCAGAGTCCTTAAATAATGCAACAAAGTCCTTAAATAATGCAGCAGAGTCCTTAAATAATGCAGCAAAGTCCTTAAATAAAGCAGCAGAGTCCTTAAATAATGCAACAAAGTCCTTAAATAATGCAGCAGAGTCCTTAAATACTGAAGCAGAGTCCATATCTTTGCAGAAAAGTCCTTAAATACCGCAGCAGAGTCATTAAATTATGCAGCAAAGTCCTTAAATAATGCAGCAGAGTCCTTAAATACTGCAGCAGATTGCTTAAATAATGTAGCAGAGTCCTTAAATAATGCAACAGAGTCCTTAAATAATGCAGCAGAGTCCTTAAATAATGCAACAAAGTCCTTAAATAATGCAGCAGAGTCCTTAAATACTGAAGCAGAGTCCTTAAATATTGCAGCAAAGTCTTTAAATAATGCAGCAGAGTCCTTAAATACCGCAGCAGAGTCCTTAAATATTGCAGCAAAGTACTTAAATAATGCAGCAGAGTCCTTAAATAATGCAACAAAGTCCTTAAATAATGCAGCAGAATCCTTAAATAATGCAACAAAGTCCTTAAGTAATAATGAAGAGTCCTTAAATACCGCAGCAGAGTCATTAAATAATGCAGCAAAGTCCTTAAATAATGCAGCAGAGTCCTTAAGTACCGCAGCAGAGTGCTTAAATAATGCAACAGAGTCTTCAAATGCTTCAGCAGAGTCATGAAATAATGCAGCATAGTCCTTAAATAATGCAGCAAATTCATTAAATAATGCAGCAGAGACTTTAAATAATGCAACAAAGTCCTTAAATAATGCAGCAGAGTCCTTAAATAATGCTGCAGAGTCCTTAAATATTGCAGCAAATTCCTTTAATAATGCAGCAGAGTCCTTAAATACCGCAGCAGAGTCCTTACATAATGCAACAAAGTCACTAAATAATGCAGCAGAGTCCTTAAATAATGAAGCAGAGTCCTTAAATAATGCAGCAAATTCCTTAAATAATGTAGCAGAGTCCTTAAAAAATGCAACAAAATCCTTAAATAATGCAGCAGAATCCTTAAATAATGCAGCAAAGTCCTTAAATAATGCAACAGAGTCCTTAAATACTGAAGCAGAGTCCTTAAATAATGCAGCAGAGTCCTTAAATAATGCAACAGAGTTCTAAAATGCTTCAGCAGAGTCATTAAATAATGCAGCAGAGTCCTTAAATAATGCAGCAGAGTCCTTAAATAATGCAACAAAGTCCTTAAATAATGCAGCAGAGTCCTGAAATACTGAAGCAGAGTCCTTATCTTTGCGGCAAAGTCCTTAAATACCGCAGCAGAGTCATTAAATAATGCAGCAATGTCCTTAAATAATGCAGCAGAGTCCTTAAATACCACAGCAGATTGCTTAAATAATGTAGCAGAGTCCTTAAATAATGCAACATAGTCCTTAAATAATGCAGCAGAGTCCTTAAATAATGCAACAAAGTCCTTAAATAATGCAGCAGAGTCCTTAAATACTGAAGCAGAGTCCTTAAATATTGCAGCAAAGTCCTTAAATAATGCAGCAGAGTCCTTAAATACTGAAGCAGAGTCCTTAAATATTGCAGCAAAGTACTTAAATAATGCAGCAAAGTCCTTAAATAATGCAGCAGAGTCCTTAAATGCCGCAGCAGAGTGCTTAAATAATGCAGCAGAGTCCTTAAATAATGCAACAAAGTCTTTAAATAATGCAGCAGAGTCCTTAAATACAAAGTCCTTAAGTAATAATGCAGAGTCCTTAAATACCGCAGCAGAGTCCTTAAATAATGCAACAGAGTTCTAAAATGCTTCAGCAGAGTCATTAAATAATGCAGCAGAGTCCTTAAATAATGCAACAAAGTCCTTAAATAATGCAGCAGAGTCCTGAAATACTGAAGCAGAGTCCTTATCTTTGCAGCAAAGTCCTTAAATACCGCAGCAGAGTCATTAAATAATGTAGCAGAGTCCTTAAATATTGCAGCAAAGTCCTTAAATAATGCAGCAGAGTCCTTAAATACCGCAGCAGAGTCCTTAAATATTGCAGCAAAGTACTTAAATAATGCAGCAGAGTCCTTAAATAATGCAACAAAGTCCTTAAATAATGCAGCAGAATCCTTAAATAATGCAACAAAGTCCTTAAGTAATAATGAAGAGTCCGTAAATACCGCAGCAGAGTCATTAAATAATGCAGCAAAGTCCTTAAATAATGCAGCAGAGTCCTTAAGTACCGCAGCAGAGTGCTTAAATAATGCAACAGAGTCCTCAAATGCTTCAGCAGAGTCATGAAATAATGCAGCATAGTCCTTAAATAATGCAGCAGAGACCTTAAATAATGCAACAAAGTCCTTAAATAATGCAGCAGAGTCCTTAAATAATGCAGCAAAGTCCTTAAATAATGCTGCAGAGTCCTTAAATATTGCAGCAAATTCCTTAAATAATGCAGCAGAGTCCTTAAATACCGCAGCAGAGTCCTTACATAATGCAACAAAGTCACTAAATAATGCAGCAGAGTCCTTAAATAATGAAGCAGAGTCCTTAAATAATGCAGCAAATTCCTTAAATAATGTAGCAGAGTCCTTAAAAAATGCAACAAAATCCTTAAATAATGCAGCAGAATCCTTAAATAATGCAGCAAAGTCCTTAAATAATGCAACAGAGTCCTTAAATACTGAAGCAGAGTCCTTAAATAATGCAGTAGAGTCCTTAAATAATGCAGCAGAGTTCTAAAATGCTTCAGCAGAGTCCTTAAATATTGCAACAAAGTCCTAAAATAATGCAGCAGAATCCTTAAATACCGCAGCAGAGTCCTTAAATATTGCAGCAAAGTACTTAAATAAGGCAGCAGAGTCCTTAAATAATGCAACAAAGTCCTTCAATAATGCAGCATAGTCCTTAACTAATGCAACAAAGTCAATAAATAATGCAGCAGAGTCCTTAAATAATGCAGCAACGTCCTTAAATAATGCAGCAGAGTCCTTAGATAATGCAACAACGTCCTTAAATAATGCAGCAGAGTCCTTAAATACCGCAGCAGAGTACTTAAAAAATTCAGCAAAGTCCTAAATAATGCAGCAGAGTCCTTAAATAATGCAGCAGAGTCCTCAAATGCTTCAGCAGAGTCAATACATAATGCAGCAGAGTCCTTAAATAATGCAACAAAGTCCTTAAATAATGCAGCAGAGTCCTTAAATAATGCAGCAAAGTCCTTAAATAAAGCAGCAGAGTCCTTACATAATGCAACAAAGTCCTTAAATAATGCAGCCGATTCCTTAAATACTGAAGCAGAGTCCTTAAATTTGCAGCAAAGTCCTTAAATACCGCAGCAGAGTCATTACGTAATGCAGCAAAGTCCTTAAATAATGCAGCAGAGTACTTACATACCGGAGCAGAGTGCTTAAATAATGCAGCAGAGTCCTTAAATAATGCAGCAGAGTTATTAAATAATGCAGCAGAGTCCTTAAATAATGCAGCAAATTCCTTAAATAATGCAGCAGAGTCCTTAAATAATGCAACAAAGTCCCTAAATAATGCAGCAGAGTCCTTAAATAATGCAGCAAATTCCTTAAATAATGCAGCAGAGTCCTTAAAAAATGCAACAAAATCCTTAAATAATGCAGCAGAATCCTTAAATAATGCAGCAAAGTCCTTAAATAATGCAGCAGAGTCCTTAAATAATGCAACAGAGTTCTAAAATGCTTCAGCAGAGTCATTAAATAATGCAGCAGAGTCCTTAAATAATGCAGCAGAGTCCTTAAATAATGCAACAAAGTCTTTAAATAATGCAGCAGAGTCCTTAAATACTGAAGCAGAGTCCTTAAATATTGCAGCAAAGTACTTAAATAATGGAGCAGAGTCCTTAAATAATGCAACAAAGTCCTTAAATAATGAAGCAGAATCCTTAAATAATGCAACAAAGTCCTTAAGTAATAATGCAGAGTCCTTAAATACCTCAGCAGAGTCATTAAATAATGCAGCAAAGTCCTTAAATAATGCAGCAGAGTCCTTAAATAATGCAACAAAGTCCATAAATAATGCAGCAGAGTCATTAAATAATGCAGCAAAGTCCATAAATAATGAAGCAGAGTCCTTAAATATGGAGCAAATTCCTTATATACTGCAGCAGAGTTCCTAAATAATGCAACAAAGTTCTAAAATAATGCAGCAGAGTCCTGAAAAGCTTCAGAAGAGTCATTAAATAATGCAGCAGAGTCCTTAAATAATGTAGCAAATTCATTAAATAATGCAGCAGAGTTCTTAAGTGCCACAGCAGAGTCCTTAAATACCGCAGCGGAGTGCTTAAATAATGCAGCAGAGTCCTTAAATAATGCAGCACCATCCTTAAATAATGCAGCAAAGTCCTTAAATACTGAAGCAGAGTCCTTAAATATTGCAAAAAAGTCCTAAAATAATGCAGCAGAATCCTTAAATACCGCAGCAGAGTCCTTAAATATTACAGCAAAGTACTTAAATAATGCAGCAGAGTCCTTAAATAATGCAACAAAGTCCTTAAATAATGCAGCATAGTCCTTAACTAATGCAACAAAGTCTATAAATATTGCAGCAGAGTCCTTAAATAATGCAGCAAAGTCTTTAAATAATGCAGCAGAGTCCTTAGATAATGCAGCAACGTCCTTAAATAATGCAGCAGAGTCCTTAAATAACGCAGCAGAGTACTTAAATAATTCAGCTAAGTCCTTAAATAATGCAGCAGAGTCCTTAAATAATGCAGCAGAGTCCTCAAATGCTTCAGCAGAGTGAATACATAATGCAGCAGAGTCCTTAAATAATGCAACAAAGTCCTTAAATAATGCAGCAGAGTACTTAAATAATGCAGCAAAGTCCTTAAATAAAGCAGCAGAGTCCTTAAATAATGCAACAAAGTCCTTAAATAATGCAGCAGAGTCCTTAAATACTGAAGCAGAGTCCTTATCTTTGCAGCAAAGTCCTTAAATACCGCAGCAGAGTCATTAAATAATGCAGCAAAGTCCTTAAATAATGCAGCAGAGTCCTTAAATACCACAGCAGATTGCTTAAATAATGTAGCAGAGTCCTTAAATAATGCAACAGAGTCCTTAAATAATGCAGCAGAGTCCTTAAATACTGAAGCAGAGTCCTTAAATATTGCAGCAAAGTCCTTAAATAATGCAGCAGAGTCCTTAAATACTGAAGCAGAGTCCTTAAATATTGCAGCAAAGTACTTAAATAATGCAGCAGAGTCCTTAAATAATGCAACAAAGTCCTTAAATAATGAAGCAGAATCCTTAAATAATGCAACAAAGTCCTTAAGTAATAATGCAGAGCCCTTAAATACAGCAGCAGAGTCATTAAATAATGCAGCAAAGTCCTTAAATAATGCAGCAGAGTCCTAAAATACCGCAGCAGAGTGCTTAAATAATGCAGCAGAGTCCTTAATAATGCAGCAGAGTTATTAAATAATGCAGCAGAGTCCTTAAATAATGCAGCAAATTCCTTAAATAATGCAGCAGAGTCCTTAAATAATGCAACAAAGTCCCTAAATAATGTAGCAGAGTCCTTAACCCCTTACTTACCGGGGACGTATTAGTACGCATATCTGCGTACCGCCGGTTCAGTGAGGGCTCCGGCGCTGAGCCCTCACTGAACCGAGCACATGTCAGCTGATTCTTACAGCTGACATGTGCCCGCAACAGCCGCGGGTGGAATCGCGATCCACCCGCGGCTGTTAACCAGTTAAATGCTGCTGTCAATCTCCGACAGCAGCATTTAACGCGCGCTTCCGGGTAGCGCGTCATAAGCCCCGCCCACCGGCGACCCCGTCACGTGATCGCGGGTCGCCGATGGGCGTGCATGACAACCCAGGGTCTGCAGCAGACGCCTGTGGTTGTCATGATCTTGTCGCTATGAGCGCCACCTAGTGGTCGGCGCTCATAGCACAGGACCATTTCTGCTGCATGCAGGGGATCTGCTGGTCCCCTGTATGTAGCAGAGGCGATCGGACAGTTGCTGCTTCTAGTCTCCTATGGAGACTATAGAAGCATGCAAAAAGTAAAAAAAAAAAGTTTTTAAAAATATAAAAAAAAATAAAAAAATATAAAAGTTTAAATCACCCCCCTTTCGCCCCATTCAAAATAAAATATATAAAAAAAAACCCCACATACACATATTTGGTATCGCCGCGTTCAGAATCGCCCGATCTATCAAAATAAAAAAAGAATTATTCCGATCGGTAAACGGCGTAGCGAGAAAAAAATTCTAAACGCCAGAATTACGTTTTTTGGTCGCCGCAAAATTGCAATAAAATGCAATAACGGGCGATCAAAACATCGGATCTACCCCAAATGTTATCAATATAAACGTCAGCCTGGCACGCAAAAAATAAGCCATCAACCAGCCCCAGATCACGAAAAATGGAGACGCTACGGGTCTTAGAAAATGGCGCTATTTTTTTATTTTTTTTTTTACCAAATTTTGGAATTTTTTTTCACCACTTAAATATAAAAGAACCTATACATGTTCGGTGTCTATGAACTCATAATGACCTGTAGAATAAGAAGGGCAGGTCAGTTTTAGCATTCAGTGAACATGGTAAAAAAAATAAATAAAAAACAACTGGGGTATTGCACTTTTTTTGCAATTTTACCGCACTTGGAATTTTTTTCCTGTTTTCCCGTACAGGATATGATAAAACTAGTAATGGCGTTGAAAAGTACAACTCGTCCCGCAAAAAATAAACCCTCACATGGCCATATTGACCAAAAAATAAAAACGCTATGGCTCTGGGAACAAGGGGAGCAAAAACGAAAATGCAAAAACGAAAAATGCTCCGGGGCTTAAGGGGTTAAATAATGAAGCAGAGTCCTTAAATAATGCAGCAAAATCCTTAAATAATGCAGCAGAATCCTTAAATAATGCAGCAAAGTCCTTAAATAATGCAGCAGAGTCCTTAAATACTGAAGCAGAGTCCTTAAATAATGCAACAAAGGCCTTAAATAATGCAGTAGAGTCCTTAAGTAATGCAACAGAGTTCTAAAATGCTTCAGCAGAGTCCTTAAATAATGCAGCAGAGTCCTTAAATAATGCAACAAAGTCTTTAAATAATGCAGCAGAGTCCTTAAATACTGAAGCAGAGTCCTTAAATATTGCAGCAAAGTACTTAAAAAATGCAGCAGAGTCCTTAAATAATGCAACAAAGTCCTTAAATAATGAAGCAGAGTCCTTAAATAATGCAACAAAGTCCTTAAATAATGAAGCAGAATCCTTAAATAATGCAACAAAGTCCTTAAGTAATAATGCAGAGTCCTTAAATACCGCAGCAGAGTCCTTAAATAATGCAGCAAAGTCCTTAAATAATGCAGCAGAGTCCTTAGATAATGCAACAACGTCCTTAAATAATGCAGCAGAGTGCTTAAATAACGCAGCAGAGTACTTAAATAATTCAGCAAAGTCCTTAAATAATGCAGCAGAGTCCTTAAATAATGCAGCAGAGTCCTCAAATGCTTCAGCAGGGTGAATACATAATGCAGCAGAGTCCTTAAATAATGCAACAAAGTCCTTAAATAATGCAGCAGAGTCCTTAAATAATGCAGCAAAGTCCTTAAATAAAGCAGCAGAGTCCTTAAATAATGCAACAAAGTCCTTAAATAATGCAGCAGAGTCCTTAAATACTGAAGCAGAGTCCATATCTTTGCAGAAAAGTCCTTAAATACCGCAGCAGAGTCATTAAATTATGCAGCAAAGTCCTTAAATAATGCAGCAGAGTCCTTAAATACCGCAGCAGATTGCTTAAATAATGTAGCAGAGTCCTTAAATAATGCAACAGAGTCCTTAAATAATGCAGCAGAGTCCTTAAATAATGCAACAAAGTCCTTAAATAATGCAGCAGAGTCCTTAAATACTGAAGCAGAGTCCTTAAATATTGCAGCAAAGTCTTTAAATAATGCAGCAGAGTCCTTAAATACCGCAGCAGAGTCCTTAAATATTGCAGCAAAGTACTTAAATAATGCAGCAGAGTCCTTAAATAATGCAACAAAGTCCTTAAATAATGCAGCAGAATCCTTAAATAATGCAACAAAGTCCTTAAGTAATAATGAAGAGTCCTTAAATACCGCAGCAGAGTCATTAAATAATGCAGCAAAGTCCTTAAATAATGCAGCAGAGTCCTTAAGTACCGCAGCAGAGTGCTTAAATAATGCAACAGAGTCTTCAAATGCTTCAGCAGAGTCATGAAATAATGCAGCATAGTCCTTAAATAATGCAGCAAATTCATTAAATAATGCAGCAGAGACTTTAAATAATGCAACAAAGTCCTTAAATAATGCAGCAGAGTCCTTAAATAATGCTGCAGAGTCCTTAAATATTGCAGCAAATTCCTTAAATAATGCAGCAGAGTCCTTAAATACCGCAGCAGAGTCCTTACATAATGCAACAAAGTCACTAAATAATGCAGCAGAGTCCTTAAATAATGAAGCAGAGTCCTTAAATAATGCAGCAAATTCCTTAAATAATGTAGCAGAGTCCTTAAAAAATGCAACAAAATCCTTAAATAATGCAGCAGAATCCTTAAATAATGCAGCAAAGTCCTTAAATAATGCAACAGAGTCCTTAAATACTGAAGCAGAGTCCTTAAATAATGCAGCAGAGTCCTTAAATAATGCAACAGAGTTCTAAAATGCTTCAGCAGAGTCATTAAATAATGCAGCAGAGTCCTTAAATAATGCAGCAGAGTCCTTAAATAATGCAACAAAGTCCTTAAATAATGCAGCAGAGTCCTGAAATACTGAAGCAGAGTCCTTATCTTTGCAGCAAAGTCCTTAAATACCGCAGCAGAGTCATTAAATAATGCAGCAATGTCCTTAAATAATGCAGCAGAGTCCTTAAATACCACAGCAGATTGCTTAAATAATGTAGCAGAGTCCTTAAATAATGCAACATAGTCCTTAAATAATGCAGCAGAGTCCTTAAATAATGCAACAAAGTCCTTAAATAATGCAGCAGAGTCCTTAAATACTGAAGCAGAGTCCTTAAATATTGCAGCAAAGTCCTTAAATAATGCAGCAGAGTCCTTAAATACTGAAGCAGAGTCCTTAAATATTGCAGCAAAGTACTTAAATAATGCAGCAAAGTCCTTAAATAATGCAGCAGAGTCCTTAAATACCGCAGCAGAGTGCTTAAATAATGCAGCAGAGTCCTTAAATAATGCAACAAAGTCTTTAAATAATGCAGCAGAGTCCTTAAATACAAAGTCCTTAAGTAATAATGCAGAGTCCTTAAATACCGCAGCAGAGTCCTTAAATAATGCAACAGAGTTCTAAAATGCTTCAGCAGAGTCATTAAATAATGCAGCAGAGTCCTTAAATAATGCAGCAGAGTCCTTAAATAATGCAACAAAGTCCTTAAATAATGCAGCAGAGTCCTGAAATACTGAAGCAGAGTCCTTATCTTTGCAGCAAAGTCCTTAAATACCGCAGCAGAGTCATTAATTAATGCAGCAAAGTCCTTAAATAATGCAGCAGAGTCCTTAAATACCACAGCAGATTGCTTAAATAATGTAGCAGAGTCCTTAAATATTGCAGCAAAGTCCTTAAATAATGCAGCAGAGTCCTTAAATACCGCAGCAGAGTCCTTAAATATTGCAGCAAAGTACTTAAATAATGCAGCAGAGTCCTTAAATAATGCAACAAAGTCCTTAAATAATGCAGCAGAATCCTTAAATAATGCAACAAAGTCCTTAAGTAATAATGAAGAGTCCGTAAATACTGCAGCAGAGTCATTAAATAATGCAGCAAAGTCCTTAAATAATGCAGCAGAGTCCTTAAGTACCGCAGCAGAGTGCTTAAATAATGCAACAGAGTCCTCAAATGCTTCAGCAGAGTCATGAAATAATGCAGCATAGTCCTTAAATAATGCAGCAGAGACCTTAAATAATGCAACAAAGTCCTTAAATAATGCAGCAGAGTCCTTAAATAATGCAGCAAAGTCCTTAAATAATGCTGCAGAGTCCTTAAATATTGCAGCAAATTCCTTAAATAATGCAGCAGAGTCCTTAAATACCGCAGCAGAGTCCTTACATAATGCAACAAAGTCACTAAATAATGCAGCAGAGTCCTTAAATAATGAAGCAGAGTCCTTAAATAATGCAGCAAATTCCTTAAATAATGTAGCAGAGTCCTTAAAAAATGCAACAAAATCCTTAAATAATGCAGCAGAATCCTTAAATAATGCAGCAAAGTCCTTAAATAATGCAACAGAGTCCTTAAATACTGAAGCAGAGTCCTTAAATAATGCAGCAGAGTCCTTAAATAATGCAGCAGAGTTCTAAAATGCTTCAGCAGAGTCCTTAAATATTGCAACAAAGTCCTAAAATAATGCAGCAGAATCCTTAAATACCGCAGCAGAGTCCTTAAATATTGCAGCAAAGTACTTAAATAAGGCAGCAGAGTCCTTAAATAATGCAACAAAGTCCTTCAATAATGCAGCACAGTCCTTAACTAATGCAACAAAGTCAATAAATAATGCAGCAGAGTCCTTAAATAATGCAGCAACGTCCTTAAATAATGCAGCAGAGTCCTTAGATAATGCAACAGCGTCCTTAAATAATGCAGCAGAGTCCTTAAATACCGCAGCAGAGTACTTAAATAATTCAGCAAAGTCCTTAAATAATGCAGCAGAGTCCTTAAATAATGCAGCAGAGTCCTCAAATGCTTCAGCAGAGTCAATACATAATGCAGCAGAGTCCTTAAATAATGCAACAAAGTCCTTAAATAATGGAGCAGAGTCCTTAAATAATGCAGCAAAGTCCTTAAATAAAGCAGCAGAGTCCTTACATAATGCAACAAAGTCCTTAAATAATGCAGCCGAGTCCTTAAATACTGAAGCAGAGTCCTTAAATTTGCAGCAAAGTCCTTAAATACCGCAGCAGAGTCATTACGTAATGCAGCAAAGTCCTTAAATAATGCAGCAGAGTCCTTAAATACCGCAGCAGAGTGCTTAAATAATGCAGCAGAGTCCTTAAATACTGCAGCAGAGTTATTAAATAATGCAGCAGAGTCCGTAAATAATGCGGCAAATTCCTTAAATAATGCAGCAGAGTCCTTAAATAATGCAACAAAGTCCATAAATAATGCAGCAGAGTCATTAAATAATGCTGCAAAGTCCATAAATAATGCAGCAGAGTCCTTAAATATGGAGCAAATTCCTTAAATACTGCAGCAGAGTCCTTAAATAATGCAACAAAGTTCTAAAATAATGCAGCAGAGTCCTCAAAAGCTTCAGAAGAGTCATTAAATAATGCAGCAGAGTCCTTAAATAATGTAGCAAATTCATTAAATAATGCAGCAGAGACCTTAAATAATGCAACAAAGTCCTTAAATAATGCAGCCGAGTCCTTACATAATGCAACAAATTCCTTAAATAATGCAGCAGAGTCCTTAAATACCGCAGCCGATTACTTAAATAATTCAGCAAAGTCCTTAAATTATGCAGCAGAGTTCTTAAGTGCCACAGCAGAGTCCTTAAATACCGCAGCGGAGTGCTTAAATAATGCAGCAGAGTCCTTAAATAATGCAGCACCGTCCTTAAATAATGCAACAAAGTCTTTAAATAATGCAGCAGAGTCCTTAAATACTGAAGCAGAGTCCTTAAATATTGCAGCAAAGTATTTAAATAATGCAGCAGAGTCCTTAAATAATGCAACAAAGTCCTTAAATAATGAAGCAGAATCCTTAAATAATGCAACAAAGTCCTTAAGTAATAATGCAGAGTCCTTAAATACCGCAGCAGAGTCATTAAATAATGCAGCAAAGTCCTTAAATAATGCAGCAGAGTCCGTAAATACCGGAGCAGAGTGCTTAAATGATGCAGCAGGGTCCTTAAATAATGCAGCAGAGTTATTAAATAATGCAGCAGAGTCCTTAAATAATGCAGCAAATTCCTTAAATAATGCAGCAGAGTCCTTAAATAATGCAACAAAGTCCCTAAATAATGCAGCAGAGTCCTTAAATAATGAAGCAAATTCCTTAAATAATGTAGCAGAGTCCTTAAATAATGCAACAAAGTCCTTAAATAATGAAGCAGAATCCTTAAATAATGCAACAAAGTCCTTAAGTAATAATGCAGAGTCCTTAAATAAAGCAGCAGAGTCATTAAATAATGCAGCAAAGTCCTTAAATAATGCAGCAGAGTCCTTAAATACCGCAGCATAGTACTTAAATAATGCAGCAGAGTCCTTAAATAATGCAGCAGAGTTATTAAATAATGCAGCAGAGTCCTTAAATAATACAGCAAATTCCTTAAATAATGCAGCAGAGTCCTTAAATAATGCAACAAAGTCCCTAAATAATGCAGCAGAGTCCTTAAATAATGAAGCAGAGTTCTTAAATAATGCAGCAAATTCCTTAAATAATGTAGCAGAGTCCTTAAAAAATGCAACAAAATCCTTAAATAATGCAGCAGAATCCTTAAATAATGCAGCAAAGTCAATAAATAATGCAGCAGAGTCCTTAAATACTGAAGCAGAGTCCTTAAATAATGCAACAAAGGCCTTAAATAATGCAGCAGAGTCCTTAAGTAATGCAACAGAGTTCTAAAATGCTTCAGCAGAGTCCTTAAATAATGCAGCAGAGTCCTTAAATAATGCAACAAAGTCTTTAAATAATGCAGCAGAGTCCTTAAATACTGAAGCAGAGTCCTAAAATATTGCAGCAAAGT
The DNA here is from genome assembly GCF_046119375.1 of Phyllobates terribilis. Lineage (NCBI taxonomy): Eukaryota > Metazoa > Chordata > Amphibia > Anura > Dendrobatidae > Phyllobates > Phyllobates terribilis. The sequence goes on along the minus strand of NW_027362840.1, from coordinate 3,682,179 downwards.
ACTTAAATAATGCAGCAGAGTCCTTAAATAATGCAACAAAGTCCTTAAATAATGAAGCAGAGTCCTTAAATAATGCAACAAAGTCCTTAAATAATGAAGCAGAATCCTTAAATAATGCAAAAAAGTCCTTAAGTAATAATGCAGAGTCCTTAAATACCGCAGCAGAGTCATTAAATAATGCAGCAAAGTCCTTAAATAATGCAGCAGAGTCCTTAAATACCGCAGCAGAGTGCTTAAATAATGCAGCAGAGTCCTTAAATAATGCAGCAGAGTTATTAAATAATGCAGCAGAGTCCTTAAATAATGCGGCAAATTCCTTAAATAATGCAGCAGAGTCCTTAAATAATGCAACAAAGTCCATAAATAATGCAGCAGAGTCATTAAATAATGCAGCAAAGTTCATAAATAATGCAGCAGAGTCCTTAAATATGGAGCAAATTCCTTAAATACTGCAGCAGAGTCCTTAAATAATGCAACAAAGTTCTAAAATAATGCAGCAGAGTCCTCAAAAGCTTCAGAAGAGTCATTAAATAATGCAGCAGAGTCCTTAAATAATGTAGCAAATTCATTAAATAATGCAGCAGAGACCTTAAAAAATGCAACAAAGTCCTTAAATAATGCAGCCGAGTCCTTACATAATGCAACAAATTCCTTAAATAATGCAGCAGAGTCCTGAATACCGAAGCCGATTACTTAAATAATTCAGCAAAGTCCTTAAATAATGCAGCAGAGTTCTTAAGTGCCACAGCAGAGTCCTTAAATACCGCAGCGGAGTGCTTAAATAATGCAGCAGAGTCCTTAAATAATGCAGCACCGTCCTTAAATAATGCAACAAAGTCTTTAAATAATGCAGCAGAGTCCTTAAATACTGAAGCAGAGTCCTTAAATATTGCAGCAAAGTACTTAAATAATGCAGCAGAGTCCTTAAATAATGCAACAAAGTCCTTAAATAATGAAGCAGAATGATTAAATAATGCAACAAAGTCCTTAAGTAATAATGCAGAGTCCTTAAATACCGCCGCAGAGTCATTAAATAATGCAGCAAAGTCCTTAAATAATGCAGCAGAGTACTTACATACCGGAGCAGAGTGCTTAAATAATGCAGCAGAGTCCTTAAATAATGCAGCAGAGTTATTAAATAATGCAGCAGAGTCCTTAAATAATGCAGCAAATTCCTTAAATAATGCAGCAGAGTCCTTAAATAATGCAACAAAGTCCCTAAATAATGCAGCAGAGTCCTTAAATAATGCAGCAAATTCCTTAAATAATGCAGCAGAGTCCTTAAAAAATGCAACAAAATCCTTAAATAATGCAGCAGAATCCTTAAATAATGCAGCAAAGTCCTTAAATAATGCAGCAGAGTCCTTAAATAATGCAACAGAGTTCTAAAATGCTTCAGCAGAGTCATTAAATAATGCAGCAGAGTCCTTAAATAATGCAGCAGAGTCCTTAAATAATGCAACAAAGTCTTTAAATAATGCAGCAGAGTCCTTAAATACTGAAGCAGAGTCCTTAAATATTGCAGCAAAGTACTTAAATAATGGAGCAGAGTCCTTAAATAATGCAACAAAGTCCTTAAATAATGAAGCAGAATCCTTAAATAATGCAACAAAGTCCTTAAGTAATAATGCAGAGTCCTTAAATACCTCAGCAGAGTCATTAAATAATGCAGCAAAGTCCTTAAATAATGCAGCAGAGTCCTTAAATAATGCAACAAAGTCCATAAATAATGCAGCAGAGTCATTAAATAATGCAGCAAAGTCCATAAATAATGAAGCAGAGTCCTTAAATATGGAGCAAATTCCTTATATACTGCAGCAGAGTCCTTAAATAATGCAACAAAGTTCTAAAATAATGCAGCAGAGTCCTGAAAAGCTTCAGAAGAGTCATTAAATAATGCAGCAGAGTCCTTAAATAATGTAGCAAATTCATTAAATAATGCAGCAGAGTTCTTAAGTGCCACAGCAGAGTCCTTAAATACCGCAGCGGAGTGCTTAAATAATGCAGCAGAGTCCTTAAATAATGCAGCACCATCCTTAAATAATGCAGCAAAGTCCTTAAATACTGAAGCAGAGTCCTTAAATATTGCAAAAAAGTCCTAAAATAATGCAGCAGAATCCTTAAATACCGCAGCAGAGTCCTTAAATATTACAGCAAAGTACTTAAATAATGCAGCAGAGTCCTTAAATAATGCAACAAAGTCCTTAAATAATGCAGCATAGTCCTTAACTAATGCAACAAAGTCTATAAATAATGCAGCAGAGTCCTTAAATAATGCAGCAAAGTCTTTAAATAATGCAGCAGAGTCCTTAGATAATGCAGCAACGTCCTTAAATAATGCAGCAGAGTCCTTAAATAACGCAGCAGAGTACTTAAATAATTCAGCTAAGTCCTTAAATAATGCAGCAGAGTCCTTAAATAATGCAGCAGAGTCCTCAAATGCTTCAGCAGAGTGAATACATAATGCAGCAGAGTCCTTAAATAATGCAACAAAGTCCTTAAATAATGCAGCAGAGTCCTTAAATAATGCAGCAAAGTCCTTAAATAAAGCAGCAGAGTCCTTAAATAATGCAACAAAGTCCTTAAATAATGCAGCAGAGTCCTTAAATACTGAAGCAGAGTCCTTATCTTTGCAGCAAAAGTCCTTAAATACCGCAGCAGAGTCATTAAATAATGCAGCAAAGTCCTTAAATAATGCAGCAGAGTCCTTAAATACCACAGCAGATTGCTTAAATAATGTAGCAGAGTCCTTAAATAATGCAACAGAGTCCTTAAAAAATGCAACAGAGTCCTTAAATAATGCAACAAAGTCCTTAAATAATGCAGCAGAATCCTTAAATACTGAAGCAGAGTCCTTAAATATTGCAGCAAAGTCCTTAAATAATGCAGCAGAGTCCTTAAATACTGAAGCAGAGTCCTTAAATATTGCAGCAAAGTACTTAAATAATGCAGCAGAGTCCTTAAATAATGCAACAAAGTCCTTAAATAATGAAGCAGAATCCTTAAATAATGCAACAAAGTCCTTAAGTAATAATGCAGAGCCCTTAAATACAGCAGCAGAGTCATTAAATAATGCAGCAAAGTCCTTAAATAATGCAGCAGAGTCCTTAAATACCGCAGCAGTGTGCTTAAATAATGCAGCAGAGTCCTTAATAATGCAGCAGAGTTATTAAATAATGCAGCAGAGTCCTTAAATAATGCAGCAAATTCCTTAAATAATGCAGCAGAGTCCTTAAATAATGCAACAACGTCCCTAAATAATGTAGCAGAGTCCTTAAATAATGAAGCAGAGTCCTTAAATAATGCAGCAAATTCCTTAAATAATGTAGCAGAGTCCTTAAAAAATGCAACAAAATCCTTAAATAATGCAGCAGAATCCTTAAATAATGCAGCAAAGTCCTTAAATAATGCAGCAGAGTCCTTAAATACTGAAGCAGAGTCCTTAAATAATGCAACAAAGGCCTTAAATAATGCAGTAGAGTCCTTAAGTAATGCAACAGAGTTCTAAAATGCTTCAGCAGAGTCCTTAAATAATGCAGCAGAGTCCTTAAATAATGCAACAAAGTCTTTAAATAATGCAGCAGAGTCCTTAAATACTGAAGCAGAGTCCTTAAATATTGCAGCAAAGTACTTAAATAATGCAGCAGAGTCCTTAAATAATGCAACAAAGTCCTTAAATAATGAAGCAGAGTCCTTAAATAATGCAACAAAGTCCTTAAATAATGAAGCAGAATCCTTAAATAATGCAACAAAGTCCTTAAGTAATAATGCAGAGTCCTTAAATACCGCAGCAGAGTCATTAAATAATGCAGCAAAGTCCTTAAATAATGCAGCAGAGTCCTTAAATACCGCAGCAGAGTGCTTAAATAATGCAGCAAAGTCCTTAAATAATGCAGCAGAGTCCTTAAATACCGCAGCAGAGTTCTTAAATAATGCAGCAGAGTCCTTAAATAATGCTGCAAATTCCTTAAATGATGCAGCAGAGTCCTTAAATAATGCAACAAAGTCCATAAATAATGCAGCAGAGTCATTAAATAATGCAGCAAAGTCCTTAAATAATGCAGCAGAGTCCTTAAATACCGCAGCAGAGTCCTTAAATATTGCAGCAAAGTACTTAAATAATGCAGCAGAGTCCTTAAATAATGCAACAAAGTCCTTAAATAATGCAGCAGAATCCTTAAATAATGCAACAAAGTCCTTAAGTAATAATGAAGAGTCCGTAAATACTGCAGCAGAGTCATTAAATAATGCAGCAAAGTCCTTAAATAATGCAGCAGAGTCCTTAAGTACCGCAGCAGAGTGCTTAAATAATGCAACAGAGTCCTCAAATGCTTCAGCAGAGTCATGAAATAATGCAGCATAGTCCTTAAATAATGCAGCAGAGACCTTAAATAATGCAACAAAGTCCTTAAATAATGCAGCAGAGTCCTTAAATAATGCAGCAAAGTCCTTAAATAATGCTGCAGAGTCCTTAAATATTGCAGCAAATTCCTTAAATAATGCAGCAGAGTCCTTAAATACCGCAGCAGAGTCCTTACATAATGCAACAAAGTCACTAAATAATGCAGCAGAGTCCTTAAATAATGAAGCAGAGTCCTTAAATAATGCAGCAAATTCCTTAAATAATGTAGCAGAGTCCTTAAAAAATGCTACAAAATCCTTAAATAATGCAGCAGAATCCTTAAATAATGCAGCAAAGTCCTTAAATAATGCAACAGAGTCCTTAAATACTGAAGCAGAGTCCTTAAATAATGCAGCAGAGTCCTTAAATAATGCAGCAGAGTTCTAAAATGCTTCAGCAGAGTCCTTAAATATTGCAACAAAGTCCTAAAATAATGCAGCAGAATCCTTAAATACCGCAGCAGAGTCCTTAAATATTGCAGCAAAGTACTTAAATAAGGCAGCAGAGTCCTTAAATAATGCAACAAAGTCCTTCAATAATGCAGCACAGTCCTTAACTAATGCAACAAAGTCAATAAATAATGCAGCAGAGTCCTTAAATAATGCAGCAACGTCCTTAAATAATGCAGCAGAGTCCTTAGATAATGCAACAGCGTCCTTAAATAATGCAGCAGAGTCCTTAAATACCGCAGCAGAGTACTTAAATAATTCAGCAAAGTCCTTAAATAATGCAGCAGAGTCCTTAAATAATGCAGCAGAGTCCTCAAATGCTTCAGCAGAGTCAATACATAATGCAGCAGAGTCCTTAAATAATGCAACAAAGTCCTTAAATAATGGAGCAGAGTCCTTAAATAATGCAGCAAAGTCCTTAAATAAAGCAGCAGAGTCCTTACATAATGCAACAAAGTCCTTAAATAATGCAGCCGAGTCCTTAAATACTGAAGCAGAGTCCTTAAATTTGCAGCAAAGTCCTTAAATACCGCAGCAGAGTCATTACGTAATGCAGCAAAGTCCTTAAATAATGCAGCAGAGTCCTTAAATACCGCAGCAGAGTGCTTAAATAATGCAGCAGAGTCCTTAAATACTGCAGCAGAGTTATTAAATAATGCAGCAGAGTCCGTAAATAATGCGGCAAATTCCTTAAATAATGCAGCAGAGTCCTTAAATAATGCAACAAAGTCCATAAATAATGCAGCAGAGTCATTAAATAATGCTGCAAAGTCCATAAATAATGCAGCAGAGTCCTTAAATATGGAGCAAATTCCTTAAATACTGCAGCAGAGTCCTTAAATAATGCAACAAAGTTCTAAAATAATGCAGCAGAGTCCTCAAAAGCTTCAGAAGAGTCATTAAATAATGCAGCAGAGTCCTTAAATAATGTAGCAAATTCATTAAATAATGCAGCAGAGACCTTAAATAATGCAACAAAGTCCTTAAATAATGCAGCCGAGTCCTTACATAATGCAACAAATTCCTTAAATAATGCAGCAGAGTCCTTAAATACCGCAGCCGATTACTTAAATAATTCAGCAAAGTCCTTAAATTATGCAGCAGAGTTCTTAAGTGCCACAGCAGAGTCCTTAAATACCGCAGCGGAGTGCTTAAATAATGCAGCAGAGTCCTTAAATAATGCAGCACCGTCCTTAAATAATGCAACAAAGTCTTTAAATAATGCAGCAGAGTCCTTAAATACTGAAGCAGAGTCCTTAAATATTGCAGCAAAGTATTTAAATAATGCAGCAGAGTCCTTAAATAATGCAACAAAGTCCTTAAATAATGAAGCAGAATCCTTAAATAATGCAACAAAGTCCTTAAGTAATAATGCAGAGTCCTTAAATACCGCAGCAGAGTCATTAAATAATGCAGCAAAGTCCTTAAATAATGCAGCAGAGTCCGTAAATACCGGAGCAGAGTGCTTAAATGATGCAGCAGGGTCCTTAAATAATGCAGCAGAGTTATTAAATAATGCAGCAGAGTCCTTAAATAATGCAGCAAATTCCTTAAATAATGCAGCAGAGTCCTTAAATAATGCAACAAAGTCCCTAAATAATGCAGCAGAGTCCTTAAATAATGAAGCAAATTCCTTAAATAATGTAGCAGAGTCCTTAAATAATGCAACAAAGTCCTTAAATAATGAAGCAGAATCCTTAAATAATGCAACAAAGTCCTTAAGTAATAATGCAGAGTCCTTAAATAAAGCAGCAGAGTCATTAAATAATGCAGCAAAGTCCTTAAATAATGCAGCAGAGTCCTTAAATACCGCAGCATAGTACTTAAATAATGCAGCAGAGTCCTTAAATAATGCAGCAGAGTTATTAAATAATGCAGCAGAGTCCTTAAATAATACAGCAAATTCCTTAAATAATGCAGCAGAGTCCTTAAATAATGCAACAAAGTCCCTAAATAATGCAGCAGAGTCCTTAAATAATGAAGCAGAGTTCTTAAATAATGCAGCAAATTCCTTAAATAATGTAGCAGAGTCCTTAAAAAATGCAACAAAATCCTTAAATAATGCAGCAGAATCCTTAAATAATGCAGCAAAGTCAATAAATAATGCAGCAGAGTCCTTAAATACTGAAGCAGAGTCCTTAAATAATGCAACAAAGGCCTTAAATAATGCAGCAGAGTCCTTAAGTAATGCAACAGAGTTCTAAAATGCTTCAGCAGAGTCCTTAAATAATGCAGCAGAGTCCTTAAATAATGCAACAAAGTCTTTAAATAATGCAGCAGAGTCCTTAAATACTGAAGCAGAGTCCTAAAATATTGCAGCAAAGTACTTAAATAATGCAGCAGAGTCCTTAAATAATGCAACAAAGTCCTTAAATAATGAAGCAGAGTCCTTAAATAATGCAACAAAGTCCTTAAATAATGAAGCAGAATCCTTAAATAATGCAAAAAAGTCCTTAAGTAATAATGCAGAGTCCTTAAATACCGCAGCAGAGTCATTAAATAATGCAGCAAAGTCCTTAAATAATGCAGCAGAGTCCTTAAATACCGCAGCAGAGTGCTTAAATAATGCAGCAGAGTCCTTAAATAATGCAGCAGAGTTATTAAATAATGCAGCAGAGTCCTTAAATAATGCGGCAAATTCCTTAAATAATGCAGCAGAGTCCTTAAATAATGCAACAAAGTCCATAAATAATGCAGCAGAGTCATTAAATAATGCAGCAAAGTTCATAAATAATGCAGCAGAGTCCTTAAATATGGAGCAAATTCCTTAAATACTGCAGCAGAGTCCTTAAATAATGCAACAAAGTTCTAAAATAATGCAGCAGAGTCCTCAAAAGCTTCAGAAGAGTCATTAAATAATGCAGCAGAGTCCTTAAATAATGTAGCAAATTCATTAAATAATGCAGCAGAGACCTTAAAAAATGCAACAAAGTCCTTAAATAATGCAGCCGAGTCCTTACATAATGCAACAAATTCCTTAAATAATGCAGCAGAGTCCTTAATACCGAAGCCGATTACTTAAATAATTCAGCAAAGTCCTTAAATAATGCAGCAGAGTTCTTAAGTGCCACAGCAGAGTCCTTAAATACCGCAGCGGAGTGCTTAAATAATGCAGCAGAGTCCTTAAATAATGCAGCACCGTCCTTAAATAATGCAACAAAGTCTTTAAATAATGCAGCAGAGTCCTTAAATACTGAAGCAGAGTCCTTAAATATTGCAGCAAAGTACTTAAATAATGCAGCAGAGTCCTTAAATAATGCAACAAAGTCCTTAAATAATGAAGCAGAATGATTAAATAATGCAACAAAGTCCTTAAGTAATAATGCAGAGTCCTTAAATACCGCCGCAGAGTCATTAAATAATGCAGCAAAGTCCTTAAATAATGCAGCAGAGTACTTACATACCGGAGCAGAGTGCTTAAATAATGCAGCAGAGTCCTTAAATAATGCAGCAGAGTTATTAAATAATGCAGCAGAGTCCTTAAATAATGCAGCAAATTCCTTAAATAATGCAGCAGAGTCCTTAAATAATGCAACAAAGTCCCTAAATAATGCAGCAGAGTCCTTAAATAATGCAGCAAATTCCTTAAATAATGCAGCAGAGTCCTTAAAAAATGCAACAAAATCCTTAAATAATGCAGCAGAATCCTTAAATAATGCAGCAAAGTCCTTAAATAATGCAGCAGAGTCCTTAAATAATGCAACAGAGTTCTAAAATGCTTCAGCAGAGTCATTAAATAATGCAGCAGAGTCCTTAAATAATGCAGCAGAGTCCTTAAATAATGCAACAAAGTCTTTAAATAATGCAGCAGAGTCCTTAAATACTGAAGCAGAGTCCTTAAATATTGCAGCAAAGTACTTAAATAATGGAGCAGAGTCCTTAAATAATGCAACAAAGTCCTTAAATAATGAAGCAGAATCCTTAAATAATGCAACAAAGTCCTTAAGTAATAATGCAGAGTCCTTAAATACCTCAGCAGAGTCATTAAATAATGCAGCAAAGTCCTTAAATAATGCAGCAGAGTCCTTAAATAATGCAACAAAGTCCATAAATAATGCAGCAGAGTCATTAAATAATGCAGCAAAGTCCATAAATAATGAAGCAGAGTCCTTAAATATGGAGCAAATTCCTTATATACTGCAGCAGAGTCCTTAAATAATGCAACAAAGTTCTAAAATAATGCAGCAGAGTCCTGAAAAGCTTCAGAAGAGTCATTAAATAATGCAGCAGAGTCCTTAAATAATGTAGCAAATTCATTAAATAATGCAGCAGAGTTCTTAAGTGCCACAGCAGAGTCCTTAAATACCGCAGCGGAGTGCTTAAATAATGCAGCAGAGTCCTTAAATAATGCAGCACCATCCTTAAATAATGCAGCAAAGTCCTTAAATACTGAAGCAGAGTCCTTAAATATTGCAAAAAAGTCCTAAAATAATGCAGCAGAATCCTTAAATACCGCAGCAGAGTCCTTAAATATTACAGCAAAGTACTTAAATAATGCAGCAGAGTCCTTAAATAATGCAACAAAGTCCTTAAATAATGCAGCATAGTCCTTAACTAATGCAACAAAGTCTATAAATAATGCAGCAGAGTCCTTAAATAATGCAGCAAAGTCTTTAAATAATGCAGCAGAGTCCTTAGATAATGCAGCAACGTCCTTAAATAATGCAGCAGAGTCCTTAAATAACGCAGCAGAGTACTTAAATAATTCAGCTAAGTCCTTAAATAATGCAGCAGAGTCCTTAAATAATGCAGCAGAGTCCTCAAATGCTTCAGCAGAGTGAATACATAATGCAGCAGAGTCCTTAAATAATGCAACAAAGTCCTTAAATAATGCAGCAGAGTCCTTAAATAATGCAGCAAAGTCCTTAAATAAAGCAGCAGAGTCCTTAAATAATGCAACAAAGTCCTTAAATAATGCAGCAGAGTCCTTAAATACTGAAGCAGAGTCCTTATCTTTGCAGCAAAAGTCCTTAAATACCGCAGCAGAGTCATTAAATAATGCAGCAAAGTCCTTAAATAATGCAGCAGAGTCCTTAAATACCACAGCAGATTGCTTAAATAATGTAGCAGAGTCCTTAAATAATGCAACAGAGTCCTTAAAAAATGCAACAGAGTCCTTAAATAATGCAACAAAGTCCTTAAATAATGCAGCAGAATCCTTAAATACTGAAGCAGAGTCCTTAAATATTGCAGCAAAGTCCTTAAATAATGCAGCAGAGTCCTTAAATACTGAAGCAGAGTCCTTAAATATTGCAGCAAAGTACTTAAATAATGCAGCAGAGTCCTTAAATAATGCAACAAAGTCCTTAAATAATGAAGCAGAATCCTTAAATAATGCAACAAAGTCCTTAAGTAATAATGCAGAGCCCTTAAATACAGCAGCAGAGTCATTAAATAATGCAGCAAAGTCCTTAAATAATGCAGCAGAGTCCTTAAATACCGCAGCAGTGTGCTTAAATAATGCAGCAGAGTCCTTAATAATGCAGCAGAGTTATTAAATAATGCAGCAGAGTCCTTAAATAATGCAGCAAATTCCTTAAATAATGCAGCAGAGTCCTTAAATAATGCAACAACGTCCCTAAATAATGTAGCAGAGTCCTTAAATAATGAAGCAGAGTCCTTAAATAATGCAGCAAATTCCTTAAATAATGTAGCAGAGTCCTTAAAAAATGCAACAAAATCCTTAAATAATGCAGCAGAATCCTTAAATAATGCAGCAAAGTCCTTAAATAATGCAGCAGAGTCCTTAAATACTGAAGCAGAGTCCTTAAATAATGCAACAAAGGCCTTAAATAATGCAGTAGAGTCCTTAAGTAATGCAACAGAGTTCTAAAATGCTTCAGCAGAGTCCTTAAATAATGCAGCAGAGTCCTTAAATAATGCAACAAAGTCTTTAAATAATGCAGCAGAGTCCTTAAATACTGAAGCAGAGTCCTTAAATATTGCAGCAAAGTACTTAAATAATGCAGCAGAGTCCTTAAATAATGCAACAAAGTCCTTAAATAATGAAGCAGAGTCCTTAAATAATGCAACAAAGTCCTTAAATAATGAAGCAGAATCCTTAAATAATGCAACAAAGTCCTTAAGTAATAATGCAGAGTCCTTAAATACCGCAGCAGAGTCATTAAATAATGCAGCAAAGTCCTTAAATAATGCAGCAGAGTCCTTAAATACCGCAGCAGAGTGCTTAAATAATGCAGCAAAGTCCTTAAATAATGCAGCAGAGTCCTTAAATACCGCAGCAGAGTTCTTAAATAATGCAGCAGAGTCCTTAAATAATGCTGCAAATTCCTTAAATGATGCAGCAGAGTCCTTAAATAATGCAACAAAGTCCATAAATAATGCAGCAGTCATTAAATAATGCAGCAAAGTCCATAAATAATGCAGCAGAGTCCTTAAATATGGAGCAAATTCCTTAAATACTGCAGCAGAGTCCTTAAATAATGCAACAAAGTTCTAAAATAATGCAGCAGAGTCCTCAAAAGCTTCAGAAGAGTCATTAAATAATGCAGTAGAGTCCTTAAATAATGTAGCAAATTCATTAAATAATGTAGCAGAGACCTTAAATAATGCAACAAAGTCCTTAAATAATGCAGCCGAGTCCTTACATAATGCAACAAATTCCTTAAATAATGCAGCAGAGTCCTTAAATACCGCAGCCGATTACTTAAATAATTCAGCAAAGTCCTTAAATAATGCAGCAGAGTTCTTAAGTGCCACAGCAGAGTCCTTAAATACCGCAGCGGAGTGCTTAAATAATGCAGCAGAGTCCTTAAATAATGCAGCACCGTCCTTAAATAATGCAACAAAGTCTTTAAATAATGCAGCAGAGTCCTTAAATACTGAAGCAGAGTCCTTAAATATTGCAGCAAAGTACTTAAATAATGCAGCAGAGTCCTTAAATAATGCAACAAAGTCCTTAAATAATGAAGCAGAATCCTTAAATAATGCAACAAAGTCCTTAAGTAATAATGCAGAGTCCTTAAATACCGCAGCAGAGTCATTAAATAATGCAGCAAAGTCCTTAAATAATGCAGCAGAGTCCTTAAATACCGCAGCAGAGTGCTTAAATAATGCAGCAGAGTCCTTAAATAATGCAGCAGAGTTATTAAATAATGCAGCAGAGTCCTTAAATAATGCGGCAAATTCCTTAAATAATGCAGCAGAGTCCTTAAATAATGCAACAAAGTCCATAAATAATGCAGCAGAGTCATTAAATAATGCAGCAAAGTCCATAAATAATGCAGCAGAGTCCTTAAATATGGAGCAAATTCCTTAAATACTGCAGCAGAGTCATAGAATCATAGAATCATAGAATCATAGAATCATAGAATCATAGAATGGTAGAGTTGGAAGGGACCTCCTGGGTCATCTGGTCCAACCCCCTGCTCAAAGCAGGATTCACTAGATCATCTCAGACAGATATCTGTCCAGCCTCTGTTTGAAGACGTCCATTGAAGGGGAACTCACCACCTCTGGTGGCAGCCTGTTCCACTCATTAATCACCCTAACTGTCAAAAAGTTTTTTCTAATATCTAATCTGTGTCTCCTCCTATTTTGTTTCATCCCATTGCTTCTAGTCTTTCCTTCTGCAAATGAGAATAAAGATGATCCTTCTACAATGTGACAGCCCTTGACATATTTGTAGACAGCTATTAAGTCTCCTCTCAGTCTTCTTTTTTGCAAGCTAAACATTCCCAAATCCTGCAACCGTTCCTCATAGGACATGGTTTGCAGACCAGTCACCATTCTGGTCGCTCTTCTCTGAACTTGCTCCAGTTTGTCTATGTCTTTTGTAAAATGTGGTGCCCAAAACTGTACACAGTATTCCAGATGAGGTCTGACCAAAGAGGAGTAAAGACCGATAATGACTTCACGTGATCTAGACTGTATGCTTCTGTTAATACATCCCAGAATTGTATTTGCCTTTTTTGCTGCTGCATCACACTGTTGACTCATGTTTAGTCTATGATCTATTAGTATACCTAAGTCTTTTTCACATGTACTGTTGCTTAGCTCTATTCCTCCCATTCTGTATATGCTTTTTTCATTTTTATTGCCCAGATGTAGTACTTTGCATTTTTCCCTGTTAAAAACCATTCTGTTGGTTGCTGCCCACTGCTCCAGTTTATTTAGGTCTTTTTGAATCCTCTCTCTCTCTTCTCTAGTATTAGCTATCCCTCCTAGCTTTGTGTCATCAGCAAATTTAATCAGTTTACCCTCAATTCCTTCATCTAAATCATTGATAAAGATGTTGAACAATACAGGTCCCAGGACGGAGCCCTGTGGTACCCCACTTGAGACATTCATCCAGCTGGATGTGAAGCCATTTACAACCACCCTTTGAGTCCGATCACTAAGCCAGTTATGAATCCACCTAACAGTTGCCTGGTCCATTGCATACTTGGTCATTTTTTCAATAAGGATGGTGTGAGATACTTTGTCAAATGCTTTGCTGAAGTCAAGATATACTATATCTACAGCATTTCCCTGATCCACCCAGTCAGTGATTCTGTCATAGAAGGAAATTAAGTTAGTCTGACATGACTTGTTAGTTACAAACCCATGCTGACTCTGGTTAATCACTTCATTCTTATCCATGTACTTACATACATGTTGTTTAATAATTTGTTCAAAGATCTTTCCTGGTATAGAAGTCAGACTCACCGGCCTATAGTTCCCTGGGTCCACCTTCTTCCCCTTTTTGAAGATAGGAACAACATTTGCTCTTCTCCAGTCTTCTGTGACTTCTCCTGTTCTCCAAGAATTTTCAAAGATTATGGAGAGTGGTTCTAAAATTTCTTCTACGATCTCCTTCAGTACTCTGGGGTGTAATTCATCTGGACCTGGAGACTTTAACTCATTTATGTTAGCTAAATATTCCCTCACAATCTTTCTGTTTACAGATAACTTGGATTCCTCTATTCCTTTAAAAGGACAGTGAAGATCAGTTGATGTTACATTTTCTTTCTGAGAGAAAACAGATGCAAAATAGGAATTAAAAAGTTCGGCCTTCTCAACATCCTCTCTTACCATTTCTCCATTTTCATCCTGTAAAAATCCTATAGCATCTTTGACTTTTCTTTTACTTTTGACATACCCCCAAAATCCTTTTTTATTGCTTTTGACATCTCTTGCAAGCCTTAATTCATTGTCAGCTTTAGCTAACCTGATACGTGCCCTGCAGGATTTGCAGACTGCATTATAATCTTCTTTAGATATGCCTCCCTCTTTCCATTTAATAAACATTTCTTTCTTTCTTTTTAGCATGTGTTTAAGTTCTGTGTTCATCCATCCTGGTTTCCTTAAATGCTTCCCATTCTTCCTACTTTTCGGGATTGTTAACGATTGTGCTTTGAGAATCTCATTTTTAAAAATTTCCCATCCTTCATGGACATTTTTGTCCTTAAGGACATCCAGCCATTGGATCCCTCCTATTCTCTTTCTGAGTCTCTTAAAATCTGCCTTTCTAAAATCTAACCTTGAAGTTTGAGTCTTCACATGTCTTCCTCCTCTAGTTATCCAAAATTCTATAATAGCATGATCACTGCCTCCTAGGGTCCCAGCCACCTTTACCTCCTCAACCATTTCCTCCCTGTTTATAAGGATTAGATCCAAAGTAGCAGATCCCCTTGTTTTCTCCCCTACCTTTTGGAAGATAAAGTTGTCAGCAAGAGAGGATAAGAATTTGCTTGACCTGTTAGTTTTACTTGAGAGAGATTCCCAACAAATGTCTGGATAGTTGAAATCTCCCATGACCACTATGTCATATTTTTTGGAGAACTTGGTCATTTGATACATAAAGAGTTCATCCATATCTTCAGCTTGCCCAGGTGGCCTGTAGTAAATGCCTACAATGGTGTCCTTTCCGTTGTTCTCTCCTTGTATTCTTACCCAAACAGTTTCCACAGAACTCCCAGTCTCTGAAGCTTCAATCTCTGTGCAGATATACGCTTTTCTAACATACAATGCAACACCTCCTCCTCGTTTATCAAGTCTGTTTCTTGTAAATAAGTTGTATCCTTTTAGCCTTTTATTCCAATCATGTGTATCGTCCCACCAAGTTTCAGTGATTCCAATGACATCATATTCCTTTTCCTGCGTTAGTAGTTCCAATTCTCCTTGTTTGTTGCCCATGCTTTGTGCATTTGTATAAAAACATTTTAGTTTGTGATTGGTTTCTCTTCCTCCCATATTTTTATTATTTAAATTGTTTTGTCTTTGTTCTTCCTTTCCACTTCCAGTAGCAGAGATCTCAATAGTATTTGTCCTTAAATAATGCAACAAAGTTCTAAAATAATGCAGCAGAGTCTTCAAAAGCTTCAGAAGAGTCATTAAATAATGCAGCAGAGTCCTTAAATAATGTAGCAAATTCATTAAATAATGCAGCAGAGACCTTAAATAATGCAACAAAGTCCTTAAATAATGCAGCCGAGTCCTTACATAATGCAACAAATTCCTTAAATAATGCAGCAGAGTCCTTAAATACCGCAGCCGATTACTTAAATAATTCAGCAAAGTCCTTAAATAATGCAGCAGAGTTCTTAAGTGCCACAGCAGAGTCCTTAAATACCGCAGCGGAGTGCTTAAATAATGCAGCAGAGTCCTTAAATAATGCAGCACCGTCCTTAAATAATGCAACAAAGTCTTTAAATAATGCAGCAGAGTCCTTAAATACTGAATCAGAGTCCTTAAATATTGCAGCAAAGTACTTAAATAATGCAGCAGAGTCCTTAAATAATGCAACAAAGTCCTTAAATAATGAAGCAGAATCCTTAAATAATGCAACAAAGTCCTTAAGTAATAATGCAGAGTCCTTAAATACCGCAGAAGAGTCATTAAATAATGCAGCAAAGTCCTTAAATAATGCAGCAGAGTCCTTAAATACCGGAGCAGAGTGCTTAAATGATGCAGCAGGGTCCTTAAATAATGCAGCAGAGTTATTAAATAATGCAGCAGAGTCCTTAAATAATGCAGCAAATTCCTTAAATAATGCAGCAGAGTCCTTAAATAATGCAACAAAGTCCCTAAATAATGCAGCAGAGTCCTTAAATAATGAAGCAAATTCCTTAAATAATGTAGCAGAGTCCTTAAATAATGCAACAAAGTCCTTAAATAATGAAGCAGAATCCTTAAATAATGCAACAAAGTCCTTAAGTAATAATGCAGAGTCCTTAAATACAGCAGCAGAGTCCTTAAATAATGCAGCAAAGTCCTTAAATAATGCAGCAGAGTCCTTAAATACCGCAGCAGAGTGCTTAAATAATGCAGCAGAGTCCTTAAATAATGCAGCAGAGTTATTAAATAATGCAGCAGAGTCCTTAAATAATACAGCAAATTCCTTAAATAATGCAGCAGAGTCCTTAAATAATGCAACAAAGTCCCTAAATAATGCAGCAGAGTCCTTAAATAATGAAGCAGAGTCCTTAAATAATGCAGCAAATTCCTTAAATAATGTAGCAGAGTCCTTAAAAAATGCAACAAAATCCTTAAATAATGCAGCAGAATCCTTAAATAATGCAGCAAAGTCCTTAAATAATGCAGCAGAGTCCTTAAATACTGAAGCAGAGTCCTTAAATAATGCAACAAAGGCCTTAAATAATGCAGCAGAGTCCATAAGTAATGCAACAGAGTTCTAAAATGCTTCAGCAGAGTCCTTAAATAATGCAGCAGAGTCCTTAAATAATGCAACAAAGTCTTTAAATAATGCAGCAGAGTCCTTAAATACTGAAGCAGAGTCCTAAAATATTGCAGCAAAGTACTTAAATAATGCAGCAGAGTCCTTAAATAATGCAACAAAGTGCTTAAATAATGAAGCAGAGTCCTTAAATAATGCAACAAAGTCCTTAAATAATGAAGCAGAATCCTTAAATAATGCAACAAAGTCCTTAAGTAATAATGCAGAGTCCTTAAATACCGCAGCAGAGTCATTAAATAATGCAGCAAAGTCCTTAAATAATGCAGCAGAGTCCTTAAATACCGCAGCAGAGTGGTTAAATAATGCAGCAGAGTCCTTAAATAATGCAGCAGAGTCCTTAAATAATGCAACAAAGTCCATAAATAATGCAGCAGAGTCATTAAATAATGCAGCAAAGTTCATAAATAATGCAGCAGAGTACTTAAATATGGAGCAAATTCCTTAAATACTGCAGCAGAGTCCTTAAATAATGCAACAAAGTTCTAAAATAATGCAGCAGAGTCCTCAAAAGCTTCAGAAGAGTCATTAAATAATGCAGCAGAGTCCTTAAATAATGTAGCAAATTCATTAAATAATGCAGCAGAGACCTTAAATAATGCAACAAAGTCCTTAAATAATGCAGACGAGTCCTTACATAATGCAACAAATTCCTTAAATAATGCAGCAGAGTCCTTAAATACCGAAGCCGATTACTTAAATAATTCAGCAAAGTCCTTAAATAATGCAGCAGAGTTCTTAAGTGCCACAGCCGAGTCCTTAAATACCGCAGCGGAGTGCTTAAATAATGCAGCAGAGTCCTTAAATAATGCAGCACCGTCCTTAAATAATGCAACAAAGTCTTTAAATAATGCAGCAGAGTCCTTAAATACTGAAGCAGAGTCCTTAAATATTGCAGCAAAGTACTTAAATAATGCAGCAGAGTCCTTAAATAATGCAACAAAGTCCTTAAATAATGAAGCAGAATCCTTAAATAATGCAACAAAGTCCTTAAGTAATAATGCAGAGTCCTTAAATACCGCAGCAGAGTCATTAAATAATGCAGCAAAGTCCTTAAATAATGCAGCAGAGTCCTTAAATACCGGAGCAGAGTGCTTAAATAATGCAGCAGAGTCCTTAAATAATGCATCAGAGTTATTAAATAATGCAGCAGAGTCCTTAAATAATGCAGCAAATTCCTTAAATAATGCAGCAGAGTCCTTAAATAATGCAACAAAGTCCCTAAATAATGCAGCAGAGTCCTTAAATAATGAAGCAAATTCCTTAAATAATGTAGCAGAGTCCTTAAAAAATGCAACAAAATCCTTAAATAATGCAGCAGAATCCTTAAATAATGCAGCAAAGTCCTTAAATAATGCAGCAGAGTCCTTAAATAATGCAACATAGTTCTAAAATGCTTCAGCAGAGTCATTAAATAATGCAGCAGAGTCCTTAAATAATGCAGCAGAGTCCTTAAATAATGCAACAAAGTCTTTAAATAATGCAGCAGAGTCCTTAAATACTGAAGCAGAGTCCTTAAATATTGCAGCAAAGTACTTAAATAATGGAGCAGCGTCCTTAAATAATGCAACAAAGTCCTTAAATAATGAAGCAGAATCCTTAAATAGTGCAAAAAAGTCCTTAAGTAATAATGCAGAGTCCTTAAATACCTCAGCAGAGTCATTAAATAATGCATCAAAGTCCTTAAATAATGCAGCAGAGTCCTTAAATAATGCAACAAAGTCCATAAATAATGCAGCAGAGTCATTAAATA
Organism: Phyllobates terribilis; assembly: GCF_046119375.1. Classification (NCBI taxonomy): domain Eukaryota; kingdom Metazoa; phylum Chordata; class Amphibia; order Anura; family Dendrobatidae; genus Phyllobates; species Phyllobates terribilis. Next base: position 3,663,880 of record NW_027362840.1, on the reverse strand, counting down.
ATGCAGCAAAGTCCATAAATAATGCAGCAGAGTCCTTAAATATGGAGCAAATTCCTTAAATACTGCAGCAGAGTCCTTAAATAATTCAACAAAGTTCTAAAATAATGCAGCAGAGTCCTCAAAAGCTTCAGAAGAGTCATTAAATAATGCAGCAGAGTCCTTAAATAATGTAGCAAATTAATTAAATAATGCAGCAGAGTCCTTAAATAATGCAACAAAGTCCCTAAATAATGCAGCAGAGTCCTTAAATAATGAAGCAAATTCCTTAAATAATGTAGCAGAGTCCTTAAAAAATGCAACAAAATCCTTAAATAATGCAGCAGAATCCTTAAATAATGTAGCAAAGTCCTTAAATAATGCAGCAGAGTCCTTAAATACTGAAGCAGATTCCTTAAATAATGCAACAAAGTCCTTAAATAATGCAGCAGAGTCCTTAAATAATGCAACAGAGTTCTAAAATGCTTCAGCAGAGTCATTAAATAATGCAGCAGAGTCCTTAAATAATGCAGCACCGTCCTTAAATAATGCAACAAAGTCTTTAAATAATGCAGCAGAGTCCTTAAATACTGAATCAGAGTCCTTAAATATTGCAGCAAAGTACTTAAATAATGCAGCAGAGTCCTTAAATAATGCAACAAAGTCCTTAAATAATGAAGCAGAATCCTTAAATAATGCAACAAAGTCCTTAAGTAATAATGCAGAGTCCTTAAATACCGCAGAAGAGTCATTAAATAATGCAGCAAAGTCCTTAAATAATGCAGCAGAGTCCTTAAATACCGGAGCAGAGTGCTTAAATGATGCAGCAGGGTCCTTAAATAATGCAGCAGAGTTATTAAATAATGCAGCAGAGTCCTTAAATAATGCAGCAAATTCCTTAAATAATGCAGCAGAGTCCTTAAATAATGCAACAAAGTCCCTAAATAATGCAGCAGAGTCCTTAAATAATGAAGCAAATTCCTTAAATAATGTAGCAGAGTCCTTAAATAATGCAACAAAGTCCTTAAATAATGAAGCAGAATCCTTAAATAATGCAACAAAGTCCTTAAGTAATAATGCAGAGTCCTTAAATACAGCAGCAGAGTCCTTAAATAATGCAGCAAAGTCCTTAAATAATGCAGCAGAGTCCTTAAATACCGCAGCAGAGTGCTTAAATAATGCAGCAGAGTCCTTAAATAATGCAGCAGAGTTATTAAATAATGCAGCAGAGTCCTTAAATAATACAGCAAATTCCTTAAATAATGCAGCAGAGTCCTTAAATAATGCAACAAAGTCCCTAAATAATGCAGCAGAGTCCTTAAATAATGAAGCAGAGTCCTTAAATAATGCAGCAAATTCCTTAAATAATGTAGCAGAGTCCTTAAAAAATGCAACAAAATCCTTAAATAATGCAGCAGAATCCTTAAATAATGCAGCAAAGTCCTTAAATAATGCAGCAGAGTCCTTAAATACTGAAGCAGAGTCCTTAAATAATGCAACAAAGGCCTTAAATAATGCAGCAGAGTCCATAAGTAATGCAACAGAGTTCTAAAATGCTTCAGCAGAGTCCTTAAATAATGCAGCAGAGTCCTTAAATAATGCAACAAAGTCTTTAAATAATGCAGCAGAGTCCTTAAATACTGAAGCAGAGTCCTAAAATATTGCAGCAAAGTACTTAAATAATGCAGCAGAGTCCTTAAATAATGCAACAAAGTGCTTAAATAATGAAGCAGAGTCCTTAAATAATGCAACAAAGTCCTTAAATAATGAAGCAGAATCCTTAAATAATGCAACAAAGTCCTTAAGTAATAATGCAGAGTCCTTAAATACCGCAGCAGAGTCATTAAATAATGCAGCAAAGTCCTTAAATAATGCAGCAGAGTCCTTAAATACCGCAGCAGAGTGGTTAAATAATGCAGCAGAGTCCTTAAATAATGCAGCAGAGTCCTTAAATAATGCAACAAAGTCCATAAATAATGCAGCAGAGTCATTAAATAATGCAGCAAAGTTCATAAATAATGCAGCAGAGTACTTAAATATGGAGCAAATTCCTTAAATACTGCAGCAGAGTCCTTAAATAATGCAACAAAGTTCTAAAATAATGCAGCAGAGTCCTCAAAAGCTTCAGAAGAGTCATTAAATAATGCAGCAGAGTCCTTAAATAATGTAGCAAATTCATTAAATAATGCAGCAGAGACCTTAAATAATGCAACAAAGTCCTTAAATAATGCAGACGAGTCCTTACATAATGCAACAAATTCCTTAAATAATGCAGCAGAGTCCTTAAATACCGAAGCCGATTACTTAAATAATTCAGCAAAGTCCTTAAATAATGCAGCAGAGTTCTTAAGTGCCACAGCCGAGTCCTTAAATACCGCAGCGGAGTGCTTAAATAATGCAGCAGAGTCCTTAAATAATGCAGCACCGTCCTTAAATAATGCAACAAAGTCTTTAAATAATGCAGCAGAGTCCTTAAATACTGAAGCAGAGTCCTTAAATATTGCAGCAAAGTACTTAAATAATGCAGCAGAGTCCTTAAATAATGCAACAAAGTCCTTAAATAATGAAGCAGAATCCTTAAATAATGCAACAAAGTCCTTAAGTAATAATGCAGAGTCCTTAAATACCGCAGCAGAGTCATTAAATAATGCAGCAAAGTCCTTAAATAATGCAGCAGAGTCCTTAAATACTGGAGCAGAGTGCTTAAATAATGCAGCAGAGTCCTTAAATAATGCATCAGAGTTATTAAATAATGCAGCAGAGTCCTTAAATAATGCAGCAAATTCCTTAAATAATGCAGCAGAGTCCTTAAATAATGCAACAAAGTCCCTAAATAATGCAGCAGAGTCCTTAAATAATGAAGCAAATTCCTTAAATAATGTAGCAGAGTCCTTAAAAAATGCAACAAAATCCTTAAATAATGCAGCAGAATCCTTAAATAATGCAGCAAAGTCCTTAAATAATGCAGCAGAGTCCTTAAATAATGCAACATAGTTCTAAAATGCTTCAGCAGAGTCATTAAATAATGCAGCAGAGTCCTTAAATAATGCAGCAGAGTCCTTAAATAATGCAACAAAGTCTTTAAATAATGCAGCAGAGTCCTTAAATACTGAAGCAGAGTCCTTAAATATTGCAGCAAAGTACTTAAATAATGGAGCAGCGTCCTTAAATAATGCAACAAAGTCCTTAAATAATGAAGCAGAATCCTTAAATAGTGCAAAAAAGTCCTTAAGTAATAATGCAGAGTCCTTAAATACCTCAGCAGAGTCATTAAATAATGCATCAAAGTCCTTAAATAATGCAGCAGAGTCCTTAAATAATGCAACAAAGTCCATAAATAATGCAGCAGAGTCATTAAATAATGCAGCAAAGTCCATAAATAATGCAGCAGAGTCCTTAAATATGGAGCAAATTCCTTAAATACTGCAGCAGAGTCCTTAAATAATTCAACAAAGTTCTAAAATAATGCAGCAGAGTCCTCAAAAGCTTCAGAAGAGTCATTAAATAATGCAGCAGAGTCCTTAAATAATGTAGCAAATTAATTAAATAATGCAGCAGAGTCCTTAAATAATGCAACAAAGTCCCTAAATAATGCAGCAGAGTCCTTAAATAATGAAGCAAATTCCTTAAATAATGTAGCAGAGTCCTTAAAAAATGCAACAAAATCCTTAAATAATGCAGCAGAATCCTTAAATAATGTAGCAAAGTCCTTAAATAATGCAGCAGAGTCCTTAAATACTGAAGCAGATTCCTTAAATAATGCAACAAAGTCCTTAAATAATGCAGCAGAGTCCTTAAATAATGCAACAGAGTTCTAAAATGCTTCAGCAGAGTCATTAAATAATGCAGCAGAGTCCTTAAATAATGCAGGAGAGTCCTTAAATAATGCAACAAAGTCTTTAAATAATGCAGCAGAGTCCTTAAATACTGAAGCAGGGTCCTTAAATATTGCAGCAAAGTACTTAAATAATGCAGCAGAGTCCTTAAATAATGCAACAAAATCCTTAAGTAATAATGCAGAGTCCTTAAATACCTCAGCAGAGTCATTAAATAATGCAGCAAAGTCCTTAAATAATGCAGCAGAGTCCTTAAATAATGCAACAAAGTCCATAAATAATGCAGCAGAGTCATTAAATAATGCAGCAAAGTCCATAAATAATGCAGCAGAGTCCTTAAATACCGCAGCAGATTGCTTAAATAATGCAGCAGAGTCCTTAAATAATGCAGCTGAGTTATTAAATAATGCAGCAGAGTCCTTAAATAATGCAGCAAATTCCTTAAATAATGCAGCAGAGTCCTTAAATAATGCAACAAAGTCCTTAAATACCGCAGCAGAGACCTTAAATAATGCAAGAAAGTCCCTAAATAATGCAACAGAGTCCTTAAATATGGAGCAAATTCCTTAAATACTGAAGAAGAGTCCTTAAATATTGCAAAAAAAGTCCTAAAATAGTGCAGCAGAATCCTTAAATACTGCAGCAGGGTCCTTAAATATTGCAGCAAAGTACTTAAATAATGCAGCAGAGTCCTTATATAATGCAACAAAGTCCTTAAATAATGCAGCATAGTCCTTAACTAATGCAACAAAGTCTATAAATAATGCAGCAGAGTCCTTAAATAATGCAGCAAAGTCCTTAAATAATGCAGCAGAGTCCTTAGATAATGCAACAACGTCCTTAAATAATGCAGCAGAGTCCTTAAATAACGCAGCAGAGTACTTAAATAATTCAGCAAAGTCATTAAATAATGCAGCAGAGTCCATAAATAATGCAGCAGAGTCCTCAAATGCTTCAGCAGAGTGAATACATAATGCAGCAGAGTCCTTAAATAATGCAACAAAGTCCTTAAATAATGCAGCAGAGTCCTTAAATACTGAAGCAGAGTCCTTAAATTTGCAGCAAAGTCCTTAAATACCGCAGCAGAGTCATTAAATAATGCAGCAAAGTCCTTAAATAATGCAGCAGAGTCCTTAAATACCACAGCAGATTGCTTAAATAATGTAGCAGAGTCCTTAAATAATGCAACAGAGTCCTTAAATAATGCAGCAGAGTCCTTAAATAATGCAACATAGTTCTTAAGTAATGCAGCAAATTCCTTAAATAATGTAGCAGAGTCCTTAAATACCGCAGCAGATTGCTTATATAATGTAGCAGAGTCCTTAAATAATGCAACAGAGTCCTTAAATAATGCAGCAGAGTACTCAAAAGCTTCAGAAGAGTCATTAAATAATGCAGCAGAGTCCTTAAATAATGTAGCAAATTCATTAAATAATGCAGCAGAGACCTTAAATAATGCAACAAAGTCCTTAAATAATGCAGCCGAGTCCTTAAATAATACAGCAAAGTCCTTAAATAATGCAGCAGAGTCGTTAAGTAATGCAGCAAATTACTTAAATAATGCAGCAGTGTCCTTAAATAATGCAACAAAGTCCATAAATAATGAAGCAAAGTCCTTAAATAATGCATCAGAGTCCTTAAATACCGCAGCAGAGACCTTAAATAATGCAAGAAAGTCCCTAAATAATGCAGTAGAGTCCTTAAATACTGAAGCAGAGTCCTAAAATAATGCAGCTAATTCCTTAAATAATGCAGTAGAGTCCTTAAATACCGCAGAAGAGTCCTTAAATAATTCAGCAAAGTCCTTAAATAATGCAGCAGAGTCCTTAAATTTTACAGCAGAGTCCTTAAGTGCCACAGCAGAGTCCTTAAATACCGCAGCAGAGTGCATAAATAATGCAGCAGAGTCCTTAAATAATGCAGCAAAGTCCTTAAATACTGAAGCAGAGTCCTTAAAGATTGCAACAAAGTCCTAAAATAATGCAGCAGAGTGCTTAAATACTGAAGCAGAGTCCTTAAATAATGCAGCAAATTCCTTAAATAATGCATCAGAGTCCTTAAATAATGCAACTAAGTCGTTAAATAATGCAGTAGAATCCTTAAATAATGCAGCAAAGTCATTGTAAAATGCAGCAGAGTCCTTAAATACTGAATCAGAGTCCTTAAATAATGCATCAAAGTCCTTAAATAATGCAGCAGAGTCCTTAAATACTGCAGCAGAGTCCTTAAATAATGCAGCAGAGTCCTCAAATGCTTCCGCAAAGTCATTAAATAATGCAGCAGAGTCCTTAAATAATTCAGCAAAGTCCTTAAATAATTCAGCAGAGTCGTTAAATAATGCAACAGATTCCTTAAATAATGCAGCAGAGTCCTTAAATAATGCAACATAGTTCTTAAATAATGCAGCAAAGTCCTTAAATAATGCAGCAGAGTCCTTAAATACCGCAGCAGATTGCTTATATAATGTAGCAGAGTCCTTAAATAATGCAACAGAGTCCTTAAATAATGCAGCAGAGTCCTCAAAAGCTTCAGAAGAGTCATTAAATAATGCAGCAGAGTCCTTAAATAATGTAGCAAATTCATTAAATAATGCAGCAGAGACCTTAAATAATGCAACAAAGTCCTTAAATAATGCAGCCGAGTCCTTAAATAATACAGCAAAGTCCTTAAATAATGCAGCAGAGTCGTTAAGTAATGCAGCAAATTACTTAAATAATGCAGCAGTGTCCTTAAATAATGCAACAAAGTCCATAAATAATGAAGCAAAGTCCTTAAATAATGCATCAGAGTCCTTAAATACCGCAGCAGAGACCTTAAATAATGCAAGAAAGTCCCTAAATAATGCAGCAGAGTCGTTAAATATGGAGCAAATTCCTTAAATACTGAAGCAGAGTCCTTAAATATTGCAAAAAAGTCCTAAAATAGTGCAGCAGAATCCTTAAATACTGCAGCAGGGTCCTTAAATATTGCAGCAAAGTACTTAAATAATGCAGCAGAGTCCTTAAATAATGCAACAAAGTCCTTAAATAATGCAGCATAATCCTTAACTAATGGAACAAAGTCTATAAATAATGCAGCAGAGTCCTTAAATAATGCAGCAAAGTCCTTAAATAATGCAGCAGAGTCCTTAGATAATGCAACAGCGTCCTTAAATAATGCAGCAGAGTCCTTAAATAACGCAGCAGAGTACTTAAATAATTCAGCAAAGTCCTTAAATAATGCAGCAGAGTCCATAAATAATGCAGCAGAGTCCTCAAATGCTTCAGCAGAGTGAATACATAATGCAGCAGAGTCCTTAAATAATGCAACAAAGTCCTTAAATAATGCAGCAGAGTCCTTAAATACTGAAGCAGAGTCCTTAAATTTGCAGCAAAGTCCTTAAATACCGCAGCAGAGTCATTAAATAATGCAGCAAAGTCCTTAAATAATGCAGCAGAGTCCTTAAATACCGCAGCAGATTGCTTAAATAATGTAGCAGAGTCCTTAAATAATGCAACAGAGTCCTTAAATAATGCAGCAGAGTCCTTAAATAATGCAACATAGTTATTAAATAATGCAGCAAAGTCCTTAAATAATGCAGCAGAGTCCTTAAATACCACAGCAGATTGCTTATATAATGTAGCAGAGTCCTTAAATAATTCAACAGAGTCCTTAAATAATGCAGCAGAGTCCTCAAAAGCTTCAGAAGAGTCATTAAATAATGCAGCAGAGTCCTTAAATAATGTAGCAAATTCATTAAATAATGCAGCAGAGACCTTAAATAATGCAACAAAGTCCTTAAATAATGCAGCCGAGTCCTTAAATAATACAGCAAAGTCCTTAAATAATGCAGCAGAGTCGTTAAGTAATGCAGCAAATTACTTAAATAATGCAGCAGTGTCCTTAAATAATGCAACAAAGTCCATAAATAATGAAGCAAAGTCCTTAAATAATGCATCAGAGTCCTTAAATACCGCAGCAGAGACCTTAAATAATGCAAGAAAGTCCCTAAATAATGCAGTAGAGTCCTTAAATACTGAAGCAGAGTCCTAAAATAATGCAGCTAATTCCTTAAATAATGCAGTAGAGTCCTTAAATACCGCAGCAGAGTCCTTAAATAATTCAGCAAAGTCCTTAAATAATGCAGCAGAGTCCTTAAATTTTACAGCAGAGTCCTTAAGTGCCACAGCAGAGTCCTTAAATACCGCAGCAGAGTGCTTAAATAATGCAGCAGAGTCCTTAAATAATGCAGCAAAGTCCTTAAATACTGAAGCAGAGTCCTTAAATATTGCAACAAAGTCCTAAAATAATGCAGCAGAGTCCTTAAATACCGCAGCAGAGTCGTTAAATATTGCATCAAAGTACTTAAATAATGCAGCAGAATCCTTACATAATGCAACAAAGTCCTTAAATAATGCAGCAGAGTCCTTAAATACCGCAGCCGATTACTTAAATATTTCAGCAAAGTCCTTAAATAATGCAGCAGAGTCCTTAAGTGCCACAGCAGAGTCCTTAAATACCGCAGCGGAGTGCTTAAATAATGCAGCAGAGTCCTTAAATAATGCAGCACCGTCCTTAAATAATGCAGCAAAGTCCTTAAATACTGAAGCAGAGTCCTTAAATATTGCAAAAAAGTCCTAAAATAATGCAGCAGAATCCTTAAATACTGCAGCAGAGTCCTTAAATATTGCAGCAAAGTACTTAAATAATGCAGCAGAGTCCTTAAATAATGCAACAAAGTCCTTAAATAATGCAGCATAGTCCTTAACTAATGCAACAAAGTCTATAAATAATGCAGCAGAGTCCTTAAATAATGCAGCAAAGTCCTTAAATAATGCAGCAGAGTCCTTAGATAATGCAGCAACGTCCTTAAATAATGCAGCAGAGTCCTTAAATAACGCAGCAGAGTACATAAATAATTCAGCTAAGTCCTTAAATAATGCAGCAGAGTCCTTAAATAATGCAGCAGAGTCCTCAAATGCTTCAGCAGAGTGAATACATAATGCAGCAGAGTCCTTAAATAATGCAACAAAGTCCTTAAATAATGCAGCAGAGTCCTTAAATAATGCAGCAAAGTCCTTAAATAAAGCAGCAGAGTCCTTAAATAATGCAAGAAAGTCCTTAAATAATGCAGCAGAGTCCTTAAATACTGAAGCAGAGTCCTTATCTTTGCAGCAAAGTCCTTAAATACCGAAGCAGAGTCATTAACTAATGCAGCAAAGTCCTTAAATAATGCAGCAGAGTTCTTAAATACCACAGCAGATTGCTTAAATAATGTAGCAGAGTCCTTAAATAATGCAACAGAGTCCTTAAATAATGCAGCAGAGTCCTTAAATAATGCAACAAAGTCCTTAAATAATGCAGCAGAGTCGTTAAGTAATGCAGCAAATTACTTAAATAATGCAGCAGTGTCCTTAAATAATGCAACAAAGTCTATAAATAATGAAGCAAAGTCCTTAAATAATGCATCAGAGTCCTTAAATACCGCAGCAGAGACCTTAAATAATGCAAGAAAGTCCCTAAATAATGCAGCAGAGTCGTTAAATATGGAGCAAATTCCTTAAATACTGAAGCAGAGTCCTTAAATATTGCAAAAAAGTCCTAAAATAGTGCAGCAGAATCCTTAAATACTGCAGCAGGGTCCTTAAATATTGCAGCAAAGTACTTAAATAATGCAGCAGAGTCCTTAAATAATGCAACAAAGTCCTTAAATAATGCAGCATAATCCTTAACTAATGCAGCAAAGTCCATAAATAATGCAGCAGAGTCCTTAAATATGGAGCAAATTCCTTAAATACTGCAGCAGAGTCCTTAAATAATGCAACAAAGTTCTAAAATAATGCAGCAGAGTCCTCAAAAGCTTCAGAAGAGTCATTAAATAATGCAGCAGAGTCCTTAAATAATGTAGCAAATTAATTAAATAATGCAGCAGAGTCCTTAAATAATGCAACAAAGTCCCTAAATAATGCAGCAGAGTCCTTAAATAATGAAGCAAATTCCTTAAATAATGTAGCAGAGTCCTTAAAAAATGCAACAAAATCCTTAAATAATGCAGCAGAATCCTTAAATAATGCAGCAAAGTCCTTAAATAATGCAGCAGAGTCCTTAAATACTGAAGCAGATTCCTTAAATAATGCAACAAAGTCCTTAAATAATGCAGCAGAGTCCTTAAATAATGCAACAGAGTTCTAAAATGCTTCAGCAGAGTCATTAAATAATGCAGCAGAGTCCTTAAATAATGCAGGAGAGTCCTTAAATAATGCAACAAAGTCTTTAAATAATGCAGCAGAGTCCTTAAATACTGAAGCAGGGTCCTTAAATATTGCAGCAAAGTACTTAAATAATGCAGCAGAGTCCTTAAATAATGCAACAAAGTCCTTAAGTAATAATGCAGAGTCCTTAAATACCTCAGCAGAGTCATTAAATAATGCAGCAAAGTCCTTAAATAATGCAGCAGAGTCCTTAAATAATGCAACAAAGTCCATAAATAATGCAGCAGAGTCATTAAATAATGCAGCAAAGTCCATAAATAATGCAGCAGAGTCCTTAAATACCGCAGCAGATTGCTTAAATAATGCAGCAGAGTCCTTAAATAATGCAGCTGAGTTATTAAATAATGCAGCAGAGTCCTTAAATAATGCAGCAAATTCCTTAAATAATGCAGCAGAGTCCTTAAATAATGCAACAAAGTCCTTAAATACCGCAGCAGAGACCTTAAATAATGCAAGAAAGTCCCTAAATAATGCAACAGAGTCCTTAAATATGGAGCAAATTCCTTAAATACTGAAGCAGAGTCCTTAAATATTGCAAAAAAAGTCCTAAAATAGTGCAGCAGAATCCTTAAATACTGCAGCAGGGTCCTTAAATATTGCAGCAAAGTACTTAAATAATGCAGCAGAGTCCTTAAATAATGCAACAAAGTCCTTAAATAATGCAGCATAGTCCTTAACTAATGCAACAAAGTCTATAAATAATGCAGCAGAGTCCTTAAATAATGCAGCAAAGTCCTTAAATAATGCAGCAGAGTCCTTAGATAATGCAACAACGTCCTTAAATAATGCAGCAGAGTCCTTAAATAACGCAGCAGAGTACTTAAATAATTCAGCAAAGTCATTAAATAATGCAGCAGAGTCCATAAATAATACAGCAGAGTCCTCAAATGCTTCAGCAGAGTGAATACATAATGCAGCAGAGTCCTTAAATAATGCAACAAAGTCCTTAAATAATGCAGCAGAGTCCTTAAATACTGAAGCAGAGTCCTTAAATTTGCAGCAAAGTCCTTAAATACCGCAGCAGAGTCATTAAATAATGCAGCAAAGTCCTTAAATAATGCAGCAGAGTCCTTAAATACCACAGCAGATTGCTTAAATAATGTAGCAGAGTCCTTAAATAATGCAACAGAGTCCTTAAATAATGCAACAGAGTCCTTAAATAATGCAACATAGTTCTTAAGTAATGCAGCAAATTCCTTAAATAATGTAGCAGAGTCCTTAAATACCGCAGCAGATTGCTTATATAATGTAGCAGAGTCCTTAAATAATGCAACAGAGTCCTTAAATAATGCAGCAGAGTACTCAAAAGCTTCAGAAGAGTCATTAAATAATGCAGCAGAGTCCTTAAATAATGTAGCAAATTCATTAAATAATGCAGCAGAGACCTTAAATAATGCAACAAAGTCCTTAAATAATGCAGCCGAGTCCTTAAATAATACAGCAAAGTCCTTAAATAATGCAGCAGAGTCATTAAGTAATGCAGCAAATTACTTAAATAATGCAGCAGTGTCCTTAAATAATGCAAAAAAGTCCATAAATAATGAAGCAAAGTCCATAAATAATGCATCAGAGTCCTTAAATACCGCAGCAGAGACCTTAAATAATGCAAGAAAGTCCCTAAATAATGCAGCAGAGTCGTTAAATATGGAGCAAATTCCTTAAATACTGAAGCAGAGTCCTTAAATATTGCAAAAAAGTCCTAAAATAGTGCAGCAGAATCCTTAAATACTGCAGCAGGGTCCTTAAATATTGCAGCAAAGTACTTAAATAATGCAGCAGAGTCCTTAAATAATGCAACAAAGTCCTTAAATAATGCAGCATAATCCTTAACTAATGCAACAAAGTCTATAAATAATGCAGCAGAGTCCTTAAATAATGCAGCAAAGTCCTTAAATAATGCAGCAGAGTCCTTAGATAATGCAACAGCGTCCTTAAATAATGCAGCAGAGTCCTTAAATAACGCAGCAGAGTACTTAAATAATTCAGCAAAGTCCTTAAATAATGCAGCAGAGTCCATAAATAATGCAGCAGAGTCCTCAAATGCTTCAGCAGAGTGAATACATAATGCAGCAGAGTCCTTAAATAATGCAACAAAGTCCTTAAATAATGCAGCAGAGTCCTTAAATACTGAAGCAGAGTCCTTAAATTTGCAGCAAAGTCCTTAAATACCGCAGCAGAGTCATTAAATAATGCAGCAAAGTCCTTAAATAATGCAGCAGAGTCCTTAAATACCGCAGCAGATTGCTTAAATAATGTAGCAGAGTCCTTAAATAATGCAACAGAGTCCTTAAATAATGCAGCAGAGTCCTTAAATAATGCAACATAGTTATTAAATAATGCAGCAAAGTCCTTAAATAATGCAGCAGAATCCTTAAATACCACAGCAGATTGCTTATATAATGTAGCAGAGTCCTTAAATAATGCAACAGAGTCCTTAAATAATGCAGCAGAGTCCTCAAAAGCTTCAGAAGAGTCATTAAATAATGCAGCAGAGTCCTTAAATAATGTAGCAAATTAATTAAATAATGCAGCAGAGTCCTTAAATAATGCAACAAAGTCCCTAAATAATGCAGCAGAGTCCTTAAATAATGAAGCAAATTCCTTAAATAATGTAGCAGAGTCCTTAAAAAATGCAACAAAATCCTTAAATAATGCAGCAGAATCCTTAAATAATGCAGCAAAGTCCTTAAATAATGCAGCAGAGTCATTAAATACTGAAGCAGATTCCTTAAATAATGCAACAAAGTCCTTAAATAATGCAGCAGAGTCCTTAAATAATGCAACAGAGTTCTAAAATGCTTCAGCAGAGTCATTAAATAATGCAGCAGAGTCCTTAAATAATGCAGGAGAGTCCTTAAATAATGCAACAAAGTCTTTAAATAATGCAGCAGAGTCCTTAAATACTGAAGCAGGGTCCTTAAATATTGCAGCAAAGTACTTAAATAATGCAGCAGAGTCCTTAAATAATGCAACAAAGTCCTTAAGTAATAATGCAGAGTCCTTAAATACCTCAGCAGAGTCATTAAATAATGCAGCAAAGTCCTTAAATAATGCAGCAGAGTCCTTAAATAATGCAACAAAGTCCATAAATAATGCAGCAGAGTCATTAAATAATGCAGCAAAGTCCATAAATAATGCAGCAGAGTCCTTAAATACCGCAGCAGATTGCTTAAATAATGCAGCAGAGTCCTTAAATAATGCAGCTGAGTTATTAAATAATGCAGCAGAGTCCTTAAATAATGCAGCAAATTCCTTAAATAATGCAGCAGAGTCCTTAAATAATGCAACAAAGTCCTTAAATACCGCAGCAGAGACCTTAAATAATGCAAGAAAGTCCCTAAATAATGCAACAGAGTCCTTAAATATGGAGCAAATTCCTTAAATACTGAAGCAGAGTCCTTAAATATTGCAAAAAAAGTCCTAAAATAGTGCAGCAGAATCCTTAAATACTGCAGCAGGGTCCTTAAATATTGCAGCAAAGTACTTAAATAATGCAGCAGAGTCCTTAAATAATGCAACAAAGTCCTTAAATAATGCAGCATAGTCCTTAACTAATGCAACAAAGTCTATAAATAATGCAGCAGAGTCCTTAAATAATGCAGCAAAGTCCTTAAATAATGCAGCAGAGTCCTTAGATAATGCAACAACGTCCTTAAATAATGCAGCAGAGTCCTTAAATAACGCAGCAGAGTACTTAAATAATTCAGCAAAGTCATTAAATAATGCAGCAGAGTCCATAAATAATGCAGCAGAGTCCTCAAATGCTTCAGCAGAGTGAATACATAATGCAGCAGAGTCCTTAAATAATGCAACAAAGTCCTTAAATAATGCAGCAGAGTCCTTAAATACTGAAGCAGAGTCCTTAAATTTGCAGCAAAGTCCTTAAATACCGCAGCAGAGTCATTAAATAATGCAGCAAAGTCCTTAAATAATGCAGCAGAGTCCTTAAATACCACAGCAGATTGCTTAAATAATGTAGCAGAGTCCTTAAATAATGCAACAGAGTCCTTAAATAATGCAACAGAGTCCTTAAATAATGCAACATAGTTCTTAAGTAATGCAGCAAATTCCTTAAATAATGTAGCAGAGTCCTTAAATACCGCAGCAGATTGCTTATATAATGTAGCAGAGTCCTTAAATAATGCAACAGAGTCCTTAAATAATGCAGCAGAGTACTCAAAAGCTTCAGAAGAGTCATTAAATAATGCAGCAGAGTCCTTAAATAATGTAGCAAATTCATTAAATAATGCAGCAGAGACCTTAAATAATGCAACAAAGTCCTTAAATAATGCAGCCGAGTCCTTAAATAATACAGCAAAGTCCTTAAATAATGCAGCAGAGTCATTAAGTAATGCAGCAAATTACTTAAATAATGCAGCAGTGTCCTTAAATAATGCAAAAAAGTCCATAAATAATGAAGCAAAGTCCATAAATAATGCATCAGAGTCCTTAAATACCGCAGCAGAGACCTTAAATAATGCAAGAAAGTCCCTAAATAATGCAGCAGAGTTGTTAAATATGGAGCAAATTCCTTAAATACTGAAGCAGAGTCCTTAAATATTGCAAAAAAGTCCTAAAATAGTGCAGCAGAATCCTTAAATACTGCAGCAGGGTCCTTAAATATTGCAGCAAAGTACTTAAATAATGCAGCAGAGTCCTTAAATAATGCAACAAAGTCCTTAAATAATGCAGCATAATCCTTAACTAATGCAACAAAGTCTATAAATAATGCAGCAGAGTCCTTAAATAATGCAGCAAAGTCCTTAAATAATGCAGCAGAGTCCTTAGATAATGCAACAGCGTCCTTAAATAATGCAGCAGAGTCCTTAAATAACGCAGCAGAGTACTTAAATAATTCAGCAAAGTCCTTAAATAATGCAGCAGAGTCCATAAATAATGCAGCAGAGTCCTCAAATGCTTCAGCAGAGTGAATACATAATGCAGCAGAGTCCTTAAATAATGCAACAAAGTCCTTAAATAATGCAGCAGAGTCCTTAAATACTGAAGCAGAGTCCTTAAATTTGCAGCAAAGTCCTTAAATACCGCAGCAGAGTCATTAAATAATGCAGCAAAGTCCTTAAATAATGCAGCAGAGTCCTTAAATACCGCAGCAGATTGCTTAAATAATGTAGCAGAGTCCTTAAATAATGCAACAGAGTCCTTAAATAATGCAGCAGAGTCCTTAAATAATGCAACATAGTTATTAAATAATGCAGCAAAGTCCTTAAATAATGCAGCAGAATCCTTAAATACCACAGCAGATTGCTTATATAATGTAGCAGAGTCCTTAAATAATGCAACAGAGTCCTTAAATAATGCAGCAGAGTCCTCAAAAGCTTCAGAAGAGTCATTAAATAATGCAGCAGAGTCCTTAAATAATGTAGCAAATTCATTAAATAATGCAGCAGAGACCTTAAATAATGCAACAAAGTCCTTAAATAATGCAGCCGAGTCCTTAAATAATACAGCAAAGTCCTTAAATAATGCAGCAGAGTCGTTAAGTAATGCAGCAAATTACTTAAATAATGCAGCAGTGTCCTTAAATAATGCAACAAAGTCCATAAATAATGAAGCAAAGTCCTTAAATAATGCATCAGAGTCCTTAAATACCGCAGCAGAGACCTTAAATAATGCAAGAAAGTCCCTAAATAATGCAGTAGAGTCCTTAAATACTGAAGCAGAGTCCTAAAATAATGCAGCTAATTCCTTAAATAATGCAGTAGAGTCCTTAAATACCGCAGAAGAGTCCTTAAATAATTCAGCAAAGTCCTTAAATAATGCAGCAGAGTCCTTAAATTTTACAGCAGAGTCCTTAAGTGCCACAGCAGAGTCCTTAAATACCGCAGCAGAGTGCATAAATAATGCAGCAGAGTCCTTAAATAATGCAGCAAAGTCCTTAAATAATGAAGCAGAGTCCTTAAAGATTGCAACAAAGTCCTAAAATAATGCAGCAGAGTGCTTAAATACTGAAGCAGAGTCCTTAAATAATGCAGCAAATTCCTTAAATAATGCATCAGAGTCCTTAAATAATGCAACTAAGTCGTTAAATAATGCAGTAGAATCCTTAAATAATGCAGCAAAGTCATTGTAAAATGCAGCAGAGTCCTTAAATACTGAATCAGAGTCCATAAATAATGCATCAAAGTCCTTAAATAATGCAGCAGAGTCCTTAAATACTGCAGCAGAGTCCTTAAATAATGCAGCAGAGTCCTCAAATGCTTCCGCAAAGTCATTAAATAATGCAGCAGAGTCCTTAAATAATTCAGCAAAGTCCTTAAATAATTCAGCAGAGTCGTTAAATAATGCAACAGATTCCTTAAATAATGCAGCAGAGTCCTTAAATAATGCAACATAGTTCTTAAATAATGCAGCAAAGTCCTTAAATAATGCAGCAGAGTCCTTAAATACCGCAGCAGATTGCTTATATAATGTAGCAGAGTCCTTAAATAATGCAACAGAGTCCTTAAATAATGCAGCAGAGTCCTCAAAAGCTTCAGAAGAGTCATTAAATAATGCAGCAGAGTCCTTAAATAATGTAGCAAATTCATTAAATAATGCAGCAGAGACCTTAAATAATGCAACAAAGTCCTTAAATAATGCAGCCGAGTCCTTAAATAATACAGCAAAGTCCTTAAATAATGCAGCAGAGTCGTTAAGTAATGCAGCAAATTACTTAAATAATGCAGCAGTGTCCTTAAATAATGCAACAAAGTCCATAAATAATGAAGCAAAGTCCTTAAATAATGCATCAGAGTCCTTAAATACCGCAGCAGAGACCTTAAATAATGCAAGAAAGTCCCTAAATAATGCAGCAGAGTCGTTAAATATGGAGCAAATTCCTTAAATACTGAAGCAGAGTCCTTAAATATTGCAAAAAAGTCCTAAAATAGTGCAGCAGAATCCTTAAATACTGCAGCAGGGTCCTTAAATATTGCAGCAAAGTACTTAAATAATGCAGCAGAGTCCTTAAATAATGCAACAAAGTCCTTAAATAATGCAGCATAATCCTTAACTAATGCAACAAAGTCTATAAATAATGCAGCAGAGTCCTTAAATAATGCAGCAAAGTCCTTAAATAATGCAGCAGAGTCCTTAGATAATGCAACAGCGTCCTTAAATAATGCAGCAGAGTCCTTAAATAACGCAGCAGAGTACTTAAATAATTCAGCAAAGTCCTTAAATAATGCAGCAGAGTCCATAAATAATGCAGCAGAGTCCTCAAATGCTTCAGCAGAGTGAATACATAATGCAGCAGAGTCCTTAAATAATGCAACAAAGTCCTTAAATAATGCAGCAGAGTCCTTAAATACTGAAGCAGAGTCCTTAAATTTGCAGCAAAGTCCTTAAATACCGCAGCAGAGTCATTAAATAATGCAGCAAAGTCCTTAAATAATGCAGCAGAGTCCTTAAATACCGCAGCAGATTGCTTAAATAATGTAGCAGAGTCCTTAAATAATGCAACAGAGTCCTTAAATAATGCAGCAGAGTCCTTAAATAATGCAACATAGTTATTAAATAATGCAGCAAAGTCCTTAAATAATGCAGCAGAATCCTTAAATACCACAGCAGATTGCTTATATAATGTAGCAGAGTCCTTAAATAATGCAACAGAGTCCTTAAATAATGCAGCAGAGTCCTCAAAAGCTTCAGAAGAGTCATTAAATAATGCAGCAGAGTCCTTAAATAATGTAGCAAATTAATTAAATAATGCAGCAGAGTCCTTAAATAATGCAACAAAGTCCCTAAATAATGCAGCAGAGTCCTTAAATAATGAAGCAAATTCCTTAAATAATGTAGCAGAGTCCTTAAAAAATGCAACAAAATCCTTAAATAATGCAGCAGAATCCTTAAATAATGCAGCAAAGTCCTTAAATAATGCAGCAGAGTCATTAAATACTGAAGCAGATTCCTTAAATAATGCAACAAAGTCCTTAAATAATGCAGCAGAGTCCTTAAATAATGCAACAGAGTTCTAAAATGCTTCAGCAGAGTCATTAAATAATGCAGCAGAGTCCTTAAATAATGCAGGAGAGTCCTTAAATAATGCAACAAAGTCTTTAAATAATGCAGCAGAGTCCTTAAATACTGAAGCAGGGTCCTTAAATATTGCAGCAAAGTACTTAAATAATGCAGCAGAGTCCTTAAATAATGCAACAAAGTCCTTAAGTAATAATGCAGAGTCCTTAAATACCTCAGCAGAGTCATTAAATAATGCAGCAAAGTCCTTAAATAATGCAGCAGAGTCCTTAAATAATGCAACAAAGTCCATAAATAATGCAGCAGAGTCATTAAATAATGCAGCAAAGTCCATAAATAATGCAGCAGAGTCCTTAAATACCGCAGCAGATTGCTTAAATAATGCAGCAGAGTCCTTAAATAATGCAGCTGAGTTATTAAATAATGCAGCAGAGTCCTTAAATAATGCAGCAAATTCCTTAAATAATGCAGCAGAGTCCTTAAATAATGCAACAAAGTCCTTAAATACCGCAGCAGAGACCTTAAATAATGCAAGAAAGTCCCTAAATAATGCAACAGAGTCCTTAAATATGGAGCAAATTCCTTAAATACTGAAGCAGAGTCCTTAAATATTGCAAAAAAAGTCCTAAAATAGTGCAGCAGAATCCTTAAATACTGCAGCAGGGTCCTTAAATATTGCAGCAAAGTACTTAAATAATGCAGCAGAGTCCTTAAATAATGCAACAAAGTCCTTAAATAATGCAGCATAGTCCTTAACTAATGCAACAAAGTCTATAAATAATGCAGCAGAGTCCTTAAATAATGCAGCAAAGTCCTTAAATAATGCAGCAGAGTCCTTAGATAATGCAACAACGTCCTTAAATAATGCAGCAGAGTCCTTAAATAACGCAGCAGAGTACTTAAATAATTCAGCAAAGTCATTAAATAATGCAGCAGAGTCCATAAATAATGCAGCAGAGTCCTCAAATGCTTCAGCAGAGTGAATACATAATGCAGCAGAGTCCTTAAATAATGCAACAAAGTCCTTAAATAATGCAGCAGAGTCCTTAAATACTGAAGCAGAGTCCTTAAATTTGCAGCAAAGTCCTTAAATACCGCAGCAGAGTCATTAAATAATGCAGCAAAGTCCTTAAATAATGCAGCAGAGTCCTTAAATACCACAGCAGATTGCTTAAATAATGTAGCAGAGTCCTTAAATAATGCAACAGAGTCCTTAAATAATGCAACAGAGTCCTTAAATAATGCAACATAGTTCTTAAGTAATGCAGCAAATTCCTTAAATAATGTAGCAGAGTCCTTAAATACCGCAGCAGATTGCTTATATAATGTAGCAGAGTCCTTAAATAATGCAACAGAGTCCTTAAATAATGCAGCAGAGTACTCAAAAGCTTCAGAAGAGTCATTAAATAATGCAGCAGAGTCCTTAAATAATGTAGCAAATTCATTAAATAATGCAGCAGAGACCTTAAATAATGCAAGAAAGTCCTTAAATAATGCAGCCGAGTCCTTAAATAATACAGCAAAGTCCTTAAATAATGCAGCAGAGTCATTAAGTAATGCAGCAAATTACTTAAATAATGCAGCAGTGTCCTTAAATAATGCAAAAAAGTCCATAAATAATGAAGCAAAGTCCATAAATAATGCATCAGAGTCCTTAAATACCGCAGCAGAGACCTTAAATAATGCAAGAAAGTCCCTAAATAATGCAGCAGAGTTGTTAAATATGGAGCAAATTCCTTAAATACTGAAGCAGAGTCCTTAAATATTGCAAAAAAGTCCTAAAATAGTGCAGCAGAATCCTTAAATACTGCAGCAGGGTCCTTAAATATTGCAGCAAAGTACTTAAATAATGCAGCAGAGTCCTTAAATAATGCAACAAAGTCCTTAAATAATGCAGCATAATCCTTAACTAATGCAACAAAGTCTATAAATAATGCAGCAGAGTCCTTAAATAATGCAGCAAAGTCCTTAAATAATGCAGCAGAGTCCTTAGATAATGCAACAGCGTCCTTAAATAATGCAGCAGAGTCCTTAAATAACGCAGCAGAGTACTTAAATAATTCAGCAAAGTCCTTAAATAATGCAGCAGAGTCCATAAATAATGCAGCAGAGTCCTCAAATGCTTCAGCAGAGTGAATACATAATGCAGCAGAGTCCTTAAATAATGCAACAAAGTCCTTAAATAATGCAGCAGAGTCCTTAAATACTGAAGCAGAGTCCTTAAATTTGCAGCAAAGTCCTTAAATACCGCAGCAGAGTCATTAAATAATGCAGCAAAGTCCTTAAATAATGCAGCAGAGTCCTTAAATACCGCAGCAGATTGCTTAAATAATGTAGCAGAGTCCTTAAATAATGCAACAGAGTCCTTAAATAATGCAGCAGAGTCCTTAAATAATGCAACATAGTTATTAAATAATGCAGCAAAGTCCTTAAATAATGCAGCAGAATCCTTAAATACCACAGCAGATTGCTTATATAATGTAGCAGAGTCCTTAAATAATGCAACAGAGTCCTTAAATAATGCAGCAGAGTCCTCAAAAGCTTCAGAAGAGTCATTAAATAATGCAGCAGAGTCCTTAAATAATGTAGCAAATTCATTAAATAATGCAGCAGAGACCTTAAATAATGCAACAAAGTCCTTAAATAATGCAGCCGAGTCCTTAAATAATACAGCAAAGTCCTTAAATAATGCAGCAGAGTCGTTAAGTAATGCAGCAAATTACTTAAATAATGCAGCAGTGTCCTTAAATAATGCAACAAAGTCCATAAATAATGAAGCAAAGTCCTTAAATAATGCATCAGAGTCCTTAAATACCGCAGCAGAGACCTTAAATAATGCAAGAAAGTCCCTAAATAATGCAGTAGAGTCCTTAAATACTGAAGCAGAGTCCTAAAATAATGCAGCTAATTCCTTAAATAATGCAGTAGAGTCCTTAAATACCGCAGAAGAGTCCTTAAATAATTCAGCAAAGTCCTTAAATAATGCAGCAGAGTCCTTAAATTTTACAGCAGAGTCCTTAAGTGCCACAGCAGAGTCCTTAAATACCGCAGCAGAGTGCATAAATAATGCAGCAGAGTCCTTAAATAATGCAGCAAAGTCCTTAAATAATGAAGCAGAGTCCTTAAAGATTGCAACAAAGTCCTAAAATAATGCAGCAGAGTGCTTAAATACTGAAGCAGAGTCCTTAAATAATGCAGCAAATTCCTTAAATAATGCATCAGAGTCCTTAAATAATGCAACTAAGTCGTTAAATAATGCAGTAGAATCCTTAAATAATGCAGCAAAGTCATTGTAAAATGCAGCAGAGTCCTTAAATACTGAATCAGAGTCCATAAATAATGCATCAAAGTCCTTAAATAATGCAGCAGAGTCCTTAAATACTGCAGCAGAGTCCTTAAATAATGCAGCAGAGTCCTCAAATGCTTCCGCAAAGTCATTAAATAATGCAGCAGAGTCCTTAAATAATTCAGCAAAGTCCTTAAATAATTCAGCAGAGTCGTTAAATAATGCAACAGATTCCTTAAATAATGCAGCAGAGTCCTTAAATAATGCAACATAGTTCTTAAATAATGCAGCAAAGTCCTTAAATAATGCAGCAGAGTCCTTAAATACCGCAGCAGATTGCTTATATAATGTAGCAGAGTCCTTAAATAATGCAACAGAGTCCTTAAATAATGCAGCAGAGTCCTCAAAAGCTTCAGAAGAGTCATTAAATAATGCAGCAGAGTCCTTAAATAATGTAGCAAATTCATTAAATAATGCAGCAGAGACCTTAAATAATGCAACAAAGTCCTTAAATAATGCAGCCGAGTCCTTAAATAATACAGCAAAGTCCTTAAATAATGCAGCAGAGTCGTTAAGTAATGCAGCAAATTACTTAAATAATGCAGCAGTGTCCTTAAATAATGCAACAAAGTCCATAAATAATGAAGCAAAGTCCTTAAATAATGCATCAGAGTCCTTAAATACCGCAGCAGAGACCTTAAATAATGCAAGAAAGTCCCTAAATAATGCAGCAGAGTCGTTAAATATGGAGCAAATTCCTTAAATACTGAAGCAGAGTCCTTAAATATTGCAAAAAAGTC
The DNA here is from genome assembly GCF_046119375.1 of Phyllobates terribilis. Classification (NCBI taxonomy): domain Eukaryota; kingdom Metazoa; phylum Chordata; class Amphibia; order Anura; family Dendrobatidae; genus Phyllobates; species Phyllobates terribilis. The sequence goes on along the minus strand of NW_027362840.1, from coordinate 3,641,754 downwards.
CTAAAATAGTGCAGCAGAATCCTTAAATACTGCAGCAGGGTCCTTAAATATTGCAGCAAAGTACTTAAATAATGCAGCAGAGTCCTTAAATAATGCAACAAAGTCCTTAAATAATGCAGCATAATCCTTAACTAATGGAACAAAGTCTATAAATAATGCAGCAGAGTCCTTAAATAATGCAGCAAAGTCCTTAAATAATGCAGCAGAGTCCTTAGATAATGCAACAGCGTCCTTAAATAATGCAGCAGAGTCCTTAAATAACGCAGCAGAGTACTTAAATAATTCAGCAAAGTCCTTAAATAATGCAGCAGAGTCCATAAATAATGCAGCAGAGTCCTCAAATGCTTCAGCAGAGTGAATACATAATGCAGCAGAGTCCTTAAATAATGCAACAAAGTCCTTAAATAATGCAGCAGAGTCCTTAAATACTGAAGCAGAGTCCTTAAATTTGCAGCAAAGTCCTTAAATACCGCAGCAGAGTCATTAAATAATGCAGCAAAGTCCTTAAATAATGCAGCAGAGTCCTTAAATACCGCAGCAGATTGCTTAAATAATGTAGCAGAGTCCTTAAATAATGCAACAGAGTCCTTAAATAATGCAGCAGAGTCCTTAAATAATGCAACATAGTTATTAAATAATGCAGCAAAGTCCTTAAATAATGCAGCAGAGTCCTTAAATACCACAGCAGATTGCTTATATAATGTAGCAGAGTCCTTAAATAATGCAACAGAGTCCTTAAATAATGCAGCAGAGTCCTCAAAAGCTTCAGAAGAGTCATTAAATAATGCAGCAGAGTCCTTAAATAATGTAGCAAATTCATTAAATAATGCAGCAGAGACCTTAAATAATGCAACAAAGTCCTTAAATAATGCAGCCGAGTCCTTAAATAATACAGCAAAGTCCTTAAATAATGCAGCAGAGTCGTTAAGTAATGCAGCAAATTACTTAAATAATGCAGCAGTGTCCTTAAATAATGCAACAAAGTCCATAAATAATGAAGCAAAGTCCTTAAATAATGCATCAGAGTCCTTAAATACCGCAGCAGAGACCTTAAATAATGCAAGAAAGTCCCTAAATAATGCAGTAGAGTCCTTAAATACTGAAGCAGAGTCCTAAAATAATGCAGCTAATTCCTTAAATAATGCAGTAGAGTCCTTAAATACCGCAGCAGAGTCCTTAAATAATTCAGCAAAGTCCTTAAATAATGCAGCAGAGTCCTTAAATTTTACAGCAGAGTCCTTAAGTGCCACAGCAGAGTCCTTAAATACCGCAGCAGAGTGCTTAAATAATGCAGCAGAGTCCTTAAATAATGCAGCAAAGTCCTTAAATACTGAAGCAGAGTCCTTAAATATTGCAACAAAATCCTAAAATAATGCAGCAGAGTCCTTAAATACCGCAGCAGAGTCGTTAAATATTGCATCAAAGTACTTAAATAATGCAGCAGAATCCTTACATAATGCAACAAAGTCCTTAAATAATGCAGCAGAGTCCTTAAATACCGCAGCCGATTACTTAAATATTTCAGCAAAGTCCTTAAATAATGCAGCAGAGTCCTTAAGTGCCACAGCAGAGTCCTTAAATACCGCAGCGGAGTGCTTAAATAATGCAGCAGAGTCCTTAAATAATGCAGCACCGTCCTTAAATAATGCAGCAAAGTCCTTAAATACTGAAGCAGAGTCCTTAAATATTGCAAAAAAGTCCTAAAATAATGCAGCAGAATCCTTAAATACTGCAGCAGAGTCCTTAAATATTGCAGCAAAGTACTTAAATAATGCAGCAGAGTCCTTAAATAATGCAACAAAGTCCTTAAATAATGCAGCATAGTCCTTAACTAATGCAACAAAGTCTATAAATAATGCAGCAGAGTCCTTAAATAATGCAGCAAAGTCCTTAAATAATGCAGCAGAGTCCTTAGATAATGCAGCAACGTCCTTAAATAATGCAGCAGAGTCCTTAAATAACGCAGCAGAGTACATAAATAATTCAGCTAAGTCCTTAAATAATGCAGCAGAGTCCTTAAATAATGCAGCAGAGTCCTCAAATGCTTCAGCAGAGTGAATACATAATGCAGCAGAGTCCTTAAATAATGCAACAAAGTCCTTAAATAATGCAGCAGAGTCCTTAAATAATGCAGCAAAGTCCTTAAATAAAGCAGCAGAGTCCTTAAATAATGCAACAAAGTCCTTAAATAATGCAGCAGAGTCCTTAAATACTGAAGCAGAGTCCTTATCTTTGCAGCAAAGTCCTTAAATACCGCAGCAGAGTCATTAACTAATGCAGCAAAGTCCTTAAATAATGCAGCAGAGTTCTTAAATACCACAGCAGATTGCTTAAATAATGTAGCAGAGTCCTTAAATAATGCAACAGAGTCCTTAAATAATGCAGCAGAGTCCTTAAATAATGCAACAAAGTCCTTAAATAATGCAGCAGAGTCATTAAGTAATGCAGCAAATTACTTAAATAATGCAGCAGTGTCCTTAAATAATGCAACAAAGTCTATAAATAATGAAGCAAAGTCCTTAAATAATGCATCAGAGTCCTTAAATACCGCAGCAGAGACCTTAAATAATGCAAGAAAGTCCCTAAATAATGCAGCAGAGTCGTTAAATATGGAGCAAATTCCTTAAATACTGAAGCAGAGTCCTTAAATATTGCAAAAAAGTCCTAAAATAGTGCAGCAGAATCCTTAAATACTGCAGCAGGGTCCTTAAATATTGCAGCAAAGTACTTAAATAATGCAGCAGAGTCCTTAAATAATGCAACAAAGTCCTTAAATAATGCAGCATAATCCTTAACTAATGCAGCAAAGTCCATAAATAATGCAGCAGAGTCCTTAAATATGGAGCAAATTCCTTAAATACTGCAGCAGAGTCCTTAAATAATGCAACAAAGTTCTAAAATAATGCAGCAGAGTCCTCAAAAGCTTCAGAAGAGTCATTAAATAATGCAGCAGAGTCCTTAAATAATGTAGCAAATTAATTAAATAATGCAGCAGAGTCCTTAAATAATGCAACAAAGTCCCTAAATAATGCAGCAGAGTCCTTAAATAATGAAGCAAATTCCTTAAATAATGTAGCAGAGTCCTTAAAAAATGCAACAAAATCCTTAAATAATGCAGCAGAATCCTTAAATAATGCAGCAAAGTCCTTAAATAATGCAGCAGAGTCCTTAAATACTGAAGCAGATTCCTTAAATAATGCAACAAAGTCCTTAAATAATGCAGCAGAGTCCTTAAATAATGCAACAGAGTTCTAAAATGCTTCAGCAGAGTCATTAAATAATGCAGCAGAGTCCTTAAATAATGCAGGAGAGTCCTTAAATAATGCAACAAAGTCTTTAAATAATGCAGCAGAGTCCTTAAATACTGAAGCAGGGTCCTTAAATATTGCAGCAAAGTACTTAAATAATGCAGCAGAGTCCTTAAATAATGCAACAAAGTCCTTAAGTAATAATGCAGAGTCCTTAAATACCTCAGCAGAGTCATTAAATAATGCAGCAAAGTCCTTAAATAATGCAGCAGAGTCCTTAAATAATGCAACAAAGTCCATAAATAATGCAGCAGAGTCCTTAAATACCGCAGCAGATTGCTTAAATAATGCAGCAGAGTCCTTAAATAATGCAGCTGAGTTATTAAATAATGCAGCAGAGTCCTTAAATAATGCAGCAAATTCCTTAAATAATGCAGCAGAGTCCTTAAATAATGCAACAAAGTCCTTAAATACCGCAGCAGAGACCTTAAATAATGCAAGAAAGTCCCTAAATAATGCAACAGAGTCCTTAAATATGGAGCAAATTCCTTAAATACTGAAGCAGAGTCCTTAAATATTGCAAAAAAAGTCCTAAAATAGTGCAGCAGAATCCTTAAATACTGCAGCAGGGTCCTTAAATATTGCAGCAAAGTACTTAAATAATGCAGCAGAGTCCTTAAATAATGCAACAAAGTCCTTAAATAATGCAGCATAGTCCTTAACTAATGCAACAAAGTCTATAAATAATGCAGCAGAGTCCTTAAATAATGCAGCAAAGTCCTTAAATAATGCAGCAGAGTCCTTAGATAATGCAACAACGTCCTTAAATAATGCAGCAGAGTCCTTAAATAACGCAGCAGAGTACTTAAATAATTCAGCAAAGTCATTAAATAATGCAGCAGAGTCCATAAATAATGCAGCAGAGTCCTCAAATGCTTCAGCAGAGTGAATACATAATGCAGCAGAGTCCTTAAATAATGCAACAAAGTCCTTAAATAATGCAGCAGAGTCCTTAAATACTGAAGCAGAGTCCTTAAATTTGCAGCAAAGTCCTTAAATACCGCAGCAGAGTCATTAAATAATGCAGCAAAGTCCTTAAATAATGCAGCAGAGTCCTTAAATACCACAGCAGATTGCTTAAATAATGTAGCAGAGTCCTTAAATAATGCAACAGAGTCCTTAAATAATGCAACAGAGTCCTTAAATAATGCAACATAGTTCTTAAGTAATGCAGCAAATTCCTTAAATAATGTAGCAGAGTCCTTAAATACCGCAGCAGATTGCTTATATAATGTAGCAGAGTCCTTAAATAATGCAACAGAGTCCTTAAATAATGCAGCAGAGTACTCAAAAGCTTCAGAAGAGTCATTAAATAATGCAGCAGAGTCCTTAAATAATGTAGCAAATTCATTAAATAATGCAGCAGAGACCTTAAATAATGCAACAAAGTCCTTAAATAATGCAGCCGAGTCCTTAAATAATACAGCAAAGTCCTTAAATAATGCAGCAGAGTCATTAAGTAATGCAGCAAATTACTTAAATAATGCAGCAGTGTCCTTAAATAATGCAACAAAGTCCATAAATAATGAAGCAAAGTCCTTAAATAATGCATCAGAGTCCTTAAATACCGCAGCAGAGACCTTAAATAATGCAAGAAAGTCCCTAAATAATGCAGTAGAGTCCTTAAATACTGAAGCAGAGTCCTAAAATAATGCAGCTAATTCCTTAAATAATGCAGTAGAGTCCTTAAATACCGCAGAAGAGTCCTTAAATAATTCAGCAAAGTCCTTAAATAATGCAGCAGAGTCCTTAAATTTTACAGCAGAGTCCTTAAGTGCCAAAGCAGAGTCCTTAAATACCGCAGCAGAGTGCATAACTAATGCAGCAGAGTCCTTAAATAATGCAGCAAAGTCCTTAAATACTGAAGCAGAGTCCTTAAAGATTGCAACAAAGTCCTAAAATAATGCAGCAGAGTGCTTAAATACTGAAGCAGAGTCCTTAAATAATGCAGCAAATTCCTTAAATAATGCATCAGAGTCCTTAAATAATGCAACTAAGTCGTTAAATAATGCAGTAGAATCCTTAAATAATGCAGCAAAGTCATTGTAAAATGCAGCAGAGTCCTTAAATACTGAATCAGAGTCCTTAAATAATGCATCAAAGTCCTTAAATAATGCAGCAGAGTCCTTAAATACTGCAGCAGAGTCCTTAAATAATGCAGCAGAGTCCTCAAATGCTTCCGCAAAGTCATTAAATAATGCAGTAGAGTCCTTAAATAATTCAGCAAAGTCCTTAAATAATTCAGCAGAGTCGTTAAATAATGCAACAGATTCCTTAAATAATGCAGCAGAGTCCTTAAATAATGCAACATAGTTCTTAAATAATGCAGCAAAGTCCTTAAATAATGCAGCAGAGTCCTTAAATACCGCAGCAGATTGCTTATATAATGTAGCAGAGTCCTTAAATAATGCAACAGAGTCCTTAAATAATGCAGCAGAGTCCTCAAAAGCTTCAGAAGAGTCATTAAATAATGCAGCAGAGTCCTTAAATAATGTAGCAAATTCATTAAATAATGCAGCAGAGACCTTAAATAATGCAACAAAGTCCTTAAATAATGCAGCCGAGTCCTTAAATAATACAGCAAAGTCCTTAAATAATGCAGCAGAGTCGTTAAGTAATGCAGCAAATTACTTAAATAATGCAGCAGTGTCCTTAAATAATGCAACAAAGTCCATAAATAATGAAGCAAAGTCCTTAAATAATGCATCAGAGTCCTTAAATACCGCAGCAGAGACCTTAAATAATGCAAGAAAGTCCCTAAATAATGCAGCAGAGTCGTTAAATATGGAGCAAATTCCTTAAATACTGAAGCAGAGTCCTTAAATATTGCAAAAAAGTCCTAAAATAGTGCAGCAGAATCCTTAAATACTGCAGCAGGGTCCTTAAATATTGCAGCAAAGTACTTAAATAATGCAGCAGAGTCCTTAAATAATGCAACAAAGTCCTTAAATAATGCAGCATAATCCTTAACTAATGCAACAAAGTCTATAAATAATGCAGCAGAGTCCTTAAATAATGCAGCAAAGTCCTTAAATAATGCAGCAGAGTCCTTAGATAATGCAACAGCGTCCTTAAATAATGCAGCAGAGTCCTTAAATAACGCAGCAGAGTACTTAAATAATTCAGCAAAGTCCTTAAATAATGCAGCAGAGTCCATAAATAATGCAGCAGAGTCCTCAAATGCTTCAGCAGAGTGAATACATAATGCAGCAGAGTCCTTAAATAATGCAACAAAGTCCTTAAATAATGCAGCAGAGTCCTTAAATACTGAAGCAGAGTCCTTAAATTTGCAGCAAAGTCCTTAAATACCGCAGCAGAGTCATTAAATAATGCAGCAAAGTCCTTAAATAATGCAGCAGAGTCCTTAAATACCGCAGCAGATTGCTTAAATAATGTAGCAGAGTCCTTAAATAATGCAACAGAGTCCTTAAATAATTCAGCAGAGTCCTTAAATAATGCAACATAGTTATTAAATAATGCAGCAAAGTCCTTAAATAATGCAGCAGAGTCCTTAAATACCACAGCAGATTGCTTATATAATGTAGCAGAGTCCTTAAATAATGCAACAGAGTCCTTAAATAATGCAGCAGAGTCCTCAAAAGCTTCAGAAGAGTCATTAAATAATGCAGCAGAGTCCTTAAATAATGTAGCAAATTCATTAAATAATGCAGCAGAGACCTTAAATAATGCAACAAAGTCCTTAAATAATGCAGCCGAGTCCTTAAATAATACAGCAAAGTCCTTAAATAATGCAGCAGAGTCGTTAAGTAATGCAGCAAATTACTTAAATAATGCAGCAGTGTCGTTAAATAATGCAACAAAGTCCATAAATAATGAAGCAAAGTCCTTAAATAATGCATCAGAGTCCTTAAATACCGCAGCAGAGACCTTAAATAATGCAAGAAAGTCCCTAAATAATGCAGTAGAGTCTTTAAATACTGAAGCAGAGTCCTAAAATAATGCAGCTAATTCCTTAAATAATGCAGTAGAGTCCTTAAATACCGCAGCAGAGTCCTTAAATAATTCAGCAAAGTCCTTAAATAATGCAGCAGAGTCCTTAAATTTTACAGCAGAGTCCTTAAGTGCCACAGCAGAGTCCTTAAATACCGCAGCAGAGTGCTTAAATAATGCAGCAGAGTCCTTAAATAATGCAGCAAAGTCCTTAAATACTGAAGCAGAGTCCTTAAATATTGCAACAAAGTCCTAAAATAATGCAGCAGAGTCCTTAAATACCGCAGCAGAGTCGTTAAATATTGCATCAAAGTACTTAAATAATGCAGCAGAATCCTTACATAATGCAACAAAGTCCTTAAATAATGCAGCAGAGTCCTTAAATACCGCAGCCGATTACTTAAATATTTCAGCAAAGTCCTTAAATAATGCAGCAGAGTCCTTAAGTGCCACAGCAGAGTCCTTAAATACCGCAGCGGAGTGCTTAAATAATGCAGCAGAGTCCTTAAATAATGCAGCACCGTCCTTAAATAATGCAGCAAAGTCCTTAAATACTGAAGCAGAGTCCTTAAATATTGCAAAAAAGTCCTAAAATAATGCAGCAGAATCCTTAAATACTGCAGCAGAGTCCTTAAATATTGCAGCAAAGTACTTAAATAATGCAGCAGAGTCCTTAAATAATGCAACAAAGTCCTTAAATAATGCAGCATAGTCCTTAACTAATGCAACAAAGTCTATAAATAATGCAGCAGAGTCCTTAAATAATGCAGCAGAGTCCTTAGATAATGCAGCAACGTCCTTAAATAATGCAGCAGAGTCCTTAAATAACGCAGCAGAGTACATAAATAATTCAGCTAAGTCCTTAAATAATGCAGCAGAGTCCTTAAATAATGCAGCAGAGTCCTTAGATAATGCAGCAACGTCCTTAAATAATGCAGCAGAGTCCTTAAATAACGCAGCAGAGTACATAAATAATTCAGCTAAGTCCTTAAATAATGCAGCAGAGTCCTTAAATAATGCAGCAGAGTCCTCAAATGCTTCAGCAGAGTGAATACATAATGCAGCAGAGTCCTTAAATAATGCAACAAAGTCCTTAAATAATGCAGCAGAGTCCTTAAATAATGCAGCAAAGTCCTTAAATAAAGCAGCAGAGTCCTTAAATAATGCAACAAAGTCCTTAAATAATGCAGCAGAGTCCTTAAATACTGAAGCAGAGTCCTTATCTTTGCAGCAAAGTCCTTAAATACCGCAGCAGAGTCATTAACTAATGCAGCAAAGTCCTTAAATAATGCAGCAGAGTTCTTAAATACCACAGCAGATTGCTTAAATAATGTAGCAGAGTCCTTAAATAATGCAACAGAGTCCTTAAATAATGCAGCAGAGTCCTTAAATAATGCAACAAAGTCCTTAAATAATGCGGCAGAGTCGTTAAGTAATGCAGCAAATTACTTAAATAATGCAGCAGTGTCCTTAAATAATGCAACAAAGTCTATAAATAATGAAGCAAAGTCCTTAAATAATGCATCAGAGTCCTTAAATACCGCAGCAGAGACCTTAAATAATGCAAGAAAGTCCCTAAATAATGCAGCAGAGTCGTTAAATATGGAGCAAATTCCTTAAATACTGAAGCAGAGTCCTTAAATATTGCAAAAAAGTCCTAAAATAGTGCAGCAGAATCCTTAAATACTGCAGCAGGGTCCTTAAATATTGCAGCAAAGTACTTAAATAATGCAGCAGAGTCCTTAAATAATGCAACAAAATCCTTAAATAATGCAGCATAATCCTTAACTAATGCAACAAAGTCTATAAATAATGCAGCAGAGTCCTTAAATAATGCAGCAAAGTCCTTAAATAATGCAGCAGAGTCCTTAGATAATGCAACAGCGTCGTTAAATAATGCAGCAGAGTCCTTAAATAACGCAGCAGAGTACTTAAATAATTCAGCAAAGTCCTTAAATAATGCAGCAGAGTCCATAAATAATGCAGCAGAGTCCTCAAATGCTTCAGCAGAGTGAATACATAATGCAGCAGAGTCCTTAAATAATGCAACAAAGTCCTTAAAGAATGCAGCAGAGTCCTTAAATACTGAAGCAGAGTCCTTAAATTTGCAGCAAAGTCCTTAAATACCGCAGCAGAGTCATTAAATAATGCAGCAAAGTCCTTAAATAATGCAGCAGAGTCCTTAAATACCACAGCAGATTGCTTAAATAATGTAGCAGAGTCCTTAAATAATGCAACAGAGTCCTTAAATAATGCAGCAGAGTCCTTAAATAATGCAACATAGTTCTTAAATAATGCAGCAAAGTCCTTAAATAATGCAGCAGAGTCCTTAAATACCGCAGCAGATTGCTTATACAATGTAGCAGAGTCCTTAAATAATGCAACAGAGTCCTTAAATAATGCAGCAGAGTCCTCAAAAGCTTCAGAAGAGTCATTAAATAATGCAGCAGAGTCCTTAAATAATGTAGCAAATTCATTAAATAATGCAGCAGAGACCTTAAATAATGCAACAAAGTCCTTAAATAATGCAGCCGAGTCCTTAAATAATACAGCAAAGTCCTTAAATAATGCAGCAGAGTCGTTAAGTAATGCAGCAAATTACTTAAATAATGCAGCAGTGTACTTAAATAATGCAACAAAGTCCATAAATAATGAAGCAAAGTCCTTAAATAATGCATCAGAGTCCTTAAATACCGCAGCAGAGACCTTAAATAATGCAAGAAAGTCCCTAAATAATGCAGTAGAGTCCTTAAATACTGAAGCAGAGTCCTAAAATAATGCAGCTAATTCCTTAAATAATGCAGTAGAGTCCTTAAATACCGCAGCAGAGTCCTTAAATAATTCAGCAAAGTCCTTAAATAATGCAGCAGAGTCCTTAAATTTTACAGCAGAGTCCTTAAGTGCCACAGCAGAGTCCTTAAATACCGCAGCAGAGTGCTTAAATAATGCAGCAGAGTCCTTAAATAATGCAGCAAAGTCCTTAAATACTGAAGCAGAGTCCTTAAATATTGCAACAAAGTCCTAAAATAATGCAGCAGAGTCCTTAAATACCGCAGCAGAGTCCTTAAATATTGCATCAAAGTACTTAAATAATGCAGCAGAATCCTTACATAATGCAACAAAGTCCTTAAATAATGCAGCAGAGTCCTTCAATACCGCAGCCGATTACTTAAATAATTCAGCAAAGTCCTTAAATAATGCAGCAGAGTCCTTAAGTGCCACAGCAGAGTCCTTAAATACCGCAGCGGAGTGCTTAAATAATGCAGCAGAGTCCTTAAATAATGCAGCACCGTCCATAAATAATGCAGCAAAGTCCTTAAATACTGAAGCAGAGTCCTTAAATATTGCAAAAAAGTCCTAAAATAATGCAGCAGAATCCTTAAATACCGCAGCAGAGTCCTTAAATATTGCAGCAAAGTACTTAAATAATGCAGCAGAGTCCTTAAATAATGCAGCAAAGTCCTTAAATAATGCAGCAGAGTCCTTAGATAATGCAGCAACGTCCTTAAATAATGCAGCAGAGTCCTTAAATAACGCAGCAGAGTACATAAATAATTCAGCTAAGTCCTTAAATAATGCAGCAGAGTCCTTAAATAATGCAGCAGAGTCCTCAAATGCTTCAGCAGAGTGAATACATAATGCAGCAGAGTCCTTAAATAATGCAACAAAGTCCTTAAATAATGCAGCAGAGTCCTTAAATAATGCAGCAAAGTCCTTAAATAAAGCAGCAGAGTCCTTAAATAATGCAACAAAGTCCTTAAATAATGCAGCAGAGTCCTTAAATACTGAAGCAGAGTCCTTATCTTTGCAGCAAAGTCCTTAAATACCGCAGCAGAGTCATTAAATAATGCAGCAAAGTCCTTAAATAATGTAGCAGAGTCCTTAAATACCACAGCAGATTGCTTAAATAATGTAGCAGAGTCCTTAAATAATGCAACAGAGTCCTTAAATAATGCAGCAGAGTCCTTAAATAATGCAACAAAGTCCTTAAATAATGCAGCAGAGTCCTTAAATACTGAAGCAGAGTCCTTAAATATTGCAGCAAAGTCCTTAAATAATGCAGCAGAGTCCTTAAATACTGAAGCAGAGTCCTTAAATATTGCAGCAAAGTACTTAAATAATGCAGCAGAGTCCTTAAATAATGCAACAAAGTCCTTAAATAATGAAGCAGAATCCTTAAATAATGCAACAAAGTCCTTAAGTAATAATGCAGAGCCCTTAAATACAGCAGCAGAGTCATTAAATAATGCAGCAAAGTCCTTAAATAATGCAGCAGAGTCCTTAAATACCGCAGCAGAGTGCTTAAATAATGCAGCAGGGTCCTTAAATAATGCAGCAGAGTTATTAAATAATGCAGCAGAGTCCTTAAATAATGCAGCAAATTCCTTAAATTGTTATGTTCTGCTACCAAAGCTAAGGAAAGATAGGAGATCTGTCCCTACTATGAGACTCAGCTGAATCCCTACGATGTAACAGGGAACCTGATCCTGCGATCAGACCTGCTAAAGTCCTAATCTAGTCTGTACGATGACCTATAGATGTGGGGAGGGAATCCCTACAAGTACTAAGGACTGGGAGGAATATGGGACACCTCCTAACAGAAATAGTAGCAGACAGACGAACAAACAAAATAGATAGAACATAGAGGTCCGTAGACCAAGCAAACTAACAGAGTTAGATACAGAGCACAGGCTAGCTAGAAAGTAGATATACAATGAAGTCCAGCAAAGCCAGAAGGGCCGAGCAGGACTAAATAGGCCAACAAGGTCATGTGACCAGCAAAGGAAAAAAAACCTAACAGCAAGGTTCTAACAGTACCCCCTCTTCTAAGAGGATCCTCCGGATCCCCTAGGACCAGGCTTATCAGGAAATCTCCTGTGAAACGCTCTGATAAGTCTGGACGCGGAAACATCATCTGACCTCACCCAAGAGTTATCTTCGGGTCCGAAACCTTTCCAGGCCACAAGATACTGCAAACTACCTCTATACCGTCTAGAGTCAAGGATGCGAGAAATTTCATATTCCCCGTCCTCCACCACCGGAGGAACAGAGGCAGAGGCGTCACCATCCGACACAACAGCTTTTTTTAACAGAGAGACATGAAAGACCGGATTAATTCTCCAGGAGGTAGGAACCTCCAACCTAACAGCAGATTGGTTGACAACCTGAAGCACCTTAAAGGGCCCTACAAACTTGGGACCCAATTTCTTAGAAGGAATCCTCAACCGCAGATTCCTAGAGGACAACCAAACCATGTCACCAACAGCGAACAAAACCTCCTGTCGTTTCCTATCAAAGTAGTCTTTAGATTTTCTGTTGGCCTCCTGAAGATTACCACGCACATCCGTCCAAACTCTTTCCAAATCACCGGAAAAATTCTCCTCCTCAGGCACGGCAGATCCCAACTTGGAGAACGACCCAAACGACGGATGTCTCCCAGAACAACAAAAAAAAGGCGAACAACCAGCAGAAGAAGATGTATGATTGTTCAGAGCAAATTCGGCAAGTGGCAGAAACTCAGACCACCCCTCTTGATTGTCTGCCACAAAACAACGCAAGAACTGCTCAACATCCTGGTTTTTCCTTTCTGTCTGGCCATTAGATTCAGGATGATATCCGGACGAAAACGACAAATGAATTCCCAACCTGTCACAAAAGGCACGCCAAAAACGAGCCACGAACTGAGGACCCCTATCAGAAACAATGTCAGTAGGAACGCCATGAAGTCTGACAATTTCCTTGACAAAGGCCTTAGCGAGAGTTTTAGCGCAGGGCAGTTTGACGAAGGGAACCAAGTGACACATCTTGCTAAAACGGTCCACGACCACCCAGATGACAGTAAAACCCTCAGAGGGGGGAAGGTCAGTTATAAAGTCCATAGCCAAATGTGTCCAAGGAGCACTGGGGACCTCCAAAGGACAAAGCAACCCCGCAGCAGGAGTATGTGAGGACTTAGATCTAGCACATATAGTACATTGGCGCACCCACTTAATGACTTCCTTCTGCCATCCAGGCCACCAAAAACTGCGACCCACCAGTCTCTTGGTCTCAGAGATTCCGGGATGACCTGCCAACCGAGATTCGTGACACTCAACAAACAAATCTCTCCTAAAGGTCTCAGGCACAAACAACCTCCCATGAGGAGTGTTAGATGGGGCATTCTCCTGAGCTTTAAGAATCTCATCTTCCAAAACGGAGTCTAAAGCAGCTATCACAACACCTTCTTGTAAAATGTTTTCCTCTTTCTCAGCACCGACTATGGGAGAAAAACTGCGAGACAAGGCATCCGCCTTAACATTCTTAGTACCAGGGATGTAAGTAACGGAGAAATTAAACCGCGAGAAAAACAGTGCCCACCTAGCCTGACGGGCATTCAGGCGCTTGGCAGCATCAAGATATATCAGATTTTTATGATCCGTAAGAACCTGAACGGGAAATTCCGCACCTTCCAAGAAGTGGCGCCAGTGTTCAAATGCGAGTTTAATAGCCAATAATTCCCGATTACCAATATCGTAATTCAATTCAGTCTCCGAAAATTTTTTTGAAAAAAAAGGCACAGGGATGTAATCCATCCCCGTTATCCTGAGACAATACTGCGCCAACCCCCACAGAGGAAGCATCAACCTCAACCAAAAACGGCCTAGTAACATCAGGCTGCATAAGGATGGGAGCAGAGGTGAACCTCTCCTTGAGATACACAAAAGCTTCAATGACCTCAGAAGACCACTGAACCGCATCAGCACCTTTCCTGGTGAGATCAGTCAGAGGTTTGACAATACTAGAAAAATTTTTTATGAACTTTCTATAGTAATTGGCGAAACCCAAAAACCTCTGTATCGATTTCAAACCAATAGGCCTAGGCCATTCCTGCACAGCCTGAACCTTAACCGGATCCATCTCAAAACCTTTGCTGGAGATAATGTAGCCCAAAAAACTAATTCTCTGTACAGCGAACTCACATTTCTCCAGCTTAGCAAAAAGCGAATTGTCCATTAATAACTGTAATACCTCACGCACGCTCCGCCAATGAGACTCCAGATCTGGCGAATAAATCAAAATGTCATCCAAATACACAACCACATTTTTACCGATCAAAGGTCTAAGGATGTCATTAATCAGATTCTGAAAAAATGCAGGAGCATTAGTAAGACCAAAAGGCATAACCAGATTCTCAAAATGACCCACAGGAGTGTTAAAAGCAGTCTTCCATTCATCACCCTCCTTCATGCGCAACAGATTGTATGCCCCCTTAAGGTCAATTTTAGAGAACCATTTGGCCCCCAATAACTGGTTAAACAGATCAGGAATCAATGGCAGTGGGTAAGGATTGCGTACCGTAATTTTGTTAATCTCACGAAAATCCAGACAAGGACGTAAACCGCCGTCCTTTTTTTTTACAAAAAAAAATCCAACCGCCACAGGAGACTTAGAGGGCCTAATGTGACCGGCGGCCAAGCTTGTCTGTATGTATTCCTCCAAAGCCTTCCTCTCAGGAATAGTAAGGTTAAATAAACGACTCTTAGGAAGAGTCGCTCCAGGGACAAATTCAATAGAACAATCATAGTCTATATGGGGAGGCAAAACCTGCGATTCCTTCTCAGAAAAAACTCTCCAAAAATCCTGAATAGGAACAGGCAATTCTCCCCTATCCAAAGCTGCAATACGCCCGTTACAACACTTGTCATAACATTTATGGCTCCAGGATTTAATTTCACTGGTAGACCAATCCAGTACAGGATTGTGAAATTTTAACCAGGGCAAACCCAATATTACTGGAGAAGGCAAGTTATTCAACACTACCAAATCCAATTTCTCATGGTGAACACCATTAATAGTGAGAGGAAATTCACTGACCTTGAGAGTAATATTCTTCAAAGGGGAGCCATCCACAGAAACCACAGCAATGGGGGATGACAAAGGTTCAGGTTTTAAATTGAGTTTTTCCACGAATCCCCCATCAATTACATTCAGTGTAGACCCGCAATCAACAAACACCCGAAATTCCATTAATTTTTCCTGAGCAATTGTGGAAGCAGCTAAAAATATACCCTTGGAATTTAAACAGGCAATACGGGCGTGACTGACCATTTTTTTTTCTTTCTTCATACGAAGCTCACAGCCTTTAATCAAATGACCAGATTTTCCGCAATAGAAACACAAGCCTTGCGAAAAACGACGGTCTTTTTCTTGAGAGCGAGGTGCCACCGATCCAATCTCCATCGGTTCACCACTGTTAGTACACACATTATCATAACCAGAAACTGACATAGCAGAGGATTTGCTCTCATTAACCCTAGCACGCAGTCTTCTATCCACCCGTATAGCTAATTGCATAGCCTGTTGCAAATCTTCAGGTGTAGGATAAGCAATTAGCAGGTCTTTAACCCTTTCACTGAGCCCAGCAAGAAATAGACTTTTCAGAGCAGAATCGTTCCACCCTGTTTGAGTGGACCAACGACGAAAATGTGTACAATATTTTTCCACATTACCCGATCCTTGTTTTAGACGTCTCAACTCAGTCTCAGCTGATGCGACATGGTCAGGATCATCATATAATAGTCCCAAAGCAGAAAAAAAACTATCCACTGATCTGAAGCATGAATCACTAGGTTGCAAAGAAAAGGCCCACTCCTGAGGCTCTTTGCGCAAAAGTGACATTATGAACCCTACGCGCTGGGATTCATCCCCAGAGGACTTAGGTCTCAAACGAAAATACAATAAGCAAGCATTTTTAAATGAAAAAAATTCTCGGTGTTCACCAAAAAACAAATCCGGCAAACATACCTTAGGCTCCAAGAAATGTGCTCCAGGACAGTTACTCACATGCTGACGGAGCTCGGCCACCTCCAGAGAGAGTCCCTGCAGGCGATGAGCCAAATCCTGAACCGACACCATGATGGAACAGAAAAATCTTTCCTTAGAGAATTTGCTGGCTGGACTTACTGTTATGTTCTGCTACCAAAGCTAAGGAAAGAGAGGAGATCTGTCCCTACTATGAGACTCAGCTGAATCCCTACGATGTAACAGGGAACCTGATCCTGCGATCAGACCTGCTAAAGTCCTAATCTAGTCTGTACGAAGACCTATAGATGTGGGGAGGGAATCCCTACAAGTACTAAGGACTGGGAGGAATATGGGACACCTCCTAACAGAAATAGTAGCAGACAGACGAACAAACAAAATAGATAGAACATAGAGGTCCGTAGACCAAGCAAACTAACAGAGTTAGATACAGAGCACAGGCTAGCTAGAAAGTAGATATACAATGAAGTCCAGCAAAGCCAGAAGGGCCGAGCAGGACTAAATAGGCCAACAAGGTCATGTGACCAGCAAAGGAAAAAAAACCTAACAGCAAGGTTCTAACAGTACCCCCTCTTCTAAGAGGATCCTCCGGATCCCCTAGGACCAGGCTTATCAGGAAATCTCCTGTGAAACGCTCTGATAAGTCTGGACGCGGAAACATCATCTGACCTCACCCAAGAGTTATCTTCGGGTCCGAAACCTTTCCAGGCCACAAGATACTGCAAACTACCTCTATACCGTCTAGAGTCAAGGATGCGAGAAATTTCATATTCCCCGTCCTCCACCACCGGAGGAACAGAGGCAGAGGCGTCACCATCCGACACAACAGCTTTTTTTAACAGAGAGACATGAAAGACCGGATTAATTCTCCAGGAGGTAGGAACCTCCAACCTAACAGCAGATTGGTTGACAACCTGAAGCACCTTAAAGGGCCCTACAAACTTGGGACCCAATTTCTTAGAAGGAATCCTCAACCGCAGATTCCTAGAGGACAACCAAACCATGTCACCAACAGCGAACAAAACCTCCTGTCGTTTCCTATCAAAGTAGTCTTTAGATTTTCTGTTGGCCTCCTGAAGATTACCACGCACATCCGTCCAAACTCTTTCCAAATCACCGGAAAAATTCTCCTCCTCAGGCACGGCAGATCCCAACTTGGAGAACGACCCAAACGACGGATGTCTCCCAGAACAACAAAAAAAAGGCGAACAACCAGCAGAAGAAGATGTATGATTGTTCAGAGCAAATTCGGCAAGTGGCAGAAACTCAGACCACCCCTCTTGATTGTCTGCCACAAAACAACGCAAGAACTGCTCAACATCCTGGTTTTTCCTTTCTGTCTGGCCATTAGATTCAGGATGATATCCGGACGAAAACGACAAATGAATTCCCAACCTGTCACAAAAGGCACGCCAAAAACGAGCCACGAACTGAGGACCCCTATCAGAAACAATGTCAGTAGGAACGCCATGAAGTCTGACAATTTCCTTGACAAAGGCCTTAGCGAGAGTTTTAGCGCAGGGCAGTTTGACGAAGGGAACCAAGTGACACATCTTGCTAAAACGGTCCACGACCACCCAGATGACAGTAAAACCCTCAGAGGGGGGAAGGTCAGTTATAAAGTCCATAGCCAAATGTGTCCAAGGAGCACTGGGGACCTCCAAAGGACAAAGCAACCCCGCAGCAGGAGTATGTGAGGACTTAGATCTAGCACATATAGTACATTGGCGCACCCACTTAATGACTTCCTTCTGCCATCCAGGCCACCAAAAACTGCGACCCACCAGTCTCTTGGTCTCAGAGATTCCGGGATGACCTGCCAACCGAGATTCGTGACACTCAACAAACAAATCTCTCCTAAAGGTCTCAGGCACAAACAACCTCCCATGAGGAGTGTTAGATGGGGCATTCTCCTGAGCTTTAAGAATCTCATCTTCCAAAACGGAGTCTAAAGCAGCTATCACAACACCTTCTTGTAAAATGTTTTCCTCTTTCTCAGCACCGACTATGGGAGAAAAACTGCGAGACAAGGCATCCGCCTTAACATTCTTAGTACCAGGGATGTAAGTAACGGAGAAATTAAACCGCGAGAAAAACAGTGCCCACCTAGCCTGACGGGCATTCAGGCGCTTGGCAGCATCAAGATATATCAGATTTTTATGATCCGTAAGAACCTGAACGGGAAATTCCGCACCTTCCAAGAAGTGGCGCCAGTGTTCAAATGCGAGTTTAATAGCCAATAATTCCCGATTACCAATATCGTAATTCAATTCAGTCTCCGAAAATTTTTTTGAAAAAAAAGGCACAGGGATGTAATCCATCCCCGTTATCCTGAGACAATACTGCGCCAACCCCCACAGAGGAAGCATCAACCTCAACCAAAAACGGCCTAGTAACATCAGGCTGCATAAGGATGGGAGCAGAGGTGAACCTCTCCTTGAGATACACAAAAGCTTCAATGACCTCAGAAGACCACTGAACCGCATCAGCACCTTTCCTGGTGAGATCAGTCAGAGGTTTGACAATACTAGAAAAATTTTTTATGAACTTTCTATAGTAATTGGCGAAACCCAAAAACCTCTGTATCGATTTCAAACCAATAGGCCTAGGCCATTCCTGCACAGCCTGAACCTTAACCGGATCCATCTCAAAACCTTTGCTGGAGATAATGTAGCCCAAAAAACTAATTCTCTGTACAGCGAACTCACATTTCTCCAGCTTAGCAAAAAGCGAATTGTCCATTAATAACTGTAATACCTCACGCACGCTCCGCCAATGAGACTCCAGATCTGGCGAATAAATCAAAATGTCATCCAAATACACAACCACATTTTTACCGATCAAAGGTCTAAGGATGTCATTAATCAGATTCTGAAAAAATGCAGGAGCATTAGTAAGACCAAAAGGCATAACCAGATTCTCAAAATGACCCACAGGAGTGTTAAAAGCAGTCTTCCATTCATCACCCTCCTTCATGCGCAACAGATTGTATGCCCCCTTAAGGTCAATTTTAGAGAACCATTTGGCCCCCAATAACTGGTTAAACAGATCAGGAATCAATGGCAGTGGGTAAGGATTGCGTACCGTAATTTTGTTAATCTCACGAAAATCCAGACAAGGACGTAAACCGCCGTCCTTTTTTTTTACAAAAAAAAATCCAACCGCCACAGGAGACTTAGAGGGCCTAATGTGACCGGCGGCCAAGCTTGTCTGTATGTATTCCTCCAAAGCCTTCCTCTCAGGAATAGTAAGGTTAAATAAACGACTCTTAGGAAGAGTCGCTCCAGGGACAAATTCAATAGAACAATCATAGTCTATATGGGGAGGCAAAACCTGCGATTCCTTCTCAGAAAAAACTCTCCAAAAATCCTGAATAGGAACAGGCAATTCTCCCCTATCCAAAGCTGCAATACGCCCGTTACAACACTTGTCATAACATTTATGGCTCCAGGATTTAATTTCACTGGTAGACCAATCCAGTACAGGATTGTGAAATTTTAACCAGGGCAAACCCAATATTACTGGAGAAGGCAAGTTATTCAACACTACCAAATCCAATTTCTCATGGTGAACACCATTAATAGTGAGAGGA
Source organism: Phyllobates terribilis (assembly GCF_046119375.1). Lineage (NCBI taxonomy): Eukaryota > Metazoa > Chordata > Amphibia > Anura > Dendrobatidae > Phyllobates > Phyllobates terribilis. The sequence goes on along the minus strand of NW_027362840.1, from coordinate 3,622,101 downwards.
AATTCACTGACCTTGAGAGTAATATTCTTCAAAGGGGAGCCATCCACAGAAACCACAGCAATGGGGGATGACAAAGGTTCAGGTTTTAAATTGAGTTTTTCCACGAATCCCCCATCAATTACATTCAGTGTAGACCCGCAATCAACAAACACCCGAAATTCCATTAATTTTTCCTGAGCAATTGTGGAAGCAGCTAAAAATATACCCTTGGAATTTAAACAGGCAATACGGGCGTGACTGACCATTTTTTTTTCTTTCTTCATACGAAGCTCACAGCCTTTAATCAAATGACCAGATTTTCCGCAATAGAAACACAAGCCTTGCGAAAAACGACGGTCTTTTTCTTGAGAGCGAGGTGCCACCGATCCAATCTCCATCGGTTCACCACTGTTAGTACACACATTATCATAACCAGAAACTGACATAGCAGAGGATTTGCTCTCATTAACCCTAGCACGCAGTCTTCTATCCACCCGTATAGCTAATTGCATAGCCTGTTGCAAATCTTCAGGTGTAGGATAAGCAATTAGCAGGTCTTTAACCCTTTCACTGAGCCCAGCAAGAAATAGACTTTTCAGAGCAGAATCGTTCCACCCTGTTTGAGTGGACCAACGACGAAAATGTGTACAATATTTTTCCACATTACCCGATCCTTGTTTTAGACGTCTCAACTCAGTCTCAGCTGATGCGACATGGTCAGGATCATCATATAATAGTCCCAAAGCAGAAAAAAAACTATCCACTGATCTGAAGCATGAATCACTAGGTTGCAAAGAAAAGGCCCACTCCTGAGGCTCTTTGCGCAAAAGTGACATTATGAACCCTACGCGCTGGGATTCATCCCCAGAGGACTTAGGTCTCAAACGAAAATACAATAAGCAAGCATTTTTAAATGAAAAAAATTCTCGGTGTTCACCAAAAAACAAATCCGGCAAACATACCTTAGGCTCCAAGAAATGTGCTCCAGGACAGTTACTCACATGCTGACGGAGCTCGGCCACCTCCAGAGAGAGTCCCTGCAGGCGATGAGCCAAATCCTGAACCGACACCATGATGGAACAGAAAAATCTTTCCTTAGAGAATTTGCTGGCTGGACTTACTGTTATGTTCTGCTACCAAAGCTAAGGAAAGAGAGGAGATCTGTCCCTACTATGAGACTCAGCTGAATCCCTACGATGTAACAGGGAACCTGATCCTGCGATCAGACCTGCTAAAGTCCTAATCTAGTCTGTACGAAGACCTATAGATGTGGGGAGGGAATCCCTACAAGTACTAAGGACTGGGAGGAATATGGGACACCTCCTAACAGAAATAGTAGCAGACAGACGAACAAACAAAATAGATAGAACATAGAGGTCCGTAGACCAAGCAAACTAACAGAGTTAGATACAGAGCACAGGCTAGCTAGAAAGTAGATATACAATGAAGTCCAGCAAAGCCAGAAGGGCGGAGCAGGACTAAATAGGCCAACAAGGTCATGTGACCAGCAAAGGAAAAAAAACCTAACAGCAAGGTTCTAACATAAATAATGCAGCAGAGTCCTTAAATAATGCAACAAAGTCCCTAAATAATGTAGCAGAGTCCTTAAATAATGAAGCAGAGTCCTTAAATAATGCAGCAAATTCCTTAAATAATGTAGCAGAGTCCTTAAAAAATGCAACAAAATCCTTAAATAATGCAGCAGAATCCTTAAATAATGCAGCAAAGTCCTTAAATAATGCAGCAGAGTCCTTAAATACTGAAGCAGAGTCCTTAAATAATGCAACAAAGGCCTTAAATAATGCAGCAGAGTCCTTAAGTAATGCAACAGAGTTCTAAAATGCTTCAGCAGAGTCCTTAAATAATGCAGCAGAGTCCTTAAATAATGCAACAAAGTCTTTAAATAATGCAGCAGAGTCCTTAAATACTGAAGCAGAGTCCTTAAATATTGCAGCAAACTACTTAAATAATGCAACAGAGTCCTTAAATAATGCAACAAAGTCCTTAAATAATGAAGCAGAGTCCTTAAATAATGCAGCAAATTCCTTAAATAATGCAGCAGAGTCCTTAAATAATGCAACAAAGTCCCTAAATAATTCAGCAGAGTCCTTAAATAATGAAGCAAATTCCTTAAATAATGTAGCAGAGTCCTTAAATAATGCAACAAAGTCCTTAAATAATGAAGCAGAATCCTTATATAATGCAACAAAGTCCTTAAGTAATAATGCAGAGTCCTTAAATACAGCAGCAGAGTCATTAAATAATGCAGCAAAGTCCTTAAATAATGCAGCAGAGTCCTTAAATACCGCAGCAGAGTGCTTAAATAATGCAGCAGAGTTCTTAAATAATGCAGCAGAGTTATTAAATAATGCAGCAGAGTCCTTAAATAATACAGCAAATTCCTTAAATAATGCAGCAGAGTCCTTAAATAATGCAACAAAGTCCCTAAATAATGCAGCAGAGTCCTTAAATAATGAAGCAGAGTCCTTAAATAATGCAGCAAATTCCTTAAATAATGTAGCAGAGTCCTTAAAAAATGCAACAAAATCCTTAAATAATGCAGCAGAATCCTTAAATAATGCAGCAAAGTCCTTAAATAATGCAGCAGAGTCCTTAAATACTGAAGCAGAGTCCTTAAATAATGCAACAAAGGCCTTAAATAATGCAGCAGAGTCCTTAAGTAATGCAACAGAGTTCTAAAATGCTTCAGCAGAGTCCTTAAATAATGCAGCAGAGTCCTTAAATAATGCAACAAAGTCTTTAAATAATGCAGCAGAGTTCTTAAATACTGTAGCAGAGTCCTAAAATATTGCAGCAAAGTACTTAAATAATGCAGCAGAGTCCTTAAATAATGCAACAAAGTCCTTAAATAATGAAGCAGAGTCCTTAAATAATGCAACAAAGTCCTTAAATAATGAAGCAGAATTCTTAAATAATGCAACAAAGTCCTTAAGTAATAATGCAGAGTCCTTAAATACCGCAGCAGAGTCATTAAATAATGCAGCAAAGTCCTTAAATAATGCAGCAGAGTTATTAAATAATGCAGCAGAGTCCTTAAATAATGCGGCAAATTCCTTAAATAATGCAGCAGAGTCCTTAAATAATGCAACAAAGTCCATAAATAATGCAGCAGAGTCATTAAATAATGCAGCAAAGTTCATAAATAATGCAGCAGAGTCCTTAAATATGGAGCAAATTCCTTAAATACTGCAGCAGAGTCCTTAAATAATGCAACAAAGTTCTAAAATAATGCAGCAGAGTCCTCAAAAGCTTCAGAAGAGTCATTAAATAATGCAGCAGAGTCCTTAAATAATGTAGCAAATTCATTAAATAATGCAGCAGAGACCTTAAATAATGCAACAAAGTCCTTAAATAATGCAGCCGAGTCCTTACATAATGCAACAAATTCCTTAAATAATGCAGCAGAGTCCTTAAATACCGAAGCCGATTACTTAAATAATTCAGCAAAGTCCTTAAATAATGCAGCAGAGTTCTTAAGTGCCACAGCAGAGTCCTTAAATACCGCAGCGGAGTGCTTAAATAATGCAGCAGAGTCCTTAAATAATGCAGCAGAGTCCTTAAATACTGAAGCAGAGTCCTTAAATATTGCAGCAAAGTACTTAAATAATGCAGCAGAGTCCTTAAATAATGCAACAAAGTCCTTAAATAATGAAGCAGAATCCTTAAATAATGCAACAAAGTCCTTAAGTAATAATGCAGAGTCCTTAAATACCGCAGCAGAGTCATTAAATAATGCAGCAAAGTCCTTAAATAATGCAGCAGAGTCCTTAAATACCGGAGCAGAGTGCTTAAATAATGCAGCAGAGTCCTTAAATAATGCAGCAGAGTTATTAAATAATGCAGCAGAGTCCTTAAATAATGCAGCAAATTCCTTAAATAATGCAGCAGAGTCCTTAAATAATGCAACAAAGTCCCTAAATAATGCAGCAGAGTCCTTAAATAATGAAGCAAATTCCTTAAATAATGTAGCAGAGTCCTTAAAAAATGCAACAAAATCCTTAAATAATGCAGCAGAATCCTTAAATAATGCAGCAAAGTCCTTAAATAATGCAGCAGAGTCCTTAAATACTGAAGCAGAGTCCTTAAATAATGCAACAAAGTCCTTAAATAATTCAGCAGAGTATTTAAATAATGCAGCAGAGTCCTTAAATAATGCAACAACGTCTTTAAATAATGCAGCAGAGTCCTTAAATACTGAAGCAGAGTCCTTAAATATTGCAGCAAAGTACTTAAATAATGGAGCAGAGTCCTTAAATAATGCAACAAAGTCCTTAAATAATGAAGCAGAATCCTTAAATAATGCAACAAAGTGCTTAAGTAATAATGCAGAGTCCTTAAATACCTCAGCAGAGTCATTAAATAATGCAGCAAAGTCCTTAAATAATGCAGCAGAGTCCTTAAATAATGCAACAAAGTCCCTAAATAATGCAGCAGAGTCCTTAAATAATGAAGCAAATTCCTTAAATAATGTAGCAGAGTCCTTAAAAAATGCAACAAAATCCTTAAATAATGCAGCAGAATCCTTAAATAATGCAGCAAAGTTCTTAAATAATGCAGCAGAGTCCTTAAATACTGAAGCAGAGTCCTTAAATAATGCAACAAAGGCCTTAAATAATGCAGTAGAGTCCTTAAGTAATGCAACAGAGTTCTAAAATGCTTCAGCAGAGTCCTTAAATAATGCAGCAGAGTCCCTAAATAATGCAACAAAGTCTTTAAATAATGCAGCAGAGTCCTTAAATACTGAAGCAGAGTCCTAAAATATTGCAGCAAAGTACTTAAATAATGCAGCAGAGTCCTTAAATAATGCAACAAAGTCCTTAAATAATGAAGCAGAGTCCTTAAATAATGCAGCAAAGTCCTTAAATAATGAAGCAGAATTCTTAAATAATGCAACAAAGTCCTTAAGTAATAATGCAGAGTCCTTAAATACCGCAGCAGAGTCATTAAATAATGCAGCAAAGTCCTTAAATAATGCAGCAGAGTCCTTAAATACCGCAGCAGAGTGCTTAAATAATGCAGCAGAGTCCTTAAATAATGCAGCAGAGTTATTAAATAATGCAGCAGAGTCCTTAAATAATGCGGAAAATTCCTTAAATAATGCAGCAGAGTCCTTAAATAATGCAACAATGTCCATAAATAATGCAGCAGAGTCATTAAATAATGCAGCAAAGTTCATAAATAATGCAGCAGAGTCCTTAAATATGGAGCAAATTCCTTAAATACTGCAGCAGAGTCCTTAAATAATGCAACAAAGTTCTAAAATAATGCAGCAGAGTCCTCAAAAGCTTCAGAAGAGTCATTAAATAATGCAGCAGAGTCCTTAAATAATGTAGCAAATTCATTAAATAATGCAGCAGAGACCTTAAATAATGCAACAAAGTCCTTACATAATGCAGCCGAGTCCTTACATAATGCAACAAATTCCATAAATAATGCAGCAGAGTCCTTAAATACCGAAGCCGATTACTTAAATAATTCAGCCAAGTCCTTAAATAATGCAGCAGAGTTCTTAAGTGCCACAGCAGAGTCCTTAAATACCGCAGCGGAGTGCTTAAATAATGGAGCAGAGTCCTTAAATAATGCAGCACCGTCCTTAAATAATGCAACAAAGTCTTTAAATAATGCAGCAGAGTCCTTAAATACTGAAGCAGAGTCCTTAAATATTGCAGCAAAGTACTTAAATTATGCAGCAGAGTCCTTAAATAATGCAACAAAGTCCTTAAATAATGAAGCAGAATCCTTAAATAATGCAACAAAGTCCTTAAGTAATAATGCAGAGTCCTTAAATACCGCAGCAGAGTCATTAAATAATGCAGCAAAGTCCTTAAATAATGCAGCAGAGTCCTTAAATACCGGAGCAGAGTGCTTAAATAATGCAGCAGAGTCCTTAAATAATGCAGCAGAGTTATTAAATAATGCAGCAGAGTCCTTAAATAATGCAGCAAATTCCTTAAATAATGCAGCAGAGTCCTTAAATAATGCAACAAAGTCCCTAAATAATGCAGCAGAGTCCTTAAATAATGAAGCAAATTCCTTAAATAATGTAGCAGAGTCCTTAAAAAATGCAACAAAATCCTTAAATAATGCAGCAGAATCCTTAAATAATGCAGCAAAGTCCTTAAATAATGCAGCAGAGTCCTTAAATACTGAAGCAGAGTCCTTAAATAATGCAACAAAGTCCTTAAATAATGCAGCAGAGTCCTTAAATAATGCAACAGAGTTCTAAAATGCTTCAGCAGAGTCATTAAATAATGCAGCAGAGTCCTTAAATAATGCAGCAGAGTCCTTAAATAATGCAACAAAGTCTTTAAATAATGCAGCAGAATCCTTAAATATTGAAGCAGAGTCCTTAAATATTGCAGCAAAGTACTTAAATAATGGAGCAGAGTCCTTAAATAATGCAACAAAGTCCTTAAATAATGAAGCAGAATCCTTAAATAATGCAACAAAGTGCTTAAGTAATAATGCAGAGTCCTTAAATACCTCAGCAGAGTCATTAAATAATGCAGCAAAGTCCTTAAATAATGCAGCAGAGTCCTTAAATAATGCAACAAAGTCCATAAATAATGCACCAGAGTCATTAAATAATGCAGCAAAGTCCATAAATAATGCAGCAGAGTCCTTAAATATGGAGCAAATTCCTTAAATACTGCAGCAGAGTCCTTAAATAATGCAACAAAGTTCTAAAATAATGCAGCAGAGTCCTCAAAAGCTTCAGAAGAGTCATTAAATAATGCAGCAGAGTCCTTAAATAATGTAGCAAATTCATTAAATAATGCAGCCGAGACCTTAAATAATGCAACAAAGTCCTTAAATAATGCAGCCGAGTCCTTACATAATGCAACAAATTCATTAAATAATGCAGCAGAGTCCTTAAATACCGCAGCCGATTACTTAAATAATTCAGCAAAGTCCTTAAATAATGCAGCAGAGTTCTTAAGTGCCACAGCAGAGTCCTTAAATACCGCAGCGGAGTGCTTAAATAATGCAGCAGAGTCCTTAAATACTGAAGCAGAGTCCTTAAATAATGCAACAAAGGCCCTAAATAATGCAGCAGAGTCCTTAAGTAATGCAACAGAGTTCTAAAATGCTTCAGCAGAGTCCTTAAATAATGCAGCAGAGTCCTTAAATAATGCAACAAAGTCTTTAAATAATGCAGCAGAGTCCTTAAATACTGAAGCAGAGTCCTAAAATATTGCAGCAAAGTACTTAAATAATGCAGCAGAGTCCTTAAATAATGCAACAAAGTCCTTAAATAATGAAGCAGAGTCCTTAAATAATGCAACAAAGTCCTTAAATAATGAAGCAGAATTCTTAAATAATGCAACAAAGTCCTTAAGTAATAATGCAGAGTCCTTAAATACCGCAGCAGAGTCATTAAGTAATGCAGCAAAGTCCTTAAATAATGCAGCAGAGTTATTAAATAATGCAGCAGAGTCCTTAAATAATGCGGCAAATTCCTTAAATAATGCAGCAGAGTCCTCAAATAATGCAACAAAGTCCATAAATAATGCAGCAGAGTCATTAAATAATACAGCAAAGTTCATAAATAATGCAGCAGAGTCCTTAAATATGGAGCAAATTCCTTAAATACTGCAGCAGAGTCCTTAAATAATGCAACAAAGTTCTAAAATAATGCAGCAGAGTCCTCAAAAGCTTCAGAAGAGTCATTAAATAATGCAGCAGAGTCCTTAAATAATGTAGCAAATTCATTAAATAATGCAGCAGAGACCTTAAATAATGTAACAAAGTCCTTAAATAATGCAGCCGAGTCCTTACATAATGCAACAAATTCCTTAAATAATGCAGCAGAGTCCTTAAATACCGAAGCCGATTACTTAAATAATTCAGCAAAGTCCTTAAATAATGCAGCAGAGTTCTTAAGTGCCACAGCTGAGTCCTTAAATACCGCAGCGGAGTGCTTAAATAATGCAGCAGAGTCCTTAAATAATGCAGCACCGTCCTTAAATAATGCAACAAAGTCTTTAAATAATGCAGCAGAGTCCTTAAATACTGAAGCAGAGTCCTTAAATATTGCAGCAAAGTACTTAAATAATGCAGCAGAGTCCTTAAATAATGCAACAAAGTCCTTAAATAATGAAGCAGAATCCTTAAATAATGCAACAAAGTCCTTAAGTAATAATGCAGAGTCCTTAAATACCGCAGCAGAGTCATTAAATAATGCAGCAAAGTCCTTAAATAATGCAGCAGAGTCCTTAAATACCGGAGCAGAGTGCTTAAATAATGCAGCAGAGTCCTTAAATAATGCAGCAGAGTTATTAAATAATGCAGCAGAATCCTTAAATAATGCAGCAAATTCCTTAAATAATGCAGCAGAGTCCTTAAATAATGCAACAAAGTCCCTAAATAATGCAGCAGAGTCCTTAAATAATGAAGCAAATTCCTTAAATAATGTAGCAGAGTCCTTAAAAAATGAAACAAAATCCTTAAATAATGCAGCAGAATCCTTAAATAATGCAGCAAAGTCCTTAAATAATGCAGCAGAGTCCTTAAATACTGAAGCAGAGTCCTTAAATAATGCAACAAAGTCCTTAAATAATGCAGCAGAGTCCTTAAATAATGCAACAGAGTTCTAAAATGCTTCAGCAGAGTCATTAAATAATGCAGCAGAGTCCTTAAATAATGCAGCAGAGTCCTTAAATAATGCAACAAAGTCTTTAAATAATGCAGCAGAGTCCTTAAATACTGAAGCAGAGTCCTTAAATATTGCAGCAAAGTACTTAAATAATGGAGCAGAGTCCTTAAATAATGCAACAAAGTCCTTAAATAATGAAGCAGAATCCTTAAATAATGCAACAAAGTGCTTAAGTAATAATGCAGAGTCCTTAAATACCTCAGCAGAGTCATTAAATAATGCAGCAAAGTCCTTAAATAATGCAGCAGAATCCTTAAATAATGCAACAAAGTCCCTAAATAATGCAGCAGAATCCTTAAATAATGCAGCAAAGTCCTTAAATAATGCAGCAGAGTCCTTAAATACTGAAGCAGAGTCCTTAAATAATGCAACAAAGGCCTTAAATAATGCAGCAGAGTCCTTAAGTAATGCAACAGAGTTCTAAAATGCTTCAGCAGAGTCCTTAAATAATGCAGCAGAGTCCTTAAATAATGCAACAAAGTCTTTAAATAATGCAGCAGAGTCCTTAAATAATGCAACAAAGTCCTTAAATAATGAAGCAGAGTCCTTAAATAATGCAACAAAGTCCTTAAATAATGAAGCAGAATTCTTAAATAATGCAAGAAAGTCCTTAAGTAATAATGCAGAGTCCTTAAATACCGCAGCAGAGTCATTAAATAATGCAGCAAAGTCCTTAAATAATGCAGCAGAGTCCTTAAATACCGCAGCAGAGTGCTTAAATAATGCTGCAGAGTCCTTAAATAATGCAGCAGAGTTATTAAATAATGCAGCAGAGTCCTTAAATAATGCGGCAAATTCCTTAAATAATGCAGCAGAGTCCTTAAATAATGCAACAAAGTCCATAAATAATGCAGCAGAGTCATTAAATAATGCAGCAAAGTTCATAAATAATGCAGCAGAGTCCTTAAATATGGAGCAAATTCCTTAAATACTGCAGCAGAGTCCTTAAATAATGCAACAAAGTTCTAAAACAATGCAGTAGAGTCCTCAAAAGCTTCAGAAGAGTCATTAAATAATGCAGCAGAGTCCTTAAATAATGTAGCAAATTCATTAAATAATGCAGCAGAGACCTTAAATAATGCAACAAAGTCCTTAAATAATGCAGCCGAGTCCTTACATAATGCAACAAATTCCATAAATAATGCAGCAGAGTCCTTAAATACCGAAGCCGATTACTTAAATAATTCAGCAAAGTCCTTAAATAATGCAGCAGAGTTCTTAAGTGCCACAGCAGAGTCCTTAAATACCGCAGCGGAGTGCTTAAATAATGCAGCAGAGTCCTTAAATAATGCAGCACCGTCCTTAAATAATGCAACAAAGTCTTTAAATAATGCAGCAGAGTCATTAAATACTGAAGCAGAGTCCTTAAATATTGCAGCAAAGTACTTAAATAATGCAGCAGAGTCCTTAAATAATGCAACAAAGTCCTTAAATAATGAAGCAGAATCCTTAAATAATGCAACAAAGTCCTTAAGTAATAATGCAGAGTCCTTAAATACCGCAGCAGAGTCATTAAATAATGCAGCAAAGTCCTTAAATAATGCAGCAGAGTCCTTAAATACCGGAGTAGAGTGCTTAAATAATGCAGCAGAGTCCTTAAATAATGCAGAAGAGTTATTAAAAAATGCAGCAGAGTCCTTAAATAATGCAGCAAATTCCTTAAATAATGCAGCAGAGTCCTTAAATAATGCAACAAAGTCCCTAAATAATGCAGCAGAGTCCTTAAATAATGAAGCAAATTCCTTAAATAATGTAGCAGAGTCCTTAAAAAATGCAACAAAATCCTTAAATAATGCAGCAGAATCCTTAAATATTGCAGCAAAGTCCTTAAATAATGCAGCAGAGTCCTTAAATACTGAAGCAGAGTCCTTAAATAATGCAACAAAGTCCTTAAATAATGCAGCAGTGTCCTTAAATAATGCAACAGAGTTCTAAAATGCTTCAGCAGAGTCATTAAATAATGCAGCAGAGTCCTTAAATAATGCAGCAGAGTCCTTAAATAATGCAACAAAGTCTTTAAATAATGCAGCAGAGTCCTTAAATACTGAAGCAGAGTCCTTAAATATTGCAGCAAAGTACTTAAATAATGGAGCAGAGTCCTTAAATAATGCAACAAAGTCCTTAAATAATGAAGCAGAATCCTTAAATAATGCAACAAAGTGCTTAAGTAATAATGCAGAGTCCTTAAATACCTCAGCAGAGTCATTAAATAATGCAGCAAAGTCCTTAAATAATGCAGCAGAGTCCTTAAATAATGCAACAAAGTCCATAAATAATGCAGCAGAGTCATTAAATAATGCAGCAAAGTCCATAAATAATGCAGCAGAGTCCTTAAATATGGAGCAAATTCCTTAAATACTGCAGCAGAGTCCTTAAATAATGCAACAAAGTTCTAAAATAATGCAGCAGAGTCCTCAAAAGCTTCAGAAGAGTCATTAAATAATGCAGCAGAGTCCTTAAATAATGTAGCAAATTCATTAAATAATGCAGCAGAGACCTTAAATAATGCAACAAAGTCCTTAAATAATGCAGCCGAGTCCTTACATAATGCAACAAATTCATTAAATAATGCAGCAGAGTCCTTAAATACCGCAGCCGATTACTTAAATAATTCAGCAAAGTCCTTAAATAATGCAGCAGAGTTCTTAAGTGCCACAGCAGAGTCCTTAAATACCGCAGCGGAGTGCTTAAATAATGCAGCAGAGTCCTTAAATACTGAAGCAGAGTCCTTAAATAATGCAACAAAGGCCTTAAATAATGCAGCAGAGTCCTTAAGTAATGCAACAGAGTTCTAAAATGCTTCAGCAGAGTCCTTAAATAATGCAGCAGAGTCCTTAAATAATGCAACAAAGTCTTTAAATAATGCAGCAGAGTCCTTAAATACTGAAGCAGAGTCCTAAAATATTGCAGCAAAGTACTTAAATAATGCAGCAGAGTCCTTAAATAATGCAACAAAGTCCTTAAATAATGAAGCAGAGTCCTTAAATAATGCAACAAAGTCCTTAAATAATGAAGCAGAATTCTTAAATAATGCAACAAAGTCCTTAAGTAATAATGCAGAGTCCTTAAATACCGCAGCAGAGTCATTAAATAATGCAGCAAAGTCCTTAAATAATGCAGCAGAGTTATTAAATAATGCAGCAGAGTCCTTAAATAATGCGGCAAATTCCTTAAATAATGCAGCAGAGTCCTTAAATAATGCAACAAAGTCCATAAATAATGCAGCAGAGTCATTAAATAATACAGCAAAGTTCATAAATAATGCATCAGAGTCCTTAAATATGGAGCAAATTCCTTAAATACTGCAGCAGAGTCCTTAAATAATGCAACAAAGTTCTAAAATAATGCAGCAGAGTCCTCAAAAGCTTCAGAAGAGTCATTAAATAATGCAGCAGAGTCCTTAAATAATGTAGCAAATTCATTAAATAATGCAGCAGAGACCTTAAATAATGCAACAAAGTCCTTAAATAATGCAGACGAGTCCTTACATAATGCAACAAATTCCTTAAATAATGCAGCAGAGTCCTTAAATACCGAAGCCGATTACTTAAATAATTCAGCAAAGTCCTTAAATAATGCAGCAGAGTTCTTAAGTGCCACAGCAGAGTCCTTAAATACCGCAGCGGAGTGCTTAAATAATGCAGCAGAGTCCTTAAATAATGCAGCACCGTCCTTAAATAATGCAACAAAGTCTTTAAATAATGCAGCAGAGTCCTTAAATACTGAAGCAGAGTCCTTAAATATTGCAGCAAAGTACTTAAATAATGCAGCAGAGTCCTTAAATAATGCAACAAAGTCCTTAAATAATGAAGCAGAATCCTTAAATAATGCAACAAAGTCCTTAAGTAATAATGCAGAGTCCTTAAATACTGCAGCAGAGTCATTAAATAATGCAGCAAAGTCCTTAAATAATGCAGCAGAGTCCTTAAATACCGGAGCAGAGTGCTTAAATAATGCAGCAGAGTCCTTAAATAATGCAGCAGAGTTATTAAATAATGCAGCAGAATCCTTAAATAATGCAGCAAATTCCTTAAATAATGCAGCAGAGTCCTTAAATAATGCAACAAAGTCCCTAAATAATGCAGCAGAGTCCTTAAATAATGAAGCAAATTCCTTAAATAATGTAGCAGAGTCCTTAAAAAATGCAACAAAATCCTTAAATAATGCAGCAGAATCCTTAAATAATGCAGCAAAGTCCTTAAATAATGCAGCAGAGTCCTTAAATACTGAAGCAGAGTCCTTAAATAATGCAACAAAGTCCTTAAATAATGCAGCAGAGTCCTTAAATAATGCAACAGAGTTCTAAAATGCTTCAGCAGAGTCATTAAATAATGCAGCAGAGTCCTTAAATAATGCAGCAGAGTCCTTAAATAATGCAACAAAGTCTTTAAATAATGCAGCAGAGTCCTTAAATACTGAAGCAGAGTCCTTAAATATTGCAGCAAAGTACTTAAATAATGGAGCAGAGTCCTTAAATAATGCAACAAAGTCCTTAAATAATGAAGCAGAATCCTTAAATAATGCAATAAAGTGCTTAAGTAATAATGCAGAGTCCTTAAATACCTCAGAAGAGTCATTAAATAATGCAGCAAAGTCCTTAAATAATGCAGCAGAGTCCTTAAATAATGCAACAAAGTCCCTAAATAATGCAGCAGAATCCTTAAATAATGCAGCAGAGTCCTTAAATACTGAAGCAGAGTCCTTAAATAATGCAACAAAGGCCTTAAATAATGCAGCAGAGTCCTTAAGTAATGCAACAGAGTTCTAAAATGCTTCAGCAGAGTCCTTAAATAATGCAGCAGAGTCCTTAAATAATGCAACAAAGTCTTTAAATAATGCAGCAGAGTCCTTAAATAATGCAACAAAGTCCTTAAATAATGAAGCAGAGTCCTTAAATAATGCAACAAAGTCCTTAAATAATGAAGCAGAATTCTTAAATAATGCAAGAAAGTCCTTAAGTAATAATGCAGAGTCCTTAAATACCGCAGCAGAGTCATTAAATAATGCAGCAAAGTCCTTAAATAATGCAGCAGAGTCCTTAAATACCGCAGCAGAGTGCTTAAATAATGCTGCAGAGTCCTTAAATAATGCAGCAGAGTTATTAAATAATGCAGCAGAGTCCTTAAATAATGCGGCAAATTCCTTAAATAATGCAGCAGAGTCCTTAAATAATGCAACAAAGTCCATAAATAATGCAGCAGAGTCATTAAATAATGCAGCAAAGTTCATAAATAATGCAGCAGAGTCCTTAAATATGGAGCAAATTCCTTAAATACTGCAGCAGAGTCCTTAAATAATGCAACAAAGTTCTAAAATAATGCAGTAGAGTCCTCAAAAGCTTCAGAAGAGTCATTAAATAATGCAGCAGAGTCCTTAAATAATGTAGCAAATTCATTAAATAATGCAGCAGAGACCTTAAATAATGCAACAAAGTCCTTAAATAATGCAGCCGAGTCCTTACATAATGCAACAAATTCCATAAATAATGCAGCAGAGTCCTTAAATACCGAAGCCGATTACTTAAATAATTCAGCAAAGTCCTTAAATAATGCAGCAGAGTTCTTAAGTGCCACAGCAGAGTCCTTAAATACCGCAGCGGAGTGCTTAAATAATGCAGCAGAGTCCTTAAATAATGCAGCACCGTCCTTAAATAATGCAACAAAGTCTTTAAATAATGCAGCAGAGTCATTAAATACTGAAGCAGAGTCCTTAAATATTGCAGCAAAGTACTTAAATAATGCAGCAGAGTCCTTAAATAATGCAACAAAGTCCTTAAATAATGAAGCAGAATCCTTAAATAATGCAACAAAGTCCTTAAGTAATAATGCAGAGTCCTTAAATACCGCAGCAGAGTCATTAAATAATGCAGCAAAGTCCTTAAATAATGCAGCAGAGTCCTTAAATACCGGAGTAGAGTGCTTAAATAATGCAGCAGAGTCCTTAAATAATGCAGAAGAGTTATTAAAAAATGCAGCAGAGTCCTTAAATAATGCAGCAAATTCCTTAAATAATGCAGCAGAGTCCTTAAATAATGCAACAAAGTCCCTAAATAATGCAGCAGAGTCCTTAAATAATGAAGCAAATTCCTTAAATAATGTAGCAGAGTCCTTAAAAAATGCAACAAAATCCTTAAATAATGCAGCAGAATCCTTAAATAATGCAGCAAAGTCCTTAAATAATGCAGCAGAGTCCTTAAATACTGAAGCAGAGTCCTTAAATAATGCAACAAAGTCCTTAAATAATGCAGCAGTGTCCTTAAATAATGCAACAGAGTTCTAAAATGCTTCAGCAGAGTCATTAAATAATGCAGCAGAGTCCGTAAATAATGCAGCAGAGTCCTTAAATAATGCAACAAAGTCTTTAAATAATGCAGCAGAGTCCTTAAATACTGAAGCAGAGTCCTTAAATATTGCAGCAAAGTACTTAAATAATGGAGCAGAGTCCTTAAATAATGCAACAAAGTCCTTAAATAATGAAGCAGAATCCTTAAATAATGCAACAAAGTGCTTAAGTAATAATGCAGAGTCCTTAAATACCTCAGCAGAGTCATTAAATAATGCAGCAAAGTCCTTAAATAATGCAGCAGAGTCCTTAAATAATGCAACAAAGTCCATAAATAATGCAGCAGAGTCATTAAATAATGCAGCAAAGTCCATAAATAATGCAGCAGAGTCCTTAAATATGGAGCAAATTCCTTAAATACTGCAGCAGAGTCCTTAAATAATGCAACAAAGTTCTAAAATAATGCAGCAGAGTCCTCAAAAGCTTCAGAAGAGTCATTAAATAATGCAGCAGAGTCCTTAAATAATGTAGCAAATTCATTAAATAATGCAGCAGAGACCTTAAATAATGCAACAAAGTCCTTAAATAATGCAGCCGAGTCCTTACATAATGCAACAAATTCATTAAATAATGCAGCAGAGTCCTTAAATACCGCAGCCGATTACTTAAATAATTCAGCAAAGTCCTTAAATAATGCAGCAGAGTTCTTAAGTGCCACAGCAGAGTCCTTAAATACCGCAGCGGAGTGCTTAAATAATGCAGCAGAGTCCTTAAATACTGAAGCAGAGTCCTTAAATAATGCAACAAAGGCCTTAAATAATGCAGCAGAGTCCTTAAGTAATGCAACAGAGTTCTAAAATGCTTCAGCAGAGTCCTTAAATAATGCAGCAGAGTCCTTAAATAATGCAACAAAGTCTTTAAATAATGCAGCAGAGTCCTTAAATACTGAAGCAGAGTCCTAAAATATTGCAGCAAAGTACTTAAATAATGCAGCAGAGTCCTTAAATAATGCAACAACGTCCTTAAATAATGAAGCAGACTCCTTAAATAATGCAACAAAGTCCTTAAATAATGAAGCAAAATTCTTAAATAATGCAACAAAGTCCTTAAGTAATAATGCAGAGTCCTTAAATACCGCAGCAGAGTCATTAAATAATGCAGCAAAGTCCTTAAATAATGCAGCAGAGTTATTAAATAATGCAGCAGAGTCCTTAAATAATGCGGCAAATTCCTTAAATAATGCAGCAGAGTTCTTAAATAATGCAACAAAGTCCATAAATAATGCAGCAGAGTCATTAAATAATACAGCAAAGTTCATAAATAATGCAGCAGAGTCCTTAAATATGGAGCAAATTCCTTAAATACTGCAGCAGAGTCCTTAAATAATGCAACAAAGTTCTAAAATAATGCAGCAGAGTCCTCAAAATCTTCAGAAGAGTCATTAAATAATGCAGCAGAGTCCTTAAATAATGTAGCAAATTCATTAAATAATGCAGCAGAGACCTTAAATAATGCAACAAAGTCCTTAAATAATGCAGCCGAGTCCTTACATAATGCAACAAATTCCTTACATAATGCAGCAGAGTCCTTAAATACCGAAGCCGATTACTTAAATAATTCAGCAAAGTCCTTAAATAATGCAGCAGAGTTCTTAAGTGCCACAGCAGAGTCCTTAAATACCGCAGCGGAGTGCTTAAATAATGCAGCAGAGTCCTTAAATAATGCAGCACCGTCCTTAAATAATGCAACAAAGTCTTTAAATAATGCAGCAGAGTCCTTAAATACTGAAGCAGAGTCCTTAAATATTGCAGCAAAGTACTTAAATAATGCAGCAGAGTCCTTAAATAATGCAACAAAGTCCTTAAATAATGAAGCAGAATCCTTAAATAATGCAACAAAGTCCTTAAGTAATAATGCAGAGTCCTTAAATACCGCAGCAGAGTCATTAAATAATGCAGCAAAGTCCTTAAATAATGCAGCAGAGTCCTTAAATACCGGAGCAGAGTGCTTAAATAATGCAGCAGAGTCCTTAAATAATGCAGCAGAGTTATTAAATAATGCAGCAGAATCCTTAAATAATGCAGCAAATGCATTAAATAATGCAGCAGAGTCCTTAAATAATGCAACAAAGTCCCTAAATAATGCAGCAGAGTCCTTAAATAATGAAGCAAATTCCTTAAATAATGTAGCAGAGTCCTTAAAAAATGCAACAAAATCCTTAAATAATGCAGCAGAATCCTTAAATAATGCAGCAAAGTCCTTAAATAATGCAGCAGAGTCCTTAAATACTGAAGCAGAGTCCTTAAATAATGCAACAAAGTCCTTAAATAATGCAGCAGAGTCCTTAAATAATGCAACAGAGTTATAAAATGCTTCAGCAGAGTCATTAAATAATGCAGCAGAGTCCTTAAATAATGCAGCAGAGTCCTTTAATAATGCAACAAAGTCTTTAAATAATGCAGCAGAGTCCTTAAATACTGAAGCAGAGTCCTTAAATATTGCAGCAAAGTACTTAAATAATGGAGCAGAGTCCTTAAATAATGCAACAAAGTCCTTAAATAATGAAGCAGAATCCTTAAATAATGCAACAAAGTGCTTAAGTAATAATGCAGAGTCCTTAAATACCTCAGCAGAGTCATTAAATAATGCAGCAAAGTCCTTAAATAATGCAACAGAGTCCTTAAATAATGCAACAAAGTCCCTAAATAATGCAGCAGAATCCTTAAATAATGCAGCAAAGTCCTTAAATAATGCAGCAGAGTCCTTAAATACTGAAGCAGAGTCCTTAAATAATGCAACAAAGGCCTTAAATAATGCAGCAGAGTCCTTAAGTAATGCAACAGAGTTCTAAAATGCTTCAGCAGAGTCCTTAAATAATGCAGCAGAGTCCTTAAATAATGCAACAAAGTCTTTAAATAATGCAGCAGAGTCCTTAAATACTGAAGCAGAGTCCTAAAATATTGCAGCAAAGTACTTAAATAATGCAGCAGAGTCCTTAAATAATGCAACAAAGTCCTTAAATAATGAAGCAGAGTCCTTAAATAATGCAACAAAGTCCTTAAATAATGAAGCAGAATTCTTAAATAATGCAAGAAAGTCCTTAAGTAATAATGCAGAGTCCTTAAATACCGCAGCAGAGTCTTTAAATAATGCAGCAAAGTCCTTAAATAATGCAGCAGAGTCCTTAAATACCGCAGCAGAGTGCTTAAATAATGCAGCAGAGTCGTTAAATAATGCAGCAGAGTTATTAAATAATGCAGCAGAGTCCTTAAATAATGCGGCAAATTCCTTAAATAATGCAGCAGAGTCCTTAAATAATGCAACAAAGTCCATAAATAATGCAGCAGAGTCATTAAATAATGCAGCAAAGTTCATAAATAATGCTGCAGAGTCCTTAAATATGGAGCAAATTCCTTAAATACTGCAGCAGAGTCCTTAAATAATGCAACAAAGTTCTAAAATAATGCAGCAGAGTCCTCAAAAGCTTCAGAAGAGTCATTAAATAATGCAGCAGAGTCCTTAAATAATGTAGCAAATTCATTAAATAATGCAGCAGAGACCTTAAATAATGCAAGAAAGTCCTTAAATAATGCAGCCGAGTCCTTACATAATGCAACAAATTCTATAAATAATGCAGCAGAGTCCTTAAATACCGCAGCCGATTACTTAAATAATTCAGCAAAGTCCTTAAATAATGCAGCAGAGTTCTTAAGTGCCACAGCAGAGTCCTTAAATACCGCAGCGGAGTGCTTAAATAATGCAGCAGAGTCCTTAAATACTGAAGCAGAGTCCTTAAATAATGCAACAAAGGCCTTAAATAATGCAGCAGAGTCCTTAAGTAATGCAACAGAGTTCTAAAATGCTTCAGCAGAGTCCTTAAATAATGCAGCAGAGTCCTTAAATAATGCAACAAAGTCTTTAAATAATGCAGCAGAGTCCTTAAATACTGAAGCAGAGTCCTAAAATATTGCAGCAAAGTACTTAAATAATGCAGCAGAGTCCTTAAATAATGCAACAAAGTCCTTAAATAATGAAGCAGACTCCTTAAATAATGCAACAAAGTCCTTAAATAATGAAGCAGAATCCTTAAATAATGCAACAAAGTCCTTAAGTAATAATGCAGAGTCCTTAAATACCGCAGCAGAGTCATTAAATAATGCAGCAAAGTCCTTAAATAATGCAGCAGAGTCCTTAAATACCGGAGCAGAGTGCTTAAATAATGCAGCAGAGTCCTTAAATAATGCAGCAGAGTTATTAAATAATGCAGCAGAATCCTTAAATAATGCAGCAAATTCCTTAAATAATGCAGCAGAGTCCTTAAATAATGCAACAAAGTCCCTAAATAATGCAGCAGAGTCCTTAAATAATGAAGCAAATTCCTTAAATAATGTAGCAGAGTCCTTAAAAAATGCAACAAAATCCTTAAATAATGCAGCAGAATCCTTAAATAATGCAGCAAAGTCCTTAAATAATGCAGCAGAGTCCTTAAATACTGAAGCAGAGTCCTTAAATAATGCAACAAAGTCCTTAAATAATGCAGCAGAGTCCTTAAATAATGCAACAGAGTTCTAAAATGCTTCAGCAGAGTCATTAAATAATGCAGCAGAGTCCTTAAATAATGCAGCAGAGTCCTTAAATAATGCAACAAAGTCTTTAAATAATGCAGCAGAGTCCTTAAATACTGAAGCAGAGTCCTTAAATATTGCAGCAAAGTACTTAAATAATGGAGCAGAGTCCTTAAATAATGCAACAAAGTCCTTAAATAATGAAGCAGAATCCTTAAATAATGCAACAAAGTGCTTAAGTAATAATGCAGAGTCCTTAAATACCTCAGAAGAGTCATTAAATAATGCAGCAAAGTCCTTAAATAATGCAGCAGAGTCCTTAAATAATGCAACAAAGTCCCTAAATAATGCAGCAGAATCCTTAAATAATGCAGCAGAGTCCTTAAATACTGAAGCAGAGTCCTTAAATAATGCAACAAAGGCCTTAAATAATGCAGCAGAGTCCTTAAGTAATGCAACAGAGTTCTAAAATGCTTCAGCAGAGTCCTTAAATAATGCAGCAGAGTCCTTAAATAATGCAACAAAGTCTTTAAATAATGCAGCAGAGTCCTTAAATAATGCAACAAAGTCCTTAAATAATGAAGCAGAGTCCTTAAATAATGCAACAAAGTCCTTAAATAATGAAGCAGAATTCTTAAATAATGCAAGAAAGTCCTTAAGTAATAATGCAGAGTCCTTAAATACCGCAGCAGAGTCATTAAATAATGCAGCAAAGTCCTTAAATAATGCAGCAGAGTCCTTAAATACCGCAGCAGAGTGCTTAAATAATGCTGCAGAGTCCTTAAATAATGCAGCAGAGTTATTAAATAATGCAGCAGAGTCCTTAAATAATGCGGCAAATTCCTTAAATAATGCAGCAGAGTCCTTAAATAATGCAACAAAGTCCATAAATAATGCAGCAGAGTCATTAAATAATGCAGCAAAGTTCATAAATAATGCAGCAGAGTCCTTAAATATGGAGCAAATTCCTTAAATACTGCAGCAGAGTCCTTAAATAATGCAACAAAGTTCTAAAATAATGCAGTAGAGTCCTCAAAAGCTTCAGAAGAGTCATTAAATAATGCAGCAGAGTCCTTAAATAATGTAGCAAATTCATTAAATAATGCAGCAGAGACCTTAAATAATGCAACAAAGTCCTTAAATAATGGAGCCGAGTCCTTACATAATGCAACAAATTCCATAAATAATGCAGCAGAGTCCTTAAATACCGAAGCCGATTACTTAAATAATTCAGCAAAGTCCTTAAATAATGCAGCAGAGTTCTTAAGTGCCACAGCAGAGTCCTTAAATACCGCAGCGGAGTGCTTAAATAATGCAGCAGAGTCCTTAAATAATGCAGCACCGTCCTTAAATAATGCAACAAAGTCTTTAAATAATGCAGCAGAGTCATTAAATACTGAAGCAGAGTCCTTAAATATTGCAGCAAAGTACTTAAATAATGCAGCAGAGTCCTTAAATAATGCAACAAAGTCCTTAAATAATGAAGCAGAATCCTTAAATAATGCAACAAAGTCCTTAAGTAATAATGCAGAGTCCTTAAATACTGCAGCAGAGTCATTAAATAATGCAGCAAAGTCCTTAAATAATGCAGCAGAGTCCTTAAATACCGGAGCAGAGTGCTTAAATAATGCAGCAGAGTCCTTAAATAATGCAGCAGAGTTATTAAATAATGCAGCAGAATCCTTAAATAATGCAGCAAATTCCTTAAATAATGCAGCAGAGTCCTTAAATAATGCAACAAAGTCCCTAAATAATGCAGCAGAGTCCTTAAATAATGAAGCAAATTCCTTAAATAATGTAGCAGAGTCCTTAAAAAATGCAACAAAATCCTTAAATAATGCAGCAGAATCCTTAAATAATGCAGCAAAGTCCTTAAATAATGCAGCAGAGTCCTTAAATACTGAAGCAGAGTCCTTAAATAATGCAACAAAGTCCTTAAATAATGCAGCAGAGTCCTTAAATAATGCAACAGAGTTCTAAAATGCTTCAGCAGAGTCATTAAATAATGCAGCAGAGTCCTTAAATAATGCAGCAGAGTCCTTAAATAATGCAACAAAGTCTTTAAATAATGCAGCAGAGTCCTTAAATACTGAAGCAGAGTCCTTAAATATTGCAGCAAAGTACTTAAATAATGGAGCAGAGTCCTTAAATAATGCAACAAAGTCCTTAAATAATGAAGCAGAATCCTTAAATAATGCAACAAAGTGCTTAAGTAATAATGCAGAGTCCTTAAATACCTCAGCAGAGTCATTAAATAATGCAGCAAAGTCCTTAAATAATGCAGCAGAGTCCTTAAATAATGCAACAAAGTCCATAAATAATGCAGCAGAGTCATTAAATAATGCAGCAAAGTCCATAAATAATGCAGCAGAGTCCTTAAATATGGAGCAAATTCCTTAAATACTGCAGCAGAGTCCTTAAATAATGCAACAAAGTTCTAAAATAATGCAGCAGAGTCCTCAAAAGCTTCAGAAGAGTCATTAAATAATGCAGCAGAGTCCTTAAATAATGTAGCAAATTCATTAAATAATGCAGCAGAGACCTTAAATAATGCAACAAAGTCCTTAAATAATGCAGCCGAGTCCTTACATAATGCAACAAATTCATTAAATAATGCAGCAGAGTCCTTAAATACCGCAGCCGATTACTTAAATAATTCAGCAAAGTCCTTAAATAATGCAGCAGAGTTCTTAAGTGCCACAGCAGAGTCCTTAAATACCGCAGCGGAGTGCTTAAATAATGCAGCAGAGTCCTTAAATACTGAAGCAGAGTCCTTAAATAATGCAACAAAGGCCTTAAATAATGCAGCAGAGTCCTTAAGTAATGCAACAGAGTTCTAAAATGCTTCAGCAGAGTCCTTAAATAATGCAGCAGAGTCCTTAAATAATGCAACAAAGTCTTTAAATAATGCAGCAGAGTCCTTAAATACTGAAGCAGAGTCCTAAAATATTGCAGCAAAGTACTTAAATAATGCAGCAGAGTCCTTAAATAATGCAACAACGTCCTTAAATAATGAAGCAGACTCCTTAAATAATGCAACAAAGTCCTTAAATAATGAAGCAAAATTCTTAAATAATGCAACAAAGTCCTTAAGTAATAATGCAGAGTCCTTAAATACCGCAGCAGAGTCATTAAATAATGCAGCAAAGTCCTTAAATAATGCAGCAGAGTTATTAAATAATGCAGCAGAGTCCTTAAATAATGCGGCAAATTCCTTAAATAATGCAGCAGAGTTCTTAAATAATGCAACAAAGTCCATAAATAATGCAGCAGAGTCATTAAATAATACAGCAAAGTTCATAAATAATGCAGCAGAGTCCTTAAATATGGAGCAAATTCCTTAAATACTGCAGCAGAGTCCTTAAATAATGCAACAAAGTTCTAAAATAATGCAGCAGAGTCCTCAAAATCTTCAGAAGAGTCATTAAATAATGCAGCAGAGTCCTTAAATAATGTAGCAAATTCATTAAATAATGCAGCAGAGACCTTAAATAATGCAACAAAGTCCTTAAATAATGCAGCCGAGTCCTTACATAATGCAACAAATTCCTTACATAATGCAGCAGAGTCCTTAAATACCGAAGCCGATTACTTAAATAATTCAGCAAAGTCCTTAAATAATGCAGCAGAGTTCTTAAGTGCCACAGCAGAGTCCTTAAATACCGCAGCGGAGTGCTTAAATAATGCAGCAGAGTCCTTAAATAATGCAGCACCGTCCTTAAATAATGCAACAAAGTCTTTAAATAATGCAGCAGAGTCCTTAAATACTGAAGCAGAGTCCTTAAATATTGCAGCAAAGTACTTAAATAATGCAGCAGAGTCCTTAAATAATGCAACAAAGTCCTTAAATAATGAAGCAGAATCCTTAAATAATGCAACAAAGTCCTTAAGTAATAATGCAGAGTCCTTAAATACCGCAGCAGAGTCATTAAATAATGCAGCAAAGTCCTTAAATAATGCAGCAGAGTCCTTAAATACCGGAGCAGAGTGCTTAAATAATGCAGCAGAGTCCTTAAATAATGCAGCAGAGTTATTAAATAATGCAGCAGAATCCTTAAATAATGCAGCAAATGCATTAAATAATGCAGCAGAGTCCTTAAATAATGCAACAAAGTCCCTAAATAATGCAGCAGAGTCCTTAAATAATGAAGCAAATTCCTTAAATAATGTAGCAGAGTCCTTAAAAAATGCAACAAAATCCTTAAATAATGCAGCAGAATCCTTAAATAATGCAGCAAAGTCCTTAAATAATGCAGCAGAGTCCTTAAATACTGAAGCAGAGTCCTTAAATAATGCAACAAAGTCCTTAAATAATGCAGCAGAGTCCTTAAATAATGCAACAGAGTTATAAAATGCTTCAGCAGAGTCATTAAATAATGCAGCAGAGTCCTTAAATAATGCAGCAGAGTCCTTTAATAATGCAACAAAGTCTTTAAATAATGCAGCAGAGTCCTTAAATACTGAAGCAGAGTCCTTAAATATTGCAGCAAAGTACTTAAATAATGGAGCAGAGTCCTTAAATAATGCAACAAAGTCCTTAAATAATGAAGCAGAATCCTTAAATAATGCAACAAAGTGCTTAAGTAATAATGCAGAGTCCTTAAATACCTCAGCAGAGTCATTAAATAATGCAGCAAAGTCCTTAAATAATGCAACAGAGTCCTTAAATAATGCAACAAAGTCCCTAAATAATGCAGCAGAATCCTTAAATAATGCAGCAAAGTCCTTAAATAATGCAGCAGAGTCCTTAAATACTGAAGCAGAGTCCTTAAATAATGCAACAAAGGCCTTAAATAATGCAGCAGAGTCCTTAAGTAATGCAACAGAGTTCTAAAATGCTTCAGCAGAGTCCTTAAATAATGCAGCAGAGTCCTTAAATAATGCAACAAAGTCTTTAAATAATGCAGCAGAGTCCTTAAATACTGAAGCAGAGTCCTAAAATATTGCAGCAAAGTACTTAAATAATGCAGCAGAGTCCTTAAATAATGCAACAAAGTCCTTAAATAATGAAGCAGAGTCCTTAAATAATGCAACAAAGTCCTTAAATAATGAAGCAGAATTCTTAAATAATGCAAGAAAGTCCTTAAGTAATAATGCAGAGTCCTTAAATACCGCAGCAGAGTCTTTAAATAATGCAGCAAAGTCCTTAAATAATGCAGCAGAGTCCTTAAATACCGCAGCAGAGTGCTTAAATAATGCAGCAGAGTCGTTAAATAATGCAGCAGAGTTATTAAATAATGCAGCAGAGTCCTTAAATAATGCGGCAAATTCCTTAAATAATGCAGCAGAGTCCTTAAATAATGCAACAAAGTCCATAAATAATGCAGCAGAGTCATTAAATAATGCAGCAAAGTTCATAAATAATGCTGCAGAGTCCTTAAATATGGAGCAAATTCCTTAAATACTGCAGCAGAGTCCTTAAATAATGCAACAAAGTTCTAAAATAATGCAGCAGAGTCCTCAAAAGCTTCAGAAGAGTCATTAAATAATGCAGCAGAGTCCTTAAATAATGTAGCAAATTCATTAAATAATGCAGCAGAGACCTTAAATAATGCAAGAAAGTCCTTAAATAATGCAGCCGAGTCCTTACATAATGCAACAAATTCTATAAATAATGCAGCAGAGTCCTTAAATACCGCAGCCGATTACTTAAATAATTCAGCAAAGTCCTTAAATAATGCAGCAGAGTTCTTAAGTGCCACAGCAGAGTCCTTAAATACCGCAGCGGAGTGCTTAAATAATGCAGCAGAGTCCTTAAATACTGAAGCAGAGTCCTTAAATAATGCAACAAAGGCCTTAAATAATGCAGCAGAGTCCTTAAGTAATGCAACAGAGTTCTAAAATGCTTCAGCAGAGTCCTTAAATAATGCAGCAGAGTCCTTAAATAATGCAACAAAGTCTTTAAATAATGCAGCAGAGTCCTTAAATACTGAAGCAGAGTCCTAAAATATTGCAGCAAAGTACTTAAATAATGCAGCAGAGTCCTTAAATAATGCAACAAAGTCCTTAAATAATGAAGCAGACTCCTTAAATAATGCAACAAAGTCCTTAAATAATGAAGCAGAATCCTTAAATAATGCAACAAAGTCCTTAAGTAATAATGCAGAGTCCTTAAATACCGCAGCAGAGTCATTAAATAATGCAGCAAAGTCCTTAAATAATGCAGCAGAGTCCTTAAATACCGGAGCAGAGTGCTTAAATAATGCAGCAGAGTCCTTAAATAATGCAGCAGAGTTATTAAATAATGCAGCAGAATCCTTAAATAATGCAGCAAATTCCTTAAATAATGCAGCAGAGTCCTTAAATAATGCAACAAAGTCCCTAAATAATGCAGCAGAGTCCTTAAATAATGAAGCAAATTCCTTAAATAATGTAGCAGAGTCCTTAAAAAATGCAACAAAATCCTTAAATAATGCAGCAGAATCCTTAAATAATGCAGCAAAGTCCTTAAATAATGCAGCAGAGTCCTTAAATACTGAAGCAGAGTCCTTAAATAATGCAACAAAGTCCTTAAATAATGCAGCAGAGTCCTTAAATAATGCAACAGAGTTCTAAAATGCTTCAGCAGAGTCATTAAATAATGCAGCAGAGTCCTTAAATAATGCAGCAGAGTCCTTAAATAATGCAACAAAGTCTTTAAATAATGCAGCAGAGTCCTTAAATACTGAAGCAGAGTCCTTAAATATTGCAGCAAAGTACTTAAATAATGGAGCAGAGTCCTTAAATAATGCAACAAAGTCCTTAAATAATGAAGCAGAATCCTTAAATAATGCAACAAAGTGCTTAAGTAATAATGCAGAGTCCTTAAATACCTCAGAAGAGTCATTAAATAATGCAGCAAAGTCCTTAAATAATGCAGCAGAGTCCTTAAATAATGCAACAAAGTCCCTAAATAATGCAGCAGAATCCTTAAATAATGCAGCAGAGTCCTTAAATACTGAAGCAGAGTCCTTAAATAATGCAACAAAGGCCTTAAATAATGCAGCAGAGTCCTTAAGTAATGCAACAGAGTTCTAAAATGCTTCAGCAGAGTCCTTAAATAATGCAGCAGAGTCCTTAAATAATGCAACAAAGTCTTTAAATAATGCAGCAGAGTCCTTAAATAATGCAACAAAGTCCTTAAATAATGAAGCAGAGTCCTTAAATAATGCAACAAAGTCCTTAAATAATGAAGCAGAATTCTTAAATAATGCAAGAAAGTCCTTAAGTAATAATGCAGAGTCCTTAAATACCGCAGCAGAGTCATTAAATAATGCAGCAAAGTCCTTAAATAATGCAGCAGAGTCCTTAAATACCGCAGCAGAGTGCTTAAATAATGCTGCAGAGTCCTTAAATAATGCAGCAGAGTTATTAAATAATGCAGCAGAGTCCTTAAATAATGCGGCAAATTCCTTAAATAATGCAGCAGAGTCCTTAAATAATGCAACAAAGTCCATAAATAATGCAGCAGAGTCATTAAATAATGCAGCAAAGTTCATAAATAATGCAGCAGAGTCCTTAAATATGGAGCAAATTCCTTAAATACTGCAGCAGAGTCCTTAAATAATGCAACAAAGTTCTAAAATAATGCAGTAGAGTCCTCAAAAGCTTCAGAAGAGTCATTAAATAATGCAGCAGAGTCCTTAAATAATGTAGCAAATTCATTAAATAATGCAGCAGAGACCTTAAATAATGCAACAAAGTCCTTAAATAATGGAGCCGAGTCCTTACATAATGCAACAAATTCCATAAATAATGCAGCAGAGTCCTTAAATACCGAAGCCGATTACTTAAATAATTCAGCAAAGTCCTTAAATAATGCAGCAGAGTTCTTAAGTGCCACAGCAGAGTCCTTAAATACCGCAGCGGAGTGCTTAAATAATGCAGCAGAGTCCTTAAATAATGCAGCACCGTCCTTAAATAATGCAACAAAGTCTTTAAATAATGCAGCAGAGTCATTAAATACTGAAGCAGAGTCCTTAAATATTGCAGCAAAGTACTTAAATAATGCAGCAGAGTCCTTAAATAATGCAACAAAGTCCTTAAATAATGAAGCAGAATCCTTAAATAATGCAACAAAGTCCTTAAGTAATAATGCAGAGTCCTTAAATACTGCAGCAGAGTCATTAAATAATGCAGCAAAGTCCTTAAATAATGCAGCAGAGTCCTTAAATACCGGAGCAGAGTGCTTAAATAATGCAGCAGAGTCCTTAAATAATGCAGCAGAGTTATTAAATAATGCAGCAGAATCCTTAAATAATGCAGCAAATTCCTTAAATAATGCAGCAGAGTCCTTAAATAATGCAACAAAGTCCCTAAATAATGCAGCAGAGTCCTTAAATAATGAAGCAAATTCCTTAAATAATGTAGCAGAGTCCTTAAAAAATGCAACAAAATCCTTAAATAATGCAGCAGAATCCTTAAATAATGCAGCAAAGTCCTTAAATAATGCAGCAGAGTCCTTAAATACTGAAGCAGAGTCCTTAAATAATGCAACAAAGTCCTTAAATAATGCAGCAGAGTCCTTAAATAATGCAACAGAGTTCTAAAATGCTTCAGCAGAGTCATTAAATAATGCAGCAGAGTCCTTAAATAATGCAGCAGAGTCCTTAAATAATGCAACAAAGTCTTTAAATAATGCAGCAGAGTCCTTAAATACTGAAGCAGAGTCCTTAAATATTGCAGCAAAGTACTTAAATAATGGAGCAGAGTCCTTAAATAATGCAACAAAGTCCTTAAATAATGAAGCAGAATCCTTAAATAATGCAATAAAGTGCTTAAGTAATAATGCAGAGTCCTTAAATACCTCAGAAGAGTCATTAAATAATGCAGCAAAGTCCTTAAATAATGCAGCAGAGTCCTTAAATAATGCAACAAAGTCCCTAAATAATGCAGCAGAATCCTTAAATAATGCAGCAGAGTCCTTAAATACTGAAGCAGAGTCCTTAAATAATGCAACAAAGGCCTTAAATAATGCAGCAGAGTCCTTAAGTAATGCAACAGAGTTCTAAAATGCTTCAGCAGAGTCCTTAAATAATGCAGCAGAGTCCTTAAATAATGCAACAAAGTCTTTAAATAATGCAGCAGAGTCCTTAAATAATGCAACAAAGTCCTTAAATAATGAAGCAGAGTCCTTAAATAATGCAACAAAGTCCTTAAATAATGAAGCAGAATTCTTAAATAATGCAAGAAAGTCCTTAAGTAATAATGCAGAGTCCTTAAATACCGCAGCAGAGTCATTAAATAATGCAGCAAAGTCCTTAAATAATGCAGCAGAGTCCTTAAATACCGCAGCAGAGTGCTTAAATAATGCTGCAGAGTCCTTAAATAATGCAGCAGAGTTATTAAATAATGCAGCAGAGTCCTTAAATAATGCGGCAAATTCCTTAAATAATGCAGCAGAGTCCTTAAATAATGCAACAAAGTCCATAAATAATGCAGCAGAGTCATTAAATAATGCAGCAAAGTTCATAAATAATGCAGCAGAGTCCTTAAATATGGAGCAAATTCCTTAAATACTGCAGCAGAGTCCTTAAATAATGCAACAAAGTTCTAAAATAATGCAGTAGAGTCCTCAAAAGCTTCAGAAGAGTCATTAAATAATGCAGCAGAGTCCTTAAATAATGTAGCAAATTCATTAAATAATGCAGCAGAGACCTTAAATAATGCAACAAAGTCCTTAAATAATGCAGCCGAGTCCTTACATAATGCAACAAATTCCATAAATAATGCAGCAGAGTCCTTAAATACCGAAGCCGATTACTTAAATAATTCAGCAAAGTCCTTAAATAATGCAGCAGAGTTCTTAAGTGCCACAGCAGAGTCCTTAAATACCGCAGCGGAGTGCTTAAATAATGCAGCAGAGTCCTTAAATAATGCAGCACCGTCCTTAAATAATGCAACAATGTCTTTAAATAATGCAGCAGAGTCATTAAATACTGAAGCAGAGTCCTTAAATATTGCAGCAAAGTACTTAAATAATGCAGCAGAGTCCTTAAATAATGCAACAAAGTCCTTAAATAATGAAGCAGAATCCTTAAATAATGCAACAAAGTCCTTAAGTAATAATGCAGAGTCCTTAAATACCGCAGCAGAGTCATTAAATAATGCAGCAAAGTCCTTAAATAATGCAGCAGAGTCCTTAAATACCGGAGTAGAGTGCTTAAATAATGCAGCAGAGTCCTTAAATAATGCAGAAGAGTTATTAAAAAATGCAGCAGAGTCCTTAAATAATGCAGCAAATTCCTTAAATAATGCAGCAGAGTCCTTAAATAATGCAACAAAGTCCCTAAATAATGCAGCAGAGTCCTTAAATAATGAAGCAAATTCCTTAAATAATGTAGCAGAGTCCTTAAAAAATGCAACAAAATCCTTAAATAATGCAGCAGAATCCTTAAATAATGCAGCAAAGTCCTTAAATAATGCAGCAGAGTCCTTAAATACTGAAGCAGAGTCCTTAAATAATGCAACAAAGTCCTTAAATAATGCAGCAGTGTCCTTAAATAATGCAACAGAGTTCTAAAATGCTTCAGCAGAGTCATTAAATAATGCAGCAGAGTCCGTAAATAATGCAGCAGAGTCCTTAAATAATGCAACAAAGTCTTTAAATAATGCAGCAGAGTCCTTAAATACTGAAGCAGAGTCCTTAAATATTGCAGCAAAGTACTTAAATAATGGAGCAGAGTCCTTAAATAATGCAACAAAGTCCTTAAATAATGAAGCAGAATCCTTAAATAATGCAACAAAGTGCTTAAGTAATAATGCAGAGTCCTTAAATACCTCAGCAGAGTCATTAAATAATGCGGCAAAGTCCTTAAATAATGCAGCAGAGTCCTTAAATAATGCAACAAAGTCCATAAATAATGCAGCAGAGTCATTAAATAATGCAGCAAAGTCCATAAATAATGCAGCAGAGTCCTTAAATATGGAGCAAATTCCTTAAATACTGCAGCAGAGTCCTTAAATAATGCAACAAAGTTCTAAAATAATGCAGCAGAGTCCTCAAAAGCTTCAGAAGAGTCATTAAATAATGCAGCAGAGTCCTTAAATAATGTAGCAAATTCATTAAATAATGCAGCAGAGACCTTAAATAATGCAACAAAGTCCTTAAATAATGCAGCCGAGTCCTTACATAATGCAACAAATTCATTAAATAATGCAGCAGAGTCCTTAAATACCGCAGCCGATTACTTAAATAATTCAGCAAAGTCCTTAAATAATGCAGCAGAGTTCTTAAGTGCCACAGCAGAGTCCTTAAATACCGCAGCGGAGTGCTTAAATAATGCAGCAGAGTCCTTAAATACTGAAGCAGAGTCCTTAAATAATGCAACAAAGGCCTTAAATAATGCAGCAGAGTCCTTAAGTAATGCAACAGAGTTCTAAAATGCTTCAGCAGAGTCCTTAAATAATGCAGCAGAGTCCTTAAATAATGCAACAAAGTCTTTAAATAATGCAGCAGAGTCCTTAAATACTGAAGCAGAGTCCTAAAATATTGCAGCAAAGTACTTAAATAATGCAGCAGAGTCCTTAAATAATGCAACAACGTCCTTAAATAATGAAGCAGACTCCTTAAATAATGCAACAAAGTCCTTAAATAATGAAGCAAAATTCTTAAATAATGCAACAAAGTCCTTAAGTAATAATGCAGAGTCCTTAAATACCGCAGCAGAGACATTAAATAATGCAGCAAAGTCCTTAAATAATGCAGCAGAGTTATTAAATAATGCAGCAGAGTCCTTAAATAATGCGGCAAATTCCTTAAATAATGCAGCAGAGTTCTTAAATAATGCAACAAAGTCCATAAATAATGCAGCAGAGTCATTAAATAATACAGCAAAGTTCATAAATAATGCAGCAGAGTCCTTAAATATGGAGCAAATTCCTTAAATACTGCAGCAGAGTCCTTAAATAATGCAACAAAGTTCTAAAATAATGCAGCAGAGTCCTCAAAATCTTCAGAAGAGTCATTAAATAATGCAGCAGAGTCCTTAAATAATGTAGCAAATTCATTAAATAATGCAGCAGAGACCTTAAATAATGCAACAAAGTCCTTAAATAATGCAGCCGAGTCCTTACATAATGCAACAAATTCCTTACATAATGCAGCAGAGTCCTTAAATACCGAAGCCGATTACTTAAATAATTCAGCAAAGTCCTTAAATAATGCAGCAGAGTTCTTAAGTGCCACAGCAGAGTCCTTAAATACCGCAGCGGAGTGCTTAAATAATGCAGCAGAGTCCTTAAATAATGCAGCACCGTCCTTAAATAATGCAACAAAGTCTTTAAATAATGCAGCAGAGTCCTTAAATACTGAAGCAGAGTCCGTAAATATTGCAGCAAAGTACTTAAATAATGCAGCAGAGTCCTTAAATAATGCAACAAAGTCCTTAAATAATGAAGCAGAATCCTTAAATAATGCAACAAAGTCCTTAAGTAATAATGCAGAGTCCTTAAATACCGCAGCAGAGTCATTAAATAATGCAGCAAAGTCCTTAAATAATGCAGCAGAGTCCTTAAATACCGGAGCAGAGTGCTTAAATAATGCAGCAGAGTCCTTAAATAATGCAGCAGAGTTATTAAATAATGCAGCAGAATCCTTAAATAATGCAGCAAATGCATTAAATAATGCAGCAGAGTCCTTAAATAATGCAACAAAGTCCCTAAATAATGCAGCAGAGTCCTTAAATAATGAAGCAAATTCCTTAAATAATGTAGCAGAGTCCTTAAAAAATGCAACAAAATCCTTAAATAATGCAGCAGAATCCTTAAATAATGCAGCAAAGTCCTTAAATAATGCAGCAGAGTCCTTAAATACTGAAGCAGAGTCCTTAAATAATGCAACAAAGTCCTTAAATAATGCAGCAGAGTCCTTAAATAATGCAACAGAGTTATAAAATGCTTCAGCAGAGTCATTAAATAATGCAGCAGAGTCCTTAAATAATGCAGCAGAGTCCTTTAATAATGCAACAAAGTCTTTAAATAATGCAGCAGAGTCCTTAAATACTGAAGCAGAGTCCTTAAATATTGCAGCAAAGTACTTAAATAATGGAGCAGAGTCCTTAAATAATGCAACAAAGTCCTTAAATAATGAAGCAGAATCCTTAAATAATGCAACAAAGTGCTTAAGTAATAATGCAGAGTCCTTAAATACCTCAGCAGAGTCATTAAATAATGCAGCAAAGTCCTTAAATAATGCAACAGAGTCCTTAAATAATGCAACAAAGTCCCTAAATAATGCAGCAGAATCCTTAAATAATGCAGCAAAGTCCTTAAATAATGCAGCAGAGTCCTTAAATACTGAAGCAGAGTCCTTAAATAATGCAACAAAGGCCTTAAATAATGCAGCAGAGTCCTTAAGTAATGCAACAGAGTTCTAAAATGCTTCAGCAGAGTCCTTAAATAATGCAGCAGAGTCCTTAAATAATGCAACAAAGTCTTTAAATAATGCAGCAGAGTCCTTAAATACTGAAGCAGAGTCCTAAAATATTGCAGCAAAGTACTTAAATAATGCAGCAGAGTCCTTAAATAATGCAACAAAGTCCTTAAATAATGAAGCAGAGTCCTTAAATAATGCAACAAAGTCCTTAAATAATGAAGCAGAATTCTTAAATAATGCAAGAAAGTCCTTAAGTAATAATGCAGAGTCCTTAAATACCGCAGCAGAGTCTTTAAATAATGCAGCAAAGTCCTTAAATAATGCAGCAGAGTCCTTAAATACCGCAGCAGAGTGCTTAAATAATGCAGCAGAGTCGTTAAATAATGCAGCAGAGTTATTAAATAATGCAGCAGAGTCCTTAAATAATGCGGCAAATTCCTTAAATAATGCAGCAGAGTCCTTAAATAATGCAACAAAGTCCATAAATAATGCAGCAGAGTCATTAAATAATGCAGCAAAGTTCATAAATAATGCTGCAGAGTCCTTAAATATGGAGCAAATTCCTTAAATACTGCAGCAGAGTCCTTAAATAATGCAACAAAGTTCTAAAATAATGCAGCAGAGTCCTCAAAAGCTTCAGAAGAGTCATTAAATAATGCAGCAGAGTCCTTAAATAATGTAGCAAATTCATTAAATAATGCAGCAGAGACCTTAAATAATGCAAGAAAGTCCTTAAATAATGCAGCCGAGTCCTTACATAATGCAACAAATTCTATAAATAATGCAGCAGAGTCCTTAAATACCGCAGCCGATTACTTAAATAATTCAGCAAAGTCCTTAAATAATGCAGCAGAGTTCTTAAGTGCCACAGCAGAGTCCTTAAATACCGCAGCGGAGTGCTTAAATAATGCAGCAGAGTCCTTAAATACTGAAGCAGAGTCCTTAAATAATGCAACAAAGGCCTTAAATAATGCAGCAGAGTCCTTAAGTAATGCAACAGAGTTCTAAAATGCTTCAGCAGAGTCCTTAAATAATGCAGCAGAGTCCTTAAATAATGCAACAAAGTCTTTAAATAATGCAGCAGAGTCCTTAAATACTGAAGCAGAGTCCTAAAATATTGCAGCAAAGTACTTAAATAATGCAGCAGAGTCCTTAAATAATGCAACAAAGTCCTTAAATAATGAAGCAGACTCCTTAAATAATGCAACAAAGTCCTTAAATAATGAAGCAGAATCCTTAAATAATGCAACAAAGTCCTTAAGTAATAATGCAGAGTCCTTAAATACCGCAGCAGAGTCATTAAATAATGCAGCAAAGTCCTTAAATAATGCAGCAGAGTCCTTAAATACCGGAGCAGAGTGCTTAAATAATGCAGCAGAGTCCTTAAATAATGCAGCAGAGTTATTAAATAATGCAGCAGAATCCTTAAATAATGCAGCAAATTCCTTAAATAATGCAGCAGAGTCCTTAAATAATGCAACAAAGTCCCTAAATAATGCAGCAGAGTCCTTAAATAATGAAGCAAATTCCTTAAATAATGTAGCAGAGTCCTTAAAAAATGCAACAAAATCCTTAAATAATGCAGCAGAATCCTTAAATAATGCAGCAAAGTCCTTAAATAATGCAGCAGAGTCCTTAAATACTGAAGCAGAGTCCTTAAATAATGCAACAAAGTCCTTAAATAATGCAGCAGAGTCCTTAAATAATGCAACAGAGTTCTAAAATGCTTCAGCAGAGTCATTAAATAATGCAGCAGAGTCCTTAAATAATGCAGCAGAGTCCTTAAATAATGCAACAAAGTCTTTAAATAATGCAGCAGAGTCCTTAAATACTGAAGCAGAGTCCTTAAATATTGCAGCAAAGTACTTAAATAATGGAGCAGAGTCCTTAAATAATGCAACAAAGTCCTTAAATAATGAAGCAGAATCCTTAAATAATGCAACAAAGTGCTTAAGTAATAATGCAGAGTCCTTAAATACCTCAGAAGAGTCATTAAATAATGCAGCAAAGTCCTTAAATAATGCAGCAGAGTCCTTAAATAATGCAACAAAGTCCCTAAATAATGCAGCAGAATCCTTAAATAATGCAGCAGAGTCCTTAAATACTGAAGCAGAGTCCTTAAATAATGCAACAAAGGCCTTAAATAATGCAGCAGAGTCCTTAAGTAATGCAACAGAGTTCTAAAATGCTTCAGCAGAGTCCTTAAATAATGCAGCAGAGTCCTTAAATAATGCAACAAAGTCTTTAAATAATGCAGCAGAGTCCTTAAATAATGCAACAAAGTCCTTAAATAATGAAGCAGAGTCCTTAAATAATGCAACAAAGTCCTTAAATAATGAAGCAGAATTCTTAAATAATGCAAGAAAGTCCTTAAGTAATAATGCAGAGTCCTTAAATACCGCAGCAGAGTCATTAAATAATGCAGCAAAGTCCTTAAATAATGCAGCAGAGTCCTTAAATACCGCAGCAGAGTGCTTAAATAATGCTGCAGAGTCCTTAAATAATGCAGCAGAGTTATTAAATAATGCAGCAGAGTCCTTAAATAATGCGGCAAATTCCTTAAATAATGCAGCAGAGTCCTTAAATAATGCAACAAAGTCCATAAATAATGCAGCAGAGTCATTAAATAATGCAGCAAAGTTCATAAATAATGCAGCAGAGTCCTTAAATATGGAGCAAATTCCTTAAATACTGCAGCAGAGTCCTTAAATAATGCAACAAAGTTCTAAAATAATGCAGTAGAGTCCTCAAAAGCTTCAGAAGAGTCATTAAATAATGCAGCAGAGTCCTTAAATAATGTAGCAAATTCATTAAATAATGCAGCAGAGACCTTAAATAATGCAACAAAGTCCTTAAATAATGGAGCCGAGTCCTTACATAATGCAACAAATTCCATAAATAATGCAGCAGAGTCCTTAAATACCGAAGCCGATTACTTAAATAATTCAGCAAAGTCCTTAAATAATGCAGCAGAGTTCTTAAGTGCCACAGCAGAGTCCTTAAATACCGCAGCGGAGTGCTTAAATAATGCAGCAGAGTCCTTAAATAATGCAGCACCGTCCTTAAATAATGCAACAAAGTCTTTAAATAATGCAGCAGAGTCATTAAATACTGAAGCAGAGTCCTTAAATATTGCAGCAAAGTACTTAAATAATGCAGCAGAGTCCTTAAATAATGCAACAAAGTCCTTAAATAATGAAGCAGAATCCTTAAATAATGCAACAAAGTCCTTAAGTAATAATGCAGAGTCCTTAAATACCGCAGCAGAGTCATTAAATAATGCAGCAAAGTCCTTAAATAATGCAGCAGAGTCCTTAAATACCGGAGTAGAGTGCTTAAAAAATGCAGCAGAGTCCTTAAATAATGCAGAAGAGTTATTAAAAAATGCAGCAGAGTCCTTAAATAATGCAGCAAATTCCTTAAATAATGCAGCAGAGTCCTTAAATAATGCAACAAAGTCCCTAAATAATGCAGCAGAGTCCTTAAATAATGAAGCAAATTCCTTAAATAATGTAGCAGAGTCCTTAAAAAATGCAACAAAATCCTTAAATAATGCAGCAGAATCCTTAAATAATGCAGCAAAGTCCTTAAATAATGCAGCAGAGTCCTTAAATACTGAAGCAGAGTCCTTAAATAATGCAACAAAGTCCTTAAATAATGCAGCAGTGTCCTTAAATAATGCAACAGAGTTCTAAAATGCTTCAGCAGAGTCATTAAATAATGCAGCAGAGTCCTTAAATAATGCAGCAGAGTCCTTAAATAATGCAACAAAGTCTTTAAATAATGCAGCAGAGTCCTTAAATACTGAAGCAGAGTCCTTAAATATTGCAGCAAAGTACTTAAATAATGGAGCAGAGTCCTTAAATAATGCAACAAAGTCCTTAAATAATGAAGCAGAATCCTTAAATAATGCAACAAAGTGCTTAAGTAATAATGCAGAGTCCTTAAATACCTCAGCAGAGTCATTAAATAATGCAGCAAAGTCCTTAAATAATGCAGCAGAGTCCTTAAATAATGCAACAAAGTCCATAAATAATGCAGCAGAGTCATTAAATAATGCAGCAAAGTCCATAAATAATGCAGCAGAGTCCTTAAATATGGAGCAAATTCCTTAAATACTGCAGCAGAGTCCTTAAATAATGCAACAAAGTTCTAAAATAATGCAGCAGAGTCCTCAAAAGCTTCAGAAGAGTCATTAAATAATGCAGCAGAGTCCTTAAATAATGTAGCAAATTCATTAAATAATGCAGCAGAGACCTTAAATAATGCAACAAAGTCCTTAAATAATGCAGCCGAGTCCTTACATAATGCAACAAATTCATTAAATAATGCAGCAGAGTCCTTAAATACCGCAGCCGATTACTTAAATAATTCAGCAAAGTCCTTAAATAATGCAGCAGAGTTCTTAAGTGCCACAGCAGAGTCCTTAAATACCGCAGCGGAGTGCTTAAATAATGCAGCAGAGTCCTTAAATACTGAAGCAGAGTCCTTAAATAATGCAACAAAGGCCTTAAATAATGCAGCAGAGTCCTTAAGTAATGCAACAGAGTTCTAAAATGCTTCAGCAGAGTCCTTAAATAATGCAGCAGAGTCCTTAAATAATGCAACAAAGTCTTTAAATAATGCAGCAGAGTCCTTAAATACTGAAGCAGAGTCCTAAAATATTGCAGCAAAGTACTTAAATAATGCAGCAGAGTCCTTAAATAATGCAACAACGTCCTTAAATAATGAAGCAGACTCCTTAAATAATGCAACAAAGTCCTTAAATAATGAAGCAAAATTCTTAAATAATGCAACAAAGTCCTTAAGTAATAATGCAGAGTCCTTAAATACCGCAGCAGAGTCATTAAATAATGCAGCAAAGTCCTTAAATAATGCAGCAGAGTTATTAAATAATGCAGCAGAGTCCTTAAATAATGCGGCAAATTCCTTAAATAATGCAGCAGAGTTCTTAAATAATGCAACAAAGTCCATAAATAATGCAGCAGAGTCATTAAATAATACAGCAAAGTTCATAAATAATGCAGCAGAGTCCTTAAATATGGAGCAAATTCCTTAAATACTGCAGCAGAGTCCTTAAATAATGCAACAAAGTTCTAAAATAATGCAGCAGAGTCCTCAAAATCTTCAGAAGAGTCATTAAATAATGCAGCAGAGTCCTTAAATAATGTAGCAAATTCATTAAATAATGCAGCAGAGACCTTAAATAATGCAACAAAGTCCTTAAATAATGCAGCCGAGTCCTTACATAATGCAACAAATTCCTTAAATAATGCAGCAGAGTCCTTAAATACCGAAGCCGATTACTTAAATAATTCAGCAAAGTCCTTAAATAATGCAGCAGAGTTCTTAAGTGCCACAGCAGAGTCCTTAAATACCGCAGCGGAGTGCTTAAATAATGCAGCAGAGTCCTTAAATAATGCAGCACCGTCCTTAAATAATGCAACAAAGTCTTTAAATAATGCAGCAGAGTCCTTAAATACTGAAGCAGAGTCCTTAAATATTGCAGCAAAGTACTTAAATAATGCAGCAGAGTCCTTAAATAATGCAACAAAGTCCTTAAATAATGAAGCAGAATCCTTAAATAATGCAACAAAGTCCTTAAGTAATAATGCAGAGTCCTTAAATACCGCAGCAGAGTCATTAAATAATGCAGCAAAGTCCTTAAATAATGCAGCAGAGTCCTTAAATACCGGAGCAGAGTGCTTAAATAATGCAGCAGAGTCCTTAAATAATGCAGCAGAGTTATTAAATAATGCAGCAGAATCCTTAAATAATGCAGCAAATGCCTTAAATAATGCAGCAGAGTCCTTAAATAATGCAACAAAGTCCCTAAATAATGCAGCAGAGTCCTTAAATAATGAAGCAAATTCCTTAAATAATGTAGCAGAGTCCTTAAAAAATGCAACAAAATCCTTAAATAATGCAGCAGAATCCTTAAATAATGCAGCAAAGTCCTTAAATAATGCAGCAGAGTCCTTAAATACTGAAGCAGAGTCCTTAAATAATGCAACAAAGTCCTTAAATAATGCAGCAGAGTCCTTAAATAATGCAACAGAGTTATAAAATGCTTCAGCAGAGTCATTAAATAATGCAGCAGAGTCCTTAAATAATGCAGCAGAGTCCTTTAATAATGCAACAAAGTCTTTAAATAATGCAGCAGAGTCCTTAAATACTGAAGCAGAGTCCTTAAATATTGCAGCAAAGTACTTAAATAATGGAGCAGAGTCCTTAAATAATGCAACAAAGTCCTTAAATAATGAAGCAGAATTCTTAAATAATGCAACAAAGTGCTTAAGTAATAATGCAGAGTCCTTAAATACCTCAGCAGAGTCATTAAATAATGCAGCAAAGTCCTTAAATAATGCAACAGAGTCCTTAAATAATGCAACAAAGTCCCTAAATAATGCAGCAGAATCCTTAAATAATGCAGCAAAGTCCTTAAATAATGCAGCAGAGTCCTTAAATACTGAAGCAGAGTCCTTAAATAATGCAACAAAGGCCTTAAATAATGCAGCAGAGTCCTTAAGTAATGCAACAGAGTTCTAAAATGCTTCAGCAGAGTCCTTAAATAATGCAGCAGAGTCCTTAAATAATGCAACAAAGTCTTTAAATAATGCAGCAGAGTCCTTAAATACTGAAGCAGAGTCCTAAAATATTGCAGCAAAGTACTTAAATAATGCAGCAGAGTCCTTAAA
Source organism: Phyllobates terribilis (assembly GCF_046119375.1). Lineage (NCBI taxonomy): Eukaryota > Metazoa > Chordata > Amphibia > Anura > Dendrobatidae > Phyllobates > Phyllobates terribilis. Next base: position 3,582,546 of record NW_027362840.1, on the reverse strand, counting down.
TAATGCAACAAAGTCCATAAATAATGAAGCAGAGTCCTTAAATAATGCAACAAAGTCCTTAAATAACGAAGCAGAATTCTTAAATAATGCAAGAAAGTCCTTAAGTAATAATGCAGAGTCCTTAAATACCGCAGCAGAGTCTTTAAATAATGCAGCAAAGTCCTTAAATAATGCAGCAGAGTCCTTAAATACCGCAGCAGAGTGCTTAAATAATGCAGCAGAGTCCTTAAATAATGCAGCAGAGTTATTAAATAATGCAGCAGAGTCCTTAAATAATGCGGCAAATTCCTTAAATAATGCAGCAGAGTCCTTAAATAATGCAACAAAGTCCATAAATAATGCAGCAGAGTCATTAAATAATGCAGCAAAGTTCATAAATAATGCTGCAGAGTCCTTAAATATGGAGCAAATTCCTTAAATACTGCAGCAGAGTCCTTAAATAATGCAACAAAGTTCTAAAATAATGCAGCAGAGTCCTCAAAAGCTTCAGAAGAGTCATTAAATAATGCAGCAGAGTCCTTAAATAATGTAGCAAATTCATTAAATAATGCAGCAGAGACCTTAAATAATGCAAGAAAGTCCTTAAATAATGCAGCCGAGTCCTTACATAATGCAACAAATTCTATAAATAATGCAGCAGAGTCCTTAAATACCGCAGCCGATTACTTAAATAATTCAGCAAAGTCCTTAAATAATGCAGCAGAGTTCTTAAGTGCCACAGCAGAGTCCTTAAATACCGCAGCGGAGTGCTTAAATAATGCAGCAGAGTCCTTAAATACTGAAGCAGAGTCCTTAAATAATGCAACAAAGGCCTTAAATAATGCAGCAGAGTCCTTAAGTAATGCAACAGAGTTCTAAAATGCTTCAGCAGAGTCCTTAAATAATGCAGCAGAGTCCTTAAATACTGAAGCAGAGTCCTAAAATATTGCAGCAAAGTACTTAAATAATGCAGCAGAGTCCTTAAATAATGCAACAAAGTCCTTAAATAATGAAGCAGACTCCTTAAATAATGCAACAAAGTCCTTAAATAATGAAGCTAAATTCTTAAATAATGCAACAAAGTCCTTAAGTAATAATTCAGAGTCCTTAAATACCGCAGCAGAGTCCTTAAATAATGCGGCAAATTCCTTAAATAATGCAGCAGAGTCCTTAAATAATGCAACAAAGTCCATAAATAATGCAGCAGAGTCATTAAATAATACAGCAAAGTTCATAAATAATGCAGCAGAGTCCTTAAATATGGAGCAAATTCCTTAAATACTGCAGCAGAGTCCTTAAATAATGCAACAAAGTTCTAAAATAATGCAGCAGAGTCCTCAAAATCTTCAGAAGAGTCATTAAATAATGCAGCAGAGTCCTTAAATAATGTAGCAAATTCATTAAATAATGCAGCAGAGACCTTAAATAATGCAACAAAGTCCTTAAATAATGCAGCCGAGTCCTTACATAATGCAACAAATTCCTTAAATAATGCAGCAGAGTCCTTAAATACCGAAGCCGATTACTTAAATAATTCAGCAAAGTCCTTAAATAATGCAGCAGAGTTCTTAAGTGCCACAGCAGAGTCCTTAAATACCGCAGCGGAGTGCTTAAATAATGCAGCAGAGTCCTTAAATAATGCAGCACCGTCCTTAAATAATGCAACAAAGTCTTTAAATAATGCAGCGGAGTCCTTAAATACTGAAGCAGAGTCCTTAAATATTGCAGCAAAGTACTTAAATAATGCAGCAGAGTCCTTAAATAATGCAACAAAGTCCTTAAATAATGAAGCAGAATCCTTAAATAATGCAACAAAGTCCTTAAGTAATAATGCAGAGTCCTTAAATACCGCAGCAGAGTCATTAAATAATGCAGCAAAGTCCTTAAATAATGCAGCAGAGTCCTTAAATACCGGAGCAGAGTGCTTAAATAATGCAGCAGAGTCCTTAAATAATGCAGCAGAGTTATTAAATAATGCAGCAGAATCCTTAAATAATGCAGCAAATGCCTTAAATAATGCAGCAGAGTCCTTAAATAATGCAACAAAGTCCCTAAATAATGCAGCAGAGTCCTTAAATAATGAAGCAAATTCCTTAAATAATGTAGCAGAGTCCTTAAAAAATGCAACAAAATCCTTAAATAATGCAGCAGAATCCTTAAATAATGCAGCAAAGTCCTTAAATAATGCAGCAGAGTCCTTAAATACTGAAGCAGAGTCCTTAAATAATGCAACAAAGTCCTTAAATAATGCAGCAGAGTCCTTAAATAATGCAACAAAGTCCTTAAATAATGAAGCAGAGTCCTTAAATAATGCAACAAAGTCCTTAAATAATGAAGCAGAATTCTTAAATAATGCAAGAAAGTCCTTAAGTAATAATGCAGAGTCCTTAAATACCGCAGCAGAGTCTTTAAATAATGCAGCAAAGTCCTTAAATAATGCAGCAGAGTCCTTAAATACCGCAGCAGAGTGCTTAAATAATGCAGCAGAGTCGTTAAATAATGCAGCAGAGTTATTAAATAATGCAGCAGAGTCCTTAAATAATGCGGCAAATTCCTTAAATAATGCAGCAGAGTCCTTAAATAATGCAACAAAGTCCATAAATAATGCAGCAGAGTCATTAAATAATGCAGCAAAGTTCATAAATAATGCTGCAGAGTCCTTAAATATGGAGCAAATTCCTTAAATACTGCAGCAGAGTCCTTAAATAATGCAACAAAGTTCTAAAATAATGCAGCAGAGTCCTCAAAAGCTTCAGAAGAGTCATTAAATAATGCAGCAGAGTCCTTAAATAATGTAGCAAATTCATTAAATAATGCAGCAGAGACCTTAAATAATGCAAGAAAGTCCTTAAATAATGCAGCCGAGTCCTTACATAATGCAACAAATTCTATAAATAATGCAGCAGAGTCCTTAAATACCGCAGCCGATTACTTAAATAATTCAGCAAAGTCCTTAAATAATGCAGCAGAGTTCTTAAGTGCCACAGCAGAGTCCTTAAATACCGCAGCGGAGTGCTTAAATAATGCAGCAGAGTCCTTAAATACTGAAGCAGAGTCCTTAAATAATGCAACAAAGGCCTTAAATAATGCAGCAGAGTCCTTAAGTAATGCAACAGAGTTCTAAAATGCTTCAGCAGAGTCCTTAAATAATGCAGCAGAGTCCTTAAATAATGCAACAAAGTCTTTAAATAATGCAGCAGAGTCCTTAAATACTGAAGCAGAGTCCTAAAATATTGCAGCAAAGTACTTAAATAATGCAGCAGAGTCCTTAAATAATGCAACAAAGTCCTTAAATAATGAAGCAGACTCCTTAAATAATGCAACAAAGTCCTTAAATAATGAAGCAGAATCCTTAAATAATGCAACAAAGTCCTTAAGTAATAATGCAGAGTCCTTAAATACCGCAGCAGAGTCATTAAATAATGCAGCAAAGTCCTTAAATAATGCAGCAGAGTCCTTAAATACCGGAGCAGAGTGCTTAAATAATGCAGCAGAGTCCTTAAATAATGCAGCAGAGTTATTAAATAATGCAGCAGAATCCTTAAATAATGCAGCAAATTCCTTAAATAATGCAGCAGAGTCCTTAAATAATGCAACAAAGTCCCTAAATAATGCAGCAGAGTCCTTAAATAATGAAGCAAATTCCTTAAATAATGTAGCAGAGTCCTTAAAAAATGCAACAAAATCCTTAAATAATGCAGCAGAATCCTTAAATAATGCAGCAAAGTCCTTAAATAATGCAGCAGAGTCCTTAAATACTGAAGCAGAGTCCTTAAATAATGCAACAAAGTCCTTAAATAATGCAGCAGAGTCCTTAAATAATGCAACAGAGTTCTAAAATGCTTCAGCAGAGTCATTAAATAATGCAGCAGAGTCCTTAAATAATGCAGCAGAGTCCTTAAATAATGCAACAAAGTCTTTAAATAATGCAGCAGAGTCCTTAAATACTGAAGCAGAGTCCTTAAATATTGCAGCAAAGTACTTAAATAATGGAGCAGAGTCCTTAAATAATGCAACAAAGTCCTTAAATAATGAAGCAGAATCCTTAAATAATGCAACAAAGTGCTTAAGTAATAATGCAGAGTCCTTAAATACCTCAGAAGAGTCATTAAATAATGCAGCAAAGTCCTTAAATAATGCAGCAGAGTCCTTAAATAATGCAACAAAGTCCCTAAATAATGCAGCAGAATCCTTAAATAATGCAGCAGAGTCCTTAAATACTGAAGCAGAGTCCTTAAATAATGCAACAAAGGCCTTAAATAATGCAGCAGAGTCCTTAAGTAATGCAACAGAGTTCTAAAATGCTTCAGCAGAGTCCTTAAATAATGCAGCAGAGTCCTTAAATAATGCAACAAAGTCTTTAAATAATGCAGCAGAGTCCTTAAATAATGCAACAAAGTCCTTAAATAATGAAGCAGAGTCCTTAAATAATGCAACAAAGTCCTTAAATAATGAAGCAGAATTCTTAAATAATGCAAGAAAGTCCTTAAGTAATAATGCAGAGTCCTTAAATACCGCAGCAGAGTCATTAAATAATGCAGCAAAGTCCTTAAATAATGCAGCAGAGTCCTTAAATACCGCAGCAGAGTGCTTAAATAATGCTGCAGAGTCCTTAAATAATGCAGCAGAGTTATTAAATAATGCAGCAGAGTCCTTAAATAATGCGGCAAATTCCTTAAATAATGCAGCAGAGTCCTTAAATAATGCAACAAAGTCCATAAATAATGCAGCAGAGTCATTAAATAATGCAGCAAAGTTCATAAATAATGCAGCAGAGTCCTTAAATATGGAGCAAATTCCTTAAATACTGCAGCAGAGTCCTTAAATAATGCAACAAAGTTCTAAAATAATGCAGTAGAGTCCTCAAAAGCTTCAGAAGAGTCATTAAATAATGCAGCAGAGTCCTTAAATAATGTAGCAAATTCATTAAATAATGCAGCAGAGACCTTAAATAATGCAACAAAGTCCTTAAATAATGGAGCCGAGTCCTTACATAATGCAACAAATTCCATAAATAATGCAGCAGAGTCCTTAAATACCGAAGCCGATTACTTAAATAATTCAGCAAAGTCCTTAAATAATGCAGCAGAGTTCTTAAGTGCCACAGCAGAGTCCTTAAATACCGCAGCGGAGTGCTTAAATAATGCAGCAGAGTCCTTAAATAATGCAGCACCGTCCTTAAATAATGCAACAAAGTCTTTAAATAATGCAGCAGAGTCATTAAATACTGAAGCAGAGTCCTTAAATATTGCAGCAAAGTACTTAAATAATGCAGCAGAGTCCTTAAATAATGCAACAAAGTCCTTAAATAATGAAGCAGAATCCTTAAATAATGCAACAAAGTCCTTAAGTAATAATGCAGAGTCCTTAAATACCGCAGCAGAGTCATTAAATAATGCAGCAAAGTCCTTAAATAATGCAGCAGAGTCCTTAAATACCGGAGTAGAGTGCTTAAAAAATGCAGCAGAGTCCTTAAATAATGCAGAAGAGTTATTAAAAAATGCAGCAGAGTCCTTAAATAATGCAGCAAATTCCTTAAATAATGCAGCAGAGTCCTTAAATAATGCAACAAAGTCCCTAAATAATGCAGCAGAGTCCTTAAATAATGAAGCAAATTCCTTAAATAATGTAGCAGAGTCCTTAAAAAATGCAACAAAATCCTTAAATAATGCAGCAGAATCCTTAAATAATGCAGCAAAGTCCTTAAATAATGCAGCAGAGTCCTTAAATACTGAAGCAGAGTCCTTAAATAATGCAACAAAGTCCTTAAATAATGCAGCAGTGTCCTTAAATAATGCAACAGAGTTCTAAAATGCTTCAGCAGAGTCATTAAATAATGCAGCAGAGTCCTTAAATAATGCAGCAGAGTCCTTAAATAATGCAACAAAGTCTTTAAATAATGCAGCAGAGTCCTTAAATACTGAAGCAGAGTCCTTAAATATTGCAGCAAAGTACTTAAATAATGGAGCAGAGTCCTTAAATAATGCAACAAAGTCCTTAAATAATGAAGCAGAATCCTTAAATAATGCAACAAAGTGCTTAAGTAATAATGCAGAGTCCTTAAATACCTCAGCAGAGTCATTAAATAATGCAGCAAAGTCCTTAAATAATGCAGCAGAGTCCTTAAATAATGCAACAAAGTCCATAAATAATGCAGCAGAGTCATTAAATAATGCAGCAAAGTCCATAAATAATGCAGCAGAGTCCTTAAATATGGAGCAAATTCCTTAAATACTGCAGCAGAGTCCTTAAATAATGCAACAAAGTTCTAAAATAATGCAGCAGAGTCCTCAAAAGCTTCAGAAGAGTCATTAAATAATGCAGCAGAGTCCTTAAATAATGTAGCAAATTCATTAAATAATGCAGCAGAGACCTTAAATAATGCAACAAAGTCCTTAAATAATGCAGCCGAGTCCTTACATAATGCAACAAATTCATTAAATAATGCAGCAGAGTCCTTAAATACCGCAGCCGATTACTTAAATAATTCAGCAAAGTCCTTAAATAATGCAGCAGAGTTCTTAAGTGCCACAGCAGAGTCCTTAAATACCGCAGCGGAGTGCTTAAATAATGCAGCAGAGTCCTTAAATACTGAAGCAGAGTCCTTAAATAATGCAACAAAGGCCTTAAATAATGCAGCAGAGTCCTTAAGTAATGCAACAGAGTTCTAAAATGCTTCAGCAGAGTCCTTAAATAATGCAGCAGAGTCCTTAAATAATGCAACAAAGTCTTTAAATAATGCAGCAGAGTCCTTAAATACTGAAGCAGAGTCCTAAAATATTGCAGCAAAGTACTTAAATAATGCAGCAGAGTCCTTAAATAATGCAACAACGTCCTTAAATAATGAAGCAGACTCCTTAAATAATGCAACAAAGTCCTTAAATAATGAAGCAAAATTCTTAAATAATGCAACAAAGTCCTTAAGTAATAATGCAGAGTCCTTAAATACCGCAGCAGAGTCATTAAATAATGCAGCAAAGTCCTTAAATAATGCAGCAGAGTTATTAAATAATGCAGCAGAGTCCTTAAATAATGCGGCAAATTCCTTAAATAATGCAGCAGAGTTCTTAAATAATGCAACAAAGTCCATAAATAATGCAGCAGAGTCATTAAATAATACAGCAAAGTTCATAAATAATGCAGCAGAGTCCTTAAATATGGAGCAAATTCCTTAAATACTGCAGCAGAGTCCTTAAATAATGCAACAAAGTTCTAAAATAATGCAGCAGAGTCCTCAAAATCTTCAGAAGAGTCATTAAATAATGCAGCAGAGTCCTTAAATAATGTAGCAAATTCATTAAATAATGCAGCAGAGACCTTAAATAATGCAACAAAGTCCTTAAATAATGCAGCCGAGTCCTTACATAATGCAACAAATTCCTTAAATAATGCAGCAGAGTCCTTAAATACCGAAGCCGATTACTTAAATAATTCAGCAAAGTCCTTAAATAATGCAGCAGAGTTCTTAAGTGCCACAGCAGAGTCCTTAAATACCGCAGCGGAGTGCTTAAATAATGCAGCAGAGTCCTTAAATAATGCAGCACCGTCCTTAAATAATGCAACAAAGTCTTTAAATAATGCAGCAGAGTCCTTAAATACTGAAGCAGAGTCCTTAAATATTGCAGCAAAGTACTTAAATAATGCAGCAGAGTCCTTAAATAATGCAACAAAGTCCTTAAATAATGAAGCAGAATCCTTAAATAATGCAACAAAGTCCTTAAGTAATAATGCAGAGTCCTTAAATACCGCAGCAGAGTCATTAAATAATGCAGCAAAGTCCTTAAATAATGCAGCAGAGTCCTTAAATACCGGAGCAGAGTGCTTAAATAATGCAGCAGAGTCCTTAAATAATGCAGCAGAGTTATTAAATAATGCAGCAGAATCCTTAAATAATGCAGCAAATGCCTTAAATAATGCAGCAGAGTCCTTAAATAATGCAACAAAGTCCCTAAATAATGCAGCAGAGTCCTTAAATAATGAAGCAAATTCCTTAAATAATGTAGCAGAGTCCTTAAAAAATGCAACAAAATCCTTAAATAATGCAGCAGAATCCTTAAATAATGCAGCAAAGTCCTTAAATAATGCAGCAGAGTCCTTAAATACTGAAGCAGAGTCCTTAAATAATGCAACAAAGTCCTTAAATAATGCAGCAGAGTCCTTAAATAATGCAACAGAGTTATAAAATGCTTCAGCAGAGTCATTAAATAATGCAGCAGAGTCCTTAAATAATGCAGCAGAGTCCTTTAATAATGCAACAAAGTCTTTAAATAATGCAGCAGAGTCCTTAAATACTGAAGCAGAGTCCTTAAATATTGCAGCAAAGTACTTAAATAATGGAGCAGAGTCCTTAAATAATGCAACAAAGTCCTTAAATAATGAAGCAGAATTCTTAAATAATGCAACAAAGTGCTTAAGTAATAATGCAGAGTCCTTAAATACCTCAGCAGAGTCATTAAATAATGCAGCAAAGTCCTTAAATAATGCAACAGAGTCCTTAAATAATGCAACAAAGTCCCTAAATAATGCAGCAGAATCCTTAAATAATGCAGCAAAGTCCTTAAATAATGCAGCAGAGTCCTTAAATACTGAAGCAGAGTCCTTAAATAATGCAACAAAGGCCTTAAATAATGCAGCAGAGTCCTTAAGTAATGCAACAGAGTTCTAAAATGCTTCAGCAGAGTCCTTAAATAATGCAGCAGAGTCCTTAAATAATGCAACAAAGTCTTTAAATAATGCAGCAGAGTCCTTAAATACTGAAGCAGAGTCCTAAAATATTGCAGCAAAGTACTTAAATAATGCAGCAGAGTCCTTAAATAATGCAACAAAGTCCATAAATAATGAAGCAGAGTCCTTAAATAATGCAACAAAGTCCTTAAATAACGAAGCAGAATTCTTAAATAATGCAAGAAAGTCCTTAAGTAATAATGCAGAGTCCTTAAATACCGCAGCAGAGTCTTTAAATAATGCAGCAAAGTCCTTAAATAATGCAGCAGAGTCCTTAAATACCGCAGCAGAGTGCTTAAATAATGCAGCAGAGTCCTTAAATAATGCAGCAGAGTTATTAAATAATGCAGCAGAGTCCTTAAATAATGCGGCAAATTCCTTAAATAATGCAGCAGAGTCCTTAAATAATGCAACAAAGTCCATAAATAATGCAGCAGAGTCATTAAATAATGCAGCAAAGTTCATAAATAATGCTGCAGAGTCCTTAAATATGGAGCAAATTCCTTAAATACTGCAGCAGAGTCCTTAAATAATGCAACAAAGTTCTAAAATAATGCAGCAGAGTCCTCAAAAGCTTCAGAAGAGTCATTAAATAATGCAGCAGAGTCCTTAAATAATGTAGCAAATTCATTAAATAATGCAGCAGAGACCTTAAATAATGCAAGAAAGTCCTTAAATAATGCAGCCGAGTCCTTACATAATGCAACAAATTCTATAAATAATGCAGCAGAGTCCTTAAATACCGCAGCCGATTACTTAAATAATTCAGCAAAGTCCTTAAATAATGCAGCAGAGTTCTTAAGTGCCACAGCAGAGTCCTTAAATACCGCAGCGGAGTGCTTAAATAATGCAGCAGAGTCCTTAAATACTGAAGCAGAGTCCTTAAATAATGCAACAAAGGCCTTAAATAATGCAGCAGAGTCCTTAAGTAATGCAACAGAGTTCTAAAATGCTTCAGCAGAGTCCTTAAATAATGCAGCAGAGTCCTTAAATACTGAAGCAGAGTCCTAAAATATTGCAGCAAAGTACTTAAATAATGCAGCAGAGTCCTTAAATAATGCAACAAAGTCCTTAAATAATGAAGCAGACTCCTTAAATAATGCAACAAAGTCCTTAAATAATGAAGCTAAATTCTTAAATAATGCAACAAAGTCCTTAAGTAATAATTCAGAGTCCTTAAATACCGCAGCAGAGTCCTTAAATAATGCGGCAAATTCCTTAAATAATGCAGCAGAGTCCTTAAATAATGCAACAAAGTCCATAAATAATGCAGCAGAGTCATTAAATAATACAGCAAAGTTCATAAATAATGCAGCAGAGTCCTTAAATATGGAGCAAATTCCTTAAATACTGCAGCAGAGTCCTTAAATAATGCAACAAAGTTCTAAAATAATGCAGCAGAGTCCTCAAAATCTTCAGAAGAGTCATTAAATAATGCAGCAGAGTCCTTAAATAATGTAGCAAATTCATTAAATAATGCAGCAGAGACCTTAAATAATGCAACAAAGTCCTTAAATAATGCAGCCGAGTCCTTACATAATGCAACAAATTCCTTAAATAATGCAGCAGAGTCCTTAAATACCGAAGCCGATTACTTAAATAATTCAGCAAAGTCCTTAAATAATGCAGCAGAGTTCTTAAGTGCCACAGCAGAGTCCTTAAATACCGCAGCGGAGTGCTTAAATAATGCAGCAGAGTCCTTAAATAATGCAGCACCGTCCTTAAATAATGCAACAAAGTCTTTAAATAATGCAGCGGAGTCCTTAAATACTGAAGCAGAGTCCTTAAATATTGCAGCAAAGTACTTAAATAATGCAGCAGAGTCCTTAAATAATGCAACAAAGTCCTTAAATAATGAAGCAGAATCCTTAAATAATGCAACAAAGTCCTTAAGTAATAATGCAGAGTCCTTAAATACCGCAGCAGAGTCATTAAATAATGCAGCAAAGTCCTTAAATAATGCAGCAGAGTCCTTAAATACCGGAGCAGAGTGCTTAAATAATGCAGCAGAGTCCTTAAATAATGCAGCAGAGTTATTAAATAATGCAGCAGAATCCTTAAATAATGCAGCAAATGCCTTAAATAATGCAGCAGAGTCCTTAAATAATGCAACAAAGTCCCTAAATAATGCAGCAGAGTCCTTAAATAATGAAGCAAATTCCTTAAATAATGTAGCAGAGTCCTTAAAAAATGCAACAAAATCCTTAAATAATGCAGCAGAATCCTTAAATAATGCAGCAAAGTCCTTAAATAATGCAGCAGAGTCCTTAAATACTGAAGCAGAGTCCTTAAATAATGCAACAAAGTCCTTAAATAATGCAGCAGAGTCCTTAAATAATGCAACAGAGTTCTAAAATGCTTCAGCAGAGTCATTAAATAATGCAGCAGAGTCCTTAAATAATGCAGCAGAGTCCTTTAATAATGCAACAAAGTCTTTAAATAATGCAGCAGATTCCTTAATTACTGAAGCAGAGTCCTTAAATATTGCAGCAAAGTACTTAAATAATGGAGCAGAGTCCTTAAATAATGCAACAAAGTCCTTAAATAATGAAGCAGAATCCTTAAATAATGCAACAAAGTGCTTAAGTAATAATGCAGAGTCCTTAAATACCTCAGCAGAGTCATTAAATAATGCAGCAAAGTCCTTAAATAATGCAGCAGAGTCCTTAAATAATGCAACAAAGTCCCTAAATAATGCAGCAGAATCCTTAAATAATGCAGCAAAGTCCTTAAATAATGCAGCAGAGTCCTTAAATACTGAAGCAGTGTCCTTAAATAATGCAACAAAGGCCTTAAATAATGCAGCAGAGTCCTTAAGTAATGCAACAGAGTTCTAAAATGCTTCAGCAGAGTCCTTAAATAATGCAGCAGAGTCCTTAAATAATGCAACAAAGTCTTTAAATAATGCAGCAGAGTCCTTAAATACTGAAGCAGAGTCCTAAAATATTGCAGCAAAGTACTTAAATAATGCAGCAGAGTCCTTAAATAATGCAACAAAGTCCTTAAATAATGAAGCAGAGTCCTTAAATAATGCAACAAAGTCCTTAAATAATGAAGCAGAATTCTTAAATAATGCAAGAAAGTCCTTAAGTAATAATGCAGAGTCCTTAAATACCGCAGCAGAGTCATTAAATAATGCAGCAAAGTCCTTAAATAATGCAGCAGAGTCCTTAAATACCGCAGCAGAGTGCTTAAATAATGCAGCAGAGTCCTTAAATAATGCAGCAGAGTTATTAAATAATGCAGCAGAGTCCTTAAATAATGCGGCAAATTCCTTAAATAATGCAGCAGAGTCCTTAAATAATGCAACAAAGTCCATAAATAATGCAGCAGAGTCATTAAATAATGCAGCAAAGTTCATAAATAATGCTGCAGAGTCCTTAAATATGGAGCAAATTCCTTAAATACTGCAGCAGAGTCCTTAAATAATGCAACAAAGTTCTAAAATAATGCAGCAGAGTCCTCAAAAGCTTCAGAAGAGTCATTAAATAATGCAGCAGAGTCCTTAAATAATGTAGCAAATTCATTAAATAATGCAGCAGAGACCTTAAATAATGCAACAAAGTCCTTAAATAATGCAGCCGAGTCCTTACATAATGCAACAAATTCCATAAATAATGCAGCAGAGTCCTTAAATACCGAAGCCGATTACTTAAATAATTCAGCAAAGTCCTTAAATAATGCAGCAGAGTTCTTAAGTGCCACAGCAGAGTCCTTAAATACCGCAGCGGAGTGCTTAAATAATGCAGCAGAGTCCTTAAATAATGCAGCACCGTCCTTAAATAATGCAACAAAGTCTTTAAATAATGCAGCAGCGTCATTAAATACTGAAGCAGAGTCCTTAAATATTGCAGCAAAGTACTTAAATAATGCAGCAGAGTCCTTAAATAATGCAACAAAGTCCTTAAATAATGAAGCAGAATCCTTAAATAATGCAACAAAGTCCTTAAGTAATAATGCAGAGTCCTTAAATACCGCAGCAGAGTCATTAAATAATGCAGCAAAGTCCTTAAATAATGCAGCAGAGTCCTTAAATACCAGAGCAGAGTGCTTAAATAATGCAGCAGAGTCCTTAAATAATGCAGCAGAGTTATTAAATAATGCAGCAGAGTCCTTAAATAATGCAGCAAATTCCTTAAATAATGCAGCAGAGTCCTTAAATAATGCAACAAAGTCCCTAAATAATGCAGCAGAGTCCTTAAATAATGAAGCAAATTCCTTAAATAATGTAGCAGAGTCCTTAAAAATGCAACAAAATCCTTAAATAATGCAGCAGAATCCTTAAATAATGCAGCAAAGTCCTTATATAATGCAGCAGAGTCGTTAAATACTGAAGCAGAGTCCTTAAATAATGCAACAAAGTCCTTAAATAATGCAACAGAGTCCTTAAATAATGCAACAGAGTTCTAAAATGCTTCAGCAGAGTCATTAAATAATGCAACAAAGTCTTTAAATAATGCAGCAGAGTCCTTAAATACTGAAGCAGAGTCCTTAAATATTGCAGCAAAGTACTTAAATAATGGAGCAGAGTCCTTAAATAATGCAACAAAGTCCTTAAATAATGAAGCAGAATCCTTAAATAATGCAACAAAGTGCTTAAGTAATAATGCAGAGTCCTTAAATACCTCAGCAGAGTCATTAAATAATGCAGCAAAGTCCTTAAATAATGCAGCAGAGTCCTTAAATAATGCAACAAAGTCCATAAATAATGCAGCAGAGTCATTAAATAATGCAGCAAAGTCCATAAATAATGCAGCAGAGTCCTTAAATATGGAGCAAATTCCTTAAATACTGCAGCAGAGTCCTTAAATAATGCAACAAAGTTCTAATATAATGCAGCAGAGTCCTCAAAAACTTCAGAAGAGTCATTAAATAATGCAGCAGAGTCCTTAAATAATGTAGCAAATTCATTAAATAATGCAGCAGAGACCTTAAATAATGCAACAAAGTCCTTAAATAATGCAGCCGAGTCCTTACATAATGCAACAAATTCCATAAATAATGCAGCAGAGTCCTTAAATACCGAAGCCGATTACTTAAATAATTCAGCAAAGTCCTTAAATAATGCAGCAGAGTTCTTAAGTGCCACAGCAGAGTCCTTAAATACCGCAGCGGAGTGCTTAAATAATGCAGCAGAGTCCTTAAATAATGCAGCACCGTCCTTAAATAATGCAACAAAGTCTTTAAATAATGCAGCAGAGTCATTAAATACTGAAGCAGAGTCCTTAAATATTGCAGCAAAGTACTTAAATAATGCAGCAGAGTCCTTAAATAATGCAACAAAGTCCTTAAATAATGAAGCAGAATCCTTAAATAATGCAACAAAGTCCTTAAGTAATAATGCAGAGTCCTTAAATACCGCAGCAGAGTCATTAAATAATGCAGCAAAGTCCTTAAATAATGCAGCAGAGTCCTTAAATACCAGAGCAGAGTGCTTAAATAATGCAGCAGAGTCCTTAAATAATGCAGCAGAGTTATTAAATAATGCAGCAGAGTCCTTAAATAATGCAGCAAATTCCTTAAATAATGCAGCAGAGTCCTTAAATAATGCAACAAAGTCCCTAAATAATGCAGCAGAGTCCTTAAATAATGAAGCAAATTCCTTAAATAATGTAGCAGAGTCCTTAAAAAATGCAACAAAATCCTTAAATAATGCAGCAGAATCCTTAAATAATGCAGCAAAGTCCTTAAATAATGCAGCAGAGTCGTTAAATACTGAAGCAGAGTCCTTAAATAATGCAACAAAGTCCTTAAATAATGCAACAGAGTCCTTAAATAATGCAACAGAGTTCTAAAATGCTTCAGCAGAGTCATTAAATAATGCAACAAAGTCTTTAAATAATGCAGCAGAGTCCTTAAATACTGAAGCAGAGTCCTTAAATATTGCAGCAAAGTACTTAAATAATGGAGCAGAGTCCTTAAATAATGCAACAAAGTCCTTAAATAATGAAGCAGAATCCTTAAATAATGCAACAAAGTGCTTAAGTAATAATGCAGAGTCCTTAAATACCTCAGCAGAGTCATTAAATAATGCAGCAAAGTCCTTAAATAATGCAGCAGAGTCCTTAAATAATGCAACAAAGTCCATAAATAATGCAGCAGAGTCATTAAATAATGCAGCAAAGTCCATAAATAATGCAGCAGAGTCCTTAAATATGGAGCAAATTCCTTAAATACTGCAGCAGAGTCCTTAAATAATGCAACAAAGTTCTAAAATAATGCAGCAGAGTCCTCAAAAACTTCAGAAGAGTCATTAAATAATGCAGCAGAGTCCTTAAATAATGTAGCAAATTCATTAAATAATGCAGCAGAGACCTTAAATAATGCAACAAAGTCCTTAAATAATGCAGCCGAGTCCTTACATAATGCAACAAATTCCATAAATAATGCAGCAGAGTCCTTAAATACCGAAGCCGATTACTTAAATAATTCAGCAAAGTCCTTAAATAATGCAGCAGAGTTCTTAAGTGCCACAGCAGAGTCCTTAAATACCGCAGCGGAGTGCTTAAATAATGCAGCAGAGTCCTTAAATAATGCAGCACCGTCCTTAAATAATGCAACAAAGTCTTTAAATAATGCAGCAGAGTCCTTAAATACTGAAGCAGAGTCCTTAAATATTGCAGCAAAGTACTTAAATAATGCAGCAGAGTCCTTAAATAATGCAACAAAGTCCTTAAATAATGAAGCAGAATCCTTAAATAATGCAACAAAGTCCTTAAGTAATAATGCAGAGTCCTTAAATACCGCAGCAGAGTCATTAAATAATGCAGCAAAGTCCTTAAATAATGCAGCAGAGTCCTTAAATACCGGAGCAGAGTGCTTAAATAATGCAGCAGAGTCCTTAAATAATGCAGCAGAGTTATTAAATAATGCAGCAGAATCCTTAAATAATGCAGCAAATGCCTTAAATAATGCAGCAGAGTCCTTAAATAATGCAACAAAGTCCCTAAATAATGCAGCAGAGTCCTTAAATAATGAAGCAAATTCCTTAAATAATGTAGCAGAGTCCTTAAAAAATGCAACAAAATCCTTAAATAATGCAGCAGAATCCTTAAATAATGCAGCAAAGTCCTTAAATAATGCAGCAGAGTCCTTAAATACTGAAGCAGAGTCCTTAAATAATGCAACAAAGTCCTTAAATAATGCAGCAGAGTCCTTAAATAATGCAACAGAGTTCTAAAATGCTTCAGCAGAGTCATTAAATAATGCAGCAGAGTCCTTAAATAATGCAGCAGAGTCCTTTAATAATGCAACAAAGTCTTTAAATAATGCAGCAGAGTCCTTAAATACTGAAGCAGAGTCCTTAAATATTGCAGCAAAGTACTTAAATAATGGAGCAGAGTCCTTAAATAATGCAACAAAGTCCTTAAATAATGAAGCAGAATCCTTAAATAATGCAACAAAGTGCTTAAGAAATAATGCAGAGTCCTTAAATACCTCAGCAGAGTCATTAAATAATGCAGCAAAGTCCTTAAATAATGCAGCAGAGTCCTTAAATAATGCAACAAAGTCCCTAAATAATGCAGCAGAATCCTTAAATAATGCAGCAAAGTCCTTAAATAATGCAGCAGAGTCCTTAAATACTGAAGCAGAGTCCTTAAATAATGCAGCAAATTCCTTAAATAATGCAGCAGAGTCCTTAAATAATGCAACAAAGTCCCTAAATAATGCAGCAGAGTCCTTAAATAATGAAGCAAATTCCTTAAATAATGTAGCAGAGTCCTTAAAAAATGCAACAAAATCCTTAAATAATGCAGCAGAATCCTTAAATAATGCAGCAAAGTCCTTAAATAATGCAGCAGAGTCGTTAAATACTGAAGCAGAGTCCTTAAATAATGCAACAAAGTCCTTAAATAATGCAACAGAGTCCTTAAATAATGCAACAGAGTTCTAAAATGCTTCAGCAGAGTCATTAAATAATGCAACAAAGTCTTTAAATAATGCAGCAGAGTCCTTAAATACTGAAGCAGAGTCCTTAAATATTGCAGCAAAGTACTTAAATAATGGAGCAGAGTCCTTAAATAATGCAACAAAGTCCTTAAATAATGAAGCAGAATCCTTAAATAATGCAACAAAGTGCTTAAGTAATAATGCAGAGTCCTTAAATACCTCAGCAGAGTCATTAAATAATGCAGCAAAGTCCTTAAATAATGCAGCAGAGTCCTTAAATAATGCAACAAAGTCCATAAATAATGCAGCAGAGTCATTAAATAATGCAGCAAAGTCCATAAATAATGCAGCAGAGTCCTTAAATATGGAGCAAATTCCTTAAATACTGCAGCAGAGTCCTTAAATAGTGCAACAAAGTTCTAAAATAATGCAGCAGAGTCCTCAAAAACTTCAGAAGAGTCATTAAATAATGCAGCAGAGTCCTTAAGTGCCACAGCAGAGTCCTTAAATACCGCAGCGGAGTGCTTAAATAATGCAGCAGAGTCCTTAAATAATGCAGCACCGTCCTTAAATAATGCAACAAAGTCTTTAAATAATGCAGCAGAGTCATTAAATACTGAAGCAGAGTCCTTAAATATTGCAGCAAAGTACTTAAATAATGCAGCAGAGTCCTTAAATAATGCAACAAAGTCCTTAAATAATGAAGCAGAATCCTTAAATAATGCAACAAAGTCGTTAAGTAATAATGCAGAGTCCTTAAATACCGCAGCAGAGTCATTAAATAATGCAGCAAAGTCCTTAAATAATGCAGCAGAGTCCTTAAATACCAGAGCAGAGTGCTTAAATAATGCAGCAGAGTCCTTAAATAATGCAGCAGAGTTATTAAATAATGCAGCAGAGTCCTTAAATAATGCAGCAAATTCCTTAAATAATGCAGCAGAGTCCTTAAATAATGCAACAAAGTCCCTAAATAATGCAGCAGAGTCCTTAAATAATGAAGCAAATTCCTTAAATAATGTAGCAGAGTCCTTAAAAAATGCAACAAAATCCTTAAATAATGCAGCAGAATCCTTAAATAATGCAGCAAAGTCCTTAAATAATGCAGCAGAGTCCTTAAATACTGAAGCAGAGTCCTTAAATAATGCAACAAAGTCCTTAAATAATGCAACAGAGTCCTTAAATAATGCAACATAGTTCTAAAATGCTTCAGCAGAGTCATTAAATAATGCAACAAAGTCTTTAAATAATGCAGCAGAGTCCTTAAATACTGAAGCAGAGTCCTTAAATATTGCAGCAAAGTACTTAAATAATGGAGCAGAGTCCTTAAATAATGCAACAAAGTCCTTAAATAATGAAGCAGAATCCTTAAATAATGCAACAAAGTGCTTAAGTAATAATGCAGAGTCCTTAAATACCTCAGCAGAGTCAATAAATAATGCAGCAAAGTCCTTAAATAATGCAGCAGAGTCCTTAAATAATGCAACAAAGTCCATAAATAATGCAGCAGAGTCATTAAATAATGCAGCAAAGTCCATAAATAATGCAGCAGAGTCCTTAAATATGGAGCAAATTCCTTAAATACTGCAGCAGAGTCCTTAAATAATGCAACAAAGTTCTAAAATAATGCAGCAGAGTCCTCAAAAGCTTCAGAAGAGTCATTAAATAATGCAGCAGAGTCCTTAAATAATGTAGCAAATTCATTAAATAATGCAGCAGAGACCTTAAATAATGCAACAAAGTCCTTAAATAATGCAGCCGAGTCCTTACATAATGCAATAAATTCATTAAATAATGCAGCAGAGTCCTTAAATACCGCAGCCGATTACTTAAATAATTCAGCAAAGTCCTTAAATAATGCAGAAGAGTTCTTAAGTGCCACAGCAGAGTCCTTAAATACCGCAGCGGAGTGCTTAAATAATGCAGCAGAGTCCTTAAATAAAGCAGCACCGTCCTTAAATAATGCAACAAAGTCTTTAAATAATGCAGCAGAGTCCTTAAATACTGAAGCAGAGTCCTTAAATATTGCAGCAAAGTACTTAAATAATGCAGCAGAGTCCTTAAATAATGCAACAAAGTCCTTAAATAATGAAGCAGAATCCTTAAATAATGCAACAAAGTCCTTAAGTAATAATGCAGAGTCCTTAAATACCGCAGCAGAGTCATTAAATAATGCAGCAAAGTCCTTAAATAATGCAGCAGAGTCCTTAAATACCGGAGCAGAGTGCTTAAATAATGCAGCAGAGTCCTTAAATAATGCAGCAGAGTTATTAAATAATGCAGCAGAATCCTTAAATAATGCAGCAAATGCCTTAAATAATGCAGCAGAGTCCTTAAATAATGCAACAAAGTCCCTAAATAATGCAGCAGAGTCCTTAAATAATGAAGCAAATTCCTTAAATAATGTAGCAGAGTCCTTAAAAAATGCAACAAAATCCTTAAATAATGCAGCAGAATCCTTAAATAATGCAGCAAAGTCCTTAAATAATGCAGCAGAGTCCTTAAATACTGAAGCAGAGTCCTTAAATAATGCAACAAAGTCCTTAAATAATGCAGCAGAGTCCTTAAATAATGCAACAGAGTTCTAAAATGCTTCAGCAGAGTCATTAAATAATGCAGCAGAGTCCTTAAATAATGCAGCAGAGTCCTTTAATAATGCAACAAAGTCTTTAAATAATGCAGCAGAGTCCTTAAATACTGAAGCAGAGTCCTTAAATATTGCAGCAAAGTACTTAAATAATGGAGCAGAGTCCTTAAATAATGCAACAAAGTCCTTAAATAATGAAGCAGAATCCTTAAATAATGCAACAAAGTGCTTAAGAAATAATGCAGAGTCCTTAAATACCTCAGCAGAGTCATTAAATAATGCAGCAAAGTCCTTAAATAATGCAGCAGAGTCCTTAAATAATGCAACAAAGTCCCTAAATAATGCAGCAGAATCCTTAAATAATGCAGCAAAGTCCTTAAATAATGCAGCAGAGTCCTTAAATACTGAAGCAGAGTCCTTAAATAATGCAGCAAATTCCTTAAATAATGCAGCAGAGTCCTTAAATAATGCAACAAAGTCCCTAAATAATGCAGCAGAGTCCTTAAATAATGAAGCAAATTCCTTAAATAATGTAGCAGAGTCCTTAAAAAATGCAACAAAATCCTTAAATAATGCAGCAGAATCCTTAAATAATGCAGCAAAGTCCTTAAATAATGCAGCAGAGTCGTTAAATACTGAAGCAGAGTCCTTAAATAATGCAACAAAGTCCTTAAATAATGCAACAGAGTCCTTAAATAATGCAACAGAGTTCTAAAATGCTTCAGCAGAGTCATTAAATAATGCAACAAAGTCTTTAAATAATGCAGCAGAGTCCTTAAATACTGAAGCAGAGTCCTTAAATATTGCAGCAAAGTACTTAAATAATGGAGCAGAGTCCTTAAATAATGCAACAAAGTCCTTAAATAATGAAGCAGAATCCTTAAATAATGCAACAAAGTGCTTAAGTAATAATGCAGAGTCCTTAAATACCTCAGCAGAGTCATTAAATAATGCAGCAAAGTCCTTAAATAATGCAGCAGAGTCCTTAAATAATGCAACAAAGTCCATAAATAATGCAGCAGAGTCATTAAATAATGCAGCAAAGTCCATAAATAATGCAGCAGAGTCCTTAAATATGGAGCAAATTCCTTAAATACTGCAGCAGAGTCCTTAAATAGTGCAACAAAGTTCTAAAATAATGCAGCAGAGTCCTCAAAAACTTCAGAAGAGTCATTAAATAATGCAGCAGAGTCCTTAAGTGCCACAGCAGAGTCCTTAAATACCGCAGCGGAGTGCTTAAATAATGCAGCAGAGTCCTTAAATAATGCAGCACCGTCCTTAAATAATGCAACAAAGTCTTTAAATAATGCAGCAGAGTCATTAAATACTGAAGCAGAGTCCTTAAATATTGCAGCAAAGTACTTAAATAATGCAGCAGAGTCCTTAAATAATGCAACAAAGTCCTTAAATAATGAAGCAGAATCCTTAAATAATGCAACAAAGTCGTTAAGTAATAATGCAGAGTCCTTAAATACCGCAGCAGAGTCATTAAATAATGCAGCAAAGTCCTTAAATAATGCAGCAGAGTCCTTAAATACCAGAGCAGAGTGCTTAAATAATGCAGCAGAGTCCTTAAATAATGCAGCAGAGTTATTAAATAATGCAGCAGAGTCCTTAAATAATGCAGCAAATTCCTTAAATAATGCAGCAGAGTCCTTAAATAATGCAACAAAGTCCCTAAATAATGCAGCAGAGTCCTTAAATAATGAAGCAAATTCCTTAAATAATGTAGCAGAGTCCTTAAAAAATGCAACAAAATCCTTAAATAATGCAGCAGAATCCTTAAATAATGCAGCAAAGTCCTTAAATAATGCAGCAGAGTCCTTAAATACTGAAGCAGAGTCCTTAAATAATGCAACAAAGTCCTTAAATAATGCAACAGAGTCCTTAAATAATGCAACATAGTTCTAAAATGCTTCAGCAGAGTCATTAAATAATGCAACAAAGTCTTTAAATAATGCAGCAGAGTCCTTAAATACTGAAGCAGAGTCCTTAAATATTGCAGCAAAGTACTTAAATAATGGAGCAGAGTCCTTAAATAATGCAACAAAGTCCTTAAATAATGAAGCAGAATCCTTAAATAATGCAACAAAGTGCTTAAGTAATAATGCAGAGTCCTTAAATACCTCAGCAGAGTCAATAAATAATGCAGCAAAGTCCTTAAATAATGCAGCAGAGTCCTTAAATAATGCAACAAAGTCCATAAATAATGCAGCAGAGTCATTAAATAATGCAGCAAAGTCCATAAATAATGCAGCAGAGTCCTTAAATATGGAGCAAATTCCTTAAATACTGCAGCAGAGTCCTTAAATAATGCAACAAAGTTCTAAAATAATGCAGCAGAGTCCTCAAAAGCTTCAGAAGAGTCATTAAATAATGCAGCAGAGTCCTTAAATAATGTAGCAAATTCATTAAATAATGCAGCAGAGACCTTAAATAATGCAACAAAGTCCTTAAATAATGCAGCCGAGTCCTTACATAATGCAATAAATTCATTAAATAATGCAGCAGAGTCCTTAAATACCGCAGCCGATTACTTAAATAATTCAGCAAAGTCCTTAAATAATGCAGAAGAGTTCTTAAGTGCCACAGCAGAGTCCTTAAATACCGCAGCGGAGTGCTTAAATAATGCAGCAGAGTCCTTAAATAAAGCAGCACCGTCCTTAAATAATGCAACAAAGTCTTTAAATAATGCAGCAGAGTCCTTAAATACTGAAGCAGAGTCCTTAAATATTGCAGCAAAGTACTTAAATAATGCAGCAGAGTCCTTAAATAATGCAACAAAGTCCTTAAATAATGAAGCAGAATCCTTAAATAATGCAACAAAGTCCTTAAGTAATAATGCAGAGTCCTTAAATACCGCAGCAGAGTCATTAAATAATGCAGCAAAGTCCTTAAATAATGCAGCAGAGTCCTTAAATACCGGAGCAGAGTGCTTAAATAATGCAGCAGAGTCCTTAAATAATGCAGCAGAGTTATTAAATAATGCAGCAGAATCCTTAAATAATGCAGCAAATGCCTTAAATAATGCAGCAGAGTCCTTAAATAATGCAACAAAGTCCCTAAATAATGCAGCAGAGTCCTTAAATAATGAAGCAAATTCCTTAAATAATGTAGCAGAGTCCTTAAAAAATGCAACAAAATCCTTAAATAATGCAGCAGAATCCTTAAATAATGCAGCAAAGTCCTTAAATAATGCAGCAGAGTCCTTAAATACTGAAGCAGAGTCCTTAAATAATGCAACAAAGTCCTTAAATAATGCAGCAGAGTCCTTAAATAATGCAACAGAGTTCTAAAATGCTTCAGCAGAGTCATTAAATAATGCAGCAGAGTCCTTAAATAATGCAGCAGAGTCCTTTAATAATGCAACAAAGTCTTTAAATAATGCAGCAGAGTCCTTAAATACTGAAGCAGAGTCCTTAAATATTGCAGCAAAGTACTTAAATAATGGAGCAGAGTCCTTAAATAATGCAACAAAGTCCTTAAATAATGAAGCAGAATCCTTAAATAATGCAACAAAGTGCTTAAGAAATAATGCAGAGTCCTTAAATACCTCAGCAGAGTCATTAAATAATGCAGCAAAGTCCTTAAATAATGCAGCAGAGTCCTTAAATAATGCAACAAAGTCCCTAAATAATGCAGCAGAATCCTTAAATAATGCAGCAAAGTCCTTAAATAATGCAGCAGAGTCCTTAAATACTGAAGCAGAGTCCTTAAATAATGCAGCAAATTCCTTAAATAATGCAGCAGAGTCCTTAAATAATGCAACAAAGTCCCTAAATAATGCAGCAGAGTCCTTAAATAATGAAGCAAATTCCTTAAATAATGTAGCAGAGTCCTTAAAAAATGCAACAAAATCCTTAAATAATGCAGCAGAATCCTTAAATAATGCAGCAAAGTCCTTAAATAATGCAGCAGAGTCGTTAAATACTGAAGCAGAGTCCTTAAATAATGCAACAAAGTCCTTAAATAATGCAACAGAGTCCTTAAATAATGCAACAGAGTTCTAAAATGCTTCAGCAGAGTCATTAAATAATGCAACAAAGTCTTTAAATAATGCAGCAGAGTCCTTAAATACTGAAGCAGAGTCCTTAAATATTGCAGCAAAGTACTTAAATAATGGAGCAGAGTCCTTAAATAATGCAACAAAGTCCTTAAATAATGAAGCAGAATCCTTAAATAATGCAACAAAGTGCTTAAGTAATAATGCAGAGTCCTTAAATACCTCAGCAGAGTCATTAAATAATGCAGCAAAGTCCTTAAATAATGCAGCAGAGTCCTTAAATAATGCAACAAAGTCCATAAATAATGCAGCAGAGTCATTAAATAATGCAGCAAAGTCCATAAATAATGCAGCAGAGTCCTTAAATATGGAGCAAATTCCTTAAATACTGCAGCAGAGTCCTTAAATAGTGCAACAAAGTTCTAAAATAATGCAGCAGAGTCCTCAAAAACTTCAGAAGAGTCATTAAATAATGCAGCAGAGTCCTTAAGTGCCACAGCAGAGTCCTTAAATACCGCAGCGGAGTGCTTAAATAATGCAGCAGAGTCCTTAAATAATGCAGCACCGTCCTTAAATAATGCAACAAAGTCTTTAAATAATGCAGCAGAGTCATTAAATACTGAAGCAGAGTCCTTAAATATTGCAGCAAAGTACTTAAATAATGCAGCAGAGTCCTTAAATAATGCAACAAAGTCCTTAAATAATGAAGCAGAATCCTTAAATAATGCAACAAAGTCGTTAAGTAATAATGCAGAGTCCTTAAATACCGCAGCAGAGTCATTAAATAATGCAGCAAAGTCCTTAAATAATGCAGCAGAGTCCTTAAATACCAGAGCAGAGTGCTTAAATAATGCAGCAGAGTCCTTAAATAATGCAGCAGAGTTATTAAATAATGCAGCAGAGTCCTTAAATAATGCAGCAAATTCCTTAAATAATGCAGCAGAGTCCTTAAATAATGCAACAAAGTCCCTAAATAATGCAGCAGAGTCCTTAAATAATGAAGCAAATTCCTTAAATAATGTAGCAGAGTCCTTAAAAAATGCAACAAAATCCTTAAATAATGCAGCAGAATCCTTAAATAATGCAGCAAAGTCCTTAAATAATGCAGCAGAGTCCTTAAATACTGAAGCAGAGTCCTTAAATAATGCAACAAAGTCCTTAAATAATGCAACAGAGTCCTTAAATAATGCAACATAGTTCTAAAATGCTTCAGCAGAGTCATTAAATAATGCAACAAAGTCTTTAAATAATGCAGCAGAGTCCTTAAATACTGAAGCAGAGTCCTTAAATATTGCAGCAAAGTACTTAAATAATGGAGCAGAGTCCTTAAATAATGCAACAAAGTCCTTAAATAATGAAGCAGAATCCTTAAATAATGCAACAAAGTGCTTAAGTAATAATGCAGAGTCCTTAAATACCTCAGCAGAGTCAATAAATAATGCAGCAAAGTCCTTAAATAATGCAGCAGAGTCCTTAAATAATGCAACAAAGTCCATAAATAATGCAGCAGAGTCATTAAATAATGCAGCAAAGTCCATAAATAATGCAGCAGAGTCCTTAAATATGGAGCAAATTCCTTAAATACTGCAGCAGAGTCCTTAAATAATGCAACAAAGTTCTAAAATAATGCAGCAGAGTCCTCAAAAGCTTCAGAAGAGTCATTAAATAATGCAGCAGAGTCCTTAAATAATGTAGCAAATTCATTAAATAATGCAGCAGAGACCTTAAATAATGCAACAAAGTCCTTAAATAATGCAGCCGAGTCCTTACATAATGCAATAAATTCATTAAATAATGCAGCAGAGTCCTTAAATACCGCAGCCGATTACTTAAATAATTCAGCAAAGTCCTTAAATAATGCAGAAGAGTTCTTAAGTGCCACAGCAGAGTCCTTAAATACCGCAGCGGAGTGCTTAAATAATGCAGCAGAGTCCTTAAATACTGAAGCAGAGTCCTTAAATAATGCAACAAAGTCCCTAAATAATGCAGCAGAGTCCTTAAATAATGAAGCAAATTCCTTAAATAATGTAGCAGAGTCCTTAAAAAATGCAACAAAATCCTTAAATAATGCAGCAGAATCCTTAAATAATGCAGCAAAGTCCTTAAATAATGCAGCAGAGTCCTTAAATACTGAAGCAGAGTCCTTAAATAATGCAACAAAGTCCTTAAATAATGCAGCAGAGTCCTTAAATAATGCAACAGAGTTCTAAAATGCTTCAGCAGAGTCATTAAATAATGCAGCAGAGTCCTTAAATAATGCAGCAGAGTCCTTTAATAATGCAACAAAGTCTTTAAATAATGCAGCAGAGTCCTTAAATACTGAAGCAGAGTCCTTAAATATTGCAGCAAAGTACTTAAATAATGGAGCAGAGTCCTTAAATAATGCAACAAAGTCCTTAAATAATGAAGCAGAATCCTTAAATAATGCAACAAAGTGCTTAAGAAATAATGCAGAGTCCTTAAATACCTCAGCAGAGTCATTAAATAATGCAGCAAAGTCCTTAAATAATGCAGCAGAGTCCTTAAATAATGCAACAAAGTCCCTAAATAATGCAGCAGAATCCTTAAATAATGCAGCAAAGTCCTTAAATAATGCAGCAGAGTCCTTAAATACTGAAGCAGAGTCCTTAAATAATGCAGCAAATTCCTTAAATAATGCAGCAGAGTCCTTAAATAATGCAACAAAGTCCCTAAATAATGCAGCAGAGTCCTTAAATAATGAAGCAAATTCCTTAAATAATGTAGCAGAGTCCTTAAAAAATGCAACAAAATCCTTAAATAATGCAGCAGAATCCTTAAATAATGCAGCAAAGTCCTTAAATAATGCAGCAGAGTCGTTAAATACTGAAGCAGAGTCCTTAAATAATGCAACAAAGTCCTTAAATAATGCAACAGAGTCCTTAAATAATGCAACAGAGTTCTAAAATGCTTCAGCAGAGTCATTAAATAATGCAACAAAGTCTTTAAATAATGCAGCAGAGTCCTTAAATACTGAAGCAGAGTCCTTAAATATTGCAGCAAAGTACTTAAATAATGGAGCAGAGTCCTTAAATAATGCAACAAAGTCCTTAAATAATGAAGCAGAATCCTTAAATAATGCAACAAAGTGCTTAAGTAATAATGCAGAGTCCTTAAATACCTCAGCAGAGTCATTAAATAATGCAGCAAAGTCCTTAAATAATGCAGCAGAGTCCTTAAATAATGCAACAAAGTCCATAAATAATGCAGCAGAGTCATTAAATAATGCAGCAAAGTCCATAAATAATGCAGCAGAGTCCTTAAATATGGAGCAAATTCCTTAAATACTGCAGCAGAGTCCTTAAATAGTGCAACAAAGTTCTAAAATAATGCAGCAGAGTCCTCAAAAACTTCAGAAGAGTCATTAAATAATGCAGCAGAGTCCTTAAGTGCCACAGCAGAGTCCTTAAATACCGCAGCGGAGTGCTTAAATAATGCAGCAGAGTCCTTAAATAATGCAGCACCGTCCTTAAATAATGCAACAAAGTCTTTAAATAATGCAGCAGAGTCATTAAATACTGAAGCAGAGTCCTTAAATATTGCAGCAAAGTACTTAAATAATGCAGCAGAGTCCTTAAATAATGCAACAAAGTCCTTAAATAATGAAGCAGAATCCTTAAATAATGCAACAAAGTCGTTAAGTAATAATGCAGAGTCCTTAAATACCGCAGCAGAGTCATTAAATAATGCAGCAAAGTCCTTAAATAATGCAGCAGAGTCCTTAAATACCAGAGCAGAGTGCTTAAATAATGCAGCAGAGTCCTTAAATAATGCAGCAGAGTTATTAAATAATGCAGCAGAGTCCTTAAATAATGCAGCAAATTCCTTAAATAATGCAGCAGAGTCCTTAAATAATGCAACAAAGTCCCTAAATAATGCAGCAGAGTCCTTAAATAATGAAGCAAATTCCTTAAATAATGTAGCAGAGTCCTTAAAAAATGCAACAAAATCCTTAAATAATGCAGCAGAATCCTTAAATAATGCAGCAAAGTCCTTAAATAATGCAGCAGAGTCCTTAAATACTGAAGCAGAGTCCTTAAATAATGCAACAAAGTCCTTAAATAATGCAACAGAGTCCTTAAATAATGCAACATAGTTCTAAAATGCTTCAGCAGAGTCATTAAATAATGCAACAAAGTCTTTAAATAATGCAGCAGAGTCCTTAAATACTGAAGCAGAGTCCTTAAATATTGCAGCAAAGTACTTAAATAATGGAGCAGAGTCCTTAAATAATGCAACAAAGTCCTTAAATAATGAAGCAGAATCCTTAAATAATGCAACAAAGTGCTTAAGTAATAATGCAGAGTCCTTAAATACCTCAGCAGAGTCAATAAATAATGCAGCAAAGTCCTTAAATAATGCAGCAGAGTCCTTAAATAATGCAACAAAGTCCATAAATAATGCAGCAGAGTCATTAAATAATGCAGCAAAGTCCATAAATAATGCAGCAGAGTCCTTAAATATGGAGCAAATTCCTTAAATACTGCAGCAGAGTCCTTAAATAATGCAACAAAGTTCTAAAATAATGCAGCAGAGTCCTCAAAAGCTTCAGAAGAGTCATTAAATAATGCA
Organism: Phyllobates terribilis; assembly: GCF_046119375.1. Lineage (NCBI taxonomy): Eukaryota > Metazoa > Chordata > Amphibia > Anura > Dendrobatidae > Phyllobates > Phyllobates terribilis. The sequence goes on along the minus strand of NW_027362840.1, from coordinate 3,554,776 downwards.
GCAGAGTCCTTAAATAATGTAGCAAATTCATTAAATAATGCAGCAGAGACCTTAAATAATGCAACAAAGTCCTTAAATAATGCAGCCGAGTCCTTACATAATGCAATAAATTCATTAAATAATGCAGCAGAGTCCTTAAATACCGCAGCCGATTACTTAAATAATTCAGCAAAGTCCTTAAATAATGCAGAAGAGTTCTTAAGTGCCACAGCAGAGTCCTTAAATACCGCAGCGGAGTGCTTAAATAATGCAGCAGAGTCCTTAAATAAAGCAGCACCGTCCTTAAATAATGCAACAAAGTCTTTAAATAATGCAGCAGAGTCCTTAAATACTGAAGCAGAGTCCTTAAATATTGCAGCAAAGTACTTAAATAATGCAGCAGAGTCCTTAAATAATGCAACAAAGTCCTTAAATAATGAAGCAGAATCCTTAAATAATGCAACAAAGTCCTTAAGTAATAATGCAGAGTCCTTAAATACCGCAGCAGAGTCATTAAATAATGCAGCAAAGTCCTTAAATAATGCAGCAGAGTCCTTAAATACCGGAGCAGAGTGCTTAAATAATGCAGCAGAGTCCTTAAATAATGCAGCAGAGTTATTAAATAATGCAGCAGAATCCTTAAATAATGCAGCAAATGCCTTAAATAATGCAGCAGAGTCCTTAAATAATGCAACAAAGTCCCTAAATAATGCAGCAGAGTCCTTAAATAATGAAGCAAATTCCTTAAATAATGTAGCAGAGTCCTTAAAAAATGCAACAAAATCCTTAAATAATGCAGCAGAATCCTTAAATAATGCAGCAAAGTCCTTAAATAATGCAGCAGAGTCCTTAAATACTGAAGCAGAGTCCTTAAATAATGCAACAAAGTCCTTAAATAATGCAGCAGAGTCCTTAAATAATGCAACAGAGTTCTAAAATGCTTCAGCAGAGTCATTAAATAATGCAGCAGAGTCCTTAAATAATGCAGCAGAGTCCTTTAATAATGCAACAAAGTCTTTAAATAATGCAGCAGAGTCCTTAAATACTGAAGCAGAGTCCTTAAATATTGCAGCAAAGTACTTAAATAATGGAGCAGAGTCCTTAAATAATGCAACAAAGTCCTTAAATAATGAAGCAGAATCCTTAAATAATGCAACAAAGTGCTTAAGAAATAATGCAGAGTCCTTAAATACCTCAGCAGAGTCATTAAATAATGCAGCAAAGTCCTTAAATAATGCAGCAGAGTCCTTAAATAATGCAACAAAGTCCCTAAATAATGCAGCAGAATCCTTAAATAATGCAGCAAAGTCCTTAAATAATGCAGCAGAGTCCTTAAATACTGAAGCAGAGTCCTTAAATAATGCAACAAAGGCCTTAAATAATGCAGCAGAGTCCTTAAGTAATGCAACAGAGTTCTAAAATGCTTCAGCAGAGTCCTTAAATAATGCAGCAGAGTCCTTAAATAATGCAACAAAGTCTTTAAATAATGCAGCAGAGTCCTTAAATACTGAAGCAGAGTCCTAAAATATTGCAGCAAACTACTTAAATAATGCAGCAGAGTCCTTAAATAATGCAACAAAGTCCTTAAATAATGAAGCAGAGTCCTTAAATAATGCAACAAAGTCCTTAAATAATGAAGCAGAATTCTTAAATAATGCAAGAAAGTCCTTAAGTAATAATGCAGAGTCCTTAAATACCGCAGCAGAGTCATTAAATAATGCAGCAAAGTCCTTAAATAATGCAGCAGAGTCCTTAAATACTGCAGCAGAGTGCTTAAATAATGCAGCAGAGTCCTTAAATAATGCAGCAGAGTTATTAAATAATGCAGCAGAGTCCTTAAATAATGCGGCAAATTCCTTAAATAATGCAGCAGAGTCCTTAAATAATGCAACAAAGTCCATAAATAATGCAGCAGAGTCATTAAATAATGCAGCAAAGTTCATAAATAATGCTGCAGAGTCCTTAAATATGGAGCAAATTCCTTAAATACTGCAGCAGAGTCCTTAAATAATGCAACAAAGTTCTAAAATAATGCAGCAGAGTCCTCAAAAGCTTCAGAAGAGTCATTAAATAATGCAGCAGAGTCCTTAAATAATGTAGCAAATTCATTAAATAATGCAGCAGAGACCTTAAATAATGCAACAAAGTCCTTAAATAATGCAGCCGAGTCCTTACATAATGCAACAAATTCCATAAATAATGCAGCAGAGTCCTTAAATACCGAAGCCGATTACTTAAATAATTCAGCAAAGTCCTTAAATAATGCAGCAGAGTTCTTAAGTGCCACAGCAGAGTCCTTAAATACCGCAGCGGAGTGCTTAAATAATGCAGCAGAGTCCTTAAATAATGCAGCACCGTCCTTAAATAATGCAACAAAGTCTTTAAATAATGCAGCAGAGTCATTAAATACTGAAGCAGAGTCCTTAAATATTGCAGCAAAGTACTTAAATAATGCAGCAGAGTCCTTAAATAATGCAACAAAGTCCTTAAATAATGAAGCAGAATCCTTAAATAATGCAACAAAGTCCTTAAGTAATAATGCAGAGTCCTTAAATACCGCAGCAGAGTCATTAAATAATGCAGCAAAGTCCTTAAATAATGCAGCAGAGTCCTTAAATACCAGAGCAGAGTGCTTAAATAATGCAGCAGAGTCCTTAAATAATGCAGCAGAGTTATTAAATAATGCAGCAGAGTCCTTAAATAATGCAGCAAATTCCTTAAATAATGCAGCAGAGTCCTTAAATAATGCAACAAAGTCCCTAAATAATGCAGCAGAGTCCTTAAATAATGAAGCAAATTCCTTAAATAATGTAGCAGAGTCCTTAAAAAATGCAACAAAATCCTTAAATAATGCAGCAGAATCCTTAAATAATGCAGCAAAGTCCTTAAATAATGCAGCAGAGTCGTTAAATACTGAAGCAGAGTCCTTAAATAATGCAACAAAGTCCTTAAATAATGCAACAGAGTCCTTAAATAATGCAACAGAGTTCTAAAATGCTTCAGCAGAGTCATTAAATAATGCAACAAAGTCTTTAAATAATGCAGCAGAGTCCTTAAATACTGAAGCAGAGTCCTTAAATATTGCAGCAAAGTACTTAAATAATGGAGCAGAGTCCTTAAATAATGCAACAAAGTCCTTAAATAATGAAGCAGAATCCTTAAATAATGCAACAAAGTGCTTAAGTAATAATGCAGAGTCCTTAAATACCTCAGCAGAGTCATTAAATAATGCAGCAAAGTCCTTAAATAATGCAGCAGAGTCCTTAAATAATGCAACAAAGTCCATAAATAATGCAGCAGAGTCATTAAATAATGCAGCAAAGTCCATAAATAATGCAGCAGAGTCCTTAAATATGGAGCAAATTCCTTAAATACTGCAGCAGAGTCCTTAAATAGTGCAACAAAGTTCTAAAATAATGCAGCAGAGTCCTCAAAAACTTCAGAAGAGTCATTAAATAATGCAGCAGAGTCCTTAAGTGCCACAGCAGAGTCCTTAAATACCGCAGCGGAGTGCTTAAATAATGCAGCAGAGTCCTTAAATAATGCAGCACCGTCCTTAAATAATGCAACAAAGTCTTTAAATAATGCAGCAGAGTCATTAAATACTGAAGCAGAGTCCTTAAATATTGCAGCAAAGTACTTAAATAATGCAGCAGAGTCCTTAAATAATGCAACAAAGTCCTTAAATAATGAAGCAGAATCCTTAAATAATGCAACAAAGTCGTTAAGTAATAATGCAGAGTCCTTAAATACCGCAGCAGAGTCATTAAATAATGCAGCAAAGTCCTTAAATAATGCAGCAGAGTCCTTAAATACCAGAGCAGAGTGCTTAAATAATGCAGCAGAGTCCTTAAATAATGCAGCAGAGTTATTAAATAATGCAGCAGAGTCCTTAAATAATGCAGCAAATTCCTTAAATAATGCAGCAGAGTCCTTAAATAATGCAACAAAGTCCCTAAATAATGCAGCAGAGTCCTTAAATAATGAAGCAAATTCCTTAAATAATGTAGCAGAGTCCTTAAAAAATGCAACAAAATCCTTAAATAATGCAGCAGAATCCTTAAATAATGCAGCAAAGTCCTTAAATAATGCAGCAGAGTCCTTAAATACTGAAGCAGAGTCCTTAAATAATGCAACAAAGTCCTTAAATAATGCAACAGAGTCCTTAAATAATGCAACATAGTTCTAAAATGCTTCAGCAGAGTCATTAAATAATGCAACAAAGTCTTTAAATAATGCAGCAGAGTCCTTAAATACTGAAGCAGAGTCCTTAAATATTGCAGCAAAGTACTTAAATAATGGAGCAGAGTCCTTAAATAATGCAACAAAGTCCTTAAATAATGAAGCAGAATCCTTAAATAATGCAACAAAGTGCTTAAGTAATAATGCAGAGTCCTTAAATACCTCAGCAGAGTCAATAAATAATGCAGCAAAGTCCTTAAATAATGCAGCAGAGTCCTTAAATAATGCAACAAAGTCCATAAATAATGCAGCAGAGTCATTAAATAATGCAGCAAAGTCCATAAATAATGCAGCAGAGTCCTTAAATATGGAGCAAATTCCTTAAATACTGCAGCAGAGTCCTTAAATAATGCAACAAAGTTCTAAAATAATGCAGCAGAGTCCTCAAAAGCTTCAGAAGAGTCATTAAATAATGCAGCAGAGTCCTTAAATAATGTAGCAAATTCATTAAATAATGCAGCAGAGACCTTAAATAATGCAACAAAGTCCTTAAATAATGCAGCCGAGTCCTTACATAATGCAATAAATTCATTAAATAATGCAGCAGAGTCCTTAAATACCGCAGCCGATTACTTAAATAATTCAGCAAAGTCCTTAAATAATGCAGAAGAGTTCTTAAGTGCCACAGCAGAGTCCTTAAATACCGCAGCGGAGTGCTTAAATAATGCAGCAGAGTCCTTAAATACTGAAGCAGAGTCCTTAAATAATGCAACAAAGGCCTTAAATAATGCAGCAGAGTCCTTAAGTAATGCAACAGAGTTCTAAAATGCTTCAGCAGAGTCCTTAAATAATGCAGCAGAGTCCTTAAATAATGCAACAAAGTCTTTAAATAATGCAGCAGAGTCCTTAAATACTGAAGCAGAGTCCTAAAATATTGCAGCAAAGTACTTAAATAATGCAGCAGAGTCCTTAAATAATGCAACAAAGTCCTTAAATAATGAAACAGACTCCTTAAATAATGCAACAAAGTCCTTAAATAATGAAGCAAAATTCTTAAATAATGCAACAAAGTCCTTAAGTAATAATGCAGAGTCCTTAAATACCGCAGCAGAGTCATTAAATAATGCAGCAAAGTCCTTAAATAATGCAGCAGAGTTATTAAATAATGCAGCAGAGTCCTTAAATAATGCGGCAAATTCCTTAAATAATGCAGCAGAGTCCTTAAATAATGCAACAAAGTCCATAAATAATGCAGCAGAGTCATTAAATAATACAGCAAAGTTCATAAATAATGCAGCAGAGTCCTTAAATATGGAGCAAATTCCTTAAATACTGCAGCAGAGTCCTTAAATAATGCAACAAAGTTCTAAAATAATGCAGCAGAGTCCTCAAAAGCTTCAGAAGAGTCATTAAATAATGCAGCAGAGTCCTTAAATAATGTAGCAAATTCATTAAATAATGCAGCAGAGACCTTAAATAATGCAACAAAGTCCTTAAATAATGCAGCCGAGTCCTTACATAATGCAACAAATTCCTTAAATAATGCAGCAGAGTACTTAAATACCGAAGCCGATTACTTAAATAATTCAGCAAAGTCCTTAAATAATGCAGCAGAGTTCTTAAGTGCCACAGCAGAGTCCTTAAATACCGCAGCGGAGTGCTTAAATAATGCAGCAGAGTCCTTAAATAAAGCAGCACCGTCCTTAAATAATGCAACAAAGTCTTTAAATAATGCAGCAGAGTCCTTAAATACTGAAGCAGAGTCCTTAAATATTGCAGCAAAGTACTTAAATAATGCAGCAGAGTCCTTAAATAATGCAACAAAGTCCTTAAATAATGAAGCAGAATCCTTAAATAATGCAACAAAGTCCTTAAGTAATAATGCAGAGTCCTTAAATACCGCAGCAGAGTCATTAAATAATGCAGCAAAGTCCTTAAATAATGCAGCAGAGTCCTTAAATACCGGAGCAGAGTGCTTAAATAATGCAGCAGAGTCCTTAAATAATGCAGTAGAGTTATTAAATAATGCAGCAGAATCCTTAAATAATGCAGCAAATGCCTTAAATAATGCAGCAGAGTCCTTAAATAATGCAACAAAGTCCCTAAATAATGCAGCAGAGTCCTTAAATAATGAAGCAAATTCCTTAAATAATGTAGCAGAGTCCTTAAAAAATGCAACAAAATCCTTAAATAATGCAGCAGAATCCTTAAATAATGCAGCAAAGTCCTTAAATAATGCAGCAGAGTCCTTAAATACTGAAGCAGAGTCCTTAAATAATGCAACAAAGTCCTTAAATAATGCAGCAGAGTCCTTAAATAATGCAACAGAGTTCTAAAATGCTTCAGCAGAGTCATTAAATAATGCAGCAGAGTCCTTAAATAATGCAGCAGAGTCCTTTAATAATGCATCAAAGTCTTTAAATAATGCAGCAGAGTCCTTAAATACTGAAGCAGAGTCCTTAAATATTGCAGCAAAGTACTTAAATAATGGAGCAGAGTCCTTAAATAATGCAACAAAGTCCTTAAATAATGAAGCAGAATCCTTAAATAATGCAACAAAGTGCTTAAGAAATAATGCAGAGTCCTTAAATACCTCAGCAGAGTCATTAAATAATGCAGCAAAGTCCTTAAATAATGCAGCAGAGTCCTTAAATAATGCAACAAAGTCCCTAAATAATGCAGCAGAATCCTTAAATAATGCAGCAAAGTCCTTAAATAATGCAGCAGAGTCCTTAAATACTGAAGCAGAGTCCTTAAATAATGCAACAAAGGCCTTAAATAATGCAGCAGAGTCCTTAAGTAATGCAACAGAGTTCTAAAATGCTTCAGCAGAGTCCTTAAATAATGCAGCAGAGTCCTTAAATAATGCAACAAAGTCTTTAAATAATGCAGCAGAGTCCTTAAATACTGAAGCAGAGTCCTAAAATATTGCAGCAAACTACTTAAATAATGCAGCAGAGTCCTTAAATAATGCAACAAAGTCCTTAAATAATGAAGCAGAGTCCTTAAATAATGCAACAAAGTCCTTAAATAATGAAGCAGAATTCTTAAATAATGCAAGAAAGTCCTTAAGTAATAATGCAGAGTCCTTAAATACCGCAGCAGAGTCATTAAATAATGCAGCAAAGTCCTTAAATAATGCAGCAGAGTCCTTAAATACCGCAGCAGAGTGCTTAAATAATGCAGCAGAGTCCTTAAATAATGCAGCAGAGTTATTAAATAATGCAGCAGAGTCCTTAAATAATGCGGCAAATTCCTTAAATAATGCAGCAGAGTCCTTAAATAATGCAACAAAGTCCATAAATAATGCAGCAGAGTCATTAAATAATGCAGCAAAGTTCATAAATAATGCTGCAGAGTCCTTAAATATGGAGCAAATTCCTTAAATACTGCAGCAGAGTCCTTAAATAATGCAACAAAGTTCTAAAATAATGCAGCAGAGTCCTCAAAAGCTTCAGAAGAGTCATTAAATAATGCAGCAGAGTCCTTAAATAATGTAGCAAATTCATTAAATAATGCAGCAGAGACCTTAAATAATGCAACAAAGTCCTTAAATAATGCAGCCGAGTCCTTACATAATGCAACAAATTCCATAAATAATGCAGCAGAGTCCTTAAATACCGAAGCCGATTACTTAAATAATTCAGCAAAGTCCTTAAATAATGCAGCAGAGTTCTTAAGTGCCACAGCAGAGTCCTTAAATACCGCAGCGGAGTGCTTAAATAATGCAGCAGAGTCCTTAAATAATGCAGCACCGTCCTTAAATAATGCAACAAAGTCTTTAAATAATGCAGCAGAGTCATTAAATACTGAAGCAGAGTCCTTAAATATTGCAGCAAAGTACTTAAATAATGCAGCAGAGTCCTTAAATAATGCAACAAAGTCCTTAAATAATGAAGCAGAATCCTTAAATAATGCAACAAAGTCCTTAAGTAATAATGCAGAGTCCTTAAATACCGCAGCAGAGTCATTAAATAATGCAGCAAAGTCCTTAAATAATGCAGCAGAGTCCTTAAATACCAGAGCAGAGTGCTTAAATAATGCAGCAGAGTCCTTAAATAATGCAGCAGAGTTATTAAATAATGCAGCAGAGTCCTTAAATAATGCAGCAAATTCCTTAAATAATGCAGCAGAGTCCTTAAATAATGCAACAAAGTCCCTAAATAATGCAGCAGAGTCCTTAAATAATGAAGCAAATTCCTTAAATAATGTAGCAGAGTCCTTAAAAAATGCAACAAAATCCTTAAATAATGCAGCAGAATCCTTAAATAATGCAGCAAAGTCCTTAAATAATGCAGCAGAGTCGTTAAATACTGAAGCAGAGTCCTTAAATAATGCAACAAAGTCCTTAAATAATGCAACAGAGTCCTTAAATAATGCAACAGAGTTCTAAAATGCTTCAGCAGAGTCATTAAATAATGCAACAAAGTCTTTAAATAATGCAGCAGAGTCCTTAAATACTGAAGCAGAGTCCTTAAATATTGCAGCAAAGTACTTAAATAATGGAGCAGAGTCCTTAAATAATGCAACAAAGTCCTTAAATAATGAAGCAGAATCCTTAAATAATGCAACAAAGTGCTTAAGTAATAATGCAGAGTCCTTAAATACCTCAGCAGAGTCATTAAATAATGCAGCAAAGTCCTTAAATAATGCAGCAGAGTCCTTAAATAATGCAACAAAGTCCATAAATAATGCAGCAGAGTCATTAAATAATGCAGCAAAGTCCATAAATAATGCAGCAGAGTCCTTAAATATGGAGCAAATTCCTTAAATACTGCAGCAGAGTCCTTAAATAGTGCAACAAAGTTCTAAAATAATGCAGCAGAGTCCTCAAAAACTTCAGAAGAGTCATTAAATAATGCAGCAGAGTCCTTAAGTGCCACAGCAGAGTCCTTAAATACCGCAGCGGAGTGCTTAAATAATGCAGCAGAGTCCTTAAATAATGCAGCACCGTCCTTAAATAATGCAACAAAGTCTTTAAATAATGCAGCAGAGTCATTAAATACTGAAGCAGAGTCCTTAAATATTGCAGCAAAGTACTTAAATAATGCAGCAGAGTCCTTAAATAATGCAACAAAGTCCTTAAATAATGAAGCAGAATCCTTAAATAATGCAACAAAGTCGTTACGTAATAATGCAGAGTCCTTAAATACCGCAGCAGAGTCATTAAATAATGCAGCAAAGTCCTTAAATAATGCAGCAGAGTCCTTAAATACCAGAGCAGAGTGCTTAAATAATGCAGCAGAGTCCTTAAATAATGCAGCAGAGTTATTAAATAATGCAGCAGAGTCCTTAAATAATGCAGCAAATTCCTTAAATAATGCAGCAGAGTCCTTAAATAATGCAACAAAGTCCCTAAATAATGCAGCAGAGTCCTTAAATAATGAAGCAAATTCCTTAAATAATGTAGCAGAGTCCTTAAAAAATGCAACAAAATCCTTAAATAATGCAGCAGAATCCTTAAATAATGCAGCAAAGTCCTTAAATAATGCAGCAGAGTCCTTAAATACTGAAGCAGAGTCCTTAAATAATGCAACAAAGTCCTTAAATAATGCAACAGAGTCCTTAAATAATGCAACAGAGTTCTAAAATGCTTCAGCAGAGTCATTAAATAATGCAACAAAGTCTTTAAATAATGCAGCAGAGTCCTTAAATACTGAAGCAGAGTCCTTAAATATTGCAGCAAAGTACTTAAATAATGGAGCAGAGTCCTTAAATAATGCAACAAAGTCCTTAAATAATGAAGCAGAATCCTTAAATAATGCAACAAAGTGCTTAAGTAATAATGCAGAGTCCTTAAATACCTCAGCAGAGTCAATAAATAATGCAGCAAAGTCCTTAAATAATGCAGCAGAGTCCTTAAATAATGCAACAAAGTCCATAAATAATGCAGCAGAGTCATTAAATAATGCAGCAAAGTCCATAAATAATGCAGCAGAGTCCTTAAATATGGAGCAAATTCCTTAAATACTGCAGCAGAGTCCTTAAATAATGCAACAAAGTTCTAAAATAATGCAGCAGAGTCCTCAAAAGCTTCAGAAGAGTCATTAAATAATGCAGCAGAGTCCTTAAATAATGTAGCAAATTCATTAAATAATGCAGCAGAGACCTTAAATAATGCAACAAAGTCCTTAAATAATGCAGCCGAGTCCTTACATAATGCAATAAATTCATTAAATAATGCAGCAGAGTCCTTAAATACCGCAGCCGATTACTTAAATAATTCAGCAAAGTCCTTAAATAATGCAGAAGAGTTCTTAAGTGCCACAGCAGAGTCCTTAAATACCGCAGCGGAGTGCTTAAATAATGCAGCAAAGTCCTTAAATACTGAAGCAGAGTCCTTAAATAATGCAACAAAGGCCTTAAATAATGCAGCAGAGTCCTTAAGTAATGCAACAGAGTTCTAAAATGCTTCAGCAGAGTCCTTAAATAATGCAGCAGAGTCCTTAAATAATGCAACAAAGTCTTTAAATAATGCAGCAGAGTCCTTAAATACTGAAGCAGAGTCCTAAAATATTGCAGCAAAGTACTTAAATAATGCAGCAGAGTCCTTAAATAATGCAACAAAGTCCTTAAATAATGAAACAGACTCCTTAAATAATGCAACAAAGTCCTTAAATAATGCAGCAAAGTCCTTAAATAATGCAACAGAGTTCTAAAATGCTTCAGCAGAGTCATTAAATAATGCAGCAGAGTCCTTAAATAATGCAGCAGAGTCCTTAAATAATGCAACAAAGTCTTTAAATAATGCAGCAGAGTCCTTAAATACTGAAGCAGAGTCCTTAAATATTGCAGCAAAGTACTTAAATAATGCAGCAGAGTCCTTAAATAATGCAACAAAGTCCTTAAATAATGAAGCAGAATCCTTAAATAATGCAACAAAGTGCTTAAGTAATAATGCAGAGTCCTTAAATACCTCAGCAGAGTCATTAAATAATGCAGCAAAGTCCTTAAATAATGCAGCAGAGTCCTTAAATAATGCAACAAAGTCCATAAATAATGCAGCAGAGTCATTAAATAATGCAGCAAAGTCCATAAATAATGCAGCAGAGTCCTTAAATATGGAGCAAATTCCTTAAATACTGCAGCAGAGTCCTTAAATAATGCAACAAAGTTCTAAAATAATGAAGCAGAGTCCTCAAAAGCTTCAGAAGAGTCATTAAATAATGCAGCAGAGTCCTTAAATAATGTAGCAAATTCATTAAATAATGCAGCAGAGACCTTAAATAATGCAACAAAGTCCTTAAATAATGCAGCCGAGTCCTTACATAATGCAACAAATTCATTAAATAATGCAGCAGAGTCCTTAAATACCGCAGCCGATTACTTAAATAATTCAGCAAAGTCCTTAAATAATGCAGCAGAGTTCTTAAGTGCCACAGCAGAGTCCTTAAATACCGCAGCGGAGTGCTTAAATAATGCAGCAGAGTCCTTAAATACTGAAGCAGAGTCCTTAAATAATGCAACAAAGGCCTTAAATAATGCAGCAGAGTCCTTAAGTAATGCAACAGAGTTCTAAAATGCTTCAGCAGAGTCCTTAAATAATGCAGCAGAGTCCTTAAATAATGCAACAAAGTCTTTAAATAATGCAGCAGAGTCCTTAAATACTGAAGCAGAGTCCTAAAATATTGCAGCAAAGTACTTAAATAATGCAGCAGAGTCCTTAAATAATGCAACAAAGTCCTTAAATAATGAAGCAGACTCCTTAAATAATGCAACAAAGTCCTTAAATAATGAAGCAAAATTCTTAAATAATGCAACAAAGTCCTTAAGTAATAATGCAGAGTCCTTAAATACCGCAGCAGAGTCATTAAATAATGCAGCAAAGTCCTTAAATAATGCAGCAGAGTTATTAAATAATGCAGCAGAGTCCTTAAATAATGCGGCAAATTCCTTAAATAATGCAGCAGAGTCCTTAAATAATGCAACAAAGTCCATAAATAATGCAGCAGAGTCCTTAAATAATGCAACAAAGTTCTAAAATAATGCAGCAGAGTCCTCAAAAGCTTCAGAAGAGTCATTAAATAATGCAGCAGAGTCCTTAAATAATGTAGCAAATTCATTAAATAATGCAGCAGAGACCTTAAATAATGCAACAAAGTCCTTAAATAATGCAGCCGAGTCCTTACATAATGCAACAAATTCCATAAATAATGCAGCAGAGTCCTTAAATACCGAAGCCGATTACTTAAATAATTCAGCAAAGTCCTTAAATAATGCAGCAGAGTTCTTAAGTGCCACAGCAGAGTCCTTAAATACCGCAGCGGAGTGCTTAAATAATGCAGCAGAGTCCTTAAATAATGCAGCACCGTCCTTAAATAATCCAACAAAGTCTTTAAATAATGCAGCAGAGTCCTTAAATACTGAAGCAGAGTCCTTAAATATTGCAGCAAAGTACTTAAATAATGCAGCAGAGTCCTTAAATAATGCAACAAAGTCCTTAAATAATGAAGCAGAATCCTTAAATAATGCAACAAAGTCCTTAAGTAATAATGCAGAGTCCTTAAATACTGCAGCAGAGTCATTAAATAATGCAGCAAAGTCCTTAAATAATGCAGCAGAGTCCTTAAATACCGGAGCAGAGTGCTTAAATAATGCAGCAGAGTCCTTAAATAATGCAGCAGAGTTATTAAATAATGCAGCAGAATCCTTAAATAATGCAGCAAATTCCTTAAATAATGCAGCAGAGTCCTTAAATAATGCAACAAAGTCCCTAAATAATGCAGCAGAGTCCTTAAATAATGAAGCAAATTCCTTAAATAATGTAGCAGAGTCCTTAAAAAATGCAACAAAATCCTTAAATAATGCAGCAGAATCCTTAAATAATGCAGCAAAGTCCTTAAATAATGCAGCAGAGTCCTTAAATACTGAAGCAGAGTCCTTAAATAATGCAACAAAGTCCTTAAATAATGCAGCAGAGTCCTTAAATAATGCAACAGAGTTCTAAAATGCTTCAGCAGAGTCATTAAATAATGCAGCAGAGTCCTTAAATAATGCAGCAGAGTCCTTTAATAATGCAACAAAGTCTTTAAATAATGCAGCAGAGTCCTTAAATACTGAAGCAGAGTCCTTAAATATTGCAGCAAAGTACTTAAATAATGGAGCAGAGTCCTTAAATAATGCAACAAAGTCCTTAAATAATGAAGCAGAATCCTTAAATAATGCAACAAAGTGCTTAAGTAATAATGCAGAGTCCTTAAATACCTCAGCAGAGTCATTAAATAATGCAGCAAAGTCCTTAAATAATGCAGCAGAGTCCTTAAATAATGCAACAAAGTCCCTAAATAATGCAGCAGAATCCTTAAATAATGCAGCAAAGTCCTTAAATAATGCAGCAGAGTCCTTAAATACTGAAGCAGAGTCCTTAAATAATGCAACAAAGGCCTTAAATAATGCAGCAGAGTCCTTAAGTAATGCAACAGAGTTCTAAAATGCTTCAGCAGAGTCCTTAAATAATGCAGCAAAGTCCTTAAATAATGCAACAAAGTCTTTAAATAATGCAGCAGAGTCCTTAAATACTGAAGCAGAGTCCTAAAATATTGCAGCAAAGTACTTAAATAATGCAGCAGAGTCCTTAAATAATGCAACAAAGTCCTTAAATAATGAAGCAGATTACTTAAATAATGCAACAAAGTCCTTAAATAATGAAGCAGAATTCTTAAATAATGCAAGAAAGTCCTTAAGTAATAATGCAGAGTCCTTAAATACCGCAGCAGAGTCATTAAATAATGCAGCAAAGTCCTTAAATAATGCAGCAGAGTCCTTAAATACCGCAGCAGAGTGCTTAAATAATGCAGCAGAGTCCTTAAATAATGCAGCAGAGTTATTAAATAATGCAGCAGAGTACTTAAATAATGCGGCAAATTCCTTAAGTAATGCAGCAGAGTCCTTAAATAATGCAACAAAGTCCATAAATAATGCAGCAGAGTCATTAAATTATGCAGCAAAGTTCATAAATAATGCTGCAGAGTCCTTAAATATGGAGCAAATTCCTTAAATACTGCAGCAGAGTCCTTAAATAATGCAACAAAGTTCTAAAATAATGCAGCAGAGTCCTCAAAAGCTTCAGAAGAGTCATTAAATAATGCAGCAGAGTCCTTAAATAATGTAGCAAATTCATTAAATAATGCAGCAGAGACCTTAAATAATGCAACAAAGTCCTTAAGTAATGCAGCCGAGTCCTTACATAATGCAACAAATTCCATAAATAATGCAGCAGAGTCCTTAAATACCGAAGCCGATTACTTAAATAATTCAGCAAAGTCCTTAAATAATGCAGCAGAGTTCTTAAGTGCCACAGCAGAGTCCTTAAATACCGCAGCGGAGTGCTTAAATAATGCAGCAGAGTCCTTAAATAATGCAGCACCATCCTTAAATAATGCAACACAGTCTTTAAATAATGAGGCAGAGTCATTAAATACTGAAGCAGAGTCCTTAAATATTGCAGCAAAGTACTTAAATAATGCAGCAGAGTCCTTAAATAATGCAACAAAGTCCTTAAATAATGAAGCAGAATCCTTAAATAATGCAACAAAGTCCTTAAGTAATAATGCAGAGTCCTTAAATACCGCAGCAGAGTCATTAAATAATGCAGCAAAGTCCTTAAATAATGCAGCAGAGTCCTTAAATACCAGAGCAGAGTGCTTAAATAATGCAGCAGAGTCCTTAAATAATGCAGCAGAGTTATTAAATAATGCAGCAGAGTCCTTAAATAATGCAGAAAATTCCTTAAATAATGCAGCAGAGTCCTTAAATAATGCAACAAAGTCCCTAAATAATGCAGCAGAGTCCTTAAATAATGAAGCAAATTCCTTAAATAATGTAGCAGAGTCCTTAAAAAATGCAACAAAAAACTTAAATAATGCAGCAGAATCCTTAAATAATGCAGCAAAGTCCTTAAATAATGCAGCAGAGTCGTTAAATACTGAAGCAGAGTCCTTAAATAATGCAAGAAAGTCCTTAAATAATGCAACAGAGTCCTTAAATAATGCAACAGAGTTCTAAAATGCTTCAGCAGAGTCATTAAATAATGCTACAAAGTCTTTAAATAATGCAGCAGAGTCCTTAAATACTGAAGCAGAGTCCTTAAATATTGCAGCAAAGTACTTAAATAATGGAGCAGAGTCCTTAAATAATGCAACAAAGTCCTTAAATAATGAAGCAGAATCCTTAAATAATGCAACAAAGTGCTTAAGTAATAATGCAGAGTCCTTAAATACCTCAGCAGAGTCATTAAATAATGCAGCAAAGTCCTTAAATAATGCAGCAGAGTCCTTAAATAATGCAACAAAGTCCATAAATAATGCAGCAGAGTCATTACATAATGCAGCAAAGTCCATAAATAATGCAGCAGAGTCCTTAAATATGGAGCAAATTCCTTAAATACTGCAGCAGAGTCCTTAAATAATGCAACAAAGTTCTAAAATAATGCAGCAGAGTCCTCAAAAGCTTCAGAAGAGTCATTAAATAATGCAGCAGAGTCCTTAAATAATGTAGCAAATTCATTAAATAATGCAGCAGAGACCTTAAATAATGCAACAAAGTCCTTAAATAATGCAGCCGAGTCCTTACATAATGCAACAAATTCATTAAATAATGCAGCAGAGTCCTTAAATACCGCAGCCGATTACTTAAATAATTCAGCAAAGTCCTTAAATAATGCAGCAGAGTTCTTAAGTGCCACAGCAGAGTCCTTAAATACCGCAGCGGAGTGCTTAAATAATGCAGCAGAGTCCTTAAATAATGCAGCACCGTCCTTAAATAATGCAACAAAGTCTTTAAATAATGCAACAAAGTCCCTAAATAATGCAGCAGAGTCCTTAAATAATGAAGCAAATTCCTTAAATAATGTAGCAGAGTCCTTAAAAAATGCAACAAAATCCTTAAATAATGCAGCAGAATCCTTAAATAATGCAGCAAAGTCCTTAAATAATGCAGCAGAGTCCTTAAATACTGAAGCAGAGTCCTTAAATAATGCAACAAAGTCCTTAAATAATGCAACAGAGTCCTTAAATAATGCAACATAGTTCTAAAATGCTTCAGCAGAGTCATTAAATAATGCAACAAAGTCTTTAAATAATGCAGCAGAGTCCTTAAATACTGAAGCAGAGTCCTTAAATATTGCAGCAAAGTACTTAAATAATGGAGCAGAGTCCTTAAATAATGCAACAAAGTCCTTAAATAATGAAGCAGAATCCTTAAATAATGCAACAAAGTGCTTAAGTAATAATGCAGAGTCCTTAAATACCTCAGCAGAGTCAATAAATAATGCAGCAAAGTCCTTAAATAATGCAGCAGAGTCCTTAAATAATGCAACAAAGTCCATAAATAATGCAGCAGAGTCATTAAATAATGCAGCAAAGTCCATAAATAATGCAGCAGAGTCCTTAAATATGGAGCAAATTCCTTAAATACTGCAGCAGAGTCCTTAAATAATGCAACAAAGTTCTAAAATAATGCAGCAGAGTCCTCAAAAGCTTCAGAAGAGTCATTAAATAATGCAGCAGAGTCCTTAAATAATGTAGCAAATTCATTAAATAATGCAGCAGAGACCTTAAATAATGCAACAAAGTCCTTAAATAATGCAGCCGAGTCCTTACATAATGCAATAAATTCATTAAATAATGCAGCAGAGTCCTTAAATACCGCAGCCGATTACTTAAATAATTCAGCAAAGTCCTTAAATAATGCAGAAGAGTTCTTAAGTGCCACAGCAGAGTCCTTAAATACCGCAGCGGAGTGCTTAAATAATGCAGCAGAGTCCTTAAATACTGAAGCAGAGTCCTTAAATAATGCAACAAAGGCCTTAAATAATGCAGCAGAGTCCTTAAGTAATGCAACAGAGTTCTAAAATGCTTCAGCAGAGTCCTTAAATAATGCAGCAGAGTCCTTAAATAATGCAACAAAGTCTTTAAATAATGCAGCAGAGTCCTTAAATACTGAAGCAGAGTCCTAAAATATTGCAGCAAAGTACTTAAATAATGCAGCAGAGTCCTTAAATAATGCAACAAAGTCCTTAAATAATGAAGCAGACTCCTTAAATAATGCAACAAAGTCCTTAAATAATGAAGCAAAATTCTTAAATAATGCAACAAAGTCCTTAAGTAATAATGCAGAGTCCTTAAATACCGCAGCAGAGTCATTAAATAATGCAGCAAAGTCCTTAAATAATGCAGCAGAGTTATTAAATAATGCAGCAGAGTCCTTAAATAATGCGGCAAATTCCTTAAATAATGCAGCAGAGTCCTTAAATAATGCAACAAAGTCCATAAATAATGCAGCAGAGTCCTTAAATAATGCAACAAAGTTCTAAAATAATGCAGCAGAGTCCTCAAAAGCTTCAGAAGAGTCATTAAATAATGCAGCAGAGTCCTTAAATAATGTAGCAAATTCATTAAATAATGCAGCAGAGACCTTAAATAATGCAACAAAGTCCTTAAATAATGCAGCCGAGTCCTTACATAATGCAACAAATTCCATAAATAATGCAGCAGAGTCCTTAAATACCGAAGCCGATTACTTAAATAATTCAGCAAAGTCCTTAAATAATGCAGCAGAGTTCTTAAGTGCCACAGCAGAGTCCTTAAATACCGCAGCGGAGTGCTTAAATAATGCAGCAGAGTCCTTAAATAATGCAGCACCGTCCTTAAATAATCCAACAAAGTCTTTAAATAATGCAGCAGAGTCCTTAAATACTGAAGCAGAGTCCTTAAATATTGCAGCAAAGTACTTAAATAATGCAGCAGAGTCCTTAAATAATGCAACAAAGTCCTTAAATAATGAAGCAGAATCCTTAAATAATGCAACAAAGTCCTTAAGTAATAATGCAGAGTCCTTAAATACTGCAGCAGAGTCATTAAATAATGCAGCAAAGTCCTTAAATAATGCAGCAGAGTCCTTAAATACCGGAGCAGAGTGCTTAAATAATGCAGCAGAGTCCTTAAATAATGCAGCAGAGTTATTAAATAATGCAGCAGAATCCTTAAATAATGCAGCAAATTCCTTAAATAATGCAGCAGAGTCCTTAAATAATGCAACAAAGTCCCTAAATAATGCAGCAGAGTCCTTAAATAATGAAGCAAATTCCTTAAATAATGTAGCAGAGTCCTTAAAAAATGCAACAAAATCCTTAAATAATGCAGCAGAATCCTTAAATAATGCAGCAAAGTCCTTAAATAATGCAGCAGAGTCCTTAAATACTGAAGCAGAGTCCTTAAATAATGCAACAAAGTCCTTAAATAATGCAGCAGAGTCCTTAAATAATGCAACAGAGTTCTAAAATGCTTCAGCAGAGTCATTAAATAATGCAGCAGAGTCCTTAAATAATGCAGCAGAGTCCTTTAATAATGCAACAAAGTCTTTAAATAATGCAGCAGAGTCCTTAAATACTGAAGCAGAGTCCTTAAATATTGCAGCAAAGTACTTAAATAATGGAGCAGAGTCCTTAAATAATGCAACAAAGTCCTTAAATAATGAAGCAGAATCCTTAAATAATGCAACAAAGTGCTTAAGTAATAATGCAGAGTCCTTAAATACCTCAGCAGAGTCATTAAATAATGCAGCAAAGTCCTTAAATAATGCAGCAGAGTCCTTAAATAATGCAACAAAGTCCCTAAATAATGCAGCAGAATCCTTAAATAATGCAGCAAAGTCCTTAAATAATGCAGCAGAGTCCTTAAATACTGAAGCAGAGTCCTTAAATAATGCAACAAAGGCCTTAAATAATGCAGCAGAGTCCTTAAGTAATGCAACAGAGTTCTAAAATGCTTCAGCAGAGTCCTTAAATAATGCAGCAAAGTCCTTAAATAATGCAACAAAGTCTTTAAATAATGCAGCAGAGTCCTTAAATACTGAAGCAGAGTCCTAAAATATTGCAGCAAAGTACTTAAATAATGCAGCAGAGTCCTTAAATAATGCAACAAAGTCCTTAAATAATGAAGCAGATTACTTAAATAATGCAACAAAGTCCTTAAATAATGAAGCAGAATTCTTAAATAATGCAAGAAAGTCCTTAAGTAATAATGCAGAGTCCTTAAATACCGCAGCAGAGTCATTAAATAATGCAGCAAAGTCCTTAAATAATGCAGCAGAGTCCTTAAATACCGCAGCAGAGTGCTTAAATAATGCAGCAGAGTCCTTAAATAATGCAGCAGAGTTATTAAATAATGCAGCAGAGTACTTAAATAATGCGGCAAATTCCTTAAGTAATGCAGCAGAGTCCTTAAATAATGCAACAAAGTCCATAAATAATGCAGCAGAGTCATTAAATTATGCAGCAAAGTTCATAAATAATGCTGCAGAGTCCTTAAATATGGAGCAAATTCCTTAAATACTGCAGCAGAGTCCTTAAATAATGCAACAAAGTTCTAAAATAATGCAGCAGAGTCCTCAAAAGCTTCAGAAGAGTCATTAAATAATGCAGCAGAGTCCTTAAATAATGTAGCAAATTCATTAAATAATGCAGCAGAGACCTTAAATAATGCAACAAAGTCCTTAAGTAATGCAGCCGAGTCCTTACATAATGCAACAAATTCCATAAATAATGCAGCAGAGTCCTTAAATACCGAAGCCGATTACTTAAATAATTCAGCAAAGTCCTTAAATAATGCAGCAGAGTTCTTAAGTGCCACAGCAGAGTCCTTAAATACCGCAGCGGAGTGCTTAAATAATGCAGCAGAGTCCTTAAATAATGCAGCACCGTCCTTAAATAATGCAACACAGTCTTTAAATAATGAGGCAGAGTCATTAAATACTGAAGCAGAGTCCTTAAATATTGCAGCAAAGTACTTAAATAATGCAGCAGAGTCCTTAAATAATGCAACAAAGTCCTTAAATAATGAAGCAGAATCCTTAAATAATGCAACAAAGTCCTTAAGTAATAATGCAGAGTCCTTAAATACCGCAGCAGAGTCATTAAATAATGCAGCAAAGTCCTTAAATAATGCAGCAGAGTCCTTAAATACCAGAGCAGAGTGCTTAAATAATGCAGCAGAGTCCTTAAATAATGCAGCAGAGTTATTAAATAATGCAGCAGAGTCCTTAAATAATGCAGAAAATTCCTTAAATAATGCAGCAGAGTCCTTAAATAATGCAACAAAGTCCCTAAATAATGCAGCAGAGTCCTTAAATAATGAAGCAAATTCCTTAAATAATGTAGCAGAGTCCTTAAAAAATGCAACAAAAAACTTAAATAATGCAGCAGAATCCTTAAATAATGCAGCAAAGTCCTTAAATAATGCAGCAGAGTCGTTAAATACTGAAGCAGAGTCCTTAAATAATGCAAGAAAGTCCTTAAATAATGCAACAGAGTCCTTAAATAATGCAACAGAGTTCTAAAATGCTTCAGCAGAGTCATTAAATAATGCTACAAAGTCTTTAAATAATGCAGCAGAGTCCTTAAATACTGAAGCAGAGTCCTTAAATATTGCAGCAAAGTACTTAAATAATGGAGCAGAGTCCTTAAATAATGCAACAAAGTCCTTAAATAATGAAGCAGAATCCTTAAATAATGCAACAAAGTGCTTAAGTAATAATGCAGAGTCCTTAAATACCTCAGCAGAGTCATTAAATAATGCAGCAAAGTCCTTAAATAATGCAGCAGAGTCCTTAAATAATGCAACAAAGTCCATAAATAATGCAGCAGAGTCATTAAATAATGCAGCAAAGTCCATAAATAATGCAGCAGAGTCCTTAAATATGGAGCAAATTCCTTAAATACTGCAGCAGAGTCCTTAAATAATGCAACAAAGTTCTAAAATAATGCAGCAGAGTCCTCAAAAGCTTCAGAAGAGTCATTAAATAATGCAGCAGAGTCCTTAAATAATGTAGCAAATTCATTAAATAATGCAGCAGAGACCTTAAATAATGCAACAAAGTCCTTAAATAATGCAGCCGAGTCCTTACATAATGCAACAAATTCATTAAATAATGCAGCAGAGTCCTTAAATACCGCAGCCGATTACTTAAATAATTCAGCAAAGTCCTTAAATAATGCAGCAGAGTTCTTAAGTGCCACAGCAGAGTCCTTAAATACCGCAGCGGAGTGCTTAAATAATGCAGCAGAGTCCTTAAATAATGCAGCACCGTCCTTAAATAATGCAACAAAGTCTTTAAATAATGCAACAAAGTCCCTAAATAATGCAGCAGAGTCCTTAAATAATGAAGCAAATTCCTTAAATAATGTAGCAGAGTCCTTAAAAAATGCAACAAAATCCTTAAATAATGCAGCAGAATCCTTAAATAATGCAGCAAAGTCCTTAAATAATGCAGCAGAGTCCTTAAATACTGAAGCAGAGTCCTTAAATAATGCAACAAAGTCCTTAAATAATGCAACAGAGTCCTTAAATAATGCAACATAGTTCTAAAATGCTTCAGCAGAGTCATTAAATAATGCAACAAAGTCTTTAAATAATGCAGCAGAGTCCTTAAATACTGAAGCAGAGTCCTTAAATATTGCAGCAAAGTACTTAAATAATGGAGCAGAGTCCTTAAATAATGCAACAAAGTCCTTAAATAATGAAGCAGAATCCTTAAATAATGCAACAAAGTGCTTAAGTAATAATGCAGAGTCCTTAAATACCTCAGCAGAGTCAATAAATAATGCAGCAAAGTCCTTAAATAATGCAGCAGAGTCCTTAAATAATGCAACAAAGTCCATAAATAATGCAGCAGAGTCATTAAATAATGCAGCAAAGTCCATAAATAATGCAGCAGAGTCCTTAAATATGGAGCAAATTCCTTAAATACTGCAGCAGAGTCCTTAAATAATGCAACAAAGTTCTAAAATAATGCAGCAGAGTCCTCAAAAGCTTCAGAAGAGTCATTAAATAATGCAGCAGAGTCCTTAAATAATGTAGCAAATTCATTAAATAATGCAGCAGAGACCTTAAATAATGCAACAAAGTCCTTAAATAATGCAGCCGAGTCCTTACATAATGCAATAAATTCATTAAATAATGCAGCAGAGTCCTTAAATACCGCAGCCGATTACTTAAATAATTCAGCAAAGTCCTTAAATAATGCAGAAGAGTTCTTAAGTGCCACAGCAGAGTCCTTAAATACCGCAGCGGAGTGCTTAAATAATGCAGCAGAGTCCTTAAATACTGAAGCAGAGTCCTTAAATAATGCAACAAAGGCCTTAAATAATGCAGCAGAGTCCTTAAGTAATGCAACAGAGTTCTAAAATGCTTCAGCAGAGTCCTTAAATAATGCAGCAGAGTCCTTAAATAATGCAACAAAGTCTTTAAATAATGCAGCAGAGTCCTTAAATACTGAAGCAGAGTCCTAAAATATTGCAGCAAAGTACTTAAATAATGCAGCAGAGTCCTTAAATAATGCAACAAAGTCCTTAAATAATGAAACAGACTCCTTAAATAATGCAACAAAGTCCTTAAATAATGAAGCAAAATTCTTAAATAATGCAACAAAGTCCTTAAGTAATAATGCAGAGTCCTTAAATACCGCAGCAGAGTCATTAAATAATGCAGCAAAGTCCTTAAATAATGCAGCAGAGTTATTAAATAATGCAGCAGAGTCCTTAAATAATGCGGCAAATTCCTTAAATAATGCAGCAGAGTCCTTAAATAATGCAACAAAGTCCATAAATAATGCAGCAGAGTCATTAAATAATACAGCAAAGTTCATAAATAATGCAGCAGAGTCCTTAAATATGGAGCAAATTCCTTAAATACTGCAGCAGAGTCCTTAAATAATGCAACAAAGTTCTAAAATAATGCAGCAGAGTCCTCAAAAGCTTCAGAAGAGTCATTAAATAATGCAGCAGAGTCCTTAAATAATGTAGCAAATTCATTAAATAATGCAGCAGAGACCTTAAATAATGCAACAAAGTCCTTAAATAATGCAGCCGAGTCCTTACATAATGCAACAAATTCCTTAAATAATGCAGCAGAGTCCTTAAATACCGAAGCCGATTACTTAAATAATTCAGCAAAGTCCTTAAATAATGCAGCAGAGTTCTTAAGTGCCACAGCAGAGTCCTTAAATACCGCAGCGGAGTGCTTAAATAATGCAGCAGAGTCCTTAAATAAAGCAGCACCGTCCTTAAATAATGCAACAAAGTCTTTAAATAATGCAGCAGAGTCCTTAAATACTGAAGCAGAGTCCTTAAATATTGCAGCAAAGTACTTAAATAATGCAGCAGAGTCCTTAAATAATGCAACAAAGTCCTTAAATAATGAAGCAGAATCCTTAAATAATGCAACAAAGTCCTTAAGTAATAATGCAGAGTCCTTAAATACCGCAGCAGAGTCATTAAATAATGCAGCAAAGTCCTTAAATAATGCAGCAGAGTCCTTAAATACCGGAGCAGAGTGCTTAAATAATGCAGCAGAGTCCTTAAATAATGCAGCAGAGTTATTAAATAATGCAGCAGAATCCTTAAATAATGCAGCAAATGCCTTAAATAATGCAGCAGAGTCCTTAAATAATGCAACAAAGTCCCTAAATAATGCAGCAGAGTCCTTAAATAATGAAGCAAATTCCTTAAATAATGTAGCAGAGTCCTTAAAAAATGCAACAAAATCCTTAAATAATGCAGCAGAATCCTTAAATAATGCAGCAAAGTCCTTAAATAATGCAGCAGAGTCCTTAAATACTGAAGCAGAGTCCTTAAATAATGCAACAAAGTCCTTAAATAATGCAGCAGAGTCCTTAAATAATGCAACAGAGTTCTAAAATGCTTCAGCAGAGTCATTAAATAATGCAGCAGAGTCCTTAAATAATGCAGCAGAGTCCTTTAATAATGCAACAAAGTCTTTAAATAATGCAGCAGAGTCCTTAAATACTGAAGCAGAGTCCTTAAATATTGCAGCAAAGTACTTAAATAATGGAGCAGAGTCCTTAAATAATGCAACAAAGTCCTTAAATAATGAAGCAGAATCCTTAAATAATGCAACAAAGTGCTTAAGAAATAATGCAGAGTCCTTAAATACCTCAGCAGAGTCATTAAATAATGCAGCAAAGTCCTTAAATAATGCAGCAGAGTCCTTAAATAATGCAACAAAGTCCCTAAATAATGCAGCAGAATCCTTAAATAATGCAGCAAAGTCCTTAAATAATGCAGCAGAGTCCTTAAATACTGAAGCAGAGTCCTTAAATAATGCAACAAAGGCCTTAAATAATGCAGCAGAGTCCTTAAGTAATGCAACAGAGTTCTAAAATGCTTCAGCAGAGTCCTTAAATAATGCAGCAGAGTCCTTAAATAATGCAACAAAGTCTTTAAATAATGCAGCAGAGTCCTTAAATACTGAAGCAGAGTCCTAAAATATTGCAGCAAACTACTTAAATAATGCAGCAGAGTCCTTAAATAATGCAACAAAGTCCTTAAATAATGAAGCAGAGTCCTTAAATAATGCAACAAAGTCCTTAAATAATGAAGCAGAATTCTTAAATAATGCAAGAAAGTCCTTAAGTAATAATGCAGAGTCCTTAAATACCGCAGCAGAGTCATTAAATAATGCAGCAAAGTCCTTAAATAATGCAGCAGAGTCCTTAAATACCGCAGCAGAGTGCTTAAATAATGCAGCAGAGTCCTTAAATAATGCAGCAGAGTTATTAAATAATGCAGCAGAGTCCTTAAATAATGCGGCAAATTCCTTAAATAATGCAGCAGAGTCCTTAAATAATGCAACAAAGTCCATAAATAATGCAGCAGAGTCATTAAATAATGCAGCAAAGTTCATAAATAATGCTGCAGAGTCCTTAAATATGGAGCAAATTCCTTAAATACTGCAGCAGAGTCCTTAAATAATGCAACAAAGTTCTAAAATAATGCAGCAGAGTCCTCAAAAGCTTCAGAAGAGTCATTAAATAATGCAGCAGAGTCCTTAAATAATGTAGCAAATTCATTAAATAATGCAGCAGAGACCTTAAATAATGCAACAAAGTCCTTAAATAATGCAGCCGAGTCCTTACATAATGCAACAAATTCCATAAATAATGCAGCAGAGTCCTTAAATACCGAAGCCGATTACTTAAATAATTCAGCAAAGTCCTTAAATAATGCAGCAGAGTTCTTAAGTGCCACAGCAGAGTCCTTAAATACCGCAGTGGAGTGCTTAAATAATGCAGCAGAGTCCTTAAATAATGCAGCACCGTCCTTAAATAATGCAACAAAGTCTTTAAATAATGCAGCAGAGTCATTAAATACTGAAGCAGAGTCCTTAAATATTGCAGCAAAGTACTTAAATAATGCAGCAGAGTCCTTAAATAATGCAACAAAGTCCTTAAATAATGAAGCAGAATCCTTAAATAATGCAACAAAGTCCTTAAGTAATAATGCAGAGTCCTTAAATACCGCAGCAGAGTCATTAAATAATGCAGCAAAGTCCTTAAATAATGCAGCAGAGTCCTTAAATACCAGAGCAGAGTGCTTAAATAATGCAGCAGAGTCCTTAAATAATGCAGCAGAGTTATTAAATAATGCAGCAGAGTCCTTAAATAATGCAGCAAATTCCTTAAATAATGCAGCAGAGTCCTTAAATAATGCAACAAAGTCCCTAAATAATGCAGCAGAGTCCTTAAATAATGAAGCAAATTCCTTAAATAATGTAGCAGAGTCCTTAAAAAATGCAACAAAATCCTTAAATAATGCAGCAGAATCCTTAAATAATGCAGCAAAGTCCTTAAATAATGCAGCAGAGTCGTTAAATACTGAAGCAGAGTCCTTAAATAATGCAACAAAGTCCTTAAATAATGCAACAGAGTCCTTAAATAATGCAACAGAGTTCTAAAATGCTTCAGCAGAGTCATTAAATAATGCAACAAAGTCTTTAAATAATGCAGCAGAGTCCTTAAATACTGAAGCAGAGTCCTTAAATATTGCAGCAAAGTACTTAAATAATGGAGCAGAGTCCTTAAATAATGCAACAAAGTCCTTAAATAATGAAGCAGAATCCTTAAATAATGCAACAAAGTGCTTAAGTAATAATGCAGAGTCCTTAAATACCTCAGCAGAGTCATTAAATAATGCAGCAAAGTCCTTAAATAATGCAGCAGAGTCCTTAAATAATGCAACAAAGTCCATAAATAATGCAGCAGAGTCATTAAATAATGCAGCAAAGTCCATAAATAATGCAGCAGAGTCCTTAAATATGGAGCAAATTCCTTAAATACTGCAGCAGAGTCCTTAAATAGTGCAACAAAGTTCTAAAATAATGCAGCAGAGTCCTCAAAAACTTCAGAAGAGTCATTAAATAATGCAGCAGAGTCCTTAAGTGCCACAGCAGAGTCCTTAAATACCGCAGCGGAGTGCTTAAATAATGCAGCAGAGTCCTTAAATAATGCAGCACCGTCCTTAAATAATGCAACAAAGTCTTTAAATAATGCAGCAGAGTCATTAAATACTGAAGCAGAGTCCTTAAATATTGCAGCAAAGTACTTAAATAATGCAGCAGAGTCCTTAAATAATGCAACAAAGTCCTTAAATAATGAAGCAGAATCCTTAAATAATGCAACAAAGTCGTTACGTAATAATGCAGAGTCCTTAAATACCGCAGCAGAGTCATTAAATAATGCAGCAAAGTCCTTAAATAATGCAGCAGAGTCCTTAAATACCAGAGCAGAGTGCTTAAATAATGCAGCAGAGTCCTTAAATAATGCAGCAGAGTTATTAAATAATGCAGCAGAGTCCTTAAATAATGCAGCAAATTCCTTAAATAATGCAGCAGAGTCCTTAAATAATGCAACAAAGTCCCTAAATAATGCAGCAGAGTCCTTAAATAATGAAGCAAATTCCTTAAATAATGTAGCAGAGTCCTTAAAAAATGCAACAAAATCCTTAAATAATGCAGCAGAATCCTTAAATAATGCAGCAAAGTCCTTAAATAATGCAGCAGAGTCCTTAAATACTGAAGCAGAGTCCTTAAATAATGCAACAAAGTCCTTAAATAATGCAACAGAGTCCTTAAATAATGCAACAGAGTTCTAAAATGCTTCAGCAGAGTCATTAAATAATGCAACAAAGTCTTTAAATAATGCAGCAGAGTCCTTAAATACTGAAGCAGAGTCCTTAAATATTGCAGCAAAGTACTTAAATAATGGAGCAGAGTCCTTAAATAATGCAACAAAGTCCTTAAATAATGAAGCAGAATCCTTAAATAATGCAACAAAGTGCTTAAGTAATAATGCAGAGTCCTTAAATACCTCAGCAGAGTCAATAAATAATGCAGCAAAGTCCTTAAATAATGCAGCAGAGTCCTTAAATAATGCAACAAAGTCCATAAATAATGCAGCAGAGTCATTAAATAATGCAGCAAAGTCCATAAATAATGCAGCAGAGTCCTTAAATATGGAGCAAATTCCTTAAATACTGCAGCAGAGTCCTTAAATAATGCAACAAAGTTCTAAAATAATGCAGCAGAGTCCTCAAAAGCTTCAGAAGAGTCATTAAATAATGCAGCAGAGTCCTTAAATAATGTAGCAAATTCATTAAATAATGCAGCAGAGACCTTAAATAATGCAACAAAGTCCTTAAATAATGCAGCCGAGTCCTTACATAATGCAATAAATTCATTAAATAATGCAGCAGAGTCCTTAAATACCGCAGCCGATTACTTAAATAATTCAGCAAAGTCCTTAAATAATGCAGAAGAGTTCTTAAGTGCCACAGCAGAGTCCTTAAATACCGCAGCGGAGTGCTTAAATAATGCAGCAGAGTCCTTAAATACTGAAGCAGAGTCCTTAAATAATGCAACAAAGGCCTTAAATAATGCAGCAGAGTCCTTAAGTAATGCAACAGAGTTCTAAAATGCTTCAGCAGAGTCCTTAAATAATGCAGCAGAGTCCTTAAATAATGCAACAAAGTCTTTAAATAATGCAGCAGAGTCCTTAAATACTGAAGCAGAGTCCTAAAATATTGCAGCAAAGTACTTAAATAATGCAGCAGAGTCCTTAAATAATGCAACAAAGTCCTTAAATAATGAAACAGACTCCTTAAATAATGCAACAAAGTCCTTAAATAATGCAGCAAAGTCCTTAAATAATGCAACAGAGTTCTAAAATGCTTCAGCAGAGTCATTAAATAATGCAGCAGAGTCCTTAAATAATGCAGCAGAGTCCTTAAATAATGCAACAAAGTCTTTAAATAATGCAGCAGAGTCCTTAAATACTGAAGCAGAGTCCTTAAATATTGCAGCAAAGTACTTAAATAATGCAGCAGAGTCCTTAAATAATGCAACAAAGTCCTTAAATAATGAAGCAGAATCCTTAAATAATGCAACAAAGTGCTTAAGTAATAATGCAGAGTCCTTAAATACCTCAGCAGAGTCATTAAATAATGCAGCAAAGTCCTTAAATAATGCAGCAGAGTCCTTAAATAATGCAACAAAGTCCATAAATAATGCAGCAGAGTCATTAAATAATGCAGCAAAGTCCATAAATAATGCAGCAGAGTCCTTAAATATGGAGCAAATTCCTTAAATACTGCAGCAGAGTCCTTAAATAATGCAACAAAGTTCTAAAATAATGAAGCAGAGTCCTCAAAAGCTTCAGAAGAGTCATTAAATAATGCAGCAGAGTCCTTAAATAATGTAGCAAATTCATTAAATAATGCAGCAGAGACCTTAAATAATGCAACAAAGTCCTTAAATAATGCAGCCGAGTCCTTACATAATGCAACAAATTCATTAAATAATGCAGCAGAGTCCTTAAATACCGCAGCCGATTACTTAAATAATTCAGCAAAGTCCTTAAATAATGCAGCAGAGTTCTTAAGTGCCACAGCAGAGTCCTTAAATACCGCAGCGGAGTGCTTAAATAATGCAGCAGAGTCCTTAAATACTGAAGCAGAGTCCTTAAATAATGCAACAAAGGCCTTAAATAATGCAGCAGAGTCCTTAAGTAATGCAACAGAGTTCTAAAATGCTTCAGCAGAGTCCTTAAATAATGCAGCAGAGTCCTTAAATAATGCAACAAAGTCTTTAAATAATGCAGCAGAGTCCTTAAATACTGAAGCAGAGTCCTAAAATATTGCAGCAAAGTACTTAAATAATGCAGCAGAGTCCTTAAATAATGCAACAAAGTCCTTAAATAATGAAGCAGACTCCTTAAATAATGCAACAAAGTCCTTAAATAATGAAGCAAAATTCTTAAATAATGCAACAAAGTCCTTAAGTAATAATGCAGAGTCCTTAAATACCGCAGCAGAGTCATTAAATAATGCAGCAAAGTCCTTAAATAATGCAGCAGAGTTATTAAATAATGCAGCAGAGTCCTTAAATAATGCGGCAAATTCCTTAAATAATGCAGCAGAGTCCTTAAATAATGCAACAAAGTCCATAAATAATGCAGCAGAGTCATTAAATAATGCAGCAAAGTTCATAAATAATGCTGCAGAGTCCTTAAATATGGAGCAAATTCCTTAAATACTGCAGCAGAGTCCTTAAATAATGCAACAAAGTTCTAAAATAATGCAGCAGAGTCCTCAAAAGCTTCAGAAGAGTCATTAAATAATGCAGCAGAGTCCTTAAATAATGTAGCAAATTCATTAAATAATGCAGCAGAGACCTTAAATATTGCAACAAAGTCCTTAAATAATGCAGCCGAGTCCTTACATAATGCAACAAATTCCATAAATAATGCAGCAGAGTCCTTAAATACCGAAGCCGATTACTTAAATAATTCAGCAAAGTCCTTAAATAATGCAGCAGAGTTCTTAAGTGCCACAGCAGAGTCCTTAAATACCGCAGCGGAGTGCTTAAATAATGCAGCAGAGTCCTTAAATAATGCAGCACCGTCCTTAAATAATCCAACAAAGTCTTTAAATAATGCAGCAGAGTCCTTAAATACTGAAGCAGAGTCCTTAAATATTGCAGCAAAGTACTTAAATAATGCAGCAGAGTCCTTAAATAATGCAACAAAGTCCTTAAATAATGAAGCAGAATCCTTAAATAATGCAACAAAGTCCTTAAGTAATAATGCAGAGTCCTTAAATACTGCAGCAGAGTCATTAAATAATGCAGCAAAGTCCTTAAATAATGCAGCAGAGTCCTTAAATACCGGAGCAGAGTGCTTAAATAATGCAGCAGAGTCCTTAAATAATGCAGCAGAGTTATTAAATAATGCAGCAGAATCCTTAAATAATGCAGCAAATTCCTTAAATAATGCAGCAGAGTCCTTAAATAATGCAACAAAGTCCCTAAATAATGCAGCAGAGTCCTTAAATAATGAAGCAAATTCCTTAAATAATGTAGCAGAGTCCTTAAAAAATGCAACAAAATCCTTAAATAATGCAGCAGAATCCTTAAATAATGCAGCAAAGTCCTTAAATAATGCAGCAGAGTCCTTAAATACTGAAGCAGAGTCCTTAAATAATGCAACAAAGTCCTTAAATAATGCAGCAGAGTCCTTAAATAATGCAACAGAGTTCTAAAATGCTTCAGCAGAGTCATTAAATAATGCAGCAGAGTCCTTAAATAATGCAGCAGAGTCCTTTAATAATGCAACAAAGTCTTTAAATAATGCAGCAGAGTCCTTAAATACTGAAGCAGAGTCCTTAAATATTGCAGCAAAGTACTTAAATAATGGAGCAGAGTCCTTAAATAATGCAACAAAGTCCTTAAATAATGAAGCAGAATCCTTAAATAATGCAACAAAGTGCTTAAGTAATAATGCAGAGTCCTTAAATACCTCAGCAGAGTCATTAAATAATGCAGCAAAGTCCTTAAATAATGCAGCAGAGTCCTTAAATAATGCAACAAAGTCCCTAAATAATGCAGCAGAATCCTTAAATAATGCAGCAAAGTCCTTAAATAATGCAGCAGAGTCCTTAAATACTGAAGCAGAGTCCTTAAATAATGCAACAAAGGCCTTAAATAATGCAGCAGAGTCCTTAAGTAATGCAACAGAGTTCTAAAATGCTTCAGCAGAGTCCTTAAATAATGCAGCAAAGTCCTTAAATAATGCAACAAAGTCTTTAAATAATGCAGCAGAGTCCTTAAATACTGAAGCAGAGTCCTAAAATATTGCAGCAAAGTACTTAAATAATGCAGCAGAGTCCTTAAATAATGCAACAAAGTCCTTAAATAATGAAGCAGATTACTTAAATAATGCAACAAAGTCCTTAAATAATGAAGCAGAATTCTTAAATAATGCAAGAAAGTCCTTAAGTAATAATGCAGAGTCCTTAAATACCGCAGCAGAGTCATTAAATAATGCAGCAAAGTCCTTAAATAATGCAGCAGAGTCCTTAAATACCGCTGCAGAGTGCTTAAATAATGCAGCAGAGTCCTTAAATAATGCAGCAGAGTTATTAAATAATGCAGCAGAGTACTTAAATAATGCGGCAAATTCCTTAAATAATGCAGCAGAGTCCTTAAATAATGCAACAAAGTCCATAAATAATGCAGCAGAGTCATTAAATTATGCAGCAAAGTTCATAAATAATGCTGCAGAGTCCTTAAATATGGAGCAAATTCCTTAAATACTGCAGCAGAGTCCTTAAATAATGCAACAAAGTTCTAAAATAATGCAGCAGAGTCCTCAAAAGCTTCAGAAGAGTCATTAAATAATGCAGCAGAGTCCTTAAATAATGTAGCAAATTCATTAAATAATGCAGCAGAGACCTTAAATAATGCAACAAAGTCCTTAAGTAATGCAGCCGAGTCCTTACATAATGCAACAAATTCCATAAATAATGCAGCAGAGTCCTTAAATACCGAAGCCGATTACTTAAATAATTCAGCAAAGTCCTTAAATAATGCAGCAGAGTTCTTAAGTGCCACAGCAGAGTCCTTAAATACCGCAGCGGAGTGCTTAAATAATGCAGCAGAGTCCTTAAATAATGCAGCACCGTCCTTAAATAATGCAACACAGTCTTTAAATAATGAGGCAGAGTCATTAAATACTGAAGCAGAGTCCTTAAATATTGCAGCAAAGTACTTAAATAATGCAGCAGAGTCCTTAAATAATGCAACAAAGTCCTTAAATAATGAAGCAGAATCCTTAAATAATGCAACAAAGTCCTTAAGTAATAATGCAGAGTCCTTAAATACCGCAGCAGAGTCATTAAATAATGCAGCAAAGTCCTTAAATAATGCAGCAGAGTCCTTAAATACCAGAGCAGAGTGCTTAAATAATGCAGCAGAGTCCTTAAATAATGCAGCAGAGTTATTAAATAATGCAGCAGAGTCCTTAAATAATGCAGAAAATTCCTTAAATAATGCAGCAGAGTCCTTAAATAATGCAACAAAGTCCCTAAATAATGCAGCAGAGTCCTTAAATAATGAAGCAAATTCCTTAAATAATGTAGCAGAGTCCTTAAAAAATGCAACAAAATCCTTAAATAATGCAGCAGAATCCTTAAATAATGCAGCAAAGTCCTTAAATAATGCAGCAGAGTCGTTAAATACTGAAGCAGAGTCCTTAAATAATGCAAGAAAGTCCTTAAATAATGCAACAGAGTCCTTAAATAATGCAACAGAGTTCTAAAATGCTTCAGCAGAGTCATTAAATAATGCTGCAAAGTCTTTAAATAATGCAGCAGAGTCCTTAAATACTGAAGCAGAGTCCTTAAATATTGCAGCAAAGTACTTAAATAATGGAGCAGAGTCCTTAAATAATGCAACAAAGTCCTTAAATAATGAAGCAGAATCCTTAAATAATGCAACAAAGTGCTTAAGTAATAATGCAGAGTCCTTAAATACCTCAGCAGAGTCATTAAATAATGCAGCAAAGTCCTTAAATAATGCAGCAGAGTCCTTAAATAATGCAACAAAGTCCATAAATAATGCAGCAGAGTCATTAAATAATGCAGCAAAGTCCATAAATAATGCAGCAGAGTCCTTAAATATGGAGCAAATTCCTTAAATACTGCAGCAGAGTCCTTAAATAATGCAACAAAGTTCTAAAATAATGCAGCAGAGTCCTCAAAAGCTTCAGAAGAGTCATTAAATAATGCAGCAGAGTCCTTAAATAATGTAGCAAATTCATTAAATAATGCAGCAGAGACCTTAAATAATGCAACAAAGTCCTTAAATAATGCAGCCGAGTCCTTACATAATGCAACAAATTCATTAAATAATGCAGCAGAGTCCTTAAATACCGCAGCCGATTACTTAAATAATTCAGCAAAGTCCTTAAATAATGCAGCAGAGTTCTTAAGTGCCACAGCAGAGTCCTTAAATACCGCAGCGGAGTGCTTAAATAATGCAGCAGAGTCCTTAAATAATGCAGCACCGTCCTTAAATAATGCAACAAAGTCTTTAAATAATGCAGCAGAGTCCTTAAATACTGAAGCAGAGTCCTTAAATATTGCAGCAAAGTACTTAAATAATGCAGCAGAGTCCTTATATAATGCAACAAAGTCCTTAAATAATGAAGCAGAATCCTTAAATAATGAAAGAAAAGTCCTTAAGTAATAATGCAGAGTCCTTAAATACCGCAGCAGAGTCATTAAATAATGCAGCAAAGTCCTTAAATAATGCAGCAGAGTCCTTAAATACCGGAGCAGAGTGCTTAAATAATGCAGCAGAGTCCTTAAATAATGCAGCAGAGTTATTAAATAATGCAGCAGAGTCCTTAAATAATGCAGCAAATTCCTTAAATAATGCAGCAGAGTCCTTAAATAATGCAACAAAGTCCCTAAATAATGCAGCAGAGTCCTTAAATAATGAAGCAAGTTCCTTAAATAATGTAGCAGAGTCCTTAAAAAATGCAACAAAATCCTTAAATAATGTAGCAGAATCCTTAAATAATGCAGCAAAGTCCTTAAATAATGCAGCAGAGTTCTTAAATACTGAAGCAGAGTCCTTAAATAATGCAACAAAGTCCTTAAATAATGCAGCAAAGTCCTTAAATAATGCAACAGAGTTCTAAAATGCTTCAGCAGAGTCATTAAATAATGCAGCAGAGTCCTTAAATAATGCAACAAAGTCTTTAAATAATGCAGCAGAGTCCTTAAATACTGAAGCAGAGTCCTTAAATATTGCAGCAAAGTACTTAAATAATGCAGCAGAGTCCTTAAATAATGCAACAAAGTCCTTAAATAATGAAGCAGAATCCTTAAATAATGCAACAAAGTCCTTAAGTAATAATTCAGAGTCCTTAAATACCTCAGCAGAGTCATTAAATAATGCAGCAAAGTCCTTAAATATTGCAGCAGAGTCCTTAAATACCGCAGCAGATTGCTTAAATAATGCAGCAGAGTCCTTAAATAATGCAGCTGAGTTATTATATAATGCAGCAGAGTCATTAAATAATGCAGCAAAGTCCATAAATAATGCAGCAGAGTCCTTAAATATGGAGCAAATTCCTTAAATACTGCAGCAGAGTCCTTAAATAATGCAACAAAGTTCTAAAATAATGCAGCAGAGTCCTCAAAAGCTTCAGAAGAGTCATTAAATAATGCAGCAGAGTCCTTAAATAATGTAGCAAATTCATTAAATAATGCAGCAGAGACCTTAAATAATGCAATAAAGTCCTTAAATAATGCAGCTGAGTCCTTACATAATGCAACAAATTCCTTAAATAATGCAGCAGAGTCCTTAAATACCGAAGCCGATTACTTAAATAATTCAGCAAAGTCCTTAAATAATGCAGCAGAGTTCTTAAGTGCCACAGCAGAGTCCTTAAATACCGCAGCGGAGTGCTTAAATAATGCAGCAGAGTCCTTAAATAATGCAGCACCGTCCTTAAATAATGCAACAAAGTCTTTAAATAATGCAGCAGAGTCCTTAAATACTGAAGCAGAGTCCTTAAATATTGCAGCAAAGTACTTAAATAATGCAGCAGAGTCCTTAAATAATGCAACAAAGTCCTTAAATAATGAAGCAGAATCCTTAAATAATGCAACAAAGTCCTTAAGTAATAATGCAGAGTCCTTAAATACCGCAGCAGAGTCATTAAATAATGCAGCAAAGTCCTTAAATAATGCAGCAGAGTCCTTAAATACCGGAGCAGAGTGCTTAAATAATGCAGCAGAGTCCTTAAATAATGCAGCAGAGTTATTAAATAATGCAGCAGAGTCCTTAAATAATGCAGCAAATTCCTTAAATAATGCAGCAGAGTCCTTAAATAATGCAACAAAGTCCCTAAATAATGCAGCAGAGTCCTTAAATAATGAAGCAAATTCCTTAAATAATGTAGCAGAGTCCTTAAAAAATGCAACAAAATCCTTAAATAATGCAGCAGAATCCTTAATTAATGCAGCAAAGTCCTTAAATAATGCAGCAGAGTCCTTAAATACTGAAGCAGAGTCCTTAAATAATGCAACAAAGTCCTTAAATAATGCAGCAGAGTCCTTAAATAATGCAACAGAGTTCTAAAATGCTTCAGCAGAGTCCTTAAATAATGCAGCAGAGTCCTTAAATAATACAGGAGAGTCCTTAAATAATGCAACAAAGTCTTTAAATAATGCAGCAGAGTCCTTAAATACTGAAGCAGAGTCCTTAAATATTGCAGCAAAGTACTTAAATAGTGCAGCAGAGTCCTTAAATAATGCAACAAAGTCCTTAAATAATAAAGCAGAATCCTTAAATAATGCAACAAAGTCCTTAAGTAATAATGCAGAGTCCTTAAATGCCTCAGCAGAGTCATTAAATAATGCAGCAAAGTCCTTAAATAATGCTGCAGAGTCCTTAAATAATGCAACAAAGTCCATAAATAATGCAGCAGAGTCATTAAATAATGCAGCAAACTCCATAAATAATGCACCAGAGTCCTTAAATATGGAGCAAATTCCTTAAATACTGCAGCAGAGTCCTTAAATAATGCAACAAAGTTCTAAAATAATGCAGCAGAGTCCTCAAAAGCTTCAGAAGAGTCATTAAATAATGCAGCAGAGTCCTTAAATAATGCAGCAAATTCATTAAATAATGCAGCAGAGACCTTAAATAATGCAACAAAGTCTTTAAATAATGCAGCAGAGTCCTTAAATACTGAAGCAGAGTCCTTAAATATTGCAGCAAAGTACTTAAATAATGCAGCAGAGTCCTTATATAATGCAACAAAGTCCTTAAATAATGAAGCAGAATCCTTAAATAATGCAACAAAGTCCTTAAGTAATAATGCAGAGTCCTTAAATACCGCAGCAGAGTCATTAAATAATGTAGCAAAGTCCTTAAATAATGCAGCAGAG
The DNA here is from genome assembly GCF_046119375.1 of Phyllobates terribilis. Taxonomy (NCBI): domain Eukaryota; kingdom Metazoa; phylum Chordata; class Amphibia; order Anura; family Dendrobatidae; genus Phyllobates; species Phyllobates terribilis. The sequence goes on along the minus strand of NW_027362840.1, from coordinate 3,518,526 downwards.
TCCTTAAATACCGGAGCAGAGTGCTTAAATAATGCAGCAGAGTCCTTAAATAATGCAGCAGAGTTATTAAATAATGCAGCAGAGTCCTTAAATAATGCAGCAAATTCCTTAAATAATGCAGCAGAGTCCTTAAATAATGCAACAAAGTCCCTAAATAATGCAGCAGAGTCCTTAAATAATGAAGCAAATTCCTTAAATAATGTAGCAGAGTCCTTAAAAAATGCAACAAAATCCTTAAATAATGCAGCAGAATCCTTAAATAATGCAGCAAAGTCCTTAAATAATGCAGCAGAGTCCTTAAATACTGAAGCAGAGTCCTTAAATAATGCAACAAAGTCCTTAAATAATGCAGCAGAGTCCTTAAATAATGTAACAGAGTTCTAAAATGCTTCAGCAGAGTCATTAAATAATGCAGCAGAGTCCTTAAATAATGCAGCAGAGTCCTTAAATAATGCAACAAAGTCTTTAAATAATGCAGCAGCGTCCTTAAATACTGAAGCAGAGTCCTTAAATATTGCAGCAAATTACTTAAATAATGCAGCAGAGTCCTTAAATAATGCAACAAAGTCCTTAAATAATGAAGCAGAATCCTTAAATAATGCAACAAATTCCTTAAGTAATAATGCAGAGTCCTTAAATACCTCAGCAGAGTCATTAAATAATGCAGCAAAGTCCTTAAATAATGCAGCAGAGTCCTTAAATACTGCAGCAGATTGCTTAAAAAATGAAGCAGAGTCCTTAAATAATGCAGCTGAGTTATTAAATAATGCAGCAGAGTCCTTAAATAATGCAGCAAATTCCTTAAATAATGCAGCAGAGTCCTTAAATAATGCAACAAAGTCCTTAAATACCGCAGCAGAGACCTTAAATAATGCAAGAAAGTCCCTAAATAATGCAGCAGAGTCCTTAAATATGGAGCAAATTCCTTAAATACTGAAGCAGAGTCCTTAAATATTGCAAAAAAGTCCTAAAATAGTGCAGCAGAATCCTTAAATACTGCAGCAGGGTCCTTAAATATTGCAGCAAAGTACTTAAATAATGCAGCAGAGTCCTTAAATAATGCAACAAAGTCCTTAAATAATGCAGCATAGTCCTTAACTAATGCAACAAAGTCTATAAATAATGCAGCAGAGTCCTTAAATAATGCAGCAAAGTCCTTAAATACTGAAGCAGAGTCCTTAAATATTGCAGCAAAGTACTTAAATAATGCAGCAGAGTCCTTAAATAATGCAACAAAGTCCTTAAATAATGAAGCAGAATCCTTAAATAATGCAACAAAGTCCTTAAGTAATAATGCAGAGTCCTTAAATACCGCAGCAGAGTCATTAAATAATGCAGCAAAGTCCTTAAATAATGCAGCAGAGTCCTTAAATACCGGAGCAAAGTGCTTAAATAATGCAGCAGAGTCCTTAAATAATGCAGCAGAGTTATTAAATAATGCAGCAGAGTCCTTAAATAATGCAGCAAATTCCTTAAATAATGCAGCAGAGTCCTTAAATAATGAAGCAAATTCCTTAAATAATGTAGCAGAGTCCTTAAAAAATGCAACAAAATCCTTAAATAATGCAGCAGAATCCTTAAATAATGCAGCAAAGTCCTTAAATAATGCAGCAGAGTCCTTAAATACTGAAGCAGAGTCCTTAAATAATGCAACAAAGTCCTTAAATAATGCAGCAGAGTCCTTAAATAATGTAACAGAGTTCTAAAATGCTTCAGCAGAGTCATTAAATAATGCAGCAGAGTCCTTAAATAATGCAGCAGAGTCCTTAAATAATGCAACAAAGTCTTTAAATAATGCAGCAGCGTCCTTAAATACTGAAGCAGAGTCCTTAAATATTGCAGCAAATTACTTAAATAATGCAGCAGAGTCCTTAAATAATGCAACAAAGTCCTTAAATAATGAAGCAGAATCCTTAAATAATGCAACAAATTCCTTAAGTAATAATGCAGAGTCCTTAAATACCTCAGCAGAGTCATTAAATAATGCAGCAAAGTCCTTAAATAATGCAGCAGAGTCCTTAAATACTGCAGCAGATTGCTTAAAAAATGAAGCAGAGTCTTTAAATAATGCAGCTGAGTTATTAAATAATGCAGCAGAGTCCTTAAATAATGCAGCAAATTCCTTAAATAATGCAGCAGAGTCCTTAAATAATGCAACAAAGTCCCTAAATAATGCAGCAGAGTCCTTAAATAATGAAGCAAATTCCTTAAATAATGTAGCAGAGTCCTTAAAAAATGCAACAAAATCCTTAAATAATGTAGCAGAATCCTTAAATAATGCAGCAAAGTCCTTAAATAATGCAGCAGAGTCCTTAAATACTGAAGCAGAGTCCTTAAATAATGCAACAAAGTCCTTAAATAATGCAGCAAAGTCCTTAAATAATGCAACAGAGTTCTAAAATGCTTCAGCAGAGTCATTAAATAATGCAGCAGAGTCCTTAAATAATGCAGCAGAGTCCTTAAATAATGCAACAAAGTCTTTAAATAATGCAGCAGAGTCCTTAAATACTGAAGCAGAGTCCTTAAATATTGCAGCAAAGTACTTAAATAATGCAGCAGAGTCCTTAAATAATGCAACAAAGTCCTTAAATAATGAAGCAGAATCCTTAAATAATGCAACAAAGTCCTTAAGTAATAATGCAGAGTCCTTAAATACCTCAGCAGAGTCATTAAATAATGCAGCAAAGTCCTTAAATAATGCAGCAGAGTCCTTAAATACCGCAGCAGATTGCTTAAATAATGCAGCAGAGTCCTTAAATAATGCAGCTGAGTTATTATATAATGCAGCAGAGTCATTAAATAATGCAGCAAAGTCCATAAATAATGCAGCAGAGTCCTTAAATATGGAGCAAATTCCTTAAATACTGCAGCAGAGTCCTTAAATAATGCAACAAAGTTCTAAAATAATGCAGCAGAGTCCTCAAAAGCTTCAGAAGAGTCATTAAATAATGCAACAGAGTCCTTAAATAATGTAGCAAATTCATTAAATAATGCAGCAGAGACCTTAAATAATGCAATAAAGTCCTTAAATAATGCAGCTGAGTCCTTACATAATGCAACAAATTCCTTAAATAATGCAGAAGAGTCCTTAAATACCGAAGCCGATTACTTAAATAATTCAGCAAAGTCCTTAAATAATGCAGCAGAGTCCTTACATAATGCAACAAATTCCTTAAATAATGCAGAAGAGTCCTTAAATACCGAAGCCGATTACTTAAATAATTCAGCAAAGTCCTTAAATAATGCAGCAGAGTTCTTAAGTGCCACAGCAGAGTCCTTAAATACCGCAGCGGAGTGCTTAAATAATGCAGCAGAGTCCTTAAATAATGCAGCACCGTCCTTAAATAATGCAACAAAGTCTTTAAATAATGCAGCAGAGTCCTTAAATACTGAAGCAGAGTCCTTAAATATTGCAGCAAAGTACTTAAATAATGCAGCAGAGTCCTTAAATAATGCAACAAAGTCCTTAAATAATGAAGCAGAATCCTTAAATAATGCAACAAAGTCCTTAAGTAATAATGCAGAGTCCTTAAATACCGCAGCAGAGTCATTAAATAATGCAGCAAAGTCCTTAAATAATGCAGCAGAGTCCTTAAATACCGGAGCAGAGTGCTTAAATAATGCAGCAGAGTCCTTAAATAATGCAGCAGAGTTATTAAATAATGCAGCAGAGTCCTTAAATAATGCAGCAAATTCCTTAAATAATGCAGCAGAGTCCTTAAATAATGCAACAAAGTCCCTAAATAATGCAGCAGAGTCCTTAAATAATGAAGCAAATTCCTTAAATAATGTAGCAGAGTCCTTAAAAAATGCAACAAAATCCTTAAATAATGCAGCAGAATCCTTAATTAATGCAGCAAAGTCCTTAAATAATGCAGCAGAGTCCTTAAATACTGAAGCAGAGTCCTTAAATAATGCAACAAAGTCCTTAAATAATGCAGCAGAGTCCTTAAATAATGCAACAGAGTTCTAAAATGCTTCAGCAGAGTCATTAAATAATGCAGCAGAGTCCTTAAATAATACAGGAGAGTCCTTAAATAATGCAACAAAGTCTTTAAATAATGCAGCAGAGTCCTTAAATACTGAAGCAGAGTCCTTAAATATTGCAGCAAAGTACTTAAATAGTGCAGCAGAGTCCTTAAATAATGCAACAAAGTCCTTAAATAATGAAGCAGAATCCTTAAATAATGCAACAAAGTCCTTAAGTAATAATGCAGAGTCCTTAAATACCTCAGCAGAGTCCTTAAATAATGCAACAAAGTCCATAAATAATGCAGCAGAGTCATTAAATAATGCAGCAAACTCCATAAATAATGCACCAGAGTCCTTAAATATGGAGCAAATTCCTTAAATACTGCAGCAGAGTCCTTAAATAATGCAACAAAGTTCTAAAATAATGCAGCAGAGTCCTCAAAAGCTTCAGAAGAGTCATTAAATAATGCAGCAGAGTCCTTAAATAATGCAGCAAATTCATTAAATAATGCAGCAGAGACCTTAAATAATGCAACAAAGTCTTTAAATAATGCAGCAGAGTCCTTAAATACTGAAGCAGAGTCCTTAAATATTGCAGCAAAGTACTTAAATAATGCAGCAGAGTCCTTATATAATGCAACAAAGTCCTTAAATAATGAAGCAGAATCCTTAAATAATGCAACAAAGTCCTTAAGTAATAATGCAGAGTCCTTAAATACCGCAGCAGAGTCATTAAATAATGCAGCAAAGTCCTTAAATAATGCAGCAGAGTCCTTAAATACCGGAGCAGAGTGCTTAAATAATGCAGCAGAGTCCTTAAATAATGCAGCAGAGTTATTAAATAATGCAGCAGAGTCCTTAAATAATGCAGCAAATTCCTTAAATAATGCAGCAGAGTCCTTAAATAATGCAACAAAGTCCCTAAATAATGCAGCAGAGTCCTTAAATAATGAAGCAAATTCCTTAAATAATGTAGCAGAGTCCTTAAAAAATGCAACAAAATCCTTAAATAATGCAGCAGAATCCTTAAATAATAATAATGCAGCAGAGTCCTTAAATACTGAAGCAGAGTCCTTAAATAATGCAACAAAGTCCTTAAATAATGCAGCAGAGTCCTTAAATAATGTAACAGAGTTCTAAAATGCTTCAGCAGAGTCATTAAATAATGCAGCAGAGTCCTTAAATAATGCAGCAGAGTCCTTAAATAATGCAACAAAGTCTTTAAATAATGCAGCAGCGTCCTTAAATACTGAAGCAGAGTCCTTAAATATTGCAGCAAATTACTTAAATAATGCAGCAGAGTCCTTAAATAATGCAACAAAGTCCTTAAATAATGAAGCAGAATCCTTAAATAATGCAACAAATTCCTTAAGTAATAATGCAGAGTCCTTAAATACCTCAGCAGAGTCATTAAATAATGCAGCAAAGTCCTTAAATAATGCAGCAGAGTCCTTAAATACTGCAGCAGATTGCTTAAAAAATGAAGCAGAGTCCTTAAATAATGCAGCTGAGTTATTAAATAATGCAGCAGAGTCCTTAAATAATGCAGCAAATTCCTTAAATAATGCAGCAGAGTCCTTAAATAATGCAACAAAGTCCTTAAATACCGCAGCAGAGACCTTAAATAATGCAAGAAAGTCCCTAAATAATGCATCAGAGTCCTTAAATATGGAGCAAATTCCTTAAATACTGAAGCAGAGTCCTTAAATATTGCAAAAAAGTCCTAAAATAGTGCAGCAGAATCCTTAAATATTGCAACAAAATCCTTAAATAATGTAGCAGAATCCTTAAATAATGCAGCAAAGTCCTTAAATAATGCAGCAGAGTCCTTAAATACCGGAGCAAAGTGCTTAAATAATGCAGCAGAGTCCTTAAATAATGCAGCAGAGTTATTAAATAATGCAGCAGAGTCCTTAAATAATGCAGCAAATTCCTTAAATAATGCAGCAGAGTCCTTAAATAATGAAGCAAATTCCTTAAATAATGTAGCAGAGTCCTTAAAAAATGCAACAAAATCCTTAAATAATGCAGCAGAATCCTTAAATAATGCAGCAAAGTCCTTAAATAATGCAGCAGAGTCCTTAAATACTGAAGCAGAGTCCTTAAATAATGCAACAAAGTCCTTAAATAATGCAGCAGAGTCCTTAAATAATGTAACAGAGTTCTAAAATGCTTCAGCAGAGTCATTAAATAATGCAGCAGAGTCCTTAAATAATGCAGCAGAGTCCTTAAATAATGCAACAAAGTCTTTAAATAATGCAGCAGAGTCCTTAAATACTGAAGCAGAGTCCTTAAATATTGCAGCAAAGTACTTAAATAATGCAGCAGAGTCCTTAAATAATGCAACAAAGTCCTTAAATAATGAAGCAGAATCCTTAAATAATGCAACAAAGTCCTTAAGTAATAATGCAGAGTCCTTAAATACCTCAGCAGAGTCATTAAATAATGCAGCAAAGTCCTTAAATAATGCAGCAGAGTCCTTAAATACCGCAGCAGATTGCTTAAATAATGCAGCAGAGTCCTTAAATAATGCAGCTGAGTTATTAAATAATGCAGCAGAGTCATTAAATAATGCAGCAAAGTCCATAAATAATGCAGCAGAGTCCTTAAATATGGAGCAAATTCCTTAAATACTGCAGCAGAGTCCTTAAATAATGCAACAAAGTTCTAAAATAATGCAGCAGAGTCCTCAAAAGCTTCAGAAGAGTCATTAAATAATGCAGCAGAGTCCTTAAATAATGTAGCAAATTCATTAAATAATGCAGCAGAGACCTTAAATAATGCAACAAAGTCCTTAAATAATGCAGCTGAGTCCTTACATAATGCAACAAATTCCTTAAATAATGCAGCAGAGTCCTTAAATACCGAAGCCGATTACTTAAATAATTCAGCAAAGTCCTTAAATAATGCAGCAGAGTTCTTAAGTGCCACAGCAGAGTCCTTAAATACCGCAGCGGAGTGCTTAAATAATGCAGCAGAGTCCTTAAATAATGCAGCACCGTCCTTAAATAATGCAACAAAGTCTTTAAATAATGCAGCAGAGTCCTTAAATACTGAAGCAGAGTCCTTAAATATTGCAGCAAAGTACTTAAATAATGCAGCAGAGTCCTTAAATAATGCAACAAAGTCCTTAAATAATGAAGCAGAATCCTTAAATAATGCAACAAAGTCCTTAAGTAATAATGCAGAGTCCTTAAATACCGCAGCAGAGTCATTAAATAATGCAGCAAAGTCCTTAAATAATGCAGCAGAGTCCTTAAATACCGGAGCAGAGTGCTTAAATAATGCAGCAGAGTCCTTAAATAATGCAGCAGAGTTATTAAATAATGCAGCAGAGTCCTTAAATAATGCAGCAAATTCCTTAAATAATGCAGCAGAGTCCTTAAATATTGCAAAAAAGTCCTAAAATAGTGCAGCAGAATCCTTAAATACTGCAGCAGGGTCCTTAAATATTGCAGCAAAGTACTTAAATAATGCAGCAGAGTCCTTAAATAATGCAACAAAGTCCTTAAATAATGCAGCATAGTCCTTAACTAATGCAACAAAGTCTAAAAATAATGCAGCAGAGTCCTTAAATAATGCAGCAAAGTCCTTAAATAATGCAGCAGAGTCCTTAGATAATGCAACAACGTCCTTAAATAATACAGCAGAGTCCTTAAATAACGCAGCAGAGTACTTAAATAATTCAGCAAAGTCCTTAAATAATGCAGCAGAGTCCATAAATAATGCAGCAGAGTCCTCAAATGCTTCAGCAGAGTGAATACATAATGCAGCAGAGTCCTTAAATAATGCAACAAAGTCCTTAAATAATGCAGCAGAGTCCTTAAATACTGAAGCAGAGTCCTTAAATTTGCAGCAAAGTCCTTAAATACCGCAGCAGAGTCATTAAATAATGCAGCAAAGTCCTTAAATAATGCAGCAGAGTCCTTAAATACCGCAGCAGATTGCTTAAATAATGTAGCAGAGTCCTTAAATAATGCAACAGAGTCCTTAAATAATGCAGCAGAGTCCTTAAATAATGCAACATAGTTCTTAAATAATGCAGCAAAGTCCTTAAATAATGCAGCAGAGTCCTTAAATACCGCAGCAGATTACTTATATAATGTAGCAGAGTCCTTAAATAATGCAACAGAGTCCTTAAATAATGCAGCAGAGTCCTCAAAAGCTTCAGAAGAGTCATTAAATAATGCAGCAGAGTCCTTAAATAATGTAGCAAATTCATTAAATAATGCAGCAGAGACCTTAAATAATGCAACAAAGTCCTTAAATAATGCAGCCGAGTCCTTAAATAATACAGCAAAGTCCTTAAATAATGCAGCAGAGTCGTTAAGTAATGCAGCAAATTACTTATATAATGCAGCAGTGTCCTTAAATAATGCAACAAAGTCCATAAATAATGAAGCAAAGTCATTAAATAATGCATCAGAGTTCTTAAATAATGCAACTAAGTCGTTAAATAATGCAGTAGAATCCTTAAATAATGCAGCAAAGTCATTGTAAAATGCAACAGAGTCCTTAAATACTGAATCAGAGTCCTTAAATAATGCATCAAAGTCCTTAAATAATGCAGCAGAGTCCTTAAATACTGCAGCAGAGTCCTTAAATAATGCAGCAGAGTCCTCAAATGCTTCCGCAAAGTCATTAAATAATGCAGCAGAGTCCTTAAATAATGCAGCAAAGTCCTTAAATAATTCAGCAGAGTCCTTAAATAATGCAACAGAGTCCTTAAATAATGCAGCAGAGTCCTTAAATAATGCAACATAGTTCTTAAATAATGCAGCAAAGTCCTTAAATAATGCAGCAGAGTCCTTAAATACCGCAGCAGATTGCTTATATAATGCAGCAGAGTCCTTAAATAATGCAGCAGAGTTATTAAATAATGCAGCAGAGTCCTTAAATAATGCAGCAAATTCCTTAAATAATGCAGCAGAGTCCTTAAATAATGCAACAAAGTCCCTAAATAATGCAGCAGAGTCCTTAAATAATGAAGCAAATTCCTTAAATAATGTAGCAGAGTCCTTAAAAAATGCAACAAAATCCTTAAGTAATGCAGCAGAATCCTTAAATAATGCAGCAAAGTCCTTAAATAATGCAGCAGAGTCCTTAAATACTGAAGCAGAGTCCTTAAATAATGCAACAAAGTCCTTAAATATTGCAGCAGAGTCCTTAAATAATGCAACAGAGTTCTAAAATGCTTCAGCAGAGTCATTAAATAATGCAGCAGAGTCCTTAAATAATGCAGCAGAGTCCTTAAATAATGCAACAAAGTCTTTAAATAATGCAGCAGAGTCCTTAAATACTGAAGCAGAGTCCTTAAATATTGCAGCAAAGTACTTAAATAATGGAGCAGAGTCCTTATATAATGCAACAAAGTCCTTAAATAATGAAGCAGAATCCTTAAATAATGCAACAAAGTGCTTAAGTAATAATGCAGAGTCCTTAAATACCTCAGCAGAGTCATTAAATAATGCAGCAAAGTCCTTAAATAATGCAGCAGAGTCCTTAAATAATGCAGCAGAGTCCTTAAATAATGCAACAAAGTCCCTAAATAATGCAGCAGAGTCCTTAAATAATGAAGCAAATTCCTTAAATAATGTAGCAGAGTCCTTAAAAAATGCAACAAAATCCTTAAATAATGCAGCAGAATCCTTAAATAATGCAGCAAAGTCCTTAAATAATGCAGCAGCGTCCTTAAATACTGAAGCAGAGTCCTTAAATAATGCAACAAAGGCCTTAAATAATGCAGCAGAGTCCTTAAGTAATGCAACAGAGTTCTAAAATGCTTCAGCAGAGTCCTTAAATAATGCAGCAGAGTCCTTAAATAATGCAACAAAGTCTTTAAATAATGCAGCATAGTCCTTAAATACTGAAGCAGAGTCCTAAAATATTGCAGCATAGTACTTAAATAATGCAGCAGAGTCCTTAAATAATGCAACAAAGTCCTTAAATAATGAAGCAGAGTCCTTAAATAATGCAACAAAGTCCTTAAATAATGAAGCAGAATTCTTAAATAATGCAACAAAGTCCTTAAGTAAAATTTGCAGAGTCCTTAAATACCGCAGCAGAGTCATTAAATAATGCAGCAAAGTCCTTAAATAATGTAGCAGAGTCCTTAAATACCGCAGCAGAGTGCTTAAATAATGCAGCAGAGTCCTTAAATAATGCAGCAGAGTTATTAAATAATGCAGCAGAGTCCTTAAATAATGCGGCAAATTCCTTAAATAATGCAGCAGAGTCCTTAAATAATGCAACAAAGTCCATAAATAATGCAGCAGAGTCATTAAATAATGCAGCAAAGTTCATAAATAATGCAGCAGAGTCCTTAAATATGGAGCAAATTCCTTAAATACTGCAGCAGAGTCCTTAAATAATGCAACAAAGTTCTAAAATAATGCAGCAGAGTCCTCAAAAGCTTCAGAAGAGTCATTAAATAATGCAGCAGAGTCCTTAAATAATGTAGCAAATTCATTAAATAATGCAGCAGAGACCTTAAATAATGCAATAAAGTCCTTAAATAATGCAGCTGAGTCCTTACATAATGCAACAAATTCCTTAAATAATGCAGCAGAGTCCTTAAATACCGAAGCCGATTACTTAAATAATTCAGCAAAGTCCTTAAATAATGCAGCAGAGTTCTTAAGTGCCACAGCAGAGTCCTTAAATACCGCAGCGGAGTGCTTAAATAATGCAGCAGAGTCCTTAAATAATGCAGCACCGTCCTTAAATAATGCAACAAAGTCTTTAAATAATGCAGCAGAGTCCTTAAATACTGAAGCAGAGTCCTTAAATATTGCAGCAAAGTACTTAAATAATGCAGCAGAGTCCTTAAATAATGCAACAAAGTCCTTAAATAATGAAGCAGAATCCTTAAATAATGCAACAAAGTCCTTAAGTAATAATGCAGAGTCCTTAAATACCGCAGCAGAGTCATTAAATAATGCAGCAAAGTCCTTAAATAATGCAGCAGAGTCCTTAAATACCGGAGCAGAGTGCTTAAATAATGCAGCAGAGTCCTTAAATAATGCAGCAGAGTTATTAAATAATGCAGCAGAGTCCTTAAATAATGCAGCAAATTCCTTAAATAATGCAGCAGAGTCCTTAAATAATGCAACAAAGTCCCTAAATAATGCAGCAGAGTCCTTAAATAATGAAGCAAATTCCTTAAATAATGTAGCAGAGTCCTTAAAAAATGCAACAAAATCCTTAAATAATGCAGCAGAATCCTTAATTAATGCAGCAAAGTCCTTAAATAATGCAGCAGAGTCCTTAAATACTGAAGCAGAGTCCTTAAATAATGCAACAAAGTCCTTAAATAATGCAGCAGAGTCCTTAAATAATGCAACAGAGTTCTAAAATGCTTCAGCAGAGTCATTAAATAATGCAGCAGAGTCCTATAAATAATACAGGAGAGTCCTTAAATAATGCAACAAAGTCTTTAAATAATGCAGCAGAGTCCTTAAATACTGAAGCAGAGTCCTTAAATATTGCAACAAAGTCCTTAAATAATGAAGCAGAATCCTTAAATAATGCAACAAAGTCCTTAAGTAATAATGCAGAGTCCTTAAATACCTCAGCAGAGTCATTAAATAATGCAGCAAAGTCCTTAAATAATGCAGCAGAGTCCTTAAATACCGCAGCAGATTGCTTAAATAATGCAGCAGAGTCCTTAAATAATGCAGCTGAGTTATTAAATAATGCAGCAGAGTCATTAAATAATGCAGCAAAGTCCATAAATAATGCAGCAGAGTCCTTAAATATGGAGCAAATTCCTTAAATACTGCAGCAGAGTCCTTAAATAATGCAACAAAGTTCTAAAATAATGCAGCAGAGTCCTCAAAAGCTTCAGAAGAGTCATTAAATAATGCAGCAGAGTCCTTAAATAATGTAGCAAATTCATTAAATAATGCAGCAGAGACCTTAAATAATGCAACAAAGTCCTTAAATAATGCAGCTGAGTCCTTACATAATGCAACAAATTCCTTAAATAATGCAGCAGAGTCCTTAAATACCGAAGCCGATTACTTAAATAATTCAGCAAAGTCGTTAAATAATGCAGCAGAGTTCTTAAGTGCCACAGCAGAGTCCTTAAATACCGCAGCGGAGTGCTTAAATAATGCAGCAGAGTCCTTAAATAATGCAGCACCGTCCTTAAATAATGCAACAAAGTCTTTAAATAATGCAGCAGAGTCCTTAAATACTGAAGCAGAGTCCTTACATATTGCAGCAAAGTACTTAAATAATGCAGCAGAGTCCTTAAATAATGCAACAAAGTCCTTAAATAATGAAGCAGAATCCTTAAATAATGCAACAAAGTCCTTAAGTAATAATGCAGAGTCCTTAAATACCGCAGCAGAGTCATTAAATAATGCAGCAAAGTCCTTAAATAATGCAGCAGAGTCCTTAAATACCGGAGCAGAGTGCTTAAATAATGCAGCAGAGTCCTTAAATAATGCAGCAGAGTTATTAAATAATGCAGCAGAGTCCTTAAATAATGCAGCAAATTCCTTAAATAATGCAGCAGAGTCCTTAAATAATGCAACAAAGTCCTTAAATACCGCAGCAGAGACCTTAAATAATGCAAGAAAGTCCCTAAATAATGCAGCAGAGTCCTTAAATATGGAGCAAATTCCTTAAATACTGAAGCAGAGTCCTTAAATATTGCAAAAAAGTCCTAAAATAGTGCAGCAGAATCCTTAAATACTGCAGCAGGGTCCTTAAATATTGCAGCAAAGTACTTAAATAATGCAGCAGAGTCCTTAAATAATGCAACAAAGTCCTTAAATAATGCAGCATAGTCCTTAACTAATGCAACAAAGTCTAAAAATAATGCAGCAGAGTACTTAAATAATTCAGCAAAGTCCTTAAATAATGCAGCAGAGTCCATAAATAATGCAGCAGAGTCCTCAAATGCTTCAGCAGAGTGAATACATAATGCAGCAGAGTCCTTAAATAATGCAACAAAGTCCTTAAATAATGCAGCAGAGTCCTTAAATACTGAAGCAGAGTCCTTAAATTTGCAGCAAAGTCCTTAAATACCGCAGCAGAGTCATTAAATAATGCAGCAAAGTCCTTAAATAATGCAGCAGAGTCATTAAATACCGCAGCAGATTGCTTAAATAATGTAGCAGAGTCCTTAAATAATGCAACAGAGTCCTTAAATAATGCAGCAGAGTCCTTAAATAATGCAACATAGTTCTTAAATAATGCAGCAAAGTCCTTAAATAATGCAGCAGAGTCCTTAAATACCGCAGCAGATTACTTATATAATGTAGCAGAGTCCTTAAATAATGCAACAGAGTCCTTAAATAATGCAGCAGAGTCCTCAAAAGCTTCAGAAGAGTCATTAAATAATGCAGCAGAGTCCTTAAATAATGTAGCAAATTCATTAAATAATGCAGCAGAGACCTTAAATAATGCAACAAAGTCCTTAAATAATGCAGCCGAGTCCTTAAATAATACAGCAAAGTCCTTAAATAATGCAGCAGAGTCGTTAAGTAATGCAGCAAATTACTTATATAATGCAGCAGTGTCCTTAAATAATGCAACAAAGTCCATAAATAATGAAGCAAAGTCATTAAATAATGCATCAGAGTCCTTAAATAATGCAACTAAGTCGTTAAATAATGCAGTAGAATCCTTAAATAATGCAGCAAAGTCATTGTAAAATGCAACAGAGTCCTTAAATACTGAATCAGAGTCCTTAAATAATGCATCAAAGTCCTTAAATAATGCAGCAGAGTCCTTAAATACTGCAGCAGAGTCCTTAAATAATGCAGCAGAGTCCTCAAATGCTTCCGCAAAGTCATTAAATAATGCAGCAGAGTCCTTAAATAATGCAGCAAAGTCCTTAAATAATTCAGCAGAGTCCTTAAATAATGCAACAGAGTCCTTAAATAATGCAGCAGAGTCCTTAAATAATGCAACATAGTTCTTAAATAATGCAGCAAAGTCCTTAAATAATGCAGCAGAGTCCTTAAATACCGCAGCAGATTGCTTATATAATGCAGCAGAGTCCTTAAATAATGCAGCAGAGTTATTAAATAATGCAGCAGAGTACTTAAATAATGCAGCAAATTCCTTAAATAATGCAGCAGAGTCCTTAAATAAAGCAACAAAGTCCCTAAATAATGCAGCAGAGTCCTTAAATAATGAAGCAAATTCCTTAAATAATGTAGCAGAGTCCTTAAAAAATGCAACAAAATCCTTAAGTAATGCAGCAGAATCCTTAAATAATGCAGCAAAGTCCTTAAATAATGCAGCAGAGTCCTTAAATACTGAAGCAGAGTCCTTAAATAATGCAACAAAGTCCTTAAATAATGCAGCAGAGTCCTTAAATAATGCAACAGAGTTCTAAAATGCTTCAGCAGAGTCATTAAATAATGCAGCAGAGTCCTTAAATAATGCAGCAGAGTCCTTAAATAATGCAACAAAGTCTTTAAATAATGCAGCAGAGTCCTTAAATACTGAAGCAGAGTCCTTAAATATTGCAGCAAAGTACTTAAATAATGGAGCAGAGTCCTTAAATAATGCAACAAAGTCCTTAAATAATGAAGCAGAATCCTTAAATAATGCAACAAAGTGCTTAAGTAATAATGCAGAGTCCTTAAATACCTCAGCAGAGTCATTAAATAATGCAGCAAAGTCCTTAAATAATGCAGCAGAGTCCTTAAATAATGCAGCAGAGTCCTTAAATAATGCAACAAAGTCCCTAAATAATGCAGCAGAGTCCTTAAATAATGAAGCAAATTCCTTAAATAATGTAGCAGAGTCCTTAAAAAATGCAACAAAATCCTTAAATAATGCAGCAGAATCCTTAAATAATGCAGCAAAGTCCTTAAATAATGCAGCAGAGTCCTTAAATACTGAAGCAGAGTCCTTAAATAATGCAACAAAGGCCTTAAATAATGCAGCAGAGTCCTTAAGTAATGCAACAGAGTTCTAAAATGCTTCAGCAGAGTCCTTAAATAATGCAGCAGAGTCCTTAAATAATGCAACAAAGTCTTTAAATAATGCAGCATAGTCCTTAAATACTGAAGCAGAGTCCTAAAATATTGCAGCATAGTACTTAAATAATGCAGCAGAGTCCTTAAATAATGAAGCAGAGTCCTTAAATAATGCAACAAAGTCCTTAAATAATGAAGCAGAATTCTTAAATAATGCAACAAAGTCCTTAAGTAAAATTTGCAGAGTCCTTAAATACCGCAGCAGAGTCATTAAATAATGCAGCAAAGTCCTTAAATAATGTAGCAGAGTCCTTAAATACCGCAGCAGAGTGCTTAAATAATGCAGCAGAGTCCTTAAATAATGCAGCAGAGTTATTAAATAATGCAGCAGAGTCCTTAAATAATGCAGCACCGTCCTTAAATAATGCAACAAAGTCTTTAAATAATGCAGCAGAGTCCTTAAATACTGAAGCAGAGTCCTTAAATATTGCAGCAAAGTACTTAAATAATGCAGCAGAGTCCTTAAATAATGCAACAAAGTCCTTAAATAATGAAGCAGAATCCTTAAATAATGCAACAAAGTCCTTAAGTAATAATGCAGAGTCCTTAAATACCGCAGCAGAGTCATTAAATAATGCAGCAAAGTCCTTAAATAATGCAGCAGAGTCCTTAAATACCGGAGCAGAGTGCTTAAATAATGCAGCAGAGTCCTTAAATAATGCAGCAGAGTTATTAAATAATGCAGCAGAGTCCTTAAATAATGCAGCAAATTCCTTAAATAATGCAGCAGAGTCCTTAAATAATGCAACAAAGTCCCTAAATAATGCAGCAGAGTCCTTAAATAATGAAGCAAATTCCTTAAATAATGTAGCAGAGTCCTTAAAAAATGCAACAAAATCCTTAAATAATGCAGCAGAATCCTTAATTAATGCAGCAAAGTCCTTAAATAATGCAGCAGAGTCCTTAAATACTGAAGCAGAGTCCTTAAATAATGCAACAAAGTCCTTAAATAATGCAGCAGAGTCCTTAAATAATGCAACAGAGTTCTAAAATGCTTCAGCAGAGTCATTAAATAATGCAGCAGAGTCCTATAAATAATACAGGAGAGTCCTTAAATAATGCAACAAAGTCTTTAAATAATGCAGCAGAGTCCTTAAATACTGAAGCAGAGTCCTTAAATATTGCAACAAAGTCCTTAAATAATGAAGCAGAATCCTTAAATAATGCAACAAAGTCCTTAAGTAATAATGCAGAGTCCTTAAATACCTCAGCAGAGTCATTAAATAATGCAGCAAAGTCCTTAAATAATGCAGCAGAGTCCTTAAATACCGCAGCAGATTGCTTAAATAATGCAGCAGAGTCCTTAAATAATGCAGCTGAGTTATTAAATAATGCAGCAGAGTCATTAAATAATGCAGCAAAGTCCATAAATAATGCAGCAGAGTCCTTAAATATGGAGCAAATTCCTTAAATACTGCAGCAGAGTCCTTAAATAATGCAACAAAGTTCTAAAATAATGCAGCAGAGTCCTCAAAAGCTTCAGAAGAGTCATTAAATAATGCAGCAGAGTCCTTAAATAATGTAGCAAATTCATTAAATAATGCAGCAGAGACCTTAAATAATGCAACAAAGTCCTTAAATAATGCAGCTGAGTCCTTACATAATGCAACAAATTCCTTAAATAATGCAGCAGAGTCCTTAAATACCGAAGCCGATTACTTAAATAATTCAGCAAAGTCCTTAAATAATGCAGCAGAGTTCTTAAGTGCCACAGCAGAGTCCTTAAATACCGCAGCGGAGTGCTTAAATAATGCAGCAGAGTCCTTAAATAATGCAGCACCATCCTTAAATAATGCAACAAAGTCTTTAAATAATGCAGCAGAGTCCTTAAATACTGAAGCAGAGTCCTTACATATTGCAGCAAAGTACTTAAATAATGCAGCAGAGTCCTTAAATAATGCAACAAAGTCCTTAAATAATGAAGCAGAATCCTTAAATAATGCAACAAAGTCCTTAAGTAATAATGCAGAGTCCTTAAATACCGCAGCAGAGTCATTAAATAATGCAGCAAAGTCCTTAAATAATGCAGCAGAGTCCTTAAATAATGCAGCAGAGTTATTAAATAATGCAGCAGAGTCCTTAAATAATGCAGCAAATTCCTTAAATAATGCAGCAGAGTCCTTAAATAATGCAACAAAGTCCTTAAATACCGCAGCAGAGACCTTAAATAATGCAAGAAAGTCCCTAAATAATGCAGCAGAGTCCTTAAATATGGAGCAAATTCCTTAAATACTGAAGCAGAGTCCTTAAATATTGCAAAAAAGTCCTAAAATAGTGCAGCAGAATCCTTAAATACTGCAGCAGGGTCCTTAAATATTGCAGCAAAGTACTTAAATAATGCAGCAGAGTCCTTAAATAATGCAACAAAGTCCTTAAATAATGCAGCATAGTCCTTAACTAATGCAACAAAGTCTAAAAATAATGCAGCAGAGTACTTAAATAATTCAGCAAAGTCCTTAAATAATGCAGCAGAGTCCATAAATAATGCAGCAGAGTCCTCAAATGCTTCAGCAGAGTGAATACATAATGCAGCAGAGTCCTTAAATAATGCAACAAAGTCCTTAAATAATGCAGCAGAGTCCTTAAATACTGAAGCAGAGTCCTTAAATTTGCAGCAAAGTCCTTAAATACCGCAGCAGAGTCATTAAATAATGCAGCAAAGTCCTTAAATAATGCAGCAGAGTCATTAAATACCGCAGCAGATTGCTTAAATAATGTAGCAGAGTCCTTAAATAATGCAACAGAGTCCTTAAATAATGCAGCAGAGTCCTTAAATAATGCAACATAGTTCTTAAATACTGCAGCAAAGTCCTTAAATAATGCAGCAGAGTCCTTATATACCGCAGCAGATTACTTATATAATGTAGCAGAGTCCTTAAATAATGCAACAGAGTCCTTAAATAATGCAGCAGAGTCCTCAAAAGCTTCAGAAGAGTCATTAAATAATGCAGCAGAGTCCTTAAATAATGTAGCAAATTCATTAAATAATGCAGCAGAGACCTTAAATAATGCAACAAAGTCCTTAAATAATGCAGCCGAGTCCTTAAATAATACAGCAAAGTCCTTAAATAATGCAGCAGAGTCGTTAAGTAATGCAGCAAATTACTTATATAATGCAGCAGTGTCCTTAAATAATGCAACAAAGTCCATAAATAATGAAGCAAAGTCATTAAATAATGCATCAGAGTCCTTAAATAATGCAACTAAGTCGTTAAATAATGCAGTAGAATCCTTAAATAATGCAGCAAAGTCATTGTAAAATGCAACAGAGTCCTTAAATACTGAATCAGAGTCCTTAAATAATGCATCAAAGTCCTTAAATAATGCAGCAGAGTCCTTAAATACTGCAGCAGAGTCCTTAAATAATGCAGCAGAGTCCTCAAATGCTTCCGCAAAGTCATTAAATAATGCAGCAGAGTCCTTAAATAATGCAGCAAAGTCCTTAAATAATTCAGCAGAGTCCTTAAATAATGCAACAGAGTCCTTAAATAATGCAGCAGAGTCCTTAAATAATGCAACATAGTTCTTAAATAATGCAGCAAAGTCCTTAAATAATGCAGCAGAGTCCTTAAATACCGCAGCAGATTGCTTATATAATGCAGCAGAGTCCTTAAATAATGCAGCAGAGTTATTAAATAATGCAGCAGAGTCCTTAAATAATGCAGCAAATTCCTTAAATAATGCAGCAGAGTCCTTAAATAATGCAACAAAGTCCCTAAATAATGCAGCAGAGTCCTTAAATAATGAAGCAAATTCCTTAAATAATGTAGCAGAGTCCTTAAAAAATGCAACAAAATCCTTAAGTAATGCAGCAGAATCCTTAAATAATGCAGCAAAGTCCTTAAATAATGCAGCAGAGTCCTTAAATACTGAAGCAGAGTCCTTAAATAATGCAACAAAGTCCTTAAATAATGCAGCAGAGTCCTTAAATAATGCAACAGAGTTCTAAAATGCTTCAGCAGAGTCATTAAATAATGCAGCAGAGTCCTTAAATAATGCAGCAGAGTCCTTAAATAATGCAACAAAGTCTTTAAATAATGCAGCAGAGTCCTTAAATACTGAAGCAGAGTCCTTAAATATTGCAGCAAAGTACTTAAATAATGGAGCAGAGTCCTTAAATAATGCAACAAAGTCCTTAAATAATGAAGCAGAATCCTTAAATAATGCAACAAAGTGCTTAAGTAATAATGCAGAGTCCTTAAATACCTCAGCAGAGTCATTAAATAATGCAGCAAAGTCCTTAAATAATGCAGCAGAGTCCTTAAATAATGCAGCAGAGTCCTTAAATAATGCAACAAAGTCCCTAAATAATGCAGCAGAGTCCTTAAATAATGAAGCAAATTCCTTAAATAATGTAGCAGAGTCCTTAAAAAATGCAACAAAATCCTTAAATAATGCAGCAGAATCCTTAAATAATGCAGCAAAGTCCTTAAATAATGCAGCAGAGTCCTTAAATACTGAAGCAGAGTCCTTAAATAATGCAACAAAGGCCTTAAATAATGCAGCAGAGTCCTTAAGTAATGCAACAGAGTTCTAAAATGCTTCAGCAGAGTCCTTAAATAATGCAGCAGAGTCCTTAAATAATGCAACAAAGTCTTTAAATAATGCAGCATAGTCCTTAAATACTGAAGCAGAGTCCTAAAATATTGCAGCATAGTACTTAAATAATGCAGCAGAGTCCTTAAATAATGAAGCAGAGTCCTTAAATAATGCAACAAAGTCCTTAAATAATGAAGCAGAATTCTTAAATAATGCAACAAAGTCCTTAAGTAAAATTTGCAGAGTCCTTAAATACCGCAGCAGAGTCATTAAATAATGCAGCAAAGTCCTTAAATAATGTAGCAGAGTCCTTAAATACCGCAGCAGAGTGCTTAAATAATGCAGCAGAGTCCTTAAATAATGCAGCAGAGTTATTAAATAATGCAGCAGAGTCCTTAAATAATGCGGCAAATTCCTTAAATAATGCAGCAGAGTCCTTAAATAATGCAACAAAGTCCATAAATAATGCAGCAGAGTCATTAAATAATGCAGCAAAGTTCATAAATAAGGCAGCAGAGTCCTTAAATATGGAGCAAATTCCTTAAATACTGCAGCAGAGTCCTTAAATAATGCAACAAAGTTCTAAAATAATGCAGCAGAGTCCTCAAAAGCTTCAGAAGAGTCATTAAATAATGCAGCAGAGTCCTTAAATAATGTAGCAAATTCATTAAATAATGCAGCAGAGACCTTAAATAATGCAATAAAGTCCTTAAATAATGCAGCTAAGTCCTTACATAATGCAACAAATTCCTTAAATAATGCAGCAGAGTCCTTAAATACCGAAGCCGATTACTTAAATAATTCAGCAAAGTCCTTAAATAATGCAGCAGAGTTCTTAAGTGCCACAGCAGAGTCCTTAAATACCGCAGCGGAGTGCTTAAATAATGCAGCAGAGTCCTTAAATAATGCAGCACCGTCCTTAAATAATGCAACAAAGTCTTTAAATAATGCAGCAGAGTCCTTAAATACTGAAGCAGAGTCCTTAAATATTGCAGCAAAGTACTTAAATAATGCAGCAGAGTCCTTAAATAATGCAACAAAGTCCTTAAATAATGAAGCAGAATCCTTAAATAATGCAACAAAGTCCTTAAGTAATAATGCAGAGTCCTTAAATACCGCAGCAGAGTCCTAAAATATTGCAGCATAGTACTTAAATAATGCAGCAGAGTCCTTAAATAATGCAACAAAGTCCTTAAATAATGAAGCAGAATTCTTAAATAATGCAACAAAGTCCTTAAGTAAAATTTGCAGAGTCCTTAAATACCGCAGCAGAGTCATTAAATAATGCAGCAAAGTCCTTAAATAATGTAGCAGAGTCCTTAAATACCGCAGCAGAGTGCTTAAATAATGCAGCAGAGTCCTTAAATAATGCAGCAGAGTTATTAAATAATGCAGCAGAGTCCTTAAATAATGCGGCAAATTCCTTAAATAATGCAGCAGAGTCCTTAAATAATGCAACAAAGTCCTTAAATAATGCAGCAGAGTCATTAAATAATGCAGCAAAGTTCATAAATAAGGCAGCAGAGTCCTTAAATATGGAGCAAATTCCTTAAATACTGCAGCAGAGTCCTTAAATAATGCAACAAAGTTCTAAAATAATGCAGCAGAGTCCTCAAAAGCTTCAGAAGAGTCATTAAATAATGCAGCAGAGTCCTTAAATAATGTAGCAAATTCATTAAATAATGCAGCAGAGACCTTAAATAATGCAATAAAGTCCTTAAATAATGCAGCTGAGTCCTTACATAATGCAACAAATTCCTTAAATAATGCAGCAGAGTCCTTAAATACCGAAGCCGATTACTTAAATAATTCAGCAAAGTCCTTAAATAATGCAGCAGAGTTCTTAAGTGCCACAGCAGAGTCCTTAAATACCGCAGCGGAGTGCTTAAATAATGCAGCAGAGTCCTTAAATAATGCAGCACCGTCCTTAAATAATGCAACAAAGTCTTTAAATAATGCAGCAGAGTCCTTAAATACTGAAGCAGAGTCCTTAAATATTGCAGCAAAGTACTTAAATAATGCAGCAGAGTCCTTAAATAATGCAACAAAGTCCTTAAATAATGAAGCAGAATCCTTAAATAATGCAACAAAGTCCTTAAGTAATAATGCAGAGTCCTTAAATACCGCAGCAGAGTCATTAAATAATGCAGCAAAGTCCTTAAATAATGCAGCAGAGTCCTTAAATACCGGAGCAGAGTGCTTAAATAATGCAGCAGAGTCCTTAAATAATGCAGCAAATTCCTTAAATAATGCAGCAGAGTCCTTAAATAATGCAACAAAGTCCCTAAATAATGCAGCAGAGTCCTTAAATAATGAAGCAAATTCCTTAAATAATGTAGCAGAGTCCTTAAAAAATGCAACAAAATCCTTAAATAATGCAGCAGAATCCTTAATTAATGCAGCAAAGTCCTTAAATAATGCAGCAGAGTCATTAAATACTGAAGCAGAGTCCTTAAATAATGCAACAAAGTCCTTAAATAATGCAGCAGAGTCCTTAAATAATGCAACAGAGTTCTAAAATGCTTCAGTAGAGTCATTAAATAATGCAGCAGAGTCCTTAAATAATACAGGAGAGTCCTTAAATAATGCAACAAAGTCTTTAAATAATGCAGCAGAGTCCTTAAATACTGAAGCAGAGTCCTTAAATATTGCAGCAAAGTACTTAAATAGTGCAGCAGAGTCCTTAAATAATGCAACAAAGTCCTTAAATAATGAAGCAGAATCCTTAAATAATGCAACAAAGTCCTTAAGTAATAATGCAGAGTCCTTAAATACCTCAGCAGAGTCATTAAATAATGCAGCAAAGTCCTTAAATAATGCTGCAGAGTCCTTAAATAATGCAACTAAGTCCATAAATAATGCAGCAGAGTCATTAAATAATGCAGCAAACTCCATAAATAATGCACCAGAGTCCTTAAATATGGAGCAAATTCCTTAAATACTGCAGCAGAGTCCTTAAATAATGCAACAAAGTTCTAAAATAATGCAGCAGAGTCCTCAAAAGCTTCAGAAGAGTCATTAAATAATGCAGCAGAGTCCTTAAATAATGCAGCAAATTCATTAAATAATGCAGCAGAGACCTTAAATAATGCAACAAAGTCTTTAAATAATGCAGCAGAGTCCTTAAATACTGAAGCAGAGTCCTTAAATATTGCAGCAAAGTACTTAAATAATGCAGCAGAGTCCTTATATAATGCAACAAAGTCCTTAAATAATGAAGCAGAATCCTTAAATAATGCAACAAAGTCCTTAAGTAATAATGCAGAGTCCTTAAATACCGCAGCAGAGTCATTAAATAATGCAGCAAAGTCCTTAAATAATGCAGCAGAGTCCTTAAATACCGGAGCAGAGTGCTTAAATAATGCAGCAGAGTCCTTAAATAATGCAGCTGAGTTATTAAATAATGCAGCAGAGTCCTTAAATAATGCAGCAAATTCCTTAAATAATGCAGCAGAGTCCTTAAATAATGCAACAAAGTCCTTAAATACCGCAGCAGAGACCTTAAATAATGCAAGAAAGTCCCTAAATAATGCAGCAGAGTCCTTAAATATGGAGCAAATTCCTTAAATACTGAAGCAGAGTCCTTAAATATTGCAAAAAAGTCCTAAAATAGTGCAGCAGAATCCTTAAATACTGCAGCAGGGTCCTTAAATATTGCAGCAAAGTACTTAAATAATGCAGCAGAGTCCTTAAATAATGCAACAAAGTCCTTAAATAATGCAGCATAGTCCTTAACTAATGCAACAAAGTCTATAAATAATGCAGCAGAGTCCTTAAATAATGCAGCAAAGTCCTTAAATACTGAAGCAGAGTCCTTAAATATTGCAGCAAAGTACTTAAATAATGCAGCAGAGTCCTTAAATAATGCAACAAAGTCCTTAAATAATGAAGCAGAATCCTTAAATAATGCAACAAAGTCCTTAAGTAATAATGCAGAGTCCTTAAATACCGCAGCAGAGTCATTAAATAATGCAGCAAAGTCCTTAAATAATGCAGCAGAGTCCTTAAATACCGGAGCAAAGTGCTTAAATAATGCAGCAGAGTCCTTAAATAATGCAGCAGAGTTATTAAATAATGCAGCAGAGTCCTTAAATAATGCAGCAAATTCCTTAAATAATGCAGCAGAGTCCTTAAATAATGCAACAAAGTCCCTAAATAATGCAGCAGAGTCCTTAAATAATGAAGCAAATTCCTTAAATAATGTAGCAGAGTCCTTAAAAAATGCAACAAAATCCTTAAATAATGCAGCAGAATCCTTAAATAATGCAGCAAAGTCCTTAAATAATGCAGCAGAGTCCTTAAATACTGAAGCAGAGTCCTTAAATAATGCAACAAAGTCCTTAAATAATGCAGCAGAGTCCTTAAATAATGTAACAGAGTTCTAAAATGCTTCAGCAGAGTCATTAAATAATGCAGCAGAGTCCTTAAATAATGCAGCAGAGTCCTTAAATAATGCAACAAAGTCTTTAAATAATGCAGCAGAGTCCTTAAATACTGAAGCAGAGTCCTTAAATATTGCAGCAAAGTACTTAAATAATGCAGCAGAGTCCTTAAATAATGCAACAAAGTCCTTAAATAATGAAGCAGAATCCTTAAATAATGCAACAAAGTCCTTAAGTAATAATGCAGAGTCCTTAAATACCTCAGCAGAGTCATTAAATAATGCAGCAAAGTCCTTAAATAATGCAGCAGAGTCCTTAAATACCGCATCAGATTGCTTAAATAATGCAGCAGAGTCCTTAAATAATGCAGCTGAGTTATTAAATAATGCAGCAGAGTCATTAAATAATGCAGCAAAGTCCATAAATAATGCAGCAGAGTCCTTAAATATGGAGCAAATTCCTTAAATACTGCAGCAGAGTCCTTAAATAATGCAACAAAGTTCTAAAATAATGCAGCAGAGTCCTCAAAAGCTTCAGAAGAGTCATTAAATAATGCAGCAGAGTCCTTAAATAATGTAGCAAATTCATTAAATAATGCAGCAGAGACCTTAAATAATGCAACAAAGTCCTTAAATAATGCAGCTGAGTCCTTACATAATGCAACAAATTCCTTAAATAATGCAGCAGAGTCCTTAAATACCGAAGCCGATTACTTAAATAATTCAGCAAAGTCCTTAAATAATGCAGCAGAGTTCTTAAGTGCCACAGCAGAGTCCTTAAATACCGCAGCGGAGTGCTTAAATAATGCAGCAGAGTCCTTAAATAATGCAGCACCGTCCTTAAATAATGCAACAAAGTCTTTAAATAATGCAGCAGAGTCCTTAAATACTGAAGCAGAGTCCTTAAATATTGCAGCAAAGTACTTAAATAATGCAGCAGAGTCCTTAAATAATGCAACAAAGTCCTTAAATAATGAAGCAGAATCCTTAAATAATGCAACAAAGTCCTTAAGTAATAATGCAGAGTCCTTAAATACCGCAGCAGAGTCATTAAATAATGCAGCAAAGTCCTTAAATAATGCAGCAGAGTCCTTAAATACCGGAGCAGAGTGCTTAAATAATGCAGCAGAGTCCTTAAATAATGCAGCAGAGTTATTAAATAATGCAGCAGAGTCCTTAAATAATGCAGCAAATTCCTTAAATAATGCAGCAGAGTCCTTAAATAATGCAACAAAGTCCTTAAATACCGCAGCAGAGACCTTAAATAATGCAAGAAAGTCCCTAAATAATGCAGCAGAGTCCTTAAATATGGAGCAAATTCCTTAAATACTGAAGCAGAGTCCTTAAATATTGCAAAAAAGTCCTAAAATAGTGCAGCAGAATCCTTAAATACTGCAGCAGGGTCCTTAAATATTGCAGCAAAGTACTTAAATAATGCAGCAGAGTCCTTAAATAATGCAACAAAGTCCTTAAATAATGCAGCATAGTCCTTAACTAATGCAACAAAGTCTAAAAATAATGCAGCAGAGTCCTTAAATAATGCAGCAAAGTCCTTAAATAATGCAGCAGAGTCCTTAGATAATGCAACAACGTCCTTAAATAATACAGCAGAGTCCTTAAATAACGCAGCAGAGTACTTAAATAATTCAGCAAAGTCCTTAAATAATGCAGCAGAGTCCATAAATAATGCAGCAGAGTCCTCAAATGCTTCAGCAGAGTGAATACATAATGCAGCAGAGTCCTTAAATAATGCAACAAAGTCCTTAAATAATGCAGCAGAGTCCTTAAATACTGAAGCAGAGTCCTTAAATTTGCAGCAAAGTCCTTAAATACCGCAGCAGAGTCATTAAATAATGCAGCAAAGTCCTTAAATAATGCAGCAGAGTCCTTAAATACCGCAGCAGATTGCTTAAATAATGTAGCAGAGTCCTTAAATAATGCAACAGAGTCCTTAAATAATGCAGCAGAGTCCTTAAATAATGCAACATAGTTCTTAAATAATGCAGCAAAGTCCTTAAATAATGCAGCAGAGTCCTTAAATACCGCAGCAGATTACTTATATAATGTAGCAGAGTCCTTAAATAATGCAACAGAGTCCTTAAATAATGCAGCAGAGTCCTCAAAAGCTTCAGAAGAGTCATTAAATAATGCAGCAGAGTCCTTAAATAATGTAGCAAATTCATTAAATAATGCAGCAGAGACCTTAAATAATGCAACAAAGTCCTTAAATAATGCAGCCGAGTCCTTAAATAATACAGCAAAGTCCTTAAATAATGCAGCAGAGTCGTTAAGCAATGCAGCAAATTACTTATATAATGCAGCAGTGTCCTTAAATAATGCAACAAAGTCCATAAATAATGAAGCAAAGTCATTAAATAATGCATCAGAGTCCTTAAATAATGCAACTAAGTCGTTAAATAATGCAGTAGAATCCTTAAATAATGCAGCAAAGTCATTGTAAAATGCAACAGAGTCCTTAAATACTGAATCAGAGTCCTTAAATAATGCATCAAAGTCCTTAAATAATGCAGCAGAGTCCTTAAATACTGCAGCAGAGTCTTTAAATAATGCAGCAGAGTCCTCAAATGCTTCCGCAAAGTCATTAAATAATGCAGCAGAGTCCTTAAATAATGCAGCAAAGTCCTTAAATAATTCAGCAGAGTCCTTAAATAATGCAACAGAGTCCTTAAATAATGCAGCAGAGTCCTTAAATAATGCAACATAGTTCTTAAATAATGCAGCAAAGTCCTTAAATAATGCAGCAGAGTCCTTAAATACCGCAGCAGATTGCTTATATAATGCAGCAGAGTCCTTAAATAATGCAGCAGAGTTATTAAATAATGCAGCAGAGTCCTTAAATAATGCAGCAAATTCCTTAAATAATGCAGCAGAGTCCTTAAATAATGCAACAAAGTCCCTAAATAATGCAGCAGAGTCCTTAAATAATGAAGCAAATTCCTTAAATAATGTAGCAGAGTCCTTAAAAAATGCAACAAAATCCTTAAGTAATGCAGCAGAATCCTTAAATAATGCAGCAAAGTCCTTAAATAATGCAGCAGAGTCCTTAAATACTGAAGCAGAGTCCTTAAATAATGCAACAAAGTCCTTAAATAATGCAGCAGAGTCCTTAAATAATGCAACAGAGTTCTAAAATGCTTCAGCAGAGTCATTAAATAATGCAGCAGAGTCCTTAAATAATGCAGCAGAGTCCTTAAATAATGCAACAAAGTCTTTAAATAATGCAGCAGAGTCCTTAAATACTGAAGCAGAGTCCTTAAATATTGCAGCAAAGTACTTAAATAATGGAGCAGAGTCCTTAAATAATGCAACAAAGTCCTTAAATAATGAAGCAGAATCCTTAAATAATGCAACAAAGTGCTTAAGTAATAATGCAGAGTCCTTAAATACCTCAGCAGAGTCATTAAATAATGCAGCAAAGTCCTTAAATAATGCAGCAGAGTCCTTAAATAATGCAGCAGAGTCCTTAAATAATGCAACAAAGTCCCTAAATAATGCAGCAGAGTCCTTAAATAATGAAGCAAATTCCTTAAATAATGTAGCAGAGTCCTTAAAAAATGCAACAAAATCCTTAAATAATGCAGCAGAATCCTTAAATAATGCAGCAAAGTCCTTAAATAATGCAGCAGAGTCCTTAAATACTGAAGCAGAGTCCTTAAATAATGCAACAAAGGCCTTAAATAATGCAGCAGAGTCCTTAAGTAATGCAACAGAGTTCTAAAATGCTTCAGCAGAGTCCTTAAATAATGCAGCAGAGTCCTTAAATAATGCAACAAAGTCTTTAAATAATGCAGCATAGTCCTTAAATACTGAAGCAGAGTCCTAAAATATTGCAGCAAAGTACTTAAATAATGCAGCAGAGTCCTTAAATAATGCAACAAAGTCCTTAAATAATGAAGCAGAGTCCTTAAATAATGCAACAAAGTCCTTAAATAATGAAGCAGAATTCTTAAATAATGCAAAAAAGTCCTTAAGTAAAATTTGCAGAGTCCTTAAATACCGCAGCAGAGTCATTAAATAATGCAGCAAAGTCCTTAAATAATGTAGCAGAGTCCTTAAATACCGCAGCAGAGTGCTTAAATAATGCAGCAGAGTCCTTAAATAATGCAGCAGAGTTATTAAATAATGCAGCAGAGTCCTTAAATAATGCGGCAAATTCCTTAAATAATGCAGCAGAGTCCTTAAATAATGCAACAAAGTCCATAAATAATGCAGCAGAGTCATTAAATAATGCAGCAAATTTCATAAATAATGCAGCAGAGTCCTTAAATATGGAGCAAATTCCATAAATACTGCAGCAGAGTCCTTAAATAATGCTACAAAGTTCTAAAATAATGCAGCAGAGTCCTCAAAAGCTTCAGAAGAGTCATTAAATAATGCAGCAGAGTCCTTAAATAATGTAGCAAATTCATTAAATAATGCAGCAGAGACCTTAAATAATGCAACAAAGTCCTTAAATAATGCAGCCGAGTCCTTACATAATGCAACAAATTCCATAAATAATGCAGCAGAGTCCTTAAATACCGAAGCCGATTACTTAAATAATTCAGCAAAGTCCTTAAATAATGCAGCAGAGTTCTTAAGTGCCACAGCAGAGTCCTTAAATACCGCAGCGGAGTGTTAAATTATGCAGCAGAGTCCTTAAATAATGCAGCACCGTCCTTAAATAATGCAACAAAGTCTTTAAATAATGCAGCAGAGTCCTTAAATACTGAAGCAGAGTCCTTAAATATTGCAGCAAAGTACTTAAATAATGCAGCAGAGTCCTTAAATAATGCAACAAAGTCCTTAAATAATGAAGCAGAATCCTTAAATAATGCAACAAAGTCCTTAAGTAATAATGCAGAGTCCTTAAATACCGCAGCAGAGTCATTAAATAATGCAGCAAAGTCCTTAAATAATGCAGCAGAGTCCTTAAATACCGGAGCAGAGTGCTTAAATAATGCAGCAGAGTCCTTAAATAATGCAGCAGAGTTATTAAATAATGCAGCAGAGTCCTTAAATAATGCAGCAAATTCCTTAAATAATGCAGCAGAGTCCTTAAATAATGCAACAAAGTCCCTAAATAATGCAGCAGAGTCCTTAAATAATGAAGCAAATTCCTTAAATAATGTAGCAGAGTCCTTAAAAAATGCAACAAAATCCTTAAATAATGCAGCAGAATCCTTAAATAATGCAGCAAAGTCCTTAAATAATGCAGCAGAGTCCTTAAATACTGAAGCAGAGTCCTTAAATAATGCAAAAAAGTCCTTAAATTATGCAGCAGAGTCCTTAAATAATGCAACTGAGTTCTAAAATGCTTCAGCAGAGTCATTAAATAATGCAGCAGAGTCCTTAAATAATGCAGCAGAGTCCTTAAATAATGCAACAAAGTCTTTAAATAATGCAGCAGAGTCCTTAAATACTGAAGCAGAGTCCTTAAATATTGCAGCAAAGTACTTAAATAATGGAGCAGAGTCCTTAAATAATGCAATAAAGTCCTTAAATAATGAAGCAGAATCCTTAAATAATGCAACAAAGTGCTTAAGTAATAATGCAGAGTCCTTAAATACCTCAGCAGAGTCATTAAATAATGCAGCAAAGTCCTTAAATAATGCAGCAGAGTCCTTAAATAATGCAACAAAGTCCATAAATAATGCAGCAGAGTCATTAAGTAATGCAGCAAAGTCCATAAATAATGCAGCAGAGTCCTTAAATATGGAGCAAATTCCTTAAATACTGCAGCAGAGTCCTTAAATAATGCAACAAAGTTCTAAAATAATGCAGCAGAGTCCTCAAAAGCTTCAGAAGAGTCATTAAATAATGCAGCAGAGTCCTTAAATAATGTAGCAAATTCATTAAATAATGCAGCAGAGACCTTAAATAATGCAACATAGTCCTTAAATAATGCAGCCGAGTCCTTACATAATGCAACAAATTCATTAAATAATGCAGCAGAGTCCTTAAATACCGCAGCCGATTACTTAAATAATTCAGCAAAGTCCTTAAATAATGCAGCAGAGTTCTTAAGTGCCACAGCAGAGTCCTTAAATACCGCAGCGGAGTGCTTAAATAATGCAGCAGAGTCCTTAAATAATGCAGCACCGTCCTTAAATAATGCAACAAAGTCTTTAAATAATGCAGCAGAGTCCTTAAATACTGAAGCAGAGTCCTTAAATATTGCAGCAAAGTACTTAAATATTGCCGCAGAGTCCTTATATAATGCAACAAAGTCCTTAAATAATGAAGCAGAATCCTTAAATAATGCAACAAAGTCCTTAAGTAATAATGCAGAGTCCTTAAATACCGCAGCAGAGTCATTAAATAATGCAGCAAAGTCCTTAAATAATGCAGCAGAGTCCTTAAATACCGCAGCAGATTGCTTAAATAATGCAGCAGAGTCCTTAAATAATGCAGCTGAGTTATTAAATAATGCAGCAGAGTACTTAAATAATTCAGCAAAGTCCTTAAATAATGCAGCAGAGTCCATAAATAATGCAGCAGAGTCCTCAAATGCTTCAGCAGAGTGAATACATAATGCAGCAGAGTCCTTAAATAATGCAACAAAGTCGTTAAATAATGCAGCAGAGTCCTTAGATAATGCAACAACGTCCTTAAATAATGCAGCAGAGTCCTTAAATAACGCAGCAGAGTACTTAAATAATTCAGCAAAGTCCTTAAATAATGCAGCAGAGTCCATAAATAATGCAGCAGAGTCCTCAAATGCTTCAGCAGAGTGAATACATAATGCAGCAGAGTCCTTAAATAATGCAACAAAGTCGTTAAATAATGCAGCAGAGTCCTTAAATACTGAAGCAGAGTCCTTAAATTTGCAGCAAGGTCCTTAAATACCGCAGCAGAGTCATTAAATAATGCAGCAAAGTCCTTAAATAATGCAGCAGAGTCCTTAAATACCGCAGCAGATTGCTTAAATAATGTAGCAGAGTCCTTAAATAATGCAACAGAGTCCTTAAATAATGCAGCAGAGTCCTTAAATAATGCAACATAGTTCTTAAATAATGCAGCAAAGACCTTAAATAATGCAGCAGAGTCCTTAAATACCGCAGCAGATTGCTTATATAATGTAGCAGAGTCCTTAAATAATGCAACAGAGTCCTTAAATAATGCAGCAGAGTCCTCAAAAGTTTCAGTAGAGTCATTAAATAATGCAGCAGTGTCCTTAAATAATGTAGCAAATTCATTAAAAAATGCAGCAGAGACCTTAAATAATGCAACAAAGTCCTTAAATAATGCAGCCGAGTGCTTAAATAATACAGCAAAGTCCTTAAATAATGCAGCAGAGTCGTTAAGTAATGCAGCAAATTACTTAAATAATGCTGCAGTGTCCTTAAATATTGCAACAAAGTCCATAAATAATGAAGCAAAGTCCTTAAATAATGCATCAGAGTCCTTAAATACCGCAGCAGTGACCTTAAATAATGATAGAAAGTCCCTAAATAATGCAGTAGAGTCCTTAAATACTGAAGCAGAGTCCTAAAATAATGCAGCTAATTCCTTAAATAATGCAGTAGAGTCCTTAAATACCGCAGCAGAGTCCTTAAATATTTCAGCAAAGTCCTTAAATAATGCAGCAGAGTCCTTAAATTTTACAGCAGAGTCCTTAAGTGCCACAGCAGAGTCCTTAAATACCGCAGCAGAGTGCTTAAATAATGCAGCAGAGTCCTTAAATAATGCAGCAAAGTCCTTAAATACTGAAGCAGAGTCCTTAAATATTGCAACAAAGTCCTAAAATAATGCAGCAGAGTGCTTAAATACTGAAGCAGAGTCCTTAAATAATGCAGCAAATTCCTTAAATAATGCATCAGAGTCCTTAAATAATGCAACTAAGTCGTTAAATAATGCAGTAGAATTCTTAAATAATGCAGCAAAGTCATTGTAAAATGCAGCAGAGTCCTAAAATACTGAATCAGAGTCCTTAAATAATGCATCAAAGTCCTTAAATAATGCAGCAGAGTCCTTAAATACTGCAGCAGAGTCCTTAAATAATGCAGCAGAGTCCTCAAATACTTCCGCAAAGTCATTAAATAATGCAGCAGAGTCCTTAAATACCGCAGCAGATTGCTTATATAATGTAGCAGAGTCCTTAAATAATGCAACAGAGTCCTTAAATAATGCAGCAGAGTCCTCAAAAGCTTCAGAATAGTCATTAAATAATGCAGCAGAGTCCTTAAATAATGTAGCAAATTCATTAAATAATGCAGCAGAGACCTTAAATAATGCAACAAAGTCCTTAAATAATGCAGCCGAGTCCTTAAATAATACAGCAAAGTCCTTAAATAATGCAGCAGAGTTGTTAAGTAATGCAGCAAATTACTTAAATAATGCAGCAGTGTCCTTAAATAATGCAACAAAGTCCATAAATAATGAAGCAAAGTCCTTAAATAATGCATCAGAGTCCTTAAATACTGCAGCAGAGACCTTAAATAATGCAAGAAAGTCCCTAAATAATGCAGCAGAGTCCTTAAATATGGAGCAAATTCCTTAAATACTGAAGCAGAGTCCTTAAATATTGCAAAAAAGTCCTAAAATAGTGCAGCAGAATCCTTAAATACTGCAGCAGGGTCCTTAAATATTGCAGCAAAGTACTTAAATAATGCAGCAGAGTCCTTAAATAATGCAACAAAGTCCTTAAATAATGCAGCATAGTCCTTAACTAATGCAACAAAGTCTATAAATAATGCAGCAGAGTCCTTAAATACTGAAGCAGAGTCCTTAAATATTGCAGCAAAGTACTTAAATAATGCAGCAGAGTCCTTAAATAATGCAACAAAGTCCTTAAATAATGAAGCAGAATCCTTAAATAATGCAACAAAGTCCTTAAGTAATAATGCAGAGTCCTTAAATACCGCAGCAGAGTCATTAAATAATGCAGCAAAGTCCTTAAATAATGCAGCAGAGTCCTTAAATACCGGAGCAGAGTGCTTAAATAATGCAGCAGAGTCCTTAAATAATGCAGCAGAGTTATTAAATAATGCAGCAGAGTCCTTAAATAATGCAGCAAATTCCTTAAATAATGCAGCAGAGTCCTTAAATAATGCAACAAAGTCCTTAAATAATGCAGCATAGTCCTTAACTAATGCAACAAAGTCTATAAATAATGCAGCAGAGTCCTTAAATACTGAAGCAGAGTCCTTAAATATTGCAGCAAAGTACTTAAATAATGCAGCAGAGTCCTTAAATAATGCAACAAAGTCCTTAAATAATGAAGCAGAATCCTTAAATAATGCAACAAAGTCCTTAAGTAATAATGCAGAGTCCTTAAATACCGCAGCAGAGTCATTAAATAATGCAGCAAAGTCCTTAAATAATGCAGCAGAGTCCTTAAATACCGGAGCAGAGTGCTTAAATAATGCAGCAGAGTCCTTAAATAATGCAGCAGAGTTATTAAATAATGCAGCAGAGTCCTTAAATAATGCAGCAAATTCCTTAAATAATGCAGCAGAGTCCTTAAATAATGCAACAAAGTCCCTAAATAATGCAGCAGAGTCCTTAAATAATGAAGCAAATTCCTTAAATAATCTAGCAGAGTCCTTAAAAAATGCAACAAAATCCTTAAATAATGCAGCAGAATCCTTAAATAATGCAGCAAAGTCCTTAAATAATGCAGCAGAGTCCTTAAATACTGAAGCAGAGTCCTTAAATAATGCAAAACAGTCCTTAAATAATGCAGCAGAGTCCTTAAATAATGCAACTGAGTTCTAAAATGCTTCAGCAGAGTCATTAAATAATGCAGCAGAGTCCTTAAATAATGCAGCAGAGTCCTTAAATAATGCAACAAAGTCTTTAAATAATGCAGCAGAGTCCTTAAATACTGAAGCAGAGTCCTTAAATATTGCAGCAAAGTACTTAAATAATGGAGCAGAGTCCTTAAATAATGCAACAAAGTCCTTAAATAATGAAGCAGAATCCTTAAATAATGCAACAAAGTGCTTAAGTAATAATGCAGAGTCCTTAAATACCTCAGCAGAGTCATTAAATAATGCAGCAAAGTCCTTAAATAATGCAGCAGAGTCCTTAAATAATGCAACAAAGTCCATAAATAATGCAGCAGAGTCATTAAATAATGCAGCAAAGTCCATAAATAATGCAGCAGAGTCCTTAAATATGGAGCAAATTCCTTAAATACTGCAGCAGAGTCCTTAAATAATGCAACAAAGTTCTAAAATAATGCAGCAGAGTCCTCAAAAGCTTCAGAAGAGTCATTAAATAATGCAGCAGAGTCCTTAAATAATGTAGCAAATTCATTAAATAATGCAGCAGAGACCTTAAATAATGCAACATAGTCCTTAAATAATGCAGCCGAGTCCTTACATAATGCAACAAATTCATTAAATAATGCAGCAGAGTCCTTAAATACCGCAGCCGATTACTTAAATAATTCAGCAAAGTCCTTAAATAATGCAGCAGAGATCTTAAGTGCCACAGCAGAGTCCTTAAATACCGCAGCGGAGTGCTTAAATAATGCAGCAGAGTCCTTAAATAATGCAGCACCGTCCTTAAATAATGCAACAAAGTCTTTAAATAATGCAGCAGAGTCCTTAAATACTGAAGCAGAGTCCTTAAATATTGCAGCAAAGTACTTAAATAATGCAGCAGAGTCCTTATATAATGCAACAAAGTCCTTAAATAATGAAGCAGAATCCTTAAATAATGCAACAAAGTACTTAAGTAATAATGCAGAGTCCTTAAATACCGCAGCAGAGTCATTAAATAATGCAGCAAAGTCCTTAAATAATGCAGCAGAGTCCATAAATACCGGAGCAGAGTGCTTAAATAATGCAGCAGAGTCCTTAAATAATGCAGCAGAGTTATTAAATAATGCAGCAGAGTCCTTAAATAATGCAGCACATTCCTTAAATAATGCAGCAGAGTCCTTAAATAATGCAACAAAGTCCCTAAATAATGCAGCAGAGTCCTTAAATAATGAAGCAAATTCCTTAAATAATGTAGCAGAGTCCTTAAAAAATGCAACAAAATCCTTAAATAATGCAGCAGAATCCTTAAATAATGCAGCAAAGTCCTTAAATAATGCAGCAGAGTCCTTAAATACTGAAGCAGAGTCCTTAAATAATGCAACAAAGTCCTTAAATAATGCAGCAGAGTCCTTAAATAATGTAACAGAGTTCTAAAATGCTTCAGCAGAGTCATTAAATAATGCAGCAGAGTCCTTAAATAATGCAGCAGAGTCCTTAAATAATGCAACAAAGTCTTTAAATAATGCAGCAGAGTCCTTAAATACTGAAGCAGAGTCCTTAAATATTGCAGCAAAGTACTTAAATAATGCAGCAGAGTCCTTAAATAATGCAACAAAGTCCTTAAATAATGAAGCAGAATCCTTAAATAATGCAACAAATTCCTTAAGTAATAATGCAGAGTCCTTAAATACCTCAGCAGAGTCATTAAATAATGCAGCAAAGTCCTTAAATAATGCAGCAAAGTCCTTAAATAATGCAGCAGAGTCATTAAATACCGCAGCAGATTGCTTATATAATGTAGCAGAGTAATTAAATAATGCAACAGAGTCCTTAAATAATGCAGCAGAGTCCTCAAAAGCTTCAGAAGAGTCATTAAATAATGCAGCAGTGTCCTTAAATAATGTAGCAAATTCATTAAATAATGCAGCAGAGACCTTAAATAATGCAACAAAGTCCTTAAATAATGCAGCCGAGTCCTTAAATAATACAGCAAAGTCCTTAAATAATGCAGCAGAGTCGTTAAGTAATGCAGCAAATTACTTAAATAATGCAGCAGTGTCCTTAAATAATGCAACAAAGTCCATAAATAATGAAGCAAAGTCCTTAAATAATGCATCAGAGTCCTTAAATACCGCAGCAGAGACCTTAAATAATGCAAGAAAGTTCCTAAATAATGCAGCAGAGTCCTTAAATATGGAGCAAATTCCTTAAATACTGAAGCAGAGTCCTTAAATATTGCAAAAAAGTCCTAAAATAGTGCAGCAGAATCCTTAAATACTGCAGCAGGGTCCTTAAATATTGCAGCAAAGTACTTAAATAATGCAGCAGAGTCCTTAAATAATGCAACAAAGTCCTTAAATAATGCAGCATAGTCCTTAACTAATGCAACAAAGTCTATAAATAATGCAGCAGAGTCCTTGCAGCAAAGTCCTTAAATAATGCAGCAGAGTCCTTAGATAATGCAACAACGTCCTTAAATAATGCAGCAGAGTCCTTAAATAACGCAGCAGAGTATTTAAATAATTCAGCAAAGTCCTTAAATAATGCAGCAGAGTCCATAAATAATGCAGCAGAGTCCTCAAATGCTTCAGCAGAGTGGATACATAATGCAGCAGAGTCCTTAAATAATGCAACAAAGTCCTTAAATAATGCAGCAGAGTCCTTAAATACTGAAGCAGAGTCCTTAAATTTGCAGCAAAGTCCTTAAATACCGCAGCAGAGTCATTAAATAATGCAGCAAAGTCCTTAAATAATGCAGCAGAGTCCTTAAATACCGCAGCAGATTGCTTAAATAATGTAGCAGAGTCCTTAAATAATGCAACAGAGTCCTTAAATAATGCAGCAGAGTCCTTAAATAATGCAACATAGTCCTTAAATAATGTAGCAAATTCATTAAATAATGCAGCAGAGACCTTAAATAATGCAACAAAGTCCTTAAATAATGCAGCCGAGTCCTTAAATAATACAGCAAAGTCCTTAAATAATGCAGCAGAGTCGTTAAGTAATGCAGCAAATTACTTCAATAATGCAGCAGTGTCCTTAAATAATGCAACAAAGTCCATAAATAATGAAGCAAAGTCCTTAAATAATGCATCAGAGTCCTTAAATACCGCAGCAGAGACCTTAAATAATGCAAGAAAATCCCTAAATAATGCAGTAGAGTCCTTAAATACTGAAGCAGAGTCCTAAAATAATGCAGCTAATTCCTTAAATAATGCAGTAGAGTCCTTAAATACCACAGCAGAGTCCTTAAATAATTCAGCAAAGTCCTTAAATAATGCAGCAGAGTCCTTAAATTTTACAGCAGAGTCCTTAAGTGCCACAGCAGAGTCCTTAAATACCGCAGCAGAGTGCTTAAATAATGCAGCAGAGTCCTTAAATAATGCAGCAAAGTCCTTAAATACTGAAGCAGAGTCCTTAAATATTGCAACAAAGTCCTAAAATAATGCAGCAGAGTGCTTAAATACTGAAGCAGAGTCCTTAAATAATGCAGCAAATTCCTTAAATAATGCATCAGAGTCCTTAAATAATGCAACTAAGTCGTTAAATAATGCAGTAGAATCTTTAAATAATGCAGCAAAGTCATTGTAAAATGCAGCAGACTCCTTAAATACTGAATCAGAGTCCTTAAATAATGCATCAAAGTCCTTAAATAATGCAGCAGAGTCCTTAAATAATGCAGCAAAGTCCTTAAATAATTCAGCAGAGTCCTTAAATAATGCAACAAAGTCCTTAAATAATGCAGCAGAGTCCTTAAATAATGCAGCAAAGTCCTTAAATAATGCAGCAGAGTCCTTAAATAATGCAACAAAGTCCTTAAATAATGCAGCAGAGTCCTTAAATAATGCAGCAAAGTCCTTAAATAATGCAGTAGAGTCCTTAAATAATGCAACAAAGTCCTTAAATAATGCAGCAGAGTACTTAAATAATGCAGCAGAGTCCTTAAGTGCCGCAGAAGAGTCCTTAAATACCGCAGCGGAGTGTTTAAATAATGCAGCAGAATCCTTAAATAATGCAGCACCGTCCTTAAATATTGCAGCAAAGTCCTTAAATACTGAAACAGAGTCCTTAAATATTGCAAAAAAGTCCTAAAATAATGCAGCAGAATCCTTAAATACCGCAGCAGAGTCCTTAAATATTGCAGCAAAGTACTTAAATAATGCAGCAGAGTCCTTAAATAATGCAACAAAGTCCTTAAATAATGCAGCATAGTCCTTAACCAATGCAACAAAGTCTATAAATAATGCAGCAGAGTCCTTAAATAATGCAGCAAAGTCCGTAAATGATGCAGCAGAGTCCTTAGATAATGCAACAACGTCCTTAAATAATGCAGCAGAGTCCTTAAATACCGCAGCAGAGTACTTAAATAATTCAGCAAAGTCCTTAAATAATGCAGCAGAGTCCTTAAATAATGCAGCAGAGTCCTCAAATGCTTCAGCAGAGTGAATACATAATGCAGCAGAGTCCTTAAATAATGCAACAAAGTCCTTAAATAATGCAGCAAAGTCCTTAAATAAAGCAGCAGAGTCCTTAAATAATGCAACAAAGTCCTTAAATAATGCAGCAGAGTCCTTAAATACTGAAGCAGTGTCCTTAACTTTGCAGCAAAGTCCTTAAATACCGCAGCAGAGTCATTAAATAATGCAGCAAAGTCCTTAAATAATGCAGCAGAGTCCTTAAATACCGCAGCAGATTGCTTAAATAATGTAGCAGAGTCCTTAAATAATGCAACAGAGTCCTTAAATAATGCAGCAAAGTCCTTAAATAACGCAACAAAGTCCTTAAATAATGCAGCAGAGTCCTTAAATACTGAAGCAGAGTCCTTAAATATTGCAGCAAAGTTCTTAAATAATGCAGCAGAGTCCTTAAATACCGCAGCAGAGTCCTTAAATATTGCAGCAAAGTACTTAAATATTGCAGCAGAGTCCTTAAATAATGCAACAAAGTCCTTAAGTAATAATGCAGAGTCCTTAAATACCGCAGCAGAGTCATTAAATAATGCAGCAAAAGTCCTCAAATGCTTCAGCAGAGTCATGAAATAATGCAGCATAGCCCTTAAATAATGCAGCAAATTCATTTAATAATGCAGCAGAGACCTTAAATAATGCAACAAAGTCCTTAAATAATGCAGCAGAGTCCTTAAATAATGCAGCAGAGTTATTAAATAATGCAGCAGAGTCCTTAAATAATGCAGCAAATTCCTTAAATAATGCAGCAGAGTCCTTAAATAATGCAACAAAGTCCCTAAATAATGCAGCAGAGTCCTTAAATAATGAAGCAAATTCCTTAAATAATGTAGCAGAGTCCTTAAAAAATGCAACAAAATCCTTAAATAATGCAGCAGAATCCTTAAATAATGCAGCAAAGTCCTTAAATAATGCAGCAGAGTCCTTAAATACTGAAGCAGAGTCCTTAAATAATGCAACAAAGTCCTTAAATAATGCAGCAGAGTCCTTAAATAATGTAACAGAGTTCTAAAATGCTTCAGCAGAGTCATTAAATAATGCAGCAGAGTCCTTAAATAATGCAGCAGAGTCCTTAAATAATGCAACAAAGTCTTTAAATAATGCAGCAGAGTCCTTAAATACTGAAGCAGAGTCCTTAAATATTGCAGCAAAGTACTTAAATAATGCAGCAGAGTCCTTAAATAATGGAACAAAGTCGTTAAATAATGAAGCAGAATCCTTAAATAATGCAACAAAGTCCTTAAGTAATAATGCAGAGTCCTTAAATACCTCAGCAGAGTCATTAAATAATGCAGCAAAGTCCTTAAATAATGCAGCAGAGTCCTTAAATACCGCAGCAGATTGCTTAAATAATGCAGCAGAGTCCTTAAATAATGCAGCTGAGTTATTAAATAATGCAGCAGAGTCATTAAATAATGCAGCAAAGTCCATAAATAATGCAGCAGAGTCCTTAAATATGGAGCAAATTCCTTAAATACTGCAGCAGAGTCCTTAAATAATGCAACAAAGTTCTAAAATAATGCAGCAGAGTCCTCAAAAGCTTCAGAAGAGTCATTAAATAATGCAGCAGAGTCCTTAAATAATGTAGCAAATTCATTAAATAATGCAGCAGAGACCTTAAATAATGCAACAAAGTCCTTAAATAATGCAGCTGAGTCCTTACATAATGCAACAAAGTCCTTAAATAATGCAGCAGAGTCCTTAAATACCGCAGCAGATTGCTTAAATAATGTAGCAGAGTCCTTAAATAATGCAACAGAGTCCTTAAATAATGCAACATAGTTCTTAAATAATGCAGCAAAGTCCTTAAATAATGCAGCAGAGTCATTAAATACCGCAGCAGATTGCTTATATAATGTAGCAGAGTAATTAAATAATGCAACAGAGTCCTTAAATAATGCAGCAGAGTCCTCAAAAGCTTCAGAAGAGTCATTAAATAATGCAGCAGTGTCCTTAAATAATGTAGCAAATTCATTAAATAATGCAGCAGAGACCTTAAATAATGCAACAAAGTCCTTAAATAATGCAGCCGAGTCCTTAAATAATACAGCAAAGTCCTTAAATAATGCAGCAGAGTCGTTAAGTAATGCAGCAAATTACTTAAATAATGCAGCAGTGTCCTTAAATAATGCAACAAAGTCCATAAATAATGAAGCAAAGTCCTTAAATAATGCATCAGAGTCCTTAAATACCGCAGCAGAGACCTTAAATAATGCAAGAAAGTTCCTAAATAATGCAGCAGAGTCCTTAAATATGGAGCAAATTCCTTAAATACTGAAGCAGAGTCCTTAAATATTGCAAAAAAGTCCTAAAATAGTGCAGCAGAATCCTTAAATACTGCAGCAGGGTCCTTAAATATTGCAGCAAAGTACTTAAATAATGCAGCAGAGTCCTTAAATAATGCAACAAAGTCCTTAAATAATGCAGCATAGTCCTTAACTAATGCAACAAAGTCTATAAATAATGCAGCAGAGTCCTTGCAGCAAAGTCCTTAAATAATGCAGCAGAGTCCTTAGATAATGCAACAACGTCCTTAAATAATGCAGCAGAGTCCTTAAATAACGCAGCAGAGTACTTAAATAATTCAGCAAAGTCCTTAAATAATGCAGCAGAGTCCATAAATAATGCAGCAGAGTCCTCAAATGCTTCAGCAGAGTGAATACATAATGCAGCAGAGTCCTTAAATAATGCAACAAAGTCCTTAAATAATGCAGCAGAGTCCTTAAATACTGAAGCAGAGTCCTTAAATTTGCAGCAAAGTCCTTAAATACCGCAGCAGAGTCATTAAATAATGCAGCAAAGTCCTTAAATAATGCAGCAGAGTCCTTAAATACCGCAGCAGATTGCTTAAATAATGTAGCAGAGTCCTTAAATAATGCAACAGAGTCCTTAAATAATGCAGCAGAGTCCTTAAATAATGCAACATAGTCCTTAAATAATGTAGCAAATTCATTAAATAATGCAGCAGAGACCTTAAATAATGCAACAAAGTCCTTAAATAATGCAGCCGAGTCCTTAAATAATACAGCAAAGTCCTTAAATAATGCAGCAGAGTCGTTAAGTAATGCAGCAAATTACTTCAATAATGCAGCAGTGTCCTTAAATAATGCAACAAAGTCCATAAATAATGAAGCAAAGTCCTTAAATAATGCATCAGAGTCCTTAAATACCGCAGCAGAGACCTTAAATAATGCAAGAAAATCCCTAAATAATGCAGTAGAGTCCTTAAATACTGAAGCAGAGTCCTAAAATAATGCAGCTAATTCCTTAAATAATGCAGTAGAGTCCTTAAATACCACAGCAGAGTCCTTAAATAATTCAGCAAAGTCCTTAAATAATGCAGCAGAGTCCTTAAATTTTACAGCAGAGTCCTTAAGTGCCACAGCAGAGTCCTTAAATACCGCAGCAGAGTGCTTAAATAATGCAGCAGAGTCCTTAAATAATGCAGCAAAGTCCTTAAATACTGAAGCAGAGTCCTTAAATATTGCAACAAAGTCCTAAAATAATGCAGCAGAGTGCTTAAATACTGAAGCAGAGTCCTTAAATAATGCAGCAAATTCCTTAAATAATGCATCAGAGTCCTTAAATAATGCAACTAAGTCGTTAAATAATGCAGTAGAATCTTTAAATAATGCAGCAAAGCCATTGTAAAATGCAGCAGACTCCTTAAATACTGAATCAGAGTCCTTAAATAATGCATCAAAGTCCTTAAATAATGCAGCAGAGTCCTTAAATACTGCAGCAGAGTCCTTAAATAATGCAGCAGAGTCCTCAAATGCTTCCGCAAAGTCATTAAATAATGCAGCAGAGTCCTTAAATAATGCAGCAAAGTCCTTAAATAATTCAGCAGAGTCCTTAAATAATGCAACAAAGTCCTTAAATAATGCAGCAGAGTCCTTAAATAATGCAGCAAAGTCCTTAAATAATGCAGCAGAGTCCTTAAATAATGCAACAAAGTCCTTAAATAATGCAGCAGAGTCCTTAAATAATGCAGCAAAGTCCTTAAATAATGCAGTAGAGTCCTTAAATAATGCAACAAAGTCCTTAAATAATGCAGCAGAGTACTTAAATAATGCAGCAGAGTCCTTAAGTGCCGCAGCAGAGTCCTTAAATACCGCAGCGGAGTGTTTAAATAATGCAGCAGAATCCTTAAATAATGCAGCACCGTCCTTAAATATTGCAGCAAAGTCCTTAAATACTGAAACAGAGTCCTTAAATATTGCAAAAAAGTCCTAAAATAATGCAGCAGAATCCTTAAATACCGCAGCAGAGTCCTTAAATATTGCAGCAAAGTACTTAAATAATGCAGCAGAGTCCTTAAATAATGCAACAAAGTCCTTAAATAATGCAGCATAGTCCTTAACCAATGCAACAAAGTCTATAAATAATGCAGCAGAGTCCTTAAATAATGCAGCAAAGTCCGTAAATGATGCAGCAGAGTCCTTAGATAATGCAACAACGTCCTTAAATAATGCAGCAGAGTCCTTAAATACCGCAGCAGAGTACTTAAATAATTCAGCAAAGTCCTTAAATAATGCAGCAGAGTCCTTAAATAATGCAGCAGAGTCCTCAAATGCTTCAGCAGAGTGAATACATAATGCAGCAGAGTCCTTAAATAATGCAGCAAAGTCCTTAAATAATGCAGCAAAGTCCTTAAATAAAGCAGCAGAGTCCTTAAATAATGCAACAAAGTCCTTAAATAATGCAGCAGAGTCCTTAAATACTGAAGCAGTGTCCTTAACTTTGCAGCAAAGTCCTTAAATACCGCAGCAGAGTCATTAAATAATGCAGCAAAGTCCTTAAATAATGCAGCAGAGTCCATAAATACCGCAGCAGATTGCTTAAATAATGTAGCAGAGTCCTTAAATAATGCAACAGAGTCCTTAAATAATGCAGCAAAGTCCTTAAATAACGCAACAAAGTCCTTAAATAATGCAGCAGAGTCCTTAAATACTGAAGCAGAGTCCTTAAATATTGCAGCAAAGTTCTTAAATAATGCAGCAGAGTCCTTAAATACCGCAGCAGAGTCCTTAAATATTGCAGCAAAGTACTTAAATATTGCAGCAGAGTCCTTAAATAATGCAACAAAGTCCTTAAATAATGCAGCAGAATCCTTAAATAATGCAACAAAGTCCTTAAGTAATAATGCAGAGTCCTTAAATACCGCAGCAGAGTCATTAAATAATGCAGCAAAAGTCCTCAAATGCTTCAGCAGAGTCATGAAATAATGCAGCATAGCCCTTAAATAATGCAGCAAATTCATTTAATAATGCAGCAGAGACCTTAAATAATGCAACAAAGTCCTTAAATAATGCAGCAGAGTCCTTAAATAATGCAGCAGAGTTATTAAATAATGCAGCAGAGTCCTTAAATAATGCAGCAAATTCCTTAAATAATGCAGCAGAGTCCTTAAATAATGCAACAAAGTCCCTAAATAATGCAGCAGAGTCCTTAAATAATGAAGCAAATTCCTTAAATAATGTAGCAGAGTCCTTAAAAAATGCAACAAAATCCTTAAATAATGCAGCAGAATCCTTAAATAATGCAGCAAAGTCCTTAAATAATGCAGCAGAGTCCTTAAATACTGAAGCAGAGTCCTTAAATAATGCAACAAAGTCCTTAAATAATGCAGCAGAGTCCTTAAATAATGTAACAGAGTTCTA
This sequence comes from Phyllobates terribilis, assembly GCF_046119375.1. Taxonomy (NCBI): domain Eukaryota; kingdom Metazoa; phylum Chordata; class Amphibia; order Anura; family Dendrobatidae; genus Phyllobates; species Phyllobates terribilis. Next base: position 3,474,789 of record NW_027362840.1, on the reverse strand, counting down.
AAATGCTTCAGCAGAGTCATTAAATAATGCAGCAGAGTCCTTAAATAATGCAGCAGAGTCCTTAAATAATGCAACAAAGTCTTTAAATAATGCAGCAGAGTCCTTAAATACCGCAGCACAGTCCTTAAATATTGCAGCAAAGTACTTAAATATTGCAGCAGAGTCCTTAAATAATGCAACAAAGTCCTTAAGTAATAATGCAGAGTCCTTAAATACCGCAGCAGAGTCATTAAATAATGCAGCAAAATTCCTCAAATGCTTCAGCAGAGTCATGAAATAATGCAGCATAGCCCTTAAATAATGCAGCAAATTCATTTAATAATGCAGCAGAGACCTTAAATAATGCAACAAAGTCCTTAAATAATGCAGCAGAGTCCTTAAATAATGCAGCAGAGTTATTAAATAATGCAGCAGAGTCCTTAAATAATGCAGCAAATTCCTTAAATAATGCAGCAGAGTCCTTAAATAATGCAACAAAGTCCCTAAATAATGCAGCAGAGTCCTTAAATAATGAAGCAAATTCCTTAAATAATGTAGCAGAGTCCTTAAAAAATGCAACAAAATCCTTAAATAATGCAGCAGAATCCTTAAATAATGCAGCAAAGTCCTTAAATAATGCAGCAGAGTCCTTAAATACTGAAGCAGAGTCCTTAAATAATGCAACAAAGTCCTTAAATAATGCAGCAGAGTCCTTAAATAATGTAACAGAGTTCTAAAATGCTTCAGCAGAGTCATTAAATAATGCAGCAGAGTCCTTAAATAATGCAGCAGAGTCCTTAAATAATGCAACAAAGTCTTTAAATAATGCAGCAGAGTCCTTAAATACTGAAGCAGAGTCCTTAAATATTGCAGCAAAGTACTTAAATAATGCAGCAGAGTCCTTAAATAATGCAACAAAGTCCTTAAATAATGAAGCAGAATCCTTAAATAATGCAACAAAGTCCTTAAGTAATAATGCAGAGTCCTTAAATACCTCAGCAGAGTCATTAAATAATGCAGCAAAGTCCTTAAATAATGCAGCAGAGTCCTTAAATACCGCAGCAGATTGCTTAAATAATGCAGCAGAGTCCTTAAATAATGCAGCTGAGTTATTAAATAATGCAGCAGAGTCATTAAATAATGCAGCAAAGTCCATAAATAATGCAGCAGAGTCCTTAAATATGGAGCAAATTCCTTAAATACTGCAGCAGAGTCCTTAAATAATGCAACAAAGTTCTAAAATAATGCAGCAGAGTCCTCAAAAGCTTCAGAAGAGTCATTAAATAATGCAGCAGAGTCCTTAAATAATGTAGCAAATTCATTAAATAATGCAGCAGAGACCTTAAATAATGCAACAAAGTCCTTAAATAATGCAGCTGAGTCCTTACATAATGCAACAAAGTCCTTAAATAATGCAGCAGAGTCCTTAAATACCGCAGCAGATTGCTTAAATAATGTAGCAGAGTCCTTAAATAATGCAACAGAGTCCTTAAATAATGCAACATAGTTCTTAAATAATGCAGCAAAGTCCTTAAATAATGCAGCAGAGTCATTAAATACCGCAGCAGATTGCTTATATAATGTAGCAGAGTAATTAAATAATGCAACAGAGTCCTTAAATAATGCAGCAGAGTCCTCAAAAGCTTCAGAAGAGTCATTAAATAATGCAGCAGTGTCCTTAAATAATGTAGCAAATTCATTAAATAATGCAGCAGAGACCTTAAATAATGCAACAAAGTCCTTAAATAATGCAGCCGAGTCCTTAAATAATACAGCAAAGTCCTTAAATAATGCAGCAGAGTCGTTAAGTAATGCAGCAAATTACTTAAATAATGCAGCAGTGTCCTTAAATAATGCAACAAAGTCCATAAATAATGAAGCAAAGTCCTTAAATAATGCATCAGAGTCCTTAAATACCGCAGCAGAGACCTTAAATAATGCAAGAAAGTTCCTAAATAATGCAGCAGAGTCCTTAAATATGGAGCAAATTCCTTAAATACTGAAGCAGAGTCCTTAAATATTGCAAAAAAGTCCTAAAATAGTGCAGCAGAATCCTTAAATACTGCAGCAGGGTCCTTAAATATTGCAGCAAAGTACTTAAATAATGCAGCAGAGTCCTTAAATAATGCAACAAAGTCCTTAAATAATGCAGCATAGTCCTTAACTAATGCAACAAAGTCTATAAATAATGCAGCAGAGTCCTTGCAGCAAAGTCCTTAAATAATGCAGCAGAGTCCTTAGATAATGCAACAACGTCCTTAAATAATGCAGCAGAGTCCTTAAATAACGCAGCAGAGTACTTAAATAATTCAGCAAAGTCCTTAAATAATGCAGCAGAGTCCATAAATAATGCAGCAGAGTCCTCAAATGCTTCAGCAGAGTGAATACATAATGCAGCAGAGTCCTTAAATAATGCAACAAAGTCCTTAAATAATGCAGCAGAGTCCTTAAATACTGAAGCAGAGTCCTTAAATTTGCAGCAAAGTCCTTAAATACCGCAGCAGAGTCATTAAATAATGCAGCAAAGTCCTTAAATAATGCAGCAGAGTCCTTAAATACCGCAGCAGATTGCTTAAATAATGTAGCAGAGTCCTTAAATAATGCAACAGAGTCCTTAAATAATGCAGCAGAGTCCTTAAATAATGCAACATAGTCCTTAAATAATGTAGCAAATTCATTAAATAATGCAGCAGAGACCTTAAATAATGCAACAAAGTCCTTAAATAATGCAGCCGAGTCCTTAAATAATACAGCAAAGTCCTTAAATAATGCAGCAGAGTCGTTAAGTAATGCAGCAAATTACTTCAATAATGCAGCAGTGTCCTTAAATAATGCAACAAAGTCCATAAATAATGAAGCAAAGTCCTTAAATAATGCATCAGAGTCCTTAAATACCGCAGCAGAGACCTTAAATAATGCAAGAAAATCCCTAAATAATGCAGTAGAGTCCTTAAATACTGAAGCAGAGTCCTAAAATAATGCAGCTAATTCCTTAAATAATGCAGTAGAGTCCTTAAATACCACAGCAGAGTCCTTAAATAATTCAGCAAAGTCCTTAAATAATGCAGCAGAGTCCTTAAATTTTACAGCAGAGTCCTTAAGTGCCACAGCAGAGTCCTTAAATACCGCAGCAGAGTGCTTAAATAATGCAGCAGAGTCCTTAAATAATGCAGCAAAGTCCTTAAATACTGAAGCAGAGTCCTTAAATATTGCAACAAAGTCCTAAAATAATGCAGCAGAGTGCTTAAATACTGAAGCAGAGTCCTTAAATAATGCAGCAAATTCCTTAAATAATGCATCAGAGTCCTTAAATAATGCAACTAAGTCGTTAAATAATGCAGTAGAATCTTTAAATAATGCAGCAAAGTCATTGTAAAATGCAGCAGACTCCTTAAATACTGAATCAGAGTCCTTAAATAATGCATCAAAGTCCTTAAATAATGCAGCAGAGTCCTTAAATACTGCAGCAGAGTCCTTAAATAATGCAGCAGAGTCCTCAAATGCTTCCGCAAAGTCATTAAATAATGCAGCAGAGTCCTTAAATAATGCAGCAAAGTCCTTAAATAATTCAGCAGAGTCCTTAAATAATGCAACAAAGTCCTTAAATAATGCAGCAGAGTCCTTAAATAATGCAGCAAAGTCCTTAAATAATGCAGCAGAGTCCTTAAATAATGAATGCAACAAAGTCCTTAAATAATGCAGCAGAGTCCTTAAATAATGCAGCAAAGTCCTTAAATAATGCAGTAGAGTCCTTAAATAATGCAACAAAGTCCTTAAATAATGCAGCAGAGTACTTAAATAATGCAGCAGAGTCCTTAAGTGCCGCAGCAGAGTCCTTAAATACCGCAGCGGAGTGTTTAAATAATGCAGCAGAATCCTTAAATAATGCAGCACCGTCCTTAAATATTGCAGCAAAGTCCTTAAATACTGAAACAGAGTCCTTAAATATTGCAAAAAAGTCCTAAAATAATGCAGCAGAATCCTTAAATATCGCAGCAGAGTCCTTAAATATTGCAGCAAAGTACTTAAATAATGCAGCAGAGTCCTTAAATAATGCAACAAAGTCCTTAAATAATGCAGCATAGTCCTTAACCAATGCAACAAAGTCTATAAATAATGCAGCAGAGTCCTTAAATAATGCAGCAAAGTCCGTAAATGATGCAGCAGAGTCCTTAGATAATGCAACAACGTCCTTAAATAATGCAGCAGAGTCCTTAAATACCGCAGCAGAGTACTTAAATAATTCAGCAAAGTCCTTAAATAATGCAGCAGAGTCCTTAAATAATGCAGCAGAGTCCTCAAATGCTTCAGCAGAGTGAATACATAATGCAGCAGAGTCCTTAAATAATGCAGCAAAGTCCTTAAATAATGCAGCAAAGTCCTTAAATAAAGCAGCAGAGTCCTTAAATAATGCAACAAAGTCCTTAAATAATGCAGCAGAATCCTTAAATACTGAAGCAGTGTCCTTAACTTTGCAGCAAAGTCCTTAAATACCGCAGCAGAGTCATTAAATAATGCAGCAAAGTCCTTAAATAATGCAGCAGAGTCCTTAAATACCGCAGCAGATTGCTTAAATAATGTAGCAGAGTCCTTAAATAATGCAACAGAGTCCTTAAATAATGCAGCAAAGTCCTTAAATAACGCAACAAAGTCCTTAAATAATGCAGCAGAGTCCTTAAATACTGAAGCAGAGTCCTTAAATATTGCAGCAAAGTTCTTAAATAATGCAGCAGAGTCCTTAAATACCGCAGCAGAGTCCTTAAATATTGCAGCAAAGTACTTAAATATTGCAGCAGAGTCCTTAAATAATGCAACAAAGTCCTTAAATAATGCAGCAGAATCCTTAAATAATGCAACAAAGTCCTTAAGTAATAATGCAGAGTCCTTAAATACCGCAGCAGAGTCATTAAATAATGCAGCAAAAGTCCTCAAATGCTTCAGCAGAGTCATGAAATAATGCAGCATAGCCCTTAAATAATGCAGCAAATTCATTTAATAATGCAGCAGAGACCTTAAATAATGCAACATAGTCCTTAAATAATGCAGCAGAGTTATTAAATAATGCAGCAGAGTCCTTAAATAATGCAGCAAATTCCTTAAATAATGCAGCAGAGTCCTTAAATAATGCAACAAAGTCCCTAAATAATGCAGCAGAGTCCTTAAATAATGAAGCAAATTCCTTAAATAATGTAGCAGAGTCCTTAAAAAATGCAACAAAATCCTTAAATAATGCAGCAGAATCCTTAAATAATGCAGCAAAGTCCTTAAATAATGCAGCAGAGTCCTTAAATACTGAAGCAGAGTCCTTAAATAAAGCAACAAAGTCCTTAAATAATGCAGCAGAGTCCTTAAATAATGTAACAGAGTTCTAAAATGCTTCAGCAGAGTCATTAAATAATGCAGCAGAGTCCTTAAATAATGCAGCAGAGTCCTTAAATAATGCAACAAAGTCTTTAAATAATGCAGCAGAGTCCTTAAATACTGAAGCAGAGTCCTTAAATATTGCAGCAAAGTACTTAAATAATGCAGCAGAGTCCTTAAATAATGCAACAAAGTCCTTAAATAATGAAGCAGAATCCTTAAATAATGCAACAAAGTCCTTAAGTAATAATGCAGAGTCCTTAAATACCTCAGCAGAGTCATTAAATAATGCAGCAAAGTCCTTAAATAATGCAGCAGAGTCCTTAAATACCGCAGCAGATTGCTTAAATAATGCAGCAGAGTCCTTAAATAATGCAGCTGAGTTATTAAATAATGCAGCAGAGTCATTAAATAATGCAGCAAAGTCCATAAATAATGCAGCAGAGTCCTTAAATATGGAGCAAATTCCTTAGATACTGCAGCAGAGTCCTTAAATAATGCAACAAAGTTCTAAAATAATGCAGCAGAGTCCTCAAAAGCTTCAGAAGAGTCATTAAATAATGCAGCAGAGTCCTTAAATAATGTAGCAAATTCATTAAATAATGCAGCAGAGACCTTAAATAATGCAACAAAGTCCTTAAATAATGCAGCTGAGTCCTTACATAATGCAACAAATTCCTTAAATAATGCACCAGAGTCCTTAAATACCGAAGCCGATTACTTAAATAATTCAGCAAAGTCCTTAAATAATGCAGCAGAGTTCTTAAGTGCCACAGCAGAGTCCTTAAATACCGCAGCGGAGTGCTTAAATAATGCAGCAGAGTCCTTAAATAATGCAGCACCGTCCTTAAATAATGCAACAAAGTCTTTAAATAATGCAGCAGAGTCCTTAAATACTGAAGCAGAGTCCTTAAATATTGCAGCAAAGTACTTAAATAATGCAGCAGAGTCCTTAAATAATGCAACAAAGTCCTTAAATAATGAAGCAGAATCCTTAAATAATGCAACAAAGTCCTTAAGTAATAATGCAGAGTCCTTAAATACCGCAGCAGAGTCATTAAATAATGCAGCAAAAGTCCTCAAATGCTTCAGCAGAGTCATGAAATAATGCAGCATAGCCCTTAAATAATGCAGCACATTCATTTAATAATGCAGCAGAGACCTTAAATAATGCAACAAAGTCCTTAAATAATGCAGCAGAGTCCTTAAATAATGCAGCAGAGTTATTAAATAATGCAGCAGAGTCCTTAAATAATGCAGCAAATTCCTTAAATAATGCAGCAGAGTCCTTAAATAATGCAACAAAGTCCCTAAATAATGCAGCAGAGTCCTTAAATAATGAAGCAAATTCCTTAAATAATGTAGCAGAGTCCTTAAAAAATGCAACAAAATCCTTAAATAATGCAGCAGAATCCTTAAATAATGCAGCAAAGTCCTTAAATAATGCAGCAGAGTCCTTAAATACTGAAGCAGAGTCCTTAAATAATGCAACAAAGTCCTTAAATAATGCAGCAGAGTCCTTAAATAATGTAACAGAGTTCTAAAATGCTTCAGCAGAGTCATTAAATAATGCAGCAGAGTCCTTAAATAATGCAGCAGAGTCCTTAAATAATGCAACAAAGTCTTTAAATAATGCAGCAGAGTCCTTAAATACCGCAGCAGAGTCCTTAAATATTGCAGCAAAGTACTTAAATATTGCAGCAGAGTCCTTAAATAATGCAACAAAGTCCTTAAGTAATAATGCAGAGTCCTTAAATACCGCAGCAGAGTCATTAAATAATGCAGCAAAAGTCCTCAAATGCTTCAGCAGAGTCATGAAATAATGCAGCATAGCCCTTAAATAATGCAGCAAATTCATTTAATAATGCAGCAGAGACCTTAAATAATGCAACAAAGTCCTTAAATAATGCAGCAGAGTCCTTAAATAATGCAGCAGAGTTATTAAATAATGCAGCAGAGTCCTTAAATAATGCAGCAAATTCCTTAAATAATGCAGCAGAGTCCTTAAATAATGCAACAAAGTCCCTAAATAATGCAGCAGAGTCCTTAAATAATGAAGCAAATTCCTTAAATAATGTAGCAGAGTCCTTAAAAAATGCAACAAAATCCTTAAATAATGCAGCAGAATCCTTAAATAATGCAGCAAAGTCCTTAAATAATGCAGCAGAGTCCTTAAATACTGAAGCAGAGTCCTTAAATAATGCAACAAAGTCCTTAAATAATGCAGCAGAGTCCTTAAATAATGTAACAGAGTTCTAAAATGCTTCAGCAGAGTCATTAAATAATGCAGCAGAGTCCTTAAATAATGCAGCAGAGTCCTTAAATAATGCAACAAAGTCTTTAAATAATGCAGCAGAGTCCTTAAACACTGAAGCAGAGTCCTTAAATATTGCAGCAAAGTACTTAAATAATGCAGCAGAGTCCTTAAATAATGCAACAAAGTCTTTAAATAATGCAGCAGAGTCCTTAAATACCGCAGCAGAGTCCTTAAATATTGCAGCAAAGTACTTAAATATTGCAGCAGAGTCCTTAAATAATGCAACAAAGTCCTTAAGTAATAATGCAGAGTCCTTAAATACCGCAGCAGAGTCATTAAATAATGCAGCAAAAGTCCTCAAATGCTTCAGCAGAGTCATGAAATAATGCAGCATAGCCCTTAAATAATGCAGCAAATTCATTTAATAATGCAGCAGAGACCTTAAATAATGCAACAAAGTCCTTAAATAATGCAGCAGAGTCCTTAAATAATGCAGCAGAGTTATTAAATAATGCAGCAGAGTCCTTAAATAATGCAGCAAATTCCTTAAATAATGCAGCAGAGTCCTTAAATAATGCAACAAAGTCCCTAAATAATGCAGCAGAGTCCTTAAATAATGAAGCAAATTCCTTAAATAATGTAGCAGAGTCCTTAAAAAATGCAACAAAATCCTTAAATAATGCAGCAGAATCCTTAAATAATGCAGCAAAGTCCTTAAATAATGCAGCAGAGTCCTTAAATACTGAAGCAGAGTCCTTAAATAATGCAACAAAGTCCTTAAATAATGCAGCAGAGTCCTTAAATAATGTAACAGAGTTCTAAAATGCTTCAGCAGAGTCATTAAATAATGCAGCAGAGTCCTTAAATAATGCAGCAGAGTCCTTAAATAATGCAACAAAGTCTTTAAATAATGCAGCAGAGTCCTTAAATACTGAAGCAGAGTCCTTAAATATTGCAGCAAAGTACTTAAATAATGCAGCAGAGTCCTTAAATAATGCAACAAAGTCCTTAAATAATGAAGCAGAATCCTTAAATAATGCAACAAAGTCCTTAAGTAATAATGCAGAGTCCTTAAATACCTCAGCAGAGTCATTAAATAATGCAGCAAAGTCCTTAAATAATGCAGCAGAGTCCTTAAATACCGCAGCAGATTGCTTAAATAATGCAGCAGAGTCCTTAAATAATGCAGCTGAGTTATTAAATAATGCAGCAGAGTCATTAAATAATGCAGCAAAGTCCATAAATAATGCAGCAGAGTCCTTAAATATGGAGCAAATTCCTTAAATACTGCAGCAGAGTCCTTAAATAATGCAACAAAGTTCTAAAATAATGCAGCAGAGTCCTCAAAAGCTTCAGAAGAGTCATTAAATAATGCAGCAGAGTCCTTAAATAATGTAGCAAATTCATTAAATAATGCAGCAGAGACCTTAAATAATGCAACAAAGTCCTTAAATAATGCAGCTGAGTCCTTACATAATGCAACAAAGTCCTTAAATAATGCAGCAGAGTCCTTAAATACCGCAGCAGATTGCTTAAATAATGTAGCAGAGTCCTTAAATAATGCAACAGAGTCCTTAAATAATGCAACATAGTTCTTAAATAATGCAGCAAAGTCCTTAAATAATGCAGCAGAGTCATTAAATACCGCAGCAGATTGCTTATATAATGTAGCAGAGTAATTAAATAATGCAACAGAGTCCTTAAATAATGCAGCAGAGTCCTCAAAAGCTTCAGAAGAGTCATTAAATAATGCAGCAGTGTCCTTAAATAATGTAGCAAATTCATTAAATAATGCAGCAGAGACCTTAAATAATGCAACAAAGTCCTTAAATAATGCAGCCGAGTCCTTAAATAATACAGCAAAGTCCTTAAATAATGCAGCAGAGTCGTTAAGTAATGCAGCAAATTACTTAAATAATGCAGCAGTGTCCTTAAATAATGCAACAAAGTCCATAAATAATGAAGCAAAGTCCTTAAATAATGCATCAGAGTCCTTAAATACCGCAGCAGAGACCTTAAATAATGCAAGAAAGTTCCTAAATAATGCAGCAGAGTCCTTAAATATGGAGCAAATTCCTTAAATACTGAAGCAGAGTCCTTAAATATTGCAAAAAAGTCCTAAAATAGTGCAGCAGAATCCTTAAATACTGCAGCAGGGTCCTTAAATATTGCAGCAAAGTACTTAAATAATGCAGCAGAGTCCTTAAATAATGCAACAAAGTCCTTAAATAATGCAGCATAGTCCTTAACTAATGCAACAAAGTCTATAAATAATGCAGCAGAGTCCTTGCAGCAAAGTCCTTAAATAATGCAGCAGAGTCCTTAGATAATGCAACAACGTCCTTAAATAATGCAGCAGAGTCCTTAAATAACGCAGCAGAGTACTTAAATAATTCAGCAAAGTCCTTAAATAATGCAGCAGAGTCCATAAATAATGCAGCAGAGTCCTCAAATGCTTCAGCAGAGTGAATACATAATGCAGCAGAGTCCTTAAATAATGCAACAAAGTCCTTAAATAATGCAGCAGAGTCCTTAAATACTGAAGCAGAGTCCTTAAATTTGCAGCAAAGTCCTTAAATACCGCAGCAGAGTCATTAAATAATGCAGCAAAGTCCTTAAATAATGCAGCAGAGTCCTTAAATACCGCAGCAGATTGCTTAAATAATGTAGCAGAGTCCTTAAATAATGCAACAGAGTCCTTAAATAATGCAGCAGAGTCCTTAAATAATGCAACATAGTCCTTAAATAATGTAGCAAATTCATTAAATAATGCAGCAGAGACCTTAAATAATGCAACAAAGTCCTTAAATAATGCAGCCGAGTCCTTAAATAATACAGCAAAGTCCTTAAATAATGCAGCAGAGTCGTTAAGTAATGCAGCAAATTACTTCAATAATGCAGCAGTGTCCTTAAATAATGCAACAAAGTCCATAAATAATGAAGCAAAGTCCTTAAATAATGCATCAGAGTCCTTAAATACCGCAGCAGAGACCTTAAATAATGCAAGAAAATCCCTAAATAATGCAGTAGAGTCCTTAAATACTGAAGCAGAGTCCTAAAATAATGCAGCTAATTCCTTAAATAATGCAGTAGAGTCCTTAAATACCACAGCAGAGTCCTTAAATAATTCAGCAAAGTCCTTAAATAATGCAGCAGAGTCCTTAAATTTTACAGCAGAGTCCTTAAGTGCCACAGCAGAGTCCTTAAATACCGCAGCAGAGTGCTTAAATAATGCAGCAGAGTCCTTAAATAATGCAGCAAAGTCCTTAAATACTGAAGCAGAGTCCTTAAATATTGCAACAAAGTCCTAAAATAATGCAGCAGAGTGCTTAAATACTGAAGCAGAGTCCTTAAATAATGCAGCAAATTCCTTAAATAATGCATCAGAGTCCTTAAATAATGCAACTAAGTCGTTAAATAATGCAGTAGAATCTTTAAATAATGCAGCAAAGTCATTGTAAAATGCAGCAGACTCCTTAAATACTGAATCAGAGTCCTTAAATAATGCATCAAAGTCCTTAAATAATGCAGCAGAGTCCTTAAATACTGCAGCAGAGTCCTTAAATAATGCAGCAGAGTCCTCAAATGCTTCCGCAAAGTCATTAAATAATGCAGCAGAGTCCTTAAATAATGCAGCAAAGTCCTTAAATAATTCAGCAGAGTCCTTAAATAATGCAACAAAGTCCTTAAATAATGCAGCAGAGTCCTTAAATAATGCAGCAAAGTCCTTAAATAATGCAGCAGAGTCCTTAAATAATGAATGCAACAAAGTCCTTAAATAATGCAGCAGAGTCCTTAAATAATGCAGCAAAGTCCTTAAATAATGCAGTAGAGTCCTTAAATAATGCAACAAAGTCCTTAAATAATGCAGCAGAGTACTTAAATAATGCAGCAGAGTCCTTAAGTGCCGCAGCAGAGTCCTTAAATACCGCAGCGGAGTGTTTAAATAATGCAGCAGAATCCTTAAATAATGCAGCACCGTCCTTAAATATTGCAGCAAAGTCCTTAAATACTGAAACAGAGTCCTTAAATATTGCAAAAAAGTCCTAAAATAATGCAGCAGAATCCTTAAATACCGCAGCAGAGTCCTTAAATATTGCAGCAAAGTACTTAAATAATGCAGCAGAGTCCTTAAATAATGCAACAAAGTCCTTAAATAATGCAGCATAGTCCTTAACCAATGCAACAAAGTCTATAAATAATGCAGCAGAGTCCTTAAATAATGCAGCAAAGTCCGTAAATGATGCAGCAGACTCCTTAGATAATGCAACAACGTCCTTAAATAATGCAGCAGAGTCCTTAAATACCGCAGCAGAGTACTTAAATAATTCAGCAAAGTCCTTAAATAATGCAGCAGAGTCCTTAAATAATGCAGCAGAGTCCTCAAATGCTTCAGCAGAGTGAATACATAATGCAGCAGAGTCCTTAAATAATGCAGCAAAGTCCTTAAATAATGCAGCAAAGTCCTTAAATAAAGCAGCAGAGTCCTTAAATAATGCAACAAAGTCCTTAAATAATGCAGCAGAGTCCTTAAATACTGAAGCAGTGTCCTTAACTTTGCAGCAAAGTCCTTAAATACCGCAGCAGAGTCATTAAATAATGCAGCAAAGTCCTTAAATAATGCAGCAGAGTCCTTAAATACCGCAGCAGATTGCTTAAATAATGTAGCAGAGTCCTTAAATAATGCAACAGAGTCCTTAAATAATGCAGCAAAGTCCTTAAATAACGCAACAAAGTCCTTAAATAATGCAGCAGAGTCCTTAAATACTGAAGCAGAGTCCTTAAATATTGCAGCAAAGTTCTTAAATAATGCAGCAGAGTCCTTAAATACCGCAGCAGAGTCCTTAAATATTGCAGCAAAGTACTTAAATATTGCAGCAGAGTCCTTAAATAATGCAACAAAGTCCTTAAATAATGCAGCAGAATCCTTAAATAATGCAACAAAGTCCTTAAGTAATAATGCAGAGTCCTTAAATACCGCAGCAGAGTCATTAAATAATGCAGCAAAAGTCCTCAAATGCTTCAGCAGAGTCATGAAATAATGCAGCATAGCCCTTAAATAATGCAGCAAATTCATTTAATAATGCAGCAGAGACCTTAAATAATGCAACAAAGTCCTTAAATAATGCAGCAGAGTCCTTAAATAATGCAGCAGAGTTATTAAATAATGCAGCAGAGTCCTTAAATAATGCAGCAAATTCCTTAAATAATGCAGCAGAGTCCTTAAATAATGCAACAAAGTCCCTAAATAATGCAGCAGAGTCCTTAAATAATGAAGCAAATTCCTTAAATAATGTAGCAGAGTCCTTAAAAAATGCAACAAAATCCTTAAATAATGCAGCAGAATCCTTAAATAATGCAGCAAAGTCTTTAAATAATGCAGCAGAGTCCTTAAATACTGAAGCAGAGTCCTTAAATAATGCAACAAAGTCCTTAAATAATGCAGCAGAGTCCTTAAATAATGTAACAGAGTTCTAAAATGCTTCAGCAGAGTCATTAAATAATGCAGCAGAGTCCTTAAATAATGCAGCAGAGTCCTTAAATAATGCAACAAAGTCTTTAAATACTGAAGCAGAGTCCTTAAATACTGAAGCAGAGTCCTTAAATATTGCAGCAAAGTAATTAAATAATGCAGCAGAGTCCTTAAATAATGCAACAAAGTCCTTAAATAATGAAGCAGAATCCTTAAATAATGCAACAAAGTCCTTAAGTAATAATGCAGAGTCCTTAAATACCTCAGCAGAGTCATTAAATAATGCAGCAAAGTCCTTAAATAATGCAGCAGAGTCCTTAAATACCGCAGCAGATTGCTTAAATAATGCAGCAGAGTCCTTAAATAATGCAGCTGAGTTATTAAATAATGCAGCAGAGTCATTAAATAATGCAGCAAAGTCCATAAATAATGCAGCAGAGTCCTTAAATATGGAGCAAATTCCTTAGATACTGCAGCAGAGTCCTTAAATAATGCAACAAAGTTCTAAAATAATGCAGCAGAGTCCTCAAAAGCTTCAGAAGAGTCATTAAATAATGCAGCAGAGTCCTTAAATAATGTAGCAAATTCATTAAATAATGCAGCAGAGACCTTAAATAATGCAACAAAGTCCTTAAATAATGCAGCTGAGTCCTTACATAATGCAACAAATTCCTTAAATAATTCACCAGAGTCCTTAAATACCGAAGCCGATTACTTAAATAATTCAGCAAAGTCCTTAAATAATGCAGCAGAGTTCTTAAGTGCCACAGCAGAGTCCTTAAATACCGCAGCGGAGTGCTTAAATAATGCAGCAGAGTCCTTAAATAATGCAGCACCGTCCTTAAATAATGCAACAAAGTCTTTAAATAATGCAGCAGAGTCCTTAAATACTGAAGCAGAGTCCTTAAATATTGCAGCAAAGTACTTAAATAATGCAGCAGAGTCCTTAAATAATGCAACAAAGTCCTTAAATAATGAAGCAGAATCCTTAAATAATGCAAGAAAGTCCTTAAGTAATAATGCAGAGTCCTTAAATACCGCAGCAGAGTCATTAAATAATGCAGCAAAGTCCTTAAATAATGCAGCAGAGTCCTTAAATACCGGAGCAGAGTGCTTAAGTATTGCAGCAGAGTCCTTAAATAATGCAGCAGAGTTATTAAATAATGCAGCAGAGTCCTTAAATAATGCAGCAAATTCCTTAAATAATGCAGCAGAGTCCTTAAATAATGCAACAAAGTCCTTAAATACCGCAGCAGAGACCTTAAATAATGCAAGAAAGTCCCTAAATAATGCAGCAGAGTCCTTAAATATGGAGCAAATTCCTTAAATACTGAAGCAGAGTCCTTAAATATTGCAAAAAAGTCCTAAAATAGTGCAGCAGAATCCTTAAATACTGCAGCAGGGTCCTTAAATATTGCAGCAAAGTACTTAAATAATGCAGCAGAGTCCTTAAATAATGCAACAAAGTCCTTAAATAATGCAGCATAGTCCTTAACTAATGCAACAAAGTCTAAAAATAATGCAGCAGAGTCCTTAAATAATGCAGCAAAGTCCTTAAATAATGCAGCAGAGTCCTTAGATAATGCAACAACGTCCTTAAATAATACAGCAGAGTCCTTAAATAACGCAGCAGAGTACTTAAATAATTCAGCAAAGTCCTTAAATAATGCAGCAGAGTCCATAAATAATGCAGCAGAGTCCTCAAATGCTTCAGCAGAGTGAATACATAATGTAGCAGAGTCCTTAAATAATGCAACAAAGTCCTTAAATAATGCAGCAGAGTCCTTAAATACTGAAGCAGAGTCCTTAAATTTGCAGCAAAGTCCTTAAATACCGCAGCAGAGTCATTAAATAATGCAGCAAAGTCCTTAAATAATGCAGCAGAGTCCTTAAATACCGCAGCAGATTGCTTAAATAATGTAGCAGAGTCCTTAAATAATGCAACAGAGTCCTTAAATAATGCAGCAGAGTCCTTAAATAATGCAACATAGTTCTTAAATAATGCAGCAAAGTCCTTAAATAATGCAGCAGAGTCCTTAAATACCGCAGCAGATTACTTATATAATGTAGCAGAGTCCTTAAATAATGCAACAGAGTCCTTAAATAATGCAGCAGAGTCCTCAAAAGCTTCAGAAGAGTCATTAAATAATGCAGCAGAGTCCTTAAATAATGTAGCAAATTCATTAAATAATGCAGCAGAGACCTTAAATAATGCAACAAAGTCCTTAAATAATGCAGCCGAGTCCTTAAATAATACAGCAAAGTCCTTAAATAATGCAGCAGAGTCGTTAAGTAATGCAGCAAATTACTTATATAATGCAGCAGTGTCCTTAAATAATGCAACAAAGTCCATAAATAATGAAGCAAAGTCATTAAATAATGCATCAGAGTCCTTAAATAATGCAACTAAGTCGTTAAATAATGCAGTAGAATCCTTAAATAATGCAGCAAAGTCATTGTAAAATGCAACAGAGTCCTTAAATACTGAATCAGAGTCCTTAAATAATGCATCAAAGTCCTTAAATAATGCAGCAGAGTCCTTAAATACTGCAGCAGAGTCCTTAAATAATGCAGCAGAGTCCTCAAATGCTTCCGCAAAGTCATTAAATAATGCAGCAGAGTCCTTAAATAATGCAGCAAAGTCCTTAAATAATTCAGCAGAGTCCTTAAATAATGCAACAGAGTCCTTAAATAATGCAGCAGAGTCCTTAAATAATGCAACATAGTTCTTAAATAATGCAGCAAAGTCCTTAAATAATGCAGCAGAGTCCTTAAATACCGCAGCAGATTGGTTATATAATGCAGCAGAGTCCTTAAATAATGCAGCAAATTCCTTAAATAATGCAGCAGAGTCCTTAAATAATGCAACAAAGTCCCTAAATAATGCAGCAGAGTCCTTAAATAATGAAGCAAATTCCTTAAATAATGTAGCAGAGTCCTTAAAAAATGCAACAAAATCCTTAAGTAATGCAGCAGAATCCTTAAATAATGCAGCAAAGTCCTTAAATAATGCAGCAGAGTCCTTAAATACTGAAGCAGAGTCCTTAAATAATGCAACAAAGTCCTTAAATAATGCAGCAGAGTCCTTAAATAATGCAACAGAGTTCTAAAATGCTTCAGCAGAGTCATTAAATAATGCAGCAGAGTCCTTAAATAATGCAGCAGAGTCCTTAAATAATGCAACAAAGTCTTTAAATAATGCAGCAGAGTCCTTAAATACTGAAGCAGAGTCCTTAAATATTGCAGCAAAGTACTTAAATAATGGAGCAGAGTCCTTAAATAATGCAACAAAGTCCTTAAATAATGAAGCAGAATCCTTAAATAATGCAACAAAGTGCTTAAGTAATAATGCAGAGTCCTTAAATACCTCAGCAGAGTCATTAAATAATGCAGCAAAGTCCTTAAATAATGCAGCAGAGTCCTTAAATAATGCAGCAGAGTCCTTAAATAATGCAACAAAGTCCCTAAATAATGCAGCAGAGTGCTTAAATAATGAAGCAAATTCCTTAAATAATGTAGCAGAGTCCTTAAAAAATGCAACAAAATCCTTAAATAATGCAGCAGAATCCTTAAATAATGCAGCAAAGTCCTTAAATAATGCAGCAGAGTCCTTAAATACTGAAGCAGAGTCCTTAAATAATGCAACAAAGGCCTTAAATAATGCAGCAGAGTCCTTAAGTAATGCAACAGAGTTCTAAAATGCTTCAGCAGAGTCCTTAAATAATGCAGCAGAGTCCTTAAATAATGCAACAAAGTCTTTAAATAATGCAGCATAGTCCTTAAATACTGAAGCAGAGTCCTAAAATATTGCAGCAAAGTACTTAAATAATGCAGCAGAGTCCTTAAATAATGAAGCAGAGTCCTTAAATAATGCAACAAAGTCCTTAAATAATGAAGCAGAATTCTTAAATAATGCAACAAAGTCCTTAAGTAAAATTTGCAGAGTCCTTAAATACCGCAGCAGAGTCATTAAATAATGCAGCAAAGTCCTTAAATAATGTAGCAGAGTCCTTAAATACCGCAGCAGAGTGCTTAAATAATGCAGCAGAGTCCTTAAATAATGCAGCAGAGTTATTAAATAATGCAGCAGAGTCCTTAAATAATGCGGCAAATTCCTTAAATAATGCAGCAGAGTCCTTAAATAATGCAACAAAGTCCATAAATAATGCAGCAGAGTCATTAAATAATGCAGCAAAGTTCATAAATAATGCAGCAGAGTCCTTAAATATGGAGCAAATTCCTTAAATACTGCAGCAGAGTCCTTACATAATGCTACAAAGTTCTAAAATAATGCAGCAGAGTCCTCAAAAGCTTCAGAAGAGTCATTAAATAATGCAGCAGAGTCCTTAAATAATGTAGCAAATTCATTAAATAATGCAGCAGAGACCTTAAATAATGCAACAAAGTCCTTAAATAATGCAGCCGAGTCCTTACATAATGCAACAAATTCCATAAATAATGCAGCAGAGTCCTTAAATACCGAAGCCGATTACTTAAATAATTCAGCAAAGTCCTTAAATAATGCAGCAGAGTTCTTAAGTGCCACAGCAGAGTCCTTAAATACCGCAGCGGAGTGCTTAAATAATGCAGCAGAGTCCTTAAATAATGCAGCACCGTCCTTAAATAATGCAACAAAGTCTTTAAATAATGCAGCAGAGTCCTTAAATACTGAAGCAGAGTCCTTAAATATTGCAGCAAAGTACTTAAATAATGCAGCAGAGTCCTTAAATAATGCAACAAAGTCCTTAAATAATGAAGCAGAATCCTTAAATAATGCAACAAAGTCCTTAAGTAATAATGCAGAGTCCTTAAATACCGCAGCAGAGTCATTAAATAATGCAGCAAAGTCCTTAAATAATGCAGCAGAGTCCTTAAATACCGGAGCAGAGTGCTTAAATAATGCAGCAGAGTCCTTAAATAATGCAGCAGAGTTATTAAATAATGCAGCAGAGTCCTTAAATAATGCAGCAAATTCTTTAAATAATGCAGCAGAGTCGTTAAATAATGCAACAAAGTCCCTAAATAATGCAGCAGAGTCCTTAAATAATGAAGCAAATTCCTTAAATAATGTAGCAGAGTCCTTAAAAAATGCAACAAAATCCTTAAATAATGCAGCAGAATCCTTAAATAATGCAGCAAAGTCGTTAAATAATGCAGCAGAGTCCTTAAATACTGAAGCAGAGTCCTTAAATAATGCAAAAAAGTCCTTAAATTATGCAGCAGAGTCCTTAAATAATGCAACTGAGTTCTAAAATGCTTCAGCAGAGTCATTAAATAATACAGCAGAGTCCTTAAATAATGCAGCAGAGTCCTTAAATAATGCAACAAAGTCTTTAAATAATGCAGCAGAGTCCTTAAATACTGAAGCAGAGTCCTTAAATACTGCAGCAGAGTCCTTAAATAATGCAGCAGAGTCCTCAAATGCTTCCGCAAAGTCATTAAATAATGCAGCAGAGTCCTTAAATAATGCAGCAAAGTCCTTAAATAATTCAGCAGAGTCCTTAAATAATGCAACAAAGTCCTTAAATAATGCAGCAGAGTCCTTAAATAATGCAGCAAAGTCCTTAAATAATGCAGCAGAGTCCTTAAATAATGCAACAAAGTCCTTAAATAATGCAGCAGAGTCCTTAAATAATGCAGCAAAGTCCTTAAATAATGCAGTAGA
This sequence comes from Phyllobates terribilis, assembly GCF_046119375.1. Classification (NCBI taxonomy): domain Eukaryota; kingdom Metazoa; phylum Chordata; class Amphibia; order Anura; family Dendrobatidae; genus Phyllobates; species Phyllobates terribilis. The sequence goes on along the minus strand of NW_027362840.1, from coordinate 3,456,054 downwards.
GTCCTTAAATAATGCAACAAAGTCCTTAAATAATGCAGCAGAGTACTTAAATAATGCAGCAGAGTCCTTAAGTGCCGCAGCAGAGTCCTTAAATACCGCAGCGGAGTGTTTAAATAATGCAGCAGAATCCTTAAATAATGCAGCACCGTCCTTAAATATTGCAGCAAAGTCCTTAAATACTGAAACAGAGTCCTTAAATATTGCAAAAAAGTCCTAAAATAATGCAGCAGAATCCTTAAATACCGCAGCAGAGTCCTTAAATATTGCAGCAAAGTACTTAAATAATGCAGCAGAGTCCTTAAATAATGCAACAAAGTCCTTAAATAATGCAGCATATTCCTTAACCAATGCAACAAAGTCTATAAATAATGCAGCAGAGTCCTTAAATAATGCAGCAAAGTCCGTAAATGATGCAGCAGAGTCCTTAGATAATGCAACAACGTCCTTAAATAATGCAGCAGAGTCCTTAAATACCGCAGCAGAGTACTTAAATAATTCAGCAAAGTCCTTAAATAATGCAGCAGAGTCCTTAAATAATGCAGCAGAGTCCTCAAATGCTTCAGCAGAGTGAATACATAATGCAGCAGAGTCCTTAAATAATGCAGCAAAGTCCTTAAATAATGCAGCAAAGTCCTTAAATAAAGCAGCAGAGTCCTTAAATAATGCAACAAAGTCCTTAAATAATGCAGCAGAGTCCTTAAATACTGAAGCAGTGTCCTTAACTTTGCAGCAAAGTCCTTAAATACCGCAGCAGAGTCATTAAATAATGCAGCAAAGTCCTTAAATAATGCAGCAGAGTCCTTAAATACCGCAGCAGATTGCTTAAATAATGTAGCAGAGTCCTTAAATAATGCAACAGAGTCCTTAAATAATGCAGCAAAGTCCTTAAATATCGCAACAAAGTCCTTAAATAATGCAGCAGAGTCCTTAAATACTGAAGCAGAGTCCTTAAATATTGCAGCAAAGTTCTTAAATAATGCAGCAGAGTCCTTAAATACCGCAGCAGAGTCCTTAAATATTGCAGCAAAGTACTTAAATATTGCAGCAGAGTCCTTAAATAATGCAACAAAGTCCTTAAATAATGCAGCAGAATCCTTAAATAATGCAACAAAGTCCTTAAGTAATAATGCAGAGTCCTTAAATACCGCAGCAGAGTCATTAAATAATGCAGCAAAAGTCCTCAAATGCTTCAGCAGAGTCATGAAATAATGCAGCATAGCCCTTAAATAATGCAGCAAATTCATTTAATAATGCAGCAGAGACCTTAAATAATGCAACAAAGTCCTTAAATAATGCAGCAGAGTCCTTAAATAATGCAGCAGAGTTATTAAATAATGCAGCAGAGTCCTTAAATAATGCAGCAAATTCCTTAAATAATGCAGCAGAGTCCTTAAATAATGCAACAAAGTCCCTAAATAATGCAGCAGAGTCCTTAAATAATGAAGCAAATTCCTTAAATAATGTAGCAGAGTCCTTAAAAAATGCAACAAAATCCTTAAATAATGCAGCAGAATCCTTAAATAATGCAGCAAAGTCCTTAAATAATGCAGCAGAGTCCTTAAATACTGAAGCAGAGTCCTTAAATAATGCAACAAAGTCCTTAAATAATGCAGCAGAGTCCTTAAATAATGTAACAGAGTTCTAAAATGCTTCAGCAGAGTCATTAAATAATGCAGCAGAGTCCTTAAATAATGCAGCAGAGTCCTTAAATAATGCAACAAAGTCTTTAAATAATGCAGCAGAGTCCTTAAATACTGAAGCAGAGTCCTTAAATATTGCAGCAAAGTACTTAAATAATGCAGCAGAGTCCTTAAATAATGCAACAAAGTCCTTAAATAATGAAGCAGAATCCTTAAATAATGCAACAAAGTCCTTAAGTAATAATGCAGAGTCCTTAAATACCTCAGCAGAGTCATTAAATAATGCAGCAAAGTCCTTAAATAATGCAGCAGAGTCCTTAAATACCGCAGCAGATTGCTTAAATAATGCAGCAGAGTCCTTAAATAATGCAGCTGAGTTATTAAATAATGCAGCAGAGTCATTAAATAATGCAGCAAAGTCCATAAATAATGCAGCAGAGTCCTTAAATATGGAGCAAATTCCTTAGATACTGCAGCAGAGTCCTTAAATAATGCAACAAAGTTCTAAAATAATGCAGCAGAGTCCTCAAAAGCTTCAGAAGAGTCATTAAATAATGCAGCAGAGTCCTTAAATAATGTAGCAAATTCATTAAATAATGCAGCAGAGACCTTAAATAATGCAACAAAGTCCTTAAATAATGCAGCTGAGTCCTTACATAATGCAACAAATTCCTTAAATAATGCAGCAGAGTCCTTAAATACCGAAGCCGATTACTTAAATAATTCAGCAAAGTCCTTAAATAATGCAGCAGAGTTCTTAAGTGCCACAGCAGAGTCCTTAAATACCGCAGCGGAGTGCTTAAATAATGCAGCAGAGTCCTTAAATAATGCAGCACCGTCCTTAAATAATGCAACAAAGTCTTTAAATAATGCAGCAGAGTCCTTAAATACTGAAGCAGAGTCCTTAAATATTGCAGCAAAGTACTTAAATAATGCAGCAGAGTCCTTAAATAATGCAACAAAGTCCTTAAATAATGAAGCAGAATCCTTAAATAATGCAACAAAGTCCTTAAGTAATAATGCAGAGTCCTTAAATACCGCAGCAGAGTCATTAAATAATGCAGCAAAGTCCTTAAATAATGCAGCAGAGTCCTTAAATACCGGAGCAGAGTGCTTAAGTAATGCAGCAGAGTCCTTAAATAATGCAGCAGAGTTATTAAATAATGCAGCAGAGTCCTTAAATAATGCAGCAAATTCCTTAAATAATGCAGCAGAGTCCTTAAATAATGCAACAAAGTCCTTAAATACCGCAGCAGAGACCTTAAATAATGCAAGAAAGTCCCTAAATAATGCAGCAGAGTCCTTAAATATGGAGCAAATTCCTTAAATACTGAAGCAGAGTCCTTAAATATTGCAAAAAAGTCCTAAAATAGTGCAGCAGAATCCTTAAATACTGCAGCAGGGTCCTTAAATATTGCAGCAAAGTACTTAAATAATGCAGCAGAGTCCTTAAATAATGCAACAAAGTCCTTAAATAATGCAGCATAGTCCTTAACTAATGCAACAAAGTCTAAAAATAATGCAGCAGAGTCCTTAAATAATGCAGCAAAGTCCTTAAATAATGCAGCAGAGTCCTTAGATAATGCAACAACGTCCTTAAATAATACAGCAGAGTCCTTAAATAACGCAGCAGAGTACTTAAATAATTCAGCAAAGTCCTTAAATAATGCAGCAGAGTCCATAAATAATGCAGCAGAGTCCTCAAATGCTTCAGCAGAGTGAATACATAATGCAGCAGAGTCCTTAAATAATGCAACAAAGTCCTTAAATAATGCAGCAGAGTCCTTAAATACTGAAGCAGAGTCCTTAAATTTGCAGCAAAGTCCTTAAATACCGCAGCAGAGTCATTAAATAATGCAGCAAAGTCCTTAAATAATGCAGCAGAGTCCTTAAATACCGCAGCAGATTGCTTAAATAATGTAGCAGAGTCCTTAAATAATGCAACAGAGTCCTTAAATAATGCAGCAGAGTCCTTAAATAATGCAACATAGTTCTTAAATAATGCAGCAAAGTCCTTAAATAATGCAGCACAGTCCTTAAATACCGCAGCAGATTACTTATATAATGTAGCAGAGTCCTTAAATAATGCAACAGAGTCCTTAAATAATGCAGCAGAGTCCTCAAAAGCTTCAGAAGAGTCATTAAATAATGCAGCAGAGTCCTTAAATAATGTAGCAAATTCATTAAATAATGCAGCAGAGACCTTAAATAATGCAACAAAGTCCTTAAATAATGCAGCCGAGTCCTTAAATAATACAGCAAAGTCCTTAAATAATGCAGCAGAGTCGTTAAGTAATGCAGCAAATTACTTATATAATGCAGCAGTGTCCTTAAATAATGCAACAAAGTCCATAAATAATGAAGCAAAGTCATTAAATAATGCATCAGAGTCCTTAAATAATGCAACTAAGTCGTTAAATAATGCAGTAGAATCCTTAAATAATGCAGCAAAGTCATTGTAAAATGCAACAGAGTCCTTAAATACTGAATCAGAGTCCTTAAATAATGCATCAAAGTCCTTAAATAATGCAGCAGAGTCCTTAAATACTGCAGCAGAGTCCTTAAATAATGCAGCAGAGTCCTCAAATGCTTCCGCAAAGTCATTAAATAATGCAGCAGAGTCCTTAAATAATGCAGCAAAGTCCTTAAATAATTCAGCAGAGTCCTTAAATAATGCAACAGAGTCCTTAAATAATGCAGCAGAGTCCTTAAATAATGCAACATAGTTCTTAAATAATTCAGCAAAGTCCTTAAATAATGCAGCAGAGTCCTTAAATACCGCAGCAGATTGGTTATATAATGCAGCAGAGTCCTTAAATAATGCAGCAGAGTTATTAAATAATGCAGCAGAGTCCTTAAATAATGCAGCAAATTCCTTAAATAATGCAGCAGAGTCCTTAAATAATGCAACAAAGTCCCTAAATAATGCAGCAGAGTCCTTAAATAATGAAGCAAATTCCTTAAATAATGTAGCAGAGTCCTTAAAAAATGCAACAAAATCCTTAAGTAATGCAGCAGAATCCTTAAATAATGCAGCAAAGTCCTTAAATAATGCAGCAGAGTCCTTAAATACTGAAGCAGAGTCCTTAAATAATGCAACAAAGTCCTTAAATAATGCAGCAGAGTCCTTAAATAATGCAACAGAGTTCTAAAATGCTTCAGCAGAGTCATTAAATAATGCAGCAGAGTCCTTAAATAATGCAGCAGAGTCCTTAAATAATGCAACAAAGTCTTTAAATAATGCAGCAGAGTCCTTAAATACTGAAGCAGAGTCCTTAAATATTGCAGCAAAGTACTTAAATAATGGAGCAGAGCCCTTAAATAATGCAACAAAGTCCTTAAATAATGAAGCAGAATCCTTAAATAATGCAACAAAGTGCTTAAGTAATAATGCAGAGTCCTTAAATACCTCAGCAGAGTCATTAAATAATGCAGCAAAGTCCTTAAATAATGCAGCAGAGTCCTTAAATAATGCAGCAGAGTCCTTAAATAATGCAACAAAGTCCCTAAATAATGCAGCAGAGTCCTTAAATAATGAAGCAAATTCCTTAAATAATGTAGCAGAGTCCTTAAAAAATGCAACAAAATCCTTAAATAATGCAGCAGAATCCTTAAATAATGCAGCAAAGTCCTTAAATAATGCAGCAGAGTCCTTAAATACTGAAGCAGAGTCCTTAAATAATGCAACAAAGGCCTTAAATAATGCAGCAGAGTCCTTAAGTAATGCAACAGAGTTCTAAAATGCTTCAGCAGAGTCCTTAAATAATGCAGCAGAGTCCTTAAATAATGCAACAAAGTCTTTAAATAATGCAGCATAGTCCTTAAATACTGAAGCAGAGTCCTAAAATATTGCAGCAAAGTACTTAAATAATGCAGCAGAGTCCTTAAATAATGCAACAAAGTCCTTAAATAATGAAGCAGAGTCCTTAAATAATGCAACAAAGTCCTTAAATAATGAAGCAGAATTCTTAAATAATGCAACAAAGTCCTTAAGTAAAATTTGCAGAGTCCTTAAATACCGCAGCAGAGTCATTAAATAATGCAGCAAAGTCCTTAAATAATGTAGCAGAGTCCTTAAATACCGCAGCAGAGTGCTTAAATAATGCAGCAGAGTCCTTAAATAATGCAGCAGAGTTATTAAATAATGCAGCAGAGTCCTTAAATAATGCGGCAAATTCCTTAAATAATGCAGCAGAGTCCTTAAATAATGCAACAAAGTCCATAAATAATGCAGCAGAGTCATTAAATAATGCAGCAAAGTTCATAAATAATGCAGCAGAGTCCTTAAATATGGAGCAAATTCCTTAAATACTGCAGCAGAGTCCTTAAATAATGCTACAAAGTTCTAAAATAATGCAGCAGAGTCCTCAAAAGCTTCAGAAGAGTCATTAAATAATGCAGCAGAGTCCTTAAATAATGTAGCAAATTCATTAAATAATGCAGCAGAGACCTTAAATAATGCAACAAAGTCCTTAAATAATGCAGCCGAGTCCTTACATAATGCAACAAATTCCATAAATAATGCAGCAGAGTCCTTAAATACCGAAGCCGATTACTTAAATAATTCAGCAAAGTCCTTAAATAATGCAGCAGAGTTCTTAAGTGCCACAGCAGAGTCCTTAAATACCGCAGCGGAGTGCTTAAATAATGCAGCAGAGTCCTTAAATAATGCAGCACCGTCCTTAAATAATGCAACAAAGTCTTTAAATAATGCAGCAGAGTCCTTAAATACTGAAGCAGAGTCCTTAAATATTGCAGCAAAGTACTTAAATAATGCAGCAGAGTCCTTAAATAATGCAACAAAGTCCTTAAATAATGAAGCAGAATCCTTAAATAATGCAACAAAGTCCTTAAGTAATAATGCAGAGTCCTTAAATACCGCAGCAGAGTCATTAAATAATGCAGCAAAGTCCTTAAATAATGCAGCAGAGTCCTTAAATACCGGAGCAGAGTGCTTAAATAATGCAGCAGAGTCCTTAAATAATGCAGCAGAGTTATTAAATAATGCAGCAGAGTCCTTAAATAATGCAGCAAATTCTTTAAATAATGCAGCAGAGTCCTTAAATAATGCAACAAAGTCCCTAAATAATGCAGCAGAGTCCTTAAATAATGAAGCAAATTCCTTAAATAATGTAGCAGAGTCCTTAAAAAATGCAACAAAATCCTTAAATAATGCAGCAGAATCCTTAAATAATGCAGCAAAGTCCTTAAATAATGCAGCAGAGTCCTTAAATACTGAAGCAGAGTCCTTAAATAATGCAAAAAAGTCCTTAAATTATGCAGCAGAGTCCTTAAATAATGCAACTGAGTTCTAAAATGCTTCAGCAGAGTCATTAAATAATGCAGCAGAGTCCTTAAATAATGCAGCAGAGTCCTTAAATAATGCAACAAAGTCTTTAAATAATGCAGCAGAGTCCTTAAATACTGAAGCAGAGTCCTTAAATATTGCAGCAAAGTACTTAAATAATGGAGCAGAGTCCTTAAATAATGCAATCTCCTTAAATAATGAAGCAGAATCCTTAAATAATGCAACAAAGTGCTTAAGTAATAATGCAGAGTCCTTAAATACCTCAGCAGAGTCATTAAATAATGCAGCAAAGTCCTTAAATAATGCAGCAGAGTCCTTAAATAATGCAACAAAGTCCATAAATAATGCAGCAGAGTCATTAAGTAATGCAGCAAAGTCCATAAATAATGCAGCAGAGTCCTTAAATATGGAGCAAATTCCTTAAATACTGCAGCAGAGTCCTTAAATAATGCAACAAAGTTCTAAAATAATGCAGCAGAGTCCTCAAAAGCTTCAGAAGAGTCATTAAATAATGCAGCAGAGTCCTTAAATAATGTAGCAAATTCATTAAATAATGCAGCAGAGACCTTAAATAATGCAACATAGTCCTTAAATAATGCAGCCGAGTCCTTACATAATGCAACAAATTCATTAAAAAATGCAGCAGAGTCCTTAAATACCGCAGCCGATTACTTAAATAATTCAGCAAAGTCCTTAAATAATGCAGCAGAGTTCTTAAGTGCCACAGCAGAGTCCTTAAATACCGCAGCGGAGTGCTTAAATAATGCAGCAGAGTCCTTAAATAATGCAGCACCGTCCTTAAATAATGCAACAAAGTCTTTAAATAATGCAGCAGAGTCCTTAAATACTGAAGCAGAGTCCTTAAATATTGCAGCAAAGTACTTAAATATTGCAGCAGAGTCCTTATATAATGCAACAAAGTCCTTAAATAATGAAGCAGAATCCTTAAATAATGCAACAAAGTCCTTAAGTAATAATGCAGAGTCCTTAAATACCGCAGCAGAGTCATTAAATAATGCAGCAAAGTCCTTAAATAATGCAGCAGAGTCCTTAAATACCGCAGCAGATTGCTTAAATAATGCAGCAGAGTCCTTAAATAATGCAGCTGAGTTATTAAATAATGCAGCAGAGTACTTAAATAATTCAGCAAAGTCCTTAAATAATGCAGCAGAGTCCATAAATAATGCAGCAGAGTCCTCAAATGCTTCAGCAGAGTCCTTAAATAATGCAACAAAGTTCTAAAATAATGCAGCAGAGTCCTCAAAAGCTTCAGAAGAGTCATTAAATAATGCAGCAGAGTCCTTAAATAATGTAGCAAATTCATTAAATAATGCAGCAGAGACCTTAAATAATGCAACATAGTCCTTAAATAATGCAGCCGAGTCCTTACATAATGCAACAAATTCATTAAATAATGCAGCAGAGTCCTTAAATACCGCAGCCGATTACTTAAATAATTCAGCAAAGTCCTTAAATAATGCAGCAGAGTTCTTAAGTGCCACAGCAGAGTCCTTAAATACCGCAGCGGAGTGCTTAAATAATGCAGCAGAGTCCTTAAATAATGCAGCACCGTCCTTAAATAATGCAACAAAGTCTTTAAATAATGCAGCAGAGTCCTTAAATACTGAAGCAGAGTCCTTAAATATTGCAGCAAAGTACTTAAATATTGCAGCAGAGTCCTTATATAATGCAACAAAGTCCTTAAATAATGAAGCAGAATCCTTAAATAATGCAACAAAGTCCTTAAGTAATAATGCAGAGTCCTTAAATACCGCAGCAGAGTCATTAAATAATGCAGCAAAGTCCTTAAATAATGCAGCAGAGTCCTTAAATACCGCAGCAGATTGCTTAAATAATGCAGCAGAGTCCTTAAATAATGCAGCTGAGTTATTAAATAATGCAGCAGAGTACTTAAATAATTCAGCAAAGTCCTTAAATAATGCAGCAGAGTCCATAAATAATGCAGCAGAGTCCTCAAATGCTTCAGCAGAGTGAATACATAATGCAGCAGAGTCCTTAAATAATGCAACAAAGTCGTTAAATAATGCAGCAGAGTCCTTAGATAATGCAACAACGTCCTTAAATAATGCAGCAGAGTCCTTAAATAACGCAGCAGAGTACTTAAATAATTCAGCAAAGTCCTTAAATAATGCAGCAGAGTCCATAAATAATGCAGCAGAGTCCTCAAATGCTTCAGCAGAGTGAATACATAATGCAGCAGAGTCCTTAAATAATGCAACAAAGTCGTTAAATAATGCAGCAGAGTCCTTAAATACTGAAGCAGAGTCCTTAAATTTGCAGCAAGGTCCTTAAATACCGCAGCAGAGTCATTAAATAATGCAGCAAAGTCCTTAAATAATGCAGCAGAGTCCTTAAATACCGCAGCAGATTGCTTAAATAATGTAGCAGAGTCCTTAAATAATGCAACAGAGTCCTTAAATAATGCAGCAGAGTCCTTAAATAATGCAACATAGTACTTAAATAATGCAGCAAAGTCCTTAAATAATGCAGCAGAGTCCTTAAATACCGCAGCAGATTGCTTATATAATGTAGCAGAGTCCTTAAATAATGCAACAGAGTCCTTAAATAATGCAGCAGAGTCCTCAAAAGCTTCAGTAGAGTCATTAAATAATGCAGCAGTGTCCTTAAATAATGTAGCAAATTCATTAAAAAATGCAGCAGAGACCTTAAATAATGCAACAAAGTCCTTAAATAATGCAGCCGAGTCCTTAAATAATACAGCAAAGTCCTTAAATAATGCAGCAGAGTCGTTAAGTAATGCAGCAAATTACTTAAATAATGCTGCAGTGTCCTTAAATATTGCAACAAAGTCCATAAATAATGAAGCAAAGTCCTTAAATAATGCATCAGAGTCCTTAAATACCGCAGCAGAGACCTTAAATAATGCAAGAAAGTCCCTAAATAATGCAGTAGAGTCCTTAAATACCGCAGCAGAGTCCTTAAATATTTCAGCAAAGTCCTTAAATAATGCAGCAGAGTCCTTAAATTTTACAGCAGAGTCCTTAAGTGCCACAGCAGAGTCCTTAAATACCGCAGCAGAGTGCTTAAATAATGCAGCAGAGTCCTTAAATAATGCAGCAAAGTCCTTAAATACTGAAGCAGAGTCCTTAAATATTGCAACAAAGTCCTAAAATAATGCAGCAGAGTGGTTAAATACTGAAGCAGAGTCCTTAAATAATGCAGCAAATTCCTTAAATAATGCATCAGAGTCCTTAAATAATGCAACTAAGTCGTTAAATAATGCAGTAGAATTCTTAAATAATGCAGCAAAGTCATTGTAAAATGCAGCAGAGTCCTAAAATACTGAATCAGAGTCCTTAAATAATGCATCAAAGTCCTTAAATAATGCAGCAGAGTCCTTAAATACTGCAGCAGAGTCCTTAAATAATGCAGCAGAGTCCTCAAATGCTTCCGCAAAGTCATTAAATAATGCAGCAGAGTCCTTAAATAATGCAGCAAAGTCCTTAAATAATTCAGCAGAGTCCTTAAATAATGCAACAGAGTCCTTAAATAATGCAGCAGAGTCCTTAAATAATGCAGCAGAGTCCTTAAATACCGCAGCAGATTGCTTATATAATGTAGCAGAGTCCTTAAATAATGCAACAGAGTCCTTAAATAATGCAGCAGAGTCCTCAAAAGCTTCAGAATAGTCATTAAATAATGCAGCAGAGTCCTTAAATAATGTAGCAAATTCATTAAATAATGCAGCAGAGACCTTAAATAATGCAACAAAGTCCTTAAATAATGCAGCCGAGTCCTTAAATAATACAGCAAAGTCCTTAAATAATGCAGCAGAGTTGTTAAGTAATGCAGCAAATTACTTAAATAATGCAGCAGTGTCCTTAAATAATGCAACAAAGTCCATAAATAATGAAGCAAAGTCCTTAAATAATGCATCAGAGTCCTTAAATACTGCAGCAGAGACCTTAAATAATGCAAGAAAGTCCCTAAATAATGCAGCAGAGTCCTTAAATATGGAGCAAATTCCTTAAATACTGAAGCAGAGTCCTTAAATATTGCAAAAAAGTCCTAAAATATTGCAGCAGAATCCTTAAATACTGCAGCAGGGTCCTTAAATATTGCAGCAAAGTACTTAAATAATGCAGCAGAGTCCTTAAATAATGCAACAAAGTCCTTAAATAATGCAGCATAGTCCTTAACTAATGCAACAAAGTCTATAAATAATGCAGCAGAGTCCTTAAATACTGAAGCAGAGTCCTTAAATATTGCAGCAAAGTACTTAAATAATGCAGCAGAGTCCTTAAATAATGCAACAAAGTCCTTAAATAATGAAGCAGAATCCTTAAATAATGCAACAAAGTCCTTAAGTAATAATGCAGAGTCCTTAAATACCGCAGCAGAGTCATTAAATAATGCAGCAAAGTCCTTAAATAATGCAGCAGAGTCCTTAAATACCGGAGCAGAGTGCTTAAATAATGCAGCAGAGTCCTTAAATAATGCAGCAGAGTTATTAAATAATGCAGCAGAGTCCTTAAATAATGCAGCAAATTCCTTAAATAATGCAGCAGAGTCCTTAAATAATGCAACAAAGTCCCTAAATAATGCAGCAGAGTCCTTAAATAATGAAGCAAATTCCTTAAATAATGTAGCAGAGTCCTTAAAAAATGCAACAAAATCCTTAAATAATGCAGCAGAATCCTTAAATAATGCAGCAAAGTCCTTAAATAATGCAGCAGAGTCCTTAAATACTGAAGCAGAGTCCTTAAATAATGCAAAACAGTCCTTAAATAATGCAGCAGAGTCCTTAAATAATGCAACTGAGTTCTAAAATGCTTCAGCAGAGTCAATAAATAATGCAGCAGAGTCCTTAAATAATGCAGCAGAGTCCTTAAATAATGCAACAAAGTCTTTAAATAATGCAGCAGAGTCCTTAAATACTGAAGCAGAGTCCTTAAATATTGCAGCAAAGTACTTAAATAATGGAGCAGAGTCCTTAAATAATGCAACAAAGTCCTTAAATAATGAAGCAGAATCCTTAAATAATGCAACAAAGTGCTTAAGTAATAATGCAGAGTCCTTAAATACCTCAGCAGAGTCATTAAATAATGCAGCAAAGTCCTTAAATAATGCAGCAGAGTCCTTAAATAATGCAACAAAGTCCATAAATAATGCAGCAGAGTCATTAAATAATGCAGCAAAGTCCATAAATAATGCAGCAGAGTCCTTAAATATGGAGCAAATTCCTTAAATACTGCAGCAGAGTCCTTAAATAATGCAACAAAGTTCTAAAATAATGCAGCAGAGTCCTCAAAAGCTTCAGAAGAGTCATTAAATAATGCAGCAGAGTCCTTAAATAATGTAGCAAATTCATTAAATAATGCAGCAGAGACCTTAAATAATGCAACATAGTCCTTAAATAATGCAGCCGAGTCCTTACATAATGCAACAAATTCATTAAATAATGCAGCAGAGTCCTTAAATACCGCAGCCGATTACTTAAATAATTCAGCAAAGTCCTTAAATAATGCAGCAGAGTTCTTAAGTGCCACAGCAGAGTCCTTAAATACCGCAGCGGAGTGCTTAAATAATGCAGCAGAGTCCTTAAATAATGCAGCACCGTCCTTAAATAATGCAACAAAGTCTTTAAATAATGCAGCAGAGTCCTTAAATACTGAAGCAGAGTCCTTAAATATTGCAGCAAAGTACTTAAATAATGCAGCAGAGTCCTTATATAATGCAACAAAGTCCTTAAATAATGAAGCAGAATCCTTAAATAATGCAACAAAGTACTTAAGTAATAATGCAGAGTCCTTAAATACCGCAGCAGAGTCATTAAATAATGCAGCAAAGTCCTTAAATAATGCAGCAGAGTCCATAAATACCGGAGCAGAGTGCTTAAATAATGCAGCAGAGTCCTTAAATAATGCAGCAGAGTTATTAAATAATGCAGCAGAGTCCTTAAATAATGCAGCACATTCCATAAATAATGCAGCAGAGTCCTTAAATAATGCAACAAAGTCCCTAAATAATGCAGCAGAGTCCTTAAATAATGAAGCAAATTCCTTAAATAATGTAGCAGAGTCCTTAAAAAATGCAACAAAATCCTTAAATAATGCAGCAGAATCCTTAAATAATGCAGCAAAGTCCTTAAATAATGCAGCAGAGTCCTTAAATACTGAAGCAGAGTCCTTAAATAATGCAACAAAGTCCTTAAATAATGCAGCACAGTCCTTAAATAATGTAACAGAGTTCTAAAATGCTTCAGCAGAGTCATTAAATAATGCAGCAGAGTCCTTAAATAATGCAGCACCGTCCTTAAATAATGCAACAAAGTCTTTAAATAATGCAGCAGAGTCCTTAAATACTGAAGCAGAGTCCTTAAATATTGCAGCAAAGTACTTAAATAATGCAGCAGAGTCCTTAAATAATGCAACAAAGTCCTTAAATAATGAAGCAGAATCCTTAAATAATGCAACAAATTCCTTAAGTAATAATGCAGAGTCCTTAAATACCTCAGCAGAGTCATTAAATAATGCAGCAAAGTCCTTAAATAATGCAGCAGAGTCCTTACATACCGCAGCAGATTGCTTAAATAATGCAGCAGAGTCCTTAAATAATGCAGCTGAGTTATTAAATAATGCAGCAGAGTCCTTAAATAATGCAGCAAATTCCTTAAATAATGCAGCAGAGTCCTTAAATAATGCAACAAAGTCCTTAAATACCGCAGCAGAGACCTTAAATAATGCAAGAAAGTCCCTAAATAATGCAGCAGAGTCCTTAAATATGGAGCAAATTCCTTAAATACTGAAGCAGAGTCCTTAAATATTGCAAAAAAGTCCTAAAATAGTGCAGCAGAATCCTTAAATACTGCAGCAGGGTCCTTAAATATTGCAGCAAAGTACTTAAATAATGCAGCATAGTCCTTAACTAATGCAACAAAGTCTATAAATAATGCAGCAGAGTCCTTAAATAATGCAGCAAAGTCCTTAAATAATGCAGCAGAGTCCTTAGATAATGCAACAACGTCCTTAAATAATGCAGCAGAGTCCTTAAATAACGCAGCAGAGTACTTAAATAATTCAGCAAAGTCCTTAAATAATGCAGCAGAGTCCATAAATAATGCAGCAGAGTCCTCAAATGCTTCAGCAGAGTGAATACATAATGCAGCAGAGTCCTTAAATAATGCAACAAAGTCCTTAAATAATGCAGCAGAGTCCTTAAATACTGAAGCAGAGTGCTTAAATTTGCAGCAAAGTCCTTAAATACCGCAGCAAAGTCCTTAAATAATGCAGCAGAGTCCTTAAATACCGCAGCAGATTGCTTAAATAATGTAGCAGAGTCCTTAAATAATGCAACAGAGTCCTTAAATAATGCAACATAGTTCTTAAATAATGCAGCAAAGTCCTTAAATAAGGCAGCAGAGTCATTAAATACCGCAGCAGATTGCTTATATAATGTAGCAGAGTAATTAAATAATGCAACAGAGTCCTTAAATAATGCAGCAGAGTCCTCAAAAGCTTCAGAAGAGTCATTAAATAATGCAGCAGTGTCCTTAAATAATGTAGCAAATTCATTAAATAATGCAGCAGAGACCTTAAATAATGCAACAAAGTCCTTAAATAATGCAGCCGAGTCCTTAAATAATACAGCAAAGTCCTTAAATAATGCAGCAGAGTCGTTAAGTAATGCAGCAAATTACTTAAATAATGCAGCAGTGTCCTTAAATAATGCAACAAAGTCCATAAATAATGAAGCAAAGTCCTTAAATAATGCATCAGAGTCCTTAAATACCGCAGCAGAGACCTTAAATAATGCAAGAAAGTTCCTAAATAATGCAGCAGAGTCCTTAAATATGGAGCAAATTCCTTAAATACTGAAGCAGAGTCCTTAAATATTGCAAAAAAGTCCTAAAATAGTGCAGCAGAATCCTTAAATACTGCAGCAGGGTCCTTAAATATTGCAGCAAAGTACTTAAATAATGCAGCAGAGTCCTTAAATAATGCAACAAAGTCCTTAAATAATGCAGCATAGTCCTTAACTAATGCAACAAAGTCTATAAATAATGCAGCAGAGTCCTTGCAGCAAAGTCCTTAAATAATGCAGCAGAGTCCTTAGATAATGCAACAACGTCCTTAAATAATGCAGCAGAGTCCTTAAATAACGCAGCAGAGTACTTAAATAATTCGGCAAAGTCCTTAAATAATGCAGCAGAGTCCATAAATAATGCAGCAGAGTCCTCAAATGCTTCAGCAGAGTGAATACATAATGCAGCAGAGTCCTTAAATAATGCAACAAAGTCCTTAAATAATGCAGCAGAGTCCTTAAATACTGAAGCAGAGTCCTTAAATTTGCAGCAAAGTCCTTAAATACCGCAGCAGAGTCATTAAATAATGCAGCAAAGTCCTTAAATAATGCAGCAGAGTCCTTAAATACCGCAGCAGATTGCTTAAATAATGTAGCAGAGTCCTTAAATAATGCAACAAAGTCCTTAAATAATGCAGCATAGTCCTTAACCAATGCAACAAAGTCTATAAATAATGCAGCAGAGTCCTTAAATAATGCAGCAAAGTCCGTAAATGATGCAGCAGAGTCCTTAGATAATGCAACAACGTCCTTAAATAATGCAGCAGAGTCCTTAAATACCGCAGCAGAGTACTTAAATAATTCAGCAAAGTCCTTAAATAATGCAGCAGAGTCCTTAAATAATGCAGCAGAGTCCTCAAATGCTTCAGCAGAGTGAATACATAATGCAGCAGAGTCCTTAAATAATGCAACAAAGTCCTTAAATAATGCAGCAAAGTCCTTAAATAAAGCAGCAGAGTCCTTAAATAATGCAACAAAGTCCTTAAATAATGCAGCAGAGTCCTTAAATACTGAAGCAGTGTCCTTAACTTTGCAGCAAAGTCCTTAAATACCGCATCAGAGTCATTAAATAATGCAGCAAAGTCCTTAAATAATGCAGCAGAGTCCTTAAATACCGCAGCAGATTGCTTAAATAATGTAGCAGAGTCCTTAAATAATGCAACAGAGTCCTTAAATAATGCAGCAAAGTCCTTAAATAACGCAACAAAGTCCTTAAATAATGCAGCAGAGTCCTTAAATACTGAAGCAGAGTCCTTAAATATTGCAGCAAAGTTCTTAAATAATGCAGCAGAGTCCTTAAATACCGCAGCAGAGTCCTTAAATATTGCAGCAAAGTACTTAAATATTGCAGCAGAGTCCTTAAATACTGAAGCAGAGTCCTTAAATATTGCAGCAAAGTACTTAAATAATGCAGCAGAGTCCTTAAATAATGCAACAAATTCCTTAAATAATGAAGCAGAATCCTTAAATAATGCAACAAAGTCCTTAAGTAATAATGCAGAGTCCTTAAATACCACAGCAGAGTCATTAAATAATGCAGCAAAGTCCTTAAATAATGCAGCAGTGTCCTTAAATACCGCAGCAGAGTGCTTAAATAATGCAGCAGAGTCCTTAAATAATGCAGCAGAGTTATTAAATAATGCAGCAGAGTCCTGAAATAATGCAGGAAATTCCTTAAATAATGCAGCAGAGTCCTTAAATAATGCAACAAAGTCCTTAAATAATGCAGCAGAGTCCTTAAATAATGCAGCAAAGTCCTTAAATAATGCAGTAGAGTCCTTAAATAATGCAACAAAGTCCTTAAATAATGCAGCAGAGTACTTAAATAATGCAGCAGAGTCCTTAAGTGCCGCAGCAGAGTCCTTAAATACCGCAGCGGAGTGTTTAAATAATGCAGCAGAATCCTTAAATAATGCAGCACCGTCCTTAAATATTGCAGCAAAGTCCTTAAATACTGAAGCAGAGTCCTTAAATATTGCAAAAAAGTCCTAAAATAATGCAGCAGAGTGCTTAAATACTGAAGCAGAGTCCTTAAATAATGCAGCAAATTCCTTAAATAATGCATCAGAGTCCTTAAATAATGCAACTAAGTCGTTAAATAATGCAGTAGAATCCTTAAATAATGCAGCAAAGTCATTGTAAAATGCAGCAGACTCCTTAAATACTGAATCAGAGTCCTTAAATAATGCATCAAAGTCCTTAAATAATGCAGCAGAGTCCTTAAATACTGCAGCAGAGTCCTTAAATAATGCAGCAGAGTCCTCAAATGCTTCCGCAAAGTCATTAAATAATGCAGCAGAGTCCTTAAATAAGGCAGCAAAGTCCTTAAATAATTCAGCAGAGTCCTTAAATAATGCAACAAAGTCCTGAAATAATGCAGCAGAGTCCTTAAATAATGCAGCAAAGTCCTTAAATAATGCAGCAGAGTCCTTAAATAATGCAACAAAGTCCTTAAATAATGCAGCAGAGTCCTTAAATAATGCAGCAAAGTCCTTAAATAATGCAGTAGAGTCCTTAAATAATGCAACAAAGTCCTTAAATAATGCAGCAGAGTACTTAAATAATGCAGCAGAGTCCTTAAGTGCCGCAGCAGAGTCCTTAAATACCGCAGCGGAGTGTTTAAATAATGCAGCAGAATCCTTAAATAATGCAGCACCGTCCTTAAATATTGCAGCAAAGTCCTTAAATACTGAAACAGAGTCCTTAAATATTGCAAAAAAGTCCTAAAATAATGCAGCAGAATCCTTAAATACCGCAGCAGAGTCCTTAAATATTGCAGCAAAGTACTTAAATAATGCAGCAGAGTCCTTAAATAATGCAACAAAGTCCTTAAATAATGCAGCATAGTCCTTAACCAATGCAACAAAGTCTATAAATAATGCAGCAGAGTCCTTAAATAATGCAGCAAAGTCCGTAAATGATGCAGCAGAGTCCTTAGATAATGCAACAACGTCCTTAAATAATGCAGCAGAGTCCTTAAATACCGCAGCAGAGTACTTAAATAATTCAGCAAAGTCCTTAAATAATGCAGCAGAGTCCTCAAATGCTTCAGCAGAGTGAATACATAATGCAGCAGAGTCCTTAAATAATGCAACAAAGTCCTTAAATAATGCAGCAGAGTCCTTAAATAATGCAGCAAAGTCCTTAAATAAAGCAGCAGAGTCCTTAAATAATGCAACAAAGTCCTTAAATAATGCAGCAGAGTGCTTAAATACTGAAGCAGTGTCCTTAACTTTGCAGCAAAGTCCTTAAATACCGCAGCAGAGTCATTAAATAATGCAGCAAAGTCCTTAAATAATGCAGCAGAGTCCTTAAATACCGCAGCAGATTGCTTAAATAATGTAGCAGAGTCCTTAAATAATGCAACAGAGTCCTTAAATAATGCAGCAAAGTCCTTAAATAACGCAACAAAGTCCTTAAATAATGCAGCAGAGTCCTTAAATACTGAAGCAGAGTCCTTAAATATTGCAGCAAAGTCCTTAAATAATGCAGCAGAGTCCTTAAATAATGCAGCAGAGTTATTAAATAATGCAGCAGAGTCCTTAAATAATGCAGCACATTCCATAAATAATGCAGCAGAGTCCTTAAATAATGCAACAAAGTCCCTAAATAATGCAGCAGAGTCCTTAAATAATGAAGCAAATTCCTTAAATAATGTAGCAGAGTCCTTAAAAAATGCAACAAAATCCTTAAATAATGCAGCAGAATCCTTAAATAATGCAGCAAAGTCCTTAAATAATGCAGCAGAGTCCTTAAATACTGAAGCAGAGTCCTTAAATAATGCAACAAAGTCCTTAAATAATGCAGCACAGTCCTTAAATAATGTAACAGAGTTCTAAAATGCTTCAGCAGAGTCATTAAATAATGCAGCAGAGTCCTTAAATAATGCAGCACCGTCCTTAAATAATGCAACAAAGTCTTTAAATAATGCAGCAGAGTCCTTAAATACTGAAGCAGAGTCCTTAAATATTGCAGCAAAGTACTTAAATAATGCAGCAGAGTCCTTAAATAATGCAACAAAGTCCTTAAATAATGAAGCAGAATCCTTAAATAATGCAACAAATTCCTTAAGTAATAATGCAGAGTCCTTAAATACCTCAGCAGAGTCATTAAATAATGCAGCAAAGTCCTTAAATAATGCAGCAGAGTCCTTACATACCGCAGCAGATTGCTTAAATAATGCAGCAGAGTCCTTAAATAATGCAGCTGAGTTATTAAATAATGCAGCAGAGTCCTTAAATAATGCAGCAAATTCCTTAAATAATGCAGCAGAGTCCTTAAATAATGCAACAAAGTCCTTAAATACCGCAGCAGAGACCTTAAATAATGCAAGAAAGTCCCTAAATAATGCAGCAGAGTCCTTAAATATGGAGCAAATTCCTTAAATACTGAAGCAGAGTCCTTAAATATTGCAAAAAAGTCCTAAAATAGTGCAGCAGAATCCTTAAATACTGCAGCAGGGTCCTTAAATATTGCAGCAAAGTACTTAAATAATGCAGCAGAGTCCTTAAATAATGCAACAAAGTCCTTAAATAATGCAGCAGAGTCCTTAAATAATGCAGCAAAGTCCTTAAAAAAAGCAGCAGAGTCCTTAAATAATGCAACAAAGTCCTTAAATAATGCAGCAGAGTCCTTAAATACTGAAGCAGTGTCCTTAACTTTGCAGCAAAGTCCTTAAATACCGCAGCAGAGTCATTAAATAATGCAGCAAAGTCCTTAAATAAAGCAGCAGAATCCTTAAATACCGCAGCAGATTGCTTAAATAATGTAGCAGAGTCCATAAATAATGCAACAGAGTCCTTAAATAATGCAGCAAAGTCCTTAAATAACGCAACAAAGTCCTTAAATAATGCAGCAGAGTCCTTAAATACTGAAGCAGAGTCCTTAAATATTGCAGCAAAGTCCTTAAATAATGCAGCAGAGTCCTTAAATACCGCAGCAGAGTCCTTAAATATTGCAGCAAAGTACTTAAATATTGCAGCAGAGTCCTTAAATAATGCAACAAAGTCCTTAAATAATGCAGCAGAATCCTTAAATAATGCAACAAAGTCCTTAAGTAATAATGCAGAGTCCTTAAATACCGCAGCAGAGTCATTAAATAATGCAGCAAAGTCCTTAAATAATGCAGCAGTGTCCATAAATACCACAGCAGAGTGCTTAAATAATGCAGCAGAGTCCTTAAATAATGCAGCAGAGTTATTAAATAATGCAGCAGAGTCCTGAAATAATGCAGGAAATTCCTTAAATAATGCAGCAGAGTCCTTAAATAATGCAACAAAGTCCTTAAAAAATGCAGCAGAGTCCTTAAATAATGCAGCAAAGTCCTTAAATAATGCAGTAGATTCCTTAAATAATGCAACAAAGTCCTTAAATAATGCAGCAGAGTACTTAAATAATGCAGCAGAGTCCTTAAGTGCCGCAGCAGAGTCCTTAAATACCGCAGCGGAGTGTTTAAATAATGCAGCAGAATCCTTAAATAATGCAGCACCGTCCTTAAATATTGCAGCAAAGTCCTTAAATACTGAAGCAGAGTCCTTAAATATTGCAAAAAAGTCCTAAAATAATGCAGCAGAATCCTTAAATACCGCAGCAGAGTCCTTAAATATTGCAGCAAAGTACTTAAATAATGCAGCAGAGTCCTTAAATAATGCAACAAAGTCCTTAAATAATGCAGCATAGTCCTTAACCAATGCAACAAAGTCTATAAATAATGCAGCAGAGTCCTTAAATAATGCAGCAAAGTCCGTAAATGATGCAGCAGAGTCCTTAGATAATGCAACAACGTCCTTAAATAATGCAGCAGAGTCCTTAAATACCGCAGCAGAGTACTTAAATAATTCAGCAAAGTCCTTAAATAATGCAGCAGAGTCCTTAAATACCGCAGCGGAGTGTTTAAATAATGCAGCAGAATCCTTAAATAATGCAGCACCGTCCTTAAATATTGCAGCAAAGTCCTTAAATACTGAAGCAGAGTCCTTAAATATTGCAAAAAAGTCCTAAAATAATGCAGCAGAGTGCTTAAATACTGAAGCAGAGTCCTTAAATAATGCAGCAAATTCCTTAAATAATGCATCAGAGTCCTTAAATAATGCAACTAAGTCGTTAAATAATGCAGTAGAATCCTTAAATAATGCAGCAAAGTCATTGTAAAATGCAGCAGACTCCTTAAATACTGAATCAGAGTCCTTAAATAATGCATCAAAGTCCTTAAATAATGCAGCAGAGTCCTTAAATACTGCAGCAGAGTCCTTAAATAATGCAGCAGAGTCCTCAAATGCTTCCGCAAAGTCATTAAATAATGCAGCAGAGTCCTTAAATAAGGCAGCAAAGTCATTAAATAATTCAGCAGAGTCCTTAAATAATGCAACAAAGTCCTTAAATAATGCAGCAGAGTCCTTAAATAATGCAGCAAAGTCCTTAAATAATGCAGCAGAGTCCTTAAATAATGCAACAAAGTCCTTAAATAATGCAGCAGAGTCCTTAAATAATGCAGCAAAGTCCTTAAATAATGCAGTAGAGTCCTTAAATAATGCAACAAAGTCCTTAAATAATGCAGCAGAGTACTTAAATAATGCAGCAGAGTCCTTAAGTGCCGCAGCAGAGTCCTTAAATACCGCAGCGGAGTGTTTAAATAATGCAGCAGAATCCTTAAATAATGCAGCACCGTCCTTAAATATTGCAGCAAAGTCCTTAAATACTGAAACAGAGTCCTTAAATATTGCAAAAAAGTCCTAAAATAATGCAGCAGAATCCTTAAATACCGCAGCAGAGTCCTTAAATATTGCAGCAAAGTACTTAAATAATGCAGCAGAGTCCTTAAATAATGCAACAAAGTCCTTAAATAATGCAGCATAGTCCTTAACCAATGCAACAAAGTCTATAAATAATGCAGCAGAGTCCTTAAATAATGCAGCAAAGTCCGTAAATGATGCAGCAGAGTCCTTAGATAATGCAACAACGTCCTTAAATAATGCAGCAGAGTCCTTAAATACCGCAGCAGAGTACTTAAATAATTCAGCAAAGTCCTTAAATAATGCAGCAGAGTCCTTAAATAATGCAGCAGAGTCCTCAAATGCTTCAGCAGAGTGAATACATAATGCAGCAGAGTCCTTAAATAATGCAACAAAGTCCTTAAATAATGCAGCAGAGTCCTTAAATAATGCAGCAAAGTCCTTAAATAAAGCAGCAGAGTCCTTAAATAATGCAACAAAGTCCTTAAATAATGCAGCAGAGTGCTTAAATACTGAAGCAGTGTCCTTAACTTTGCAGCAAAGTCCTTAAATACCGCAGCAGAGTCATTAAATAATGCAGCAAAGTCCTTAAATAATGCAGCAGAGTCCTTAAATACCGCAGCAGATTGCTTAAATAATGTAGCAGAGTCCTTAAATAATGCAACAGAGTCCTTAAATAATGCAGCAAAGTCCTTAAATAACGCAACAAAGTCCTTAAATAATGCAGCAGAGTCCTTAAATACTGAAGCAGAGTCCTTAAATATTGCAGCAAAGTCCTTAAATAATGCAGCAGAGTCCTTAAATACCGCAGCAGAGTCCTTAAATATTGCAGCAAAGTACTTAAATATTGCAGCAGAGTCCTTAAATAATGCAACAAAGTCCTTAAATAATGCAGCAGAATCCTTAAATAATGCAACAAAGTCCTTAAGTAATAATGCAGAGTCCTTAAATACCGCAGCAGAGTCATTAAATAATGCAGCAAAGTCCTTAAATAATGCAGCAGTGTCCATAAATACCACAGCAGAGTGCTTAAATAATGCAGCAGAGTCCTTAAATAATGCAGCAGAGTTATTAAATAATGCAGCAGAGTCCTGAAATAATGCAGGAAATTCCTTAAATAATGCAGCAGAGTCCTTAAATAATGCAACAAAGTCCTTAAAAAATGCAGCAGAGTCCTTAAATAATGCAGCAAAGTCCTTAAATAATGCAGTAGATTCCTTAAATAATGCAACAAAGTCCTTAAATAATGCAGCAGAGTACTTAAATAATGCAGCAGAGTCCTTAAGTGCCGCAGCAGAGTCCTTAAATACCGCAGCGGAGTGTTTAAATAATGCAGCAGAATCCTTAAATAATGCAGCACCGTCCTTAAATATTGCAGCAAAGTCCTTAAATACTGAAGCAGAGTCCTTAAATATTGCAAAAAAGTCCTAAAATAATGCAGCAGAATCCTTAAATACCGCAGCAGAGTCCTTAAATATTGCAGCAAAGTACTTAAATAATGCAGCAGAGTCCTTAAATAATGCAACAAAGTCCTTAAATAATGCAGCATAGTCCTTAACCAATGCAACAAAGTCTATAAATAATGCAGCAGAGTCCTTAAATAATGCAGCAAAGTCCGTAAATGATGCAGCAGAGTCCTTAGATAATGCAACAACGTCCTTAAATAATGCAGCAGAGTCCTTAAATACCGCAGCAGAGTACTTAAATAATTCAGCAAAGTCCTTAAATAATGCAGCAGAGTCCTTAAATACCGCAGCGGAGTGTTTAAATAATGCAGCAGAATCCTTAAATAATGCAGCACCGTCCTTAAATATTGCAGCAAAGTCCTTAAATACTGAAGCAGAGTCCTTAAATATTGCAAAAAAGTCCTAAAATAATGCAGCAGAGTGCTTAAATACTGAAGCAGAGTCCTTAAATAATGCAGCAAATTCCTTAAATAATGCATCAGAGTCCTTAAATAATGCAACTAAGTCGTTAAATAATGCAGTAGAATCCTTAAATAATGCAGCAAAGTCATTGTAAAATGCAGCAGACTCCTTAAATACTGAATCAGAGTCCTTAAATAATGCATCAAAGTCCTTAAATAATGCAGCAGAGTCCTTAAATACTGCAGCAGAGTCCTTAAATAATGCAGCAGAGTCCTCAAATGCTTCCGCAAAGTCATTAAATAATGCAGCAGAGTCCTTAAATAAGGCAGCAAAGTCCTTAAATAATTCAGCAGAGTCCTTAAATAATGCAACAAAGTCCTTAAATAATGCAGCAGAGTCCTTAAATAATGCAGCAAAGTCCTTAAATAATGCAGCAGAGTCCTTAAATAATGCAACAAAGTCCTTAAATAATGCAGCAGAGTCCTTAAATAATGCAGCAAAGTCCTTAAATAATGCAGTAGAGTCCTTAAATAATGCAACAAAGTCCTTAAATAATGCAGCAGAGTACTTAAATAATGCAGCAGAGTCCTTAAGTGCCGCAGCAGAGTCCTTAAATACCGCAGCGGAGTGTTTAAATAATGCAGCAGAATCCTTAAATAATGCAGCACCGTCCTTAAATATTGCAGCAAAGTCCTTAAATACTGAAACAGAGTCCTTAAATATTGCAAAAAAGTCCTAAAATAATGCAGCAGAATCCTTAAATACCGCAGCAGAGTCCTTAAATATTGCAGCAAAGTACTTAAATAATGCAGCAGAGTCCTTAAATAATGCAACAAAGTCCTTAAATAATGCAGCATAGTCCTTAACCAATGCAACAAAGTCTATAAATAATGCAGCAGAGTCCTTAAATAATGCAGCAAAGTCCGTAAATGATGCAGCAGAGTCCTTAGATAATGCAACAACGTCCTTAAATAATGCAGCAGAGTCCTTAAATACCGCAGCAGAGTACTTAAATAATTCAGCAAAGTCCTTAAATAATGCAGCAGAGTCCTCAAATGCTTCAGCAGAGTGAATACATAATGCAGCAGAGTCCTTAAATAATGCAACAAAGTCCTTAAATAATGCAGCAGAGTCCTTAAATAATGCAGCAAAGTCCTTAAATAAAGCAGCAGAGTCCTTAAATAATGCAACAAAGTCCTTAAATAATGCAGCAGAGTGCTTAAATACTGAAGCAGTGTCCTTAACTTTGCAGCAAAGTCCTTAAATACCGCAGCAGAGTCATTAAATAATGCAGCAAAGTCCTTAAATAATGCAGCAGAGTCCTTAAATACCGCAGCAGATTGCTTAAATAATGTAGCAGAGTCCTTAAATAATGCAACAGAGTCCTTAAATAATGCAGCAAAGTCCTTAAATAACGCAACAAAGTCCTTAAATAATGCAGCAGAGTCCTTAAATACTGAAGCAGAGTCCTTAAATATTGCAGCAAAGTCCTTAAATAATGCAGCAGAGTCCTTAAATAATGCAGCAGAGTTATTAAATAATGCAGCAGAGTCCTTAAATAATGCAGCACATTCCATAAATAATGCAGCAGAGTCCTTAAATAATGCAACAAAGTCCCTAAATAATGCAGCAGAGTCCTTAAATAATGAAGCAAATTCCTTAAATAATGTAGCAGAGTCCTTAAAAAATGCAACAAAATCCTTAAATAATGCAGCAGAATCCTTAAATAATGCAGCAAAGTCCTTAAATAATGCAGCAGAGTCCTTAAATACTGAAGCAGAGTCCTTAAATAATGCAACAAAGTCCTTAAATAATGCAGCACAGTCCTTAAATAATGTAACAGAGTTCTAAAATGCTTCAGCAGAGTCATTAAATAATGCAGCAGAGTCCTTAAATAATGCAGCACCGTCCTTAAATAATGCAACAAAGTCTTTAAATAATGCAGCAGAGTCCTTAAATACTGAAGCAGAGTCCTTAAATATTGCAGCAAAGTACTTAAATAATGCAGCAGAGTCCTTAAATAATGCAACAAAGTCCTTAAATAATGAAGCAGAATCCTTAAATAATGCAACAAATTCCTTAAGTAATAATGCAGAGTCCTTAAATACCTCAGCAGAGTCATTAAATAATGCAGCAAAGTCCTTAAATAATGCAGCAGAGTCCTTACATACCGCAGCAGATTGCTTAAATAATGCAGCAGAGTCCTTAAATAATGCAGCTGAGTTATTAAATAATGCAGCAGAGTCCTTAAATAATGCAGCAAATTCCTTAAATAATGCAGCAGAGTCCTTAAATAATGCAACAAAGTCCTTAAATACCGCAGCAGAGACCTTAAATAATGCAAGAAAGTCCCTAAATAATGCAGCAGAGTCCTTAAATATGGAGCAAATTCCTTAAATACTGAAGCAGAGTCCTTAAATATTGCAAAAAAGTCCTAAAATAGTGCAGCAGAATCCTTAAATACTGCAGCAGGGTCCTTAAATATTGCAGCAAAGTACTTAAATAATGCAGCAGAGTCCTTAAATAATGCAACAAAGTCCTTAAATAATGCAGCAGAGTCCTTAAATAATGCAGCAAAGTCCTTAAAAAAAGCAGCAGAGTCCTTAAATAATGCAACAAAGTCCTTAAATAATGCAGCAGAGTCCTTAAATACTGAAGCAGTGTCCTTAACTTTGCAGCAAAGTCCTTAAATACCGCAGCAGAGTCATTAAATAATGCAGCAAAGTCCTTAAATAAAGCAGCAGAATCCTTAAATACCGCAGCAGATTGCTTAAATAATGTAGCAGAGTCCATAAATAATGCAACAGAGTCCTTAAATAATGCAGCAAAGTCCTTAAATAACGCAACAAAGTCCTTAAATAATGCAGCAGAGTCCTTAAATACTGAAGCAGAGTCCTTAAATATTGCAGCAAAGTCCTTAAATAATGCAGCAGAGTCCTTAAATACCGCAGCAGAGTCCTTAAATATTGCAGCAAAGTACTTAAATATTGCAGCAGAGTCCTTAAATAATGCAACAAAGTCCTTAAATAATGCAGCAGAATCCTTAAATAATGCAACAAAGTCCTTAAGTAATAATGCAGAGTCCTTAAATACCGCAGCAGAGTCATTAAATAATGCAGCAAAGTCCTTAAATAATGCAGCAGTGTCCATAAATACCACAGCAGAGTGCTTAAATAATGCAGCAGAGTCCTTAAATAATGCAGCAGAGTTATTAAATAATGCAGCAGAGTCCTGAAATAATGCAGGAAATTCCTTAAATAATGCAGCAGAGTCCTTAAATAATGCAACAAAGTCCTTAAAAAATGCAGCAGAGTCCTTAAATAATGCAGCAAAGTCCTTAAATAATGCAGTAGATTCCTTAAATAATGCAACAAAGTCCTTAAATAATGCAGCAGAGTACTTAAATAATGCAGCAGAGTCCTTAAGTGCCGCAGCAGAGTCCTTAAATACCGCAGCGGAGTGTTTAAATAATGCAGCAGAATCCTTAAATAATGCAGCACCGTCCTTAAATATTGCAGCAAAGTCCTTAAATACTGAAGCAGAGTCCTTAAATATTGCAAAAAAGTCCTAAAATAATGCAGCAGAATCCTTAAATACCGCAGCAGAGTCCTTAAATATTGCAGCAAAGTACTTAAATAATGCAGCAGAGTCCTTAAATAATGCAACAAAGTCCTTAAATAATGCAGCATAGTCCTTAACCAATGCAACAAAGTCTATAAATAATGCAGCAGAGTCCTTAAATAATGCAGCAAAGTCCGTAAATGATGCAGCAGAGTCCTTAGATAATGCAACAACGTCCTTAAATAATGCAGCAGAGTCCTTAAATACCGCAGCAGAGTACTTAAATAATTCAGCAAAGTCCTTAAATAATGCAGCAGAGTCCTTAAATACCGCAGCGGAGTGTTTAAATAATGCAGCAGAATCCTTAAATAATGCAGCACCGTCCTTAAATATTGCAGCAAAGTCCTTAAATACTGAAGCAGAGTCCTTAAATATTGCAAAAAAGTCCTAAAATAATGCAGCAGAGTGCTTAAATACTGAAGCAGAGTCCTTAAATAATGCAGCAAATTCCTTAAATAATGCATCAGAGTCCTTAAATAATGCAACTAAGTCGTTAAATAATGCAGTAGAATCCTTAAATAATGCAGCAAAGTCATTGTAAAATGCAGCAGACTCCTTAAATACTGAATCAGAGTCCTTAAATAATGCATCAAAGTCCTTAAATAATGCAGCAGAGTCCTTAAATACTGCAGCAGAGTCCTTAAATAATGCAGCAGAGTCCTCAAATGCTTCCGCAAAGTCATTAAATAATGCAGCAGAGTCCTTAAATAAGGCAGCAAAGTCATTAAATAATTCAGCAGAGTCCTTAAATAATGCAACAAAGTCCTTAAATAATGCAGCAGAGTCCTTAAATAATGCAGCAAAGTCCTTAAATAATGCAGCAGAGTCCTTAAATAATGCAACAAAGTCCTTAAATAATGCAGCAGAGTCCTTAAATAATGCAGCAAAGTCCTTAAATAATGCAGTAGAGTCCTTAAATAATGCAACAAAGTCCTTAAATAATGCAGCAGAGTACTTAAATAATGCAGCAGAGTCCTTAAGTGCCGCAGCAGAGTCCTTAAATACCGCAGCGGAGTGTTTAAATAATGCAGCAGAATCCTTAAATAATGCAGCACCGTCCTTAAATATTGCAGCAAAGTCCTTAAATACTGAAACAGAGTCCTTAAATATTGCAAAAAAGTCCTAAAATAATGCAGCAGAATCCTTAAATACCGCAGCAGAGTCCTTAAATATTGCAGCAAAGTACTTAAATAATGCAGCAGAGTCCTTAAATAATGCAACAAAGTCCTTAAATAATGCAGCATAGTCCTTAACCAATGCAACAAAGTCTATAAATAATGCAGCAGAGTCCTTAAATAATGCAGCAAAGTCCGTAAATGATGCAGCAGAGTCCTTAGATAATGCAACAACGTCCTTAAATAATGCAGCAGAGTCCTTAAATACCGCAGCAGAGTACTTAAATAATTCAGCAAAGTCCTTAAATAATGCAGCAGAGTCCTTAAATAATGCAGCAGAGTCCTCAAATGCTTCAGCAGAGTGAATACATAATGCAGCAGAGTCCTTAAATAATGCAACAAAGTCCTTAAATAATGCAGCAGAGTCCTTAAATAATGCAGCAAAGTCCTTAAATAAAGCAGCAGAGTCCTTAAATAATGCAACAAAGTCCTTAAATAATGCAGCAGAGTGCTTAAATACTGAAGCAGTGTCCTTAACTTTGCAGCAAAGTCCTTAAATACCGCAGCAGAGTCATTAAATAATGCAGCAAAGTCCTTAAATAATGCAGCAGAGTCCTTAAATACCGCAGCAGATTGCTTAAATAATGTAGCAGAGTCCTTAAATAATGCAACAGAGTCCTTAAATAATGCAGCAAAGTCCTTAAATAACGCAACAAAGTCCTTAAATAATGCAGCAGAGTCCTTAAATACTGAAGCAGAGTCCTTAAATATTGCAGCAAAGTCCTTAAATAATGCAGCAGAGTCCTTAAATACCGCAGCAGAGTCCTTAAATATTGCAGCAAAGTACTTAAATATTGCAGCAGAGTCCTTAAATAATGCAACAAAGTCCTTAAATAATGCAGCAGAATCCTTAAATAATGCAACAAAGTCCTTAAGTAATAATGCAGAGTCCTTAAATACCGCAGCAGAGTCATTAAATAATGCAGCAAAGTCCTTAAATAATGCAGCAGTGTCCATAAATACCACAGCAGAGTGCTTAAATAATGCAGCAGAGTCCTTAAATAATGCAGCAGAGTTATTAAATAATGCAGCAGAGTCCTGAAATAATGCAGGAAATTCCTTAAATAATGCAGCAGAGTCCTTAAATAATGCAACAAAGTCCTTAAAAAATGCAGCAGAGTCCTTAAATAATGCAGCAAAGTCCTTAAATAATGCAGTAGATTCCTTAAATAATGCAACAAAGTCCTTAAATAATGCAGCAGAGTACTTAAATAATGCAGCAGAGTCCTTAAGTGCCGCAGCAGAGTCCTTAAATACCGCAGCGGAGTGTTTAAATAATGCAGCAGAATCCTTAAATAATGCAGCACCGTCCTTAAATATTGCAGCAAAGTCCTTAAATACTGAAGCAGAGTCCTTAAATATTGCAAAAAAGTCCTAAAATAATGCAGCAGAATCCTTAAATACCGCAGCAGAGTCCTTAAATATTGCAGCAAAGTACTTAAATAATGCAGCAGAGTCCTTAAATAATGCAACAAAGTCCTTAAATAATGCAGCATAGTCCTTAACCAATGCAACAAAGTCTATAAATAATGCAGCAGAGTCCTTAAATAATGCAGCAAAGTCCGTAAATGATGCAGCAGAGTCCTTAGATAATGCAACAACGTCCTTAAATAATGCAGCAGAGTCCTTAAATACCGCAGCAGAGTACTTAAATAATTCAGCAAAGTCCTTAAATAATGCAGCAGAGTCCTTAAATACCGCAGCGGAGTGTTTAAATAATGCAGCAGAATCCTTAAATAATGCAGCACCGTCCTTAAATATTGCAGCAAAGTCCTTAAATACTGAAGCAGAGTCCTTAAATATTGCAAAAAAGTCCTAAAATAATGCAGCAGAGTGCTTAAATACTGAAGCAGAGTCCTTAAATAATGCAGCAAATTCCTTAAATAATGCATCAGAGTCCTTAAATAATGCAACTAAGTCGTTAAATAATGCAGTAGAATCCTTAAATAATGCAGCAAAGTCATTGTAAAATGCAGCAGACTCCTTAAATACTGAATCAGAGTCCTTAAATAATGCATCAAAGTCCTTAAATAATGCAGCAGAGTCCTTAAATACTGCAGCAGAGTCCTTAAATAATGCAGCAGAGTCCTCAAATGCTTCCGCAAAGTCATTAAATAATGCAGCAGAGTCCTTAAATAAGGCAGCAAAGTCCTTAAATAATTCAGCAGAGTCCTTAAATAATGCAACAAAGTCCTTAAATAATGCAGCAGAGTCCTTAAATAATGCAGCAAAGTCCTTAAATAATGCAGCAGAGTCCTTAAATAATGCAACAAAGTCCTTAAATAATGCAGCAGAGTCCTTAAATAATGCAGCAAAGTCCTTAAATAATGCAGTAGAGTCCTTAAATAATGCAACAAAGTCCTTAAATAATGCAGCAGAGTACTTAAATAATGCAGCAGAGTCCTTAAGTGCCGCAGCAGAGTCCTTAAATACCGCAGCGGAGTGTTTAAATAATGCAGCAGAATCCTTAAATAATGCAGCACCGTCCTTAAATATTGCAGCAAAGTCCTTAAATACTGAAACAGAGTCCTTAAATATTGCAAAAAAGTCCTAAAATAATGCAGCAGAATCCTTAAATACCGCAGCAGAGTCCTTAAATATTGCAGCAAAGTACTTAAATAATGCAGCAGAGTCCTTAAATAATGCAACAAAGTCCTTAAATAATGCAGCATAGTCCTTAACCAATGCAACAAAGTCTATAAATAATGCAGCAGAGTCCTTAAATAATGCAGCAAAGTCCGTAAATGATGCAGCAGAGTCCTTAGATAATGCAACAACGTCCTTAAATAATGCAGCAGAGTCCTTAAATACCGCAGCAGAGTACTTAAATAATTCAGCAAAGTCCTTAAATAATGCAGCAGAGTCCTTAAATAATGCAGCAGAGTCCTCAAATGCTTCAGCAGAGTGAATACATAATGCAGCAGAGTCCTTAAATAATGCAACAAAGTCCTTAAATAATGCAGCAGAGTCCTTAAATAATGCAGCAAAGTCCTTAAATAATGCAGCAGAGTGCTTAAATACTGAAGCAGTGTCCTTAACTTTGCAGCAAAGTCCTTAAGTACCGCAGCCGAGTCATTAAATAATGCAGCAAAGTCCTTAAATAATGCAGCAGAGTCCTTAAATACCGCAGCAGATTGCTTAAATAATGTAGCAGAGTCCTTAAATAATGCAACAGAGTCCTTAAATAATGCAGCAAAGTCCTTAAATAACGCAACAAAGTCCTTAAATAATGCAGCAGAGTCCTTAAATACTGAAGCAGAGTCCTTAAATATTGCAGCAAAGTCCTTAAATAATGCAGCAGAGTCCTTAAATACCGCAGCAGAGTCCTTAAATATTGCAGCAAAGTACTTAAATATTGCAGCAGAGTCCTTAAATAATGCAACAAAGTCCTTAAATAATGCAGCAGAATCCTTAAATAATGCAACAAAGTCCTTAAGTAATAATGCAGAGTCCTTAAATACCGCAGCAGAGTCATTAAATAATGCAGCAAAAGTCCTCAAATGCTTCAGCAGAGTCATGAAATAATGCAGCATAGTCCTTAAATAATGCAGCAAATTCATTTAATAATGCAGCAGAGACCTTAAATAATGCAACAAAGTCCTTAAATAATGCAGCAGAGTCCTTAAATAATGCAGCAAAGTCCATAAATAAAGCTGCAAGTCCTTAAATATTGCAGCAAATTCCTTAAATAATGCAGCAGAGTCCTTAAAGAATGCAACAAAGTCCTTAAATAAGGCAGCAAAGTCCTTAAAAAATGCAGCAGAGTCCTTAAATACCACAGCAGAGTCCTTATATAATGCAACAAAGTCCCTAAATATTGCAGCAGAGTCCATAAATAATGAAGCAGAGTCCTTAAATAATGCAGCAAATTCCTTAAATAATGTAGCAGAGTCCTTAAAAAATTCAACAAAATCCTTAAATAATGCAGCAGAATCCTTAAATAATGCAGCAAAGTCCTTAAATAATGCAGCAGAGTCCTTAAATACTGAAGGAGAGTCCTTAAATAATGCAACAAAGTCCTTAAATAATGCAGCAGAGTCCTTAAATAATGCAACAGAGTTCTAAAATGCTTCAGCAGAGTCATTAAATAATGCAGCAGAGTCCTTAAATAATGCAGCAGAGTCCTTAGATACTGAAGCAGAGTCCTTAAATATTGCAGCAAAGTACTTAAATAATGCAGCAGAGTCCTTAAATAATGCAACAAATTCCTTAAATAATGAAGTAGAATCCTTAAATAATGCAACAAAGTCCTTAAGTAATAATGCAGAGTCCTTAAATACCGCAGCAGAGTCATTAAATAATGCAGCAAAGTCCTTAAATAATGCAGCAGTGTCCTTAAATACCGCAGCAGAGTGCTTAAATAATGCAGCAGAGTCCTTAAATAATGCAGCAGAGTTATTAAATAATGCAGCAGAGTCCTGAAATAATGCAGGAAATTCCTTAAATAATGCAGCAGAGTCCTTAAATAATGCAACAAAGTCCTTAAATAATGCAGCAGAGTCCTTAAATAATGCAGCAAAGTCCTTAAATAATGCAGTAGAGTCCTTAAATAATGCAACAAAGTCCTTAAATAATGCAGCAGAGTACTTAAATAATGCAGCAGAGTCCTTAAGTGCCGCAGCAGAGTCCTTAAATACCGCAGCGGAGTGTTTAAATAATGCAGCAGAATCCTTAAATAATGCAGCACCGTCCTTAAATATTGCAGCAAAGTCCTTAAATACTGAAGCAGAGTCCTTAAATATTGCAAAAAAGTCCTAAAATAATGCAGCAGAGTGCTTAAATACTGAAGCAGAGTCCTTAAATAATGCAGCAAATTCCTTAAATAATGCATCAGAGTCCTTAAATAATGCAACTAAGTCGTTAAATAATGCAGTAGAATCCTTAAATAATGCAGCAAAGTCATTGTAAAATGCAGCAGACTCCTTAAATACTGAATCAGAGTCCTTAAATAATGCATCAAACTCCTTAAATAATGCAGCAGAGTCCTTAAATACTGCAGCAGAGTCCTTAAATAATGCAGCAGAGTCCTCAAATGCTTCCGCAAAGTCATTAAATAATGCAGCAGAGTCCTTAAATAATGCAGCAAAGTCCTTAAATAATTCAGCAGAGTCCTTAAATAATGCAACAAAGTCCTTAAATAATGCAGCAGAGTCCTTAAATAATGCAGCAAAGTCCTTAAATAATGCAGCAGAGTCCTTAAATAATGCAACAAAGTCCTTAAGTAATGCAGCAGAGTCCTTAAATAATGCAGCAAAGTCCTTAAATAATGCAGTAGAGTCCTTAAATAATGCAACAAAGTCCTTAAATAATGCAGCAGAGTACTTAAATAATGCAGCAGAGTCCTTAAGTGCCGCAGCAGAGTCCTTAAATACCGCAGCGGAGTGTTTACATAATGCAGCAGAATCCTTAAATAATGCAGCACCGTCCTTAAATATTGCAGCAAAGTCCTTAAATACTGAAACAGAGTCCTTAAATATTGCAAAAAAGTCCTAAAATAATGCAGCAGAATCCTTAAATACCGCAGCAGAGTCCTTAAATATTGCAGCAAAGTACTTAAATAATGCAGCAGAGTCCTTAAATAATGCAACAAAGTCCTTAAATAATGCAGCATAGTCCTTAACCAATGCAACAAAGTCTATAAATAATGCAGCAGAGTCCTTAAATAATGCAGCAAAGTCCGTAAATGATGCAGCAGAGTCCTTAGATAATGCAACAACGTCCTTAAATAATGCAGCAGAGTCCTTAAATACCGCAGCAGAGTACTTAAATAATTCAGCAAAGTCCTTAAATAATGCAGCAGAGTCCTTAAATAATGCAGCAGAGTCCTCAAATGCTTCAGCAGAGTGAATACATAATGCAGCAGAGTCCTTAAATAATGCAACAAAGTCCTTAAATAATGCAGCAGAGTCCTTAAATAATGCAGCAAAGTCCTTAAATAAAGCAGCAGAGTCCTTAAATAATGCAACAAAGTCCTTAAATAATGCAGCAGAGTCCTTAAATACTGAAGCAGTGTCCTTAACTTTGCAGCAAAGTCCTTAAATACCGCAGCAGAGTCATTAAATAATGCAGCAAAGTCCTTAAATAAAGCAGCAGAATCCTTAAATACCGCAGCAGATTGCTTAAATAATGTAGCAGAGTCCATAAATAATGCAACAGAGTCCTTAAATAATGCAGCAAAGTCCTTAAATAACGCAACAAAGTCCTTAAATAATGCAGCAGAGTCCTTAAATACTGAAGCAGAGTCCTTAAATATTGCAGCAAAGTCCTTAAATAATGCAGCAGAGTCCTTAAATACCGCAGCAGAGTCCTTAAATATTGCAGCAAAGTACTTAAATATTGCAGCAGAGTCCTTAAATAATGCAACAAAGTCCTTAAATAATGCAGCAGAATCCTTAAATAATGCAACAAAGTCCTTAAGTAATAATGCAGAGTCCTTAAATACCGCAGCAGAGTCATTAAATAATGCAGCAAAGTCCTTAAATAATGCAGCAGTGTCCATAAATACCACAGCAGAGTGCTTAAATAATGCAGCAGAGTCCTTAAATAATGCAGCAGAGTTATTAAATAATGCAGCAGAGTCCTGAAATAATGCAGGAAATTCCTTAAATAATGCAGCAGAGTCCTTAAATAATGCAACAAAGTCCTTAAAAAATGCAGCAGAGTCCTTAAATAATGCAGCAAAGTCCTTAAATAATGCAGTAGATTCCTTAAATAATGCAACAAAGTCCTTAAATAATGCAGCAGAGTACTTAAATAATGCAGCAGAGTCCTTAAGTGCCGCAGCAGAGTCCTTAAATACCGCAGCGGAGTGTTTAAATAATGCAGCAGAATCCTTAAATAATGCAGCACCGTCCTTAAATATTGCAGCAAAGTCCTTAAATACTGAAGCAGAGTCCTTAAATATTGCAAAAAAGTCCTAAAATAATGCAGCAGAATCCTTAAATACCGCAGCAGAGTCCTTAAATATTGCAGCAAAGTACTTAAATAATGCAGCAGAGTCCTTAAATAATGCAACAAAGTCCTTAAATAATGCAGCATAGTCCTTAACCAATGCAACAAAGTCTATAAATAATGCAGCAGAGTCCTTAAATAATGCAGCAAAGTCCGTAAATGATGCAGCAGAGTCCTTAGATAATGCAACAACGTCCTTAAATAATGCAGCAGAGTCCTTAAATACCGCAGCAGAGTACTTAAATAATTCAGCAAAGTCCTTAAATAATGCAGCAGAGTCCTTAAATACCGCAGCGGAGTGTTTAAATAATGCAGCAGAATCCTTAAATAATGCAGCACCGTCCTTAAATATTGCAGCAAAGTCCTTAAATACTGAAGCAGAGTCCTTAAATATTGCAAAAAAGTCCTAAAATAATGCAGCAGAGTGCTTAAATACTGAAGCAGAGTCCTTAAATAATGCAGCAAATTCCTTAAATAATGCATCAGAGTCCTTAAATAATGCAACTAAGTCGTTAAATAATGCAGTAGAATCCTTAAATAATGCAGCAAAGTCATTGTAAAATGCAGCAGACTCCTTAAATACTGAATCAGAGTCCTTAAATAATGCATCAAAGTCCTTAAATAATGCAGCAGAGTCCTTAAATACTGCAGCAGAGTCCTTAAATAATGCAGCAGAGTCCTCAAATGCTTCCGCAAAGTCATTAAATAATGCAGCAGAGTCCTTAAATAAGGCAGCAAAGTCCTTAAATAATTCAGCAGAGTCCTTAAATAATGCAACAAAGTCCTTAAATAATGCAGCAGAGTCCTTAAATAATGCAGCAAAGTCCTTAAATAATGCAGCAGAGTCCTTAAATAATGCAACAAAGTCCTTAAATAATGCAGCAGAGTCCTTAAATAATGCAGCAAAGTCCTTAAATAATGCAGTAGAGTCCTTAAATAATGCAACAAAGTCCTTAAATAATGCAGCAGAGTACTTAAATAATGCAGCAGAGTCCTTAAGTGCCGCAGCAGAGTCCTTAAATACCGCAGCGGAGTGTTTAAATAATGCAGCAGAATCCTTAAATAATGCAGCACCGTCCTTAAATATTGCAGCAAAGTCCTTAAATACTGAAACAGAGTCCTTAAATATTGCAAAAAAGTCCTAAAATAATGCAGCAGAATCCTTAAATACCGCAGCAGAGTCCTTAAATATTGCAGCAAAGTACTTAAATAATGCAGCAGAGTCCTTAAATAATGCAACAAAGTCCTTAAATAATGCAGCATAGTCCTTAACCAATGCAACAAAGTCTATAAATAATGCAGCAGAGTCCTTAAATAATGCAGCAAAGTCCGTAAATGATGCAGCAGAGTCCTTAGATAATGCAACAACGTCCTTAAATAATGCAGCAGAGTCCTTAAATACCGCAGCAGAGTACTTAAATAATTCAGCAAAGTCCTTAAATAATGCAGCAGAGTCCTTAAATAATGCAGCAGAGTCCTCAAATGCTTCAGCAGAGTGAATACATAATGCAGCAGAGTCCTTAAATAATGCAACAAAGTCCTTAAATAATGCAGCAGAGTCCTTAAATAATGCAGCAAAGTCCTTAAATAAAGCAGCAGAGTCCTTAAATAATGCAACAAAGTCCTTAAATAATGCAGCAGAGTGCTTAAATACTGAAGCAGTGTCCTTAACTTTGCAGCAAAGTCCTTAAATACCGCAGCAGAGTCATTAAATAATGCAGCAAAGTCCTTAAATAATGCAGCAGAGTCCTTAAATACCGCAGCAGATTGCTTAAATAATGTAGCAGAGTCCTTAAATAATGCAACAGAGTCCTTAAATAATGCAGCAAAGTCCTTAAATAACGCAACAAAGTCCTTAAATAATGCAGCAGAGTCCTTAAATACTGAAGCAGAGTCCTTAAATATTGCAGCAAAGTCCTTAAATAATGCAGCAGAGTCCTTAAATACCGCAGCAGAGTCCTTAAATATTGCAGCAAAGTCCTTAAATATTGCAGCAGAGTCCTTAAATAATGCAACAAAGTCCTTTAATAATGCAGCAGAATCATTAAATAATGCAACAAAGTCCTTAAGTAATAATGCAGAGTCCTTAAATACCGCAGCAGAGTCATTAAATAATGCAGCAAAAGTCCTCAAATGCTTCAGCAGAGTCATGAAATAATGCAGCATAGTCCTTAAATAATGCAGCAAATTCATTTAATAATGCAGCAGAGACCTTAAATAATGCAACATAGTCCTTAAATAATGCAGCAGAGTCCTTAAATAATGCAGCAAAGTCCATAAATAAAGCTGCAAGTCCTTAAATATTGCAGCAAATTCCTTAAATAATGCAGCAGAGTCCTTAAAGAATGCAACAAAGTCCTTAAATAAGGCAGCAAAGTCCTTAAAAAATGCAGCAGAGTCCTTAAATACCACAGCAGAGTCCTTATATAATGCAACAAAGTCCCTAAATATTGCAGCAGAGTCCTTAAATAATGAAGCAGAGTCCTTAAATAATGCAGCAAATTCCCTAAATAATGTAGCAGAGTCCTTAAAAAATTCAACAAAATCCTTAAATAATGCAGCAGAATCCTTAAATAATGCAGCAAAGTCCTTAAATAATGCAGCAGAGTCCTTAAATACTGAAGGAGAGTCCTTAAATAATGCAACAAAGTCCTTAAATAATGCAGCAGAGTCCTTAAATAATGCAACAGAGTTCTAAAATGCTTCAGCAGAGTCCTTAAATAATGCAGCAGAGTCCTTAAATAATGCAGCAGAGTCCTTAGATACTGAAGCAGAGTCCTTAAATATTGTAGCAAAGTACTTAAATAATGCAGCAGAGTCCTTAAATAATGCAACAAATTCCTTAAATAATGAAGTAGAATCCTTAAATAATGCAACAAAGTCCTTAAGTAATAATGCAGAGTCCTTAAATACCGCAGCAGAGTCATTAAATAATGCAGCAAATTCCTTAAATAATGCAGCAGTGTCCTTAAATACCGCAGCAGAGTGCTTAAATAATGCAGCAGAGTCCTTAAATAATGCAGCAGAGTTATTAAATAATGCAGCAGAGTCCTGAAATAATGCAGGAAATTCCTTAAATAATGCAGCAGAGTCCTTAAATAATGCAACAAAGTCCTTAAATAATGCAGCAGAGTCCTTAAATAATGCAGCAAAGTCCTTAAATAATGCAGTAGAGTCCTTAAATAATGCAACAAAGTCCTTAAATAATGCAGCAGAGTACTTAAATAATGCAGCAGAGTCCTTAAGTGCCGCAGCGGAGTCCTTAAATACCGCAGCGGAGTGTTTAAATAATGCAGCAGAATCCTTAAATAATGCAGCACCGTCCTTAAATATTGCAGCAAAGTCCTTAAATACTGAAGCAGAGTCCTTAAATATTGCAAAAAAGTCCTAAAATAATGCAGCAGAGTGCTTAAATACTGAAGCAGAGTCCTTAAATAATGCAGCAAATTCCTTAAATAATGCATCAGAGTCCTTAAATAATGCAACTAAGTCGTTAAATAATGCAGTAGAATCCTTAAATAATGCAGCAAAGTCATTGTAAAATGCAGCAGACTCCTTAAATACTGAATCAGAGTCCTTAAATAATGCATCAAAGTCCTTAAATAATGCAGCAGAGTCCTTAAATACTGCAGCAGAGTCCTTAAATAATGCAGCAGAGTCCTCAAATGCTTCCGCAAAGTCATTAAATAATGCAGCAGAGTCCTTAAATAATGCAGCAAAGTCCTTAAATAATTCAGCAGAGTCCTTAAATAATGCAACAAAGTCCTTAAATAATGCAGCAGAGTCCTTAAATAATGCAGCAAAGTCCTTAAATAATGCAGCAGAGTCCTTAAATAATGCAACAAAGTCCTTAAGTAATGCAGCAGAGTCCTTAAATAATGCAGCAAAGTCCTTAAATAATGCAGTAGAGTCCTTAAATAATGCAACAAAGTCCTTAAATAATGCAGCAGAATCCTTAAATAATGCAACAAAGTCCTTAAGTAATAATGCAGAGTCCTTAAATACCGCAGCAGAGTCATTAAATAATGCAGCAAAAGTCCTCAAATGCTTCAGCAGAGTCATGAAATAATGCAGCATAGTCCTTAAATAATGCAGCAAATTCATTTAATAATGCAGCAGAGACCTTAAATAATGCAACATAGTCCTTAAATAATGCAGCAGAGTCCTTAAATAATGCAGCAAAGTCCATAAATAAAGCTGCAAGTCCTTAAATATTGCAGCAAATTCCTTAAATAATGCAGCAGAGTCCTTAAAGAATGCAACAAAGTCCTTAAATAAGGCAGCAAAGTCCTTAAAAAATGCAGCAGAGTCCTTAAATACCACAGCAGAGTCCTTATATAATGCAACAAAGTCCCTAAATATTGCAGCAGAGTCCTTAAATAATGAAGCAGAGTCCTTAAATAATGCAGCAAATTCCTTAAATAATGTAGCAGAGTCCTTAAAAAATTCAACAAAATCCTTAAATAATGCAGCAGAATCCTTAAATAATGCAGCAAAGTCCTTAAATAATGCAGCAGAGTCCTTAAATACTGAAGGAGAGTCCTTAAATAATGCAACAAAGTCCTTAAATAATGCAGCAGAGTCCTTAAATAATGCAACAGAGTTCTAAAATGCTTCAGCAGAGTCATTAAATAATGCAGCAGAGTCCTTAAATAATGCAGCAGAGTCCTTAGATACTGAAGCAGAGTCCTTAAATATTGCAGCAAAGTACTTAAATAATGCAGCAGAGTCCTTAAATAATGCAACAAATTCCTTAAATAATGAAGTAGAATCCTTAAATAATGCAACAAAGTCCTTAAGTAATAATGCAGAGTCCTTAAATACCGCAGCAGAGTCATTAAATAATGCAGCAAAGTCCTTAAATAATGCAGCAGTGTCCTTAAATACCGCAGCAGAGTGCTTAAATAATGCAGCAGAGTCCTTAAATAATGCAGCAGAGTTATTAAATAATGCAGCAGAGTCCTGAAATAATGCAGGAAATTCCTTAAATAATGCAGCAGAGTCCTTAAATAATGCAACAAAGTCCTTAAATAATGCAGCAGAGTCCTTAAATAATGCAGCAAAGTCCTTAAATAATGCAGTAGAGTCCTTAAATAATGCAACAAAGTCCTTAAATAATGCAGCAGAGTACTTAAATAATGCAACAAAGTCCTTAAATAATGCAGCAGAGTACTTAAATAATGCAGCAGAGTCCTTAAGTGCCGCAGCAGAGTCCTTAAATACCGCAGCGGAGTGTTTAAATAATGCAGCAGAATCCTTAAATAATGCAGCACCGTCCTTAAATATTGCAGCAAAGTCCTTAAATACTGAAGCAGAGTCCTTAAATATTGCAAAAAAGTCCTAAAATAATGCAGCAGAGTGCTTAAATACTGAAGCAGAGTCCTTAAATAATGCAGCAAATTCCTTAAATAATGCATCAGAGTCCTTAAATAATGCAACTAAGTCGTTAAATAATGCAGTAGAATCCTTAAATAATGCAGCAAAGTCATTGTAAAATGCAGCAGACTCCTTAAATACTGAATCAGAGTCCTTAAATAATGCATCAAAGTCCTTAAATAATGCAGCAGAGTCCTTAAATACTGCAGCAGAGTCCTTAAATAATGCAGCAGAGTCCTCAAATGCTTCCGCAAAGTCATTAAATAATGCAGCAGAGTCCTTAAATAATGCAGCAAAGTCCTTAAATAATTCAGCAGAGTCCTTAAATAATGCAACAAAGTCCTTAAATAATGCAGCAGAGTCCTTAAATAATGCAGCAAAGTCCTTAAATAATGCAGCAGAGTCCTTAAATAATGCAACAAAGTCCTTAAGTAATTCAGCAGAGTCCTTAAATAATGCAGCAAAGTCCTTAAATAATGCAGTAGAGTCCTTAAATAATGCAACAAAGTCCTTAAATAATGCAGCAGAGTACTTAAATAATGCAGCAGAGTCCTTAAGTGCCGCAGCAGAGTCCTTAAATACCGCAGCGGAGTGTTTAAATAATGCAGCAGAATCCTTAAATAATGCAGCACCGTCCTTAAATATTGCAGCAAAGTCCTTAAATACTGAAACAGAGTCCTTAAATATTGCAAAAAAGTCCTAAAATAATGCAGCAGAATCCTTAAATACCGCAGCAGAGTCCTTAAATATTGCAGCAAAGTACTTAAATAATGCAGCAGAGTCCTTAAATAATGCAACAAAGTCCTTAAATAATGCAGCATAGTCCTTAACCAATGCAACAAAGTCTATAAATAATGCAGCAGAGTCCTTAAATAATGCAGCAAAGTCCGTAAATGATGCAGCAGAGTCCTTAGATAATGCAACAACGTCCTTAAATAATGCAGCAGAGTCCTTAAATACCGCAGCAGAGTACTTAAATAATTCAGCAAAGTCCTTAAATAATGCAGCAGAGTCCTTAAATAATGCAGCAGAGTCCTCAAATGCTTCAGCAGAGTGAATACATAATGCAGCAGAGTCCTTAAATAATGCAACAAAGTCCTTAAATAATGCAGCAGAGTCCTTAAATAATGCAGCAAAGTCCTTAAATAAAGCAGCAGAGTCCTTAAATAATGCAACAAAGTCCTTAAATAATGCAGCAGAGTCCTTAAATACTGAAGCAGTGTCCTTAACTTTGCAGCAAAGTCCTTAAATACCGCAGCAGAGTCATTAAATAATGCAGCAAAGTCCTTAAATAAAGCAGCAGAATCCTTAAATACCGCAGCAGATTGCTTAAATAATGTAGCAGAGTCCATAAATAATGCAACAGAGTCCTTAAATAATGCAGCAAAGTCCTTAAATAACGCAACAAAGTCCTTAAATAATGCAGCAGAGTCCTTAAATACTGAAGCAGAGTCCTTAAATATTGCAGCAAAGTCCTTAAATAATGCAGCAGAGTCCTTAAATACCGCAGCAGAGTCCTTAAATATTGCAGCAAAGTACTTAAATATTGCAGCAGAGTCCTTAAATAATGCAACAAAGTCCTTAAATAATGCAGCAGAATCCTTAAATAATGCAACAAAGTCCTTAAGTAATAATGCAGAGTCCTTAAATACCGCAGCAGAGTCATTAAATAATGCAGCAAAGTCCTTAAATAATGCAGCAGTGTCCATAAATACCACAGCAGAGTGCTTAAATAATGCAGCAGAGTCCTTAAATAATGCAGCAGAGTTATTAAATAATGCAGCAGAGTCCTGAAATAATGCAGGAAATTCCTTAAATAATGCAGCAGAGTCCTTAAATAATGCAACAAAGTCCTTAAAAAATGCAGCAGAGTCCTTAAATAATGCAGCAAAGTCCTTAAATAATGCAGTAGATTCCTTAAATAATGCAACAAAGTCCTTAAATAATGCAGCAGAGTACTTAAATAATGCAGCAGAGTCCTTAAGTGCCGCAGCAGAGTCCTTAAATACCGCAGCGGAGTGTTTAAATAATGCAGCAGAATCCTTAAATAATGCAGCACCGTCCTTAAATATTGCAGCAAAGTCCTTAAATACTGAAGCAGAGTCCTTAAATATTGCAAAAAAGTCCTAAAATAATGCAGCAGAATCCTTAAATACCGCAGCAGAGTCCTTAAATATTGCAGCAAAGTACTTAAATAATGCAGCAGAGTCCTTAAATAATGCAACAAAGTCCTTAAATAATGCAGCATAGTCCTTAACCAATGCAACAAAGTCTATAAATAATGCAGCAGAGTCCTTAAATAATGCAGCAAAGTCCGTAAATGATGCAGCAGAGTCCTTAGATAATGCAACAACGTCCTTAAATAATGCAGCAGAGTCCTTAAATACCGCAGCAGAGTACTTAAATAATTCAGCAAAGTCCTTAAATAATGCAGCAGAGTCCTTAAATACCGCAGCGGAGTGTTTAAATAATGCAGCAGAATCCTTAAATAATGCAGCACCGTCCTTAAATATTGCAGCAAAGTCCTTAAATACTGAAGCAGAGTCCTTAAATATTGCAAAAAAGTCCTAAAATAATGCAGCAGAGTGCTTAAATACTGAAGCAGAGTCCTTAAATAATGCAGCAAATTCCTTAAATAATGCATCAGAGTCCTTAAATAATGCAACTAAGTCGTTAAATAATGCAGTAGAATCCTTAAATAATGCAGCAAAGTCATTGTAAAATGCAGCAGACTCCTTAAATACTGAATCAGAGTCCTTAAATAATGCATCAAAGTCCTTAAATAATGCAGCAGAGTCCTTAAATACTGCAGCAGAGTCCTTAAATAATGCAGCAGAGTCCTCAAATGCTTCCGCAAAGTCATTAAATAATGCAGCAGAGTCCTTAAATAAGGCAGCAAAGTCCTTAAATAATTCAGCAGAGTCCTTAAATAATGCAACAAAGTCCTTAAATAATGCAGCAGAGTCCTTAAATAATGCAGCAAAGTCCTTAAATAATGCAGCAGAGTCCTTAAATAATGCAACAAAGTCCTTAAATAATGCAGCAGAGTCCTTAAATAATGCAGCAAAGTCCTTAAATAATGCAGTAGAGTCCTTAAATAATGCAACAAAGTCCTTAAATAATGCAGCAGAGTACTTAAATAATGCAGCAGAGTCCTTAAGTGCCGCAGCAGAGTCCTTAAATACCGCAGCGGAGTGTTTAAATAATGCAGCAGAATCCTTAAATAATGCAGCACCGTCCTTAAATATTGCAGCAAAGTCCTTAAATACTGAAACAGAGTCCTTAAATATTGCAAAAAAGTCCTAAAATAATGCAGCAGAATCCTTAAATACCGCAGCAGAGTCCTTAAATATTGCAGCAAAGTACTTAAATAATGCAGCAGAGTCCTTAAATAATGCAACAAAGTCCTTAAATAATGCAGCATAGTCCTTAACCAATGCAACAAAGTCTATAAATAATGCAGCAGAGTCCTTAAATAATGCAGCAAAGTCCGTAAATGATGCAGCAGAGTCCTTAGATAATGCAACAACGTCCTTAAATAATGCAGCAGAGTCCTTAAATACCGCAGCAGAGTACTTAAATAATTCAGCAAAGTCCTTAAATAATGCAGCAGAGTCCTTAAATAATGCAGCAGAGTCCTCAAATGCTTCAGCAGAGTGAATACATAATGCAGCAGAGTCCTTAAATAATGCAACAAAGTCCTTAAATAATGCAGCAGAGTCCTTAA
The DNA here is from genome assembly GCF_046119375.1 of Phyllobates terribilis. Lineage (NCBI taxonomy): Eukaryota > Metazoa > Chordata > Amphibia > Anura > Dendrobatidae > Phyllobates > Phyllobates terribilis. The sequence continues at coordinate 3,411,812 of NW_027362840.1, read as the reverse complement.
ATAATGCAGCAAAGTCCTTAAATAAAGCAGCAGAGTCCTTAAATAATGCAACAAAGTCCTTAAATAATGCAGCAGAGTGCTTAAATACTGAAGCAGTGTCCTTAACTTTGCAGCAAAGTCCTTAAATACCGCAGCAGAGTCATTAAATAATGCAGCAAAGTCCTTAAATAATGCAGCAGAGTCCTTAAATACCGCAGCAGATTGCTTAAATAATGTAGCAGAGTCCTTAAATAATGCAACAGAGTCCTTAAATAATGCAGCAAAGTCCTTAAATAACGCAACAAAGTCCTTAAATAATGCAGCAGAGTCCTTAAATACTGAAGCAGAGTCCTTAAATATTGCAGCAAAGTCCTTAAATAATGCAGCAGAGTCCTTAAATACCGCAGCAGAGTCCTTAAATATTGCAGCAAAGTACTTAAATATTGCAGCAGAGTCCTTAAATAATGCAACAAAGTCCTTAAATAATGCAGCAGAATCATTAAATAATGCAACAAAGTCCTTAAGTAATAATGCAGAGTCCTTAAATACCGCAGCAGAGTCATTAAATAATGCAGCAAAAGTCCTCAAATGCTTCAGCAGAGTCATGAAATAATGCAGCATAGTCCTTAAATAATGCAGCAAATTCATTTAATAATGCAGCAGAGACCTTAAATAATGCAACATAGTCCTTAAATAATGCAGCAGAGTCCTTAAATAATGCAGCAAAGTCCATAAATAAAGCTGCAAGTCCTTAAATATTGCAGCAAATTCCTTAAATAATGCAGCAGAGTCCTTAAAGAATGCAACAAAGTCCTTAAATAAGGCAGCAAAGTCCTTAAAAAATGCAGCAGAGTCCTTAAATACCACAGCAGAGTCCTTATATAATGCAACAAAGTCCCTAAATATTGCAGCAGAGTCCTTAAATAATGAAGCAGAGTCCTTAAATAATGCAGCAAATTCCCTAAATAATGTAGCAGAGTCCTTAAAAAATTCAACAAAATCCTTAAATAATGCAGCAGAATCCTTAAATAATGCAGCAAAGTCCTTAAATAATGCAGCAGAGTCCTTAAATACTGAAGGAGAGTCCTTAAATAATGCAACAAAGTCCTTAAATAATGCAGCAGAGTCCTTAAATAATGCAACAGAGTTCTAAAATGCTTCAGCAGAGTCATTAAATAATGCAGCAGAGTCCTTAAATAATGCAGCAGAGTCCTTAGATACTGAAGCAGAGTCCTTAAATATTGCAGCAAAGTACTTAAATAATGCAGCAGAGTCCTTAAATAATGCAACAAATTCCTTAAATAATGAAGTAGAATCCTTAAATAATGCAACAAAGTCCTTAAGTAATAATGCAGAGTCCTTAAATACCGCAGCAGAGTCATTAAATAATGCAGCAAAGTCCTTAAATAATGCAGCAGTGTCCTTAAATACCGCAGCAGAGTGCTTAAATAATGCAGCAGAGTCCTTAAATAATGCAGCAGAGTTATTAAATAATGCAGCAGAGTCCTGAAATAATGCAGGAAATTCCTTAAATAATGCAGCAGAGTCCTTAAATAATGCAACAAAGTCCTTAAATAATGCAGCAGAGTCCTTAAATAATGCAGCAAAGTCCTTAAATAATGCAGTAGAGTCCTTAAATAATGCAACAAAGTCCTTAAATAATGCAGCAGAGTACCTAAATAATGCAGCAGAGTCCTTAAGTGCCGCAGCGGAGTCCTTAAATACCGCAGCGGAGTGTTTAAATAATGCAGCAGAATCCTTAAATAATGCAGCACCGTCCTTAAATATTGCAGCAAAGTCCTTAAATACTGAAGCAGAGTCCTTAAATATTGCAAAAAAGTCCTAAAATAATGCAGCAGAGTGCTTAAATACTGAAGCAGAGTCCTTAAATAATGCAGCAAATTCCTTAAATAATGCATCAGAGTCCTTAAATAATGCAACTAAGTCGTTAAATAATGCAGTAGAATCCTTAAATAATGCAGCAAAGTCATTGTAAAATGCAGCAGACTCCTTAAATACTGAATCAGAGTCCTTAAATAATGCATCAAAGTCCTTAAATAATGCAGCAGAGTCCTTAAATACTGCAGCAGAGTCCTTAAATAATGCAGCAGAGTCCTCAAATGCTTCCGCAAAGTCATTAAATAATGCAGCAGAGTCCTTAAATAATGCAGCAAAGTCCTTAAATAATTCAGCAGAGTCCTTAAATAATGCAACAAAGTCCTTAAATAATGCAGCAGAGTCCTTAAATAATGCAGCAAAGTCCTTAAATAATGCAGCAGAGTCCTTAAATAATGCAACAAAGTCCTTAAGTAATGCAGCAGAGTCCTTAAATAATGCAGCAAAGTCCTTAAATAATGCAGTAGAGTCCTTAAATAATGCAACAAAGTCCTTAAATAATGCAGCAGAATCCTTAAATAATGCAACAAAGTCCTTAAGTAATAATGCAGAGTCCTTAAATACCGCAGCAGAGTCATTAAATAATGCAGCAAAAGTCCTCAAATGCTTCAGCAGAGTCATGAAATAATGCAGCATAGTCCTTAAATAATGCAGCAAATTCATTTAATAATGCAGCAGAGACCTTAAATAATGCAACATAGTCCTTAAATAATGCAGCAGAGTCCTTAAATAATGCAGCAAAGTCCATAAATAAAGCTGCAAGTCCTTAAATATTGCAGCAAATTCCTTAAATAATGCAGCAGAGTCCTTAAAGAATGCAACAAAGTCCTTAAATAAGGCAGCAAAGTCCTTAAAAAATGCAGCAGAGTCCTTAAATACCACAGCAGAGTCCTTATATAATGCAACAAAGTCCCTAAATATTGCAGCAGAGTCCTTAAATAATGAAGCAGAGTCCTTAAATAATGCAGCAAATTCCTTAAATAATGTAGCAGAGTCCTTAAAAAATTCAACAAAATCCTTAAATAATGCAGCAGAATCCTTAAATAATGCAGCAAAGTCCTTAAATAATGCAGCAGAGTCCTTAAATACTGAAGGAGAGTCCTTAAATAATGCAACAAAGTCCTTAAATAATGCAGCAGAGTCCTTAAATAATGCAACAGAGTTCTAAAATGCTTCAGCAGAGTCATTAAATAATGCAGCAGAGTCCTTAAATAATGCAGCAGAGTCCTTAGATACTGAAGCAGAGTCCTTAAATATTGCAGCAAAGTACTTAAATAATGCAGCAGAGTCCTTAAATAATGCAACAAATTCCTTAAATAATGAAGTAGAATCCTTAAATAATGCAACAAAGTCCTTAAGTAATAATGCAGAGTCCTTAAATACCGCAGCAGAGTCATTAAATAATGCAGCAAAGTCCTTAAATAATGCAGCAGTGTCCTTAAATACCGCAGCAGAGTGCTTAAATAATGCAGCAGAGTCCTTAAATAATGCAGCAGAGTTATTAAATAATGCAGCAGAGTCCTGAAATAATGCAGGAAATTCCTTAAATAATGCAGCAGAGTCCTTAAATAATGCAACAAAGTCCTTAAATAATGCAGCAGAGTCCTTAAATAATGCAGCAAAGTCCTTAAATAATGCAGTAGAGTCCTTAAATAATGCAACAAAGTCCTTAAATAATGCAGCAGAGTACTTAAATAATGCAACAAAGTCCTTAAATAATGCAGCAGAGTACTTAAATAATGCAGCAGAGTCCTTAAGTGCCGCAGCAGAGTCCTTAAATACCGCAGCGGAGTGTTTAAATAATGCAGCAGAATCCTTAAATAATGCAGCACCGTCCTTAAATATTGCAGCAAAGTCCTTAAATACTGAAGCAGAGTCCTTAAATATTGCAAAAAAGTCCTAAAATAATGCAGCAGAGTGCTTAAATACTGAAGCAGAGTCCTTAAATAATGCAGCAAATTCCTTAAATAATGCATCAGAGTCCTTAAATAATGCAACTAAGTCGTTAAATAATGCAGTAGAATCCTTAAATAATGCAGCAAAGTCATTGTAAAATGCAGCAGACTCCTTAAATACTGAATCAGAGTCCTTAAATAATGCATCAAAGTCCTTAAATAATGCAGCAGAGTCCTTAAATACTGCAGCAGAGTCCTTAAATAATGCAGCAGAGTCCTCAAATGCTTCCGCAAAGTCATTAAATAATGCAGCAGAGTCCTTAAATAATGCAGCAAAGTCCTTAAATAATTCAGCAGAGTCCTTAAATAATGCAACAAAGTCCTTAAATAATGCAGCAGAGTCCTTAAATAATGCAGCAAAGTCCTTAAATAATGCAGCAGAGTCCTTAAATAATGCAACAAAGTCCTTAAGTAATGCAGCAGAGTCCTTAAATAATGCAGCAAAGTCCTTAAATAATGCAGTAGAGTCCTTAAATAATGCAACAAAGTCCTTAAATAATGCAGCAGAGTACTTAAATAATGCAGCAGAGTCCTTAAGTGCCGCAGCAGAGTCCTTAAATACCGCAGCGGAGTGTTTAAATAATGCAGCAGAATCCTTAAATAATGCAGCACCGTCCTTAAATATTGCAGCAAAGTCCTTAAATACTGAAACAGAGTCCTTAAATATTGCAAAAAAGTCCTAAAATAATGCAGCAGAATCCTTAAATACCGCAGCAGAGTCCTTAAATATTGCAGCAAAGTACTTAAATAATGCAGCAGAGTCCTTAAGTAATGCAACAAAGTCCTTAAATAATGCAGCATAGTCTTTAACCAATGCAACAAAGTCTATAAATAATGCAGCAGAGTCCTTAAATAATGCAGCAAAGTCCGTAAATGATGCAGCAGAGTCCTTAGATAATGCAACAACGTCCTTAAATAATGCAGCAGAGTCCTTAAATACCGCAGCAGAGTACTTAAATAATTCAGCAAAGTCCTTAAATAATGCAGCAGAGTCCTTAAATAATGCAGCAGAGTCCTCAAATGCTTCAGCAGAGTGAATACATAATGCAGCAGAGTCCTTAAATAATGCAACAAAGTCCTTAAATAATGCAGCAGAGTCCTTAAATAATGCAGCAAAGTCCTTAAATAAAGCAGCAGAGTCCTTAAATAATGCAACAAAGTCCTTAAATAATGCAGCAGAGTGCTTAAATACTGAAGCAGTGTCCTTAACTTTGCAGCAAAGTCCTTAAATACCGCAGCAGAGTCATTAAATAATGCAGCAAAGTCCTTAAATAATGCAGCAGAGTCCTTAAATACCGCAGCAGATTGCTTAAATAATGTAGCAGAGTCCTTAAATAATGCAACAGAGTCCTTAAATAATGCAGCAAAGTCCTTAAATAACGCAACAAAGTCCTTAAATAATGCAGCAGAGTCCTTAAATACTGAAGCAGAGTCCTTAAATATTGCAGCAAAGTCCTTAAATAATGCAGCAGAGTCCTTAAATACCGCAGCAGAGTCCTTAAATATTGCAGCAAAGTACTTAAATATTGCAGCAGAGTCCTTAAATAATGCAACAAAGTCCTTAAATAATGCAGCAGAATCATTAAATAATGCAACAAAGTCCTTAAGTAATAATGCAGAGTCCTTAAATACCGCAGCAGAGTCATTAAATAATGCAGCAAAAGTCCTCAAATGCTTCAGCAGAGTCATGAAATAATGCAGCATAGTCCTTAAATAATGCAGCAAATTCATTTAATAATGCAGCAGAGACCTTAAATAATGCAACATAGTCCTTAAATAATGCAGCAGAGTCCTTAAATAATGCAGCAAAGTCCATAAATAAAGCTGCAAGTCCTTAAATATTGCAGCAAATTCCTTAAATAATGCAGCAGAGTCCTTAAAGAATGCAACAAAGTCCTTAAATAAGGCAGCAAAGTCCTTAAAAAATGCAGCAGAGTCCTTAAATACCACAGCAGAGTCCTTATATAATGCAACAAAGTCCCTAAATATTGCAGCAGAGTCCTTAAATAATGAAGCAGAGTCCTTAAATAATGCAGCAAATTCCCTAAATAATGTAGCAGAGTCCTTAAAAAATTCAACAAAATCCTTAAATAATGCAGCAGAATCCTTAAATAATGCAGCAAAGTCCTTAAATAATGCAGCAGAGTCCTTAAATACTGAAGGAGAGTCCTTAAATAATGCAACAAAGTCCTTAAATAATGCAGCAGAGTCCTTAAATAATGCAACAGAGTTCTAAAATGCTTCAGCAGAGTCATTAAATAATGCAGCAGAGTCCTTAAATAATGCAGCAGAGTCCTTAGATACTGAAGCAGAGTCCTTAAATATTGCAGCAAAGTACTTAAATAATGCAGCAGAGTCCTTAAATAATGCAACAAATTCCTTAAATAATGAAGTAGAATCCTTAAATAATGCAACAAAGTCCTTAAGTAATAATGCAGAGTCCTTAAATACCGCAGCAGAGTCATTAAATAATGCAGCAAAGTCCTTAAATAATGCAGCAGTGTCCTTAAATACCGCAGCAGAGTGCTTAAATAATGCAGCAGAGTCCTTAAATAATGCAGCAGAGTTATTAAATAATGCAGCAGAGTCCTGAAATAATGCAGGAAATTCCTTAAATAATGCAGCAGAGTCCTTAAATAATGCAACAAAGTCCTTAAATAATGCAGCAGAGTCCTTAAATAATGCAGCAAAGTCCTTAAATAATGCAGTAGAGTCCTTAAATAATGCAACAAAGTCCTTAAATAATGCAGCAGAGTACCTAAATAATGCAGCAGAGTCCTTAAGTGCCGCAGCGGAGTCCTTAAATACCGCAGCGGAGTGTTTAAATAATGCAGCAGAATCCTTAAATAATGCAGCACCGTCCTTAAATATTGCAGCAAAGTCCTTAAATACTGAAGCAGAGTCCTTAAATATTGCAAAAAAGTCCTAAAATAATGCAGCAGAGTGCTTAAATACTGAAGCAGAGTCCTTAAATAATGCAGCAAATTCCTTAAATAATGCATCAGAGTCCTTAAATAATGCAACTAAGTCGTTAAATAATGCAGTAGAATCCTTAAATAATGCAGCAAAGTCATTGTAAAATGCAGCAGACTCCTTAAATACTGAATCAGAGTCCTTAAATAATGCATCAAAGTCCTTAAATAATGCAGCAGAGTCCTTAAATACTGCAGCAGAGTCCTTAAATAATGCAGCAGAGTCCTCAAATGCTTCCGCAAAGTCATTAAATAATGCAGCAGAGTCCTTAAATAATGCAGCAAAGTCCTTAAATAATTCAGCAGAGTCCTTAAATAATGCAACAAAGTCCTTAAATAATGCAGCAGAGTCCTTAAATAATGCAGCAAAGTCCTTAAATAATGCAGCAGAGTCCTTAAATAATGCAACAAAGTCCTTAAGTAATGCAGCAGAGTCCTTAAATAATGCAGCAAAGTCCTTAAATAATGCAGTAGAGTCCTTAAATAATGCAACAAAGTCCTTAAATAATGCAGCAGAATCCTTAAATAATGCAACAAAGTCCTTAAGTAATAATGCAGAGTCCTTAAATACCGCAGCAGAGTCATTAAATAATGCAGCAAAAGTCCTCAAATGCTTCAGCAGAGTCATGAAATAATGCAGCATAGTCCTTAAATAATGCAGCAAATTCATTTAATAATGCAGCAGAGACCTTAAATAATGCAACATAGTCCTTAAATAATGCAGCAGAGTCCTTAAATAATGCAGCAAAGTCCATAAATAAAGCTGCAAGTCCTTAAATATTGCAGCAAATTCCTTAAATAATGCAGCAGAGTCCTTAAAGAATGCAACAAAGTCCTTAAATAAGGCAGCAAAGTCCTTAAAAAATGCAGCAGAGTCCTTAAATACCACAGCAGAGTCCTTATATAATGCAACAAAGTCCCTAAATATTGCAGCAGAGTCCTTAAATAATGAAGCAGAGTCCTTAAATAATGCAGCAAATTCCTTAAATAATGTAGCAGAGTCCTTAAAAAATTCAACAAAATCCTTAAATAATGCAGCAGAATCCTTAAATAATGCAGCAAAGTCCTTAAATAATGCAGCAGAGTCCTTAAATACTGAAGGAGAGTCCTTAAATAATGCAACAAAGTCCTTAAATAATGCAGCAGAGTCCTTAAATAATGCAACAGAGTTCTAAAATGCTTCAGCAGAGTCATTAAATAATGCAGCAGAGTCCTTAAATAATGCAGCAGAGTCCTTAGATACTGAAGCAGAGTCATTAAATATTGCAGCAAAGTACTTAAATAATGCAGCAGAGTCCTTAAATAATGCAACAAATTCCTTAAATAATGAAGTAGAATCCTTAAATAATGCAACAAAGTCCTTAAGTAATAATGCAGAGTCCTTAAATACCGCAGCAGAGTCATTAAATAATGCAGCAAAGTCCTTAAATAATGCAGCAGTGTCCTTAAATACCGCAGCAGAGTGCTTAAATAATGCAGCAGAGTCCTTAAATAATGCAGCAGAGTTATTAAATAATGCAGCAGAGTCCTGAAATAATGCAGGAAATTCCTTAAATAATGCAGCAGAGTCCTTAAATAATGCAACAAAGTCCTTAAATAATGCAGCAGAGTCCTTAAATAATGCAGCAAAGTCCTTAAATAATGCAGTAGAGTCCTTAAATAATGCAACAAAGTCCTTAAATAATGCAGCAGAGTACTTAAATAATGCAACAAAGTCCTTAAATAATGCAGCAGAGTACTTAAATAATGCAGCAGAGTCCTTAAGTGCCGCAGCAGAGTCCTTAAATACCGCAGCGGAGTGTTTAAATAATGCAGCAGAATCCTTAAATAATGCAGCACCGTCCTTAAATATTGCAGCAAAGTCCTTAAATACTGAAGCAGAGTCCTTAAATATTGCAAAAAAGTCCTAAAATAATGCAGCAGAGTGCTTAAATACTGAAGCAGAGTCCTTAAATAATGCAGCAAATTCCTTAAATAATGCATCAGAGTCCTTAAATAATGCAACTAAGTCGTTAAATAATGCAGTAGAATCCTTAAATAATGCAGCAAAGTCATTGTAAAATGCAGCAGACTCCTTAAATACTGAATCAGAGTCCTTAAATAATGCATCAAAGTCCTTAAATAATGCAGCAGAGTCCTTAAATACTGCAGCAGAGTCCTTAAATAATGCAGCAGAGTCCTCAAATGCTTCCGCAAAGTCATTAAATAATGCAGCAGAGTCCTTAAATAATGCAGCAAAGTCCTTAAATAATTCAGCAGAGTCCTTAAATAATGCAACAAAGTCCTTAAATAATGCAGCAGAGTCCTTAAATAATGCAGCAAAGTCCTTAAATAATGCAGCAGAGTCCTTAAATAATGCAACAAAGTCCTTAAGTAATGCAGCAGAGTCCTTAAATAATGCAGCAAAGTCCTTAAATAATGCAGTAGAGTCCTTAAATAATGCAACAAAGTCCTTAAATAATGCAGCAGAGTACTTAAATAATGCAGCAGAGTCCTTAAGTGCCGCAGCAGAGTCCTTAAATACCGCAGCGGATTGTTTAAATAATGCAGCAGAATCCTTAAATAATGCAGCACCATCCTTAAATATTGCAGCAAAGTCCTTAAATACTGAAACAGAGTCCTTAAATATTGCAAAAAAGTCCTAAAATAATGCAGCAGAATCCTTAAATACCGCAGCAGAGTCCTTAAATATTGCAGCAAAGTACTTAAATAATGCAGCAGAGTCCTTAAATAATGCAACAAAGTCCTTAAATAATGCAGCATAGTCTTTAACCAATGCAACAAAGTCTATAAATAATGCAGCAGAGTCCTTAAATAATGCAGCAAAGTCCGTAAATGATGCAGCAGAGTCCTTAGATAATGCAACAACGTCCTTAAATAATGCAGCAGAGTCCTTAAATACCGCAGCAGAGTACTTAAATAATTCAGCAAAGTCCTTAAATAATGCAGCAGAGTCCTTAAATAATGCAGCAGAGTCCTCAAATGCTTCAGCAGAGTGAATACATAATGCAGCAGAGTCCTTAAATAATGCAACAAAGTCCTTAAATAATGCAGCAGAGTCCTTAAATAATGCAGCAAAGTCCTTAAATAAAGCAGCAGAGTCCTTAAATAATGCAACAAAGTCCTTAAATAATGCAGCAGAGTCCTTAAATACTGAAGCAGTGTCCTTAACTTTGCAGCAAAGTCCTTAAATACCGCAGCAGAGTCATTAAATAATGCAGCAAAGTCCTTAAATAAAGCAGCAGAATCCTTAAATACCGCAGCAGATTGCTTAAATAATGTAGCAGAGTCCATAAATAATGCAACAGAGTCCTTAAATAATGCAGCAAAGTCCTTAAATAACGCAACAAAGTCCTTAAATAATGCAGCAGAGTCCTTAAATACTGAAGCAGAGTCCTTAAATATTGCAGCAAAGTCCTTAAATAATGCAGCAGAGTCCTTAAATACCGCAGCAGAGTCCTTAAATATTGCAGCAAAGTACTTAAATATTGCAGCAGAGTCCTTAAATAATGCAACAAAGTCCTTAAATAATGCAGCAGAATCCTTAAATAATGCAACAAAGTCCTTAAGTAATAATGCAGAGTCCTTAAATACCGCAGCAGAGTCATTAAATAATGCAGCAAAGTCCTTAAATAATGCAGCAGTGTCCATAAATACCACAGCAGAGTGCTTAAATAATGCAGCAGAGTCCTTAAATAATGCAGCAGAGTTATTAAATAATGCAGCAGAGTCCTGAAATAATGCAGGAAATTCCTTAAATAATGCAGCAGAGTCCTTAAATAATGCAAAAAAGTCCTTAAAAAATGCAGCAGAGTCCTTAAATAATGCAGCAAAGTCCTTAAATAATGCAGTAGATTCCTTAAATAATGCAACAAAGTCCTTAAATAATGCAGCAGAGTACTTAAATAATGCAGCAGAGTCCTTAAGTGCCGCAGCAGAGTCCTTAAATACCGCAGCGGAGTGTTTAAATAATGCAGCAGAATCCTTAAATAATGCAGCACCGTCCTTAAATATTGCAGCAAAGTCCTTAAATACTGAAGCAGAGTCCTTAAATATTGCAAAAAAGTCCTAAAATAATGCAGCAGAATCCTTAAATACCGCAGCAGAGTCATTAAATATTGCAGCAAAGTACTTAAATAATGCAGCAGAGTCCTTAAATAATGCAACAAAGTCCTTAAATAATGCAGCATAGTCCTTAACCAATGCAACAAAGTCTATAAATAATGCAGCAGAGTCCTTAAATAATGCAGCAAAGTCCGTAAATGATGCAGCAGAGTCCTTAGATAATGCAACAACGTCCTTAAATAATGCAGCAGAGTCCTTAAATACCGCAGCAGAGTACTTAAATAATTCAGCAAAGTCCTTAAATAATGCAGCAGAGTCCTTAAATAATGCAGCAGAGTCCTCAAATGCTTCAGCAGAGTGAATACATAATGCAGCAGAGTCCTTAAATAATGCAACAAAGTCCTTAAATAATGCAGCAGAGTCCTTAAATAATGCAGCAAAGTCCTTAAATAAAGCAGCAGAGTCCTTAAATAATGCAACAAAGTCCTTAAATAATGCAGCAGAGTCCTTAAATACTGAAGCAGAGTCCTTAACTTTGCAGCAAAGTCCTTAAATACCGCAGCAGAGTCATTAAATAATGCAGCAAAGTCCTTAAATAATGCAGCAGAGTCCTTAAATACCGCAGCAGATTGCTTAAATAATGTAGCAGAGTCCTTAAATAATGCAACAGAGTCCTTAAATAATGCAGCAAAGTCCTTAAATAACGCAACAAAGTCCTTAAATAATGCAGCAGAGTCCTTAAATACTGAAGCAGAGTCCTTAAATATTGCAGCAAAGTCCTTAAATAATGCAGCAGAGTCCTTAAATACCGCAGCAGAGTCCTTAAATATTGCAGCAAAGTACTTAAATATTGCAGCAGAGTCCTTAAATAATGCAACAAAGTCCTTAAATAATGCAGCAGAATCCTTAAATAATGCAACAAAGTCCTTAAGTAATAATGCAGAGTCCTTAAATACCGCAGCACAGTCATTAAATAATGCAGCAAAAGTCCTCAAATGCTTCAGCAGAGTCATGAAATAATGCAGCATAGTCCTTAAATAATGCAGCAAATTCATTTAATAATGCAGCAGAGACCTTAAATAATGCAACAAAGTCCTTAAATAATGCAGCAGAGTCCTTAAATAATGCAGCAAAGTCCATAAATAAAGCTGCAAGTCCTTAAATATTGCAGCAAATTCCTTAAATAATGCAGCAGAGTCCTTAAAGAATGCAACAAAGTCCTTAAATAAGGCAGCAAAGTCCTTAAAAAATGCAGCAGAGTCCTTAAATACCACAGCAGAGTCCTTACATAATGCAACAAAGTCCCTAAATATTGCAGCAGAGTCCTTAAATAATGAAGCAGAGTCCTTAAATAATGCAGCAAATTCCTTAAATAATGTAGCAGAGTCCTTAAAAAATTCAACAAAATCCTTAAATAATGCAGCAGAATCCTTAAATAATGCAGCAAAGTCCTTAAATAATGCAGCAGAGTCCTTAAATACTGAAGGAGAGTCCTTAAATAATGCAACAAAGTTCTTAAATAATGCAGCAGAGTCCTTAAATAATGCAACATAGTCCTTAAATAATGTAGCAAATTCATTAAATAATGCAGCAGAGACCTTAAATAATGCAACAAAGTCCTTAAATAATGCAGCCGAGTCCTTAAATAATACAGCAAAGTCCTTAAATAATGCAGCAGAGTGGTTAAGTAATGCAGCAAATTACTTCAATAATGCAGCAGTGTCCTTAAATAATGCAACAAAGTCCATAAATAATGAAGCAAAGTCCTTAAATAATGCATCAGAGTCCTTAAATACCGCAGCAGAGACCTTAAATAATGCAAGAAAATCCCTAAATAATGCAGTAGAGTCCTTAAATACTGAAGCAGAGTCCTAAAATAATGCAGCTAATTCCTTAAATAATGCAGTAGAGTCCTTAAATACCACAGCAGAGTCCTTAAATAATTCAGCAAAGTCCTTAAATAATGCAGCAGAGTCCTTAAATTTTACAGCAGAGTCCTTAAGTGCCACAGCAGAGTCCTTAAATACCGCAGCAGAGTGCTTAAATAATGCAGCAGAGTCCTTAAATAATGCAGCAAAGTCCTTAAATACTGAAGCAGAGTCCTTAAATATTGCAACAAAGTCCTAAAATAATGCAGCAGAGTGCTTAAATACTGAAGCAGAGTCCTTAAATAATGCAGCAAATTCCTTAAATAATGCATCAGAGTCCTTAAATAATGCAACTAAGTCGTTAAATAATGCAGTAGAATCTTTAAATAATGCAGCAAAGTCATTGTAAAATGCAGCAGACTCCTTAAATACTGAATCAGAGTCCTTAAATAATGCAGCAGAGTCCTTAAATACTGAAGCAGAGTCCTTAACTTTGCAGCAAAGTCCTTAAATACCGCAGCAGAGTCATTAAATAATGCAGCAAAGTCCTTAAATAATGCAGCAGAGTCCTTAAATACCGCAGCAGATTGCTTAAATAATGTAGCAGAGTCCTTAAATAATGCAACAGAGTCCTTAAATAATGCAGCAAAGTCCTTAAATAACGCAACAAAGTCCTTAAATAATGCAGCAGAGTCCTTAAATACTGAAGCAGAGTCCTTAAATATTGCAGCAAAGTCCTTAAATAATGCAGCAGAGTCCTTAAATACCGCAGCAGAGTCCTTAAATATTGCAGCAAAGTACTTAAATATTGCAGCAGAGTCCTTAAATAATGCAACAAAGTCCTTAAATAATGCAGCAGAATCCTTAAATAATGCAACAAAGTCCTTAAGTAATAATGCAGAGTCCTTAAATACCGCAGCACAGTCATTAAATAATGCAGCAAAAGTCCTCAAATGCTTCAGCAGAGTCATGAAATAATGCAGCATAGTCCTTAAATAATGCAGCAAATTCATTTAATAATGCAGCAGAGACCTTAAATAATGCAACAAAGTCCTTAAATAATGCAGCAGAGTCCTTAAATAATGCAGCAAAGTCCATAAATAAAGCTGCAAGTCCTTAAATATTGCAGCAAATTCCTTAAATAATGCAGCAGAGTCCTTAAAGAATGCAACAAAGTCCTTAAATAAGGCAGCAAAGTCCTTAAAAAATGCAGCAGAGTCCTTAAATACCACAGCAGAGTCCTTACATAATGCAACAAAGTCCCTAAATATTGCAGCAGAGTCCTTAAATAATGAAGCAGAGTCCTTAAATAATGCAGCAAATTCCTTAAATAATGTAGCAGAGTCCTTAAAAAATTCAACAAAATCCTTAAATAATGCAGCAGAATCCTTAAATAATGCAGCAAAGTCCTTAAATAATGCAGCAGAGTCCTTAAATACTGAAGGAGAGTCCTTAAATAATGCAACAAAGTTCTTAAATAATGCAGCAGAGTCCTTAAATAATGCAACATAGTCCTTAAATAATGTAGCAAATTCATTAAATAATGCAGCAGAGACCTTAAATAATGCAACAAAGTCCTTAAATAATGCAGCCGAGTCCTTAAATAATACAGCAAAGTCCTTAAATAATGCAGCAGAGTGGTTAAGTAATGCAGCAAATTACTTCAATAATGCAGCAGTGTCCTTAAATAATGCAACAAAGTCCATAAATAATGAAGCAAAGTCCTTAAATAATGCATCAGAGTCCTTAAATACCGCAGCAGAGACCTTAAATAATGCAAGAAAATCCCTAAATAATGCAGTAGAGTCCTTAAATACTGAAGCAGAGTCCTAAAATAATGCAGCTAATTCCTTAAATAATGCAGTAGAGTCCTTAAATACCACAGCAGAGTCCTTAAATAATTCAGCAAAGTCCTTAAATAATGCAGCAGAGTCCTTAAATTTTACAGCAGAGTCCTTAAGTGCCACAGCAGAGTCCTTAAATACCGCAGCAGAGTGCTTAAATAATGCAGCAGAGTCCTTAAATAATGCAGCAAAGTCCTTAAATACTGAAGCAGAGTCCTTAAATATTGCAACAAAGTCCTAAAATAATGCAGCAGAGTGCTTAAATACTGAAGCAGAGTCCTTAAATAATGCAGCAAATTCCTTAAATAATGCATCAGAGTCCTTAAATAATGCAACTAAGTCGTTAAATAATGCAGTAGAATCTTTAAATAATGCAGCAAAGTCATTGTAAAATGCAGCAGACTCCTTAAATACTGAATCAGAGTCCTTAAATAATGCATCAAAGTCCTTAAATAATGCAGCAGAGTCCTTAAATACTGCAGCAGAGTCCTTAAATAATGCAGCAGAGTCCTCAAATGCTTCCGCAAAGTCATTAAATAATGCAGCAGAGTCCTTAAATAATGCAGCAAAGTCCTTAAATAATTCAGCAGAGTCCTTAAATAATGCAACAAAGTCCTTAAATAATGCAGCAGAGTCCTTAAATAATGCAGCAAAGTCCTTAAATAATGCAGCAGAGTCCTTAAATAATGCAACAAAGTCCTTAAATAATGCAGCAGAGTCCTTAAATAATGCAGCAAAGTCCTTAAATAATGCAGTAGAGTCCTTAAATAATGCAACAAAGTCCTTAAATAATGCAGCAGAGTACTTAAATAATGCAGCAGAGTCCTTAAGTGCCGCAGCAGAGTCCTTAAATACCGCAGCGGAGTGTTTAAATAATGCAGCAGAATCCTTAAATAATGCAGCACCGTCCTTAAAATATTGCAGCAAAGTCCTTAAATACTGAAACAGAGTCCTTAAATATTGCAAAAAAGTCCTAAAATAATGCAGCAGAATCCTTAAATACCGCAGCAGAGTCCTTAAATATTGCAGCAAAGTACTTAAATAATGCAGCAGAGTCCTTAAATAATGCAACAAAGTCCTTAAATAATGCAGCATAGTCCTTAACCAATGCAACAAAGTCTATAAATAATGCAGCAGAGTCCTTAAATAATGCAGCAAAGTCCGTAAATGATGCAGCAGAGTCCTTAGATAATGCAACAACGTCCTTAAATAATGCAGCAGAGTCCTTAAATACCGCAGCAGAGTACTTAAATAATTCAGCAAAGTCCTTAAATAATGCAGCAGAGTCCTTAAATAATGCAGCAGAGTCCTCAAATGCTTCAGCAGAGTGAATACATAATGCAGCAGAGTCCTTAAATAATGCAACAAAGTCCTTAAATAATGCAGCAGAGTCCTTAAATAATGCAGCAAAGTCCTTAAATAAAGCAGCAGAGTCCTTAAATAATGCAACAAAGTCCTTAAATAATGCAGCAGAGTCCTTAAATACTGAAGCAGTGTCCTTAACTTTGCAGCAAAGTCCTTAAATACCGCAGCAGAGTCATTAAATAATGCAGCAAAGTCCTTAAATAATGCAGCAGAGTCCTTAAATACCGCAGCAGATTGCTTAAATAATGTAGCAGAGTCCTTAAATAATGCAACAGAGTCCTTAAATAATGCAGCAAAGTCCTTAAATAACGCAACAAAGTCCTTAAATAATGCAGCAGAGTCCTTAAATACTGAAGCAGAGTCCTTAAATATTGCAGCAAAGTCCTTAAATAATGCAGCAGAGTCCTTAAATACCGCAGCAGAGTCCTTAAATATTGCAGCAAAGTACTTAAACATTGCAGCAGAGTCCTTAAATAATGCAACAAAGTCCTTAAATAATGCAGCAGAATCCTTAAATAATGCAACAAAGTCCTTAAGTATTAATGCAGAGTCCTTAAATACCGCAGCAGAGTCATTAAATAATACAGCAAAAGTCCTCAAATGCTTCAGCAGAGTCATGAAATAATGCAGCATAGTCCTTAAATAATGCAGCAAATTCATTTAATAATGCAGCAGAGACCTTAAATAATGCAACAAAGTCCTTAAATAATGCAGCAAAGTCCATAAATAAATCTGCAAGTCCTTAAATATTGCAGCAAATTCCTTAAATAATGCAGCAGAGTCCTTAAAGAATGCAACAAAGTCCTTAAATAAGGCAGCAAAGTCCTTAAAAAATGCAACAGAGTCCTTAAATACCACAGCAGAGTCCTTACATAATGCAACAAAGTCAATAAATATTGCAGCAGAGTCCTTAAATAATGAAGCAGAGTCCTTAAATAATGCAGCAAATTCCTTAAATAATGTAGCAGAGTCCTTAAAAAATTCAACAAAATCCTTAAATAATGCAGCAGAATCCTTAAATAATGCAGCGAAGTCCTTAAATAATGCAGCAGAGTCCTTAAATACTGAAGGAGAGTCCTTAAATAATGCAACAAAGTCCTTAAATAATGCAGCAGAGTCCTTAAATAATGCAACAGAGTTCTAAAATGCTTCAGCAGAGTCATTAAATAATGCAGCAGAGTCCTTAAATAATGCAGCAGAGTCCTTAGATACTGAAGCAGAGTCCTTAAATATTGCAGCAAAGTACTTAAATAATGCAGCAGAGTCCTTAAAAAATGCAACAAATTCCTTAAATAATGAAGCAGAATCCTTAAATAATGCAACAAAGTCCTTAAGTAATAATGCAGAGTCCTTAAATACCGCAGCAGAGTCATTAAATAATGCAGCAAAGTCCTTAAATAATGCAGCAGTGTCCTTAAATACCGCAGCAGAGTGCTTAAATAATGCAGCAGAGTCCTTAAATAATGCAGCAGAGTTATTAAATAATGCAGCAGAGTCCTGAAATAATGCAGGAAATTCCTTAAATAATGCAGCAGAGTCCTTAAATAATGCAACAAAGTCCTTAAATAATGCAGCAGAGTCCTTAAATAATGCAGCAAAGTCCTTAAATAATGCAGTAGAGTCCTTAAATAATGCAACAAAGTCCTTAAATAATGCAGCAGAGTACTTAAATAATGCAGCAGAGTCCTTAAGTGCCGCAGCAGAGTCCTTAAATACCGCAGCGGAGTGTTTAAATAATGCAGCAGAATCCTTAAATAATGCAGCACCGTCCTTAAATATTGCAGCAAAGTCCTTAAATACTGAAGCAGAGTCCTTAAATATTGCAAAAAAGTCCTAAAATAATGCAGCAGAATCCTTAAATACCGCAGCAGAGTCCTTAAATATTGCAGCAAAGTACTTAAATAATGCAGCAGAGTCCTTAAATAATGCAACAAAGTCCTTAAATAATGCAGCATAGTCCTTAACCAATGCAACAAAGTCTATAAATAATGCAGCAGAGTCCTTAAATAATGCAGCAAAGTCCGTAAATGATGCAGCAGAGTCCTTAGATAATGCAACAACGTCCTTAAATAATGCAGCAGAGTCCTTAAATACCGCAGCAGAGTACTTAAATAATTCAGCAAAGTCCTTAAATAATGCAGCAGAGTCCTTAAATAATGCAGCAGAGTCCTCAAATGCTTCAGCAGAGTGAATACATAATGCAGCAGAGTCCTTAAATAATGCAACAAAGTCCTTAAATAATGCAGCAGAGTCCTTAAATAATGCAGCAAAGTCCTTAAATAAAGCAGCAGAGTCCTTAAATAATGCAACAAAGTCCTTAAATAATGCAGCAGAGTCCTTAAATACTGAAGCAGTGTCCTTAACTTTGCAGCAAAGTCCTTAAATACCGCAGCAGAGTCATTAAATAATGCAGCAAAGTCCTTAAATAAAGCAGCAGAATCCTTAAATACCGCAGCAGATTGCTTAAATAATGTAGCAGAGTCCATAAATAATGCAACAGAGTCCTTAAATAATGCAGCAAAGTCCTTAAATAACGCAACAAAGTCCTTAAATAATGCAGCAGAGTCCTTAAATACTGAAGCAGAGTCCTTAAATATTGCAGCAAAGTCCTTAAATAATGCAGCAGAGTCCTTAAATACCGCAGCAGAGTCCTTAAATATTGCAGCAAAGTACTTAAATATTGCAGCAGAGTCCTTAAATAATGCAACAAAGTCCTTAAATAATGCAGCAGAATCCTTAAATAATGCAACAAAGTCCTTAAGTAATAATGCAGAGTCCTTAAATACCGCAGCAGAGTCATTAAATAATGCAGCAAAGTCCTTAAATAATGCAGCAGTGTCCATAAATACCACAGCAGAGTGCTTAAATAATGCAGCAGAGTCCTTAAATAATGCAGCAGAGTTATTAAATAATGCAGCAGAGTCCTTAAATAATGCAGCAAAGTCCTTAAATAAAGCAGCAGAGTCCTTAAATAATGCAACAAAGTCCTTAAATAATGCAGCAGAGTCCTTAAATACTGAAGCAGAGTCCTTAACTTTGCAGCAAAGTCCTTAAATACCGCAGCAGAGTCATTAAATAATGCAGCAAAGTCCTTAAATAATGCAGCAGAGTCCTTAAATACCGCAGCAGATTGCTTAAATAATGTAGCAGAGTCCTTAAATAATGCAACAGAGTCCTTAAATAATGCAGCAAAGTCCTTAAATAACGCAACAAAGTCCTTAAATAATGCAGCAGAGTCCTTAAATACCGCAGCAGAGTCCTTAAATATTGCAGCAAAGTACTTAAATATTGCAGCAGAGTCCTTAAATAATGCAACAAAGTCCTTAAATAATGCAGCAGAATCCTTAAATAATGCAACAAAGTCCTTAAGTAATAATGCAGAGTCCTTAAATACCGCAGCACAGTCATTAAATAATGCAGCAAAAGTCCTCAAATGCTTCAGCAGAGTCATGAAATAATGCAGCATAGTCCTTAAATAATGCAGCAAATTCATTTAATAATGCAGCAGAGACCTTAAATAATGCAACAAAGTCCTTAAATAATGCAGCAGAGTCCTTAAATAATGCAGCAAAGTCCATAAATAAAGCTGCAAGCCCTTAAATATTGCAGCAAATTCCTTAAATAATGCAGCAGAGTCCTTAAAGAATGCAACAAAGTCCTTAAATAAGGCAGCAAAGTCCTTAAAAAATGCAGCAGAGTCCTTAAATACCACAGCAGAGTCCTTACATAATGCAACAAAGTCCCTAAATATTGCAGCAGAGTCCTTAAATAATGAAGCAGAGTCCTTAAATAATGCAGCAAATTCCTTAAATAATGTAGCAGAGTCCTTAAAAAATTCAACAAAATCCTTAAATAATGCAGCAGAATCCTTAAATAATGCAGCAAAGTCCTTAAATAATGCAGCAGAGTCCTTAAATACTGAAGGAGAGTCCTTAAATAATGCAACAAAGTTCTTAAATAATGCAGCAGAGTCCTTAAATAATGCAACATAGTCCTTAAATAATGTAGCAAATTCATTAAATAATGCAGCAGAGACCTTAAATAATGCAACAAAGTCCTTAAATAATGCAGCCGAGTCCTTAAATAATACAGCAAAGTCCTTAAATAATGCAGCAGAGTGGTTAAGTAATGCAGCAAATTACTTCAATAATGCAGCAGTGTCCTTAAATAATGCAACAAAGTCCATAAATAATGAAGCAAAGTCCTTAAATAATGCATCAGAGTCCTTAAATACCGCAGCAGAGACCTTAAATAATGCAAGAAAATCCCTAAATAATGCAGTAGAGTCCTTAAATACTGAAGCAGAGTCCTAAAATAATGCAGCTAATTCCTTAAATAATGCAGTAGAGTCCTTAAATACCACAGCAGAGTCCTTAAATAATTCAGCAAAGTCCTTAAATAATGCAGCAGAGTCCTTAAATTTTACAGCAGAGTCCTTAAGTGCCACAGCAGAGTCCTTAAATACCGCAGCAGAGTGCTTAAATAATGCAGCAGAGTCCTTAAATAATGCAGCAAAGTCCTTAAATACTGAAGCAGAGTCCTTAAATATTGCAACAAAGTCCTAAAATAATGCAGCAGAGTGCTTAAATACTGAAGCAGAGTCCTTAAATAATGCAGCAAATTCCTTAAATAATGCATCAGAGTCCTTAAATAATGCAACTAAGTCGTTAAATAATGCAGTAGAATCTTTAAATAATGCAGCAAAGTCATTGTAAAATGCAGCAGACTCCTTAAATACTGAATCAGAGTCCTTAAATAATGCATCAAAGTCCTTAAATAATGCAGCAGAGTCCTTAAATACTGCAGCAGAGTCCTTAAATAATGCAGCAGAGTCCTCAAATGCTTCCGCAAAGTCATTAAATAATGCAGCAGAGTCCTTAAATAATGCAGCAAAGTCCTTAAATAATTCAGCAGAGTCCTTAAATAATGCAACAAAGTCCTTAAATAATGAAGCAGAGTCCTTAAATAATGCAGCAAAGTCCTTAAATAATGCAGCAGAGTCCTTAAATAATGCAACAAAGTCCTTAAATAATGCAGCAGAGTCCTTAAATAATGCAGCAAAGTCCTTAAATAATGCAGTAGAGTCCTTAAATAATGCAACAAAGTCCTTAAATAATGCAGCAGAGTACTTAAATAATGCAGCAGAGTCCTTAAGTGCCGCAGCAGAGTCCTTAAATACCGCAGCGGAGTGTTTAAATAATGCAGCAGAATCCTTAAATAATGCAGCACCGTCCTTAAATATTGCAGCAAAGTCCTTAAATACTGAAACAGAGTCCTTAAATATTGCAAAAAAGTCCTAAAATAATGCAGCAGAATCCTTAAATACCGCAGCAGAGTCCTTAAATATTGCAGCAAAGTACTTAAATAATGCAGCAGAGTCCTTAAATAATGCAACAAAGTCCTTAAATAATGCAGCATAGTCCTTAACCAATGCAACAAAGTCTATAAATAATGCAGCAGAGTCCTTAAATAATGCAGCAAAGTCCGTAAATGATGCAGCAGAGTCCTTAGATAATGCAACAACGTCCTTAAATAATGCAGCAGAGTCCTTAAATACCGCAGCAGAGTACTTAAATAATTCAGCAAAGTCCTTAAATAATGCAGCAGAGTCCTTAAATAATGCAGCAGAGTCCTCAAATGCTTCAGCAGAGTGAATACATAATGCAGCAGAGTCCTTAATTAATGCAACAAAGTCCTTAAATAATGCAGCAGAGTCCTTAAATAATGCAGCAAAGTCCTTAAATAAAGCAGCAGAGTCCTTAAATAATGCAACAAAGTCCTTAAATAATGCAGCAGAGTCCTTAAATACTGAAGCAGTGTCCTTAACTTTGCAGCAAAGTCCTTAAATACCGCAGCAGAGTCATTAAATAATGCAGCAAAGTCCTTAAATAATGCAGCAGAGTCCTTAAATACCGCAGCAGATTGCTTAAATAATGTAGCAGAGTCCTTAAATAATGCAACAGAGTCCTTAAATAATGCAGCAAAGTCCTTAAATAACGCAACAAAGTCCTTAAATAATGCAGCAGAGTCCTTAAATACTGAAGCAGAGTCCTTAAATATTGCAGCAAAGTCCTTAAATAATGCAGCAGAGTCCTTAAATAATGCAACTAAGTCGTTAAATAATGCAGTAGAATCTTTAAATAATGCAGCAAAGTCATTGTAAAATGCAGCAGACTCCTTAAATACTGAATCAGAGTCCTTAAATAATGCATCAAAGTCCTTAAATAATGCAGCAGAGTCCTTAAATACTGCAGCAGAGTCCTTAAATAATGCAGCAGAGTCCTCAAATGCTTCCGCAAAGTCATTAAATAATGCAGCAGAGTCCTTAAATAATGCAGCAAAGTCCTTAAATAATTCAGCAGAGTCCTTAAATAATGCAACAAAGTCCTTAAATAATGAAGCAGAGTCCTTAAATAATGCAGCAAAGTCCTTAAATAATGCAGCAGAGTCCTTAAATAATGCAACAAAGTCCTTAAATAATGCAGCAGAGTCCTTAAATAATGCAGCAAAGTCCTTAAATAATGCAGTAGAGTCCTTAAATAATGCAACAAAGTCCTTAAATAATGCAGCAGAGTACTTAAATAATGCAGCAGAGTCCTTAAGTGCCGCAGCAGAGTCCTTAAATACCGCAGCGGAGTGTTTAAATAATGCAGCAGAATCCTTAAATAATGCAGCACCGTCCTTAAATATTGCAGCAAAGTCCTTAAATACTGAAACAGAGTCCTTAAATATTGCAAAAAAGTCCTAAAATAATGCAGCAGAATCCTTAAATACCGCAGCAGAGTCCTTAAATATTGCAGCAAAGTACTTAAATAATGCAGCAGAGTCCTTAAATAATGCAACAAAGTCCTTAAATAATGCAGCATAGTCCTTAACCAATGCAACAAAGTCTATAAATAATGCAGCAGAGTCCTTAAATAATGCAGCAAAGTCCGTAAATGATGCAGCAGAGTCCTTAGATAATGCAACAACGTCCTTAAATAATGCAGCAGAGTCCTTAAATACCGCAGCAGAGTACTTAAATAATTCAGCAAAGTCCTTAAATAATGCAGCAGAGTCCTTAAATAATGCAGCAGAGTCCTCAAATGCTTCAGCAGAGTGAATACATAATGCAGCAGAGTCCTTAATTAATGCAACAAAGTCCTTAAATAATGCAGCAGAGTCCTTAAATAATGCAGCAAAGTCCTTAAATAAAGCAGCAGAGTCCTTAAATAATGCAACAAAGTCCTTAAATAATGCAGCAGAGTCCTTAAATACTGAAGCAGTGTCCTTAACTTTGCAGCAAAGTCCTTAAATACCGCAGCAGAGTCATTAAATAATGCAGCAAAGTCCTTAAATAATGCAGCAGAGTCCTTAAATACCGCAGCAGATTGCTTAAATAATGTAGCAGAGTCCTTAAATAATGCAACAGAGTCCTTAAATAATGCAGCAAAGTCCTTAAATAACGCAACAAAGTCCTTAAATAATGCAGCAGAGTCCTTAAATACTGAAGCAGAGTCCTTAAATATTGCAGCAAAGTCCTTAAATAATGCAGCAGAGTCCTTAAATACCGCAGCAGAGTCCTTAAATATTGCAGCAAAGTACTTAAATATTGCAGCAGAGTCCTTAAATAATGCAACAAAGTCCTTAAATAATGCAGCAGAATCCTTAAATAATGCAACAAAGTCCTTAAGTATTAATGCAGAGTCCTTAAATACCGCAGCAGAGTCATTAAATAATACAGCAAAAGTCCTCAAATGCTTCAGCAGAGTCATGAAATAATGCAGCATAGTCCTTAAATAATGCAGCAAATTCATTTAATAATGCAGCAGAGACCTTAAATAATGCAACAAAGTCCTTAAATAATGCAGCAGAGTCCTTAAATAATGCAGCAAAGTCCATAAATAAAGCTGCAAGTCCTTAAATATTGCAGCAAATTCCTTAAATAATGCAGCAGAGTCCTTAAAGAATGCAACAAAGTCCTTAAATAAGGCAGCAAAGTCCTTAAAAAATGCAGCAGAGTCCTTAAATACCACAGCAGAGTCCTTACATAATGCAACAAAGTCCCTAAATATTGCAGCAGAGTCCTTAAATAATGAAGCAGAGTCCTTAAATAATGCAGCAAATTCCTTAAATAATGTAGCAGAGTCCTTAAAAAATTCAACAAAATCCTTAAATAATGCAGCAGAATCCTTAAATAATGCAGCAAAGTCCTTAAATAATGCAGCAGAGTCCTTAAATACTGAAGGAGAGTCCTTAAATAATGCAACAAAGTCCTTAAATAATGCAGCAGAGTCCTTAAATAATGCAACAGAGTTCTAAAATGCTTCAGCAGAGTCATTAAATAATGCAGCAGAGTCCTTAAATAATGCAGCAGAGTCCTTAGATACTGAAGCAGAGTCCTTAAATATTGCAGCAAAGTACTTAAATAATGCAGCAGAGTCCTTAAATAATGCAACAAATTCCTTAAATAATGAAGCAGAATCCTTAAATAATGCAACAAAGTCCTTAAGTAATAATGCAGAGTCCTTAAATACCGCAGCAGAGTCATTAAATAATGCAGCAAAGTCCTTAAATAATGCAGCAGTGTCCTTAAATACCGCAGCAGAGTGCTTAAATAATGCAGCAGAGTCCTTAAATAATGCAGCAGAGTTATTAAATAATGCAGCAGAGTCCTGAAATAATGCAGGAAATTCCTTAAATAATGCAGCAGAGTCCTTAAATAATGCAACAAAGTCCTTAAATAATGCAGCAGAGTCCTTAAATAATGCAGCAAAGTCCTTAAATAATGCAGTAGAGTCCTTAAATAATGCAACAAAGTCCTTAAATAATGCAGCAGAGTACTTAAATAATGCAGCAGAGTCCTTAAGTGCCGCAGCAGAGTCCTTAAATACCGCAGCGGAGTGTTTAAATAATGCAGCAGAATCCTTAAATAATGCAGCACCGTCCTTAAATATTGCAGCAAAGTCCTTAAATACTGAAGCAGAGTCCTTAAATATTGCAAAAAAGTCCTAAAATAATGCAGCAGAGTGCTTAAATACTGAAGCAGAGTCCTTAAATAATGCAGCAAATTCCTTAAATAATGCATCAGAGTCCTTAAATAATGCAACTAAGTCGTTAAATAATGCAGTAGAATCCTTAAATAATGCAGCAAAGTCATTGTAAAATGCAGCAGACTCCTTAAATACTGAATCAGAGTCCTTAAATAATGCATCAAAGTCCTTAAATAATGCAGCAGAGTCCTTAAATACTGCAGCAGAGTCCTTAAATAATGCAGCAGAGTCCTCAAATGCTTCCGCAAAGTCATTAAATAATGCAGCAGAGTCCTTAAATAATGCAGCAAAGTCCTTAAATAATTCAGCAGAGTCAATAAATAATGCAACAAAGTCCTTAAATAATGCAGCAGAGTCCTTAAATAATGCAGCAAAGTCCTTAAATAATGCAGCAGAGTCCTTAAATAATGCAACAAAGTCCTTAAATAATGCAGCAGAGTCCTTAAATAATGCAGCAAAGTCCTTAAATAATGCAGTAGAGTCCTTAAATAATGCAACAAAGTCCTTAAATAATGCAGCAGAGTACTTAAATAATGCAGCAGAGTCCTTAAGTGCCGCAGCAGAGTCCTTAAATACCGCAGCGGAGTGTTTAAATAATGCAGCAGAATCCTTAAATAATGCAGCACCGTCCTTAAATATTGCAGCAAAGTCCTTAAATACTGAAACAGAGTCCTTAAATATTGCAAAAAAGTCCTAAAATAATGCAGCAGAATCCTTAAATACCGCAGCAGAGTCCTTAAATATTGCAGCAAAGTACTTAAATAATGCAGCAGAGTCCTTAAATAATGCAACAAAGTCCTTAAATAATGCAGCATAGTCCTTAACCAATGCAACAAAGTCTATAAATAATGCAGCAGAGTCCTTAAATAATGCAGCAAAGTCCGTAAATGATGCAGCAGAGTCCTTAGATAATGCAACAACGTCCTTAAATAATGCAGCAGAGTCATTAAATACCGCAGCAGAGTACTTAAATAATTCAGCAAAGTCCTTAAATAATGCAGCAGAGTCCATAAATAATGCAGCAGAGTCCTCAAATGCTTCAGCAGAGTGAATACATAATGCAGCAGAGTCCTTAAATAATGCAACAAAGTCCTTAAATAATGCAGCAGAGTCCTTAAATACTGAAGCAGTGTCCTTAACTTTGCAGCAAAGTCCTTAAATACCGCAGCAGAGTCATTAAATAATGCAGCAAAGTCCTTAAATAATGCAGCAGAGTCCTTAAATACCGCAGCAGATTGCTTAAATAATGTAGCAGAGTCCATAAATAATGCAACAGAGTCCTTAAATAATGCAGCAAAGTCCTTAAATAACGCAACAAAGTCCTTAAATAATGCAGCAGAGTCCTTAAATACTGAAGCAGAGTCCTTAAATATTGCAGCAAAGTCCTTAAATAATGCAGCAGAGTCCTTAAATACCGCAGCAGAGTCCTTAAATATTGCAGCAAAGTACTTAAATATTGCAGCAGAGTCCTTAAATAATGCAACAAAGTCCTTAAATAATGCAGCAGAATCCTTAAATAATGCAACAAAGTCCTTAAGTAATAATGCAGAGTCCTTAAATACCGCAGCAGAGTCATTAAATAATGCAGCAAAAGTCCTCAAATGCTTCAGCAGAGTCATGAAATAATGCAGCATAGTCCTTAAATAATGCAGCAAATTCATTTAATAATGCAGCAGAGACCTTAAATAATGCAACAAAGTCCTTAAATAATGCAGCAAAGTCCATAAATAAAGCTGCAAGTCCTTAAATATTGCAGCAAATTCCTTAAATAATGCAGCAGAGTCCTTAAAGAATGCAACAAAGTCCTTAAATAAGGCAGCAAAGTCCTTAAAAAATGCAACAGAGTCCTTAAATAATGCAGCAGAGTCCTTAAATACTGAAGGAGAGTCCTTAAATAATGCAACAAAGTCCTTAAATAATGCAGCAGAGTCCTTAAAAAATTCAACAAAATCCTTAAATAATGCAGCAGAATCCTTAAATAATGCAGCAAAGTCCTTAAATAATGCAGCAGAGTCCTTAAATACTGAAGGAGAGTCCTTAAATAATGCAACAAAGTCCTTAAATAATGCAGCAGAGTCCTTAAATAATGCAACAGAGTTCTAAAATGCTTCAGCAGAGTCATTAAATAATGCAGCAGAGTCCTTAAATAATGCAGCAGAGTCCTTAGATACTGAAGCAGAGTCCTTAAATATTGCAGCAAAGTACTTAAATAATGCAGCAGAGTCCTTAAATAATGCAACAAATTCCTTAAATAATGAAGCAGAATCCTTAAATAATGCAACAAAGTCCTTAAGTAATAATGCAGAGTCCTTAAATACCGCAGCAGAGTCATTAAATAATGCAGCAAAGTCCTTAAATAATGCAGCAGTGTCCTTAAATACCGCAGCAGAGTGCTTAAATAATGCAGCAGAGTCCTTAAATAATGCAGCAGAGTTATTAAATAATGCAGCAGAGTCCTGAAATAATGCAGGAAATTCCTTAAATAATGCAGCAGAGTCCTTAAATAATGCAACAAAGTCCTTAAATAATGCAGCAGAGTCCTTAAATAATGCAGCAAAGTCCTTAAATAATGCAGTAGAGTCCTTAAATAATGCAACAAAGTCCTTAAATAATGCAGCAGAGTACTTAAATAATGCAGCAGAGTCCTTAAGTGCCGCAGCAGAGTCCTTAAATACCGCAGCGGAGTGTTTAAATAATGCAGCAGAATCCTTAAATAATGCAGCACCGTCCTTAAATATTGCAGCAAAGTCCTTAAATACTGAAGCAGAGTCCTTAAATATTGCAAAAAAGTCCTAAAATAATGCAGCAGAATCCTTAAATACCGCAGCAGAGTCCTTAAATATTGCAGCAAAGTACTTAAATAATGCAGCAGAGTCCTTAAATAATGCAACAAAGTCCTTAAATAATGCAGCATAGTCCTTAACCAATGCAACAAAGTCTATAAATAATGCAGCAGAGTCCTTAAATAATGCAGCAAAGTCCGTAAATGATGCAGCAGAGTCCTTAGATAATGCAACAACGTCCTTAAATAATGCAGCAGAGTCCTTAAATACCGCAGCAGAGTACTTAAATAATTCAGCAAAGTCCTTAAATAATGCAGCAGAGTCCTTAAATAATGCAGCAGAGTCCTCAAATGCTTCAGCAGAGTGAATACATAATGCAGCAGAGTCCTTAAATAATGCAACAAAGTCCTTAAATAATGCAGCAGAGTCCTTAAATAATGCAGCAAAGTCCTTAAATAAAGCAGCAGAGTCCTTAAATAATGCAACAAAGTCCTTAAATAATGCAGCAGAGTCCTTAAATACTGAAGCAGTGTCCTTAACTTTGCAGCAAAGTCCTTAAATACCGCAGCAGAGTCATTAAATAATGCAGCAAAGTCCTTAAATAAAGCAGCAGAATCCTTAAATACCGCAGCAGATTGCTTAAATAATGTAGCAGAGTCCATAAATAATGCAACAGAGTCCTTAAATAATGCAGCAAAGTCCTTAAATAACGCAACAAAGTCCTTAAATAATGCAGCAGAGTCCTTAAATACTGAAGCAGAGTCCTTAAATATTGCAGCAAAGTCCTTAAATAATGCAGCAGAGTCCTTAAATACCGCAGCAGAGTCCTTAAATATTGCAGCAAAGTACTTAAATATTGCAGCAGAGTCCTTAAATAATGCA
This sequence comes from Phyllobates terribilis, assembly GCF_046119375.1. Taxonomy (NCBI): domain Eukaryota; kingdom Metazoa; phylum Chordata; class Amphibia; order Anura; family Dendrobatidae; genus Phyllobates; species Phyllobates terribilis. The sequence goes on along the minus strand of NW_027362840.1, from coordinate 3,383,171 downwards.
ACAAAGTCCTTAAATAATGCAGCAGAATCCTTAAATAATGCAACAAAGTCCTTAAGTAATAATGCAGAGTCCTTAAATACCGCAGCAGAGTCATTAAATAATGCAGCAAAGTCCTTAAATAATGCAGCAGTGTCCATAAATACCACAGCAGAGTGCTTAAATAATGCAGCAGAGTCCTTAAATAATGCAGCAGAGTTATTAAATAATGCAGCAGAGTCCTTAAATAATGCAGCAAAGTCCTTAAATAAAGCAGCAGAGTCCTTAAATAATGCAACAAAGTCCTTAAATAATGCAGCAGAGTCCTTAAATACTGAAGCAGAGTCCTTAACTTTGCAGCAAAGTCCTTAAATACCGCAGCAGAGTCATTAAATAATGCAGCAAAGTCCTTAAATAATGCAGCAGAGTCCTTAAATACCGCAGCAGATTGCTTAAATAATGTAGCAGAGTCCTTAAATAATGCAACAGAGTCCTTAAATAATGCAGCAAAGTCCTTAAATAACGCAACAAAGTCCTTAAATAATGCAGCAGAGTCCTTAAATACTGAAGCAGAGTCCTTAAATATTGCAGCAAAGTCCTTAAATAATGCAGCAGAGTCCTTAAATACCGCAGCAGAGTCCTTAAATATTGCAGCAAAGTACTTAAATATTGCAGCAGAGTCCTTAAATAATGCAACAAAGTCCTTAAATAATGCAGCAGAATCCTTAAATAATGCAACAAAGTCCTTAAGTAATAATGCAGAGTCCTTAAATACCGCAGCACAGTCATTAAATAATGCAGCAAAAGTCCTCAAATGCTTCAGCAGAGTCATGAAATAATGCAGCATAGTCCTTAAATAATGCAGCAAATTCATTTAATAATGCAGCAGAGACCTTAAATAATGCAACAAAGTCCTTAAATAATGCAGCAGAGTCCTTAAATAATGCAGCAAAGTCCATAAATAAAGCTGCAAGCCCTTAAATATTGCAGCAAATTCCTTAAATAATGCAGCAGAGTCCTTAAAGAATGCAACAAAGTCCTTAAATAAGGCAGCAAAGTCCTTAAAAAATGCAGCAGAGTCCTTAAATACCACAGCAGAGTCCTTACATAATGCAACAAAGTCCCTAAATATTGCAGCAGAGTCCTTAAATAATGAAGCAGAGTCCTTAAATAATGCAGCAAATTCCTTAAATAATGTAGCAGAGTCCTTAAAAAATTCAACAAAATCCTTAAATAATGCAGCAGAATCCTTAAATAATGCAGCAAAGTCCTTAAATAATGCAGCAGAGTCCTTAAATACTGAAGGAGAGTCCTTAAATAATGCAACAAAGTTCTTAAATAATGCAGCAGAGTCCTTAAATAATGCAACATAGTCCTTAAATAATGTAGCAAATTCATTAAATAATGCAGCAGAGACCTTAAATAATGCAACAAAGTCCTTAAATAATGCAGCCGAGTCCTTAAATAATACAGCAAAGTCCTTAAATAATGCAGCAGAGTGGTTAAGTAATGCAGCAAATTACTTCAATAATGCAGCAGTGTCCTTAAATAATGCAACAAAGTCCATAAATAATGAAGCAAAGTCCTTAAATAATGCATCAGAGTCCTTAAATACCGCAGCAGAGACCTTAAATAATGCAAGAAAATCCCTAAATAATGCAGTAGAGTCCTTAAATACTGAAGCAGAGTCCTAAAATAATGCAGCTAATTCCTTAAATAATGCAGTAGAGTCCTTAAATACCACAGCAGAGTCCTTAAATAATTCAGCAAAGTCCTTAAATAATGCAGCAGAGTCCTTAAATTTTACAGCAGAGTCCTTAAGTGCCACAGCAGAGTCCTTAAATACCGCAGCAGAGTGCTTAAATAATGCAGCAGAGTCCTTAAATAATGCAGCAAAGTCCTTAAATACTGAAGCAGAGTCCTTAAATATTGCAACAAAGTCCTAAAATAATGCAGCAGAGTGCTTAAATACTGAAGCAGAGTCCTTAAATAATGCAGCAAATTCCTTAAATAATGCATCAGTCCTTAAATAATGCAACTAAGTCGTTAAATAATGCAGTAGAATCTTTAAATAATGCAGCAAAGTCATTGTAAAATGCAGCAGACTCCTTAAATACTGAATCAGAGTCCTTAAATAATGCATCAAAGTCCTTAAATAATGCAGCAGAGTCCTTAAATACTGCAGCAGAGTCCTTAAATAATGCAGCAGAGTCCTCAAATGCTTCCGCAAAGTCATTAAATAATGCAGCAGAGTCCTTAAATAATGCAGCAAAGTCCTTAAATAATTCAGCAGAGTCCTTAAATAATGCAATAAAGTCCTTAAATAATGCAGCAGAGTCCTTAAATAATGCAGCAAAGTCCTTAAATAATGCAGCAGAGTCCTTAAATAATGCAACAAAGTCCTTAAATAATGCAGCAGAGTCCTTAAATAATGCAGCAAAGTCCTTAAATAATGCAGTAGAGTCCTTAAATAATGCAACAAAGTCCTTAAATAATGCAGCAGAGTACTTAAATAATGCAGCAGAGTCCTTAAGTGCCGCAGCAGAGTCCTTAAATACCGCAGCGGAGTGTTTAAATAATGCAGCAGAATCCTTAAATAATGCAGCACCGTCCTTAAATATTGCAGCAAAGTCCTTAAATACTGAAACAGAGTCCTTAAATATTGCAAAAAAGTCCTAAAATAATGCAGCAGAATCCTTAAATACCGCAGCAGAGTCCTTAAATATTGCAGCAAAGTACTTAAATAATGCAGCAGAGTCCTTAAATAATGCAACAAAGTCCTTAAATAATGCAGCATAGTCCTTAACCAATGCAACAAAGTCTATAAATAATGCAGCAGAGTCCTTAAATAATGCAGCAAAGTCCGTAAATGATGCAGCAGAGTCCTTAGATAATGCAACAACGTCCTTAAATAATGCAGCAGAGTCCTTAAATACCGCAGCAGAGTACTTAAATAATTCAGCAAAGTCCTTAAATAATGCAGCAGAGTCCTTAAATAATGCAGCAGAGTCCTCAAATGCTTCAGCAGAGTGAATACATAATGCAGCAGAGTCCTTAATTAATGCAACAAAGTCCTTAAATAATGCAGCAGAGTCCTTAAATAATGCAGCAAAGTCCTTAAATAAAGCAGCAGAGTCCTTAAATAATGCAACAAAGTCCTTAAATAATGCAGCAGAGTCCTTAAATACTGAAGCAGTGTCCTTAACTTTGCAGCAAAGTCCTTAAATACCGCAGCAGAGTCATTAAATAATGCAGCAAAGTCCTTAAATAATGCAGCAGAGTCCTTAAATACCGCAGCAGATTGCTTAAATAATGTAGCAGAGTCCTTAAATAATGCAACAGAGTCCTTAAATAATGCAGCAAAGTCCTTAAATAACGCAACAAAGTCCTTAAATAATGCAGCAGAGTCCTTAAATACTGAAGCAGAGTCCTTAAATATTGCAGCAAAGTCCTTAAATAATGCAGCAGAGTCCTTAAATACCGCAGCAGAGTCCTTAAATATTGCAGCAAAGTACTTAAATATTGCAGCAGAGTCCTTAAATAATGCAACAAAGTCCTTAAATAATGCAGCAGAATCCTTAAATAATGCAACAAAGTCCTTAAGTATTAATGCAGAGTCCTTAAATACCGCAGCAGAGTCATTAAATAATACAGCAAAAGTCCTCAAATGCTTCAGCAGAGTCATGAAATAATGCAGCATAGTCCTTAAATAATGCAGCAAATTCATTTAATAATGCAGCAGAGACCTTAAATAATGCAACAAAGTCCTTAAATAATGCAGCAAAGTCCATAAATAAAGCTGCAAGTCCTTAAATATTGCAGCAAATTCCTTAAATAATGCAGCAGAGTCCTTAAAGAATGCAACAAAGTCCTTAAATAAGGCAGCAAAGTCCTTAAAAAATGCAACAGAGTCCTTAAATACCACAGCAGAGTCCTTACATAATGCAAGAAAGTCAATAAATATTGCAGCAGAGTCCTTAAATAATGAAGCAGAGTCCTTAAATAATGCAGCAAATTCCTTAAATAATGTAGCAGAGTCCTTAAAAAATTCAACAAAATCCTTAAATAATGCAGCAGAATCCTTAAATAATGCAGCAAAGTCCTTAAATAATGCAGCAGAGTCCTTAAATACTGAAGGAGAGTCCTTAAATAATGCAACAAAGTCCTTAAATAATGCAGCAGAGTCCTTAAATAATGCAACAGAGTTCTAAAATGCTTCAGCAGAGTCATTAAATAATGCAGCAGAGTCCTTAAATAATGCAGCAGAGTCCTTAGATACTGAAGCAGAGTCCTTAAATATTGCAGCAAAGTACTTAAATAATGCAGCAGAGTCCTTAAATAATGCAACAAATTCCTTAAATAATGAAGCAGAATCCTTAAATAATGCAACAAAGTCCTTAAGTAATAATGCAGAGTCCTTAAATACCGCAGCAGAGTCATTAAATAATGCAGCAAAGTCCTTAAATAATGCAGCAGTGTCCTTAAATACCGCAGCAGAGTGCTTAAATAATGCAGCAGAGTCCTTAAATAATGCAGCAGAGTTATTAAATAATGCAGCAGAGTCCTGAAATAATGCAGGAAATTCCTTAAATAATGCAGCAGAGTCCTTAAATAATGCAACAAAGTCCTTAAATAATGCAGCAGAGTCCTTAAATAATGCAGCAAAGTCCTTAAATAATGCAGTAGAGTCCTTAAATAATGCAACAAAGTCCTTAAATAATGCAGCAGAGTACTTAAATAATGCAGCAGAGTCCTTAAGTGCCGCAGCAGAGTCCTTAAATACCGCAGCGGAGTGTTTAAATAATGCAGCAGAATCCTTAAATAATGCAGCACCGTCCTTAAATATTGCAGCAAAGTCCTTAAATACTGAAGCAGAGTCCTTAAATATTGCAAAAAAGTCCTAAAATAATGCAGCAGAATCCTTAAATACCGCAGCAGAGTCCTTAAATATTGCAGCAAAGTACTTAAATAATGCAGCAGAGTCCTTAAATAATGCAACAAAGTCCTTAAATAATGCAGCATAGTCCTTAACCAATGCAACAAAGTCTATAAATAATGCAGCAGAGTCCTTAAATAATGCAGCAAAGTCCGTAAATGATGCAGCAGAGTCCTTAGATAATGCAACAACGTCCTTAAATAATGCAGCAGAGTCCTTAAATACCGCAGCAGAGTACTTAAATAATTCAGCAAAGTCCTTAAATAATGCAGCAGAGTCCTTAAATAATGCAGCAGAGTCCTCAAATGCTTCAGCAGAGTGAATACATAATGCAGCAGAGTCCTTAAATAATGCAACAAAGTCCTTAAATAATGCAGCAGAGTCCTTAAATAATGCAGCAAAGTCCTTAAATAAAGCAGCAGAGTCCTTAAATAATGCAACAAAGTCCTTAAATAATGCAGCAGAGTCCTTAAATACTGAAGCAGTGTCCTTAACTTTGCAGCAAAGTCCTTAAATACCGCAGCAGAGTCATTAAATAATGCAGCAAAGTCCTTAAATAAAGCAGCAGAATCCTTAAATACCGCAGCAGATTGCTTAAATAATGTAGCAGAGTCCATAAATAATGCAACAGAGTCCTTAAATAATGCAGCAAAGTCCTTAAATAACGCAACAAAGTCCTTAAATAATGCAGCAGAGTCCTTAAATACTGAAGCAGAGTCCTTAAATATTGCAGCAAAGTCCTTAAATAATGCAGCAGAGTCCTTAAATACCGCAGCAGAGTCCTTAAATATTGCAGCAAAGTACTTAAATATTGCAGCAGAGTCCTTAAATAATGCAACAAAGTCCTTAAATAATGCAGCAGAATCCTTAAATAATGCAACAAAGTCCTTAAGTAATAATGCAGAGTCCTTAAATACCGCAGCAGAGTCATTAAATAATGCAGCAAAGTCCTTAAATAATGCAGCAGTGTCCATAAATACCACAGCAGAGTGCTTAAATAATGCAGCAGAGTCCTTAAATAATGCAGCAGAGTTATTAAATAATGCAGCAGAGTCCTTAAATAATGCAGCAAAGTCCTTAAATAAAGCAGCAGAGTCCTTAAATAATGCAACAAAGTCCTTAAATAATGCAGCAGAGTCCTTAAATACTGAAGCAGAGTCCTTAACTTTGCAGCAAAGTCCTTAAATACCGCAGCAGAGTCATTAAATAATGCAGCAAAGTCCTTAAATAATGCAGCAGAGTCCTTAAATACCGCAGCAGATTGCTTAAATAATGTAGCAGAGTCCTTAAATAATGCAACAGAGTCCTTAAATAATGCAGCAAAGTCCTTAAATAACGCAACAAAGTCCTTAAATAATGCAGCAGAGTCCTTAAATACTGAAGCAGAGTCCTTAAATATTGCAGCAAAGTCCTTAAATAATGCAGCAGAGTCCTTAAATACCGCAGCAGAGTCCTTAAATATTGCAGCAAAGTACTTAAATATTGCAGCAGAGTCCTTAAATAATGCAACAAAGTCCTTAAATAATGCAGCAGAATCCTTAAATAATGCAACAAAGTCCTTAAGTAATAATGCAGAGTCCTTAAATACCGCAGCACAGTCATTAAATAATGCAGCAAAAGTCCTCAAATGCTTCAGCAGAGTCATGAAATAATGCAGCATAGTCCTTAAATAATGCAGCAAATTCATTTAATAATGCAGCAGAGACCTTAAATAATGCAACAAAGTCCTTAAATAATGCAGCAGAGTCCTTAAATAATGCAGCAAAGTCCATAAATAAAGCTGCAAGCCCTTAAATATTGCAGCAAATTCCTTAAATAATGCAGCAGAGTCCTTAAAGAATGCAACAAAGTCCTTAAATAAGGCAGCAAAGTCCTTAAAAAATGCAGCAGAGTCCTTAAATACCACAGCAGAGTCCTTACATAATGCAACAAAGTCCCTAAATATTGCAGCAGAGTCCTTAAATAATGAAGCAGAGTCCTTAAATAATGCAGCAAATTCCTTAAATAATGTAGCAGAGTCCTTAAAAAATTCAACAAAATCCTTAAATAATGCAGCAGAATCCTTAAATAATGCAGCAAAGTCCTTAAATAATGCAGCAGAGTCCTTAAATACTGAAGGAGAGTCCTTAAATAATGCAACAAAGTTCTTAAATAATGCAGCAGAGTCCTTAAATAATGCAACATAGTCCTTAAATAATGTAGCAAATTCATTAAATAATGCAGCAGAGACCTTAAATAATGCAACAAAGTCCTTAAATAATGCAGCCGAGTCCTTAAATAATACAGCAAAGTCCTTAAATAATGCAGCAGAGTGGTTAAGTAATGCAGCAAATTACTTCAATAATGCAGCAGTGTCCTTAAATAATGCAACAAAGTCCATAAATAATGAAGCAAAGTCCTTAAATAATGCATCAGAGTCCTTAAATACCGCAGCAGAGACCTTAAATAATGCAAGAAAATCCCTAAATAATGCAGTAGAGTCCTTAAATACTGAAGCAGAGTCCTAAAATAATGCAGCTAATTCCTTAAATAATGCAGTAGAGTCCTTAAATACCACAGCAGAGTCCTTAAATAATTCAGCAAAGTCCTTAAATAATGCAGCAGAGTCCTTAAATTTTACAGCAGAGTCCTTAAGTGCCACAGCAGAGTCCTTAAATACCGCAGCAGAGTGCTTAAATAATGCAGCAGAGTCCTTAAATAATGCAGCAAAGTCCTTAAATACTGAAGCAGAGTCCTTAAATATTGCAACAAAGTCCTAAAATAATGCAGCAGAGTGCTTAAATACTGAAGCAGAGTCCTTAAATAATGCAGCAAATTCCTTAAATAATGCATCAGAGTCCTTAAATAATGCAACTAAGTCGTTAAATAATGCAGTAGAATCTTTAAATAATGCAGCAAAGTCATTGTAAAATGCAGCAGACTCCTTAAATACTGAATCAGAGTCCTTAAATAATGCATCAAAGTCCTTAAATAATGCAGCAGAGTCCTTAAATACTGCAGCAGAGTCCTTAAATAATGCAGCAGAGTCCTCAAATGCTTCCGCAAAGTCATTAAATAATGCAGCAGAGTCCTTAAATAATGCAGCAAAGTCCTTAAATAATTCAGCAGAGTCCTTAAATAATGCAACAAAGTCCTTAAATAATGCAGCAGAGTCCTTAAATAATGCAGCAAAGTCCTTAAATAATGCAGCAGAGTCCTTAAATAATGCAACAAAGTCCTTAAATAATGCAGCAGAGTCCTTAAATAATGCAGCAAAGTCCTTAAATAATGCAGTAGAGTCCTTAAATAATGCAACAAAGTCCTTAAATAATGCAGCAGAGTACTTAAATAATGCAGCAGAGTCCTTAAGTGCCGCAGCAGAGTCCTTAAATACCGCAGCGGAGTGTTTAAATAATGCAGCAGAATCCTTAAATAATGCAGCACCGTCCTTAAATATTGCAGCAAAGTCCTTAAATACTGAAACAGAGTCCTTAAATATTGCAAAAAAGTCCTAAAATAATGCAGCAGAATCCTTAAATACCGCAGCAGAGTCCTTAAATATTGCAGCAAAGTACTTAAATAATGCAGCAGAGTCCTTAAATAATGCAACAAAGTCCTTAAATAATGCAGCATAGTCCTTAACCAATGCAACAAAGTCTATAAATAATGCAGCAGAGTCCTTAAATAATGCAGCAAAGTCCGTAAATGATGCAGCAGAGTCCTTAGATAATGCAACAACGTCCTTAAATAATGCAGCAGAGTCCTTAAATACCGCAGCAGAGTACTTAAATAATTCAGCAAAGTCCTTAAATAATGCAGCAGAGTCCTTAAATAATGCAGCAGAGTCCTCAAATGCTTCAGCAGAGTGAATACATAATGCAGCAGAGTCCTTAATTAATGCAACAAAGTCCTTAAATAATGCAGCAGAGTCCTTAAATAATGCAGCAAAGTCCTTAAATAAAGCAGCAGAGTCCTTAAATAATGCAACAAAGTCCTTAAATAATGCAGCAGAGTCCTTAAATACTGAAGCAGTGTCCTTAACTTTGCAGCAAAGTCCTTAAATACCGCAGCAGAGTCATTAAATAATGCAGCAAAGTCCTTAAATAATGCAGCAGAGTCCTTAAATACCGCAGCAGATTGCTTAAATAATGTAGCAGAGTCCTTAAATAATGCAACAGAGTCCTTAAATAATGCAGCAAAGTCCTTAAATAACGCAACAAAGTCCTTAAATAATGCAGCAGAGTCCTTAAATACTGAAGCAGAGTCCTTAAATATTGCAGCAAAGTCCTTAAATAATGCAGCAGAGTCCTTAAATACCGCAGCAGAGTCCTTAAATATTGCAGCAAAGTACTTAAATATTGCAGCAGAGTCCTTAAATAATGCAACAAAGTCCTTAAATAATGCAGCAGAATCCTTAAATAATGCAACAAAGTCCTTAAGTATTAATGCAGAGTCCTTAAATACCGCAGCAGAGTCATTAAATAATACAGCAAAAGTCCTCAAATGCTTCAGCAGAGTCATGAAATAATGCAGCATAGTCCTTAAATAATGCAGCAAATTCATTTAATAATGCAGCAGAGACCTTAAATAATGCAACAAAGTCCTTAAATAATGCAGCAGAGTCCTTAAATAATGCAGCAAAGTCCATAAATAAAGCTGCAAGTCCTTAAATATTGCAGCAAATTCCTTAAATAATGCAGCAGAGTCCTTAAAGAATGCAACAAAGTCCTTAAATAAGGCAGCAAAGTCCTTAAAAAATGCAGCAGAGTCCTTAAATACCACAGCAGAGTCCTTACATAATGCAACAAAGTCCCTAAATATTGCAGCAGAGTCCTTAAATAATGAAGCAGAGTCCTTAAATAATGCAGCAAATTCCTTAAATAATGTAGCAGAGTCCTTAAAAAATTCAACAAAATCCTTAAATAATGCAGCAGAATCCTTAAATAATGCAGCAAAGTCCTTAAATAATGCAGCAGAGTCCTTAAATACTGAAGGAGAGTCCTTAAATAATGCAACAAAGTCCTTAAATAATGCAGCAGAGTCCTTAAATAATGCAACAGAGTTCTAAAATGCTTCAGCAGAGTCATTAAATAATGCAGCAGAGTCCTTAAATAATGCAGCAGAGTCCTTAGATACTGAAGCAGAGTCCTTAAATATTGCAGCAAAGTACTTAAATAATGCAGCAGAGTCCTTAAATAATGCAACAAATTCCTTAAATAATGAAGCAGAATCCTTAAATAATGCAACAAAGTCCTTAAGTAATAATGCAGAGTCCTTAAATACCGCAGCAGAGTCATTAAATAATGCAGCAAAGTCCTTAAATAATGCAGCAGTGTCCTTAAATACCGCAGCAGAGTGCTTAAATAATGCAGCAGAGTCCTTAAATAATGCAGCAGAGTTATTAAATAATGCAGCAGAGTCCTGAAATAATGCAGGAAATTCCTTAAATAATGCAGCAGAGTCCTTAAATAATGCAACAAAGTCCTTAAATAATGCAGCAGAGTCCTTAAATAATGCAGCAAAGTCCTTAAATAATGCAGTAGAGTCCTTAAATAATGCAACAAAGTCCTTAAATAATGCAGCAGAGTACTTAAATAATGCAGCAGAGTCCTTAAGTGCCGCAGCAGAGTCCTTAAATACCGCAGCGGAGTGTTTAAATAATGCAGCAGAATCCTTAAATAATGCAGCACCGTCCTTAAATATTGCAGCAAAGTCCTTAAATACTGAAGCAGAGTCCTTAAATATTGCAAAAAAGTCCTAAAATAATGCAGCAGAGTGCTTAAATACTGAAGCAGAGTCCTTAAATAATGCAGCAAATTCCTTAAATAATGCATCAGAGTCCTTAAATAATGCAACTAAGTCATTAAATAATGCAGTAGAATCCTTAAATAATGCAGCAAAGTCATTGTAAAATGCAGCAGACTCCTTAAATACTGAATCAGAGTCCTTAAATAATGCATCAAAGTCCTTAAATAATGCAGCAGAGTCCTTAAATACTGCAGCAGAGTCCTTAAATAATGCAGCAGAGTCCTCAAATGCTTCCGCAAAGTCATTAAATAATGCAGCAGAGTCCTTAAATAATGCAGCAAAGTCCTTAAATAATTCAGCAGAGTCAATAAATAATGCAACAAAGTCCTTAAATAATGCAGCAGAGTCCTTAAATAATGCAGCAAAGTCCTTAAATAATGCAGCAGAGTCCTTAAATAATGCAACAAAGTCCTTAAATAATGCAGCAGAGTCCTTAAATAATGCAGCAAAGTCCTTAAATAATGCAGTAGAGTCCTTAAATAATGCAACAAAGTCCTTAAATAATGCAGCAGAGTACTTAAATAATGCAGCAGAGTCCTTAAGTGCCGCAGCAGAGTCCTTAAATACCGCAGCGGAGTGTTTAAATAATGCAGCAGAATCCTTAAATAATGCAGCACCGTCCTTAAATATTGCAGCAAAGTCCTTAAATACTGAAACAGAGTCCTTAAATATTGCAAAAAAGTCCTAAAATAATGCAGCATAATCCTTAAATACCGCAGCAGAGTCCTTAAATATTGCAGCAAAGTACTTAAATAATGCAGCAGAGTCCTTAAATAATGCAACAAAGTCCTTAAATAATGCAGCATAGTCCTTAACCAATGCAACAAAGTCTATAAATAATGCAGCAGAGTCCTTAAATAATGCAGCAAAGTCCGTAAATGATGCAGCAGAGTCCTTAGATAATGCAACAACGTCCTTAAATAATGCAGCAGAGTCCTTAAATACCGCAGCAGAGTACTTAAATAATTCAGCAAAGTCCTTAAATAATGCAGCAGAGTCCATAAATAATGCAGCAGAGTCCTCAAATGCTTCAGCAGAGTGAATACATAATGCAGCAGAGTCCTTAAATAATGCAACAAAGTCCTTAAATAATGCAGCAGAGTCCTTAAATACTGAAGCAGTGTCCTTAACTTTGCAGCAAAGTCCTTAAATACCGCCGCAGAGTCATTAAATAATGCAGCAAAGTCCTTAAATAATGCAGCAGAGTCCTTAAATACCGCAGCAGATTGCTTAAATAATGTAGCAGAGTCCATAAATAATGCAACAGAGTCCTTAAATAATGCAGCAAAGTCCTTAAATAACGCAACAAAGTCCTTAAATAATGCAGCAGAGTCCTTAAATACTGAAGCAGAGTCCTTAAATATTGCAGCAAAGTCCTTAAATAATGCAGCAGAGTCCTTAAATACCGCAGCAGAGTCCTTAAATATTGCAGCAAAGTACTTAAATATTGCAGCAGAGTCCTTAAATAATGCAACAAAGTCCTTAAATAATGCAGCAGAATCCTTAAATAATGCAACAAAGTCCTTAAGTAATAATGCAGAGTCCTTAAATACCGCAGCAGAGTCATTAAATAATGCAGCAAAAGTCCTCAAATGCTTCAGCAGAGTCATGAAATAATGCAGCATAGTCCTTAAATAATGCAGCAAATTCATTTAATAATGCAGCAGAGACCTTAAATAATGCAACAAAGTCCTTAAATAATGCAGCAAAGTCCATAAATAAAGCTGCAAGTCCTTAAATATTGCAGCAAATTCCTTAAATAATGCAGCAGAGTCCTTAAAGAATGCAACAAAGTCCTTAAATAAGGCAGCAAAGTCCTTAAAAAATGCAACAGAGTCCTTAAATACCACAGCAGAGTCCTTACATAATGCAAGAAAGTCAATAAATATTGCAGCAGAGTCCTTAAATAATGAAGCAGAGTCCTTAAATAATGCAGCAAATTCCTTAAATAATGTAGCAGAGTCCTTTAAAAATTCAACAAAATCCTTAAATAATGCAGCAGAATCCTTAAATAATGCAGCAAAGTCCTTAAATAATGCAGCAGAGTCCTTAAATACTGAAGGAGAGTCCTTAAATAATGCAACAAAGTCCTTAAATAATGCAGCAGAGTCCTTAAATAATGCAACAGAGTTCTAAAATGCTTCAGCAGAGTCATTAAATAATGCAGCAGAGTCCTTAAATAATGCAGCAGAGTCCTTAGATACTGAAGCAGAGTCCTTAAATATTGCAGCAAAGTACTTAAATAATGCAGCAGAGTCCTTAAATAATGCAACAAATTCCTTAAATAATGAAGCAGAATCCTTAAATAATGCAACAAAGTCCTTAAGTAATAATGCAGAGTCCTTAAATACCGCAGCAGAGTCATTAAATAATGCAGCAAAGTCCTTAAATAATGCAGCAGTGTCCTTAAATACCGCAGCAGAGTGCTTAAATAATGCAGCAGAGTCCTTAAATAATGCAGCAGAGTTATTAAATAATGCAGCAGAGTCCTGAAATAATGCAGGAAATTCCTTAAATAATGAAGCAGAGTCCTTAAATAATGCAACAAAGTCCTTAAATAATGCAGCAGAGTCCTTAAATAATGCAGCAAAGTCCTTAAATAATGCAGTAGAGTCCTTAAATAATGCAACAAAGTCCTTAAATAATGCAGCAGAGTACTTAAATAATGCAGCAGAGTCCTTAAGTGCCGCAGCAGAGTCCTTAAATACCGCAGCGGAGTGTTTAAATAATGCAGCAGAATCCTTAAATAATGCAGCACCGTCCTTAAATATTGCAGCAAAGTCCTTAAATACTGAAGCAGAGTCCTTAAATATTGCAAAAAAGTCCTAAAATAATGCAGCAGAATCCTTAAATACCGCAGCAGAGTCCTTAAATATTGCAGCAAAGTACTTAAATAATGCAGCAGAGTCCTTAAATAATGCAACAAAGTCCTTAAATAATGCAGCATAGTCCTTAACCAATGCAACAAAGTCTATAAATAATGCAGCAGAGTCCTTAAATAATGCAGCAAAGTCCGTAAATGATGCAGCAGAGTCCTTAGATAATGCAACAACGTCCTTAAATAATGCAGCAGAGTCCTTAAATAATGCAGCAGAGTCCTCAAATGCTTCAGCAGAGTGAATACATAATGCAGCAGAGTCCTTAAATAATGCAACAAAGTCCTTAAATAATGCAGCAGAGTCCTTAAATAATGCAGCAAAGTCCTTAAATAAAGCAGCAGAGTCCTTAAATAATGCAACAAAGTCCTTAAGTAATGCAGCAGAGTCCTTAAATACTGAAGCAGAGTCCTTAACTTTGCAGCAAAGTCCTTAAATACCGCAGCAGAGTCATTAAATAATGCAGCAAAGTCCTTAAATAATGCAGCAGAGTCCTTAAATACCGCAGCAGATTGCTTAAATAATGTAGCAGAGTCCTTAAATAATGCAACAGAGTCCTTAAATAATGCAGCAAAGTCCTTAAATAACGCAACAAAGTCCTTAAATAATGCAGCAGAGTCCTTAAATACTGAAGCAGAGTCCTTAAATATTGCAGCAAAGTCCTTAAATAATGCAGCAGAGTCCTTAAATACCGCAGCAGAGTCCTTAAATATTGCAGCAAAGTACTTAAATATTGCAGCAGAGTCCTTAAATAATGCAACAAAGTCCTTAAATAATGCAGCAGAATCCTTAAATAATGCAACAAAGTCCTTAAGTAATAATGCAGAGTCCTTAAATACCGCAGCACAGTCATTAAATAATGCAGCAAAAGTCCTCAAATGCTTCAGCAGAGTCATGAAATAATGCAGCATAGTCCTTAAATAATGCAGCAAATTCATTTAATAATGCAGCAGAGACCTTAAATAATGCAACAAAGACCTTAAATAATGCAGCAGAGTCCTTAAATAATGCAGTAAAGTCCATAAATAAAGCTGCAAGTCCTTAAATATTGCAGCAAATTCCTTAAATAATGCAGCAGAGTCCTTAAAGAATGCAACAAAGTCCTTAAATAAGGCAGCAAAGTCCTTAAAAAATGCAGCAGAGTCCTTAAATACCACAGCAGAGTCCTTACATAATGCAACAAAGTCCCTAAATATTGCAGCAGAGTCCTTAAATAATGAAGCAGAGTCCTTAAATAATGCAGCAAATTCCTTAAATAATGTAGCAGAGTCCTTAAAAAATTCAACAAAATCCTTAAATAATGCAGCAGAATCCTTAAATAATGCAGCAAAGTCCTTAAATAATGCAGCAGAGTCCTTAAATACTGAAGGAGAGTCCTTAAATAATGCAACAAAGTTCTTAAATAATGCAGCAGAGTCCTTAAATAATGCAACAGAGTTCTAAAATGCTTCAGCAGAGTCATTAAATAATGCAGCAGAGTCCTTAAATAATGCAGCAGAGTCCTTAGATACTGAAGCAGAGTCCTTAAATATTGCAGCAAAGTACTTAAATAATGCAGCAGAGTCCTTAAATAATGCAACAAATTCCTTAAATAATGAAGCAGAATCCTTAAATAATGCAACAAAGTCCTTAAGTAATAATGCAGAGTCCTTAAATACCGCAGCAGAGTCATTAAATAATGCAGCAAAGTCCTTAAATAATGCAGCAGTGTCCTTAAATACCGCAGCAGAGTGCTTAAATAATGCAGCAGAGTCCTTAAATAATGCAGCAGAGTTATTAAATAATGCAGCAGAGTCCTGAAATAATGCAGGAAATTCCTTAAATAATGCAGCAGAGTCCTTAAATAATGCAACAAAGTCCTTAAATAATGCAGCAGAGTCCTTAAATAATGCAGCAAAGTCCTTAAATAATGCAGTAGAGTCCTTAAATAATGCAACAAAGTCCTTAAATAATGCAGCAGAGTACTTAAATAATGCAGCAGAGTCCTTAAGTGCCGCAGCAGAGTCCTTAAATACCGCAGCGGAGTGTTTAAATAATGCAGCAGAATCCTTAAATAATGCAGCACCGTCCTTAAATATTGCAGCAAAGTCCTTAAATACTGAAGCAGAGTCCTTAAATATTGCAAAAAAGTCCTAAAATAATGCAGCAGAGTGCTTAAATACTGAAGCAGAGTCCTTAAATAATGCAGCAAATTCCTTAAATAATGCATCAGAGTCCTTAAATAATGCAACTAAGTCGTTAAATAATGCAGTAGAATCCTTAAATAATGCAGCAAAGTCATTGTAAAATGCAGCAGACTCCTTAAATACTGAATCAGAGTCCTTAAATAATGCATCAAAGTCCTTAAATAATGCAGCAGAGTCCTTAAATACTGCAGCAGAGTCCTTAAATAATGCAGCAGAGTCCTCAAATGCTTCCGCAAAGTCATTAAATAATGCAGCAGAGTCCTTAAATAATGCAGCAAAGTCCTTAAATAATTCAGCAGAGTCCTTAAATAATGCAACAAAGTCCTTAAATAATGCAGCAGAGTCCTTAAATAATGCAGCAAAGTCCTTAAATAATGCAGCAGAGTCCTTAAATAATGCAACAAAGTCCTTAAATAATGCAGCAGAGTCCTTAAATAATGCAGCAAAGTCCTTAAATAATGCAGTAGAGTCCTTAAATAATGCAACAAAGTCCTTAAATAATGCAGCAGAGTACTTAAATAATGCAGCAGAGTCCTTAAGTGCCGCAGCAGAGTCCTTAAATACCGCAGCGGAGTGTTTAAATAATGCAGCAGAATCCTTAAATAATGCAGCACCGTCCTTAAATATTGCAGCAAAGTCCTTAAATACTGAAACAGAGTCCTTAAATATTGCAAAAAAGTCCTAAAATAATGCAGCAGAATCCTTAAATACCGCAGCAGAGTCCTTAAATATTGCAGCAAAGTACTTAAATAATGCAGCAGAGTCCTTAAATAATGCAACAAAGTCCTTAAATAATGCAGCATAGTCCTTAACCAATGCAACAAAGTCTATAAATAATGCAGCAGAGTCCTTAAATAATGCAGCAAAGTCCGTAAATGATGCAGCAGAGTCCTTAGATAATGCAACAACGTCCTTAAATAATGCAGCAGAGTCCTTAAATACCGCAGCAGAGTACTTAAATAATTCAGCAAAGTCCTTAAATAATGCAGCAGAGTCCATAAATAATGCAGCAGAGTCCTCAAATGCTTCAGCAGAGTGAATACATAATGCAGCAGAGTCCTTAAATAATGCAACAAAGTCCTTAAATAATGCAGCAGAGTCCTTAAATACTGAAGCAGTGTCCTTAACTTTGCAGCAAAGTCCTTAAATACCGCAGCAGAGTCATTAAATAATGCAGCAAAGTCCTTAAATAATGCAGCAGAGTCCTTAAATACCGCAGCAGATTGCTTAAATAATGTAGCAGAGTCCATAAATAATGCAACAGAGTCCTTAAATAATGCAGCAAAGTCCTTAAATAACGCAACAAAGTCCTTAAATAATGCAGCAGAGTCCTTAAATACTGAAGCAGAGTCCTTAAATATTGCAGCAAAGTCCTTAAATAATGCAGCAGAGTCCTTAAATACCGCAGCAGAGTCCTTAAATATTGCAGCAAAGTACTTAAATATTGCAGCAGAGTCCTTAAATAATGCAACAAAGTCCTTAAATAATGCAGCAGAATCCTTAAATAATGCAACAAAGTCCTTAAGTAATAATGCAGAGTCCTTAAATACCGCAGCAGAGTCATTAAATAATGCAGCAAAAGTCCTCAAATGCTTCAGCAGAGTCATGAAATAATGCAGCATAGTCCTTAAATAATGCAGCAAATTCATTTAATAATGCAGCAGAGACCTTAAATAATGCAACAAAGTCCTTAAATAATGCAGCAAAGTCCATAAATAAAGCTGCAAGTCCTTAAATATTGCAGCAAATTCCTTAAATAATGCAGCAGAGTCCTTAAAGAATGCAACAAAGTCCTTAAATAAGGCAGCAAAGTCCTTAAAAAATGCAACAGAGTCCTTAAATACCACAGCAGAGTCCTTACATAATGCAACAAAGTCAATAAATATTGCAGCAGAGTCCTTAAATAATGAAGCAGAGTCCTTAAATAATGCAGCAAATTCCTTAAATAATGTAGCAGAGTCCTTAAAAAATTCAACAAAATCCTTAAATAATGCAGCAGAATCCTTAAATAATGCAGCAAAGTCCTTAAATAATGCAGCAGAGTCCTTAAATACTGAAGGAGAGTCCTTAAATAATGCAACAAAGTCCTTAAATAATGCAGCAGAGTCCTTAAATAATGCAACAGAGTTCTAAAATGCTTCAGCAGAGTCATTAAATAATGCAGCAGAGTCCTTAAATAATGCAGCAGAGTCCTTAGATACTGAAGCAGAGTCCTTAAATATTGCAGCAAAGTACTTAAATAATGCAGCAGAGTCCTTAAATAATGCAACAAATTCCTTAAATAATGAAGCAGAATCCTTAAATAATGCAACAAAGTCCTTAAGTAATAATGCAGAGTCCTTAAATACCGCAGCAGAGTCATTAAATAATGCAGCAAAGTCCTTAAATAATGCAGCAGTGTCCTTAAATACCGCAGCAGAGTGCTTAAATAATGCAGCAGAGTCCTTAAATAATGCAGCAGAGTTATTAAATAATGCAGCAGAGTCCTGAAATAATGCAGGAAATTCCTTAAATAATGAAGCAGAGTCCTTAAATAATGCAACAAAGTCCTTAAATAATGCAGCAGAGTCCTTAAATAATGCAGCAAAGTCCTTAAATAATGCAGTAGAGTCCTTAAATAATGCAACAAAGTCCTTAAATAATGCAGCAGAGTACTTAAATAATGCAGCAGAGTCCTTAAGTGCCGCAGCAGAGTCCTTAAATACCGCAGCGGAGTGTTTAAATAATGCAGCAGAATCCTTAAATAATGCAGCACCGTCCTTAAATATTGCAGCAAAGTCCTTAAATACTGAAGCAGAGTCCTTAAATATTGCAAAAAAGTCCTAAAATAATGCAGCAGAATCCTTAAATACCGCAGCAGAGTCCTTAAATATTGCAGCAAAGTACTTAAATAATGCAGCAGAGTCCTTAAATAATGCAACAAAGTCCTTAAATAATGCAGCATAGTCCTTAACCAATGCAACAAAGTCTATAAATAATGCAGCAGAGTCCTTAAATAATGCAGCAAAGTCCGTAAATGATGCAGCAGAGTCCTTAGATAATGCAACAACGTCCTTAAATAATGCAGCAGAGTCCTTAAATAATGCAGCAGAGTCCTCAAATGCTTCAGCAGAGTGAATACATAATGCAGCAGAGTCCTTAAATAATGCAACAAAGTCCTTAAATAATGCAGCAGAGTCCTTAAATAATGCAGCAAAGTCCTTAAATAAAGCAGCAGAGTCCTTAAATAATGCAACAAAGTCCTTAAGTAATGCAGCAGAGTCCTTAAATACTGAAGCAGAGTCCTTAACTTTGCAGCAAAGTCCTTAAATACCGCAGCAGAGTCATTAAATAATGCAGCAAAGTCCTTAAATAATGCAGCAGAGTCCTTAAATACCGCAGCAGATTGCTTAAATAATGTAGCAGAGTCCTTAAATAATGCAACAGAGTCCTTAAATAATGCAGCAAAGTCCTTAAATAACGCAACAAAGTCCTTAAATAATGCAGCAGAGTCCTTAAATACTGAAGCAGAGTCCTTAAATATTGCAGCAAAGTCCTTAAATAATGCAGCAGAGTCCTTAAATACCGCAGCAGAGTCCTTAAATATTGCAGCAAAGTACTTAAATATTGCAGCAGAGTCCTTAAATAATGCAACAAAGTCCTTAAATAATGCAGCAGAATCCTTAAATAATGCAACAAAGTCCTTAAGTAATAATGCAGAGTCCTTAAATACCGCAGCACAGTCATTAAATAATGCAGCAAAAGTCCTCAAATGCTTCAGCAGAGTCATGAAATAATGCAGCATAGTCCTTAAATAATGCAGCAAATTCATTTAATAATGCAGCAGAGACCTTAAATAATGCAACAAAGTCCTTAAATAATGCAGCAGAGTCCTTAAATAATGCAGTAAAGTCCATAAATAAAGCTGCAAGTCCTTAAATATTGCAGCAAATTCCTTAAATAATGCAGCAGAGTCCTTAAAGAATGCAACAAAGTCCTTAAATAAGGCAGCAAAGTCCTTAAAAAATGCAGCAGAGTCCTTAAATACCACAGCAGAGTCCTTACATAATGCAACAAAGTCCCTAAATATTGCAGCAGAGTCCTTAAATAATGAAGCAGAGTCCTTAAATAATGCAGCAAATTCCTTAAATAATGTAGCAGAGTCCTTAAAAAATTCAACAAAATCCTTAAATAATGCAGCAGAATCCTTAAATAATGCAGCAAAGTCCTTAAATAATGCAGCAGAGTCCTTAAATACTGAAGGAGAGTCCTTAAATAATGCAACAAAGTTCTTAAATAATGCAGCAGAGTCCTTAAATAATGCAACAGAGTTCTAAAATGCTTCAGCAGAGTCATTAAATAATGCAGCAGAGTCCTTAAATAATGCAGCAGAGTCCTTAGATACTGAAGCAGAGTCCTTAAATATTGCAGCAAAGTACTTAAATAATGCAGCAGAGTCCTTAAATAATGCAACAAATTCCTTAAATAATGAAGCAGAATCCTTAAATAATGCAACAAAGTCCTTAAGTAATAATGCAGAGTCCTTAAATACCGCAGCAGAGTCATTAAATAATGCAGCAAAGTCCTTAAATAATGCAGCAGTGTCCTTAAATACCGCAGCAGAGTGCTTAAATAATGCAGCAGAGTCCTTAAATAATGCAGCAGAGTTATTAAATAATGCAGCAGAGTCCTGAAATAATGCAGGAAATTCCTTAAATAATGCAGCAGAGTCCTTAAATAATGCAACAAAGTCCTTAAATAATGCAGCAGAGTCCTTAAATAATGCAGCAAAGTCCTTAAATAATGCAGTAGAGTCCTTAAATAATGCAACAAAGTCCTTAAATAATGCAGCAGAGTACTTAAATAATGCAGCAGAGTCCTTAAGTGCCGCAGCAGAGTCCTTAAATACCGCAGCGGAGTGTTTAAATAATGCAGCAGAATCCTTAAATAATGCAGCACCGTCCTTAAATATTGCAGCAAAGTCCTTAAATACTGAAGCAGAGTCCTTAAATATTGCAAAAAAGTCCTAAAATAATGCAGCAGAGTGCTTAAATACTGAAGCAGAGTCCTTAAATAATGCAGCAAATTCCTTAAATAATGCATCAGAGTCCTTAAATAATGCAACTAAGTCGTTAAATAATGCAGTAGAATCCTTAAATAATGCAGCAAAGTCATTGTAAAATGCAGCAGACTCCTTAAATACTGAATCAGAGTCCTTAAATAATGCATCAAAGTCCTTAAATAATGCAGCAGAGTCCTTAAATACTGCAGCAGAGTCCTTAAATAATGCAGCAGAGTCCTCAAATGCTTCCGCAAAGTCATTAAATAATGCAGCAGAGTCCTTAAATAATGCAGCAAAGTCCTTAAATAATTCAGCAGAGTCCTTAAATAATGCAACAAAGTCCTTAAATAATGCAGCAGAGTCCTTAAATAATGCAGCAAAGTCCTTAAATAATGCAGCAGAGTCCTTAAATAATGCAACAAAGTCCTTAAATAATGCAGCAGAGTCCTTAAATAATGCAGCAAAGTCCTTAAATAATGCAGTAGAGTCCTTAAATAATGCAACAAAGTCCTTAAATAATGCAGCAGAGTACTTAAATAATGCAGCAGAGTCCTTAAGTGCCGCAGCAGAGTCCTTAAATACCGCAGCGGAGTGTTTAAATAATGCAGCAGAATCCTTAAATAATGCAGCACCGTCCTTAAATATTGCAGCAAAGTCCTTAAATACTGAAACAGAGTCCTTAAATATTGCAAAAAAGTCCTAAAATAATGCAGCAGAATCCTTAAATACCGCAGCAGAGTCCTTAAATATTGCAGCAAAGTACTTAAATAATGCAGCAGAGTCCTTAAATAATGCAACAAAGTCCTTAAATAATGCAGCATAGTCCTTAACCAATGCAACAAAGTCTATAAATAATGCAGCAGAGTCCTTAAATAATGCAGCAAAGTCCGTAAATGATGCAGCAGAGTCCTTAGATAATGCAACAACGTCCTTAAATAATGCAGCAGAGTCCTTAAATACCGCAGCAGAGTACTTAAATAATTCAGCAAAGTCCTTAAATAATGCAGCAGAGTCCATAAATAATGCAGCAGAGTCCTCAAATGCTTCAGCAGAGTGAATACATAATGCAGCAGAGTCCTTAAATAATGCAACAAAGTCCTTAAATAATGCAGCAGAGTCCTTAAATACTGAAGCAGTGTCCTTAACTTTGCAGCAAAGTCCTTAAATACCGCAGCAGAGTCATTAAATAATGCAGCAAAGTCCTTAAATAATGCAGCAGAGTCCTTAAATACCGCAGCAGATTGCTTAAATAATGTAGCAGAGTCCATAAATAATGCAACAGAGTCCTTAAATAATGCAGCAAAGTCCTTAAATAACGCAACAAAGTCCTTAAATAATGCAGCAGAGTCCTTAAATACTGAAGCAGAGTCCTTAAATATTGCAGCAAAGTCCTTAAATAATGCAGCAGAGTCCTTAAATACCGCAGCAGAGTCCTTAAATATTGCAGCAAAGTACTTAAATATTGCAGCAGAGTCCTTAAATAATGCAACAAAGTCCTTAAATAATGCAGCAGAATCCTTAAATAATGCAACAAAGTCCTTAAGTAATAATGCAGAGTCCTTAAATACCGCAGCAGAGTCATTAAATAATGCAGCAAAAGTCCTCAAATGCTTCAGCAGAGTCATGAAATAATGCAGCATAGTCCTTAAATAATGCAGCAAATTCATTTAATAATGCAGCAGAGACCTTAAATAATGCAACAAAGTCCTTAAATAATGCAGCAAAGTCCATAAATAAAGCTGCAAGTCCTTAAATATTGCAGCAAATTCCTTAAATAATGCAGCAGAGTCCTTAAAGAATGCAACAAAGTCCTTAAATAAGGCAGCAAAGTCCTTAAAAAATGCAACAGAGTCCTTAAATACCACAGCAGAGTCCTTACATAATGCAACAAAGTCAATAAATATTGCAGCAGAGTCCTTAAATAATGAAGCAGAGTCCTTAAATAATGCAGCAAATTCCTTAAATAATGTAGCAGAGTCCTTAAAAAATTCAACAAAATCCTTAAATAATGCAGCAGAATCCTTAAATAATGCAGCAAAGTCCTTAAATAATGCAGCAGAGTCCTTAAATACTGAAGGAGAGTCCTTAAATAATGCAACAAAGTCCTTAAATAATGCAGCAGAGTCCTTAAATAATGCAGCAAAGTCCGTAAATGATGCAGCAGAGTCCTTAGATAATGCAACAACGTCCTTAAATAATGCAGCAGAGTCCTTAAATACCGCAGCAGAGTACTTAAATAATTCAGCAAAGTCCTTAAATAATGCAGCAGAGTCCATAAATAATGCAGCAGAGTCCTCAAATGCTTCAGCAGAGTGAATACATAATGCAGCAGAGTCCTTAAATAATGCAACAAAGTCCTTAAATAATGCAGCAGAGTCCTTAAATACTGAAGCAGTGTCCTTAACTTTGCAGCAAAGTCCTTAAATACCGCAGCAGAGTCATTAAATAATGCAGCAAAGTCCTTAAATAATGCAGCAGAGTCCTTAAATACCGCAGCAGATTGCTTAAATAATGTAGCAGAGTCCATAAATAATGCAACAGAGTCCTTAAATAATGCAGCAAAGTCCTTAAATAACGCAACAAAGTCCTTAAATAATGCAGCAGAGTCCTTAAATACTGAAGCAGAGTCCTTAAATATTGCAGCAAAGTCCTTAAATAATGCAGCAGAGTCCTTAAATACCGCAGCAGAGTCCTTAAATATTGCAGCAAAGTACTTAAATATTGCAGCAGAGTCCTTAAATAATGCAACAAAGTCCTTAAATAATGCAGCAGAATCCTTAAATAATGCAACAAAGTCCTTAAGTAATAATGCAGAGTCCTTAAATACCGCAGCAGAGTCATTAAATAATGCAGCAAAAGTCCTCAAATGCTTCAGCAGAGTCATGAAATAATGCAGCATAGTCCTTAAATAATGCAGCAAATTCATTTAATAATGCAGCAGAGACCTTAAATAATGCAACAAAGTCCTTAAATAATGCAGCAAAGTCCATAAATAAAGCTGCAAGTCCTTAAATATTGCAGCAAATTCCTTAAATAATGCAGCAGAGTCCTTAAAGAATGCAACAAAGTCCTTAAATAAGGCAGCAAAGTCCTTAAAAAATGCAACAGAGTCCTTAAATACCACAGCAGAGTCCTTACATAATGCAACAAAGTCAATAAATATTGCAGCAGAGTCCTTAAATAATGAAGCAGAGTCCTTAAATAATGCAGCAAATTCCTTAAATAATGTAGCAGAGTCCTTAAAAAATTCAACAAAATCCTTAAATAATGCAGCAGAATCCTTAAATAATGCAGCAAAGTCCTTAAATAATGCAGCAGAGTCCTTAAATACTGAAGGAGAGTCCTTAAATAATGCAACAAAGTCCTTAAATAATGCAGCAGAGTCCTTAAATAATGCAACAGAGTTCTAAAATGCTTCAGCAGAGTCATTAAATAATGCAGCAGAGTCCTTAAATAATGCAGCAGAGTCCTTAGATACTGAAGCAGAGTCCTTAAATATTGCAGCAAAGTACTTAAATAATGCAGCAGAGTCCTTAAATAATGCAACAAATTCCTTAAATAATGAAGCAGAATCCTTAAATAATGCAACAAAGTCCTTAAGTAATAATGCAGAGTCCTTAAATACCGCAGCAGAGTCATTAAATAATGCAGCAAAGTCCTTAAATAATGCAGCAGTGTCCTTAAATACCGCAGCAGAGTGCTTAAATAATGCAGCAGAGTCCTTAAATAATGCAGCAGAGTTATTAAATAATGCAGCAGAGTCCTGAAATAATGCAGGAAATTCCTTAAATAATGAAGCAGAGTCCTTAAATAATGCAACAAAGTCCTTAAATAATGCAGCAGAGTCCTTAAATAATGCAGCAAAGTCCTTAAATAATGCAGTAGAGTCCTTAAATAATGCAACAAAGTCCTTAAATAATGCAGCAGAGTACTTAAATAATGCAGCAGAGTCCTTAAGTGCCGCAGCAGAGTCCTTAAATACCGCAGCGGAGTGTTTAAATAATGCAGCAGAATCCTTAAATAATGCAGCACCGTCCTTAAATATTGCAGCAAAGTCCTTAAATACTGAAGCAGAGTCCTTAAATATTGCAAAAAAGTCCTAAAATAATGCAGCAGAATCCTTAAATACCGCAGCAGAGTCCTTAAATATTGCAGCAAAGTACTTAAATAATGCAGCAGAGTCCTTAAATAATGCAACAAAGTCCTTAAATAATGCAGCATAGTCCTTAACCAATGCAACAAAGTCTATAAATAATGCAGCAGAGTCCTTAAATAATGCAGCAAAGTCCGTAAATGATGCAGCAGAGTCCTTAGATAATGCAACAACGTCCTTAAATAATGCAGCAGAGTCCTTAAATACCGCAGCAGAGTACTTAAATAATTCAGCAAAGTCCTTAAATAATGCAGCAGAGTCCATAAATAATGCAGCAGAGTCCTCAAATGCTTCAGCAGAGTGAATACATAATGCAGCAGAGTCCTTAAATAATGCAACAAAGTCCTTAAATAATGCAGCAGAGTCCTTAAATACTGAAGCAGTGTCCTTAACTTTGCAGCAAAGTCCTTAAATACCGCAGCAGAGTCATTAAATAATGCAGCAAAGTCCTTA
Source organism: Phyllobates terribilis (assembly GCF_046119375.1). Taxonomy (NCBI): domain Eukaryota; kingdom Metazoa; phylum Chordata; class Amphibia; order Anura; family Dendrobatidae; genus Phyllobates; species Phyllobates terribilis. The sequence goes on along the minus strand of NW_027362840.1, from coordinate 3,357,763 downwards.
AATAATGCAGCAGAGTCCTTAAATACCGCAGCAGATTGCTTAAATAATGTAGCAGAGTCCATAAATAATGCAACAGAGTCCTTAAATAATGCAGCAAAGTCCTTAAATAACGCAACAAAGTCCTTAAATAATGCAGCAGAGTCCTTAAATACTGAAGCAGAGTCCTTAAATATTGCAGCAAAGTCCTTAAATAATGCAGCAGAGTCCTTAAATACCGCAGCAGAGTCCTTAAATATTGCAGCAAAGTACTTAAATATTGCAGCAGAGTCCTTAAATAATGCAACAAAGTCCTTAAATAATGCAGCAGAATCCTTAAATAATGCAACAAAGTCCTTAAGTAATAATGCAGAGTCCTTAAATACCGCAGCAGAGTCATTAAATAATGCAGCAAAAGTCCTCAAATGCTTCAGCAGAGTCATGAAATAATGCAGCATAGTCCTTAAATAATGCAGCAAATTCATTTAATAATGCAGCAGAGACCTTAAATAATGCAACAAAGTCCTTAAATAATGCAGCAAAGTCCATAAATAAAGCTGCAAGTCCTTAAATATTGCAGCAAATTCCTTAAATAATGCAGCAGAGTCCTTAAAGAATGCAACAAAGTCCTTAAATAAGGCAGCAAAGTCCTTAAAAAATGCAACAGAGTCCTTAAATACCACAGCAGAGTCCTTACATAATGCAACAAAGTCAATAAATATTGCAGCAGAGTCCTTAAATAATGAAGCAGAGTCCTTAAATAATGCAGCAAATTCCTTAAATAATGTAGCAGAGTCCTTAAAAAATTCAACAAAATCCTTAAATAATGCAGCAGAATCCTTAAATAATGCAGCAAAGTCCTTAAATAATGCAGCAGAGTCCTTAAATACTGAAGGAGAGTCCTTAAATAATGCAACAAAGTCCTTAAATAATGCAGCAGAGTCCTTAAATAATGCAGCAAAGTCCGTAAATGATGCAGCAGAGTCCTTAGATAATGCAACAACGTCCTTAAATAATGCAGCAGAGTCCTTAAATACCGCAGCAGAGTACTTAAATAATTCAGCAAAGTCCTTAAATAATGCAGCAGAGTCCATAAATAATGCAGCAGAGTCCTCAAATGCTTCAGCAGAGTGAATACATAATGCAGCAGAGTCCTTAAATAATGCAACAAAGTCCTTAAATAATGCAGCAGAGTCCTTAAATACTGAAGCAGTGTCCTTAACTTTGCAGCAAAGTCCTTAAATACCGCAGCAGAGTCATTAAATAATGCAGCAAAGTCCTTAAATAATGCAGCAGAGTCCTTAAATACCGCAGCAGATTGCTTAAATAATGTAGCAGAGTCCATAAATAATGCAACAGAGTCCTTAAATAATGCAGCAAAGTCCTTAAATAACGCAACAAAGTCCTTAAATAATGCAGCAGAGTCCTTAAATACTGAAGCAGAGTCCTTAAATATTGCAGCAAAGTCCTTAAATAATGCAGCAGAGTCCTTAAATACCGCAGCAGAGTCCTTAAATATTGCAGCAAAGTACTTAAATATTGCAGCAGAGTCCTTAAATAATGCAACAAAGTCCTTAAATAATGCAGCAGAATCCTTAAATAATGCAACAAAGTCCTTAAGTAATAATGCAGAGTCCTTAAATACCGCAGCAGAGTCATTAAATAATGCAGCAAAAGTCCTCAAATGCTTCAGCAGAGTCATGAAATAATGCAGCATAGTCCTTAAATAATGCAGCAAATTCATTTAATAATGCAGCAGAGACCTTAAATAATGCAACAAAGTCCTTAAATAATGCAGCAAAGTCCATAAATAAAGCTGCAAGTCCTTAAATATTGCAGCAAATTCCTTAAATAATGCAGCAGAGTCCTTAAAGAATGCAACAAAGTCCTTAAATAAGGCAGCAAAGTCCTTAAAAAATGCAACAGAGTCCTTAAATACCACAGCAGAGTCCTTACATAATGCAACAAAGTCAATAAATATTGCAGCAGAGTCCTTAAATAATGAAGCAGAGTCCTTAAATAATGCAGCAAATTCCTTAAATAATGTAGCAGAGTCCTTAAAAAATTCAACAAAATCCTTAAATAATGCAGCAGAATCCTTAAATAATGCAGCAAAGTCCTTAAATAATGCAGCAGAGTCCTTAAATACTGAAGGAGAGTCCTTAAATAATGCAACAAAGTCCTTAAATAATGCAGCAGAGTCCTTAAATAATGCAACAGAGTTCTAAAATGCTTCAGCAGAGTCATTAAATAATGCAGCAGAGTCCTTAAATAATGCAGCAGAGTCCTTAGATACTGAAGCAGAGTCCTTAAATATTGCAGCAAAGTACTTAAATAATGCAGCAGAGTCCTTAAATAATGCAACAAATTCCTTAAATAATGAAGCAGAATCCTTAAATAATGCAACAAAGTCCTTAAGTAATAATGCAGAGTCCTTAAATACCGCAGCAGAGTCATTAAATAATGCAGCAAAGTCCTTAAATAATGCAGCAGTGTCCTTAAATACCGCAGCAGAGTGCTTAAATAATGCAGCAGAGTCCTTAAATAATGCAGCAGAGTTATTAAATAATGCAGCAGAGTCCTGAAATAATGCAGGAAATTCCTTAAATAATGAAGCAGAGTCCTTAAATAATGCAACAAAGTCCTTAAATAATGCAGCAGAGTCCTTAAATAATGCAGCAAAGTCCTTAAATAATGCAGTAGAGTCCTTAAATAATGCAACAAAGTCCTTAAATAATGCAGCAGAGTACTTAAATAATGCAGCAGAGTCCTTAAGTGCCGCAGCAGAGTCCTTAAATACCGCAGCGGAGTGTTTAAATAATGCAGCAGAATCCTTAAATAATGCAGCACCGTCCTTAAATATTGCAGCAAAGTCCTTAAATACTGAAGCAGAGTCCTTAAATATTGCAAAAAAGTCCTAAAATAATGCAGCAGAATCCTTAAATACCGCAGCAGAGTCCTTAAATATTGCAGCAAAGTACTTAAATAATGCAGCAGAGTCCTTAAATAATGCAACAAAGTCCTTAAATAATGCAGCATAGTCCTTAACCAATGCAACAAAGTCTATAAATAATGCAGCAGAGTCCTTAAATAATGCAGCAAAGTCCGTAAATGATGCAGCAGAGTCCTTAGATAATGCAACAACGTCCTTAAATAATGCAGCAGAGTCCTTAAATACCGCAGCAGAGTACTTAAATAATTCAGCAAAGTCCTTAAATAATGCAGCAGAGTCCATAAATAATGCAGCAGAGTCCTCAAATGCTTCAGCAGAGTGAATACATAATGCAGCAGAGTCCTTAAATAATGCAACAAAGTCCTTAAATAATGCAGCAGAGTCCTTAAATACTGAAGCAGTGTCCTTAACTTTGCAGCAAAGTCCTTAAATACCGCAGCAGAGTCATTAAATAATGCAGCAAAGTCCTTAAATAATGCAGCAGAGTCCTTAAATACCGCAGCAGATTGCTTAAATAATGTAGCAGAGTCCATAAATAATGCAACAGAGTCCTTAAATAATGCAGCAAAGTCCTTAAATAACGCAACAAAGTCCTTAAATAATGCAGCAGAGTCCTTAAATACTGAAGCAGAGTCCTTAAATATTGCAGCAAAGTCCTTAAATAATGCAGCAGAGTCCTTAAATACCGCAGCAGAGTCCTTAAATATTGCAGCAAAGTACTTAAATATTGCAGCAGAGTCCTTAAATAATGCAACAAAGTCCTTAAATAATGCAGCAGAATCCTTAAATAATGCAACAAAGTCCTTAAGTAATAATGCAGAGTCCTTAAATACCGCAGCAGAGTCATTAAATAATGCAGCAAAAGTCCTCAAATGCTTCAGCAGAGTCATGAAATAATGCAGCATAGTCCTTAAATAATGCAGCAAATTCATTTAATAATGCAGCAGAGACCTTAAATAATGCAACAAAGTCCTTAAATAATGCAGCAAAGTCCATAAATAAAGCTGCAAGTCCTTAAATATTGCAGCAAATTCCTTAAATAATGCAGCAGAGTCCTTAAAGAATGCAACAAAGTCCTTAAATAAGGCAGCAAAGTCCTTAAAAAATGCAACAGAGTCCTTAAATACCACAGCAGAGTCCTTACATAATGCAACAAAGTCAATAAATATTGCAGCAGAGTCCTTAAATAATGAAGCAGAGTCCTTAAATAATGCAGCAAATTCCTTAAATAATGTAGCAGAGTCCTTAAAAAATTCAACAAAATCCTTAAATAATGCAGCAGAATCCTTAAATAATGCAGCAAAGTCCTTAAATAATGCAGCAGAGTCCTTAAATACTGAAGGAGAGTCCTTAAATAATGCAACAAAGTCCTTAAATAATGCAGCAGAGTCCTTAAATAATGCAACAGAGTTCTAAAATGCTTCAGCAGAGTCATTAAATAATGCAGCAGAGTCCTTAAATAATGCAGCAGAGTCCTTAGATACTGAAGCAGAGTCCTTAAATATTGCAGCAAAGTACTTAAATAATGCAGCAGAGTCCTTAAATAATGCAACAAATTCCTTAAATAATGAAGCAGAATCCTTAAATAATGCAACAAAGTCCTTAAGTAATAATGCAGAGTCCTTAAATACCGCAGCAGAGTCATTAAATAATGCAGCAAAGTCCTTAAATAATGCAGCAGTGTCCTTAAATACCGCAGCAGAGTGCTTAAATAATGCAGCAGAGTCCTTAAATAATGCAGCAGAGTTATTAAATAATGCAGCAGAGTCCTGAAATAATGCAGGAAATTCCTTAAATAATGAAGCAGAGTCCTTAAATAATGCAACAAAGTCCTTAAATAATGCAGCAGAGTCCTTAAATAATGCAGCAAAGTCCTTAAATAATGCAGTAGAGTCCTTAAATAATGCAACAAAGTCCTTAAATAATGCAGCAGAGTACTTAAATAATGCAGCAGAGTCCTTAAGTGCCGCAGCAGAGTCCTTAAATACCGCAGCGGAGTGTTTAAATAATGCAGCAGAATCCTTAAATAATGCAGCACCGTCCTTAAATATTGCAGCAAAGTCCTTAAATACTGAAGCAGAGTCCTTAAATATTGCAAAAAAGTCCTAAAATAATGCAGCAGAATCCTTAAATACCGCAGCAGAGTCCTTAAATATTGCAGCAAAGTACTTAAATAATGCAGCAGAGTCCTTAAATAATGCAACAAAGTCCTTAAATAATGCAGCATAGTCCTTAACCAATGCAACAAAGTCTATAAATAATGCAGCAGAGTCCTTAAATAATGCAGCAAAGTCCGTAAATGATGCAGCAGAGTCCTTAGATAATGCAACAACGTCCTTAAATAATGCAGCAGAGTCCTTAAATAATGCAGCAGAGTCCTCAAATGCTTCAGCAGAGTGAATACATAATGCAGCAGAGTCCTTAAATAATGCAACAAAGTCCTTAAATAATGCAGCAGAGTCCTTAAATAATGCAGCAAAGTCCTTAAATAAAGCAGCAGAGTCCTTAAATAATGCAACAAAGTCCTTAAGTAATGCAGCAGAGTCCTTAAATACTGAAGCAGAGTCCTTAACTTTGCAGCAAAGTCCTTAAATACCGCAGCAGAGTCATTAAATAATGCAGCAAAGTCCTTAAATAATGCAGCAGAGTCCTTAAATACCGCAGCAGATTGCTTAAATAATGTAGCAGAGTCCTTAAATAATGCAACAGAGTCCTTAAATAATGCAGCAAAGTCCTTAAATAACGCAACAAAGTCCTTAAATAATGCAGCAGAGTCCTTAAATACTGAAGCAGAGTCCTTAAATATTGCAGCAAAGTCCTTAAATAATGCAGCAGAGTCCTTAAATACCGCAGCAGAGTCCTTAAATATTGCAGCAAAGTACTTAAATATTGCAGCAGAGTCCTTAAATAATGCAACAAAGTCCTTAAATAATGCAGCAGAATCCTTAAATAATGCAACAAAGTCCTTAAGTAATAATGCAGAGTCCTTAAATACCGCAGCACAGTCATTAAATAATGCAGCAAAAGTCCTCAAATGCTTCAGCAGAGTCATGAAATAATGCAGCATAGTCCTTAAATAATGCAGCAAATTCATTTAATAATGCAGCAGAGACCTTAAATAATGCAACAAAGTCCTTAAATAATGCAGCAGAGTCCTTAAATAATGCAGTAAAGTCCATAAATAAAGCTGCAAGTCCTTAAATATTGCAGCAAATTCCTTAAATAATGCAGCAGAGTCCTTAAAGAATGCAACAAAGTCCTTAAATAAGGCAGCAAAGTCCTTAAAAAATGCAGCAGAGTCCTTAAATACCACAGCAGAGTCCTTACATAATGCAACAAAGTCCCTAAATATTGCAGCAGAGTCCTTAAATAATGAAGCAGAGTCCTTAAATAATGCAGCAAATTCCTTAAATAATGTAGCAGAGTCCTTAAAAAATTCAACAAAATCCTTAAATAATGCAGCAGAATCCTTAAATAATGCAGCAAAGTCCTTAAATAATGCAGCAGAGTCCTTAAATACTGAAGGAGAGTCCTTAAATAATGCAACAAAGTTCTTAAATAATGCAGCAGAGTCCTTAAATAATGCAACAGAGTTCTAAAATGCTTCAGCAGAGTCATTAAATAATGCAGCAGAGTCCTTAAATAATGCAGCAGAGTCCTTAGATACTGAAGCAGAGTCCTTAAATATTGCAGCAAAGTACTTAAATAATGCAGCAGAGTCCTTAAATAATGCAACAAATTCCTTAAATAATGAAGCAGAATCCTTAAATAATGCAACAAAGTCCTTAAGTAATAATGCAGAGTCCTTAAATACCGCAGCAGAGTCATTAAATAATGCAGCAAAGTCCTTAAATAATGCAGCAGTGTCCTTAAATACCGCAGCAGAGTGCTTAAATAATGCAGCAGAGTCCTTAAATAATGCAGCAGAGTTATTAAATAATGCAGCAGAGTCCTGAAATAATGCAGGAAATTCCTTAAATAATGCAGCAGAGTCCTTAAATAATGCAACAAAGTCCTTAAATAATGCAGCAGAGTCCTTAAATAATGCAGCAAAGTCCTTAAATAATGCAGTAGAGTCCTTAAATAATGCAACAAAGTCCTTAAATAATGCAGCAGAGTACTTAAATAATGCAGCAGAGTCCTTAAGTGCCGCAGCAGAGTCCTTAAATACCGCAGCGGAGTGTTTAAATAATGCAGCAGAATCCTTAAATAATGCAGCACCGTCCTTAAATATTGCAGCAAAGTCCTTAAATACTGAAGCAGAGTCCTTAAATATTGCAAAAAAGTCCTAAAATAATGCAGCAGAGTGCTTAAATACTGAAGCAGAGTCCTTAAATAATGCAGCAAATTCCTTAAATAATGCATCAGAGTCCTTAAATAATGCAACTAAGTCGTTAAATAATGCAGTAGAATCCTTAAATAATGCAGCAAAGTCATTGTAAAATGCAGCAGACTCCTTAAATACTGAATCAGAGTCCTTAAATAATGCATCAAAGTCCTTAAATAATGCAGCAGAGTCCTTAAATACTGCAGCAGAGTCCTTAAATAATGCAGCAGAGTCCTCAAATGCTTCCGCAAAGTCATTAAATAATGCAGCAGAGTCCTTAAATAATGCAGCAAAGTCCTTAAATAATTCAGCAGAGTCCTTAAATAATGCAACAAAGTCCTTAAATAATGCAGCAGAGTCCTTAAATAATGCAGCAAAGTCCTTAAATAATGCAGCAGAGTCCTTAAATAATGCAACAAAGTCCTTAAATAATGCAGCAGAGTCCTTAAATAATGCAGCAAAGTCCTTAAATAATGCAGTAGAGTCCTTAAATAATGCAACAAAGTCCTTAAATAATGCAGCAGAGTACTTAAATAATGCAGCAGAGTCCTTAAGTGCCGCAGCAGAGTCCTTAAATACCGCAGCGGAGTGTTTAAATAATGCAGCAGAATCCTTAAATAATGCAGCACCGTCCTTAAATATTGCAGCAAAGTCCTTAAATACTGAAACAGAGTCCTTAAATATTGCAAAAAAGTCCTAAAATAATGCAGCAGAATCCTTAAATACCGCAGCAGAGTCCTTAAATATTGCAGCAAAGTACTTAAATAATGCAGCAGAGTCCTTAAATAATGCAACAAAGTCCTTAAATAATGCAGCATAGTCCTTAACCAATGCAACAAAGTCTATAAATAATGCAGCAGAGTCCTTAAATAATGCAGCAAAGTCCGTAAATGATGCAGCAGAGTCCTTAGATAATGCAACAACGTCCTTAAATAATGCAGCAGAGTCCTTAAATACCGCAGCAGAGTACTTAAATAATTCAGCAAAGTCCTTAAATAATGCAGCAGAGTCCATAAATAATGCAGCAGAGTCCTCAAATGCTTCAGCAGAGTGAATACATAATGCAGCAGAGTCCTTAAATAATGCAACAAAGTCCTTAAATAATGCAGCAGAGTCCTTAAATACTGAAGCAGTGTCCTTAACTTTGCAGCAAAGTCCTTAAATACCGCAGCAGAGTCATTAAATAATGCAGCAAAGTCCTTAAATAATGCAGCAGAGTCCTTAAATACCGCAGCAGATTGCTTAAATAATGTAGCAGAGTCCATAAATAATGCAACAGAGTCCTTAAATAATGCAGCAAAGTCCTTAAATAACGCAACAAAGTCCTTAAATAATGCAGCAGAGTCCTTAAATACTGAAGCAGAGTCCTTAAATATTGCAGCAAAGTCCTTAAATAATGCAGCAGAGTCCTTAAATACCGCAGCAGAGTCCTTAAATATTGCAGCAAAGTACTTAAATATTGCAGCAGAGTCCTTAAATAATGCAACAAAGTCCTTAAATAATGCAGCAGAATCCTTAAATAATGCAACAAAGTCCTTAAGTAATAATGCAGAGTCCTTAAATACCGCAGCAGAGTCATTAAATAATGCAGCAAAAGTCCTCAAATGCTTCAGCAGAGTCATGAAATAATGCAGCATAGTCCTTAAATAATGCAGCAAATTCATTTAATAATGCAGCAGAGACCTTAAATAATGCAACAAAGTCCTTAAATAATGCAGCAAAGTCCATAAATAAAGCTGCAAGTCCTTAAATATTGCAGCAAATTCCTTAAATAATGCAGCAGAGTCCTTAAAGAATGCAACAAAGTCCTTAAATAAGGCAGCAAAGTCCTTAAAAAATGCAACAGAGTCCTTAAATACCACAGCAGAGTCCTTACATAATGCAACAAAGTCAATAAATATTGCAGCAGAGTCCTTAAATAATGAAGCAGAGTCCTTAAATAATGCAGCAAATTCCTTAAATAATGTAGCAGAGTCCTTAAAAAATTCAACAAAATCCTTAAATAATGCAGCAGAATCCTTAAATAATGCAGCAAAGTCCTTAAATAATGCAGCAGAGTCCTTAAATACTGAAGGAGAGTCCTTAAATAATGCAACAAAGTCCTTAAATAATGCAGCAGAGTCCTTAAATAATGCAACAGAGTTCTAAAATGCTTCAGCAGAGTCATTAAATAATGCAGCAGAGTCCTTAAATAATGCAGCAGAGTCCTTAGATACTGAAGCAGAGTCCTTAAATATTGCAGCAAAGTACTTAAATAATGCAGCAGAGTCCTTAAATAATGCAACAAATTCCTTAAATAATGAAGCAGAATCCTTAAATAATGCAACAAAGTCCTTAAGTAATAATGCAGAGTCCTTAAATACCGCAGCAGAGTCATTAAATAATGCAGCAAAGTCCTTAAATAATGCAGCAGTGTCCTTAAATACCGCAGCAGAGTGCTTAAATAATGCAGCAGAGTCCTTAAATAATGCAGCAGAGTTATTAAATAATGCAGCAGAGTCCTGAAATAATGCAGGAAATTCCTTAAATAATGAAGCAGAGTCCTTAAATAATGCAACAAAGTCCTTAAATAATGCAGCAGAGTCCTTAAATAATGCAGCAAAGTCCTTAAATAATGCAGTAGAGTCCTTAAATAATGCAACAAAGTCCTTAAATAATGCAGCAGAGTACTTAAATAATGCAGCAGAGTCCTTAAGTGCCGCAGCAGAGTCCTTAAATACCGCAGCGGAGTGTTTAAATAATGCAGCAGAATCCTTAAATAATGCAGCACCGTCCTTAAATATTGCAGCAAAGTCCTTAAATACTGAAGCAGAGTCCTTAAATATTGCAAAAAAGTCCTAAAATAATGCAGCAGAATCCTTAAATACCGCAGCAGAGTCCTTAAATATTGCAGCAAAGTACTTAAATAATGCAGCAGAGTCCTTAAATAATGCAACAAAGTCCTTAAATAATGCAGCATAGTCCTTAACCAATGCAACAAAGTCTATAAATAATGCAGCAGAGTCCTTAAATAATGCAGCAAAGTCCGTAAATGATGCAGCAGAGTCCTTAGATAATGCAACAACGTCCTTAAATAATGCAGCAGAGTCCTTAAATAATGCAGCAGAGTCCTCAAATGCTTCAGCAGAGTGAATACATAATGCAGCAGAGTCCTTAAATAATGCAACAAAGTCCTTAAATAATGCAGCAGAGTCCTTAAATAATGCAGCAAAGTCCTTAAATAAAGCAGCAGAGTCCTTAAATAATGCAACAAAGTCCTTAAGTAATGCAGCAGAGTCCTTAAATACTGAAGCAGAGTCCTTAACTTTGCAGCAAAGTCCTTAAATACCGCAGCAGAGTCATTAAATAATGCAGCAAAGTCCTTAAATAATGCAGCAGAGTCCTTAAATACCGCAGCAGATTGCTTAAATAATGTAGCAGAGTCCTTAAATAATGCAACAGAGTCCTTAAATAATGCAGCAAAGTCCTTAAATAACGCAACAAAGTCCTTAAATAATGCAGCAGAGTCCTTAAATACTGAAGCAGAGTCCTTAAATATTGCAGCAAAGTCCTTAAATAATGCAGCAGAGTCCTTAAATACCGCAGCAGAGTCCTTAAATATTGCAGCAAAGTACTTAAATATTGCAGCAGAGTCCTTAAATAATGCAACAAAGTCCTTAAATAATGCAGCAGAATCCTTAAATAATGCAACAAAGTCCTTAAGTAATAATGCAGAGTCCTTAAATACCGCAGCACAGTCATTAAATAATGCAGCAAAAGTCCTCAAATGCTTCAGCAGAGTCATGAAATAATGCAGCATAGTCCTTAAATAATGCAGCAAATTCATTTAATAATGCAGCAGAGACCTTAAATAATGCAACAAAGTCCTTAAATAATGCAGCAGAGTCCTTAAATAATGCAGTAAAGTCCATAAATAAAGCTGCAAGTCCTTAAATATTGCAGCAAATTCCTTAAATAATGCAGCAGAGTCCTTAAAGAATGCAACAAAGTCCTTAAATAAGGCAGCAAAGTCCTTAAAAAATGCAGCAGAGTCCTTAAATACCACAGCAGAGTCCTTACATAATGCAACAAAGTCCCTAAATATTGCAGCAGAGTCCTTAAATAATGAAGCAGAGTCCTTAAATAATGCAGCAAATTCCTTAAATAATGTAGCAGAGTCCTTAAAAAATTCAACAAAATCCTTAAATAATGCAGCAGAATCCTTAAATAATGCAGCAAAGTCCTTAAATAATGCAGCAGAGTCCTTAAATACTGAAGGAGAGTCCTTAAATAATGCAACAAAGTTCTTAAATAATGCAGCAGAGTCCTTAAATAATGCAACAGAGTTCTAAAATGCTTCAGCAGAGTCATTAAATAATGCAGCAGAGTCCTCAAATAATGCAGCAGAGTCCTTAGATACTGAAGCAGAGTCCTTAAATATTGCAGCAAAGTACTTAAATAATGCAGCAGAGTCCTTAAATAATGCAACAAATTCCTTAAATAATGAAGCAGAATCCTTAAATAATGCAACAAAGTCCTTAAGTAATAATGCAGAGTCCTTAAATACCGCAGCAGAGTCATTAAATAATGCAGCAAAGTCCTTAAATAATGCAGCAGTGTCCTTAAATACCGCAGCAGAGTGCTTAAATAATGCAGCAGAGTCCTTAAATAATGCAGCAGAGTTATTAAATAATGCAGCAGAGTCCTGAAATAATGCAGGAAATTCCTTAAATAATGCAGCAGAGTCCTTAAATAATGCAACAAAGTCCTAAAATAATGCAGCAGAGTCCTTAAATAATGCAGTAGAGTCCTTAAATAATGCAACAAAGTCCTTAAATAATGCAGCAGAGTACTTAAATAATGCAGCAGAGTCCTTAAGTGCCGCAGCAGAGTCCTTAAATACCGCAGCGGAGTGTTTAAATAATGCAGCAGAATCCTTAAATAATGCAGCACCGTCCTTAAATATTGCAGCAAAGTCCTTAAATACTGAAGCAGAGTCCTTAAATATTGCAAAAAAGTCCTAAAATAATGCAGCAGAATCCTTAAATACCGCAGCAGAGTCCTTAAATATTGCAGCAAAGTACTTAAATAATGCAGCAGAGTCCTTAAATAATGCAACCAAGTCCTTAAATAATGCAGCATAGTCCTTAACCAATGCAACAAAGTCTATAAATAATGCAGCAGAGTCCTTAAATAATGCAGCAAAGTCCGTAAATGATGCAGCAGAGTCCTTAGATAATGCAACAACGTCCTTAAATAATGCAGCAGAGTCCTTAAATACCGCAGCAGAGTACTTAAATAATTCAGCAAAGTCCTTAAATAATGCAGCAGAGTCCTTAAATAATGCAGCAGAGTCCTCAAATGCTTCAGCAGAGTGAATACATAATGCAGCAGAGTCCTTAAATAATGCAACAAAGTCCTTAAATAATGCAGCAGAGTCCTTAAATAATGCAGCAAAGTCCTTAAATAAAGCAGCAGAGTCCTTAAATAATGCAACAAAGTCCTTAAATAATGCAGCAGAGTCCTTAAATACTGAAGCAGAGTCCTTAACTTTGCAGCAAAGTCCTTAAATACCGCAGCAGAGTCATTAGATAATGCAGCAAAGTCCTTAAATAATGCAGCAGAGTCCTTAAATACCGCAGCAGATTGCTTAAATAATGTAGCAGAGTCCTTAAATAATGCAACAGAGTCCTTAAATAATGCAGCAAAGTCCTTAAATAACGCAACAAAGTCCTTAAATAATGCAGCAGAGTCCTTAAATACTGAAGCAGAATCCTTAAATATTGCAGCAAAGTCCTTAAATAATGCAGCAGAGTCCTTAAATACCGCAGCAGAGCCCTTAAATATTGCAGCAAAGTACTTAAATATTGCAGCAGAGTCCTTAAATAATGCAACAAAGTCCTTAAATAATGCAGCAGAATCCTTAAATAATGCAACAAAGTCCTTAAGTAATAATGCAGAGTCCTTAAATACCGCAGCACAGTCATTAAATAATGCAGCAAAAGTCCTCAAATGCTTCAGCAGTCATGAAATAATGCAGCATAGTCCTTAAATAATGCAGCAAATTCATTTAATAATGCAGCAGAGACCTTAAATAATGCAACAAAGTCCTTAAATAATGCAGCAGAGTCCTTAAATAATGCAGCAAAGTCCATAAATAAAGCTGCAAGTCCTTAAATATTGCAGCAAATTCCTTAAATAATGCAGCAGAGTCCTTAAAGAATGCAACAAAGTCCTTAAATAAGGCAGCAAAGTCCTTAAAAAATGCAGCAGAGTCCTTAAATACCACAGCAGAGTCCTTACATAATGCAACAAAGTCCCTAAATATTGCAGCAGAGTCCTTAAATAATGAAGCAGAGTCCTTAAATAATGCAGCAAATTCCTTAAATAATGTAGCAGAGTCCTTAAAAAATTCAACAAAATCCTTAAATAATGCAGCAGAATCCCTAAATAATGCAGCAAAGTCCTTAAATAATGCAGCAGAGTCCTTAAATACTGAAGGAGAGTCCTTAAATAATGCAACAAAGTTCTTAAATAATGCAGCAGAGTCCTTAAATAATGCAAAAGAGTTCTAAAATGCTTCAGCAGAGTCATTAAATAATGCAGCAGAGTCCTTAAATAATGCAGCAGAGTCCTTAGATACTGAAGCAGAGTCCTTAAATATTGCAGCAAAGTACTTAAATAATGCAGCAGAGTCCTTAAATAATGCAACAAATTCCTTAAATAATGAAGCAGAATCCTTAAATAATGGAACAAAGTCCTTAAGTAATAATGCAGAGTCGTTAAATACCGCAGCAGAGTCATTAAATAATGCAGCAAAGTCCTTAAATAATGCAGCAGTGTCCTTAAATACCGCAGCAGAGTGCTTAAATAATGCAGCAGAGTCCTTAAATAATGCAGCAGAGTTATTAAATAATGCAGCAGAGTTATTAAATAATGCAGCAGAGTCCTGAAATAATGCAGGAAATTCCTTAAATAATGCAGCAGAGTCCTTAAATAATGCAACAAAGTCCTTAAATAATGCAGAAGAGTCCTTAAATAATGCAGCAAAGTCCATAAATAATGCAGCAGAGTCCTTAAATACTGCAGCAGAGTCCTTAAATAATGCAACAAAGTCCTAAAATAATGCAGCAGAGTGCTTAAATACTGAAGCAGAGTCCTTAAATAATGCATCAGAGTCCTTAAATAATGCAACTGTCGTTAAATAATGCAGTAGAATCCTTAAATAATGCAGCAAAGTCATTGTAAAATGCAGCAGCGTCCTTAAATACTGAATCAGAGTCCTTAAATAATGCAGCAAAGTCCTTAAATAATGCAGCAGAGTCCTTAAATACTGCAGCAGAGTCCTTAAATAATGCAGCAGAGTCCTCAAATGCTTCCGCAAAGTCAATAAATAATGCAGCAGAGTCCTTAAATAATGCAGCAGAGTCCTTAAATAATGCAACAAAGTCCTTAAATAATGCAGCAGAGTCCTTTAATAATGCAGCACAGTCCTTAAATAATGCAGCAGAGTCCTTAAATAATGCAACAAAGTCATTAAATAATGCAGCAGAGTCCTTAAATACCGCAGCCGCGTACTTAAATAATTCAGCAAAGTCCTTAAATAATGCAGCAGAGTCCTTAAATAATGCAGCAGAGTCATTAAGTGCCGCAGCAGACTCCTTAAATACCGCAGCGGAGTGCTTAAATAATGCAGCACCGTTCTTAAATAATGCAGCAAAGTCTTAAATACTGAAGCAGAGTCCTTAAATATTGCAACAAAGTCCTAAAATAATGCAGCAGAATCCTTAAATACCGCAGCAGAGTCCTTAAATATTGCAGCAAAGTACTTAAATAATGCAGCAGAGTCCTTAAATAATGCAACAAAGTCCTTCAATAATGCAGCATAGTCCTTAACTAATGCAACAAAGTCAATAAATAATGCAGCAGAGTCCTTAAATAATGCAGCAATGTCCTTAAATAATGCAGCAGAGTCCTTAGATAATGCAACAACGTCCTTAAATAATGCAGCAGAGTCCTTAAATACCGCAGCAGAGTCCTTAAATAATGCAACAAAGTCCTTAAGTAATGCAGCAGAGTCCTTAAATACTGAAGCAGAGTCCTTATCTTTGCAGCAAAGTCCTTAAATACCGCAGCAGAGTCATTAAATAATGCAGCAAAGTCCTTAAATAATGCAGCAAAGTCCTTAAATACCGCAGCAGATTGCTTAAATAATGTAGCAGAGTCCTTAAATAATGCAACAGAGTCCTTAAATAATGCAACATAGTTCTTAAATAATGCAGCAAAGTCCTTAAATTATGCAGTAGAGTCCTTAAATACCGCAGCAGATTGCTTATATAATGTAGCAGAGTCCTTAAATAATGCAACAGAGTCCTTAAATAATGCAGCAGAGTCCTCAAAAGCTTCAGAAGAGTCATTAAATAATGCAGCAGAGTCCTTAAATAATGTAGCAAATTCATTAAATAATGCAGCAGAGACCTTAAATAATGCAACAAAGTCCATAAACAATGCAGCCGAGTCCTTAAATAATACAGCAAAGTCCTTAAATAATGCAGCAGAGTCGTTAAGTAATGCAGCAAATTACTTAATGCAGCAGTGTCCTTAAATAATGCAACAAAGTCCATAAATAATGAAGCAAAGTCCTTAAATAATGCAGCAGAGTCCTTAAATACCGCAGCAGAGTCCTTAAATAATTCAGCAAAGTCCTTAAATAATGCAGCAGAGTCCTTAAATACCGCAGCAGAGACCTTAAATAATGCAAGAAAGTCCCTAAATAATGCAGTAGAGTCCTTAAATCCTGAAGCAGAGTCCTAAAATAATGCAGCTAATTCCTTAAATAATGCAGTAGAGTCCTTAAATACCGCAGCAGAGTCCTTAAATAATTCAGCAAAGTCCTTAAATAATGCAGCAGAGTCCTTAAATTTTACAGCAGATTCCTTAAGTGCCACAGCAGAGTCCTTAAATACCGCAGCAGAGTGCTTAAATAATGCAGCAGAGTCCTTAAATAATGCAGTAAAGTCCTTAAATACTGAAGCAGAGTCCTTAAATATTGCAACAAAGTCCTAAAATAATGCAGCAGAGTCCTTAAATACCGCAGCAGAGTCGTTAAATATTGCAGCAAAGTACTTAAATAATGCAGCAGAGTCCTTACATAATGCAACAAATTCCTTAAATAATGCAGCAGAGTCCTTAAATACCACAGCTGATTACTTAAATAATTCAGCAAAGTCCTTAAATAATGCAGCACCGTCCTTAAATAATGCAGGAAAGTCCTTGAATACTGAAGCAGAGTCCTTAAATATTGCAAAAAAGCCCTAAAATAATGCAGCAGAATCCTTAAATACCGCAGCAGAGTCCTTAAATATTGCAGCAAAGTACTTAAATAATGCAGCAGAGTCCTTAAATAATGCAACAAAGTCCTTAAATAATGCAGCATAGTCCTTAACTAATGCAACAAAGTCTATAAATAATGCAGCAGAGTACTTAAATAATGCAGCAAAGTCCTTAAATAATGCAGCAGAGTCCTTAGATAATGCAACAATGTCCTTAAATACTGCAGCAGAGTCCTTAAATAACGCAGCAGAGTACTTAAATAATTCAGCAAAGTCCTTAAATAATGCAGCAGAGTCCTTAAATAATGCAGCAGAGTCCTCAAATGCTTCAGCAAAGTGAATACATAATGCAGCAGAGTCCTTAAATAATGCAACAAAGTCCTTAAATAATGCAGCAGAGTCCTTAAATACTGAAGCAGAGTCCTTAAATTTGCAGCAAAGTCCTTAAATACCGCAGCAGAGTCATTAAATAATGCAGCAAAGTCCTTAAATAATGCAGCAGAGTCTTTAAATACAGCAGCAGATTGCTTAAATAATGTAGCAGAGTCCTTAAATAATGCAACAGAGTCCTTAAATAATGCAGCAGAGTCCTTAAATAATGCAACATAGTTCTTAAATAATGCAGCAAAGTCCTTAAATAATGCAGCAGAGTCCTTAAATACCGCAGCAGATTGCTTATATAATGTAGCAGAGTCCTTAAATAATGCAACAGAGTCCTTAAATAATGCAGCAGAGTCCTTAAATAATGCAACATAGTTCTTAAATAATGCAGCAAAGTCCTTAATTAATGCAACAGAGTCCTTAAATAATGCAGCAGAGTCCTCAAAAGCTTCAGAAGAGTCATTAAACAATGCAGCAGAGTCCTTAAATAATGTAGCAAATTCATTAAATAATGCAGCAGAGACCATAAATAATGCAACAAAGTCCTTAAATAATGCAACCGAGTCCTTAAATAATACAGCAAAGTCCTTAAATAATGCAGTAGAGTCCTTAAATAATGCAACAAAGTCCCTAAATAATGCAGCAGAGTCCTTAAATAATTAAGCAAATTCCTTAAATAATGTAGCAGAGTCCTTAAAAAATGCAACAAAATCCTTAAAAAATGCAACAAAGTCCTTAAATAATGCAGCAGAGTCCTTAAATAATGCAACAGAGCTCTAAAATGCTTCAGCAGAGTCATTAAATAATGCAGCAGAGTCCTTAAATAATGCAGCAGAGTCCTTAAATAATGCAACAAAGTCTTTAAATAATGCAGCAGAGTCCTTAAATACTGAAGCAGAGTCCTTAAATATTGCAGCAAAGTGCTTAAATAATGCAGCAGAGTCCTTAAATAATGCAACAAAGTCCTTAAATAATGAAGCAGAATCCTTAAATAATGCAACAAAGTCCTTAAGTAATAATGCAGAGTCCTTAAATACCTCAGCAGAGTCATTAAATAATGCAGCAAAGTCCTTAAATAATGTAGCAGAGTCCTTAAATACCGCAGCAGATTTCTTAAATAATGCAGCAGATTCCTTAAATAATGCAGCTGAGTTATTAAATAATGCAGCAGAGTCCTTAAATAATGCAGCAAATTCCTTAAATAATACAGCAGAGTCCTTAAATAATGCAACAAAGTTCTTAAATAATGCAGCAGAGTCATTAAATAATGCAGCAAAGTCCATAAATAATGCAGCACACTCCTTAAATATGGAGCAAATTCCTTAAATACTGAAGCAGAGTCCTTAAATATTGCATAAAAGTCCTAAAATAATGCAGCAGAATCCTTAAATAATGCAGCAGAGTCCTCAAATGCTTCAGCAGAGTGAATACATAATGCAGCAGAGTCCTTAAATAATGCAACAAAGTCCTTAAATAATGCAGCAGAGACCTTAAATAATGCAGCAAAGTCCTTAAATAAAGCAGCAGAGTCCTTAAATAATGCAACAAAGTCCTTAAATAATGCAGCAGAGTCCTTAAATACTGAAGCAGAGTCCTTATCTTTGCAGCAAAGTCCTTAAATACCGCAGCAGAGTCATTAAATAATGCAGCAAAGTCCTTAAATAATGCAGCAGAGTCCTTAAATACCACAGCAGATTGCTTAAATAATGTAGCAGAGTCCTTAAATAATGCAACAGAGTCCTTAAATAATGCAGCAGAGTCCTTAAATAATGCAACAAAGTCATTAAATAATGCAGCAGAGTCCTTAAATACTGAAGCAGAGTCCTTAAATATTGCAGCAAAGTCCTTAAAAAATGCAGCAGAGTCCTTAAATACTGAAGCAGAGTCCTTAAATATTGCAGCAAAGTACTTAAATAATGCAGCAGAGTCCTTAAATAATGCAACAAAGTCCTTAAATAATGAAGCAGAATCCTTAAATAATGCAACAAAGTCCTTAAGTAATAATGCAGAGCCCTTAAATACAGCAGCAGAGTCATTAAATAATGCAGCAAAGTCCTTAAATAATCCAGCAGAGTCCTTAAATACCGCAGCAGAGTGCTTAAATAATGCAGCAGAGTCCTTAAATAATGCAGCAGAGTTATTAAATAATGCAGCAGAGTCCTTAAATAATGCAGCAAATTCCTTAAATAATGCAGCAGAGTCCTTAAATAATGCAACAAAGTCCCTAAATAATGTAGCAGAGTCCTTAAATAATGAAGCAGAGTCCTTAAATAATGCAGCAAATTCCTTAAATAATGTAGCAGAGTCCTTAAAAAATGCAACAAAATCCTTAAATAATGCAGCAGAACCCTTCAATAATGCAGCAAAGTCCTTAAATAATGCAGCAGAGTCCTTAAATACTGAAGCAGAGTCCTTAAATAATGCAACAAAGGCCTTAAATAATGCAGCAGAGTCCTTAAGTAATGCAACAGAGTTCTAAAATGCTTCAGCAGAGTCCTTAAATAATGCAGCAGAGTCCTTAAATAATGCAACAAAGTCTTTAAATAATGCAGTAGAGTCCTTAATTACTGAAGCAGAGTCCTTAAATATTGCAGCAAAGTACTTAAATAATGCAGCAGAGTCCTTAAATAATGCAACAAAGTCCTTAAATAATGAAGCAGAGTCCTTAAATAATGCAACAAAGTCCTTAAATAATGAAGCAGAATCCTTAAATAATGCAACAAAGTCCTTAAGTAATAATGCAGAGTCCTTAAATACCGCAGCAGAGTCATTAAATAATGCAGCAAAGTCCTTAAATAATGCAGCAGAGTCCTTAAATACCGCAGCAGAGTGCTTAAATAATGCAGCAGAGTCCTTAAATAATGCAGCAGAGTTATTAAATAATGCAGCAGAGTCCTTAAATAATGCGGCAAATTCCTTAAATAATGCAGCAGAGTCCTTAAATAATGCAACAAAGTCCATAAATAATGCAGCAGAGTCATTAAATAATGCAGCAAAGTCCATAAATAATGCAGCAGAGTCCTTAAATATGGAGCAAATTCCTTAAATACTGCAGCAGAGTCCTTAAATAATGCAACAAAGTTCTAAAATAATGCAGCAGAGTCCTCAAAAGCTTCAGAAGAGTCATGAAATAATGCAGCAGAGTCCTTAAATAATGTAGCAAATTCATTAAATAATGCAGCAGAGACCTTAAATAATGCAACAAAGTCCTTAAATAATGCAGCCGAGTCCTTACATAATGCAACAAATTCCTTAAATAATGCAGCAGAGTCCTTAAATACCGCAGCCGATTACTTAAATAATTCAGCAATGTCCTTAAATAATGCAGCAGAGTTCTTAAGTGCCACAGCAGAGTCCTTAAATACCGCAGCGGAGTGCTTAAATAATGCAGCAGAGTCCTTAAATAATGCAGCACCGTCCTTAAATAATGCAACAAAGTCTTAAAATAATGCAGCAGAGTCCTTAAATACTGAAGCAGAGTCCTTAAATATTGCAGCAAAGTACTTAAATAATGCAGCAGAGTCCTTAAATAATGCAACAAAGTCCTTAAATAATGAAGCAGAATCCTTAAATAATGCAACAAAGTCCTTAAGTAATAATGCAGAGTCCTTAAATACCGCAGCAGAGTCATTAAATAATGCAGCAAAGTCCTTAAATAATGCAGCAGAGTCCTTAAATACCGGAGCAGAGTGCTTAAATCATGCAGCAGGGTCCTTAAATGATGCAGCAGAGTTATTAAATAATGCAGCAGAGTCCTTAAATAATGCAGCAAATTCCTTAAATAATGCAGCAGAGTCCTTAAATAATGCAACAAAGTCCCTAAAAAATGCAGCAGAGTCCTTAAATAATGAAGCAAATTCCTTAAATAATGTAGCAGAGTCCTTAAATAATGCAACAAAGTCCTTAAATAATGAAGCAGAATTCTTAAATAATGCAACAAAGTCCTTAAGTAATAATGCAGAGTCCTTAAATACAGCAGCTGTCATTAAATAATGCAGCAAAGTCCTTAAATAATGCAGCAGAATCCTTAAATACCGCAGCAGAGTGCTTAAATAATGCAGCAGAGTCCTTAAATAATGCAGCAGAGTTATTAAATAATGCAGCAGAGTCCTTAAATAATACAGCAAATTCCTTAAATAATGCAGCAGAGTCCTTAAATAATGCAACAAAGTCCCTAAATAATGCAGCAGAGTCCTTAAATAATGAAGCAGAGTCCTTAAATAATGCAGCAAATTCCTTAAATAATGTAGCAGAGTCCTTAAAAAATGCAACAAAATCCTTAAATAATGCAGCAGAATCCTTAAATAATGCAGCAAAGTCCTTAAATAATGCAGCAGAGTCCTTAAATACTGAAGGAGAGTCCTTAAATAATGCAACAAAGGCCTTAAATAAAGCAGCAGAGTCCTTAAGTAATGCAACAGAGTTCTAAAATGCTTCAGCAGAGTCCTTAAATAATGCAGCAGAGTCCTTAAATAATGCAACAAAGTCTTTAAATAATGCAGCAGAGTCCTTAAATACTGAAGCAGAGTCCTTAAATATTGCAGCAAAGTACTTAAATAATGCAGCAGAGTCCTTAAATAATGCAACAAAGTCCTTAAATAATGAAGCAGAGTCCTTAAATAATGCAACAAAGTCCTTAAATAATGAAGCAGAATCCTTAAATAATGCAACAAAGTCCTTAAGTAATAATGCAGAGTCCTTAAATACCGCAGCAGAGTCATTAAATAATGCAGCAAAGTCTTTAAATAATGCAGCAGAGTCCTTAAATACCGCAGCAGAGTGCTTAAATAATGCAGCAGAGTCCTTAAATAATGCAGCAGAGTTATTAAATAATGCAGCAGAGTCCTTAAATAATGCGGCAAATTCCTTAAATAATGCAGCAGAGTCCTTAAATAATGCAACAAAGTCCATAAATAATGCAGCAGAGTCATTAAATAATGCAGCAAAGTCCATAAATAATGCAGCAGAGTCCTTAAATATGGAGCAAATTCCTTAAATACTGCAGCAGAGTCCTTAAATAATGCAACAAAGTTCTAAAATAATGCAGCAGAGTCCTCAAAAGCTTCAGAAGAGTCATTAAATAATGCAGCAGAGTCCTTAAATAATGTAGCAAATTCATTAAATAATGCAGCAGAGACCTTAAATAATGCAACAAAGTCCTTAAATAATGCAGCCGAGTCCTTACATAATGCAACAAATTCCTTAAATAATGCAGCAGAGTCCTTAAATATCGCAGCCGATTACTTAAATAATTCAGCAAAGCCCTTAAATAATGCAGCAGAGTTCTTAAGTGCCACAGCAGAGTCCTTAAATACCGCAGCGGAGTGCTTAAATAATGCAGCAGAGTCCTTAAATAATGCAGCACCGTCCTTAAATAATGCAACAAAGTCTTTAAATAATGCAGCAGAGTCCTTAAATACTGAAGCAGAGTCCTTAAATATTGCAGCAAAGTACTTAAATAATGCAGCAGAGTCCTTAAATAATGCAACAAAGTCCTTAAATAATGAAGCAGAATCCTTAAATAATGCAACAAAGTCCTTAAGTAATAATGCAGAGTCCTTAAATACCGCAGCAGAGTCATTAAATAATGCAGCAAAGTCCTTAAATAATGAAGCAGAGTCCTTAAATACCGGAGCAGAGTGCTTAAATGATGCAGCAGGGTCCTTAAATAATGCAGCAGAGTTATTAAATAATGCAGCAGAGTCCTTAAATAATGCAGCAAATTCCTTAAATAATGCAGCAGAGTCCTTAAATAATGCAACAAAGTCCCTAAAAAATGCAGCAGAGTACTTAAATAATGAAGCAAATTCCTTAAATAATGTAGCAGAGTCCTTAAATAATGCAACAAAGTCCTTAAATAATGAAGCAGAATCCTTAAATAATGCAACAAAGTCCTTAAGTAATAATGCAGAGTTCTTAAATACAGCAGCAGAGTCATTAAATAATGCAGCAAAGTCCTTAAATAATGCAGCAGAGTCCTTAAATACCACATCAGAGTGCTTAAATAATGCAGCAGAGTCCTTAAATAATGCAGCAGAGTTATTAAATAATGCAGCAGAGTCCTTAAATAATGCAGCAGAGTTATTAAATAATGCAGCAGAGTTATTAAATAATGCAGCAGAGTCCTGAAATAATGCAGGAAATTCCTTAAATAATGCAGCAGAGTCCTTAAATAATGCAACAAAGTCCTTAAATAATGCAGCAGAGTCCTTAAATAATGCAGCAAAGTCCATAAATAATGCAGCAGAGTCCTTAAATACTGCAGCAGAGTCCTTAAATAATGCAACAAAGTCCTAAAATAATGCAGCAGAGTGCTTAAATACTGAAGCAGAGTCCTTAAATAATGCATCAGAGTCCTTAAATAATGCAACTAAGTCGTTAAATAATGCAGTAGAATCCTTAAATAATGCAGCAAAGTCATTGTAAAATGCAGCAGCGTCCTTAAATACTGAATCAGAGTCCTTAAATAATGCAGCAAAGTCCTTAAATAATGCAGCAGAGTCCTTAAATACTGCAGCAGAGTCCTTAAATAATGCAGCAGAGTCCTCAAATGCTTCCGCAAAGTCAATAAATAATGCAGCAGAGTCCTTAAATAATGCAGCAGAGTCCTTAAATAATGCAACAAAGTCCTTAAATAATGCAGCAGAGTCCTTAAATAATGCAGCACAGTCCTTAAATAATGCAGCAGAGTCCTTAAATACTGAAGGAGAGTCCTTAAATAATGCAACAAAGGCCTTAAATAAAGCAGCAGAGTCCTTAAGTAATGCAACAGAGTTCTAAAATGCTTCAGCAGAGTCCTTAAATAATGCAGCAGAGTCCTTAAGTAATGCAACAAAGTCTTTAAATAATGCAGCAGAGTCCTTAAATACTGAAGCAGAGTCCTTAAATATTGCAGCAAAGTACTTAAATAATGCAGCAGAGTCCTTAAATAATGCAACAAAGTCCTTAAATAATGAAGCAGAGTCCTTAAATAATGCAACAAAGTCCTTAAATAATGAAGCAGAATCCTTAAATAATGCAACAAAGTCCTTAAGTAATAATGCAGAGTCCTTAAATACCGCAGCAGAGTCATTAAATAATGCAGCAAAGTCTTTAAATAATGCAGCAGAGTCCTTAAATACCGCAGCAGAGTGCTTAAATAATGCAGCAGAGTCCTTAAATAATGCAGCAGAGTTATTAAATAATGCAGCAGAGTCCTTAAATAATGCGGCAAATTCCTTAAATAATGCAGCAGAGTCCTTAAATAATGCAACAAAGTCCATAAATAATGCAGCAGAGTCATTAAATAATGCAGCAAAGTCCATAAATAATGCAGCAGAGTCCTTAAATATGGAGCAAATTCCTTAAATACTGCAGCAGAGTCCTTAAATAATGCAACAAAGTTCTAAAATAATGCAGCAGAGTCCTCAAAAGCTTCAGAAGAGTCATTAAATAATGCAGCAGAGTCCTTAAATAATGTAGCAAATTCATTAAATAATGCAGCAGAGACCTTAAATAATGCAACAAAGTCCTTAAATAATGCAGCCGAGTCCTTACATAATGCAACAAATTCCTTAAATAATGCAGCAGAGTCCTTAAATACCGCAGCCGATTACTTAAATAATTCAGCAAAGCCCTTAAATAATGCAGCAGAGTTCTTAAGTGCCACAGCAGAGTCCTTAAATACCGCAGCGGAGTGCTTAAATAATGCAGCAGAGTCCTTAAATAATGCAGCACCGTCCTTAAATAATGCAACAAAGTCTTTAAATAATGCAGCAGAGTCCTTAAATACTGAAGCAGAGTCCTTAAATATTGCAGCAAAGTACTTAAATAATGCAGCAAAGTCCTTAAATAATGCAACAAAGTCCTTAAATAATGAAGCAGAATCCTTAAATAATGCAACAAAGTCCTTAAGTAATAATGCAGAGTCCTTAAATACCGCAGCAGAGTCATTAAATAATGCAGCAAAGTCCTTAAATAATGAAGCAGAGTCCTTAAATACCGGAGCAGAGTGCTTAAATGATGCAGCAGGGTCCTTAAATAATGCAGCAGAGTTATTAAATAATGCAGCAGAGTCCTTAAATAATGCAGAAAATTCCTTAAATAATGCAGCAGAGTCCTTAAATAATGCAACAAAGTCCCTAAAAAATGCAGCAGAGTACTTAAATAATGAAGCAAATTCCTTAAATAATGTAGCAGAGTCCTTAAATAATGCAACAAAGTCCTTAAATAATGAAGCAGAATCCTTAAATAATGCAACAAAGTCCTTAAGTAATAATGCAGAGTTCTTAAATACAGCAGCAGAGTCATTAAATAATGCAGCAAAGTCCTTAAATAATGCAGCAGAGTCCTTAAATACCACATCAGAGTGCTTAAATAATGCAGCAGAGTCCTTAAATAATGCAGCAGAGTTATTAAATAATGCAGCAGAGTCCTTAAATAATGCAGCAGAGTTATTAAATAATGCAGCAGAGTTATTAAATAATGCAGCAGAGTCCTGAAATAATGCAGGAAATTCCTTAAATAATGCAGCAGAGTCCTTAAATAATGCAACAAAGTCCTTAAATAATGCAGCAGAGTCCTTAAATAATGCAGCAAAGTCCATAAATAATGCAGCAGAGTCCTTAAATACTGCAGCAGAGTCCTTAAATAATGCAACAAAGTCCTAAAATAATGCAGCAG
Organism: Phyllobates terribilis; assembly: GCF_046119375.1. Taxonomy (NCBI): domain Eukaryota; kingdom Metazoa; phylum Chordata; class Amphibia; order Anura; family Dendrobatidae; genus Phyllobates; species Phyllobates terribilis. The sequence continues at coordinate 3,332,154 of NW_027362840.1, read as the reverse complement.
AGTGCTTAAATACTGAAGCAGAGTCCTTAAATAATGCATCAGAGTCCTTAAATAATGCAACTAAGTCGTTAAATAATGCAGTAGAATCCTTAAATAATGCAGCAAAGTCATTGTAAAATGCAGCAGCGTCCTTAAATACTGAATCAGAGTCCTTAAATAATGCAGCAAAGTCCTTAAATAATGCAGCAGAGTCCTTAAATACTGCAGCAGAGTCCTTAAATAATGCAGCAGAGTCCTCAAATGCTTCCGCAAAGTCAATAAATAATGCAGCAGAGTCCTTAAATAATGCAGCAGAGTCCTTAAATAATGCAACAAAGTCCTTAAATAATGCAGCAGAGTCCTTAAATAATGCAGCACAGTCCTTAAATAATGCAGCAGAGTCCTTAAATAATGCAACAAAGTCATTAAATAATGCAGCAGAGTCCTTAAATACCGCAGCCGCGTACTTAAATAATTCAGCAAAGTCCTTAAATAATGCAGCAGAGTCCTTAAATAATGCAGCAGAGTCATTAAGTGCCGCAGCAGACTCCTTAAATACCGCAGCGGAGTGCTTAAATAATGCAGCACCGTTCTTAAATAATGCAGCAAAGTCTTAAATACTGAAGCAGAGTCCTTAAATATTGCAACAAAGTCCTAAAATAATGCAGCAGAATCCTTAAATACCACAGCAGAGTCCTTAAATATTGCAGCAAAGTACTTAAATAATGCAGCAGAGTCCTTAAATAATGCAACAAAGTCCTTCAATAATGCAGCATAGTCCTTAACTAATGCAACAAAGTCAATAAATAATGCAGCAGAGTCCTTAAATAATGCAGCAATGTCCTTAAATAATGCAGCAGAGTCCTTAGATAATGCAACAACGTCCTTAAATAATGCAGCAGAGTCCTTAAATACCGCAGCAGAGTCCTTAAATAATGCAACAAAGTCCTTAAGTAATGCAGCAGAGTCCTTAAATACTGAAGCAGAGTCCTTATCTTTGCAGCAAAGTCCTTAAATACCGCAGCAGAGTCATTAAATAATGCAGCAAAGTCCTTAAATAATGCAGCAGAGTCCTTAAATACCGCAGCAGATTGCTTAAATAATGTAGCAGAGTCCTTAAATAATGCAACATAGTTCTTAAATAATGCAGCAAAGTCCTTAAATTATGCAGTAGAGTCCTTAAATACCGCAGCAGATTGCTTATATAATGTAGCAGAGTCCTTAAATAATGCAACAGAGTCCTTAAATAATGCAGCAGAGTCCTCAAAAGCTTCAGAAGAGTCATTAAATAATGCAGCAGAGTCCTTAAATAATGTAGCAAATTCATTAAATAATGCAGCAGAGACCTTAAATAATGCAACAAAGTCCATAAACAATGCAGCCGAGTCCTTAAATAATACAGCAAAGTCCTTAAATAATGCAGCAGAGTCGTTAAGTAATGCAGCAAATTACTTAATGCAGCAGTGTCCTTAAATAATGCAACAAAGTCCATAAATAATGAAGCAAAGTCCTTAAATAATGCAGCAGAGTCCTTAAATACCGCAGCAGAGACCTTAAATAATGCAAGAAAGTCCCTAAATAATGCAGTAGAGTCCTTAAATCCTGAAGCAGAGTCCTAAAATAATGCAGCTAATTCCTTAAATAATGCAGTAGAGTCCTTAAATACCGCAGCAGAGTCCTTAAATAATTCAGCAAAGTCCTTAAATAATGCAGCAGAGTCCTTAAATTTTACAGCAGATTCCTTAAGTGCCACAGCAGAGTCCTTAAATACTGCAGCAGAGTGCTTAAATAATGCAGCAGAGTCCTTAAATAATGCAGCAAAGTCCTTAAATACTGAAGCAGAGTCCTTAAATATTGCAACAAAGTCCTAAAATAATGCAGCAGAGTCCTTAAATACCGCAGCAGAGTCGTTAAATATTGCAGCAAAGTACTTAAATAATGCAGCAGAGTCCTTACATAATGCAACAAATTCCTTAAATAATGCAGCAGAGTCCTTAAATACCACAGCTGATTACTTAAATAATTCAGCAAAGTCCTTAAATAATGCAGCACCGTCCTTAAATAATGCAGCAAAGTCCTTGAATACTGAAGCAGAGTCCTTAAATATTGCAAAAAAGCCCTAAAATAATGCAGCAGAATCCTTAAATACCGCAGCAGAGTCCTTAAATATTGCAGCAAAGTACTTAAATAATGCAGCAGAGTCCTTAAATAATGCAACAAAGTCCTTAAATAATGCAGCATAGTCCTTAACTAATGCAACAAAGTCTATAAATAATGCAGCAGAGTACTTAAATAATGCAGCAAAGTCCTTAAATAATGCAGCAGAGTCCTTAGATAATGCAACAATGTCCTTAAATACTGCAGCAGAGTCCTTAAATAACGCAGCAGAGTACTTAAATTATTCAGCAAAGTCCTTAAATAATGCAGCAGAGTCCTTAAATAATGCAGCAGAGTCCTCAAATGCTTCAGCAAAGTGAATACATAATGCAGCAGAGTCCTTAAATAATGCAACAAAGTCCTTAAATATTGCAGCAGAGTCCTTAAATACTGAAGCAGAGTCCTTAAATTTGCAGCAAAGTCCTTAAATACCGCAGCAGAGTCATTAAATAATGCAGCAAAGTCCTTAAATAATGCAGCAGAGTCCTTAAATACAGCAGCAGATTGCTTAAATAATGTAGCAGAGTCCTTAAATAATGCAACAGAGTCCTTAAATAATGCAGCAGAGTCCTTAAATAATGCAACATAGTTCTTAAATAATGCAGCAAAGTCCTTAAATAATGCAGCAGAGTCCTTAAATACCGCAGCAGATTGCTTATATAATGTAGCAGAGTCCTTAATTAATGCAACAGAGTCCTTAAATAATGCAGCAGAGTCCTCAAAAGCTTCAGAAGAGTCATTAAACAATGCAGCAGAGTCCTTAAATAATGTAGCAAATTCATTAAATAATGCAGCAGAGACCATAAATAATGCAACAAAGTCCTTAAATAATGCAACCGAGTCCTTAAATAATACAGCAAAGTCCTTAAATAATGCAGTAGAGTCCTTAAATAATGCAACAAAGTCCCTAAATAATGCAGCAGAGTCCTTAAATAATGCAGCAGAGTTATTAAATAATGCAGCAGAGTCCTTAAATAATACAGCAAATTCCTTAAATAATGCAGCAGAGTCCTTAAATAATGCAACAAAGTCCCTAAATAATGCAGCAGAGTCCTTAAATAATGAAGCAGAGTCCTTAAATAATGCAGCAAATTCCTTAAATAATGTAGCAGAGTCCTTAAAAAATGCAACAAAATCCTTAAATAATGCAGCAGAATCCTTAAATAATGCAGCAAAGTCCTTAAATAATGCAGCAGAGTCCTTAAATACTGAAGGAGAGTCCTTAAATAATGCAACAAAGGCCTTAAATAAAGCAGCAGAGTCCTTAAGTAATGCAACAGAGTTCTAAAATGCTTCAGCAGAGTCCTTAAATAATGCAACAAAGTCTTTAAATAATGCAGCAGAGTCCTTAAATACTGAAGCAGAGTCCTTAAATATTGCAGCAAAGTACTTAAATAATGCAGCAGAGTCCTTAAATAATGCAACAAAGTCCTTAAATAATGAAGCAGAGTCCTTAAATAATGCAACAAAGTCCTTAAATAATGAAGCAGAATCCTTAAATAATGCAACAAAGTCCTTAAGTAATAATGCAGAGTCCTTAAATACCGCAGCAGAGTCATTAAATAATGCAGCAAAGTCTTTAAATAATGCAGCAGAGTCCTTAAATACCGCAGCAGAGTGCTTAAATAATGCAGCAGAGTCCTTAAATAATGCAGCAGAGTTATTAAATAATGCAGCAGAGTCCTTAAATAATGCGGCAAATTCCTTAAATAATGCAGCAGAGTCCTTAAATAATGCAACAAAGTCCATAAATAATGCAGCAGAGTCATTAAATAATGCAGCAAAGTCCATAAATAATGCAGCAGAGTCCTTAAATATGGAGCAAATTCCTTAAATACTGCAGCAGAGTCCTTAAATAATGCAACAAAGTTCTAAAATAATGCAGCAGAGTCCTCAAAAGCTTCAGAAGAGTCATTAAATAATGCAGCAGAGTCCTTAAATAATGTAGCAAATTCATTAAATAATGCAGCAGAGACCTTAAATAATGCAACAAAGTCCTTAAATAATGCAGCCGAGTCCTTACATAATGCAACAAATTCCTTAAATAATGCAGCAGAGTCCTTAAATACCGCAGCCGATTACTTAAATAATTCAGCAAAGCCCTTAAATAATGCAGCAGAGTTCTTAAGTGCCACAGCAGAGTCCTTAAATACCGCAGCGGAGTGCTTAAATAATGCAGCAGAGTCCTTAAATAATGCAGCACCGTCCTTAAATAATGCAACAAAGTCTTTAAATAATGCAGCAGAGTCCTTAAATACTGAAGCAGAGTCCTTAAATATTGCAGCAAAGTACTTAAATAATGCAGCAGAGTCCTTAAATAATGCAACAAAGTCCTTAAATAATGAAGCAGAATCCTTAAATAATGCAACAAAGTCCTTAAGTAATAATGCAGAGTCCTTAAATACCGCAGCAGAGTCATTAAATAATGCAGCAAAGTCCTTAAATAATGAAGCAGAGTCCTTAAATACCGGAGCAGAGTGCTTAAATGATGCAGCAGGGTCCTTAAATAATGCAGCAGAGTTATTAAATAATGCAGCAGAGTCCTTAAATAATGCAGCAAATTCCTTAAATAATGCAGCAGCGTCCTTAAATAATGCAACAAAGTCCCTAAAAAATGCAGCAGAGTACTTAAATAATGAAGCAAATTCCTTAAATAATGTAGCAGAGTCCTTAAATAATGCAACAAAGTCCTTAAATAATGAAGCAGAATCCTTAAATAATGCAACAAAGTCCTTAAGTAATAATGCAGAGTTCTTAAATACAGCAGCAGAGTCATTAAATAATGCAGCAAAGTCCTTAAATAATGCAGCAGAGTCCTTAAATACCACATCAGAGTGCTTAAATAATGCAGCAGAGTCCTTAAATAATGCAGCAGAGTTATTAAATAATGCAGCAGAGTCCTTAAATAATGCAGCAGAGTTATTAAATAATGCAGCAGAGTTATTAAATAATGCAGCAGAGTCCTGAAATAATGCAGGAAATTCCTTAAATAATGCAGCAGAGTCCTTAAATAATGCAACAAAGTCCTTAAATAATGCAGCAGAGTCCTTAAATAATGCAGCAAAGTCCATAAATAATGCAGCAGAGTCCTTAAATACTGCAGCAGAGTCCTTAAATAATGCAACAAAGTCCTAAAATAATGCAGCAGAGTGCTTAAATACTGAAGCAGAGTCCTTAAATAATGCATCAGAGTCCTTAAATAATGCAACTAAGTCGTTAAATAATGCAGTAGAATCCTTAAATAATGCAGCAAAGTCATTGTAAAATGCAGCAGCGTCCTTAAATACTGAATCAGAGTCCTTAAATAATGCAGCAAAGTCCTTAAATAATGCAGCAGAGTCCTTAAATACTGCAGCAGAGTCCTTAAATAATGCAGCAGAGTCCTCAAATGCTTCCGCAAAGTCAATAAATAATGCAGCAGAGTCCTTAAATAATGCAGCAGAGTCCTTAAATAATGCAACAAAGTCCTTAAATAATGCAGCAGAGTCCTTAAATAATGCAGCACAGTCCTTAAATAATGCAGCAGAGTCCTTAAATAATGCAACAAAGTCATTAAATAATGCAGCAGAGTCCTTAAATACCGCAGCCGCGTACTTAAATAATTCAGCAAAGTCCTTAAATAATGCAGCAGAGTCCTTAAATAATGCAGCAGAGTCATTAAGTGCCGCAGCAGACTCCTTAAATACCGCAGCGGAGTGCTTAAATAATGCAGCACCGTTCTTAAATAATGCAGCAAAGTCTTAAATACTGAAGCAGAGTCCTTAAATATTGCAACAAAGTCCTAAAATAATGCAGCAGAATCCTTAAATACCACAGCAGAGTCCTTAAATATTGCAGCAAAGTACTTAAATAATGCAGCAGAGTCCTTAAATAATGCAACAAAGTCCTTCAATAATGCAGCATAGTCCTTAACTAATGCAACAAAGTCAATAAATAATGCAGCAGAGTCCTTAAATAATGCAGCAATGTCCTTAAATAATGCAGCAGAGTCCTTAGATAATGCAACAACGTCCTTAAATAATGCAGCAGAGTCCTTAAATACCGCAGCAGAGTCCTTAAATAATGCAACAAAGTCCTTAAGTAATGCAGCAGAGTCCTTAAATACTGAAGCAGAGTCCTTATCTTTGCAGCAAAGTCCTTAAATACCGCAGCAGAGTCATTAAATAATGCAGCAAAGTCCTTAAATAATGCAGCAGAGTCCTTAAATACCGCAGCAGATTGCTTAAATAATGTAGCAGAGTCCTTAAATAATGCAACATAGTTCTTAAATAATGCAGCAAAGTCCTTAAATTATGCAGTAGAGTCCTTAAATACCGCAGCAGATTGCTTATATAATGTAGCAGAGTCCTTAAATAATGCAACAGAGTCCTTAAATAATGCAGCAGAGTCCTCAAAAGCTTCAGAAGAGTCATTAAATAATGCAGCAGAGTCCTTAAATAATGTAGCAAATTCATTAAATAATGCAGCAGAGACCTTAAATAATGCAACAAAGTCCATAAACAATGCAGCCGAGTCCTTAAATAATACAGCAAAGTCCTTAAATAATGCAGCAGAGTCGTTAAGTAATGCAGCAAATTACTTAATGCAGCAGTGTCCTTAAATAATGCAACAAAGTCCATAAATAATGAAGCAAAGTCCTTAAATAATGCAGCAGAGTCCTTAAATACCGCAGCAGAGACCTTAAATAATGCAAGAAAGTCCCTAAATAATGCAGTAGAGTCCTTAAATCCTGAAGCAGAGTCCTAAAATAATGCAGCTAATTCCTTAAATAATGCAGTAGAGTCCTTAAATACCGCAGCAGAGTCCTTAAATAATTCAGCAAAGTCCTTAAATAATGCAGCAGAGTCCTTAAATTTTACAGCAGATTCCTTAAGTGCCACAGCAGAGTCCTTAAATACTGCAGCAGAGTGCTTAAATAATGCAGCAGAGTCCTTAAATAATGCAGCAAAGTCCTTAAATACTGAAGCAGAGTCCTTAAATATTGCAACAAAGTCCTAAAATAATGCAGCAGAGTCCTTAAATACCGCAGCAGAGTCGTTAAATATTGCAGCAAAGTACTTAAATAATGCAGCAGAGTCCTTACATAATGCAACAAATTCCTTAAATAATGCAGCAGAGTCCTTAAATACCACAGCTGATTACTTAAATAATTCAGCAAAGTCCTTAAATAATGCAGCACCGTCCTTAAATAATGCAGCAAAGTCCTTGAATACTGAAGCAGAGTCCTTAAATATTGCAAAAAAGCCCTAAAATAATGCAGCAGAATCCTTAAATACCGCAGCAGAGTCCTTAAATATTGCAGCAAAGTACTTAAATAATGCAGCAGAGTCCTTAAATAATGCAACAAAGTCCTTAAATAATGCAGCATAGTCCTTAACTAATGCAACAAAGTCTATAAATAATGCAGCAGAGTACTTAAATAATGCAGCAAAGTCCTTAAATAATGCAGCAGAGTCCTTAGATAATGCAACAATGTCCTTAAATACTGCAGCAGAGTCCTTAAATAACGCAGCAGAGTACTTAAATAATTCAGCAAAGTCCTTAAATAATGCAGCAGAGTCCTTAAATAATGCAGCAGAGTCCTCAAATGCTTCAGCAAAGTGAATACATAATGCAGCAGAGTCCTTAAATAATGCAACAAAGTCCTTAAATAATGCAGCAGAGTCCTTAAATACTGAAGCAGAGTCCTTAAATTTGCAGCAAAGTCCTTAAATACCGCAGCAGAGTCATTAAATAATGCAGCAAAGTCCTTAAATAATGCAGCAGAGTCCTTAAATACAGCAGCAGATTGCTTAAATAATGTAGCAGAGTCCTTAAATAATGCAACAGAGTCCTTAAATAATGCAGCAGAGTCCTTAAATAATGCAACATAGTTCTTAAATAATGCAGCAAAGTCCTTAAATAATGCAGCAGAGTCCTTAAATACCGCAGCAGATTGCTTATATAATGTAGCAGAGTCCTTAATTAATGCAACAGAGTCCTTAAATAATGCAGCAGAGTCCTCAAAAGCTTCAGAAGAGTCATTAAACAATGCAGCAGAGTCCTTAAATAATGTAGCAAATTCATTAAATAATGCAGCAGAGACCATAAATAATGCAACAAAGTCCTTAAATAATGCAACCGAGTCCTTAAATAATACAGCAAAGTCCTTAAATAATGCAGTAGAGTCCTTAAATAATGCAACAAAGTCCCTAAATAATGCAGCAGAGTCCTTAAATAATGCAGCAGAGTTATTAAATAATGCAGCAGAGTCCTTAAATAATACAGCAAATTCCTTAAATAATGCAGCAGAGTCCTTAAATAATGCAACAAAGTCCATAAATAATGCAGCAGAGTCATTAAATAATGCAGCAAAGTCCATAAATAATGCAGCAGAGTCCTTAAATATGGAGCAAATTCCTTAAATACTGCAGCAGAGTCCTTAAATAATGCAACAAAGTTCTAAAATAATGCAGCAGAGTCCTCAAAAGCTTCAGAAGAGTCATTAAATAATGCAGCAGAGTCCTTAAATAATGTAGCAAATTCATTAAATAATGCAGCAGAGACCTTAAATAATGCAACAAAGTCCTTAAATAATGCAGCCGAGTCCTTACATAATGCAACAAATTCCTTAAATAATGCAGCAGAGTCCTTAAATATCGCAGCCGATTACTTAAATAATTCAGCAAAGCCCTTAAATAATGCAGCAGAGTTCTTAAGTGCCACAGCAGAGTCCTTAAATACCGCAGCGGAGTGCTTAAATAATGCAGCAGAGTCCTTAAATAATGCAGCACCGTCCTTAAATAATGCAACAAAGTCTTTAAATAATGCAGCAGAGTCCTTAAATACTGAAGCAGAGTCCTTAAATATTGCAGCAAAGTACTTAAATAATGCAGCAGAGTCCTTAAATAATGCAACAAAGTCCTTAAATAATGAAGCAGAATCCTTAAATAATGCAACAAAGTCCTTAAGTAATAATGCAGAGTCCTTAAATACCGCAGCAGAGTCATTAAATAATGCAGCAAAGTCCTTAAATAATGAAGCAGAGTCCTTAAATACCGGAGCAGAGTGCTTAAATGATGCAGCAGGGTCCTTAAATAATGCAGCAGAGTTATTAAATAATGCAGCAGAGTCCTTAAATAATGCAGCAAATTCCTTAAATAATGCAGCAGAGTCCTTAAATAATGCAACAAAGTCCCTAAAAAATGCAGCAGAGTACTTAAATAATGAAGCAAATTCCTTAAATAATGTAGCAGAGTCCTTAAATAATGCAACAAAGTCCTTAAATAATGAAGCAGAATCCTTAAATAATGCAACAAAGTCCTTAAGTAATAATGCAGAGTTCTTAAATACAGCAGCAGAGTCATTAAATAATGCAGCAAAGTCCTTAAATAATGCAGCAGAGTCCTTAAATACCACATCAGAGTGCTTAAATAATGCAGCAGAGTCCTTAAATAATGCAGCAGAGTTATTAAATAATGCAGCAGAGTCCTTAAATAATGCAGCAGAGTTATTAAATAATGCAGCAGAGTTATTAAATAATGCAGCAGAGTCCTGAAATAATGCAGGAAATTCCTTAAATAATGCAGCAGAGTCCTTAAATAATGCAACAAAGTCCTTAAATAATGCAGCAGAGTCCTTAAATAATGCAGCAAAGTCCATAAATAATGCAGCAGAGTCCTTAAATACTGCAGCAGAGTCCTTAAATAATGCAACAAAGTCCTAAAATAATGCAGCAGAGTGCTTAAATACTGAAGCAGAGTCCTTAAATAATGCATCAGAGTCCTTAAATAATGCAACTAAGTCGTTAAATAATGCAGTAGAATCCTTAAATAATGCAGCAAAGTCATTGTAAAATGCAGCAGCGTCCTTAAATACTGAATCAGAGTCCTTAAATAATGCAGCAAAGTCCTTAAATAATGCAGCAGAGTCCTTAAATACTGCAGCAGAGTCCTTAAATAATGCAGCAGAGTCCTCAAATGCTTCCGCAAAGTCAATAAATAATGCAGCAGAGTCCTTAAATAATGCAGCAGAGTCCTTAAATAATGCAACAAAGTCCTTAAATAATGCAGCAGAGTCCTTAAATAATGCAGCACAGTCCTTAAATAATGCAGCAGAGTCCTTAAATACTGAAGGAGAGTCCTTAAATAATGCAACAAAGGCCTTAAATAAAGCAGCAGAGTCCTTAAGTAATGCAACAGAGTTCTAAAATGCTTCAGCAGAGTCCTTAAATAATGCAGCAGAGTCCTTAAGTAATGCAACAAAGTCTTTAAATAATGCAGCAGAGTCCTTAAATACTGAAGCAGAGTCCTTAAATATTGCAGCAAAGTACTTAAATAATGCAGCAGAGTCCTTAAATAATGCAACAAAGTCCTTAAATAATGAAGCAGAGTCCTTAAATAATGCAACAAAGTCCTTAAATAATGAAGCAGAATCCTTAAATAATGCAACAAAGTCCTTAAGTAATAATGCAGAGTCCTTAAATACCGCAGCAGAGTCATTAAATAATGCAGCAAAGTCTTTAAATAATGCAGCAGAGTCCTTAAATACCGCAGCAGAGTGCTTAAATAATGCAGCAGAGTCCTTAAATAATGCAGCAGAGTTATTAAATAATGCAGCAGAGTCCTTAAATAATGCGGCAAATTCCTTAAATAATGCAGCAGAGTCCTTAAATAATGCAACAAAGTCCATAAATAATGCAGCAGAGTCATTAAATAATGCAGCAAAGTCCATAAATAATGCAGCAGAGTCCTTAAATATGGAGCAAATTCCTTAAATACTGCAGCAGAGTCCTTAAATAATGCAACAAAGTTCTAAAATAATGCAGCAGAGTCCTCAAAAGCTTCAGAAGAGTCATTAAATAATGCAGCAGAGTCCTTAAATAATGTAGCAAATTCATTAAATAATGCAGCAGAGACCTTAAATAATGCAACAAAGTCCTTAAATAATGCAGCCGAGTCCTTACATAATGCAACAAATTCCTTAAATAATGCAGCAGAGTCCTTAAATACCGCAGCCGATTACTTAAATAATTCAGCAAAGCCCTTAAATAATGCAGCAGAGTTCTTAAGTGCCACAGCAGAGTCCTTAAATACCGCAGCGGAGTGCTTAAATAATGCAGCAGAGTCCTTAAATAATGCAGCACCGTCCTTAAATAATGCAACAAAGTCTTTAAATAATGCAGCAGAGTCCTTAAATACTGAAGCAGAGTCCTTAAATATTGCAGCAAAGTACTTAAATAATGCAGCAAAGTCCTTAAATAATGCAACAAAGTCCTTAAATAATGAAGCAGAATCCTTAAATAATGCAACAAAGTCCTTAAGTAATAATGCAGAGTCCTTAAATACCGCAGCAGAGTCATTAAATAATGCAGCAAAGTCCTTAAATAATGAAGCAGAGTCCTTAAATACCGGAGCAGAGTGCTTAAATGATGCAGCAGGGTCCTTAAATAATGCAGCAGAGTTATTAAATAATGCAGCAGAGTCCTTAAATAATGCAGAAAATTCCTTAAATAATGCAGCAGAGTCCTTAAATAATGCAACAAAGTCCCTAAAAAATGCAGCAGAGTACTTAAATAATGAAGCAAATTCCTTAAATAATGTAGCAGAGTCCTTAAATAATGCAACAAAGTCCTTAAATAATGAAGCAGAATCCTTAAATAATGCAACAAAGTCCTTAAGTAATAATGCAGAGTTCTTAAATACAGCAGCAGAGTCATTAAATAATGCAGCAAAGTCCTTAAATAATGCAGCAGAGTCCTTAAATACCACATCAGAGTGCTTAAATAATGCAGCAGAGTCCTTAAATAATGCAGCAGAGTTATTAAATAATGCAGCAGAGTCCTTAAATAATGCAGCAGAGTTATTAAATAATGCAGCAGAGTTATTAAATAATGCAGCAGAGTCCTGAAATAATGCAGGAAATTCCTTAAATAATGCAGCAGAGTCCTTAAATAATGCAACAAAGTCCTTAAATAATGCAGCAGAGTCCTTAAATAATGCAGCAAAGTCCATAAATAATGCAGCAGAGTCCTTAAATACTGCAGCAGAGTCCTTAAATAATGCAACAAAGTCCTAAAATAATGCAGCAGAGTGCTTAAATACTGAAGCAGAGTCCTTAAATAATGCATCAGAGTCCTTAAATAATGCAACTAAGTCGTTAAATAATGCAGTAGAATCCTTAAATAATGCAGCAAAGTCATTGTAAAATGCAGCAGCGTCCTTAAATACTGAATCAGAGTCCTTAAATAATGCAGCAAAGTCCTTAAATAATGCAGCAGAGTCCTTAAATACTGCAGCAGAGTCCTTAAATAATGCAGCAGAGTCCTCAAATGCTTCCGCAAAGTCAATAAATAATGCAGCAGAGTCCTTAAATAATGCAGCAGAGTCCTTAAATAATGCAACAAAGTCCTTAAATAATGCAGCAGAGTCCTTAAATAATGCAGCACAGTCCTTAAATAATGCAGCAGAGTCCTTAAATAATGCAACAAAGTCATTAAATAATGCAGCAGAGTCCTTAAATACCGCAGCCGCGTACTTAAATAATTCAGCAAAGTCCTTAAATAATGCAGCAGAGTCCTTAAATAATGCAGCAGAGTCATTAAGTGCCGCAGCAGACTCCTTAAATACCGCAGCGGAGTGCTTAAATAATGCAGCACCGTTCTTAAATAATGCAGCAAAGTCTTAAATACTGAAGCAGAGTCCTTAAATATTGCAACAAAGTCCTAAAATAATGCAGCAGAATCCTTAAATACCACAGCAGAGTCCTTAAATATTGCAGCAAAGTACTTAAATAATGCAGCAGAGTCCTTAAATAATGCAACAAAGTCCTTCAATAATGCAGCATAGTCCTTAACTAATGCAACAAAGTCAATAAATAATGCAGCAGAGTCCTTAAATAATGCAGCAATGTCCTTAAATAATGCAGCAGAGTCCTTAGATAATGCAACAACGTCCTTAAATAATGCAGCAGAGTCCTTAAATACCGCAGCAGAGTCCTTAAATAATGCAACAAAGTCCTTAAGTAATGCAGCAGAGTCCTTAAATACTGAAGCAGAGTCCTTATCTTTGCAGCAAAGTCCTTAAATACCGCAGCAGAGTCATTAAATAATGCAGCAAAGTCCTTAAATAATGCAGCAGAGTCCTTAAATACCGCAGCAGATTGCTTAAATAATGTAGCAGAGTCCTTAAATAATGCAACATAGTTCTTAAATAATGCAGCAAAGTCCTTAAATTATGCAGTAGAGTCCTTAAATACCGCAGCAGATTGCTTATATAATGTAGCAGAGTCCTTAAATAATGCAACAGAGTCCTTAAATAATGCAGCAGAGTCCTTAAATAATGCAACAAAGTCCATAAACAATGCAGCCGAGTCCTTAAATAATACAGCAAAGTCCTTAAATAATGCAGCAGAGTCGTTAAGTAATGCAGCAAATTACTTAATGCAGCAGTGTCCTTAAATAATGCAACAAAGTCCATAAATAATGAAGCAAAGTCCTTAAATAATGCAGCAGAGTCCTTAAATACCGCAGCAGAGACCTTAAATAATGCAAGAAAGTCCCTAAATAATGCAGTAGAGTCCTTAAATCCTGAAGCAGAGTCCTAAAATAATGCAGCTAATTCCTTAAATAATGCAGTAGAGTCCTTAAATACCGCAGCAGAGTCCTTAAATAATTCAGCAAAGTCCTTAAATAATGCAGCAGAGTCCTTAAATTTTACAGCAGATTCCTTAAGTGCCACAGCAGAGTCCTTAAATACTGCAGCAGAGTGCTTAAATAATGCAGCAGAGTCCTTAAATAATGCAGCAAAGTCCTTAAATACTGAAGCAGAGTCCTTAAATATTGCAACAAAGTCCTAAAATAATGCAGCAGAGTCCTTAAATACCGCAGCAGAGTCGTTAAATATTGCAGCAAAGTACTTAAATAATGCAGCAGAGTCCTTACATAATGCAACAAATTCCTTAAATAATGCAGCAGAGTCCTTAAATACCACAGCTGATTACTTAAATAATTCAGCAAAGTCCTTAAATAATGCAGCACCGTCCTTAAATAATGCAGCAAAGTCCTTGAATACTGAAGCAGAGTCCTTAAATATTGCAAAAAAGCCCTAAAATAATGCAGCAGAATCCTTAAATACCGCAGCAGAGTCCTTAAATATTGCAGCAAAGTACTTAAATAATGCAGCAGAGTCCTTAAATAATGCAACAAAGTCCTTAAATAATGCAGCATAGTCCTTAACTAATGCAACAAAGTCTATAAATAATGCAGCAGAGTACTTAAATAATGCAGCAAAGTCCTTAAATAATGCAGCAGAGTCCTTAGATAATGCAACAATGTCCTTAAATACTGCAGCAGAGTCCTTAAATAACGCAGCAGAGTACTTAAATTATTCAGCAAAGTCCTTAAATAATGCAGCAGAGTCCTTAAATAATGCAGCAGAGTCCTCAAATGCTTCAGCAAAGTGAATACATAATGCAGCAGAGTCCTTAAATAATGCAACAAAGTCCTTAAATAATGCAGCAGAGTCCTTAAATACTGAAGCAGAGTCCTTAAATTTGCAGCAAAGTCCTTAAATACCGCAGCAGAGTCATTAAATAATGCAGCAAAGTCCTTAAATAATGCAGCAGAGTCCTTAAATACAGCAGCAGATTGCTTAAATAATGTAGCAGAGTCCTTAAATAATGCAACAGAGTCCTTAAATAATGCAGCAGAGTCCTTAAATAATGCAACATAGTTCTTAAATAATGCAGCAAAGTCCTTAAATAATGCAGCAGAGTCCTTAAATACCGCAGCAGATTGCTTATATAATGTAGCAGAGTCCTTAATTAATGCAACAGAGTCCTTAAATAATGCAGCAGAGTCCTCAAAAGCTTCAGAAGAGTCATTAAACAATGCAGCAGAGTCCTTAAATAATGTAGCAAATTCATTAAATAATGCAGCAGAGACCATAAATAATGCAACAAAGTCCTTAAATAATGCAACCGAGTCCTTAAATAATACAGCAAAGTCCTTAAATAATGCAGTAGAGTCCTTAAATAATGCAACAAAGTCCCTAAATAATGCAGCAGAGTCCTTAAATAATGCAGCAGAGTTATTAAATAATGCAGCAGAGTCCTTAAATAATACAGCAAATTCCTTAAATAATGCAGCAGAGTCCTTAAATAATGCAACAAAGTCCCTAAATAATGCAGCAGAGTCCTTAAATAATGAAGCAGAGTCCTTAAATAATGCAGCAAATTCCTTAAATAATGTAGCAGAGTCCTTAAAAAATGCAACAAAATCCTTAAATAATGCAGCAGAATCCTTAAATAATGCAGCAAAGTCCTTAAATAATGCAGCAGAGTCCTTAAATACTGAAGGAGAGTCCTTAAATAATGCAACAAAGGCCTTAAATAAAGCAGCAGAGTCCTTAAGTAATGCAACAGAGTTCTAAAATGCTTCAGCAGAGTCCTTAAATAATGCAACAAAGTCTTTAAATAATGCAGCAGAGTCCTTAAATACTGAAGCAGAGTCCTTAAATATTGCAGCAAAGTACTTAAATAATGCAGCAGAGTCCTTAAATAATGCAACAAAGTCCTTAAATAATGAAGCAGAGTCCTTAAATAATGCAACAAAGTCCTTAAATAATGAAGCAGAATCCTTAAATAATGCAACAAAGTCCTTAAGTAATAATGCAGAGTCCTTAAATACCGCAGCAGAGTCATTAAATAATGCAGCAAAGTCTTTAAATAATGCAGCAGAGTCCTTAAATACCGCAGCAGAGTGCTTAAATAATGCAGCAGAGTCCTTAAATAATGCAGCAGAGTTATTAAATAATGCAGCAGAGTCCTTAAATAATGCGGCAAATTCCTTAAATAATGCAGCAGAGTCCTTAAATAATGCAACAAAGTCCATAAATAATGCAGCAGAGTCATTAAATAATGCAGCAAAGTCCATAAATAATGCAGCAGAGTCCTTAAATATGGAGCAAATTCCTTAAATACTGCAGCAGAGTCCTTAAATAATGCAACAAAGTTCTAAAATAATGCAGCAGAGTCCTCAAAAGCTTCAGAAGAGTCATTAAATAATGCAGCAGAGTCCTTAAATAATGTAGCAAATTCATTAAATAATGCAGCAGAGACCTTAAATAATGCAACAAAGTCCTTAAATAATGCAGCCGAGTCCTTACATAATGCAACAAATTCCTTAAATAATGCAGCAGAGTCCTTAAATACCGCAGCCGATTACTTAAATAATTCAGCAAAGCCCTTAAATAATGCAGCAGAGTTCTTAAGTGCCACAGCAGAGTCCTTAAATACCGCAGCGGAGTGCTTAAATAATGCAGCAGAGTCCTTAAATAATGCAGCACCGTCCTTAAATAATGCAACAAAGTCTTTAAATAATGCAGCAGAGTCCTTAAATACTGAAGCAGAGTCCTTAAATATTGCAGCAAAGTACTTAAATAATGCAGCAGAGTCCTTAAATAATGCAACAAAGTCCTTAAATAATGAAGCAGAATCCTTAAATAATGCAACAAAGTCCTTAAGTAATAATGCAGAGTCCTTAAATACCGCAGCAGAGTCATTAAATAATGCAGCAAAGTCCTTAAATAATGAAGCAGAGTCCTTAAATACCGGAGCAGAGTGCTTAAATGATGCAGCAGGGTCCTTAAATAATGCAGCAGAGTTATTAAATAATGCAGCAGAGTCCTTAAATAATGCAGCAAATTCCTTAAATAATGCAGCAGAGTCCTTAAATAATGCAACAAAGTCCCTAAAAAATGCAGCAGAGTACTTAAATAATGAAGCAAATTCCTTAAATAATGTAGCAGAGTCCTTAAATAATGCAACAAAGTCCTTAAATAATGAAGCAGAATCCTTAAATAATGCAACAAAGTCCTTAAGTAATAATGCAGAGTTCTTAAATACAGCAGCAGAGTCATTAAATAATGCAGCAAAGTCCTTAAATAATGCAGCAGAGTCCTTAAATACCACATCAGAGTGCTTAAATAATGCAGCAGAGTCCTTAAATAATGCAGCAGAGTTATTAAATAATGCAGCAGAGTCCTTAAATAATGCAGCAGAGTTATTAAATAATGCAGCAGAGTTATTAAATAATGCAGCAGAGTCCTGAAATAATGCAGGAAATTCCTTAAATAATGCAGCAGAGTCCTTAAATAATGCAACAAAGTCCTTAAATAATGCAGCAGAGTCCTTAAATAATGCAGCAAAGTCCATAAATAATGCAGCAGAGTCCTTAAATACTGCAGCAGAGTCCTTAAATAATGCAACAAAGTCCTAAAATAATGCAGCAGAGTGCTTAAATACTGAAGCAGAGTCCTTAAATAATGCATCAGAGTCCTTAAATAATGCAACTAAGTCGTTAAATAATGCAGTAGAATCCTTAAATAATGCAGCAAAGTCATTGTAAAATGCAGCAGCGTCCTTAAATACTGAATCAGAGTCCTTAAATAATGCAGCAAAGTCCTTAAATAATGCAGCAGAGTCCTTAAATACTGCAGCAGAGTCCTTAAATAATGCAGCAGAGTCCTCAAATGCTTCCGCAAAGTCAATAAATAATGCAGCAGAGTCCTTAAATAATGCAGCAGAGTCCTTAAATAATGCAACAAAGTCCTTAAATAATGCAGCAGAGTCCTTAAATAATGCAGCACAGTCCTTAAATAATGCAGCAGAGTCCTTAAATAATGCAACAAAGTCATTAAATAATGCAGCAGAGTCCTTAAATACCGCAGCCGCGTACTTAAATAATTCAGCAAAGTCCTTAAATAATGCAGCAGAGTCCTTAAATAATGCAGCAGAGTCATTAAGTGCCGCAGCAGACTCCTTAAATACCGCAGCGGAGTGCTTAAATAATGCAGCACCGTTCTTAAATAATGCAGCAAAGTCTTAAATACTGAAGCAGAGTCCTTAAATATTGCAACAAAGTCCTAAAATAATGCAGCAGAATCCTTAAATACCACAGCAGAGTCCTTAAATATTGCAGCAAAGTACTTAAACAATGCAGCAGAGTCCTTAAATAATGCAACAAAGTCCTTCAATAATGCAGCATAGTCCTTAACTAATGCAACAAAGTCAATAAATAATGCAGCAGAGTCCTTAAATAATGCAGCAATGTCCTTAAATAATGCAGCAGAGTCCTTAGATAATGCAACAACGTCCTTAAATAATGCAGCAGAGTCCTTAAATACCGCAGCAGAGTCCTTAAATAATGCAACAAAGTCCTTAAGTAATGCAGCAGAGTCCTTAAATACTGAAGCAGAGTCCTTATCTTTGCAGCAAAGTCCTTAAATACCGCAGCAGAGTCATTAAATAATGCAGCAAAGTCCTTAAATAATGCAGCAGAGTCCTTAAATACCGCAGCAGATTGCTTAAATAATGTAGCAGAGTCCTTAAATAATGCAACATAGTTCTTAAATAATGCAGCAAAGTCCTTAAATTATGCAGTAGAGTCCTTAAATACCGCAGCAGATTGCTTATATAATGTAGCAGAGTCCTTAAATAATGCAACAGAGTCCTTAAATAATGCAGCAGAGTCCTCAAAAGCTTCAGAAGAGTCATTAAATAATGCAGCAGAGTCCTTAAATAATGTAGCAAATTCATTAAATAATGCAGCAGAGACCTTAAATAATGCAACAAAGTCCATAAACAATGCAGCCGAGTCCTTAAATAATACAGCAAAGTCCTTAAATAATGCAGCAGAGTCGTTAAGTAATGCAGCAAATTACTTAATGCAGCAGTGTCCTTAAATAATGCAACAAAGTCCATAAATAATGAAGCAAAGTCCTTAAATAATGCAGCAGAGTCCTTAAATACCGCAGCAGAGACCTTAAATAATGCAAGAAAGTCCCTAAATAATGCAGTAGAGTCCTTAAATCCTGAAGCAGAGTCCTAAAATAATGCAGCTAATTCCTTAAATAATGCAGTAGAGTCCTTAAATACCGCAGCAGAGTCCTTAAATAATTCAGCAAAGTCCTTAAATAAGGCAGCAGAGTCCTTAAATTTTACAGCAGATTCCTTAAGTGCCACAGCAGAGTCCTTAAATACTGCAGCAGAGTGCTTAAATAATGCAGCAGAGTCCTTAAATAATGCAGCAAAGTCCTTAAATACTGAAGCAGAGTCCTTAAATATTGCAACAAAGTCCTAAAATAATGCAGCAGAGTCCTTAAATACCGCAGCAGAGTCGTTAAATATTGCAGCAAAGTACTTAAATAATGCAGCAGAGTCCTTACATAATGCAACAAATTCCTTAAATAATGCAGCAGAGTCCTTAAATACCACAGCTGATTACTTAAATAATTCAGCAAAGTCCTTAAATAATGCAGCACCGTCCTTAAATAATGCAGCAAAGTCCTTGAATACTGAAGCAGAGTCCTTAAATATTGCAAAAAAGCCCTAAAATAATGCAGCAGAATCCTTAAATACCGCAGCAGAGTCCTTAAATATTGCAGCAAAGTACTTAAATAATGCAGCAGAGTCCTTAAATAATGCAACAAAGTCCTTAAATAATGCAGCATAGTCCTTAACTAATGCAACAAAGTCTATAAATAATGCAGCAGAGTACTTAAATAATGCAGCAAAGTCCTTAAATAATGCAGCAGAGTCCTTAGATAATGCAACAATGTCCTTAAATACTGCAGCAGAGTCCTTAAATAACGCAGCAGAGTACTTAAATAATTCAGCAAAGTCCTTAAATAATGCAGCAGAGTCCTTAAATAATGCAGCAGAGTCCTCAAATGCTTCAGCAAAGTGAATACATAATGCAGCAGAGTCCTTAAATAATGCAACAAAGTCCTTAAATAATGCAGCAGAGTCCTTAAATACTGAAGCAGAGTCCTTAAATTTGCAGCAAAGTCCTTAAATACCGCAGCAGAGTCATTAAATAATGCAGCAAAGTCCTTAAATAATGCAGCAGAGTCCTTAAATACAGCAGCAGATTGCTTAAATAATGTAGCAGAGTCCTTAAATAATGCAACAGAGTCCTTAAATAATGCAGCAGAGTCCTTAAATAATGCAACATAGTTCTTAAATAATGCAGCAAAGTCCTTAAATAATGCAGCAGAGTCCTTAAATACCGCAGCAGATTGCTTATATAATGTAGCAGAGTCCTTAATTAATGCAACAGAGTCCTTAAATAATGCAGCAGAGTCCTCAAAAGCTTCAGAAGAGTCATTAAACAATGCAGCAGAGTCCTTAAATAATGTAGCAAATTCATTAAATAATGCAGCAGAGACCATAAATAATGCAACAAAGTCCTTAAATAATGCAACCGAGTCCTTAAATAATACAGCAAAGTCCTTAAATAATGCAGTAGAGTCCTTAAATAATGCAACAAAGTCCCTAAATAATGCAGCAGAGTCCTTAAATAATGCAGCAGAGTTATTAAATAATGCAGCAGAGTCCTTAAATAATACAGCAAATTCCTTAAATAATGCAGCAGAGTCCTTAAATAATGCAACAAAGTCCCTAAATAATGCAGCAGAGTCCTTAAATAATGAAGCAGAGTCCTTAAATAATGCAGCAAATTCCTTAAATAATGTAGCAGAGTCCTTAAAAAATGCAACAAAATCCTTAAATAATGCAGCAGAATCCTTAAATAATGCAGCAAAGTCCTTAAATAATGCAGCAGAGTCCTTAAATACTGAAGGAGAGTCCTTAAATAATGCAACAAAGGCCTTAAATAAAGCAGCAGAGTCCTTAAGTAATGCAACAGAGTTCTAAAATGCTTCAGCAGAGTCCTTAAATAATGCAACAAAGTCTTTAAATAATGCAGCAGAGTCCTTAAATACTGAAGCAGAGTCCTTAAATATTGCAGCAAAGTACTTAAATAATGCAGCAGAGTCCTTAAATAATGCAACAAAGTCCTTAAATAATGAAGCAGAGTCCTTAAATAATGCAACAAAGTCCTTAAATAATGAAGCAGAATCCTTAAATAATGCAACAAAGTCCTTAAGTAATAATGCAGAGTCCTTAAATACCGCAGCAGAGTCATTAAATAATGCAGCAAAGTCTTTAAATAATGCAGCAGAGTCCTTAAATACCGCAGCAGAGTGCTTAAATAATGCAGCAGAGTCCTTAAATAATGCAGCAGAGTTATTAAATAATGCAGCAGAGTCCTTAAATAATGCGGCAAATTCCTTAAATAATGCAGCAGAGTCCTTAAATAATGCAACAAAGTCCATAAATAATGCAGCAGAGTCATTAAATAATGCAGCAAAGTCCATAAATAATGCAGCAGAGTCCTTAAATATGGAGCAAATTCCTTAAATACTGCAGCAGAGTCCTTAAATAATGCAACAAAGTTCTAAAATAATGCAGCAGAGTCCTCAAAAGCTTCAGAAGAGTCATTAAATAATGCAGCAGAGTCCTTAAATAATGTAGCAAATTCATTAAATAATGCAGCAGAGACCTTAAATAATGCAACAAAGTCCTTAAATAATGCAGCCGAGTCCTTACATAATGCAACAAATTCCTTAAATAATGCAGCAGAGTCCTTAAATACTGAAGCAGAGTCCTTAAATATTGCAGCAAAGTACTTAAATAATGCAGCAGAGTCCTTAAATAATGCAACAAAGTCCTTAAATAATGAAGCAGAATCCTTAAATAATGCAACAAAGTCCTTAAGTAATAATGCAGAGTCCTTAAATACCGCAGCAGAGTCATTAAATAATGCAGCAAAGTCCTTAAATAATGAAGCAGAGTCCTTAAATACCGGAGCAGAGTGCTTAAATGATGCAGCAGGGTCCTTAAATAATGCAGCAGAGTTATTAAATAATGCAGCAGAGTCCTTAAATAATGCAGCAAATTCCTTAAATAATGCAGCAGAGTCCTTAAATAATGCAACAAAGTCCCTAAAAAATGCAGCAGAGTACTTAAATAATGAAGCAAATTCCTTAAATAATGTAGCAGAGTCCTTAAATAATGCAACAAAGTCCTTAAATAATGAAGCAGAATCCTTAAATAATGCAACAAAGTCCTTAAGTAATAATGCAGAGTTCTTAAATACAGCAGCAGAGTCATTAAATAATGCAGCAAAGTCCTTAAATAATGCAGCAGAGTCCTTAAATACCACATCAGAGTGCTTAAATAATGCAGCAGAGTCCTTAAATAATGCAGCAGGGTTATTAAATAATGCAGCAGAGTCCTTAAATAATGCAGCAGAGTTATTAAATAATGCAGCAGAGTTATTAAATAATGCAGCAGAGTCCTGAAATAATGCAGGAAATTCCTTAAATAATGCAGCAGAGTCCTTAAATAATGCAACAAAGTCCTTAAATAATGCAGCAGAGTCCTTAAATAATGCAGCAAAGTCCATAAATAATGCAGCAGAGTCCTTAAATACTGCAGCAGAGTCCTTAAATAATGCAACAAAGTCCTAAAATAATGCAGCAGAGTGCTTAAATACTGAAGCAGAGTCCTTAAATAATGCATCAGAGTCCTTAAATAATGCAACTAAGTCGTTAAATAATGCAGTAGAATCCTTAAATAATGCAGCAAAGTCATTGTAAAATGCAGCAGCGTCCTTAAATACTGAATCAGAGTCCTTAAATAATGCAGCAAAGTCCTTAAATAATGCAGCAGAGTCCTTAAATACTGCAGCAGAGTCCTTAAATAATGCAGCAGAGTCCTCAAATGCTTCCGCAAAGTCAATAAATAATGCAGCAGAGTCCTTAAATAATGCAGCAGAGTCCTTAAATAATGCAACAAAGTCCTTAAATAATGCAGCAGAGTCCTTAAATAATGCAGCACAGTCCTTAAATAATGCAGCAGAGTCCTTAAATAATGCAACAAAGTCATTAAATAATGCAGCAGAGTCCTTAAATACCGCAGCCGCGTACTTAAATAATTCAGCAAAGTCCTTAAATAATGCAGCAGAGTCCTTAAATAATGCAGCAGAGTCATTAAGTGCCGCAGCAGACTCCTTAAATACCGCAGCGTAGTGCTTAAATAATGCAGCACCGTTCTTAAATAATGCAGCAAAGTCTTAAATACTGAAGCAGAGTCCTTAAATATTGCAACAAAGTCCTAAAATAATGCAGCAGAATCCTTAAATACCACAGCAGAGTCCTTAAATATTGCAGCAAAGTACTTAAATAATGCAGCAGAGTCCTTAAATAATGCAACAAAGTCCTTCAATAATGCAGCATAGTCCTTAACTAATGCAACAAAGTCAATAAATAATGCAGCAGAGTCCTTAAATAATGCAGCAATGTCCTTAAATAATGCAGCAGAGTCCTTAGATAATGCAACAACGTCCTTAAATAATGCAGCAGAGTCCTTAAATACCGCAGCAGAGTCCTTAAATAATGCAACAAAGTCCTTAAGTAATGCAGCAGAGTCCTTAAATACTGAAGCAGAGTCCTTATCTTTGCAGCAAAGTCCTTAAATACCGCAGCAGAGTCATTAAATAATGCAGCAAAGTCCTTAAATAATGCAGCAGAGTCCTTAAATACCGCAGCAGATTGCTTAAATAATGTAGCAGAGTCCTTAAATAATGCAACATAGTTCTTAAATAATGCAGCAAAGTCCTTAAATTATGCAGTAGAGTCCTTAAATACCGCAGCAGATTGCTTATATAATGTAGCAGAGTCCTTAAATAATGCAACAGAGTCCTTAAATAATGCAGCAGAGTCCTCAAAAGCTTCAGAAGAGTCATTAAATAATGCAGCAGAGTCCTTAAATAATGTAGCAAATTCATTAAATAATGCAGCAGAGACCTTAAATAATGCAACAAAGTCCATAAACAATGCAGCCGAGTCCTTAAATAATACAGCAAAGTCCTTAAATAATGCAGCAGAGTCGTTAAGTAATGCAGCAAATTACTTAATGCAGCAGTGTCCTTAAATAATGCAACAAAGTCCATAAATAATGAAGCAAAGTCCTTAAATAATGCAGCAGAGTCCTTAAATACCGCAGCAGAGACCTTAAATAATGCAAGAAAGTCCCTAAATAATGCAGTAGAGTCCTTAAATCCTGAAGCAGAGTCCTAAAATAATGCAGCTAATTCCTTAAATAATGCAGTAGAGTCCTTAAATACCACAGCAGAGTCCTTAAATAATTCAGCAAAGTCCTTAAATAATGCAGCAGAGTCCTTAAATTTTACAGCAGATTCCTTAAGTGCCACAGCAGAGTCCTTAAATACTGCAGCAGAGTGCTTAAATAATGCAGCAGAGTCCTTAAATAATGCAGCAAAGTCCTTAAATACTGAAGCAGAGTCCTTAAATATTGCAACAAAGTCCTAAAATAATGCAGCAGAGTCCTTAAATACCGCAGCAGAGTCGTTAAATATTGCAGCAAAGTACTTAAATAATGCAGCAGAGTCCTTACATAATGCAACAAATTCCTTAAATAATGCAGCAGAGTCCTTAAATACCACAGCTGATTACTTAAATAATTCAGCAAAGTCCTTAAATAATGCAGCACCGTCCTTAAATAATGCAGCAAAGTCCTTGAATACTGAAGCAGAGTCCTTAAATATTGCAAAAAAGCCCTAAAATAATGCAGCAGAATCCTTAAATACCGCAGCAGAGTCCTTAAATATTGCAGCAAAGTACTTAAATAATGCAGCAGAGTCCTTAAATAATGCAACAAAGTCCTTAAATAATGCAGCATAGTCCTTAACTAATGCAACAAAGTCTATAAATAATGCAGCAGAGTACTTAAATAATGCAGCAAAGTCCTTAAATAATGCAGCAGAGTCCTTAGATAATGCAACAATGTCCTTAAATACTGCAGCAGAGTCCTTAAATAACGCAGCAGAGTACTTAAATAATTCAGCAAAGTCCTTAAATAATGCAGCAGAGTCCTTAAATAATGCAGCAGAGTCCTCAAATGCTTCAGCAAAGTGAATACATAATGCAGCAGAGTCCTTAAATAATGCAACAAAGTCCTTAAATAATGCAGCAGAGTCCTTAAATACTGAAGCAGAGTCCTTAAATTTGCAGCAAAGTCCTTAAATACCGCAGCAGAGTCATTAAATAATGCAGCAAAGTCCTTAAATAATGCAGCAGAGTCCTTAAATACAGCAGCAGATTGCTTAAATAATGTAGCAGAGTCCTTAAATAATGCAACAGAGTCCTTAAATAATGCAGAAGAGTCCTTAAATAATGCAACATAGTTCTTAAATAATGCAGCAAAGTCCTTAAATAATGCAGCAGAGTCCTTAAATACCGCAGCAGATTGCTTATATAATGTAGCAGAGTCCTTAATTAATGCAACAGAGTCCTTAAATAATGCAGCAGAGTCCTCAAAAGCTTCAGAAGAGTCATTAAACAATGCAGCAGAGTCCTTAAATAATGTAGCAAATTCATTAAATAATGCAGCAGAGACCATAAATAATCCAACAAAGTCCTTAAATAATGCAACCGAGTCCTTAAATAATACAGCAAAGTCCTTAAATAATGCAGTAGAGTCCTTAAATAATGCAACAAAGTCCCTAAATAATGCAGCAGAGTCCTTAAATAATTAAGCAAATTCCTTAAATAATGTAGCAGAGTCCTTAAAAAATGCAACAAAATCCTTAAATAATGCAACAAAGTCCTTAAATAATGCAGCAGAGTCCTTAAATAATGCAACAGAGCTCTAAAATGCTTCAGCAGAGTCATTAAATAATGCAGCAGAGTCCTTAAATAATGCAGCAGAGTCCTTAAATAATGCAACAAAGTCTTTAAATAATGCAGCAGAGTCCTTAAATACTGAAGCAAATTCCTTAAATAATGTAGCAGAGTCCTTAAATAATGCAACAAAGTCCTTAAATAATGAAGCAGAATCCTTAAATAATGCAACAAAGTCCTTAAGTAATAATGCAGAGTTCTTAAATACAGCAGCAGAGTCATTAAATAATGCAGCAAAGTCCTTAAATAATGCAGCAGAGTCCTTAAATACCACATCAGAGTGCTTAAATAATGCAGCAGAGTCCTTAAATAATGCAGCAGAGTTATTAAATAATGCAGCAGAGTCCTTAAATAATGCAGCAGAGTTATTAAATAATGCAGCAGAGTTATTAAATAATGCAGCAGAGTCCTGAAATAATGCAGGAAATTCCTTAAATAATGCAGCAGAGTCCTTAAATAATGCAACAAAGTCCTTAAATAATGCAGCAGAGTCCTTAAATAATGCAGCAAAGTCCATAAATAATGCAGCAGAGTCCTTAAATACTGCAGCAGAGTCCTTAAATAATGCAACAAAGTCCTAAAATAATGCAGCAGAGTGCTTAAATACTGAAGCAGAGTCCTTAAATAATGCATCAGAGTCCTTAAATAATGCAACTAAGTCGTTAAATAATGCAGTAGAATCCTTAAATAATGCAGCAAAGTCATTGTAAAATGCAGCAGCGTCCTTAAATACTGAATCAGAGTCCTTAAATAATGCAGCAAAGTCCTTAAATAATGCAGCAGAGTCCTTAAATACTGCAGCAGAGTCCTTAAATAATGCAGCAGAGTCCTCAAATGCTTCCGCAAAGTCAATAAATAATGCAGCAGAGTCCTTAAATAATGCAGCAGAGTCCTTAAATAATGCAACAAAGTCCTTAAATAATGCAGCAGAGTCCTTAAATAATGCAGCACAGTCCTTAAATAATGCAGCAGAGTCCTTAAATACTGAAGGAGAGTCCTTAAATAATGCAACAAAGGCCTTAAATAAAGCAGCAGAGTCCTTAAGTAATGCAACAGAGTTCTAAAATGCTTCAGCAGAGTCCTTAAATAATGCAGCAGAGTCCTTAAATAATGCAACAAAGTCTTTAAATAATGCAGCAGAGTCCTTAAATACTGAAGCAGAGTCCTTAAATATTGCAGCAAAGTACTTAAATAATGCAGCAGAGTCCTTAAATAATGCAACAAAGTCCTTAAATAATGAAGCAGAGTCCTTAAATAATGCAACAAAGTCCTTAAATAATGAAGCAGAATCCTTAAATAATGCAACAAAGTCCTTAAGTAATAATGCAGAGTCCTTAAATACCGCAGCAGAGTCATTAAATAATGCAGCAAAGTCTTTAAATAATGCAGCAGAGTCCTTAAATACCGCAGCAGAGTGCTTAAATAATGCAGCAGAGTCCTTAAATAATGCAGCAGAGTTATTAAATAATGCAGCAGAGTCCTTAAATAATGCGGCAAATTCCTTAAATAATGCAGCAGAGTCCTTAAATAATGCAACAAAGTCCATAAATAATGCAGCAGAGTCATTAAATAATGCAGCAAAGTCCATAAATAATGCAGCAGAGTCCTTAAATATGGAGCAAATTCCTTAAATACTGCAGCAGAGTCCTTAAATAATGCAACAAAGTTCTAAAATAATGCAGCAGAGTCCTCAAAAGCTTCAGAAGAGTCATTAAATAATGCAGCAGAGTCCTTAAATAATGTAGCAAATTCATTAAATAATGCAGCAGAGACCTTAAATAATGCAACAAAGTCCTTAAATAATGCAGCCGAGTCCTTACATAATGCAACAAATTCCTTAAATAATGCAGCAGAGTCCTTAAATACTGAAGCAGAGTCCTTAAATATTGCAGCAAAGTACTTAAATAATGCAGCAGAGTCCTTAAATAATGCAACAAAGTCCTTAAATAATGAAGCAGAATCCTTAAATAATGCAACAAAGTCCTTAAGTAATAATGCAGAGTCCTTAAATACCGCAGCAGAGTCATTAAATAATGCAGCAAAGTCCTTAAATAATGAAGCAGAGTCCTTAAATACCGGAGCAGAGTGCTTAAATGATGCAGCAGGGTCCTTAAATAATGCAGCAGAGTTATTAAATAATGCAGCAGAGTCCTTAAATAATGCAGCAAATTCCTTAAATAATGCAGCAGAGTCCTTAAATAATGCAACAAAGTCCCTAAAAAATGCAGCAGAGTACTTAAATAATGAAGCAAATTCCTTAAATAATGTAGCAGAGTCCTTAAATAATGCAACAAAGTCCTTAAATAATGAAGCAGAATCCTTAAATAATGCAACAAAGTCCTTAAGTAATAATGCAGAGTTCTTAAATACAGCAGCAGAGTCATTAAATAATGCAGCAAAGTCCTTAAATAATGCAGCAGAGTCCTTAAATACCACATCAGAGTGCTTAAATAATGCAGCAGAGTCCTTAAATAATGCAGCAGAGTTATTAAATAATGCAGCAGAGTCCTTAAATAATGCAGAAGAGTTATTAAATAATGCAGCAGAGTTATTAAATAATGCAGCAGAGTCCTGAAATAATGCAGGAAATTCCTTAAATAATGCAGCAGAGTCCTTAAATAATGCAACAAAGTCCTTAAATAATGCAGCAGAGTCCTTAAATAATGCAGCAAAGTCCATAAATAATGCAGCAGAGTCCTTAAATACTGCAGCAGAGTCCTTAAATAATGCAACAAAGTCCTAAAATAATGCAGCAGAGTGCTTAAATACTGAAGCAGAGTCCTTAAATAATGCATCAGAGTCCTTAAATAATGCAACTAAGTCGTTAAATAATGCAGTAGAATCCTTAAATAATGCAGCAAAGTCATTGTAAAATGCAGCAGCGTCCTTAAATACTGAATCAGAGTCCTTAAATAATGCAGCAAAGTCCTTAAATAATGCAGCAGAGTCCTTAAATACTGCAGCAGAGTCCTTAAATAATGCAGCAGAGTCCTCAAATGCTTCCGCAAAGTCAATAAATAATGCAGCAGAGTCCTTAAATAATGCAGCAGAGTCCTTAAATAATGCAACAAAGTCCTTAAATAATGCAGCAGAGTCCTTAAATAATGCAGCACAGTCCTTAAATAATGCAGCAGAGTCCTTAAATAATGCAACAAAGTCATTAAATAATGCAGCAGAGTCCTTAAATACCGCAGCCGCGTACTTAAATAATTCAGCAAAGTCCTTAAATAATGCAGCAGAGTCCTTAAATAATGCAGCAGAGTCATTAAGTGCCGCAGCAGACTCCTTAAATACCGCAGCGTAGTGCTTAAATAATGCAGCACCGTTCTTAAATAATGCAGCAAAGTCTTAAATACTGAAGCAGAGTCCTTAAATATTGCAACAAAGTCCTAAAATAATGCAGCAGAATCCTTAAATACCACAGCAGAGTCCTTAAATATTGCAGCAAAGTACTTAAATAATGCAGCAGAGTCCTTAAATAATGCAACAAAGTCCTTCAATAATGCAGCATAGTCCTTAACTAATGCAACAAAGTCAATAAATAATGCAGCAGAGTCCTTAAATAATGCAGCAATGTCCTTAAATAATGCAGCAGAGTCCTTAGATAATGCAACAACGTCCTTAAATAATGCAGCAGAGTCCTTAAATACCGCAGCAGAGTCCTTAAATAATGCAACAAAGTCCTTAAGTAATGCAGCAGAGTCCTTAAATACTGAAGCAGAGTCCTTATCTTTGCAGCAAAGTCCTTAAATACCGCAGCAGAGTCATTAAATAATGCAGCAAAGTCCTTAAATAATGCAGCAGAGTCCTTAAATACCGCAGCAGATTGCTTAAATAATGTAGCAGAGTCCTTAAATAATGCAACATAGTTCTTAAATAATGCAGCAAAGTCCTTAAATTATGCAGTAGAGTCCTTAAATACCGCAGCAGATTGCTTATATAATGTAGCAGAGTCCTTAAATAATGCAACAGAGTCCTTAAATAATGCAGCAGAGTCCTCAAAAGCTTCAGAAGAGTCATTAAATAATGCAGCAGAGTCCTTAAATAATGTAGCAAATTCATTAAATAATGCAGCAGAGACCTTAAATAATGCAACAAAGTCCATAAACAATGCAGCCGAGTCCTTAAATAATACAGCAAAGTCCTTAAATAATGCAGCAGAGTCGTTAAGTAATGCAGCAAATTACTTAATGCAGCAGTGTCCTTAAATAATGCAACAAAGTCCATAAATAATGAAGCAAAGTCCTTAAATAATGCAGCAGAGTCCTTAAATACCGCAGCAGAGACCTTAAATAATGCAAGAAAGTCCCTAAATAATGCAGTAGAGTCCTTAAATCCTGAAGCAGAGTCCTAAAATAATGCAGCTAATTCCTTAAATAATGCAGTAGAGTCCTTAAATACCACAGCAGAGTCCTTAAATAATTCAGCAAAGTCCTTAAATAATGCAGCAGAGTCCTTAAATTTTACAGCAGATTCCTTAAGTGCCACAGCAGAGTCCTTAAATACTGCAGCAGAGTGCTTAAATAATGCAGCAGAGTCCTTAAATAATGCAGCAAAGTCCTTAAATACTGAAGCAGAGTCCTTAAATATTGCAACAAAGTCCTAAAATAATGCAGCAGAGTCCTTAAATACCGCAGCAGAGTCGTTAAATATTGCAGCAAAGTACTTAAATAATGCAGCAGAGTCCTTACATAATGCAACAAATTCCTTAAATAATGCAGCAGAGTCCTTAAATACCACAGCTGATTACTTAAATAATTCAGCAAAGTCCTTAAATAATGCAGCACCGTCCTTAAATAATGCAGCAAAGTCCTTGAATACTGAAGCAGAGTCCTTAAATATTGCAAAAAAGCCCTAAAATAATGCAGCAGAATCCTTAAATACCGCAGCAGAGTCCTTAAATATTGCAGCAAAGTACTTAAATAATGCAGCAGAGTCCTTAAATAATGCAACAAAGTCCTTAAATAATGCAGCATAGTCCTTAACTAATGCAACAAAGTCTATAAATAATGCAGCAGAGTACTTAAATAATGCAGCAAAGTCCTTAAATAATGCAGCAGAGTCCTTAGATAATGCAACAATGTCCTTAAATACTGCAGCAGAGTCCTTAAATAACGCAGCAGAGTACTTAAATAATTCAGCAAAGTCCTTAAATAATGCAGCAGAGTCCTTAAATAATGCAGCAGAGTCCTCAAATGCTTCAGCAAAGTGAATACATAATGCAGCAGAGTCCTTAAATAATGCAACAAAGTCCTTAAATAATGCAGCAGAGTCCTTAAATACTGAAGCAGAGTCCTTAAATTTGCAGCAAAGTCCTTAAATACCGCAGCAGAGTCATTAAATAATGCAGCAAAGTCCTTAAATAATGCAGCAGAGTCCTTAAATACAGCAGCAGATTGCTTAAATAATGTAGCAGAGTCCTTAAATAATGCAACAGAGTCCTTAAATAATGCAGAAGAGTCCTTAAATAATGCAACATAGTTCTTAAATAATGCAGCAAAGTCCTTAAATAATGCAGCAGAGTCCTTAAATACCGCAGCAGATTGCTTATATAATGTAGCAGAGTCCTTAATTAATGCAACAGAGTCCTTAAATAATGCAGCAGAGTCCTCAAAAGCTTCAGAAGAGTCATTAAACAATGCAGCAGAGTCCTTAAATAATGTAGCAAATTCATTAAATAATGCAGCAGAGACCATAAATAATGCAACAAAGTCCTTAAATAATGCAACCGAGTCCTTAAATAATACAGCAAAGTCCTTAAATAATGCAGTAGAGTCCTTAAATAATGCAACAAAGTCCCTAAATAATGCAGCAGAGTCCTTAAATAATTAAGCAAATTCCTTAAATAATGTAGCAGAGTCCTTAAAAAATGCAACAAAATCCTTAAATAATGCAACAAAGTCCTTAAATAATGCAGCAGAGTCCTTAAATAATGCAACAGAGCTCTAAAATGCTTCAGCAGAGTCATTAAATAATGCAGCAGAGTCCTTAAATAATGCAGCAGAGTCCTTAAATAATGCAACAAAGTCTTTAAATAATGCAGCAGAGTCCTTAAATACTGAAGCAGAGTCCTTAAATATTGCAGCAAAGTGCTTAAATAATGCAGCAGAGTCCTTAAATAATGCAACAAAGTCCTTAAATAATGAAGCAGAATCCTTAAATAATGCAACAAAGTCCTTAAGTAATAATGCAGAGTCCTTAAATACCTCAGCAGAGTCATTAAATAATGCAGCAAAGTCCTTAAATAATGTAGCAGAGTCCTTAAATACCGCAGCAGATTTCTTAAATAATGCAGCAGAGTCCTTAAATAATGCAGCTGAGTTATTAAATAATGCAGCAGAGTCCTTAAATAATGCAGCAAATTCCTTAAATAATACAGCAGAGTCCTTAAATAATGCAACAAAGTTCTTAAATAATGCAGCAGAGTCATTAAATAATGCAGCAAAGTCCATAAATAATGCAGCAGAGTCCTTAAATACTGAAGCAGAGTCCTTATCTTTGCAGCAAAGTCCTTAAATACCGCAGCAGAGTCATTAAATAATGCAGCAAAGTCCTTAAATAATGCAGCAGAGTCCTTAAATACCACAGCAGATTGCTTAAATAATGTAGCAGAGTCCTTAAATAATGCAACAGAGTCCTTAAATAATGCAGCAGAGTCCTTAAATAATGCAACAAAGTCATTAAATAATGCAGCAGAGTCCTTAAATACTGAAGCAGAGTCCTTAAATATTGCAGCAAAGTCCTTAAAAAATGCAGCAGAGTCCTTAAATACTGAAGCAGTGTCCTTAAATATTGCAGCAAAGTACTTAAATAATGCAGCAGAGTCCTTAAATAATGCAACAAAGTCCTTAAATAATGAAGCAGAATCCTTAAATAATGCAACAAAGTCCTTAAGTAATAATGCAGAGCCCTTAAATACAGCAGCAGAGTCATTAAATAATGCAGCAAAGTCCTTAAATAATGCAGCAGAGTCCTTAAATACCGCAGCAGAGTGCTTAAATAATGCAGCAGAGTCCTTAAATAATGCAGCAGAGTTATTAAATAATGCAGCAGAGTCCTTAAATAATGCAGCAAATTCCTTAAATAATGCAGCAGAGTCCTTAAATAATGCAACAAAGTCCCTAAATAATGTAGCAGAGTCCTTAAATAATGAAGCAGAGTCCTTAAATAATGCAGCAAATTCCTTAAATAATGTAGCAGAGTCCTTAAAAAATGCAACAAAATCCTTAAATAATGCAGCAGAATCCTTCAATAATGCAGCAAAGTCCTTAAATAATGCAGCAGAGTCCTTAAATACTGAAGCAGAGTCCATAAATAATGCAACAAAGGCCTTAAATAATGCAGCAGAGTCCTTAAGTAATGCAACAGAGTTCTAAAATGCTTCAGCAGAGTCCTTAAATAATGCAGCAGAGTCCTTAAATAATGCAACAAAGTCTTTAAATAATGCAGTAGAGTCCTTAATTACTGAAGCAGAGTCCTTAAATATTGCAGCAAAGTACTTAAATAATGCAGCAGAGTCCTTAAATAATGCAACAAAGTCCTTAAATAATGAAGCAGAGTCCTTAAATAATGCAACAAAGTCCTTAAATAATGAAGCAGAATCCTTAAATAATGCAACAAAGTCCTTAAGTAATAATGCAGAGTCCTTAAATACCGCAGCAGAGTCATTAAATAATGCAGCAAAGTCCTTAAATAATGCAGCAGAGTCCTTAAATACCGCAGCAGAGTGCTTAAATAATGCAGCAGAGTCCTTAAATAATGCAGCAGAGTTATTAAATAATGCAGCAGAGTCCTTAAATAATGCGTCAAATTCCTTAAATAATGCAGCAGAGTCCTTAAATAATGCAACAAAGTCCATAAATAATGCAGCAGAGTCATTAAATAATGCAGCAAAGTCCATAAAAATGCAGCAGAGTCCTTAAATATGGAGCAAATTCCTTAAATACTGCAGCAGAGTCCTTAAATAATGCAACAAAGTTCTAAAATAATGCAGCAGAGTCCTCAAAAGCTTCAGAAGAGTCATTAAATAATGCAGCAGAGTCCTTAAATAATGTAGCAAATTCATTAAATAATGCAGCAGAGACCTTAAATAATGCAACAAAGTCCTTAAATAATGCAGCCGAGTCCTTCCATAATGCAACAAATTCCTTAAATAATGCAGCAGAGTCCTTAAATACCGCAGCCGATTACTTAAATAATTCAGCAATGTCCTTAAATAATGCAGCAGAGTTCTTAAGTGCCACAGCAGAGTCCTTAAATACCGCAGCGGAGTGCTTAAATAATGCAGCAGAGTCCTTAAATAATGCAGCACCGTCCTTAAATAATGCAACAAAGTCTTAAAATAATGCAGCAGAGTCCTTAAATACTGAAGCAGAGTCCTTAAATATTGCAGCAAAGTACTTAAATAATGCAGCAGAGTCCTTAAATAATGCAACAAAGTCCTTAAATAATGAAGCAGAATCCTTAAATAATGCAACAAAGTCCTTAAGTAATAATGCAGAGTCCTTAAATACCGCAGCAGAGTCATTAAATAATGCAGCAAAGTCCTTAAATAATGCAGCAGAGTCCTTAAATACCGGAGCAGAGTGCTTAAATCATGCAGCAGGGTCCTTAAATGATGCAGCAGAGTTATTAAATAATGCAGCAGAGTCCTTAAATAATGCAGCAAATTCCTTAAATAATGCAGCAGAGTCCTTAAATAATGCAACAAAGTCCCTAAAAAATGCAGCAGAGTCCTTAAATAATGAAGCAAATTCCTTAAATAATGTAGCAGAGTCCTTAAATAATGCAACAAAGTCCTTAAATAATGAAGCAGAATTCTTAAATAATGCAACAAAGTCCTTAAGTAATAATGCAGAGTCCTTAAATACAGCAGCAGTCATTAAATAATGCAGCAAAGTCCTTAAATAATGCAGCAGAATCCTTAAATACCGCAGCAGAGTGCTTAAATAATGCAGCAGAGTCCTTAAATAATGCAGCAGAGTTATTAAATAATGCAGCAGAGTCCTTAAATAATGCAGCAGAGTTATTAAATAATGCAGCAGAGTTATTAAATAATGCAGCAGAGTCCTGAAATAATGCAGGAAATTCCTTAAATAATGCAGCAGAGTCCTTAAATAATGCAACAAAGTCCTTAAATAATGCAGCAGAGTCCTTAAATAATGCAGCAAAGTCCATAAATAATGCAGCAGAGTCCTTAAATACTGCAGCAGAGTCCTTAAATAATGCAACAAAGTCCTAAAATAATGCAGCAGAGTGCTTAAATACTGAAGCAGAGTCCTTAAATAATGCATCAGAGTCCTTAAATAATGCAACTAAGTCGTTAAATAATGCAGTAGAATCCTTAAATAATGCAGCAAAGTCATTGTAAAATGCAGCAGCGTCCTTAAATACTGAATCAGAGTCCTTAAATAATGCAGCAAAGTCCTTAAATAATGCAGCAGAGTCCTTAAATACTGCAGCAGAGTCCTTAAATAATGCAGCAGAGTCCTCAAATGCTTCCGCAAAGTCAATAAATAATGCAGCAGAGTCCTTAAATAATGCAGCAGAGTCCTTAAATAATGCAACAAAGTCCTTAAATAATGCAGCAGAGTCCTTAAATAATGCAGCACAGTCCTTAAATAATGCAGCAGAGTCCTTAAATAATGCAACAAAGTCATTAAATAATGCAGCAGAGTCCTTAAATACCGCAGCCGCGTACTTAAATAATTCAGCAAAGTCCTTAAATAATGCAGCAGAGTCCTTAAATAATGCAGCAGAGTCATTAAGTGCCGCAGCAGACTCCTTAAATACCGCAGCGTAGTGCTTAAATAATGCAGCACCGTTCTTAAATAATGCAGCAAAGTCTTAAATACTGAAGCAGAGTCCTTAAATATTGCAACAAAGTCCTAAAATAATGCAGCAGAATCCTTAAATACCACAGCAGAGTCCTTAAATATTGCAGCAAAGTACTTAAATAATGCAGCAGAGTCCTTAAATAATGCAACAAAGTCCTTCAATAATGCAGCATAGTCCTTAACTAATGCAACAAAGTCAATAAATAATGCAGCAGAGTCCTTAAATAATGCAGCAATGTCCTTAAATAATGCAGCAGAGTCCTTAGATAATGCAACAACGTCCTTAAATAATGCAGCAGAGTCCTTAAATACCGCAGCAGAGTCCTTAAATAATGCAACAAAGTCCTTAAGTAATGCAGCAGAGTCCTTAAATACTGAAGCAGAGTCCTTATCTTTGCAGCAAAGTCCTTAAATACCGCAGCAGAGTCATTAAATAATGCAGCAAAGTCCTTAAATAATGCAGCAGAGTCCTTAAATACCGCAGCAGATTGCTTAAATAATGTAGCAGAGTCCTTAAATAATGCAACATAGTTCTTAAATAATGCAGCAAAGTCCTTAAATTATGCAGTAGAGTCCTTAAATACCGCAGCAGATTGCTTATATAATGTAGCAGAGTCCTTAAATAATGCAACAGAGTCCTTAAATAATGCAGCAGAGTCCTCAAAAGCTTCAGAAGAGTCATTAAATAATGCAGCAGAGTCCTTAAATAATGTAGCAAATTCATTAAATAATGCAGCAGAGACCTTAAATAATGCAACAAAGTCCATAAACAATGCAGCCGAGTCCTTAAATAATACAGCAAAGTCCTTAAATAATGCAGCAGAGTCGTTAAGTAATGCAGCAAATTACTTAATGCAGCAGTGTCCTTAAATAATGCAACAAAGTCCATAAATAATGAAGCAAAGTCCTTAAATAATGCAGCAGAGTCCTTAAATACCGCAGCAGAGACCTTAAATAATGCAAGAAAGTCCCTAAATAATGCAGTAGAGTCCTTAAATCCTGAAGCAGAGTCCTAAAATAATGCAGCTAATTCCTTAAATAATGCAGTAGAGTCCTTAAATACCACAGCAGAGTCCTTAAATAATTCAGCAAAGTCCTTAAATAATGCAGCAGAGTCCTTAAATTTTACAGCAGATTCCTTAAGTGCCACAGCAGAGTCCTTAAATACTGCAGCAGAGTGCTTAAATAATGCAGCAGAGTCCTTAAATAATGCAGCAAAGTCCTTAAATACTGAAGCAGAGTCCTTAAATATTGCAACAAAGTCCTAAAATAATGCAGCAGAGTCCTTAAATACCGCAGCAGAGTCGTTAAATATTGCAGCAAAGTACTTAAATAATGCAGCAGAGTCCTTACATAATGCAACAAATTCCTTAAATAATGCAGCAGAGTCCTTAAATACCACAGCTGATTACTTAAATAATTCAGCAAAGTCCTTAAATAATGCAGCACCGTCCTTAAATAATGCAGCAAAGTCCTTGAATACTGAAGCAGAGTCCTTAAATATTGCAAAAAAGCCCTAAAATAATGCAGCAGAATCCTTAAATACCGCAGCAGAGTCCTTAAATATTGCAGCAAAGTACTTAAATAATGCAGCAGAGTCCTTAAATAATGCAACAAAGTCCTTAAATAATGCAGCATAGTCCTTAACTAATGCAACAAAGTCTATAAATAATGCAGCAGAGTACTTAAATAATGCAGCAAAGTCCTTAAATAATGCAGCAGAGTCCTTAGATAATGCAACAATGTCCTTAAATACTGCAGCAGAGTCCTTAAATAACGCAGCAGAGTACTTAAATAATTCAGCAAAGTCCTTAAATAATGCAGCAGAGTCCTTAAATAATGCAGCAGAGTCCTCAAATGCTTCAGCAAAGTGAATACATAATGCAGCAGAGTCCTTAAATAATGCAACAAAGTCCTTAAATAATGCAGCAGAGTCCTTAAATACTGAAGCAGAGTCCTTAAATTTGCAGCAAAGTCCTTAAATACCGCAGCAGAGTCATTAAATAATGCAGCAAAGTCCTTAAATAATGCAGCAGAGTCCTTAAATACAGCAGCAGATTGCTTAAATAATGTAGCAGAGTCCTTAAATAATGCAACAGAGTCCTTAAATAATGCAGAAGAGTCCTTAAATAATGCAACATAGTTCTTAAATAATGCAGCAAAGTCCTTAAATAATGCAGCAGAGTTCTTAAATACCGCAGCAGATTGCTTATATAATGTAGCAGAGTCCTTAATTAATGCAACAGAGTCCTTAAATAATGCAGCAGAGTCCTCAAAAGCTTCAGAAGAGTCATTAAACAATGCAGCAGAGTCCTTAAATAATGTAGCAAATTCATTAAATAATGCAGCAGAGACCATAAATAATGCAACAAAGTCCTTAAATAATGCAACCGAGTCCTTAAATAATACAGCAAAGTCCTTAAATAATGCAGTAGAGTCCTTAAATAATGCAACAAAGTCCCTAAATAATGCAGCAGAGTCCTTAAATAATTCAGCAAATTCCTTAAATAATGTAGCAGAGTCCTTAAAAAATGCAACAAAATCCTTAAATAATGCAACAAAGTCCTTAAATAATGCAGCAGAGTCCTTAAATAATGCAACAGAGCTCTAAAATGCTTCAGCAGAGTCATTAAATAATGCAGCAGAGTCCTTAAATAATGCAGCAGAGTCCTTAAATAATGCAACAAAGTCTTTAAATAATGCAGCAGAGTCCTTAAATACTGAAGCAGAGTCCTTAAATATTGCAGCAAAGTGCTTAAATAATGCAGCAGAGTCCTTAAATAATGCAACAAAGTCCTTAAATAATGAAGCAGAATCCTTAAATAATGCAACAAAGTCCTTAAGTAATAATGCAGAGTCCTTAAATACCTCAGCAGAGTCATTAAATAATGCAGCAAAGTCCTTAAATAATGTAGCAGAGTCCTTAAATACCGCAGCAGATTTCTTAAATAATGCAGCAGAGTCCTTAAATAATGCAGCTGAGTTATTAAATAATGCAGCAGAGTCCTTAAATAATGCAGCAAATTCCTTAAATAATACAGCAGAGTCCTTAAATAATGCAACAAAGTTCTTAAATAATGCAGCAGAGTCATTAAATAATGCAGCAAAGTCCATAAATAATGCAGCAGAGTCCTTAAATACTGAAGCAGAGTCCTTATCTTTGCAGCAAAGTCCTTAAATACCGCAGCAGAGTCATTAAATAATGCAGCAAAGTCCTTAAATAATGCAGCAGAGTCCTTAAATACCACAGCAGATTGCTTAAATAATGTAGCAGAGTCCTTAAATAATGCAACAGAGTCCTTAAATAATGCAGCAGAGTCCTTAAATAATGCAACAAAGTCATTAAATAATGCAGCAGAGTCCTTAAATACTGAAGCAGAGTCCTTAAATATTGCAGCAAAGTCCTTAAAAAATGCAGCAGAGTCCTTAAATACTGAAGCAGAGTCCTTAAATATTGCAGCAAAGTACTTAAATAATGCAGCAGAGTCCTTAAATAATGCAACAAAGTCCTTAAATAATGAAGCAGAATCCTTAAATAATGCAACAAAGTCCTTAAGTAATAATGCAGAGCCCTTAAATACAGCAGCAGAGTCATTAAATAATGCAGCAAAGTCCTTAAATAATGCAGCAGAGTCCTTAAATACCGCAGCAGAGTGCTTAAATAATGCAGCAGAGTCCTTAAATAATGCAGCAGAGTTATTAAATAATGCAGCAGAGTCCTTAAATAATGCAGCAAATTCCTTAAATAATGCAGCAGAGTCCTTAAATAATGCAACAAAGTCCCTAAATAATGTAGCAGAGTCCTTAAATAATGAAGCAGAGTCCTTAAATAATGCAGCAAATTCCTTAAATAATGTAGCAGAGTCCTTAAAAAATGCAACAAAATCCTTAAATAATGCAGCAGAATCCTTCAATAATGCAGCAAAGTCCTTAAATAATGCAGCAGAGTCCTTAAATACTGAAGCAGAGTCCATAAATAATG
Organism: Phyllobates terribilis; assembly: GCF_046119375.1. NCBI lineage: Eukaryota > Metazoa > Chordata > Amphibia > Anura > Dendrobatidae > Phyllobates > Phyllobates terribilis. The sequence goes on along the minus strand of NW_027362840.1, from coordinate 3,292,615 downwards.
CAACAAAGGCCTTAAATAATGCAGCAGAGTCCTTAAGTAATGCAACAGAGTTCTAAAATGCTTCAGCAGAGTCCTTAAATAATGCAGCAGAGTCCTTAAATAATGCAACAAAGTCTTTAAATAATGCAGTAGAGTCCTTAATTACTGAAGCAGAGTCCTTAAATATTGCAGCAAAGTACTTAAATAATGCAGCAGAGTCCTTAAATAATGCAACAAAGTCCTTAAATAATGAAGCAGAGTCCTTAAATAATGCAACAAAGTCCTTAAATAATGAAGCAGAATCCTTAAATAATGCAACAAAGTCCTTAAGTAATAATGCAGAGTCCTTAAATACCGCAGCAGAGTCATTAAATAATGCAGCAAAGTCCTTAAATAATGCAGCAGAGTCCTTAAATACCGCAGCAGAGTGCTTAAATAATGCAGCAGAGTCCTTAAATAATGCAGCAGAGTTATTAAATAATGCAGCAGAGTCCTTAAATAATGCGTCAAATTCCTTAAATAATGCAGCAGAGTCCTTAAATAATGCAACAAAGTCCATAAATAATGCAGCAGAGTCATTAAATAATGCAGCAAAGTCCATAAAAATGCAGCAGAGTCCTTAAATATGGAGCAAATTCCTTAAATACTGCAGCAGAGTCCTTAAATAATGCAACAAAGTTCTAAAATAATGCAGCAGAGTCCTCAAAAGCTTCAGAAGAGTCATTAAATAATGCAGCAGAGTCCTTAAATAATGTAGCAAATTCATTAAATAATGCAGCAGAGACCTTAAATAATGCAACAAAGTCCTTAAATAATGCAGCCGAGTCCTTCCATAATGCAACAAATTCCTTAAATAATGCAGCAGAGTCCTTAAATACCGCAGCCGATTACTTAAATAATTCAGCAATGTCCTTAAATAATGCAGCAGAGTTCTTAAGTGCCACAGCAGAGTCCTTAAATACCGCAGCGGAGTGCTTAAATAATGCAGCAGAGTCCTTAAATAATGCAGCACCGTCCTTAAATAATGCAACAAAGTCTTAAAATAATGCAGCAGAGTCCTTAAATACTGAAGCAGAGTCCTTAAATATTGCAGCAAAGTACTTAAATAATGCAGCAGAGTCCTTAAATAATGCAACAAAGTCCTTAAATAATGAAGCAGAATCCTTAAATAATGCAACAAAGTCCTTAAGTAATAATGCAGAGTCCTTAAATACCGCAGCAGAGTCATTAAATAATGCAGCAAAGTCCTTAAATAATGCAGCAGAGTCCTTAAATACCGGAGCAGAGTGCTTAAATCATGCAGCAGGGTCCTTAAATGATGCAGCAGAGTTATTAAATAATGCAGCAGAGTCCTTAAATAATGCAGCAAATTCCTTAAATAATGCAGCAGAGTCCTTAAATAATGCAACAAAGTCCCTAAAAAATGCAGCAGAGTCCTTAAATAATGAAGCAAATTCCTTAAATAATGTAGCAGAGTCCTTAAATAATGCAACAAAGTCCTTAAATAATGAAGCAGAATTCTTAAATAATGCAACAAAGTCCTTAAGTAATAATGCAGAGTCCTTAAATACAGCAGCAGTCATTAAATAATGCAGCAAAGTCCTTAAATAATGCAGCAGAATCCTTAAATACCGCAGCAGAGTGCTTAAATAATGCAGCAGAGTCCTTAAATAATGCAGCAGAGTTATTAAATAATGCAGCAGAGTCCTTAAATAATGCAGCAGAGTTATTAAATAATGCAGCAGAGTTATTAAATAATGCAGCAGAGTCCTGAAATAATGCAGGAAATTCCTTAAATAATGCAGCAGAGTCCTTAAATAATGCAACAAAGTCCTTAAATAATGCAGCAGAGTCCTGAAATAATGCAGGAAATTCCTTAAATAATGCAGCAGAGTCCTTAAATAATGCAACAAAGTCCTTAAATAATGCAGCAGAGTCCTTAAATAATGCAGCAAAGTCCATAAATAATGCAGCAGAGTCCTTAAATACTGCAGCAGAGTCCTTAAATAATGCAACAAAGTCCTAAAATAATGCAGCAGAGTGCTTAAATACTGAAGCAGAGTCCTTAAATAATGCATCAGAGTCCTTAAATAATGCAACTAAGTCGTTAAATAATGCAGTAGAATCCTTAAATAATGCAGCAAAGTCATTGTAAAATGCAGCAGCGTCCTTAAATACTGAATCAGAGTCCTTAAATAATGCAGCAAAGTCCTTAAATAATGCAGCAGAGTCCTTAAATACTGCAGCAGAGTCCTTAAATAATGCAGCAGAGTCCTCAAATGCTTCCGCAAAGTCAATAAATAATGCAGCAGAGTCCTTAAATAATGCAGCAGAGTCCTTAAATAATGCAACAAAGTCCTTAAATAATGCAGCAGAGTCCTTAAATAATGCAGCACAGTCCTTAAATAATGCAGCAGAGTCCTTAAATAATGCAACAAAGTCATTAAATAATGCAGCAGAGTCCTTAAATACCGCAGCCGCGTACTTAAATAATTCAGCAAAGTCCTTAAATAATGCAGCAGAGTCCTTAAATAATGCAGCAGAGTCATTAAGTGCCGCAGCAGACTCCTTAAATACCGCAGCGTAGTGCTTAAATAATGCAGCACCGTTCTTAAATAATGCAGCAAAGTCTTAAATACTGAAGCAGAGTCCTTAAATATTGCAACAAAGTCCTAAAATAATGCAGCAGAATCCTTAAATACCACAGCAGAGTCCTTAAATATTGCAGCAAAGTACTTAAATAATGCAGCAGAGTCCTTAAATAATGCAACAAAGTCCTTCAATAATGCAGCATAGTCCTTAACTAATGCAACAAAGTCAATAAATAATGCAGCAGAGTCCTTAAATAATGCAGCAATGTCCTTAAATAATGCAGCAGAGTCCTTAGATAATGCAACAACGTCCTTAAATAATGCAGCAGAGTCCTTAAATACCGCAGCAGAGTCCTTAAATAATGCAACAAAGTCCTTAAGTAATGCAGCAGAGTCCTTAAATACTGAAGCAGAGTCCTTATCTTTGCAGCAAAGTCCTTAAATACCGCAGCAGAGTCATTAAATAATGCAGCAAAGTCCTTAAATAATGCAGCAGAGTCCTTAAATACCGCAGCAGATTGCTTAAATAATGTAGCAGAGTCCTTAAATAATGCAACATAGTTCTTAAATAATGCAGCAAAGTCCTTAAATTATGCAGTAGAGTCCTTAAATACCGCAGCAGATTGCTTATATAATGTAGCAGAGTCCTTAAATAATGCAACAGAGTCCTTAAATAATGCAGCAGAGTCCTCAAAAGCTTCAGAAGAGTCATTAAATAATGCAGCAGAGTCCTTAAATAATGTAGCAAATTCATTAAATAATGCAGCAGAGACCTTAAATAATGCAACAAAGTCCATAAACAATGCAGCCGAGTCCTTAAATAATACAGCAAAGTCCTTAAATAATGCAGCAGAGTCGTTAAGTAATGCAGCAAATTACTTAATGCAGCAGTGTCCTTAAATAATGCAACAAAGTCCATAAATAATGAAGCAAAGTCCTTAAATAATGCAGCAGAGTCCTTAAATACCGCAGCAGAGACCTTAAATAATGCAAGAAAGTCCCTAAATAATGCAGTAGAGTCCTTAAATCCTGAAGCAGAGTCCTAAAATAATGCAGCTAATTCCTTAAATAATGCAGTAGAGTCCTTAAATACCACAGCAGAGTCCTTAAATAATTCAGCAAAGTCCTTAAATAATGCAGCAGAGTCCTTAAATTTTACAGCAGATTCCTTAAGTGCCACAGCAGAGTCCTTAAATACTGCAGCAGAGTGCTTAAATAATGCAGCAGAGTCCTTAAATAATGCAGCAAAGTCCTTAAATACTGAAGCAGAGTCCTTAAATATTGCAACAAAGTCCTAAAATAATGCAGCAGAGTCCTTAAATACCGCAGCAGAGTCGTTAAATATTGCAGCAAAGTACTTAAATAATGCAGCAGAGTCCTTACATAATGCAACAAATTCCTTAAATAATGCAGCAGAGTCCTTAAATACCACAGCTGATTACTTAAATAATTCAGCAAAGTCCTTAAATAATGCAGCACCGTCCTTAAATAATGCAGCAAAGTCCTTGAATACTGAAGCAGAGTCCTTAAATATTGCAAAAAAGCCCTAAAATAATGCAGCAGAATCCTTAAATACCGCAGCAGAGTCCTTAAATATTGCAGCAAAGTACTTAAATAATGCAGCAGAGTCCTTAAATAATGCAACAAAGTCCTTAAATAATGCAGCATAGTCCTTAACTAATGCAACAAAGTCTATAAATAATGCAGCAGAGTACTTAAATAATGCAGCAAAGTCCTTAAATAATGTAGCAGAGTCCTTAGATAATGCAACAATGTCCTTAAATACTGCAGCAGAGTCCTTAAATAACGCAGCAGAGTACTTAAATAATTCAGCAAAGTCCTTAAATAATGCAGCAGAGTCCTTAAATAATGCAGCAGAGTCCTCAAATGCTTCAGCAAAGTGAATACATAATGCAGCAGAGTCCTTAAATAATGCAACAAAGTCCTTAAATAATGCAGCAGAGTCCTTAAATACTGAAGCAGAGTCCTTAAATTTGCAGCAAAGTCCTTAAATACCGCAGCAGAGTCATTAAATAATGCAGCAAAGTCCTTAAATAATGCAGCAGAGTCCTTAAATACAGCAGCAGATTGCTTAAATAGAGTAGCAGAGTCCTTAAATAATGCAACAGAGTCCTTAAATAATGCAGAAGAGTCCTTAAATAATGCAACATAGTTCTTAAATAATGCAGCAAAGTCCTTAAATAATGCAGCAGAGTCCTTAAATACCGCAGCAGATTGCTTATATAATGTAGCAGAGTCCTTAATTAATGCAACAGAGTCCTTAAATAATGCAGCAGAGTCCTCAAAAGCTTCAGAAGAGTCATTAAACAATGCAGCAGAGTCCTTAAATAATGTAGCAAATTCATTAAATAATGCAGCAGAGACCATAAATAATGCAACAAAGTCCTTAAATAATGCAACCGAGTCCTTAAATAATACAGCAAAGTCCTTAAATAATGCAGTAGAGTCCTTAAATAATGCAACAAAGTCCCTAAATAATGCAGCAGAGTCCTTAAATAATTAAGCAAATTCCTTAAATAATGTAGCAGAGTCCTTAAAAAATGCAACAAAATCCTTAAATAATGCAACAAAGTCCTTAAATAATGCAGCAGAGTCCTTAAATAATGCAACAGAGCTCTAAAATGCTTCAGCAGAGTCATTAAATAATGCAGCAGAGTCCTTAAATAATGCAGCAGAGTCCTTAAATAATGCAACAAAGTCTTTAAATAATGCAGCAGAGTCCTTAAATACTGAAGCAGAGTCCTTAAATATTGCAGCAAAGTGCTTAAATAATGCAGCAGAGTCCTTAAATAATGCAACAAAGTCCTTAAATAATGAAGCAGAATCCTTAAATAATGCAACAAAGTCCTTAAGTAATAATGCAGAGTCCTTAAATACCTCAGCAGAGTCATTAAATAATGCAGCAAAGTCCTTAAATAATGTAGCAGAGTCCTTAAATACCGCAGCAGATTTCTTAAATAATGCAGCAGAGTCCTTAAATAATGCAGCTGAGTTATTAAATAATGCAGCAGAGTCCTTAAATAATGCAGCAAATTCCTTAAATAATACAGCAGAGTCCTTAAATAATGCAACAAAGTTCTTAAATAATGCAGCAGAGTCATTAAATAATGCAGCAAAGTCCATAAATAATGCAGCAGAGTCCTTAAATACTGAAGCAGAGTCCTTATCTTTGCAGCAAAGTCCTTAAATACCGCAGCAGAGTCATTAAATAATGCAGCAAAGTCCTTAAATAATGCAGCAGAGTCCTTAAATACCACAGCAGATTGCTTAAATAATGTAGCAGAGTCCTTAAATAATGCAACAGAGTCCTTAAATAATGCAGCAGAGTCCTTAAATAATGCAACAAAGTCATTAAATAATGCAGCAGAGTCCTTAAATACTGAAGCAGAGTCCTTAAATATTGCAGCAAAGTCCTTAAAAAATGCAGCAGAGTCCTTAAATACTGAAGCAGAGTCCTTAAATATTGCAGCAAAGTACTTAAATAATGCAGCAGAGTCCTTAAATAATGCAACAAAGTCCTTAAATAATGAAGCAGAATCCTTAAATAATGCAACAAAGTCCTTAAGTAATAATGCAGAGCCCTTAAATACAGCAGCAGAGTCATTAAATAATGCAGCAAAGTCCTTAAATAATGCAGCAGAGTCCTTAAATACCGCAGCAGAGTGCTTAAATAATGCAGCAGAGTCCTTAAATAATGCAGCAGAGTTATTAAATAATGCAGCAGAGTCCTTAAATAATGCAGCAAATTCCTTAAATAATGCAGCAGAGTCCTTAAATAATGCAACAAAGTCCCTAAATAATGTAGCAGAGTCCTTAAATAATGAAGCAGAGTCCTTAAATAATGCAGCAAATTCCTTAAATAATGTAGCAGAGTCCTTAAAAAATGCAACAAAATCCTTAAATAATGCAGCAGAATCCTTCAATAATGCAGCAAAGTCCTTAAATAATGCAGCAGAGTCCTTAAATACTGAAGCAGAGTCCATAAATAATGCAACAAAGGCCTTAAATAATGCAGCAGAGTCCTTAAGTAATGCAACAGAGTTCTAAAATGCTTCAGCAGAGTCCTTAAATAATGCAGCAGAGTCCTTAAATAATGCAACAAAGTCTTTAAATAATGCAGTAGAGTCCTTAATTACTGAAGCAGAGTCCTTAAATATTGCAGCAAAGTACTTAAATAATGCAGCAGAGTCCTTAAATAATGCAACAAAGTCCTTAAATAATGAAGCAGAGTCCTTAAATAATGCAACAAAGTCCTTAAATAATGAAGCAGAATCCTTAAATAATGCAACAAAGTCCTTAAGTAATAATGCAGAGTCCTTAAATACCGCAGCAGAGTCATTAAATAATGCAGCAAAGTCCTTAAATAATGCAGCAGAGTCCTTAAATACCGCAGCAGAGTGCTTAAATAATGCAGCAGAGTCCTTAAATAATGCAGCAGAGTTATTAAATAATGCAGCAGAGTCCTTAAATAATGCGTCAAATTCCTTAAATAATGCAGCAGAGTCCTTAAATAATGCAACAAAGTCCATAAATAATGCAGCAGAGTCATTAAATAATGCAGCAAAGTCCATAAAAATGCAGCAGAGTCCTTAAATATGGAGCAAATTCCTTAAATACTGCAGCAGAGTCCTTAAATAATGCAACAAAGTTCTAAAATAATGCAGCAGAGTCCTCAAAAGCTTCAGAAGAGTCATTAAATAATGCAGCAGAGTCCTTAAATAATGTAGCAAATTCATTAAATAATGCAGCAGAGACCTTAAATAATGCAACAAAGTCCTTAAATAATGCAGCCGAGTCCTTCCATAATGCAACAAATTCCTTAAATAATGCAGCAGAGTCCTTAAATACCGCAGCCGATTACTTAAATAATTCAGCAATGTCCTTAAATAATGCAGCAGAGTTCTTAAGTGCCACAGCAGAGTCCTTAAATACCGCAGCGGAGTGCTTAAATAATGCAGCAGAGTCCTTAAATAATGCAGCACCGTCCTTAAATAATGCAACAAAGTCTTAAAATAATGCAGCAGAGTCCTTAAATACTGAAGCAGAGTCCTTAAATATTGCAGCAAAGTACTTAAATAATGCAGCAGAGTCCTTAAATAATGCAACAAAGTCCTTAAATAATGAAGCAGAATCCTTAAATAATGCAACAAAGTCCTTAAGTAATAATGCAGAGTCCTTAAATACCGCAGCAGAGTCATTAAATAATGCAGCAAAGTCCTTAAATAATGCAGCAGAGTCCTTAAATACCGGAGCAGAGTGCTTAAATCATGCAGCAGGGTCCTTAAATGATGCAGCAGAGTTATGAAATAATGCAGCAGAGTCCTTAAATAATGCAGCAAATTCCTTAAATAATGCAGCAGAGTCCTTAAATAATGCAACAAAGTCCCTAAAAAATGCAGCAGAGTCCTTAAATAATGAAGCAAATTCCTTAAATAATGTAGCAGAGTCCTTAAATAATGCAACAAAGTCCTTAAATAATGAAGCAGAATTCTTAAATAATGCAACAAAGTCCTTAAGTAATAATGCAGAGTCCTTAAATACAGCAGCAGTCATTAAATAATGCAGCAAAGTCCTTAAATAATGCAGCAGAATCCTTAAATACCGCAGCAGAGTGCTTAAATAATGCAGCAGAGTCCTTAAATAATGCAGCAGAGTTATTAAATAATGCAGCAGAGTCCTTAAATAATGCAGCAGAGTTATTAAATAATGCAGCAGAGTTATTAAATAATGCAGCAGAGTCCTGAAATAATGCAGGAAATTCCTTAAATAATGCAGCAGAGTCCTTAAATAATGCAACAAAGTCCTTAAATAATGCAGCAGAGTCCTTAAATAATGCAGCAAAGTCCATAAATAATGCAGCAGAGTCCTTAAATACTGCAGCAGAGTCCTTAAATAATGCAACAAAGTCCTAAAATAATGCAGCAGAGTGCTTAAATACTGAAGCAGAGTCCTTAAATAATGCATCAGAGTCCTTAAATAATGCAACTAAGTCGTTAAATAATGCAGTAGAATCCTTAAATAATGCAGCAAAGTCATTGTAAAATGCAGCAGCGTCCTTAAATACTGAATCAGAGTCCTTAAATAATGCAGCAAAGTCCTTAAATAATGCAGCAGAGTCCTTAAATACTGCAGCAGAGTCCTTAAATAATGCAGCAGAGTCCTCAAATGCTTCCGCAAAGTCAATAAATAATGCAGCAGAGTCCTTAAATAATGCAGCAGAGTCCTTAAATAATGCAACAAAGTCCTTAAATAATGCAGCAGAGTCCTTAAATAATGCAGCACAGTCCTTAAATAATGCAGCAGAGTCCTTAAATAATGCAACAAAGTCATTAAATAATGCAGCAGAGTCCTTAAATACCGCAGCCGCGTACTTAAATAATTCAGCAAAGTCCTTAAATAATGCAGCAGAGTCCTTAAATAATGCAGCAGAGTCATTAAGTGCCGCAGCAGACTCCTTAAATACCGCAGCGTAGTGCTTAAATAATGCAGCACCGTTCTTAAATAATGCAGCAAAGTCTTAAATACTGAAGCAGAGTCCTTAAATATTGCAACAAAGTCCTAAAATAATGCAGCAGAATCCTTAAATACCACAGCAGAGTCCTTAAATATTGCAGCAAAGTACTTAAATAATGCAGCAGAGTCCTTAAATAATGCAACAAAGTCCTTCAATAATGCAGCATAGTCCTTAACTAATGCAACAAAGTCAATAAATAATGCAGCAGAGTCCTTAAATAATGCAGCAATGTCCTTAAATAATGCAGCAGAGTCCTTAGATAATGCAACAACGTCCTTAAATAATGCAGCAGAGTCCTTAAATACCGCAGCAGAGTCCTTAAATAATGCAACAAAGTCCTTAAGTAATGCAGCAGAGTCCTTAAATACTGAAGCAGAGTCCTTATCTTTGCAGCAAAGTCCTTAAATACCGCAGCAGAGTCATTAAATAATGCAGCAAAGTCCTTAAATAATGCAGCAGAGTCCTTAAATACCGCAGCAGATTGCTTAAATAATGTAGCAGAGTCCTTAAATAATGCAACATAGTTCTTAAATAATGCAGCAAAGTCCTTAAATTATGCAGTAGAGTCCTTAAATACCGCAGCAGATTGCTTATATAATGTAGCAGAGTCCTTAAATAATGCAACAGAGTCCTTAAATAATGCAGCAGAGTCCTCAAAAGCTTCAGAAGAGTCATTAAATAATGCAGCAGAGTCCTTAAATAATGTAGCAAATTCATTAAATAATGCAGCAGAGACCTTAAATAATGCAACAAAGTCCATAAACAATGCAGCCGAGTCCTTAAATAATACAGCAAAGTCCTTAAATAATGCAGCAGAGTCGTTAAGTAATGCAGCAAATTACTTAATGCAGCAGTGTCCTTAAATAATGCAACAAAGTCCATAAATAATGAAGCAAAGTCCTTAAATAATGCAGCAGAGTCCTTAAATACCGCAGCAGAGACCTTAAATAATGCAAGAAAGTCCCTAAATAATGCAGTAGAGTCCTTAAATCCTGAAGCAGAGTCCTAAAATAATGCAGCTAATTCCTTAAATAATGCAGTAGAGTCCTTAAATACCACAGCAGAGTCCTTAAATAATTCAGCAAAGTCCTTAAATAATGCAGCAGAGTCCTTAAATTTTACAGCAGATTCCTTAAGTGCCACAGCAGAGTCCTTAAATACTGCAGCAGAGTGCTTAAATAATGCAGCAGAGTCCTTAAATAATGCAGCAAAGTCCTTAAATACTGAAGCAGAGTCCTTAAATATTGCAACAAAGTCCTAAAATAATGCAGCAGAGTCCTTAAATACCGCAGCAGAGTCGTTAAATATTGCAGCAAAGTACTTAAATAATGCAGCAGAGTCCTTACATAATGCAACAAATTCCTTAAATAATGCAGCAGAGTCCTTAAATACCACAGCTGATTACTTAAATAATTCAGCAAAGTCCTTAAATAATGCAGCACCGTCCTTAAATAATGCAGCAAAGTCCTTGAATACTGAAGCAGAGTCCTTAAATATTGCAAAAAAGCCCTAAAATAATGCAGCAGAATCCTTAAATACCGCAGCAGAGTCCTTAAATATTGCAGCAAAGTACTTAAATAATGCAGCAGAGTCCTTAAATAATGCAACAAAGTCCTTAAATAATGCAGCATAGTCCTTAACTAATGCAACAAAGTCTATAAATAATGCAGCAGAGTACTTAAATAATGCAGCAAAGTCCTTAAATAATGCAGCAGAGTCCTTAGATAATGCAACAATGTCCTTAAATACTGCAGCAGAGTCCTTAAATAACGCAGCAGAGTACTTAAATAATTCAGCAAAGTCCTTAAATAATGCAGCAGAGTCCTTAAATAATGCAGCAGAGTCCTCAAATGCTTCAGCAAAGTGAATACATAATGCAGCAGAGTCCTTAAATAATGCAACAAAGTCCTTAAATAATGCAGCAGAGTCCTTAAATACTGAAGCAGAGTCCTTAAATTTGCAGCAAAGTCCTTAAATACCGCAGCAGAGTCATTAAATAATGCAGCAAAGTCCTTAAATAATGCAGCAGAGTCCTTAAATACAGCAGCAGATTGCTTAAATAGAGTAGCAGAGTCCTTAAATAATGCAACAGAGTCCTTAAATAATGCAGAAGAGTCCTTAAATAATGCAACATAGTTCTTAAATAATGCAGCAAAGTCCTTAAATAATGCAGCAGAGTCCTTAAATACCGCAGCAGATTGCTTATATAATGTAGCAGAGTCCTTAATTAATGCAACAGAGTCCTTAAATAATGCAGCAGAGTCCTCAAAAGCTTCAGAAGAGTCATTAAACAATGCAGCAGAGTCCTTAAATAATGTAGCAAATTCATTAAATAATGCAGCAGAGACCATAAATAATGCAACAAAGTCCTTAAATAATGCAACCGAGTCCTTAAATAATACAGCAAAGTCCTTAAATAATGCAGTAGAGTCCTTAAATAATGCAACAAAGTCCCTAAATAATGCAGCAGAGTCCTTAAATAATTAAGCAAATTCCTTAAATAATGTAGCAGAGTCCTTAAAAAATGCAACAAAATCCTTAAATAATGCAACAAAGTCCTTAAATAATGCAGCAGAGTCCTTAAATAATGCAACAGAGCTCTAAAATGCTTCAGCAGAGTCATTAAATAATGCAGCAGAGTCCTTAAATAATGCAGCAGAGTCCTTAAATAATGCAACAAAGTCTTTAAATAATGCAGCAGAGTCCTTAAATACTGAAGCAGAGTCCTTAAATATTGCAGCAAAGTGCTTAAATAATGCAGCAGAGTCCTTAAATAATGCAACAAAGTCCTTAAATAATGAAGCAGAATCCTTAAATAATGCAACAAAGTCCTTAAGTAATAATGCAGAGTCCTTAAATACCTCAGCAGAGTCATTAAATAATGCAGCAAAGTCCTTAAATAATGTAGCAGAGTCCTTAAATACCGCAGCAGATTTCTTAAATAATGCAGCAGAGTCCTTAAATAATGCAGCTGAGTTATTAAATAATGCAGCAGAGTCCTTAAATAATGCAGCAAATTCCTTAAATAATACAGCAGAGTCCTTAAATAATGCAACAAAGTTCTTAAATAATGCAGCAGAGTCATTAAATAATGCAGCAAAGTCCATAAATAATGCAGCAGAGTCCTTAAATACTGAAGCAGAGTCCTTATCTTTGCAGCAAAGTCCTTAAATACCGCAGCAGAGTCATTAAATAATGCAGCAAAGTCCTTAAATAATGCAGCAGAGTCCTTAAATACCACAGCAGATTGCTTAAATAATGTAGCAGAGTCCTTAAATAATGCAACAGAGTCCTTAAATAATGCAGCAGAGTCCTTAAATAATGCAACAAAGTCATTAAATAATGCAGCAGAGTCCTTAAATACTGAAGCAGAGTCCTTAAATATTGCAGCAAAGTCCTTAAAAAATGCAGCAGAGTCCTTAAATACTGAAGCAGAGTCCTTAAATATTGCAGCAAAGTACTTAAATAATGCAGCAGAGTCCTTAAATAATGCAACAAAGTCCTTAAATAATGAAGCAGAATCCTTAAATAATGCAACAAAGTCCTTAAGTAATAATGCAGAGCCCTTAAATACAGCAGCAGAGTCATTAAATAATGCAGCAAAGTCCTTAAATAATGCAGCAGAGTCCTTAAATACCGCAGCAGAGTGCTTAAATAATGCAGCAGAGTCCTTAAATAATGCAGCAGAGTTATTAAATAATGCAGCAGAGTCCTTAAATAATGCAGCAAATTCCTTAAATAATGCAGCAGAGTCCTTAAATAATGCAACAAAGTCCCTAAATAATGTAGCAGAGTCCTTAAATAATGAAGCAGAGTCCTTAAATAATGCAGCAAATTCCTTAAATAATGTAGCAGAGTCCTTAAAAAATGCAACAAAATCCTTAAATAATGCAGCAGAATCCTTCAATAATGCAGCAAAGTCCTTAAATAATGCAGCAGAGTCCTTAAATACTGAAGCAGAGTCCATAAATAATGCAACAAAGGCCTTAAATAATGCAGCAGAGTCCTTAAGTAATGCAACAGAGTTCTAAAATGCTTCAGCAGAGTCCTTAAATAATGCAGCAGAGTCCTTAAATAATGCAACAAAGTCTTTAAATAATGCAGTAGAGTCCTTAATTACTGAAGCAGAGTCCTTAAATATTGCAGCAAAGTACTTAAATAATGCAGCAGAGTCCTTAAATAATGCAACAAAGTCCTTAAATAATGAAGCAGAGTCCTTAAATAATGCAACAAAGTCCTTAAATAATGAAGCAGAATCCTTAAATAATGCAACAAAGTCCTTAAGTAATAATGCAGAGTCCTTAAATACCGCAGCAGAGTCATTAAATAATGCAGCAAAGTCCTTAAATAATGCAGCAGAGTCCTTAAATACTGCAGCAGAGTGCTTAAATAATGCAGCAGAGTCCTTAAATAATGCAGCAGAGTTATTAAATAATGCAGCAGAGTCCTTAAATAATGCGTCAAATTCCTTAAATAATGCAGCAGAGTCCTTAAATAATGCAACAAAGTCCATAAATAATGCAGCAGAGTCATTAAATAATGCAGCAAAGTCCATAAAAATGCAGCAGAGTCCTTAAATATGGAGCAAATTCCTTAAATACTGCAGCAGAGTCCTTAAATAATGCAACAAAGTTCTAAAATAATGCAGCAGAGTCCTCAAAAGCTTCAGAAGAGTCATTAAATAATTCAGCAGAGTCCTTAAATAATGTAGCAAATTCATTAAATAATGCAGCAGAGACCTTAAATAATGCAACAAAGTCCTTAAATAATGCAGCCGAGTCCTTCCATAATGCAACAAATTCCTTAAATAATGCAGCAGAGTCCTTAAATACCGCAGCCGATTACTTAAATAATTCAGCAATGTCCTTAAATAATGCAGCAGAGTTCTTAAGTGCCACAGCAGAGTCCTTAAATACCGCAGCGGAGTGCTTAAATAATGCAGCAGAGTCCTTAAATAATGCAGCACCGTCCTTAAATAATGCAACAAAGTCTTAAAATAATGCAGCAGAGTCCTTAAATACTGAAGCAGAGTCCTTAAATATTGCAGCAAAGTACTTAAATAATGCAGCAGAGTCCTTAAATAATGCAACAAAGTCCTTAAATAATGAAGCAGAATCCTTAAATAATGCAACAAAGTCCTTAAGTAATAATGCAGAGTCCTTAAATACCGCAGCAGAGTCATTAAATAATGCAGCAAAGTCCTTAAATAATGCAGCAGAGTCCTTAAATACCGGAGCAGAGTGCTTAAATCATGCAGCAGGGTCCTTAAATGATGCAGCAGAGTTATTAAATAATGCAGCAGAGTCCTTAAATAATGCAGCAAATTCCTTAAATAATGCAGCAGAGTCCTTAAATAATGCAACAAAGTCCCTAAAAAATGCAGCAGAGTCCTTAAATAATGAAGCAAATTCCTTAAATAATGTAGCAGAGTCCTTAAATAATGCAACAAAGTCCTTAAATAATGAAGCAGAATTCTTAAATAATGCAACAAAGTCCTTAAGTAATAATGCAGAGTCCTTAAATACAGCAGCAGTCATTAAATAATGCAGCAAAGTCCTTAAATAATGCAGCAGAATCCTTAAATACCGCAGCAGAGTGCTTAAATAATGCAGCAGAGTCCTTAAATAATGCAGCAGAGTTATTAAATAATGCAGCAGAGTCCTTAAATAATACAACAAATTCCTTAAATAATGCAGCAGAGTCCTTAAATAATGCAACAAAGTCCCTAAATAATGCAGCAGAGTCCTTAAATAATGAAGCAGAGTCCTTAAATAATGCAGCAAATTCCTTAAATAATGTAGCAGAGTCCTTAAAAAATGCAACAAAATCCTTAAATAATGCAGCAGAATCCTTAAATAATGCAGCAAAGTCCTTAAATAATGCAGCAGAGTCCTTAAATACTGAAGGAGAGTCCTTAAATAATGCAACAAAGGCCTTAAATAAAGCAGCAGAGTCCTTAAGTAATGCAACAGAGTTCTAAAATGCTTCAGCAGAGTCCTTAAATAATGCAGCAGAGTCCTTAAATAATGCAACAAAGTCTTTAAATAATGCAGCAGAGTCCTTAAATACTGAAGCAGAGTCCTTAAATATTGCAGCAAAGTACTTAAATAATGCAGCAGAGTCCTTAAATAATGCAACAAAGTCCTTCAATAATGCAGCATAGTCCTTAACTAATGCAACAAAGTCAATAAATAATGCAGCAGAGTCCTTAAATAATGCAGCAATGTCCTTAAATAATGCAGCAGAGTCCTTAGATAATGCAACAACGTCCTTAAATAATGCAGCAGAGTCCTTAAATACCGCAGCAGAGTCCTTAAATAATGCAACAAAGTCCTTAAGTAATGCAGCAGAGTCCTTAAATACTGAAGCAGAGTCCTTATCTTTGCAGCAAAGTCCTTAAATACCGCAGCAGAGTCATTAAATAATGCAGCAAAGTCCTTAAATAATGCAGCAGAGTCCTTAAATACCGCAGCAGATTGCTTAAATAATGTAGCAGAGTCCTTAAATAATGCAACAGAGTCCTTAAATAACGCAACATAGTTCTTAAATAATGCAGCAAAGTCCTTAAATTATGCAGTAGAGTCCTTAAATACCGCAGCAGATTGCTTATATAATGCAGCAGAGTCCTTAAATAATGCAGCACCGTCCTTAAATAATGCAACAAAGTCTTAAAATAATGCAGCAGAGTCCTTAAATACTGAAGCAGAGTCCTTAAATATTGCAGCAAAGTACTTAAATAATGCAGCAGAGTCCTTAAATAATGCAACAAAGTCCTTAAATAATGCAGCAGAGTCCTTAAATAATGAAGCAAATTCCTTAAATAATGTAGCAGAGTCCTTAAATAATGCAACAAAGTCCTTAAATAATGAAGCAGAATTCTTAAATAATGCAACAAAGTCCTTAAGTAATAATGCAGAGTCCTTAAATACAGCAGCAGTCATTAAATAATGCAGCAAAGTCCTTAAATAATGCAGCAGAATCCTTAAATACCGCAGCAGAGTGCTTAAATAATGCAGCAGAGTCCTTAAATAATGCAGCAGAGTTATTAAATAATGCAGCAGAGTCCTTAAATAATACAACAAATTCCTTAAATAATGCAGCAGAGTCCTTAAATAATGCAACAAAGTCCCTAAATAATGCAGCAGAGTCCTTAAATAATGAAGCAGAGTCCTTAAATAATGCAGCAAATTCCTTAAATAATGTAGCAGAGTCCTTAAAAAATGCAACAAAATCCTTAAATAATGCAGCAGAATCCTTAAATAATGCAGCAAAGTCCTTAAATAATGCAGCAGAGTCCTTAAATACTGAAGGAGAGTCCTTAAATAATGCAACAAAGGCCTTAAATAAAGCAGCAGAGTCCTTAAGTAATGCAACAGAGTTCTAAAATGCTTCAGCAGAGTCCTTAAATAATGCAGCAGAGTCCTTAAATAATGCAACAAAGTCTTTAAATAATGCAGCAGAGTCCTTAAATACTGAAGCAGAGTCCTTAAATATTGCAGCAAAGTACTTAAATAATGCAGCAGAGTCCTTAAATAATGCAACAAAGTCCTTCAATAATGCAGCATAGTCCTTAACTAATGCAACAAAGTCAATAAATAATGCAGCAGAGTCCTTAAATAATGCAGCAATGTCCTTAAATAATGCAGCAGAGTCCTTAGATAATGCAACAACGTCCTTAAATAATGCAGCAGAGTCCTTAAATACCGCAGCAGAGTCCTTAAATAATGCAACAAAGTCCTTAAGTAATGCAGCAGAGTCCTTAAATACTGAAGCAGAGTCCTTATCTTTGCAGCAAAGTCCTTAAATACCGCAGCAGAGTCATTAAATAATGCAGCAAAGTCCTTAAATAATGCAGCAGAGTCCTTAAATACCGCAGCAGATTGCTTAAATAATGGAGCAGAGTCCTTAAATAATGCAACAGAGTCCTTAAATAATGCAACATAGTTCTTAAATAATGCAGCAAAGTCCTTAAATTATGCAGTAGAGTCCTTAAATACCGCAGCAGATTGCTTATATAATGCAGCAGAGTCCTTAAATAATGCAGCACCGTCCTTAAATAATGCAACAAAGTCTTAAAATAATGCAGCAGAGTCCTTAAATACTGAAGCAGAGTCCTTAAATATTGCAGCAAAGTACTTAAATAATGCAGCAGAGTCCTTAAATAATGCAACAAAGTCCTTAAATAATGAAGCAGAATCCTTAAATAATGCAACAAAGTCCTTAAGTAATAATGCAGAGTCCTTAAATACCGCAGCAGAGTCATTAAATAATGCAGCAAAGTCCTTAAATAATGCAGCAGAGTCCTTAAATACCGGAGCAGAGTGCTTAAATCATGCAGCAGGGTCCTTAAATGATGCAGCAGAGTTATTAAATAATGCAGCAGAGCCCTTAAATAATGCAGCAAATTCCTTAAATAATGCAGCAGAGTCCTTAAATAATGCAACAAAGTCCCTAAAAAATGCAGCAGAGTCCTTAAATAATGAAGCAAATTCCTTAAATAATGTAGCAGAGTCCTTAAATAATGCAACAAAGTCCTTAAATAATGAAGCAGAATTCTTAAATAATGCAACAAAGTCCTTAAGTAATAATGCAGAGTCCTTAAATACAGCAGCAGTCATTAAATAATGCAGCAATGTCCTTAAATAATGCAGCAGAATCCTTAAATACCGCAGCAGAGTGCTTAAATAATGCAGCAGAGTCCTTAAATAATGCAGCAGAGTTATTAAATAATGCAGCAGAGTCCTTAAATAATACAGCAAATTCCTTAAATAATGCAGCAGAGTCCTTAAATAATGCAACAAAGTCCCTAAATAATGCAGCAGAGTCCTTAAATAATGAAGCAGAGTCCTTAAATAATGCAGCAAATTCCTTAAATAATGTAGCAGAGTCCTTAAAAAATGCAACAAAATCCTTAAATAATGCAGCAGAATCCTTAAATAATGCAGCAAAGTCCTTAAATAATGCAGCAGAGTCCTTAAATACTGAAGGAGAGTCCTTAAATAATGCAGCAAATTCCTTAAATAATGTAGCAGAGTCCTTAAAAAATGCAACAAAATCCTTAAATAATGCAGCAGAATCCTTAAATAATGCAACAAAGGACTTAAATAAAGCAGCAGAGTCCTTAAGTAATGCAACAGAGTTCTAAAATGCTTCAGCAGAGTCCTTAAATAATGCAGCAGAGTCCTTAAATAATGCAACAAAGTCTTTAAATAATGCAGCAGAGTCCTTAAATACTGAAGCAGAGTCCTTAAATATTGCAGCAAAGTACTTAAATAATGCAGCAGAGTCCTTAAATAATGCAACAAAGTCCTTAAATAATGAAGCAGAGTCCTTAAATAATGCAACAAAGTCCTTAAATAATGAAGCAGAATCCTTAAATAATGCAACAAAGTCCTTAAGTAATAATGCAGAGTCCTTAAATACCGCAGCAGAGTCATTAAATAATGCAGCAAAGTCTTTAAATAATGCAGCAGAGTCCTTAAATACCGCAGCAGAGTGCTTAAGTAATGCAGCAGAGTCCTTAAATAATGCAGCAGAGTTATTAAATAATGCAGCAGAGTCCTTAAATAATGCGGCAAATTCCTTAAATAATGCAGCAGAGTCCTTAAATAATGCAACAAAGTCCATAAATAATGCAGCAGAGTCATTAAATAATGCAGCAAAGTCCATAAATAATGCAGCAGAGTCCTTAAATATGGAGCAAATTCCTTAAATACTGCAGCAGAGTCCTTAAATAATGCAACAAAGTTCTAAAATAATGCAGCAGAGTCCTCAAAAGCTTCAGAAGAGTCATTAAATAATGCAGCAGAGTCCTTAAATAATGTAGCAAATTCATTAAATAATGCAGCAGAGACCTTAAATAATGCAACAAAGTCCTTAAATAATGCAGCCGAGTCCTTACATAATGCAACAAATTCCTTAAATAATGCAGCAGAGTCCTTAAATACCGCAGCCGATTACTTAAATAATTCAGCAAAGCCCTTAAATAATGCAGCAGAGTCCTTAAATAATGCAGCACCGTCCTTAAATAATGCAACAAAGTCTTTAAATAATGCAGCAGAGTCCTTAAATACTGAAGCAGAGTCCTTAAATATTGCAGCAAAGTACTTAAATAATGCAGCAGAGTCCTTAAATAATGCAACAAAGTCCTTAAATAATGAAGCAGAATCCTTAAATAATGCAACAAAGTCCTTAAGTAATAATGCAGAGTCCTTAAATACCGCAGCAGAGTCATTAAATAATGCAGCAAAGTCCTTAAATAATGAAGCAGAGTCCTTAAATACCGGAGCAGAGTGCTTAAATGATGCAGCAGGGTCCTTAAATAATGCAGCAGAGTTATTAAATAATGCAGCAGAGTCCTTAAATAATGCAGCAAATTCCTTAAATAATGCAGCAGAGTCCTTAAATAATGCAACAAAGTCCCTAAAAAATGCAGCAGAGTCCTTAAATAATGAAGCAAATTCCTTAAATAATGTAGCAGAGTCCTTAAATAATGCAACACAGTCCTTAAATAATGAAGCAGAATCCTTAAATAATGCAACAAAGTCCTTAAGTAATAATGCAGAGTTCTTAAATACAGCAGCAGAGTCATTAAATAATGCAGCAAAGTCCTTAAATAATGCAGCAGAGTCCTTAAATACCACATCAGAGTGCTTAAATAATGCAGCAGAGTCCTTAAATAATGCAGCAGAGTTATTAAATAATGCAGCAGAGTCCTTAAATAATGCAGCAGAGTTATTAAATAATGCAGCAGAGTTATTAAATAATGCAGCAGAGTCCTGAAATAATGCAGGAAATTCCTTAAATAATGCAGCAGAGTCCTTAAATAATGCAACAAAGTCCTTAAATAATGCAGCAGAGTCCTTAAATAATGCAGCAAAGTCCATAAATAATGCAGCAGAGTCCTTAAATACTGCAGCAGAGTCCTTAAAAATGCAACAAAGTCCTAAAATAATGCAGCAGAGTGCTTAAATACTGAAGCAGAGTCCTTAAATAATGCATCAGAGTCCTTAAATAATGCAACTAAGTCGTTAAATAATGCAGTAGAA
The DNA here is from genome assembly GCF_046119375.1 of Phyllobates terribilis. NCBI lineage: Eukaryota > Metazoa > Chordata > Amphibia > Anura > Dendrobatidae > Phyllobates > Phyllobates terribilis. The sequence goes on along the minus strand of NW_027362840.1, from coordinate 3,272,462 downwards.
TCCTTAAATAATGCAGCAAAGTCATTGTAAAATGCAGCAGCGTCCTTAAATACTGAATCAGAGTCCTTAAATAATGCAGCAAAGTCCTTAAATAATGCAGCAGAGTCCTTAAATACTGCAGCAGAGTCCTTAAATAATGCAGCAGAGTCCTCAAATGCTTCCGCAAAGTCAATAAATAATGCAGCAGAGTCCTTAAATAATGCAGCAGAGTCCTTAAATAATGCAACAAAGTCCTTAAATAATGCAGCAGAGTCCTTAAATAATGCAGCACAGTCCTTAAATAATGCAGCAGAGTCCTTAAATAATGCAACAAAGTCATTAAATAATGCAGCAGAGTCCTTAAATACCGCAGCCGCGTACTTAAATAATTCAGCAAAGTCCTTAAAAATTGCAGCAGAGTCCTTAAATAATGCAGCAGAGTCATTAAGTGCCGCAGCAGACTCCTTAAATACCGCAGCGGAGTGCTTAAATAATGCAGCACCGTTCTTAAATAATGCAGCAAAGTCTTAAATACTGAAGCAGAGTCCTTAAATATTGCAACAAAGTCCTAAAATAATGCAGCAGAATCCTTAAATACCACAGCAGAGTCCTTAAATATTGCAGCAAAGTACTTAAATAATGCAGCAGAGTCCTTAAATAATGCAACAAAGTCCTTCAATAATGCAGCATAGTCCTTAACTAATGCAACAAAGTCAATAAATAATGCAGCAGAGTCCTTAAATAATGCAGCAATGTCCTTAAATAATGCAGCAGAGTCCTTAGATAATGCAACAACGTCCTTAAATAATGCAGCAGAGTCCTTAAATACCGCAGCAGAGTCCTTAAATAATGCAACAAAGTCCTTAAGTAATGCAGCAGAGTCCTTAAATACTGAAGCAGAGTCCTTATCTTTGCAGCAAAGTCCTTAAATACCGCAGCAGAGTCATTAAATAATGCAGCAAAGTCCTTAAATAATGCAGCAGAGTCCTTAAATACCGCAGCAGATTGCTTAAATAATGTAGCAGAGTCCTTAAATAATGCAACAGAGTCCTTAAATAATGCAACATAGTTCTTAAATAATGCAGCAAAGTCCTTAAATTATGCAGTAGAGTCCTTAAATACCGCAGCAGATTGCTTATATAATGCAGCAGAGTCCTTAAATAATGCAGCACCGTCCTTAAATAATGCAACAAAGTCTTAAAATAATGCAGCAGAGTCCTTAAATACTGAAGCAGAGTCCTTAAATATTGCAGCAAAGTACTTAAATAATGCAGCAGAGTCCTTAAATAATGCAACAAAGTCCTTAAATAATGCAGCAGAGTCCTTAAATAATGAAGCAAATTCCTTAAATAATGTAGCAGAGTCCTTAAATAATGCAACAAAGTCCTTAAATAATGAAGCAGAATTCTTAAATAATGCAACAAAGTCCTTAAGTAATAATGCAGAGTCCTTAAATACAGCAGCAGTCATTAAATAATGCAGCAAAGTCCTTAAATAATGCAGCAGAATCCTTAAATACCGCAGCAGAGTGCTTAAATAATGCAGCAGAGTCCTTAAATAATGCAGCAGAGTTATTAAATAATGCAGCAGAGTCCTTAAATAATACAACAAATTCCTTAAATAATGCAGCAGAGTCCTTAAATAATGCAACAAAGTCCCTAAATAATGCAGCAGAGTCCTTAAATAATGAAGCAGAGTCCTTAAATAATGCAGCAAATTCCTTAAATAATGTAGCAGAGTCCTTAAAAAATGCAACAAAATCCTTAAATAATGCAGCAGAATCCTTAAATAATGCAGCAAAGTCCTTAAATAATGCAGCAGAGTCCTTAAATACTGAAGGAGAGTCCTTAAATAATGCAACAAAGGCCTTAAATAAAGCAGCAGAGTCCTTAAGTAATGCAACAGAGTTCTAAAATGCTTCAGCAGAGTCCTTAAATAATGCAGCAGAGTCCTTAAATAATGCAACAAAGTCTTTAAATAATGCAGCAGAGTCCTTAAATACTGAAGCAGAGTCCTTAAATATTGCAGCAAAGTACTTAAATAATGCAGCAGAGTCCTTAAATAATGCAACAAAGTCCTTCAATAATGCAGCATAGTCCTTAACTAATGCAACAAAGTCAATAAATAATGCAGCAGAGTCCTTAAATAATGCAGCAATGTCCTTAAATAATGCAGCAGAGTCCTTAGATAATGCAACAACGTCCTTAAATAATGCAGCAGAGTCCTTAAATACCGCAGCAGAGTCCTTAAATAATGCAACAAAGTCCTTAAGTAATGCAGCAGAGTCCTTAAATACTGAAGCAGAGTCCTTATCTTTGCAGCAAAGTCCTTAAATACTGCAGCAGAGTCATTAAATAATGCAGCAAAGTCCTTAAATAATGCAGCAGAGTCCTTAAATACCGCAGCAGATTGCTTAAATAATGGAGCAGAGTCCTTAAATAATGCAACAGAGTCCTTAAATAATGCAACATAGTTCTTAAATAATGCAGCAAAGTCCTTAAATTATGCAGTAGAGTCCTTAAATACCGCAGCAGATTGCTTATATAATGCAGCAGAGTCCTTAAATAATGCAGCACCGTCCTTAAATAATGCAACAAAGTCTTAAAATAATGCAGCAGAGTCCTTAAATACTGAAGCAGAGTCCTTAAATATTGCAGCAAAGTACTTAAATAATGCAGCAGAGTCCTTAAATAATGCAACAAAGTCCTTAAATAATGAAGCAGAGTCCTTAAATAATGCAACAAAGTCCTTAAATAATGAAGCAGAATCCTTAAATAATGCAACAAAGTCCTTAAGTAATAATGCAGAGTCCTTAAATACCGCAGCAGAGTCATTAAATAATGCAGCAAAGTCTTTAAATAATGCAGCAGAGTCCTTAAATACCGCAGCAGAGTGCTTAAGTAATGCAGCAGAGTCCTTAAATAATGCAGCAGAGTTATTAAATAATGCAGCAGAGTCCTTAAATAATGCGGCAAATTCCTTAAATAATGCAGCAGAGTCCTTAAATAATGCAACAAAGTCCATAAATAATGCAGCAGAGTCATTAAATAATGCAGCAAAGTCCATAAATAATGCAGCAGAGTCCTTAAATATGGAGCAAATTCCTTAAATACTGCAGCAGAGTCCTTAAATAATGCAACAAAGTTCTAAAATAATGCAGCAGAGTCCTCAAAAGCTTCAGAAGAGTCATTAAATAATGCAGCAGAGTCCTTAAATAATGTAGCAAATTCATTAAATAATGCAGCAGAGACCTTAAATAATGCAACAAAGTCCTTAAATAATGCAGCCGAGTCCTTACATAATGCAACAAATTCCTTAAATAATGCAGCAGAGTCCTTAAATACCGCAGCCGATTACTTAAATAATTCAGCAAAGCCCTTAAATAATGCAGCAGAGTCCTTAAATAATGCAGCACCGTCCTTAAATAATGCAACAAAGTCTTTAAATAATGCAGCAGAGTCCTTAAATACTGAAGCAGAGTCCTTAAATATTGCAGCAAAGTACTTAAATAATGCAGCAGAGTCCTTAAATAATGCAACAAAGTCCTTAAATAATGAAGCAGAATCCTTAAATAATGCAACAAAGTCCTTAAGTAATAATGCAGAGTCCTTAAATACCGCAGCAGAGTCATTAAATAATGCAGCAAAGTCCTTAAATAATGAAGCAGAGTCCTTAAATACCGGAGCAGAGTGCTTAAATGATGCAGCAGGGTCCTTAAATAATGCAGCAGAGTTATTAAATAATGCAGCAGAGTCCTTAAATAATGCAGCAAATTCCTTAAATAATGCAGCAGAGTCCTTAAATAATGCAACAAAGTCCCTAAAAAATGCAGCAGAGTCCTTAAATAATGAAGCAAATTCCTTAAATAATGTAGCAGAGTCCTTAAATAATGCAACACAGTCCTTAAATAATGAAGCAGAATCCTTAAATAATGCAACAAAGTCCTTAAGTAATAATGCAGAGTTCTTAAATACAGCAGCAGAGTCATTAAATAATGCAGCAAAGTCCTTAAATAATGCAGCAGAGTCCTTAAATACCACATCAGAGTGCTTAAATAATGCAGCAGAGTCCTTAAATAATGCAGCAGAGTTATTAAATAATGCAGCAGAGTCCTTAAATAATGCAGCAGAGTTATTAAATAATGCAGCAGAGTTATTAAATAATGCAGCAGAGTCCTGAAATAATGCAGGAAATTCCTTAAATAATGCAGCAGAGTCCTTAAATAATGCAACAAAGTCCTTAAATAATGCAGCAGAGTCCTTAAATAATGCAGCAAAGTCCATAAATAATGCAGCAGAGTCCTTAAATACTGCAGCAGAGTCCTTAAAAATGCAACAAAGTCCTAAAATAATGCAGCAGAGTGCTTAAATACTGAAGCAGAGTCCTTAAATAATGCATCAGAGTCCTTAAATAATGCAACTAAGTCATTAAATAATGCAGTAGAATCCTTAAATAATGCAGCAAAGTCATTGTAAAATGCAGCAGCGTCCTTAAATACTGAATCAGAGTCCTTAAATAATGCAGCAAAGTCCTTAAATAATGCAGCAGAGTCCTTAAATACTGCAGCAGAGTCCTTAAATAATGCAGCAGAGTCCTCAAATGCTTCCGCAAAGTCAATAAATAATGCAGCAGAGTCCTTAAATAATGCAGCAGAGTCCTTAAATAATGCAACAAAGTCCTTAAATAATGCAGCAGAGTCCTTAAATAATGCAGCACAGTCCTTAAATAATGCAGCAGAGTCCTTAAATAATGCAACAAAGTCATTAAATAATGCAGCAGAGTCCTTAAATACCGCAGCCGCGTACTTAAATAATTCAGCAAAGTCCTTAAAAATTGCAGCAGAGTCCTTAAATAATGCAGCAGAGTCATTAAGTGCCGCAGCAGACTCCTTAAATACCGCAGCGGAGTGCTTAAATAATGCAGCACCGTTCTTAAATAATGCAGCAAAGTCTTAAATACTGAAGCAGAGTCCTTAAATATTGCAACAAAGTCCTAAAATAATGCAGCAGAATCCTTAAATACCACAGCAGAGTCCTTAAATATTGCAGCAAAGTACTTAAATAATGCAGCAGAGTCCTTAAATAATGCAACAAAGTCCTTCAATAATGCAGCATAGTCCTTAACTAATGCAACAAAGTCAATAAATAATGCAGCAGAGTCCTTAAATAATGCAGCAATGTCCTTAAATAATGCAGCAGAGTCCTTAGATAATGCAACAACGTCCTTAAATAATGCAGCAGAGTCCTTAAATACCGCAGCAGAGTCCTTAAATAATGCAACAAAGTCCTTAAGTAATGCAGCAGAGTCCTTAAATACTGAAGCAGAGTCCTTATCTTTGCAGCAAAGTCCTTAAATACCGCAGCAGAGTCATTAAATAATGCAGCAAAGTCCTTAAATAATGCAGCAGAGTCCTTAAATACCGCAGCAGATTGCTTAAATAATGTAGCAGAGTCCTTAAATAATGCAACAGAGTCCTTAAATAATGCAACATAGTTCTTAAATAATGCAGCAAAGTCCTTAAATTATGCAGTAGAGTCCTTAAATACCGCAGCAGATTGCTTATATAATGCAGCAGAGTCCTTAAATAATGCAGCACCGTCCTTAAATAATGCAACAAAGTCTTAAAATAATGCAGCAGAGTCCTTAAATACTGAAGCAGAGTCCTTAAATATTGCAGCAAAGTACTTAAATAATGCAGCAGAGTCCTTAAATAATGCAACAAAGTCCTTAAATAATGCAGCAGAGTCCTTAAATAATGAAGCAAATTCCTTAAATAATGTAGCAGAGTCCTTAAATAATGCAACAAAGTCCTTAAATAATGAAGCAGAATTCTTAAATAATGCAACAAAGTCCTTAAGTAATAATGCAGAGTCCTTAAATACAGCAGCAGTCATTAAATAATGCAGCAAAGTCCTTAAATAATGCAGCAGAATCCTTAAATACCGCAGCAGAGTGCTTAAATAATGCAGCAGAGTCCTTAAATAATGCAGCAGAGTTATTAAATAATGCAGCAGAGTCCTTAAATAATACAACAAATTCCTTAAATAATGCAGCAGAGTCCTTAAATAATGCAACAAAGTCCCTAAATAATGCAGCAGAGTCCTTAAATAATGAAGCAGAGTCCTTAAATAATGCAGCAAATTCCTTAAATAATGTAGCAGAGTCCTTAAAAAATGCAACAAAATCCTTAAATAATGCAGCAGAATCCTTAAATAATGCAGCAAAGTCCTTAAATAATGCAGCAGAGTCCTTAAATACTGAAGGAGAGTCCTTAAATAATGCAACAAAGGCCTTAAATAAAGCAGCAGAGTCCTTAAGTAATGCAACAGAGTTCTAAAATGCTTCAGCAGAGTCCTTAAATAATGCAGCAGAGTCCTTAAATAATGCAACAAAGTCTTTAAATAATGCAGCAGAGTCCTTAAATACTGAAGCAGAGTCCTTAAATATTGCAGCAAAGTACTTAAATAATGCAGCAGAGTCCTTAAATAATGCAACAAAGTCCTTCAATAATGCAGCATAGTCCTTAACTAATGCAACAAAGTCAATAAATAATGCAGCAGAGTCCTTAAATAATGCAGCAATGTCCTTAAATAATGCAGCAGAGTCCTTAGATAATGCAACAACGTCCTTAAATAATGCAGCAGAGTCCTTAAATACCGCAGCAGAGTCCTTAAATAATGCAACAAAGTCCTTAAGTAATGCAGCAGAGTCCTTAAATACTGAAGCAGAGTCCTTATCTTTGCAGCAAAGTCCTTAAATACTGCAGCAGAGTCATTAAATAATGCAGCAAAGTCCTTAAATAATGCAGCAGAGTCCTTAAATACCGCAGCAGATTGCTTAAATAATGGAGCAGAGTCCTTAAATAATGCAACAGAGTCCTTAAATAATGCAACATAGTTCTTAAATAATGCAGCAAAGTCCTTAAATTATGCAGTAGAGTCCTTAAATACCGCAGCAGATTGCTTATATAATGCAGCAGAGTCCTTAAATAATGCAGCACCGTCCTTAAATAATGCAACAAAGTCTTAAAATAATGCAGCAGAGTCCTTAAATACTGAAGCAGAGTCCTTAAATATTGCAGCAAAGTACTTAAATAATGCAGCAGAGTCCTTAAATAATGCAACAAAGTCCTTAAATAATGAAGCAGAATCCTTAAATAATGCAACAAAGTCCTTAAGTAATAATGCAGAGTCCTTAAATACCGCAGCAGAGTCATTAAATAATGCAGCAAAGTCCTTAAATAATGCAGCAGAGTCCTTAAATACCGGAGCAGAGTGCTTAAATCATGCAGCAGGGTCCTTAAATGATGCAGCAGAGTTATTAAATAATGCAGCAGAGTCCTTAAATAATGCAGCAAATTCCTTAAATAATGCAGCAGAGTCCTTAAATAATGCAACAAAGTCCCTAAAAAATGCAGCAGAGTCCTTAAATAATGAAGCAAATTCCTTAAATAATGTAGCAGAGTCCTTAAATAATGCAACAAAGTCCTTAAATAATGAAGCAGAATTCTTAAATAATGCAACAAAGTCCTTAAGTAATAATGCAGAGTCCTTAAATACAGCAGCAGTCATTAAATAATGCAGCAAAGTCCTTAAATAATGCAGCAGAATCCTTAAATACCGCAGCAGAGTGCTTAAATAATGCAGCAGAGTCCTTAAATAATGCAGCAGAGTTATTAAATAATGCAGCAGAGTCCTTAAATAATGCAACAAAGTCCTTAAATAATGAAGCAGAGTCCTTAAATAATGCAACAAAGTCCTTAAATAATGAAGCAGAATCCTTAAATAATGCAACAAAGTCCTTAAGTAATAATGCAGAGTCCTTAAATACCGCAGCAGAGTCATTAAATAATGCAGCAAAGTCTTTAAATAATGCAGCAGAGTCCTTAAATACCGCAGCAGAGTGCTTAAATAATGCAGCAGAGTCCTTAAATAATGCAGCAGAGTTATTAAATAATGCAGCAGAGTCCTTAAATAATGCGGCAAATTCCTTAAATAATGCAGCAGAGTCCTTAAATAATGCAACAAAGTCCATAAATAATGCAGCAGAGTCATTAAATAATGCAGCAAAGTCCATAAATAATGGAGCAGAGTCCTTAAATATGGAGCAAATTCCTTAAATACTGCAGCAGAGTCCTTAAATAATGCAACAAAGTTCTAAAATAATGCAGCAGAGTCCTCAAAAGCTTCAGAAGAGTCATTAAATAATGCAGCAGAGTCCTTAAATAATGTAGCAAATTCATTAAATAATGCAGCAGAGACCTTAAATAATGCAACAAAGTCCTTAAATAATGCAGCCGAGTCCTTACATAATGCAACAAATTCCTTAAATAATGCAGCAGAGTCCTTAAATACCGCAGCCGATTACTTAAATAATTCAGCAAAGCCCTTAAATAATGCAGCAGAGTTCTTAAGTGCCACAGCAGAGTCCTTAAATACCGCAGCGGAGTGCTTAAATAATGCAGCAGAGTCCTTAAATAATGCAGCACCGTCCTTAAATAATGCAACAAAGTCTTTAAATAATGCAGCAGAGTCCTTAAATACTGAAGCAGAGTCCTTAAATATTGCAGCAAAGTACTTAAATAATGCAGCAGAGTCCTTAAATAATGCAACAAAGTCCTTAAATAATGAAGCAGAATCCTTAAATAATGCAACAAAGTCCTTAAGTAATAATGCAGAGTCCTTAAATACCGCAGCAGAGTCATTAAATAATGCAGCAAAGTCCTTAAATAATGAAGCAGAGTCCTTAAATACCGGAGCAGAGTGCTTAAATGATGCAGCAGGGTCCTTAAATAATGCAGCAGAGTTATTAAATAATGCAGCAGAGTCCTTAAATAATGCAGCAAATTCCTTAAATAATGCAGCAGAGTCCTTAAATAATGCAACAAAGTCCCTAAAAAATGCAGCAGAGTCCTTAAATAATGAAGCAAATTCCTTAAATAATGTAGCAGAGTCCTTAAATAATGCAACACAGTCCTTAAATAATGAAGCAGAATCCTTAAATAATGCAACAAAGTCCTTAAGTAATAATGCAGAGTTCTTAAATACAGCAGCAGAGTCATTAAATAATGCAGCAAAGTCCTTAAATAATGCAGCAGAGTCCTTAAATACCACATCAGAGTGCTTAAATAATGCAGCAGAGTCCTTAAATAATGCAGCAGAGTTATTAAATAATGCAGCAGAGTCCTTAAATAATGCAGCAGAGTTATTAAATAATGCAGCAGAGTTATTAAATAATGCAGCAGAGTCCTGAAATAATGCAGGAAATTCCTTAAATAATGCAGCAGAGTCCTTAAATAATGCAACAAAGTCCTTAAATAATGCAGCAGAGTCCTTAAATAATGCAGCAAAGTCCATAAATAATGCAGCAGAGTCCTTAAATACTGCAGCAGAGTCCTTAAAAATGCAACAAAGTCCTAAAATAATGCAGCAGAGTGCTTAAATACTGAAGCAGAGTCCTTAAATAATGCATCAGAGTCCTTAAATAATGCAACTAAGTCGTTAAATAATGCAGTAGAATCCTTAAATAATGCAGCAAAGTCATTGTAAAATGCAGCAGCGTCCTTAAATACTGAATCAGAGTCCTTAAATAATGCAGCAAAGTCCTTAAATAATGCAGCAGAGTCCTTAAATACTGCAGCAGAGTCCTTAAATAATGCAGCAGAGTCCTCAAATGCTTCCGCAAAGTCAATAAATAATGCAGCAGAGTCCTTAAATAATGCAGCAGAGTCCTTAAATAATGCAACAAAGTCCTTAAATAATGCAGCAGAGTCCTTAAATAATGCAGCACAGTCCTTAAATAATGCAGCAGAGTCCTTAAATAATGCAACAAAGTCATTAAATAATGCAGCAGAGTCCTTAAATACCGCAGCCGCGTACTTAAATAATTCAGCAAAGTCCTTAAAAATTGCAGCAGAGTCCTTAAATAATGCAGCAGAGTCATTAAGTGCCGCAGCAGACTCCTTAAATACCGCAGCGGAGTGCTTAAATAATGCAGCACCGTTCTTAAATAATGCAGCAAAGTCTTAAATACTGAAGCAGAGTCCTTAAATATTGCAACAAAGTCCTAAAATAATGCAGCAGAATCCTTAAATACCACAGCAGAGTCCTTAAATATTGCAGCAAAGTACTTAAATAATGCAGCAGAGTCCTTAAATAATGCAACAAAGTCCTTCAATAATGCAGCATAGTCCTTAACTAATGCAACAAAGTCAATAAATAATGCAGCAGAGTCCTTAAATAATGCAGCAATGTCCTTAAATAATGCAGCAGAGTCCTTAGATAATGCAACAACGTCCTTAAATAATGCAGCAGAGTCCTTAAATACCGCAGCAGAGTCCTTAAATAATGCAACAAAGTCCTTAAGTAATGCAGCAGAGTCCTTAAATACTGAAGCAGAGTCCTTATCTTTGCAGCAAAGTCCTTAAATACCGCAGCAGAGTCATTAAATAATGCAGCAAAGTCCTTAAATAATGCAGCAGAGTCCTTAAATACCGCAGCAGATTGCTTAAATAATGTAGCAGAGTCCTTAAATAATGCAACAGAGTCCTTAAATAATGCAACATAGTTCTTAAATAATGCCGCAAAGTCCTTAAATTATGCAGTAGAGTCCTTAAATACCGCAGCAGATTGCTTATATAATGTAGCAGAGTCCTTAAATAATGCAACAGAGTCCTTAAATAATGCAGCAGAGTCCTCAAAAGCTTCAGAAGAGTCATTAAATAATGCAGCAGAGTCCTTAAATAATGTAGCAAATTCATTAAATAATGCAGCAGAGACCTTAAATAATGCAACAAAGTCCATAAACAATGCAGCCGAGTCCTTAAATAATACAGCAAAGTCCTTAAATAATGCAGCAGAGTCGTTAAGTAATGCAGCAAATTACTTAATGCAGCAGTGTCCTTAAATAATGCAACAAAGTCCATAAATAATGAAGCAAAGTCCTTAAATAATGCAGCAGAGTCCTTAAATACCGCAGCAGAGACCTTAAATAATGCAAGAAAGTCCCTAAATAATGCAGTAGAGTCCTTAAATCCTGAAGCAGAGTCCTAAAATAATGCAGCTAATTCCTTAAATAATGCAGTAGAGTCCTTAAATACCGCAGCAGAGTCCTTAAATAATTCAGCAAAGTCCTTAAATAATGCAGCAGAGTCCTTAAATTTTACAGCAGATTCCTTAAGTGCCACAGCAGAGTCCTTAAATACTGCAGCAGAGTGCTTAAATAATGCAGCAGAGTCCTTAAATAATGCAGCAAAGTCCTTAAATACTGAAGCAGAGTCCTTAAATATTGCAACAAAGTCCTAAAATAATGCAGCAGAGTCCTTAAATACCGCAGCAGAGTCGTTAAATATTGCAGCAAAGTACTTAAATAATGCAGCAGAGTCCTTACATAATGCAACAAATTCCTTAAATAATGCAGCAGAGTCCTTAAATACCACAGCTGATTACTTAAATAATTCAGCAAAGTCCTTAAATAATGCAGCACCGTCCTTAAATAATGCAGCAAAGTCCTTGAATACTGAAGCAGAGTCCTTAAATATTGCAAAAAAGCCCTAAAATAATGCAGCAGAATCCTTAAATACCGCAGCAGAGTCCTTAAATATTGCAGCAAAGTACTTAAATAATGCAGCAGAGTCCTTAAATAATGCAACAAAGTCCTTAAATAATGCAGCATAGTCCTTAACTAATGCAACAAAGTCTATAAATAATGCAGCAGAGTACTTAAATAATGCAGCAAAGTCCTTAAATAATGCAGCAGAGTCCTTAGATAATGCAACAATGTCCTTAAATACTGCAGCAGAGTCCTTAAATAACGCAGCAGAGTACTTAAATAATTCAGCAAAGTCCTTAAATAATGCAGCAGAGTCCTTAAATAATGCAGCAGAGTCCTCAAATGCTTCAGCAAAGTGAATACATAATGCAGCAGAGTCCTTAAATAATGCAACAAAGTCCTTAAATAATGCAGCAGAGTCCTTAAATACTGAAGCAGAGTCCTTAAATTTGCAGCAAAGTCCTTAAATACCGCAGCAGAGTCATTAAATAATGCAGCAAAGTCCTTAAATAATGCAGCAGAGTCCTTAAATACAGCAGCAGATTGCTTAAATAATGTAGCAGAGTCCTTAAATAATGCAACTGAGTCCTTAAATAATGCAGCAGAGTCCTTAAATAATGCAACATAGTTCTTAAATAATGCAGCAAAGTCCTTAAATAATGCAGCAGAGTCCTTAAATACCGCAGCAGATTGCTTATATAATGTAGCAGAGTCATTAATTAATGCAACAGAGTCCTTAAATAATGCAGCAGAGTCCTCAAAAGCTTCAGAAGAGTCATTAAACAATGCAGCAGAGTCCTTAAATAATGTAGCAAATTCATTAAATAATGCAGCAGAGACCATAAATAATGCAACAAAGTCCTTAAATAATGCAACCGAGTCCTTAAATAATACAGCAAAGTCCTTAAATAATGCAGTAGAGTCCTTAAATAATGCAACAAAGTCCCTAAATAATGCAGCAGAGTCCTTAAATAATTAAGCAAATTCCTTAAATAATGTAGCAGAGTCCTTAAAAAATGCAACAAAATCCTTAAATAATGCAACAAAGTCCTTAAATAATGCAGCAGAGTCCTTAAATAATGCAACAGAGCTCTAAAATGCTTCAGCAGAGTCATTAAATAATGCAGCAGAGTCCTTAAATAATGCAGCAGAGTCCTTAAATAATGCAACAAAGTCTTTAAATAATGCAGCAGAGTCCTTAAATACTGAAGCAGAGTCCTTAAATATTGCAGCAAAGTGCTTAAATAATGCAGCAGAGTCCTTAAATAATGCAACAAAGTCCTTAAATAATGAAGCAGAATCCTTAAATAATGCAACAAAGTCCTTAAGTAATAATGCAGAGTCCTTAAATACCTCAGCAGAGTCATTAAATAATGCAGCAAAGTCCTTAAATAATGTAGCAGAGTCCTTAAATACCGCAGCAGATTTCTTAAATAATGCAGCAGAGTCCTTAAATAATGCAGCTGAGTTATTAAATAATGCAGCAGAGTCCTTAAATAATGCAGCAAATTCCTTAAATAATACAGCAGAGTCCTTAAATAATGCAACAAAGTTCTTAAATAATGCAGCAGAGTCATTAAATAATGCAGCAAAGTCCATAAATAATGCAGCAGAGTCCTTAAATACTGAAGCAGAGTCCTTATCTTTGCAGCAAAGTCCTTAAATACCGCAGCAGAGTCATTAAATAATGCAGCAAAGTCCTTAAATAATGCAGCAGAGTCCTTAAATACCACAGCAGATTGCTTAAATAATGTAGCAGAGTCCTTAAATAATGCAACAGAGTCCTTAAATAATGCAGCAGAGTCCTTAAATAATGCAACAAAGTCATTAAATAATGCAGCAGAGTCCTTAAATACTGAAGCAGAGTCCTTAAATATTGCAGCAAAGTCCTTAAAAAATGCAGCAGAGTCCTTAAATACTGAAGCAGAGTCCTTAAATATTGCAGCAAAGTACTTAAATAATGAAGCAGAGTCCTTAAATAATGCAACAAAGTCCTTAAATAATGAAGCAGAATCCTTAAATAATGCAACAAAGTCCTTAAGTAATAATGCAGAGCCCTTAAATACAGCAGCAGAGTCATTAAATAATGCAGCAAAGTCCTTAAATAATGCAGCAGAGTCCTTAAATACCGCAGCAGAGTGCTTAAATAATGCAGCAGAGTCCTTAAATAATGCAGCAGAGTTATTAAATAATGCAGCAGAGTCCTTAAATAATGCAGCAAATTCCTTAAATAATGCAGCAGAGTCCTTAAATAATGCAACAAAGTCCCTAAATAATGTAGCAGAGTCCTTAAATAATGAAGCAGAGTCCTTAAATAATGCAGCAAATTCCTTAAATAATGTAGCAGAGTCCTTAAAAAATGCAACAAAATCCTTAAATAATGCAGCAGAATCCTTCAATAATGCAGCAAAGTCCTTAAATAATGCAGCAGAGTCCTTAAATACTGAAGCAGAGTCCTTAAATAATGCAACAAAGGCCTTAAATAATGCAGCAGAGTCCTTAAGTAATGCAACAGAGTTCTAAAATGCTTCAGCAGAGTCCTTAAATAATGCAGCAGAGTCCTTAAATAATGCAACAAAGTCTTTAAATAATGCAGTAGAGTCCTTAATTACTGAAGCAGAGTCCTTAAATATTGCAGCAAAGTACTTAAATAATGCAGCAGAGTCCTTAAATAATGCAACAAAGTCCTTAAATAATGAAGCAGAGTCCTTAAATAATGCAACAAAGTCCTTAAATAATGAAGCAGAATCCTTAAATAATGCAACAAAGTCCTTAAGTAATAATGCAGAGTCCTTAAATACCGCAGCAGAGTCATTAAATAATGCAGCAAAGTCCTTAAATAATGCAGCAGAGTCCTTAAATACCGCAGCAGAGTGCTTAAATAATGCAGCAGAGTCCTTAAATAATGCAGCAGAGTTATTAAATAATGCAGCAGAGTCCTTAAATAATGCGTCAAATTCCTTAAATAATGCAGCAGAGTCCTTAAATAATGCAACAAAGTCCATAAATAATGCAGCAGAGTCATTAAATAATGCAGCAAAGTCCATAAAAATGCAGCAGAGTCCTTAAATATGGAGCAAATTCCTTAAATACTGCAGCAGAGTCCTTAAATAATGCAACAAAGTTCTAAAATAATGCAGCAGAGTCCTCAAAAGCTTCATAAGAGTCATTAAATAATGCAGCAGAGTCCTTAAATAATGTAGCAAATTCATTAAATAATGCAGCAGAGACCTTAAATAATGCAACAAAGTCCTTAAATAATGCAGCCGAGTCCTTACATAATGCAACAAATTCCTTAAATAATGCAGCAGAGTCCTTAAATACCGCAGCCGATTACTTAAATAATTCAGCAATGTCCTTAAATAATGCAGCAGAGTTCTTAAGTGCCACAGCAGAGTCCTTAAATACCGCAGCGGAGTGCTTAAATAATGCAGCAGAGTCCTTAAATAATGCAGCACCGTCCTTAAATAATGCAACAAAGTCTTAAAATAATGCAGCAGAGTCCTTAAATACTGAAGCAGAGTCCTTAAATATTGCAGCAAAGTACTTAAATAATGCAGCAGAGTCCTTAAATAATGCAACAAAGTCCTTAAATAATGAAGCAGAATCCTTAAATAATGCAACAAAGTCCTTAAGTAATAATGCAGAGTCCTTAAATACCGCAGCAGAGTCATTAAATAATGCAGCAAAGTCCTTAAATAATGCAGCAGAGTCCTTAAATACCGGAGCAGAGTGCTTAAATCATGCAGCAGGGTCCTTAAATGATGCAGCAGAGTTATTAAATAATGCAGCAGAGTCCTTAAATAATGCAGCAAATTCCTTAAATAATGCAGCAGAGTCCTTAAATAATGCAACAAAGTCCCTAAAAAATGCAGCAGAGTCCTTAAATAATGAAGCAAATTCCTTAAATAATGTAGCAGAGTCCTTAAATAATGCAACAAAGTCCTTAAATAATGAAGCAGAATTCTTAAATAATGCAACAAAGTCCTTAAGTAATAATGCAGAGTCCTTAAATACAGCAGCAGTCATTAAATAATGCAGCAAAGTCCTTAAATAATGCAGCAGAATCCTTAAATACCGCAGCAGAGTGCTTAAATAATGCAGCAGAGTCCTTAAATAATGCAGCAGAGTTATTAAATAATGCAGCAGAGTCCTTAAATAATGCAACAAAGTCCTTAAATAATGAAGCAGAGTCCTTAAATAATGCAACAAAGTCCTTAAATAATGAAGCAGAATCCTTAAATAATGCAACAAAGTCCTTAAGTAATAATGCAGAGTCCTTAAATACCGCAGCAGAGTCATTAAATAATGCAGCAAAGTCTTTAAATAATGCAGCAGAGTCCTTAAATACCGCAGCAGAGTGCTTAAATAATGCAGCAGAGTCCTTAAATAATGCAGCAGAGTTATTAAATAATGCAGCAGAGTCCTTAAATAATGCGGCAAATTCCTTAAATAATGCAGCAGAGTCCTTAAATAATGCAACAAAGTCCATAAATAATGCAGCAGAGTCATTAAATAATGCAGCAAAGTCCATAAATAATGGAGCAGAGTCCTTAAATATGGAGCAAATTCCTTAAATACTGCAGCAGAGTCCTTAAATAATGCAACAAAGTTCTAAAATAATGCAGCAGAGTCCTCAAAAGCTTCAGAAGAGTCATTAAATAATGCAGCAGAGTCCTTAAATAATGTAGCAAATTCATTAAATAATGCAGCAGAGACCTTAAATAATGCAACAAAGTCCTTAAATAATGCAGCCGAGTCCTTACATAATGCAACAAATTCCTTAAATAATGCAGCAGAGTCCTTAAATACCGCAGCCGATTACTTAAATAATTCAGCAAAGCCCTTAAATAATGCAGCAGAGTTCTTAAGTGCCACAGCAGAGTCCTTAAATACCGCAGCGGAGTGCTTAAATAATGCAGCAGAGTCCTTAAATAATGCAGCACCGTCCTTAAATAATGCAACAAAGTCTTTAAATAATGCAGCAGAGTCCTTAAATACTGAAGCAGAGTCCTTAAATATTGCAGCAAAGTACTTAAATAATGCAGCAGAGTCCTTAAATAATGCAACAAAGTCCTTAAATAATGAAGCAGAATCCTTAAATAATGCAACAAAGTCCTTAAGTAATAATGCAGAGTCCTTAAATACCGCAGCAGAGTCATTAAATAATGCAGCAAAGTCCTTAAATAATGAAGCAGAGTCCTTAAATACCGGAGCAGAGTGCTTAAATGATGCAGCAGGGTCCTTAAATAATGCAGCAGAGTTATTAAATAATGCAGCAGAGTCCTTAAATAATGCAGCAAATTCCTTAAATAATGCAGCAGAGTCCTTAAATAATGCAACAAAGTCCCTAAAAAATGCAGCAGAGTCCTTAAATAATGAAGCAAATTCCTTAAATAATGTAGCAGAGTCCTTAAATAATGCAACACAGTCCTTAAATAATGAAGCAGAATCCTTAAATAATGCAACAAAGTCCTTAAGTAATAATGCAGAGTTCTTAAATACAGCAGCAGAGTCATTAAATAATGCAGCAAAGTCCTTAAATAATGCAGCAGAGTCCTTAAATACCACATCAGAGTGCTTAAATAATGCAGCAGAGTCCTTAAATAATGCAGCAGAGTTATTAAATAATGCAGCAGAGTCCTTAAATAATGCAGCAGAGTTATTAAATAATGCAGCAGAGTTATTAAATAATGCAGCAGAGTCCTGAAATAATGCAGGAAATTCCTTAAATAATGCAGCAGAGTCCTTAAATAATGCAACAAAGTCCTTAAATAATGCAGCAGAGTCCTTAAATAATGCAGCAAAGTCCATAAATAATGCAGCAGAGTCCTTAAATACTGCAGCAGAGTCCTTAAAAATGCAACAAAGTCCTAAAATAATGCAGCAGAGTGCTTAAATACTGAAGCAGAGTCCTTAAATAATGCATCAGAGTCCTTAAATAATGCAACTAAGTCGTTAAATAATGCAGTAGAATCCTTAAATAATGCAGCAAAGTCATTGTAAAATGCAGCAGCGTCCTTAAATACTGAATCAGAGTCCTTAAATAATGCAGCAAAGTCCTTAAATAATGCAGCAGAGTCCTTAAATACTGCAGCAGAGTCCTTAAATAATGCAGCAGAGTCCTCAAATGCTTCCGCAAAGTCAATAAATAATGCAGCAGAGTCCTTAAATAATGCAGCAGAGTCCTTAAATAATGCAACAAAGTCCTTAAATAATGCAGCAGAGTCCTTAAATAATGCAGCACAGTCCTTAAATAATGCAGCAGAGTCCTTAAATAATGCAACAAAGTCATTAAATAATGCAGCAGAGTCCTTAAATACCGCAGCCGCGTACTTAAATAATTCAGCAAAGTCCTTAAAAATTGCAGCAGAGTCCTTAAATAATGCAGCAGAGTCATTAAGTGCCGCAGCAGACTCCTTAAATACCGCAGCGGAGTGCTTAAATAATGCAGCACCGTTCTTAAATAATGCAGCAAAGTCTTAAATACTGAAGCAGAGTCCTTAAATATTGCAACAAAGTCCTAAAATAATGCAGCAGAATCCTTAAATACCACAGCAGAGTCCTTAAATATTGCAGCAAAGTACTTAAATAATGCAGCAGAGTCCTTAAATAATGCAACAAAGTCCTTCAATAATGCAGCATAGTCCTTAACTAATGCAACAAAGTCAATAAATAATGCAGCAGAGTCCTTAAATAATGCAGCAATGTCCTTAAATAATGCAGCAGAGTCCTTAGATAATGCAACAACGTCCTTAAATAATGCAGCAGAGTCCTTAAATACCGCAGCAGAGTCCTTAAATAATGCAACAAAGTCCTTAAGTAATGCAGCAGAGTCCTTAAATACTGAAGCAGAGTCCTTATCTTTGCAGCAAAGTCCTTAAATACCGCAGCAGAGTCATTAAATAATGCAGCAAAGTCCTTAAATAATGCAGCAGAGTCCTTAAATACCGCAGCAGATTGCTTAAATAATGTAGCAGAGTCCTTAAATAATGCAACAGAGTCCTTAAATAATGCAACATAGTTCTTAAATAATGCCGCAAAGTCCTTAAATTATGCAGTAGAGTCCTTAAATACCGCAGCAGATTGCTTATATAATGTAGCAGAGTCCTTAAATAATGCAACAGAGTCCTTAAATAATGCAGCAGAGTCCTCAAAAGCTTCAGAAGAGTCATTAAATAATGCAGCAGAGTCCTTAAATAATGTAGCAAATTCATTAAATAATGCAGCAGAGACCTTAAATAATGCAACAAAGTCCATAAACAATGCAGCCGAGTCCTTAAATAATACAGCAAAGTCCTTAAATAATGCAGCAGAGTCGTTAAGTAATGCAGCAAATTACTTAATGCAGCAGTGTCCTTAAATAATGCAACAAAGTCCATAAATAATGAAGCAAAGTCCTTAAATAATGCAGCAGAGTCCTTAAATACCGCAGCAGAGACCTTAAATAATGCAAGAAAGTCCCTAAATA
The DNA here is from genome assembly GCF_046119375.1 of Phyllobates terribilis. Classification (NCBI taxonomy): domain Eukaryota; kingdom Metazoa; phylum Chordata; class Amphibia; order Anura; family Dendrobatidae; genus Phyllobates; species Phyllobates terribilis. The sequence goes on along the minus strand of NW_027362840.1, from coordinate 3,253,462 downwards.
ATGCAGTAGAGTCCTTAAATCCTGAAGCAGAGTCCTAAAATAATGCAGCTAATTCCTTAAATAATGCAGTAGAGTCCTTAAATACCGCAGCAGAGTCCTTAAATAATTCAGCAAAGTCCTTAAATAATGCAGCAGAGTCCTTAAATTTTACAGCAGATTCCTTAAGTGCCACAGCAGAGTCCTTAAATACTGCAGCAGAGTGCTTAAATAATGCAGCAGAGTCCTTAAATAATGCAGCAAAGTCCTTAAATACTGAAGCAGAGTCCTTAAATATTGCAACAAAGTCCTAAAATAATGCAGCAGAGTCCTTAAATACCGCAGCAGAGTCGTTAAATATTGCAGCAAAGTACTTAAATAATGCAGCAGAGTCCTTACATAATGCAACAAATTCCTTAAATAATGCAGCAGAGTCCTTAAATACCACAGCTGATTACTTAAATAATTCAGCAAAGTCCTTAAATAATGCAGCACCGTCCTTAAATAATGCAGCAAAGTCCTTGAATACTGAAGCAGAGTCCTTAAATATTGCAAAAAAGCCCTAAAATAATGCAGCAGAATCCTTAAATACCGCAGCAGAGTCCTTAAATATTGCAGCAAAGTACTTAAATAATGCAGCAGAGTCCTTAAATAATGCAACAAAGTCCTTAAATAATGCAGCATAGTCCTTAACTAATGCAACAAAGTCTATAAATAATGCAGCAGAGTACTTAAATAATGCAGCAAAGTCCTTAAATAATGCAGCAGAGTCCTTAGATAATGCAACAATGTCCTTAAATACTGCAGCAGAGTCCTTAAATAACGCAGCAGAGTACTTAAATAATTCAGCAAAGTCCTTAAATAATGCAGCAGAGTCCTTAAATAATGCAGCAGAGTCCTCAAATGCTTCAGCAAAGTGAATACATAATGCAGCAGAGTCCTTAAATAATGCAACAAAGTCCTTAAATAATGCAGCAGAGTCCTTAAATACTGAAGCAGAGTCCTTAAATTTGCAGCAAAGTCCTTAAATACCGCAGCAGAGTCATTAAATAATGCAGCAAAGTCCTTAAATAATGCAGCAGAGTCCTTAAATACAGCAGCAGATTGCTTAAATAATGTAGCAGAGTCCTTAAATAATGCAACTGAGTCCTTAAATAATGCAGCAGAGTCCTTAAATAATGCAACATAGTTCTTAAATAATGCAGCAAAGTCCTTAAATAATGCAGCAGAGTCCTTAAATACCGCAGCAGATTGCTTATATAATGTAGCAGAGTCATTAATTAATGCAACAGAGTCCTTAAATAATGCAGCAGAGTCCTCAAAAGCTTCAGAAGAGTCATTAAACAATGCAGCAGAGTCCTTAAATAATGTAGCAAATTCATTAAATAATGCAGCAGAGACCATAAATAATGCAACAAAGTCCTTAAATAATGCAACCGAGTCCTTAAATAATACAGCAAAGTCCTTAAATAATGCAGTAGAGTCCTTAAATAATGCAACAAAGTCCCTAAATAATGCAGCAGAGTCCTTAAATAATTAAGCAAATTCCTTAAATAATGTAGCAGAGTCCTTAAAAAATGCAACAAAATCCTTAAATAATGCAACAAAGTCCTTAAATAATGCAGCAGAGTCCTTAAATAATGCAACAGAGCTCTAAAATGCTTCAGCAGAGTCATTAAATAATGCAGCAGAGTCCTTAAATAATGCAGCAGAGTCCTTAAATAATGCAACAAAGTCTTTAAATAATGCAGCAGAGTCCTTAAATACTGAAGCAGAGTCCTTAAATATTGCAGCAAAGTGCTTAAATAATGCAGCAGAGTCCTTAAATAATGCAACAAAGTCCTTAAATAATGAAGCAGAATCCTTAAATAATGCAACAAAGTCCTTAAGTAATAATGCAGAGTCCTTAAATACCTCAGCAGAGTCATTAAATAATGCAGCAAAGTCCTTAAATAATGTAGCAGAGTCCTTAAATACCGCAGCAGATTTCTTAAATAATGCAGCAGAGTCCTTAAATAATGCAGCTGAGTTATTAAATAATGCAGCAGAGTCCTTAAATAATGCAGCAAATTCCTTAAATAATACAGCAGAGTCCTTAAATAATGCAACAAAGTTCTTAAATAATGCAGCAGAGTCATTAAATAATGCAGCAAAGTCCATAAATAATGCAGCAGAGTCCTTAAATACTGAAGCAGAGTCCTTATCTTTGCAGCAAAGTCCTTAAATACCGCAGCAGAGTCATTAAATAATGCAGCAAAGTCCTTAAATAATGCAGCAGAGTCCTTAAATACCACAGCAGATTGCTTAAATAATGTAGCAGAGTCCTTAAATAATGCAACAGAGTCCTTAAATAATGCAGCAGAGTCCTTAAATAATGCAACAAAGTCATTAAATAATGCAGCAGAGTCCTTAAATACTGAAGCAGAGTCCTTAAATATTGCAGCAAAGTCCTTAAAAAATGCAGCAGAGTCCTTAAATACTGAAGCAGAGTCCTTAAATATTGCAGCAAAGTACTTAAATAATGAAGCAGAGTCCTTAAATAATGCAACAAAGTCCTTAAATAATGAAGCAGAATCCTTAAATAATGCAACAAAGTCCTTAAGTAATAATGCAGAGCCCTTAAATACAGCAGCAGAGTCATTAAATAATGCAGCAAAGTCCTTAAATAATGCAGCAGAGTCCTTAAATACCGCAGCAGAGTGCTTAAATAATGCAGCAGAGTCCTTAAATAATGCAGCAGAGTTATTAAATAATGCAGCAGAGTCCTTAAATAATGCAGCAAATTCCTTAAATAATGCAGCAGAGTCCTTAAATAATGCAACAAAGTCCCTAAATAATGTAGCAGAGTCCTTAAATAATGAAGCAGAGTCCTTAAATAATGCAGCAAATTCCTTAAATAATGTAGCAGAGTCCTTAAAAAATGCAACAAAATCCTTAAATAATGCAGCAGAATCCTTCAATAATGCAGCAAAGTCCTTAAATAATGCAGCAGAGTCCTTAAATACTGAAGCAGAGTCCTTAAATAATGCAACAAAGGCCTTAAATAATGCAGCAGAGTCCTTAAGTAATGCAACAGAGTTCTAAAATGCTTCAGCAGAGTCCTTAAATAATGCAGCAGAGTCCTTAAATAATGCAACAAAGTCTTTAAATAATGCAGTAGAGTCCTTAATTACTGAAGCAGAGTCCTTAAATATTGCAGCAAAGTACTTAAATAATGCAGCAGAGTCCTTAAATAATGCAACAAAGTCCTTAAATAATGAAGCAGAGTCCTTAAATAATGCAACAAAGTCCTTAAATAATGAAGCAGAATCCTTAAATAATGCAACAAAGTCCTTAAGTAATAATGCAGAGTCCTTAAATACCGCAGCAGAGTCATTAAATAATGCAGCAAAGTCCTTAAATAATGCAGCAGAGTCCTTAAATACCGCAGCAGAGTGCTTAAATAATGCAGCAGAGTCCTTAAATAATGCAGCAGAGTTATTAAATAATGCAGCAGAGTCCTTAAATAATGCGTCAAATTCCTTAAATAATGCAGCAGAGTCCTTAAATAATGCAACAAAGTCCATAAATAATGCAGCAGAGTCATTAAATAATGCAGCAAAGTCCATAAAAATGCAGCAGAGTCCTTAAATATGGAGCAAATTCCTTAAATACTGCAGCAGAGTCCTTAAATAATGCAACAAAGTTCTAAAATAATGCAGCAGAGTCCTCAAAAGCTTCATAAGAGTCATTAAATAATGCAGCAGAGTCCTTAAATAATGTAGCAAATTCATTAAATAATGCAGCAGAGACCTTAAATAATGCAACAAAGTCCTTAAATAATGCAGCCGAGTCCTTACATAATGCAACAAATTCCTTAAATAATGCAGCAGAGTCCTTAAATACCGCAGCCGATTACTTAAATAATTCAGCAATGTCCTTAAATAATGCAGCAGAGTTCTTAAGTGCCACAGCAGAGTCCTTAAATACCGCAGCGGAGTGCTTAAATAATGCAGCAGAGTCCTTAAATAATGCAGCACCGTCCTTAAATAATGCAACAAAGTCTTAAAATAATGCAGCAGAGTCCTTAAATACTGAAGCAGAGTCCTTAAATATTGCAGCAAAGTACTTAAATAATGCAGCAGAGTCCTTAAATAATGCAACAAAGTCCTTAAATAATGAAGCAGAATCCTTAAATAATGCAACAAAGTCCTTAAGTAATAATGCAGAGTCCTTAAATACCGCAGCAGAGTCATTAAATAATGCAGCAAAGTCCTTAAATAATGCAGCAGAGTCCTTAAATACCGGAGCAGAGTGCTTAAATCATGCAGCAGGGTCCTTAAATGATGCAGCAGAGTTATTAAATAATGCAGCAGAGTCCTTAAATAATGCAGCAAATTCCTTAAATAATGCAGCAGAGTCCTTAAATAATGCAACAAAGTCCCTAAAAAATGCAGCAGAGTCCTTAAATAATGAAGCAAATTCCTTAAATAATGTAGCAGAGTCCTTAAATAATGCAACAAAGTCCTTAAATAATGAAGCAGAATTCTTAAATAATGCAACAAAGTCCTTAAGTAATAATGCAGAGTCCTTAAATACAGCAGCAGTCATTAAATAATGCAGCAAAGTCCTTAAATAATGCAGCAGAATCCTTAAATACCGCAGCAGAGTGCTTAAATAATGCAGCAGAGTCCTTAAATAATGCAGCAGAGTTATTAAATAATGCAGCAGAGTCCTTAAATAATACAGCAAATTCCTTAAATAATGCAGCAGAGTCCTTAAATAATGCAACAAAGTCCCTAAATAATGCAGCAGAGTCCTTAAATAATGAAGCAGAGTCCTTAAATAATGCAGCAAATTCCTTAAATAATGTAGCAGAGTCCTTAAAAAATGCAACAAAATCCTTAAATAATGCAGCAGAATCCTTAAATAATGCAGCAAAGTCCTTAAATAATGCAGCAGAGTCCTTAAATACTGAAGGAGAGTCCTTAAATAATGCAACAAAGGCCTTAAATAAAGCAGCAGAGTCCTTAAGTAATGCAACAGAGTTCTAAAATGCTTCAGCAGAGTCTTTAAATAATGCAGCAGAGTCCTTAAATAATGCAACAAAGTCTTTAAATAATGCAGCAGAGTCCTTAAATACTGAAGCAGAGTCCTTAAATATTGCAGCAAAGTACTTAAATAATGCAGCAGAGTCATTAAATAATGCAACAAAGTCCTTAAATAATGAAGCAGAGTCCTTAAATAATGCAACAAAGTCCTTAAATAATGAAGCAGAATCCTTAAATAATGCAACAAAGTCCTTAAGTAATAATGCAGAGTCCTTAAATACCGCAGCAGAGTCATTAAATAATGCAGCAAAGTCTTTAAATAATGCAGCAGAGTCCTTAAATACCGCAGCAGAGTGCTTAAATAATGCAGCAGAGTCCTTAAATAATGCAGCAGAGTTATTAAATAATGCAGCAGAGTCCTTAAATAATGCGGCAAATTCCTTAAATAATGCAGCAGAGTCCTTAAATAATGCAACAAAGTCCATAAATAATGCAGCAGAGTCATTAAATAATGCAGCAAAGTCCATAAATAATGCAGCAGAGTCCTTAAATATGGAGCAAATTCCTTAAATACTGCAGCAGAGTCCTTAAATAATGCAACAAAGTTCTAAAATAATGCAGCAGAGTCCTCAAAAGCTTCAGAAGAGTCATTAAATAATGCAGCAGAGTCCTTAAATAATGTAGCAAATTCATTAAATAATGCAGCAGAGACCTTAAATAATGCAACAAAGTCCTTAAATAATGCAGCCGAGTCCTTACATAATGCAACAAATTCCTTAAATAATGCAGCAGAGTCCTTAAATACCGCAGCCGATTACTTAAATAATTCAGCAAAGCCCTTAAATAATGCAGCAGAGTCCTTAAATACCGCAGCGGAGTGCTTAAATAATGCAGCAGAGTCCTTAAATAATGCAGCACCGTCCTTAAATAATGCAACAAAGTCTTTAAATAATGCAGCAGAGTCCTTAAATACTGAAGCAGAGTCCTTAAATATTGCAGCAAAGTACTTAAATAATGCAGCAGAGTCCTTAAATAATGCAACAAAGTCCTTAAATAATGAAGCAGAATCCTTAAATAATGCAACAAAGTCCTTAAGTAATAATGCAGAGTCCTTAAATACCGCAGCAGAGTCATTAAATAATGCAGCAAAGTCCTTAAATAATGAAGCAGAGTCCTTAAATACCGGAGCAGAGTGCTTAAATGATGCAGCAGGGTCCTTAAATAATGCAGCAGGGTTATTAAATAATGCAGCAGAGTCCTTAAATAATGCAGCAAATTCCTTAAATAATGCAGCAGAGTCCTTAAATAATGCAACAAAGTCCCTAAAAAATGCAGCAGAGTCCTTAAATAATGAAGCAAATTCCTTAAATAATGTAGCAGAGTCCTTAAATAATGCAACAAAGTCCTTAAATAATGAAGCAGAATCCTTAAATAATGCAACAAAGTCCTTAAGTAATAATGCAGAGTTCTTAAATACAGCAGCAGAGTCATTAAATAATGCAGCAAAGTCCTTAAATAATGCAGCAGAGTCCTTAAATACCGCAGCAGAGTGCTTAAATAATGCAGCAGAGTCCTTAAATAATGCAGCAGAGTTATTAAATAATGCAGCAGAGTCCTTAAATAATACAGCAAATTCCTTAAATAATGCAGCAGAGTCCTTAAATAATGCAACAAAGTCCCTAAATAATGCAGCAGAGTCCTTAAATAATGAAGCAGAGTCCTTAAATAATGCAGCAAAGTCCTTAAATAATGCAGCAGAGTCCTTAGATAATGCAACAATGTCCTTAAATACTGCAGCAGAGTCCTTAAATAACGCAGCAGAGTACTTAAATAATTCAGCAAAGTCCTTAAATAATGCAGCAGAGTCCTTAAATAATGCAGCAGAGTCCTCAAATGCTTCAGCAAAGTGAATACATAATGCAGCAGAGTCCTTAAATAATGCAACAAAGTCCTTAAATAATGCAGCAGAGTCCTTAAATACTGAAGCAGAGTCCTTAAATTTGCAGCAAAGTCCTTAAATACCGCAGCAGAGTCATTAAATAATGCAGCAAAGTCCTTAAATAATGCAGCAGAGTCCTTAAATACAGCAGCAGATTGCTTAAATAATGTAGCAGAGTCCTTAAATAATGCAACATAGTCCTTAAATAATGCAGCAGAGTCCTTAAATAATGCAACATAGTTCTTAAATAATGCAGCAAAGTCCTTAAATAATGCAGCAGAGTCCTTAAATACCGCAGCAGATTGCTTATATAATGTAGCAGAGTCCTTAATTAATGCAACAGAGTCCTTAAATAATGCAGCAGAGTCCTCAAAAGCTTCAGAAGAGTCATTAAACAATGCAGCAGAGTCCTTAAATAATGTAGCAAATTCATTAAATAATGCAGCAGAGACCATAAATAATGCAACAAAGTCCTTAAATAATGCAACCGAGTCCTTAAATAATACAGCAAAGTCCTTAAATAATGCAGTAGAGTCCTTAAATAATGCAACAAAGTCCCTAAATAATGCAGCAGAGTCCTTAAATAATTAAGCAAATTCCTTAAATAATGTAGCAGAGTCCTTAAAAAATGCAACAAAATCCTTAAATAATGCAACAAAGTCCTTAAATAATGCAGCAGAGTCCTTAAATAATGCAACAGAGCTCTAAAATGCTTCAGCAGAGTCATTAAATAATGCAGCAGAGTCCTTAAATAATGCAGCAGAGTCCTTAAATAATGCAACAAAGTCTTTAAATAATGCAGCAGAGTCCTTAAATACTGAAGCAGAGTCCTTAAATATTGCAGCAAAGTGCTTAAATAATGCAGCAGAGTCCTTAAATAATGCAACAAAGTCCTTAAATAATGAAGCAGAATCCTTAAATAATGCAACAAAGTCCTTAAGTAATAATGCAGAGTCCTTAAATACCTCAGCAGAGTCATTAAATAATGCAGCAAAGTCCTTAAATAATGTAGCAGAGTCCTTAAATACCGCAGCAGATTTCTTAAATAATGCAGCAGAGTCCTTAAATAATGCAGCTGAGTTATTAAATAATGCAGCAGAGTCCTTAAATAATGCAGCAAATTCCTTAAATAATACAGCAGAGTCCTTAAATAATGCAACAAAGTTCTTAAATAATGCAGCAGAGTCATTAAATAATGCAGCAAAGTCCATAAATAATGCAGCAGAGTCCTTAAATACTGAAGCAGAGTCCTTATCTTTGCAGCAAAGTCCTTAAATACCGCAGCAGAGTCATTAAATAATGCAGCAAAGTCCTTAAATAATGCAGCAGAGTCCTTAAATACCACAGCAGATTGCTTAAATAATGTAGCAGAGTCCTTAAATAATGCAACAGAGTCCTTAAATAATGCAGCAGAGTCCTTAAATAATGCAACAAAGTCATTAAATAATGCAGCAGAGTCCTTAAATACTGAAGCAGAGTCCTTAAATATTGCAGCAAAGTCCTTAAAAAATGCAGCAGAGTCCTTAAATACTGAAGCAGAGTCCTTAAATATTGCAGCAAAGTACTTAAATAATGCAGCAGAGTCCTTAAATAATGCAACAAAGTCCTTAAATAATGAAGCAGAATCCTTAAATAATGCAACAAAGTCCTTAAGTAATAATACCGAGCCCTTAAATACAGCAGCAGAGTCATTAAATAATGCAGCAAAGTCCTTAAATAATGCAGCAGAGTCCTTAAATACCGCAGCAGAGTGCTTAAATAATGCAGCAGAGTCCTTAAATAATGCAGCAGAGTTATTAAATAATGCAGCAGAGTCCTTAAATAATGCAGCAAATTCCTTAAATAATGCAGCAGAGTCCTTAAATAATGCAACAAAGTCCCTAAATAATGTAGCAGAGTCCTTAAATAATGAAGCAGAGTCCTTAAATAATGCAGCAAATTCCTTAAATAATGTAGCAGAGTCCTTAAAAAATGCAACAAAATCCTTAAATAATGCAGCAGAATCCTTCAATAATGCAGCAAAGTCCTTAAATAATGCAGCAGAGTCCTTAAATACTGAAGCAGAGTCCTTAAATAATGCAACAAAGGCCTTAAATAATGCAGCAGAGTCCTTAAGTAATGCAACAGAGTTCTAAAATGCTTCAGCAGAGTCCTTAAATAATGCAGCAGAGTCCTTAAATAATGCAACAAAGTCTTTAAATAATGCAGTAGAGTCCTTAATTACTGAAGCAGAGTCCTTAAATATTGCAGCAAAGTACTTAAATAATGCAGCAGAGTCCTTAAATAATGCAACAAAGTCCTTAAATAATGAAGCAGAGTCCTTAAATAATGCAACAAAGTCCTTAAATAATGAAGCAGAATCCTTAAATAATGCAACAAAGTCCTTAAGTAATAATGCAGAGTCCTTAAATACCGCAGCAGAGTCATTAAATAATGCAGCAAAGTCTTTAAATAATGCAGCAGAGTCCTTAAATACCGCAGCAGAGTGCTTAAATAATGCAGCAGAGTCCTTAAATAATGCAGCAGAGTTATTAAATAATGCAGCAGAGTCCTTAAATAATGCGGCAAATTCCTTAAATAATGCAGCAGAGTCCTTAAATAATGCAACAAAGTCCATAAATAATGCAGCAGAGTCATTAAATAATGCAGCAAAGTCCATAAATAATGCAGCAGAGTCCTTAAATATGGAGCAAATTCCTTAAATACTGCAGCAGAGTCCTTAAATAATGCAACAAAGTTCTAAAATAATGCAGCAGAGTCCTCAAAAGCTTCAGAAGAGTCATTAAATAATGCAGCAGAGTCCTTAAATAATGTAGCAAATTCATTAAATAATGCAGCAGAGACCTTAAATAATGCAACAAAGTCCTTAAATAATGCAGCCGAGTCCTTACATAATGCAACAAATTCCTTAAATAATGCAGCAGAGTCCTTAAATACCGCAGCCGATTACTTAAATAATTCAGCAAAGCCCTTAAATAATGCAGCAGAGTCCTTAAATACCGCAGCGGAGTGCTTAAATAATGCAGCAGAGTCCTTAAATAATGCAGCACCGTCCTTAAATAATGCAACAAAGTCTTTAAATAATGCAGCAGAGTCCTTAAATACTGAAGCAGAGTCCTTAAATATTGCAGCAAAGTACTTAAATAATGCAGCAGAGTCCTTAAATAATGCAACAAAGTCCTTAAATAATGAAGCAGAATCCTTAAATAATGCAACAAAGTCCTTAAGTAATAATGCAGAGTCCTTAAATACCGCAGCAGAGTCATTAAATAATGCAGCAAAGTCCTTAAATAATGAAGCAGAGTCCTTAAATACCGGAGCAGAGTGCTTAAATGATGCAGCAGGGTCCTTAAATAATGCAGCAGAGTTATTAAATAATGCAGCAGAGTCCTTAAATAATGCAGCAAATTCCTTAAATAATGCAGCAGAGTCATTAAATAATGCAACAAAGTCCCTAAAAAATGCAGCAGAGTCCTTAAATAATGAAGCAAATTCCTTAAATAATGTAGCAGAGTCCTTAAATAATGCAACAAAGTCCTTAAATAATGAAGCAGAATCCTTAAATAATGCAACAAAGTCCTTAAGTAATAATGCAGAGTTCTTAAATACAGCAGCAGAGTCATTAAATAATGCAGCAAAGTCCTTAAATAATGCAGCAGAGTCCTTAAATACCGCAGCAGAGTGCTTAAATAATGCAGCAGAGTCCTTAAATAATGCAGCAGAGTTATTAAATAATGCAGCAGAGTCCTTAAATAATACAGCAAATTCCTTAAATAATGCAGCAGAGTCCTTAAATAATGCAACAAAGTCCCTAAATAATGCAGCAGAGTCCTTAAATAATGAAGCAGAGTCCTTAAATAATGCAGCAAAGTCCTTAAATAATGCAGCAGAGTCCTTAGATAATGCAACAATGTCCTTAAATACTGCAGCAGAGTCCTTAAATAACGCAGCAGAGTACTTAAATAATTCAGCAAAGTCCTTAAATAATGCAGCAGAGTCCTTAAATAATGCAGCAGAGTCCTCAAATGCTTCAGCAAAGTGAATACATAATGCAGCAGAGTCCTTAAATAATGCAACAAAGTCCTTAAATAATGCAGCAGAGTCCTTAAATACTGAAGCAGAGTCCTTAAATTTGCAGCAAAGTCCTTAAATACCGCAGCAGAGTCATTAAATAATGCAGCAAAGTCCTTAAATAATGCAGCAGAGTCCTTAAATACAGCAGCAGATTGCTTAAATAATGTAGCAGAGTCCTTAAATAATGCAACAGAGTCCTTAAATAATGCAGCAGAGTCCTTAAATAATGCAACATAGTTCTTAAATAATGCAGCAAAGTCCTTAAATAATGCAGCAGAGTCCTTAAATACCGCAGCAGATTGCTTATATAATGTAGCAGAGTCCTTAATTAATGCAACAGAGTCCTTAAATAATGCAGCAGAGTCCTCAAAAGCTTCAGAAGAGTCATTAAACAATGCAGCAGAGTCCTTAAATAATGTAGCAAATTCATTAAATAATGCAGCAGAGACCATAAATAATGCAACAAAGTCCTTAAATAATGCAACCGAGTCCTTAAATAATACAGCAAAGTCCTTAAATAATGCAGTAGAGTCCTTAAATAATGCAACAAAGTCCCTAAATAATGCAGCAGAGTCCTTAAATAATTAAGCAAATTCCTTAAATAATGTAGCAGAGTCCTTAAAAAATGCAACAAAATCCTTAAATAATGCAACAAAGTCCTTAAATAATGCAGCAGAGTCCTTAAATAATGCAACAGAGCTCTAAAATGCTTCAGCAGAGTCCTTAAATAATGCAGCAGAGTCCTTAAATAATGCAGCAGAGTCCTTAAATAATGCAACAAAGTCTTTAAATAATGCAGCAGAGTCCTTAAATACTGAAGCAGAGTCCTTAAATATTGCAGCAAAGTGCTTAAATAATGCAGCAGAGTCCTTAAATAATGCAACAAAGTCCTTAAATAATGAAGCAGAATCCTTAAATAATGCAACAAAGTCCTTAAGTAATAATGCAGAGTCCTTAAATACCTCAGCAGAGTCATTAAATAATGCAGCAAAGTCCTTAAATAATGTAGCAGAGTCCTTAAATACCGCAGCAGATTTCTTAAATAATGCAGCAGAGTCCTTAAATAATGCAGCTGAGTTATTAAATAATGCAGCAGAGTCCTTAAATAATGCAGCAAATTCCTTAAATAATACAGCAGAGTCCTTAAATAATGCAACAAAGTTCTTAAATAATGCAGCAGAGTCATTAAATAATGCAGCAAAGTCCATAAATAATGCAGCAGAGTCCTTAAATACTGAAGCAGAGTCCTTATCTTTGCAGCAAAGTCCTTAAATACCGCAGCAGAGTCATTAAATAATGCAGCAAAGTCCTTAAATAATGCAGCAGAGTCCTTAAATACCACAGCAGATTGCTTAAATAATGTAGCAGAGTCCTTAAATAATGCAACAGAGTCCTTAAATAATGCAGCAGAGTCCTTAAATAATGCAACAAAGTCATTAAATAATGCAGCAGAGTCCTTAAATACTGAAGCAGAGTCCTTAAATATTGCAGCAAAGTCCTTAAAAAATGCAGCAGAGTCCTTAAATACTGAAGCAGAGTCCTTAAATATTGCAGCAAAGTACTTAAATAATGCAGCAGAGTCCTTAAATAATGCAACAAAGTCCTTAAATAATGAAGCAGAATCCTTAAATAATGCAACAAAGTCCTTAAGTAATAATGCAGAGCCCTTAAATACAGCAGCAGAGTCATTAAATAATGCAGCAAAGTCCTTAAATAATGCAGCAGAGTCCTTAAATACCGCAGCAGAGTGCTTAAATAATGCAGCAGAGTCCTTAAATAATGCAGCAGAGTTATTAAATAATGCAGCAGAGTCCTTAAATAATGCAGCAAATTCCTTAAATAATGCAGCAGAGTCCTTAAATAATGCAACAAAGTCCCTAAATAATGTAGCAGAGTCCTTAAATAATGAAGCAGAGTCCTTAAATAATGCAGCAAATTCCTTAAATAATGTAGCAGAGTCCTTAAAAAATGCAACAAAATCCTTAAATAATGCAGCAGAATCCTTCAATAATGCAGCAAAGTCCTTAAATAATGCAGCAGAGTCCTTAAATACTGAAGCAGAGTCCTTAAATAATGCAACAAAGGCCTTAAATAATGCAGCAGAGTCCTTAAGTAATGCAACAGAGTTCTAAAATGCTTCAGCAGAGTCCTTAAATAATGCAGCAGAGTCCTTAAATAATGCAACAAAGTCTTTAAATAATGCAGTAGAGTCCTTAATTACTGAAGCAGAGTCCTTAAATATTGCAGCAAAGTACTTAAATAATGCAGCAGAGTCCTTAAATAATGCAACAAAGTCCTTAAATAATGAAGCAGAGTCCTTAAATAATGCAACAAAGTCCTTAAATAATGAAGCAGAATCCTTAAATAATGCAACAAAGTCCTTAAGTAATAATGCAGAGTCCTTAAATACCGCAGCAGAGTCATTAAATAATGCAGCAAAGTCTTTAAATAATGCAGCAGAGTCCTTAAATACCGCAGCAGAGTGCTTAAATAATGCAGCAGAGTCCTTAAATAATGCAGCAGAGTTATTAAATAATGCAGCAGAGTCCTTAAATAATGCGGCAAATTCCTTAAATAATGCAGCAGAGTCCTTAAATAATGCAACAAAGTCCATAAATAATGCAGCAGAGTCATTAAATAATGCAGCAAAGTCCATAAATAATGCAGCAGAGTCCTTAAATATGGAGCAAATTCCTTAAATACTGCAGCAGAGTCCTTAAATAATGCAACAAAGTTCTAAAATAATGCAGCAGAGTCCTCAAAAGCTTCAGAAGAGTCATTAAATAATGCAGCAGAGTCCTTAAATAATGTAGCAAATTCATTAAATAATGCAGCAGAGACCTTAAATAATGCAACAAAGTCCTTAAATAATGCAGCCGAGTCCTTACATAATGCAACAAATTCCTTAAATAATGCAGCAGAGTCCTTAAATACCGCAGCCGATTACTTAAATAATTCAGCAAAGCCCTTAAATAATGCAGCAGAGTCCTTAAATACCGCAGCGGAGTGCTTAAATAATGCAGCAGAGTCCTTAAATAATGCAGCACCGTCCTTAAATAATGCAACAAAGTCTTTAAATAATGCAGCAGAGTCCTTAAATACTGAAGCAGAGTCCTTAAATATTGCAGCAAAGTACTTAAATAATGCAGCAGAGTCCTTAAATAATGCAACAAAGTCCTTAAATAATGAAGCAGAATCCTTAAATAATGCAACAAAGTCCTTAAGTAATAATGCAGAGTCCTTAAATACCGCAGCAGAGTCATTAAATAATGCAGCAAAGTCCTTAAATAATGAAGCAGAGTCCTTAAATACCGGAGCAGAGTGCTTAAATGATGCAGCAGGGTCCTTAAATAATGCAGCAGAGTTATTAAATAATGCAGCAGAGTCCTTAAATAATGCAGCAAATTCCTTAAATAATGCAGCAGAGTCATTAAATAATGCAACAAAGTCCCTAAAAAATGCAGCAGAGTCCTTAAATAATGAAGCAAATTCCTTAAATAATGTAGCAGAGTCCTTAAATAATGCAACAAAGTCCTTAAATAATGAAGCAGAATCCTTAAATAATGCAACAAAGTCCTTAAGTAATAATGCAGAGTTCTTAAATACAGCAGCAGAGTCATTAAATAATGCAGCAAAGTCCTTAAATAATGCAGCAGAGTCCTTAAATACCGCAGCAGAGTGCTTAAATAATGCAGCAGAGTCCTTAAATAATGCAGCAGAGTTATTAAATAATGCAGCAGAGTCCTTAAATAATACAGCAAATTCCTTAAATAATGCAGCAGAGTCCTTAAATAATGCAACAAAGTCCCTAAATAATGCAGCAGAGTCCTTAAATAATGAAGCAGAGTCCTTAAATAATGCAGCAAAGTCCTTAAATAATGCAGCAGAGTCCTTAGATAATGCAACAATGTCCTTAAATACTGCAGCAGAGTCCTTAAATAACGCAGCAGAGTACTTAAATAATTCAGCAAAGTCCTTAAATAATGCAGCAGAGTCCTTAAATAATGCAGCAGAGTCCTCAAATGCTTCAGCAAAGTGAATACATAATGCAGCAGAGTCCTTAAATAATGCAACAAAGTCCTTAAATAATGCAGCAGAGTCCTTAAATACTGAAGCAGAGTCCTTAAATTTGCAGCAAAGTCCTTAAATACCGCAGCAGAGTCATTAAATAATGCAGCAAAGTCCTTAAATAATGCAGCAGAGTCCTTAAATACAGCAGCAGATTGCTTAAATAATGTAGCAGAGTCCTTAAATAATGCAACAGAGTCCTTAAATAATGCAGCAGAGTCCTTAAATAATGCAACATAGTTCTTAAATAATGCAGCAAAGTCCTTAAATAATGCAGCAGAGTCCTTAAATACCGCAGCAGATTGCTTATATAATGTAGCAGAGTCCTTAATTAATGCAACAGAGTCCTTAAATAATGCAGCAGAGTCCTCAAAAGCTTCAGAAGAGTCATTAAACAATGCAGCAGAGTCCTTAAATAATGTAGCAAATTCATTAAATAATGCAGCAGAGACCATAAATAATGCAACAAAGTCCTTAAATAATGCAACCGAGTCCTTAAATAATACAGCAAAGTCCTTAAATAATGCAGTAGAGTCCTTAAATAATGCAACAAAGTCCCTAAATAATGCAGCAGAGTCCTTAAATAATTAAGCAAATTCCTTAAATAATGTAGCAGAGTCCTTAAAAAATGCAACAAAATCCTTAAATAATGCAACAAAGTCCTTAAATAATGCAGCAGAGTCCTTAAATAATGCAACAGAGCTCTAAAATGCTTCAGCAGAGTCATTAAATAATGCAGCAGAGTCCTTAAATAATGCAGCAGAGTCCTTAAATAATGCAACAAAGTCTTTAAATAATGCAGCAGAGTCCTTAAATACTGAAGCAGAGTCCTTAAATATTGCAGCAAAGTGCTTAAATAATGCAGCAGAGTCCTTAAATACCTCAGCAGAGTCATTAAATAATGCAGCAAAGTCCTTAAATAATGTAGCAGAGTCCTTAAATACCGCAGCAGATTTCTTAAATAATGCAGCAGAGTCCTTAAATAATGCAGCTGAGTTATTAAATAATGCAGCAGAGTCCTTAAATAATGCAGCAAATTCCTTAAATAATACAGCAGAGTCCTTAAATAATGCAACAAAGTTCTTAAATAATGCAGCAGAGTCATTAAATAATGCAGCAAAGTCCATAAATAATGCAGCAGAGTCCTTAAATACTGAAGCAGAGTCCTTATCTTTGCAGCAAAGTCCTTAAATACCGCAGCAGAGTCATTAAATAATGCAGCAAAGTCCTTAAATAATGCAGCAGAGTCCTTAAATACCACAGCAGATTGCTTAAATAATGTAGCAGAGTCCTTAAATAATGCAACAGAGTCCTTAAATAATGCAGCAGAGTCCTTAAATAATGCAACAAAGTCATTAAATAATGCAGCAGAGTCCTTAAATACTGAAGCAGAGTCCTTAAATATTGCAGCAAAGTCCTTAAAAAATGCAGCAGAGTCCTTAAATACTGAAGCAGAGTCCTTAAATATTGCAGCAAAGTACTTAAATAATGCAGCAGAGTCCTTAAATAATGCAACAAAGTCCTTAAATAATGAAGCAGAATCCTTAAATAATGCAACAAAGTCCTTAAGTAATAATGCAGAGCCCTTAAATACAGCAGCAGAGTCATTAAATAATGCAGCAAAGTCCTTAAATAATGCAGCAGAGTCCTTAAATACCGCAGCAGAGTGCTTAAATAATGCAGCAGAGTCCTTAAATAATGCAGCAGAGTTATTAAATAATGCAGCAGAGTCCTTAAATAATGCAGCAAATTCCTTAAATAATGCAGCAGAGTCCTTAAATAATGCAACAAAGTCCCTAAATAATGTAGCAGAGTCCTTAAATAATGAAGCAGAGTCCTTAAATAATGCAGCAAATTCCTTAAATAATGTAGCAGAGTCCTTAAAAAATGCAACAAAATCCTTAAATAATGCAGCAGAATCCTTCAATAATGCAGCAAAGTCCTTAAATAATGCAGCAGAGTCCTTAAATACTGAAGCAGAGTCCTTAAATAATGCAACAAAGGCCTTAAATAATGCAGCAGAGTCCTTAAGTAATGCAACAGAGTTCTAAAATGCTTCAGCAGAGTCCTTAAATAATGCAGCAGAGTCCTTAAATAATGCAACAAAGTCTTTAAATAATGCAGTAGAGTCCTTAATTACTGAAGCAGAGTCCTTAAATATTGCAGCAAAGTACTTAAATAATGCAGCAGAGTCCTTAAATAATGCAACAAAGTCCTTAAATAATGAAGCAGAGTCCTTAAATAATGCAACAAAGTCCTTAAATAATGAAGCAGAATCCTTAAATAATGCAACAAAGTCCTTAAGTAATAATGCAGAGTCCTTAAATACCGCAGCAGAGTCATTAAATAATGCAGCAGAGTCCTTAAATACCGCAGCAGAGTGCTTAAACAATGCAGCAGAGTCCTTAAATAATGTAGCAAATTCATTAAATAATGCAGCAGAGACCATAAATAATGCAACAAAGTCCTTAAATAATGCAACCGAGTCCTTAAATAATACAGCAAAGTCCTTAAATAATGCAGTAGAGTCCTTAAATAATGCAACAAAGTCCCTAAATAATGCAGCAGAGTCCTTAAATAATTAAGCAAATTCCTTAAATAATGTAGCAGAGTCCTTAAAAAATGCAACAAAATCCTTAAATAATGCAACAAAGTCCTTAAATAATGCAGCAGAGTCCTTAAATAATGCAACAGAGCTCTAAAATGCTTCAGCAGAGTCATTAAATAATGCAGCAGAGTCCTTAAATAATGCAGCAGAGTCCTTAAATAATGCAACAAAGTCTTTAAATAATGCAGCAGAGTCCTTAAATACTGAAGCAGAGTCCTTAAATATTGCAGCAAAGTGCTTAAATAATGCAGCAGAGTCCTTAAATAATGCAACAAAGTCCTTAAATAATGAAGCAGAATCCTTAAATAATGCAACAAAGTCCTTAAGTAATAATGCAGAGTCCTTAAATACCTCAGCAGAGTCATTAAATAATGCAGCAAAGTCCTTAAATAATGTAGCAGAGTCCTTAAATACCGCAGCAGATTTCTTAAATAATGCAGCAGAGTCCTTAAATAATGCAGCTGAGTTATTAAATAATGCAGCAGAGTCCTTAAATAATGCAGCAAATTCCTTAAATAATACAGCAGAGTCCTTAAATAATGCAACAAAGTTCTTAAATAATGCAGCAGAGTCATTAAATAATGCAGCAAAGTCCATAAATAATGCAGCAGAGTCCTTAAATACTGAAGCAGAGTCCTTATCTTTGCAGCAAAGTCCTTAAATACCGCAGCAGAGTCATTAAATAATGCAGCAAAGTCCTTAAATAATGCAGCAGAGTCCTTAAATACCACAGCAGATTGCTTAAATAATGTAGCAGAGTCCTTAAATAATGCAACAGAGTCCTTAAATAATGCAGCAGAGTCCTTAAATAATGCAACAAAGTCATTAAATAATGCAGCAGAGTCCTTAAATACTGAAGCAGAGTCCTTAAATATTGCAGCAAAGTCCTTAAAAAATGCAGCAGAGTCCTTAAATACTGAAGCAGAGTCCTTAAATATTGCAGCAAAGTACTTAAATAATGCAGCAGAGTCCTTAAATAATGCAACAAAGTCCTTAAATAATGAAGCAGAATCCTTAAATAATGCAACAAAGTCCTTAAGTAATAATGCAGAGCCCTTAAATACAGCAGCAGAGTCATTAAATAATGCAGCAAAGTCCTTAAATAATGCAGCAGAGTCCTTAAATACCGCAGCAGAGTGCTTAAATAATGCAGCAGAGTCCTTAAATAATGCAGCAGAGTTATTAAATAATGCAGCAGAGTCCTTAAATAATGCAGCAAATTCCTTAAATAATGCAGCAGAGTCCTTAAATAATGCAACAAAGTCCCTAAATAATGTAGCAGAGTCCTTAAATAATGAAGCAGAGTCCTTAAATAATGCAGCAAATTCCTTAAATAATGTAGCAGAGTCCTTAAAAAATGCAACAAAATCCTTAAATAATGCAGCAGAATCCTTCAATAATGCAGCAAAGTCCTTAAATAATGCAGCAGAGTCCTTAAATACTGAAGCAGAGTCCTTAAATAATGCAACAAAGGCCTTAAATAATGCAGCAGAGTCCTTAAGTAATGCAACAGAGTTCTAAAATGCTTCAGCAGAGTCCTTAAATAATGCAGCAGAGTCCTTAAATAATGCAACAAAGTCTTTAAATAATGCAGTAGAGTCCTTAATTACTGAAGCAGAGTCCTTAAATATTGCAGCAAAGTACTTAAATAATGCAGCAGAGTCCTTAAATAATGCAACAAAGTCCTTAAATAATGAAGCAGAGTCCTTAAATAATGCAACAAAGTCCTTAAATAATGAAGCAGAATCCTTAAATAATGCAACAAAGTCCTTAAGTAATAATGCAGAGTCCTTAAATACCGCAGCAGAGTCATTAAATAATGCAGCAGAGTCCTTAAATACCGCAGCAGAGTGCTTAAATAATGCAGCAGAGTCCTTAAATAATGCAGCAGAGTTATTAAATAATGCAGCAGAGTCCTTAAATAATGCGTCAAATTCCTTAAATAATGCAGCAGAGTCCTTAAATAATGCAACAAAGTCCATAAATAATGCAGCAGAGTCATTAAATAATGCAGCAAAGTCCATAAAAATGCAGCAGAGTCCTTAAATATGGAGCAAATTCCTTAAATACTGCAGCAGAGTCCTTAAATAATGCAACAAAGTTCTAAAATAATGCAGCAGAGTCCTCAAAAGCTTCAGAAGAGTCATTAAATAATGCAGCAGAGTCCTTAAATAATGTAGCAAATTCATTAAATAATGCAGCAGAGACCTTAAATAATGCAACAAAGTCCTTAAATAATGCAGCCGAGTCCTTACATAATGCAACAAATTCCTTAAATAATGCAGCAGAGTCCTTAAATACCGCAGCCGATTACTTAAATAATTCAGCAATGTCCTTAAATAATGCAGCAGAGTTCTTAAGTGCCACAGCAGAGTCCTTAAATACCGCAGCGGAGTGCTTAAATAATGCAGCAGAGTCCTTAAATAATGCAGCACCGTCCTTAAATAATGCAACAAAGTCTTAAAATAATGCAGCAGAGTCCTTAAATACTGAAGCAGAGTCCTTAAATATTGCAGCAAAGTACTTAAATAATGCAGCAGAGTCCTTAAATAATGCAACAAAGTCCTTAAATAATGAAGCAGAATCCTTAAATAATGCAACAAAGTCCTTAAGTAATAATGCAGAGTCCTTAAATACCGCAGCAGAGTCATTAAATAATGCAGCAAAGTCCTTAAATGATGCAGCAGAGTCCTTAAATACCGGAGCAGAGTGCTTAAATCATGCAGCAGGGTCCTTAAATGATGCAGCAGAGTTATTAAATAATGCAGCAGAGTCCTTAAATAATGCAGCAAATTCCTTAAATAATGCAGCAGAGTCCTTAAATAATGCAACAAAGTCCCTAAAAAATGCAGCAGAGTCCTTAAATAATGAAGCAAATTCCTTAAATAATGTAGCAGAGTCCTTAAATAATGCAACAAAGTCCTTAAATAATGAAGCAGAATTCTTAAATAATGCAACAAAGTCCTTAAGTAATAATGCAGAGTCCTTAAATACAGCAGCAGTCATTAAATAATGCAGCAAAGTCCTTAAATAATGCAGCAGAATCCTTAAATACCGCAGCAGAGTGCTTAAATAATGCAGCAGAGTCCTTAAATAATGCAGCAGAGTTATTAAATAATGCAGCAGAGTCCTTAAATAATACAGCAAATTCCTTAAATAATGCAGCAGAGTCCTTAAATAATGCAACAAAGTCCCTAAATAATGCAGCAGAGTCCTTAAATAATGAAGCAGAGTCCTTAAATAATGCAGCAAATTCCTTAAATAATGTAGCAGAGTCCTTAAAAAATGCAACAAAATCCTTAAATAATGCAGCAGAATCCTTAAATAATGCAGCAAAGTCCTTAAATAATGCAGCAGAGTCCTTAAATACTGAAGGAGAGTCCTTAAATAATGCAACAAAGGCCTTAAATAAAGCAGCAGAGTCCTTAAGTAATGCAACAGAGTTCTAAAATGCTTCAGCAGAGTCCTTAAATAATGCAGCAGAGTCCTTAAATAATGCAACAAAGTCTTTAAATAATGCAGCAGAGTCCTTAAATACTGAAGCAGAGTCCTTAAATATTGCAGCAAAGTACTTAAATAATGCAGCAGAGTCCTTAAATAATGCAACAAAGTCCTTAAATAATGAAGCAGAGTCCTTAAATAATGCAACAAAGTCCTTAAATAATGAAGCAGAATCCTTAAATAATGCAACAAAGTCCTTAAGTAATAATGCAGAGTCCTTAAATACCGCAGCAGAGTCATTAAATAATGCAGCAAAGTCTTTAAATAATGCAGCAGAGTCCTTAAATACCGCAGCAGAGTGCTTAAATAATGCAGCAGAGTCCTTAAATAATGCAGCAGAGTTATTAAATAATGCAGCAGAGTCCTTAAATAATGCGGCAAATTCCTTAAATAATGCAGCAGAGTCCTTAAATAATGCAACAAAGTCCATAAATAATGCAGCAGAGTCATTAAATAATGCAGCAAAGTCCATAAATAATGCAGCAGAGTCCTTAAATATGGAGCAAATTCCTTAAATACTGCAGCAGAGTCCTTAAATAATGCAACAAAGTTTTAAAATAATGCAGCAGAGTCCTCAAAAGCTTCAGAAGAGTCATTAAATAATGCAGCAGAGTCCTTAAATAATGTAGCAAATTCATTAAATAATGCAGCAGAGACCTTAAATAATGCAACAAAGTCCTTAAATAATGCAGCCGAGTACTTACATAATGCAACAAATTCCTTAAATAATGCAGCAGAGTCCTTAAATACCGCAGCCGATTACTTAAATAATTCAGCAAAGCCCTTAAATAATGCAGCAGAGTTCTTAAGTGCCACAGCAGAGTCCTTAAATACCGCAGCGGAGTGCTTAAATAATGCAGCAGAGTCCTTAAATAATGCAGCACCGTCCTTAAATAATGCAACAAAGTCTTTAAATAATGCAGCAGAGTCCTTAAATACTGAAGCAGAGTCCTTAAATATTGCAGCAAAGTAGTTAAATAATGCAGCAGAGTCCTTAAATAATGCAACAAAGTCCTTAAATAATGAAGCAGAATCCTTAAATAATGCAACAAAGTCCTTAAGTAATAATGCAGAGTCCTTAAATACCGCAGCAGAGTCATTAAATAATGCAGCAAAGTCCTTAAATAATGAAGCAGAGTCCTTAAATACCGGAGCAGAGTGCTTAAATGATGCAGCAGGGTCCTTAAATAATGCAGCAGAGTTATTAAATAATGCAGCAGAGTCCTTAAATAATGCAGCAAATTCCTTAAATAATGCAGCAGAGTCCTTAAATAATGCAACAAAGTCCCTAAAAAATGCAGCAGAGTCCTTAAATAATGAAGCAAATTCCTTAAATAATGTAGCAGAGTCCTTAAATAATGCAACAAAGTCCTTAAATAATGAAGCAGAATCCTTAAATAATGCAACAAAGTCCTTAAGTAATAATGCAGAGTTCTTAAATACAGCAGCAGAGTCATTAAATAATGCAGCAAAGTCCTTAAATAATGCAGCAGAGTCCTTAAATACCGCAGCAGAGTGCTTAAATAATGCAGCAGAGTCCTTAAATAATGCAGCAGAGTTATTAAATAATGCAGCAGAGTCCTTAAATAATACAGCAAATTCCTTAAATAATGCAGCAGAGTCCTTAAATAATGCAACAAAGTCCCTAAATAATGCAGCAGAGTCCTTAAATAATGAAGCAGAGTCCTTAAATAATGCAGCAAATTCCTTAAATAATGTAGCAGAGTCCTTAAAAATGCAACAAAATCCTTAAATAATGCAGCAGAATCCTTAAATAATGCAACAAAGTCTTTAAATAATGCAGCAGAGGCCTTAAATACTGAAGCAGAGTCCTTAAATATTGCAGCAAAGTACTTAAATAATGCAGCAGAGTCCTTAAATAGTGCAACAAAGTCCTTAAATAATGAAGCAGAGTCCTTAAATAATGCAACAAAGTCCTTAAATAATGAAGCAGAATCCTTAAATAATGCAACAAAGTCCTTAAGTAATAATGCAGAGTCCTTAAATACCGCAGCAGAGTCATTAAATAATGCAGCAAAGTCCTTAAATAATGCAGCAGAGTCCTTAAATACCGCAGCAGAGTGCTTAAATAATGCAGCAGAGTCCTTAAATAATGCAGCAGAGTTATTAAATAATGCAGCAGAGTCCTTAAATAATGCGGCAAATTCCTTAAATAATGCAGCAGAGTCCTTAAATAATGCAACAAAGTCCATAAATAATGCAGCAGAGTCATTAAATAATGCAGCAAAGTCCATAAATAATGCAGCAGAGTCCTTAAATATGGAGCAAATTCCTTAAATACTGCAGCAGAGTCCTTAAATAATGCAACAAAGTTCTAAAATAATGCAGCAGAGTCCTCAAAAGCTTCAGAAGAGTCATTAAATAATGCAGCAGAGTCCTTAAATAATGTAGCAAATTCATTAAATAATGCAGCAGAGACCTTAAATAATGCAACAAAGTCCTTAAATAATGCAGCCGAGTCCTTACATAATGCAACAAATTCCTTAAATAATGCAGCAGAGTCCTTAAATACCGCAGCCGATCACTTAAATAATTCAGCAAAGTCCTTAAATAATGCAGCAGAGTTCTTAAGTGCCACAGCAGAGTCCTTAAATACCGCAGCGGAGTGCTTAAATAATGCAGCAGAGTCCTTAAATAATGCAGCACCGTCCTTAAATAATGCAACAAAGTCTTTAAATAATGCAGCAGAGTCCTTAAATACTGAAGCAGAGTCCTTAAATATTGCAGCAAAGTACTTAAATAATGCAGCAGAGTCCTTAAATAATGCAACAAAGTCCTTAAATAACGAAGCAGAATCCTTAAATAATGCAACAAAGTCCTTAAGTAATAATGCAGAGTCCTTAAATACCGCAGCAGAGTCATTAAATAATGCAGCAAAGTCCTTAAATAATGCAGCAGAGTCCTTAAATACCGGAGCAGAGTGCTTAAATGATGCAGCAGGGTCCTTAAATAATGCAGCAGAGTTATTAAATAATGCAGCAGAGTCCTTAAATAATGGAGCAAATTCCTTAAATAATGCAGCAGAGTCCTTAATAATGCAAAAAAGTCCCTAAAAAATGCAGCAGAGTCCTTAAATAATGAAGCAAATTCCTTAAATAATGTAGCAGAGTCCTTAAATAATGCAACAAAGTCCTTAAATAATGAAGCAGAACCCTTAAATAATGCAACAAAGTCCTTAAGTAATAATGCAGAGTCCTTAAATACAGCAGCAGAGTCATTAAATAATGCAGCAAAGTCCTTAAATAATGCAGCAGAGTCCTTAAATACCGCAGCAGAGTGCTTAAATAATGCAGCAGAGTCCTTAAATAATGCAGCAGAGTTATTAAATAATGCAGCAGAGTCCTTAAATAATACAGCAAATTCCTTAAATAATGCAGCAGAGTCCTTAAATAATGCAACAAAGTCCCTAAATAATGCAGCAGAGTCCTTACATAATGAAGCAGAGTCCTTAAATAATGCAGCAAATTCCTTAAATAATGTAGCAGAGTCCTTAAAAATGCAACAAAATCCTTAAATAATGCAGCAGAATCCTTAAATAATGCAGCAAAGTCCTTAAATAATGCAGCAGAGTCCTTAAATACTGAAGCAGAGTCCTTAAATAATGCAACAAAGGCCTTAAATAAATCAGCAGAGTCCTTAAGTAATGCAACAGAGTTCTAAAATGCTTCAGCAGAGTCCTTAAATAATGCAGCAGAGTCCTTAAATAATGCAACAAAGTCTTTAAATAATGCAGCAGAGTCCTTAAATACTGAAGCAGAGTCCTTAAATATTGCAGCAAAGTACTTAAATAATGCAGCAGAGTACTTAAATAATGCAACAAAGTCCTTAAATAATGAAGCAGAGTCCTTAAATAATGCAACAAAGTCCTTAAATAATGAAGCAGAATCCTTAAATAATGCAACAAAGTCCTTAAGTAATAATGCAGAGTCCTTAAATACCGCAGCAGAGTCATTAAATAATGCAGCAAAGTCCTTAAATAATACAGCAGAGTCCTTAAATACCGCAGCAGAGTGCTTAAATAATGCAGCACCGTCCTTAAATAATGCAACAAAGTCTTTAAATAATGCAGCAGAGTCCTTAAATAATGCAACAAAGTCCTTAAATAATGAAGCAGAATCCTTAAATAATGCAACAAAGTCCTTAAGTAATAATGCAGAGCCCTTAAATACAGCAGCAGAGTCATTAAATAATGAAGCAAAGTCCTTAAATAATGCAGCAGAGTCCTTAAATACCGCAGCAGAGTGCTTAAATAATGCAGCAGAGTCCTTAAATAATGCAGCAGAGTTATTAAATAATGCAGCAGAGTCCTTAAATAAAGCAGCAAATTCCTTAAATAATGCAGCAGAGTCCTTAAATAATGCAACAAAGTCCCTAAATAATGTAGCAGAGTCCTTAAATAATGAAGCAGAGTCCTTAAATAATGCAGCAAATTCCTTAAATAATGTAGCAGAGTCCTTAAAAAATGCAACAAAATCCTTAAATAATGCAGCAGAATCCTTAAATAATGCAGCAAAGTCCTTAAATAATGCAGCAGAGTCCTTAAATACTGAAGCAGAGTCCTTAAATAATGCAACAAAGGCCTTAAATAATGCAGCAGAGTCCTTAAGTAATGCAACAGAGTTCTAAAATGCTTCAGCAGAGTCCTTAAATAATGCAGCAGAGTCCTTAAATAATGCAACAAAGTCTTTAAATAATGCAGCAGAGTCCTTAATTACTGAAGCAGAGTCCTTAAATATTGCAGCAAAGTACTTAAATAATGCAGCAGAGTCCTTAAATAATGCAACAAAGTCCTTAAATAATGAAGCAGAGTCCTTAAATAATGCAAAAAAGTCCTTAAATAATGAAGCAGAATCCTTAAATAATGCAACAAAGTCCTTAAGTAATAATGCAGAGTCCTTAAATACCGCAGCAGAGTCATTAAATAATGCAGCAAAGTCCTTAAATAATGCAGCAGAGTCCTTAAATACCGCAGCAGAGTGCTTAAATAATGCAGCAGAGTCCTTAAATAATGCAGCAGAGTTATTAAATAATGCAGCAGAGTCCTTAAATAATACAGCAAATTGCTTAAATAATGCAGCAGAGTCCTTAAATAATGCAACAAAGTCCCTAAATAATGCAGCAGAGTCCTTAAATAATGAAGCAGAGTCCTTAAATAATGCAGCAAATTCCTTAAATAATGTAGCAGAGTCCTTAAAAAATGCAACAAAATCCTTAAATAATGCAGCAGAATCCTTAAATAATGCAGCAAAGTCCTTAAATAATGCAGCAGAGTCCTTAAATACTGAAGCAGAGTCCTTAAATAATGCAACAAAGGCCTTAAATAAAGCAGCAGAGTCCTTAAGTAATGCAACAGAGTTCTAAAATGCTTCAGCAGAGTCCTTAAATAATGCAGCAAATTCCTTAAATAATGCAGCAGAGTCCTTAAATAATGCAACAAAGTCCCTAAAAAATGCAGCAGAGTCCTTAAATAATGCAACAAAGTCCTTAAATAATGAAGCAGAATTCTTAAATAATGCAACAAAGTCCTTAAGTAATAATGCAGAGTCCTTAAATACAGCAGCAGTCATTAAATAATGCAGCAAAGTCCTTAAATAATGCAGCAGAATCCTTAAATACCGCAGCAGAGTGCTTAAATAATGCAGCAGAGTCCTTAAATAATGCAGCAGAGTTATTAAATAATGCAGCAGAGTCCTTAAATAATACAGCAAATTCCTTAAATAATGCAGCAGAGTCCTTAAATAATGCAACAAAGTCCCTAAATAATGCAGCAGAGTCCTTAAATAATGAAGCAGAGTCCTTAAATAATGCAGCAAATTCCTTAAATAATGTAGCAGAGTCCTTAAAAAATGCAACAAAATCCTTAAATAATGCAGCAGAATCCTTAAATAATGCAGCAAAGTCCTTAAATAATGCAGCAGAGTCCTTAAATACTGAAGGAGAGTCCTTAAATAATGCAACAAAGGCCTTAAATAAAGCAGCAGAGTCCTTAAGTAATGCAACAGAGTTCTAAAATGCTTCAGCAGAGTCCTTAAATAATGCAGCAGAGTCCTTAAATAATGCAACAAAGTCTTTAAATAATGCAGCAGAGTCCTTAAATACTGAAGCAGAGTCCTTAAATATTGCAGCAAAGTACTTAAATAATGCAGCAGAGTCCTTAAATAATGCAACAAAGTCCTTAAATAATGAAGCAGAGTCCTTAAATAATGCAACAAAGTCCTTAAATAATGAAGCAGAATCCTTAAATAATGCAACAAAGTCCTTAAGTAATAATGCAGAGTCCTTAAATACCGCAGCAGAGTCATTAAATAATGCAGCAAAGTCTTTAAATAATGCAGCAGAGTCCTTAAATACCGCAGCAGAGTGCTTAAATAATGCAGCAGAGTCCTTAAATAATGCAGCAGAGTTATTAAATAATGCAGCAGAGTCCTTAAATAATGCGGCAAATTCCTTAAATAATGCAGCAGAGTCCTTAAATAATGCAACAAAGTCCATAAATAATGCAGCAGAGTCATTAAATAATGCAGCAAAGTCCATAAATAATGCAGCAGAGTCCTTAAATATGGAGCAAATTCCTTAAATACTGCAGCAGAGTCCTTAAATAATGCAACAAAGTTTTAAAATAATGCAGCAGAGTCCTCAAAAGCTTCAGAAGAGTCATTAAATAATGCAGCAGAGTCCTTAAATAATGTAGCAAATTCATTAAATAATGCAGCAGAGACCTTAAATAATGCAACAAAGTCCTTAAATAATGCAGCCGAGTCCTTACATAATGCAACAAATTCCTTAAATAATGCAGCAGAGTCCTTAAATACCGCAGCCGATTACTTAAATAATTCAGCAAAGCCCTTAAATAATGCAGCAGAGTTCTTAAGTGCCACAGCAGAGTCCTTAAATACCGCAGAGGAGTGCTTAAATAATGCAGCAGAGTCCTTAAATAATGCAGCACCGTCCTTAAATAATGCAACAAAGTCTTTAAATAATGCAGCAGAGTCCTTAAATACTGAAGCAGAGTCCTTAAATATTGCAGCAAAGTAGTTAAATAATGCAGCAGAGTCCTTAAATAATGCAACAAAGTCCTTAAATAATGAAGCAGAATCCTTAAATAATGCAACAAAGTCCTTAAGTAATAATGCAGAGTCCTTAAATACCGCAGCAGAGTCATTAAATAATGCAGCAAAGTCCTTAAATAATGAAGCAGAGTCCTTAAATACCGGAGCAGAGTGCTTAAATGATGCAGCAGGGTCCTTAAATAATGCAGCAGAGTTATTAAATAATGCAGCAGAGTCCTTAAATAATGCAGCAAATTCCTTAAATAATGCAGCAGAGTCCTTAAATAATGCAACAAAGTCCCTAAAAAATGCAGCAGAGTCCTTAAATAATGAAGCAAATTCCTTAAATAATGTAGCAGAGTCCTTAAATAATGCAACAAAGTCCTTAAATAATGAAGCAGAATCCTTAAATAATGCAACAAAGTCCTTAAGTAATAATGCAGAGTTCTTAAATACAGCAGCAGAGTCATTAAATAATGCAGCAAAGTCCTTAAATAATGCAGCAGAGTCCTTAAATACCGCAGCAGAGTGCTTAAATAATGCAGCAGAGTCCTTAAATAATGCAGCAGAGTTATTAAATAATGCAGCAGAGTCCTTAAATAATACAGCAAATTCCTTAAATAATGCAGCAGAGTCCTTAAATAATGCAACAAAGTCCCTAAATAATGCAGCAGAGTCCTTAAATAATGAAGCAGAGTCCTTAAATAATGCAGCAAATTCCTTAAATAATGTAGCAGAGTCCTTAAAAATGCAACAAAATCCTTAAATAATGCAGCAGAATCCTTAAATAATGCAACAAAGTCTTTAAATAATGCAGCAGAGGCCTTAAATACTGAAGCAGAGTCCTTAAATATTGCAGCAAAGTACTTAAATAATGCAGCAGAGTCCTTAAATAGTGCAACAAAGTCCTTAAATAATGAAGCAGAGTCCTTAAATAATGCAACAAAGTCCTTAAATAACGAAGCAGAATCCTTAAATAATGCAACAAAGTCCTTAAGTAATAATGCAGAGTCCTTAAATACCGCAGCAGAGTCATTAAATAATGCAGCAAAGTCCTTAAATAATGCAGCAGAGTCCTTAAATACCGGAGCAGAGTGCTTAAATGATGCAGCAGGGTCCTTAAATAATGCAGCAGAGTTATTAAATAATGCAGCAGAGTCCTTAAATAATGGAGCAAATTCCTTAAATAATGCAGCAGAGTCCTTAATAATGCAAAAAAGTCCCTAAAAAATGCAGCAGAGTCCTTAAATAATGAAGCAAATTCCTTAAATAATGTAGCAGAGTCCTTAAATAATGCAACAAAGTCCTTAAATAATGAAGCAGAACCCTTAAATAATGCAACAAAGTCCTTAAGTAATAATGCAGAGTCCTTAAATACAGCAGCAGAGTCATTAAATAATGCAGCAAAGTCCTTAAATAATGCAGCAGAGTCCTTAAATACCGCAGCAGAGTGCTTAAATAATGCAGCAGAGTCCTTAAATAATGCAGCAGAGTTATTAAATAATGCAGCAGAGTCCTTAAATAATACAGCAAATTCCTTAAATAATGCAGCAGAGTCCTTAAATAATGCAACAAAGTCCCTAAATAATGCAGCAGAGTCCTTACATAATGAAGCAGAGTCCTTAAATAATGCAGCAAATTCCTTAAATAATGTAGCAGAGTCCTTAAAAATGCAACAAAATCCTTAAATAATGCAGCAGAATCCTTAAATAATGCAGCAAAGTCCTTAAATAATGCAGCAGAGTCCTTAAATACTGAAGCAGAGTCCTTAAATAATGCAACAAAGGCCTTAAATAAAGCAGCAGAGTCCTTAAATACCGCAGCGGAGTGCTTAAATAATGCAGCAGAGTCCTTAAATAATGCAGCACCGTCCTTAAATAATGCAACAAAGTCTTTAAATAATGCAGCAGAGTCCTTAAATACTGAAGCAGAGTCCTTAAATATTGCAGCAAAGTACTTAAATAATGCAGCAGAGTCCTTAAATAATGCAACAAAGTCCTTAAATAATGAAGCAGAATCCTTAAATAATGCAACAAAGTCCTTAAGTAATAATGCAGAGTCCTTAAATACCGCAGCAGAGTCATTAAATAATGCAGCAAAGTCCTTAAATAATGCAGCAGAGTCCTTAAATACCGGAGCAGAGTGCTTAAATCATGCAGCAGGGTCCTTAAATGATGCAGCAGAGTTATTAAATAATGCAGCAGAGTCCTTAAATAATGCAGCAATTTCCTTAAATATTGCAGCAGAGTCCTTAAATAAAGCAACAAAGTCCCTAAAAAATGCAGCAGAGTCCTTAAATAATGAAGCAAATTCCTTAAATAATGTAGCAGAGTCCTTAAATAATGCAACAAAGTCCTTAAATAATGAAGCAGAATTCTTAAATAATGCAACAAAGTCCTTAAGTAATAATGCAGAGTCCTTAAATACAGCAGCAGTCATTAAATAATGCAGCAAAGTCCTTAAATAATGCAGCAGAATCCTTAAATACCGCAGCAGAGTGCTTAAATAATGCAGCAGAGTCCTTAAATAATGCAGCAGAGTTATTAAATAATGCAGCAGAGTCCTTAAATAATACAGCAAATTGCTTAAATAATGCAGCAGAGTCCTTAAATAATGCAACAAAGTCCCTAAATAATGCAGCAGAGTCCTTAAATAATGAAGCAGAGTCCTTAAATAATGCAGCAAATTCCTTAAATAATGTAGCAGAGTCCTTAAAAAATGCAACAAAATCCTTAAATAATGCAGCAGAATCCTTAAATAATGCAGCAAAGTCCTTAAATAATGCAGCAGAGTCCTTAAATACTGAAGCAGAGTCCTTAAATAATGCAACAAAGGCCTTAAATAAAGCAGCAGAGTCCTTAAGTAATGCAACAGAGTTCTAAAATGCTTCAGCAGAGTCCTTAAATAATGCAGCAAATTCCTTAAATAATGCAGCAGAGTCCTTAAATAATGCAACAAAGTCCCTAAAAAATGCAGCAGAGTCCTTAAATAATGCAACAAAGTCCTTAAATAATGAAGCAGAATTCTTAAATAATGCAACAAAGTCCTTAAGTAATAATGCAGAGTCCTTAAATACAGCAGCAGTCATTAAATAATGCAGCAAAGTCCTTAAATAATGCAGCAGAATCGTTAAATACCGCAGCAGAGTGCTTAAATAATGCAGCAGAGTCCTTAAATAATGCAGCAGAGTTATTAAATAATGCAGCAGAGTCCTTAAATAATACAGCAAATTCCTTAAATAATGCAGCAGAGTCCTTAAATAATGCAACAAAGTCCCTAAATAATGCAGCAGAGTCCTTAAATAATGAAGCAGAGTCCTTAAATAATGCAGCAAATTCCTTAAATAATGTAGCAGAGTCCTTAAAAAATGCAACAAAATCCTTAAATAATGCAGCAGAATCCTTAAATAATGCAGCAAAGTCCTTAAATAATGCAGCAGAGTCCTTAAATACTGAAGGAGAGTCCTTAAATAATGCAACAAAGGCCTTAAATAAAGCAGCAGAGTCCTTAAGTAATGCAACAGAGTTCTAAAATGCTTCAGCAGAGTCCTTAAATAATGCAGCAGAGTCCTTAAATAATGCAACAAAGTCTTTAAATAATGCAGCAGAGTCCTTAAATACTGAAGCAGAGTCCTTAAATATTGCAGCAAAGTACTTAAATAATGCAGCAGAGTCCTTAAATAATGCAACAAAGTCCTTAAATAATGAAGCAGAGTCCTTAAATAATGCAACAAAGTCCTTAAATAATGAAGCAGAATCCTTAAATAATGCAACAAAGTCCTTAAGTAATAATGCAGAGTCCTTAAATACCGCAGCAGAGTCATTAAATAATGCAGCAAAGTCTTTAAATAATGCAGCAGAGTCCTTAAATACCGCAGCAGAGTGCTTAAATAATGCAGCAGAGTCCTTAAATAATGCAGCAGAGTTATTAAATAATGCAGCAGAGTCCTTAAATAATGCGGCAAATTCCTTAAATAATGCAGCAGAGTCCTTAAATAATGCAACAAAGTCCATAAATAATGCAGCAGAGTCATTAAATAATGCAGCAAAGTCCATAAATAATGCAGCAGAGTCCTTAAATATGGAGCAAATTCCTTAAATACTGCAGCAGAGTCCTTAAATAATGCAACAAAGTTTTAAAATAATGCAGCAGAGTCCTCAAAAGCTTCAGAAGAGTCATTAAATAATGCAGCAGAGTCCTTAAATAATGTAGCAAATTCATTAAATAATGCAGCAGAGACCTTAAATAATGCAACAAAGTCCTTAAATAATGCAGCCGAGTCCTTACATAATGCAACAAATTCCTTAAATAATGCAGCAGAGTCCTTAAATACCGCAGCCGATTACTTAAATAATTCAGCAAAGCCCTTAAATAATGCAGCAGAGTTCTTAAGTGCCACAGCAGAGTCCTTAAATACCGCAGAGGAGTGCTTAAATAATGCAGCAGAGTCCTTAAATAATGCAGCACCGTCCTTAAATAATGCAACAAAGTCTTTAAATAATGCAGCAGAGTCCTTAAATACTGAAGCAGAGTCCTTAAATATTGCAGCAAAGTAGTTAAATAATGCAGCAGAGTCCTTAAATAATGCAACAAAGTCCTTAAATAATGAAGCAGAATCCTTAAATAATGCAACAAAGTCCTTAAGTAATAATGCAGAGTCCTTAAATACCGCAGCAGAGTCATTAAATAATGCAGCAAAGTCCTTAAATAATGAAGCAGAGTCCTTAAATACCGGAGCAGAGTGCTTAAATGATGCAGCAGGGTCCTTAAATAATGCAGCAGAGTTATTAAATAATGCAGCAGAGTCCTTAAATAATGCAGCAAATTCCTTAAATAATGCAGCAGAGTCCTTAAATAATGCAACAAAGTCCCTAAAAAATGCAGCAGAGTCCTTAAATAATGAAGCAAATTCCTTAAATAATGTAGCAGAGTCCTTAAATAATGCAACAAAGTCCTTAAATAATGAAGCAGAATCCTTAAATAATGCAACAAAGTCCTTAAGTAATAATGCAGAGTTCTTAAATACAGCAGCAGAGTCATTAAATAATGCAGCAAAGTCCTTAAATAATGCAGCAGAGTCCTTAAATACCGCAGCAGAGTGCTTAAATAATGCAGCAGAGTCCTTAAATAATGCAGCAGAGTTATTAAATAATGCAGCAGAGTCCTTAAATAATACAGCAAATTCCTTAAATAATGCAGCAGAGTCCTTAAATAATGCAACAAAGTCCCTAAATAATGCAGCAGAGTCCTTAAATAATGAAGCAGAGTCCTTAAATAATGCAGCAAATTCCTTAAATAATGTAGCAGAGTCCTTAAAAATGCAACAAAATCCTTAAATAATGCAGCAGAATCCTTAAATAATGCAACAAAGTCTTTAAATAATGCAGCAGAGGCCTTAAATACTGAAGCAGAGTCCTTAAATATTGCAGCAAAGTACTTAAATAATGCAGCAGAGTCCTTAAATAGTGCAACAAAGTCCTTAAATAATGAAGCAGAGTCCTTAAATAATGCAACAAAGTCCTTAAATAATGAAGCAGAATCCTTAAATAATGCAACAAAGTCCTTAAGTAATAATGCAGAGTCCTTAAATACCGCAGCAGAGTCATTAAATAATGCAGCAAAGTCCTTAAATAATGCAGCAGAGTCCTTAAATACCGCAGCAGAGTGCTTAAATAATGCAGCAGAGTCCTTAAATAATGCAGCAGAGTTATTAAATAATGCAGCAGAGTCCTTAAATAATGCGGCAAATTCCTTAAATAATGCAGCAGAGTCCTTAAATAATGCAACAAAGTCCATAAATAATGCAGCAGAGTCATTAAATAATGCAGCAAAGTCCATAAATAATGCAGCAGAGTCCTTAAATATGGAGCAAATTCCTTAAATACTGCAGCAGAGTCCTTAAATAATGCAACAAAGTTCTAAAATAATGCAGCAGAGTCCTCAAAAGCTTCAGAAGAGTCATTAAATAATGCAGCAGAGTCCTTAAATAATGTAGCAAATTCATTAAATAATGCAGCAGAGACCTTAAATAACGCAACAAAGTCCTTAAATAATGCAGCCGAGTCCTTACATAATGCAACAAATTCCTTAAATAATGCAGCAGAGTCCTTAAATACCGCAGCCGATCACTTAAATAATTCAGCAAAGTCCTTAAATAATGCAGCAGAGTTCTTAAGTGCCACAGCAGAGTCCTTAAATACCGCAGCGGAGTGCTTAAATAATGCAGCAGAGTCCTTAAATAATGCAGCACCGTCCTTAAATAATGCAACAAAGTCTTTAAATAATGCAGCAGAGTCCTTAAATACTGAAGCAGAGTCCTTAAATATTGCAGCAAAGTACTTAAATAATGCAGCAGAGTCCTTAAATAATGCAACAAAGTCCTTAAATAACGAAGCAGAATCCTTAAATAATGCAACAAAGTCCTTAAGTAATAATGCAGAGTCCTTAAATACCGCAGCAGAGTCATTAAATAATGCAGCAAAGTCCTTAAATAATGCAGCAGAGTCCTTAAATACCGGAGCAGAGTGCTTAAATGATGCAGCAGGGTCCTTAAATAATGCAGCAGAGTTATTAAATAATGCAGCAGAGTCCTTAAATAATGGAGCAAATTCCTTAAATAATGCAGCAGAGTCCTTAATAATGCAAAAAAGTCCCTAAAAAATGCAGCAGAGTCCTTAAATAATGAAGCAAATTCCTTAAATAATGTAGCAGAGTCCTTAAATAATGCAACAAAGTCCTTAAATAATGAAGCAGAACCCTTAAATAATGCAACAAAGTCCTTAAGTAATAATGCAGAGTCCTTAAATACAGCAGCAGAGTCATTAAATAATGCAGCAAAGTCCTTAAATAATGCAGCAGAGTCCTTAAATACCGCAGCAGAGTGCTTAAATAATGCAGCAGAGTCCTTAAATAATGCAGCAGAGTTATTAAATAATGCAGCAGAGTCCTTAAATAATACAGCAAATTCCTTAAATAATGCAGCAGAGTCCTTAAATAATGCAACAAAGTCCCTAAATAATGCAGCAGAGTCCTTACATAATGAAGCAGAGTCCTTAAATAATGCAGCAAATTCCTTAAATAATGTAGCAGAGTCCTTAAAAATGCAACAAAATCCTTAAATAATGCAGCAGAATCCTTAAATAATGCAGCAAAGTCCTTAAATAATGCAGCAGAGTCCTTAAATACTGAAGCAGAGTCCTTAAATAATGCAACAAAGGCCTTAAATAAAGCAGCAGAGTCCTTAAGTAATGCAACAGAGTTCTAAAATGCTTCAGCAGAGTCCTTAAATAATGCAGCAGAGTCCTTAAATAATGCAACAAAGTCTTTAAATAATGCAGCAGAGTCCTTAAATACTGAAGCAGAGTCCTTAAATATTGCAGCAAAGTACTTAAATAATGCAGCAGAGTACTTAAATAATGCAACAAAGTCCTTAAATAATGAAGCAGAGTCCTTAAATAATGCAACAAAGTCCTTAAATAATGAAGCAGAATCCTTAAATAATGCAACAAAGTCCTTAAGTAATAATGCAGAGTCCTTAAATACCGCAGCAGAGTCATTAAATAATGCAGCAAAGTCCTTAAATAATACAGCAGAGTCCTTAAATACCGCAGCAGAGTGCTTAAATAATGCAGCACCGTCCTTAAATAATGCAACAAAGTCTTTAAATAATGCAGCAGAGTCCTTAAATAATGCAACAAAGTCCTTAAATAATGAAGCAGAATCCTTAAATTATGCAACAAAGTCCTTAAGTAATAATGCAGAGCCCTTAAATACAGCAGCAGAGTCATTAAATAATGAAGCAAAGTCCTTAAATAATGCAGCAGAGTCCTTAAATACCGCAGCAGAGTGCTTAAATAATGCAGCAGAGTCCTTAAATAATGCAGCAGAGTTATTAAATAATGCAGCAGAGTCCTTAAATAAAGCAGCAAATTCCTTAAATAATGCAGCAGAGTCCTTAAATAATGCAACAAAGTCCCTAAATAATGTAGCAGAGTCCTTAAATAATGAAGCAGAGTCCTTAAATAATGCAGCAAATTCCTTAAATAATGTAGCAGAGTCCTTAAAAAATGCAACAAAATCCTTAAATAATGCAGCAGAATCCTTAAATAATGCAGCAAAGTCCTTAAATAATGCAGCAGAGTCCTTAAATACTGAAGCAGAGTCCTTAAATAATGCAACAAATGCCTTAAATAATGCAGCAGAGTCCTTAAGTAATGCAACAGAGTTCTAAAATGCTTCAGCATAGTCCTTAAATAATGCAGCAGAGTCCTTAAATAATGCAACAAAGTCTTTAAATAATGCAGCAGAGTCCTTAATTACTGAAGCAGAGTCCTTAAATATTGCAGCAAAGTACTTAAATAATGCAGCAGAGTCCTTAAATAATGCAACAAAGTCCTTAAATAATGAAGCAGAGTCCTTAAATAATGCAAAAAAGTCCTTAAATAATGAAGCAGAATCCTTAAATAATGCAACAAAGTCCTTAAGTAATAATGCAGAGTCCTTAAATACCGCAGCAGAGTCATTAAATAATGCAGCAAAGTCCTTAAATAATGCAGCAGAGTCCTTAAATACCGCAGCAGAGTGCTTAAATAATGCAGCAGAGTCCTTAAAAAATGCAGCAGAGTTATTAAATAATGCAGCAGAGTCCTTAAATAATGCGGCAAATTCCTTAAATAATGCAGCAGAGTCCTTAAATAATGCAGCAAAGTCCATAAATAATGCAGCAGAGTCCTTAAATATGGAGCAAATTCCTTAAATACTGCAGCAGAGTCCTTAAATAATGCAACAAAGTTCTAAAATAATGCAGCAGAGTCCTCAAAAGCTTCAGAAGAGTCATTAAATAATGCAGCAGAGTCCTTAAATAATGTAGCAAATTCATTAAATAATGCAGCAGAGACCTTAAATAATGCAACAAAGTCCTTAAATAATGCAGCCGAGTCCTTACATAATGCAACAAATTCCTTAAATAATGCAGCAGAGTCCTTAAATACCGCAGCCGATTACTTAAATAATTCAGCAATGTCCTTAAATAATGCAGCAGAGTTCTTAAGTGCCACAGCAGAGTCCTTAAATACCGCAGCGGAGTGCTTAAATAATGCAGCAGAGTCCTTAAATAATGCAGCACCGTCCTTAAATAATGCAACAAAGTCTTTAAATAATGCAGCAGAGTCCTTAAATACTGAAGCAGAGTCCTTAAATATTGCAGCAAAGTACTTAAATAATGCAGCAGAGTCCTTAAATAATGCAACAAAGTCCTTAAATAATGAAGCAGAATCCTTAAATAATGCAACAAAGTCCTTAAGTAATAATGCAGAGTCCTTAAATACCGCAGCAGAGTCATTAAATAATGCAGCAAAGTCCTTAAATAATGCAGCAGAGTCCTTAAATACCGGAGCAGAGTGCTTAAATCATGCAGCAGGGTCCTTAAATGATGCAGCAGAGTTATTAAATAATGCAGCAGAGTCCTTAAATAATGCAGCAATTTCCTTAAATATTGCAGCAGAGTCCTTAAATAAAGCAACAAAGTCCCTAAAAAATGCAGCAGAGTCCTTAAATAATGAAGCAAATTCCTTAAATAATGTAGCAGAGTCCTTAAATAATGCAACAAAGTCCTTAAATAATGAAGCAGAATTCTTAAATAATGCAACAAAGTCCTTAAGTAATAATGCAGAGTCCTTAAATACAGCAGCAGTCATTAAATAATGCAGCAAAGTCCTTAAATAATGCAGCAGAATCCTTAAATACCGCAGCAGAGTGCTTAAATAATGCAGCAGAGTCCTTAAATAATGCAGCAGAGTTATTAAATAATGCAGCAGAGTCCTTAAATAATACAGCAAATTGCTTAAATAATGCAGCAGAGTCCTTAAATAATGCAACAAAGTCCCTAAATAATGCAGCAGAGTCCTTAAATAATGAAGCAGAGTCCTTAAATAATGCAGCAAATTCCTTAAATAATGTAGCAGAGTCCTTAAAAAATGCAACAAAATCCTTAAATAATGCAGCAGAATCCTTAAATAATGCAGCAAAGTCCTTAAATAATGCAGCAGAGTCCTTAAATACTGAAGCAGAGTCCTTAAATAATGCAACAAAGGCCTTAAATAAAGCAGCAGAGTCCTTAAGTAATGCAACAGAGTTCTAAAATGCTTCAGCAGAGTCCTTAAATAATGCAGCAGAGTCCTTAAATAATGCAACAAAGTCTTTAAATAATGCAGCAGAGTCCTTAAATACTGAAGCAGAGTCCTTAAATATTGCAGCAAAGTACTTAAATAATGCAGCAGAGTCCTTAAATAATGCAACAAAGTCCTTAAATAATGAAGCAGAGTCCTTAAATAATGCAACAAAGTCCTTAAATAATGAAGCAGAATCCTTAAATAATGCAACAAAGTCCTTAAGTAATAATGCAGAGTCCTTAAATACCGCAGCAGAGTCATTAAATAATGCAGCAAAGTCCTTAAATAATGCAGCAGAGTCCTTAAATACCGCAGCAGAGTGCTTAAATAATGCAGCAGAGTCCTTAAATAATGCAGCAGAGTTATTAAATAATGCAGCAGAGTCCTTAAATAATGCGGCAAATTCCTTAAATAATGCAGCAGAGTCCTTAAATAATGCAACAAAGTCCATAAATAATGCAGCAGAGTCATTAAATAATGCAGCAAAGTCCATAAATAATGCAGCAGAGTCCTTAAATATGGAGCAAATTCCTTAAATACTGCAGCAGAGTCCTTAAATAATGCAACAAAGTTCTAAAATAATGCAGCAGAGTCCTCAAAAGCTTCAGAAGAGTCATTAAATAATGCAGCAGAGTCCTTAAATAATGTAGCAAATTCATTAAATAATGCAGCAGAGACCTTAAATAATGCAACAAAGTCCTTAAATAATGCAGCCGAGTCCTTACATAATGCAACAAATTCCTTAAATAATGCAGCAGAGTCCTTAAATACCGCAGCCGATTACTTAAATAATTCAGCAAAGCCCTTAAATAATGCAGCAGAGTTCTTAAGTGCCACA
This sequence comes from Phyllobates terribilis, assembly GCF_046119375.1. Lineage (NCBI taxonomy): Eukaryota > Metazoa > Chordata > Amphibia > Anura > Dendrobatidae > Phyllobates > Phyllobates terribilis. The sequence goes on along the minus strand of NW_027362840.1, from coordinate 3,214,189 downwards.
GCAGAGTCCTTAAATACCGCAGCGGAGTGCTTAAATAATGCAGCAGAGTCCTTAAATAATGCAGCACCGTCCTTAAATAATGCAACAAAGTCTTTAAATAATGCAGCAGAGTCCTTAAATACTGAAGCAGAGTCCTTAAATATTGCAGCAAAGTACTTAAATAATGCAGCAGAGTCCTTAAATAATGCAACAAAGTCCTTAAATAATGAAGCAGAATCCTTAAATAATGCAACAAAGTCCTTAAGTAATAATGCAGAGTCCTTAAATACCGCAGCAGAGTCATTAAATAATGCAGCAAAGTCCTTAAATAATGCAGCAGAGTCCTTAAATACCGGAGCAGAGTGCTTAAATCATGCAGCAGGGTCCTTAAATGATGCAGCAGAGTTATTAAATAATGCAGCAGAGTCCTTAAATAATGCAGCAAATTCCTTAAATATTGCAGCAGAGTCCTTAAATAATGCAACAAAGTCCCTAAAAAATGCAGCAGAGTCCTTAAATAATGAAGCAAATTCCTTAAATAATGTAGCAGAGTCCTTAAATAATGCAACAAAGTCCTTAAATAATGAAGCAGAATTCTTAAATAATGCAACAAAGTCCTTAAGTAATAATGCAGAGTCCTTAAATACAGCAGCAGTCATTAAATAATGCAGCAAAGTCCTTAAATAATGCAGCAGAATCCTTAAATACCGCAGCAGAGTGCTTAAATAATGCAGCAGAGTCCTTAAATAATGCAGCAGAGTTATTAAATAATGCAGCAGAGTCCTTAAATAATACAGCAAATTGCTTAAATAATGCAGCAGAGTCCTTAAATAATGCAACAAAGTCCCTAAATAATGCAGCAGAGTCCTTAAATAATGAAGCAGAGTCCTTAAATAATGCAGCAAATTCCTTAAATAATGTAGCAGAGTCCTTAAAAAATGCAACAAAATCCTTAAATAATGCAGCAGAATCCTTAAATAATGCAGCAAAGTCCTTAAATAATGCAGCAGAGTCCTTAAATACTGAAGCAGAGTCCTTAAATAATGCAACAAAGGCCTTAAATAAAGCAGCAGAGTCCTTAAGTAATGCAACAGAGTTCTAAAATGCTTCAGCAGAGTCCTTAAAAAGTGCAGCAGAGTCCTTAAATAATGCAACAAAGTCTTTAAATAATGCAGCAGAGTCCTTAAATACTGAAGCAGAGTCCTTAAATATTGCAGCAAAGTACTTAAATAATGCAGCAGAGTCCTTAAATAATGCAACAAAGTCCTTAAATAATGAAGCAGAGTCCTTAAATAATGCAACAAAGTCCTTAAATAATGAAGCAGAATCCTTAAATAATGCAACAAAGTCCTTAAGTAATAATGCAGAGTCCTTAAATACCGCAGCAGAGTCATTAAATAATGCAGCAAAGTCCTTAAATAATGCAGCAGAGTCCTTAAATACCGCAGCAGAGTGCTTAAATAATGCAGCAGAGTCCTTAAATAATGCAGCAGAGTTATTAAATAATGCAGCAGAGTCCTTAAATAATGCGGCAAATTCCTTAAATAATGCAGCAGAGTCCTTAAATAATGCAACAAAGTCCATAAATAATGCAGCAGAGTCATTAAATAATGCAGCAAAGTCCATAAATAATGCAGCAGAGTCCTTAAATATGGAGCAAATTCCTTAAATACTGCAGCAGAGTCCTTAAATAATGCAACAAAGTTCTAAAATAATGCAGCAGAGTCCTCAAAAGCTTCAGAAGAGTCATTAAATAATGCAGCAGAGTCCTTAAATAATGTAGCAAATTCATTAAATAATGCAGCAGAGACCTTAAATAATGCAACAAAGTCCTTAAATAATGCAGCCGAGTCCTTACATAATGCAACAAATTCCTTAAATAATGCAGCAGAGTCCTTAAATACCGCAGCCGATTACTTAAATAATTCAGCAATGTCCTTAAATAATGCAGCAGAGTTCTTAAGTGCCACAGCAGAGTCCTTAAATACCGCAGCGGAGTGCTTAAATAATGCAGCAGAGTCCTTAAATAATGCAGCACCGTCCTTAAATAATGCAACAAAGTCTTTAAATAATGCAGCAGAGTCCTTAAATACTGAAGCAGAGTCCTTAAATATTGCAGCAAAGTACTTAAATAATGCAGCAGAGTCCTTAAATAATGCAACAAAGTCCTTAAATAATGAAGCAGAATCCTTAAATAATGCAACAAAGTCCTTAAGTAATAATGCAGAGTCCTTAAATACCGCAGCAGAGTCATTAAATAATGCAGCAAAGTCCTTAAATAATGCAGCAGAGTCCTTAAATACCGGAGCAGAGTGCTTAAATCATGCAGCAGGGTCCTTAAATGATGCAGCAGAGTTATTAAATAATGCAGCAGAGTCCTTAAATAATGCAGCAATTTCCTTAAATATTGCAGCAGAGTCCTTAAATAAAGCAACAAAGTCCCTAAAAAATGCAGCAGAGTCCTTAAATAATGAAGCAAATTCCTTAAATAATGTAGCAGAGTCCTTAAATAATGCAACAAAGTCCTTAAATAATGAAGCAGAATTCTTAAATAATGCAACAAAGTCCTTAAGTAATAATGCAGAGTCCTTAAATACAGCAGCAGTCATTAAATAATGCAGCAAAGTCCTTAAATAATGCAGCAGAATCCTTAAATACCGCAGCAGAGTGCTTAAATAATGCAGCAGAGTCCTTAAATAATGCAGCAGAGTTATTAAATAATGCAGCAGAGTCCTTAAATAATACAGCAAATTGCTTAAATAATGCAGCAGAGTCCTTAAATAATGCAACAAAGTCCCTAAATAATGCAGCAGAGTCCTTAAATAATGAAGCAGAGTCCTTAAATAATGCAGCAAATTCCTTAAATAATGTAGCAGAGTCCTTAAAAAATGCAACAAAATCCTTAAATAATGCAGCAGAATCCTTAAATAATGCAGCAAAGTCCTTAAATAATGCAGCAGAGTCCTTAAATACTGAAGCAGAGTCCTTAAATAATGCAACAAAGGCCTTAAATAAAGCAGCAGAGTCCTTAAGTAATGCAACAGAGTTCTAAAATGCTTCAGCAGAGTCCTTAAATAATGCAGCAGAGTCCTTAAATAATGCAACAAAGTCTTTAAATAATGCAGCAGAGTCCTTAAATACTGAAGCAGAGTCCTTAAATATTGCAGCAAAGTACTTAAATAATGCAGCAGAGTCCTTAAATAATGCAACAAAGTCCTTAAATAATGAAGCAGAGTCCTTAAATAATGCAACAAAGTCCTTAAATAATGAAGCAGAATCCTTAAATAATGCAACAAAGTCCTTAAGTAATAATGCAGAGTCCTTAAATACCGCAGCAGAGTCATTAAATAATGCAGCAAAGTCCTTAAATAATGCAGCAGAGTCCTTAAATACCGCAGCAGAGTGCTTAAATAATGCAGCAGAGTCCTTAAATAATGCAGCAGAGTTATTAAATAATGCAGCAGAGTCCTTAAATAATGCGGCAAATTCCTTAAATAATGCAGCAGAGTCCTTAAATAATGCAACAAAGTCCATAAATAATGCAGCAGAGTCATTAAATAATGCAGCAAAGTCCATAAATAATGCAGCAGAGTCCTTAAATATGGAGCAAATTCCTTAAATACTGCAGCAGAGTCCTTAAATAATGCAACAAAGTTCTAAAATAATGCAGCAGAGTCCTCAAAAGCTTCAGAAGAGTCATTAAATAATGCAGCAGAGTCCTTAAATAATGTAGCAAATTCATTAAATAATGCAGCAGAGACCTTAAATAATGCAACAAAGTCCTTAAATAATGCAGCCGAGTCCTTACATAATGCAACAAATTCCTTAAATAATGCAGCAGAGTCCTTAAATACCGCAGCCGATTACTTAAATAATTCAGCAAAGCCCTTAAATAATGCAGCAGAGTTCTTAAGTGCCACAGCAGAGTCCTTAAATACCGCAGCGGAGTGCTTAAATAATGCAGCAGAGTCCTTAAATAATGCAGCACCGTCCTTAAATAATGCAACAAAGTCTTTAAATAATGCAGCAGAGTCCTTAAATACTGAAGCAGAGTCCTTAAATATTGCAGCAAAGTACTTAAATAATGCAGCAGAGTCCTTAAATAATGCAACAAAGTCCTTAAATAATGAAGCAGAATCCTTAAATAATGCAACAAAGTCCTTAAGTAATAATGCAGAGTCCTTAAATACCGCAGCAGAGTCATTAAATAATGCAGCAAAGTCCTTAAATAATGCAGCAGAGTCCTTAAATACCGGAGCAGAGTGCTTAAATGATGCAGCAGGGTCCTTAAATAATGCAGCAGAGTTATTAAATAATGCAGCAAAGGCCTTAAATAAAGCAGCAGAGTCCTTAAGTAATGCAACAGAGTTCTAAAATGCTTCAGCAGAGTCCTTAAATAATGCAGCAGAGTCCTTAAATAATGCAACAAAGTCTTTAAATAATGCAGCAGAGTCCTTAAATACTGAAGCAGAGTCCTTAAATATTGCAGCAAAGTACTTAAATAATACAGCAGAGTCCTTAAATAATGCAACAAAGTCCTTAAATAATGAAGCAGAGTCCTTAAATAATGCAACAAAGTCCTTAAATAATGAAGCAGAATCCTTAAATAATGCAACAAAGTCCTTAAGTAATAATGCAGAGTCCTTAAATACCGCAGCAGAGTCATTAAATAATGCAGCAAAGTCCTTAAATAATGCAGCAGAGTCCTTAAATACCGCAGCAGAGTGCTTAAATAATGCAGCAGAGTCCTTAAATAATGCAGCAGAGTTATTAAATAATGCAGCAGAGTCCTTAAATAATGCGGCAAATTCCTTAAATAATGCAGCAGAGTCCTTAAATAATGCAACAAAGTCCATAAATAATGCAGCAGAGTCATTAAATAATGCAGCAAAGTCCATAAATAATGCAGCAGAGTCCTTAAATATGGAGCAAATTCCTTAAATACTGCAGCAGAGTCCTTAAATAATGCAACAAAGTTCTAAAATAATGCAGCAGAGTCCTCAAAAGCTTCAGAAGAGTCATTAAATAATGCAGCAGAGTCCTTAAATAATGTAGCAAATTCATTAAATAATGCAGCAGAGACCTTAAATAATGCAACAAAGTCCTTAAATAATGCAGCCGAGTCCTTACATAATGCAACAAATTCCTTAAATAATGCAGCAGAGTCCTTAAATACCGCAGCCGATTACTTAAATAATTCAGCAAAGCCCTTAAATAATGCAGCAGAGTTCTTAAGTGCCACAGCAGAGTCCTTAAATACCGCAGCGGAGTGCTTAAATAATGCAGCAGAGTCCTTAAATAATGCAGCACCGTCCTTAAATAATGCAACAAAGTCTTTAAATAATGCAGCAGAGTCCTTAAATACTGAAGCAGAGTCCTTAAATATTGCAGCAAAGTACTTAAATAATGCAGCAGAGTCCTTAAATAATGCAACAAAGTCCTTAAATAATGAAGCAGAATCCTTAAATAATGCAACAAAGTCCTTAAGTAATAATGCAGAGTCCTTAAATACCGCAGCAGAGTCATTAAATAATGCAGCAAAGTCCTTAAATAATGCAGCAGAGTCCTTAAATACCGGAGCAGAGTGCTTAAATGATGCAGCAGGGTCCTTAAATAATGCAGCAGAGTTATTAAATAATGCAGCAGAGTCCTTAAATAATGCAGCAAATTCCTTAAATAATGCAGCAGAGTCCTTAAATAATGCAACAAAGTCCCTAAAAAATGCAGCAGAGTCCTTAAATAATGAAGCAAATTCCTTAAATAATGTAGCAGAGTCCTTAAATAATGCAACAAAGTCCTTAAATAATGAAGCAGAATCCTTAAATAATGCAACAAAGTCCTTAAGTAATAATGCAGAGTTCTTAAATACAGCAGCAGAGTCATTAAATAATGCAGCAAAGTCCTTAAATAATGCAGCAGAGTCCTTAAATACCGCAGCAGAGTGCTTAAATAATGCAGCAGAGTCCTTAAATAATGCAGCAGAGTTATTAAATAATGCAGCAGAGTCCTTAAATAATACAGCAAATTCCTTAAATAATGCAGCAGAGTCCTTAAATAATGCAACAAAGTCTTTAAATAATGCAGCAGAGTCCTTAAATACTGAAGCAGAGTCCTTAAATATTGCAGCAAAGTACTTAAATAATGCAGCAGAGTCCTTAAATAATGCAACAAAGTCCTTAAATAATGAAGCAGAGTCCTTAAATAATGCAACAAAGTCCTTAAATAATGAAGCAGAATCCTTAAATAATGCAACAAAGTCCTTAAGTAATAATGCAGAGTCCTTAAATACCGCAGCAGAGTCATTAAATAATGCAGCAAAGTCCTTAAATAATGCAGCAGAGTCCTTAAATACCGCAGCAGAGTGCTTAAATAATGCAGCAGAGTCCTTAAATAATGCAGCAAATTCCTTAAATAATGCAGCAGAGTCCTTAAATAATGCAACAAAGTCCCTAAATAATGTAGCAGAGTCCTTAAATAATGAAGCAGAGTCCTTAAATAATGCAGCAAATTCCTTAAATAATGTAGCAGAGTCCTTAAAAAATGCAGCAAAATCCTTAAATAATGCAGCAGAATCCTTAAATAATGCAGCAAAGTCCTTAAATAATGCAGCAGAGTCCTTAAATACTGAAGCAGAGTCCTTAAATAATGCAACAAAGGCCTTAAATAATGCAGCAGAGTCCTTAAGTAATGCAACAGAGTTCTAAAATGCTTCAGCAGAGTCCTTAAATAATGCAGCAGAGTCCTTAAATAATGCAACAAAGTCTTTAAATAATGCAGCAGAGTCCTTAATTACTGAAGCAGAGTCCTTAAATATTGCAGCAAAGTACTTAAATAATGCAGCAGAGTCCTTAAATAATGCAACAAAGTCCTTAAATAATGAAGCAGAGTCCTTAAATAATGCAACAAAGTCCTTAAATAATGAAGCAGAATCCTTAAATAATGCAACAAAGTCCTTAAGTAATAATGCAGAGTCCTTAAATACCGCAGCAGAGTCATTAAATAATGCAGCAAAGTCCTTAAATAATGCAGCAGAGTCCTTAAATACCGCAGCAGAGTGCTTAAATAATGCAGCAGAGTCCTTAAATAATGCAGCAGAGTTATTAAATAATGCAGCAGAGTCCTTAAATAATGCGACAAATTCCTTAAATAATGCAGCAGAGTCCTTAAATAATGCAACAAAGTCCATAAATAATGCAGCAGAGTCATTAAATAATGCAGCAAAGTCCATAAATAATGCAGCAGAGTCCTTAAATATGGAGCAAATTCCTTAAATACTGCAGCAGAGTCCTTAAATAATGCAACAAACTTCTAAAATAATGCAGCAGAGTCCTCAAAAGCTTCAGAAGAGTCATTAAATAATGCAGCAGAGTCCTTAAATAATGTAGCAAATTCATTAAATAATGCAGCAGAGACCTTAAATAATGCAACAAAGTCCTTAAATAATGCAGCCGAGTCCTTACATAATGCAACAAATTCCTTAAATAATGCAGCAGAGTCCTTAAATACCGCAGCCGATTACTTAAATAATTCAGCAATGTCCTTAAATAATGCAGCAGAGTTCTTAAGTGCCACAGCAGAGTCCTTAAATACCGCAGCGGAGTGCTTAAATAATGCAGCAGAGTCCTTAAATAATGCAGCACCGTCCTTAAATAATGCAACAAAGTCTTTAAATAATGCAGCAGAGTCCTTAAATACTGAAGCAGAGTCCTTAAATATTGCATCAAAGTACTTAAATAATGCAGCAGAGTCCTTAAATAATGCAACAAAGTCCTTAAATAATGAAGCAGAATCCTTAAATAATGCAACAAAGTCCTTAAGTAATAATGCAGAGTCCTTAAATACCGCAGCAGAGTCATTAAATAATGCAGCAAAGTCCTTAAATAATGCAGCAGAGTCCTTAAATACCGGAGCAGAGTGCTTAAATCATGCAGCAGGGTCCTTAAATGATGCAGCAGAGTTATTAAATAATGCAGCAGAGTCCTTAAATAATGCAGCAAATTCCTTAAATATTGCAGCAGAGTCGTTAAATAATGCAACAAAGTCCCTAAAAAATGCAGCAGAGTCCTTAAATAATGAAGCAAATTCCTTAAATAATGTAGCAGAGTCCTTAAATAATGCAACAAAGTCCTTAAATAATGAAGCAGAATTCTTAAATAATGCAACAAAGTCCTTAAGTAATAATGCAGAGTCCTTAAATACAGCAGCAGTCATTAAATAATGCAGCAAAGTCCTTAAATAATGCAGCAGAATCCTTAAATACCGCAGCAGAGTGCTTAAATAATGCAGCAGAGTCCTTAAATAATGCAGCAGAGTTATTAAATAATGCAGCAGAGTCCTTAAATAATACAGCAAATTGCTTAAATAATGCAGCAGAGTCCTTAAATAATGCAACAAAGTCCCTAAATAATGCAGTAGAGTCCTTAAATAATGAAGCAGAGTCCTTAAATAATGCAGCAAATTCCTTAAATAATGTAGCAGAGTCCTTAAAAAATGCAACAAAATCCTTAAATAATGCAGCAGAATCCTTAAATAATGCAGCAAAGTCCTTAAATAATGCAGCAGAGTCCTTAAATACTGAAGCAGAGTCCTTAAATAATGCAACAAAGGCCTTAAATAAAGCAGCAGAGTCCTTAAGTAATGCAACAGAGTTCTAAAATGCTTCAGCAGAGTCCTTAAATAATGCAGCAGAGTCCTTAAATAATGCAACAAAGTCTTTAAATAATGCAGCAGAGTCCTTAAATACTGAAGCAGAGTCCTTAAATATTGCAGCAAAGTACTTAAATAATGCAGCAGAGTCCTTAAATAATGCAACAAAGTCCTTAAATAATGAAGCAGAGTCCTTAAATAATGCAACAAAGTCCTTAAATAATGAAGCAGAATCCTTAAATAATGCAACAAAGTCCTTAAGTAATAATGCAGAGTCCTTAAATACCGCAGCAGAGTCATTAAATAATGCAGCAAAGTCCTTAAATAATGCAGCAGAGTCCTTAAATACCGCAGCAGAGTGCTTAAATAATGCAGCAGAGTCCTTAAATAATGCAGCAGAGTCCTTAAATAATGCAGCAGAGTTATTAAATAATGCAGCAGAGTCCTTAAATAATGCGGCAAATTCCTTAAATAATGCAGCAGAGTCCTTAAATAATGCAACAAAGTCCATAAATAATGCAGCAGAGTCATTAAATAATGCAGCAAAGTCCATAAATAATGCAGCAGAGTCCTTAAATATGGAGCAAATTCCTTAAATACTGCAGCAGAGTCCTTAAATAATGCAACAAAGTTCTAAAATAATGCAGCAGAGTCCTCAAAAGCTTCAGAAGAGTCATTAAATAATGCAGCAGAGTCCTTAAATAATGTAGCAAATTCATTAAATAATGCAGCAGAGACCTTAAATAATGCAACAAAGTCCTTAAATAATGCAGCCGAGTCCTTACATAATGCAACAAATTCCTTAAATAATGCAGCAGAGTCCTTAAATACCGCAGCCGATTACTTAAATAATTCAGCAAAGCCCTTAAATAATGCAGCAGAGTTCTTAAGTGCCACAGCAGAGTCCTTAAATACCGCAGCGGAGTGCTTAAATAATGCAGCAGAGTCCTTAAATAATGCAGCACCGTCCTTAAATAATGCAACAAAGTATTTAAATAATGCAGCAGAGTCCTTAAATACTGAAGCAGAGTCCTTAAATATTGCAGCAAAGTACTTAAATAATGCAGCAGAGTCCTTAAATAATGCAACAAAGTCCTTAAATAATGAAGCAGAATCCTTAAATAATGCAACAAAGTCCTTAAGTAATAATGCAGAGTCCTTAAATACCGCAGCAGAGTCATTAAATAATGCAGCAAAGTCCTTAAATAATGCAGCAGAGTCCTTAAATACCGGAGCAGAGTGCTTAAATGATGCAGCAGGGTCCTTAAATAATGCAGCAGAGTTATTAAATAATGCAGCAGAGTCCTTAAATAATGCAGCAAATTCCTTAAATAATGCAGCAGAGTCCTTAAATAATGCAACAAAGTCCCTAAAAAATGCAGCAGAGTCCTTAAATAATGAAGCAAATTCCTTAAATAATGTAGCAGAGTCCTTAAATAATGCAACAAAGTCCTTAAATAATGAAGCAGAATCCTTAAATAATGCAACAAAGTCCTTAAGTAATAATGCAGAGTTCTTAAATACAGCAGCAGAGTCATTAAATAATGCAGCAAAGTCCTTAAATAATGCAGCAGAGTCCTTAAATACCGCAGCAGAGTGCTTAAATAATGCAGCAGAGTCCTTAAATAATGCAGCAGAGTTATTAAATAATGCAGCAGAGTCCTTAAATAATACAGCAAATTCCTTAAATAATGCAGCAGAGTCCTTAAATAATGCAACAAAGTCCCTAAATAATGCAGCAGAGTCATTAAATAATGAAGCAGAGTCCTTAAATAATGCAGCAAATTCCTTAAATAATGTAGCAGAGTCCTTAAAAATGCAACAAAATCCTTAAATAATGCAGCAGAATCCTTAAATAATGCAACAAAGTCTTTAAATAATGCAGCAGAGTCCTTAAATACTGAAGCAGAGTCCTTAAATATTGCAGCAAAGTACTTAAATAATGCAGCAGAGTCCTTAAATAATGCAACAAAGTCCTTAAATAATGAAGCAGAGTCCTTAAATAATGCAACAAAGTCCTTAAATAATGAAGCAGAATCCTTAAATAATGCAACAAAGTCCTTAAGTAATAATGCAGAGTCCTTAAATACCGCAGCAGAGTCATTAAATAATGCAGCAAAGTCCTTAAATAATGCAGCAGAGTCCTTAAAAACCGCAGCAGAGTGCTTAAATAATGCAGCAGAGTCCTTAAATAATGCAGCAGAGTTATTAAATAATGCAGCAGAGTCCTTAAATAAAGCAGCAAATTCCTTAAATAATGCAGCACCGTCCTTAAATAATGCAACAAAGTATTTAAATAATGCAGCAGAGTCCTTAAATACTGAAGCAGAGTCCTTAAATATTGCAGCAAAGTACTTAAATAATGCAGCAGAGTCCTTAAATAATGCAACAAAGTCCTTAAATAATGAAGCAGAATCCTTAAATAATGCAACAAAGTCCTTAAGTAATAATGCAGAGTCCTTAAATACCGCAGCAGAGTCATTAAATAATGCAGCAAAGTCCTTAAATAATGCAGCAGAGTTATTAAATAATGCAGCAGAGTCCTTAAATAATGCAGCAAATTCCTTAAATAATGCAGCAGAGTCCTTAAATAATGCAACAAAGTCCCTAAAAAATGCAGCAGAGTCCTTAAATAATGAAGCAAATTCCTTAAATAATGTAGCAGAGTCCTTAAATAATGCAACAAAGTCCTTAAATAATGAAGCAGAATCCTTAAATAATGCAACAAAGTCCTTAAGTAATAATGCAGAGTTCTTAAATACAGCAGCAGAGTCATTAAATAATGCAGCAAAGTCCTTAAATAATGCAGCAGAGTCCTTAAATACCGCAGCAGAGTGCTTAAATAATGCAGCAGAGTCCTTAAATAATGCAGCAGAGTTATTAAATAATGCAGCAGAGTCCTTAAATAATACAGCAAATTCCTTAAATAATGCAGCAGAGTCCTTAAATAATGCAACAAAGTCCCTAAATAATGCAGCAGAGTCCTTAAATAATGAAGCAGAGTCCTTAAATAATGCAGCAAATTCCTTAAATAATGTAGCAGAGTCCTTAAAAATGCAACAAAATCCTTAAATAATGCAGCAGAATCCTTAAATAATGCAACAAAGTCTTTAAATAATGCAGCAGAGTCCTTAAATACTGAAGCAGAGTCCTTAAATATTGCAGCAAAGTACTTAAATAATGCAGCAGAGTCCTTAAATAATGCAACAAAGTCCTTAAATAATGAAGCAGAGTCCTTAAATAATGCAACAAAGTCCTTAAATAATGAAGCAGAATCCTTAAATAATGCAACAAAGTCCTTAAGTAATAATGCAGAGTCCTTAAATACCGCAGCAGAGTCATTAAATAATGCAGCAAAGTCCTTAAATAATGCAGCAGAGTCCTTAAATACCGCAGCAGAGTGCTTAAATAATGCAGCAGAGTCCTTAAATAATGCAGCAGAGTTATTAAATAATGCAGCAGAGTCCTTAAATAAAGCAGCAAATTCCTTAAATAATGCAGCAGAGTCCTTAAATAATGCAACAAAGTCCCTAAATAATGTAGCAGAGTCCTTAAATAATGAAGCAGAGTCCTTAAATAATGCAGCAAATTCCTTAAATAATGTAGCAGAGTCCTTAAAAAATGCAACAAAATCCTTAAATAATGCAGCAGAATCCTTAAATAATGCAGCAAAGTCCTTAAATAATGCAGCAGAGTCCTTAAATACTGAAGCAGAGTCCTTAAATAATGCAACAAAGGCCTTAAATAATGCAGCAGAGTCCTTAAGTAATGCAACAGAGTTCTAAAATGCTTCAGCAGAGTCCTTAAATAATGCAGCAGAGTCCTTAAATAATGCAACAAAGTCTTTAAATAATGCAGCAGAGTCCTTAATTACTGAAGCAGAGTCCTTAAATATTGCAGCAAAGTACTTAAATAATGCAGCAGAGTCCTTAAATAATGCAACAAAGTCCTTAAATAATGAAGCAGAGTCCTTAAATAATGCAACAAAGTCCTTAAATAATGAAGCAGAATCCTTAAATAATGCAACAAAGTCCTTAAGTAATAATGCAGAGTCCTTAAATACCGCAGCAGAGTCATTAAATAATGCAGCAAAGTCCTTAAATAATGCAGCAGAGTCCTTAAATACCGCAGCAGAGTGCTTAAATAATGCAGCAGAGTCCTTAAATAATGCAGCAGAGTTATTAAATAATGCAGCAGAGTCCTTAAATAATGCGGCAAATTCCTTAAATAATGCAGCAGAGTCCTTAAATAATGCAACAAAGTCCATAAATAATGCAGCAGAGTCATTAAATAATGCAGCAAAGTCCATAAATAATGCAGCAGAGTCCTTAAATATGGAGCAAATTCCTTAAATACTGCAGCAGAGTCCTTAAATAATGCAACAAAGTTCTAAAATAATGCAGCAGAGTCCTCAAAAGCTTCAGAAGAGTCATTAAATAATGCAGCAGAGTCCTTAAATAATGTAGCAAATTCATTAAATAATGCAGCAGAGACCTTAAATAATGCAACAAAGTCCTTAAATAATGCAGCCGAGTCCTTACATAATGCAACAAATTCCTTAAATAATGCAGCAGAGTCCTTAAATACCGCAGCCGATTACTTAAATAATTCAGCAAAGCCCTTAAATAATGCAGCAGAGTTCTTAAGTGCCACAGCAGAGTCCTTAAATACCGCAGCGGAGTGCTTAAATAATGCAGCAGAGTCCTTAAATAATGCAGCACCGTCCTTAAATAATGCAACAAAGTCTTTAAATAATGCAGCAGAGTCCTTAAATACTGAAGCAGAGTCCTTAAATATTGCAGCAAAGTACTTAAATAATGCAGCAGAGTCCTTAAATAATGCAACAAAGTCCTTAAATAATGAAGCAGAATCCTTAAATAATGCAACAAAGTCCTTAAGTAATAATGCAGAGTCCTTAAATACCGCAGCAGAGTCATTAAATAATGCAGCAAAGTCCTTAAATAATGCAGCAGAGTCCTTAAATACCGGAGCAGAGTGCTTAAATGATGCAGCAGGGTCCTTAAATAATGCAGCAGAGTTATTAAATAATGCAGCAGAGTCCTTAAATAATGCAGCAAATTCCTTAAATAATGCAGCAGAGTCCTTAAATAATGCAACAAAGTCCCTAAAAAATGCAGCAGAGTCCTTAAATAATGAAGCAAATTCCTTAAATAATGTAGCAGAGTCCTTAAATAATGCAACAAAGTCCTTAAATAATGAAGCAGAATCCTTAAATAATGCAACAAAGTCCTTAAGTAATAATGCAGAGTTCTTAAATACAGCAGCAGAGTCATTAAATAATGCAGCAAAGTCCTTAAATAATGCAGCAGAGTCCTTAAATACCGCAGCAGAGTGCTTAAATAATGCAGCAGAGTCCTTAAATAATGCAGCAGAGTTATTAAATAATGCAGCAGAGTCCTTAAATAATACAGCAAATTCCTTAAATAATGCAGCAGAGTCCTTAAATAATGCAACAAAGTCTTTAAATAATGCAGCAGAGTCCTTAAATACTGAAGCAGAGTCCTTAAATATTGCAGCAAAGTACTTAAATAATGCAGCAGAGTCCTTAAATAATGCAACAAAGTCCTTAAATAATGAAGCAGAGTCCTTAAATAATGCAACAAAGTCCTTAAATAATGAAGCAGAATCCTTAAATAATGCAACAAAGTCCTTAAGTAATAATGCAGAGTCCTTAAATACCGCAGCAGAGTCATTAAATAATGCAGCAAAGTCCTTAAATAATGCAGCAGAGTCCTTAAATACCGCAGCAGAGTGCTTAAATAATGCAGCAGAGTCCTTAAATAATGCAGCAAATTCCTTAAATAATGCAGCAGAGTCCTTAAATAATGCAACAAAGTCCCTAAATAATGTAGCAGAGTCCTTAAATAATGAAGCAGAGTCCTTAAATAATGCAGCAAATTCCTTAAATAATGTAGCAGAGTCCTTAAAAAATGCAGCAAAATCCTTAAATAATGCAGCAGAATCCTTAAATAATGCAGCAAAGTCCTTAAATAATGCAGCAGAGTCCTTAAATACTGAAGCAGAGTCCTTAAATAATGCAACAAAGGCCTTAAATAATGCAGCAGAGTCCTTAAGTAATGCAACAGAGTTCTAAAATGCTTCAGCAGAGTCCTTAAATAATGCAGCAGAGTCCTTAAATAATGCAACAAAGTCTTTAAATAATGCAGCAGAGTCCTTAATTACTGAAGCAGAGTCCTTAAATATTGCAGCAAAGTACTTAAATAATGCAGCAGAGTCCTTAAATAATGCAACAAAGTCCTTAAATAATGAAGCAGAGTCCTTAAATAATGCAACAAAGTCCTTAAATAATGAAGCAGAATCCTTAAATAATGCAACAAAGTCCTTAAGTAATAATGCAGAGTCCTTAAATACCGCAGCAGAGTCATTAAATAATGCAGCAAAGTCCTTAAATAATGCAGCAGAGTCCTTAAATACCGCAGCAGAGTGCTTAAATAATGCAGCAGAGTCCTTAAATAATGCAGCAGAGTTATTAAATAATGCAGCAGAGTCCTTAAATAATGCGGCAAATTCCTTAAATAATGCAGCAGAGTCCTTAAATAATGCAACAAAGTCCATAAATAATGCAGCAGAGTCATTAAATAATGCAGCAAAGTCCATAAATAATGCAGCAGAGTCCTTAAATATGGAGCAAATTCCTTAAATACTGCAGCAGAGTCCTTAAATAATGCAACAAACTTCTAAAATAATGCAGCAGAGTCCTCAAAAGCTTCAGAAGAGTCATTAAATAATGCAGCAGAGTCCTTAAATAATGTAGCAAATTCATTAAATAATGCAGCAGAGACCTTAAATAATGCAACAAAGTCCTTAAATAATGCAGCCGAGTCCTTACATAATGCAACAAATTCCTTAAATAATGCAGCAGAGTCCTTAAATACCGCAGCCGATTACTTAAATAATTCAGCAATGTCCTTAAATAATGCAGCAGAGTTCTTAAGTGCCACAGCAGAGTCCTTAAATACCGCAGCGGAGTGCTTAAATAATGCAGCAGAGTCCTTAAATAATGCAGCACCGTCCTTAAATAATGCAACAAAGTCTTTAAATAATGCAGCAGAGTCCTTAAATACTGAAGCAGAGTCCTTAAATATTGCATCAAAGTACTTAAATAATGCAGCAGAGTCCTTAAATAATGCAACAAAGTCCTTAAATAATGAAGCAGAATCCTTAAATAATGCAACAAAGTCCTTAAGTAATAATGCAGAGTCCTTAAATACCGCAGCAGAGTCATTAAATAATGCAGCAAAGTCCTTAAATAATGCAGCAGAGTCCTTAAATACCGGAGCAGAGTGCTTAAATCATGCAGCAGGGTCCTTAAATGATGCAGCAGAGTTATTAAATAATGCAGCAGAGTCCTTAAATAATGCAGCAAATTCCTTAAATATTGCAGCAGAGTCGTTAAATAATGCAACAAAGTCCCTAAAAAATGCAGCAGAGTCCTTAAATAATGAAGCAAATTCCTTAAATAATGTAGCAGAGTCCTTAAATAATGCAACAAAGTCCTTAAATAATGAAGCAGAATTCTTAAATAATGCAACAAAGTCCTTAAGTAATAATGCAGAGTCCTTAAATACAGCAGCAGTCATTAAATAATGCAGCAAAGTCCTTAAATAATGCAGCAGAATCCTTAAATACCGCAGCAGAGTGCTTAAATAATGCAGCAGAGTCCTTAAATAATGCAGCAGAGTTATTAAATAATGCAGCAGAGTCCTTAAATAATACAGCAAATTGCTTAAATAATGCAGCAGAGTCCTTAAATAATGCAACAAAGTCCCTAAATAATGCAGTAGAGTCCTTAAATAATGAAGCAGAGTCCTTAAATAATGCAGCAAATTCCTTAAATAATGTAGCAGAGTCCTTAAAAAATGCAACAAAATCCTTAAATAATGCAGCAGAATCCTTAAATAATGCAGCAAAGTCCTTAAATAATGCAGCAGAGTCCTTAAATACTGAAGCAGAGTCCTTAAATAATGCAACAAAGGCCTTAAATAAAGCAGCAGAGTCCTTAAGTAATGCAACAGAGTTCTAAAATGCTTCAGCAGAGTCCTTAAATAATGCAGCAGAGTCCTTAAATAATGCAACAAAGTCTTTAAATAATGCAGCAGAGTCCTTAAATACTGAAGCAGAGTCCTTAAATATTGCAGCAAAGTACTTAAATAATGCAGCAGAGTCCTTAAATAATGCAACAAAGTCCTTAAATAATGAAGCAGAGTCCTTAAATAATGCAACAAAGTCCTTAAATAATGAAGCAGAATCCTTAAATAATGCAACAAAGTCCTTAAGTAATAATGCAGAGTCCTTAAATACCGCAGCAGAGTCATTAAATAATGCAGCAAAGTCCTTAAATAATGCAGCAGAGTCCTTAAATACCGCAGCAGAGTGCTTAAATAATGCAGCAGAGTCCTTAAATAATGCAGCAGAGTCCTTAAATAATGCAGCAGAGTTATTAAATAATGCAGCAGAGTCCTTAAATAATGCGGCAAATTCCTTAAATAATGCAGCAGAGTCCTTAAATAATGCAACAAAGTCCATAAATAATGCAGCAGAGTCATTAAATAATGCAGCAAAGTCCATAAATAATGCAGCAGAGTCCTTAAATATGGAGCAAATTCCTTAAATACTGCAGCAGAGTCCTTAAATAATGCAACAAAGTTCTAAAATAATGCAGCAGAGTCCTCAAAAGCTTCAGAAGAGTCATTAAATAATGCAGCAGAGTCCTTAAATAATGTAGCAAATTCATTAAATAATGCAGCAGAGACCTTAAATAATGCAACAAAGTCCTTAAATAATGCAGCCGAGTCCTTACATAATGCAACAAATTCCTTAAATAATGCAGCAGAGTCCTTAAATACCGCAGCCGATTACTTAAATAATTCAGCAAAGCCCTTAAATAATGCAGCAGAGTTCTTAAGTGCCACAGCAGAGTCCTTAAATACCGCAGCGGAGTGCTTAAATAATGCAGCAGAGTCCTTAAATAATGCAGCACCGTCCTTAAATAATGCAACAAAGTATTTAAATAATGCAGCAGAGTCCTTAAATACTGAAGCAGAGTCCTTAAATATTGCAGCAAAGTACTTAAATAATGCAGCAGAGTCCTTAAATAATGCAACAAAGTCCTTAAATAATGAAGCAGAATCCTTAAATAATGCAACAAAGTCCTTAAGTAATAATGCAGAGTCCTTAAATACCGCAGCAGAGTCATTAAATAATGCAGCAAAGTCCTTAAATAATGCAGCAGAGTCCTTAAATACCGGAGCAGAGTGCTTAAATGATGCAGCAGGGTCCTTAAATAATGCAGCAGAGTTATTAAATAATGCAGCAGAGTCCTTAAATAATGCAGCAAATTCCTTAAATAATGCAGCAGAGTCCTTAAATAATGCAACAAAGTCCCTAAAAAATGCAGCAGAGTCCTTAAATAATGAAGCAAATTCCTTAAATAATGTAGCAGAGTCCTTAAATAATGCAACAAAGTCCTTAAATAATGAAGCAGAATCCTTAAATAATGCAACAAAGTCCTTAAGTAATAATGCAGAGTTCTTAAATACAGCAGCAGAGTCATTAAATAATGCAGCAAAGTCCTTAAATAATGCAGCAGAGTCCTTAAATACCGCAGCAGAGTGCTTAAATAATGCAGCAGAGTCCTTAAATAATGCAGCAGAGTTATTAAATAATGCAGCAGAGTCCTTAAATAATACAGCAAATTCCTTAAATAATGCAGCAGAGTCCTTAAATAATGCAACAAAGTCCCTAAATAATGCAGCAGAGTCATTAAATAATGAAGCAGAGTCCTTAAATAATGCAGCAAATTCCTTAAATAATGTAGCAGAGTCCTTAAAAATGCAACAAAATCCTTAAATAATGCAGCAGAATCCTTAAATAATGCAACAAAGTCTTTAAATAATGCAGCAGAGTCCTTAAATACTGAAGCAGAGTCCTTAAATATTGCAGCAAAGTACTTAAATAATGCAGCAGAGTCCTTAAATAATGCAACAAAGTCCTTAAATAATGAAGCAGAGTCCTTAAATAATGCAACAAAGTCCTTAAATAATGAAGCAGAATCCTTAAATAATGCAACAAAGTCCTTAAGTAATAATGCAGAGTCCTTAAATACCGCAGCAGAGTCATTAAATAATGCAGCAAAGTCCTTAAATAATGCAGCAGAGTCCTTAAAAACCGCAGCAGAGTGCTTAAATAATGCAGCAGAGTCCTTAAATAATGCAGCAGAGTTATTAAATAATGCAGCAGAGTCCTTAAATAAAGCAGCAAATTCCTTAAATAATGCAGCACCGTCCTTAAATAATGCAACAAAGTATTTAAATAATGCAGCAGAGTCCTTAAATACTGAAGCAGAGTCCTTAAATATTGCAGCAAAGTACTTAAATAATGCAGCAGAGTCCTTAAATAATGCAACAAAGTCCTTAAATAATGAAGCAGAATCCTTAAATAATGCAACAAAGTCCTTAAGTAATAATGCAGAGTCCTTAAATACCGCAGCAGAGTCATTAAATAATGCAGCAAAGTCCTTAAATAATGCAGCAGAGTCCTTAAATACCGGAGCAGAGTGCTTAAATGATGCAGCAGGGTCCTTAAATAATGCAGCAGAGTTATTAAATAATGCAGCAGAGTCCTTAAATAATGCAGCAAATTCCTTAAATAATGCAGCAGAGTCCTTAAATAATGCAACAAAGTCCCTAAAAAATGCAGCAGAGTCCTTAAATAATGAAGCAAATTCCTTAAATAATGTAGCAGAGTCCTTAAATAATGCAACAAAGTCCTTAAATAATGAAGCAGAATCCTTAAATAATGCAACAAAGTCCTTAAGTAATAATGCAGAGTTCTTAAATACAGCAGCAGAGTCATTAAATAATGCAGCAAAGTCCTTAAATAATGCAGCAGAGTCCTTAAATACCGCAGCAGAGTGCTTAAATAATGCAGCAGAGTCCTTAAATAATGCAGCAGAGTTATTAAATAATGCAGCAGAGTCCTTAAATAATACAGCAAATTCCTTAAATAATGCAGCAGAGTCCTTAAATAATGCAACAAAGTCCCTAAATAATGCAGCAGAGTCCTTAAATAATGAAGCAGAGTCCTTAAATAATGCAGCAAATTCCTTAAATAATGTAGCAGAGTCCTTAAAAATGCAACAAAATCCTTAAATAATGCAGCAGAATCCTTAAATAATGCAACAAAGTCTTTAAATAATGCAGCAGAGTCCTTAAATACTGAAGCAGAGTCCTTAAATATTGCAGCAAAGTACTTAAATAATGCAGCAGAGTCCTTAAATAATGCAACAAAGTCCTTAAATAATGAAGCAGAGTCCTTAAATAATGCAACAAAGTCCTTAAATAATGAAGCAGAATCCTTAAATAATGCAACAAAGTCCTTAAGTAATAATGCAGAGTCCTTAAATACCGCAGCAGAGTCATTAAATAATGCAGCAAAGTCCTTAAATAATGCAGCAGAGTCCTTAAATACCGCAGCAGAGTGCTTAAATAATGCAGCAGAGTCCTTAAATAATGCAGCAGAGTTATTAAATAATGCAGCAGAGTCCTTAAATAAAGCAGCAAATTCCTTAAATAATGCAGCAGAGTCCTTAAATAATGCAACAAAGTCCCTAAATAATGTAGCAGAGTCCTTAAATAATGAAGCAGAGTCCTTAAATAATGCAGCAAATTCCTTAAATAATGTAGCAGAGTCCTTAAAAAATGCAACAAAATCCTTAAATAATGCAGCAGAATCCTTAAATAATGCAGCAAAGTCCTTAAATAATGCAGCAGAGTCCTTAAATACTGAAGCAGAGTCCTTAAATAATGCAACAAAGGCCTTAAATAATGCAGCAGAGTCCTTAAGTAATGCAACAGAGTTCTAAAATGCTTCAGCAGAGTCCTTAAATAATGCAGCAGAGTCCTTAAATAATGCAACAAAGTCTTTAAATAATGCAGCAGAGTCCTTAATTACTGAAGCAGAGTCCTTAAATATTGCAGCAAAGTACTTAAATAATGCAGCAGAGTCCTTAAATAATGCAACAAAGTCCTTAAATAATGAAGCAGAGTCCTTAAATAATGCAACAAAGTCCTTAAATAATGAAGCAGAATCCTTAAATAATGCAACAAAGTCCTTAAGTAATAATGCAGAGTCCTTAAATACCGCAGCAGAGTCATTAAATAATGCAGCAAAGTCCTTAAATAATGCAGCAGAGTCCTTAAATACCGCAGCAGAGTGCTTAAATAATGCAGCAGAGTCCTTAAATAATGCAGCAGAGTTATTAAATAATGCAGCAGAGTCCTTAAATAATGCGGCAAATTCCTTAAATAATGCAGCAGAGTCCTTAAATAATGCAACAAAGTCCATAAATAATGCAGCAGAGTCATTAAATAATGCAGCAAAGTCCATAAATAATGCAGCAGAGTCCTTAAATATGGAGCAAATTCCTTAAATACTGCAGCAGAGTCCTTAAATAATGCAACAAACTTCTAAAATAATGCAGCAGAGTCCTCAAAAGCTTCAGAAGAGTCATTAAATAATGCAGCAGAGTCCTTAAATAATGTAGCAAATTCATTAAATAATGCAGCAGAGACCTTAAATAATGCAACAAAGTCCTTAAATAATGCAGCCGAGTCCTTACATAATGCAACAAATTCCTTAAATAATGCAGCAGAGTCCTTAAATACCGCAGCCGATTACTTAAATAATTCAGCAATGTCCTTAAATAATGCAGCAGAGGTCTTAAGTGCCACAGCAGAGTCCTTAAATACCGCAGCGGAGTGCTTAAATAATGCAGCAGAGTCCTTAAATAATGCAGCACCGTCCTTAAATAATGCAACAAAGTCTTTAAATAATGCAGCAGAGTCCTTAAATACTGAAGCAGAGTCCTTAAATATTGCAGCAAAGTACTTAAATAATGCAGCAGAGTCCTTAAATAATGCAACAAAGTCCTTAAATAATGAAGCAGAATCCTTAAATAATGCAACAAAGTCCTTAAGTAATAATGCAGAGTCCTTAAATACCGCAGCAGAGTCATTAAATAATGCAGCAAAGTCCTTAAATAATGCAGCAGAGTCCTTAAATACCGGAGCAGAGTGCTTAAATCATGCAGCAGGGTCCTTAAATGATGCAGCAGAGTTATTAAATAATGCAGCAGAGTCCTTAAATAATGCAGCAAATTCCTTAAATATTGCAGCAGAGTCCTTAAATAATGCAACAAAGTCCCTAAAAAATGCAGCAGAGTCCTTAAATAATGAAGCAAATTCCTTAAATAATGTAGCAGATTCCTTAAATAATGCAACAAAGTCCTTAAATAATCAAGCAGAATTCTTAAATAATGCAACAAAGTCCTTAAGTAATAATGCAGAGTCCTTAAATACAGCAGCAGTCATTAAATAATGCAGCAAAGTCCTTAAATAATGCAGCAGAATCCTTAAATACCGCAGCAGAGTGCTTAAATAATGCAGCAGAGTCCTTAAATAATGCAGCAGAGTTATTAAATAATGCAGCAGAGTCCTTAAATAATACAGCAAATTGCTTAAATAATGCAGCAGAGTCCTTAAATAATGCAACAAAGTCCCTAAATAATGCAGCAGAGTCCTTAAATAATGAAGCAGAGTCCTTAAATAATGCAGCAAATTCCTTAAATAATGTAGCAGAGTCCTTAAAAAATGCAACAAAATCCTTAAATAATGCAGCAGAATCCTTAAATAATGCAGCAAAGTCCTTAAATAATGCAGCAGAGTCCTTAAATACTGAATCAGAGTCCTTAAATAATGCAACAAAGGCCTTAAATAAAGCAGCAGAGTCCTTAAGTAATGCAACAGAGTTCTAAAATGCTTCAGCAGAGTCCTTAAATAATGCAGCAGAGTCCTTAAATAATGCAACAAAGTCTTTAAATAATGCAGCAGAGTCCTTAAATACTGAAGCAGAGTCCTTAAATATTGCAGCAAAGTACTTAAATAATGCAGCAGAGTCCTTAAATAATGCAACAAAGTCCTTAAATAATGAAGCAGAGTCCTTAAATAATGCAACAAAGTCCTTAAATAATGAAGCAGAATCCTTAAATAATGCAACAAAGTCCTTAAGTAATAATGCAGAGTCCTTAAATACCGCAGCAGAGTCATTAAATAATGCAGCAAAGTCCTTAAATAATGCAGCAGAGTCCTTAAATACCGCAGCAGAGTGCTTAAATAATGCAGCAGAGTCCTTAAATAATGCAGCAGAGTCCTTAAATAATGCAGCAGAGTTATTAAATAATGCAGCAGAGTCCTTAAATAATGCGGCAAATTCCTTAAATAATGCAGCAGAGTCCTTAAATAATGCAACAAAGTCCATAAATAATGCAGCAGAGTCATTAAATAATGCAGCAAAGTCCATAAATAATGCAGCAGAGTCCTTAAATATGGAGCAAATTCCTTAAATACTGCAGCAGAGTCCTTAAATAATGCAACAAAGTTCTAAAATAATGCAGCAGAGTCCTCAAAAGCTTCAGAAGAGTCATTAAATAATGCAGCAGAGTCCTTAAATAATGTAGCAAATTCATTAAATAATGCAGCAGAGACCTTAAATAATGCAACAAAGTCCTTAAATAATGCAGCCGAGTCCTTACATAATGCAACAAATTCCTTAAATAATGCAGCAGAGTCCTTAAATACCGCAGCCGATTACTTAAATAATTCAGCAAAGCCCTTAAATAATGCAGCAGAGTTCTTAAGTGCCACAGCAGAGTCCTTAAATACCGCAGCGGAGTGCTTAAATAATGCAGCAGAGTCCTTAAATAATGCAGCACCGTCCTTAAATAATGCAACAAAGTATTTAAATAATGCAGCAGAGTCCTTAAATACTGAAGCAGAGTCCTTAAATATTGCAGCAAAGTACTTAAATAATGCAGCAGAGTCCTTAAATAATGCAACAAAGTCCTTAAATAATGAAGCAGAATCCTTAAATAATGCAACAAAGTCCTTAAGTAATAATGCAGAGTCCTTAAATACCGCAGCAGAGTCATTAAATAATGCAGCAAAGTCCTTAAATAATGCAGCAGAGTCCTTAAATACCGCAGCAGAGTGCTTAAATAATGCAGCAGAGTCCTTAAATAATGCAGCAGAGTTATTAAATAATGCAGCAGAGTCCTTAAATAATACAGCAAATTCCTTAAATAATGCAGCAGAGTCCTTAAATAATGCAACAAAGTCCCTAAATAATGCAGCAGAGTCATTAAATAATGAAGCAGAGTCCTTAAATAATGCAGCAAATTCCTTAAATAATGTAGCAGAGTCCTTAAAAATGCAACAAAATCCTTAAATAATGCAGCAGAATCCTTAAATAATGCAACAAAGTCTTTAAATAATGCAGCAGAGTCCTTAAATACTGAAGCAGAGTCCTTAAATATTGCAGCAAAGTACTTAAATAATGCAGCAGAGTCCTTAAATAATGCAACAAAGTCCTTAAATAATGAAGCAGAGTCCTTAAATAATGCAACAAAGTCCTTAAATAATGAAGCAGAATCCTTAAATAATGCAACAAAGTCCTTAAGTAATAATGCAGAGTCCTTAAATACCGCAGCAGAGTCATTAAATAATGCAGCAAAGTCCTTAAATAATGCAGCAGAGTCCTTAAAAACCGCAGCAGAGTGCTTAAATAATGCAGCAGAGTCCTTAAATAATGCAGCAGAGTTATTAAATAATGCAGCAGAGTCCTTAAATAAAGCAGCAAATTCCTTAAATAATGCAGCACCGTCCTTAAATAATGCAACAAAGTATTTAAATAATGCAGCAGAGTCCTTAAATACTGAAGCAGAGTCCTTAAATATTGCAGCAAAGTACTTAAATAATGCAGCAGAGTCCTTAAATAATGCAACAAAATCCTTAAATAATGAAGCAGAATCCTTAAATAATGCAACAAAGTCCTTAAGTAATAATGCAGAGTCCTTAAATACCGCAGCAGAGTCATTAAATAATGCAGCAAAGTCCTTAAATAATGCAGCAGAGTCCTTAAATACCGGAGCAGAGTGCTTAAATGATGCAGCAGGGTCCTTAAATAATGCAGCAGAGTTATTAAATAATGCAGCAGAGTCCTTAAATAATGCAGCAAATTCCTTAAATAATGCAGCAGAGTCCTTAAATAATGCAACAAAGTCCCTAAAAAATGCAGCAGAGTCCTTAAATAATGAAGCAAATTCCTTAAATAATGTAGCAGAGTCCTTAAATAATGCAACAAAGTCCTTAAATAATGAAGCAGAATCCTTAAATAATGCAACAAAGTCCTTAAGTAATAATGCAGAGTTCTTAAATACAGCAGCAGAGTCATTAAATAATGCAGCAAAGTCCTTAAATAATGCAGCAGAGTCCTTAAATACCGCAGCAGAGTGCTTAAATAATGCAGCAGAGTCCTTAAATAATGCAGCAGAGTTATTAAATAATGCAGCAGAGTCCTTAAATAATACAGCAAATTCCTTAAATAATGCAGCAGAGTCCTTAAATAATGCAACAAAGTCCCTAAATAATGCAGCAGAGTCCTTAAATAATGAAGCAGAGTCCTTAAATAATGCAGCAAATTCCTTAAATAATGTAGCAGAGTCCTTAAAAATGCAACAAAATCCTTAAATAATGCAGCAGAATCCTTAAATAATGCAACAAAGTCTTTAAATAATGCAGCAGAGTCCTTAAATACTGAAGCAGAGTCCTTAAATATTGCAGCAAAGTACTTAAATAATGCAGCAGAGTCCTTAAATAATGCAACAAAGTCCTTAAATAATGAAGCAGAGTCCTTAAATAATGCAACAAAGTCCTTAAATAATGAAGCAGAATCCTTAAATAATGCAACAAAGTCCTTAAGTAATAATGCAGAGTCCTTAAATACCGCAGCAGAGTCATTAAATAATGCAGCAAAGTCCTTAAATAATGCAGCAGAGTCCTTAAATACCGCAGCAGAGTGCTTAAATAATGCAGCAGAGTCCTTAAATAATGCAGCAGAGTTATTAAATAATGCAGCAGAGTCCTTAAATAAAGCAGCAAATTCCTTAAATAATGCAGCAGAGTCCTTAAATAATGCAACAAAGTCCCTAAATAATGTAGCAGAGTCCTTAAATAATGAAGCAGAGTCCTTAAATAATGCAGCAAATTCCTTAAATAATGTAGCAGAGTCCTTAAAAAATGCAACAAAATCCTTAAATAATGCAGCAGAATCCTTAAATAATGCAGCAAAGTCCTTAAATAATGCAGCAGAGTCCTTAAATACTGAAGCAGAGTCCTTAAATAATGCAACAAAGGCCTTAAATAATGCAGCAGAGTCCTTAAGTAATGCAACAGAGTTCTAAAATGCTTCAGCAGAGTCCTTAAATAATGCAGCAGAGTCCTTAAATAATGCAACAAAGTCTTTAAATAATGCAGCAGAGTCCTTAATTACTGAAGCAGAGTCCTTAAATATTGCAGCAAAGTACTTAAATAATGCAGCAGAGTCCTTAAATAATGCAACAAAGTCCTTAAATAATGAAGCAGAGTCCTTAAATAATGCAACAAAGTCCTTAAATAATGAAGCAGAATCCTTAAATAATGCAACAAAGTCCTTAAGTAATAATGCAGAGTCCTTAAATACCGCAGCAGAGTCATTAAATAATGCAGCAAAGTCCTTAAATAATGCAGCAGAGTCCTTAAATACCGCAGCAGAGTGCTTAAATAATGCAGCAGAGTCCTTAAATAATGCAGCAGAGTTATTAAATAATGCAGCAGAGTCCTTAAATAATGCGGCAAATTCCTTAAATAATGCAGCAGAGTCCTTAAATAATGCAACAAAGTCCATAAATAATGCAGCAGAGTCATTAAATAATGCAGCAAAGTCCATAAATAATGCAGCAGAGTCCTTAAATATGGAGCAAATTCCTTAAATACTGCAGCAGAGTCCTTAAATAATGCAACAAACTTCTAAAATAATGCAGCAGAGTCCTCAAAAGCTTCAGAAGAGTCATTAAATAATGCAGCAGAGTCCTTAAATAATGTAGCAAATTCATTAAATAATGCAGCAGAGACCTTAAATAATGCAACAAAGTCCTTAAATAATGCAGCCGAGTCCTTACATAATGCAACAAATTCCTTAAATAATGCAGCAGAGTCCTTAAATACCGCAGCCGATTACTTAAATAATTCAGCAATGTCCTTAAATAATGCAGCAGAGGTCTTAAGTGCCACAGCAGAGTCCTTAAATACCGCAGCGGAGTGCTTAAATAATGCAGCAGAGTCCTTAAATAATGCAGCACCGTCCTTAAATAATGCAACAAAGTCTTTAAATAATGCAGCAGAGTCCTTAAATACTGAAGCAGAGTCCTTAAATATTGCAGCAAAGTACTTAAATAATGCAGCAGAGTCCTTAAATAATGCAACAAAGTCCTTAAATAATGAAGCAGAATCCTTAAATAATGCAACAAAGTCCTTAAGTAATAATGCAGAGTCCTTAAATACCGCAGCAGAGTCATTAAATAATGCAGCAAAGTCCTTAAATAATGCAGCAGAGTCCTTAAATACCGGAGCAGAGTGCTTAAATCATGCAGCAGGGTCCTTAAATGATGCAGCAGAGTTATTAAATAATGCAGCAGAGTCCTTAAATAATGCAGCAAATTCCTTAAATATTGCAGCAGAGTCCTTAAATAATGCAACAAAGTCCCTAAAAAATGCAGCAGAGTCCTTAAATAATGAAGCAAATTCCTTAAATAATGTAGCAGAGTCCTTAAATAATGCAACAAAGTCCTTAAATAATCAAGCAGAATTCTTAAATAATGCAACAAAGTCCTTAAGTAATAATGCAGAGTCCTTAAATACAGCAGCAGTCATTAAATAATGCAGCAAAGTCCTTAAATAATGCAGCAGAATCCTTAAATACCGCAGCAGAGTGCTTAAATAATGCAGCAGAGTCCTTAAATAATGCAGCAGAGTTATTAAATAATGCAGCAGAGTCCTTAAATAATACAGCAAATTGCTTAAATAATGCAGCAGAGTCCTTAAATAATGCAACAAAGTCCCTAAATAATGCAGCAGAGTCCTTAAATAATGAAGCAGAGTCCTTAAATAATGCAGCAAATTCCTTAAATAATGTAGCAGAGTCCTTAAAAAATGCAACAAAATCCTTAAATAATGCAGCAGAATCCTTAAATAATGCAGCAAAGTCCTTAAATAATGCAGCAGAGTCCTTAAATACTGAATCAGAGTCCTTAAATAATGCAACAAAGGCCTTAAATAAAGCAGCAGAGTCCTTAAGTAATGCAACAGAGTTCTAAAATGCTTCAGCAGAGTCCTTAAATAATGCAGCAGAGTCCTTAAATAATGCAACAAAGTCTTTAAATAATGCAGCAGAGTCCTTAAATACTGAAGCAGAGTCCTTAAATATTGCAGCAAAGTACTTAAATAATGCAGCAGAGTCCTTAAATAATGCAACAAAGTCCTTAAATAATGAAGCAGAGTCCTTAAATAATGCAACAAAGTCCTTAAATAATGAAGCAGAATCCTTAAATAATGCAACAAAGTCCTTAAGTAATAATGCAGAGTCCTTAAATACCGCAGCAGAGTCATTAAATAATGCAGCAAAGTCCTTAAATAATGCAGCAGAGTCCTTAAATACCGCAGCAGAGTGCTTAAATAATGCAGCAGAGTCCTTAAATAATGCAGCAGAGTCCTTAAATAATGCAGCAGAGTTATTAAATAATGCAGCAGAGTCCTTAAATAATGCGGCAAATTCCTTAAATAATGCAGCAGAGTCCTTAAATAATGCAACAAAGTCCATAAATAATGCAGCAGAGTCATTAAATAATGCAGCAAAGTCCATAAATAATGCAGCAGAGTCCTTAAATATGGAGCAAATTCCTTAAATACTGCAGCAGAGTCCTTAAATAATGCAACAAAGTTCTAAAATAATGCAGCAGAGTCCTCAAAAGCTTCAGAAGAGTCATTAAATAATGCAGCAGAGTCCTTAAATAATGTAGCAAATTCATTAAATAATGCAGCAGAGACCTTAAATAATGCAACAAAGTCCTTAAATAATGCAGCCGAGTCCTTACATAATGCAACAAATTCCTTAAATAATGCAGCAGAGTCCTTAAATACCGCAGCCGATTACTTAAATAATTCAGCAAAGCCCTTAAATAATGCAGCAGAGTTCTTAAGTGCCACAGCAGAGTCCTTAAATACCGCAGCGGAGTGCTTAAATAATGCAGCAGAGTCCTTAAATAATGCAGCACCGTCCTTAAATAATGCAACAAAGTATTTAAATAATGCAGCAGAGTCCTTAAATACTGAAGCAGAGTCCTTAAATATTGCAGCAAAGTACTTAAATAATGCAGCAGAGTCCTTAAATAATGCAACAAAGTCCTTAAATAATGAAGCAGAATCCTTAAATAATGCAACAAAGTCCTTAAGTAATAATGCAGAATCCTTAAATACCGCAGCAGAGTCATTAAATAATGCAGCAAAGTCCTTAAATAATGCAGCAGAGTCCTTAAATACCGCAGCAGAGTGCTTAAATAATGCAGCAGAGTCCTTAAATAATGCAGCAGAGTTATTAAATAATGCAGCAGAGTCCTTAAATAATACAGCAAATTCCTTAAATAATGCAGCAGAGTCCTTAAATAATGCAACAAAGTCCCTAAATAATGCAGCAGAGTCATTAAATAATGAAGCAGAGTCCTTAAATAATGCAGCAAATTCCTTAAATAATGTAGCAGAGTCCTTAAAAATGCAACAAAATCCTTAAATAATGCAGCAGAATCCTTAAATAATGCAACAAAGTCTTTAAATAATGCAGCAGAGTCCTTAAATACTGAAGCAGAGTCCTTAAATATTGCAGCAAAGTACTTAAATAATGCAGCAGAGTCCTTAAATAATGCAACAAAGTCCTTAAATAATGAAGCAGAGTCCTTAAATAATGCAACAAAGTCCTTAAATAATGAAGCAGAATCCTTAAATAATGCAACAAAGTCCTTAAGTAATAATGCAGAGTCCTTAAATACCGCAGCAGAGTCATTAAATAATGCAGCAAAGTCCTTAAATAATGCAGCAGAGTCCTTAAATACTGAAGCAGAGTCCTTAAATATTGCAGCAAAGTACTTAAATAATGCAGCAGAGTCCTTAAATAATGCAACAAAGTCCTTAAATAATGAAGCAGAATCCTTAAATAATGCAACAAAGTCCTTAAGTAATAATGCAGAGTCCTTAAATACCGCAGCAGAGTCATTAAATAATGCAGCAAAGTCCTTAAATAATGCAGCAGAGTCCTTAAATACCGTAGCAGAGTGCTTAAATGATGCAGCAGGGTCCTTAAATAATGCAGCAGAGTTATTAAATAATGCAGCAGAGTCCTTAAATAATGCAGCAAATTCCTTAAATAATGCAGCAGAGTCATTAAATAATGCAACAAAGTCCCTAAAAAATGCAGCAGAGTCCTTAAATAATGAAGCAAATTCCTTAAATAATGTAGCAGAGTCCTTAAATAATGCAACAAAGTCCTTAAATAATGAAGCAGAATCCTTAAATAATGCAACAAAGTCCTTAAGTAATAATGCAGAGTTCTTAAATACAGCAGCAGAGTCATTAAATAATGCAGCAAAGTCCTTAAATAATGCAGCAGAGTCCTTAAATACCGCAGCAGAGTGCTTAAATAATGCAGCAGAGTCCTTAAATAATGCAGCAGAGTTATTAAATAATGCAGCAGAGTCCTTAAATAATACAGCAAATTCCTTAAATAATGCAGCAGAGTCCTTAAATAATGCAACAAAGTCCCTAAATAATGCAGCAGAGTCCTTAAATAATGAAGCAGAGTCCTTAAATAATGCAGCAAATTCCTTAAATAATGTAGCAGAGTCCTTAAAAATGCAACAAAATCCTTAAATAATGCAGCAGAATCCTTAAATAATGCAACAAAGTCTTTAAATAATGCAGCAGAGTCCTTAAATACTGAAGCAGAGTCCTTAAATATTGCAGCAAAGTACTTAAATAATGCAGCAGAGTCCTTAAATAAATCAACAAAGTCCTTAAATAATGAAGCAGAGTCCTTAAATAATGCAACAAAGTCCTTAAATAATGAAGCAGAATCCTTAAATAATGCAACAAAGTCCTTAAGTAATAATGCAGAGTCCTTAAATACCGCAGCAGAGTCATTAAATAATGCAGCAAAGTCCTTAAATAATGCAGCAGAGTCCTTAAATACCGCAGCAGAGTGCTTAAATAATGCAGCAGAGTCCTTAAATAATGCAGCAGAGTTATTAAATAATGCAGCAGAGTCCTTAAATAAAGCAGCAAATTCCTTAAATAATGCAGCAGAGTCCTTAAATAATGCAACAAAGTCCCTAAATAATGTAGCAGAGTCCTTAAATAATGAAGCAGAGTCCTTAAATAATGCAGCAAATTCATTAAATAATGTAGCAGAGTCCTTAAAAAATGCAACAAAATCCTTAAATAATGCAGCAGAATCCTTAAATAATGCAGCAAAGTCCTTAAATAATGCAGCAGAGTCCTTAAATACTGAAGCAGAGTCCTTAAATAATGCAACAAAGGCCTTAAATAATGCAGCAGAGTCCTTAAGTAATGCAACAGAGTTCTAAAATGCTTCAGCAGAGTCCTTAAATAATGCAGCAGAGTCCTTAAATAATGCAACAAAGTCTTTAAATAATGCAGCAGAGTCCTTAATTACTGAAGCAGAGTCCTTAAATATTGCAGCAAAGTACTTAAATAATGCAGCAGAGTCCTTAAATAATGCAACAAAGTCCTTAAATAATTAAGCAGAGTCCTTAAATAATGCAACAAAGTCCTTAAATAATGAAGCAGAATCCTTAAATAATGCAACAAAGTCCTTAAGTAATAATGCAGAGTCCTTAAATACCGCAGCAGAGTCATTAAATAATGCAGCAAAGTCCTTAAATAATGCAGCAGAGTCCTTAAATACCGCAGCAGAGTGCTTAAATAATGCAGCAGAGTCCTTAAATAATGCAGCAGAGTTATTAAATAATGCAGCAGAGTCCTTAAATAATGCGGCAAATTCCTTAAATAATGCAGCAGAGTCCTTAAATAATGCAACAAAGTCCATAAATAATGCAGCAGAGTCATTAAATAATGCAGCAAAGTCCATAAATAATGCAGCAGAGTCCTTAAATATGGAGCAAATTCCTTAAATACTGCAGCAGAGTCCTTAAATAATGCAACAAACTTCTAAAATAATGCAGCAGAGTCCTCAAAAGCTTCAGAAGAGTCATTAAATAATGCAGCAGAGTCCTTAAATAATGTAGCAAATTCATTAAATAATGCAGCAGAGACCTTAAATAATGTAACAAAGTCCTTAAATAATGCAGCCGAGTCCTTACATAATGCAACAAATTCCTTAAATAATGCAGCAGAGTCCTTAAATACCGCAGCCGATTACTTAAATAATTCAGCAATGTCCTTAAATAATGCAGCAGAGGTCTTAAGTGCCACAGCAGAGTCCTTAAATACCGCAGCGGAGTGCTTAAATAATGCAGCAGAGTCCTTAAATAATGCAGCACCGTCCTTAAATAATGCAACAAAGTCTTTAAATAATGCAGCAGAGTCCTTAAATACTGAAGCAGAGTCCTTAAATATTGCAGCAAAGTACTTAAATAATGCAGCAGAGTCCTTAAATAATGCAACAAAGTCCTTAAATAATGAAGCAGAATCCTTAAATAATGCAACAAAGTCCTTAAGTAATAATGCAGAGTCCTTAAATACCGCAGCAGAGTCATTAAATAATGCAGCAAAGTCCTTAAATAATGCAGCAGAGTCCTTAAATACCGGAGCAGAGTGCTTAAATCATGCAGCAGGGTCCTTAAATGATGCAGCAGAGTTATTAAATAATGCAGCAGAGTCCTTAAATAATGCAGGAAATTCCTTAAATATTGCAGCAGAGTCCTTAAATAATGCAACAAAGTCCCTAAAAAATGCAGCAGAGTCCTTAAATAATGAAGCAAACTCCTTAAATAATGTAGCAGAGTCCTTAAATAATGCAACAAAGTCCTTAAATAATCAAGCAGAATTCTTAAATAATGCAACAAAGTCCTTAAGTAATAATGCAGAGTCCTTAAATACAGCAGCAGTCAATAAATAATGCAGCAAAGTCCTTAAATAATGCAGCAGAATCCTTAAATACCGCAGCAGAGTGCTTAAATAATGCAGCAGAGTCCTTAAATAATGCAGCAGAGTTATTAAATAATGCAGCAGAGTCCTTAAATAATACAGCAAATTGCTTAAATAATGCAGCAGAGTCCTTAAATAATGCAACAAAGTCCCTAAATAATGCAGCAGAGTCCTTAAATAATGAAGCAGAGTCCTTAAATAATGCAGCAAATTCCTTAAATAATGTAGCAGAGTCCTTAAAAAATGCAACAAAATCCTTAAATAATGCAGCAGAATCCTTAAATAATGCAGCAAAGTCCTTAAATAATGCAGCAGAGTCCTTAAATACTGAATCAGAGTCCTTAAATAATGCAACAAAGGCCTTAAATAAAGCAGCAGAGTCCTTAAGTAATGCAACAGAGTTCTAAAATGCTTCAGCAGAGTCCTTAAATAATGCAGCAGAGTCCTTAAATAATGCAACAAAGTCTTTAAATAATGCAGCAGAGTCCTTAAATACTGAAGCAGAGTCCTTAAATATTGCAGCAAAGTACTTAAATAATGCAGCAGAGTCCTTAAATAATGCAACAAAGTCCTTAAATAATGAAGCAGAGTCCTTAAATAATGCAACAAAGTCCTTAAATAATGAAGCAGAATCCTTAAATAATGCAACAAAGTCCTTAAGTAATAATGCAGAGTCCTTAAATACCGCAGCAGAGTCATTAAATAATGCAGCAAAGTCCTTAAATAATGCAGCAGAGTCCTTAAATACCGCAGCAGAGTGCTTAAATAATGCAGCAGAGTCCTTAAATAATGCAGCAGAGTTATTAAATAATGCAGCAGAGTCCTTAAATAATGCGGCAAATTCCTTAAATAATGCAGCAGAGTTCTTAAATAATGCAACAAAGTCCATAAATAATGCAGCAGAGTCATTAAATAATGCAGCAAAGTCCATAAATAATGCAGCAGAGTCCTTAAATATGGAGCAAATTCCTTAAATACTGCAGCAGAGTCCTTAAATAATGCAACAAAGTTCTAAAATAATGCAGCAGAGTCCTCAAAAGCTTCAGAAGAGTCATTAAATAATGCAGCAGAGTCCTTAAATAATGTAGCAAATTCATTAAATAATGCAGCAGAGACCTTAAATAATGCAACAAAGTCCTTAAATAATGCAGCCGAGTCCTTACATAATGCAACAAATTCCTTAAATAATGCAGCAGAGTCCTTAAATACCGCAGCCGATTACTTAAATAATTCAGCAAAGCCCTTAAATAATGCAGCAGAGTTCTTAAGTGCCACAGCAGAGTCCTTAAATACCGCAGCGGAGTGCTTAAATAATGCAGCAGAGTCCTTAAATAATGCAGCACCGTCCTTAAATAATGCAACAAAGTATTTAAATAATGCAGCAGAGTCCTTAAATACTGAAGCAGAGTCCTTAAATATTGCAGCAAAGTACTTAAATAATGCAGCAGAGTCCTTAAATAATGCAACAAAGTCCTTAAATAATGAAGCAGAATCCTTAAATAATGCAACAAAGTCCTTAAGTAATAATGCAGAGTCCTTAAATACCGCAGCAGAGTCATTAAATAATGCAGCAAAGTCCTTAAATAATGCAGCAGAGTCCTTAAATACCGCAGCAGAGTGCTTAAATAATGCAGCAGAGTCCTTAAATAATGCAGCAGAGTTATTAAATAATGCAGCAGAGTCCTTAAATAATACAGCAAATTCCTTAAATAATGCAGCAGAGTCCTTAAATAATGCAACAAAGTCCCTAAATAATGCAGCAGAGTCATTAAATAATGAAGCAGAGTCCTTAAATAATGCAGCAAATTCCTTAAATAATGTAGCAGAGTCCTTAAAAATGCAACAAAATCCTTAAATAATGCAGCAGAATCCTTAAATAATGCAACAAAGTCTTTAAATAATGCAGCAGAGTCCTTAAATACTGAAGCAGAGTCCTTAAATATTGCAGCAAAGTACTTAAATAATGCAGCAGAGTCCTTAAATAATGCAACAAAGTCCTTAAATAATGAAGCAGAGTCCTTAAATAATGCAACAAAGTCCTTAAATAATGAAGCAGAATCCTTAAATAATGCAACAAAGTCCTTAAGTAATAATGCAGAGTCCTTAAATACCGCAGCAGAGTCATTAAATAATGCAGCAAAGTCCTTAAATAATGCAGCAGAGTCCTTAAAAACCGCAGCAGAGTGCTTAAATAATGCAGCAGAGTCCTTAAATAATGCAGCAGAGTTATTAAATAATGCAGCAGAGTCCTTAAATAAAGCAGCAAATTCCTTAAATAATGCAGCACCGTCCTTAAATAATGCAACAAAGTATTTAAATAATGCAGCAGAGTCCTTAAATACTGAAGCAGAGTCCTTAAATATTGCAGCAAAGTACTTAAATAATGCAGCAGAGTCCTTAAATAATGCAACAAAGTCCTTAAATAATGAAGCAGAATCCTTAAATAATGCAACAAAGTCCTTAAGTAATAATGCAGAGTCCTTAAATACCGCAGCAGAGTCATTAAATAATGCAGCAAAGTCCTTAAATAATGCAGCAGAGTCCTTAAATACCGGAGCAGAGTGCTTAAATGATGCAGCAGGGTCCTTAAATAATGCAGCAGAGTTATTAAATAATGCAGCAGAGTCCTTAAATAATGCAGCAAATTCCTTAAATAATGCAGCAGAGTCCTTAAATAATGCAACAAAGTCCCTAAAAAATGCAGCAGAGTCCTTAAATAATGAAGCAAATTCCTTAAATAATGTAGCAGAGTCCTTAAATAATGCAACAAAGTCCTTAAATAATGAAGCAGAATCCTTAAATAATGCAACAAAGTCCTTAAGTAATAATGCAGAGTTCTTAAATACAGCAGCAGAGTCATTAAATAATGCAGCAAAGTCCTTAAATAATGCAGCAGAGCCCTTAAATACCGCAGCAGAGTGCTTAAATAATGCAGCAGAGTCCTTAAATAATGCAGCAGAGTTATTAAATAATGCAGCAGAGTCCTTAAATAATACAGCAAATTCCTTAAATAATGCAGCAGAGTCCTTAAATAATGCAACAAAGTCCCTAAATAATGCAGCAGAGTCCTTAAATAATGAAGCAGAGTCCTTAAATAATGCAGCAAATTCCTTAAATAATGTAGCAGAGTCCTTAAAAATGCAACAAAATCCTTAAATAATGCAGCAGAATCCTTAAATAATGCAACAAAGTCTTTAAATAATGCAGCAGAGTCCTTAAATACTGAAGCAGAGTCCTTAAATATTGCAGCAAAGTACTTAAATAATGCAGCAGAGTCCTTAAATAATGCAACAAAGTCCTTAAATAATGAAGCAGAGTCCTTAAATAATGCAACAAAGTCCTTAAATAATGAAGCAGAATCCTTAAATAATGCAACAAAGTCCTTAAGTAATAATGCAGAGTCCTTAAATACCGCAGCAGAGTCATTAAATAATGCAGCAAAGTCCTTAAATAATGCAGCAGAGTCGTTAAATACCGCAGCAGAGTGCTTAAATAATGCAGCAGAGTCCTTAAATAATGCAGCAGAGTTATTAAATAATGCAGCAGAGTCCTTAAATAAAGCAGCAAATTCCTTAAATAATGCAGCAGAGTCCTTAAATAATGCAACAAAGTCCCTAAATAATGTAGCAGAGTCCTTAAATAATGAAGCAGAGTCCTTAAATAATGCTGCAAATTCCTTAAATAATGTAGCAGAGTCCTTAAAAAATGCAACAAAATCCTTAAATAATGCAGCAGAATCCTTAAATTATGCAGCAAAGTCCTTAAATAATGCAGCAGAGTCCTTAAATACTGAAGCAGAGTCCTTAAATAATGCAACAAAGGCCTTAAATAATGCAGCAGAGTCCTTAAGTAATGCAACAGAGTTCTAAAATGCTTCAGCAGAGTCCTTAAATAATGCAGCAGAGTCCTTAAATAATGCAGCAGAGTTATTAAATAATGCAGCAGAGTCCTTAAATAATGCGGTAAATTCCTTAAATAATGCAGCAGAGTCCTTAAATAATGCAACAAAGTCCATAAATAATGCAGCAGAGTCATTAAATAATGCAGCAAAGTCCATAAATAATGCAGCAGAGTCCTTAAATATGGAGCAAATTCCTTAAATACTGCAGCAGAGTCCTTAAATAATGCAACAAACTTCTAAAATAATGCAGCAGAGTCCTCAAAAGCTTCAGAAGAGTCATTAAATAATGCAGCAGAGTCCTTAAATAATGTAGCAAATTCATTAAATAATGCAGCAGAGACCTTAAATAATGCAACAAAGTCCTTAAATAATGCAGCCGAGTCCTTACATAATGCAACAAATTCCTTAAATAATGCAGCAGAGTCCTTAAATACCGCAGCCGATTACTTAAATAATTCAGCAATGTCCTTAAATAATGCAGCAGAGTTCTTAAGTGCCACAGCAGAGTCCTTAAATACCGCAGCGGAGTGCTTAAATAATGCAGCAGAGTCCTTAAATAATGCAGCACCGTCCTTAAATAATGCAACAAAGTCTTTAAATAATGCAGCAGAGTCCTTAAATACTGAAGCAGAGTCCTTAAATATTGCAGCAAAGTACTTAAATAATGCAGCAGAGTCCTTAAATAATGCAACAAAGTCCTTAAATAATGAAGCAGAATCCTTAAATAATGCAACAAAGTCCTTAAGTAATAATGCAGAGTCCTTAAATACCGCAGCAGAGTCATTAAATAATGCAGCAAAGTCCTTAAATAATGCAGCAGAGTCCTTAAATACCGGAGCAGAGTGCTTAAATCATGCAGCAGGGTCCTTAAATGATGCAGCAGAGTTATTAAATAATGCAGCAGAGTCCTTAAATAATGCAGCAAATTCCTTAAATATTGCAGCAGAGTCCTTAAATAATGCAACAAAGTCCCTAAAAAATGCAGCAGAGTCCTTAAATAATGAAGCAAATTCCTTAAATAATGTAGCAGAGTCCTTAAATAATGCAACAAAGTCCTTAAATAATGAAGCAGAATTCTTAAATAATGCAACAAAGTCCTTAAGTAATAATGCAGAGTCCTTAAATACAGCAGCAGTCATTAAATAATGCAGCAAAGTCCTTAAATAATGCAGCAGAATCCTTAAATACCGCAGCAGAGTGCTTAAATAATGCAGCAGAGTCCTTAAATAATGCAGCAGAGTTATTAAATAATGCAGCAGAGTCCTTAAATAATACAGCAAATTCCTTAAATAATGCAGCAGAGTCCTTAAATAATGCAACAAAGTCCCTAAATAATGCAGCAGAGTCCTTAAATAATGAAGCAGAGTCCTTAAATAATGCAGCAAATTCCTTAAATAATGTAGCAGAGTCCTTAAAAAATGCAACAAAATCCTTAAATAATGCAGCAGAATCCTTAAATAATGCAGCAAAGTCCTTAAATAATGCAGCAGAGTCCTTAAATACTGAAGCAGAGTCCTTAAATAATGCAACAAAGGCCTTAAATAAAGCAGCAGAGTCCTTAAGTAATGCAACAGAGTTCTAAAATGCTTCAGCAGAGTCCTTAAATAATGCAGCAGAGTCCTTAAATAATGCAACAAAGTCTTTAAATAATGCAGCAGAGTCCTTAAATACTGAAGCAGAGTCCTTAAATATTGCAGCAAAGTACTTAAATAATGCAGCAGAGTCCTTAAATAATGCAACAAAGTCCTTAAATAATGAAGCAGAGTCCTTAAATAATGCAACAAAGTCCTTAAATAATGAAGCAGAATCCTTAAATAATGCAACAAAGTCCTTAAGTAATAATGCAGAGTCCTTAAATACCGCAGCAGAGTCATTAAATAATGCAGCAAAGTCCTTAAATAATGCAGCAGAGTCCTTAAATACCGCAGCAGAGTGCTTAAATAATGCAGCAGAGTCCTTAAATAATGCAGCAGAGTTATTAAATAATGCAGCAGAGTCCTTAAATAATGCGGCAAATTCCTTAAATAATGCAGCAGAGTCCTTAAATAATGCAACAAAGTCCAAAAATAATGCAGCAGAGTCATTAAATAATGCAGCAAAGTCCATAAATAA
Source organism: Phyllobates terribilis (assembly GCF_046119375.1). Classification (NCBI taxonomy): domain Eukaryota; kingdom Metazoa; phylum Chordata; class Amphibia; order Anura; family Dendrobatidae; genus Phyllobates; species Phyllobates terribilis. The sequence goes on along the minus strand of NW_027362840.1, from coordinate 3,175,405 downwards.
TGCAGCAGAGTCCTTAAATATGGAGCAAATTCCTTAAATACTGCAGCAGAGTCCTTAAATAATGCAACAAAGTTCTAAAATAATGCAGCAGAGTCCTCAAAAGCTTCAGAAGAGTCATTAAATAATGCAGCAGAGTCCTTAAATAATGTAGCAAATTCATTAAATAATGCAGCAGAGACCTTAAATAATGCAACAAAGTCCTTAAATAATGCAGCCGAGTCCTTACATAATGCAACAAATTCCTTAAATAATGCAGCAGAGTCCTTAAATACCGCAGCCGATTACTTAAATAATTCAGCAAAGCCCTTAAATAATGCAGCAGAGTTCTTAAGTGCCACAGCAGAGTCCTTAAATACCGCAGCGGAGAGCTTAAATAATGCAGCAGAGTCCTTAAATAATGCAGCACCGTCCTTAAATAATGCAACAAAGTATTTAAATAATGCAGCAGAGTCCTTAAATACTGAAGCAGAGTCCTTAAATATTGCAGCAAAGTACTTAAATAATGCAGCAGAGTCCTTAAATAATGCAACAAAGTCCTTAAATAATGAAGCAGAATCCTTAAATAATGCAACAAAGTCCTTAAGTAATAATGCAGAGTCCTTAAATACCGCAGCAGAGTCATTAAATAATGCAGCAAAGTCCTTAAATAATGCAGCAGAGTCCTTAAATACCGGAGCAGAGTGCTTAAATGATGCAGCAGGGTCCTTAAATAATGCAGCAGAGTTATTAAATAATGCAGCAGAGACCTTAAATAATGCAGCAAATTCCTTAAATAATGCAGCAGAGTCCTTAAATAATGCAACAAAGTCCCTAAAAAATGCAGCAGAGTCCTTAAATAATGAAGCAAATTCCTTAAATAATGTAGCAGAGTCCTTAAATAATGCAACAAAGTCCTTAAATAATGAAGCAGAATCCTTAAATAATGCAACAAAGTCCTTAAGTAATAATGCAGAGTTCTTAAATACAGCAGCAGAGTCATTAAATAATGCAGCAAAGTCCTTAAATAATGCAGCAGAGTCCTTAAATACCGCAGCAGAGTGCTTAAATAATGCAGCAGAGTCCTTAAATAATGCAGCAGAGTTATTAAATAATGCAGCAGAGTCCTTAAATAATACAGCAAATTCCTTAAATAATGCAGCAGAGTCCTTAAATAATGCAACAAAGTCCCTAAATAATGCAGCAGAGTCCTTAAATAATGAAGCAGAGTCCTTAAATAATGCAGCAAATTCCTTAAATAATGTAGCAGAGTCCTTAAAAATGCAACAAAATCCTTAAATAATGCAGCAGAATCCTTAAATAATGCAGCAAAGTCCTTAAATAATGCAGCAGAGTCCTTAAATACTGAAGCAGAGTCCTTAAATAATGCAACAAAGGCCTTAAATAAAGCAGCAGAGTCCTTAAGTAATGCAACAGAGTTCTAAAATGCTTCAGCAGAGTCCTTAAATAATGCAGCAGAGTCCTTAAATAATGCAACAAAGTCTTTAAATAATGCAGCAGAGTCCTTAAATACTGAAGCAGAGTCCTTAAATATTGCAGCAAAGTACTTAAATAATGCAGCAGAGTACTTAAATAATGCAACAAAGTCCTTAAATAATGAAGCAGAGTCCTTAAATAATGCAACAAAGTCCTTAAATAATGAAGCAGAATCCTTAAATAATGCAACAAAGTCCTTAAGTAATAATGCAGAGTCCTTAAATACCGCAGCAGAGTCATTAAATAATGCAGCAAAGTCCTTAAATAATGCAGCAGAGTCCTTAAATACCGCAGCAGAGTGCTTAAATAATGCAGCACCGTCCTTAAATAATGCAACAAAGTCTTTAAATAATGCAGCAGAGTCCTTAAATAATGCAACAAAGTCCTTAAATAATGAAGCAGAATCCTTAAATAATGCAACAAAGTCCTTAAGTAATAATGCAGAGCCCTTAAATACCGCAGCAGAGTCATTAAATAATGCAGCAAAGTCCTTAAATAATGCAGCAGAGTCCTTAAATACCGCAGCAGAGTGCTTACATAATGCAGCAGAGTCCTTAAATAATGCAGCAGAGTTATTAAATAATGCAGCAGAGTCCTTAAATAATGCGGCAAATTCCTTAAATAATGCAGCAGAGTCCTTAAATAATGCAACAAAGTCCATAAATAATGCAGCAGAGTCATTAAATAATGCAGCAAAGTCCATAAATAATGCAGCAGAGTCCTTAAATATGGAGCAAATTCCTTAAATACTGCAGCAGAGTCCTTAAATAATGCAACAAAGTTCTAAAATAATGCAGCAGAGTCCTCAAAAGCTTCAGAAGAGTCATTAAATAATGCAGCAGAGTCCTTAAATAATGTAGCAAATTCATTAAATAATGCAGCAGAGACCTTAAATAATGCAACAAAGTCCTTAAATAATGCAGCCGAGTCCTTACATAATGCAACAAATTCCTTAAATAATGCAGCAGAGTCCTTAAATTCCGCAGCCGATTACTTAAATAATTCAGAAAAGTCCTTAAATAAGGCAGCAGAGTTCTTAAGTGCCACAGCAGAGTCCTTAAATACCGCAGCGGAGTGCTTAAATAATGCAGCAGAGTCCTTAAATAATGCAGCACCGTCCTTAAATAATGCAACAAAGTCTTTAAATAATGCAGCAGAGTCCTTAAATACTGAAGCAGAGTCCTTAAATATTGCAGCAAAGTACTTAAGTAATGCAGCAGAGTCCTTAAATAATGCAACAAAGTCCTTAAATAACGAAGCAGAATCCTTAAATAATGCAACAAAGTCCTTAAGTATTAATGCAGAGTCCTTAAATACCGCAGCAGAGTCATTAAATAATGCAGCAAAGTCCTTAAATAATGCAGCAGAGTCCTTAAATACCGGAGCAGAGTGCTTAAATGATGCAGCAGGGTCCTTAAATAATGCAGCAGAGTTATTAAATAATGCAGCAGAGTCCTTAAATAATGGAGCAAATTCCTTAAATAATGCAGCAGAGTCCTTAAATAATGCAACAAAGTCCCTAAAAAATGCAGCAGAGTCCTTAAATAATGAAGCAAATTCCTTAAATAATGTAGCAGAGTCCTTAAATAATGCAACAAAGTCCTTAAATAATGAAGCAGAATCCTTAAATAATGCAACAAAGTCCTTAAGTAATAATGCAGAGTCCTTAAATACAGCAGCAGAGTCATTAAATAATGCAGCAAAGTCCTTAAATAATGCAGCAGAGTCCTTAAATACCGCAGCAGAGTGCTTAAATAATGCAGCAGAGTCCTTAAATAATGCAGCAGAGTTATTAAATAATGCAGCAGAGTCCTTAAATAATACAGCAAATTCCTTAAATAATGCAGCAGAGTCCTTAAATAATGCAACAAAGTCCCTAAATAATGCAGCAGAGTCCTTACATAATGAAGCAGAGTCCTTAAATAATGCAGCAAATTCCTTAAATAATGTAGCAGAGTCCTTAAAAATGCAACAAAATCCTTAAATAATGCAGCAGAATCCTTAAATAATGCAGCAAAGTCCTTAAATAATGCAGCAGAGTCCTTAAATACTGAAGCAGAGTCCTTAAATAATGCAACAAAGGCCTTAAATAAAGCAGCAGAGTCCTTAAGTAATGCAACAGAGTTCTAAAATGCTTCAGCAGAGTCCTTAAATAATGCAGCAGAGTCCTTAAATAATGCAACAAAGTCTTTAAATAATGCAGCAGAGTCCTTAAATACTGAAGCAAAGTCCTTAAATATTGCAGCAAAGTACTTAAATAATGCAGCAGAGTACTAAAATGCTTCATCAGAGTCCTTAAATAATGCAGCAGAGTCCTTAAATAATGCAACAAAGTCTTTAAATAATGCAACAAAGTCCTTAAATAATGAAGCAGAATCCTTAAATAATGCAACAAAGTCCTTAAGTAATAATGCAGAGTCCTTAAATACCGCAGCAGAGTCATTAAATAATGCAGCAGAGACCTTAAATAATGCAACAAAGTCCTTAAATAATGCAGCCGAGTCCTTACATAATGCAACAAATTCCTTAAATAATGCAGCAGAGTCCTTAAATTCCGCAGCCGATTACTTAAATAATTCAGCAAAGTCCTTAAATAAGGCAGCAGAGTTCTTAAGTGCCACAGCAGAGTCCTTAAATACCGCAGCGGAGTGCTTAAATAATGCAGCAGAGTCCTTAAATAATGCAGCACCGTCCTTAAATAATGCAACAAAGTCTTTAAATAATGCAGCAGAGTCCTTAAATACTGAAGCAGAGTCCTTAAATATTGCAGCAAAGTACTTAAATAATGCAGCAGAGTCCTTAAATAATGCAACAAAGTCCTTAAATAACGAAGCAGAATCCTTAAATAATGCAACAAAGTCCTTAAGTATTAATGCAGAGTCCTTAAATACCGCAGCAGAGTCATTAAATAATGCAGCAAAGTCCTTAAATAATGCAGCAGAGTCCTTAAATACCGGAGCAGAGTGCTTAAATGATGCAGCAGGGTCCTTAAATAATGCAGCAGAGTTATTAAATAATGCAGCAGAGTCCTTAAATAATGGAGCAAATTCCTTAAATAATGCAGCAGAGTCCTTAAATAATGCAACAAAGTCCCTAAAAAATGCAGCAGAGTCCTTAAATAATGAAGCAAATTCCTTAAATAATGTAGCAGAGTCCTTAAATAATGCAACAAAGTCCTTAAATAATGAAGCAGAATCCTTAAATAATGCAACAAAGTCATTAAGTAATAATGCAGAGTCCTTAAATACAGCAGCAGAGTCATTAAATAATGCAGCAAAGTCCTTAAATAATGCAGCAGAGTCCTTAAATACCGCAGCAGAGTGCTTAAATAATGCAGCAGAGTCCTTAAATAATGCAGCAGAGTTATTAAATAATGCAGCAGAGTCCTTAAATAATACAGCAAATTCCTTAAATAATGCAGCAGAGTCCTTAAATAATGCAACAAAGTCCCTAAATAATGCAGCAGAGTCCTTACATAATGAAGCAGAGTCCTTAAATAATGCAGCAAATTCCTTAAATAATGTAGCAGAGTCCTTAAAAATGCAACAAAATCCTTAAATAATGCAGCAGAATCCTTAAATAATGCAGCAAAGTCCTTAAATAATGCAGCAGAGTCCTTAAATACTGAAGCAGAGTCCTTAAATAATGCAACAAAGGCCTTAAATAAAGCAGCAGAGTCCTTAAGTAATGCAACAGAGTTCTAAAATGCTTCAGCAGAGTCCTTAAATAATGCAGCAGAGTCCTTAAATAATGCAACAAAGTCTTTAAATAATGCAGCAGAGTCCTTAAATACTGAAGCAGAGTCCTTAAATATTGCAGCAAAGTACTTAAATAATGCAGCAGAGTACTAAAATGCTTCATCAGAGTCCTTAAATAATGCAGCAGAGTCCTTAAATAATGCAACAAAGTCTTTAAATAATGCAACAAAGTCCTTAAATAATGAAGCAGAATCCTTAAATAATGCAACAAAGTCCTTAAGTAATAATGCAGAGTCCTTAAATACCGCAGCAGAGTCATTAAATAATGCAGCAAAGTCCTTAAATAATGCAGCAGAGTCCTTAAATACCGCAGCAGAGTCCTTAAATAATGCAACAAAGTCCTTAAATAATGAAGCAGAATCCTTAAATAATGCAACAAAGTCCTTAAATAATGCAGCCGAGTCCTTACATAATGCAACAAATTCCTTAAATAATGCAGCAGAGTCCTTAAATACCGCAGCCGATTACTTAAATAATTCAGCAAAGCCCTTAAATAATGCAGCAGAGTTCTTAAGTGCCACAGCAGAGTCCTTAAATACAGCAGCGGAGTGCTTAAATAATGCAGCAGAGTCCTTAAATAATGCAGCACCGTCCTTAAATAATGCAACAAAGTATTTAAATAATGCAGCAGAGTCCTTAAATACTGAAGCAGAGTCCTTAAATATTGCAGCAAAGTACTTAAATAATGCAGCAGAGTCCTTAAATAATGCAACAAAGTAATTAAATAATGAAGCAGAATCCTTAAATAATGCAACAAAGTCCTTAAGTAATAATGCAGAGTCCTTAAATACCGCAGCAGAGTCATTAAATAATGCAGCAAAGTCCTTAAATAATGAAGCAGAGTCCTTAAATACCGGAGCAGAGTGCTTAAATGATGCAGCAGGGTCCTTAAATAATGCAGCAGAGTTATTAAATAATGCAGCAGAGTCCTTAAATAATGCAGCAAATTCCTTAAATAATGTAGCAGAGTCCTTAAATAATGCAACAAAGTCCCTAAAAAATGCAGCAGAGTCCTTAAATAATGAAGCAAATTCCTTAAATAATGTAGCAGAGTCCTTAAATAATGCAACAAAGTCCTTAAATAATGAAGCAGAATCCTTAAATAATGCAACAAAGTCCTTAAGTAATAATGCAGAGTTCTTAAATACAGCAGCAGAGTCATTAAATAATGCAGCAAAGTCCTTAAATAATGCAGCAGAGTCCTTAAATACCGCAGCAGAGTGCTTAAATAATGCAGCAGAGTCCTTAAATAATGCAGCAGAGTTATTAAATAATGCAGCAGTCCTTAAATAATACAGCAAATTCCTTAAATAATGCAGCAGAGTCCTTAAATAATGCAACAAAGTCCCTAAATAATGCAGCAGAGTCCTTAAATAATGAAGCAGAGTCCTTAAATAATGCAGCAAATTCCTTAAATAATGTAGCAGAGTCCTTAAAAATGCAACAAAATCCTTAAATAATGCAGCAGAATCCTTAAATAATGCAACAAAGTCTTTAAATAATGCAGCAGAGGCCTTAAATACTGAAGCAGAGTCCTTAAATATTGCAGCAAAGTACTTAAATAATGCAGCAGAGTCCTTATATAATGCAACAAAGTTCTAAAATAATGCAGCAGAGTCCTCAAAAGCTTCAGAAGAGTCATTAAATAATGCAGCAGAGTCCTTAAATAATGTAGCAAATTCATTAAATAATGCAGCAGAGACCTTAAATAATGCAACAAAGTCCTTAAATAATGCAGCCGAGTCCTTACATAATGCAACAAATTCCTTAAATAATGTAGCAGAGTCCTTAAATAATGCAACAAAGTCCTTAAATAATGAAGCAGAATCCTTAAATAATGCAACAAAGTCCTTAAGTAATAATGCAGAGTTCTTAAATACCGCAGCAGAGTCATTAAATAATGCAGCAAAGTCCTTAAATAATGCAGCAGAGTCCTTAAATACCGCAGCAGAGTGCTTAAATAATGCAGCAGAGTCCTTAAATAATGCAGCAGAGTTATTAAATAATGCAGCAGAGTCCTTAAATAATGCGGCAAATTCCTTAAATAATGCAGCAGAGTCCTTAAATAATGCAACAAAGTCCATAAATAATGCAGCAGAGTCATTAAATAATGCAGCAAAGTCCATAAATAATGCAGCAGAGTCCTTAAATATGGAGCAAATTCCTTAAATACTGCAGCAGAGTCCTTAAATAATGCAACAGAGTTCTAAAATGCTTCAGCAGAGTCCTTAAATAATGCAGCAGAGTCCTTAAATAATGCAACAAAGTCTTTAAATAATGCAGCAGAGTCCTTAAATACTGAAGCAGAGTCCTTAAATATTGCAGTAAAGTACTTAAATAATGCAGCAGAGTACTAAAATGCTTCAGCAGAGTCCTTAAATAATGCAGCAGAGTCCTTAAATAATGCAACAAAGTCTTTAAATAATGCAACAAAGTCCTTAAATAATGAAGCAGAATCCTTAAATAATGCAACAAAGTCCTTAAGTAATAATGCAGAGTCCTTAAATACCGCAGCAGAGTCTTTAAATAATGCAGCAAAGTCCTTAAATAATGCAGCAGAGTCCTTAAATACCGCAGCAGAGTGCTTAAATAATGCAGCACCGTCCTTAAATAATGCAACAAAGTCTTTAAATAATGCAGAAGAGTCCTTAAATAATGCAACAAATTCCTTAAATAATGCAGCAGAGTCCTTAAATACCGCAGCCGATTACTTAAATAATTCAGCAAAGCCCTTAAATAATGCAGCAGAGTTCTTAAGTGCCACAGCAGAGTCCTTAAATACCGCAGCGGAGTGCTTAAATAATGCAGCAGAGTCCTTAAATAATGCAGCACCGTCCTTAAATAATGCAACAAAGTATTTAAATAATGCAGCAGAGTCCTTAAATACTGAAGCAGAGTCCTTAAATATTGCAGCAAAGTACTTAAATAATGCAGCAGAGTCCTTAAATAATGCAACAAAGTCCTTAAATAATGAAGCAGAATCCTTAAATAATGCAACAAAGTCCTTAAGTAATAATGCAGAGTCCTTAAATACCGCAGCAGAGTCATTAAATAATGCAGCAAAGTCCTTAAATAATGAAGCAGAGTCCTTAAATACCGGAGCAGAGTGCTTAAATGATGCAGCAGGGTCCTTAAATAATGCAGCAGAGTTATTAAATAATGCAGCAGAGTCCTTAAATAATGCAGCAAATTCCTTAAATAATGCAGCAGAGTCCTTAAATAATGCAACAAAGTCCCTAAAAAATGCAGCAGAGTCCTTAAATAATGAAGCAAATTCCTTAAATAATGTAGCAGAGTCCTTAAATAATGCAACAAAGTCCTTAAATAATGAAGCAGAATCCTTAAATAATGCAACAAAGTCCTTAAGTAATAATGCAGAGTTCTTAAATACAGCAGCAGAGTCATTAAATAATGCAGCAAAGTCCTTAAATAATGCAGCAGAGTCCTTAAATACCGCAGCAGAGTGCTTAAATAATGCAGCAGAGTCCTTAAATAATGCAGCAGAGTTATTAAATAATGCAGCAGAGTCCTTAAATAATACAGCAAATTCCTTAAATAATGCAGCAGAGTCCTTAAATAATGCAACAAAGTCCCTAAATAATGCAGCAGAGTCCTTAAATAATGAAGCAGAGTCCTTAAATAATGCAGCAAATTCCTTAAATAATGTAGCAGAGTCCTTAAAAATGCAACAAAATCCTTAAATAATGCAGCAGAATCCTTAAATAATGCAACAAAGTCTTTAAATAATGCAGCAGAGGCCTTAAATACTGAAGCAGAGTCCTTAAATATTGCAGCAAAGTACTTAAATAATGCAGCAGAGTCCTTATATAATGCAACAAAGTCCTTAAATAATGAAGTAGAGTCCTTAAATAATGCAACAAAGTCCTTAAATAATGAAGCAGAATCCTTAAATAATGCAACAAAGTCCTTAAGTAATAATGCAGAGTCCTTAAATACCGCAGCAGAGTCATTAAATAATGCAGCAAAGTCCTTAAATAATGCAGCAGAGTCCTTAAATACCGCAGCAGAGTGCTTAAATAATGCAGCAGAGTCCTTAAATAATGCAGCAGAGTTATTAAATAATGCAGCAGAGTCCTTAAATAATGCGGCAAATTCCTTAAATAATGCAGCAGAGTCCTTAAATAATGCAACAAAGTCCATAAATAATGCAGCAGAGTCATTAAATAATGCAGCAAAGTCCATAAATAATGCAGCAGAGTCCTTAAATATGGAGCAAATTCCTTAAATACTGCAGCAGAGTACTTAAATAATGCAACAAAGTTCTAAAATAATGCAGCAGAGTCCTCAAAAGCTTCAGAAGAGTCATTAAATAATGCAGCAGAGTCCTTAAATAATGTAGCAAATTCATTAAATAATGCAGCAGAGACCTTAAATAATGCAACAAAGTCCTTAAATAATGCAGCCGAGTCCTTACATAATGCAGCAAATTCCTTAAATAATGCAGCAGAGTCCTTAAATACCGCAGCCGATTACTTAAATAATTCAGCAAAGTCCTTAAATAATGCAGCAGAGTTCTTAAGTGCCACAGCAGAGTCCTTAAATACCGCAGCGGAGTGCTTAAATAATGCAGCAGAGTCCCTAAATAATGCAGCACCGTCCTTAAATAATGCAACAAAGTCTTTAAATAATGCAGCAGAGTCCTTAAATACTGAAGCAGAGTCCTTAAATATTGCAGCAAAGTACTTAAATAATGCAGCAGAGTCCTTAAATAATGCAACAAAGTCAATAAATAACGAAGCAGAATCCTTAAATAATGCAACAAAGTCCTTAAGTAATAATGCAGAGTCGTTAAATACCGCAGCAGAGTCATTAAATAATGCAGCAAAGTCCTTAAATAATGCAGCAGAGTCCTTAAATACCGGAGCAGAGTGCTTAAATGATGCAGCAGGGTCCTTAAATAATGCAGCAGAGTTATTAAATAATGCAGCAGAGTCCTTAAATAATGGAGCAAATTCCTTAAATAATGCAGCAGAGTCCTTAAATAATGCAAAAAAGTCCCTAAAAAATGCAGCAGAGTCCTTAAATAATGAAGCAAATTCCTTAAATAATGTAGCAGAGTCCTTAAATAATGCAACAAAGTCCTTAAATAATGAAGCAGAACCCTTAAATAATGCAACAAAGTCGTTAAGTAATAATGCAGAGTCCTTAAATACAGCAGCAGAGTCATTAAATAATGCAGCAAAGTCCTTAAATAATGCAGCAGAGTCCTTAAATACCGCAGCAGAGTGCTTAAATAATGCAGCAGAGTCCTTAAATAATGCAGCAGAGTTATTAAATAATGCAGCAGAGTCCTTAAATAATACAGCAAATTCCTTAAATAATGCAGCAGAGTCCTTAAATAATGCAACAAAGTCCCTAAATAATGCAGCAGAGTCCTTACATAATGAAGCAGAGTCCTTAAATAATGCAGCAAATTCCTTAAATAATGTAGCAGAGTCCTTAAAAATGCAACAAAATCCTTAAATAATGCAGCAGAATCCTTAAATAATGCAGCAAAGTCCTTAAATAATGCAGCAGAGTCCTTAAATACTGAAGCAGAGTCCTTAAATAATGCAACAAAGGCCTTAAATAAAGCAGCAGAGTCCTTAAGTAATGCAACAGAGTTCTAAAATGCTTCAGCAGAGTCCTTAAATAATGCAGCAGAGTCCTTAAATAATGCAACAAAGTCTTTAAATAATGCAGCAGAGTCCTTAAATACTGAAGCAGAGTCCTTAAATATTGCAGCAAAGTACTTAAATAATGCAGCAGAGTACTAAAATGCTTCAGCAGAGTCCTTAAATAATGCAGCAGAGTCCTTAAATAATGCAACAAAGTCTTTAAATAATGCAACAAAGTCCTTAAATAATGAAGCAGAATCCTTAAATAATTCAACAAAGTCCTTAAGTAATAATGCAGAGTCCTTAAATACCGCAGCAGAGTCATTAAATAATGCAGCAAAGTCCTTAAATAATGCAGCAGAGTCCTTAAATACCGCAGCAGAGTGCTTAAATAATGCAGCACCGTCCTTAAATAATGCAACAAAGTCTTTAAATAATGCAGCAGAGTCCTTAAATAATGCAACAAAGTCCTTAAATAATGAAGCAGAATCCTTAAATAATGCAACAAAGTCCTTAAATAATGCAGCCGAGTCCTTACATAATGCAACAAATTCCTTAAATAATGCAGCAGAGTCCTTAAATACCGTAGCCGATTACTTAAATAATTCAGCAAAGCCCTTAAATAATGCAGCAGAGTTCTTAAGTGCCACAGCAGAGTCCTTAAATACCGCAGCGGAGTGCTTAAATAATGCAGCAGAGTCCTTAAATAATGCAGCACCGTCCTTAAATAATGCAACAAAGTATTTAAATAATGCAGCAGAGTCCTTAAATACTGAAGCAGAGTCCTTAAATATTGCAGCAAAGTACTTAAATAATGCAGCAGAGTCCTTAAATAATGCAACAAAGTCCTTAAATAATGAAGCAGAATCTTTAAATAATGCAACAAAGTCCTTAAGTAATAATGCAGAGTCCTTAAATACCGCAGCAGAGTCATTAAATAATGCAGCAAAGTCCTTAAATAATGAAGCAGAGTCCTTAAATACCGGAGCAGAGTGCTTAAATGATGCAGCAGGGTCCTTAAATAATGCAGCAGAGTTATTAAATAATGCAGCAGAGTCCTTAAATAATGCAGCAAATTCCTTAAATAATGCAGCAGAGTCCTTAAATAATGCAACAAAGTCCCTAAAAAATGCAGCAGAGTCCTTAAATAATGAAGCAAATTCCTTAAATAATGTAGCAGAGTCCTTAAATAATGCAACAAAGTCCTTAAATAATGAAGCAGAATCCTTAAATAATGCAACAAAGTCCTTAAGTAATAATGCAGAGTTCTTAAATACAGCAGCAGAGTCATTAAATAATGCAGCAAAGTCCTTAAATAATGCAGCAGAGTCCTTAAATACCGCAGCAGAGTGCTTAAATAATGCAGCAGAGTCCTTAAATAATGCAGCAGAGTTATTAAATAATGCAGCAGAGTCCTTAAATAATACAGCAAATTCCTTAAATAATGCAGCAGAGTCCTTAAATAATGCAACAAAGTCCCTAAATAATGCAGCAGAGTCCTTAAATAATGAAGCAGAGTCCTTAAATAATGCAGCAAATTCGTTAAATAATGTAGCAGAGTCCTTAAAAATGCAACAAAATCCTTAAATAATGCAGCAGAATCCTTAAATAATGCAACAAAGTCTTTAAATAATGCAGCAGAGGCCTTAAATACTGAAGCAGAGTCCTTAAATATTGCAGCAAAGTACTTAAATAATGCAGCAGAGTCCTTATATAATGCAACAAAGTCCTTAAATAATGAAGCAGAGTCCTTAAATAATGCAACAAAGTCCTTAAATAATGAAGCAGAATCCTTAAATAATGCAACAAAGTCCTTAAGTAATAATGCAGAGTCCTTAAATACCGCAGCAGAGTCATTAAATAATGCAGCAAAGTCCTTAAATAATGCAGCAGAGTCCTTAAATACCGCAGCAGAGTGCTTAAATAATGCAGCAGAGTCCTTAAATAATGCAGCAGAGTTATTAAATAATGCAGCAGAGTCCTTAAATAATGCGGCAAATTCCTTAAATAATGCAGCAGAGTCCTTAAATAATGCAACAAAGTCCATAAATTATGCAGCAGAGTCATTAAATAATGCAGCAAAGTCCATAAATAATGCAGCAGAGTCCTTAAATATGGAGCAAATTCCTTAAATACTGCAGCAGAGTCCTTAAATAATGCAACAAAGTTCTAAAATAATGCAGCAGAGTCCTCAAAAGCTTCAGAAGAGTCATTAAATAATGCAGCAGAGTCCTTAAATAATGTAGCAAATTCATTAAATAATGCAGCAGAGACCTTAAATAATGCAACAAAGTCCTTAAATAATGCAGCCGAGTCCTTACATAATGCAACAAATTCCTTAAATAATGCAGCAGAGTCCTTAAATACCGCAGCCGATTACTTAAATAATTCAGCAAAGTCCTTAAATAATGCAGCAGAGTTCTTAAGTGCCACAGCAGAGTCCTTAAATACCGCAGCGGAGTGCTTAAATAATGCAGCAGAGTCCTTAAATAATGCAGCACCGTCCTTAAATAATGCAACAAAGTCTTTAAATAATGCAGCAGAGTCCTTAAATACTGAAGCAGAGTCCTTAAATATTGCAGCAAAGTACTTAAATAATGCAGCAGAGTCCTTAAATAATGCAACAAAGTCCTTAAATAACGAAGCAGAATCCTTAAATAATGCAACAAAGTCCTTAAGTAATAATGCAGAGTCCTTAAATACCGCAGCAGAGTCATTAAATAATGCAGCAAAGTCCTTAAATAATGCAGCAGAGTCCTTAAATACCGGAGCAGAGTGCTTAAATGATGCAGCAGGGTCCTTAAATAATGCAGCAGAGTTATTAAATAATGCAGCAGAGTCCTTAAATAATGGAGCAAATTCCTTAAATAATGCAGCAGAGTCCTTAAATAATGCAAAAAAGTCCCTAAAAAATGCAGCAGAGTCCTTAAATAATGAAGCAAATTCCTTAAATAATGTAGCAGAGTCCTTAAATAATGCAACAAAGTCCTTAAATAATGAAGCAGAACCCTTAAATAATGCAACAAAGTCCTTACGTAATAATGCAGAGTCCTTAAATACAGCAGCAGAGTCATTAAATAATGCAGCAAAGTCCTTAAATAATGCAGCAGAGTCCTTAAATACCGCAGCAGAGTGCTTAAATAATGCAGCAGAGTCCTTAAATAATGCAGCAGTTATTAAATAATGCAGCAGAGTCCTTAAGTAATACAGCAAATTCCTTAAATAATGCAGCAGAGTCCTTAAATAATGCAACAAAGTCCCTAAATAATGCAGCAGAGTCCTTACATAATGAAGCAGAGTCCTTAAATAATGCAGCAAATTCCTTAAATAATGTAGCAGAGTCCTTAAAAATGCAACAAAATCCTTAAATAATGCAGCAGAATCCTTAAATAATGCAGCAAAGTCCTTAAATAATGCAGCAGAGTCCTTAAATACTGAAGCAGAGTCCTTAAATAATGCAACAAAGGCCTTAAATAAAGCAGCAGAGTCCTTAAGTAATGCAACAGAGTTCTAAAATGCTTCAGCAGAGTCCTTAAATAATGCAGCAGAGTCCTTAAATAATGCAACAAAGTCTTTAAATAATGCAGCAGAGTCCATAAATACTGAAGCAGAGTCCTTAAATATTGCAGCAAAGTACTTAAATAATGCAGCAGAGTACTTAAATAATGCAACAAAGTCCTTAAATAATGAAGCAGAGTCCTTAAATAATGCAACAAAGTCCTTAAATAATGAAGCAGAATCCTTAAATAATGCAACAAAGTCCTTAAGTAATAATGCAGAGTCCTTAAATACCACAGCAGAGTCATTAAATAATGCAGCAAAGTCCTTAAATAATGCAGCAGAGTCCTTAAATACCGCAGCAGAGTGCTTAAATAATGCAGCACCGTCCTTAAATAATGCAACAAAGTCTTTAAATAATGCAGCACAGTCCTTAAATAATGCAACAAAGTCCTTAAATAATGAAGCAGAATCCTTAAATAATGCAACAAAGTCCTTAAGTAATAATGCAGAGCCCTTAAATACAGCAGCAGAGTCATTAAATAATGAAGCAAAGTCCTTAAATAATGCAGCAGAGTCCTTAAATACCGCAGCAGAGTGCTTATATAATGCAGCAGAGTCCTTAAATAATGCAGCAGAGTTATTAAATAATGCAGCAGAGTCCTTAAATAAAGCAGCATATTCCTTAAATAATGCAGAAGAGTCCTTAAATAATGCAACAAAGTCCCTAAATAATGTAGCAGAGTCCTTAAATAATGAAGCAGAGTCCTTAAATAATGCAGCAAATTCCTTAAATAATGTAGCAGAGTCCTTAAAAAATGCAACAAAATCCTTAAATAATGCAGCAGAATCCTTAAATAATGCAGCAAAGTCCTTAAAAAATGCAGCAGAGTCCTTAAATACTGAAGCAGAGTCCTTAAATAATGCAACAAAGGCCTTAAATAATGCAGCAGAGTCCTTAAGTAATGCAACAGAGTTCTAAAATGCTTCAGCAGAGTCCTTAAATAATGCAGCAGAGTCCTTAAATAATGCAACAAAGTCTTTAAATAATGCAGCAGAGTCCTTAATTACTGAAGCAGAGTCCTTAAATATTGCAGCAAAGTCCTTAAATAATGCAACAAAGTATTTAAATAATGCAGCAGAGTCCTTAAATACTGAAGCAGAGTCCTTAAATATTGCAGCAAAGTACTTAAATAATGCAGCAGAGTCCTTAAATAATGCAACAAAGTCCTTAAATAATGAAGCAGAATCCTTAAATAATGCAACAAAGTCCTTAAGTAATAATGCAGAGTCCTTAAATACCGCAGCAGAGTCATTAAATAATGCAGCAAAGTCCTTAAATAATGAAGCAGAGTCCTTAAATACCGGAGCAGAGTGCTTAAATGATGCAGCAGGGTCCTTAAATAATGCAGCAGAGTTATTAAATAATGCAGCAGAGTCCTTAAATAATGCAGCAAATTCCTTAAATAATGCAGCAGAGTCCTTAAATAATGCAACAAAGTCCCTAAAAAATGCAGCAGAGTCCTTAAATAATGAAGCAAATTCCTTAAATAATGTAGCAGAGTCCTTAAATAATGCAACAAAGTCCTTAAATAATGAAGCAGAATCCTTAAATAATGCAACAAAGTCCTTAAGTAATAATGCAGAGTTCTTAAATACAGCAGCAGAGTCATTAAATAATGCAGCAAAGTCCTTAAATAATGCAGCAGAGTCCTTAAATACCGCAGCAGAGTGCTTAAATAATGCAGCAGAGTCCTTAAATAATGCAGCAGAGTTATTAAATAATGCAGCAGAGTCCTTAAATAATACAGCAAATTCCTTAAATAATGCAGCAGAGTCCTTAAATAATGCAACAAAGTCCCTAAATAATGCAGCAGAGTCCTTAAATAATGAAGCAGAGTCCTTAAATAATGCAGCAAATTCGTTAAATAATGTAGCAGAGTCCTTAAAAATGCAACAAAATCCTTAAATAATGCAGCAGAATCCTTAAATAATGCAACAAAGTCTTTAAATAATGCAGCAGAGGCCTTAAATACTGAAGCAGAGTCCTTAAATATTGCAGCAAAGTACTTAAATAATGCAGCAGAGTCCTTATATAATGCAACAAAGTCCTTAAATAATGAAGCAGAGTCCTTAAATAATGCAACAAAGTCCTTAAATAATGAAGCAGAATCCTTAAATAATGCAACAAAGTCCTTAAGTAATAATGCAGAGTCCTTAAATACCGCAGCAGAGTCATTAAATAATGCAGCAAAGTCCTTAAATAATGCAGCAGAGTCCTTAAATACCGCAGCAGAGTGCTTAAATAATGCAGCAGAGTCCTTAAATAATGCAGCAGAGTTATTAAATAATGCAGCAGAGTCCTTAAATAATGCGGCAAATTCCTTAAATAATGCAGCAGAGTCCTTAAATAATGCAACAAAGTCCATAAATTATGCAGCAGAGTCATTAAATAATGCAGCAAAGTCCATAAATAATGCAGCAGAGTCCTTAAATATGGAGCAAATTCCTTAAATACTGCAGCAGAGTCCTTAAATAATGCAACAAAGTTCTAAAATAATGCAGCAGAGTCCTCAAAAGCTTCAGAAGAGTCATTAAATAATGCAGCAGAGTCCTTAAATAATGTAGCAAATTCATTAAATAATGCAGCAGAGACCTTAAATAATGCAACAAAGTCCTTAAATAATGCAGCCGAGTCCTTACATAATGCAACAAATTCCTTAAATAATGCAGCAGAGTCCTTAAATACCGCAGCCGATTACTTAAATAATTCAGCAAAGTCCTTAAATAATGCAGCAGAGTTCTTAAGTGCCACAGCAGAGTCCTTAAATACCGCAGCGGAGTGCTTAAATAATGCAGCAGAGTCCTTAAATAATGCAGCACCGTCCTTAAATAATGCAACAAAGTCTTTAAATAATGCAGCAGAGTCCTTAAATACTGAAGCAGAGTCCTTAAATATTGCAGCAAAGTACTTAAATAATGCAGCAGAGTCCTTAAATAATGCAACAAAGTCCTTAAATAACGAAGCAGAATCCTTAAATAATGCAACAAAGTCCTTAAGTAATAATGCAGAGTCCTTAAATACCGCAGCAGAGTCATTAAATAATGCAGCAAAGTCCTTAAATAATGCAGCAGAGTCCTTAAATACCGGAGCAGAGTGCTTAAATGATGCAGCAGGGTCCTTAAATAATGCAGCAGAGTTATTAAATAATGCAGCAGAGTCCTTAAATAATGGAGCAAATTCCTTAAATAATGCAGCAGAGTCCTTAAATAATGCAAAAAAGTCCCTAAAAAATGCAGCAGAGTCCTTAAATAATGAAGCAAATTCCTTAAATAATGTAGCAGAGTCCTTAAATAATGCAACAAAGTCCTTAAATAATGAAGCAGAACCCTTAAATAATGCAACAAAGTCCTTAAGTAATAATGCAGAGTCCTTAAATACAGCAGCAGAGTCATTAAATAATGCAGCAAAGTCCTTAAATAATGCAGCAGAGTCCTTAAATACCGCAGCAGAGTGCTTAAATAATGCAGCAGAGTCCTTAAATAATGCAGCAGTTATTAAATAATGCAGCAGAGTCCTTAAGTAATACAGCAAATTCCTTAAATAATGCAGCAGAGTCCTTAAATAATGCAACAAAGTCCCTAAATAATGCAGCAGAGTCCTTACATAATGAAGCAGAGTCCTTAAATAATGCAGCAAATTCCTTAAATAATGTAGCAGAGTCCTTAAAAATGCAACAAAATCCTTAAATAATGCAGCAGAATCCTTAAATAATGCAGCAAAGTCCTTAAATAATGCAGCAGAGTCCTTAAATACTGAAGCAGAGTCCTTAAATAATGCAACAAAGGCCTTAAATAAAGCAGCAGAGTCCTTAAGTAATGCAACAGAGTTCTAAAATGCTTCAGCAGAGTCCTTAAATAATGCAGCAGAGTCCTTAAATAATGCAACAAAGTCTTTAAATAATGCAGCAGAGTCCATAAATACTGAAGCAGAGTCCTTAAATATTGCAGCAAAGTACTTAAATAATGCAGCAGAGTACTTAAATAATGCAACAAAGTCCTTAAATAATGAAGCAGAGTCCTTAAATAATGCAACAAAGTCCTTAAATAATGAAGCAGAATCCTTAAATAATGCAACAAAGTCCTTAAGTAATAATGCAGAGTCCTTAAATACCACAGCAGAGTCATTAAATAATGCAGCAAAGTCCTTAAATAATGCAGCAGAGTCCTTAAATACCGCAGCAGAGTGCTTAAATAATGCAGCACCGTCCTTAAATAATGCAACAAAGTCTTTAAATAATGCAGCACAGTCCTTAAATAATGCAACAAAGTCCTTAAATAATGAAGCAGAATCCTTAAATAATGCAACAAAGTCCTTAAGTAATAATGCAGAGCCCTTAAATACAGCAGCAGAGTCATTAAATAATGAAGCAAAGTCCTTAAATAATGCAGCAGAGTCCTTAAATACCGCAGCAGAGTGCTTAAATAATGCAGCAGAGTCCTTAAATAATGCAGCAGAGTTATTAAATAATGCAGCAGAGTCCTTAAATAAAGCAGCATATTCCTTAAATAATGCAGAAGAGTCCATAAATAATGCAACAAAGTCCCTAAATAATGTAGCAGAGTCCTTAAATAATGAAGCAGAGTCCTTAAATAATGCAGCAAATTCCTTAAATAATGTAGCAGAGTCCTTAAAAAATGCAACAAAATCCTTAAATAATGCAGCAGAATCCTTAAATAATGCAGCAAAGTCCTTAAATAATGCAGCAGAGTCCTTAAATACTGAAGCAGAGTCCTTAAATAATGCAACAAAGGCCTTAAATAATGCAGCAGAGTCCTTAAGTAATGCAACAGAGTTCTAAAATGCTTCAGCAGAGTCCTTAAATAATGCAGCAGAGTCCTTAAATAATGCAAAAAAGTCTTTAAATAATGCAGCAGAGTCCTTAATTACTGAAGCAGAGTCCTTAAATATTGCAGCAAAGTCCTTAAATAATGCAGCAGAGTCCTTAAATAATGCAACAAAGTCCTTAAATAATGAAGCAGAGTCCTTAAATAATGCAACAAAGTCCTTAAATAATGAAGCAGAATCCTTAAATAATGCAACAAACTCCTTAAGTAATAATGCAGAGTCCTTAAATACCGCAGCAGAGTCATTAAATAATGCAGCAAAGTCCTTAAATAATGCAGCAGAGTCCTTAAATACCGCAGCAGAGTGCTTAAATAATGCAGCAGAGTCCTTAAATAATGCAGCAGAGTTATTAAATAATGCAGCAGAGTCCTTAAATAATGCGGCAAATTCCTTAAATAATGCAGCAGAGTCCTTAAATAATGCAACAAAGTCCATAAATAATGCAGCAGAGTCATTAAATAATGCAGCAAAGTCCATAAATAATGCAGCAGAGTCCTTAAATATGGAGCAAATTCCTTAAATACTGCAGCAGAGTCCTTAAATAATGCAACAAAGTTCTAAAACAATGCAGCAGAGTCCTCAAAAGCTTCAGAAGAGTCATTAAATAATGCAGCAGAGTCCTTAAATAATGTAGCAAATTCATTAAATAATGCAGCAGAGACCTTAAATAATGCAACAAAGTCCTTAAATAATGCAGCCGAGTCCTTACATAATGCAACAAATTCCTTAAATAATGCAGCAGAGTCCTTAAATACCGCAGCCGATTACTTAAATAATTCAGCAATGTCCTTAAATAATGCAGCAGAGTTCTTAAGTGCCACAGCAGAGTCCTTAAATACCGCAGCGGAGTGCTTAAATAATGCAGCAGAGTCCTTAAATAATGCAGCACCGTCCTTAAATAATGCAACAAAGTCTTTAAATAATGCAGCAGAGTCCTTAAATACTGAAGCAGAGTCCTTAAATATTGCAGCAAAGTACTTAAATAATGCAGCAGAGTCCTTAAATAATGCAACAAAGTCCTTAAATAATGAAGCAGAATCCTTAAATAATGCAACAAAGTCCTTAAGTAATAATGCAGAGTCCTTAAATACAGCAGCAGAGTCATTAAATAATGCAGCAAAGTCCTTAAATAATGCAGCAGAGTCCTTAAATACCGGAGCAGAGTGCTTAAATCATGCAGCAGGGTCCTTAAATGATGCAGCAGAGTTATTAAATAATGCAGCAGAGTCCTTAAATAATGCAGCAAATTCCTTAAATATTGCAGCAGAGTCCTTAAATAATGCAACAAAGTCCCTAAAAAATGCAGCAGAGTCCTTAAATAATGAAGCAAATTCCTTAAATAATGTAGCAGAGTCCTTAAATAATGAAACAAAGTCCTTAAATAATGAAGCAGAATTCTTAAATAATGCAACAAAGTCCTTAAGTAATAATGCAGAGTCCTTAAATACAGCAGCAGTCATTAAATAATGCAGCAAAGTCCTTAAATAATGCAGCAGAATCCTTAAATACCGCAGCAGAGTGCTTAAATAATGCAGCAGAGTCCTTAAATAATGCAGCAGAGTTATTAAATAATGCAGCAGAGTCCTTAAATAATACAGCAAATTCCTTAAATAATGCAGCAGAGTCCTTAAATAATGCAACAAAGTCCCTAAATAATGCAGCAGAGTCCTTAAATAATGAAGCAGAGTCCTTAAATAATGCAGCAAATTCCTTAAATAATGTAGCAGAGTCCTTAAAAAATGCAACAAAATTCTTAAATAATGCAGCAGAATCCTTAAATAATGCAGCAAAGTCCTTAAATAATGCAGCAGAGTCCTTAAATACTAAAGCAGAGTCCTTAAAAAATGCAACAAAGGCCTTAAATAAAGCAGCAGAGTCCTTAAGTAATGCAACAGAGTTCTAAAATGCTTCAGCAGAGTCCTTAAATAATGCAGCAGAGTCCTTAAATAATGCAACAAAGTCTTTAAATAATGCAGCAGAGTCCTTAAATACTGAAGCAGAGTCCTTAAATATTGCAGCAAA
The DNA here is from genome assembly GCF_046119375.1 of Phyllobates terribilis. Lineage (NCBI taxonomy): Eukaryota > Metazoa > Chordata > Amphibia > Anura > Dendrobatidae > Phyllobates > Phyllobates terribilis. The sequence continues at coordinate 3,154,127 of NW_027362840.1, read as the reverse complement.
GTACTTAAATAATGCAGCAGAGTCCTTAAATAATGCAACAAAGTCCTTAAATAATGAAGCAGAGTCCTTAAATAATGCAACAAAGTCCTTAAATAATGAAGCAGAATCCTTAAATAATGCAACAAAGTCCTTAAGTAATAATGCAGAGTCCTTAAATACCGCAGCAGAGTCATTAAATAATGCAGCAAAGTCCTTAAATAATGCAGCAGAGTCCTTAAATAATGCAACAAAGTCCATAAATAATGCAGCAGAGTCATTAAATAATGCAGCAAAGTCCATAAATAATGCAGCAGAGTCCTTAAATATGGAGCAAATTCCTTAAATACTGCAGCAGAGTCCTTAAATAAAGCAACAAAGTTCTAAAATAATGCAGCAGAGTCCTCAAAAGCTTCAGAAGAGTCATTAAATAATGCAGCAGAGTCCTTAAATAATGTAGCAAATTCATTAAATAATGCAGCAGAGACCTTAAATAATGCAACAAAGTCCTTAAATAATGCAGCCGAGTCCTTACATAATGCAACAAATTCCTTAAATAATGCAGCAGAGTCCTTAAATACCGCAGCCGATTACTTAAATAATTCAGCAAAGTCCTTAAATAATGCAGCAGAGTTCTTAAGTGCCACAGCAGAGTCCTTAAATACCGCAGCGGAGTGCTTAAATAATGCAGCAGAGTCCTTAAATAATGAAGCACCGTCCTTAAATAATGCAACAAAGTCTTTAAATAATGCAGCAGAGTCCTTAAATACTGAAGCAGAGTCCTTAAATATTGCAGCAAAGTACTTAAATAATGCAGCAGAGTCCTTAAATAATGCAACAAAGTCCTTAAATAATGAAGCAGAATCCTTAAATAATGCAACAAAGTCCTTAAGTAATAATGCAGAGTCCTTAAATACCGCAGCAGAGTCATTAAATAATGCAGCAAAGTCCTTAAATAATGAAGCAGAGTCCTTAAATACCGGAGCAGAGTGCTTAAATGATGCAGCAGGGTCCTTAAATAATGCAGCAGAGTTATTAAATAATGCAGCAGAGTCCTTAAATAATGCAGCAAATTCCTTAAATAATGCAGCAGAGTCCTTAAATAATGCAACACAGTCCCTAAAAAATGCAGCAGAGTCCTTAAATAATGAAGCAAATTCCTTAAATAATGTAGCAGAGTCCTTAAATAATGCAACAAAGTCCTTAAATAATGAAGCAGAATCCTTAAATAATGCAACAAAGTCCTTAAGTAATAATGCAGAGTTCTTAAATACAGCAGCAGAGTCATTAAATAATGCAGCAAAGTCCTTAAATAATGCAGCAGAGTCCTTAAATACCGCAGCAGAGTGCTTAAATAATGCAGCAGAGTCCTTAAATAATGCAGCAGAGTTATTAAATAATGCAGCAGAGTCCTTAAATAATACAGCAAATTCCTTAAATAATGCAGCAGAGTCCTTAAATAATGCAACAAAGTCCCTAAATAATGCAGCAGAGTCCTTAAATAATGAATCAGAGTCCTTAAATAATGCAGCAAATTCCTTAAATAATGTAGCAGAGTCCTTAAAAATGCAACAAAATCCTTAAATAATGCAGCAGAATCCTTAAATAATGCAACAAAGTCTTTAAATAATGCAGCAGAGGCCTTAAATACTGAAGCAGAGTCCTTAAATATTGCAGCAAAGTACTTAAATAATGCAGCAGAGTCCTTAAATAATGCAACAAAGTCCTTAAATAATGAAGCAGAGTCCTTAAATAATGCAACAAAGTCCTTAAATAATGAAGCAGAATCCTTAAATAATGCAACAAAGTCCTTAAGTAATAATGCAGAGTCCTTAAATACCGCAGCAGAGTCCTTAAATAATGCAGCAAAGTCCTTAAATAATGCAGCAGAGTCCTTAAATACCGCAGCAGAGTGCTTAAATAATGCAGCAGAGTCCTTAAATAATGCAGCAGAGTTATTAAATAATGCAGCAGAGTCCTTAAATAATCCGGCAAATTCCTTAAATAATGCAGCAGAGTCCTTAAATAATGCAACAAAGTCCATAAATAATGCAGCAGAGTCATTAAATAATGCAGCAAAGTCCATAAATAATGCAGCAGAGTCCTTAAATATGGAGCAAATTCCTTAAATACTGCAGCAGAGTCCTTAAATAATGCAACAAAGTTCTAAAATAATGCAGCAGAGTCCTCAAAAGCTTCAGAAGAGTCATTAAATAATGCAGCAGAGTCCTTAAATAATGTAGCAAATTCATTAAATAATGCAGCAGAGACCTTAAATAATGCAACAAAGTCCTTAAATAATGCAGCCGAGTCCTTACATAATGCAACAAATTCCTTAAATAATGCAGCAGAGTCCTTAAATACCGCAGCCGATTACTTAAATAATTCAGCAAAGTCCTTAAATAATGCAGCAGAGTTCTTAAGTGCCACAGCAGAGTCCTTAAATACCGCAGCGGAGTGCTTAAATAATGCAGCAGAGTCCTTAAATAAAGCAGCACCGTCCTTAAATAATGCAACAAAGTATTTAAATAATGCAGCAGAGTCATTAAATACTGAAGCAGAGTCCTTAAATATTGCAGCAAAGTACTTAAATAATGCAGCAGAGTCCTTAAATAATGCAACAAAGTCCTTAAATAACGAAGCAGAATCCTTAAATAATGCAACAAAGTCCTTAAGTAATAATGCAGAGTCCTTAAATACCGCAGCAGAGTCCTTAAATAATGCAGCAGAGTCCTTAAATACCGGAGCAGAGTGCTTAAATGATGCAGCAGGGTCCTTAAATAATGCAGCAGAGTTATTAAATAATGCAGCAGAGTCCTTAAATAATGGAGCAAATTCCTTAAATAATGCAGCAGAGTCCTTAAATAATGCAACAAAGTCCCTAAAAAATGCAGCAGAGTCCTTAAATAATGAAGCAAATTCCTTAAATAATGTAGCAGAGTCCTTAAATAATGCAACAAAGTCCTTAAATAATGAAGCAGAATCCTTAAATAATGCAACAAAGTCCTTAAGTAATAATGCAGAGTCCTTAAATACAGCAGCAGAGTCATTAAATAATGCAGCAAAGTCCTTAAATAATGCAGCAGAGTCCTTAAATACCGCAGCAGAGTGCTTAAATAATGCAGCAGAGTCCTTAAATAATGCAGCAGAGTTATTAAATAATGCAGCAGAGTCCTTAAATAAAGCAGCATATTCCTTAAATAATGCAGAAGAGTCCTTAAATAATGCAACAAAGTCCCTAAATAATGTAGCAGAGTCCTTAAATAATGAAGCAGAGTCCTTAAATAATGCAGCAAATTCCTTAAATAATGTAGCAGAGTCCTTAAAAAATGCAACAAAATCCTTAAATAATGCAGCAGAATCCTTAAATAATGCAGCAAAGTCCTTAAATAATGCAGCAGAGTCCTTAAATACTGAAGCAGAGTCCTTAAATAATGCAACAAAGGCCTTAAATAATGCAGCAGAGTCCTTAAGTAATGCAACAGAGTTCTAAAATGCTTCAGCAGAGTCCTTAAATAATGCAGCAGAGTCCTTAAATAATGCAACAAAGTCTTTAAATAATGCAGCAGAGTCCTTAATTACTGAAGCAGATTCCTTAAATATTGCAGCAAAGTCCTTAAATAATGCAGCAGAGTCCTTAAATAATGCAACAAAGTCCTTAAATAATGAAGCAGAGTCCTTAAATAATGCAACAAAGTCCTTAAATAATGAAGCAGAATCCTTAAATAATGCAACAAACTCCTTAAGTAATAATGCAGAGTCCTTAAATACCGCAGCAGAGTCATTAAATAATGCAGCAAAGTCCTTAAATAATGCAGCAGAGTCCTTAAATACCGCAGCAGAGTGCTTAAATAATGCAGCAGAGTCCTTAAATAATGCAGCAGAGTTATTAAATAATGCAGCAGAGTCCTTAAATAATGCGGCAAATTCCTTAAATAATGCAGCAGAGTCCTTAAATAATGCAACAAAGTCCATAAATAATGCAGCAGAGTCATTAAATAATGCAGCAAAGTCCATAAATAATGCAGCAGAGTCCTTAAATATGGAGCAAATTCCTTAAATACTGCAGCAGAGTCCTTAAATAATGCAACAAAGTTCTAAAACAATGCAGCAGAGTCCTCAAAAGCTTCAGAAGAGTCATTAAATAATGCAGCAGAGTCCTTAAATAATGTAGCAAATTCATTAAATAATGCAGCAGAGACCTTAAATAATGCAACAAAGTCCTTAAATAATGCAGCCGAGTCCTTACATAATGCAACAAATTCCTTAAATAATGCAGCAGAGTCCTTAAATACCGCAGCCGATTACTTAAATAATTCAGCAATGTCCTTAAATAATGCAGCAGAGTTCTTAAGTGCCACAGCAGAGTCCTTAAATACCGCAGCGGAGTGCTTAAATAATGCAGCAGAGTCCTTAAATAATGCAGCACCGTCCTTAAATAATGCAACAAAGTCTTTAAATAATGCAGCAGAGTCCTTAAATAATGCAACAAAGTCCTTAAATAATGATGCAGAGTCCTTAAATAATTAAACAAAGTCCTTAAATAATGAAGCAGAATCCTTAAATAATGCAACAAAGTCCTTAAGTAATAATGCAGAGTCCTTAAATACCACAGCAGAGTCATTAAATAATGCAGCAAAGTCATTAAATAATGCAGCAGAGTCCTTAAATACCGCAGCAGAGTGCTTAAATAATGCAGCACCGTCCTTAAATAATGCAACAAAGTCTTTAAATAATGCAGCACAGTCCTTAAATAATGCAACAAAGTCCTTAAATAATGAAGCAGAATCCTTAAATAATGCAACAAAGTCCTTAAGTAATAATGCAGAGCCCTTAAATACAGCAGCAGAGTCATTAAATAATGAAGCAAAGTCCTTAAATAATGCAGCAGAGTCCTTAAATACCGCAGCAGAGTGCTTAAATAATGCAGCAGGGTCCTTAAATGATGCAGCAGAGTTATTAAATAATGCAGCAGAGTCCTTAAATAATGCAGCAAATTCCTTAAATATTGCAGCAGAGTCCTTAAATAATGCAACAAAGTCCCTAAAAAATGCAGCAGAGTCCTTAAATAATGAAGCAAATTCCTTAAATAATGTAGCAGAGTCCTTAAATAATGAAACAAAGTCCTTAAATAATGAAGCAGAATTCTTAAATAATGCAACAAAGTCCTTAAGTAATAATGCAGAGTCCTTAAATACAGCAGCAGTCATTAAATAATGCAGCAAAGTCCTTAAATAATGCAGCAGAATCCTTAAATACCGCAGCAGAGTGCTTAAATAATGCAGCAGAGTCCTTAAATAATGCAGCAGAGTTATTAAATAATGCAGCAGAGTCCTTAAATAATACAGCAAATTCCTTAAATAATGCAGCAGAGTTCTTAAGTGCCACAGCAGAGTCCTTAAATACTGCAGCGGAGTGCTTAAATAATGCAGCAGAGTCCTTAAATAAAGCAGCACCGTCCTTAAATAATGCAACAAAGTATTTAAATAATGCAGCAGAGTCATTAAATACTGAAGCAGAGTCCTTAAATATTGCAGCAAAGTACTTAAATAATGCAGCAGAGTCCTTAAATAATGCAACAAAGTCCTTAAATAACGAAGCAGAATCCTTAAATAATGCAACAAAGTCCTTAAGTAATAATGCAGAGTCCTTAAATACCGCAGCAGAGTCCTTAAATAATGCAGCAGAGTCCTTAAATACCGGAGCAGAGTGCTTAAATGATGCAGCAGGGTCCTTAAATAATGCAGCAGAGTTATTAAATAATGCAGCAGAGTCCTTAAATAATGGAGCAAATTCCTTAAATAATGCAGCAGAGTCCTTAAATAATGCAACAAAGTCCCTAAAAAATGCAGCAGAGTCCTTAAATAATGAAGCAAATTCCTTAAATAATGTAGCAGAGTCCTTAAATAATGCAACAAAGTCCTTAAATAATGAAGCAGAATCCTTAAATAATGCAACAAAGTCCTTAAGTAATAATGCAGAGTCCTTAAATACAGCAGCAGAGTCATTAAATAATGCAGCAAAGTCCTTAAATAATGCAGCAGAGTCCTTAAATACCGCAGCAGAGTGCTTAAATAATGCAGCAGAGTCCTTAAATAATGCAGCAGAGTTATTAAATAATGCAGCAGAGTCCTTAAATAAAGCAGCATATTCCTTAAATAATGCAGAAGAGTCCTTAAATAATGCAACAAAGTCCCTAAATAATGTAGCAGAGTCCTTAAATAATGAAGCAGAGTCCTTAAATAATGCAGCAAATTCCTTAAATAATGTAGCAGAGTCCTTAAAAAATGCAACAAAATCCTTAAATAATGCAGCAGAATCCTTAAATAATGCAGCAAAGTCCTTAAATAATGCAGCAGAGTCCTTAAATACTGAAGCAGAGTCCTTAAATAATGCAACAAAGGCCTTAAATAATGCAGCAGAGTCCTTAAGTAATGCAACAGAGTTCTAAAATGCTTCAGCAGAGTCCTTAAATAATGCAGCAGAGTCCTTAAATAATGCAACAAAGTCTTTAAATAATGCAGCAGAGTCCTTAATTACTGAAGCAGATTCCTTAAATATTGCAGCAAAGTCCTTAAATAATGCAGCAGAGTCCTTAAATAATGCAACAAAGTCCTTAAATAATGAAGCAGAGTCCTTAAATAATGCAACAAAGTCCTTAAATAATGAAGCAGAATCCTTAAATAATGCAACAAACTCCTTAAGTAATAATGCAGAGTCCTTAAATACCGCAGCAGAGTCATTAAATAATGCAGCAAAGTCCTTAAATAATGCAGCAGAGTCCTTAAATACCGCAGCAGAGTGCTTAAATAATGCAGCAGAGTCCTTAAATAATGCAGCAGAGTTATTAAATAATGCAGCAGAGTCCTTAAATAATGCGGCAAATTCCTTAAATAATGCAGCAGAGTCCTTAAATAATGCAACAAAGTCCATAAATAATGCAGCAGAGTCATTAAATAATGCAGCAAAGTCCATAAATAATGCAGCAGAGTCCTTAAATATGGAGCAAATTCCTTAAATACTGCAGCAGAGTCCTTAAATAATGCAACAAAGTTCTAAAACAATGCAGCAGAGTCCTCAAAAGCTTCAGAAGAGTCATTAAATAATGCAGCAGAGTCCTTAAATAATGTAGCAAATTCATTAAATAATGCAGCAGAGACCTTAAATAATGCAACAAAGTCCTTAAATAATGCAGCCGAGTCCTTACATAATGCAACAAATTCCTTAAATAATGCAGCAGAGTCCTTAAATACCGCAGCCGATTACTTAAATAATTCAGCAATGTCCTTAAATAATGCAGCAGAGTTCTTAAGTGCCACAGCAGAGTCCTTAAATACCGCAGCGGAGTGCTTAAATAATGCAGCAGAGTCCTTAAATAATGCAGCACCGTCCTTAAATAATGCAACAAAGTCTTTAAATAATGCAGCAGAGTCCTTAAATAATGCAACAAAGTCCTTAAATAATGATGCAGAGTCCTTAAATAATTAAACAAAGTCCTTAAATAATGAAGCAGAATCCTTAAATAATGCAACAAAGTCCTTAAGTAATAATGCAGAGTCCTTAAATACCACAGCAGAGTCATTAAATAATGCAGCAAAGTCATTAAATAATGCAGCAGAGTCCTTAAATACCGCAGCAGAGTGCTTAAATAATGCAGCACCGTCCTTAAATAATGCAACAAAGTCTTTAAATAATGCAGCACAGTCCTTAAATAATGCAACAAAGTCCTTAAATAATGAAGCAGAATCCTTAAATAATGCAACAAAGTCCTTAAGTAATAATGCAGAGCCCTTAAATACAGCAGCAGAGTCATTAAATAATGAAGCAAAGTCCTTAAATAATGCAGCAGAGTCCTTAAATACCGCAGCAGAGTGCTTAAATAATGCAGCAGGGTCCTTAAATGATGCAGCAGAGTTATTAAATAATGCAGCAGAGTCCTTAAATAATGCAGCAAATTCCTTAAATATTGCAGCAGAGTCCTTAAATAATGCAACAAAGTCCCTAAAAAATGCAGCAGAGTCCTTAAATAATGAAGCAAATTCCTTAAATAATGTAGCAGAGTCCTTAAATAATGAAACAAAGTCCTTAAATAATGAAGCAGAATTCTTAAATAATGCAACAAAGTCCTTAAGTAATAATGCAGAGTCCTTAAATACAGCAGCAGTCATTAAATAATGCAGCAAAGTCCTTAAATAATGCAGCAGAATCCTTAAATACCGCAGCAGAGTGCTTAAATAATGCAGCAGAGTCCTTAAATAATGCAGCAGAGTTATTAAATAATGCAGCAGAGTCCTTAAATAATACAGCAAATTCCTTAAATAATGCAGCAGAGTCCTTAAATAATGCAACAAAGTCCCTAAATAATGCAGCAGAGTCCTTAAATAATGAAGCAGAGTCCTTAAATAATGCAGCAAATTCCTTAAATAATGTAGCAGAGTCCTTAAAAAATGCAACAAAATTCTTAAATAATGCAGCAGAATCCTTAAATAATGCAGCAAAGTCCTTAAATAATGCAGCAGAGTCCTTAAATACTAAAGCAGAGTCCTTAAAAAATGCAACAAAGGCCTTAAATAAAGCAGCAGAGTCCTTAAGTAATGCAACAGAGTTCTAAAATGCTTCAGCAGAGTCCTTAAATAATGCAGCAGAGTCCTTAAATAATGCAACAAAGTCTTTAAATAATGCAGCAGAGTCCTTAAATACTGAAGCAGAGTCCTTAAATATTGCAGCAAAGTACTTAAATAATGCAGCAGAGTCCTTAAATAATGCAACAAAGTCCTTAAATAATGAAGCAGAGTCCTTAAATAATGCAACAAAGTCCTTAAATAATGAAGCAGAATCCTTAAATAATGCAACAAAGTCCTTAAGTAATAATGCAGAGTCCTTAAATACCGCAGCAGAGTCATTAAATAATGCAGCAAAGTCCTTAAATAATGCAGCAGAGTCCTTAAATAATGCAACAAAGTCCATAAATAATGCAGCAGAGTCATTAAATAATGCAGCAAAGTCCATAAATAATGCAGCAGAGTCCTTAAATATGGAGCAAATTCCTTAAATACTGCAGCAGAGTCCTTAAATAATGCAACAAAGTTCTAAAATAATGCAGCAGAGTCCTCAAAAGCTTCAGAAGAGTCATTAAATAATGCAGCAAAGTCCTTAAATAATGCAGCAGAGTCCTTAAATACCGGAGCAGAGTGCTTAAATCATGCAGCAGGGTCCTTAAATGATGCAGCAGAGTTATTAAATAATGCAGCAGAGTCCTTAAATAATGCAGCAAATTCCTTAAATATTGCAGCAGAGTCCTTAAATAATGCAACAAAGTCCCTAAAAAATGCAGCAGAGTCCTTAAATAATGAAGCAAATTCATTAAATAATGTAGCAGAGTCCTTAAATAATGAAACAAAGTCCTTAAATAATGAAGCAGAATTCTTAAATAATGCAACAAAGTCCTTAAGTAATAATGCAGAGTCCTTAAATACAGCAGCAGTCATTAAATAATGCAGCAAAGTCCTTAAATAATGCAGCAGAATCCTTAAATACCGCAGCAGAGTGCTTAAATAATGCAGCAGAGTCCTTAAATAATGCAGCAGAGTTATTAAATAATGCAGCAGAGTCCTTAAATAATACAGCAAATTCCTTAAATAATGCAGCAGAGTCCTTAAATAATGCAACAAAGTCCCTAAATAATGCAGCAGAGTCCTTAAATAATGAAGCAGAGTCCTTAAATAATGCAGCAAATTCCTTAAATAATGTAGCAGAGTCCTTAAAAAATGCAACAAAATTCTTAAATAATGCAGCAGAATCCTTAAATAATGCAGCAAAGTCCTTAAATAATGCAGCAGAGTCCTTAAATACTAAAGCAGAGTCCTTAAAAAATGCAACAAAGGCCTTAAATAAAGCAGCAGAGTCCTTAAGTAATGCAACAGAGTTCTAAAATGCTTCAGCAGAGTCCTTAAATAATGCAGCAGAGTCCTTAAATAATGCAACAAAGTCTTTAAATAATGCAGCAGAGTCCTTAAATACTGAAGCAGAGTCCTTAAATATTGCAGCAAAGTACTTAAATAATGCAGCAGAGTCCTTAAATAATGCAACAAAGTCCTTAAATAATGAAGCAGAGTCCTTAAATAATGCAACAAAGTCCTTAAATAATGAAGCAGAATCCTTAAATAATGCAACAAAGTCCTTAAGTAATAATGCAGAGTCCTTAAATACCGCAGCAGAGTCCTTAAATAATGCAGCAAAGTCCTTAAATAATGCAGCAGAGTCCTTAAATACCGCAGCAGAGTGCTTAAATAATGCAGCAGAGTCCTTAAATAATGCAGCAGAGTTATTAAATAATGCAGCAGAGTCCTTAAATAATCCGGCAAATTCCTTAAATAATGCAGCAGAGTCCTTAAATAATGCAACAAAGTCCATAAATAATGCAGCAGAGTCATTAAATAATGCAGCAAAGTCCATAAATAATGCAGCAGAGTCCTTAAATATGGAGCAAATTCCTTAAATACTGCAGCAGAGTCCTTAAATAATGCAACAAAGTTCTAAAATAATGCAGCAGAGTCCTCAAAAGCTTCAGAAGAGTCATTAAATAATGCAGCAGAGTCCTTAAATAATGTAGCAAATTCATTAAATAATGCAGCAGAGACCTTAAATAATGCAACAAAGTCCTTAAATAATGCAGCCGAGTCCTTACATAATGCAACAAATTCCTTAAATAATGCAGCAGAGTCCTTAAATACCGCAGCCGATTACTTAAATAATTCAGCAAAGTCCTTAAATAATGCAGCAGAGTTCTTAAGTGCCACAGCAGAGTCCTTAAATACCGCAGCGGAGTGCTTAAATAATGCAGCAGAGTCCTTAAATAATGCAGCACCGTCCTTAAATAATGCAACAAAGTCTTTAAATAATGCAGCAGAGTCCTTAAATACTGAAGCAGAGTCCTTAAATATTGCAGCAAAGTACTTAAATAATGCAGCAGAGTCCTTAAATAATGCAACAAAGTCCTTAAATAACGAAGCAGAATCCTTAAATAATGCAACAAAGTCCTTAAGTAATAATGCAGAGTCCTTAAATACCGCAGCAGAGTCCTTAAATAATGCAGCAGAGTCCTTAAATACCGGAGCAGAGTGCTTAAATGATGCAGCAGGGTCCTTAAATAATGCAGCAGAGTTATTAAATAATGCAGCAGAGTCCTTAAATAATGGAGCAAATTCCTTAAATAATGCAGCAGAGTCCTTAAATAATGCAACAAAGTCCCTAAAAAATGCAGCAGAGTCCTTAAATAATGAAGCAAATTCCTTAAATAATGTAGCAGAGTCCTTAAATAATGCAACAAAGTCCTTAAATAATGAAGCAGAATCCTTAAATAATGCAACAAAGTCCTTAAGTAATAATGCAGAGTCCTTAAATACAGCAGCAGAGTCATTAAATAATGCAGCAAAGTCCTTAAATAATGCAGCAGAGTCCTTAAATACCGCAGCAGAGTGCTTAAATAATGCAGCAGAGTCCTTAAATAATGCAGCAGAGTTATTAAATAATGCAGCAGAGTCCTTAAATAATACAGCAAATTCCTTAAATAATGCAGCAGAGTCCTTAAATAATGCAACAAAGTCCCTAAATAATGCAGCAGAGTCCTTACATAATGAAGCAGAGTCCTTAAATAATGCAGCAAATTCCTTAAATAATGTAGCAGAGTCCTTAAAAATGCAACAAAATCCTTAAATAATGCAGCAGAATCCTTAAATAATGCAGCAAAGTCCTTAAATAATGCAGCAGAGTCCTTAAATACTGAAGCAGAGTCCTTAAATAATGCAACAAAGGCCTTAAATAATGCAGCAGAGTCCTTAAGTAATGCAACAGAGTTCTAAAATGCTTCAGCAGAGTCCTTAAATAATGCAGCAGAGTCCTTAAATAATGCAACAAAGTCTTTAAATAATGCAGCAGAGTCCTTAATTACTGAAGCAGAGTCCTTAAATATTGCAGCAAAGTACTTAAATAATGCAGCAGAGTCCTTAAATAATGCAACAAAGTCCTTAAATAATGAAGCAGAGTCCTTAAATAATGCAACAAAGTCCTTAAATAATGAAGCAGAATCCTTAAATAATGCAACAAACTCCTTAAGTAATAATGCAGAGTCCTTAAATACCGCAGCAGAGTCCTTAAATAATGCAGCAAAGTCCTTAAATAATGCAGCAGAGTCCTTAAATACCGCAGCAGAGTGCTTAAATAATGCAGCAGAGTCCTTAAATAATGCAGCAGAGTTATTAAATAATGCAGCAGAGTCCTTAAATAATCCGGCAAATTCCTTAAATAATGCAGCAGAGTCCTTAAATAATGCAACAAAGTCCATAAATAATGCAGCAGAGTCATTAAATAATGCAGCAAAGTCCATAAATAATGCAGCAGAGTCCTTAAATATGGAGCAAATTCCTTAAATACTGCAGCAGAGTCCTTAAATAATGCAACAAAGTTCTAAAATAATGCAGCAGAGTCCTCAAAAGCTTCAGAAGAGTCATTAAATAATGCAGCAGAGTCCTTAAATAATGTAGCAAATTCATTAAATAATGCAGCAGAGACCTTAAATAATGCAACAAAGTCCTTAAATAATGCAGCCGAGTCCTTACATAATGCAACAAATTCCTTAAATAATGCAGCAGAGTCCTTAAATACCGCAGCCGATTACTTAAATAATTCAGCAAAGTCCTTAAATAATGCAGCAGAGTTCTTAAGTGCCACAGCAGAGTCCTTAAATACCGCAGCGGAGTGCTTAAATAATGCAGCAGAGTCCTTAAATAATGCAGCACCGTCCTTAAATAATGCAACAAAGTCTTTAAATAATGCAGCAGAGTCCTTAAATACTGAAGCAGAGTCCTTAAATATTGCAGCAAAGTACTTAAATAATGCAGCAGAGTCCTTAAATAATGCAACAAAGTCCTTAAATAACGAAGCAGAATCCTTAAATAATGCAACAAAGTCCTTAAGTAATAATGCAGAGTCCTTAAATACCGCAGCAGAGTCCTTAAATAATGCAGCAGAGTCCTTAAATACCGGAGCAGAGTGCTTAAATGATGCAGCAGGGTCCTTAAATAATGCAGCAGAGTTATTAAATAATGCAGCAGAGTCCTTAAATAATGGAGCAAATTCCTTAAATAATGCAGCAGAGTCCTTAAATAATGCAACAAAGTCCCTAAAAAATGCAGCAGAGTCCTTAAATAATGAAGCAAATTCCTTAAATAATGTAGCAGAGTCCTTAAATAATGCAACAAAGTCCTTAAATAATGAAGCAGAATCCTTAAATAATGCAACAAAGTCCTTAAGTAATAATGCAGAGTCCTTAAATACAGCAGCAGAGTCATTAAATAATGCAGCAAAGTCCTTAAATAATGCAGCAGAGTCCTTAAATACCGCAGCAGAGTGCTTAAATAATGCAGCAGAGTCCTTAAATAATGCAGCAGAGTTATTAAATAATGCAGCAGAGTCCTTAAATAATACAGCAAATTCCTTAAATAATGCAGCAGAGTCCTTAAATAATGCAACAAAGTCCCTAAATAATGCAGCAGAGTCCTTACATAATGAAGCAGAGTCCTTAAATAATGCAGCAAATTCCTTAAATAATGTAGCAGAGTCCTTAAAAATGCAACAAAATCCTTAAATAATGCAGCAGAATCCTTAAATAATGCAGCAAAGTCCTTAAATAATGCAGCAGAGTCCTTAAATACTGAAGCAGAGTCCTTAAATAATGCAACAAAGGCCTTAAATAATGCAGCAGAGTCCTTAAGTAATGCAACAGAGTTCTAAAATGCTTCAGCAGAGTCCTTAAATAATGCAGCAGAGTCCTTAAATAATGCAACAAAGTCTTTAAATAATGCAGCAGAGTCCTTAATTACTGAAGCAGAGTCCTTAAATATTGCAGCAAAGTACTTAAATAATGCAGCAGAGTCCTTAAATAATGCAACAAAGTCCTTAAATAATGAAGCAGAGTCCTTAAATAATGCAACAAAGTCCTTAAATAATGAAGCAGAATCCTTAAATAATGCAACAAACTCCTTAAGTAATAATGCAGAGTCCTTAAATACCGCAGCAGAGTCATTAAATAATGCAGCAAAGTCCTTAAATAATGCAGCAGAGTCCTTAAATACCGCAGCAGAGTGCTTAAATAATGCAGCAGAGTCCTTAAATAATGCAGCAGAGTTATTAAATAATGCAGCAGAGTCCTTAAATAATGCGGCAAATTCCTTAAATAATGCAGCAGAGTCCTTAAATAATGCAACAAAGTCCATAAATAATGCAGCAGAGTCATTAAATAATGCAGCAAAGTCCATAAATAATGCAGCAGAGTCCTTAAATATGGAGCAAATTCCTTAAATACTGCAGCAGAGTCCTTAAATAATGCAACAAAGTTCTAAAACAATGCAGCAGAGTCCTCAAAAGCTTCAGAAGAGTCATTAAATAATGCAGCAGAGTCCTTAAATAATGTAGCAAATTCATTAAATAATGCAGCAGAGACCTTAAATAATGCAACAAAGTCCTTAAATAATGCAGCCGAGTCCTTACATAATGCAACAAATTCCTTAAATAATGCAGCAGAGTCCTTAAATACCGCAGCCGATTACTTAAATAATTCAGCAATGTCCTTAAATAATGCAGCAGAGTTCTTAAGTGCCACAGCAGAGTCCTTAAATACCGCAGCGGAGTGCTTAAATAATGCAGCAGAGTCCTTAAATAATGCAGCACCGTCCTTAAATAATGCAACAAAGTCTTTAAATAATGCAGCAGAGTCCTTAAATAATGCAACAAAGTCCTTAAATAATGATGCAGAGTCCTTAAATAATTAAACAAAGTCCTTAAATAATGAAGCAGAATCCTTAAATAATGCAACAAAGTCCTTAAGTAATAATGCAGAGTCCTTAAATACCACAGCAGAGTCATTAAATAATGCAGCAAAGTCATTAAATAATGCAGCAGAGTCCTTAAATACCGCAGCAGAGTGCTTAAATAATGCAGCACCGTCCTTAAATAATGCAACAAAGTCTTTAAATAATGCAGCACAGTCCTTAAATAATGCAACAAAGTCCTTAAATAATGAAGCAGAATCCTTAAATAATGCAACAAAGTCCTTAAGTAATAATGCAGAGCCCTTAAATACAGCAGCAGAGTCATTAAATAATGAAGCAAAGTCCTTAAATAATGCAGCAGAGTCCTTAAATACCGCAGCACAGTGCTTAAATAATGCAGCAGAGTCCTTAAATAATGCAGCAGAGTTATTAAATAATGCAGCAGAGTCCTTAAATAAAGCAGCAAATTCCTTAAATAATGCAGCAGAGTCCTTAAATAATGCAACAAAGTCCTTAAATAATGAAGCAGAGTCCTTAAATAATGCAACAAAGTCCTTAAATAATGAAGCAGAATCCTTAAATAATGCAACAAACTCCTTAAGTAATAATGCAGAGTCCTTAAATACCGCAGCAGAGTCATTAAATAATGCAGCAAAGTCCTTAAATAATGCAGCAGAGTCCTTAAATACCGCAGCAGAGTGCTTAAATAATGCAGCAGAGTCCTTAAATAATGCAGCAGAGTTATTAAATAATGCAGCAGAGTCCTTAAATAATGCGGCAAATTCCTTAAATAATGCAGCAGAGTCCTTAAATAATGCAACAAAGTCCATAAATAATGCAGCAGAGTCATTAAATAATGCAGCAAAGTCCATAAATAATGCAGCAGAGTCCTTAAATATGGAGCAAATTCCTTAAATACTGCAGCAGAGTCCTTAAATAATGCAACAAAGTTCTAAAACAATGCAGCAGAGTCCTCAAAAGCTTCAGAAGAGTCATTAAATAATGCAGCAGAGTCCTTAAATAATGTAGCAAATTCATTAAATAATGCAGCAGAGACCTTAAATAATGCAACAAAGTCCTTAAATAATGCAGCCGAGTCCTTACATAATGCAACAAATTCCTTAAATAATGCAGCAGAGTCCTTAAATACCGCAGCCGATTACTTAAATAATTCAGCAATGTCCTTAAATAATGCAGCAGAGTTCTTAAGTGCCACAGCAGAGTCCTTAAATACCGCAGCGGAGTGCTTAAATAATGCAGCAGAGTCCTTAAATAATGCAGCACCGTCCTTAAATAATGCAACAAAGTCTTTAAATAATGCAGCAGAGTCCTTAAATAATGCAACAATGTCCTTAAATAATGATGCAGAGTCCTTAAATAATGCAACAAAGTCCTTAAATAATGAAGCAGAATCCTTAAATAATGCAACAAAGTCCTTAAGTAATAATGCAGAGTCCTTAAATACCACAGCAGAGTCATTAAATAATGCAGCAAAGTCCTTAAATAATGCAGCAGAGTCCTTAAATACCGCAGCAGAGTGCTTAAATAATGCAGCACCGTCCTTAAATAATGCAACAAAGTCTTTAAATAATGCAGCACAGTCCTTAAATAATGCAACAAAGTCCTTAAATAATGAAGCAGAATCCTTAAATAATGCAACAAAGTCCTTAAGTAATAATGCAGAGCCCTTAAATACAGCAGCAGAGTCATTAAATAATGAAGCAAAGTCCTTAAATAATGCAGCAGAGTCCTTAAATACCGCAGCAGAGTGCTTAAATAATGCAGCAGAGTCCTTAAATAATGCAGCAGAGTTATTAAATAATGCAGCAGAGTCCTTAAATAAAGCAGCAAATTCCTTAAATAATGCAGCAGAGTCCTTAAATAATGCAACAAAGTCCCTAAATAATGTAGCAGAGTCCTTAAATAATGAAGCAGAGTCCTTAAATAATGCAGCAAATTCCTTAAATAATGTAGCAGAGTCCTTAAAAAATGCAACAAAATCCTTAAATAATGCAGCAGAATCCTTAAATAATGCAGCAAAGTCCTTAAATAATGCAGCAGAGTCCTTAAATACTGAAGCAGAGTCCTTAAATAATGCAACAAAGGCCTTAAATAATGCAGCAGAGTCCTTAAGTAATGCAACAGAGTTCTAAAATGCTTCAGCAGAGTCCTTAAATAATGCAGCAGAGTCCTTAAATAATGCAACAAAGTCTTTAAATAATGCAGCAGAGTCCTTAATTACTGAAGCAGAGTCCTTAAATATTGCAGCAAAGTACTTAAATAATGCAGCAGAGTCCTTAAATAATGCAACAAAGTCCTTAAATAATGAAGCAGAGTCCTTAAATAAAGCAACAAAGTCCTTAAATAATGAAGCAGAATCCTTAAATAATGCAACAAACTCCTTAAGTAATAATGCAGAGTCCTTAAATACCGCAGCAGAGTCATTAAATAATGCAGCAAAGTCCTTAAATAATGCAGCAGAGTCCTTAAATACCGCAGCAGAGTGCTTAAATAATGCAGCAGAGTCCTTAAATAATGCAGCAGAGTTATTAAATAATGCAGCAGAGTCCTTAAATAATGCAACAAAGTCCATAAATAATGCAGCAGAGTCATTAAATAATGCAGCAAAGTCCATAAATAATGCAGCAGAATCCTTAAATATGGAGCAAATTCCTTAAATACTGCAGCAGAGTCCTTAAATAATGCAACAAAGTTCTAAAACAATGCAGCAGAGTCCTCAAAAGCTTCAGAAGAGTCATTAAATAATGCAGCAGAGTCCTTAAATAATGTAGCAAATTCATTAAATAATGCAGCAGAGACCTTAAATAATGCAACAAAGTCCTTAAATAATGCAGCCGAGTCCTTACATAATGCAACAAATTCCTTAAATAATGCAGCAGAGTCCTTAAATACCGCAGCCGATTACTTAAATAATTCAGCAATGTCCTTAAATAATGCAGCAGAGTTCTTAAGTGCCACAGCAGAGTCCTTAAATACCGCAGCGGAGTGCTTAAATAATGCAGCAGAGTCCTTAAATAATGCAGCACCGTCCTTAAATAATGCAACAAAGTCTTTAAATAATGCAGCAGAGTCCTTAAATACTGAAGCAGAGTCCTTAAATATTGCAGCAAAGTACTTAAATAATGCAGCAGAGTCCTTAAATAATGCAACAAAGTCCTTAAATAATGAAGCAGAATCCTTAAATAATGCAACAAAGTCCTTAAGTAATAATGCAGAGTCCTTAAATACCGCAGCAGAGTCATTAAATAATGCAGCAAAGTCCTTAAATAATGCAGCAGAGTCCTTAAATACCGGAGCAGAGTGCTTAAATCATGCAGCAGGGTCCTTAAATGATGCAGCAGAGTTATTAAATAATGCAGCAGAGTCCTTAAATAATGCAGCAAATTCCTTAAATATTGCAGCAGAGTCCTTAAATAATGCAACAAAGTCCCTAAAAAATGCAGCAGAGTCCTTAAATAATGAAGCAAATTCCTTAAATAATGTAGCAGAGTCCTTAAATAATGAAACAAAGTCCTTAAATAATGAAGCAGAATTCTTAAATAATGCAACAAAGTCCTTAAGTAATAATGCAGAGTCCTTAAATACAGCAGCAGTCATTAAATAATGCAGCAAAGTCCTTAAATAATGCAGCAGAATCCTTAAATACCGCAGCAGAGTGCTTAAATAATGCAGCAGAGTCCTTAAATAATGCAGCAGAGTTATTAAATAATGCAGCAGAGTCCTTAAATAATACAGCAAATTCCTTAAATAATGCAGCAGAGTCCTTAAATAATGCAACAAAGTCCCTAAATAATGCAGCAGAGTCCTTAAATAATGAAGCAGAGTCCTTAAATAATGCAGCAAATTCCTTAAATAATGTAGCAGAGTCCTTAAAAAATGCAACAAAATTCTTAAATAATGCAGCAGAATCCTTAAATAATGCAGCAAAGTCCTTAAATAATGCAGCAGAGTCCTTAAATACTAAAGCAGAGTCCTTAAAAAATGCAACAAAGGCCTTAAATAAAGCAGCAGAGTCCTTAAGTAATGCAACAGAGTTCTAAAATGCTTCAGCAGAGTCCTTAAATAATGCAGCAGAGTCCTTAAATAATGCAACAAAGTCTTTAAATAATGCAGCAGAGTCCTTAAATACTGAAGCAGAGTCCTTAAATATTGCAGCAAAGTACTTAAATAATGCAGCAGAGTCCTTAAATAATGCAACAAAGTCCTTAAATAATGAAGCAGAGTCCTTAAATAATGCAACAAAGTCCTTAAATAATGAAGCAGAATCCTTAAATAATGCAACAAAGTCCTTAAGTAATAATGCAGAGTCCTTAAATACCGCAGCAGAGTCATTAAATAATGCAGCAAAGTCCTTAAATAATGCAGCAGAGTCCTTAAATAATGCAACAAAGTCCATAAATAATGCAGCAGAGTCATTAAATAATGCAGCAAAGTCCATAAATAATGCAGCAGAGTCCTTAAATATGGAGGAAATTCCTTAAATACTGCAGCAGAGTCCTTAAATAATGCAACAAAGTTCTAAAATAATGCAGCAGAGTCCTCAAAAGCTTCAGAAGAGTCATTAAATAATGCAGCAGAGTCCTTAAATAATGTAGCAAATTCATTAAATAATGCAGCAGAGACCTTAAATAATGCAACAAAGTCCTTAAATAATGCAGCCGAGTCCTTACATAATGCAACAAATTCCTTAAATAATGCAGCAGAGTCCTTAAATACCGCAGCCGATTACTTAAATAATTCAGCAAAGTCCTTAAATAATGCAGCAGAGTTCTTTAGTGCCACAGCAGAGTCCTTAAATACCGCAGCGGAGTGCTTAAATAATGCAGCAGAGTCCTTAAATAATGCAGCACCGTCCTTAAATAATGCAACAAAGTCTTTAAATAATGCAGCAGAGTCCTTAAATACTGAAGCAGAGTCCTTAAATATTGCAGCAAAGTACTTAAATAATGCAGCAGAGTCCTTAAATAATGCAACAAAGTCCTTAAATAATGAAGCAGAATCCTTAAATAATGCAACAAAGTCCTTAAGTAATAATGCAGAGTCCTTAAATACCGCAGCAGAGTCATTAAATAATGCAGCAAAGTCCTTAAATAATGAAGCAGAGTCCTTAAATACCGGAGCAGAGTGCTTAAATGATGCAGCAGGGTCCTTAAATAATGCAGCAGAGTTATTAAATAATGCAGCAGAGTCCTTAAATAATGCAGCAAATTCCTTAAATAATGCAGCA
The DNA here is from genome assembly GCF_046119375.1 of Phyllobates terribilis. NCBI lineage: Eukaryota > Metazoa > Chordata > Amphibia > Anura > Dendrobatidae > Phyllobates > Phyllobates terribilis. The sequence goes on along the minus strand of NW_027362840.1, from coordinate 3,134,075 downwards.
GAGTCCTTAAATAATGCAACAAAGTCCCTAAAAAATGCAGCAGAGTCCTTAAATAATGAAGCAAATTCCTTAAATAATGGAGCAGAGTCCTTAAATAATGCAACAAAGTCCTTAAATAATGAAGCAGAATCCTTAAATAATGCAACAAAGTCCTTAAGTAATAATGCAGAGTTCTTAAATACAGCAGCAGAGTCATTAAATAATGCAGCAAAGTCCTTAAATAATGCAGCAGAGTCCTTAAATACCGCAGCAGAGTGCTTAAATAATGCAGCAGAGTCCTTAAATAATGCAGCAGAGTTATTAAATAATGCAGCAGAGTCCTTAAATAATGCAACAAAGTCCCTAAATAATGCAGCAGAGTCCTTAAATAATGAAGCAGAGTCCTTAAATAATGCAGCAAATTCCTTAAATAATGTAGCAGAGTCCTTAAAAATGCAACAAAATCCTTAAATAATGCAGCAGAATCCTTAAATAATGCAACAAAGTCTTTAAATAATGCAGCAGAGGCCTTAAATACTGAAGCAGAGTCCTTAAATATTGCAGCAAAGTACTTAAATAATGCAGCAGAGTCCTTAAATAATGCAACAAAGTCCTTAAATAATGAAGCAGAGTCCTTAGATAATGCAACAAAGTCCTTAAATAATGAAGCAGAATCCTTAAATAATGCAACAAAGTCCTTAAGTAATAATGCAGAGTCCTTAAATACCGCAGCAGAGTCCTTAAATAATGCAGCAAAGTCCTTAAATAATGCAGCAGAGTCCTTAAATACCGCAGCAGAGTGCTTAAATAATGCAGCAGAGTCCTTAAATAATGCAGCAGAGTTATTAAATAATGCAGCAGAGTCCTTAAATAATCCGGCAAATTCCTTAAATAATGCAGCAGAGTCCTTAAATAATGCAACAAAGTCCATAAATAATGCAGCAGAGTCATTAAATAATGCAGCAAAGTCCATAAATAATGCAGCAGAGTCCTTAAATATGGAGCAAATTCCTTAAATACTGCAGCAGAGTCCTTAAATAATGCAACAAAGTTCTAAAATAATGCAGCAGAGTCCTCAAAAGCTTCAGAAGAGTCATTAAATAATGCAGCAGAGTCCTTAAATAATGTAGCAAATTCATTAAATAATGCAGCAGAGACCTTAAATAATGCAACAAAGTCCTTAAATAATGCAGCCGAGTCCTTACATAATGCAACAAATTCCTTAAATAATGCAGCAGAGTCCTTAAATACCGCAGCCGATTACTTAAATAATTCAGCAAAGTCCTTAAATAATGCAGCAGAGTTCTTAAGTGCCACAGCAGAGTCCTTAAATACCGCAGCGGAGTGCTTAAATAATGCAGCAGAGTCCTTAAATAATGCAGCACCGTCCTTAAATAATGCAACAAAGTCTTTAAATAATGCAGCAGAGTCCTTAAATACTGAAGCAGAGTCCTTAAATATTGCAGCAAAGTACTTAAATAATGCAGCAGAGTCCTTAAATAATGCAACAAAGTCCTTAAATAACGAAGCAGAATCCTTAAATAATGCAACAAAGTCCTTAAGTAATAATGCAGAGTCCTTAAATACCGCAGCAGAGTCATTAAATAATGCAGCAAAGTCCTTAAATAATGCAGCAGAGTCCTTAAATACCGGAGCAGAGTGCTTAAATGATGCAGCAGGGTCCTTAAATAATGCAGCAGAGTTATTAAATAATGCAGCAGAGTCCTTAAATAATGGAGCAAATTCCTTAAATAATGCAGCAGAGTCCTTAAATAATGCAACAAAGTCCCTAAAAAATGCAGCAGAGTCCTTAAATAATGAAGCAAATTCCTTAAATAATGTAGCAGAGTCCTTAAATAATGCAACAAAGTCCTTAAATAATGAAGCAGAATCCTTAAATAATGCAACAAAGTCCTTAAGTAATAATGCAGAGTCCTTAAATACAGCAGCAGAGTCATTAAATAATGCAGCAAAGTCCTTAAATAATGCAGCAGAGTCCTTAAATAATACAGCAAATTCCTTAAATAATGCAGCAGAGTCCTTAAATAATGCAAAAAAGTCCCTAAATAATGCAGCAGAGTCCTTACATAATGAAGCAGAGTCCTTAAATAATGCAGCAAATTCCTTAAATAATGTAGCAGAGTCCTTAAAAATGCAACAAAATCCTTAAATAATGCAGCAGAATCCTTAAATAATGCAGCAAAGTCCTTAAATAATGCAGCAGAGTCCTTAAATACTGAAGCAGAGTCCTTAAATAATGCAACAAAGGCCTTAAATAATGCAGCAGAGTCCTTAAGTAATGCAACAGAGTTCTAAAATGCTTCAGCAGAGTCCTTAAATAATGCAGCAGAGTCCTTAAATAATGCAACAAAGTCTTTAAATAATGCAGCAGAGTCCTTAATTACTGAAGCAGAGTCCTTAAATATTGCAGCAAAGTACTTAAATAATGCAGCAGAGTCCTTAAATAATGCAACAAAGTCCTTAAATAATGAAGCAGAGTCCTTAAATAATGCAACAAAGTCCTTAAATAATGAAGCAGAATCCTTAAATAATGCAACAAACTCCTTAAGTAATAATGCAGAGTCCTTAAATACCGCAGCAGAGTCATTAAATAATGCAGCAAAGTCCTTAAATAATGCAGCAGAGTCCTTAAATACCGCAGCAGAGTGCTTAAATAATGCAGCAGAGTCCTTAAATAATGCAGCAGAGTTATTAAATAATGCAGCAGAGTCCTTAAATAATACAGCAAATTCCTTAAATAATGCAGCAGAGTCCTTAAATAATGCAACAAAGTCCATAAATAATGCAGCAGAGTCCTTAAATAATGCAACAAAGTCCTTAAATAACGAAGCAGAATCCTTAAATAATGCAACAAAGTCCTTAAGTAATAATGCAGAGTCCTTAAATACCGCAGCAGAGTCATTAAATAATGCAGCAAAGTCCTTAAATAATGCAGCAGAGTCCTTAAATACCGGAGCAGAGTGCTTAAATGATGCAGCAGGGTCCTTAAATAATGCAGCAGAGTTATTAAATAATGCAGCAGAGTCCTTAAATAATGGAGCAAATTCCTTAAATAATGCAGCAGAGTCCTTAAATAATGCAACAAAGTCCCTAAAAAATGCAGCAGAGTCCTTAAATAATGAAGCAAATTCCTTAAATAATGTAGCAGAGTCCTTAAATAATGCAACAAAGTCCTTAAATAATGAAGCAGAATCCTTAAATAATGCAACAAAGTCCTTAAGTAATAATGCAGAGTCCTTAAATACAGCAGCAGAGTCATTAAATAATGCAGCAAAGTCCTTAAATAATGCAGCAGAGTCCTTAAATAATACAGCAAATTCCTTAAATAATGCAGCAGAGTCCTTAAATAATGCAAAAAAGTCCCTAAATAATGCAGCAGAGTCCTTACATAATGAAGCAGAGTCCTTAAATAATGCAGCAAATTCCTTAAATAATGTAGCAGAGTCCTTAAAAATGCAACAAAATCCTTAAATAATGCAGCAGAATCCTTAAATAATGCAGCAAAGTCCTTAAATAATGCAGCAGAGTCCTTAAATACTGAAGCAGAGTCCTTAAATAATGCAACAAAGGCCTTAAATAATGCAGCAGAGTCCTTAAGTAATGCAACAGAGTTCTAAAATGCTTCAGCAGAGTCCTTAAATAATGCAGCAGAGTCCTTAAATAATGCAACAAAGTCTTTAAATAATGCAGCAGAGTCCTTAATTACTGAAGCAGAGTCCTTAAATATTGCAGCAAAGTACTTAAATAATGCAGCAGAGTCCTTAAATAATGCAACAAAGTCCTTAAATAATGAAGCAGAGTCCTTAAATAATGCAACAAAGTCCTTAAATAATGAAGCAGAATCCTTAAATAATGCAACAAACTCCTTAAGTAATAATGCAGAGTCCTTAAATACCGCAGCAGAGTCATTAAAGAATGCAGCAAAGTCCTTAAATAATGCAGCAGAGTCCTTAAATACCGCAGCAGAGTGCTTAAATAATGCAGCAGAGTCCTTAAATAATGCAGCAGAGTTATTAAATAATGCAGCAGAGTCCTTAAATAATACAGCAAATTCCTTAAATAATGCAGCAGAGTCCTTAAATAATGCAAAAAAGTCCCTAAATAATGCAGCAGAGTCCTTACATAATGAAGCAGAGTCCTTAAATAATGCAGCAAATTCCTTAAATAATGTAGCAGAGTCCTTAAAAATGCAACAAAATCCTTAAATAATGCAGCAGAATCCTTAAATAATGCAGCAAAGTCCTTAAATAATGCAGCAGAGTCCTTAAATACTGAAGCAGAGTCCTTAAATAATGCAACAAAGGCCTTAAATAATGCAGCAGAGTCCTTAAGTAATGCAACAGAGTTCTAAAATGCTTCAGCAGAGTCCTTAAATAATGCAGCAGAGTCCTTAAATAATGCAACAAAGTCTTTAAATAATGCAGCAGAGTCCTTAATTACTGAAGCAGAGTCCTTAAATATTGCAGCAAAGTACTTAAATAATGCAGCAGAGTCCTTAAATAATGCAACAAAGTCCTTAAATAATGAAGCAGAGTCCTTAAATAATGCAACAAAGTCCTTAAATAATGAAGCAGAATCCTTAAATAATGCAACAAACTCCTTAAGTAATAATGCAGAGTCCTTAAATACCGCAGCAGAGTCATTAAATAATGCAGCAAAGTCCTTAAATAATGCAGCAGAGTCCTTAAATACCGCAGCAGAGTGCTTAAATAATGCAGCAGAGTCCTTAAATAATGCAGCAGAGTTATTAAATAATGCAGCAGAGTCCTTAAATAATGCGGCAAATTCCTTAAATAATGCAGCAGAGTCCTTAAATAATGCAACAAAGTCCATAAATAATGCAGCAGAGTCATTAAATAATGCAGCAAAGTCCATAAATAATGCAGCAGAGTCCTTAAATATGGAGCAAATTCCTTAAATACTGCAGCAGAGTCCTTAAATAATGCAACACAGTTCTAAAACAATGCAGCAGAGTCCTCAAAAGCTTCAGAAGAGTCATTAAATAATGCAGCAGAGTCCTTAAATAATGTAGCAAATTCATTAAATAATGCAGCAGAGACCTTAAATAATGCAACAAAGTCCTTAAATAATGCAGCCGAGTCCTTACATAATGCAACAAATTCCTTAAATAATGCAGCAGAGTCCTTAAATACCGCAGCCGATTACTTAAATAATTCAGCAAAGTCCTTAAATAATGCAGCAGAGTTCTTAAGTGCCACAGCAGAGTCCTTAAATACCGCAGCGGAGTGCTTAAATAATGCAGCAGAGTCCTTAAATAATGCAGCACCGTCCTTAAATAATGCAACAAAGTCTTTAAATAATGCAGCAGAGTCCTTAAATACTGAAGCAGAGTCCTTAAATATTGCAGCAAAGTACTTAAATAATGCAGCAGAGTCCTTAAATAATGCAACAAAGTCCTTAAATAACGAAGCAGAATCCTTAAATAATGCAACAAAGTCCTTAAGTAATAATGCAGAGTCCTTAAATACCGCAGCAGAGTCATTAAATAATGCAGCAAAGTCCTTAAATAATGAAGCAGAGTCCTTAAATACCGGAGCAGAGTGCTTAAATGATGCAGCAGGGTCCTTAAATAATGCAGCAGAGTTATTAAATAATGCAGCAGAGTCCTTAAATAATGCAGCAAATTCCTTAAATAATGCAGCAGAGTCCTTAAATAATGCAACAAAGTCCCTAAAAAATGCAGCAGAGTCCTTAAATAATGAATCAAATTCCTTAAATAATGTAGCAGAGTCCTTAAATAATGCAACAAAGTCCTTAAATAATGAAGCAGAATCCTTAAATAATGCAACAAAGTCCTTAAGTAATAATGCAGAGTTCTTAAATACAGCAGCAGAGTCATTAAATAATGCAGCAAAGTCCTTAAATAATGCAGCAGAGTCCTTAAATACCGCAGCAGAGTGCTTAAATAATGCAGCAGAGTCCTTAAATAATGCAGCAGAGTTATTAAATAATGCAGCAGAGTCCTTAAATAATGCAACAAAGTCCCTAAATAATGCAGCAGAGTCCTTAAATAATGAAGCAGAGTCCTTAAATAATGCAGCAAATTCCTTAAATAATGTAGCAGAGTCCTTAAAAATGCAACAAAATCCTTAAATAATGCAGCAGAATCCTTAAATAATGCAACAAAGTCTTTAAATAATGCAGCAGAGGCCTTAAATACTGAAGCAGAGTCCTTAAATATTGCAGCAAAGTACTTAAATAATGCAGCAGAGTCCTTAAATAATGCAACAAAGTCCTTAAATAATGAAGCAGAGTCCTTAGATAATGCAACAAAGTCCTTAAATAATGAAGCAGAATCCTTAAATAATGCAACAAAGTCCTTAAGTAATAATGCAGAGTCCTTAAATACCGCAGCAGAGTCCTTAAATAATGCAGCAAAGTCCTTAAATAATGCAGCAGAGTCCTTAAATACCGCAGCAGAGTGCTTAAATAATGCAGCAGAGTCCTTAAATAATGCAGCAGAGTCCTTAAATAATCCGGCAAATTCCTTAAATAATGCAGCAGAGTCCTTAAATAATGCAACAAAGTCCATAAATAATGCAGCAGAGTCATTAAATAATGCAGCAAAGTCCATAAATAATGCAGCAGAGTCCTTAAATATGGAGCAAATTCCTTAAATACTGCAGCAGAGTCCTTAAATAATGCAACAAAGTTCTAAAATAATGCAGCAGAGTCCTCAAAAGCTTCAGAAGAGTCATTAAATAATGCAGCAGAGTCCTTAAATAATGTAGCAAATTCATTAAATAATGCAGCAGAGACCTTAAATAATGCAACAAAGTCCTTAAATAATGCAGCCGAGTCCTTACATAATGCAACAAATTCCTTAAATAATGCAGCAGAGTCCTTAAATACCGCAGCCGATTACTTAAATAATTCAGCAAAGTCCTTAAATAATGCAGCAGAGTTCTTAAGTGCCACAGCAGAGTCCTTAAATACCGCAGCGGAGTGCTTAAATAATGCAGCAGAGTCCTTAAATAATGCAGCACCGTCCTTAAATAATGCAACAAAGTCTTTAAATAATGCAGCAGAGTCCTTAAATACTGAAGCAGAGTCCTTAAATATTGCAGCAAAGTACTTAAATAATGCAGCAGAGTCCTTAAATAATGCAACAAAGTCCTTAAATAACGAAGCAGAATCCTTAAATAATGCAACAAAGTCCTTAAGTAATAATGCAGAGTCCTTAAATACCGCAGCAGAGTCATTAAATAATGCAGCAAAGTCCTTAAATAATGCAGCAGAGTCCTTAAATACCGGAGCAGAGTGCTTAAATGATGCAGCAGGGTCCTTAAATAATGCAGCAGAGTTATTAAATAATGCAGCAGAGTCCTTAAATAATGGAGCAAATTCCTTAAATAATGCAGCAGAGTCCTTAAATAATGCAACAAAGTCCCTAAAAAATGCAGCAGAGTCCTTAAATAATGAAGCTAATTCCTTAAATAATGTAGCAGAGTCCTTAAATAATGCAACAAAGTCCTTAAATAATGAAGCAGAATCCTTAAATAATGCAACAAAGTCCTTAAGTAATAATGCAGAGTCCTTAAATACAGCAGCAGAGTCATTAAATAATGCAGCAAAGTCCTTAAATAATGCAGCAGAGTCCTTAAATACCGCAGCAGAGTGCTTAAATAATGCAGCAGAGTCCTTAAATAATGCAGCAGAGTTATTAAATAATGCAGCAGAGTCCTTAAATAATACAGCAAATTCCTTAAATAATGCAGCAGAGTCCTTAAATAATGCAAAAAAGTCCCTAAATAATGCAGCAGAGTCCTTACATAATGAAGCAGAGTCCTTAAATAATGCAGCAAATTCCTTAAATAATGTAGCAGAGTCCTTAAAAATGCAACAAAATCCTTAAATAATGCAGCAGAATCCTTAAATAATGCAGCAAAGTCCTTAAATAATGCAGCAGAGTCCTTAAATACTGAAGCAGAGTCCTTAAATAATGCAACAAAGGCCTTAAATAATGCAGCAGAGTCCTTAAGTAATGCAACAGAGTTCTAAAATGCTTCAGCAGAGTCCTTAAATAATGCAGCAGAGTCCTTAAATAATGCAACAAAGTCTTTAAATAATGCAGCAGAGTCCTTAATTACTGAAGCAGAGTCCTTAAATATTGCAGCAAAGTACTTAAATAATGCAGCAGAGTCCTTAAATAATGCAACAAAGTCCTTAAATAATGAAGCAGAGTCCTTAAATAATGCAACAAAGTCCTTAAATAATGAAGCAGAATCCTTAAATAATGCAACAAACTCCTTAAGTAATAATGCAGAGTCCTTAAATACCGCAGCAGAGTCATTAAATAATGCAGCAAAGTCCTTAAATAATGCAGCAGAGTCCTTAAATACCGCAGCAGAGTGCTTAAATAATGCAGCAGAGTCCTTAAATAATGCAGCAGAGTTATTAAATAATGCAGCAGAGTCCTTAAATAATGCGGCAAATTCCTTAAATAATGCAGCAGAGTCCTTAAATAATGCAACAAAGTCCATAAATAATGCAGCAGAGTCATTAAATAATGCAGCAAAGTCCATAAATAATGCAGCAGAGTCCTTAAATATGGAGCAAATTCCTTAAATACTGCAGCAGAGTCCTTAAATAATGCAACAAAGTTCTAAAACAATGCAGCAGAGTCCTCAAAAGCTTCAGAAGAGTCATTAAATAATGCAGCAGAGTCCTTAAATAATGTAGCAAATTCATTAAATAATGCAGCAGAGACCTTAAATAATGCAACAAAGTCCTTAAATAATGCAGCCGAGTCCTTACATAATGCAACAAATTCCTTAAATAATGCAGCAGAGTCCTTAAATACCGCAGCCGATTACTTAAATAATTCAGCAAAGTCCTTAAATAATGCAGCAGAGTTCTTAAGTGCCACAGCAGAGTCCTTAAATACCGCAGCGGAGTGCTTAAATAATGCAGCAGAGTCCTTAAATAATGCAGCACCGTCCTTAAATAATGCAACAAAGTCTTTAAATAATGCAGCAGAGTCCTTAAATACTGAAGCAGAGTCCTTAAATATTGCAGCAAAGTACTTAAATAATGCAGCAGAGTCCTTAAATAATGCAACAAAGTCCTTAAATAACGAAGCAGAATCCTTAAATAATGCAACAAAGTCCTTAAGTAATAATGCAGAGTCCTTAAATACCGCAGCAGAGTCATTAAATAATGCAGCAAAGTCCTTAAATAATGCAGCAGAGTCCTTAAATACCGGAGCAGAGTGCTTAAATGATGCAGCAGGGTCCTTAAATAATGCAGCAGAGTTATTAAATAATGCAGCAGAGTCCTTAAATAATGGAGCAAATTCCTTAAATAATGCAGCAGAGTCCTTAAATAATGCAACAAAGTCCCTAAAAAATGCAGCAGAGTCCTTAAATAATGAAGCAAATTCCTTAAATAATGTAGCAGAGTCCTTAAATAATGCAACAAAGTCCTTAAATAATGAAGCAGAATCCTTAAATAATGCAACAAAGTCCTTAAGTAATAATGCAGAGTCCTTAAATACAGCAGCAGAGTCATTAAATAATGCAGCAAAGTCCTTAAATAATGCAGCAGAGTCCTTAAATACCGCAGCAGAGTGCTTAAATAATGCAGCAGAGTCCTTAAATAATGCAGCAGAGTTATTAAATAATGCAGCAGAGTCCTTAAATAATACAGCAAATTCCTTAAATAATGCAGCAGAGTCCTTAAATAATGCAACAAAGTCCCTAAATAATGCAGCAGAGTCCTTACATAATGAAGCAGAGTCCTTAAATAATGCAGCAAATTCCTTAAATAATGTAGCAGAGTCCTTAAAAATGCAACAAAATCCTTAAATAATGCAGCAGAATCCTTAAATAATGCAGCAAAGTCCTTAAATAATGCAGCAGAGTCCTTAAATACTGAAGCAGAGTCCTTAAATAATGCAACAAAGGCCTTAAATAATGCAGCAGAGTCCTTAAGTAATGCAACAGAGTTCTAAAATGCTTCAGCAGAGTCCTGAAATAATGCAGCAGAGTCCTTAAATAATGCAACAAAGTCTTTAAATAATGCAGCAGAGTCCTTAATTACTGAAGCAGAGTCCTTAAATATTGCAGCAAAGTACTTAAATAATGCAGCAGAGTCCTTAAATAATGCAACAAAGTCCTTAAATAATGAAGCAGAGTCCTTAAATAATGCAACAAAGTCCTTAAATAATGAAGCAGAATCCTTAAATAATGCAACAAACTCCTTAAGTAATAATGCAGAGTCCTTAAATACCGCAGCAGAGTCATTAAATAATGCAGCAAAGTCCTTAAATAATGCAGCAGAGTCCTTAAATACCGCAGCAGAGTGCTTAAATAATGCAGCAGAGTCCTTAAATAATGCAGCAGAGTTATTAAATAATGCAGCAGAGTCCTTAAATAATGCGGCAAATTCCTTAAATAATGCAGCAGAGTCCTTAAATAATGCAACAAAGTCCATAAATAATGCAGCAGAGTCATTAAATAATGCAGCAAAGTCCATAAATAATGCAGCAGAGTCCTTAAATATGGAGCAAATTCCTTAAATACTGCAGCAGAGTCCTTAAATAATGCAACAAAGTTCTAAAACAATGCAGCAGAGTCCTCAAAAGCTTCAGAAGAGTCATTAAATAATGCAGCAGAGTCCTTAAATAATGTAGCAAATTCATTAAATAATGCAGCAGAGACCTTAAATAATGCAACAAAGTCCTTAAATAATGCAGCCGAGTCCTTACATAATGCAACAAATTCCTTAAATAATGCAGCAGAGTCCTTAAATACCGCAGCCGATTACTTAAATAATTCAGCAATGTCCTTAAATAATGCAGCAGAGTTCTTAAGTGCCACAGCAGAGTCCTTAAATACCGCAGCTGAGTGCTTAAATAATGCAGCAGAGTCCTTAAATAATGCAGCACCGTCCTTAAATAATGCAACAAAGTCTTTAAATAATGCAGCAGAGTCCTTAAATAATGCAACAAAGTCCTTAAATAATGATGCAGAGTCCTTAAATAATTAAACAAAGTCCTTAAATAATGAAGCAGAATCCTTAAATAATGCAACAAAGTCCTTAAGTAATAATGCAGAGTCCTTAAATACCACAGCAGAGTCATTAAATAATGCAGCAAAGTCCTTAAATAATGCAGCAGAGTCCTTAAATACCGCAGCAGAGTGCTTAAATAATGCAGCACCGTCCTTAAATAATGCAACAAAGTCTTTAAATAATGCAGCACAGTCCTTAAATAATGCAACAAAGTCCTTAAATAATGAAGCAGAATCCTTAAATAATGCAACAAAGTCCTTAAGTAATAATGCAGAGCCCTTAAATACAGCAGCAGAGTCATTAAATAATGAAGCAAAGTCCTTAAATAATGCAGCAGAGTCCTTAAATACCGCAGCAGAGTGCTTAAATAATGCAGCAGAGTCCTTAAATAATGCAGCAGAGTTATTAAATAATGCAGCAGAGTCCTTAAATAAAGCAGCAAATTCCTTAAATAATGCAGCAGAGTCCTTAAATAATGCAACAAAGTCCCTAAATAATGTAGCAGAGTCCTTAAATAATGAAGCAGAGTCCTTAAATAATGCAGCAAATTCCTTAAATAATGTAGCAGAGTCCTTAAAAAATGCAACAAAATCCTTAAATAATGCAGCAGAATCCTTAAATAATGCAGCAAAGTCCTTAAATAATGCAGCAGAGTCCTTAAATACTGAAGCAGAGTCCTTAAGTAATGCAACAAAGGCCTTAAATAATGCAGCAGAGTCCTTAAGTAATGCAACAGAGTTCTAAAATGCTTCAGCAGAGTCCTTAAATAATGCAGCAGAGTCCTTAAATAATGCAACAAAGTCTTTAAATAATGCAGCAGAGTCCTTAATTACTGAAGCAGAGTCCTTAAATATTGCAGCAAAGTACTTAAATAATGCAGCAGAGTCCTTAAATAATGCAACAACGTCCTTAAATAATGAAGCAGAGTCCTTAAATAAAGCAACAAAGTCCTTAAATAATGAAGCAGAATCCTTAAATAATGCAAAAAACTCCTTAAGTAATAATGCAGAGTCCTTAAATACCGCAGCAGAGTCATTAAATAATGCAGCAAAGTCCTTAAATAATGCAGCAGAGTCCTTAAATACCGCAGCAGAGTGCTTAAATAATGCAGCAGAGTCCTTAAATAATGCAGCAGAGTTATTAAATAATGCAGCAGAGTCCTTAAATAATGCGGCAAATTCCTTAAATAATGCAGCAGAGTCCTTAAATAATGCAACAAAGTCCATAAATAATGCAGCAGAGTCATTAAATAATGCAGCAAAGTCCATAAATAATGCAGCAGAGTCCTTAAATATGGAGCAAATTCCTTAAATACTGCAGCAGAGTCCTTAAATAATGCAACAAAGTTCTAAAACAATGCAGCAGAGTCCTCAAAAGCTTCAGAAGAGTCATTAAATAATGCAGCAGAGTCCTTAAATAATGTAGCAAATTCATTAAATAATGCAGCAGAGACCTTAAATAATGCAACAAAGTCCTTAAATAATGCAGCCGAGTCCTTACATAATGCAACAAATTCCTTAAATAATGCAGCAGAGTCCTTAAATACCGCAGCCGATTACTTAAATAATTCAGCAATGTCCTTAAATAATGCAGCAGAGTTCTTAAGTGCCACAGCAGAGTCCTTAAATACCGCAGCGGAGTGCTTAAATAATGCAGCAGAGTCCTTAAATAATGCAGCACCGTCCTTAAATAATGCAACAAAGTCTTTAAATAATGCAGCAGAGTCCTTAAATACTGAAGCAGAGTCCTTAAATATTGCAGCAAAGTACTTAAATAATGCAGCAGAGTCCTTAAATAATGCAACAAAGTCCTTAAATAATGAAGCAGAATCCTTAAATAATGCAACAAAGTCCTTAAGTAATAATGCAGAGTCCTTAAATACCGCAGCAGAGTCATTAAATAATGCAGCAAAGTCCTTAAATAATGCAGCAGAGTCCTTAAATACCGGAGCAGAGTGCTTAAATCATGCAGCAGGGTCCTTAAATGATGCAGCAGAGTTATTAAATAATGCAGCAGAGTCCTTAAATAATGCAGCAAATTCCTTAAATATTGCAGCAGAGTCCTTAAATAATGCAACAAAGTCCCTAAAAAATGCAGCAGAGTCCTTAAATAATGAAGCAAATTCCTTAAATAATGTAGCAGAGTCCTTAAATAATGAAAAAAGTCCTTAAATAATGAAGCAGAATTCTTAAATAATGCAACAAAGTCCTTAAGTAATAATGCAGAGTCCTTAAATACAGCAGCAGTCATTAAATAATGCAGCAAAGTCCTTAAATAATACAGCAGAATCCTTAAATACCGCAGCAGAGTGCTTAAATAATGCAGCAGAGTCCTTAAATAATGCAGCAGAGTTATTAAATAATGCAGCAGAGTCCTTAAATAATACAGCAAATTCCTTAAATAATGCAGCAGAGTCCTTAAATAATGCAACAAAGTCCCTAAATAATGCAGCAGAGTCCTTAAATAATGAAGCAGAGTCCTTAAATAATGCAGCAAATTCCTTAAATAATGTAGCAGAGTCCTTAAAAAATGCAACAAAATCCTTAAATAATGCAGCAGAATCCTTAAATAATGCAGCAAAGTCCTTAAATAATGCAGCAGAGTCCTTAAATACTAAAGCAGAGTCCTTAAAAAATGCAACAAAGGCCTTAAATAAAGCAGCAGAGTCATTAAGTAATGCAACAGAGTTCTAAAATGCTTCAGCAGAGTCCTTAAATAATGCAGCAGAGTCCTTAAATAATGCAACAAAGTCTTTAAATGATGCAGCAGAGTCCTTAAATACTGAAGCAGAGTCCTTAAATATTGCAGCAAAGTACTTAAATAATGAAGCAGAGTCCTTAAATAATGCAACAAAGTCCTTAAATAATGAAGCAGAGTCCTTAAATAAAGCAACAAAGTCCTTAAATAATGAAGCAGAATCCTTAAATAATGCAACAAAGTCCTTAAGTAATAATGCAGAGTCCTTAAATACCGCAGCAGAGTCATTAAATAATGCAGCAAAGTCCTTAAATAATGCAGCAGAGTCCTTAAATAATGCAACAAAGTCCATAAATAATGCAGCAGAGTCATTAAATAATGCAGCAAAGTCCATAAATAATGCAGCAGAGTCCTTAAATATGGAGCAAATTCCTTAAATACTGCAGCAGAGTCCTTAAATAATGCAACAAAGTTCTAAAATAATGCAGCAGAGTCCTCAAAAGCTTCAGAAGAGTCATTAAATAATGCAGCAGAGTCCTTAAATAATGTAGCAAATTCATTAAATAATGCAGCAGAGACCTTAAATAATGCAACAAAGTCCTTAAATAATGCAGCCGAGTCCTTACATAATGCAACAAATTCCTTAAATAATGCAGCAGAGTCCTTAAATACCGCAGCCGATTACTTAAATAATTCAGCAAAGTCCTTAAATAATGCAGCAGAGTTCTTAAGTGCCACAGCAGAGTCCTTAAATACCGCAGCGGAGTGCTTAAATAATGCAGCAGAGTCCTTAAATAATGCAGCACCGTCCTTAAATAATGCAACAAAGTCTTTAAATAATGCAGCAGAGTCCTTAAATACTGAAGCAGAGTCCTTAAATATTGCAGCAAAGTACTTAAATAATGCAGCAGAGTCCTTAAATAATGCAACAAAGTCCTTAAATAATGAAGCAGAATCCTTAAATAATGCAACAAAGTCCTTAAGTAATAATGCAGAGTCCTTAAATACCGCAGCAGAGTCATTAAATAATGCAGCAAAGTCCTTAAATAATGAAGCAGAGTCCTTAAATACCGGAGCAGAGTGCTTAAATGATGCAGCAGGGTCCTTAAATAATGCAGCAGAGTTATTAAATAATGCAGCAGAGTCCTTAAATAATGCAGCAAATTCCTTAAATAATGCAGCAGAGTCCTTAAATAATGCAACAAAGTCCCTAAAAAATGCAGCAGAGTCCTTAAATAATGAAGCAAATTCCTTAAATAATGTAGCAGAGTCCTTAAATAATGCAACAAAGTCCTTAAATAATGAAGCAGAATCCTTAAATAATGCAACAAAGTCCTTAAGTAATAATGCAGAGTTCTTAAATACAGCAGCAGAGTCATTAAATAATGCAGCAAAGTCCTTAAATAATGCAGCAGAGTCCTTAAATACCGCAGCAGAGTGCTTAAATAATGCAGCAGAGTCCTTAAATAATGCAGCAGAGTTATTAAATAATGCAGCAGAGTCCTTAAATAATACAGCAAATTCCTTAAATAATGCAGCAGAGTCCTTAAATAATGCAAAAAAGTCCCTAAATAATGCAGCAGAGTCCTTAAATAATGAAGCAGAGTCCTTAAATAATGCAGCAAATTCCTTAAATAATGTAGCAGAGTCCTTAAAAATGCAACAAAATCCTTAAATAATGCAGCAGAATCCTTAAATAATGCAACAAAGTCTTTAAATAATGCAGCAGAGGCCTTAAATACTGAAGCAGAGTCCTTAAATATTGCAGAAAAGTACTTAAATAATGCAGCAGAGTCCTTAAATAATGCAACAAAGTCCTTAAATAATGAAGCAGAGTCCTTAAATAATGCAACAAAGTCCTTAAATAATGAAGCAGAATCCTTAAATAATGCAACAAAGTCCTTAAGTAATAATGCAGAGTCCTTAAATACCGCAGCAGAGTCCTTAAATAATGCAGCAAAGTCCTTAAATAATGCAGCAGAGTCCTTAAATACCGCAGCAGAGTGCTTAAATAATGCAGCAGAGTCCTTAAATAATGCAGCAGAGTTATTAAATAATGCAGCAGAGTCCTTAAATAATCCGGCAAATTCCTTAAATAATGCAGCAGAGTCCTTAAATAATGCAACAAAGTCCATAAATAATGCAGCAGAGTCATTAAATAATGCAGCAAAGTCCATAAATAATGCAGCAGAGTCCTTAAATATGGAGCAAATTCCTTAAATACTGCAGCAGAGTCCTTAAATAATGCAACAAAGTTCTAAAATAATGCAGCAGAGTCCTCAAAAGCTTCAGAAGAGTCATTAAATAATGCAGCAGAGTCCTTAAATAATGTAGCAAATTCATTAAATAATGCAGCAGAGACCTTAAATAATGCAACAAAGTCCTTAAATAATGCAGCCGAGTCCTTACATAATGCAACAAATTCCTTAAATAATGCAGCAGAGTCCTTAAATACCGCAGCCGATTACTTAAATAATTCAGCAAAGTCCTTAAATAATGCAGCAGAGTTCTTAAGTGCCACAGCAGAGTCCTTAAATACCGCAGCGGAGTGCTTAAATAATGCAGCAGAGTCCTTAAATAATGCAGCACCGTCCTTAAATAATGCAACAAAGTCTTTAAATAATGCAGCAGAGTCCTTAAATACTGAAGCAGAGTCCTTAAATATTGCAGCAAAGTACTTAAATAATGCAGCAGAGTCCTTAAATAATGCAACAAAGTCCTTAAATAACGAAGCAGAATCCTTAAATAATGCAACAAAGTCCTTAAGTAATAATGCAGAGTCCTTAAATACCGCAGCAGAGTCATTAAATAATGCAGCAGAGTTATTAAATAATGCAGCAGAGTCCTTAAATAATGGAGCAAATTCCTTAAATAATGCAGCAGAGTCCTTAAATAATGCAACAAAGTCCCTAAAAAATGCAGCAGAGTCCTTAAATAATGAAGCAAATTCCTTAAATAATGTAGCAGAGTCTTTAAATAATGCAACAAAGTCCTTAAATAATGAAGCAGAATCCTTAAATAATGCAACAAAGTCCTTAAGTAATAATGCAGAGTCCTTAAATACAGCAGCAGAGTCATTAAATAATGCAGCAAAGTCCTTAAATAATGCAGCAGAGTCCTTAAATACCGCAGCAGAGTGCTTAAATAATGCAGCAGAGTCCTTAAATAATGCAGCAGAGTTATTAAATAATGCAGCAGAGTCCTTAAATAATACAGCAAATTCCTTAAATAATGCAGCAGAGTCCTTAAATAATGCAACAAAGTCCCTAAATAATGCAGCAGAGTCCTTACATAATGAAGCAGAGTCCTTAAATAATGCAGCAAATTCCTTAAATAATGTAGCAGAGTCCTTAAAAATGCAACAAAATCCTTAAATAATGCAGCAGAATCCTTAAATAATGCAGCAAAGTCCTTAAATAATGCAGCAGAGTCCTTAAATACTGAAGCAGAGTCCTTAAATAATGCAACAAAGGCCTTAAATAAAGCAGCAGAGTCCTTAAGTAATGCAACAGAGTTCTAAAATGCTTCAGCAGAGTCCTTAAATAATGCAGCAGAGTCCTTAAATAATGCAACAAAGTCTTTAAATAATGCAGCAGAGTCCTTAAATACTGAAGCAGAGTCCTTAAATATTGCAGCAAAGTACTTAAATAATGCAGCAGAGTACTAAAATGCTTCAGCAGAGTCCTTAAATAATGCAGCAGAGTCCTTAAATAATGCAACAAAGTCTTTAAATAATGCAACAAAGTCCTTAAATAATGAAGCAGAATCCTTAAATAATGCAACAAAGTCCTTAAGTAATAATGCAGAGTCCTTAAATACCGCAGCAGAGTCATTAAATAATGCAGCAAAGTCCTTAAATAATGCAGCAGAGTCCTTAAATACCGCAGCAGAGTGCTTAAATAATGCAGCACCGTCCTTAAATAATGCAACAAAGTCTTTAAATAATGCAGCAGAGTCCTTAAATAATGCAACAAAGTCCTTAAATAATGAAGCAGAATCCTTAAATAATGCAACAAAGTCCTTAAATAATGCAGCCGAGTCCTTACATAATGCAACAAATTCCTTAAATAATGCAGCAGAGTCCTTAAATACCGCAGCCGATTACTTCAATAATTCAGCAAAGCCCTTAAATAATGCAGCAGAGTCCTTAAATACCGCAGCCGATTACATCAATAATTCAGCAAAGCCCTTAAATAATGCAGCAGAGTTCTTAAGTGCCACAGCAGAGTCCTTAAATACCGCAGCGGAGTGCTTAAATAATGCAGCAGAGTCCTTAAATAATGCAGCACCATCCTTAAATAATGCAACAAAGTATTTAAATAATGCAGCAGAGTCCTTAAATACTGAAGCAGAGTCCTTAAATATTGCAGCAAAGTACTTAAATAATGCAGCAGAGTCCTTAAATAATGCAACAAAGTCCTTAAATAATGATGCAGAGTCCTTAAATAATTAAACAAAGTCCTTAAATAATGAAGCAGAATCCTTAAATAATGCAACAAAGTCCTTAAGTAATAATGCAGAGTCCTTAAATACCACAGCAGAGTCATTAAATAATGCAGCAAAGTCCTTAAATAATGCAGCAGAGTCCTTAAATACCGCAGCAGAGTGCTTAAATAATGCAGCACCGTCCTTAAATAATGCAACAAAGTCTTTAAATAATGCAGCACAGTCCTTAAATAATGCAACAAAGTCCTTAAATAATGAAGCAGAATCCTTAAATAATGCAACAAAGTCCTTAAGTAATAATGCAGAGCCCTTAAATACAGCAGCAGAGTCATTAAATAATGAAGCAAAGTCCTTAAATAATGCAGCAGAGTCCTTAAATACCGCAGCAGAGTGCTTAAATAATGCAGCAGAGTCCTTAAATAATGCAGCAGAGTTATTAAATAATGCAGCAGAGTCCTTAAATAAAGCAGCAAATTCCTTAAATAATGCAGCAGAGTCCTTAAATAATGCAACAAAGTCCCTAAATAATGTAGCAGAGTCCTTAAATAATGAAGCAGAGTCCTTAAATAATGCAGCAAATTCCTTAAATAATGTAGCAGAGTCCTTAAAAAATGCAACAAAATCCTTAAATAATGCAGCAGAATCCTTAAATAATGCAGCAAAGTCCTTAAATAATGCAGCAGAGTCCTTAAATACTGAAGCAGAGTCCTTAAATAATGCAACAAAGGCCTTAAATAATGCAGCAGAGTCCTTAAGTAATGCAACAGAGTTCTAAAATGCTTCAGCAGAGTCCTTAAATAATGCAGCAGAGTCCTTAAATAATGCAACAAAGTCTTTAAATAATGCAGCAGAGTCCTTAATTACTGAAGCAGAGTCCTTAAATATTGCAGCAAAGTACTTAAATAATGCAGCAGAGTCCTTAAATAATGCAACAAAGTCCTTAAATAATGAAGCAGAGTCCTTAAATAAAGCAACAAAGTCCTTAAATAATGAAGCAGAATCCTTAAATAATGCAACAAACTCCTTAAGTAATAATGCAGAGTCCTTAAATACCGCAGCAGAGTCATTAAATAATGCAGCAAAGTCCTTAAATAATGCAGCAGAGTCCTTAAATACCGCAGCAGAGTGCTTAAATAATGCAGCAGAGTCCTTAAATAATGCAGCAGAGTTATTAAATAATGCAGCAGAGTCCTTAAATAATGCGGCAAATTCCTTAAATAATGCAGCAGAGTCCTTAAATAATGCAAGAAAGTCCATAAATAATGCAGCAGAGTCATTAAATAATGCAGCAAAGTCCATAAATAATGCAGCAGAGTCCTTAAATATGGAGCAAATTCCTTAAATACTGCAGCAGAGTCCTTAAATAATGCAACAAAGTTCTAAAACAATGCAGCAGAGTTATTAAATAATGCAGCAGAGTCCTTAAATAATACAGCAAATTCCTTAAATAATGCAGCAGAGTCCTTAAATAATGCAACAAAGTCCCTAAATAATGCAGCAGAGTCCTTAAATAATGAAGCAGAGTCCTTAAATAATGCAGCAAATTCCTTAAATAATGTAGCAGAGTCCTTAAAAAATGCAACAAAATCCTTAAATAATGCAGCAGAATCCTTAAATAATGCAGCAAAGTCCTTAAATAATGCAGCAGAGTCCTTAAATACTAAAGCAGAGTCCTTAAAAAATGCAACAAAGGCCTTAAATAAAGCAGCAGAGTCCTTAAGTAATGCAACAGAGTTCTAAAATGCTTCAGCAGAGTCCTTAAATAATGCAGCAGAGTCCTTAAATAATGCAACAAAGTCTTTAAATAATGCAGCAGAGTCCTTAAATACTGAAGCAGAGTCCTTAAATATTGCAGCAAAGTACTTAAATAATGCAGCAGAGTCCTTAAATAATGCAACAAAGTCCTTAAATAATGAAGCAGAGTCCTTAAATAAAGCAACAAAGTCCTTAAATAATGAAGCAGAATCCTTAAATAATGCAACAAAGTCCTTAAGTAATAATGCAGAGTCCTTAAATACCGCAGCAGAGTCATTAAATAATGCAGCAAAGTCCTTAAATAATGCAGCAGAGTCCTTAAATAATGCAACAAATCCATAAATAATGCAGCAGAGTCATTAAATAATGCAGCAAAGTCCATAAATAATGCAGCAGAGTCCTTAAATATGGAGCAAATTCCTTAAATACTGCAGCAGAGTCCTTAAATAATGCAACAAAGTTCTAAAATAATGCAGCAGAGTCCTCAAAAGCTTCAGAAGAGTCATTAAATAATGCAGCAGAGTCCTTAAATAATGTAGCAAATTCATTAAATAATGCAGCAGAGACCTTAAATAATGCAACAAAGTCCTTAAATAATGCAGCCGAGTCCTTACATAATGCAACAAATTCCTTAAATAATGCAGCAGAGTCCTTAAATACCGCAGCCGATTACTTAAATAATTCAGCAAAGTCCTTAAATAATGCAGCAGAGTTCTTAAGTGCCACAGCAGAGTCCTTAAATACCGCAGCGGAGTGCTTAAATAATGCAGCAGAGTCCTTAAATAATGCAGCACCGTCCTTAAATAATGCAACAAAGTCTTTAAATAATGCAGCAGAGTCCTTAAATACTGAAGCAGAGTCCTTAAATATTGCAGCAAAGTACTTAAATAATGCAGCAGAGTCCTTAAATAATGCAACAAAGTCCTTAAATAATGAAGCAGAATCCTTAAATAATGCAACAAAGTCCTTAAGTAATAATGCAGAGTCCTTAAATACCGCAGCAGAGTCATTAAATAATGCAGCAAAGTCCTTAAATAATGAAGCAGAGTCCTTAAATACCGGAGCAGAGTGCTTAAATGATGCAGCAGGGTCCTTAAATAATGCAGCAGAGTTATTAAATAATGCAGCAGAGTCCTTAAATAATGCAGCAAATTCCTTAAATAATGCAGCAGAGTCCTTAAATAATGCAACAAAGTCCCTAAAAAATGCAGCAGAGTCCTTAAATAATGAAGCAAATTCCTTAAATAATGTAGCAGAGTCCTTAAATAATGCAACAAAGTCCTTAAATAATGAAGCAGAATCCTTAAATAATGCAACAAAGTCCTTAAGTAATAATGCAGAGTTCTTAAATACAGCAGCAGAGTCATTAAATAATGCAGCAAAGTCCTTAAATAATGCAGCAGAGTCCTTAAATACCGCAGCAGAGTGCTTAAATAATGCAGCAGAGTCCTTAAATAATGCAGCAGAGTTATTAAATAATGCAGCAGAGTCCTTAAATAATACAGCAAATTCCTTAAATAATGCAGCAGAGTCCTTAAATAATGCAAAAAAGTCCCTAAATAATGCAGCAGAGTCCTTAAATAATGAAGCAGAGTCCTTAAATAATGCAGCAAATTCCTTAAATAATGTAGCAGAGTCCTTAAAAATGCAACAAAATCCTTAAATAATTCAGCAGAATCCTTAAATAATGCAACAAAGTCTTTAAATAATGCAGCAGAGGCCTTAAATACTGAAGCAGAGTCCTTAAATATTGCAGCAAAGTACTTAAATAATGCAGCAGAGTCCTTAAATAATGCAACAAAGTCCTTAAATAATGAAGCAGAGTCCTTAAATAATGCAACAAAGTCCTTAAATAATGAAGCAGAATCCTTAAATAATGCAACAAAGTCCTTAAGTAATAATGCAGAGTCCTTAAATACCGCAGCAGAGTCCTTAAATAATGCAGCAAAGTCCTTAAATAATGCAGCAGAGTCCTTAAATACCGCAGCAGAGTGCTTAAATAATGCAGCAGAGTCCTTAAATAATGCAGCAGAGTTATTAAATAATGCAGCAGAGTCCTTAAATAATCCGGCAAATTCCTTAAATAATGCAGCAGAGTCCTTAAATAATGCAACAAAGTCCATAAATAATGCAGCAGAGTCATTAAATAATGCAGCAAAGTCCATAAATAATGCAGCAGAGTCCTTAAATATGGAGCAAATTCCTTAAATACTGCAGCAGAGTCCTTAAATAATGCAACAAAGTTCTAAAATAATGCAGCAGAGTCCTCAAAAGCTTCAGAAGAGTCATTAAATAATGCAGCAGAGTCCTTAAATAATGTAGCAAATTCATTAAATAATGCAGCAGAGACCTTAAATAATGCAACAAAGTACTTAAATAATGCAGCAGAGTCCTTACATAATGCAACAAATTCCTTAAATAATGCAGCAGAGTCCTTAAATACCGCAGCCGATTACTTAAATAATTCAGCAAAGTCCTTAAATAATGCAGCAGAGTTCTTAAGTGCCACAGCAGAGTCCTTAAATACCGCAGCGGAGTGCTTAAATAATGCAGCAGAGTCCTTAAATAATGCAGCACCGTCCTTAAATAATGCAACAAAGTCTTTAAATAATGCAGCAGAGTCCTTAAATACTGAAGCAGAGTCCTTAAATATTGCAGCAAAGTACTTAAATAATGCAGCAGAGTCCTTAAATAATGCAACAAAGTCCTTAAATAACGAAGCAGAATCCTTAAATAATGCAACAAAGTCCTTAAGTAATAATGCAGAGTCCTTAAATACCGCAGCAGAGTCATTAAATAATGCAGCAAAGTCCTTAAATAATGCAGCAGAGTCCTTAAATACCGGAGCAGAGTGCTTAAATGAAGCAGCAGGGTCCTTAAATAATGCAGCAGAGTTATTAAATAATGCAGCAGAGTCCTTAAATAATGGAGCAAATTCCTTAAATAATGCAGCAGAGTCCTTAAATAATGCAACAAAGTCCCTAAAAAATGCAGCAGAGTCCTTAAATAATGAAGCAAATTCCTTAAATAATGTAGCAGAGTCTTTAAATAATGCAACAAAGTCCTTAAATAATGAAGCAGAATCCTTAAATAATGCAACAAAGTCCTTAAGTAATAATGCAGAGTCCTTAAATACAGCAGCAGAGTCATTAAATAATGCAGCAAAGTCCTTAAATAATGCAGCAGAGTCCTTAGATACCGCAGCAGAGTGCTTAAATAATGCAGCAGAGTCCTTAAATAATGCAGCAGAGTTATTAAATAATGCAGCAGAGTCCTTAAATAATACAGCAAATTCCTTAAATAATGCAGCAGAGTCCTTAAATAATGCAACAAAGTCCCTAAATAATGCAGCAGAGTCCTTACATAATGAAGCAGAGTCCTTAAATAATGCAGCAAATTCCTTAAATAATGTAGCAGAGTCCTTAAAAATGCAACAAAATCCTTAAATAATGCAGCAGAATCCTTAAATAATGCAGCAAAGTCCTTAAATAATGCAGCAGAGTCCTTAAATACTGAAGCAGAGTCCTTAAATAATGCAACAAAGGCCTTAAATAAAGCAGCAGAGTCCTTAAGTAATGCAACAGAGTTCTAAAATGCTTCAGCAGAGTCCTTAAATAATGCAGCAGAGTCCTTAAATAATGCAACAAAGTCTTTAAATAATGCAGCAGAGTCCTTAAATACTGAAGCAGAGTCCTTAAATATTGCAGCAAAGTACTTAAATAATGCAGCAGAGTACTAAAATGCTTCAGCAGAGTCCTTAAATAATGCAGCAGAGTCCTTAAATAATGCAACAAAGTCTTTAAATAATGCAACAAAGTCCTTAAATAATGAAGCAGAATCCTTAAATAATGCAACAAAGTCCTTAAGTAATAATGCAGAGTCCTTAAATACCGCAGCAGAGTCATTAAATAATGCAGCAAAGTCCTTAAATAATGCAGCAGAGTCCTTAAATACCGCAGCAGAGTGCTTAAATAATGCAGCACCGTCCTTAAATAATGCAACAAAGTCTTTAAATAATGCAGCAGAGTCCTTAAATAATGCAACAAAGTCCTTAAATAATGAAGCAGAATCCTTAAATAATGCAACAAAGTCCTTAAATAATGCAGCCGAGTCCTTACATAATGCAACAAATTCCTTAAATAATGCAGCAGAGTCCTTAAATACCGCAGCCGATTACTTCAATAATTCAGCAAAGCCCTTAAATAATGCAGCAGAGTCCTTAAATACCGCAGCCGATTACTTCAATAATTCAGCAAAGCCCTTAAATAATGCAGCAGAGTTCTTAAGTGCCACAGCAGAGTCCTTAAATACCGCAGCGGAGTGCTTAAATAATGCAGCAGAGTCCTTAAATAATGCAGCACCATCCTTAAATAATGCAACAAAGTATTTAAATAATGCAGCAGAGTCCTTAAATACTGAAGCAGAGTCCTTAAATATTGCAGCAAAGTACTTAAATAATGCAGCAGAGTCCTTAAATAATGCAACAAAGTCCTTAAATAATGATGCAGAGTCCTTAAATAATTAAACGAAGTCCTTAAATAATGAAGCAGAATCCTTAAATAATGCAACAAAGTCCTTAAGTAATAATGCAGAGTCCTTAAATACCACAGCAGAGTCATTAAATAATGCAGCAAAGTCCTTAAATAATGCAGCAGAGTCCTTAAATACCGCAGCAGAGTGCTTAAATAATGCAGCACCGTCCTTAAATAATGCAACAAAGTCTTTAAATAATGCAGCACAGTCCTTAAATAATGCAACAAAGTCCTTAAATAATGAAGCAGAATCCTTAAATAATGCAACAAAGTCCTTAAGTAATAATGCAGAGCCCTTAAATACAGCAGCAGAGTCATTAAATAATGAAGCAAAGTCCTTAAATAATGCAGCAGAGTCCTTAAATACCGCAGCAGAGTGCTTAAATAATGCAGCAGAGTCCTTAAATAATGCAGCAGAGTTATTAAATAATGCAGCAGAGTCCTTAAATAAAGCAGCAAATTCCTTAAATAATGCAGCAGAGTCCTTAAATAATGCAACAAAGTCCCTAAATAATGTAGCAGAGTCCTTAAATAATGAAGCAGAGTCCTTAAATAATGCAGCAAATTCCTTAAATAATGTAGCAGAGTCCTTAAAAAATGCAACAAAATCCTTAAATAATGCAGCAGAATCCTTAAATAATGCAGCAAAGTCCTTAAATAATGCAGCAGAGTCCTTAAATACTGAAGCAGAGTCCTTAAATAATGCAACAAAGGCCTTAAATAATGCAGCAGAGTCCTTAAGTAATGCAACAGAGTTCTAAAATGCTTCAGCAGAGTCCTTAAATAATGCAGCAGAGTCCTTAAATAATGCAACAAAGTCTTTAAATAATGCAGCAGAGTCCTTAAATAATGCAAAAAAGTCCCTAAATAATGCAGCAGAGTCCTTAAATAATGAAGCAGAGTCCTTAAATAATGCAGCAAATTCCTTAAATAATGTAGCAGAGTCCTTAAAAATGCAACAAAATCCTTAAATAATGCAGCAGAATCCTTAAATAATGCAACAAAGTCTTTAAATAATGCAGCAGAGGCCTTAAATACTGAAGCAGAGTCCTTAAATATTGCAGCAAAGTACTTAAATAATGCAGCAGAGTCCTTAAATAATGCAACAAAGTCCTTAAATAATGAAGCAGAGTCCTTAAATAATGCAACAAAGTCCTTAAATAATGAAGCAGAATCCTTAAATAATGCAACAAAGTCCTTAAGTAATAATGCAGAGTCCTTAAATACCGCAGCAGAGTCCTTAAATAATGCAGCAAAGTCCTTAAATAATGCAGCAGAGTCCTTAAATACCGCAGCAGAGTGCTTAAATAATGCAGCAGAGTCCTTAAATAATGCAGCAGAGTTATTAAATAATGCAGCAGAGTCCTTAAATAATCCGGCAAATTCCTTAAATAATGCAGCAGAGTCCTTAAATAATGCAACAAAGTCCATAAATAATGCAGCAGAGTCATTAAATAATGCAGCAAAGTCCATAAATAATGCAGCAGAGTCCTTAAATATGGAGCAAATTCCTTAAATACTGCAGCAGAGTCCTTAAATAATGCAACAAAGTTCTAAAATAATGCAGCAGAGTCCTCAAAAGCTTCAGAAGAGTCATTAAATAATGCAGCAGAGTCCTTAAATAATGTAGCAAATTCATTAAATAATGCAGCAGAGACCTTAAATAATGCAACAAAGTCCTTAAATAATGCAGCCGAGTCCTTACATAATGCAACAAATTCCTTAAATAATGCAGCAGAGTCCTTAAATACCGCAGCCGATTACTTAAATAATTCAGCAAAGTCCTTAAATAATGCAGCAGAGTTCTTAAGTGCCACAGCAGAGTCCTTAAATACCGCAGCGGAGTGCTTAAATAATGCAGCAGAGTCCTTAAATAATGCAGCACCGTCCTTAAATAATGCAACAAAGTCTTTAAATAATGCAGCAGAGTCCTTAAATACTGAAGCAGAGTCCTTAAATATTGCAGCAAAGTACTTAAATAATGCAGCAGAGTCCTTAAATAATGCAACAAAGTCCTTAAATAACGAAGCAGAATCCTTAAATAATGCAACAAAGTCCTTAAGTAATAATGCAGAGTCCTTAAATACCGCAGCAGAGTCATTAAATAATGCAGCAAAGTCCTTAAATAATGCAGCAGAGTCCTTAAATACCGGAGCAGAGTGCTTAAATGAAGCAGCAGGGTCCTTAATTAATGCAGCAGAGTTATTAAATAATGCAGCAGAGTCCTTAAATAATGGAGCAAATTCCTTAAATAATGCAGCAGAGTCCTTAAATAATGCAACAAAGTCCCTAAAAAATGCAGCAGAGTCCTTAAATAATGAAGCAAATTCCTTAAATAATGTAGCAGAGTCTTTAAATAATGCAACAAAGTCCTTAAATAATGAAGCAGAATCCTTAAATAATGCAACAAAGTCCTTAAGTAATAATGCAGAGTCCTTAAATACAGCAGCAGAGTCATTAAATAATGCAGCAAAGTCCTTAAATAATGCAGCAGAGTCCTTAGATACCGCAGCAGAGTGCTTAAATAATGCAGCAGAGTCCTTAAATAATGCAGCAGAGTTATTAAATAATGCAGCAGAGTCCTTAAATAATACAGCAAATTCCTTAAATAATGCAGCAGAGTCCTTAAATAATGCAACAAAGTCCCTAAATAATGCAGCAGAGTCCTTACATAATGAAGCAGAGTCCTTAAATAATGCAGCAAATTCCTTAAATAATGTAGCAGAGTCCTTAAAAATGCAACAAAATCCTTAAATAATGCAGCAGAATCCTTAAATAATGCAGCAAAGTCCTTAAATAATGCAGCAGAGTCCTTAAATACTGAAGCAGAGTCCTTAAATAATGCAACAAAGGCCTTAAATAAAGCAGCAGAGTCCTTAAGTAATGCAACAGAGTTCTAAAATGCTTCAGCAGAGTCCTTAAATAATGCAGCAGAGTCCTTAAATAATGCAACAAAGTCTTTAAATAATGCAGCAGAGTCCTTAAATACTGAAGCAGAGTCCTTAAATATTGCAGCAAAGTACTTAAATAATGCAGCAGAGTACTAAAATGCTTCAGCAGAGTCCTTAAATAATGCAGCAGAGTCCTTAAATAATGCAACAAAGTCTTTAAATAATGCAACAAAGTCCTTAAATAATGAAGCAGAATCCTTAAATAATGCAACAAAGTCCTTAAGTAATAATGCAGAGTCCTTAAATACCGCAGCAGAGTCATTAAATAATGCAGCAAAGTCCTTAAATAATGCAGCAGAGTCCTTAAATACCGCAGCAGAGTGCTTAAATAATGCAGCACCGTCCTTAAATAATGCAACAAAGTCTTTAAATAATGCAGCAGAGTCCTTAAATAATGCAACAAAGTCCTTAAATAATGAAGCAGAATCCTTAAATAATGCAACAAAGTCCTTAAATAATGCAGCCGAGTCCTTACATAATGCAACAAATTCCTTAAATAATGCAGCAGAGTCCTTAAATACCGCAGCCGATTACTTCAATAATTCAGCAAAGCCCTTAAATAATGCAGCAGAGTCCTTAAATACCGCAGCCGATTACTTCAATAATTCAGCAAAGCCCTTAAATAATGCAGCAGAGTTCTTAAGTGCCACAGCAGAGTCCTTAAATACCGCAGCGGAGTGCTTAAATAATGCAGCAGAGTCCTTAAATAATGCAGCACCATCCTTAAATAATGCAACAAAGTATTTAAATAATGCAGCAGAGTCCTTAAATACTGAAGCAGAGTCCTTAAATATTGCAGCAAAGTACTTAAATAATGCAGCAGAGTCCTTAAATAATGCAACAAAGTCCTTAAATAATGATGCAGAGTCCTTAAATAATTAAACAAAGTCCTTAAATAATGAAGCAGAATCCTTAAATAATGCAACAAAGTCCTTAAGTAATAATGCAGAGTCCTTAAATACCACAGCAGAGTCATTAAATAATGCAGCAAAGTCCTTAAATAATGCAGCAGAGTCCTTAAATACCGCAGCAGAGTGCTTAAATAATGCAGCACCGTCCTTAAATAATGCAACAAAGTCTTTAAATAATGCAGCACAGTCCTTAAATAATGCAACAAAGTCCTTAAATAATGAAGCAGAATCCTTAAATAATGCAACAAAGTCCTTAAGTAATAATGCAGAGCCCTTAAATACAGCAGCAGAGTCATTAAATAATGAAGCAAAGTCCTTAAATAATGCAGCAGAGTCCTTAAATACCGCAGCAGAGTGCTTAAATAATGCAGCAGAGTCCTTAAATAATGCAGCAGAGTTATTAAATAATGCAGCAGAGTCCTTAAATAAAGCAGCAAATTCCTTAAATAATGCAGCAGAGTCCTTAAATAATGCAACAAAGTCCCTAAATAATGTAGCAGAGTCCTTAAATAATGAAGCAGAGTCCTTAAATAATGCAGCAAATTCCTTAAATAATGTAGCAGAGTCCTTAAAAAATGCAACAAAATCCTTAAATAATGCAGCAGAATCCTTAAATAATGCAGCAAAGTCCTTAAATAATGCAGCAGAGTCCTTAAATACTGAAGCAGAGTCCTTAAATAATGCAACAAAGGCCTTAAATAATGCAGCAGAGTCCTTAAGTAATGCAACAGAGTTCTAAAATGCTTCAGCAGAGTCCTTAAATAATGCAGCAGAGTCCTTAAATAATGCAACAAAGTCTTTAAATAATGCAGCAGAGTCCTTAATTACTGAAGCAGAGTCCTTAAATATTGCAGCAAAGTACTTAAATAATGCAGCAGAGTCCTTAAATAATGCAACAAAGTCCTTAAATAATGAAGCAGAGTCCTTAAATAAAGCAACAAAGTCCTTAAATAATGAAGCAGAATCCTTAAATAATGCAACAAACTCCTTAAGTAATAATGCAGAGTCCTTAAATACCGCAGCAGAGTCATTAAATAATGCAGCAAAGTCCTTAAATAATGCAGCAGAGTCCTTAAATACCGCAGCAGAGTGCTTAAATAATGCAGCAGAGTCCTTAAATAATGCAGCAGAGTTATTAAATAATGCAGCAGAGTCCTTAAATAATGCGGCAAATTCCTTAAATAATGCAGCAGAGTCCTTAAATAATGCAACAAAGTCCATAAATAATGCAGCAGAGTCATTAAATAATGCAGCAAAGTCCATAAATAATGCAGCAGAGTCCTTAAATATGGAGCAAATTCCTTAAATACTGCAGCAGAGTCCTTAAATAATGCAACAAAGTTCTAAAACAATGCAGCAGAGTCCTCAAAAGCTTCAGAAGAGTCATTAAATAATGCAGCAGAGTCCTTAAATAATGTAGCAAATTCATTAAATAATGCAGCAGAGACCTTAAATAATGCAACAAAGTCCTTAAATAATGCAGCCGAGTCCTTACATAATGCAACAAATTCCTTAAATAATGCAGCAGAGTCCTTAAATACCGCAGCCGATTACTTAAATAATTCAGCAATGTCCTTAAATAATGCAGCAGAGTTCTTAAGTGCCACAGCAGAGTCCTTAAATACCGCAGCGGAGTGCTTAAATAATGCAGCAGAGTCCTTAAATAATGCAGCACCGTCCTTAAATAATGCAACAAAGTCTTTAAATAATGCAGCAGAGTCCTTAAATACTGAAGCAGAGTCCTTAAATATTGCAGCAAAGTACTTAAATAATGCAGCAGAGTCCTTAAATAATGCAACAAAGTCCTTAAATAATGAAGCAGAATCCTTAAATAATGCAACAAAGTCCTTAAGTAATAATGCAGAGTCCTTAAATACCGCAGCAGAGTCATTAAATAATGCAGCAAAGTCCTTAAATAATGAAGCAGAGTCCTTAAATACCGGAGCAGAGTGCTTAAATGATGCAGCAGGGTCCTTAAATAATGCAGCAGAGTTATTAAATAATGCAGCAGAGTCCTTAAATAATGCAGCAAATTCCTTAAATAATGCAGCAGAGTCCTTAAATAATGCAACAAAGTCCCTAAAAAATGCAGCAGAGTCCTTAAATAATGAAGCAAATTCCTTAAATAATGTAGCAGAGTCCTTAAATAATGCAACAAAGTCCTTAAATAATGAAGCAGAATCCTTAAATAATGCAACAAAGTCCTTAAGTAATAATGCAGAGTCCTTAAATACCGCAGCAGAGTCCTTAAATAATGCAGCAAAGTCCTTAAATAATGCAGCAGAGTCCTTAAATACCGCAGCAGAGTGCTTAAATAATGCAGCAGAGTCCTTAAATAATGCAGCAGAGTTATTAAATAATGCAGCAGAGTCCTTAAATAATCCGGCAAATTCCTTAAATAATGCAGCAGAGTCCTTAAATAATGCAACAAAGTCCATAAATAATGCAGCAGAGTCATTAAATAATGCAGCAAAGTCCATAAATAATGCAGCAGAGTCCTTAAATATGGAGCAAATTCCTTAAATACTGCAGCAGAGTCCTTAAATAATGCAACAAAGTTCTAAAATAATGCAGCAGAGTCCTCAAAAGCTTCAGAAGAGTCATTAAATAATGCAGCAGAGTCCTTAAATAATGTAGCAAATTCATTAAATAATGCAGCAGAGACCTTAAATAATGCAACAAAGTCCTTAAATAATGCAGCCGAGTCCTTACATAATGCAACAAATTCCTTAAATAATGCAGCAGAGTCCTTAAATACCGCAGCCGATTACTTAAATAATTCAGCAAAGTCCTTAAATAATGCAGCAGAGTTCTTAAGTGCCACAGCAGAGTCCTTAAATACCGCAGCGGAGTGCTTAAATAATGCAGCAGAGTCCTTAAATAATGCAGCACCGTCCTTAAATAATGCAACAAAGTCTTTAAATAATGCAGCAGAGTCCTTAAATACTGAAGCAGAGTCCTTAAATATTGCAGCAAAGTACTTAAATAATGCAGCAGAGTCCTTAAATAATGCAACAGAGTCCTTAAATAACGAAGCAGAATCCTTAAATAATGCAACAAAGTCCTTAAGTAATAATGCAGAGTCCTTAAATACCGCAGCAGAGTCATTAAATAATGCAGCAAAGTCCTTAAATAATGCAGCAGAGTCCTTAAATACCGGAGCAGAGTGCTTAAATCATGCAGCAGGGTCCTTAAATGATGCAGCAGAGTTATTAAATAATGCAGCAGAGTCCTTAAATAATGCAGCAAATTCCTTAAATATTGCAGCAGAGTCCTTAAATAATGCAACAAAGTCCCTAAAAAATGCAGCAGAGTCCTTAAATAATGAAGCAAATTCCTTAAATAATGTAGCAGAGTCCTTAAATAATGAAACAAAGTCCTTAAATAATGAAGCAGAATTCTTAAATAATGCAACAAAGTCCTTAAGTAATAATGCAGAGTCCTTAAATACAGCAGCAGTCATTAAATAATGCAGCAAAGTCCTTAAATAATGCAGCAGAATCCTTAAATACCGCAGCAGAGTGCTTAAATAATGCAGCAGAGTCCTTAAATAATGCAGCAGAGTTATTAAATAATGCAGCAGAGTCCTTAAATAATACAGCAAATTCCTTAAATAATGCAGCAGAGTCCTTAAATAATGCAACAAAGTCCCTAAATAATGCAGCAGAGTCCTTAAATAATGAAGCAGAGTCCTTAAATAATGCAGCAAATTCCTTAAATAATGTAGCAGAGTCCTTAAAAAATGCAACAAAATCCTTAAATAATGCAGCAGAATCCTTAAATAATGCAGCAAAGTCCTTAAATAATGCAGCAGAGTCCTTAAATACTAAAGCAGAGTCCTTAAAAAATGCAACAAAGGCCTTAAATAAAGCAGCAGAGTCCTTAAGTAATGCAACAGAGTTCTAAAATGCTTCAGCAGAGTCCTTAAATAATGCAGCAGAGTCCTTAAATAATGCAACAAAGTCTTTAAATAATGCAGCAGAGTCCTTAAATACTGAAGCAGAGTCCTTAAATATTGCAGCAAAGTACTTAAATAATGCAGCAGAGTCCTTAAATAATGCAACAAAGTCCTTAAATAATGAAGCAGAGTCCTTAAATAATGCAACAAAGTCCTTAAGTAATAATGCAGAGTCCTTAAATACCGCAGCAGAGTCATTAAATAATGCAGCAAAGTCCTTAAATAATGCAGCAGAGTCCTTAAATAATGCAACAAAGTCCATAAATAATGCAGCAGAGTCATTAAATAATGCAGCAAAGTCCATAAATAATGCAGCAGAGTCCTTAAATATGGAGCAAATTCCTTAAATACTGCAGCAGAGTCCTTAAATAATGCAACAAAGTTCTAAAATAATGCAGCAGAGTCCTCAAAAGCTTCAGAAGAGTCATTAAATAATGCAGCAGAGTCCTTAAATAATGTAGCAAATTCATTAAATAATGCAGCAGAGACCTTAAATAATGCAACAAAGTCCTTAAATAATGCAGCCGAGTCCTTACATAATGCAACAAATTCCTTAAATAATGCAGCAGAGTCCTTAAATACCGCAGCCGATTACTTAAATAATTCAGCAAAGTCCTTAAATAATGCAGCAGAGTTCTTAAGTGCCACAGCAGAGTCCTTAAATACCGCAGCGGAGTGCTTAAATAATGCAGCAGAGTCCTTAAATAATGCAGCACCGTCCTTAAATAATGCAACAAAGTCTTTAAATAATGCAGCAGAGTCCTTAAATACTGAAGCAGAGTCCTTAAATATTGCAGCAAAGTACTTAAATAATGCAGCAGAGTCCTTAAATAATGCAACAAAGTCCTTAAATAATGAAGCAGAATCCTTAAATAATGCAACAAAGTCCTTAAGTAATAATGCAGAGTCCTTAAATACCGCAGCAGAGTCATTAAATAATGCAGCAAAGTCCTTAAATAATGAAGCAGAGTCCTTAAATACCGGAGCAGAGTGCTTAAATGATGCAGCAGGGTCCTTAAATAATGCAGCAGAGTTATTAAATAATGCAGCAGAGTCCTTAAATAATGCAGCAAATTCCTTAAATAATGCAGCAGAGTCCTTAAATAATGCAACAAAGTCCCTAAAAAATGCAGCAGAGTCCTTAAATAATGAAGCAAATTCCTTAAATAATGTAGCAGAGTCCTTAAATAATGCAACAAAGTCCTTAAATAATGAAGCAGAATCCTTAAATAATGCAACAAAGTCCTTAAGTAATAATGCAGAGTTCTTAAATACAGCAGCAGAGTCATTAAATAATGCAGCAAAGTCCTTAAATAATGCAGCAGAGTCCTTAATACCGCAGCAGAGTGCTTAAATAATGCAGCAGAGTCCTTAAATAATGCAGCAGAGTTATTAAATAATGCAGCAGAGTCCTTAAATAATACAGCAAATTCCTTAAATAATGCAGCAGAGTCCTTAAATAATGCAAAAAAGTCCCTAAATAATGCAGCAGAGTCCTTAAATAATGAAGCAGAGTCCTTAAATAATGCAGCAAATTCCTTAAATAATGTAGCAGAGTCCTTAAAAATGCAACAAAATCCTTAAATAATGCAGCAGAATCCTTAAATAATGCAACAAAGTCTTTAAATAATGCAGCAGAGGCCTTAAA
Organism: Phyllobates terribilis; assembly: GCF_046119375.1. Taxonomy (NCBI): domain Eukaryota; kingdom Metazoa; phylum Chordata; class Amphibia; order Anura; family Dendrobatidae; genus Phyllobates; species Phyllobates terribilis. The sequence goes on along the minus strand of NW_027362840.1, from coordinate 3,100,143 downwards.
TACTGAAGCAGAGTCCTTAAATATTGCAGCAAAGTACTTAAATAATGCAGCAGAGTCCTTAAATAATGCAACAAAGTCCTTAAATAATGAAGCAGAGTCCTTAAATAATGCAACAAAGTCCTTAAATAATGAAGCAGAATCCTTAAATAATGCAACAAAGTCCTTAAGTAATAATGCAGAGTCCTTAAATACCGCAGCAGAGTCCTTAAATAATGCAGCAAAGTCCTTAAATAATGCAGCAGAGTCCTTAAATACCGCAGCAGAGTGCTTAAATAATGCAGCAGAGTCCTTAAATAATGCAGCAGAGTTATTAAATAATGCAGCAGAGTCCTTAAATAATCCGGCAAATTCCTTAAATAATGCAGCAGAGTCCTTAAATAATGCAACAAAGTCCATAAATAATGCAGCAGAGTCATTAAATAATGCAGCAAAGTCCATAAATAATGCAGCAGAGTCCTTAAATATGGAGCAAATTCCTTAAATACTGCAGCAGAGTCCTTAAATAATGCAACAAAGTTCTAAAATAATGCAGCAGAGTCCTCAAAAGCTTCAGAAGAGTCATTAAATAATGCAGCAGAGTCCTTAAATAATGTAGCAAATTCATTAAATAATGCAGCAGAGACCTTAAATAATGCAACAAAGTCCTTAAATAATGCAGCCGAGTCCTTACATAATGCAACAAATTCCTTAAATAATGCAGCAGAGTCCTTAAATACCGCAGCCGATTACTTAAATAATTCAGCAAAGTCCTTAAATAATGCAGCAGAGTTCTTAAGTGCCACAGCAGAGTCCTTAAATACCGCAGCGGAGTGCTTAAATAATGCAGCAGAGTCCTTAAATAATGCAGCACCGTCCTTAAATAATGCAACAAAGTCTTTAAATAATGCAGCAGAGTCCTTAAATACTGAAGCAGAGTCCTTAAATATTGCAGCAAAGTACTTAAATAATGCAGCAGAGTCCTTAAATAATGCAACAGAGTCCTTAAATAACGAAGCAGAATCCTTAAATAATGCAACAAAGTCCTTAAGTAATAATGCAGAGTCCTTAAATACCGCAGCAGAGTCATTAAATAATGCAGCAAAGTCCTTAAATAATGCAGCAGAGTCCTTAAATACCGGAGCAGAGTGCTTAAATGATGCAGCAGGGTCCTTAAATAATGCAGCAGAGTTATTAAATAATGCAGCAGAGTCCTTAAATAATGGAGCAAATTCCTTAAATAATGCAGCAGAGTCCTTAAATACCGGAGCAGAGTGCTTAAATGATGCAGCAGGGTCCTTAAATAATGCAGCAGAGTTATTAAATAATGCAGCAGAGTCCTTAAATAATGAAGCAAATTCCTTAAATAATGTAGCAGAGTCCTTAAATAATGCAACAAAGTCCTTAAATAATGAAGCAGAATCCTTAAATAATGCAACAAAGTCCTTAAGTAATAATGCAGAGTCCTTAAATACAGCAGCAGAGTCATTAAATAATGCAGCAAAGTCCTTAAATAATGCAGCAGAGTCCTTAAATACCGCAGCAGAGTGCTTAAATAATGCAGCAGAGTCCTTAAATAATGCAGCAGAGTTATTAAATAATGCAGCAGAGTCCTTAAATAATACAGCAAATTCCTTAAATAATGCAGCAGAGTCCTTAAATAATGCAACAAAGTCCCTAAATAATGCAGCAGAGTCCTTACATAATGAAGCAGAGTCCTTAAATAATGCAGCAAATTCCTTAAATAATGTAGCAGAGTCCTTAAAAATGCAACAAAATCCTTAAATAATGCAGCAGAATCCTTAAATAATGCAGCAAAGTCCTTAAATAATGCAGCAGAGTCCTTAAATACTGAAGCAGAGTCCTTAAATAATGCAACAAAGGCCTTAAATAAAGCAGCAGAGTCCTTAAGTAATGCAACAGAGTTCTAAAATGCTTCAGCAGAGTCCTTAAATAATGCAGCAGAGTCCTTAAATAATGCAACAAAGTCTTTAAATAATGCAGCAGAGTCCTTAAATACTGAAGCAGAGTCCTTAAATATTGCAGCAAAGTACTTAAGTAATGCAGCAGAGTACTAAAATGCTTCAGCAGAGTCCTTAAATAATGCAGCAGAGTCCTTAAATAATGCAACAAAGTCTTTAAATAATGCAACAAAGTCCTTAAATAATGAAGCAGAATCCTTAAATAATGCAACAAAGTCCTTAAGTAATAATGCAGAGTCCTTAAATACCGCAGCAGAGTCATTAAATAATGCAGCAAAGTCCTTAAATAATGCAGCAGAGTCCTTAAATACCGCAGCAGAGTGCTTAAATAATGCAGCACCGTCCTTAAATAATGCAACAAAGTCTTTAAATAATGCAGCAGAGTCCTTAAATAATGCAACAAAGTCCTTAAATAATGAAGCAGAATCCTTAAATAATGCAACAAAGTCCTTAAATAATGCAGCCGAGTCCTTACATAATGCAACAAATTCCTTAAATAATGCAGCAGAGTCCTTAAATACCGCAGCCGATTACTTCAATAATTCAGCAAAGCCCTTAAATAATGCAGCAGAGTTCTTAAGTGCCACAGCAGAGTCCTTAAATACCGCAGCGGAGTGCTTAAATAATGCAGCAGAGTCCTTAAATAATGCAGCACCGTCCTTAAATAATGCAACAAAGTATTTAAATAATGCAGCAGAGTCCTTAAATACTGAAGCAGAGTCCTTAAATATTGCAGCAAAGTACTTAAATAATGCAGCAGAGTCCTTAAATAATGCAACAAAGTCCTTAAATAATGAAGCAGAATCCTTAAATAATGCAACAAAGTCCTTAAGTAATAATGCAGAGTCCTTAAATACCGCAGCAGAGTCCTTAAATAATGCAGCAAAGTCCTTAAATAATGCAGCAGAGTCCTTAAATACCGCAGCAGAGTGCTTAAATAATGCAGCAGAGTCCTTAAATAATGCAGCAGAGTTATTAAATAATGCAGCAGAGTCCTTAAATAATCCGGCAAATTCCTTAAATAATGCAGCAGAGTCCTTAAATAATGCAACAAAGTCCATAAATAATGCAGCAGAGTCATTAAATAATGCAGCAAAGTCCATAAATAATGCAGCAGAGTCCTTAAATATGGAGCAAATTCCTTAAATACTGCAGCAGAGTCCTTAAATAATGCAACAAAGTTCTAAAATAATGCAGCAGAGTCCTCAAAAGCTTCAGAAGAGTCATTAAATAATGCAGCAGAGTCCTTAAATAATGTAGCAAATTCATTAAATAATGCAGCAGAGACCTTAAATAATGCAACAAAGTCCTTAAATAATGCAGCCGAGTCCTTACATAATGCAACAAATTCCTTAAATAATGCAGCAGAGTCCTTAAATACCGCAGCCGATTACTTAAATAATTCAGCAAAGTCCTTAAATAATGCAGCAGAGTTCTTAAGTGCCACAGCAGAGTCCTTAAATACCGCAGCGGAGTGCTTAAATAATGCAGCAGAGTCCTTAAATAATGCAGCACCGTCCTTAAATAATGCAACAAAGTCTTTAAATAATGCAGCAGAGTCCTTAAATACTGAAGCAGAGTCCTTAAATATTGCAGCAAAGTACTTAAATAATGCAGCAGAGTCCTTAAATAATGCAACAGAGTCCTTAAATAACGAAGCAGAATCCTTAAATAATGCAACAAAGTCCTTAAGTAATAATGCAGAGTCCTTAAATACCGCAGCAGAGTCATTAAATAATGCAGCAAAGTCCTTAAATAATGCAGCAGAGTCCTTAAATACCGGAGCAGAGTGCTTAAATCATGCAGCAGGGTCCTTAAATGATGCAGCAGAGTTATTAAATAATGCAGCAGAGTCCTTAAATAATGCAGCAAATTCCTTAAATATTGCAGCAGAGTCCTTAAATAATGCAACAAAGTCCCTAAAAAATGCAGCAGAGTCCTTAAATAATGAAGCAAATTCCTTAAATAATGTAGCAGAGTCCTTAAATAATGAAACAAAGTCCTTAAATAATGAAGCAGAATTCTTAAATAATGCAACAAAGTCCTTAAGTAATAATGCAGAGTCCTTAAATACAGCAGCAGTCATTAAATAATGCAGCAAAGTCCTTAAATAATGCAGCAGAATCCTTAAATACCGCAGCAGAGTGCTTAAATAATGCAGCAGAGTCCTTAAATAATGCAGCAGAGTTATTAAATAATGCAGCAGAGTCCTTAAATAATACAGCAAATTCCTTAAATAATGCAGCAGAGTCCTTAAATAATGCAACAAAGTCCCTAAATAATGCAGCAGAGTCCTTAAATAATGAAGCAGAGTCCTTAAATAATGCAGCAAATTCCTTAAATAATGTAGCAGAGTCCTTAAAAAATGCAACAAAATCCTTAAATAATGCAGCAGAATCCTTAAATAATGCAGCAAAGTCCTTAAATAATGCAGCAGAGTCCTTAAATACTAAAGCAGAGTCCTTAAAAAATGCAACAAAGGCCTTAAATAAAGCAGCAGAGTCCTTAAGTAATGCAACAGAGTTCTAAAATGCTTCAGCAGAGTCCTTAAATAATGCAGCAGAGTCCTTAAATAATGCAACAAAGTCTTTAAATAATGCAGCAGAGTCCTTAAATACTGAAGCAGAGTCCTTAAATATTGCAGCAAAGTACTTAAATAATGCAGCAGAGTCCTTAAATAATGCAACAAAGTCCTTAAATAATGAAGCAGAGTCCTTAAATAATGCAACAAAGTCCTTAAGTAATAATGCAGAGTCCTTAAATACCGCAGCAGAGTCATTAAATAATGCAGCAAAGTCCTTAAATAATGCAGCAGAGTCCTTAAATAATGCAACAAAGTCCATAAATAATGCAGCAGAGTCATTAAATAATGCAGCAAAGTCCATAAATAATGCAGCAGAGTCCTTAAATATGGAGCAAATTCCTTAAATACTGCAGCAGAGTCCTTAAATAATGCAACAAAGTTCTAAAATAATGCAGCAGAGTCCTCAAAAGCTTCAGAAGAGTCATTAAATAATGCAGCAGAGTCCTTAAATAATGTAGCAAATTCATTAAATAATGCAGCAGAGACCTTAAATAATGCAACAAAGTCCTTAAATAATGCAGCCGAGTCCTTACATAATGCAACAAATTCCTTAAATAATGCAGCAGAGTCCTTAAATACCGCAGCCGATTACTTAAATAATTCAGCAAAGTCCTTAAATAATGCAGCAGAGTTCTTAAGTGCCACAGCAGAGTCCTTAAATACCGCAGCGGAGTGCTTAAATAATGCAGCAGAGTCCTTAAATAATGCAGCACCGTCCTTAAATAATGCAACAAAGTCTTTAAATAATGCAGCAGAGTCCTTAAATACTGAAGCAGAGTCCTTAAATATTGCAGCAAAGTACTTAAATAATGCAGCAGAGTCCTTAAATAATGCAACAAAGTCCTTAAATAATGAAGCAGAATCCTTAAATAATGCAACAAAGTCCTTAAGTAATAATGCAGAGTCCTTAAATACCGCAGCAGAGTCATTAAATAATGCAGCAAAGTCCTTAAATAATGAAGCAGAGTCCTTAAATACCGGAGCAGAGTGCTTAAATGATGCAGCAGGGTCCTTAAATAATGCAGCAGAGTTATTAAATAATGCAGCAGAGTCCTTAAATAATGCAGCAAATTCCTTAAATAATGCAGCAGAGTCCTTAAATAATGCAACAAAGTCCCTAAAAAATGCAGCAGAGTCCTTAAATAATGAAGCAAATTCCTTAAATAATGTAGCAGAGTCCTTAAATAATGCAACAAAGTCCTTAAATAATGAAGCAGAATCCTTAAATAATGCAACAAAGTCCTTAAGTAATAATGCAGAGTTCTTAAATACAGCAGCAGAGTCATTAAATAATGCAGCAAAGTCCTTAAATAATGCAGCAGAGTCCTTAATACCGCAGCAGAGTGCTTAAATAATGCAGCAGAGTCCTTAAATAATGCAGCAGAGTTATTAAATAATGCAGCAGAGTCCTTAAATAATACAGCAAATTCCTTAAATAATGCAGCAGAGTCCTTAAATAATGCAAAAAAGTCCCTAAATAATGCAGCAGAGTCCTTAAATAATGAAGCAGAGTCCTTAAATAATGCAGCAAATTCCTTAAATAATGTAGCAGAGTCCTTAAAAATGCAACAAAATCCTTAAATAATGCAGCAGAATCCTTAAATAATGCAACAAAGTCTTTAAATAATGCAGCAGAGGCCTTAAATACTGAAGCAGAGTCCTTAAATATTGCAGCAAAGTACTTAAATAATGCAGCAGAGTCCTTAAATAATGCAACAAAGTCCTTAAATAATGAAGCAGAGTCCTTAAATAATGCAACAAAGTCCTTAAATAATGAAGCAGAATCCTTAAATAATGCAACAAAGTCCTTAAGTAATAATGCAGAGTCCTTAAATACCGCAGCAGAGTCCTTAAATAATGCAGCAAAGTCCTTAAATAATGCAGCAGAGTCCTTAAATACCGCAGCAGAGTGCTTAAATAATGCAGCAGAGTCCTTAAATAATGCAGCAGAGTTATTAAATAATGCAGCAGAGTCCTTAAATAATCCGGCAAATTCCTTAAATAATGCAGCAGAGTCCTTAAATAATGCAACAAAGTCCATAAATAATGCAGCAGAGTCATTAAATAATGCAGCAAAGTCCATAAATAATGCAGCAGAGTCCTTAAATATGGAGCAAATTCCTTAAATACTGCAGCAGAGTCCTTAAATAATGCAACAAAGTTCTAAAATAATGCAGCAGAGTCCTCAAAAGCTTCAGAAGAGTCATTAAATAATGCAGCAGAGTCCTTAAATAATGTAGCAAATTCATTAAATAATGCAGCAGAGACCTTAAATAATGCAACAAAGTCCTTAAATAATGCAGCCGAGTCCTTACATAATGCAACAAATTCCTTAAATAATGCAGCAGAGTCCTTAAATACCGCAGCCGATTACTTAAATAATTCAGCAAAGTCCTTAAATAATGCAGCAGAGTTCTTAAGTGCCACAGCAGAGTCCTTAAATACCGCAGCGGAGTGCTTAAATAATGCAGCAGAGTCCTTAAATAATGCAGCACCGTCCTTAAATAATGCAACAAAGTCTTTAAATAATGCAGCAGAGTCCTTAAATACTGAAGCAGAGTCCTTAAATATTGCAGCAAAGTACTTAAATAATGCAGCAGAGTCCTTAAATAATGCAACAGAGTCCTTAAATAACGAAGCAGAATCCTTAAATAATGCAACAAAGTCCTTAAGTAATAATGCAGAGTCCTTAAATACCGCAGCAGAGTCATTAAATAATGCAGCAAAGTCCTTAAATAATGCAGCAGAGTCCTTAAATACCGGAGCAGAGTGCTTAAATGATGCAGCAGGGTCCTTAAATAATGCAGCAGAGTTATTAAATAATGCAGCAGAGTCCTTAAATAATGGAGCAAATTCCTTAAATAATGCAGCAGAGTCCTTAAATACCGGAGCAGAGTGCTTAAATGATGCAGCAGGGTCCTTAAATAATGCAGCAGAGTTATTAAATAATGCAGCAGAGTCCTTAAATAATGAAGCAAATTCCTTAAATAATGTAGCAGAGTCCTTAAATAATGCAACAAAGTCCTTAAATAATGAAGCAGAATCCTTAAATAATGCAACAAAGTCCTTAAGTAATAATGCAGAGTCCTTAAATACAGCAGCAGAGTCATTAAATAATGCAGCAAAGTCCTTAAATAATGCAGCAGAGTCCTTAAATACCGCAGCAGAGTGCTTAAATAATGCAGCAGAGTCCTTAAATAATGCAGCAGAGTTATTAAATAATGCAGCAGAGTCCTTAAATAATACAGCAAATTCCTTAAATAATGCAGCAGAGTCCTTAAATAATGCAACAAAGTCCCTAAATAATGCAGCAGAGTCCTTACATAATGAAGCAGAGTCCTTAAATAATGCAGCAAATTCCTTAAATAATGTAGCAGAGTCCTTAAAAATGCAACAAAATCCTTAAATAATGCAGCAGAATCCTTAAATAATGCAGCAAAGTCCTTAAATAATGCAGCAGAGTCCTTAAATACTGAAGCAGAGTCCTTAAATAATGCAACAAAGGCCTTAAATAAAGCAGCAGAGTCCTTAAGTAATGCAACAGAGTTCTAAAATGCTTCAGCAGAGTCCTTAAATAATGCAGCAGAGTCCTTAAATAATGCAACAAAGTCTTTAAATAATGCAGCAGAGTCCTTAAATACTGAAGCAGAGTCCTTAAATATTGCAGCAAAGTACTTAAGTAATGCAGCAGAGTACTAAAATGCTTCAGCAGAGTCCTTAAATAATGCAGCAGAGTCCTTAAATAATGCAACAAAGTCTTTAAATAATGCAACAAAGTCCTTAAATAATGAAGCAGAATCCTTAAATAATGCAACAAAGTCCTTAAGTAATAATGCAGAGTCCTTAAATACCGCAGCAGAGTCATTAAATAATGCAGCAAAGTCCTTAAATAATGCAGCAGAGTCCTTAAATACCGCAGCAGAGTGCTTAAATAATGCAGCACCGTCCTTAAATAATGCAACAAAGTCTTTAAATAATGCAGCAGAGTCCTTAAATAATGCAACAAAGTCCTTAAATAATGAAGCAGAATCCTTAAATAATGCAACAAAGTCCTTAAATAATGCAGCCGAGTCCTTACATAATGCAACAAATTCCTTAAATAATGCAGCAGAGTCCTTAAATACCGCAGCCGATTACTTCAATAATTCAGCAAAGCCCTTAAATAATGCAGCAGAGTTCTTAAGTGCCACAGCAGAGTCCTTAAATACCGCAGCGGAGTGCTTAAATAATGCAGCAGAGTCCTTAAATAATGCAGCACCGTCCTTAAATAATGCAACAAAGTATTTAAATAATGCAGCAGAGTCCTTAAATACTGAAGCAGAGTCCTTAAATATTGCAGCAAAGTACTTAAATAATGCAGCAGAGTCCTTAAATAATGCAACAAAGTCCTTAAATAATGAAGCAGAATCCTTAAATAATGCAACAAAGTCCTTAAGTAATAATGCAGAGTCCTTAAATACCGCAGCAGAGTCATTAAATAATGCAGCAAAGTCCTTAAATAATGCAGCAGAGTCCTTAAATACCGCAGCAGAGTGCTTAAATAATGCAGCAGAGTCCTTAAATAATGCAGCAGAGTTATTAAATAATGCAGCAGAGTCCTTAAATAATCCGGCAAATTCCTTAAATAATGCAGCAGAGTCCTTAAATAATGCAACAAAGTCCATAAATAATGCAGCAGAGTCATTAAATAATGCAGCAAAGTCCATAAATAATGCAGCAGAGTCCTTAAATATGGAGCAAATTCCTTAAATACTGCAGCAGAGTCCTTAAATAATGCAACAATTTTCTAAAATAATGCAGCAGAGTCCTCAAAAGCTTCAGAAGAGTCATTAAATAATGCAGCAGAGTCCTTAAATAATGTAGCAAATTCATTAAATAATGCAGCAGAGACCTTAAATAATGCAACAAAGTCCTTAAATAATGCAGCCGAGTCCTTACATAATGCAACAAATTCCTTAAATAATGCAGCAGAGTCCTTAAATACCGCAGCCGATTACTTAAATAATTCAGCAAAGTCCTTAAATAATGCAGCAGAGTTCTTAAGTGCCACAGCAGAGTCCTTAAATACCGCAGCGGAGTGCTTAAATAATGCAGCAGAGTCCTTAAATAATGCAGCACCGTCCTTAAATAATGCAACAAAGTCTTTAAATAATGCAGCAGAGTCCTTAAATACTGAAGCAGAGTCCTTAAATATTGCAGCAAAGTACTTAAATAATGCAGCAGAGTCCTTAAATAATGCAACAAAGTCCTTAAATAACGAAGCAGAATCCTTAAATAATGCAACAAAGTCCTTAAGTAATAATGCAGAGTCCTTAAATACCGCAGCAGAGTCATTAAATAATGCAGCAAAGTCCTTAAATAATGCAGCAGAGTCCTTAAATACCGGAGCAGAGTGCTTAAATGATGCAGCAGGGTCCTTAAATAATGCAGCAGAGTTATTAAATAATGCAGCAGAGTCCTTAAATAATGGAGCAAATTCCTTAAATAATGCAGCAGAGTCCTTAAATAATGCAAAAAAGTCCCTAAAAAATGCAGCAGAGTCCTTAAATAATGAAGCAAATTCCTTAAATAATGTAGCAGAGTCCTTAAATAATGCAACAAAGTCCTTAAATAATGAAGCAGAACCCTTAAATAATGCAACAAAGTCCTTAAGTAATAATGCAGAGTCCTTAAATACAGCAGCAGAGTCATTAAATAATGCAGCAAAGTCCTTAAATAATGCAGCAGAGTCCTTAAATACCGCAGCAGAGTGCTTAAATAATGCAGCAGAGTCCTTAAATAATGCAGCAGAGTTATTAAATAATGCAGCAGAGTCCTTAAATAATACAGCAAATTCCTTAAATAATGCAGCAGAGTCCTTAAATAATGCAACAAAGTCCCTAAATAATGCAGCAGAGTCCTTACATAATGAAGCAGAGTCCTTAAATAATGCAGCAAATTCCTTAAATAATGTAGCAGAGTCCTTAAAAATGCAACAAAATCCTTAAATAATGCAGCAGAATCCTTAAATAATGCAGCAAAGTCCTTAAATAATGCAGCAGAGTCCTTAAATACTGAAGCAGAGTCCTTAAATAATGCAACAAAGGCCTTAAATAAAGCAGCAGAGTCCTTAAGTAATGCAACAGAGTTCTAAAATGCTTCAGCAGAGTCCTTAAATAATGCAGCAGAGTCCTTAAATAATGCAACAAAGTCTTTAAATAATGCAGCAGAGTCCTTAAATACTGAAGCAGAGTCCTTAAATATTGCAGCAAAGTACTTAAATAATGCAGCAGAGTACTTAAATAATGCAACAAAGTCCTTAAATAATGAAGCAGAGTCCTTAAATAATGCAACAAAGTCCTTAAATAATGAAGCAGAATCCTTAAATAATGCAACAAAGTCCTTAAGTAATAATGCAGAGTCCTTAAATACCACAGCAGAGTCATTAAATAATGCATTAAAGTCCTTAAATAATGCAGCAGAGTCCTTAAATACCACAGCAGAGTGCTTAAATAATGCAGCACCGTCCTTAAATAATGCAACAAAGTCTTTAAATAATGCAGCAGAGTCCTTAAATAATGCAACAAAGTCCTTAAATAATGAAGCAGAATCCTTAAATAATGCAACAAAGTCCTTAAGTAATAATGCAGAGCCCTTAAATACAGCAGCAGAGTCATTAAATAATGAAGCAAAGTCCTTAAATAATGCAGCAGAGTCCTTAAATACCGCAGCAGAGTGCTTAAATAATGCAGCAGAGTCCTTAAATAATGCAGCAGAGTTATTAAATAATGCAGCAGAGTCCTTAAATAAAGCAGCAAATTCCTTAAATAATGCAGCAGAGTCCTTAAATAATGCAAAAAAGTCCCTAAATAATGTAGCAGAGTCCTTAAATAATGAAGCAGAGTCCTTAAATAATGCAGCAAATTCCTTAAATAATGTAGCAGAGTCCTTAAAAAATGCAACAAAATCCTTAAATAATGCAGCAGAATCCTTAAATAATGCAGAAAAGTCCTTAAATAATGCAGCAGAGTCCTTAAATACTGAAGCAGAGTCCTTAAATAATGCAACAAAGGCCTTAAATAATGCAGCAGAGTCCTTAAGTAATGCAACAGAGTTCTAAAATGCTTCAGCAGAGTCCTTAAATAATGCAGCAGAGTCCTTAAATAATGCAACAAAGTCTTTAAATAATGCAGCAGAGTCCTTAATTACTGAAGCAGAGTCCTTAAATATTGCAGCAAAGTACTTAAATAATGCAGCAGAGTCCTTAAATAATGCAACAAAGTCCTTAAATAATGAAGCAGAGTCCTTAAATAATGCAACAAAGTCCTTAAATAATGAAGCAGAGTCCTTAAATAATGCAACAAAGTCCTTAAATAATGAAGCAGAATCCTTAAATAATGCAACAAAGTCCTTAAGTAATAATGCAGAGTCCTTAAATACCGCAGCAGAGTCATTAAATAATGCAGCAAAGTCCTTAAATAATGCAGCAGAGTCCTTAAATACCACAGCAGAGTGCTTAAATAATGCAGCAGAGTCCTTAAATAATGCAGCAGAGTTATTAAATAATGCAGCAGAGTCCTTAAATAATCCGGCAAATTCCTTAAATAATGCAGCAGAGTCCTTAAATAATGCAACAAAGTCCATAAATAATGCAGCAGAGTCATTAAATAATGCAGCAAAGTCCATAAATAATGCAGCAGAGTCCTTAAATATGGAGCAAATTCCTTAAATACTGCAGCAGAGTCCTTAAATAATGCAACAAAGTTCTAAAATAATGCAGCAGAGTCCTCAAAAGCTTCAGAAGAGTCATTAAATAATGCAGCAGAGTCCTTAAATAATGTAGCAAATTCATTAAATAATGCAGCAGAGACCTTAAATAATGCAACAAAGTCCTTAAATAATGCAGCCGAGTCCTTACATAATGCAACAAATTCCTTAAATAATGCAGCAGAGTCCTTAAATACTGCAGCCGATTACTTAAATAATTCAGCAAAGTCCTTAAATAATGCAGCAGAGTTCTTAAGTGCCACAGCAGAGTCCTTAAATACCGCAGCGGAGTGCTTAAATAATGCAGCAGAGTCCTTAAATAATGCAGCACCGTCCTTAAATAATGCAACAAAGTCTTTAAATAATGCAGCAGAGTCCTTAAATACTGAAGCAGAGTCCTTAAATATTGCAGCAAAGTACTTAAATAATGCAGCAGAGTCCTTAAATAATGCAACAAAGTCCTTAAATAATGAAGCAGAATCATTAAATAATGCAACAAAGTCCTTAAGTAATAATGCAGAGTCCTTAAATACCGCAGCAGAGTCATTAAATAATGCAGCAAAGTCCTTAAATAATGAAGCAGAGTCCTTAAATACCGGAGCAGAGTGCTTAAATGATGCAGCAGGGTCCTTAAATAATGCAGCAGAGTTATTAAATAATGCAGCAGAGTCCTTAAATAATGCAGCAAATTCCTTAAATAATGCAGCAGAGTCCTTAAATAATGCAACAAAGTCCCTAAAAAATGCAGCAGAGTCCTTAAATAATGAAGCAAATTCCTTAAATAATGTAGCAGAGTCCTTAAATAATGCAACAAAGTCCTTAAATAATGAAGCAGAATCCTTAAATAATGCAACAAAGTCCTTAAGTAATAATGCAGAGTTCTTAAATACAGCAGCAGAGTCATTAAATAATGCAGCAAAGTCCTTAAATAATGCAGCAGAGTCCTTAAATACCGCAGCAGAGTGCTTAAATAATGCAGCAGAGTCCTTAAATAATGCAGCAGAGTTATTAAATAATGCAGCAGAGTCCTTAAATAATACAGCAAATTCCTTAAATAATGCAGCAGAGTCCTTAAATAATGCAAAAAAGTCCCTAAATAATGCAGCAGAGTCCTTAAATAATGAAGCAGAGTCCTTAAATAATGCAGCAAATTCCTTAAATAATGTAGCAGAGTCCTTAAAAATGCAACAAAATCCTTAAATAATGCAGCAGAATCCTTAAATAATGCAACAAAGTCTTTAAATAATGCAGCAGAGGCCTTAAATACTGAAGCAGAGTCCTTAAAAATTGCAGCAAAGTACTTAAATAATGCAGCAGAGTCCTTAAATAATGCAACAAAGTCCTTAAATAATGAAGCAGAGTCCTTAAATAATGCAACAAAGTCCTTAAATAATGAAGCAGAATCCTTAAATAATGCAACAAAGTCCTTAAGTAATAATGCAGAGTCCTTAAATACCGCAGCAGAGTCCTTAAATAATGCAGCAAAGTCCTTAAATAATGCAGCAGAGTCCTTAAATACCGCAGCAGAGTGCTTAAATAATGCAGCAGAGTCCTTAAATAATGCAGCAGAGTTATTAAATAATGCAGCAGAGTCCTTAAATAATCCGGCTAATTCCTTAAATAATGCAGCAGAGTCCTTAAATAATGCAACAAAGTCCATAAATAATGCAGCAGAGTCATTAAATAATGCAGCAAAGTCCATAAATAATGCAGCAGAGTCCTTAAATATGGAGCAAATTCCTTAAATACTGCAGCAGAGTCCTTAAATAATGCAACAAAGTTCTAAAATAATGCAGCAGAGTCCTCAAAAGCTTCAGAAGAGTCATTAAATAATGCAGCAGAGTCCTTAAATAATGTAGCAAATTCATTAAATAATGCAGCAGAGACCTTAAATAATGCAACAAAGTCCTTAAATAATGCAGCCGAGTCCTTACATAATGCAACAAATTCCTTAAATAATGCAGCAGAGTCCTTAAATACCGCAGCCGATTACTTAAATAATTCAGCAAAGTCCTTAAATAATGCAGCAGAGTTCTTAAGTGCCACAGCAGAGTCCTTAAATACCGCAGCGGAGTGCTTAAATAATGCAGCAGAGTCCTTAAATAATGCAGCACCGTCCTTAAATAATGCAACAAAGTCTTTAAATAATGCAGCATTGTCCTTAAATACTGAAGCAGAGTCCTTAAATATTGCAGCAAAGTACTTAAATAATGCAGCAGAGTCCTTAAATAATGCAACAAAGTCCTTAAATAACGAAGCAGAATCCTTAAATAATGCAACAAAGTCCTTAAGTAATAATGCAGAGTCCTTAAATACCGCAGCAGAGTCATTAAATAATGCAGCAAAGTCCTTAAATAATGCAGCAGAGTCCTTAAATACCGGAGCAGAGTGCTTAAATGATGCAGCAGGGTCCTTAAATAATGCAGCAGAGTTATTAAATAATGCAGCAGAGTCCTTAAATAATGGAGCAAATTCCTTAAATAATGCAGCAGAGTCCTTAAATAATGCAACAAAGTCCCTAAAAAATGCAGCAGAGTCCTTAAATAATGAAGCAAATTCCTTAAATAATGTAGCAGAGTCCTTAAATAATGCAACAAAGTCCTTAAATAATGAAGCAGAATCCTTAAATAATGCAAAAAAGTCCTTAAGTAATAATGCAGAGTCCTTAAATACAGCAGCAGAGTCATTAAATAATGCAGCAAAGTCCTTAAATAATGCAGCAGAGTCCTTAAATACCGCAGCAGAGTGCTTAAATAATGCAGCAGAGTCCTTAAATAATGCAGCAGAGTTATTAAATAATGCAGCAGAGTCCTTAAATAATACAGCAAATTCCTTAAATAATGCAGCAGAGTCCTTAAATAATGCAACAAAGTCCCTAAATAATGCAGCAGAGTCCTTACATAATGAAGCAGAGTCCTTAAATAATGCAGCAAATTCCTTAAATAATGTAGCAGAGTCCTTAAAAATGCAACAAAATCCTTAAATAATGCAGCAGAATCCTTAAGTAATGCAGCAAAGTCCTTAAATAATGCAGCAGAGTCCTTAAATACTGAAGCAGAGTCCTTAAATAATGCAACAAAGGCCTTAAATAAAGCAGCAGAGTCCTTAAGTAATGCAACAGAGTTCTAAAATGCTTCAGCAGAGTCCTTAAATAATGCAGCAGAGTCCTTAAATAATGCAACAAAGTCTTTAAATAATGCAGCAGAGTCCTTAAATACTGAAGCAGAGTCCTTAAATATTGCAGCAACGTACTTAAATAATGCAGCAGAGTACTAAAATGCTTCAGCAGAGTCCTTAAATAATGCAGCAGAGTCCTTAAATAATGCAACAAAGTCTTTAAATAATGCAACGAAGTCCTTAAATAATGAAGCAGAATCCTTAAATAATGCAACAAAGTCCTTAAGTAATAATGCAGAGTCCTTAAATACCGCAGCAGAGTCATTAAATAATGCAGCAAAGTCCTTAAATAATGCAGCAGAGTCCTTAAATACCGAGCAAAGAGTGCTTAAATAATGCAGCACCGTCCTTAAATAATGCAACAAAGTCTTTAAATAATGCAGCAGAGTCCTTAAATAATGCAACAAAGTCCTTAAATAATGAAGCAGAATCCTTAAATAATGCAACAAAGTCCTTAAATAATGCAGCCGAGTCCTTACATAATGCAACAAATTCCTTAAATAATGCAGCAGAGTCCTTAAATACCGCAGCCGATTACTTCAATAATTCAGCAAAGCCCTTAAATAATGCAGCAGAGTTCTTAAGTGCCACAGCAGAGTCCTTAAATACCGCAGCGGAGTGCTTAAATAATGCATCAGAGTCCTTAAATAATGCAGCACCGTCCTTAAATAATGCAACAAAGTATTTAAATAATGCAGCAGAGTCCTTAAATACTGAAGCAGAGTCCTTAAATATTGCAGCAAAGTACTTAAATAATGCAGCAGAGTCCTTAAATAATGCAACAAAGTCCTTAAATAATGAAGCAGAATCCTTAAATAATGCAACAAAGTCCTTAAGTAATAATGCAGAGTCCTTAAATACCGCAGCAGAGTCATTAAATAATGCAGCAAAGTCCTTAAATAATGAAGCAGAGTCCTTAAATACCGGAGCAGAGTGCTTAAATGATGCAGCAGGGTCCTTAAATAATGCAGCAGAGTTATTAAATAATGCAGCAGAGTCCTTAAATAATGCAGCAAATTCCTTAAATAATGCAGCAGAGTCCTTAAATAATGCAACAAAGTCCCTAAAAAATGCAGCAGAGTCCTTAAATAATGAAGCAAATTCCTTAAATAATGTAGCAGAGTCCTTAAATAATGCAACAAAGTCCTTAAATAATGAAGCAGAATCCTTAAATAATGCAACAAAGTCCTTAAGTAATAATGCAGAGTTCTTAAATACAGCAGCAGAGTCATTAAATAATGCAGCAAAGTCCTTAAATAATGCAGCAGAGTCCTTAAATACCGCAGCAGAGTGCTTAAATAATGCAGCAGAGTCCTTAAATAATGCAGCAGAGTTATTAAATAATGCAGCAGAGTCCTTAAATAATACAGCAAATTCCTTAAATAATGCAGCAGAGTCCTTAAATAATGCAACAAAGTCCCTAAATAATGCAGCAGAGTCCTTAAATAATGAAGCAGAGTCCTTAAATAATGCAGCAAATTCCTTAAATAATGTAGCAGAGTCCTTAAAAATGCAACAAAATCCTTAAATAATGCAGCAGAATCCTTAAATAATGCAACAAAGTCTTTAAATAATGCAGCAGAGGCCTTAAATACTGAAGCAGAGTCCTTAAATATTGCAGCAAAGTACTTAAATAATGCAGCAGAGTCCTTAAATAATGCAACAAAGTCCTTAAATAATGAAGCAGAGTCCTTAAATAATGCAACAAAGTCCTTAAATAATGAAGCAGAATCCTTAAATAATGCAACAAAGTCCTTAAGTAATAATGCAGAGTCCTTAAATACCGCAGCAGAGTCATTAAATAATGCAGCAAAGTCCTTAAATAATGCAGCAGAGTCCTTAAATACCGCAGCAGAGTGCTTAAATAATGCAGCAGAGTCCTTAAATAATGCAGCAGAGTTATTAAATAATGCAGCAGAGTCCTTAAATAATCCGGCAAATTCCTTAAATAATGCAGCAGAGTCCTTAAATAATGCAACAAAGTCCATAAATAATGCAGCAGAGTCATTAAATAATGCAGCAAAGTCCATAAATAATGCAGCAGAGTCCTTAAATATGGAGCAAATTCCTTAAATACTGCAGCAGAGTCCTTAAATAATGCAACAATTTTCTAAAATAATGCAGCAGAGTCCTCAAAAGCTTCAGAAGAGTCATTAAATAATGCAGCAGAGTCCTTAAATAATGTAGCAAATTCATTAAATAATGCAGCAGAGACCTTAAATAATGCAACAAAGTCCTTAAATAATGCAGCCGAGTCCTTACATAATGCAACAAATTCCTTAAATAATGCAGCAGAGTCCTTAAATACCGCAGCCGATTACTTAAATAATTCAGCAAAGTCCTTAAATAATGCAGCAGAGTTCTTAAGTGCCACAGCAGAGTCCTTAAATACCGCAGCGGAGTGCTTAAATAATGCAGCAGAGTCCTTAAATAATGCAGCACCGTCCTTAAATAATGCAACAAAGTCTTTAAATAATGCAGCAGAGTCCTTAAATACTGAAGCAGAGTCCTTAAATATTGCAGCAAAGTACTTAAATAATGCAGCAGAGTCCTTAAATAATGCAACAAAGTCCTTAAATAACGAAGCAGAATCCTTAAATAATGCAACAAAGTCCTTAAGTAATAATGCAGAGTCCTTAAATACCGCAGCAGAGTCATTAAATAATGCAGCAAAGTCCTTAAATAATGCAGCAGAGTCCTTAAATACCGGAGCAGAGTGCTTAAATGATGCAGCAGGGTCCTTAAATAATGCAGCAGAGTTATTAAATAATGCAGCAGAGTCCTTAAATAATGGAGCAAATTCCTTAAATAATGCAGCAGAGTCCTTAAATAATGCAACAAAGTCCCTAAAAAAATGCAGCAGAGTCCTTAAATAATGAAGCAAATTCCTTAAATAATGTAGCAGAGTCCTTAAATAATGCAACAAAGTCCTTAAATAATGAAGCAGAATCCTTAAATAATGCAACAAAGTCCTTAAGTAATAATGCAGAGTCCTTAAATACAGCAGCAGAGTCATTAAATAATGCAGCAAAGTCCTTAAATAATGCAGCAGAGTCCTTAAATACCGCAGCAGAGTGCTTAAATAATGCAGCAGAGTCCTTAAATAATGCAGCAGAGTTATTAAATAATGCAGCAGAGTCCTTAAATAATACAGCAAATTCCTTAAATAATGCAGCAGAGTCCTTAAATAATGCAACAAAGTCCCTAAATAATGCAGCAGAGTCCTTACATAATGAAGCAGAGTCCTTAAATAATGCAGCAAATTCCTTAAATAATGTAGCAGAGTCCTTAAAAATGCAACAAAATCCTTAAATAATGCAGCAGAATCCTTAAGTAATGCAGCAAAGTCCTTAAATAATGCAGCAGAGTCCTTAAATACTGAAGCAGAGTCCTTAAATAATGCAACAAAGGCCTTAAATAAAGCAGCAGAGTCCTTAAGTAATGCAACAGAGTTCTAAAATGCTTCAGCAGAGTCCTTAAATAATGCAGCAGAGTCCTTAAATAATGCAACAAAGTCTTTAAATAATGCAGCAGAGTCCTTAAATACTGAAGCAGAGTCCTTAAATATTGCAGCAAAGTACTTAAATAATGCAGCAGAGTACTTAAATAATGCAACAAAGTCCTTAAATAATGAAGCAGAGTCCTTAAATAATGCAACAAAGTCCTTAAATAATGAAGCAGAATCCTTAAATAATGCAACAAAGTCCTTAAGTAATAATGCAGAGTCCTTAAATACCACAGCAGAGTCATTAAATAATGCAGCAAAGTCCTTAAATAATGCAGCAGAGTCCTTAAATACCGCAGCAGAGTGCTTAAATAATGCAGCACCGTCCTTAACTAATGCAACAAAGTCTTTAAATAATGCAGCAGAGTCCTTAAATAATGCAACAAAGTCCTTAAATAATGAAGCAGAATCCTTAAATAATGCAACAAAGTCCTTAAGTAATAATGCAGAGCCCTTAAATACAGCAGCAGAGTCATTAAATAATGAAGCAAAGTCCTTAAATAATGCAGCAGAGTCCTTAAATACCGCAGCAGAGTGCTTAAATAATGGAAGCAGAGTCCTTAAATAATGCAGCAGAGTTATTAAATAATGCAGCAGAGTCCTTAAATAAAGCAGCAAATTCCTTAAATAATGCAGCAGAGTCCTTAAATAATGCAACAAAGTCCCTAAATAATGTAGCAGAGTCCTTAAATAATGAAGCAGAGTCCTTAAATAATGCAGCAAATTCCTTAAATAATGTAGCAGAGTCCTTAAAAAATGCAACAAAATCCTTAAATAATGCAGCAGAATCCTTAAATAATGCAGAAAAGTCCTTAAATAATGCAGCAGAGTCCTTAAATACTGAAGCAGAGTCCTTAAATAATGCAACAAAGGCCTTAAATAATGCAGCAGAGTCCTTAAGTAATGCAACAGAGTTCTAAAATGCTTCAGCAGAGTCCTTAAATAATGCAGCAGAGTCCTTAAATAATGCAACAAAGTCTTTAAATAATGCAGCAGAGTCCTTAATTACTGAAGCAGAGTCCTTAAATATTGCAGCAAAGTACTTAAATAATGCAGCAGAGTCCTTAAATAATGCAACAAAGTCCTTAAATAATGAAGCAGAGTCCTTAAATAATGCAACAAAGTCCTTAAATAATGAAGCAGAGTCCTTAAATAATGCAACAAAGTCCTTAAATAATGAAGCAGAATCCTTAAATAATGCAACAAAGTCCTTAAGTAATAATGCAGAGTCCTTAAATACCGCAGCAGAGTCATTAAATAATGCAGCAAAGTCCTTAAATAATGCAGCAGAGTCCTTAAATACCGCAGCAGAGTGCTTAAATAATGCAGCAGAGTCCTTAAATAATGCAGCAGAGTTATTAAATAATGCAGCAGAGTCCTTAAATAATCCGGCAAATTCCTTAAATAATGCAGCAGAGTCCTTAAATAATGCAACAAAGTCCATAAATAATGCAGCAGAGTCATTAAATAATGCAGCAAAGTCCATAAATAATGCAGCAGAGTCCTTAAATATGGAGCAAATTCCTTAAATACTGCAGCAGAGTCCTTAAATAATGCAACAAAGTTCTAAAATAATGCAGCAGAGTCCTCAAAAGCTTCAGAAGAGTCATTAAATAATGCAGCAGAGTCCTTAAATAATGTAGCAAATTCATTAAATAATGCAGCAGAGACCTTAAATAATGCAACAAAGTCCTTAAATAATGCAGCCGAGTCCTTACATAATGCAACAAATTCCTTAAATAATGCAGCAGAGTCCTTAAATACCGCAGCCGATTACTTAAATAATTCAGCAAAGTCCTTAAATAATGCAGCAGAGTTCTTAAGTGCCACAGCAGAGTCCTTAAATACCGCAGCGGAGTGCTTAAATAATGCAGCAGAGTCCTTAAATAATGCAGCACCGTCCTTAAATAATGCAACAAAGTCTTTAAATAATGCAGCAGAGTCCTTAAATACTGAAGCAGAGTCCTTAAATATTGCAGCAAAGTACTTAAATAATGCAGCAGAGTCCTTAAATAATGCAACAAAGTCCTTAAATAACGAAGCAGAATCCTTAAATAATGCAACAAAGTCCTTAAGTAATAATGCAGAGTCCTTAAATACCGCAGCAGAGTCATTAAATAATGCAGCAAAGTCCTTAAATAATGCAGCAGAGTCCTTAAATACCGGAGCAGAGTGCTTAAATGATGCAGCAGGGTCCTTAAATAATGCAGCAGAGTTATTAAATAATGCAGCAGAGTCCTTAAATAATGGAGCAAATTCCTTAAATAATGCAGCAGAGTCCTTAAATAATGCAACAAAGTCCCTAAAAAATGCAGCAGAGTCCTTAAATAATGAAGCAAATTCCTTAAATAATGTAGCAGAGTCCTTAAATAATGCAACAAAGTCCTTAAATAATGAAGCAGAATCCTTAAATAATGCAACAAAGTCCTTAAGTAATAATGCAGAGTCCTTAAATACAGCAGCAGAGTCATTAAATAATGCAGCAAAGTCCTTAAATAATGCAGCAGAGTCCTTAAATACCGCAGCAGAGTGCTTAAATAATGCAGCAGAGTCCTTAAATAATGCAGCAGAGTTATTAAATAATGCAGCAGAGTCCTTAAATAATACAGCAAATTCCTTAAATAATGCAGCAGAGTCCTTAAATAATGCAACAAAGTCCCTAAATAATGCAGCAGAGTCCTTACATAATGAAGCAGAGTCCTTAAATAATGCAGCAAATTCCTTAAATAATGTAGCAGAGTCCTTAAAAATGCAACAAAATCCTTAAATAATGCAGCAGAATCCTTAAATAATGCAGCAAAGTCCTTAAATAATGCAGCAGAGTCCTTAAATACTGAAGCAGAGTCCTTAAATAATGCAACAAAGGCCTTAAATAAAGCAGCAGAGTCCTTAAGTAATGCAACAGAGTTCTAAAATGCTTCAGCAGAGTCCTTAAATAATGCAGCAGAGTCCTTAAATAATGCAACAAAGTCTTTAAATAATGCAGCAGAGTCCTTAAATACTGAAGCAGAGTCCTTAAATATTGCAGCAAAGTACTTAAATAATGCAGCAGAGTACTAAAATGCTTCAGCAGAGTCCTTAAATAATGCAGCAGAGTCCTTAAATAATGCAACAAAGTCTTTAAATAATGCAGCAGAGGCCTTAAATACTGAAGCAGAGTCCTTAAATATTGCAGCAAAGTACTTAAATAATGCAGCAGAGTCCTTAAATAATGCAACAAAGTCCTTAAATAATGAAGCAGAGTCCTTAAATAATGCAGCAAAGTCCTTAAATAATGAAGCAGAATCCTTAAATAATGCAACAAAGTCCTTAAGTAATAATGCAGAGTCCTTAAATACCGCAGCAGAGTCATTAAATAATGCAGCAAAGTCCTTAAATAATGCAGCAGAGTCCTTAAATACCGCAGCAGAGTGCTTAAATAATGCAGCAGAGTCCTTAAATAATGCAGCAGAGTTATTAAATAATGCAGCAGAGTCCTTAAATAATCCGGCAAATTCCTTAAATAATGCAGCAGAGTCCTTAAATAATGCAACAAAGTCCATAAATAATGCAGCAGAGTCATTAAATAATGCAGCAAAGTCCATAAATAATGCAGCAGAGTCCTTAAATATGGAGCAAATTCCTTAAATACTGCAGCAGAGTCCTTAAATAATGCAACAAAGTTCTAAAATAATGCAGCACAGTCCTCAAAAGCTTCAGAAGAGTCATTAAATAATGCAGCAGAGTCCTTAAATAATGTAACAAATTCATTAAATAATGCAGCAGAGACCTTAAATAATGCAACAAAGTCCTTAAATAATGCAGCCGAGTCCTTACATAATGCAACAAATTCCTTAAATAATGCAGCAGAGTCCTTAAATACCGCAGCCGATTACTTAAATAATTCAGCAAAGTCCTTAAATAATGCAGCAGAGTTCTTAAGTGCCACAGCAGAGTCCTTAAATACCGCAGCGGAGTGCTTAAATAATGCAGCAGAGTCCTTAAATAATGCAGCACCGTCCTTAAATAATGCAACAAAGTCTTTAAATAATGCAGCAGAGTCCTTAAATACTGAAGCAGAGTCCTTAAATATTGCAGCAAAGTACTTAAATAATGCAGCAGAGTCCTTAAATAATGCAACAAAGTCCTTAAATAACGAAGCAGAATCCTTAAATAATGCAACAAAGTCCTTAAGTAATAATGCAGAGTCCTTAAATACCGCAGCAGAGTCATTAAATAATGCAGCAAAGTCCTTAAATAATGCAGCAGAGTCCTTAAATACCGGAGCAGAGTGCTTAAATGATGCAGCAGGGTCCTTAAATAATGCAGCAGAGTTATTAAATAATGCAGCAGAGTCCTTAAATAATGGAGCAAATTCCTTAAATAATGCAGCAGAGTCCTTAAATAATGCAAAAAAGTCCCTAAAAAATGCAGCAGAGTCCTTAAATAATGAAGCAAATTCCTTAAATAATGTAGCAGAGTCCTTAAATAATGCAACAAAGTCCTTAAATAATGAAGCAGAACCCTTAAATAATGCAACAAAGTCCTTAAGTAATAATGCAGAGTCCTTAAATACAGCAGCAGAGTCATTAAATAATGCAGCAAAGTCCTTAAATAATGCAGCAGAGTCCTTAAATACCGCAGCAGAGTGCTTAAATAATGGAAGCAGAGTCCTTAAATAATCCGGCAAATTCCTTAAATAATGCAGCAGAGTCCTTAAATAATGCAACAAAGTCCATAAATAATGCAGCAGAGTCATTAAATAATGCAGCAAAGTCCATAAATAATGCAGCAGAGTCCTTAAATATGGAGCAAATTCCTTAAATACTGCAGCAGAGTCCTTAAATAATGCAACAAAGTTCTAAAATAATGCAGCAGAGTCCTCAAAAGCTTCAGAAGAGTCATTAAATAATGCAGCAGAGTCCTTAAATAATGTAGCAAATTCATTAAATAATGCAGCAGAGACCTTAAATAATGCAACAAAGTCCTTAAATAATGCAGCCGAGTCCTTACATAATGCAACAAAGTCTTTAAATAATGCAGCAGAGTCCTTAAATACTGAAGCAGAGTCCTTAAATATTGCAGCAACGTACTTAAATAATGCAGCAGAGTACTAAAATGCTTCAGCAGAGTCCTTAAATAATGCAGCAGAGTCCTTAAATAATGCAACAAAGTCTTTAAATAATGCAACGAAGTCCTTAAATAATGAAGCAGAATCCTTAAATAATGCAACAAAGTCCTTAAGTAATAATGCAGAGTCCTTAAATACCGCAGCAGAGTCATTAAATAATGCAGCAAAGTCCTTAAATAATGCAGCAGAGTCCTTAAATACCGAGCAAAGAGTGCTTAAATAATGCAGCACCGTCCTTAAATAATGCAACAAAGTCTTTAAATAATGCAGCAGAGTCCTTAAATAATGCAACAAAGTCCTTAAATAATGAAGCAGAATCCTTAAATAATGCAACAAAGTCCTTAAATAATGCAGCCGAGTCCTTACATAATGCAACAAATTCCTTAAATAATGCAGCAGAGTCCTTAAATACCGCAGCCGATTACTTCAATAATTCAGCAAAGCCCTTAAATAATGCAGCAGAGTTCTTAAGTGCCACAGCAGAGTCCTTAAATACCGCAGCGGAGTGCTTAAATAATGCATCAGAGTCCTTAAATAATGCAGCACCGTCCTTAAATAATGCAACAAAGTATTTAAATAATGCAGCAGAGTCCTTAAATACTGAAGCAGAGTCCTTAAATATTGCAGCAAAGTACTTAAATAATGCAGCAGAGTCCTTAAATAATGCAACAAAGTCCTTAAATAATGAAGCAGAATCCTTAAATAATGCAACAAAGTCCTTAAGTAATAATGCAGAGTCCTTAAATACCGCAGCAGAGTCATTAAATAATGCAGCAAAGTCCTTAAATAATGAAACAGAGTCCTTAAATACCGGAGCAGAGTGCTTAAATGATGCAGCAGGGTCCTTAAATAATGCAGCAGAGTTATTAAATAATGCAGCAGAGTCCTTAAATAATGCAGCAAATTCCTTAAATAATGCAGCAGAGTCCTTAAATAATGCAACAAAGTCCCTAAAAAATGCAGCAGAGTCCTTAAATAATGAAGCAAATTCCTTAAATAATGTAGCAGAGTCCTTAAATAATGCAACAAAGTCCTTAAATAATGAAGCAGAATCCTTAAATAATGCAACAAAGTCCTTAAGTAATAATGCAGAGTTCTTAAATACAGCAGCAGAGTCATTAAATAATGCAGCAAAGTCCTTAAATAATGCAGCAGAGTCCTTAAATACCGCAGCAGAGTGCTTAAATAATGCAGCAGAGTCCTTAAATAATGCAGCAGAGTTATTAAATAATGCAGCAGAGTCCTTAAATAATACAGCAAATTCCTTAAATAATGCAGCAGAGTCCTTAAATAATGCAACAAAGTCCCTAAATAATGCAGCAGAGTCCTTAAATAATGAAGCAGAGTCCTTAAATAATGCAGCAAATTCCTTAAATAATGTAGCAGAGTCCTTAAAAATGCAACAAAATCCTTAAATAATGCAGCAGAATCCTTAAATAATGCAACAAAGTCTTTAAATAATGCAGCAGAGGCCTTAAATACTGAAGCAGAGTCCTTAAATATTGCAGCAAAGTACTTAAATAATGCAGCAGAGTCCTTAAATAATGCAACAAAGTCCTTAAATAATGAAGCAGAGTCCTTAAATAATGCAACAAAGTCCTTAAATAATGAAGCAGAATCCTTAAATAATGCAACAAAGTCCTTAAGTAATAATGCAGAGTCCTTAAATACCGCAGCAGAGTCATTAAATAATGCAGCAAAGTCCTTAAATAATGCAGCAGAGTCCTTAAATACCGCAGCAGAGTGCTTAAATAATGCAGCAGAGTCCTTAAATAATGCAGCAGAGTTATTAAATAATGCAGCAGAGTCCTTAAATAATCCGGCAAATTCCTTAAATAATGCAGCAGAGTCCTTAAATAATGCAACAAAGTCCATAAATAATGCAGCAGAGTCATTAAATAATGCAGCAAAGTCCATAAATAATGCAGCAGAGTCCTTAAATATGGAGCAAATTCCTTAAATACTGCAGCAGAGTCCTTAAATAATGCAACAATTTTCTAAAATAATGCAGCAGAGTCCTCAAAAGCTTCAGAAGAGTCATTAAATAATGCAGCAGAGTCCTTAAATAATGTAGCAAATTCATTAAATAATGCAGCAGAGACCTTAAATAATGCAACAAAGTCCTTAAATAATGCAGCCGAGTCCTTACATAATGCAACAAATTCCTTAAATAATGCAGCAGAGTCCTTAAATACCGCAGCCGATTACTTAAATAATTCAGCAAAGTCCTTAAATAATGCAGCAGAGTTCTTAAGTGCCACAGCAGAGTCCTTAAATACCGCAGCGGAGTGCTTAAATAATGCAGCAGAGTCCTTAAATAATGCAGCACCGTCCTTAAATAATGCAACAAAGTCTTTAAATAATGCAGCAGAGTCCTTAAATACTGAAGCAGAGTCCTTAAATATTGCAGCAAAGTACTTAAATAATGCAGCAGAGTCCTTAAATAATGCAACAAAGTCCTTAAATAACGAAGCAGAATCCTTAAATAATGCAACAAAGTCCTTAAGTAATAATGCAGAGTCCTTAAATACCGCAGCAGAGTCATTAAATAATGCAGCAAAGTCCTTAAATAATGCAGCAGAGTCCTTAAATACCGGAGCAGAGTGCTTAAATGATGCAGCAGGGTCCTTAAATAATGCAGCAGAGTTATTAAATAATGCAGCAGAGTCCTTAAATAATGGAGCAAATTCCTTAAATAATGCAGCAGAGTCCTTAAATAATGCAAAAAAGTCCCTAAAAAATGCAGCAGAGTCCTTAAATAATGAAGCAAATTCCTTAAATAATGTAGCAGAGTCCTTAAATAATGCAACAAAGTCCTTAAATAATGAAGCAGAACCCTTAAATAATGCA
Source organism: Phyllobates terribilis (assembly GCF_046119375.1). Taxonomy (NCBI): domain Eukaryota; kingdom Metazoa; phylum Chordata; class Amphibia; order Anura; family Dendrobatidae; genus Phyllobates; species Phyllobates terribilis. Next base: position 3,073,213 of record NW_027362840.1, on the reverse strand, counting down.
ACAAAGTCCTTAAGTAATAATGCAGAGTCCTTAAATACAGCAGCAGAGTCATTAAATAATGCAGCAAAGTCCTTAAATAATGCAGCAGAGTCCTTAAATACCGCAGCAGAGTGCTTAAATAATGCAGCAGAGTCCTTAAATAATGCAGCAGAGTTATTAAATAATGCAGCAGAGTCCTTAAATAATACAGCAAATTCCTTAAATAATGCAGCAGAGTCCTTAAATAATGCAACAAAGTCCCTAAATAATGCAGCAGAGTCCTTACATAATGAAGCAGAGTCCTTAAATAATGCAGCAAATTCCTTAAATAATGTAGCAGAGTCCTTAAAAATGCAACAAAATCCTTAAATAATGCAGCAGAATCCTTAAATAATGCAGCAAAGTCCTTAAATAATGCAGCAGAGTCCTTAAATACTGAAGCAGAGTCCTTAAATAATGCAACAAAGGCCTTAAATAAAGCAGCAGAGTCCTTAAGTAATGCAACAGAGTTCTAAAATGCTTCAGCAGAGTCCTTAAATAATGCAGCAGAGTCCTTAAATAATGCAACAAAGTCTTTAAATAATGCAGCAGAGTCCTTAAATACTGAAGCAGAGTCCTTAAATATTGCAGCAAAGTACTTAAATAATGCAGCAGAGTACTAAAATGCTTCAGCAGAGTCCTTAAATAATGCAGCAGAGTCCTTAAATAATGCAACAAAGTCTTTAAATAATGCAGCAGAGGCCTTAAATACTGAAGCAGAGTCCTTAAATATTGCAGCAAAGTACTTAAATAATGCAGCAGAGTCCTTAAATAATGCAACAAAGTCCTTAAATAATGAAGCAGAGTCCTTAAATAATGCAGCAAAGTCCTTAAATAATGAAGCAGAATCCTTAAATAATGCAACAAAGTCCTTAAGTAATAATGCAGAGTCCTTAAATACCGCAGCAGAGTCATTAAATAATGCAGCAAAGTCCTTAAATAATGCAGCAGAGTCCTTAAATACCGCAGCAGAGTGCTTAAATAATGCAGCAGAGTCCTTAAATAATGCAGCAGAGTTATTAAATAATGCAGCAGAGTCCTTAAATAATCCGGCAAATTCCTTAAATAATGCAGCAGAGTCCTTAAATAATGCAACAAAGTCCATAAATAATGCAGCAGAGTCATTAAATAATGCAGCAAAGTCCATAAATAATGCAGCAGAGTCCTTAAATATGGAGCAAATTCCTTAAATACTGCAGCAGAGTCCTTAAATAATGCAACAAAGTTCTAAAATAATGCAGCACAGTCCTCAAAAGCTTCAGAAGAGTCATTAAATAATGCAGCAGAGTCCTTAAATAATGTAACAAATTCATTAAATAATGCAGCAGAGACCTTAAATAATGCAACAAAGTCCTTAAAGAATGCAGCCGAGTCCTTACATAATGCAACAAATTCCTTAAATAATGCAGCAGAGTCCTTAAATACCGCAGCCGATTACTTAAATAATTCAGCAAAGTCCTTAAATAATGCAGCAGAGTTCTTAAGTGCCACAGCAGAGTCCTTAAATACCGCAGCGGAGTGCTTAAATAATGCAGCAGAGTCCTTAAATAATGCAGCACCGTCCTTAAATAATGCAACAAAGTCTTTAAATAATGCAGCAGAGTCCTTAAATACTGAAGCAGAGTCCTTAAATATTGCAGCAAAGTACTTAAATAATGCAGCAGAGTCCTTAAATAATGCAACAAAGTCCTTAAATAACGAAGCAGAATCCTTAAATAATGCAACAAAGTCCTTAAGTAATAATGCAGAGTCCTTAAATACCGCAGCAGAGTCATTAAATAATGCAGCAAAGTCCTTAAATAATGCAGCAGAGTCCTTAAATACCGGAGCAGAGTGCTTAAATGATGCAGCAGGGTCCTTAAATAATGCAGCAGAGTTATTAAATAATGCAGCAGAGTCCTTAAATAATGGAGCAAATTCCTTAAATAATGCAGCAGAGTCCTTAAATAATGCAAAAAAGTCCCTAAAAAATGCAGCAGAGTCCTTAAATAATGAAGCAAATTCCTTAAATAATGTAGCAGAGTCCTTAAATAATGCAACAAAGTCCTTAAATAATGAAGCAGAACCCTTAAATAATGCAACAAAGTCCTTAAGTAATAATGCAGAGTCCTTAAATACAGCAGCAGAGTCATTAAATAATGCAGCAAAGTCCTTAAATAATGCAGCAGAGTCCTTAAATACCGCAGCAGAGTGCTTAAATAATGGAAGCAGAGTCCTTAAATAATGCAGCAGAGTTATTAAATAATGCAGCAGAGTCCTTAAATAAAGCAGCAAATTCCTTAAATAATGCAGCAGAGTCCTTAAATAATGCAACAAAGTCCCTAAATAATGTAGCAGAGTCCTTAAATAATGAAGCAGAGTCCTTAAATAATGCAGCAAATTCCTTAAATAATGTAGCAGAGTCCTTAAAAAATGCAACAAAATCCTTAAATAATGCAGCAGAATCCTTAAATAATGCAGAAAAGTCCTTAAATAATGCAGCAGAGTCCTTAAATACTGAAGCAGAGTCCTTAAATAATGCAACAAAGGCCTTAAATAATGCAGCAGAGTCCTTAAGTAATGCAACAGAGTTCTAAAATGCTTCAGCAGAGTCCTTAAATAATGCAGCAGAGTCCTTAAATAATGCAACAAAGTCTTTAAATAATGCAGCAGAGTCCTTAATTACTGAAGCAGAGTCCTTAAATATTGCAGCAAAGTACTTAAATAATGCAGCAGAATCCTTAAATAATGCAACAAAGTCCTTAAATAATGAAGCAGAGTCCTTAAATAATGCAACAAAGTCCTTAAATAATGAAGCAGAGTCCTTAAATAATGCAACAAAGTCCTTAAATAATGAAGCAGAATCCTTAAATAATGCAACAAAGTCCTTAAGTAATAATGCAGAGTCCTTAAATACCGCAGCAGGGTCATTAAATAATGCAGCAAAGTCCTTAAATAATGCAGCAGAGTCCTTAAATACCGCAGCAGAGTGCTTAAATAATGCAGCAGAGTCCTTAAATAATGCAGCAGAGTTATTAAATAATGCAGCAGAGTCCTTAAATAATCCGGCAAATTCCTTAAATAATGCAGCAGAGTCCTTAAATAATGCAACAAAGTCCATAAATAATGCAGCAGAGTCATTAAATAATGCAGCAAAGTCCATAAATAATGCAGCAGAGTCCTTAAATATGGAGCAAATTCCTTAAATACTGCAGCAGAGTCCTTAAATAATGCAACAAAGTTCTAAAATAATGCAGCAGAGTCCTCAAAAGCTTCAGAAGAGTCATTAAATAATGCAGCAGAGTCCTTAAATAATGTAGCAAATTCATTAAATAATGCAGCAGAGACCTTAAATAATGCAACAAAGTCCTTAAATAATGCAGCCGAGTCCTTACATAATGCAACAAATTCCTTAAATAATGCAGCAGAGTCCTTAAATACCGCAGCCGATTACTTAAATAATTCAGCAAAGTCCTTAAATAATGCAGCAGAGTTCTTAAGTGCCACAGCAGAGTCCTTAAATACCGCAGCGGAGTGCTTAAATAATGCAGCAGAGTCCTTAAATAATGCAGCACCGTCCTTAAATAATGCAACAAAGTCTTTAAATAATGCAGCAGAGTCCTTAAATACTGAAGCAGAGTCCTTAAATATTGCAGCAAAGTACTTAAATAATGCAGCAGAGTCCTTAAATAATGCAACAAAGTCCTTAAATAACGAAGCAGAATCCTTAAATAATGCAACAAAGTCCTTAAGTAATAATGCAGAGTCCTTAAATACCGCAGCAGAGTCATTAAATAATGCAGCAAAGTCCTTAAATAATGCAGCAGAGTCCTTAAATACCGGAGCAGAGTGCTTAAATGATGCAGCAGGGTCCTTAAATAATGCAGCAGAGTTATTAAATAATGCAGCAGAGTCCTTAAATAATGGAGCAAATTCCTTAAATAATGCAGCAGAGTCCTTAAATAATGCAACAAAGTCCCTAAAAAATGCAGCAGAGTCCTTAAATAATGAAGCAAATTCCTTAAATAATGTAGCAGAGTCCTTAAATAATGCAACAAAGTCCTTAAATAATGAAGCAGAATCCTTAAATAATGCAACAAAGTCCTTAAGTAATAATGCAGAGTCCTTAAATACAGCAGCAGAGTCATTAAATAATGCAGCAAAGTCCTTAAATAATGCAGCAGAGTCCTTAAATACCGCAGCAGAGTGCTTAAATAATGCAGCAGAGTCCTTAAATAATGCAGCAGAGTTATTAAATAATGCAGCAGAGTCCTTAAATAATACAGCAAATTCCTTAAATAATGCAGCAGAGTCCTTAAATAATGCAACAAAGTCCCTAAATAATGCAGCAGAGTCCTTACATAATGAAGCAGAGTCCTTAAATAATGCAGCAAATTCCTTAAATAATGTAGCAGAGTCCTTAAAAATGCAACAAAATCCTTAAATAATGCAGCAGAATCCTTAAATAATGCAGCAAAGTCCTTAAATAATGCAGCAGAGTCCTTAAATACTGAAGCAGAGTCCTTAAATAATGCAACAAAGGCCTTAAATAAAGCAGCAGAGTCCTTAAGTAATGCAACAGAGTTCTAAAATGCTTCAGCAGAGTCCTTAAATAATGCAGCAGAGTCCTTAAATAATGCAACAAAGTCTTTAAATAATGCAGCAGAGTCCTTAAATACTGAAGCAGAGTCCTTAAATATTGCAGCAAAGTACTTAAATAATGCAGCAGAGTACTAAAATGCTTCAGCAGAGTCCTTAAATAATGCAGCAGAGTCCTTAAATAATGCAACAAAGTCTTTAAATAATGCAACAAAGTCCTTAAATAATGAAGCAGAATCCTTAAATAATGCAACAAAGTCCTTAAGTAATAATGCAGAGTCCTTAAATACCGCAGCAGAGTCATTAAATAATGCAGCAAAGTCCTTAAATAATGCAGCAGAGTCCTTAAATACCGCAGCAGAGTGCTTAAATAATGCAGCACCGTCCTTAAATAATGCAACAAAGTCTTTAAATAATGCAGCAGAGTCCTTAAATAATGCAACAAAGTCCTTAAATAATGAAGCAGAATCCTTAAATAATGCAACAAAGTCCTTAAATAATGCAGCCGAGTCCTTACATAATGCAACAAATTCCTTAAATAATGCAGCAGAGTCCTTAAATACCGCAGCCGATTACTTCAATAATTCAGCAAAGCCCTTAAATAATGCAGCAGAGTTCTTAAGTGCCACAGCAGAGTCCTTAAATACCGCAGCGGAGTGCTTAAATAATGCAGCAGAGTCCTTAAATAATGCAGCACCGTCCTTAAATAATGCAACAAAGTATTTAAGTAATGCAGCAGAGTCCTTAAATACTGAAGCAGAGTCCTTAAATATTGCAGCAAAGTACTTAAATAATGCAGCAGAGTCCTTAAATAATGCAACAAAGTCCTTAAATAATGAGGCAGAATCCTTAAATAATGCAACAAAGTCCTTAAGTAATAATGCAGAGTCCTTAAATACCGCAGCAGAGTCATTAAATAATGCAGCAAAGTCCTTAAATAATGAAGCAGAGTCCTTAAATACCGGAGCAGAGTGCTTAAATGATGCAGCAGGGTCCTTAAATAATGCAGCAGAGTTATTAAATAATGCAGCAGAGTCCTTAAATAATGCAGCAAATTCCTTAAATAATGCAGCAGAGTCCTTAAATAATGCAACAAAGTCCCTAAAAAATGCAGCAGAGTCCTTAAATAATGAAGCAAATTCCTTAAATAATGTAGCAGAGTCCTTAAATAATGCAACAAAGTCCTTAAATAATGAAGCAGAATCCTTAAATAATGCAACAAAGTCCTTAAGTAATAATGCAGAGTTCTTAAATACAGCAGCAGAGTCATTAAATAATGCAGCAAAGTCCTTAAATAATGCAGCAGAGTCCTTAAATACCGCAGCAGAGTGCTTAAATAATGCAGCAGAGTCCTTAAATAATGCAGCAGAGTTATTAAATAATGCAGCAGAGTCCTTAAATAATACAGCAAATTCCTTAAATAATGCAGCAGAGTCCTTAAATAATGCAACAAAGTCCCTAAATAATGCAGCAGAGTCCTTAAATAATGAAGCAGAGTCCTTAAATAATGCAGCAAATTCTTTAAATAATGTAGCAGAGTCCTTAAAATTGCAACAAAATCCTTAAATAATGCAGCAGAATCCTTAAATAATGCAACAAAGTCTTTAAATAATGCAGCAGAGGCCTTAAATACTGAAGCAGAGTCCTTAAATATTGCAGCAAAGTACTTAAATAATGCAGCAGAGTCCTTAAATAATGCAACAAACTCCTTAAATAATGAAGCAGAGTCCTTAAATAATGCAACAAAGTCCTTAAATAATGAAGCAGAATCCTTAAATAATGCAACAAAGTCCTTAAGTAATAATGCAGAGTCCTTAAATACCGCAGCAGAGTCATTAAATAATGCAGCAAAGTCCTTAAATAATGCAGCAGAGTCCTTAAATACCGCAGCAGAGTGCTTAAATAATGCAGCAGAGTCCTTAAATAATGCAGCAGAGTTATTAAATAATGCAGCAGAGTCCTTAAATAATCCGGCAAATTCCTTAAATAATGCAGCAGAGTCCTTAAATAATGCAACAAAGTCCATAAATAATGCAGCAGAGTCATTAAATAATGCAGCAAAGTCCATAAATAATGCAGCAGAGTCCTTAAATATGGAGCAAATTCCTTAAATACTGCAGCAGAGTCCTTAAATAATGCAACAAAGTTCTAAAATAATGCAGCACAGTCCTCAAAAGCTTCAGAAGAGTCATTAAATAATGCAGCAGAGTCCTTAAATAATGTAACAAATTCATTAAATAATGCAGCAGAGACCTTAAATAATGCAACAAAGTCCTTAAATAATGCAGCCGAGTCCTTACATAATGCAACAAATTCCTTAAATAATGCAGCAGAGTCCTTAAATACCGCAGCCGATTACTTAAATAATTCAGCAAAGTCTTTAAATAATGCAGCAGAGTTCTTAAGTGCCACAGCAGAGTCCTTAAATACCGCAGCGGAGTGCTTAAATAATGCAGCAGAGTCCTTAAATAATGCAGCACCGTCCTTAAATAATGCAACAAAGTCTTTAAATAATGCAGCAGAGTCCTTAAATACTGAAGCAGAGTCCTTAAATATTGCAGCAAAGTACTTAAATAATGCAGCAGAGTCCTTAAATAATGCAACAAAGTCCTTAAATAACGAAGCAGAATCCTTAAATAATGCAACAAAGTCCTTAAGTAATAATGCAGAGTCCTTAAATACCGCAGCAGAGTCATTAAATAATGCAGCAAAGTCCTTAAATAATGCAGCAGAGTCCTTAAATACCGGAGCAGAGTGCTTAAATGATGCAGCAGGGTCCTTAAATAATGCAGCAGAGTTATTAAATAATGCAGCAGAGTCCTTAAATAATGGAGCAAATTCCTTAAATAATGCAGCAGAGTCCTTAAATAATGCAAAAAAGTCCCTAAAAAATGCAGCAGAGTCCTTAAATAATGAAGCAAATTCCTTAAATAATGTAGCAGAGTCCTTAAATAATGCAACAAAGTCCTTAAATAATGAAGCAGAACCCTTAAATAATGCAACAAAGTACTTAAGTAATAATGCAGAGTCCTTAAATACAGCAGCAGAGTCATTAAATAATGCAGCAAAGTCCTTAAATAATGCAGCAGAGTCCTTAAATACCGCAGCAGAGTGCTTAAATAATGGAAGCAGAGTCCTTAAATAATGCAGCAGAGTTATTAAATAATGCAGCAGAGTCCTTAAATAAAGCAGCAAATTCCTTAAATAATGCAGCAGAGTCCTTAAATAATGCAACAAAGTCCCTAAATAATGTAGCAGAGTCCTTAAATAATGAAGCAGAGTCCTTAAATAATGCAGCAAATTCCTTAAATAATGTAGCAGAGTCCTTAAAAAATGCAACAAAATCCTTAAATAATGCAGCAGAATCCTTAAATAATGCAGAAAAGTCCTTAAATAATGCAGCAGAGTCCTTAAATACTGAAGCAGAGTCCTTAAATAATGCAACAAAGGCCTTAAATAATGCAGCAGAGTCCTTAAGTAATGCAACAGAGTTCTAAAATGCTTCAGCAGAGTCCTTAAATAATGCAGCAGAGTCCTTAAATAATGCAACAAAGTCTTTAAATAATGCAGCAGAGTCCTTAATTACTGAAGCAGAGTCCTTAAATATTGCAGCAAAGTACTTAAATAATGCAGCAGAGTCCTTAAATAATGCAACAAAGTCCTTAAATAATGAAGCAGAGTCCTTAAATAATGCAACAAAGTCCTTAAATAATGAAGCAGAGTCCTTAAATAATGCAACAAAGTCCTTAAATAATGAAGCAGAATCCTTAAATAATGCAACAAAGTCCTTAAGTAATAATGCAGAGTCCTTAAATACCGCAGCAGAGTCATTAAATAATGCAGCAAAGTCCTTAAATAATGCAGCAGAGTCCTTAAATACCGCAGCAGAGTGCTTAAATAATGCAGCAGAGTCCTTAAATAATGCAGCAGAGTTATTAAATAATGCAGCAGAGTCCTTAAATAATCCGGCAAATTCCTTAAATAATGCAGCAGAGTCCTTAAATAATGCAACAAAGTCCATAAATAATGCAGCAGAGTCATTAAATAATGCAGCAAAGTCCATAAATAATGCAGCAGAGTCCTTAAATATGGAGCAAATTCCTTAAATACTGCAGCAGAGTCCTTAAATAATGCAACAAAGTTCTAAAATAATGCAGCAGAGTCCTCAAAAGCTTCAGAAGAGTCATTAAATAATGCAGCAGAGTCCTTAAATAATGTAGCAAATTCATTAAATAATGCAGCAGAGACCTTAAATAATGCAACAAAGTCCTTAAATAATGCAGCCGAGTCCTTACATAATGCAACAAATTCCTTAAATAATGCAGCAGAGTCCTTAAATACCGCAGCCGATTACTTAAATAATTCAGCAAAGTCCTTAAATAATGCAGCAGAGTTCTTAAGTGACACAGCAGAGTCCTTAAATACCGCAGCGGAGTGCTTAAATAATGCAGCAGAGTCCTTAAATAATGCAGCACCGTCCTTAAATAATGCAACAAAGTCTTTAAATAATGCAGCAGAGTCCTTAAATACTGAAGCAGAGTCCTTAAATATTGCAGCAAAGTACTTAAATAATGCAGCAGAGTCCTTAAATAATGCAACAAAGTCCTTAAATAACGAAGCAGAATCCTTAAATAATGCAACAAAGTCCTTAAGTAATAATGCAGAGTCCTTAAATACCGCAGCAGAGTCATTAAATAATGCAGCAAAGTCCTTAAATAATGCAGCAGAGTCCTTAAATACCGGAGCAGAGTGCTTAAATGATGCAGCAGGGTCCTTAAATAATGCAGCAGAGTTATTAAATAATGCAGCAGAGTCCTTAAATAATGGAGCAAATTCCTTAAATAATGCAGCAGAGTCCTTAAATAATGCAACAAAGTCCCTAAAAAATGCAGCAGAGTCCTTAAATAATGAAGCAAATTCCTTAAATAATGTAGCAGAGTCCTTAAATAATGCAACAAAGTCCTTAAATAATGAAGCAGAATCCTTAAATAATGCAACAAAGTCCTTAAGTAATAATGCAGAGTCCTTAAATACAGCAGCAGAGTCATTAAATAATGCAGCAAAGTCCTTAAATAATGCAGCAGAGTCCTTAAATACCGCAGCAGAGTGCTTAAATAATGCAGCAGAGTCCTTAAATAATGCAGCAGAGTTATTAAATAATGCAGCAGAGTCCTTAAATAATACAGCAAATTCCTTAAATAATGCAGCAGAGTCCTTAAATAATGCAACAAAGTCCCTAAATAATGCAGCAGAGTCCTTACATAATGAAGCAGAGTCCTTAAATAATGCAGCAAATTCCTTAAATAATGTAGCAGAGTCCTTAAAAATGCAACAAAATCCTTAAATAATGCAGCAGAATCCTTAAATAATGCAGCAAAGTCCTTAAATAATGCAGCAGAGTCCTTAAATACTGAAGCAGAGTCCTTAAATAATGCAACAAAGGCCTTAAATAAAGCAGCAGAGTCCTTAAGTAATGCAACAGAGTTCTAAAATGCTTCAGCAGAGTCCTTAAATAATGCAGCAGAGTCCTTAAATAATGCAACAAAGTCTTTAAATAATGCAGCAGAGTCCTTAAATACTGAAGCAGAGTCCTTAAATATTGCAGCAAAGTACTTAAATAATGCAGCAGAGTACTAAAATGCTTCAGCAGAGTCCTTAAATAATGCAGCAGAGTCCTTAAATAATGCAACAAAGTCTTTAAATAATGCAACAAAGTCCTTAAATAATGAAGCAGAATCCTTAAATAATGCAACAAAGTCCTTAAGTAATAATGCAGAGTCCTTAAATACCGCAGCAGAGTCATTACATAATGCAGCAAAGTCCTTAAATAATGCAGCAGAGTCCTTAAATACCGCAGCAGAGTGCTTAAATAATGCAGCACCGTCCTTAAATAATGCAACAAAGTCTTTAAATAATGCAGCAGAGTCCTTAAATAATGCAACAAAGTCCTTAAATAATGAAGCAGAATCCTTAAATAATGCAACAAAGTCCTTAAATAATGCAGCCGAGTCCTTACATAATGCAACAAATTCCTTAAATAATGCAGCAGAGTCCTTAAATACCGCAGCCGATTACTTCAATAATTCAGCAAAGCCCTTAAATAATGCAGCAGAGTTCTTAAGTGCCACAGCAGAGTCCTTAAATACCGCAGCGGAGTGCTTAAATAATGCAGCAGAGTCCTTAAATAATGCAGCACCGTCCTTAAATAATGCAACAAAGTATTTAAGTAATGCAGCAGAGTCCTTAAATACTGAAGCAGAGTCCTTAAATATTGCAGCAAAGTACTTAAATAATGCAGCAGAGTCCTTAAATAATGCAACAAAGTCCTTAAATAATGAGGCAGAATCCTTAAATAATGCAACAAAGTCCTTAAGTAATAATGCAGAGTCCTTAAATACCGCAGCAGAGTCATTAAATAATGCAGCAAAGTCCTTAAATAATGAAGCAGAGTCCTTAAATACCGGAGCAGAGTGCTTAAATGATGCAGCAGGGTCCTTAAATAATGCAGCAGAGTTATTAAATAATGCAGCAGAGTCCTTAAATAATGCAGCAAATTCCTTAAATAATGCAGCAGAGTCCTTAAATAATGCAACAAAGTCCCTAAAAAATGCAGCAGAGTCCTTAAATAATGAAGCAAATTCCTTAAATAATGTAGCAGAGTCCTTAAATAATGCAACAAAGTCCTTAAATAATGAAGCAGAATCCTTAAATAATGCAACAAAGTCCTTAAGTAATAATGCAGAGTTCTTAAATACAGCAGTAGAGTCATTAAATAATGCAGCAAAGTCCTTAAATAATGCAGCAGAGTCCTTAAATACCGCAGCAGAGTGCTTAAATAATGCAGCAGAGTCCTTAAATAATGCAGCAGAGTTATTAAATAATGCAGCAGAGTCCTTAAATAATACAGCAAATTCCTTAAATAATGCAGCAGAGTCCTTAAATAATGCAACAAAGTCCCTAAATAATGCAGCAGAGTCCTTAAATAATGAAGCAGAGTCCTTAAATAATGCAGCAAATTCTTTAAATAATGTAGCAGAGTCCTTAAAAATGCAACAAAATCCTTAAATAATGCAGCAGAATCCTTAAATAATGCAACAAAGTCTTTAAATAATGCAGCAGAGGCCTTAAATACTGAAGCAGAGTCCTTAAATATTGCAGCAAAGTACTTAAATAATGCAGCAGAGTCCTTAAATAATGCAACAAAGTCCTTAAATAATGAAGCAGAGTCCTTAAATAATGCAACAAAGTCCTTAAATAATGAAGCAGAATCCTTAAATAATGCAACAAAGTCCTTAAGTAATAATGCAGAGTCCTTAAATACCGCAGCAGCGTCATTAAATAATGCAGCAAAGTCCTTAAATAATGCAGCAGAGTCCTTAAATACCGCAGCAGAGTGCTTAAATAATGCAGCAGAGTCCTTAAATAATGCAGCAGAGTTATTAAATAATGCAGCAGAGTCCTTAAATAATGCGGCAAATTCCTTAAATAATGCAGCAGAGTCCTTAAATAATGCAACAAAGTCCATAAATAATGCAGCAGAGTCATTAAATAATGCAGCAAAGTCCATAAATAATGCAGCAGAGTCCTTAAATATGGAGCAAATTCCTTAAATACTGCAGCAGAGTCCTTAAATAATGCAACAAAGTTCTAAAATAATGCAGCACAGTCCTCAAAAGCTTCAGAAGAGTCATTAAATAATGCAGCAGAGTCCTTAAATAATGTAACAAATTCATTAAATAATGCAGCAGAGACCTTAAATAATGCAACAAAGTCCTTAAATAATGCAGCCGAGTCCTTACATAATGCAACAAATTCCTTAAATAATGCAGCAGAGTCCTTAAATACCGCAGCCGATTACTTAAATAATTCAGCAAAGTCCTTAAATAATGCAGCAGAGTTCTTAAGTGCCACAGCAGAGTCCTTAAATACCGCAGCGGAGTGCTTAAATAATGCAGCAGAGTCCTTAAATAATGCAGCACCGTCCTTAAATAATGCAACAAAGTCTTTAAATAATGCAGCAGAGTCCTTAAATACTGAAGCAGAGTCCTTAAATATTGCAGCAAAGTACTTAAATAATGCAGCAGAGTCCTTAAATAATGCAACAAAGTCCTTAAATAACGAAGCAGAATCCTTAAATAATGCAACAAAGTCCTTAAGTAATAATGCAGAGTCCTTAAATACCGCAGCAGAGTCATTAAATAATGCAGCAAAGTCCTTAAATAATGCAGCAGAGTCCTTAAATACCGGAGCAGAGTGCTTAAATGATGCAGCAGGGTCCTTAAATAATGCAGCAGAGTTATTAAATAATGCAGCAGAGTCCTTAAATAATGGAGCAAATTCCTTAAATAATGCAGCAGAGTCCTTAAATAATGCAAAATAGTCCCTAAAAAATGCAGCAGAGTCCTTAAATAATGAAGCAAATTCCTTAAATAATGCAGCAGAGTCCTTAAATACTGAAGCAGAGTCCTTAAATATTGCAGCAAAGTACTTAAATAATGCAGCAGAGTCCTTAAATAATGCAACAAAGTCCTTAAATAATGAAGCAGAACCCTTAAATAATGCAACAAAGTCCTTAAGTAATAATGCAGAGTCCTTAAATACAGCAGCAGAGTCATTAAATAATGCAGCAAAGTCCTTAAATAATGCAGCAGAGTCCTTAAATACCGCAGCAGAGTGCTTAAATAATGCAGCAGAGTCCTTAAATAATGCAGCAGAGTTATTAAATAATGCAGCAGAGTCCTTAAATAATACAGCAAATTCCTTAAATAATGCAGCAGAGTCCTTAAATAATGCAACAAAGTCCCTAAATAATGCAGCAGAGTCCTTACATAATGAAGCAGAGTTCTTAAATAATGCAGCAAATTCCTTAAATAATGTAGCAGAGTCCTTAAAAATGCAACAAAATCCTTAAATAATGCAGCAGAATCCTTAAATAATGCAGCAAAGTCCTTAAATAATGCAGCAGAGTCCTTAAATACTGAAGCAGAGTCCTTAAATAATGCAACAAAGGCCTTAAATAAAGCAGCAGAGTCCTTAAGTAATGCAACAGAGTTCTAAAATGCTTCAGCAGAGTCCTTAAATAATGCAGCAGAGTCCTTAAATAATGCAACAAAGTCTTTAAATAATGCAGCAGAGTCCTTAAATACTGAAGCAGAGTCCTTAAATATTGCAGCAAAGTACTTAAATAATGCAACAGAGTACTTAAATAATGCAACAAAGTCCTTAAATAATGAAGCAGAGTCCTTAAATAATGCAACAAAGTCCTTAAATAATGAAGCAGAATCCTTAAATAATGCAACAAAGTCCTTAAGTAATAATGCAGAGTCCTTAAATACCACAGCAGAGTCATTAAATAATGCAGCAAAGTCCTTAAATAATGCAGCAGAGTCCTTAAATACCGCAGCAGAGTGCTTAAATAATGCAGCACCGTCCTTAAATAATGCAACAAAGTCTTTAAATAATGCAGCAGAGTCCTTAAATAATGCAACAAAGTCCTTAAATAATGAAGCAGAATCCTTAAATAATGCAACAAAGTCCTTAAGTAATAATGCAGAGCCCTTAAATACAGCAGCAGAGTCATTAAATAATGAAGCAAAGTCCTTAAATAATGCAGCAGAGTCCTTAAATACCGCAGCAGAGTGCTTAAATAATGCAGCAGAGTCCTTAAATAATGCAGCAGAGTTATTAAATAATGCAGCAGAGTCCTTAAATAAAGCAGCAAATTCCTTAAATAATGCAGCAGAGTCCTTAAATAATGCAACAAAGTCCCTAAATAATGTAGCAGAGTCCTTAAATAATGAAGCAGAGTCCTTAAATAATGCAGCAAATTCCTTAAATAATGTAGCAGAGTCCTTAAAAAATGCAACAAAATCCTTAAATAATGCAGCAGAATCCTTAAATAATGCAGCAAAGTCCTTAAATAATGCAGCAGAGTCCTTAAATACTGAAGCAGAGTCCTTAAATAATGCAACAAAGGCCTTAAATAAAGCAGCAGAGTCCTTAAGTAATGCAACAGAGTTCTAAAATGCTTCAGCAGAGTCCTTAAATAATGCAGCAGAGTCCTTAAATAATGCAACAAAGTCTTTAAATAATGCAGCAGAGTCCTTAAATACTGAAGCAGAGTCCTTAAATATTGCAGCAAAGTACTTAAATAATGCAGCAGAGTACTAAAATGCTTCAGCAGAGTCCTTAAATAATGCAGCAGAGTCCTTAAATAATGCAACAAAGTCTTTAAATAATGCAACAAAGTCCTTAAATAATGAAGCAGAATCCTTAAATAATGCAACAAAGTCCTTAAGTAATAATGCAGAGTCCTTAAATACCGCAGCAGAGTCATTACATAATGCAGCAAAGTCCTTAAATAATGCAGCAGAGTCCTTAAATACCGCAGCAGAGTGCTTAAATAATGCAGCACCGTCCTTAAATAATGCAACAAAGTCTTTAAATAATGCAGCAGAGTCCTTAAATAATGCAACAAAGTCCTTAAATAATGAAGCAGAATCCTTAAATAATGCAACAAAGTCCTTAAATAATGCAGCCGAGTCCTTACATAATGCAACAAATTCCTTAAATAATGCAGCAGAGTCCTTAAATACCGCAGCCGATTACTTCAATAATTCAGCAAAGCCCTTAAATAATGCAGCAGAGTTCTTAAGTGCCACAGCAGAGTCCTTAAATACCGCAGCGGAGTGCTTAAATAATGCAGCAGAGTCCTTAAATAATGCAGCACCGTCCTTAAATAATGCAACAAAGTATTTAAGTAATGCAGCAGAGTCCTTAAATACTGAAGCAGAGTCCTTAAATATTGCAGCAAAGTACTTAAATAATGCAGCAGAGTCCTTAAATAATGCAACAAAGTCCTTAAATAATGAGGCAGAATCCTTAAATAATGCAACAAAGTCCTTAAGTAATAATGCAGAGTCCTTAAATACCGCAGCAGAGTCATTAAATAATGCAGCAAAGTCCTTAAATAATGAAGCAGAGTCCTTAAATACCGGAGCAGAGTGCTTAAATGATGCAGCAGGGTCCTTAAATAATGCAGCAGAGTTATTAAATAATGCAGCAGAGTCCTTAAATAATGCAGCAAATTCCTTAAATAATGCAGCAGAGTCCTTAAATAATGCAACAAAGTCCTTAAATAATGAAGCAGAATCCTTAAATAATGCAACAAAGTCCTTAAGTAATAATGCAGAGTTCTTAAATACAGCAGCAGAGTCATTAAATAATGCAGCAAAGTCCTTAAATAATGCAGCAGAGTCCTTAAATACCGCAGCAGAGTGCTTAAATAATGCAGCAGAGTCCTTAAATAATGCAGCAGAGTTATTAAATAATGCAGCAGAGTCCTTAAATAATACAGCAAATTCCTTAAATAATGCAGCAGAGTCCTTAAATAATGCAACAAAGTCCCTAAATAATGCAGCAGAGTCCTTAAATAATGAAGCAGAGTCCTTAAATAATGCAGCAAATTCTTTAAATAATGTAGCAGAGTCCTTAAAAATGCAACAAAATCCTTAAATAATGCAGCAGAATCCTTAAATAATGCAACAAAGTCTTTAAATAATGCAGCAGAGGCCTTAAATACTGAAGCAGAGTCCTTAAATATTGCAGCAAAGTACTTAAATAATGCAGCAGAGTCCTTAAATAATGCAACAAACTCCTTAAATAATGAAGCAGAGTCCTTAAATAATGCAACAAAGTCCTTAAATAATGAAGCAGAATCCTTAAATAATGCAACAAAGTCCTTAAGTAATAATGCAGAGTCCTTAAATACCGCAGCAGAGTCATTAAATAATGCAGCAAAGTCCTTAAATAATGCAGCAGAGTCCTTAAATACCGCAGCAGAGTGCTTAAATAATGCAGCAGAGTCCTTAAATAATGCAGCAGAGTTATTAAATAATGCAGCAGAGTCCTTAAATAATCCGGCAAATTCCTTAAATAATGCAGCAGAGTCCTTAAATAATGCAACAAAGTCCATAAATAATGCAGCAGAGTCATTAAATAATGCAGCAAAGTCCATAAATAATGCAGCAGAGTCCTTAAATATGGAGCAAATTCCTTAAATACTGCAGCAGAGTCCTTAAATAATGCAACAAAGTTCTAAAATAATGCAGCACAGTCCTCAAAAGCTTCAGAAGAGTCATTAAATAATGCAGCAGAGTCCTTAAATAATGTAACAAATTCATTAAATAATGCAGCAGAGACCTTAAATAATGCAACAAAGTCCTTAAATAATGCAGCCGAGTCCTTACATAATGCAACAAATTCCTTAAATAATGCAGCAGAGTCCTTAAATACCGCAGCCGATTACTTAAATAATTCAGCAAAGTCCTTAAATAATGCAGCAGAGTTCTTAAGTGCCACAGCAGAGTCCTTAAATACCGCAGCGGAGTGCTTAAATAATGCAGCAGAGTCCTTAAATAATGCAGCACCGTCCTTAAATAATGCAACAAAGTCTTTAAATAATGCAGCAGAGTCCTTAAATACTGAAGCAGAGTCCTTAAATATTGCAGCAAAGTACTTAAATAATGCAGCAGAGTCCTTAAATAATGCAACAAAGTCCTTAAATAACGAAGCAGAATCCTTAAATAATGCAACAAAGTCCTTAAGTAATAATGCAGAGTCCTTAAATACCGCAGCAGAGTCATTAAATAATGCAGCAAAGTCCTTAAATAATGCAGCAGAGTCCTTAAATACCGGAGCAGAGTGCTTAAATGATGCAGCAGGGTCCTTAAATAATGCAGCAGAGTTATTAAATAATGCAGCAGAGTCCTTAAATAATGGAGCAAATTCCTTAAATAATGCAGCAGAGTCCTTAAATAATGCAAAAAAGTCCCTAAAAAATGCAGCAGAGTCCTTAAATAATGAAGCAAATTCCTTAAATAATGTAGCAGAGTCCTTAAATAATGCAACAAAGTCCTTAAATAATGAAGCAGAACCCTTAAATAATGCAACAAAGTACTTAAGTAATAATGCAGAGTCCTTAAATACAGCAGCAGAGTCATTAAATAATGCAGCAAAGTCCTTAAATAATGCAGCAGAGTCCTTAAATACCGCAGCAGAGTGCTTAAATAATGGAAGCAGAGTCCTTAAATAATGCAGCAGAGTTATTAAATAATGCAGCAGAGTCCTTAAATAAAGCAGCAAATTCCTTAAATAATGCAGCAGAGTCCTTAAATAATGCAACAAAGTCCCTAAATAATGTAGCAGAGTCCTTAAATAATGAAGCAGAGTCCTTAAATAATGCAGCAAATTCCTTAAATAATGTAGCAGAGTCCTTAAAAAATGCAACAAAATCCTTAAATAATGCAGCAGAATCCTTAAATAATGCAGAAAAGTCCTTAAATAATGCAGCAGAGTCCTTAAATACTGAAGCAGAGTCCTTAAATAATGCAACAAAGGCCTTAAATAATGCAGCAGAGTCCTTAAGTAATGCAACAGAGTTCTAAAATGCTTCAGCAGAGTCCTTAAATAATGCAGCAGAGTCCTTAAATAATGCAACAAAGTCTTTAAATAATGCAGCAGAGTCCTTAATTACTGAAGCAGAGTCCTTAAATATTGCAGCAAAGTACTTAAATAATGCAGCAGAGTCCTTAAATAATGCAACAAAGTCCTTAAATAATGAAGCAGAGTCCTTAAATAATGCAACAAAGTCCTTAAATAATGAAGCAGAGTCCTTAAATAATGCAACAAAGTCCTTAAATAATGAAGCAGAATCCTTAAATAATGCAACAAAGTCCTTAAGTAATAATGCAGAGTCCTTAAATACCGCAGCAGAGTCATTAAATAATGCAGCAAAGTCCTTAAATAATGCAGCAGAGTCCTTAAATACCGCAGCAGAGTGCTTAAATAATGCAGCAGAGTCCTTAAATAATGCAGCAGAGTTATTAAATAATGCAGCAGAGTCCTTAAATAATCCGGCAAATTCCTTAAATAATGCAGCAGAGTCCTTAAATAATGCAACAAAGTCCATAAATAATGCAGCAGAGTCATTAAATAATGCAGCAAAGTCCATAAATAATGCAGCAGAGTCCTTAAATATGGAGCAAATTCCTTAAATACTGCAGCAGAGTCCTTAAATAATGCAACAAAGTTCTAAAATAATGCAGCAGAGTCCTCAAAAGCTTCAGAAGAGTCATTAAATAATGCAGCAGAGTCCTTAAATAATGTAGCAAATTCATTAAATAATGCAGCAGAGACCTTAAATAATGCAACAAAGTCCTTAAATAATGCAGCCGAGTCCTTACATAATGCAACAAATTCCTTAAATAATGCAGCAGAGTCCTTAAATACCGCAGCCGATTACTTAAATAATTCAGCAAAGTCCTTAAATAATGCAGCAGAGTTCTTAAGTGACACAGCAGAGTCCTTAAATACCGCAGCGGAGTGCTTAAATAATGCAGCAGAGTCCTTAAATAATGCAGCACCGTCCTTAAATAATGCAACAAAGTCTTTAAATAATGCAGCAGAGTCCTTAAATACTGAAGCAGAGTCCTTAAATATTGCAGCAAAGTACTTAAATAATGCAGCAGAGTCCTTAAATAATGCAACAAAGTCCTTAAATAACGAAGCAGAATCCTTAAATAATGCAACAAAGTCCTTAAGTAATAATGCAGAGTCCTTAAATACCGCAGCAGAGTCATTAAATAATGCAGCAAAGTCCTTAAATAATGCAGCAGAGTCCTTAAATACCGGAGCAGAGTGCTTAAATGATGCAGCAGGGTCCTTAAATAATGCAGCAGAGTTATTAAATAATGCAGCAGAGTCCTTAAATAATGGAGCAAATTCCTTAAATAATGCAGCAGAGTCCTTAAATAATGCAACAAAGTCCCTAAAAAATGCAGCAGAGTCCTTAAATAATGAAGCAAATTCCTTAAATAATGTAGCAGAGTCCTTAAATAATGCAACAAAGTCCTTAAATAATGAAGCAGAATCCTTAAATAATGCAACAAAGTCCTTAAGTAATAATGCAGAGTCCTTAAATACAGCAGCAGAGTCATTAAATAATGCAGCAAAGTCCTTAAATAATGCAGCAGAGTCCTTAAATACCGCAGCAGAGTGCTTAAATAATGCAGCAGAGTCCTTAAATAATGCAGCAGAGTTATTAAATAATGCAGCAGAGTCCTTAAATAATACAGCAAATTCCTTAAATAATGCAGCAGAGTCCTTAAATAATGCAACAAAGTCCCTAAATAATGCAGCAGAGTCCTTACATAATGAAGCAGAGTCCTTAAATAATGCAGCAAATTCCTTAAATAATGTAGCAGAGTCCTTAAAAATGCAACAAAATCCTTAAATAATGCAGCAGAATCCTTAAATAATGCAGCAAAGTCCTTAAATAATGCAGCAGAGTCCTTAAATACTGAAGCAGAGTCCTTAAATAATGCAACAAAGGCCTTAAATAAAGCAGCAGAGTCCTTAAGTAATGCAACAGAGTTCTAAAATGCTTCAGCAGAGTCCTTAAATAATGCAGCAGAGTCCTTAAATAATGCAACAAAGTCTTTAAATAATGCAGCAGAGTCCTTAAATACTGAAGCAGAGTCCTTAAATATTGCAGCAAAGTACTTAAATAATGCAGCAGAGTACTAAAATGCTTCAGCAGAGTCCTTAAATAATGCAGCAGAGTCCTTAAATAATGCAACAAAGTCTTTAAATAATGCAACAAAGTCCTTAAATAATGAAGCAGAATCCTTAAATAATGCAACAAAGTCCTTAAGTAATAATGCAGAGTCCTTAAATACCGCAGCAGAGTCATTACATAATGCAGCAAAGTCCTTAAATAATGCAGCAGAGTCCTTAAATACCGCAGCAGAGTGCTTAAATAATGCAGCACCGTCCTTAAATAATGCAACAAAGTCTTTAAATAATGCAGCAGAGTCCTTAAATAATGCAACAAAGTCCTTAAATAATGAAGCAGAATCCTTAAATAATGCAACAAAGTCCTTAAATAATGCAGCCGAGTCCTTACATAATGCAACAAATTCCTTAAATAATGCAGCAGAGTCCTTAAATACCGCAGCCGATTACTTCAATAATTCAGCAAAGCCCTTAAATAATGCAGCAGAGTTCTTAAGTGCCACAGCAGAGTCCTTAAATACCGCAGCGGAGTGCTTAAATAATGCAGCAGAGTCCTTAAATAATGCAGCACCGTCCTTAAATAATGCAACAAAGTATTTAAGTAATGCAGCAGAGTCCTTAAATACTGAAGCAGAGTCCTTAAATATTGCAGCAAAGTACTTAAATAATGCAGCAGAGTCCTTAAATAATGCAACAAAGTCCTTAAATAATGAGGCAGAATCCTTAAATAATGCAACAAAGTCCTTAAGTAATAATGCAGAGTCCTTAAATACCGCAGCAGAGTCATTAAATAATGCAGCAAAGTCCTTAAATAATGAAGCAGAGTCCTTAAATACCGGAGCAGAGTGCTTAAATGATGCAGCAGGGTCCTTAAATAATGCAGCAGAGTTATTAAATAATGCAGCAGAGTCCTTAAATAATGCAGCAAATTCCTTAAATAATGCAGCAGAGTCCTTAAATAATGCAACAAAGTCCCTAAAAAATGCAGCAGAGTCCTTAAATAATGAAGCAAATTCCTTAAATAATGTAGCAGAGTCCTTAAATAATGCAACAAAGTCCTTAAATAATGAAGCAGAATCCTTAAATAATGCAACAAAGTCCTTAAGTAATAATGCAGAGTTCTTAAATACAGCAGTAGAGTCATTAAATAATGCAGCAAAGTCCTTAAATAATGCAGCAGAGTCCTTAAATACCGCAGCAGAGTGCTTAAATAATGCAGCAGAGTCCTTAAATAATGCAGCAGAGTTATTAAATAATGCAGCAGAGTCCTTAAATAATACAGCAAATTCCTTAAATAATGCAGCAGAGTCCTTAAATAATGCAACAAAGTCCCTAAATAATGCAGCAGAGTCCTTAAATAATGAAGCAGAGTCCTTAAATAATGCAGCAAATTCTTTAAATAATGTAGCAGAGTCCTTAAAAATGCAACAAAATCCTTAAATAATGCAGCAGAATCCTTAAATAATGCAACAAAGTCTTTAAATAATGCAGCAGAGGCCTTAAATACTGAAGCAGAGTCCTTAAATATTGCAGCAAAGTACTTAAATAATGCAGCAGAGTCCTTAAATAATGCAACAAAGTCCTTAAATAATGAAGCAGAGTCCTTAAATAATGCAACAAAGTCCTTAAATAATGAAGCAGAATCCTTAAATAATGCAACAAAGTCCTTAAGTAATAATGCAGAGTCCTTAAATACCGCAGCAGCGTCATTAAATAATGCAGCAAAGTCCTTAAATAATGCAGCAGAGTCCTTAAATACCGCAGCAGAGTGCTTAAATAATGCAGCAGAGTCCTTAAATAATGCAGCAGAGTTATTAAATAATGCAGCAGAGTCCTTAAATAATGCGGCAAATTCCTTAAATAATGCAGCAGAGTCCTTAAATAATGCAACAAAGTCCATAAATAATGCAGCAGAGTCATTAAATAATGCAGCAAAGTCCATAAATAATGCAGCAGAGTCCTTAAATATGGAGCAAATTCCTTAAATACTGCAGCAGAGTCCTTAAATAATGCAACAAAGTTCTAAAATAATGCAGCACAGTCCTCAAAAGCTTCAGAAGAGTCATTAAATAATGCAGCAGAGTCCTTAAATAATGTAACAAATTCATTAAATAATGCAGCAGAGACCTTAAATAATGCAACAAAGTCCTTAAATAATGCAGCCGAGTCCTTACATAATGCAACAAATTCCTTAAATAATGCAGCAGAGTCCTTAAATACCGCAGCCGATTACTTAAATAATTCAGCAAAGTCCTTAAATAATGCAGCAGAGTTCTTAAGTGCCACAGCAGAGTCCTTAAATACCGCAGCGGAGTGCTTAAATAATGCAGCAGAGTCCTTAAATAATGCAGCACCGTCCTTAAATAATGCAACAAAGTCTTTAAATAATGCAGCAGAGTCCTTAAATACTGAAGCAGAGTCCTTAAATATTGCAGCAAAGTACTTAAATAATGCAGCAGAGTCCTTAAATAATGCAACAAAGTCCTTAAATAACGAAGCAGAATCCTTAAATAATGCAACAAAGTCCTTAAGTAATAATGCAGAGTCCTTAAATACCGCAGCAGAGTCATTAAATAATGCAGCAAAGTCCTTAAATAATGCAGCAGAGTCCTTAAATACCGGAGCAGAGTGCTTAAATGATGCAGCAGGGTCCTTAAATAATGCAGCAGAGTTATTAAATAATGCAGCAGAGTCCTTAAATAATGGAGCAAATTCCTTAAATAATGCAGCAGAGTCCTTAAATAATGCAAAATAGTCCCTAAAAAATGCAGCAGAGTCCTTAAATAATGAAGCAAATTCCTTAAATAATGCAGCAGAGTCCTTAAATACTGAAGCAGAGTCCTTAAATATTGCAGCAAAGTACTTAAATAATGCAGCAGAGTCCTTAAATAATGCAACAAAGTCCTTAAATAATGAAGCAGAACCCTTAAATAATGCAACAAAGTCCTTAAGTAATAATGCAGAGTCCTTAAATACAGCAGCAGAGTCATTAAATAATGCAGCAAAGTCCTTAAATAATGCAGCAGAGTCCTTAAATACCGCAGCAGAGTGCTTAAATAATGCAGCAGAGTCCTTAAATAATGCAGCAGAGTTATTAAATAATGCAGCAGAGTCCTTAAATAATACAGCAAATTCCTTAAATAATGCAGCAGAGTCCTTAAATAATGCAACAAAGTCCCTAAATAATGCAGCAGAGTCCTTACATAATGAAGCAGAGTTCTTAAATAATGCAGCAAATTCCTTAAATAATGTAGCAGAGTCCTTAAAAATGCAACAAAATCCTTAAATAATGCAGCAGAATCCTTAAATAATGCAGCAAAGTCCTTAAATAATGCAGCAGAGTCCTTAAATACTGAAGCAGAGTCCTTAAATAATGCAACAAAGGCCTTAAATAAAGCAGCAGAGTCCTTAAGTAATGCAACAGAGTTCTAAAATGCTTCAGCAGAGTCCTTAAATAATGCAGCAGAGTCCTTAAATAATGCAACAAAGTCTTTAAATAATGCAGCAGAGTCCTTAAATACTGAAGCAGAGTCCTTAAATATTGCAGCAAAGTACTTAAATAATGCAACAGAGTACTTAAATAATGCAACAAAGTCCTTAAATAATGAAGCAGAGTCCTTAAATAATGCAACAAAGTCCTTAAATAATGAAGCAGAATCCTTAAATAATGCAACAAAGTCCTTAAGTAATAATGCAGAGTCCTTAAATACCACAGCAGAGTCATTAAATAATGCAGCAAAGTCCTTAAATAATGCAGCAGAGTCCTTAAATACCGCAGCAGAGTGCTTAAATAATGCAGCACCGTCCTTAAATAATGCAACAAAGTCTTTAAATAATGCAGCAGAGTCCTTAAATAATGCAACAAAGTCCTTAAATAATGAAGCAGAATCCTTAAATAATGCAACAAAGTCCTTAAGTAATAATGCAGAGCCCTTAAATACAGCAGCAGAGTCATTAAATAATGAAGCAAAGTCCTTAAATAATGCAGCAGAGTCCTTAAATACCGCAGCAGAGTGCTTAAATAATGCAGCAGAGTCCTTAAATAATGCAGCAGAGTTATTAAATAATGCAGCAGAGTCCTTAAATAAAGCAGCAAATTCCTTAAATAATGCAGCAGAGTCCTTAAATAATGCAACAAAGTCCCTAAATAATGTAGCAGAGTCCTTAATTAATGAAGCAGAGTCCTTAAATAATGCAGCAAATTCCTTAAATAATGTAGCAGAGTCCTTAAAAAATGCAACAAAATCCTTAAATAATGCAGCAGAATCCTTAAATAATGCAGCAAAGTCCTTAAATAATGCAGCAGAGTCCTTAAATACTGAAGCAGAGTCCTTAAATAATGCAACAAAGGCCTTAAATAAAGCAGCAGAGTCCTTAAGTAATGCAACAGAGTTCTAAAATGCTTCAGCAGAGTCCTTAAATAATGCAGCAGAGTCCTTAAATAATGCAACAAAGTCTTTAAATAATGCAGCAGAGTCCTTAAATACTGAAGCAGAGTCCTTAAATATTGCAGCAAAGTACTTAAATAATGCAGCAGAGTACTAAAATGCTTCAGCAGAGTCCTTAAATAATGCAGCAGAGTCCTTAAATAATGCAACAAAGTCTTTAAATAATGCAACAAAGTCCTTAAATAATGAAGCAGAATCCTTAAATAATGCAACAAAGTCCTTAAGTAATAATGCAGAGTCCTTAAATACCGCAGCAGAGTCATTACATAATGCAGCAAAGTCCTTAAATAATGCAGCAGAGTCCTTAAATACCGCAGCAGAGTGCTTAAATAATGCAGCACCGTCCTTAAATAATGCAACAAAGTCTTTAAATAATGCAGCAGAGTCCTTAAATAATGCAACAAAGTCCTTAAATAATGAAGCAGAATCCTTAAATAATGCAACAAAGTCCTTAAATAATGCAGCCGAGTCCTTACATAATGCAACAAATTCCTTAAATAATGCAGCAGAGTCCTTAAATACCGCAGCCGATTACTTCAATAATTCAGCAAAGCCCTTAAATAATGCAGCAGAGTTCTTAAGTGCCACAGCAGAGTCCTTAAATACCGCAGCGGAGTGCTTAAATAATGCAGCAGAGTCCTTAAATAATGCAGCACCGTCCTTAAATAATGCAACAAAGTATTTAAGTAATGCAGCAGAGTCCTTAAATACTGAAGCAGAGTCCTTAAATATTGCAGCAAAGTACTTAAATAATGCAGCAGAGTCCTTAAATAATGCAACAAAGTCCTTAAATAATGAGGCAGAATCCTTAAATAATGCAACAAAGTCCTTAAGTAATAATGCAGAGTCCTTAAATACCGCAGCAGAGTCATTAAATAATGCAGCAAAGTCCTTAAATAATGAAGCAGAGTCCTTAAATACCGGAGCAGAGTGCTTAAATGATGCAGCAGGGTCCTTAAATAATGCAGCAGAGTTATTAAATAATGCAGCAGAGTCCTTAAATAATGCAGCAAATTCCTTAAATAATGCAGCAGAGTCCTTAAATAATGCAACAAAGTCCCTAAAAAATGCAGCAGAGTCCTTAAATAATGAAGCAAATTCCTTAAATAATGTAGCAGAGTCCTTAAATAATGCAACAAAGTCCTTAAATAATGAAGCAGAATCCTTAAATAATGCAACAAAGTCCTTAAGTAATAATGCAGAGTTCTTAAATACAGCAGCAGAGTCATTAAATAATGCAGCAAAGTCCTTAAATAATGCAGCAGAGTCCTTAAATACCGCAGCAGAGTGCTTAAATAATGCAGCAGAGTCCTTAAATAATGCAGCAGAGTTATTAAATAATGCAGCAGAGTCCTTAAATAATACAGCAAATTCCTTAAATAATGCAGCAGAGTCCTTAAATAATGCAACAAAGTCCCTAAATAATGCAGCAGAGTCCTTAAATAATGAAGCAGAGTCCTTAAATAATGCAGCAAATTCTTTAAATAATGTAGCAGAGTCCTTAAAAATGCAACAAAATCCTTAAATAATGCAGCAGAATCCTTAAATAATGCAACAAAGTCTTTAAATAATGCAGCAGAGGCCTTAAATACTGAAGCAGAGTCCTTAAATATTGCAGCAAAGTACTTAAATAATGCAGCAGAGTCCTTAAATAATGCAACAAACTCCTTAAATAATGAAGCAGAGTCCTTAAATAATGCAACAAAGTCCTTAAATAATGAAGCAGAATCCTTAAATAATGCAACAAAGTCCTTAAGTAATAATGCAGAGTCCTTAAATACCGCAGCAGAGTCATTAAATAATGCAGCAAAGTCCTTAAATAATGCAGCAGAGTCCTTAAATACCGCAGCAGAGTGCTTAAATAATGCAGCAGAGTCCTTAAATAATGCAGCAGAGTTATTAAATAATGCAGCAGAGTCCTTAAATAATCCGGCAAATTCCTTAAATAATGCAGCAGAGTCCTTAAATAATGCAACAAAGTCCATAAATAATGCAGCAGAGTCATTAAATAATGCAGCAAAGTCCATAAATAATGCAGCAGAGTCCTTAAATATGGAGCAAATTCCTTAAATACTGCAGCAGAGTCCTTAAATAATGCAACAAAGTTCTAAAATAATGCAGCACAGTCCTCAAAAGCTTCAGAAGAGTCATTAAATAATGCAGCAGAGTCCTTAAATAATGTAACAAATTCATTAAATAATGCAGCAGAGACCTTAAATAATGCAACAAAGTCCTTAAATAATGCAGCCGAGTCCTTACATAATGCAACAAATTCCTTAAATAATGCAGCAGAGTCCTTAAATACCGCAGCCGATTACTTAAATAATTCAGCAAAGTCCTTAAATAATGCAGCAGAGTTCTTAAGTGCCACAGCAGAGTCCTTAAATACCGCAGCGGAGTGCTTAAATAATGCAGCAGAGTCCTTAAATAATGCAGCACCGTCCTTAAATAATGCAACAAAGTCTTTAAATAATGCAGCAGAGTCCTTAAATACTGAAGCAGAGTCCTTAAATATTGCAGCAAAGTACTTAAATAATGCAGCAGAGTCCTTAAATAATGCAACAAAGTCCTTAAATAACGAAGCAGAATCCTTAAATAATGCAACAAAGTCCTTAAGTAATAATGCAGAGTCCTTAAATACCGCAGCAGAGTCATTAAATAATGCAGCAAAGTCCTTAAATAATGCAGCAGAGTCCTTAAATACCGGAGCAGAGTGCTTAAATGATGCAGCAGGGTCCTTAAATAATGCAGCAGAGTTATTAAATAATGCAGCAGAGTCCTTAAATAATGGAGCAAATTCCTTAAATAATGCAGCAGAGTCCTTAAATAATGCAAAAAAGTCCCTAAAAAATGCAGCAGAGTCCTTAAATAATGAAGCAAATTCCTTAAATAATGTAGCAGAGTCCTTAAATAATGCAACAAAGTCCTTAAATAATGAAGCAGAACCCTTAAATAATGCAACAAAGTACTTAAGTAATAATGCAGAGTCCTTAAATACAGCAGCAGAGTCATTAAATAATGCAGCAAAGTCCTTAAATAATGCAGCAGAGTCCTTAAATACCGCAGCAGAGTGCTTAAATAATGGAAGCAGAGTCCTTAAATAATGCAGCAGAGTTATTAAATAATGCAGCAGAGTCCTTAAATAAAGCAGCAAATTCCTTAAATAATGCAGCAGAGTCCTTAAATAATGCAACAAAGTCCCTAAATAATGTAGCAGAGTCCTTAAATAATGAAGCAGAGTCCTTAAATAATGCAGCAAATTCCTTAAATAATGTAGCAGAGTCCTTAAAAAATGCAACAAAATCCTTAAATAATGCAGCAGAATCCTTAAATAATGCAGAAAAGTCCTTAAATAATGCAGCAGAGTCCTTAAATACTGAAGCAGAGTCCTTAAATAATGCAACAAAGGCCTTAAATAATGCAGCAGAGTCCTTAAGTAATGCAACAGAGTTCTAAAATGCTTCAGCAGAGTCCTTAAATAATGCAGCAGAGTCCTTAAATAATGCAACAAAGTCTTTAAATAATGCAGCAGAGTCCTTAATTACTGAAGCAGAGTCATTAAATATTGCAGCAAAGTACTTAAATAATGCAGCAGAGTCCTTAAATAATGCAACAAAGTCCTTAAATAATGAAGCAGAGTCCTTAAATAATGCAACAAAGTCCTTAAATAATGAAGCAGAGTCCTTAAATAATGCAACAAAGTCCTTAAATAATGAAGCAGAATCCTTAAATAATGCAACAAAGTCCTTAAGTAATAATGCAGAGTCCTTAAATACCGCAGCAGAGTCATTAAATAATGCAGCAAAGTCCTTAAATAATGCAGCAGAGTCCTTAAATACCGCAGCAGAGTGCTTAAATAATGCAGCAGAGTCCTTAAATAATGCAGCAGAGTTATTAAATAATGCAGCAGAGTCCTTAAATAATCCGGCAAATTCCTTAAATAATGCAGCAGAGTCCTTAAATAATGCAACAAAGTCCATAAATAATGCAGCAGAGTCATTAAATAATGCAGCAAAGTCCATAAATAATGCAGCAGAGTCCTTAAATATGGAGCAAATTCCTTAAATACTGCAGCAGAGTCCTTAAATAATGCAACAAAGTTCTAAAATAATGCAGCAGAGTCCTCAAAAGCTTCAGAAGAGTCATTAAATAATGCAGCAGAGTCCTTAAATAATGTAGCAAATTCATTAAATAATGCAGCAGAGACCTTAAATAATGCAACAAAGTCCTTAAATAATGCAGCCGAGTCCTTACATAATGCAACAAATTCCTTAAATAATGCAGCAGAGTCCTTAAATACCGCAGCCGATTACTTAAATAATTCAGCAAAGTCCTTAAATAATGCAGCAGAGTTCTTAAGTGACACAGCAGAGTCCTTAAATACCGCAGCGGAGTGCTTAAATAATGCAGCAGAGTCCTTAAATAATGCAGCACCGTCCTTAAATAATGCAACAAAGTCTTTAAATAATGCAGCAGAGTCCTTAAATACTGAAGCAGAGTCCTTAAATATTGCAGCAAAGTACTTAAATAATGCAGCAGAGTCCTTAAATAATGCAACAAAGTCCTTAAATAACGAAGCAGAATCCTTAAATAATGCAACAAAGTCCTTAAGTAATAATGCAGAGTCCTTAAATACCGCAGCAGAGTCATTAAATAATGCAGCAAAGTCCTTAAATAATGCAGCAGAGTCCTTAAATACCGGAGCAGAGTGCTTAAATGATGCAGCAGGGTCCTTAAATAATGCAGCAGAGTTATTAAATAATGCAGCAGAGTCCTTAAATAATGGAGCAAATTCCTTAAATAATGCAGCAGAGTCCTTAAATAATGCAACAAAGTCCCTAAAAAATGCAGCAGAGTCCTTAAATAATGAAGCAAATTCCTTAAATAATGTAGCAGAGTCCTTAAATAATGCAACAAAGTCCTTAAATAATGAAGCAGAATCCTTAAATAATGCAACAAAGTCCTTAAGTAATAATGCAGAGTCCTTAAATACAGCAGCAGAGTCATTAAATAATGCAGCAAAGTCCTTAAATAATGCAGCAGAGTCCTTAAATACCGCAGCAGAGTGCTTAAATAATGCAGCAGAGTCCTTAAATAATGCAGCAGAGTTATTAAATAATGCAGCAGAGTCCTTAAATAATACAGCAAATTCCTTAAATAATGCAGCAGAGTCCTTAAATAATGCAACAAAGTCCCTAAATAATGCAGCAGAGTCCTTACATAATGAAGCAGAGTCCTTAAATAATGCAGCAAATTCCTTAAATAATGTAGCAGAGTCCTTAAAAATGCAACAAAATCCTTAAATAATGCAGCAGAATCCTTAAATAATGCAGCAAAGTCCTTAAATAATGCAGCAGAGTCCTTAAATACTGAAGCAGAGTCCTTAAATAATGCAACAAAGGCCTTAAATAAAGCAGCAGAGTCCTTAAGTAATGCAACAGAGTTCTAAAATGCTTCAGCAGAGTCCTTAAATAATGCAGCAGAGTCCTTAAATAATGCAACAAAGTCTTTAAATAATGCAGCAGAGTCCTTAAATACTGAAGCAGAGTCCTTAAATATTGCAGCAAAGTACTTAAATAATGCAGCAGAGTACTAAAATGCTTCAGCAGAGTCCTTAAATAATGCAGCAGAGTCCTTAAATAATGCAACAAAGTCTTTAAATAATGCAACAAAGTCCTTAAATAATGAAGCAGAATCCTTAAATAATGCAACAAAGTCCTTAAGTAATAATGCAGAGTCCTTAAATACCGCAGCAGAGTCATTACATAATGCAGCAAAGTCCTTAAATAATGCAGCAGAGTCCTTAAATACCGCAGCAGAGTGCTTAAATAATGCAGCACCGTCCTTAAATAATGCAACAAAGTCTTTAAATAATGCAGCAGAGTCCTTAAATAATGCAACAAAGTCCTTAAATAATGAAGCAGAATCCTTAAATAATGCAACAAAGTCCTTAAATAATGCAGCCGAGTCCTTACATAATGCAACAAATTCCTTAAATAATGCAGCAGAGTCCTTAAATACCGCAGCCGATTACTTCAATAATTCAGCAAAGCCCTTAAATAATGCAGCAGAGTTCTTAAGTGCCACAGCAGAGTCCTTAAATACCGCAGCGGAGTGCTTAAATAATGCAGCAGAGTCCTTAAATAATGCAGCACCGTCCTTAAATAATGCAACAAAGTATTTAAGTAATGCAGCAGAGTCCTTAAATACTGAAGCAGAGTCCTTAAATATTGCAGCAAAGTACTTAAATAATGCAGCAGAGTCCTTAAATAATGCAACAAAGTCCTTAAATAATGAGGCAGAATCCTTAAATAATGCAACAAAGTCCTTAAGTAATAATGCAGAGTCCTTAAATACCGCAGCAGAGTCATTAAATAATGCAGCAAAGTCCTTAAATAATGAAGCAGAGTCCTTAAATACCGGAGCAGAGTGCTTAAATGATGCAGCAGGGTCCTTAAATAATGCAGCAGAGTTATTAAATAATGCAGCAGAGTCCTTAAATAATGCAGCAAATTCCTTAAATAATGCAGCAGAGTCCTTAAATAATGCAACAAAGTCCCTAAAAAATGCAGCAGAGTCCTTAAATAATGAAGCAAATTCCTTAAATAATGTAGCAGAGTCCTTAAATAATGCAACAAAGTCCTTAAATAATGAAGCAGAATCCTTAAATAATGCAACAAAGTCCTTAAGTAATAATGCAGAGTTCTTAAATACAGCAGTAGAGTCATTAAATAATGCAGCAAAGTCCTTAAATAATGCAGCAGAGTCCTTAAATACCGCAGCAGAGTGCTTAAATAATGCAGCAGAGTCCTTAAATAATGCAGCAGAGTTATTAAATAATGCAGCAGAGTCCTTAAATAATACAGCAAATTCCTTAAATAATGCAGCAGAGTCCTTAAATAATGCAACAAAGTCCCTAAATAATGCAGCAGAGTCCTTAAATAATGAAGCAGAGTCCTTAAATAATGCAGCAAATTCTTTAAATAATGTAGCAGAGTCCTTAAAAATGCAACAAAATCCTTAAATAATGCAGCAGAATCCTTAAATAATGCAACAAAGTCTTTAAATAATGCAGCAGAGGCCTTAAATACTGAAGCAGAGTCCTTAAATATTGCAGCAAAGTACTTAAATAATGCAGCAGAGTCCTTAAATAATGCAACAAAGTCCTTAAATAATGAAGCAGAGTCCTTAAATAATGCAACAAAGTCCTTAAATAATGAAGCAGAATCCTTAAATAATGCAACAAAGTCCTTAAGTAATAATGCAGAGTCCTTAAATACCGCAGCAGCGTCATTAAATAATGCAGCAAAGTCCTTAAATAATGCAGCAGAGTCCTTAAATACCGCAGCAGAGTGCTTAAATAATGCAGCAGAGTCCTTAAATAATGCAGCAGAGTTATTAAATAATGCAGCAGAGTCCTTAAATAATGCGGCAAATTCCTTAAATAATGCAGCAGAGTCCTTAAATAATGCAACAAAGTCCATAAATAATGCAGCAGAGTCATTAAATAATGCAGCAAAGTCCATAAATAATGCAGCAGAGTCCTTAAATATGGAGCAAATTCCTTAAATACTGCAGCAGAGTCCTTAAATAATGCAACAAAGTTCTAAAATAATGCAGCACAGTCCTCAAAAGCTTCAGAAGAGTCATTAAATAATGCAGCAGAGTCCTTAAATAATGTAACAAATTCATTAAATAATGCAGCAGAGACCTTAAATAATGCAACAAAGTCCTTAAATAATGCAGCCGAGTCCTTACATAATGCAACAAATTCCTTAAATAATGCAGCAGAGTCCTTAAATACCGCAGCCGATTACTTAAATAATTCAGCAAAGTCCTTAAATAATGCAGCAGAGTTCTTAAGTGCCACAGCAGAGTCCTTAAATACCGCAGCGGAGTGCTTAAATAATGCAGCAGAGTCCTTAAATAATGCAGCACCGTCCTTAAATAATGCAACAAAGTCTTTAAATAATGCAGCAGAGTCCTTAAATACTGAAGCAGAGTCCTTAAATATTGCAGCAAAGTACTTAAATAATGCAGCAGAGTCCTTAAATAATGCAACAAAGTCCTTAAATAACGAAGCAGAATCCTTAAATAATGCAACAAAGTCCTTAAGTAATAATGCAGAGTCCTTAAATACCGCAGCAGAGTCATTAAATAATGCAGCAAAGTCCTTAAATAATGCAGCAGAGTCCTTAAATACCGGAGCAGAGTGCTTAAATGATGCAGCAGGGTCCTTAAATAATGCAGCAGAGTTATTAAATAATGCAGCAGAGTCCTTAAATAATGGAGCAAATTCCTTAAATAATGCAGCAGAGTCCTTAAATAATGCAAAATAGTCCCTAAAAAATGCAGCAGAGTCCTTAAATAATGAAGCAAATTCCTTAAATAATGCAGCAGAGTCCTTAAATACTGAAGCAGAGTCCTTAAATATTGCAGCAAAGTACTTAAATAATGCAGCAGAGTCCTTAAATAATGCAACAAAGTCCTTAAATAATGAAGCAGAACCCTTAAATAATGCAACAAAGTCCTTAAGTAATAATGCAGAGTCCTTAAATACAGCAGCAGAGTCATTAAATAATGCAGCAAAGTCCTTAAATAATGCAGCAGAGTCCTTAAATACCGCAGCAGAGTGCTTAAATAATGCAGCAGAGTCCTTAAATAATGCAGCAGAGTTATTAAATAATGCAGCAGAGTCCTTAAATAATACAGCAAATTCCTTAAATAATGCAGCAGAGTCCTTAAATAATGCAACAAAGTCCCTAAATAATGCAGCAGAGTCCTTACATAATGAAGCAGAGTTCTTAAATAATGCAGCAAATTCCTTAAATAATGTAGCAGAGTCCTTAAAAATGCAACAAAATCCTTAAATAATGCAGCAGAATCCTTAAATAATGCAGCAAAGTCCTTAAATAATGCAGCAGAGTCCTTAAATACTGAAGCAGAGTCCTTAAATAATGCAACAAAGGCCTTAAATAAAGCAGCAGAGTCCTTAAGTAATGCAACAGAGTTCTAAAATGCTTCAGCAGAGTCCTTAAATAATGCAGCAGAGTCCTTAAATAATGCAACAAAGTCTTTAAATAATGCAGCAGAGTCCTTAAATACTGAAGCAGAGTCCTTAAATATTGCAGCAAAGTACTTAAATAATGCAACAGAGTACTTAAATAATGCAACAAAGTCCTTAAATAATGAAGCAGAGTCCTTAAATAATGCAACAAAGTCCTTAAATAATGAAGCAGAATCCTTAAATAATGCAACAAAGTCCTTAAGTAATAATGCAGAGTCCTTAAATACCACAGCAGAGTCATTAAATAATGCAGCAAAGTCCTTAAATAATGCAGCAGAGTCCTTAAATACCGCAGCAGAGTGCTTAAATAATGCAGCACCGTCCTTAAATAATGCAACAAAGTCTTTAAATAATGCAGCAGAGTCCTTAAATAATGCAACAAAGTCCTTAAATAATGAAGCAGAATCCTTAAATAATGCAACAAAGTCCTTAAGTAATAATGCAGAGCCCTTAAATACAGCAGCAGAGTCATTAAATAATGAAGCAAAGTCCTTAAATAATGCAGCAGAGTCCTTAAATACCGCAGCAGAGTGCTTAAATAATGCAGCAGAGTCCTTAAATAATGCAGCAGAGTTATTAAATAATGCAGCAGAGTCCTTAAATAAAGCAGCAAATTCCTTAAATAATGCAGCAGAGTCCTTAAATAATGCAACAAAGTCCCTAAATAATGTAGCAGAGTCCTTAAATAATGAAGCAGAGTCCTTAAATAATGCAGCAAATTCCTTAAATAATGTAGCAGAGTCCTTAAAAAATGCAACAAAATCCTTAAATAATGCAGCAGAATCCTTAAATAATGCAGCAAAGTCCTTAAATAATGCAGCAGAGTCCTTAAATACTGAAGCAGAGTCCTTAAATAATGCAACAAAGGCCTTAAATAAAGCAGCAGAGTCCTTAAGTAATGCAACAGAGTTCTAAAATGCTTCAGCAGAGTCCTTAAATAATGCAGCAGAGTCCTTAAATAATGCAACAAAGTCTTTAAATAATGCAGCAGAGTCCTTAAATACTGAAGCAGAGTCCTTAAATATTGCAGCAAAGTACTTAAATAATGCAGCAGAGTACTAAAATGCTTCAGCAGAGTCCTTAAATAATGCAGCAGAGTCCTTAAATAATGCAACAAAGTCTTTAAATAATGCAACAAAGTCCTTAAATAATGAAGCAGAATCCTTAAATAATGCAACAAAGTCCTTAAGTAATAATGCAGAGTCCTTAAATACCGCAGCAGAGTCATTACATAATGCAGCAAAGTCCTTAAATAATGCAGCAGAGTCCTTAAATACCGCAGCAGAGTGCTTAAATAATGCAGCACCGTCCTTAAATAATGCAACAAAGTCTTTAAATAATGCAGCAGAGTCCTTAAATAATGCAACAAAGTCCTTAAATAATGAAGCAGAATCCTTAAATAATGCAACAAAGTCCTTAAATAATGCAGCCGAGTCCTTACATAATGCAACAAATTCCTTAAATAATGCAGCAGAGTCCTTA
Organism: Phyllobates terribilis; assembly: GCF_046119375.1. NCBI lineage: Eukaryota > Metazoa > Chordata > Amphibia > Anura > Dendrobatidae > Phyllobates > Phyllobates terribilis. The sequence continues at coordinate 3,038,047 of NW_027362840.1, read as the reverse complement.
AATACCGCAGCCGATTACTTCAATAATTCAGCAAAGCCCTTAAATAATGCAGCAGAGTTCTTAAGTGCCACAGCAGAGTCCTTAAATACCGCAGCGGAGTGCTTAAATAATGCAGCAGAGTCCTTAAATAATGCAGCACCGTCCTTAAATAATGCAACAAAGTATTTAAGTAATGCAGCAGAGTCCTTAAATACTGAAGCAGAGTCCTTAAATATTGCAGCAAAGTACTTAAATAATGCAGCAGAGTCCTTAAATAATGCAACAAAGTCCTTAAATAATGAGGCAGAATCCTTAAATAATGCAACAAAGTCCTTAAGTAATAATGCAGAGTCCTTAAATACCGCAGCAGAGTCATTAAATAATGCAGCAAAGTCCTTAAATAATGAAGCAGAGTCCTTAAATACCGGAGCAGAGTGCTTAAATGATGCAGCAGGGTCCTTAAATAATGCAGCAGAGTTATTAAATAATGCAGCAGAGTCCTTAAATAATGCAGCAAATTCCTTAAATAATGCAGCAGAGTCCTTAAATAATGCAACAAAGTCCCTAAAAAATGCAGCAGAGTCCTTAAATAATGAAGCAAATTCCTTAAATAATGTAGCAGAGTCCTTAAATAATGCAACAAAGTCCTTAAATAATGAAGCAGAATCCTTAAATAATGCAACAAAGTCCTTAAGTAATAATGCAGAGTTCTTAAATACAGCAGCAGAGTCATTAAATAATGCAGCAAAGTCCTTAAATAATGCAGCAGAGTCCTTAAATACCGCAGCAGAGTGCTTAAATAATGCAGCAGAGTCCTTAAATAATGCAGCAGAGTTATTAAATAATGCAGCAGAGTCCTTAAATAATACAGCAAATTCCTTAAATAATGCAGCAGAGTCCTTAAATAATGCAACAAAGTCCCTAAATAATGCAGCAGAGTCCTTAAATAATGAAGCAGAGTCCTTAAATAATGCAGCAAATTCTTTAAATAATGTAGCAGAGTCCTTAAAAATGCAACAAAATCCTTAAATAATGCAGCAGAATCCTTAAATAATGCAACAAAGTCTTTAAATAATGCAGCAGAGGCCTTAAATACTGAAGCAGAGTCCTTAAATATTGCAGCAAAGTACTTAAATAATGCAGCAGAGTCCTTAAATAATGCAACAAAGTCCTTAAATAATGAAGCAGAGTCCTTAAATAATGCAACAAAGTCCTTAAATAATGAAGCAGAATCCTTAAATAATGCAACAAAGTCCTTAAGTAATAATGCAGAGTCCTTAAATACCGCAGCAGAGTCATTAAATAATGCAGCAAAGTCCTTAAATAATGCAGCAGAGTCCTTAAATACCGCAGCAGAGTGCTTAAATAATGCAGCAGAGTCCTTAAATAATGCAGCAGAGTTATTAAATAATGCAGCAGAGTCCTTAAATAATCCGGCAAATTCCTTAAATAATGCAGCAGAGTCCTTAAATAATGCAACAAAGTCCATAAATAATGCAGCAGAGTCATTAAATAATGCAGCAAAGTCCATAAATAATGCAGCAGAGTCCTTAAATATGGAGCAAATTCCTTAAATACTGCAGCAGAGTCCTTAAATAATGCAACAAAGTTCTAAAATAATGCAGCACAGTCCTCAAAAGCTTCAGAAGAGTCATTAAATAATGCAGCAGAGTCCTTAAATAATGTAACAAATTCATTAAATAATGCAGCAGAGACCTTAAATAATGCAACAAAGTCCTTAAATAATGCAGCCGAGTCCTTACATAATGCAACAAATTCCTTAAATAATGCAGCAGAGTCCTTAAATACCGCAGCCGATTACTTAAATAATTCAGCAAAGTCCTTAAATAATGCAGCAGAGTTCTTAAGTGCCACAGCAGAGTCCTTAAATACCGCAGCGGAGTGCTTAAATAATGCAGCAGAGTCCTTAAATAATGCAGCACCGTCCTTAAATAATGCAACAAAGTCTTTAAATAATGCAGCAGAGTCCTTAAATACTGAAGCAGAGTCCTTAAATATTGCAGCAAAGTACTTAAATAATGCAGCAGAGTCCTTAAATAATGCAACAAAGTCCTTAAATAACGAAGCAGAATCCTTAAATAATGCAACAAAGTCCTTAAGTAATAATGCAGAGTCCTTAAATACCGCAGCAGAGTCATTAAATAATGCAGCAAAGTCCTTAAATAATGCAGCAGAGTCCTTAAATACCGGAGCAGAGTGCTTAAATGATGCAGCAGGGTCCTTAAATAATGCAGCAGAGTTATTAAATAATGCAGCAGAGTCCTTAAATAATGGAGCAAATTCCTTAAATAATGCAGCAGAGTCCTTAAATAATGCAAAAAAGTCCCTAAAAAATGCAGCAGAGTCCTTAAATAATGAAGCAAATTCCTTAAATAATGTAGCAGAGTCCTTAAATAATGCAACAAAGTCCTTAAATAATGAAGCAGAACCCTTAAATAATGCAACAAAGTCCTTAAGTAATAATGCAGAGTCCTTAAATACAGCAGCAGAGTCATTAAATAATGCAGCAAAGTCCTTAAATAATGCAGCAGAGTCCTTAAATACCGCAGCAGAGTGCTTAAATAATGCAGCAGAGTCCTTAAATAATGCAGCAGAGTTATTAAATAATGCAGCAGAGTCCTTAAATAATACAGCAAATTCCTTAAATAATGCAGCAGAGTCCTTAAATAATGCAACAAAGTCCCTAAATAATGCAGCAGAGTCCTTACATAATGAAGCAGAGTTCTTAAATAATGCAGCAAATTCCTTAAATAATGTAGCAGAGTCCTTAAAAATGCAACAAAATCCTTAAATAATGCAGCAGAATCCTTAAATAATGCAGCAAAGTCCTTAAATAATGCAGCAGAGTCCTTAAATACTGAAGCAGAGTCCTTAAATAATGCAACAAAGGCCTTAAATAAAGCAGCAGAGTCCTTAAGTAATGCAACAGAGTTCTAAAATGCTTCAGCAGAGTCCTTAAATAATGCAGCAGAGTCCTTAAATAATGCAACAAAGTCTTTAAATAATGCAGCAGAGTCCTTAAATACTGAAGCAGAGTCCTTAAATATTGCAGCAAAGTACTTAAATAATGCAACAGAGTACTTAAATAATGCAACAAAGTCCTTAAATAATGAAGCAGAGTCCTTAAATAATGCAACAAAGTCCTTAAATAATGAAGCAGAATCCTTAAATAATGCAACAAAGTCCTTAAGTAATAATGCAGAGTCCTTAAATACCACAGCAGAGTCATTAAATAATGCAGCAAAGTCCTTAAATAATGCAGCAGAGTCCTTAAATACCGCAGCAGAGTGCTTAAATAATGCAGCACCGTCCTTAAATAATGCAACAAAGTCTTTAAATAATGCAGCAGAGTCCTTAAATAATGCAACAAAGTCCTTAAATAATGAAGCAGAATCCTTAAATAATGCAACAAAGTCCTTAAGTAATAATGCAGAGCCCTTAAATACAGCAGCAGAGTCATTAAATAATGAAGCAAAGTCCTTAAATAATGCAGCAGAGTCCTTAAATACCGCAGCAGAGTGCTTAAATAATGCAGCAGAGTCCTTAAATAATGCAGCAGAGTTATTAAATAATGCAGCAGAGTCCTTAAATAAAGCAGCAAATTCCTTAAATAATGCAGCAGAGTCCTTAAATAATGCAACAAAGTCCCTAAATAATGTAGCAGAGTCCTTAAATAATGAAGCAGAGTCCTTAAATAATGCAGCAAATTCCTTAAATAATGTAGCAGAGTCCTTAAAAAATGCAACAAAATCCTTAAATAATGCAGCAGAATCCTTAAATAATGCAGAAAAGTCCTTAAATAATGCAGCAGAGTCCTTAAATACTGAAGCAGAGTCCTTAAATAATGCAACAAAGGCCTTAAATAATGCAGCAGAGTCCTTAAGTAATGCAACAGAGTTCTAAAATGCTTCAGCAGAGTCCTTAAATAATGCAGCAGAGTCCTTAAATAATGCAGCAAAGTCTTTAAATAATGCAGCAGAGTCCTTAATTACTGAAGCAGAGTCCTTAAATATTGCAGCAAAGTACTTAAATAATGCAGCAGAGTCCTTAAATAATGCAACAAAGTCCTTAAATAATGAAGCAGAGTCCTTAAATAATGCAACAAAGTCCTTAAATAATGAAGCAGAATCCTTAAATAATGCAACAAAGTCCTTAAGTAATAATGCAGAGTCCTTAAATACCGCAGCAGAGTCATTAAATAATGCAGCAAAGTCCTTAAATAATGCAGCAGAGTCCTTAAATAATGCAACAAAGTCCATAAATAATGCAGCAGAGTCATTAAATAATGCAGCAAAGTCCATAAATAATGCAGCATAGTCCTTAAATATGGAGCAAATTCCTTAAATACTGCAGCAGAGTCCTTAAATAATGCAACAAAGTTCTAAAATAATGCAGCAGAGTCCTCAAAAGCTTCAGAAGAGTCATTAAATAATGCAGCAGAGTCCTTAAATAATGTAGCAAATTCATTAAATAATGCAGCAGAGACCTTAAATAATGCAACAAAGTCCTTAAATAATGCAGCCGAGTCCTTACATAATGCAACAAATTCCGTAAATAATGCAGCAGAGTCCTTAAATACCGCAGCCGATTACTTAAATAATTCAGCAATGTCCTTAAATAATGCAGCAGAGTTCTTAAGTGCCACAGCAGAGTCCTTAAATACCGCAGCGGAGTGCTTAAATAATGCAGCAGAGTCCTTAAATAATGCAGCACCGTCCTTAAATAATGCAACAAAGTCTTTAAATAATGCAGCAGAGTCCTTAAATACTGAAGCAGAGTCCTTAAATATTGCAGCAAAGTACTTAAATAATGCAGCAGAGTCCTTAAATAATGCAACAAAGTCCTTAAATAATGAAGCAGAATCCTTAAATAATGCAACAAAGTCCTTAAGTAATAATGCAGAGTCCTTAAATACCGCAGCAGAGTCATTAAATAATGCAGCAAAGTCCTTAAATAATGCAGCAGAGTCCTTAAATACCGGAGCAGAGTGCTTAAATCATGCAGCAGGGTCCTTAAATGATGCAGCAGAGTTATTAAATAATGCAGCAGAGTCCTTAAATAATGCAGCAAATTCCTTAAACATTGCAGCAGAGTCCTTAAATAATGCAACAAAGTCCCTAAAAAATGCAGCAGAGTCCTTAAATAATGAAGCAAATTCCTTAAATAATGTAGCAGAGTCCTTAAATAATGCAACAAAGTCCTTAAATAATGAAGCAGAGTCCTTAAATAATGCAACAAAGTCCTTAAATAATGAAGCAGAATCCTTAAATAATGCAACAAAGTCCTTAAGTAATAATGCAGAGTCCTTAAATACCGCAGCAGAGTCATTAAATAATGCAGCAAAGTCCTTAAATAATGCAGCAGAGTCCTTAAATACCGCAGCAGAGTGCTTACATAATGCAGCAGAGTCCTTAAATAATGCAGCAGAGTTATTAAATAATGCAGCAGAGTCCTTAAATAATCCGGCAAATTCCTTAAATAATGCAGCAGAGTCCTTAAATAATGCAACAAAGTCCATAAATAATGCAGCAGAGTCATTAAATAATGCAGCAAAGTCCATAAATAATGCAGCAGAGTCCTTAAATATGGAGCAAATTCCTTAAATACTGCAGCAGAGTCCTTAAATAATGCAACAAAGTTCTAAAATAATGCAGCAGAGTCCTCAAAAGCTTCAGAAGAGTCATTAAATAATGCAGCAGAGTCCTTAAATAATGTAGCAAATTCATTAAATAATGCAGCAGAGACCTTAAATAATGCAACAAAGTCCTTAAATAATGCAGCCGAGTCCTTACATAATGCAACAAATTCCTTAAATAATGCAGCAGAGTCCTTAAATACCGCAGCCGATTACTTAAATAATTCAGCAAAGTCCTTAAATAATGCAGCAGAGTTCTTAAGTGCCACAGCAGAGTCCTTAAATACCGCAGCGGAGTGCTTAAATAATGCAGCAGAGTCCTTAAATAATGCAGCACCGTCCTTACATAATGCAACAAAGTCTTTAAATAATGCAACAGAGTCCTTAAATACTGAAGCAGAGTCCTGGATATTGCAGCAAAGTACTTAAATAATGCAGCAGAGTCCTTAAATAATGCAACAAAGTCCTTAAATAACGAAGCAGAATCCTTAAATAATGCAACAAAGTCCTTAAGTAATAATGCAGAGTCCTTAAATACCGCAGCAGAGTCATTAAATAATGCAGCAAAGTCCTTAAATAATGCAGCAGAGTCCTTAAATACCGGAGCAGAGTGCTTAAATGATGCAGCAGGGTCCTTAAATAATGCAGCAGAGTTATTAAATAATGCAGCAGAGTCCTTAAATAATGGAGCAAATTCCTTAAATAATGCAGCAGAGTCCTTAAATAATGCAAAAAAGTCCCTAAAAAATGCAGCAGAGTCCTTAAATAATGAAGCAAATTCCTTAAATAATGTAGCAGAGTCCTTAAATAATGCAACAAAGTCCTTAAATAATGAAGCAGAACCCTTAAATAATGCAACAAAGTCCTTAAGTAATAATGCAGAGTCCTTAAATACAGCAGCAGAGTCATTAAATAATGCAGCAAAGTCCTTAAATAATGCAGCAGAGTCCTTAAATACCGCAGCAGAGTGCTTAAATAATGCAGCAGAGTCCTTAAATAATGCAGCAGAGTTATTAAATAATGCAGCAGAGTCCTTAAATAATACAGCAAATTCCTTAAATAATGCAGCAGAGTCCTTAAATAATGCAACAAAGTCCCTAAATAATGCAGCAGAGTCCTTACATAATGAAGCAGAGTCCTTAAATAATGCAGCTAATTCCTTAAATAATGTAGCAGAGTCCTTAAAAATGCAACAAAATCCTTAAATAATGCAGCAGAATCCTTAAATAATGCAGCAGAGTTATTAAATAATGCAACAAAGTCCTTAAATAATGAAGCAGAGTCATTAAATAATGCAACAAAGTCCTTAAGTAATAATGCAGAGCCCTTAAATACAGCAGCAGAGTCATTAAATAATGAAGCAAAGTCCTTAAATAATGCAGCAGAGTCCTTAAATACCGCAGCAGAGTGCTTAAATAATGCAGCAGAGTCCTTAAATAATGCAGCAGAGTTATTAAATAATGCAGCAGAGTCCTTAAATAAAGCAGCAAATTCCTTAAATAATGCAGCAGAGTCCTTAAATAATGCAACAAAGTCCGTAAATAATGTAGCAGAGTCCTTAAATAATGAAGCAGAGTCCTTAAATAATGCAGCAAATTCCTTAAATAATGTAGCAGAGTCCTTAAAAAATGCAACAAAATCCTTAAATAATGCAGCAGAATCCTTAAATAATGCAGAAAAGTCCTTAAATAATGCAGCAGAGTCCTTAAATACTGAAGCAGAGTCCTTAAATAATGCAACAAAGGCCTTAAATAATGCAGCAGAGTCCTTAAGTAATGCAACAGAGTTCTAAAATGCTTCAGCAGAGTCCTTAAATAATGCAGCAGAGTCCTTAAATAATGCAACAAAGTCTTTAAATAATGCAGCAGAGTCCTTAATTACTGAAGCAGAGTCCTTAAATATTGCAGCAAAGTACTTAAATAATGCAGCAGAGTCCTTAAATAATGCAACAAAGTCCTTAAATAATGAAGCAGAGTCCTTAAATAATGCAACAAAGTCCTTAAATAATGAAGCAGAATCCTTAAATAATGCAACAAAGTCCTTAAGTAATAATGCAGAGTCCTTAAATACCGCAGCAGAGTCATTAAATAATGCAGCAAAGTCCTTAAATAATGCAGCAGAGTCCTTAAATACCGCAGCAGAGTGCTTAAATAATGCAGCAGAGTCCTTAAATAATGCAGCAGAGTTATTAAATAATGCAGCAGAGTCCTTAAATAATGCGGCAAATTCCTTAAATAATGCAGCAGAGTCCTTAAATAATGCAACAAAGTCCATAAATAATGCAGCAGAGTCATTAAATAATGCAGCAAAGTCCATAAATAATGCAGCATAGTCCTTAAATATGGAGCAAATTCCTTAAATACTGCAGCAGAGTCCTTAAATAATGCAACAAAGTTCTAAAATAATGCAGCAGAGTCCTCAAAAGCTTCAGAAGAGTCATTAAATAATGCAGCAGAGTCCTTAAATAATGTAGCAAATTCATTAAATAATGCAGCAGAGACCTTAAATAATGCAACAAAGTCCTTAAATAATGCAGCCGAGTCCTTACATAATGCAACAAATTCCTTAAATAATGCAGCAGAGTCCTTAAATACCGCAGCCGATTACTTAAATAATTCAGCAATGTCCTTAAATAATGCAGCAGAGTTCTTAAGTGCCACAGCAGAGTCCTTAAATACCGCAGCGGAGTGCTTAAATAATGCAGCAGAGTCCTTAAATAATGCAGCACCGTCCTTAAATAATGCAACAAAGTCTTTAAATAATGCAGCAGAGTCCTTAAATACTGAAGCAGAGTCCTTAAATATTGCAGCAAAGTACTTAAATAATGCAGCAGAGTCCTTAAATAATGCAACAAAGTCCTTAAATAATGAAGCAGAATCCTTAAATAATGCAACAAAGTCCTTAAGTAATAATGCAGAGTCCTTAAATACCGCAGCAGAGTCATTAAATAATGCAGCAAAGTCCTTAAATAATGCAGCAGAGTCCTTAAATACCGGAGCAGAGTGCCTAAATCATGCAGCAGGGTCCTTAAATGATGCAGCAGAGTTATTAAATAATGCAGCAGAGTCCTTAAATAATGCAGCAAATTCCTTAAATATTGCAGCAGAGTCCTTAAATAATGCAACAAAGTCCCTAAAAATGCAGCATAGTCCTTAAATAATGAAGCAAATTCCTTAAATAATGTAGCAGAGTCCTTAAATAATGCAACAAAGTCCTTAAATAATGAAGCAGAATTCTTAAATAATGCAACAAAGTCCTTAAGTAATAATGCAGAGTCCTTAAATACAGCAGCAGTCATTAAATAATGCAGCAAAGTCCTTAAATAATGCAGCAGAATCCTTAAATACCGCAGCAGAGTGCTTAAATAATGCAGCAGAGTCCTTAAATAATGCAGCAGAGTTATTAAATAATGCAGCAGAGTCCTTAAATAATACAGCAAATTCCTTAAATAATGCAGCAGAGTCCTTAAATAATGCAACAAAGTCCCTAAATAATGTAGCAGAGTCCTTAAATAATGAAGCAGAGTCCTTAAATAATGCAGCAAATTCCTTAAATAATGTAGCAGAGTCCTTAAAAAATGCAACAAAATCCTTAAATAATGCAGCAGAATCCTTAAATAATGCAGAAAAGTCCTTAAATAATGCAGCAGAGTCCTTAAATACTGAAGCAGAGTCCTTAAATAATGCAACAAAGGCCTTAAATAATGCAGCAGAGTCCTTAAGTAATGCAACATAGTTCTAAAATGCTTCAGCAGAGTCCTTAAATAATGCAGCAGAGTCCTTAAATAATGCAACAAAGTCTTTAAATAATGCAGCAGAGTCCTTAATTACTGAAGCAGAGTCCTTAAATATTGCAGCAAAGTACTTAAATAATGCAGCAGAGTCCTTAAATAATGCAACAAAGTCCTTAAATAATGAAGCAGAGTCCTTAAATAATGCAACAAAGTCCTTAAATAATGAAGCAGAATCCTTAAATAATGCAACAAAGTCCTTAAGTAATAATGCAGAGTCCTTAAATACCGCAGCAGAGTCATTAAATAATGCAGCAAAGTCCTTAAATAATGCAGCAGAGTCCTTAAATACCGCAGCAGAGTGCTTAAATAATGCAGCAGAGTCCTTAAATAATGCAGCAGAGTTATTAAATAATGCAGCAGAGTCCTTAAATAATGCGGCAAATTCCTTAAATAATGCAGCAGAGTCCTTAAATAATGCAACAAAGTCCATAAATAATGCAGCAGAGTCATTAAATAATGCAGCAAAGTCCATAAATAATGCAGCATAGTCCTTAAATATGGAGCAAATTCCTTAAATACTGCAGCAGAGTCCTTAAATAATGCAACAAAGTTCTAAAATAATGCAGCAGAGTCCTCAAAAGCTTCAGAAGAGTCATTAAATAATGCAGCAGAGTCCTTAAATAATGTAGCAAATTCATTAAATAATGCAGCAGAGACCTTAAATAATGCAACAAAGTCCTTAAATAATGCAGCCGAGTCCTTACATAATGCAACAAATTCCTTAAATAATGCAGCAGAGTCCTTAAATACCGCAGCCGATTACTTAAATAATTCAGCAATGTCCTTAAATAATGCAGCAGAGTTCTTAAGTGCCACAGCAGAGTCCTTAAATACCGCAGCGGAGTGCTTAAATAATGCAGCAGAGTCCTTAAATAATGCAGCACCGTCCTTAAATAATGCAACAAAGTCTTTAAATAATGCAGCAGAGTCCTTAAATACTGAAGCAGAGTCCTTAGATATTGCAGCAAAGTACTTAAATAATGCAGCAGAGTCCTTAAATAATGCAACAAAGTCCTTAAATAATGAAGCAGAATCCTTAAATAATGCAACAAAGTCCTTAAGTAATAATGCAGAGTCCTTAAATACCGCAGCAGAGTCATTAAATAATGCAGCAAAGTCCTTAAATAATGCAGCAGAGTCCTTAAATACCGGAGCAGAGTGCTTAAATCATGCAGCAGGGTCCTTAAATGATGCAGCAGAGTTATTAAATAATGCAGCAGAGTCCTTAAATAATGCAGCAAATTCCTTAAATATTGCAGCAGAGTCCTTAAATAATGCAACAAAGTCCCTAAAAAATGCAGCAGAGTCCTTAAATAATGAAGCAAATTCCTTAAATAATGTAGCAGAGTCCTTAAAAATGCAACAAAATCCTTAAATAATGCAGCAGAATCCTTAAATAATGCAGCAGAGTTATTAAATAATGCAACAAAGTCCTTAAATAATGAAGCAGAGTCATTAAATAATGCAACAAAGTCCTTAAGTAATAATGCAGAGCCCTTAAATACAGCAGCAGAGTCATTAAATAATGAAGCAAAGTCCTTAAATAATGCAGCAGAGTCCTTAAATACCGCAGCAGAGTGCTTAAATAATGCAGCAGAGTCCTTAAATAATGCAGCAGAGTTATTAAATAATGCAGCAGAGTCCTTAAATAAAGCAGCAAATTCCTTAAATAATGCAGCAGAGTCCTTAAATAATGCAACAAAGTCCGTAAATAATGTAGCAGAGTCCTTAAATAATGAAGCAGAGTCCTTAAATAATGCAGCAAATTCCTTAAATAATGTAGCAGAGTCCTTAAAAAATGCAACAAAATCCTTAAATAATGCAGCAGAATCCTTAAATAATGCAGAAAAGTCCTTAAATAATGCAGCAGAGTCCTTAAATACTGAAGCAGAGTCCTTAAATAATGCAACAAAGGCCTTAAATAATGCAACAGAGTCCTTAAGTAATGCAACAGAGTTCTAAAATGCTTCAGCAGAGTCCTTAAATAATGCAGCAGAGTCCTTAAATAATGCAACAAAGTCTTTAAATAATGCAGCAGAGTCCTTAATTACTGAAGCAGAGTCCTTAAATATTGCAGCAAAGTACTTAAATAATGCAGCAGAGTCCTTAAATAATGCAACAAAGTCCTTAAATAATGAAGCAGAGTCCTTAAATAATGCAACAAAGTCCTTAAATAATGAAGCAGAATCCTTAAATAATGCAACAAAGTCCTTAAGTAATAATGCAGAGTCCTTAAATACCGCAGCAGAGTCATTAAATAATGCAGCAAAGTCCTTAAATAATGCAGCAGAGTCCTTAAATACCGCAGCAGAGTGCTTAAATAATGCAGCAGAGTCCTTAAATAATGCAGCAGAGTTATTAAATAATGCAGCAGAGTCCTTAAATAATGCGGCAAATTCCTTAAATAATGCAGCAGAGTCCTTAAATAATGCAACAAAGTCCCTAAAAAATGAAGCAGAGTCCTTAAATAATGCAGCAAATTCCTTAAATAATGTAGCAGAGTCCTTAAAAATGCAACAAAATCCTTAAATAATGCAGCAGAATCCTTAAATAATGCAGCAGAGTTATTAAATAATGCAACAAAGTCCTTAAATAATGCAGCAGAGTCCTTAAATACCGCAGCAGAGTGCTTAAATAATGCAGCAGAGTCCTTAAATAATGCAGCAGAGTTATTAAATAATGCAGCAGAGTCCTTAAATAATGCGGCAAATTCCTTAAATAATGCAGCAGAGTCCTTAAATAATGCAACAAAGTCCCTAAAAAATGAAGCAGAGTCCTTAAATAATGCAGCAAATTCCTTAAATAATGTAGCAGAGTCCTTAAAAATGCAACAAAATCCTTAAATAATGCAGCAGAATCCTTAAATAATGCAGCAGAGTTATTAAATAATGCAACAAAGTCCTTAAATAATGAAGCAGAGTCATTAAATAATGCAACAAAGTCCTTAAGTAATAATGCAGAGCCCTTAAATACAGCAGCAGAGTCATTAAATAATGAAGCAAAGTCCTTAAATAATGCAGCAGAGTCCTTAAATACCGCAGCAGAGTGCTTAAATAATGCAGCAGAGTCCTTAAATAATGCAGCAGAGTTATTAAATAATGCAGCAGAGTCCTTAAATAAAGCAGCAAATTCCTTAAATAATGCAGCAGAGTCCTTAAATAATGCAACAAAGTCCGTAAATAATGTAGCAGAGTCCTTAAATAATGAAGCAGAGTCCTTAAATAATGCAGCAAATTCCTTAAATAATGTAGCAGAGTCCTTAAAAAATGCAACAAAATCCTTAAATAATGCAGCAGAATCCTTAAATAATGCAGAAAAGTCCTTAAATAATGCAGCAGAGTCCTTAAATACTGAAGCAGAGTCCTTAAATAATGCAACAAAGGCCTTAAATAATGCAACAGAGTCCTTAAGTAATGCAACAGAGTTCTAAAATGCTTCAGCAGAGTCCTTAAATAATGCAGCAGAGTCCTTAAATAATGCAACAAAGTCTTTAAATAATGCAGCAGAGTCCTTAATTACTGAAGCAGAGTCCTTAAATATTGCAGCAAAGTACTTAAATAATGCAGCAGAGTCCTTAAATAATGCAACAAAGTCCTTAAATAATGAAGCAGAGTCCTTAAATAATGCAACAAAGTCCTTAAATAATGAAGCAGAATCCTTAAATAATGCAACAAAGTCCTTAAGTAATAATGCAGAGTCCTTAAATACCGCAGCAGAGTCATTAAATAATGCAGCAAAGTCCTTAAATAATGCAGCAGAGTCCTTAAATACCGCAGCAGAGTGCTTAAATAATGCAGCAGAGTCCTTAAATAATGCAGCAAAGTTATTAAATAATGCAGCAGAGTCCTTAAATAATGCGGCAAATTCCTTAAATAATGCAGCAGAGTCCTTAAATAATGCAACAAAGTCCATAAATAATGCAGCAGAGTCATTAAATAATGCAGCAAAGTCCATAAATAATGCAGCAGAGTCCTTAAATATGGAGCAAATTCCTTAAATACTGCAGCAGAGTCCTTAAATAATGCAACAAAGTTCTAAAATAATGCAGCAGAGTCCTCAAAAGCTTCAGAAGAGTCATTAAATAATGCAGCAGAGTCCTTAAATAATGTAGCAAATTCATTAAATAATGCAGCAGAGACCTTAAATAATGCAACAAAGTCCTTAAATAATGCAGCCGAGTCCTTACATAATGCAACAAATTCCTTAAATAATGCAGCAGAGTCCTTAAATACCGCAGCCGATTACTTAAATAATTCAGCAAAGTCCTTAAATAATGCAGCAGAGTTCTTAAGTGCCACAGCAGAGTCCTTAAATACCGCAGCGGAGTGCTTAAATAATGCAGCAGAGTCCTTAAATAATGCAGCACCGTCCTTACATAATGCAACAAAGTCTTTAAATAATGCAGCAGAGTCCTTAAATACTGAAGCAGAGTCCTGGATATTGCAGCAAAGTACTTAAATAATGCAGCAGAGTCCTTAAATAATGCAACAAAGTCCTTAAATAACGAAGCAGAATCCTTAAATAATGCAACAAAGTCCTTAAGTAATAATGCAGAGTCCTTAAATACCGCAGCAGAGTCATTAAATAATGCAGCAAAGTCCTTAAATAATGCAGCAGAGTCCTTAAATACCGGAGCAGAGTGCTTAAATGATGCAGCAGGGTCCTTAAATAATGCAGCAGAGTTATTAAATAATGCAGCAGAGTCCTTAAATAATGGAGCAAATTCCTTAAATAATGCAGCAGAGTCCTTAAATACCGCAGCAGAGTGCTTAAATAATGCAGCAGAGTCCTTAAATAATGCAGCAGAGTTATTAAATAATGCAGCAGAGTCCTTAAATAATGCGGCAAATTCCTTAAATAATGCAGCAGAGTCCTTAAATAATGCAACAAAGTCCATAAATAATGCAGCAGAGTCATTAAATAATGCAGCAAAGTCCATAAATAATGCAGCATAGTCCTTAAATATGGAGCAAATTCCTTAAATACTGCAGCAGAGTCCTTAAATAATGCAACAAAGTTCTAAAATAATGCAGCAGAGTCCTCAAAAGCTTCAGAAGAGTCATTAAATAATGCAGCAGAGTCCTTAAATAATGTAGCAAATTCATTAAATAATGCAGCAGAGACCTTAAATAATGCAACAAAGTCCTTAAATAATGCAGCCGAGTCCTTACATAATGCAACAAATTCCTTAAATAATGCAGCAGAGTCCTTAAATACCGCAGCCGATTACTTAAATAATTCAGCAATGTCCTTAAATAATGCAGCAGAGTTCTTAAGTGCCACAGCAGAGTCCTTAAATACCGCAGCGGAGTGCTTAAATAATGCAGCAGAGTCCTTAAATAATGCAGCACCGTCCTTAAATAATGCAACAAAGTCTTTAAATAATGCAGCAGAGTCCTTAAATACTGAAGCAGAGTCCTTAAATATTGCAGCAAAGTACTTAAATAATGCAGCAGAGTCCTTAAATAATGCAACAAAGTCCTTAAATAATGAAGCAGAATCCTTAAATAATGCAACAAAGTCCTTAAGTAATAATGCAGAGTCCTTAAATACCGCAGCAGAGTCATTAAATAATGCAGCAAAGTCCTTAAATAATGCAGCAGAGTCCTTAAATACCGGAGCAGAGTGCTTAAATCATGCAGCAGGGTCCTTAAATGATGCAGCAGAGTTATTAAATAATGCAGCAGAGTCCTTAAATAATGCAGCAAATTCCTTAAATATTGCAGCAGAGTCCTTAAATAATGCAACAAAGTCCCTAAAAATGCAGCATAGTCCTTAAATAATGAAGCAAATTCCTTAAATAATGTAGCAGAGTCCTTAAATAATGCAACAAAGTCCTTAAATAATGAAGCAGAATTCTTAAATAATGCAACAAAGTCCTTAAGTAATAATGCAGAGTCCTTAAATACAGCAGCAGTCATTAAATAATGCAGCAAAGTCCTTAAATAATGCAGCAGAATCCTTAAATACCGCAGCAGAGTGCTTAAATAATGCAGCAGAGTCCTTAAATAATGCAGCAGAGTTATTAAATAATGCAGCAGAGTCCTTAAATAATACAGCAAATTCCTTAAATAATGCAGCAGAGTCCTTAAATAATGCAACAAAGTCCCTAAATAATGTAGCAGAGTCCTTAAATAATGAAGCAGAGTCCTTAAATAATGCAGCAAATTCCTTAAATAATGTAGCAGAGTCCTTAAAAAATGCAACAAAATCCTTAAATAATGCAGCAGAATCCTTAAATAATGCAGAAAAGTCCTTAAATAATGCAGCAGAGTCCTTAAATACTGAAGCAGAGTCCTTAAATAATGCAACAAAGGCCTTAAATAATGCAGCAGAGTCCTTAAGTAATGCAACATAGTTCTAAAATGCTTCAGCAGAGTCCTTAAATAATGCAGCAGAGTCCTTAAATAATGCAACAAAGTCTTTAAATAATGCAGCAGAGTCCTTAATTACTGAAGCAGAGTCCTTAAATATTGCAGCAAAGTACTTAAATAATGCAGCAGAGTCCTTAAATAATGCAACAAAGTCCTTAAATAATGAAGCAGAGTCCTTAAATAATGCAACAAAGTCCTTAAATAATGAAGCAGAATCCTTAAATAATGCAACAAAGTCCTTAAGTAATAATGCAGAGTCCTTAAATACCGCAGCAGAGTCATTAAATAATGCAGCAAAGTCCTTAAATAATGCAGCAGAGTCCTTAAATACCGCAGCAGAGTGCTTAAATAATGCAGCAGAGTCCTTAAATAATGCAGCAGAGTTATTAAATAATGCAGCAGAGTCCTTAAATAATGCGGCAAATTCCTTAAATAATGCAGCAGAGTCCTTAAATAATGCAACAAAGTCCATAAATAATGCAGCAGAGTCATTAAATAATGCAGCAAAGTCCATAAATAATGCAGCATAGTCCTTAAATATGGAGCAAATTCCTTAAATACTGCAGCAGAGTCCTTAAATAATGCAACAAAGTTCTAAAATAATGCAGCAGAGTCCTCAAAAGCTTCAGAAGAGTCATTAAATAATGCAGCAGAGTCCTTAAATAATGTAGCAAATTCATTAAATAATGCAGCAGAGACCTTAAATAATGCAACAAAGTCCTTAAATAATGCAGCCGAGTCCTTACATAATGCAACAAATTCCTTAAATAATGCAGCAGAGTCCTTAAATACCGCAGCCGATTACTTAAATAATTCAGCAATGTCCTTAAATAATGCAGCAGAGTTCTTAAGTGCCACAGCAGAGTCCTTAAATACCGCAGCGGAGTGCTTAAATAATGCAGCAGAGTCCTTAAATAATGCAGCACCGTCCTTAAATAATGCAACAAAGTCTTTAAATAATGCAGCAGAGTCCTTAAATACTGAAGCAGAGTCCTTAGATATTGCAGCAAAGTACTTAAATAATGCAGCAGAGTCCTTAAATAATGCAACAAAGTCCTTAAATAATGAAGCAGAATCCTTAAATAATGCAACAAAGTCCTTAAGTAATAATGCAGAGTCCTTAAATACCGCAGCAGAGTCATTAAATAATGCAGCAAAGTCCTTAAATAATGCAGCAGAGTCCTTAAATACCGGAGCAGAGTGCTTAAATCATGCAGCAGGGTCCTTAAATGATGCAGCAGAGTTATTAAATAATGCAGCAGAGTCCTTAAATAATGCAGCAAATTCCTTAAATATTGCAGCAGAGTCCTTAAATAATGCAACAAAGTCCCTAAAAAATGCAGCAGAGTCCTTAAATAATGAAGCAAATTCCTTAAATAATGTAGCAGAGTCCTTAAAAATGCAACAAAATCCTTAAATAATGCAGCAGAATCCTTAAATAATGCAGCAGAGTTATTAAATAATGCAACAAAGTCCTTAAATAATGAAGCAGAGTCATTAAATAATGCAACAAAGTCCTTAAGTAATAATGCAGAGCCCTTAAATACAGCAGCAGAGTCATTAAATAATGAAGCAAAGTCCTTAAATAATGCAGCAGAGTCCTTAAATACCGCAGCAGAGTGCTTAAATAATGCAGCAGAGTCCTTAAATAATGCAGCAGAGTTATTAAATAATGCAGCAGAGTCCTTAAATAAAGCAGCAAATTCCTTAAATAATGCAGCAGAGTCCTTAAATAATGCAACAAAGTCCGTAAATAATGTAGCAGAGTCCTTAAATAATGAAGCAGAGTCCTTAAATAATGCAGCAAATTCCTTAAATAATGTAGCAGAGTCCTTAAAAAATGCAACAAAATCCTTAAATAATGCAGCAGAATCCTTAAATAATGCAGAAAAGTCCTTAAATAATGCAGCAGAGTCCTTAAATACTGAAGCAGAGTCCTTAAATAATGCAACAAAGGCCTTAAATAATGCAACAGAGTCCTTAAGTAATGCAACAGAGTTCTAAAATGCTTCAGCAGAGTCCTTAAATAATGCAGCAGAGTCCTTAAATAATGCAACAAAGTCTTTAAATAATGCAGCAGAGTCCTTAATTACTGAAGCAGAGTCCTTAAATATTGCAGCAAAGTACTTAAATAATGCAGCAGAGTCCTTAAATAATGCAACAAAGTCCTTAAATAATGAAGCAGAGTCCTTAAATAATGCAACAAAGTCCTTAAATAATGAAGCAGAATCCTTAAATAATGCAACAAAGTCCTTAAGTAATAATGCAGAGTCCTTAAATACCGCAGCAGAGTCATTAAATAATGCAGCAAAGTCCTTAAATAATGCAGCAGAGTCCTTAAATACCGCAGCAGAGTGCTTAAATAATGCAGCAGAGTCCTTAAATAATGCAGCAGAGTTATTAAATAATGCAGCAGAGTCCTTAAATAATGCGGCAAATTCCTTAAATAATGCAGCAGAGTCCTTAAATAATGCAACAAAGTCCCTAAAAAATGAAGCAGAGTCCTTAAATAATGCAGCAAATTCCTTAAATAATGTAGCAGAGTCCTTAAAAATGCAACAAAATCCTTAAATAATGCAGCAGAATCCTTAAATAATGCAGCAGAGTTATTAAATAATGCAACAAAGTCCTTAAATAATGCAGCAGAGTCCTTAAATACCGCAGCAGAGTGCTTAAATAATGCAGCAGAGTCCTTAAATAATGCAGCAGAGTTATTAAATAATGCAGCAGAGTCCTTAAATAATGCGGCAAATTCCTTAAATAATGCAGCAGAGTCCTTAAATAATGCAACAAAGTCCCTAAAAAATGAAGCAGAGTCCTTAAATAATGCAGCAAATTCCTTAAATAATGTAGCAGAGTCCTTAAAAATGCAACAAAATCCTTAAATAATGCAGCAGAATCCTTAAATAATGCAGCAGAGTTATTAAATAATGCAACAAAGTCCTTAAATAATGAAGCAGAGTCATTAAATAATGCAACAAAGTCCTTAAGTAATAATGCAGAGCCCTTAAATACAGCAGCAGAGTCATTAAATAATGAAGCAAAGTCCTTAAATAATGCAGCAGAGTCCTTAAATACCGCAGCAGAGTGCTTAAATAATGCAGCAGAGTCCTTAAATAATGCAGCAGAGTTATTAAATAATGCAGCAGAGTCCTTAAATAAAGCAGCAAATTCCTTAAATAATGCAGCAGAGTCCTTAAATAATGCAACAAAGTCCGTAAATAATGTAGCAGAGTCCTTAAATAATGAAGCAGAGTCCTTAAATAATGCAGCAAATTCCTTAAATAATGTAGCAGAG
The DNA here is from genome assembly GCF_046119375.1 of Phyllobates terribilis. Classification (NCBI taxonomy): domain Eukaryota; kingdom Metazoa; phylum Chordata; class Amphibia; order Anura; family Dendrobatidae; genus Phyllobates; species Phyllobates terribilis. The sequence continues at coordinate 3,018,947 of NW_027362840.1, read as the reverse complement.
TCCTTAAAAAATGCAACAAAATCCTTAAATAATGCAGCAGAATCCTTAAATAATGCAGAAAAGTCCTTAAATAATGCAGCAGAGTCCTTAAATACTGAAGCAGAGTCCTTAAATAATGCAACAAAGGCCTTAAATAATGCAACAGAGTCCTTAAGTAATGCAACAGAGTTCTAAAATGCTTCAGCAGAGTCCTTAAATAATGCAGCAGAGTCCTTAAATAATGCAACAAAGTCTTTAAATAATGCAGCAGAGTCCTTAATTACTGAAGCAGAGTCCTTAAATATTGCAGCAAAGTACTTAAATAATGCAGCAGAGTCCTTAAATAATGCAACAAAGTCCTTAAATAATGAAGCAGAGTCCTTAAATAATGCAACAAAGTCCTTAAATAATGAAGCAGAATCCTTAAATAATGCAACAAAGTCCTTAAGTAATAATGCAGAGTCCTTAAATACCGCAGCAGAGTCATTAAATAATGCAGCAAAGTCCTTAAATAATGCAGCAGAGTCCTTAAATACCGCAGCAGAGTGCTTAAATAATGCAGCAGAGTCCTTAAATAATGCAGCAGAGTTATTAAATAATGCAGCAGAGTCCTTAAATAATGCGGCAAATTCCTTAAATAATGCAGCAGAGTCCTTAAATAATGCAACAAAGTCCATAAATAATGCAGCAGAGTCATTAAATAATGCAGCAAAGTCCATAAATAATGCAGCAGAGTCCTTAAATATGGAGCAAATTCCTTAAATACTGCAGCAGAGTCCTTAAATAATGCAACAAAGTTCTAAAATAATGCAGCAGAGTCCTCAAAAGCTTCAGAAGAGTCATTAAATAATGCAGCAGAGTCCTTAAATAATGTAGCAAATTCATTAAATAATGCAGCAGAGACCTTAAATAATGCAACAAAGTCCTTAAATAATGCAGCCGAGTCCTTACATAATGCAACAAATTCCTTAAATAATGCAGCAGAGTCCTTAAATACCGCAGCCGATTACTTAAATAATTCAGCAAAGTCCTTAAATAATGCAGCAGAGTTCTTAAGTGCCACAGCAGAGTCCTTAAATACCGCAGCGGAGTGCTTAAATAATGCAGCAGAGTCCTTAAATAATGCAGCACCGTCCTTACATAATGCAACAAAGTCTTTAAATAATGCAGCAGAGTCCTTAAATACTGAAGCAGAGTCCTGGATATTGCAGCAAAGTACTTAAATAATGCAGCAGAGTCCTTAAATAATGCAACAAAGTCCTTAAATAACGAAGCAGAATCCTTAAATAATGCAACAAAGTCCTTAAGTAATAATGCAGAGTCCTTAAATACCGCAGCAGAGTCATTAAATAATGCAGCAAAGTCCTTAAATAATGCAGCAGAGTCCTTAAATACCGGAGCAGAGTGCTTAAATGATGCAGCAGGGTCCTTAAATAATGCAGCAGAGTTATTAAATAATGCAGCAGAGTCCTTAAATAATGGAGCAAATTCCTTAAATAATGCAGCAGAGTCCTTAAATACCGCAGCAGAGTGCTTAAATAATGCAGCAGAGTCCTTAAATAATGCAGCAGAGTTATTAAATAATGCAGCAGAGTCCTTAAATAATGCGGCAAATTCCTTAAATAATGCAGCAGAGTCCTTAAATAATGCAACAAAGTCCATAAATAATGCAGCAGAGTCATTAAATAATGCAGCAAAGTCCATAAATAATGCAGCATAGTCCTTAAATATGGAGCAAATTCCTTAAATACTGCAGCAGAGTCCTTAAATAATGCAACAAAGTTCTAAAATAATGCAGCAGAGTCCTCAAAAGCTTCAGAAGAGTCATTAAATAATGCAGCAGAGTCCTTAAATAATGTAGCAAATTCATTAAATAATGCAGCAGAGACCTTAAATAATGCAACAAAGTCCTTAAATAATGCAGCCGAGTCCTTACATAATGCAACAAATTCCTTAAATAATGCAGCAGAGTCCTTAAATACCGCAGCCGATTACTTAAATAATTCAGCAATGTCCTTAAATAATGCAGCAGAGTTCTTAAGTGCCACAGCAGAGTCCTTAAATACCGCAGCGGAGTGCTTAAATAATGCAGCAGAGTCCTTAAATAATGCAGCACCGTCCTTAAATAATGCAACAAAGTCTTTAAATAATGCAGCAGAGTCCTTAAATACTGAAGCAGAGTCCTTAAATATTGCAGCAAAGTACTTAAATAATGCAGCAGAGTCCTTAAATAATGCAACAAAGTCCTTAAATAATGAAGCAGAATCCTTAAATAATGCAACAAAGTCCTTAAGTAATAATGCAGAGTCCTTAAATACCGCAGCAGAGTCATTAAATAATGCAGCAAAGTCCTTAAATAATGCAGCAGAGTCCTTAAATACCGGAGCAGAGTGCTTAAATCATGCAGCAGGGTCCTTAAATGATGCAGCAGAGTTATTAAATAATGCAGCAGAGTCCTTAAATAATGCAGCAAATTCCTTAAATATTGCAGCAGAGTCCTTAAATAATGCAACAAAGTCCCTAAAAATGCAGCATAGTCCTTAAATAATGAAGCAAATTCCTTAAATAATGTAGCAGAGTCCTTAAATAATGCAACAAAGTCCTTAAATAATGAAGCAGAATTCTTAAATAATGCAACAAAGTCCTTAAGTAATAATGCAGAGTCCTTAAATACAGCAGCAGTCATTAAATAATGCAGCAAAGTCCTTAAATAATGCAGCAGAATCCTTAAATACCGCAGCAGAGTGCTTAAATAATGCAGCAGAGTCCTTAAATAATGCAGCAGAGTTATTAAATAATGCAGCAGAGTCCTTAAATAATACAGCAAATTCCTTAAATAATGCAGCAGAGTCCTTAAATAATGCAACAAAGTCCCTAAATAATGTAGCAGAGTCCTTAAATAATGAAGCAGAGTCCTTAAATAATGCAGCAAATTCCTTAAATAATGTAGCAGAGTCCTTAAAAAATGCAACAAAATCCTTAAATAATGCAGCAGAATCCTTAAATAATGCAGAAAAGTCCTTAAATAATGCAGCAGAGTCCTTAAATACTGAAGCAGAGTCCTTAAATAATGCAACAAAGGCCTTAAATAATGCAGCAGAGTCCTTAAGTAATGCAACAGAGTTCTAAAATGCTTCAGCAGAGTCCTTAAATAATGCAGCAGAGTCCTTAAATAATGCAACAAAGTCTTTAAATAGTGCAGCAGAGTCCTTAATTACTGAAGCAGAGTCCTTAAATATTGCAGCAAAGTACTTAAATAATGCAGCAGAGTCCTTAAATAATGCAACAAAGTCCTTAAATAATGAAGCAGAGTCCTTAAATAATGCAACAAAGTCCTTAAATAATGAAGCAGAATCCTTAAATAATGCAACAAAGTCCTTAAGTAATAATGCAGAGTCCTTAAATACCGCAGCAGAGTCATTAAATAATGCAGCAAAGTCCTTAAATAATGCAGCAGAGTCCTTAAATACCGCAGCAGAGTGCTTAAATAATGCAGCAGAGTCCTTAAATAATGCAGCAGAGTTATTAAATAATGCAGCAGAGTCCTTAAATAATGCGGCAAATTCCTTAAATAATGCAGCAGAGTCCTTAAATAATGCAACAAAGTCCATAAATAATGCAGCAGAGTCATTAAATAATGCAGCAAAGTCCATAAATAATGCAGCATAGTCCTTAAATATGGAGCAAATTCCTTAAATACTGCAGCAGAGTCCTTAAATAATGCAACAAAGTTCTAAAATAATGCAGCAGAGTCCTCAAAAGCTTCAGAAGAGTCATTAAATAATGCAGCAGAGTCCTTAAATAATGTAGCAAATTCATTAAATAATGCAGCAGAGACCTTAAATAATGCAACAAAGTCCTTAAATAATGCAGCCGAGTCCTTACATAATGCAACAAATTCCTTAAATAATGCAGCAGAGTCCTTAAATACCGCAGCCGATTACTTAAATAATTCAGCAATGTCCTTAAATAATGCAGCAGAGTTCTTAAGTGCCACAGCAGAGTCCTTAAATACCGCAGCGGAGTGCTTAAATAATGCAGCAGAGTCCTTAAATAATGCAGCACCGTCCTTAAATAATGCAACAAAGTCTTTAAATAATGCAGCAGAGTCCTTAAATACTGAAGCAGAGTCCTTAGATATTGCAGCAAAGTACTTAAATAATGCAGCAGAGTCCTTAAATAATGCAACAAAGTCCTTAAATAATGAAGCAGAATCCTTAAATAATGCAACAAAGTCCTTAAGTAATAATGCAGAGTCCTTAAATACCGCAGCAGAGTCATTAAATAATGCAGCAAAGTCCTTAAATAATGCAGCAGAGTCCTTAAATACCGGAGCAGAGTGCTTAAATCATGCAGCAGGGTCCTTAAATGATGCAGCAGAGTTATTAAATAATGCAGCAGAGTCCTTAAATAATGCAGCAAATTCCTTAAATATTGCAGCAGAGTCCTTAAATAATGCAACAAAGTCCCTAAAAAATGCAGCAGAGTCCTTAAATAATGAAGCAAATTCCTTAAATAATGTAGCAGAGTCCTTAAATAATGCAACAAAGTCCTTAAATAATGAAGCAGAATTCTTAAATAATGCAACAAAGTCCTTAAGTAATAATGCAGAGTCCTTAAATACAGCAGCAGAGTCATTAAATAATGCAGCAAAGTCCTTAAATAATGCAGCAGAGTCCTTAAATACCGCAGCAGAGTGCTTAAATAATGCAGCAGAGTCCTTAAATAATGCAGCAGAGTTATTAAATAATGCAGCAGAGTCCTTAAATAATACAGCAAATTCCTTAAATAATGCAGCAGAGTCCTTAAATAATGCAACAAAGTCCCTAAATAATGCAGCAGAGTCCTTACATAATGAAGCAGAGTCCTTAAATAATGCAGCAAATTCCTTAAATAATGTAGCAGAGTCCTTAAAAATGCAACAAAATCCTTAAATAATGCAGCAGAGTTATTAAATAATGCAACAAAGTCCTTAAATAATGAAGCAGAGTCATTAAATAATGCAACAAAGTCCTTAAGTAATAATGCAGAGCCCTTAAATACAGCAGCAGAGTCATTAAATAATGAAGCAAAGTCCTTAAATAATGCAGCAGAGTCCTTAAATACCGCAGCAGAGTGCTTAAATAATGCAGCAGAGTCCTTAAATAATGCAGCAGAGTTATTAAATAATGCAGCAGAGTCCTTAAATAAAGCAGCAAATTCCTTAAATAATGCAGCAGAGTCCTTAAATAATGCAACAAAGTACGTAAATAATGTAGCAGAGTCCTTAAATAATGAAGCAGAGTCCTTAAATAATGCAGCAAATTCCTTAAATAATGTAGCAGAGTCCTTAAAAAATGCAACAAAATCCTTAAATAATGCAGCAGAATCCTTAAATAATGCAGAAAAGTCCTTAAATAATGCAGCAGAGTCCTTAAATACTGAAGCAGAGTCCTTAAATAATGCAACAAAGGCCTTAAATAATGCAGCAGAGTCCTTAAGTAATGCAACAGAGTTCTAAAATGCTTCAGCAGAGTCCTTAAATAATGCAGCAGAGTCCTTAAATAATGCAACAAAGTCTTTAAATAATGCAGCAGAGTCCTTAATTACTGAAGCAGAGTCCTTAAATATTGCAGCAAAGTACTTAAATAATGCAGCAGAGTCCTTAAATAATGCAACAAAGTCCTTAAATAATGAAGCAGAGTCCTTAAATAATGCAACAAAGTCCTTAAATAATGAAGCAGAATCCTTAAATAATGCAACAAAGTCCTTAAGTAATAATGCAGAGTCCTTAAATACCGCAGCAGAGTCATTAAATAATGCAGCAAAGTCCTTAAATAATGCAGCAGAGTCCTTAAATACCGCAGCAGAGTGCTTAAATAATGCAGCAGAGTCCTTAAATAATGCAGCAGAGTTATTAAATAATGCAGCAGAGTCCTTAAATAATGCGGCAAATTCCTTAAATAATGCAGCAGAGTCCTTAAATAATGCAACAAAGTCCATAAATAATGCAGCAGAGTCATTAAATAATGCAGCAAAGTCCATAAATAATGCAGCATAGTCCTTAAATATGGAGCAAATTCCTTAAATACTGCAGCAGAGTCCTTAAATAATGCAACAAAGTTCTAAAATAATGCAGCAGAGTCCTCAAAAGCTTCAGAAGAGTCATTAAATAATGCAGCAGAGTCCTTAAATAATGTAGCAAATTCATTAAATAATGCAGCAGAGACCTTAAATAATGCAACAAAGTCCTTAAATAATGCAGCCGAGTCCTTACATAATGCAACAAATTCCTTAAATAATGCAGCAGAGTCCTTAAATACCGCAGCCGATTACTTAAATAATTCAGCAATGTCCTTAAATAATGCAGCAGAGTTCTTAAGTGCCACAGCAGAGTCCTTAAATACCGCAGCGGAGTGCTTAAATAATGCAGCAGAGTCCTTAAATAATGCAGCACCGTCCTTAAATAATGCAACAAAGTCTTTAAATAATGCAGCAGAGTCCTTAAATACTGAAGCAGAGTCCTTAAATATTGCAGCAAAGTACTTAAATAATGCAGCAGAGTCCTTAAATAATGCAACAAAGTCCTTAAATAATGAAGCAGAATCCTTAAATAATGCAACAAAGTCCTTAAGTAATAATGCAGAGTCCTTAAATACCGCAGCAGAGTCATTAAATAATGCAGCAAAGTCCTTAAATAATGCAGCAGAGTCCTTAAATACCGGAGCAGAGTGCTTAAATCATGCAGCAGGGTCCTTAAATGATGCAGCAGAGTTATTAAATAATGCAGCAGAGTCCTTAAATAATGCAGCAAATTCCTTAAATATTGCAGCAGAGTCCTTAAATAATGCAACAAAGTCCCTAAAAAATGCAGCATAGTCCTTAAATAATGAAGCAAATTCCTTAAATAATGTAGCAGAGTCCTTAAATAATGCAACAAAGTCCTTAAATAATGAAGCAGAATTCTTAAATAATGCAACAAAGTCCTTAAGTAATAATGCAGAGTCCTTAAATACAGCAGCAGTCATTAAATAATTCAGCAAAGTCCTTAAATAATGCAGCAGAATCCTTAAATACCGCAGCAGAGTGCTTAAATAATGCAGCAGAGTCCTTAAATAATGCAGCAGAGTTATTAAATAATGCAGCAGAGTCCTTAAATAATACAGCAAATTCCTTAAATAATGCAGCAGAGTCCTTAAATAATGCAACAAAGTCCCTAAATAATGTAGCAGAGTCCTTAAATAATGAAGCAGAGTCCTTAAATAATGCAGCAAATTCCTTAAATAATGTAGCAGAGTCCTTAAAAAATGCAACAAAATCCTTAAATAATGCAGCAGAATCCTTAAATAATGCAGAAAAGTCCTTAAATAATGCAGCAGAGTCCTTAAATACTGAAGCAGAGTCCTTAAATAATGCAACAAAGGCCTTAAATAATGCAGCAGAGTCCTTAAGTAATGCAACAGAGTTCTAAAATACTTCAGCAGAGTCCTTAAATAATGCAGCAGAGTCCTTAAATAATGCAACAAAGTCTTTAAATAATGCAGCAGAGTCCTTAATTACTGAAGCAGAGTCCTTAAATATTGCAGCAAAGTACTTAAATAATGCAGCAGAGTCCTTAAATAATGCAACAAAGTCCTTAAATAATGAAGCAGAGTCCTTAAATAATGCAACAAAGTCCTTAAATAATGAAGCAGAATCCTTAAATAATGCAACAAAGTCCTTAAGTAATAATGCAGAGTCCTTAAATACCGCAGCAGAGTCATTAAATAATGCAGCAAAGTCCTTAAATAATGCAGCAGAGTCCTTAAATACCGCAGCAGAGTGCTTAAATAATGCAGCAGAGTCCTTAAATAATGCAGCAGAGTTATTAAATAATGCAGCAGAGTCCTTAAATAATGCGGCAAATTCCTTAAATAATGCAGCAGAGTCCTTAAATAATGCAACAAAGTCCATAAATAATGCAGCAGAGTCATTAAATAATGCAGCAAAGTCCATAAATAATGCAGCATAGTCCTTAAATATGGAGCAAATTCCTTAAATACTGCAGCAGAGTCCTTAAATAATGCAACAAAGTTCTAAAATAATGCAGCAGAGTCCTCAAAAGCTTCAGAAGAGTCCTTAAATAATGCAGCAGAGTCCTTAAATAATGTAGCAAATTCATTAAATAATGCAGCAGAGACCTTAAATAATGCAACAAAGTCCTTAAATAATGCAGCCGAGTCCTTACATAATGCAACAAATTCCTTAAATAATGCAGCAGAGTCCTTAAATACCGCAGCCGATTACTTAAATAATTCAGCAATGTCCTTAAATAATGCAGCAGAGTTCTTAAGTGCCACAGCAGAGTCCTTAAATACCGCAGCGGAGTGCTTAAATAATGCAGCAGAGTCCTTAAATAATGCAGCACCGTCCTTAAATAATGCAACAAAGTCTTTAAATAATGCAGCAGAGTCCTTAAATACTGAAGCAGAGTCCTTAGATATTGCAGCAAAGTACTTAAATAATGCAGCAGAGTCCTTAAATAATGCAACAAAGTCCTTAAATAATGAAGCAGAATCCTTAAATAATGCAACAAAGTCCTTAAGTAATAATGCAGAGTCCTTAAATACCGCAGCAGAGTCATTAAATAATGCAGCAAAGTCCTTAAATAATGCAGCAGAGTCCTTAAATACCGGAGCAGAGTGCTTAAATCATGCAGCAGGGTCCTTAAATGATGCAGCAGAGTTATTAAATAATGCAGCAGAGTCCTTAAATAATGCAGCAAATTCCTTAAATATTGCAGCAGAGTCCTTAAATAATGCAATAAAGTCCCTAAAAAATGCAGCAGAGTCCTTAAATAATGAAGCAAATTCCTTAAATAATGTAGCAGAGTCCTTAAATAATGCAACAAAGTCCTTAAATAATGAAGCAGAATTCTTAAATAATGCAACAAAGTCCTTAAGTAATAATGCAGAGTCCTTAAATACAGCAGCAGAGTCATTAAATAATGCAGCAAAGTCCTTAAATAATGCAGCAGAGTCCTTAAATACCGCAGCAGAGTGCTTAAATAATGCAGCAGAGTCCTTAAATAATGCAGCAGAGTTATTAAATAATGCAGCAGAGTCCTTAAATAATACAGCAAATTCCTTAAATAATGCAGCAGAGTCCTTAAATAATGCAACAAAGTCCCTAAATAATGCAGCAGAGTCCTTACATAATGAAGCAGAGTCCTTAAATAATGCAGCAAATTCCTTAAATAATGTAGCAGAGTCCTTAAAAATGCAACAAAATCCTTAAATAATGCAGCAGAATCCTTAAATAATGCAGCAGAGTTATTAAATAATGCAACAAAGTCCTTAAATAATGAAGCAGAGTCATTAAATAATGCAACAAAGTCCTTAAGTAATAATGCAGAGCCCTTAAATACAGCAGCAGAGTCATTAAATAATGAAGCAAAGTCCTTAAATAATGCAGCAGAGTCCTTAAATACCGCAGCAGAGTGCTTAAATAATGCAGCAGAGTCCTTAAATAATGCAGCAGAGTTATTAAATAATGCAGCAGAGTCCTTAAATAAAGCAGCAAATTCCTTAAATAATGCAGCAGAGTCCTTAAATAATGCAACAAAGTCCGTAAATAATGTAGCAGAGTCCTTAAATAATGAAGCAGAGTCCTTAAATAATGCAGCAAATTCCTAAAATAATGTAGCAGAGTCCTTAAAAAATGCAACAAAATCCTTAAATAATGCAGCAGAATCCTTAAATAATGCAGAAAAGTCCTTAAATAATGCAGCAGAGTCCTTAAATACTGAAGCAGAGTCCTTAAATAATGCAACAAAGGCCTTAAATAATGCAGCAGAGTCCTTAAGTAATGCAACAGAGTTCTAAAATGCTTCAGCAGAGTCCTTAAATAATGCAGCAGAGTCCTTAAATAATATAACAAAGTCTTTAAATAATGCAGCAGAGTCCTTAATTACTGAAGCAGAGTCCTTAAATATTGCAGCAAAGTACTTAAATAATGCAGCAGAGTCCTTAAATAATGCAACAAAGTCCTTAAATAATGAAGCAGAGTCCTTAAATAATGCAACAAAGTCCTTAAATAATGAAGCAGAATCCTTAAATAATGCAACAAAGTCCTTAAGTAATAATGCAGAGTCCTTAAATACCGCAGCAGAGTCATTAAATAATGCAGCAAAGTCCTTAAATAATGCAGCAGAGTCCTTAAATACCGCAGCAGAGTGCTTAAATAATGCAGCAGAGTCCTTAAATAATGCAGCAGAGTTATTAAATAATGCAGCAGAGTCCTTAAATAATGCGGCAAATTCCTTAAATAATGCAGCAGAGTCCTTAAATAATGCAACAAAGTCCATAAATAATGCAGCAGAGTCATTAAATAATGCAGCAAAGTCCATAAATAATGCAGCATAGTCCTTAAATATGGAGCAAATTCCTTAAATACTGCAGCAGAGTCCTTAAATAATGCAACAAAGTTCTAAAATAATGCAGCAGAGTCCTCAAAAGCTTCAGAAGAGTCATTAAATAATGCAGCAGAGTCCTTAAATAATGTAGCAAATTCATTAAATAATGCAGCAGAGACCTTAAATAATGCAACAAAGTCCTTAAATAATGCAGCCGAGTCCTTACATAATGCAACAAATTCCTTAAATAATGCAGCAGAGTCCTTAAATACCGCAGCCGATTACTTAAATAATTCAGCAATGTCCTTAAATAATGCAGCAGAGTTCTTAAGTGCCACAGCAGAGTCCTTAAATACCGCAGCGGAGTGCTTAAATAATGCAGCAGAGTCCTTAAATAATGCAGCACCGTCCTTAAATAATGCAACAAAGTCTTTAAATAATGCAGCAGAGTCCTTAAATACTGAAGCAGAGTCCTTAAATATTGCAGCAAAGTACTTAAATAATGCAGCAGAGTCCTTAAATAATGCAACAAAGTCCTTAAATAATGAAGCAGAATCCTTAAATAATGCAACAAAGTCCTTAAGTAATAATGCAGAGTCCTTAAATACCGCAGCAGAGTCATTAAATAATGCAGCAAAGTCCTTAAATAATGCAGCAGAGTCCTTAAATACCGGAGCAGAGTGCTTAAATCATGCAGCAGGGTCCTTAAATGATGCAGCAGAGTTATTAAATAATGCAGCAGAGTCCTTAAATAATGCAGCAAATTCCTTAAATATTGCAGCAGAGTCCTTAAATAATGCAACAAAGTCCCTAAAAAATGCAGCATAGTCCTTAAATAATGAAGCAAATTCCTTAAATAATGTAGCAGAGTCCTTAAATAATGCAACAAAGTCCTTAAATAATGCAACAAAGTCCTTAAATAATGAAGCAGAATTCTTAAATAATGCAACAAAGTCCTTAAGTAATAATGCAGAGTCCTTAAATACAGCAGCAGTCATTAAATAATGCAGCAAAGTCCTTAAATAATGCAGCAGAATCCTTAAATACCGCAGCAGAGTGCTTAAATAATGCTGCAGAGTCCTTAAATAATGCAGCAGAGTTATTAAATAATGCAGCAGAGTCCTTAAATAATACAGCAAATTCCTTAAATAATGCAGCAGAGTCCTTAAATAATGCAACAAAGTCCCTAAATAATGTAGCAGAGTCCTTAAATAATGAAGCAGAGTCCTTAAATAATGCAGCAAATTCCTTAAATAATGTAGCAGAGTCCTTAAAAAATGCAACAAAATCCTTAAATAATGCAGCAGAATCCTTAAATAATGCAGAAAAGTCCTTAAATAATGCAGCAGAGTCCTTAAATACTGAAGCAGAGTCCTTAAATAATGCAACAAAGGCCTTAAATAATGCAGCAGAGTCCTTAAGTAATGCAACAGAGTTCTAAAATACTTCAGCAGAGTCCTTAAATAATGCAGCAGAGTCCTTAAATAATGCAACAAAGTCTTTAAATAATGCAGCAGAGTCCTTAATTACTGAAGCAGAGTCCTTAAATATTGCAGCAAAGTACTTAAATAATGCAGCAGAGTCCTTAAATAATGCAACAAAGTCCTTAAATAATGAAGCAGAGTCCTTAAATAATGCAACAAAGTCCTTAAATAATGAAGCAGAATCCTTAAATAATGCAACAAAGTCCTTAAGTAATAATGCAGAGTCCTTAAATACCGCAGCAGAGTCATTAAATAATGCAGCAAAGTCCTTAAATAATGCAGCAGAGTCCTTAAATACCGCAGCAGAGTGCTTAAATAATGCAGCAGAGTCCTTAAATAATGCAGCAGAGTTATTAAATAATGCAGCAGAGTCCTTAAATAATGCGGCAAATTCCTTAAATAATGCAGCAGAGTCCTTAAATAATGCAACAAAGTCCATAAATAATGCAGCAGAGTCATTAAATAATGCAGCAAAGTCCATAAATAATGCAGCATAGTCCTTAAATATGGAGCAAATTCCTTAAATACTGCAGCAGAGTCCTTAAATAATGCAACAAAGTTCTAAAATAATGCAGCAGAGTCCTCAAAAGCTTCAGAAGAGTCATTAAATAATGCAGCAGAGTCCTTAAATAATGTAGCAAATTCATTAAATAATGCAGCAGAGACCTTAAATAATGCAACAAAGTCCTTAAATAATGCAGCCGAGTCCTTACATAATGCAACAAATTCCTTAAATAATGCAGCAGAGTCCTTAAATACCGCAGCCGATTACTTAAATAATTCAGCAATGTCCTTAAATAATGCAGCAGAGTTCTTAAGTGCCACAGCAGAGTCCTTAAATACCGCAGCGGAGTGCTTAAATAATGCAGCAGAGTCCTTAAATAATGCAGCACCGTCCTTAAATAATGCAACAAAGTCTTTAAATAATGCAGCAGAGTCCTTAAATACTGAAGCAGAGTCCTTAGATATTGCAGCAAAGTACTTAAATAATGCAGCAGAGTCCTTAAATAATGCAACAAAGTCCTTAAATAATGAAGCAGAATCCTTAAATAATGCAACAAAGTCCTTAAGTAATAATGCAGAGTCCTTAAATACCGCAGCAGAGTCATTAAATAATGCAGCAAAGTCCTTAAATAATGCAGCAGAGTCCTTAAATACCGGAGCAGAGTGCTTAAATCATGCAGCAGGGTCCTTATATGATGCAGCAGAGTTATTAAATAATGCAGCAGAGTCCTTAAATAATGCAGCAAATTCCTTAAATATTGCAGCAGAGTCCTTAAATAATGCAACAAAGTCCCTAAAAAATGCAGCAGAGTCCTTAAATAATGAAGCAAATTCCTTAAATAATGTAGCAGAGTCCTTAAATAATGCAACAAAGTCCTTAAATAATGAAGCAGAATTCTTAAATAATGCAACAAAGTCCTTAAGTAATAATGCAGAGTCCTTAAATACAGCAGCAGTCATTAAATAATGCAGCAAAGTCCTTAAATAATGCAGCAGAATCCTTAAATACCGCAGCAGAGTGCTTAAATAATGCAGCAGAGTCCTTAAATAATGCAGCAGAGTTATTAAATAATACAGCAGAGTCCTTAAATAATACAGCAAATTCCTTAAATAATGCAGCAGAGTCCTTAAATAATGCAACGAAGTCCCTAAATAATGCAGCAGAGTCCTTAAATAATGAAGCAGAGTCCTTAAATAATGCAGCAAATTCCTTAAATAATGTAGCAGAGTCCTTAAAAAATGCAACAAAATCCTTAAATAATGCAGCAGAATCCTTAAATAATGCAGCAAAGTCCTTAAATAATGCAGCAGAGTCCTTAAATACTGAAGCAGAGTCCTTAAATAATGCAACAAAGGCCTTAAATAAAGCAGCAGAGTCCTTAAGTAATGCAACAGAGTTCTAAAATGCTTCAGCAGAGTCCTTAAATAATGCAGCAGAGTCCTTAAATAATGCAACAAAGTCTTTAAATAATGCAGCAGAGTCCTTAAATACTGAAGCAGAGTCCTTAAATATTGCAGCAAAGTACTTAAATAATGCAGCAGAGTCCTTAAATAATGCAACAAAGTCCATAAATAATGAAGCAGAGTTCTTAAATAATGCAACAAAGTCCTTAAATAATGAAGCAGAATCCTTAAATAATGCAACAAAGTCCTTAAGTAATAATGCAGAGTCCTTAAATACCGCAGCAGAGTCATTAAATAATGCAGCAAAGTCCTTAAATAATGCAGCAGAGTCCTTAAATACCGCAGCAGAGTGCTTAAATAATGCAGCAGAGTCCTTAAATAATGCAGCAGAGTTATTAAATAATGCAGCAGAGTCCTTAAATAATGCGGCAAATTCCTTAAATAATGCAGCAGAGTCCTTAAATAATGCAACAAAGTCCATAAATAATGCAGCAGAGTCATTAAATAATGCAGCAAAGTCCATAAATAATGCAGCAGAGTCCTTAAATATGGAGCAAATTCCTTAAATACTGCAGCAGAGTCCTTAAATAATGCAACAAAGTTCTAAAATAATGCAGCAGAGTCCTCAAAAGCTTCAGAAGAGTCATTAAATAATGCAGCAGATTCCTTAAATAATGTAGCAAATTCATTAAATAATGCAGCAGAGACCTTAAATAATGCAACAAAGTCCTTAAATAATGCAGCCGAGTCCTTACAAAATGCAACAAATTCCTTAAATAATGCAGCAGAGTCCTTAAATACCGCAGCCGATTACTTAAATAATTCAGCAAAGCCCTTAAATAATGCAGCAGAGTTCTTAAGTGCCACAGCAGAGTCCTTAAATACCGCAGCGGAGTGCTTAAATAATGCAGCAGAGTCCTTAAATAATGCAGGACCGTCCTTAAATAATGCAACAAAGTATTTAAATAATGCAGCAGAGTCCTTAAATACTGAAGCAGAGTCCTTAAATATTGCAGCAAAGTACTTAAATAATGCAGCAGAGTCCTTAAATAATGCAACAAAGTCCTTAAATAATGAAGCAGAATCCTTAAATAATGCAACAAAGTCCTTAAGTAATAATGCAGAGTCCTTAAATACCGCAGCAGAGTCATTAAATAATGCAGCAAAGTCCTTAAATAATGCAGCAGAGTCCTTAAATACCGGAGCAGAGTGCTTAAATGATGCAGCAGGGTCCTTAAATAATGCAGCAGAGTTATTAAATAATGCAGCAGGGTCCTTAAATGATGCAGCAGAGTTATTAAATAATGCAGCAGAGTCCTTAAATAATGCAGCAAATTCCTTAAATATTGCAGCAGAGTCCTTAAATAATGCAACAAAGTCCCTAAAAAATGCAGCATAGTCCTTAAATAATGAAGCAAATTCCTTAAATAATGTAGCAGAGTCCTTAAATAATGCAACAAAGTCCTTAAATAATGAAGCAGAATTCTTAAATAATGCAACAAAGTCCTTAAGTAATAATGCAGAGTCCTTAAATACAGCAGCAGTCATTAAATAATTCAGCAAAGTCCTTAAATAATGCAGCAGAATCCTTAAATACCGCAGCAGAGTGCTTAAATAATTCAGCAGAGTCCTTAAATAATGCAGCAGAGTTATTAAATAATGCAGCAGAGTCCTTAAATAATACAGCAAATTCCTTAAATAATGCAGCAGAGTCCTTAAATAATGCAACAAAGTCCCTAAATAATGTAGCAGAGTCCTTAAATAATGAAGCAGAGTCCTTAAATAATGCAGCAAATTCCTTAAATAATGTAGCAGAGTCCTTAAAAAATGCAACAAAATCCTTAAATAATGCAGCAGAATCCTTAAATAATGCAGAAAAGTCCTTAAATAATGCAGCAGAGTCCTTAAATACTGAAGCAGAGTCCTTAAATAATGCAACAAAGGCCTTAAATAATGCAGCAGAGTCCTTAAGTAATGCAACAGAGTTCTAAAATACTTCAGCAGAGTCCTTAAATAATGCAGCAGAGTCCTTAAATAATGCAACAAAGTCTTTAAATAATGCAGCAGAGTCCTTAATTACTGAAGCAGAGTCCTTAAATATTGCAGCAAAGTACTTAAATAATGCAGCAGAGTCCTTAAATAATGCAACAAAGTCCTTAAATAATGAAGCAGAGTCCTTAAATAATGCAACAAAGTCCTTAAATAATGAAGCAGAATCCTTAAATAATGCAACAAAGTCCTTAAGTAATAATGCAGAGTCCTTAAATACCGCAGCAGAGTCATTAAATAATGCAGCAAAGTCCTTAAGTAATGCAGCAGAGTCCTTAAATACCGCAGCAGAGTGCTTAAATAATGCAGCAGAGTCCTTAAATAATGCAGCAGAGTTATTAAATAATGCAGCAGAGTCCTTAAATAATGCGGCAAATTCCTTAAATAATGCAGCAGAGTCCTTAAATAATGCAACAAAGTCCATAAATAATGCAGCAGAGTCATTAAATAATGCAGCAAAGTCCATAAATAATGCAGCATAGTCCTTAAATATGGAGCAAATTCCTTAAATACTGCAGCAGAGTCCTTAAATAATGCAACAAAGTTCTAAAATAATGCAGCAGAGTCCTCAAAAGCTTCAGAAGAGTCATTAAATAATGCAGCAGAGTCCTTAAATAATGTAGCAAATTCATTAAATAATGCAGCAGAGACCTTAAATAATGCAACAAAGTCCTTAAATAATGCAGCCGAGTCCTTACATAATGCAACAAATTCCTTAAATAATGCAGCAGAGTCCTTAAATACCGCAGCGGATTACTTAAATAATTCAGCAATGTCCTTAAATAATGCAGCAGAGTTCTTAAGTGCCACAGCAGAGTCCTTAAATACCGCAGCGGAGTGCTTAAATAATGCAGCAGAGTCCTTAAATAATGCAGCACCGTCCTTAAATAATGCAACAAAGTCTTTAAATAATGCAGCAGAGTCCTTAAATACTGAAGCAGAGTCCTTAGATATTGCAGCAAAGTACTTAAATAATGCAGCAGAGTCCTTAAATAATGCAACAAAGTCCTTAAATAATGAAGCAGAATCCTTAAATAATGCAACAAAGTCCTTAAGTAATAATGCAGAGTCCTTAAATACCGCAGCAGAGTCATTAAATAATGCAGCAAAGTCCTTAAATAATGCAGCAGAGTCCTTAAATACCGGAGCAGAGTGCTTAAATCATGCAGCAGGGTCCTTAAATGATGCAGCAGAGTTATTAAATAATGCAGCAGAGTCCTTAAATAATGCAGCAAATTCCTTAAATATTGCAGCAGAGTCCTTAAATAATGCAATAAAGTCCCAAAAAAATGCAGCAGAGTCCTTAAATAATGAAGCAAATTCCTTAAATAATGTAGCAGAGTCCTTAAATAATGCAACAAAGTCCTTAAATAATGAAGCAGAATTCTTAAATAATGCAACAAAGTCCTTAAGTAATAATGCAGAGTCCTTAAATACAGCAGCAGAGTCATTAAATAATGCAGCAAAGTCCTTAAATAATGCAGCAGAGTCCTTAAATACCGCAGCAGAGTGCTTAAATAATGCAGCAGAGTCCTTAAATAATGCAGCAGAGTTATTAAATAATGCAGCAGAGTCCTTAAATAATACAGCAAATTCCTTAAATAATGCAGCAGAGTCCTTAAATAATGCAACAAAGTCCCTAAATAATGCAGCAGAGTCCTTACATAATGAAGCAGAGTCCTTAAATAATGCAGCAAATTCCTTAAATAATGTAGCAGAGTCCTTAAAAATGCAACAAAATCCTTAAATAATGCAGCAGAATCCTTAAATAATGCAGCAGAGTTATTAAATAATGCAACAAAGTCCTTAAATAATGAAGCAGAGTCATTAAATAATGCAACAAAGTCCTTAAGTAATAATGCAGAGCCCTTAAATACAGCAGCAGAGTCATTAAATAATGAAGCAAAGTCCTTAAATAATGCAGCAGAGTCCTTAAATACCGCAGCAGAGTGCTTAAATAATGCAGCAGAGTCCTTAAATAATGCAGCAGAGTTATTAAATAATGCAGCAGAGTCCTTAAATAAAGCTGCAAATTCCTTAAATAATGCAGCAGAGTCCTTAAATAATGCAACAAAGTCCGTAAATAATGTAGCAGAGTCCTTAAATAATGAAGCAGAGTCCTTAAATAATGCAGCAAATTCCTTAAATAATGTAGCAGAGTCCTTAAAAAATGCAACAAAATCCTTAAATAATGCAGCAGAATCCTTAAATAATGCAGAAAAGTCCTTAAATAATGCAGCAGAGTCCTTAAATACTGAAGCAGAGTCCTTAAATAATGCAACAAAGGCCTTAAATAATGCAGCAGAGTCCTTAAGTAATGCAACAGAGTTCTAAAATGCTTCAGCAGAGTCCTTAAATAATGCAGCAGAGTCCTTAAATAATGCAACAAAGTCTTTAAATAATGCAGCAGAGTCCTTAATTACTGAAGCAGAGTCCTTAAATATTGCAGCAAAGTACTTAAATAATGCAGCAGAGTCCTTAAATAATGCAACAAAGTCCTTAAATAATGAAGCAGAGTCCTTAAATAATGCAACAAAGTCCTTAAATAATGAAGCAGAATCCTTAAATAATGCAACAAAGTCCTTAAGTAATAATGCAGAGTCCTTAAATACCGCAGCAGAGTCATTAAATAATGCAGCAAAGTCCTTAAATAATGCAGCAGAGTCCTTAAATACCGCAGCAGAGTGCTTAAATAATGCAGCAGAGTCCTTAAATAATGCAGCAGAGTTATTAAATAATGCAGCAGAGTCCTTAAATAATGCGGCAAATTCCTTAAATAATGCAGCAGAGTCCTTAAATAATGCAACAAAGTCCATAAATAATGCAGCAGAGTCATTAAATAATGCAGCAAAGTCCATAAATAATGCAGCATAGTCCTTAAATATGGAGCAAATTCCTTAAATACTGCAGCAGAGTCCTTAAATAATGCAACAAAGTTCTAAAATAATGCAGCAGAGTCCTCAAAAGCTTCAGAAGAGTCATTAAATAATGCAGCAGAGTCCTTAAATAATGTAGCAAATTCATTAAATAATGCAGCAGAGACCTTAAATAATGCAACAAAGTCCTTAAATAATGCAGCCGAGTCCTTACATAATGCAACAAATTCCTTAAATAATGCAGCAGAGTCCTTAAATACCGCAGCCGATTACTTAAATAATTCAGCAATGTCCTTAAATAATGCAGCAGAGTTCTTAAGTGCCACAGCAGAGTCCTTAAATACCGCAGCGGAGTGCTTAAATAATGCAGCAGAGTCCTTAAATAATGCAGCACCGTCCTTAAATAATGCAACAAAGTCTTTAAATAATGCAGCAGAGTCCTTAAATACTGAAGCAGAGTCCTTAAATATTGCAGCAAAGTACTTAAATAATGCAGCAGAGTCCTTAAATAATGCAACAAAGTCCTTAAATAATGAAGCAGAATCCTTAAATAATGCAACAAAGTCCTTAAGTAATAATGCAGAGTCCTTAAATACCGCAGCAGAGTCATTAAATAATGCAGCAAAGTCCTTAAATAATGCAGCAGAGTCCTTAAATACCGGAGCAGAGTGCTTAAATCATGCAGCAGGGTCCTTAAATGATGCAGCAGAGTTATTAAATAATGCAGCAGAGTCCTTAAATAATGCAGCAAATTCCTTAAATATTGCAGCAGAGTCCTTAAATAATGCAACAAAGTCCCTAAAAAATGCAGCATAGTCCTTAAATAATGAAGCAAATTCCTTAAATAATGTAGCAGAGTCCTTAAATAATGCAACAAAGTCCTTAAATAATGAAGCAGAATTCTTAAATAATGCAACAAAGTCCTTAAGTAATAATGCAGAGTCCTTAAATACAGCAGCAGTCATTAAATAATGCAGCAAAGTCCTTAAATAATGCAGCAGAATCCTTAAATACCGCAGCAGAGTGCTTAAATAATGCAGCAGAGTCCTTAAATAATGCAGCAGAGTTATTAAATAATGCAGCAGAGTCCTTAAATAATACAGCAAATTCCTTAAATAATGCAGCAGAGTCCTTAAATAATGCAACAAAGTCCCTAAATAATGTAGCAGAGTCCTTAAATAATGAAGCAGAGTCCTTAAATAATGCAGCAAATTCCTTAAATAATGTAGCAGAGTCCTTAAAAAATGCAACAAAATCCTTAAATAATGCAGCAGAATCCTTAAATAATGCAGAAAAGTCCTTAAATAATGCAGCAGAGTCCTTAAATACTGAAGCAGAGTCCTTAAATAATGCAACAAAGGCCTTAAATAATGCAGCAGAGTCCTTAAGTAATGCAACAGAGTTCTAAAATACTTCAGCAGAGTCGTTAAATAATGCAGCAGAGTCCTTAAATAATGCAACAAAGTCTTTAAATAATGCAGCAGAGTCCTTAATTACTGAAGCAGAGTCCTTAAATATTGCAGCAAAGTACTTAAATAATGCAGCAGAGTCCTTAAATAATGCAACAAAGTCCTTAAATAATGAAGCAGAGTCCTTAAATAATGCAACAAAGTCCTTAAATAATGAAGCAGAATCCTTAAATAATGCAACAAAGTCCTTAAGTAATAATGCAGAGTCCTTAAATACCGCAGCAGAGTCATTAAATAATGCAGCAAAGTCCTTAAATAATGCAGCAGAGTCCTTAAATACCGCAGCAGAGTGCTTAAATAATGCAGCAGAGTCCTTAAATAATGCAGCAGAGTTATTAAATAATGCAGCAGAGTCCTTAAATAATGCAGCAAATTCCTTAAATAATGTAGCAGAGTCTTTAAAAAATGCAACAAAATCCTTAAATAATGCAGCAGAATCCTTAAATAATGCAGAAAAGTCCTTAAATAATGCAGCAGAGTCCTTAAATACTGAAGCAGAGTCCTTAAATAATGCAACAAAGGCCTTAAATAATGCAGCAGAGTCCTTAAGTAATGCAACAGAGTTCTAAAATGCTTCAGCAGAGTCCTTAAATAATGCAGCAGAGTCCTTAAATAATGCAACAAAGTCTTTAAATAATGCAGCAGAGTCCTTAAATACTGAAGCAGAGTCCTTAAATATTGCAGCAAAGTACTTAAATAATGCAGCAGAGTCCTTAAATAATGCAACAAAGTCCATAAATAATGAAGCAGAGTTCTTAAATAATGCAACAAAGTCCTTAAATAATGAAGCAGAATCCTTAAATAATGCAACAAAGTCCTTAAGTAATAATGCAGAGTCCTTAAATACAGCAGCAGAGTCATTAAATAATGCAGCAAAGTCCTTAAATAATGCAGCAGAGTCCTTAAATACCGCAGCAGAGTGCTTAAATAATGCAGCAGAGTCCTTAAATAATGCAGCAGAGTTATTAAATAATGCAGCAGAGTCCTTAAATAATGCGGCAAATTCCTTAAATAATGCAGCAGAGTCCTTAAATAATGCAACAAAGTCCATAAATAATGCAGCAGAGTCATTAAATAATGCAGCAAAGTCCATAAATAATGCAGCATAGTCCTTAAATATGGAGCAAATTCCTTAAATACTGCAGCAGAGTCCTTAAATAATGCAACAAAGTTCTAAAATAATGCAGCAGAGTCCTCAAAAGCTTCAGAAGAGTCATTAAATAATGCAGCAGAGTCCTTAAATAATGTAGCAAATTCATTAAATAATGCAGCAGAGACCTTAAATAATGCAACAAAGTCCTTAAATAATGCAGCCGAGTCCTTACATAATGCAACAAATTCCTTAAATAATGCAGCAGAGTCCTTAAATACCGCAGCCGATTACTTAAATAATTCAGCAATGTCCTTAAATAATGCAGCAGAGTTCTTAAGTGCCACAGCAGAGTCCTTAAATACCGCAGCGGAGTGCTTAAATAATGCAGCAGAGTCCTTAAATAATGCAGCACCGTCCTTAAATAATGCAACAAAGTCTTTAAATAATGCAGCAGAGTCCTTAAATACTGAAGCAGAGTCCTTAAATATTGCAGCAAAGTACTTAAATAATGCAGCAGAGTCCTTAAATAATGCAACAAAGTCCTTAAATAATGAAGCAGAATCCTTAAATAATGCAACAAAGTCCTTAAGTAATAATGCAGAGTCCTTAAATACCGCAGCAGAGTCATTAAATAATGCAGCAAAGTCCTTAAATAATGCAGCAGAGTCCTTAAATACCGGAGCAGAGTGCTTAAATCATGCAGCAGGGTCCTTAAATGATGCAGCAGAGTTATTAAATAATGCAGCAGAGTCCTTAAATAATGCAGCAAATTCCTTAAATATTGCAGCAGAGTCCTTAAATAATGCAACAAAGTCCCTAAAAAATGCAGCATAGTCCTTAAATAATGAAGCAAATTCCTTAAATAATGTAGCAGAGTCCTTAAATAATGCAACAAAGTCCTTAAATAATGAAGCAGAATTCTTAAATAATGCAACAAAGTCCTTAAGTAATAATGCAGAGTCCTTAAATACAGCAGCAGTCATTAAATAATGCAGCAAAGTCCTTAAATAATGCAGCAGAATCCTTAAATACCGCAGCAGAGTGCTTAAATAATGCAGCAGAGTCCTTAAATAATGCAGCAGAGTTATTAAATAATGCAGCAGAGTCCTTAAATAATACAGCAAATTCCTTAAATAATGCAGCAGAGTCCTTAAATAATGCAACAAAGTCCCTAAATAATGTAGCAGAGTCCTTAAATAATGAAGCAGAGTCCTTAAATAATGCA
This sequence comes from Phyllobates terribilis, assembly GCF_046119375.1. Taxonomy (NCBI): domain Eukaryota; kingdom Metazoa; phylum Chordata; class Amphibia; order Anura; family Dendrobatidae; genus Phyllobates; species Phyllobates terribilis. The sequence continues at coordinate 2,996,492 of NW_027362840.1, read as the reverse complement.
GCAAATTCCTTAAATAATGTAGCAGAGTCCTTAAAAAATGCAACAAAATCCTTAAATAATGCAGCAGAATCCTTAAATAATGCAGAAAAGTCCTTAAATAATGCAGCAGAGTCCTTAAATACTGAAGCAGAGTCCTTAAATAATGCAACAAAGGCCTTAAATAATGCAGCAGAGTCCTTAAGTAATGCAACAGAGTTCTAAAATACTTCAGCAGAGTCCTTAAATAATGCAGCAGAGTCCTTAAATAATGCAACAAAGTCTTTAAATAATGCAGCAGAGTCCTTAATTACTGAAGCAGAGTCCTTAAATATTGCAGCAAAGTACTTAAATAATGCAGCAGAGTCCTTAAATAATGCAACAAAGTCCTTAAATAATGAAGCAGAGTCCTTAAATAATGCAACAAAGTCCTTAAATAATGAAGCAGAATCCTTAAATAATGCAACAAAGTCCTTAAGTAATAATGCAGAGTCCTTAAATACCGCAGCAGAGTCATTAAATAATGCAGCAAAGTCCTTAAATAATGCAGCAGAGTCCTTAAATACCGCAGCAGAGTGCTTAAATAATGCAGCAGAGTCCTTAAATAATGCAGCAGAGTTATTAAATAATGCAGCAGAGTCCTTAAATAATGCAGCAAATTCCTTAAATAATGTAGCAGAGTCCTTAAAAAATGCAACAAAATCCTTAAATAATGCAGCAGAATCCTTAAATAATGCAGAAAAGTCCTTAAATAATGCAGCAGAGTCCTTAAATACTGAAGCAGAGTCCTTAAATAATGCAACAAAGGCCTTAAATAATGCAGCAGAGTCCTTAAGTAATGCAACAGAGTTCTAAAATGCTTCAGCAGAGTCCTTAAATAATGCAGCAGAGTCCTTAAATAATGCAACAAAGTCTTTAAATAATGCAGCAGAGTCCTTAAATACTGAAGCAGAGTCCTTAAATATTGCAGCAAAGTACTTAAATAATGCAGCAGAGTCCTTAAATAATGCAACAAAGTCCATAAATAATGAAGCAGAGTTCTTAAATAATGCAACAAAGTCCTTAAATAATGAAGCAGAATCCTTAAATAATGCAACAAAGTCCTTAAGTAATAATGCAGAGTCCTTAAATACCGCAGCAGAGTCATTAAATAATGCAGCAAAGTCCTTAAATAATGCAGCAGAGTCCTTAAATACCGCAGCAGAGTGCTTAAATAATGCAGCAGAGTCCTTAAATAATGCAGCAGAGTTATTAAATAATGCAGCAGAGTCCTTAAATAATGCGGCAAATTCCTTAAATAATGCAGCAGAGTCCTTAAATAATGCAACAAAGTCCATAAATAATGCAGCAGAGTCATTAAATAATGCAGCAAAGTCCATAAATAATGCAGCAGAGTCCTTAAATATGGAGCAAATTCCTTAAATACTGCAGCAGAGTCCTTAAATAATGCAACAAAGTTCTAAAATAATGCAGCAGAGTCCTCAAAAGCTTCAGAAGAGTCATTAAATAATGCAGCAGAGTCCTTAAATAATGTAGCAAATTCATTAAATAATGCAGCAGAGACCTTAAATAATGCAACAAAGTCCTTAAATAATGCAGCCGAGTCCTTACAAAATGCAACAAATTCCTTAAATAATGCAGCAGAGTCCTTAAATACCGCAGCCGATTACTTAAATAATTCAGCAAAGCCCTTAAATAATGCAGCAGAGTTCTTAAGTGCCACAGCAGAGTCCTTAAATACCGCAGCGGAGTGCTTAAATAATGCAGCAGAGTCCTTAAATAATGCAGGACCGTCCTTAAATAATGCAACAAAGTATTTAAATAATGCAGCAGAGTCCTTAAATACTGAAGCAGAGTCCTTAAATATTGCAGCAAAGTACTTAAATAATGCAGCAGAGTCCTTAAATAATGCAACAAAGTCCTTAAATAATGAAGCAGAATCCTTAAATAATGCAACAAAGTCCTTAAGTAATAATGCAGAGTCCTTAAATACCGCAGCAGAGTCATTAAATAATGCAGCAAAGTCCTTAAATAATGCAGCAGAGTCCTTAAATACCGGAGCAGAGTGCTTAAATGATGCAGCAGGGTCCTTAAATAATGCAGCAGAGTTATTAAATAATGCAGCAGAGTCCTTAAATAATGCAGCAAATTCCTTAAATAATGCAGCAGAGTCCTTAAATAATGCAACAAAGTCCCTAAAAAATGCAGCAGAGTCCTTAAATAATGAAGCAAATTCCTTAAATAATGTAGCAGAGTCCTTAGATAATGCAACAAAGTCCTTAAATAATGAAGCAGAATCCTTAAATAATGCAACAAAGTCCTTAAGTAATAATGCAGAGTTCTTAAATACAGCAGCAGAGTCATTAAATAATGCAGCAAAGTCCTTAAATAATGCAGCAGAGTCCTTAAATACCGCAGCAGAGTGCTTAAATAATGCAGCAGAGTCCTTAAATAATGCAGCAGAGTTATTAAATAATGCAGCAGAGTCCTTAAATAATACAGCAAATTCCTTAAATAATGCAGCAGAGTCCTTAAATAATGCAACAGAGTCCCTAAATAATGCAGCAGAGTCCTTAAATAATGAAGCAAATTCCTTAAATAATGTAGCAGAGTCCTTAAAAATGCAACAAAATCCTTAAATAATGCAGCAGAATCCTTAAATAATGCAACAAAGTCTTTAAATAATGCAGCAGAGTCCTTAAATACTGAAGCAGAGTCCTTAAGTATTGCAGCAAAGTACTTAAATAATGCAGCAGAGTCCTTAAATAATGCAACAAAGTCCTTAAATAATGAAGCAGAGTCCTTAAATAATGCAACAAAGTCCTTAAATAATGAAGCAGAATCCTTAAATAATGCAACAAAGTCCTTAAGTAATAATGCAGAGTCCTTAAATACCGCAGCAGAGTCATTAAATAATGCAGCAAAGTCCTTAAATAATGCAGCAGAGTCCTTAAATACCGCAGCAGAGTGCTTAAATAATGCAGCAGAGTCCTTAAATAATGCAGCACCGTCCTTAAATAATGCAACAAAGTCTTTAAATAATGCAGCAGAGTCCTTAAATACTGAAGCAGAGTCCTTAAATATTGCAGCAAAGTACTTAAATAATGCAGCAGAGTCCTTAAATAATGCAACAAAGTCCTTAAATAATGAAGCAGAATCCTTAAATAATGCAACAAAGTCCTTAAGTAATAATGCAGAGTCTTTAAATACCGCAGCAGAGTCATTAAATAATGCAGCAAAGTCCTTAAATAATGCAGCAGAGTCCTTAAATACCGGAGCAGAGTGCTTAAATCATGCAGCAGGGTCCTTAAATGATGCAGCAGAGTTATTAAATAATGCAGCAGAGTCCTTAAATAATGCAGCAAATTCCTTAAATATTGCAGCAGAGTCCTTAAATAATGCAACAAAGTCCCTAAAAAATGCAGCAGAGTCCTTAAATAATGAAGCAGAGTCCTTAAATAATGCAGCAAATTCCTTAAATAATGTAGCAGAGTCCTTAAAAAATGCAACAAAATCCTTAAATAATGCAGCAGAATCCTTAAATAATGCAGAAAAGTCCTTAAATAATGCAGCAGAGTCCTTAAATACTGAAGCAGAGTCCTTAAATAATGCAACAAAGGCCTTAAATAATGCAGCAGAGTCCTTAAGTAATGCAACAGAGTTCTAAAATGCTTCAGCAGAGTCCTTAAATAATGCAGCAGAGTCCTTAAATAATGCAACAAAGTCTTTAAATAATGCAGCAGAGTCCTTAATTACTGAAGCAGAGTCCTTAAATATTGCAGCAAAGTACTTAAATAATGCAGCAGAGTCCTTAAATAATGCAACAAAGTCCTTAAATAATGAAGCAGAGTCCTTAAATAATGCAACAAAGTCCTTAAATAATGAAGCAGAATCCTTAAATAATGCAACAAAGTCCTTAAGTAATAATGCAGAGTCCTTAAATACCGCAGCAGAGTCATTAAATAATGCAGCAAAGTCCTTAAATAATGCAGCAGAGTCCTTAAATACCGCAGCAGAGTGCTTAAATAATGCAGCAGAGTCCTTAAATAATGCAGCAGAGTTATTAAATAATGCAGCAGAGTCCTTAAATAATGCGGCAAATTCCTTAAATAATGCAGCAGAGTCCTTAAATAATGCAACAAAGTCCATAAATAATGCAGCAGAGTCATTAAATAATGCAGCAAAGTCCATAAATAATGCAGCATAGTCCTTAAATATGGATCAAATTCCTTAAATACTGCAGCAGAGTCCTTAAATAATGCAACAAAGTTCTAAAATAATGCAGCAGAGTCCTCAAAAGCTTCAGAAGAGTCATTAAATAATGCAGCAGAGTCCTTAAATAATGTAGCAAATTCATTAAATAATGCAGCAGAGACCTTAAATAATGCAACAAATTCCTTAAATAATGCAGCCGAGTCCTTACATAATGCAACAAATTCCTTAAATAATGCAGCAGAGTCCTTAAATACCGCAGCCGATTACTTAAATAATTCAGCAATGTCCTTAAATAATGCAGCAGAGTTCTTAAGTGCCACAGCAGAGTCCTTAAATACCGCAGCGGAGTGCTTAAATAATGCAGCAGAGTCCTTAAATAATGCAGCACCGTCATTAAATAATGCAACAAAGTCTTTAAATAATGCAGCAGAGTCCTTAAATACTGAAGCAGAGTCCTTAAATATTGCAGCAAAGTACTTAAATAATGCAGCAGAGTCCTTAAATAATGCAACAAAGTCCTTAAATAATGAAGCAGAATCCTTAAATAATGCAGCAAAGTCCTTAAATAATGCAGCAGAGTCCTTAAATACCGGAGAAGAGTGCTTAAATCATGCAGCAGGGTCCTTAAATGATGCAGCAGAGTTATTAAATAATGCAGCAGAGTCCTTAAATAATGCAGCAAATTCCTTAAATATTGCAGCAGAGTCCTTAAATAATGCAACAAAGTCCCAAAAAAATGCAGCAGAGTCCTTAAATAATGAAGCAAATTCCTTAAATAATGTAGCAGAGTCCTTAAATAATGCAACAAAGTCCTTAAATAATGAAGCAGAATTCTTAAATAATGCAACAAAGTCCTTAAGTAATAATGCAGAGTCCTTAAATACAGCAGCAGTCATTAAATAATGCAGCAAAGTCCTTAAATAATGCAGCAGAATCCTTAAATACCGCAGCAGAGTGCTTAAATAATGCAGCAGAGTCCTTAAATAATGCAGCAGAGTTATTAAATAATGCAGCAGAGTCCTTAAATAATACAGCAAATTCCTTAAATAATGCAGCAGAGTCCTTAAATAATGCAACAAAGTCCCTAAATAATGTAGCAGAGTCCTTAAATAATGAAGCAGAGTCCTTAAATAATGCAGCAAATTCCTTAAATAATGTAGCAGAGTCCTTAAAAAATGCAACAAAATCCTTAAATAATGCAGCAGAATCCTTAAATAATGCAGAAAAGTCCTTAAATAATGCAGCAGAGTCCTTAAATACTGAAGCAGAGTCCTTAAATAATGCAGCAGAGTCCTTAAATAATGCAACAAAGTCTTTAAATAATGCAGCAGAGTCCTTAAATACTGAAGCAGAGTCCTTAAATATTGCAGCAAAGTACTTAAATAATGCAGCAGAGTCCTTAAATAATGCAACAAAGTCCATAAATAATGAAGCAGAGTTCTTAAATAATGCAACAAAGTCCTTAAATAATGAAGCAGAATCCTTAAATAATGCAACAAAGTCCTTAAGTAATAATGCAGAGTCCTTAAATACCGCAGCAGAGTCATTAAATAATGCAGCAAAGTCCTTAAGTAATGCAGCAGAGTCCTTAAATACCGCAGCAGAGTGCTTAAATAATGCAGCAGAGTCCTTAAATAATGCAGCAGAGTTATTAAATAATGCAGCAGAGTCCTTAAATAATGCGGCAAATTCCTTAAATAATGCAGCAGAGTCCTTAAATAATGCAACAAAGTCCATAAATAATGCAGCAGAGTCATTAAATAATGCAGCAAAGTCCATAAATAATGCAGCAGAGTCCTTAAATATGGAGCAAATTCCTTAAATACTGCAGCAGAGTCCTTAAATAATGCAACAAAGTTCTAAAATAATGCAGCAGAGTCCTCAAAAGCTTCAGAAGAGTCATTAAATAATGCAGCAGAGTCCTTAAATAATGTAGCAAATTCATTAAATAATGCAGCAGAGACCTTAAATAATGCAACAAAGTCCTTAAATAATGCAGCCGAGTCCTTACAAAATGCAACAAATTCCTTAAATAATGCAGCAGAGTCCTTAAATACCGCAGCCGATTACTTAAATAATTCAGCAAAGCCCTTAAATAATGCAGCAGAGTTCTTAAGTGCCACAGCAGAGTCCTTAAATACCGCAGCGGAGTGCTTAAATAATGCAGCAGAGTCCTTAAATAATGCAGGACCGTCCTTAAATAATGCAACAAAGTATTTAAATAATGCAGCAGAGTCCTTAAATACTGAAGCAGAGTCCTTAAATATTGCAGCAAAGTACTTAAATAATGCAGCAGAGTCCTTAAATAATGCAACAAAGTCCTTAAATAATGAAGCAGAATCCTTAAATAATGCAACAAAGTCCTTAAGTAATAATGCAGAGTCCTTAAATACCGCAGCAGAGTCATTAAATAATGCAGCAAAGTCCTTAAATAATGCAGCAGAGTCCTTAAATACCGGAGCAGAGTGCTTAAATGATGCAGCAGGGTCCTTAAATAATGCAGCAGAGTTATTAAATAATGCAGCAGAGTCCTTAAATAATGCAGCAAATTCCTTAAATAATGCAGCAGAGTCCTTAAATAATGCAACAAAGTCCCTAAAAAATGCAGCAGAGTCCTTAAATAATGAAGCAAATTCCTTAAATAATGTAGCAGAGTCCTTAGATAATGCAACAAAGTCCTTAAATAATGAAGCAGAATCCTTAAATAATGCAACAAAGTCCTTAAGTAATAATGCAGAGTTCTTAAATACAGCAGCAGAGTCATTAAATAATGCAGCAAAGTCCTTAAATAATGCAGCAGAGTCCTTAAATACCGCAGCAGAGTGCTTAAATAATGCAGCAGAGTCCTTAAATAATGCAGCAGAGTTATTAAATAATGCAGCAGAGTCCTTAAATAATACAGCAAATTCCTTAAATAATGCAGCAGAGTCCTTAAATAATGCAACAGAGTCCCTAAATAATGCAGCAGAGTCCTTAAATAATGAAGCAAATTCCTTAAATAATGTAGCAGAGTCCTTAAAAATGCAACAAAATCCTTAAATAATGCAGCAGAATCCTTAAATAATGCAACAAAGTCTTTAAATAATGCAGCAGAGTCCTTAAATACTGAAGCAGAGTCCTTAAGTATTGCAGCAAAGTACTTAAATAATGCAGCAGAGTCCTTAAATAATGCAACAAAGTCCTTAAATAATGAAGCAGAGTCCTTAAATAATGCAACAAAGTCCTTAAATAATGAAGCAGAATCCTTAAATAATGCAACAAAGTCCTTAAGTAATAATGCAGAGTCCTTAAATACCGCAGCAGAGTCATTAAATAATGCAGCAAAGTCCTTAAATAATGCAGCAGAGTCCTTAAATACCGCAGCAGAGTGCTTAAATAATGCAGCAGAGTCCTTAAATAATGCAGCACCGTCCTTAAATAATGCAACAAAGTCTTTAAATAATGCAGCAGAGTCCTTAAATACTGAAGCAGAGTCCTTAAATATTGCAGCAAAGTACTTAAATAATGCAGCAGAGTCCTTAAATAATGCAACAAAGTCCTTAAATAATGAAGCAGAATCCTTAAATAATGCAACAAAGTCCTTAAGTAATAATGCAGAGTCTTTAAATACCGCAGCAGAGTCATTAAATAATGCAGCAAAGTCCTTAAATAATGCAGCAGAGTCCTTAAATACCGGAGCAGAGTGCTTAAATCATGCAGCAGGGTCCTTAAATGATGCAGCAGAGTTATTAAATAATGCAGCAGAGTCCTTAAATAATGCAGCAAATTCCTTAAATATTGCAGCAGAGTCCTTAAATAATGCAACAAAGTCCCTAAAAAATGCAGCAGAGTCCTTAAATAATGAAGCAGAGTCCTTAAATAATGCAGCAAATTCCTTAAATAATGTAGCAGAGTCCTTAAAAAATGCAACAAAATCCTTAAATAATGCAGCAGAATCCTTAAATAATGCAGAAAAGTCCTTAAATAATGCAGCAGAGTCCTTAAATACTGAAGCAGAGTCCTTAAATAATGCAACAAAGGCCTTAAATAATGCAGCAGAGTCCTTAAGTAATGCAACAGAGTTCTAAAATGCTTCAGCAGAGTCCTTAAATAATGCAGCAGAGTCCTTAAATAATGCAACAAAGTCTTTAAATAATGCAGCAGAGTCCTTAATTACTGAAGCAGAGTCCTTAAATATTGCAGCAAAGTACTTAAATAATGCAGCAGAGTCCTTAAATAATGCAACAAAGTCCTTAAATAATGAAGCAGAGTCCTTAAATAATGCAACAAAGTCCTTAAATAATGAAGCAGAATCCTTAAATAATGCAACAAAGTCCTTAAGTAATAATGCAGAGTCCTTAAATACCGCAGCAGAGTCATTAAATAATGCAGCAAAGTCCTTAAATAATGCAGCAGAGTCCTTAAATACCGCAGCAGAGTGCTTAAATAATGCAGCAGAGTCCTTAAATAATGCAGCAGAGTTATTAAATAATGCAGCAGAGTCCTTAAATAATGCGGCAAATTCCTTAAATAATGCAGCAGAGTCCTTAAATAATGCAACAAAGTCCATAAATAATGCAGCAGAGTCATTAAATAATGCAGCAAAGTCCATAAATAATGCAGCATAGTCCTTAAATATGGATCAAATTCCTTAAATACTGCAGCAGAGTCCTTAAATAATGCAACAAAGTTCTAAAATAATGCAGCAGAGTCCTCAAAAGCTTCAGAAGAGTCATTAAATAATGCAGCAGAGTCCTTAAATAATGTAGCAAATTCATTAAATAATGCAGCAGAGACCTTAAATAATGCAACAAATTCCTTAAATAATGCAGCCGAGTCCTTACATAATGCAACAAATTCCTTAAATAATGCAGCAGAGTCCTTAAATACCGCAGCCGATTACTTAAATAATTCAGCAATGTCCTTAAATAATGCAGCAGAGTTCTTAAGTGCCACAGCAGAGTCCTTAAATACCGCAGCGGAGTGCTTAAATAATGCAGCAGAGTCCTTAAATAATGCAGCACCGTCATTAAATAATGCAACAAAGTCTTTAAATAATGCAGCAGAGTCCTTAAATACTGAAGCAGAGTCCTTAAATATTGCAGCAAAGTACTTAAATAATGCAGCAGAGTCCTTAAATAATGCAACAAAGTCCTTAAATAATGAAGCAGAATCCTTAAATAATGCAGCAAAGTCCTTAAATAATGCAGCAGAGTCCTTAAATACCGGAGAAGAGTGCTTAAATCATGCAGCAGGGTCCTTAAATGATGCAGCAGAGTTATTAAATAATGCAGCAGAGTCCTTAAATAATGCAGCAAATTCCTTAAATATTGCAGCAGAGTCCTTAAATAATGCAACAAAGTCCCAAAAAAATGCAGCAGAGTCCTTAAATAATGAAGCAAATTCCTTAAATAATGTAGCAGAGTCCTTAAATAATGCAACAAAGTCCTTAAATAATGAAGCAGAATTCTTAAATAATGCAACAAAGTCCTTAAGTAATAATGCAGAGTCCTTAAATACAGCAGCAGTCATTAAATAATGCAGCAAAGTCCTTAAATAATGCAGCAGAATCCTTAAATACCGCAGCAGAGTGCTTAAATAATGCAGCAGAGTCCTTAAATAATGCAGCAGAGTTATTAAATAATGCAGCAGAGTCCTTAAATAATACAGCAAATTCCTTAAATAATGCAGCAGAGTCCTTAAATAATGCAACAAAGTCCCTAAATAATGTAGCAGAGTCCTTAAATAATGAAGCAGAGTCCTTAAATAATGCAGCAAATTCCTTAAATAATGTAGCAGAGTCCTTAAAAAATGCAACAAAATCCTTAAATAATGCAGCAGAATCCTTAAATAATGCAGAAAAGTCCTTAAATAATGCAGCAGAGTCCTTAAATACTGAAGCAGAGTCCTTAAATAATGCAGCAGAGTCCTTAAATAATGCAACAAAGTCTTTAAATAATGCAGCAGAGTCCTTAAATACTGAAGCAGAGTCCTTAAATATTGCAGCAAAGTACTTAAATAATGCAGCAGAGTCCTTAAATAATGCAACAAAGTCCATAAATAATGAAGCAGAGTTCTTAAATAATGCAACAAAGTCCTTAAATAATGAAGCAGAATCCTTAAATAATGCAACAAAGTCCTTAAGTAATAATGCAGAGTCCTTAAATACCGCAGCAGAGTCATTAAATAATGCAGCAAAGTCCTTAAGTAATGCAGCAGAGTCCTTAAATACCGCAGCAGAGTGCTTAAATAATGCAGCAGAGTCCTTAAATAATGCAGCAGAGTTATTAAATAATGCAGCAGAGTCCTTAAATAATGCGGCAAATTCCTTAAATAATGCAGCAGAGTCCTTAAATAATGCAACAAAGTCCATAAATAATGCAGCAGAGTCATTAAATAATGCAGCAAAGTCCATAAATAATGCAGCAGAGTCCTTAAATATGGAGCAAATTCCTTAAATACTGCAGCAGAGTCCTTAAATAATGCAACAAAGTTCTAAAATAATGCAGCAGAGTCCTCAAAAGCTTCAGAAGAGTCATTAAATAATGCAGCAGAGTCCTTAAATAATGTAGCAAATTCATTAAATAATGCAGCAGAGACCTTAAATAATGCAACAAAGTCCTTAAATAATGCAGCCGAGTCCTTACAAAATGCAACAAATTCCTTAAATAATGCAGCAGAGTCCTTAAATACCGCAGCCGATTACTTAAATAATTCAGCAAAGCCCTTAAATAATGCAGCAGAGTTCTTAAGTGCCACAGCAGAGTCCTTAAATACCGCAGCGGAGTGCTTAAATAATGCAGCAGAGTGCTTAAATAATGCAGGACCGTCCTTAAATAATGCAACAAAGTATTTAAATAATGCAGCAGAGTCCTTAAATACTGAAGCAGAGTCCTTAAATATTGCAGCAAAGTACTTAAATAATGCAGCAGAGTCCTTAAATAATGCAACAAAGTCCTTAAATAATGAAGCAGAATCCTTAAATAATGCAACAAAGTCCTTAAGTAATAATGCAGAGTCCTTAAATACCGCAGCAGAGTCATTAAATAATGCAGCAAAGTCCTTAAATAATGCAGCAGAGTCCTTAAATACCGGAGCAGAGTGCTTAAATGATGCAGCAGGGTCCTTAAATAATGCAGCAGAGTTATTAAATAATGCAGCAGGGTCCTTAAATGATGCAGCAGAGTTATTAAATAATGCAGCAGAGTCCTTAAATAATGCAGCAAATTCCTTAAATATTGCAGCAGAGTCCTTAAATAATGCAACAAAGTCCCTAAAAAATGCAGCATAGTCCTTAAATAATGAAGCAAATTCCTTAAATAATGTAGCAGAGTCCTTAAATAATGCAACAAAGTCCTTAAATAATGAAGCAGAATTCTTAAATAATGCAACAAAGTCCTTAAGTAATAATGCAGAGTCCTTAAATACAGCAGCAGTCATTAAATAATTCAGCAAAGTCCTTAAATAATGCAGCAGAATCCTTAAATACCGCAGCAGAGTGCTTAAATAATTCAGCAGAGTCCTTAAATAATGCAGCAGAGTTATTAAATAATGCAGCAGAGTCCTTAAATAATACAGCAAATTCCTTAAATAATGCAGCAGAGTCCTTAAATAATGCAACAAAGTCCCTAAATAATGTAGCAGAGTCCTTAAATAATGAAGCAGAGTCCTTAAATAATGCAGCAAATTCCTTAAATAATGTAGCAGAGTCCTTAAAAAATGCAACAAAATCCTTAAATAATGCAGCAGAATCCTTAAATAATGCAGAAAAGTCCTTAAATAATGCAGCAGAGTCCTTAAATACTGAAGCAGAGTCCTTAAATAATGCAACAAAGGCCTTAAATAATGCAGCAGAGTCCTTAAGTAATGCAACAGAGTTCTAAAATACTTCAGCAGAGTCCTTAAATAATGCAGCAGAGTCCTTAAATAATGCAACAAAGTCTTTAAATAATGCAGCAGAGTCCTTAATTACTGAAGCAGAGTCCTTAAATATTGCAGCAAAGTACTTAAATAATGCAGCAGAGTCCTTAAATAATGCAACAAAGTCCTTAAATAATGAAGCAGAGTCCTTAAATAATGCAACAAAGTCCTTAAATAATGAAGCAGAATCCTTAAATAATGCAACAAAGTCCTTAAGTAATAATGCAGAGTCCTTAAATACCGCAGCAGAGTCATTAAATAATGCAGCAAAGTCCTTAAATAATGCAGCAGAGTCCTTAAATACCGCAGCAGAGTGCTTAAATAATGCAGCAGAGTCCTTAAATAATGCAGCAGAGTTATTAAATAATGCAGCAGAGTCCTTAAATAATGCGGCAAATTCCTTAAATAATGCAGCAGAGTCCTTAAATAATGCAACAAAGTCCATAAATAATGCAGCAGAGTCATTAAATAATGCAGCAAAGTCCATAAATAATGCAGCATAGTCCTTAAATATGGAGCAAATTCCTTAAATACTGCAGCAGAGTCCTTAAATAATGCAACAAAGTTCTAAAATAATGCAGCAGAGTCCTCAAAAGCTTCAGAAGAGTCATTAAATAATGCAGCAGAGTCCTTAAATAATGTAGCAAATTCATTAAATAATGCAGCAGAGACCTTAAATAATGCAACAAAGTCCTTAAATAATGCAGCCGAGTCCTTACATAATGCAACAAATTCCTTAAATAATGCAGCAGAGTCCTTAAATACCGCAGCGGATTACTTAAATAATTCAGCAATGTCCTTAAATAATGCAGCAGAGTTCTTAAGTGCCACAGCAGAGTCCTTAAATACCGCAGCGGAGTGCTTAAATAATGCAGCAGAGTCCTTAAATAATGCAGCACCGTCCTTAAATAATGCAACAAAGTCTTTAAATAATGCAGCAGAGTCCTTAAATACTGAAGCAGAGTCCTTAGATATTGCAGCAAAGTACTTAAATAATGCAGCAGAGTCCTTAAATAATGCAACAAAGTCCTTAAATAATGAAGCAGAATCCTTAAATAATGCAACAAAGTCCTTAAGTAATAATGCAGAGTCCTTAAATACCGCAGCAGAGTCATTAAATAATGCAGCAAAGTCCTTAAATAATGCAGCAGAGTCCTTAAATACCGGAGCAGAGTGCTTAAATCATGCAGCAGGGTCCTTAAATGATGCAGCAGAGTTATTAAATAATGCAGCAGAGTCCTTAAATAATGCAGCAAATTCCTTAAATATTGCAGCAGAGTCCTTAAATAATGCAATAAAGTCCCTAAAAAATGCAGCAGAGTCCTTAAATAATGAAGCAAATTCCTTAAATAATGTAGCAGAGTCCTTAAATAATGCAACAAAGTCCTTAAATAATGAAGCAGAATTCTTAAATAATGCAACAAAGTCCTTAAGTAATAATGCAGAGTCCTTAAATACAGCAGCAGAGTCATTAAATAATGCAGCAAAGTCCTTAAATAATGCAGCAGAGTCCTTAAATACCGCAGCAGAGTGCTTAAATAATGCAGCAGAGTCCTTAAATAATGCAGCAGAGTTATTAAATAATGCAGCAGAGTCCTTAAATAATACAGCAAATTCCTTAAATAATGCAGCAGAGTCCTTAAATAATGCAACAATGTCCCTAAATAATGCAGCAGAGTCCTTACATAATGAAGCAGAGTCCTTAAATAATGCAGCAAATTCCTTAAATAATGTAGCAGAGTCCTTAAAAATGCAACAAAATCCTTAAATAATGCAGCAGAATCCTTAAATAATGCAGCAGAGTTATTAAATAATGCAACAAAGTCCTTAAATAATGAAGCAGAGTCATTAAATAATGCAACAAAGTCCTTAAGTAATAATGCAGAGCCCTTAAATACAGCAGCAGAGTCATTAAATAATGAAGCAAAGTCCTTAAATAATGCAGCAGAGTCCTTAAATACCGCAGCAGAGTGCTTAAATAATGCAGCAGAGTCCTTAAATAATGCAGCAGAGTTATTAAATAATGCAGCAGAGTCCTTAAATAAAGCAGCAAATTCCTTAAATAATGCAGCAGAGTCCTTAAATAATGCAACAAAGTCCGTAAATAATGTAGCAGAGTCCTTAAATAATGAAGCAGAGTCCTTAAATAATGCAGCAAATTCCTTAAATAATGTAGCAGAGTCCTTAAAAAATGCAACAAAATCCTTAAATAATGCAGCAGAATCCTTAAATAATGCAGAAAAGTCCTTAAATAATGCAGCAGAGTCCTTAAATACTGAAGCAGAGTCCTTAAATAATGCAACAAAGGCCTTAAATAATGCAGCAGAGTCCTTAAGTAATGCAACAGAGTTCTAAAATGCTTCAGCAGAGTCCTTAAATAATGCAGCAGAGTCCTTAAATAATGCAACAAAGTCTTTAAATAATGCAGCAGAGTCCTTAATTACTGAAGCAGAGTCCTTAAATATTGCAGCAAAGTACTTAAATAATGCAGCAGAGTCCTTAAATAATGCAACAAAGTCCTTAAATAATGAAGCAGAGTCCTTAAATAATGCAACAAAGTCCTTAAATAATGAAGCAGAATCCTTAAATAATGCAACAAAGTCCTTAAGTAATAATGCAGAGTCCTTAAATACCGCAGCAGAGTCATTAAATAATGCAGCAAAGTCCTTAAATAATGCAGCAGAGTCCTTAAATACCGCAGCAGAGTGCTTAAATAATGCAGCAGAGTCCTTAAATAATGCAGCAGAGTTATTAAATAATGCAGCAGAGTCCTTAAATAATGCGGCAAATTCCTTAAATAATGCAGCAGAGTCCTTAAATAATGCAACAAAGTCCATAAATAATGCAGCAGAGTCATTAAATAATGCAGCAAAGTCCATAAATAATGCAGCATAGTCCTTAAATATGGAGCAAATTCCTTAAATACTGCAGCAGAGTCCTTAAATAATGCAACAAAGTTCTAAAATAATGCAGCAGAGTCCTCAAAAGCTTCAGAAGAGTCATTAAATAATGCAGCAGAGTCCTTAAATAATGTAGCAAATTCATTAAATAATGCAGCAGAGACCTTAAATAATGCAACAAAGTCCTTAAATAATGCAGCCGAGTGCTTACATAATGCAACAAATTCCTTAAATAATGCAGCAGAGTCCTTAAATACCGCAGCCGATTACTTAAATAATTCAGCAATGTCCTTAAATAATGCAGCAGAGTTCTTAAGTGCCACAGCAGAGTCCTTAAATACCGCAGCGGAGTGCTTAAATAATGCAGCAGAGTCCTTAAATAATGCAGCACCGTCCTTAAATAATGCAACAAAGTCTTTAAATAATGCAGCAGAGTCCTTAAATACTGAAGCAGAGTCCTTAAATATTGCAGCAAAGTACTTAAATAATGCAGCAGAGTCCTTAAATAATGCAACAAAGTCCTTAAATAATGAAGCAGAATCCTTAAATAATGCAACAAAGTCCTTAAGTAATAATGCAGAGTCCTTAAATACCGCAGCAGAGTCATTAAATAATGCAGCAAAGTCCTTAAATAATGCAGCAGAGTCCTTAAATACCGGAGCAGAGTGCTTAAATCATGCAGCAGGGTCCTTAAATGATGCAGCAGAGTTATTAAATAATGCAGCAGAGTCCTTAAATAATGCAGCAAATTCCTTAAATATTGCAGCAGAGTCCTTAAATAATGCAACAAAGTCCCTAAAAAATGCAGCATAGTCCTTAAATAATGAAGCAAATTCCTTAAATAATGTAGCAGAGTCCTTAAATAATGCAACAAAGTCCTTAAATAATGAAGCAGAATTCTTAAATAATGCAACAAAGTCCTTAAGTAATAATGCAGAGTCCTTAAATACAGCAGCAGTCATTAAATAATGCAGCAAAGTCCTTAAATAATGCAGCAGAATCCTTAAATACCGCAGCAGAGTGCTTAAATAATGCAGCAGAGTCCTTAAATAATGCAGCAGAGTTATTAAATAATGCAGCAGAGTCCTTAAATAATACAGCAAATTCCTTAAATAATGCAGCAGAGTCCTTAAATAATGCAACAAAGTCCCTAAATAATGTAGCAGAGTCCTTAAATAATGAAGCAGAGTCCTTAAATAATGCAGCAAATTCCTTAAATAATGTAGCAGAGTCCTTAAAAAATGCAACAAAATCCTTAAATAATGCAGCAGAATCCTTAAATAATGCAGAAAAGTCCTTAAATAATGCAGCAGAGTCCTTAAATACTGAAGCAGAGTCCTTAAATAATGCAACAAAGGCCTTAAATAATGCAGCAGAGTCCTTAAGTAATGCAACAGAGTTCTAAAATACTTCAGCAGAGTCCTTAAATAATGCAGCAGAGTCCTTAAATAATGCAACAAAGTCTTTAAATAATGCAGCAGAGTCCTTAATTACTGAAGCAGAGTCCTTAAATATTGCAGCAAAGTACTTAAATAATGCAGCAGAGTCCTTAAATAATGCAACAAAGTCCTTAAATAATGAAGCAGAGTCCTTAAATAATGCAACAAAGTCCTTAAATAATGAAGCAGAATCCTTAAATAATGCAACAAAGTCCTTAAGTAATAATGCAGAGTCCTTAAATACCGCAGCAGAGTCATTAAATAATGCAGCAAAGTCCTTAAATAATGCAGCAGAGTCCTTAAATACCGCAGCAGAGTGCTTAAATAATGCAGCAGAGTCCTTAAATAATGCAGCAGAGTTATTAAATAATGCAGCAGAGTCCTTAAATAATGCAGCAAATTCCTTAAATAATGTAGCAGAGTCCTTAAAAAATGCAACAAAATCCTTAAATAATGCAGCAGAATCCTTAAATAATGCAGAAAAGTCCTTAAATAATGCAGCAGAGTCCTTAAATACTGAAGCAGAGTCCTTAAATAATGCAACAAAGGCCTTAAATAATGCAGCAGAGTCCTTAAGTAATGCAACAGAGTTCTAAAATGCTTCAGCAGAGTCCTTAAATAATGCAGCAGAGTCCTTAAATAATGCAACAAAGTCTTTAAATAATGCAGCAGAGTCCTTAAATACTGAAGCAGAGTCCTTAAATATTGCAGCAAAGTACTTAAATAATGCAGCAGAGTCCTTAAATAATGCAACAAAGTCCATAAATAATGAAGCAGAGTTCTTAAATAATGCAACAAAGTCCTTAAATAATGAAGCAGAATCCTTAAATAATGCAACAAAGTCCTTAAGTAATAATGCAGAGTCCTTAAATACCGCAGCAGAGTCATTAAATAATGCAGCAAAGTCCTTAAATAATGCAGCAGAGTCCTTAAATACCGCAGCAGAGTGCTTAAATAATGCAGCAGAGTCCTTAAATAATGCAGCAGAGTTATTAAATAATGCAGCAGAGTCCTTAAATAATGCGGCAAATTCCTTAAATAATGCAGCAGAGTCCTTAAATAATGCAACAAAGTCCATAAATAATGCAGCAGAGTCATTAAATAATGCAGCAAAGTCCATAAATAATGCAGCAGAGTCCTTAAATATGGAGCAAATTCCTTAAATACTGCAGCAGAGTCCTTAAATAATGCAACAAAGTTCTAAAATAATGCAGCAGAGTCCTCAAAAGCTTCAGAAGAGTCATTAAATAATGCAGCAGAGTCCTTAAATAATGTAGCAAATTCATTAAATAATGCAGCAGAGACCTTAAATAATGCAACAAAGTCCTTAAATAATGCAGCCGAGTCCTTACAAAATGCAACAAATTCCTTAAATAATGCAGCAGAGTCCTTAAATACCGCAGCCGATTACTTAAATAATTCAGCAAAGCCCTTAAATAATGCAGCAGAGTTCTTAAGTGCCACAGCAGAGTCCTTAAATACCGCAGCGGAGTGCTTAAATAATGCAGCAGAGTCCTTAAATAATGCAGGACCGTCCTTAAATAATGCAACAAAGTATTTAAATAATGCAGCAGAGTCCTTAAATACTGAAGCAGAGTCCTTAAATATTGCAGCAAAGTACTTAAATAATGCAGCAGAGTCCTTAAATAATGCAACAAAGTCCTTAAATAATGAAGCAGAATCCTTAAATAATGCAACAAAGTCCTTAAGTAATAATGCAGAGTCCTTAAATACCGCAGCAGAGTCATTAAATAATGCAGCAAAGTCCTTAAATAATGCAGCAGAGTCCTTAAATACCGGAGCAGAGTGCTTAAATGATGCAGCAGGGTCCTTAAATAATGCAGCAGAGTTATTAAATAATGCAGCAGAGTCCTTAAATAATGCAGCAAATTCCTTAAATAATGCAGCAGAGTCCTTAAATAATGCAACAAAGTCCCTAAAAAATGCAGCAGAGTCCTTAAATAATGAAGCAAATTCCTTAAATAATGTAGCAGAGTCCTTAGATAATGCAACAAAGTCCTTAAATAATGAAGCAGAATCCTTAAATAATGCAACAAAGTCCTTAAGTAATAATGCAGAGTTCTTAAATACAGCAGCAGAGTCATTAAATAATGCAGCAAAGTCCTTAAATAATGCAGCAGAGTCCTTAAATACCGCAGCAGAGTGCTTAAATAATGCAGCAGAGTCCTTAAATAATGCAGCAGAGTTATTAAATAATGCAGCAGAGTCCTTAAATAATACAGCAAATTCCTTAAATAATGCAGCAGAGTCCTTAAATAATGCAACAGAGTCCCAAAATAATGCAGCAGAGTCCTTAAATAATGAAGCAAATTCCTTAAATAATGTAGCAGAGTCCTTAAAAATGCAACAAAATCCTTAAATAATGCAGCAGAATCCTTAAATAATGCAACAAAGTCTTTAAATAATGCAGCAGAGTCCTTAAATACTGAAGCAGAGTCCTTAAGTATTGCAGCAAAGTACTTAAATAATGCAGCAGAGTCCTTAAATAATGCAACAAAGTCCTTAAATAATGAAGCAGAGTCCTTAAATAATGCAACAAAGTCCTTAAATAATGAAGCAGAATCCTTAAATAATGCAACAAAGTCCTTAAGTAATAATGCAGAGTCCTTAAATACCGCAGCAGAGTCATTAAATAATGCAGCAAAGTCCTTAAATAATGCAGCAGAGTCCTTAAATACCGCAGCAGAGTGCTTAAATAATGCAGCAGAGTCCTTAAATAATGCAGCACCGTCCTTAAATAATGCAACAAAGTCTTTAAATAATGCAGCAGAGTCCTTAAATACTGAAGCAGAGTCCTTAAATATTGCAGCAAAGTACTTAAATAATGCAGCAGAGTCCTTAAATAATGCAACAAAGTCCTTAAATAATGAAGCAGAATCCTTAAATAATGCAACAAAGTCCTTAAGTAATAATGCAGAGTCTTTAAATACCGCAGCAGAGTCATTAAATAATGCAGCAAAGTCCTTAAATAATGCAGCAGAGTCCTTAAATACCGGAGCAGAGTGCTTAAATCATGCAGCAGGGTCCTTAAATGATGCAGCAGAGTTATTAAATAATGCAGCAGAGTCCTTAAATAATGCAGCAAATTCCTTAAATATTGCAGCAGAGTCCTTAAATAATGCAACAAAGTCCCTAAAAAATGCAGCAGAGTCCTTAAATAATGAAGCAGAGTCCTTAAATAATGCAGCAAATTCCTTAAATAATGTAGCAGAGTCCTTAAAAAATGCAACAAAATCCTTAAATAATGCAGCAGAATCCTTAAATAATGCAGAAAAGTCCTTAAATAATGCAGCAGAGTCCTTAAATACTGAAGCAGAGTCCTTAAATAATGCAACAAAGGCCTTAAATAATGCAGCAGAGTCCTTAAGTAATGCAACAGAGTTCTAAAATGCTTCAGCAGAGTCCTTAAATAATGCAGCAGAGTCCTTAAATAATGCAACAAAGTCTTTAAATAATGCAGCAGAGTCCTTAATTACTGAAGCAGAGTCCTTAAATATTGCAGCAAAGTACTTAAATAATGCAGCAGAGTCCTTAAATAATGCAACAAAGTCCTTAAATAATGAAGCAGAGTCCTTAAATAATGCAACAAAGTCCTTAAATAATGAAGCAGAATCCTTAAATAATGCAACAAAGTCCTTAAGTAATAATGCAGAGTCCTTAAATACCGCAGCAGAGTCATTAAATAATGCAGCAAAGTCCTTAAATAATGCAGCAGAGTCCTTAAATACCGCAGCAGAGTGCTTAAATAATGCAGCAGAGTCCTTAAATAATGCAGCAGAGTTATTAAATAATGCAGCAGAGTCCTTAAATAATGCGGCAAATTCCTTAAATAATGCAGCAGAGTCCTTAAATAATGCAACAAAGTCCATAAATAATGCAGCAGAGTCATTAAATAATGCAGCAAAGTCCATAAATAATGCAGCATAGTCCTTAAATATGGAGCAAATTCCTTAAATACTGCAGCAGAGTCCTTAAATAATGCAACAAAGTTCTAAAATAATGCAGCAGAGTCCTCAAAAGCTTCAGAAGAGTCATTAAATAATGCAGCAGAGTCCTTAAATAATGTAGCAAATTCATTAAATAATGCAGCAGAGACCTTAAATAATGCAACAAAGTCCTTAAATAATGCAGCCGAGTCCTTACATAATGCAACAAATTCCTTAAATAATGCAGCAGAGTCCTTAAATACCGCAGCCGATTACTTAAATAATTCAGCAATGTCCTTAAATAATGCAGCAGAGTTCTTAAGTGCCACAGCAGAGTCCTTAAATACCGCAGCGGAGTGCTTAAATAATGCAGCAGAGTCCTTAAATAATGCAGCACCGTCCTTAAATAATGCAACAAAGTCTTTAAATAATGCAGCAGAGTCCTTAAATACTGAAGCAGAGTCCTTAAATATTGCAGCAAAGTACTTAAATAATGCAGCAGAGTCCTTAAATAATGCAACAAAGTCCTTAAATAATGAAGCAGAATCCTTAAATAATGCAGCAAAGTCCTTAAATAATGCAGCAGAGTCCTTAAATACCGGAGCAGAGTGCTTAAATCATGCAGCAGGGTCCTTAAATGATGCAGCAGAGTTATTAAATAATGCAGCAGAGTCCTTAAATAATGCAGCAAATTCCTTAAATATTGCAGCAGAGTCCTTAAATAATGCAACAAAGTCCCTAAAAAATGCAGCAGAGTCCTTAAATAATGAAGCAAATTCCTTAAATAATGTAGCAGAGTCCTTAAATAATGCAACAAAGTCCTTAAATAATGAAGCAGAATTCTTAAATAATGCAACAAAGTCCTTAAGTAATAATGCAGAGTCCTTAAATACAGCAGCAGTCATTAAATAATGCAGCAAAGTCCTTAAATAATGCAGCAGAATCCTTAAATACCGCAGCAGAGTGCTTAAATAATGCAGCAGAGTCCTTAAATAATGCAGCAGAGTTATTAAATAATGCAGCAGAGTCCTTAAATAATACAGCAAATTCCTTAAATAATGCAGCAGAGTCCTTAAATAATGCAACAAAGTCCCTAAATAATGTAGCAGAGTCCTTAAATAATGAAGCAGAGTCCTTAAATAATGCAGCAAATTCCTTAAATAATGTAGCAGAGTCCTTAAAAAATGCAACAAAATCCTTAAATAATGCAGCAGAATCCTTAAATAATGCAGAAAAGTCCTTAAATAATGCAGCAGAGTCCTTAAATACTGAAGCAGAGTCCTTAAATAATGCAACAAAGGCCTTAAATAATGCAGCAGAGTTATTAAATAATGCAGCAGAGTCCTTAAATAATGCAGCAAATTCCTTAAATAATGCAGCAGAGTCCTTAAATAATGCAACAAAGTCCCTAAAAAATGCAGCAGAGTCCTTAAATAATGAAGCAAATTCCTTAAATAATGTAGCAGAGTCCTTAGATAATGCAACAAAGTCCTTAAATAATGAAGCAGAATCCTTAAATAATGCAACAAAGTCCTTAAGTAATAATGCAGAGTTCTTAAATACAGCAGCAGAGTCATTAAATAATGCAGCAAAGTCCTTAAATAATGCAGCAGAGTCCTTAAATACCGCAGCAGAGTGCTTAAATAATGCAGCAGAGTCCTTAAATAATGCAGCAGAGTTATTAAATAATGCAGCAGAGTCCTTAAATAATACAGCAAATTCCTTAAATAATGCAGCAGAGTCCTTAAATAATGCAACAGAGTCCCAAAATAATGCAGCAGAGTCCTTAAATAATGAAGCAAATTCCTTAAATAATGTAGCAGAGTCCTTAAAAATGCAACAAAATCCTTAAATAATGCAGCAGAATCCTTAAATAATGCAACAAAGTCTTTAAATAATGCAGCAGAGTCCTTAAATACTGAAGCAGAGTCCTTAAGTATTGCAGCAAAGTACTTAAATAATGCAGCAGAGTCCTTAAATAATGCAACAAAGTCCTTAAATAATGAAGCAGAGTCCTTAAATAATGCAACAAAGTCCTTAAATAATGAAGCAGAATCCTTAAATAATGCAACAAAGTCCTTAAGTAATAATGCAGAGTCCTTAAATACCGCAGCAGAGTCATTAAATAATGCAGCAAAGTCCTTAAATAATGCAGCAGAGTCCTTAAATACCGCAGCAGAGTGCTTAAATAATGCAGCAGAGTCCTTAAATAATGCAGCACCGTCCTTAAATAATGCAACAAAGTCTTTAAATAATGCAGCAGAGTCCTTAAATACTGAAGCAGAGTCCTTAAATATTGCAGCAAAGTACTTAAATAATGCAGCAGAGTCCTTAAATAATGCAACAAAGTCCTTAAATAATGAAGCAGAATCCTTAAATAATGCAACAAAGTCCTTAAGTAATAATGCAGAGTCTTTAAATACCGCAGCAGAGTCATTAAATAATGCAGCAAAGTCCTTAAATAATGCAGCAGAGTCCTTAAATACCGGAGCAGAGTGCTTAAATCATGCAGCAGGGTCCTTAAATGATGCAGCAGAGTTATTAAATAATGCAGCAGAGTCCTTAAATAATGCAGCAAATTCCTTAAATATTGCAGCAGAGTCCTTAAATAATGCAACAAAGTCCCTAAAAAATGCAGCAGAGTCCTTAAATAATGAAGCAGAGTCCTTAAATAATGCAGCAAATTCCTTAAATAATGTAGCAGAGTCCTTAAAAAATGCAACAAAATCCTTAAATAATGCAGCAGAATCCTTAAATAATGCAGAAAAGTCCTTAAATAATGCAGCAGAGTCCTTAAATACTGAAGCAGAGTCCTTAAATAATGCAACAAAGGCCTTAAATAATGCAGCAGAGTCCTTAAGTAATGCAACAGAGTTCTAAAATGCTTCAGCAGAGTCCTTAAATAATGCAGCAGAGTCCTTAAATAATGCAACAAAGTCTTTAAATAATGCAGCAGAGTCCTTAATTACTGAAGCAGAGTCCTTAAATATTGCAGCAAAGTACTTAAATAATGCAGCAGAGTCCTTAAATAATGCAACAAAGTCCTTAAATAATGAAGCAGAGTCCTTAAATAATGCAACAAAGTCCTTAAATAATGAAGCAGAATCCTTAAATAATGCAACAAAGTCCTTAAGTAATAATGCAGAGTCCTTAAATACCGCAGCAGAGTCATTAAATAATGCAGCAAAGTCCTTAAATAATGCAGCAGAGTCCTTAAATACCGCAGCAGAGTGCTTAAATAATGCAGCAGAGTCCTTAAATAATGCAGCAGAGTTATTAAATAATGCAGCAGAGTCCTTAAATAATGCGGCAAATTCCTTAAATAATGCAGCAGAGTCCTTAAATAATGCAACAAAGTCCATAAATAATGCAGCAGAGTCATTAAATAATGCAGCAAAGTCCATAAATAATGCAGCATAGTCCTTAAATATGGAGCAAATTCCTTAAATACTGCAGCAGAGTCCTTAAATAATGCAACAAAGTTCTAAAATAATGCAGCAGAGTCCTCAAAAGCTTCAGAAGAGTCATTAAATAATGCAGCAGAGTCCTTAAATAATGTAGCAAATTCATTAAATAATGCAGCAGAGACCTTAAATAATGCAACAAAGTCCTTAAATAATGCAGCCGAGTCCTTACATAATGCAACAAATTCCTTAAATAATGCAGCAGAGTCCTTAAATACCGCAGCCGATTACTTAAATAATTCAGCAATGTCCTTAAATAATGCAGCAGAGTTCTTAAGTGCCACAGCAGAGTCCTTAAATACCGCAGCGGAGTGCTTAAATAATGCAGCAGAGTCCTTAAATAATGCAGCACCGTCCTTAAATAATGCAACAAAGTCTTTAAATAATGCAGCAGAGTCCTTAAATACTGAAGCAGAGTCCTTAAATATTGCAGCAAAGTACTTAAATAATGCAGCAGAGTCCTTAAATAATGCAACAAAGTCCTTAAATAATGAAGCAGAATCCTTAAATAATGCAGCAAAGTCCTTAAATAATGCAGCAGAGTCCTTAAATACCGGAGCAGAGTGCTTAAATCATGCAGCAGGGTCCTTAAATGATGCAGCAGAGTTATTAAATAATGCAGCAGAGTCCTTAAATAATGCAGCAAATTCCTTAAATATTGCAGCAGAGTCCTTAAATAATGCAACAAAGTCCCTAAAAAATGCAGCAGAGTCCTTAAATAATGAAGCAAATTCCTTAAATAATGTAGCAGAGTCCTTAAATAATGCAACAAAGTCCTTAAATAATGAAGCAGAATTCTTAAATAATGCAACAAAGTCCTTAAGTAATAATGCAGAGTCCTTAAATACAGCAGCAGTCATTAAATAATGCAGCAAAGTCCTTAAATAATGCAGCAGAATCCTTAAATACCGCAGCAGAGTGCTTAAATAATGCAGCAGAGTCCTTAAATAATGCAGCAGAGTTATTAAATAATGCAGCAGAGTCCTTAAATAATACAGCAAATTCCTTAAATAATGCAGCAGAGTCCTTAAATAATGCAACAAAGTCCCTAAATAATGTAGCAGAGTCCTTAAATAATGAAGCAGAGTCCTTAAATAATGCAGCAAATTCCTTAAATAATGTAGCAGAGTCCTTAAAAAATGCAACAAAATCCTTAAATAATGCAGCAGAATCCTTAAATAATGCAGAAAAGTCCTTAAATAATGCAGCAGAGTCCTTAAATACTGAAGCAGAGTCCTTAAATAATGCAACAAAGGCCTTAAATAATGCAGCAGAGTCCTTAAGTAATGCAACAGAGTTCTAAAATGCTTCAGCAGAGTCCTTAAATAATGCAGCAGAGTCCTTAAATAATGCAACAAAGTCTTTAAATAATGCAGCAGAGTCCTTAATTACTGAAGCAGAGTCCTTAAATATTGCAGCAAAGTACTTAAATAATGCAGCAGAGTCCTTAAATAATGCAACAAAGTCCTTAAATAATGAAGCAGAGTCCTTAAATAATGCAACAAAGTCCTTAAATAATGAAGCAGAATCCTTAAATAATGCAACAAAGTCCTTAAGTAATAATGCAGAGTCCTTAAATACCGCAGCAGAGTCATTAAATAATGCAGCAAAGTCCTTAAATAATGCAGCAGAGTCCTTAAATACCGCAGCAGAGTGCTTAAATAATGCAGCAGAGTCCTTAAATAATGCAGCAGAGTTATTAAATAATGCAGCAGAGTCCTTAAATAATGCGGCAAATTCCTTAAATAATGCAGCAGAGTCCTTAAATAATGCAACAAAGTCCATAAATAATGCAGCAGAGTCATTAAATAATGCAGCAAAGTCCATAAATAATGCAGCATAGTCCTTAAATATGGAGCAAATTCCTTAAATACTGCAGCAGAGTCCTTAAATAATGCAACAAAGTTCTAAAATAATGCAGCAGAGTCCTCAAAAGCTTCAGAAGAGTCATTAAATAATGCAGCAGAGTCCTTAAATAATGTAGCAAATTCATTAAATAATGCAGCAGAGACCTTAAATAATGCAACAAAGTCCTTAAATAATGCAGCCGAGTCCTTACATAATGCAACAAATTCCTTAAATAATGCAGCAGAGTCCTTAAATACCGCAGCCGATTACTTAAATAATTCAGCAATGTCCTTAAATAATGCAGCAGAGTTCTTAAGTGCCACAGCAGAGTCCTTAAATACCGCAGCGGAGTGCTTAAATAATGCAGCAGAGTCCTTAAATAATGCAGCACCGTCCTTAAATAATGCAACAAAGTCTTTAAATAATGCAGCAGAGTCCTTAAATACTGAAGCAGAGTCCTTAGATATTGCAGCAAAGTACTTAAATAATGCAGCAGAGTCCTTAAATAATGCAACAAAGTCCTTAAATAATGAAGCAGAATCCTTAAATAATGCAACAAAGTCCTTAAGTAATAATGCAGAGTCCTTAAATACCGCAGCAGAGTCATTAAATAATGCAGCAAAGTCCTTAAATAATGCAGCAGAGTCCTTAAATACCGGAGCAGAGTGCTTAAATCATGCAGCAGGGTCCTTAAATGATGCAGCAGAGTTATTAAATAATGCAGCAGAGTCCTTAAATAATGCAGCAAATTCCTTAAATATTGCAGCAGAGTCCTTAAATAATGCAACAAAGTCCCTAAAAAATGCAGCAGAGTCCTTAAATAATGAAGCAAATTCCTTAAATAATGTAGCAGAGTCCTTAAATAATGCAACAAAGTCCTTAAATAATGAAGCAGAATTCTTAAATAATGCAACAAAGTCCTTAAGTAATAATGCAGAGTCCTTAAATACAGCAGCAGAGTCATTAAATAATGCAGCAAAGTCCTTAAATAATGCAGCAGAGTCCTTAAATACCGCAGCAGAGTGCTTAAATAATGCAGCAGAGTCCTTAAATAATGCAGCAGAGTTATTAAATAATGCAGCAGAGTCCTTAAATAATACAGCAAATTCCTTAAATAATGCAGCAGAGTCCTTAAATAATGCAACAAAGTCCCTAAATAATGCAGCAGAGTCCTTACATAATGAAGCAGAGTCCTTAAATAATGCAGCAAATTCCTTAAATAATGTAGCAGAGTCCTTAAAAATGCAACAAAATCCTTAAATAATGCAGCAGAATCCTTAAATAATGCAGCAGAGTTATTAAATAATGCAACAAAGTCCTTAAATAATGAAGCAGAGTCATTAAATAATGCAACAAAGTCCTTAAGTAATAATGCAGAGCCCTTAAATACAGCAGCAGAGTCATTAAATAATGAAGCAAAGTCCTTAAATAATGCAGCAGAGTCCTTAAATACCGCAGCAGAGTGCTTAAATAATGCAGCAGAGTCCTTAAATAATGCAGCAGAGTTATTAAATAATGAAGCAGAGTCCTTAAATAAAGCAGCAAATTCCTTAAATAATGCAGCAGAGTCCTTAAATAATGCAACAAAGTCCGTAAATAATGTAGCAGAGTCCTTAAATAATGAAGCAGAGTCCTTAAATAATGCAGCAAATTCCTTAAATAATGTAGCAGAGTCCTTAAAAAATGCAACAAAATCCTTAAATAATGCAGCAGAATCCTTAAATAATGCAGAAAAGTCCTTAAATAATGCAGCAGAGTCCTTAAATACTGAAGCAGAGTCCTTAAATAATGCAACAAAGGCCTTAAATAATGCAGCAGAGTCCTTAAGTAATGCAAAAGAGTTCTAAAATGCTTCAGCAGAGTCCTTAAATAATGCAGCAGAGTCCTTAAATAATGCAACAAAGTCTTTAAATAATGCAGCAGAGTCCTTAATTACTGAAGCAGAGTCCTTAAATATTGCAGCAAAGTACTTAAATAATGCAGCAGAGTCCTTAAATAATGCAACAAAGTCCTTAAATAATGAAGCAGAGTAATTAAATAATGCAACAAAGTCCTTAAATAATGAAGCAGAATCCTTAAATAATGCAACAAAGTCCTTAAGTAATAATGCAGAGTCCTTAAATACCGCAGCAGAGTCATTAAATAATGCAGCAAAGTCCTTAAATAATGCAGCAGAGTCCTTAAATACCGCAGCAGAGTGCTTAAATAATGCAGCAGAGTCCTTAAATAATGCAGCAGAGTTATTAAATAATGCAGCAGAGTCCTTAAATAATGCAGCAAATTCCTTAAATAATGTAGCAGAGTCCTTAAAAAATGCAACAAAATCCTTAAATAATGCAGCAGAATCCTTAAATAATGCAGAAAAGTCCTTAAATAATGCAGCAGAGTCCTTAAATACTGAAGCAGAGTCCTTAAATAATGCAACAAAGGCCTTAAATAATGCAGCAGAGTCCTTAAGTAATGCAACAGAGTTCTAAAATGCTTCAGCAGAGTCCTTAAATAATGCAGCAGAGTCCTTAAATAATGCAACAAAGTCTTTAAATAATGCAGCAGAGTCCTTAAATACTGAAGCAGAGTCCTTAAATATTGCAGCAAAGTACTTAAATAATGCAGCAGAGTCCTTAAATAATGCAACAAAGTCCATAAATAATGAAGCAGAGTTCTTAAATAATGCAACAAAGTCCTTAAATAATGAAGCAGAATCCTTAAATAATGCAACAAAGTCCTTAAGTAATAATGCAGAGTCCTTAAATACAGCAGCAGAGTCATTAAATAATGCAGCAAAGTCCTTAAATAATGCAGCAGAGTCCTTAAATACCGCAGCAGAGTGCTTAAATAATGCAGCAGAGTCCTTAAATAATGCAGCAGAGTTATTAAATAATGCAGCAGAGTCCTTAAATAATGCGGCAAATTCCTTAAATAATGCAGCAGAGTCCTTAAATAATGCAACAAAGTCCATAAATAATGCAGCAGAGTCATTAAATAATGCAGCAAAGTCCATAAATAATGCAGCATAGTCCTTAAATATGGAGCAAATTCCTTAAATACTGCAGCAGAGTCCTTAAATAATGCAACAAAGTTCTAAAATAATGCAGCAGAGTCCTCAAAAGCTTCAGAAGAGTCATTAAATAATGCAGCAGAGTCCTTAAATAATGTAGCAAATTCATTAAATAATGCAGCAGAGACCTTAAATAATGCAACAAAGTCCTTAAATAATGCAGCCGAGTCCTTACATAATGCAACAAATTCCTTAAATAATGCAGCAGAGTCCTTAAATACCGCAGCCGATTACTTAAATAATTCAGCAATGTCCTTAAATAATGCAGCAGAGTTCTTAAGTGCCACAGCAGAGTCCTTAAATACCGCAGCGGAGTGCTTAAATAATGCAGCAGAGTCCTTAAATAATGCAGCACCGTCCTTAAATAATGCAACAAAGTCTTTAAATAATGCAGCAGAGTCCTTAAATACTGAAGCAGAGTCCTTAAATATTGCAGCAAAGTACTTAAATAATGCAGCAGAGTCCTTAAATAATGCAACAAAGTCCTTAAATAATGAAGCAGAATCCTTAAATAATGCAACAAAGTCCTTAAGTAATAATGCAGAGTCCTTAAATACCGCAGCAGAGTCATTAAATAATGCAGCAAAGTCCTTAAATAATGCAGCAGAGTCCTTAAATACCGGAGCAGAGTGCTTAAATCATGCAGCAGGGTCCTTAAATGATGCAGCAGAGTTATTAAATAATGCAGCAGAGTCCTTAAATAATGCAGCAAATTCCTTAAATATTGCAGCAGAGTCCTTAAATAATGCAACAAAGTCCCTAAAAAATGCAGCATAGTCCTTAAATAATGAAGCAAATTCCTTAAATAATGTAGCAGAGTCCTTAAATAATGCAACAAAGTCCTTAAATAATGAAGCAGAATTCTTAAATAATGCAACAAAGTCCTTAAGTAATAATGCAGAGTCCTTAAATACAGCAGCAGTCATTAAATAATGCAGCAAAGTCCTTAAATAATGCAGCAGAATCCTTAAATACCGCAGCAGAGTGCTTAAATAATGCAGCAGAGTCCTTAAATAATGCAGCAGAGTTATTAAATAATGCAGCAGAGTCCTTAAATAATACAGCAAATTCCTTAAATAATGCAGCAGAGTCCTTAAATAATGCAACAAAGTCCCTAAATAATGTAGCAGAGTCCTTAAATAATGAAGCAGAGTCCTTAAATAATGCAGCAAATTCCTTAAATAATGTAGCAGAGTCCTTAAAAAATGCAACAAAATCCTTAAATAATGCAGCAGAATCCTTAAATAATGCAGAAAAGTCCTTAATTAATGCAGCAGAGTCCTTAAATACTGAAGCAGAGTCCTTAAATAATGCAACAAAGGCCTTAAATAATGCAGCAGAGTCCTTAAGTAATGCAACAGAGTTCTAAAATACTTCAGCAGAGTCCTTAAATAATGCAGCAGAGTCCTTAAATAATGCAACAAAGTCTTTAAATAATGCAGCAGAGTCCTTAATTACTGAAGCAGAGTCCTTAAATATTGCAGCAAAGTACTTAAATAATGCAGCAGAGTCCTTAAATAATGCAACAAAGTCCTTAAATAATGAAGCAGAGTCCTTAAATAATGCAACAAAGTCCTTAAATAATGAAGCAGAATCCTTAAATAATGCAACAAAGTCCTTAAGTAATAATGCAGAGTCCTTAAATACCGCAGCAGAGTCATTAAATAATGCAGCAAAGTCCTTAAATAATGCAGCAGAGTCCTTAAATACCGCAGCAGAGTGCTTAAATAATGCAGCAGAGTCCTTAAATAATGCAGCAGAGTTATTAAATAATGCAGCAGAGTCCTTAAATAATGCAGCAAATTCCTTAAATAATGTAGCAGAGTCCTTAAAAAATGCAACAAAATCCTTAAATAATGCAGCAGAATCCTTAAATAATGCAGAAAAGTCCTTAAATAATGCAGCAGAGTCCTTAAATACTGAAGCAGAGTCCTTAAATAATGCAACAAAGGCCTTAAATAATGCAGCAGAGTCCTTAAGTAATGCAACAGAGTTCTAAAATGCTTCAGCAGAGTCCTTAAATAATGCAGCAGAGTCCTTAAATAATGCAACAAAGTCTTTAAATAATGCAGCAGAGTCCTTAAATACTGAAGCAGAGTCCTTAAATATTGCAGCAAAGTACTTAAATAATGCAGCAGAGTCCTTAAATAATGCAACAAAGTCCATAAATAATGAAGCAGAGTTCTTAAATAATGCAACAAAGTCCTTAAATAATGAAGCAGAATCCTTAAATAATGCAACAAAGTCCTTAAGTAATAATGCAGAGTCCTTAAATACCGCAGCAGAGTCATTAAATAATGCAGCAAAGTCCTTAAATAATGCAGCAGAGTCCTTAAATACCGCAGCAGAGTGCTTAAATAATGCAGCATCGTCCTTAAATAATGCAGCAGAGTTATTAAATAATGCAGCAGAGTCCTTAAATAATGCGGCAAATTCCTTAAATAATGCAGCAGAGTCCTTAAATAATGCAACAAAGTCCATAAATAATGCAGCAGAGTCATTAAATAATGCAGCAAAGTCCATAAATAATGCAGCAGAGTCCTTAAATATGGAGCAAATTCCTTAAATACTGCAGCAGAGTCCTTAAATAATGCAACAAAGTTCTAAAATAATGCAGCAGAGTCCTCAAAAGCTTCAGAAGAGTCATTAAATAATGCAGCAGAGTCCTTAAATAATGTAGCAAATTCATTAAATAATGCAGCAGAGACCTTAAATAATGCAACAAAGTCCTTAAATAATGCAGCCGAGTCCTTACAAAATGCAACAAATTCCTTAAATAATGCAGCAGAGTCCTTAAATACCGCAGCCGATTACTTAAATAATTCAGCAAAGCCCTTAAATAATGCAGCAGAGTTCTTAAGTGCCACAGCAGAGTCCTTAAATACCGCAGCGGAG
This sequence comes from Phyllobates terribilis, assembly GCF_046119375.1. Classification (NCBI taxonomy): domain Eukaryota; kingdom Metazoa; phylum Chordata; class Amphibia; order Anura; family Dendrobatidae; genus Phyllobates; species Phyllobates terribilis. The sequence goes on along the minus strand of NW_027362840.1, from coordinate 2,964,851 downwards.
TGCTTAAATAATGCAGCAGAGTCCTTAAATAATGCAGGACCGTCCTTAAATAATGCAACAAAGTATTTAAATAATGCAGCAGAGTCCTTAAATACTGAAGCAGAGTCCTTAAATATTGCAGCAAAGTACTTAAATAATGCAGCAGAGTCCTTAAATAATGCAACAAAGTCCTTAAATAATGAAGCAGAATCCTTAAATAATGCAACAAAGTCCTTAAGTAATAATGCAGAGTCCTTAAATACCGCAGCAGAGTCATTAAATAATGCAGCAAAGTCCTTAAATAATGCAGCAGAGTCCTTAAATACCGGAGCAGAGTGCTTAAATGATGCAGCAGGGTCCTTAAATAATGCAGCAGAGTTATTAAATAATGCAGCAGAGTCCTTAAATAATGCAGCAAATTCCTTAAATAATGCAGCAGAGTCCTTAAATAATGCAACAAAGTCCCTAAAAAATGCAGCAGAGTCCTTAAATAATGAAGCAAATTCCTTAAATAATGTAGCAGAGTCCTTAGATAATGCAACAAAGTCCTTAAATAATGAAGCAGAATCCTTAAATAATGCAACAAAGTCCTTAAGTAATAATGCAGAGTTCTTAAATACAGCAGCAGAGTCATTAAATAATGCAGCAAAGTCCTTAAATAATGCAGCAGAGTCCTTAAATACCGCAGCAGAGTGCTTAAATAATGCAGCAGAGTCCTTAAATAATGCAGCAGAGTTATTAAATAATGCAGCAGAGTCCTTAAATAATACAGCAAATTCCTTAAATAATGCAGCAGAGTCCTTAAATAATGCAACAGAGTCCCTAAATAATGCAGCAGAGTCCTTAAATAATGAAGCAAATTCCTTAAATAATGTAGCAGAGTCCTTAAAAATGCAACAAAATCCTTAAATAATGCAGCAGAATCCTTAAATAATGCAACAAAGTCTTTAAATAATGCAGCAGAGTCCTTAAATACTGAAGCAGAGTCCTTAAGTATTGCAGCAAAGTACTTAAATAATGCAGCAGAGTCCTTAAATAATGCAACAAAGTCCTTAAATAATGAAGCAGAGTCCTTAAATAATGCAACAAAGTCCTTAAATAATGAAGCAGAATCCTTAAATAATGCAACAAAGTCCTTAAGTAATAATGCAGAGTCCTTAAATACCGCAGCAGAGTCATTAAATAATGCAGCAAAGTCCTTAAATAATGCAGCAGAGTCCTTAAATACCGCAGCAGAGTGCTTAAATAATGCAGCAGAGTCCTTAAATAATGCAGCACCGTCCTTAAATAATGCAACAAAGTCTTTAAATAATGCAGCAGAGTCCTTAAATACTGAAGCAGAGTCCTTAAATATTGCAGCAAAGTACTTAAATAATGCAGCAGAGTCCTTAAATAATGCAACAAAGTCCTTAAATAATGAAGCAGAATCCTTAAATAATGCAACAAAGTCCTTAAGTAATAATGCAGAGTCTTTAAATACCGCAGCAGAGTCATTAAATAATGCAGCAAAGTCCTTAAATAATGCAGCAGAGTCCTTAAATACCGGAGCAGAGTGCTTAAATCATGCAGCAGGGTCCTTAAATGATGCAGCAGAGTTATTAAATAATGCAGCAGAGTCCTTAAATAATGCAGCAAATTCCTTAAATATTGCAGCAGAGTCCTTAAATAATGCAACAAAGTCCCTAAAAAATGCAGCAGAGTCCTTAAATAATGAAGCAGAGTCCTTAAATAATGCAGCAAATTCCTTAAATAATGTAGCAGAGTCCTTAAAAAATGCAACAAAATCCTTAAATAATGCAGCAGAATCCTTAAATAATGCAGAAAAGTCCTTAAATAATGCAGCAGAGTCCTTAAATACTGAAGCAGAGTCCTTAAATAATGCAACAAAGGCCTTAAATAATGCAGCAGAGTCCTTAAGTAATGCAACAGAGTTCTAAAATGCTTCAGCAGAGTCCTTAAATAATGCAGCAGAGTCCTTAAATAATGCAACAAAGTCTTTAAATAATGCAGCAGAGTCCTTAATTACTGAAGCAGAGTCCTTAAATATTGCAGCAAAGTACTTAAATAATGCAGCAGAGTCCTTAAATAATGCAACAAAGTCCTTAAATAATGAAGCAGAGTCCTTAAATAATGCAACAAAGTCCTTAAATAATGAAGCAGAATCCTTAAATAATGCAACAAAGTCCTTAAGTAATAATGCAGAGTCCTTAAATACCGCAGCAGAGTCATTAAATAATGCAGCAAAGTCCTTAAATAATGCAGCAGAGTCCTTAAATACCGCAGCAGAGTGCTTAAATAATGCAGCAGAGTCCTTAAATAATGCAGCAGAGTTATTAAATAATGCAGCAGAGTCCTTAAATAATGCGGCAAATTCCTTAAATAATGCAGCAGAGTCCTTAAATAATGCAACAAAGTCCATAAATAATGCAGCAGAGTCATTAAATAATGCAGCAAAGTCCATAAATAATGCAGCATAGTCCTTAAATATGGAGCAAATTCCTTAAATACTGCAGCAGAGTCCTTAAATAATGCAACAAAGTTCTAAAATAATGCAGCAGAGTCCTCCAAAGCTTCAGAAGAGTCATTAAATAATGCAGCAGAGTCCTTAAATAATGTAGCAAATTCATTAAATAATGCAGCAGAGACCTTAAATAATGCAACAAAGTCCTTAAATAATGAAGCAGAATTCTTAAATAATGCAACAAAGTCCTTAAGTAATAATGCAGAGTCCTTAAATACAGCAGCAGTCATTAAATAATGCAGCAAAGTCCTTAAATAATGCAGCAGAATCCTTAAATACCGCAGCAGAGTGCTTAAATAATGCAGCAGAGTCCTTAAATAATGCAGCAGAGTTATTAAATAATGCAGCAGAGTCCTTAAATAATACAGCAAATTCCTTAAATAATGCAGCAGAGTCCTTAAATAATGCAACAAAGTCCCTAAATAATGTAGCAGAGTCCTTAAATAATGAAGCAGAGTCCTTAAATAATGCAGCAAATTCCTTAAATAATGTAGCAGAGTCCTTAAAAAATGCAACAAAATCCTTAAATAATGCAGCAGAATCCTTAAATAATGCAGAAAAGTCCTTAAATAATGCAGCAGAGTCCTTAAATACTGAAGCAGAGTCCTTAAATAATGCAGCAGAGTCCTTAAATAATGCAACAAAGTCTTTAAATAATGCAGCAGAGTCCTTAAATACTGAAGCAGAGTCCTTAAATATTGCAGCAAAGTACTTAAATAATGCAGCAGAGTCCTTAAATAATGCAACAAAGTCCATAAATAATGAAGCAGAGTTCTTAAATAATGCAACAAAGTCCTTAAATAATGAAGCAGAATCCTTAAATAATGCAACAAAGTCCTTAAGTAATAATGCAGAGTCCTTAAATACCGCAGCAGAGTCATTAAATAATGCAGCAAAGTCCTTAAATAATGCAGCAGAGTCCTTAAATACCGCAGCAGAGTGCTTAAATAATGCAGCAGAGTCCTTAAATAATGCAGCAGAGTTATTAAATAATGCAGCAGAGTCCTTAAATAATGCGGCAAATTCCTTAAATAATGCAGCAGAGTCCTTAAATAATGCAACAAAGTCCATAAATAATGCAGCAGAGTCATTAAATAATGCAGCAAAGTCCATAAATAATGCAGCAGAGTCCTTAAATATGGAGCAAATTCCTTAAATACTGCAGCAGAGTCCTTAAATAATGCAACAAAGTTCTAAAATAATGCAGCAGAGTCCTCAAAAGCTTCAGAAGAGTCATTAAATAATGCAGCAGAGTCCTTAAATAATGTAGCAAATTCATTAAATAATGCAGCAGAGACCTTAAATAATGCAACAAAGTCCTTAAATAATGCAGCCGAGTCCTTACAAAATGCAACAAATTCCTTAAATAATGCAGCAGAGTCCTTAAATACCGCAGCCGATTACTTAAATAATTCAGCAAAGCCCTTAAATAATGCAGCAGAGTTCTTAAGTGCCACAGCAGAGTCCTTAAATACCGCAGCGGAGTGCTTAAATAATGCAGCAGAGTCCTTAAATAATGCAGGACCGTCCTTAAATAATGCAACAAAGTATTTAAATAATGCAGCAGAGTCCTTAAATACTGAAGCAGAGTCCTTAAATATTGCAGCAAAGTACTTAAATAATGCAGCAGAGTCCTTAAATAATGCAACAAAGTCCTTAAATAATGAAGCAGAATCCTTAAATAATGCAACAAAGTCCTTAAGTAATAATGCAGAGTCCTTAAATACCGCAGCAGAGTCATTAAATAATGCAGCAAAGACCTTAAATAATGCAGCAGAGTCCTTAAATACCGGAGCAGAGTGCTTAAATGATGCAGCAGGGTCCTTAAATAATGCAGCAGAGTTATTAAATAATGCAGCAGGGTCCTTAAATGATGCAGCAGAGTTATTAAATAATGCAGCAGAGTCCTTAAATAATGCAGCAAATTCCTTAAATATTGCAGCAGAGTCCTTAAATAATGCAACAAAGTCCCTAAAAAATGCAGCATAGTCCTTAAATAATGAAGCAAATTCCTTAAATAATGTAGCAGAGTCCTTAAATAATGCAACAAAGTCCTTAAATAATGAAGCAGAATTCTTAAATAATGCAACAAAGTCCTTAAGTAATAATGCAGAGTCCTTAAATACAGCAGCAGTCATTAAATAATTCAGCAAAGTCCTTAAATAATGCAGCAGAATCCTTAAATACCGCAGCAGAGTGCTTAAATAATTCAGCAGAGTCCTTAAATAATGCAGCAGAGTTATTAAATAATGCTGCAGAGTCCTTAAATAATACAGCAAATTCCTTAAATAATGCAGCAGAGTCCTTAAATAATGCAACAAAGTCCCTAAATAATGTAGCAGAGTCCTTAAATAATGAAGCAGAGTCCTTAAATAATGCAGCAAATTCCTTAAATAATGTAGCAGAGTCCTTAAAAAATGCAACAAAATCCTTAAATAATGCAGTAGAATCCTTAAATAATGCAGAAAAGTCCTTAAATAATGCAGCAGAGTCCTTAAATACTGAAGCAGAGTCCTTAAATAATGCAACAAAGGCCTTAAATAATGCAGCAGAGTCCTTAAGTAATGCAACAGAGTTCTAAAATACTTCAGCAGAGTCCTTAAATAATGCAGCAGAGTCCTTAAATAATGCAACAAAGTCTTTAAATAATGCAGCAGAGTCCTTAATTACTGAAGCAGAGTCCTTAAATATTGCAGCAAAGTACTTAAATAATGCAGCAGAGTCCTTAAATAATGCAACAAAGTACTTAAATAATGAAGCAGAGTCCTTAAATAATGCAACAAAGTCCTTAAATAATGAAGCAGAATCCTTAAATAATGCAACAAAGTCCTTAAGTAATAATGCAGAGTCCTTAAATACCGCAGCAGAGTCATTAAATAATGCAGCAAAGTCCTTAAATAATGCAGCAGAGTCCTTAAATACCGCAGCAGAGTGCTTAAATAATGCAGCAGAGTCCTTAAATAATGCAGCAGAGTTATTAAATAATGCAGCAGAGTCCTTAAATAATGCGGCAAATTCCTTAAATAATGCAGCAGAGTCCTTAAATAATGCAACAAAGTCCATAAATAATGCAGCAGAGTCATTAAATAATGCAGCAAAGTCCATAAATAATGCAGCATAGTCCTTAAATATGGAGCAAATTCCTTAAATACTGCAGCAGAGTCCTTAAATAATGCAACAAAGTTCTAAAATAATGCAGCAGAGTCCTCAAAAGCTTCAGAAGAGTCATTAAATAATGCAGCAGAGTCCTTAAATAATGTAGCAAATTCATTAAATAATGCAGCAGAGACCTTAAATAATGCAACAAAGTCCTTAAATAATGCAGCCGAGTCCTTACATAATGCAACAAATTCCTTAAATAATGCAGCAGAGTCCTTAAATACCGCAGCGGATTACTTAAATAATTCAGCAATGTCCTTAAATAATGCAGCAGAGTTCTTAAGTGCCACAGCAGAGTCCTTAAATACCGCAGCGGAGTGCTTAAATAATGCAGCAGAGTCCTTAAATAATGCAGCACCGTCCTTAAATAATGCAACAAAGTCTTTAAATAATGCAGCAGAGTCCTTAAATACTGAAGCAGAGTCCTTAGATATTGCAGCAAAGTACTTAAATAATGCAGCAGAGTCCTTAAATAATGCAACAAAGTCCTTAAATAATGAAGCAGAATCCTTAAATAATGCAACAAAGTCCTTAAGTAATAATGCAGAGTCCTTAAATACCGCAGCAGAGTCATTAAATAATGCAGCAAAGTCCTTAAATAATGCAGCAGAGTCCTTAAATACCGGAGCAGAGTGCTTAAATCATGCAGCAGGGTCCTTAAATGATGCAGCAGAGTTATTAAATAATGCAGCAGAGTCCTTAAATAATGCAGCAAATTCCTTAAATATTGCAGCAGAGTCCTTAAATAATGCAATAAAGTCCCTAAAAAATGCAGCAGAGTCCTTAAATAATGAAGCAAATTCCTTAAATAATGTAGCAGAGTCCTTAAATAATGCAACAAAGTCCTTAAATAATGAAGCAGAATTCTTAAATAATGCAACAAAGTCCTTAAGTAATAATGCAGAGTCCTTAAATACAGCAGCAGAGTCATTAAATAATGCAGCAAAGTCCTTAAATAATGCAGCAGAGTCCTTAAATACCGCAGCAGAGTGCTTAAATAATGCAGCAGAGTCCTTAAATAATGCAGCAGAGTTATTAAATAATGCAGCAGAGTCCTTAAATAATACAGCAAATTCCTTAAATAATGCAGCAGAGTCCTTAAATAATGCAACAAAGTCCCTAAATAATGCAGCAGAGTCCTTACATAATGAAGCAGAGTCCTTAAATAATGCAGCAAATTCCTTAAATAATGTAGCAGAGTCCTTAAAAATGCAACAAAATCCTTAAATAATGCAGCAGAATCCTTAAATAATGCAGCAGAGTTATTAAATAATGCAACAAAGTCCTTAAATAATGAAGCAGAGTCATTAAATAATGCAACAAAGTCCTTAAGTAATAATGCAGAGCCCTTAAATACAGCAGCAGAGTCATTAAATAATGAAGCAAAGTCCTTAAATAATGCAGCAGAGTCCTTAAATACCGCAGCAGAGTGCTTAAATAATGCAGCAGAGTCCTTAAATAATGCAGCAGAGTTATTAAATAATGCAGCAGAGTCCTTAAATAAAGCAGCAAATTCCTTAAATAATGCAGCAGAGTCCTTAAATAATGCAACAAAGTCCGTAAATAATGTAGCAGAGTCCTTAAATAATGAAGCAGAGTCCTTAAATAATGCAGCAAATTCCTTAAATAATGTAGCAGAGTCCTTAAAAAATGCAACAAAATCCTTAAATAATGCAGCAGAATCCTTAAATAATGCAGAAAAGTCCTTAAATAATGCAGCAGAGTCCTTAAATACTGAAGCAGAGTCCTTAAATAATGCAACAAAGGCCTTAAATAATGCAGCAGAGTCCTTAAGTAATGCAACAGAGTTCTAAAATGCTTCAGCAGAGTCCTTAAATAATGCAGCAGAGTCCTTAAATAATGCAACAAAGTCTTTAAATAATGCAGCAGAGTCCTTAATTACTGAAGCAGAGTCCTTAAATATTGCAGCAAAGTACTTAAATAATGCAGCAGAGTCCTTAAATAATGCAACAAAGTCCTTAAATAATGAAGCAGAGTCCTTAAATAATGCAACAAAGTCCTTAAATAATGAAGCAGAATCCTTAAATAATGCAACAAAGTCCTTAAGTAATAATGCAGAGTCCTTAAATACCGCAGCAGAGTCATTAAATAATGCAGCAAAGTCCTTAAATAATGCAGCAGAGTCCTTAAATACCGCAGCAGAGTGCTTAAATAATGCAGCAGAGTCCTTAAATAATGCAGCAGAGTTATTAAATAATGCAGCAGAGTCCTTAAATAATGCGGCAAATTCCTTAAATAATGCAGCAGAGTCCTTAAATAATGCAACAAAGTCCATAAATAATGCAGCAGAGTCATTAAATAATGCAGCAAAGTCCATAAATAATGCAGCATAGTCCTTAAATATGGAGCAAATTCCTTAAATACTGCAGCAGAGTCCTTAAATAATGCAACAAAGTTCTAAAATAATGCAGCAGAGTCCTCAAAAGCTTCAGAAGAGTCATTAAATAATGCAGCAGAGTCCTTAAATAATGTAGCAAATTCATTAAATAATGCAGCAGAGACCTTAAATAATGCAACAAAGTCCTTAAATAATGCAGCCGAGTCCTTACATAATGCAACAAATTCCTTAAATAATGCAGCAGAGTCCTTAAATACCGCAGCCGATTACTTAAATAATTCAGCAATGTCCTTAAATAATGCAGCAGAGTTCTTAAGTGCCACAGCAGAGTCCTTAAATACCGCAGCGGAGTGCTTAAATAATGCAGCAGAGTCCTTAAATAATGCAGCACCGTCCTTAAATAATGCAACAAAGTCTTTAAATAATGCAGCAGAGTCCTTAAATACTGAAGCAGAGTCCTTAAATATTGCAGCAAAGTACTTAAATAATGCAGCAGAGTCCTTAAATAATGCAACAAAGTCCTTAAATAATGAAGCAGAATCCTTAAATAATGCAACAAAGTCCTTAAGTAATAATGCAGAGTCCTTAAATACCGCAGCAGAGTCATTAAATAATGCAGCAAAGTCCTTAAATAATGCAGCAGAGTCCTTAAATACCGGAGCAGAGTGCTTAAATCATGCAGCAGGGTCCTTAAATGATGCAGCAGAGTTATTAAATAATGCAGCAGAGTCCTTAAATAATGCAGCAAATTCCTTAAATATTGCAGCAGAGTCCTTAAATAATGCAACAAAGTCCCTAAAAAATGCAGCATAGTCCTTAAATAATGAAGCAAATTCCTTAAATAATGTAGCAGAGTCCTTAAATAATGCAACAAAGTCCTTAAATAATGAAGCAGAATTCTTAAATAATGCAACAAAGTCCTTAAGTAATAATGCAGAGTCCTTAAATACAGCAGCAGTCATTAAATAATGCAGCAAAGTCCTTAAATAATGCAGCAGAATCCTTAAATACCGCAGCAGAGTGCTTAAATAATGCAGCAGAGTCCTTAAATAATGCAGCAGAGTTATTAAATAATGCAGCAGAGTCCTTAAATAATGCAACAAAGTCCTTAAATAATGAAGCAGAGTCATTAAATAATGCAACAAAGTCCTTAAGTAATAATGCAGAGCCCTTAAATACAGCAGCAGAGTCATTAAATAATGAAGCAAAGTCCTTAAATAATGCAGCAGAGTCCTTAAATACCGCAGCAGAGTGCTTAAATAATGCAGCAGAGTCCTTAAATAATGCAGCAGAGTTATTAAATAATGCAGCAGAGTCCTTAAATAAAGCAGCAAATTCCTTAAATAATGCAGCAGAGTCCTTAAATAATGCAACAAAGTCCGTAAATAATGTAGCAGAGTCCTTAAATAATGAAGCAGAGTCCTTAAATAATGCAGCAAATTCCTTAAATAATGTAGCAGAGTCCTTAAAAAATGCAACAAAATCCTTAAATAATGCAGCAGAATCCTTAAATAATGCAGAAAAGTCCTTAAATAATGCAGCAGAGTCCTTAAATACTGAAGCAGAGTCCTTAAATAATGCAACAAAGGCCTTAAATAATGCAGCAGAGTCCTTAAGTAATGCAACAGAGTTCTAAAATGCTTCAGCAGAGTCCTTAAATAATGCAGCAGAGTCCTTAAATAATGCAACAAAGTCTTTAAATAATGCAGCAGAGTCCTTAATTACTGAAGCAGAGTCCTTAAATATTGCAGCAAAGTACTTAAATAATGCAGCAGAGTCCTTAAATAATGCAACAAAGTCCTTAAATAATGAAGCAGAGTCCTTAAATAATGCAACAAAGTCCTTAAATAATGAAGCAGAATCCTTAAATAATGCAACAAAGTCCTTAAGTAATAATGCAGAGTCCTTAAATACCGCAGCAGAGTCATTAAATAATGCAGCAAAGTCCTTAAATAATGCAGCAGAGTCCTTAAATACCGCAGCAGAGTGCTTAAATAATGCAGCAGAGTCCTTAAATAATGCAGCAGAGTTATTAAATAATGCAGCAGAGTCCTTAAATAATGCGGCAAATTCCTTAAATAATGCAGCAGAGTCCTTAAATAATGCAACAAAGTCCATAAATAATGCAGCAGAGTCATTAAATAATGCAGCAAAGTCCATAAATAATGCAGCATAGTCCTTAAATATGGAGCAAATTCCTTAAATACTGCAGCAGAGTCCTTAAATAATGCAACAAAGTTCTAAAATAATGCAGCAGAGTCCTCAAAAGCTTCAGAAGAGTCATTAAATAATGCAGCAGAGTCCTTAAATAATGTAGCAAATTCATTAAATAATGCAGCAGAGACCTTAAATAATGCAACAAAGTCCTTAAATAATGCAGCCGAGTCCTTACATAATGCAACAAATTCCTTAAATAATGCAGCAGAGTCCTTAAATACCGCAGCCGATTACTTAAATAATTCAGCAATGTCCTTAAATAATGCAGCAGAGTTCTTAAGTGCCACAGCAGAGTCCTTAAATACCGCAGCGGAGTGCTTAAATAATGCAGCAGAGTCCTTAAATAATGCAGCACCGTCCTTAAATAATGCAACAAAGTCTTTAAATAATGCAGCAGAGTCCTTAAATACTGAAGCAGAGTCCTTAAATATTGCAGCAAAGTACTTAAATAATGCAGCAGAGTCCTTAAATAATGCAACAAAGTCCTTAAATAATGAAGCAGAATCCTTAAATAATGCAACAAAGTCCTTAAGTAATAATGCAGAGTCCTTAAATACCGCAGCAGAGTCATTAAATAATGCAGCAAAGTCCTTAAATAATGCAGCAGAGTCCTTAAATACCGGAGCAGAGTGCTTAAATCATGCAGCAGGGTCCTTAAATGATGCAGCAGAGTTATTAAATAATGCAGCAGAGTCCTTAAATAATGCAGCAAATTCCTTAAATATTGCAGCAGAGTCCTTAAATAATGCAACAAAGTCCCTAAAAAATGCAGCATAGTCCTTAAATAATGAAGCAAATTCCTTAAATAATGTAGCAGAGTCCTTAAATAATGCAACAAAGTCCTTAAATAATGAAGCAGAATTCTTAAATAATGCAACAAAGTCCTTAAGTAATAATGCAGAGTCCTTAAATACAGCAGCAGTCATTAAATAATGCAGCAAAGTCCTTAAATAATGCAGCAGAATCCTTAAATACCGCAGCAGAGTGCTTAAATAATGCAGCAGAGTCCTTAAATAATGCAGCAGAGTTATTAAATAATGCAGCAGAGTCCTTAAATAATACAGCAAATTCCTTAAATAATGCAGCAGAGTCCTTAAATAATGCAACAAAGTCCCTAAATAATGTAGCAGAGTCCTTAAATAATGAAGCAGAGTCCTTAAATAATGCAGCAAATTCCTTAAATAATGTAGCAGAGTCCTTAAAAAATGCAACAAAATCCTTAAATAATGCAGCAGAATCCTTAAATAATGCAGAAAAGTCCTTAAATAATGCAGCAGAGTCCTTAAATACTGAAGCAGAGTCCTTAAATAATGCAACAAAGGCCTTAAATAATGCAGCAGAGTCCTTAAGTAATGCAACAGAGTTCTAAAATACTTCAGCAGAGTCCTTAAATAATGCAGCAGAGTCCTTAAATAATGCAACAAAGTCTTTAAATAATGCAGCAGAGTCCTTAATTACTGAAGCAGAGTCCTTAAATATTGCAGCAAAGTACTTAAATAATGCAGCAGAGTCCTTAAATAATGCAACAAAGTCCTTAAATAATGAAGCAGAGTCCTTAAATAATGCAACAAAGTCCTTAAATAATGAAGCAGAATCCTTAAATAATGCAACAAAGTCCTTAAGTAATAATGCAGAGTCCTTAAATACCGCAGCAGAGTCATTAAATAATGCAGCAAAGTCCTTAAATAATGCAGCAGAGTCCTTAAATACCGCAGCAGAGTGCTTAAATAATGCAGCAGAGTCCTTAAATAATGCAGCAGAGTTATTAAATAATGCAGCAGAGTCCTTAAATAATGCAGCAAATTCCTTAAATAATGTAGCAGAGTCCTTAAAAAATGCAACAAAATCCTTAAATAATGCAGCAGAATCCTTAAATAATGCAGAAAAGTCCTTAAATAATGCAGCAGAGTCCTTAAATACTGAAGCAGAGTCCTTAAATAATGCAACAAAGGCCTTAAATAATGCAGCAGAGTCCTTAAGTAATGCAACAGAGTTCTAAAATGCTTCAGCAGAGTCCTTAAATAATGCAGCAGAGTCCTTAAATAATGCAACAAAGTCTTTAAATAATGCAGCAGAGTCCTTAAATACTGAAGCAGAGTCCTTAAATATTGCAGCAAAGTACTTAAATAATGCAGCAGAGTCCTTAAATAATGCAACAAAGTCCATAAATAATGAAGCAGAGTTCTTAAATAATGCAACAAAGTCCTTAAATAATGAAGCAGAATCCTTAAATAATGCAACAAAGTCCTTAAGTAATAATGCAGAGTCCTTAAATACCGCAGCAGAGTCATTAAATAATGCAGCAAAGTCCTTAAATAATGCAGCAGAGTCCTTAAATACCGCAGCAGAGTGCTTAAATAATGCAGCAGAGTCCTTAAATAATGCAGCAGAGTTATTAAATAATGCAGCAGAGTCCTTAAATAATGCGGCAAATTCCTTAAATAATGCAGCAGAGTCCTTAAATAATGCAACAAAGTCCATAAATAATGCAGCAGAGTCATTAAATAATGCAGCAAAGTCCATAAATAATGCAGCAGAGTCCTTAAATATGGAGCAAATTCCTTAAATACTGCAGCAGAGTCCTTAAATAATGCAACAAAGTTCTAAAATAATGCAGCAGAGTCCTCAAAAGCTTCAGAAGAGTCATTAAATAATGCAGCAGAGTCCTTAAATAATGTAGCAAATTCATTAAATAATGCAGCAGAGACCTTAAATAATGCAACAAAGTCCTTAAATAATGCAGCCGAGTCCTTACAAAATGCAACAAATTCCTTAAATAATGCAGCAGAGTCCTTAAATACCGCAGCCGATTACTTAAATAATTCAGCAAAGCCCTTAAATAATGCAGCAGAGTTCTTAAGTGCCACAGCAGAGTCCTTAAATACCGCAGCGGAGTGCTTAAATAATGCAGCAGAGTCCTTAAATAATGCAGGACCGTCCTTAAATAATGCAACAAAGTATTTAAATAATGCAGCAGAGTCCTTAAATACTGAAGCAGAGTCCTTAAATATTGCAGCAAAGTACTTAAATAATGCAGCAGAGTCCTTAAATAATGCAACAAAGTCCTTAAATAATGAAGCAGAATCCTTAAATAATGCAACAAAGTCCTTAAGTAATAATGCAGAGTCCTTAAATACCGCAGCAGAGTCCTTAAATAATGCAGCAAAGTCCTTAAATAATGCAGCAGAGTCCTTAAATACCGGAGCAGAGTGCTTAAATGATGCAGCAGGGTCCTTAAATAATGCAGCAGAGTTATTAAATAATGCAGCAGAGTCCTTAAATAATGCAGCAAATTCCTTAAATAATGCAGCAGAGTCCTTAAATAATGCAACAAAGTCCCTAAAAAATGCAGCAGAGTCCTTAAATAATGAAGCAAATTCCTTAAATAATGTAGCAGAGTCCTTAGATAATGCAACAAAGTCCTTAAATAATGAAGCAGAATCCTTAAATAATGCAACAAAGTCCTTAAGTAATAATGCAGAGTTCTTAAATACAGCAGCAGAGTCATTAAATAATGCAGCAAAGTCCTTAAATAATGCAGCAGAGTCCTTAAATACCGCAGCAGAGTGCTTAAATAATGCAGCAGAGTCCTTAAATAATGCAGCAGAGTTATTAAATAATGCAGCAGAGTCCTTAAATAATACAGCAAATTCCTTAAATAATGCAGCAGAGTCCTTAAATAATGCAACAGAGTCCCTAAATAATGCAGCAGAGTCCTTAAATAATGAAGCAAATTCCTTAAATAATGTAGCAGAGTCCTTAAAAATGCAACAAAATCCTTAAATAATGCAGCAGAATCCTTAAATAATGCAACAAAGTCTTTAAATAATGCAGCAGAGTCCTTAAATACTGAAGCAGAGTCCTTAAGTATTGCAGCAAAGTACTTAAATAATGCAGCAGAGTCCTTAAATAATGCAACAAAGTCCTTAAATAATGAAGCAGAGTCCTTAAATAATGCAACAAAGTCCTTAAATAATGAAGCAGAATCCTTAAATAATGCAACAAAGTCCTTAAGTAATAATGCAGAGTCCTTAAATACCGCAGCAGAGTCATTAAATAATGCAGCAAAGTCCTTAAATAATGCAGCAGAGTCCTTAAATACCGCAGCAGAGTGCTTAAATAATGCAGCAGAGTCCTTAAATAATGCAGCACCGTCCTTAAATAATGCAACAAAGTCTTTAAATAATGCAGCAGAGTCCTTAAATACTGAAGCAGAGTCCTTAAATATTGCAGCAAAGTACTTAAATAATGCAGCAGAGTCCTTAAATAATGCAACAAAGTCCTTAAATAATGAAGCAGAATCCTTAAATAATGCAACAAAGTCCTTAAGTAATAATGCAGAGTCTTTAAATACCGCAGCAGAGTCATTAAATAATGCAGCAAAGTCCTTAAATAATGCAGCAGAGTCCTTAAATACCGGAGCAGAGTGCTTAAATCATGCAGCAGGGTCCTTAAATGATGCAGCAGAGTTATTAAATAATGCAGCAGAGTCCTTAAATAATGCAGCAAATTCCTTAAATATTGCAGCAGAGTCCTTAAATAATGCAACAAAGTCCCTAAAAAATGCAGCAGAGTCCTTAAATAATGAAGCAGAGTCCTTAAATAATGCAGCAAATTCCTTAAATAATGTAGCAGAGTCCTTAAAAAATGCAACAAAATCCTTAAATAATGCAGCAGAATCCTTAAATAATGCAGAAAAGTCCTTAAATAATGCAGCAGAGTCCTTAAATACTGAAGCAGAGTCCTTAAATAATGCAACAAAGGCCTTAAATAATGCAGCAGAGTCCTTAAGTAATGCAACAGAGTTCTAAAATGCTTCAGCAGAGTCCTTAAATAATGCAGCAGAGTCCTTAAATAATGCAACAAAGTCTTTAAATAATGCAGCAGAGTCCTTAATTACTGAAGCAGAGTCCTTAAATATTGCAGCAAAGTACTTAAATAATGCAGCAGAGTCCTTAAATAATGCAACAAAGTCCTTAAATAATGAAGCAGAGTCCTTAAATAATGCAACAAAGTCCTTAAATAATGAAGCAGAATCCTTAAATAATGCAACAAAGTCCTTAAGTAATAATGCAGAGTCCTTAAATACCGCAGCAGAGTCATTAAATAATGCAGCAAAGTCCTTAAATAATGCAGCAGAGTCCTTAAATACCGCAGCAGAGTGCTTAAATAATGCAGCAGAGTCCTTAAATAATGCAGCAGAGTTATTAAATAATGCAGCAGAGTCCTTAAATAATGCGGCAAATTCCTTAAATAATGCAGCAGAGTCCTTAAATAATGCAACAAAGTCCATAAATAATGCAGCAGAGTCATTAAATAATGCAGCAAAGTCCATAAATAATGCAGCATAGTCCTTAAATATGGAGCAAATTCCTTAAATACTGCAGCAGAGTCCTTAAATAATGCAACAAAGTTCTAAAATAATGCAGCAGAGTCCTCAAAAGCTTCAGAAGAGTCATTAAATAATGCAGCAGAGTCCTTAAATAATGTAGCAAATTCATTAAATAATGCAGCAGAGACCTTAAATAATGCAACAAAGTCCTTAAATAATGCAGCCGAGTCCTTACATAATGCAACAAATTCCTTAAATAATGCAGCAGAGTCCTTAAATACCGCAGCCGATTACTTAAATAATTCAGCAATGTCCTTAAATAATGCAGCAGAGTTCTTAAGTGCCACAGCAGAGTCCTTAAATACCGCAGCGGAGTGCTTAAATAATGCAGCAGAGTCCTTAAATAATGCAGCACCGTCCTTAAATAATGCAACAAAGTCTTTAAATAATGCAGCAGAGTCCTTAAATACTGAAGCAGAGTCCTTAAATATTGCAGCAAAGTACTTAAATAATGCAGCAGAGTCCTTAAATAATGCAACAAAGTCCTTAAATAATGAAGCAGAATCCTTAAATAATGCAGCAAAGTCCTTAAATAATGCAGCAGAGTCCTTAAATACCGGAGCAGAGTGCTTAAATCATGCAGCAGGGTCCTTAAATGATGCAGCAGAGTTATTAAATAATGCAGCAGAGTCCTTAAATAATGCAGCAAATTCCTTAAATATTGCAGCAGAGTCCTTAAATAATGCAACAAAGTCCCTAAAAAATGCAGCAGAGTCCTTAAATAATGAAGCAAATTCCTTAAATAATGTAGCAGAGTCCTTAAATAATGCAACAAAGTCCTTAAATAATGAAGCAGAATTCTTAAATAATGCAACAAAGTCCTTAAGTAATAATGCAGAGTCCTTAAATACAGCAGCAGTCATTAAATAATGCAGCAAAGTCCTTAAATAATGCAGCAGAATCCTTAAATACCGCAGCAGAGTGCTTAAATAATGCAGCAGAGTCCTTAAATAATGCAGCAGAGTTATTAAATAATGCAGCAGAGTCCTTAAATAATACAGCAAATTCCTTAAATAATGCAGCAGAGTCCTTAAATAATGCAACAAAGTCCCTAAATAATGTAGCAGAGTCCTTAAATAATGAAGCAGAGTCCTTAAATAATGCAGCAAATTCCTTAAATAATGTAGCAGAGTCCTTAAAAAATGCAACAAAATCCTTAAATAATGCAGCAGAATCCTTAAATAATGCAGAAAAGTCCTTAAATAATGCAGCAGAGTCCTTAAATACTGAAGCAGAGTCCTTAAATAATGCAACAAAGGCCTTAAATAATGCAGCAGAGTCCTTAAGTAATGCAACAGAGTTCTAAAATGCTTCAGCAGAGTCCTTAAATAATGCAGCAGAGTCCTTAAATAATGCAACAAAGTCTTTAAATAATGCAGCAGAGTCCTTAATTACTGAAGCAGAGTCCTTAAATATTGCAGCAAAGTACTTAAATAATGCAGCAGAGTCCTTAAATAATGCAACAAAGTCCTTAAATAATGAAGCAGAGTCCTTAAATAATGCAACAAAGTCCTTAAATAATGAAGCAGAATCCTTAAATAATGCAACAAAGTCCTTAAGTAATAATGCAGAGTCCTTAAATACCGCAGCAGAGTCATTAAATAATGCAGCAAAGTCCTTAAATAATGCAGCAGAGTCCTTAAATACCGCAGCAGAGTGCTTAAATAATGCAGCAGAGTCCTTAAATAATGCAGCAGAGTTATTAAATAATGCAGCAGAGTCCTTAAATAATGCGGCAAATTCCTTAAATAATGCAGCAGAGTCCTTAAATAATGCAACAAAGTCCATAAATAATGCAGCAGAGTCATTAAATAATGCAGCAAAGTCCATAAATAATGCAGCATAGTCCTTAAATATGGAGCAAATTCCTTAAATACTGCAGCAGAGTCCTTAAATAATGCAACAAAGTTCTAAAATAATGCAGCAGAGTCCTCAAAAGCTTCAGAAGAGTCATTAAATAATGCAGCAGAGTCCTTAAATAATGTAGCAAATTCATTAAATAATGCAGCAGAGACCTTAAATAATGCAACAAAGTCCTTAAATAATGCAGCCGAGTCCTTACATAATGCAACAAATTCCTTAAATAATGCAGCAGAGTCCTTAAATACCGCAGCCGATTACTTAAATAATTCAGCAATGTCCTTAAATAATGCAGCAGAGTTCTTAAGTGCCACAGCAGAGTCCTTAAATACCGCAGCTGAGTGCTTAAATAATGCAGCAGAGTCCTTAAATAATGCAGCACCGTCCTTAAATAATGCAACAAAGTCTTTAAATAATGCAGCAGAGTCCTTAAATACTGAAGCAGAGTCCTTAGATATTGCAGCAAAGTACTTAAATAATGCAGCAGAGTCCTTAAATAATGCAACAAAGTCCTTAAATAATGAAGCAGAATCCTTAAATAATGCAACAAAGTCCTTAAGTAATAATGCAGAGTCCTTAAATACCGCAGCAGAGTCATTAAATAATGCAGCAAAGTCCTTAAATAATGCAGCAGAGTCCTTAAATACCGGAGCAGAGTGCTTAAATCATGCAGCAGGGTCCTTAAATGATGCAGCAGAGTTATTAAATAATGCAGCAGAGTCCTTAAATAATGCAGCAAATTCCTTAAATATTGCAGCAGAGTCCTTAAATAATGCAACAAAGTCCCTAAAAAATGCAGCAGAGTCCTTAAATAATGAAGCAAATTCCTTAAATAATGTAGCAGAGTCCTTAAATAATGCAACAAAGTCCTTAAATAATGAAGCAGAATTCTTAAATAATGCAACAAAGTCCTTAAGTAATAATGCAGAGTCCTTAAATACAGCAGCAGAGTCATTAAATAATGCAGCAAAGTCCTTAAATAATGCAGCAGAGTCCTTAAATACCGCAGCAGAGTGCTTAAATAATGCAGCAGAGTCCTTAAATAATGCAGCAGAGTTATTAAATAATGCAGCAGAGTCCTTAAATAATACAGCAAATTCCTTAAATAATGCAGCAGAGTCCTTAAATAATGCAACAAAGTCCCTAAATAATGCAGCAGAGTCCTTACATAATGAAGCAGAGTCCTTAAATAATGCAGCAAATTCCTTAAATAATGTAGCAGAGTCCTTAAAAATGCAACAAAATCCTTAAATAATGCAGCAGAATCCTTAAATAATGCAGCAGAGTTATTAAATAATGCAACAAAGTCCTTAAATAATGAAGCAGAGTCATTAAATAATGCAACAAAGTCCTTAAGTAATAATGCAGAGCCCTTAAATACAGCAGCAGAGTCATTAAATAATGAAGCAAAGTCCTTAAATAATGCAGCAGAGTCCTTAAATACCGCAGCAGAGTGCTTAAATAATGCAGCAGAGTCCTTAAATAATGCAGCAGAGTTATTAAATAATGCAGCAGAGTCCTTAAATAAAGCAGCAAATTCCTTAAATAATGCAGCAGAGTCCTTAAATAATGCAACAAAGTCCGTAAATAATGTAGCAGAGTCCTTAAATAATGAAGCAGAGTCCTTAAATAATGCAGCAAATTCCTTAAATAATGTAGCAGAGTCCTTAAAAAATGCAACAAAATCCTTAAATAATGCAGCAGAATCCTTAAATAATGCAGAAAAGTCCTTAAATAATGCAGCAGAGTCCTTAAATACTGAAGCAGAGTCCTTAAATAATGCAACAAAGGCCTTAAATAATGCAGCAGAGTCCTTAAGTAATGCAACAGAGTTCTAAAATGCTTCAGCAGAGTCCTTAAATAATGCAGCAGAGTCCTTAAATAATGCAACAAAGTCTTTAAATAATGCAGCAGAGTCCTTAATTACTGAAGCAGAGTCCTTAAATATTGCAGCAAAGTACTTAAATAATGCAGCAGAGTCCTTAAATAATGCAACAAAGTCCTTAAATAATGAAGCAGAGTAATTAAATAATGCAACAAAGTCCTTAAATAATGAAGCAGAATCCTTAAATAATGCAACAAAGTCCTTAAGTAATAATGCAGAGTCCTTAAATACCGCAGCAGAGTCATTAAATAATGCAGCAAAGTCCTTAAATAATGCAGCAGAGTCCTTAAATACCGCAGCAGAGTGCTTAAATAATGCAGCAGAGTCCTTAAATAATGCGGCAAATTCCTTAAATAATGCAGCAGAGTCGTTAAATAATGCAACAAAGTCCATAAATAATGCAGCAGAGTCATTAAATAATGCAGCAAAGTCCATAAATAATGCAGCATAGTCCTTAAATATGGAGCAAATTCCTTAAATACTGCAGCAGAGTCCTTAAATAATGCAACAAAGTTCTAAAATAATGCAGCAGAGTCCTCAAAAGCTTCAGAAGAGTCATTAAATAATGCAGCAGAGTCCTTAAATAATGTAGCAAATTCATTAAATAATGCAGCAGAGACCTTAAATAATGCAACAAAGTCCTTAAATAATGCAGCCGAGTCCTTACATAATGCAACAAATTCCTTAAATAATGCAGCAGAGTCCTTAAATACCGCAGCCGATTACTTAAATAATTCAGCAATGTCCTTAAATAATGCAGCAGAGTTCTTAAGTGCCACAGCAGAGTCCTTAAATACCGCAGCGGAGTGCTTAAATAATGCAGCAGAGTCCTTAAATAATGCAGCACCGTCCTTAAATAATGCAACAAAGTCTTTAAATAATGCAGCAGAGTCCTTAAATACTGAAGCAGAGTCCTTAAATATTGCAGCAAAGTACTTAAATAATGCAGCAGAGTCCTTAAATAATGCAACAAAGTCCTTAAATAATGAAGCAGAATCCTTAAATAATGCAACAAAGTCCTTAAGTAATAATGCAGAGTCCTTAAATACCGCAGCAGAGTCATTAAATAATGCAGCAAAGTCCTTAAATAATGCAGCAGAGTCCTTAAATACCGGAGCAGAGTCCTTAAATCATGCAGCAGGGTCCTTAAATGATGCAGCAGAGTTATTAAATAATGCAGCAGAGTCCTTAAATAATGCAGCAAATTCCTTAAATATTGCAGCAGAGTCCTTAAATAATGCAGCAAAGTCCCTAAAAAATGCAGCAGAGTCCTTAAATAATGAAGCAAATTCCTTAAATAATGTAGCAGAGTCCTTAAATAATGCAACAAAGTCCTTAAATAATGAAGCAGAATTCTTAAATAATGCAACAAAGTCCTTAAGTAATAATGCAGAGTCCTTAAATACAGCAGCAGTCATTAAATAATGCAGCAAAGTCCTTAAATAATGCAGCAGAATCCTTAAATACCGCAGCAGAGTGCTTAAATAATGCAGCAGAGTCCTTAAATAATGCAGCAGAGTTATTAAATAATGCAGCAGAGTCCTTAAATAATACAGCAAATTCCTTAAATAATGCAGCAGAGTCCTTAAATAATGCAACAAAGTCCCTAAATAATGTAGCAGAGTCCTTAAATAATGAAGCAGAGTCCTTAAATAATGCAGCAAATTCCTTAAATAATGTAGCAGAGTCCTTAAAAAATGCAACAAAATCCTTAAATAATGCAGCAGAATCCTTAAATAATGCAGAAAAGTCCTTAAATAATGCAGCAGAGTCCTTAAATACTGAAGCAGAGTCCTTAAATAATGCAACAAAGGCCTTAAATAATGCAGCAGAGTCCTTAAGTAATGCAACAGAGTTCTAAAATGCTTCAGCAGAGTCCTTAAATAATGCAGCAGAGTCCTTAAATAATGCAACAAAGTCTTTAAATAATGCAGCAGAGTCCTTAATTACTGAAGCAGAGTCCTTAAATATTGCAGCAAAGTACTTAAATAATGCAGCAGAGTCCTTAAATACCGCAGCAGAGTGCTTAAATAATGCAGCAGAGTCCTTAAATAATGCAGCAGAGTTATTAAATAATGCAGCAGAGTCCTTAAATAATGCGGCAAATCCCTTAAATAATTCAGCAGAGTCCTTAAATAATGCAACAAAGTCCATAAATAATGCAGCAGAGTCATTAAATAATGCAGCAAAGTCCATAAATAATGCAGCATAGTCCTTAAATATGGAGCAAATTCCTTAAATACTGCAGCAGAGTCCTTAAATAATGCAACAAAGTTCTAAAATAATGCAGCAGAGTCCTCAAAAGCTTCAGAAGAGTCATTAAATAATGCAGCAGAGTCCTTAAATAATGTAGCAAATTCATTAAATAATGCAGCAGAGACCTTAAATAATGCAACAAAGTCCTTAAATAATGCAGCCGAGTCCTTACAAAATGCAACAAATTCCTTAAATAATGCAGCAGAGTCCTTAAATACCGCAGCCGATTACTTAAATAATTCAGCAAAGCCCTTAAATAATGCAGCAGAGTTCTTAAGTGCCACAGCAGAGTCCTTAAATACCGCAGCGGAGTGCTTAAATAATGCAGCAGAGTCCTTAAATAATGCAGGACCGTCCTTAAATAATGCAACAAAGTATTTAAATAATGCAGCAGAGTCCTTAAATACTGAAGCAGAGTCCTTAAATATTGCAGCAAAGTACTTAAATAATGCAGCAGAGTCCTTAAATAATGCAACAAAGTCCTTAAATAATGAAGCAGAATCCTTAAATAATGCAACAAAGTCCTTAAGTAATAATGCAGAGTTCTTAAATACAGCAGCAGAGTCATTAAATAATGCAGCAAAGTCCTTAAATAATGCAGCAGAGTCCTTAAATACCGCAGCAGAGTGCTTAAATAATGCAGCAGAGTCCTTAAATAATGCAGCAGAGTTATTAAATAATGCAGCAGAGTCCTTAAATAATACAGCAAATTCCTTAAATAATGCAGCAGAGTCCTTAAATAATGCAACAGAGTCCCTAAATAATGCAGCAGAGTCCTTAAATAATGAAGCAGAGTCCTTAAATAATGCAGCAAATTCCTTAAATAATGTAGCAGAGTCCTTAAAAATGCAACAAAATCCTTAAATAATGCAGCAGAATCCTTAAATAATGCAACAAAGTCTTTAAATAATGCAGCAGAGTCCTTAAATACTGAAGCAGAGTCCTTAAATATTGCAGCAAAGTACTTAAATAATGCAGCAGAGTCCTTAAATAATGCAACAAAGTCCTTAAATAATGAAGCAGAGTCCTTAAATAATGCAACAAAGTCCTTAAATAATGAAGCAGAATCCTTAAATAATGCAACAAAGTCCTTAAGTAATAATGCAGAGTCCTTAAATACCGCAGCAGAGTCATTAAATAATGCAGCAAAGTCCTTAAATAATGCAGCAGAGTCCTTAAATACCGCAGCAGAGTGCTTAAATAATGCAGCAGAGTCCTTAAATAATGCAGCACCGTCCTTAAATAATGCAACAAAGTCTTTAAATAATGCAGCAGAGTCCTTAAATACTGAAGCAGAGTCCTTAAATATTGCAGCAAAGTACTTAAATAATGCAGCAGAGTCCTTAAATAATGCAACAAAGTCCTTAAATAATGAAGCAGAATCCTTAAATAATGCAACAAAGTCCTTAAGTAATAATGCAGAGTCCTTAAATACCGCAGCAGAGTCATTAAATAATGCAGCAAAGTCCTTAAATAATGCAGCAGAGTCCTTAAATACCGGAGCAGAGTGCTTAAATCATGCAGCAGGGTCCTTAAATGATGCAGCAGAGTTATTAAATAATGCAGCAGAGTCCTTAAATAATGCAGCAAATTCCTTAAATATTGCAGCAGAGTCCTTAAATAATGCAGCAAAGTCCCTAAAAAATGCAGCAGAGTCCTTAAATAATGAAGCAAATTCCTTAAATAATGTAGCAGAGTCCTTAAATAATGCAACAAAGTCCTTAAATAATGAAGCAGAATTCTTAAATAATGCAACAAAGTCCTTAAGTAATAATGCAGAGTCCTTAAATACAGCAGCAGTCATTAAATAATGCAGCAAAGTCCTTAAATAATGCAGCAGAATCCTTAAATACCGCAGCAGAGTGCTTAAATAATGCAGCAGAGTCCTTAAATAATGCAGCAGAGTTATTAAATAATGCAGCAGAGTCCTTAAATAATACAGCAAATTCCTTAAATAATGCAGCAGAGTCCTTAAATAATGCAACAAAGTCCCTAAATAATGTAGCAGAGTCCTTAAATAATGAAGCAGAGTCCTTAAATAATGCAGCAAATTCCTTAAATAATGTAGCAGAGTCCTTAAAAAATGCAACAAAATCCTTAAATAATGCAGCAGAATCCTTAAATAATGCAGAAAAGTCCTTAAATAATGCAGCAGAGTCCTTAAATACTGAAGCAGAGTCCTTAAATAATGCAACAAAGGCCTTAAATAATGCAGCAGAGTCCTTAAGTAATGCAACAGAGTTCTAAAATGCTTCAGCAGAGTCCTTAAATAATGCAGCAGAGTCCTTAAATAATGCAACAAAGTCTTTAAATAATGCAGCAGAGTCCTTAATTACTGAAGCAGAGTCCTTAAATATTGCAGCAAAGTACTTAAATAATGCAGCAGAGTCCTTAAATAATGCAACAAAGTCCTTAAATAATGAAGCAGAGTCCTTAAATAATGCAACAAAGTCCTTAAATAATGAAGCAGAATCCTTAAATAATGCAACAAAGTCCTTAAGTAATAATGCAGAGTCCTTAAATACCGCAGCAGAGTCATTAAATAATGCAGCAAAGTCCTTAAATAATGCAGCAGAGTCCTTAAATACCGCAGCAGAGTGCTTAAATAATGCAGCAGAGTCCTTAAATAATGCAGCAGAGTTATTAAATAATGCAGCAGAGTCCTTAAATAATGCGGCAAATTCCTTAAATAATGCAGCAGAGTCCTTAAATAATGCAACAAAGTCCATAAATAATGCAGCAGAGTCATTAAATAATGCAGCAAAGTCCATAAATAATGCAGCATAGTCCTTAAATATGGAGCAAATTCCTTAAATACTGCAGCAGAGTCCTTAAATAATGCAACAAAGTTCTAAAATAATGCAGCAGAGTCCTCAAAAGCTTCAGAAGAGTCATTAAATAATGCAGCAGAGTCCTTAAATAATGTAGCAAATTCATTAAATAATGCAGCAGAGACCTTAAATAATGCAACAAAGTCCTTAAATAATGCAGCCGAGTCCTTACATAATGCAACAAATTCCTTAAATAATGCAGCAGAGTCCTTAAATACCGCAGCCGATTACTTAAATAATTCAGCAATGTCCTTAAATAATGCAGCACCGTCCTTAAATAATGCAACAAAGTCTTTAAATAATGCAGCAGAGTCCTTAAATACTGAAGCAGAGTCCTTAAATATTGCAGCAAAGTACTTAAATAATGCAGCAGAGTCCTTAAATAATGCAACAAAGTCCTTAAATAATGAAGCAGAATCCTTAAATAATGCAGCAAAGTCCTTAAATAATGCAGCAGAGTCCTTAAATACCGGAGCAGAGTGCTTAAATCATGCAGCAGGGTCCTTAAATGATGCAGCAGAGTTATTAAATAATGCAGCAGAGTCCTTAAATAATGCAGCAAATTCCTTAAATATTGCAGCAGAGTCCTTAAATAATGCAACAAAGTCCCTAAAAAATGCAGCAGAGTCCTTAAATAATGAAGCAAATTCCTTAAATAATGTAGCAGAGTCCTTAAATAATGCAACAAAGTCCTTAAATAATGAAGCAGAATTCTTAAATAATGCAACAAAGTCCTTAAGTAATAATGCAGAGTCCTTAAATACAGCAGCAGTCATTAAATAATGCAGCAAAGTCCTTAAATAATGCAGCAGAATCCTTAAATACCGCAGCAGAGTGCTTAAATAATGCAGCAGAGTCCTTAAATAATGCAGCAGAGTTATTAAATAATACAGCAGAGTCCTTAAATAATACAGCAAATTCCTTAAATAATGCAGCAGAGTCCTTAAATAATGCAACAAAGTCCCTAAATAATGCAGCAGAGTCCTTAAATAATGAAGCAGAGTCCTTAAATAATGCGGCAAATTCCTTAAATAATGCAGCAGAGTCCTTAAATAATGCAACAAAGTCCATAAATAATGCAGCAGAGTCATTAAATAATGCAGCAAAGTCCATAAATAATGCAGCATAGTCCTTAAATATGGAGCAAATTCCTTAAATACTGCAGCAGAGTCCTTAAATAATGCAACAAAGTTCTAAAATAATGCAGCAGAGTCCTCAAAAGCTTCAGAAGAGTCATTAAATAATGCAGCAGAGTCCTTAAATAATGTAGCAAATTCATTAAATAATGCAGCAGAGACCTTAAATAATGCAACAAAGTCCTTAAATAATGCAGCCGAGTCCTTACATAATGCAACAAATTCCTTAAATAATGCAGCAGAGTCCTTAAATACCGCAGCCGATTACTTAAATAATTCAGCAATGTCCTTAAATAATGCAGCAGAGTTCTTAAGTGCCACAGCAGAGTCCTTAAATACCGCAGCGGAGTGCTTAAATAATGCAGCAGAGTCCTTAAATAATGCAGCACCGTCCTTAAATAATGCAACAAAGTCTTTAAATAATGCAGCAGAGTCCTTAAATACTGAAGCAGAGTCCTTAGATATTGCAGCAAAGTACTTAAATAATGCAGCAGAGTCCTTAAATAATGCAACAAAGTCCTTAAATAATGAAGCAGAATCCTTAAATAATGCAACAAAGTCCTTAAGTAATAATGCAGAGTCCTTAAATACCGCAGCAGAGTCATTAAATAATGCAGCAAAGTCCTTAAATAATGCAGCAGAGTCCTTAAATACCGGAGCAGAGTGCTTAAATCATGCAGCAGGGTCCTTAAATGATGCAGCAGAGTTATTAAATAATGCAGCAGAGTCCTTAAATAATGCAGCAAATTCCTTAAATATTGCAGAAGAGTCCTTAAATAATGCAACAAAGTCCCTAAAAAATGCAGCAGAGTCCTTAAATAATGAAGCAAATTCCTTAAATAATGTAGCAGAGTCCTTAAATAATGCAACAAAGTCCTTAAATAATGAAACAGAATTCTTAAATAATGCAACAAAGTCCTTAAGTAATAATGCAGAGTCCTTAAATACAGCAGCAGTCATTAAATAATGCAGCAAAGTCCTTAAATAATGCAGCAGAATCCTTAAATACCGCAGCAGAGTGCTTAAATAATGCAGCAGAGTCCTTAAATAATGCAGCAGAGTTATTAAATAATACAGCAGAGTCCTTAAATAATACAGCAAATTCCTTAAATAATGCAGCAGAGTCCTTAAATAATGCAACAAAGTCCCTAAATAATGCAGCAGAGTCCTTAAATAATGAAGCAGAGTCCTTAAATAATGCAGCAAATTCCTTAAATAATGTAGCAGAGTCCTTAAAAAATGCAACAAAATCCTTAAATAATGCAGCAGAATCCTTAAATAATGCAGCAAAGTCCTTAAATAATGCAGCAGAGTCCTTAAATACTGAAGCAGAGTCCTTAAATAATGCAACAAAGGCCTTAAATAAAGCAGCAGAGTCCTTAAGTAATGCAACAGAGTTCTAAAATGCTTCAGCAGAGTCCTTAAATAATGCAGCAGAGTCCTTAAATAATGCAACAAAGTCTTTAAATAATGCAGCAGAGTCCATAAATACTGAAGCAGAGTCCTTAAATATTGCAGCAAAGTACTTAAATAATGCAGCAGAGTCCTTAAATAATGCAACAAAGTCCTTAAATAATGAAGCAGAGTCCTTAAATAATGCAACAAAGTCCTTAAATAATGAAGCAGAATCCTTAAATAATGCAACAAAGTCCTTAAGTAATAATGCAGAGTCCTTAAATACCGCAGCAGAGTCATTAAATAATGCAGCAAAGTCCTTAAATAATGCAGCAGAGTCCTTAAATACCGCAGCAGAGTGCTTAAATAATGCAGCAGAGTCCTTAAATAATGCAGCAGAGTTATTAAATAATGCAGCAGAGTCCTTAAATAATGCGGCAAATTCCTTAAATAATGCAGCAGAGTCCTTAAATAATGCAACAAAGTCCATAAATAATGCAGCAGAGTCATTAAATAATGCAGCAAAGTCCATAAATAATGCAGCAGAGTCCTTAAATATGGAGCAAATTCCTTAAATACTGCAGCAGAGTCCTTAAATAATGCAACAAAGTTCTAAAATAATGCAGCAGAGTCCTCAAAAGCTTCAGAAGAGTCATTAAATAATGCAGCAGAGTCCTTAAATAATGTAGCAAATTCATTAAATAATGCAGCAGAGACCTTAAATAATGCAACAAAGTCCTTAAATAATGCAGCCGAGTCCTTACAAAATGCAACAAATTCCTTAAATAATGCAGCAGAGTCCTTAAATACCGCAGCCGATTACTTAAATAATTCAGCAAAGCCCTTAAATAATGCAGCAGAGTTCTTAAGTGCCACAGCAGAGTCCTTAAATACCGCAGCGGAGTGCTTAAATAATGCAGCAGAGTCCTTAAATAATGCAACAAAGTCTTTAAATAATGCAGCAGAGTCCTTAAATACTGAAGCAGAGTCCTTAAATATTGCAGCAAAGTACTTAAATAATGCAGCAGAGTCCTTAAATAATGCAACAAAGTCCTTAAATAATGAAGCAGAATCCTTAAATAATGCAACAAAGTCCTTAAGTAATAATGCAGAGTCCTTAAATACCGCAGCAGAGTCATTAAATAATGCAGCAAAGTCCTTAAATAATGCAGCAGAGTCCTTAAATACCGGAGCAGAGTGCTTAAATGATGCAGCAGGGTCCTTAAATAATGCAGCAGAGTTATTAAATAATGCAGCAGAGTCCTTAAATAATGCAGCAAATTCCTTAAATAATGCAGCAGAGTCCTTAAATAATGCAACAAAGTCCCTAAAAAATGCAGCAGAGTCCTTAAATAATGAAGCAAATTCCTTAAATAATGTAGCAGAGTCCTTAAATAACGCAACAAAGTCCTTAAATAATGAAGCAGAATCCTTAAATAATGCAACAAAGTCCTTAAGTAATAATGCAGAGTTCTTAAATACAGCAGCAGAGTCATTAAATAATGCAGCAAAGTCCTTAAATAATGCAGCAGAGTCCTTAAATACCGCAGCAGAGTGCTTAAATAATGCAGCAGAGTCCTTAAATAATGCAGCAGAGTTAGTAAATAATGCAGCAGAGTCCTTAAATAATACAGCAAATTCCTTAAATAATGCAGCAGAGTCCTTAAATAATGCAACAGAGTCCCTAAATAATGCAGCAGAGTCCTTAAATAATGAAGCAGAGTCCTTAAATAATGCAGCAAATTCCTTAAATAATGTAGCAGAGTCCTTAAAAATGCAACAAAATCCTTAAATAATGCAGCAGAATCCTTAAATAATGCAACAAAGTCTTTAAATAATGCAGCAGAGTCCTTAAATACTGAAGCAGAGTCCTTAAATATTGCAGCAAAGTACTTAAATAATGTAGCAGAGTCCTTAAATAATGCAACAAAGTCCTTAAATAATGAAGCAGAGTCCTTAAATAATGCAACAAAGTCCTTAAATAATGAAGCAGAATCCTTAAATAATGCAACAAAGTCCTTAAGTAATAATGCAGAGTCCTTAAATACCGCAGCAGAGTCATTAAATAATGCAGCAAAGTCCTTAAATAATGCAGCAGAGTCCTTAAATACCGCAGCAGAGTGCTTAAATAATGCAGCAGAGTCCTTAAATAATGCAGCACCGTCCTTAAATAATGCAACAAAGTCTTTAAATAATGCAGCAGAGTCCTTAAATACTGAAGCAGAGTCCTTAAATATTGCAGCAAAGTACTTAAATATTGCAGCAGAGTCCTTAAATAATGCAACAAAGTCCCTAAAAAATGCAGCAGAGTCCTTAAATAATGAAGCAAATTCCTTAAATAATGTAGCAGAGTCCTTAAATAATGCAACAAAGTCCTTAAATAATGAAGCAGAATTCTTAAATAATGCAACAAAGTCCTTAAGTAATAATGCAGAGTCCTTAAATACAGCAGCAGTCATTAAATAATGCAGCAAAGTCCTTAAATAATGCAGCAGAATCCTTAAATACCGCAGCAGAGTGCTTAAATAATGCAGCAGAGTCCTTAAATAATGCAGCAGAGTTATTAAATAATGCAGCAGAGTCCTTAAATAATACAGCAAATTCCTTAAATAATGCAGCAGAGTCCTTAAATAATGCAACAAAGTCCCTAAATAATGTAGCAGAGTCCTTAAATAATGAAGCAGAGTCCTTAAATAATGCAGCAAATTCCTTAAATAATGTAGCAGAGTCCTTAAAAAATGCAACAAAATCCTTAAATAATGCAGCAGAATCCTTAAATAATGCAGAAAAGTCCTTAAATAATGCAGCAGAGTCCTTAAATACTGAAGCAGAGTCCTTAAATAATGCAACAAAGGCCTTAAATAATGCAGCAGAGTCCTTAAGTAATGCAACAGAGTTCTAAAATGCTTCAGCAGAGTCCTTAAATAATGCAGCAGAGTCCTTAAATAATGCAACAAAGTCTTTAAATAATGCAGCAGAGTCCTTAATTACTGAAGCAGAGTCCTTAAATATTGCAGCAAAGTACTTAAATAATGCAGCAGAGTCCTTAAATAATGCAACAAAGTCCTTAAATAATGAAGCAGAGTCCTTAAATAATGCAACAAAGTCCTTAAATAATGAAGCAGAATCCTTAAATAATGCAACAAAGTCCTTAAGTAATAATGCAGAGTCCTTAAATACCGCAGCAGAGTCATTAAATAATGCAGCAAAGTCCTTAAATAATGCAGCAGAGTCCTTAAATACCGCAGCAGAGTGCTTAAATAATGCAGCAGAGTCCTTAAATAATGCAGCAGAGTTATTAAATAATGCAGCAGAGTCCTTAAATAATGCGGCAAATTCCTTAAATAATGCAGCAGAGTCCTTAAATAATGCAACAAAGTCCATAAATAATGCAGCAGAGTCATTAAATAATGCAGCAAAGTCCATAAATAATGCAGCATAGTCCTTAAATATGGAGCAAATTCCTTAAATACTGCAGCAGAGTCCTTAAATAATGCAACAAAGTTCTAAAATAATGCAGCATAGTCCTCAAAAGCTTCAGAAGAGTCATTAAATAATGCAGCAGAGTCCTTAAATAATGTAGCAAATTCATTAAATAATGCAGCAGAGACCTTAAATAATGCAACAAAGTCCTTAAATAATGCAGCCGAGTCCTTACATAATGCAACAAATTCCTTAAATAATGCAGCAGAGTCCTTAAATACCGCAGCCGATTACTTAAATAATTCAGCAATGTCCTTAAATAATGCAGCAGAGTTCTTAAGTGCCACAGCAGAGTCCTTAAATACCGCAGCGGAGTGCTTAAATAATGCAGCAGAGTCCTTAAATAATGCAGCACCGTCCTTAAATAATACAACAAAGTCTTTAAATAATGCAGCAGAGTCCTTAAATACTGAAGCAGAGTCCTTAAATATTGCAGCAAAGTACTTAAATAATGCAGCAGAGTCCTTAAATAATGCAACAAAGTCCTTAAATAATGAAGCAGAATCCTTAAATAATGCAGCAAAGTCCTTAAATAATGCAGCAGAGTCCTTAAATACCGGAGCAGAGTGCTTAAATCATGCAGCAGGGTCCTTAAATGATGCAGCAGAGTTATTAAATAATGCAGCAGAGTCCTTAAATAATGCAGCAAATTCCTTAAATATTGCAGCAGAGTCCTTAAATAATGCAACAAAGTCCCTAAAAAATGCAGCAGAGTCCTTAAATAATGAAGCAAATTCCTTAAATAATGTAGCAGAGTCCTTAAATAATGCAACAAAGTCCTTAAATAATGAAGCAGAATTCTTAAATAATGCAACAAAGTCCTTAAGTAATAATGCAGAGTCCTTAAATACAGCAGCAGTCATTAAATAATGCAGCAAAGTCCTTAAATAATGCAGCAGAATCCTTAAATACCGCAGCAGAGTGCTTAAATAATGCAGCAGAGTCCTTAAATAATGCAGCAGAGTTATTAAATAATACAGCAGAGTCCTTAAATAATACAGCAAATTCCTTAAATAATGCAGCAGAGTCCTTAAATAATGCAACAAAGTCCCTAAATAATGCAGCAGAGTCCTTAAATAATGAAGCAGAGTCCTTAAATAATGCAGCAAATTCCTTAAATAATGTAGCAGAGTCCTTAAAAAATGCAACAAAATCCTTAAATAATGCAGCAGAATCCTTAAATAATGCAGCAAAGTCCTTAAATAATGCAGCAGAGTCCTTAAATACTGAAGCAGAGTCCTTAAATAATGCAACAAAGGCCTTAAATAAAGCAGCAGAGTCCTTAAGTAATGCATCAGAGTTCTAAAATGCTTCAGCAGAGTCCTTAAATAATGCAGCAGAGTCCTTAAATAATGCAACAAAGTCTTTAAATAATGCAGCAGAGTCCTTAAATACTGAAGCAGAGTCCTTAAATATTGCAGCAAAGTACTTAAATAATGCAGCAGAGTCCTTAAATAATGCAACAAAGTCCTTAAATAATGAAGCAGAGTCCTTAAATAATGCAACAAAGTCCTTAAATAATGAAGCAGAATCCTTAAATAATGCAACAAAGTCCTTAAGTAATAATGCAGAGTCCTTAAATACCGCAGCAGAGTCATTAAATAATGCAGCAAAGTCCTTAAATAATGCAGCAGAGTCCTTAAATACCGCAGCAGAGTGCTTAAATAATGCAGCAGAGTCCTTAAATAATGCAGCAGAGATATTAAATAATGCAGCAGAGTCCTTAAATAATGCGGCAAATTCCTTAAATAATGCAGCAGAGTCCTTAAATAATGCAACAAAGTCCATAAATAATGCAGCAGAGTCATTAAATAATGCAGCAAAGTCCATAAATAATGCAGCAGAGTCCTTAAATATGGAGCAAATTCCTTAAATACTGCAGCAGAGTCCTTAAATAATGCAACAAAGTTCTAAAATAATGCAGCAGAGTCCTCAAAAGCTTCAGAAGAGTCATTAAATAATGCAGCAGAGTCCTTAAATAATGTAGCAAATTCATTAAATAATGCAGCAGAGACCTTAAATAATGCAACAAAGTCCTTAAATAATGCAGCCGAGTCCTTACAAAATGCAACAAATTCCTTAAATAATGCAGCAGAGTCCTTAAATACCGCAGCCGATTACTAAAATATTTCAGCAAAGCCCTTAAATAATGCAGCAGAGTTCTTAAGTGCCACAGCAGAGTCCTTAAATACCGCAGCGGAGTGCTTAAATAATGCAGCAGAGTCCTTAAATAATGCAGCACCGTCCTTAAATAATGCAACAAAGTATTTAAATAATGCAGCAGAGTCCTTAAATACTGAAGCAGAGTCCTTAAATATTGCAGCAAAGTACTTAAATAATGCAGCAGAGTCCTTAAATAATGCAACAAAGTCCTTAAATAATGAAGCAGAATCCTTAAATAATGCAACAAAGTCCTTAAGTAATAATGCAGAGTCCTTAAATACCGCAGCAGAGTCATTAAATAATGCAGCAAAGTCCTTAAATAATGCAGCAGAGTCCTTAAATACCGGAGCAGAGTGCTTAAATGATGCAGCAGGGTCCTTAAATAATGCAGCAGAGTTATTAAATAATGCAGCAGAGTCCTTAAATAATACAGCAAATTCCTTAAATAATGCAGCAGAGTCCTTAAATAATGCAACAGAGTCCCTAAATAATGCAGCAGAGTCCTTAAATAATGAAGCAGAGTCCTTAAATAATGCAGCAAATTCCTTAAATAATGTAGCAGAGTCCTTAAAAATGCAACAAAATCCTTAAATAATGCAGCAGAATCCTTAAATAATGCAACAAAGTCTTTAAATAATGCAGCAGAGTCCTTAAATAATACAGCAAATTCCTTAAATAATGCAGCAGAGTCCTTAAATAATGCAACAGAGTCCCTAAATAATGCAGCAGAGTCCTTAAATAATGAAGCAGAGTCCTTAAATAATGCAGCAAATTCCTTAAATAATGTAGCAGAGTCCTTAAAAATGCAACAAAATCCTTAAATAATGCAGCAGAATCCTTAAATAATGCAACAAAGTCTTTAAATAATGCAGCAGAGTCCTTAAATACTGAAGCAGAGTCCTTAAATATTGCAGCAAAGTACTTAAATAATGCAGCAGAGTCCTTAAATAATGCAACAAAGTCCTTAAATAATGAAGCAGAGTCCTTAAATAATGCAACAAAGTCCTTAAATAATGAAGCAGAATCCTTAAATAATGCAACAAAGTCCTTAAGTAATAATGCAGAGTCCTTAAATACCGCAGCAGAGTCATTAAATAATGCAGCAAAGTCCTTAAATAATGCAGCAGAGTCCTTAAATACCGCAGCAGAGTGCTTAAATAATGCAGCAGAGTCCTTAAATAATGCAGCAGAGTTATTAAATAATGCAGCAGAGTCCTTAAATAATGCAGCAAATTCCTTAAATAATGCAGCAGAGTCCTTAAATAATGCAACAAAGTCCATAAATAATGCAGCAGAGTCATTAAATAATGCAGCAAAGTCCATAAATAATGCAGCAGAGTCCTTAAATATGGAGCAAATTCCTTAAATACTGCAGCAGAGTCCTTAAATAATGCAACAAAGTTCTAAAATAATGCAGCAGAGTCCTCAAAAGCTTCAGAAGAGTCATTAAATAATGCAGCAGAGTCCTTAAATAATGTAGCAAATTCATTAAATAATGCAGCAGAGACCTTAAATAATGCAACAAAGTCCTTAAATAATGCAGCCGAGTCCTTACATAATGCAACAAATTCCTTAAATAATGCAGCAGAGTCCTTAAATACCGCAGCCGATTACTTAAATAATTCAGCAAAGTCCTTAAATAATGCAGCAGAGTCCTTAAATACCGCAGCAGAGTGCTTAAATAATGCAGCAGAGTCCTTAAATAATGCAGCAGAGTTATTAAATAATGCAGCAGAGTCCTTAAATAATACAGCAAATTCCTTAAATAATGCAGCAGAGTCCTTAAATAATGCAACAAAGTCCCTAAATAATGCAGCAGAGTCCTTACATAATGAAGCAGAGTCCTTAAATAATGCAGCAAATTCCTTAAATAATGTAGCAGAGTCCTTAAAAATGCAACAAAATCCTTAAATAATGCAGCAGAATCCTTAAATAATGCAGCAAAGTCCTTAAATAATGCAGCAGAGTCCTTAAATACTGAAGCAGAGTCCTTAAATAATGCAACAAAGGCCTTAAATAAAGCAGCAGAGTCCTTAAGTAATGCAACAGAGTTCTAAAATGCTTCAGCAGAGTCCTTAAATAATGCAGCAGAGTCCTTAAATAATGCAACAAAGTCTTTAAATAATGCAGCAGAGTCCTTAAATACTGAAGCAGAGTCCTTAAATATTGCAGCAAAGTACTTAAATAATGCAGCAGAGTACTTAAATAATGCAACAAAGTCCTTAAATAATGAAGCAGAGTCCTTAAATAATGCAACAAAGTCCTTAAATAATGAAGCAGAATCCTTAAATAATGCAACAAAGTCCTTAAGTAATAATGCAGAGTCCTTAAATACCGCAGCAGAGTCATTAAATAATGCAGCAAAGTCCTTAAATAATGCAGCAGAGTCCTTAAATACCGCAGCAGAGTGCTTAAATAATGCAGCACCGTCCTTAAATAATGCAACAAAGTCTTTAAATAATGCAGCAGAGTCCTTAAATAATGCAACAAAGTCCTTAAATAATGAAGCAGAATCCTTAAATAATGCAACAAAGTCCTTAAGTAATAATGCAGAGCCCTTAAATACAGCAGCAGAGTAATTAAATAATGAAGCAAAGTCCTTAAATAATGCAGCAGAGTTATTAAATAATGCAGCAGAGTCCTTAAATAATGTGGCAAATTCCTTAAATAATGCAGCAGAGTCCTTAAATAATGCAACAAAGTCCATAAATAATGCAGCAGAGTCATTAAATAATGCAGCAAAGTCCATAAATAATGCAGCAGAGTCCTTAAATATGGAGCAAATTCCTAAAATACTGCAGCAGAGTCCTTAAATAATGCAACAAAGTTCTAAAATAATGCAGCAGAGTCCTCAAAAGCTTCAGAAGAGTCATTAAATAATGCAGCAGAGTCCTTAAATAATGTAGCAAATTCATTAAATAATGCAGCAGAGACCTTAAATAATGCAACAAAGTCCTTAAATAATGCAGCCGAGTCCTTACATAATGCAACAAATTCCTTAAATAATGCAGCAGAGTCCTTAAATACCGCAGCCGATTACTTAAATAATTCAGCAATGTCCTTAAATAATGCAGCAGAGTTCTTAAGTGCCACAGCAGAGTCCTTAAATACCGCAGCGGAGTGCTTAAATAATGCAGCAGAGTCCTTAAATAATGCAGCACCGTCCTTAAATAATGCAACAAAGTCTTTAAATAATGCAGCAGAGTCCTTAAATACTGAAGCAGAGTCCTTAGATATTGCAGCAAAGTACTTAAATAATGCAGCAGAGTCCTTAAATAATGCAACAAAGTCCTTAAATAATGAAGCAGAATCCTTAAATAATGCAACAAAGTCCTTAAGTAATAATGCAGAGTCCTTAAATACCGCAGCAGAGTCATTAAATAATGCAGCAAAGTCCTTAAATAATGCAGCAGAGTCCTTAAATACCGGAGCAGAGTGCTTAAATCATGCAGCAGGGTCCTTAAATGATGCAGCAGAGTTATTAAATAATGCAGCAGAGTCCTTAAATAATGCAGCAAATTCCTTAAATATTGCAGAAGAGTCCTTAAATAATGCAACAAAGTCCCTAAAAAATGCAGCAGAGTCCTTAAATAATGAAGCAAATTCCTTAAATAATGTAGCAGAGTCCTTAAATAATGCAACAAAGTCCTTAAATAATGAAGCAGAATTCTTAAATAATGCAACAAAGTCCTTAAGTAATAATGCAGAGTCCTTAAATACAGCAGCAGTCATTAAATAATGCAGCAAAGTCCTTAAATAATGCAGCAGAATCCTTAAATACCGCAGCAGAGTGCTTAAATAATGCAGCAGAGTCCTTAAATAATGCAGCAGAGTTATTAAATAATACAGCAGAGTCCTTAAATAATACAGCAAATTCCTTAAATAATGCAGCAGAGTCCTTAAATAATGCAACAAAGTCCCTAAATAATGCAGCAGAGTCCTTAAATAATGAAGCAGAGTCCTTAAATAATGCAGCAAATTCCTTAAATAATGTAGCAGAGTCCTTAAAAAATGCAACAAAATCCTTAAATAATGCAGCAGAATCCTTAAATAATGCAGCAAAGTCCTTAAATAATGCAGCAGAGTCCTTAAATACTGAAGCAGAGTCCTTAAATAATGCAACAAAGGCCTTAAATAAAGCAGCAGAGTCCTTAAGTAATGCAACAGAGTTCTAAAATGCTTCAGCAGAGTCCTTAAATAATGCAGCAGAGTCCTTAAATAATGCAACAAAGTCTTTAAATAATGCAGCAGAGTCCATAAATACTGAAGCAGAGTCCTTAAATATTGCAGCAAAGTACTTAAATAATGCAGCAGAGTCCTTAAATAATGCAACAAAGTCCTTAAATAATGAAGCAGAGTCCTTAAATAATGCAACAAAGTCCTTAAATAATGAAGCAGAATCCTTAAATAATGCAACAAAGTCCTTAAGTAATAATGCAGAGTCCTTAAATACCGCAGCAGAGTCATTAAATAATGCAGCAAAGTCCTTAAATAATGCAGCAGAGTCCTTAAATACCGCAGCAGAGTGCTTAAATAATGCAGCAGAGTCCTTAAATAATGCAGCAGAGTTATTAAATAATGCAGCAGAGTCCTTAAATAATGCGGCAAATTCCTTAAATAATGCAGCAGAGTCCTTAAATAATGCAACAAAGTCCATAAATAATGCAGCAGAGTCATTAAATAATGCAGCAAAGTCCATAAATAATGCAGCAGAGTCCTTAAATATGGAGCAAATTCCTTAAATACTGCAGCAGAGTCCTTAAATAATGCAACAAAGTTCTAAAATAATGCAGCAGAGTCCTCAAAAGCTTCAGAAGAGTCATTAAATAATGCAGCAGAGTCCTTAAATAATGTAGCAAATTCATTAAATAATGCAGCAGAGACCTTAAATAATGCAACAAAGTCCTTAAATAATGCAGCCGAGTCCTTACAAAATGCAACAAATTCCTTAAATAATGCAGCAGAGTCCTTAAATACCGCAGCCGATTACTTAAATAATTCAGCAAAGCCCTTAAATAATGCAGCAGAGTTCTTAAGTGCCACAGCAGAGTCCTTAAATACCGCAGCGGAGTGCTTAAATAATGCAGCAGAGTCCTTAAATAATGCAACAAAGTCTTTAAATAATGCAGCAGAGTCCTTAAATACTGAAGCAGAGTCCTTAAATATTGCAGCAAAGTACTTAAATAATGCAGCAGAGTCCTTAAATAATGCAACAAAGTCCTTAAATAATGAAGCAGAATCCTTAAATAATGCAACAAAGTCCTTAAGTAATAATGCAGAGTCCTTAAATACCGCAGCAGAGTCATTAAATAATGCAGCAAAGTCCTTAAATAATGCAGCAGAGTCCTTAAATACCGGAGCAGAGTGCTTAAATGATGCAGCAGGGTCCTTAAATAATGCAGCAGAGTTATTAAATAATGCAGCAGAGTCCTTAAATAATGCAGCAAATTCCTTAAATAATGCAGCAGAGTCCTTAAATAATGCAACAAAGTCCCTAAAAAATGCAGCAGAGTCCTTAAATAATGAAGCAAATTCCTTAAATAATGTAGCAGAGTCCTTAAATAACGCAACAAAGTCCTTAAATAATGAAGCAGAATCCTTAAATAATGCAACAAAGTCCTTAAGTAATAATGCAGAGTTCTTAAATACAGCAGCAGAGTCATTAAATAATGCAGCAAAGTCCTTAAATAATGCAGCAGAGTCCTTAAATACCGCAGCAGAGTGCTTAAATAATGCAGCAGAGTCCTTAAATAATGCAGCAGAGTTAGTAAATAATGCAGCAGAGTCCTTAAATAATACAGCAAATTCCTTAAATAATGCAGCAGAGTCCTTAAATAATGCAACAGAGTCCCTAAATAATGCAGCAGAGTCCTTAAATAATGAAGCAGAGTCCTTAAATAATGCAGCAAATTCCTTAAATAATGTAGCAGAGTCCTTAAAAATGCAACAAAATCCTTAAATAATGCAGCAGAATCCTTAAATAATGCAACAAAGTCTTTAAATAATGCAGCAGAGTCCTTAAATACTGAAGCAGAGTCCTTAAATATTGCAGCAAAGTACTTAAATAATGTAGCAGAGTCCTTAAATAATGCAACAAAGTCCTTAAATAATGAAGCAGAGTCCTTAAATAATGCAACAAAGTCCTTAAATAATGAAGCAGAATCCTTAAATAATGCAACAAAGTCCTTAAGTAATAATGCAGAGTCCTTAAATACCGCAGCAGAGTCATTAAATAATGCAGCAAAGTCCTTAAATAATGCAGCAGAGTCCTTAAATACCGCAGCAGAGTGCTTAAATAATGCAGCAGAGTCCTTAAATAATGCAGCACCGTCCTTAAATAATGCAACAAAGTCTTTAAATAATGCAGCAGAGTCCTTAAATACTGAAGCAGAGTCCTTAAATATTGCAGCAAAGTACTTAAATATTGCAGCAGAGTCCTTAAATAATGCAACAAAGTCCCTAAAAAATGCAGCAGAGTCCTTAAATAATGAAGCAAATTCCTTAAATAATGTAGCAGAGTCCTTAAATAATGCAACAAAGTCCTTAAATAATGAAGCAGAATTCTTAAATAATGCAACAAAGTCCTTAAGTAATAATGCAGAGTCCTTAAATACAGCAGCAGTCATTAAATAATGCAGCAAAGTCCTTAAATAATGCAGCAGAATCCTTAAATACCGCAGCAGAGTGCTTAAATAATGCAGCAGAGTCCTTAAATAATGCAGCAGAGTTATTAAATAATGCAGCAGAGTCCTTAAATAATACAGCAAATTCCTTAAATAATGCAGCAGAGTCCTTAAATAATGCAACAAAGTCCCTAAATAATGTAGCAGAGTCCTTAAATAATGAAGCAGAGTCCTTAAATAATGCAGCAAATTCCTTAAATAATGTAGCAGAGTCCTTAAAAAATGCAACAAAATCCTTAAATAATGCAGCAGAATCCTTAAATAATGCAGAAAAGTCCTTAAA
Source organism: Phyllobates terribilis (assembly GCF_046119375.1). Classification (NCBI taxonomy): domain Eukaryota; kingdom Metazoa; phylum Chordata; class Amphibia; order Anura; family Dendrobatidae; genus Phyllobates; species Phyllobates terribilis. The sequence goes on along the minus strand of NW_027362840.1, from coordinate 2,925,249 downwards.
TAATGCAGCAGAGTCCTTAAATACTGAAGCAGAGTCCTTAAATAATGCAACAAAGGCCTTAAATAATGCAGCAGAGTCCTTAAGTAATGCAACAGAGTTCTAAAATGCTTCAGCAGAGTCCTTAAATAATGCAGCAGAGTCCTTAAATAATGCAACAAAGTCTTTAAATAATGCAGCAGAGTCCTTAATTACTGAAGCAGAGTCCTTAAATATTGCAGCAAAGTACTTAAATAATGCAGCAGAGTCCTTAAATAATGCAACAAAGTCCTTAAATAATGAAGCAGAGTCCTTAAATAATGCAACAAAGTCCTTAAATAATGAAGCAGAATCCTTAAATAATGCAACAAAGTCCTTAAGTAATAATGCAGAGTCCTTAAATACCGCAGCAGAGTCATTAAATAATGCAGCAAAGTCCTTAAATAATGCAGCAGAGTCCTTAAATACCGCAGCAGAGTGCTTAAATAATGCAGCAGAGTCCTTAAATAATGCAGCAGAGTTATTAAATAATGCAGCAGAGTCCTTAAATAATGCGGCAAATTCCTTAAATAATGCAGCAGAGTCCTTAAATAATGCAACAAAGTCCATAAATAATGCAGCAGAGTCATTAAATAATGCAGCAAAGTCCATAAATAATGCAGCATAGTCCTTAAATATGGAGCAAATTCCTTAAATACTGCAGCAGAGTCCTTAAATAATGCAACAAAGTTCTAAAATAATGCAGCATAGTCCTCAAAAGCTTCAGAAGAGTCATTAAATAATGCAGCAGAGTCCTTAAATAATGTAGCAAATTCATTAAATAATGCAGCAGAGACCTTAAATAATGCAACAAAGTCCTTAAATAATGCAGCCGAGTCCTTACATAATGCAACAAATTCCTTAAATAATGCAGCAGAGTCCTTAAATACCGCAGCCGATTACTTAAATAATTCAGCAATGTCCTTAAATAATGCAGCAGAGTTCTTAAGTGCCACAGCAGAGTCCTTAAATACCGCAGCGGAGTGCTTAAATAATGCAGCAGAGTCCTTAAATAATGCAGCACCGTCCTTAAATAATACAACAAAGTCTTTAAATAATGCAGCAGAGTCCTTAAATACTGAAGCAGAGTCCTTAAATATTGCAGCAAAGTACTTAAATAATGCAGCAGAGTCCTTAAATAATGCAACAAAGTCCTTAAATAATGAAGCAGAATCCTTAAATAATGCAGCAAAGTCCTTAAATAATGCAGCAGAGTCCTTAAATACCGGAGCAGAGTGCTTAAATCATGCAGCAGGGTCCTTAAATGATGCAGCAGAGTTATTAAATAATGCAGCAGAGTCCTTAAATAATGCAGCAAATTCCTTAAATATTGCAGCAGAGTCCTTAAATAATGCAACAAAGTCCCTAAAAAATGCAGCAGAGTCCTTAAATAATGAAGCAAATTCCTTAAATAATGTAGCAGAGTCCTTAAATAATGCAACAAAGTCCTTAAATAATGAAGCAGAATTCTTAAATAATGCAACAAAGTCCTTAAGTAATAATGCAGAGTCCTTAAATACAGCAGCAGTCATTAAATAATGCAGCAAAGTCCTTAAATAATGCAGCAGAATCCTTAAATACCGCAGCAGAGTGCTTAAATAATGCAGCAGAGTCCTTAAATAATGCAGCAGAGTTATTAAATAATACAGCAGAGTCCTTAAATAATACAGCAAATTCCTTAAATAATGCAGCAGAGTCCTTAAATAATGCAACAAAGTCCCTAAATAATGCAGCAGAGTCCTTAAATAATGAAGCAGAGTCCTTAAATAATGCAGCAAATTCCTTAAATAATGTAGCAGAGTCCTTAAAAAATGCAACAAAATCCTTAAATAATGCAGCAGAATCCTTAAATAATGCAGCAAAGTCCTTAAATAATGCAGCAGAGTCCTTAAATACTGAAGCAGAGTCCTTAAATAATGCAACAAAGGCCTTAAATAAAGCAGCAGAGTCCTTAAGTAATGCATCAGAGTTCTAAAATGCTTCAGCAGAGTCCTTAAATAATGCAGCAGAGTCCTTAAATAATGCAACAAAGTCTTTAAATAATGCAGCAGAGTCCTTAAATACTGAAGCAGAGTCCTTAAATATTGCAGCAAAGTACTTAAATAATGCAGCAGAGTCCTTAAATAATGCAACAAAGTCCTTAAATAATGAAGCAGAGTCCTTAAATAATGCAACAAAGTCCTTAAATAATGAAGCAGAATCCTTAAATAATGCAACAAAGTCCTTAAGTAATAATGCAGAGTCCTTAAATACCGCAGCAGAGTCATTAAATAATGCAGCAAAGTCCTTAAATAATGCAGCAGAGTCCTTAAATACCGCAGCAGAGTGCTTAAATAATGCAGCAGAGTCCTTAAATAATGCAGCAGAGATATTAAATAATGCAGCAGAGTCCTTAAATAATGCGGCAAATTCCTTAAATAATGCAGCAGAGTCCTTAAATAATGCAACAAAGTCCATAAATAATGCAGCAGAGTCATTAAATAATGCAGCAAAGTCCATAAATAATGCAGCAGAGTCCTTAAATATGGAGCAAATTCCTTAAATACTGCAGCAGAGTCCTTAAATAATGCAACAAAGTTCTAAAATAATGCAGCAGAGTCCTCAAAAGCTTCAGAAGAGTCATTAAATAATGCAGCAGAGTCCTTAAATAATGTAGCAAATTCATTAAATAATGCAGCAGAGACCTTAAATAATGCAACAAAGTCCTTAAATAATGCAGCCGAGTCCTTACAAAATGCAACAAATTCCTTAAATAATGCAGCAGAGTCCTTAAATACCGCAGCCGATTACTAAAATATTTCAGCAAAGCCCTTAAATAATGCAGCAGAGTTCTTAAGTGCCACAGCAGAGTCCTTAAATACCGCAGCGGAGTGCTTAAATAATGCAGCAGAGTCCTTAAATAATGCAGCACCGTCCTTAAATAATGCAACAAAGTATTTAAATAATGCAGCAGAGTCCTTAAATACTGAAGCAGAGTCCTTAAATATTGCAGCAAAGTACTTAAATAATGCAGCAGAGTCCTTAAATAATGCAACAAAGTCCTTAAATAATGAAGCAGAATCCTTAAATAATGCAACAAAGTCCTTAAGTAATAATGCAGAGTCCTTAAATACCGCAGCAGAGTCATTAAATAATGCAGCAAAGTCCTTAAATAATGCAGCAGAGTCCTTAAATACCGGAGCAGAGTGCTTAAATGATGCAGCAGGGTCCTTAAATAATGCAGCAGAGTTATTAAATAATGCAGCAGAGTCCTTAAATAATACAGCAAATTCCTTAAATAATGCAGCAGAGTCCTTAAATAATGCAACAGAGTCCCTAAATAATGCAGCAGAGTCCTTAAATAATGAAGCAGAGTCCTTAAATAATGCAGCAAATTCCTTAAATAATGTAGCAGAGTCCTTAAAAATGCAACAAAATCCTTAAATAATGCAGCAGAATCCTTAAATAATGCAACAAAGTCTTTAAATAATGCAGCAGAGTCCTTAAATAATACAGCAAATTCCTTAAATAATGCAGCAGAGTCCTTAAATAATGCAACAGAGTCCCTAAATAATGCAGCAGAGTCCTTAAATAATGAAGCAGAGTCCTTAAATAATGCAGCAAATTCCTTAAATAATGTAGCAGAGTCCTTAAAAATGCAACAAAATCCTTAAATAATGCAGCAGAATCCTTAAATAATGCAACAAAGTCTTTAAATAATGCAGCAGAGTCCTTAAATACTGAAGCAGAGTCCTTAAATATTGCAGCAAAGTACTTAAATAATGCAGCAGAGTCCTTAAATAATGCAACAAAGTCCTTAAATAATGAAGCAGAGTCCTTAAATAATGCAACAAAGTCCTTAAATAATGAAGCAGAATCCTTAAATAATGCAACAAAGTCCTTAAGTAATAATGCAGAGTCCTTAAATACCGCAGCAGAGTCATTAAATAATGCAGCAAAGTCCTTAAATAATGCAGCAGAGTCCTTAAATACCGCAGCAGAGTGCTTAAATAATGCAGCAGAGTCCTTAAATAATGCAGCAGAGTTATTAAATAATGCAGCAGAGTCCTTAAATAATGCAGCAAATTCCTTAAATAATGCAGCAGAGTCCTTAAATAATGCAACAAAGTCCATAAATAATGCAGCAGAGTCATTAAATAATGCAGCAAAGTCCATAAATAATGCAGCAGAGTCCTTAAATATGGAGCAAATTCCTTAAATACTGCAGCAGAGTCCTTAAATAATGCAACAAAGTTCTAAAATAATGCAGCAGAGTCCTCAAAAGCTTCAGAAGAGTCATTAAATAATGCAGCAGAGTCCTTAAATAATGTAGCAAATTCATTAAATAATGCAGCAGAGACCTTAAATAATGCAACAAAGTCCTTAAATAATGCAGCCGAGTCCTTACATAATGCAACAAATTCCTTAAATAATGCAGCAGAGTCCTTAAATACCGCAGCCGATTACTTAAATAATTCAGCAAAGTCCTTAAATAATGCAGCAGAGTCCTTAAATACCGCAGCAGAGTGCTTAAATAATGCAGCAGAGTCCTTAAATAATGCAGCAGAGTTATTAAATAATGCAGCAGAGTCCTTAAATAATACAGCAAATTCCTTAAATAATGCAGCAGAGTCCTTAAATAATGCAACAAAGTCCCTAAATAATGCAGCAGAGTCCTTACATAATGAAGCAGAGTCCTTAAATAATGCAGCAAATTCCTTAAATAATGTAGCAGAGTCCTTAAAAATGCAACAAAATCCTTAAATAATGCAGCAGAATCCTTAAATAATGCAGCAAAGTCCTTAAATAATGCAGCAGAGTCCTTAAATACTGAAGCAGAGTCCTTAAATAATGCAACAAAGGCCTTAAATAAAGCAGCAGAGTCCTTAAGTAATGCAACAGAGTTCTAAAATGCTTCAGCAGAGTCCTTAAATAATGCAGCAGAGTCCTTAAATAATGCAACAAAGTCTTTAAATAATGCAGCAGAGTCCTTAAATACTGAAGCAGAGTCCTTAAATATTGCAGCAAAGTACTTAAATAATGCAGCAGAGTACTTAAATAATGCAACAAAGTCCTTAAATAATGAAGCAGAGTCCTTAAATAATGCAACAAAGTCCTTAAATAATGAAGCAGAATCCTTAAATAATGCAACAAAGTCCTTAAGTAATAATGCAGAGTCCTTAAATACCGCAGCAGAGTCATTAAATAATGCAGCAAAGTCCTTAAATAATGCAGCAGAGTCCTTAAATACCGCAGCAGAGTGCTTAAATAATGCAGCACCGTCCTTAAATAATGCAACAAAGTCTTTAAATAATGCAGCAGAGTCCTTAAATAATGCAACAAAGTCCTTAAATAATGAAGCAGAATCCTTAAATAATGCAACAAAGTCCTTAAGTAATAATGCAGAGCCCTTAAATACAGCAGCAGAGTAATTAAATAATGAAGCAAAGTCCTTAAATAATGCAGCAGAGTTATTAAATAATGCAGCAGAGTCCTTAAATAATGTGGCAAATTCCTTAAATAATGCAGCAGAGTCCTTAAATAATGCAACAAAGTCCATAAATAATGCAGCAGAGTCATTAAATAATGCAGCAAAGTCCATAAATAATGCAGCAGAGTCCTTAAATATGGAGCAAATTCCTAAAATACTGCAGCAGAGTCCTTAAATAATGCAACAAAGTTCTAAAATAATGCAGCAGAGTCCTCAAAAGCTTCAGAAGAGTCATTAAATAATGCAGCAGAGTCCTTAAATAATGTAGCAAATTCATTAAATAATGCAGCAGAGACCTTAAATAATGCAACAAAGTCCTTAAATAATGCAGCCGAGTCCTTACATAATGCAACAAATTCCTTAAATAATGCAGCAGAGTCCTTAAATACCGCAGCCGATTACTTAAATAATTCAGCAAAGTCCTTAAATAATGCAGCAGAGTTCTTAAGTGCCACAGCAGAGTCCTTAAATACCGCAGCGGAGTGCTTAAATAATGCAGCAGAGTCCTTAAATAATGCAGCACCGTCCTTAAATAATGCAACAAAGTCTTTAAATAATGCAGCAGAGTCCTTAAATACTGAAGCAGAGTCCTTAAATATTGCAGCAAAGTACTTAAATAATGCAGCAGAGTCCTTAAATAATGCAACAAAGTCCTTAAATAACGAAGCAGAATACTTAAATAATGCAACAAAGTCCTTAAGTAATAATGCAGAGTCCTTAAATACCGCAGCAGAGTCATTAAATAATGCAGCAAAGTCCTTAAATAATGCAGCAGAGTCCTTAAATACCGGAGCAGAGTGCTTAAATGATGCAGCAGGGTCCTTAAATAATGCAGCAGAGTTATTAAATAATGCAGCAGAGTCCTTAAATAATGCAGCAAATTCCTTAAATAATGCAGCAGAGTCCTTAAATAATGCAACAAAGTCCCTAAAAAATGCAGCAGAGTCCTTAAATAATGAAGCAAATTCCTTAAATAATGTAGCAGAGTCCTTAAATAATGCAACAAAGTCCTTAAATAATGAAGCAGAATCCTTAAATAATGCAACAAAGTCCTTAAGTAATAATGCAGAGTCCTTAAATACAGCAGCAGAGTCATTAAATAATGCAGCAAAGTCCTTAAATAATGCAGCAGAGTCCTTAAATACCGCAGCAGAGTGCTTAAATAATGCAGCAGAGTCCTTAAATAATGCAGCAGAGTTATTAAATAATGCAGCAGAGTCCTTAAATAATACAGCAAATTCCTTAAATAATGCAGCAGAGTCCTTAAATAATGCAACAAAGTCCCTAAATAATGCAGCAGAGTCCTTAAATAATGAAGCAGAGTCCTTAAATAATGCAGCAAATTCCTTAAATAATGTAGCAGAGTCCTTAAAAATGCAACAAAATCCTTAAATAATGCAGCAGAATCCTTAAATAATGCAGCAAAGTCCTTAAATAATGCAGCAGAGTCCTTAAATACTGAAGCAGAGTCCTTAAATAATGCAACAAAGGCCTTAAATAAAGCAGCAGAGTCCTTAAGTAATGCAACAGAGTTCTAAAATGCTTCAGCAGAGTCCTTAAATAATGCAGCAGAGTCCTTAAATAATGCAACAAAGTCTTTAAATAATGCAGCAGAGTCCTTAAATACTGAAGCAGAGTCCTTAAATATTGCAGCAAAGTACTTAAATAATGCAGCAGAGTACTTAAATAATGCAACAAAGTCCTTAAATAATGAAGCAGAGTCCTTAAATAATGCAACAAAGTCCTTAAATAATGAAGCAGAATCCTTAAATAATGCAACAAAGTCCTTAAGTAATAATGCAGAGTCCTTAAATACCGCAGCAGAGTCATTAAATAATGCAGCAAAGTCCTTAAATAATGCAGCAGAGTCCTTAAATACCGCAGCAGAGTGCTTAAATAATGCAGCACCGTCCTTAAATAATGCAACAAAGTCTTTAAATAATGCAGCAGAGTCCTTAAATAATGCAACAAAGTCCTTAAATAATGAAGCAGAATCCTTAAATAATGCAACAAAGTCCTTAAGTAATAATGCAGAGCCCTTAAATACAGCAGCAGAGTAATTAAATAATGAAGCAAAGTCCTTAAATAATGCAGCAGAGTCCTTAAATACCGCAGCAGAGTGCTTAAATAATGCAGCAGAGTCCTTAAATAATGCAGCAGAGTTATTAAATAATGCAGCAGAGTCCTTAAATAAAGCAGCAAATTCCTTAAATAATGCAGCAGAGTCCTTAAATAATGCAACAAAGTCCCTAAATAATGTAGCAGAGTCCTTAAATAATGAAGCAGAGTCCTTAAATAATGCAGCAAATTCCTTAAATAATGTAGCAGAGTCCTTAAAAAATGCAACAAAATCCTTAAATAATGCAGCAGAATCCTTAAATAATGCAGCAAAGTCCTTAAATAATGCAGCAGAGTCCTTAAATACTGAAGCAGAGTCCTTAAATAATGCAACAAAGGCCTTAAATAATGCAGCAGAGTCCTTAAATAATGCAACAAAGTCCTTAAATAACGAAGCAGAATCCTTAAATAATGCAACAAAGTCCTTAAGTAATAATGCAGAGTCCTTAAATACCGCAGCAGAGTCATTAAATAATGCAGCAAAGTCCTTAAATAATGCAGCAGAGTCCTTAAATACCGGAGCAGAGTGCTTAAATGATGCAGCAGGGTCCTTAAATAATGCAGCAGAGTTATTAAATAATGCAGCAGAGTCCTTAAATAATACAGCAAATTCCTTAAATAATGCAGCAGAGTCCTTAAATAATGCAACAAAGTCCCTAAATAATGCAGCATAGTCCTTAAATAATGAAGCAGAGTCCTTAAATAATGCAGCAAATTCCTTAAATAATGTAGCAGAGTCCTTAAAAAATGCAACAAAATCCTTAAATAATGCAGCAGAATCCTTAAATACCGCAGCAGAGTGCTTAAATGATGCAGCAGGGTCCTTAAATAATGCAGCAGAGTTATTAAATAATGCAGCAGAGTCCTTAAATAATACAGCAAATTCCTTAAATAATGCAGCAGAGTCCTTAAATAATACAGCAAATTCCTTAAATAATGCAGCAGAGTCCTTAAATAATACAGCAAATTCCTTAAATAATGCAGCAGAGTCCTTAAATAATGCAACAAAGTCCTTAAATAATGAAGCAGAATCCTTAAATAATGCAACAAAGTCCTTAAGTAATAATGCAGAGTCCTTAAATACAGCAGCAGAGTCATTAAATAATGCAGCAAAGTACTTAAATAATGCAGCAGAATCCTTAAATACCGCAGCAGAGTGCTTAAATAATGCAGCAGAGTCCTTAAATAATGCAGCAGAGTTATTAAATAATGCAGCAGAGTCCTTAAATAATACAGCAAATTCCTTAAATAATGCAGCAGAGTCCTTAAATAATACAGCAAATTCCTTAAATAATGCAGCAGAGTCCTTAAATAATGCAACAAAGTCCCTAAATAATGCAGCAGAGTCCTTAAATAATGAAGCAGAGTCCTTAAATAATGCAGCAAATTCCTTAAATAATGTAGCAGAGTCCTTAAAAAATGCAACAAAATCCTTAAATAATGCAGCAGAATCCTTAAATAATGCAGCAAAGTCCTTAAATAATGCAGCAGAGTCCTTAAATACTGAAGCAGAGTCCTTAAATAATGCAACAAAGGCCTTAAATAAAGCAGCAGAGTCCTTAAGTAATGCAACAGAGTTCTAAAATGCTTCAGCAGAGTCCTTAAATAATGCAGCAGAGTCCTTAAATAATGCAACAAAGTCTTTAAATAATGCAGCAGAGTCCTTAAATACTGAAGCAGAGTCCTTAAATATTGCAACAAAGTACTTAAATAATGCAGCAGAGTCCTTAAATAATGCAACAAAGTCCTTAAATAATGAAGCAGAGTCCTTAAATAATGCAACAAAGTCCTTAAATAATGAAGCAGAATCCTTAAATAATGCAACAAAGTCCTTAAGTAATAATGCAGAGTCCTTAAATACCGCAGCAGAGTGCTTAAATAATGCAGCAGAGTCCTTAAATAATGCAGCAGAGTCCTTAAATACCGCAGCAGAGTGCTTAAATAATGCAGCAGAGTCCTTAAATAATGCAGCAGAGTTATTAAATAATGCAGCAGAGTCCTTAAATAATGTGGCAAATTCCTTAAATAATGCAGCAGAGTCCTTAAATAATGCAACAAAGTCCGTAAATAATGCAGCAGAGTCATTAAATAATGCAGCAAAGTCCATAAATATTGCAGCAGAGTCCTTAAATATGGAGCAAATTCCTTAAATACTGCAGCAGAGTCCTTAAATAATGCAACAAAGTTCTAAAATAATGCAGCAGAGTCCTCAAAAGCTTCAGAAGAGTCATTAAATAATGCAGCAGAGTCCTTAAATAATGTAGCAAATTCATTAAATAATGCAGCAGAGACCTTAAATAATGCAACAAAGTCCTTAAATAATGCAGCCGAGTCCTTACATAATGCAACAAATTCCTTAAATAATGCAGCAGAGTCCTTAAATACCGCAGCCGATTACTTAAATAATTCAGCAAAGTCCTTAAATAATGCAGCAGAGTTCTTAAGTGCCACAGCAGAGTCCTTAAATACCGCAGCGGAGTGCTTAAATAATGCAGCAGAGTCCTTAAATAATGCAGCACCGTCCTTAAATAATGCAACAAAGTCTTTAAATAATGCAGCAGAGTCCTTAAATACGGAAGCAGAGTCCTTAAATATTGCAGCAAAGTACTTAAATAATGCAGCAGAGTCCTTAAATAATGCAACAAAGTCCTTAAATAACGAAGCAGAATACTTAAATAATGCAACAAAGTCCTTAAGTAATAATGCAGAGTCCTTAAATACCGCAGCAGAGTCATTAAATAATGCAGCAAAGTCCTTAAATAATGCAGCAGAGTCCTTAAATACCGGAGCAGAGTGCTTAAATGATGCAGCAGGGTCCTTAAATAATGCAGCAGAGTTATTAAATAATGCAGCAGAGTCCTTAAATAATGCAGCAAATTCCTTAAATAATGCAGCAGAGTCCTTAAATAATGCAACAAAGTCCCTAAAAAATGCAGCAGAGTCCTTAAATAATGAAGCAAATTCCTTAAATAATGTAGCAGAGTCCTTAAATAATGCAACAAAGTCCTTAAATAATGAAGCAGAATCCTTAAATAATGCAACAAAGTCCTTAAGTAATAATGCAGAGTCCTTAAATACAGCAGCAGAGTCATTAAATAATGCAGCAAAGTCCTTAAATAATGCAGCAGAGTCCTTAAATACCGCAGCAGAGTGCTTAAATAATGCAGCAGAGTCCTTAAATAATGCAGCAGAGTTATTAAATAATGCAGCAGAGTCCTTAAATAATACAGCAAATTCCTTAAATAATGCAGCAGAGTCTTTAAATAATGCAACAAAGTCCCTAAATAATGCAGCAGAGTCCTTAAATAATGAAGCAGAGTCCTTAAATAATGCAGCAAATTCCTTAAATAATGTAGCAGAGTCCTTAAAAATGCAACAAAATCCTTAAATAATGCAGCAGAATCCTTAAATAATGCAGCAAAGTCCTTAAATAATGCAGCAGAGTCCTTAAATACTGAAGCAGAGTCCTTAAATAATGCAACAAAGGCCTTAAATAAAGCAGCAGAGTCCTTAAGTAATGCAACAGAGTTCTAAAATGCTTCAGCAGAGTCCTTAAATAATGCAGCAGAGTCCTTAAATAATGCAACAAAGTCTTTAAATAATGCAGCAGAGTCCTTAAATACTGAAGCAGAGTCCTTAAATATTGCAGCAAAGTACTTAAATAATGCAGCAGAGTACTTAAATAATGCAACAAAGTCCTTAAATAATGAAGCAGAGTCCTTAAATAATGCAACAAAGTCCTTAAATAATGAAGCAGAATCCTTAAATAATGCAACAAAGTCCTTAAGTAATAATGCAGAGTCCTTAAATACCGCAGCAGAGTCATTAAATAATGCAGCAAAGTCCTTAAATAATGCAGCAGAGTCCTTAAATACCGCAGCAGAGTGCTTAAATAATGCAGCACCGTCCTTAAATAATGCAACAAAGTCTTTAAATAATGCAGCAGAGTCCTTAAATAATGCAACAAAGTCCTTAAATAATGAAGCAGAATCCTTAAATAATGCAACAAAGTCCTTAAGTAATAATGCAGAGCCCTTAAATACAGCAGCAGAGTCATTAAATAATGCAGCAAAGTCCTTAAATAATGCAGCAGAGTCCTTAAATACCGCAGCAGAGTGCTTAAATAATGCAGCAGAGTCCTTAAATAATGTAGCAGAGTTATTAAATAATGCAGCAGAGTCCTTAAATAATGCAGCAAATTCCTTAAATAATGCAGCAGAGTCCTTAAATAATGCAACAAAGTCCCTAAATAATGTAGCAGAGTCCTTAAATAATGAAGCAGAGTCCTTAAATAATGCAGCAAATTCCTTAAATAATGTAGCAGAGTCCTTAAAAAATGCAACAAAATCCTTAAATAATGCAGCAGAATCCTTAAATAATGCAGCAAAGTCCTTAAATAATGCAGCAGAGTCCTTAAATACTGAAGCAGAGTCCTTAAATAATGCAACAAAGGCCTTAAATAATGCAGCAGAGTCCTTAAGTAATGCAACAGAGTTCTAAAATGCTTCAGCAGAGTCCTTAAATAATGCAGCAGAGTCCTTAAATAATGCAACAAAGTCTTTAAATAATGCAGCAGAGTCCTTAAATACTGAAGCAGAGTCCTTAAATATTGCAGCAGAGTGCTTAAATAATGCAGCAGAGTCCTTAAATAATGCAGCAGAGTTATTAAATAATGCAGCAGAGTCCTTAAATAAAGCAGCAAATTCCTTAAATAATGCAGCAGAGTCCTTAAATAATGCAACAAAGTCCCTAAATAATGTAGCAGAGTCCTTAAATAATGAAGCAGAGTCCTTAAATAATGCAGCAAATTCCTTAAATAATGTAGCAGAGTCCTTAAAAAATGCAACAAAATCCTTAAATAATGCAGCAGAATCCTTAAATAATGCAGCAAAGTCCTTAAATAATGCAGCAGAGTCCTTAAATACTGAAGCAGAGTCCTTAAATAATGCAACAAAGGCCTTAAATAATGCAGCAGAGTCCTTAAATAATGCAACAAAGTCCTTAAATAACGAAGCAGAATCCTTAAATAATGCAACAAAGTCCTTAAGTAATAATGCAGAGTCCTTAAATACCGCAGCAGAGTCATTAAATAATGCAGCAAAGTCCTTAAATAATGCAGCAGAGTCCTTAAATACCGGAGCAGAGTGCTTAAATGATGCAGCAGGGTCCTTAAATAATGCAGCAGAGTCCTTAAATAATGCAACAAAGTCCTTAAATAATGAAGCAGAGTCCTTAAATAATGCAACAAAGTCCTTAAATAATGAAGCAGAATCCTTAAATAATGCAACAAAGTCCTTAAGTAATAATGCAGAGTCCTTAAATACCGCAGCAGAGTGCTTAAATAATGCAGCAGAGTCCTTAAATAATGCAGCAGAGTCCTTAAATACCGCAGCAGAGTGCTTAAATAATGCAGCAGAGTCCTTAAATAATGCAGCAGAGTTATTAAATAATGCAGCAGAGTCCTTAAATAATGTGGCAAATTCCTTAAATAATGCAGCAGAGTCCTTAAATAATGCAACAAAGTCCGTAAATAATGCAGCAGAGTCATTAAATAATGCAGCAAAGTCCATAAATATTGCAGCAGAGTCCTTAAATATGGAGCAAATTCCTTAAATACTGCAGCAGAGTCCTTAAATAATGCAACAAAGTTCTAAAATAATGCAGCAGAGTCCTCAAAAGCTTCAGAAGAGTCATTAAATAATGCAGCAGAGTCCTTAAATAATGTAGCAAATTCATTAAATAATGCAGCAGAGACCTTAAATAATGCAACAAAGTCCTTAAATAATGCAGCCGAGTCCTTACATAATGCAACAAATTCCTTAAATAATGCAGCAGAGTCCTTAAATACCGCAGCCGATTACTTAAATAATTCAGCAAAGTCCTTAAATAATGCAGCAGAGTTCTTAAGTGCCACAGCAGAGTCCTTAAATACCGCAGCGGAGTGCTTAAATAATGCAGCAGAGTCCTTAAATAATGCAGCACCGTCCTTAAATAATGCAACAAAGTCTTTAAATAATGCAGCAGAGTCCTTAAATACGGAAGCAGAGTCCTTAAATATTGCAGCAAAGTACTTAAATAATGCAGCAGAGTCCTTAAATAATGCAACAAAGTCCTTAAATAACGAAGCAGAATACTTAAATAATGCAACAAAGTCCTTAAGTAATAATGCAGAGTCCTTAAATACCGCAGCAGAGTCATTAAATAATGCAGCAAAGTCCTTAAATAATGCAGCAGAGTCCTTAAATACCGGAGCAGAGTGCTTAAATGATGCAGCAGGGTCCTTAAATAATGCAGCAGAGTTATTAAATAATGCAGCAGAGTCCTTAAATAATGCAGCAAATTCCTTAAATAATGCAGCAGAGTCCTTAAATAATGCAACAAAGTCCCTAAAAAATGCAGCAGAGTCCTTAAATAATGAAGCAAATTCCTTAAATAATGTAGCAGAGTCCTTAAATAATGCAACAAAGTCCTTAAATAATGAAGCAGAATCCTTAAATAATGCAACAAAGTCCTTAAGTAATAATGCAGAGTCCTTAAATACAGCAGCAGAGTCATTAAATAATGCAGCAAAGTCCTTAAATAATGCAGCAGAGTCCTTAAATACCGCAGCAGAGTGCTTAAATAATGCAGCAGAGTCCTTAAATAATGCAGCAGAGTTATTAAATAATGCAGCAGAGTCCTTAAATAATACAGCAAATTCCTTAAATAATGCAGCAGAGTCTTTAAATAATGCAACAAAGTCCCTAAATAATGCAGCAGAGTCCTTAAATAATGAAGCAGAGTCCTTAAATAATGCAGCAAATTCCTTAAATAATGTAGCAGAGTCCTTAAAAATGCAACAAAATCCTTAAATAATGCAGCAGAATCCTTAAATAATGCAGCAAAGTCCTTAAATAATGCAGCAGAGTCCTTAAATACTGAAGCAGAGTCCTTAAATAATGCAACAAAGGCCTTAAATAAAGCAGCAGAGTCCTTAAGTAATGCAACAGAGTTCTAAAATGCTTCAGCAGAGTCCTTAAATAATGCAGCAGAGTCCTTAAATAATGCAACAAAGTCTTTAAATAATGCAGCAGAGTCCTTAAATACTGAAGCAGAGTCCTTAAATATTGCAGCAAAGTACTTAAATAATGCAGCAGAGTACTTAAATAATGCAACAAAGTCCTTAAATAATGAAGCAGAGTCCTTAAATAATGCAACAAAGTCCTTAAATAATGAAGCAGAATCCTTAAATAATGCAACAAAGTCCTTAAGTAATAATGCAGAGTCCTTAAATACCGCAGCAGAGTCATTAAATAATGCAGCAAAGTCCTTAAATAATGCAGCAGAGTCCTTAAATACCGCAGCAGAGTGCTTAAATAATGCAGCACCGTCCTTAAATAATGCAACAAAGTCTTTAAATAATGCAGCAGAGTCCTTAAATAATGCAACAAAGTCCTTAAATAATGAAGCAGAATCCTTAAATAATGCAACAAAGTCCTTAAGTAATAATGCAGAGCCCTTAAATACAGCAGCAGAGTCATTAAATAATGCAGCAAAGTCCTTAAATAATGCAGCAGAGTCCTTAAATACCGCAGCAGAGTGCTTAAATAATGCAGCAGAGTCCTTAAATAATGTAGCAGAGTTATTAAATAATGCAGCAGAGTCCTTAAATAATGCAGCAAATTCCTTAAATAATGCAGCAGAGTCCTTAAATAATGCAACAAAGTCCCTAAATAATGTAGCAGAGTCCTTAAATAATGAAGCAGAGTCCTTAAATAATGCAGCAAATTCCTTAAATAATGTAGCAGAGTCCTTAAAAAATGCAACAAAATCCTTAAATAATGCAGCAGAATCCTTAAATAATGCAGCAAAGTCCTTAAATAATGCAGCAGAGTCCTTAAATACTGAAGCAGAGTCCTTAAATAATGCAACAAAGGCCTTAAATAATGCAGCAGAGTCCTTAAGTAATGCAACAGAGTTCTAAAATGCTTCAGCAGAGTCCTTAAATAATGCAGCAGAGTCCTTAAATAATGCAACAAAGTCTTTAAATAATGCAGCAGAGTCCTTAAATACTGAAGCAGAGTCCTTAAATATTGCAGCAGAGTGCTTAAATAATGCAGCAGAGTCCTTAAATAATGCAGCAGAGTTATTAAATAATGCAGCAGAGTCCTTAAATAAAGCAGCAAATTCCTTAAATAATGCAGCAGAGTCCTAAAATAATGCAACAAAGTCCCTAAATAATGTAGCAGAGTCCTTAAATAATGAAGCAGAGTCCTTAAATAATGCAGCAAATTCCTTAAATAATGTAGCAGAGTCCTTAAAAAATGCAACAAAATCCTTAAATAATGCAGCAGAATCCTTAAATAATGCAGCAAAGTCCTTAAATAATGCAGCAGAGTCCTTAAATACTGAAGCAGAGTCCTTAAATAATGCAACAAAGGCCTTAAATAATGCAGCAGAGTCCTTAAATAATGCAACAAAGTCCTTAAATAACGAAGCAGAATCCTTAAATAATGCAACAAAGTCCTTAAGTAATAATGCAGAGTCCTTAAATACCGCAGCAGAGTCATTAAATAATGCAGCAAAGTCCTTAAATAATGCAGCAGAGTCCTTAAATACCGGAGCAGAGTGCTTAAATGATGCAGCAGGGTCCTTAAATAATGCAGCAGAGTTATTAAATAATGCAGCAGAGTCCTTAAATAATACAGCAAATTCCTTAAATAATGCAGCAGAGTCCTTAAATAATGCAACAAAGTCCCTAAATAATGCAGCATAGTCCTTAAATAATGAAGCAGAGTCCTTAAATAATGCAGCAAATTCCTTAAATAATGTAGCAGAGTCCTTAAAAAATGCAACAAAATCCTTAAATAATGCAGCAGAATCCTTAAATACCGCAGCAGAGTGCTTAAATGATGCAGCAGGGTCCTTAAATAATGCAGCAGAGTTATTAAATAATGCAGCAGAGTCCTTAAATAATACAGCAAATTCCTTAAATAATGCAGCAGAGTCCTTAAATAATGCAACAAAGTCCATAAATAATGCAGCACCGTCCTTAAATAATGCAACAAAGTCTTTAAATAATGCAGCAGAGTCCTTAATTACTGAAGCAGAGTCCTTAAATATTGCAGCAAAGTACTTAAATAATGCAGCAGAGTCCTTAAATACCGCAGCAGAGTGCTTAAATAATGCAGCAGAGTCCTTAAATAATGCAGCAGAGTTATTAAATAATGCAGCAGAGTCCTTAAATAATGCGGCAAATCCCTTAAATAATGCAGCAGAGTCCTTAAATAATGCAACAAAGTCCATAAATAATGCAGCAGAGTCATTAAATAATGCAGCAAAGTCCATAAATAATGCAGCATAGTCCTTAAATATGGAGCAAATTCCTTAAATACTGCAGCAGAGTCCTTAAATAATGCAACAAAGTTCTAAAATAATGCAGCAGAGTCCTCAAAAGCTTCAGAAGAGTCATTAAATAATGCAGCAGAGTCCTTAAATAATGTAGCAAATTCATTAAATAATGCAGCAGAGACCTTAAATAATGCAACAAAGTCCTTAAATAATGCAGCCGAGTCCTTACAAAATGCAACAAATTCCTTAAATAATGCAGCAGAGTCCTTAAATACCGCAGCCGATTACTTAAATAATTCAGCAAAGCCCTTAAATAATGCAGCAGAGTTCTTAAGTGCCACAGCAGAGTCCTTAAATACCGCAGCGGAGTGCTTAAATAATGCAGCAGAGTCCTTAAATAATGCAGGACCGTCCTTAAATAATGCAACAAAGTATTTAAATAATGCAGCAGAGTCCTTAAATACTGAAGCAGAGTCCTTAAATATTGCAGCAAAGTACTTAAATAATGCAGCAGAGTCCTTAAATAATGCAACAAAGTCCTTAAATAATGAAGCAGAATCCTTAAATAATGCAACAAAGTCCTTAAGTAATAATGCAGAGTTCTTAAATACAGCAGCAGAGTCATTAAATAATGCAGCAAAGTCCTTAAATAATGCAGCAGAGTCCTTAAATACCGCAGCAGAGTGCTTAAATAATGCAGCAGAGTCCTTAAATAATGCAGCAGAGTTATTAAATAATGCAGCAGAGTCCTTAAATAATACAGCAAATTCCTTAAATAATGCAGCAGAGTCCTTAAATAATGCAACAGAGTCCCTAAATAATGCAGCAGAGTCCTTAAATAATGAAGCAGAGTCCTTAAATAATGCAGCAAATTCCTTAAATAATGTAGCAGAGTCCTTAAAAATGCAACAAAATCCTTAAATAATGCAGCAGAATCCTTAAATAATGCAACAAAGTCTTTAAATAATGCAGCAGAGTCCTTAAATACTGAAGCAGAGTCCTTAAATATTGCAGCAAAGTACTTAAATAATGCAGCAGAGTCCTTAAATAATGCAACAAAGTCCTTAAATAATGAAGCAGAGTCCTTAAATAATGCAACAAAGTCCTTAAATAATGAAGCAGAATCCTTAAATAATGCAACAAAGTCCTTAAGTAATAATGCAGAGTCCTTAAATACCGCAGCAGAGTCATTAAATAATGCAGCAAAGTCCTTAAATAATGCAGCAGAGTCCTTAAATACCGCAGCAGAGTGCTTAAATAATGCAGCAGAGTCCTTAAATAATGCAGCACCGTCCTTAAATAATGCAACAAAGTCTTTAAATAATGCAGCAGAGTCCTTAAATACTGAAGCAGAGTCCTTAAATATTGCAGCAAAGTACTTAAATAATGCAGCAGAGTCCTTAAATAATGCAACAAAGTCCTTAAATAATGAAGCAGAATCCTTAAATAATGCAACAAAGTCCTTAAGTAATAATGCAGAGTCCTTAAATACCGCAGCAGAGTCATTAAATAATGCAGCAAAGTCCTTAAATAATGCAGCAGAGTCCTTAAATACCG
Source organism: Phyllobates terribilis (assembly GCF_046119375.1). Taxonomy (NCBI): domain Eukaryota; kingdom Metazoa; phylum Chordata; class Amphibia; order Anura; family Dendrobatidae; genus Phyllobates; species Phyllobates terribilis. Next base: position 2,906,759 of record NW_027362840.1, on the reverse strand, counting down.
GAGCAGAGTGCTTAAATCATGCAGCAGGTTCCTTAAATGATGCAGCAGAGTTATTAAATAATGCAGCAGAGTCCTTAAATAATGCAGCAAATTCCTTAAATATTGCAGCAGAGTCCTTAAATAATGCAGCAAAGTCCCTAAAAAATGCAGCAGAGTCCTTAAATAATGAAGCAAATTCCTTAAATAATGTAGCAGAGTCCTTAAATAATGCAACAAAGTCCTTAAATAATGAAGCAGAATTCTTAAATAATGCAACAAAGTCCTTAAGTAATAATGCAGAGTCCTTAAATACAGCAGCAGTCATTAAATAATGCAGCAAAGTCCTTAAATAATGCAGCAGAATCCTTAAATACCGCAGCAGAGTGCTTAAATAATGCAGCAGAGTCCTTAAATAATGCAGCAGAGTTATTAAATAATGCAGCAGAGTCCTTAAATAATACAGCAAATTCCTTAAATAATGCAGCAGAGTCCTTAAATAATGCAACAAAGTCCCTAAATAATGTAGCAGAGTCCTTAAATAATGAAGCAGAGTCCTTAAATAATGCAGCAAATTCCTTAAATAATGTAGCAGAGTCCTTAAAAAATGCAACAAAATCCTTAAATAATGCAGCAGAATCCTTAAATAATGCAGAAAAGTCCTTAAATAATGCAGCAGAGTCCTTAAATACTGAAGCAGAGTCCTTAAATAATGCAACAAAGGCCTTAAATAATGCAGCAGAGTCCTTAAGTAATGCAACAGAGTTCTAAAATGCTTCAGCAGAGTCCTTAAATAATGCAGCAGAGTCCTTAAATAATGCAACAAAGTCTTTAAATAATGCAGCAGAGTCCTTAATTACTGAAGCAGAGTCCTTAAATATTGCAGCAAAGTACTTAAATAATGCAGCAGAGTCCTTAAATAATGCAACAAAGTCCTTAAATAATGAAGCAGAGTCCTTAAATAATGCAACAAAGTCCTTAAATAATGAAGCAGAATCCTTAAATAATGCAACAAAGTCCTTAAGTAATAATGCAGAGTCCTTAAATACCGCAGCAGAGTCATTAAATAATGCAGCAAAGTCCTTAAATAATGCAGCAGAGTCCTTAAATACCGCAGCAGAGTGCTTAAATAATGCAGCAGAGTCCTTAAATAATGCAGCAGAGTTATTAAATAATGCAGCAGAGTCCTTAAATAATGCGGCAAATTCCTTAAATAATGCAGCAGAGTCCTTAAATAATGCAACAAAGTCCATAAATAATGCAGCAGAGTCATTAAATAATGCAGCAAAGTCCATAAATAATGCAGCATAGTCCTTAAATATGGAGCAAATTCCTTAAATACTGCAGCAGAGTCCTTAAATAATGCAACAAAGTTCTAAAATAATGCAGCAGAGTCCTCAAAAGCTTCAGAAGAGTCATTAAATAATGCAGCAGAGTCCTTAAATAATGTAGCAAATTCATTAAATAATGCAGCAGAGACCTTAAATAATGCAACAAAGTCCTTAAATAATGCAGCCGAGTCCTTACATAATGCAACAAATTCCTTAAATAATGCAGCAGAGTCCTTAAATACCGCAGCCGATTACTTAAATAATTCAGCAATGTCCTTAAATAATGCAGCAGAGTTCTTAAGTGCCACAGCAGAGTCCTTAAATACCGCAGCGGAGTGCTTAAATAATGCAGCAGAGTCCTTAAATAATGCAGCACCGTCCTTAAATAATGCAACAAAGTCTTTAAATAATGCAGCAGAGTCCTTAAATACTGAAGCAGAGTCCTTAAATATTGCAGCAAAGTACTTAAATAATGCAGCAGAGTCCTTAAATAATGCAACAAAGTCCTTAAATAATGAAGCAGAATCCTTAAATAATGCAGCAAAGTCCTTAAATAATGCAGCAGAGTCCTTAAATACCGGAGCAGAGTGCTTAAATCATGCAGCAGGGTCCTTAAATGATGCAGCAGAGTTATTAAATAATGCAGCAGAGTCCTTAAATAATGCAGCAAATTCCTTAAATATTGCAGCAGAGTCCTTAAATAATGCAACAAAGTCCCTAAAAAATGCAGCAGAGTCCTTAAATAATGAAGCAAATTCCTTAAATAATGTAGCAGAGTCCTTAAATAATGCAACAAAGTCCTTAAATAATGAAGCAGAATTCTTAAATAATGCAACAAAGTCCTTAAGTAATAATGCAGAGTCCTTAAATACAGCAGCAGTCATTAAATAATGCAGCAAAGTCCTTAAATAATGCAGCAGAATCCTTAAATACCGCAGCAGAGTGCTTAAATAATGCAGCAGAGTCCTTAAATAATGCAGCAGAGTTATTAAATAATACAGCAGAGTCCTTAAATAATACAGCAAATTCCTTAAATAATGCAGCAGAGTCCTTAAATAATGCAACAAAGTCCCTAAATAATGCAGCAGAGTCCTTAAATAATGAAGCAGAGTCCTTAAATAATGCGGCAAATTCCTTAAATAATGCAGCAGAGTCCTTAAATAATGCAACAAAGTCCATAAATAATGCAGCAGAGTCATTAAATAATGCAGCAAAGTCCATAAATAATGCAGCATAGTCCTTAAATATGGAGCAAATTCCTTAAATACTGCAGCAGAGTCCTTAAATAATGCAACAAAGTTCTAAAATAATGCAGCAGAGTCCTCAAAAGCTTCAGAAGAGTCATTAAATAATGCAGCAGAGTCCTTAAATAATGTAGCAAATTCATTAAATAATGCAGCAGAGACCTTAAATAATGCAACAAAGTCCTTAAATAATGCAGCCGAGTCCTTACATAATGCAACAAATTCCTTAAATAATGCAGCAGAGTCCTTAAATACTGCAGCCGATTACTTAAATAATTCAGCAATGTCCTTAAATAATGCAGCAGAGTTCTTAAGTGCCACAGCAGAGTCCTTAAATACCGCAGCGGAGTGCTTAAATAATGCAGCAGAGTCCTTAAATAATGCAGCACCGTCCTTAAATAATGCAACAAAGTCTTTAAATAATGCAGCAGAGTCCTTAAATACTGAAGCAGAGTCCTTAGATATTGCAGCAAAGTACTTAAATAATGCAGCAGAGTCCTTAAATAATGCAACAAAGTCCTTAAATAATGAAGCAGAATCCTTAAATAATGCAACAAAGTCCTTAAGTAATAATGCAGAGTCCTTAAATACCGCAGCAGAGTCATTAAATAATGCAGCAAAGTCCTTAAATAATGCAGCAGAGTCCTTAAATACCGGAGCAGAGTGCTTAAATGATGCAGCAGGGTCCTTAAATAATGCAGCAGAGTTATTAAATAATGCAGCAGAGTCCTTAAATAATGCAGCAAATTCCTTAAATAATGCAGCAGAGTCCTTAAATAATGCAACAAAGTCCCTAAAAAATGCAGCAGAGTCCTTAAATAATGAAGCAAATTCCTTAAATAATGTAGCAGAGTCCTTAAATAACGCAACAAAGTCCTTAAATAATGAAGCAGAATCCTTAAATAATGCAACAAAGTCCTTAAGTAATAATGCAGAGTTCTTAAATACAGCAGCAGAGTCATTAAATAATGCAGCAAAGTCCTTAAATAATGCAGCAGAGTCCTTAAATACCGCAGCAGAGTGCTTAAATAATGCAGCAGAGTCCTTAAATAATGCAGCAGAGTTAGTAAATAATGCAGCAGAGTCCTTAAATAATACAGCAAATTCCTTAAATAATGCAGCAGAGTCCTTAAATAATGCAACAGAGTCCCTAAATAATGCAGCAGAGTCCTTAAATAATGAAGCAGAGTCCTTAAATAATGCAGCAAATTCCTTAAATAATGTAGCAGAGTCCTTAAAAATGCAACAAAATCCTTAAATAATGCAGCAGAATCCTTAAATAATGCAACAAAGTCTTTAAATAATGCAGCAGAGTCCTTAAATACTGAAGCAGAGTCCTTAAATATTGCAGCAAAGTACTTAAATAATGTAGCAGAGTCCTTAAATAATGCAACAAAGTCCTTAAATAATGAAGCAGAGTCCTTAAATAATGCAACAAAGTCCTTAAATAATGAAGCAGAATCCTTAAATAATGCAACAAAGTCCTTAAGTAATAATGCAGAGTCCTTAAATACCGCAGCAGAGTCATTAAATAATGCAGCAAAGTCCTTAAATAATGCAGCAGAGTCCTTAAATACCGCAGCAGAGTGCTTAAATAATGCAGCAGAGTCCTTAAATAATGCAGCACCGTCCTTAAATAATGCAACAAAGTCTTTAAATAATGCAGCAGAGTCCTTAAATACTGAAGCAGAGTCCTTAAATATTGCAGCAAAGTACTTAAATAATGCAGCAGAGTCCTTAAATAATGCAACAAAGTCCTTAAATAATGAAGCAGAATCCTTAAATAATGCAACAAAGTCCTTAAGTAATAATGCAGAGTCCTTAAATACCGCAGCAGAGTCATTAAATAATGCAGCAAAGTCCTTAAATAATGCAGCAGAGTCCTTAAATACCGGAGCAGAGTGCTTAAATCATGCAGCAGGGTCCTTAAATGATGCAGCAGAGTTATTAAATAATGCAGCAGAGTCCTTAAATAATGCAGCAAATTCCTTAAATATTGCAGCAGAGTCCTTAAATAATGCAACAAAGTCCCTAAAAAATGCAGCAGAGTCCTTAAATAATGAAGCAAATTCCTTAAATAATGTAGCAGAGTCCTTAAATAATGCAACAAAGTCCTTAAATAATGAAGCAGAATTCTTAAATAATGCAACAAAGTCCTTAAGTAATAATGCAGAGTCCTTAAATACAGCAGCAGTCATTAAATAATGCAGCAAAGTCCTTAAATAATGCAGCAGAATCCTTAAATACCGCAGCAGAGTGCTTAAATAATGCAGCAGAGTCCTTAAATAATGCAGCAGAGTTATTAAATAATGCAGCAGAGTCCTTAAATAATACAGCAAATTCCTTAAATAATGCAGCAGAGTCCTTAAATAATGCAACAAAGTCCCTAAATAATGTAGCAGAGTCCTTAAATAATGAAGCAGAGTCCTTAAATAATGCAGCAAATTCCTTAAATAATGTAGCAGAGTCCTTAAAAAATGCAACAAAATCCTTAAATAATGCAGCAGAATCCTTAAATAATGCAGAAAAGTCCTTAAATAATGCAGCAGAGTCCTTAAATACTGAAGCAGAGTCCTTAAATAATGCAACAAAGGCCTTAAATAATGCAGCAGAGTCCTTAAGTAATGCAACAGAGTTCTAAAATGCTTCAGCAGAGTCCTTAAATAATGCAGCAGAGTCCTTAAATAATGCAACAAAGTCTTTAAATAATGCAGCAGAGTCCTTAATTACTGAAGCAGAGTCCTTAAATATTGCAGCAAAGTACTTAAATAATGCAGCAGAGTCCTTAAATAATGCAACAAAGTCCTTAAATAATGAAGCAGAGTCCTTAAATAATGCAACAAAGTCCTTAAATAATGAAGCAGAATCCTTAAATAATGCAACAAAGTCCTTAAGTAATAATGCAGAGTCCTTAAATACCGCAGCAGAGTCATTAAATAATGCAGCAAAGTCCTTAAATAATGCAGCAGAGTCCTTAAATACCGCAGCAGAGTGCTTAAATAATGCAGCAGAGTCCTTAAATAATGCAGCAGAGTTATTAAATAATGCAGCAGAGTCCTTAAATAATGCGGCAAATTCCTTAAATAATGCAGCAGAGTCCTTAAATAATGCAACAAAGTCCATAAATAATGCAGCAGAGTCATTAAATAATGCAGCAAAGTCCATAAATAATGCAGCATAGTCCTTAAATATGGAGCAAATTCCTTAAATACTGCAGCAGAGTCCTTAAATAATGCAACAAAGTTCTAAAATAATGCAGCAGAGTCCTCAAAAGCTTCAGAAGAGTCATTAAATAATGCAGCAGAGTCCTTAAATAATGTAGCAAATTCATTAAATAATGCAGCAGAGACCTTAAATAATGCAACAAAGTCCTTAAATAATGCAGCCGAGTCCTTACATAATGCAACAAATTCCTTAAATAATGCAGCAGAGTCCTTAAATACCGCAGCCGATTACTTAAATAATTCAGCAATGTCCTTAAATAATGCAGCAGAGTTCTTAAGTGCCACAGCAGAGTCCTTAAATACCGCAGCGGAGTGCTTAAATAATGCAGCAGAGTCCTTAAATAATGCAGCACCGTCCTTAAATAATGCAACAAAGTCTTTAAATAATGCAGCAGAGTCCTTAAATACTGAAGCAGAGTCCTTAAATATTGCAGCAAAGTACTTAAATAATGCAGCAGAGTCCTTAAATAATGCAACAAAGTCCTTAAATAATGAAGCAGAATCCTTAAATAATGCAGCAAAGTCCTTAAATAATGCAGCAGAGTCCTTAAATACCGGAGCAGAGTGCTTAAATCATGCAGCAGGGTCCTTAAATGATGCAGCAGAGTTATTAAATAATGCAGCAGAGTCCTTAAATAATGCAGCAAATTCCTTAAATATTGCAGCAGAGTCCTTAAATAATGCAACAAAGTCCCTAAAAAATGCAGCAGAGTCCTTAAATAATGAAGCAAATTCCTTAAATAATGTAGCAGAGTCCTTAAATAATGCAACAAAGTCCTTAAATAATGAAGCAGAATTCTTAAATAATGCAACAAAGTCCTTAAGTAATAATGCAGAGTCCTTAAATACAGCAGCAGTCATTAAATAATGCAGCAAAGTCCTTAAATAATGCAGCAGAATCCTTAAATACCGCAGCAGAGTGCTTAAATAATGCAGCAGAGTCCTTAAATAATGCAGCAGAGTTATTAAATAATACAGCAGAGTCCTTAAATAATACAGCAAATTCCTTAAATAATGCAGCAGAGTCCTTAAATAATGCAACAAAGTCCCTAAATAATGCAGCAGAGTCCTTAAATAATGAAGCAGAGTCCTTAAATAATGCGGCAAATTCCTTAAATAATGCAGCAGAGTCCTTAAATAATGCAACAAAGTCCATAAATAATGCAGCAGAGTCATTAAATAATGCAGCAAAGTCCATAAATAATGCAGCATAGTCCTTAAATATGGAGCAAATTCCTTAAATACTGCAGCAGAGTCCTTAAATAATGCAACAAAGTTCTAAAATAATGCAGCAGAGTCCTCAAAAGCTTCAGAAGAGTCATTAAATAATGCAGCAGAGTCCTTAAATAATGTAGCAAATTCATTAAATAATGCAGCAGAGACCTTAAATAATGCAACAAAGTCCTTAAATAATGCAGCCGAGTCCTTACATAATGCAACAAATTCCTTAAATAATGCAGCAGAGTCCTTAAATACTGCAGCCGATTACTTAAATAATTCAGCAATGTCCTTAAATAATGCAGCAGAGTTCTTAAGTGCCACAGCAGAGTCCTTAAATACCGCAGCGGAGTGCTTAAATAATGCAGCAGAGTCCTTAAATAATGCAGCACCGTCCTTAAATAATGCAACAAAGTCTTTAAATAATGCAGCAGAGTCCTTAAATACTGAAGCAGAGTCCTTAGATATTGCAGCAAAGTACTTAAATAATGCAGCAGAGTCCTTAAATAATGCAACAAAGTCCTTAAATAATGAAGCAGAATCCTTAAATAATGCAACAAAGTCCTTAAGTAATAATGCAGAGTCCTTAAATACCGCAGCAGAGTCATTAAATAATGCAGCAAAGTCCTTAAATAATGCAGCAGAGTCCTTAAATACCGGAGCAGAGTGCTTAAATGATGCAGCAGGGTCCTTAAATAATGCAGCAGAGTTATTAAATAATGCAGCAGAGTCCTTAAATAATGCAGCAAATTCCTTAAATAATGCAGCAGAGTCCTTAAATAATGCAACAAAGTCCCTAAAAATGCAGCAGAGTCCTTAAATAATGAAGCAAATTCCTTAAATAATGTAGCAGAGTCCTTAAATAACGCAACAAAGTCCTTAAATAATGAAGCAGAATCCTTAAATAATGCAACAAAGTCCTTAAGTAATAATGCAGAGTTCTTAAATACAGCAGCAGAGTCATTAAATAATGCAGCAAAGTCCTTAAATAATGCAGCAGAGTCCTTAAATACCGCAGCAGAGTGCTTAAATAATGCAGCAGAGTCCTTAAATAATGCAGCAGAGTTAGTAAATAATGCAGCAGAGTCCTTAAATAATACAGCAAATTCCTTAAATAATGCAGCAGAGTCCTTAAATAATGCAACAGAGTCCCTAAATAATGCAGCAGAGTCCTTAAATAATGAAGCAGAGTCCTTAAATAATGCAGCAAATTCCTTAAATAATGTAGCAGAGTCCTTAAAAATGCAACAAAATCCTTAAATAATGCAGCAGAATCCTTAAATAATGCAACAAAGTCTTTAAATAATGCAGCAGAGTCCTTAAATACTGAAGCAGAGTCCTTAAATATTGCAGCAAAGTACTTAAATAATGTAGCAGAGTCCTTAAATAATGCAACAAAGTCCTTAAATAATGAAGCAGAGTCCTTAAATAATGCAACAAAGTCCTTAAATAATGAAGCAGAATCCTTAAATAATGCAACAAAGTCCTTAAGTAATAATGCAGAGTCCTTAAATACCGCAGCAGAGTCATTAAATAATGCAGCAAAGTCCTTAAATAATGCAGCAGAGTCCTTAAATACCGCAGCAGAGTGCTTAAATAATGCAGCAGAGTCCTTAAATAATGCAGCACCGTCCTTAAATAATGCAACAAAGTCTTTAAATAATGCAGCAGAGTCCTTAAATACTGAAGCAGAGTCCTTAAATATTGCAGCAAAGTACTTAAATAATGCAGCAGAGTCCTTAAATAATGCAACAAAGTCCTTAAATAATGAAGCAGAATCCTTAAATAATGCAACAAAGTCCTTAAGTAATAATGCAGAGTCCTTAAATACCGCAGCAGAGTCATTAAATAATGCAGCAAAGTCCTTAAATAATGCAGCAGAGTCCTTAAATACCGGAGCAGAGTGCTTAAATCATGCAGCAGGGTCCTTAAATGATGCAGCAGAGTTATTAAATAATGCAGCAGAGTCCTTAAATAATGCAGCAAATTCCTTAAATATTGCAGCAGAGTCCTTAAATAATGCAACAAAGTCCCTAAAAAATGCAGCAGAGTCCTTAAATAATGAAGCAAATTCCTTAAATAATGTAGCAGAGTCCTTAAATAATGCAACAAAGTCCTTAAATAATGAAGCAGAATTCTTAAATAATGCAACAAAGTCCTTAAGTAATAATGCAGAGTCCTTAAATACAGCAGCAGTCATTAAATAATGCAGCAAAGTCCTTAAATAATGCAGCAGAATCCTTAAATACCGCAGCAGAGTGCTTAAATAATGCAGCAGAGTCCTTAAATAATGCAGCAGAGTTATTAAATAATGCAGCAGAGTCCTTAAATAATACAGCAAATTCCTTAAATAATGCAGCAGAGTCCTTAAATAATGCAACAAAGTCCCTAAATAATGTAGCAGAGTCCTTAAATAATGAAGCAGAGTCCTTAAATAATGCAGCAAATTCCTTAAATAATGTAGCAGAGTCCTTAAAAAATGCAACAAAATCCTTAAATAATGCAGCAGAATCCTTAAATAATGCAGAAAAGTCCTTAAATAATGCAGCAGAGTCCTTAAATACTGAAGCAGAGTCCTTAAATAATGCAACAAAGGCCTTAAATAATGCAGCAGAGTCCTTAAGTAATGCAACAGAGTTCTAAAATGCTTCAGCAGAGTCCTTAAATAATGCAGCAGAGTCCTTAAATAATGCAACAAAGTCTTTAAATAATGCAGCAGAGTCCTTAATTACTGAAGCAGAGTCCTTAAATATTGCAGCAAAGTACTTAAATAATGCAGCAGAGTCCTTAAATAATGCAACAAAGTCCTTAAATAATGAAGCAGAGTCCTTAAATAATGCAACAAAGTCCTTAAATAATGAAGCAGAATCCTTAAATAATGCAACAAAGTCCTTAAGTAATAATGCAGAGTCCTTAAATACCGCAGCAGAGTCATTAAATAATGCAGCAAAGTCCTTAAATAATGCAGCAGAGTCCTTAAATACCGCAGCAGAGTGCTTAAATAATGCAGCAGAGTCCTTAAATAATGCAGCAGAGTTATTAAATAATGCAGCAGAGTCCTTAAATAATGCGGCAAATTCCTTAAATAATGCAGCAGAGTCCTTAAATAATGCAACAAAGTCCATAAATAATGCAGCAGAGTCATTAAATAATGCAGCAAAGTCCATAAATAATGCAGCATAGTCCTTAAATATGGAGCAAATTCCTTAAATACTGCAGCAGAGTCCTTAAATAATGCAACAAAGTTCTAAAATAATGCAGCAGAGTCCTCAAAAGCTTCAGAAGAGTCATTAAATAATGCAGCAGAGTCCTTAAATAATGTAGCAAATTCATTAAATAATGCAGCAGAGACCTTAAATAATGCAACAAAGTCCTTAAATAATGCAGCCGAGTCCTTACATAATGCAACAAATTCCTTAAATAATGCAGCAGAGTCCTTAAATACCGCAGCCGATTACTTAAATAATTCAGCAATGTCCTTAAATAATGCAGCAGAGTTCTTAAGTGCCACAGCAGAGTCCTTAAATACCGCAGCGGAGTGCTTAAATAATGCAGCAGAGTCCTTAAATAATGCAGCACCGTCCTTAAATAATACAACAAAGTCTTTAAATAATGCAGCAGAGTCCTTAAATACTGAAGCAGAGTCCTTAAATATTGCAGCAAAGTACTTAAATAATGCAGCAGAGTCCTTAAATAATGCAACAAAGTCCTTAAATAATGAAGCAGAATCCTTAAATAATGCAGCAAAGTCCTTAAATAATGCAGCAGAGTCCTTAAATACCGGAGCAGAGTGCTTAAATCATGCAGCAGGGTCCTTAAATGATGCAGCAGAGTTATTAAATAATGCAGCAGAGTCCTTAAATAATGCAGCAAATTCCTTAAATATTGCAGCAGAGTCCTTAAATAATGCAACAAAGTCCCTAAAAAATGCAGCAGAGTCCTTAAATAATGAAGCAAATTCCTTAAATAATGTAGCAGAGTCCTTAAATAATGCAACAAAGTCCTTAAATAATGAAGCAGAATTCTTAAATAATGCAACAAAGTCCTTAAGTAATAATGCAGAGTCCTTAAATACAGCAGCAGTCATTAAATAATGCAGCAAAGTCCTTAAATAATGCAGCAGAATCCTTAAATACCGCAGCAGAGTGCTTAAATAATGCAGCAGAGTCCTTAAATAATGCAGCAGAGTTATTAAATAATACAGCAGAGTCCTTAAATAATACAGCAAATTCCTTAAATAATGCAGCAGAGTCCTTAAATAATGCAACAAAGTCCCTAAATAATGCAGCAGAGTCCTTAAATAATGAAGCAGAGTCCTTAAATAATGCAGCAAATTCCTTAAATAATGTAGCAGAGTCCTTAAAAAATGCAACAAAATCCTTAAATAATGCAGCAGAATCCTTAAATAATGCAGCAAAGTCCTTAAATAATGCAGCAGAGTCCTTAAATACTGAAGCAGAGTCCTTAAATAATGCAACAAAGGCCTTAAATAAAGCAGCAGAGTCCTTAAGTAATGCATCAGAGTTCTAAAATGCTTCAGCAGAGTCCTTAAATAATGCAGCAGAGTCCTTAAATAATGCAACAAAGTCTTTAAATAATGCAGCAGAGTCCTTAAATACTGAAGCAGAGTCCTTAAATATTGCAGCAAAGTACTTAAATAATGCAGCAGAGTCCTTAAATAATGCAACAAAGTCCTTAAATAATGAAGCAGAGTCCTTAAATAATGCAACAAAGTCCTTAAATAATGAAGCAGAATCCTTAAATAATGCAACAAAGTCCTTAAGTAATAATGCAGAGTCCTTAAATACCGCAGCAGAGTCATTAAATAATGCAGCAAAGTCCTTAAATAATGCAGCAGAGTCCTTAAATACCGCAGCAGAGTGCTTAAATAATGCAGCAGAGTCCTTAAATAATGCAGCAGAGATATTAAATAATGCAGCAGAGTCCTTAAATAATGCGGCAAATTCCTTAAATAATGCAGCAGAGTCCTTAAATAATGCAACAAAGTCCATAAATAATGCAGCAGAGTCATTAAATAATGCAGCAAAGTCCATAAATAATGCAGCAGAGTCCTTAAATATGGAGCAAATTCCTTAAATACTGCAGCAGAGTCCTTAAATAATGCAACAAAGTTCTAAAATAATGCAGCAGAGTCCTCAAAAGCTTCAGAAGAGTCATTAAATAATGCAGCAGAGTCCTTAAATAATGTAGCAAATTCATTAAATAATGCAGCAGAGACCTTAAATAATGCAACAAAGTCCTTAAATAATGCAGCCGAGTCCTTACAAAATGCAACAAATTCCTTAAATAATGCAGCAGAGTCCTTAAATACCGCAGCCGATTACTAAAATATTTCAGCAAAGCCCTTAAATAATGCAGCAGAGTTCTTAAGTGCCACAGCAGAGTCCTTAAATACCGCAGCGGAGTGCTTAAATAATGCAGCAGAGTCCTTAAATAATGCAGCACCGTCCTTAAATAATGCAACAAAGTATTTAAATAATGCAGCAGAGTCCTTAAATACTGAAGCAGAGTCCTTAAATATTGCAGCAAAGTACTTAAATAATGCAGCAGAGTCCTTAAATAATGCAACAAAGTCCTTAAATAATGAAGCAGAATCCTTAAATAATGCAACAAAGTCCTTAAGTAATAATGCAGAGTCCTTAAATACCGCAGCAGAGTCATTAAATAATGCAGCAAAGTCCTTAAATAATGCAGCAGAGTCCTTAAATACCGGAGCAGAGTGCTTAAATGATGCAGCAGGGTCCTTAAATAATGCAGCAGAGTTATTAAATAATGCAGCAGAGTCCTTAAATAATGCAGCAAATTCCTTAAATAATGCAGCAGAGTCCTTAAATAATGCAACAAAGTCCCTAAAAAATGCAGCAGAGTCCTTAAATAATGAAGCAAATTCCTTAAATAATGTAGCAGAGTCCTTAAATAATGCAACAAAGTCCTTAAATAATGAAGCAGAATCCTTAAATAATGCAACAAAGTCCTTAAGTAATAATGCAGAGTTCTTAAATACAGCAGCAGAGTCATTAAATAATGCAGCAAAGTCCTTAAATAATGCAGCAGAGTACTTAAATACCGCAGCAGAGTGCTTAAATAATGCAGCAGAGTCCTTAAATAATGCAGCAGAGTTATTAAATAATGCAGCAGAGTCCTTAAATAATACAGCAAATTCCTTAAATAATGCAGCAGAGTCCTTAAATAATGCAACAGAGTCCCTAAATAATGCAGCAGAGTCCTTAAATAATGAAGCAGAGTCCTTAAATAATGCAGCAAATTCCTTAAATAATGTAGCAGAGTCCTTAAAAATGCAACAAAATCCTTAAATAATGCAGCAGAATCCTTAAATAATGCAACAAAGTCTTTAAATAATGCAGCAGAGTCCTTAAATACTGAAGCAGAGTCCTTAAATATTGCAGCAAAGTACTTAAATAATGCAGCAGAGTCCTTAAATAATGCAACAAAGTCCTTAAATAATGAAGCAGAGTCCTTAAATAATGCAACAAAGTCCTGAAATAATGAAGCAGAATCCTTAAATAATGCAACAAAGTCCTTAAGTAATAATGCAGAGTCCTTAAATACCGCAGCAGAGTCATTAAATAATGCAGCAAAGTCCTTAAATAATGCAGCAGAGTCCTTAAATACCGCAGCAGAGTGCTTAAATAATGCAGCAGAGTCCTTAAATAATGCAGCAGAGTTATTAAATAATGCAGCAGAGTCCTTAAATAATGCAGCAAATTCCTTAAATAATGCAGCAGAGTCCTTAAATAATGCAACAAAGTCCATAAATAATGCAGCAGAGTCATTAAATAATGCAGCAAAGTCCATAAATAATGCAGCAGAGTCCTTAAATATGGAGCAAATTCCTTAAATACTGCAGCAGAGTCCTTAAATAATGCAACAAAGTTCTAAAATAATGCAGCAGAGTCCTCAAAAGCTTCAGAAGAGTCATTAAATAATGCAGCAGAGTCCTTAAATAATGTAGCAAATTCATTAAATAATGCAGCAGAGACCTTAAATAATGCAACAAAGTCCTTAAATAATGCAGCCGAGTCCTTACATAATGCAACAAATTCCTTAAATAATGCAGCAGAGTCCTTAAATACCGCAGCCGATTACTTAAATAATTCAGCAAAGTCCTTAAATAATGCAGCAGAGTCCTTAAATACCGCAGCAGAGTGCTTAAATAATGCAGCAGAGTCCTTAAATAATGCAGCAGAGTTATTAAATAATGCAGCAGAGTCCTTAAATAATACAGCAAATTCCTTAAATAATGCAGCAGAGTCCTTAAATAATGCAACAAAGTCCCTAAATAATGCAGCAGAGTCCTTACATAATGAAGCAGAGTCCTTAAATAATGCAGCAAATTCCTTAAATAATGTAGCAGAGTCCTTAAAAATGCAACAAAATCCTTAAATAATGCAGCAGAATCCTTAAATAATGCAGCAAAGTCCTTAAATAATGCAGCAGAGTCCTTAAATACTGAAGCAGAGTCCTTAAATAATGCAACAAAGGCCTTAAATAAAGCAGCAGAGTCCTTAAGTAATGCAACAGAGTTCTAAAATGCTTCAGCAGAGTCCTTAAATAATGCAGCAGAGTCCTTAAATAATGCAACAAAGTCTTTAAATAATGCAGCAGAGTCCTTAAATACTGAAGCAGAGTCCTTAAATATTGCAGCAAAGTACTTAAATAATGCAGCAGAGTACTTAAATAATGCAACAAAGTCCTTAAATAATGAAGCAGAGTCCTTAAATAATGCAACAAAGTCCTTAAATAATGAAGCAGAATCCTTAAATAATGCAACAAAGTCCTTAAGTAATAATGCAGAGTCCTTAAATACCGCAGCAGAGTCATTAAATAATGCAGCAAAGTCCTTAAATAATGCAGCAGAGTCCTTAAATACCACAGCAGAGTGCTTAAATAATGCAGCACCGTCCTTAAATAATGCAACAAAGTCTTTAAATAATGCAGCAGAGTCCTTAAATAATGCAACAAAGTCCTTAAATAATGAAGCAGAATCCTTAAATAATGCAACAAAGTCCTTAAGTAATAATGCAGAGCCCTTAAATACAGCAGCAGAGTAATTAAATAATGAAGCAAAGTCCTTAAATAATGCAGCAGAGTTATTAAATAATGCAGCAGAGTCCTTAAATAATGTGGCAAATTCCTTAAATAATGCAGCAGAGTCCTTAAATAATGCAACAAAGTCCATAAATAATGCAGCAGAGTCATTAAATAATGCAGCAAAGTCCATAAATAATGCAGCAGAGTCCTTAAATATGGAGCAAATTCCTTAAATACTGCAGCAGAGTCCTTAAATAATGCAACAAAGTTCTAAAATAATGCAGCAGAGTCCTCAAAAGCTTCAGAAGAGTCATTAAATAATGCAGCAGAGTCCTTAAATAATGTAGCAAATTCATTAAATAATGCAGCAGAGACCTTAAATAATGCAACAAAGTCCTTAAATAATGCAGCCGAGTCCTTACATAATGCAACAAATTCCTTAAATAATGCAGCAGAGTCCTTAAATACCGCAGCCGATTACTTAAATAATTCAGCAAAGTCCTTAAATAATGCAGCAGAGTTCTTAAGTGCCACAGCAGAGTCCTTAAATACCGCAGCGGAGTGCTTAAATAATGCAGCAGAGTCCTTAAATAATGCAGCACCGTCCTTAAATAATGCAACAAAGTCTTTAAATAATGCAGCAGAGTCCTTAAATACTGAAGCAGAGTCCTTAAATATTGCAGCAAAGTACTTAAATAATGCAGCAGAGTCCTTAAATAATGCAACAAAGTCCTTAAATAACGAAGCAGAATACTTAAATAATGCAACAAAGTCCTTAAGTAATAATGCAGAGTCCTTAAATACCGCAGCAGAGTCATTAAATAATGCAGCAAAGTCCTTAAATAATGCAGCAGAGTCCTTAAATACCGGAGCAGAGTGCTTAAATGATGCAGCAGGGTCCTTAAATAATGCAGCAGAGTTATTAAATAATGCAGCAGAGTCCTTAAATAATGCAGCAAATTCCTTAAATAATGCAGCAGAGTCCTTAAATAATGCAACAAAGTCCCTAAAAAATGCAGCAGAGTCCTTAAATAATGAAGCAAATTCCTTAAATAATGTAGCAGAGTCCTTAAATAATGCAACAAAGTCCTTAAATAATGAAGCAGAATCCTTAAATAATGCAACAAAGTCCTTAAGTAATAATGCAGAGTCCTTAAATACAGCAGCAGAGTCATTAAATAATGCAGCAAAGTCCTTAAATAATGCAGCAGAGTCCTTAAATACCGCAGCAGAGTGCTTAAATAATGCAGCAGAGTCCTTAAATAATGCAGCAGAGTTATTAAATAATGCAGCAGAGTCCTTAAATAATACAGCAAATTCCTTAAATAATGCAGCAGAGTCCTTAAATAATGCAACAAAGTCCCTAAATAATGCAGCAGAGTCCTTAAATAATGAAGCAGAGTCCTTAAATAATGCAGCAAATTCCTTAAATAATGTAGCAGAGTCCTTAAAAATGCAACAAAATCCTTAAATAATGCAGCAGAATCCTTAAATAATGCAGCAAAGTCCTTAAATAATGCAGCAGAGTCCTTAAATACTGAAGCAGAGTCCTTAAATAATGCAACAAAGGCCTTAAATAAAGCAGCAGAGTCCTTAAGTAATGCAACAGAGTTCTAAAATGCTTCAGCAGAGTCCTTAAATAATGCAGCAGAGTCCTTAAATAATGCAACAAAGTCTTTAAATAATGCAGCAGAGTCCTTAAATACTGAAGCAGAGTCCTTAAATATTGCAGCAAAGTACTTAAATAATGCAGCAGAGTACTTAAATAATGCAACAAAGTCCTTAAATAATGAAGCAGAGTCCTTAAATAATGCAACAAAGTCCTTAAATAATGAAGCAGAATCCTTAAATAATGCAACAAAGTCCTTAAGTAATAATGCAGAGTCCTTAAATACCGCAGCAGAGTCCTTAAATAATGCAGCAAAGTCCTTAAATAATGCAGCAGAGTCCTTAAATACCGCAGCAGAGTGCTTAAATAATGCAGCAGAGTCCTTAAATAATGCAGCAGAGTTATTAAATAATGCAGCAGAGTCCTTAAATAATGCGGCAAATTCCTTAAATAATGCAGCAGAGTCCTTAAATAATGCAACAAAGTCCATAAATAATGCAGCAGAGTCATTAAATAATGCAGCAAAGTCCATAAATAATGCAGCATAGTCCTTAAATATGGAGCAAATTCCTTAAATACTGCAGCAGAGTCCTTAAATAATGCAACAAAGTTCTAAAATAATGCAGCAGAGTCCTCAAAAGCTTCAGAAGAGTCATTAAATAATGCAGCAGAGTCCTTAAATAATGTAGCAAATTCATTAAATAATGCAGCAGAGACCTTAAATAATGCAACAAAGTCCTTAAATAATGCAGCCGAGTCCTTACATAATGCAACAAATTCCTTAAATAATGCAGCAGAGTCCTTAAATACCGCAGCCGATTACTTAAATAATTCAGCAATGTCCTTAAATAATGCAGCAGAGTTCTTAAGTGCCACAGCAGAGTCCTTAAATACCGCAGCGGAGTGCTTAAATAATGCAGCAGAGTCCTTAAATAATGCAGCACCGTCCTTAAATAATACAACAAAGTCTTTAAATAATGCAGCAGAGTCCTTAAATACTGAAGCAGAGTCCTTAAATATTGCAGCAAAGTACTTAAATAATGCAGCAGAGTCCTTAAATAATGCAACAAAGTCCTTAAATAATGAAGCAGAATCCTTAAATAATGCAGCAAAGTCCTTAAATAATGCAGCAGAGTCCTTAAATACCGGAGCAGAGTGCTTAAATCATGCAGCAGGGTCCTTAAATGATGCAGCAGAGTTATTAAATAATGCAGCAGAGTCCTTAAATAATGCAGCAAATTCCTTAAATATTGCAGCAGAGTCCTTAAATAATGCAACAAAGTCCCTAAAAAATGCAGCAGAGTCCTTAAATAATGAAGCAAATTCCTTAAATAATGTAGCAGAGTCCTTAAATAATGCAACAAAGTCCTTAAATAATGAAGCAGAATTCTTAAATAATGCAACAAAGTCCTTAAGTAATAATGCAGAGTCCTTAAATACAGCAGCAGTCATTAAATAATGCAGCAAAGTCCTTAAATAATGCAGCAGAATCCTTAAATACCGCAGCAGAGTGCTTAAATAATGCAGCAGAGTCCTTAAATAATGCAGCAGAGTTATTAAATAATACAGCAGAGTCCTTAAATAATACAGCAAATTCCTTAAATAATGCAGCAGAGTCCTTAAATAATGCAACAAAGTCCCTAAATAATGCAGCAGAGTCCTTAAATAATGAAGCAGAGTCCTTAAATAATGCAGCAAATTCCTTAAATAATGTAGCAGAGTCCTTAAAAAATGCAACAAAATCCTTAAATAATGCAGCAGAATCCTTAAATAATGCAGCAAAGTCCTTAAATAATGCAGCAGAGTCCTTAAATACTGAAGCAGAGTCCTTAAATAATGCAACAAAGGCCTTAAATAAAGCAGCAGAGTCCTTAAGTAATGCATCAGAGTTCTAAAATGCTTCAGCAGAGTCCTTAAATAATGCAGCAGAGTCCTTAAATAATGCAACAAAGTCTTTAAATAATGCAGCAGAGTCCTTAAATACTGAAGCAGAGTCCTTAAATATTGCAGCAAAGTACTTAAATAATGCAGCAGAGTCCTTAAATAATGCAACAAAGTCCTTAAATAATGAAGCAGAGTCCTTAAATAATGCAACAAAGTCCTTAAATAATGAAGCAGAATCCTTAAATAATGCAACAAAGTCCTTAAGTAATAATGCAGAGTCCTTAAATACCGCAGCAGAGTCATTAAATAATGCAGCAAAGTCCTTAAATAATGCAGCAGAGTCCTTAAATACCGCAGCAGAGTGCTTAAATAATGCAGCAGAGTCCTTAAATAATGCAGCAGAGATATTAAATAATGCAGCAGAGTCCTTAAATAATGCGGCAAATTCCTTAAATAATGCAGCAGAGTCCTTAAATAATGCAACAAAGTCCATAAATAATGCAGCAGAGTCATTAAATAATGCAGCAAAGTCCATAAATAATGCAGCAGAGTCCTTAAATATGGAGCAAATTCCTTAAATACTGCAGCAGAGTCCTTAAATAATGCAACAAAGTTCTAAAATAATGCAGCAGAGTCCTCAAAAGCTTCAGAAGAGTCATTAAATAATGCAGCAGAGTCCTTAAATAATGTAGCAAATTCATTAAATAATGCAGCAGAGACCTTAAATAATGCAACAAAGTCCTTAAATAATGCAGCCGAGTCCTTACAAAATGCAACAAATTCCTTAAATAATGCAGCAGAGTCCTTAAATACCGCAGCCGATTACTAAAATATTTCAGCAAAGCCCTTAAATAATGCAGCAGAGTTCTTAAGTGCCACAGCAGAGTCCTTAAATACCGCAGCGGAGTGCTTAAATAATGCAGCAGAGTCCTTAAATAATGCAGCACCGTCCTTAAATAATGCAACAAAGTATTTAAATAATGCAGCAGAGTCCTTAAATACTGAAGCAGAGTCCTTAAATATTGCAGCAAAGTACTTAAATAATGCAGCAGAGTCCTTAAATAATGCAACAAAGTCCTTAAATAATGAAGCAGAATCCTTAAATAATGCAACAAAGTCCTTAAGTAATAATGCAGAGTCCTTAAATACCGCAGCAGAGTCATTAAATAATGCAGCAAAGTCCTTAAATAATGCAGCAGAGTCCTTAAATACCGGAGCAGAGTGCTTAAATGATGCAGCAGGGTCCTTAAATAATGCAGCAGAGTTATTAAATAATGCAGCAGAGTCCTTAAATAATGCAGCAAATTCCTTAAATAATGCAGCAGAGTCCTTAAATAATGCAACAAAGTCCCTAAAAAATGCAGCAGAGTCCTTAAATAATGAAGCAAATTCCTTAAATAATGTAGCAGAGTCCTTAAATAATGCAACAAAGTCCTTAAATAATGAAGCAGAATCCTTAAATAATGCAACAAAGTCCTTAAGTAATAATGCAGAGTTCTTAAATACAGCAGCAGAGTCATTAAATAATGCAGCAAAGTCCTTAAATAATGCAGCAGAGTACTTAAATACCGCAGCAGAGTGCTTAAATAATGCAGCAGAGTCCTTAAATAATGCAGCAGAGTTATTAAATAATGCAGCAGAGTCCTTAAATAATACAGCAAATTCCTTAAATAATGCAGCAGAGTCCTTAAATAATGCAACAGAGTCCCTAAATAATGCAGCAGAGTCCTTAAATAATGAAGCAGAGTCCTTAAATAATGCAGCAAATTCCTTAAATAATGTAGCAGAGTCCTTAAAAATGCAACAAAATCCTTAAATAATGCAGCAGAATCCTTAAATAATGCAACAAAGTCTTTAAATAATGCAGCAGAGTCCTTAAATACTGAAGCAGAGTCCTTAAATATTGCAGCAAAGTACTTAAATAATGCAGCAGAGTCCTTAAATAATGCAACAAAGTCCTTAAATAATGAAGCAGAGTCCTTAAATAATGCAACAAAGTCCTGAAATAATGAAGCAGAATCCTTAAATAATGCAACAAAGTCCTTAAGTAATAATGCAGAGTCCTTAAATACCGCAGCAGAGTCATTAAATAATGCAGCAAAGTCCTTAAATAATGCAGCAGAGTCCTTAAATACCGCAGCAGAGTGCTTAAATAATGCAGCAGAGTCCTTAAATAATGCAGCAGAGTTATTAAATAATGCAGCAGAGTCCTTAAATAATGCAGCAAATTCCTTAAATAATGCAGCAGAGTCCTTAAATAATGCAACAAAGTCCATAAATAATGCAGCAGAGTCATTAAATAATGCAGCAAAGTCCATAAATAATGCAGCAGAGTCCTTAAATATGGAGCAAATTCCTTAAATACTGCAGCAGAGTCCTTAAATAATGCAACAAAGTTCTAAAATAATGCAGCAGAGTCCTCAAAAGCTTCAGAAGAGTCATTAAATAATGCAGCAGAGTCCTTAAATAATGTAGCAAATTCATTAAATAATGCAGCAGAGACCTTAAATAATGCAACAAAGTCCTTAAATAATGCAGCCGAGTCCTTACATAATGCAACAAATTCCTTAAATAATGCAGCAGAGTCCTTAAATACCGCAGCCGATTACTTAAATAATTCAGCAAAGTCCTTAAATAATGCAGCAGAGTCCTTAAATACCGCAGCAGAGTGCTTAAATAATGCAGCAGAGTCCTTAAATAATGCAGCAGAGTTATTAAATAATGCAGCAGAGTCCTTAAATAATACAGCAAATTCCTTAAATAATGCAGCAGAGTCCTTAAATAATGCAACAAAGTCCCTAAATAATGCAGCAGAGTCCTTACATAATGAAGCAGAGTCCTTAAATAATGCAGCAAATTCCTTAAATAATGTAGCAGAGTCCTTAAAAATGCAACAAAATCCTTAAATAATGCAGCAGAATCCTTAAATAATGCAGCAAAGTCCTTAAATAATGCAGCAGAGTCCTTAAATACTGAAGCAGAGTCCTTAAATAATGCAACAAAGGCCTTAAATAAAGCAGCAGAGTCCTTAAGTAATGCAACAGAGTTCTAAAATGCTTCAGCAGAGTCCTTAAATAATGCAGCAGAGTCCTTAAATAATGCAACAAAGTCTTTAAATAATGCAGCAGAGTCCTTAAATACTGAAGCAGAGTCCTTAAATATTGCAGCAAAGTACTTAAATAATGCAGCAGAGTACTTAAATAATGCAACAAAGTCCTTAAATAATGAAGCAGAGTCCTTAAATAATGCAACAAAGTCCTTAAATAATGAAGCAGAATCCTTAAATAATGCAACAAAGTCCTTAAGTAATAATGCAGAGTCCTTAAATACCGCAGCAGAGTCATTAAATAATGCAGCAAAGTCCTTAAATAATGCAGCAGAGTCCTTAAATACCACAGCAGAGTGCTTAAATAATGCAGCACCGTCCTTAAATAATGCAACAAAGTCTTTAAATAATGCAGCAGAGTCCTTAAATAATGCAACAAAGTCCTTAAATAATGAAGCAGAATCCTTAAATAATGCAACAAAGTCCTTAAGTAATAATGCAGAGCCCTTAAATACAGCAGCAGAGTAATTAAATAATGAAGCAAAGTCCTTAAATAATGCAGCAGAGTTATTAAATAATGCAGCAGAGTCCTTAAATAATGTGGCAAATTCCTTAAATAATGCAGCAGAGTCCTTAAATAATGCAACAAAGTCCATAAATAATGCAGCAGAGTCATTAAATAATGCAGCAAAGTCCATAAATAATGCAGCAGAGTCCTTAAATATGGAGCAAATTCCTTAAATACTGCAGCAGAGTCCTTAAATAATGCAACAAAGTTCTAAAATAATGCAGCAGAGTCCTCAAAAGCTTCAGAAGAGTCATTAAATAATGCAGCAGAGTCCTTAAATAATGTAGCAAATTCATTAAATAATGCAGCAGAGACCTTAAATAATGCAACAAAGTCCTTAAATAATGCAGCCGAGTCCTTACATAATGCAACAAATTCCTTAAATAATGCAGCAGAGTCCTTAAATACCGCAGCCGATTACTTAAATAATTCAGCAAAGTCCTTAAATAATGCAGCAGAGTTCTTAAGTGCCACAGCAGAGTCCTTAAATACCGCAGCGGAGTGCTTAAATAATGCAGCAGAGTCCTTAAATAATGCAGCACCGTCCTTAAATAATGCAACAAAGTCTTTAAATAATGCAGCAGAGTCCTTAAATACTGAAGCAGAGTCCTTAAATATTGCAGCAAAGTACTTAAATAATGCAGCAGAGTCCTTAAATAATGCAACAAAGTCCTTAAATAACGAAGCAGAATACTTAAATAATGCAACAAAGTCCTTAAGTAATAATGCAGAGTCCTTAAATACCGCAGCAGAGTCATTAAATAATGCAGCAAAGTCCTTAAATAATGCAGCAGAGTCCTTAAATACCGGAGCAGAGTGCTTAAATGATGCAGCAGGGTCCTTAAATAATGCAGCAGAGTTATTAAATAATGCAGCAGAGTCCTTAAATAATGCAGCAAATTCCTTAAATAATGCAGCAGAGTCCTTAAATAATGCAACAAAGTCCCTAAAAAATGCAGCAGAGTCCTTAAATAATGAAGCAAATTCCTTAAATAATGTAGCAGAGTCCTTAAATAATGCAACAAAGTCCTTAAATAATGAAGCAGAATCCTTAAATAATGCAACAAAGTCCTTAAGTAATAATGCAGAGTCCTTAAATACAGCAGCAGAGTCATTAAATAATGCAGCAAAGTCCTTAAATAATGCAGCAGAGTCCTTAAATACCGCAGCAGAGTGCTTAAATAATGCAGCAGAGTCCTTAAATAATGCAGCAGAGTTATTAAATAATGCAGCAGAGTCCTTAAATAATACAGCAAATTCCTTAAATAATGCAGCAGAGTCCTTAAATAATGCAACAAAGTCCCTAAATAATGCAGCAGAGTCCTTAAATAATGAAGCAGAGTCCTTAAATAATGCAGCAAATTCCTTAAATAATGTAGCAGAGTCCTTAAAAATGCAACAAAATCCTTAAATAATGCAGCAGAATCCTTAAATAATGCAGCAAAGTCCTTAAATAATGCAGCAGAGTCCTTAAATACTGAAGCAGAGTCCTTAAATAATGCAACAAAGGCCTTAAATAAAGCAGCAGAGTCCTTAAGTAATGCAACAGAGTTCTAAAATGCTTCAGCAGAGTCCTTAAATAATGCAGCAGAGTCCTTAAATAATGCAACAAAGTCTTTAAATAATGCAGCAGAGTCCTTAAATACTGAAGCAGAGTCCTTAAATATTGCAGCAAAGTACTTAAATAATGCAGCAGAGTACTTAAATAATGCAACAAAGTCCTTAAATAATGAAGCAGAGTCCTTAAATAATGCAACAAAGTCCTTAAATAATGAAGCAGAATCCTTAAATAATGCAACAAAGTCCTTAAGTAATAATGCAGAGTCCTTAAATACCGCAGCAGAGTCCTTAAATAATGCAGCAAAGTCCTTAAATAATGCAGCAGAGTCCTTAAATACCGCAGCAGAGTGCTTAAATAATGCAGCACCGTCCTTAAATAATGCAACAAAGTCTTTAAATAATGCAGCAGAGTCCTTAAATAATGCAACAAAGTCCTTAAATAATGAAGCAGAATCCTTAAATAATGCAACAAAGTCCTTAAGTAATAATGCAGAGCCCTTAAATACAGCAGCAGAGTCATTAAATAATGAAGCAAAGTCCTTAAATAATGCAGCAGAGTCCTTAAATACCGCAGCAGAGTGCTTAAATAATGCAGCAGAGTCCTTAAATAATGCAGCAGAGTTATTAAATAATGCAGCAGAGTCCTTAAATAAAGCAGCAAATTCCTTAAATAATGCAGCAGAGTCCTTAAATAATGCAACAAAGTCCCTAAATAATGTAGCAGAGTCCTTAAATAATGAAGCAGAGTCCTTAAATAATGCAGCAAATTCCTTAAATAATGTAGCAGAGTCCTTAAAAAATGCAACAAAATCCTTAAATAATGCAGCAGAATCCTTAAATAATGCAGCAAAGTCCTTAAATAATGCAGCAGAGTCCTTAAATACTGAAGCAGAGTCCTTAAATAATGCAACAAAGGCCTTAAATAATGCAGCAGAGTCCTTAAATAATGCAACAAAGTCCTTAAATAACGAAGCAGAATCCTTAAATAATGCAACAAAGTCCTTAAGTAATAATGCAGAGTCCTTAAATACCGCAGCAGAGTCATTAAATAATGCAGCAAAGTCCTTAAATAATGCAGCAGAGTCCTTAAATACCGGAGCAGAGTGCTTAAATGATGCAGCAGGGTCCTTAAATAATGCAGCAGAGTTATTAAATAATGCAGCAGAGTCCTTAAATAATACAGCAAATTCCTTAAATAATGCAGCAGAGTCCTTAAATAATGCAACAAAGTCCCTAAATAATGCAGCATAGTCCTTAAATAATGAAGCAGAGTCCTTAAATAATGCAGCAAATTCCTTAAATAATGTAGCAGAGTCCTTAAAAAATGCAACAAAATCCTTAAATAATGCAGCAGAATCCTTAAATACCGCAGCAGAGTGCTTAAATGATGCAGCAGGGTCCTTATATAATGCAGCAGAGTTATTAAATAATGCAGCAGAGTCCTTAAATAATACAGCAAATTCCTTAAATAATGCAGCAGAGTCCTTAAATAATACAGCAAATTCCTTAAATAATGCAGCAGAGTCCTTAAATAATACAGCAAATTCCTTAAATAATGCAGCAGAGTCCTTAAATAATGCAACAAAGTCCTTAAATAATGAAGCAGAATCCTTAAATAATGCAACAAAGTCCTTAAGTAATAATGCAGAGTCCTTAAATACAGCAGCAGAGTCATTAAATAATGCAGCAAAGTACTTAAATAATGCAGCAGAATCCTTAAATACCGCAGCAGAGTGCTTAAATAATGCAGCAGAGTCCTTAAATAATGCAGCAGAGTTATTAAATAATGCAGCAGAGTCCTTAAATAATACAGCAAATTCCTTAAATAATGCAGCAGAGTCCTTAAATAATACAGCAAATTCCTTAAATAATGCAGCAGAGTCCTTAAATAATGCAACAAAGTCCCTAAATAATGCAGCAGAGTCCTTAAATAATGAAGCAGAGTCCTTAAATAATGCAGCAAATTCCTTAAATAATGTAGCAGAGTCCTTAAAAAATGCAACAAAATCCTTAAATAATGCAGCAGAATCCTTAAATAATGCAGCAAAGTCCTTAAATAATGCAGCAGAGTCCTTAAATACTGAAGCAGAGTCCTTAAATAATGCAACAAAGGCCTTAAATAAAGCAGCAGAGTCCTTAAGTAATGCAACAGAGTTCTAAAATGCTTCAGCAGAGTCCTTAAATAATGCAGCAGAGTCCTTAAATAATGCAACAAAGTCTTTAAATAATGCAGCAGAGTCCTTAAATACTGAAGCAGAGTCCTTAAATATTGCAACAAAGTACTTAAATAATGCAGCAGAGTCCTTAAATAATGCAACAAAGTCCTTAAATAATGAAGCAGAGTCCTTAAATAATGCAACAAAGTCCTTAAATAATGAAGCAGAATCCTTAAATAATGCAACAAAGTCCTTAAGTAATAATGCAGAGTCCTTAAATACCGCAGCAGAGTGCTTAAATAATGCAGCAGAGTCCTTAAATAATGCAGCAGAGTCCTTAAATACCGCAGCAGAGTGCTTAAATAATGCAGCAGAGTCCTTAAATAATGCAGCAGAGTTATTAAATAATGCAGCAGAGTCCTTAAATAATGTGGCAAATTCCTTAAATAATGCAGCAGAGTCCTTAAATAATGCAACAAAGTCCGTAAATAATGCAGCAGAGTCATTAAATAATGCAGCAAAGTCCATAAATATTGCAGCAGAGTCCTTAAATATGGAGCAAATTCCTTAAATACTGCAGCAGAGTCCTTAAATAATGCAACAAAGTTCTAAAATAATGCAGCAGAGTCCTCAAAAGCTTCAGAAGAGTCATTAAATAATGCAGCAGAGTCCTTAAATAATGTAGCAAATTCATTAAATAATGCAGCAGAGACCTTAAATAATGCAACAAAGTCCTTAAATAATGCAGCCGAGTCCTTACATAATGCAACAAATTCCTTAAATAATGCAGCAGAGTCCTTAAATACCGCAGCCGATTACTTAAATAATTCAGCAAAGTCCTTAAATAATGCAGCAGAGTTCTTAAGTGCCACAGCAGAGTCCTTAAATACCGCAGCGGAGTGCTTAAATAATGCAGCAGAGTCCTTAAATAATGCAGCACCGTCCTTAAATAATGCAACAAAGTCTTTAAATAATGCAGCAGAGTCCTTAAATACGGAAGCAGAGTCCTTAAATATTGCAGCAAAGTACTTAAATAATGCAGCAGAGTCCTTAAATAATGCAACAAAGTCCTTAAATAACGAAGCAGAATACTTAAATAATGCAACAAAGTCCTTAAGTAATAATGCAGAGTCCTTAAATACCGCAGCAGAGTCATTAAATAATGCAGCAAAGTCCTTAAATAATGCAGCAGAGTCCTTAAATACCGGAGCAGAGTGCTTAAATGATGCAGCAGGGTCCTTAAATAATGCAGCAGAGTTATTAAATAATGCAGCAGAGTCCTTAAATAATGCAGCAAATTCCTTAAATAATGCAGCAGAGTCCTTAAATAATGCAACAAAGTCCCTAAAAAATGCAGCAGAGTCCTTAAATAATGAAGCAAATTCCTTAAATAATGTAGCAGAGTCCATAAATAATGCAACAAAGTCCTTAAATAATGAAGCAGAATCCTTAAATAATGCAACAAAGTCCTTAAGTAATAATGCAGAGTCCTTAAATACAGCAGCAGAGTCATTAAATAATGCAGCAAAGTCCTTAAATAATGCAGCAGAGTCCTTAAATACCGCAGCAGAGTGCTTAAATAATGCAGCAGAGTCCTTAAATAATGCAGCAGAGTTATTAAATAATGCAGCAGAGTCCTTAAATAATACAGCAAATTCCTTAAATAATGCAGCAGAGTCTTTAAATAATGCAACAAAGTCCCTAAATAATGCAGCAGAGTCCTTAAATAATGAAGCAGAGTCCTTAAATAATGCAGCAAATTCCTTAAATAATGTAGCAGAGTCCTTAAAAATGCAACAAAATCCTTAAATAATGCAGCAGAATCCTTAAATAATGCAGCAAAGTCCTTAAATAATGCAGCAGAGTCCTTAAATACTGAAGCAGAGTCCTTAAATAATGCAACAAAGGCCTTAAATAAAGCAGCAGAGTCCTTAAGTAATGCAACAGAGTTCTAAAATGCTTCAGCAGAGTCCTTAAATAATGCAGCAGAGTCCTTAAATAATGCAACAAAGTCTTTAAATAATGCAGCAGAGTCCTTAAATACTGAAGCAGAGTCCTTAAATATTGCAGCAAAGTACTTAAATAATGCAGCAGAGTACTTAAATAATGCAACAAAGTCCTTAAATAATGAAGCAGAGTCCTTAAATAATGCAACAAAGTCCTTAAATAATGAAGCAGAATCCTTAAATAATGCAACAAAGTCCTTAAGTAATAATGCAGAGTCCTTAAATACCGCAGCAGAGTCCTTAAATAATGCAGCAAAGTCCTTAAATAATGCAGCAGAGTCCTTAAATACCGCAGCAGAGTGCTTAAATAATGCAGCACCGTCCTTAAATAATGCAACAAAGTCTTTAAATAATGCAGCAGAGTCCTTAAATAATGCAACAAAGTCCTTAAATAATGAAGCAGAATCCTTAAATAATGCAACAAAGTCCTTAAGTAATAATGCAGAGCCCTTAAATACAGCAGCAGAGTCATTAAATAATGAAGCAAAGTCCTTAAATAATGCAGCAGAGTCCTTAAATACCGCAGCAGAGTGCTTAAATAATGCAGCAGAGTCCTTAAATAATGCAGCAGAGTTATTAAATAATGCAGCAGAGTCCTTAAATAAAGCAGCAAATTCCTTAAATAATGCAGCAGAGTCCTTAAATAATGCAACAAAGTCCCTAAATAATGTAGCAGAGTCCTTAAATAATGAAGCAGAGTCCTTAAATAATGCAGCAAATTCCTTAAATAATGTAGCAGAGTCCTTAAAAAATGCAACAAAATCCTTAAATAATGCAGCAGAATCCTTAAATAATGCAGCAAAGTCCTTAAATAATGCAGCAGAGTCCTTAAATACTGAAGCAGAGTCCTTAAATAATGCAACAAAGGCCTTAAATAATGCAGCAGAGTCCTTAAATAATGCAACAAAGTCCTTAAATAACGAAGCAGAATCCTTAAATAATGCAACAAAGTCCTTAAGTAATAATGCAGAGTCCTTAAATACCGCAGCAGAGTCATTAAATAATGCAGCAAAGTCCTTAAATAATGCAGCAGAGTCCTTAAATACCGGAGCAGAGTGCTTAAATGATGCAGCAGGGTCCTTAAATAATGCTGCAGAGTTATTAAATAATGCAGCAGAGTCCTTAAATAATACAGCAAATTCCTTAAATAATGCAGCAGAGTCCTTAAATAATGCAACAAAGTCCCTAAATAATGCAGCATAGTCCTTAAATAATGAAGCAGAGTCCTTAAATAATGCAGCAAATTCCTTAAATAATGTAGCAGAGTCCTTAAAAAATGCAACAAAATCCTTAAATAATGCAGCAGAATCCTTAAATACCGCAGCAGAGTGCTTAAATGATGCAGCAGGGTCCTTATATAATGCAGCAGAGTTATTAAATAATGCAGCAGAGTCCTTAAATAATACAGCAAATTCCTTAAATAATGCAGCAGAGTCCTTAAATAATACAGCAAATTCCTTAAATAATGCAGCAGAGTCCTTAAATAATACAGCAAATTCCTTAAATAATGCAGCAGAGTCCTTAAATAATGCAACAAAGTCCTTAAATAATGAAGCAGAATCCTTAAATAATGCAACAAAGTCCTTAAGTAATAATGCAGAGTCCTTAAATACAGCAGCAGAGTCATTAAATAATGCAGCAAAGTACTTAAATAATGCAGCAGAATCCTTAAATACCGCAGCAGAGTGCTTAAATAATGCAGCAGAGTCCTTAAATAATGCAGCAGAGTTATTAAATAATGCAGCAGAGTCCTTAAATAATACAGCAAATTCCTTAAATAATGCAGCAGAGTCCTTAAATAATACAGCAAATTCCTTAAATAATGCAGCAGAGTCCTTAAATAATGCAACAAAGTCCCTAAATAATGCAGCAGAGTCCTTAAATAATGAAGCAGAGTCCTTAAATAATGCAGCAAATTCCTTAAATAATGTAGCAGAGTCCTTAAAAAATGCAACAAAATCCTTAAATAATGCAGCAGAATCCTTAAATAATGCAGCAAAGTCCTTAAATAATGCAGCAGAGTCCTTAAATACTGAAGCAGAGTCCTTAAATAATGCAACAAAGGCCTTAAATAAAGCAGCAGAGTCCTTAAGTAATGCAACAGAGTTCTAAAATGCTTCAGCAGAGTCCTTAAATAATGCAGCAGAGTCCTTAAATAATGCAACAAAGTCTTTAAATAATGCAGCAGAGTCCTTAAATACTGAAGCAGAGTCCTTAAATATTGCAACAAAGTACTTAAATAATGCAGCAGAGTCCTTAAATAATGCAACAAAGTCCTTAAATAATGAAGCAGAGTCCTTAAATAATGCAACAAAGTCCTTAAATAATGAAGCAGAATCCTTAAATAATGCAACAAAGTCCTTAAGTAATAATGCAGAGTCCTTAAATACCGCAGCAGAGTGCTTAAATAATGCAGCAGAGTCCTTAAATAATGCAGCAGAGTCCTTAAATACCGCAGCAGAGTGCTTAAATAATGCAGCAGAGTCCTTAAATAATGCAGCAGAGTTATTAAATAATGCAGCAGAGTCCTTAAATAATGTGGCAAATTCCTTAAATAATGCAGCAGAGTCCTTAAATAATGCAACAAAGTCCGTAAATAATGCAGCAGAGTCATTAAATAATGCAGCAAAGTCCATAAATATTGCAGCAGAGTCCTTAAATATGGAGCAAATTCCTTAAATACTGCAGCAGAGTCCATAAATAATGCAACAAAGTTCTAAAATAATGCAGCAGAGTCCTCAAAAGCTTCAGAAGAGTCATTAAATAATGCAGCAGAGTCCTTAAATAATGTAGCAAATTCATTAAATAATGCAGCAGAGACCTTAAATAATGCAACAAAGTCCTTAAATAATGCAGCCGAGTCCTTACATAATGCAACAAATTCCTTAAATAATGCAGCAGAGTCCTTAAATACCGCAGCCGATTACTTAAATAATTCAGCAAAGTCCTTAAATAATGCAGCAGAGTTCTTAAGTGCCACAGCAGAGTCCTTAAATACCGCAGCGGAGTGCTTAAATAATGCAGCAGAGTCCTTAAATAATGCAGCACCGTCCTTAAATAATGCAACAAAGTCTTTAAATAATGCAGCAGAGTCCTTAAATACGGAAGCAGAGTCCTTAAATATTGCAGCAAAGTACTTAAATAATGCAGCAGAGTCCTTAAATAATGCAACAAAGTCCTTAAATAACGAAGCAGAATACTTAAATAATGCAACAAAGTCCTTAAGTAATAATGCAGAGTCCTGAAATACCGCAGCAGAGTCATTAAATAATGCAGCAAAGTCCTTAAATAATGCAGCAGAATCCTTAAATACCGGAGCAGAGTGCTTAAATGATGCAGCAGGGTCCTTAAATAATGCAGCAGAGTTATTAAATAATGCAGCAGAGTCCTTAAATAATGCAGCAAATTCCTTAAATAATGCAGCAGAGTCCTTAAATAATGCAACAAAGTCCCTAAAAAATGCAGCAGAGTCCTTAAATAATGAAGCAAATTCCTTAAATAATGTAGCAGAGTCCTTAAATAATGCAACAAAGTCCTTAAATAATGAAGCAGAATCCTTAAATAATGCAACAAAGTCCTTAAGTAATAATGCAGAGTCCTTAAATACAGCAGCAGAGTCATTAAATAATGCAGCAAAGTCCTTAAATAATGCAGCAGAGTCCTTAAATACCGCAGCAGAGTGCTTAAATAATGCAGCAGAGTCCTTAAATAATGCAGCAGAGTTATTAAATAATGCAGCAGAGTCCTTAAATAATACAGCAAATTCCTTAAATAATGCAGCAGAGTCTTTAAATAATGCAACAAAGTCCCTAAATAATGCAGCAGAGTCCTTAAATAATGAAGCAGAGTCCTTAAATAATGCAGCAAATTCCTTAAATAATGTAGCAGAGTCCTTAAAAATGCAACAAAATCCTTAAATAATGCAGCAGAATCCTTAAATAATGCAGCAAAGTCCTTAAATAATGCAGCAGAGTCCTTAAATACTGAAGCAGAGTCCTTAAATAATGCAACAAAGGCCTTAAATAAAGCAGCAGAGTCCTTAAGTAATGCAACAGAGTTCTAAAATGCTTCAGCAGAGTCCTTAAATAATGCAGCAGAGTCCTTAAATAATGCAACAAAGTCTTTAAATAATGCAGCAGAGTCCTTAAATACTGAAGCAGAGTCCTTAAATATTGCAGCAAAGTACTTAAATAATGCAGCAGAGTACTTAAATAATGCAACAAAGTCCTTAAATAATGAAGCAGAGTCCTTAAATAATGCAACAAAGTCCTTAAATAATGAAGCAGAATCCTTAAATAATGCAACAAAGTCCTTAAGTAATAATGCAGAGTCCTTAAATACCGCAGCAGAGTCATTAAATAATGCAGCAAAGTCCTTAAATAATGCAGCAGAGTCCTTAAATACCGCAGCAGAGTGCTTAAATAATGCAGCACCGTCCTTAAATAATGCAACAAAGTCTTTAAATAATGCAGCAGGGTCCTTAAATAATGCAACAAAGTCCTTAAATAATGAAGCAGAATCCTTAAATAATGCAACAAAGTCCTTAAGTAATAATGCAGAGCCCTTAAATACAGCAGCAGAGTCATTAAATAATGCAGCAAAGTCCTTAAATAATGCAGCAGAGTCCTTAAATACCGCAGCAGAGTGCTTAAATAATGCAGCAGAGTCCTTAAATAATGTAGCAGAGTTATTAAATAATGCAGCAGAGTCCTTAAATAATGCAGCAAATTCCTTAAATAATGCAGCAGAGTCCTTAAATAATGCAACAAAGTCCCTAAATAATGTAGCAGAGTCCTTAAATAATGAAGCAGAGTCCTTAAATAATGCAGCAAATTCCTTAAATAATGTAGCAGAGTCCTTAAAAAATGCAACAAAATCCTTAAATAATGCAGCAGAATCCTTAAATAATGCAGCAAAGTCCTTAAATAATGCAGCAGAGTCCTTAAATACTGAAGCAGAGTCCTTAAATAATGCAACAAAGGCCTTAAATAATGCAGCAGAGTCCTTAAGTAATGCAACAGAGTTCTAAAATGCTTCAGCAGAGTCCTTAAATAATGCAGCAGAGTCCTTAAATAATGCAACAAAGTCTTTAAATAATGCAGCAGAGTCCTTAAATACTGAAGCAGAGTCCTTAAATATTGCAGCAGAGTGCTTAAATAATGCAGCAGAGTCCTTAAATAATGCAGCAGAGTTATTAAATAATGCAGCAGAGTCCTTAAATAAAGCAGCAAATTCCTTAAATAATGCAGCATAGTCCTTAAATAATGCAACAAAGTCCCTAAATAATGTAGCAGAGTCCTTAAATAATGAAGCAGAGTCCTTAAATAATGCAGCAAATTCCTTAAATAATGCAGCAGAGTCCTTAAATACTGAAGCAGAGTCCTTAAATAATGCAACAAAGGCCTTAAATAAAGCAGCAGAGTCCTTAAGTAATGCAACAGAGTTCTAAAATGCTTCAGCAGAGTCCTTAAATAATGCAGCAGAGTCCTTAAATAATGCAACAAAGTCTTTAAATAATGCAGCAGAGTCCTTAAATACTGAAGCAGAGTCCTTAAATATTGCAACAAAGTACTTAAATAATGCAGCAGAGTCCTTAAATAATGCAACAAAGTCCTTAAATAATGAAGCAGAGTCCTTAAATAATGCAACAAAGTCCTTAAATAATGAAGCAGAATCCTTAAATAATGCAACAAAGTCCTTAAGTAATAATGCAGAGTCCTTAAATACCGCAGCAGAGTGCTTAAATAATGCAGCAGAGTCCTTAAATAATGCAGCAGAGTCCTTAAATACCGCAGCAGAGTGCTTAAATAATGCAGCAGAGTCCTTAAATAATGCAGCAGAGTTATTAAATAATGCAGCAGAGTCCTTAAATAATGTGGCAAATTCCTTAAATAATGCAGCAGAGTCCTTAAATAATGCAACAAAGTCCGTAAATAATGCAGCAGAGTCATTAAATAATGCAGCAAAGTCCATAAATATTGCAGCAGAGTCCTTAAATATGGAGCAAATTCCTTAAATACTGCAGCAGAGTCCATAAATAATGCAACAAAGTTCTAAAATAATGCAGCAGAGTCCTCAAAAGCTTCAGAAGAGTCATTAAATAATGCAGCAGAGTCCTTAAATAATGTAGCAAATTCATTAAATAATGCAGCAGAGACCTTAAATAATGCAACAAAGTCCTTAAATAATGCAGCCGAGTCCTTACATAATGCAACAAATTCCTTAAATAATGCAGCAGAGTCCTTAAATACCGCAGCCGATTACTTAAATAATTCAGCAAAGTCCTTAAATAATGCAGCAGAGTTCTTAAGTGCCACAGCAGAGTCCTTAAATACCGCAGCGGAGTGCTTAAATAATGCAGCAGAGTCCTTAAATAATGCAGCACCGTCCTTAAATAATGCAACAAAGTCTTTAAATAATGCAGCAGAGTCCTTAAATACGGAAGCAGAGTCCTTAAATATTGCAGCAAAGTACTTAAATAATGCAGCAGAGTCCTTAAATAATGCAACAAAGTCCTTAAATAACGAAGCAGAATACTTAAATAATGCAACAAAGTCCTTAAGTAATAATGCAGAGTCCTGAAATACCGCAGCAGAGTCATTAAATAATGCAGCAAAGTCCTTAAATAATGCAGCAGAATCCTTAAATACCGGAGCAGAGTGCTTAAATGATGCAGCAGGGTCCTTAAATAATGCAGCAGAGTTATTAAATAATGCAGCAGAGTCCTTAAATAATGCAGCAAATTCCTTAAATAATGCAGCAGAGTCCTTAAATAATGCAACAAAGTCCCTAAAAAATGCAGCAGAGTCCTTAAATAATGAAGCAAATTCCTTAAATAATGTAGCAGAGTCCTTAAATAATGCAACAAAGTCCTTAAATAATGAAGCAGAATCCTTAAATAATGCAACAAAGTCCTTAAGTAATAATGCAGAGTCCTTAAATACAGCAGCAGAGTCATTAAATAATGCAGCAAAGTCCTTAAATAATGCAGCAGAGTCCTTAAATACCGCAGCAGAGTGCTTAAATAATGCAGCAGAGTCCTTAAATAATGCAGCAGAGTTATTAAATAATGCAGCAGAGTCCTTAAATAATACAGCAAATTCCTTAAATAATGCAGCAGAGTCTTTAAATAATGCAACAAAGTCCCTAAATAATGCAGCAGAGTCCTTAAATAATGAAGCAGAGTCCTTAAATAATGCAGCAAATTCCTTAAATAATGTAGCAGAGTCCTTAAAAATGCAACAAAATCCTTAAATAATGCAGCAGAATCCTTAAATAATGCAGCAAAGTCCTTAAATAATGCAGCAGAGTCCTTAAATACTGAAGCAGAGTCCTTAAATAATGCAACAAAGGCCTTAAATAAAGCAGCAGAGTCCTTAAGTAATGCAACAGATTTCTAAAATGCTTCAGCAGAGTCCTTAAATAATGCAGCAGAGTCCTTAAATAATGCAACAAAGTCTTTAAATAATGCAGCAGAGTCCTTAAATACTGAAGCAGAGTCCTTAAATATTGCAGCAAAGTACTTAAATAATGCAGCAGAGTACTTAAATAATGCAACAAAGTCCTTAAATAATGAAGCAGAGTCCTTAAATAATGCAACAAAGTCCTTAAATAATGAAGCAGAATCCTTAAATAATGCAACAAAGTCCTTAAGTAATAATGCAGAGTCCTTAAATACCGCAGCAGAGTCATTAAATAATGCAGCAAAGTCCTTAAATAATGCAGCAGAGTCCTTAAATACCGCAGCAGAGTGCTTAAATAATGCAGCACCGTCCTTAAATAATGCAACAAAGTCTTTAAATAATGCAGCAGAGTCCTTAAATAATGCAACAAAGTCCTTAAATAATGAAGCAGAATCCTTAAATAATGCAACAAAGTCCTTAAGTAATAATGCAGAGCCCTTAAATACAGCAGCAGA
This sequence comes from Phyllobates terribilis, assembly GCF_046119375.1. Lineage (NCBI taxonomy): Eukaryota > Metazoa > Chordata > Amphibia > Anura > Dendrobatidae > Phyllobates > Phyllobates terribilis. The sequence goes on along the minus strand of NW_027362840.1, from coordinate 2,870,946 downwards.
GTCATTAAATAATGCAGCAAAGTCCTTAAATAATGCAGCAGAGTCCTTAAATACCGCAGCAGAGTGCTTAAATAATGCAGCAGAGTCCTTAAATAATGTAGCAGAGTTATTAAATAATGCAGCAGAGTCCTTAAATAATGCAGCAAATTCCTTAAATAATGCAGCAGAGTCCTTAAATAATGCAACAAAGTCCCTAAATAATGTAGCAGAGTCCTTAAATAATGAAGCAGAGTCCTTAAATAATGCAGCAAATTCCTTAAATAATGTAGCAGAGTCCTTAAAAAATGCAACAAAATCCTTAAATAATGCAGCAGAATCCTTAAATAATGCAGCAAAGTCCTTAAATAATGCAGCAGAGTCCTTAAATACTGAAGCAGAGTCCTTAAATAATGCAACAAAGGCCTTAAATAATGCAGCAGAGTCCTTAAGTAATGCAACAGAGTTCTAAAATGCTTCAGCAGAGTCCTTAAATAATGCAGCAGAGTCCTTAAATAATGCAACAAAGTCTTTAAATAATGCAGCAGAGTCCTTAAATACTGAAGCAGAGTCCTTAAATATTGCAGCAGAGTGCTTAAATAATGCAGCAGAGTCCTTAAATAATGCAGCAGAGTTATTAAATAATGCAGCAGAGTCCTTAAATAAAGCAGCAAATTCCTTAAATAATGCAGCATAGTCCTTAAATAATGCAACAAAGTCCCTAAATAATGTAGCAGAGTCCTTAAATAATGAAGCAGAGTCCTTAAATAATGCAGCAAATTCCTTAAATAATGTAGCAGAGTCCTTAAAAAATGCAACAAAATCCTTAAATAATGCAGCAGAATCCTTAAATAATGCAGCAGAGTCCTTAAATAATGCAGCAGAGTCCTTAAATACTGAAGCAGAGTCCTTAAATAATGCAACAAAGGCCTTAAATAATGCAGCAGAGTCCTTAAATAATGCAACAAAGTCCTTAAATAACGAAGCAGAATCCTTAAATAATGCAACAAAGTCCTTAAGTAATAATGCAGAGTCCTTAAATACCGCAGCAGAGTCATTAAATAATGCAGCAAAGTCCTTAAATAATGCAGCAGAGTCCTTAAATACCGGAGCAGAGTGCTTAAATGATGCAGCAGGGTCCTTAAATAATGCAGCAGAGTTATTAAATAATGCAGCAGAGTCCTTAAATAATACAGCAAATTCCTTAAATAATGCAGCAGAGTCCTTAAATAATGCAACAAAGTCCCTAAATAATGCAGCATAGTCCTTAAATAATGAAGCAGAGTCCTTAAATAATGCAGCAAATTCCTTAAATAATGTAGCAGAGTCCTTAAAAAATGCAACAAAATCCTTAAATAATGCAGCAGAATCCTTAAATACCGCAGCAGAGTGCTTAAATGATGCAGCAGGGTCCTTAAATAATGCAGCAGAGTTATTAAATAATGCAGCAGAGTCCTTAAATAATACAGCAAATTCCTTAAATAATGCAGCAGAGTCCTTAAATAATACAGCAAATTCCTTAAATAATGCAGCAGAGTCCTTAAATAATACAGCAAATTCCTTAAATAATGCAGCAGAGTCCTTAAATAATGCAACAAAGTCCTTAAATAATGAAGCAGAATCCTTAAATAATGCAACAAAGTCCTTAAGTAATAATGCAGAGTCCTTAAATACAGCAGCAGAGTCATTAAATAATGCAGCAAAGTACTTAAATAATGCAGCAGAATCCTTAAATACCGCAGCAGAGTGCTTAAATAATGCAGCAGAGTCCTTAAATAATGCAGCAGAGTTATTAAATAATGCAGCAGAGTCCTTAAATAATACAGCAAATTCCTTAAATAATGCAGCAGAGTCCTTAAATAATACAGCAAATTCCTTAAATAATGCAGCAGAGTCCTTAAATAATGCAACAAAGTCCCTAAATAATGCAGCAGAGTCCTTAAATAATGAAGCAGAGTCCTTAAATAATGCAGCAAATTCCTTAAATAATGTAGCAGAGTCCTTAAAAAATGCAACAAAATCCTTAAATAATGCAGCAGAATCCTTAAATAATGCAGCAAAGTCCTTAAATAATGCAGCAGAGTCCTTAAATACTGAAGCAGAGTCCTTAAATAATGCAACAAAGGCCTTAAATAAAGCAGCAGAGTCCTTAAGTAATGCAACAGAGTTCTAAAATGCTTCAGCAGAGTCCTTAAATAATGCAGCAGAGTCCTTAAATAATGCAACAAAGTCTTTAAATAATGCAGCAGAGTCCTTAAATACTGAAGCAGAGTCCTTAAATATTGCAACAAAGTACTTAAATAATGCAGCAGAGTCCTTAAATAATGCAACAAAGTCCTTAAATAATGAAGCAGAGTCCTTAAATAATGCAACAAAGTCCTTAAATAATGAAGCAGAATCCTTAAATAATGCAACAAAGTCCTTAAGTAATAATGCAGAGTCCTTAAATACCGCAGCAGAGTGCTTAAATAATGCAGCAGAGTCCTTAAATAATGCAGCAGAGTCCTTAAATACCGCAGCAGAGTGCTTAAATAATGCAGCAGAGTCCTTAAATAATGCAGCAGAGTTATTAAATAATGCAGCAGAGTCCTTAAATAATGTGGCAAATTCCTTAAATAATGCAGCAGAGTCCTTAAATAATGCAACAAAGTCCGTAAATAATGCAGCAGAGTCATTAAATAATGCAGCAAAGTCCATAAATATTGCAGCAGAGTCCTTAAATATGGAGCAAATTCCTTAAATACTGCAGCAGAGTCCTTAAATAATGCAACAAAGTTCTAAAATAATGCAGCAGAGTCCTCAAAAGCTTCAGAAGAGTCATTAAATAATGCAGCAGAGTCCTTAAATAATGTAGCAAATTCATTAAATAATGCAGCAGAGACCTTAAATAATGCAACAAAGTCCTTAAATAATGCAGCCGAGTCCTTACATAATGCAACAAATTCCTTAAATAATGCAGCAGAGTCCTTAAATACCGCAGCCGATTACTTAAATAATTCAGCAAAGTCCTTAAATAATGCAGCAGAGTTCTTAAGTGCCACAGCAGAGTCCTTAAATACCGCAGCGGAGTGCTTAAATAATGCAGCAGAGTCCTTAAATAATGCAGCACCGTCCTTAAATAATGCAACAAAGTCTTTAAATAATGCAGCAGAGTCCTTAAATACGGAAGCAGAGTCCTTAAATATTGCAGCAAAGTACTTAAATAATGCAGCAGAGTCCTTAAATAATGCAACAAAGTCCTTAAATAACGAAGCAGAATACTTAAATAATGCAACAAAGTCCTTAAGTAATAATGCAGAGTCCTTAAATACCGCAGCAGAGTCATTAAATAATGCAGCAAAGTCCTTAAATAATGCAGCAGAGTCCTTAAATACCGGAGCAGAGTGCTTAAATGATGCAGCAGGGTCCTTAAATAATGCAGCAGAGTTATTAAATAATGCAGCAGAGTCCTTAAATAATGCAGCAAATTCCTTAAATAATGCAGCAGAGTCCTTAAATAATGCAACAAAGTCCCTAAAAAATGCAGCAGAGTCCTTAAATAATGAAGCAAATTCCTTAAATAATGTAGCAGAGTCCTTAAATAATGCAACAAAGTCCTTAAATAATGAAGCAGAATCCTTAAATAATGCAACAAAGTCCTTAAGTAATAATGCAGAGTCCTTAAATACAGCAGCAGAGTCATTAAATAATGCAGCAAAGTCCTTAAATAATGCAGCAGAGTCCTTAAATACCGCAGCAGAGTGCTTAAATAATGCAGCAGAGTCCTTAAATAATGCAGCAGAGTTATTAAATAATGCAGCAGAGTCCTTAAATAATACAGCAAATTCCTTAAATAATGCAGCAGAGTCTTTAAATAATGCAACAAAGTCCCTAAATAATGCAGCAGAGTCCTTAAATAATGAAGCAGAGTCCTTAAATAATGCAGCAAATTCCTTAAATAATGTAGCAGAGTCCTTAAAAATGCAACAAAATCCTTAAATAATGCAGCAGAATCCTTAAATAATGCAGCAAAGTCCTTAAATAATGCAGCAGAGTCCTTAAATACTGAAGCAGAGTCCTTAAATAATGCAACAAAGGCCTTAAATAAAGCAGCAGAGTCCTTAAGTAATGCAACAGAGTTCTAAAATGCTTCAGCAGAGTCCTTAAATAATGCAGCAGAGTCCTTAAATAATGCAACAAAGTCTTTAAATAATGCAGCAGAGTCCTTAAATACTGAAGCAGAGTCCTTAAATATTGCAGCAAAGTACTTAAATAATGCAGCAGAGTACTTAAATAATGCAACAAAGTCCTTAAATAATGAAGCAGAGTCCTTAAATAATGCAACAAAGTCCTTAAATAATGAAGCAGAATCCTTAAATAATGCAACAAAGTCCTTAAGTAATAATGCAGAGTCCTTAAATACCGCAGCAGAGTCATTAAATAATGCAGCAAAGTCCTTAAATAATGCAGCAGAGTCCTTAAATACCGCAGCAGAGTGCTTAAATAATGCAGCACCGTCCTTAAATAATGCAACAAAGTCTTTAAATAATGCAGCAGAGTCCTTAAATAATGCAACAAAGTCCTTAAATAATGAAGCAGAATCCTTAAATAATGCAACAAAGTCCTTAAGTAATAATGCAGAGCCCTTAAATACAGCAGCAGAGTCATTAAATAATGCAGCAAAGTCCTTAAATAATGCAGCAGAGTCCTTAAATACCGCAGCAGAGTGCTTAAATAATGCAGCAGAGTCCTTAAATAATGTAGCAGAGTTATTAAATAATGCAGCAGAGTCCTTAAATAATGCAGCAAATTCCTTAAATAATGCAGCAGAGTCCTTAAATAATGCAACAAAGTCCCTAAATAATGTAGCAGAGTCCTTAAATAATGAAGCAGAGTCCTTAAATAATGCAGCAAATTCCTTAAATAATGTAGCAGAGTCCTTAAAAAATGCAACAAAATCCTTAAATAATGCAGCAGAATCCTTAAATAATGCAGCAAAGTCCTTAAATAATGCAGCAGAGTCCTTAAATACTGAAGCAGAGTCCTTAAATAATGCAACAAAGGCCTTAAATAATGCAGCAGAGTCCTTAAGTAATGCAACAGAGTTCTAAAATGCTTCAGCAGAGTCCTTAAATAATGCAGCAGAGTCCTTAAATAATGCAACAAAGTCTTTAAATAATGCAGCAGAGTCCTTAAATACTGAAGCAGAGTCCTTAAATATTGCAGCAGAGTGCTTAAATAATGCAGCAGAGTCCTTAAATAATGCAGCAGAGTTATTAAATAATGCAGCAGAGTCCTTAAATAAAGCAGCAAATTCCTTAAATAATGCAGCATAGTCCTTAAATAATGCAACAAAGTCCCTAAATAATGTAGCAGAGTCCTTAAATAATGAAGCAGAGTCCTTAAATAATGCAGCAAATTCCTTAAATAATGTAGCAGAGTCCTTAAAAAATGCAACAAAATCCTTAAATAATGCAGCAGAATCCTTAAATAATGCAGCAAAGTCCTTAAATAATGCAGCAGAGTCCTTAAATACTGAAGCAGAGTCCTTAAATAATGCAACAAAGGCCTTAAATAATGCAGCAGAGTCCTTAAATAATGCAACAAAGTCCTTAAATAACGAAGCAGAATCCTTAAATAATGCAACAAAGTCCTTAAGTAATAATGCAGAGTCCTTAAATACCGCAGCAGAGTCATTAAATAATGCAGCAAAGTCCTTAAATAATGCAGCAGAGTCCTTAAATACCGGAGCAGAGTGCTTAAATGATGCAGCAGGGTCCTTAAATAATGCAGCAGAGTTATTAAATAATGCAGCAGAGTCCTTAAATAATACAGCAAATTCCTTAAATAATGCAGCAGAGTCCTTAAATAATGCAACAAAGTCCCTAAATAATGCAGCATAGTCCTTAAATAATGAAGCAGAGTCCTTAAATAATGCAGCAAATTCCTTAAATAATGTAGCAGAGTCCTTAAAAAATGCAACAAAATCCTTAAATAATGCAGCAGAATCCTTAAATACCGCAGCAGAGTGCTTAAATGATGCAGCAGGGTCATTAAATAATGCAGCAGAGTTATTAAATAATGCAGCAGAGTCCTTAAATAATACAGCAAATTCCTTAAATAATGCAGCAGAGTCCTTAAATAATACAGCAAATTCCTTAAATAATGCAGCAGAGTCCTTAAATAATACAGCAAATTCCTTAAATAATGCAGCAGAGTCCTTAAATAATGCAACAAAGTCCTTAAATAATGAAGCAGAATCCTTAAATAATGCAACAAAGTCCTTAAGTAATAATGCAGAGTCCTTAAATACAGCAGCAGAGTCATTAAATAATGCAGCAAAGTACTTAAATAATGCAGCAGAATCCTTAAATACCGCAGCAGAGTGCTTAAATAATGCAGCAGAGTCCTTAAATAATGCAGCAGAGTTATTAAATAATGCAGCAGAGTCCTTAAATAATACAGCAAATTCCTTAAATAATGCAGCAGAGTCCTTAAATAATACAGCAAATTCCTTAAATAATGCAGCAGAGTCCTTAAATAATGCAACAAAGTCCCTAAATAATGCAGCAGAGTCCTTAAATAATGAAGCAGAGTCCTTAAATAATGCAGCAAATTCCTTAAATAATGTAGCAGAGTCCTTAAAAAATGCAACAAAATCCTTAAATAATGCAGCAGAATCCTTAAATAATGCAGCAAAGTCCTTAAATAATGCAGCAGAGTCCTTAAATACTGAAGCAGAGTCCTTAAATAATGCAACAAAGGCCTTAAATAAAGCAGCAGAGTCCTTAAGTAATGCAACAGAGTTCTAAAATGCTTCAGCAGAGTCCTTAAATAATGCAGCAGAGTCCTTAAATAATGCAACAAAGTCTTTAAATAATGCAGCAGAGTCCTTAAATACTGAAGCAGAGTCCTTAAATATTGCAACAAAGTACTTAAATAATGCAGCAGAGTCCTTAAATAATGCAACAAAGTCCTTAAATAATGAAGCAGAGTCCTTAAATAATGCAACAAAGTCCTTAAATAATGAAGCAGAATCCTTAAATAATGCAACAAAGTCCTTAAGTAATAATGCAGAGTCCTTAAATACCGCAGCAGAGTGCTTAAATAATGCAGCAGAGTCCTTAAATAATGCAGCAGAGTCCTTAAATACCGCAGCAGAGTGCTTAAATAATGCAGCAGAGTCCTTAAATAATGCAGCAGAGTTATTAAATAATGCAGCAGAGTCCTTAAATAATGTGGCAAATTCCTTAAATAATGCAGCAGAGTCCTTAAATAATGCAACAAAGTCCGTAAATAATGCAGCAGAGTCATTAAATAATGCAGCAAAGTCCATAAATATTGCAGCAGAGTCCTTAAATATGGAGCAAATTCCTTAAATACTGCAGCAGAGTCCTTAAATAATGCAACAAAGTTCTAAAATAATGCAGCAGAGTCCTCAAAAGCTTCAGAAGAGTCATTAAATAATGCAGCAGAGTCCTTAAATAATGTAGCAAATTCATTAAATAATGCAGCAGAGACCTTAAATAATGCAACAAAGTCCTTAAATAATGCAGCCGAGTCCTTACATAATGCAACAAATTCCTTAAATAATGCAGCAGAGTCCTTAAATACCGCAGCCGATTACTTAAATAATTCAGCAAAGTCCTTAAATAATGCAGCAGAGTTCTTAAGTGCCACAGCAGAGTCCTTAAATACCGCAGCGGAGTGCTTAAATAATGCAGCAGAGTCCTTAAATAATGCAGCACCGTCCTTAAATAATGCAACAAAGTCTTTAAATAATGCAGCAGAGTCCTTAAATACGGAAGCAGAGTCCTTAAATATTGCAGCAAAGTACTTAAATAATGCAGCAGAGTCCTTAAATAATGCAACAAAGTCCTTAAATAACGAAGCAGAATACTTAAATAATGCAACAAAGTCCTTAAGTAATAATGCAGAGTCCTTAAATACCGCAGCAGAGTCATTAAATAATGCAGCAAAGTCCTTAAATAATGCAGCAGAGTCCTTAAATACCGGAGCAGAGTGCTTAAATGATGCAGCAGGGTCCTTAAATAATGCAGCAGAGTTATTAAATAATGCAGCAGAGTCCTTAAAAAATGCAGCAAATTCCTTAAATAATGCAGCAGAGTCCTTAAATAATGCAACAAAGTCCCTAAAAAATGCAGCAGAGTCCTTAAATAATGAAGCAAATTCCTTAAATAATGTAGCAGAGTCCTTAAATAATGCAACAAAGTCCTTAAATAATGAAGCAGAATCCTTAAATAATGCAACAAAGTCCTTAAGTAATAATGCAGAGTCCTTAAATACAGCAGCAGAGTCATTAAATAATGCAGCAAAGTCCTTAAATAATGCAGCAGAGTCCTTAAATACCGCAGCAGAGTGCTTAAATAATGCAGCAGAGTCCTTAAATAATGCAGCAGAGTTATTAAATAATGCAGCAGAGTCCTTAAATAATACAGCAAATTCCTTAAATAATGCAGCAGAGTCTTTAAATAATGCAACAAAGTCCCTAAATAATGCAGCAGAGTCCTTAAATAATGAAGCAGAGTCCTTAAATAATGCAGCAAATTCCTTAAATAATGTAGCAGAGTCCTTAAAAATGCAACAAAATCCTTAAATAATGCAGCAGAATCCTTAAATAATGCAGCAAAGTCCTTAAATAATGCAGCAGAGTCCTTAAATACTGAAGCAGAGTCCTTAAATAATGCAACAAAGGCCTTAAATAAAGCAGCAGAGTCCTTAAGTAATGCAACAGAGTTCTAAAATGCTTCAGCAGAGTCCTTAAATAATGCAGCAGAGTCCTTAAATAATGCAACAAAGTCTTTAAATAATGCAGCAGTGTCCTTAAATACTGAAGCAGAGTCCTTAAATATTGCAGCAAAGTACTTAAATAATGCAGCAGAGTACTTAAATAATGCAACAAAGTCCTTAAATAATGAAGCAGAGTCCTTAAATAATGCAACAAATTCCTTAAATAATGAAGCAGAATCCTTAAATAATGCAACAAAGTCCTTAAGTAATAATGCAGAGTCCTTAAATACCGCAGCAGAGTCATTAAATAATGCAGCAAAGTCCTTAAATAATGCAGCAGAGTCCTTAAATACCGCAGCAGAGTGCTTAAATAATGCAGCACCGTCCTTAAATAATGCAACAAAGTCTTTAAATAATGCAGCAGAGTCCTTAAATAATGCAACAAAGTCCTTAAATAATGAAGCAGAATCCTTAAATAATGCAACAAAGTCCTTAAGTAATAATGCAGAGCCCTTAAATACAGCAGCAGAGTCATTAAATAATGCAGCAAAGTCCTTAAATAATGCAGCAGAGTCCTTAAATACCGCAGCAGAGTGCTTAAATAATGCAGCAGAGTCCTTAAATAATGTAGCAGAGTTATTAAATAATGCAGCAGAGTCCTTAAATAATGCAGCAAATTCCTTAAATAATGCAGCAGAGTCCTTAAATAATGCAACAAAGTCCCTAAATAATGTAGCAGAGTCCTTAAATAATGAAGCAGAGTCCTTAAATAATGCAGCAAATTCCTTAAATAATGTAGCAGAGTCCTTAAAAAATGCAACAAAATCCTTAAATAATGCAGCAGAATCCTTAAATAATGCAGCAAAGTCCTTAAATAATGCAGCAGAGTCCTTAAATACTGAAGCAGAGTCCTTAAATAATGCAACAAAGGCCTTAAATAATGCAGCAGAGTCCTTAAGTAATGCAACAGAGTTCTAAAATGCTTCAGCAGAGTCCTTAAATAATGCAGCAGAGTCCTTAAATAATGCAACAAAGTCTTTAAATAATGCAGCAGAGTCCTTAAATACTGAAGCAGAGTCCTTAAATATTGCAGCAGAGTGCTTAAATAATGCAGCAGAGTCCTTAAATAATGCAGCAGAGTTATTAAATAATGCAGCAGAGTCCTTAAATAAAGCAGCAAATTCCTTAAATAATGCAGCAGAGTCCTTAAATAATGCAACAAAGTCCCTAAATAATGTAGCAGAGTCCTTAAATAATGAAGCAGAGTCCTTAAATAATGCAGCAAATTCCTTAAATAATGTAGCAGAGTCCTTAAAAAATGCAACAAAATCCTTAAATAATGCAGCAGAATCCTTAAATAATGCAGCAAAGTCCTTAAATAATGCAGCAGAGTCCTTAAATACTGAAGCAGAGTCCTTAAATAATGCAACAAAGGCCTTAAATAATGCAGCAGAGTCCTTAAATAATGCAACAAAGTCCTTAAATAACGAAGCAGAATCCTTAAATAATGCAACAAAGTCCTTAAGTAATAATGCAGAGTCCTTAAATACCGCAGCAGAGTCATTAAATAATGCAGCAAAGTCCTTAAATAATGCAGCAGAGTCCTTAAATACCGGAGCAGAGTGCTTAAATGATGCAGCAGGGTCCTTAAATAATGCAGCAGAGTTATTAAATAATGCAGCAGAGTCCTTAAATAATACAGCAAATTCCTTAAATAATGCAGCAGAGTCCTTAAATAATGCAACAAAGTCCCTAAATAATGCAGCATAGTCCTTAAATAATGAAGCAGAGTCCTTAAATAATGCAGCAAATTCCTTAAATAATGTAGCAGAGTCCTTTAAAAATGCAACAAAATCCTTAAATAATGCAGCAGAATCCTTAAATACCGCAGCAGAGTGCTTAAATGATGCAGCAGGGTCCTTAAATAATGCAGCAGAGTTATTAAATAATGCAGCAGAGTCCTTAAATAATACAGCAAATTCCTTAAATAATGCAGCAGAGTCCTTAAATAATACAGCAAATTCCTTAAATAATGCAGCAGAGTCCTTAAATAATACAGCAAATTCCTTAAATAATGCAGCAGAGTCCTTAAATAATGCAACAAAGTCCTTAAATAATGAAGCAGAATCCTTAAATAATGCAACAAAGTCCTTAAGTAATAATGCAGAGTCCTTAAATACAGCAGCAGAGTCATTAAATAATGCAGCAAAGTACTTAAATAATGCAGCAGAATCCTTAAATACCGCAGCAGAGTGCTTAAATAATGCAGCAGAGTCCTTAAATAATGCAGCAGAGTTATTAAATAATGCAGCAGAGTCCTTAAATAATACAGCAAATTCCTTAAATAATGCAGCAGAGTCCTTAAATAATACAGCAAATTCCTTAAATAATGCAGCAGAGTCCTTAAATAATGCAACAAAGTCCCTAAATAATGCAGCAGAGTCCTTAAATAATGAAGCAGAGTCCTTAAATAATGCAGCAAATTCCTTAAATAATGTAGCAGAGTCCTTAAAAAATGCAACAAAATCCTTAAATAATGCAGCAGAATCCTTAAATAATGCAGCAAAGTCCTTAAATAATGCAGCAGAGTCCTTAAATACTGAAGCAGAGTCCTTAAATAATGCAACAAAGGCCTTAAATAAAGCAGCAGAGTCCTTAAGTAATGCAACAGAGTTCTAAAATGCTTCAGCAGAGTCCTTAAATAATGCAGCAGAGTCCTTAAATAATGCAACAAAGTCTTTAAATAATGCAGCAGAGTCCTTAAATACTGAAGCAGAGTCCTTAAATATTGCAACAAAGTACTTAAATAATGCAGCAGAGTCCTTAAATAATGCAACAAAGTCCTTAAATAATGAAGCAGAGTCCTTAAATAATGCAACAAAGTCCTTAAATAATGAAGCAGAATCCTTAAATAATGCAACAAAGTCCTTAAGTAATAATGCAGAGTCCTTAAATACCGCAGCAGAGTGCTTAAATAATGCAGCAGAGTCCTTAAATAATGCAGCAGAGTCCTTAAATACCGCAGCAGAGTGCTTAAATAATGCAGCAGAGTCCTTAAATAATGCAGCAGAGTTATTAAATAATGCAGCAGAGTCCTTAAATAATGTGGCAAATTCCTTAAATAATGCAGCAGAGTCCTTAAATAATGCAACAAAGTCCGTAAATAATGCAGCAGAGTCATTAAATAATGCAGCAAAGTCCATAAATATTGCAGCAGAGTCCTTAAATATGGAGCAAATTCCTTAAATACTGCAGCAGAGTCCTTAAATAATGCAACAAAGTTCTAAAATAATGCAGCAGAGTCCTCAAAAGCTTCAGAAGAGTCATTAAATAATGCAGCAGAGTCCTTAAATAATGTAGCAAATTCATTAAATAATGCAGCAGAGACCTTAAATAATGCAACAAAGTCCTTAAATAATGCAGCCGAGTCCTTACATAATGCAACAAATTCCTTAAATAATGCAGCAGAGTCCTTAAATACCGCAGCCGATTACTTAAATAATTCAGCAAAGTCCTTAAATAATGCAGCAGAGTTCTTAAGTGCCACAGCAGAGTCCTTAAATACCGCAGCGGAGTGCTTAAATAATGCAGCAGAGTCCTTAAATAATGCAGCACCGTCCTTAAATAATGCAACAAAGTCTTTAAATAATGCAGCAGAGTCCTTAAATACGGAAGCAGAGTCCTTAAATATTGCAGCAAAGTACTTAAATAATGCAGCAGAGTCCTTAAATAATGCAACAAAGTCCTTAAATAACGAAGCAGAATACTTAAATAATGCAACAAAGTCCTTAAGTAATAATGCAGAGTCCTTAAATACCGCAGCAGAGTCATTAAATAATGCAGCAAAGTCCTTAAATAATGCAGCAGAGTCCTTAAATACCGGAGCAGAGTGCTTAAATGATGCAGCAGGGTCCTTAAATAATGCAGCAGAGTTATTAAATAATGCAGCAGAGTCCTTAAAAAATGCAGCAAATTCCTTAAATAATGCAGCAGAGTCCTTAAATAATGCAACAAAGTCCCTAAAAAATGCAGCAGAGTCCTTAAATAATGAAGCAAATTCCTTAAATAATGTAGCAGAGTCCTTAAATAATGCAACAAAGTCCTTAAATAATGAAGCAGAATCCTTAAATAATGCAACAAAGTCCTTAAGTAATAATGCAGAGTCCTTAAATACAGCAGCAGAGTCATTAAATAATGCAGCAAAGTCCTTAAATAATGCAGCAGAGTCCTTAAATACCGCAGCAGAGTGCTTAAATAATGCAGCAGAGTCCTTAAATAATGCAGCAGAGTTATTAAATAATGCAGCAGAGTCCTTAAATAATACAGCAAATTCCTTAAATAATGCAGCAGAGTCTTTAAATAATGCAACAAAGTCCCTAAATAATGCAGCAGAGTCCTTAAATAATGAAGCAGAGTCCTTAAATAATGCAGCAAATTCCTTAAATAATGTAGCAGAGTCCTTAAAAATGCAACAAAATCCTTAAATAATGCAGCAGAATCCTTAAATAATGCAGCAAAGTCCTTAAATAATGCAGCAGAGTCCTTAAATACTGAAGCAGAGTCCTTAAATAATGCAACAAAGGCCTTAAATAAAGCAGCAGAGTCCTTAAGTAATGCAACAGAGTTCTAAAATGCTTCAGCAGAGTCCTTAAATAATGCAGCAGAGTCCTTAAATAATGCAACAAAGTCTTTAAATAATGCAGCAGTGTCCTTAAATACTGAAGCAGAGTCCTTAAATATTGCAGCAAAGTACTTAAATAATGCAGCAGAGTACTTAAATAATGCAACAAAGTCCTTAAATAATGAAGCAGAGTCCTTAAATAATGCAACAAATTCCTTAAATAATGAAGCAGAATCCTTAAATAATGCAACAAAGTCCTTAAGTAATAATGCAGAGTCCTTAAATACCGCAGCAGAGTCATTAAATAATGCAGCAAAGTCCTTAAATAATGCAGCAGAGTCCTTAAATACCGCAGCAGAGTGCTTAAATAATGCAGCACCGTCCTTAAATAATGCAACAAAGTCTTTAAATAATGCAGCAGAGTCCTTAAATAATGCAACAAAGTCCTTAAATAATGAAGCAGAATCCTTAAATAATGCAACAAAGTCCTTAAGTAATAATGCAGAGCCCTTAAATACAGCAGCAGAGTCATTAAATAATGCAGCAAAGTCCTTAAATAATGCAGCAGAGTCCTTAAATACCGCAGCAGAGTGCTTAAATAATGCAGCAGAGTCCTTAAATAATGTAGCAGAGTTATTAAATAATGCAGCAGAGTCCTTAAATAATGCAGCAAATTCCTTAAATAATGCAGCAGAGTCCTTAAATAATGCAACAAAGTCCCTAAATAATGTAGCAGAGTCCTTAAATAATGAAGCAGAGTCCTTAAATAATGCAGCAAATTCCTTAAATAATGTAGCAGAGTCCTTAAAAAATGCAACAAAATCCTTAAATAATGCAGCAGAATCCTTAAATAATGCAGCAAAGTCCTTAAATAATGCAGCAGAGTCCTTAAATACTGAAGCAGAGTCCTTAAATAATGCAACAAAGGCCTTAAATAATGCAGCAGAGTCCTTAAGTAATGCAACAGAGTTCTAAAATGCTTCAGCAGAGTCCTTAAATAATGCAGCAGAGTCCTTAAATAATGCAACAAAGTCTTTAAATAATGCAGCAGAGTCCTTAAATACTGAAGCAGAGTCCTTAAATATTGCAGCAGAGTGCTTAAATAATGCAGCAGAGTCCTTAAATAATGCAGCAGAGTTATTAAATAATGCAGCAGAGTCCTTAAATAAAGCAGCAAATTCCTTAAATAATGCAGCAGAGTCCTTAAATAATGCAACAAAGTCCCTAAATAATGTAGCAGAGTCCTTAAATAATGAAGCAGAGTCCTTAAATAATGCAGCAAATTCCTTAAATAATGTAGCAGAGTCCTTAAAAAATGCAACAAAATCCTTAAATAATGCAGCAGAATCCTTAAATAATGCAGCAAAGTCCTTAAATAATGCAGCAGAGTCCTTAAATACTGAAGCAGAGTCCTTAAATAATGCAACAAAGGCCTTAAATAATGCAGCAGAGTCCTTAAATAATGCAACAAAGTCCTTAAATAACGAAGCAGAATCCTTAAATAATGCAACAAAGTCCTTAAGTAATAATGCAGAGTCCTTAAATACCGCAGCAGAGTCATTAAATAATGCAGCAAAGTCCTTAAATAATGCAGCAGAGTCCTTAAATACCGGAGCAGAGTGCTTAAATGATGCAGCAGGGTCCTTAAATAATGCAGCAGAGTTATTAAATAATGCAGCAGAGTCCTTAAATAATACAGCAAATTCCTTAAATAATGCAGCAGAGTCCTTAAATAATGCAACAAAGTCCCTAAATAATGCAGCATAGTCCTTAAATAATGAAGCAGAGTCCTTAAATAATGCAGCAAATTCCTTAAATAATGTAGCAGAGTCCTTAAAAAATGCAACAAAATCCTTAAATAATGCAGCAGAATCCTTAAATACCGCAGCAGAGTGCTTAAATGATGCAGCAGGGTCCTTAAATAATGCAGCAGAGTTATTAAATAATGCAGCAGAGTCCTTAAATAATACAGCAAATTCCTTAAATAATGCAGCAGAGTCCTTAAATAATACAGCAAATTCCTTAAATAATGCAGCAGAGTCCTTAAATAATACAGCAAATTCCTTAAATAATGCAGCAGAGTCCTTAAATAATGCAACAAAGTCCTTAAATAATGAAGCAGAATCCTTAAATAATGCAACAAAGTCCTTAAGTAATAATGCAGAGTCCTTAAATACAGCAGCAGAGTCATTAAATAATGCAGCAAAGTACTTAAATAATGCAGCAGAATCCTTAAATACCGCAGCAGAGTGCTTAAATAATGCAGCAGAGTCCTTAAATAATGCAGCAGAGTTATTAAATAATGCAGCAGAGTCCTTAAATAATACAGCAAATTCCTTAAATAATGCAGCAGAGTCCTTAAATAATACAGCAAATTCCTTAAATAATGCAGCAGAGTCCTTAAATAATGCAACAAAGTCCCTAAATAATGCAGCAGAGTCCTTAAATAATGAAGCAGAGTCCTTAAATAATGCAGCAAATTCCTTAAATAATGTAGCAGAGTCCTTAAAAAATGCAACAAAATCCTTAAATAATGCAGCAGAATCCTTAAATAATGCAGCAAAGTCCTTAAATAATGCAGCAGAGTCCTTAAATACTGAAGCAGAGTCCTTAAATAATGCAACAAAGGCCTTAAATAAAGCAGCAGAGTCCTTAAGTAATGCAACAGAGTTCTAAAATGCTTCAGCAGAGTCCTTAAATATTGCAGCAGAGTCCTTAAATAATGCAACAAAGTCTTTAAATAATGCAGCAGAGTCCTTAAATACTGAAGCAGAGTCCTTAAATATTGCAACAAAGTACTTAAATAATGCAGCAGAGTCCTTAAATAATGCAACAAAGTCCTTAAATAATGAAGCAGAGTCCTTAAATAATGCAACAAAGTCCTTAAATAATGAAGCAGAATCCTTAAATAATGCAACAAAGTCCTTAAGTAATAATGCAGAGTCCTTAAATACCGCAGCAGAGTGCTTAAATAATGCAGCAGAGTCCTTAAATAATGCAGCAGAGTCCTTAAATACCGCAGCAGAGTGCTTAAATAATGCAGCAGAGTCCTTAAATAATGCAGCAGAGTTATTAAATAATGCAGCAGAGTCCTTAAATAATGTGGCAAATTCCTTAAATAATGCAGCAGAGTCCTTAAATAATGCAACAAAGTCCGTAAATAATGCAGCAGAGTCATTAAATAATGCAGCAAAGTCCATAAATATTGCAGCAGAGTCCTTAAATATGGAGCAAATTCCTTAAATACTGCAGCAGAGTCCTTAAATAATGCAACAAAGTTCTAAAATAATGCAGCAGAGTCCTCAAAAGCTTCAGAAGAGTCATTAAATAATGCAGCAGAGTCCTTAAATAATGTAGCAAATTCATTAAATAATGCAGCAGAGACCTTAAATAATGCAACAAAGTCCTTAAATAATGCAGCCGAGTCCTTACATAATGCAACAAATTCCTTAAATAATGCAGCAGAGTCCTTAAATACCGCAGCCGATTACTTAAATAATTCAGCAAAGTCCTTAAATAATGCAGCAGAGTTCTTAAGTGCCACAGCAGAGTCCTTAAATACCGCAGCGGAGTGCTTAAATAATGCAGCAGAGTCCTTAAATAATGCAGCACCGTCCTTAAATAATGCAACAAAGTCTTTAAATAATGCAGCAGAGTCCTTAAATACGGAAGCAGAGTCCTTAAATATTGCAGCAAAGTACTTAAATAATGCAGCAGAGTCCTTAAATAATGCAACAAAGTCCTTAAATAACGAAGCAGAATACTTAAATAATGCAACAAAGTCCTTAAGTAATAATGCAGAGTCCTTAAATACCGCAGCAGAGTCATTAAATAATGCAGCAAAGTCCTTAAATAATGCAGCAGAGTCCTTAAATACCGGAGCAGAGTGCTTAAATGATGCAGCAGGGTCCTTAAATAATGCAGCAGAGTTATTAAATAATGCAGCAGAGTCCTTAAAAAATGCAGCAAATTCCTTAAATAATGCAGCAGAGTCCTTAAATAATGCAACAAAGTCCCTAAAAAATGCAGCAGAGTCCTTAAATAATGAAGCAAATTCCTTAAATAATGTAGCAGAGTCCTTAAATAATGCAACAAAGTCCTTAAATAATGAAGCAGAATCCTTAAATAATGCAACAAAGTCCTTAAGTAATAATGCAGAGTCCTTAAATACAGCAGCAGAGTCATTAAATAATGCAGCAAAGTCCTTAAATAATGCAGCAGAGTCCTTAAATACCGCAGCAGAGTGCTTAAATAATGCAGCAGAGTCCTTAAATAATGCAGCAGAGTTATTAAATAATGCAGCAGAGTCCTTAAATAATACAGCAAATTCCTTAAATAATGCAGCAGAGTCTTTAAATAATGCAACAAAGTCCCTAAATAATGCAGCAGAGTCCTTAAATAATGAAGCAGAGTCCTTAAATAATGCAGCAAATTCCTTAAATAATGTAGCAGAGTCCTTAAAAATGCAACAAAATCCTTAAATAATGCAGCAGAATCCTTAAATAATGCAGCAAAGTCCTTAAATAATGCAGCAGAGTCCTTAAATACTGAAGCAGAGTCCTTAAATAATGCAACAAAGGCCTTAAATAAAGCAGCAGAGTCCTTAAGTAATGCAACAGAGTTCTAAAATGCTTCAGCAGAGTCCTTAAATAATGCAGCAGAGTCCTTAAATAATGCAACAAAGTCTTTAAATAATGCAGCAGAGTCCTTAAATACTGAAGCAGAGTCCTTAAATATTGCAGCAAAGTACTTAAATAATGCAGCAGAGTACTTAAATAATGCAACAAAGTCCTTAAATAATGAAGCAGAGTCCTTAAATAATGCAACAAAGTCCTTAAATAATGAAGCAGAATCCTTAAATAATGCAACAAAGTCCTTAAGTAATAATGCAGAGTCCTTAAATACCGCAGCAGAGTCATTAAATAATGCAGCAAAGTCCTTAAATAATGCAGCAGAGTCCTTAAATACCGCAGCAGAGTGCTTAAATAATGCAGCACCGTCCTTAAATAATGCAACAAAGTCTTTAAATAATGCAGCAGAGTCCTTAAATAATGCAACAAAGTCCTTAAATAATGAAGCAGAATCCTTAAATAATGCAACAAAGTCCTTAAGTAATAATGCAGAGCCCTTAAATACAGCAGCAGAGTCATTAAATAATGCAGCAAAGTCCTTAAATAATGCAGCAGAGTCCTTAAATACCGCAGCAGAGTGCTTAAATAATGCAGCAGAGTCCTTAAATAATGTAGCAGAGTTATTAAATAATGCAGCAGAGTCCTTAAATAATGCAGCAAATTCCTTAAATAATGCAGCAGAGTCCTTAAATAATGCAACAAAGTCCCTAAATAATGTAGCAGAGTCCTTAAATAATGAAGCAGAGTCCTTAAATAATGCAGCAAATTCCTTAAATAATGTAGCAGAGTCCTTAAAAAATGCAACAAAATCCTTAAATAATGCAGCAGAATCCTTAAATAATGCAGCAAAGTCCTTAAATAATGCAGCAGAGTCCTTAAATACTGAAGCAGAGTCCTTAAATAATGCAACAAAGGCCTTAAATAATGCAGCAGAGTCCTTAAGTAATGCAACAGAGTTCTAAAATGCTTCAGCAGAGTCCTTAAATAATGCAGCAGAGTCCTTAAATAATGCAACAAAGTCTTTAAATAATGCAGCAGAGTCCTTAAATACTGAAGCAGAGTCCTTAAATATTGCAGCAGAGTGCTTAAATAATGCAGCAGAGTCCTTAAATAATGCAGCAGAGTTATTAAATAATGCAGCAGAGTCCTTAAATAAAGCAGCAAATTCCTTAAATAATGCAGCAGAGTCCTTAAATAATGCAACAAAGTCCCTAAATAATGTAGCAGAGTCCTTAAATAATGAAGCAGAGTCCTTAAATAATGCAGCAAATTCCTTAAATAATGTAGCAGAGTCCTTAAAAAATGCAACAAAATCCTTAAATAATGCAGCAGAATCCTTAAATAATGCAGCAAAGTCCTTAAATAATGCAGCAGAGTCCTTAAATACTGAAGCAGAGTCCTTAAATAATGCAACAAAGGCCTTAAATAATGCAGCAGAGTCCTTAAATAATGCAACAAAGTCCTTAAATAACGAAGCAGAATCCTTAAATAATGCAACAAAGTCCTTAAGTAATAATGCAGAGTCCTTAAATACCGCAGCAGAGTCATTAAATAATGCAGCAAAGTCCTTAAATAATGCAGCAGAGTCCTTAAATACCGGAGCAGAGTGCTTAAATGATGCATCAGGGTCCTTAAATAATGCAGCAGAGTTATTAAATAATGCAGCAGAGTCCTTAAATAATACAGCAAATTCCTTAAATAATGCAGCAGAGTCCTTAAATAATGCAACAAAGTCCCTAAATAATGCAGCATAGTCCTTAAATAATGAAGCAGAGTCCTTAAATAATGCAGCAAATTCCTTAAATAATGTAGCAGAGTCCTTAAAAAATGCAACAAAATCCTTAAATAATGCAGCAGAATCCTTAAATACCGCAGCAGAGTGCTTAAATGATGCAGCAGGGTCCTTAAATAATGCAGCAGAGTTATTAAATAATGCAGCAGAGTCCTTAAATAATACAGCAAATTCCTTAAATAATGCAGCAGAGTCCTTAAATAATACAGCAAATTCCTTAAATAATGCAGCAGAGTCCTTAAATAATACAGCAAATTCCTTAAATAATGCAGCAGAGTCCTTAAATAATGCAACAAAGTCCTTAAATAATGAAGCAGAATCCTTAAATAATGCAACAAAGTCCTTAAGTAATAATGCAGAGTCCTTAAATACAGCAGCAGAGTCATTAAATAATGCAGCAAAGTACTTAAATAATGCAGCAGAATCCTTAAATACCGCAGCAGAGTGCTTAAATAATGCAGCAGAGTCCTTAAATAATGCAGCAGAGTTATTAAATAATGCA
Organism: Phyllobates terribilis; assembly: GCF_046119375.1. Classification (NCBI taxonomy): domain Eukaryota; kingdom Metazoa; phylum Chordata; class Amphibia; order Anura; family Dendrobatidae; genus Phyllobates; species Phyllobates terribilis. The sequence continues at coordinate 2,850,694 of NW_027362840.1, read as the reverse complement.
GCAGAGTCCTTAAATAATACAGCAAATTCCTTAAATAATGCAGCAGAGTCCTTAAATAATACAGCAAATTCCTTAAATAATGCAGCAGAGTCCTTAAATAATGCAACAAAGTCCCTAAATAATGCAGCAGAGTCCTTAAATAATGAAGCAGAGTCCTTAAATAATGCAGCAAATTCCTTAAATAATGTAGCAGAGTCCTTAAAAAATGCAACAAAATCCTTAAATAATGCAGCAGAATCCTTAAATAATGCAGCAAAGTCCTTAAATAATGCAGCAGAGTCCTTAAATACTGAAGCAGAGTCCTTAAATAATGCAACAAAGGCCTTAAATAAAGCAGCAGATTCCTTAAGTAATGCAACAGAGTTCTAAAATGCTTCAGCAGAGTCCTTAAATAATGCAGCAGAGTCCTTAAATAATGCAACAAAGTCTTTAAATAATGCAGCAGAGTCCTTAAATACTGAAGCAGAGTCCTTAAATATTGCAACAAAGTACTTAAATAATGCAGCAGAGTCCTTAAATAATGCAACAAAGTCCTTAAATAATGAAGCAGAGTCCTTAAATAATGCAACAAAGTCCTTAAATAATGAAGCAGAATCCTTAAATAATGCAACAAAGTCCTTAAGTAATAATGCAGAGTCCTTAAATACCGCAGCAGAGTGCTTAAATAATGCAGCAGAGTCCTTAAATAATGCAGCAGAGTCCTTAAATACCGCAGCAGAGTGCTTAAATAATGCAGCAGAGTCCTTAAATAATGCAGCAGAGTTATTAAATAATGCAGCAGAGTCCTTAAATAATGTGGCAAATTCCTTAAATAATGCAGCAGAGTCCTTAAATAATGCAACAAAGTCCGTAAATAATGCAGCAGAGTCATTAAATAATGCAGCAAAGTCCATAAATATTGCAGCAGAGTCCTTAAATATGGAGCAAATTCCTTAAATACTGCAGCAGAGTCCTTAAATTATGCAACAAAGTTCTAAAATAATGCAGCAGAGTCCTCAAAAGCTTCAGAAGAGTCATTAAATAATGCAGCAGAGTCCTTAAATAATGTAGCAAATTCATTAAATAATGCAGCAGAGACCTTAAATAATGCAACAAAGTCCTTAAATAATGCAGCCGAGTCCTTACATAATGCAACAAATTCCTTAAATAATGCAGCAGAGTCCTTAAATACCGCAGCCGATTACTTAAATAATTCAGCAAAGTCCTTAAATAATGCAGCAGAGTTCTTAAGTGCCACAGCAGAGTCCTTAAATACCGCAGCGGAGTGCTTAAATAATGCAGCAGAGTCCTTTAATAATGCAGCACCGTCCTTAAATAATGCAACAAAGTCTTTAAATAATGCAGCAGAGTCCTTAAATACGGAAGCAGAGTCCTTAAATATTGCAGCAAAGTACTTAAATAATGCAGCAGAGTCCTTAAATAATGCAACAAAGTCCTTAAATAACGAAGCAGAATACTTAAATAATGCAACAAAGTCCTTAAGTAATAATGCAGAGTCCTTAAATACCGCAGCAGAGTCATTAAATAATGCAGCAAAGTCCTTAAATAATGCAGCAGAGTCCTTAAATACCGGAGCAGAGTGCTTAAATGATGCAGCAGGGTCCTTAAATAATGCAGCAGAGTTATTAAATAATGCAGCAGAGTCCTTAAAAAATGCAGCAAATTCCTTAAATAATGCAGCAGAGTCCTTAAATAATGCAACAAAGTCCCTAAAAAATGCAGCAGAGTCCTTAAATAATGAAGCAAATTCCTTAAATAATGTAGCAGAGTCCTTAAATAATGCAACAAAGTCCTTAAATAATGAAGCAGAATCCTTAAATAATGCAACAAAGTCCTTAAGTAATAATGCAGAGTCCTTAAATACAGCAGCAGAGTCATTAAATAATGCAGCAAAGTCCTTAAATAATGCAGCAGAGTCCTTAAATACCGCAGCAGAGTGCTTAAATAATGCAGCAGAGTCCTTAAATAATGCAGCAGAGTTATTAAATAATGCAGCAGAGTCCTCAAATAATACAGCAAATTCCTTAAATAATGCAGCAGAGTCTTTAAATAATGCAACAAAGTCCCTAAATAATGCAGCAGAGTCCTTAAATAATGAAGCAGAGTCCTTAAATAATGCAGCAAATTCCTTAAATAATGTAGCAGAGTCCTTAAAAATGCAACAAAATCCTTAAATAATGCAGCAGAATCCTTAAATAATGCAGCAAAGTCCATAAATAATGCAGCAGAGTCCTTAAATACTGAAGCAGAGTCCTTAAATAATGCAACAAAGGCCTTAAATAAAGCAGCAGAGTCCTTAAGTAATGCAACAGAGTTCTAAAATGCTTCAGCAGAGTCCTTAAATAATGCAGCAGAGTCCTTAAATAATGCAACAAAGTCTTTAAATAATGCAGCAGAGTCCTTAAATACTGAAGCAGAGTCCTTAAATATTGCAGCAAAGTACTTAAATAATGCAGCAGAGTACTTAAATAATGCAACAAAGTCCTTAAATAATGAAGCAGAGTCCTTAAATAATGCAACAAAGTCCTTAAATAATGAAGCAGAATCCTTAAATAATGCAACAAAGTCCTTAAGTAATAATGCAGAGTCCTTAAATACCGCAGCAGAGTCATTAAATAATGCAGCAAAGTCCTTAAATAATGCAGCAGAGTCCTTAAATACCGCAGCAGAGTGCTTAAATAATGCAGCACCGTCCTTAAATAATGCAACAAAGTCTTTAAATAATGCAGCAGAGTCCTTAAATAATGCAACAAAGTCCTTAAATAATGAAGCAGAATCCTTAAATAATGCAACAAAGTCCTTAAGTAATAATGCAGAGCCCTTAAATACAGCAGCAGAGTCATTAAATAATGCAGCAAAGTCCTTAAATAATGCAGCAGAGTCCTTAAATACCGCAGCAGAGTGCTTAAATAATGCAGCAGAGTCCTTAAATAATGTAGCAGAGTTATTAAATAATGCAGCAGAGTCCTTAAATAATGCAGCAAATTCCTTAAATAATGCAGCAGAGTCCTTAAATAATGCAACAAAGTCCCTAAATAATGTAGCAGAGTCCTTAAATAATGAAGCAGAGTCCTTAAATAATGCAGCAAATTCCTTAAATAATGTAGCAGAGTCCTTAAAAAATGCAACAAAATCCTTAAATAATGCAGCAGAATCCTTAAATAATGCAGCAAAGTCCTTAAATAATGCAGCAGAGTCCTTAAATACTGAAGCAGAGTCCTTAAATAATGCAACAAAGGCCTTAAATAATGCAGCAGAGTCCTTAAGTAATGCAACAGAGTTCTAAAATGCTTCAGCAGAGTCCTTAAATAATGCAGCAGAGTCCTTAAATAATGCAACAAAGTCTTTAAATAATGCAGCAGAGTCCTTAAATACTGAAGCAGAGTCCTTAAATATTGCAGCAGAGTGCTTAAATAATGCAGCAGAGTCCTTAAATAATGCAGCAGAGTTATTAAATAATGCAGCAGAGTCCTTAAATAAAGCAGCAAATTCCTTAAATAATGCAGCAGAGTCCTTAAATAATGCAACAAAGTCCCTAAATAATGTAGCAGAGTCCTTAAATAATGAAGCAGAGTCCTTAAATAATGCAGCAAATTCCTTAAATAATGTAGCAGAGTCGTTAAAAAATGCAACAAAATCCTTAAATAATGCAGCAGAATCCTTAAATAATGCAGCAAAGTCCTTAAATAATGCAGCAGAGTCCTTAAATACTGAAGCAGAGTCCTTAAATAATGCAACAAAGGCCTTAAATAATGCAGCAGAGTCCTTAAGTAATGCAACAGAGTTCTAAAATGCTTCAGCAGAGTCCTTAAATAATGCAGCAGAGTCCTTAAATAATGCAACAAAGTCTTTAAATAATGCAGCAGAGTCCTTAAATACTGAAGCAGAGTCCTTAAATATTGCAACAAAGTACTTAAATAATGCAGCAGAGTCCTTAAATAATGCAACAAAGTCCTTAAATAATGAAGCAGAGTCCTTAAATAATGCAACAAAGTCCTTAAATAATGAAGCAGAATCCTTAAATAATGCAACAAAGTCCTTAAGTAATAATGCAGAGTCCTTAAATACCGCAGCAGAGTCATTAAATAATGCAGCAAAGTCCTTAAATAATGCAGCAGAGTCCTTAAATACCGCAGCAGAGTGCTTAAATAATGCAGCAGAGTCCTTAAATAATGCAGCAGAGTTATTAAATAATGCAACAGAGTCCTTAAATAATGTGGCAAATTCCTTAAATAATGCAGCAGAGTCCTTAAATAATGCAACAAAGTCCGTAAATAATGCAGCAGAGTCATTAAATAATGCAGCAAAGTCCATAAATATTGCAGCAGAGTCCTTAAATATGGAGCAAATTCCTTAAATACTGCAGCAGAGTCCTTAAATTATGCAACAAAGTTCTAAAATAATGCAGCAGAGTCCTCAAAAGCTTCAGAAGAGTCATTAAATAATGCAGCAGAGTCCTTAAATAATGTAGCAAATTCATTAAATAATGCAGCAGAGACCTTAAATAATGCAACAAAGTCCTTAAATAATGCAGCCGAGTCCTTACATAATGCAACAAATTCCTTAAATAATGCAGCAGAGTCCTTAAATACCGCAGCCGATTACTTAAATAATTCAGCAAAGTCCTTAAATAATGCAGCAGAGTTCTTAAGTGCCACAGCAGAGTCCTTAAATACCGCAGCGGAGTGCTTAAATAATGCAGCAGAGTCCTTAAATAATGCAGCACCGTCCTTAAATAATGCAACAAAGTCTTTAAATAATGCAGCAGAGTCCTTAAATACGGAAGCAGAGTCCTTAAATATTGCAGCAAAGTACTTAAATAATGCAGCAGAGTCCTTAAATAATGCAACAAAGTCCTTAAATAACGAAGCAGAATACTTAAATAATGCAACAAAGTCCTTAAGTAATAATGCAGAGTCCTTAAATACCGCAGCAGAGTCATTAAATAATGCAACAAAGGCCTTAAATAAAGCAGCAGAGTCCTTAAGTAATGCAACAGAGTTCTAAAATGCTTCAGCAGAGTCCTTAAATAATGCAGCAGAGTCCTTAAATAATGCAACAAAGTCTTTAAATAATGCAGCAGAGTCCTTAAATACTGAAGCAGAGTCCTTAAATATTGCAGCAAAGTACTTAAATAATGCAGCAGAGTACTTAAATAATGCAACAAAGTCCTTAAATAATGAAGCAGAGTCCTTAAATAATGCAACAAAGTCCTTAAATAATGAAGCAGAATCCTTAAATAATGCAACAAAGTCCTTAAGTAATAATGCAGAGTCCTTAAATACCGCAGCAGAGTCATTAAATAATGCAGCAAAGTCCTTAAATAATGCAGCAGAGTCCTTAAATACCGCAGCAGAGTGCTTAAATAATGCAGCACCGTCCTTAAATAATGCAACAAAGTCTTTAAATAATGCAGCAGAGTCCTTAAATAATGCAACAAAGTCCTTAAATAATGAAGCAGAATCCTTAAATAATGCAACAAAGTCCTTAAGTAATAATGCAGAGTCCTTAAATACCGCAGCAGAGTCATTAAATAATGCAGCAAAGTCCTTAAATAATGCAGCAGAGTCCTTAAATACCGGAGCAGAGTGCTTAAATGATGCAGCAGGGTCCTTAAATAATGCAGCAGAGTTATTAAATAATGCAGCAGAGTCCTTAAATAATGCAGCAAATTCCTTAAATAATGCAGCAGAGTCCTTAAATAATGCAACAAAGTCCCTAAAAAATGCAGCAGAGTCCTTAAATAATGAAGCAAATTCCTTAAATAATGTAGCAGAGTCCTTAAATAATGCAACAAAGTCCTTAAATAATGAAGCAGAATCCTTAAATAATGCAACAAAGTCCTTAAGTAATAATGCAGAGTCCTTAAATACAGCAGCAGAGTCATTAAATAATGCAGCAAAGTCCATAAATAATGCAGCAGAGTCCTTAAATACCGCAGCAGAGTGCTTAAATAATGCAGCAGAGTCCTTAAATAATGCAGCAGAGTTATTAAATAATGCAGCAGAGTCCTTAAATAATACAGCAAATTCCTTAAATAATGCAGCAGAGTCCTTAAATAATGCAACAAAGTCCCTAAATAATGCAGCAGAGTCCTTACATAATGAAGCAGAGTCCTTAAATAATGCAGCAAATTCCTTAAATAATGTAGCAGAGTCCTTAAAAATGCAACAAAATCCTTAAATAATGCAGCAGAATCCTTAAATAATGCAGCAAAGTCCTTAAATAATGCAGCAGAGTCCTTAAATACTGAAGCAGAGTCCTTAAATAATGCAACAAAGGCCTTAAATAAAGCAGCAGAGTCCTTAAGTAATGCAACAGAGTTCTAAAATGCTTCAGCAGAGTCCTTAAATAATGCAGCAGAGTCCTTAAATAATGCAACAAAGTCTTTAAATAATGCAGCAGAGTCCTTAAATACTGAAGCAGAGTCCTTAAATATTGCAGCAAAGTACTTAAATAATGCAGCAGAGTACTTAAATAATGCAACAAAGTCCTTAAATAATGAAGCAGAATCCTTAAATAATGCAACAAAGTCCTTAAGTAATAATGCAGAGCCCTTAAATACAGCAGCAGAGTCATTAAATAATGAAGCAAAGTCCTTAAATAATGCAGCAGAGTCCTTAAATACCGCAGCAGAGTGCTTAAATAATGCAGCAGAGTCCTTAAATAATGCAGCAGAGTTATTAAATAATGCAGCAGAGTCCTTAAATAAAGCAGCAAATTCCTTAAATAATGCAGCAGAGTCCTTAAATAATGCAACAAAGTCCCTAAATAATGTAGCAGAGTCCTTAAATAATGAAGCAGAGTCCTTAAATAATGCAGCAAATTCCTTAAATAATGTAGCAGAGTCGTTAAAAATGCAACAAAATCCTTAAATAATGCAGCAGAATCCTTAAATAATGCAGCAAAGTCCTTAAATAATGCAGCAGAGTCCTTAAATACTGAAGCAGAGTCCTTAAATAATGCAACAAAGGCCTTAAATAATGCAGCAGAGTCCTTAAGTAATGCAACAGAGTTCTAAAATGCTTCAGCAGAGTCCTTAAATAATGCAGCAGAGTCATTAAATACTGCAACAAAGTCTTTAAATAATGCAGCAGAGTCCTTAAATACTGAAGCAGAGTCCTTAAATATTGCAACAAAGTACTTAAATAATGCAGCAGAGTCCTTAAATAATGCAACAAAGTCCTTAAATAATGAAGCAGAGTCCTTAAATAATGCAACAAAGTCCTTAAATAATGAAGCAGAATCCTTAAATAATGCAACAAATTCCTTAAGTAATAATGCAGAGTCCTTAAATACCGCAGCAGAGTCATTAAATAATGCAGCAAAGTCCTTAAATAATGCAGCAGAGTCCTTAAATACCGCAGCAGAGTGCTTAAATAATGCAGCAGAGTCCTTAAATAATGCAGCAGAGTTATTAAATAATGCAGCAGAGTCCTTAAATAATGTGGCAAATTCCTTAAATAATGCAGCAGAGTCCTTAAATAATGCAACAAAGTCCGTAAATAATGCAGCAGAGTCATTAAATAATGCAGCAAAGTCCATAAATAATGCAGCAGAGTCCTTAAATATGGAGCAAATTCCTTAAATACTGCAGCAGAGTCCTTAAATAATGCAACAAAGTTCTAAAATAATGCAGCAGAGTCCTCAAAAGCTTCAGAAGAGTCATTAAATAATGCAGCAGAGTCCTTAAATAATGTAGCAAATTCATTAAATAATGCAGCAGAGACCTTAAATAATGCAACAAAGTCCTTAAATAATGCAGCCGAGTCCTGACATAATGCAACAAATTCCTTAAATAATGCAGCAGAGTCCTTAAATACCGCAGCCGATTACTTAAATAATTCAGCAAAGTCCTTAAATAATGCAGCAGAGTTCTTAAGTGCCACAGCAGAGTCCTTAAATACCGCAGCGGAGTGCTTAAATAATGCAGCAGAGTCCTTAAATAATGCAGCACCGTCCTTAAATAATGCAACAAAGTCCGTAAATAATGCAGCAGAGTCATTAAATAATGCAGCAAAGTCCATAAATATTGCAGCAGAGTCCTTAAATATGGAGCAAATTCCTTAAATACTGCAGCAGAGTCCTTAAATTATGCAACAAAGTTCTAAAATAATGCAGCAGAGTCCTCAAAAGCTTCAGAAGAGTCATTAAATAATGCAGCAGAGTCCTTAAATAATGTAGCAAATTCATTAAATAATGCAGCAGAGACCTTAAATAATGCAACAAAGTCCTTAAATAATGCAGCCGAGTCCTTACATAATGCAACAAATTCCTTAAATAATGCAGCAGAGTCCTTAAATACCGCAGCCGATTACTTAAATAATTCAGCAAAGTCCTTAAATAATGCAGCAGAGTTCTTAAGTGCCACAGCAGAGTCCTTAAATACCGCAGCGGAGTGCTTAAATAATGCAGCAGAGTCCTTTAATAATGCAGCACCGTCCTTAAATAATGCAACAAAGTCTTTAAATAATGCAGCAGAGTCCTTAAATACGGAAGCAGAGTCCTTAAATATTGCAGCAAAGTACTTAAATAATGCAGCAGAGTCCTTAAATAATGCAACAAAGTCCTTAAATAACGAAGCAGAATACTTAAATAATGCAACAAAGTCCTTAAGTAATAATGCAGAGTCCTTAAATACCGCAGCAGAGTCATTAAATAATGCAGCAAAGTCCTTAAATAATGCAGCAGAGTCCTTAAATACCGGAGCAGAGTGCTTAAATGATGCAGCAGGGTCCTTAAATAATGCAGCAGAGTTATTAAATAATGCAGCAGAGTCCTTAAAAAATGCAGCAAATTCCTTAAATAATGCAGCAGAGTCCTTAAATAATGCAACAAAGTCCCTAAAAAATGCAGCAGAGTCCTTAAATAATGAAGCAAATTCCTTAAATAATGTAGCAGAGTCCTTAAATAATGCAACAAAGTCCTTAAATAATGAAGCAGAATCCTTAAATAATGCAACAAAGTCCTTAAGTAATAATGCAGAGTCCTTAAATACAGCAGCAGAGTCATTAAATAATGCAGCAAAGTCCTTAAATAATGCAGCAGAGTCCTTAAATACCGCAGCAGAGTGCTTAAATAATGCAGCAGAGTCCTTAAATAATGCAGCAGAGTTATTAAATAATGCAGCAGAGTCCTCAAATAATACAGCAAATTCCTTAAATAATGCAGCAGAGTCTTTAAATAATGCAACAAAGTCCCTAAATAATGCAGCAGAGTCCTTAAATAATGAAGCAGAGTCCTTAAATAATGCAGCAAATTCCTTAAATAATGTAGCAGAGTCCTTAAAAATGCAACAAAATCCTTAAATAATGCAGCAGAATCCTTAAATAATGCAGCAAAGTCCATAAATAATGCAGCAGAGTCCTTAAATACTGAAGCAGAGTCCTTAAATAATGCAACAAAGGCCTTAAATAAAGCAGCAGAGTCCTTAAGTAATGCAACAGAGTTCTAAAATGCTTCAGCAGAGTCCTTAAATAATGCAGCAGAGTCCTTAAATAATGCAACAAAGTCTTTAAATAATGCAGCAGAGTCCTTAAATACTGAAGCAGAGTCCTTAAATATTGCAGCAAAGTACTTAAATAATGCAGCAGAGTACTTAAATAATGCAACAAAGTCCTTAAATAATGAAGCAGAGTCCTTAAATAATGCAACAAAGTCCTTAAATAATGAAGCAGAATCCTTAAATAATGCAACAAAGTCCTTAAGTAATAATGCAGAGTCCTTAAATACCGCAGCAGAGTCATTAAATAATGCAGCAAAGTCCTTAAATAATGCAGCAGAGTCCTTAAATACCGCAGCAGAGTGCTTAAATAATGCAGCACCGTCCTTAAATAATGCAACAAAGTCTTTAAATAATGCAGCAGAGTCCTTAAATAATGCAACAAAGTCCTTAAATAATGAAGCAGAATCCTTAAATAATGCAACAAAGTCCTTAAGTAATAATGCAGAGCCCTTAAATACAGCAGCAGAGTCATTAAATAATGCAGCAAAGTCCTTAAATAATGCAGCAGAGTCCTTAAATACCGCAGCAGAGTGCTTAAATAATGCAGCAGAGTCCTTAAATAATGTAGCAGAGTTATTAAATAATGCAGCAGAGTCCTTAAATAATGCAGCAAATTCCTTAAATAATGCAGCAGAGTCCTTAAATAATGCAACAAAGTCCCTAAATAATGTAGCAGAGTCCTTAAATAATGAAGCAGAGTCCTTAAATAATGCAGCAAATTCCTTAAATAATGTAGCAGAGTCCTTAAAAAATGCAACAAAATCCTTAAATAATGCAGCAGAATCCTTAAATAATGCAGCAAAGTCCTTAAATAATGCAGCAGAGTCCTTAAATACTGAAGCAGAGTCCTTAAATAATGCAACAAAGGCCTTAAATAATGCAGCAGAGTCCTTAAGTAATGCAACAGAGTTCTAAAATGCTTCAGCAGAGTCCTTAAATAATGCAGCAGAGTCCTTAAATAATGCAACAAAGTCTTTAAATAATGCAGCAGAGTCCTTAAATACTGAAGCAGAGTCCTTAAATATTGCAGCAGAGTGCTTAAATAATGCAGCAGAGTCCTTAAATAATGCAGCAGAGTTATTAAATAATGCAGCAGAGTCCTTAAATAAAGCAGCAAATTCCTTAAATAATGCAGCAGAGTCCTTAAATAATGCAACAAAGTCCCTAAATAATGTAGCAGAGTCCTTAAATAATGAAGCAGAGTCCTTAAATAATGCAGCAAATTCCTTAAATAATGTAGCAGAGTCGTTAAAAAATGCAACAAAATCCTTAAATAATGCAGCAGAATCCTTAAATAATGCAGCAAAGTCCTTAAATAATGCAGCAGAGTCCTTAAATACTGAAGCAGAGTCCTTAAATAATGCAACAAAGGCCTTAAATAATGCAGCAGAGTCCTTAAGTAATGCAACAGAGTTCTAAAATGCTTCAGCAGAGTCCTTAAATAATGCAGCAGAGTCCTTAAATAATGCAACAAAGTCTTTAAATAATGCAGCAGAGTCCTTAAATACTGAAGCAGAGTCCTTAAATATTGCAACAAAGTACTTAAATAATGCAGCAGAGTCCTTAAATAATGCAACAAAGTCCTTAAATAATGAAGCAGAGTCCTTAAATAATGCAACAAAGTCCTTAAATAATGAAGCAGAATCCTTAAATAATGCAACAAAGTCCTTAAGTAATAATGCAGAGTCCTTAAATACCGCAGCAGAGTCATTAAATAATGCAGCAAAGTCCTTAAATAATGCAGCAGAGTCCTTAAATACCGCAGCAGAGTGCTTAAATAATGCAGCAGAGTCCTTAAATAATGCAGCAGAGTTATTAAATAATGCAACAGAGTCCTTAAATAATGTGGCAAATTCCTTAAATAATGCAGCAGAGTCCTTAAATAATGCAACAAAGTCCGTAAATAATGCAGCAGAGTCATTAAATAATGCAGCAAAGTCCATAAATATTGCAGCAGAGTCCTTAAATATGGAGCAAATTCCTTAAATACTGCAGCAGAGTCCTTAAATTATGCAACAAAGTTCTAAAATAATGCAGCAGAGTCCTCAAAAGCTTCAGAAGAGTCATTAAATAATGCAGCAGAGTCCTTAAATAATGTAGCAAATTCATTAAATAATGCAGCAGAGACCTTAAATAATGCAACAAAGTCCTTAAATAATGCAGCCGAGTCCTTACATAATGCAACAAATTCCTTAAATAATGCAGCAGAGTCCTTAAATACCGCAGCCGATTACTTAAATAATTCAGCAAAGTCCTTAAATAATGCAGCAGAGTTCTTAAGTGCCACAGCAGAGTCCTTAAATACCGCAGCGGAGTGCTTAAATAATGCAGCAGAGTCCTTAAATAATGCAGCACCGTCCTTAAATAATGCAACAAAGTCTTTAAATAATGCAGCAGAGTCCTTAAATACGGAAGCAGAGTCCTTAAATATTGCAGCAAAGTACTTAAATAATGCAGCAGAGTCCTTAAATAATGCAACAAAGTCCTTAAATAACGAAGCAGAATACTTAAATAATGCAACAAAGTCCTTAAGTAATAATGCAGAGTCCTTAAATACCGCAGCAGAGTCATTAAATAATGCAACAAAGGCCTTAAATAAAGCAGCAGAGTCCTTAAGTAATGCAACAGAGTTCTAAAATGCTTCAGCAGAGTCCTTAAATAATGCAGCAGAGTCCTTAAATAATGCAACAAAGTCTTTAAATAATGCAGCAGAGTCCTTAAATACTGAAGCAGAGTCCTTAAATATTGCAGCAAAGTACTTAAATAATGCAGCAGAGTACTTAAATAATGCAACAAAGTCCTTAAATAATGAAGCAGAGTCCTTAAATAATGCAACAAAGTCCTTAAATAATGAAGCAGAATCCTTAAATAATGCAACAAAGTCCTTAAGTAATAATGCAGAGTCCTTAAATACCGCAGCAGAGTCATTAAATAATGCAGCAAAGTCCTTAAATAATGCAGCAGAGTCCTTAAATACCGCAGCAGAGTGCTTAAATAATGCAGCACCGTCCTTAAATAATGCAACAAAGTCTTTAAATAATGCAGCAGAGTCCTTAAATAATGCAACAAAGTCCTTAAATAATGAAGCAGAATCCTTAAATAATGCAACAAAGTCCTTAAGTAATAATGCAGAGTCCTTAAATACCGCAGCAGAGTCATTAAATAATGCAGCAAAGTCCTTAAATAATGCAGCAGAGTCCTTAAATACCGGAGCAGAGTGCTTAAATGATGCAGCAGGGTCCTTAAATAATGCAGCAGAGTTATTAAATAATGCAGCAGAGTCCTTAAATAATGCAGCAAATTCCTTAAATAATGCAGCAGAGTCCTTAAATAATGCAACAAAGTCCCTAAAAAATGCAGCAGAGTCCTTAAATAATGAAGCAAATTCCTTAAATAATGTAGCAGAGTCCTTAAATAATGCAACAAAGTCCTTAAATAATGAAGCAGAATCCTTAAATAATGCAACAAAGTCCTTAAGTAATAATGCAGAGTCCTTAAATACAGCAGCAGAGTCATTAAATAATGCAGCAAAGTCCATAAATAATGCAGCAGAGTCCTTAAATACCGCAGCAGAGTGCTTAAATAATGCAGCAGAGTCCTTAAATAATGCAGCAGAGTTATTAAATAATGCAGCAGAGTCCTTAAATAATACAGCAAATTCCTTAAATAATGCAGCAGAGTCCTTAAATAATGCAACAAAGTCCCTAAATAATGCAGCAGAGTCCTTACATAATGAAGCAGAGTCCTTAAATAATGCAGCAAATTCCTTAAATAATGTAGCAGAGTCCTTAAAAATGCAACAAAATCCTTAAATAATGCAGCAGAATCCTTAAATAATGCAGCAAAGTCCTTAAATAATGCAGCAGAGTCCTTAAATACTGAAGCAGAGTCCTTAAATAATGCAACAAAGGCCTTAAATAAAGCAGCAGAGTCCTTAAGTAATGCAACAGAGTTCTAAAATGCTTCAGCAGAGTCCTTAAATAATGCAGCAGAGTCCTTAAATAATGCAACAAAGTCTTTAAATAATGCAGCAGAGTCCTTAAATACTGAAGCAGAGTCCTTAAATATTGCAGCAAAGTACTTAAATAATGCAGCAGAGTACTTAAATAATGCAACAAAGTCCTTAAATAATGAAGCAGAATCCTTAAATAATGCAACAAAGTCCTTAAGTAATAATGCAGAGCCCTTAAATACAGCAGCAGAGTCATTAAATAATGAAGCAAAGTCCTTAAATAATGCAGCAGAGTCCTTAAATACCGCAGCAGAGTGCTTAAATAATGCAGCAGAGTCCTTAAATAATGCAGCAGAGTTATTAAATAATGCAGCAGAGTCCTTAAATAAAGCAGCAAATTCCTTAAATAATGCAGCAGAGTCCTTAAATAATGCAACAAAGTCCCTAAATAATGTAGCAGAGTCCTTAAATAATGAAGCAGAGTCCTTAAATAATGCAGCAAATTCCTTAAATAATGTAGCAGAGTCGTTAAAAATGCAACAAAATCCTTAAATAATGCAGCAGAATCCTTAAATAATGCAGCAAAGTCCTTAAATAATGCAGCAGAGTCCTTAAATACTGAAGCAGAGTCCTTAAATAATGCAACAAAGGCCTTAAATAATGCAGCAGAGTCCTTAAGTAATGCAACAGAGTTCTAAAATGCTTCAGCAGAGTCCTTAAATAATGCAGCAGAGTCATTAAATACTGCAACAAAGTCTTTAAATAATGCAGCAGAGTCCTTAAATACTGAAGCAGAGTCCTTAAATATTGCAACAAAGTACTTAAATAATGCAGCAGAGTCCTTAAATAATGCAACAAAGTCCTTAAATAATGAAGCAGAGTCCTTAAATAATGCAACAAAGTCCTTAAATAATGAAGCAGAATCCTTAAATAATGCAACAAATTCCTTAAGTAATAATGCAGAGTCCTTAAATACCGCAGCAGAGTCATTAAATAATGCAGCAAAGTCCTTAAATAATGCAGCAGAGTCCTTAAATACCGCAGCAGAGTGCTTAAATAATGCAGCAGAGTCCTTAAATAATGCAGCAGAGTTATTAAATAATGCAGCAGAGTCCTTAAATAATGTGGCAAATTCCTTAAATAATGCAGCAGAGTCCTTAAATAATGCAACAAAGTCCGTAAATAATGCAGCAGAGTCATTAAATAATGCAGCAAAGTCCATAAATAATGCAGCAGAGTCCTTAAATATGGAGCAAATTCCTTAAATACTGCAGCAGAGTCCTTAAATAATGCAACAAAGTTCTAAAATAATGCAGCAGAGTCCTCAAAAGCTTCAGAAGAGTCATTAAATAATGCAGCAGAGTCCTTAAATAATGTAGCAAATTCATTAAATAATGCAGCAGAGACCTTAAATAATGCAACAAAGTCCTTAAATAATGCAGCCGAGTCCTGACATAATGCAACAAATTCCTTAAATAATGCAGCAGAGTCCTTAAATACCGCAGCCGATTACTTAAATAATTCAGCAAAGTCCTTAAATAATGCAGCAGAGTTCTTAAGTGCCACAGCAGAGTCCTTAAATACCGCAGCGGAGTGCTTAAATAATGCAGCAGAGTCCTTAAATAATGCAGCACCGTCCTTAAATAATGCAACAAAGTCTTTAAATAATGCAGCAGAGTCCTTAAATACTGAAGCAGAGTCCTTAAATATTGCAGCAAAGTACTTAAATAATGCAGCAGAGTCCTTAAATAATGCAACAAAGTCCTTAAATAACGAAGCAGAATACTTAAATAATGCAACAAAGTCCTTAAGTAATAATGCAGAGTCCTTAAATACCGCAGCAGAGTCATTAAATAATGCAGCAAAGTCCTTAAATAATGCAGCAGAGTCCTTAAATACCGGAGCAGAGTGCTTAAATGATGCAGCAGGGTCCTTAAATAATGCAGCAGAGTTATTAAATAATGCAGCAGAGTCCTTAAATAATGCAGCAAATTCCTTAAATAATGCAGCAGAGTCCTTAAATAATGCAACAAAGTCCCTAAAAAATGCAGCAGAGTCCTTAAATAATGAAGCAAATTCCTTAAATAATGTAGCAGAGTCCTTAAATAATGCAACAAAGTCCTTAAATAATGAAGCAGAATCCTTAAATAATGCAACAAAGTCCTTAAGTAATAATGCAGAGTCCTTAAATACAGCAGCAGAGTCATTAAATAATGCAGCAAAGTCCTTAAATAATGCAGCAGAGTCCTTAAATACCGCAGCAGAGTGCTTAAATAATGCAGCAGAGTCCTTAAATAATGCAGCAGAGTTATTAAATAATGCAGCAGAGTCCTTAAATAATACAGCAAATTCCTTAAATAATGCAGCAGAGTCCTTAAATAATGCAACAAAGTCCCTAAATAATGCAGCAGAGTCCTTACATAATGAAGCAGAGTCCTTAAATAATGCAGCAAATTCCTTAAATAATGTAGCAGAGTCCTTAAAAATGCAACAAAATCCTTAAATAATGCAGCAGAATCCTTAAATAATGCAGCAAAGTCCTTAAATAATGCAGCAGAGTCCTTAAATACTGAAGCAGAGTCCTTAAATAATGCAACAAAGGCCTTAAATAAAGCAGCAGAGTCCTTAAGTAATGCAACAGAGTTCTAAAATGCTTCAGCAGAGTCCTTAAATAATGCAGCAGAGTCCTTAAATAATGCAACAAAGTCTTTAAATAATGCAGCAGAGTCCTTAAATACTGAAGCAGAGTCCTTAAATATTGCAGCAAAGTACTTAAATAATGCAGCAGAGTACTTAAATAATGCAACAAAGTCCTTAAATAATGAAGCAGAGTCCTTAAATAATGCAACAAAGTCCTTAAATAATGAAGCAGAATCCTTAAATAATGCAACAAAGTCCTTAAGTAATAATGCAGAGTCCTTAAATACCGCAGCAGAGTCATTAAATAATGCAGCAAAGTCCTTAAATAATGCAGCAGAGTCCTTAAATACCGCAGCAGAGTGCTTAAATAATGCAGCACCGTCCTTAAATAATGCAACAAAGTCTTTAAATAATGCAGCAGAGTCCTTAAATAATGCAACAAAGTCCTTAAATAATGAAGCAGAATCCTTAAATAATGCAACAAAGTCCTTAAGTAATAATGCAGAGCCCTTAAATACAGCAGCAGAGTCATTAAATAATGCAGCAAAGTCCTTAAATAATGCAGCAGAGTCCTTAAATAATGCAGCAAAGTCCTTAAATAATGCAGCAGAGTCCTTAAATAATGCAGCAGAGTTATTAAATAATGCAGCAGAGTCCATAAATAATGCAGCAAATTCCTTAAATAATGCAGCAGAGTCCTTAAATAATGCAACAAAGTCCCTAAATAATGTAGCAGAGTCCTTATATAATGAAGCAGAGTCCTTAAATAATGCAGCAAATTCCTTAAATAATGTAGCAGAGTCCTTAAAAAATACAACAAAATCCTTAAATAATGCAGCAGAATCCTTAAATAATGCAGCAAAGTCCTTAAATAATGCAGCAGAGTCCTTAAATACTGAAGCAGAGTCCTTAAATAATGCAACAAAGGCCTTAAATAATGCAGCAGAGTCCTTAAGTAATGCAACAGAGTTCTAAAATGCTTCAGCAGAGTCCTTAAATAATGCAGCAGAGTCCTTAAATAATGCAACAAAGTCTTTAAATAATGCAGCAGAGTCCTTAAATACTGAAGCAGAGTCCTTAAATATGGCAGCAAAGTACTTAAATAATGCAGCAGAGTCCTTAAATAATGCAACAAAGTCCTTAAATAATGAAGCAGAGTCCTTAAATAATGCAACAAAGTCCTTAAATAATGAAGCAGAATCCTTAAATAATGCAACAAAGTCCTAAAGTAATAATGCAGAGTCCTTAAATACCGCAGCAGAGTCATTAAATAATGCAGCAAAGTCCTTAAATAATGCAGCAGAGTCCTTAAATACCGCAGCAGAGTGCTTAAATAATGCAGCAGAGTCCTTAAATAATGCAGCAGAGTTATTAAATAATGCAGCAGAGTCCTTAAATAATGCGGCAAATTCCTTAAATAATGCAGCAGAGTCCTTAAATAATGCAACAAAGTCCATAAATAATGCAGCAGAGTCATTAAATAATGCAGCAAAGTCCAAAAATAATGCAGCAGAGTCCTTAAATATGGAGCAAATTCCTTAAATACTGCAGCAGAGTCCTTAAATAATGCAACAAAGTTCTAAAATAATGCAGCAGAGTCCTCAAAAGCTTCAGAAGAGTCATTAAATAATGCAGCAGAGTCCTTAAATAATGTAGCAAATTCATTAAATAATGCAGCAGATACCTTAAATAATGCAACAAAGTCCTTAAATAATGCAGCCGAGTTCTTACATAATGCAACAAATTCCTTAAATAATGCAGCAGAGTCCTTAAATACCGCAGCCGATTACTTAAATAATTCAGCAAAGTCCTTAAATAATGCAGCAGAGTTCTTAAGTGCCACAGCAGAGTCCTTAAATACCGCAGCGGAGTGCTTAAATAATGCAGCAGAGTCCTTAAATAATGCAGCATCGTCCTTAAATAATGCAACAAAGTCTTTAAATAATGCAGCAGAGTCCTTAAATACTGAAGCAGAGTCCTTAAATATTGCAGCAAAGTACTTAAATAATGCAGCAGAGTCCTTAAATAATGCAACAAAGTCCTTAAATAACGAAGCAGAATCCTTAAATAATGCAACAAAGTCCTTAAGTAATAATGCAGAGTCCTTAAATACCGCAGCAGAGTCATTAAATAATGCAGCAAAGTCCTTAAATAATGCAGCAGAGTCCTTAAATACCGGAGCAGAGTGCTTAAATGATGCAGCAGGGTCCTTAAATAATACAGCAAATTCCTTAAATAATGCAGCAGAGTCCTTAAATAATGCAACAAAGTCCCTAAATAATGCAGCATAGTCCTTAAATAATGAAGCAGAGTCCTTAAATAATGCAGCAAATTCCTTAAATAATGTAGCAGAGTCCTTAAAAAATGCAACAAAATCCTTAAATAATGCAGCAGAATCCTTAAATACCGCAGCAGAGTGCTTAAATGATGCAGCAGGGTCCTTAAATAATGCAGCAGAGTTATTAAATAATGCAGCAGAGTCCTTAAATAATGCAGCAAATTCCTTAAATAATGCAGCAGAGTCCTTAAATAATGCAACAAAGTCCCTAAAAAATGCAGCAGAGTCCTTAAATAATGAAGCAAATTCCTTAAATAATGTAGCAGAGTCCTTAAATAATGCAACAAAGTTCTAAAATAATGCAGCAGAGTCCTCAAAAGCTTCAGAAGAGTCATTAAATAATGCAGCAGAGTCCTTAAATAATGTAGCAAATTCATTAAATAATGCAGCAGAGACCTTAAATAATGCAACAAAGTCCTTAAATAATGCAGCCGAGTCCTTACATAATGCAACAAATTCCATAAATAATGCAGCAGAGTCCTTAAATACCGAAGCCGATTACTTAAATAATTCAGCAAAGTCCTTAAATAATGCAGCAGAGTTCTTAAGTGCCACAGCAGAGTCCTTAAATACCGCAGCGGAGTGCTTAAATAATGCAGCAGAGTCCTTAAATAATGCAGCACCGTCCTTAAATAATGCAACAAAGTCTTTAAATAATGCAGCAGAGTCCTTAAATACTGAAGCAGAGTCCTTAAATATTGCAGCAAAGTACTTAAATAACAAAGCAGAATCCTTAAATAATGCAACAAAGTCCTTAAGTAATAATGCAGAGTCCTTAAATACCGCAGCAGAGTCATTAAATAATGCAGCAAAGTCCTTAAATAATGCAGCAGAGTCCTTAAATACCGGAGCAGAGTGCTTAAATGATGCAGCAGGGTCCTTAAATAATGCAGCAGAGTTATTAAATAATGCAGCAGAGTCCTTAAATAATGGAGCAAATTCCTTAAATAATGCAGCAGAGTCCTTAAATAATGCAACAAAGTCCCTAAAAAATGCAGCAGAGTCCTTAAATAATGAAGCAAATTCCTTAAATAATGTAGCAGAGTCCTTAAATAATGCAACAAAGTCCTTAAATAATGAAGCAGAACCCTTAAATAATGCAACAATGTCCTTAAGTAATAATGCAGAGTCCTTAAATACAGCAGCAGAGTCATTAAATAATGCAGCAAAGTCCTTAAATAATGCAGCAGAGTCCTTAAATACCGCAGCAGAGTGCTTAAATAATGCAGCAGAGTCCTTAAATAATGCAGCAGAGTTATTAAATAATGCAGCAGAGTCCTTAAATAATACAGCAAATTCCTTAAATAATGCAGCAGAGTCCTTAAATAATGCAACAAAGTCCCTAAATAATGCAGCAGAGTCCTTACATAATGAAGCAGAGTCCTTAAATAATGCAGCAAATTCCTTAAATAATGTAGCAGAGTCCTTAAAAATGCAACAAAATCCTTAAATAATGCAGCAGAATCCTTAAATAATGCAGCAAAGTCCTTAAATAATGCAGCAGAGTCCTTAAATACTGAAGCAGAGTCCTTAAATAATGCAACAAAGGCCTTAAATAAAGCAGCAGAGCCCTTAAGTAATGCAACAGAGTTCTAAAATGCTTCAGCAGAGTCCTTAAATAATGCAACAAAGTCTTTAAATAATGCAGCAGAGTCCTTAAATACTGAAGCAGAGTCCTTAAATATTGCAGCAAAGTACTTAAATAATGCAGCAGAGTACTTAAATAATGCAACAAAGTCCTTAAATAATGAAGCAGAGTCCTTAAATAATGCAACAAAGTCCTTAAATAATGAAGCAGAATCCTTAAATAATGCAACAAAGTCCTTAAGTAATAATGCAGAGTCCTTAAATACCGCAGCAGAGTCATTAAATAATGCAGCAAAGTCCTTAAATAATGCAGCAGAGTCCTTAAATACCGCAGCAGAGTGCTTAAATAATGCAGCACCGTCCTTAAATAATGCAACAAAGTCTTTAAATAATGCAGCAGAGTCCTTAAATAATGCAACAAAGTCCTTAAATAATGAAGCAGAATCCTTAAATAATGCAACAAAGTCCTTAAGTAATAATGCAGAGCCCTTAAATACAGCAGCAGAGTCATTAAATAATGAAGCAAAGTCCTTAAATAATGCAGCAGAGTCCTTAAATACCGCAGCAGAGTGCTTATATAATGCAGCAGAGTCCTTAAATAATGCAGCAGAGTTATTAAATAATGCAGCAGAGTCCTTAAATAAAGCAGCAAATTCCTTAAATAATGCAGCAGAGTCCTTAAATAATGCAACAAAGTCCCTAAATAATGTAGCAGAGTCCTTAAATAATGAAGCAGAGTCCTTAAATAATGCAGCAAATTCCTTAAATAATGTAGCAGAGTCCTTAAAAAATGCAAAAAAATCCTTAAATAATGCAGCAGAATCCTTAAATAATGCAGCAAAGTCCTTAAATAATGCAGCAGAGTCCTTAAATACTGAAGCAGAGTCCTTAAATAATGCAACAAAGGCCTTAAATAATGCAGCAGAGTCCTTAAGTAATGCAACAGAGTTCTAAAATGCTTCAGCAGAGTCCTTAAATAATGCAGCAGAGTCCTTAAATAATGCAACAAAGTCTTTAAATAATGCAGCAGAGTCCTTAAATACTGAAGCAGAGTCCTTAAATATTGCAACAAAGTACTTAAATAATGCAGCAGAGTCCTTAAATAATGCAACAAAGTCCTTAAATAATGAAGCAGAGTCCTTAAATAATGCAACAAAGTCCTTAAATAATGAAGCAGAATCCTTAAATAATGCGACAAAGTCCTTAAGTAATAATGCAGAGTCCTTAAATACCGCAGCAGAGTCATTAAATAATGCAGCAAAGTCCTTAAATAATGCAGCAGAGTCCTTAAATACCGCAGCAGAGTGCTTAAATAATGCAGCAGAGTCCTTAAATAATGCAGCAGAGTTATTAAATAATGCAGCAGAGTCCTTAAATAATGTGGCAAATTCCTTAAATAATGCAGCAGAGTCCTTAAATAATGCAACAAAGTCCGTAAATAATGCAGCAGAGTCATTAAATAATGCAGCAAAGTCCATAAATAATGCAGCAGAGTCCTTAAATATGGAGCAAATTCCTTAAATACTGCAGCAGAGTCCTTAAATAATGCAACAAAGTTCTAAAATAATGCAGCAGAGTCCTCAAAAGCTTCAGAAGAGTCATTAAATAATGCAGCAGAGTCCTTAAATAATGTAGCAAATTCATTAAATAATGCAGCAGAGACCTTAAATAATGCAACAAAGTCCTTAAATAATGCAGCCGAGTCCTTACATAATGCAACAAATTCCTTAAATAATGCAGCAGAGTCCTTAAATACCGCAGCCGATTACTTAAATAATTCAGCAAAGTCCTTAAATAATGCAGCAGAGTTCTTAAGTGCCACAGCAGAGTCCTTAAATACCGCAGCGGAGTGCTTAAATAATGCAGCAGAGTCCTTAAATAATGCAGCACCGTCCTTAAATAATGCAACAAAGTCTTTAAATAATGCAGCAGAGTCCTTAAATACTGAAGCAGAGTCCTTAAATATTGCAGCAAAGTACTTAAATAATGCAGCAGAGTCCTTAAATAATGCAACAAAGTCCTTAAATAACGAAGCAGAATCCTTAAATAATGCAACAAAGTCCTTAAGTAATAATGCAGAGTCCTTAAATACCGCAGCAGAGTCATTAAATAATGCAGCAAAGTCCTTAAATAATGCAGCAGAGTCCTTAAATACCGGAGCAGAGTGCTTAAATGATGCAGCAGGGTCCTTAAATAATGCAGCAGAGTTATTAAATAATGCAGCAGAGTCCTTAAATAATGGAGCAAATTCCTTAAATAATGCAGCAGAGTCCTTAAATAATGCAACAAAGTCCCTAAAAAATGCAGCAGAGTCCTTAAATAATGAAGCAAATTCCTTAAATAATGTAGCAGAGTCCTTAAATAATGCAACAAAGTCCTTAAATAATGAAGCAGAACCCTTAAATAATGCAACAAAGTCCTTAAGTAATAATGCAGAGTCCTTAAATACAGCAGCAGAGTCATTAAATAATGCAGCAAAGTCCTTAAATAATGCAGCAGAGTCCTTAAATACCGCAGCAGAGTGCTTAAATAATGCAGCAGAGTCCTTAAATAATGCAGCAGAGTTATTAAATAATGCAGCAGAGTCCTTAAATACCGCAGCCGATTACTTAAATAATTCAGCAAAGTCCTTAAATAATGCAGCAGAGTTCTTAAGTGCCACAGCAGAGTCCTTAAATACCGCAGCGGAGTGCTTAAATAATGCAGCAGAGTCCTTAAATAATGCAGCACCGTCCTTAAATAATGCAACAAAGTCTTTAAATAATGCAGCAGAGTCCTTAAATACTGAAGCAGAGTCCTTAAATATTGCAGCAAAGTACTTAAATAATGCAGCAGAGTCCTTAAATAATGCAACAAAGTCCTTAAATAACGAAGCAGAATACTTAAATAATGCAACAAAGTCCTTAAGTAATAATGCAGAGTCCTTAAATACCGCAGCAGAGTCATTAAATAATGCAGCAAAGTCCTTAAATAATGCAGCAGAGTCCTTAAATACCGGAGCAGAGTGCTTAAATGATGCAGCAGGGTCCTTAAATAATGCAGCAGAGTTATTAAATAATGCAGCAGAGTCCTTAAATAATGCAGCAAATTCCTTAAATAATGCAGCAGAGTCCTTAAATAATGCAACAAAGTCCCTAAAAAATGCAGCAGAGTCCTTAAATAATGAAGCAAATTCCTTAAATAATGTAGCAGAGTCGTTAAATAATGCAACAAAGTCCTTAAATAATGAAGCAGAATCCTTAAATAATGCAACAAAGTCCTTAAGTAATAATGCAGAGTCCTTAAATACAGCAGCAGAGTCATTAAATAATGCAGCAAAGTCCTTAAATAATGCAGCAGAGTCCTTAAATACCGCAGCAGAGTGCTTAAATAATGCAGCAGAGTCCTTAAATAATGCAGCAGAGTTATTAAATAATGCAGCAGAGTCCTTAAATAATACAGCAAATTCCTTAAATAATGCAGCAGAGTCCTTAAATAATGAAACAAAGTCCCTAAATAATGCAGCAGAGTCCTTAAATAATGAAGCAGAGTCCTTAAATAATGCAGCAAATTCCTTAAATAATGTAGCAGAGTCCTTAAAAATGCAACAAAATCCTTAAAAAATGCAGCAGAATCCTTAAATAATGCAGCAAAGTCCTTAAATAATGCAGCAGAGTCCTTAAATACTGAAGCAGAGTCCTTAAATAATGCAACAAAGGCCTTAAATAAAGCAGCAGAGTCCTTAAGTAATGCAACAGAGTTCTAAAATGCTTCAGCAGAGTCCTTAAATAATGCAGCAGAGTGCTTAAATAATGCAACAAAGTCTTTAAATAATGCAGCAGAGTCCTTAAATACTGAAGCAGAGTCCTTAAATATTGCAGCAAAGTACTTAAATAATGCAGCAGAGTACTTAAATAATGCAACAAAGTCCTTAAATAATGAAGCAGAGTCCTTAAATAATGCAACAAAGTCCTTAAATAATGAAGCAGAATCCTTAAATAATGCAACAAAGTCCTTAAGTAATAATGCAGAGTCCTTAAATACCGCAGCAGAGTCATTAAATAATGCAGCAAAGTCCTTAAATAATGCAGCAGAGTCCTTAAATACCGCAGCAGAGTGCTTAAATAATGCAGCACCGTCCTTAAATAATGCAACAAAGTCTTTAAATAATGCAGCAGAGTCCTTAAATAATGCAACAAAGTCCTTAAATAATGAAGCAGAATCCTTAAATAATGCAACAAAGTCCTTAAGTAATAATGCAGAGCCCTTAAATACAGCAGCAGAGTCATTAAATAATGCAGCAAAGTCCTTAAATAATGCAGCAGAGTCCTTAAATACCGCAGCAGAGTGCTTAAATAATGCAGCAGAGTCCTTAAATAATGTAGCAGAGTTATTAAATAATGCAGCAGAGTCCTTAAATAATGCAGCAAATTCCTTAAATAATGCAGCAGAGTCCTTAAATAATGCAACAAAGTCCCTAAATAATGTAGCAGAGTCCTTAAATAATGAAGCAGAGTCCTTAAATAATGCAGCAAATTCCTTAAATAATGTAGCAGAGTCCTTAAAAAATGCAACAAAGTCCTTAAGTAATAATGCAGAGTCCTTAAATACCGCAGCAGAGTCATTAAATAATGCAGCAAAGTCCTTAAATAATGCAGCAGAGTCCTTAAATACCGCAGCAGAGTGCTTAAATAATGCAGCAGAGTCCTTAAATAATGCAGCAGAGTTATTAAATAATGCAGCAGAGTCCTTAAATAATGCGGCAAATTCCTTAAATAATGCAGCAGAGTCCTTAAATAATGCAACAAAGTCCATAAATAATGCAGCAGAGAAATTAAATAATGCAGCAAAGTCCATAAATAATGCAGCAGAGTCCTTAAATATGGAGCAAATTCCTTAAATACTGCAGCAGAGTCCTTAAATAATGCAACAAAGTTCTAAAATAATGCAGCAGAGTCCTCAAAAGCTTCAGAAGAGTCATTAAATAATGCAGCAGAGTCCTTAAATAATGTAGCAAATTCATTAAATAATGCAGCAGAGACCTTAAATAATGCAACAAAGTCCTTAAATAATGCAGCCGAGTCCTTACATAATGCAACAAATTCCTTAAATAATGCAGCAGAGTCCTTAAATACCGCAGCCGATTACTTAAATAATTCAGCAAAGTCCTTAAATAATGCAGCAGAGTTCTTAAGTGCCACAGCAGAGTCCTTAAATACCGCAGCGGAGTGCTTAAATAATGCAGCAGAGTCCTTAAATAATGCAGCACCGTCCTTAAATAATGCAACAAAGTCTTTAAATAATGCAGCAGAGTCCTTAAATACTGAAGCAGAGTCCTTAAATATTGCAGAAAAGTACTTAAATAACGAAGCAGAATCCTTAAATAATGCAACAAAGTCCTTAAGTAATAATGCAGAGTCCTTAAATACCGCAGCATAGTCATTAAATAATGCAGCAAAGTCCTTAAATAATGCAGCAGAGTCCTTAAATACCGGAGCAGAGTGCTTAAATGATGCAGCAGGGTCCTTAAATAATGCAGCAGAGTTATTAAATAATGCTGCAGAGTCCTTAAATAATGGAGCAAATTCCTTAAATAATGCAGCAGAGTCCTTAAAAAATCCAACAAAGTCATTAAATAATGCAGCAGAGTCCTCTAATAATGCAGCAGAGTCCTCAAATGCTTCAGCAAAGTCATTAAATAATGCAGCATAGTCCTTAAATAATGCAAAGTCCTTAAATAAAGCAGCACAGTTCTTAAATAATGCAACAACGTCGGTAAATAATGCAGCAGAGTCCTTAAATAATGCAGCAAAGTCCTTAACTAATGCAGCAGAGTCCTTAAATAATGCAACAAAGTCCTTAAATAATGCAACAGAGTCCTTAAATACCGCAGCAAAGTGCTTAAATAATGCAGCAGAGTCCTTAAATAATGCAACAAAGTCCTTAAATAATGCAGCAGAATCCTTAAATACTGAAGCAGAGTCCTTAAATATTGCAGCAAAGTCCTCTAATAATGCAGCAGAGTCCTTAAATAATGCAACAAAGTCCTTAAATAATGCAGCAGAGTCCTTAAATAATGCAACAAAGTCCTTAAATAATGCAGCAGAGTCCTTAAATACTGAAGCAGAGTCCTTAAATATTGCAGCAAAGTCCTTAAATAATGCAGCAGAGTCCTTAAATAATGCAACAAAGTCCTTAAATAATGCAGCAGAGTCCTTAAATAATGCAACAAAGTCCTTAAATAATGCAGCAGAGTCCTTAAATACTGAAGCAGAGTCCTTAAATATTGCAGCAAAGTCCTTCAATAATGCAGCAGAGTCCTTAGATAATGCAACAAAGTCCTTAAATAATGCAGCAGATTCCTTAAATAATGCAGCAAAGTCCTTAAATAATGCAGCAGAGTCCTTAAATAATGCAGCAGAGTCCTTAAATACCGCAGCAGAGTCCTTAAATACTGAAGCAGAGTCCTTTAATATAGCAGCAAATTCCTTAAATAACGCAGCAGAGTCCTTAAAAAATCCAACAAAGTCATTAAATAATGCAGCAAGTCCTTAAATAATGCAGCAGAGTCCTCTAATAATGCAGCAGAGTCCTCAAATGCTTCAGCAAAGTCATTAAATAATGCAGCATAGTCCTTAACTAATGCAGCAGAGTCCTTAAATAATGCAACAAAGTCCTTAAATAATGCAGCAGAATCCTTAAATAATGCAGTAAAGTCGTTAAATAATGCAGCAGAGTCCTTAAATAATGCAGCAAAGTCCTTAACTAATGCAGCAGAGTCCTTAAATATTGCAGCAAAGTCCTTAAATAATGCATTAGAGTCCTTAAATAATGCAACAAAGTCCTTAAATAATGCAGCAGAGTCCTTAAATAATGCAGAAAAGTCCTTAAATAATGCAGCAGAGTCCTTAAATAATGCAGCAGAGTCCTTAAATACCGCAGCAGAGTCCTTAAATACTGAAGCAGAGTCCTTTAATATAGCAGCAAATTCTTTAAATAATGCAGCAGAGTCCTTAAAAAAATCCAACAAAGTCATTAAATAATGCAGCAGAGTCCTCTAATAATGCAGCAGAGTCCTCAAATGCTTCAGCAAAGTCATTAAATAATGCAGCATAGTCCTTAAATAATGCAGCAAAGTCCTTAAATAATGCAGCACAGTTCTTAAATAATGCAACAACGTCGTTAAATAATGCAGCAGAGTCCTTAAATAATGCAGCAAAGTCCTTAACTAATGCAGCAGAGTCCTTAAATAATGCAACAAAGTCCTTAAATAATGCAACAGAGTCCTTAAATACCGCAGCAAAGTGATTAAATAATGCAGCAGAGTCCTCAAATGCTTCAGCAGAGTCCTTAAATAATGCAGCAGAGTCCTTAAATAATGCAGCAAAGTCCTTAAATAATGCAGCAGAGTCCTTAAATAATGCAACAAAGTCCTTAAATAATGCAGCAGAGTCCTTAAATACTGAAGCAGAGTCCTTAAATATTGCAGCAAAGTCCTTAAATAATGCAGCAGAGTCCATAAATAATGCAGCAAAGTCCTTAAATAATGCAGCAGAGTCCTTAAATAATGCAACAAAGTCCTTAAATAATGCAGCAGAGTCCTTAAATATAGAAGCAGAGTCCTTAAATATTGCAGCAAAGTCCTTCAATAATGCAGCAGAGTCCTTAGATAATGCAACAAAGTCCTTAAATAATGCAGCAGATTCCTTAAATAATGCAGCAAAGTCCTTAAATAATGCAGCAGAGTCCTTAAATAATGCAACAAAGTCCATAAATAATGCAGCAGAGAAATTAAATAATGCAGCAAAGTCCATAAATAATGCAGCAGAGTCCTTAAATATGGAGCAAATTCCTTAAATACTGCAGCAGAGTCCTTAAATAATGCAACAAAGTTCTAAAATAATGCAGCAGAGTCCTCAAAAGCTTCAGAAGAGTCATTAAATAATGCAGCAGAGTCCTTAAATAATGTAGCAAATTCATTAAATAATGCAGCAGAGACCTTAAATAATGCAACAAAGTCCTTAAATAATGCAGCCGAGTCCTTACATAATGCAACAAATTCCTTAAATAATGCAGCAGAGTCCTTAAATACCGCAGCCGATTACTTAAATAATTCAGCAAAGTCCTTAAATAATGCAGCAGAGTTCTTAAGTGCCACAGCAGAGTCCTTAAATACCGCAGCGGAGTGCTTAAATAATGCAGCAGAGTCCTTAAATAATGCAGCACCGTCCTTAAATAATGCAACAAAGTCTTTAAATAATGCAGCAGAGTCCTTAAATACTGAAGCAGAGTCCTTAAATATTGCAGAAAAGTACTTAAATAACGAAGCAGAATCCTTAAATAATGCAACAAAGTCCTTAAGTAATAATGCAGAGTCCTTAAATACCGCAGCAGAGTCATTAAATAATGCAGCAAAGTCCTTAAATAATGCAGCAGAGTCCTTAAATACCGGAGCAGAGTGCTTAAATGATGCAGCAGGGTCCTTAAATAATGCAGCAGAGTTATTAAATAATGCAGCAGAGTCCTTAAATAATGGAGCAAATTCCTTAAATAATGCAGCAGAGTCCTTAAAAAATCCAACAAAGTCATTAAATAATGCAGCAGAGTCCTCTAATAATGCAGCAGAGTCCTCAAATGCTTCAGCAAAGTCATTAAATAATGCAGCATAGTCCTTAAATAATGCAAAGTCCTTAAATAAAGCAGCACAGTTCTTAAATAATGCAACAACGTCGGTAAATAATGCAGCAGAGTCCTTAAATAATGCAGCAAAGTCCTTAACTAATGCAGCAGAGTCCTTAAATAATGCAACAAAGTCCTTAAATAATGCAACAGAGTCCTTAAATACCGCAGCAAAGTGCTTAAATAATGCAGCAGAGTCCTTAAATAATGCAACAAAGTCCTTAAATAATGCAGCAGAATCCTTAAATACTGAAGCAGAGTCCTTAAATATTGCAGCAAAGTCCTCTAATAATGCAGCAGAGTCCTTAAATAATGCAACAAAGTCCTTAAATAATGCAGCAGAGTCCTTAAATAATGCAACAAAGTCCTTAAATAATGCAGCAGAGTCCTTAAATACTGAAGCAGAGTCCTTAAATATTGCAGCAAAGTCCTTAAATAATGCAGCAGAGTCCTTAAATAATGCAACAAAGTCCTTAAATAATGCAGCAGAGTCCTTAAATAATGCAACAAAGTCCTTAAATAATGCAGCAGAGTCCTTAAATACTGAAGCAGAGTCCTTAAATATTGCAGCAAAGTCCTTCAATAATGCAGCAGAGTCCTTAGATAATGCAACAAAGTCCTTAAATAATGCAGCAGATTCCTTAAATAATGCAGCAAAGTCCTTAAATAATGCAGCAGAGTCCTTAAATAATGCAGCAGAGTCCTTAAATACCGCAGCAGAGTCCTTAAATACTGAAGCAGAGTCCTTTAATATAGCAGCAAATTCCTTAAATAACGCAGCAGAGTCCTTAAAAAATCCAACAAAGTCATTAAATAATGCAGCAAGTCCTTAAATAATGCAGCAGAGTCCTCTAATAATGCAGCAGAGTCCTCAAATGCTTCAGCAAAGTCATTAAATAATGCAGCATAGTCCTTAACTAATGCAGCAGAGTCCTTAAATAATGCAACAAAGTCCTTAAATAATGCAGCAGAATCCTTAAATAATGCAGTAAAGTCGTTAAATAATGCAGCAGAGTCCTTAAATAATGCAGCAAAGTCCTTAACTAATGCAGCAGAGTCCTTAAATATTGCAGCAAAGTCCTTAAATAATGCATTAGAGTCCTTAAATAATGCAACAAAGTCCTTAAATAATGCAGCAGAGTCCTTAAATAATGCAGAAAAGTCCTTAAATAATGCAGCAGAGTCCTTAAATAATGCAGCAGAGTCCTTAAATGCCGCAGCAGAGTCCTTAAATACTGAAGCAGAGTCCTTTAATATAGCAGCAAATTCTTTAAATAATGCAGCAGAGTCCTTAAAAAAATCCAACAAAGTCATTAAATAATGCAGCAGAGTCCTCTAATAATGCAGCAGAGTCCTCAAATGCTTCAGCAAAGTCATTAAATAATGCAGCATAGTCCTTAAATAATGCAGCAAAGTCCTTAAATAATGCAGCACAGTTCTTAAATAATGCAACAACGTCGTTAAATAATGCAGCAGAGTCCTTAAATAATGCAGCAAAGTCCTTAACTAATGCAGCAGAGTCCTTAAATAATGCAACAAAGTCCTTAAATAATGCAACAGAGTCCTTAAATACCGCAGCAAAGTGATTAAATAATGCAGCAGAGTCCTCAAATGCTTCAGCAGAGTCCTTAAATAATGCAGCAGAGTCCTTAAATAATGCAGCAAAGTCCTTAAATAATGCAGCAGAGTCCTTAAATAATGCAACAAAGTCCTTAAATAATGCAGCAGAGTCCTTAAATACTGAAGCAGAGTCCTTAAATATTGCAGCAAAGTCCTTAAATAATGCAGCAGAGTCCATAAATAATGCAGCAAAGTCCTTAAATAATGCAGCAGAGTCCTTAAATAATGCAACAAAGTCCTTAAATAATGCAGCAGAGTCCTTAAATATAGAAGCAGAGTCCTTAAATATTGCAGCAAAGTCCTTCAATAATGCAGCAGAGTCCTTAGATAATGCAACAAAGTCCTTAAATAATGCAGCAGATTCCTTAAATAATGCAGCAAAGTCCTTAAATAATGCAGCAGAGTCCTTAAATACCGCAGCAGAGTCCATAAATACTGAAGCAGAGTCCTTTAATATAGCAGCAAATTCCTTAAATAATGCAGCAGAGTCCTTAAAAAATCCAACAAAGTCATTAAATAATGCAGCAAGTCCTTAAATAATGCAGCAGAGTCCTCTAATAATGCAGCAGAGTCCTCAAATGCTTCAGCAAAGTCATTAAATAATGCAGCATAGTCCTTAAATAATGGAGCAAAGTCCTTAAATAATGCAGCACAGTTCTTAAATAATGCAACAACGTGGTTAAATAATGCAGCAGAGTCCTTAAATAATGCAGCAAAGTCCTTAAATAATGCAGCAGAGTCCTTAAATAATGCAACAAAGTCCTTAAATAATGCAGCAGAGTCCTTAAATAATGCAGTAAAGTCCTTAAATAATGCAGCAGAGTCCTTAAATAATGCAACAACGTCCTTAAATAATGCAGCAGAGTCCTTAAATACTGAAGCAGAGTCCTTAAATATTGCAGCAAAGTCCTTAAATAATGCAGCAGAGTCCTTAAATAATGCAACAAATTCCTTAAATAATGCAGCAAAGTCCTTAAATAATGCAGCAGAGTCCTTAAATAATGCAGCAGAGTCCTTAAATACCTCAGCAGAGTCCTTAAATACTGAAGCAGAGTCCATTAATATAGCAGCAAATTCCTTAAATAATGCAGCAGAGTCCTTAAAAAATCCAACAAAGTCATTAAATAATGCAGCAGAGTCCTCTAATAATGCAGCAGAGTCCTCAAATGCTTCAGCAAAGTCATTAAATAATGCAGCAGAGTCCTCAAATGCTTAAGCAGAGTCCTTAAATACTGAAGCAGAGTCCTTAAACATTGCAGCAAAGTCCTTAAATAATGCAGCAGAGTCCTTAAATAATGCAGCAAAGTCCTTCAATAATGCAGCAGAGTCCTTAGATAATGCAACAAAGTCCTTAAATAATGCAGCAGATTCCTTAAATAATGCAGCAAAGTCCTTAAATAATGCAGCAGAGTCCTAAAATAATGCAGCAGGGTCCTTAAATACCGCAGCAGAGTCCTTAAATACTGAAGCAGAGTCCTTTAATATAGCAGCAAATTCCTTAAATAATGCAGCAGAGTCCTTAAGAAATCCAACAAAGTCATTAAATAATGCAGCAAGTCCTTAAATAATGCAGCAGAGTCCTCTAATAATGCAGCAGAGTCCTCAAATGCTTCAGCAAAGTCATTAAATAATGCAGCATAATCCTTAAATAATGCAGCAAAGTCCTTAAATAATGCAGCACAGTTCTTAAATAATGCAACAACGTCGTTAAATAATGCAGCAGAGTCCTTAAATAATGCAGCAAACTCCTTAACTAATGCAGCAGAGTCCTTAAATAATGCAACAAAGTACTTAAATAATGCAACAGAGTCCTTAGATACCGCCGCAAAGTGCTTAAATAATGCAGCAGAGTCCTCAAATGCTTCAGCAGAGTCCTTAAATAATGCAGCAGTGTCCTTAAATAATGCAGCAAAGTCCTTAAATAATGCAGCAGAGTCCTTAAATAATGCAACAAAGTCCTTAAATAATGCAGCAGAGTCCTTAAATACTGAAGCAGAGTCCTTAAATATTGCTGCAAAGTCCTTAAATAATGCAGCAGTCATTAAATAATGCAACAATGTCCTTAAATAATGCAGCAGAGTCCTTAAAAAATCCAACAAAGTCATTAAATAATGCAGCAAGTCCTTAAATAATGCAGCAGATTCCTCTAATAATGCAGCAGAGTCCTCAAATGCTTCAGCAAATTCATTAAATAATGCAGCATATTCCTTAAATAATGCAGCAAAGTCCTTAAATAATGCAGAACAGTTCTTAAATAATGCAACAACGTCGTTAAATAATGCAGCAGAGTCCTTAAATAATGCAGCAAAGTCCTTAACTAATGCAGCAGAGTCCTTAAATAATGCAACAAAGTCCTTAAATAATGCAACAGAGTCCTTAAATACCGCAGCAAAGGGCTTAAATAATGCAGCAGAGTCCTCAAATGCTTCAGCAGAGTCCTTAAATAATGTAGCATTGTCCTTAAATAATGCAGCAAAGTCCTTAAATAATGCAGCAGAGTCCTTAAATAATGCAACAAAGTCCTTAAATAATGCAGCAGAGTCCTTAAATACTGAAGCAGAGTCCTTAAATATTGCTGCAAAGTCCTTAAATAATGCAGCAGAGTCATTAAATAATGCAACAAAGTCCTTAAATAATGCAGCAGAGTCCTTAAATAATGCAACAAAGTCCTTAAATAATGCAGCAGAGTACTTAAATAATGCAACAAAGTCCTTAAATAATGCAGCAAAGTCCTTAAATAATGCAGCAGAGTCCTTAAATAATGCAACAAAGTCCTTAAATACTGCAGCAGAGTCCTTAAATACTGAAGCAGAGTCCTTTAATATAGCAGCAAATTCCTTAAATAATGCAGCAGAGTCCTTAAAAAATCCAACAAAGTCATTAAATAATGCAGCAGAGTCCTCTAATAATGCAGCAGAGTCCTCAAATGCTTCAGCAAAGTCATTAAATAATGCAGCATAGTCCTTAAATAATGCAAAGTCCTTAAATAAAGCAGCACAGTTCTTAAATAATGCAACAACGTCGGTAAATAATGCAGCAGAGTCCTTAAATAATGCAGCAAAGTCCTTAACTAATGCAGCAGAGTCCTTAAATAATGCAACAAAGTCCTTAAATAATGCAACAGAGTCCTTAAATACCGTAGCAAAGTGCTTAAATAATGCAGCAGAGTCCTTAAATAATGCAACAAAGTCCTTAAATAATGCAGCAGAGTCCTTAAATACTGAAGCAGAGTCCTTAAATATTGCAGCAAAGTCCTCTAATAATGCAGCAGAGTCCTTAAATAATGCAACAAAGTCCTTAAATAATGCAGCAGAGTCCTTAAATAATGCAACAAAGTCCTTAAATAATGCAGCAGAGTCCTTAAATACTGAAGCAGAGTCCTTAAATATTGCAGCAAAGTCCTTAAATAATGCAGCAGAGTCCTTAAATAATGCAACAAAGTCCTTAAATAATGCAGCAGAGTCCTTAAATAATGCAACAAAGTCCTTAAATAATGCAGCAGAGTCCTTAAATACTGAAGCAGAGTCCTTAAATATTGCAGCAAAGTCCTTCAATAATGCAGCAGAGTCCTTAGATAATGCAACAAAGTCCTTAAATAATGCAGCAGATTCCTTAAATAATGCAGCAAAGTCCTTAAATAATGCAGCAGAGTCCTTAAATAATGCAGCAGAGTCCTTAAATACCGCAGCAGAGTCCTTAAATACTGAAGCAGAGTCCTTTAATATAGCAGCAAATTCCTTAAATAACGCAGCAGAGTCCTTAAAAAATCCAACAAAGTCATTAAATAATGCAGCAAGTCCTTAAATAATGCAGCAGAGTCCTCTAACAATGCAGCAGAGTCCTCAAATGCTTCAGCAAAGTCATTAAATAATGCAGCATAGTCCTTAACTAATGCAGCAGAGTCCTTAAATAATGCAACAAAGTCCTTAAATAATGCAGCAGAATCCTTAAATAATGCAGTAAAGTCGTTAAATAATGCAGCAGAGTCCTTAAATAATGCAGCAAAGTCCTTAACTAATGCAGCAGAGTCCTTAAATATTGCAGCAAAGTCCTTAAATAATGCATTAGAGTCCTTAAATAATGCAACAAAGTCCTTAAATAATGCTGCAGAGTCCTTAAATAATGCAGAAAAGTCCTTAAATAATGCAGCAGAGTCCTTAAATAATGCAGCAGAGTCCTTAAATACCGCAGCAGAGTCCTTAAATACTGAAGCAGAGTCCTTTAATATAGCAGCAAATTCTTTAAATAATGCAGCAGAGTCCTTAAAAAAATCCAACAAAGTCATTAAATAATGCAGCAGAGTCCTCTAATAATGCAGCAGAGTCCTCAAATGCTTCAGCAAAGTCATTAAATAATGCAGCATAGTCCTTAAATAATGCAGCAAAGTCCTTAAATAATGCAGCACAGTTCTTAAATAATGCAACAACGTAGTTAAATAATGCAGCAGAGTCCTTAAATAATGCAGCAAAGTCCTTAACTAATGCAGCAGAGTCCTTAAATAATGCAACAAAGTCCTTAAATAATGCAACAGAGTCCTTAAATACCGCAGCAAAGTGATTAAATAATGCAGCAGAGTCCTCAAATGCTTCAGCAGAGTCCTTAAATAATGCAGCAGAGTCCTTAAATAATGCAGCAAAGTCCTTAAATAATGCAGCAGAGTCCTTAAATAATGCAACAAAGTCCTTAAATAATGCAGCAGAGTCCTTAAATACTGAAGCAGAGTCCTTAAATATTGCAGCAAAGTCCTTAAATAATGCAGCAGAGTCCATAAATAATGCAGCAAAGTCCTTAAATAATGCAGCAGAGTCCTTAAATAATGCAACAAAGTCCTTAAATAATGCAGCAGAGTCCTTAAATATAGAAGCAGAGTCCTTAAATATTGCAGCAAAGTCCTTCAATAATGCAGCAGAGTCCTTAGATAATGCAACAAAGTCCTTAAATAATGCAGCAGATTCCTTAAATAATGCAGCAAAGTCCTTAAATAATGCAGCAGAGTCCTTAAATAATGCAACAAAGTCCATAAATAATGCAGCAGAGAAATTAAATAATGCAGCAAAGTCCATAAATAATGCAGCAGAGTCCTTAAATATGGAGCAAATTCCTTAAATACTGCAGCAGAGTCCTTAAATAATGCAACAAAGTTCTAAAATAATGCAGCAGAGTCCTCAAAAGCTTCAGAAGAGTCATTAAATAATGCAGCAGAGTCCTTAAATAATGTAGCAAATTCATTAAATAATGCAGCAGAGACCTTAAATAATGCAACAAAGTCCTTAAATAATGCAGCCGAGTCCTTACATAATGCAACAAATTCCTTAAATAATGCAGCAGAGTCCTTAAATACCGCAGCCGATTACTTAAATAATTCAGCAAAGTCCTTAAATAATGCAGCAGAGTTCTTAAGTGCCACAGCAGAGTCCTTAAATACCGCAGCGGAGTGCTTAAATAATGCAGCAGAGTCCTTAAATAATGCAGCACCGTCCTTAAATAATGCAACAAAGTCTTTAAATAATGCAGCAGAGTCCTTAAATACTGAAGCAGAGTCCTTAAATATTGCAGAAAAGTACTTAAATAACGAAGCAGAATCCTTAAATAATGCAACAAAGTCCTTAAGTAATAATGCAGAGTCCTTAAATACCGCAGCAGAGTCATTAAATAATGCAGCAAAGTCCTTAAATAATGCAGCAGAGTCCTTAAATACCGGAGCAGAGTGCTTAAATGATGCAGCAGGGTCCTTAAATAATGCAGCAGAGTTATTAAATAATGCAGCAGAGTCCTTAAATAATGGAGCAAATTCCTTAAATAATGCAGCAGAGTCCTTAAAAAATCCAACAAAGTCATTAAATAATGCAGCAGAGTCCTCTAATAATGCAGCAGAGTCCTCAAATGCTTCAGCAAAGTCATTAAATAATGCAGCATAGTCCTTAAATAATGCAAAGTCCTTAAATAAAGCAGCACAGTTCTTAAATAATGCAACAACGTCGGTAAATAATGCAGCAGAGTCCTTAAATAATGCAGCAAAGTCCTTAACTAATGCAGCAGAGTCCTTAAATAATGCAACAAAGTCCTTAAATAATGCAACAGAGTCCTTAAATACCGCAGCAAAGTGCTTAAATAATGCAGCAGAGTCCTTAAATAATGCAACAAAGTCCTTAAATAATGCAGCAGAATCCTTAAATACTGAAGCAGAGTCCTTAAATATTGCAGCAAAGTCCTCTAATAATGCAGCAGAGTCCTTAAATAATGCAACAAAGTCCTTAAATAATGCAGCAGAGTCCTTAAATAATGCAACAAAGTCCTTAAATAATGCAGCAGAGTCCTTAAATACTGAAGCAGAGTCCTTAAATATTGCAGCAAAGTCCTTAAATAATGCAGCAGAGTCCTTAAATAATGCAACAAAGTCCTTAAATAATGCAGCAGAGTCCTTAAATAATGCAACAAAGTCCTTAAATAATGCAGCAGAGTCCTTAAATACTGAAGCAGAGTCCTTAAATATTGCAGCAAAGTCCTTCAATAATGCAGCAGAGTCCTTAGATAATGCAACAAAGTCCTTAAATAATGCAGCAGATTCCTTAAATAATGCAGCAAAGTCCTTAAATAATGCAGCAGAGTCCTTAAATAATGCAGCAGAGTCCTTAAATACCGCAGCAGAGTCCTTAAATACTGAAGCAGAGTCCTTTAATATAGCAGCAAATTCCTTAAATAACGCAGCAGAGTCCTTAAAAAATCCAACAAAGTCATTAAATAATGCAGCAAGTCCTTAAATAATGCAGCAGAGTCCTCTAATAATGCAGCAGAGTCCTCAAATGCTTCAGCAAAGTCATTAAATAATGCAGCATAGTCCTTAACTAATGCAGCAGAGTCCTTAAATAATGCAACAAAGTCCTTAAATAATGCAGCAGAATCCTTAAATAATGCAGTAAAGTCGTTAAATAATGCAGCAGAGTCCTTAAATAATGCAGCAAAGTCCTTAACTAATGCAGCAGAGTCCTTAAATATTGCAGCAAAGTCCTTAAATAATGCATTAGAGTCCTTAAATAATGCAACAAAGTCCTTAAATAATGCAGCAGAGTCCTTAAATAATGCAGAAAAGTCCTTAAATAATGCAGCAGAGTCCTTAAATAATGCAGCAGAGTCCTTAAATACCGCAGCAGAGTCCTTAAATACTGAAGCAGAGTCCTTTAATATAGCAGCAAATTCTTTAAATAATGCAGCAGAGTCCTTAAAAAAATCCAACAAAGTCATTAAATAATGCAGCAGAGTCCTCTAATAATGCAGCAGAGTCCTCAAATGCTTCAGCAAAGTCATTAAATAATGCAGCATAGTCCTTAAATAATGCAGCAAAGTCCTTAAATAATGCAGCACAGTTCTTAAATAATGCAACAACGTCGTTAAATAATGCAGCAGAGTCCTTAAATAATGCAGCAAAGTCCTTAACTAATGCAGCAGAGTCCTTAAATAATGCAACAAAGTCCTTAAATAATGCAACAGAGTCCTTAAATACCGCAGCAAAGTGATTAAATAATGCAGCAGAGTCCTCAAATGCTTCAGCAGAGTCCTTAAATAATGCAGCAGAGTCCTTAAATAATGCAGCAAAGTCCTTAAATAATGCAGCAGAGTCCTTAAATAATGCAACAAAGTCCTTAAATAATGCAGCAGAGTCCTTAAATACTGAAGCAGAGTCCTTAAATATTGCAGCAAAGTCCTTAAATAATGCAGCAGAGTCCATAAATAATGCAGCAAAGTCCTTAAATAATGCAGCAGAGTCCTTAAATAATGCAACAAAGTCCTTAAATAATGCAGCAGAGTCCTTAAATATAGAAGCAGAGTCCTTAAATATTGCAGCAAAGTCCTTCAATAATGCAGCAGAGTCCTTAGATAATGCAACAAAGTCCTTAAATAATGCAGCAGATTCCTTAAATAATGCAGCAAAGTCCTTAAATAATGCAGCAGAGTCCTTAAATACCGCAGCAGAGTCCATAAATACTGAAGCAGAGTCCTTTAATATAGCAGCAAATTCCTTAAATAATGCAGCAGAGTCCTTAAAAAATCCAACAAAGTCATTAAATAATGCAGCAAGTCCTTAAATAATGCAGCAGAGTCCTCTAATAATGCAGCAGAGTCCTCAAATGCTTCAGCAAAGTCATTAAATAATGCAGCATAGTCCTTAAATAATGGAGCAAAGTCCTTAAATAATGCAGCACAGTTCTTAAATAATGCAACAACGTGGTTAAATAATGCAGCAGAGTCCTTAAATAATGCAGCAAAGTCCTTAAATAATGCAGCAGAGTCCTTAAATAATGCAACAAAGTCCTTAAATAATGCAGCAGAGTCCTTAAATAATGCAGTAAAGTCCTTAAATAATGCAGCAGAGTCCTTAAATAATGCAACAACGTCCTTAAATAATGCAGCAGAGTCCTTAAATACTGAAGCAGAGTCCTTAAATATTGCAGCAAAGTCCTTAAATAATGCAGCAGAGTCCTTAAATAATGCAACAAATTCCTTAAATAATGCAGCAAAGTCCTTAAATAATGCAGCAGAGTCCTTAAATAATGCAGCAGAGTCCTTAAATACCTCAGCAGAGTCCTTAAATACTGAAGCAGAGTCCTTTAATATAGCAGCAAATTCCTTAAATAATGCAGCAGAGTCCTTAAAAAATCCAACAAAGTCATTAAATAATGCAGCAGAGTCCTCTAATAATGCAGCAGAGTCCTCAAATGCTTCAGCAAAGTCATTAAATAATGCAGCAGAGTCCTCAAATGCTTAAGCAGAGTCCTTAAATACTGAAGCAGAGTCCTTAAACATTGCAGCAAAGTCCTTAAATAATGCAGCAGAGTCCTTAAATAATGCAGCAAAGTCCTTCAATAATGCAGCAGAGTCCTTAGATAATGCAACAAAGTCCTTAAATAATGCAGCAGATTCCTTAAATAATGCAGCAAAGTCCTTAAATAATGCAGCAGAGTCCTAAAATAATGCAGCAGGGTCCTTAAATACCGCAGCAGAGTCCTTAAATACTGAAGCAGAGTCCTTTAATATAGCAGCAAATTCCTTAAATAATGCAGCAGAGTCCTTAAGAAATCCAACAAAGTCATTAAATAATGCAGCAAGTCCTTAAATAATGCAGCAGAGTCCTCTAATAATGCAGCAGAGTCCTCAAATGCTTCAGCAAAGTCATTAAATAATGCAGCATAATCCTTAAATAATGCAGCAAAGTCCTTAAATAATGCAGCACAGTTCTTAAATAATGCAACAACGTCGTTAAATAATGCAGCAGAGTCCTTAAATAATGCAGCAAACTCCTTAACTAATGCAGCAGAGTCCTTAAATAATGCAACAAAGTACTTAAATAATGCAACAGAGTCCTTAGATACCGCCGCAAAGTGCTTAAATAATGCAGCAGAGTCCTCAAATGCTTCAGCAGAGTCCTTAAATAATGCAGCAGTGTCCTTAAATAATGCAG
Organism: Phyllobates terribilis; assembly: GCF_046119375.1. Lineage (NCBI taxonomy): Eukaryota > Metazoa > Chordata > Amphibia > Anura > Dendrobatidae > Phyllobates > Phyllobates terribilis. The sequence goes on along the minus strand of NW_027362840.1, from coordinate 2,810,937 downwards.
CAAAGTCCTTAAATAATGCAGCAGAGTCCTTAAATAATGCAACAAAGTCCTTAAATAATGCAGCAGAGTCCTTAAATACTGAAGCAGAGTCCTTAAATATTGCTGCAAAGTCCTTAAATAATGCAGCAGTCATTAAATAATGCAACAATGTCCTTAAATAATGCAGCAGAGTCCTTAAAAAATCCAACAAAGTCATTAAATAATGCAGCAAGTCCTTAAATAATGCAGCAGATTCCTCTAATAATGCAGCAGAGTCCTCAAATGCTTCAGCAAATTCATTAAATAATGCAGCATATTCCTTAAATAATGCAGCAAAGTCCTTAAATAATGCAGAACAGTTCTTAAATAATGCAACAACGTCGTTAAATAATGCAGCAGAGTCCTTAAATAATGCAGCAAAGTCCTTAACTAATGCAGCAGAGTCCTTAAATAATGCAACAAAGTCCTTAAATAATGCAACAGAGTCCTTAAATACCGCAGCAAAGGGCTTAAATAATGCAGCAGAGTCCTCAAATGCTTCAGCAGAGTCCTTAAATAATGTAGCATTGTCCTTAAATAATGCAGCAAAGTCCTTAAATAATGCAGCAGAGTCCTTAAATAATGCAACAAAGTCCTTAAATAATGCAGCAGAGTCCTTAAATACTGAAGCAGAGTCCTTAAATATTGCTGCAAAGTCCTTAAATAATGCAGCAGAGTCATTAAATAATGCAACAAAGTCCTTAAATAATGCAGCAGAGTCCTTAAATAATGCAACAAAGTCCTTAAATAATGCAGCAGAGTACTTAAATAATGCAACAAAGTCCTTAAATAATGCAGCAAAGTCCTTAAATAATGCAGCAGAGTCCTTAAATAATGCAACAAAGTCCTTAAATACTGCAGCAGAGTCCTTAAATACTGAAGCAGAGTCCTTTAATATAGCAGCAAATTCCTTAAATAATGCAGCAGAGTCCTTAAAAAATCCAACAAAGTCATTAAATAATGCAGCAGAGTCCTCTAATAATGCAGCAGAGTCCTCAAATGCTTCAGCAAAGTCATTAAATAATGCAGCATAGTCCTTAAATAATGCAAAGTCCTTAAATAAAGCAGCACAGTTCTTAAATAATGCAACAACGTCGGTAAATAATGCAGCAGAGTCCTTAAATAATGCAGCAAAGTCCTTAACTAATGCAGCAGAGTCCTTAAATAATGCAACAAAGTCCTTAAATAATGCAACAGAGTCCTTAAATACCGTAGCAAAGTGCTTAAATAATGCAGCAGAGTCCTTAAATAATGCAACAAAGTCCTTAAATAATGCAGCAGAGTCCTTAAATACTGAAGCAGAGTCCTTAAATATTGCAGCAAAGTCCTCTAATAATGCAGCAGAGTCCTTAAATAATGCAACAAAGTCCTTAAATAATGCAGCAGAGTCCTTAAATAATGCAACAAAGTCCTTAAATAATGCAGCAGAGTCCTTAAATACTGAAGCAGAGTCCTTAAATATTGCAGCAAAGTCCTTAAATAATGCAGCAGAGTCCTTAAATAATGCAACAAAGTCCTTAAATAATGCAGCAGAGTCCTTAAATAATGCAACAAAGTCCTTAAATAATGCAGCAGAGTCCTTAAATACTGAAGCAGAGTCCTTAAATATTGCAGCAAAGTCCTTCAATAATGCAGCAGAGTCCTTAGATAATGCAACAAAGTCCTTAAATAATGCAGCAGATTCCTTAAATAATGCAGCAAAGTCCTTAAATAATGCAGCAGAGTCCTTAAATAATGCAGCAGAGTCCTTAAATACCGCAGCAGAGTCCTTAAATACTGAAGCAGAGTCCTTTAATATAGCAGCAAATTCCTTAAATAACGCAGCAGAGTCCTTAAAAAATCCAACAAAGTCATTAAATAATGCAGCAAGTCCTTAAATAATGCAGCAGAGTCCTCTAACAATGCAGCAGAGTCCTCAAATGCTTCAGCAAAGTCATTAAATAATGCAGCATAGTCCTTAACTAATGCAGCAGAGTCCTTAAATAATGCAACAAAGTCCTTAAATAATGCAGCAGAATCCTTAAATAATGCAGTAAAGTCGTTAAATAATGCAGCAGAGTCCTTAAATAATGCAGCAAAGTCCTTAACTAATGCAGCAGAGTCCTTAAATATTGCAGCAAAGTCCTTAAATAATGCATTAGAGTCCTTAAATAATGCAACAAAGTCCTTAAATAATGCTGCAGAGTCCTTAAATAATGCAGAAAAGTCCTTAAATAATGCAGCAGAGTCCTTAAATAATGCAGCAGAGTCCTTAAATACCGCAGCAGAGTCCTTAAATACTGAAGCAGAGTCCTTTAATATAGCAGCAAATTCTTTAAATAATGCAGCAGAGTCCTTAAAAAAATCCAACAAAGTCATTAAATAATGCAGCAGAGTCCTCTAATAATGCAGCAGAGTCCTCAAATGCTTCAGCAAAGTCATTAAATAATGCAGCATAGTCCTTAAATAATGCAGCAAAGTCCTTAAATAATGCAGCACAGTTCTTAAATAATGCAACAACGTAGTTAAATAATGCAGCAGAGTCCTTAAATAATGCAGCAAAGTCCTTAACTAATGCAGCAGAGTCCTTAAATAATGCAACAAAGTCCTTAAATAATGCAACAGAGTCCTTAAATACCGCAGCAAAGTGATTAAATAATGCAGCAGAGTCCTCAAATGCTTCAGCAGAGTCCTTAAATAATGCAGCAGAGTCCTTAAATAATGCAGCAAAGTCCTTAAATAATGCAGCAGAGTCCTTAAATAATGCAACAAAGTCCTTAAATAATGCAGCAGAGTCCTTAAATACTGAAGCAGAGTCCTTAAATATTGCAGCAAAGTCCTTAAATAATGCAGCAGAGTCCATAAATAATGCAGCAAAGTCCTTAAATAATGCAGCAGAGTCCTTAAATAATGCAACAAAGTCCTTAAATAATGCAGCAGAGTCCTTAAATATAGAAGCAGAGTCCTTAAATATTGCAGCAAAGTCCTTCAATAATGCAGCAGAGTCCTTAGATAATGCAACAAAGTCCTTAAATAATGCAGCAGATTCCTTAAATAATGCAGCAAAGTCCTTAAATAATGCAGCAGAGTCCTTAAATACCGCAGCAGAGTCCATAAATACTGAAGCAGAGTCCTTTAATATAGCAGCAAATTCCTTAAATAATGCAGCAGAGTCCTTAAAAAATCCAACAAAGTCATTAAATAATGCAGCAAGTCCTTAAATAATGCAGCAGAGTCCTCTAATAATGCAGCAGAGTCCTCAAATGCTTCAGCAAAGTCATTAAATAATGCAGCATAGTCCTTAAATAATGGAGCAAAGTCCTTAAATAATGCAGCACAGTTCTTAAATAATGCAACAACGTGGTTAAATAATGCAGCAGAGTCCTTAAATAATGCAGCAAAGTCCTTAAATAATGCAGCAGAGTCCTTAAATAATGCAACAAAGTCCTTAAATAATGCAGCAGAGTCCTTAAATAATGCAGTAAAGTCCTTAAATAATGCAGCAGAGTCCTTAAATAATGCAACAACGTCCTTAAATAATGCAGCAGAGTCCTTAAATACTGAAGCAGAGTCCTTAAATATTGCAGCAAAGTCCTTAAATAATGCAGCAGAGTCCTTAAATAATGCAACAAATTCCTTAAATAATGCAGCAAAGTCCTTAAATAATGCAGCAGAGTCCTTAAATAATGCAGCAGAGTCCTTAAATACCTCAGCAGAGTCCTTAAATACTGAAGCAGAGTCCTTTAATATAGCAGCAAATTCCTTAAATAATGCAGCAGAGTCCTTAAAAAATCCAACAAAGTCATTAAATAATGCAGCAGAGTCCTCTAATAATGCAGCAGAGTCCTCAAATGCTTCAGCAAAGTCATTAAATAATGCAGCAGAGTCCTCAAATGCTTAAGCAGAGTCCTTAAATACTGAAGCAGAGTCCTTAAACATTGCAGCAAAGTCCTTAAATAATGCAGCAGAGTCCTTAAATAATGCAGCAAAGTCCTTCAATAATGCAGCAGAGTCCTTAGATAATGCAACAAAGTCCTTAAATAATGCAGCAGATTCCTTAAATAATGCAGCAAAGTCCTTAAATAATGCAGCAGAGTCCTAAAATAATGCAGCAGGGTCCTTAAATACCGCAGCAGAGTCCTTAAATACTGAAGCAGAGTCCTTTAATATAGCAGCAAATTCCTTAAATAATGCAGCAGAGTCCTTAAGAAATCCAACAAAGTCATTAAATAATGCAGCAAGTCCTTAAATAATGCAGCAGAGTCCTCTAATAATGCAGCAGAGTCCTCAAATGCTTCAGCAAAGTCATTAAATAATGCAGCATAATCCTTAAATAATGCAGCAAAGTCCTTAAATAATGCAGCACAGTTCTTAAATAATGCAACAACGTCGTTAAATAATGCAGCAGAGTCCTTAAATAATGCAGCAAACTCCTTAACTAATGCAGCAGAGTCCTTAAATAATGCAACAAAGTACTTAAATAATGCAACAGAGTCCTTAGATACCGCCGCAAAGTGCTTAAATAATGCAGCAGAGTCCTCAAATGCTTCAGCAGAGTCCTTAAATAATGCAGCAGTGTCCTTAAATAATGCAGCAAAGTCCTTAAATAATGCAGCAGAGTCCTTAAATAATGCAACAAAGTCCTTAAATAATGCAGCAGAGTCCTTAAATACTGAAGCAGAGTCCTTAAATATTGCTGCAAAGTCCTTAAATAATGCAGCAGTCATTAAATAATGCAACAATGTCCTTAAATAATGCAGCAGAGTCCTTAAAAAATCCAACAAAGTCATTAAATAATGCAGCAAGTCCTTAAATAATGCAGCAGATTCCTCTAATAATGCAGCAGAGTCCTCAAATGCTTCAGCAAATTCATTAAATAATGCAGCATATTCCTTAAATAATGCAGCAAAGTCCTTAAATAATGCAGAACAGTTCTTAAATAATGCAACAACGTCGTTAAATAATGCAGCAGAGTCCTTAAATAATGCAGCAAAGTCCTTAACTAATGCAGCAGAGTCCTTAAATAATGCAACAAAGTCCTTAAATAATGCAACAGAGTCCTTAAATACCGCAGCAAAGGGCTTAAATAATGCAGCAGAGTCCTCAAATGCTTCAGCAGAGTCCTTAAATAATGTAGCATTGTCCTTAAATAATGCAGCAAAGTCCTTAAATAATGCAGCAGAGTCCTTAAATAATGCAACAAAGTCCTTAAATAATGCAGCAGAGTCCTTAAATACTGAAGCAGAGTCCTTAAATATTGCTGCAAAGTCCTTAAATAATGCAGCAGAGTCATTAAATAATGCAACAAAGTCCTTAAATAATGCAGCAGAGTCCTTAAATAATGCAACAAAGTCCTTAAATAATGCAGCAGAGTACTTAAATAATGCAACAAAGTCCTTAAATAATGCAGCAAAGTCCTTAAATAATGCAGCAGAGTCCTTAAATAATGCAACAAAGTCCTTAAATACTGCAGCAGAGTCCTTAAATACTGAAGCAGAGTCCTTTAATATAGCAGCAAATTCCTTAAATAATGCAGCAGAGTCCTTAAAAAATCCAACAAAGTCATTAAATAATGCAGCAGAGTCCTCTAATAATGCAGCAGAGTCCTCAAATGCTTCAGCAAAGTCATTAAATAATGCAGCATAGTCCTTAAATAATGCAAAGTCCTTAAATAAAGCAGCACAGTTCTTAAATAATGCAACAACGTCGGTAAATAATGCAGCAGAGTCCTTAAATAATGCAGCAAAGTCCTTAACTAATGCAGCAGAGTCCTTAAATAATGCAACAAAGTCCTTAAATAATGCAACAGAGTCCTTAAATACCGTAGCAAAGTGCTTAAATAATGCAGCAGAGTCCTTAAATAATGCAACAAAGTCCTTAAATAATGCAGCAGAGTCCTTAAATACTGAAGCAGAGTCCTTAAATATTGCAGCAAAGTCCTCTAATAATGCAGCAGAGTCCTTAAATAATGCAACAAAGTCCTTAAATAATGCAGCAGAGTCCTTAAATAATGCAACAAAGTCCTTAAATAATGCAGCAGAGTCCTTAAATACTGAAGCAGAGTCCTTAAATATTGCAGCAAAGTCCTTAAATAATGCAGCAGAGTCCTTAAATAATGCAACAAAGTCCTTAAATAATGCAGCAGAGTCCTTAAATAATGCAACAAAGTCCTTAAATAATGCAGCAGAGTCCTTAAATACTGAAGCAGAGTCCTTAAATATTGCAGCAAAGTCCTTCAATAATGCAGCAGAGTCCTTAGATAATGCAACAAAGTCCTTAAATAATGCAGCAGATTCCTTAAATAATGCAGCAAAGTCCTTAAATAATGCAGCAGAGTCCTTAAATAATGCAGCAGAGTCCTTAAATACCGCAGCAGAGTCCTTAAATACTGAAGCAGAGTCCTTTAATATAGCAGCAAATTCCTTAAATAACGCAGCAGAGTCCTTAAAAAATCCAACAAAGTCATTAAATAATGCAGCAAGTCCTTAAATAATGCAGCAGAGTCCTCTAACAATGCAGCAGAGTCCTCAAATGCTTCAGCAAAGTCATTAAATAATGCAGCATAGTCCTTAACTAATGCAGCAGAGTCCTTAAATAATGCAACAAAGTCCTTAAATAATGCAGCAGAATCCTTAAATAATGCAGTAAAGTCGTTAAATAATGCAGCAGAGTCCTTAAATAATGCAGCAAAGTCCTTAACTAATGCAGCAGAGTCCTTAAATATTGCAGCAAAGTCCTTAAATAATGCATTAGAGTCCTTAAATAATGCAACAAAGTCCTTAAATAATGCTGCAGAGTCCTTAAATAATGCAGAAAAGTCCTTAAATAATGCAGCAGAGTCCTTAAATAATGCAGCAGAGTCCTTAAATACCGCAGCAGAGTCCTTAAATACTGAAGCAGAGTCCTTTAATATAGCAGCAAATTCTTTAAATAATGCAGCAGAGTCCTTAAAAAAATCCAACAAAGTCATTAAATAATGCAGCAGAGTCCTCTAATAATGCAGCAGAGTCCTCAAATGCTTCAGCAAAGTCATTAAATAATGCAGCATAGTCCTTAAATAATGCAGCAAAGTCCTTAAATAATGCAGCACAGTTCTTAAATAATGCAACAACGTAGTTAAATAATGCAGCAGAGTCCTTAAATAATGCAGCAAAGTCCTTAACTAATGCAGCAGAGTCCTTAAATAATGCAACAAAGTCCTTAAATAATGCAACAGAGTCCTTAAATACCGCAGCAAAGTGATTAAATAATGCAGCAGAGTCCTCAAATGCTTCAGCAGAGTCCTTAAATAATGCAGCAGAGTCCTTAAATAATGCAGCAAAGTCCTTAAATAATGCAGCAGAGTCCTTAAATAATGCAACAAAGTCCTTAAATAATGCAGCAGAGTCCTTAAATACTGAAGCAGAGTCCTTAAATATTGCAGCAAAGTCCTTAAATAATGCAGCAGAGTCCATAAATAATGCAGCAAAGTCCTTAAATAATGCAGCAGAGTCCTTAAATAATGCAACAAAGTCCTTAAATAATGCAGCAGAGTCCTTAAATATAGAAGCAGAGTCCTTAAATATTGCAGCAAAGTCCTTCAATAATGCAGCAGAGTCCTTAGATAATGCAACAAAGTCCTTAAATAATGCAGCAGATTCCTTAAATAATGCAGCAAAGTCCTTAAATAATGCAGCAGAGTCCTTAAATAATGCAGCAGAGTCCTTAAATACCGCAGCAGAGTCCATAAATACTGAAGCAGAGTCCTTTAATATAGCAGCAAATTCCTTAAATAATGCAGCAGAGTCCTTAAAAAATCCAACAAAGTCATTAAATAATGCAGCAAGTCCTTAAATAATGCAGCAGAGTCCTCTAATAATGCAGCAGAGTCCTCAAATGCTTCAGCAAAGTCATTAAATAATGCAGCATAGTCCTTAAATAATGGAGCAAAGTCCTTAAATAATGCAGCACAGTTCTTAAATAATGCAACAACGTCGTTAAATAATGCAGCAGAGTCCTTAAATAATGCAGCAAATTCCTTAACTAATGCAGCAGAGTCCTTAAATAATGCAACAAAGTCCTTAAATAATGCAGCAGAGTCCTTAAATAATGCAGTAAAGTCCTTAAATAATGCAGCAGAGTCCTTAAATAATGCAACAACGTCCTTAAATAATGCAGCAGAGTCCTTAAATACTGAAGCAGAGTCCTTAAATATTGCAGCAAAGTCCTTAAATAATGCAGCAGAGTCCTTAAATAATGCAACAAATTCCTTAAATAATGCAGCAAAGTCCTTAAATAATGCAGCAGAGTCCTTAAATAATGCAGCAGAGTCCTTAAATACCGCAGCAGAGTCCTTAAATACTGAAGCAGAGTCCTTTAATATAGCAGCAAATTCCTTAAATAATGCAGCAGAGTCCTTAAAAAATCCAACAAAGTTATTAAATAATGCAGCAGAGTCCTCTAATAATGCAGCAGAGTCCTCAAATGCTTCAGCAAAGTCATTAAATAATGCAGCAGAGTCCTCAAATGCTTAAGCAGAGTCCTTAAATACTGAAGCAGAGTCCTTAAACATTGCAGCAAAGTCCTTAAATAATGCAGCAGAGTCCTTAAATAATGCAGCAAAGTCCTTCAATAATGCAGCAGAGTCCTTAGATAATGCAACAAAGTCCTTAAATAATGCAGCAGATTCCTTAAATAATGCAGCAAAGTCCTTAAATAATGCAGCAGAGTCCTAAAATAATGCAGCAGGGTCCTTAAATACCGCAGCAGAGTCCTTAAATACTGAAGCAGAGTCCTTTAATATAGCAGCAAATTCCTTAAATAATGCAGCAGAGTCCTTAAGAAATCCAACAAAGTCATTAAATAATGCAGCAAGTCCTTAAATAATGCAGCAGAGTCCTCTAATAATGCAGCAGAGTCCTCAAATGCTTCAGCAAAGTCATTAAATAATGCAGCATAATCCTTAAATAATGCAGCAAAGTCCTTAAATAATGCAGCACAGTTCTTAAATAATGCAACAACGTCGTTAAATAATGCAGCAGAGTCCTTAAATAATGCAGCAAACTCCTTAACTAATGCAGCAGAGTCCTTAAATAATGCAACAAAGTACTTAAATAATGCAACAGAGTCCTTAAATACCACCGCAAAGTGCTTAAATAATGCAGCAGAGTCCTCAAATGCTTCAGCAGAGTCCTTAAATAATGCAGCAGTGTCCTTAAATAATGCAGCAAAGTCCTTAAATAATGCAGCAGAGTCCTTAAATAATGCAACAAAGTCCTTAAATAATGCAGCAGAGTCCTTAAATACTGAAGCAGAGTCCTTAAATATTGCTGCAAAGTCCTTAAATAATGCAGCAGTCATTAAATAATGCAACAATGTCCTTAAATAATGCAGCAGAGTCCTTAAAAAATCCAACAAAGTCATTAAATAATGCAGCAAGTCCTTAAATAATGCAGCAGATTCCTCTAATAATGCAGCAGAGTCCTCAAATGCTTCAGCAAATTCATTAAATAATGCAGCATATTCCTTAAATAATGCAGCAAAGTCCTTAAATAATGCAGAACAGTTCTTAAATAATGCAACAACGTCGTTAAATAATGCAGCAGAGTCCTTAAATAATGCAGCAAAGTCCTTAACTAATGCAGCAGAGTCCTTAAATAATGCAACAAAGTCCTTAAATAATGCAACAGAGTCCTTAAATACCGCAGCAAAGGGCTTAAATAATGCAGCAGAGTCCTCAAATGCTTCAGCAGAGTCCTTAAATAATGTAGCATTGTCCTTAAATAATGCAGCAAAGTCCTTAAATAATGCAGCAGAGTCCTTAAATAATGCAACAAAGTCCTTAAATAATGCAGCAGAGTCCTTAAATACTGAAGCAGAGTCCTTAAATATTGCTGCAAAGTCCTTAAATAATGCAGCAGAGTCATTAAATAATGCAACAAAGTCCTTAAATAATGCAGCAGAGTCCTTAAATAATGCAACAAAGTCCTTAAATAATGCAGCAGAGTACTTAAATAATGCAACAAAGTCCTTAAATAATGCAGCAAAGTCCTTAAATAATGCAGCAGAGTCCTTAAATAATGCAACAAAGTCCTTAAATACTGCAGCAGAGTCCTTAAATACTGAAGCAGAGTCCTTTAATATAGCAGCAAATTCCTTAAATAATGCAGCAGAGTCCTTAAAAAATCCAACAAAGTCATTAAATAATGCAGCAGAGTCCTCTAATAATGCAGCAGAGTCCTCAAATGCTTCAGCAAAGTCATTAAATAATGCAGCATAGTCCTTAAATAATGCAAAGTCCTTAAATAAAGCAGCACAGTTCTTAAATAATGCAACAACGTCGGTAAATAATGCAGCAGAGTCCTTAAATAATGCAGCAAAGTCCTTAACTAATGCAGCAGAGTCCTTAAATAATGCAACAAAGTCCTTAAATAATGCAACAGAGTCCTTAAATACCGTAGCAAAGTGCTTAAATAATGCAGCAGAGTCCTTAAATAATGCAACAAAGTCCTTAAATAATGCAGCAGAGTCCTTAAATACTGAAGCAGAGTCCTTAAATATTGCAGCAAAGTCCTCTAATAATGCAGCAGAGTCCTTAAATAATGCAGCAAAGTCCTTCAATAATGCAGCAGAGTCCTTAGATAATGCAACAAAGTCCTTAAATAATGCAGCAGATTCCTTAAATAATGCAGCAAAGTCCTTAAATAATGCAGCAGAGTCCTTAAATACTGAAGCAGAGTCCTTAAATATTGCAGCAAAGTCCTCTAATAATGCAGCAGAGTCCTTAAATAATGCAACAAAGTCCTTAAATAATGCAGCAGAGTCCTTAAGAAATCCAACAAAGTCATTAAATAATGCAGCAAGTCCTTAAATAATGCAGCAGAGTCCTCTAATAATGCAGCAGAGTCCTCAAATGCTTCAGCAAAGTCATTAAATAATGCAGCATAATCCTTAAATAATGCAGCAAAGTCCTTAAATAATGCAGCACAGTTCTTAAATAATGCAACAACGTCGTTAAATAATGCAGCAGAGTCCTTAAATAATGCAGCAAACTCCTTAACTAATGCAGCAGAGTCCTTAAATAATGCAACAAAGTACTTAAATAATGCAACAGAGTCCTTAGATACCGCCGCAAAGTGCTTAAATAATGCAGCAGAGTCCTCAAATGCTTCAGCAGAGTCCTTAAATAATGCAGCAGTGTCCTTAAATAATGCAGCAAAGTCCTTAAATAATGCAGCAGAGTCCTTAAATAATGCAACAAAGTCCTTAAATAATGCAGCAGAGTCCTTAAATACTGAAGCAGAGTCCTTAAATATTGCTGCAAAGTCCTTAAATAATGCAGCAGTCATTAAATAATGCAACAATGTCCTTAAATAATGCAGCAGAGTCCTTAAAAAATCCAACAAAGTCATTAAATAATGCAGCAAGTCCTTAAATAATGCAGCAGATTCCTCTAATAATGCAGCAGAGTCCTCAAATGCTTCAGCAAATTCATTAAATAATGCAGCATATTCCTTAAATAATGCAGCAAAGTCCTTAAATAATGCAGAACAGTTCTTAAATAATGCAACAACGTCGTTAAATAATGCAGCAGAGTCCTTAAATAATGCAGCAAAGTCCTTAACTAATGCAGCAGAGTCCTTAAATAATGCAACAAAGTCCTTAAATAATGCAACAGAGTCCTTAAATACCGCAGCAAAGGGCTTAAATAATGCAGCAGAGTCCTCAAATGCTTCAGCAGAGTCCTTAAATAATGTAGCATTGTCCTTAAATAATGCAGCAAAGTCCTTAAATAATGCAGCAGAGTCCTTAAATAATGCAACAAAGTCCTTAAATAATGCAGCAGAGTCCTTAAATACTGAAGCAGAGTCCTTAAATATTGCTGCAAAGTCCTTAAATAATGCAGCAGAGTCATTAAATAATGCAACAAAGTCCTTAAATAATGCAGCAGAGTCCTTAAATAATGCAACAAAGTCCTTAAATAATGCAGCAGAGTACTTAAATAATGCAACAAAGTCCTTAAATAATGCAGCAAAGTCCTTAAATAATGCAGCAGAGTCCTTAAATAATGCAACAAAGTCCTTAAATACTGCAGCAGAGTCCTTAAATACTGAAGCAGAGTCCTTTAATATAGCAGCAAATTCCTTAAATAATGCAGCAGAGTCCTTAAAAAATCCAACAAAGTCATTAAATAATGCAGCAGAGTCCTCTAATAATGCAGCAGAGTCCTCAAATGCTTCAGCAAAGTCATTAAATAATGCAGCATAGTCCTTAAATAATGCAAAGTCCTTAAATAAAGCAGCACAGTTCTTAAATAATGCAACAACGTCGGTAAATAATGCAGCAGAGTCCTTAAATAATGCAGCAAAGTCCTTAACTAATGCAGCAGAGTCCTTAAATAATGCAACAAAGTCCTTAAATAATGCAACAGAGTCCTTAAATACCGTAGCAAAGTGCTTAAATAATGCAGCAGAGTCCTTAAATAATGCAACAAAGTCCTTAAATAATGCAGCAGAGTCCTTAAATACTGAAGCAGAGTCCTTAAATATTGCAGCAAAGTCCTCTAATAATGCAGCAGAGTCCTTAAATAATGCAACAAAGTCCTTAAATAATGCAGCAGAGTCCTTAAATAATGCAACAAAGTCCTTAAATAATGCAGCAGAGTCCTTAAATACTGAAGCAGAGTCCTTAAATATTGCAGCAAAGTCCTTAAATAATGCAGCAGAGTCCTTAAATAATGCAACAAAGTCCTTAAATAATGCAGCAGAGTCCTTAAATAATGCAACAAAGTCCTTAAATAATGCAGCAGAGTCCTTAAATACTGAAGCAGAGTCCTTAAATATTGCAGCAAAGTCCTTCAATAATGCAGCAGAGTCCTTAGATAATGCAACAAAGTCCTTAAATAATGCAGCAGATTCCTTAAATAATGCAGCAAAGTCCTTAAATAATGCAGCAGAGTCCTTAAATAATGCAGCAGAGTCCTTAAATACCGCAGCAGAGTCCTTAAATACTGAAGCAGAGTCCTTTAATATAGCAGCAAATTCCTTAAATAACGCAGCAGAGTCCTTAAAAAATCCAACAAAGTCATTAAATAATGCAGCAAGTCCTTAAATAATGCAGCAGAGTCCTCTAACAATGCAGCAGAGTCCTCAAATGCTTCAGCAAAGTCATTAAATAATGCAGCATAGTCCTTAACTAATGCAGCAGAGTCCTTAAATAATGCAACAAAGTCCTTAAATAATGCAGCAGAATCCTTAAATAATGCAGTAAAGTCGTTAAATAATGCAGCAGAGTCCTTAAATAATGCAGCAAAGTCCTTAACTAATGCAGCAGAGTCCTTAAATATTGCAGCAAAGTCCTTAAATAATGCATTAGAGTCCTTAAATAATGCAACAAAGTCCTTAAATAATGCTGCAGAGTCCTTAAATAATGCAGAAAAGTCCTTAAATAATGCAGCAGAGTCCTTAAATAATGCAGCAGAGTCCTTAAATACCGCAGCAGAGTCCTTAAATACTGAAGCAGAGTCCTTTAATATAGCAGCAAATTCTTTAAATAATGCAGCAGAGTCCTTAAAAAAATCCAACAAAGTCATTAAATAATGCAGCAGAGTCCTCTAATAATGCAGCAGAGTCCTCAAATGCTTCAGCAAAGTCATTAAATAATGCAGCATAGTCCTTAAATAATGCAGCAAAGTCCTTAAATAATGCAGCACAGTTCTTAAATAATGCAACAACGTAGTTAAATAATGCAGCAGAGTCCTTAAATAATGCAGCAAAGTCCTTAACTAATGCAGCAGAGTCCTTAAATAATGCAACAAAGTCCTTAAATAATGCAACAGAGTCCTTAAATACCGCAGCAAAGTGATTAAATAATGCAGCAGAGTCCTCAAATGCTTCAGCAGAGTCCTTAAATAATGCAGCAGAGTCCTTAAATAATGCAGCAAAGTCCTTAAATAATGCAGCAGAGTCCTTAAATAATGCAACAAAGTCCTTAAATAATGCAGCAGAGTCCTTAAATACTGAAGCAGAGTCCTTAAATATTGCAGCAAAGTCCTTAAATAATGCAGCAGAGTCCATAAATAATGCAGCAAAGTCCTTAAATAATGCAGCAGAGTCCTTAAATAATGCAACAAAGTCCTTAAATAATGCAGCAGAGTCCTTAAATATAGAAGCAGAGTCCTTAAATATTGCAGCAAAGTCCTTCAATAATGCAGCAGAGTCCTTAGATAATGCAACAAAGTCCTTAAATAATGCAGCAGATTCCTTAAATAATGCAGCAAAGTCCTTAAATAATGCAGCAGAGTCCTTAAATAATGCAGCAGAGTCCTTAAATACCGCAGCAGAGTCCATAAATACTGAAGCAGAGTCCTTTAATATAGCAGCAAATTCCTTAAATAATGCAGCAGAGTCCTTAAAAAATCCAACAAAGTCATTAAATAATGCAGCAAGTCCTTAAATAATGCAGCAGAGTCCTCTAATAATGCAGCAGAGTCCTCAAATGCTTCAGCAAAGTCATTAAATAATGCAGCATAGTCCTTAAATAATGGAGCAAAGTCCTTAAATAATGCAGCACAGTTCTTAAATAATGCAACAACGTCGTTAAATAATGCAGCAGAGTCCTTAAATAATGCAGCAAATTCCTTAACTAATGCAGCAGAGTCCTTAAATAATGCAACAAAGTCCTTAAATAATGCAGCAGAGTCCTTAAATAATGCAGTAAAGTCCTTAAATAATGCAGCAGAGTCCTTAAATAATGCAACAACGTCCTTAAATAATGCAGCAGAGTCCTTAAATACTGAAGCAGAGTCCTTAAATATTGCAGCAAAGTCCTTAAATAATGCAGCAGAGTCCTTAAATAATGCAACAAATTCCTTAAATAATGCAGCAAAGTCCTTAAATAATGCAGCAGAGTCCTTAAATAATGCAGCAGAGTCCTTAAATACCGCAGCAGAGTCCTTAAATACTGAAGCAGAGTCCTTTAATATAGCAGCAAATTCCTTAAATAATGCAGCAGAGTCCTTAAAAAATCCAACAAAGTTATTAAATAATGCAGCAGAGTCCTCTAATAATGCAGCAGAGTCCTCAAATGCTTCAGCAAAGTCATTAAATAATGCAGCAGAGTCCTCAAATGCTTAAGCAGAGTCCTTAAATACTGAAGCAGAGTCCTTAAACATTGCAGCAAAGTCCTTAAATAATGCAGCAGAGTCCTTAAATAATGCAGCAAAGTCCTTCAATAATGCAGCAGAGTCCTTAGATAATGCAACAAAGTCCTTAAATAATGCAGCAGATTCCTTAAATAATGCAGCAAAGTCCTTAAATAATGCAGCAGAGTCCTAAAATAATGCAGCAGGGTCCTTAAATACCGCAGCAGAGTCCTTAAATACTGAAGCAGAGTCCTTTAATATAGCAGCAAATTCCTTAAATAATGCAGCAGAGTCCTTAAGAAATCCAACAAAGTCATTAAATAATGCAGCAAGTCCTTAAATAATGCAGCAGAGTCCTCTAATAATGCAGCAGAGTCCTCAAATGCTTCAGCAAAGTCATTAAATAATGCAGCATAATCCTTAAATAATGCAGCAAAGTCCTTAAATAATGCAGCACAGTTCTTAAATAATGCAACAACGTCGTTAAATAATGCAGCAGAGTCCTTAAATAATGCAGCAAACTCCTTAACTAATGCAGCAGAGTCCTTAAATAATGCAACAAAGTACTTAAATAATGCAACAGAGTCCTTAAATACCACCGCAAAGTGCTTAAATAATGCAGCAGAGTCCTCAAATGCTTCAGCAGAGTCCTTAAATAATGCAGCAGTGTCCTTAAATAATGCAGCAAAGTCCTTAAATAATGCAGCAGAGTCCTTAAATAATGCAACAAAGTCCTTAAATAATGCAGCAGAGTCCTTAAATACTGAAGCAGAGTCCTTAAATATTGCTGCAAAGTCCTTAAATAATGCAGCAGTCATTAAATAATGCAACAATGTCCTTAAATAATGCAGCAGAGTCCTTAAAAAATCCAACAAAGTCATTAAATAATGCAGCAAGTCCTTAAATAATGCAGCAGATTCCTCTAATAATGCAGCAGAGTCCTCAAATGCTTCAGCAAATTCATTAAATAATGCAGCATATTCCTTAAATAATGCAGCAAAGTCCTTAAATAATGCAGAACAGTTCTTAAATAATGCAACAACGTCGTTAAATAATGCAGCAGAGTCCTTAAATAATGCAGCAAAGTCCTTAACTAATGCAGCAGAGTCCTTAAATAATGCAACAAAGTCCTTAAATAATGCAACAGAGTCCTTAAATACCGCAGCAAAGGGCTTAAATAATGCAGCAGAGTCCTCAAATGCTTCAGCAGAGTCCTTAAATAATGTAGCATTGTCCTTAAATAATGCAGCAAAGTCCTTAAATAATGCAGCAGAGTCCTTAAATAATGCAACAAAGTCCTTAAATAATGCAGCAGAGTCCTTAAATACTGAAGCAGAGTCCTTAAATATTGCTGCAAAGTCCTTAAATAATGCAGCAGAGTCATTAAATAATGCAACAAAGTCCTTAAATAATGCAGCAGAGTCCTTAAATAATGCAACAAAGTCCTTAAATAATGCAGCAGAGTACTTAAATAATGCAACAAAGTCCTTAAATAATGCAGCAAAGTCCTTAAATAATGCAGCAGAGTCCTTAAATAATGCAACAAAGTCCTTAAATACTGCAGCAGAGTCCTTAAATACTGAAGCAGAGTCCTTTAATATAGCAGCAAATTCCTTAAATAATGCAGCAGAGTCCTTAAAAAATCCAACAAAGTCATTAAATAATGCAGCAGAGTCCTCTAATAATGCAGCAGAGTCCTCAAATGCTTCAGCAAAGTCATTAAATAATGCAGCATAGTCCTTAAATAATGCAAAGTCCTTAAATAAAGCAGCACAGTTCTTAAATAATGCAACAACGTCGGTAAATAATGCAGCAGAGTCCTTAAATAATGCAGCAAAGTCCTTAACTAATGCAGCAGAGTCCTTAAATAATGCAACAAAGTCCTTAAATAATGCAACAGAGTCCTTAAATACCGTAGCAAAGTGCTTAAATAATGCAGCAGAGTCCTTAAATAATGCAACAAAGTCCTTAAATAATGCAGCAGAGTCCTTAAATACTGAAGCAGAGTCCTTAAATATTGCAGCAAAGTCCTCTAATAATGCAGCAGAGTCCTTAAATAATGCAACAAAGTCCTTAAATAATGCAGCAGAGTCCTTAAATAATGCAACAAAGTCCTTAAATAATGCAGCAGAGTCCTTAAATACTGAAGCAGAGTCCTTAAATATTGCAGCAAAGTCCTTAAATAATGCAGCAGAGTCCTTAAATAATGCAACAAAGTCCTTAAATAATGCAGCAGAGTCCTTAAATAATGCAACAAAGTCCTTAAATAATGCAGCAGAGTCCTTAAATACTGAAGCAGAGTCCTTAAATATTGCAGCAAAGTCCTTCAATAATGCAGCAGAGTCCTTAGATAATGCAACAAAGTCCTTAAATAATGCAGCAGATTCCTTAAATAATGCAGCAAAGTCCTTAAATAATGCAGCAGAGTCCTTAAATAATGCAGCAGAGTCCTTAAATACCGCAGCAGAGTCCTTAAATACTGAAGCAGAGTCCTTTAATATAGCAGCAAATTCCTTAAATAACGCAGCAGAGTCCTTAAAAAATCCAACAAAGTCATTAAATAATGCAGCAAGTCCTTAAATAATGCAGCAGAGTCCTCTAACAATGCAGCAGAGTCCTCAAATGCTTCAGCAAAGTCATTAAATAATGCAGCATAGTCCTTAACTAATGCAGCAGAGTCCTTAAATAATGCAACAAAGTCCTTAAATAATGCAGCAGAATCCTTAAATAATGCAGTAAAGTCGTTAAATAATGCAGCAGAGTCCTTAAATAATGCAGCAAAGTCCTTAACTAATGCAGCAGAGTCCTTAAATATTGCAGCAAAGTCCTTAAATAATGCATTAGAGTCCTTAAATAATGCAACAAAGTCCTTAAATAATGCTGCAGAGTCCTTAAATAATGCAGAAAAGTCCTTAAATAATGCAGCAGAGTCCTTAAATAATGCAGCAGAGTCCTTAAATACCGCAGCAGAGTCCTTAAATACTGAAGCAGAGTCCTTTAATATAGCAGCAAATTCTTTAAATAATGCAGCAGAGTCCTTAAAAAAATCCAACAAAGTCATTAAATAATGCAGCAGAGTCCTCTAATAATGCAGCAGAGTCCTCAAATGCTTCAGCAAAGTCATTAAATAATGCAGCATAGTCCTTAAATAATGCAGCAAAGTCCTTAAATAATGCAGCACAGTTCTTAAATAATGCAACAACGTCGTTAAATAATGCAGCAGAGTCCTTAAATAATGCAGCAAAGTCCTTAACTAATGCAGCAGAGTCCTTAAATAATGCAACAAAGTCCTTAAATAATGCAACAGAGTCCTTAAATACCGCAGCAAAGTGATTAAATAATGCAGCAGAGTCCTCAAATGCTTCAGCAGAGTCCTTAAATAATGCAGCAGAGTCCTTAAATAATGCAGCAAAGTCCTTAAATAATGCAGCAGAGTCCTTAAATAATGCAACAAAGTCCTTAAATAATGCAGCAGAGTCCTTAAATACTGAAGCAGAGTCCTTAAATATTGCAGCAAAGTCCTTAAATAATGCAGCAGAGTCCATAAATAATGCAGCAAAGTCCTTAAATAATGCAGCAGAGTCCTTAAATAATGCAACAAAGTCCTTAAATAATGCAGCAGAGTCCTTAAATATAGAAGCAGAGTCCTTAAATATTGCAGCAAAGTCCTTCAATAATGCAGCAGAGTCCTTAGATAATGCAACAAAGTCCTTAAATAATGCAGCAGATTCCTTAAATAATGCAGCAAAGTCCTTAAATAATGCAGCAGAGTCCTTAAATAATGCAGCAGAGTCCTTAAATACCGCAGCAGAGTCCATAAATACTGAAGCAGAGTCCTTTAATATAGCAGCAAATTCCTTAAATAATGCAGCAGAGTCCTTAAAAAATCCAACAAAGTCATTAAATAATGCAGCAAGTCCTTAAATAATGCAGCAGAGTCCTCTAATAATGCAGCAGAGTCCTCAAATGCTTCAGCAAAGTCATTAAATAATGCAGCATAGTCCTTAAATAATGGAGCAAAGTCCTTAAATAATGCAGCACAGTTCTTAAATAATGCAACAACGTCGTTAAATAATGCAGCAGAGTCCTTAAATAATGCAGCAAATTCCTTAACTAATGCAGCAGAGTCCTTAAATAATGCAACAAAGTCCTTAAATAATGCAGCAGAGTCCTTAAATAATGCAGTAAAGTCCTTAAATAATGCAGCAGAGTCCTTAAATAATGCAACAACGTCCTTAAATAATGCAGCAGAGTCCTTAAATACTGAAGCAGAGTCCTTAAATATTGCAGCAAAGTCCTTAAATAATGCAGCAGAGTCCTTAAATAATGCAACAAATTCCTTAAATAATGCAGCAAAGTCCTTAAATAATGCAGCAGAGTCCTTAAATAATGCAGCAGAGTCCTTAAATACCGCAGCAGAGTCCTTAAATACTGAAGCAGAGTCCTTTAATATAGCAGCAAATTCCTTAAATAATGCAGCAGAGTCCTTAAAAAATCCAACAAAGTTATTAAATAATGCAGCAGAGTCCTCTAATAATGCAGCAGAGTCCTCAAATGCTTCAGCAAAGTCATTAAATAATGCAGCAGAGTCCTCAAATGCTTAAGCAGAGTCCTTAAATACTGAAGCAGAGTCCTTAAACATTGCAGCAAAGTCCTTAAATAATGCAGCAGAGTCCTTAAATAATGCAGCAAAGTCCTTCAATAATGCAGCAGAGTCCTTAGATAATGCAACAAAGTCCTTAAATAATGCAGCAGATTCCTTAAATAATGCAGCAAAGTCCTTAAATAATGCAGCAGAGTCCTAAAATAATGCAGCAGGGTCCTTAAATACCGCAGCAGAGTCCTTAAATACTGAAGCAGAGTCCTTTAATATAGCAGCAAATTCCTTAAATAATGCAGCAGAGTCCTTAAGAAATCCAACAAAGTCATTAAATAATGCAGCAAGTCCTTAAATAATGCAGCAGAGTCCTCTAATAATGCAGCAGAGTCCTCAAATGCTTCAGCAAAGTCATTAAATAATGCAGCATAATCCTTAAATAATGCAGCAAAGTCCTTAAATAATGCAGCACAGTTCTTAAATAATGCAACAACGTCGTTAAATAATGCAGCAGAGTCCTTAAATAATGCAGCAAACTCCTTAACTAATGCAGCAGAGTCCTTAAATAATGCAACAAAGTACTTAAATAATGCAACAGAGTCCTTAAATACCACCGCAAAGTGCTTAAATAATGCAGCAGAGTCCTCAAATGCTTCAGCAGAGTCCTTAAATAATGCAGCAGTGTCCTTAAATAATGCAGCAAAGTCCTTAAATAATGCAGCAGAGTCCTTAAATAATGCAACAAAGTCCTTAAATAATGCAGCAGAGTCCTTAAATACTGAAGCAGAGTCCTTAAATATTGCTGCAAAGTCCTTAAATAATGCAGCAGTCATTAAATAATGCAACAATGTCCTTAAATAATGCAGCAGAGTCCTTAAAAAATCCAACAAAGTCATTAAATAATGCAGCAAGTCCTTAAATAATGCAGCAGATTCCTCTAATAATGCAGCAGAGTCCTCAAATGCTTCAGCAAATTCATTAAATAATGCAGCATATTCCTTAAATAATGCAGCAAAGTCCTTAAATAATGCAGAACAGTTCTTAAATAATGCAACAACGTCGTTAAATAATGCAGCAGAGTCCTTAAATAATGCAGCAAAGTCCTTAACTAATGCAGCAGAGTCCTTAAATAATGCAACAAAGTCCTTAAATAATGCAACAGAGTCCTTAAATACCGCAGCAAAGGGCTTAAATAATGCAGCAGAGTCCTCAAATGCTTCAGCAGAGTCCTTAAATAATGTAGCATTGTCCTTAAATAATGCAGCAAAGTCCTTAAATAATGCAGCAGAGTCCTTAAATAATGCAACAAAGTCCTTAAATAATGCAGCAGAGTCCTTAAATACTGAAGCAGAGTCCTTAAATATTGCTGCAAAGTCCTTAAATAATGCAGCAGAGTCATTAAATAATGCAACAAAGTCCTTAAATAATGCAGCAGAGTCCTTAAATAATGCAACAAAGTCCTTAAATAATGCAGCAGAGTACTTAAATAATGCAACAAAGTCCTTAAATAATGCAGCAAAGTCCTTAAATAATGCAGCAGAGTCCTTAAATAATGCAACAAAGTCCTTAAATACTGCAGCAGAGTCCTTAAATACTGAAGCAGAGTCCTTTAATATAGCAGCAAATTCCTTAAATAATGCAGCAGAGTCCTTAAAAAATCCAACAAAGTCATTAAATAATGCAGCAGAGTCCTCTAATAATGCAGCAGAGTCCTCAAATGCTTCAGCAAAGTCCTTAAATAATGCAGCATAGTCCTTAAATAATGCAAAGTCCTTAAATAAAGCAGCACAGTTCTTAAATAATGCAACAACGTCGGTAAATAATGCAGCAGAGTCCTTAAATAATGCAGCAAAGTCCTTAACTAATGCAGCAGAGTCCTTAAATAATGCAACAAAGTCCTTAAATAATGCAACAGAGTCCTTAAATACCGTAGCAAAGTGCTTAAATAATGCAGCAGAGTCCTTAAATAATGCAACAAAGTCCTTAAATAATGCAGCAGAGTCCTTAAATACTGAAGCAGAGTCCTTAAATATTGCAGCAAAGTCCTCTAATAATGCAGCAGAGTCCTTAAATAATGCAACAAAGTCCTTAAATAATGCAGCAGAGTCCTTAAATAATGCAACAAAGTCCTTAAATAATGCAGCAGAGTCCTTAAATACTGAAGCAGAGTCCTTAAATATTGCAGCAAAGTCCTTAAATAATGCAGCAGAGTCCTTAAATAATGCAACAAAGTCCTTAAATAATGCAGCAGAGTCCTTAAATAATGCAACAAAGTCCTTAAATAATGCAGCAGAGTCCTTAAATACTGAAGCAGAGTCCTTAAATATTGCAGCAAAGTCCTTCAATAATGCAGCAGAGTCCTTAGATAATGCAACAAAGTCCTTAAATAATGCAGCAGATTCCTTAAATAATGCAGCAAAGTCCTTAAATAATGCAGCAGAGTCCTTAAATAATGCAGCAGAGTCCTTAAATACCGCAGCAGAGTCCTTAAATACTGAAGCAGAGTCCTTTAATATAGCAGCAAATTCCTTAAATAACGCAGCAGAGTCCTTAAAAAATCCAACAAAGTCATTAAATAATGCAGCAAGTCCTTAAATAATGCAGCAGAGTCCTCTAACAATGCAGCAGAGTCCTCAAATGCTTCAGCAAAGTCATTAAATAATGCAGCATAGTCCTTAACTAATGCAGCAGAGTCCTTAAATAATGCAACAAAGTCCTTAAATAATGCAGCAGAATCCTTAAATAATGCAGTAAAGTCGTTAAATAATGCAGCAGAGTCCTTAAATAATGCAGCAAAGTCCTTAACTAATGCAGCAGAGTCCTTAAATATTGCAGCAAAGTCCTTAAATAATGCATTAGAGTCCTTAAATAATGCAACAAAGTCCTTAAATAATGCTGCAGAGTCCTTAAATAATGCAGAAAAGTCCTTAAATAATGCAGCAGAGTCCTTAAATAATGCAGCAGAGTCCTTAAATACCGCAGCAGAGTCCTTAAATACTGAAGCAGAGTCCTTTAATATAGCAGCAAATTCTTTAAATAATGCAGCAGAGTCCTTAAAAAAATCCAACAAAGTCATTAAATAATGCAGCAGAGTCCTCTAATAATGCAGCAGAGTCCTCAAATGCTTCAGCAAAGTCATTAAATAATGCAGCATAGTCCTTAAATAATGCAGCAAAGTCCTTAAATAATGCAGCACAGTTCTTAAATAATGCAACAACGTCGTTAAATAATGCAGCAGAGTCCTTAAATAATGCAGCAAAGTCCTTAACTAATGCAGCAGAGTCCTTAAATAATGCAACAAAGTCCTTAAATAATGCAACAGAGTCCTTAAATACCGCAGCAAAGTGATTAAATAATGCAGCAGAGTCCTCAAATGCTTCAGCAGAGTCCTTAAATAATGCAGCAGAGTCCTTAAATAATGCAGCAAAGTCCTTAAATAATGCAGCAGAGTCCTTAAATAATGCAACAAAGTCCTTAAATAATGCAGCAGAGTCCTTAAATACTGAAGCAGAGTCCTTAAATATTGCAGCAAAGTCCTTAAATAATGCAGCAGAGTCCATAAATAATGCAGCAAAGTCCTTAAATAATGCAGCAGAGTCCTTAAATAATGCAACAAAGTCCTTAAATAATGCAGCAGAGTCCTTAAATATAGAAGCAGAGTCCTTAAATATTGCAGCAAAGTCCTTCAATAATGCAGCAGAGTCCTTAGATAATGCAACAAAGTCCTTAAATAATGCAGCAGATTCCTTAAATAATGCAGCAAAGTCCTTAAATAATGCAGCAGAGTCCTTAAATAATGCAGCAGAGTCCTTAAATACCGCAGCAGAGTCCATAAATACTGAAGCAGAGTCCTTTAATATAGCAGCAAATTCCTTAAATAATGCAGCAGAGTCCTTAAAAAATCCAACAAAGTCATTAAATAATGCAGCAAGTCCTTAAATAATGCAGTAGAGTCCTCTAATAATGCAGCAGAGTCCTCAAATGCTTCAGCAAAGTCATTAAATAATGCAGCATAGTCCTTAAATAATGGAGCAAAGTCCTTAAATAATGCAGCACAGTTCTTAAATAATGCAACAACGTCGTTAAATAATGCAGCAGAGTCCTTAAATAATGCAGCAAATTCCTTAACTAATGCAGCAGAGTCCTTAAATAATGCAACAAAGTCCTTAAATAATGCAGCAGAGTCCTTAAATAATGCAGTAAAGTCCTTAAATAATGCAGCAGAGTCCTTAAATAATGCAACAACGTCCTTAAATAATGCAGCAGAGTCCTTAAATACTGAAGCAGAGTCCTTAAATATTGCAGCAAAGTCCTTAAATAATGCAGCAGAGTCCTTAAATAATGCAACAAATTCCTTAAATAATGCAGCAAAGTCCTTAAATAATGCAGCAGAGTCCTTAAATAATGCAGCAGAGTCCTTAAATACCGCAGCAGAGTCCTTAAATACTGAAGCAGAGTCCTTTAATATAGCAGCAAATTCCTTAAATAATGCAGCAGAGTCCTTAAAAAATCCAACAAAGTTATTAAATAATGCAGCAGAGTCCTCTAATAATGCAGCAGAGTCCTCAAATGCTTCAGCAAAGTCATTAAATAATGCAGCAGAGTCCTCAAATGCTTAAGCAGAGTCCTTAAATACTGAAGCAGAGTCCTTAAACATTGCAGCAAAGTCCTTAAATAATGCAGCAGAGTCCTTAAATAATGCAGCAAAGTCCTTCAATAATGCAGCAGAGTCCTTAGATAATGCAACAAAGTCCTTAAATAATGCAGCAGATTCCTTAAATAATGCAGCAAAGTCCTTAAATAATGCAGCAGAGTCCTAAAATAATGCAGCAGGGTCCTTAAATACCGCAGCAGAGTCCTTAAATACTGAAGCAGAGTCCTTTAATATAGCAGCAAATTCCTTAAATAATGCAGCAGAGTCCTTAAGAAATCCAACAAAGTCATTAAATAATGCAGCAAGTCCTTAAATAATGCAGCAGAGTCCTCTAATAATGCAGCAGAGTCCTCAAATGCTTCAGCAAAGTCATTAAATAATGCAGCATAATCCTTAAATAATGCAGCAAAGTCCTTAAATAATGCAGCACAGTTCTTAAATAATGCAACAACGTCGTTAAATAATGCAGCAGAGTCCTTAAATAATGCAGCAAACTCCTTAACTAATGCAGCAGAGTCCTTAAATAATGCAACAAAGTACTTAAATAATGCAACAGAGTCCTTAAATACCACCGCAAAGTGCTTAAATAATGCAGCAGAGTCCTCAAATGCTTCAGCAGAGTCCTTAAATAATGCAGCAGTGTCCTTAAATAATGCAGCAAAGTCCTTAAATAATGCAGCAGAGTCCTTAAATAATGCAACAAAGTCCTTAAATAATGCAGCAGAGTCCTTAAATACTGAAGCAGAGTCCTTAAATATTGCTGCAAAGTCCTTAAATAATGCAGCAGTCATTAAATAATGCAACAATGTCCTTAAATAATGCAGCAGAGTCCTTAAAAAATCCAACAAAGTCATTAAATAATGCAGCAAGTCCTTAAATAATGCAGCAGATTCCTCTAATAATGCAGCAGAGTCCTCAAATGCTTCAGCAAATTCATTAAATAATGCAGCATATTCCTTAAATAATGCAGCAAAGTCCTTAAATAATGCAGAACAGTTCTTAAATAATGCAACAACGTCGTTAAATAATGCAGCAGAGTCCTTAAATAATGCAGCAAAGTCCTTAACTAATGCAGCAGAGTCCTTAAATAATGCAACAAAGTCCTTAAATAATGCAACAGAGTCCTTAAATACCGCAGCAAAGGGCTTAAATAATGCAGCAGAGTCCTCAAATGCTTCAGCAGAGTCCTTAAATAATGTAGCATTGTCCTTAAATAATGCAGCAAAGTCCTTAAATAATGCAGCAGAGTCCTTAAATAATGCAACAAAGTCCTTAAATAATGCAGCAGAGTCCTTAAATACTGAAGCAGAGTCCTTAAATATTGCTGCAAAGTCCTTAAATAATGCAGCAGAGTCATTAAATAATGCAACAAAGTCCTTAAATAATGCAGCAGAGTCCTTAAATAATGCAACAAAGTCCTTAAATAATGCAGCAGAGTACTTAAATAATGCAACAAAGTCCTTAAATAATGCAGCAAAGTCCTTAAATAATGCAGCAGAGTCCTTAAATAATGCAACAAAGTCCTTAAATACTGCAGCAGAGTCCTTAAATACTGAAGCAGAGTCCTTTAATATAGCAGCAAATTCCTTAAATAATGCAGCAGAGTCCTTAAAAAATCCAACAAAGTCATTAAATAATGCAGCAGAGTCCTCTAATAATGCAGCAGAGTCCTCAAATGCTTCAGCAAAGTCATTAAATAATGCAGCATAGTCCTTAAATAATGCAAAGTCCTTAAATAAAGCAGCACAGTTCTTAAATAATGCAACAACGTCGGTAAATAATGCAGCAGAGTCCTTAAATAATGCAGCAAAGTCCTTAACTAATGCAGCAGAGTCCTTAAATAATGCAACAAAGTCCTTAAATAATGCAACAGAGTCCTTAAATACCGTAGCAAAGTGCTTAAATAATGCAGCAGAGTCCTTAAATAATGCAACAAAGTCCTTAAATAATGCAGCAGAGTCCTTAAATACTGAAGCATAGTCCTTAAATATTGCAGCAAAGTCCTCTAATAATGCAGCAGAGTCCTTAAATAATGCAACAAAGTCCTTAAATAATGCAGCAGAGTCCTTAAATAATGCAACAAAGTCCTTAAATAATGCAGCAGAGTCCTTAAATACTGAAGCAGAGTCCTTAAATATTGCAGCAAAGTCCTTAAATAATGCAGCAGAGTCCTTAAATAATGCAACAAAGTCCTTAAATAATGCAGCAGAGTCCTTAAATAATGCAACAAAGTCCTTAAATAATGCAGCAGAGTCCTTAAATACTGAAGCAGAGTCCTTAAATATTGCAGCAAAGTCCTTCAATAATGCAGCAGAGTCCTTAGATAATGCAACAAAGTCCTTAAATAATGCAGCAGATTCCTTAAATAATGCAGCAAAGTCCTTAAATAATGCAGCAGAGTCCTTAAATAATGCAGCAGAGTCCTTAAATACCGCAGCAGAGTCCATAAATACTGAAGCAGAGTCCTTTAATATAGCAGCAAATTCCTTAAATAATGCAGCAGAGTCCTTAAAAAATCCAACAAAGTCATTAAATAATGCAGCAAGTCCTTAAATAATGCAGCAGAGTCCTCTAATAATGCAGCAGAGTCCTCAAATGCTTCAGCAAAGTCATTAAATAATGCAGCATAGTCCTTAAATAATGGAGCAAAGTCCTTAAATAATGCAGCACAGTTCTTAAATAATGCAACAACGTCGTTAAATAATGCAGCAGAGTCCTTAAATAATGCAGCAAATTCCTTAACTAATGCAGCAGAGTCCTTAAATAATGCAACAAAGTCCTTAAATAATGCAGCAGAGTCCTTAAATAATGCAGTAAAGTCCTTAAATAATGCAGCAGAGTCCTTAAATAATGCAACAACGTCCTTAAATAATGCAGCAGAGTCCTTAAATACTGAAGCAGAGTCCTTAAATATTGCAGCAAAGTCCTTAAATAATGCAGCAGAGTCCTTAAATAATGCAACAAATTCCTTAAATAATGCAGCAAAGTCCTTAAATAATGCAGCAGAGTCCTTAAATAATGCAGCAGAGTCCTTAAATACCGCAGCAGAGTCCTTAAATACTGAAGCAGAGTCCTTTAATATAGCAGCAAATTCCTTAAATAATGCAGCAGAGTCCTTAAAAAATCCAACAAAGTTATTAAATAATGCAGCAGAGTCCTCTAATAATGCAGCAGAGTCCTCAAATGCTTCAGCAAAGTCATTAAATAATGCAGCAGAGTCCTCAAATGCTTAAGCAGAGTCCTTAAATACTGAAGCAGAGTCCTTAAACATTGCAGCAAAGTCCTTAAATAATGCAGCAGAGTCCTTAAATAATGCAGCAAAGTCCTTCAATAATGCAGCAGAGTCCTTAGATAATGCAACAAAGTCCTTAAATAATGCAGCAGATTCCTTAAATAATGCAGCAAAGTCCTTAAATAATGCAGCAGAGTCCTAAAATAATGCAGCAGGGTCCTTAAATACCGCAGCAGAGTCCTTAAATACTGAAGCAGAGTCCTTTAATATAGCAGCAAATTCCTTAAATAATGCAGCAGAGTCCTTAAGAAATCCAACAAAGTCATTAAATAATGCAGCAAGTCCTTAAATAATGCAGCAGAGTCCTCTAATAATGCAGCAGAGTCCTCAAATGCTTCAGCAAAGTCATTAAATAATGCAGCATAATCCTTAAATAATGCAGCAAAGTCCTTAAATAATGCAGCACAGTTCTTAAATAATGCAACAACGTCGTTAAATAATGCAGCAGAGTCCTTAAATAATGCAGCAAACTCCTTAACTAATGCAGCAGAGTCCTTAAATAATGCAACAAAGTACTTAAATAATGCAACAGAGTCCTTAAATACCACCGCAAAGTGCTTAAATAATGCAGCAGAGTCCTCAAATGCTTCAGCAGAGTCCTTAAATAATGCAGCAGTGTCCTTAAATAATGCAGCAAAGTCCTTAAATAATGCAGCAGAGTCCTTAAATAATGCAACAAAGTCCTTAAATAATGCAGCAGAGTCCTTAAATACTGAAGCAGAGTCCTTAAATATTGCTGCAAAGTCCTTAAATAATGCAGCAGTCATTAAATAATGCAACAATGTCCTTAAATAATGCAGCAGAGTCCTTAAAAAATCCAACAAAGTCATTAAATAATGCAGCAAGTCCTTAAATAATGCAGCAGATTCCTCTAATAATGCAGCAGAGTCCTCAAATGCTTCAGCAAATTCATTAAATAATGCAGCATATTCCTTAAATAATGCAGCAAAGTCCTTAAATAATGCAGAACAGTTCTTAAATAATGCAACAACGTCGTTAAATAATGCAGCAGAGTCCTTAAATAATGCAGCAAAGTCCTTAACTAATGCAGCAGAGTCCTTAAATAATGCAACAAAGTCCTTAAATAATGCAACAGAGTCCTTAAATACCGCAGCAAAGGGCTTAAATAATGCAGCAGAGTCCTCAAATGCTTCAGCAGAGTCCTTAAATAATGTAGCATTGTCCTTAAATAATGCAGCAAAGTCCTTAAATAATGCAGCAGAGTCCTTAAATAATGCAACAAAGTCCTTAAATAATGCAGCAGAGTCCTTAAATACTGAAGCAGAGTCCTTAAATATTGCTGCAAAGTCCTTAAATAATGCAGCAGAGTCATTAAATAATGCAACAAAGTCCTTAAATAATGCAGCAGAGTCCTTAAATAATGCAACAAAGTCCTTAAATAATGCAGCAGAGTACTTAAATAATGCAACAAAGTCCTTAAATAATGCAGCAAAGTCCTTAAATAATGCAGCAGAGTCCTTAAATAATGCAACAAAGTCCTTAAATACTGCAGCAGAGTCCTTAAATACTGAAGCAGAGTCCTTTAATATAGCAGCAAATTCCTTAAATAATGCAGCAGAGTCCTTAAAAAATCCAACAAAGTCATTAAATAATGCAGCAGAGTCCTCTAATAATGCAGCAGAGTCCTCAAATGCTTCAGCAAAGTCATTAAATAATGCAGCATAGTCCTTAAATAATGCAAAGTCCTTAAATAAAGCAGCACAGTTCTTAAATAATGCAACAACGTCGGTAAATAATGCAGCAGAGTCCTTAAATAATGCAGCAAAGTCCTTAACTAATGCAGCAGAGTCCTTAAATAATGCAACAAAGTCCTTAAATAATGCAACAGAGTCCTTAAATACCGTAGCAAAGTGCTTAAATAATGCAGCAGAGTCCTTAAATAATGCAACAAAGTCCTTAAATAATGCAGCAGAGTCCTTAAATACTGAAGCAGAGTCCTTAAATATTGCAGCAAAGTCCTCTAATAATGCAGCAGAGTCCTTAAATAATGCAACAAAGTCCTTAAATAATGCAGCAGAGTCCTTAAATAATGCAACAAAGTCCTTAAATAATGCAGCAGAGTCCTTAAATATTGAAGCAGAGTCCTTAAATATTGCAGCAAAGTCCTTAAATAATGCAGCAGAGTCCTTAAATAATGCAACAAAGTCCTTAAATAATGCAGCAGAGTCCTTAAATAATGCAACAAAGTCCTTAAATAATGCAGCAGAGTCCTTAAATACTGAAGCAGAGTCCTTAAATATTGCAGCAAAGTCCTTCAATAATGCAGCAGAGTCCTTAGATAATGCAACAAAGTCCTTAAATAATGCAGCAGATTCCTTAAATAATGCAGCAAAGTCCTTAAATAATGCAGCAGAGTCCTTAAATAATGCAGCAGAGTCCTTAAATACCGCAGCAGAGTCCTTAAATACTGAAGCAGAGTCCTTTAATATAGCAGCAAATTCCTTAAATAACGCAGCAGAGTCCTTAAAAAATCCAACAAAGTCATTAAATAATGCAGCAAGTCCTTAAATAATGCAGCAGAGTCCTCTAACAATGCAGCAGAGTCCTCAAATGCTTCAGCAAAGTCATTAAATAATGCAGCATAGTCCTTAACTAATGCAGCAGAGTCCTTAAATAATGCAACAAAGTCCTTAAATAATGCAGCAGAATCCTTAAATAATGCAGTAAAGTCGTTAAATAATGCAGCAGAGTCCTTAAATAATGCAGCAAAGTCCTTAACTAATGCAGCAGAGTCCTTAAATATTGCAGCAAAGTCCTTAAATAATGCATTAGAGTCCTTAAATAATGCAACAAAGTCCTTAAATAATGCTGCAGAGTCCTTAAATAATGCAGAAAAGTCCTTAAATAATGCAGCAGAGTCCTTAAATAATGCAGCAGAGTCCTTAAATACCGCAGCAGAGTCCTTAAATACTGAAGCAGAGTCCTTTAATATAGCAGCAAATTCTTTAAATAATGCAGCAGAGTCCTTAAAAAAATCCAACAAAGTCATTAAATAATGCAGCAGAGTCCTCTAATAATGCAGCAGAGTCCTCAAATGCTTCAGCAAAGTCATTAAATAATGCAGCATAGTCCTTAAATAATGCAGCAAAGTCCTTAAATAATGCAGCACAGTTCTTAAATAATGCAACAACGTCGTTAAATAATGCAGCAGAGTCCTTAAATAATGCAGCAAAGTCCTTAACTAATGCAGCAGAGTCCTTAAATAATGCAACAAAGTCCTTAAATAATGCAACAGAGTCCTTAAATACCGCAGCAAAGTGATTAAATAATGCAGCAGAGTCCTCAAATGCTTCAGCAGAGTCCTTAAATAATGCAGCAGAGTCCTTAAATAATGCAGCAAAGTCCTTAAATAATGCAGCAGAGTCCTTAAATAATGCAACAAAGTCCTTAAATAATGCAGCAGAGTCCTTAAATACTGAAGCAGAGTCCTTAAATATTGCAGCAAAGTCCTTAAATAATGCAGCAGAGTCCATAAATAATGCAGCAAAGTCCTTAAATAATGCAGCAGAGTCCTTAAATAATGCAACAAAGTCCTTAAATAATGCAGCAGAGTCCTTAAATATAGAAGCAGAGTCCTTAAATATTGCAGCAAAGTCCTTCAATAATGCAGCAGAGTCCTTAGATAATGCAACAAAGTCCTTAAATAATGCAGCAGATTCCTTAAATAATGCAGCAAAGTCCTTAAATAATGCAGCAGAGTCCTTAAATAATGCAGCAGAGTCCTTAAATACCGCAGCAGAGTCCATAAATACTGAAGCAGAGTCCTTTAATATAGCAGCAAATTCCTTAAATAATGCAGCAGAGTCCTTAAAAAATCCAACAAAGTCATTAAATAATGCAGCAAGTCCTTAAATAATGCAGCAGAGTCCTCTAATAATGCAGCAGAGTCCTCAAATGCTTCAGCAAAGTCATTAAATAATGCAGCATAGTCCTTAAATAATGGAGCAAAGTCCTTAAATAATGCAGCACAGTTCTTAAATAATGCAACAACGTCGTTAAATAATGCAGCAGAGTCCTTAAATAATGCAGCAAATTCCTTAACTAATGCAGCAGAGTCCTTAAATAATGCAACAAAGTCCTTAAATAATGCAGCAGAGTCCTTAAATAATGCAGTAAAGTCCTTAAATAATGCAGCAGAGTCCTTAAATAATGCAACAACGTCCTTAAATAATGCAGCAGAGTCCTTAAATACTGAAGCAGAGTCCTTAAATATTGCAGCAAAGTCCTTAAATAATGCAGCAGAGTCCTTAAATAATGCAACAAATTCCTTAAATAATGCAGCAAAGTCCTTAAATAATGCAGCAGAGTCCTTAAATAATGCAGCAGAGTCCTTAAATACCGCAGCAGAGTCCTTAAATACTGAAGCAGAGTCCTTTAATATAGCAGCAAATTCCTTAAATAATGCAGCAGAGTCCTTAAAAAATCCAACAAAGTTATTAAATAATGCAGCAGAGTCCTCTAATAATGCAGCAGAGTCCTCAAATGCTTCAGCAAAGTCATTAAATAATGCAGCAGAGTCCTCAAATGCTTAAGCAGAGTCCTTAAATACTGAAGCAGAGTCCTTAAACATTGCAGCAAAGTCCTTAAATAATGCAGCAGAGTCCTTAAATAATGCAGCAAAGTCCTTCAATAATGCAGCAGAGTCCTTAGATAATGCAACAAAGTCCTTAAATAATGCAGCAGATTCCTTAAATAATGCAGCAAAGTCCTTAAATAATGCAGCAGAGTCCTAAAATAATGCAGCAGGGTCCTTAAATACCGCAGCAGAGTCCTTAAATACTGAAGCAGAGTCCTTTAATATAGCAGCAAATTCCTTAAATAATGCAGCAGAGTCCTTAAGAAATCCAACAAAGTCATTAAATAATGCAGCAAGTCCTTAAATAATGCAGCAGAGTCCTCTAATAATGCAGCAGAGTCCTCAAATGCTTCAGCAAAGTCATTAAATAATGCAGCATAATCCTTAAATAATGCAGCAAAGTCCTTAAATAATGCAGCACAGTTCTTAAATAATGCAACAACGTCGTTAAATAATGCAGCAGAGTCCTTAAATAATGCAGCAAACTCCTTAACTAATGCAGCAGAGTCCTTAAATAATGCAACAAAGTACTTAAATAATGCAACAGAGTCCTTAAATACCACCGCAAAGTGCTTAAATAATGCAGCAGAGTCCTCAAATGCTTCAGCAGAGTCCTTAAATAATGCAGCAGTGTCCTTAAATAATGCAGCAAAGTCCTTAAATAATGCAGCAGAGTCCTTAAATAATGCAACAAAGTCCTTAAATAATGCAGCAGAGTCCTTAAATACTGAAGCAGAGTCCTTAAATATTGCTGCAAAGTCCTTAAATAATGCAGCAGTCATTAAATAATGCAACAATGTCCTTAAATAATGCAGCAGAGTCCTTAAAAAATCCAACAAAGTCATTAAATAATGCAGCAAGTCCTTAAATAATGCAGCAGATTCCTCTAATAATGCAGCAGAGTCCTCAAATGCTTCAGCAAATTCATTAAATAATGCAGCATATTCCTTAAATAATGCAGCAAAGTCCTTAAATAATGCAGAACAGTTCTTAAATAATGCAACAACGTCGTTAAATAATGCAGCAGAGTCCTTAAATAATGCAGCAAAGTCCTTAACTAATGCAGCAGAGTCCTTAAATAATGCAACAAAGTCCTTAAATAATGCAACAGAGTCCTTAAATACCGCAGCAAAGGGCTTAAATAATGCAGCAGAGTCCTCAAATGCTTCAGCAGAGTCCTTAAATAATGTAGCATTGTCCTTAAATAATGCAGCAAAGTCCTTAAATAATGCAGCAGAGTCCTTAAATAATGCAACAAAGTCCTTAAATAATGCAGCAGAGTCCTTAAATACTGAAGCAGAGTCCTTAAATATTGCTGCAAAGTCCTTAAATAATGCAGCAGAGTCATTAAATAATGCAACAAAGTCCTTAAATAATGCAGCAGAGTCCTTAAATAATGCAACAAAGTCCTTAAATAATGCAGCAGAGTACTTAAATAATGCAACAAAGTCCTTAAATAATGCAGCAAAGTCCTTAAATAATGCAGCAGAGTCCTTAAATAATGCAACAAAGTCCTTAAATACTGCAGCAGAGTCCTTAAATACTGAAGCAGAGTCCTTTAATATAGCAGCAAATTCCTTAAATAATGCAGCAGAGTCCTTAAAAAATCCAACAAAGTCATTAAATAATGCAGCAGAGTCCTCTAATAATGCAGCAGAGTCCTCAAATGCTTCAGCAAAGTCATTAAATAATGCAGCATAGTCCTTAAATAATGCAAAGTCCTTAAATAAAGCAGCACAGTTCTTAAATAATGCAACAACGTCGGTAAATAATGCAGCAGAGTCCTTAAATAATGCAGCAAAGTCCTTAACTAATGCAGCAGAGTCCTTAAATAATGCAACAAAGTCCTTAAATAATGCAACAGAGTCCTTAAATACCGTAGCAAAGTGCTTAAATAATGCAGCAGAGTCCTTAAATAATGCAACAAAGTCCTTAAATAATGCAGCAGAGTCCTTAAATACTGAAGCAGAGTCCTTAAATATTGCAGCAAAGTCCTCTAATAATGCAGCAGAGTCCTTAAATAATGCAACAAAGTCCTTAAATAATGCAGCAGAGTCCTTAAATAATGCAACAAAGTCCTTAAATAATGCAGCAGAGTCCTTAAATACTGAAGCAGAGTCCTTAAATATTGCAGCAAAGTCCTTAAATAATGCAGCAGAGTCCTTAAATAATGCAACAAAGTCCTTAAATAATGCAGCAGAGTCCTTAAATAATGCAACAAAGTCCTTAAATAATGCAGCAGAGTCCTTAAATACTGAAGCAGAGTCCTTAAATATTGCAGCAAAGTCCTTCAATAATGCAGCAGAGTCCTTAGATAATGCAACAAAGTCCTTAAATAATGCAGCAGATTCCTTAAATAATGCAGCAAAGTCCTTAAATAATGCAGCAGAGTCCTTAAATAATGCAGCAGAGTCCTTAAATACCGCAGCAGAGTCCTTAAATACTGAAGCAGAGTCCTTTAATATAGCAGCAAATTCCTTAAATAACGCAGCAGAGTCCTTAAAAAATCCAACAAAGTCATTAAATAATGCAGCAAGTCCTTAAATAATGCAGCAGAGTCCTCTAATAATGCAGCAGAGTCCTCAAATGCTTCAGCAAAGTCATTAAATAATGCAGCATAGTCCTTAACTAATGCAGCAGAGTCCTTAAATAATGCAACAAAGTCCTTAAATAATGCAGCAGAATCCTTAAATAATGCAGTAAAGTCGTTAAATAATGCAGCAGAGTCCTTAAATAATGCAGCAAAGTCCTTAACTAATGCAGCAGAGTCCTTAAATATTGCAGCAAAGTCCTTAAATAATGCATTAGAGTCCTTAAATAATGCAACAAAGTCCTTAAATAATGCAGCAGAGTCCTTAAATAATGCAGAAAAGTCCTTAAATAATGCAGCAGAGTCCTTAAATAATGCAGCAGAGTCCTTAAATACCGCAGCAGAGTCCTTAAATACTGAAGCAGAGTCCTTTAATATAGCAGCAAATTCTTTAAATAATGCAGCAGAGTCCTTAAAAAAATCCAACAAAGTCATTAAATAATGCAGCAGAGTCCTCTAATAATGCAGCAGAGTCCTCAAATGCTTCAGCAAAGTCATTAAATAATGCAGCATAGTCCTTAAATAATGCAGCAAAGTCCTTAAATAATGCAGCACAGTTCTTAAATAATGCAACAACGTCGTTAAATAATGCAGCAGAGTCCTTAAATAATGCAGCAAAGTCCTTAACTAATGCAGCAGAGTCCTTAAATAATGCAACAAAGTCCTTAAATAATGCAACAGAGTCCTTAAATACCGCAGCAAAGTGATTAAATAATGCAGCAGAGTCCTCAAATGCTTCAGCAGAGTCCTTAAATAATGCAGCAGAGTCCTTAAATAATGCAGCAAAGTCCTTAAATAATGCAGCAGAGTCCTTAAATAATGCAACAAAGTCCTTAAATAATGCAGCAGAGTCCTTAAATACTGAAGCAGAGTCCTTAAATATTGCAGCAAAGTCCTTAAATAATGCAGCAGAGTCCATAAATAATGCAGCAAAGTCCTTAAATAATGCAGCAGAGTCCTTAAATAATGCAGCAAAGTCCTTAAATAATGCAGCAGAGTCCTTAAATAATGCAACAAAGTCCTTAAATAATGCAGCAGAGTCCTTAAATATAGAAGCAGAGTCCTTAAATATTGCAGCAAAGTCCTTCAATAATGCAGCAGAGTCCTTAGATAATGCAACAAAGTCCTTAAATAATGCAGCAGATTCCTTAAATAATGCAGCAAAGTCCTTAAATAATGCAGCAGAGTCCTTAAATAATGCAGCAGAGTCCTTAAATACCGCAGCAGAGTCCATAAATACTGAAGCAGAGTCCTTTAATATAGCAGCAAATTCCTTAAATAATGCAGCAGAGTCCTTAAAAAATCCAACAAAGTCATTAAATAATGCAGCAAGTCCTTAAATAATGCAGCAGAGTCCTCTAATAATGCAGCAGAGTCCTCAAATGCTTCAGCAAAGTCATTAAATAATGCAGCATAGTCCTTAAATAATGGAGCAAAGTCCTTAAATAATGCAGCACAGTTCTTAAATAATGCAACAACGTCGTTAAATAATGCAGCAGAGTCCTTAAATAATGCAGCAAAGTCCTTAACTAATGCAGCAGAGTCCTTAAATAATGCAACAAAGTCCTTAAATAATGCAGCAGAGTCCTTAAATAATGCAGTAAAGTCCTTAAATAATGCAGCAGAGTCCTTAAATAATGCAACAACGTCCTTAAATAATGCAGCAGAGTCCTTAAATACTGAAGCAGAGTCCTTAAATATTGCAGCAAAGTCCTTAAATAATGCAGCAGAGTCCTTAAATAATGCAACAAATTCCTTAAATAATGCAGCAAAGTCCTTAAATAATGCAGCAGAGTCCTTAAATAATGCAGCAGAGTCCTTAAATACCTCAGCAGAGTCCTTAAATACTGAAGCAGAGTCCTTTAATATAGCAGCAAATTCCTTAAATAATGCAGCAGAGTCCTTAAAAAATCCAACAAAGTCATTAAATAATGCAGCAGAGTCCTCTAATAATGCAGCAGAGTCCTCAAATGCTTCAGCAAAGTCATTAAATAATGCAGCAGAGTCCTCAAATGCTTAAGCAGAGTCCTTAAATACTGAAGCAGAGTCCTTAAACATTGCAGCAAAGTCCTTAAATAATGCAGCAGAGTCCTTAAATAATGCAGCAAAGTCCTTCAATAATGCAGCAGAGTCCTTAGATAATGCAACAAAGTCCTTAAATAATGCAGCAGATTCCTTAAATAATGCAGCAAAGTCCTTAAATAATGCAGCAGAGTCCTAAAATAATGCAGCAGGGTCCTTAAATACCGCAGCAGAGTCCTTAAATACTGAAGCAGAGTCCTTTAATATAGCAGCAAATTCCTTAAATAATGCAGCAGAGTCCTTAAGAAATCCAACAAAGTCATTAAATAATGCAGCAAGTCCTTAAATAATGCAGCAGAGTCCTCTAATAATGCAGCAGAGTCCTCAAATGCTTCAGCAAAGTCATTAAATAATGCAGCATAATCCTTAAATAATGCAGCAAAGTCCTTAAATAATGCAGCACAGTTCTTAAATAATGCAACAACGTCGTTAAATAATGCAGCAGAGTCCTTAAATAATGCAGCAAACTCCTTAACTAATGCAGCAGAGTCCTTAAATAATGCAACAAAGTACTTAAATAATGCAACAGAGTCCTTAGATACCGCCGCAAAGTGCTTAAATAATGCAGCAGAGTCCTCAAATGCTTCAGCAGAGTCCTTAAATAATGCAGCAGTGTCCTTAAATAATGCAGCAAAGTCCTTAAATAATGCAGCAGAGTCCTTAAATAATGCAACAAAGTCCTTAAATAATGCAGCAGAGTCCTTAAATACTGAAGCAGAGTCCTTAAATATTGCTGCAAAGTCCTTAAATAATGCAGCAGTCATTAAATAATGCAACAATGTCCTTAAATAATGCAGCAGAGTCCTTAAAAAATCCAACAAAGTCATTAAATAATGCAGCAGAGTACTTAAATAATGCAACAAAGTCCTTAAATAATGCAGCAAAGTCCTTAAATAATGCAGCAGAGTCCTTAAATAATGCAACAAAGTCCTTAAATACTGCAGCAGAGTCCTTAAATACTGAAGCAGAGTCCTTTAATATAGCAGCAAATTCCTTAAATAATGCAGCAGAGTCCTTAAAAAATCCAACAAAGTCATTAAATAATGCAGCAGAGTCCTCTAATAATGCAGCAGAGTCCTCAAATGCTTCAGCAAAGTCATTAAATAATGCAGCATAGTCCTTAAATAATGCAAAGTCCTTAAATAAAGCAGCACAGTTCTTAAATAATGCAACAACGTCGGTAAATAATGCAGCAGAGTCCTTAAATAATGCAGCAAAGTCCTTAACTAATGCAGCAGAGTCCTTAAATAATGCAACAAAGTCCTTAAATAATGCAACAGAGTCCTTAAATACCGTAGCAAAGTGCTTAAATAATGCAGCAGAGTCCTTAAATAATGCAACAAAGTCCTTAAATAATGCAGCAGAGTCCTTAAATACTGAAGCAGAGTCCTTAAATATTGCAGCAAAGTCCTCTAATAATGCAGCAGAGTCCTTAAATAATGCAACAAAGTCCTTAAATAATGCAGCAGAGTCCTTAAATAATGCAACAAAGTCCTTAAATAATGCAGCAGAGTCCTTAAATACTGAAGCAGAGTCCTTAAATATTGCAGCAAAGTCCTTAAATAATGCAGCAGAGTCCTTAAATAATGCAACAAAGTCCTTAAATAATGCAGCAGAGTCCTTAAATAATGCAACAAAGTCCTTAAATAATGCAGCAGAGTCCTTAAATACTGAAGCAGAGTCCTTAAATATTGCAGCAAAGTCCTTCAATAATGCAGCAGAGTCCTTAGATAATGCAACAAAGTCCTTAAATAATGCAGCAGATTCCTTAAATAATGCAGCAAAGTCCTTAAATAATGCAGCAGAGTCCTTAAATAATGCAGCAGAGTCCTTAAATACCGCAGCAGAGTCCTTAAATACTGAAGCAGAGTCCTTTAATATAGCAGCAAATTCCTTAAATAACGCAGCAGAGTCCTTAAAAAATCCAACAAAGTCATTAAATAATGCAGCAAGTCCTTAAATAATGCAGCAGAGTCCTCTAACAATGCAGCAGAGTCCTCAAATGCTTCAGCAAAGTCATTAAATAATGCAGCATAGTCCTTAACTAATGCAGCAGAGTCCTTAAATAATGCAACAAAGTCCTTAAATAATGCAGCAGAATCCTTAAATAATGCAGTAAAGTCGTTAAATAATGCAGCAGAGTCCTTAAATAATGCAGCAAAGTCCTTAACTAATGCAGCAGAGTCCTTAAATATTGCAGCAAAGTCCTTAAATAATGCATTAGAGTCCTTAAATAATGCAACAAAGTCCTTAAATAATGCTGCAGAGTCCTTAAATAATGCAGAAAAGTCCTTAAATAATGCAGCAGAGTCCTTAAATAATGCAGCAGAGTCCTTAAATACCGCAGCAGAGTCCTTAAATACTGAAGCAGAGTCCTTTAATATAGCAGCAAATTCTTTAAATAATGCAGCAGAGTCCTTAAAAAAATCCAACAAAGTCATTAAATAATGCAGCAGAGTCCTCTAATAATGCAGCAGAGTCCTCAAATGCTTCAGCAAAGTCATTAAATAATGCAGCATAGTCCTTAAATAATGCAGCAAAGTCCTTAAATAATGCAGCACAGTTCTTAAATAATGCAACAACGTAGTTAAATAATGCAGCAGAGTCCTTAAATAATGCAGCAAAGTCCTTAACTAATGCAGCAGAGTCCTTAAATAATGCAACAAAGTCCTTAAATAATGCAACAGAGTCCTTAAATACCGCAGCAAAGTGATTAAATAATGCAGCAGAGTCCTCAAATGCTTCAGCAGAGTCCTTAAATAATGCAGCAGAGTCCTTAAATAATGCAGCAAAGTCCTTAAATAATGCAGCAGAGTCCTTAAATAATGCAACAAAGTCCTTAAATAATGCAGCAGAGTCCTTAAATACTGAAGCAGAGTCCTTAAATATTGCAGCAAAGTCCTTAAATAATGCAGCAGAGTCCATAAATAATGCAGCAAAGTCCTTAAATAATGCAGCAGAGTCCTTAAATAATGCAACAAAGTCCTTAAATAATGCAGCAGAGTCCTTAAATATAGAAGCAGAGTCCTTAAATATTGCAGCAAAGTCCTTCAATAATGCAGCAGAGTCCTTAGATAATGCAACAAAGTCCTTAAATAATGCAGCAGATTCCTTAAATAATGCAGCAAAGTCCTTAAATAATGCAGCAGAGTCCTTAAATAATGCAGCAGAGTCCTTAAATACCGCAGCAGAGTCCATAAATACTGAAGCAGAGTCCTTTAATATAGCAGCAAATTCCTTAAATAATGCAGCAGAGTCCTTAAAAAATCCAACAAAGTCATTAAATAATGCAGCAAGTCCTTAAATAATGCAGCAGAGTCCTCTAATAATGCAGCAGAGTCCTCAAATGCTTCAGCAAAGTCATTAAATAATGCAGCATAGTCCTTAAATAATGGAGCAAAGTCCTTAAATAATGCAGCACAGTTCTTAAATAATGCAACAACGTCGTTAAATAATGCAGCAGAGTCCTTAAATAATGCAGCAAATTCCTTAACTAATGCAGCAGAGTCCTTAAATAATGCAACAAAGTCCTTAAATAATGCAGCAGAGTCCTTAAATAATGCAGTAAAGTCCTTAAATAATGCAGCAGAGTCCTTAAATAATGCAACAACGTCCTTAAATAATGCAGCAGAGTCCTTAAATACTGAAGCAGAGTCCTTAAATATTGCAGCAAAGTCCTTAAATAATGCAGCAGAGTCCTTAAATAATGCAACAAATTCCTTAAATAATGCAGCAAAGTCCTTAAATAATGCAGCAGAGTCCTTAAATAATGCAGCAGAGTCCTTAAATACCGCAGCAGAGTCCTTAAATACTGAAGCAGAGTCCTTTAATATAGCAGCAAATTCCTTAAATAATGCAGCAGAGTCCTTAAAAAATCCAACAAAGTTATTAAATAATGCAGCAGAGTCCTCTAATAATGCAGCAGAGTCCTCAAATGCTTCAGCAAAGTCATTAAATAATGCAGCAGAGCCCTCAAATGCTTAAGCAGAGTCCTTAAATACTGAAGCAGAGTCCTTAAACATTGCAGCAAAGTCCTTAAATAATGCAGCAGAGTCCTTAAATAATGCAGCAAAGTCCTTCAATAATGCAGCAGAGTCCTTAGATAATGCAACAAAGTCCTTAAATAATGCAGCAGATTCCTTAAATAATGCAGCAAAGTCCTTAAATAATGCAGCAGAGTCCTAAAATAATGCAGCAGGGTCCTTAAATACCGCAGCAGAGTCCTTAAATACTGAAGCAGAGTCCTTTAATATAGCAGCAAATTCCTTAAATAATGCAGCAGAGTCCTTAAGAAATCCAACAAAGTCATTAAATAATGCAGCAAGTCCTTAAATAATGCAGCAGAGTCCTCTAATAATGCAGCAGAGTCCTCAAATGCTTCAGCAAAGTCATTAAATAATGCAGCGTAATCCTTAAATAATGCAGCAAAGTCCTTAAATAATGCAGCACAGTTCTTAAATAATGCAACAACGTCGTTAAATAATGCAGCAGAGTCCTTAAATAATGCAGCAAACTCCTTAACTAATGCAGCAGAGTCCTTAAATAATGCAACAAAGTACTTAAATAATGCAACAGAGTCCTTAAATACCACCGCAAAGTGCTTAAATAATGCAGCAGAGTCCTCAAATGCTTCAGCAGAGTCCTTAAATAATGCAGCAGTGTCCTTAAATAATGCAGCAAAGTCCTTAAATAATGCAGCAGAGTCCTTAAATAATGCAACAAAGTCCTTAAATAATGCAGCAGAGTCCTTAAATACTGAAGCAGAGTCCTTAAATATTGCTGCAAAGTCCTTAAATAATGCAGCAGTCATTAAATAATGCAACAATGTCCTTAAATAATGCAGCAGAGTCCTTAAAAAATCCAACAAAGTCATTAAATAATGCAGCAAGTCCTTAAATAATGCAGCAGATTCCTCTAATAATGCAGCAGAGTCCTCAAATGCTTCAGCAAATTCATTAAATAATGCAGCATATTCCTTAAATAATGCAGCAAAGTCCTTAAATAATGCAGAACAGTTCTTAAATAATGCAACAACGTCGTTAAATAATGCAGCAGAGTCCTTAAATAATGCAGCAAAGTCCTTAACTAATGCAGCAGAGTCCTTAAATAATGCAACAAAGTCCTTAAATAATGCAACAGAGTCCTTAAATACCGCAGCAAAGGGCTTAAATAATGCAGCAGAGTCCTCAAATGCTTCAGCAGAGTCCTTAAATAATGTAGCATTGTCCTTAAATAATGCAGCAAAGTCCTTAAATAATGCAGCAGAGTCCTTAAATAATGCAACAAAGTCCTTAAATAATGCAGCAGAGTCCTTAAATACTGAAGCAGAGTCCTTAAATATTGCTGCAAAGTCCTTAAATAATGCAGCAGAGTCATTAAATAATGCAACAAAGTCCTTAAATAATGCAGCAGAGTCCTTAAATAATGCAACAAAGTCCTTAAATAATGCAGCAGAGTACTTAAATAATGCAACAAAGTCCTTAAATAATGCAGCAAAGTCCTTAAATAATGCAGCAGAGTCCTTAAATAATGCAACAAAGTCCTTAAATACTGCAGCAGAGTCCTTAAATACTGAAGCAGAGTCCTTTAATATAGCAGCAAATTCCTTAAATAATGCAGCAGAGTCCTTAAAAAATCCAACAAAGTCATTAAATAATGCAGCAGAGTCCTCTAATAATGCAGCAGAGTCCTCAAATGCTTCAGCAAAGTCATTAAATAATGCAGCATAGTCCTTAAATAATGCAAAGTCCTTAAATAAAGCAGCACAGTTCTTAAATAATGCAACAACGTCGGTAAATAATGCAGCAGAGTCCTTAAATAATGCAGCAAAGTCCTTAACTAATGCAGCAGAGTCCTTAAATAATGCAACAAAGTCCTTAAATAATGCAACAGAGTCCTTAAATACCGTAGCAAAGTGCTTAAATAATGCAGCAGAGTCCTTAAATAATGCAACAAAGTCCTTAAATAATGCAGCAGAGTCCTTAAATACTGAAGCAGAGTCCTTAAATATTGCAGCAAAGTCCTCTAATAATGCAGCAGAGTCCTTAAATAATGCAACAAAGTCCTTAAATAATGCAGCAGAGTCCTTAAATAATGCAACAAAGTCCTTAAATAATGCAGCAGAGTCCTTAAATACTGAAGCAGAGTCCTTAAATATTGCAGCAAAGTCCTTAAATAATGCAGCAGAGTCCTTAAATAATGCAACAAAGTCCTTAAATAATGCAGCAGAGTCCTTAAATAATGCAACAAAGTCCTTAAATAATGCAGCAGAGTCCTTAAATACTGAAGCAGAGTCCTTAAATATTGCAGCAAAGTCCTTCAATAATGCAGCAGAGTCCTTAGATAATGCAACAAAGTCCTTAAATAATGCAGCAGATTCCTTAAATAATGCAGCAAAGTCCTTAAATAATGCAGCAGAGTCCTTAAATAATGCAGCAGAGTCCTTAAATACCGCAGCAGAGTCCTTAAATACTGAAGCAGAGTCCTTTAATATAGCAGCAAATTCCTTAAATAACGCAGCAGAGTCCTTAAAAAATCCAACAAAGTCATTAAATAATGCAGCAAGTCCTTAAATAATGCAGCAGAGTCCTCTAATAATGCAGCAGAGTCCTCAAATGCTTCAGCAAAGTCATTAAATAATGCAGCATAGTCCTTAACTAATGCAGCAGAGTCCTTAAATAATGCAACAAAGTCCTTAAATAATGCAGCAGAATCCTTAAATAATGCAGTAAAGTCGTTAAATAATGCAGCAGAGTCCTTAAATAATGCAGCAAAGTCCTTAACTAATGCAGCAGAGTCCTTAAATATTGCAGCAAAGTCCTTAAATAATGCATTAGAGTCCTTAAATAATGCAACAAAGTCCTTAAATAATGCAGCAGAGTCCTTAAATAATGCAGAAAAGTCCTTAAATAATGCAGCAGAGTCCTTAAATAATGCAGCAGAGTCCTTAAATACCGCAGCAGAGTCCTTAAATACTGAAGCAGAGTCCTTTAATATAGCAGCAAATTCTTTAAATAATGCAGCAGAGTCCTTAAAAAAATCCAACAAAGTCATTAAATAATGCAGCAGAGTCCTCTAATAATGCAGCAGAGTCCTCAAATGCTTCAGCAAAGTCATTAAATAATGCAGCATAGTCCTTAAATAATGCAGCAAAGTCCTTAAATAATGCAGCACAGTTCTTAAATAATGCAACAACGTCGTTAAATAATGCAGCAGAGTCCTTAAATAATGCAGCAAAGTCCTTAACTAATGCAGCAGAGTCCTTAAATAATGCAACAAAGTCCTTAAATAATGCAACAGAGTCCTTAAATACCGCAGCAAAGTGATTAAATAATGCAGCAGAGTCCTCAAATGCTTCAGCAGAGTCCTTAAATAATGCAGCAGAGTCCTTAAATAATGCAGCAAAGTCCTTAAATAATGCAGCAGAGTCCTTAAATAATGCAACAAAGTCCTTAAATAATGCAGCAGAGTCCTTAAATACTGAAGCAGAGTCCTTAAATATTG
The DNA here is from genome assembly GCF_046119375.1 of Phyllobates terribilis. Classification (NCBI taxonomy): domain Eukaryota; kingdom Metazoa; phylum Chordata; class Amphibia; order Anura; family Dendrobatidae; genus Phyllobates; species Phyllobates terribilis. Next base: position 2,766,504 of record NW_027362840.1, on the reverse strand, counting down.
CAGCAAAGTCCTTAAATAATGCAGCAGAGTCCATAAATAATGCAGCAAAGTCCTTAAATAATGCAGCAGAGTCCTTAAATAATGCAACAAAGTCCTTAAATAATGCAGCAGAGTCCTTAAATATAGAAGCAGAGTCCTTAAATATTGCAGCAAAGTCCTTCAATAATGCAGCAGAGTCCTTAGATAATGCAACAAAGTCCTTAAATAATGCAGCAGATTCCTTAAATAATGCAGCAAAGTCCTTAAATAATGCAGCAGAGTCCTTAAATACCGCAGCAGAGTCCATAAATACTGAAGCAGAGTCCTTTAATATAGCAGCAAATTCCTTAAATAATGCAGCAGAGTCCTTAAAAAATCCAACAAAGTCATTAAATAATGCAGCAAGTCCTTAAATAATGCAGCAGAGTCCTCTAATAATGCAGCAGAGTCCTCAAATGCTTCAGCAAAGTCATTAAATAATGCAGCATAGTCCTTAAATAATGGAGCAAAGTCCTTAAATAATGCAGCACAGTTCTTAAATAATGCAACAACGTGGTTAAATAATGCAGCAGAGTCCTTAAATAATGCAGCAAAGTCCTTAAATAATGCAGCAGAGTCCTTAAATAATGCAACAAAGTCCTTAAATAATGCAGCAGAGTCCTTAAATAATGCAGTAAAGTCCTTAAATAATGCAGCAGAGTCCTTAAATAATGCAACAACGTCCTTAAATAATGCAGCAGAGTCCTTAAATACTGAAGCAGAGTCCTTAAATATTGCAGCAAAGTCCTTAAATAATGCAGCAGAGTCCTTAAATAATGCAACAAATTCCTTAAATAATGCAGCAAAGTCCTTAAATAATGCAGCAGAGTCCTTAAATAATGCAGCAGAGTCCTTAAATACCTCAGCAGAGTCCTTAAATACTGAAGCAGAGTCCTTTAATATAGCAGCAAATTCCTTAAATAATGCAGCAGAGTCCTTAAAAAATCCAACAAAGTCATTAAATAATGCAGCAGAGTCCTCTAATAATGCAGCAGAGTCCTCAAATGCTTCAGCAAAGTCATTAAATAATGCAGCAGAGTCCTCAAATGCTTAAGCAGAGTCCTTAAATACTGAAGCAGAGTCCTTAAACATTGCAGCAAAGTCCTTAAATAATGCAGCAGAGTCCTTAAATAATGCAGCAAAGTCCTTCAATAATGCAGCAGAGTCCTTAGATAATGCAACAAAGTCCTTAAATAATGCAGCAGATTCCTTAAATAATGCAGCAAAGTCCTTAAATAATGCAGCAGAGTCCTAAAATAATGCAGCAGGGTCCTTAAATACCGCAGCAGAGTCCTTAAATACTGAAGCAGAGTCCTTTAATATAGCAGCAAATTCCTTAAATAATGCAGCAGAGTCCTTAAGAAATCCAACAAAGTCATTAAATAATGCAGCAAGTCCTTAAATAATGCAGCAGAGTCCTCTAATAATGCAGCAGAGTCCTCAAATGCTTCAGCAAAGTCATTAAATAATGCAGCATAATCCTTAAATAATGCAGCAAAGTCCTTAAATAATGCAGCACAGTTCTTAAATAATGCAACAACGTCGTTAAATAATGCAGCAGAGTCCTTAAATAATGCAGCAAACTCCTTAACTAATGCAGCAGAGTCCTTAAATAATGCAACAAAGTACTTAAATAATGCAACAGAGTCCTTAGATACCGCCGCAAAGTGCTTAAATAATGCAGCAGAGTCCTCAAATGCTTCAGCAGAGTCCTTAAATAATGCAGCAGTGTCCTTAAATAATGCAGCAAAGTCCTTAAATAATGCAGCAGAGTCCTTAAATAATGCAACAAAGTCCTTAAATAATGCAGCAGAGTCCTTAAATACTGAAGCAGAGTCCTTAAATATTGCTGCAAAGTCCTTAAATAATGCAGCAGTCATTAAATAATGCAACAATGTCCTTAAATAATGCAGCAGAGTCCTTAAAAAATCCAACAAAGTCATTAAATAATGCAGCAAGTCCTTAAATAATGCAGCAGATTCCTCTAATAATGCAGCAGAGTCCTCAAATGCTTCAGCAAATTCATTAAATAATGCAGCATATTCCTTAAATAATGCAGCAAAGTCCTTAAATAATGCAGAACAGTTCTTAAATAATGCAACAACGTCGTTAAATAATGCAGCAGAGTCCTTAAATAATGCAGCAAAGTCCTTAACTAATGCAGCAGAGTCCTTAAATAATGCAACAAAGTCCTTAAATAATGCAACAGAGTCCTTAAATACCGCAGCAAAGGGCTTAAATAATGCAGCAGAGTCCTCAAATGCTTCAGCAGAGTCCTTAAATAATGTAGCATTGTCCTTAAATAATGCAGCAAAGTCCTTAAATAATGCAGCAGAGTCCTTAAATAATGCAACAAAGTCCTTAAATAATGCAGCAGAGTCCTTAAATACTGAAGCAGAGTCCTTAAATATTGCTGCAAAGTCCTTAAATAATGCAGCAGAGTCATTAAATAATGCAACAAAGTCCTTAAATAATGCAGCAGAGTCCTTAAATAATGCAACAAAGTCCTTAAATAATGCAGCAGAGTACTTAAATAATGCAACAAAGTCCTTAAATAATGCAGCAAAGTCCTTAAATAATGCAGCAGAGTCCTTAAATAATGCAACAAAGTCCTTAAATACTGCAGCAGAGTCCTTAAATACTGAAGCAGAGTCCTTTAATATAGCAGCAAATTCCTTAAATAATGCAGCAGAGTCCTTAAAAAATCCAACAAAGTCATTAAATAATGCAGCAGAGTCCTCTAATAATGCAGCAGAGTCCTCAAATGCTTCAGCAAAGTCATTAAATAATGCAGCATAGTCCTTAAATAATGCAAAGTCCTTAAATAAAGCAGCACAGTTCTTAAATAATGCAACAACGTCGGTAAATAATGCAGCAGAGTCCTTAAATAATGCAGCAAAGTCCTTAACTAATGCAGCAGAGTCCTTAAATAATGCAACAAAGTCCTTAAATAATGCAACAGAGTCCTTAAATACCGTAGCAAAGTGCTTAAATAATGCAGCAGAGTCCTTAAATAATGCAACAAAGTCCTTAAATAATGCAGCAGAGTCCTTAAATACTGAAGCAGAGTCCTTAAATATTGCAGCAAAGTCCTCTAATAATGCAGCAGAGTCCTTAAATAATGCAACAAAGTCCTTAAATAATGCAGCAGAGTCCTTAAATAATGCAACAAAGTCCTTAAATAATGCAGCAGAGTCCTTAAATACTGAAGCAGAGTCCTTAAATATTGCAGCAAAGTCCTTAAATAATGCAGCAGAGTCCTTAAATAATGCAACAAAGTCCTTAAATAATGCAGCAGAGTCCTTAAATAATGCAACAAAGTCCTTAAATAATGCAGCAGAGTCCTTAAATACTGAAGCAGAGTCCTTAAATATTGCAGCAAAGTCCTTCAATAATGCAGCAGAGTCCTTAGATAATGCAACAAAGTCCTTAAATAATGCAGCAGATTCCTTAAATAATGCAGCAAAGTCCTTAAATAATGCAGCAGAGTCCTTAAATAATGCAGCAGAGTCCTTAAATACCGCAGCAGAGTCCTTAAATACTGAAGCAGAGTCCTTTAATATAGCAGCAAATTCCTTAAATAACGCAGCAGAGTCCTTAAAAAATCCAACAAAGTCATTAAATAATGCAGCAAGTCCTTAAATAATGCAGCAGAGTCCTCTAACAATGCAGCAGAGTCCTCAAATGCTTCAGCAAAGTCATTAAATAATGCAGCATAGTCCTTAACTAATGCAGCAGAGTCCTTAAATAATGCAACAAAGTCCTTAAATAATGCAGCAGAATCCTTAAATAATGCAGTAAAGTCGTTAAATAATGCAGCAGAGTCCTTAAATAATGCAGCAAAGTCCTTAACTAATGCAGCAGAGTCCTTAAATATTGCAGCAAAGTCCTTAAATAATGCATTAGAGTCCTTAAATAATGCAACAAAGTCCTTAAATAATGCTGCAGAGTCCTTAAATAATGCAGAAAAGTCCTTAAATAATGCAGCAGAGTCCTTAAATAATGCAGCAGAGTCCTTAAATACCGCAGCAGAGTCCTTAAATACTGAAGCAGAGTCCTTTAATATAGCAGCAAATTCTTTAAATAATGCAGCAGAGTCCTTAAAAAAATCCAACAAAGTCATTAAATAATGCAGCAGAGTCCTCTAATAATGCAGCAGAGTCCTCAAATGCTTCAGCAAAGTCATTAAATAATGCAGCATAGTCCTTAAATAATGCAGCAAAGTCCTTAAATAATGCAGCACAGTTCTTAAATAATGCAACAACGTAGTTAAATAATGCAGCAGAGTCCTTAAATAATGCAGCAAAGTCCTTAACTAATGCAGCAGAGTCCTTAAATAATGCAACAAAGTCCTTAAATAATGCAACAGAGTCCTTAAATACCGCAGCAAAGTGATTAAATAATGCAGCAGAGTCCTCAAATGCTTCAGCAGAGTCCTTAAATAATGCAGCAGAGTCCTTAAATAATGCAGCAAAGTCCTTAAATAATGCAGCAGAGTCCTTAAATAATGCAACAAAGTCCTTAAATAATGCAGCAGAGTCCTTAAATACTGAAGCAGAGTCCTTAAATATTGCAGCAAAGTCCTTAAATAATGCAGCAGAGTCCATAAATAATGCAGCAAAGTCCTTAAATAATGCAGCAGAGTCCTTAAATAATGCAACAAAGTCCTTAAATAATGCAGCAGAGTCCTTAAATATAGAAGCAGAGTCCTTAAATATTGCAGCAAAGTCCTTCAATAATGCAGCAGAGTCCTTAGATAATGCAACAAAGTCCTTAAATAATGCAGCAGATTCCTTAAATAATGCAGCAAAGTCCTTAAATAATGCAGCAGAGTCCTTAAATAATGCAGCAGAGTCCTTAAATACCGCAGCAGAGTCCATAAATACTGAAGCAGAGTCCTTTAATATAGCAGCAAATTCCTTAAATAATGCAGCAGAGTCCTTAAAAAATCCAACAAAGTCATTAAATAATGCAGCAAGTCCTTAAATAATGCAGCAGAGTCCTCTAATAATGCAGCAGAGTCCTCAAATGCTTCAGCAAAGTCATTAAATAATGCAGCATAGTCCTTAAATAATGGAGCAAAGTCCTTAAATAATGCAGCACAGTTCTTAAATAATGCAACAACGTCGTTAAATAATGCAGCAGAGTCCTTAAATAATGCAGCAAATTCCTTAACTAATGCAGCAGAGTCCTTAAATAATGCAACAAAGTCCTTAAATAATGCAGCAGAGTCCTTAAATAATGCAGTAAAGTCCTTAAATAATGCAGCAGAGTCCTTAAATAATGCAACAACGTCCTTAAATAATGCAGCAGAGTCCTTAAATACTGAAGCAGAGTCCTTAAATATTGCAGCAAAGTCCTTAAATAATGCAGCAGAGTCCTTAAATAATGCAACAAATTCCTTAAATAATGCAGCAAAGTCCTTAAATAATGCAGCAGAGTCCTTAAATAATGCAGCAGAGTCCTTAAATACCGCAGCAGAGTCCTTAAATACTGAAGCAGAGTCCTTTAATATAGCAGCAAATTCCTTAAATAATGCAGCAGAGTCCTTAAAAAATCCAACAAAGTTATTAAATAATGCAGCAGAGTCCTCTAATAATGCAGCAGAGTCCTCAAATGCTTCAGCAAAGTCATTAAATAATGCAGCAGAGTCCTCAAATGCTTAAGCAGAGTCCTTAAATACTGAAGCAGAGTCCTTAAACATTGCAGCAAAGTCCTTAAATAATGCAGCAGAGTCCTTAAATAATGCAGCAAAGTCCTTCAATAATGCAGCAGAGTCCTTAGATAATGCAACAAAGTCCTTAAATAATGCAGCAGATTCCTTAAATAATGCAGCAAAGTCCTTAAATAATGCAGCAGAGTCCTAAAATAATGCAGCAGGGTCCTTAAATACCGCAGCAGAGTCCTTAAATACTGAAGCAGAGTCCTTTAATATAGCAGCAAATTCCTTAAATAATGCAGCAGAGTCCTTAAGAAATCCAACAAAGTCATTAAATAATGCAGCAAGTCCTTAAATAATGCAGCAGAGTCCTCTAATAATGCAGCAGAGTCCTCAAATGCTTCAGCAAAGTCATTAAATAATGCAGCATAATCCTTAAATAATGCAGCAAAGTCCTTAAATAATGCAGCACAGTTCTTAAATAATGCAACAACGTCGTTAAATAATGCAGCAGAGTCCTTAAATAATGCAGCAAACTCCTTAACTAATGCAGCAGAGTCCTTAAATAATGCAACAAAGTACTTAAATAATGCAACAGAGTCCTTAAATACCACCGCAAAGTGCTTAAATAATGCAGCAGAGTCCTCAAATGCTTCAGCAGAGTCCTTAAATAATGCAGCAGTGTCCTTAAATAATGCAGCAAAGTCCTTAAATAATGCAGCAGAGTCCTTAAATAATGCAACAAAGTCCTTAAATAATGCAGCAGAGTCCTTAAATACTGAAGCAGAGTCCTTAAATATTGCTGCAAAGTCCTTAAATAATGCAGCAGTCATTAAATAATGCAACAATGTCCTTAAATAATGCAGCAGAGTCCTTAAAAAATCCAACAAAGTCATTAAATAATGCAGCAAGTCCTTAAATAATGCAGCAGATTCCTCTAATAATGCAGCAGAGTCCTCAAATGCTTCAGCAAATTCATTAAATAATGCAGCATATTCCTTAAATAATGCAGCAAAGTCCTTAAATAATGCAGAACAGTTCTTAAATAATGCAACAACGTCGTTAAATAATGCAGCAGAGTCCTTAAATAATGCAGCAAAGTCCTTAACTAATGCAGCAGAGTCCTTAAATAATGCAACAAAGTCCTTAAATAATGCAACAGAGTCCTTAAATACCGCAGCAAAGGGCTTAAATAATGCAGCAGAGTCCTCAAATGCTTCAGCAGAGTCCTTAAATAATGTAGCATTGTCCTTAAATAATGCAGCAAAGTCCTTAAATAATGCAGCAGAGTCCTTAAATAATGCAACAAAGTCCTTAAATAATGCAGCAGAGTCCTTAAATACTGAAGCAGAGTCCTTAAATATTGCTGCAAAGTCCTTAAATAATGCAGCAGAGTCATTAAATAATGCAACAAAGTCCTTAAATAATGCAGCAGAGTCCTTAAATAATGCAACAAAGTCCTTAAATAATGCAGCAGAGTACTTAAATAATGCAACAAAGTCCTTAAATAATGCAGCAAAGTCCTTAAATAATGCAGCAGAGTCCTTAAATAATGCAACAAAGTCCTTAAATACTGCAGCAGAGTCCTTAAATACTGAAGCAGAGTCCTTTAATATAGCAGCAAATTCCTTAAATAATGCAGCAGAGTCCTTAAAAAATCCAACAAAGTCATTAAATAATGCAGCAGAGTCCTCTAATAATGCAGCAGAGTCCTCAAATGCTTCAGCAAAGTCATTAAATAATGCAGCATAGTCCTTAAATAATGCAAAGTCCTTAAATAAAGCAGCACAGTTCTTAAATAATGCAACAACGTCGGTAAATAATGCAGCAGAGTCCTTAAATAATGCAGCAAAGTCCTTAACTAATGCAGCAGAGTCCTTAAATAATGCAACAAAGTCCTTAAATAATGCAACAGAGTCCTTAAATACCGTAGCAAAGTGCTTAAATAATGCAGCAGAGTCCTTAAATAATGCAACAAAGTCCTTAAATAATGCAGCAGAGTCCTTAAATACTGAAGCAGAGTCCTTAAATATTGCAGCAAAGTCCTCTAATAATGCAGCAGAGTCCTTAAATAATGCAACAAAGTCCTTAAATAATGCAGCAGAGTCCTTAAATAATGCAACAAAGTCCTTAAATAATGCAGCAGAGTCCTTAAATACTGAAGCAGAGTCCTTAAATATTGCAGCAAAGTCCTTAAATAATGCAGCAGAGTCCTTAAATAATGCAACAAAGTCCTTAAATAATGCAGCAGAGTCCTTAAATAATGCAACAAAGTCCTTAAATAATGCAGCAGAGTCCTTAAATACTGAAGCAGAGTCCTTAAATATTGCAGCAAAGTCCTTCAATAATGCAGCAGAGTCCTTAGATAATGCAACAAAGTCCTTAAATAATGCAGCAGATTCCTTAAATAATGCAGCAAAGTCCTTAAATAATGCAGCAGAGTCCTTAAATAATGCAGCAGAGTCCTTAAATACCGCAGCAGAGTCCTTAAATACTGAAGCAGAGTCCTTTAATATAGCAGCAAATTCCTTAAATAACGCAGCAGAGTCCTTAAAAAATCCAACAAAGTCATTAAATAATGCAGCAAGTCCTTAAATAATGCAGCAGAGTCCTCTAATAATGCAGCAGAGTCCTCAAATGCTTCAGCAAAGTCATTAAATAATGCAGCATAGTCCTTAACTAATGCAGCAGAGTCCTTAAATAATGCAACAAAGTCCTTAAATAATGCAGCAGAATCCTTAAATAATGCAGTAAAGTCGTTAAATAATGCAGCAGAGTCCTTAAATAATGCAGCAAAGTCCTTAACTAATGCAGCAGAGTCCTTAAATATTGCAGCAAAGTCCTTAAATAATGCATTAGAGTCCTTAAATAATGCAACAAAGTCCTTAAATAATGCAGCAGAGTCCTTAAATAATGCAGAAAAGTCCTTAAATAATGCAGCAGAGTCCTTAAATAATGCAGCAGAGTCCTTAAATACCGCAGCAGAGTCCTTAAATACTGAAGCAGAGTCCTTTAATATAGCAGCAAATTCTTTAAATAATGCAGCAGAGTCCTTAAAAAAATCCAACAAAGTCATTAAATAATGCAGCAGAGTCCTCTAATAATGCAGCAGAGTCCTCAAATGCTTCAGCAAAGTCATTAAATAATGCAGCATAGTCCTTAAATAATGCAGCAAAGTCCTTAAATAATGCAGCACAGTTCTTAAATAATGCAACAACGTCGTTAAATAATGCAGCAGAGTCCTTAAATAATGCAGCAAAGTCCTTAACTAATGCCGCAGAGTCCTTAAATAATGCAACAAAGTCCTTAAATAATGCAACAGAGTCCTTAAATACCGCAGCAAAGTGATTAAATAATGCAGCAGAGTCCTCAAATGCTTCAGCAGAGTCCTTAAATAATGCAGCAGAGTCCTTAAATAATGCAGCAAAGTCCTTAAATAATGCAGCAGAGTCCTTAAATAATGCAACAAAGTCCTTAAATAATGCAGCAGAGTCCTTAAATACTGAAGCAGAGTCCTTAAATATTGCAGCAAAGTCCTTAAATAATGCAGCAGAGTCCATAAATAATGCAGCAAAGTCCTTAAATAATGCAGCAGAGTCCTTAAATAATGCAACAAAGTCCTTAAATAATGCAGCAGAGTCCTTAAATATAGAAGCAGAGTCCTTAAATATTGCAGCAAAGTCCTTCAATAATGCAGCAGAGTCCTTAGATAATGCAACAAAGTCCTTAAATAATGCAGCAGATTCCTTAAATAATGCAGCAAAGTCCTTAAATAATGCAGCAGAGTCCTTAAATAATGCAGCAGAGTCCTTAAATACCGCAGCAGAGTCCATAAATACTGAAGCAGAGTCCTTTAATATAGCAGCAAATTCCTTAAATAATGCAGCAGAGTCCTTAAAAAATCCAACAAAGTCATTAAATAATGCAGCAAGTCCTTAAATAATGCAGCAGAGTCCTCTAATAATGCAGCAGAGTCCTCAAATGCTTCAGCAAAGTCATTAAATAATGCAGCATAGTCCTTAAATAATGGAGCAAAGTCCTTAAATAATGCAGCACAGTTCTTAAATAATGCAACAACGTCGTTAAATAATGCAGCAGAGTCCTTAAATAATGCAGCAAATTCCTTAACTAATGCAGCAGAGTCCTTAAATAATGCAACAAAGTCCTTAAATAATGCAGCAGAGTCCTTAAATAATGCAGTAAAGTCCTTAAATAATGCAGCAGAGTCCTTAAATAATGCAACAACGTCCTTAAATAATGCAGCAGAGTCCTTAAATACTGAAGCAGAGTCCTTAAATATTGCAGCAAAGTCCTTAAATAATGCAGCAGAGTCCTTAAATAATGCAACAAATTCCTTAAATAATGCAGCAAAGTCCTTAAATAATGCAGCAGAGTCCTTAAATAATGCAGCAGAGTCCTTAAATACCGCAGCAGAGTCCTTAAATACTGAAGCAGAGTCCTTTAATATAGCAGCAAATTCCTTAAATAATGCAGCAGAGTCCTTAAAAAATCCAACAAAGTTATTAAATAATGCAGCAGAGTCCTCTAATAATGCAGCAGAGTCCTCAAATGCTTCAGCAAAGTCATTAAATAATGCAGCAGAGTCCTCAAATGCTTAAGCAGAGTCCTTAAATACTGAAGCAGAGTCCTTAAACATTGCAGCAAAGTCCTTAAATAATGCAGCAGAGTCCTTAAATAATGCAGCAAAGTCCTTCAATAATGCAGCAGAGTCCTTAGATAATGCAACAAAGTCCTTAAATAATGCAGCAGATTCCTTAAATAATGCAGCAAAGTCCTTAAATAATGCAGCAGAGTCCTAAAATAATGCAGCAGGGTCCTTAAATACCGCAGCAGAGTCCTTAAATACTGAAGCAGAGTCCTTTAATATAGCAGCAAATTCCTTAAATAATGCAGCAGAGTCCTTAAGAAATCCAACAAAGTCATTAAATAATGCAGCAAGTCCTTAAATAATGCAGCAGAGTCCTCTAATAATGCAGCAGAGTCCTCAAATGCTTCAGCAAAGTCATTAAATAATGCAGCATAATCCTTAAATAATGCAGCAAAGTCCTTAAATAATGCAGCACAGTTCTTAAATAATGCAACAACGTCGTTAAATAATGCAGCAGAGTCCTTAAATAATGCAGCAAACTCCTTAACTAATGCAGCAGAGTCCTTAAATAATGCAACAAAGTACTTAAATAATGCAACAGAGTCCTTAAATACCACCGCAAAGTGCTTAAATAATGCAGCAGAGTCCTCAAATGCTTCAGCAGAGTCCTTAAATAATGCAGCAGTGTCCTTAAATAATGCAGCAAAGTCCTTAAATAATGCAGCAGAGTCCTTAAATAATGCAACAAAGTCCTTAAATAATGCAGCAGAGTCCTTAAATACTGAAGCAGAGTCCTTAAATATTGCTGCAAAGTCCTTAAATAATGCAGCAGTCATTAAATAATGCAACAATGTCCTTAAATAATGCAGCAGAGTCCTTAAAAAATCCAACAAAGTCATTAAATAATGCAGCAAGTCCTTAAATAATGCAGCAGATTCCTCTAATAATGCAGCAGAGTCCTCAAATGCTTCAGCAAATTCATTAAATAATGCAGCATATTCCTTAAATAATGCAGCAAAGTCCTTAAATAATGCAGAACAGTTCTTAAATAATGCAACAACGTCGTTAAATAATGCAGCAGAGTCCTTAAATAATGCAGCAAAGTCCTTAACTAATGCAGCAGAGTCCTTAAATAATGCAACAAAGTCCTTAAATAATGCAACAGAGTCCTTAAATACCGCAGCAAAGGGCTTAAATAATGCAGCAGAGTCCTCAAATGCTTCAGCAGAGTCCTTAAATAATGTAGCATTGTCCTTAAATAATGCAGCAAAGTCCTTAAATAATGCAGCAGAGTCCTTAAATAATGCAACAAAGTCCTTAAATAATGCAGCAGAGTCCTTAAATACTGAAGCAGAGTCCTTAAATATTGCTGCAAAGTCCTTAAATAATGCAGCAGAGTCATTAAATAATGCAACAAAGTCCTTAAATAATGCAGCAGAGTCCTTAAATAATGCAACAAAGTCCTTAAATAATGCAGCAGAGTACTTAAATAATGCAACAAAGTCCTTAAATAATGCAGCAAAGTCCTTAAATAATGCAGCAGAGTCCTTAAATAATGCAACAAAGTCCTTAAATACTGCAGCAGAGTCCTTAAATACTGAAGCAGAGTCCTTTAATATAGCAGCAAATTCCTTAAATAATGCAGCAGAGTCCTTAAAAAATCCAACAAAGTCATTAAATAATGCAGCAGAGTCCTCTAATAATGCAGCAGAGTCCTCAAATGCTTCAGCAAAGTCATTAAATAATGCAGCATAGTCCTTAAATAATGCAAAGTCCTTAAATAAAGCAGCACAGTTCTTAAATAATGCAACAACGTCGGTAAATAATGCAGCAGAGTCCTTAAATAATGCAGCAAAGTCCTTAACTAATGCAGCAGAGTCCTTAAATAATGCAACAAAGTCCTTAAATAATGCAACAGAGTCCTTAAATACCGTAGCAAAGTGCTTAAATAATGCAGCAGAGTCCTTAAATAATGCAACAAAGTCCTTAAATAATGCAGCAGAGTCCTTAAATACTGAAGCAGAGTCCTTAAATATTGCAGCAAAGTCCTCTAATAATGCAGCAGAGTCCTTAAATAATGCAACAAAGTCCTTAAATAATGCAGCAGAGTCCTTAAATAATGCAACAAAGTCCTTAAATAATGCAGCAGAGTCCTTAAATACTGAAGCAGAGTCCTTAAATATTGCAGCAAAGTCCTTAAATAATGCAGCAGAGTCCTTAAATAATGCAACAAAGTCCTTAAATAATGCAGCAGAGTCCTTAAATAATGCAACAAAGTCCTTAAATAATGCAGCAGAGTCCTTAAATACTGAAGCAGAGTCCTTAAATATTGCAGCAAAGTCCTTCAATAATGCAGCAGAGTCCTTAGATAATGCAACAAAGTCCTTAAATAATGCAGCAGATTCCTTAAATAATGCAGCAAAGTCCTTAAATAATGCAGCAGAGTCCTTAAATAATGCAGCAGAGTCCTTAAATACCGCAGCAGAGTCCTTAAATACTGAAGCAGAGTCCTTTAATATAGCAGCAAATTCCTTAAATAACGCAGCAGAGTCCTTAAAAAATCCAACAAAGTCATTAAATAATGCAGCAAGTCCTTAAATAATGCAGCAGAGTCCTCTAACAATGCAGCAGAGTCCTCAAATGCTTCAGCAAAGTCATTAAATAATGCAGCATAGTCCTTAACTAATGCAGCAGAGTCCTTAAATAATGCAACAAAGTCCTTAAATAATGCAGCAGAATCCTTAAATAATGCAGTAAAGTCGTTAAATAATGCAGCAGAGTCCTTAAATAATGCAGCAAAGTCCTTAACTAATGCAGCAGAGTCCTTAAATATTGCAGCAAAGTCCTTAAATAATGCATTAGAGTCCTTAAATAATGCAACAAAGTCCTTAAATAATGCTGCAGAGTCCTTAAATAATGCAGAAAAGTCCTTAAATAATGCAGCAGAGTCCTTAAATAATGCAGCAGAGTCCTTAAATACCGCAGCAGAGTCCTTAAATACTGAAGCAGAGTCCTTTAATATAGCAGCAAATTCTTTAAATAATGCAGCAGAGTCCTTAAAAAAATCCAACAAAGTCATTAAATAATGCAGCAGAGTCCTCTAATAATGCAGCAGAGTCCTCAAATGCTTCAGCAAAGTCATTAAATAATGCAGCATAGTCCTTAAATAATGCAGCAAAGTCCTTAAATAATGCAGCACAGTTCTTAAATAATGCAACAACGTAGTTAAATAATGCAGCAGAGTCCTTAAATAATGCAGCAAAGTCCTTAACTAATGCAGCAGAGTCCTTAAATAATGCAACAAAGTCCTTAAATAATGCAACAGAGTCCTTAAATACCGCAGCAAAGTGATTAAATAATGCAGCAGAGTCCTCAAATGCTTCAGCAGAGTCCTTAAATAATGCAGCAGAGTCCTTAAATAATGCAGCAAAGTCCTTAAATAATGCAGCAGAGTCCTTAAATAATGCAACAAAGTCCTTAAATAATGCAGCAGAGTCCTTAAATACTGAAGCAGAGTCCTTAAATATTGCAGCAAAGTCCTTAAATAATGCAGCAGAGTCCATAAATAATGCAGCAAAGTCCTTAAATAATGCAGCAGAGTCCTTAAATAATGCAACAAAGTCCTTAAATAATGCAGCAGAGTCCTTAAATATAGAAGCAGAGTCCTTAAATATTGCAGCAAAGTCCTTCAATAATGCAGCAGAGTCCTTAGATAATGCAACAAAGTCCTTAAATAATGCAGCAGATTCCTTAAATAATGCAGCAAAGTCCTTAAATAATGCAGCAGAGTCCTTAAATAATGCAGCAGAGTCCTTAAATACCGCAGCAGAGTCCATAAATACTGAAGCAGAGTCCTTTAATATAGCAGCAAATTCCTTAAATAATGCAGCAGAGTCCTTAAAAAATCCAACAAAGTCATTAAATAATGCAGCAAGTCCTTAAATAATGCAGCAGAGTCCTCTAATAATGCAGCAGAGTCCTCAAATGCTTCAGCAAAGTCATTAAATAATGCAGCATAGTCCTTAAATAATGGAGCAAAGTCCTTAAATAATGCAGCACAGTTCTTAAATAATGCAACAACGTCGTTAAATAATGCAGCAGAGTCCTTAAATAATGCAGCAAATTCCTTAACTAATGCAGCAGAGTCCTTAAATAATGCAACAAAGTCCTTAAATAATGCAGCAGAGTCCTTAAATAATGCAGTAAAGTCCTTAAATAATGCAGCAGAGTCCTTAAATAATGCAACAACGTCCTTAAATAATGCAGCAGAGTCCTTAAATACTGAAGCAGAGTCCTTAAATATTGCAGCAAAGTCCTTAAATAATGCAGCAGAGTCCTTAAATAATGCAACAAATTCCTTAAATAATGCAGCAAAGTCCTTAAATAATGCAGCAGAGTCCTTAAATAATGCAGCAGAGTCCTTAAATACCGCAGCAGAGTCCTTAAATACTGAAGCAGAGTCCTTTAATATAGCAGCAAATTCCTTAAATAATGCAGCAGAGTCCTTAAAAAATCCAACAAAGTTATTAAATAATGCAGCAGAGTCCTCTAATAATGCAGCAGAGTCCTCAAATGCTTCAGCAAAGTCATTAAATAATGCAGCAGAGTCCTCAAATGCTTAAGCAGAGTCCTTAAATACTGAAGCAGAGTCCTTAAACATTGCAGCAAAGTCCTTAAATAATGCAGCAGAGTCCTTAAATAATGCAGCAAAGTCCTTCAATAATGCAGCAGAGTCCTTAGATAATGCAACAAAGTCCTTAAATAATGCAGCAGATTCCTTAAATAATGCAGCAAAGTCCTTAAATAATGCAGCAGAGTCCTAAAATAATGCAGCAGGGTCCTTAAATACCGCAGCAGAGTCCTTAAATACTGAAGCAGAGTCCTTTAATATAGCAGCAAATTCCTTAAATAATGCAGCAGAGTCCTTAAGAAATCCAACAAAGTCATTAAATAATGCAGCAAGTCCTTAAATAATGCAGCAGAGTCCTCTAATAATGCAGCAGAGTCCTCAAATGCTTCAGCAAAGTCATTAAATAATGCAGCATAATCCTTAAATAATGCAGCAAAGTCCTTAAATAATGCAGCACAGTTCTTAAATAATGCAACAACGTCGTTAAATAATGCAGCAGAGTCCTTAAATAATGCAGCAAACTCCTTAACTAATGCAGCAGAGTCCTTAAATAATGCAACAAAGTACTTAAATAATGCAACAGAGTCCTTAAATACCACCGCAAAGTGCTTAAATAATGCAGCAGAGTCCTCAAATGCTTCAGCAGAGTCCTTAAATAATGCAGCAGTGTCCTTAAATAATGCAGCAAAGTCCTTAAATAATGCAGCAGAGTCCTTAAATAATGCAACAAAGTCCTTAAATAATGCAGCAGAGTCCTTAAATACTGAAGCAGAGTCCTTAAATATTGCTGCAAAGTCCTTAAATAATGCAGCAGTCATTAAATAATGCAACAATGTCCTTAAATAATGCAGCAGAGTCCTTAAAAAATCCAACAAAGTCATTAAATAATGCAGCAAGTCCTTAAATAATGCAGCAGATTCCTCTAATAATGCAGCAGAGTCCTCAAATGCTTCAGCAAATTCATTAAATAATGCAGCATATTCCTTAAATAATGCAGCAAAGTCCTTAAATAATGCAGAACAGTTCTTAAATAATGCAACAACGTCGTTAAATAATGCAGCAGAGTCCTTAAATAATGCAGCAAAGTCCTTAACTAATGCAGCAGAGTCCTTAAATAATGCAACAAAGTCCTTAAATAATGCAACAGAGTCCTTAAATACCGCAGCAAAGGGCTTAAATAATGCAGCAGAGTCCTCAAATGCTTCAGCAGAGTCCTTAAATAATGTAGCATTGTCCTTAAATAATGCAGCAAAGTCCTTAAATAATGCAGCAGAGTCCTTAAATAATGCAACAAAGTCCTTAAATAATGCAGCAGAGTCCTTAAATACTGAAGCAGAGTCCTTAAATATTGCTGCAAAGTCCTTAAATAATGCAGCAGAGTCATTAAATAATGCAACAAAGTCCTTAAATAATGCAGCAGAGTCCTTAAATAATGCAACAAAGTCCTTAAATAATGCAGCAGAGTACTTAAATAATGCAACAAAGTCCTTAAATAATGCAGCAAAGTCCTTAAATAATGCAGCAGAGTCCTTAAATAATGCAACAAAGTCCTTAAATACTGCAGCAGAGTCCTTAAATACTGAAGCAGAGTCCTTTAATATAGCAGCAAATTCCTTAAATAATGCAGCAGAGTCCTTAAAAAATCCAACAAAGTCATTAAATAATGCAGCAGAGTCCTCTAATAATGCAGCAGAGTCCTCAAATGCTTCAGCAAAGTCATTAAATAATGCAGCATAGTCCTTAAATAATGCAAAGTCCTTAAATAAAGCAGCACAGTTCTTAAATAATGCAACAACGTCGGTAAATAATGCAGCAGAGTCCTTAAATAATGCAGCAAAGTCCTTAACTAATGCAGCAGAGTCCTTAAATAATGCAACAAAGTCCTTAAATAATGCAACAGAGTCCTTAAATACCGTAGCAAAGTGCTTAAATAATGCAGCAGAGTCCTTAAATAATGCAACAAAGTCCTTAAATAATGCAGCAGAGTCCTTAAATACTGAAGCAGAGTCCTTAAATATTGCAGCAAAGTCCTCTAATAATGCAGCAGAGTCCTTAAATAATGCAACAAAGTCCTTAAATAATGCAGCAGAGTCCTTAAATAATGCAACAAAGTCCTTAAATAATGCAGCAGAGTCCTTAAATACTGAAGCAGAGTCCTTAAATATTGCAGCAAAGTCCTTAAATAATGCAGCAGAGTCCTTAAATAATGCAACAAAGTCCTTAAATAATGCAGCAGAGTCCTTAAATAATGCAACAAAGTCCTTAAATAATGCAGCAGAGTCCTTAAATACTGAAGCAGAGTCCTTAAATATTGCAGCAAAGTCCTTCAATAATGCAGCAGAGTCCTTAGATAATGCAACAAAGTCCTTAAATAATGCAGCAGATTCCTTAAATAATGCAGCAAAGTCCTTAAATAATGCAGCAGAGTCCTTAAATAATGCAGCAGAGTCCTTAAATACCGCAGCAGAGTCCTTAAATACTGAAGCAGAGTCCTTTAATATAGCAGCAAATTCCTTAAATAACGCAGCAGAGTCCTTAAAAAATCCAACAAAGTCATTAAATAATGCAGCAAGTCCTTAAATAATGCAGCAGAGTCCTCTAACAATGCAGCAGAGTCCTCAAATGCTTCAGCAAAGTCATTAAATAATGCAGCATAGTCCTTAACTAATGCAGCAGAGTCCTTAAATAATGCAACAAAGTCCTTAAATAATGCAGCAGAATCCTTAAATAATGCAGTAAAGTCGTTAAATAATGCAGCAGAGTCCTTAAATAATGCAGCAAAGTCCTTAACTAATGCAGCAGAGTCCTTAAATATTGCAGCAAAGTCCTTAAATAATGCATTAGAGTCCTTAAATAATGCAACAAAGTCCTTAAATAATGCTGCAGAGTCCTTAAATAATGCAGAAAAGTCCTTAAATAATGCAGCAGAGTCCTTAAATAATGCAGCAGAGTCCTTAAATACCGCAGCAGAGTCCTTAAATACTGAAGCAGAGTCCTTTAATATAGCAGCAAATTCTTTAAATAATGCAGCAGAGTCCTTAAAAAAATCCAACAAAGTCATTAAATAATGCAGCAGAGTCCTCTAATAATGCAGCAGAGTCCTCAAATGCTTCAGCAAAGTCATTAAATAATGCAGCATAGTCCTTAAATAATGCAGCAAAGTCCTTAAATAATGCAGCACAGTTCTTAAATAATGCAACAACGTAGTTAAATAATGCAGCAGAGTCCTTAAATAATGCAGCAAAGTCCTTAACTAATGCAGCAGAGTCCTTAAATAATGCAACAAAGTCCTTAAATAATGCAACAGAGTCCTTAAATACCGCAGCAAAGTGATTAAATAATGCAGCAGAGTCCTCAAATGCTTCAGCAGAGTCCTTAAATAATGCAGCAGAGTCCTTAAATAATGCAGCAAAGTCCTTAAATAATGCAGCAGAGTCCTTAAATAATGCAACAAAGTCCTTAAATAATGCAGCAGAGTCCTTAAATACTGAAGCAGAGTCCTTAAATATTGCAGCAAAGTCCTTAAATAATGCAGCAGAGTCCATAAATAATGCAGCAAAGTCCTTAAATAATGCAGCAGAGTCCTTAAATAATGCAACAAAGTCCTTAAATAATGCAGCAGAGTCCTTAAATATAGAAGCAGAGTCCTTAAATATTGCAGCAAAGTCCTTCAATAATGCAGCAGAGTCCTTAGATAATGCAACAAAGTCCTTAAATAATGCAGCAGATTCCTTAAATAATGCAGCAAAGTCCTTAAATAATGCAGCAGAGTCCTTAAATAATGCAGCAGAGTCCTTAAATACCGCAGCAGACTCCATAAATACTGAAGCAGAGTCCTTTAATATAGCAGCAAATTCCTTAAATAATGCAGCAGAGTCCTTAAAAAATCCAACAAAGTCATTAAATAATGCAGCAAGTCCTTAAATAATGCAGCAGAGTCCTCTAATAATGCAGCAGAGTCCTCAAATGCTTCAGCAAAGTCATTAAATAATGCAGCATAGTCCTTAAATAATGGAGCAAAGTCCTTAAATAATGCAGCACAGTTCTTAAATAATGCAACAACGTCGTTAAATAATGCAGCAGAGTCCTTAAATAATGCAGCAAATTCCTTAACTAATGCAGCAGAGTCCTTAAATAATGCAACAAAGTCCTTAAATAATGCAGCAGAGTCCTTAAATAATGCAGTAAAGTCCTTAAATAATGCAGCAGAGTCCTTAAATAATGCAACAACGTCCTTAAATAATGCAGCAGAGTCCTTAAATACTGAAGCAGAGTCCTTAAATATTGCAGCAAAGTCCTTAAATAATGCAGCAGAGTCCTTAAATAATGCAACAAATTCCTTAAATAATGCAGCAAAGTCCTTAAATAATGCAGCAGAGTCCTTAAATAATGCAGCAGAGTCCTTAAATACCGCAGCAGAGTCCTTAAATACTGAAGCAGAGTCCTTTAATATAGCAGCAAATTCCTTAAATAATGCAGCAGAGTCCTTAAAAAATCCAACAAAGTTATTAAATAATGCAGCAGAGTCCTCTAATAATGCAGCAGAGTCCTCAAATGCTTCAGCAAAGTCATTAAATAATGCAGCAGAGCCCTCAAATGCTTAAGCAGAGTCCTTAAATACTGAAGCAGAGTCCTTAAACATTGCAGCAAAGTCCTTAAATAATGCAGCAGAGTCCTTAAATAATGCAGCAAAGTCCTTCAATAATGCAGCAGAGTCCTTAGATAATGCAACAAAGTCCTTAAATAATGCAGCAGATTCCTTAAATAATGCAGCAAAGTCCTTAAATAATGCAGCAGAGTCCTAAAATAATGCAGCAGGGTCCTTAAATACCGCAGCAGAGTCCTTAAATACTGAAGCAGAGTCCTTTAATATAGCAGCAAATTCCTTAAATAATGCAGCAGAGTCCTTAAGAAATCCAACAAAGTCATTAAATAATGCAGCAAGTCCTTAAATAATGCAGCAGAGTCCTCTAATAATGCAGCAGAGTCCTCAAATGCTTCAGCAAAGTCATTAAATAATGCAGCATAATCCTTAAATAATGCAGCAAAGTCCTTAAATAATGCAGCACAGTTCTTAAATAATGCAACAACGTCGTTAAATAATGCAGCAGAGTCCTTAAATAATGCAGCAAACTCCTTAACTAATGCAGCAGAGTCCTTAAATAATGCAACAAAGTACTTAAATAATGCAACAGAGTCCTTAAATACCACCGCAAAGTGCTTAAATAATGCAGCAGAGTCCTCAAATGCTTCAGCAGAGTCCTTAAATAATGCAGCAGTGTCCTTAAATAATGCAGCAAAGTCCTTAAATAATGCAGCAGAGTCCTTAAATAATGCAACAAAGTCCTTAAATAATGCAGCAGAGTCCTTAAATACTGAAGCAGAGTCCTTAAATATTGCTGCAAAGTCCTTAAATAATGCAGCAGTCATTAAATAATGCAACAATGTCCTTAAATAATGCAGCAGAGTCCTTAAAAAATCCAACAAAGTCATTAAATAATGCAGCAAGTCCTTAAATAATGCAGCAGATTCCTCTAATAATGCAGCAGAGTCCTCAAATGCTTCAGCAAATTCATTAAATAATGCAGCATATTCCTTAAATAATGCAGCAAAGTCCTTAAATAATGCAGAACAGTTCTTAAATAATGCAACAACGTCGTTAAATAATGCAGCAGAGTCCTTAAATAATGCAGCAAAGTCCTTAACTAATGCAGCAGAGTCCTTAAATAATGCAACAAAGTCCTTAAATAATGCAACAGAGTCCTTAAATACCGCAGCAAAGGGCTTAAATAATGCAGCAGAGTCCTCAAATGCTTCAGCAGAGTCCTTAAATAATGTAGCATTGTCCTTAAATAATGCAGCAAAGTCCTTAAATAATGCAGCAGAGTCCTTAAATAATGCAACAAAGTCCTTAAATAATGCAGCAGAGTCCTTAAATACTGAAGCAGAGTCCTTAAATATTGCTGCAAAGTCCTTAAATAATGCAGCAGAGTCATTAAATAATGCAACAAAGTCCTTAAATAATGCAGCAGAGTCCTTAAATAATGCAACAAAGTCCTTAAATAATGCAGCAGAGTACTTAAATAATGCAACAAAGTCCTTAAATAATGCAGCAAAGTCCTTAAATAATGCAGCAGAGTCCTTAAATAATGCAACAAAGTCCTTAAATACTGCAGCAGAGTCCTTAAATACTGAAGCAGAGTCCTTTAATATAGCAGCAAATTCCTTAAATAATGCAGCAGAGTCCTTAAAAAATCCAACAAAGTCATTAAATAATGCAGCAGAGTCCTCTAATAATGCAGCAGAGTCCTCAAATGCTTCAGCAAAGTCATTAAATAATGCAGCATAGTCCTTAAATAATGCAAAGTCCTTAAATAAAGCAGCACAGTTCTTAAATAATGCAACAACGTCGGTAAATAATGCAGCAGAGTCCTTAAATAATGCAGCAAAGTCCTTAACTAATGCAGCAGAGTCCTTAAATAATGCAACAAAGTCCTTAAATAATGCAACAGAGTCCTTAAATACCGTAGCAAAGTGCTTAAATAATGCAGCAGAGTCCTTAAATAATGCAACAAAGTCCTTAAATAATGCAGCAGAGTCCTTAAATACTGAAGCAGAGTCCTTAAATATTGCAGCAAAGTCCTCTAATAATGCAGCAGAGTCCTTAAATAATGCAACAAAGTCCTTAAATAATGCAGCAGAGTCCTTAAATAATGCAACAAAGTCCTTAAATAATGCAGCAGAGTCCTTAAATACTGAAGCAGAGTCCTTAAATATTGCAGCAAAGTCCTTAAATAATGCAGCAGAGTCCTTAAATAATGCAACAAAGTCCTTAAATAATGCAGCAGAGTCCTTAAATAATGCAACAAAGTCCTTAAATAATGCAGCAGAGTCCTTAAATACTGAAGCAGAGTCCTTAAATATTGCAGCAAAGTCCTTCAATAATGCAGCAGAGTCCTTAGATAATGCAACAAAGTCCTTAAATAATGCAGCAGATTCCTTAAATAATGCAGCAAAGTCCTTAAATAATGCAGCAGAGTCCTTAAATAATGCAGCAGAGTCCTTAAATACCGCAGCAGAGTCCTTAAATACTGAAGCAGAGTCCTTTAATATAGCAGCAAATTCCTTAAATAACGCAGCAGAGTCCTTAAAAAATCCAACAAAGTCATTAAATAATGCAGCAAGTCCTTAAATAATGCAGCAGAGTCCTCTAATAATGCAGCAGAGTCCTCAAATGCTTCAGCAAAGTCATTAAATAATGCAGCATAGTCCTTAACTAATGCAGCAGAGTCCTTAAATAATGCAACAAAGTCCTTAAATAATGTAGCAGAATCCTTAAATAATGCAGTAAAGTCGTTAAATAATGCAGCAGAGTCCTTAAATAATGCAGCAAAGTCCTTAACTAATGCAGCAGAGTCCTTAAATATTGCAGCAAAGTCCTTAAATAATGCATTAGAGTCCTTAAATAATGCAACAAAGTCCTTAAATAATGCTGCAGAGTCCTTAAATAATGCAGAAAAGTCCTTAAATAATGCAGCAGAGTCCTTAAATAATGCAGCAGAGTCCTTAAATACCGCAGCAGAGTCCTTAAATACTGAAGCAGAGTCCTTTAATATAGCAGCAAATTCTTTAAATAATGCAGCAGAGTCCTTAAAAAAATCCAACAAAGTCATTAAATAATGCAGCAGAGTCCTCTAATAATGCAGCAGAGTCCTCAAATGCTTCAGCAAAGTCATTAAATAATGCAGCATAGTCCTTAAATAATGCAGCAAAGTCCTTAAATAATGCAGCACAGTTCTTAAATAATGCAACAACGTCGTTAAATAATGCAGCAGAGTCCTTAAATAATGCAGCAAAGTCCTTAACTAATGCAGCAGAGTCCTTAAATAATGCAACAAAGTCCTTAAATAATGCAACAGAGTCCTTAAATACCGCAGCAAAGTGATTAAATAATGCAGCAGAGTCCTCAAATGCTTCAGCAGAGTCCTTAAATAATGCAGCAGAGTCCTTAAATAATGCAGCAAAGTCCTTAAATAATGCAGCAGAGTCCTTAAATAATGCAACAAAGTCCTTAAATAATGCAGCAGAGTCCTTAAATACTGAAGCAGAGTCCTTAAATATTGCAGCAAAGTCCTTAAATAATGCAGCAGAGTCCATAAATAATGCAGCAAAGTCCTTAAATAATGCAGCAGAGTCCTTAAATAATGCAACAAAGTCCTTAAATAATGCAGCAGAGTCCTTAAATATAGAAGCAGAGTCCTTAAATAATGCAGCAGAGTCCTTAAATATAGAAGCAGAGTCCTTAAATATTGCAGCAAAGTCCTTCAATAATGCAGCAGAGTCCTTAGATAATGCAACAAAGTCCTTAAATAATGCAGCAGATTCCTTAAATAATGCAGCAAAGTCCTTAAAAAATCCAACAAAGTCATTAAATAATGCAGCAAGTCCTTAAATAATGCAGCAGAGTCCTCTAATAATGCAGCAGAGTCCTCAAATGCTTCAGCAAAGTCATTAAATAATGCAGCATAGTCCTTAAATAATGGAGCAAAGTCCTTAAATAATGCAGCACAGTTCTTAAATAATGCAACAACGTCGTTAAATAATGCAGCAGAGTCCTTAAATAATGCAGCAAAGTCCTTAACTAATGCAGCAGAGTCCTTAAATAATGCAACAAAGTCCTTAAATAATGCAGCAGAGTCCTTAAATAATGCAGTAAAGTCCTTAAATAATGCAGCAGAGTCCTTAAATAATGCAACAACGTCCTTAAATAATGCAGCAGAGTCCTTAAATACTGAAGCAGAGTCCTTAAATATTGCAGCAAAGTCCTTAAATAATGCAGCAGAGTCCTTAAATAATGCAACAAATTCCTTAAATAATGCAGCAAAGTCCTTAAATAATGCAGCAGAGTCCTTAAATAATGCAGCAGAGTCCTTAAATACCGCAGCAGAGTCCTTAAATACTGAAGCAGAGTCCTTTAATATAGCAGCAAATTCCTTAAATAATGCAGCAGAGTCCTTAAAAAATCCAACAAAGTCATTAAATAATGCAGCAGAGTCCTCTAATAATGCAGCAGAGTCCTCAAATGCTTCAGCAAAGTCATTAAATAATGCAGCAGAGTCCTCAAATGCTTAAGCAGAGTCCTTAAATACTGAAGCAGAGTCCTTAAACATTGCAGCAAAGTCCTTAAATAATGCAGCAGAGTCCTTAAATAATGCAGCAAAGTCCTTCAATAATGCAGCAGAGTCCTTAGATAATGCAACAAAGTCCTTAAATAATGCAGCAGATTCCTTAAATAATGCAGCAAAGTCCTTAAATAATGCAGCAGAGTCCTAAAATAATGCAGCAGGGTCCTTAAATACCGCAGCAGAGTCCTTAAATACTGAAGCAGAGTCCTTTAATATAGCAGCAAATTCCTTAAATAATGCAGCAGAGTCCTTAAGAAATCCAACAAAGTCATTAAATAATGCAGCAAGTCCTTAAATAATGCAGCAGAGTCCTCTAATAATGCAGCAGAGTCCTCAAATGCTTCAGCAAAGTCATTAAATAATGCAGCATAATCCTTAAATAATGCAGCAAAGTCCTTAAATAATGCAGCACAGTTCTTAAATAATGCAACAACGTCGTTAAATAATGCAGCTGAGTCCTTAAATAATGCAGCAAACTCCTTAACTAATGCAGCAGAGTCCTTAAATAATGCAACAAAGTACTTAAATAATGCAACAGAGTCCTTAAATACCACCGCAAAGTGCTTAAATAATGCAGCAGAGTCCTCAAATGCTTCAGCAGAGTCCTTAAATAATGCAGCAGTGTCCTTAAATAATGCAGCAAAGTCCTTAAATAATGCAGCAGAGTCCTTAAATAATGCAACAAAGTCCTTAAATAATGCAGCAGAGTCCTTAAATACTGAAGCAGAGTCCTTAAATATTGCTGCAAAGTCCTTAAATAATGCAGCAGTCATTAAATAATGCAACAATGTCCTTAAATAATGCAGCAGAGTCCTTAAAAAATCCAACAAAGTCATTAAATAATGCAGCAAGTCCTTAAATAATGCAGCAGATTCCTCTAATAATGCAGCAGAGTCCTCAAATGCTTCAGCAAATTCATTAAATAATGCAGCATATTCCTTAAATAATGCAGCAAAGTCCTTAAATAATGCAGAACAGTTCTTAAATAATGCAACAACGTCGTTAAATAATGCAGCAGAGTCCTTAAATAATGCAGCAAAGTCCTTAACTAATGCAGCAGAGTCCTTAAATAATGCAACAAAGTCCTTAAATAATGCAACAGAGTCCTTAAATACCGCAGCAAAGGGCTTAAATAATGCAGCAGAGTCCTCAAATGCTTCAGCAGAGTCCTTAAATAATGTAGCATTGTCCTTAAATAATGCAGCAAAGTCCTTAAATAATGCAGCAGAGTCCTTAAATAATGCAACAAAGTCCTTAAATAATGCAGCAGAGTCCTTAAATACTGAAGCAGAGTCCTTAAATATTGCTGCAAAGTCCTTAAATAATGCAGCAGAGTCATTAAATAATGCAACAAAGTCCTTAAATAATGCAGCAGAGTCCTTAAATAATGCAACAAAGTCCTTAAATAATGCAGCAGAGTACTTAAATAATGCAACAAAGTCCTTAAATAATGCAGCAAAGTCCTTAAATAATGCAGCAGAGTCCTTAAATAATGCAACAAAGTCCTTAAATACTGCAGCAGAGTCCTTAAATACTGAAGCAGAGTCCTTTAATATAGCAGCAAATTCCTTAAATAATGCAGCAGAGTCCTTAAAAAATCCAACAAAGTCATTAAATAATGCAGCAGAGTCCTCTAATAATGCAGCAGAGTCCTCAAATGCTTCAGCAAAGTCATTAAATAATGCAGCATAGTCCTTAAATAATGCAAAGTCCTTAAATAAAGCAGCACAGTTCTTAAATAATGCAACAACGTCGGTAAATAATGCAGCAGAGTCCTTAAATAATGCAGCAAAGTCCTTAACTAATGCAGCAGAGTCCTTAAATAATGCAACAAAGTCCTTAAATAATGCAACAGAGTCCTTAAATACCGTAGCAAAGTGCTTAAATAATGCAGCAGAGTCCTTAAATAATGCAACAAAGTCCTTAAATAATGCAGCAGAGTCCTTAAATACTGAAGCAGAGTCCTTAAATATTGCAGCAAAGTCCTCTAATAATGCAGCAGAGTCCTTAAATAATGCAACAAAGTCCTTAAATAATGCAGCAGAGTCCTTAAATAATGCAACAAAGTCCTTAAATAATGCAGCAGAGTCCTTAAATACTGAAGCAGAGTCCTTAAATATTGCAGCAAAGTCCTTAAATAATGCAGCAGAGTCCTTAAATAATGCAACAAAGTCCTTAAATAATGCAGCAGAGTCCTTAAATAATGCAACAAAGTCCTTAAATAATGCAGCAGAGTCCTTAAATACTGAAGCAGAGTCCTTAAATATTGCAGCAAAGTCCTTCAATAATGCAGCAGAGTCCTTAGATAATGCAACAAAGTCCTTAAATAATGCAGCAGATTCCTTAAATAATGCAGCAAAGTCCTTAAATAATGCAGCAGAGTCCTTAAATAATGCAGCAGAGTCCTTAAATACCGCAGCAGAGTCCTTAAATACTGAAGCAGAGTCCTTTAATATAGCAGCAAATTCCTTAAATAACGCAGCAGAGTCCTTAAAAAATCCAACAAAGTCATTAAATAATGCAGCAAGTCCTTAAATAATGCAGCAGAGTCCTCTAATAATGCAGCAGAGTCCTCAAATGCTTCAGCAAAGTCATTAAATAATGCAGCATAGTCCTTAACTAATGCAGCAGAGTCCTTAAATAATGCAACAAAGTCCTTAAATAATGCAGCAGAATCCTTAAATAATGCAGTAAAGTCGTTAAATAATGCAGCAGAGTCCTTAAATAATGCAGCAAAGTCCTTAACTAATGCAGCAGAGTCCTTAAATATTGCAGCAAAGTCCTTAAATAATGCATTAGAGTCCTTAAATAATGCAACAAAGTCCTTAAATAATGCTGCAGAGTCCTTAAATAATGCAGAAAAGTCCTTAAATAATGCAGCAGAGTCCTTAAATAATGCAGCAGAGTCCTTAAATACCGCAGCAGAGTCCTTAAATACTGAAGCAGAGTCCTTTAATATAGCAGCAAATTCTTTAAATAATGCAGCAGAGTCCTTAAAAAAATCCAACAAAGTCATTAAATAATGCAGCAGAGTCCTCTAATAATGCAGCAGAGTCCTCAAATGCTTCAGCAAAGTCATTAAATAATGCAGCATAGTCCTTAAATAATGCAGCAAAGTCCTTAAATAATGCAGCACAGTTCTTAAATAATGCAACAACGTCGTTAAATAATGCAGCAGAGTCCTTAAATAATGCAGCAAAGTCCTTAACTAATGCAGCAGAGTCCTTAAATAATGCAACAAAGTCCTTAAATAATGCAACAGAGTCCTTAAATACCGCAGCAAAGTGATTAAATAATGCAGCAGAGTCCTCAAATGCTTCAGCAGAGTCCTTAAATAATGCAGCAGAGTCCTTAAGTAATGCAGCAAAGTCCTTAAATAATGCAGCAGAGTCCTTAAATAATGCAACAAAGTCCTTAAATAATGCAGCAGAGTCCTTAAATACTGAAGGAGAGTCCTTAAATATTGCAGCAAAGTCCTTAAATAATGCAGCAGAGTCCATAAATAATGCAGCAAAGTCCTTAAATAATGCAGCAGAGTCCTTAAATAATGCAACAAAGTCCTTAAATAATGCAGCAGAGTCCTTAAATATAGAAGCAGAGTCCTTAAATAATGCAGCAGAGTCCTTAAATATAGAAGCAGAGTCCTTAAATATTGCAGCAAAGTCCTTCAATAATGCAGCAGAGTCCTTAGATAATGCAACAAAGTCCTTAAATAATGCAGCAGATTCCTTAAATAATGCAGCAAAGTCCTTAAAAAATCCAACAAAGTCATTAAATAATGCAGCAAGTCCTTAAATAATGCAGCAGAGTCCTCTAATAATGCAGCAGAGTCCTCAAATGCTTCAGCAAAGTCATTAAATAATGCAGCATAGTCCTTAAATAATGGAGCAAAGTCCTTAAATAATGCAGCACAGTTCTTAAATAATGCAACAACGTCGTTAAATAATGCAGCAGAGTCCTTAAATAATGCAGCAAAGTCCTTAACTAATGCAGCAGAGTCCTTAAATAATGCAACAAAGTCCTTAAATAATGCAGCAGAGTCCTTAAATAATGCAGTAAAGTCCTTAAATAATGCAGCAGAGTCCTTAAATAATGCAACAACGTCCTTAAATAATGCAGCAGAGTCCTTAAATACTGAAGCAGAGTCCTTAAATATTGCAGCAAAGTCCTTAAATAATGCAGCAGAGTCCTTAAATAATGCAACAAATTCCTTAAATAATGCAGCAAAGTCCTTAAATAATGCAGCAGAGTCCTTAAATAATGCAGCAGAGTCCTTAAATACCGCAGCAGAGTCCTTAAATACTGAAGCAGAGTCCTTTAATATAGCAGCAAATTCCTTAAATAATGCAGCAGAGTCCTTAAAAAATCCAACAAAGTCATTAAATAATGCAGCAGAGTCCTCTAATAATGCAGCAGAGTCCTCAAATGCTTCAGCAAAGTCATTAAATAATGCAGCAGAGTCCTCAAATGCTTAAGCAGAGTCCTTAAATACTGAAGCAGAGTCCTTAAACATTGCAGCAAAGTCCTTAAATAATGCAGCAGAGTCCTTAAATAATGCAGCAAAGTCCTTCAATAATGCAGCAGAGTCCTTAGATAATGCAACAAAGTCCTTAAATAATGCAGCAGATTCCTTAAATAATGCAGCAAAGTCCTTAAATAATGCAGCAGAGTCCTAAAATAATGCAGCAGGGTCCTTAAATACCGCAGCAGAGTCCTTAAATACTGAAGCAGAGTCCTTTAATATAGCAGCAAATTCCTTAAATAATGCAGCAGAGTCCTTAAGAAATCCAACAAAGTCATTAAATAATGCAGCAAGTCCTTAAATAATGCAGCAGAGTCCTCTAATAATGCAGCAGAGTCCTCAAATGCTTCAGCAAAGTCATTAAATAATGCAGCATAATCCTTAAATAATGCAGCAAAGTCCTTAAATAATGCAGCACAGTTCTTAAATAATGCAACAACGTCGTTAAATAATGCAGCAGAGTCCTTAAATAATGCAGCAAACTCCTTAACTAATGCAGCAGAGTCCTTAAATAATGCAACAAAGTCCTTAAATAATGCAACAGAGTCCTTAAATACCGCCGAAAAGTGCTTAAATAATGCAGCAGAGTCCTCAAATGCTTCAGCAGAGTCCTTAAATAATGCAGCAGTGTCCTTAAATAATGCAGCAAAGTCCTTAAATAATGCAGCAGAGTCCTTAAATAATGCAACAAAGTCCTTAAATAATGCAGCAGAGTCCTTAAATACTGAAGCAGAGTCCTTAAATATTGCTGCAAAGTCCTTAAATAATGCAGCAGTCATTAAATAATGCAACAATGTCCTTAAATAATGCAGCAGAGTCCTTAAAAAATCCAACAAAGTCATTAAATAATGCAGCAAGTCCTTAAATAATGCAGCAGAGTCCTCTAATAATGCAGCAGAGTCCTCAAATGCTTCAGCAAATTCATTAAATAATGCAGCATATTCCTTAAATAATGCAGCAAAGTCCTTAAATAATGCAGAACAGTTCTTAAATAATGCAACAACGTCGTTAAATAATGCAGCAGAGTCCTTAAATAATGCAGCAAAGTCCTTAACTAATGCAGCAGAGTCCTTAAATAATGCAACAAAGTCCTTAAATAATGCAACAGAGTCCTTAAATACCGCAGCAAAGGGCTTAAATAATGCAGCAGAGTCCTCAAATGCTTCAGCAGAGTCCTTAAATAATGTAGCATTGTCCTTAAATAATGCAGCAAAGTCCTTAAATAATGCAGCAGAGTCCTTAAATAATGCAACAAAGTCCTTAAATAATGCAGCAGAGTCCTTAAATACTGAAGCAGAGTCCTTAAATATTGCTGCAAAGTCCTTAAATAATGCAGCAGAGTCATTAAATAATGCAACAAAGTCCTTAAATAATGCAGCAGAGTCCTTAAATAATGCAACAAAGTCCTTAAATAATGCAGCAGAGTACTTAAATAATGCAACAAAGTCCTTAAATAATGCAGCAAAGTCCTTAAATAATGCAGCAGAGTCCTTAAATAATGCAACAAAGTCCTTAAATAATGCAGCAGAGTCCTTAAATAATGCAACAGAGTCCTTAAATACCGCAGCAAAGTGCTTAAATAATGCAGCAGAGTCCTCAAATGCTTCAGCAGAGTCCTTAAATAATGCAGCAGAGTCCTTAAATAATGCAGCAAAGTCCTTAAATAATGCAGCAGAGTCCTTAAATAATGCAACAAAGTCCTTAAATAATGCAGCAGAGTCCTTAAATACTGAAGCAGAGTCCTTAAATATTGCAGCAAAGTCCTTAAATAATGCAGCAGAGTCCTTAAATAATGCAGCAAAGTCCTTATCTAATGCAGCAGAGTCCTTAAATAATGCAACAAAGTCCTTAAATAATGCAGCAGAGTCCTTAAATACTGAAGCAGAGTCCTTAAATATTGCAGCAAAGTCCTTCAATAATGCAGCAGAGTCCATAGATAATGCAACAAAGTCCTTAAATAATGCAGCAGATTCCTTAAATAATGCAGCAAAGTCCTTAAATAATGCAGCAGAGTCCTTAAATAATGCAGCAGAGTCCTTAAATACCGCAGCAGAGTCCTTAAATACTGAAGCAGAGTCCTTTAATATAGCAGCAAATTC
Organism: Phyllobates terribilis; assembly: GCF_046119375.1. Lineage (NCBI taxonomy): Eukaryota > Metazoa > Chordata > Amphibia > Anura > Dendrobatidae > Phyllobates > Phyllobates terribilis. The sequence goes on along the minus strand of NW_027362840.1, from coordinate 2,735,782 downwards.
CTTAAATAATGCAGCAGAGTCCATAAAAAAATCCAACAAAGTCATTAAATAATGCAGCAAGTCCTTAAATAATGCAGCAGAGTCCTCTAATAATGCAGCAGAGTCCTCAAATGCTTCAGCAAATTCATTAAATAATGCAGCATATTCCTTAAATAATGCAGAAAAGTCCTTAAATAATGCAGAACAGTTCTTAAATAATGCAACAACGTCGTTAAATAATGCAGCAGAGTCCTTAAATAATGCAGCAAAGTCCTTAACTAATGCAGCAGAGTCCTTAAATAATGCAACAAAGTCCTTAAATAATGCAACAGAGTCCTTAAATACCGCAGCAAAGGGCTTAAATAATGCAGCAGAGTCCTCAAATGCTTCAGCAGAGTCCTTAAATAATGCAGCATTGTCCTTAAATAATGCAGCAAAGTCCTTAAATAATGCAGCAGAGTCCTTAAATAATGCAACAAAGTCCTTAAATAATGCAGCAGAGTCCTTAAATACTGAAGCAGAGTCCTTAAATATTGCTGCAAAGTCCTTAAATAATGCAGCAGAGTCATTAAATAATGCAACAAAGTCCTTAAATAATGCAGCAGAGTCCTTAAATAATGCAACAAAGTCCTTAAATAATGCAGCAGAGTACTTAAATAATGCAACAAAGTCCTTAAATAATGCAGCAAAGTCCTTAAATAATGCAGCAGAGTCCTTAAATACTGAAGCAGAGTCCTTAAATATTGCAGCAAAGTCCTTAAATAATGCAGCAGAGTCCTTAAATACTGAAGCAGAGTCCTTTAATATAGCAGCAAATTCCTTAAATAACGCAGCAGAGTCCTTAAAAAATCCAACAAAGTCATTAAATAATGCAGCAAGTCCTTAAATAATGCAGCAGAGTCCTCTAATAATGCAGCAGAGTCCTCAAATGCTTCAGCAAAGTCATTAAATAATGCAGCATAGTCCTTAACTAATGCAGCAGAGTCCTTAAATAATGCAACAAAGTCCTTAAATAATGCAGCAGAATCCTTAAATAATGCAGTAAAGTCGTTAAATAATGCAGCAGAGTCCTTAAATAATGCAGCAAAGTCCTTAACTAATGCAGCAGAGTCCTTAAATATTGCAGCAAAGTCCTTAAATAATGCATTAGAGTCCTTAAATAATGCAACAAAGTCCTTAAATAATGCAGCAGAATCCTTAAATAATGCAGAAAAGTGCTTAAATAATGCAGCAGAGTCCTTAAATAATGCAGCAGAGTCCTTAAATACCGCAGCAGAGTCCTTAAATACTGAAGCAGAGTCCTTTAATATAGCAGCAAATTCTTTAAATAATGCAGCAGAGTCCTTAAAAAAATCCAACAAAGTCATTAAATAATGCAGCAGAGTCCTCTAATAATGCAGCAGAGTCCTCAAATGCTTCAGCAAAGTCATTAAATAATGCAGCATAGTCCTTAAATAATGCAGCAAAGTCCTTAAATAATGCAGCACAGTTCTTAAATAATGCAACAACGTCGTTAAATAATGCAGCAGAGTCCGTAAATAATGCAGCAAAGTCCTTAACTAATGCAGCAGAGTCCTTAAATAATGCAACAAAGTCCTTAAATAATGCAACAGAGTCCTTAAATACCGCAGCAAAGTGATTAAATAATGCAGCAGAGTCCTCAAATGCTTCAGCAGAGTCCTTAAATAATGCAGCAGAGTCCTTAAATAATGCAGCAAAGTCCTTAAATAATGCAGCAGAGTCCTTAAATAATGCAACAAAGTCCTTAAATAATGCAGCAGAGTCCTTAAATACTGAAGCAGAGTCCTTAAATATTGCAGCAAAGTCCTTAAATAATGCAGCAGAGTCCATAAATAATGCAGCAAAGTCCTTAAATAATGCAGCAGAGTCCTTAAATAATGCAACAAAGTCCTTAAATAATGCAGCAGAGTCCTTAAATATAGAAGCAGAGTCCTTAAATATTGCAGCAAAGTCCTTCAATAATGCAGCAGAGTCCTTAGATAATGCAACAAAGTCCTTAAATAATGCAGCAGATTCCTTAAATAATGCAGCAAAGTCCTTAAATAATGCAGCAGAGTCCTTAAATAATGCAGCAGAGTCCTTAAATACCGCAGCAGAGTCCATAAATACTGAAGCAGAGTCCTTTAATATAGCAGCAAATTCCTTAAATAATGCAGCAGAGTCCTTAAAAAATCCAACAAAGTCATTAAATAATGCAGCAAGTCCTTAAATAATGCAGCAGAGTCCTCTAATAATGCAGCAGAGACCTCAAATGCTTCAGCAAAGTCATTAAATAATGCAGCATAGTCCTTAAATAATGGAGCAAAGTCCTTAAATAATGCAGCACAGTTCTTAAATAATGCAACAACGTCGTTAAAAAATGCAGCAGAGTCCTTAAATAATGCAGCAAAGTCCTTAACTAATGCAGCAGAGTCCTTAAATAATGCAACAAAGTCCTTAAATAATGCAGCAGAGTCCTTAAATAATGCAGTAAAGTCCTTAAATAATGCAGCAGAGTCCTTAAATAATGCAACAACGTCCTTAAATAATGCAGCATAGTCCTTAAATAATGCAGCAAAGTCCTTAAATAATGCAGCACAGTTCTTAAATAATGCAACAACGTCGTTAAATAATGCAGCAGAGTCCTTAAATAATGCAGCAAAGTCCTTAACTAATGCAGCAGAGTCCTTAAATAATGCAACAAAGTCCTTAAATAATGCAACAGAGTCCTTAAATACTGCAGCAAAGTGATTAAATAATGCAGCAGAGTCCTCAAATGCTTCAGCAGAGTCCTTAAATAATGCAGCAGAGTCCTTAAATAATGCAGCAAAGTCCTTAAATAATGCAGCAGAGTCCTTAAATAATGCAACAAAGTCCTTAAATAATGCAGCAGAGTCCTTAAATACTGAAGCAGAGTCCTTAAATATTGCAGCAAAGTCCTTAAATAATGCAGCAGAGTCCATAAATAATGCAGCAAAGTCCTTAAATAATGCAGCAGAGTCCTTAAATAATGCAACAAAGTCCTTAAATAATGCAGCAGAGTCCTTAAATATAGAAGCAGAGTCCTTAAATATTGCAGCAAAGTCCTTCAATAATGCAGCAGAGTCCTTAGATAATGCAACAAAGTCCTTAAATAATGCAGCAGATTCCTTAAATAATGCAGCAAAGTCCTTAAATAATGCAGCAGAGTCCTTAAATAATGCAGCAGAGTCCTTAAATACCGCAGCAGAGTCCATAAATACTGAAGCAGAGTCCTTTAATATAGCAGCAAATTCCTTAAATAATGCAGCAGAGTCCTTAAAAAATCCAACAAAGTCATTAAATAATGCAGCAAGTCCTTAAATAATGCAGCAGAGTCCTCTAATAATGCAGCAGAGACCTCAAATGCTTCAGCAAAGTCATTAAATAATGCAGCATAGTCCTTAAATAATGGAGCAAAGTCCTTAAATAATGCAGCACAGTTCTTAAATAATGCAACAACGTCGTTAAATAATTTAGCAGAGTCCTTAAATAATGCAGCAAAGTCCTTAACTAATGCAGCAGAGTCCTAAATAATGCAACAAAGTCCTTAAATAATGCAGCAGAGTCCTTAAATAATGCAGTAAAGTCCTTAAATAATGCAGCAGAGTCCTTAAATAATGCAACAACGTCCTTAAATAATTCAGCAGAGTCCTTAAATACTGAAGCAGAGTCCTTAAATATTGCAGCAAAGTCCTTAAATAATGCAGCAGAGTCCTTAAATAATGCAACAAATTCCTTAAATAATGCAGCAAAGTCCTTAAATAATGCAGCAGAGTCCTTAAATAATGCAGCAGAGTCCTTAAATACCGCAGCAGAGTCCTTAAATACTGAAGCAGAGTCCTTTAATATAGCAGCAAATTCCTTAAATAATGCAGCAGAGTCCTTAAAAAATCCAACAAAGTCATTAAATAATGCAGCAGAGTCCTCTAATAATGCAGCAGAGTCCTCAAATGCTTCAGCAAAGTCATTAAATAATGCAGCAGAGTCCTCAAATGCTTAAGCAGAGTCCTTAAATACTGAAGCAGAGTCCTTAAACATTGCAGCAAAGTCCTTAAATAATGCAGCAGAGACCTTAAATAATGCAGCAAAGTCCTTCAAAAATGCAGCAGAGTCCTTAGATAATGCAACAAAGTCCTTAAATAATGCAGCAGATTCCTTAAATAATGCAGCAAAGTCCTTAAATAATGCAGCAGAGTCCTAAAATAATGCAGCAGGGTCCTTAAATACCGCAGCAGAGTCCTTAAATACTGAAGCAGAGTCCTTTAATATAGCAGCAAATTCCTTAAATAATGCAGCAGAGTCCTTAAGAAATCCAACAAAGTCATTAAATAATGCAGCAAGTCCTTAAATAATGCAGCAGAGTCCTCTAATAATGCAGCAGAGTCCTCAAATGCTTCAGCAAAGTCATTAAATAATGCAGCATAATCCTTAAATAATGCAGCAAAGTCCTTAAATAATGCAGCACAGTTCTTAAATAATGCAACAACGTCGTTAAATAATGCAGCAGAGTCCTTAAATAATGCAGCAAACTCCTTAACTAATGCAGCAGAGTCCTTAAATAATGCAACAAAGTCCTTAAATAATGCAACAGAGTCCTTAAATACCGCCGCAAAGTGCTTAAATAATGCAGCAGAGTCCTCAAATGCTTCAGCAGAGTCCTTAAATAATGCAGCAGTGTCCTTAAATAATGCAGCAAAGTCCTTAAATAATGCAGCAGAGTCCTTAAATAATGCAACAAAGTCCTTAAATAATGCAGCAGAGTCCTTAAATACTGAAGCAGAGTCCTTAAATATTGCTGCAAAGTCCTTAAATAATGCAGCAGTCATTAAATAATGCAACAATGTCCTTAAATAATGCAGCAGAGTCCTTAAAAAATCCAACAAAGTCATTAAATAATGCAGCAAGTCCTTAAATAATGCAGCAGAGTCCTCTAATAATGCAGCAGAGTCCTCAAATGCTTCAGCAAATTCATTAAATAATGCAGCATATTCCTTAAATAATGCAGCAAAGTCCTTAAATAATGCAGAACAGTTCTTAAATAATGCAACAACGTCGTTAAATAATGCAGCAGAGTCCTTAAATAATGCAGCAAAGTCCTTAACTAATGCAGCAGAGTCCTTAAATAATGCAACAAAGTCCTTAAATAATGCAACAGAGTCCTTAAATACCGCAGCAAAGGGCTTAAATAATGCAGCAGAGTCCTCAAATGCTTCAGCAGAGTCCTTAAATAATGTAGCATTGTCCTTAAATAATGCAGCAAAGTCCTTAAATAATGCAGCAGAGTCCTTAAATAATGCAACAAAGTCCTTAAATAATGCAGCAGAGTCCTTAAATACTGAAGCAGAGTCCTTAAATATTGCTGCAAAGTCCTTAAATAATGCAGCAGAGTCATTAAATAATGCAACAAAGTCCTTAAATAATGCAGCAGAGTCCTTAAATAATGCAACAAAGTCCTTAAATAATGCAGCAGAGTCCTTAAATACTGAAGCAGAGTCCTTTAATATAGCAGCAAATTCCTTAAATAACGCAGCAGAGTCCTTAAAAAATCCAACAAAGTCATTAAATAATGCAGCAAGTCCTTAAATAATGCAGCAGAGTCCTCTAATAATGCAGCAGAGTCCTCAAATGCTTCAGCAAAGTCATTAAATAATGCAGCATAGTCCTTAACTAATGCAGCAGAGTCCTTAAATAATGCAACAAAGTCCTTAAATAATGCAGCAGAATCCTTAAATAATGCAGTAAAGTCATTAAATAATGCAGCAGAGTCCTTAAATAATGCAGCAAAGTCCTTAACTAATGCAGCAGAGTCCTTAAATATTGCAGCAAAGTCCTTAAATAATACATTAGAGTCCTTAAATAATGCAACAAAGTCCTTAAATAATGCAGCAGAGTCCTTAAATAATGCAGAAAAGTCCTTAAATAATGCAGCAGAGTCCTTAAATAATGCAGCAGAGTCCTTAAATACCGCAGCAGAGTCCTTAAATACTGAAGCAGAGTCCTTTAATATAGCAGCAAATTCTTTAAATAATGCAGCAGAGTCCTTAAAAAAATCCAACAAAGTCATTAAATAATGCAGCAGAGTCCTCTAATAATGCAGCAGAGTCCTCAAATGCTTCAGCAAAGTCATTAAATAATGCAGCATAGTCCTTAAATAATGCAGCAAAGTCCTTAAATAATGCAGCACAGTTCTTAAATAATGCAACAACGTCGTTAAATAATGCAGCAGAGTCCTTAAATAATGCAGCAAAGTCCTTAACTAATGCAGCAGAGTCCTTAAATAATGCAACAAAGTCCTTAAATAATGCAACAGAGTCCTTAAATACCGCAGCAAAGTGATTAAATAATGCAGCAGAGTCCTCAAATGCTTCAGCAGAGTCCTTAAATAATGCAGCAGAGTCCTTAAATAATGCAGCAAAGTCCTTAAATAATGCAGCAGAGTCCTTAAATAATGCAACAAAGTCCTTAAATAATGCAGCAGAGTCCTTAAATACTGAAGCAGAGTCCTTAAATATTGCAGCAAAGTCCTTAAATAATGCAGCAGAGTCCATAAATAATGCAGCAAAGTCCTTAAATAATGCAGCAGAGTCCTTAAATAATGCAACAAAGTCCTTAAATAATGCAGCAGAGTCCTTAAATATAGAAGCAGAGTCCTTAAATATTGCAGCAAAGTCCTTCAATAATGCAGCAGAGTCCTTAGATAATGCAACAAAGTCCTTAAATAATGCAGCAGATTCCTTAAATAATGCAGCAAAGTCCTTAAATAATGCAGCAGAGTCCTTAAATAATGCAGCAGAGTCCTTAAATACCGCAGCAGAGTCCATAAATACTGAAGCAGAGTCCTTTAATATAGCAGCAAATTCCTTAAATAATGCAGCAGAGTCCTTAAAAAATCCAACAAAGTCATTAAATAATGCAGCAAGTCCTTAAATAATGCAGCAGAGTCCTCTAATAATGCAGCAGAGACCTCAAATGCTTCAGCAAAGTCATTAAATAATGCAGCATAGTCCTTAAATAATGGAGCAAAGTCCTTAAATAATGCAGCACAGTTCTTAAATAATGCAACAACGTCGTTAAATAATGCAGCAGAGTCCTTAAATAATGCAGCCAAGTCCTTAACTAATGCAGCAGAGTCCTTAAATAATGCAACAAAGTCCTTAAATAATGCAGCAGAGTCCTTAAATAATGCAGTAAAGTCCTTAAATAATGCAGCAGAGTCCTTAAATAATGCAACAACGTCCTTAAATAATGCAGCAGAGTCCTTAAATACTGAAGCAGAGTCCTTAAATATTGCAGCAAAGTCCTTAAATAATGCAGCAGAGTCCTTAAATAATGCAACAAATTCCTTAAATAATGCAGCAAAGTCCTTAAATAATGCAGCAGAGTCCTTAAATAATGCAGCAGAGTCCTTAAATACCGCAGCAGAGTCCTTAAATACTGAAGCAGAGTCCTTTAATATAGCAGCAAATTCCTTAAATAATGCAGCAGAGTCCTTAAAAAATCCAACAAAGTCATTAAATAATGCAGCAGAGTCCTCTAATAATGCAGCAGAGTCCTCAAATGCTTCAGCAAAGTCATTAAATAATGCAGCAGAGTCCTCAAATGCTTAAGCAGAGTCCTTAAATACTGAAGCAGAGTCCTTAAACATTGCAGCAAAGTCCTTAAATAATGCAGCAGAGTCCTTAAATAATGCAGCAAAGTCCTTCAATAATGCAGCAGAGTCCTTAGATAATGCAACAAAGTCCTTAAATAATGCAGCAGATTCCTTAAATAATGCAGCAAAGTCCTTAAATAATGCAGCAGAGTCCTAAAATAATGCAGCAGGGTCCTTAAATACCGCAGCAGAGTCCTTAAATACTGAAGCAGAGTCCTTTAATATAGCAGCAAATTCCTTAAATAATGCAGCAGAGTCCTTAAGAAATCCAACAAAGTCATTAAATAATGCAGCAAGTCCTTAAATAATGCAGCAGAGTCCTCTAATAATGCAGCAGAGTCCTCAAATGCTTCAGCAAAGTCATTAAATAATGCAGCATAATCCTTAAATAATGCAGCAAAGTCCTTAAATAATGCAGCACAGTTCTTAAATAATGCAACAACGTCGTTAAATAATGCAGCAGAGTCCTTAAATAATGCAGCAAACTCCTTAACTAATGCAGCAGAGTCCTTAAATAATGCAACAAAGTCCTTAAATAATGCAACAGAGTCCTTAAATACCGCCGCAAAGTGCTTAAATAATGCAGCAGAGTCCTCAAATGCTTCAGCAGAGTCCTTAAATAATGCAGCAGTGTCCTTAAATAATGCAGCAAAGTCCTTAAATAATGCAGCAGAGTCCTTAAATAATGCAACAAAGTCCTTAAATAATGCAGCAGAGTCCTTAAATACTGAAGCAGAGTCCTTAAATATTGCTGCAAAGTCCTTAAATAATGCAGCAGTCATTAAATAATGCAACAATGTCCTTAAATAATGCAGCAGAGTCCTTAAAAAATCCAACAAAGTCATTAAATAATGCAGCAAGTCCTTAAATAATGCAGAACAGTTCTTAAATAATGCAACAACGTCGTTAAATAATGCAGCAGAGTCCTTAAATAATGCAGCAAAGTCCTTAACTAATGCAGCAGAGTCCTTAAATAATGCAACAAAGTCCTTAAATAATGCAACAGAGTCCTTAAATACCGCAGCAAAGGGCTTAAATAATGCAGCAGAGTCCTCAAATGCTTCAGCAGAGTCCTTAAATAATGTAGCATTGTCCTTAAATAATGCAGCAAAGTCCTTAAATAATGCAGCAGAGTCCTTAAATAATGCAACAAAGTCCTTAAATAATGCAGCAGAGTCCTTAAATACTGAAGCAGAGTCCTTAAATATTGCTGCAAAGTCCTTAAATAATGCAGCAGAGTCATTAAATAATGCAACAAAGTCCTTAAATAATGCAGCAGAGTCCTTAAATAATGCAACAAAGTCCTTAAATAATGCAGCAGAGTACTTAAATAATGCAACAAAGTCCTTAAATAATGCAGCAAAGTCCTTAAATAATGCAGCAGAGTCCTTAAATAATGCAACAAAGTCCTTAAATAATGCAGCAGAGTCCTTAAATAATGCAACAGAGTCCTTAAATACCGCAGCAAAGTGCTTAAATAATGCAGCAGAGTCCTCAAATGCTTCAGCAGAGTCCTTAAATAATGCAGCAGAGTCCTTAAATAATGCAGCAAAGTCCTTAAATAATGCAGCAGAGTCCTTAAATAATGCAACAAAGTCCTTAAATAATGCAGCAGAGTCCTTAAATACTGAAGCAGAGTCCTTAAATATTGCAGCAAAGTCCTTAAATAATGCAGCAGAGTCCTTAAATAATGCAGCAAAGTCCTTATCTAATGCAGCAGAGTCCTTAAATAATGCAACAAAGTCCTTAAATAATGCAGCAGAGTCCTTAAATACTGAAGCAGAGTCCTTAAATATTGCAGCAAAGTCCTTCAATAATGCAGCAGAGTCCTTAGATAATGCAACAAAGTCCTTAAATAATGCAGCAGATTCCTTAAATAATGCAGCAAAGTCCTTAAATAATGCAGCAGAGTCCTTAAATAATGCAGCAGAGTCCTTAAATACCGCAGCAGAGTCCTTAAATACTGAAGCAGAGTCCTTTAATATAGCAGCAAATTCCTTAAATAATGCAGCAGAGTCCATAAAAAAATCCAACAAAGTCATTAAATAATGCAGCAAGTCCTTAAATAATGCAGCAGAGTCCTCTAATAATGCAGCAGAGTCCTCAAATGCTTCAGCAAATTCATTAAATAATGCAGCATATTCCTTAAATAATGCAGAAAAGTCCTTAAATAATGCAGAACAGTTCTTAAATAATGCAACAACGTCGTTAAATAATGCAGCAGAGTCCTTAAATAATGCAGCAAAGTCCTTAACTAATGCAGCAGAGTCCTTAAATAATGCAACAAAGTCCTTAAATAATGCAACAGAGTCCTTAAATACCGCAGCAAAGGGCTTAAATAATGCAGCAGAGTCCTCAAATGCTTCAGCAGAGTCCTTAAATAATGCAGCATTGTCCTTAAATAATGCAGCAAAGTCCTTAAATAATGCAGCAGAGTCCTTAAATAATGCAACAAAGTCCTTAAATAATGCAGCAGAGTACTTAAATAATGCAACAAAGTCCTTAAATAATGCAGCAAAGTCCTTAAATAATGCAGCAGAGTCCTTAAATACTGAAGCAGAGTCCTTAAATATTGCAGCAAAGTCCTTAAATAATGCAGCAGAGTCCTTAAATAATGCAGCAAAGTCCTTATTTAATGCAGCAGAGTCCTTAAATAATGCAACAAAGTCCTTAAATAATGCAGCAGAGTCCTTAAATACTGAAGCAGAGTCCTTAAATAATGCAGCAAAGTCCTTAAATAATGCAGCAGAGTCCTCAAATGCTTCAGCAGAGTCCTTAAATAATGCAGCAGAGTCCTTAAATAATGCAGCAAAGTCCTTAAATAATGCAGCAGAGTCCTTAAATAATGCAACAAAGTCCTTAAATAATGCAGCAGAGTCCTTAAATACTGAAGCAGAGTCCTTAAATATTGCAGCAAAGTCCTTAAATAATGCAGCAGAGTCCTTAAATAATGCAGCAAAGTCCTTATTTAATGCAGCAGAGTCCTTAAATAATGCAACAAAGTCCTTAAATAATGCAGCAGAGTCCTTAAATACTGAAGCAGAGTCCTTAAATATTGCAGCAAAGTCCTTCAATAATGCAGCAGAGTCCTTAGATAATGCAACAAAGTCCTTAAATAATGCAGCAGATTCCTTAAATAATGCAGCAAAGTCCTTAAATAATGCAGCAGAGTCCTTAAATAATGCAGCAGAGTCCTTAAATACCGCAGCAGAGTCCTTAAATACTGAAGCAGAGTCCTTTAATATAGCAGCAAATTCCTTAAATAATGCAGCAGAGTCCATAAAAAAATCCAACAAAGTCATTAAATAATGCAGCAAGTCCTTAAATAATGCAGCAGAGTCCTCTAATAATGCAGCAGAGTCCTCAAATGCTTCAGCAAAGTCATTAAATAATGCAGCATAGTCCTTAAATAATGCAGCAAAGTCCTTAAATAATGCAGCACAGTTCTTAAGTAATGCAACAACGTCGTTAAATAATGCAGCAGAGTCCTTAAATAATGCAGCAAAGTCCTTAACTAATGCAGCAGAGTCCTTAAATAATGCAAGAAAGTCCTTAAATAATGCAGCAGAGTCCTTAAATAATGCAGTAAAGTCCTTAAATAATGCAGCAGAGTCCTTAAATAATGCAACAACGTCCTTAAATAATGCAGCAGAGTCCTTAAATACTGAAGCAGAGTCCTTAAATATTGCAGCAAAGTCCTTAAATAATGCATTAGAGTCCTTAAATAATGCAACAAAGTCCTTAAATAATGCAGCAGAGTCCTTAAATAATGCAGCAAAGTCCTTAAATAATGCAGCAGAGTCCTTAAATAATGCAGCAGAGTCCTTAAATACTGCAGCAGAGTCCTTAAATACTGAAGCAGAGTCCTTTAATATAGCAGCAAATTCCTTAAATAATGCAGCAGAGTCCTTAAAAAATCCAACAAAGTCATTAAATAATGCAGCAGAGTCCTCTAATAATGCAGCAGAGTCCTCAAATGCTTCAGCAAAGTCATTAAATAATGCAGCATAGTCCTTAAATAATGCAAAGTCCTTAAATAAAGCAGCACAGTTCTTAAATAATGCAACAACGTCGGTAAATAATGCAGCAGAGTCCTTAAATAATGCAGCAAAGTCCTTAACTAATGCAGCAGAGTCCTTAAATAATGCAACAAAGTCCTTAAATAATGCAACAGAGTCCTTAAATACCGCAGCAAAGTGCTTAAATAATGCAGCAGAGTCCTTAAATAATGCAACAAAGTCCTTAAATAATGCAGCAGAGTCCTTAAATACTGAAGCAGAGTCCTTAAATATTGCAGCAAAGTCCTCTAATAATGCAGCAGAGTCCTTAAATAATGCAACAAAGTCCTTAAATAATGCAGCAGAGTCCTTAAATAATGCAACAAAGTCCTTAAATAATGCAGCAGAGTCCTTAAATACTGAAGCAGAGTCCTTAAATATTGCAGCAAAGTCCTTAAATAATGCAGCAAAGTCCTTAAATAATGCAGCAGAGTCCTTAAATAATGCAACAAAGTCCTTAAATAATGCAGCAGAGTCCTTAAATACTGAAGCAGAGTCCTTAAATATTGCAGCAAAGTCCTTAAATAATGCAGCAGAGTCCTTAAATAATGCAGCAAAGTCCTTATCTAATGCAGCAGAGTCCTTAAATAATGCAACAAAGTCCTTAAATAATGCAGCAGAGTCCTTAAATACTGAAGCAGAGTCCTTAAATATTGCAGCAAAGTCCTTCAATAATGCAGCAGAGTCCTTAGATAATGCAACAAAGTCCTTAAATAATGCAGCAGATTCCTTAAATAATGCAGCAAAGTCCTTAAATAATGCAGCAGAGTCCTTAAATAATGCAGCAGAGTCCTTAAATACCGCAGCAGAGTCCTTAAATACTGAAGCAGAGTCCTTTAATATAGCAGCAAATTCCTTAAATAATGCAGCAGAGTCCATAAAAAAATCCAACAAAGTCATTAAATAATGCAGCAAGTCCTTAAATAATGCAGCAGAGTCCTCTAATAATGCAGCAGAGTCCTCAAATGCTTCAGCAAATTCATTAAATAATGCAGCATATTCCTTAAATAATGCAGAAAAGTCCTTAAATAATGCAGAACAGTTCTTAAATAATGCAACAACGTCGTTAAATAATGCAGCAGAGTCCTTAAATAATGCAGCAAAGTCCTTAACTAATGCAGCAGAGTCCTTAAATAATGCAACAAAGTCCTTAAATAATGCAACAGAGTCCTTAAATACCGCAGCAAAGGGCTTAAATAATGCAGCAGAGTCCTCAAATGCTTCAGCAGAGTCCTTAAATAATGCAGCATTGTCCTTAAATAATGCAGCAAAGTCCTTAAATAATGCAGCAGAGTCCTTAAATAATGCAACAAAGTCCTTAAATAATGCAGCAGAGTACTTAAATAATGCAACAAAGTCCTTAAATAATGCAGCAAAGTCCTTAAATAATGCAGCAGAGTCCTTAAATACTGAAGCAGAGTCCTTAAATATTGCAGCAAAGTCCTTAAATAATGCAGCAGAGTCCTTAAATAATGCAGCAAAGTCCTTATTTAATGCAGCAGAGTCCTTAAATAATGCAACAAAGTCCTTAAATAATGCAGCAGAGTCCTTAAATACTGAAGCAGAGTCCTTAAATAATGCAGCAAAGTCCTTAAATAATGCAGCAGAGTCCTCAAATGCTTCAGCAGAGTCCTTAAATAATGCAGCAGAGTCCTTAAATAATGCAGCAAAGTCCTTAAATAATGCAGCAGAGTCCTTAAATAATGCAACAAAGTCCTTAAATAATGCAGCAGAGTCCTTAAATACTGAAGCAGAGTCCTTAAATATTGCAGCAAAGTCCTTAAATAATGCAGCAGAGTCCTTAAATAATGCAGCAAAGTCCTTATTTAATGCAGCAGAGTCCTTAAATAATGCAACAAAGTCCTCAAATAATGCAGCAGAGTCCTTAAATACTGAAGCAGAGTCCTTAAATATTGCAGCAAAGTCCTTCAATAATGCAGCAGAGTCCTTAGATAATGCAACAAAGTCCTTAAATAATGCAGCAGATTCCTTAAATAATGCAGCAAAGTCCTTAAATAATGCAGCAGAGTCCTTAAATAATGCAGCAGAGTCCTTAAATACCGCAGCAGAGTCCTTAAATACTGAAGCAGAGTCCTTTAATATAGCAGCAAATTCCTTAAATAATGCAGCAGAGTCCATAAAAAAATCCAACAAAGTCATTAAATAATGCAGCAAGTCCTTAAATAATGCAGCAGAGTCCTCTAATAATGCAGCAGAGTCCTCAAATGCTTCAGCAAAGTCATTAAATAATGCAGCATAGTCCTTAAATAATGCAGCAAAGTCCTTAAATAATGCAGCACAGTTCTTAAGTAATGCAACAACGTCGTTAAATAATGCAGCAGAGTCCTTAAATAATGCAGCAAAGTCCTTAACTAATGCAGCAGAGTCCTTAAATAATGCAAGAAAGTCCTTAAATAATGCAGCAGAGTCCTTAAATAATGCAGTAAAGTCCTTAAATAATGCAGCAGAGTCCTTAAATAATGCAACAACGTCCTTAAATAATGCAGCAGAGTCCTTAAATACTGAAGCAGAGTCCTTAAATATTGCAGCAAAGTCCTTAAATAATGCATTAGAGTCCTTAAATAATGCAACAAAGTCCTTAAATAATGCAGCAGAGTCCTTAAATAATGCAGCAAAGTCCTTAAATAATGCAGCAGAGTCCTTAAATAATGCAGCAGAGTCCTTAAATACTGCAGCAGAGTCCTTAAATACTGAAGCAGAGTCCTTTAATATAGCAGCAAATTCCTTAAATAATGCAGCAGAGTCCTTAAAAAATCCAACAAAGTCATTAAATAATGCAGCAGAGTCCTCTAATAATGCAGCAGAGTCCTCAAATGCTTCAGCAAAGTCATTAAATAATGCAGCATAGTCCTTAAATAATGCAAAGTCCTTAAATAAAGCAGCACAGTTCTTAAATAATGCAACAACGTCGGTAAATAATGCAGCAGAGTCCTTAAATAATGCAGCAAAGTCCTTAACTAATGCAGCAGAGTCCTTAAATAATGCAACAAAGTCCTTAAATAATGCAACAGAGTCCTTAAATACCGCAGCAAAGTGCTTAAATAATGCAGCAGAGTCCTTAAATAATGCAACAAAGTCCTTAAATAATGCAGCAGAGTCCTTAAATACTGAAGCAGAGTCCTTAAATATTGCAGCAAAGTCCTCTAATAATGCAGCAGAGTCCTTAAATAATGCAACAAAGTCCTTAAATAATGCAGCAGAGTCCTTAAATAATGCAACAAAGTCCTTAAATAATGCAGCAGAGTCCTTAAATACTGAAGCAGAGTCCTTAAATATTGCAGCAAAGTCCTTAAATAATGCAGCAAAGTCCTTAAATAATGCAGCAGAGTCCTTAAATAATGCAACAAAGTCCTTAAATAATGCAGCAGAGTCCTTAAATACTGAAGCAGAGTCCTTAAATATTGCTGCAAAGTCCTTAAATAATGCAGCAGAGTCATTAAATAATGCAACAAAGTCCTTAAATAATGCAGCAGAGTCCTTAAATAATGCAACAAAGTCCTTAAATAATGCAGCAGAGTACTTAAATAATGCAACAAAGTCCTTAAATAATGCAGCAAAGTCCTTAAATAATGCAGCAGAGTCCTTAAATAATGCAACAAAGTCCTTAAATAATGCAGCAGAGTCCTTAAATAATGCAACAGAGTCCTTAAATACCGCAGCAATGTGCTTAAATAATGCAGCAGAGTCCTCAAATGCTTCAGCAGAGTCCTTAAATAATGCAGCAGAGTCCTTAAATAATGCAGCAAAGTCCTTAAATAATGCAGCAGAGTCCTTAAATAATGCAACAAAGTCCTTAAATAATGCAGCAGAGTCCTTAAATACTGAAGCAGAGTCCTTAAATATTGCAGCAAAGTCCTTAAATAATGCAGCAGAGTCCTTAAATAATGCAGCAAAGTCCTTATCTAATGCAGCAGAGTCCTTAAATAATGCAACAAAGTCCTTAAATAATGCAGCAGAGTCCTTAAATACTGAAGCAGAGTCCTTTAATATAGCAGCAAATTCTTTAAATAATGCAGCAGAGTCCTTAAAAAATCCAACAAAGTCATTAAATAATGCAGCAAGTCCTTAAATAATGCAGCAGAGTCCTCTAATAATGCAGCAGAGACCTCAAATGCTTCAGCAAAGTCATTAAATAATGCAGCATAGTCCTTAAATAATGGAGCAAAGTCCTTAAATAATGCAGCACAGTTCTTAAATAATGCAACAACGTCGTTAAATAATGCAGCAGAGTCCTTAAATAATGCAGCCAAGTCCTTAACTAATGCAGCAGAGTCCTTAAATAATGCAACAAAGTCCTTAAATAATGCAGCAGAGTCCTTAAATAATGCAGTAAAGTCCTTAAATAATGCAGCAGAGTCCTTAAATAATGCAACAACGTCCTTAAATAATGCAGCAGAGTCCTTAAATACTGAAGCAGAGTCCTTAAATATTGCAGCAAAGTCCTTAAATAATGCAGCAGAGTCCTTAAATAATGCAACAAATTCCTTAAATAATGCAGCAAAGTCCTTAAATAATGCAGCAGAGTCCTTAAATAATGCAGCAGAGTCCTTAAATACCGCAGCAGAGTCCTTAAATACTGAAGCAGAGTCCTTTAATATAGCAGCAAATTCCTTAAATAATGCAGCAGAGTCCTTAAAAAATCCAACAAAGTCATTAAATAATGCAGCAGAGTCCTCTAATAATGCAGCAGAGTCCTCAAATGCTTCAGCAAAGTCATTAAATAATGCAGCAGAGTCCTCAAATGCTTAAGCAGAGTCCTTAAATACTGAAGCAGAGTCCTTAAACATTGCAGCAAAGTCCTTAAATAATGCAGCAGAGTCCTTAAATAATGCAGCAAAGTCCTTCAATAATGCAGCAGAGTCCTTAGATAATGCAACAAAGTCCTTAAATAATGCAGCAGATTCCTTAAATAATGCAGCAAAGTCCTTAAATAATGCAGCAGAGTCCTAAAATAATGCAGCAGGGTCCTTAAATACCGCAGCAGAGTCCTTAAATACTGAAGCAGAGTCCTTTAATATAGCAGCAAATTCCTTAAATAATGCAGCAGAGTCCTTAAGAAATCCAACAAAGTCATTAAATAATGCAGCAAGTCCTTAAATAATGCAGCAGAGTCCTCTAATAATGCAGCAGAGTCCTCAAATGCTTCAGCAAAGTCATTAAATAATGCAGCATAATCCTTAAATAATGCAGCAAAGTCCTTAAATAATGCAGCACAGTTCTTAAATAATGCAACAACGTCGTTAAATAATGCAGCAGAGTCCTTAAATAATGCAGCAAACTCCTTAACTAATGCAGCAGAGTCCTTAAATAATGCAACAAAGTCCTTAAATAATGCAACAGAGTCCTTAAATACCGCCGCAAAGTGCTTAAATAATGCAGCAGAGTCCTCAAATGCTTCAGCAGAGTCCTTAAATAATGCAGCAGTGTCCTTAAATAATGCAGCAAAGTCCTTAAATAATGCAGCAGAGTCCTTAAATAATGCAACAAAGTCCTTAAATAATGCAGCAGAGTCCTTAAATACTGAAGCAGAGTCCTTAAATATTGCTGCAAAGTCCTTAAATAATGCAGCAGTCATTAAATAATGCAACAATGTCCTTAAATAATGCAGCAGAGTCCTTAAAAAATCCAACAAAGTCATTAAATAATGCAGCAAGTCCTTAAATAATGCAGAACAGTTCTTAAATAATGCAACAACGTCGTTAAATAATGCAGCAGAGTCCTTAAATAATGCAGCAAAGTCCTTAACTAATGCAGCAGAGTCCTTAAATAATGCAACAAAGTCCTTAAATAATGCAACAGAGTCCTTAAATACCGCAGCAAAGGGCTTAAATAATGCAGCAGAGTCCTCAAATGCTTCAGCAGAGTCCTTAAATAATGTAGCATTGTCCTTAAATAATGCAGCAAAGTCCTTAAATAATGCAGCAGAGTCCTTAAATAATGCAACAAAGTCCTTAAATAATGCAGCAGAGTCCTTAAATACTGAAGCAGAGTCCTTAAATATTGCTGCAAAGTCCTTAAATAATGCAGCAGAGTCATTAAATAATGCAACAAAGTCCTTAAATAATGCAGCAGAGTCCTTAAATAATGCAACAAAGTCCTTAAATAATGCAGCAGAGTACTTAAATAATGCAACAAAGTCCTTAAATAATGCAGCAAAGTCCTTAAATAATGCAGCAGAGTCCTTAAATAATGCAACAAAGTCCTTAAATAATGCAGCAGAGTCGTTAAATAATGCAACAGAGTCCTTAAATTCCGCAGCAAAGTGCTTAAATAATGCAGCAGAGTCCTCAAATGCTTCAGCAGAGTCCTTAAATAATGCAGCAGAGTCCTTAAATAATGCAGCAAAGTCCTTAAATAATGCAGCAGAGTCCTTAAATAATGCAACAAAGTCCTTAAATAATGCAGCAGAGTCCTTAAATACTGAAGCAGAGTCCTTAAATATTGCAGCAAAGTCCTTAAATAATGCAGCAGAGTCCTTAAATAATGCAGCAAAGTCCTTATCTAATGCAGCAGAGTCCTTAAATAATGCAACAAAGTCCTTAAATAATGCAGCAGAGTCCTTAAATACTGAAGCAGAGTCCTTAAATATTGCAGCAAAGTCCTTCAATAATGCAGCAGAGTCCTTAGATAATGCAACAAAGTCCTTAAATAATGCAGCAGATTCCTTAAATAATGCAGCAAAGTCCTTAAATAATGCAGCAGAGTCCTTAAATAATGCAGCAGAGTCCTTAAATACCGCAGCAGAGTCCTTAAATACTGAAGCAGAGTCCTTTAATATAGCAGCAAATTCCTTAAATAATGCAGCAGAGTCCATAAAAAAATCCAACAAAGTCATTAAATAATGCAGCAAGTCCTTAAATAATGCAGCAGAGTCCTCTAATAATGCAGCAGAGTCCTCAAATGCTTCAGCAAATTCATTAAATAATGCAGCATATTCCTTAAATAATGCAGAAAAGTCCTTAAATAATGCAGAACAGTTCTTAAATAATGCAACAACGTCGTTAAATAATGCAGCAGAGTCCTTAAATAATGCAGCAAAGTCCTTAACTAATGCAGCAGAGTCCTTAAATAATGCAACAAAGTCCTTAAATAATGCAACAGAGTCCTTAAATACCGCAGCAAAGGGCTTAAATAATGCAGCAGAGTCCTCAAATGCTTCAGCAGAGTCCTTAAATAATGCAGCATTGTCCTTAAATAATGCAGCAAAGTCCTTAAATAATGCAGCAGAGTCCTTAAATAATGCAACAAAGTCCTTAAATAATGCAGCAGAGTACTTAAATAATGCAACAAAGTCCTTAAATAATGCAGCAAAGTCCTTAAATAATGCAGCAGAGTCCTTAAATACTGAAGCAGAGTCCTTAAATATTGCAGCAAAGTCCTTAAATAATGCAGCAGAGTCCTTAAATAATGCAGCAAAGTCCTTATTTAATGCAGCAGAGTCCTTAAATAATGCAACAAAGTCCTTAAATAATGCAGCAGAGTCCTTAAATACTGAAGCAGAGTCCTTAAATAATGCAGCAAAGTCCTTAAATAATGCAGCAGAGTCCTCAAATGCTTCAGCAGAGTCCTTAAATAATGCAGCAGAGTCCTTAAATAATGCAGCAAAGTCCTTAAATAATGCAGCAGAGTCCTTAAATAATGCAACAAAGTCCTTAAATAATGCAGCAGAGTCCTTAAATACTGAAGCAGAGTCCTTAAATATTGCAGCAAAGTCCTTATATAATGCAGCAGAGTCCTTAAATAATGCAGCAAAGTCCTTATTTAATGCAGCAGAGTCCTTAAATAATGCAACAAAGTCCTTAAATAATGCAGCAGAGTCCTTAAATACTGAAGCAGAGTCCTTAAATATTGCAGCAAAGTCCTTCAATAATGCAGCAGAGTCCTTAGATAATGCAACAAAGTCCTTAAATAATGCAGCAGATTCCTTAAATAATGCAGCAAAGTCCTTAAATAATGCAGCAGAGTCCTTAAATAATGCAGCAGAGTCCTTAAATACCGCAGCAGAGTCCTTAAATACTGAAGCAGAGTCCTTTAATATAGCAGCAAATTCCTTAAATAATGCAGCAGAGTCCATAAAAAAATCCAACAAAGTCATTAAATAATGCAGCAAGTCCTTAAATAATGCAGCAGAGTCCTCTAATAATGCAGCAGAGTCCTCAAATGCTTCAGCAAAGTCATTAAATAATGCAGCATAGTCCTTAAATAATGCAGCAAAGTCCTTAAATAATGCAGCACAGTTCTTAAGTAATGCAACAACGTCGTTAAATAATGCAGCAGAGTCCTTAAATAATGCAGCAAAGTCCTTAACTAATGCAGCAGAGTCCTTAAATAATGCAAGAAAGTCCTTAAATAATGCAGCAGAGTCCTTAAATAATGCAGTAAAGTCCTTAAATAATGCAGCAGAGTCCTTAAATAATGCAACAACGTCCTTAAATAATGCAGCAGAGTCCTTAAATACTGAAGCAGAGTCCTTAAATATTGCAGCAAAGTCCTTAAATAATGCATTAGAGTCCTTAAATAATGCAACAAAGTCCTTAAATAATGCAGCAGAGTCCTTAAATAATGCAGCAGAGTCCTTAAATAATGCAGCAGAGTCCTTAAATACTGCAGCAGAGTCCTTAAATACTGAAGCAGAGTCCTTTAATATAGCAGCAAATTCCTTAAATAATGCAGCAGAGTCCTTAAAAAATCCAACAAAGTCATTAAATAATGCAGCAGAGTCCTCTAATAATGCAGCAGAGTCCTCAAATGCTTCAGCAAAGTCATTAAATAATGCAGCATAGTCCTTAAATAATGCAAAGTCCTTAAATAAAGCAGCACAGTTCTTAAATAATGCAACAACGTCGGTAAATAATGCAGCAGAGTCCTTAAATAATGCAGCAAAGTCCTTAACTAATGCAGCAGAGTCCTTAAATAATGCAACAAAGTCCTTAAATAATGCAACAGAGTCCTTAAATACCGCAGCAAAGTGCTTAAATAATGCAGCAGAGTCCTTAAATAATGCAACAAAGTCCTTAAATAATGCAGCAGAGTCCTTAAATACTGAAGCAGAGTCCTTAAATATTGCAGCAAAGTCCTCTAATAATGCAGCAGAGTCCTTAAATAATGCAACAAAGTCCTTAAATAATGCAGCAGAGTCCTTAAATAATGCAACAAAGTCCTTAAATAATGCAGCAGAGTCCTTAAATACTGAAGCAGAGTCCTTAAATATTGCAGCAAAGTCCTTAAATAATGCAGCAAAGTCCTTAAATAATGCAGCAGAGCCCTTAAATAATGCAACAAAGTCCTTAAATAATGCAGCAGAGTCCTTAAATACTGAAGCAGAGTCCTTAAATATTGCTGCAAAGTCCTTAAATAATGCAGCAGAGTCATTAAATAATGCAACAAAGTCCTTAAATAATGCAGCAGAGTCCTTAAATAATGCAACAAAGTCCTTAAATAATGCAGCAGAGTACTTAAATAATGCAACAAAGTCCTTAAATAATGCAGCAAAGTCCTTAAATAATGCAGCAGAGTCCTTAAATAATGCAACAAAGTCCTTAAATAATGCAGCAGAGTCCTTAAATAATGCAACAGAGTCCTTAAATACCGCAGCAAAGTGCTTAAATAATGCAGCAGAGTCCTCAAATGCTTCAGCAGAGTCCTTAAATAATGCAGCAGAGTCCTTAAATAATGCAGCAAAGTCCTTAAATAATGCAGCAGAGTCCTTAAATAATGCAACAAAGTCCTTAAATAATGCAGCAGAGTCCTTAAATACTGAAGCAGAGTCCTTAAATATTGCAGCAAAGTCCTTAAATAATGCAGCAGAGTCCTTAAATAATGCAGCAAAGTCCTTATCTAATGCAGCAGAGTCCTTAAATAATGCAACAAAGTCCTTAAATAATGCAGCAGAGTCCTTAAATACTGAAGCAGAGTCCTTTAATATAGCAGCAAATTCTTTAAATAATGCAGCAGAGTCCTTAAAAAAATCCAACAAAGTCATTAAATAATGCAGCAGAGTCCTCTAATAATGCAGCAGAGTCCTCAAATGCTTCAGCAAAGTCATTAAATAATGCAGCATAGTCCTTAAATAATGCAGCAAAGTCCTTAAATAATGCAGCACAGTTCTTAAATAATGCAACAACGTCGTTAAATAATGCAGCAGCGTCCTTAAATAATGCAGCAAAGTCCTTAACTAATGCAGCAGATTCCTTAAATAATGCAACAAAGTCCTTAAATAATGCAGCAGAGTCCTTAAATAATGCAGTAAAGTCCTTAAATAATGCAGCAGAGTCCTTAAATAATGCAACAACGTCCTTAAATAATGCAGCAGAGTCCTTAAATACTGAAGCAGAGTCCTTAAATATTGCAGCAAAGTCCTTAAATAATGCAGCAGAGTCCTTAAATAATGCAACAAATTCCTTAAATAATGCAGCAAAGTCCTTAAATAATGCAGCAGAGTCCTTAAATAATGCAGCAGAGTCCTTAAATACCGCAGCAGAGTCCTTAAATACTGAAGCAGAGTCCTTTAATATAGCAGCAAATTCCTTAAATAATGCAGCAGAGTCCTTAAAAAATCCAACAAAGTCATTAAATAATGCAGCAGAGTCCTCTAATAATGCAGCAGAGTCCTCAAATGCTTCAGCAAAGTCATTAAATAATGCAGCAGAGTCCTCAAATGCTTAAGCAGAGTCCTTAAATACTGAAGCAGAGTCCTTAAACATTGCAGCAAAGTCCTTAAATAATGCAGCAGAGTCCTTAAATAATGCAGCAAAGTCCTTCAATAATGCAGCAGAGTCCTTAGATAATGCAACAAAGTCCTTAAATAATGCAGCAGATTCCTTAAATAATGCAGCAAAGTCCTTAAATAATGCAGCAGAGTCCTAAAATAATGCAGCAGGGTCCTTAAATACCGCAGCAGAGTCCTTAAATACTGAAGCAGAGTCCTTTAATATAGCAGCAAATTCCTTAAATAATGCAGCAGAGTCCTTAAGAAATCCAACAAAGTCATTAAATAATGCAGCAAGTCCTTAAATAATGCAGCAGAGTCCTCTAATAATGCAGCAGAGTCCTCAAATGCTTCAGCAAAGTCATTAAATAATGCAGCATAGTCCTTAAATAATGGAGCAAAGTCCTTAAATAATGCAGCACAGTTCTTAAATAATGCAACAACGTCGTTAAATAATGCAGCAGAGTCCTTAAATAATGCAGCAAAGTCCTTAACTAATGCAGCAGAGTCCTAAATAATGCAACAAAGTCCTTAAATAATGCAGCAGAGTCCTTAAATAATGCAGTAAAGTCCTTAAATAATGCAGCAGAGTCCTTAAATAATGCAACAACGTCCTTAAATAATTCAGCAGAGTCCTTAAATACTGAAGCAGAGTCCTTAAATATTGCAGCAAAGTCCTTAAATAATGCAGCAGAGTCCTTAAATAATGCAACAAATTCCTTAAATAATGCAGCAAAGTCCTTAAATAATGCAGCAGAGTCCTTAAATAATGCAGCAGAGTCCTTAAATACCGCAGCAGAGTCCTTAAATACTGAAGCAGAGTCCTTTAATATAGCAGCAAATTCCTTAAATAATGCAGCAGAGTCCTTAAAAAATCCAACAAAGTCATTAAATAATGCAGCAGAGTCCTCTAATAATGCAGCAGAGTCCTCAAATGCTTCAACAAAGTCATTAAATAATGCAGCAGAGTCCTCAAATGCTTAAGCAGAGTCCTTAAATACTGAAGCAGAGTCCTTAAACATTGCAGCAAAGTCCTTAAATAATGCAGCAGAGACCTTAAATAATGCAGCAAAGTCCTTCAAAAATGCAGCAGAGTCCTTAGATAATGCAACAAAGTCCTTAAATAATGCAGCAGATTCCTTAAATAATGCAGCAAAGTCCTTAAATAATGCAGCAGAGTCCTAAAATAATGCAGCAGGGTCCTTAAATACCGCAGCAGAGTCCTTAAATACTGAAGCAGAGTCCTTTAATATAGCAGCAAATTCCTTAAATAATACAGCAGAGTCCTTAAGAAATCCAACAAAGTCATTAAATAATGCAGCAAGTCCTTAAATAATGCAGCAGAGTCCTCTAATAATGCAGCAGAGTCCTCAAATGCTTCAGCAAAGTCATTAAATAATGCAGCATAATCCTTAAATAATGCAGCAAAGTCCTTAAATAATGCAGCACAGTTCTTAAATAATGCAACAACGTCGTTAAATAATGCAGCAGAGTCCTTAAATAATGCAGCAAACTCCTTAACTAATGCAGCAGAGTCCTTAAATAATGCAACAAAGTCCTTAAATAATGCAACAGAGTCCTTAAATACCGCCGCAAAGTGCTTAAATAATGCAGCAGAGTCCTCAAATGCTTCAGCAGAGTCCTTAAATAATGCAGCAGTGTCCTTAAATAATGCAGCAAAGTCCTTAAATAATGCAGCAGAGTCCTTAAATAATGCAACAAAGTCCTTAAATAATGCAGCAGAGTCCTTAAATACTGAAGCAGAGTCCTTAAATATTGCTGCAAAGTCCTTAAATAATGCAGCAGTCATTAAATAATGCAACAATGTCCTTAAATAATGCAGCAGAGTCCTTAAAAAATCCAACAAAGTCATTAAATAATGCAGCAAGTCCTTAAATAATGCAGCAGAGTCCTCTAATAATGCAGCAGAGTCCTCAAATGCTTCAGCAAATTCATTAAATAATGCAGCATATTCCTTAAATAATGCAGCAAAGTCCTTAAATAATGCAGAACAGTTCTTAAATAATGCAACAACGTCGTTAAATAATGCAGCAGAGTCCTTAAATAATGCAGCAAAGTCCTTAACTAATGCAGCAGAGTCCTTAAATAATGCAACAAAGTCCTTAAATAATGCAACAGAGTCCTTAAATACCGCAGCAAAGGGCTTAAATAATGCAGCAGAGTCCTCAAATGCTTCAGCAGAGTCCTTAAATAATGTAGCATTGTCCTTAAATAATGCAGCAAAGTCCTTAAATAATGCAGCAGAGTCCTTAAATAATGCAACAAAGTCCTTAAATAATGCAGCAGAGTCCTTAAATACTGAAGCAGAGTCCTTAAATATTGCTGCAAAGTCCTTAAATAATGCAGCAGAGTCATTAAATAATGCAACAAAGTCCTTAAATAATGCAGCAGAGTCCTTAAATAATGCAACAAAGTCCTTAAATAATGCAGCAGAGTCCTTAAATACTGAAGCAGAGTCCTTTAATATAGCAGCAAATTCCTTAAATAACGCAGCAGAGTCCTTAAAAAATCCAACAAAGTCATTAAATAATGCAGCAAGTCCTTAAATAATGCAGGAGAGTCCTCTAATAATGCAGCAGAGTCCTCAAATGCTTCAGCAAAGTCATTAAATAATGCAGCATAGTCCTTAACTAATGCAGCAGAGTCCTTAAATAATGCAACAAAGTCCTTAAATAATGCAGCAGAATCCTTAAATAATGCAGTAAAGTCGTTAAATAATGCAGCAGAGTCCTTAAATAATGCAGCAAAGTCCTTAACTAATGCAGCAGAGTCCTTAAATATTGCAGCAAAGTCCTTAAATAATACATTAGAGTCCTTAAATAATGCAACAAAGTCCTTAAATAATGCAGCAGAGTCCTTAAATAATGCAGAAAAGTCCTTAAATAATGCAGCAGAGTCCTTAAATAATGCAGCAGAGTCCTTAAATACCGCAGCAGAGTCCTTAAATACTGAAGCAGAGTCCTTTAATATAGCAGCAAATTCTTTAAATAATGCAGCAGAGTCCTTAAAAAAATCCAACAAAGTCATTAAATAATGCAGCAGAGTCCTCTAATAATGCAGCAGAGTCCTCAAATGCTTCAGCAAAGTCATTAAATAATGCAGCATAGTCCTTAAATAATGCAGCAAAGTCCTTAAATAATGCAGCACAGTTCTTAAATAATGCAACAACGTCGTTAAATAATGCAGCAGAGTCCTTAAATAATGCAGCAAAGTCCTTAACTAATGCAGCAGAGTCCTTAAATAATGCAACAAAGTCCTTAAATAATGCAACAGAGTCCTTAAATACCGCAGCAAAGTGATTAAATAATGCAGCAGAGTCCTCAAATGCTTCAGCAGAGTCCTTAAATAATGCAGCAGAGTCCTTAAATAATGCAGCAAAGTCCTTAAATAATGCAGCAGAGTCCTTAAATAATGCAACAAAGTCCTTAAATAATGCAGCAGAGTCCTTAAATACTGAAGCAGAGTCCTTAAATATTGCAGCAAAGTCCTTAAATAATGCAGCAGAGTCCATAAATAATGCAGCAAAGTCCTTAAATAATGCAGCAGAGTCCTTAAATAATGCAACAAAGTCCTTAAATAATGCAGCAGAGTCCTTAAATATAGAAGCAGAGTCCTTAAATATTGCAGCAAAGTCCTTCAATAATGCAGCAGAGTCCTTAGATAATGCAACAAAGTCCTTAAATAATGCAGCAGATTCCTTAAATAATGCAGCAAAGTCCTTAAATAATGCAGCAGAGTCCTTAAATAATGCAGCAGAGTCCTTAAATACCGCAGCAGAGTCCATAAATACTGAAGCAGAGTCCTTTAATATAGCAGCAAATTCCTTAAATAATGCAGCAGAGTCCTTAAAAAATCCAACAAAGTCATTAAATAATGCAGCAAGTCCTTAAATAATGCAGCAGAGTCCTCTAATAATGCAGCAGAGACCTCAAATGCTTCAGCAAAGTCATTAAATAATGCAGCATAGTCCTTAAATAATGGAGCAAAGTCCTTAAATAATGCAGCACAGTTCTTAAATAATGCAACAACGTCGTTAAATAATGCAGCAGAGTCCTTAAATAATGCAGCCAAGTCCTTAACTAATGCAGCAGAGTCCTTAAATAATGCAACAAAGTCCTTAAATAATGCAGCAGAGTCCTTAAATAATTCAGTAAAGTCCTTAAATAATGCAGCAGAGTCCTTAAATAATGCAACAACGTCCTTAAATAATGCAGCAGAGTCCTTAAATACTGAAGCAGAGTCCTTAAATATTGCAGCAAAGTCCTTAAATAATGCAGCAGAGTCCTTAAATAATGCAACAAATTCCTTAAATAATGCAGCAAAGTCCTTAAATAATGCAGCAGAGTCCTTAAATAATGCAGCAGAGTCCTTAAATACCGCAGCAGAGTCCTTAAATACTGAAGCAGAGTCCTTTAATATAGCAGCAAATTCCTTAAATAATGCAGCAGAGTCCTTAAAAAATCCAACAAAGTCATTAAATAATGCAGCAGAGTCCTCTAATAATGCAGCAGAGTCCTCAAATGCTTCAGCAAAGTCATTAAATAATGCAGCAGAGTCCTCAAATGCTTAAGCAGAGTCCTTAAATACTGAAGCAGAGTCCTTAAACATTGCAGCAAAGTCCTTAAATAATGCAGCAGAGTCCTTAAATAATGCAGCAAAGTCCTTCAATAATGCAGCAGAGTCCTTAGATAATGCAACAAAGTCCTTAAATAATGCAGCAGATTCCTTAAATAATGCAGCAAAGTCCTTAAATAATGCAGCAGAGTCCTAAAATAATGCAGCAGGGTCCTTAAATACCGCAGCAGAGTCCTTAAATACTGAAGCAGAGTCCTTTAATATAGCAGCAAATTCCTTAAATAATGCAGCAGAGTCCTTAAGAAATCCAACAAAGTCATTAAATAATGCAGCAAGTCCTTAAATAATGCAGCAGAGTCCTCTAATAATGCAGCAGAGTCCTCAAATGCTTCAGCAAAGTCATTAAATAATGCAGCATAATCCTTAAATAATGCAGCAAAGTCCTTAAATAATGCAGCACAGTTCTTAAATAATGCAACAACGTCGTTAAATAATGCAGCAGAGTCCTTAAATAATGCAGCAAACTCCTTAACTAATGCAGCAGAGTCCTTAAATAATGCAACAAAGTCCTTAAATAATGCAACAGAGTCCTTAAATACCGCCGCAAAGTGCTTAAATAATGCAGCAGAGTCCTCAAATGCTTCAGCAGAGTCCTTAAATAATGCAGCAGTGTCCTTAAATAATGCAGCAAAGTCCTTAAATAATGCAGCAGAGTCCTTAAATAATGCAACAAAGTCCTTAAATAATGCAGCAGAGTCCTTAAATACTGAAGCAGAGTCCTTAAATATTGCTGCAAAGTCCTTAAATAATGCAGCAGTCATTAAATAATGCAACAATGTCCTTAAATAATGCAGCAGAGTCCTTAAAAAATCCAACAAAGTCATTAAATAATGCAGCAAGTCCTTAAATAATGCAGAACAGTTCTTAAATAATGCAACAACGTCGTTAAATAATGCAGCAGAGTCCTTAAATAATGCAGCAAAGTCCTTAACTAATGCAGCAGAGTCCTTAAATAATGCAACAAAGTCCTTAAATAATGCAACAGAGTCCTTAAATACCGCAGCAAAGGGCTTAAATAATGCAGCAGAGTCCTCAAATGCTTCAGCAGAGTCCTTAAATAATGTAGCATTGTCCTTAAATAATGCAGCAAAGTCCTTAAATAATGCAGCAGAGTCCTTAAATAATGCA
The DNA here is from genome assembly GCF_046119375.1 of Phyllobates terribilis. Lineage (NCBI taxonomy): Eukaryota > Metazoa > Chordata > Amphibia > Anura > Dendrobatidae > Phyllobates > Phyllobates terribilis. The sequence continues at coordinate 2,707,560 of NW_027362840.1, read as the reverse complement.
ACAAAGTCCTTAAATAATGCAGCAGAGTCCTTAAATACTGAAGCAGAGTCCTTAAATATTGCTGCAAAGTCCTTAAATAATGCAGCAGAGTCATTAAATAATGCAACAAAGTCCTTAAATAATGCAGCAGAGTCCTTAAATAATGCAACAAAGTCCTTAAATAATGCAGCAGAGTACTTAAATAATGCAACAAAGTCCTTAAATAATGCAGCAAAGTCCTTAAATAATGCAGCAGAGTCCTTAAATAATGCAACAAAGTCCTTAAATAATGCAGCAGAGTCCTTAAATAATGCAACAGAGTCCTTAAATACCGCAGCAAAGTGCTTAAATAATGCAGCAGAGTCCTCAAATGCTTCAGCAGAGTCCTTAAATAATGCAGCAGAGTCCTTAAATAATGCAGCAAAGTCCTTAAATAATGCAGCAGAGTCCTTAAATAATGCAACAAAGTCCTTAAATAATGCAGCAGAGTCCTTAAATACTGAAGCAGAGTCCTTAAATATTGCAGCAAAGTCCTTAAATAATGCAGCAGAGTCCTTAAATAATGCAGCAAAGTCCTTATCTAATGCAGCAGAGTCCTTAAATAATGCAACAAAGTCCTTAAATAATGCAGCAGAGTCCTTAAATACTGAAGCAGAGTCCTTAAATATTGCAGCAAAGTCCTTCAATAATGCAGCAGAGTCCTTAGATAATGCAACAAAGTCCTTAAATAATGCAGCAGATTCCTTAAATAATGCAGCAAAGTCCTTAAATAATGCAGCAGAGTCCTTAAATAATGCAGCAGAGTCCTTAAATACCGCAGCAGAGTCCATAAATACTGAAGCAGAGTCCTTTAATATAGCAGCAAATTCCTTAAATAATGCAGCAGAGTCCTTAAAAAATCCAACAAAGTCATTAAATAATGCAGCAAGTCCTTAAATAATGCAGCAGAGTCCTCTAATAATGCAGCAGAGACCTCAAATGCTTCAGCAAAGTCATTAAATAATGCAGCATAGTCCTTAAATAATGGAGCAAAGTCCTTAAATAATGCAGCACAGTTCTTAAATAATGCAACAACGTCGTTAAATAATGCAGCAGAGTCCTTAAATAATGCAGCCAAGTCCTTAACTAATGCAGCAGAGTCCTTAAATAATGCAACAAAGTCCTTAAATAATGCAGCAGAGTCCTTAAATAATGCAGTAAAGTCCTTAAATAATGCAGCAGAGTCCTTAAATAATGCAACAACGTCCTTAAATAATGCAGCAGAGTCCTTAAATACTGAAGCAGAGTCCTTAAATATTGCAGCAAAGTCCTTAAATAATGCAGCAGAGTCCTTAAATAATGCAACAAATTCCTTAAATAATGCAGCAAAGTCCTTAAATAATGCAGCAGAGTCCTTAAATAATGCAGCAGAGTCCTTAAATACCGCAGCAGAGTCCTTAAATACTGAAGCAGAGTCCTTTAATATAGCAGCAAATTCCTTAAATAATGCAGCAGAGTCCTTAAAAAATCCAACAAAGTCATTAAATAATGCAGCAGAGTCCTCTAATAATGCAGCAGAGTCCTCAAATGCTTCAGCAAAGTCATTAAATAATGCAGCAGAGTCCTCAAATGCTTAAGCAGAGTCCTTAAATACTGAAGCAGAGTCCTTAAACATTGCAGCAAAGTCCTTAAATAATGCAGCAGAGTCCTTAAATAATGCAGCAAAGTCCTTCAATAATGCAGCAGAGTCCTTAGATAATGCAACAAAGTCCTTAAATAATGCAGCAGATTCCTTAAATAATGCAGCAAAGTCCTTAAATAATGCAGCAGAGTCCTAAAATAATGCAGCAGGGTCCTTAAATACCGCAGCAGAGTCCTTAAATACTGAAGCAGAGTCCTTTAATATAGCAGCAAATTCCTTAAATAATGCAGCAGAGTCCTTAAGAAATCCAACAAAGTCATTAAATAATGCAGCAAGTCCTTAAATAATGCAGCAGAGTCCTCTAATAATGCAGCAGAGTCCTCAAATGCTTCAGCAAAGTCATTAAATAATGCAGCATAATCCTTAAATAATGCAGCAAAGTCCTTAAATAATGCAGCACAGTTCTTAAATAATGCAACAACGTCGTTAAATAATGCAGCAGAGTCCTTAAATAATGCAGCAAACTCCTTAACTAATGCAGCAGAGTCCTTAAATAATGCAACAAAGTCCTTAAATAATGCAACAGAGTCCTTAAATACCGCCGCAAAGTGCTTAAATAATGCAGCAGAGTCCTCAAATGCTTCAGCAGAGTCCTTAAATAATGCAGCAGTGTCCTTAAATAATGCAGCAAAGTCCTTAAATAATGCAGCAGAGTCCTTAAATAATGCAACAAAGTCCTTAAATAATGCAGCAGAGTCCTTAAATAATGCAGCAAAGTCCTTAACTAATGCAGCAGAGTCCTAAATAATGCAACAAAGTCCTTAAATAATGCAGCAGAGTCCTTAAATAATGCAGTAAAGTCCTTAAATAATGCAGCAGAGTCCTTAAATAATGCAACAACGTCCTTAAATAATTCAGCAGAGTCCTTAAATACTGAAGCAGAGTCCTTAAATATTGCAGCAAAGTCCTTAAATAATGCAGCAGAGTCCTTAAATAATGCAACAAATTCCTTAAATAATGCAGCAAAGTCCTTAAATAATGCAGCAGAGTCCTTAAATAATGCAGCAGAGTCCTTAAATAGCGCAGCAGAGTCCTTAAATACTGAAGCAGAGTCCTTTAATATAGCAGCAAATTCCTTAAATAATGCAGCAGAGTCCTTAAAAAATCCAACAAAGTCATTAAATAATGCAGCAGAGTCCTCTAATAATGCAGCAGAGTCCTCAAATGCTTCAACAAAGTCATTAAATAATGCAGCAGAGTCCTCAAATGCTTAAGCAGAGTCCTTAAATACTGAAGCAGAGTCCTTAAACATTGCAGCAAAGTCCTTAAATAATGCAGCAGAGACCTTAAATAATGCAGCAAAGTCCTTCAAAAATGCAGCAGAGTCCTTAGATAATGCAACAAAGTCCTTAAATAATGCAGCAGATTCCTTAAATAATGCAGCAAAGTCCTTAAATAATGCAGCAGAGTCCTAAAATAATGCAGCAGGGTCCTTAAATACCGCAGCAGAGTCCTTAAATACTGAAGCAGAGTCCTTTAATATAGCAGCAAATTCCTTAAATAATACAGCAGAGTCCTTAAGAAATCCAACAAAGTCATTAAATAATGCAGCAAGTCCTTAAATAATGCAGCAGAGTCCTCTAATAATGCAGCAGAGTCCTCAAATGCTTCAGCAAAGTCATTAAATAATGCAGCATAATCCTTAAATAATGCAGCAAAGTCCTTAAATAATGCAGCACAGTTCTTAAATAATGCAACAACGTCGTTAAATAATGCAGCAGAGTCCTTAAATAATGCAGCAAACTCCTTAACTAATGCAGCAGAGTCCTTAAATAATGCAACAAAGTCCTTAAATAATGCAACAGAGTCCTTAAATACCGCCGCAAAGTGCTTAAATAATGCAGCAGAGTCCTCAAATGCTTCAGCAGAGTCCTTAAATAATGCAGCAGTGTCCTTAAATAATGCAGCAAAGTCCTTAAATAATGCAGCAGAGTCCTTAAATAATGCAACAAAGTCCTTAAATAATGCAGCAGAGTCCTTAAATACTGAAGCAGAGTCCTTAAATATTGCTGCAAAGTCCTTAAATAATGCAGCAGTCATTAAATAATGCAACAATGTCCTTAAATAATGCAGCAGAGTCCTTAAAAAATCCAACAAAGTCATTAAATAATGCAGCAAGTCCTTAAATAATGCAGCAGAGTCCTCTAATAATGCAGCAGAGTCCTCAAATGCTTCAGCAAATTCATTAAATAATGCAGCATATTCCTTAAATAATGCAGCAAAGTCCTTAAATAATGCAGAACAGTTCTTAAATAATGCAACAACGTCGTTAAATAATGCAGCAGAGTCCTTAAATAATGCAGCAAAGTCCTTAACTAATGCAGCAGAGTCCTTAAATAATGCAACAAAGTCCTTAAATAATGCAACAGAGTCCTTAAATACCGCAGCAAAGGGCTTAAATAATGCAGCAGAGTCCTCAAATGCTTCAGCAGAGTCCTTAAATAATGTAGCATTGTCCTTAAATAATGCAGCAAAGTCCTTAAATAATGCAGCAGAGTCCTTAAATAATGCAACAAAGTCCTTAAATAATGCAGCAGAGTCCTTAAATACTGAAGCAGAGTCCTTAAATATTGCTGCAAAGTCCTTAAATAATGCAGCAGAGTCATTAAATAATGCAACAAAGTCCTTAAATAATGCAGCAGAGTCCTTAAATAATGCAACAAAGTCCTTAAATAATGCAGCAGAGTCCTTAAATACTGAAGCAGAGTCCTTTAATATAGCAGCAAATTCCTTAAATAACGCAGCAGAGTCCTTAAAAAATCCAACAAAGTCATTAAATAATGCAGCAAGTCCTTAAATAATGCAGCAGAGTCCTCTAATAATGCAGCAGAGTCCTCAAATGCTTCAGCAAAGTCATTAAATAATGCAGCATAGTCCTTAACTAATGCAGCAGAGTCCTTAAATAATGCAACAAAGTCCTTAAATAATGCAGCAGAATCCTTAAATAATGCAGTAAAGTCGTTAAATAATGCAGCAGAGTCCTTAAATAATGCAGCAAAGTCCTTAACTAATGCAGCAGAGTCCTTAAATATTGCAGCAAAGTCCTTAAATAATACATTAGAGTCCTTAAATAATGCAACAAAGTCCTTAAATAATGCAGCAGAGTCCTTAAATAATGCAGAAAAGTCCTTAAATAATGCAGCAGAGTCCTTAAATAATGCAGCAGAGTCCTTAAATACCGCAGCAGAGTCCTTAAATACTGAAGCAGAGTCCTTTAATATAGCAGCAAATTCTTTAAATAATGCAGCAGAGTCCTTAAAAAAATCCAACAAAGTCATTAAATAATGCAGCAGAGTCCTCTAATAATGCAGCAGAGTCCTCAAATGCTTCAGCAAAGTCATTAAATAATGCAGCATAGTCCTTAAATAATGCAGCAAAGTCCTTAAATAATGCAGCACAGTTCTTGAATAATGCAACAACGTCGTTAAATAATGCAGCAGAGTCCTTAAATAATGCAGCAAAGTCCTTAACTAATGCAGCAGAGTCCTTAAATAATGCAACAAAGTCCTTAAATAATGCAACAGAGTCCTTAAATACCGCAGCAAAGTGATTAAATAATGCAGCAGAGTCCTCAAATGCTTCAGCAGAGTCCTTAAATAATGCAGCAGAGTCCTTAAATAATGCAGCAAAGTCCTTAAATAATGCAGCAGAGTCCTTAAATAATGCAACAAAGTCCTTAAATAATGCAGCAGAGTCCTTAAATACTGAAGCAGAGTCCTTAAATATTGCAGCAAAGTCCTTCAATAATGCAGCAGAGTCCTTAGATAATGCAACAAAGTCCTTAAATAATGCAGCAGATTCCTTAAATAATGCAGCAAAGTCCTTAAATAATGCAGCAGAGTCCTTAAATAATGCAGCAGAGTCCTTAAATACCGCAGCAGAGTCCATAAATACTGAAGCAGAGTCCTTTAATATAGCAGCAAATTCCTTAAATAATGCAGCAGAGTCCTTAAAAAATCCAACAAAGTCATTAAATAATGCAGCAAGTCCTTAAATAATGCAGCAGAGTCCTCTAATAATGCAGCAGAGACCTCAAATGCTTCAGCAAAGTCATTAAATAATGCAGCATAGTCCTTAAATAATGGAGCAAAGTCCTTAAATAATGCAGCACAGTTCTTAAATAATGCAACAACGTCGTTAAATAATGCAGCAGAGTCCTTAAATAATGCAGCCAAGTCCTTAACTAATGCAGCAGAGTCCTTAAATAATGCAACAAAGTCCTTAAATAATGCAGCAGAGTCCTTAAATAATGCAGTAAAGTCCTTAAATAATGCAGCAGAGTCCTTAAATAATGCAACAACGTCCTTAAATAATGCAGCAGAGTCCTTAAATACTGAAGCAGAGTCCTTAAATATTGCAGCAAAGTCCTTAAATAATGCAGCAGAGTCCTTAAATAATGCAACAAATTCCTTAAATAATGCAGCAAAGTCCTTAAATAATGCAGCAGAGTCCTTAAATAATGCAGCAGAGTCCTTAAATACCGCAGCAGAGTCCTTAAATACTGAAGCAGAGTCCTTTAATATAGCAGCAAATTCCTTAAATAATGCAGCAGAGTCCTTAAAAAATCCAACAAAGTCATTAAATAATGCAGCAGAGTCCTCTAATAATGCAGCAGAGTCCTCAAATGCTTCAGCAAAGTCATTAAATAATGCAGCAGAGTCCTCAAATGCTTAAGCAGAGTCCTTAAATACTGAAGCAGAGTCCTTAAACATTGCAGCAAAGTCCTTAAATAATGCAGCAGAGTCCTTAAATAATGCAGCAAAGTCCTTCAATAATGCAGCAGAGTCCTTAGATAATGCAACAAAGTCCTTAAATAATGCAGCAGATTCCTTAAATAATGCAGCAAAGTCCTTAAATAATGCAGCAGAGTCCTAAAATAATGCAGCAGGGTCCTTAAATACCGCAGCAGAGTCCTTAAATACTGAAGCAGAGTCCTTTAATATAGCAGCAAATTCCTTAAATAATGCAGCAGAGTCCTTAAGAAATCCAACAAAGTCATTAAATAATGCAGCAAGTCCTTAAATAATGCAGCAGAGTCCTCTAATAATGCAGCAGAGTCCTCAAATGCTTCAGCAAAGTCATTAAATAATGCAGCATAATCCTTAAATAATGCAGCAAAGTCCTTAAATAATGCAGCACAGTTCTTAAATAATGCAACAACGTCGTTAAATAATGCAGCAGAGTCCTTAAATAATGCAGCAAACTCCTTAACTAATGCAGCAGAGTCCTTAAATAATGCAACAAAGTCCTTAAATAATGCAACAGAGTCCTTAAATACCGCCGCAAAGTGCTTAAATAATGCAGCAGAGTCCTCAAATGCTTCAGCAGAGTCCTTAAATAATGCAGCAGTGTCCTTAAATAATGCAGCAAAGTCCTTAAATAATGCAGCAGAGTCCTTAAATAATGCAACAAAGTCCTTAAATAATGCAGCAGAGTCCTTAAATACTGAAGCAGAGTCCTTAAATATTGCTGCAAAGTCCTTAAATAATGCAGCAGTCATTAAATAATGCAACAATGTCCTTAAATAATGCAGCAGAGTCCTTAAAAAATCCAACAAAGTCATTAAATAATGCAGCAAGTCCTTAAATAATGCAGAACAGTTCTTAAATAATGCAACAACGTCGTTAAATAATGCAGCAGAGTCCTTAAATAATGCAGCAAAGTCCTTAACTAATGCAGCAGAGTCCTTAAATAATGCAACAAAGTCCTTAAATAATGCAACAGAGTCCTTAAATACCGCAGCAAAGGGCTTAAATAATGCAGCAGAGTCCTCAAATGCTTCAGCAGAGTCCTTAAATAATGTAGCATTGTCCTTAAATAATGCAGCAAAGTCCTTAAATAATGCAGCAGAGTCCTTAAATAATGCAACAAAGTCCTTAAATAATGCAGCAGAGTCCTTAAATACTGAAGCAGAGTCCTTAAATATTGCTGCAAAGTCCTTAAATAATGCAGCAGAGTCATTAAATAATGCAACAAAGTCCTTAAATAATGCAGCAGAGTCCTTAAATAATGCAACAAAGTCCTTAAATAATGCAGCAGAGTACTTAAATAATGCAACAAAGTCCTTAAATAATGCAGCAAAGTCCTTAAATAATGCAGCAGAGTCCTTAAATAATGCAACAAAGTCCTTAAATAATGCAGCAGAGTCCTTAAATAATGCAACAGAGTCCTTAAATACCGCAGCAAAGTGCTTAAATAATGCAGCAGAGTCCTCAAATGCTTCAGCAGAGTCCTTAAATAATGCAGCAGAGTCCTTAAATAATGCAGCAAAGTCCTTAAATAATGCAGCAGAGTCCTTAAATAATGCAACAAAGTCCTTAAATAATGCAGCAGAGTCCTTAAATACTGAAGCAGAGTCCTTAAATATTGCAGCAAAGTCCTTAAATAATGCAGCAGAGTCCTTAAATAATGCAGCAAAGTCCTTATCTAATGCAGCAGAGTCCTTAAATAATGCAACAAAGTCCTTAAATAATGCAGCAGAGTCCTTAAATACTGAAGCAGAGTCCTTAAATATTGCAGCAAAGTCCTTCAATAATGCAGCAGAGTCCTTAGATAATGCAACAAAGTCCTTAAATAATGCAGCAGATTCCTTAAATAATGCAGCAAAGTCCTTAAATAATGCAGCAGAGTCCTTAAATAATGCAGCAGAGTCCTTAAATACCGCAGCAGAGTCCATAAATACTGAAGCAGAGTCCTTTAATATAGCAGCAAATTCCTTAAATAATGCAGCAGAGTCCTTAAAAAATCCAACAAAGTCATTAAATAATGCAGCAAGTCCTTAAATAATGCAGCAGAGTCCTCTAATAATGCAGCAGAGACCTCAAATGCTTCAGCAAAGTCATTAAATAATGCAGCATAGTCCTTAAATAATGGAGCAAAGTCCTTAAATAATGCAGCACAGTTCTTAAATAATGCAACAACGTCGTTAAATAATGCAGCAGAGTCCTTAAATAATGCAGCCAAGTCCTTAACTAATGCAGCAGAGTCCTTAAATAATGCAACAAAGTCCTTAAATAATGCAGCAGAGTCCTTAAATAATGCAGTAAAGTCCTTAAATAATGCAGCAGAGTCCTTAAATAATGCAACAACGTCCTTAAATAATGCAGCAGAGTCCTTAAATACTGAAGCAGAGTCCTTAAATATTGCAGCAAAGTCCTTAAATAATGCAGCAGAGTCCTTAAATAATGCAACAAATTCCTTAAATAATGCAGCAAAGTCCTTAAATAATGCAGCAGAGTCCTTAAATAATGCAGCAGAGTCCTTAAATACCGCAGCAGAGTCCTTAAATACTGAAGCAGAGTCCTTTAATATAGCAGCAAATTCCTTAAATAATGCAGCAGAGTCCTTAAAAAATTTAACAAAGTCATTAAATAATGCAGCAGAGTCCTCTAATAATGCAGCAGAGTCCTCAAATGCTTCAGCAAAGTCATTAAATAATGCAGCAGAGTCCTCAAATGCTTAAGCAGAGTCCTTAAATACTGAAGCAGAGTCCTTAAACATTGCAGCAAAGTCCTTAAATAATGCAGCAGAGTCCTTAAATAATGCAGCAAAGTCCTTCAATAATGCAGCAGAGTCCTTAGATAATGCAACAAAGTCCTTAAATAATGCAGCAGATTCCTTAAATAATGCAGCAAAGTCCTTAAATAATGCAGCAGAGTCCTAAAATAATGCAGCAGGGTCCTTAAATACCGCAGCAGAGTCCTTAAATACTGAAGCAGAGTCCTTTAATATAGCAGCAAATTCCTTAAATAATGCAGCAGAGTCCTTAAGAAATCCAACAAAGTCATTAAATAATGCAGCAAGTCCTTAAATAATGCAGCAGAGTCCTCTAATAATGCAGCAGAGTCCTCAAATGCTTCAGCAAAGTCATTAAATAATGCAGCATAATCCTTAAATAATGCAGCAAAGTCCTTAAATAATGCAGCACAGTTCTTAAATAATGCAACAACGTCGTTAAATAATGCAGCAGAGTCCTTAAATAATGCAGCAAACTCCTTAACTAATGCAGCAGAGTCCTTAAATAATGCAACAAAGTCCTTAAATAATGCAACAGAGTCCTTAAATACCGCCGCAAAGTGCTTAAATAATGCAGCAGAGTCCTCAAATGCTTCAGCAGAGTCCTTAAATAATGCAGCAGTGTCCTTAAATAATGCAGCAAAGTCCTTAAATAATGCAGCAGAGTCCTTAAATAATGCAACAAAGTCCTTAAATAATGCAGCAGAGTCCTTAAATACTGAAGCAGAGTCCTTAAATATTGCTGCAAAGTCCTTAAATAATGCAGCAGTCATTAAATAATGCAACAATGTCCTTAAATAATGCAGCAGAGTCCTTAAAAAATCCAACAAAGTCATTAAATAATGCAGCAAGTCCTTAAATAATGCAGAACAGTTCTTAAATAATGCAACAACGTCGTTAAATAATGCAGCAGAGTCCTTAAATAATGCAGCAAAGTCCTTAACTAATGCAGCAGAGTCCTTAAATAATGCAACAAAGTCCTTAAATAATGCAACAGAGTCCTTAAATACCGCAGCAAAGGGCTTAAATAATGCAGCAGAGTCCTCAAATGCTTCAGCAGAGTCCTTAAATAATGTAGCATTGTCCTTAAATAATGCAGCAAAGTCCTTAAATAATGCAGCAGAGTCCTTAAATAATGCAACAAAGTCCTTAAATAATGCAGCAGAGTCCTTAAATACTGAAGCAGAGTCCTTAAATATTGCTGCAAAGTCCTTAAATAATGCAGCAGAGTCATTAAATAATGCAACAAAGTCCTTAAATAATGCAGCAGAGTCCTTAAATAATGCAACAAAGTCCTTAAATAATGCAGCAGAGTACTTAAATAATGCAACAAAGTCCTTAAATAATGCAGCAAAGTCCTTAAATAATGCAGCAGAGTCCTTAAATAATGCAACAAAGTCCTTAAATAATGCAGCAGAGTCCTTAAATAATGCAACAGAGTCCTTAAATACCGCAGCAAAGTGCTTAAATAATGCAGCAGAGTCCTCAAATGCTTCAGCAGAGTCCTTAAATAATGCAGCAGAGTCCTTAAATAATGCAGCAAAGTCCTTAAATAATGCAGCAGAGTCCTTAAATAATGCAACAAAGTCCTTAAATAATGCAGCAGAGTCCTTAAATACTGAAGCAGAGTCCTTAAATATTGCAGCAAAGTCCTTAAATAATGCAGCAGAGTCCTTAAATAATGCAGCAAAGTCCTTATCTAATGCAGCAGAGTCCTTAAATAATGCAACAAAGTCCTTAAATAATGCAGCAGAGTCCTTAAATACTGAAGCAGAGTCCTTAAATATTGCAGCAAAGTCCTTCAATAATGCAGCAGAGTCCTTAGATAATGCAACAAAGTCCTTAAATAATGCAGCAGATTCCTTAAATAATGCAGCAAAGTCCTTAAATAATGCAGCAGAGTCCTTAAATAATGCAGCAGAGTCCTTAAATACCGCAGCAGAGTCCTTAAATACTGAAGCAGAGTCCTTTAATATAGCAGCAAATTCCTTAAATAATGCAGCAGAGTCCATAAAAAAATCCAACAAAGTCATTAAATAATGCAGCAAGTCCTTAAATAATGCAGCAGAGTCCTCTAATAATGCAGCAGAGTCCTCAAATGCTTCAGCAAATTCATTAAATAATGCAGCATATTCCTTAAATAATGCAGAAAAGTCCTTAAATAATGCAGAACAGTTCTTAAATAATGCAACAACGTCGTTAAATAATGCAGCAGAGTCCTTAAATAATGCAGCAAAGTCCTTAACTAATGCAGCAGAGTCCTTAAATAATGCAACAAAGTCCTTACATAATGCAACAGAGTCCTTAAATACCGCAGCAAAGGGCTTAAATAATGCAGCAGAGTCCTCAAATGCTTCAGCAGAGTCCTTAAATAATGCAGCATTGTCCTTAAATAATGCAGCAAAGTCCTTAAATAATGCAGCAGAGTCCTTAAATAATGCAACAAAGTCCTTAAATAATGCAGCAGAGTACTTAAATAATGCAACAAAGTCCTTAAATAATGCAGCAAAGTCCTTAAATAATGCAGCAGAGTCCTTAAATACTGAAGCAGAGTCCTTAAATATTGCAGCAAAGTCCTTAAATAATGCAGCAGAGTCCTTAAATAATGCAGCAAAGTCCTTATTTAATGCAGCAGAGTCCTTAAATAATGCAACAAAGTCCTTAAATAATGCAGCAGAGTCCTTAAATACTGAAGCAGAGTCCTTAAATAATGCAGCAAAGTCCTTAAATAATGCAGCAGAGTCCTCAAATGCTTCAGCAGAGTCCTTAAATAATGCAGCAGAGTCCTTAAATAATGCAGCAAAGTCCTTAAATAATGCAGCAGAGTCCTTAAATAATGCAACAAAGTCCTTAAATAATGCAGCAGAGTCCTTAAATACTGAAGCAGAGTCCTTAAATATTGCAGCAAAGTCCTTAAATAATGCAGCAGAGTCCTTAAATAATGCAGCAAAGTCCTTATTTAATGCAGCAGAGTCCTTAAATAATGCAACAAAGTCCTTAAATAATGCAGCAGAGTCCTTAAATACTGAAGCAGAGTCCTTAAATATTGCAGCAAAGTCCTTCAATAATGCAGCAGAGTCCTTAGATAATGCAACAAAGTCCTTAAATAATGCAGCAGATTCCTTAAATAATGCAGCAAAGTCCTTAAATAATGCAGCAGAGTCCTTAAATAATGCAGCAGAGTCCTTAAATACCGCAGCAGAGTCCTTAAATACTGAAGCAGAGTCCTTTAATATAGCAGCAAATTCCTTAAATAATGCAGCAGAGTCCATAAAAAAATCCAACAAAGTCATTAAATAATGCAGCAAGTCCTTAAATAATGCAGCAGAGTCCTCTAATAATGCAGCAGAGTCCTCAAATGCTTCAGCAAAGTCATTAAATAATGCAGCATAGTCCTTAAATAATGCAGCAAAGTCCTTAAATAATGCAGCACAGTTCTTAAGTAATGCAACAACGTCGTTAAATAATGCAGCAGAGTCCTTAAATAATGCAGCAAAGTCCTTAACTAATGCAGCAGAGTCCTTAAATAATGCAAGAAAGTCCTTAAATAATGCAGCAGAGTCCTTAAATAATGCAGTAAAGTCCTTAAATAATGCAGCAGAGTCCTTAAATAATGCAACAACGTCCTTAAATAATGCAGCAGAGTCCTTAAATACTGAAGCAGAGTCCTTAAATATTGCAGCAAAGTCCTTAAATAATGCATTAGAGTCCTTAAATAATGCAACAAAGTCCTTAAATAATGCAGCAGAGTCCTTAAATAATGCAGCAAAGTCCTTAAATAATGCAGCAGAGTCCTTAAATAATGCAGCAGAGTCCTTAAATACTGCAGCAGAGTCCTTAAATACTGAAGCAGAGTCCTTTAATATAGCAGCAAATTCCTTAAATAATGCAGCAGAGTCCTTAAAAAATCCAACAAAGTCATTAAATAATGCAGCAGAGTCCTCTAATAATGCAGCAGAGTCCTCAAATGCTTCAGCAAAGTCATTAAATAATGCAGCATAGTCCTTAAATAATGCAAAGTCCTTAAATAAAGCAGCACAGTTCTTAAATAATGCAACAACGTCGGTAAATAATGCAGCAGAGTCCTTAAATAATGCAGCAAAGTCCTTAACTAATGCAGCAGAGTCCTTAAATAATGCAACAAAGTCCTTAAATAATGCAACAGAGTCCTTAAATACCGCAGCAAAGTGCTTAAATAATGCAGCAGAGTCCTTAAATAATGCAACAAAGTCCTTAAATAATGCAGCAGAGTCCTTAAATACTGAAGCAGAGTCCTTAAATATTGCAGCAAAGTCCTCTAATAATGCAGCAGAGTCCTTAAATAATGCAACAAAGTCCTTAAATAATGCAGCAGAGTCCTTAAATAATGCAACAAAGTCCTTAAATAATGCAGCAGAGTCCTTAAATACTGAAGCAGAGTCCTTAAATATTGCAGCAAAGTCCTTAAATAATGCAGCAAAGTCCTTAAATAATGCAGCAGAGTCCTTAAATAATGCAACAAAGTCCTTAAATAATGCAGCAGAGTCCTTAAATACTGAAGCAGAGTCCTTAAATATTGCTGCAAAGTCCTTAAATAATGCAGCAGAGTCATTAAATAATGCAACAAAGTCCTTAAATAATGCAGCAGAGTCCTTAAATAATGCAACAAAGTCCTTAAATAATGCAGCAGAGTACTTAAATAATGCAACAAAGTCCTTAAATAATGCAGCAAAGTCCTTAAATAATGCAGCAGAGTCCTTAAATAATGCAACAAAGTCCTTAAATAATGCAGCAGAGTCCTTAAATAATGCAACAGAGTCCTTAAATACCGCAGCAAAGTGCTTAAATAATGCAGCAGAGTCCTCAAATGCTTCAGCAGAGTCCTTAAATAATGCAGCAGAGTCCTTAAATAATGCAACAAAGTCCTTAAATAATGCAGCAGAGTCCTTAAATACTGAAGCAGAGTCCTTAAATATTGCAGCAAAGTCCTTAAATAATGCAGCAGAGTCCTTAAATAATGCAGCAAAGTCCTTATCTAATGCAGCAGAGTCCTTAAATAATGCAACAAAGTCCTTAAATAATGCAGCAGAGTCCTTAAATACTGAAGCAGAGTCCTTAAATATTGCAGCAAAGTCCTTCAATAATGCAGCAGAGTCCTTAGATAATGCAACAAAGTCCTTAAATAATGCAGCAGATTCCTTAAATAATGCAGCAAAGTCCTTAAATAATGCAGCAGAGTCCTTAAATAATGCAGCAGAGTCCTTAAATACCGCAGCAGAGTCCTTAAATACTGAAGCAGAGTCCTTTAATATAGCAGCAAATTCCTTAAATAATGCAGCAGAGTCCATAAAAAAATCCAACAAAGTCATTAAATAATGCAGCAAGTCCTTAAATAATGCAGCAGAGTCCTCTAATAATGCAGCAGAGTCCTCAAATGCTTCAGCAAATTCATTAAATAATGCAGCATATTCCTTAAATAATGCAGAAAAGTCCTTAAATAATGCAGAACAGTTCTTAAATAATGCAACAACGTCGTTAAATAATGCAGCAGAGTCCTTAAATAATGCAGCAAAGTCCTTAACTAATGCAGCAGAGTCCTTAAATAATGCAACAAAGTCCTTACATAATGCAACAGAGTCCTTAAATACCGCAGCAAAGGGCTTAAATAATGCAGCAGAGTCCTCAAATGCTTCAGCAGAGTCCTTAAATAATGCAGCATTGTCCTTAAATAATGCAGCAAAGTCCTTAAATAATGCAGCAGAGTCCTTAAATAATGCAACAAAGTCCTTAAATAATGCAGCAGAGTACTTAAATAATGCAACAAAGTCCTTAAATAATGCAGCAAAGTCCTTAAATAATGCAGCAGAGTCCTTAAATACTGAAGCAGAGTCCTTAAATATTGCAGCAAAGTCCTTAAATAATGCAGCAGAGTCCTTAAATAATGCAGCAAAGTCCTTATTTAATGCAGCAGAGTCCTTAAATAATGCAACAAAGTCCTTAAATAATGCAGCAGAGTCCTTAAATACTGAAGCAGAGTCCTTAAATAATGCAGCAAAGTCCTTAAATAATGCAGCAGAGTCCTCAAATGCTTCAGCAGAGTCCTTAAATAATGCAGCAGAGTCCTTAAATAATGCAGCAAAGTCCTTAAATAATGCAGCAGAGTCCTTAAATAATGCAACAAAGTCCTTAAATAATGCAGCAGAGTCCTTAAATACTGAAGCAGAGTCCTTAAATATTGCAGCAAAGTCCTTAAATAATGCAGCAGAGTCCTTAAATAATGCAGCAAAGTCCTTATTTAATGCAGCAGAGTCCTTAAATAATGCAACAAAGTCCTTAAATAATGCAGCAGAGTCCTTAAATACTGAAGCAGAGTCCTTAAATATTGCAGCAAAGTCCTTCAATAATGCAGCAGAGTCCTTAGATAATGCAACAAAGTCCTTAAATAATGCAGCAGATTCCTTAAATAATGCAGCAAAGTCCTTAAATAATGCAGCAGAGTCCTTAAATAATGCAGCAGAGTCCTTAAATACCGCAGCAGAGTCCTTAAATACTGAAGCAGAGTCCTTTAATATAGCAGCAAATTCCTTAAATAATGCAGCAGAGTCCATAAAAAAATCCAACAAAGTCATTAAATAATGCAGCAAGTCCTTAAATAATGCAGCAGAGTCCTCTAATAATGCAGCAGAGTCCTCAAATGCTTCAGCAAAGTCATTAAATAATGCAGCATAGTCCTTAAATAATGCAGCAAAGTCCTTAAATAATGCAGCACAGTTCTTAAGTAATGCAACAACGTCGTTAAATAATGCAGCAGAGTCCTTAAATAATGCAGCAAAGTCCTTAACTAATGCAGCAGAGTCCTTAAATAATGCAAGAAAGTCCTTAAATAATGCAGCAGAGTCCTTAAATAATGCAGTAAAGTCCTTAAATAATGCAGCAGAGTCCTTAAATAATGCAACAACGTCCTTAAATAATGCAGCAGAGTCCTTAAATACTGAAGCAGAGTCCTTAAATATTGCAGCAAAGTCCTTAAATAATGCATTAGAGTCCTTAAATAATGCAACAAAGTCCTTAAATAATGCAGCAGAGTCCTTAAATAATGCAGCAAAGTCCTTAAATAATGCAGCAGAGTCCTTAAATAATGCAGCAGAGTCCTTAAATACTGCAGCAGAGTCCTTAAATACTGAAGCAGAGTCCTTTAATATAGCAGCAAATTCCTTAAATAATGCAGCAGAGTCCTTAAAAAATCCAACAAAGTCATTAAATAATGCAGCAGAGTCCTCTAATAATGCAGCAGAGTCCTCAAATGCTTCAGCAAAGTCATTAAATAATGCAGCATAGTCCTTAAATAATGCAAAGTCCTTAAATAAAGCAGCACAGTTCTTAAATAATGCAACAACGTCGGTAAATAATGCAGCAGAGTCCTTAAATAATGCAGCAAAGTCCTTAACTAATGCAGCAGAGTCCTTAAATAATGCAACAAAGTCCTTAAATAATGCAACAGAGTCCTTAAATACCGCAGCAAAGTGCTTAAATAATGCAGCAGAGTCCTTAAATAATGCAACAAAGTCCTTAAATAATGCAGCAGAGTCCTTAAATACTGAAGCAGAGTCCTTAAATATTGCAGCAAAGTCCTCTAATAATGCAGCAGAGTCCTTAAATAATGCAACAAAGTCCTTAAATAATGCAGCAGAGTCCTTAAATAATGCAACAAAGTCCTTAAATAATGCAGCAGAGTCCTTAAATACTGAAGCAGAGTCCTTAAATATTGCAGCAAAGTCCTTAAATAATGCAGCAAAGTCCTTAAATAATGCAGCAGAGTCCTTAAATAATGCAACAAAGTCCTTAAATAATGCAGCAGAGTCCTTAAATACTGAAGCAGAGTCCTTAAATATTGCTGCAAAGTCCTTAAATAATGCAGCAGAGTCATTAAATAATGCAACAAAGTCCTTAAATAATGCAGCAGAGTCCTTAAATAATGCAACAAAGTCCTTAAATAATGCAGCAGAGTATTTAAATAATGCAACAAAGTCCTTAAATAATGCAGCAAAGTCCTTAAATAATGCAGCAGAGTCCTTAAATAATGCAACAAAGTCCTTAAATAATGCAGCAGAGTCCTTAAATAATGCAACAGAGTCCTTAAATACCGCAGCAAAGTGCTTAAATAATGCAGCAGAGTCCTCAAATGCTTCAGCAGAGTCCTTAAATAATGCAGCAGAGTCCTTAAATAATGCAGCAAAGTCCTTAAATAATGCAGCAGAGTCCTTAAATAATGCAACAAAGTCCTTAAATAATGCAGCAGAGTCCTTAAATACTGAAGCAGAGTCCTTAAATATTGCAGCAAAGTCCTTAAATAATGCAGCAGAGTCCTTAAATAATGCAGCAAAGTCCTTATCTAATGCAGCAGAGTCCTTAAATAATGCAACAAAGTCCTTAAATAATGCAGCAGAGTCCTTAAATACTGAAGCAGAGTCCTTTAATATAGCAGCAAATTCTTTAAATAATGCAGCAGAGTCCTTAAAAAAATCCAACAAAGTCATTAAATAATGCAGCAGAGTCCTCTAATAATGCAGCAGAGTCCTCAAATGCTTCAGCAAAGTCATTAAATAATGCAGCATAGTCCTTAAATAATGCAGCAAAGTCCTTAAATAATGCAGCACAGTTCTTAAATAATGCAACAACGTCGTTAAATAATGCAGCAGCGTCCTTAAACAATGCAGCAAAGTCCTTAACTAATGCAGCAGAGTCCTTAAATAATGCAACAAAGTCCTTAAATAATGCAGCAGAGTCCTTAAATAATGCAGTAAAGTCCTTAAATAATGCAGCAGAGTCCTTAAATAATGCAACAACGTCCTTAAATAATGCAGCAGAGTCCTTAAATACTGAAGCAGAGTCCTTAAATATTGCAGCAAAGTCCTTAAATAATGCAACAGAGTCCTTAAATACCGCCGCAAAGTGCTTAAATAATGCAGCAGAGTCCTCAAATGCTTCAGCAGAGTCCTTAAATAATGCAGCAGTGTCCTTAAATAATGCAGCAAAGTCCTTAAATAATGCAGCAGAGTCCTTAAATAATGCAACAAAGTCCTTAAATAATGCAGCAGAGTCCTTAAATACTGAAGCAGAGTCCTTAAATATTGCTGCAAAGTCCTTAAATAATGCAGCAGTCATTAAATAATGCAACAATGTCCTTAAATAATGCAGCAGAGTCCTTAAAAAATCCAACAAAGTCATTAAATAATGCAGCAAGTCCTTAAATAATGCAGCAGAGTCCTCTAATAATGCAGCAGAGTCCTCAAATGCTTCAGCAAATTCATTAAATAATGCAGCATATTCCTTAAATAATGCAGCAAAGTCCTTAAATAATGCAGAACAGTTCTTAAATAATGCAACAACGTCGTTAAATAATGCAGCAGAGTCCTTAAATAATGCAGCAAAGTCCTTAACTAATGCAGCAGAGTCCTTAAATAATGCAACAAAGTCCTTAAATAATGCAACAGAGTCCTTAAATACCGCAGCAAAGGGCTTAAATAATGCAGCAGAGTCCTCAAATGCTTCAGCAGAGTCCTTAAATAATGTAGCATTGTCCTTAAATAATGCAGCAAAGTCCTTAAATAATGCAGCAGAGTCCTTAAATAATGCAACAAAGTCCTTAAATAATGCAGCAGAGTCCTTAAATACTGAAGCAGAGTCCTTAAATATTGCTGCAAAGTCCTTAAATAATGCAGCAGAGTCATTAAATAATGCAACAAAGTCCTTAAATAATGCAGCAGAGTCCTTAAATAATGCAACAAAGTCCTTAAATAATGCAGCAGAGTCCTTAAATACTGAAGCAGAGTCCTTTAATATAGCAGCAAATTCCTTAAATAACGCAGCAGAGTCCTTAAAAAATCCAACAAAGTCATTAAATAATGCAGCAAGTCCTTAAATAATGCAGCAGAGTCCTCTAATAATGCAGCAGAGTCCTCAAATGCTTCAGCAAAGTCATTAAATAATGCAGCATAGTCCTTAACTAATGCAGCAGAGTCCTTAAATAATGCAACAAAGTCCTTAAATAATGCAGCAGAATCCTTAAATAATGCAGTAAAGTCATTAAATAATGCAGCAGAGTCCTTAAATAATGCAGCAAAGTCCTTAACTAATGCAGCAGAGTCCTTAAATATTGCAGCAAAGTCCTTAAATAATACATTAGAGTCCTTAAATAATGCAACAAAGTCCTTAAATAATGCAGCAGAGTCCTTAAATAATGCAGAAAAGTCCTTAAATAATGCAGCAGAGTCCTTAAATAATGCAGCAGAGTCCTTAAATACCGCAGCAGAGTCCTTAAATACTGAAGCAGAGTCCTTTAATATAGCAGCAAATTCTTTAAATAATGCAGCAGAGTCCTTAAAAAAATCCAACAAAGTCATTAAATAATGCAGCAGAGTCCTCTAATAATGCAGCAGAGTCCTCAAATGCTTCAGCAAAGTCATTAAATAATGCAGCATAGTCCTTAAATAATGCAGCAAAGTCCTTAAATAATGCAGCACAGTTCTTAAATAATGCAACAACGTCGTTAAATAATGCAGCAGAGTCCTTAAATAATGCAGCAAAGTCCTTAACTAATGCAGCAGAGTCCTTAAATAATGCAACAAAGTCCTTAAATAATGCAACAGAGTCCTTAAATACCGCAGCAAAGTGATTAAATAATGCAGCAGAGTCCTCAAATGCTTCAGCAGAGTCCTTAAATAATGCAGCAGAGTCCTTAAATAATGCAGCAAAGTCCTTAAATAATGCAGCAGAGTCCTTAAATAATGCAACAAAGTCCTTAAATAATGCAGCAGAGTCCTTAAATACTGAAGCAGAGTCCTTAAATATTGCAGCAAAGTCCTTAAATAATGCAGCAGAGTCCATAAATAATGCAGCAAAGTCCTTAAATAATGCAGCAGAGTCCTTAAATAATGCAACAAAGTCCTTAAATAATGCAGCAGAGTCCTTAAATATAGAAGCAGAGTCCTTAAATATTGCAGCAAAGTCCTTCAATAATGCAGCAGAGTCCTTAGATAATGCAACAAAGTCCTTAAATAATGCAGCAGATTCCTTAAATAATGCAGCAAAGTCCTTAAATAATGCAGCAGAGTCCTTAAATAATGCAGCAGAGTCCTTAAATACCGCAGCAGAGTCCATAAATACTGAAGCAGAGTCCTTTAATATAGCAGCAAATTCCTTAAATAATGCAGCAGAGTCCTTAAAAAATCCAACAAAGTCATTAAATAATGCAGCAAGTCCTTAAATAATGCAGCAGAGTCCTCTAATAATGCAGCAGAGACCTCAAATGCTTCAGCAAAGTCATTAAATAATGCAGCATAGTCCTTAAATAATGGAGCAAAGTCCTTAAATAATGCAGCACAGTTCTTAAATAATGCAACAACGTCGTTAAATAATGCAGCAGAGTCCTTAAATAATGCAGCCAAGTCCTTAACTAATGCAGCAGAGTCCTTAAATAATGCAACAAAGTCCTTAAATAATGCAGCAGAGTCCTTAAATAATGCAGTAAAGTCCTTAAATAATGCAGCAGAGTCCTTAAATAATGCAACAACGTCCTTAAATAATGCAGCAGAGTCCTTAAATACTGAAGCAGAGTCCTTAAATATTGCAGCAAAGTCCTTAAATAATGCAGCAGAGTCCTTAAATAATGCAACAAATTCCTTAAATAATGCAGCAAAGTCCTTAAATAATGCAGCAGAGTCCTTAAATAATGCAGCAGAGTCCTTAAATACCGCAGCAGAGTCCTTAAATACTGAAGCAGAGTCCTTTAATATAGCAGCAAATTCCTTAAATAATGCAGCAGAGTCCTTAAAAAATCCAACAAAGTCATTAAATAATGCAGCAGAGTCCTCTAATAATGCAGCAGAGTCCTCAAATGCTTCAGCAAAGTCATTAAATAATGCAGCAGAGTCCTCAAATGCTTAAGCAGAGTCCTTAAATACTGAAGCAGAGTCCTTAAACATTGCAGCAAAGTCCTTAAATAATGCAGCAGAGTCCTTAAATAATGCAGCAAAGTCCTTCAATAATGCAGCAGAGTCCTTAGATAATGCAACAAAGTCCTTAAATAATGCAGCAGATTCCTTAAATAATGCAGCAAAGTCCTTAAATAATGCAGCAGAGTCCTAAAATAATGCAGCAGGGTCCTTAAATACCGCAGCAGAGTCCTTAAATACTGAAGCAGAGTCCTTTAATATAGCAGCAAATTCCTTAAATAATGCAGCAGAGTCCTTAAGAAATCCAACAAAGTCATTAAATAATGCAGCAAGTCCTTAAATAATGCAGCAGAGTCCTCTAATAATGCAGCAGAGTCCTCAAATGCTTCAGCAAAGTCATTAAATAATGCAGCATAATCCTTAAATAATGCAGCAAAGTCCTTAAATAATGCAGCACAGTTCTTAAATAATGCAACAACGTCGTTAAATAATGCAGCAGAGTCCTTAAATAATGCAGCAAACTCCTTAACTAATGCAGCAGAGTCCTTAAATAATGCAACAAAGTCCTTAAATAATGCAACAGAGTCCTTAAATACCGCCGCAAAGTGCTTAAATAATGCAGCAGAGTCCTCAAATGCTTCAGCAGAGTCCTTAAATAATGCAGCAGTGTCCTTAAATAATGCAGCAAAGTCCTTAAATAATGCAGCAGAGTCCTTAAATAATGCAACAAAGTCCTTAAATAATGCAGCAGAGTCCTTAAATACTGAAGCAGAGTCCTTAAATATTGCTGCAAAGTCCTTAAATAATGCAGCAGTCATTAAATAATGCAACAATGTCCTTAAATAATGCAGCAGAGTCCTTAAAAAATCCAACAAAGTCATTAAATAATGCAGCAAGTCCTTAAATAATGCAGAACAGTTCTTAAATAATGCAACAACGTCGTTAAATAATGCAGCAGAGTCCTTAAATAATGCAGCAAAGTCCTTAACTAATGCAGCAGAGTCCTTAAATAATGCAACAAAGTCCTTAAATAATGCAACAGAGTCCTTAAATACCGCAGCAAAGGGCTTAAATAATGCAGCAGAGTCCTCAAATGCTTCAGCAGAGTCCTTAAATAATGTAGCATTGTCCTTAAATAATGCAGCAAAGTCCTTAAATAATGCAGCAGAGTCCTTAAATAATGCAACAAAGTCCTTAAATAATGCAGCAGAGTCCTTAAATACTGAAGCAGAGTCCTTAAATATTGCTGCAAAGTCCTTAAATAATGCAGCAGAGTCATTAAATAATGCAACAAAGTCCTTAAATAATGCAGCAGAGTCCTTAAATAATGCAACAAAGTCCTTAAATAATGCAGCAGAGTACTTAAATAATGCAACAAAGTCCTTAAATAATGCAGCAAAGTCCTTAAATAATGCAGCAGAGTCCTTAAATAATGCAACAAAGTCCTTAAATAATGCAGCAGAGTCCTTAAATAATGCAACAGAGTCCTTAAATACCGCAGCAAAGTGCTTAAATAATGCAGCAGAGTCCTCAAATGCTTCAGCAGAGTCCTTAAATAATGCAGCAGAGTCCTTAAATAATGCAGCAAAGTCCTTAAATAATGCAGCAGAGTCCTTAAATAATGCAACAAAGTCCTTAAATAATGCAGCAGAGTCCTTAAATACTGAAGCAGAGTCCTTAAATATTGCAGCAAAGTCCTTAAATAATGCAGCAGAGTCCTTAAATAATGCAGCAAAGTCCTTATCTAATGCAGCAGAGTCCTTAAATAATGCAACAAAGTCCTTAAATAATGCAGCAGAGTCCTTAAATACTGAAGCAGAGTCCTTAAATATTGCAGCAAAGTCCTTCAATAATGCAGCAGAGTCCTTAGATAATGCAACAAAGTCCTTAAATAATGCAGCAGATTCCTTAAATAATGCAGCAAAGTCCTTAAATAATGCAGCAGAGTCCTTAAATAATGCAGCAGAGTCCTTAAATACCGCAGCAGAGTCCTTAAATACTGAAGCAGAGTCCTTTAATATAGCAGCAAATTCCTTAAATAATGCAGCAGAGTCCATAAAAAAATCCAACAAAGTCATTAAATAATGCAGCAAGTCCTTAAATAATGCAGCAGAGTCCTCTAATAATGCAGCAGAGTCCTCAAATGCTTCAGCAAATTCATTAAATAATGCAGCATATTCCTTAAATAATGCAGAAAAGTCCTTAAATAATGCAGAACAGTTCTTAAATAATGCAACAACGTCGTTAAATAATGCAGCAGAGTCCTTAAATAATGCAGCAAAGTCCTTAACTAATGCAGCAGAGTCCTTAAATAATGCAACAAAGTCCTTAAATAATGCAACAGAGTCCTTAAATACCGCAGCAAAGGGCTTAAATAATGCAGCAGAGTCCTCAAATGCTTCAGCAGAGTCCTTAAATAATGTAGCATTGTCCTTAAATAATGCAGCAAAGTCCTTAAATAATGCAGCAGAGTCCTTAAATAATGCAACAAAGTCCTTAAATAATGCAGCAGAGTCCTTAAATACTGAAGCAGAGTCCTTAAATATTGCTGCAAAGTCCTTAAATAATGCAGCAGAGTCATTAAATAATGCAACAAAGTCCTTAAATAATGCAGCAGAGTCCTTAAATAATGCAACAAAGTCCTTAAATAATGCAGCAGAGTACTTAAATAATGCAACAAAGTCCTTAAATAATGCAGCAAAGTCCTTAAATAATGCAGCAGAGTCCTTAAATAATGCAACAAAGTCCTTAAATAATGCAGCAGAGTCCTTAAATAATGCAACAGAGTCCTTAAATACCGCAGCAATGTGCTTAAATAATGCAGCAGAGTCCTCAAATGCTTCAGCAGAGTCCTTAAATAATGCAGCAGAGTCCTTAAATAATGCAGCAAAGTCCTTAAATAATGCAGCAGAGTCCTTAAATAATGCAACAAAGTCCTTAAATAATGCAGCAGAGTCCTTAAATACTGAAGCAGAGTCCTTAAATATTGCAGCAAAGTCCTTAAATAATGCAGCAGAGTCCTTAAATAATGCAGCAAAGTCCTTATCTAATGCAGCAGAGTCCTTAAATAATGCAACAAAGTCCTTAAATAATGCAGCAGAGTCCTTAAATACTGAAGCAGAGTCCTTTAATATAGCAGCAAATTCTTTAAATAATGCAGCAGAGTCCTTAAAAAATCCAACAAAGTCATTAAATAATGCAGCAAGTCCTTAAATAATGCAGCAGAGTCCTCTAATAATGCAGCAGAGACCTCAAATGCTTCAGCAAAGTCATTAAATAATGCAGCATAGTCCTTAAATAATGGAGCAAAGTCCTTAAATAATGCAGCACAGTTCTTAAATAATGCAACAACGTCGTTAAATAATGCAGCAGAGTCCTTAAATAATGCAGCCAAGTCCTTAACTAATGCAGCAGAGTCCTTAAATAATGCAACAAAGTCCTTAAATAATGCAGCAGAGTCCTTAAATAATGCAGTAAAGTCCTTAAATAATGCAGCAGAGTCCTTAAATAATGCAACAACGTCCTTAAATAATGCAGCAGAGTCCTTAAATACTGAAGCAGAGTCCTTAAATATTGCAGCAAAGTCCTTAAATAATGCAGCAGAGTCCTTAAATAATGCAACAAATTCCTTAAATAATGCAGCAAAGTCCTTAAATAATGCAGCAGAGTCCTTAAATAATGCAGCAGAGTCCTTAAATACCGCAGCAGAGTCCTTAAATACTGAAGCAGAGTCCTTTAATATAGCAGCAAATTCCTTAAATAATGCAGCAGAGTCCTTAAAAAATCCAACAAAGTCATTAAATAATGCAGCAGAGTCCTCTAATAATGCAGCAGAGTCCTCAAATGCTTCAGCAAAGTCATTAAATAATGCAGCAGAGTCCTCAAATGCTTAAGCAGAGTCCTTAAATACTGAAGCAGAGTCCTTAAACATTGCAGCAAAGTCCTTAAATAATGCAGCAGAGTCCTTAAATAATGCAGCAAAGTCCTTCAATAATGCAGCAGAGTCCTTAGATAATGCAACAAAGTCCTTAAATAATGCAGCAGATTCCTTAAATAATGCAGCAAAGTCCTTAAATAATGCAGCAGAGTCCTAAAATAATGCAGCAGGGTCCTTAAATACCGCAGCAGAGTCCTTAAATACTGAAGCAGAGTCCTTTAATATAGCAGCAAATTCCTTAAATAATGCAGCAGAGTCCTTAAGAAATCCAACAAAGTCATTAAATAATGCAGCAAGTCCTTAAATAATGCAGCAGAGTCCTCTAATAATGCAGCAGAGTCCTCAAATGCTTCAGCAAAGTCATTAAATAATGCAGCATAATCCTTAAATAATGCAGCAAAGTCCTTAAATAATGCAGCACAGTTCTTAAATAATGCAACAACGTCGTTAAATAATGCAGCAGAGTCCTTAAATAATGCAGCAAACTCCTTAACTAATGCAGCAGAGTCCTTAAATAATGCAACAAAGTCCTTAAATAATGCAACAGAGTCCTTAAATACCGCCGCAAAGTGCTTAAATAATGCAGCAGAGTCCTCAAATGCTTCAGCAGAGTCCTTAAATAATGCAGCAGTGTCCTTAAATAATGCAGCAAAGTCCTTAAATAATGCAGCAGAGTCCTTAAATAATGCAACAAAGTCCTTAAATAATGCAGCAGAGTCCTTAAATACTGAAGCAGAGTCCTTAAATATTGCTGCAAAGTCCTTAAATAATGCAGCAGTCATTAAATAATGCAACAATGTCCTTAAATAATGCAGCAGAGTCCTTAAAAAATCCAACAAAGTCATTAAATAATGCAGCAAGTCCTTAAATAATGCAGAACAGTTCTTAAATAATGCAACAACGTCGTTAAATAATGCAGCAGAGTCCTTAAATAATGCAGCAAAGTCCTTAACTAATGCAGCAGAGTCCTTAAATAATGCAACAAAGTCCTTAAATAATGCAACAGAGTCCTTAAATACCGCAGCAAAGGGCTTAAATAATGCAGCAGAGTCCTCAAATGCTTCAGCAGAGTCCTTAAATAATGTAGCATTGTCCTTAAATAATGCAGCAAAGTCCTTAAATAATGCAGCAGAGTCCTTAAATAATGCAACAAAGTCCTTAAATAATGCAGCAGAGTCCTTAAATACTGAAGCAGAGTCCTTAAATATTGCTGCAAAGTCCTTAAATAATGCAGCAGAGTCATTAAATAATGCAACAAAGTCCTTAAATAATGCAGCAGAGTCCTTAAATAATGCAACAAAGTCCTTAAATAATGCAGCAGAGTACTTAAATAATGCAACAAAGTCCTTAAATAATGCAGCAAAGTCCTTAAATAATGCAGCAGAGTCCTTAAATAATGCAACAAAGTCCTTAAATAATGCAGCAGAGTCGTTAAATAATGCAACAGAGTCCTTAAATTCCGCAGCAAAGTGCTTAAATAATGCAGCAGAGTCCTCAAATGCTTCAGCAGAGTCCTTAAATAATGCAGCAGAGTCCTTAAATAATGCAGCAAAGTCCTTAAATAATGCAGCAGAGTCCTTAAATAATGCAACAAAGTCCTTAAATAATGCAGCAGAGTCCTTAAATACTGAAGCAGAGTCCTTAAATATTGCAGCAAAGTCCTTAAATAATGCAGCAGAGTCCTTAAATAATGCAGCAAAGTCCTTATCTAATGCAGCAGAGTCCTTAAATAATGCAACAAAGTCCTTAAATAATGCAGCAGAGTCCTTAAATACTGAAGCAGAGTCCTTAAATATTGCAGCAAAGTCCTTCAATAATGCAGCAGAGTCCTTAGATAATGCAACAAAGTCCTTAAATAATGCAGCAGATTCCTTAAATAATGCAGCAAAGTCCTTAAATAATGCAGCAGAGTCCTTAAATAATGCAGCAGAGTCCTTAAATACCGCAGCAGAGTCCTTAAATACTGAAGCAGAGTCCTTTAATATAGCAGCAAATTCCTTAAATAATGCAGCAGAGTCCATAAAAAAATCCAACAAAGTCATTAAATAATGCAGCAAGTCCTTAAATAATGCAGCAGAGTCCTCTAATAATGCAGCAGAGTCCTCAAATGCTTCAGCAAATTCATTAAATAATGCAGCATATTCCTTAAATAATGCAGAAAAGTCCTTAAATAATGCAGAACAGTTCTTAAATAATGCAACAACGTCGTTAAATAATGCAGCAGAGTCCTTAAATAATGCAGCAAAGTCCTTAACTAATGCAGCAGAGTCCTTAAATAATGCAACAAAGTCCTTAAATAATGCAACAGAGTCCTTAAATACCGCAGCAAAGGGCTTAAATAATGCAGCAGAGTCCTCAAATGCTTCAGCAGAGTCCTTAAATAATGCAGCATTGTCCTTAAATAATGCAGCAAAGTCCTTAAATAATGCAGCAGAGTCCTTAAATAATGCAACAAAGTCCTTAAATAATGCAGCAGAGTACTTAAATAATGCAACAAAGTCCTTAAATAATGCAGCAAAGTCCTTAAATAATGCAGCAGAGTCCTTAAATACTGAAGCAGAGTCCTTAAATATTGCAGCAAAGTCCTTAAATAATGCAGCAGAGTCCTTAAATAATGCAGCAAAGTCCTTATTTAATGCAGCAGAGTCCTTAAATAATGCAACAAAGTCCTTAAATAATGCAGCAGAGTCCTTAAATACTGAAGCAGAGTCCTTAAATAATGCAGCAAAGTCCTTAAATAATGCAGCAGAGTCCTCAAATGCTTCAGCAGAGTCCTTAAATAATGCAGCAGAGTCCTTAAATAATGCAGCAAAGTCCTTAAATAATGCAGCAGAGTCCTTAAATAATGCAACAAAGTCCTTAAATAATGCAGCAGAGTCCTTAAATACTGAAGCAGAGTCCTTAAATATTGCAGCAAAGTCCTTAAATAATGCAGCAGAGTCCTTAAATAATGCAGCAAAGTCCTTATTTAATGCAGCAGAGTCCTTAAATAATGCAACAAAGTCCTTAAATAATGCAGCAGAGTCCTTAAATACTGAAGCAGAGTCCTTAAATATTGCAGCAAAGTCCTTCAATAATGCAGCAGAGTCCTTAGATAATGCAACAAAGTCCTTAAATAATGCAGCAGATTCCTTAAATAATGCAGCAAAGTCCTTAAATAATGCAGCAGAGTCCTTAAATAATGCAGCAGAGTCCTTAAATACCGCAGCAGAGTCCTTAAATACTGAAGCAGAGTCCTTTAATATAGCAGCAAATTCCTTAAATAATGCAGCAGAGTCCATAAAAAAATCCAACAAAGTCATTAAATAATGCAGCAAGTCCTTAAATAATGCAGCAGAGTCCTCTAATAATGCAGCAGAGTCCTCAAATGCTTCAGCAAAGTCATTAAATAATGCAGCATAGTCCTTAAATAATGCAGCAAAGTCCTTAAATAATGCAGCACAGTTCTTAAGTAATGCAACAACGTCGTTAAATAATGCAGCAGAGTCCTTAAATAATGCAGCAAAGTCCTTAACTAATGCAGCAGAGTCCTTAAATAATGCAAGAAAGTCCTTAAATAATGCAGCAGAGTCCTTAAATAATGCAGTAAAGTCCTTAAATAATGCAGCAGAGTCCTTAAATAATGCAACAACGTCCTTAAATAATGCAGCAGAGTCCTTAAATACTGAAGCAGAGTCCTTAAATATTGCAGCAAAGTCCTTAAATAATGCATTAGAGTCCTTAAATAATGCAACAAAGTCCTTAAATAATGCAGCAGAGTCCTTAAATAATGCAGCAAAGTCCTTAAATAATGCAGCAGAGTCCTTAAATAATGCAGCAGAGTCCTTAAATACTGCAGCAGAGTCCTTAAATACTGAAGCAGAGTCCTTTAATATAGCAGCAAATTCCTTAAATAATGCAGCAGAGTCCTTAAAAAATCCAACAAAGTCATTAAATAATGCAGCAGAGTCCTCTAATAATGCAGCAGAGTCCTCAAATGCTTCAGCAAAGTCATTAAATAATGCAGCATAGTCCTTAAATAATGCAAAGTCCTTAAATAAAGCAGCACAGTTCTTAAATAATGCAACAACGTCGGTAAATAATGCAGCAGAGTCCTTAAATAATGCAGCAAAGTCCTTAACTAATGCAGCAGAGTCCTTAAATAATGCAACAAAGTCCTTAAATAATGCAACAGAGTCCTTAAATACCGCAGCAAAGTGCTTAAATAATGCAACAGAGTCCTTAAATAATGCAACAAAGTCCTTAAATAATGCAGCAGAGTCCTTAAATACTGAAGCAGAGTCCTTAAATATTGCAGCAAAGTCCTCTAATAATGCAGCAGAGTCCTTAAATAATGCAACAAAGTCCTTAAATAATGCAGCAGAGTCCTTAAATAATGCAACAAAGTCCTTAAATAATGCAGCAGAGTCCTTAAATACTGAAGCAGAGTCCTTAAATATTGCAGCAAAGTCCTTAAATAATGCAGCAAAGTCCTTAAATAATGCAGCAGAGCCCTTAAATAATGCAACAAAGTCCTTAAATAATGCAGCAGAGTCCTTAAATACTGAAGCAGAGTCCTTAAATATTGCTGCAAAGTCCTTAAATAATGCAGCAGAGTCATTAAATAATGCAACAAAGTCCTTAAATAATGCAGCAGAGTCCTTAAATAATGCAACAAAGTCCTTAAATAATGCAGCAGAGTACTTAAATAATGCAACAAAGTCCTTAAATAATGCAGCAAAGTCCTTAAATAATGCAGCAGAGTCCTTAAATAATGCAACAAAGTCCTTAAATAATGCAGCAGAGTCCTTAAATAATGCAACAGAGTCCTTAAATACCGCAGCAAAGTGCTTAAATAATGCAGCAGAGTCCTCAAATGCTTCAGCAGAGTCCTTAAATAATGCAGCAGAGTCCTTAAATAATGCAGCAAAGTCCTTAAATAATGCAGCAGAGTCCTTAAATAATGCAACAAAGTCCTTAAATAATGCAGCAGAGTCCTTAAATACTGAAGCAGAGTCCTTAAATATTGCAGCAAAGTCCTTAAATAATGCAGCAGAGTCCTTAAATAATGCAGCAAAGTCCTTATCTAATGCAGCAGAGTCCTTAAATAATGCAACAAAGTCCTTAAATAATGCAGCAGAGTCCTTAAATACTGAAGCAGAGTCCTTTAATATAGCAGCAAATTCTTTAAATAATGCAGCAGAGTCCTTAAAAAAATCCAACAAAGTCATTAAATAATGCAGCAGAGTCCTCTAATAATGCAGCAGAGTCCTCAAATGCTTCAGCAAAGTCATTAAATAATGCAGCATAGTCCTTAAATAATGCAGCAAAGTCCTTAAATAATGCAGCACAGTTCTTAAATAATGCAACAACGTCGTTAAATAATGCAGCAGCGTCCTTAAATAATGCAGCAAAGTCCTTAACTAATGCAGCAGATTCCTTAAATAATGCAACAAAGTCCTTAAATAATGCAGCAGAGTCCTTAAATAATGCAGTAAAGTCCTTAAATAATGCAGCAGAGTCCTTAAATAATGCAACAACGTCCTTAAATAATGCAGCAGAGTCCTTAAATACTGAAGCAGAGTCCTTAAATATTGCAGCAAAGTCCTTAAATAATGCAGCAGAGTCCTTAAATAATGCAACAAATTCCTTAAATAATGCAGCAAAGTCCTTAAATAATGCAGCAGAGTCCTTAAATAATGCAGCAGAGTCCTTAAATACCACAGCAGAGTCCTTAAATACTGAAGCAGAGTCCTTTAATATAGCAGCAAATTCCTTAAATAATGCAGCAGAGTCCTTAAAAAATCCAACAAAGTCATTAAATAATGCAGCAGAGTCCTCTAATAATGCAGCAGAGTCCTCAAATGCTTCAGCAAAGTCATTAAATAATGCAGCAGAGTCCTCAAATGCTTAAGCAGAGTCCTTAAATACTGAAGCAGAGTCCTTAAACATTGCAGCAAAGTCCTTAAATAATGCAGCAGAGTCCTTAAATAATGCAGCAAAGTCCTTCAATAATGCAGCAGAGTCCTTAGATAATGCAACAAAGTCCTTAAATAATGCAGCAGATTCCTTAAATAATGCAGCAAAGTCCTTAAATAATGCAGCAGAGTCCTAAAATAATGCAGCAGGGTCCTTAAATACCGCAGCAGAGTCCTTAAATACTGAAGCAGAGTCCTTTAATATAGCAGCAAATTCCTTAAATAATGCAGCAGAGTCCTTAAGAAATCCAACAAAGTCATTAAATAATGCAGCAAGTCCTTAAATAATGCAGCAGAGTCCTCTAATAATGCAGCAGAGTCCTCAAATGCTTCAGCAAAGTCATTAAATAATGCAGCATAGTCCTTAAATAATGGAGCAAAGTCCTTAAATAATGCAGCACAGTTCTTAAATAATGCAACAACGTCGTTAAATAATGCAGCAGAGTCCTTAAATAATGCAGCAAAGTCCTTAACTAATGCAGCAGAGTCCTAAATAATGCAACAAAGTCCTTAAATAATGCAGCAGAGTCCTTAAATAATGCAGTAAAGTCCTTAAATAATGCAGCAGAGTCCTTAAATAATGCAACAACGTCCTTAAATAATTCAGCAGAGTCCTTAAATACTGAAGCAGAGTCCTTAAATATTGCAGCAAAGTCCTTAAATAATGCAGCAGAGTCCTTAAATAATGCAACAAATTCCTTAAATAATGCAGCAAAGTCCTTAAATAATGCAGCAGAGTCCTTAAATAATGCAGCAGAGTCCTTAAATACCGCAGCAGAGTCCTTAAATACTGAAGCAGAGTCCTTTAATATAGCAGCAAATTCCTTAAATAATGCAGCAGAGTCCTTAAAAAATCCAACAAAGTCATTAAATAATGCAGCAGAGTCCTCTAATAATGCAGCAGAGTCCTCAAATGCTTCAACAAAGTCATTAAATAATGCAGCAGAGTCCTCAAATGCTTAAGCAGAGTCCTTAAATACTGAAGCAGAGTCCTTAAACATTGCAGCAAAGTCCTTAAATAATGCAGCAGAGACCTTAAATAATGCAGCAAAGTCCTTCAAAAATGCAGCAGAGTCCTTAGATAATGCAACAAAGTCCTTAAATAATGCAGCAGATTCCTTAAATAATGCAGCAAAGTCCTTAAATAATGCAGCAGAGTCCTAAAATAATGCAGCAGGGTCCTTAAATACCGCAGCAGAGTCCTTAAATACTGAAGCAGAGTCCTTTAATATAGCAGCAAATTCCTTAAATAATACAGCAGAGTCCTTAAGAAATCCAACAAAGTCATTAAATAATGCAGCAAGTCCTTAAATAATGCAGCAGAGTCCTCTAATAATGCAGCAGAGTCCTCAAATGCTTCAGCAAAGTCATTAAATAATGCAGCATAATCCTTAAATAATGCAGCAAAGTCCTTAAATAATGCAGCACAGTTCTTAAATAATGCAACAACGTCGTTAAATAATGCAGCAGAGTCCTTAAATAATGCAGCAAACTCCTTAACTAATGCAGCAGAGTCCTTAAATAATGCAACAAAGTCCTTAAATAATGCAACAGAGTCCTTAAATACCGCCGCAAAGTGCTTAAATAATGCAGCAGAGTCCTCAAATGCTTCAGCAGAGTCCTTAAATAATGCAGCAGTGTCCTTAAATAATGCAGCAAAGTCCTTAAATAATGCAGCAGAGTCCTTAAATAATGCAACAAAGTCCTTAAATAATGCAGCAGAGTCCTTAAATACTGAAGCAGAGTCCTTAAATATTGCTGCAAAGTCCTTAAATAATGCAGCAGTCATTAAATAATGCAACAATGTCCTTAAATAATGCAGCAGAGTCCTTAAAAAATCCAACAAAGTCATTAAATAATGCAGCAAGTCCTTAAATAATGCAGCAGAGTCCTCTAATAATGCAGCAGAGTCCTCAAATGCTTCAGCAAATTCATTAAATAATGCAGCATATTCCTTAAATAATGCAGCAAAGTCCTTAAATAATGCAGAACAGTTCTTAAATAATGCAACAACGTCGTTAAATAATGCAGCAGAGTCCTTAAATAATGCAGCAAAGTCCTTAACTAATGCAGCAGAGTCCTTAAATAATGCAACAAAGTCCTTAAATAATGCAACAGAGTCCTTAAATACCGCAGCAAAGGGCTTAAATAATGCAGCAGAGTCCTCAAATGCTTCAGCAGAGTCCTTAAATAATGTAGCATTGTCCTTAAATAATGCAGCAAAGTCCTTAAATAATGCAGCAGAGTCCTTAAATAATGCAACAAAGTCCTTAAATAATGCAGCAGAGTCCTTAAATACTGAAGCAGAGTCCTTAAATATTGCTGCAAAGTCCTTAAATAATGCAGCAGAGTCATTAAATAATGCAACAAAGTCCTTAAATAATGCAGCAGAGTCCTTAAATAATGCAACAAAGTCCTTAAATAATGCAGCAGAGTCCTTAAATACTGAAGCAGAGTCCTTTAATATAGCAGCAAATTCCTTAAATAACGCAGCAGAGTCCTTAAAAAATCCAACAAAGTCATTAAATAATGCAGCAAGTCCTTAAATAATGCAGCAGAGTCCTCTAATAATGCAGCAGAGTCCTCAAATGCTTCAGCAAAGTCATTAAATAATGCAGCATAGTCCTTAACTAATGCAGCAGAGTCCTTAAATAATGCAACAAAGTCCTTAAATAATGCAGCAGAATCCTTAAATAATGCAGTAAAGTCGTTAAATAATGCAGCAGAGTCCTTAAATAATGCAGCAAAGTCCTTAACTAATGCAGCAGAGTCCTTAAATATTGCAGCAAAGTCCTTAAATAATACATTAGAGTCCTTAAATAATGCAACAAAGTCCTTAAATAATGCAGCAGAGTCCTTAAATAATGCAGAAAAGTCCTTAAATAATGCAGCAGAGTCCTTAAATAATGCAGCAGAGTCCTTAAATACCGCAGCAGAGTCCTTAAATACTGAAGCAGAGTCCTTTAATATAGCAGCAAATTCTTTAAATAATGCAGCAGAGTCCTTAAAAAAATCCAACAAAGTCATTAAATAATGCAGCAGAGTCCTCTAATAATGCAGCAGAGTCCTCAAATGCTTCAGCAAAGTCATTAAATAATGCAGCATAGTCCTTAAATAATGCAGCAAAGTCCTTAAATAATGCAGCACAGTTCTTAAATAATGCAACAACGTCGTTAAATAATGCAGCAGAGTCCTTAAATAATGCAGCAAAGTCCTTAACTAATGCAGCAGAGTCCTTAAATAATGCAACAAAGTCCTTAAATAATGCAACAGAGTCCTTAAATACCGCAGCAAAGTGATTAAATAATGCAGCAGAGTCCTCAAATGCTTCAGCAGAGTCCTTAAATAATGCAGCAGAGTCCTTAAATAATGCAGCAAAGTCCTTAAATAATGCAGCAGAGTCCTTAAATAATGCAACAAAGTCCTTAAATAATGCAGCAGAGTCCTTAAATACTGAAGCAGAGTCCTTAAATATTGCAGCAAAGTCCTTAAATAATGCAGCAGAGTCCATAAATAATGCAGCAAAGTCCTTAAATAATGCAGCAGAGTCCTTAAATAATGCAACAAAGTCCTTAAATAATGCAGCAGAGTCCTTAAATATAGAAGCAGAGTCCTTAAATATTGCAGCAAAGTCCTTCAATAATGCAGCAGAGTCCTTAGATAATGCAACAAAGTCCTTAAATAATGCAGCAGATTCCTTAAATAATGCAGCAAAGTCCTTAAATAATGCAGCAGAGTCCTTAAATAATGCAGCAGAGTCCTTAAATACCGCAGCAGAGTCCATAAATACTGAAGCAGAGTCCTTTAATATAGCAGCAAATTCCTTAAATAATGCAGCAGAGTCCTTAAAAAATCCAACAAAGTCATTAAATAATGCAGCAAGTCCTTAAATAATGCAGCAGAGTCCTCTAATAATGCAGCAGAGACCTCAAATGCTTCAGCAAAGTCATTAAATAATGCAGCATAGTCCTTAAATAATGGAGCAAAGTCCTTAAATAATGCAGCACAGTTCTTAAATAATGCAACAACGTCGTTAAATAATGCAGCAGAGTCCTTAAATAATGCAGCCAAGTCCTTAACTAATGCAGCAGAGTCCTTAAATAATGCAACAAAGTCCTTAAATAATGCAGCAGAGTCCTTAAATAATTCAGTAAAGTCCTTAAATAATGCAGCAGAGTCCTTAAATAATGCAACAACGTCCTTAAATAATGCAGCAGAGTCCTTAAATACTGAAGCAGAGTCCTTAAATATTGCAGCAAAGTCCTTAAATAATGCAGCAGAGTCCTTAAATAATGCAACAAATTCCTTAAATAATGCAGCAAAGTCCTTAAATAATGCAGCAGAGTCCTTAAATAATGCAGCAGAGTCCTTAAATACCGCAGCAGAGTCCTTAAATACTGAAGCAGAGTCCTTTAATATAGCAGCAAATTCCTTAAATAATGCAGCAGAGTCCTTAAAAAATCCAACAAAGTCATTAAATAATGCAGCAGAGTCCTCTAATAATGCAGCAGAGTCCTCAAATGCTTCAGCAAAGTCATTAAATAATGCAGCAGAGTCCTCAAATGCTTAAGCAGAGTCCTTAAATACTGAAGCAGAGTCCTTAAACATTGCAGCAAAGTCCTTAAATAATGCAGCAGAGTCCTTAAATAATGCAGCAAAGTCCTTCAATAATGCAGCAGAGTCCTTAGATAATGCAACAAAGTCCTTAAATAATGCAGCAGATTCCTTAAATAATGCAGCAAAGTCCTTAAATAATGCAGCAGAGTCCTAAAATAATGCAGCAGGGTCCTTAAATACCGCAGCAGAGTCCTTAAATACTGAAGCAGAGTCCTTTAATATAGCAGCAAATTCCTTAAATAATGCAGCAGAGTCCTTAAGAAATCCAACAAAGTCATTAAATAATGCAGCAAGTCCTTAAATAATGCAGCAGAGTCCTCTAATAATGCAGCAGAGTCCTCAAATGCTTCAGCAAAGTCATTAAATAATGCAGCATAATCCTTAAATAATGCAGCAAAGTCCTTAAATAATGCAGCACAGTTCTTAAATAATGCAACAACGTCGTTAAATAATGCAGCAGAGTCCTTAAATAATGCAGCAAACTCCTTAACTAATGCAGCAGAGTCCTTAAATAATGCAACAAAGTCCTTAAATAATGCAACAGAGTCCTTAAATACCGCCGCAAAGTGCTTAAATAATGCAGCAGAGTCCTCAAATGCTTCAGCAGAGTCCTTAAATAATGCAGCAGTGTCCTTAAATAATGCAGCAAAGTCCTTAAATAATGCAGCAGAGTCCTTAAATAATGCAACAAAGTCCTTAAATAATGCAGCAGAGTCCTTAAATACTGAAGCAGAGTCCTTAAATATTGCTGCAAAGTCCTTAAATAATGCAGCAGTCATTAAATAATGCAACAATGTCCTTAAATAATGCAGCAGAGTCCTTAAAAAATCCAACAAAGTCATTAAATAATGCAGCAAGTCCTTAAATAATGCAGAACAGTTCTTAAATAATGCAACAACGTCGTTAAATAATGCAGCAGAGTCCTTAAATAATGCAGCAAAGTCCTTAACTAATGCAGCAGAGTCCTTAAATAATGCAACAAAGTCCTTAAATAATGCAACAGAGTCCTTAAATACCGCAGCAAAGGGCTTAAATAATGCAGCAGAGTCCTCAAATGCTTCAGCAGAGTCCTTAAATAATGTAGCATTGTCCTTAAATAATGCAGCAAAGTCCTTAAATAATGCAGCAGAGTCCTTAAATAATGCAACAAAGTCCTTAAATAATGCAGCAGAGTCCTTAAATACTGAAGCAGAGTCCTTAAATATTGCTGCAAAGTCCTTAAATAATGCAGCAGAGTCATTAAATAATGCAACAAAGTCCTTAAATAATGCAGCAGAGTCCTTAAATAATGCAACAAAGTCCTTAAATAATGCAGCAGAGTACTTAAATAATGCAACAAAGTCCTTAAATAATGCAGCAAAGTCCTTAAATAATGCAGCAGAGTCCTTAAATAATGCAACAAAGTCCTTAAATAATGCAGCAGAGTCCTTAAATAATGCAACAGAGTCCTTAAATACCGCAGCAAAGTGCTTAAATAATGCAGCAGAGTCCTCAAATGCTTCAGCAGAGTCCTTAAATAATGCAGCAGAGTCCTTAAATAATGCAGCAAAGTCCTTAAATAATGCAGCAGAGTCCTTAAATAATGCAACAAAGTCCTTAAATAATGCAGCAGAGTCCTTAAATACTGAAGCAGAGTCCTTAAATATTGCAGCAAAGTCCTTAAATAATGCAGCAGAGTCCTTAAATAATGCAGCAAAGTCCTTATCTAATGCAGCAGAGTCCTTAAATAATGCAACAAAGTCCTTAAATAATGCAGCAGAGTCCTTAAATACTGAAGCAGAGTCCTTAAATATTGCAGCAAAGTCCTTCAATAATGCAGCAGAGTCCTTAGATAATGCAACAAAGTCCTTAAATAATGCAGCAGATTCCTTAAATAATGCAGCAAAGTCCTTAAATAATGCAGCAGAGTCCTTAAATAATGCAGCAGAGTCCTTAAATACCGCAGCAGAGTCCATAAATACTGAAGCAGAGTCCTTTAATATAGCAGCAAATTCCTTAAATAATGCAGCAGAGTCCTTAAAAAATCCAACAAAGTCATTAAATAATGCAGCAAGTCCTTAAATAATGCAGCAGAGTCCTCTAATAATGCAGCAGAGACCTCAAATGCTTCAGCAAAGTCATTAAATAATGCAGCATAGTCCTTAAATAATGGAGCAAAGTCCTTAAATAATGCAGCACAGTTCTTAAATAATGCAACAACGTCGTTAAATAATGCAGCAGAGTCCTTAAATAATGCAGCCAAGTCCTTAACTAATGCAGCAGAGTAGTTAAATAATGCAACAAAGTCCTTAAATAATGCAGCAGAGTCCTTAAATAATGCAGTAAAGTCCTTAAATAATGCAGCAGAGTCCTTAAATAATGCAACAACGTCCTTAAATAATGCAGCAGAGTCCTTAAATACTGAAGCAGAGTCCTTAAATATTGCAGCAAAGTCCTTAAATAATGCAGCAGAGTCCTTAAATAATGCAACAAATTCCTTAAATAATGCAGCAAAGTCCTTAAATAATGCAGCAGAGTCCTTAAATAATGCAGCAGAGTCCTTAAATACCGCAGCAGAGTCCTTAAATACTGAAGCAGAGTCCTTTAATATAGCAGCAAATTCCTTAAATAATGCAGCAGAGTCCTTAAAAAATCCAACAAAGTCATTAAATAATGCAGCAGAGTCCTCTAATAATGCAGCAGAGTCCTCAAATGCTTCAGCAAAGTCATTAAATAATGCAGCAGAGTCCTCAAATGCTTAAGCAGAGTCCTTAAATACTGAAGCAGAGTCCTTAAACATTGCAGCAAAGTCCTTAAATAATGCAGCAGAGTCCTTAAATAATGCAGCAAAGTCCTTCAATAATGCAGCAGAGTCCTTAGATAATGCAACAAAGTCCTTAAATAATGCAGCAGATTCCTTAAATAATGCAGCAAAGTCCTTAAATAATGCAGCAGAGTCCTAAAATAATGCAGCAGGGTCCTTAAATACCGCAGCAGAGTCCTTAAATACTGAAGCAGAGTCCTTTAATATAGCAGCAAATTCCTTAAATAATGCAGCAGAGTCCTTAAGAAATCCAACAAAGTCATTAAATAATGCAGCAAGTCCTTAAATAATGCAGCAGAGTCCTCTAATAATGCAGCAGAGTCCTCAAATGCTTCAGCAAAGTCATTAAATAATGCAGCATAATCCTTAAATAATGCAGCAAAGTCCTTAAATAATGCAGCACAGTTCTTAAATAATGCAACAACGTCGTTAAATAATGCAGCAGAGTCCTTAAATAATGCAGCAAACTCCTTAACTAATGCAGCAGAGTCCTTAAATAATGCAACAAAGTCCTTAAATAATGCAACAGAGTCCTTAAATACCGCCGCAAAGTGCTTAAATAATGCAGCAGAGTCCTCAAATGCTTCAGCAGAGTCCTTAAATAATGCAGCAGTGTCCTTAAATAATGCAGCAAAGTCCTTAAATAATGCAGCAGAGTCCTTAAATAATGCAACAAAGTCCTTAAATAATGCAGCAGAGTCCTTAAATAATGCAGCAAAGTCCTTAACTAATGCAGCAGAGTCCTAAATAATGCAACAAAGTCCTTAAATAATGCAGCAGAGTCCTTAAATAATGCAGTAAAGTCCTTAAATAATGCAGCAGAGTCCTTAAATAATGCAACAACGTCCTTAAATAATTCAGCAGAGTCCTTAAATACTGAAGCAGAGTCCTTAAATATTGCAGCAAAGTCCTTAAATAATGCAGCAGAGTCCTTAAATAATGCAACAAATTCCTTAAATAATGCAGCAAAGTCCTTAAATAATGCAGCAGAGTCCTTAAATAATGCAGCAGAGTCCTTAAATAGCGCAGCAGAGTCCTTAAATACTGAAGCAGAGTCCTTTAATATAGCAGCAAATTCCTTA
The DNA here is from genome assembly GCF_046119375.1 of Phyllobates terribilis. Classification (NCBI taxonomy): domain Eukaryota; kingdom Metazoa; phylum Chordata; class Amphibia; order Anura; family Dendrobatidae; genus Phyllobates; species Phyllobates terribilis. The sequence continues at coordinate 2,668,056 of NW_027362840.1, read as the reverse complement.
AATAATGCAGCAGAGTCCTTAAAAAATCCAACAAAGTCATTAAATAATGCAGCAGAGTCCTCTAATAATGCAGCAGAGTCCTCAAATGCTTCAACAAAGTCATTAAATAATGCAGCAGAGTCCTCAAATGCTTAAGCAGAGTCCTTAAATACTGAAGCAGAGTCCTTAAACATTGCAGCAAAGTCCTTAAATAATGCAGCAGAGTCCTTAAATAATGCAGCAAAGTCCTTCAATAATGCAGCAGAGTCCTTAGATAATGCAACAAAGTCCTTAAATAATGCAGCAGATTCCTTAAATAATGCAGCAAAGTCCTTAAATAATGCAGCAGAGTCCTAAAATAATGCAGCAGGGTCCTTAAATACCGCAGCAGAGTCCTTAAATACTGAAGCAGAGTCCTTTAATATAGCAGCAAATTCCTTAAATAATGCAGCAGAGTCCTTAAGAAATCCAACAAAGTCATTAAATAATGCAGCAAGTCCTTAAATAATGCAGCAGAGTCCTCTAATAATGCAGCAGAGTCCTCAAATGCTTCAGCAAAGTCATTAAATAATGCAGCATAATCCTTAAATAATGCAGCAAAGTCCTTAAATAATGCAGCACAGTTCTTAAATAATGCAACAACGTCGTTAAATAATGCAGCAGAGTCCTTAAATAATGCAGCAAACTCCTTAACTAATGCAGCAGAGTCCTTAAATAATGCAACAAAGTCCTTAAATAATGCAACAGAGTCCTTAAATACCGCCGCAAAGTGCTTAAATAATGCAGCAGAGTCCTCAAATGCTTCAGCAGAGTCCTTAAATAATGCAGCAGTGTCCTTAAATAATGCAGCAAAGTCCTTAAATAATGCAGCAGAGTCCTTAAATAATGCAACAAAGTCCTTAAATAATGCAGCAGAGTCCTTAAATACTGAAGCAGAGTCCTTAAATATTGCTGCAAAGTCCTTAAATAATGCAGCAGTCATTAAATAATGCAACAATGTCCTTAAATAATGCAGCAGAGTCCTTAAAAAATCCAACAAAGTCATTAAATAATGCAGCAAGTCCTTAAATAATGCAGAACAGTTCTTAAATAATGCAACAACGTCGTTAAATAATGCAGCAGAGTCCTTAAATAATGCAGCAAAGTCCTTAACTAATGCAGCAGAGTCCTTAAATAATGCAACAAAGTCCTTAAATAATGCAACAGAGTCCTTAAATACCGCAGCAAAGGGCTTAAATAATGCAGCAGAGTCCTCAAATGCTTCAGCAGAGTCCTTAAATAATGTAGCATTGTCCTTAAATAATGCAGCAAAGTCCTTAAATAATGCAGCAGAGTCCTTAAATAATGCAACAAAGTCCTTAAATAATGCAGCAGAGTCCTTAAATACTGAAGCAGAGTCCTTAAATATTGCTGCAAAGTCCTTAAATAATGCAGCAGAGTCATTAAATAATGCAACAAAGTCCTTAAATAATGCAGCAGAGTCCTTAAATAATGCAACAAAGTCCTTAAATAATGCAGCAGAGTACTTAAATAATGCAACAAAGTCCTTAAATAATGCAGCAAAGTCCTTAAATAATGCAGCAGAGTCCTTAAATAATGCAACAAAGTCCTTAAATAATGCAGCAGAGTCCTTAAATAATGCAACAGAGTCCTTAAATACCGCAGCAAAGTGCTTAAATAATGCAGCAGAGTCCTCAAATGCTTCAGCAGAGTCCTTAAATAATGCAGCAGAGTCCTTAAATAATGCAGCAAAGTCCTTAAATAATGCAGCAGAGTCCTTAAATAATGCAACAAAGTCCTTAAATAATGCAGCAGAGTCCTTAAATACTGAAGCAGAGTCCTTAAATATTGCAGCAAAGTCCTTAAATAATGCAGCAGAGTCCTTAAATAATGCAGCAAAGTCCTTATCTAATGCAGCAGAGTCCTTAAATAATGCAACAAAGTCCTTAAATAATGCAGCAGAGTCCTTAAATACTGAAGCAGAGTCCTTAAATATTGCAGCAAAGTCCTTCAATAATGCAGCAGAGTCCTTAGATAATGCAACAAAGTCCTTAAATAATGCAGCAGATTCCTTAAATAATGCAGCAAAGTCCTTAAATAATGCAGCAGAGTCCTTAAATAATGCAGCAGAGTCCTTAAATACCGCAGCAGAGTCCATAAATACTGAAGCAGAGTCCTTTAATATAGCAGCAAATTCCTTAAATAATGCAGCAGAGTCCTTAAAAAATCCAACAAAGTCATTAAATAATGCAGCAAGTCCTTAAATAATGCAGCAGAGTCCTCTAATAATGCAGCAGAGACCTCAAATGCTTCAGCAAAGTCATTAAATAATGCAGCATAGTCCTTAAATAATGGAGCAAAGTCCTTAAATAATGCAGCACAGTTCTTAAATAATGCAACAACGTCGTTAAATAATGCAGCAGAGTCCTTAAATAATGCAGCCAAGTCCTTAACTAATGCAGCAGAGTAGTTAAATAATGCAACAAAGTCCTTAAATAATGCAGCAGAGTCCTTAAATAATGCAGTAAAGTCCTTAAATAATGCAGCAGAGTCCTTAAATAATGCAACAACGTCCTTAAATAATGCAGCAGAGTCCTTAAATACTGAAGCAGAGTCCTTAAATATTGCAGCAAAGTCCTTAAATAATGCAGCAGAGTCCTTAAATAATGCAACAAATTCCTTAAATAATGCAGCAAAGTCCTTAAATAATGCAGCAGAGTCCTTAAATAATGCAGCAGAGTCCTTAAATACCGCAGCAGAGTCCTTAAATACTGAAGCAGAGTCCTTTAATATAGCAGCAAATTCCTTAAATAATGCAGCAGAGTCCTTAAAAAATCCAACAAAGTCATTAAATAATGCAGCAGAGTCCTCTAATAATGCAGCAGAGTCCTCAAATGCTTCAGCAAAGTCATTAAATAATGCAGCAGAGTCCTCAAATGCTTAAGCAGAGTCCTTAAATACTGAAGCAGAGTCCTTAAACATTGCAGCAAAGTCCTTAAATAATGCAGCAGAGTCCTTAAATAATGCAGCAAAGTCCTTCAATAATGCAGCAGAGTCCTTAGATAATGCAACAAAGTCCTTAAATAATGCAGCAGATTCCTTAAATAATGCAGCAAAGTCCTTAAATAATGCAGCAGAGTCCTAAAATAATGCAGCAGGGTCCTTAAATACCGCAGCAGAGTCCTTAAATACTGAAGCAGAGTCCTTTAATATAGCAGCAAATTCCTTAAATAATGCAGCAGAGTCCTTAAGAAATCCAACAAAGTCATTAAATAATGCAGCAAGTCCTTAAATAATGCAGCAGAGTCCTCTAATAATGCAGCAGAGTCCTCAAATGCTTCAGCAAAGTCATTAAATAATGCAGCATAATCCTTAAATAATGCAGCAAAGTCCTTAAATAATGCAGCACAGTTCTTAAATAATGCAACAACGTCGTTAAATAATGCAGCAGAGTCCTTAAATAATGCAGCAAACTCCTTAACTAATGCAGCAGAGTCCTTAAATAATGCAACAAAGTCCTTAAATAATGCAACAGAGTCCTTAAATACCGCCGCAAAGTGCTTAAATAATGCAGCAGAGTCCTCAAATGCTTCAGCAGAGTCCTTAAATAATGCAGCAGTGTCCTTAAATAATGCAGCAAAGTCCTTAAATAATGCAGCAGAGTCCTTAAATAATGCAACAAAGTCCTTAAATAATGCAGCAGAGTCCTTAAATAATGCAGCAAAGTCCTTAACTAATGCAGCAGAGTCCTAAATAATGCAACAAAGTCCTTAAATAATGCAGCAGAGTCCTTAAATAATGCAGTAAAGTCCTTAAATAATGCAGCAGAGTCCTTAAATAATGCAACAACGTCCTTAAATAATTCAGCAGAGTCCTTAAATACTGAAGCAGAGTCCTTAAATATTGCAGCAAAGTCCTTAAATAATGCAGCAGAGTCCTTAAATAATGCAACAAATTCCTTAAATAATGCAGCAAAGTCCTTAAATAATGCAGCAGAGTCCTTAAATAATGCAGCAGAGTCCTTAAATAGCGCAGCAGAGTCCTTAAATACTGAAGCAGAGTCCTTTAATATAGCAGCAAATTCCTTAAATAATGCAGCAGAGTCCTTAAAAAATCCAACAAAGTCATTAAATAATGCAGCAGAGTCCTCTAATAATGCAGCAGAGTCCTCAAATGCTTCAACAAAGTCATTAAATAATGCAGCAGAGTCCTCAAATGCTTAAGCAGAGTCCTTAAATACTGAAGCAGAGTCCTTAAACATTGCAGCAAAGTCCTTAAATAATGCAGCAGAGACCTTAAATAATGCAGCAAAGTCCTTCAAAAATGCAGCAGAGTCCTTAGATAATGCAACAAAGTCCTTAAATAATGCAGCAGATTCCTTAAATAATGCAGCAAAGTCCTTAAATAATGCAGCAGAGTCCTAAAATAATGCAGCAGGGTCCTTAAATACCGCAGCAGAGTCCATAAATACTGAAGCAGAGTCCTTTAATATAGCAGCAAATTCCTTAAATAATGCAGCAGAGTCCTTAAAAAATCCAACAAAGTCATTAAATAATGCAGCAAGTCCTTAAATAATGCAGCAGAGTCCTCTAATAATGCAGCAGAGACCTCAAATGCTTCAGCAAAGTCATTAAATAATGCAGCATAGTCCTTAAATAATGGAGCAAAGTCCTTAAATAATGCAGCACAGTTCTTAAATAATGCAACAACGTCGTTAAATAATGCAGCAGAGTCCTTAAATAATGCAGCCAAGTCCTTAACTAATGCAGCAGAGTCCTTAAATAATGCAACAAAGTCCTTAAATAATGCAGCAGAGTCCTTAAATAATTCAGTAAAGTCCTTAAATAATGCAGCAGAGTCCTTAAATAATGCAACAACGTCCTTAAATAATGCAGCAGAGTCCTTAAATACTGAAGCAGAGTCCTTAAATATTGCAGCAAAGTCCTTAAATAATGCAGCAGAGTCCTTAAATAATGCAACAAATTCCTTAAATAATGCAGCAAAGTCCTTAAATAATGCAGCAGAGTCCTTAAATAATGCAGCAGAGTCCTTAAATACCGCAGCAGAGTCCTTAAATACTGAAGCAGAGTCCTTTAATATAGCAGCAAATTCCTTAAATAATGCAGCAGAGTCCTTAAAAAATCCAACAAAGTCATTAAATAATGCAGCAGAGTCCTCTAATAATGCAGCAGAGTCCTCAAATGCTTCAGCAAAGTCATTAAATAATGCAGCAGAGTCCTCAAATGCTTAAGCAGAGTCCTTAAATACTGAAGCAGAGTCCTTAAACATTGCAGCAAAGTCCTTAAATAATGCAGCAGAGTCCTTAAATAATGCAGCAAAGTCCTTCAATAATGCAGCAGAGTCCTTAGATAATGCAACAAAGTCCTTAAATAATGCAGCAGATTCCTTAAATAATGCAGCAAAGTCCTTAAATAATGCAGCAGAGTCCTAAAATAATGCAGCAGGGTCCTTAAATACCGCAACAGAGTCCTTAAATACTGAAGCAGAGTCCTTTAATATAGCAGCAAATTCCTTAAATAATGCAGCAGAGTCCTTAAGAAATCCAACAAAGTCATTAAATAATGCAGCAAGTCCTTAAATAATGCAGCAGAGTCCTCTAATAATGCAGCAGAGTCCTCAAATGCTTCAGCAAAGTCATTAAATAATGCAGCATAATCCTTAAATAATGCAGCAAAGTCCTTAAATAATGCAGCACAGTTCTTAAATAATGCAACAACGTCGTTAAATAATGCAGCAGAGTCCTTAAATAATGCAGCAAACTCCTTAACTAATGCAGCAGAGTCCTTAAATAATGCAACAAAGTCCTTAAATAATGCAACAGAGTCCTTAAATACCGCCGCAAAGTGCTTAAATAATGCAGCAGAGTCCTCAAATGCTTCAGCAGAGTCCTTAAATAATGCAGCAGTGTCCTTAAATAATGCAGCAAAGTCCTTAAATAATGCAGCAGAGTCCTTAAATAATGCAACAAAGTCCTTAAATAATGCAGCAGAGTCCTTAAATACTGAAGCAGAGTCCTTAAATATTGCTGCAAAGTCCTTAAATAATGCAGCAGTCATTAAATAATGCAACAATGTCCTTAAATAATGCAGCAGAGTCCTTAAAAAATCCAACAAAGTCATTAAATAATGCAGCAAGTCCTTAAATAATGCAGAACAGTTCTTAAATAATGCAACAACGTCGTTAAATAATGCAGCAGAGTCCTTAAATAATGCAGCAAAGTCCTTAACTAATGCAGCAGAGTCCTTAAATAATGCAACAAAGTCCTTAAATAATGCAACAGAGTCCTTAAATACCGCAGCAAAGGGCTTAAATAATGCAGCAGAGTCCTCAAATGCTTCAGCAGAGTCCTTAAATAATGTAGCATTGTCCTTAAATAATGCAGCAAAGTCCTTAAATAATGCAGCAGAGTCCTTAAATAATGCAACAAAGTCCTTAAATAATGCAGCAGAGTCCTTAAATACTGAAGCAGAGTCCTTAAATATTGCTGCAAAGTCCTTAAATAATGCAGCAGAGTCATTAAATAATGCAACAAAGTCCTTAAATAATGCAGCAGAGTCCTTAAATAATGCAACAAAGTCCTTAAATAATGCAGCAGAGTACTTAAATAATGCAACAAAGTCCTTAAATAATGCAGCAAAGTCCTTAAATAATGCAGCAGAGTCCTTAAATAATGCAACAAAGTCCTTAAATAATGCAGCAGAGTCCTTAAATAATGCAACAGAGTCCTTAAATACCGCAGCAAAGTGCTTAAATAATGCAGCAGAGTCCTCAAATGCTTCAGCAGAGTCCTTAAATAATGCAGCAGAGTCCTTAAATAATGCAGCAAAGTCCTTAAATAATGCAGCAGAGTCCTTAAATAATGCAACAAAGTCCTTAAATAATGCAGCAGAGTCCTTAAATACTGAAGCAGAGTCCTTAAATATTGCAGCAAAGTCCTTAAATAATGCAGCAGAGTCCTTAAATAATGCAGCAAAGTCCTTATCTAATGCAGCAGAGTCCTTAAATAATGCAACAAAGTCCTTAAATAATGCAGCAGAGTCCTTAAATACTGAAGCAGAGTCCTTAAATATTGCAGCAAAGTCCTTCAATAATGCAGCAGAGTCCTTAGATAATGCAACAAAGTCCTTAAATAATGCAGCAGATTCCTTAAATAATGCAGCAAAGTCCTTAAATAATGCAGCAGAGTCCTTAAATAATGCAGCAGAGTCCTTAAATACCGCAGCAGAGTCCATAAATACTGAAGCAGAGTCCTTTAATATAGCAGCAAATTCCTTAAATAATGCAGCAGAGTCCTTAAAAAATCCAACAAAGTCATTAAATAATGCAGCAAGTCCTTAAATAATGCAGCAGAGTCCTCTAATAATGCAGCAGAGACCTCAAATGCTTCAGCAAAGTCATTAAATAATGCAGCATAGTCCTTAAATAATGGAGCAAAGTCCTTAAATAATGCAGCACAGTTCTTAAATAATGCAACAACGTCGTTAAATAATGCAGCAGAGTCCTTAAATAATGCAGCCAAGTCCTTAACTAATGCAGCAGAGTCCTTAAATAATGCAACAAAGTCCTTAAATAATGCAGCAGAGTCCTTAAATAATGCAGTAAAGTCCTTAAATAATGCAGCAGAGTCCTTAAATAATGCAACAACGTCCTTAAATAATGCAGCAGAGTCCTTAAATACTGAAGCAGAGTCCTTAAATATTGCAGCAAAGTCCTTAAATAATGCAGCAGAGTCCTTAAATAATGCAACAAATTCCTTAAATAATGCAGCAAAGTCCTTAAATAATGCAGCAGAGTCCTTAAATAATGCAGCAGAGTCCTTAAATACCGCAGCAGAGTCCTTAAATACTGAAGCAGAGTCCTTTAATATAGCAGCAAATTCCTTAAATAATGCAGCAGAGTCCTTAAAAAATCCAACAAAGTCATTAAATAATGCAGCAGAGTCCTCTAATAATGCAGCAGAGTCCTCAAATGCTTCAGCAAAGTCATTAAATAATGCAGCAGAGTCCTCAAATGCTTAAGCAGAGTCCTTAAATACTGAAGCAGAGTCCTTAAACATTGCAGCAAAGTCCTTAAATAATGCAGCAGAGTCCTTAAATAATGCAGCAAAGTCCTTCAATAATGCAGCAGAGTCCTTAGATAATGCAACAAAGTCCTTAAATAATGCAGCAGATTCCTTAAATAATGCAGCAAAGTCCTTAAATAATGCAGCAGAGTCCTAAAATAATGCAGCAGGGTCCTTAAATACCGCAGCAGAGTCCTTAAATACTGAAGCAGAGTCCTTTAATATAGCAGCAAATTCCTTAAATAATGCAGCAGAGTCCTTAAGAAATCCAACAAAGTCATTAAATAATGCAGCAAGTCCTTAAATAATGCAGCAGAGTCCTCTAATAATGCAGCAGAGTCCTCAAATGCTTCAGCAAAGTCATTAAATAATGCAGCATAATCCTTAAATAATGCAGCAAAGTCCTTAAATAATGCAGCACAGTTCTTAAATAATGCAACAACGTCGTTAAATAATGCAGCAGAGTCCTTAAATAATGCAGCAAACTCCTTAACTAATGCAGCAGAGTCCTTAAATAATGCAACAAAGTCCTTAAATAATGCAACAGAGTCCTTAAATACCGCCGCAAAGTGCTTAAATAATGCAGCAGAGTCCTCAAATGCTTCAGCAGAGTCCTTAAATAATGCAGCAGTGTCCTTAAATAATGCAGCAAAGTCCTTAAATAATGCAGCAGAGTCCTTAAATAATGCAACAAAGTCCTTAAATAATGCAGCAGAGTCCTTAAATAATGCAGCAAAGTCCTTAACTAATGCAGCAGAGTCCTAAATAATGCAACAAAGTCCTTAAATAATGCAGCAGAGTCCTTAAATAATGCAGTAAAGTCCTTAAATAATGCAGCAGAGTCCTTAAATAATGCAACAACGTCCTTAAATAATTCAGCAGAGTCCTTAAATACTGAAGCAGAGTCCTTAAATATTGCAGCAAAGTCCTTAAATAATGCAGCAGAGTCCTTAAATAATGCAACAAATTCCTTAAATAATGCAGCAAAGTCCTTAAATAATGCAGCAGAGTCCTTAAATAATGCAGCAGAGTCCTTAAATAGCGCAGCAGAGTCCTTAAATACTGAAGCAGAGTCCTTTAATATAGCAGCAAATTCCTTAAATAATGCAGCAGAGTCCTTAAAAAATCCAACAAAGTCATTAAATAATGCAGCAGAGTCCTCTAATAATGCAGCAGAGTCCTCAAATGCTTCAACAAAGTCATTAAATAATGCAGCAGAGTCCTCAAATGCTTAAGCAGAGTCCTTAAATACTGAAGCAGAGTCCTTAAACATTGCAGCAAAGTCCTTAAATAATGCAGCAGAGACCTTAAATAATGCAGCAAAGTCCTTCAAAAATGCAGCAGAGTCCTTAGATAATGCAACAAAGTCCTTAAATAATGCAGCAGATTCCTTAAATAATGCAGCAAAGTCCTTAAATAATGCAGCAGAGTCCTAAAATAATGCAGCAGGGTCCTTAAATACCGCAGCAGAGTCCTTAAATACTGAAGCAGAGTCCTTTAATATAGCAGCAAATTCCTTAAATAATACAGCAGAGTCCTTAAGAAATCCAACAAAGTCATTAAATAATGCAGCAAGTCCTTAAATAATGCAGCAGAGTCCTCTAATAATGCAGCAGAGTCCTCAAATGCTTCAGCAAAGTCATTAAATAATGCAGCATAATCCTTAAATAATGCAGCAAAGTCCTTAAATAATGCAGCACAGTTCTTAAATAATGCAACAACGTCGTTAAATAATGCAGCAGAGTCCTTAAATAATGCAGCAAACTCCTTAACTAATGCAGCAGAGTCCTTAAATAATGCAACAAAGTCCTTAAATAATGCAACAGAGTCCTTAAATACCGCCGCAAAGTGCTTAAATAATGCAGCAGAGTCCTCAAATGCTTCAGCAGAGTCCTTAAATAATGCAGCAGTGTCCTTAAATAATGCAGCAAAGTCCTTAAATAATGCAGCAGAGTCCTTAAATAATGCAACAAAGTCCTTAAATAATGCAGCAGAGTCCTTAAATACTGAAGCAGAGTCCTTAAATATTGCTGCAAAGTCCTTAAATAATGCAGCAGTCATTAAATAATGCAACAATGTCCTTAAATAATGCAGCAGAGTCCTTAAAAAATCCAACAAAGTCATTAAATAATGCAGCAAGTCCTTAAATAATGCAGCAGAGTCCTCTAATAATGCAGCAGAGTCCTCAAATGCTTCAGCAAATTCATTAAATAATGCAGCATATTCCTTAAATAATGCAGCAAAGTCCTTAAATAATGCAGAACAGTTCTTAAATAATGCAACAACGTCGTTAAATAATGCAGCAGAGTCCTTAAATAATGCAGCAAAGTCCTTAACTAATGCAGCAGAGTCCTTAAATAATGCAACAAAGTCCTTAAATAATGCAACAGAGTCCTTAAATACCGCAGCAAAGGGCTTAAATAATGCAGCAGAGTCCTCAAATGCTTCAGCAGAGTCCTTAAATAATGTAGCATTGTCCTTAAATAATGCAGCAAAGTCCTTAAATAATGCAGCAGAGTCCTTAAATAATGCAACAAAGTCCTTAAATAATGCAGCAGAGTCCTTAAATACTGAAGCAGAGTCCTTAAATATTGCTGCAAAGTCCTTAAATAATGCAGCAGAGTCATTAAATAATGCAACAAAGTCCTTAAATAATGCAGCAGAGTCCTTAAATAATGCAACAAAGTCCTTAAATAATGCAGCAGAGTCCTTAAATACTGAAGCAGAGTCCTTTAATATAGCAGCAAATTCCTTAAATAACGCAGCAGAGTCCTTAAAAAATCCAACAAAGTCATTAAATAATGCAGCAAGTCCTTAAATAATGCAGCAGAGTCCTCTAATAATGCAGCAGAGTCCTCAAATGCTTCAGCAAAGTCATTAAATAATGCAGCATAGTCCTTAACTAATGCAGCAGAGTCCTTAAATAATGCAACAAAGTCCTTAAATAATGCAGCAGAATCCTTAAATAATGCAGTAAAGTCGTTAAATAATGCAGCAGAGTCCTTAAATAATGCAGCAAAGTCCTTAACTAATGCAGCAGAGTCCTTAAATATTGCAGCAAAGTCCTTAAATAATACATTAGAGTCCTTAAATAATGCAACAAAGTCCTTAAATAATGCAGCAGAGTCCTTAAATAATGCAGAAAAGTCCTTAAATAATGCAGCAGAGTCCTTAAATAATGCAGCAGAGTCCTTAAATACCGCAGCAGAGTCCTTAAATACTGAAGCAGAGTCCTTTAATATAGCAGCAAATTCTTTAAATAATGCAGCAGAGTCCTTAAAAAAATCCAACAAAGTCATTAAATAATGCAGCAGAGTCCTCTAATAATGCAGCAGAGTCCTCAAATGCTTCAGCAAAGTCATTAAATAATGCAGCATAGTCCTTAAATAATGCAGCAAAGTCCTTAAATAATGCAGCACAGTTCTTAAATAATGCAACAACGTCGTTAAATAATGCAGCAGAGTCCTTAAATAATGCAGCAAAGTCCTTAACTAATGCAGCAGAGTCCTTAAATAATGCAACAAAGTCCTTAAATAATGCAACAGAGTCCTTAAATACCGCAGCAAAGTGATTAAATAATGCAGCAGAGTCCTCAAATGCTTCAGCAGAGTCCTTAAATAATGCAGCAGAGTCCTTAAATAATGCAGCAAAGTCCTTAAATAATGCAGCAGAGTCCTTAAATAATGCAACAAAGTCCTTAAATAATGCAGCAGAGTCCTTAAATACTGAAGCAGAGTCCTTAAATATTGCAGCAAAGTCCTTCAATAATGCAGCAGAGTCCTTAGATAATGCAACAAAGTCCTTAAATAATGCAGCAGATTCCTTAAATAATGCAGCAAAGTCCTTAAATAATGCAGCAGAGTCCTTAAATAATGCAGCAGAGTCCTTAAATACCGCAGCAGAGTCCATAAATACTGAAGCAGAGTCCTTTAATATAGCAGCAAATTCCTTAAATAATGCAGCAGAGTCCTTAAAAAATCCAACAAAGTCATTAAATAATGCAGCAAGTCCTTAAATAATGCAGCAGAGTCCTCTAATAATGCAGCAGAGACCTCAAATGCTTCAGCAAAGTCATTAAATAATGCAGCATAGTCCTTAAATAATGGAGCAAAGTCCTTAAATAATGCAGCACAGTTCTTAAATAATGCAACAACGTCGTTAAATAATGCAGCAGAGTCCTTAAATAATGCAGCCAAGTCCTTAACTAATGCAGCAGAGTCCTTAAATAATGCAACAAAGTCCTTAAATAATGCAGCAGAGTCCTTAAATAATGCAGTAAAGTCCTTAAATAATGCAGCAGAGTCCTTAAATAATGCAACAACGTCCTTAAATAATGCAGCAGAGTCCTTAAATACTGAAGCAGAGTCCTTAAATATTGCAGCAAAGTCCTTAAATAATGCAGCAGAGTCCTTAAATAATGCAACAAATTCCTTAAATAATGCAGCAAAGTCCTTAAATAATGCAGCAGAGTCCTTAAATAATGCAGCAGAGTCCTTAAATACCGCAGCAGAGTCCTTAAATACTGAAGCAGAGTCCTTTAATATAGCAGCAAATTCCTTAAATAATGCAGCAGAGTCCTTAAAAAATCCAACAAAGTCATTAAATAATGCAGCAGAGTCCTCTAATAATGCAGCAGAGTCCTCAAATGCTTCAGCAAAGTCATTAAATAATGCAGCAGAGTCCTCAAATGCTTAAGCAGAGTCCTTAAATACTGAAGCAGAGTCCTTAAACATTGCAGCAAAGTCCTTAAATAATGCAGCAGAGTCCTTAAATAATGCAGCAAAGTCCTTCAATAATGCAGCAGAGTCCTTAGATAATGCAACAAAGTCCTTAAATAATGCAGCAGATTCCTTAAATAATGCAGCAAAGTCCTTAAATAATGCAGCAGAGTCCTAAAATAATGCAGCAGGGTCCTTAAATACCGCAGCAGAGTCCTTAAATACTGAAGCAGAGTCCTTTAATATAGCAGCAAATTCCTTAAATAATGCAGCAGAGTCCTTAAGAAATCCAACAAAGTCATTAAATAATGCAGCAAGTCCTTAAATAATGCAGCAGAGTCCTCTAATAATGCAGCAGAGTCCTCAAATGCTTCAGCAAAGTCATTAAATAATGCAGCATAATCCTTAAATAATGCAGCAAAGTCCTTAAATAATGCAGCACAGTTCTTAAATAATGCAACAACGTCGTTAAATAATGCAGCAGAGTCCTTAAATAATGCAGCAAACTCCTTAACTAATGCAGCAGAGTCCTTAAATAATGCAACAAAGTCCTTAAATAATGCAACAGAGTCCTTAAATACCGCCGCAAAGTGCTTAAATAATGCAGCAGAGTCCTCAAATGCTTCAGCAGAGTCCTTAAATAATGCAGCAGTGTCCTTAAATAATGCAGCAAAGTCCTTAAATAATGCAGCAGAGTCCTTAAATAATGCAACAAAGTCCTTAAATAATGCAGCAGAGTCCTTAAATACTGAAGCAGAGTCCTTAAATATTGCTGCAAAGTCCTTAAATAATGCAGCAGTCATTAAATAATGCAACAATGTCCTTAAATAATGCAGCAGAGTCCTTAAAAAATCCAACAAAGTCATTAAATAATGCAGCAAGTCCTTAAATAATGCAGAACAGTTCTTAAATAATGCAACAACGTCGTTAAATAATGCAGCAGAGTCCTTAAATAATGCAGCAAAGTCCTTAACTAATGCAGCAGAGTCCTTAAATAATGCAACAAAGTCCTTAAATAATGCAACAGAGTCCTTAAATACCGCAGCAAAGGGCTTAAATAATGCAGCAGAGTCCTCAAATGCTTCAGCAGAGTCCTTAAATAATGTAGCATTGTCCTTAAATAATGCAGCAAAGTCCTTAAATAATGCAGCAGAGTCCTTAAATAATGCAACAAAGTCCTTAAATAATGCAGCAGAGTCCTTAAATACTGAAGCAGAGTCCTTAAATATTGCTGCAAAGTCCTTAAATAATGCAGCAGAGTCATTAAATAATGCAACAAAGTCCTTAAATAATGCAGCAGAGTCCTTAAATAATGCAACAAAGTCCTTAAATAATGCAGCAGAGTACTTAAATAATGCAACAAAGTCCTTAAATAATGCAGCAAAGTCCTTAAATAATGCAGCAGAGTCCTTAAATAATGCAACAAAGTCCTTAAATAATGCAGCAGAGTCCTTAAATAATGCAACAGAGTCCTTAAATACCGCAGCAAAGTGCTTAAATAATGCAGCAGAGTCCTCAAATGCTTCAGCAGAGTCCTTAAATAATGCAGCAGAGTCCTTAAATAATGCAGCAAAGTCCTTAAATAATGCAGCAGAGTCCTTAAATAATGCAACAAAGTCCTTAAATAATGCAGCAGAGTCCTTAAATACTGAAGCAGAGTCCTTAAATATTGCAGCAAAGTCCTTAAATAATGCAGCAGAGTCCTTAAATAATGCAGCAAAGTCCTTATCTAATGCAGCAGAGTCCTTAAATAATGCAACAAAGTCCTTAAATAATGCAGCAGAGTCCTTAAATACTGAAGCAGAGTCCTTAAATATTGCAGCAAAGTCCTTCAATAATGCAGCAGAGTCCTTAGATAATGCAACAAAGTCCTTAAATAATGCAGCAGATTCCTTAAATAATGCAGCAAAGTCCTTAAATAATGCAGCAGAGTCCTTAAATAATGCAGCAGAGTCCTTAAATACCGCAGCAGAGTCCATAAATACTGAAGCAGAGTCCTTTAATATAGCAGCAAATTCCTTAAATAATGCAGCAGAGTCCTTAAAAAATCCAACAAAGTCATTAAATAATGCAGCAAGTCCTTAAATAATGCAGCAGAGTCCTCTAATAATGCAGCAGAGACCTCAAATGCTTCAGCAAAGTCATTAAATAATGCAGCATAGTCCTTAAATAATGGAGCAAAGTCCTTAAATAATGCAGCACAGTTCTTAAATAATGCAACAACGTCGTTAAATAATGCAGCAGAGTCCTTAAATAATGCAGCCAAGTCCTTAACTAATGCAGCAGAGTCCTTAAATAATGCAACAAAGTCCTTAAATAATGCAGCAGAGTCCTTAAATAATGCAGTAAAGTCCTTAAATAATGCAGCAGAGTCCTTAAATAATGCAACAACGTCCTTAAATAATGCAGCAGAGTCCTTAAATACTGAAGCAGAGTCCTTAAATATTGCAGCAAAGTCCTTAAATAATGCAGCAGAGTCCTTAAATAATGCAACAAATTCCTTAAATAATGCAGCAAAGTCCTTAAATAATGCAGCAGAGTCCTTAAATAATGCAGCAGAGTCCTTAAATACCGCAGCAGAGTCCTTAAATACTGAAGCAGAGTCCTTTAATATAGCAGCAAATTCCTTAAATAATGCAGCAGAGTCCTTAAAAAATTTAACAAAGTCATTAAATAATGCAGCAGAGTCCTCTAATAATGCAGCAGAGTCCTCAAATGCTTCAGCAAAGTCATTAAATAATGCAGCAGAGTCCTCAAATGCTTAAGCAGAGTCCTTAAATACTGAAGCAGAGTCCTTAAACATTGCAGCAAAGTCCTTAAATAATGCAGCAGAGTCCTTAAATAATGCAGCAAAGTCCTTCAATAATGCAGCAGAGTCCTTAGATAATGCAACAAAGTCCTTAAATAATGCAGCAGATTCCTTAAATAATGCAGCAAAGTCCTTAAATAATGCAGCAGAGTCCTAAAATAATGCAGCAGGGTCCTTAAATACCGCAGCAGAGTCCTTAAATACTGAAGCAGAGTCCTTTAATATAGCAGCAAATTCCTTAAATAATGCAGCAGAGTCCTTAAGAAATCCAACAAAGTCATTAAATAATGCAGCAAGTCCTTAAATAATGCAGCAGAGTCCTCTAATAATGCAGCAGAGTCCTCAAATGCTTCAGCAAAGTCATTAAATAATGCAGCATAATCCTTAAATAATGCAGCAAAGTCCTTAAATAATGCAGCACAGTTCTTAAATAATGC
The DNA here is from genome assembly GCF_046119375.1 of Phyllobates terribilis. NCBI lineage: Eukaryota > Metazoa > Chordata > Amphibia > Anura > Dendrobatidae > Phyllobates > Phyllobates terribilis. The sequence continues at coordinate 2,652,030 of NW_027362840.1, read as the reverse complement.
AACAACGTCGTTAAATAATGCAGCAGAGTCCTTAAATAATGCAGCAAACTCCTTAACTAATGCAGCAGAGTCCTTAAATAATGCAACAAAGTCCTTAAATAATGCAACAGAGTCCTTAAATACCGCCGCAAAGTGCTTAAATAATGCAGCAGAGTCCTCAAATGCTTCAGCAGAGTCCTTAAATAATGCAGCAGTGTCCTTAAATAATGCAGCAAAGTCCTTAAATAATGCAGCAGAGTCCTTAAATAATGCAACAAAGTCCTTAAATAATGCAGCAGAGTCCTTAAATACTGAAGCAGAGTCCTTAAATATTGCTGCAAAGTCCTTACATAATGCAGCAGTCATTAAATAATGCAACAATGTCCTTAAATAATGCAGCAGAGTCCTTAAAAAATCCAACAAAGTCATTAAATAATGCAGCAAGTCCTTAAATAATGCAGAACAGTTCTTAAATAATGCAACAACGTCGTTAAATAATGCAGCAGAGTCCTTAAATAATGCAGCAAAGTCCTTAACTAATGCAGCAGAGTCCTTAAATAATGCAACAAAGTCCTTAAATAATGCAACAGAGTCCTTAAATACCGCAGCAAAGGGCTTAAATAATGCAGCAGAGTCCTCAAATGCTTCAGCAGAGTCCTTAAATAATGTAGCATTGTCCTTAAATAATGCAGCAAAGTCCTTAAATAATGCAGCAGAGTCCTTAAATAATGCAACAAAGTCCTTAAATAATGCAGCAGAGTCCTTAAATACTGAAGCAGAGTCCTTAAATATTGCTGCAAAGTCCTTAAATAATGCAGCAGAGTCATTAAATAATGCAACAAAGTCCTTAAATAATGCAGCAGAGTCCTTAAATAATGCAACAAAGTCCTTAAATAATGCAGCAGAGTACTTAAATAATGCAACAAAGTCCTTAAATAATGCAGCAAAGTCCTTAAATAATGCAGCAGAGTCCTTAAATAATGCAACAAAGTCCTTAAATAATGCAGCAGAGTCCTTAAATAATGCAACAGAGTCCTTAAATACCGCAGCAAAGTGCTTAAATAATGCAGCAGAGTCCTCAAATGCTTCAGCAGAGTCCTTAAATAATGCAGCAGAGTCCTTAAATAATGCAGCAAAGTCCTTAAATAATGCAGCAGAGTCCTTAAATAATGCAACAAAGTCCTTAAATAATGCAGCAGAGTCCTTAAATACTGAAGCAGAGTCCTTAAATATTGCAGCAAAGTCCTTAAATAATGCAGCAGAGTCCTTAAATAATGCAGCAAAGTCCTTATCTAATGCAGCAGAGTCCTTAAATAATGCAACAAAGTCCTTAAATAATGCAGCAGAGTCCTTAAATACTGAAGCAGAGTCCTTAAATATTGCAGCAAAGTCCTTCAATAATGCAGCAGAGTCCTTAGATAATGCAACAAAGTCCTTAAATAATGCAGCAGATTCCTTAAATAATGCAGCAAAGTCCTTAAATAATGCAGCAGAGTCCTTAAATAATGCAGCAGAGTCCTTAAATACCGCAGCAGAGTCCTTAAATACTGAAGCAGAGTCCTTTAATATAGCAGCAAATTCCTTAAATAATGCAGCAGAGTCCATAAAAAAATCCAACAAAGTCATTAAATAATGCAGCAAGTCCTTAAATAATGCAGCAGAGTCCTCTAATAATGCAGCAGAGTCCTCAAATGCTTCAGCAAATTCATTAAATAATGCAGCATATTCCTTAAATAATGCAGAAAAGTCCTTAAATAATGCAGAACAGTTCTTAAATAATGCAACAACGTCGTTAAATAATGCAGCAGAGTCCTTAAATAATGCAGCAAAGTCCTTAACTAATGCAGCAGAGTCCTTAAATAATGCAACAAAGTCCTTACATAATGCAACAGAGTCCTTAAATACCGCAGCAAAGGGCTTAAATAATGCAGCAGAGTCCTCAAATGCTTCAGCAGAGTCCTTAAATAATGCAGCATTGTCCTTAAATAATGCAGCAAAGTCCTTAAATAATGCAGCAGAGTCCTTAAATAATGCAACAAAGTCCTTAAATAATGCAGCAGAGTACTTAAATAATGCAACAAAGTCCTTAAATAATGCAGCAAAGTCCTTAAATAATGCAGCAGAGTCCTTAAATACTGAAGCAGAGTCCTTAAATATTGCAGCAAAGTCCTTAAATAATGCAGCAGAGTCCTTAAATAATGCAGCAAAGTCCTTATTTAATGCAGCAGAGTCCTTAAATAATGCAACAAAGTCCTTAAATAATGCAGCAGAGTCCTTAAATACTGAAGCAGAGTCCTTAAATAATGCAGCAAAGTCCTTAAATAATGCAGCAGAGTCCTCAAATGCTTCAGCAGAGTCCTTAAATAATGCAGCAGAGTCCTTAAATAATGCAGCAAAGTCCTTAAATAATGCAGCAGAGTCCTTAAATAATGCAACAAAGTCCTTAAATAATGCAGCAGAGTCCTTAAATACTGAAGCAGAGTCCTTAAATATTGCAGCAAAGTCCTTAAATAATGCAGCAGAGTCCTTAAATAATGCAGCAAAGTCCTTATTTAATGCAGCAGAGTCCTTAAATAATGCAACAAAGTCCTTAAATAATGCAGCAGAGTCCTTAAATACTGAAGCAGAGTCCTTAAATATTGCAGCAAAGTCCTTCAATAATGCAGCAGAGTCCTTAGATAATGCAACAAAGTCCTTAAATAATGCAGCAGATTCCTTAAATAATGCAGCAAAGTCCTTAAATAATGCAGCAGAGTCCTTAAATAATGCAGCAGAGTCCTTAAATACCGCAGCAGAGTCCTTAAATACTGAAGCAGAGTCCTTTAATATAGCAGCAAATTCCTTAAATAATGCAGCAGAGTCCATAAAAAAATCCAACAAAGTCATTAAATAATGCAGCAAGTCCTTAAATAATGCAGCAGAGTCCTCTAATAATGCAGCAGAGTCCTCAAATGCTTCAGCAAAGTCATTAAATAATGCAGCATAGTCCTTAAATAATGCAGCAAAGTCCTTAAATAATGCAGCACAGTTCTTAAGTAATGCAACAACGTCGTTAAATAATGCAGCAGAGTCCGTAAATAATGCAGCAAAGTCCTTAACTAATGCAGCAGAGTCCTTAAATAATGCAAGAAAGTCCTTAAATAATGCAGCAGAGTCCTTAAATAATGCAGTAAAGTCCTTAAATAATGCAGCAGAGTCCTTAAATAATGCAACAACGTCCTTAAATAATGCAGCAGAGTCCTTAAATACTGAAGCAGAGTCCTTAAATATTGCAGCAAAGTCCTTAAATAATGCATTAGAGTCCTTAAATAATGCAACAAAGTCCTTAAATAATGCAGCAGAGTCCTTAAATAATGCAGCAAAGTCCTTAAATAATGCAGCAGAGTCCTTAAATAATGCAGCAGAGTCCTTAAATACTGCAGCAGAGTCCTTAAATACTGAAGCAGAGTCCTTTAATATAGCAGCAAATTCCTTAAATAATGCAGCAGAGTCCTTAAAAAATCCAACAAAGTCATTAAATAATGCAGCAGAGTCCTCTAATAATGCAGCAGAGTCCTCAAATGCTTCAGCAAAGTCATTAAATAATGCAGCATAGTCCTTAAATAATGCAAAGTCCTTAAATAAAGCAGCACAGTTCTTAAATAATGCAACAACGTCGGTAAATAATGCAGCAGAGTCCTTAAATAATGCAGCAAAGTCCTTAACTAATGCAGCAGAGTCCTTAAATAATGCAACAAAGTCCTTAAATAATGCAACAGAGTCCTTAAATACCGCAGCAAAGTGCTTAAATAATGCAGCAGAGTCCTTAAATAATGCAACAAAGTCCTTAAATAATGCAGCAGAGTCCTTAAATACTGAAGCAGAGTCCTTAAATATTGCAGCAAAGTCCTCTAATAATGCAGCAGAGTCCTTAAATAATGCAACAAAGTCCTTAAATAATGCAGCAGAGTCCTTAAATAATGCAACAAAGTCCTTAAATAATGCAGCAGAGTCCTTAAATACTGAAGCAGAGTCCTTAAATATTGCAGCAAAGTCCTTAAATAATGCAGCAAAGTCCTTAAATAATGCAGCAGAGTCCTTAAATAATGCAACAAAGTCCTTAAATAATGCAGCAGAGTCCTTAAATACTGAAGCAGAGTCCTTAAATATTGCTGCAAAGTCCTTAAATAATGCAGCAGAGTCATTAAATAATGCAACAAAGTCCTTAAATAATGCAGCAGAGTCCTTAAATAATGCAACAAAGTCCTTAAATAATGCAGCAGAGTACTTAAATAATGCAACAAAGTCCTTAAATAATGCAGCAAAGTCCTTAAATAATGCAGCAGAGTCCTTAAATAATGCAACAAAGTCCTTAAATAATGCAGCAGAGTCCTTAAATAATGCAACAGAGTCCTTAAATACCGCAGCAAAGTGCTTAAATAATGCAGCAGAGTCCTCAAATGCTTCAGCAGAGTCCTTAAATAATGCAGCAGAGTCCTTAAATAATGCAGCAAAGTCCTTAAATAATGCAGCAGAGTCCTTAAATAATGCAACAAAGTCCTTAAATAATGCAGCAGAGTCCTTAAATACTGAAGCAGAGTCCTTAAATATTGCAGCAAAGTCCTTAAATAATGCAGCAGAGTCCTTAAATAATGCAGCAAAGTCCTTATCTAATGCAGCAGAGTCCTTAAATAATGCAACAAAGTCCTTAAATAATGCAGCAGAGTCCTTAAATACTGAAGCAGAGTCCTTTAATATAGCAGCAAATTCTTTAAATAATGCAGCAGAGTCCTTAAAAAAATCCAACAAAGTCATTAAATAATGCAGCAGAGTCCTCTAATAATGCAGCAGAGTCCTCAAATGCTTCAGCAAAGTCATTAAATAATGCAGCATAGTCCTTAAATAATGCAGCAAAGTCCTTAAATAATGCAGCACAGTTCTTAAATAATGCAACAACGTCGTTAAATAATGCAGCAGCGTCCTTAAACAATGCAGCAAAGTCCTTAACTAATGCAGCAGAGTCCTTAAATAATGCAACAAAGTCCTTAAATAATGCAGCAGAGTCCTTAAATAATGCAGTAAAGTCCTTAAATAATGCAGCAGAGTCCTTAAATAATGCAACAACGTCCTTAAATAATGCAGCAGAGTCCTTAAATACTGAAGCAGAGTCCTTAAATATTGCAGCAAAGTCCTTAAATAATGCAACAGAGTCCTTAAATACCGCCGCAAAGTGCTTAAATAATGCAGCAGAGTCCTCAAATGCTTCAGCAGAGTCCTTAAATAATGCAGCAGTGTCCTTAAATAATGCAGCAAAGTCCTTAAATAATGCAGCAGAGTCCTTAAATAATGCAACAAAGTCCTTAAATAATGCAGCAGAGTCCTTAAATACTGAAGCAGAGTCCTTAAATATTGCTGCAAAGTCCTTAAATAATGCAGCAGTCATTAAATAATGCAACAATGTCCTTAAATAATGCAGCAGAGTCCTTAAAAAATCCAACAAAGTCATTAAATAATGCAGCAAGTCCTTAAATAATGCAGCAGAGTCCTCTAATAATGCAGCAGAGTCCTCAAATGCTTCAGCAAATTCATTAAATAATGCAGCATATTCCTTAAATAATGCAGCAAAGTCCTTAAATAATGCAGAACAGTTCTTAAATAATGCAACAACGTCGTTAAATAATGCAGCAGAGTCCTTAAATAATGCAGCAAAGTCCTTAACTAATGCAGCAGAGTCCTTAAATAATGCAACAAAGTCCTTAAATAATGCAACAGAGTCCTTAAATACCGCAGCAAAGGGCTTAAATAATGCAGCAGAGTCCTCAAATGCTTCAGCAGAGTCCTTAAATAATGTAGCATTGTCCTTAAATAATGCAGCAAAGTCCTTAAATAATGCAGCAGAGTCCTTAAATAATGCAACAAAGTCCTTAAATAATGCAGCAGAGTCCTTAAATACTGAAGCAGAGTCCTTAAATATTGCTGCAAAGTCCTTAAATAATGCAGCAGAGTCATTAAATAATGCAACAAAGTCCTTAAATAATGCAGCAGAGTCCTTAAATAATGCAACAAAGTCCTTAAATAATGCAGCAGAGTCCTTAAATACTGAAGCAGAGTCCTTTAATATAGCAGCAAATTCCTTAAATAACGCAGCAGAGTCCTTAAAAAATCCAACAAAGTCATTAAATAATGCAGCAAGTCCTTAAATAATGCAGCAGAGTCCTCTAATAATGCAGCAGAGTCCTCAAATGCTTCAGCAAAGTCATTAAATAATGCAGCATAGTCCTTAACTAATGCAGCAGAGTCCTTAAATAATGCAACAAAGTCCTTAAATAATGCAGCAGAATCCTTAAATAATGCAGTAAAGTCATTAAATAATGCAGCAGAGTCCTTAAATAATGCAGCAAAGTCCTTAACTAATGCAGCAGAGTCCTTAAATATTGCAGCAAAGTCCTTAAATAATACATTAGAGTCCTTAAATAATGCAACAAAGTCCTTAAATAATGCAGCAGAGTCCTTAAATAATGCAGAAAAGTCCTTAAATAATGCAGCAGAGTCCTTAAATAATGCAGCAGAGTCCTTAAATACCGCAGCAGAGTCCTTAAATACTGAAGCAGAGTCCTTTAATATAGCAGCAAATTCTTTAAATAATGCAGCAGAGTCCTTAAAAAAATCCAACAAAGTCATTAAATAATGCAGCAGAGTCCTCTAATAATGCAGCAGAGTCCTCAAATGCTTCAGCAAAGTCATTAAATAATGCAGCATAGTCCTTAAATAATGCAGCAAAGTCCTTAAATAATGCAGCACAGTTCTTAAATAATGCAACAACGTCGTTAAATAATGCAGCAGAGTCCTTAAATAATGCAGCAAAGTCCTTAACTAATGCAGCAGAGTCCTTAAATAATGCAACAAAGTCCTTAAATAATGCAACAGAGTCCTTAAATACCGCAGCAAAGTGATTAAATAATGCAGCAGAGTCCTCAAATGCTTCAGCAGAGTCCTTAAATAATGCAGCAGAGTCCTTAAATAATGCAGCAAAGTCCTTAAATAATGCAGCAGAGTCCTTAAATAATGCAACAAAGTCCTTAAATAATGCAGCAGAGTCCTTAAATACTGAAGCAGAGTCCTTAAATATTGCAGCAAAGTCCTTAAATAATGCAGCAGAGTCCATAAATAATGCAGCAAAGTCCTTAAATAATGCAGCAGAGTCCTTAAATAATGCAACAAAGTCCTTAAATAATGCAGCAGAGTCCTTAAATATAGAAGCAGAGTCCTTAAATATTGCAGCAAAGTCCTTCAATAATGCAGCAGAGTCCTTAGATAATGCAACAAAGTCCTTAAATAATGCAGCAGATTCCTTAAATAATGCAGCAAAGTCCTTAAATAATGCAGCAGAGTCCTTAAATAATGCAGCAGAGTCCTTAAATACCGCAGCAGAGTCCATAAATACTGAAGCAGAGCCCTTTAATATAGCAGCAAATTCCTTAAATAATGCAGCAGAGTCCTTAAAAAATCCAACAAAGTCATTAAATAATGCAGCAAGTCCTTAAATAATGCAGCAGAGTCCTCTAATAATGCAGCAGAGACCTCAAATGCTTCAGCAAAGTCATTAAATAATGCAGCATAGTCCTTAAATAATGGAGCAAAGTCCTTAAATAATGCAGCACAGTTCTTAAATAATGCAACAACGTCGTTAAATAATGCAGCAGAGTCCTTAAATAATGCAGCCAAGTCCTTAACTAATGCAGCAGAGTCCTTAAATAATGCAACAAAGTCCTTAAATAATGCAGCAGAGTCCTTAAATAATGCAGTAAAGTCCTTAAATAATGCAGCAGAGTCCTTAAATAATGCAACAACGTCCTTAAATAATGCAGCAGAGTCCTTAAATACTGAAGCAGAGTCCTTAAATATTGCAGCAAAGTCCTTAAATAATGCAGCAGAGTCCTTAAATAATGCAACAAATTCCTTAAATAATGCAGCAAAGTCCTTAAATAATGCAGCAGAGTCCTTAAATAATGCAGCAGAGTCCTTAAATACCGCAGCAGAGTCCTTAAATACTGAAGCAGAGTCCTTTAATATAGCAGCAAATTCCTTAAATAATGCAGCAGAGTCCTTAAAAAATCCAACAAAGTCATTAAATAATGCAGCAGAGTCCTCTAATAATGCAGCAGAGTCCTCAAATGCTTCAGCAAAGTCATTAAATAATGCAGCAGAGTCCTCAAATGCTTAAGCAGAGTCCTTAAATACTGAAGCAGAGTCCTTAAACATTGCAGCAAAGTCCTTAAATAATGCAGCAGAGTCCTTAAATAATGCAGCAAAGTCCTTCAATAATGCAGCAGAGTCCTTAGATAATGCAACAAAGTCCTTAAATAATGCAGCAGATTCCTTAAATAATGCAGCAAAGTCCTTAAATAATGCAGCAGAGTCCTAAAATAATGCAGCAGGGTCCTTAAATACCGCAGCAGAGTCCTTAAATACTGAAGCAGAGTCCTTTAATATAGCAGCAAATTCCTTAAATAATGCAGCAGAGTCCTTAAGAAATCCAACAAAGTCATTAAATAATGCAGCAAGTCCTTAAATAATGCAGCAGAGTCCTCTAATAATGCAGCAGAGTCCTCAAATGCTTCAGCAAAGTCATTAAATAATGCAGCATAATCCTTAAATAATGCAGCAAAGTCCTTAAATAATGCAGCACAGTTCTTAAATAATGCAACAACGTCGTTAAATAATGCAGCAGAGTCCTTAAATAATGCAGCAAACTCCTTAACTAATGCAGCAGAGTCCTTAAATAATGCAACAAAGTCCTTAAATAATGCAACAGAGTCCTTAAATACCGCCGCAAAGTGCTTAAATAATGCAGCAGAGTCCTCAAATGCTTCAGCAGAGTCCTTAAATAATGCAGCAGTGTCCTTAAATAATGCAGCAAAGTCCTTAAATAATGCAGCAGAGTCCTTAAATAATGCAACAAAGTCCTTAAATAATGCAGCAGAGTCCTTAAATACTGAAGCAGAGTCCTTAAATATTGCTGCAAAGTCCTTAAATAATGCAGCAGTCATTAAATAATGCAACAATGTCCTTAAATAATGCAGCAGAGTCCTTAAAAAATCCAACAAAGTCATTAAATAATGCAGCAAGTCCTTAAATAATGCAGAACAGTTCTTAAATAATGCAACAACGTCGTTAAATAATGCAGCAGAGTCCTTAAATAATGCAGCAAAGTCCTTAACTAATGCAGCAGAGTCCTTAAATAATGCAACAAAGTCCTTAAATAATGCAACAGAGTCCTTAAATACCGCAGCAAAGGGCTTAAATAATGCAGCAGAGTCCTCAAATGCTTCAGCAGAGTCCTTAAATAATGTAGCATTGTCCTTAAATAATGCAGCAAAGTCCTTAAATAATGCAGCAGAGTCCTTAAATAATGCAACAAAGTCCTTAAATAATGCAGCAGAGTCCTTAAATACTGAAGCAGAGTCCTTAAATATTGCTGCAAAGTCCTTAAATAATGCAGCAGAGTCATTAAATAATGCAACAAAGTCCTTAAATAATGCAGCAGAGTCCTTAAATAATGCAACAAAGTCCTTAAATAATGCAGCAGAGTACTTAAATAATGCAACAAAGTCCTTAAATAATGCAGCAAAGTCCTTAAATAATGCAGCAGAGTCCTTAAATAATGCAACAAAGTCCTTAAATAATGCAGCAGAGTCCTTAAATAATGCAACAGAGTCCTTAAATACCGCAGCAAAGTGCTTAAATAATGCAGCAGAGTCCTCAAATGCTTCAGCAGAGTCCTTAAATAATGCAGCAGAGTCCTTAAATAATGCAGCAAAGTCCTTAAATAATGCAGCAGAGTCCTTAAATAATGCAACAAAGTCCTTAAATAATGCAGCAGAGTCCTTAAATACTGAAGCAGAGTCCTTAAATATTGCAGCAAAGTCCTTAAATAATGCAGCAGAGTCCTTAAATAATGCAGCAAAGTCCTTATCTAATGCAGCAGAGTCCTTAAATAATGCAACAAAGTCCTTAAATAATGCAGCAGAGTCCTTAAATACTGAAGCAGAGTCCTTAAATATTGCAGCAAAGTCCTTCAATAATGCAGCAGAGTCCTTAGATAATGCAACAAAGTCCTTAAATAATGCAGCAGATTCCTTAAATAATGCAGCAAAGTCCTTAAATAATGCAGCAGAGTCCTTAAATAATGCAGCAGAGTCCTTAAATACCGCAGCAGAGTCCTTAAATACTGAAGCAGAGTCCTTTAATATAGCAGCAAATTCCTTAAATAATGCAGCAGAGTCCATAAAAAAATCCAACAAAGTCATTAAATAATGCAGCAAGTCCTTAAATAATGCAGCAGAGTCCTCTAATAATGCAGCAGAGTCCTCAAATGCTTCAGCAAATTCATTAAATAATGCAGCATATTCCTTAAATAATGCAGAAAAGTCCTTAAATAATGCAGAACAGTTCTTAAATAATGCAACAACGTCGTTAAATAATGCAGCAGAGTCCTTAAATAATGCAGCAAAGTCCTTAACTAATGCAGCAGAGTCCTTAAATAATGCAACAAAGTCCTTAAATAATGCAACAGAGTCCTTAAATACCGCAGCAAAGGGCTTAAATAATGCAGCAGAGTCCTCAAATGCTTCAGCAGAGTCCTTAAATAATGCAGCATTGTCCTTAAATAATGCAGCAAAGTCCTTAAATAATGCAGCAGAGTCCTTAAATAATGCAACAAAGTCCTTAAATAATGCAGCAGAGTACTTAAATAATGCAACAAAGTCCTTAAATAATGCAGCAAAGTCCTTAAATAATGCAGCAGAGTCCTTAAATACTGAAGCAGAGTCCTTAAATATTGCAGCAAAGTCCTTAAATAATGCAGCAGAGTCCTTAAATAATGCAGCAAAGTCCTTATTTAATGCAGCAGAGTCCTTAAATAATGCAACAAAGTCCTTAAATAATGCAGCAGAGTCCTTAAATACTGAAGCAGAGTCCTTAAATAATGCAGCAAAGTCCTTAAATAATGCAGCAGAGTCCTCAAATGCTTCAGCAGAGTCCTTAAATAATGCAGCAGAGTCCTTAAATAATGCAGCAAAGTCCTTAAATAATGCAGCAGAGTCCTTAAATAATGCAACAAAGTCCTTAAATAATGCAGCAGAGTCCTTAAATACTGAAGCAGAGTCCTTAAATATTGCAGCAAAGTCCTTAAATAATGCAGCAGAGTCCTTAAATAATGCAGCAAAGTCCTTATTTAATGCAGCAGAGTCCTTAAATAATGCAACAAAGTCCTTAAATAATGCAGCAGAGTCCTTAAATACTGAAGCAGAGTCCTTAAATATTGCAGCAAAGTCCTTCAATAATGCAGCAGAGTCCTTAGATAATGCAACAAAGTCCTTAAATAATGCAGCAGATTCCTTAAATAATGCAGCAAAGTCCTTAAATAATGCAGCAGAGTCCTTAAATAATGCAGCAGAGTCCTTAAATACCGCAGCAGAGTCCTTAAATACTGAAGCAGAGTCCTTTAATATAGCAGCAAATTCCTTAAATAATGCAGCAGAGTCCATAAAAAAATCCAACAAAGTCATTAAATAATGCAGCAAGTCCTTAAATAATGCAGCAGAGTCCTCTAATAATGCAGCAGAGTCCTCAAATGCTTCAGCAAAGTCATTAAATAATGCAGCATAGTCCTTAAATAATGCAGCAAAGTCCTTAAATAATGCAGCACAGTTCTTAAGTAATGCAACAACGTCGTTAAATAATGCAGCAGAGTCCTTAAATAATGCAGCAAAGTCCTTAACTAATGCAGCAGAGTCCTTAAATAATGCAAGAAAGTCCTTAAATAATGCAGCAGAGTCCTTAAATAATGCAGTAAAGTCCTTAAATAATGCAGCAGAGTCCTTAAATAATGCAACAACGTCCTTAAATAATGCAGCAGAGTCCTTAAATACTGAAGCAGAGTCCTTAAATATTGCAGCAAAGTCCTTAAATAATGCATTAGAGTCCTTAAATAATGCAACAAAGTCCTTAAATAATGCAGCAGAGTCCTTAAATAATGCAGCAAAGTCCTTAAATAATGCAGCAGAGTCCTTAAATAATGCAGCAGAGTCCTTAAATACTGCAGCAGAGTCCTTAAATACTGAAGCAGAGTCCTTTAATATAGCAGCAAATTCCTTAAATAATGCAGCAGAGTCCTTAAAAAATCCAACAAAGTCATTAAATAATGCAGCAGAGTCCTCTAATAATGCAGCAGAGTCCTCAAATGCTTCAGCAAAGTCATTAAATAATGCAGCATAGTCCTTAAATAATGCAAAGTCCTTAAATAAAGCAGCACAGTTCTTAAATAATGCAACAACGTCGGTAAATAATGCAGCAGAGTCCTTAAATAATGCAGCAAAGTCCTTAACTAATGCAGCAGAGTCCTTAAATAATGCAACAAAGTCCTTAAATAATGCAACAGAGTCCTTAAATACCGCAGCAAAGTGCTTAAATAATGCAGCAGAGTCCTTAAATAATGCAACAAAGTCCTTAAATAATGCAGCAGAGTCCTTAAATACTGAAGCAGAGTCCTTAAATATTGCAGCAAAGTCCTCTAATAATGCAGCAGAGTCCTTAAATAATGCAACAAAGTCCTTAAATAATGCAGCAGAGTCCTTAAATAATGCAACAAAGTCCTTAAATAATGCAGCAGAGTCCTTAAATACTGAAGCAGAGTCCTTAAATATTGCAGCAAAGTCCTTAAATAATGCAGCAAAGTCCTTAAATAATGCAGCAGAGTCCTTAAATAATGCAACAAAGTCCTTAAATAATGCAGCAGAGTCCTTAAATACTGAAGCAGAGTCCTTAAATATTGCTGCAAAGTCCTTAAATAATGCAGCAGAGTCATTAAATAATGCAACAAAGTCCTTAAATAATGCAGCAGAGTCCTTAAATAATGCAACAAAGTCCTTAAATAATGCAGCAGAGTACTTAAATAATGCAACAAAGTCCTTAAATAATGCAGCAAAGTCCTTAAATAATGCAGCAGAGTCCTTAAATAATGCAACAAAGTCCTTAAATAATGCAGCAGAGTCCTTAAATAATGCAACAGAGTCCTTAAATACCGCAGCAATGTGCTTAAATAATGCAGCAGAGTCCTCAAATGCTTCAGCAGAGTCCTTAAATAATGCAGCAGAGTCCTTAAATAATGCAGCAAAGTCCTTAAATAATGCAGCAGAGTCCTTAAATAATGCAACAAAGTCCTTAAATAATGCAGCAGAGTCCTTAAATACTGAAGCAGAGTCCTTAAATATTGCAGCAAAGTCCTTAAATAATGCAGCAGAGTCCTTAAATAATGCAGCAAAGTCCTTATCTAATGCAGCAGAGTCCTTAAATAATGCAACAAAGTCCTTAAATAATGCAGCAGAGTCCTTAAATACTGAAGCAGAGTCCTTTAATATAGCAGCAAATTCTTTAAATAATGCAGCAGAGTCCTTAAAAAATCCAACAAAGTCATTAAATAATGCAGCAAGTCCTTAAATAATGCAGCAGAGTCCTCTAATAATGCAGCAGAGACCTCAAATGCTTCAGCAAAGTCATTAAATAATGCAGCATAGTCCTTAAATAATGGAGCAAAGTCCTTAAATAATGCAGCACAGTTCTTAAATAATGCAACAACGTCGTTAAATAATGCAGCAGAGTCCTTAAATAATGCAGCCAAGTCCTTAACTAATGCAGCAGAGTCCTTAAATAATGCAACAAAGTCCTTAAATAATGCAGCAGAGTCCTTAAATAATGCAGTAAAGTCCTTAAATAATGCAGCAGAGTCCTTAAATAATGCAACAACGTCCTTAAATAATGCAGCAGAGTCCTTAAATACTGAAGCAGAGTCCTTAAATATTGCAGCAAAGTCCTTAAATAATGCAGCAGAGTCCTTAAATAATGCAACAAATTCCTTAAATAATGCAGCAAAGTCCTTAAATAATGCAGCAGAGTCCTTAAATAATGCAGCAGAGTCCTTAAATACCGCAGCAGAGTCCTTAAATACTGAAGCAGAGTCCTTTAATATAGCAGCAAATTCCTTAAATAATGCAGCAGAGTCCTTAAAAAATCCAACAAAGTCATTAAATAATGCAGCAGAGTCCTCTAATAATGCAGCAGAGTCCTCAAATGCTTCAGCAAAGTCATTAAATAATGCAGCAGAGTCCTCAAATGCTTAAGCAGAGTCCTTAAATACTGAAGCAGAGTCCTTAAACATTGCAGCAAAGTCCTTAAATAATGCAGCAGAGTCCTTAAATAATGCAGCAAAGTCCTTCAATAATGCAGCAGAGTCCTTAGATAATGCAACAAAGTCCTTAAATAATGCAGCAGATTCCTTAAATAATGCAGCAAAGTCCTTAAATAATGCAGCAGAGTCCTAAAATAATGCAGCAGGGTCCTTAAATACCGCAGCAGAGTCCTTAAATACTGAAGCAGAGTCCTTTAATATAGCAGCAAATTCCTTAAATAATGCAGCAGAGTCCTTAAGAAATCCAACAAAGTCATTAAATAATGCAGCAAGTCCTTAAATAATGCAGCAGAGTCCTCTAATAATGCAGCAGAGTCCTCAAATGCTTCAGCAAAGTCATTAAATAATGCAGCATAATCCTTAAATAATGCAGCAAAGTCCTTAAATAATGCAGCACAGTTCTTAAATAATGCAACAACGTCGTTAAATAATGCAGCAGAGTCCTTAAATAATGCAGCAAACTCCTTAACTAATGCAGCAGAGTCCTTAAATAATGCAACAAAGTCCTTAAATAATGCAACAGAGTCCTTAAATACCGCCGCAAAGTGCTTAAATAATGCAGCAGAGTCCTCAAATGCTTCAGCAGAGTCCTTAAATAATGCAGCAGTGTCCTTAAATAATGCAGCAAAGTCCTTAAATAATGCAGCAGAGTCCTTAAATAATGCAACAAAGTCCTTAAATAATGCAGCAGAGTCCTTAAATACTGAAGCAGAGTCCTTAAATATTGCTGCAAAGTCCTTAAATAATGCAGCAGTCATTAAATAATGCAACAATGTCCTTAAATAATGCAGCAGAGTCCTTAAAAAATCCAACAAAGTCATTAAATAATGCAGCAAGTCCTTAAATAATGCAGAACAGTTCTTAAATAATGCAACAACGTCGTTAAATAATGCAGCAGAGTCCTTAAATAATGCAGCAAAGTCCTTAACTAATGCAGCAGAGTCCTTAAATAATGCAACAAAGTCCTTAAATAATGCAACAGAGTCCTTAAATACCGCAGCAAAGGGCTTAAATAATGCAGCAGAGTCCTCAAATGCTTCAGCAGAGTCCTTAAATAATGTAGCATTGTCCTTAAATAATGCAGCAAAGTCCTTAAATAATGCAGCAGAGTCCTTAAATAATGCAACAAAGTCCTTAAATAATGCAGCAGAGTCCTTAAATACTGAAGCAGAGTCCTTAAATATTGCTGCAAAGTCCTTAAATAATGCAGCAGAGTCATTAAATAATGCAACAAAGTCCTTAAATAATGCAGCAGAGTCCTTAAATAATGCAACAAAGTCCTTAAATAATGCAGCAGAGTACTTAAATAATGCAACAAAGTCCTTAAATAATGCAGCAAAGTCCTTAAATAATGCAGCAGAGTCCTTAAATAATGCAACAAAGTCCTTAAATAATGCAGCAGAGTCGTTAAATAATGCAACAGAGTCCTTAAATTCCGCAGCAAAGTGCTTAAATAATGCAGCAGAGTCCTCAAATGCTTCAGCAGAGTCCTTAAATAATGCAGCAGAGTCCTTAAATAATGCAGCAAAGTCCTTAAATAATGCAGCAGAGTCCTTAAATAATGCAACAAAGTCCTTAAATAATGCAGCAGAGTCCTTAAATACTGAAGCAGAGTCCTTAAATATTGCAGCAAAGTCCTTAAATAATGCAGCAGAGTCCTTAAATAATGCAGCAAAGTCCTTATCTAATGCAGCAGAGTCCTTAAATAATGCAACAAAGTCCTTAAATAATGCAGCAGAGTCCTTAAATACTGAAGCAGAGTCCTTAAATATTGCAGCAAAGTCCTTCAATAATGCAGCAGAGTCCTTAGATAATGCAACAAAGTCCTTAAATAATGCAGCAGATTCCTTAAATAATGCAGCAAAGTCCTTAAATAATGCAGCAGAGTCCTTAAATAATGCAGCAGAGTCCTTAAATACCGCAGCAGAGTCCTTAAATACTGAAGCAGAGTCCTTTAATATAGCAGCAAATTCCTTAAATAATGCAGCAGAGTCCATAAAAAAATCCAACAAAGTCATTAAATAATGCAGCAAGTCCTTAAATAATGCAGCAGAGTCCTCTAATAATGCAGCAGAGTCCTCAAATGCTTCAGCAAATTCATTAAATAATGCAGCATATTCCTTAAATAATGCAGAAAAGTCCTTAAATAATGCAGAACAGTTCTTAAATAATGCAACAACGTCGTTAAATAATGCAGCAGAGTCCTTAAATAATGCAGCAAAGTCCTTAACTAATGCAGCAGAGTCCTTAAATAATGCAACAAAGTCCTTAAATAATGCAACAGAGTCCTTAAATACCGCAGCAAAGGGCTTAAATAATGCAGCAGAGTCCTCAAATGCTTCAGCAGAGTCCTTAAATAATGCAGCATTGTCCTTAAATAATGCAGCAAAGTCCTTAAATAATGCAGCAGAGTCCTTAAATAATGCAACAAAGTCCTTAAATAATGCAGCAGAGTACTTAAATAATGCAACAAAGTCCTTAAATAATGCAGCAAAGTCCTTAAATAATGCAGCAGAGTCCTTAAATACTGAAGCAGAGTCCTTAAATATTGCAGCAAAGTCCTTAAATAATGCAGCAGAGTCCTTAAATAATGCAGCAAAGTCCTTATTTAATGCAGCAGAGTCCTTAAATAATGCAACAAAGTCCTTAAATAATGCAGCAGAGTCCTTAAATACTGAAGCAGAGTCCTTAAATAATGCAGCAAAGTCCTTAAATAATGCAGCAGAGTCCTCAAATGCTTCAGCAGAGTCCTTAAATAATGCAGCAGAGTCCTTAAATAATGCAGCAAAGTCCTTAAATAATGCAGCAGAGTCCTTAAATAATGCAACAAAGTCCTTAAATAATGCAGCAGAGTCCTTAAATACTGAAGCAGAGTCCTTAAATATTGCAGCAAAGTCCTTAAATAATGCAGCAGAGTCCTTAAATAATGCAGCAAAGTCCTTATTTAATGCAGCAGAGTCCTTAAATAATGCAACAAAGTCCTTAAATAATGCAGCAGAGTCCTTAAATACTGAAGCAGAGTCCTTAAATATTGCAGCAAAGTCCTTCAATAATGCAGCAGAGTCCTTAGATAATGCAACAAAGTCCTTAAATAATGCAGCAGATTCCTTAAATAATGCAGCAAAGTCCTTAAATAATGCAGCAGAGTCCTTAAATAATGCAGCAGAGTCCTTAAATACCGCAGCAGAGTCCTTAAATACTGAAGCAGAGTCCTTTAATATAGCAGCAAATTCCTTAAATAATGCAGCAGAGTCCATAAAAAAATCCAACAAAGTCATTAAATAATGCAGCAAGTCCTTAAATAATGCAGCAGAGTCCTCTAATAATGCAGCAGAGTCCTCAAATGCTTCAGCAAAGTCATTAAATAATGCAGCATAGTCCTTAAATAATGCAGCAAAGTCCTTAAATAATGCAGCACAGTTCTTAAGTAATGCAACAACGTCGTTAAATAATGCAGCAGAGTCCTTAAATAATGCAGCAAAGTCCTTAACTAATGCAGCAGAGTCCTTAAATAATGCAAGAAAGTCCTTAAATAATGCAGCAGAGTCCTTAAATAATGCAGTAAAGTCCTTAAATAATGCAGCAGAGTCCTTAAATAATGCAACAACGTCCTTAAATAATGCAGCAGAGTCCTTAAATACTGAAGCAGAGTCCTTAAATATTGCAGCAAAGTCCTTAAATAATGCATTAGAGTCCTTAAATAATGCAACAAAGTCCTTAAATAATGCAGCAGAGTCCTTAAATAATGCAGCAAAGTCCTTAAATAATGCAGCAGAGTCCTTAAATAATGCAGCAGAGTCCTTAAATACTGCAGCAGAGTCCTTAAATACTGAAGCAGAGTCCTTTAATATAGCAGCAAATTCCTTAAATAATGCAGCAGAGTCCTTAAAAAATCCAACAAAGTCATTAAATAATGCAGCAGAGTCCTCTAATAATGCAGCAGAGTCCTCAAATGCTTCAGCAAAGTCATTAAATAATGCAGCATAGTCCTTAAATAATGCAAAGTCCTTAAATAAAGCAGCACAGTTCTTAAATAATGCAACAACGTCGGTAAATAATGCAGCAGAGTCCTTAAATAATGCAGCAAAGTCCTTAACTAATGCAGCAGAGTCCTTAAATAATGCAACAAAGTCCTTAAATAATGCAACAGAGTCCTTAAATACCGCAGCAAAGTGCTTAAATAATGCAGCAGAGTCCTTAAATAATGCAACAAAGTCCTTAAATAATGCAGCAGAGTCCTTAAATACTGAAGCAGAGTCCTTAAATATTGCAGCAAAGTCCTCTAATAATGCAGCAGAGTCCTTAAATAATGCAACAAAGTCCTTAAATAATGCAGCAGAGTCCTTAAATAATGCAACAAAGTCCTTAAATAATGCAGCAGAGTCCTTAAATACTGAAGCAGAGTCCTTAAATATTGCAGCAAAGTCCTTAAATAATGCAGCAAAGTCCTTAAATAATGCAGCAGAGCCCTTAAATAATGCAACAAAGTCCTTAAATAATGCAGCAGAGTCCTTAAATACTGAAGCAGAGTCCTTAAATATTGCTGCAAAGTCCTTAAATAATGCAGCAGAGTCATTAAATAATGCAACAAAGTCCTTAAATAATGCAGCAGAGTCCTTAAATAATGCAACAAAGTCCTTAAATAATGCAGCAGAGTACTTAAATAATGCAACAAAGTCCTTAAATAATGCAGCAAAGTCCTTAAATAATGCAGCAGAGTCCTTAAATAATGCAACAAAGTCCTTAAATAATGCAGCAGAGTCCTTAAATAATGCAACAGAGTCCTTAAATACCGCAGCAAAGTGCTTAAATAATGCAGCAGAGTCCTCAAATGCTTCAGCAGAGTCCTTAAATAATGCAGCAGAGTCCTTAAATAATGCAGCAAAGTCCTTAAATAATGCAGCAGAGTCCTTAAATAATGCAACAAAGTCCTTAAATAATGCAGCAGAGTCCTTAAATACTGAAGCAGAGTCCTTAAATATTGCAGCAAAGTCCTTAAATAATGCAGCAGAGTCCTTAAATAATGCAGCAAAGTCCTTATCTAATGCAGCAGAGTCCTTAAATAATGCAACAAAGTCCTTAAATAATGCAGCAGAGTCCTTAAATACTGAAGCAGAGTCCTTTAATATAGCAGCAAATTCTTTAAATAATGCAGCAGAGTCCTTAAAAAAATCCAACAAAGTCATTAAATAATGCAGCAGAGTCCTCTAATAATGCAGCAGAGTCCTCAAATGCTTCAGCAAAGTCATTAAATAATGCAGCATAGTCCTTAAATAATGCAGCAAAGTCCTTAAATAATGCAGCACAGTTCTTAAATAATGCAACAACGTCGTTAAATAATGCAGCAGCGTCCTTAAATAATGCAGCAAAGTCCTTAACTAATGCAGCAGATTCCTTAAATAATGCAACAAAGTCCTTAAATAATGCAGCAGAGTCCTTAAATAATGCAGTAAAGTCCTTAAATAATGCAGCAGAGTCCTTAAATAATGCAACAACGTCCTTAAATAATGCAGCAGAGTCCTTAAATACTGAAGCAGAGTCCTTAAATATTGCAGCAAAGTCCTTAAATAATGCAGCAGAGTCCTTAAATAATGCAACAAATTCCTTAAATAATGCAGCAAAGTCCTTAAATAATGCAGCAGAGTCCTTAAATAATGCAGCAGAGTCCTTAAATACCGCAGCAGAGTCCTTAAATACTGAAGCAGAGTCCTTTAATATAGCAGCAAATTCCTTAAATAATGCAGCAGAGTCCTTAAAAAATCCAACAAAGTCATTAAATAATGCAGCAGAGTCCTCTAATAATGCAGCAGAGTCCTCAAATGCTTCAGCAAAGTCATTAAATAATGCAGCAGAGTCCTCAAATGCTTAAGCAGAGTCCTTAAATACTGAAGCAGAGTCCTTAAACATTGCAGCAAAGTCCTTAAATAATGCAGCAGAGTCCTTAAATAATGCAGCAAAGTCCTTCAATAATGCAGCAGAGTCCTTAGATAATGCAACAAAGTCCTTAAATAATGCAGCAGATTCCTTAAATAATGCAGCAAAGTCCTTAAATAATGCAGCAGAGTCCTAAAATAATGCAGCAGGGTCCTTAAATACCGCAGCAGAGTCCTTAAATACTGAAGCAGAGTCCTTTAATATAGCAGCAAATTCCTTAAATAATGCAGCAGAGTCCTTAAGAAATCCAACAAAGTCATTAAATAATGCAGCAAGTCCTTAAATAATGCAGCAGAGTCCTCTAATAATGCAGCAGAGTCCTCAAATGCTTCAGCAAAGTCATTAAATAATGCAGCATAGTCCTTAAATAATGGAGCAAAGTCCTTAAATAATGCAGCACAGTTCTTAAATAATGCAACAACGTCGTTAAATAATGCAGCAGAGTCCTTAAATAATGCAGCAAAGTCCTTAACTAATGCAGCAGAGTCCTAAATAATGCAACAAAGTCCTTAAATAATGCAGCAGAGTCCTTAAATAATGCAGTAAAGTCCTTAAATAATGCAGCAGAGTCCTTAAATAATGCAACAACGTCCTTAAATAATTCAGCAGAGTCCTTAAATACTGAAGCAGAGTCCTTAAATATTGCAGCAAAGTCCTTAAATAATGCAGCAGAGTCCTTAAATAATGCAACAAATTCCTTAAATAATGCAGCAAAGTCCTTAAATAATGCAGCAGAGTCCTTAAATAATGCAGCAGAGTCCTTAAATACCGCAGCAGAGTCCTTAAATACTGAAGCAGAGTCCTTTAATATAGCAGCAAATTCCTTAAATAATGCAGCAGAGTCCTTAAAAAATCCAACAAAGTCATTAAATAATGCAGCAGAGTCCTCTAATAATGCAGCAGAGTCCTCAAATGCTTCAACAAAGTCATTAAATAATGCAGCAGAGTCCTCAAATGCTTAAGCAGAGTCCTTAAATACTGAAGCAGAGTCCTTAAACATTGCAGCAAAGTCCTTAAATAATGCAGCAGAGACCTTAAATAATGCAGCAAAGTCCTTCAAAAATGCAGCAGAGTCCTTAGATAATGCAACAAAGTCCTTAAATAATGCAGCAGATTCCTTAAATAATGCAGCAAAGTCCTTAAATAATGCAGCAGAGTCCTAAAATAATGCAGCAGGGTCCTTAAATACCGCAGCAGAGTCCTTAAATACTGAAGCAGAGTCCTTTAATATAGCAGCAAATTCCTTAAATAATACAGCAGAGTCCTTAAGAAATCCAACAAAGTCATTAAATAATGCAGCAAGTCCTTAAATAATGCAGCAGAGTCCTCTAATAATGCAGCAGAGTCCTCAAATGCTTCAGCAAAGTCATTAAATAATGCAGCATAATCCTTAAATAATGCAGCAAAGTCCTTAAATAATGCAGCACAGTTCTTAAATAATGCAACAACGTCGTTAAATAATGCAGCAGAGTCCTTAAATAATGCAGCAAACTCCTTAACTAATGCAGCAGAGTCCTTAAATAATGCAACAAAGTCCTTAAATAATGCAACAGAGTCCTTAAATACCGCCGCAAAGTGCTTAAATAATGCAGCAGAGTCCTCAAATGCTTCAGCAGAGTCCTTAAATAATGCAGCAGTGTCCTTAAATAATGCAGCAAAGTCCTTAAATAATGCAGCAGAGTCCTTAAATAATGCAACAAAGTCCTTAAATAATGCAGCAGAGTCCTTAAATACTGAAGCAGAGTCCTTAAATATTGCTGCAAAGTCCTTAAATAATGCAGCAGTCATTAAATAATGCAACAATGTCCTTAAATAATGCAGCAGAGTCCTTAAAAAATCCAACAAAGTCATTAAATAATGCAGCAAGTCCTTAAATAATGCAGCAGAGTCCTCTAATAATGCAGCAGAGTCCTCAAATGCTTCAGCAAATTCATTAAATAATGCAGCATATTCCTTAAATAATGCAGCAAAGTCCTTAAATAATGCAGAACAGTTCTTAAATAATGCAACAACGTCGTTAAATAATGCAGCAGAGTCCTTAAATAATGCAGCAAAGTCCTTAACTAATGCAGCAGAGTCCTTAAATAATGCAACAAAGTCCTTAAATAATGCAACAGAGTCCTTAAATACCGCAGCAAAGGGCTTAAATAATGCAGCAGAGTCCTCAAATGCTTCAGCAGAGTCCTTAAATAATGTAGCATTGTCCTTAAATAATGCAGCAAAGTCCTTAAATAATGCAGCAGAGTCCTTAAATAATGCAACAAAGTCCTTAAATAATGCAGCAGAGTCCTTAAATACTGAAGCAGAGTCCTTAAATATTGCTGCAAAGTCCTTAAATAATGCAGCAGAGTCATTAAATAATGCAACAAAGTCCTTAAATAATGCAGCAGAGTCCTTAAATAATGCAACAAAGTCCTTAAATAATGCAGCAGAGTCCTTAAATACTGAAGCAGAGTCCTTTAATATAGCAGCAAATTCCTTAAATAACGCAGCAGAGTCCTTAAAAAATCCAACAAAGTCATTAAATAATGCAGCAAGTCCTTAAATAATGCAGCAGAGTCCTCTAATAATGCAGCAGAGTCCTCAAATGCTTCAGCAAAGTCATTAAATAATGCAGCATAGTCCTTAACTAATGCAGCAGAGTCCTTAAATAATGCAACAAAGTCCTTAAATAATGCAGCAGAATCCTTAAATAATGCAGTAAAGTCGTTAAATAATGCAGCAGAGTCCTTAAATAATGCAGCAAAGTCCTTAACTAATGCAGCAGAGTCCTTAAATATTGCAGCAAAGTCCTTAAATAATACATTAGAGTCCTTAAATAATGCAACAAAGTCCTTAAATAATGCAGCAGAGTCCTTAAATAATGCAGAAAAGTCCTTAAATAATGCAGCAGAGTCCTTAAATAATGCAGCAGAGTCCTTAAATACCGCAGCAGAGTCCTTAAATACTGAAGCAGAGTCCTTTAATATAGCAGCAAATTCTTTAAATAATGCAGCAGAGTCCTTAAAAAAATCCAACAAAGTCATTAAATAATGCAGCAGAGTCCTCTAATAATGCAGCAGAGTCCTCAAATGCTTCAGCAAAGTCATTAAATAATGCAGCATAGTCCTTAAATAATGCAGCAAAGTCCTTAAATAATGCAGCACAGTTCTTAAATAATGCAACAACGTCGTTAAATAATGCAGCAGAGTCCTTAAATAATGCAGCAAAGTCCTTAACTAATGCAGCAGAGTCCTTAAATAATGCAACAAAGTCCTTAAATAATGCAACAGAGTCCTTAAATACCGCAGCAAAGTGATTAAATAATGCAGCAGAGTCCTCAAATGCTTCAGCAGAGTCCTTAAATAATGCAGCAGAGTCCTTAAATAATGCAGCAAAGTCCTTAAATAATGCAGCAGAGTCCTTAAATAATGCAACAAAGTCCTTAAATAATGCAGCAGAGTCCTTAAATACTGAAGCAGAGTCCTTAAATACTGAAGCAGAGTCCTTAAATATTGCAGCAAAGTCCTTAAATAATGCAGCAGAGTCCATAAATAATGCAGCAAAGTCCTTAAATAATGCAGCAGAGTCCTTAAATAATGCAACAAAGTCCTTAAATAATGCAGCAGAGTCCTTAAATATAGAAGCAGAGTCCTTAAATATTGCAGCAAAGTCCTTCAATAATGCAGCAGAGTCCTTAGATAATGCAACAAAGTCCTTAAATAATGCAGCAGATTCCTTAAATAATGCAGCAAAGTCCTTAAATAATGCAGCAGAGTCCTTAAATAATGCAGCAGAGTCCTTAAATACCGCAGCAGAGTCCATAAATACTGAAGCAGAGTCCTTTAATATAGCAGCAAATTCCTTAAATAATGCAGCAGAGTCCTTAAAAAATCCAACAAAGTCATTAAATAATGCAGCAAGTCCTTAAATAATGCAGCAGAGTCCTCTAATAATGCAGCAGAGACCTCAAATGCTTCAGCAAAGTCATTAAATAATGCAGCATAGTCCTTAAATAATGGAGCAAAGTCCTTAAATAATGCAGCACAGTTCTTAAATAATGCAACAACGTCGTTAAATAATGCAGCAGAGTCCTTAAATAATGCAGCCAAGTCCTTAACTAATGCAGCAGAGTCCTTAAATAATGCAACAAAGTCCTTAAATAATGCAGCAGAGTCCTTAAATAATTCAGTAAAGTCCTTAAATAATGCAGCAGAGTCCTTAAATAATGCAACAACGTCCTTAAATAATGCAGCAGAGTCCTTAAATACTGAAGCAGAGTCCTTAAATATTGCAGCAAAGTCCTTAAATAATGCAGCAGAGTCCTTAAATAATGCAACAAATTCCTTAAATAATGCAGCAAAGTCCTTAAATAATGCAGCAGAGTCCTTAAATAATGCAGCAGAGTCCTTAAATACCGCAGCAGAGTCCTTAAATACTGAAGCAGAGTCCTTTAATATAGCAGCAAATTCCTTAAATAATGCAGCAGAGTCCTTAAAAAATCCAACAAAGTCATTAAATAATGCAGCAGAGTCCTCTAATAATGCAGCAGAGTCCTCAAATGCTTCAGCAAAGTCATTAAATAATGCAGCAGAGTCCTCAAATGCTTAAGCAGAGTCCTTAAATACTGAAGCAGAGTCCTTAAACATTGCAGCAAAGTCCTTAAATAATGCAGCAGAGTCCTTAAATAATGCAGCAAAGTCCTTCAATAATGCAGCAGAGTCCTTAGATAATGCAACAAAGTCCTTAAATAATGCAGCAGATTCCTTAAATAATGCAGCAAAGTCCTTAAATAATGCAGCAGAGTCCTAAAATAATGCAGCAGGGTCCTTAAATACCGCAGCAGAGTCCTTAAATACTGAAGCAGAGTCCTTTAATATAGCAGCAAATTCCTTAAATAATGCAGCAGAGTCCTTAAGAAATCCAACAAAGTCATTAAATAATGCAGCAAGTCCTTAAATAATGCAGCAGAGTCCTCTAATAATGCAGCAGAGTCCTCAAATGCTTCAGCAAAGTCATTAAATAATGCAGCATAATCCTTAAATAATGCAGCAAAGTCCTTAAATAATGCAGCACAGTTCTTAAATAATGCAACAACGTCGTTAAATAATGCAGCAGAGTCCTTAAATAATGCAGCAAACTCCTTAACTAATGCAGCAGAGTCCTTAAATAATGCAACAAAGTCCTTAAATAATGCAACAGAGTCCTTAAATACCGCCGCAAAGTGCTTAAATAATGCAGCAGAGTCCTCAAATGCTTCAGCAGAGTCCTTAAATAATGCAGCAGTGTCCTTAAATAATGCAGCAAAGTCCTTAAATAATGCAGCAGAGTCCTTAAATAATGCAACAAAGTCCTTAAATAATGCAGCAGAGTCCTTAAATACTGAAGCAGAGTCCTTAAATATTGCTGCAAAGTCCTTAAATAATGCAGCAGTCATTAAATAATGCAACAATGTCCTTAAATAATGCAGCAGAGTCCTTAAAAAATCCAACAAAGTCATTAAATAATGCAGCAAGTCCTTAAATAATGCAGAACAGTTCTTAAATAATGCAACAACGTCGTTAAATAATGCAGCAGAGTCCTTAAATAATGCAGCAAAGTCCTTAACTAATGCAGCAGAGTCCTTAAATAATGCAACAAAGTCCTTAAATAATGCAACAGAGTCCTTAAATACCGCAGCAAAGGGCTTAAATAATGCAGCAGAGTCCTCAAATGCTTCAGCAGAGTCCTTAAATAATGTAGCATTGTCCTTAAATAATGCAGCAAAGTCCTTAAATAATGCAGCAGAGTCCTTAAATAATGCAACAAAGTCCTTAAATAATGCAGCAGAGTCCTTAAATACTGAAGCAGAGTCCTTAAATATTGCTGCAAAGTCCTTAAATAATGCAGCAGAGTCATTAAATAATGCAACAAAGTCCTTAAATAATGCAGCAGAGTCCTTAAATAATGCAACAAAGTCCTTAAATAATGCAGCAGAGTACTTAAATAATGCAACAAAGTCCTTAAATAATGCAGCAAAGTCCTTAAATAATGCAGCAGAGTCCTTAAATAATGCAACAAAGTCCTTAAATAATGCAGCAGAGTCCTTAAATAATGCAACAGAGTCCTTAAATACCGCAGCAAAGTGCTTAAATAATGCAGCAGAGTCCTCAAATGCTTCAGCAGAGTCCTTAAATAATGCAGCAGAGTCCTTAAATAATGCAGCAAAGTCCTTAAATAATGCAGCAGAGTCCTTAAATAATGCAACAAAGTCCTTAAATAATGCAGCAGAGTCCTTAAATACTGAAGCAGAGTCCTTAAATATTGCAGCAAAGTCCTTAAATAATGCAGCAGAGTCCTTAAATAATGCAGCAAAGTCCTTATCTAATGCAGCAGAGTCCTTAAATAATGCAACAAAGTCCTTAAATAATGCAGCAGAGTCCTTAAATACTGAAGCAGAGTCCTTAAATATTGCAGCAAAGTCCTTCAATAATGCAGCAGAGTCCTTAGATAATGCAACAAAGTCCTTAAATAATGCAGCAGATTCCTTAAATAATGCAGCAAAGTCCTTAAATAATGCAGCAGAGTCCTTAAATAATGCAGCAGAGTCCTTAAATACCGCAGCAGAGTCCATAAATACTGAAGCAGAGTCCTTTAATATAGCAGCAAATTCCTTAAATAATGCAGCAGAGTCCTTAAAAAATCCAACAAAGTCATTAAATAATGCAGCAAGTCCTTAAATAATGCAGCAGAGTCCTCTAATAATGCAGCAGAGACCTCAAATGCTTCAGCAAAGTCATTAAATAATGCAGCATAGTCCTTAAATAATGGAGCAAAGTCCTTAAATAATGCAGCACAGTTCTTAAATAATGCAACAACGTCGTTAAATAATGCAGCAGAGTCCTTAAATAATGCAGCCAAGTCCTTAACTAATGCAGCAGAGTCCTTAAATAATGCAACAAAGTCCTTAAATAATGCAGCAGAGTCCTTAAATAATGCAGTAAAGTCCTTAAATAATGCAGCAGAGTCCTTAAATAATGCAACAACGTCCTTAAATAATGCAGCAGAGTCCTTAAATACTGAAGCAGAGTCCTTAAATATTGCAGCAAAGTCCTTAAATAATGCAGCAGAGTCCTTAAATAATGCAACAAATTCCTTAAATAATGCAGCAAAGTCCTTAAATAATGCAGCAGAGTCCTTAAATAATGCAGCAGAGTCCTTAAATACCGCAGCAGAGTCCTTAAATACTGAAGCAGAGTCCTTTAATATAGCAGCAAATTCCTTAAATAATGCAGCAGAGTCCTTAAAAAATCCAACAAAGTCATTAAATAATGCAGCAGAGTCCTCTAATAATGCAGCAGAGTCCTCAAATGCTTCAGCAAAGTCATTAAATAATGCAGCAGAGTCCTCAAATGCTTAAGCAGAGTCCTTAAATACTGAAGCAGAGTCCTTAAACATTGCAGCAAAGTCCTTAAATAATGCAGCAGAGTCCTTAAATAATGCAGCAAAGTCCTTCAATAATGCAGCAGAGTCCTTAGATAATGCAACAAAGTCCTTAAATAATGCAGCAGATTCCTTAAATAATGCAGCAAAGTCCTTAAATAATGCAGCAGAGTCCTAAAATAATGCAGCAGGGTCCTTAAATACCGCAGCAGAGTCCTTAAATACTGAAGCAGAGTCCTTTAATATAGCAGCAAATTCCTTAAATAATGCAGCAGAGTCCTTAAGAAATCCAACAAAGTCATTAAATAATGCAGCAAGTCCTTAAATAATGCAGCAGAGTCCTCTAATAATGCAGCAGAGTCCTCAAATGCTTCAGCAAAGTCATTAAATAATGCAGCATAATCCTTAAATAATGCAGCAAAGTCCTTAAATAATGCAGCACAGTTCTTAAATAATGCAACAACGTCGTTAAATAATGCAGCAGAGTCCTTAAATAATGCAGCAAACTCCTTAACTAATGCAGCAGAGTCCTTAAATAATGCAACAAATTCCTTAAATAATGCAGCAAAGTCCTTAAATAATGCAGCAGAGTCCTTAAATAATGCAGCAGAGTCCTTAAATACCGCAGCAGAGTCCTTAAATACTGAAGCAGAGTCCTTTAATATAGCAGCAAATTCCTTAAATAATGCAGCAGAGTCCTTAAAAAATCCAACAAAGTCATTAAATAATGCAGCAGAGTCCTCTAATAATGCAGCAGAGTCCTCAAATGCTTCAGCAAAGTCATTAAATAATGCAGCAGAGTCCTCAAATGCTTAAGCAGAGTCCTTAAATACTGAAGCAGAGTCCTTAAACATTGCAGCAAAGTCCTTAAATAATGCAGCAGAGTCCTTAAATAATGCAGCAAAGTCCTTCAATAATGCAGCAGAGTCCTTAGATAATGCAACAAAGTCCTTAAATAATGCAGCAGATTCCTTAAATAATGCAGCAAAGTCCTTAAATAATGCAGCAGAGTCCTAAAATAATGCAGCAGGGTCCTTAAATACCGCAGCAGAGTCCTTAAATACTGAAGCAGAGTCCTTTAATATAGCAGCAAATTCCTTAAATAATGCAGCAGAGTCCTTAAGAAATCCAACAAAGTCATTAAATAATGCAGCAAGTCCTTAAATAATGCAGCAGAGTCCTCTAATAATGCAGCAGAGTCCTCAAATGCTTCAGCAAAGTCATTAAATAATGCAGCATAATCCTTAAATAATGCAGCAAAGTCCTTAAATAATGCAGCACAGTTCTTAAATAATGCAACAACGTCGTTAAATAATGCAGCAGAGTCCTTAAATAATGCAGCAAACTCCTTAACTAATGCAGCAGAGTCCTTAAATAATGCAACAAAGTCCTTAAATAATGCAACAGAGTCCTTAAATACCGCCGCAAAGTGCTTAAATAATGCAGCAGAGTCCTCAAATGCTTCAGCAGAGTCCTTAAATAATGCAGCAGTGTCCTTAAATAATGCAGCAAAGTCCTTAAATAATGCAGCAGAGTCCTTAAATAATGCAACAAAGTCCTTAAATAATGCAGCAGAGTCCTTAAATACTGAAGCAGAGTCCTTAAATATTGCTGCAAAGTCCTTAAATAATGCAGCAGTCATTAAATAATGCAACAATGTCCTTAAATAATGCAGCAGAGTCCTTAAAAAATCCAACAAAGTCATTAAATAATGCAGCAAGTCCTTAAATAATGCAGAACAGTTCTTAAATAATGCAACAACGTCGTTAAATAATGCAGCAGAGTCCTTAAATAATGCAGCAAAGTCCTTAACTAATGCAGCAGAGTCCTTAAATAATGCAACAAAGTCCTTAAATAATGCAACAGAGTCCTTAAATACCGCAGCAAAGGGCTTAAATAATGCAGCAGAGTCCTCAAATGCTTCAGCAGAGTCCTTAAATAATGTAGCATTGTCCTTAAATAATGCAGCAAAGTCCTTAAATAATGCAGCAGAGTCCTTAAATAATGCAACAAAGTCCTTAAATAATGCAGCAGAGTCCTTAAATACTGAAGCAGAGTCCTTAAATATTGCTGCAAAGTCCTTAAATAATGCAGCAGAGTCATTAAATAATGCAACAAAGTCCTTAAATAATGCAGCAGAGTCCTTAAATAATGCAACAAAGTCCTTAAATAATGCAGCAGAGTACTTAAATAATGCAACAAAGTCCTTAAATAATGCAGCAAAGTCCTTAAATAATGCAGCAGAGTCCTTAAATAATGCAACAAAGTCCTTAAATAATGCAGCAGAGTCCTTAAATAATGCAACAGAGTCCTTAAATACCGCAGCAAAGTGCTTAAATAATGCAGCAGAGTCCTCAAATGCTTCAGCAGAGTCCTTAAATAATGCAGCAGAGTCCTTAAATAATGCAGCAAAGTCCTTAAATAATGCAGCAGAGTCCTTAAATAATGCAACAAAGTCCTTAAATAATGCAGCAGAGTCCTTAAATACTGAAGCAGAGTCCTTAAATATTGCAGCAAAGTCCTTAAATAATGCAGCAGAGTCCTTAAATAATGCAGCAAAGTCCTTATCTAATGCAGCAGAGTCCTTAAATAATGCAACAAAGTCCTTAAATAATGCAGCAGAGTCCTTAAATACTGAAGCAGAGTCCTTAAATATTGCAGCAAAGTCCTTCAATAATGCAGCAGAGTCCTTAGATAATGCAACAAAGTCCTTAAATAATGCAGCAGATTCCTTAAATAATGCAGCAAAGTCCTTAAATAATGCAGCAGAGTCCTTAAATAATGCAGCAGAGTCCTTAAATACCGCAGCAGAGTCCATAAATACTGAAGCAGAGTCCTTTAATATAGCAGCAAATTCCTTAAATAATGCAGCAGAGTCCTTAAAAAATCCAACAAAGTCATTAAATAATGCAGCAAGTCCTTAAATAATGCAGCAGAGTCCTCTAATAATGCAGCAGAGACCTCAAATGCTTCAGCAAAGTCATTAAATAATGCAGCATAGTCCTTAAATAATGGAGCAAAGTCCTTAAATAATGCAGCACAGTTCTTAAATAATGCAACAACGTCGTTAAATAATGCAGCAGAGTCCTTAAATAATGCAGCCAAGTCCTTAACTAATGCAGCAGAGTCCTTAAATAATGCAACAAAGTCCTTAAATAATGCAGCAGAGTCCTTAAATAATGCAGTAAAGTCCTTAAATAATGCAGCAGAGTCCTTAAATAATGCAACAACGTCCTTAAATAATGCAGCAGAGTCCTTAAATACTGAAGCAGAGTCCTTAAATATTGCAGCAAAGTCCTTAAATAATGCAGCAGAGTCCTTAAATAATGCAACAAATTCCTTAAATAATGCAGCAAAGTCCTTAAATAATGCAGCAGAGTCCTTAAATAATGCAGCAGAGTCCTTAAATACCGCAGCAGAGTCCTTAAATACTGAAGCAGAGTCCTTTAATATAGCAGCAAATTCCTTAAATAATGCAGCAGAGTCCTTAAAAAATCCAACAAAGTCATTAAATAATGCAGCAGAGTCCTCTAATAATGCAGCAGAGTCCTCAAATGCTTCAGCAAAGTCATTAAATAATGCAGCAGAGTCCTCAAATGCTTAAGCAGAGTCCTTAAATACTGAAGCAGAGTCCTTAAACATTGCAGCAAAGTCCTTAAATAATGCAGCAGAGTCCTTAAATAATGCAGCAAAGTCCTTCAATAATGCAGCAGAGTCCTTAGATAATGCAACAAAGTCCTTAAATAATGCAGCAGATTCCTTAAATAATGCAGCAAAGTCCTTAAATAATGCAGCAGAGTCCTAAAATAATGCAGCAGGGTCCTTAAATACCGCAGCAGAGTCCTTAAATACTGAAGCAGAGTCCTTTAATATAGCAGCAAATTCCTTAAATAATGCAGCAGAGTCCTTAAGAAATCCAACAAAGTCATTAAATAATGCAGCAAGTCCTTAAATAATGCAGCAGAGTCCTCTAATAATGCAGCAGAGTCCTCAAATGCTTCAGCAAAGTCATTAAATAATGCAGCATAATCCTTAAATAATGCAGCAAAGTCCTTAAATAATGCAGCACAGTTCTTAAATAATGCAACAACGTCGTTAAATAATGCAGCAGAGTCCTTAAATAATGCAGCAAACTCCTTAACTAATGCAGCAGAGTCCTTAAATAATGCAACAAAGTCCTTAAATAATGCAACAGAGTCCTTAAATACCGCCGCAAAGTGCTTAAATAATGCAGCAGAGTCCTCAAATGCTTCAGCAGAGTCCTTAAATAATGCAGCAGTGTCCTTAAATAATGCAGCAAAGTCCTTAAATAATGCAGCAGAGTCCTTAAATAATGCAACAAAGTCCTTAAATAATGCAGCAGAGTCCTTAAATAATGCAGCAAAGTCCTTAACTAATGCAGCAGAGTCCTAAATAATGCAACAAAGTCCTTAAATAATGCAGCAGAGTCCTTAAATAATGCAGTAAAGTCCTTAAATAATGCAGCAGAGTCCTTAAATAATGCAACAACGTCCTTAAATAATTCAGCAGAGTCCTTAAATACTGAAGCAGAGTCCTTAAATATTGCAGCAAAGTCCTTAAATAATGCAGCAGAGTCCTTAAATAATGCAACAAATTCCTTAAATAATGCAGCAAAGTCCTTAAATAATGCAGCAGAGTCCTTAAATAATGCAGCAGAGTCCTTAAATAGCGCAGCAGAGTCCTTAAATACTGAAGCAGAGTCCTTTAATATAGCAGCAAATTCCTTAAATAATGCAGCAGAGTCCTTAAAAAATCCAACAAAGTCATTAAATAATGCAGCAGAGTCCTCTAATAATGCAGCAGAGTCCTCAAATGCTTCAACAAAGTCATTAAATAATGCAGCAGAGTCCTCAAATGCTTAAGCAGAGTCCTTAAATACTGAAGCAGAGTCCTTAAACATTGCAGCAAAGTCCTTAAATAATGCAGCAGAGACCTTAAATAATGCAGCAAAGTCCTTCAAAAATGCAGCAGAGTCCTTAGATAATGCAACAAAGTCCTTAAATAATGCAGCAGATTCCTTAAATAATGCAGCAAAGTCCTTAAATAATGCAGCAGAGTCCTAAAATAATGCAGCAGGGTCCTTAAATACCGCAGCAGAGTCCTTAAATACTGAAGCAGAGTCCTTTAATATAGCAGCAAATTCCTTAAATAATACAGCAGAGTCCTTAAGAAATCCAACAAAGTCATTAAATAATGCAGCAAGTCCTTAAATAATGCAGCAGAGTCCTCTAATAATGCAGCAGAGTCCTCAAATGCTTCAGCAAAGTCATTAAATAATGCAGCATAATCCTTAAATAATGCAGCAAAGTCCTTAAATAATGCAGCACAGTTCTTAAATAATGCAACAACGTCGTTAAATAATGCAGCAGAGTCCTTAAATAATGCAGCAAACTCCTTAACTAATGCAGCAGAGTCCTTAAATAATGCAACAAAGTCCTTAAATAATGCAACAGAGTCCTTAAATACCGCCGCAAAGTGCTTAAATAATGCAGCAGAGTCCTCAAATGCTTCAGCAGAGTCCTTAAATAATGCAGCAGTGTCCTTAAATAATGCAGCAAAGTCCTTAAATAATGCAGCAGAGTCCTTAAATAATGCAACAAAGTCCTTAAATAATGCAGCAGAGTCCTTAAATACTGAAGCAGAGTCCTTAAATATTGCTGCAAAGTCCTTAAATAATGCAGCAGTCATTAAATAATGCAACAATGTCCTTAAATAATGCAGCAGAGTCCTTAAAAAATCCAACAAAGTCATTAAATAATGCAGCAAGTCCTTAAATAATGCAGCAGAGTCCTCTAATAATGCAGCAGAGTCCTCAAATGCTTCAGCAAATTCATTAAATAATGCAGCATATTCCTTAAATAATGCAGCAAAGTCCTTAAATAATGCAGAACAGTTCTTAAATAATGCAACAACGTCGTTAAATAATGCAGCAGAGTCCTTAAATAATGCAGCAAAGTCCTTAACTAATGCAGCAGAGTCCTTAAATAATGCAACAAAGTCCTTAAATAATGCAACAGAGTCCTTAAATACCGCAGCAAAGGGCTTAAATAATGCAGCAGAGTCCTCAAATGCTTCAGCAGAGTCCTTAAATAATGTAGCATTGTCCTTAAATAATGCAGCAAAGTCCTTAAATAATGCAGCAGAGTCCTTAAATAATGCAACAAAGTCCTTAAATAATGCAGCAGAGTCCTTAAATACTGAAGCAGAGTCC
Organism: Phyllobates terribilis; assembly: GCF_046119375.1. NCBI lineage: Eukaryota > Metazoa > Chordata > Amphibia > Anura > Dendrobatidae > Phyllobates > Phyllobates terribilis. The sequence continues at coordinate 2,618,257 of NW_027362840.1, read as the reverse complement.
TTAAATATTGCTGCAAAGTCCTTAAATAATGCAGCAGAGTCATTAAATAATGCAACAAAGTCCTTAAATAATGCAGCAGAGTCCTTAAATAATGCAACAAAGTCCTTAAATAATGCAGCAGAGTCCTTAAATACTGAAGCAGAGTCCTTTAATATAGCAGCAAATTCCTTAAATAACGCAGCAGAGTCCTTAAAAAATCCAACAAAGTCATTAAATAATGCAGCAAGTCCTTAAATAATGCAGCAGAGTCCTCTAATAATGCAGCAGAGTCCTCAAATGCTTCAGCAAAGTCATTAAATAATGCAGCATAGTCCTTAACTAATGCAGCAGAGTCCTTAAATAATGCAACAAAGTCCTTAAATAATGCAGCAGAATCCTTAAATAATGCAGTAAAGTCGTTAAATAATGCAGCAGAGTCCTTAAATAATGCAGCAAAGTCCTTAACTAATGCAGCAGAGTCCTTAAATATTGCAGCAAAGTCCTTAAATAATACATTAGAGTCCTTAAATAATGCAACAAAGTCCTTAAATAATGCAGCAGAGTCCTTAAATAATGCAGAAAAGTCCTTAAATAATGCAGCAGAGTCCTTAAATAATGCAGCAGAGTCCTTAAATACCGCAGCAGAGTCCTTAAATACTGAAGCAGAGTCCTTTAATATAGCAGCAAATTCTTTAAATAATGCAGCAGAGTCCTTAAAAAAATCCAACAAAGTCATTAAATAATGCAGCAGAGTCCTCTAATAATGCAGCAGAGTCCTCAAATGCTTCAGCAAAGTCATTAAATAATGCAGCATAGTCCTTAAATAATGCAGCAAAGTCCTTAAATAATGCAGCACAGTTCTTAAATAATGCAACAACGTCGTTAAATAATGCAGCAGAGTCCTTAAATAATGCAGCAAAGTCCTTAACTAATGCAGCAGAGTCCTTAAATAATGCAACAAAGTCCTTAAATAATGCAACAGAGTCCTTAAATACCGCAGCAAAGTGATTAAATAATGCAGCAGAGTCCTCAAATGCTTCAGCAGAGTCCTTAAATAATGCAGCAGAGTCCTTAAATAATGCAGCAAAGTCCTTAAATAATGCAGCAGAGTCCTTAAATAATGCAACAAAGTCCTTAAATAATGCAGCAGAGTCCTTAAATACTGAAGCAGAGTCCTTAAATATTGCAGCAAAGTCCTTCAATAATGCAGCAGAGTCCTTAGATAATGCAACAAAGTCCTTAAATAATGCAGCAGATTCCTTAAATAATGCAGCAAAGTCCTTAAATAATGCAGCAGAGTCCTTAAATAATGCAGCAGAGTCCTTAAATACCGCAGCAGAGTCCATAAATACTGAAGCAGAGTCCTTTAATATAGCAGCAAATTCCTTAAATAATGCAGCAGAGTCCTTAAAAAATCCAACAAAGTCATTAAATAATGCAGCAAGTCCTTAAATAATGCAGCAGAGTCCTCTAATAATGCAGCAGAGACCTCAAATGCTTCAGCAAAGTCATTAAATAATGCAGCATAGTCCTTAAATAATGGAGCAAAGTCCTTAAATAATGCAGCACAGTTCTTAAATAATGCAACAACGTCGTTAAATAATGCAGCAGAGTCCTTAAATAATGCAGCCAAGTCCTTAACTAATGCAGCAGAGTCCTTAAATAATGCAACAAAGTCCTTAAATAATGCAGCAGAGTCCTTAAATAATGCAGTAAAGTCCTTAAATAATGCAGCAGAGTCCTTAAATAATGCAACAACGTCCTTAAATAATGCAGCAGAGTCCTTAAATACTGAAGCAGAGTCCTTAAATATTGCAGCAAAGTCCTTAAATAATGCAGCAGAGTCCTTAAATAATGCAACAAATTCCTTAAATAATGCAGCAAAGTCCTTAAATAATGCAGCAGAGTCCTTAAATAATGCAGCAGAGTCCTTAAATACCGCAGCAGAGTCCTTAAATACTGAAGCAGAGTCCTTTAATATAGCAGCAAATTCCTTAAATAATGCAGCAGAGTCCTTAAAAAATCCAACAAAGTCATTAAATAATGCAGCAGAGTCCTCTAATAATGCAGCAGAGTCCTCAAATGCTTCAGCAAAGTCATTAAATAATGCAGCAGAGTCCTCAAATGCTTAAGCAGAGTCCTTAAATACTGAAGCAGAGTCCTTAAACATTGCAGCAAAGTCCTTAAATAATGCAGCAGAGTCCTTAAATAATGCAGCAAAGTCCTTCAATAATGCAGCAGAGTCCTTAGATAATGCAACAAAGTCCTTAAATAATGCAGCAGATTCCTTAAATAATGCAGCAAAGTCCTTAAATAATGCAGCAGAGTCCTAAAATAATGCAGCAGGGTCCTTAAATACCGCAGCAGAGTCCTTAAATACTGAAGCAGAGTCCTTTAATATAGCAGCAAATTCCTTAAATAATGCAGCAGAGTCCTTAAGAAATCCAACAAAGTCATTAAATAATGCAGCAAGTCCTTAAATAATGCAGCAGAGTCCTCTAATAATGCAGCAGAGTCCTCAAATGCTTCAGCAAAGTCATTAAATAATGCAGCATAATCCTTAAATAATGCAGCAAAGTCCTTAAATAATGCAGCACAGTTCTTAAATAATGCAACAACGTCGTTAAATAATGCAGCAGAGTCCTTAAATAATGCAGCAAACTCCTTAACTAATGCAGCAGAGTCCTTAAATAATGCAACAAAGTCCTTAAATAATGCAACAGAGTCCTTAAATACCGCCGCAAAGTGCTTAAATAATGCAGCAGAGTCCTCAAATGCTTCAGCAGAGTCCTTAAATAATGCAGCAGTGTCCTTAAATAATGCAGCAAAGTCCTTAAATAATGCAGCAGAGTCCTTAAATAATGCAACAAAGTCCTTAAATAATGCAGCAGAGTCCTTAAATACTGAAGCAGAGTCCTTAAATATTGCTGCAAAGTCCTTAAATAATGCAGCAGTCATTAAATAATGCAACAATGTCCTTAAATAATGCAGCAGAGTCCTTAAAAAATCCAACAAAGTCATTAAATAATGCAGCAAGTCCTTAAATAATGCAGCAGAGTCCTCTAATAATGCAGCAGAGTCCTCAAATGCTTCAGCAAATTCATTAAATAATGCAGCATATTCCTTAAATAATGCAGCAAAGTCCTTAAATAATGCAGAACAGTTCTTAAATAATGCAACAACGTCGTTAAATAATGCAGCAGAGTCCTTAAATAATGCAGCAAAGTCCTTAACTAATGCAGCAGAGTCCTTAAATAATGCAACAAAGTCCTTAAATAATGCAACAGAGTCCTTAAATACCGCAGCAAAGGGCTTAAATAATGCAGCAGAGTCCTCAAATGCTTCAGCAGAGTCCTTAAATAATGTAGCATTGTCCTTAAATAATGCAGCAAAGTCCTTAAATAATGCAGCAGAGTCCTTAAATAATGCAACAAAGTCCTTAAATAATGCAGCAGAGTCCTTAAATACTGAAGCAGAGTCCTTAAATATTGCTGCAAAGTCCTTAAATAATGCAGCAGAGTCATTAAATAATGCAACAAAGTCCTTAAATAATGCAGCAGAGTCCTTAAATAATGCAACAAAGTCCTTAAATAATGCAGCAGAGTCCTTAAATACTGAAGCAGAGTCCTTTAATATAGCAGCAAATTCCTTAAATAACGCAGCAGAGTCCTTAAAAAATCCAACAAAGTCATTAAATAATGCAGCAAGTCCTTAAATAATGCAGCAGAGTCCTCTAATAATGCAGCAGAGTCCTCAAATGCTTCAGCAAAGTCATTAAATAATGCAGCATAGTCCTTAACTAATGCAGCAGAGTCCTTAAATAATGCAACAAAGTCCTTAAATAATGCAGCAGAATCCTTAAATAATGCAGTAAAGTCGTTAAATAATGCAGCAGAGTCCTTAAATAATGCAGCAAAGTCCTTAACTAATGCAGCAGAGTCCTTAAATATTGCAGCAAAGTCCTTAAATAATACATTAGAGTCCTTAAATAATGCAACAAAGTCCTTAAATAATGCAGCAGAGTCCTTAAATAATGCAGAAAAGTCCTTAAATAATGCAGCAGAGTCCTTAAATAATGCAGCAGAGTCCTTAAATACCGCAGCAGAGTCCTTAAATACTGAAGCAGAGTCCTTTAATATAGCAGCAAATTCTTTAAATAATGCAGCAGAGTCCTTAAAAAAATCCAACAAAGTCATTAAATAATGCAGCAGAGTCCTCTAATAATGCAGCAGAGTCCTCAAATGCTTCAGCAAAGTCATTAAATAATGCAGCATAGTCCTTAAATAATGCAGCAAAGTCCTTAAATAATGCAGCACAGTTCTTAAATAATGCAACAACGTCGTTAAATAATGCAGCAGAGTCCTTAAATAATGCAGCAAAGTCCTTAACTAATGCAGCAGAGTCCTTAAATAATGCAACAAAGTCCTTAAATAATGCAACAGAGTCCTTAAATACCGCAGCAAAGTGATTAAATAATGCAGCAGAGTCCTCAAATGCTTCAGCAGAGTCCTTAAATAATGCAGCAGAGTCCTTAAATAATGCAGCAAAGTCCTTAAATAATGCAGCAGAGTCCTTAAATAATGCAACAAAGTCCTTAAATAATGCAGCAGAGTCCTTAAATACTGAAGCAGAGTCCTTAAATATTGCAGCAAAGTCCTTAAATAATGCAGCAGAGTCCATAAATAATGCAGCAAAGTCCTTAAATAATGCAGCAGAGTCCTTAAATAATGCAACAAAGTCCTTAAATAATGCAGCAGAGTCCTTAAATATAGAAGCAGAGTCCTTAAATATTGCAGCAAAGTCCTTCAATAATGCAGCAGAGTCCTTAGATAATGCAACAAAGTCCTTAAATAATGCAGCAGATTCCTTAAATAATGCAGCAAAGTCCTTAAATAATGCAGCAGAGTCCTTAAATAATGCAGCAGAGTCCTTAAATACCGCAGCAGAGTCCATAAATACTGAAGCAGAGTCCTTTAATATAGCAGCAAATTCCTTAAATAATGCAGCAGAGTCCTTAAAAAATCCAACAAAGTCATTAAATAATGCAGCAAGTCCTTAAATAATGCAGCAGAGTCCTCTAATAATGCAGCAGAGACCTCAAATGCTTCAGCAAAGTCATTAAATAATGCAGCATAGTCCTTAAATAATGGAGCAAAGTCCTTAAATAATGCAGCACAGTTCTTAAATAATGCAACAACGTCGTTAAATAATGCAGCAGAGTCCTTAAATAATGCAGCCAAGTCCTTAACTAATGCAGCAGAGTCCTTAAATAATGCAACAAAGTCCTTAAATAATGCAGCAGAGTCCTTAAATAATTCAGTAAAGTCCTTAAATAATGCAGCAGAGTCCTTAAATAATGCAACAACGTCCTTAAATAATGCAGCAGAGTCCTTAAATACTGAAGCAGAGTCCTTAAATATTGCAGCAAAGTCCTTAAATAATGCAGCAGAGTCCTTAAATAATGCAACAAATTCCTTAAATAATGCAGCAAAGTCCTTAAATAATGCAGCAGAGTCCTTAAATAATGCAGCAGAGTCCTTAAATACCGCAGCAGAGTCCTTAAATACTGAAGCAGAGTCCTTTAATATAGCAGCAAATTCCTTAAATAATGCAGCAGAGTCCTTAAAAAATCCAACAAAGTCATTAAATAATGCAGCAGAGTCCTCTAATAATGCAGCAGAGTCCTCAAATGCTTCAGCAAAGTCATTAAATAATGCAGCAGAGTCCTCAAATGCTTAAGCAGAGTCCTTAAATACTGAAGCAGAGTCCTTAAACATTGCAGCAAAGTCCTTAAATAATGCAGCAGAGTCCTTAAATAATGCAGCAAAGTCCTTCAATAATGCAGCAGAGTCCTTAGATAATGCAACAAAGTCCTTAAATAATGCAGCAGATTCCTTAAATAATGCAGCAAAGTCCTTAAATAATGCAGCAGAGTCCTAAAATAATGCAGCAGGGTCCTTAAATACCGCAGCAGAGTCCTTAAATACTGAAGCAGAGTCCTTTAATATAGCAGCAAATTCCTTAAATAATGCAGCAGAGTCCTTAAGAAATCCAACAAAGTCATTAAATAATGCAGCAAGTCCTTAAATAATGCAGCAGAGTCCTCTAATAATGCAGCAGAGTCCTCAAATGCTTCAGCAAAGTCATTAAATAATGCAGCATAATCCTTAAATAATGCAGCAAAGTCCTTAAATAATGCAGCACAGTTCTTAAATAATGCAACAACGTCGTTAAATAATGCAGCAGAGTCCTTAAATAATGCAGCAAACTCCTTAACTAATGCAGCAGAGTCCTTAAATAATGCAACAAAGTCCTTAAATAATGCAACAGAGTCCTTAAATACCGCCGCAAAGTGCTTAAATAATGCAGCAGAGTCCTCAAATGCTTCAGCAGAGTCCTTAAATAATGCAGCAGTGTCCTTAAATAATGCAGCAAAGTCCTTAAATAATGCAGCAGAGTCCTTAAATAATGCAACAAAGTCCTTAAATAATGCAGCAGAGTCCTTAAATACTGAAGCAGAGTCCTTAAATATTGCTGCAAAGTCCTTAAATAATGCAGCAGTCATTAAATAATGCAACAATGTCCTTAAATAATGCAGCAGAGTCCTTAAAAAATCCAACAAAGTCATTAAATAATGCAGCAAGTCCTTAAATAATGCAGAACAGTTCTTAAATAATGCAACAACGTCGTTAAATAATGCAGCAGAGTCCTTAAATAATGCAGCAAAGTCCTTAACTAATGCAGCAGAGTCCTTAAATAATGCAACAAAGTCCTTAAATAATGCAACAGAGTCCTTAAATACCGCAGCAAAGGGCTTAAATAATGCAGCAGAGTCCTCAAATGCTTCAGCAGAGTCCTTAAATAATGTAGCATTGTCCTTAAATAATGCAGCAAAGTCCTTAAATAATGCAGCAGAGTCCTTAAATAATGCAACAAAGTCCTTAAATAATGCAGCAGAGTCCTTAAATACTGAAGCAGAGTCCTTAAATATTGCTGCAAAGTCCTTAAATAATGCAGCAGAGTCATTAAATAATGCAACAAAGTCCTTAAATAATGCAGCAGAGTCCTTAAATAATGCAACAAAGTCCTTAAATAATGCAGCAGAGTACTTAAATAATGCAACAAAGTCCTTAAATAATGCAGCAAAGTCCTTAAATAATGCAGCAGAGTCCTTAAATAATGCAACAAAGTCCTTAAATAATGCAGCAGAGTCCTTAAATAATGCAACAGAGTCCTTAAATACCGCAGCAAAGTGCTTAAATAATGCAGCAGAGTCCTCAAATGCTTCAGCAGAGTCCTTAAATAATGCAGCAGAGTCCTTAAATAATGCAGCAAAGTCCTTAAATAATGCAGCAGAGTCCTTAAATAATGCAACAAAGTCCTTAAATAATGCAGCAGAGTCCTTAAATACTGAAGCAGAGTCCTTAAATATTGCAGCAAAGTCCTTAAATAATGCAGCAGAGTCCTTAAATAATGCAGCAAAGTCCTTATCTAATGCAGCAGAGTCCTTAAATAATGCAACAAAGTCCTTAAATAATGCAGCAGAGTCCTTAAATACTGAAGCAGAGTCCTTAAATATTGCAGCAAAGTCCTTCAATAATGCAGCAGAGTCCTTAGATAATGCAACAAAGTCCTTAAATAATGCAGCAGATTCCTTAAATAATGCAGCAAAGTCCTTAAATAATGCAGCAGAGTCCTTAAATAATGCAGCAGAGTCCTTAAATACCGCAGCAGAGTCCATAAATACTGAAGCAGAGTCCTTTAATATAGCAGCAAATTCCTTAAATAATGCAGCAGAGTCCTTAAAAAATCCAACAAAGTCATTAAATAATGCAGCAAGTCCTTAAATAATGCAGCAGAGTCCTCTAATAATGCAGCAGAGACCTCAAATGCTTCAGCAAAGTCATTAAATAATGCAGCATAGTCCTTAAATAATGGAGCAAAGTCCTTAAATAATGCAGCACAGTTCTTAAATAATGCAACAACGTCGTTAAATAATGCAGCAGAGTCCTTAAATAATGCAGCCAAGTCCTTAACTAATGCAGCAGAGTCCTTAAATAATGCAACAAAGTCCTTAAATAATGCAGCAGAGTCCTTAAATAATGCAGTAAAGTCCTTAAATAATGCAGCAGAGTCCTTAAATAATGCAACAACGTCCTTAAATAATGCAGCAGAGTCCTTAAATACTGAAGCAGAGTCCTTAAATATTGCAGCAAAGTCCTTAAATAATGCAGCAGAGTCCTTAAATAATGCAACAAATTCCTTAAATAATGCAGCAAAGTCCTTAAATAATGCAGCAGAGTCCTTAAATAATGCAGCAGAGTCCTTAAATACCGCAGCAGAGTCCTTAAATACTGAAGCAGAGTCCTTTAATATAGCAGCAAATTCCTTAAATAATGCAGCAGAGTCCTTAAAAAATTTAACAAAGTCATTAAATAATGCAGCAGAGTCCTCTAATAATGCAGCAGAGTCCTCAAATGCTTCAGCAAAGTCATTAAATAATGCAGCAGAGTCCTCAAATGCTTAAGCAGAGTCCTTAAATACTGAAGCAGAGTCCTTAAACATTGCAGCAAAGTCCTTAAATAATGCAGCAGAGTCCTTAAATAATGCAGCAAAGTCCTTCAATAATGCAGCAGAGTCCTTAGATAATGCAACAAAGTCCTTAAATAATGCAGCAGATTCCTTAAATAATGCAGCAAAGTCCTTAAATAATGCAGCAGAGTCCTAAAATAATGCAGCAGGGTCCTTAAATACCGCAGCAGAGTCCTTAAATACTGAAGCAGAGTCCTTTAATATAGCAGCAAATTCCTTAAATAATGCAGCAGAGTCCTTAAGAAATCCAACAAAGTCATTAAATAATGCAGCAAGTCCTTAAATAATGCAGCAGAGTCCTCTAATAATGCAGCAGAGTCCTCAAATGCTTCAGCAAAGTCATTAAATAATGCAGCATAATCCTTAAATAATGCAGCAAAGTCCTTAAATAATGCAGCACAGTTCTTAAATAATGCAACAACGTCGTTAAATAATGCAGCAGAGTCCTTAAATAATGCAGCAAACTCCTTAACTAATGCAGCAGAGTCCTTAAATAATGCAACAAAGTCCTTAAATAATGCAACAGAGTCCTTAAATACCGCCGCAAAGTGCTTAAATAATGCAGCAGAGTCCTCAAATGCTTCAGCAGAGTCCTTAAATAATGCAGCAGTGTCCTTAAATAATGCAGCAAAGTCCTTAAATAATGCAGCAGAGTCCTTAAATAATGCAACAAAGTCCTTAAATAATGCAGCAGAGTCCTTAAATACTGAAGCAGAGTCCTTAAATATTGCTGCAAAGTCCTTAAATAATGCAGCAGTCATTAAATAATGCAACAATGTCCTTAAATAATGCAGCAGAGTCCTTAAAAAATCCAACAAAGTCATTAAATAATGCAGCAAGTCCTTAAATAATGCAGAACAGTTCTTAAATAATGCAACAACGTCGTTAAATAATGCAGCAGAGTCCTTAAATAATGCAGCAAAGTCCTTAACTAATGCAGCAGAGTCCTTAAATAATGCAACAAAGTCCTTAAATAATGCAACAGAGTCCTTAAATACCGCAGCAAAGGGCTTAAATAATGCAGCAGAGTCCTCAAATGCTTCAGCAGAGTCCTTAAATAATGTAGCATTGTCCTTAAATAATGCAGCAAAGTCCTTAAATAATGCAGCAGAGTCCTTAAATAATGCAACAAAGTCCTTAAATAATGCAGCAGAGTCCTTAAATACTGAAGCAGAGTCCTTAAATATTGCTGCAAAGTCCTTAAATAATGCAGCAGAGTCATTAAATAATGCAACAAAGTCCTTAAATAATGCAGCAGAGTCCTTAAATAATGCAACAAAGTCCTTAAATAATGCAGCAGAGTACTTAAATAATGCAACAAAGTCCTTAAATAATGCAGCAAAGTCCTTAAATAATGCAGCAGAGTCCTTAAATAATGCAACAAAGTCCTTAAATAATGCAGCAGAGTCCTTAAATAATGCAACAGAGTCCTTAAATACCGCAGCAAAGTGCTTAAATAATGCAGCAGAGTCCTCAAATGCTTCAGCAGAGTCCTTAAATAATGCAGCAGAGTCCTTAAATAATGCAGCAAAGTCCTTAAATAATGCAGCAGAGTCCTTAAATAATGCAACAAAGTCCTTAAATAATGCAGCAGAGTCCTTAAATACTGAAGCAGAGTCCTTAAATATTGCAGCAAAGTCCTTAAATAATGCAGCAGAGTCCTTAAATAATGCAGCAAAGTCCTTATCTAATGCAGCAGAGTCCTTAAATAATGCAACAAAGTCCTTAAATAATGCAGCAGAGTCCTTAAATACTGAAGCAGAGTCCTTAAATATTGCAGCAAAGTCCTTCAATAATGCAGCAGAGTCCTTAGATAATGCAACAAAGTCCTTAAATAATGCAGCAGATTCCTTAAATAATGCAGCAAAGTCCTTAAATAATGCAGCAGAGTCCTTAAATAATGCAGCAGAGTCCTTAAATACCGCAGCAGAGTCCTTAAATACTGAAGCAGAGTCCTTTAATATAGCAGCAAATTCCTTAAATAATGCAGCAGAGTCCATAAAAAAATCCAACAAAGTCATTAAATAATGCAGCAAGTCCTTAAATAATGCAGCAGAGTCCTCTAATAATGCAGCAGAGTCCTCAAATGCTTCAGCAAATTCATTAAATAATGCAGCATATTCCTTAAATAATGCAGAAAAGTCCTTAAATAATGCAGAACAGTTCTTAAATAATGCAACAACGTCGTTAAATAATGCAGCAGAGTCCTTAAATAATGCAGCAAAGTCCTTAACTAATGCAGCAGAGTCCTTAAATAATGCAACAAAGTCCTTACATAATGCAACAGAGTCCTTAAATACCGCAGCAAAGGGCTTAAATAATGCAGCAGAGTCCTCAAATGCTTCAGCAGAGTCCTTAAATAATGCAGCATTGTCCTTAAATAATGCAGCAAAGTCCTTAAATAATGCAGCAGAGTCCTTAAATAATGCAACAAAGTCCTTAAATAATGCAGCAGAGTACTTAAATAATGCAACAAAGTCCTTAAATAATGCAGCAAAGTCCTTAAATAATGCAGCAGAGTCCTTAAATACTGAAGCAGAGTCCTTAAATATTGCAGCAAAGTCCTTAAATAATGCAGCAGAGTCCTTAAATAATGCAGCAAAGTCCTTATTTAATGCAGCAGAGTCCTTAAATAATGCAACAAAGTCCTTAAATAATGCAGCAGAGTCCTTAAATACTGAAGCAGAGTCCTTAAATAATGCAGCAAAGTCCTTAAATAATGCAGCAGAGTCCTCAAATGCTTCAGCAGAGTCCTTAAATAATGCAGCAGAGTCCTTAAATAATGCAGCAAAGTCCTTAAATAATGCAGCAGAGTCCTTAAATAATGCAACAAAGTCCTTAAATAATGCAGCAGAGTCCTTAAATACTGAAGCAGAGTCCTTAAATATTGCAGCAAAGTCCTTAAATAATGCAGCAGAGTCCTTAAATAATGCAGCAAAGTCCTTATTTAATGCAGCAGAGTCCTTAAATAATGCAACAAAGTCCTTAAATAATGCAGCAGAGTCCTTAAATACTGAAGCAGAGTCCTTAAATATTGCAGCAAAGTCCTTCAATAATGCAGCAGAGTCCTTAGATAATGCAACAAAGTCCTTAAATAATGCAGCAGATTCCTTAAATAATGCAGCAAAGTCCTTAAATAATGCAGCAGAGTCCTTAAATAATGCAGCAGAGTCCTTAAATACCGCAGCAGAGTCCTTAAATACTGAAGCAGAGTCCTTTAATATAGCAGCAAATTCCTTAAATAATGCAGCAGAGTCCATAAAAAAATCCAACAAAGTCATTAAATAATGCAGCAAGTCCTTAAATAATGCAGCAGAGTCCTCTAATAATGCAGCAGAGTCCTCAAATGCTTCAGCAAAGTCATTAAATAATGCAGCATAGTCCTTAAATAATGCAGCAAAGTCCTTAAATAATGCAGCACAGTTCTTAAGTAATGCAACAACGTCGTTAAATAATGCAGCAGAGTCCTTAAATAATGCAGCAAAGTCCTTAACTAATGCAGCAGAGTCCTTAAATAATGCAAGAAAGTCCTTAAATAATGCAGCAGAGTCCTTAAATAATGCAGTAAAGTCCTTAAATAATGCAGCAGAGTCCTTAAATAATGCAACAACGTCCTTAAATAATGCAGCAGAGTCCTTAAATACTGAAGCAGAGTCCTTAAATATTGCAGCAAAGTCCTTAAATAATGCATTAGAGTCCTTAAATAATGCAACAAAGTCCTTAAATAATGCAGCAGAGTCCTTAAATAATGCAGCAAAGTCCTTAAATAATGCAGCAGAGTCCTTAAATAATGCAGCAGAGTCCTTAAATACTGCAGCAGAGTCCTTAAATACTGAAGCAGAGTCCTTTAATATAGCAGCAAATTCCTTAAATAATGCAGCAGAGTCCTTAAAAAATCCAACAAAGTCATTAAATAATGCAGCAGAGTCCTCTAATAATGCAGCAGAGTCCTCAAATGCTTCAGCAAAGTCATTAAATAATGCAGCATAGTCCTTAAATAATGCAAAGTCCTTAAATAAAGCAGCACAGTTCTTAAATAATGCAACAACGTCGGTAAATAATGCAGCAGAGTCCTTAAATAATGCAGCAAAGTCCTTAACTAATGCAGCAGAGTCCTTAAATAATGCAACAAAGTCCTTAAATAATGCAACAGAGTCCTTAAATACCGCAGCAAAGTGCTTAAATAATGCAGCAGAGTCCTTAAATAATGCAACAAAGTCCTTAAATAATGCAGCAGAGTCCTTAAATACTGAAGCAGAGTCCTTAAATATTGCAGCAAAGTCCTCTAATAATGCAGCAGAGTCCTTAAATAATGCAACAAAGTCCTTAAATAATGCAGCAGAGTCCTTAAATAATGCAACAAAGTCCTTAAATAATGCAGCAGAGTCCTTAAATACTGAAGCAGAGTCCTTAAATATTGCAGCAAAGTCCTTAAATAATGCAGCAAAGTCCTTAAATAATGCAGCAGAGTCCTTAAATAATGCAACAAAGTCCTTAAATAATGCAGCAGAGTCCTTAAATACTGAAGCAGAGTCCTTAAATATTGCTGCAAAGTCCTTAAATAATGCAGCAGAGTCATTAAATAATGCAACAAAGTCCTTAAATAATGCAGCAGAGTCCTTAAATAATGCAACAAAGTCCTTAAATAATGCAGCAGAGTACTTAAATAATGCAACAAAGTCCTTAAATAATGCAGCAAAGTCCTTAAATAATGCAGCAGAGTCCTTAAATAATGCAACAAAGTCCTTAAATAATGCAGCAGAGTCCTTAAATAATGCAACAGAGTCCTTAAATACCGCAGCAAAGTGCTTAAATAATGCAGCAGAGTCCTCAAATGCTTCAGCAGAGTCCTTAAATAATGCAGCAGAGTCCTTAAATAATGCAGCAAAGTCCTTAAATAATGCAGCAGAGTCCTTAAATAATGCAACAAAGTCCTTAAATAATGCAGCAGAGTCCTTAAATACTGAAGCAGAGTCCTTAAATATTGCAGCAAAGTCCTTAAATAATGCAGCAGAGTCCTTAAATAATGCAGCAAAGTCCTTATCTAATGCAGCAGAGTCCTTAAATAATGCAACAAAGTCCTTAAATAATGCAGCAGAGTCCTTAAATACTGAAGCAGAGTCCTTTAATATAGCAGCAAATTCTTTAAATAATGCAGCAGAGTCCTTAAAAAAATCCAACAAAGTCATTAAATAATGCAGCAGAGTCCTCTAATAATGCAGCAGAGTCCTCAAATGCTTCAGCAAAGTCATTAAATAATGCAGCATAGTCCTTAAATAATGCAGCAAAGTCCTTAAATAATGCAGCACAGTTCTTAAATAATGCAACAACGTCGTTAAATAATGCAGCAGCGTCCTTAAACAATGCAGCAAAGTCCTTAACTAATGCAGCAGAGTCCTTAAATAATGCAACAAAGTCCTTAAATAATGCAGCAGAGTCCTTAAATAATGCAGTAAAGTCCTTAAATAATGCAGCAGAGTCCTTAAATAATGCAACAACGTCCTTAAATAATGCAGCAGAGTCCTTAAATACTGAAGCAGAGTCCTTAAATATTGCAGCAAAGTCCTTAAATAATGCAACAGAGTCCTTAAATACCGCCGCAAAGTGCTTAAATAATGCAGCAGAGTCCTCAAATGCTTCAGCAGAGTCCTTAAATAATGCAGCAGTGTCCTTAAATAATGCAGCAAAGTCCTTAAATAATGCAGCAGAGTCCTTAAATAATGCAACAAAGTCCTTAAATAATGCAGCAGAGTCCTTAAATACTGAAGCAGAGTCCTTAAATATTGCTGCAAAGTCCTTAAATAATGCAGCAGTCATTAAATAATGCAACAATGTCCTTAAATAATGCAGCAGAGTCCTTAAAAAATCCAACAAAGTCATTAAATAATGCAGCAAGTCCTTAAATAATGCAGAACAGTTCTTAAATAATGCAACAACGTCGTTAAATAATGCAGCAGAGTCCTTAAATAATGCAGCAAAGTCCTTAACTAATGCAGCAGAGTCCTTAAATAATGCAACAAAGTCCTTAAATAATGCAACAGAGTCCTTAAATACCGCAGCAAAGGGCTTAAATAATGCAGCAGAGTCCTCAAATGCTTCAGCAGAGTCCTTAAATAATGTAGCATTGTCCTTAAATAATGCAGCAAAGTCCTTAAATAATGCAGCAGAGTCCTTAAATAATGCAACAAAGTCCTTAAATAATGCAGCAGAGTCCTTAAATACTGAAGCAGAGTCCTTAAATATTGCTGCAAAGTCCTTAAATAATGCAGCAGAGTCATTAAATAATGCAACAAAGTCCTTAAATAATGCAGCAGAGTCCTTAAATAATGCAACAAAGTCCTTAAATAATGCAGCAGAGTACTTAAATAATGCAACAAAGTCCTTAAATAATGCAGCAAAGTCCTTAAATAATGCAGCAGAGTCCTTAAATAATGCAACAAAGTCCTTAAATAATGCAGCAGAGTCCTTAAATAATGCAACAGAGTCCTTAAATACCGCAGCAAAGTGCTTAAATAATGCAGCAGAGTCCTCAAATGCTTCAGCAGAGTCCTTAAATAATGCAGCAGAGTCCTTAAATAATGCAGCAAAGTCCTTAAATAATGCAGCAGAGTCCTTAAATAATGCAACAAAGTCCTTAAATAATGCAGCAGAGTCCTTAAATACTGAAGCAGAGTCCTTAAATATTGCAGCAAAGTCCTTAAATAATGCAGCAGAGTCCTTAAATAATGCAGCAAAGTCCTTATCTAATGCAGCAGAGTCCTTAAATAATGCAACAAAGTCCTTAAATAATGCAGCAGAGTCCTTAAATACTGAAGCAGAGTCCTTAAATATTGCAGCAAAGTCCTTCAATAATGCAGCAGAGTCCTTAGATAATGCAACAAAGTCCTTAAATAATGCAGCAGATTCCTTAAATAATGCAGCAAAGTCCTTAAATAATGCAGCAGAGTCCTTAAATAATGCAGCAGAGTCCTTAAATACCGCAGCAGAGTCCATAAATACTGAAGCAGAGTCCTTTAATATAGCAGCAAATTCCTTAAATAATGCAGCAGAGTCCTTAAAAAATCCAACAAAGTCATTAAATAATGCAGCAAGTCCTTAAATAATGCAGCAGAGTCCTCTAATAATGCAGCAGAGACCTCAAATGCTTCAGCAAAGTCATTAAATAATGCAGCATAGTCCTTAAATAATGGAGCAAAGTCCTTAAATAATGCAGCACAGTTCTTAAATAATGCAACAACGTCGTTAAATAATGCAGCAGAGTCCTTAAATAATGCAGCCAAGTCCTTAACTAATGCAGCAGAGTCCTTAAATAATGCAACAAAGTCCTTAAATAATGCAGCAGAGTCCTTAAATAATGCAGTAAAGTCCTTAAATAATGCAGCAGAGTCCTTAAATAATGCAACAACGTCCTTAAATAATGCAGCAGAGTCCTTAAATACTGAAGCAGAGTCCTTAAATATTGCAGCAAAGTCCTTAAATAATGCAGCAGAGTCCTTAAATAATGCAACAAATTCCTTAAATAATGCAGCAAAGTCCTTAAATAATGCAGCAGAGTCCTTAAATAATGCAGCAGAGTCCTTAAATACCGCAGCAGAGTCCTTAAATACTGAAGCAGAGTCCTTTAATATAGCAGCAAATTCCTTAAATAATGCAGCAGAGTCCTTAAAAAATTTAACAAAGTCATTAAATAATGCAGCAGAGTCCTCTAATAATGCAGCAGAGTCCTCAAATGCTTCAGCAAAGTCATTAAATAATGCAGCAGAGTCCTCAAATGCTTAAGCAGAGTCCTTAAATACTGAAGCAGAGTCCTTAAACATTGCAGCAAAGTCCTTAAATAATGCAGCAGAGTCCTTAAATAATGCAGCAAAGTCCTTCAATAATGCAGCAGAGTCCTTAGATAATGCAACAAAGTCCTTAAATAATGCAGCAGATTCCTTAAATAATGCAGCAAAGTCCTTAAATAATGCAGCAGAGTCCTAAAATAATGCAGCAGGGTCCTTAAATACCGCAGCAGAGTCCTTAAATACTGAAGCAGAGTCCTTTAATATAGCAGCAAATTCCTTAAATAATGCAGCAGAGTCCTTAAGAAATCCAACAAAGTCATTAAATAATGCAGCAAGTCCTTAAATAATGCAGCAGAGTCCTCTAATAATGCAGCAGAGTCCTCAAATGCTTCAGCAAAGTCATTAAATAATGCAGCATAATCCTTAAATAATGCAGCAAAGTCCTTAAATAATGCAGCACAGTTCTTAAATAATGCAACAACGTCGTTAAATAATGCAGCAGAGTCCTTAAATAATGCAGCAAACTCCTTAACTAATGCAGCAGAGTCCTTAAATAATGCAACAAAGTCCTTAAATAATGCAACAGAGTCCTTAAATACCGCCGCAAAGTGCTTAAATAATGCAGCAGAGTCCTCAAATGCTTCAGCAGAGTCCTTAAATAATGCAGCAGTGTCCTTAAATAATGCAGCAAAGTCCTTAAATAATGCAGCAGAGTCCTTAAATAATGCAACAAAGTCCTTAAATAATGCAGCAGAGTCCTTAAATACTGAAGCAGAGTCCTTAAATATTGCTGCAAAGTCCTTAAATAATGCAGCAGTCATTAAATAATGCAACAATGTCCTTAAATAATGCAGCAGAGTCCTTAAAAAATCCAACAAAGTCATTAAATAATGCAGCAAGTCCTTAAATAATGCAGAACAGTTCTTAAATAATGCAACAACGTCGTTAAATAATGCAGCAGAGTCCTTAAATAATGCAGCAAAGTCCTTAACTAATGCAGCAGAGTCCTTAAATAATGCAACAAAGTCCTTAAATAATGCAACAGAGTCCTTAAATACCGCAGCAAAGGGCTTAAATAATGCAGCAGAGTCCTCAAATGCTTCAGCAGAGTCCTTAAATAATGTAGCATTGTCCTTAAATAATGCAGCAAAGTCCTTAAATAATGCAGCAGAGTCCTTAAATAATGCAACAAAGTCCTTAAATAATGCAGCAGAGTCCTTAAATACTGAAGCAGAGTCCTTAAATATTGCTGCAAAGTCCTTAAATAATGCAGCAGAGTCATTAAATAATGCAACAAAGTCCTTAAATAATGCAGCAGAGTCCTTAAATAATGCAACAAAGTCCTTAAATAATGCAGCAGAGTACTTAAATAATGCAACAAAGTCCTTAAATAATGCAGCAAAGTCCTTAAATAATGCAGCAGAGTCCTTAAATAATGCAACAAAGTCCTTAAATAATGCAGCAGAGTCCTTAAATAATGCAACAGAGTCCTTAAATACCGCAGCAAAGTGCTTAAATAATGCAGCAGAGTCCTCAAATGCTTCAGCAGAGTCCTTAAATAATGCAGCAGAGTCCTTAAATAATGCAGCAAAGTCCTTATCTAATGCAGCAGAGTCCTTAAATAATGCAACAAAGTCCTTAAATAATGCAGCAGAGTCCTTAAATACTGAAGCAGAGTCCTTAAATATTGCAGCAAAGTCCTTCAATAATGCAGCAGAGTCCTTAGATAATGCAACAAAGTCCTTAAATAATGCAGCAGATTCCTTAAATAATGCAGCAAAGTCCTTAAATAATGCAGCAGAGTCCTTAAATAATGCAGCAGAGTCCTTAAATACCGCAGCAGAGTCCTTAAATACTGAAGCAGAGTCCTTTAATATAGCAGCAAATTCCTTAAATAATGCAGCAGAGTCCATAAAAAAATCCAACAAAGTCATTAAATAATGCAGCAAGTCCTTAAATAATGCAGCAGAGTCCTCTAATAATGCAGCAGAGTCCTCAAATGCTTCAGCAAATTCATTAAATAATGCAGCATATTCCTTAAATAATGCAGAAAAGTCCTTAAATAATGCAGAACAGTTCTTAAATAATGCAACAACATCGTTAAATAATGCAGCAGAGTCCTTAAATAATGCAGCAAAGTCCTTAACTAATGCAGCAGAGTCCTTAAATAATGCAACAAAGTCCTTACATAATGCAACAGAGTCCTTAAATACCGCAGCAAAGGGCTTAAATAATGCAGCAGAGTCCTCAAATGCTTCAGCAGAGTCCTTAAATAATGCAGCATTGTCCTTAAATAATGCAGCAAAGTCCTTAAATAATGCAGCAGAGTCCTTAAATAATGCAACAAAGTCCTTAAATAATGCAGCAGAGTACTTAAATAATGCAACAAAGTCCTTAAATAATGCAGCAAAGTCCTTAAATAATGCAGCAGAGTCCTTAAATACTGAAGCAGAGTCCTTAAATATTGCAGCAAAGTCCTTAAATAATGCAGCAGAGTCCTTAAATAATGCAGCAAAGTCCTTATTTAATGCAGCAGAGTCCTTAAATAATGCAACAAAGTCCTTAAATAATGCAGCAGAGTCCTTAAATACTGAAGCAGAGTCCTTAAATAATGCAGCAAAGTCCTTAAATAATGCAGCAGAGTCCTCAAATGCTTCAGCAGAGTCCTTAAATAATGCAGCAGAGTCCTTAAATAATGCAGCAAAGTCCTTAAATAATGCAGCAGAGTCCTTAAATAATGCAACAAAGTCCTTAAATAATGCAGCAGAGTCCTTAAATACTGAAGCAGAGTCCTTAAATATTGCAGCAAAGTCCTTAAATAATGCAGCAGAGTCCTTAAATAATGCAGCAAAGTCCTTATTTAATGCAGCAGAGTCCTTAAATAATGCAACAAAGTCCTTAAATAATGCAGCAGAGTCCTTAAATACTGAAGCAGAGTCCTTAAATATTGCAGCAAAGTCCTTCAATAATGCAGCAGAGTCCTTAGATAATGCAACAAAGTCCTTAAATAATGCAGCAGATTCCTTAAATAATGCAGCAAAGTCCTTAAATAATGCAGCAGAGTCCTTAAATAATGCAGCAGAGTCCTTAAATACCGCAGCAGAGTCCTTAAATACTGAAGCAGAGTCCTTTAATATAGCAGCAAATTCCTTAAATAATGCAGCAGAGTCCATAAAAAAATCCAACAAAGTCATTAAATAATGCAGCAAGTCCTTAAATAATGCAGCAGAGTCCTCTAATAATGCAGCAGAGTCCTCAAATGCTTCAGCAAAGTCATTAAATAATGCAGCATAGTCCTTAAATAATGCAGCAAAGTCCTTAAATAATGCAGCACAGTTCTTAAGTAATGCAACAACGTCGTTAAATAATGCAGCAGAGTCCTTAAATAATGCAGCAAAGTCCTTAACTAATGCAGCAGAGTCCTTAAATAATGCAAGAAAGTCCTTAAATAATGCAGCAGAGTCCTTAAATAATGCAGTAAAGTCCTTAAATAATGCAGCAGAGTCCTTAAATAATGCAACAACGTCCTTAAATAATGCAGCAGAGTCCTTAAATACTGAAGCAGAGTCCTTAAATATTGCAGCAAAGTCCTTAAATAATGCATTAGAGTCCTTAAATAATGCAACAAAGTCCTTAAATAATGCAGCAGAGTCCTTAAATAATGCAGCAAAGTCCTTAAATAATGCAGCAGAGTCCTTAAATAATGCAGCAGAGTCCTTAAATACTGCAGCAGAGTCCTTAAATACTGAAGCAGAGTCCTTTAATATAGCAGCAAATTCCTTAAATAATGCAGCAGAGTCCTTAAAAAATCCAACAAAGTCATTAAATAATGCAGCAGAGTCCTCTAATAATGCAGCAGAGTCCTCAAATGCTTCAGCAAAGTCATTAAATAATGCAGCATAGTCCTTAAATAATGCAAAGTCCTTAAATAAAGCAGCACAGTTCTTAAATAATGCAACAACGTCGGTAAATAATGCAGCAGAGTCCTTAAATAATGCAGCAAAGTCCTTAACTAATGCAGCAGAGTCCTTAAATAATGCAACAAAGTCCTTAAATAATGCAACAGAGTCCTTAAATACCGCAGCAAAGTGCTTAAATAATGCAGCAGAGTCCTTAAATAATGCAACAAAGTCCTTAAATAATGCAGCAGAGTCCTTAAATACTGAAGCAGAGTCCTTAAATATTGCAGCAAAGTCCTCTAATAATGCAGCAGAGTCCTTAAATAATGCAACAAAGTCCTTAAATAATGCAGCAGAGTCCTTAAATAATGCAACAAAGTCCTTAAATAATGCAGCAGAGTCCTTAAATACTGAAGCAGAGTCCTTAAATATTGCAGCAAAGTCCTTAAATAATGCAGCAAAGTCCTTAAATAATGCAGCAGAGTCCTTAAATAATGCAACAAAGTCCTTAAATAATGCAGCAGAGTCCTTAAATACTGAAGCAGAGTCCTTAAATATTGCTGCAAAGTCCTTAAATAATGCAGCAGAGTCATTAAATAATGCAACAAAGTCCTTAAATAATGCAGCAGAGTCCTTAAATAATGCAACAAAGTCCTTAAATAATGCAGCAGAGTACTTAAATAATGCAACAAAGTCCTTAAATAATGCAGCAAAGTCCTTAAATAATGCAGCAGAGTCCTTAAATAATGCAACAAAGTCCTTAAATAATGCAGCAGAGTCCTTAAATAATGCAACAGAGTCCTTAAATACCGCAGCAAAGTGCTTAAATAATGCAGCAGAGTCCTCAAATGCTTCAGCAGAGTCCTTAAATAATGCAGCAGAGTCCTTAAATAATGCAGCAAAGTCCTTAAATAATGCAGCAGAGTCCTTAAATAATGCAACAAAGTCCTTAAATAATGCAGCAGAGTCCTTAAATACTGAAGCAGAGTCCTTAAATATTGCAGCAAAGTCCTTAAATAATGCAGCAGAGTCCTTAAATAATGCAGCAAAGTCCTTATCTAATGCAGCAGAGTCCTTAAATAATGCAACAAAGTCCTTAAATAATGCAGCAGAGTCCTTAAATACTGAAGCAGAGTCCTTTAATATAGCAGCAAATTCTTTAAATAATGCAGCAGAGTCCTTAAAAAAATCCAACAAAGTCATTAAATAATGCAGCAGAGTCCTCTAATAATGCAGCAGAGTCCTCAAATGCTTCAGCAAAGTCATTAAATAATGCAGCATAGTCCTTAAATAATGCAGCAAAGTCCTTAAATAATGCAGCACAGTTCTTAAATAATGCAACAACGTCGTTAAATAATGCAGCAGCGTCCTTAAACAATGCAGCAAAGTCCTTAACTAATGCAGCAGAGTCCTTAAATAATGCAACAAAGTCCTTAAATAATGCAGCAGAGTCCTTAAATAATGCAGTAAAGTCCTTAAATAATGCAGCAGAGTCCTTAAATAATGCAACAACGTCCTTAAATAATGCAGCAGAGTCCTTAAATACTGAAGCAGAGTCCTTAAATATTGCAGCAAAGTCCTTAAATAATGCAGCAGAGTCCTTAAATAATGCAACAAATTCCTTAAATAATGCAGCAAAGTCCTTAAATAATGCAGCAGAGTCCTTAAATAATGCAGCAGAGTCCTTAAATACCGCAGCAGAGTCCTTAAATACTGAAGCAGAGTCCTTTAATATAGCAGCAAATTCCTTAAATAATGCAGCAGAGTCCTTAAAAAATCCAACAAAGTCATTAAATAATGCAGCAGAGTCCTCTAATAATGCAGCAGAGTCCTCAAATGCTTCAGCAAAGTCATTAAATAATGCAGCAGAGTCCTCAAATGCTTAAGCAGAGTCCTTAAATACTGAAGCAGAGTCCTTAAACATTGCAGCAAAGTCCTTAAATAATGCAGCAGAGTCCTTAAATAATGCAGCAAAGTCCTTCAATAATGCAGCAGAGTCCTTAGATAATGCAACAAAGTCCTTAAATAATGCAGCAGATTCCTTAAATAATGCAGCAAAGTCCTTAAATAATGCAGCAGAGTCCTAAAATAATGCAGCAGGGTCCTTAAATACCGCAGCAGAGTCCTTAAATACTGAAGCAGAGTCCTTTAATATAGCAGCAAATTCCTTAAATAATGCAGCAGAGTCCTTAAGAAATCCAACAAAGTCATTAAATAATGCAGCAAGTCCTTAAATAATGCAGCAGAGTCCTCTAATAATGCAGCAGAGTCCTCAAATGCTTCAGCAAAGTCATTAAATAATGCAGCATAATCCTTAAATAATGCAGCAAAGTCCTTAAATAATGCAGCACAGTTCTTAAATAATGCAACAACGTCGTTAAATAATGCAGCAGAGTCCTTAAATAATGCAGCAAACTCCTTAACTAATGCAGCAGAGTCCTTAAATAATGCAACAAAGTCCTTAAATAATGCAACAGAGTCCTTAAATACCGCCGCAAAGTGCTTAAATAATGCAGCAGAGTTCTCAAATGCTTCAGCAGAGTCCTTAAATAATGCAGCAGTGTCCTTAAATAATGCAGCAAAGTCCTTAAATAATGCAGCAGAGTCCTTAAATAATGCAACAAAGTCCTTAAATAATGCAGCAGAGTCCTTAAATACTGAAGCAGAGTCCTTAAATATTGCTGCAAAGTCCTTAAATAATGCAGCAGTCATTAAATAATGCAACAATGTCCTTAAATAATGCAGCAGAGTCCTTAAAAAATCCAACAAAGTCATTAAATAATGCAGCAAGTCCTTAAATAATGCAGAACAGTTCTTAAATAATGCAACAACGTCGTTAAATAATGCAGCAGAGTCCTTAAATAATGCAGCAAAGTCCTTAACTAATGCAGCAGAGTCCTTAAATAATGCAACAAAGTCCTTAAATAATGCAACAGAGTCCTTAAATACCGCAGCAAAGGGCTTAAATAATGCAGCAGAGTCCTCAAATGCTTCAGCAGAGTCCTTAAATAATGTAGCATTGTCCTTAAATAATGCAGCAAAGTCCTTAAATAATGCAGCAGAGTCCTTAAATAATGCAACAAAGTCCTTAAATAATGCAGCAGAGTCCTTAAATACTGAAGCAGAGTCCTTAAATATTGCTGCAAAGTCCTTAAATAATGCAGCAGAGTCATTAAATAATGCAACAAAGTCCTTAAATAATGCAGCAGAGTCCTTAAATAATGCAACAAAGTCCTTAAATAATGCAGCAGAGTACTTAAATAATGCAACAAAGTCCTTAAATAATGCAGCAAAGTCCTTAAATAATGCAGCAGAGTCCTTAAATAATGCAACAAAGTCCTTAAATAATGCAGCAGAGTCCTTAAATAATGCAACAGAGTCCTTAAATACCGCAGCAAAGTGCTTAAATAATGCAGCAGAGTCCTCAAATGCTTCAGCAGAGTCCTTAAATAATGCAGCAGAGTCCTTAAATAATGCAGCAAAGTCCTTAAATAATGCAGCAGAGTCCTTAAATAATGCAACAAAGTCCTTAAATAATGCAGCAGAGTCCTTAAATACTGAAGCAGAGTCCTTAAATATTGCAGCAAAGTCCTTAAATAATGCAGCAGAGTCCTTAAATAATGCAGCAAAGTCCTTATCTAATGCAGCAGAGTCCTTAAATAATGCAACAAAGTCCTTAAATAATGCAGCAGAGTCCTTAAATACTGAAGCAGAGTCCTTAAATATTGCAGCAAAGTCCTTCAATAATGCAGCAGAGTCCTTAGATAATGCAACAAAGTCCTTAAATAATGCAGCAGATTCCTTAAATAATGCAGCAAAGTCCTTAAATAATGCAGCAGAGTCCTTAAATAATGCAGCAGAGTCCTTAAATACCGCAGCAGAGTCCTTAAATACTGAAGCAGAGTCCTTTAATATAGCAGCAAATTCCTTAAATAATGCAGCAGAGTCCATAAAAAAATCCAACAAAGTCATTAAATAATGCAGCAAGTCCTTAAATAATGCAGCAGAGTCCTCTAATAATGCAGCAGAGTCCTCAAATGCTTCAGCAAATTCATTAAATAATGCAGCATATTCCTTAAATAATGCAGAAAAGTCCTTAAATAATGCAGAACAGTTCTTAAATAATGCAACAACGTCGTTAAATAATGCAGCAGAGTCCTTAAATAAAGCAGCAAAGTCCTTAACTAATGCAGCAGAGTCCTTAAATAATGCAACAAAGTCCTTAAATAATGCAACAGAGTCCTTAAATACCGCAGCAAAGGGCTTAAATAATGCAGCAGAGTCCTCAAATGCTTCAGCAGAGTCCTTAAATAATGCAGCATTGTCCTTAAATAATGCAGCAAAGTCCTTAAATAATGCAGCAGAGTCCTTAAATAATGCAACAAAGTCCTTAAATAATGCAGCAGAGTACTTAAATAATGCAACAAAGTCCTTAAATAATGCAGCAAAGTCCTTAAATAATGCAGCAGAGTCCTTAAATACTGAAGCAGAGTCCTTAAATATTGCAGCAAAGTCCTTAAATAATGCAGCAGAGTCCTTAAATAATGCAACAAAGTCCTTAAATAATGCAGCAGAGTCCTTAAATAATGCAACAGAGTCCTTAAATACCGCAGCAAAGTGCTTAAATAATGCAGCAGAGTCCTCAAATGCTTCAGCAGAGTCCTTAAATAATGCAGCAGAGTCCTTAAATAATGCAGCAAAGTCCTTAAATAATGCAGCAGAGTCCTTAAATAATGCAACAAAGTCCTTAAATAATGCAGCAGAGTCCTTAAATACTGAAGCAGAGTCCTTAAATATTGCAGCAAAGTCCTTAAATAATGCAGCAGAGTCCTTAAATAATGCAGCAAAGTCCTTATTTAATGCAGCAGAGTCCTTAAATAATGCAACAAAGTCCTTAAATAATGCAGCAGAGTCCTTAAATACTGAAGCAGAGTCCTTAAATATTGCAGCAAAGTCCTTCAATAATGCAGCAGAGTCCTTAGATAATGCAACAAAGTCCTTAAATAATGCAGCAGATTCCTTAAATAATGCAGCAAAGTCCTTAAATAATGCAGCAGAGTCCTTAAATAATGCAGCAGAGTCCTTAAATACCGCAGCAGAGTCCTTAAATACTGAAGCAGAGTCCTTTAATATAGCAGCAAATTCCTTAAATAATGCAGCAGAGTCCATAAAAAAATCCAACAAAGTCATTAAATAATGCAGCAAGTCCTTAAATAATGCAGCAGAGTCCTCTAATAATGCAGCAGAGTCCTCAAATGCTTCAGCAAAGTCATTAAATAATGCAGCATAGTCCTTAAATAATGCAGCAAAGTCCTTAAATAATGCAGCACAGTTCTTAAGTAATGCAACAACGTCGTTAAATAATGCAGCAGAGTCCTTAAATAATGCAGCAAAGTCCTTAACTAATGCAGCAGAGTCCTTAAATAATGCAAGAAAGTACTTAAATAATGCAGCAGAGTCCTTAAATAATGCAGTAAAGTCCTTAAATAATGCAGCAGAGTCCTTAAATAATGCAACAACGTCCTTAAATAATGCAGCAGAGTCCTTAAATACTGAAGCAGAGTCCTTAAATATTGCAGCAAAGTCCTTAAATAATGCATTAGAGTCCTTAAATAATGCAACAAAGTCCTTAAATAATGCAGCAGAGTCCTTAAATAATGCAGCAAAGTCCTTAAATAATGCAGCAGAGTCCTTAAATAATGCAGCAGAGTCCTTAAATACTGCAGCAGAGTCCTTAAATACTGAAGCAGAGTCCTTTAATATAGCAGCAAATTCCTTAAATAATGCAGCAGAGTCCTTAAAAAATCCAACAAAGTCATTAAATAATGCAGCAGAGTCCTCTAATAATGCAGCAGAGTCCTCAAATGCTTCAGCAAAGTCATTAAATAATGCAGCATAGTCCTTAAATAATGCAAAGTCCTTAAATAAAGCAGCACAGTTCTTAAATAATGCAACAACGTCGG
Organism: Phyllobates terribilis; assembly: GCF_046119375.1. Lineage (NCBI taxonomy): Eukaryota > Metazoa > Chordata > Amphibia > Anura > Dendrobatidae > Phyllobates > Phyllobates terribilis. The sequence continues at coordinate 2,592,040 of NW_027362840.1, read as the reverse complement.
TAAATAATGCAGCAGAGTCCTTAAATAATGCAGCAAAGTCCTTAACTAATGCAGCAGAGTCCTTAAATAATGCAACAAAGTCCTTAAATAATGCAACAGAGTCCTTAAATACCGCAGCAAAGTGCTTAAATAATGCAGCAGAGTCCTTAAATAATGCAACAAAGTCCTTAAATAATGCAGCAGAGTCCTTAAATACTGAAGCAGAGTCCTTAAATATTGCAGCAAAGTCCTCTAATAATGCAGCAGAGTCCTTAAATAATGCAACAAAGTCCTTAAATAATGCAGCAGAGTCCTTAAATAATGCAACAAAGTCCTTAAATAATGCAGCAGAGTCCTTAAATACTGAAGCAGAGTCCTTAAATATTGCAGCAAAGTCCTTAAATAATGCAGCAAAGTCCTTAAATAATGCAGCAGAGTCCTTAAATAATGCAACAAAGTCCTTAAATAATGCAGCAGAGTCCTTAAATACTGAAGCAGAGTCCTTAAATATTGCTGCAAAGTCCTTAAATAATGCAGCAGAGTCCTTAAATAATGCAACAAAGTCCTTAAATAATGCAGCAGAGTCCTTAAATACTGAAGCAGAGTCCTTAAATAATGCAACAAAGTCCTTAAATAATGCAGCAGAGTCCTTAAATACTGAAGCAGAGTCCTTAAATATTGCAGCAAAGTCCTTAAATAATGCAGCAGAGTCCTTAAATAATGCAGCAAAGTCCTTATTTAATGCAGCAGAGTCCTTAAATAATGCAACAAAGTCCTTAAATAATGCAGCAGAGTCCTTAAATACTGAAGCAGAGTCCTTAAATATTGCAGCAAAGTCCTTCAATAATGCAGCAGAGTCCTTAGATAATGCAACAAAGTCCTTAAATAATGCAGCAGATTCCTTAAATAATGCAGCAAAGTCCTTAAATAATGCAGCAGAGTCCTTAAATAATGCAGCAGAGTCCTTAAATACCGCAGCAGAGTCCTTAAATACTGAAGCAGAGTCCTTTAATATAGCAGCAAATTCCTTAAATAATGCAGCAGAGTCCATAAAAAAATCCAACAAAGTCATTAAATAATGCAGCAAGTCCTTAAATAATGCAGCAGAGTCCTCTAATAATGCAGCAGAGTCCTCAAATGCTTCAGCAAAGTCATTAAATAATGCAGCATAGTCCTTAAATAATGCAGCAAAGTCCTTAAATAATGCAGCACAGTTCTTAAGTAATGCAACAACGTCGTTAAATAATGCAGCAGAGTCCTTAAATAATGCAGCAAAGTCCTTAACTAATGCAGCAGAGTCGTTAAATAATGCAAGAAAGTCCTTAAATAATGCAGCAGAGTCCTTAAATAATGCAGTAACGTCCTTAAATAATGCAGCAGAGTCCTTAAATAATGCAACAACGTCCTTAAATAATGCAGCAGAGTCCTTAAATACTGAAGCAGAGTCCTTAAATATTGCAGCAAAGTCCTTAAATAATGCATTAGAGTCCTTAAATAATGCAACAAAGTCCTTAAATAATGCAGCAGAGTCCTTAAATAATGCAGCAAAGTCCTTAAATAATGCAGCAGAGTCCTTAAATAATGCAGCAGAGTCCTTAAATACTGCAGCAGAGTCCTTAAATACTGAAGCAGAGTCCTTTAATATAGCAGCAAATTCCTTAAATAATGCAGCAGAGTCCTTAAAAAATCCAACAAAGTCATTAAATAATGCAGCAGAGTCCTCTAATAATGCAGCAGAGTCCTCAAATGCTTCAGCAAAGTCATTAAATAATGCAGCATAGTCCTTAAATAATGCAAAGTCCTTAAATAAAGCAGCACAGTTCTTAAATAATGCAACAACGTCGGTAAATAATGCAGCAGAGTCCTTAAATAATGCAGCAAAGTCCTTAACTAATGCAGCAGAGTCCTTAAATAATGCAACAAAGTCCTTAAATAATGCAACAGAGTCCTTAAATACCGCAGCAAAGTGCTTAAATAATGCAGCAGAGTCCTTAAATAATGCAACAAAGTCCTTAAATAATGCAGCAGAGTCCTTAAATACTGAAGCAGAGTCCTTAAATATTGCAGCAAAGTCCTCTAATAATGCAGCAGAGTCCTTAAATAATGCAACAAAGTCCTTAAATAATGCAGCAGAGTCCTTAAATAATGCAACAAAGTCCTTAAATAATGCAGCAGAGTCCTTAAATACTGAAGCAGAGTCCTTAAATATTGCAGCAAAGTCCTTAAATAATGCAGCAAAGTCCTTAAATAATGCAGCAGAGTCCTTAAATAATGCAACAAAGTCCTTAAATAATGCAGCAGAGTCCTTAAATACTGAAGCAGAGTCCTTAAATATTGCTGCAAAGTCCTTAAATAATGCAGCAGAGTCATTAAATAATGCAACAAAGTCCTTAAATAATGCAGCAGAGTCCTTAAATAATGCAACAAAGTCCTTAAATAATGCAGCAGAGTACTTAAATAATGCAACAAAGTCCTTAAATAATGCAGCAAAGTCCTTAAATAATGCAGCAGAGTCCTTAAATAATGCAACAAAGTCCTTAAATAATGCAGCAGAGTCCTTAAATAATGCAACAGAGTCCTTAAATACCGCAGCAAAGTGCTTAAATAATGCAGCAGAGTCCTCAAATGCTTCAGCAGAGTCCTTAAATAATGCAGCAGAGTCCTTAAATAATGCAGCAAAGTCCTTAAATAATGCAGCAGAGTCCTTAAATAATGCAACAAAGTCCTTAAATAATGCAGCAGAGTCCTTAAATACTGAAGCAGAGTCCTTAAATATTGCAGCAAAGTCCTTAAATAATGCAGCAGAGTCCTTAAATAATGCAGCAAAGTCCTTATCTAATGCAGCAGAGTCCTTAAATAATGCAACAAAGTCCTTAAATAATGCAGCAGAGTCCTTAAATACTGAAGCAGAGTCCTTTAATATAGCAGCAAATTCTTTAAATAATGCAGCAGAGTCCTTAAAAAAATCCAACAAAGTCATTAAATAATGCAGCAGAGTCCTCTAATAATGCAGCAGAGTCCTCAAATGCTTCAGCAAAGTCATTAAATAATGCAGCATAGTCCTTAAATAATGCAGCAAAGTCCTTAAATAATGCAGCACAGTTCTTAAATAATGCAACAACGTCGTTAAATAATGCAGCAGAGTCCTTAAATAATGCAGCAAAGTCCTTAACTAATGCAGCAGAGTCCTCAAATGCTTCAGCAGAGTCCTTAAATAATGCAGCAGAGTCCTTAAATAATGCAGCAAAGTCCTTAAATAATGCAGCAGAGTCCTTAAATAATGCAACAAAGTCCTTAAATAATGCAGCAGAGTCCTTAAATACTGAAGCAGAGTCCTTAAATATTGCAGCAAAGTCCTTAAATAATGCAGCAGAGTCCATAAATAATGAAGCAAAGTCCTTAAATAATGCAGCAGAGTCCTTAAATAATGCAACAAAGTCCTTAAATAATGCAGCAGAGTCCTTAAATATAGAAGCAGAGTCCTTAAATATTGCATCAAAGTCCTTCAATAATGCAGCAGAGTCCTTAGATAATGCAACAAAGTCCTTAAATAATGCAGCAGATTCCTTAAATAATGCAGCAAAGTCCTTAAATAATGCAGCAGAGTCCTTAAATAATGCAGCAGAGTCCTTAAATACCGCAGCAGAGTCCATAAATACTGAAGCAGAGTCCTTTAATATAGCAGCAAATTCCTTAAATAATGCAGCAGAGTCCTTAAAAAATCCAACAAAGTCATTAAATAATGCAGCAAGTCCTTAAATAATGCAGCAGAGTCCTCTAATAATGCAGCAGAGACCTCAAATGCTTCAGCAAAGTCATTAAATAATGCAGCATAGTCCTTAAATAATGGAGCAAAGTCCTTAAATAATGCAGCACAGTTCTTAAATAATGCAACAACGTCGTTAAATAATGCAGCAGAGTCCTTAAATAATGCAGCAAAGTCCTTAACTAATGCAGCAGAGTCCTTAAATAATGCAACAAAGTCCTTAAATAATGCAGCAGAGTCCTTAAATAATGCAGTAAAGTCCTTAAATAATGCAGCAGAGTCCTTAAATAATGCAACAACGTCCTTAAATAATGCAGCAGAGTCCTTAAATACTGAAGCAGAGTCCTTAAATATTGCAGCAAAGTCCTTAAATAATGCAGCAGAGTCCTTAAATAATGCAACAAATTCCTTAAATAATGCAGCAAAGTCCTTAAATAATGCAGCAGAGTCCTTAAATAATGCAGCAGAGTCCTTAAATACCGCAGCAGAGTCCTTAAATACTGAAGCAGAGTCCTTTAATATAGCAGCAAATTCCTTAAATAATGCAGCAGAGTCCTTAAAAAATCCAACAAAGTCATTAAATAATGCAGCAGAGTCCTCTAATAATGCAGCAGAGTCCTCAAATGCTTCAGCAAAGTCATTAAATAATGCAGCAGAGTCCTCAAATGCTTAAGCAGAGTCCTTAAATACTGAAGCAGAGTCCTTAAACATTGCAGCAAAGTCCTTAAATAATGCAGCAGAGTCCTTAAATAATGCAGCAAAGTCCTTCAATAATGCAGCAGAGTCCTTAGATAATGCAACAAAGTCCTTAAATAATGCAGCAGATTCCTTAAATAATGCAGCAAAGTCCTTAAATAATGCAGCAGAGTCCTAAAATAATGCAGCAGGGTCCTTAAATACCGCAGCAGAGTCCTTAAATACTGAAGCAGAGTCCTTTAATATTGCAGCAAATTCCTTAAATAATGCAGCAGAGTCCTTAAGAAATCCAACAAAGTCATTAAATAATGCAGCAAGTCCTTAAATAATGCAGCAGAGTCCTCTAATAATGCAGCAGAGTCCTCAAATGCTTCAGCAAAGTCATTAAATAATGCAGCATAATCCTTAAATAATGCAGCAAAGTCCTTAAATAATGCAGCACAGTTCTTAAATAATGCAACAACGTCGTTAAATAATGCAGCAGAGTCCTTAAATAATGCAGCAAACTCCTTAACTAATGCAGCAGAGTCCTTAAATAATGCAACAAAGTCCTTAAATAATGCAACAGAGTCCTTAAATACCGCCGCAAAGTGCTTAAATAATGCAGCAGAGTCCTCAAATGCTTCAGCAGAGTCCTTAAATAATGCAGCAGTGTCCTTAAATAATGCAGCAAAGTCCTTAAATAATGCAGCAGAGTCCTTAAATAATGCAACAAAGTCCTTAAATAATGCAGCAGAGTCCTTAAATACTGAAGCAGAGTCCTTAAATATTGCTGCAAAGTCTTTAAATAATGCAGCAGTCATTAAATAATGCAACAATGTCCTTAAATAATGCAGCAGAGTCCTTAAAAAATCCAACAAAGTCATTAAATAATGCAGCAAGTCCTTAAATAATGCAGAACAGTTCTTAAATAATGCAACAACGTTGTTAAATAATGCAGCAGAGTCCTTAAATAATGCAGCAAAGTCCTTAACTAATGCAGCAGAGTCCTTAAATAATGCAACAAAGTCCTTAAATAATGCAACAGAGTCCTTAAATACCGCAGCAAAGGGCTTAAATAATGCAGCAGAGTCCTCAAATGCTTCAGCAGAGTCCTTAAATAATGTAGCATTGTCCTTAAATAATGCAGCAAAGTCCTTAAATAATGCAGCAGAGTCCTTAAATAATGCAACAAAGTCCTTAAATAATGCAGCAGAGTCCTTAAATACTGAAGCAGAGTCCTTAAATATTGCTGCAAAGTCCTTAAATAATGCAGCAGAGTCATTAAATAATGCAACAAAGTCCTTAAATAATGCAGCAGAGTCCTTAAATAATGCAACAAAGTCCTTAAATAATGCAGCAGAGTACTTAAATAATGCAACAAAGTCCTTAAATAATGCAGCAAAGTCCTTAAATAATGCAGCAGAGTCCTTAAATAATGCAACAAAGTCCTTAAATAATGCAGCAGAGTCCTTAAATAATGCAACAGAGTCCTTAAATACCGCAGCAAAGTGCTTAAATAATGCAGCAGAGTCCTCAAATGCTTCAGCAGAGTCCTTAAATAATGCAGCAGAGTCCTTAAATAATGCAGCAAAGTCCTTAAATAATGCAGCAGAGTCCTTAAATAATGCAACAAAGTCCTTAAATAATGCAGCAGAGTCCTTAAATACTGAAGCAGAGTCCTTAAATATTGCAGCAAAGTCCTTAAATAATGCAGCAGAGTCCTTAAATAATGCAGCAAAGTCCTTATCTAATGCAGCAGAGTCCTTAAATAATGCAACAAAGTCCTTAAATAATGCAGCAGAGTCCTTAAATACTGAAGCAGAGTCCTTAAATATTGCAGCAAAGTCCTTCAATAATGCAGCAGAGTCCTTAGATAATGCAACAAAGTCCTTAAATAATGCAGCAGATTCCTTAAATAATGCAGCAAAGTCCTTAAATAATGCAGCAGAGTCCTTAAATAATGCAGCAGAGTCCTTAAATACCGCAGCAGAGTCCTTAAATACTGAAGCAGAGTCCTTTAATATAGCAGCAAATTCCTTAAATAATGCAGCAGAGTCCATAAAAAAATCCAACAAAGTCATTAAATAATGCAGCAAGTCCTTAAATAATGCAGCAGAGTCCTCTAATAATGCAGCAGAGTCCTCAAATGCTTCAGCAAATTCATTAAATAATGCAGCATATTCCTTAAATAATGCAGAAAAGTCCTTAAATAATGCAGAACAGTTCTTAAATAATGCAACAACGTCGTTAAATAATGCAGCAGAGTCCTTAAATAATGCAGCAAAGTCCTTAACTAATGCAGCAGAGTCCTTAAATAATGCAACAAAGTCCTTAAATAATGCAACAGAGTCCTTAAATACCGCAGCAAAGGGCTTAAATAATGCAGCAGAGTCCTCAAATGCTTCAGCAGAGTCCTTAAATAATGCAGCATTGTCCTTAAATAATGCAGCAAAGTCCTTAAATAATGCAGCAGAGTCCTTAAATAATGCAACAAAGTCCTTAAATAATGCAGCAGAGTACTTAAATAATGCAACAAAGTCCTTAAATAATGCAGCAAAGTCCTTAAATAATGCAGCAGAGTCCTTAAATACTGAAGCAGAGTCCTTAAATATTGCAGCAAAGTCCTTAAATAATGCAGCAGAGTCCTTAAATAATGCAACAAAGTCCTTAAATAATGCAGCAGAGTCCTTAAATAATGCAACAGAGTCCTTAAATACCGCAGCAAAGTGCTTAAATAATGCAGCAGAGTCCTCAAATGCTTCAGCAGAGTCCTTAAATAATGCAGCAGAGTCCTTAAATAATGCAGCAAAGTCCTTAAATAATGCAGCAGAGTCCTTAAATAATGCAACAAAGTCCTTAAATAATGCAGCAGAGTCCTTAAATACTGAAGCAGAGTCCTTAAATATTGCAGCAAAGTCCTTAAATAATGCAGCAGAGTCCTTAGATAATGCAACAAAGTCCTTAAATAATGCAGCAGATTCCTTAAATAATGCAGCAAAGTCCTTAAATAATGCAGCAGAGTCCTTAAATAATGCAGCAGAGTCCTTAAATACCGCAGCAGAGTCCTTAAATACTGAAGCAGAGTCCTTTAATATAGCAGCAAATTCCTTAAATAATGCAGCAGAGTCCATAAAAAAATCCAACAAAGTCATTAAATAATGCAGCAAGTCCTTAAATAATGCAGCAGAGTCCTCTAATAATGCAGCAGAGTCCTCAAATGCTTCAGCAAAGTCATTAAATAATGCAGCATAGTCCTTAAATAATGCAGCAAAGTCCTTAAATAATGCAGCACAGTTCTTAAGTAATGCAACAACGTCGTTAAATAATGCAGCAGAGTCCTTAAATAATGCAGCAAAGTCCTTAACTAATGCAGCAGAGTCCTTAAATAATGCAAGAAAGTCCTTAAATAATGCAGCAGAGTCCTTAAATAATGCAGTAAAGTCCTTAAATAATGCAGCAGAGTCCTTAAATAATGCAACAACGTCCTTAAATAATGCAGCAGAGTCCTTAAATACTGAAGCAGAGTCCTTAAATATTGCAGCAAAGTCCTTAAATAATGCATTAGAGTCCTTAAATAATGCAACAAAGTCCTTAAATAATGCAGCAGAGTCCTTAAATAATGCAGCAAAGTCCTTAAATAATGCAGCAGAGTCCTTAAATAATGCAGCAGAGTCCTTAAATACTGCAGCAGAGTCCTTAAATACTGAAGCAGAGTCCTTTAATATAGCAGCAAATTCCTTAAATAATGCAGCAGAGTCCTTAAAAAATCCAACAAAGTCATTAAATAATGCAGCAGAGTCCTCTAATAATGCAGCAGAGTCCTCAAATGCTTCAGCAAAGTCATTAAATAATGCAGCATAGTCCTTAAATAATGCAAAGTCCTTAAATAAAGCAGCACAGTTCTTAAATAATGCAACAACGTCGGTAAATAATGCAGCAGAGTCCTTAAATAATGCAGCAAAGTCCTTAACTAATGCAGCAGAGTCCTTAAATAATGCAACAAAGTCCTTAAATAATGCAACAGAGTCCTTAAATACCGCAGCAAAGTGCTTAAATAATGCAGCAGAGTCCTTAAATAATGCAACAAAGTCCTTAAATAATGCAGCAGAGTCCTTAAATACTGAAGCAGAGTCCTTAAATATTGCAGCAAAGTCCTCTAATAATGCAGCAGAGTCCTTAAATAATGCAACAAAGTCCTTAAATAATGCAGCAGAGTCCTTAAATAATGCAACAAAGTCCTTAAATAATGCAGCAGAGTCCTTAAATACTGAAGCAGAGTCCTTAAATATTGCAGCAAAGTCCTTAAATAATGCAGCAAAGTCCTTAAATAATGCAGCAGAGTCCTTAAATAATGCAACAAAGTCCTTAAATAATGCAGCAGAGTCCTTAAATACTGAAGCAGAGTCCTTAAATATTGCTGCAAAGTCCTTAAATAATGCAGCAGAGTCATTAAATAATGCAACAAAGTCCTTAAATAATGCAGCAGAGTCCTTAAATAATGCAACAAAGTCCTTAAATAATGCAGCAGAGTACTTAAATAATGCAACAAAGTCCTTAAATAATGCAGCAAAGTCCTTAAATAATGCAGCAGAGTCCTTAAATAATGCAACAAAGTCCTTAAATAATGCAGCAGAGTCCTTAAATACTGAAGCAGAGTCCTTAAATATTGCAGCAAAGTCCTTAAATAATGCAGCAGAGTCCTTAAATAATGCAACAAATTCCTTAAATAATGCAGCAAAGTCCTTAAATAATGCAGCAGAGTCCTTAAATAATGCAGCAGAGTCCTTAAATACCGCAGCAGAGTCCTTAAATACTGAAGCAGAATCCTTTAATATAGCAGCAAATTCCTTAAATAATGCAGCAGAGTCCTTAAAAAATCCAACAAAGTCATTAAATAATGCAGCAGAGTCCTCTAATAATGCAGCAGAGTCCTCAAATGCTTCAGCAAAGTCATTAAATAATGCAGCAGAGTCCTCAAATGCTTAAGCAGAGTCCTTAAATACTGAAGCAGAGTCCTTAAACATTGCAGCAAAGTCCTTAAATAATGCAGCAGAGTCCTTAAATAATGCAGCAAAGTCCTTCAATAATGCAGCAGAGTCCTTAGATAATGCAACAAAGTCCTTAAATAATGCAGCAGATTCCTTAAATAATGCAGCAAAGTCCTTAAATAATGCAGCAGAGTCCTAAAATAATGCAGCAGGGTCCTTAAATACCGCAGCAGAGTCCTTAAATACTGAAGCAGAGTCCTTTAATATAGCAGCAAATTCCTTAAATAATGCAGCAGAGTCCTTAAGAAATCCAACAAAGTCATTAAATAATGCAGCAAGTCCTTAAATAATGCAGCAGAGTCCTCTAATAATGCAGCAGAGTCCTCAAATGCTTCAGCAAAGTCATTAAATAATGCAGCATAATCCTTAAATAATGCAGCAAAGTCCTTAAATAATGCAGCACAGTTCTTAAATAATGCAACAACGTCGTTAAATAATGCAGCAGAGTCCTTAAATAATGCAGCAAACTCCTTAACTAATGCAGCAGAGTCCTTAAATAATGCAACAAAGTCCTTAAATAATGCAACAGAGTCCTTAAATACCGCCGCAAAGTGCTTAAATAATGCAGCAGAGTCCTCAAATGCTTCAGCAGAGTCCTTAAATAATGCAGCAGAGTCCTTAAATAATGCAGCAAAGTCCTTAAATAATGCAGCAGAGTCCTTAAATAATGCAACAAAGTCCTTAAATAATGCAGCAGAGTCCTTAAATACTGAAGCAGAGTCCTTAAATATTTCAGCAAAGTCCTTAAATAATGCAGCAGAGTCCTTAAATAATGCAGCAAAGTCCTTATCTAATGCAGCAGAGTCCTTAAATAATGCAACAAAGTCCTTAAATAATGCAGCAGAGTCCTTAAATACTGAAGCAGAGTCCTTTAATATAGCAGCAAATTCTTTAAATAATGCAGCAGAGTCCTTAAAAAAATCCAACAAAGTCATTAAATAATGCAGCAGAGTCCTCTAATAATGCAGCAGAGTCCTCAAATGCTTCAGCAAAGTCATTAAATAATGCAGCATAGTCCTTAAATAATGCAGCAAAGTCCTTAAATAATGCAGCACAGTTCTTAAATAATGCAACAACGTCGTTAAATAATGCAGCAGAGTCCTTAAATAATGCAGCAAAGTCCTTAACTAATGCAGCAGAGTCCTTAAATAATGCAACAAAGTCCTTAAATAATGCAACAGAGTCCTTAAATACCGCAGCAAAGTGATTAAATAATGCAGCAGAGTCCTCAAATGCTTCAGCAGAGTCCTTAAATAATGCAGCAGAGTCCTTAAATAATGCAGCAAAGTCCTTAAATAATGCAGCAGAGTCCTTAAATAATGCAACAAAGTCCTTTAATAATGCAGCAGAGTCCTTAAATACTGAAGCAGAGTCCTTAAATATTGCAGCAAAGTCCTTAAATAATGCAGCAGAGTCCATAAATAATGCAGCAAAGTCCTTAAATAATGCAGCAGAGTCCTTAAATAATGCAACAAAGTCCTTAAATAATGCAGCAGAGTCCTTAAATATAGAAGCAGAGTCCTTAAATATTGCATCAAAGTCCTTCAATAATGCAGCAGAGTCCTTAGATAATGCAACAAAGTCCTTAAATAATGCAGCAGATTCCTTAAATAATGCAGCAAAGTCCTTAAATAATGCAGCAGAGTCCTTAAATAATGCAGCAGAGTCCTTAAATACCGCAGCAGAGTCCATAAATACTGAAGCAGAGTCCTTTAATATAGCAGCAAATTCCTTAAATAATGCAGCAGAGTCCTTAAAAAATCCAACAAAGTCATTAAATAATGCAGCAAGTCCTTAAATAATGCAGCAGAGTCCTCTAATAATGCAGCAGAGACCTCAAATGCTTCAGCAAAGTCATTAAATAATGCAGCATAGTCCTTAAATAATGGAGCAAAGTCCTTAAATAATGCAGCACAGTTCTTAAATAATGCAACAACGTCGTTAAATAATGCAGCAGAGTCCTTAAATAATGCAGCAAAGTCCTTAACTAATGCAGCAGAGTCCTTAAATAATGCAACAAAGTCCTTAAATAATGCAGCAGAGTCCTTAAATAATGCAGTAAAGTCCTTAAATAATGCAGCAGAGTCCTTAAATAATGCAACAACGTCCTTAAATAATGCAGCAGAGTCCTTAAATACTGAAGCAGAGTCCTTAAATATTGCAGCAAAGTCCTTAAATAATGCAGCAGAGTCCTTAAATAATGCAACAAATTCCTTAAATAATGCAGCAAAGTCCTTAAATAATGCAGCAGAGTCCTTAAATAATGCAGCAGAGTCCTTAAATACCGCAGCAGAGTCCTTAAATACTGAAGCAGAGTCCTTTAATATAGCAGCAAATTCCTTAAATAATGCAGCAGAGTCCTTAAAAAATCCAACAAAGTCATTAAATAATGCAGCAGAGTCCTCTAATAATGCAGCAGAGTCCTCAAATGCTTCAGCAAAGTCATTAAATAATGCAGCAGAGTCCTCAAATGCTTAAGCAGAGTCCTTAAATACTGAAGCAGAGTCCTTAAACATTGCAGCAAAGTCCTTAAATAATGCAGCAGAGTCCTTAAATAATGCAGCAAAGTCCTTCAATAATGCAGCAGAGTCCTTAGATAATGCAACAAAGTCCTTAAATAATGCAGCAGATTCCTTAAATAATGCAGCAAAGTCCTTAAATAATGCAGCAGAGTCCTAAAATAATGCAGCAGGGTCCTTAAATACCGCAGCAGAGTCCTTAAATACTGAAGCAGAGTCCTTTAATATAGCAGCAAATTCCTTAAATAATGCAGCAGAGTCCTTAAGAAATCCAACAAAGTCATTAAATAATGCAGCAAGTCCTTAAATAATGCAGCAGAGTCCTCTAATAATGCAGCAGAGTCCTCAAATGCTTCAGCAAAGTCATTAAATAATGCAGCATAATCCTTAAATAATGCAGCAAAGTCCTTAAATAATGCAGCACAGTTCTTAAATAATGCAACAACGTCGTTAAATAATGCAGCAGAGTCCTTAAATAATGCAGAAAACTCCTTAACTAATGCAGCAGAGTCCTTAAATAATGCAACAAAGTCCTTAAATAATGCAACAGAGTCCTTAAATACCGCCGCAAAGTGCTTAAATAATGCAGCAGAGTCCTCAAATGCTTCAGCAGAGTCCTTAAATAATGCAGCAGTGTCCTTAAATAATGCAGCAAAGTCCTTAAATAATGCAGCAGAGTCCTTAAATAATGCAACAAAGTCCTTAAATAATGCAGCAGAGTCCTTAAATACTGAAGCAGAGTCCTTAAATATTGCTGCAAAGTCCTTAAATAATGCAGCAGTCATTAAATAATGCAACAATGTCCTTAAATAATGCAGCAGAGTCCTTAAAAAATCCAACAAAGTCATTAAATAATGCAGCAAGTCCTTAAATAATGCAGAACAGTTCTTAAATAATGCAACAACGTCGTTAAATAATGCAGCAGAGTCCTTAAATAATGCAGCAAAGTCCTTAACTAATGCAGCAGAGTCCTTAAATAATGCAACAAAGTCCTTAAATAATGCAACAGAGTCCTTAAATACCGCAGCAAAGGGCTTAAATAATGCAGCAGAGTCCTCAAATGCTTCAGCAGAGTCCTTAAATAATGTAGCATTGTCCTTAAATAATGCAGCAAAGTCCTTAAATAATGCAGCAGAGTCCTTAAATAATGCAACAAAGTCCTTAAATAATGCAGCAGAGTCCTTAAATACTGAAGCAGAGTCCTTAAATATTGCTGCAAAGTCCTTAAATAATGCAGCAGAGTCATTAAATAATGCAACAAAGTCCTTAAATAATGCAGCAGAGTCCTTAAATAATGCAACAAAGTCCTTAAATAATACAGCAGAGTACTTAAATAATGCAACAAAGTCCTTAAATAATGCAGCAAAGTCCTTAAATAATGCAGCAGAGTCCTTAAATAATGCAACAAAGTCCTTAAATAATGCAGCAGAGTCCTTAAATAATGCAACAAAGTCCTTAAATAATGCAGCAGAGTCCTTAAATAATGCAACAGAGTCCTTAAATACCGCAGCAAAGTGCTTAAATAATGCAGCAGAGTCCTCAAATGCTTCAGCAGAGTCCTTAAATAATGCAGCAGAGTCCTTAAATAATGCAGCAAAGTCCTTAAATAATGCAGCAGAGTCCTTAAATAATGCAACAAAGTCCTTAAATAATGCAGCAGAGTCCTTAAATAATGCAACAGAGTCCTTAAATACCGCAGCAAAGTGCTTAAATAATGCAGCAGAGTCCTCAAATGCTTCAGCAGAGTCCTTAAATAATGCAGCAGAGTCCTTAAATAATGCAGCAAAGTCCTTAAATAATGCAGCAGAGTCCTTAAATAATGCAACAAAGTCCTTAAATAATGCAGCAGAGTCCTTAAATACTGAAGCAGAGTCCTTAAATATTGCAGCAAAGTCCTTAAATAATGCAGCAGAGTCCTTAAATAATGCAGCAAAGTCCTTATCTAATGCAGCAGAGTCCTTAAATAATGCAACAAAGTCCTTAAATAATGCAGCAGAGTCCTTAAATACTGAAGCAGAGTCCTTAAATATTGCAGCAAAGTCCTTCAATAATGCAGCAGAGTCCTTAGATAATGCAACAAAGTCCTTAAATAATGCAGCAGATTCCTTAAATAATGCAGCAAAGTCCTTAAATAATGCAGCAGAGTCCTTAAATAATGCAGCAGAGTACTTAAATACCGCAGCATAGTCCTTAAATACTGAAGAAGAGTCCTTTAATATAGCAGCAAATTCCTTAAATAATGCAGCAGAGTCCTTAAATACTGAAGCAGAGTCCTTAAATATTGCAGCAAAGTCCTTAAATAATGCAGCAGAGTCCTTAAATAATGCAACAAATTCCTTAAATAATGCAGCAAAGTCCTTAAATAATGCAGCAGAGTCCTTAAATAATGCAGCAGAGTCCTTAAATACCGCAGCAGAGTCCTTAAATACTGAAGCAGAATCCTTTAATATAGCAGCAAATTCCTTAAATAATGCAGCAGAGTCCTTAAAAAATCCAACAAAGTCATTAAATAATGCAGCAGAGTCCTCTAATAATGCAGCAGAGTCCTCAAATGCTTCAGCAAAGTCATTAAATAATGCAGCAGAGTCCTCAAATGCTTAAGCAGAGTCCTTAAATACTGAAGCAGAGTCCTTAAACATTGCAGCAAAGTCCTTAAATAATGCAGCAGAGTCCTTAAATAATGCAGCAAAGTCCTTCAATAATGCAGCAGAGTCCTTAGATAATGCAACAAAGTCCTTAAATAATGCAGCAGATTCCTTAAATAATGCAGCAAAGTCCTTAAATAATGCAGCAGAGTCCTAAAATAATGCAGCAGGGTCCTTAAATACCGCAGCAGAGTCCTTAAATACTGAAGCAGAGTCCTTTAATATAGCAGCAAATTCCTTAAATAATGCAGCAGAGTCCTTAAGAAATCCAACAAAGTCATTAAATAATGCAGCAAGTCCTTAAATAATGCAGCAGAGTCCTCTAATAATGCAGCAGAGTCCTCAAATGCTTCAGCAAAGTCATTAAATAATGCAGCATAATCCTTAAATAATGCAGCAAAGTCCTTAAATAATGCAGCACAGTTCTTAAATAATGCAACAACGTCGTTAAATAATGCAGCAGAGTCCTTAAATAATGCAGCAAACTCCTTAACTAATGCAGCAGAGTCCTTAAATAATGCAACAAAGTCCTTAAATAATGCAACAGAGTCCTTAAATACCGCCGCAAAGTGCTTAAATAATGCAGCAGAGTCCTCAAATGCTTCAGCAGAGTCCTTAAATAATGCAGCAGAGTCCTTAAATAATGCAGCAAAGTCCTTAAATAATGCAGCAGAGTCCTTAAATAATGCAACAAAGTCCTTAAATAATGCAGCAGAGTCCTTAAATACTGAAGCAGAGTCCTTAAATATTTCAGCAAAGTCCTTAAATAATGCAGCAGAGTCCTTAAATAATGCAGCAAAGTCCTTATCTAATGCAGCAGAGTCCTTAAATAATGCAACAAAGTCCTTAAATAATGCAGCAGAGTCCTTAAATACTGAAGCAGAGTCCTTTAATATAGCAGCAAATTCTTTAAATAATGCAGCAGAGTCCTTAAAAAAATCCAACAAAGTCATTAAATAATGCAGCAGAGTCCTCTAATAATGCAGCAGAGTCCTCAAATGCTTCAGCAAAGTCATTAAATAATGCAGCATAGTCCTTAAATAATGCAGCAAAGTCCTTAAATAATGCAGCACAGTTCTTAAATAATGCAACAACGTCGTTAAATAATGCAGCAGAGTCCTTAAATAATGCAGCAAAGTCCTTAACTAATGCAGCAGAGTCCTTAAATAATGCAACAAAGTCCTTAAATAATGCAACAGAGTCCTTAAATACCGCAGCAAAGTGATTAAATAATGCAGCAGAGTCCTCAAATGCTTCAGCAGAGTCCTTAAATAATGCAGCAGAGTCCTTAAATAATGCAGCAAAGTCCTTAAATAATGCAGCAGAGTCCTTAAATAATGCAACAAAGTCCTTTAATAATGCAGCAGAGTCCTTAAATACTGAAGCAGAGTCCTTAAATATTGCAGCAAAGTCCTTAAATAATGCAGCAGAGTCCATAAATAATGCAGCAAAGTCCTTAAATAATGCAGCAGAGTCCTTAAATAATGCAACAAAGTCCTTAAATAATGCAGCAGAGTCCTTAAATATAGAAGCAGAGTCCTTAAATATTGCATCAAAGTCCTTCAATAATGCAGCAGAGTCCTTAGATAATGCAACAAAGTCCTTAAATAATGCAGCAGATTCCTTAAATAATGCAGCAAAGTCCTTAAATAATGCAGCAGAGTCCTTAAATAATGCAGCAGAGTCCTTAAATACCGCAGCAGAGTCCATAAATACTGAAGCAGAGTCCTTTAATATAGCAGCAAATTCCTTAAATAATGCAGCAGAGTCCTTAAAAAATCCAACAAAGTCATTAAATAATGCAGCAAGTCCTTAAATAATGCAGCAGAGTCCTCTAATAATGCAGCAGAGACCTCAAATGCTTCAGCAAAGTCATTAAATAATGCAGCATAGTCCTTAAATAATGGAGCAAAGTCCTTAAATAATGCAGCACAGTTCTTAAATAATGCAACAACGTCGTTAAATAATGCAGCAGAGTCCTTAAATAATGCAGCAAAGTCCTTAACTAATGCAGCAGAGTCCTTAAATAATGCAACAAAGTCCTTAAATAATGCAGCAGAGTCCTTAAATAATGCAGTAAAGTCCTTAAATAATGCAGCAGAGTCCTTAAATAATGCAACAACGTCCTTAAATAATGCAGCAGAGTCCTTAAATACTGAAGCAGAGTCCTTAAATATTGCAGCAAAGTCCTTAAATAATGCAGCAGAGTCCTTAAATAATGCAACAAATTCCTTAAATAATGCAGCAAAGTCCTTAAATAATGCAGCAGAGTCCTTAAATAATGCAGCAGAGTCCTTAAATACCGCAGCAGAGTCCTTAAATACTGAAGCAGAGTCCTTTAATATAGCAGCAAATTCCTTAAATAATGCAGCAGAGTCCTTAAAAAAATCCAACAAAGTCATTAAATAATGCAGCAGAGTCCTCTAATAATGCAGCAGAGTCCTCAAATGCTTCAGCAAAGTCATTAAATAATGCAGCAGAGTCCTCAAATGCTTAAGCAGAGTCCTTAAATACTGAAGCAGAGTCCTTAAACATTGCAGCAAAGTCCTTAAATAATGCAGCAGAGTCTTAAATAATGCAGCAAAGTCCTTCAATAATGCAGCAGAGTCCTTAGATAATGCAACAAAGTCCTTAAATAATGCAGCAGATTCCTTAAATAATGCAGCAAAGTCCTTAAATAATGCAGCAGAGTCCTAAAATAATGCAGCAGGGTCCTTAAATACCGCAGCAGAGTCCTTAAATACTGAAGCAGAGTCCTTTAATATAGCAGCAAATTCCTTAAATAATGCAGCAGAGTCCTTAAGAAATCCAACAAAGTCATTAAATAATGCAGCAAGTCCTTAAATAATGCAGCAGAGTCCTCTAATAATGCAGCAGAGTCCTCAAATGCTTCAGCAAAGTCATTAAATAATGCAGCATAATCCTTAAATAATGCAGCAAAGTCCTTAAATAATGCAGCACAGTTCTTAAATAATGCAACAACGTCGTTAAATAATGCAGCAGAGTCCTTAAATAATGCAGAAAACTCCTTAACTAATGCAGCAGAGTCCTTAAATAATGCAACAAAGTCCTTAAATAATGCAACAGAGTCCTTAAATACCGCCGCAAAGTGCTTAAATAATGCAGCAGAGTCCTCAAATGCTTCAGCAGAGTCCTTAAATAATGCAGCAGTGTCCTTAAATAATGCAGCAAAGTCCTTAAATAATGCAGCAGAGTCCTTAAATAATGCAACAAAGTCCTTAAATAATGCAGCAGAGTCCTTAAATACTGAAGCAGAGTCCTTAAATATTGCTGCAAAGTCCTTAAATAATGCAGCAGTCATTAAATAATGCAACAATGTCCTTAAATAATGCAGCAGAGTCCTTAAAAAATCCAACAAAGTCATTAAATAATGCAGCAAGTCCTTAAATAATGCAGAACAGTTCTTAAATAATGCAACAACGTCGTTAAATAATGCAGCAGAGTCCTTAAATAATGCAGCAAAGTCCTTAACTAATGCAGCAGAGTCCTTAAATAATGCAACAAAGTCCTTAAATAATGCAACAGAGTCCTTAAATACCGCAGCAAAGGGCTTAAATAATGCAGCAGAGTCCTCAAATGCTTCAGCAGAGTCCTTAAATAATGTAGCATTGTCCTTAAATAATGCAGCAAAGTCCTTAAATAATGCAGCAGAGTCCTTAAATAATGCAACAAAGTCCTTAAATAATGCAGCAGAGTCCTTAAATACTGAAGCAGAGTCCTTAAATATTGCTGCAAAGTCCTTAAATAATGCAGCAGAGTCATTAAATAATGCAACAAAGTCCTTAAATAATGCAGCAGAGTCCTTAAATAATGCAACAAAGTCCTTAAATAATACAGCAGAGTACTTAAATAATGCAACAAAGTCCTTAAATAATGCAGCAAAGTCCTTAAATAATGCAGCAGAGTCCTTAAATAATGCAACAAAGTCCTTAAATAATGCAGCAGAGTCCTTAAATAATGCAACAGAGTCCTTAAATACCGCAGCAAAGTGCTTAAATAATGCAGCAGAGTCCTCAAATGCTTCAGCAGAGTCCTTAAATAATGCAGCAGAGTCCTTAAATAATGCAGCAAAGTCCTTAAATAATGCAGCAGAGTCCTTAAATAATGCAACAAAGTCCTTAAATAATGCAGCAGAGTCCTTAAATACTGAAGCAGAGTCCTTAAATATTGCAGCAAAGTCCTTAAATAATGCAGCAGAGTCCTTAAATAATGCAGCAAAGTCCTTATCTAATGCAGCAGAGTCCTTAAATAATGCAACAAAGTCCTTAAATAATGCAGCAGAGTCCTTAAATACTGAAGCAGAGTCCTTAAATATTGCAGCAAAGTCCTTCAATAATGCAGCAGAGTCCTTAGATAATGCAACAAAGTCCTTAAATAATGCAGCAGATTCCTTAAATAATGCAGCAAAGTCCTTAAATAATGCAGCAGAGTCCTTAAATAATGCAGCAGAGTCCTTAAATACCGCAGCATAGTCCTTAAATACTGAAGAAGAGTCCTTTAATATAGCAGCAAATTCCTTAAATAATGCAGCAGAGTCCTTAAATACTGAAGCAGAGTCCTTAAATATTGCAGCAAAGTCCTTAAATAATGCAGCAGAGTCCTTAAATAATGCAACAAATTCCTTAAATAATGCAGCAAAGTCCTTAAATAATGCAGCAGAGTCCTTAAATAATGCAGCAGAGTCCTTAAATACCGCAGCAGAGTCCTTAAATACTGAAGCAGAATCCTTTAATATAGCAGCAAATTCCTTAAATAATGCAGCAGAGTCCTTAAAAAATCCAACAAAGTCATTAAATAATGCAGCAGAGTCCTCTAATAATGCAGCAGAGTCCTCAAATGCTTCAGCAAAGTCATTAAATAATGCAGCAGAGTCCTCAAATGCTTAAGCAGAGTCCTTAAATACTGAAGCAGAGTCCTTAAACATTGCAGCAAAGTCCTTAAATAATGCAGCAGAGTCCTTAAATAATGCAGCAAAGTCCTTCAATAATGCAGCAGAGTCCTTAGATAATGCAACAAAGTCCTTAAATAATGCAGCAGATTCCTTAAATAATGCAGCAAAGTCCTTAAATAATGCAGCAGAGTCCTAAAATAATGCAGCAGGGTCCTTAAATACCGCAGCAGAGTCCTTAAATACTGAAGCAGAGTCCTTTAATATAGCAGCAAATTCCTTAAATAATGCAGCAGAGTCCTTAAGAAATCCAACAAAGTCATTAAATAATGCAGCAAGTCCTTAAATAATGCAGCAGAGTCCTCTAATAATGCAGCAGAGTCCTCAAATGCTTCAGCAAAGTCATTAAATAATGCAGCATAATCCTTAAATAATGCAGCAAAGTCCTTAAATAATGCAGCACAGTTCTTAAATAATGCAACAACGTCGTTAAATAATGCAGCAGAGTCCTTAAATAATGCAGCAAACTCCTTAACTAATGCAGCAGAGTCCTTAAATAATGCAACAAAGTCCTTAAATAATGCAACAGAGTCCTTAAATACCGCCGCAAAGTGCTTAAATAATGCAGCAGAGTCCTCAAATGCTTCAGCAGAGTCCTTAAATAATGCAGCAGTGTCCTTAAATAATGCAGCAAAGTCCTTAAATAATGCAGCAGAGTCCTTAAATAATGCAACAAAGTCCTTAAATAATGCAGCAGAGTCCTTAAATACTGAAGCAGAGTCCTTAAATATTGCTGCAAAGTCCTTAAATAATGCAGCAGTCATTAAATAATGCAACAATGTCCTTAAATAATGCAGCAGAGTCCTTAAAAAATCCAACAAAGTCATTAAATAATGCAGCAAGTCCTTAAATAATGCAGAACAGTTCTTAAATAATGCAACAACGTCGTTAAATAATGCAGCAGAGTCCTTAAATAATGCAGCAAAGTCCTTAACTAATGCAGCAGAGTCCTTAAATAATGCAACAAAGTCCTTAAATAATGCAACAGAGTCCTTAAATACCGCAGCAAAGGGCTTAAATAATGCAGCAGAGTCCTCAAATGCTTCAGCAGAGTCCTTAAATAATGTAGCATTGTCCTTAAATAATTCAGCAAAGTCCTTAAATAATGCAGCAGAGTCCTTAAATAATGCAACAAAGTCCTTAAATAATGCAGCAGAGTCCTTAAATACTGAAGCAGAGTCCTTAAATATTGCTGCAAAGTCCTTAAATAATGCAGCAGAGTCATTAAATAATGCAACAAAGTCCTTAAATAATGCAGCAGAGTCCTTAAATAATGCAACAAAGTCCTTAAATAATACAGCAGAGTACTTAAATAATGCAACAAAGTCCTTAAATAATGCAGCAAAGTCCTTAAATAATGCAGCAGAGTCCTTAAATAATGCAACAAAGTCCTTAAATAATGCAGCAGAGTCCTTAAATAATGCAACAGAGTCCTTAAATACCGCAGCAAAGTGCTTAAATAATGCAGCAGAGTCCTCAAATGCTTCAGCAGAGTCCTTAAATAATGCAGCAGAGTCCTTAAATAATGCAGCAAAGTCCTTAAATAATGCAGCAGAGTCCTTAAATAATGCAACAAAGTCCTTAAATAATGCAGCAGAGTCCTTAAATACTGAAGCAGAGTCCTTAAATATTGCAGCAAAGTCCTTAAATAATGCAGCAGAGTCCTTAAATAATGCAGCAAAGTCCTTATCTAATGCAGCAGAGTCCTTAAATAATGCAACAAAGTCCTTAAATAATGCAGCAGAGTCCTTAAATACTGAAGCAGAGTCCTTAAATATTGCAGCAAAGTCCTTCAATAATGCAGCAGAGTCCTTAGATAATGCAACAAAGTCCTTAAATAATGCAGCAGATTCCTTAAATAATGCAGCAAAGTCCTTAAATAATGCAGCAGAGTCCTTAAATAATGCAGCAGAGTCCTTAAATACCGCAGCAGAGTCCTTAAATACTGAAGAAGAGTCCTTTAATATAGCAGCAAATTCCTTAAATAATGCAGCAGAGTCCATAAAAAAATCCAACAAAGTCATTAAATAATGCAGCAAGTCCTTAAATAATGCAGCAGAGTCCTCTAATAATGCAGCAGAGTCCTCAAATGCTTCAGCAAATTCATTAAATAATGCAGCATATTCCTTAAATAATGCAGAAAAGTCCTTAAATAATGCAGAACAGTTCTTAAATAATGCAACAACGTCGTTAAATAATGCAGCAGAGTCCTTAAATAATGCAGCAAAGTCCTTAACTAATGCAGCAGAGTCCTTAAATAATGCAACAAAGTCCTTAAATAATGCAACAGAGTCCTTAAATACCGCAGCAAAGGGCTTAAATAATGCAGCAGAGTCCTCAAATGCTTCAGCAGAGTCCTTAAATAATGCAGCATTGTCCTTAAATAATGCAGCAAAGTCCTTAAATAATGCAGCAGAGTCCTTAAATAATGCAACAAAGTCCTTAAATAATGCAGCAGAGTCCTTAAATACTGAAGCAGAGTCCTTAAATATTGCTGCAAAGTCCTTAAATAATGCAGCAGAGTCATTAAATAATGCAACAAAGTCCTTAAATAATGCAGCAGAGTCCTTAAATAATGCAACAAAGTCCTTAAATAATGCAGCAGAGTACTTAAATAATGCAACAAAGTCCTTAAATAATGCAGCAAAGTCCTTAAATAATGCAGCAGAGTCCTTAAATACTGAAGCAGAGTCCTTAAATATTGCAGCAAAGTCCTTAAATAATGCAGCAGAGTCCTTAAATAATGCAACAAAGTCCTTAAATAATGCAGCAGAGTCCTTAAATAATGCAACAGAGTCCTTAAATACCGCAGCAAAGTGCTTAAATAATGCAGCAGAGTCCTCAAATGCTTCAGCAGAGTCCTTAAATAATGCAGCAGAGTCCTTAAATAATGCAGCAAAGTCCTTAAATAATGCAGCAGAGTCCTTAAATAATGCAACAAAGTCCTTAAATAATGCAGCAGAGTCCTTAAATACTGAAGCAGAGTCCTTAAATATTGCAGCAAAGTCCTTAAATAATGCAGCAGAGTCCTTAAATAATGCAGCAAAGTCCTTATTTAATGCAGCAGAGTCCTTAAATAATGCAACAAAGTCCTTAAATAATGCAGCAGAGTCCTTAAATACTGAAGCAGAGTCCTTAAATATTGCAGCAAAGTCCTTCAATAATGCAGCAGAGTCCTTAGATAATGCAACAAAGTCCTTAAATAATGCAGCAGATTCCTTAAATAATGCAGCAAAGTCCTTAAATAATGCAGCAGAGTCCTTAAATAATGCAGCAGAGTCCTTAAATACCGCAGCAGAGTCCTTAAATACTGAAGCAGAGTCCTTTAATATAGCAGCAAATTCCTTAAATAATGCAGCAGAGTCCATAAAAAAATCCAACAAAGTCATTAAATAATGCAGCAAGTCCTTAAATAATGCAGCAGAGTCCTCTAATAATGCAGCAGAGTCCTCAAATGCTTCAGCAAAGTCATTAAATAATGCAGCATAGTCCTTAAATAATGCAGCAAAGTCCTTAAATAATGCAGCACAGTTCTTAAGTAATGCAACAACGTCGTTAAATAATGCAGCAGAGTCCTTAAATAATGCAGCAAAGTCCTTAACTAATGCAGCAGAGTCCTTAAATAATGCAAGAAAGTACTTAAATAATGCAGCAGAGTCCTTAAATAATGCAGTAAAGTCCTTAAATAATGCAGCAGAGTCCTTAAATAATGCAACAACGTCCTTAAATAATGCAGCAGAGTCCTTAAATACTGAAGCAGAGTCCTTAAATATTGCAGCAAAGTCCTTAAATAATGCATTAGAGTCCTTAAATAATGCAACAAAGTCCTTAAATAATGCAGCAGAGTCCTTAAATAATGCAGCAAAGTCCTTAAATAATGCAGCAGAGTCCTTAAATAATGCAGCAGAGTCCTTAAATACTGCAGCAGAGTCCTTAAATACTGAAGCAGAGTCCTTTAATATAGCAGCAAATTCCTTAAATAATGCAGCAGAGTCCTTAAAAAATCCAACAAAGTCATTAAATAATGCAGCAGAGTCCTCTAATAATGCAGCAGAGTCCTCAAATGCTTCAGCAAAGTCATTAAATAATGCAGCATAGTCCTTAAATAATGCAAAGTCCTTAAATAAAGCAGCACAGTTCTTAAATAATGCAACAACGTCGGTAAATAATGCAGCAGAGTCCTTAAATAATGCAGCAAAGTCCTTAACTAATGCAGCAGAGTCCTTAAATAATGCACCAAAGTCCTTAAATAATGCAACAGAGTCCTTAAATACCGCAGCAAAGTGCTTAAATAATGCAGCAGAGTCCTTAAATAATGCAACAAAGTCCTTAAATAATGCAGCAGAGTCCTTAAATACTGAAGCAGAGTCCTTAAATATTGCAGCAAAGTCCTCTAATAATGCAGCAGAGTCCTTAAATAATGCAACAAAGTCCTTAAATAATGCAGCAGAGTCCTTAAATAATGCAACAAAGTCCTTAAATAATGCAGCAGAGTCCTTAAATACTGAAGCAGAGTCCTTAAATATTGCAGCAAAGTCCTTAAATAATGCAGCAAAGTCCTTAAATAATGCAGCAGAGTCCTTAAATAATGCAACAAAGTCCTTAAATAATGCAGCAGAGTCCTTAAATACTGAAGCAGAGTCCTTAAATATTGCTGCAAAGTCCTTAAATAATGCAGCAGAGTCCTTAAATAATGCAACAAAGTCCTTAAATAATGCAGCAGAGTCCTTAAATACTGAAGCAGAGTCCTTAAATAATGCAACAAAGTCCTTAAATAATGCAGCAGAGTCCTTAAATACTGAAGCAGAGTCCTTAAATATTGCAGCAAAGTCCTTAAATAATGCAGCAGAGTCCTTAAATAATGCAGCAAAGTCCTTATTTAATGCAGCAGAGTCCTTAAATAATGCAACAAAGTCCTTAAATAATGCAGCAGAGTCCTTAAATACTGAAGCAGAGTCCTTAAATATTGCAGCAAAGTCCTTCAATAATGCAGCAGAGTCCTTAGATAATGCAACAAAGTCCTTAAATAATGCAGCAGATTCCTTAAATAATGCAGCAAAGTCCTTAAATAATGCAGCAGAGTCCTTAAATAATGCAGCAGAGTCCTTAAATACCGCAGCAGAGTCCTTAAATACTGAAGCAGAGTCCTTTAATATAGCAGCAAATTCCTTAAATAATGCAGCAGAGTCCATAAAAAAATCCAACAAAGTCATTAAATAATGCAGCAAGTCCTTAAATAATGCAGCAGAGTCCTCTAATAATGCAGCAGAGTCCTCAAATGCTTCAGCAAAGTCATTAAATAATGCAGCATAGTCCTTAAATAATGCAGCAAAGTCCTTAAATAATGCAGCACAGTTCTTAAGTAATGCAACAACGTCGTTAAATAATGCAGCAGAGTCCTTAAATAATGCAGCAAAGTCCTTAACTAATGCAGCAGAGTCCTTAAATAATGCAAGAAAGTCCTTAAATAATGCAGCAGAGTCCTTAAATAATGCAGTAACGTCCTTAAATAATGCAGCAGAGTCCTTAAATAATGCAACAACGTCCTTAAATAATGCAGCAGAGTCCTTAAATACTGAAGCAGAGTCCTTAAATATTGCAGCAAAGTCCTTAAATAATGCATTAGAGTCCTTAAATAATGCAACAAAGTCCTTAAATAATGCAGCAGAGTCCTTAAATAATGCAGCAAAGTCCTTAAATAATGCAGCAGAGTCCTTAAATAATGCAGCAGAGTCCTTAAATAATGCAGCAGAGTCCTTAAATACTGCAGCAGAGTCCTTTAATATAGCAGCAAATTCCTTAAATAATGCAGCAGAGTCCTTAAAAAATCCAACAAAGTCATTAAATAATGCAGCAGAGTCCTCTAATAATGCAGCAGAGTCCTCAAATGCTTCAGCAAAGTCATTAAATAATGCAGCATAGTCCTTAAATAATGCAAAGTCCTTAAATAAAGCAGCACAGTTCTTAAATAATGCAACAACGTCGGTAAATAATGCAGCAGAGTCCTTAAATAATGCAGCAAAGTCCTTAACTAATGCAGCAGAGTCCTTAAATAATGCAACAAAGTCCTTAAATAATGCAACAGAGTCCTTAAATACCGCAGCAAAGTGCTTAAATAATGCAGCAGAGTCCTTAAATAATGCAACAAAGTCCTTAAATAATGCAGCAGAGTCCTTAAATACTGAAGCAGAGTCCTTAAATATTGCAGCAAAGTCCTCTAATAATGCAGCAGAGTCCTTAAATAATGCAACAAAGTCCTTAAATAATGCAGCAGAGTCCTTAAATAATGCAACAAAGTCCTTAAATAATGCAGCAGAGTCCTTAAATACTGAAGCAGAGTCCTTAAATATTGCAGCAAAGTCCTTAAATAATGCAGCAAAGTCCTTAAATAATGCAGCAGAGTCCTTAAATAATGCAACAAAGTCCTTAAATAATGCAGCAGAGTCCTTAAATACTGAAGCAGAGTCCTTAAATATTGCTGCAAAGTCCTTAAATAATGCAGCAGAGTCATTAAATAATGCAACAAAGTCCTTAAATAATGCAGCAGAGTCCTTAAATAATGCAACAAAGTCCTTAAATAATGCAGCAGAGTACTTAAATAATGCAACAAAGTCCTTAAATAATGCAGCAAAGTCCTTAAATAATGCAGCAGAGTCCTTAAATAATGCAACAAAGTCCTTAAATAATGCAGCAGAGTCCTTAAATAATGCAACAGAGTCCTTAAATACCGCAGCAAAGTGCTTAAATAATGCAGCAGAGTCCTCAAATGCTTCAGCAGAGTCCTTAAATAATGCAGCAGAGTCCTTAAATAATGCAGCAAAGTCCTTAAATAATGCAGCAGAGTCCTTAAATAATGCAACAAAGTCCTTAAATAATGCAGCAGAGTCCTTAAATACTGAAGCAGAGTCCTTAAATATTGCAGCAAAGTCCTTAAATAATGCAGCAGAGTCCTTAAATAATGCAGCAAAGTCCTTATCTAATGCAGCAGAGTCCTTAAATAATGCAACAAAGTCCTTAAATAATGCAGCAGAGTCCTTAAATACTGAAGCAGAGTCCTTTAATATAGCAGCAAATTCTTTAAATAATGCAGCAGAGTCCTTAAAAAAATCCAACAAAGTCATTAAATAATGCAGCAGAGTCCTCTAATAATGCAGCAGAGTCCTCAAATGCTTCAGCAAAGTCATTAAATAATGCAGCATAGTCCTTAAATAATGCAGCAAAGTCCTTAAATAATGCAGCACAGTTCTTAAATAATGCAACAACGTCGTTAAATAATGCAGCAGAGTCCTTAAATAATGCAGCAAAGTCCTTAACTAATGCAGCAGAGTCCTCAAATGCTTCAGCAGAGTCCTTAAATAATGCAGCAGAGTCCTTAAATAATGCAGCAAAGTCCTTAAATAATGCAGCAGAGTCCTTAAATAATGCAACAAAGTCCTTAAATAATGCAGCAGAGTCCTTAAATACTGAAGCAGAGTCCTTAAATATTGCAGCAAAGTCCTTAAATAATGCAGCAGAGTCCATAAATAATGCAGCAAAGTCCTTAAATAATGCAGCAGAGTCCTTAAATAATGCAACAAAGTCCTTAAATAATGCAGCAGAGTCCTTAAATATAGAAGCAGAGTCCTTAAATATTGCATCAAAGTCCTTCAATAATGCAGCAGAGTCCTTAGATAATGCAACAAAGTCCTTAAATAATGCAGCAGATTCCTTAAATAATGCAGCAAAGTCCTTAAATAATGCAGCAGAGTCCTTAAATAATGCAGCAGAGTCCTTAAATACCGCAGCAGAGTCCATAAATACTGAAGCAGAGTCCTTTAATATAGCAGCAAATTCCTTAAATAATGCAGCAGAGTCCTTAAAAAATCCAACAAAGTCATTAAATAATGCAGCAAGTCCTTAAATAATGCAGCAGAGTCCTCTAATAATGCAGCAGAGACCTCAAATGCTTCAGCAAAGTCATTAAATAATGCAGCATAGTCCTTAAATAATGGAGCAAAGTCCTTAAATAATGCAGCACAGTTCTTAAATAATGCAACAACGTCGTTAAATAATGCAGCAGAGTCCTTAAATAATGCAGCAAAGTCCTTAACTAATGCAGCAGAGTCCTTAAATAATGCAACAAAGTCCTTAAATAATGCAGCAGAGTCCTTAAATAATGCAGTAAAGTCCTTAAATAATGCAGCAGAGTCCTTAAATAATGCAACAACGTCCTTAAATAATGCAGCAGAGTCCTTAAATACTGAAGCAGAGTCCTTAAATATTGCAGCAAAGTCCTTAAATAATGCAGCAGAGTCCTTAAATAATGCAACAAATTCCTTAAATAATGCAGCAAAGTCCTTAAATAATGCAGCAGAGTCCTTAAATAATGCAGCAGAGTCCTTAAATACCGCAGCAGAGTCCTTAAATACTGAAGCAGAGTCCTTTAATATAGCAGCAAATTCCTTAAATAATGCAGCAGAGTCCTTAAAAAATCCAACAAAGTCATTAAATAATGCAGCAGAGTCCTCTAATAATGCAGCAGAGTCCTCAAATGCTTCAGCAAAGTCATTAAATAATGCAGCAGAGTCCTCAAATGCTTAAGCAGAGTCCTTAAATACTGAAGCAGAGTCCTTAAACATTGCAGCAAAGTCCTTAAATAATGCAGCAGAGTCCTTAAATAATGCAGCAAAGTCCTTCAATAATGCAGCAGAGTCCTTAGATAATGCAACAAAGTCCTTAAATAATGCAGCAGATTCCTTAAATAATGCAGCAAAGTCCTTAAATAATGCAGCAGAGTCCTAAAATAATGCAGCAGGGTCCTTAAATACCGCAGCAGAGTCCTTAAATACTGAAGCAGAGTCCTTTAATATAGCAGCAAATTCCTTAAATAATGCAGCAGAGTCCTTAAGAAATCCAACAAAGTCATTAAATAATGCAGCAAGTCCTTAAATAATGCAGCAGAGTCCTCTAATAATGCAGCAGAGTCCTCAAATGCTTCAGCAAAGTCATTAAATAATGCAGCATAATCCTTAAATAATGCAGCAAAGTCCTTAAATAATGCAGCACAGTTCTTAAATAATGCAACAACGTCGTTAAATAATGCAGCAGAGTCCTTAAATAATGCAGCAAACTCCTTAACTAATGCAGCAGAGTCCTTAAATAATGCAACAAAGTCCTTAAATAATGCAACAGAGTCCTTAAATACCGCCGCAAAGTGCTTAAATAATGCAGCAGAGTCCTCAAATGCTTCAGCAGAGTCCTTAAATAATGCAGCAGTGTCCTTAAATAATGCAGCAAAGTCCTTAAATAATGCAGCAGAGTCCTTAAATAATGCAACAAAGTCCTTAAATAATGCAGCAGAGTCCTTAAATACTGAAGCAGAGTCCTTAAATATTGCTGCAAAGTCCTTAAATAATGCAGCAGTCATTAAATAATGCAACAATGTCCTTAAATAATGCAGCAGAGTCCTTAAAAAATCCAACAAAGTCATTAAATAATGCAGCAAGTCCTTAAATAATGCAGAACAGTTCTTAAATAATGCAACAACGTCGTTAAATAATGCAGCAGAGTCCTTAAATAATGCAGCAAAGTCCTTAACTAATGCAGCAGAGTCCTTAAATAATGCAACAAAGTCCTTAAATAATGCAACAGAGTCCTTAAATACCGCAGCAAAGGGCTTAAATAATGCAGCAGAGTCCTCAAATGCTTCAGCAGAGTCCTTAAATAATGTAGCATTGTCCTTAAATAATGCAGCAAAGTCCTTAAATAATGCAGCAGAGTCCTTAAATAATGCAACAAAGTCCTTAAATAATGCAGCAGAGTCCTTAAATACTGAAGCAGAGTCCTTAAATATTGCTGCAAAGTCCTTAAATAATGCAGCAGAGTCATTAAATAATGCAACAAAGTCCTTAAATAATGCAGCAGAGTCCTTAAATAATGCAACAAAGTCCTTAAATAATGCAGCAGAGTACTTAAATAATGCAACAAAGTCCTTAAATAATGCAGCAAAGTCCTTAAATAATGCAGCAGAGTCCTTAAATAATGCAACAAAGTCCTTAAATAATGCAGCAGAGTCCTTAAATAATGCAACAGAGTCCTTAAATACCGCAGCAAAGTGCTTAAATAATGCAGCAGAGTCCTCAAATGCTTCAGCAGAGTCCTTAAATAATGCAGCAGAGTCCTTAAATAATGCAGCAAAGTCCTTAAATAATGCAGCAGAGTCCTTAAATAATGCAACAAAGTCCTTAAATAATGCAGCAGAGTCCTTAAATACTGAAGCAGAGTCCTTAAATATTGCAGCAAAGTCCTTAAATAATGCAGCAGAGTCCTTAAATAATGCAGCAAAGTCCTTATCTAATGCAGCAGAGTCCTTAAATAATGCAACAAAGTCCTTAAATAATGCAGCAGAGTCCTTAAATACTGAAGCAGAGTCCTTAAATATTGCAGCAAAGTCCTTCAATAATGCAGCAGAGTCCTTAGATAATGCAACAAAGTCCTTAAATAATGCAGCAGATTCCTTAAATAATGCAGCAAAGTCCTTAAATAATGCAGCAGAGTCCTTAAATAATGCAGCAGAGTCCTTAAATACCGCAGCAGAGTCCTTAAATACTGAAGCAGAGTCCTTTAATATAGCAGCAAATTCCTTAAATAATGCAGCAGAGTCCATAAAAAAATCCAACAAAGTCATTAAATAATGCAGCAAGTCCTTAAATAATGCAGCAGAGTCCTCTAATAATGCAGCAGAGTCCTCAAATGCTTCAGCAAATTCATTAAATAATGCAGCATATTCCTTAAATAATGCAGAAAAGTCCTTAAATAATGCAGAACAGTTCTTAAATAATGCAACAACGTCGTTAAATAATGCAGCAGAGTCCTTAAATAATGCAGCAAAGTCCTTAACTAATGCAGCAGAGTCCTTAAATAATGCAACAAAGTCCTTAAATAATGCAACAGAGTCCTTAAATACCGCAGCAAAGGGCTTAAATAATGCAGCAGAGTCCTCAAATGCTTCAGCAGAGTCCTTAAATAATGCAGCATTGTCCTTAAATAATGCAGCAAAGTCCTTAAATAATGCAGCAGAGTCCTTAAATAATGCAACAAAGTCCTTAAATAATGCAGCAGAGTACTTAAATAATGCAACAAAGTCCTTAAATAATGCAGCAAAGTCCTTAAATAATGCAGCAGAGTCCTTAAATACTGAAGCAGAGTCCTTAAATATTGCAGCAAAGTCCTTAAATAATGCAGCAGAGTCCTTAAATAATGCAACAAAATCCTTAAATAATGCAGCAGAGTCCTTAAATAATGCAACAGAGTCCTTAAATACCGCAGCAAAGTGCTTAAATAATGCAGCAGAGTCCTCAAATGCTTCAGCAGAGTCCTTAAATAATGCAGCAGAGTCCTTAAATAATGCAGCAAAGTCCTTAAATAATGCAGCAGAGTCCTTAAATAATGCAACAAAGTCCTTAAATAATGCAGCAGAGTCCTTAAATACTGAAGCAGAGTCCTTAAATATTGCAGCAAAGTCCTTAAATAATGCAGCAGAGTCCTTAGATAATGCAACAAAGTCCTTAAATAATGCAGCAGATTCCTTAAATAATGCAGCAAAGTCCTTAAATAATGCAGCAGAGTCCTTAAATAATGCAGCAGAGTCCTTAAATACCGCAGCAGAGTCCTTAAATACTGAAGCAGAGTCCTTTAATATAGCAGCAAATTCCTTAAATAATGCAGCAGAGTCCATAAAAAAATCCAACAAAGTCATTAAATAATGCAGCAAGTCCTTAAATAATGCAGCAGAGTCCTCTAATAATGCAGCAGAGTCCTCAAATGCTTCAGCAAAGTCATTAAATAATGCAGCATAGTCCTTAAATAATGCAGCAAAGTCCTTAAATAATGCAGCACAGTTCTTAAGTAATGCAACAACGTCGTTAAATAATGCAGCAGAGTCCTTAAATAATGCAGCAAAGTCCTTAACTAATGCAGCAGAGTCCTTAAATAATGCAAGAAAGTCCTTAAATAATGCAGCAGAGTCCTTAAATAATGCAGTAAAGTCCTTAAATAATGCAGCAGAGTCCTTAAATAATGCAACAACGTCCTTAAATAATGCAGCAGAGTCCTTAAATACTGAAGCAGAGTCCTTAAATATTGCAGCAAAGTCCTTAAATAATGCATTAGAGTCCTTAAATAATGCAACAAAGTCCTTAAATAATGCAGCAGAGTCCTTAAATAATGCAGCAAAGTCCTTAAATAATGCAGCAGAGTCCTTAAATAATGCAGCAGAGTCCTTAAATACTGCAGCAGAGTCCTTAAATACTGAAGCAGAGTCCTTTAATATAGCAGCAAATTCCTTAAATAATGCAGCAGAGTCCTTAAATAATGCAACAACGTCCTTAAATAATGCAGCAGAGTCCTTAAATACTGAAGCAGAGTCCTTAAATATTGCAGCAAAGTCCTTAAATAATGCATTAGAGTCCTTAAATAATGCAACAAAGTCCTTAAATAATGCAGCAGAGTCCTTAAATAATGCAGCAAAGTCCTTAAATAATGCAGCAGAGTCCTTAAATAATGCAGCAGAGTCCTTAAATACTGCAGCAGAGTCCTTAAATACTGAAGCAGAGTCCTTTAATATAGCAGCAAATTCCTTAAATAATGCAGCAGAGTCCTTAAAAAATCCAACAAAGTCATTAAATAATGCAGCAGAGTCCTCTAATAATGCAGCAGAGTCCTCAAATGCTTCAGCAAAGTCATTAAATAATGCAGCATAGTCCTTAAATAATGCAAAGTCCTTAAATAAAGCAGCACAGTTCTTAAATAATGCAACAACGTCGGTAAATAATGCAGCAGAGTCCTTAAATAATGCAGCAAAGTCCTTAACTAATGCAGCAGAGTCCTTAAATAATGCAACAAAGTCCTTAAATAATGCAACAGAGTCCTTAAATACCGCAGCAAAGTGCTTAAATAATGCAGCAGAGTCCTTAAATAATGCAACAAAGTCCTTAAATAATGCAGCAGAGTCCTTAAATACTGAAGCAGAGTCCTTAAATATTGCAGCAAAGTCCTCTAATAATGCAGCAGAGTCCTTAAATAATGCAACAAAGTCCTTAAAAAATGCAGCAGAGTCCTTAAATAATGCAACAAAGTCCTTAAATAATGCAGCAGAGTCCTTAAATACTGAAGCAGAGTCCTTAAATATTGCAGCAAAGTCCTTAAATAATGCAGCAAAGTCCTTAAATAATGCAGCAGAGTCCTTAAATAATGCAACAAAGTCCTTAAATAATGCAGCAGAGTCCTTAAATACTGAAGCAGAGTCCTTAAATATTGCTGCAAAGTCCTTAAATAATGCAGCAGAGTCATTAAATAATGCAACAAAGTCCTTAAATAATGCAGCAGAGTCCTTAAATAATGCAACAAAGTCCTTAAATAATGCAGCAGAGTACTTAAATAATGCAACAAAGTCCTTAAATAATGCAGCAAAGTCCTTAAATAATGCAGCAGAGTCCTTAAATAATGCAACAAAGTCCTTAAATAATGCAGCAGAGTCCTTAAATAATGCAACAGAGTCCTTAAATACCGCAGCAAAGTGCTTAAATAATGCAGCAGAGTCCTCAAATGCTTCAGCAGAGTCCTTAAATAATGCAGCAGAGTCCTTAAATAATGCAGCAAAGTCCTTAAATAATGCAGCAGAGTCCTTAAATAATGCAACAAAGTCCTTAAATAATGCAGCAGAGTCCTTAAATACTGAAGCAGAGTCCTTAAATATTGCAGCAAAGTCCTTAAATAATGCAGCAGAGTCCTTAAATAATGCAGCAAAGTCCTTATCTAATGCAGCAGAGTCCTTAAATAATGCAACAAAGTCCTTAAATAATGCAGCAGAGTCCTTAAATACTGAAGCAGAGTCCTTTAATATAGCAGCAAATTCTTTAAATAATGCAGCAGAGTCCTTAAAAAAATCCAACAAAGTCATTAAATAATGCAGCAGAGTCCTCTAATAATGCAGCAGAGTCCTCAAATGCTTCAGCAAAGTCATTAAATAATGCAGCATAGTCCTTAAATAATGCAGCAAAGTCCTTAAATAATGCAGCACAGTTCTTAAATAATGCAACAACGTCGTTAAATAATGCAGCAGAGTCCTTAAATAATGCAGCAAAGTCCTTAACTAATGCAGCAGAGTCCTCAAATGCTTCAGCAGAGTCCTTAAATAATGCAGCAGAGTCCTTAAATAATGCAGCAAAGTCCTTAAATAATGCAGCAGAGTCCTTAAATAATGCAACAAAGTCCTTAAATAATGCAGCAGAGTCCTTAAATACTGAAGCAGAGTCCTTAAATATTGCAGCAAAGTCCTTAAATAATGCAGCAGAGTCCATAAATAATGCAGCAAAGTCCTTAAATAATGCAGCAGAGTCCTTAAATAATGCAACAAAGTCCTTAAATAATGCAGCAGAGTCCTTAAATATAGAAGCAGAGTCCTTAAATATTGCATCAAAGTCCTTCAATAATGCAGCAGAGTCCTTAACTAATGCAGCAGAGTCCTTAAATAATGCAACAAAGTCCTTAAATAATGCAGCAGAGTCCTTAAATAATGCAGTAAAGTCCTTAAATAATGCAGCAGAGTCCTTAAATAATGCAACAACGTCCTTAAATAATGCAGCAGAGTCCTTAAATACTGAAGCAGAGTCCTTAAATATTGCAGCAAAGTCCTTAAATAATGCAGCAGAGTCCTTAAATAATGCAACAAATTCCTTAAATAATGCAGCAAAGTCCTTAAATAATGCAGCAGAGTCCTTAAATAATGCAGCAGAGTCCTTAAATACCGCAGCAGAGTCCTTAAATACTGAAGCAGAGTCCTTTAATATAGCAGCAAATTCCTTAAATAATGCAGCAGAGTCCTTAAAAAATCCAACAAAGTCATTAAATAATGCAGCAGAGTCCTCTAATAATGCAGCAGAGTCCTCAAATGCTTCAGCAAAGTCATTAAATAATGCAGCAGAGTCCTCAAATGCTTAAGCAGAGTCCTTAAATACTGAAGCAGAGTCCTTAAACATTGCAGCAAAGTCCTTAAATAATGCAGCAGAGTCCTTAAATAATGCAGCAAAGTCCTTCAATAATGCAGCAGAGTCCTTAGATAATGCAACAAAGTCCTTAAATAATGCAGCAGATTCCTTAAATAATGCAGCAAAGTCCTTAAATAATGCAGCAGAGTCCTAAAATAATGCAGCAGGGTCCTTAAATACCGCAGCAGAGTCCTTAAATACTGAAGCAGAGTCCTTTAATATAGCAGCAAATTCCTTAAATAATGCAGCAGAGTCCTTAAGAAATCCAACAAAGTCATTAAATAATGCAGCAAGTCCTTAAATAATGCAGCAGAGTCCTCTAATAATGCAGCAGAGTCCTCAAATGCTTCAGCAAAGTCATTAAATAATGCAGCATAATCCTTAAATAATGCAGCAAAGTCCTTAAATAATGCAGCACAGTTCTTAAATAATGCAACAACGTCGTTAAATAATGCAGCAGAGTCCTTAAATAATGCAGCAAACTCCTTAACTAATGCAGCAGAGTCCTTAAATAATGCAACAAAGTCCTTAAATAATGCAACAGAGTCCTTAAATACCGCCGCAAAGTGCTTAAATAATGCAGCAGAGTCCTCAAATGCTTCAGCAGAGTCCTTAAATAATGCAGCAGTGTCCTTAAATAATGCAGCAAAGTCCTTAAATAATGCAGCAGAGTCCTTAAATAATGCAACAAAGTCCTTAAATAATGCAGCAGAGTCCTTAAATACTGAAGCAGAGTCCTTAAATATTGCTGCAAAGTCCTTAAATAATGCAGCAGTCATTAAATAATGCAACAATGTCCTTAAATAATGCAGCAGAGTCCTTAAAAAATCCAACAAAGTCATTAAATAATGCAGCAAGTCCTTAAATAATGCAGAACAGTTCTTAAATAATGCAACAACGTCGTTAAATAATGCAGCAGAGTCCTTAAATAATGCAGCAAAGTCCTTAACTAATGCAGCAGAGTCCTTAAATAATGCAACACAGTCCTTAAATAATGCAACAGAGTCCTTAAATACCGCAGCAAAGGGCTTAAATAATGCAGCAGAGTCCTCAAATGCTTCAGCAGAGTCCTTAAATAATGTAGCATTGTCCTTAAATAATGCAGCAAAGTCCTTAAATAATGCAGCAGAGTCCTTAAATAATGCAACAAAGTCCTTAAATAATGCAGCAGAGTCCTTAAATACTGAAGCAGAGTCCTTAAATATTGCTGCAAAGTCCTTAAATAATGCAGCAGAGTCATTAAATAATGCAACAAAGTCCTTAAATAATGCAGCAGAGTCCTTAAATAATGCAACAAAGTCCTTAAATAATGCAGCAGAGTACTTAAATAATGCAACAAAGTCCTTAAATAATGCAGCAAAGTCCTTAAATAATGCAGCAGAGTCCTTAAATAATGCAACAAAGTCCTTAAATAATGCAGCAGAGTCCTTAAATAATGCAACAGAGTCCTTAAATACCGCAGCAAAGTGCTTAAATAATGCAGCAGAGTCCTCAAATGCTTCAGCAGAGTCCTTAAATAATGCAGCAGAGTCCTTAAATAATGCAGCAAAGTCCTTAAATAATGCAGCAGAGTCCTTAAATAATGCAACAAAGTCCTTAAATAATGCAGCAGAGTCCTTAAATAGTGAAGCAGAGTCCTTAAATATTGCAGCAAAGTCCTTAAATAATGCAGCAGAGTCCTTAAATAATGCAGCAAAGTCCTTATCTAATGCAGCAGAGTCCTTAAATAATGCAACAAAGTCCTTAAATAATGCAGCAGAGTCCTTAAATACTGAAGCAGAGTCCTTAAATATTGCAGCAAAGTCCTTCAATAATGCAGCAGAGTCCTTAGATAATGCAACAAAGTCCTTAAATAATGCAGCAGATTCCTTAAATAATGCAGCAAAGTCCTTAAATAATGCAGCAGAGTCCTTAAATAATGCAGCAGGGTCCTTAAATACCGCAGCAGAGTCCTTAAATACTGAAGCAGAGTCCTTTAATATAGCAGCAAATTCCTTAAATAATGCAGCAGAGTCCATAAAAAAATCCAACAAAGTCATTAAATAATGCAGCAAGTCCTTAAATAATGCAGCAGAGTCCTCTAATAATGCAGCAGAGTCCTCAAATGCTTCAGCAAATTCATTAAATAATGCAGCATATTCCTTAAATAATGCAGAAAAGTCCTTAAATAATGCAGAACAGTTCTTAAATAATGCAACAACGTCGTTAAATAATGCAGCAGAGTCCTTAAATAATGCAGCAAAGTCCTTAACTAATGCAGCAGAGTCCTTAAATAATGCAACAAAGTCCTTAAATAATGCAACAGAGTCCTTAAATACCGCAGCAAAGGGCTTAAATAATGCAGCAGAGTCCTCAAATGCTTCAGCAGAGTCCTTAAATAATGCAGCATTGTCCTTAAATAATGCAGCAAAGTCCTTAAATAATGCAGCAGAGTCCTTAAATAATGCAACAAAGTCCTTAAATAATGCAGCAGAGTACTTAAATAATGCAACAAAGTCCTTAAATAATGCAGCAAAGTCCTTAAATAATGCAGCAGAGTCCTTAAATACTGAAGCAGAGTCCTTAAATATTGCAGCAAAGTCCTTAAATAATGCAGCAGAGTCCTTAAATAATGCAACAAAGTCCTTAAATAATGCAGCAGAGTCCTTAAATAATGCAACAGAGTCCTTAAATACCGCAGCAAAGTGCTTAAATAATGCAGCAGAGTCCTCAAATGCTTCAGCAGAGTCCTTAAATAATGCAGCAGAGTCCTTAAATAATGCAGCAAAGTCCTTAAATAATGCAGCAGAGTCCTTAAATAATGCAACAAAGTCCTTAAATAATGCAGCAGAGTCCTTAAATACTGAAGCAGAGTCCTTAAATATTGCAGCAAAGTCCTTAAATAATGCAGCAGAGTCCTTAGATAATGCAACAAAGTCCTTAAATAATGCAGCAGATTCCTTAAATAATGCAGCAAAGTCCTTAAATAATGCAGCAGAGTCCTTAAATAATGCAGCAGAGTCCTTAAATACCGCAGCAGAGTCCTTAAATACTGAAGCAGAGTCCTTTAATATAGCAGCAAATTCCTTAAATAATGCAGCAGAGTCCATAAAAAAATCCAACAAAGTCATTAAATAATGCAGCAAGTCCTTAAATAATGCAGCAGAGTCCTCTAATAATGCAGCAGAGTCCTCAAATGCTTCAGCAAAGTCATTAAATAATGCAGCATAGTCCTTAAATAATGCAGCAAAGTCCTTAAATAATGCAGCACAGTTCTTAAGTAATGCAACAACGTCGTTAAATAATGCAGCAGAGTCCTTAAATAATGCAGCAAAGTCCTTAACTAATGCAGCAGAGTCCTTAAATAATGCAAGAAAGTCCTTAAATAATGCAGCAGAGTCCTTAAATAATGCAGTAAAGTCCTTAAATAATGCAGCAGAGTCCTTAAATAATGCAACAACGTCCTTAAATAATGCAGCAGAGTCCTTAAATACTGAAGCAGAGTCCTTAAATATTGCAGCAAAGTCCTTAAATAATGCATTAGAGTCCTTAAATAATGCAACAAAGTCCTTAAATAATGCAGCAGAGTCCTTAAATAATGCAGCAAAGTCCTTAAATAATGCAGCAGAGTCCTTAAATAATGCAGCAGAGTCCTTAAATACTGCAGCAGAGTCCTTAAATACTGAAGCAGAGTCCTTTAATATAGCAGCAAATTCCTTAAATAATGCAGCAGAGTCCTTAAAAAATCCAACAAAGTCATTAAATAATGCAGCAGAGTCCTCTAATAATGCAGCAGAGTCCTCAAATGCTTCAGCAAAGTCATTAAATAATGCAGCATAGTCCTTAAATAATGCAAAGTCCTTAAATAAAGCAGCACAGTTCTTAAATAATGCAACAACGTCGGTAAATAATGCAGCAGAGTCCTTAAATAATGCAGCAAAGTCCTTAACTAATGCAGCAGAGTCCTTAAATAATGCAACAAAGTCCTTAAATAATGCAACAGAGTCCTTAAATACCGCAGCAAAGTGCTTAAATAATGCAGCAGAGTCCTTAAATAATGCAACAAAGTCCTTAAATAATGCAGCAGAGTCCTTAAATACTGAAGCAGAGTCCTTAAATATTGCAGCAAAGTCCTCTAATAATGCAGCAGAGTCCTTAAATAATGCAACAAAGTCCTTAAATAATGCAGCAGAGTCCTTAAATAATGCAACAAAGTCCTTAAATAATGCAGCAGAGTCCTTAAATACTGAAGCAGAGTCCTTAAATATTGCAGCAAAGTCCTTAAATAATGCAGCAAAGTCCTTAAATAATGCAGCAGAGTCCTTAAATAATGCAACAAAGTCCTTAAATAATGCAGCAGAGTCCTTAAATACTGAAGCAGAGTCCTTAAATATTGCTGCAAAGTCCTTAAATAATGCAGCAGAGTCATTAAATAATGCAACAAAGTCCTTAAATAATGCAGCAGAGTCCTTAAATAATGCAACAAAGTCCTTAAATAATGCAGCAGAGTACTTAAATAATGCAACAAAGTCCTTAAATAATGCAGCAAAGTCCTTAAATAATGCAGCAGAGTCCTTAAATAATGCAACAAAGTCCTTAAATAATGCAGCAGAGTCCTTAAATAATGCAACAGAGTCCTTAAATACCGCAGCAAAGTGCTTAAATAATGCAGCAGAGTCCTCAAATGCTTCAGCAGAGTCCTTAAATAATGCAGCAGAGTCCTTAAATAATGCAGCAAAGTCCTTAAATAATGCAGCAGAGTCCTTAAATAATGCAACAAAGTCCTTAAATAATGCAGCAGAGTCCTTAAATACTGAAGCAGAGTCCTTAAATATTGCAGCAAAGTCCTTAAATAATGCAGCAGAGTCCTTAAATAATGCAGCAAAGTCCTTATCTAATGCAGCAGAGTCCTTAAATAATGCAACAAAGTCCTTAAATAATGCAGCAGAGTCCTTAAATACTGAAGCAGAGTCCTTTAATATAGCAGCAAATTCTTTAAATAATGCAGCAGAGTCCTTAAAAAAATCCAACAAAGTCATTAAATAATGCAGCAGAGTCCTCTAATAATGCAGCAGAGTCCTCAAATGCTTCAGCAAAGTCATTAAATAATGCAGCATAGTCCTTAAATAATGCAGCAAAGTCCTTAAATAATGCAGCACAGTTCTTAAATAATGCAACAACGTCGTTAAATAATGCAGCAGAGTCCTTAAATAATGCAGCAAAGTCCTTAACTAATGCAGCAGAGTCCTTAAATAATGCAACAAAGTCCTTAAATAATGCAACAGAGTCCTTAAATACCGCAGCAAAGTGATTAAATAATGCAGCAGAGTCCTCAAATGCTTCAGCAGAGTCCTTAAATAATGCAGCAGAGTCCTTAAATAATGCAGCAAAGTCCTTAAATAATGCAGCAGAGTCCTTAAATAATGCAACAAAGTCCTTTAATAATGCAGCAGAGTCCTTAAATACTGAAGCAGAGTCCTTAAATATTGCAGCAAAGTCCTTAAATAATGCAGCAGAGTCCATAAATAATGCAGCAAAGTCCTTAAATAATGCAGCAGAGTCCTTAAATAATGCAACAAAGTCCTTAAATAATGCAGCAGAGTCCTTAAATATAGAAGCAGAGTCCTTAAATATTGCATCAAAGTCCTTCAATAATGCAGCAGAGTCCTTAGATAATGCAACAAAGTCCTTAAATAATGCAGCAGATTCCTTAAATAATGCAGCAAAGTCCTTAAATAATGCAGCAGAGTCCTTAAATAATGCAGCAGAGTCCTTAAATACCGCAGCAGAGTCCATAAATACTGAAGCAGAGTCCTTTAATATAGCAGCAAATTCCTTAAATAATGCAGCAGAGTCCTTAAAAAATCCAACAAAGTCATTAAATAATGCAGCAAGTCCTTAAATAATGCAGCAGAGTCCTCTAATAATGCAGCAGAGACCTCAAATGCTTCAGCAAAGTCATTAAATAATGCAGCATAGTCCTTAAATAATGGAGCAAAGTCCTTAAATAATGCAGCACAGTTCTTAAATAATGCAACAACGTCGTTAAATAATGCAGCAGAGTCCTTAAATAATGCAGCAAAGTCCTTAACTAATGCAGCAGAGTCCTTAAATAATGCAACAAAGTCCTTAAATAATGCAGCAGAGTCCTTAAATAATGCAGTAAAGTCCTTAAATAATGCAGCAGAGTCCTTAAATAATGCAACAACGTCCTTAAATAATGCAGCAGAGTCCTTAAATACTGAAGCAGAGTCCTTAAATATTGCAGCAAAGTCCTTAAATAATGCAGCAGAGTCCTTAAATAATGCAACAAATTCCTTAAATAATGCAGCAAAGTCCTTAAATAATGCAGCAGAGTCCTTAAATAATGCAGCAGAGTCCTTAAATACCGCAGCAGAGTCCTTAAATACTGAAGCAGAGTCCTTTAATATAGCAGCAAATTCCTTAAATAATGCAGCAGAGTCCTTAAAAAATCCAACAAAGTCATTAAATAATGCAGCAGAGTCCTCTAATAATGCAGCAGAGTCCTCAAATGCTTCAGCAAAGTCATTAAATAATGCAGCAGAGTCCTCAAATGCTTAAGCAGAGTCCTTAAATACTGAAGCAGAGTCCTTAAACATTGCAGCAAAGTCCTTAAATAATGCAGCAGAGTCCTTAAATAATGCAGCAAAGTCCTTCAATAATGCAGCAGAGTCCTTAGATAATGCAACAAAGTCCTTAAATAATGCAGCAGATTCCTTAAATAATGCAGCAAAGTCCTTAAATAATGCAGCAGAGTCCTAAAATAATGCAGCAGGGTCCTTAAATACCGCAGCAGAGTCCTTAAATACTGAAGCAGAGTCCTTTAATATAGCAGCAAATTCCTTAAATAATGCAGCAGAGTCCTTAAGAAATCCAACAAAGTCATTAAATAATGCAGCAAGTCCTTAAATAATGCAGCAGAGTCCTCTAATAATGCAGCAGAGTCCTCAAATGCTTCAGCAAAGTCATTAAATAATGCAGCATAATCCTTAAATAATGCAGCAAAGTCCTTAAATAATGCAGCACAGTTCTTAAATAATGCAACAACGTCGTTAAATAATGCAGCAGAGTCCTTAAATAATGCAGCAAACTCCTTAACTAATGCAGCAGAGTCCTTAAATAATGCAACAAAGTCCTTAAATAATGCAACAGAGTCCTTAAATACCGCCGCAAAGTGCTTAAATAATGCAGCAGAGTCCTCAAATGCTTCAGCAGAGTCCTTAAATAATGCAGCAGTGTCCTTAAATAATGCAGCAAAGTCCTTAAATAATGCAGCAGAGTCCTTAAATAATGCAACAAAGTCCTTAAATAATGCAGCAGAGTCCTTAAATACTGAAGCAGAGTCCTTAAATATTGCTGCAAAGTCCTTAAATAATGCAGCAGTCATTAAATAATGCAACAATGTCCTTAAATAATGCAGCAGAGTCCTTAAAAAATCCAACAAAGTCATTAAATAATGCAGCAAGTCCTTAAATAATGCAGAACAGTTCTTAAATAATGCAACAACGTCGTTAAATAATGCAGCAGAGTCCTTAAATAATGCAGCAAAGTCCTTAACTAATGCAGCAGAGTCCTTAAATAATGCAACAAAGTCCTTAAATAATGCAACAGAGTCCTTAAATACCGCAGCAAAGGGCTTAAATAATGCAGCAGAGTCCTCAAATGCTTCAGCAGAGTCCTTAAATAATGTAGCATTGTCCTTAAATAATGCAGCA
The DNA here is from genome assembly GCF_046119375.1 of Phyllobates terribilis. Taxonomy (NCBI): domain Eukaryota; kingdom Metazoa; phylum Chordata; class Amphibia; order Anura; family Dendrobatidae; genus Phyllobates; species Phyllobates terribilis. The sequence continues at coordinate 2,549,695 of NW_027362840.1, read as the reverse complement.
AAGTCCTTAAATAATGCAGCAGAGTCCTTAAATAATGCAACAAAGTCCTTAAATAATGCAGCAGAGTCCTTAAATACTGAAGCAGAGTCCTTAAATATTGCTGCAAAGTCCTTAAATAATGCAGCAGAGTCATTAAATAATGCAACAAAGTCCTTAAATAATGCAGCAGAGTCCTTAAATAATGCAACAAAGTCCTTAAATAATACAGCAGAGTACTTAAATAATGCAACAAAGTCCTTAAATAATGCAGCAAAGTCCTTAAATAATGCAGCAGAGTCCTTAAATAATGCAACAAAGTCCTTAAATAATGCAGCAGAGTCCTTAAATAATGCAACAGAGTCCTTAAATACCGCAGCAAAGTGCTTAAATAATGCAGCAGAGTCCTCAAATGCTTCAGCAGAGTCCTTAAATAATGCAGCAGAGTCCTTAAATAATGCAGCAAAGTCCTTAAATAATGCAGCAGAGTCCTTAAATAATGCAACAAAGTCCTTAAATAATGCAGCAGAGTCCTTAAATACTGAAGCAGAGTCCTTAAATATTGCAGCAAAGTCCTTAAATAATGCAGCAGAGTCCTTAAATAATGCAGCAAAGTCCTTATCTAATGCAGCAGAGTCCTTAAATAATGCAACAAAGTCCTTAAATAATGCAGCAGAGTCCTTAAATACTGAAGCAGAGTCCTTAAATATTGCAGCAAAGTCCTTCAATAATGCAGCAGAGTCCTTAGATAATGCAACAAAGTCCTTAAATAATGCAGCAGATTCCTTAAATAATGCAGCAAAGTCCTTAAATAATGCAGCAGAGTCCTTAAATAATGCAGCAGAGTCCTTAAATACCGCAGCATAGTCCTTAAATACTGAAGAAGAGTCCTTTAATATAGCAGCAAATTCCTTAAATAATGCAGCAGAGTCCTTAAATACTGAAGCAGAGTCCTTAAATATTGCAGCAAAGTCCTTAAATAATGCAGCAGAGTCCTTAAATAATGCAACAAATTCCTTAAATAATGCAGCAAAGTCCTTAAATAATGCAGCAGAGTCCTTAAATAATGCAGCAGAGTCCTTAAATACCGCAGCAGAGTCCTTAAATACTGAAGCAGAGTCCTTTAATATAGCAGCAAATTCCTTAAATAATGCAGCAGAGTCCTTAAAAAATCCAACAAAGTCATTAAATAATGCAGCAGAGTCCTCTAATAATGCAGCAGAGTCCTCAAATGCTTCAGCAAAGTCATTAAATAATGCAGCAGAGTCCTCAAATGCTTAAGCAGAGTCCTTAAATACTGAAGCAGAGTCCTTAAACATTGCAGCAAAGTCCTTAAATAATGCAGCAGAGTCCTTAAATAATGCAGCAAAGTCCTTCAATAATGCAGCAGAGTCCTTAGATAATGCAACAAAGTCCTTAAATAATGCAGCAGATTCCTTAAATAATGCAGCAAAGTCCTTAAATAATGCAGCAGAGTCCTAAAATAATGCAGCAGGGTCCTTAAATACCGCAGCAGAGTCCTTAAATACTGAAGCAGAGTCCTTTAATATAGCAGCACATTCCTTAAATAATGCAGCAGAGTCCTTAAGAAATCCAACAAAGTCATTAAATAATGCAGCAAGTCCTTAAATAATGCAGCAGAGTCCTCTAATAATGCAGCAGAGTCCTCAAATGCTTCAGCAAAGTCATTAAATAATGCAGCATAATCCTTAAATAATGCAGCAAAGTCCTTAAATAATGCAGCACAGTTCTTAAATAATGCAACAACGTCGTTAAATAATGCAGCAGAGTCCTTAAATAATGCAGCAAACTCCTTAACTAATGCAGCAGAGTCCTTAAATAATGCAACAAAGTCCTTAAATAATGCAACAGAGTCCTTAAATACCGCCGCAAAGTGCTTAAATAATGCAGCAGAGTCCTCAAATGCTTCAGCAGAGTCCTTAAATAATGCAGCAGTGTCCTTAAATAATGCAGCAAAGTCCTTAAATAATGCAGCAGAGTCCTTAAATAATGCAACAAAGTCCTTAAATAATGTAGCAGAGTCCTTAAATACTGAAGCAGAGTCCTTAAATATTGCTGCAAAGTCCTTAAATAATGCAGCAGTCATTAAATAATGCAACAATGTCCTTAAATAATGCTGCAGAGTCCTTAAAAAATCCAACAAAGTCATTAAATAATGCAGCAAGTCCTTAAATAATGCAGAACAGTTCTTAAATAATGCAACAACGTCGTTAAATAATGCAGCAGAGTCCTTAAATAATGCAGCAAAGTCCTTAACTAATGCAGCAGAGTCCTTAAATAATGCAACAAAGTCCTTAAATAATGCAACAGAGTCCTTAAATACCGCAGCAAAGGGCTTAAATAATGCAGCAGAGTCCTCAAATGCTTCAGCAGAGTCCTTAAATAATGTAGCATTGTCCTTAAATAATGCAGCAAAGTCCTTAAATAATGCAGCAGAGTCCTTAAATAATGCAACAAAGTCCTTAAATAATGCAGCAGAGTCCTTAAATACTGAAGCAGAGTCCTTAAATATTGCTGCAAAGTCCTTAAATAATGCAGCAGAGTCATTAAATAATGCAACAAAGTCCTTAAATAATGCAGCAGAGTCCTTAAATAATGCAACAAAGTCCTTAAATAATACAGCAGAGTACTTAAATAATGCAACAAAGTCCTTAAATAATGCAGCAAAGTCCTTAAATAATGCAGCAGAGTCCTTAAATAATGCAACAAAGTCCTTAAATAATGCAGCAGAGTCCTTAAATAATGCAACAGAGTCCTTAAATACCGCAGCAAAGTGCTTAAATAATGCAGCAGAGTCCTCAAATGCTTCAGCAGAGTCCTTAAATAATGCAGCAGAGTCCTTAAATAATGCAGCAAAGTCCTTAAATAATGCAGCAGAGTCCTTAAATAATGCAACAAAGTCCTTAAATAATGCAGCAGAGTCCTTAAATACTGAAGCAGAGTCCTTAAATATTGCAGCAAAGTCCTTAAATAATGCAGCAGAGTCCTTAAATAATGCAGCAAAGTCCTTATCTAATGCAGCAGAGTCCTTAAATAATGCAACAAAGTCCTTAAATAATGCAGCAGAGTCCTTAAATACTGAAGCAGAGTCCTTAAATATTGCAGCAAAGTCCTTCAATAATGCAGCAGAGTCCTTAGATAATGCAACAAAGTCCTTAAATAATGCAGCAGATTCCTTAAATAATGCAGCAAAGTCCTTAAATAATGCAGCAGAGTCCTTAAATAATGCAGCAGAGTCCTTAAATACCGCAGCAGAGTCCTTAAATACTGAAGAAGAGTCCTTTAATATAGCAGCAAATTCCTTAAATAATGCAGCAGAGTCCATAAAAAAATCCAACAAAGTCATTAAATAATGCAGCAAGTCCTTAAATAATGCAGCAGAGTCCTCTAATAATGCAGCAGAGTCCTCAAATGCTTCAGCAAATTCATTAAATAATGCAGCATATTCCTTAAATAATGCAGAAAAGTCCTTAAATAATGCAGAACAGTTCTTAAATAATGCAACAACGTCGTTAAATAATGCAGCAGAGTCCTTAAATAATGCAGCAAAGTCCTTAACTAATGCAGCAGAGTCCTTAAATAATGCAACAAAGTCCTTAAATAATGCAACAGAGTCCTTAAATACCGCAGCAAAGGGCTTAAATAATGCAGCAGAGTCCTCAAATGCTTCAGCAGAGTCCTTAAATAATGCAGCATTGTCCTTAAATAATGCAGCAAAGTCCTTAAATAATGCAGCAGAGTCCTTAAATAATGCAACAAAGTCCTTAAATAATGCAGCAGAGTCCTTAAATACTGAAGCAGAGTCCTTAAATATTGCTGCAAAGTCCTTAAATAATGCAGCAGAGTCATTAAATAATGCAACAAAGTCCTTAAATAATGCAGCAGAGTCCTTAAATAATGCAACAAAGTCCTTAAATAATGCAGCAGAGTACTTAAATAATGCAACAAAGTCCTTAAATAATGCAGCAAAGTCCTTAAATAATGCAGCAGAGTCCTTAAATACTGAAGCAGAGTCCTTAAATATTGCAGCAAAGTCCTTAAATAATGCAGCAGAGTCCTTAAATAATGCAACAAAGTCCTTAAATAATGCAGCAGAGTCCTTAAATAATGCAACAGAGTCCTTAAATACCGCAGCAAAGTGCTTAAATAATGCAGCAGAGTCCTCAAATGCTTCAGCAGAGTCCTTAAATAATGCAGCAGAGTCCTTAAATAATGCAGCAAAGTCCTTAAATAATGCAGCAGAGTTCTTAAATAATGCAACAAAGTCCTTAAATAATGCAGCAGAGTCCTTAAATACTGAAGCAGAGTCCTTAAATATTGCAGCAAAGTCCTTAAATAATGCAGCAGAGTCCTTAAATAATGCAGCAAAGTCCTTATTTAATGCAGCAGAGTCCTTAAATAATGCAACAAAGTCCTTAAATAATGCAGCAGAGTCCTTAAATACTGAAGCAGAGTCCTTAAATATTGCAGCAAAGTCCTTCAATAATGCAGCAGAGTCCTTAGATAATGCAACAAAGTCCTTAAATAATGCAGCAGATTCCTTAAATAATGCAGCAAAGTCCTTAAATAATGCAGCAGAGTCCTTAAATAATGCAGCAGAGTCCTTAAATACCGCAGCAGAGTCCTTAAATACTGAAGCAGAGTCCTTTAATATAGCAGCAAATTCCTTAAATAATGCAGCAGAGTCCATAAAAAAATCCAACAAAGTCATTAAATAATGCAGCAAGTCCTTAAATAATGCAGCAGAGTCCTCTAATAATGCAGCAGAGTCCTCAAATGCTTCAGCAAAGTCATTAAATAATGCAGCATAGTCCTTAAATAATGCAGCAAAGTCCTTAAATAATGCAGCACAGTTCTTAAGTAATGCAACAGCGTCGTTAAATAATGCAGCAGATTCCTTAAATAATGCAGCAAAGTCCTTAACTAATGCAGCAGAGTCCTTAAATAATGCAAGAAAGTCCTTAAATAATGCAGCAGAGTCCTTAAATAATGCAGTAAAGTCCTTAAATAATGCAGCAGAGTCCTTAAATAATGCAACAACGTCCTTAAATAATGCAGCAGAGTCCTTAAATACTGAAGCAGAGTCCTTAAATATTGCAGCAAAGTCCTTAAATAATGCATTAGAGTCCTTAAATAATGCAACAAAGTCCTTAAATAATGCAGCAGAGTCCTTAAATAATGCAGCAAAGTCCTTAAATAATGCAGCAGAGTCCTTAAATAATGCAGCAGAGTCCTTAAATACTGCAGCAGAGTCCTTAAATACTGAAGCAGAGTCCTTTAATATAGCAGCAAATTCCTTAAATAATGCAGCAGAGTCCTTAAAAAATCCAACAAAGTCATTAAATAATGCAGCAGAGTCCTCTAATAATGCAGCAGAGTCCTCAAATGCTTCAGCAAAGTCATTAAATAATGCAGCATAGTCCTTAAATAATGCAAAGTCCTTAAATAAAGCAGCACAGTTCTTAAATAATGCAACAACGTCGGTAAATAATGCAGCAGAGTCCTTAAATAATGCAGCAAAGTCCTTAACTAATGCAGCAGAGTCCTTAAATAATGCAACAAAGTCCTTAAATAATGCAACAGAGTCCTTAAATACCGCAGCAAAGTGCTTAAATAATGCAGCAGAGTCCTTAAATAATGCAACAAAGTCCTTAAATAATGCAGCAGAGTCCTTAAATACTGAAGCAGAGTCCTTAAATATTGCAGCAAAGTCCTCTAATAATGCAGCAGAGTCCTTAAATAATGCAACAAAGTCCTTAAATAATGCAGCAGAGTCCTTAAATAATGCAACAAAGTCCTTAAATAATGCAGCAGAGTCCTTAAATACTGAAGCAGAGTCCTTAAATATTGCAGCAAAGTCCTTAAATAATGCAGCAAAGTCCTTAACTAATGCAGCAGAGTCCTTAAATAATGCAACAAAGTCCTTAAATAATGCAACAGAGTCCTTAAATACCGCAGCAAAGGGCTTAAATAATGCAGCAGAGTCCTCAAATGCTTCAGCAGAGTCCTTAAATAATGCAGCATTGTCCTTAAATAATGCAGCAAAGTCCTTAAATAATGCAGCAGAGTCCTTAAATAATGCAACAAAGTCCTTAAATAATGCAGCAGAGTACTTAAATAATGCAACAAAGTCCTTAAATAATGCAGCAAAGTCCTTAAATAATGCAGCAGAGTCCTTAAATACTGAAGCAGAGTCCTTAAATATTGCAGCAAAGTCCTTAAATAATGCAGCAGAGTCCTTAAATAATGCAACAAAGTCCTTAAATAATGCAGCAGAGTCCTTAAATAATGCAACAGAGTCCTTAAATACCGCAGCAAAGTGCTTAAATAATGCAGCAGAGTCCTCAAATGCTTCAGCAGAGTCCTTAAATAATGCAGCAGAGTCCTTAAATAATGCAGCAAAGTCCTTAAATAATGCAGCAGAGTCCTTAAATAATGCAACAAAGTCCTTAAATAATGCAGCAGAGTCCTTAAATACTGAAGCAGAGTCCTTAAATATTGCAGCAAAGTCCTTAAATAATGCAGCAGAGTCCTTAAATAATGCAACAAAGTCCTTAAATAATGCAGCAGAGTACTTAAATAATGCAACAAAGTCCTTAAATAATGCAGCAAAGTCCTTAAATAATGCAGCAGAGTCCTTAAATACTGAAGCAGAGTCCTTAAATATTGCAGCAAAGTCCTTAAATAATGCAGCAGAGTCCTTAAATAATGCAACAAAGTCCTTAAATAATGCAGCAGAGTCCTTAAATAATGCAACAGAGTCCTTAAATACCGCAGCAAAGTGCTTAAATAATGCAGCAGAGTCCTCAAATGCTTCAGCAGAGTCCTTAAATAATGCAGCAGAGTCCTTAAATAATGCAGCAAAGTCCTTAAATAATGCAGCAGAGTACTTAAATAATGCAACAAAGTCCTTAAATATTGCAGCAAAGTCCTTAAATAATGCAGCAGAGTCCTTAAATAATGCAACAAAGTCCTTAAATAATGCAGCAGAGTACTTAAATAATGCAACAAAGTCCTTAAATAATGCAGCAAAGTCCTTAAATAATGCAGCAGAGTCCTTAAATACTGAAGCAGAGTCCTTAAATATTGCAGCAAAGTCCTTAAATAATGCAGCAGAGTCCTTAAATAATGCAACAAAGTCCTTAAATAATGCAGCAGAGTCCTTAAATAATGCAACAGAGTCCTTAAATACCGCAGCAAAGTGCTTAAATAATGCAGCAGAGTCCTCAAATGCTTCAGCAGAGTCCTTAAATAATGCAGCAGAGTCCTTAAATAATGCAGCAAAGTCCTTAAATAATGCAGCAGAGTCCTTAAATAATGCAACAAAGTCCTTAAATAATGCAGCAGAGTCCTTAAATACTGAAGCAGAGTCCTTAAATATTGCAGCAAAGTCCTTAAATAATGCAGCAGAGTCCTTAAATAATGCAGCAAAGTCCTTATTTAATGCAGCAGAGTCCTTAAATAATGCAACAAAGTCCTTAAATAATGCAGCAGAGTCCTTAAATACTGAAGCAGAGTCCTTAAATATTGCAGCAAAGTCCTTCAATAATGCAGCAGAGTCCTTAGATAATGCAACAAAGTCCTTAAATAATGCAGCAGATTCCTTAAATAATGCAGCAAAGTCCTTAAATAATGCAGCAGAGTCCTTAAATAATGCAGCAAAGTCCTTAAATAATGCAGCAGAGTCCTTAAATAATGCAACAAAGTCCTTAAATAATGCAGCAGAGTCCTTAAATACTGAAGCAGAGTCCTTAAATATTGCAGCAAAGTCCTTAAATAATGCAGCAGAGTCCATAAATAATGCAGCAAAGTCCTTAAATAATGCAGCAGAGTCCTTAAATAATGCAACAAAGTCCTTAAATAATGCAGCAGAGTCCTTAAATATAGAAGCAGAGTCCTTAAATATTGCATCAAAGTCCTTCAATAATGCAGCAGAGTCCTTAACTAATGCAGCAGAGTCCTTAAATAATGCAACAAAGTCCTTAAATAATGCAGCAGAGTCCTTAAATAATGCAGTAAAGTCCTTAAATAATGCAGCAGAGTCCTTAAATAATGCAACAACGTCCTTAAATAATGCAGCAGAGTCCTTAAATACTGAAGCAGAGTCCTTAAATATTGCAGCAAAGTCCTTAAATAATGCAGCAGAGTCCTTAAATAATGCAACAAATTCCTTAAATAATGCAGCAAAGTCCTTAAATAATGCAGCAGAGTCCTTAAATAATGCAGCAGAGTCCTTAAATACCGCAGCAGAGTCCTTAAATACTGAAGCAGAGTCCTTTAATATAGCAGCAAATTCCTTAAATAATGCAGCAGAGTCCTTAAAAAATCCAACAAAGTCATTAAATAATGCAGCAGAGTCCTCTAATAATGCAGCAGAGTCCTCAAATGCTTCAGCAAAGTCATTAAATAATGCAGCAGAGTCCTCAAATGCTTAAGCAGAGTCCTTAAATACTGAAGCAGAGTCCTTAAACATTGCAGCAAAGTCCTTAAATAATGCAGCAGAGTCCTTAAATAATGCAGCAAAGTCCTTCAATAATGCAGCAGAGTCCTTAGATAATGCAACAAAGTCCTTAAATAATGCAGCAGATTCCTTAAATAATGCAGCAAAGTCCTTAAATAATGCAGCAGAGTCCTAAAATAATGCAGCAGGGTCCTTAAATACCGCAGCAGAGTCCTTAAATACTGAAGCAGAGTCCTTTAATATAGCAGCAAATTCCTTAAATAATGCAGCAGAGTCCTTAAGAAATCCAACAAAGTCATTAAATAATGCAGCAAGTCCTTAAATAATGCAGCAGAGTCCTCTAATAATGCAGCAGAGTCCTCAAATGCTTCAGCAAAGTCATTAAATAATGCAGCATAATCCTTAAATAATGCAGCAAAGTCCTTAAATAATGCAGCACAGTTCTTAAATAATGCAACAACGTCGTTAAATAATGCAGCAGAGTCCTTAAATAATGCAGCAAACTCCTTAACTAATGCAGCAGAGTCCTTAAATAATGCAACAAAGTCCTTAAATAATGCAACAGAGTCCTTAAATACCGCCGCAAAGTGCTTAAATAATGCAGCAGAGTCCTCAAATGCTTCAGCAGAGTCCTTAAATAATGCAGCAGTGTCCTTAAATAATGCAGCAAAGTCCTTAAATAATGCAGCAGAGTCCTTAAATAATGCAACAAAGTCCTTAAATAATGCAGCAGAGTCCTTAAATACTGAAGCAGAGTCCTTAAATATTGCTGCAAAGTCCTTAAATAATGCAGCAGTCATTAAATAATGCAACAATGTCCTTAAATAATGCAGCAGAGTCCTTAAAAAATCCAACAAAGTCATTAAATAATGCAGCAAGTCCTTAAATAATGCAGAACAGTTCTTAAATAATGCAACAACGTCGTTAAATAATGCAGCAGAGTCCTTAAATAATGCAGCAAAGTCCTTAACTAATGCAGCAGAGTCCTTAAATAATGCAACACAGTCCTTAAATAATGCAACAGAGTCCTTAAATACCGCAGCAAAGGGCTTAAATAATGCAGCAGAGTCCTCAAATGCTTCAGCAGAGTCCTTAAATAATGTAGCATTGTCCTTAAATAATGCAGCAAAGTCCTTAAATAATGCAGCAGAGTCCTTAAATAATGCAACAAAGTCCTTAAATAATGCAGCAGAGTCCTTAAATACTGAAGCAGAGTCCTTAAATATTGCTGCAAAGTCCTTAAATAATGCAGCAGAGTCATTAAATAATGCAACAAAGTCCTTAAATAATGCAGCAGAGTCCTTAAATAATGCAACAAAGTCCTTAAATAATGCAGCAGAGTACTTAAATAATGCAACAAAGTCCTTAAATAATGCAGCAAAGTCCTTAAATAATGCAGCAGAGTCCTTAAATAATGCAACAAAGTCCTTAAATAATGCAGCAGAGTCCTTAAATAATGCAACAGAGTCCTTAAATACCGCAGCAAAGTGCTTAAATAATGCAGCAGAGTCCTCAAATGCTTCAGCAGAGTCCTTAAATAATGCAGCAGAGTCCTTAAATAATGCAGCAAAGTCCTTAAATAATGCAGCAGAGTCCTTAAATAATGCAACAAAGTCCTTAAATAATGCAGCAGAGTCCTTAAATAGTGAAGCAGAGTCCTTAAATATTGCAGCAAAGTCCTTAAATAATGCAGCAGAGTCCTTAAATAATGCAGCAAAGTCCTTATCTAATGCAGCAGAGTCCTTAAATAATGCAACAAAGTCCTTAAATAATGCAGCAGAGTCCTTAAATACTGAAGCAGAGTCCTTAAATATTGCAGCAAAGTCCTTCAATAATGCAGCAGAGTCCTTAGATAATGCAACAAAGTCCTTAAATAATGCAGCAGATTCCTTAAATAATGCAGCAAAGTCCTTAAATAATGCAGCAGAGTCCTTAAATAATGCAGCAGAGTCCTTAAATACCGCAGCAGAGTCCTTAAATACTGAAGCAGAGTCCTTTAATATAGCAGCAAATTCCTTAAATAATGCAGCAGAGTCCATAAAAAAATCCAACAAAGTCATTAAATAATGCAGCAAGTCCTTAAATAATGCAGCAGAGTCCTCTAATAATGCAGCAGAGTCCTCAAATGCTTCAGCAAATTCATTAAATAATGCAGCATATTCCTTAAATAATGCAGAAAAGTCCTTAAATAATGCAGAACAGTTCTTAAATAATGCAACAACGTCGTTAAATAATGCAGCAGAGTCCTTAAATAATGCAGCAAAGTCCTTAACTAATGCAGCAGAGTCCTTAAATAATGCAACAAAGTCCTTAAATAATGCAACAGAGTCCTTAAATACCGCAGCAAAGGGCTTAAATAATGCAGCAGAGTCCTCAAATGCTTCAGCAGAGTCCTTAAATAATGCAGCATTGTCCTTAAATAATGCAGCAAAGTCCTTAAATAATGCAGCAGAGTCCTTAAATAATGCAACAAAGTCCTTAAATAATGCAGCAGAGTACTTAAATAATGCAACAAAGTCCTTAAATAATGCAGCAAAGTCCTTAAATAATGCAGCAGAGTCCTTAAATACTGAAGCAGAGTCCTTAAATATTGCAGCAAAGTCCTTAAATAATGCAGCAGAGTCCTTAAATAATGCAACAAAGTCCTTAAATAATGCAGCAGAGTCCTTAAATAATGCAACAGAGTCCTTAAATACCGCAGCAAAGTGCTTAAATAATGCAGCAGAGTCCTCAAATGCTTCAGCAGAGTCCTTAAATAATGCAGCAGAGTCCTTAAATAATGCAGCAAAGTCCTTAAATAATGCAGCAGAGTCCTTAAATAATGCAACAAAGTCCTTAAATAATGCAGCAGAGTCCTTAAATACTGAAGCAGAGTCCTTAAATATTGCAGCAAAGTCCTTAAATAATGCAGCAGAGTCCTTAGATAATGCAACAAAGTCCTTAAATAATGCAGCAGATTCCTTAAATAATGCAGCAAAGTCCTTAAATAATGCAGCAGAGTCCTTAAATAATGCAGCAGAGTCCTTAAATACCGCAGCAGAGTCCTTAAATACTGAAGCAGAGTCCTTTAATATAGCAGCAAATTCCTTAAATAATGCAGCAGAGTCCATAAAAAAATCCAACAAAGTCATTAAATAATGCAGCAAGTCCTTAAATAATGCAGCAGAGTCCTCTAATAATGCAGCAGAGTCCTCAAATGCTTCAGCAAAGTCATTAAATAATGCAGCATAGTCCTTAAATAATGCAGCAAAGTCCTTAAATAATGCAGCACAGTTCTTAAGTAATGCAACAACGTCGTTAAATAATGCAGCAGAGTCCTTAAATAATGCAGCAAAGTCCTTAACTAATGCAGCAGAGTCCTTAAATAATGCAAGAAAGTCCTTAAATAATGCAGCAGAGTCCTTAAATAATGCAGTAAAGTCCTTAAATAATGCAGCAGAGTCCTTAAATAATGCAACAACGTCCTTAAATAATGCAGCAGAGTCCTTAAATACTGAAGCAGAGTCCTTAAATATTGCAGCAAAGTCCTTAAATAATGCATTAGAGTCCTTAAATAATGCAACAAAGTCCTTAAATAATGCAGCAGAGTACTTAAATAATGCAACAAAGTCCTTAAATAATGCAGCAAAGTCCTTAAATAATGCAGCAGAGTCCTTAAATACTGAAGCAGAGTCCTTAAATATTGCAGCAAAGTCCTTAAATAATGCAGCAGAGTCCTTAAATAATGCAACAAAGTCCTTAAATAATGCAGCAGAGTCCTTAAATAATGCAACAGAGTCCTTAAATACCGCAGCAAAGTGCTTAAATAATGCAGCAGAGTCCTCAAATGCTTCAGCAGAGTCCTTAAATAATGCAGCAGAGTCCTTAAATAATGCAGCAAAGTCCTTAAATAATGCAGCAGAGTCCTTAAATAATGCAACAAAGTCCTTAAATAATGCAGCAGAGTCCTTAAATACTGAAGCAGAGTCCTTAAATATTGCAGCAAAGTCCTTAAATAATGCAGCAGAGTCCTTAAATAATGCAGCAAAGTCCTTATTTAATGCAGCAGAGTCCTTAAATAATGCAACAAAGTCCTTAAATAATGCAGCAGAGTCCTTAAATACTGAAGCAGAGTCCTTAAATATTGCAGCAAAGTCCTTCAATAATGCAGCAGAGTCCTTAGATAATGCAACAAAGTCCTTAAATAATGCAGCAGATTCCTTAAATAATGCAGCAAAGTCCTTAAATAATGCAGCAGAGTCCTTAAATAATGCAGCAAAGTCCTTAAATAATGCAGCAGAGTCCTTAAATAATGCAACAAAGTCCTTAAATAATGCAGCAGAGTCCTTAAATACTGAAGCAGAGTCCTTAAATATTGCAGCAAAGTCCTTAAATAATGCAGCAGAGTCCATAAATAATGCAGCAAAGTCCTTAAATAATGCAGCAGAGTCCTTAAATAATGCAACAAAGTCCTTAAATAATGCAGCAGAGTCCTTAAATATAGAAGCAGAGTCCTTAAATATTGCATCAAAGTCCTTCAATAATGCAGCAGAGTCCTTAACTAATGCAGCAGAGTCCTTAAATAATGCAACAAAGTCCTTAAATAATGCAGCAGAGTCCTTAAATAATGCAGTAAAGTCCTTAAATAATGCAGCAGAGTCCTTAAATAATGCAACAACGTCCTTAAATAATGCAGCAGAGTCCTTAAATACTGAAGCAGAGTCCTTAAATATTGCAGCAAAGTCCTTAAATAATGCAGCAGAGTCCTTAAATAATGCAACAAATTCCTTAAATAATGCAGCAAAGTCCTTAAATAATGCAGCAGAGTCCTTAAATAATGCAGCAGAGTCCTTAAATACCGCAGCAGAGTCCTTAAATACTGAAGCAGAGTCCTTTAATATAGCAGCAAATTCCTTAAATAATGCAGCAGAGTCCTTAAAAAATCCAACAAAGTCATTAAATAATGCAGCAGAGTCCTCTAATAATGCAGCAGAGTCCTCAAATGCTTCAGCAAAGTCATTAAATAATGCAGCAGAGTCCTCAAATGCTTAAGCAGAGTCCTTAAATACTGAAGCAGAGTCCTTAAACATTGCAGCAAAGTCCTTAAATAATGCAGCAGAGTCCTTAAATAATGCAGCAAAGTCCTTCAATAATGCAGCAGAGTCCTTAGATAATGCAACAAAGTCCTTAAATAATGCAGCAGATTCCTTAAATAATGCAGCAAAGTCCTTAAATAATGCAGCAGAGTCCTAAAATAATGCAGCAGGGTCCTTAAATACCGCAGCAGAGTCCTTAAATACTGAAGCAGAGTCCTTTAATATAGCAGCAAATTCCTTAAATAATGCAGCAGAGTCCTTAAGAAATCCAACAAAGTCATTAAATAATGCAGCAAGTCCTTAAATAATGCAGCAGAGTCCTCTAATAATGCAGCAGAGTCCTCAAATGCTTCAGCAAAGTCATTAAATAATGCAGCATAATCCTTAAATAATGCAGCAAAGTCCTTAAATAATGCAGCACAGTTCTTAAATAATGCAACAACGTCGTTAAATAATGCAGCAGAGTCCTTAAATAATGCAGCAAACTCCTTAACTAATGCAGCAGAGTCCTTAAATAATGCAACAAAGTCCTTAAATAATGCAACAGAGTCCTTAAATACCGCCGCAAAGTGCTTAAATAATGCAGCAGAGTCCTCAAATGCTTCAGCAGAGTCCTTAAATAATGCAGCAGTGTCCTTAAATAATGCAGCAAAGTCCTTAAATAATGCAGCAGAGTCCTTAAATAATGCAACAAAGTCCTTAAATAATGCAGCAGAGTCCTTAAATACTGAAGCAGAGTCCTTAAATATTGCTGCAAAGTCCTTAAATAATGCAGCAGTCATTAAATAATGCAACAATGTCCTTAAATAATGCAGCAGAGTCCTTAAAAAATCCAACAAAGTCATTAAATAATGCAGCAAGTCCTTAAATAATGCAGAACAGTTCTTAAATAATGCAACAACGTCGTTAAATAATGCAGCAGAGTCCTTAAATAATGCAGCAAAGTCCTTAACTAATGCAGCAGAGTCCTTAAATAATGCAACACAGTCCTTAAATAATGCAACAGAGTCCTTAAATACCGCAGCAAAGGGCTTAAATAATGCAGCAGAGTCCTCAAATGCTTCAGCAGAGTCCTTAAATAATGTAGCATTGTCCTTAAATAATGCAGCAAAGTCCTTAAATAATGCAGCAGAGTCCTTAAATAATGCAACAAAGTCCTTAAATAATGCAGCAGAGTCCTTAAATACTGAAGCAGAGTCCTTAAATATTGCTGCAAAGTCCTTAAATAATGCAGCAGAGTCATTAAATAATGCAACAAAGTCCTTAAATAATGCAGCAGAGTCCTTAAATAATGCAACAAAGTCCTTAAATAATGCAGCAGAGTACTTAAATAATGCAACAAAGTCCTTAAATAATGCAGCAAAGTCCTTAAATAATGCAGCAGAGTCCTTAAATAATGCAACAAAGTCCTTAAATAATGCAGCAGAGTCCTTAAATAATGCAACAGAGTCCTTAAATACCGCAGCAAAGTGCTTAAATAATGCAGCAGAGTCCTCAAATGCTTCAGCAGAGTCCTTAAATAATGCAGCAGAGTCCTTAAATAATGCAGCAAAGTCCTTAAATAATGCAGCAGAGTCCTTAAATAATGCAACAAAGTCCTTAAATAATGCAGCAGAGTCCTTAAATAGTGAAGCAGAGTCCTTAAATATTGCAGCAAAGTCCTTAAATAATGCAGCAGAGTCCTTAAATAATGCAGCAAAGTCCTTATCTAATGCAGCAGAGTCCTTAAATAATGCAACAAAGTCCTTAAATAATGCAGCAGAGTCCTTAAATACTGAAGCAGAGTCCTTAAATATTGCAGCAAAGTCCTTCAATAATGCAGCAGAGTCCTTAGATAATGCAACAAAGTCCTTAAATAATGCAGCAGATTCCTTAAATAATGCAGCAAAGTCCTTAAATAATGCAGCAGAGTCCTTAAATAATGCAGCAGAGTCCTTAAATACCGCAGCAGAGTCCTTAAATACTGAAGCAGAGTCCTTTAATATAGCAGCAAATTCCTTAAATAATGCAGCAGAGTCCATAAAAAAATCCAACAAAGTCATTAAATAATGCAGCAAGTCCTTAAATAATGCAGCAGAGTCCTCTAATAATGCAGCAGAGTCCTCAAATGCTTCAGCAAATTCATTAAATAATGCAGCATATTCCTTAAATAATGCAGAAAAGTCCTTAAATAATGCAGAACAGTTCTTAAATAATGCAACAACGTCGTTAAATAATGCAGCAGAGTCCTTAAATAATGCAGCAAAGTCCTTAACTAATGCAGCAGAGTCCTTAAATAATGCAACAAAGTCCTTAAATAATGCAACAGAGTCCTTAAATACCGCAGCAAAGGGCTTAAATAATGCAGCAGAGTCCTCAAATGCTTCAGCAGAGTCCTTAAATAATGCAGCATTGTCCTTAAATAATGCAGCAAAGTCCTTAAATAATGCAGCAGAGTCCTTAAATAATGCAACAAAGTCCTTAAATAATGCAGCAGAGTACTTAAATAATGCAACAAAGTCCTTAAATAATGCAGCAAAGTCCTTAAATAATGCAGCAGAGTCCTTAAATACTGAAGCAGAGTCCTTAAATATTGCAGCAAAGTCCTTAAATAATGCAGCAGAGTCCTTAAATAATGCAACAAAGTCCTTAAATAATGCAGCAGAGTCCTTAAATAATGCAACAGAGTCCTTAAATACCGCAGCAAAGTGCTTAAATAATGCAGCAGAGTCCTCAAATGCTTCAGCAGAGTCCTTAAATAATGCAGCAGAGTCCTTAAATAATGCAGCAAAGTCCTTAAATAATGCAGCAGAGTCCTTAAATAATGCAACAAAGTCCTTAAATAATGCAGCAGAGTCCTTAAATACTGAAGCAGAGTCCTTAAATATTGCAGCAAAGTCCTTAAATAATGCAGCAGAGTCCTTAGATAATGCAACAAAGTCCTTAAATAATGCAGCAGATTCCTTAAATAATGCAGCAAAGTCCTTAAATAATGCAGCAGAGTCCTTAAATAATGCAGCAGAGTCCTTAAATACCGCAGCAGAGTCCTTAAATACTGAAGCAGAGTCCTTTAATATAGCAGCAAATTCCTTAAATAATGCAGCAGAGTCCATAAAAAAATCCAACAAAGTCATTAAATAATGCAGCAAGTCCTTAAATAATGCAGCAGAGTCCTCTAATAATGCAGCAGAGTCCTCAAATGCTTCAGCAAAGTCATTAAATAATGCAGCATAGTCCTTAAATAATGCAGCAAAGTCCTTAAATAATGCAGCACAGTTCTTAAGTAATGCAACAACGTCGTTAAATAATGCAGCAGAGTCCTTAAATAATGCAGCAAAGTCCTTAACTAATGCAGCAGAGTCCTTAAATAATGCAAGAAAGTCCTTAAATAATGCAGCAGAGTCCTTAAATAATGCAGTAAAGTCCTTAAATAATGCAGCAGAGTCCTTAAATAATGCAACAACGTCCTTAAATAATGCAGCAGAGTCCTTAAATACTGAAGCAGAGTCCTTAAATATTGCAGCAAAGTCCTTAAATAATGCATTAGAGTCCTTAAATAATGCAACAAAGTCCTTAAATAATGCAGCAGAGTCCTTAAATAATGCAGCAAAGTCCTTAAATAATGCAGCAGAGTCCTTAAATAATGCAGCAGAGTCCTTAAATACTGCAGCAGAGTCCTTAAATACTGAAGCAGAGTCCTTTAATATAGCAGCAAATTCCTTAAATAATGCAGCAGAGTCCTTAAAAAATCCAACAAAGTCATTAAATAATGCAGCAGAGTCCTCTAATAATGCAGCAGAGTCCTCAAATGCTTCAGCAAAGTCATTAAATAATGCAGCATAGTCCTTAAATAATGCAAAGTCCTTAAATAAAGCAGCACAGTTCTTAAATAATGCAACAACGTCGGTAAATAATGCAGCAGAGTCCTTAAATAATGCAGCAAAGTCCTTAACTAATGCAGCAGAGTCCTTAAATAATGCAACAAAGTCCTTAAATAATGCAACAGAGTCCTTAAATACCGCAGCAAAGTGCTTAAATAATGCAGCAGAGTCCTCAAATGCTTCAGCAGAGTCCTTAAATAATGCAGCAGAGTCCTTAAATAATGCAGCAAAGTCCTTAAATAATGCAGCAGAGTCCTTAAATAATGCAACAAAGTCCTTAAATAATGCAGCAGAGTCCTTAAATACTGAAGCAGAGTCCTTAAATATTGCAGCAAAGTCCTTAAATAATGCAGCAGAGTCCTTAAATAATGCAGCAAAGTCCTTATTTAATGCAGCAGAGTCCTTAAATAATGCAACAAAGTCCTTAAATAATGCAGCAGAGTCCTTAAATACTGAAGCAGAGTCCTTAAATATTGCAGCAAAGTCCTTCAATAATGCAGCAGAGTCCTTAGATAATGCAACAAAGTCCTTAAATAATGCAGCAGATTCCTTAAATAATGCAGCAAAGTCCTTAAATAATGCAGCAGAGTCCTTAAATAATGCAGCAAAGTCCTTAAATAATGCAGCAGAGTCCTTAAATAATGCAACAAAGTCCTTAAATAATGCAGCAGAGTCCTTAAATACTGAAGCAGAGTCCTTAAATATTGCAGCAAAGTCCTTAAATAATGCAGCAGAGTCCATAAATAATGCAGCAAAGTCCTTAAATAATGCAGCAGAGTCCTTAAATAATGCAACAAAGTCCTTAAATAATGCAGCAGAGTCCTTAAATATAGAAGCAGAGTCCTTAAATATTGCATCAAAGTCCTTCAATAATGCAGCAGAGTCCTTAACTAATGCAGCAGAGTCCTTAAATAATGCAACAAAGTCCTTAAATAATGCAGCAGAGTCCTTAAATAATGCAGTAAAGTCCTTAAATAATGCAGCAGAGTCCTTAAATAATGCAACAACGTCCTTAAATAATGCAGCAGAGTCCTTAAATACTGAAGCAGAGTCCTTAAATATTGCAGCAAAGTCCTTAAATAATGCAGCAGAGTCCTTAAATAATGCAACAAATTCCTTAAATAATGCAGCAAAGTCCTTAAATAATGCAGCAGAGTCCTTAAATAATGCAGCAGAGTCCTTAAATACCGCAGCAGAGTCCTTAAATACTGAAGCAGAGTCCTTTAATATAGCAGCAAATTCCTTAAATAATGCAGCAGAGTCCTTAAAAAATCCAACAAAGTCATTAAATAATGCAGCAGAGTCCTCTAATAATGCAGCAGAGTCCTCAAATGCTTCAGCAAAGTCATTAAATAATGCAGCAGAGTCCTCAAATGCTTAAGCAGAGTCCTTAAATACTGAAGCAGAGTCCTTAAACATTGCAGCAAAGTCCTTAAATAATGCAGCAGAGTCCTTAAATAATGCAGCAAAGTCCTTCAATAATGCAGCAGAGTCCTTAGATAATGCAACAAAGTCCTTAAATAATGCAGCAGATTCCTTAAATAATGCAGCAAAGTCCTTAAATAATGCAGCAGAGTCCTAAAATAATGCAGCAGGGTCCTTAAATACCGCAGCAGAGTCCTTAAATACTGAAGCAGAGTCCTTTAATATAGCAGCAAATTCCTTAAATAATGCAGCAGAGTCCTTAAGAAATCCAACAAAGTCATTAAATAATGCAGCAAGTCCTTAAATAATGCAGCAGAGTCCTCTAATAATGCAGCAGAGTCCTCAAATGCTTCAGCAAAGTCATTAAATAATGCAGCATAATCCTTAAATAATGCAGCAAAGTCCTTAAATAATGCAGCACAGTTCTTAAATAATGCAACAACGTCGTTAAATAATGCAGCAGAGTCCTTAAATAATGCAGCAAACTCCTTAACTAATGCAGCAGAGTCCTTAAATAATGCAACAAAGTCCTTAAATAATGCAACAGAGTCCTTAAATACCGCCGCAAAGTGCTTAAATAATGCAGCAGAGTCCTCAAATGCTTCAGCAGAGTCCTTAAATAATGCAGCAGTGTCCTTAAATAATGCAGCAAAGTCCTTAAATAATGCAGCAGAGTCCTTAAATAATGCAACAAAGTCCTTAAATAATGCAGCAGAGTCCTTAAATACTGAAGCAGAGTCCTTAAATATTGCTGCAAAGTCCTTAAATAATGCAGCAGTCATTAAATAATGCAACAATGTCCTTAAATAATGCAGCAGAGTCCTTAAAAAATCCAACAAAGTCATTAAATAATGCAGCAAGTCCTTAAATAATGCAGAACAGTTCTTAAATAATGCAACAACGTCGTTAAATAATGCAGCAGAGTCCTTAAATAATGCAGCAAAGTCCTTAACTAATGCAGCAGAGTCCTTAAATAATGCAACACAGTCCTTAAATAATGCAACAGAGTCCTTAAATACCGCAGCAAAGGGCTTAAATAATGCAGCAGAGTCCTCAAATGCTTCAGCAGAGTCCTTAAATAATGTAGCATTGTCCTTAAATAATGCAGCAAAGTCCTTAAATAATGCAGCAGAGTCCTTAAATAATGCAACAAAGTCCTTAAATAATGCAGCAGAGTCCTTAAATACTGAAGCAGAGTCCTTAAATATTGCTGCAAAGTCCTTAAATAATGCAGCAGAGTCATTAAATAATGCAACAAAGTCCTTAAATAATGCAGCAGAGTCCTTAAATAATGCAACAAAGTCCTTAAATAATGCAGCAGAGTACTTAAATAATGCAACAAAGTCCTTAAATAATGCAGCAAAGTCCTTAAATAATGCAGCAGAGTCCTTAAATAATGCAACAAAGTCCTTAAATAATGCAGCAGAGTCCTTAAATAATGCAACAGAGTCCTTAAATACCGCAGCAAAGTGCTTAAATAATGCAGCAGAGTCCTCAAATGCTTCAGCAGAGTCCTTAAATAATGCAGCAGAGTCCTTAAATAATGCAGCAAAGTCCTTAAATAATGCAGCAGAGTCCTTAAATAATGCAACAAAGTCCTTAAATAATGCAGCAGAGTCCTTAAATAGTGAAGCAGAGTCCTTAAATATTGCAGCAAAGTCCTTAAATAATGCAGCAGAGTCCTTAAATAATGCAGCAAAGTCCTTATCTAATGCAGCAGAGTCCTTAAATAATGCAACAAAGTCCTTAAATAATGCAGCAGAGTCCTTAAATACTGAAGCAGAGTCCTTAAATATTGCAGCAAAGTCCTTCAATAATGCAGCAGAGTCCTTAGATAATGCAACAAAGTCCTTAAATAATGCAGCAGATTCCTTAAATAATGCAGCAAAGTCCTTAAATAATGCAGCAGAGTCCTTAAATAATGCAGCAGAGTCCTTAAATACCGCAGCAGAGTCCTTAAATACTGAAGCAGAGTCCTTTAATATAGCAGCAAATTCCTTAAATAATGCAGCAGAGTCCATAAAAAAATCCAACAAAGTCATTAAATAATGCAGCAAGTCCTTAAATAATGCAGCAGAGTCCTCTAATAATGCAGCAGAGTCCTCAAATGCTTCAGCAAATTCATTAAATAATGCAGCATATTCCTTAAATAATGCAGAAAAGTCCTTAAATAATGCAGAACAGTTCTTAAATAATGCAACAACGTCGTTAAATAATGCAGCAGAGTCCTTAAATAATGCAGCAAAGTCCTTAACTAATGCAGCAGAGTCCTTAAATAATGCAACAAAGTCCTTAAATAATGCAACAGAGTCCTTAAATACCGCAGCAAAGGGCTTAAATAATGCAGCAGAGTCCTCAAATGCTTCAGCAGAGTCCTTAAATAATGCAGCATTGTCCTTAAATAATGCAGCAAAGTCCTTAAATAATGCAGCAGAGTCCTTAAATAATGCAACAAAGTCCTTAAATAATGCAGCAGAGTACTTAAATAATGCAACAAAGTCCTTAAATAATGCAGCAAAGTCCTTAAATAATGCAGCAGAGTCCTTAAATACTGAAGCAGAGTCCTTAAATATTGCAGCAAAGTCCTTAAATAATGCAGCAGAGTCCTTAAATAATGCAACAAAGTCCTTAAATAATGCAGCAGAGTCCTTAAATAATGCAACAGAGTCCTTAAATACCGCAGCAAAGTGCTTAAATAATGCAGCAGAGTCCTCAAATGCTTCAGCAGAGTCCTTAAATAATGCAGCAGAGTCCTTAAATAATGCAGCAAAGTCCTTAAATAATGCAGCAGAGTCCTTAAATAATGCAACAAAGTCCTTAAATAATGCAGCAGAGTCCTTAAATACTGAAGCAGAGTCCTTAAATATTGCAGCAAAGTCCTTAAATAATGCAGCAGAGTCCTTAGATAATGCAACAAAGTCCTTAAATAATGCAGCAGATTCCTTAAATAATGCAGCAAAGTCCTTAAATAATGCAGCAGAGTCCTTAAATAATGCAGCAGAGTCCTTAAATACCGCAGCAGAGTCCTTAAATACTGAAGCAGAGTCCTTTAATATAGCAGCAAATTCCTTAAATAATGCAGCAGAGTCCATAAAAAAATCCAACAAAGTCATTAAATAATGCAGCAAGTCCTTAAATAATGCAGCAGAGTCCTCTAATAATGCAGCAGAGTCCTCAAATGCTTCAGCAAAGTCATTAAATAATGCAGCATAGTCCTTAAATAATGCAGCAAAGTCCTTAAATAATGCAGCACAGTTCTTAAGTAATGCAACAACGTCGTTAAATAATGCAGCAGAGTCCTTAAATAATGCAGCAAAGTCCTTAACTAATGCAGCAGAGTCCTTAAATAATGCAAGAAAGTCCTTAAATAATGCAGCAGAGTCCTTAAATAATGCAGTAAAGTCCTTAAATAATGCAGCAGAGTCCTTAAATAATGCAACAACGTCCTTAAATAATGCAGCAGAGTCCTTAAATACTGAAGCAGAGTCCTTAAATATTGCAGCAAAGTCCTTAAATAATGCATTAGAGTCCTTAAATAATGCAACAAAGTCCTTAAATAATGCAGCAGAGTCCTTAAATAATGCAGCAAAGTCCTTAAATAATGCAGCAGAGTCCTTAAATAATGCAGCAGAGTCCTTAAATACTGCAGCAGAGTCCTTAAATACTGAAGCAGAGTCCTTTAATATAGCAGCAAATTCCTTAAATAATGCAGCAGAGTCCTTAAAAAATCCAACAAAGTCATTAAATAATGCAGCAGAGTCCTCTAATAATGCAGCAGAGTCCTCAAATGCTTCAGCAAAGTCATTAAATAATGCAGCATAGTCCTTAAATAATGCAAAGTCCTTAAATAAAGCAGCACAGTTCTTAAATAATGCAACAACGTCGGTAAATAATGCAGCAGAGTCCTTAAATAATGCAGCAAAGTCCTTAACTAATGCAGCAGAGTCCTTAAATAATGCAACAAAGTCCTTAAATAATGCAACAGAGTCCTTAAATACCGCAGCAAAGTGCTTAAATAATGCAGCAGAGTCCTTAAATAATGCAACAAAGTCCTTAAATAATGCAGCAGAGTCCTTAAATACTGAAGCAGAGTCCTTAAATATTGCAGCAAAGTCCTCTAATAATGCAGCAGAGTCCTTAAATAATGCAACAAAGTCCTTAAATAATGCAGCAGAGTCCTTAAATAATGCAACAAAGTCCTTAAATAATGCAGCAGAGTCCTTAAATACTGAAGCAGAGTCCTTAAATATTGCAGCAAAGTCCTTAAATAATGCAGCAAAGTCCTTAAATAATGCAGCAGAGTCCTTAAATAATGCAACAAAGTCCTTAAATAATGCAGCAGAGTCCTTAAATACTGAAGCAGAGTCCTTAAATATTGCTGCAAAGTCCTTAAATAATGCAGCAGAGTCATTAAATAATGCAACAAAGTCCTTAAATAATGCAGCAGAGTCCTTAAATAATGCAACAAAGTCCTTAAATAATGCAGCAGAGTACTTAAATAATGCAACAAAGTCCTTAAATAATGCAGCAAAGTCCTTAAATAATGCAGCAGAGTCCTTAAATAATGCAACAAAGTCCTTAAATAATGCAGCAGAGTCCTTAAATAATGCAACAGAGTCCTTAAATACCGCAGCAAAGTGCTTAAATAATGCAGCAGAGTCCTCAAATGCTTCAGCAGAGTCCTTAAATAATGCAGCAGAGTCCTTAAATAATGCAGCAAAGTCCTTAAATAATGCAGCAGAGTCCTTAAATAATGCAACAAAGTCCTTAAATAATGCAGCAGAGTCCTTAAATACTGAAGCAGAGTCCTTAAATATTGCAGCAAAGTCCTTAAATAATGCAGCAGAGTCCTTAAATAATGCAGCAAAGTCCTTATCTAATGCAGCAGAGTCCTTAAATAATGCAACAAAGTCCTTAAATAATGCAGCAGAGTCCTTAAATACTGAAGCAGAGTCCTTTAATATAGCAGCAAATTCTTTAAATAATGCAGCAGAGTCCTTAAAAAAATCCAACAAAGTCATTAAATAATGCAGCAGAGTCCTCTAATAATGCAGCAGAGTCCTCAAATGCTTCAGCAAAGTCATTAAATAATGCAGCATAGTCCTTAAATAATGCAGCAAAGTCCTTAAATAATGCAGCACAGTTCTTAAATAATGCAACAACGTCGTTAAATAATGCAGCAGAGTCCTTAAATAATGCAGCAAAGTCCTTAACTAATGCAGCAGAGTCCTTAAATAATGCAACAAAGTCCTTAAATAATGCAACAGAGTCCTTAAATACCGCAGCAAAGTGATTAAATAATGCAGCAGAGTCCTCAAATGCTTCAGCAGAGTCCTTAAATAATGCAGCAGAGTCCTTAAATAATGCAGCAAAGTCCTTAAATAATGCAGCAGAGTCCTTAAATAATGCAACAAAGTCCTTTAATAATGCAGCAGAGTCCTTAAATACTGAAGCAGAGTCCTTAAATATTGCAGCAAAGTCCTTAAATAATGCAGCAGAGTCCATAAATAATGCAGCAAAGTCCTTAAATAATGCAGCAGAGTCCTTAAATAATGCAACAAAGTCCTTAAATAATGCAGCAGAGTCCTTAAATATAGAAGCAGAGTCCTTAAATATTGCATCAAAGTCCTTCAATAATGCAGCAGAGTCCTTAGATAATGCAACAAAGTCCTTAAATAATGCAGCAGATTCCTTAAATAATGCAGCAAAGTCCTTAAATAATGCAGCAGAGTCCTTAAATAATGCAGCAGAGTCCTTAAATACCGCAGCAGAGTCCATAAATACTGAAGCAGAGTCCTTTAATATAGCAGCAAATTCCTTAAATAATGCAGCAGAGTCCTTAAAAAATCCAACAAAGTCATTAAATAATGCAGCAAGTCCTTAAATAATGCAGCAGAGTCCTCTAATAATGCAGCAGAGACCTCAAATGCTTCAGCAAAGTCATTAAATAATGCAGCATAGTCCTTAAATAATGGAGCAAAGTCCTTAAATAATGCAGCACAGTTCTTAAATAATGCAACAACGTCGTTAAATAATGCAGCAGAGTCCTTAAATAATGCAGCAAAGTCCTTAACTAATGCAGCAGAGTCCTTAAATAATGCAACAAAGTCCTTAAATAATGCAGCAGAGTCCTTAAATAATGCAGTAAAGTCCTTAAATAATGCAGCAGAGTCCTTAAATAATGCAACAACGTCCTTAAATAATGCAGCAGAGTCCTTAAATACTGAAGCAGAGTCCTTAAATATTGCAGCAAAGTCCTTAAATAATGCAGCAGAGTCCTTAAATAATGCAACAAATTCCTTAAATAATGCAGCAAAGTCCTTAAATAATGCAGCAGAGTCCTTAAATAATGCAGCAGAGTCCTTAAATACCGCAGCAGAGTCCTTAAATACTGAAGCAGAGTCCTTTAATATAGCAGCAAATTCCTTAAATAATGCAGCAGAGTCCTTAAAAAATCCAACAAAGTCATTAAATAATGCAGCAGAGTCCTCTAATAATGCAGCAGAGTCCTCAAATGCTTCAGCAAAGTCATTAAATAATGCAGCAGAGTCCTCAAATGCTTAAGCAGAGTCCTTAAATACTGAAGCAGAGTCCTTAAACATTGCAGCAAAGTCCTTAAATAATGCAGCAGAGTCCTTAAATAATGCAGCAAAGTCCTTCAATAATGCAGCAGAGTCCTTAGATAATGCAACAAAGTCCTTAAATAATGCAGCAGATTCCTTAAATAATGCAGCAAAGTCCTTAAATAATGCAGCAGAGTCCTAAAATAATGCAGCAGGGTCCTTAAATACCGCAGCAGAGTCCTTAAATACTGAAGCAGAGTCCTTTAATATAGCAGCAAATTCCTTAAATAATGCAGCAGAGTCCTTAAGAAATCCAACAAAGTCATTAAATAATGCAGCAAGTCCTTAAATAATGCAGCAGAGTCCTCTAATAATGCAGCAGAGTCCTCAAATGCTTCAGCAAAGTCATTAAATAATGCAGCATAATCCTTAAATAATGCAGCAAAGTCCTTAAATAATGCAGCACAGTTCTTAAATAATGCAACAACGTCGTTAAATAATGCAGCAGAGTCCTTAAATAATGCAGCAAACTCCTTAACTAATGCAGCAGAGTCCTTAAATAATGCAACAAAGTCCTTAAATAATGCAACAGAGTCCTTAAATACCGCCGCAAAGTGCTTAAATAATGCAGCAGAGTCCTCAAATGCTTCAGCAGAGTCCTTAAATAATGCAGCAGTGTCCTTAAATAATGCAGCAAAGTCCTTAAATAATGCAGCAGAGTCCTTAAATAATGCAACAAAGTCCTTAAATAATGCAGCAGAGTCCTTAAATACTGAAGCAGAGTCCTTAAATATTGCTGCAAAGTCCTTAAATAATGCAGCAGTCATTAAATAATGCAACAATGTCCTTAAATAATGCAGCAGAGTCCTTAAAAAATCCAACAAAGTCATTAAATAATGCAGCAAGTCCTTAAATAATGCAGAACAGTTCTTAAATAATGCAACAACGTCGTTAAATAATGCAGCAGAGTCCTTAAATAATGCAGCAAAGTCCTTAACTAATGCAGCAGAGTCCTTAAATAATGCAACAAAGTCCTTAAATAATGCAACAGAGTCCTTAAATACCGCAGCAAAGGGCTTAAATAATGCAGCAGAGTCCTCAAATGCTTCAGCAGAGTCCTTAAATAATGTAGCATTGTCCTTAAATAATGCAGCAAAGTCCTTAAATAATGCAGCAGAGTCCTTAAATAATGCAACAAAGTCCTTAAATAATGCAGCAGAGTCCTTAAATACTGAAGCAGAGTCCTTAAATATTGCTGCAAAGTCCTTAAATAATGCAGCAGAGTCATTAAATAATGCAACAAAGTCCTTAAATAATGCAGCAGAGTCCTTAAATAATGCAACAAAGTCCTTAAATAATACAGCAGAGTACTTAAATAATGCAACAAAGTCCTTAAATAATGCAGCAAAGTCCTTAAATAATGCAGCAGAGTCCTTAAATAATGCAACAAAGTCCTTAAATAATGCAGCAGAGTCCTTAAATAATGCAACAGAGTCCTTAAATACCGCAGCAAAGTGCTTAAATAATGCAGCAGAGTCCTCAAATGCTTCAGCAGAGTCCTTAAATAATGCAGCAGAGACCTTAAATAATGCAGCAAAGTCCTTAAATAATGCAGCAGAGTCCTTAAATAATGCAACAAAGTCCTTAAATAATGCAGCAGAGTCCTTAAATACTGAAGCAGAGTCCTTAAATATTGCAGCAAAGTCCTTAAATAATGCAGCAGAGTCCTTAAATAATGCAGCAAAGTCCTTATCTAATGCAGCAGAGTCCTTAAATAATGCAACAAAGTCCTTAAATAATGCAGCAGAGTCCTTAAATACTGAAGCAGAGTCCTTAAATATTGCAGCAAAGTCCTTCAATAATGCAGCAGAGTCCTTAGATAATGCAACAAAGTCCTTAAATAATGCAGCAGATTCCTTAAATAATGCAGCAAAGTCCTTAAATAATGCAGCAGAGTCCTTAAATAATGCAGCAGAGTCCTTAAATACCGCAGCATAGTCCTTAAATACTGAAGAAGAGTCCTTTAATATAGCAGCAAATTCCTTAAATAATGCAGCAGAGTCCTTAAATACTGAAGCAGAGTCCTTAAATATTGCAGCAAAGTCCTTAAATAATGCAGCAGAGTCCTTAAATAATGCAACAAATTCCTTAAATAATGCAGCAAAGTCCTTAAATAATGCAGCAGAGTCCTTAAATAATGCAGCAGAGTCCTTAAATACCGCAGCAGAGTCCTTAAATACTGAAGCAGAGTCCTTTAATATAGCAGCAAATTCCTTAAATAATGCAGCAGAGTCCTTAAAAAATCCAACAAAGTCATTAAATAATGCAGCAGAGTCCTCTAATAATGCAGCAGAGTCCTCAAATGCTTCAGCAAAGTCATTAAATAATGCAGCAGAGTCCTCAAATGCTTAAGCAGAGTCCTTAAATACTGAAGCAGAGTCCTTAAACATTGCAGCAAAGTCCTTAAATAATGCAGCAGAGTCCTTAAATAATGCAGCAAAGTCCTTCAATAATGCAGCAGAGTCCTTAGATAATGCAACAAAGTCCTTAAATAATGCAGCAGATTCCTTAAATAATGCAACAAAGTCCTTAAATAATGCAGCAGAGTCCTAAAATAATGCAGCAGGGTCCTTAAATACCGCAGCAGAGTCCTTAAATACTGAAGCAGAGTCCTTTAATATAGCAGCACATTCCTTAAATAATGCAGCAGAGTCCTTAAGAAATCCAACAAAGTCATTAAATAATGCAGCAAGTCCTTAAATAATGCAGCAGAGTCCTCTAATAATGCAGCAGAGTCCTCAAATGCTTCAGCAAAGTCATTAAATAATGCAGCATAATCCTTAAATAATGCAGCAAAGTCCTTAAATAATGCAGCACAGTTCTTAAATAATGCAACAACGTCGTTAAATAATGCAGCAGAGTCCTTAAATAATGCAGCAAACTCCTTAACTAATGCAGCAGAGTCCTTAAATAATGCAACAAAGTCCTTAAATAATGCAACAGAGTCCTTAAATACCGCCGCAAAGTGCTTAAATAATGCAGCAGAGTCCTCAAATGCTTCAGCAGAGTCCTTAAATAATGCAGCAGTGTCCTTAAATAATGCAGCAAAGTCCTTAAATAATGCAGCAGAGTCCTTAAATAATGCAACAAAGTCCTTAAATAATGCAGCAGAGTCCTTAAATACTGAAGCAGAGTCCTTAAATATTGCTGCAAAGTCCTTAAATAATGCAGCAGTCATTAAATAATGCAACAATGTCCTTAAATAATGCAGCAGAGTCCTTAAAAAATCCAACAAAGTCATTAAATAATGCAGCAAGTCCTTAAATAATGCAGAACAGTTCTTAAATAATGCAACAACGTCGTTAAATAATGCAGCAGAGTCCTTAAATAATGCAGCAAAGTCCTTAACTAATGCAGCAGAGTCCTTAAATAATGCAACAAAGTCCTTAAATAATGCAACAGAGTCCTTAAATACCGCAGCAAAGGGCTTAAATAATGCAGCAGAGTCCTCAAATGCTTCAGCAGAGTCCTTAAATAATGTAGCATTGTCCTTAAATAATGCAGCAAAGTCCTTAAATAATGCAGCAGAGTCCTTAAATAATGCAACAAAGTCCTTAAATAATGCAGCAGAGTCCTTAAATACTGAAGCAGAGTCCTTAAATATTGCTGCAAAGTCCTTAAATAATGCAGCAGAGTCATTAAATAATGCAACAAAGTCCTTAAATAATGCAGCAGAGTCCTTAAATAATGCAACAAAGTCCTTAAATAATACAGCAGAGTACTTAAATAATGCAACAAAGTCCTTAAATAATGCAGCAAAGTCCTTAAATAATGCAGCAGAGTCCTTAAATAATGCAACAAAGTCCTTAAATAATGCAGCAGAGTCCTTAAATAATGCAACAGAGTCCTTAAATACCGCAGCAAAGTGCTTAAATAATGCAGCAGAGTCCTCAAATGCTTCAGCAGAGTCCTTAAATAATGCAGCAGAGTCCTTAAATAATGCAGCAAAGTCCTTAAATAATGCAGCAGAGTCCTTAAATAATGCAACAAAGTCCTTAAATAATGCAGCAGAGTCCTTAAATACTGAAGCAGAGTCCTTAAATATTGCAGCAAAGTCCTTAAATAATGCAGCAGAGTCCTTAAATAATGCAGCAAAGTCCTTATCTAATGCAGCAGAGTCCTTAAATAATGCAACAAAGTCCTTAAATAATGCAGCAGAGTCCTTAAATACTGAAGCAGAGTCCTTAAATATTGCAGCAAAGTCCTTCAATAATGCAGCAGAGTCCTTAGATAATGCAACAAAGTCCTTAAATAATGCAGCAGATTCCTTAAATAATGCAGCAAAGTCCTTAAATAATGCAGCAGAGTCCTTAAATAATGCAGCAGAGTCCTTAAATACCGCAGCAGAGTCCTTAAATACTGAAGAAGAGTCCTTTAATATAGCAGCAAATTCCTTAAATAATGCAGCAGAGTCCATAAAAAAATCCAACAAAGTCATTAAATAATGCAGCAAGTCCTTAAATAATGCAGCAGAGTCCTCTAATAATGCAGCAGAGTCCTCAAATGCTTCAGCAAATTCATTAAATAATGCAGCATATTCCTTAAATAATGCAGAAAAGTCCTTAAATAATGCAGAACAGTTCTTAAATAATGCAACAACGTCGTTAAATAATGCAGCAGAGTCCTTAAATAATGCAGCAAAGTCCTTAACTAATGCAGCAGAGTCCTTAAATAATGCAACAAAGTCCTTAAATAATGCAACAGAGTCCTTAAATACCGCAGCAAAGGGCTTAAATAATGCAGCAGAGTCCTCAAATGCTTCAGCAGAGTCCTTAAATAATGCAGCATTGTCCTTAAATAATGCAGCAAAGTCCTTAAATAATGCAGCAGAGTCCTTAAATAATGCAACAAAGTCCTTAAATAATGCAGCAGAGTCCTTAAATACTGAAGCAGAGTCCTTAAATATTGCTGCAAAGTCCTTAAATAATGCAGCAGAGTCATTAAATAATGCAACAAAGTCCTTAAATAATGCAGCAGAGTCCTTAAATAATGCAACAAAGTCCTTAAATAATGCAGCAGAGTACTTAAATAATGCAACAAAGTCCTTAAATAATGCAGCAAAGTCCTTAAATAATGCAGCAGAGTCCTTAAATACTGAAGCAGAGTCCTTAAATATTGCAGCAAAGTCCTTAAATAATGCAGCAGAGTCCTTAAATAATGCAACAAAGTCCTTAAATAATGCAGCAGAGTCCTTAAATAATGCAACAGAGTCCTTAAATACCGCAGCAAAGTGCTTAAATAATGCAGCAGAGTCCTCAAATGCTTCAGCAGAGTCCTTAAATAATGCAGCAGAGTCCTTAAATAATGCAGCAAAGTCCTTAAATAATGCAGCAGAGTTCTTAAATAATGCAACAAAGTCCTTAAATAATGCAGCAGAGTCCTTAAATACTGAAGCAGAGTCCTTAAATATTGCAGCAAAGTCCTTAAATAATGCAGCAGAGTCCTTAAATAATGCAGCAAAGTCCTTATTTAATGCAGCAGAGTCCTTAAATAATGCAACAAAGTCCTTAAATAATGCAGCAGAGTCCTTAAATACTGAAGCAGAGTCCTTAAATATTGCAGCAAAGTCCTTCAATAATGCAGCAGAGTCCTTAGATAATGCAACAAAGTCCTTAAATAATGCAGCAGATTCCTTAAATAATGCAGCAAAGTCCTTAAATAATGCAGCAGAGTCCTTAAATAATGCAGCAGAGTCCTTAAATACCGCAGCAGAGTCCTTAAATACTGAAGCAGAGTCCTTTAATATAGCAGCAAATTCCTTAAATAATGCAGCAGAGTCCATAAAAAAATCCAACAAAGTCATTAAATAATGCAGCAAGTCCTTAAATAATGCAGCAGAGTCCTCTAATAATGCAGCAGAGTCCTCAAATGCTTCAGCAAAGTCATTAAATAATGCAGCATAGTCCTTAAATAATGCAGCAAAGTCCTTAAATAATGCAGCACAGTTCTTAAGTAATGCAACAGCGTCGTTAAATAATGCAGCAGATTCCTTAAATAATGCAGCAAAGTCCTTAACTAATGCAGCAGAGTCCTTAAATAATGCAAGAAAGTCCTTAAATAATGCAGCAGAGTCCTTAAATAATGCAGTAAAGTCCTTAAATAATGCAGCAGAGTCCTTAAATAATGCAACAACGTCCTTAAATAATGCAGCAGAGTCCTTAAATACTGAAGCAGAGTCCTTAAATATTGCAGCAAAGTCCTTAAATAATGCATTAGAGTCCTTAAATAATGCAACAAAGTCCTTAAATAATGCAGCAGAGTCCTTAAATAATGCAGCAAAGTCCTTAAATAATGCAGCAGAGTCCTTAAATAATGCAGCAGAGTCCTTAAATACTGCAGCAGAGTCCTTAAATACTGAAGCAGAGTCCTTTAATATAGCAGCAAATTCCTTAAATAATGCAGCAGAGTCCTTAAAAAATCCAACAAAGTCATTAAATAATGCAGCAGAGTCCTCTAATAATGCAGCAGAGTCCTCAAATGCTTCAGCAAAGTCATTAAATAATGCAGCATAGTCCTTAAATAATGCAAAGTCCTTAAATAAAGCAGCACAGTTCTTAAATAATGCAACAACGTCGGTAAATAATGCAGCAGAGTCCTTAAATAATGCAGCAAAGTCCTTAACTAATGCAGCAGAGTCCTTAAATAATGCAACAAAGTCCTTAAATAATGCAACAGAGTCCTTAAATACCGCAGCAAAGTGCTTAAATAATGCAGCAGAGTCCTTAAATAATGCAACAAAGTCCTTAAATAATGCAGCAGAGTCCTTAAATACTGAAGCAGAGTCCTTAAATATTGCAGCAAAGTCCTCTAATAATGCAGCAGAGTCCTTAAATAATGCAACAAAGTCCTTAAATAATGCAGCAGAGTCCTTAAATAATGCAACAAAGTCCTTAAATAATGCAGCAGAGTCCTTAAATACTGAAGCAGAGTCCTTAAATATTGCAGCAAAGTCCTTAAATAATGCAGCAAAGTCCTTAACTAATGCAGCAGAGTCCTTAAATAATGCAACAAAGTCCTTAAATAATGCAACAGAGTCCTTAAATACCGCAGCAAAGGGCTTAAATAATGCAGCAGAGTCCTCAAATGCTTCAGCAGAGTCCTTAAATAATGCAGCATTGTCCTTAAATAATGCAGCAAAGTCCTTAAATAATGCAGCAGAGTCCTTAAATAATGCAACAAAGTCCTTAAATAATGCAGCAGAGTACTTAAATAATGCAACAAAGTCCTTAAATAATGCAGCAAAGTCCTTAAATAATGCAGCAGAGTCCTTAAATACTGAAGCAGAGTCCTTAAATATTGCAGCAAAGTCCTTAAATAATGCAGCAGAGTCCTTAAATAATGCAACAAAGTCCTTAAATAATGCAGCAGAGTCCTTAAATAATGCAACAGAGTCCTTAAATACCGCAGCAAAGTGCTTAAATAATGCAGCAGAGTCCTCAAATGCTTCAGCAGAGTCCTTAAATAATGCAGCAGAGTCCTTAAATAATGCAGCAAAGTCCTTAAATAATGCAGCAGAGTCCTTAAATAATGCAACAAAGTCCTTAAATAATGCAGCAGAGTCCTTAAATACTGAAGCAGAGTCCTTAAATATTGCAGCAAAGTCCTTAAATAATGCAGCAGAGTCCTTAAATAATGCAACAAAGTCCTTAAATAATGCAGCAGAGTACTTAAATAATGCAACAAAGTCCTTAAATAATGCAGCAAAGTCCTTAAATAATGCAGCAGAGTCCTTAAATACTGAAGCAGAGTCCTTAAATATTGCAGCAAAGTCCTTAAATAATGCAGCAGAGTCCTTAAATAATGCAACAAAGTCCTTAAATAATGCAGCAGAGTCCTTAAATAATGCAACAGAGTCCTTAAATACCGCAGCAAAGTGCTTAAATAATGCAGCAGAGTCCTCAAATGCTTCAGCAGAGTCCTTAAATAATGCAGCAGAGTCCTTAAATAATGCAGCAAAGTCCTTAAATAATGCAGCAGAGTACTTAAATAATGCAACAAAGTCCTTAAATATTGCAGCAAAGTCCTTAAATAATGCAGCAGAGTCCTTAAATAATGCAACAAAGTCCTTAAATAATGCAGCAGAGTACTTAAATAATGCAACAAAGTCCTTAAATAATGCAGCAAAGTCCTTAAATAATGCAGCAGAGTCCTTAAATACTGAAGCAGAGTCCTTAAATATTGCAGCAAAGTCCTTAAATAATGCAGCAGAGTCCTTAAATAATGCAACAAAGTCCTTAAATAATGCAGCAGAGTCCTTAAATAATGCAACAGAGTCCTTAAATACCGCAGCAAAGTGCTTAAATAATGCAGCAGAGTCCTCAAATGCTTCAGCAGAGTCCTTAAATAATGCAGCAGAGTCCTTAAATAATGCAGCAAAGTCCTTAAATAATGCAGCAGAGTCCTTAAATAATGCAACAAAGTCCTTAAATAATGCAGCAGAGTCCTTAAATACTGAAGCAGAGTCCTTAAATATTGCAGCAAAGTCCTTAAATAATGCAGCAGAGTCCTTAAATAATGCAGCAAAGTCCTTATTTAATGCAGCAGAGTCCTTAAATAATGCAACAAAGTCCTTAAATAATGCAGCAGAGTCCTTAAATACTGAAGCAGAGTCCTTAAATATTGCAGCAAAGTCCTTCAATAATGCAGCAGAGTCCTTAGATAATGCAACAAAGTCCTTAAATAATGCAGCAGATTCCTTAAATAATGCAGCAAAGTCCTTAAATAATGCAGCAGAGTCCTTAAATAATGCAGCAGAGTCCTTAAATACCGCAGCAGAGTCCTTAAATACTGAAGCAGAGTCCTTTAATATAGCAGCAAATTCCTTAAATAATGCAGCAGAGTCCATAAAAAAATCCAACAAAGTCATTAAATAATGCAGCAAGTCCTTAAATAATGCAGCAGAGTCCTCTAATAATGCAGCAGAGTCCTCAAATGCTTCAGCAAAGTCATTAAATAATGCAGCATAGTCCTTAAATAATGCAGCAAAGTCCTTAAATAATGCAGCACAGTTCTTAAGTAATGCAACAACGTCGTTAAATAATGCAGCAGAGTCCTTAAATAATGCAGCAAAGTCCTTAACTAATGCAGCAGAGTCCTTAAATAATGCAAGAAAGTCCTTAAATAATGCAGCAGAGTCCTTAAATAATGCAGTAAAGTCCTTAAATAATGCAGCAGAGTCCTTAAATAATGCAACAATGTCCTTAAATAATGCAGCAGAGTCCTTAAATACTGAAGCAGAGTCCTTAAATATTGCAGCAAAGTCCTTAAATAATGCATTAGAGTCCTTAAATAATGCAACAAAGTCCTTAAATAATGCAGCAGAGTCCTTAAATAATGCAGCAAAGTCCTTAAATAATGCAGCAGAGTCCTTAAATAATGCAGCAGAGTCCTTAAATACTGCAGCAGAGTCCTTAAATACTGAAGCAGAGTCCTTTAATATAGCAGCAAATTCCTTAAATAATGCAGCAGAGTCCTTAAAAAATCCAACAAAGTCATTAAATAATGCAGCAGAGTCCTCTAATAATGCAGCAGAGTCCTCAAATGCTTCAGCAAAGTCATTAAATAATGCAGCATAGTCCTTAAATAATGCAAAGTCCTTAAATAAAGCAGCACAGTTCTTAAATAATGCAACAACGTCGGTAAATAATGCAGCAGAGTCCTTAAATAATGCAGCAAAGTCCTTAACTAATGCAGCAGAGTCCTTAAATAATGCAACAAAGTCCTTAAATAATGCAACAGAGTCCTTAAATACCGCAGCAAAGTGCTTAAATAATGCAGCAGAGTCCTTAAATAATGCAACAAAGTCCTTAAATAATGCAGCAGAGTCCTTAAATACTGAAGCAGAGTCCTTAAATATTGCAGCAAAGTCCTCTAATAATGCAGCAGAGTCCTTAAATAATGCAACAAAGTCCTTAAATAATGCAGCAGAGTCCTTAAATAATGCAACAAAGTCCTTAAATAATGCAGCAGAGTCCTTAAATACTGAAGCAGAGTCCTTAAATATTGCAGCAAAGTCCTTAAATAATGCAGCAAAGTCCTTAAATAATGCAGCAGAGTCCTTAAATAATGCAACAAAGTCCTTAAATAATGCAGCAGAGTCCTTAAATACTGAAGCAGAGTCCTTAAATATTGCAGCAAAGTCCTTAAATAATGCAGCAAAGTCCTTAAATAATGCAGCAGAGTCCTTAAATAATGCAACAAAGTCCTTAAATAATGCAGCAGAGTCCTTAAATACTGAAGCAGAGTCCTTAAATATTGCTGCAAAGTCCTTAAATAATGCAGCAGAGTCATTAAATAATGCAACAAAGTCCTTAAATAATGCAGCAGAGTCCTTAAATAATGCAACAAAGTCCTTAAATAATGCAGCAGAGTACTTAAATAATGCAACAAAGTCCTTAAATAATGCAGCAAAGTCCTTAAATAATGCAGCAGAGTCCTTAAATAATGCAACAAAGTCCTTAAATAATGCAGCAGAGTCCTTAAATAATGCAACAGAGTCCTTAAATACCGCAGCAAAGTGCTTAAATAATGCAGCAGAGTCCTCAAATGCTTCAGCAGAGTCCTTAAATAATGCAGCAGAGTCCTTAAATAATGCAGCAAAGTCCTTAAATAATGCAGCAGAGTCCTTAAATAATGCAACAAAGTCCTTAAATAATGCAGCAGAGTCCTTAAATACTGAAGCAGAGTCCTTAAATATTGCAGCAAAGTCCTTAAATAATGCAGCAGAGTCCTTAAATAATGCAGCAAAGTCCTTATCTAATGCAGCAGAGTCCTTAAATAATGCAACAAAGTCCTTAAATAATGCAGCAGAGTCCTTAAATACTGAAGCAGAGTCCTTTAATATAGCAGCAAATTCTTTAAATAATGCAGCAGAGTCCTTAAAAAAATCCAACAAAGTCATTAAATAATGCAGCAGAGTCCTCTAATAATGCAGCAGAGTCCTCAAATGCTTCAGCAAAGTCATTAAATAATGCAGCATAGTCCTTAAATAATGCAGCAAAGTCCTTAAATAATGCAGCACAGTTCTTAAATAATGCAACAACGTCGTTAAATAATGCAGCAGAGTCCTTAAATAATGCAGCAAAGTCCTTAACTAATGCAGCAGAGTCCTTAAATAATGCAACAAAGTCCTTAAATAATGCAACAGAGTCCTTAAATACCGCAGCAAAGTGATTAAATAATGCAGCAGAGTCCTCAAATGCTTCAGCAGAGTCCTTAAATAATGCAGCAGAGTCCTTAAATAATGCAGCAAAGTCCTTAAATAATGCAGCAGAGTCCTTAAATAATGCAACAAAGTCCTTTAATAATGCAGCAGAGTCCTTAAATACTGAAGCAGAGTCCTTAAATATTGCAGCAAAGTCCTTAAATAATGCAGCAGAGTCCATAAATAATGCAGCAAAGTCCTTAAATAATGCAGCAGAGTCCTTAAATAATGCAACAAAGTCCTTAAATAATGCAGCAGAGTCCTTAAATATAGAAGCAGAGTCCTTAAATATTGCATCAAAGTCCTTCAATAATGCAGCAGAGTCCTTAGATAATGCAACAAAGTCCTTAAATAATGCAGCAGATTCCTTAAATAATGCAGCAAAGTCCTTAAATAATGCAGCAGAGTCCTTAAATAATGCAGCAGAGTCCTTAAATACCGCAGCAGAGTCCATAAATACTGAAGCAGAGTCCTTTAATATAGCAGCAAATTCCTTAAATAATGCAGCAGAGTCCTTAAAAAATCCAACAAAGTCATTAAATAATGCAGCAAGTCCTTAAATAATGCAGCAGAGTCCTCTAATAATGCAGCAGAGACCTCAAATGCTTCAGCAAAGTCATTAAATAATGCAGCATAGTCCTTAAATAATGGAGCAAAGTCCTTAAATAATGCAGCACAGTTCTTAAATAATGCAACAACGTCGTTAAATAATGCAGCAGAGTCCTTAAATAATGCAGCAAAGTCCTTAACTAATGCAGCAGAGTCCTTAAATAATGCAACAAAGTCCTTAAATAATGCAGCAGAGTCCTTAAATAATGCAGTAAAGTCCTTAAATAATGCAGCAGAGTCCTTAAATAATGCAACAACGTCCTTAAATAATGCAGCAGAGTCCTTAAATACTGAAGCAGAGTCCTTAAATATTGCAGCAAAGTCCTTAAATAATGCAGCAGAGTCCTTAAATAATGCAACAAATTCCTTAAATAATGCAGCAAAGTCCTTAAATAATGCAGCAGAGTCCTTAAATAATGCAGCAGAGTCCTTAAATACCGCAGCAGAGTCCTTAAATACTGAAGCAGAGTCCTTTAATATAGCAGCAAATTCCTTAAATAATGCAGCAGAGTCCTTAAAAAATCCAACAAAGTCATTAAATAATGCAGCAGAGTCCTCTAATAATGCAGCAGAGTCCTCAAATGCTTCAGCAAAGTCATTAAATAATGCAGCAGAGTCCTCAAATGCTTAAGCAGAGTCCTTAAATACTGAAGCAGAGTCCTTAAACATTGCAGCAAAGTCCTTAAATAATGCAGCAGAGTCCTTAAATAATGCAGCAAAGTCCTTCAATAATGCAGCAGAGTCCTTAGATAATGCAACAAAGTCCTTAAATAATGCAGCAGATTCCTTAAATAATGCAGCAAAGTCCTTAAATAATGCAGCAGAGTCCTAAAATAATGCAGCAGGGTCCTTAAATACCGCAGCAGAGTCCTTAAATACTGAAGCAGAGTCCTTTAATATAGCAGCAAATTCCTTAAATAATGCAGCAGAGTCCTTAAGAAATCCAACAAAGTCATTAAATAATGCAGCAAGTCCTTAAATAATGCAGCAGAGTCCTCTAATAATGCAGCAGAGTCCTCAAATGCTTCAGCAAAGTCATTAAATAATGCAGCATAATCCTTAAATAATGCAGCAAAGTCCTTAAATAATGCAGCACAGTTCTTAAATAATGCAACAACGTCGTTAAATAATGCAGCAGAGTCCTTAAATAATGCAGCAAACTCCTTAACTAATGCAGCAGAGTCCTTAAATAATGCAACAAAGTCCTTAAATAATGCAACAGAGTCCTTAAATACCGCCGCAAAGTGCTTAAATAATGCAGCAGAGTCCTCAAATGCTTCAGCAGAGTCCTTAAATAATGCAGCAGTGTCCTTAAATAATGCAGCAAAGTCCTTAAATAATGCAGCAGAGTCCTTAAATAATGCAACAAAGTCCTTAAATAATGCAGCAGAGTCCTTAAATACTGAAGCAGAGTCCTTAAATATTGCTGCAAAGTCCTTAAATAATGCAGCAGTCATTAAATAATGCAACAATGTCCTTAAATAATGCAGCAGAGTCCTTAAAAAATCCAACAAAGTCATTAAATAATGCAGCAAGTCCTTAAATAATGCAGAACAGTTCTTAAATAATGCAACAACGTCGTTAAATAATGCAGCAGAGTCCTTAAATAATGCAGCAAAGTCCTTAACTAATGCAGCAGAGTCCTTAAATAATGCAACAAAGTCCTTAAATAATGCAACAGAGTCCTTAAATACCGCAGCAAAGGGCTTAAATAATGCAGCAGAGTCCTCAAATGCTTCAGCAGAGTCCTTAAATAATGTAGCATTGTCCTTAAATAATGCAGCAAAGTCCTTAAATAATGCAGCAGAGTCCTTAAATAATGCAACAAAGTCCTTAAATAATGCAGCAGAGTCCTTAAATACTGAAGCAGAGTCCTTAAATATTGCTGCAAAGTCCTTAAATAATGCAGCAGAGTCATTAAATAATGCAACAAAGTCCTTAAATAATGCAGCAGAGTCCTTAAATAATGCAACAAAGTCCTTAAATAATACAGCAGAGTACTTAAATAATGCAACAAAGTCCTTAAATAATGCAGCAAAGTCCTTAAATAATGCAGCAGAGTCCTTAAATAATGCAACAAAGTCCTTAAATAATGCAGCAGAGTCCTTAAATAATGCAACAGAGTCCTTAAATACCGCAGCAAAGTGCTTAAATAATGCAGCAGAGTCCTCAAATGCTTCAGCAGAGTCCTTAAATAATGCAGCAGAGACCTTAAATAATGCAGCAAAGTCCTTAAATAATGCAGCAGAGTCCTTAAATAATGCAACAAAGTCCTTAAATAATGCAGCAGAGTCCTTAAATACTGAAGCAGAGTCCTTAAATATTGCAGCAAAGTCCTTAAATAATGCAGCAGAGTCCTTAAATAATGCAGCAAAGTCCTTATCTAATGCAGCAGAGTCCTTAAATAATGCAACAAAGTCCTTAAATAATGCAGCAGAGTCCTTAAATACTGAAGCAGAGTCCTTAAATATTGCAGCAAAGTCCTTCAATAATGCAGCAGAGTCCTTAGATAATGCAACAAAGTCCTTAAATAATGCAGCAGATTCCTTAAATAATGCAGCAAAGTCCTTAAATAATGCAGCAGAGTCCTTAAATAATGCAGCAGAGTCCTTAAATACCGCAGCATAGTCCTTAAATACTGAAGAAGAGTCCTTTAATATAGCAGCAAATTCCTTAAATAATGCAGCAGAGTCCTTAAATACTGAAGCAGAGTCCTTAAATATTGCAGCAAAGTCCTTAAATAATGCAGCAGAGTCCTTAAATAATGCAACAAATTCCTTAAATAATGCAGCAAAGTCCTTAAATAATGCAGCAGAGTCCTTAAATAATGCAGCAGAGTCCTTAAATACCGCAGCAGAGTCCTTAAATACTGAAGCAGAGTCCTTTAATATAGCAGCAAATTCCTTAAATAATGCAGCAGAGTCCTTAAAAAATCCAACAAAGTCATTAAATAATGCAGCAGAGTCCTCTAATAATGCAGCAGAGTCCTCAAATGCTTCAGCAAAGTCATTAAATAATGCAGCAGAGTCCTCAAATGCTTAAGCAGAGTCCTTAAATACTGAAGCAGAGTCCTTAAACATTGCAGCAAAGTCCTTAAATAATGCAGCAGAGTCCTTAAATAATGCAGCAAAGTCCTTCAATAATGCAGCAGAGTCCTTAGATAATGCAACAAAGTCCTTAAATAATGCAGCAGATTCCTTAAATAATGCAACAAAGTCCTTAAATAATGCAGCAGAGTCCTAAAATAATGCAGCAGGGTCCTTAAATACCGCAGCAGAGTCCTTAAATACTGAAGCAGAGTCCTTTAATATAGCAGCACATTCCTTAAATAATGCAGCAGAGTCCTTAAGAAATCCAACAAAGTCATTAAATAATGCAGCAAGTCCTTAAATAATGCAGCAGAGTCCTCTAATAATGCAGCAGAGTCCTCAAATGCTTCAGCAAAGTCATTAAATAATGCAGCATAATCCTTAAATAATGCAGCAAAGTCCTTAAATAATGCAGCACAGTTCTTAAATAATGCAACAACGTCGTTAAATAATGCAGCAGAGTCCTTAAATAATGCAGCAAACTCCTTAACTAATGCAGCAGAGTCCTTAAATAATGCAACAAAGTCCTTAAATAATGCAACAGAGTCCTTAAATACCGCCGCAAAGTGCTTAAATAATGCAGCAGAGTCCTCAAATGCTTCAGCAGAGTCCTTAAATAATGCAGCAGTGTCCTTAAATAATGCAGCAAAGTCCTTAAATAATGCAGCAGAGTCCTTAAATAATGCAACAAAGTCCTTAAATAATGCAGCAGAGTCCTTAAATACTGAAGCAGAGTCCTTAAATATTGCTGCAAAGTCCTTAAATAATGCAGCAGTCATTAAATAATGCAACAATGTCCTTAAATAATGCAGCAGAGTCCTTAAAAAATCCAACAAAGTCATTAAATAATGCAGCAAGTCCTTAAATAATGCAGAACAGTTCTTAAATAATGCAACAACGTCGTTAAATAATGCAGCAGAGTCCTTAAATAATGCAGCAAAGTCCTTAACTAATGCAGCAGAGTCCTTAAATAATGCAACAAAGTCCTTAAATAATGCAACAGAGTCCTTAAATACCGCAGCAAAGGGCTTAAATAATGCAGCAGAGTCCTCAAATGCTTCAGCAGAGTCCTTAAATAATGTAGCATTGTCCTTAAATAATGCAGCAAAGTCCTTAAATAATGCAGCAGAGTCCTTAAATAATGCAACAAAGTCCTTAAATAATGCAGCAGAGTCCTTAAATACTGAAGCAGAGTCCTTAAATATTGCTGCAAAGTCCTTAAATAATGCAGCAGAGTCATTAAATAATGCAACAAAGTCCTTAAATAATGCAGCAGAGTCCTTAAATAATGCAACAAAGTCCTTAAATAATACAGCAGAGTACTTAAATAATGCAACAAAGTCCTTAAATAATGCAGCAAAGTCCTTAAATAATGCAGCAGAGTCCTTAAATAATGCAACAAAGTCCTTAAATAATGCAGCAGAGTCCTTAAATAATGCAACAGAGTCCTTAAATACCGCAGCAAAGTGCTTAAATAATGCAGCAGAGTCCTCAAATGCTTCAGCAGAGTCCTTAAATAATGCAGCAGAGTCCTTAAATAATGCAGCAAAGTCCTTAAATAATGCAGCAGAGTCCTTAAATAATGCAACAAAGTCCTTAAATAATGCAGCAGAGTCCTTAAATACTGAAGCAGAGTCCTTAAATATTGCAGCAAAGTCCTTAAATAATGCAGCAGAGTCCTTAAATAATGCAGCAAAGTCCTTATCTAATGCAGCAGAGTCCTTAAATAATGCAACAAAGTCCTTAAATAATGCAGCAGAGTCCTTAAATACTGAAGCAGAGTCCTTAAATATTGCAGCAAAGTCCTTCAATAATGCAGCAGAGTCCTTAGATAATGCAACAAAGTCCTTAAATAATGCAGCAGATTCCTTAAATAATGCAGCAAAGTCCTTAAATAATGCAGCAGAGTCCTTAAATAATGCAGCAGAGTCCTTAAATACCGCAGCAGAGTCCTTAAATACTGAAGAAGAGTCCTTTAATATAGCAGCAAATTCCTTAAATAATGCAGCAGAGTCCATAAAAAAATCCAACAAAGTCATTAAATAATGCAGCAAGTCCTTAAATAATGCAGCAGAGTCCTCTAATAATGCAGCAGAGTCCTCAAATGCTTCAGCAAATTCATTAAATAATGCAGCATATTCCTTAAATAATGCAGAAAAGTCCTTAAATAATGCAGAACAGTTCTTAAATAATGCAACAACGTCGTTAAATAATGCAGCAGAGTCCTTAAATAATGCAGCAAAGTCCTTAACTAATGCAGCAGAGTCCTTAAATAATGCAACAAAGTCCTTAAATAATGCAACAGAGTCCTTAAATACCGCAGCAAAGGGCTTAAATAATGCAGCAGAGTCCTCAAATGCTTCAGCAGAGTCCTTAAATAATGCAGCATTGTCCTTAAATAATGCAGCAAAGTCCTTAAATAATGCAGCAGAGTCCTTAAATAATGCAACAAAGTCCTTAAATAATGCAGCAGAGTCCTTAAATACTGAAGCAGAGTCCTTAAATATTGCTGCAAAGTCCTTAAATAATGCAGCAGAGTCATTAAATAATGCAACAAAGTCCTTAAATAATGCAGCAGAGTCCTTAAATAATGCAACAAAGTCCTTAAATAATGCAGCAGAGTACTTAAATAATGCAACAAAGTCCTTAAATAATGCAGCAAAGTCCTTAAATAATGCAGCAGAGTCCTTAAATACTGAAGCAGAGTCCTTAAATATTGCAGCAAAGTCCTTAAATAATGCAGCAGAGTCCTTAAATAATGCAACAAAGTCCTTAAATAATGCAGCAGAGTCCTTAAATAATGCAACAGAGTCCTTAAATACCGCAGCAAAGTGCTTAAATAATGCAGCAGAGTCCTCAAATGCTTCAGCAGAGTCCTTAAATAATGCAGCAGAGTCCTTAAATAATGCAGCAAAGTCCTTAAATAATGCAGCAGAGTTCTTAAATAATGCAACAAAGTCCTTAAATAATGCAGCAGAGTCCTTAAATACTGAAGCAGAGTCCTTAAATATTGCAGCAAAGTCCTTAAATAATGCAGCAGAGTCCTTAAATAATGCAGCAAAGTCCTTATTTAATGCAGCAGAGTCCTTAAATAATGCAACAAAGTCCTTAAATAATGCAGCAGAGTCCTTAAATACTGAAGCAGAGTCCTTAAATATTGCAGCAAAGTCCTTCAATAATGCAGCAGAGTCCTTAGATAATGCAACAAAGTCCTTAAATAATGCAGCAGATTCCTTAAATAATGCAGCAAAGTCCTTAAATAATGCAGCAGAGTCCTTAAATAATGCAGCAGAGTCCTTAAATACCGCAGCAGAGTCCTTAAATACTGAAGCAGAGTCCTTTAATATAGCAGCAAATTCCTTAAATAATGCAGCAGAGTCCATAAAAAAATCCAACAAAGTCATTAAATAATGCAGCAAGTCCTTAAATAATGCAGCAGAGTCCTCTAATAATGCAGCAGAGTCCTCAAATGCTTCAGCAAAGTCATTAAATAATGCAGCATAGTCCTTAAATAATGCAGCAAAGTCCTTAAATAATGCAGCACAGTTCTTAAGTAATGCAACAGCGTCGTTAAATAATGCAGCAGATTCCTTAAATAATGCAGCAAAGTCCTTAACTAATGCAGCAGAGTCCTTAAATAATGCAAGAAAGTCCTTAAATAATGCAGCAGAGTCCTTAAATAATGCAGTAAAGTCCTTAAATAATGCAGCAGAGTCCTTAAATAATGCAACAACGTCCTTAAATAATGCAGCAGAGTCCTTAAATACTGAAGCAGAGTCCTTAAATATTGCAGCAAAGTCCTTAAATAATGCATTAGAGTCCTTAAATAATGCAACAAAGTCCTTAAATAATGCAGCAGAGTCCTTAAATAATGCAGCAAAGTCCTTAAATAATGCAGCAGAGTCCTTAAATAATGCAGCAGAGTCCTTAAATACTGCAGCAGAGTCCTTAAATACTGAAGCAGAGTCCTTTAATATAGCAGCAAATTCCTTAAATAATGCAGCAGAGTCCTTAAAAAATCCAACAAAGTCATTAAATAATGCAGC
This sequence comes from Phyllobates terribilis, assembly GCF_046119375.1. Classification (NCBI taxonomy): domain Eukaryota; kingdom Metazoa; phylum Chordata; class Amphibia; order Anura; family Dendrobatidae; genus Phyllobates; species Phyllobates terribilis. The sequence goes on along the minus strand of NW_027362840.1, from coordinate 2,505,307 downwards.
AGAGTCCTCTAATAATGCAGCAGAGTCCTCAAATGCTTCAGCAAAGTCATTAAATAATGCAGCATAGTCCTTAAATAATGCAAAGTCCTTAAATAAAGCAGCACAGTTCTTAAATAATGCAACAACGTCGGTAAATAATGCAGCAGAGTCCTTAAATAATGCAGCAAAGTCCTTAACTAATGCAGCAGAGTCCTTAAATAATGCAACAAAGTCCTTAAATAATGCAACAGAGTCCTTAAATACCGCAGCAAAGTGCTTAAATAATGCAGCAGAGTCCTTAAATAATGCAACAAAGTCCTTAAATAATGCAGCAGAGTCCTTAAATACTGAAGCAGAGTCCTTAAATATTGCAGCAAAGTCCTCTAATAATGCAGCAGAGTCCTTAAATAATGCAACAAAGTCCTTAAATAATGCAGCAGAGTCCTTAAATAATGCAACAAAGTCCTTAAATAATGCAGCAGAGTCCTTAAATACTGAAGCAGAGTCCTTAAATATTGCAGCAAAGTCCTTAAATAATGCAGCAAAGTCCTTAACTAATGCAGCAGAGTCCTTAAATAATGCAACAAAGTCCTTAAATAATGCAACAGAGTCCTTAAATACCGCAGCAAAGGGCTTAAATAATGCAGCAGAGTCCTCAAATGCTTCAGCAGAGTCCTTAAATAATGCAGCATTGTCCTTAAATAATGCAGCAAAGTCCTTAAATAATGCAGCAGAGTCCTTAAATAATGCAACAAAGTCCTTAAATAATGCAGCAGAGTACTTAAATAATGCAACAAAGTCCTTAAATAATGCAGCAAAGTCCTTAAATAATGCAGCAGAGTCCTTAAATACTGAAGCAGAGTCCTTAAATATTGCAGCAAAGTCCTTAAATAATGCAGCAGAGTCCTTAAATAATGCAACAAAGTCCTTAAATAATGCAGCAGAGTCCTTAAATAATGCAACAGAGTCCTTAAATACCGCAGCAAAGTGCTTAAATAATGCAGCAGAGTCCTCAAATGCTTCAGCAGAGTCCTTAAATAATGCAGCAGAGTCCTTAAATAATGCAGCAAAGTCCTTAAATAATGCAGCAGAGTCCTTAAATAATGCAACAAAGTCCTTAAATAATGCAGCAGAGTCCTTAAATACTGAAGCAGAGTCCTTAAATATTGCAGCAAAGTCCTTAAATAATGCAGCAGAGTCCTTAAATAATGCAACAAAGTCCTTAAATAATGCAGCAGAGTACTTAAATAATGCAACAAAGTCCTTAAATAATGCAGCAAAGTCCTTAAATAATGCAGCAGAGTCCTTAAATACTGAAGCAGAGTCCTTAAATATTGCAGCAAAGTCCTTAAATAATGCAGCAGAGTCCTTAAATAATGCAACAAAGTCCTTAAATAATGCAGCAGAGTCCTTAAATAATGCAACAGAGTCCTTAAATACCGCAGCAAAGTGCTTAAATAATGCAGCAGAGTCCTCAAATGCTTCAGCAGAGTCCTTAAATAATGCAGCAGAGTCCTTAAATAATGCAGCAAAGTCCTTAAATAATGCAGCAGAGTACTTAAATAATGCAACAAAGTCCTTAAATATTGCAGCAAAGTCCTTAAATAATGCAGCAGAGTCCTTAAATAATGCAACAAAGTCCTTAAATAATGCAGCAGAGTACTTAAATAATGCAACAAAGTCCTTAAATAATGCAGCAAAGTCCTTAAATAATGCAGCAGAGTCCTTAAATACTGAAGCAGAGTCCTTAAATATTGCAGCAAAGTCCTTAAATAATGCAGCAGAGTCCTTAAATAATGCAACAAAGTCCTTAAATAATGCAGCAGAGTCCTTAAATAATGCAACAGAGTCCTTAAATACCGCAGCAAAGTGCTTAAATAATGCAGCAGAGTCCTCAAATGCTTCAGCAGAGTCCTTAAATAATGCAGCAGAGTCCTTAAATAATGCAGCAAAGTCCTTAAATAATGCAGCAGAGTCCTTAAATAATGCAACAAAGTCCTTAAATAATGCAGCAGAGTCCTTAAATACTGAAGCAGAGTCCTTAAATATTGCAGCAAAGTCCTTAAATAATGCAGCAGAGTCCTTAAATAATGCAGCAAAGTCCTTATTTAATGCAGCAGAGTCCTTAAATAATGCAACAAAGTCCTTAAATAATGCAGCAGAGTCCTTAAATACTGAAGCAGAGTCCTTAAATATTGCAGCAAAGTCCTTCAATAATGCAGCAGAGTCCTTAGATAATGCAACAAAGTCCTTAAATAATGCAGCAGATTCCTTAAATAATGCAGCAAAGTCCTTAAATAATGCAGCAGAGTCCTTAAATAATGCAGCAGAGTCCTTAAATACCGCAGCAGAGTCCTTAAATACTGAAGCAGAGTCCTTTAATATAGCAGCAAATTCCTTAAATAATGCAGCAGAGTCCATAAAAAAATCCAACAAAGTCATTAAATAATGCAGCAAGTCCTTAAATAATGCAGCAGAGTCCTCTAATAATGCAGCAGAGTCCTCAAATGCTTCAGCAAAGTCATTAAATAATGCAGCATAGTCCTTAAATAATGCAGCAAAGTCCTTAAATAATGCAGCACAGTTCTTAAGTAATGCAACAACGTCGTTAAATAATGCAGCAGAGTCCTTAAATAATGCAGCAAAGTCCTTAACTAATGCAGCAGAGTCCTTAAATAATGCAAGAAAGTCCTTAAATAATGCAGCAGAGTCCTTAAATAATGCAGTAAAGTCCTTAAATAATGCAGCAGAGTCCTTAAATAATGCAACAATGTCCTTAAATAATGCAGCAGAGTCCTTAAATACTGAAGCAGAGTCCTTAAATATTGCAGCAAAGTCCTTAAATAATGCATTAGAGTCCTTAAATAATGCAACAAAGTCCTTAAATAATGCAGCAGAGTCCTTAAATAATGCAGCAAAGTCCTTAAATAATGCAGCAGAGTCCTTAAATAATGCAGCAGAGTCCTTAAATACTGCAGCAGAGTCCTTAAATACTGAAGCAGAGTCCTTTAATATAGCAGCAAATTCCTTAAATAATGCAGCAGAGTCCTTAAAAAATCCAACAAAGTCATTAAATAATGCAGCAGAGTCCTCTAATAATGCAGCAGAGTCCTCAAATGCTTCAGCAAAGTCATTAAATAATGCAGCATAGTCCTTAAATAATGCAAAGTCCTTAAATAAAGCAGCACAGTTCTTAAATAATGCAACAACGTCGGTAAATAATGCAGCAGAGTCCTTAAATAATGCAGCAAAGTCCTTAACTAATGCAGCAGAGTCCTTAAATAATGCAACAAAGTCCTTAAATAATGCAACAGAGTCCTTAAATACCGCAGCAAAGTGCTTAAATAATGCAGCAGAGTCCTTAAATAATGCAACAAAGTCCTTAAATAATGCAGCAGAGTCCTTAAATACTGAAGCAGAGTCCTTAAATATTGCAGCAAAGTCCTCTAATAATGCAGCAGAGTCCTTAAATAATGCAACAAAGTCCTTAAATAATGCAGCAGAGTCCTTAAATAATGCAACAAAGTCCTTAAATAATGCAGCAGAGTCCTTAAATACTGAAGCAGAGTCCTTAAATATTGCAGCAAAGTCCTTAAATAATGCAGCAAAGTCCTTAAATAATGCAGCAGAGTCCTTAAATAATGCAACAAAGTCCTTAAATAATGCAGCAGAGTCCTTAAATACTGAAGCAGAGTCCTTAAATATTGCTGCAAAGTCCTTAAATAATGCAGCAGAGTCATTAAATAATGCAACAAAGTCCTTAAATAATGCAGCAGAGTCCTTAAATAATGCAACAAAGTCCTTAAATAATGCAGCAGAGTACTTAAATAATGCAACAAAGTCCTTAAATAATGCAGCAAAGTCCTTAAATAATGCAGCAGAGTCCTTAAATAATGCAACAAAGTCCTTAAATAATGCAGCAGAGTCCTTAAATAATGCAACAGAGTCCTTAAATACCGCAGCAAAGTGCTTAAATAATGCAGCAGAGTCCTCAAATGCTTCAGCAGAGTCCTTAAATAATGCAGCAGAGTCCTTAAATAATGCAGCAAAGTCCTTAAATAATGCAGCAGAGTACTTAAATAATGCAACAAAGTCCTTAAATAATGCAGCAGAGTCCTTAAATACTGAAGCAGAGTCCTTAAATATTGCAGCAAAGTCCTTAAATAATGCAGCAGAGTCCTTAAATAATGCAGCAAAGTCCTTATCTAATGCAGCAGAGTCCTTAAATAATGCAACAAAGTCCTTAAATAATGCAGCAGAGTCCTTAAATACTGAAGCAGAGTCCTTTAATATAGCAGCAAATTCTTTAAATAATGCAGCAGAGTCCTTAAAAAAATCCAACAAAGTCATTAAATAATGCAGCAGAGTCCTCTAATAATGCAGCAGAGTCCTCAAATGCTTCAGCAAAGTCATTAAATAATGCAGCATAGTCCTTAAATAATGCAGCAAAGTCCTTAAATAATGCAGCACAGTTCTTAAATAATGCAACAACGTCGTTAAATAATGCAGCAGAGTCCTTAAATAATGCAGCAAAGTCCTTAACTAATGCAGCAGAGTCCTTAAATAATGCAACAAAGTCCTTAAATAATGCAACAGAGTCCTTAAATACCGCAGCAAAGTGATTAAATAATGCAGCAGAGTCCTCAAATGCTTCAGCAGAGTCCTTAAATAATGCAGCAGAGTCCTTAAATAATGCAGCAAAGTCCTTAAATAATGCAGCAGAGTCCTTAAATAATGCAACAAAGTCCTTTAATAATGCAGCAGAGTCCTTAAATACTGAAGCAGAGTCCTTAAATATTGCAGCAAAGTCCTTAAATAATGCAGCAGAGTCCATAAATAATGCAGCAAAGTCCTTAAATAATGCAGCAGAGTCCTTAAATAATGCAACAAAGTCCTTAAATAATGCAGCAGAGTCCTTAAATATAGAAGCAGAGTCCTTAAATATTGCATCAAAGTCCTTCAATAATGCAGCAGAGTCCTTAGATAATGCAACAAAGTCCTTAAATAATGCAGCAGATTCCTTAAATAATGCAGCAAAGTCCTTAAATAATGCAGCAGAGTCCTTAAATAATGCAGCAGAGTCCTTAAATACCGCAGCAGAGTCCATAAATACTGAAGCAGAGTCCTTTAATATAGCAGCAAATTCCTTAAATAATGCAGCAGAGTCCTTAAAAAATCCAACAAAGTCATTAAATAATGCAGCAAGTCCTTAAATAATGCAGCAGAGTCCTCTAATAATGCAGCAGAGACCTCAAATGCTTCAGCAAAGTCATTAAATAATGCAGCATAGTCCTTAAATAATGGAGCAAAGTCCTTAAATAATGCAGCACAGTTCTTAAATAATGCAACAACGTCGTTAAATAATGCAGCAGAGTCCTTAAATAATGCAGCAAAGTCCTTAACTAATGCAGCAGAGTCCTTAAATAATGCAACACAGTCCTTAAATAATGCAGCAGAGTCCTTAAATAATGCAGTAAAGTCCTTAAATAATGCAGCAGAGTCCTTAAATAATGCAACAACGTCCTTAAATAATGCAGCAGAGTCCTTAAATACTGAAGCAGAGTCCTTAAATATTGCAGCAAAGTCCTTAAATAATGCAGCAGAGTCCTTAAATAATGCAACAAATTCCTTAAATAATGCAGCAAAGTCCTTAAATAATGCAGCAGAGTCCTTAAATAATGCAGCAGAGTCCTTAAATACCGCAGCAGAGTCCTTAAATACTGAAGCAGAGTCCTTTAATATAGCAGCAAATTCCTTAAATAATGCAGCAGAGTCCTTAAAAAATCCAACAAAGTCATTAAATAATGCAGCAGAGTCCTCTAATAATGCAGCAGAGTCCTCAAATGCTTCAGCAAAGTCATTAAATAATGCAGCAGAGTCCTCAAATGCTTAAGCAGAGTCCTTAAATACTGAAGCAGAGTCCTTAAACATTGCAGCAAAGTCCTTAAATAATGCAGCAGAGTCCTTAAATAATGCAGCAAAGTCCTTCAATAATGCAGCAGAGTCCTTAGATAATGCAACAAAGTCCTTAAATAATGCAGCAGATTCCTTAAATAATGCAGCAAAGTCCTTAAATAATGCAGCAGAGTCCTAAAATAATGCAGCAGGGTCCTTAAATACCGCAGCAGAGTCCTTAAATACTGAAGCAGAGTCCTTTAATATAGCAGCAAATTCCTTAAATAATGCAGCAGAGTCCTTAAGAAATCCAACAAAGTCATTAAATAATGCAGCAAGTCCTTAAATAATACAGCAGAGTCCTCTAATAATGCAGCAGAGTCCTCAAATGCTTCAGCAAAGTCATTAAATAATGCAGCATAATCCTTAAATAATGCAGCAAAGTCCTTAAATAATGCAGCACAGTTCTTAAATAATGCAACAACGTCGTTAAATAATGCAGCAGAGTCCTTAAATAATGCAGCAAACTCCTTAACTAATGCAGCAGAGTCCTTAAATAATGCAACAAAGTCCTTAAATAATGCAACAGAGTCCTTAAATACCGCCGCAAAGTGCTTAAATAATGCAGCAGAGTCCTCAAATGCTTCAGCAGAGTCCTTAAATAATGCAGCAGTGTCCTTAAATAATGCAGCAAAGTCCTTAAATAATGCAGCAGAGTCCTTAAATAATGCAACAAAGTCCTTAAATAATGCAGCAGAGTCCTTAAATACTGAAGCAGAGTCCTTAAATATTGCTGCAAAGTCCTTAAATAATGCAGCAGTCATTAAATAATGCAACAATGTCCTTAAATAATGCAGCAGAGTCCTTAAAAAATCCAACAAAGTCATTAAATAATGCAGCAAGTCCTTAAATAATGCAGAACAGTTCTTAAATAATGCAACAACGTCGTTAAATAATGCAGCAGAGTCCTTAAATAATGCAGCAAAGTCCTTAACTAATGCAGCAGAGTCCTTAAATAATGCAACAAAGTCCTTAAATAATGCAACAGAGTCCTTAAATACCGCAGCAAAGGGCTTAAATAATGCAGCAGAGTCCTCAAATGCTTCAGCAGAGTCCTTAAATAATGTAGCATTGTCCTTAAATAATGCAGCAAAGTCCTTAAATAATGCAGCAGAGTCCTTAAATAATGCAACAAAGTCCTTAAATAATGCAGCAGAGTCCTTAAATACTGAACTAGAGTCCTTAAATATTGCTGCAAAGTCCTTAAATAATGCAGCAGAGTCATTAAATAATGCAACAAAGTCCTTAAATAATGCAGCAGAGTCCTTAAATAATGCAACAAAGTCCTTAAATAATACAGCAGAGTACTTAAATAATGCAACAAAGTCCTTAAATAATGCAGCAAAGTCCTTAAATAATGCAGCAGAGTCCTTAAATAATGCAACAAAGTCCTTAAATAATGCAGCAGAGTCCTTAAATAATGCAACAGAGTCCTTAAATACCGCAGCAAAGTGCTTAAATAATGCAGCAGAGTCCTCAAATGCTTCAGCAGAGTCCTTAAATAATGCAGCAGAGTCCTTAAATAATGCAGCAAAGTCCTTAAATAATGCAGCAGAGTCCTTAAATAATGCAACAAAGTCCTTAAATAATGCAGCAGAGTCCTTAAATACTGAAGCAGAGTCCTTAAATATTGCAGCAAAGTCCTTAAATAATGCAGCAGAGTCCTTAAATAATGCAGCAAAGTCCTTATCTAATGCAGCAGAGTCCTTAAATAATGCAACAAAGTCCTTAAATAATGCAGCAGAGTCCTTAAATACTGAAGCAGAGTCCTTAAATATTGCAGCAAAGTCCTTCAATAATGCAGCAGAGTCCTTAGATAATGCAACAAAGTCCTTAAATAATGCAGCAGATTCCTTAAATAATGCAGCAAAGTCCTTAAATAATGCAGCAGAGTCCTTAAATAATGCAGCAGAGTCCTTAAATACCGCAGCAGAGTCCTTAAATACTGAAGAAGAGTCCTTTAATATAGCAGCAAATTCCTTAAATAATGCAGCAGAGTCCATAAAAAAATCCAACAAAGTCATTAAATAATGCAGCAAGTCCTTAAATAATGCAGCAGAGTCCTCTAATAATGCAGCAGAGTCCTCAAATGCTTCAGCAAATTCATTAAATAATGCAGCATATTCCTTAAATAATGCAGAAAAGTCCTTAAATAATGCAGAACAGTTCTTAAATAATGCAACAACGTCGTTAAATAATGCAGCAGAGTCCTTAAATAATGCAGCAAAGTCCTTAACTAATGCAGCAGAGTCCTTAAATAATGCAACAAAGTCCTTAAATAATGCAACAGAGTCCTTAAATACCGCAGCAAAGGGCTTAAATAATGCAGCAGAGTCCTCAAATGCTTCAGCAGAGTCCTTAAATAATGCAGCATTGTCCTTAAATAATGCAGCAAAGTCCTTAAATAATGCAGCAGAGTCCTTAAATAATGCAACAAAGTCCTTAAATAATGCAGCAGAGTCCTTAAATACTGAAGCAGAGTCCTTAAATATTGCTGCAAAGTCCTTAAATAATGCAGCAGAGTCATTAAATAATGCAACAAAGTCCTTAAATAATGCAGCAGAGTCCTTAAATAATGCAACAAAGTCCTTAAATAATGCAGCAGAGTACTTAAATAATGCAACAAAGTCCTTAAATAATGCAGCAAAGTCCTTAAATAATGCAGCAGAGTCCTTAAATACTGAAGCAGAGTCCTTAAATATTGCAGCAAAGTCCTTAAATAATGCAGCAGAGTCCTTAAATAATGCAACAAAGTCCTTAAATAATGCAGCAGAGTCCTTAAATAATGCAACAGAGTCCTTAAATACCGCAGCAAAGTGCTTAAATAATGCAGCAGAGTCCTCAAATGCTTCAGCAGAGTCCTTAAATAATGCAGCAGAGTCCTTAAATAATGCAGCAAAGTCCTTAAATAATGCAGCAGAGTTCTTAAATAATGCAACAAAGTCCTTAAATAATGCAGCAGAGTCCTTAAATACTGAAGCAGAGTCCTTAAATATTGCAGCAAAGTCCTTAAATAATGCAGCAGAGTCCTTAAATAATGCAGCAAAGTCCTTATTTAATGCAGCAGAGTCCTTAAATAATGCAACAAAGTCCTTAAATAATGCAGCAGAGTCCTTAAATACTGAAGCAGAGTCCTTAAATATTGCAGCAAAGTCCTTCAATAATGCAGCAGAGTCCTTAGATAATGCAACAAAGTCCTTAAATAATGCAGCAGATTCCTTAAATAATGCAGCAAAGTCCTTAAATAATGCAGCAGAGTCCTTAAATAATGCAGCAGAGTCCTTAAATACCGCAGCAGAGTCCTTAAATACTGAAGCAGAGTCCTTTAATATAGCAGCAAATTCCTTAAATAATGAAGCAGAGTCCATAAAAAAATCCAACAAAGTCATTAAATAATGCAGCAAGTCCTTAAATAATGCAGCAGAGTCCTCTAATAATGCAGCAGAGTCCTCAAATGCTTCAGCAAAGTCATTAAATAATGCAGCATAGTCCTTAAATAATGCAGCAAAGTCCTTAAATAATGCAGCACAGTTCTTAAGTAATGCAACAACGTCGTTAAATAATGCAGCAGATTCCTTAAATAATGCAGCAAAGTCCTTAACTAATGCAGCAGAGTCCTTAAATAATGCAAGAAAGTCCTTAAATAATGCAGCAGAGTCCTTAAATAATGCAGTAAAGTCCTTAAATAATGCAGCAGAGTCCTTAAATAATGCAACAACGTCCTTAAATAATGCAGCAGAGTCCTTAAATACTGAAGCAGAGTCCTTAAATATTGCAGCAAAGTCCTTAAATAATGCATTAGAGTCCTTAAATAATGCAACAAAGTCCTTAAATAATGCAGCAGAGTCCTTAAATAATGCAGCAAAGTCCTTAAATAATGCAGCAGAGTCCTTAAATAATGCAGCAGAGTCCTTAAATACTGCAGCAGAGTCCTTAAATACTGAAGCAGAGTCCTTTAATATAGCAGCAAATTCCTTAAATAATGCAGCAGAGTCCTTAAAAAATCCAACAAAGTCATTAAATAATGCAGCAGAGTCCTCTAATAATGCAGCAGAGTCCTCAAATGCTTCAGCAAAGTCATTAAATAATGCAGCATAGTCCTTAAATAATGCAAAGTCCTTAAATAAAGCAGCACAGTTCTTAAATAATGCAACAACGTCGGTAAATAATGCAGCAGAGTCCTTAAATAATGCAGCAAAGTCCTTAACTAATGCAGCAGAGTCCTTAAATAATGCAACAAAGTCCTTAAATAATGCAACAGAGTCCTTAAATACCGCAGCAAAGTGCTTAAATAATGCAGCAGAGTCCTTAAATAATGCAACAAAGTCCTTAAATAATGCAGCAGAGTCCTTAAATACTGAAGCAGAGTCCTTAAATATTGCAGCAAAGTCCTCTAATAATGCAGCAGAGTCCTTAAATAATGCAACAAAGTTCTTAAATAATGCAGCAGAGTCCTTAAATAATGCAACAAAGTCCTTAAATAATGCAGCAGAGTCCTTAAATACTGAAGCAGAGTCCTTAAATATTGCAGCAAAGTCCTTAAATAATGCAGCAAAGTCCTTAAATAATGCAGCAGAGTCCTTAAATAATGCAACAAAGTCCTTAAATAATGCAGCAGAGTCCTTAAATACTGAAGCAGAGTCCTTAAATATTGCTGCAAAGTCCTTAAATAATGCAGCAGAGTCATTAAATAATGCAACAAAGTCCTTAAATAATGCAGCAGAGTCCTTAAATAATGCAACAAAGTCCTTAAATAATGCAGCAGAGTACTTAAATAATGCAACAAAGTCCTTAAATAATGCAGCAAAGTCCTTAAATAATGCAGCAGAGTCCTTAAATAATGCAACAAAGTCCTTAAATAATGCAGCAGAGTCCTTAAATAATGCAACAGAGTCCTTAAATACCGCAGCAAAGTGCTTAAATAATGCAGCAGAGTCCTCAAATGCTTCAGCAGAGTCCTTAAATAATGCAGCAGAGTCCTTAAATAATGCAGCAAAGTCCTTAAATAATGCAGCAGAGTCCTTAAATAATGCAACAAAGTCCTTAAATAATGCAGCAGAGTCCTTAAATACTGAAGCAGAGTCCTTAAATATTGCAGCAAAGTCCTTAAATAATGCAGCAGAGTCCTTAAATAATGCAGCAAAGTCCTTATCTAATGCAGCAGAGTCCTTAAATAATGCAACAAAGTCCTTAAATAATGCAGCAGAGTCCTTAAATACTGAAGCAGAGTCCTTAAATATTGCAGCAAAGTCCTTCAATAATGCAGCAGAGTCCTTAGATAATGCAACAAAGTCCTTAAATAATGCAGCAGATTCCTTAAATAATGCAGCAAAGTCCTTAAATAATGCAGCAGAGTCCTTAAATAATGCAGCAGAGTCCTTAAATACCGCAGCAGAGTCCTTAAATACTGAAGCAGAGTCCTTTAATATAGCAGCAAATTCCTTAAATAATGCAGCAGAGTCCATAAAAAAATCCAACAAAGTCATTAAATAATGCAGCAAGTCCTTAAATAATGCAGCAGAGTCCTCTAATAATGCAGCAGAGTCCTCAAATGCTTCAGCAAATTCATTAAATAATGCAGCATATTCCTTAAATAATGCAGAAAAGTCCTTAAATAATGCAGAACAGTTCTTAAATAATGCAACAACGTCGTTAAATAATGCAGCAGAGTCCTTAAATAATGCAGCAAAGTCCTTAACTAATGCAGCAGAGTCCTTAAATAATGCAACAAAGTCCTTAAATAATGCAACAGAGTCCTTAAATACCGCAGCAAAGGGCTTAAATAATGCAGCAGAGTCCTCAAATGCTTCAGCAGAGTCCTTAAATAATGCAGCATTGTCCTTAAATAATGCAGCAAAGTCCTTAAATAATGCAGCAGAGTCCTTAAATAATACAACAAAGTCCTTAAATAATGCAGCAGAGTCCTTAAATACTGAAGCAGAGTCCTTAAATATTGCTGCAAAGTCCTTAAATAATGCAGCAGAGTCATTAAATAATGCAACAAAGTCCTTAAATAATGCAGCAGAGTCCTTAAATAATGCAACAAAGTCCTTAAATAATGCAGCAGAGTACTTAAATAATGCAACAAAGTCCTTAAATAATGCAGCAAAGTCCTTAAATAATGCAGCAGAGTCCTTAAATACTGAAGCAGAGTCCTTAAATATTGCAGCAAAGTCCTTAAATAATGCAGCAGAGTCCTTAAATAATGCAACAAAGTCCTTAAATAATGCAGCAGAGTCCTTAAATAATGCAACAGAGTCCTTAAATACCGCAGCAAAGTGCTTAAATAATGCAGCAGAGTCCTCAAATGCTTCAGCAGAGTCCTTAAATAATGCAGCAGAGTCCTTAAATAATGCAGCAAAGTCCTTAAATAATGCAGCAGAGTCCTTAAATAATGCAACAAAGTCCTTAAATAATGCAGCAGAGTCCTTAAATACTGAAGCAGAGTCCTTAAATATTGCAGCAAAGTCCTTAAATAATGCAGCAGAGTCCTTAAATAATGCAGCAAAGTCCTTATTTAATGCAGCAGAGTCCTTAAATAATGCAACAAAGTCCTTAAATAATGCAGCAGAGTCCTTAAATACTGAAGCAGAGTCCTTAAATATTGCAGCAAAGTCCTTCAATAATGCAGCAGAGTCCTTAGATAATGCAACAAAGTCCTTAAATAATGCAGCAGATTCCTTAAATAATGCAGCAAAGTCCTTAAATAATGCAGCAGAGTCCTTAAATAATGCAGCAGAGTCCTTAAATACCGCAGCAGAGTCCTTAAATACTGAAGCAGAGTCCTTTAATATAGCAGCAAATTCCTTAAATAATGCAGCAGAGTCCATAAAAAAATCCAACAAAGTCATTAAATAATGCAGCAAGTCCTTAAATAATGCAGCAGAGTCCTCTAATAATGCAGCAGAGTCCTCAAATGCTTCAGCAAAGTCATTAAATAATGCAGCATAGTCCTTAAATAATGCAGCAAAGTCCTTAAATAATGCAGCACAGTTCTTAAGTAATGCAACAACGTCGTTAAATAATGCAGCAGAGTCCTTAAATAATGCAGCAAAGTCCTTAACTAATGCAGCAGAGTCCTTAAATAATGCAAGAAAGTCCTTAAATAATGCAGCAGAGTCCTTAAATAATGCAGTAAAGTCCTTAAATAATGCAGCAGAGTCCTTAAATAATGCAACAACGTCCTTAAATAATGCAGCAGAGTCCTTAAATACTGAAGCAGAGTCCTTAAATATTGCAGCAAAGTCCTTAAATAATGCATTAGAGTCCTTAAATAATGCAACAAAGTCCTTAAATAATGCAGCAGAGTCCTTAAATAATGCAGCAAAGTCCTTAAATAATGCAGCAGAGTCCTTAAATAATGCAGCAGAGTCCTTAAATACTGCAGCAGAGTCCTTAAATACTGAAGCAGAGTCCTTTAATATAGCAGCAAATTCCTTAAATAATGCAGCAGAGTCCTTAAAAAATCCAACAAAGTCAATAAATAATGCAGCAGAGTCCTCTAATAATGCAGCAGAGTCCTCAAATGCTTCAGCAAAGTCATTAAATAATGCAGCAAAGTCCTTAATGCAGCAGAGTCCTTAAATAATGCAACAAAGTCCTTAAATAATGCAGCAGAGTCCTTAAATACTGAAGCAGAGTCCTTAAATATTGCTGCAAAGTCCTTAAATAATGCAGCAGAGTCATTAAATAATGCAACAAAGTCCTTAAATAATGCAGCAGAGTCCTTAAATAATGCAACAAAGTCCTTAAATAATGCAGCAGAGTACTTAAATAATGCAACAAAGTCCTTAAATAATGCAGCAAAGTCCTTAAATAATGCAGCAGAGTCCTTAAATAATGCAACAAAGTCCTTAAATAATGCAGCAGAGTCCTTAAATAATGCAACAGAGTCCTTAAATACCGCAGCAAAGTGCTTAAATAATGCAGCAGAGTCCTCAAATGCTTCAGCAGAGTCCTTAAATAATGCAGCAGAGTCCTTAAATAATGCAGCAAAGTCCTTCAATAATGCAGCAGAGTCCTTAGATAATTTCAACAAAGTCCTTAAATAATGCAGCAGATTCCTTAAATAATGCAGCAAAGTCCTTAAATAATGCAGCAGAGTCCTTAAATAATGCAGCAAAGTCCTTCAATAATGCAGCAGAGTCCTTAGATAATTTCAACAAAGTCCTTAAATAATGCAGCAGATTCCTTAAATAATGCAGCAAAGTCCTTAAATAATGCAGCAGAGTCCTAAAATAATGCAGCAGGGTCCTTAAATACCGCAGCAGAGTCCTTAAATACTGAAGCAGAGTCCTTTAATATAGCAGCAAATTCCTTAAATAATGCAGCAGAGTCCTTAAGAAATCCAACAAAGTCATTAAATAATGCAGCAAGTCCTTAAATAATGCAGCAGAGTCCTCTGATAATGCAGCAGAGTCCTCAAATGCTTCAGCAAAGTCATTAAATAATGCAGCATAGTCCTTAAATAATGCAGCAAAGTCCTTAAATAATGCAGCACAGTTCTTAAATAATGCAACAACGTTGTTAAATAATGCAGCAGAGTCCTTAAATAATGCAGCAAACTCCTTAACTAATGCAGCAGAGTCCTTAAATAATGCAACAAAGTCCTTAAATAATGCAACAGAGTCCTTAAATACCGCAGCAAAGGGCTTAAATAATGCAGCAGAGTCCTCAAATGCTTCAGCAGAGTCCTTAAATAATGCAGCATTGTCCTTAAATAATGCAGCAAAGTCCTTAAATAATGCAGCAGAGTCCTTAAATAATGCAACAAAGTCCTTAAATAATGCAGCAGAGTCCTTAAATACTGAAGCAGAGTCCTTAAATATTGCTGCAAAGTCCTTAAATAATGCAGCAGAGTCATTAAATAATGCAACAAAGTCCTTAAATAATGCAGCAGAGTACTTAAATAATGCAACAAAGTCCTTAAATAATGCAGCAAAGTCCTTAAATAATGCAGCAGAGTCCTTAAATACTGAAGCAGAGTCCTTAAATATTGCAGCAAAGTCCTTAAATAATGCAGCAGAGTCCTTAAATAATGCAACAAAGTCCTTAAATAATACAGCAGAGTCCTTAAATAATGCAACAGAGTCCTTAAATACCGCAGCAAAGTGCTTAAATAATGCAGCAGAGTCCTCAAATGCTTCAGCAGAGTCCTTAAATAATGCAGCAGAGTCCTTAAATAATGCAGCAAAGTCCTTAAATAATGCAGCAGAGTCCTTAAATAATGCAACAAAGTCCTTAAATAATGCAGCAGAGTCCTTAAATACTGAAGCAGAGTCCTTAAATATTGCAGCAAAGTCCTTAAATAATGCAGCAGAGTCCATAAATAATGCAGCAGAGTCCTCTAATAATGCAGCAGAGTCCTCAAATGCTTCAGCAAAGTCATTAAATAATGCAGCATAGTCCTTAAATAATGCAGCAAAGTCCTTAAATAATGCAGCACAGTTCTTAAGTAATGCAACAACGTCGTTAAATAATGCAGCAGAGTCCTTAAATAATGCAGCAAAGTCCTTAACTAATGCAGCAGAGTCCTTAAATAATGCAAGAAAGTCCTTAAATAATGCAGCAGAGTCCTTAAATAATGCAGTAAAGTCCTTAAATAATGCAGCAGAGTCCTTAAATAATGCAACAACGTCCTTAAATAATGCAGCAGAGTCCTTAAATAATGCAGCAAAGTCCTTAAATAATGCAGCAGAGTCCTTAAATAATGCAGCAGAGTCCTTAAATACTGCAGCAGAGTCCTTAAATACTGAAGCAGAGTCCTTTAATATAGCAGCAAATTCCTTAAATAATGCAGCAGAGTCCTTAAAAAATCCAACAAAGTCATTAAATAATGCAGCAGAGTCCTCTAATAATGCAGCAGAGTCCTCAAATGCTTCAGCAAAGTCATTAAATAATGCAGCATAGTCCTTAAATAATGCAAAGTCCTTAAATAAAGCAGCACAGTTCTTAAATAATGCAACAACGTCGGTAAATAATGCAGCAGAGTCCTTAAATAATGCAGCAAAGTCCTTAACTAATGCAGCAGAGTCCTTAAATAATGCAACAAAGTCCTTAAATAATGCAACAGAGTCCTTAAATACCGCAGCAAAGTGCTTAAATAATGCAGCAGAGTCCTCAAATGCTTCAGCAGAGTCCTTAAAAAATGCAGCAGAGTCCTTAAATAATGCAGCAAAGTCCTTAAATAATGCAGCAGAGTCCTTAAATAATGCAACAAAGTCCTTAAATAATGCAGCAGAGTCCTTAAATACTGAAGCAGAGTCCTTAAATATTGCAGCAAAGTCCTTAAATAATGCAGCAGAGTCCTCAAATGCTTAAGCAGAGTCCTTAAATATTGCAGCAAAGTCCTCTAATAATGCAGCAGAGTCCTTAAATAATGCAACAAAGTCCTTAAATAATGCAGCAGAGTCCTTAAATAATGCAACAAAGTCCTTAAATAATGCAGCAGAGTCCTTAAATACTGAAGCAGAGTCCTTAAATATTGCAGCAAAGTCCTTAAATAATGCAGCAAAGTCCTTAAATAATGCAGCAGAGTCCTTAAATAATGCAACAAAGTCCTTAAATAATGCAGCAGAGTCCTTAAATACTGAAGCAGAGTCCTTAAATATTGCTGCAAAGTCCTTAAATAATGCAGCAGAGTCATTAAATAATGCAACAAAGTCCTTAAATAATGCAGCAGAGTCCTTAAATAATGCAACAAAGTCCTTAAATAATGCAGCAGAGTACTTAAATAATGCAACAAAGTCCTTAAATAATGCAGCAAAGTCCTTAAATAATGCAGCAGAGTCCTTAAATAATGCAACAAAGTCCTTAAATAATGCAGCAGAGTCCTTAAATAATGCAACAGAGTCCTTAAATACCGCAGCAAAGTGCTTAAATAATGCAGCAGAGTCCTCAAATGCTTCAGCAGAGTCCTTAAATAATGCAGCAGAGTCCTTAAATAATGCAGCAAAGTCCTTAAATAATGCAGCAGAGTCCTTAAATAATGCAACAAAGTCCTTAAATAATGCAGCAGAGTCCTTAAATACTGAAGCAGAGTCCTTAAATATTGCAGCAAAGTCCTTAAATAATGCAGCAGAGTCCTTAAATAATGCAGCAAAGTCCTTATCTAATGCAGCAGAGTCCTTAAATAATGCAACAAAGTCCTTAAATAATGCAGCAGAGTCCTTAAATACTGAAGCAGAGTCCTTAAATATTGCAGCAAAGTCCTTCAATAATGCAGCAGAGTCCTTAGATAATGCAACAAAGTCCTTAAATAATGCAGCAGATTCCTTAAATAATGCAGCAAAGTCCTTAAATAATGCAGCAGAGTCCTTAAATAATGCAGCAGAGTCCTTAAATACCGCAGCAGAGTCCTTAAATACTGAAGCAGAGTCCTTTAATATAGCAGCAAATTCCTTAAATAATGCAGCAGAGTCCATAAAAAAATCCAAAAAAGTCATTAAATAATGCAGCAAGTCCTTAAATAATGCAGCAGAGTCCTCTAATAATGCAGCAGAGTCCTCAAATGCTTCAGCAAATTCATTAAATAATGCAGCATATTCCTTAAATAATGCAGAAAAGTCCTTAAATAATGCAGAACAGTTCTTAAATAATGCAACAACGTCGTTAAATAATGCAGCAGAGTCCTTAAATAATGCAGCAAAGTCCTTAACTAATGCAGCAGAGTCCTTAAATAATGCAACAAAGTCCTTAAATAATGCAACAGAGTCCTTAAATACCGCAGCAAAGGGCTTAAATAATGCAGCAGAGTCCTCAAATGCTTCAGCAGAGTCCTTAAATAATGCAGCATTGTCCTTAAATAATGCAGCAAAGTCCTTAAATAATGCAGCAGAGTCCTTAAATAATGCAACAAAGTCCTTAAATAATGCAGCAGAGTCCTTAAATACTGAAGCAGAGTCCTTAAATATTGCTGCAAAGTCCTTAAATAATGCAGCAGAGTCATTAAATAATGCAACAAAGTCCTTAAATAATGCAGCAGAGTCCTTAAATAATGCAACAAAGTCCTTAAATAATGCAGCAGAGTACTTAAATAATGCAACAAAGTCCTTAAATAATGCAGCAAAGTCCTTAAATAATGCAGCAGAGTCCTTAAATACTGAAGCAGAGTCCTTAAATATTGCAGCAAAGTCCTTAAATAATGCAGCAGAGTCCTTAAATAATGCAACAAAGTCCTTAAATAATGCAGCAGAGTCCTTAAATAATGCAACAGAGTCCTTAAATACCGCAGCAAAGTGCTTAAATAATGCAGCAGAGTCCTCAAATGCTTCAGCAGAGTCCTTAAATAATGCAGCAGAGTCCTTAAATAATGCAGCAAAGTCCTTAAATAATGCAGCAGAGTCCTTAAATAATGCAACAAAGTCCTTAAATAATGCAGCAGAGTCCTTAAATACTGAAGCAGAGTCCTTAAATATTGCAGCAAAGTCCTTAAATAATGCAGCAGAGTCCTTAAATAATGCAGCAAAGTCCTTATTTAATGCAGCAGAGTCCTTAAATAATGCAACAAAGTCCTTAAATAATGCAGCAGAGTCCTTAAATACTGAAGCAGAGTCCTTAAATATTGCAGCAAAGTCCTTCAATAATGCAGCAGAGTCCTTAGATAATGCAACAAAGTCCTTAAATAATGCAGCAGATTCCTTAAATAATGCAGCAAAGTCCTTAAATAATGCAGCAGAGTCCTTAAATAATGCAGCAGAGTCCTTAAATACCGCAGCAGAGTCCTTAAATACTGAAGCAGAGTCCTTTAATATAGCAGCAAATTCCTTAAATAATGCAGCAGAGTCCATAAAAAAATCCAACAAAGTCATTAAATAATGCAGCAAGTCCTTAAATAATGCAGCAGAGTCCTCTAATAATGCAGCAGAGTCCTCAAATGCTTCAGCAAAGTCATTAAATAATGCAGCATAGTCCTTAAATAATGCAGCAAAGTCCTTAAATAATGCAGCACAGTTCTTAAGTAATGCAACAACGTCGTTAAATAATGCAGCAGAGTCCTTAAATAATGCAGCAAAGTCCTTAACTAATGCAGCAGAGTCCTTAAATAATGCAAGAAAGTCCTTAAATAATGCAGCAGAGTCCTTAAATAATGCAGTAAAGTCCTTAAATAATGCAGCAGAGTCCTTAAATAATGCAACAACGTCCTTAAATAATGCAGCAGAGTCCTTAAATACTGAAGCAGAGTCCTTAAATATTGCAGCAAAGTCCTTAAATAATGCATTAGAGTCCTTAAATAATGCAACAAAGTCCTTAAATAATGCAGCAGAGTCCTTAAATAATGCAGCAAAGTCCTTAAATAATGCAGCAGAGTCCTTAAATAATGCAGCAGAGTCCTTAAATACTGCAGCAGAGTCCTTAAATACTGAAGCAGAGTCCTTTAATATAGCAGCAAATTCCTTAAATAATGCAGCAGAGTCCTTAAAAAATCCAACAAAGTCAATAAATAATGCAGCAGAGTCCTCTAATAATGCAGCAGAGTCCTCAAATGCTTCAGCAAAGTCATTAAATAATGCAGCAAAGTCCTTAATGCAGCAGAGTCCTTAAATAATGCAACAAAGTCCTTAAATAATGCAGCAGAGTCCTTAAATACTGAAGCAGAGTCCTTAAATATTGCTGCAAAGTCCTTAAATAATGCAGCAGAGTCATTAAATAATGCAACAAAGTCCTTAAATAATGCAGCAGAGTCCTTAAATAATGCAACAAAGTCCTTAAATAATGCAGCAGAGTACTTAAATAATGCAACAAAGTCCTTAAATAATGCAGCAAAGTCCTTAAAAAATGCAGCAGAGTCCTTAAATAATGCAACAAAGTCCTTAAATAATGCAGCAGAGTCCTTAAATAATGCAACAGAGTCCTTAAATACCGCAGCAAAGTGCTTAAATAATGCAGCAGAGTCCTCAAATGCTTCAGCAGAGTCCTTAAATAATGCAGCAGAGTCCTTAAATAATGCAGCAAAGTCCTTCAATAATGCAGCAGAGTCCTTAGATAATTTCAACAAAGTCCTTAAATAATGCAGCAGATTCCTTAAATAATGCAGCAAAGTCCTTAAATAATGCAGCAGAGTCCTTAAATAATGCAGCAAAGTCCTTCAATAATGCAGCAGAGTCCTTAGATAATTTCAACAAAGTCCTTAAATAATGCAGCAGATTCCTTAAATAATGCAGCAAAGTCCTTAAATAATGCAGCAGAGTCCTAAAATAATGCAGCAGGGTCCTTAAATACCGCAGCAGAGTCCTTAAATACTGAAGCAGAGTCCTTTAATATAGCAGCAAATTCCTTAAATAATGCAGCAGAGTCCTTAAGAAATCCAACAAAGTCATTAAATAATGCAGCAAGTCCTTAAATAATGCAGCAGAGTCCTCTGATAATGCAGCAGAGTCCTCAAATGCTTCAGCAAAGTCATTAAATAATGCAGCATAGTCCTTAAATAATGCAGCAAAGTCCTTAAATAATGCAGCACAGTTCTTAAATAATGCAACAACGTTGTTAAATAATGCAGCAGAGTCCTTAAATAATGCAGCAAACTCCTTAACTAATGCAGCAGAGTCCTTAAATAATGCAACAAAGTCCTTAAATAATGCAAAAGAGTCCTTAAATACCGCAGCAAAGGGCTTAAATAATGCAGCAGAGTCCTCAAATGCTTCAGCAGAGTCCTTAAATAATGCAGCATTGTCCTTAAATAATGCAGCAAAGTCCTTAAATAATGCAGCAGAGTCCTTAAATAATGCAACAAAGTCCTTAAATAATGCAGCAGAGTCCTTAAATACTGAAGCAGAGTCCTTAAATATTGCTGCAAAGTCCTTAAATAATGCAGCAGAGTCATTAAATAATGCAACAAAGTCCTTAAATAATGCAGCAGAGTACTTAAATAATGCAACAAAGTCCTTAAATAATGCAGCAAAGTCCTTAAATAATGCAGCAGAGTCCTTAAATACTGAAGCAGAGTCCTTAAATATTGCAGCAAAGTCCTTAAATAATGCAGCAGAGTCCTTAAATAATGCAACAAAGTCCTTAAATAATACAGCAGAGTCCTTAAATAATGCAACAGAGTCCTTAAATACCGCAGCAAAGTGCTTAAATAATGCAGCAGAGTCCTCAAATGCTTCAGCAGAGTCCTTAAATAATGCAGCAGAGTCCTTAAATAATGCAGCAAAGTCCTTAAATAATGCAGCAGAGTCCTTAAATAATGCAACAAAGTCCTTAAATAATGCAGCAGAGTCCTTAAATACTGAAGCAGAGTCCTTAAATATTGCAGCAAAGTCCTTAAATAATGCAGCAGAGTCCTTAAATAATGCAGCAGAGTCCTCTAATAATGCAGCAGAGTCCTCAAATGCTTCAGCAAAGTCATTAAATAATGCAGCATAGTCCTTAAATAATGCAGCAAAGTCCTTAAATAATGCAGCACAGTTCTTAAGTAATGCAACAACGTCGTTAAATAATGCAGCAGAGTCCTTAAATAATGCAGCAAAGTCCTTAACTAATGCAGCAGAGTCCTTAAATAATGCAAGAAAGTCCTTAAATAATGCAGCAGAGTCCTTAAATAATGCAGTAAAGTCCTTAAATAATGCAGCAGAGTCCTTAAATAATGCAACAACGTCCTTAAATAATGCAGCAGAGTCCTTAAATAATGCAGCAAAGTCCTTAAATAATGCAGCAGAGTCCTTAAATAATGCAGCAGAGTCCTTAAATACTGCAGCAGAGTCCTTAAATACTGAAGCAGAGTCCTTTAATATAGCAGCAAATTCCTTAAATAATGCAGCAGAGTCCTTAAAAAATCCAACAAAGTCATTAAATAATGCAGCAGAGTCCTCTAATAATGCAGCAGAGTCCTCAAATGCTTCAGCAAAGTCATTAAATAATGCAGCATAGTCCTTAAATAATGCAAAGTCCTTAAATAAAGCAGCACAGTTCTTAAATAATGCAACAACGTCGGTAAATAATGCAGCAGAGTCCTTAAATAATGCAGCAAAGTCCTTAACTAATGCAGCAGAGTCCTTAAATAATGCAACAAAGTCCTTAAATAATGCAACAGAGTCCTTAAATACCGCAGCAAAGTGCTTAAATAATGCAGCAGAGTCCTCAAATGCTTCAGCAGAGTCCTTAAAAAATGCAGCAGAGTCCTTAAATAATGCAGCAAAGTCCTTAAATAATGCAGCAGAGTCCTTAAATAATGCAACAAAGTCCTTAAATAATGCAGCAGAGTCCTTAAATACTGAAGCAGAGTCCTTAAATATTGCAGCAAAGTCCTTAAATAATGCAGCAGAGTCCTCAAATGCTTAAGCAGAGTCCTTAAATACTGAAGCAGAGTCCTTAAATATTGCAGCAAAGTCCTTAAATAATGCAGCAGAGTCCTTAAATAATGCAGCAAAGTCCTTCAATAATGCAGCAGAGTCCTTAGATAATGCAACAAAGTCCTTAAATAATGCAGCAGATTCCTTAGATAATGCAACAAAGTCCTTAAATAATGCAGCAGATTCCTTAAATAATGCAGCAAAGTCCTTAAATAATGCAGCAGAGTCCTTAAATAATGCAGCAGAGTCCTTAAATACCGCAGCAGAGTCCTTAAATACTGAAGCAGAGTCCTTTAATATAGCAGCAAATTCCTTAAATAATGCAGCAGAGTCCATAAAAAAATCCAACAAAGTCATTAAATAATGCAGCAAGTCCTTAAATAATGCAGCAGAGTCCTCTAATAATGCAGTATAGTCCTCAAATGCTTCAGCAAAGTCATTAAATAATGCAGCATAGTCCTTAAATAATGCAGCAAAGTCCTTAAATAATGCAGCAGAGTCCTTAAATAATGCAACAAAGTCCTTAAATAATGCAGCAGAGTCCTTAAATACTGAAGCAGAGTCCTTAAATATTGCTGCAAAGTCCTTAAATAATGCAGCAGAGTCATTAAATAATGCAACAAAGTCCTTAAATAATGCAGCAGAGTACTTAAATAATGCAACAAAGTCCTTAAATAATGCAGCAAAGTCCTTAAATAATGCAGCAGAGTCCTTAAATAATGCAGCAGAGTCCTTAAATACTGCAGCAGAGTCCTTAAATACTGAAGCAGAGTCCTTTAATATAGCAGCAAATTCCTTAAATAATGCAGCAGAGTCCTTAAAAAATCCAACAAAGTCATTAAATAATGCAGCAGAGTCCTCTAATAATGCAGCAGAGTCCTCAAATGCTTCAGCAAAGTCATTAAATAATGCAGCATAGTCCTTAAATAATGCAAAGTCCTTAAATAAAGCAGCACAGTTCTTAAATAATGCAACAACGTCGGTAAATAATGCAGCAGAGTCCTTAAATAATGCAGCAAAGTCCTTAACTAATGCAGCAGAGTCCTTAAATAATGCAACAAAGTCCTTAAATAATGCAACAGAGTCCTTAAATACCGCAGCAAAGTGCTTAAATAATGCAGCAGAGTCCTCAAATGCTTCAGCAGAGTCCTTAAAAAATGCAGCAGAGTCCTTAAATAATGCAGCAAAGTCCTTAAATAATGCAGCAGAGTCCTTAAATAATGCAACAAAGTCCTTAAATAATGCAGCAGAGTCCTTAAATACTGAAGCAGAGTCCTTAAATATTGCAGCAAAGTCCTTAAATAATGCAGCAGAGTCCTCAAATGCTTAAGCAGAGTCCTTAAATACTGAAGCAGAGTCCTTAAATATTGCAGCAAAGTCCTTAAATAATGCAGCAGAGTCCTTAAATAATGCAGCAAAGTCCTTCAATAATGCAGCAGAGTCCTTAGATAATGCAACAAAGTCCTTAAATAATGCAGCAGATTCCTTAAATAATGCAGCAAAGTCCTTAAATAATGCAGCAGAGTCCTAAAATAATGCAGCAGGGTCCTTAAATACCGCAGCAGAGTCCTTAAATACTGAAGCAGAGTCCTTTAATATAGCAGCAAATTCCTTAAATAATGCAGCAGAGTCCTTAAAAAATCCAACAAAGTCATTAAATAATGCAGCAGAGTCCTCTAATAATGCAGCAGAGTCCTCAAATGCTTCAGCAAAGTCATTAAATAATGCAGCATAGTCCTTAAATAATGCAAAGTCCTTAAATAAAGCAGCACAGTTCTTAAATAATGCAACAACGTCGGTAAATAATGCAGCAGAGTCCTTAAATAATGCAGCAAAGTCCTTAACTAATGCAGCAGAGTCCTTAAATAATGCAACAAAGTCCTTAAATAATGCAACAGAGTCCTTAAATACCGCAGCAAAGTGCTTAAATAATGCAGCAGAGTCCTCAAATGCTTCAGCAGAGTCCTTAAAAAATGCAGCAGAGTCCTTAAATAATGCAGCAAAGTCCTTAAATAATGCAGCAGAGTCCTTAAATAATGCAACAAAGTCCTTAAATAATGCAGCAGAGTCCTTAAATACTGAAGCAGAGTCCTTAAATATTGCAGCAAAGTCCTTAAATAATGCAGCAGAGTCCTCAAATGCTTAAGCAGAGTCCTTAAATACTGAAGCAGAGTCCTTAAATATTGCAGCAAAGTCCTTAAATAATGCAGCAGAGTCCTTAAATAATGCAGCAAAGTCCTTCAATAATGCAGCAGAGTCCTTAGATAATGCAACAAAGTCCTTAAATAATGCAGCAGATTCCTTAGATAATGCAACAAAGTCCTTAAATAATGCAGCAGATTCCTTAAATAATGCAGCAAAGTCCTTAAATAATGCAGCAGAGTCCTTAAATAATGCAGCAGAGTCCTTAAATACCGCAGCAGAGTCCTTAAATACTGAAGCAGAGTCCTTTAATATAGCAGCAAATTCCTTAAATAATGCAGCAGAGTCCATAAAAAAATCCAACAAAGTCATTAAATAATGCAGCAAGTCCTTAAATAATGCAGCAGAGTCCTCTAATAATGCAGCAGAGTCCTCAAATGCTTCAGCAAAGTCATTAAATAATGCAGCATAGTCCTTAAATAATGCAGCAAAGTCCTTAAATAATGCAGCACAGTTCTTAAGTAATGCAACAACGTCGTTAAATAATGCAGCAGAGTCCTTAAATAATGCAGCAAAGTCCTTAACTAATGCAGCAGAGTCCTTAAATAATGCAAGAAAGTCCTTAAATAATGCAGCAGAGTCCTTAAATAATGCAGTAAAGTCCTTAAATAATGCAGCAGAGTCCTTAAATAATGCAACAACGTCCTTAAATAATGCAGCAGAGTCCTTAAATAATGCAGCAAAGTCCTTAAATAATGCAGCAGAGTCCTTAAATAATGCAGCAGAGTCCTTAAATACTGCAGCAGAGTCCTTAAATACTGAAGCAGAGTCCTTTAATATAGCAGCAAATTCCTTAAATAATGCAGCAGAGTCCTTAAAAAATCCAACAAAGTCATTAAATAATGCAGCAGAGTCCTCTAATAATGCAGCAGAGTCCTCAAATGCTTCAGCAAAGTCATTAAATAATGCAGCATAGTCCTTAAATAATGCAAAGTCCTTAAATAAAGCAGCACAGTTCTTAAATAATGCAACAACGTCGGTAAATAATGCAGCAGAGTCCTTAAATAATGCAGCAAAGTCCTTAACTAATGCAGCAGAGTCCTTAAATAATGCAACAAAGTCCTTAAATAATGCAACAGAGTCCTTAAATACCGCAGCAAAGTGCTTAAATAATGCAGCAGAGTCCTCAAATGCTTCAGCAGAGTCCTTAAAAAATGCAGCAGAGTCCTTAAATAATGCAGCAAAGTCCTTAAATAATGCAGCAGAGTCCTTAAATAATGCAACAAAGTCCTTAAATAATGCAGCAGAGTCCTTAAATACTGAAGCAGAGTCCTTAAATATTGCAGCAAAGTCCTTAAATAATGCAGCAGAGTCCTTAAATAATGCAGCAAAGTCCTGATCTAATGCAGCAGAGTCCTTAAATAATGCAACAAAGTCCTTAAATAATGCAGCAGAGTCCTTAAATACTGAAGCAGAGTCCTTAAATATTGCAGCAAAGTCCTTCAATAATGCAGCAGAGTCCTTAGATAATGCAACAAAGTCCTTAAATAATGCAGCAGATTCCTTAAATAATGCAGCAAAGTCCTTAAATAATGCAGCAGAGTCCTTAAATAATGCAGCAGAGTCCTTAAATACCGCAGCAGAGTCCTTAAATACTGAAGCAGAGTCATTTAATATAGCAGAAAATTCCTTAAATAATGCAGCAGAGTCCATAAAAAAATCCAACAAAGTCATTAAATAATGCAGCAAGTCCTTAAATAATGCAGCAGAGTCCTCTAATAATGCAGCAGAGTCCTCAAATGCTTCAGCAAAGTCATTAAATAATGCAGCATAGTCCTTAAATAATGCAGCAAAGTCCTTAAATAATGCAGCACAGTTCTTAAGTAATGCAACAACGTCGTTAAATAATGCAGCAGAGTCCTTAAATAATGCAGCAAAGTCCTTAACTAATGCAGCAGAGTCCTTAAATAATGCAAGAAAGTCCTTAAATAATGCAGCAGAGTCCTTAAATAATGCAGTAAAGTCCTTAAATAATGCAGCAGAGTCCTTAAATAATGCAACAACGTCCTTAAATAATGCAGCAGAGTCCTTAAATACTGAAGCAGAGTCCTTAAATATTGCAGCAAAGTCCTTAAATAATGCATTAGAGTCCTTAAATAATGCAACAAAGTCCTTAAATAATGCAGCAGAGTCCTTAAATAATGCAGCAAAGTCCTTAAATAATGCAGCAGAGTCCTTAAATAATGCAGCAGAGTCCTTAAATACTGCAGCAGAGTCCTTAAATACTGAAGCAGAGTCCTTTAATATAGCAGCAAATTCCTTAAATAATGCAGCAGAGTCCTTAAAAAATCCAACAAAGTCATTAAATAATGCAGCAGAGTCCTCTAATAATGCAGCAGAGTCCTCAAATGCTTCAGCAAAGTCATTAAATAATGCAGCAAGTCCTTAAATAATGCAGCGGAGTCCTCTAATAATGCAGCAGAGTCCTCAAATGCTTCAGCAAAGTCATTAAATAATGTAGCATAGTCCTTAACTAATGCAGCAGAGTCCTTAAATAATGCAACAAAGTCCTTAAATAATGCAGCAGAGTCCTTAAATAATGCAGTAAAATCGTTAAATAATGCAGCAGAGTCCTTAAATAATGCAGCAAAGTCCTTAACTAATGCAGCAGAGTCCTTAAATATTGCAGCAAAGTCCTTAAATAATGCATTAGAGTCCTTAAATAATGCAACAAAGTCCTTAAATAATGCAGCAGAGTCCTTAAATAATGCAGAAAAGTCCTTAAATAATGCAGCAGAGTCCTTAAATAATGCAGCAGAGTCCTTAAATACCGCAGCAGAGTCCTTAAATACTGAAGCAGAGTCCTTTAATATAGCAGCAAATTCTTTAAATAATGCAGCAGAGTCCTTAAAAAAATCCAACAAAGTCATTAAATAATGCAGCAGAGTCCTCTAATAATGCAGCAGAGTCCTCAAATGCTTCAGCAAAGTCATTAAATAATGCAGCATAGTCCTTAAATAATGCAGCAAAGTCCTTAAATAATGCAGCACAGTTCTTAAATAATGCAACAACGTCGTTAAATAATGCAGCAGAGTCCTTAAATAATGCAGCAAAGTCCTTAACTAATGCAGCAGAGTCCTTAAATAATGCAACAAAGTCCTTAAATAATGCAACAGAGTCCTTAAATACCACAGCAAAGTGATTAAATAATGCAGCAGAGTCCTCAAATGCTTCAGCAGAGTCCTTAAATAATGCAGCAGAGTCCTTAAATAATGCAGCAAAGTCCTTAAATAATGCAGCAGAGTCCTTAAATAATGCAACAAAGTCCTTAAATAATGCAGCAGAGTCCTTAAATACTGAAGCAGAGTCCTTAAATATTGCAGCAAAGTCCTTAAATAATGCAGCAGAGTCCATAAATAATGCAGCAAAGTCCTTAAATAATGCAGCAGAGTCCTTAAATAATGCAACAAAGTCCTTAAATAATGCAGCAGAGTCCTTAAATACTGAAGCAGAGTCCTTAAATATTGCAGCAAAGTCCTTCAATAATGCAGCAGAGTCCTTAGATAATGCAACAAAGTCCTTAAATAATGCAGCAGATTCCTTAAATAATGCAGCAAAGTCCTTAAATAATGCAGCAGAGTCCTTAAATAATGCAGCAGAGTCCTTAAATACCGCAGCAGAGTCCATAAATACTGAAGCAGAGTCCTTTAATATAGCAGCAAATTCCTTAAATAATGCAGCAGAGTCCTTAAAAAATCCAACAAAGTCATTAAATAATGCAGGGAGTCCTTAAATAATGCAGCAGAGTCCTCTAATAATGCAGCAGAGTCCTCAAATGCTTCAGCAAAGTCATTAAATAATGCAGCATAGTCCTTAAATAATGGAGCAAAGTCCTTAAATAATGCAGCACAGTTCTTAAATAATGCAACAACGTCGTTAAATAATGCAGCAGAGTCCTTAAATAATGCAGCAAAGTCCTTAACTAATGCAGCAGAGTCCTTAAATAATGCAACAAAGTCCTTAAATAATGCAGCAGAGTCCTTAAATAATGCAGTAAAGTCCTTAAATAATGCAGCAGAGTCCTTAAATAATGCAACAACGTCCTTAAATAATGCAGCAGAGTCCTTAAATACTGAAGCAGAGTCCTTAAATATTGCAGCAAAGTCCTTAAATAATGCAGCAGAGTCCTTAAATAATGCAACAAATTCCTTAAATAATGCAGCAAAGTCCTTAAATAATGCAGCAGAGTCCTTAAATAATGCAGCAGAGTCCTTAAATACCGCAGCAGAGTCCTTAAATACTGAAGCAGAGTCCTTTAATATAGCAGCAAATTCCTTAAATAATGCAGCAGAGTCCTTAAAAAATCCAACAAAGTCATTAAATAATGCAGCAGAGTCCTCTAATAATGCAGCAGAGTCCTCAAATGCTTCAGCAAAGTCATTAAATAATGCAGCAGAGTCCTCAAATGCTTAAGCAGAGTCCTTAAATACTGAAGCAGAGTCCTTAAACATTGCAGCAAAGTCCTTAAATAATGCAGCAGAGTCCTTAAATAATGCAGCAAAGTCCTTCAATAATGCAGCAGAGTCCTTAGATAATGCAACAAAGTCCTTAAATAATGCAGCAGATTCCTTAAATAATGCAGCAAAGTCCTTAAATAATGCAGCAGAGTCCTAAAATAATGCAGCAGGGTCCTTAAATACCGCAGCAGAGTCCTTAAATACTGAAGCAGAGTCCTTTAGTATAGCAGCAAATTCCTTAAATAATGCAGCAGAGTCCTTAAGAAATCCAACAAAGTCATTAAATAATGCAGCAAGTCCTTAAATAATGCAGCAGAGTCCTCTAATAATGCAGCAGAGTCCTCAAATGCTTCAGCAAAGTCATTAAATAATGCAGCATAGTCCTTAAATAATGCAGCAAAGTCCTTAAATAATGCAGCACAGTTCTTAAATAATGCAACAACGTCGTTAAATAATGCAGCAGAGTCCTTAAATAATGCAGCAAACTCCTTAACTAATGCACCAGAGTCCTTAAACAATGCAACAAAGTCCTTAAATAATGCAACAGAGTCCTTAAATACCGCCGCAAAGTGCTTAAATAATGCAGCAGAGTCCTCAAATGCTTCAGCAGAGTCCTTAAATAATGCAGCAGTGTCCTTAAATAATGCAGCAAAGTCCTTAAATAATGCAGCAGAGTCCTTAAATAATGCAACAAAGTCCTTAAATAATGCAGCAGAGTCCTTAAATACTGAAGCAGAGTCCTTAAATATTGCTGCAAAGTCCTTAAATAATGCAGCAGAGTCATTAAATAATGCAACAATGTCCTTAAATAATGCAGCAGAGTCCTTAAAAAATCCAACAAAGTCATTAAATAATGCAGCAAGTCCTTAAATAATGCAGCAGAGTCCTCTAATAATGCAGCAGAGTCCTCAAATGCTTCAGCAAATTCATTAAATAATGCAGCATATTCCTTAAATAATGCAGCAAAGTCCTAAAATAATGCAGAACAGTTCTTAAATAATGCAACAACGTCGTTAAATAATGCAGCAGAGTCCTTAAATAATGCAGCAAAGTCCTTAACTAATGCAGCAGAGTCCTTAAATAATGCAACAAAGTCCTTAAATAATGCAACAGAGTCCTTAAATACCGCAGCAAAGGGCTTAAATAATGCAGCAGAGTCCTCAAATGCTTCAGCAGAGTCCTTAAATAATGCAGCATTGTCCTTAAATAATGCAGCAAAGTCCTTAAATAATGCAGCAGCGTCCTTAAATAATGCAACAAAGTCCTTAAATAATGCAGCAGAGTCCTTAAATACTGAAGCAGAGTCCTTAAATATTGCTGCAAAGTCCTTAAATAATGCAGCAGAGTCATTAAATAATGCAACAAAGTCCTTAAATAATGCAGCAGAGTCCTTAAATAATGCAACAAAGTCCTTAAATAATGCAGCAGAGTACTTAAATAATGCAACAAAGTCCTTAAATAATGCAGCAAAGTCCTTAAATAATGCAGCAGAGTCCTTAAATACTGAAGCAGAGTCCTTAAATATTGCAGCAAAGTCCTTAAATAATGCAGCAGAGTCCTTAAATAATGCAACAAAGTCCTTAAATAATGCAGCAGAGTCCTTAAATAATGCAACAGAGTCCTTAAATACCGCAGCAAAGTGCTTAAATAATGCAGCAGAGTCCTCAAATGCTTCAGCAGAGTCCTTAAATAATGCAGCAGAGTCCTTAAATAATGCAGCAAAGTCCTTAAATAATGCAGCAGAGTCCTTAAATAATGCAACAAAGTCCTTAAATAATGCAGCAGAGTCCTTAAATACTGAAGCAGAGTCCTTAAATATTGCAGCAAAGTCCTTAAATAATGCAGCAGAGTCCTTAAATAATGCAGCAAAGTCCTGATCTAATGCAGCAGAGTCCTTAAATAATGCAACAAAGTCCTTAAATAATGCAGCAGAGTCCTTAAATACTGAAGCAGAGTAATTAAATATTGCAGCAAAGTCCTTCAATAATGCAGCAGAGTCCTTAGATAATGCAACAAAGTCCTTAAATAATGCAGCAGATTCCTTAAATAATGCAGCAAAGTCCTTAAATAATGCAGCAGAGTCCTTAAATAATGCAGCAGAGTCCTTAAATACCGCAGCAGAGTCCTTAAATACTGAAGCAGAGTCCTTTAATATAGCAGCAAATTCCTTAAATAATGCAGCAGAGTCCATAAAAAAATCCAACAAAGTCATTAAATAATGCAGCAAGTCCTTAAATAATGCAGCAGAGTCCTCTAATAATGCAGCAGAGTCCTCAAATGCTTCAGCAAAGTCATTAAATAATGCAGCATAGTCCTTAAATAATGCAGCAAAGTCCTTAAATAATGCAGCACAGTTCTTAAGTAATGCAACAACGTCGTTAAATAATGCAGCAGAGTCCTTAAATAATGCAGCAAAGTCCTTAACTAATGCAGCAGAGTCCTTAAATAATGCAAGAAAGTCCTTAAATAATGCAGCAGAGTCCTTAAATAATGCAGTAAAGTCCTTAAATAATGCAGCAGAGTCCTTAAATAATGCAACAACGTCCTTAAATAATGCAGCAGAGTCCTTAAATACTGAAGCAGAGTCCTTAAATATTGCAGCAAAGTCCTTAAATAATGCATTAGAGTCCTTAAATAATGCAACAAAGTCCTTAAATAATGCAGCAGAGTCCTTAAATAATGCAGCAAAGTCCTTAAATAATGCAGCAGAGTCCTTAAATAATGCAGCAGAGTCCTTAAATACTGCAGCAGAGTCCTTAAATACTGAAGCAGAGTCCTTTAATATAGCAGCAAATTCCTTAAATAATGCAGCAGAGTCCTTAAAAAATCCAACAAAGTCAATAAATAATGCAGCAGAGTCCTCTAATAATGCAGCAGAGTCCTCAAATGCTTCAGCAAAGTCATTAAATAATGCAGCAAAGTCCTTAATGCAGCAGAGTCCTTAAATAATGCAACAAAGTCCTTAAATAATGCAGCAGAGTCCTTAAATACTGAAGCAGAGTCCTTAAATATTGCTGCAAAGTCCTTAAATAATGCAGCAGAGTCATTAAATAATGCAACAAAGTCCTTAAATAATGCAGCAGAGTCCTTAAATAATGCAACAAAGTCCTTAAATAATGCAGCAGAGTACTTAAATAATGCAACAAAGTCCTTAAATAATGCAGCAAAGTCCTTAAAAAATGCAGCGGAGTCCTTAAATAATGCAACAAAGTCCTTAAATAATGCAGCAGAGTCCTTAAATAATGCAACAGAGTCCTTAAATACCGCAGCAAAGTGCTTAAATAATGCAGCAGAGTCCTCAAATGCTTCAGCAGAGTCCTTAAATAATGCAGCAGAGTCCTTAAATAATGCAGCAAAGTCCTTCAATAATGCAGCAGAGTCCTTAGATAATTTCAACAAAGTCCTTAAATAATGCAGCAGATTCCTTAAATAATGCAGCAAAGTCCTTAAATAATGCAGCAGAGTCCTTAAATAATGCAGCAAAGTCCTTCAATAATGCAGCAGAGTCCTTAGATAATTTCAACAAAGTCCTTAAATAATGCAGCAGATTCCTTAAATAATGCAGCAAAGTCCTTAAATAATGCAGCAGAGTCCTAAAATAATGCAGCAGGGTCCTTAAATACCGCAGCAGAGTCCTTAAATACTGAAGCAGAGTCCTTTAATATAGCAGCAAATTCCTTAAATAATGCAGCAGAGTCCTTAAGAAATCCAACAAAGTCATTAAATAATGCAGCAAGTCCTTAAATAATGCAGCAGAGTCCTCTGATAATGCAGCAGAGTCCTCAAATGCTTCAGCAAAGTCATTAAATAATGCAGCATAGTCCTTAAATAATGCAGCAAAGTCCTTAAATAATGCAGCACAGTTCTTAAATAATGCAACAACGTTGTTAAATAATGCAGCAGAGTCCTTAAATAATGCAGCAAACTCCTTAACTAATGCAGCAGAGTCCTTAAATAATGCAACAAAGTCCTTAAATAATGCAACAGAGTCCTTAAATACCGCAGCAAAGGGCTTAAATAATGCAGCAGAGTCCTCAAATGCTTCAGCAGAGTCCTTAAATAATGCAGCATTGTCCTTAAATAATGCAGCAAAGTCCTTAAATAATGCAGCAGAGTCCTTAAATAATGCAACAAAGTCCTTAAATAATGCAGCAGAGTCCTTAAATACTGAAGCAGAGTCCTTAAATATTGCTGCAAAGTCCTTAAATAATGCAGCAGAGTCATTAAATAATGCAACAAAGTCCTTAAATAATGCAGCAGAGTACTTAAATAATGCAACAAAGTCCTTAAATAATGCAGCAAAGTCCTTAAATAATGCAGCAGAGTCCTTAAATACTGAAGCAGAGTCCTTAAATATTGCAGCAAAGTCCTTAAATAATGCAGCAGAGTCCTTAAATAATGCAACAAAGTCCTTAAATAATACAGCAGAGTCCTTAAATAATGCAACAGAGTCCTTAAATACCGCAGCAAAGTGCTTAAATAATGCAGCAGAGTCCTCAAATGCTTCAGCAGAGTCCTTAAATAATGCAGCAGAGTCCTTAAATAATGCAGCAAAGTCCTTAAATAATGCAGCAGAGTCCTTAAATAATGCAACAAAGTCCTTAAATAATGCAGCAGAGTCCTTAAATACTGAAGCAGAGTCCTTAAATATTGCAGCAAAGTCCTTAAATAATGCAGCAGAGTCCTTAAATAATGCAGCAGAGTCCTCTAATAATGCAGCAGAGTCCTCAAATGCTTCAGCAAAGTCATTAAATAATGCAGCATAGTCCTTAAATAATGCAGCAAAGTCCTTAAATAATGCAGCACAGTTCTTAAGTAATGCAACAACGTCGTTAAATAATGCAGCAGAGTCCTTAAATAATGCAGCAAAGTCCTTAACTAATGCAGCAGAGTCCTTAAATAATGCAAGAAAGTCCTTAAATAATGCAGCAGAGTCCTTAAATAATGCAGTAAAGTCCTTAAATAATGCAGCAGAGTCCTTAAATAATGCAACAACGTCCTTAAATAATGCAGCAGAGTCCTTAAATAATGCAGCAAAGTCCTTAAATAATGCAGCAGAGTCCTTAAATAATGCAGCAGAGTCCTTAAATACTGCAGCAGAGTCCTTAAATACTGAAGCAGAGTCCTTTAATATAGCAGCAAATTCCTTAAATAATGCAGCAGAGTCCTTAAAAAATCCAACAAAGTCATTAAATAATGCAGCAGAGTCCTCTAATAATGCAGCAGAGTCCTCAAATGCTTCAGCAAAGTCATTAAATAATGCAGCATAGTCCTTAAATAATGCAAAGTCCTTAAATAAAGCAGCACAGTTCTTAAATAATGCAACAACGTCGGTAAATAATGCAGCAGAGTCCTTAAATAATGCAGCAAAGTCCTTAACTAATGCAGCAGAGTCCTTAAATAATGCAACAAAGTCCTTAAATAATGCAACAGAGTCCTTAAATACCGCAGCAAAGTGCTTAAATAATGCAGCAGAGTCCTCAAATGCTTCAGCAGAGTCCTTAAAAAATGCAGCAGAGTCCTTAAATAATGCAGCAAAGTCCTTAAATAATGCAGCAGAGTCCTTAAATAATGCAACAAAGTCCTTAAATAATGCAGCAGAGTCCTTAAATACTGAAGCAGAGTCCTTAAATATTGCAGCAAAGTCCTTAAATAATGCAGCAGAGTCCTCAAATGCTTAAGCAGAGTCCTTAAATACTGAAGCAGAGTCCTTAAATATTGCAGCAAAGTCCTTAAATAATGCAGCAGAGTCCTTAAATAATGCAGCAAAGTCCTTCAATAATGCAGCAGAGTCCTTAGATAATGCAACAAAGTCCTTAAATAATGCAGCAGATTCCTTAGATAATGCAACAAAGTCCTTAAATAATGCAGCAGATTCCTTAAATAATGCAGCAAAGTCCTTAAATAATGCAGCAGAGTCCTTAAATAATGCAGCAGAGTCCTTAAATACCGCAGCAGAGTCCTTAAATACTGAAGCAGAGTCCTTTAATATAGCAGCAAATTCCTTAAATAATGCAGCAGAGTCCATAAAAAAATCCAACAAAGTCATTAAATAATGCAGCAAGTCCTTAAATAATGCTGCAGAGTCCTCTAATAATGCAGTATAGTCCTCAAATGCTTCAGCAAAGTCATTAAATAATGCAGCATAGTCCTTAAATAATGCAGCAAAGTCCTTAAATAATGCAGCAGAGTCCTTAAATAATGCAACAAAGTCCTTAAATAATGCAGCAGAGTCCTTAAATACTGAAGCAGAGTCCTTAAATATTGCTGCAAAGTCCTTAAATAATGCAGCAGAGTCATTAAATAATGCAACAAAGTCCTTAAATAATGCAGCAGAGTACTTAAATAATGCAACAAAGTCCTTAAATAATGCAGCAAAGTCCTTAAATAATGCAGCAGAGTCCTTAAATAATGCAGCAGAGTCCTTAAATACTGCAGCAGAGTCCTTAAATACTGAAGCAGAGTCCTTTAATATAGCAGCAAATTCCTTAAATAATGCAGCAGAGTCCTTAAAAAATCCAACAAAGTCATTAAATAATGCAGCAGAGTCCTCTAATAATGCAGCAGAGTCCTCAAATGCTTCAGCAAAGTCATTAAATAATGCAGCATAGTCCTTAAATAATGCAAAGTCCTTAAATAAAGCAGCACAGTTCTTAAATAATGCAACAACGTCGGTAAATAATGCAGCAGAGTCCTTAAATAATGCAGCAAAGTCCTTAACTAATGCAGCAGAGTCCTTAAATAATGCAACAAAGTCCTTAAATAATGCAACAGAGTCCTTAAATACCGCAGCAAAGTGCTTAAATAATGCAGCAGAGTCCTCAAATGCTTCAGCAGAGTCCTTAAAAAATGCAGCAGAGTCCTTAAATAATGCAGCAAAGTCCTTAAATAATGCAGCAGAGTCCTTAAATAATGCAACAAAGTCCTTAAATAATGCAGCAGAGTCCTTAAATACTGAAGCAGAGTCCTTAAATATTGCAGCAAAGTCCTTAAATAATGCAGCAGAGTCCTCAAATGCTTAAGCAGAGTCCTTAAATACTGAAGCAGAGTCCTTAAATATTGCAGCAAAGTCCTTAAATAATGCAGCAGAGTCCTTAAATAATGCAGCAAAGTCCTTCAATAATGCAGCAGAGTCCTTAGATAATGCAACAAAGTCCTTAAATAATGCAGCAGATTCCTTAAATAATGCAGCAAAGTCCTTAAATAATGCAGCAGAGTCCTAAAATAATGCAGCAGGGTCCTTAAATACCGCAGCAGAGTCCTTAAATACTGAAGCAGAGTCCTTTAATATAGCAGCAAATTCCTTAAATAATGCAGCAGAGTCCTTAAAAAATCCAACAAAGTCATTAAATAATGCAGCAGAGTCCTCTAATAATGCAGCAGAGTCCTCAAATGCTTCAGCAAAGTCATTAAATAATGCAGCATAGTCCTTAAATAATGCAAAGTCCTTAAATAAAGCAGCACAGTTCTTAAATAATGCAACAACGTCGGTAAATAATGCAGCAGAGTCCTTAAATAATGCAGCAAAGTCCTTAACTAATGCAGC
Source organism: Phyllobates terribilis (assembly GCF_046119375.1). Lineage (NCBI taxonomy): Eukaryota > Metazoa > Chordata > Amphibia > Anura > Dendrobatidae > Phyllobates > Phyllobates terribilis. The sequence goes on along the minus strand of NW_027362840.1, from coordinate 2,468,879 downwards.
AGAGTCCTTAAATAATGCAACAAAGTCCTTAAATAATGCAACAGAGTCCTTAAATACCGCAGCAAAGTGCTTAAATAATGCAGCAGAGTCCTCAAATGCTTCAGCAGAGTCCTTAAAAAATGCAGCAGAGTCCTTAAATAATGCAGCAAAGTCCTTAAATAATGCAGCAGAGTCCTTAAATAATGCAACAAAGTCCTTAAATAATGCAGCAGAGTCCTTAAATACTGAAGCAGAGTCCTTAAATATTGCAGCAAAGTCCTTAAATAATGCAGCAGAGTCCTCAAATGCTTAAGCAGAGTCCTTAAATACTGAAGCAGAGTCCTTAAATATTGCAGCAAAGTCCTTAAATAATGCAGCAGAGTCCTTAAATAATGCAGCAAAGTCCTTCAATAATGCAGCAGAGTCCTTAGATAATGCAACAAAGTCCTTAAATAATGCAGCAGATTCCTTAGATAATGCAACAAAGTCCTTAAATAATGCAGCAGATTCCTTAAATAATGCAGCAAAGTCCTTAAATAATGCAGCAGAGTCCTTAAATAATGCAGCAGAGTCCTTAAATACCGCAGCAGAGTCCTTAAATACTGAAGCAGAGTCCTTTAATATAGCAGCAAATTCCTTAAATAATGCAGCAGAGTCCATAAAAAAATCCAACAAAGTCATTAAATAATGCAGCAAGTCCTTAAATAATGCAGCAGAGTCCTCTAATAATGCAGCAGAGTCCTCAAATGCTTCAGCAAAGTCATTAAATAATGCAGCATAGTCCTTAAATAATGCAGCAAAGTCCTTAAATAATGCAGCACAGTTCTTAAGTAATGCAACAACGTCGTTAAATAATGCAGCAGAGTCCTTAAATAATGCAGCAAAGTCCTTAACTAATGCAGCAGAGTCCTTAAATAATGCAAGAAAGTCCTTAAATAATGCAGCAGAGTCCTTAAATAATGCAGTAAAGTCCTTAAATAATGCAGCAGAGTCCTTAAATAATGCAACAACGTCCTTAAATAATGCAGCAGAGTCCTTAAATAATGCAGCAAAGTCCTTAAATAATGCAGCAGAGTCCTTAAATAATGCAGCAGAGTCCTTAAATACTGCAGCAGAGTCCTTAAATACTGAAGCAGAGTCCTTTAATATAGCAGCAAATTCCTTAAATAATGCAGCAGAGTCCTTAAAAAATCCAACAAAGTCATTAAATAATGCAGCAGAGTCCTCTAATAATGCAGCAGAGTCCTCAAATGCTTCAGCAAAGTCATTAAATAATGCAGCATAGTCCTTAAATAATGCAAAGTCCTTAAATAAAGCAGCACAGTTCTTAAATAATGCAACAACGTCGGTAAATAATGCAGCAGAGTCCTTAAATAATGCAGCAAAGTCCTTAACTAATGCAGCAGAGTCCTTAAATAATGCAACAAAGTCCTTAAATAATGCAACAGAGTCCTTAAATACCGCAGCAAAGTGCTTAAATAATGCAGCAGAGTCCTCAAATGCTTCAGCAGAGTCCTTAAAAAATGCAGCAGAGTCCTTAAATAATGCAGCAAAGTCCTTAAATAATGCAGCAGAGTCCTTAAATAATGCAACAAAGTCCTTAAATAATGCAGCAGAGTCCTTAAATACTGAAGCAGAGTCCTTAAATATTGCAGCAAAGTCCTTAAATAATGCAGCAGAGTCCTTAAATAATGCAGCAAAGTCCTGATCTAATGCAGCAGAGTCCTTAAATAATGCAACAAAGTCCTTAAATAATGCAGCAGAGTCCTTAAATACTGAAGCAGAGTCCTTAAATATTGCAGCAAAGTCCTTCAATAATGCAGCAGAGTCCTTAGATAATGCAACAAAGTCCTTAAATAATGCAGCAGATTCCTTAAATAATGCAGCAAAGTCCTTAAATAATGCAGCAGAGTCCTTAAATAATGCAGCAGAGTCCTTAAATACCGCAGCAGAGTCCTTAAATACTGAAGCAGAGTCATTTAATATAGCAGAAAATTCCTTAAATAATGCAGCAGAGTCCATAAAAAAATCCAACAAAGTCATTAAATAATGCAGCAAGTCCTTAAATAATGCAGCAGAGTCCTCTAATAATGCAGCAGAGTCCTCAAATGCTTCAGCAAAGTCATTAAATAATGCAGCATAGTCCTTAAATAATGCAGCAAAGTCCTTAAATAATGCAGCACAGTTCTTAAGTAATGCAACAACGTCGTTAAATATTGCAGCAGAGTCCTTAAATAATGCAGCAAAGTCCTTAACTAATGCAGCAGAGTCCTTAAATAATGCAAGAAAGTCCTTAAATAATGCAGCAGAGTCCTTAAATAATGCAGTAAAGTCCTTAAATAATGCAGCAGAGTCCTTAAATAATGCAACAACGTCCTTAAATAATGCAGCAGAGTCCTTAAATACTGAAGCAGAGTCCTTAAATATTGCAGCAAAGTCCTTAAATAATGCATTAGAGTCCTTAAATAATGCAACAAAGTCCTTAAATAATGCAGCAGAGTCCTTAAATAATGCAGCAAAGTCCTTAAATAATGCAGCAGAGTCCTTAAATAATGCAGCAGAGTCCTTAAATACTGCAGCAGAGTCCTTAAATACTGAAGCAGAGTCCTTTAATATAGCAGCAAATTCCTTAAATAATGCAGCAGAGTCCTTAAAAAATCCAACAAAGTCATTAAATAATGCAGCAGAGTCCTCTAATAATGCAGCAGAGTCCTCAAATGCTTCAGCAAAGTCATTAAATAATGCAGCAAGTCCTTAAATAATGCAGCGGAGTCCTCTAATAATGCAGCAGAGTCCTCAAATGCTTCAGCAAAGTCATTAAATAATGTAGCATAGTCCTTAACTAATGCAGCAGAGTCCTTAAATAATGCAACAAAGTCCTTAAATAATGCAGCAGAGTCCTTAAATAATGCAGTAAAGTCGTTAAATAATGCAGCAGAGTCCTTAAATAATGCAGCAAAGTCCTTAACTAATGCAGCAGAGTCCTTAAATATTGCAGCAAAGTCCTTAAATAATGCATTAGAGTCCTTAAATAATGCAACAAAGTCCTTAAATAATGCAGCAGAGTCCTTAAATAATGCAGAAAAGTCCTTAAATAATGCAGCAGAGTCCTTAAATAATGCAGCAGAGTCCTTAAATACCGCAGCAGAGTCCTTAAATACTGAAGCAGAGTCCTTTAATATAGCAGCAAATTCTTTAAATAATGCAGCAGAGTCCTTAAAAAAATCCAACAAAGTCATTAAATAATGCAGCAGAGTCCTCTAATAATGCAGCAGAGTCCTCAAATGCTTCAGCAAAGTCATTAAATAATGCAGCATAGTCCTTAAATAATGCAGCAAAGTCCTTAAATAATGCAGCACAGTTCTTAAATAATGCAACAACGTCGTTAAATAATGCAGCAGAGTCCTTAAATAATGCAGCAAAGTCCTTAACTAATGCAGCAGAGTCCTTAAATAATGCAACAAAGTCCTTAAATAATGCAACAGAGTCCTTAAATACCACAGCAAAGTGATTAAATAATGCAGCAGAGTCCTCAAATGCTTCAGCAGAGTCCTTAAATAATGCAGCAGAGTCCTTAAATAATGCAGCAAAGTCCTTAAATAATGCAGCAGAGTCCTTAAATAATGCAACAAAGTCCTTAAATAATGCAGCAGAGTCCTTAAATACTGAAGCAGAGTCCTTAAATATTGCAGCAAAGTCCTTAAATAATGCAGCAGAGTCCATAAATAATGCAGCAAAGTCCTTAAATAATGCAGCAGAGTCCTTAAATAATGCAACAAAGTCCTTAAATAATGCAGCAGAGTCCTTAAATACTGAAGCAGAGTCCTTAAATATTGCAGCAAAGTCCTTCAATAATGCAGCAGAGTCCTTAGATAATGCAACAAAGTCCTTAAATAATGCAGCAGATTCCTTAAATAATGCAGCAAAGTCCTTAAATAATGCAGCAGAGTCCTTAAATAATGCAGCAGAGTCCTTAAATACCGCAGCAGAGTCCATAAATACTGAAGCAGAGTCCTTTAATATAGCAGCAAATTCCTTAAATAATGCAGCAGAGTCCTTAAAAAATCCAACAAAGTCATTAAATAATGCAGGGAGTCCTTAAATAATGCAGCAGAGTCCTCTAATAATGCAGCAGAGTCCTCAAATGCTTCAGCAAAGTCATTAAATAATGCAGCATAGTCCTTAAATAATGGAGCAAAGTCCTTAAATAATGCAGCACAGTTCTTAAATAATGCAACAACGTCGTTAAATAATGCAGCAGAGTCCTTAAATAATGCAGCAAAGTCCTTAACTAATGCAGCAGAGTCCTTAAATAATGCAACAAAGTCCTTAAATAATGCAGCAGAGTCCTTAAATAATGCAGTAAAGTCCTTAAATAATGCAGCAGAGTCCTTAAATAATGCAACAACGTCCTTAAATAATGCAGCAGAGTCCTTAAATACTGAAGCAGAGTCCTTAAATATTGCAGCAAAGTCCTTAAATAATGCAGCAGAGTCCTTAAATAATGCAACAAATTCCTTAAATAATGCAGCAAAGTCCTTAAATAATGCAGCAGAGTCCTTAAATAATGCAGCAGAGTCCTTAAATACCGCAGCAGAGTCCTTAAATACTGAAGCAGAGTCCTTTAATATAGCAGCAAATTCCTTAAATAATGCAGCAGAGTCCTTAAAAAATCCAACAAAGTCATTAAATAATGCAGCAGAGTCCTCTAATAATGCAGCAGAGTCCTCAAATGCTTCAGCAAAGTCATTAAATAATGCAGCAGAGTCCTCAAATGCTTAAGCAGAGTCCTTAAATACTGAAGCAGAGTCCTTAAACATTGCAGCAAAGTCCTTAAATAATGCAGCAGAGTCCTTAAATAATGCAGCAAAGTCCTTCAATAATGCAGCAGAGTCCTTAGATAATGCAACAAAGTCCTTAAATAATGCAGCAGATTCCTTAAATAATGCAGCAAAGTCCTTAAATAATGCAGCAGAGTCCTAAAATAATGCAGCAGGGTCCTTAAATACCGCAGCAGAGTCCTTAAATACTGAAGCAGAGTCCTTTAGTATAGCAGCAAATTCCTTAAATAATGCAGCAGAGTCCTTAAGAAATCCAACAAAGTCATTAAATAATGCAGCAAGTCCTTAAATAATGCAGCAGAGTCCTCTAATAATGCAGCAGAGTCCTCAAATGCTTCAGCAAAGTCATTAAATAATGCAGCATAGTCCTTAAATAATGCAGCAAAGTCCTTAAATAATGCAGCACAGTTCTTAAATAATGCAACAACGTCGTTAAATAATGCAGCAGAGTCCTTAAATAATGCAGCAAACTCCTTAACTAATGCACCAGAGTCCTTAAACAATGCAACAAAGTCCTTAAATAATGCAACAGAGTCCTTAAATACCGCCGCAAAGTGCTTAAATAATGCAGCAGAGTCCTCAAATGCTTCAGCAGAGTCCTTAAATAATGCAGCAGTGTCCTTAAATAATGCAGCAAAGTCCTTAAATAATGCAGCAGAGTCCTTAAATAATGCAACAAAGTCCTTAAATAATGCAGCAGAGTCCTTAAATACTGAAGCAGAGTCCTTAAATATTGCTGCAAAGTCCTTAAATAATGCAGCAGAGTCATTAAATAATGCAACAATGTCCTTAAATAATGCAGCAGAGTCCTTAAAAAATCCAACAAAGTCATTAAATAATGCAGCAAGTCCTTAAATAATGCAGCAGAGTCCTCTAATAATGCAGCAGAGTCCTCAAATGCTTCAGCAAATTCATTAAATAATGCAGCATATTCCTTAAATAATGCAGCAAAGTCCTAAAATAATGCAGAACAGTTCTTAAATAATGCAACAACGTCGTTAAATAATGCAGCAGAGTCCTTAAATAATGCAGCAAAGTCCTTAACTAATGCAGCAGAGTCCTTAAATAATGCAACAAAGTCCTTAAATAATGCAACAGAGTCCTTAAATACCGCAGCAAAGGGCTTAAATAATGCAGCAGAGTCCTCAAATGCTTCAGCAGAGTCCTTAAATAATGCAGCATTGTCCTTAAATAATGCAGCAAAGTCCTTAAATAATGCAGCAGCGTCCTTAAATAATGCAACAAAGTCCTTAAATAATGCAGCAGAGTCCTTAAATACTGAAGCAGAGTCCTTAAATATTGCTGCAAAGTCCTTAAATAATGCAGCAGAGTCATTAAATAATGCAACAAAGTCCTTAAATAATGCAGCAGAGTCCTTAAATAATGCAACAAAGTCCTTAAATAATGCAGCAGAGTACTTAAATAATGCAACAAAGTCCTTAAATAATGCAGCAAAGTCCTTAAATAATGCAGCAGAGTCCTTAAATACTGAAGCAGAGTCCTTAAATATTGCAGCAAAGTCCTTAAATAATGCAGCAGAGTCCTTAAATAATGCAACAAAGTCCTTAAATAATGCAGCAGAGTCCTTAAATAATGCAACAGAGTCCTTAAATACCGCAGCAAAGTGCTTAAATAATGCAGCAGAGTCCTCAAATGCTTCAGCAGAGTCCTTAAATAATGCAGCAGAGTCCTTAAATAATGCAGCAAAGTCCTTAAATAATGCAGCAGAGTCCTTAAATAATGCAACAAAGTCCTTAAATAATGCAGCAGAGTCCTTAAATACTGAAGCAGAGTCCTTAAATATTGCAGCAAAGTCCTTAAATAATGCAGCAGAGTCCTTAAATAATGCAGCAAAGTCCTGATCTAATGCAGCAGAGTCCTTAAATAATGCAACAAAGTCCTTAAATAATGCAGCAGAGTCCTTAAATACTGAAGCAGAGTAATTAAATATTGCAGCAAAGTCCTTCAATAATGCAGCAGAGTCCTTAGATAATGCAACAAAGTCCTTAAATAATGCAGCAGATTCCTTAAATAATGCAGCAAAGTCCTTAAATAATGCAGCAGAGTCCTTAAATAATGCAGCAGAGTCCTTAAATACCGCAGCAGAGTCCTTAAATACTGAAGCAGAGTCATTTAATATAGCAGCAAATTCCTTAAATAATGCAGCAGAGTCCATAAAAAAATCCAACAAAGTCATTAAATAATGCAGCAAGTCCTTAAATAATGCAGCAGAGTCCTCTAATAATGCAGCAGAGTCCTCAAATGCTTCAGCAAAGTCATTAAATAATGCAGCATAGTCCTTAAATAATGCAGCAAAGTCCTTAAATAATGCAGCACAGTTCTTAAGTAATGCAACAACGTCGTTAAATAATGCAGCAGAGTCCTTAAATAATGCAGCAAAGTCCTTAACTAATGCAGCAGAGTCCTTAAATAATGCAAGAAAGTCCTTAAATAATGCAGCAGAGTCCTTAAATAATGCAGTAAAGTCCTTAAATAATGCAGCAGAGTCCTTAAATAATGCAACAACGTCCTTAAATAATGCAGCAGAGTCCTTAAATACTGAAGCAGAGTCCTTAAATATTGCAGCAGAGTGCTTAAATAATGCAGCAAAGTCCTTAAATAATGCAGCAGAGTCCTTAAAAATTCAGCAGAGTCCTTAAATACTGAAGCAGAGTCCTTTAATATAGCAGCAAATTCCTTAAATAATGCAGCAGAGTCCTTAAAAAATCCAACAAAGTCATTAAATAATGCAGCAGAGTCCTCTAATAATGCAGCAGAGTCCTCAAATGCTTCAGCAAAGTCATTAAATAATGCAGCATAGTCCTTAAATAATGCAAAGTCCTTAAATAAAGCAGCACAGTTCTTAAATAATGCAACAACGTCGGTAAATAATGCAGCAGAGTCCTTAAATAATGCAGCAAAGTCCTTAACTAATGCAGCAGAGTCCTTAAATAATGCAACAAAGTCCTTAAATAATGCAACAGAGTCCTTAAATACCGCAGCAAAGTGCTTAAATAATGCAGCAGAGTCCTCAAATGCTTCAGCAGAGTCCTTAAAAAATGCAGCAGAGTCCTTAAATAATGCAGCAAAGTCCTTAAATAATGCAGCAGAGTCCTTAAATAATGCAACAAAGTCCTTAAATAATGCAGCAGAGTCCTTAAATACTGAAGCAGAGTCCTTAAATATTGCAGCAAAGTCCTTAAATAATGCAGCAGAGTCCTCAAATGCTTAAGCAGAGTCCTTAAATACTGAAGCAGAGTCCTTAAATATTGCAGCAAAGTCCTTAAATAATGCAGCAGAGTCCTTAAATAATGCAGCAAAGTCCTTCAATAATGCAGCAGAGTCCTTAGATAATTTCAACAAAGTCCTTAAATAATGCAGCAGATTCCTTAAATAATGCAGCAAAGTCCTTAAATAATGCAGCAGAGTCCTAAAATAATGCAGCAGGGTCCTTAAATACCGCAGCAGAGTCCTTAAATACTGAAGCAGAGTCCTTTAATATAGCAGCAAATTCCTTAAATAATGCAGCAGAGTCCTTAAGAAATCCAACAAAGTCATTAAATAATGCAGCAAGTCCTTAAATAATGCAGCAGAGTCCTCTGATAATGCAGCAGAGTCCTCAAATGCTTCAGCAAAGTCATTAAATAATGCAGCATAGTCCTTAAATAATGCAGCAAAGTCCTTAAATAATGCAGCACAGTTCTTAAATAATGCAACAACATTGTTAAATAATGCAGCAGAGTCCTTAAATAATGCAGCAAACTCCTTAACTAATGCAGCAGAATCCTTAAATAATGCAACAAAGTCCTTAAATAATGCAACAGAGTCCTTAAATACCGCAGCAAAGGGCTTAAATAATGCAGCAGAGTCCTCAAATGCTTCAGCAGAGTCCTTAAATAATGCAGCATTGTCCTTAAATAATGCAGCAAAGTCCTTAAATAATGCAGCAGAGTCCTTAAATAATGCAACAAAGTCCTTAAATAATGCAGCAGAGTCCTTAAATACTGAAGCAGAGTCCTTAAATATTGCTGCAAAGTCCTTAAATAATGCAGCAGAGTCATTAAATAATGCAACAAAGTCCTTAAATAATGCAGCAGAGTACTTAAATAATGCAACAAAGTCCTTAAATAATGCAGCAAAGTCCTTAAATAATGCAGCAGAGTCCTTAAATACTGAAGCAGAGTCCTTAAATATTGCAGCAAAGTCCTTAAATAATGCAGCAGAGTCCTTAAATAATGCAACAAAGTCCTTAAATAATACAGCAGAGTCCTTAAATAATGCAACAGAGTCCTTAAATACCGCAGCAAAGTGCTTAAATAATGCAGCAGAGTCCTCAAATGCTTCAGCAGAGTCCTTAAATAATGCAGCAGAGTCCTTAAATAATGCAGCAAAGTCCTTAAATAATGCAGCAGAGTCCTTAAATAATGCAACAAAGTCCTTAAATAATGCAGCAGAGTCCTTAAATACTGAAGCAGAGTCCTTAAATATTGCAGCAAAGTCCTTAAATAATGCAGCAGAGTCCTTAAATAATGCAGCAGAGTCCTCTAATAATGCAGCAGAGTCCTCAAATGCTTCAGCAAAGTCATTAAATAATGCAGCATAGTCCTTAAATAATGCAGCAAAGTCCTTAAATAATGCAGCACAGTTCTTAAGTAATGCAACAACGTCGTTAAATAATGCAGCAGAGTCCTTAAATAATGCAGCAAAGTCCTTAACTAATGCAGCAGAGTCCTTAAATAATGCAAGAAAGTCCTTAAATAATGCAGCAGAGTCCTTAAATAATGCAGTAAAGTCCTTAAATAATGCAGCAGAGTCCTTAAATAATGCAACAACGTCCTTAAATAATGCAGCAGAGTCCTTAAATAATGCAGCAAAGTCCTTAAATAATGCAGCAGAGTCCTTAAATAATGCAGCAGAGTCCTTAAATACTGCAGCAGAGTCCTTAAATACTGAAGCAGAGTCCTTTAATATAGCAGCAAATTCCTTAAATAATGCAGCAGAGTCCTTAAAAAATCCAACAAAGTCATTAAATAATGCAGCAGAGTCCTCTAATAATGCAGCAGAGTCCTCAAATGCTTCAGCAAAGTCATTAAATAATGCAGCATAGTCCTTAAATAATGCAAAGTCCTTAAATAAAGCAGCACAGTTCTTAAATAATGCAACAACGTCGGTAAATAATGCAGCAGAGTCCTTAAATAATGCAGCAAAGTCCTTAACTAATGCAGCAGAGTCCTTAAATAATGCAACAAAGTCCTTAAATAATGCAACAGAGTCCTTAAATACCGCAGCAAAGTGCTTAAATAATGCAGCAGAGTCCTCAAATGCTTCAGCAGAGTCCTTAAAAAATGCAGCAGAGTCCTTAAATAATGCAGCAAAGTCCTTAAATAATGCAGCAGAGTCCTTAAATAATGCAACAAAGTCCTTAAATAATGCAGCAGAGTCCTTAAATACTGAAGCAGAGTCCTTAAATATTGCAGCAAAGTCCTTAAATAATGCAGCAGAGTCCTCAAATGCTTAAGCAGAGTCCTTAAATACTGAAGCAGAGTCCTTAAATATTGCAGCAAAGTCCTTAAATAATGCAGCAGAGTCCTTAAATAATGCAGCAAAGTCCTTCAATAATGCAGCAGAGTCCTTAGATAATGCAACAAAGTCCTTAAATAATGCAGCAGATTCCTTAGATAATGCAACAAAGTCCTTAAATAATGCAGCAGATTCCTTAAATAATGCAGCAAAGTCCTTAAATAATGCAGCAGAGTCCTTAAATAATGCAGCAGAGTCCTTAAATACCGCAGCAGAGTCCTTAAATACTGAAGCAGAGTCCTTTAATATAGCAGCAAATTCCTTAAATAATGCAGCAGAGTCCATAAAAAAATCCAACAAAGTCATTAAATAATGCAGCAAGTCCTTAAATAATGCAGCAGAGTCCTCTAATAATGCAGCATAGTCCTCAAATGCTTCAGCAAAGTCATTAAATAATGCAGCATAGTCCTTAAATAATGCAGCAAAGTCCTTAAATAATGCAGCACAGTTCTTAAGTAATGCAACAACGTCGTTAAATAATGCAGCAGAGTCCTTAAATAATGCAGCAAAGTCCTTAACTAATGCAGCAGAGTCCTTAAATAATGCAAGAAAGTCCTTAAATAATGCAGCAGAGTCCTTAAATAATGCAGTAAAGTCCTTAAATAATGCAGCAGAGTCCTTAAATAATGCAACAACGTCCTTAAATAATGCAGCAGAGTCCTTAAATAATGCAGCAAAGTACTTAAATAATGCAGCAGAGTCCTTAAATAATGCAGCAGAGTCCTTAAATACTGCAGCAGAGTCCTTAAATACTGAAGCAGAGTCCTTTAATATAGCAGCAAATTCCTTAAATAATGCAGCAGAGTCCTTAAAAAATCCAACAAAGTCATTAAATAATGCAGCAGAGTCCTCTAATAATGCAGCAGAGTCCTCAAATGCTTCAGCAAAGTCATTAAATAATGCAGCATAGTCCTTAAATAATGCAAAGTCCTTAAATAAAGCAGCACAGTTCTTAAATAATGCAACAACGTCGGTAAATAATGCAGCAGAGTCCTTAAATAATGCAGCAAAGTCCTTAACTAATGCAGCAGAGTCCTTAAATAATGCAACAAAGTCCTTAAATAATGCAACAGAGTCCTTAAATACCGCAGCAAAGTGCTTAAATAATGCAGCAGAGTCCTCAAATGCTTCAGCAGAGTCCTTAAAAAATGCAGCAGAGTCCTTAAATAATGCAGCAAAGTCCTTAAATAATGCAGCAGAGTCCTTAAATAATGCAACAAAGTCCTTAAATAATGCAGCAGAGTCCTTAAATACTGAAGCAGAGTCCTTAAATATTGCAGCAAAGTCCTTAAATAATGCAGCAAAGTCCTGATCTAATGCAGCAGAGTCCTTAAATAATGCAACAAAGTCCTTAAATAATGCAGCAGAGTCCTTAAATACTGAAGCAGAGTCCTTAAATATTGCAGCAAAGTCCTTCAATAATGCAGCAGAGTCCTTAGATAATGCAACAAAGTCCTTAAATAATGCAGCAGATTCCTTAAATAATGCAGCAAAGTCCTTAAATAATGCAGCAGAGTCCTTAAATAATGCAGCAGAGTCCTTAAATACCGCAGCAGAGTCCTTAAATACTGAAGCAGAGTCATTTAATATAGCAGCAAATTCCTTAAATAATGCAGCAGAGTCCATAAAAAAATCCAACAAAGTCATTAAATAATGCAGCAAGTCCTTAAATAATGCAGCAGAGTCCTCTAATAATGCAGCAGAGTCCTCAAATGCTTCAGCAAAGTCATTAAATAATGCAGCATAGTCCTTAAATAATGCAGCAAAGTCCTTAAATAATGCAGCACAGTTCTTAAGTAATGCAACAACGTCGTTAAATAATGCAGCAGAGTCCTTAAATAATGCAGCAAAGTCCTTAACTAATGCAGCAGAGTCCTTAAATAATGCAAGAAAGTCCTTAAATAATGCAGCAGAGTCCTTAAATAATGCAGTAAAGTCCTTAAATAATGCAGCAGAGTCCTTAAATAATGCAACAACGTCCTTAAATAATGCAGCAGAGTCCTTAAGTACTGAAGCAGAGTCCTTAAATATTGCAGCAAAGTCCTTAAATAATGCATTAGAGTCCTTAAATAATGCAACAAAGTCCTTAAATAATGCAGCAGAGTCCTTAAATAATGCAGCAAAGTCCTTAAATAATGCAGCAGAGTCCTTAAATAATGCAGCAGAGTCCTTAAATACTGCAGCAGAGTCCTTAAATACTGAAGCAGAGTCCTTTAATATAGCAGCAAATTCCTTAAATAATGCAGCAGAGTCCTTAAAAAATCCAACAAAGTCATTAAATAATGCAGCAGAGTCCTCTAATAATGCAGCAGAGTCCTCAAATGCTTCAGCAAAGTCATTAAATAATGCAGCATAGTCCTTAAATAATGCAAAGTCCTTAAATAAAGCAGCACAGTTCTTAAATAATGCAACAACGTCGGTAAATAATGCAGCAGAGTCCTTAAATAATGCAGCAAAGTCCTTAACTAATGCAGCAGAGTCCTTAAATAATGCAACAAAGTCCTTAAATAATGCAACAGAGTCCTTAAATACCGCAGCAAAGTGCTTAAATAATGCAGCAGAGTCCTCAAATGCTTCAGCAGAGTCCTTAAAAAATGCAGCAGAGTCCTTAAATAATGCAGCAAAGTCCTTAAATAATGCAGCAGAGTCCTTAAATAATGCAACAAAGTCCTTAAATAATGCAGCAGAGTCCTTAAATACTGAAGCAGAGTCCTTAAATATTGCAGCAAAGTCCTTAAATAATGCAGCAGAGTCCTCAAATGCTTAAGCAGAGTCCTTAAATACTGAAGCAGAGTCCTTAAATATTGCAGCAAAGTCCTTAAATAATGCAGCAGAGTCCTTAAATAATGCAGCAAAGTCCTTCAATAATGCAGCAGAGTCCTTAGATAATGCAACAAAGTCCTTAAATAATGCAGCAGATTCCTTAAATAATGCAGCAAAGTCCTTAAATAATGCAGCAGAGTCCTAAAATAATGCAGCAGGGTCCTTAAATACCGCAGCAGAGTCCTTAAATACTGAAGCAGAGTCCTTTAATATAGCAGCAAATTCCTTAAATAATGCAGCAGAGTCCTTAAAAAATCCAACAAAGTCATTAAATAATGCAGCAGAGTCCTCTAATAATGCAGCAGAGTCCTCAAATGCTTCAGCAAAGTCATTAAATAATGCAGCATAGTCCTTAAATAATGCAAAGTCCTTAAATAAAGCAGCACAGTTCTTAAATAATGCAACAACGTCGGTAAATAATGCAGCAGAGTCCTTAAATAATGCAGCAAAGTCCTTAACTAATGCAGCAGAGTCCTTAAATAATGCAACAAAGTCCTTAAATAATGCAACAGAGTCCTTAAATACCGCAGCAAAGTGCTTAAATAATGCAGCAGAGTCCTCAAATGCTTCAGCAGAGTCCTTAAAAAATGCAGCAGAGTCCTTAAATAATGCAGCAAAGTCCTTAAATAATGCAGCAGAGTCCTTAAATAATGCAACAAAGTCCTTAAATAATGCAGCAGAGTCCTTAAATACTGAAGCAGAGTCCTTAAATATTGCAGCAAAGTCCTTAAATAATGCAGCAGAGTCCTCAAATGCTTAAGCAGAGTCCTTAAATACTGAAGCAGAGTCCTTAAATATTGCAGCAAAGTCCTTAAATAATGCAGCAGAGTCCTTAAATAATGCAGCAAAGTCCTTCAATAATGCAGCAGAGTCCTTAGATAATGCAACAAAGTCCTTAAATAATGCAGCAGATTCCTTAGATAATGCAACAAAGTCCTTAAATAATGCAGCAGATTCCTTAAATAATGCAGCAAAGTCCTTAAATAATGCAGCAGAGTCCTTAAATAATGCAGCAGAGTCCTTAAATACCGCAGCAGAGTCCTTAAATAATGAAGCAGAGTCCTTTAATATAGCAGCAAATTCCTTAAATAATGCAGCAGAGTCCATAAAAAAATCCAACAAAGTCATTAAATAATGCAGCAAGTCCTTAAATAATGCAGCAGAGTCCTCTAATAATGCAGCAGAGTCCTCAAATGCTTCAGCAAAGTCATTAAATAATGCAGCATAGTCCTTAAATAATGCAGCAAAGTCCTTAAATAATGCAGCACAGTTCTTAAGTAATGCAACAACGTCGTTAAATAATGCAGCAGAGTCCTTAAATAATGCAGCAAAGTCCTTAACTAATGCAGCAGAGTCCTTAAATAATGCAAGAAAGTCCTTAAATAATGCAGCAGAGTCCTTAAATAATGCAGTAAAGTCCTTAAATAATGCAGCAGAGTCCTTAAATAATGCAACAACGTCCTTAAATAATGCAGCAGAGTCCTTAAATAATGCAGCAAAGTCCTTAAATAATGCAGCAGAGTCCTTAAATAATGCAGCAGAGTCCTTAAATACTGCAGCAGAGTCCTTAAATACTGAAGCAGAGTCCTTTAATATAGCAGCAAATTCCTTAAATAATGCAGCAGAGTCCTTAAAAAATCCAACAAAGTCATTAAATAATGCAGCAGAGTCCTCTAATAATGCAGCAGAGTCCTCAAATGCTTCAGCAAAGTCATTAAATAATGCAGCATAGTCCTTAAATAATGCAAAGTCCTTAAATAAAGCAGCACAGTTCTTAAATAATGCAACAACGTCGGTAAATAATGCAGCAGAGTCCTTAAATAATGCAGCAAAGTCCTTAACTAATGCAGCAGAGTCCTTAAATAATGCAACAAAGTCCTTAAATAATGCAACAGAGTCCTTAAATACCGCAGCAAAGTGCTTAAATAATGCAGCAGAGTCCTCAAATGCTTCAGCAGAGTCCTTAAAAAATGCAGCAGAGTCCTTAAATAATGCAGCAAAGTCCTTAAATAATGCAGCAGAGTCCTTAAATAATGCAACAAAGTCCTTAAATAATGCAGCAGAGTCCTTAAATACTGAAGCAGAGTCCTTAAATATTGCAGCAAAGTCCTTAAATAATGCAGCAGAGTCCTTAAATAATGCAGCAAAGTCCTGATCTAATGCAGCAGAGTCCTTAAATAATGCAACAAAGTCCTTAAATAATGCAGCAGAGTCCTTAAATACTGAAGCAGAGTCCTTAAATATTGCAGCAAAGTCCTTCAATAATGCAGCAGAGTCCTTAGATAATGCAACAAAGTCCTTAAATAATGCAGCAGATTCCTTAAATAATGCAGCAAAGTCCTTAAATAATGCAGCAGAGTCCTTAAATAATGCAGCAGAGTCCTTAAATACCGCAGCAGAGTCCTTAAATACTGAAGCAGAGTCATTTAATATAGCAGCAAATTCCTTAAATAATGCAGCAGAGTCCATAAAAAAATCCAACAAAGTCATTAAATAATGCAGCAAGTCCTTAAATAATGCAGCAGAGTCCTCTAATAATGCAGCAGAGTCCTCAAATGCTTCAGCAAAGTCATTAAATAATGCAGCATAGTCCTTAAATAATGCAGCAAAGTCCTTAAATAATGCAGCACAGTTCTTAAGTAATGCAACAACGTCGTTAAATAATGCAGCAGAGTCCTTAAATAATGCAGCAAAGTCCTTAACTAATGCAGCAGAGTCCTTAAATAATGCAAGAAAGTCCTTAAATAATGCAGCAGAGTCCTTAAATAATGCAGTAAAGTCCTTAAATAATGCAGCAGAGTCCTTAAATAATGCAACAACGTCCTTAAATAATGCAGCAGAGTCCTTAAATACTGAAGCAGAGTCCTTAAATATTGCAGCAAAGTCCTTAAATAATGCATTAGAGTCCTTAAATAATGCAACAAAGTCCTTAAATAATGCAGCAGAGTCCTTAAATAATGCAGCAAAGTCCTTAAATAATGCAGCAGAGTCCTTAAATAATGCAGCAGAGTCCTTAAATACTGCAGCAGAGTCCTTAAATACTGAAGCAGAGTCCTTTAATATAGCAGCAAATTCCTTAAATAATGCAGCAGAGTCCTTAAAAAATCCAACAAAGTCATTAAATAATGCAGCAGAGTCCTCTAATAATGCAGCAGAGTCCTCAAATGCTTCAGCAAAGTCATTAAATAATGCAGCATAGTCCTTAAATAATGCAAAGTCCTTAAATAAAACAGCACAGTTCTTAAATAATGCAACAACGTCGGTAAATAATGCAGCAGAGTCCTTAAATAATGCAGCAAAGTCCTTAACTAATGCAGCAGAGTCCTTAAATAATGCAACAAAGTCCTTAAATAATGCAACAGAGTCCTTAAATACCGCAGCAAAGTGCTTAAATAATGCAGCAGAGTCCTCAAATGCTTCAGCAGAGTCCTTAAAAAATGCAGCAGAGTCCTTAAATACTGCAGCAGAGTCCTTAAATACTGAAGCAGAGTCCTTTAATATAGCAGCAAATTCCTTAAATAATGCAGCAGAGTCCTTAAAAAATCCAACAAAGTCATTAAATAATGCAGCAGAGTCCTCTAATAATGCAGCAGAGTCCTCAAATGCTTCAGCAAAGTCATTAAATAATGCAGCATAGTCCTTAAATAATGCAAAGTCCTTAAATAAAGCAGCACAGTTCTTAAATAATGCAACAACGTCGGTAAATAATGCAGCAGAGTCCTTAAATAATGCAGCAAAGTCCTTAACTAATGCAGCAGAGTCCTTAAATAATGCAACAAAGTCCTTAAATAATGCAACAGAGTCCTTAAATACCGCAGCAAAGTGCTTAAATAATGCAGCAGAGTCCTCAAATGCTTCAGCAGAGTCCTTAAAAAATGCAGCAGAGTCCTTAAATAATGCAGCAAAGTCCTTAAATAATGCAGCAGAGTCCTTAAATAATGCAACAAAGTCCTTAAATAATGCAGCAGAGTCCTTAAATACTGAAGCAGAGTCCTTAAATATTGCAGCAAAGTCCTTAAATAATGCAGCAGAGTCCTTAAATAATGCAGCAAAGTCCTGATCTAATGCAGCAGAGTCCTTAAATAATGCAACAAAGTCCTTAAATAATGCAGCAGAGTCCTTAAATACTGAAGCAGAGTCCTTAAATATTGCAGCAAAGTCCTTCAATAATGCAGCAGAGTCCTTAGATAATGCAACAAAGTCCTTAAATAATGCAGCAGATTCCTTAAATAATGCAGCAAAGTCCTTAAATAATGCAGCAGAGTCCTTAAATAATGCAGCAGAGTCCTTAAATACCGCAGCAGAGTCCTTAAATACTGAAGCAGAGTCATTTAATATAGCAGCAAATTCCTTAAATAATGCAGCAGAGTCCATAAAAAAATCCAACAAAGTCATTAAATAATGCAGCAAGTCCTTAAATAATGCAGCAGAGTCCTCTAATAATGCAGCAGAGTCCTCAAATGCTTCAGCAAAGTCATTAAATAATGCAGCATAGTCCTTAAATAATGCAGCAAAGTCCTTAAATAATGCAGCACAGTTCTTAAGTAATGCAACAACGTCGTTAAATAATGCAGCAGAGTCCTTAAATAATGCAGCAAAGTCCTTAACTAATGCAGCAGAGTCCTTAAATAATGCAAGAAAGTCCTTAAATAATGCAGCAGAGTCCTTAAATAATGCAGTAAAGTCCTTAAATAATGCAGCAGAGTCCTTAAATAATGCAACAACGTCCTTAAATAATGCAGCAGAGTCCTTAAATACTGAAGCAGAGTCCTTAAATATTGCAGCAAAGTCCTTAAATAATGCATTAGAGTCCTTAAATAATGCAACAAAGTCCTTAAATAATGCAGCAGAGTCCTTAAATAATGCAGCAAAGTCCTTAAATAATGCAGCAGAGTCCTTAAATAATGCAGCAGAGTCCTTAAATACTGCAGCAGAGTCCTTAAATACTGAAGCAGAGTCCTTTAATATAGCAGCAAATTCCTTAAATAATGCAGCAGAGTCCTTAAAAAATCCAACAAAGTCATTAAATAATGCAGCAGAGTCCTCTAATAATGCAGCAGAGTCCTCAAATGCTTCAGCAAAGTCATTAAATAATGCAGCATAGTCCTTAAATAATGCAAAGTCCTTAAATAAAGCAGCACAGTTCTTAAATAATGCAACAACGTCGGTAAATAATGCAGCAGAGTCCTTAAATAATGCAGCAAAGTCCTTAACTAATGCAGCAGAGTCCTTAAATAATGCAACAAAGTCCTTAAATAATGCAACAGAGTCCTTAAATACCGCAGCAAAGTGCTTAAATAATGCAGCAGAGTCCTCAAATGCTTCAGCAGAGTCCTTAAAAAATGCAGCAGAGTCCTTAAATAATGCAGCAAAGTCCTTAAATAATGCAGCAGAGTCCTTAAATAATGCAACAAAGTCCTTAAATAATGCAGCAGAGTCCTTAAATACTGAAGCAGAGTCCTTAAATATTGCAGCAAAGTCCTTAAATAATGCAGCAGAGTCCTCAAATGCTTAAGCAGAGTCCTTAAATACTGAAGCAGAGTCCTTAAATATTGCAGCAAAGTCCTTAAATAATGCAGCAGAGTCCTTAAATAATGCAGCAAAGTCCTTCAATAATGCAGCAGAGTCCTTAGATAATGCAACAAAGTCCTTAAATAATGCAGCAGATTCCTTAAATAATGCAGCAAAGTCCTTAAATAATGCAGCAGAGTCCTAAAATAATGCAGCAGGGTCCTTAAATACCGCAGCAGAGTCCTTAAATACTGAAGCAGAGTCCTTTAATATAGCAGCAAATTCCTTAAATAATGCAGCAGAGTCCTTAAAAAATCCAACAAAGTCATTAAATAATGCAGCAGAGTCCTCTAATAATGCAGCAGAGTCCTCAAATGCTTCAGCAAAGTCATTAAATAATGCAGCATAGTCCTTAAATAATGCAAAGTCCTTAAATAAAGCAGCACAGTTCTTAAATAATGCAACAACGTCGGTAAATAATGCAGCAGAGTCCTTAAATAATGCAGCAAAGTCCTTAACTAATGCAGCAGAGTCCTTAAATAATGCAACAAAGTCCTTAAATAATGCAACAGAGTCCTTAAATACCGCAGCAAAGTGCTTAAATAATGCAGCAGAGTCCTCAAATGCTTCAGCAGAGTCCTTAAAAAATGCAGCAGAGTCCTTAAATAATGCAGCAAAGTCCTTAAATAATGCAGCAGAGTCCTTAAATAATGCAACAAAGTCCTTAAATAATGCAGCAGAGTCCTTAAATACTGAAGCAGAGTCCTTAAATATTGCAGCAAAGTCCTTAAATAATGCAGCAGAGTCCTCAAATGCTTAAGCAGAGTCCTTAAATACTGAAGCAGAGTCCTTAAATATTGCAGCAAAGTCCTTAAATAATGCAGCAGAGTCCTTAAATAATGCAGCAAAGTCCTTCAATAATGCAGCAGAGTCCTTAGATAATGCAACAAAGTCCTTAAATAATGCAGCAGATTCCTTAGATAATGCAACAAAGTCCTTAAATAATGCAGCAGATTCCTTAAATAATGCAGCAAAGTCCTTAAATAATGCAGCAGAGTCCTTAAATAATGCAGCAGAGTCCTTAAATACCGCAGCAGAGTCCTTAAATACTGAAGCAGAGTCCTTTAATATAGCAGCAAATTCCTTAAATAATGCAGCAGAGTCCATAAAAAAATCCAACAAAGTCATTAAATAATGCAGCAAGTCCTTAAATAATGCAGCAGAGTCCTCTAATAATGCAGCAGAGTCCTCAAATGCTTCAGCAAAGTCATTAAATAATGCAGCATAGTCCTTAAATAATGCAGCAAAGTCCTTAAATAATGCAGCACAGTTCTTAAGTAATGCAACAACGTCGTTAAATAATGCAGCAGAGTCCTTAAATAATGCAGCAAAGTCCTTAACTAATGCAGCAGAGTCCTTAAATAATGCAAGAAAGTCCTTAAATAATGCAGCAGAGTCCTTAAATAATGCAGTAAAGTCCTTAAATAATGCAGCAGAGTCCTTAAATAATGCAACAACGTCCTTAAATAATGCAGCAGAGTCCTTAAATAATGCAGCAAAGTCCTTAAATAATGCAGCAGAGTCCTTAAATAATGCAGCAGAGTCCTTAAATACTGCAGCAGAGTCCTTAAATACTGAAGCAGAGTCCTTTAATATAGCAGCAAATTCCTTAAATAATGCAGCAGAGTCCTTAAAAAATCCAACAAAGTCATTAAATAATGCAGCAGAGTCCTCTAATAATGCAGCAGAGTCCTCAAATGCTTCAGCAAAGTCATTAAATAATGCAGCATAGTCCTTAAATAATGCAAAGTCCTTAAATAAAGCAGCACAGTTCTTAAATAATGCAACAACGTCGGTAAATAATGCAGCAGAGTCCTTAAATAATGCAGCAAAGTCCTTAACTAATGCAGCAGAGTCCTTAAATAATGCAACAAAGTCCTTAAATAATGCAACAGAGTCCTTAAATACCGCAGCAAAGTGCTTAAATAATGCAGCAGAGTCCTCAAATGCTTCAGCAGAGTCCTTAAAAAATGCAGCAGAGTCCTTAAATAATGCAGCAAAGTCCTTAAATAATGCAGCAGAGTCCTTAAATAATGCAACAAAGTCCTTAAATAATGCAGCAGAGTCCTTAAATACTGAAGCAGAGTCCTTAAATATTGCAGCAAAGTCCTTAAATAATGCAGCAGAGTCCTTAAATAATGCAGCAAAGTCCTGATCTAATGCAGCAGAGTCCTTAAATAATGCAACAAAGTCCTTAAATAATGCAGCAGAGTCCTTAAATACTGAAGCAGAGTCCTTAAATATTGCAGCAAAGTCCTTCAATAATGCAGCAGAGTCCTTAGATAATGCAACAAAGTCCTTAAATAATGCAGCAGATTCCTTAAATAATGCAGCAAAGTCCTTAAATAATGCAGCAGAGTCCTTAAATAATGCAGCAGAGTCCTTAAATACCGCAGCAGAGTCCTTAAATACTGAAGCAGAGTCATTTAATATAGCAGCAAATTCCTTAAATAATGCAGCAGAGTCGATAAAAAAATCCAACAAAGTCATTAAATAATGCAGCAAGTCCTTAAATAATGCAGCAGAGTCCTCTAATAATGCAGCAGAGTCCTCAAATGCTTCAGCAAAGTCATTAAATAATGCAGCATAGTCCTTAAATAATGCAGCAAAGTCCTTAACTAATGCAGCAGAGTCCTTAAATAATGCAAGAAAGTCCTTAAATAATGCAGCAGAGTCCTTAAATAATGCAGTAAAGTCCTTAAATAATGCAGCAGAGTCCTTAAATAATGCAACAACGTCCTTAAATAATGCAGCAGAGTCCTTAAATACTGAAGCAGAGTCGTTAAATATTGCAGCAAAGTCCTTAAATAATAGATTAGAGTCCTTAAATAATGCAACAAAGTCCTTAAATAATGCAGCAGAGTCCTTAAATAATGCAGCAAAGTCCTTAAATAATGCAGCAGAGTCCTTAAATAATGCAGCAGAGTCCTTAAATACTGCAGCAGAGTCCTTAAATACTGAAGCAGAGTCCTTTAATATAGCAGCAAATTCCTTAAATAATGCAGCAGAGTCCTTAA
Source organism: Phyllobates terribilis (assembly GCF_046119375.1). Classification (NCBI taxonomy): domain Eukaryota; kingdom Metazoa; phylum Chordata; class Amphibia; order Anura; family Dendrobatidae; genus Phyllobates; species Phyllobates terribilis. Next base: position 2,447,068 of record NW_027362840.1, on the reverse strand, counting down.
AAAATCCAACAAAGTCATTAAATAATGCAGCAGAGTCCTCTAATAATGCAGCAGAGTCCTCAAATGCTTCAGCAAAGTCATTAAATAATGCAGCATAGTCCTTAAATAATGCAAAGTCCTTAAATAAAACAGCACAGTTCTTAAATAATGCAACGTCGGTAAATAATGCAGCAGAGTCCTTAAATAATGCAGCAAAGTCCTTAACTAATGCAGCAGAGTACTTAAATAATGCAACAAAGTCCTTAAATAATGCAACAGAGTCCTTAAATACCGCAGCAAAGTGCTTAAATAATGCAGCAGAGTCCTCAAATGCTTCAGCAGAGTCCTTAAAAAATGCAGCAGAGTCCTTAAATAATGCAGCAAAGTCCTTAAATAATGCAGCAGAGTCCTTAAATAATGCAACAAAGTCCTTAAATAATGCAGCAGAGTCCTTAAATACTGAAGCAGAGTCCTTAAATATTGCAGCAAAGTCCTTAAATAATGCAGCAGAGTCCTCAAATGCTTAAGCAGAGTCCTTAAATACTGAAGCAGAGTCCTTAAATATTGCAGCAAAGTCCTTAAATAATGCAGCAGAGTCCTTAAATAATGCAGCAAAGTCCTTCAATAATGCAGCAGAGTCCTTAGATAATGCAACAAAGTCCTTAAATAATGCAGCAGATTCCTTAAATAATGCAGCAAAGTCCTTAAATAATGCAGCAGAGTCCTAAAATAATGCAGCAGGGTCCTTAAATACCGCAGCAGAGTCCTTAAATACTGAAGCAGAGTCCTTTAATATAGCAGCAAATTCCTTAAATAATGCAGCAGAGTCCATAAAAAAATCCAACAAAGTCATTAAATAATGCAGCAAGTCCTTAAATAATGCAGCAGAGTCCTCTAATAATGCAGCAGAGTCCTCAAATGCTTCAGCAAAGTCATTAAATAATGCAGCATAGTCCTTAAATAATGCAGCAAAGTCCTTAAATAATGCAGCACAGTTCTTAAGTAATGCAACAACGTCGTTAAATAATGCAGCAGAGTCCTTAAATAATGCAGCAAAGTCCTTAACTAATGCAGCAGAGTCCTTAAATAATGCAAGAAAGTCCTTAAATAATGCAGCAGAGTCCTTAAATAATGCAGTAAAGTCCTTAAATAATGCAGCAGAGTCCTTAAATAATGCAACAACGTCCTTAAATAATGCAGCAGAGTCCTTAAATAATGCAGCAAAGTCCTTAAATAATGCAGCAGAGTCCTTAAATAATGCAGCAGAGTCCTTAAATACTGCAGCAGAGTCCTTAAATACTGAAGCAGAGTCCTTTAATATAGCAGCAAATTCCTTAAATAATGCAGCAGAGTCCTTAAAAAATCCAACAAAGTCATTAAATAATGCAGCAGAGTCCTCTAATAATGCAGCAGAGTCCTCAAATGCTTCAGCAAAGTCATTAAATAATAAAGCATAGTCCTTAAATAATGCAAAGTCCTTAAATAAAGCAGCACAGTTCTTAAATAATGCAACAACGTCGGTAAATAATGCAGCAGAGTCCTTAAATAATGCAGCAAAGTCCTTAACTAATGCAGCAGAGTCCTTAAATAATGCAACAAAGTCCTTAAATAATGCAACAGAGTCCTTAAATACCGCAGCAAAGTGCTTAAATAATGCAGCAGAGTCCTCAAATGCTTCAGCAGAGTCCTTAAAAAATGCAGCAGAGTCCTTAAATAATGCAGCAAAGTCCTTAAATAATGCAGCAGAGTCCTTAAATAATGCAACAAAGTCCTTAAATAATGCAGCAGAGTCCTTAAATACTGAAGCAGAGTCCTTAAATATTGCAGCAAAGTCCTAAAATAATGCAGCAGAGTCCTTAAATAATGCAGCAAAGTCCTGATCTAATGCAGCAGAGTCCTTAAATAATGCAACAAAGTCCTTAAATAATGCAGCAGAGTCCTTAAATACTGAAGCAGAGTCCTTAAATATTGCAGCAAAGTCCTTCAATAATGCAGCAGAGTCCTTAGATAATGCAACAAAGTCCTTAAATAATGCAGCAGATTCCTTAAATAATGCAGCAAAGTCCTTAAATAATGCAGCAGAGTCCTTAAATAATGCAGCAGAGTCCTTAAATACCGCAGCAGAGTCCTTAAATACTGAAGCAGAGTCATTTAATATAGCAGCAAATTCCTTAAATAATGCAGCAGAGTCCATAAAAAAATCCAACAAAGTCATTAAATAATGCAGCAAGTCCTTAAATAATGCAGCAGAGTCCTCTAATAATGCAGCAGAGTCCTCAAATGCTTCAGCAAAGTCATTAAATAATGCAGCATAGTCCTTAAATAATGCAGCAAAGTCCTTAAATAATGCAGCACAGTTCTTAAGTAATGCAACAACGTCGTTAAATAATGCAGCAGAGTCCTTAAATAATGCAGCAAAGTCCTTAACTAATGCAGCAGAGTCCTTAAATAATGCAAGAAAGTCCTTAAATAATGCAGCAGAGTCCTTAAATAATGCAGTAAAGTCCTTAAATAATGCAGCAGAGTCCTTAAATAATGCAACAACGTCCTTAAATAATGCAGCAGAGTCCTTAAATACTGAAGCAGAGTCCTTAAATATTGCAGCAAAGTCCTTAAATAATGCATTAGAGTCCTTAAATAATGCAACAAAGTCCTTAAATAATGCAGCAGAGTCCTTAAATAATGCAGCAAAGTCCTTAAATAATGCAGCAGAGTCCTTAAATAATGCAGCAGAGTCCTTAAATACTGCAGCAGAGTCCTTAAATACTGAAGCAGAGTCCTTTAATATAGCAGCAAATTCCTTAAATAATGCAGCAGAGTCCTTAAAAAATCCAACAAAGTCATTAAATAATGCAGCAGAGTCCTCTAATAATGCAGCAGAGTCCTCAAATGCTTCAGCAAAGTCATTAAATAATGCAGCATAGTCCTTAAATAATGCAAAGTCCTTAAATAAAACAGCACAGTTCTTAAATAATGCAACAACGTCGGTAAATAATGCAGCAGAGTCCTTAAATAATGCAGCAAAGTCCTTAACTAATGCAGCAGAGTCCTTAAATAATGCAACAAAGTCCTTAAATAATGCAACAGAGTCCTTAAATACCACAGCAAAGTGCTTAAATAATGCAGCAGAGTCCTCAAATGCTTCAGCAGAGTCCTTAAAAAATGCAGCAGAGTCCTTAAATAATGCAGCAAAGTCCTTAAATAATGCAGCAGAGTCCTTAAATAATGCAACAAAGTCCTTAAATAATGCAGCAGAGTCCTTAAATACTGAAGCAGAGTCCTTAAATATTGCAGCAAAGTCCTTAAATAATGCAGCAGAGTCCTCAAATGCTTAAGCAGAGTCCTTAAATACTGAAGCAGAGTCCTTAAATATTGCAGCAAAGTCCTTAAATAATGCAGCAGAGTCCTTAAATAATGCAGCAAAGTCCTTCAATAATGCAGCAGAGTCCTTAGATAATGCAACAAAGTCCTTAAATAATGCAGCAGATTCCTTAAATAATGCAGCAAAGTCCTTAAATAATGCAGCAGAGTCCTAAAATAATGCAGCAGGGTCCTTAAATACCGCAGCAGAGTCCTTAAATACTGAAGCAGAGTCCTTTAATATAGCAGCAAATTCCTTAAATAATGCAGCAGAGTCCATAAAAAAATCCAACAAAGTCATTAAATAATGCAGCAAGTCCTTAAATAATGCAGCAGAGTCCTCTAATAATGCAGCAGAGTCCTCAAATGCTTCAGCAAAGTCATTAAATAATGCAGCATAGTCCTTAAATAATGCAGCAAAGTCCTTAAATAATGCAGCACAGTTCTTAAGTAATGCAACAACGTCGTTAAATAATGCAGCAGAGTCCTTAAATAATGCAGCAAAGTCCTTAACTAATGCAGCAGAGTCCTTAAATAATGCAAGAAAGTCCTTAAATAATGCAGCAGAGTCCTTAAATAATGCAGTAAAGTCCTTAAATAATGCAGCAGAGTCCTTAAATAATGCAACAACGTCCTTAAATAATGCAGCAGAGTCCTTAAATAATGCAGCAAAGTCCTTAAATAATGCAGCAGAGTCCTTAAATAATGCAGCAGAGTCCTTAAATACTGCAGCAGAGTCCTTAAATACTGAAGCAGAGTCCTTTAATATAGCAGCAAATTCCTTAAATAATGCAGCAGAGTCCTTAAAAAATCCAACAAAGTCATTAAATAATGCAGCAGAGTCCTCTAATAATGCAGCAGAGTCCTCAAATGCTTCAGCAAAGTCATTAAATAATGCAGCATAGTCCTTAAATAATGCAAAGTCCTTAAATAAAGCAGCACAGTTCTTAAATAATGCAACAACGTCGGTAAATAATGCAGCAGAGTCCTTAAATAATGCAGCAAAGTCCTTAACTAATGCAGCAGAGTCCTTAAATAATGCAACAAAGTCCTTAAATAATGCAACAGAGTCCTTAAATACCGCAGCAAAGTGCTTAAATAATGCAGCAGAGTCCTCAAATGCTTCAGCAGAGTCCTTAAAAAATGCAGCAGAGTCCTTAAATAATGCAGCAAAGTCCTTAAATAATGCAGCAGAGTCCTTAAATAATGCAACAAAGTCCTTAAATAATGCAGCAGAGTCCTTAAATACTGAAGCAGAGTCCTTAAATATTGCAGCAAAGTCCTTAAATAATGCAGCAGAGTCCTTAAATAATGCAGCAAAGTCCTGATCTAATGCAGCAGAGTCCTTAAATAATGCAACAAAGTCCTTAAATAATGCAGCAGAGTCCTTAAATACTGAAGCAGAGTCCTTAAATATTGCAGCAAAGTCCTTCAATAATGCAGCAGAGTCCTTAGATAATGCAACAAAGTCCTTAAATAATGCAGCAGATTCCTTAAATAATGCAGCAAAGTCCTTAAATAATGCAGCAGAGTCCTTAAATAATGCAGCAGAGTCCTTAAATACCGCAGCAGAGTCCTTAAATACTGAAGCAGAGTCATTTAATATAGCAGCAAATTCCTTAAATAATGCAGCAGAGTCCATAAAAAAATCCAACAAAGTCATTAAATAATGCAGCAAGTCCTTAAATAATGCAGCAGAGTCCTCTAATAATGCAGCAGAGTCCTCAAATGCTTCAGCAAAGTCATTAAATAATGCAGCATAGTCCTTAAATAATGCAGCAAAGTCCTTAAATAATGCAGCACAGTTCTTAAGTAATGCAACAACGTCGTTAAATAATGCAGCAGAGTCCTTAAATAATGCAGCAAAGTCCTTAACTAATGCAGCAGAGTCCTTAAATAATGCAAGAAAGTCCTTAAATAATGCAGCAGAGTCCTTAAATAATGCAGTAAAGTCCTTAAATAATGCAGCAGAGTCCTTAAATAATGCAACAACGTCCTTAAATAATGCAGCAGAGTCCTTAAATACTGAAGCAGAGTCCTTAAATATTGCAGCAAAGTCCTTAAATAATGCATTAGAGTCCTTAAATAATGCAACAAAGTCCTTAAATAATGCAGCAGAGTCCTTAAATAATGCAGCAAAGTCCTTAAATAATGCAGCAGAGTCCTTAAATAATGCAGCAGAGTCCTTAAATACTGCAGCAGAGTCCTTAAATACTGAAGCAGAGTCCTTTAATATAGCAGCAAATTCCTTAAATAATGCAGCAGAGTCCTTAAAAAATCCAACAAAGTCATTAAATAATGCAGCAGAGTCCTCTAATAATGCAGCAGAGTCCTCAAATGCTTCAGCAAAGTCATTAAATAATGCAGCATAGTCCTTAAATAATGCAAAGTCCTTAAATAAAACAGCACAGTTCTTAAATAATGCAACAACGTCGGTAAATAATGCAGCAGAGTCCTTAAATAATGCAGCAAAGTCCTTAACTAATGCAGCAGAGTCCTTAAATAATGCAACAAAGTCCTTAAATAATGCAACAGAGTCCTTAAATACCGCAGCAAAGTGCTTAAATAATGCAGCAGAGTCCTCAAATGCTTCAGCAGAGTCCTTAAAAAATGCAGCAGAGTCCTTAAATAATGCAGCAAAGTCCTTAAATAATGCAGCAGAGTCCTTAAATAATGCAACAAAGTCCTTAAATAATGCAGCAGAGTCCTTAAATACTGAAGCAGAGTCCTTAAATATTGCAGCAAAGTCCTTAAATAATGCAGCAGAGTCCTCAAATGCTTAAGCAGAGTCCTTAAATACTGAAGCAGAGTCCTTAAATATTGCAGCAAAGTCCTTAAATAATGCAGCAGAGTCCTTAAATAATGCAGCAAAGTCCTTCAATAATGCAGCAGAGTCCTTAGATAATGCAACAAAGTCCTTAAATAATGCAGCAGATTCCTTAAATAATGCAGCAAAGTCCTTAAATAATGCAGCAGAGTCCTAAAATAATGCAGCAGGGTCCTTAAATACCGCAGCAGAGTCCTTAAATACTGAAGCAGAGTCCTTTAATATAGCAGCAAATTCCTTAAATAATGCAGCAGAGTCCATAAAAAAATCCAACAAAGTCATTAAATAATGCAGCAAGTCCTTAAATAATGCAGCAGAGTCCTCTAATAATGCAGCAGAGTCCTCAAATGCTTCAGCAAAGTCATTAAATAATGCAGCATAGTCCTTAAATAATGCAGCAAAGTCCTTAAATAATGCAGCACAGTTCTTAAGTAATGCAACAACGTCGTTAAATAATGCAGCAGAGTCCTTAAATAATGCAGCAAAGTCCTTAACTAATGCAGCAGAGTCCTTAAATAATGCAAGAAAGTCCTTAAATAATGCAGCAGAGTCCTTAAATAATGCAGTAAAGTCCTTAAATAATGCAGCAGAGTCCTTAAATAATGCAACAACGTCCTTAAATAATGCAGCAGAGTCCTTAAATAATGCAGCAAAGTCCTTAAATAATGCAGCAGAGTCCTTAAATAATGCAGCAGAGTCCTTAAATACTGCAGCAGAGTCCTTAAATACTGAAGCAGAGTCCTTTAATATAGCAGCAAATTCCTTAAATAATGCAGCAGAGTCCTTAAAAAATCCAACAAAGTCATTAAATAATGCAGCAGAGTCCTCTAATAATGCAGCAGAGTCCTCAAATGCTTCAGCAAAGTCATTAAATAATGCAGCATAGTCCTTAAATAATGCAAAGTCCTTAAATAAAGCAGCACAGTTCTTAAATAATGCAACAACGTCGGTAAATAATGCAGCAGAGTCCTTAAATAATGCAGCAAAGTCCTTAACTAATGCAGCAGAGTCCTTAAATAATGCAACAAAGTCCTTAAATAATGCAACAGAGTCCTTAAATACCGCAGCAAAGTGCTTAAATAATGCAGCAGAGTCCTCAAATGCTTCAGCAGAGTCCTTAAAAAATGCAGCAGAGTCCTTAAATAATGCAGCAAAGTCCTTAAATAATGCAGCAGAGTCCTTAAATAATGCAACAAAGTCCTTAAATAATGCAGCAGAGTCCTTAAATACTGAAGCAGAGTCCTTAAATATTGCAGCAAAGTCCTTAAATAATGCAGCAGAGTCCTTAAATAATGCAGCAAAGTCCTGATCTAATGCAGCAGAGTCCTTAAATAATGCAACAAAGTCCTTAAATAATGCAGCAGAGTCCTTAAATACTGAAGCAGAGTCCTTAAATATTGCAGCAAAGTCCTTCAATAATGCAGCAGAGTCCTTAGATAATGCAACAAAGTCCTTAAATAATGCAGCAGATTCCTTAAATAATGCAGCAAAGTCCTTAAATAATGCAGCAGAGTCCTTAAATAATGCAGCAGAGTCCTTAAATACCACAGCAGAGTCCTTAAATACTGAAGCAGAGTCATTTAATATAGCAGCAAATTCCTTAAATAATGCAGCAGAGTCCATAAAAAAATCCAACAAAGTCATTAAATAATGCAGCAAGTCCTTAAATAATGCAGCAGAGTCCTCTAATAATGCAGCAGAGTCCTCAAATGCTTCAGCAAAGTCATTAAATAATGCAGCATAGTCCTTAAATAATGCAGCAAAGTCCTTAAATAATGCAGCACAGTTCTTAAGTAATGCAACAACGTCGTTAAATAATGCAGCAGAGTCCTTAAATAATGCAGCAAAGTCCTTAACTAATGCAGCAGAGTCCTTAAATAATGCAAGAAAGTCCTTAAATAATGCAGCAGAGTCCTTAAATAATGCAGTAAAGTCCTTAAATAATGCAGCAGAGTCCTTAAATAATGCAACAACGTCCTTAAATAATGCAGCAGAGTCCTTAAATACTGAAGCAGAGTCCTTAAATATTGCAGCAAAGTCCTTAAATAATGCATTAGAGTCCTTAAATAATGCAACAAAGTCCTTAAATAATGCAGCAGAGTCCTTAAATAATGCAGCAAAGTCCTTAAATAATGCAGCAGAGTCCTTAAATAATGCAGCAGAGTCCTTAAATACTGCAGCAGAGTCCTTAAATACTGAAGCAGAGTCCTTTAATATAGCAGCAAATTCCTTAAATAATGCAGCAGAGTCCTTAAAAAATCCAACAAAGTCATTAAATAATGCAGCAGAGTCCTCTAATAATGCAGCAGAGTCCTCAAATGCTTCAGCAAAGTCATTAAATAATGCAGCATAGTCCTTAAATAATGCAAAGTCCTTAAATAAAACAGCACAGTTCTTAAATAATGCAACAACGTCGGTAAATAATGCAGCAGAGTCCTTAAATAATGCAGCAAAGTCCTTAACTAATGCAGCAGAGTCCTTAAATAATGCAACAAAGTCCTTAAATAATGCAACAGAGTCCTTAAATACCGCAGCAAAGTGCTTAAATAATGCAGCAGAGTCCTCAAATGCTTCAGCAGAGTCCTTAAAAAATGCAGCAGAGTCCTTAAATAATGCAGCAAAGTCCTTAAATAATGCAGCAGAGTCCTTAAATAATGCAACAAAGTCCTTAAATAATGCAGCAGAGTCCTTAAATACTGAAGCAGAGTCCTTAAATATTGCAGCAAAGTCCTTAAATAATGCAGCAGAGTCCTCAAATGCTTAAGCAGAGTCCTTAAATACTGAAGCAGAGTCCTTAAATATTGCAGCAAAGTCCTTAAATAATGCAGCAGAGTCCTTAAATAATGCAGCAAAGTCCTTCAATAATGCAGCAGAGTCCTTAGATAATGCAACAAAGTCCTTAAATAATGCAGCAGATTCCTTAAATAATGCAGCAAAGTCCTTAAATAATGCAGCAGAGTCCTAAAATAATGCAGCAGGGTCCTTAAATACCGCAGCAGAGTCCTTAAATACTGAAGCAGAGTCCTTTAATATAGCAGCAAATTCCTTAAATAATGCAGCAGAGTCCTTAAGAAATCCAACAAAGTCATTAAATAATGCAGCAAGTCCTTAAATAATGCAGCAGAGTCCTCTGATAATGCAGCAGAGTCCTCAAATGCTTCAGCAAAGTCATTAAATAATGCAGCATAGTCCTTAAATAATGCAGCAAAGTCCTTAAATAATGCAGCACAGTTCTTAAATAATGCAACAACGTTGTTAAATAATGCAGCAGAGTCCTTAAATAATGCAGCAAACTCCTTAACTAATGCAGCAGAGTCCTTAAATAATGCAACAAAGTCCTTAAATAATGCAACAGAGTCCTTAAATACCGCAGCAAAGGGCTTAAATAATGCAGCAGAGTCCTCAAATGCTTCAGCAGAGTCCTTAAATAATGCAGCAGAGTCCTTAAATAATGCAGCAAAGTCCTTAAATAATGCAGCAGAGTCCTTAAATAATGCAACAAAGTCCTTAAATAATGCAGCAGAGTCCTTAAATACTGAAGCAGAGTCCTTAAATATTGCTGCAAAGTCCTTAAATAATGCAGCAGAGTCATTAAATAATGCAACAAAGTCCTTAAATAATGCAGCAGAGTACTTAAATAATGCAACAAAGTCCTTAAATAATGCAGCAAAGTCCTTAAATAATGCAGCAGAGTCCTTAAATACTGAAGCAGAGTCCTTAAATATTGCAGCAAAGTCCTTAAATAATGCAGCAGAGTCCTTAAATAATGCAACAAAGTCCTTAAATAATACAGCAGAGTCCTTAAATAATGCAACAGAGTCCTTAAATACCGCAGCAAAGTGCTTAAATAATGCAGCAGAGTCCTCAAATGCTTCAGCAGAGTCCTTAAATAATGCAGCAGAGTCCTTAAATAATGCAGCAAAGTCCTTAAATAATGCAGCAGAGTCCTTAAATAATGCAACAAAGTCCTTAAATAATGCAGCAGAGTCCTTAAATACTGAAGCAGAGTCCTTAAATATTGCAGCAAAGTCCTTAAATAATGCAGCAGAGTCCTTAAATAATGCAGCAGAGTCCTCTAATAATGCAGCAGAGTCCTCAAATGCTTCAGCAAAGTCATTAAATAATGCAGCATAGTCCTTAAATAATGCAGCAAAGTCCTTAAATAATGCAGCACAGTTCTTAAGTAATGCAACAACGTCGTTAAATAATGCAGCAGAGTCCTTAAATAATGCAGCAAAGTCCTTAACTAATGCAGCAGAGTCCTTAAATAATGCAAGAAAGTCCTTAAATAATGCAGCAGAGTCCTTAAATAATGCAGTAAAGTCCTTAAATAATGCAGCAGAGTCCTTAAATAATGCAACAACGTCCTTAAATAATGCAGCAGAGTCCTTAAATAATGCAGCAAAGTCCTTAAATAATGCAGCAGAGTCCTTAAATAATGCAGCAGAGTCCTTAAATACTGCAGCAGAGTCCTTAAATACTGAAGCAGAGTCCTTTAATATAGCAGCAAATTCCTTAAATAATGCAGCAGAGTCCTTAAAAAATCCAACAAAGTCATTAAATAATGCAGCAGAGTCCTCTAATAATGCAGCAGAGTCCTCAAATGCTTCAGCAAAGTCATTAAATAATGCAGCATAGTCCTTAAATAATGCAAAGTCCTTAAATAAAACAGCACAGTTCTTAAATAATGCAACAACGTCGGTAAATAATGCAGCAGAGTCCTTAAATAATGCAGCAAAGTCCTTAACTAATGCAGCAGAGTCCTTAAATAATGCAACAAAGTCCTTAAATAATGCAACAGAGTCCTTAAATACCGCAGCAAAGTGCTTAAATAATGCAGCAGAGTCCTCAAATGCTTCAGCAGAGTCCTTAAAAAATGCAGCAGAGTCCTTAAATAATGCAGCAAAGTCCTTAAATAATGCAGCAGAGTCCTTAAATAATGCAACAAAGTCCTTAAATAATGCAGCAGAGTCCTTAAATACTGAAGCAGAGTCCTTAAATATTGCAGCAAAGTCCTTAAATAATGCAGCAGAGTCCTCAAATGCTTAAGCAGAGTCCTTAAATACTGAAGCAGAGTCCTTAAATATTGCAGCAAAGTCCTTAAATAATGCAGCAGAGTCCTTAAATAATGCAGCAAAGTCCTTCAATAATGCAGCAGAGTCCTTAGATAATGCAACAAAGTCCTTAAATAATGCAGCAGATTCCTTAAATAATGCAGCAAAGTCCTTAAATAATGCAGCAGAGTCCTAAAATAATGCAGCAGGGTCCTTAAATACCGCAGCAGAGTCCTTAAATACTGAAGCAGAGTCCTTTAATATAGCAGCAAATTCCTTAAATAATGCAGCAGAGTCCTTAAGAAATCCAACAAAGTCATTAAATAATGCAGCAAGTCCTTAAATAATGCAGCAGAGTCCTCTGATAATGCAGCAGAGTCCTCAAATGCTTCAGCAAAGTCATTAAATAATGCAGCATAGTCCTTAAATAATGCAGCAAAGTCCTTAAATAATGCAGCACAGTTCTTAAATAATGCAACAACGTTGTTAAATAATGCAGCAGAGTCCTTAAATAATGCAGCAAACTCCTTAACTAATGCAGCAGAGTCCTTAAATAATGCAACAAAGTCCTTAAATAATGCAACAGAGTCCTTAAATACCGCAGCAAAGGGCTTAAATAATGCAGCAGAGTCCTCAAATGCTTCAGCAGAGTCCTTAAATAATGCAGCAGAGTCCTTAAATAATGCAGCAAAGTCCTTAAATAATGCAGCAGAGTCCTTAAATAATGCAACAAAGTCCTTAAATAATGCAGCAGAGTCCTTAAATACTGAAGCAGAGTCCTTAAATATTGCTGCAAAGTCCTTAAATAATGCAGCAGAGTCATTAAATAATGCAACAAAGTCCTTAAATAATGCAGCAGAGTACTTAAATAATGCAACAAAGTCCTTAAATAATGCAGCAAAGTCCTTAAATAATGCAGCAGAGTCCTTAAATACTGAAGCAGAGTCCTTAAATATTGCAGCAAAGTCCTTAAATAATGCAGCAGAGTCCTTAAATAATGCAACAAAGTCCTTAAATAATACAGCAGAGTCCTTAAATAATGCAACAGAGTCCTTAAATACCGCAGCAAAGTGCTTAAATAATGCAGCAGAGTCCTCAAATGCTTCAGCAGAGTCCTTAAATAATGCAGCAGAGTCCTTAAATAATGCAGCAAAGTCCTTAAATAATGCAGCAGAGTCCTTAAATAATGCAACAAAGTCCTTAAATAATGCAGCAGAGTCCTTAAATACTGAAGCAGAGTCCTTAAATATTGCAGCAAAGTCCTTAAATAATGCAGCAGAGTCCTTAAATAATGCAGCAGAGTCCTCTAATAATGCAGCAGAGTCCTCAAATGCTTCAGCAAAGTCATTAAATAATGCAGCATAGTCCTTAAATAATGCAGCAAAGTCCTTAAATAATGCAGCACAGTTCTTAAGTAATGCAACAACGTCGTTAAATAATGCAGCAGAGTCCTTAAATAATGCAGCAAAGTCCTTAACTAATGCAGCAGAGTCCTTAAATAATGCAAGAAAGTCCTTAAATAATGCAGCAGAGTCCTTAAATAATGCAGTAAAGTCCTTAAATAATGCAGCAGAGTCCTTAAATAATGCAACAACGTCCTTAAATAATGCAGCAGAGTCCTTAAATAATGCAGCAAAGTCCTTAAATAATGCAGCAGAGTCCTTAAATAATGCAGCAGAGTCCTTAAATACTGCAGCAGAGTCCTTAAATACTGAAGCAGAGTCCTTTAATATAGCAGCAAATTCCTTAAATAATGCAGCAGAGTCCTTAAAAAATCCAACAAAGTCATTAAATAATGCAGCAGAGTCCTCTAATAATGCAGCAGAGTCCTCAAATGCTTCAGCAAAGTCATTAAATAATGCAGCATAGTCCTTAAATAATGCAAAGTCCTTAAATAAAGCAGCACAGTTCTTAAATAATGCAACAACGTCGGTAAATAATGCAGCAGAGTCCTTAAATAATGCAGCAAAGTCCTTAACTAATGCAGCAGAGTCCTTAAATAATGCAACAAAGTCCTTAAATAATGCAACAGAGTCCTTAAATACCGCAGCAAAGTGCTTAAATAATGCAGCAGAGTCCTCAAATGCTTCAGCAGAGTCCTTAAAAAATGCAGCAGAGTCCTTAAATAATGCAGCAAAGTCCTTAAATAATGCAGCAGAGTCCTTAAATAATGCAACAAAGTCCTTAAATAATGCAGCAGAGTCCTTAAATACTGAAGCAGAGTCCTTAAATATTGCAGCAAAGTCCTTAAATAATGCAGCAGAGTCCTCAAATGCTTAAGCAGAGTCCTTAAATACTGAAGCAGAGTCCTTAAATATTGCAGCAAAGTCCTTAAATAATGCAGCAGAGTCCTTAAATAATGCAGCAAAGTCCTTCAATAATGCAGCAGAGTCCTTAGATAATGCAACAAAGTCCTTAAATAATGCAGCAGATTCCTTAGATAATGCAACAAAGTCCTTAAATAATGCAGCAGATTCCTTAAATAATGCAGCAAAGTCCTTAAATAATGCAGCAGAGTCCTTAAATAATGCAGCAGAGTCCTTAAATACCGCAGCAGAGTCCTTAAATACTGAAGCAGAGTCCTTTAATATAGCAGCAAATTCCTTAAATAATGCAGCAGAGTCCATAAAAAAATCCAACAAAGTCATTAAATAATGCAGCAAGTCCTTAAATAATGCAGCAGAGTCCTCTAATAATGCAGCAGAGTCCTCAAATGCTTCAGCAAAGTCATTAAATAATGCAGCATAGTCCTTAAATAATGCAGCAAAGTCCTTAAATAATGCAGCACAGTTCTTAAGTAATGCAACAACGTCGTTAAATAATGCAGCAGAGTCCTTAAATAATGCAGCAAAGTCCTTAACTAATGCAGCAGAGTCCTTAAATAATGCAAGAAAGTCCTTAAATAATGCAGCAGAGTCCTTAAATAATGCAGTAAAGTCCTTAAATAATGCAGCAGAGTCCTTAAATAATGCAACAACGTAATTAAATAATGCAGCAGAGTCCTTAAATAATGCATCAAAGTCCTTAAATAATGCAGCAGAGTCCTTAAATAATGCAGCAGAGCCCTTAAATACTGCAGCAGAGTCCTTAAATACTGAAGCAGAGTCCTTTAATATAGCAGCAAATTCCTTAAATAATGCAGCAGAGTCCTTAAAAAATCCAACAAAGTCATTAAATAATGCAGCAGAGTCCTCTAATAATGCAGCAGAGTCCTCAAATGCTTCAGCAAAGTCATTAAATAATGCAGCATAGTCCTTAAATAATGCAAAGTCCTTAAATAAAGCAGCACAGTTCTTAAATAATGCAACAACGTCGGTAAATAATGCAGCAGAGTCCTTAAATAATGCAGCAAAGTCCTTAACTAATGCAGCAGAGTCCTTAAATAATGCAACAAAGTCCTTAAATAATGCAACAGAGTCCTTAAATACCGCAGCAAAGTGCTTAAATAATGCAGCAGAGTCCTCAAATGCTTCAGCAGAGTCCTTAAAAAATGCAGCAGAGTCCTTAAATAATGCAGCAAAGTCCTTAAATAATGCAGCAGAGTCCTTAAATAATGCAACAAAGTCCTTAAATAATGCAGCAGAGTCCTTAAATACTGAAGCAGAGTCCTTAAATATTGCAGCAAAGTCCTTAAATAATGCAGCAGAGTCCTCAAATGCTTAAGCAGAGTCCTTAAATACTGAAGCAGAGTCCTTAAATATTGCAGCAAAGTCCTTAAATAATGCAGCAGAGTCCTTAAATAATGCAGCAAAGTCCTTCAATAATGCAGCAGAGTCCTTAGATAATGCAACAAAGTCCTTAAATAATGCAGCAGATTCCTTAAATAATGCAGCAAAGTCCTTAAATAATGCAGCAGAGTCCTAAAATAATGCAGCAGGGTCCTTAAATACCGCAGCAGAGTCCTTAAATACTGAAGCAGAGTCCTTTAATATAGCAGCAAATTCCTTAAATAATGCAGCAGAGTCCTTAAGAAATCCAACAAAGTCATTAAATAATGCAGCAAGTCCTTAAATAATGCAGCAGAGTCCTCTAATAATGCAGCAGAGTCCTCAAATGCTTCAGCAAATTCATTAAATAATGCAGCATATTCCTTAAATAATGCAGCAAAGTCCTTAAATAATGCAGAACAGTTCTTAAATAATGCAACAACGTCGTTAAATAATGCAGCAGAGTCCTTAAATAATGCAGCAAAGTCCTTAACTAATGCAGCAGAGTCCTTAAATAATGCAACAAAGTCCTTAAATAATGCAACAGAGTCCTTAAATACCACAGCAAAGGGCTTAAATAAAGCAGCAGAGTCCTCAAATGCTTCAGCAGAGTCCTTAAATAATGCAGCATTGTCCTTAAATAATGCAGCAAAGTCCTTACATAATGCAGCAGCGTCCTTAAATAATGCAACAAAGTCCTTAAATAATGCAGCAGAGTCCTTAAATACTGAAGCAGAGTCCTTAAATATTGCTGCAAAGTCCTTAAATAATGCAGCAGAGTCATTAAATAATGCAACAAAGTCCTTAAATAATGCAGCAGAGTCCTTAAATAATGCAACAAAGTCCTTAAATAATGCAGCAGAGTCCTTAAATAATGCAACAAAGTCCTTAAATAATGCAGCAGAGTCCTTAAATAATGCAATAGAGTCCTTAAATACCGCAGCAAAGTGCTTAAATAATGCAGCAGAGTCCTCAAATGCTTCAGCAGAGTCCTTAAATAATGCAGCAGAGTCCTTAAATAATGCAGCAAAGTCCTTAAATAATGCAGCAGAGTCCTTAAATAATGCAACAAAGTCCTTAAATAATGCAGCAGAGTCCTTAAATAATGCAACAGAGTCCTTAAATACCGCAGCAAAGTGCTTAAATAATGCAGCAGAGTCCTCAAATGCTTCAGCAGAGTCCTTAAATAATGCAGCAGAGTCCTTAAATAATGCAGCAAAGTCCTTAAATAATGCAGCAGAGTCCTTAAATAATGCAGCAAAGTCCTTAACTAATGCAGCAGAGTCCTTAAATAATGCAACAAAGTCCTTAAATAATGCAACAGAGTCCTTAAATACCGCAGCAAAGGGCTTAAATAATGCAGCAGAGTCCTCAAATGCTTCAGCAGAGTCCTTAAATAATGCAGCATTGTCCTTAAATAATGCAGCAAAGTCCTTAAATAATGCAGCAGCGTCCTTAAATAATGCAACAAAGTCCTTAAATAATGCAGCAGAGTCCTTAAATACTGAAGCAGAGTCCTTAAATATTGCTGCAAAGTCCTTAAATAATGCAGCAGAGTCATTAAATAATGCAACAAAGTCCTTAAATAATGCAGCAGAGTCCTTAAATAATGCAACAAAGTCCTTAAATAATGCAGCAGAGTACTTAAATAATGCAACAAAGTCCTTAAATAATGCAGCAAAGTCCTTAAATAATGCAGCAGAGTCCTTAAATACTGAAGCAGAGTCCTTAAATATTGCAGCAAAGTCCTTAAATAATGCAGCAGAGTCCTTAAATAATGCAACAAAGTCCTTAAATAATGCAGCAGAGTCCTTAAATAATGCAACAGAGTCCTTAAATACCGCAGCAAAGTGCTTAAATAATGCAGCAGAGTCCTCAAATGCTTCAGCAGAGTCCTTAAATAATGCAGCAGAGTCCTTAAATAATGCAGCAAAGTCCTTAAATAATGCAGCAGAGTCCTTAAATAATGCAACAAAGTCCTTAAATAATGCAGCAGAGTCCTTAAATACTGAAGCAGAGTCCTTAAATATTGCAGCAAAGTCCTTAAATAATGCAGCAGAGTCCTTAAATAATGCAGCAAAGTCCTGATCTAATGCAGCAGAGTCCTTAAATAATGCAAGAAAGTCCTTAAATAATGCAGCAGAGTCCTTAAATAATGCAGTAAAGTCCTTAAATAATGCAGCAGAGTCCTTAAATAATGCAACAACGTCCTTAAGTAATGCAGCAGAGTCCTTAAATAATGCAGCAAAGTCCTTAAATAATGCAGCAGAGTCCTTAAATAATGCAGCAGAGTCCTTAAATACTGCAGCAGAGTCCTTAAATACTGAAGCAGAGTCCTTTAATATAGCAGCAAATTCCTTAAATAATGCAGCAGAGTCCTTATAAAATCCAACAAAGTCATTAAATAATGCAGCAGAGTCCTCTAATAATGCAGCAGAGTCCTCAAATGCTTCAGCAAAGTCATTAAATAATGCAGCATAGTCCTAAAATAATGCAAAGTCCTTAAATAAAGCAGCACAGTTCTTAAATAATGCAACAACGTCGGTAAATAATGCAGCAGAGTCCTTAAATAATGCAGCAAAGTCCTTAACTAATGCAGCAGAGTCCTTAAATAATGCAACAAAGTCCTTAAATAATGCAACAGAGTCCTTAAATACCGCAGCAAAGTGCTTAAATAATGCAGCAGAGTCCTCAAATGCTTCAGCAGAGTCCTTAAAAAATGCAGCAGAGTCCTTAAATAATGCAGCAAAGTCCTTAAATAATGCAGCAGAGTCCTTAAATAATGCAACAAAGTCCTTAAATAATGCAGCAGAGTCCTTAAATACTGAAGCAGAGTCCTTAAATATTGCAGCAAAGTAATTAAATAATGCAGCAGAGTCCTCAAATGCTTAAGCAGAGTCCTTAAATACTGAAGCAGAGTCCTTAAATATTGCAGCAAAGTCCTTAAATAATGCAGCAGAGTCCTTAAATAATGCAGCAAAGTCCTTCAATAATGCAGCAGAGTCCTTAGATAATGCAACAAAGTCCTTAAATAATGCAGCAGATTCCTTAAATAATGCAGCAAAGTCCTTAAATAATGCAGCAGAGTCCTAAAATAATGCAGCAGGGTCCTTAAATACCGCAGCAGAGTCCTTAAATACTGAAGCAGAGTCCTTTAATATAGCAGCAAATTCCTTAAATAATGCAGCAGAGTCCTTAAGAAATCCAACAAAGTCATTAAATAATGCAGCAAGTCCTTAAATAATGCAGCAGAGTCCTCTAATAATGCAGCAGAGTCCTCAAATGCTTCAGCAAATTCATTAAATAATGCAGCATATTCCTTAAATAATGCAGCAAAGTCCTTAAATAATGCAGAACAGTTCTTAAATAATGCAACAACATCGTTAAATAATGCAGCAGAGTCCTTAAATAATGCAGCAAAGTCCTTAACTAATGCAGCAGAGTCCTTAAATAATGCAACAAAGTCCTTAAATAATGCAACAGAGTCCTTAAATACCGCAGCAAAGGGCTTAAATAAAGCAGCAGATTCCTCAAATGCTTCAGCAGAGTCCTTAAATAATGCAGCATTGTCCTTAAATAATGCAGCAAAGTCCTTAAATAATGCAGCAGCGTCCTTAAATAATGCAACAAAGTCCTTAAATAATGCAGCAGAGTCCTTAAATACTGAAGCAGAGTCCTTAAATATTGCTGCAAAGTCCTTAAATAATGCAGCAGAGTCATTAAATAATGCAACAAAGTCCTTAAATAATGCAGCAGAGTCCTTAAATAATGCAACAAAGTCCTTAAATAATGCAGCAGAGTACTTAAATAATGCAACAAAGTCCTTAAATAATGCAGCAAAGTCCTTAAATAATGCAGCAGAGTCCTTAAATACTGAAGCAGAGTCCTTAAATATTGCAGCAAAGTCCTTAAATAATGCAGCAGAGTCCTTAAATAATGCAACAAAGTCCTTAAATAATGCAGCAGAGTCCTTAAATAATGCAATAGAGTCCTTAAATACCGCAGCAAAGTGCTTAAATAATGCAGCAGAGTCCTCAAATGCTTCAGCAGAGTCCTTAAATAATGCAGCAGAGTCCTTAAATAATGCAGCAAAGTCCTTAAATAATGCAGCAGAGTCCTTAAATAATGCAACAAAGTCCTTAAATAATGCAGCAGAGTCCTTAAATACCGCAGCAAAGTGCTTAAATAATGCAGCAGAGTCCTCAAATGCTTCAGCAGAGTCCTTAAATAATGCAGCAGAGTCCTTAAATAATGCAGCAAAGTCCTTAAATAATGCAGCAGAGTCCTTAAATAATGCAGCAAAGTCCTTAACTAATGCAGCAGAGTCCTTAAATAATGCAGCAGAGTCCTTAAATAATGCAGCAAAGTCCTTAAATAATGCAGCAGAGTCCTTAAATAATGCAGCAGAGTCCTTATATACCGCAGCAGAGTCCTTAAATACTGAAGCAGAGTCCTTTAATATAGCAGCAAATTCCTTAAATAATGCAGCAGAGTCCTTAAAAAATCCAACAAAGTCATTAAATAATGCAGCAGAGTCCTCTAATAATGCAGCAGAGTCCTCAAATGCTTCAGCAAAGTCATTAAATAATGCAGCATAGTCCTTAAATAATGCAGCAAAGTCCTTAAATAATGCAGCACATTTCTTAAATAATGCAACAACGTCGTTAAATAATGCAGCAGAGTCCTTAAATAATGCAGCAAAGTCCTTAACTAATGCAGCAGAGTCCTTAAATAATGCAACAAAGTCCTTAAATAATGCAACAGAGTCCTTAAATACCGCAGCAAAGTGATTAAATAATGCAGCAGAGTCCTCAAATGCTTCAGCAGAGTCCTTAAATAATACAGCAGAGTCCTTAAATAATGCAGCAAAGTCCTTAAATAATGCAGCAGAGTCCTTAAATAATGCAACAAAGTCCTTAAATAATGCAGCAGAGTCCTTAAATAATGCAGTAAAGTCGTTAAATAATGCAGCAGAGTCCTTAAATAATGCAGCAAAGTCCTTAACTAATGCAGCAGAGTCCTTAAATAATGCAACAAAGTCCTTAAATAATGCAGCAGAGTCCTTAAATACTGAAGCAGAGTCCTTAAATATTGCAGCAAAGTCCTTAAATAATGCAGCAGAGTCCTTAAATACCGCAGCAAAGGGCTTAAATAATGCAGCAGATTCCTCAAATGCTTCAGCAGAGTCCTTAAATAATGCAGCATTGTCCTTAAATAATGCAGCAAAGTCCTTAAATAATGCAGCAGCGTCCTTAAATAATGCAACAAAGTCCTTAAATAATGCAGCAGAGTCCTTAAATACTGAAGCAGAGTCCTTAAATATTGCTGCAAAGTCCTTAAATAATGCAGCAGAGTCATTAAATAATGCAACAAAGTCATTAAATAATGCAGCAGAGTCCTTAAATAATGCAACAAAGTCCTTAAATAATGCAGCAGAGTACTTAAATAATGCAACAAAGTCCTTAAATAATGCAGCAAAGTCCTTAAATAATGCAGCAGAGTCCTTAAATACTGAAGCAGAGTCCTTAAATATTGCAGCAAAGTCCTTAAATAATGCAGCAGAGTCCTTAAATAATGCAACAAAGTCCTTAAATAATGCAGCAGAGTCCTTAAATAATGCAACAGAGTCCTTAAATACCGCAGCAAAGTGCTTAAATAATGCAGCAGAGTCCTCAAATGCTTCAGCAGAGTCCTTAAATAATGCAGCAGAGTCCTTAAATAATGCAGCAAAGTCCTTAAATAATGCAGCAGAGTCCTTAAATAATGCAACAAAGTCCTTAAATAATGCAGCAGAGTCCTTAAATACTGAAGCAGAGTCCTTAAATATTGCAGCAAAGTCCTTAAATAATGCAGCAGAGTCCTTAAATAATGCAGCAAAGTCCTGAT
Organism: Phyllobates terribilis; assembly: GCF_046119375.1. Taxonomy (NCBI): domain Eukaryota; kingdom Metazoa; phylum Chordata; class Amphibia; order Anura; family Dendrobatidae; genus Phyllobates; species Phyllobates terribilis. The sequence continues at coordinate 2,426,255 of NW_027362840.1, read as the reverse complement.
CTAATGCAGCAGAGTCCTTAAATAATGCAACAAAGTCCTTAAATAATGCAGCAGAGTCCCTAAATACTGAAGCAGAGTCCTTAAATATTGCAGCAAAGTCCTTCAATAATGCAGCAGAGTCCTTAGATAATGCAACAAAGTCCTTAAATAATGCAGCAGATTCCTTAAATAATGCAGCAAATTCCTTAAATAATGCAGCAGAGTCCTTAAATAATGCAGCAGAGTCCTTAAATACCGCAGCAGAGTCCTTAAATACTGAAGCAGAGTCCTTTAATATAGCAGCAAATTCCTTAAATAATGCAGCAGAGTCCATAAAAAAATCCAACAAAGTCATTAAATAATGCAGCAAGTCCTTAAATAATGCAGCAGAGTCCTCTAATAATGCAGCAGAGTCCTCAAATGCTTCAGCAAAGTCATTAAATAATGCAGCATAGTCCTTAAATAATGCAGCAAAGTCCTTAAATAATGCAGCACAGTTCTTAAGTAATGCAACAACGTCGTTAAATAATGCAGCAGAGTCCTTAAATAATGCAGCAAAGTCCTTAACTAATGCAGCAGAGTCCTTAAATAATGCAAGAAAGTCCTTAAATAATGCAGCAGAGTCCTTAAATAATGCAGTAAAGTCCTTAAATAATGCAGCAGAGTCCTTAAATAATGCAACAACGTCCTTAAATAATGCAGCAGAGTCCTTAAATACTGAAGCAGAGTCCTTAAATATTGCAGCAAAGTCCTTAAATAATGCATTAGAGTCCTTAAATAATGCAACAAAGTCCTTAAATAATGCAGCAGAGTCCTTAAATAATGCAGCAGAGTCCTTAAATACTGCAGCAGAGTCCTTAAATACTGAAGCAGAGTCCGTTAATATAGCAGCAAATTCCTTAAATAATGCAGCAGAGTCCTTAAAAAATCCAACAAAGTCATTAAATAATGCAGCAGAGTCCTCTAATAATGCAGCAGAGTCCTCAAATGCTTCAGCAAAGTCATTAAATAATGCAGCATAGTCCTTAAATAATGCAAAGTCCTTAAATAAAGCAGCACAGTTCTTAAATAATGCAACAACGTCGGTAAATAATGCAGCAGAGTCCTTAAATAATGCAGCAAAGTCCTTAACTAATGCAGCAGAGTCCTTAAATAATGCAACAAAGTCCTTAAATAATGCAACAGAGTCCTTAAATACCGCAGCAAAGTGCTTAAATAATGCAGCAGAGTCCTCAAATGCTTCAGCAGAGTCCTTAAAAAATGCAGCAGAGTCCTTAAATAATGCAGCAAAGTCCTTAAATAATGCAGCAGAGTCCTTAAATAATGCAACAAAGTCCTTAAATAATGCAGCAGAGTCCTTAAATACTGAAGCAGAGTCCTTAAATATTGCAGCAAAGTCCTTAAATAATGCAGCAGAGTCCTCAAATGCTTAAGCAGAGTCCTTAAATACTGAAGCAGAGTCCTTAAATATTGCAGCAAAGTCCTTAAATAATGCAGCAGAGTCCTTAAATAATGCAGCAAAGTCCTTCAATAATGCAGCAGAGTCCTTAGATAATGCAACAAAGTCCTTAAATAATGCAGCAGATTCCTTAGATAATGCAACAAAGTCCTTAAATAATGCAGCAGATTCCTTAAATAATGCAGCAAAGTCCTTAAATAATGCAGCAGAGTCCTTAAATAATGCAGCAGAGTCCTTAAATACCGCAGCAGAGTCCTTAAATACTGAAGCAGAGTCCTTTAATATAGCAGCAAATTCCTTAAATAATGCAGCAGAGTCCATAAAAAAATCCAACAAAGTCATTAAATAATGCAGCAAGTCCTTAAATAATGCAGCAGAGTCCTCTAATAATGCAGCAGAGTCCTCAAATGCTTCAGCAAAGTCATTAAATAATGCAGCATAGTCCTTAAATAATGCAGCAAAGTCCTTAAATAATGCAGCACAGTTCTTAAGTAATGCAACAACGTCGTTAAATAATGCAGCAGAGTCCTTAAATAATGCAGCAAAGTCCTTAACTAATGCAGCAGAGTCCTTAAATAATGCAAGAAAGTCCTTAAATAATGCAGCAGAGTCCTTAAATAATGCAGTAAAGTCCTTAAATAATGCAGCAGAGTCCTTAAATAATGCAACAACGTCCTTAAATAATGCAGCAGAGTCCTTAAATAATGCAGCAAAGTCCTTAAATAATGCAGCAGAGTCCTTAAATAATGCAGCAGAGTCCTTAAATACTGCAGCAGAGTCCTTAAATACTGAAGCAGAGTCCTTTAATATAGCAGCAAATTCCTTAAATAATGCAGCAGAGTCCTTAAAAAATCCAACAAAGTCATTAAATAATGCAGCAGAGTCCTCTAATAATGCAGCAGAGTCCTCAAATGCTTCAGCAAAGTCATTAAATAATGCAGCATAGTCCTTAAATAATGCAAAGTCCTTAAATAAAGCAGCACAGTTCTTAAATAATGCAACAACGTCGGTAAATAATGCAGCAGAGTCCTTAAATAATGCAGCAAAGTCCTTAACTAATGCAGCAGAGTCCTTAAATAATGCAACAAAGTCCTTAAATAATGCAACAGAGTCCTTAAATACCGCAGCAAAGTGCTTAAATAATGCAGCAGAGTCCTCAAATGCTTCAGCAGAGTCCTTAAAAAATGCAGCAGAGTCCTTAAATAATGCAGCAAAGTCCTTAAATAATGCAGCAGAGTCCTTAAATAATGCAACAAAGTCCTTAAATAATGCAGCAGAGTCCTTAAATACTGAAGCAGAGTCCTTAAATATTGCAGCAAAGTCCTTAAATAATGCAGCAGAGTCCTCAAATGCTTAAGCAGAGTCCTTAAATACTGAAGCAGAGTCCTTAAATATTGCAGCAAAGTCCTTAAATAATGCAGCAGAGTCCTTAAATAATGCAGCAAAGTCCTTCAATAATGCAGCAGAGTCCTTAGATAATGCAACAAAGTCCTTAAATAATGCAGCAGATTCCTTAGATAATGCAACAAAGTCCTTAAATAATGCAGCAGATTCCTTAAATAATGCAGCAAAGTCCTTAAATAATGCAGCAGAGTCCTTAAATAATGCAGCAGAGTCCTTAAATACCGCAGCAGAGTCCTTAAATACTGAAGCAGAGTCCTTTAATATAGCAGCAAATTCCTTAAATAATGCAGCAGAGTCCATAAAAAAATCCAACAAAGTCATTAAATAATGCAGCAAGTCCTTAAATAATGCAGCAGAGTCCTCTAATAATGCAGCAGAGTCCTCAAATGCTTCAGCAAAGTCATTAAATAATGCAGCATAGTCCTTAAATAATGCAGCAAAGTCCTTAAATAATGCAGCACAGTTCTTAAGTAATGCAACAACGTCGTTAAATAATGCAGCAGAGTCCTTAAATAATGCAGCAAAGTCCTTAACTAATGCAGCAGAGTCCTTAAATAATGCAAGAAAGTCCTTAAATAATGCAGCAGAGTCCTTAAATAATGCAGTAAAGTCCTTAAATAATGCAGCAGAGTCCTTAAATAATGCAACAACGTCCTTAAATAATGCAGCAGAGTCCTTAAATAATGCAGCAAAGTCCTTAAATAATGCAGCAGAGTCCTTAAATAATGCAGCAGAGTCCTTAAATACTGCAGCAGAGTCCTTAAATACTGAAGCAGAGTCCTTTAATATAGCAGCAAATTCCTTAAATAATGCAGCAGAGTCCTTAAAAAATCCAACAAAGTCATTAAATAATGCAGCAGAGTCCTCTAATAATGCAGCAGAGTCCTCAAATGCTTCAGCAAAGTCATTAAATAATGCAGCATAGTCCTTAAATAATGCAAAGTCCTTAAATAAAGCAGCACAGTTCTTAAATAATGCAACAACGTCGGTAAATAATGCAGCAGAGTCCTTAAATAATGCAGCAAAGTCCTTAACTAATGCAGCAGAGTCCTTAAATAATGCAACAAAGTCCTTAAATAATGCAACAGAGTCCTTAAATACCGCAGCAAAGTGCTTAAATAATGCAGCAGAGTCCTCAAATGCTTCAGCAGAGTCCTTAAAAAATGCAGCAGAGTCCTTAAATAATGCAGCAAAGTCCTTAAATAATGCAGCAGAGTCCTTAAATAATGCAACAAAGTCCTTAAATAATGCAGCAGAGTCCTTAAATACTGAAGCAGAGTCCTTAAATATTGCAGCAAAGTCCTTAAATAATGCAGCAGAGTCCTCAAATGCTTAAGCAGAGTCCTTAAATACTGAAGCAGAGTCCTTAAATATTGCAGCAAAGTCCTTAAATAATGCAGCAGAGTCCTTAAATAATGCAGCAAAGTCCTTCAATAATGCAGCAGAGTCCTTAGATAATGCAACAAAGTCCTTAAATAATGCAGCAGATTCCTTAAATAATGCAGCAAAGTCCTTAAATAATGCAACAGAGTCCTAAAATAATGCAGCAGGGTCCTTAAATACCGCAGCAGAGTCCTTAAATACTGAAGCAGAGTCCTTTAATATAGCAGCAAATTCCTTAAATAATGCAGCAGAGTCCTTAAGAAATCCAACAAAGTCATTAAATAATGCAGCAAGTCCTTAAATAATGCAGCAGAGTCCTCTAATAATGCAGCAGAGTCCTCAAATGCTTCAGCAAATTCATTAAATAATGCAGCATATTCCTTAAATAATGCAGCAAAGTCCTTAAATAATGCAGAACAGTTCTTAAATAATGCAACAACGTCGTTAAATAATGCAGCAGAGTCCTTAAATAATGCAGCAAAGTCCTTAACTAATGCAGCAGAGTCCTTAAATAATGCAACAAAGTCCTTAAATAATGCAACAGAGTCCTTAAATACCGCAGCAAAGGGCTTAAATAAAGCAGCAGAGTCCTCAAATGCTTCAGCAGAGTCCTTAAATAATGCAGCATTGTCCTTAAATAATGCAGCAAAGTCCTTACATAATGCAGCAGCGTCCTTAAATAATGCAACAAAGTCCTTAAATAATGCAGCAGAGTCCTTAAATACTGAAGCAGAGTCCTTAAATATTGCTGCAAAGTCCTTAAATAATGCAGCAGAGTCATTAAATAATGCAACAAAGTCCTTAAATAATGCAGCAGAGTCCTTAAATAATGCAACAAAGTCCTTAAAAAATGCAGCAGAGTCCTTAAATAATGCAACAAAGTCCTTAAATAATGCAGCAGAGTCCTTAAATAATGCAATAGAGTCCTTAAATACCGCAGCAAAGTGCTTAAATAATGCAGCAGAGTCCTCAAATGCTTCAGCAGAGTCCTTAAATAATGCAGCAGAGTCCTTAAATAATGCAGCAAAGTCCTTAAATAATGCAGCAGAGTCCTTAAATAATGCAACAAAGTCCTTAAATAATGCAGCAGAGTCCTTAAATAATGCAACAGAGTCCTTAAATACCGCAGCAAAGTGCTTAAATAATGCAGCAGAGTCCTCAAATGCTTCAGCAGAGTCCTTAAATAATGCAGCAGAGTCCTTAAATAATGCAGCAAAGTCCTTAAATAATGCAGCAGAGTCCTTAAATAATGCAGCAAAGTCCTTAACTAATGCAGCAGAGTCCTTAAATAATGCAACAAAGTCCTTAAATAATGCAACAGAGTCCTTAAATACCGCAGCAAAGGGCTTAGATAATGCAGCAGAGTCCTCAAATGCTTCAGCAGAGTCCTTAAATAATGCAGCATTGTCCTTAAATAATGCAGCAAAGTCCTTAAATAATGCAGCAGCGTCCTTAAATAATGCAACAAAGTCCTTAAATAATGCAGCAGAGTCCTTAAATACTGAAGCAGAGTCCTTAAATATTGCTGCAAAGTCCTTAAATAATGCAGCAGAGTCATTAAATAATGCAACAAAGTCCTTAAATAATGCAGCAGAGTCCTTAAATAATGCAACAAAGTCCTTAAATAATGCAGCAGAGTACTTAAATAATGCAACAAAGTCCTTAAATAATGCAGCAAAGTCCTTAAATAATGCAGCAGAGTCCTTAAATACTGAAGCAGAGTCCTTAAATATTGCAGCAAAGTCCTTAAATAATGCAGCAGAGTCCTTAAATAATGCAACAAAGTCCTTAAATAATGCAGCAGAGTCCTTAAATAATGCAACAGAGTCCTTAAATACCGCAGCAAAGTGCTTAAATAATGCAGCAGAGTCCTCAAATGCTTCAGCAGAGTCCTTAAATAATGCAGCAGAGTCCTTAAATAATGCAGCAAAGTCCTTAAATAATGCAGCAGAGTCCTTAAATAATGCAAGAAAGTCCTTAAATAATGCAGCAGAGTCCTTAAATAATGCAGTAAAGTCCTTAAATAATGCAGCAGAGTCCTTAAATAATGCAACAACATCCTTAAATAATGCAGCAGAGTCCTTAAATAATGCAGCAAAGTCCTTAAATAATGCAGCAGAGTCCTTAAATAATGCAGCAGAGTCCTTAAATACTGCAGCAGAGTCCTTAAATACTGAAGCAGAGTCCTTTAATATAGCAGCAAATTCCTTAAATAATGCAGCAGAGTCCTTAAAAAATCCAACAAAGTCATTAAATAATGCAGCAGAGTCCTCTAATAATGCAGCAGAGTCCTCAAATGCTTCAGCAAAGTCATTAAATAATGCAGCATAGTCCTTAAATAATGCAAAGTCCTTAAATAAAGCAGCACAGTTCTTAAATAATGCAACAACGTCGGTAAATAATGCAGCAGAGTCCTTAAATAATGCAGCAAAGTCCTTAACTAATGCAGCAGAGTCCTTAAATAATGCAACAAAGTCCTTAAATAATGCAACAGAGTCCTTAAATACCGCAGCAAAGTGCTTAAATAATGCAGCAGAGTCCTCAAATGCTTCAGCAGAGTCCTTAAAAAATGCAGCAGAGTCCTTAAATAATGCAGCAAAGTCCTTAAATAATGCAGCAGAGTCCTTAAATAATGCAACAAAGTCCTTAAATAATGCAGCAGAGTCCTTAAATACTGAAGCAGAGTCCTTAAATATTGCAGCAAAGTCCTTAAATAATGCAGCAGAGTCCTCAAATGCTTAAGCAGAGTCCTTAAATACTGAAGCAGAGTCCTTAAATATTGCAGCAAAGTCCTTAAATAATGCAGCAGAGTCCTTAAATAATGCAGCAAAGTCCTTCAATAATGCAGCAGAGTCCTTAGATAATGCAACAAAGTCCTTAAATAATGCAGCAGATTCCTTAAATAATGCAGCAAAGTCCTTAAATAATGCAACAGAGTCCTAAAATAATGCAGCAGGGTCCTTAAATACCGCAGCAGAGTCCTTAAATACTGAAGCAGAGTCCTTTAATATAGCAGCAAATTCCTTAAATAATGCAGCAGAGTCCTTAAGAAATCCAACAAAGTCATTAAATAATGCAGCAAGTCCTTAAATAATGCAGCAGAGTCCTCTAATAATGCAGCAGAGTCCTCAAATGCTTCAGCAAATTCATTAAATAATGCAGCATATTCCTTAAATAATGCAGCAAAGTCCTTAAATAATGCAGAACAGTTCTTAAATAATGCAACAACGTCGTTAAATAATGCAGCAGAGTCCTTAAATAATGCAGCAAAGTCCTTAACTAATGCAGCAGAGTCCTTAAATAATGCAACAAAGTCCTTAAATAATGCAACAGAGTCCTTAAATACCGCAGCAAAGGGCTTAAATAAAGCAGCAGAGTCCTCAAATGCTTCAGCAGAGTCCTTAAATAATGCAGCATTGTCCTTAAATAATGCAGCAAAGTCCTTACATAATGCAGCAGCGTCCTTAAATAATGCAACAAAGTCCTTAAATAATGCAGCAGAGTCCTTAAATACTGAAGCAGAGTCCTTAAATATTGCTGCAAAGTCCTTAAATAATGCAGCAGAGTCATTAAATAATGCAACAAAGTCCTTAAATAATGCAGCAGAGTCCTTAAATAATGCAACAAAGTCCTTAAAAAATGCAGCAGAGTCCTTAAATAATGCAACAAAGTCCTTAAATAATGCAGCAGAGTCCTTAAATAATGCAATAGAGTCCTTAAATACCGCAGCAAAGTGCTTAAATAATGCAGCAGAGTCCTCAAATGCTTCAGCAGAGTCCTTAAATAATGCAGCAGAGTCCTTAAATAATGCAGCAAAGTCCTTAAATAATGCAGCAGAGTCCTTAAATAATGCAACAAAGTCCTTAAATAATGCAGCAGAGTCCTTAAATAATGCAACAGAGTCCTTAAATACCGCAGCAAAGTGCTTAAATAATGCAGCAGAGTCCTCAAATGCTTCAGCAGAGTCCTTAAATAATGCAGCAGAGTCCTTAAATAATGCAGCAAAGTCCTTAAATAATGCAGCAGAGTCCTTAAATAATGCAGCAAAGTCCTTAACTAATGCAGCAGAGTCCTTAAATAATGCAACAAAGTCCTTAAATAATGCAACAGAGTCCTTAAATACCGCAGCAAAGGGCTTAGATAATGCAGCAGAGTCCTCAAATGCTTCAGCAGAGTCCTTAAATAATGCAGCATTGTCCTTAAATAATGCAGCAAAGTCCTTAAATAATGCAGCAGCGTCCTTAAATAATGCAACAAAGTCCTTAAATAATGCAGCAGAGTCCTTAAATACTGAAGCAGAGTCCTTAAATATTGCTGCAAAGTCCTTAAATAATGCAGCAGAGTCATTAAATAATGCAACAAAGTCCTTAAATAATGCAGCAGAGTCCTTAAATAATGCAACAAAGTCCTTAAATAATGCAGCAGAGTACTTAAATAATGCAACAAAGTCCTTAAATAATGCAGCAAAGTCCTTAAATAATGCAGCAGAGTCCTTAAATACTGAAGCAGAGTCCTTAAATATTGCAGCAAAGTCCTTAAATAATGCAGCAGAGTCCTTAAATAATGCAACAAAGTCCTTAAATAATGCAGCAGAGTCCTTAAATAATGCAACAGAGTCCTTAAATACCGCAGCAAAGTGCTTAAATAATGCAGCAGAGTCCTCAAATGCTTCAGCAGAGTCCTTAAATAATGCAGCAGAGTCCTTAAATAATGCAGCAAAGTCCTTAAATAATGCAGCAGAGTCCTTAAATAATGCAAGAAAGTCCTTAAATAATGCAGCAGAGTCCTTAAATAATGCAGTAAAGTCCTTAAATAATGCAGCAGAGTCCTTAAATAATGCAACAACATCCTTAAATAATGCAGCAGAGTCCTTAAATAATGCAGCAAAGTCCTTAAATAATGCAGCAGAGTCCTTAAATAATGCAGCAGAGTCCTTAAATACTGCAGCAGAGTCCTTAAATACTGAAGCAGAGTCCTTTAATATAGCAGCAAATTCCTTAAATAATGCAGCAGAGTCCTTAAAAAATCCAACAAAGTCATTAAATAATGCAGCAGAGTCCTCTAATAATGCAGCAGAGTCCTCAAATGCTTCAGCAAAGTCATTAAATAATGCAGCATAGTCCTTAAATAATGCAAAGTCCTTAAATAAAGCAGCACAGTTCTTAAATAATGCAACAACGTCGGTAAATAATGCAGCAGAGTCCTTAAATAATGCAGCAAAGTCCTTAACTAATGCAGCAGAGTCCTTAAATAATGCAACAAAGTCCTTAAATAATGCAACAGAGTCCTTAAATACCGCAGCAAAGTGCTTAAATAATGCAGCAGAGTCCTCAAATGCTTCAGCAGAGTCCTTAAAAAATGCAGCAGAGTCCTTAAATAATGCAGCAAAGTCCTTAAATAATGCAGCAGAGTCCTTAAATAATGCAACAAAGTCCTTAAATAATGCAGCAGAGTCCTTAAATACTGAAGCAGAGTCCTTAAATATTGCAGCAAAGTCCTTAAATAATGCAGCAGAGTCCTCAAATGCTTAAGCAGAGTCCTTAAATACTGAAGCAGAGTCCTTAAATATTGCAGCAAAGTCCTTAAATAATGCAGCAGAGTCCTTAAATAATGCAGCAAAGTCCTTCAATAATGCAGCAGAGTCCTTAGATAATGCAACAAAGTCCTTAAATAATGCAGCAGATTCCTTAAATAATGCAGCAAAGTCCTTAAATAATGCAGCAGAGTCCTAAAATAATGCAGCAGGGTCCTTAAATACCGCAGCAGAGTCCTTAAATACTGAAGCAGAGTCCTTTAATATAGCAGCAAATTCCTTAAATAATGCAGCAGAGTCCTTAAGAAATCCAACAAAGTCATTAAATAATGCAGCAAGTCCTTAAATAATGCAGCAGAGTCCTCTAATAATGCAGCAGAGTCCTCAAATGCTTCAGCAAATTCATTAAATAATGCAGCATATTCCTTAAATAATGCAGCAAAGTCCTTAAATAATGCAGAACAGTTCTTAAATAATGCAACAACGTCGTTAAATAATGCAGCAGAGTCCTTAAATAATGCAGCAAAGTCCTTAACTAATGCAGCAGAGTCCTTAAATAATGCAACAAAGTCCTTAAATAATGCAACAGAGTCCTTAAATACCACAGCAAAGGGCTTAAATAAAGCAGCAGAGTCCTCAAATGCTTCAGCAGAGTCCTTAAATAATGCAGCATTGTCCTTAAATAATGCAGCAAAGTCCTTACATAATGCAGCAGCGTCCTTAAATAATGCAACAAAGTCCTTAAATAATGCAGCAGAGTCCTTAAATACTGAAGCAGAGTCCTTAAATATTGCTGCAAAGTCCTTAAATAATGCAGCAGAGTCATTAAATAATGCAACAAAGTCCTTAAATAATGCAGCAGAGTCCTTAAATAATGCAACAAAGTCCTTAAATAATGCAGCAGAGTCCTTAAATAATGCAACAAAGTCCTTAAATAATGCAGCAGAGTCCTTAAATAATGCAATAGAGTCCTTAAATACCGCAGCAAAGTGCTTAAATAATGCAGCAGAGTCCTCAAATGCTTCAGCAGAGTCCTTAAATAATGCAGCAGAGTCCTTAAATAATGCAGCAAAGTCCTTAAATAATGCAGCAGAGTCCTTAAATAATGCAACAAAGTCCTTAAATAATGCAGCAGAGTCCTTAAATAATGCAACAGAGTCCTTAAATACCGCAGCAAAGTGCTTAAATAATGCAGCAGAGTCCTCAAATGCTTCAGCAGAGTCCTTAAATAATGCAGCAGAGTCCTTAAATAATGCAGCAAAGTCCTTAAATAATGCAGCAGAGTCCTTAAATAATGCAGCAAAGTCCTTAACTAATGCAGCAGAGTCCTTAAATAATGCAACAAAGTCCTTAAATAATGCAACAGAGTCCTTAAATACCGCAGCAAAGGGCTTAAATAATGCAGCAGAGTCCTCAAATGCTTCAGCAGAGTCCTTAAATAATGCAGCATTGTCCTTAAATAATGCAGCAAAGTCCTTAAATAATGCAGCAGCGTCCTTAAATAATGCAACAAAGTCCTTAAATAATGCAGCAGAGTCCTTAAATACTGAAGCAGAGTCCTTAAATATTGCTGCAAAGTCCTTAAATAATGCAGCAGAGTCATTAAATAATGCAACAAAGTCCTTAAATAATGCAGCAGAGTCCTTAAATAATGCAACAAAGTCCTTAAATAATGCAGCAGAGTACTTAAATAATGCAACAAAGTCCTTAAATAATGCAGCAAAGTCCTTAAATAATGCAGCAGAGTCCTTAAATACTGAAGCAGAGTCCTTAAATATTGCAGCAAAGTCCTTAAATAATGCAGCAGAGTCCTTAAATAATGCAACAAAGTCCTTAAATAATGCAGCAGAGTCCTTAAATAATGCAACAGAGTCCTTAAATACCGCAGCAAAGTGCTTAAATAATGCAGCAGAGTCCTCAAATGCTTCAGCAGAGTCCTTAAATAATGCAGCAGAGTCCTTAAATAATGCAGCAAAGTCCTTAAATAATGCAGCAGAGTCCTTAAATAATGCAACAAAGTCCTTAAATAATGCAGCAGAGTCCTTAAATACTGAAGCAGAGTCCTTAAATATTGCAGCAAAGTCCTTAAATAATGCAGCAGAGTCCTTAAATAATGCAGCAAAGTCCTGATCTAATGCAGCAGAGTCCTTAAATAATGCAAGAAAGTCCTTAAATAATGCAGCAGAGTCCTTAAATAATGCAGTAAAGTCCTTAAATAATGCAGCAGAGTCCTTAAATAATGCAACAACGTCCTTAAGTAATGCAGCAGAGTCCTTAAATAATGCAGCAAAGTCCTTAAATAATGCAGCAGAGTCCTTAAATAATGCAGCAGAGTCCTTAAATACTGCAGCAGAGTCCTTAAATACTGAAGCAGAGTCCTTTAATATAGCAGCAAATTCCTTAAATAATGCAGCAGAGTCCTTATAAAATCCAACAAAGTCATTAAATAATGCAGCAGAGTCCTCTAATAATGCAGCAGAGTCCTCAAATGCTTCAGCAAAGTCATTAAATAATGCAGCATAGTCCTAAAATAATGCAAAGTCCTTAAATAAAGCAGCACAGTTCTTAAATAATGCAACAACGTCGGTAAATAATGCAGCAGAGTCCTTAAATAATGCAGCAAAGTCCTTAACTAATGCAGCAGAGTCCTTAAATAATGCAACAAAGTCCTTAAATAATGCAACAGAGTCCTTAAATACCGCAGCAAAGTGCTTAAATAATGCAGCAGAGTCCTCAAATGCTTCAGCAGAGTCCTTAAAAAATGCAGCAGAGTCCTTAAATAATGCAGCAAAGTCCTTAAATAATGCAGCAGAGTCCTTAAATAATGCAACAAAGTCCTTAAATAATGCAGCAGAGTCCTTAAATACTGAAGCAGAGTCCTTAAATATTGCAGCAAAGTAATTAAATAATGCAGCAGAGTCCTCAAATGCTTAAGCAGAGTCCTTAAATACTGAAGCAGAGTCCTTAAATATTGCAGCAAAGTCCTTAAATAATGCAGCAGAGTCCTTAAATAATGCAGCAAAGTCCTTCAATAATGCAGCAGAGTCCTTAGATAATGCAACAAAGTCCTTAAATAATGCAGCAGATTCCTTAAATAATGCAGCAAAGTCCTTAAATAATGCAGCAGAGTCCTAAAATAATGCAGCAGGGTCCTTAAATACCGCAGCAGAGTCCTTAAATACTGAAGCAGAGTCCTTTAATATAGCAGCAAATTCCTTAAATAATGCAGCAGAGTCCTTAAGAAATCCAACAAAGTCATTAAATAATGCAGCAAGTCCTTAAATAATGCAGCAGAGTCCTCTAATAATGCAGCAGAGTCCTCAAATGCTTCAGCAAATTCATTAAATAATGCAGCATATTCCTTAAATAATGCAGCAAAGTCCTTAAATAATGCAGAACAGTTCTTAAATAATGCAACAACGTCGTTAAATAATGCAGCAGAGTCCTTAAATAATGCAGCAAAGTCCTTAACTAATGCAGCAGAGTCCTTAAATAATGCAACAAAGTCCTTAAATAATGCAACAGAGTCCTTAAATACCGCAGCAAAGGGCTTAAATAAAGCAGCAGATTCCTCAAATGCTTCAGCAGAGTCCTTAAATAATGCAGCATTGTCCTTAAATAATGCAGCAAAGTCCTTAAATAATGCAGCAGCGTCCTTAAATAATGCAACAAAGTCCTTAAATAATTCAGCAGAGTCCTTAAATACTGAAGCAGAGTCCTTAAATATTGCTGCAAAGTCCTTAAATAATGCAGCAGAGTCATTAAATAATGCAACAAAGTCCTTAAATAATGCAGCAGAGTCCTTAAATAATGCAACAAAGTCCTTAAATAATGCAGCAGAGTACTTAAATAATGCAACAAAGTCCTTAAATAATGCAGCAAAGTCCTTAAATAATGCAGCAGAGTCCTTAAATACTGAAGCAGAGTCCTTAAATATTGCAGCAAAGTCCTTAAATAATGCAGCAGAGTCCTTAAATAATGCAACAAAGTCCTTAAATAATGCAGCAGAGTCCTTAAATAATGCAATAGAGTCCTTAAATACCGCAGCAAAGTGCTTAAATAATGCAGCAGAGTCCTCAAATGCTTCAGCAGAGTCCTTAAATAATGCAGCAGAGTCCTTAAATAATGCAGCAAAGTCCTTAAATAATGCAGCAGAGTCCTTAAATAATGCAACAAAGTCCTTAAATAATGCAGCAGAGTCCTTAAATACCGCAGCAAAGTGCTTAAATAATGCAGCAGAGTCCTCAAATGCTTCAGCAGAGTCCTTAAATAATGCAGCAGAGTCCTTAAATAATGCAGCAAAGTCCTTAAATAATGCAGCAGAGTCCTTAAATAATGCAGCAAAGTCCTTAACTAATGCAGCAGAGTCCTTAAATAATGCAGCAGAGTCCTTAAATAATGCAGCAAAGTCCTTAAATAATGCAGCAGAGTCCTTAAATAATGCAGCAGAGTCCTTATATACCGCAGCAGAGTCCTTAAATACTGAAGCAGAGTCCTTTAATATAGCAGCAAATTCCTTAAATAATGCAGCAGAGTCCTTAAAAAATCCAACAAAGTCATTAAATAATGCAGCAGAGTCCTCTAATAATGCAGCAGAGTCCTCAAATGCTTCAGCAAAGTCATTAAATAATGCAGCATAGTCCTTAAATAATGCAGCAAAGTCCTTAAATAATGCAGCACATTTCTTAAATAATGCAACAACGTCGTTAAATAATGCAGCAGAGTCCTTAAATAATGCAGCAAAGTCCTTAACTAATGCAGCAGAGTCCTTAAATAATGCAACAAAGTCCTTAAATAATGCAACAGAGTCCTTAAATACTGCAGCAAAGTGATTAAATAATGCAGCAGAGTCCTCAAATGCTTCAGCAGAGTCCTTAAATAATACAGCAGAGTCCTTAAATAATGCAGCAAAGTCCTTAAATAATGCAGCAGAGTCCTTAAATAATGCAACAAAGTCCTTAAATAATGCAGCAGAGTCCTTAAATAATGCAGTAAAGTCGTTAAATAATGCAGCAGAGTCCTTAAATAATGCAGCAAAGTCCTTAACTAATGCAGCAGAGTCCTTAAATAATGCAACAAAGTCCTTAAATAATGCAGCAGAGTCCTTAAATACTGAAGCAGAGTCCTTAAATATTGCAGCAAAGTCCTTAAATAATGCAGCAGAGTCCTTAAATACCGCAGCAAAGGGCTTAAATAATGCAGCAGATTCCTCAAATGCTTCAGCAGAGTCCTTAAATAATGCAGCATTGTCCTTAAATAATGCAGCAAAGTCCTTAAATAATGCAGCAGCGTCCTTAAATAATGCAACAAAGTCCTTAAATAATGCAGCAGAGTCCTTAAATACTGAAGCAGAGTCCTTAAATATTGCTGCAAAGTCCTTAAATAATGCAGCAGAGTCATTAAATAATGCAACAAAGTCATTAAATAATGCAGCAGAGTCCTTAAATAATGCAACAAAGTCCTTAAATAATGCAGCAGAGTACTTAAATAATGCAACAAAGTCCTTAAATAATGCAGCAAAGTCCTTAAATAATGCAGCAGAGTCCTTAAATACTGAAGCAGAGTCCTTAAATATTGCAGCAAAGTCCTTAAATAATGCAGCAGAGTCCTTAAATAATGCAACAAAGTCCTTAAATAATGCAGCAGAGTCCTTAAATAATGCAACAGAGTCCTTAAATACCGCAGCAAAGTGCTTAAATAATGCAGCAGAGTCCTCAAATGCTTCAGCAGAGTCCTTAAATAATGCAGCAGAGTCCTTAAATAATGCAGCAAAGTCCTTAAATAATGCAGCAGAGTCCTTAAATAATGCAACAAAGTCCTTAAATAATGCAGCAGAGTCCTTAAATACTGAAGCAGAGTCCTTAAATATTGCAGCAAAGTCCTTAAATAATGCAGCAGAGTCCTTAAATAATGCAGCAAAGTCCTGATCTAATGCAGCAGAGTCCTTAAATAATGCAACAAAGTCCTTAAATAATGCAGCAGAGTCCCTAAATACTGAAGCAGAGTCCTTAAATATTGCAGCAAAGTCCTTCAATAATGCAGCAGAGTCCTTAGATAATGCAACAAAGTCCTTAAATAATGCAGCAGATTCCTTAAATAATGCAGCAAATTCCTTAAATAATGCAGCAGAGTCCTTAAATAATGCAGCAGAGTCCTTAAATACCGCAGCAGAGTCCTTAAATACTGAAGCAGAGTCCTTTAATATAGCAGCAAATTCCTTAAATAATGCAGCAGAGTCCATAAAAAAATCCAACAAAGTCATTAAATAATGCAGCAAGTCCTTAAATAATGCAGCAGAGTCCTCTAATAATGCAGCAGAGTCCTCAAATGCTTCAGCAAAGTCATTAAATAATGCAGCATAGTCCTTAAATAATGCAGCAAAGTCCTTAAATAATGCAGCACAGTTCTTAAGTAATGCAACAACGTCGTTAAATAATGCAGCAGAGTCCTTAAATAATGCAGCAAAGTCCTTAACTAATGCAGCAGAGTCCTTAAATAATGCAAGAAAGTCCTTAAATAATGCAGCAGAGTCCTTAAATAATGCAGTAAAGTCCTTAAATAATGCAGCAGAGTCCTTAAATAATGCAACAACGTCCTTAAATAATGCAGCAGAGTCCTTAAATACTGAAGCAGAGTCCTTAAATATTGCAGCAAAGTCCTTAAATAATGCATTAGAGTCCTTAAATAATGCAACAAAGTCCTTAAATAATGCAGCAGAGTCCTTAAATAATGCAGCAAAGTCCTTAAATAATGCAGCAGAGTCCTTAAATAATGCAGCAGAGTCCTTAAATACTGCAGCAGAGTCCTTAAATACTGAAGCAGAGTCCTTTAATATAGCAGCAAATTCCTTAAATAATGCAGCAGAGTCCTTAAAAAATCCAACAAAGTCATTAAATAATGCAGCAGAGTCCTCTAATAATGCAGCAGAGTCCTCAAATGCTTCAGCAAAGTCATTAAATAATGCAGCATAGTCCTTAAATAATGCAAAGTCCTTAAATAAAGCAGCACAGTTCTTAAATAATGCAACAACGTCGGTAAATAATGCAGCAGAGTCCTTAAATAATGCAGCAAAGTCCTTAACTAATGCAGCAGAGTCCTTAAATAATGCAACAAAGTCCTTAAATAATGCAACAGAGTCCTTAAATACCGCAGCAAAGTGCTTAAATAATGCAGCAGAGTCCTCAAATGCTTCAGCAGAGTCCTTAAAAAATGCAGCAGAGTCCTTAAATAATGCAGCAAAGTCCTTAAATAATGCAGCAGAGTCCTTAAATAATGCAACAAAGTCCTTAAATAATGCAGCAGAGTCCTTAAATACTGAAGCAGAGTCCTTAAATATTGCAGCAAAGTCCTTAAATAATGCAGCAGAGTCCTCAAATGCTTAAGCAGAGTCCTTAAATACTGAAGCAGAGTCCTTAAATATTGCAGCAAAGTCCTTAAATAATGCAGCAGAGTCCTTAAATAATGCAGCAAAGTCCTTCAATAATGCAGCAGAGTCCTTAGATAATGCAACAAAGTCCTTAAATAATGCAGCAGATTCCTTAGATAATGCAACAAAGTCCTTAAATAATGCAGCAGATTCCTTAAATAATGCAGCAAAGTCCTTAAATAATGCAGCAGAGTCCTTAAATAATGCAGCAGAGTCCTTAAATACCGCAGCAGAGTCCTTAAATACTGAAGCAGAGTCCTTTAATATAGCAGCAAATTCCTTAAATAATGCAGCAGAGTCCATAAAAAAATCCAACAAAGTCATTAAATAATGCAGCAAGTCCTTAAATAATGCAGCAGAGTCCTCTAATAATGCAGCAGAGTCCTCAAATGCTTCAGCAAAGTCATTAAATAATGCAGCATAGTCCTTAAATAATGCAGCAAAGTCCTTAAATAATGCAGCACAGTTCTTAAGTAATGCAACAACGTCGTTAAATAATGCAGCAGAGTCCTTAAATAATGCAGCAAAGTCCTTAACTAATGCAGCAGAGTCCTTAAATAATGCAAGAAAGTCCTTAAATAATGCAGCAGAGTCCTTAAATAATGCAGTAAAGTCCTTAAATAATGCAGCAGAGTCCTTAAATAATGCAACAACGTCCTTAAATAATGCAGCAGAGTCCTTAAATAATGCAGCAAAGTCCTTAAATAATGCAGCAGAGTCCTTAAATAATGCAGCAGAGTCCTTAAATACTGCAGCAGAGTCCTTAAATACTGAAGTAGAGTCCTTTAATATAGCAGCAAATTCCTTAAATAATGCAGCAGAGTCCTTAAAAAATCCAACAAAGTCATTAAATAATGCAGCAGAGTCCTCTAATAATGCAGCAGAGTCCTCAAATGCTTCAGCAAAGTCATTAAATAATGCAGCATAGTCCTTAAATAATGCAAAGTCCTTAAATAAAGCAGCACAGTTCTTAAATAATGCAACAACGTCGGTAAATAATGCAGCAGAGTCCTTAAATAATGCAGCAAAGTCCTTAACTAATGCAGCAGAGTCCTTAAATAATGCAACAAAGTCCTTAAATAATGCAACAGAGTCCTTAAATACCGCAGCAAAGTGCTTAAATAATGCAGCAGAGTCCTCAAATGCTTCAGCAGAGTCCTTAAAAAATGCAGCAGAGTCCTTAAATAATGCAGCAAAGTCCTTAAATAATGCAGCAGAGTCCTTAAATAATGCAACAAAGTCCTTAAATAATGCAGCAGAGTCCTTAAATACTGAAGCAGAGTCCTTAAATATTGCAGCAAAGTCCTTAAATAATGCAGCAGAGTCCTCAAATGCTTAAGCAGAGTCCTTAAATACTGAAGCAGAGTCCTTAAATATTGCAGCAAAGTCCTTAAATAATGCAGCAGAGTCCTTAAATAATGCAGCAAAGTCCTTCAATAATGCAGCAGAGTCCTTAGATAATGCAACAAAGTCCTTAAATAATGCAGCAGATTCCTTAAATAATGCAGCAAAGTCCTTAAATAATGCAGCAGAGTCCTAAAATAATGCAGCAGGGTCCTTAAATACCGCAGCAGAGTCCTTAAATACTGAAGCAGAGTCCTTTAATATAGCAGCAAATTCCTTAAATAATGCAGCAGAGTCCTTAAGAAATCCAACAAAGTCATTAAATAATGCAGCAAGTCCTTAAATAATGCAGCAGAGTCCTCTAATAATGCAGCAGAGTCCTCAAATGCTTCAGCAAATTCATTAAATAATGCAGCATATTCCTTAAATAATGCAGCAAAGTCCTTAAATAATGCAGAACAGTTCTTAAATAATGCAACAACGTCGTTAAATAATGCAGCAGAGTCCTTAAATAATGCAGCAAAGTCCTTAACTAATGCAGCAGAGTCCTTAAATAATGCAACAAAGTCCTTAAATAATGCAACAGAGTCCTTAAATACCGCAGCAAAGGGCTTAAATAAAGCAGCAGATTCCTCAAATGCTTCAGCAGAGTCCTTAAATAATGCAGCATTGTCCTTAAATAATGCAGCAAAGTCCTTAAATAATGCAGCAGCGTCCTTAAATAATGCAACAAAGTCCTTAAATAATTCAGCAGAGTCCTTAAATACTGAAGCAGAGTCCTTAAATATTGCTGCAAAGTCCTTAAATAATGCAGCAGAGTCATTAAATAATGCAACAAAGTCCTTAAATAATGCAGCAGAGTCCTTAAATAATGCAACAAAGTCCTTAAATAATGCAGCAGAGTACTTAAATAATGCAACAAAGTCCTTAAATAATGCAGCAAAGTCCTTAAATAATGCAGCAGAGTCCTTAAATACTGAAGCAGAGTCCTTAAATATTGCAGCAAAGTCCTTAAATAATGCAGCAGAGTCCTTAAATAATGCAACAAAGTCCTTAAATAATGCAGCAGAGTCCTTAAATAATGCAATAGAGTCCTTAAATACCGCAGCAAAGTGCTTAAATAATGCAGCAGAGTCCTCAAATGCTTCAGCAGAGTCCTTAAATAATGCAGCAGAGTCCTTAAATAATGCAGCAAAGTCCTTAAATAATGCAGCAGAGTCCTTAAATAATGCAACAAAGTCCTTAAATAATGCAGCAGAGTCCTTAAATACCGCAGCAAAGTGCTTAAATAATGCAGCAGAGTCCTCAAATGCTTCAGCAGAGTCCTTAAATAATGCAGCAGAGTCCTTAAATAATGCAGCAAAGTCCTTAAATAATGCAGCAGAGTCCTTAAATAATGCAGCAAAGTCCTTAACTAATGCAGCAGAGTCCTTAAATAATGCAGCAGAGTCCTTAAATAATGCAGCAAAGTCCTTAAATAATGCAGCAGAGTCCTTAAATAATGCAGCAGAGTCCTTATATACCGCAGCAGAGTCCTTAAATACTGAAGCAGAGTCCTTTAATATAGCAGCAAATTCCTTAAATAATGCAGCAGAGTCCTTAAAAAATCCAACAAAGTCATTAAATAATGCAGCAGAGTCCTCTAATAATGCAGCAGAGTCCTCAAATGCTTCAGCAAAGTCATTAAATAATGCAGCATAGTCCTTAAATAATGCAGCAAAGTCCTTAAATAATGCAGCACATTTCTTAAATAATGCAACAACGTCGTTAAATAATGCAGCAGAGTCCTTAAATAATGCAGCAAAGTCCTTAACTAATGCAGCAGAGTCCTTAAATAATGCAACAAAGTCCTTAAATAATGCAACAGAGTCCTTAAATACTGCAGCAAAGTGATTAAATAATGCAGCAGAGTCCTCAAATGCTTCAGCAGAGTCCTTAAATAATACAGCAGAGTCCTTAAATAATGCAGCAAAGTCCTTAAATAATGCAGCAGAGTCCTTAAATAATGCAACAAAGTCCTTAAATAATGCAGCAGAGTCCTTAAATAATGCAGTAAAGTCGTTAAATAATGCAGCAGAGTCCTTAAATAATGCAGCAAAGTCCTTAACTAATGCAGCAGAGTCCTTAAATAATGCAACAAAGTCCTTAAATAATGCAGCAGAGTCCTTAAATACTGAAGCAGAGTCCTTAAATATTGCAGCAAAGTCCTTAAATAATGCAGCAGAGTCCTTAAATACCGCAGCAAAGGGCTTAAATAATGCAGCAGATTCCTCAAATGCTTCAGCAGAGTCCTTAAATAATGCAGCATTGTCCTTAAATAATGCAGCAAAGTCCTTAAATAATGCAGCAGCGTCCTTAAATAATGCAACAAAGTCCTTAAATAATGCAGCAGAGTCCTTAAATACTGAAGCAGAGTCCTTAAATATTGCTGCAAAGTCCTTAAATAATGCAGCAGAGTCATTAAATAATGCAACAAAGTCATTAAATAATGCAGCAGAGTCCTTAAATAATGCAACAAAGTCCTTAAATAATGCAGCAGAGTACTTAAATAATGCAACAAAGTCCTTAAATAATGCAGCAAAGTCCTTAAATAATGCAGCAGAGTCCTTAAATACTGAAGCAGAGTCCTTAAATATTGCAGCAAAGTCCTTAAATAATGCAGCAGAGTCCTTAAATAATGCAACAAAGTCCTTAAATAATGCAGCAGAGTCCTTAAATAATGCAACAGAGTCCTTAAATACCGCAGCAAAGTGCTTAAATAATGCAGCAGAGTCCTCAAATGCTTCAGCAGAGTCCTTAAATAATGCAGCAGAGTCCTTAAATAATGCAGCAAAGTCCTTAAATAATGCAGCAGAGTCCTTAAATAATGCAACAAAGTCCTTAAATAATGCAGCAGAGTCCTTAAATACTGAAGCAGAGTCCTTAAATATTGCAGCAAAGTCCTTAAATAATGCAGCAGAGTCCTTAAATAATGCAGCAAAGTCCTGATCTAATGCAGCAGAGTCCTTAAATAATGCAACAAAGTCCTTAAATAATGCAGCAGAGTCCCTAAATACTGAAGCAGAGTCCTTAAATATTGCAGCAAAGTCCTTCAATAATGCAGCAGAGTCCTTAGATAATGCAACAAAGTCCTTAAATAATGCAGCAGATTCCTTAAATAATGCAGCAAATTCCTTAAATAATGCAGCAGAGTCCTTAAATAATGCAGCAGAGTCCTTAAATACCGCAGCAGAGTCCTTAAATACTGAAGCAGAGTCCTTTAATATAGCAGCAAATTCCTTAAATAATGCAGCAGAGTCCATAAAAAAATCCAACAAAGTCATTAAATAATGCAGCAAGTCCTTAAATAATGCAGCAGAGTCCTCTAATAATGCAGCAGAGTCCTCAAATGCTTCAGCAAAGTCATTAAATAATGCAGCATAGTCCTTAAATAATGCAGCAAAGTCCTTAAATAATGCAGCACAGTTCTTAAGTAATGCAACAACGTCGTTAAATAATGCAGCAGAGTCCTTAAATAATGCAGCAAAGTCCTTAACTAATGCAGCAGAGTCCTTAAATAATGCAAGAAAGTCCTTAAATAATGCAGCAGAGTCCTTAAATAATGCAGTAAAGTCCTTAAATAATGCAGCAGAGTCCTTAAATAATGCAACAACGTCCTTAAATAATGCAGCAGAGTCCTTAAATACTGAAGCAGAGTCCTTAAATATTGCAGCAAAGTCCTTAAATAATGCATTAGAGTCCTTAAATAATGCAACAAAGTCCTTAAATAATGCAGCAGAGTCCTTAAATAATGCAGCAAAGTCCTTAAATAATGCAGCAGAGTCCTTAAATAATGCAGCAGAGTCCTTAAATACTGCAGCAGAGTCCTTAAATACTGAAGCAGAGTCCTTTAATATAGCAGCAAATTCCTTAAATAATGCAGCAGAGTCCTTAAAAAATCCAACAAAGTCATTAAATAATGCAGCAGAGTCCTCTAATAATGCAGCAGAGTCCTCAAATGCTTCAGCAAAGTCATTAAATAATGCAGCATAGTCCTTAAATAATGCAAAGTCCTTAAATAAAGCAGCACAGTTCTTAAATAATGCAACAACGTCGGTAAATAATGCAGCAGAGTCCTTAAATAATGCAGCAAAGTCCTTAACTAATGCAGCAGAGTCCTTAAATAATGCAACAAAGTCCTTAAATAATGCAACAGAGTCCTTAAATACCGCAGCAAAGTGCTTAAATAATGCAGCAGAGTCCTCAAATGCTTCAGCAGAGTCCTTAAAAAATGCAGCAGAGTCCTTAAATAATGCAGCAAAGTCCTTAAATAATGCAGCAGAGTCCTTAAATAATGCAACAAAGTCCTTAAATAATGCAGCAGAGTCCTTAAATACTGAAGCAGAGTCCTTAAATATTGCAGCAAAGTCCTTAAATAATGCAGCAGAGTCCTCAAATGCTTAAGCAGAGTCCTTAAATACTGAAGCAGAGTCCTTAAATATTGCAGCAAAGTCCTTAAATAATGCAGCAGAGTCCTTAAATAATGCAGCAAAGTCCTTCAATAATGCAGCAGAGTCCTTAGATAATGCAACAAAGTCCTTAAATAATGCAGCAGATTCCTTAGATAATGCAACAAAGTCCTTAAATAATGCAGCAGATTCCTTAAATAATGCAGCAAAGTCCTTAAATAATGCAGCAGAGTCCTTAAATAATGCAGCAGAGTCCTTAAATACCGCAGCAGAGTCCTTAAATACTGAAGCAGAGTCCTTTAATATAGCAGCAAATTCCTTAAATAATGCAGCAGAGTCCATAAAAAAATCCAACAAAGTCATTAAATAATGCAGCAAGTCCTTAAATAATGCAGCAGAGTCCTCTAATAATGCAGCAGAGTCCTCAAATGCTTCAGCAAAGTCATTAAATAATGCAGCATAGTCCTTAAATAATGCAGCAAAGTCCTTAAATAATGCAGCACAGTTCTTAAGTAATGCAACAACGTCGTTAAATAATGCAGCAGAGTCCTTAAATAATGCAGCAAAGTCCTTAACTAATGCAGCAGAGTCCTTAAATAATGCAAGAAAGTCCTTAAATAATGCAGCAGAGTCCTTAAATAATGCAGTAAAGTCCTTAAATAATGCAGCAGAGTCCTTAAATAATGCAACAACGTCCTTAAATAATGCAGCAGAGTCCTTAAATAATGCAGCAAAGTCCTTAAATAATGCAGCAGAGTCCTTAAATAATGCAGCAGAGTCCTTAAATACTGCAGCAGAGTCCTTAAATACTGAAGTAGAGTCCTTTAATATAGCAGCAAATTCCTTAAATAATGCAGCAGAGTCCTTAAAAAATCCAACAAAGTCATTAAATAATGCAGCAGAGTCCTCTAATAATGCAGCAGAGTCCTCAAATGCTTCAGCAAAGTCATTAAATAATGCAGCATAGTCCTTAAATAATGCAAAGTCCTTAAATAAAGCAGCACAGTTCTTAAATAATGCAACAACGTCGGTAAATAATGCAGCAGAGTCCTTAAATAATGCAGCAAAGTCCTTAACTAATGCAGCAGAGTCCTTAAATAATGCAACAAAGTCCTTAAATAATGCAACAGAGTCCTTAAATACCGCAGCAAAGTGCTTAAATAATGCAGCAGAGTCCTCAAATGCTTCAGCAGAGTCCTTAAAAAATGCAGCAGAGTCCTTAAATAATGCAGCAAAGTCCTTAAATAATGCAGCAGAGTCCTTAAATAATGCAACAAAGTCCTTAAATAATGCAGCAGAGTCCTTAAATACTGAAGCAGAGTCCTTAAATATTGCAGCAAAGTCCTTAAATAATGCAGCAGAGTCCTCAAATGCTTAAGCAGAGTCCTTAAATACTGAAGCAGAGTCCTTAAATATTGCAGCAAAGTCCTTAAATAATGCAGCAGAGTCCTTAAATAATGCAGCAAAGTCCTTCAATAATGCAGCAGAGTCCTTAGATAATGCAACAAAGTCCTTAAATAATGCAGCAGATTCCTTAGATAATGCAACAAAGTCCTTAAATAATGCAGCAGATTCCTTAAATAATGCAGCAAAGTCCTTAAATAATGCAGCAGAGTCCTTAAATAATGCAGCAGAGTCCTTAAATACCGCAGCAGAGTCCTTAAATACTGAAGCAGAGTCCTTTAATATAGCAGCAAATTCCTTAAATAATGCAGCAGAGTCCATAAAAAAATCCAACAAAGTCATTAAATAATGCAGCAAGTCCTTAAATAATGCAGCAGAGTCCTCTAATAATGCAGCAGAGTCCTCAAATGCTTCAGCAAAGTCATTAAATAATGCAGCATAGTCCTTAAATAATGCAGCAAAGTCCTTAAATAATGCAGCACAGTTCTTAAGTAATGCAACAACGTCGTTAAATAATGCAGCAGAGTCCTTAAATAATGCAGCAAAGTCCTTAACTAATGCAGCAGAGTCCTTAAATAATGCAAGAAAGTCCTTAAATAATGCAGCAGAGTCCTTAAATAATGCAGTAAAGTCCTTAAATAATGCAGCAGAGTCCTTAAATAATGCAACAACGTCCTTAAATAATGCAGCAGAGTCCTTAAATAATGCAGCAAAGTCCTTAAATAATGCAGCAGAGTCCTTAAATAATGCAGCAGAGTCCTTAAATACTGCAGCAGAGTCCTTAAATACTGAAGCAGAGTCCTTTAATATAGCAGCAAATTCCTTAAATAATGCAGCAGAGTCCTTAAAAAATCCAACAAAGTCATTAAATAATGCAGCAGAGTCCTCTAATAATGCAGCAGAGTCCTCAAATGCTTCAGCAAAGTCATTAAATAATGCAGCATAGTCCTTAAATAATGCAAAGTCCTTAAATAAAGCAGCACAGTTCTTAAATAATGCAACAACGTCGGTAAATAATGCAGCAGAGTCCTTAAATAATGCAGCAAAGTCCTTAACTAATGCAGCAGAGTCCTTAAATAATGCAACAAAGTCCTTAAATAATGCAACAGAGTCCTTAAATACCGCAGCAAAGTGCTTAAATAATGCAGCAGAGTCCTCAAATGCTTCAGCAGAGTCCTTAAAAAATGCAGCAGAGTCCTTAAATAATGCAGCAAAGTCCTTAAATAATGCAGCAGAGTCCTTAAATAATGCAACAAAGTCCTTAAATAATGCAGCAGAGTCCTTAAATACTGAAGCAGAGTCCTTAAATATTGCAGCAAAGTCCTTAAATAATGCAGCAGAGTCCTCAAATGCTTAAGCAGAGTCCTTAAATACTGAAGCAGAGTCCTTAAATATTGCAGCAAAGTCCTTAAATAATGCAGCAGAGTCCTTAAATAATGCAGCAAAGTCCTTCAATAATGCAGCAGAGTCCTTAGATAATGCAACAAAGTCCTTAAATAATGCAGCAGATTCCTTAAATAATGCAGCAAAGTCCTTAAATAATGCAACAGAGTCCTAAAATAATGCAGCAGGGTCCTTAAATACCGCAGCAGAGTCCTTAAATACTGAAGCAGAGTCCTTTAATATAGCAGCAAATTCCTTAAATAATGCAGCAGAGTCCTTAAGAAATCCAACAAAGTCATTAAATAATGCAGCAAGTCCTTAAATAATGCAGCAGAGTCCTCTAATAATGCAGCAGAGTCCTCAAATGCTTCAGCAAATTCATTAAATAATGCAGCATATTCCTTAAATAATGCAGCAAAGTCCTTAAATAATGCAGAACAGTTCTTAAATAATGCAACAACGTCGTTAAATAATGCAGCAGAGTCCTTAAATAATGCAGCAAAGTCCTTAACTAATGCAGCAGAGTCCTTAAATAATGCAACAAAGTCCTTAAATAATGCAACAGAGTCCTTAAATACCGCAGCAAAGGGCTTAAATAAAGCAGCAGAGTCCTCAAATGCTTCAGCAGAGTCCTTAAATAATGCAGCATTGTCCTTAAATAATGCAGCAAAGTCCTTACATAATGCAGCAGCGTCCTTAAATAATGCAACAAAGTCCTTAAATAATGCAGCAGAGTCCTTAAATACTGAAGCAGAGTCCTTAAATATTGCTGCAAAGTCCTTAAATAATGCAGCAGAGTCATTAAATAATGCAACAAAGTCCTTAAATAATGCAGCAGAGTCCTTAAATAATGCAACAAAGTCCTTAAAAAATGCAGCAGAGTCCTTAAATAATGCAACAAAGTCCTTAAATAATGCAGCAGAGTCCTTAAATAATGCAATAGAGTCCTTAAATACCGCAGCAAAGTGCTTAAATAATGCAGCAGAGTCCTCAAATGCTTCAGCAGAGTCCTTAAATAATGCAGCAGAGTCCTTAAATAATGCAGCAAAGTCCTTAAATAATGCAGCAGAGTCCTTAAATAATGCAACAAAGTCCTTAAATAATGCAGCAGAGTCCTTAAATAATGCAACAGAGTCCTTAAATACCGCAGCAAAGTGCTTAAATAATGCAGCAGAGTCCTCAAATGCTTCAGCAGAGTCCTTAAATAATGCAGCAGAGTCCTTAAATAATGCAGCAAAGTCCTTAAATAATGCAGCAGAGTCCTTAAATGATGCAGCAAAGTCCTAAACTAATGCAGCAGAGTCCTTAAATAATGCAACAAAGTCCTTAAATAATGCAACAGAGTCCTTAAATACCGCAGCAAAGGGCTTAGATAATGCAGCAGAGTCCTCAAATGCTTCAGCAGAGTCCTTAAATAATGCAGCATTGTCCTTAAATAATGCAGCAAAGTCCTTAAATAATGCAGCAGCGTCCTTAAATAATGCAACAAAGTCCTTAAATAATGCAGCAGAGTCCTTAAATACTGAAGCAGAGTCCTTAAATATTGCTGCAAAGTCCTTAAATAATGCAGCAGAGTCATTAAATAATGCAACAAAGTCCTTAAATAATGCAGCAGAGTCCTTAAATAATGCAACAAAGTCCTTAAATAATGCAGCAGAGTACTTAAATAATGCAACAAAGTCCTTAAATAATGCAGCAAAGTCCTTAAATAATGCAGCAGAGTCCTTAAATACTGAAGCAGAGTCCTTAAATATTGCAGCAAAGTCCTTAAATAATGCAGCAGAGTCCTTAAATAATGCAACAAAGTCCTTAAATAATGCA
This sequence comes from Phyllobates terribilis, assembly GCF_046119375.1. Classification (NCBI taxonomy): domain Eukaryota; kingdom Metazoa; phylum Chordata; class Amphibia; order Anura; family Dendrobatidae; genus Phyllobates; species Phyllobates terribilis. The sequence goes on along the minus strand of NW_027362840.1, from coordinate 2,398,671 downwards.
GCAGAGTCCTTAAATAATGCAACAGAGTCCTTAAATACCGCAGCAAAGTGCTTAAATAATGCAGCAGAGTCCTCAAATGCTTCAGCAGAGTCCTTAAATAATGCAGCAGAGTCCTTAAATAATGCAGCAAAGTCCTTAAATAATGCAGCAGAGTCCTTAAATAATGCAAGAAAGTCCTTAAATAATGCAGCAGAGTCCTTAAATAATGCAGTAAAGTCCTTAAATAATGCAGCAGAGTCCTTAAATAATGCAACAACATCCTTAAATAATGCAGCAGAGTCCTTAAATAATGCAGCAAAGTCCTTAAATAATGCAGCAAAGTCCTTAAATAATGCAGCAGAGTCCTTAAATAATGCAACAAAGTCCTTAAATAATGCAGCAGAGTCCTTAAATACTGAAGCAGAGTCCTTAAATATTGCAGCAAAGTCCTTAAATAATGCAGCAGAGTCCTTAAATAATGCAGCAAAGTCCTGATCTAATGCAGCAGAGTCCTTAAATAATGCAACAAAGTCCTTAAATAATGCAGCAGAGTCCCTAAATACTGAAGCAGAGTCCTTAAATATTGCAGCAAAGTCCTTCAATAATGCAGCAGAGTCCTTAGATAATGCAACAAAGTCCTTAAATAATGCAGCAGATTCCTTAAATAATGCAGCAAATTCCTTAAATAATGCAGCAGAGTCCTTAAATAATGCAGCAGAGTCCTTAAATACCGCAGCAGAGTCCTTAAATACTGAAGCAGAGTCCTTTAATATAGCAGCAAATTCCTTAAATAATGCAGCAGAGTCCATAAAAAAATCCAACAAAGTCATTAAATAATGCAGCAAGTCCTTAAATAATGCAGCAGAGTCCTCTAATAATGCAGCAGAGTCCTCAAATGCTTCAGCAAAGTCATTAAATAATGCAGCATAGTCCTTAAATAATGCAGCAAAGTCCTTAAATAATGCAGCACAGTTCTTAAGTAATGCAACAACGTCGTTAAATAATGCAGCAGAGTCCTTAAATAATGCAGCAAAGTCCTTAACTAATGCAGCAGAGTCCTTAAATAATGCAAGAAAGTCCTTAAATAATGCAGCAGAGTCCTTAAATAATGCAGTAAAGTCCTTAAATAATGCAGCAGAGTCCTTAAATAATGCAACAACGTCCTTAAATAATGCAGCAGAGTCCTTAAATACTGAAGCAGAGTCCTTAAATATTGCAGCAAAGTCCTTAAATAATGCATTAGAGTCCTTAAATAATGCAACAAAGTCCTTAAATAATGCAGCAGAGTCCTTAAATAATGCAGCAAAGTCCTTAAATAATGCAGCAGAGTCCTTAAATAATGCAGCAGAGTCCTTAAATACTGCAGCAGAGTCCTTAAATACTGAAGCAGAGTCCTTTAATATAGCAGCAAATTCCTTAAATAATGCAGCAGAGTCCTTAAAAAATCCAACAAAGTCATTAAATAATGCAGCAGAGTCCTCTAATAATGCAGCAGAGTCCTCAAATGCTTCAGCAAAGTCATTAAATAATGCAGCATAGTCCTTAAATAATGCAAAGTCCTTAAATAAAGCAGCACAGTTCTTAAATAATGCAACAACGTCGGTAAATAATGCAGCAGAGTCCTTAAATAATGCAGCAAAGTCCTTAACTAATGCAGCAGAGTCCTTAAATAATGCAACAAAGTCCTTAAATAATGCAACAGAGTCCTTAAATACCGCAGCAAAGTGCTTAAATAATGCAGCAGAGTCCTCAAATGCTTCAGCAGAGTCCTTAAAAAATGCAGCAGAGTCCTTAAATAATGCAGCAAAGTCCTTAAATAATGCAGCAGAGTCCTTAAATAATGCAACAAAGTCCTTAAATAATGCAGCAGAGTCCTTAAATACTGAAGCAGAGTCCTTAAATATTGCAGCAAAGTCCTTAAATAATGCAGCAGAGTCCTCAAATGCTTAAGCAGAGTCCTTAAATACTGAAGCAGAGTCCTTAAATATTGCAGCAAAGTCCTTAAATAATGCAGCAGAGTCCTTAAATAATGCAGCAAAGTCCTTCAATAATGCAGCAGAGTCCTTAGATAATGCAACAAAGTCCTTAAATAATGCAGCAGATTCCTTAGATAATGCAACAAAGTCCTTAAATAATGCAGCAGATTCCTTAAATAATGCAGCAAAGTCCTTAAATAATGCAGCAGAGTCCTTAAATAATGCAGCAGAGTCCTTAAATACCGCAGCAGAGTCCTTAAATACTGAAGCAGAGTCCTTTAATATAGCAGCAAATTCCTTAAATAATGCAGCAGAGTCCATAAAAAAATCCAACAAAGTCATTAAATAATGCAGCAAGTCCTTAAATAATGCAGCAGAGTCCTCTAATAATGCAGCAGAGTCCTCAAATGCTTCAGCAAAGTCATTAAATAATGCAGCATAGTCCTTAAATAATGCAGCAAAGTCCTTAAATAATGCAGCACAGTTCTTAAGTAATGCAACAACGTCGTTAAATAATGCAGCAGAGTCCTTAAATAATGCAGCAAAGTCCTTAACTAATGCAGCAGAGTCCTTAAATAATGCAAGAAAGTCCTTAAATAATGCAGCAGAGTCCTTAAATAATGCAGTAAAGTCCTTAAATAATGCAGCAGAGTCCTTAAATAATGCAACAACGTCCTTAAATAATGCAGCAGAGTCCTTAAATAATGCAGCAAAGTCCTTAAATAATGCAGCAGAGTCCTTAAATAATGCAGCAGAGTCCTTAAATACTGCAGCAGAGTCCTTAAATACTGAAGTAGAGTCCTTTAATATAGCAGCAAATTCCTTAAATAATGCAGCAGAGTCCTTAAAAAATCCAACAAAGTCATTAAATAATGCAGCAGAGTCCTCTAATAATGCAGCAGAGTCCTCAAATGCTTCAGCAAAGTCATTAAATAATGCAGCATAGTCCTTAAATAATGCAAAGTCCTTAAATAAAGCAGCACAGTTCTTAAATAATGCAACAACGTCGGTAAATAATGCAGCAGAGTCCTTAAATAATGCAGCAAAGTCCTTAACTAATGCAGCAGAGTCCTTAAATAATGCAACAAAGTCCTTAAATAATGCAACAGAGTCCTTAAATACCGCAGCAAAGTGCTTAAATAATGCAGCAGAGTCCTCAAATGCTTCAGCAGAGTCCTTAAAAAATGCAGCAGAGTCCTTAAATAATGCAGCAAAGTCCTTAAATAATGCAGCAGAGTCCTTAAATAATGCAACAAAGTCCTTAAATAATGCAGCAGAGTCCTTAAATACTGAAGCAGAGTCCTTAAATATTGCAGCAAAGTCCTTAAATAATGCAGCAGAGTCCTCAAATGCTTAAGCAGAGTCCTTAAATACTGAAGCAGAGTCCTTAAATATTGCAGCAAAGTCCTTAAATAATGCAGCAGAGTCCTTAAATAATGCAGCAAAGTCCTTCAATAATGCAGCAGAGTCCTTAGATAATGCAACAAAGTCCTTAAATAATGCAGCAGATTCCTTAGATAATGCAACAAAGTCCTTAAATAATGCAGCAGATTCCTTAAATAATGCAGCAAAGTCCTTAAATAATGCAGCAGAGTCCTTAAATAATGCAGCAGAGTCCTTAAATACCGCAGCAGAGTCCTTAAATACTGAAGCAGAGTCCTTTAATATAGCAGCAAATTCCTTAAATAATGCAGCAGAGTCCATAAAAAAATCCAACAAAGTCATTAAATAATGCAGCAAGTCCTTAAATAATGCAGCAGAGTCCTCTAATAATGCAGCAGAGTCCTCAAATGCTTCAGCAAAGTCATTAAATAATGCAGCATAGTCCTTAAATAATGCAGCAAAGTCCTTAAATAATGCAGCACAGTTCTTAAGTAATGCAACAACGTCGTTAAATAATGCAGCAGAGTCCTTAAATAATGCAGCAAAGTCCTTAACTAATGCAGCAGAGTCCTTAAATAATGCAAGAAAGTCCTTAAATAATGCAGCAGAGTCCTTAAATAATGCAGTAAAGTCCTTAAATAATGCAGCAGAGTCCTTAAATAATGCAACAACGTCCTTAAATAATGCAGCAGAGTCCTTAAATAATGCAGCAAAGTCCTTAAATAATGCAGCAGAGTCCTTAAATAATGCAGCAGAGTCCTTAAATACTGCAGCAGAGTCCTTAAATACTGAAGCAGAGTCCTTTAATATAGCAGCAAATTCCTTAAATAATGCAGCAGAGTCCTTAAAAAATCCAACAAAGTCATTAAATAATGCAGCAGAGTCCTCTAATAATGCAGCAGAGTCCTCAAATGCTTCAGCAAAGTCATTAAATAATGCAGCATAGTCCTTAAATAATGCAAAGTCCTTAAATAAAGCAGCACAGTTCTTAAATAATGCAACAACGTCGGTAAATAATGCAGCAGAGTCCTTAAATAATGCAGCAAAGTCCTTAACTAATGCAGCAGAGTCCTTAAATAATGCAACAAAGTCCTTAAATAATGCAACAGAGTCCTTAAATACCGCAGCAAAGTGCTTAAATAATGCAGCAGAGTCCTCAAATGCTTCAGCAGAGTCCTTAAAAAATGCAGCAGAGTCCTTAAATAATGCAGCAAAGTCCTTAAATAATGCAGCAGAGTCCTTAAATAATGCAACAAAGTCCTTAAATAATGCAGCAGAGTCCTTAAATACTGAAGCAGAGTCCTTAAATATTGCAGCAAAGTCCTTAAATAATGCAGCAGAGTCCTCAAATGCTTAAGCAGAGTCCTTAAATACTGAAGCAGAGTCCTTAAATATTGCAGCAAAGTCCTTAAATAATGCAGCAGAGTCCTTAAATAATGCAGCAAAGTCCTTCAATAATGCAGCAGAGTCCTTAGATAATGCAACAAAGTCCTTAAATAATGCAGCAGATTCCTTAAATAATGCAGCAAAGTCCTTAAATAATGCAACAGAGTCCTAAAATAATGCAGCAGGGTCCTTAAATACCGCAGCAGAGTCCTTAAATACTGAAGCAGAGTCCTTTAATATAGCAGCAAATTCCTTAAATAATGCAGCAGAGTCCTTAAGAAATCCAACAAAGTCATTAAATAATGCAGCAAGTCCTTAAATAATGCAGCAGAGTCCTCTAATAATGCAGCAGAGTCCTCAAATGCTTCAGCAAATTCATTAAATAATGCAGCATATTCCTTAAATAATGCAGCAAAGTCCTTAAATAATGCAGAACAGTTCTTAAATAATGCAACAACGTCGTTAAATAATGCAGCAGAGTCCTTAAATAATGCAGCAAAGTCCTTAACTAATGCAGCAGAGTCCTTAAATAATGCAACAAAGTCCTTAAATAATGCAACAGAGTCCTTAAATACCGCAGCAAAGGGCTTAAATAAAGCAGCAGAGTCCTCAAATGCTTCAGCAGAGTCCTTAAATAATGCAGCATTGTCCTTAAATAATGCAGCAAAGTCCTTACATAATGCAGCAGCGTCCTTAAATAATGCAACAAAGTCCTTAAATAATGCAGCAGAGTCCTTAAATACTGAAGCAGAGTCCTTAAATATTGCTGCAAAGTCCTTAAATAATGCAGCAGAGTCATTAAATAATGCAACAAAGTCCTTAAATAATGCAGCAGAGTCCTTAAATAATGCAACAAAGTCCTTAAAAAATGCAGCAGAGTCCTTAAATAATGCAACAAAGTCCTTAAATAATGCAGCAGAGTCCTTAAATAATGCAATAGAGTCCTTAAATACCGCAGCAAAGTGCTTAAATAATGCAGCAGAGTCCTCAAATGCTTCAGCAGAGTCCTTAAATAATGCAGCAGAGTCCTTAAATAATGCAGCAAAGTCCTTAAATAATGCAGCAGAGTCCTTAAATAATGCAACAAAGTCCTTAAATAATGCAGCAGAGTCCTTAAATAATGCAACAGAGTCCTTAAATACCGCAGCAAAGTGCTTAAATAATGCAGCAGAGTCCTCAAATGCTTCAGCAGAGTCCTTAAATAATGCAGCAGAGTCCTTAAATAATGCAGCAAAGTCCTTAAATAATGCAGCAGAGTCCTTAAATGATGCAGCAAAGTCCTAAACTAATGCAGCAGAGTCCTTAAATAATGCAACAAAGTCCTTAAATAATGCAACAGAGTCCTTAAATACCGCAGCAAAGGGCTTAGATAATGCAGCAGAGTCCTCAAATGCTTCAGCAGAGTCCTTAAATAATGCAGCATTGTCCTTAAATAATGCAGCAAAGTCCTTAAATAATGCAGCAGCGTCCTTAAATAATGCAACAAAGTCCTTAAATAATGCAGCAGAGTCCTTAAATACTGAAGCAGAGTCCTTAAATATTGCTGCAAAGTCCTTAAATAATGCAGCAGAGTCATTAAATAATGCAACAAAGTCCTTAAATAATGCAGCAGAGTCCTTAAATAATGCAACAAAGTCCTTAAATAATGCAGCAGAGTACTTAAATAATGCAACAAAGTCCTTAAATAATGCAGCAAAGTCCTTAAATAATGCAGCAGAGTCCTTAAATACTGAAGCAGAGTCCTTAAATATTGCAGCAAAGTCCTTAAATAATGCAGCAGAGTCCTTAAATAATGCAACAAAGTCCTTAAATAATGCAGCAGAGTCCTTAAATAATGCAACAGAGTCCTTAAATACCGCAGCAAAGTGCTTAAATAATGCAGCAGAGTCCTCAAATGCTTCAGCAGAGTCCTTAAATAATGCAGCAGAGTCCTTAAATAATGCAGCAAAGTCCTTAAATAATGCAGCAGAGTCCTTAAATAATGCAAGAAAGTCCTTAAATAATGCAGCAGAGTCCTTAAATAATGCAGTAAAGTCCTTAAATAATGCAGCAGAGTCCTTAAATAATGCAACAACATCCTTAAATAATGCAGCAGAGTCCTTAAATAATGCAGCAAAGTCCTTAAATAATGCAGCAGAGTCCTTAAATAATGCAGCAGAGTCCTTAAATACTGCAGCAGAGTCCTTAAATACTGAAGCAGAGTCCTTTAATATAGCAGCAAATTCCTTAAATAATGCAGCAGAGTCCTTAAAAAATCCAACAAAGTCATTAAATAATGCAGCAGAGTCCTCTAATAATGCAGCAGAGTCCTCAAATGCTTCAGCAAAGTCATTAAATAATGCAGCATAGTCCTTAAATAATGCAAAGTCCTTAAATAAAGCAGCACAGTTCTTAAATAATGCAACAACGTCGGTAAATAATGCAGCAGAGTCCTTAAATAATGCAGCAAAGTCCTTAACTAATGCAGCAGAGTCCTTAAAAATGCAACAAAGTCCTTAAATAATGCAACAGAGTCCTTAAATACCGCAGCAAAGTGCTTAAATAATGCAGCAGAGTCCTCAAATGCTTCAGCAGAGTCCTTAAAAAATGCAGCAGAGTCCTTAAATAATGCAGCAAAGTCCTTAAATAATGCAGCAGAGTCCTTAAATAATGCAACAAAGTCCTTAAATAATGCAGCAGAGTCCTTAAATACTGAAGCAGAGTCCTTAAATATTGCAGCAAAGTCCTTAAATAATGCAGCAGAGTCCTCAAATGCTTAAGCAGAGTCCTTAAATACTGAAGCAGAGTCCTTAAATATTGCAGCAAAGTCCTTAAATAATGCAACAGAGTCCTTAAATAATGCAGCAAAGTCCTTCAATAATGCAGCAGAGTCCTTAGATAATGCAACAAAGTCCTTAAATAATGCAGCAGATTCCTTAAATAATGCAGCAAAGTCCTTAAATAATGCAGCAGAGTCCTAAAATAATGCAGCAGGGTCCTTAAATACCGCAGCAGAGTCCTTAAATACTGAAGCAGAGTCCTTTAATATAGCAGCAAATTCCTTAAATAATGCAGCAGAGTCCTTAAGAAATCCAACAAAGTCATTAAATAATGCAGCAAGTCCTTAAATAATGCAGCAGAGTCCTCTAATAATGCAGCAGAGTCCTCAAATGCTTCAGCAAATTCATTAAATAATGCAGCATATTCCTTAAATAATGCAGCAAAGTCCTTAAATAATGCAGAACAGTTCTTAAATAATGCAACAACGTCGTTAAATAATGCAGCAGAGTCCTTAAATAATGCAGCAAAGTCCTTAACTAATGCAGCAGAGTCCTTAAATAATGCAACAAAGTCCTTAAATAATGCAACAGAGTCCTTAAATACCGCAGCAAAGGGCTTAAATAAAGCAGCAGAGTCCTCAAATGCTTCAGCAGAGTCCTTAAATAATGCAGCATTGTCCTTAAATAATGCAGCAAAGTCCTTAAATAATGCAGCAGCGTCCTTAAATAATGCAACAAAGTCCTTAAATAATGCAGCAGAGTCCTTAAATACTGAAGCAGAGTCCTTAAATATTGCTGCAAAGTCCTTAAATAATGCAGCAGAGTCATTAAATAATGCAACAAAGTCCTTAAATAATGCAGCAAAGTCCTTAAATAATGCAACAAAGTCCTTAAATAATGCAGCAGAGTACTTAAATAATGCAACAAAGTCCTTAAATAATGCAGCAAAGTCCTTAAATAATGCAGCAGAGTCCTTAAATACTGAAGCAGAGTCCTTAAATATTGCAGCAAAGTCCTTAAATAATGCAGCAGAGTCCTTAAATAATGCAACAAAGTCCTTAAATAATGCAGCAGAGTCCTTAAATAATGCAATAGAGTCCTTAAATACCGCAGCAAAGTGCTTAAATAATGCAGCAGAGTCCTCAAATGCTTCAGCAGAGTCCTTAAATAATGCAGCAGAGTCCTTAAATAATGCAGCAAAGTCCTTAAATAATGCAGCAGAGTCCTTAAATAATGCAACAAAGTCCTTAAATAATGCAGCAGAGTCCTTAAATAATGCAACAGAGTCCTTAAATACCGCAGCAAAGTGCTTAAATAATGCAGCAGAGTCCTCAAATGCTTCAGCAGAGTCCTTAAATAATGCAGCAGAGTCCTTAAATAATGCAGCAAAGTCCTTAAATAATGCAGCAGAGTCCTTAAATAATGCAGCAAAGTCCTTAACTAATGCAGCAGAGTCCTTAAATAATGCAACAAAGTCCTTAAATAATGCAACAGAGTCCTTAAATACCACAGCAAAGGGCTTAAATAATGCAGCAGATTCCTCAAATGCTTCAGCAGAGTCCTTAAATAATGCAGCATTGTCCTTAAATAATGCAGCAAAGTCCTTAAATAATGCAGCAGCGTCCTTAAATAATGCAACAAAGTCCTTAAATAATGCAGCAGAGTCCTTAAATACTGAAGCAGAGTCCTTAAATATTGCTGCAAAGTCCTTAAATAATGCAGCAGAGTCATTAAATAATGCAACAAAGTCCTTAAATAATGCAGCAGAGTCCTTAAATAATGCAACAAAGTCCTTAAATAATGCAGCAGAGTACTTAAATAATGCAACAAAGTCCTTAAATAATGCAGCAAAGTCCTTAAATAATGCAGCAGAGTCCTTAAATACTGAAGCAGAGTCCTTAAATATTGCAGCAAAGTCCTTAAATAATGCAGCAGAGTCCTTAAATAATGCAACAAAGTCCTTAAATAATGCAGCAGAGTCCTTAAATAATGCAACAGAGTCCTTAAATACCGCAGCAAAGTGCTTAAATAATGCAGCAGAGTCCTCAAATGCTTCAGCAGAGTCCTTAAATAATGCAGCAGAGTCCTTAAATAATGCAGCAAAGTCCTTAAATAATGCAGCAGAGTCCTTAAATAATGCAACAAAGTCCTTAAATAATGCAGCAGAGTCCTTAAATACTGAAGCAGAGTCCTTAAATATTGCAGCAAAGTCCTTAAATAATGCAGCAGAGTCCTTAAATAATGCAGCAAAGTCCTGATCTAATGCAGCAGAGTCCTTAAATAATGCAACAAAGTCCTTAAATAATGCAGCAGAGTCCTTAAATACTGAAGCAGAGTCCTTAAATATTGCAGCAAAGTCCTTCAATAATGCAGCAGAGTCCTTAGATAATGCAACAAAGTCCTTAAATAATGCAGCAGATTCCTTAAATAATGCAGCAAAGTCCTTAAATAATGCAGCAGAGTCCTTAAATAATGCAGCAGAGTCCTTAAATACCGCAGCAGAGTCCTTAAATACTGAAGCAGAGTCCTTTAATATAGCAGCAAATTCCTTAAATAATGCAGCAGAGTCCATAAAAAAATCCAACAAAGTCATTAAATAATGCAGCAAGTCCTTAAATAATGCAGCAGAGTCCTCTAATAATGCAGCAGAGTAGTCAAATGCTTCAGCAAAGTCATTAAATAATGCAGCATAGTCCTTAAATAATGCAGCAAAGTCCTTAAATAATGCAGCACAGTTCTTAAGTAATGCAACAACGTCGTTAAATAATGCAGCAGAGTCCTTAAATAATGCAGCAAAGTCCTTAACTAATGCAGCAGAGTCCTTAAATAATGCAAGAAAGTCCTTAAATAATGCAGCAGAGTCCTTAAATAATGCAGTAAAGTCCTTAAATAATGCAGCAGAGTCCTTAAATAATGCAACAACGTCCTTAAATAATGCAGCAGAGTCCTTAAATACTGAAGCAGAGTCCTTAAATATTGCAGCAAAGTCCTTAAATAATGCATTAGAGTCCTTAAATAATGCAACAAAGTCCTTAAATAATGCAGCAGAGTCCTTAAATAATGCAGCAAAGTCCTTAAATAATGCAGCAGAGTCCTTAAATAATGCAGCAGAGTCCTTAAATACTGCAGCAGAGTCCTTAAATACTGAAGCAGAGTCCTTTAATATAGCAGCAAATTCCTTAAATAATGCAGCAGAGTCCTTAAAAAATCCAACAAAGTCATTAAATAATGCAGCAGAGTCCTCTAATAATGCAGCAGAGTCCTCAAATGCTTCAGCAAAGTCATTAAATAATGCAGCATAGTCCTTAAATAATGCAAAGTCCTTTAATAAAGCAGCACAGTTCTTAAATAATGCAACAACGTCGGTAAATAATGCAGCAGAGTCCTTAAATAATGCAGCAAAGTCCTTAACTAATGCAGCAGAGTCCTTAAATAATGCAACAAAGTCCTTAAATAATGCAACAGAGTCCTTAAATACCGCAGCAAAGTGCTTAAATAATGCAGCAGAGTCCTCAAATGCTTCAGCAGAGTCCTTAAAAAATGCAGCAGAGTCCTTAAATAATGCAGCAAAGTCCTTAAATAATGCAGCAGAGTCCTTAAATAATGCAACAAAGTCCTTAAATAATGCAGCAGAGTCCTTAAATACTGAAGCAGAGTCCTTAAATATTGCAGCAAAGTCCTTAAATAATGCAGCAGAGTCCTCAAATGCTTAAGCAGAGTCCTTAAATACTGAAGCAGAGTCCTTAAATATTGCAGCAAAGTCCTTAAATAATGCAGCAGAGTCCTTAAATAATGCAGCAAAGTCCTTCAATAATGCAGCAGAGTCCTTAGATAATGCAACAAAGTCCTTAAATAATGCAGCAGATTCCTTAAATAATGCAGCAGAGTCCTCAAATGCTTCAGCAGAGTCCTTAAATAATGCAGCAAAGTCCTTAAATAATGCAGCAGAGTCCTTAAATAATGCAACAAAGTCCTTAAATAATGCAGCAGAGTCCTTAAATACTGAAGCAGAGTCCTTAAATATTGCAGCAAAGTCCTTAAATAATGCAGCAGAGTCCTTAAATAATGCAGCAAAGTCCTTAAATACTGAAGCAGAGTCCTTAAATATTGCAGCAAAGTCCTTCAATAATGCAGCAGAGTCCTTAGATAATGCAACAAAGTCCTTAAATAATGCAGCAGATTCCTTAAATAATGCAGCAAAGTCCTTAAATAATGCAGCAGAGTCCTTAAATAATGCAGCAGAGTCCTTAAATACCGCAGCAGAGTCCTTAAATACTGAAGCAGAGTCCTTTAATATAGCAGCAAATTCCTTAAATAATGCAGCAGAGTCCTTAAATAATGCAACAAAGTCCTTAAATAATGCAGCAAAGTCCTTAAATAATGCAGCAGAGTCCTTAAATAATGCAACAAAGTCCTTACATAATGCAGCAGAGTCCTTAAATAATGCAACAGAGTCCTTAAATACCGCAGCAAAGGGCTTAAATAATGCAGCAGATTCCTCAAATGCTTCAGCAGAGTCCTTAAATAATGCAGCATTGTCCTTAAATAATGCAGCAAAGTCCTTAAATAATGCAGCAGCGTCCTTAAATAATGCAACAAAGTCCTTAAATAATGCAGCAGAGTCCTTAAATACTGAAGCAGAGTCCTTAAATATTGCTGCAAAGTCCTTAAATAATGCAGCAGAGTCATTAAATAATGCAACAAAGTCCTTAAATAATGCAGCAGAGTCCTTAAATAATGCAACAAAGTCCTTAAATAATGCAGCAGAGTACTTAAATAATGCAACAAAGTCCTTAAATAATGCAGCAAAGTCCTTAAATAATGCAGCAGAGTCCTTAAATACTGAAGCAGAGTCCTTAAATATTGCAGCAAAGTCCTTAAATAATGCAGCAGAGTCCTTAAATACTGAAGCAGAGTCCTTAAATATTGCAACAAAGTCCTTAAATAATGCAGCAGATTCCTTAAATAATGCAGCAAAGTCCTTAAATAATGCAGCAGAGTCCTTAAATAATGCAGCAGAGTCCTTAAATACCGCAGCAGAGTCCTTAAATACTGAAGCAGAGTCCTTTAATATAGCAGCAAATTCCTTAAATAATGCAGCAGAGTCCATAAAAAAATCCAACAAAGTCATTAAATAATGCAGCAAGTCCTTAAATAATGCAGCAGAGTCCTCAAATGCTTCAGCAAAGTCATTAAATAATGCAGCATAGTCCTTAAATAATGCAGCAAAGTCCTTAAATAATGCAGCACAGTTCTTAAGTAATGCAACAACGTCGTTAAATAATGCAGCAGAGTCCTTAAATAATGCAGCAAAGTCCTTAACTAATGCAGCAGAGTCCTTAAATAATGCAAGAAAGTCCTTAAATAATGCAGCAGAGTCCTTAAATACTGAAGCAGAGTCCTTAAATATTGCAGCAAAGTCCTTAAATAATGCAGCAGAGTCCTCAAATGCTTAAGCAGAGTCCTTAAATACTGAAGCAGAGTCCTTAAATATTGCAGCAAAGTCCTTAAATAATGCAGCAGAGTCCTTAAATAATGCAGCAAAGTCCTTCAATAATGCAGCAGAGTCCTTAGATAATGCAACAAAGTCCTTAAATAATGCAGCAGATTCCTTAAATAATGCAGCAAAGTCCTTAAATAATGCAGCAGAGTCCTAAAATAATGCAGCAGGGTCCTTAAATACCGCAGCAGAGTCCTTAAATACTGAAGCAGAGTCCTTTAATATAGCAGCAAATTCCTTAAATAATGCAGCAGAGTCCTTAAGAAATCCAACAAAGTCATTAAATAATGCAGCAAGTCCTTAAATAATGCAGCAGAGTCCTCTAATAATGCAGCAGAGTCCTCAAATGCTTCAGCAAATTCATTAAATAATGCAGCATATTCCTTAAATAATGCAGCAAAGTCCTTAAATAATGCAGAACAGTTCTTAAATAATGCAACAACGTCGTTAAATAATGCAGCAGAGTCCTTAAATAATGCAGCAAAGTCCTTAACTAATGCAGCAGAGTCCTTAAATAATGCAACAAAGTCCTTAAATAATGCAACAGAGTCCTTAAATACCGCAGCAAAGGGCTTAAATAAAACAGCAGAGTCCTCAAATGCTTCAGCAGAGTCCTTAAATAATGCAGCATTGTCCTTAAATAATGCAGCAAAGTCCTTAAATAATGCAGCAGCGTCCTTAAATAATGCAACAAAGTCCTTAAATAATGCAGCAGAGTCCTTAAATACTGAAGCAGAGTCCTTAAATATTGCTGCAAAGTCCTTAAATAATGCAGCAGAGTCATTAAATAATGCAACAAAGTCCTTAAATAATGCAGCAGAGTCCTTAAATAATGCAACAAAGTCCTTAAATAATGCAGCAGAGTACTTAAATAATGCAACAAAGTCCTTAAATAATGCAGCAAAGTCCTTAAATAATGCAGCAGAGTCCTTAAATAATGCAGCAAAGTCCTTAACTAATGCAGCAGAGTCCTTAAATAATGCAAGAAAGTCCTTAAATAATGCAGCAGAGTCCTTAAATAATGCAGTAAAGTCCTTAAATAATGCAGCAGAGTCCTTAAATAATGCAACAACGTCCTTAAATAATGCAGCAGAGTCCTTAAATACTGAAGCAGAGTCCTTAAATATTGCAGCAAAGTCCTTAAATAATGCATTAGAGTCCTTAAATAATGCAACAAAGTCCTTAAATAATGCAGCAGAGTCCTTAAATAATGCAGCAAAGTCCTTAAATAATGCAGCAGAGTCCTTAAATAATGCAGCAGAGTCCTTAAATACTGCAGCAGAGTCCTTAAATACTGAAGCAGAGTCCTTTAATATAGCAGCAAATTCCTTAAATAATGCAGCAGAGTCCTTAAAAAATCCAACAAAGTCATTAAATAATGCAGCAGAGTCCTCTAATAATGCAGCAGAGTCCTCAAATGCTTCAGCAAAGTCATTAAATAATGCAGCATAGTCCTTAAATAATGCAAAGTCCTTTAATAAAGCAGCACAGTTCTTAAATAATGCAACAACGTCGGTAAATAATGCAGCAGAGTCCTTAAATAATGCAGCAAAGTCCTTAACTAATGCAGCAGAGTCCTTAAATAATGCAACAAAGTCCTTAAATAATGCAACAGAGTCCTTAAATACCGCAGCAAAGTGCTTAAATAATGCAGCAGAGTCCTCAAATGCTTCAGCAGAGTCCTTAAAAAATGCAGCAGAGTCCTTAAATAATGCAGCAAAGTCCTTAAATAATGCAGCAGAGTCCTTAAATAATGCAACAAAGTCCTTAAATAATGCAGCAGAGTCCTTAAATACTGAAGCAGAGTCCTTAAATATTGCAGCAAAGTCCTTAAATAATGCAGCAGAGTCCTCAAATGCTTAAGCAGAGTCCTTAAATACTGAAGCAGAGTCCTTAAATATTGCAGCAAAGTCCTTAAATAATGCAGCAGAGTCCTTAAATAATGCAGCAAAGTCCTTCAATAATGCAGCAGAGTCCTTAGATAATGCAACAAAGTCCTTAAATAATGCAGCAGATTCCTTAAATAATGCAGCAGAGTCCTCAAATGCTTCAGCAGAGTCCTTAAATAATGCAGCAAAGTCCTTAAATAATGCAGCAGAGTCCTTAAATAATGCAACAAAGTCCTTAAATAATGCAGCAGAGTCCTTAAATACTGAAGCAGAGTCCTTAAATATTGCAGCAAAGTCCTTAAATAATGCAGCAGAGTCCTTAAATAATGCAGCAAAGTCCTTAAATACTGAAGCAGAGTCCTTAAATATTGCAGCAAAGTCCTTCAATAATGCAGCAGAGTCCTTAGATAATGCAACAAAGTCCTTAAATAATGCAGCAGATTCCTTAAATAATGCAGCAAAGTCCTTAAATAATGCAGCAGAGTCCTTAAATAATGCAGCAGAGTCCTTAAATACCGCAGCAGAGTCCTTAAATACTGAAGCAGAGTCCTTTAATATAGCAGCAAATTCCTTAAATAATGCAGCAGAGTCCTTAAATAATGCAACAAAGTCCTTAAATAATGCAGCAAAGTCCTTAAATAATGCAGCAGAGTCCTTAAATAATGCAACAAAGTCCTTACATAATGCAGCAGAGTCCTTAAATAATGCAACAGAGTCCTTAAATACCGCAGCAAAGGGCTTAAATAATGCAGCAGATTCCTCAAATGCTTCAGCAGAGTCCTTAAATAATGCAGCATTGTCCTTAAATAATGCAGCAAAGTCCTTAAATAATGCAGCAGCGTCCTTAAATAATGCAACAAAGTCCTTAAATAATGCAGCAGAGTCCTTAAATACTGAAGCAGAGTCCTTAAATATTGCTGCAAAGTCCTTAAATAATGCAGCAGAGTCATTAAATAATGCAACAAAGTCCTTAAATAATGCAGCAGAGTCCTTAAATAATGCAACAAAGTCCTTAAATAATGCAGCAGAGTACTTAAATAATGCAACAAAGTCCTTAAATAATGCAGCAAAGTCCTTAAATAATGCAGCAGAGTCCTTAAATACTGAAGCAGAGTCCTTAAATATTGCAGCAAAGTCCTTAAATAATGCAGCAGAGTCCTTAAATACTGAAGCAGAGTCCTTAAATATTGCAACAAAGTCCTTAAATAATGCAGCAGATTCCTTAAATAATGCAGCAAAGTCCTTAAATAATGCAGCAGAGTCCTTAAATAATGCAGCAGAGTCCTTAAATACCGCAGCAGAGTCCTTAAATACTGAAGCAGAGTCCTTTAATATAGCAGCAAATTCCTTAAATAATGCAGCAGAGTCCATAAAAAAATCCAACAAAGTCATTAAATAATGCAGCAAGTCCTTAAATAATGCAGCAGAGTCCTCAAATGCTTCAGCAAAGTCATTAAATAATGCAGCATAGTCCTTAAATAATGCAGCAAAGTCCTTAAATAATGCAGCACAGTTCTTAAGTAATGCAACAACGTCGTTAAATAATGCAGCAGAGTCCTTAAATAATGCAGCAAAGTCCTTAACTAATGCAGCAGAGTCCTTAAATAATGCAAGAAAGTCCTTAAATAATGCAGCAGAGTCCTTAAATACTGAAGCAGAGTCCTTAAATATTGCAGCAAAGTCCTTAAATAATGCAGCAGAGTCCTCAAATGCTTAAGCAGAGTCCTTAAATACTGAAGCAGAGTCCTTAAATATTGCAGCAAAGTCCTTAAATAATGCAGCAGAGTCCTTAAATAATGCAGCAAAGTCCTTCAATAATGCAGCAGAGTCCTTAGATAATGCAACAAAGTCCTTAAATAATGCAGCAGATTCCTTAAATAATGCAGCAAAGTCCTTAAATAATGCAGCAGAGTCCTAAAATAATGCAGCAGGGTCCTTAAATACCGCAGCAGAGTCCTTAAATACTGAAGCAGAGTCCTTTAATATAGCAGCAAATTCCTTAAATAATGCAGCAGAGTCCTTAAGAAATCCAACAAAGTCATTAAATAATGCAGCAAGTCCTTAAATAATGCAGCAGAGTCCTCTAATAATGCAGCAGAGTCCTCAAATGCTTCAGCAAATTCATTAAATAATGCAGCATATTCCTTAAATAATGCAGCAAAGTCCTTAAATAATGCAGAACAGTTCTTAAATAATGCAACAACGTCGTTAAATAATGCAGCAGAGTCCTTAAATAATGCAGCAAAGTCCTTAACTAATGCAGCAGAGTCCTTAAATAATGCAACAAAGTCCTTAAATAATGCAACAGAGTCCTTAAATACCGCAGCAAAGGGCTTAAATAAAACAGCAGAGTCCTCAAATGCTTCAGCAGAGTCCTTAAATAATGCAGCATTGTCCTTAAATAATGCAGCAAAGTCCTTAAATAATGCAGCAGCGTCCTTAAATAATGCAACAAAGTCCTTAAATAATGCAGCAGAGTCCTTAAATACTGAAGCAGAGTCCTTAAATATTGCTGCAAAGTCCTTAAATAATGCAGCAGAGTCATTAAATAATGCAACAAAGTCCTTAAATAATGCAGCAGAGTCCTTAAATAATGCAACAAAGTCCTTAAATAATGCAGCAGAGTACTTAAATAATGCAACAAAGTCCTTAAATAATGCAGCAAAGTCCTTAAATAATGCAGCAGAGTCCTTAAATAATGCAACAAAGTCCTTAAATAATGCAGCAGAGTCCTTAAATAATGCAACAGAGTCCTTAAATACCGCAGCAAAGTGCTTAAATAATGCAGCAGAGTCCTCAAATGCTTCAGCAGAGTCCTTAAATAATGCAGCAGAGTCCTTAAATAATGCAGCAAAGTCCTTAAATAATGCAGCAGAGTCCTTAAATAATGCAGCAAAGTCCTTAACTAATGCAGCAGAGTCCTTAAATAATGCAACAAAGTCCTTAAATAATGCAACAGAGTCCTTAAATACCGCAGCAAAGGGCTTAAATAATGCAGCAGATTCCTCAAATGCTTCAGCAGAGTCCTTAAATAATGCAGCATTGTCCTTAAATAATGCAGCAAAGTCCTTAAATAATGCAGCAGCGTCCTTAAATAATGCAACAAAGTCCTTAAATAATGCAGCAGAGTCCTTAAATACTGAAGCAGAGTCCTTAAATATTGCTGCAAAGTCCTTAAATAATGCAGCAGAGTCATTAAATAATGCAACAAAGTCCTTAAATAATGCAGCAGAGTCCTTAAATAATGCAACAAAGTCCTTAAATAATGCAGCAGAGTACTTAAATAATGCAACAAAGTCCTTAAATAATGCAGCAAAGTCCTTAAATAATGCAGCAGAGTCCTTAAATACTGAAGCAGAGTCCTTAAATATTGCAGCAAAGTCCTTAAATAATGCAGCAGAGTCCTTAAATAATGCAACAAAGTCCTTAAATAATGCAGCAGAGTCCTTAAATAATGCAACAGAGTCCTTAAATACCGCAGCAAAGTGCTTAAATAATGCAGCAGAGTCCTCAAATGCTTCAGCAGAGTCCTTAAATAATGCAGCAGAGTCCTTAAATAATGCAGCAAAGTCCTTAAATAATGCAGCAGAGTCCTTAAATAATGCAACAAAGTCCTTAAATAATGCAGCAGAGTCCTTAAATACTGAAGCAGAGTCCTTAAATATTGCAGCAAAGTCCTTAAATAATGCAGCAGAGTCCTTAAATAATGCAGCAAAGTCCTGATCTAATGCAGCAGAGTCCTTAAATAATGCAACAAAGTCCTTAAATAATGCAGCAGAGTCCTTAAATACTGAAGCAGAGTCCTTAAATATTGCAGCAAAGTCCTTCAATAATGCAGCAGAGTCCTTAGATAATGCAACAAAGTCCTTAAATAATGCAGCAGATTCCTTAAATAATGCAGCAAAGTCCTTAAATAATGCAGCAGAGTCCTTAAATAATGCAGCAGAGTCCTTAAATACCGCAGCAGAGTCCTTAAATACTGAAGCAGAGTCCTTTAATATAGCAGCAAATTCCTTAAATAATGCAGCAGAGTCCATAAAAAAATCCAACAAAGTCATTAAATAATGCAGCAAGTCCTTAAATAATGCAGCAGAGTCCTCTAATAATGCAGCAGAGTCCTCAAATGCTTCAGCAAAGTCATTAAATAATGCAGCATAGTCCTTAAATAATGCAGCAAAGTCCTTAAATAATGCAGCACAGTTCTTAAGTAATGCAACAACGTCGTTAAATAATGCAGCAGAGTCCTTAAATAATGCAGCAAAGTCCTTAACTAATGCAGCAGAGTCCTTAAATAATGCAAGAAAGTCCTTAAATAATGCAGCAGAGTCCTTAAATAATGCAGTAAAGTCCTTAAATAATGCAGCAGAGTCCTTAAATAATGCAACAACGTCCTTAAATAATGCAGCAGAGTCCTTAAATACTGAAGCAGAGTCCTTAAATATTGCAGCAAAGTCCTTAAATAATGCATTAGAGTCCTTAAATAATGCAACAAAGTCCTTAAATAATGCAGCAGAGTCCTTAAATAATGCAGCAAAGTCCTTAAATAATGCAGCAGAGTCCTTAAATAATGCAGCAGAGTCCTTAAATACTGCAGCAGAGTCCTTAAATACTGAAGCAGAGTCCTTTAATATAGCAGCAAATTCCTTAAATAATGCAGCAGAGTCCTTAAAAAATCCAACAAAGTCATTAAATAATGCAGCAGAGTCCTCTAATAATGCAGCAGAGTCCTCAAATGCTTCAGCAAAGTCATTAAATAATGCAGCATAGTCCTTAAATAATGCAAAGTCTTTAAATAAAGCAGCACAGTTCTTAAATAATGCAACAACGTCGGTAAATAATGCAGCAGAGTCCTTAAATAATGCAGCAAAGTCCTTAACTAATGCAGCAGAGTCCTTAAATAATGCAACAAAGTCCTTAAATAATGCAACAGAGTCCTTAAATACCGCAGCAAAGTGCTTAAATAATGCAGCAGAGTCCTCAAATGCTTCAGCAGAGTCCTTAAAAAATGCAGCAGAGTCCTTAAATAATGCAGCAAAGTCCTTAAATAATGCAGCATAGTCCTTAAATAATGCAACAAAGTCCTTAAATAATGCAGCAGAGTCCTTAAATACTGAAGCAGAGTCCTTAAATATTGCAGCAAAGTCCTTAAATAATGCAGCAGAGTCCTCAAATGCTTAAGCAGAGTCCTTAAATACTGAAGCAGAGTCCTTAAATATTGCAGCAAAGTCCTTAAATAATGCAGCAGAGTCCTTAAATAATGCAGCAAAGTCCTTCAATAATGCAGCAGAGTCCTTAGATAATGCAACAAAGTCCTTAAATAATGCAGCAGATTCCTTAAATAATGCAGCAGAGTCCTCAAATGCTTCAGCAGAGTCCTTAAATAATGCAGCAAAGTCCTTAAATAATGCAGCAGAGTCCTTAAATAATGCAACAAAGTCCTTAAATAATGCAGCAGATTCCTTAAATACTGAAGCAGAGTCCTTAAATATTGCAGCAAAGTCCTTAAATAATGCAGCAGAGTCCTTAAATAATGCAGCAAAGTCCTTAAATACTGAAGCAGAGTCCTTAAATATTGCAGCAAAGTCCTTCAATAATGCAGCAGAGTCCTTAGATAATGCAACAAAGTCCTTAAATAATGCAGCAGATTCCTTAAATAATGCAGCAAAGTCCTTAAATAATGCAGCAGAGTCCTTAAATAATGCAGCAGAGTCCTTAAATACCGCAGCAGAGTCCTTAAATACTGAAGCAGAGTCCTTTAATATAGCAGCAAATTCCTTAAATATTTGCAGCAGAGTCCATAAAAAAATCCAACAAAGTCATTAAATAATGCAGCAAGTCCTTAAATAATGCAGCAGAGTCCTCAAATGCTTCAGCAAAGTCATTAAATAATGCAGCATAGTCCTTAAATAATGCAGCAAAGTCCTTAAATAATGCAGCACAGTTCTTAAGTAATGCAACAACGTCGTTAAATAATGCAGCAGAGTCCTTAAATAATGCAGCAAAGTCCTTAACTAATGCAGCAGAGTCCTTAAATAATGCAAGAAAGTCCTTAAATAATGCAGCAGAGTCCTTAAATACTGAAGCAGAGTCCTTAAATATTGCAGCAAAGTCCTTAAATAATGCAGCAGAGTCCTCAAATGCTTAAGCAGAGTCCTTAAATACTGAAGCAGAGTCCTTAAATATTGCAGCAAAGTCCTTAAATAATGCAGCAGAGTCCTTAAATAATGCAGCAAAGTCCTTCAATAATGCAGCAGAGTCCTTAGATAATGCAACAAAGTCCTTAAATAATGCAGCAGATTCCTTAAATAATGCAGCAAAGTCCTTAAATAATGCAGCAGAGTCCTAAAATAATGCAGCAGGGTCCTTAAATACCGCAGCAGAGTCCTTAAATACTGAAGCAGAGTCCTTTAATATAGCAGCAAATTCCTTAAATAATGCAGCAGAGTCCTTAAGAAATCCAACAAAGTCATTAAATAATGCAGCAAGTCCTTAAATAATGCAGCAGAGTCCTCTAATAATGCAGCAGAGTCCTCAAATGCTTCAGCAAATTCATTAAATAATGCAGCATATTCCTTAAATAATGCAGCAAAGTCCTTAAATAATGCAGAACAGTTCTTAAATAATGCAACAACGTCGTTAAATAATGCAGCAGAGTCCTTAAATAATGCAGCAAAGTCCTTAACTAATGCAGCAGAGTCCTTAAATAATGCAACAAAGTCCTTAAATAATGCAACAGAGTCCTTAAATACCGCAGCAAAGGGCTTAAATAAAGCAGCAGAGTCCTCAAATGCTTCAGCAGAGTCCTTAAATAATGCAGCATTGTCCTTAAATAATGCAGCAAAGTCCTTAAATAATGCAGCAGCGTCCTTAAATAATGCAACAAAGTCCTTAAATAATGCAGCAGAGTCCTTAAATACTGAAGCAGAGTCCTTAAATATTGCTGCAAAGTCCTTAAATAATGCAGCAGAGTCATTAAATAATGCAACAAAGTCCTTAAATAATGCAGCAGAGTCCTTAAATAATGCAACAAAGTCCTTAAATAATGCAGCAGAGTACTTAAATAATGCAACAAAGTCCTTAAATAATGCAGCAAAGTCCTTAAATAATGCAGCAGAGTCCTTAAATAATGCAACAAAGTCCTTAAATAATGCAGCAGAGTCCTTAAATAATGCAACAGAGTCCTTAAATACCGCAGCAAAGTGCTTAAATAATGCAGCAGAGTCCTCAAATGCTTCAGCAGAGTCCTTAAATAATGCAGCAGAGTCCTTAAATAATGCAGCAAAGTCCTTAAATAATGCAGCAGAGTCCTTAAATAATGCAGCAAAGTCCTTAACTAATGCAGCAGAGTCCTTAAATAATGCAACAAAGTCCTTAAATAATGCAACAGAGTCCTTAAATACCGCAGCAAAGGGCTTAAATAATGCAGCAGATTCCTCAAATGCTTCAGCAGAGTCCTTAAATAATGCAGCATTGTCCTTAAATAATGCAGCAAAGTCCTTAAATAATGCAGCATCGTCCTTAAATAATGCAACAAAGTCCTTAAATAATGCAGCAGAGTCCTTAAATACTGAAGCAGAGTCCTTAAATATTGCTGCAAAGTCCTTAAATAATGCAGCAGAGTCATTAAATAATGCAACAAAGTCCTTAAATAATGCAGCAGAGTCCTTAAATAATGCAACAAAGTCCTTAAATAATGCAGCAGAGTACTTAAATAATGCAACAAAGTCCTTAAATAATGCAGCAAAGTCCTTAAATAATGCAGCAGAGTCCTTAAATACTGAAGCAGAGTCCTTAAATATTGCAGCAAAGTCCTTAAATAATGCAGCAGAGTCCTTAAATAATGCAACAAAGTCCTTAAATAATGCAGCAGAGTCCTTAAGTAATGCAACAGAGTCCTTAAATACCGCAGCAAAGTGCTTAAATAATGCAGCAGAGTCCTCAAATGCTTCAGCAGAGTCCTTAAATAATGCAGCAGAGTCCTTAAATAATGCAGCAAAGTCCTTAAATAATGCAGCAGAGTCCTTAAATAATGCAACATAGTCCTTAAATAATGCAGCAGAGTCCTTAAATACTGAAGCAGAGTCCTTAAATATTGCAGCAAAGTCCTTAAATAATGCAGCAGAGTCCTTAAATAATGCAGCAAAGTCCTGATCTAATGCAGCAGAGTCCTTAAATAATGCAACAAAGTCCTTAAATAATGCAGCAGAGTCCTTAAATACTGAAGCAGAGTCCTTAAATATTGCAGCAAAGTCCTTCAATAATGCAGCAGAGTCCTTAGATAATGCAACAAAGTCCTTAAATAATGCAGCAGATTCCTTAAATAATGCAGCAAAGTCCTTAAATAATGCAGCAGAGTCCTTAAATAATGCAGCAGAGTCCTTAAATACCGCAGCAGAGTCCTTAAATACTGAAGCAGAGTCCTTTAATATAGCAGCAAATTCCTTAAATAATGCAGCAGAGTCCATAAAAAAATCCAACAAAGTCATTAAATAATGCAGCAAGTCCTTAAATAATGCAGCAGAGTCCTCTAATAATGCAGCAGAGTCCTCAAATGCTTCAGCAAAGTCATTAAATAATGCAGCATAGTCCTTAAATAATGCAGCAAAGTCCTTAAATAATGCAGCACAGTTCTTAAGTAATGCAACAACGTCGTTAAATAATGCAGCAGAGTCCTTAAATAATGCAGCAAAGTCCTTAACTAATGCAGCAGAGTCCTTAAATAATGCAAGAAAGTCCTTAAATAATGCAGCAGAGTCCTTAAATAATGCAGTAAAGTCCTTAAATAATGCAGCAGAGTCCTTAAATAATGCAACAACGTCCTTAAATAATGCAGCAGAGTCCTTAAATACTGAAGCAGAGTCCTTAAATATTGCAGCAAAGTCCTTAAATAATGCATTAGAGTCCTTAAATAATGCAACAAAGTCCTTAAATAATGCAGCAGAGTCCTTAAATAATGCAGCAAAGTCCTTAAATAATGCAGCAGAGTCCTTAAATAATGCAGCAGAGTCCTTAAATACTGCAGCAGAGTCCTTAAATACTGAAGCAGAGTCCTTTAATATAGCAGCAAATTCCTTAAATAATGCAGCAGAGTCCTTAAAAAATCCAACAAAGTCATTAAATAATGCAGCAGAGTCCTCTAATAATGCAGCAGAGTCCTCAAATGCTTCAGCAAAGTCATTAAATAATGCAGCATAGTCCTTAAATAATGCAAAGTCCTTAAATAAAGCAGCACAGTTCTTAAATAATGCAACAACGTCGGTAAATAATGCAGCAGAGTCCTTAAATAATGCAGCAAAGTCCTTAACTAATGCAGCAGAGTCCTTAAATAATGCAACAAAGTCCTTAAATAATGCAACAGAGTCCTTAAATACCGCAGCAAAGTGCTTAAATAATGCAGCAGAGTCCTCAAATGCTTCAGCAGAGTCCTTAAAAAATGCAGCAGAGTCCTTAAATAATGCAGCAAAGTCCTTAAATAATGCAGCAGAGTCCTTAAATAATGCAACAAAGTCCTTAAATAATGCAGCAGAGTCCTTAAATACTGAAGCAGAGTCCTTAAATATTGCAGCAAAGTCCTTAAATAATGCAGCAGAGTCCTCAAATGCTTAAGCAGAGTCCTTAAATACTGAAGCAGAGTCCTTAAATATTGCAGCAAAGTCCTTAAATAATGCAGCAGAGTCCTTAAATAATGCAACAAAGTCCTTAAATAATGCAGCAGAGTCCTTAAATACTGAAGCAGAGTCCTTAAATATTGCAGCAAAGTCCTTAAATAATGCAGCAGAGTCCTTAAATAATGCAGCAAAGTCCTTAAATACTGAAGCAGAGTCCTTAAATATTGCAGCAAAGTCCTTCAATAATGCAGCAGAGTCCTTAGATAATGCAACAAAGTCCTTAAATAATGCAGCAGATTCCTTAAATAATGCAGCAAAGTCCTTAAATAATGCAGCAGAGTCCTTAAATAATGCAGCAGAGTCCTTAAATACCGCAGCAGAGTCCTTAAATACTGAAGCAGAGTCCTTTAATATAGCAGCAAATTCCTTAAATATTTGCAGCAGAGTCCATAAAAAAATCCAACAAAGTCATTAAATAATGCAGCAAGTCCTTAAATAATGCAGCAGAGTCCTCAAATGCTTCAGCAAAGTCATTAAATAATGCAGCATAGTCCTTAAATAATGCAGCAAAGTCCTTAAATAATGCAGCACAGTTCTTAAGTAATGCAACAACGTCGTTAAATAATGCAGCAGAGTCCTTAAATAATGCAGCAAAGTCCTTAACTAATGCAGCAGAGTCCTTAAATAATGCAAGAAAGTCCTTAAATAATGCAGCAGAGTCCTTAAATACTGAAGCAGAGTCCTTAAATATTGCAGCAAAGTCCTTAAATAATGCAGCAGAGTCCTCAAATGCTTAAGCAGAGTCCTTAAATACTGAAGCAGAGTCCTTAAATATTGCAGCAAAGTCCTTAAATAATGCAGCAGAGTCCTTAAATAATGCAGCAAAGTCCTTCAATAATGCAGCAGAGTCCTTAGATAATGCAACAAAGTCCTTAAATAATGCAGCAGATTCCTTAAATAATGCAGCAAAGTCCTTAAATAATGCAGCAGAGTCCTAAAATAATGCAGCAGGGTCCTTAAATACCGCAGCAGAGTCCTTAAATACTGAAGCAGAGTCCTTTAATATAGCAGCAAATTCCTTAAATAATGCAGCAGAGTCCTTAAGAAATCCAACAAAGTCATTAAATAATGCAGCAAGTCCATAAATAATGCAGCAGAGTCCTCTAATAATGCAGCAGAGTCCTCAAATGCTTCAGCAAATTCATTAAATAATGCAGCATATTCCTTAAATAATGCAGCAAAGTCCTTAAATAATGCAGAACAGTTCTTAAATAATGCAACAACGTCGTTAAATAATGCAGCAGAGTCCTTAAATAATGCAGCAAAGTCCTTAACTAATGCAGCAGAGTCCTTAAATAATGCAACAAAGTCCTTAAATAATGCAACAGAGTCCTTAAATACCGCAGCAAAGGGCTTAAATAAAGCAGCAGAGTCCTCAAATGCTTCAGCAGAGTCCTTAAATAATGCAGCATTGTCCTTAAATAATGCAGCAAAGTCCTTAAATAATGCAGCAGCGTCCTTAAATAATGCAACAAAGTCCTTAAATAATGCAGCAGAGTCCTTAAATACTGAAGCAGAGTCCTTAAATATTGCTGCAAAGTCCTTAAATAATGCATCAGAGTCATTAAATAATGCAACAAAGTCCTTAAATAATGCAGCAGAGTCCTTAAATAATGCAACAAAGTCCTTAAATAATGCAGCAGAGTACTTAAATAATGCAACAAAGTCCTTAAATAATGCAGCAAAGTCCTTAAATAATGCAGCAGAGTCCTTAAATAATGCAACAAAGTCCTTAAATAATGCAGCAGAGTCCTTAAATAATGCAACAGAGTCCTTAAATACCGCAGCAAAGTGCTTAAATAATGCAGCAGAGTCCTCAAATGCTTCAGCAGAGTCCTTAAATAATGCAGCAGAGTCCTTAAATAATGCAGCAAAGTCCTTAAATAATGCAGCAGAGTCCTTAAATAATGCAGCAAAGTCCTTAACTAATGCAGCAGAGTCCTTAAATAATGCAACAAAGTCCTTAAATAATGCAACAGAGTCCTTAAATACCGCAGCAAAGGGCTTAAATAATGCAGCAGATTCCTCAAATGCTTCAGCAGAGTCCTTAAATAATGCAGCATTGTCCTTAAATAATGCAGCAAAGTCCTTAAATAATGCAGCAGCGTCCTTAAATAATGCAACAAAGTCCTTAAATAATGCAGCAGAGTCCTTAAATACTGAAGCAGAGTCCTTAAATATTGCTGCAAAGTCCTTAAATAATGCAGCAGAGTCATTAAATAATGCAACAAAGTCCTTAAATAATGCAGCAGAGTCCTTAAATAATGCAACAAAGTCCTTAAATAATGCAGCAGAGTACTTAAATAATGCAACAAAGTCCTTAAATAATGCAGCAAAGTCCTTAAATAATGCAGCAGAGTCCTTAAATACTGAAGCAGAGTCCTTAAATATTGCAGCAAAGTCCTTAAATAATGCAGCAGAGTCCTTAAATAATGCAACAAAGTCCTTAAATAATGCAGCAGAGTCCTTAAATAATGCAACAGAGTCCTTAAATACCGCAGCAAAGTGCTTAAATAATGCAGCAGAGTCCTCAAATGCTTCAGCAGAGTCCTTAAATAATGCAGCAGAGTCCTTAAATAATGCAGCAAAGTCCTTAAATAATGCAGCAGAGTCCTTAAATAATGCAACAACGTCCTTAAATAATGCAGCAGAGTCCTTAAATAATGCAGCAAAGTCCTTAAATAATGCAGCAGAGTCCTTAAATAATGCATCAGAGTCCTTAAATACTGCAGCAGAGTCCTTAAATACTGAAGCAGAGTCCTTTAATATAGCAGCAAATTCCTTAAATAATGCAGCAGAGTCCTTAAAAAATCCAACAAAGTCATTAAATAATGCAGCAGAGTCCTCTAATAATGCAGCAGAGTCCTCAAATGCTTCAGCAAAGTCATTAAATAATGCAGCATAGTCCTTAAATAATGCAAAGTCCTTAAATAAAGCAGCACAGTTCTTAAATAATGCAACAACGTCGGTAAATAATGCAGCAGAGTCCTTAAATAATGCAGCAAAGTCCTTAACTAATGCAGCAGAGTCCTTAAATAATGCAACAAAGTCCTTAAATAATGCAACAGAGTCCTTAAATACCGCAGCAAAGTGCTTAAATAATGCAGCAGAGTCCTCAAATGCTTCAGCAGAGTCCTTAAAAAATGCAGCAGAGTCCTTAAATAATGCAGCAAAGTCCTTAAATAATGCAGCAGAGTCCTTAAATAATGCAACAAAGTCCTTAAATAATGCAGCAGAGTCCTTAAATACTGAAGCAGAGTCCTTAAATATTGCAGCAAAGTCCTTAAATAATGCAGCAGAGTCCTCAAATGCTTAAGCAGAGTCCTTAAATACTGAAGCAGAGTCCTTAAATATTGCAGCAAAGTCCTTAAATAATGCAGCAGAGTCCTTAAATAATGCAGCAAAGTCCTTCAATAATGCAGCAGAGTCCTTAGATAATGCAACAAAGTCCTTAAATAATGCAGCAGATTCCTTAAATAATGCAGCAAAGTCCTTAAATAATGCAGCAGAGTCCTAAAATAATGCAGCAGGGTCCTTAAATACCGCAGCAGAGTCCTTAAATACTGAAGCAGAGTCCTTTAATATAGCAGCAAATTCCTTAAATAATGCAGCAGAGTCCTTAAGAAATCCAACAAAGTCATTAAATAATGCAGCAAGTCCTTAAATAATGCAGCAGAGTCCTCTAATAATGCAGCAGAGTCCTCAAATGCTTCAGCAAAGTCATTAAATAATGCAGCATAGTCCTTAAATAATGCAGCAAAGTCCTTAAATAATGCAGCACAGTTCTTAAATAATGCAACAACGTCGTTAAATAATGCAGCAGAGTCCTTAAATAATGCAGCAAACTCCTTAACTAATGCAGCAGAGTCCTTAAACAATGCAACAAAGTCCTTAAATAATGCAACAGAGTCCTTAAATACCGCCGCAAAGTGCTTAAATAATGCAGCAGAGTCCTCAAATGCTTCAGCAGAGTCCTTAAATAATGCAGCAGTGTCGTTAAATAATGCAGCAAAGTCCTTAAATAATGCAGCAGAGTCCTTAAATAATGCAACAAAGTCCTTAAATAATGCAGCAGAGTCCTTAAATACTGAAGCAGATTCCTTAAATATTGCTGCAAAGTCCTTAAATAATGCAGCAGAGTCATTAAATAATGCAACAATGTCCTTAAATAATGCAGCAGAGTCCTTAAAAAATCCAACAAAGTCATTAAATAATGCAGCAAGTCCTTAAATAATGCAGCAGAGTCCTCTAATAATGCAGCAGAGTCCTCAAATGCTTCAGCAAATTCATTAAATAATGCAGCATATTCCTTAAATAATGCAGCAAAGTCCTTAAATAATGCAGAACAGTTCTTAAATAATGCAACAACGTCGTTAAATAATGCAGCAGAGTCCTTAAATAATGCAGCAAAGTCCTTAACTAATGCAGCAGAGTCCTTAAATAATGCAACAAAGTCCTTAAATAATGCAGCAGAGTCCTTAAATACCGCAGCAGAGTCCTTAAATACTGAAGCAGAGTCCTTTAATATAGCAGCAAATTCCTTAAATAATGCAGCAGAGTCCATAAAAAAATCCAACAAAGTCATTAAATAATGCAGCAAGTCCTTAAATAATGCAGCAGAGTCCTCAAATGCTTCAGCAAAGTCATTAAATAATGCAGCATAGTCCTTAAATAATGCAGCAAAGTCCTTAAATAATGCAGCACAGTTCTTAAGTAATGCAACAACGTCGTTAAATAATGCAGCAGAGTCCTTAAATAATGCAGCAAAGTCCTTAACTAATGCAGCAGAGTCCTTAAATAATGCAAGAAAGTCCTTAAATAATGCAGCAGAGTCCTTAAATACTGAAGCAGAGTCCTTAAATATTGCAGCAAAGTCCTTAAATAATGCAGCAGAGTCCTCAAATGCTTAAGCAGAGTCCTTAAATACTGAAGCAGAGTCCTTAAATATTGCAGCAAAGTCCTTAAATAATGCAGCAGAGTCCTTAAATAATGCAGCAAAGTCCTTCAATAATGCAGCAGAGTCCTTAGATAATGCAACAAAGTCCTTAAATAATGCAGCAGATTCCTTAAATAATGCAGCAAAGTCCTTAAATAATGCAGCAGAGTCCTAAAATAATGCAGCAGGGTCCTTAAATACCGCAGCAGAGTCCTTAAATACTGAAGCAGAGTCCTTTAATATAGCAGCAAATTCCTTAAATAATGCAGCAGAGTCCTTAAGAAATCCAACAAAGTCATTAAATAATGCAGCAAGTCCTTAAATAATGCAGCAGAGTCCTCTAATAATGCAGCAGAGTCCTCAAATGCTTCAGCAAATTCATTAAATAATGCAGCATATTCCTTAAATAATGCAGCAAAGTCCTTAAATAATGCAGAACAGTTCTTAAATAATGCAACAACGTCGTTAAATAATGCAGCAGAGTCCTTAAATAATGCAGCAAAGTCCTTAACTAATGCAGCAGAGTCCTTAAATAATGCAACAAAGTCCTTAAATAATGCAACAGAGTCCTTAAATACCGCAGCAAAGGGCTTAAATAAAACAGCAGAGTCCTCAAATGCTTCAGCAGAGTCCTTAAATAATGCAGCATTGTCCTTAAATAATGCAGCAAAGTCCTTAAATAATGCAGCAGCGTCCTTAAATAATGCAACAAAGTCCTTAAATAATGCAGCAGAGTCCTTAAATACTGAAGCAGAGTCCTTAAATATTGCTGCAAAGTCCTTAAATAATGCAGCAGAGTCATTAAATAATGCAACAAAGTCCTTAAATAATGCAGCAGAGTCCTTAAATAATGCAACAAAGTCCTTAAATAATGCAGCAGAGTACTTAAATAATGCAACAAAGTCCTTAAATAATGCAGCAAAGTCCTTAAATAATGCAGCAGAGTCCTTAAATAATGCAACAAAGTCCTTAAATAATGCAGCAGAGTCCTTAAATAATGCAACAGAGTCCTTAAATACCGCAGCAAAGTGCTTAAATAATGCAGCAGAGTCCTCAAATGCTTCAGCAGAGTCCTTAAATAATGCAGCAGAGTCCTTAAATAATGCAGCAAAGTCCTTAAATAATGCAGCAGAGTCCTTAAATAATGCAGCAAAGTCCTTAACTAATGCAGCAGAGTCCTTAAATAATGCAACAAAGTCCTTAAATAATGCAACAGAGTCCTTAAATACCGCAGCAAAGGGCTTAAATAATGCAGCAGATTCCTCAAATGCTTCAGCAGAGTCCTTAAATAATGCAGCATTGTCCTTAAATAATGCAGCAAAGTCCTTAAATAATGCAGCAGCGTCCTTAAATAATGCAACAAAGTCCTTAAATAATGCAGCAGAGTCCTTAAATACTGAAGCAGAGTCCTTAAATATTGCTGCAAAGTCCTTAAATAATGCAGCAGAGTCATTAAATAATGCAACAAAGTCCTTAAATAATGCAGCAGAGTCCTTAAATAATGCAACAAAGTCCTTAAATAATGCAGCAGAGTACTTAAATAATGCAACAAAGTCCTTAAATAATGCAGCAAAGTCCTTAAATAATGCAGCAGAGTCCTTAAATACTGAAGCAGAGTCCTTAAATATTGCAGCAAAGTCCTTAAATAATGCAGCAGAGTCCTTAAATAATGCAACAAAGTCCTTAAATAATGCAGCAGAGTCCTTAAATAATGCAACAGAGTCCTTAAATACCGCAGCAAAGTGCTTAAATAATGCAGCAGAGTCCTCAAATGCTTCAGCAGAGTCCTTAAATAATGCAGCAGAGTCCTTAAATAATGCAGCAAAGTCCTTAAATAATGCAGCAGAGTCCTTAAATAATGCAACAAAGTCCTTAAATAATGCAGCAGAGTCCTTAAATACTGAAGCAGAGTCCTTAAATATTGCAGCAAAGTCCTTAAATAATGCAGCAGAGTCCTTAAATAATGCAGCAAAGTCCTGATCTAATGCAGCAGAGTCCTTAAATAATGCAACAAAGTCCTTAAATAATGCAGCAGAGTCCTTAAATACTGAAGCAGAGTCCTTAAATATTGCAGCAAAGTCCTTCAATAATGCAGCAGAGTCCTTAGATAATGCAACAAAGTCCTTAAATAATGCAGCAGATTCCTTAAATAATGCAGCAAAGTCCTTAAATAATGCAGCAGAGTCCTTAAATAATGCAGCAGAGTCCTTAAATACCGCAGCAGAGTCCTGAAATACTGAAGCAGAGTCCTTTAATATAGCAGCAAATTCCTTAAATAATGCAGCAGAGTCCATAAAAAAATCCAACAAAGTCATTAAATAATGCAGCAAGTCCTTAAATAATGCAGCAGAGTCCTCTAATAATGCAGCAGAGTCCTCAAATGCTTCAGCAAAGTCATTAAATAATGCAGCATAGTCCTTAAATAATGCAGCAAAGTCCTTAAATAATGCAGCACAGTTCTTAAGTAATGCAACAACGTCGTTAAATAATGCAGCAGAGTCCTTAAATAATGCAGCAAAGTCCTTAACTAATGCAGCAGAGTCCTTAAATAATGCAAGAAAGTCCTTAAATAATGCAGCAGAGTCCTTAAATAATGCAGTAAAGTCCTTAAATAATGCAGCAGAGTCCTTAAATAATGCAACAACGTCCTTAAATAATGCAGCAGAGTCCTTAAATACTGAAGCAGAGTCCTTAAATATTGCAGCAAAGTCCTTAAATAATGCATTAGAGTCCTTAAATAATGCAACAAAGTCCTTAAATAATGCAGCAGAGTCCTTAAATAATGCAGCAAAGTCCTTAAATAATGCAGCAGAGTCCTTAAATAATGCAGCAGAGTCCTTAAATACTGCAGCAGAGTCCTTAAATACTGAAGCAGAGTCCTTTAATATAGCAGCAAATTCCTTAAATAATGCAGCAGAGTCCTTAAAAAATCCAACAAAGTCATTAAATAATGCAGCAGAGTCCTCTAATAATGCAGCAGAGTCCTCAAATGCTTCAGCAAAGTCATTAAATAATGCAGCATAGTCCTTAAATAATGCAAAGTCTTTAAATAAAGCAGCACAGTTCTTAAATAATGCAACAACGTCGGTAAATAATGCAGCAGAGTCCTTAAATAATGCAGCAAAGTCCTTAACTAATGCAGCAGAGTCCTTAAATAATGCAACAAAGTCCTTAAATAATGCAACAGAGTCCTTAAATACCGCAGCAAAGTGCTTAAATAATGCAGCAGAGTCCTCAAATGCTTCAGCAGAGTCCTTAAAAAATGCAGCAGAGTCCTTAAATAATGCAGCAAAGTCCTTAAATAATGCAGCATAGTCCTTAAATAATGCAACAAAGTCCTTAAATAATGCAGCAGAGTCCTTAAATACTGAAGCAGAGTCCTTAAATATTGCAGCAAAGTCCTTAAATAATGCAGCAGAGTCCTCAAATGCTTAAGCAGAGTCCTTAAATACTGAAGCAGAGTCCTTAAATATTGCAGCAAAGTCCTTAAATAATGCAGCAGAGTCCTTAAATAATGCAGCAAAGTCCTTCAATAATGCAGCAGAGTCCTTAGATAATGCAACAAAGTCCTTAAATAATGCAGCAGATTCCTTAAATAATGCAGCAGAGTCCTCAAATGCTTCAGCAGAGTCCTTAAATAATGCAGCAAAGTCCTTAAATAATGCAGCAGAGTCCTTAAATAATGCAACAAAGTCCTTAAATAATGCAGCAGATTCCTTAAATACTGAAGCAGAGTCCTTAAATATTGCAGCAAAGTCCTTAAATAATGCAGCAGAGTCCTTAAATAATGCAGCAAAGTCCTTAAATACTGAAGCAGAGTCCTTAAATATTGCAGCAAAGTCCTTCAATAATGCAGCAGAGTCCTTAGATAATGCAACAAAGTCCTTAAATAATGCAGCAGATTCCTTAAATAATGCAGCAAAGTCCTTAAATAATGCAGCAGAGTCCTTAAATAATGCAGCAGAGTCCTTAAATACCGCAGCAGAG
Source organism: Phyllobates terribilis (assembly GCF_046119375.1). NCBI lineage: Eukaryota > Metazoa > Chordata > Amphibia > Anura > Dendrobatidae > Phyllobates > Phyllobates terribilis. The sequence continues at coordinate 2,365,208 of NW_027362840.1, read as the reverse complement.
TCCTTAAATACTGAAGCAGAGTCCTTTAATATAGCAGCAAATTCCTTAAATATTTGCAGCAGAGTCCATAAAAAAATCCAACAAAGTCATTAAATAATGCAGCAAGTCCTTAAATAATGCAGCAGAGTCCTCAAATGCTTCAGCAAAGTCATTAAATAATGCAGCATAGTCCTTAAATAATGCAGCAAAGTCCTTAAATAATGCAGCACAGTTCTTAAGTAATGCAACAACGTCGTTAAATAATGCAGCAGAGTCCTTAAATAATGCAGCAAAGTCCTTAACTAATGCAGCAGAGTCCTTAAATAATGCAAGAAAGTCCTTAAATAATGCAGCAGAGTCCTTAAATACTGAAGCAGAGTCCTTAAATATTGCAGCAAAGTCCTTAAATAATGCAGCAGAGTCCTCAAATGCTTAAGCAGAGTCCTTAAATACTGAAGCAGAGTCCTTAAATATTGCAGCAAAGTCCTTAAATAATGCAGCAGAGTCCTTAAATAATGCGACAAAGTCCTTCAATAATGCAGCAGAGTCCTTAGATAATGCAACAAAGTCCTTAAATAATGCAGCAGATTCCTTAAATAATGCAGCAAAGTCCTTAAATAATGCAGCAGAGTCCTAAAATAATGCAGCAGGGTCCTTAAATACCGCAGCAGAGTCCTTAAATACTGAAGCAGAGTCCTTTAATATAGCAGCAAATTCCTTAAATAATGCAGCAGAGTCCTTAAGAAATCCAACAAAGTCATTAAATAATGCAGCAAGTCCTTAAATAATGCAGCAGAGTCCTCTAATAATGCAGCAGAGTCCTCAAATGCTTCAGCAAATTCATTAAATAATGCAGCATATTCCTTAAATAATGCAGCAAAGTCCTTAAATAATGCAGAACAGTTCTTAAATAATGCAACAACGTCGTTAAATAATGCAGCAGAGTCCTTAAATAATGCAGCAAAGTCCTTAACTAATGCAGCAGAGTCCTTAAATAATGCAACAAAGTCCTTAAATAATGCAACAGAGTCCTTAAATACCGCAGCAAAGGGCTTAAATAAAGCAGCAGAGTCCTCAAATGCTTCAGCAGAGTCCTTAAATAATGCAGCATTGTCCTTAAATAATGCAGCAAAGTCCTTAAATAATGCAGCAGCGTCCTTAAATAATGCAACAAAGTCCTTAAATAATGCAGCAGAGTCCTTAAATACTGAAGCAGAGTCCTTAAATATTGCTGCAAAGTCCTTAAATAATGCAGCAGAGTCATTAAATAATGCAACAAAGTCCTTAAATAATGCAGCAGAGTCCTTAAATAATGCAACAAAGTCCTTAAATAATGCAGCAGAGTACTTAAATAATGCAACAAAGTCCTTAAATAATGCAGCAAAGTCCTTAAATAATGCAGCAGAGTCCTTAAATAATGCAACAAAGTCCTTAAATAATGCAGCAGAGTCCTTAAATAATGCAACAGAGTCCTTAAATACCGCAGCAAAGTGCTTAAATAATGCAGCAGAGTCCTCAAATGCTTCAGCAGAGTCCTTAAATAATGCAGCAGAGTCCTTAAATAATGCAGCAAAGTCCTTAAATAATGCAGCAGAGTCCTTAAATAATGCAGCAAAGTCCTTAACTAATGCAGCAGAGTCCTTAAATAATGCAACAAAGTCCTTAAATAATGCAACAGAGTCCTTAAATACCGCAGCAAAGGGCTTAAATAATGCAGCAGATTCCTCAAATGCTTCAGCAGAGTCCTTAAATAATGCAGCATTGTCCTTAAATAATGCAGCAAAGTCCTTAAATAATGCAGCAGCGTCCTTAAATAATGCAACAAAGTCCTTAAATAATGCAGCAGAGTCCTTAAATACTGAAGCAGAGTCCTTAAATATTGCTGCAAAGTCCTTAAATAATGCAGCAGAGTCATTAAATAATGCAACAAAGTCCTTAAATAATGCAGCAGAGTCCTTAAATAATGCAACAAAGTCCTTAAATAATGCAGCAGAGTACTTAAATAATGCAACAAAGTCCTTAAATAATGCAGCAAAGTCCTTAAATAATGCAGCAGAGTCCTTAAATACTGAAGCAGAGTCCTTAAATATTGCAGCAAAGTCCTTAAATAATGCAGCAGAGTCCTTAAATAATGCAACAAAGTCCTTAAATAATGCAGCAGAGTCCTTAAATAATGCAACAGAGTCCTTAAATACCGCAGCAAAGTGCTTAAATAATGCAGCAGAGTCCTCAAATGCTTCAGCAGAGTCCTTAAATAATGCAGCAGAGTCCTTAAATAATGCAGCAAAGTCCTTAAATAATGCAGCAGAGTCCTTAAATAATGCAACATAGTCCTTAAATAATGCAGCAGAGTCCTTAAATACTGAAGCAGAGTCCTTAAATATTGCAGCAAAGTCCTTAAATAATGCAGCAGAGTCCTTAAATAATGCAGCAAAGTCCTGATCTAATGCAGCAGAGTCCTTAAATAATGCAACAAAGTCCTTAAATAATGCAGCAGAGTCCTTAAATACTGAAGCAGAGTCCTTAAATATTGCAGCAAAGTCCTTCAATAATGCAGCAGAGTCCTTAGATAATGCAACAAAGTCCTTAAATAATGCAGCAGATTCCTTAAATAATGCAGCAAAGTCCTTAAATAATGCAGCAGAGTCCTTAAATAATGCAGCAGAGTCCTTAAATACCGCAGCAGAGTCCTTAAATACTGAAGCAGAGTCCTTTAATATAGCAGCAAATTCCTTAAATAATGCAGCAGAGTCCATAAAAAAATCCAACAAAGTCATTAAATAATGCAGCAAGTCCTTAAATAATGCAGCAGAGTCCTCTAATAATGCAGCAGAGTCCTCAAATGCTTCAGCAAAGTCATTAAATAATGCAGCATAGTCCTTAAATAATGCAGCAAAGTCCTTAAATAATGCAGCACAGTTCTTAAGTAATGCAACAACGTCGTTAAATAATGCAGCAGAGTCCTTAAATAATGCAGCAAAGTCCTTAACTAATGCAGCAGAGTCCTTAAATAATGCAAGAAAGTCCTTAAATAATGCAGCAGAGTCCTTAAATAATGCAGTAAAGTCCTTAAATAATGCAGCAAAGTCCTTCAATAATGCAGCAGAGTCCTTAGATAATGCAACAAAGTCCTTAAATAATGCAGCAGATTCCTTAAATAATGCAGCAGAGTCCTCAAATGCTTCAGCAGAGTCCTTAAATAATGCAGCAAAGTCCTTAAATAATGCAGCAGAGTCCTTAAATAATGCAACAAAGTCCTTAAATAATGCAGCAGATTCCTTAAATACTGAAGCAGAGTCCTTAAATATTGCAGCAAAGTCCTTAAATAATGCAGCAGAGTCCTTAAATAATGCAGCAAAGTCCTTAAATACTGAAGCAGAGTCCTTAAATATTGCAGCAAAGTCCTTCAATAATGCAGCAGAGTCCTTAGATAATGCAACAAAGTCCTTAAATAATGCAGCAGATTCCTTAAATAATGCAGCAAAGTCCTTAAATAATGCAGCAGAGTCCTTAAATAATGCAGCAGAGTCCTTAAATACCGCAGCAGAGTCCTTAAATACTGAAGCAGAGTCCTTTAATATAGCAGCAAATTCCTTAAATATTTGCAGCAGAGTCCATAAAAAATCCAACAAAGTCATTAAATAATGCAGCAAGTCCTTAAATAATGCAGCAGAGTCCTCAAATGCTTCAGCAAAGTCATTAAATAATGCAGCATAGTCCTTAAATAATGCAGCAAAGTCCTTAAATAATGCAGCACAGTTCTTAAGTAATGCAACAACGTCGTTAAATAATGCAGCAGAGTCCTTAAATAATGCAGCAAAGTCCTTAACTAATGCAGCAGAGTCCTTAAATAATGCAAGAAAGTCCTTAAATAATGCAGCAGAGTCCTTAAATACTGAAGCAGAGTCCTTAAATATTGCAGCAAAGTCCTTAAATAATGCAGCAGAGTCCTCAAATGCTTAAGCAGAGTCCTTAAATACTGAAGCAGAGTCCTTAAATATTGCAGCAAAGTCCTTAAATAATGCAGCAGAGTCCTTAAATAATGCAGCAAAGTCCTTCAATAATGCAGCAGAGTCCTTAGATAATGCAACAAAGTCCTTAAATAATGCAGCAGATTCCTTAAATAATGCAGCAAAGTCCTTAAATAATGCAGCAGAGTCCTAAAATAATGCAGCAGGGTCCTTAAATACCGCAGCAGAGTCCTTAAATACTGAAGCAGAGTCCTTTAATATAGCAGCAAATTCCTTAAATAATGCAGCAGAGTCCTTAAGAAATCCAACAAAGTCATTAAATAATGCAGCAAGTCCTTAAATAATGCAGCAGAGTCCTCTAATAATGCAGCAGAGTCCTCAAATGCTTCAGCAAATTCATTAAATAATGCAGCATATTCCTTAAATAATGCAGCAAAGTCCTTAAATAATGCAGAACAGTTCTTAAATAATGCAACAACGTCGTTAAATAATGCAGCAGAGTCCTTAAATAATGCAGCAAAGTCCTTAACTAATGCAGCAGAGTCCTTAAATAATGCAACAAAGTCCTTAAATAATGCAACAGAGTCCTTAAATACCGCAGCAAAGGGCTTAAATAAAGCAGCAGAGTCCTCAAATGCTTCAGCAGAGTCCTTAAATAATGCAGCATTGTCCTTAAATAATGCAGCAAAGTCCTTAAATAATGCAGCAGCGTCCTTAAATAATGCAACAAAGTCCTTAAATAATGCAGCAGAGTCCTTAAATACTGAAGCAGAGTCCTTAAATATTGCTGCAAAGTCCTTAAATAATGCAGCAGAGTCATTAAATAATGCAACAAAGTCCTTAAATAATGCAGCAGAGTCCTTAAATAATGCAACAAAGTCCTTAAATAATGCAGCAGAGTACTTAAATAATGCAACAAAGTCCTTAAATAATGCAGCAAAGTCCTTAAATAATGCAGCAGAGTCCTTAAATAATGCAACAAAGTCCTTAAATAATGCAGCAGAGTCCTTAAATAATGCAACAGAGTCCTTAAATACCGCAGCAAAGTGCTTAAATAATGCAGCAGAGTCCTCAAATGCTTCAGCAGAGTCCTTAAATAATGCAGCAGAGTCCTTAAATAATGCAGCAAAGTCCTTAAATAATGCAGCAGAGTCCTTAAATAATGCAGCAAAGTCCTTAACTAATGCAGCAGAGTCCTTAAATAATGCAACAAAGTCCTTAAATAATGCAACAGAGTCCTTAAATACCGCAGCAAAGGGCTTAAATAATGCAGCAGATTCCTCAAATGCTTCAGCAGAGTCCTTAAATAATGCAGCATTGTCCTTAAATAATGCAGCAAAGTCCTTAAATAATGCAGCAGCGTCCTTAAATAATGCAACAAAGTCCTTAAATAATGCAGCAGAGTCCTTAAATACTGAAGCAGAGTCCTTAAATATTGCTGCAAAGTCCTTAAATAATGCAGCAGAGTCATTAAATAATGCAACAAAGTCCTTAAATAATGCAGCAGAGTCCTTAAATAATGCAACAAAGTCCTTAAATAATGCAGCAGAGTACTTAAATAATGCAACAAAGTCCTTAAATAATGCAGCAAAGTCCTTAAATAATGCAGCAGAGTCCTTAAATACTGAAGCAGAGTCCTTAAATATTGCAGCAAAGTCCTTAAATAATGCAGCAGAGTCCTTAAATAATGCAACAAAGTCCTTAAATAATGCAGCAGAGTCCTTAAATAATGCAACAGAGTCCTTAAATACCGCAGCAAAGTGCTTAAATAATGCAGCAGAGTCCTCAAATGCTTCAGCAGAGTCCTTAAATAATGCAGCAGAGTCCTTAAATAATGCAGCAAAGTCCTTAAATAATGCAGCAGAGTCCTTAAATAATGCAACATAGTCCTTAAATAATGCAGCAGAGTCCTTAAATACTGAAGCAGAGTCCTTAAATATTGCAGCAAAGTCCTTAAATAATGCAGCAGAGTCCTTAAATAATGCAGCAAAGTCCTGATCTAATGCAGCAGAGTCCTTAAATAATGCAACAAAGTCCTTAAATAATGCAGCAGAGTCCTTAAATACTGAAGCAGAGTCCTTAAATATTGCAGCAAAGTCCTTCAATAATGCAGCAGAGTCCTTAGATAATGCAACAAAGTCCTTAAATAATGCAGCAGATTCCTTAAATAATGCAGCAAAGTCCTTAAATAATGCAGCAGAGTCCTTAAATAATGCAACAGAGTCCTTAAATACCGCAGCAGAGTCCTTAAATACTGAAGCAGAGTCCTTTAATATAGCAGCAAATTCCTTAAATAATGCAGCAGAGTCCATAAAAAAATCCAACAAAGTCATTAAATAATGCAGCAAGTCCTTAAATAATGCAGCAGAGTCCTCTAATAATGCAGCAGAGTCCTCAAATGCTTCAGCAAAGTCATTAAATAATGCAGCATAGTCCTTAAATAATGCAGCAAAGTCCTTAAATAATGCAGCACAGTTCTTAAGTAATGCAACAACGTCGTTAAATAATGCAGCAGAGTCCTTAAATAATGCAGCAAAGTCCTTAACTAATGCAGCAGAGTCCTTAAATAATGCAAGAAAGTCCTTAAATAATGCAGCAGAGTCCTTAAATAATGCAGTAAAGTCCTTAAATAATGCAGCAGAGTCCTTAAATAATGCAACAACGTCCTTAAATAATGCAGCAGAGTCCTTAAATACTGAAGCAGAGTCCTTAAATATTGCAGCAAAGTCCTTAAATAATGCATTAGAGTCCTTAAATAATGCAACAAAGTCCTTAAATAATGCAGCAGAGTCCTTAAATAATGCAGCAAAGTCCTTAAATAATGCAGCAGAGTCCTTAAATAATGCAGCAGAGTCCTTAAATACTGCAGCAGAGTCCTTAAATACTGAAGCAGAGTCCTTTAATATAGCAGCAAATTCCTTAAATAATGCAGCAGAGTCCTTAAAAAATCCAACAAAGTCATTAAATAATGCAGCAGAGTCCTCTAATAATGCAGCAGAGTCCTCAAATGCTTCAGCAAAGTCATTAAATAATGCAGCATAGTCCTTAAATAATGCAAAGTCCTTAAATAAAGCAGCACAGTTCTTAAATAATGCAACAACGTCGTTAAATAATGCAGCAGAGTCCTTAAATAATGCAGCAAAGTCCTTAACTAATGCAGCAGAGTCCTTAAATAATGCAACAAAGTCCTTAAATAATGCAACAGAGTCCTTAAATACCGCAGCAAAGGGCTTAAATAAAACAGCAGAGTCCTCAAATGCTTCAGCAGAGTCCTTAAATAATGCAGCATTGTCCTTAAATAATGCAGCAAAGTCCTTAAATAATGCAGCAGCGTCCTTAAATAATGCAACAAAGTCCTTAAATAATGCAGCAGAGTCCTTAAATACTGAAGCAGAGTCCTTAAATATTGCTACAAAGTCCTTAAATAATGCAGCAGAGTCATTAAATAATGCAACAAAGTCCTTAAATAATGCAGCAGAGTCCTTAAATAATGCAACAAAGTCCTTAAATAATGCAGCAGAGTACTTAAATAATGCAACAAAGTCCTTAAATAATGCAGCAAAGTCCTTAAATAATGCAGCAGAGTCCTTAAATAATGCAACAAAGTCCTTAAATAATGCAGCAGAGTCCTTAAATAATGCAACAGAGTCCTTAAATACCGCAGCAAAGTGCTTAAATAATGCAGCAGAGTCCTCAAATGCTTCAGCAGAGTCCTTAAATAATGCAGCAGAGTCCTTAAATAATGCAGCAAAGTCCTTAAATAATGCAGCAGAGTCCTTAAATAATGCAGCAAAGTCCTTAACTAATGCAGCAGAGTCCTTAAATAATGCAACAAAGTCCTTAAATAATGCAACAGAGTCCTTAAATACCGCAGCAAAGGGCTTAAATAATGCAGCAGATTCCTCAAATGCTTCAGCAGAGTCCTTAAATAATGCAGCATTGTCCTTAAATAATGCAGCAAAGTCCTTAAATAATGCAGCAGCGTCCTTAAATAATGCAACAAAGTCCTTAAATAATGCAGCAGAGTCCTTAAATACTGAAGCAGAGTCCTTAAATATTGCTGCAAAGTCCTTAAATAATGCAGCAGAGTCATTAAATAATGCAACAAAGTCCTTAAATAATGCAGCAGAGTCCTTAAATAATGCAACAAAGTCCTTAAATAATGCAGCAGAGTACTTAAATAATGCAACAAAGTCCTTAAATAATGCAGCAAAGTCCTTAAATAATGCAGCAGAGTCCTTAAATACTGAAGCAGAGTCCTTAAATATTGCAGCAAAGTCCTTAAATAATGCAGCAGAGTCCTTAAATAATGCAACAAAGTCCTTAAATAATGCAGCAGAGTCCTTAAATAATGCAACAGAGTCCTTAAATACCGCAGCAAAGTGCTTAAATAATGCAGCAGAGTCCTCAAATGCTTCAGCAGAGTCCTTAAATAATGCAGCAGAGTCCTTAAATAATGCAGCAAAGTCCTTAAATAATGCAGCAGAGTCCTTAAATAATGCAACAAAGTCCTTAAATAATGCAGCAGAGTCCTTAAATACTGAAGCAGAGTCCTTAAATATTGCAGCAAAGTCCTTAAATAATGCAGCAGAGTCCTTAAATAATGCAGCAAAGTCCTGATCTAATGCAGCAGAGTCCTTAAATAATGCAACAAAGTCCTTAAATAATGCAGCAGAGTCCTTAAATACTGAAGCAGAGTCCTTAAATATTGCAGCAAAGTCCTTCAATAATGCAGCAGAGTCCTTAGATAATGCAACAAAGTCCTTAAATAATGCAGCAGATTCCTTAAATAATGCAGCAAAGTCCTTAAATAATGCAGCAGAGTCCTTAAATAATGCAGCAGAGTCCTTAAATACCGCAGCAGAGTCCTGAAATACTGAAGCAGAGTCCTTTAATATAGCAGCAAATTCCTTAAATAATGCAGCAGAGTCCATAAAAAAATCCAACAAAGTCATTAAATAATGCAGCAAGTCCTTAAATAATGCAGCAGAGTCCTCTAATAATGCAGCAGAGTCCTCAAATGCTTCAGCAAAGTCATTAATTAATGCAGCATAGTCCTTAAATAATGCAGCAAAGTCCTTAAATAATGCAGCACAGTTCTTAAGTAATGCAACAACGTCGTTAAATAATGCAGCAGAGTCCTTAAATAATGCAGCAAAGTCCTTAACTAATGCAGCAGAGTCCTTAAATAATGCAAGAAAGTCCTTAAATAATGCAGCAGAGTCCTTAAATAATGCAGTAAAGTCCTTAAATAATGCAGCAGAGTCCTTAAATAATGCAACAACGTCCTTAAATAATGCAGCAGAGTCCTTAAATACTGAAGCAGAGTCCTTAAATATTGCAGCAAAGTCCTTAAATAATGCATTAGAGTCCTTAAATAATGCAACAAAGTCCTTAAATAATGCAGCAGAGTCCTTAAATAATGCAGCAAAGTCCTTAAATAATGCAGCAGAGTCCTTAAATAATGCAGCAGAGTCCTTAAGTACTGCAGCAGAGTCCTTAAATACTGAAGCAGAGTCCTTTAATATAGCAGCAAATTCCTTAAATAATGCAGCAGAGTCCTTAAAAAATCCAACAAAGTCATTAAATAATGCAGCAGAGTCCTCTAATAATGCAGCAGAGTCCTCAAATGCTTCAGCAAAGTCATTAAATAATGCAGCATAGTCCTTAAATAATGCAAAGTCTTTAAATAAAGCAGCACAGTTCTTAAATAATGCAACAACGTCGGTAAATAATGCAGCAGAGTCCTTAAATAATGCAGCAAAGTCCTTAACTAATGCAGCAGAGTCCTTAAATAATGCAACAAAGTCCTTAAATAATGCAACAGAGTCCTTAAATACCGCAGCAAAGTGCTTAAATAATGCAGCAGAGTCCTCAAATGCTTCAGCAGAGTCCTTAAAAAATGCAGCAGAGTCCTTAAATAATGCAGCAAAGTCCTTAAATAATGCAGCATAGTCCTTAAATAATGCAACAAAGTCCTTAAATAATGCAGCAGAGTCCTTAAATACTGAAGCAGAGTCCTTAAATATTGCAGCAAAGTCCTTAAATAATGCAGCAGAGTCCTCAAATGCTTAAGCAGAGTCCTTAAATACTGAAGCAGAGTCCTTAAATATTGCAGCAAAGTCCTTAAATAATGCAGCAGAGTCCTTAAATAATGCAGCAAAGTCCTTCAATAATGCAGCAGAGTCCTTAGATAATGCAACAAAGTCCTTAAATAATGCAGCAGATTCCTTAAATAATGCAGCAGAGTCCTCAAATGCTTCAGCAGAGTCCTTAAATAATGCAGCAAAGTCCTTAAATAATGCAGCAGAGTCCTTAAATAATGCAACAAAGTCCTTAAATAATGCAGCAGATTCCTTAAATACTGAAGCAGAGTCCTTAAATATTGCAGCAAAGTCCTTAAATAATGCAGCAGAGTCCTTAAATAATGCAGCAAAGTCCTTAAATACTGAAGCAGAGTCCTTAAATATTGCAGCAAAGTCCTTCAATAATGCAGCAGAGTCCTTAGATAATGCAACAAAGTCCTTAAATAATGCAGCAGATTCCTTAAATAATGCAGCAAAGTCCTTAAATAATGCAGCAGAGTCCTTAAATAATGCAGCAGAGTCCTTAAATACCGCAGCAGAGTCCTTAAATACTGAAGCAGAGTCCTTTAATATAGCAGCAAATTCCTTAAATATTTGCAGCAGAGTCCATAAAAAAATCCAACAAAGTCATTAAATAATGCAGCAAGTCCTTAAATAATGCAGCAGAGTCCTCAAATGCTTCAGCAAAGTCATTAAATAATGCAGCATAGTCCTTAAATAATGCAGCAAAGTCCTTAAATAATGCAGCACAGTTCTTAAGTAATGCAACAACGTCGTTAAATAATGCAGCAGAGTCCTTAAATAATGCAGCAAAGTCCTTAACTAATGCAGCAGAGTCCTTAAATAATGCAAGAAAGTCCTTAAATAATGCAGCAGAGTCCTTAAATACTGAAGCAGAGTCCTTAAATATTGCAGCAAAGTCCTTAAATAATGCAACAGAGTCCTTAAATACCGCAGCAAAGGGCTTAAATAATGCAGCAGATTCCTCAAATGCTTCAGCAGAGTCCTTAAATAATGCAGCATTGTCCTTAAATAATGCAGCAAAGTCCTTAAATAATGCAGCAGCGTCCTTAAATAATGCAACAAAGTCCTTAAATAATGCAGCAGAGTCCTTAAATACTGAAGCAGAGTCCTTAAATATTGCTGCAAAGTCCTTAAATAATGCAGCAGAGTCATTAAATAATGCAACAAAGTCCTTAAATAATGCAGCAGAGTCCTTAAATAATGCAACAAAGTCCTTAAATAATGCAGCAGAGTACTTAAATAATGCAACAAAGTCCTTAAATAATGCAGCAAAGTCCTTAAATAATGCAGCAGAGTCCTTAAATACTGAAGCAGAGTCCTTAAATATTGCAGCAAAGTCCTTAAATAATGCAGCAGAGTCCTTAAATAATGCAACAAAGTCCTTAAATAATGCAGCAGAGTCCTTAAATAATGCAACAGAGTCCTTAAATACCGCAGCAAAGTGCTTAAATAATGCAGCAGAGTCCTCAAATGCTTCAGCAGAGTCCTTAAATAATGCAGCAGAGTCCTTAAATAATGCAGCAAAGTCCTTAAATAATGCAGCAGAGTCCTTAAATAATGCAACATAGTCCTTAAATAATGCAGCAGAGTCCTTAAATACTGAAGCAGAGTCCTTAAATATTGCAGCAAAGTCCTTAAATAATGCAGCAGAGTCCTTAAATAATGCAGCAAAGTCCTGATCTAATGCAGCAGAGTCCTTAAATAATGCAACAAAGTCCTTAAATAATGCAGCAGAGTCCTTAAATACTGAAGCAGAGTCCTTAAATATTGCAGCAAAGTCCTTCAATAATGCAGCAGAGTCCTTAGATAATGCAACAAAGTCCTTAAATAATGCAGCAGATTCCTTAAATAATGCAGCAAAGTCCTTAAATAATGCAGCAGAGTCCTTAAATAATGCAGCAGAGTCCTTAAATACCGCAGCAGAGTCCTTAAATACTGAAGCAGAGTCCTTTAATATAGCAGCAAATTCCTTAAATAATGCAGCAGAGTCCATAAAAAAATCCAACAAAGTCATTAAATAATGCAGCAAGTCCTTAAATAATGCAGCAGAGTCCTCTAATAATGCAGCAGAGTCCTCAAATGCTTCAGCAAAGTCATTAAATAATGCAGCATAGTCCTTAAATAATGCAGCAAAGTCCTTAAATAATGCAGCACAGTTCTTAAGTAATGCAACAACGTCGTTAAATAATGCAGCAGAGTCCTTAAATAATGCAGCAAAGTCCTTAACTAATGCAGCAGAGTCCTTAAATAATGCAAGAAAGTCCTTAAATAATGCAGCAGAGTCCTTAAATAATGCAGTAAAGTCCTTAAATAATGCAGCAAAGTCCTTCAATAATGCAGCAGAGTCCTTAGATAATGCAACAAAGTCCTTAAATAATGCAGCAGATTCCTTAAATAATGCAGCAGAGTCCTCAAATGCTTCAGCAGAGTCCTTAAATAATGCAGCAAAGTCCTTAAATAATGCAGCAGAGTCCTTAAATAATGCAACAAAGTCCTTAAATAATGCAGCAGATTCCTTAAATACTGAAGCAGAGTCCTTAAATATTGCAGCAAAGTCCTTAAATAATGCAGCAGAGTCCTTAAATAATGCAGCAAAGTCCTTAAATACTGAAGCAGAGTCCTTAAATATTGCAGCAAAGTCCTTCAATAATGCAGCAGAGTCCTTAGATAATGCAACAAAGTCCTTAAATAATGCAGCAGATTCCTTAAATAATGCAGCAAAGTCCTTAAATAATGCAGCAGAGTCCTTAAATAATGCAGCAGAGTCCTTAAATACCGCAGCAGAGTCCTTAAATACTGAAGCAGAGTCCTTTAATATAGCAGCAAATTCCTTAAATATTTGCAGCAGAGTCCATAAAAAATCCAACAAAGTCATTAAATAATGCAGCAAGTCCTTAAATAATGCAGCAGAGTCCTCAAATGCTTCAGCAAAGTCATTAAATAATGCAGCATAGTCCTTAAATAATGCAGCAAAGTCCTTAAATAATGCAGCACAGTTCTTAAGTAATGCAACAACGTCGTTAAATAATGCAGCAGAGTCCTTAAATAATGCAGCAAAGTCCTTAACTAATGCAGCAGAGTCCTTAAATAATGCAAGAAAGTCCTTAAATAATGCAGCAGAGTCCTTAAATACTGAAGCAGAGTCCTTAAATATTGCAGCAAAGTCCTTAAATAATGCAGCAGAGTCCTCAAATGCTTAAGCAGAGTCCTTAAATACTGAAGCAGAGTCCTTAAATATTGCAGCAAAGTCCTTAAATAATGCAGCAGAGTCCTTAAATAATGCAGCAAAGTCCTTCAATAATGCAGCAGAGTCCTTAGATAATGCAACAAAGTCCTTAAATAATGCAGCAGATTCCTTAAATAATGCAGCAAAGTCCTTAAATAATGCAGCAGAGTCCTAAAATAATGCAGCAGGGTCCTTAAATACCGCAGCAGAGTCCTTAAATACTGAAGCAGAGTCCTTTAATATAGCAGCAAATTCCTTAAATAATGCAGCAGAGTCCTTAAGAAATCCAACAAAGTCATTAAATAATGCAGCAAGTCCTTAAATAATGCAGCAGAGTCCTCTAATAATGCAGCAGAGTCCTCAAATGCTTCAGCAAATTCATTAAATAATGCAGCATATTCCTTAAATAATGCAGCAAAGTCCTTAAATAATGCAGAACAGTTCTTAAATAATGCAACAACGTCGTTAAATAATGCAGCAGAGTCCTTAAATAATGCAGCAAAGTCCTTAACTAATGCAGCAGAGTCCTTAAATAATGCAACAAAGTCCTTAAATAATGCAACAGAGTCCTTAAATACCGCAGCAAAGGGCTTAAATAAAGCAGCAGAGTCCTCAAATGCTTCAGCAGAGTCCTTAAATAATGCAGCATTGTCCTTAAATAATGCAGCAAAGTCCTTAAATAATGCAGCAGCGTCCTTAAATAATGCAACAAAGTCCTTAAATAATGCAGCAGAGTCCTTAAATACTGAAGCAGAGTCCTTAAATATTGCTGCAAAGTCCTTAAATAATGCAGCAGAGTCATTAAATAATGCAACAAAGTCCTTAAATAATGCAGCAGAGTCCTTAAATAATGCAACAAAGTCCTTAAATAATGCAGCAGAGTACTTAAATAATGCAACAAAGTCCTTAAATAATGCAGCAAAGTCCTTAAATAATGCAGCAGAGTCCTTAAATAATGCAACAAAGTCCTTAAATAATGCAGCAGAGTCCTTAAATAATGCAACAGAGTCCTTAAATACCGCAGCAAAGTGCTTAAATAATGCAGCAGAGTCCTCAAATGCTTCAGCAGAGTCCTTAAATAATGCAGCAGAGTCCTTAAATAATGCAGCAAAGTCCTTAAATAATGCAGCAGAGTCCTTAAATAATGCAGCAAAGTCCTTAACTAATGCAGCAGAGTCCTTAAATAATGCAACAAAGTCCTTAAATAATGCAACAGAGTCCTTAAATACCGCAGCAAAGGGCTTAAATAATGCAGCAGATTCCTCAAATGCTTCAGCAGAGTCCTTAAATAATGCAGCATTGTCCTTAAATAATGCAGCAAAGTCCTTAAATAATGCAGCAGCGTCCTTAAATAATGCAACAAAGTCCTTAAATAATGCAGCAGAGTCCTTAAATACTGAAGCAGAGTCCTTAAATATTGCTGCAAAGTCCTTAAATAATGCAGCAGAGTCATTAAATAATGCAACAAAGTCCTTAAATAATGCAGCAGAGTCCTTAAATAATGCAACAAAGTCCTTAAATAATGCAGCAGAGTACTTAAATAATGCAACAAAGTCCTTAAATAATGCAGCAAAGTCCTTAAATAATGCAGCAGAGTCCTTAAATACTGAAGCAGAGTCCTTAAATATTGCAGCAAAGTCCTTAAATAATGCAGCAGAGTCCTTAAATAATGCAACAAAGTCCTTAAATAATGCAGCAGAGTCCTTAAATAATGCAACAGAGTCCTTAAATACCGCAGCAAAGTGCTTAAATAATGCAGCAGAGTCCTCAAATGCTTCAGCAGAGTCCTTAAATAATGCAGCAGAGTCCTTAAATAATGCAGCAAAGTCCTTAAATAATGCAGCAGAGTCCTTAAATAATGCAACATAGTCCTTAAATAATGCAGCAGAGTCCTTAAATACTGAAGCAGAGTCCTTAAATATTGCAGCAAAGTCCTTAAATAATGCAGCAGAGTCCTTAAATAATGCAGCAAAGTCCTGATCTAATGCAGCAGAGTCCTTAAATAATGCAACAAAGTCCTTAAATAATGCAGCAGAGTCCTTAAATACTGAAGCAGAGTCCTTAAATATTGCAGCAAAGTCCTTCAATAATGCAGCAGAGTCCTTAGATAATGCAACAAAGTCCTTAAATAATGCAGCAGATTCCTTAAATAATGCAGCAAAGTCCTTAAATAATGCAGCAGAGTCCTTAAATAATGCAACAGAGTCCTTAAATACCGCAGCAGAGTCCTTAAATACTGAAGCAGAGTCCTTTAATATAGCAGCAAATTCCTTAAATAATGCAGCAGAGTCCATAAAAAAATCCAACAAAGTCATTAAATAATGCAGCAAGTCCTTAAATAATGCAGCAGAGTCCTCTAATAATGCAGCAGAGTCCTCAAATGCTTCAGCAAAGTCATTAAATAATGCAGCATAGTCCTTAAATAATGCAGCAAAGTCCTTAAATAATGCAGCACAGTTCTTAAGTAATGCAACAACGTCGTTAAATAATGCAGCAGAGTCCTTAAATAATGCAGCAAAGTCCTTAACTAATGCAGCAGAGTCCTTAAATAATGCAAGAAAGTCCTTAAATAATGCAGCAGAGTCCTTAAATAATGCAGTAAAGTCCTTAAATAATGCAGCAGAGTCCTTAAATAATGCAACAACGTCCTTAAATAATGCAGCAGAGTCCTTAAATACTGAAGCAGAGTCCTTAAATATTGCAGCAAAGTCCTTAAATAATGCATTAGAGTCCTTAAATAATGCAACAAAGTCCTTAAATAATGCAGCAGAGTCCTTAAATAATGCAGCAAAGTCCTTAAATAATGCAGCAGAGTCCTTAAATAATGCAGCAGAGTCCTTAAATACTGCAGCAGAGTCCTTAAATACTGAAGCAGAGTCCTTTAATATAGCAGCAAATTCCTTAAATAATGCAGCAGAGTCCTTAAAAAATCCAACAAAGTCATTAAATAATGCAGCAGAGTCCTCTAATAATGCAGCAGAGTCCTCAAATGCTTCAGCAAAGTCATTAAATAATGCAGCATAGTCCTTAAATAATGCAAAGTCCTTAAATAAAGCAGCACAGTTCTTAAATAATGCAACAACGTCGTTAAATAATGCAGCAGAGTCCTTAAATAATGCAGCAAAGTCCTTAACTAATGCAGCAGAGTCCTTAAATAATGCAACAAAGTCCTTAAATAATGCAACAGAGTCCTTAAATACCGCAGCAAAGGGCTTAAATAAAACAGCAGAGTCCTCAAATGCTTCAGCAGAGTCCTTAAATAATGCAGCATTGTCCTTAAATAATGCAGCAAAGTCCTTAAATAATGCAGCAGCGTCCTTAAATAATGCAACAAAGTCCTTAAATAATGCAGCAGAGTCCTTAAATACTGAAGCAGAGTCCTTAAATATTGCTACAAAGTCCTTAAATAATGCAGCAGAGTCATTAAATAATGCAACAAAGTCCTTAAATAATGCAGCAGAGTCCTTAAATAATGCAACAAAGTCCTTAAATAATGCAGCAGAGTACTTAAATAATGCAACAAAGTCCTTAAATAATGCAGCAAAGTCCTTAAATAATGCAGCAGAGTCCTTAAATAATGCAACAAAGTCCTTAAATAATGCAGCAGAGTCCTTAAATAATGCAACAGAGTCCTTAAATACCGCAGCAAAGTGCTTAAATAATGCAGCAGAGTCCTCAAATGCTTCAGCAGAGTCCTTAAATAATGCAGCAGAGTCCTTAAATAATGCAGCAAAGTCCTTAAATAATGCAGCAGAGTCCTTAAATAATGCAGCAAAGTCCTTAACTAATGCAGCAGAGTCCTTAAATAATGCAACAAAGTCCTTAAATAATGCAACAGAGTCCTTAAATACCGCAGCAAAGGGCTTAAATAATGCAGCAGATTCCTCAAATGCTTCAGCAGAGTCCTTAAATAATGCAGCATTGTCCTTAAATAATGCAGCAAAGTCCTTAAATAATGCAGCAGCGTCCTTAAATAATGCAACAAAGTCCTTAAATAATGCAGCAGAGTCCTTAAATACTGAAGCAGAGTCCTTAAATATTGCTGCAAAGTCCTTAAATAATGCAGCAGAGTCATTAAATAATGCAACAAAGTCCTTAAATAATGCAGCAGAGTCCTTAAATAATGCAACAAAGTCCTTAAATAATGCAGCAGAGTACTTAAATAATGCAACAAAGTCCTTAAATAATGCAGCAAAGTCCTTAAATAATGCAGCAGAGTCCTTAAATACTGAAGCAGAGTCCTTAAATATTGCAGCAAAGTCCTTAAATAATGCAGCAGAGTCCTTAAATAATGCAACAAAGTCCTTAAATAATGCAGCAGAGTCCTTAAATAATGCAACAGAGTCCTTAAATACCGCAGCAAAGTGCTTAAATAATGCAGCAGAGTCCTCAAATGCTTCAGCAGAGTCCTTAAATAATGCAGCAGAGTCCTTAAATAATGCAGCAAAGTCCTTAAATAATGCAGCAGAGTCCTTAAATAATGCAACAAAGTCCTTAAATAATGCAGCAGAGTCCTTAAATACTGAAGCAGAGTCCTTAAATATTGCAGCAAAGTCCTTAAATAATGCAGCAGAGTCCTTAAATAATGCAGCAAAGTCCTGATCTAATGCAGCAGAGTCCTTAAATAATGCAACAAAGTCCTTAAATAATGCAGCAGAGTCCTTAAATACTGAAGCAGAGTCCTTAAATATTGCAGCAAAGTCCTTCAATAATGCAGCAGAGTCCTTAGATAATGCAACAAAGTCCTTAAATAATGCAGCAGATTCCTTAAATAATGCAGCAAAGTCCTTAAATAATGCAGCAGAGTCCTTAAATAATGCAGCAGAGTCCTTAAATACCGCAGCAGAGTCCTGAAATACTGAAGCAGAGTCCTTTAATATAGCAGCAAATTCCTTAAATAATGCAGCAGAGTCCATAAAAAAATCCAACAAAGTCATTAAATAATGCAGCAAGTCCTTAAATAATGCAGCAGAGTCCTCTAATAATGCAGCAGAGTCCTCAAATGCTTCAGCAAAGTCATTAATTAATGCAGCATAGTCCTTAAATAATGCAGCAAAGTCCTTAAATAATGCAGCACAGTTCTTAAGTAATGCAACAACGTCGTTAAATAATGCAGCAGAGTCCTTAAATAATGCAGCAAAGTCCTTAACTAATGCAGCAGAGTCCTTAAATAATGCAAGAAAGTCCTTAAATAATGCAGCAGAGTCCTTAAATAATGCAGTAAAGTCCTTAAATAATGCAGCAGAGTCCTTAAATAATGCAACAACGTCCTTAAATAATGCAGCAGAGTCCTTAAATACTGAAGCAGAGTCCTTAAATATTGCAGCAAAGTCCTTAAATAATGCATTAGAGTCCTTAAATAATGCAACAAAGTCCTTAAATAATGCAGCAGAGTCCTTAAATAATGCAGCAAAGTCCTTAAATAATGCAGCAGAGTCCTTAAATAATGCAGCAGAGTCCTTAAGTACTGCAGCAGAGTCCTTAAATACTGAAGCAGAGTCCTTTAATATAGCAGCAAATTCCTTAAATAATGCAGCAGAGTCCTTAAAAAATCCAACAAAGTCATTAAATAATGCAGCAGAGTCCTCTAATAATGCAGCAGAGTCCTCAAATGCTTCAGCAAAGTCATTAAATAATGCAGCATAGTCCTTAAATAATGCAAAGTCTTTAAATAAAGCAGCACAGTTCTTAAATAATGCAACAACGTCGGTAAATAATGCAGCAGAGTCCTTAAATAATGCAGCAAAGTCCTTAACTAATGCAGCAGAGTCCTTAAATAATGCAACAAAGTCCTTAAATAATGCAACAGAGTCCTTAAATACCGCAGCAAAGTGCTTAAATAATGCAGCAGAGTCCTCAAATGCTTCAGCAGAGTCCTTAAAAAATGCAGCAGAGTCCTTAAATAATGCAGCAAAGTCCTTAAATAATGCAGCATAGTCCTTAAATAATGCAACAAAGTCCTTAAATAATGCAGCAGAGTCCTTAAATACTGAAGCAGAGTCCTTAAATATTGCAGCAAAGTCCTTAAATAATGCAGCAGAGTCCTCAAATGCTTAAGCAGAGTCCTTAAATACTGAAGCAGAGTCCTTAAATATTGCAGCAAAGTCCTTAAATAATGCAGCAGAGTCCTTAAATAATGCAGCAAAGTCCTTCAATAATGCAGCAGAGTCCTTAGATAATGCAACAAAGTCCTTAAATAATGCAGCAGATTCCTTAAATAATGCAGCAGAGTCCTCAAATGCTTCAGCAGAGTCCTTAAATAATGCAGCAAAGTCCTTAAATAATGCAGCAGAGTCCTTAAATAATGCAACAAAGTCCTTAAATAATGCAGCAGATTCCTTAAATACTGAAGCAGAGTCCTTAAATATTGCAGCAAAGTCCTTAAATAATGCAGCAGAGTCCTTAAATAATGCAGCAAAGTCCTTAAATACTGAAGCAGAGTCCTTAAATATTGCAGCAAAGTCCTTCAATAATGCAGCAGAGTCCTTAGATAATGCAACAAAGTCCTTAAATAATGCAGCAGATTCCTTAAATAATGCAGCAAAGTCCTTAAATAATGCAGCAGAGTCCTTAAATAATGCAGCAGAGTCCTTAAATACCGCAGCAGAGTCCTTAAATACTGAAGCAGAGTCCTTTAATATAGCAGCAAATTCCTTAAATATTTGCAGCAGAGTCCATAAAAAAATCCAACAAAGTCATTAAATAATGCAGCAAGTCCTTAAATAATGCAGCAGAGTCCTCAAATGCTTCAGCAAAGTCATTAAATAATGCAGCATAGTCCTTAAATAATGCAGCAAAGTCCTTAAATAATGCAGCACAGTTCTTAAGTAATGCAACAACGTCGTTAAATAATGCAGCAGAGTCCTTAAATAATGCAGCAAAGTCCTTAACTAATGCAGCAGAGTCCTTAAATAATGCAAGAAAGTCCTTAAATAATGCAGCAGAGTCCTTAAATACTGAAGCAGAGTCCTTAAATATTGCAGCAAAGTCCTTAAATAATGCAGCAGAGTCCTCAAATGCTTAAGCAGAGTCCTTAAATACTGAAGCAGAGTCCTTAAATATTGCAGCAAAGTCCTTAAATAATGCAGCAGAGTCCTTAAATAATGCAGCAAAGTCCTTCAATAATGCAGCAGAGTCCTTAGATAATGCAACAAAGTCCTTAAATAATGCAGCAGATTCCTTAAATAATGCAGCAAAGTCCTTAAATAATGCAGCAGAGTCCTAAAATAATGCAGCAGGGTCCTTAAATACCGCAGCAGAGTCCTTAAATACTGAAGCAGAGTCCTTTAATATAGCAGCAAATTCCTTAAATAATGCAGCAGAGTCCTTAAGAAATCCAACAAAGTCATTAAATAATGCAGCAAGTCCTTAAATAATGCAGCAGAGTCCTCTAATAATGCAGCAGAGTCCTCAAATGCTTCAGCAAATTCATTAAATAATGCAGCATATTCCTTAAATAATGCAGCAAAGTCCTTAAATAATGCAGAACAGTTCTTAAATAATGCAACAACGTCGTTAAATAATGCAGCAGAGTCCTTAAATAATGCAGCAAAGTCC
The DNA here is from genome assembly GCF_046119375.1 of Phyllobates terribilis. Taxonomy (NCBI): domain Eukaryota; kingdom Metazoa; phylum Chordata; class Amphibia; order Anura; family Dendrobatidae; genus Phyllobates; species Phyllobates terribilis. The sequence goes on along the minus strand of NW_027362840.1, from coordinate 2,344,365 downwards.
TTAACTAATGCAGCAGAGTCCTTAAATAATGCAACAAAGTCCTTAAATAATGCAACAGAGTCCTTAAATACCGCAGCAAAGGGCTTAAATAAAGCAGCAGAGTCCTCAAATGCTTCAGCAGAGTCCTTAAATAATGCAGCATTGTCCTTAAATAATGCAGCAAAGTCCTTAAATAATGCAGCAGCGTCCTTAAATAATGCAACAAAGTCCTTAAATAATGCAGCAGAGTCCTTAAATACTGAAGCAGAGTCCTTAAATATTGCTGCAAAGTCCTTAAATAATGCAGCAGAGTCATTAAATAATGCAACAAAGTCCTTAAATAATGCAGCAGAGTCCTTAAATAATGCAACAAAGTCCTTAAATAATGCAGCAGAGTACTTAAATAATGCAACAAAGTCCTTAAATAATGCAGCAAAGTCCTTAAATAATGCAGCAGAGTCCTTAAATAATGCAACAAAGTCCTTAAATAATGCAGCAGAGTCCTTAAATAATGCAACAGAGTCCTTAAATACCGCAGCAAAGTGCTTAAATAATGCAGCAGAGTCCTCAAATGCTTCAGCAGAGTCCTTAAATAATGCAGCAGAGTCCTTAAATAATGCAGCAAAGTCCTTAAATAATGCAGCAGAGTCCTTAAATAATGCAGCAAAGTCCTTAACTAATGCAGCAGAGTCCTTAAATAATGCAACAAAGTCCTTAAATAATGCAACAGAGTCCTTAAATACCGCAGCAAAGGGCTTAAATAATGCAGCAGATTCCTCAAATGCTTCAGCAGAGTCCTTAAATAATGCAGCATTGTCCTTAAATAATGCAGCAAAGTCCTTAAATAATGCAGCAGCGTCCTTAAATAATGCAACAAAGTCCTTAAATAATGCAGCAGAGTCCTTAAATACTGAAGCAGAGTCCTTAAATATTGCTGCAAAGTCCTTAAATAATGCAGCAGAGTCATTAAATAATGCAACAAAGTCCTTAAATAATGCAGCAGAGTCCTTAAATAATGCAACAAAGTCCTTAAATAATGCAGCAGAGTACTTAAATAATGCAACAAAGTCCTTAAATAATGCAGCAAAGTCCTTAAATAATGCAGCAGAGTCCTTAAATACTGAAGCAGAGTCCTTAAATATTGCAGCAAAGTCCTTAAATAATGCAGCAGAGTCCTTAAATAATGCAACAAAGTCCTTAAATAATGCAGCAGAGTCCTTAAATAATGCAACAGAGTCCTTAAATACCGCAGCAAAGTGCTTAAATAATGCAGCAGAGTCCTCAAATGCTTCAGCAGAGTCCTTAAATAATGCAGCAGAGTCCTTAAATAATGCAGCAGAGTCCTTAAATAATGCAACATAGTCCTTAAATAATGCAGCAGAGTCCTTAAATACTGAAGCAGAGTCCTTAAATATTGCAGCAAAGTCCTTAAATAATGCAGCAGAGTCCTTAAATAATGCAGCAAAGTCCTGATCTAATGCAGCAGAGTCCTTAAATAATGCAACAAAGTCCTTAAATAATGCAGCAGAGTCCTTAAATACTGAAGCAGAGTCCTTAAATATTGCAGCAAAGTCCTTCAATAATGCAGCAGAGTCCTTAGATAATGCAACAAAGTCCTTAAATAATGCAGCAGATTCCTTAAATAATGCAGCAAAGTCCTTAAATAATGCAGCAGAGTCCTTAAATAATGCAGCAGAGTCCTTAAATACCGCAGCAGAGTCCTTAAATACTGAAGCAGAGTCCTTTAATATAGCAGCAAATTCCTTAAATAATGCAGCAGAGTCCATAAAAAAATCCAACAAAGTCATTAAATAATGCAGCAAGTCCTTAAATAATGCAGCAGAGTCCTCTAATAATGCAGCAGAGTCCTCAAATGCTTCAGCAAAGTCATTAAATAATGCAGCATAGTCCTTAAATAATGCAGCAAAGTCCTTAAATAATGCAGCACAGTTCTTAAGTAATGCAACAACGTCGTTAAATAATGCAGCAGAGTCCTTAAATAATGCAGCAAAGTCCTTAACTAATGCAGCAGAGTCCTTAAATAATGCAAGAAAGTCCTTAAATAATGCAGCAGAGTCCTTAAATAATGCAGTAAAGTCCTTAAATAATGCAGCAGAGTCCTTAAATAATGCAACAACGTCCTTAAATAATGCAGCAGAGTCCTTAAATACTGAAGCAGAGTCCTTAAATATTGCAGCAAAGTCCTTAAATAATGCATTAGAGTCCTTAAATAATGCAACAAAGTCCTTAAATAATGCAGCAGAGTCCTTAAATAATGCAGCAAAGTCCTTAAATAATGCAGCAGAGTCCTTAAATAATGCAGCAGAGTCCTTAAATACTGCAGCAGAGTCCTTAAATACTGAAGCAGAGTCCTTTAATATAGCAGCAAATTCCTTAAATAATGCAGCAGAGTCCTTAAAAAATCCAACAAAGTCATTAAATAATGCAGCAGAGTCCTCTAATAATGCAGCAGAGTCCTCAAATGCTTCAGCAAAGTCATTAAATAATGCAGCATAGTCCTTAAATAATGCAAAGTCCTTAAATAAAGCAGCACAGTTCTTAAATAATGCAACAACGTCGGTAAATAATGCAGCAGAGTCCTTAAATAATGCAGCAAAGTCCTTAACTAATGCAGCAGAGTCCTTAAATAATGCAACAAAGTCCTTAAATAATGCAACAGAGTCCTTAAATACCGCAGCAAAGTGCTTAAATAATGCAGCAGAGTCCTCAAATGCTTCAGCAGAGTCCTTAAAAAATGCAGCAGAGTCCTTAAATAATGCAGCAAAGTCCTTAAATAATGCAGCAGAGTCCTTAAATAATGCAACAAAGTCCTTAAATAATGCAGCAGAGTCCTTAAATACTGAAGCAGAGTCCTTAAATATTGCAGCAAAGTCCTTAAATAATGCAGCAGAGTCCTCAAATGCTTAAGCAGAGTCCTTAAATACTGAAGCAGAGTCCTTAAATATTGCAGCAAAGTCCTTAAATAATGCAGCAGAGTCCTTAAATAATGCAGCAAAGTCCTTCAATAATGCAGCAGAGTCCTTAGATAATGCAACAAAGTCCTTAAATAATGCAGCAGATTCCTTAAATAATGCAGCAGAGTCCTCAAATGCTTCAGCAGAGTCCTTAAATAATGCAGCAAAGTCCTTAAATAATGCAGCAGAGTCCTTAAATAATGCAACAAAGTCCTTAAATAATGCAGCAGAGTCCTTAAATACTGAAGCAGAGTCCTTAAATATTGCAGCAAAGTCCTTAAATAATGCAGCAGAGTCCTTAAATAATGCAGCAAAGTCCTTAAATACTGAAGCAGAGTCCTTAAATATTGCAGCAAAGTCCTTCAATAATGCAGCAGAGTCCTTAGATAATGCAACAAAGTCCTTAAATAATGCAGCAGATTCCTTAAATAATGCAGCAAAGTCCTTAAATAATGCAGCAGAGTCCTTAAATAATGCAGCAGAGTCCTTAAATACCGCAGCAGAGTCCTTAAATACTGAAGCAGAGTCCTTTAATATAGCAGCAAATTCCTTAAATATTTGCAGCAGAGTCCATAAAAAAATCCAACAAAGTCATTAAATAATGCAGCAAGTCCTTAAATAATGCAGCAGAGTCCTCAAATGCTTCAGCAAAGTCATTAAATAATGCAGCATAGTCCTTAAATAATGCAGCAAAGTCCTTAAATAATGCAGCACAGTTCTTAAGTAATGCAACAACGTCGTTAAATAATGCAGCAGAGTCCTTAAATAATGCAGCAAAGTCCTTAACTAATGCAGCAGAGTCCTTAAATAATGCAAGAAAGTCCTTAAATAATGCAGCAGAGTCCTTAAATACTGAAGCAGAGTCCTTAAATATTGCAGCAAAGTCCTTAAATAATGCAGCAGAGTCCTCAAATGCTTAAGCAGAGTCCTTAAATACTGAAGCAGAGTCCTTAAATATTGCAGCAAAGTCCTTAAATAATGCAGCAGAGTCCTTAAATAATGCAGCAAAGTCCTTCAATAATGCAGCAGAGTCCTTAGATAATGCAACAAAGTCCTTAAATAATGCAGCAGATTCCTTAAATAATGCAGCAAAGTCCTTAAATAATGCAGCAGAGTCCTAAAATAATGCAGCAGGGTCCTTAAATACCGCAGCAGAGTCCTTAAATACTGAAGCAGAGTCCTTTAATATAGCAGCAAATTCCTTAAATAATGCAGCAGAGTCCTTAAGAAATCCAACAAAGTCATTAAATAATGCAGCAAGTCCTTAAATAATGCAGCAGAGTCCTCTAATAATGCAGCAGAGTCCTCAAATGCTTCAGCAAATTCATTAAATAATGCAGCATATTCCTTAAATAATGCAGCAAAGTCCTTAAATAATGCAGAACAGTTCTTAAATAATGCAACAACGTCGTTAAATAATGCAGCAGAGTCCTTAAATAATGCAGCAAAGTCCTTAACTAATGCAGCAGAGTCCTTAAATAATGCAACAAAGTCCTTAAATAATGCAACAGAGTCCTTAAATACCGCAGCAAAGGGCTTAAATAAAGCAGCAGAGTCCTCAAATGCTTCAGCAGAGTCCTTAAATAATGCAGCATTGTCCTTAAATAATGCAGCAAAGTTCTTAAATAATGCAGCAGCGTCCTTAAATAATGCAACAAAGTCCTTAAATAATGCAGCAGAGTCCTTAAATACTGAAGCAGAGTCCTTAAATATTGCTGCAAAGTCCTTAAATAATGCAGCAGAGTCATTAAATAATGCAACAAAGTCCTTAAATAATGCAGCAGAGTCCTTAAATAATGCAACAAAGTCCTTAAATAATGCAGCAGAGTACTTAAATAATGCAACAAAGTCCTTAAATAATGCAGCAAAGTCCTTAAATAATGCAGCAGAGTCCTTAAATAATGCAACAAAGTCCTTAAATAATGCAGCAGAGTCCTTAAATAATGCAACAGAGTCCTTAAATACCGCAGCAAAGTGCTTAAATAATGCAGCAGAGTCCTCAAATGCTTCAGCAGAGTCCTTAAATAATGCAGCAGAGTCCTTAAATAATGCAGCAAAGTCCTTAAATAATGCAGCAGAGTCCTTAAATAATGCAGCAAAGTCCTTAACTAATGCAGCAGAGTCCTTAAATAATGCAACAAAGTCCTTAAATAATGCAACAGAGTCCTTAAATACCGCAGCAAAGGGCTTAAATAATGCAGCAGATTCCTCAAATGCTTCAGCAGAGTCCTTAAATAATGCAGCATTGTCCTTAAATAATGCAGCAAAGTCCTTAAATAATGCAGCAGCGTCCTTAAATAATGCAACAAAGTCCTTAAATAATGCAGCAGAGTCCTTAAATACTGAAGCAGAGTCCTTAAATATTGCTGCAAAGTCCTTAAATAATGCAGCAGAGTCATTAAATAATGCAACAAAGTCCTTAAATAATGCAGCAGAGTCCTTAAATAATGCAACAAAGTCCTTAAATAATGCAGCAGAGTACTTAAATAATGCAACAAAGTCCTTAAATAATGCAGCAAAGTCCTTAAATAATGCAGCAGAGTCCTTAAATACTGAAGCAGAGTCCTTAAATATTGCAGCAAAGTCCTTAAATAATGCAGCAGAGTCCTTAAATAATGCAACAAAGTCCTTAAATAATGCAGCAGAGTCCTTAAATAATGCAACAGAGTCCTTAAATACCGCAGCAAAGTGCTTAAATAATGCAGCAGAGTCCTCAAATGCTTCAGCAGAGTCCTTAAATAATGCAGCAGAGTCCTTAAATAATGCAGCAAAGTCCTTAAATAATGCAGCAGAGTCCTTAAATAATGCAACAACGTCCTTAAATAATGCAGCAGAGTCCTTAAATAATGCAGCAAAGTCCTTAAATAATGCAGCAGAGTCCTTAAATAATGCATCAGAGTCCTTAAATACTGCAGCAGAGTCCTTAAATACTGAAGCAGAGTCCTTTAATATAGCAGCAAATTCCTTAAATAATGCAGCAGAGTCCTTAAAAAATCCAACAAAGTCATTAAATAATGCAGCAGAGTCCTCTAATAATGCAGCAGAGTCCTCAAATGCTTCAGCAAAGTCATTAAATAATGCAGCATAGTCCTTAAATAATGCAAAGTCCTTAAATAAAGCAGCACAGTTCTTAAATAATGCAACAACGTCGGTAAATAATGCAGCAGAGTCCTTAAATAATGCAGCAAAGTCCTTAACTAATGCAGCAGAGTCCTTAAATAATGCAACAAAGTCCTTAAATAATGCAACAGAGTCCTTAAATACCGCAGCAAAGTGCTTAAATAATGCAGCAGAGTCCTCAAATGCTTCAGCAGAGTCCTTAAAAAATGCAGCAGAGTCCTTAAATAATGCAGCAAAGTCCTTAAATAATGCAGCAGAGTCCTTAAATAATGCAACAAAGTCCTTAAATAATGCAGCAGAGTCCTTAAATACTGAAGCAGAGTCCTTAAATATTGCAGCAAAGTCCTTAAATAATGCAGCAGAGTCCTCAAATGCTTAAGCAGAGTCCTTAAATACTGAAGCAGAGTCCTTAAATATTGCAGCAAAGTCCTTAAATAATGCAGCAGAGTCCTTAAATAATGCAGCAAAGTCCTTCAATAATGCAGCAGAGTCCTTAGATAATGCAACAAAGTCCTTAAATAATGCAGCAGATTCCTTAAATAATGCAGCAAAGTCCTTAAATAATGCAGCAGAGTCCTAAAATAATGCAGCAGGGTCCTTAAATACCGCAGCAGAGTCCTTAAATACTGAAGCAGAGTCCTTTAATATAGCAGCAAATTCCTTAAATAATGCAGCAGAGTCCTTAAGAAATCCAACAAAGTCATTAAATAATGCAGCAAGTCCTTAAATAATGCAGCAGAGTCCTCTAATAATGCAGCAGAGTCCTCAAATGCTTCAGCAAAGTCATTAAATAATGCAGCATAGTCCTTAAATAATGCAGCAAAGTCCTTAAATAATGCAGCACAGTTCTTAAATAATGCAACAACGTCGTTAAATAATGCAGCAGAGTCCTTAAATAATGCAGCAAACTCCTTAACTAATGCAGCAGAGTCCTTAAACAATGCAACAAAGTCCTTAAATAATGCAACAGAGTCCTTAAATACCGCCGCAAAGTGCTTAAATAATGCAGCAGAGTCCTCAAATGCTTCAGCAGAGTCCTTAAATAATGCAGCAGTGTCCTTAAATAATGCAGCAAAGTCCTTAAATAATGCAGCAGAGTCCTTAAATAATGCAACAAAGTCCTTAAATAATGCAGCAGAGTCCTTAAATACTGAAGCAGATTCCTTAAATATTGCTGCAAAGTCCTTAAATAATGCAGCAGAGTCATTAAATAATGCAACAATGTCCTTAAATAATGCAGCAGAGTCCTTAAAAAATCCAACAAAGTCATTAAATAATGCAGCAAGTCCTTAAATAATGCAGCAGAGTCCTCTAATAATGCAGCAGAGTCCTCAAATGCTTCAGCAAATTCATTAAATAATGCAGCATATTCCTTAAATAATGCAGCAAAGTCCTTAAATAATGCAGAACAGTTCTTAAATAATGCAACAACGTCGTTAAATAATGCAGCAGAGTCCTTAAATAATGCAGCAAAGTCCTTAACTAATGCAGCAGAGTCCTTAAATAATGCAACAAAGTCCTTAAATAATGCAACAGAGTCCTTAAATACCGCAGCAAAGGGCTTAAATAATGCAGCAGAGTCCTCAAATGCTTCAGCAGAGTCCTTAAATAATGCAGCATTGTCCTTAAATAATGCAGCAAAGTCCTTAAATAATGCAGCAGCGTCCTTAAATAATGCAACAAAGTCCTTAAAAAATGCAGCAGAGTCCTTAAATACTGAAGCAGAGTCCTTAAATATTGCTGCAAAGTCCTTAAATAATGCAGCAGAGTCATTAAATAATGCAACAAAGTCCTTAAATAATGCAGCAGAGTCCTTAAATAATGCAACAAAGTCCTTAAATAATGCAGCAGAGTACTTAAATAATGCAACAAAGTCCTTAAATAATGCAGCAAAGTCCTTAAATAATGCAGCAGAGTCCTTAAATAATGCAACAAAGTCCTTAAATAATGCAGCAGAGTCCTTAAATAATGCAACAGAGTCCTTAAATACCGCAGCAAAGTGCTTAAATAATGCAGCAGAGTCCTCAAATGCTTCAGCAGAGTCCTTAAATAATGCAGCAGAGTCCTTAAATAATGCAGCAAAGTCCTTAAATAATGCAGCAGAGTCCTTAAATAATGCAGCAAAGTCCTTAACTAATGCAGCAGAGTCCTTAAATAATGCAACAAAGTCCTTAAATAATGCAACAGAGTCCTTAAATACCGCAGCAAAGGGCTTAAATAATGCAGCAGATTCCTCAAATGCTTCAGCAGAGTCCTTAAATAATGCAGCATTGTCCTTAAATAATGCAGCAAAGTCCTTAAATAATGCAGCAGCGTCCTTAAATAATGCAACAAAGTCCTTAAATAATGCAGCAGAGTCCTTAAATACTGAAGCAGAGTCCTTAAATATTGCTGCAAAGTCCTTAAATAATGCAGCAGAGTCATTAAATAATGCAACAAAGTCCTTAAATAATGCAGCAGAGTCCTTAAATAATGCAACAAAGTCCTTAAATAATGCAGCAGAGTACTTAAATAATGCAACAAAGTCCTTAAATAATGCAGCAAAGTCCTTAAATAATGCAGCAGAGTCCTTAAATACTGAAGCAGAGTCCTTAAATATTGCAGCAAAGTCCTTAAATAATGCAGCAGAGTCCTTAAATAATGCAACAAAGTCCTTAAATAATGCAGCAGAGTCCTTAAATAATGCAACAGAGTCCTTAAATACCGCAGCAAAGTGCTTAAATAATGCAGCAGAGTCCTCAAATGCTTCAGCAGAGTCCTTAAATAATGCAGCAGAGTCCTTAAATAATGCAGCAAAGTCCTTAAATAATGCAGCAGAGTCCTTAAATAATGCAACAACGTCCTTAAATAATGCAGCAGAGTCCTTAAATAATGCAGCAAAGTCCTTAAATAATGCAGCAGAGTCCTTAAATAATGCATCAGAGTCCTTAAATACTGCAGCAGAGTCCTTAAATACTGAAGCAGAGTCCTTTAATATAGCAGCAAATTCCTTAAATAATGCAGCAGAGTCCTTAAAAAATCCAACAAAGTCATTAAATAATGCAGCAGAGTCCTCTAATAATGCAGCAGAGTCCTCAAATGCTTCAGCAAAGTCATTAAATAATGCAGCATAGTCCTTAAATAATGCAAAGTCCTTAAATAAAGCAGCACAGTTCTTAAATAATGCAACAACGTCGGTAAATAATGCAGCAGAGTCCTTAAATAATGCAGCAAAGTCCTTAACTAATGCAGCAGAGTCCTTAAATAATGCGACAAAGTCCTTAAATAATGCAACAGAGTCCTTAAATACCGCAGCAAAGTGCTTAAATAATGCAGCAGAGTCCTCAAATGCTTCAGCAGAGTCCTTAAAAAATGCAGCAGAGTCCTTAAATAATGCAGCAAAGTCCTTAAATAATGCAGCAGAGTCCTTAAATAATGCAACAAAGTCCTTAAATAATGCAGCAGAGTCCTTAAATACTGAAGCAGAGTCCTTAAATATTGCAGCAAAGTCCTTAAATAATGCAGCAGAGTCCTCAAATGCTTAAGCAGAGTCCTTAAATACTGAAGCAGAGTCCTTAAATATTGCAGCAAAGTCCTTAAATAATGCAGCAGAGTCCTTAAATAATGCAGCAAAGTCCTTCAATAATGCAGCAGAGTCCTTAAGAAATCCAACAAAGTCATTAAATAATGCAGCAAGTCCTTAAATAATGCAGCAGAGTCCTCTAATAATGCAGCAGAGTCCTCAAATGCTTCAGCAAAGTCATTAAATAATGCAGCATAGTCCTTAAATAATGCAGCAAAGTCCTTAAATAATGCAGCACAGTTCTTAAATAATGCAACAACGTCGTTAAATAATGCAGCAGAGTCCTTAAATAATGCAGCAAACTCCTTAACTAATGCAGCAGAGTCCTTAAACAATGCAACAAAGTCCTTAAATAATGCAACAGAGTCCTTAAATACCGCCGCAAAGTGCTTAAATAATGCAGCAGAGTCCTCAAATGCTTCAGCAGAGTCCTTAAATAATGCAGCAGTGTCCTTAAATAATGCAGCAAAGTCCTTAAATAATGCAGCAGAGTCCTTAAATAATGCAACAAAGTCCTTAAATAATGCAGCAGAGTCCTTAAATACTGAAGCAGATTCCTTAAATATTGCTGCAAAGTCCTTAAATAATGCAGCAGAGTCATTAAATAATGCAACAATGTCCTTAAATAATGCAGCAGAGTCCTTAAAAAATCCAACAAAGTCATTAAATAATGCAGCAAGTCCTTAAATAATGCAGCAGAGTCCTCTAATAATGCAGCAGAGTCCTCAAATGCTTCAGCAAATTCATTAAATAATGCAGCATATTCCTTAAATAATGCAGCAAAGTCCTTAAATAATGCAGAACAGTTCTTAAATAATGCAACAACGTCGTTAAATAATGCAGCAGAGTCCTTAAATAATGCAGCAAAGTCCTTAACTAATGCAGCAGAGTCCTTAAATAATGCAACAAAGTCCTTAAATAATGCAACAGAGTCCTTAAATACCGCAGCAAAGGGCTTAAATTATGCAGCAGAGTCCTCAAATGCTTCAGCAGAGTCCTTAAATAATGCAGCATTGTCCTTAAATAATGCAGCAAAGTCCTTAAATAATGCAGCAGCGTCCTTAAATAATGCAACAAAGTCCTTAAAAAATGCAGCAGAGTCCTTAAATACTGAAGCAGAGTCCTTAAATATTGCTGCAAAGTCCTTAAATAATGCAGCAGAGTCATTAAATAATGCAACAAAGTCCTTAAATAATGCAGCAGAGTCCTTAAATAATGCAACAAAGTCCTTAAATAATGCAGCAGAGTACTTAAATAATGCAACAAAGTCCTTAAATAATGCAGCAAAGTCCTTAAATAATGCAGCAGAGTCCTTAAATACTGAAGCAGAGTCCTTAAATATTGCAGCAAAGTCCTTAAATAATGCAGCAGAGTCCTTAAATAATGCAACAAAGTCCTTAAATAATGCAGCAGAGTCCTTAAATAATGCAATAGAGTCCTTAAATACCGCAGCAAAGTGCTTAAATAATGCAGCAGAGTCCTCAAATGCTTCAGCAGAGTCCTTAAATAATGCAGCAGAGTCCTTAAATAATGCAGCAAAGTCCTTAAATAATGCAGCAGAGTCCTTAAATAATGCAACAAAGTCCTTAAATAATGCAGCAGAGTCCTTAAATAATGCAACAGAGTCCTTAAATACCGCAGCAAAGTGCTTAAATAATGCAGCAGAGTCCTCAAATGCTTCAGCAGAGTCCTTAAATAATGCAGCAGAGTCCTTAAATAATGCAGCAAAGTCCTTAAATAATGCAGCAGAGTCCTTAAATAATGCAGCAAAGTCCTTAACTAATGCAGCAGAGTCCTTAAATAATGCAACAAAGTCCTTAAATAATGCAACAGAGTCCTTAAATACCGCAGCAAAGGGCTTAAATAATGCAGCAGAGTCCTCAAATGCTTCAGCAGAGTCCTTAAATAATGCAGCATTGTCCTTAAATAATGCAGCAAAGTCCTTAAATAATGCAGCAGCGTCCTTAAATAATGCAACAAAGTCCTTAAATAATGCAGCAGAGTCCTTAAATACTGAAGCAGAGTCCTTAAATATTGCTGCAAAGTCCTTAAATAATGCAGCAGAGTCATTAAATAATGCAACAAAGTCCTTAAATAATGCAGCAGAGTCCTTAAATAATGCAACAAAGTCCTTAAATAATGCAGCAGAGTACTTAAATAATGCAACAAAGTCCTTAAATAATGCAGCAAAGTCCTTAAATAATGCAGCAGAGTCCTTAAATACTGAAGCAGAGTCCTTAAATATTGCAGCAAAGTCCTTAAATAATGCAGCAGAGTCCTTAAATAATGCAACAAAGTCCTTAAATAATGCAGCAGAGTCCTTAAATAATGCAACAGAGTCCTTAAATACCGCAGCAAAGTGCTTAAATAATGCAGCAGAGTCCTCAAATGCTTCAGCAGAGTCCTTAAATAATGCAGCAGAGTCCTTAAATAATGCAGCAAAGTCCTTAAATAATGCAGCAGAGTCCTTAAATAATGCAACAAAGTCCTTAAATAATGCAGCAGAGTCCTTAAATACTGAAGCAGAGTCCTTAAATATTGCAGCAAAGTCCTTAAATAATGCAGCAGAGTCCTTAAATAATGCAGCAAAGTCCTGATCTAATGCAGCAGAGTCCTTAAATAATGCAACAAAGTCCTTAAATAATGCAGCAGAGTCCTTAAATACTGAAGCAGAGTCCTTAAATAATGCAGCAAAGTCCTTCAATAATGCAGCAGAGTCCTTAGATAATGCAACAAAGTCCTTAAATAATGCAGCAGAGTCCTTAAATAATGCAGCAAAGTCCTTAAATAATGCAGCAGAGTCCTTAAATAATGCAACAAAGTCCTTAAATAATGCAGCAGAGTCCTTAAATACTGAAGCAGAGTCCTTAAATATTGCAGCAAAGTCCTTAAATAATGCAGCAGAGTCCTTAAATAATGCAGCAAAGTCCTTATCTAATGCAGCAGAGTCCTTAAATAATGCAACAAAGTCCTTAAATCATGCAGCAGAGTCCTTAAATACTGAAGCAGAGTCCTTAAATAATGCAGCAAAGTCCTTCAATAATGCAGCAGAGTCCTTAGATAATGCAACAAAGTCCTTAAATAATGCAGCAGATTCCTTAAATAATGCAGCAAAGTCCTTAAATAATGCAGCAGAGTCCTTAAATAATGCAGCAGAGTCCTTAAATACCGCAGCAGAGTCCTTAAATACTGAAGCAGAGTCCTTTAATATAGCAGCAAATTCCTTAAATAATGCAGCAGAGTCCATAAAAAAATCCAACAAAGTCATTAAATAATGCAGCAAGTCCTTAAATAATGCAGCAGAGTCCTCTAATAATGCAGCAGAGTCCTCAAATGCTTCAGCAAAGTCATTAAATAATGCAGCATAGTCCTTAAATAATGCAGCAAAGTCCTTAAATAATGCAGCACAGTTCTTAAGTAATGCAACAACGTCGTTAAATAATGCAGCAGAGTCCTTAAATAATGCAGCAAAGTCCTTAACTAATGCAGCAGAGTCCTTAAATAATGCAAGAAAGTCCTTAAATAATGCAGCAGAGTCCTTAAATAATGCAGTAAAGTCCTTAAATAATGCAGCAGAGTCCTTAAATAATGCAACAACGTCCTTAAATAATGCAGCAGAGTCCTTAAATACTGAAGCAGAGTCCTTAAATATTGCAGCAAAGTCCTTAAGTAATGCATTAGAGTCCTTAAATAATGCAACAAAGTCCTTAAATAATGCAGCAGAGTCCTTAAATAATGCAGCAAAGTCCTTAAATAATGCAGCAGAGTCCTTAAATAATGCAGCAGAGTCCTTAAATACTGCAGCAGAGTCCTTAAATACTGAAGCAGAGTCCTTTAATATAGCAGCAAATTCCTTAAATAATGCAGCAGAGTCCTTAAAAAATGCAACAAAGTCATTAAATAATGCAGCAGAGTCCTCTAATAATGCAGCAGAGTCCTCAAATGCTTCAGCAAAGTCATTAAATAATGCAGCATAGTCCTTAAATAATGCAAAGTCCTTAAATAAAGCAGCACAGTTCTTAAATAATGCAACAACGTCGGTAAATAATGCAGCAGAGTCCTTAAATAATGCAGCAAAGTCCTTAACTAATGCAGCAGAGTCCTTAAATAATGCAACAAAGTCCTTAAATAATGCAACAGAGTCCTTAAATACCGCAGCAAAGTGCTTAAATAATGCAGCAGAGTCCTCAAATGCTTCAGCAGAGTCCTTAAAAAATGCAGCAGAGTCCTTAAATAATTCAGCAAAGTCCTTAAATAATGCAGCAGAGTCCTTAAATAATGCAACAAAGTCCTTAAATAATGCAGCAGAGTCCTTAAACACTGAAGCAGAGTCCTTAAATATTGCAGCAAAGTCCTTAAATAATGCAGCAGAGTCCTCAAATGCTTAAGCAGAGTCCTTAAATACTGAAGCAGAGTCCTTAAATATTGCAGCAAAGTCCTTAAATAATGCAGCAGAGTCCTTAAATAATGCAGCAAAGTCCTTCAATAATGCAGCAGAGTCCTTAGATAATGCAACAAAGTCCTTAAATAATGCAGCAGAGTCCTCTAATAATGCAGCAGAGTCCTCAAATGCTTCAGCAAAGTCATTAAATAATGCAGCATAGTCCTTAAATAATGCAGCAAAGTCCTTAAATAATGCAGCACAGTTCTTAAATAATGCAACAACGTCGTTAAATAATGCAGCAGAGTCCTTAAATAATGCAGCAAACTCCTTAACTAATGCAGCAGAGTCCTTAAACAATGCAACAAAGTCCTTAAATAATGCAACAGAGTCCTTAAATACCGCCGCAAAGTGCTTAAATAATGCAGCAGAGTCCTCAAATGCTTCAGCAGAGTCCTTAAATAATGCAGCAGTGTCGTTAAATAATGCAGCAAAGTCCTTAAATAATGCAGCAGAGTCCTTAAATAATGCAACAAAGTCCTTAAATAATGCAGCAGAGTCCTTAAATACTGAAGCAGATTCCTTAAATATTGCTGCAAAGTCCTTAAATAATGCAGCAGAGTCATTAAATAATGCAACAATGTCCTTAAATAATGCAGCAGAGTCCTTAAAAAATCCAACAAAGTCATTAAATAATGCAGCAAGTCCTTAAATAATGCAGCAGAGTCCTCTAATAATGCAGCAGAGTCCTCAAATGCTTCAGCAAATTCATTAAATAATGCAGCATATTCCTTAAATAATGCAGCAAAGTCCTTAAATAATGCAGAACAGTTCTTAAATAATGCAACAACGTCGTTAAATAATGCAGCAGAGTCCTTAAATAATGCAGCAAAGTCCTTAACTAATGCAGCAGAGTCCTTAAATAATGCAACAAAGTCCTTAAATAATGCAACAGAGTCCTTAAATACCGCAGCAAAGGGCTTAAATAATGCAGCAGAGTCCTCAAATGCTTCAGCAGAGTCCTTAAATAATGCAGCATTGTCCTTAAATAATGCAGCAAAGTCCTTAAATAATGCAGCAGCGTCCTTAAATAATGCAACAAAGTCCTTAAATAATGCAGCAGAGTCCTTAAATACTGAAGCAGAGTCCTTAAATATTGCAGCAAAGTCCTTAAATAATGCAGCAGAGTCCTTAAATAATGCAACAAAGTCCTTAAATAATGCAGCAGAGTCCTTAAATAATGCAACAGAGTCCTTAAATACCGCAGCAAAGTGCTTAAATAATGCAGCAGAGTCCTCAAATGCTTCAGCAGAGTCCTTAAATAATGCAGCAGAGTCCTTAAATAATGCAGCAAAGTCCTTAAATAATGCAGCAGCGTCCTTAAATAATGCAACAAAGTCCTTAAATAATGCAGCAGAGTCCTTAAATACTGAAGCAGAGTCCTTAAATATTGCTGCAAAGTCCTTAAATAATGCAGCAGAGTCATTAAATAATGCAACAAAGTCCTTAAATAATGCAGCAGAGTCCTTAAATAATGCAACAAAGTCCTTAAATAATGCAGCAGAGTACTTAAATAATGCAACAAAGTCCTTAAATAATGCAGCAAAGTCCTTAAATAATGCAGCAGAGTCCTTAAATACTGAAGCAGAGTCCTTAAATATTGCAGCAAAGTCCTTAAATAATGCAGCAGAGTCCTTAAATAATGCAACAAAGTCCTTAAATAATGCAGCAGAGTCCTTAAATAATGCAACAGAGTCCTTAAATACCGCAGCAAAGTGCTTAAATAATGCAGCAGAGTCCTCAAATGCTTCAGCAGAGTCCTTAAATAATGCAGCAGAGTCCTTAAATAATGCAGCAAAGTCCTTAAATAATGCAGCAGAGTCCTTAAATAATGCAACAACGTCCTTAAATAATGCAGCAGAGTCCTTAAATAATGCAGCAAAGTCCTTAAATAATGCAGCAGAGTCCTTAAATAATGCATCAGAGTCCTTAAATACTGCAGCAGAGTCCTTAAATACTGAAGCAGAGTCCTTTAATATAGCAGCAAATTCCTTAAATAATGCAGCAGAGTCCTTAAAAAATCCAACAAAGTCATTAAATAATGCAGCAGAGTCCTCTAATAATGCAGCAGAGTCCTCAAATGCTTCAGCAAAGTCATTAAATAATGCAGCATAGTCCTTAAATAATGCAAAGTCCTTAAATAAAGCAGCACAGTTCTTAAATAATGCAACAACGTCGGTAAATAATGCAGCAGAGTCCTTAAATAATGCAGCAAAGTCCTTAACTAATGCAGCAGAGTCCTTAAATAATGCAACAAAGTCCTTAAATAATGCAACAGAGTCCTTAAATACCGCAGCAAAGTGCTTAAATAATGCAGCAGAGTCCTCAAATGCTTCAGCAGAGTCCTTAAAAAATGCAGCAGAGTCCTTAAATAATGCAGCAAAGTCCTTAAATAATGCAGCAGAGTCCTTAAATAATGCAACAAAGTCCTTAAATAATGCAGCAGAGTCCTTAAATACTGAAGCAGAGTCCTTAAATATTGCAGCAAAGTCCTTAAATAATGCAGCAGAGTCCTCAAATGCTTAAGCAGAGTCCTTAAATACTGAAGCAGAGTCCTTAAATATTGCAGCAAAGTCCTTAAATAATGCAGCAGAGTCCTTAAATAATGCAGCAAAGTCCTTCAATAATGCAGCAGAGTCCTTAGATAATGCAACAAAGTCCTTAAATAATGCAGCAGATTCCTTAAATAATGCAGCAAAGTCCTTAAATAATGCAGCAGAGTCCTAAAATAATGCAGCAGGGTCCTTAAATACCGCAGCAGAGTCCTTAAATACTGAAGCAGAGTCCTTTAATATAGCAGCAAATTCCTTAAATAATGCAGCAGAGTCCTTAAGAAATCCAACAAAGTCATTAAATAATGCAGCAAGTCCTTAAATAATGCAGCAGAGTCCTCTAATAATGCAGCAGAGTCCTCAAATGCTTCAGCAAAGTCATTAAATAATGCAGCATAGTCCTTAAATAATGCAGCAAAGTCCTTAAATAATGCAGCACAGTTCTTAAATAATGCAACAACGTCGTTAAATAATGCAGCAGAGTCCTTAAATAATGCAGCAAACTCCTTAACTAATGCAGCAGAGTCCTTAAACAATGCAACAAAGTCCTTAAATAATGCAACAGAGTCCTTAAATACCGCCGCAAAGTGCTTAAATAATGCAGCAGAGTCCTCAAATGCTTCAGCAGAGTCCTTAAATAATGCAGCAGTGTCCTTAAATAATGCAGCAAAGTCCTTAAATAATGCAGCAGAGTCCTTAAATAATGCAACAAAGTCCTTAAATAATGCAGCAGAGTCCTTAAATACTGAAGCAGATTCCTTAAATATTGCTGCAAAGTCCTTAAATAATGCAGCAGAGTCATTAAATAATGCAACAATGTCCTTAAATAATGCAGCAGAGTCCTTAAAAAATCCAACAAAGTCATTAAATAATGCAGCAAGTCCTTAAATAATGCAGCAGAGTCCTCTAATAATGCAGCAGAGTCCTCAAATGCTTCAGCAAATTCATTAAATAATGCAGCATATTCCTTAAATAATGCAGCAAAGTCCTTAAATAATGCAGAACAGTTCTTAAATAATGCAACAACGTCGTTAAATAATGCAGCAGAGTCCTTAAATAATGCAGCAAAGTCCTTAACTAATGCAGCAGAGTCCTTAAATAATGCAACAAAGTCCTTAAATAATGCAACAGAGTCCTTAAATACCGCAGCAAAGGGCTTAAATTATGCAGCAGAGTCCTCAAATGCTTCAGCAGAGTCCTTAAATAATGCAGCATTGTCCTTAAATAATGCAGCAAAGTCCTTAAATAATGCAGCAGCGTCCTTAAATAATGCAACAAAGTCCTTAAAAAATGCAGCAGAGTCCTTAAATACTGAAGCAGAGTCCTTAAATATTGCTGCAAAGTCCTTAAATAATGCAGCAGAGTCATTAAATAATGCAACAAAGTCCTTAAATAATGCAGCAGAGTCCTTAAATAATGCAACAAAGTCCTTAAATAATGCAGCAGAGTACTTAAATAATGCAACAAAGTCCTTAAATAATGCAGCAAAGTCCTTAAATAATGCAGCAGAGTCCTTAAATACTGAAGCAGAGTCCTTAAATATTGCAGCAAAGTCCTTAAATAATGCAGCAGAGTCCTTAAATAATGCAACAAAGTCCTTAAATAATGCAGCAGAGTCCTTAAATAATGCAATAGAGTCCTTAAATACCGCAGCAAAGTGCTTAAATAATGCAGCAGAGTCCTCAAATGCTTCAGCAGAGTCCTTAAATAATGCAGCAGAGTCCTTAAATAATGCAGCAAAGTCCTTAAATAATGCAGCAGAGTCCTTAAATAATGCAACAAAGTCCTTAAATAATGCAGCAGAGTCCTTAAATAATGCAACAGAGTCCTTAAATACCGCAGCAAAGTGCTTAAATAATGCAGCAGAGTCCTCAAATGCTTCAGCAGAGTCCTTAAATAATGCAGCAGAGTCCTTAAATAATGCAGCAAAGTCCTTAAATAATGCAGCAGAGTCCTTAAATAATGCAGCAAAGTCCTTAACTAATGCAGCAGAGTCCTTAAATAATGCAACAAAGTCCTTAAATAATGCAACAGAGTCCTTAAATACCGCAGCAAAGGGCTTAAATAATGCAGCAGAGTCCTCAAATGCTTCAGCAGAGTCCTTAAATAATGCAGCATTGTCCTTAAATAATGCAGCAAAGTCCTTAAATAATGCAGCAGCGTCCTTAAATAATGCAACAAAGTCCTTAAATAATGCAGCAGAGTCCTTAAATACTGAAGCAGAGTCCTTAAATATTGCTGCAAAGTCCTTAAATAATGCAGCAGAGTCATTAAATAATGCAACAAAGTCCTTAAATAATGCAGCAGAGTCCTTAAATAATGCAACAAAGTCCTTAAATAATGCAGCAGAGTACTTAAATAATGCAACAAAGTCCTTAAATAATGCAGCAAAGTCCTTAAATAATGCAGCAGAGTCCTTAAATACTGAAGCAGAGTCCTTAAATATTGCAGCAAAGTCCTTAAATAATGCAGCAGAGTCCTTAAATAATGCAACAAAGTCCTTAAATAATGCAGCAGAGTCCTTAAATAATGCAACAGAGTCCTTAAATACCGCAGCAAAGTGCTTAAATAATGCAGCAGAGTCCTCAAATGCTTCAGCAGAGTCCTTAAATAATGCAGCAGAGTCCTTAAATAATGCAGCAAAGTCCTTAAATAATGCAGCAGAGTCCTTAAATAATGCAACAAAGTCCTTAAATAATGCAGCAGAGTCCTTAAATACTGAAGCAGAGTCCTTAAATATTGCAGCAAAGTCCTTAAATAATGCAGCAGAGTCCTTAAATAATGCAGCAAAGTCCTGATCTAATGCAGCAGAGTCCTTAAATAATGCAACAAAGTCCTTAAATAATGCAGCAGAGTCCTTAAATACTGAAGCAGAGTCCTTAAATAATGCAGCAAAGTCCTTCAATAATGCAGCAGAGTCCTTAGATAATGCAACAAAGTCCTTAAATAATGCAGCAGAGTCCTTAAATAATGCAGCAAAGTCCTTAAATAATGCAGCAGAGTCCTTAAATAATGCAACAAAGTCCTTAAATAATGCAGCAGAGTCCTTAAATACTGAAGCAGAGTCCTTAAATATTGCAGCAAAGTCCTTAAATAATGCAGCAGAGTCCTTAAATAATGCAGCAAAGTCCTTATCTAATGCAGCAGAGTCCTTAAATAATGCAACAAAGTCCTTAAATCATGCAGCAGAGTCCTTAAATACTGAAGCAGAGTCCTTAAATAATGCAGCAAAGTCCTTCAATAATGCAGCAGAGTCCTTAGATAATGCAACAAAGTCCTTAAATAATGCAGCAGATTCCTTAAATAATGCAGCAAAGTCCTTAAATAATGCAGCAGAGTCCTTAAATAATGCAGCAGAGTCCTTAAATACCGCAGCAGAGTCCTTAAATACTGAAGCAGAGTCCTTTAATATAGCAGCAAATTCCTTAAATAATGCAGCAGAGTCCATAAAAAAATCCAACAAAGTCATTAAATAATGCAGCAAGTCCTTAAATAATGCAGCAGAGTCCTCTAATAATGCAGCAGAGTCCTCAAATGCTTCAGCAAAGTCATTAAATAATGCAGCATAGTCCTTAAATAATGCAGCAAAGTCCTTAAATAATGCAGCACAGTTCTTAAGTAATGCAACAACGTCGTTAAATAATGCAGCAGAGTCCTTAAATAATGCAGCAAAGTCCTTAACTAATGCAGCAGAGTCCTTAAATAATGCAAGAAAGTCCTTAAATAATGCAGCAGAGTCCTTAAATAATGCAGTAAAGTCCTTAAATAATGCAGCAGAGTCCTTAAATAATGCAACAACGTCCTTAAATAATGCAGCAGAGTCCTTAAATACTGAAGCAGAGTCCTTAAATATTGCAGCAAAGTCCTTAAGTAATGCATTAGAGTCCTTAAATAATGCAACAAAGTCCTTAAATAATGCAGCAGAGTCCTTAAATAATGCAGCAAAGTCCTTAAATAATGCAGCAGAGTCCTTAAATAATGCAGCAGAGTCCTTAAATACTGCAGCAGAGTCCTTAAATACTGAAGCAGAGTCCTTTAATATAGCAGCAAATTCCTTAAATAATGCAGCAGAGTCCTTAAAAAATGCAACAAAGTCATTAAATAATGCAGCAGAGTCCTCTAATAATGCAGCAGAGTCCTCAAATGCTTCAGCAAAGTCATTAAATAATGCAGCATAGTCCTTAAATAATGCAAAGTCCTTAAATAAAGCAGCACAGTTCTTAAATAATGCAACAACGTCGGTAAATAATGCAGCAGAGTCCTTAAATAATGCAGCAAAGTCCTTAACTAATGCAGCAGAGTCCTTAAATAATGCAACAAAGTCCTTAAATAATGCAACAGAGTCCTTAAATACCGCAGCAAAGTGCTTAAATAATGCAGCAGAGTCCTCAAATGCTTCAGCAGAGTCCTTAAAAAATGCAGCAGAGTCCTTAAATAATTCAGCAAAGTCCTTAAATAATGCAGCAGAGTCCTTAAATAATGCAACAAAGTCCTTAAATAATGCAGCAGAGTCCTTAAACACTGAAGCAGAGTCCTTAAATATTGCAGCAAAGTCCTTAAATAATGCAGCAGAGTCCTCAAATGCTTAAGCAGAGTCCTTAAATACTGAAGCAGAGTCCTTAAATATTGCAGCAAAGTCCTTAAATAATGCAGCAGAGTCCTTAAATAATGCAGCAAAGTCCTTCAATAATGCAGCAGAGTCCTTAGATAATGCAACAAAGTCCTTAAATAATGCAGCAGAGTCCTCTAATAATGCAGCAGAGTCCTCAAATGCTTCAGCAAAGTCATTAAATAATGCAGCATAGTCCTTAAATAATGCAGCAAAGTCCTTAAATAATGCAGCACAGTTCTTAAATAATGCAACAACGTCGTTAAATAATGCAGCAGAGTCCTTAAATAATGCAGCAAACTCCTTAACTAATGCAGCAGAGTCCTTAAACAATGCAACAAAGTCCTTAAATAATGCAACAGAGTCCTTAAATACCGCCGCAAAGTGCTTAAATAATGCAGCAGAGTCCTCAAATGCTTCAGCAGAGTCCTTAAATAATGCAGCAGTGTCGTTAAATAATGCAGCAAAGTCCTTAAATAATGCAGCAGAGTCCTTAAATAATGCAACAAAGTCCTTAAATAATGCAGCAGAGTCCTTAAATACTGAAGCAGATTCCTTAAATATTGCTGCAAAGTCCTTAAATAATGCAGCAGAGTCATTAAATAATGCAACAATGTCCTTAAATAATGCAGCAGAGTCCTTAAAAAATCCAACAAAGTCATTAAATAATGCAGCAAGTCCTTAAATAATGCAGCAGAGTCCTCTAATAATGCAGCAGAGTCCTCAAATGCTTCAGCAAATTCATTAAATAATGCAGCATATTCCTTAAATAATGCAGCAAAGTCCTTAAATAATGCAGAACAGTTCTTAAATAATGCAACAACGTCGTTAAATAATGCAGCAGAGTCCTTAAATAATGCAGCAAAGTCCTTAACTAATGCAGCAGAGTCCTTAAATAATGCAACAAAGTCCTTAAATAATGCAACAGAGTCCTTAAATACCGCAGCAAAGGGCTTAAATAATGCAGCAGAGTCCTCAAATGCTTCAGCAGAGTCCTTAAATAATGCAGCATTGTCCTTAAATAATGCAGCAAAGTCCTTAAATAATGCAGCAGCGTCCTTAAATAATGCAACAAAGTCCTTAAATAATGCAGCAGAGTCCTTAAATACTGAAGCAGAGTCCTTAAATATTGCTGCAAAGTCCTTAAATAATGCAGCAGAGTCATTAAATAATGCAACAAAGTCCTTAAATAATGCAGCAGAGTCCTTAAATAATGCAACAAAGTCCTTAAATAATGCAGCAGAGTACTTAAATAATGCAACAAAGTCCTTAAATAATGCAGCAAAGTCCTTAAATAATGCAGCAGAGTCCTTAAATACTGAAGCAGAGTCCTTAAATATTGCAGCAAAGTCCTTAAATAATGCAGCAGAGTCCTTAAATAATGCAACAAAGTCCTTAAATAATGCAGCAGAGTCCTTAAATAATGCAATAGAGTCCTTAAATACCGCAGCAAAGTGCTTAAATAATGCAGCAGAGTCCTCAAATGCTTCAGCAGAGTCCTTAAATAATGCAGCAGAGTCCTTAAATAATGCAGCAAAGTCCTTAAATAATGCAGCAGAGTCCTTAAATAATGCAACAAAGTCCTTAAATAATGCAGCAGAGTCCTTAAATAATGCAACAGAGTCCTTAAATACCGCAGCAAAGTGCTTAAATAATGCAGCAGAGTCCTCAAATGCTTCAGCAGAGTCCTTAAATAATGCAGCAGAGTCCTTAAATAATGCAGCAAAGTCCTTAAATAATGCAGCAGAGTCCTTAAATAATGCAGCAAAGTCCTTAACTAATGCAGCAGAGTCCTTAAATAATGCAACAAAGTCCTTAAATAATGCAACAGAGTCCTTAAATACCGCAGCAAAGGGCTTAAATAATGCAGCAGAGTCCTCAAATGCTTCAGCAGAGTCCTTAAATAATGCAGCATTGTCCTTAAATAATGCAGCAAAGTCCTTAAATAATGCAGCAGCGTCCTTAAATAATGCAACAAAGTCCTTAAATAATGCAGCAGAGTCCTTAAATACTGAAGCAGAGTCCTTAAATATTGCTGCAAAGTCCTTAAATAATGCAGCAGAGTCATTAAATAATGCAACAAAGTCCTTAAATAATGCAGCAGAGTCCTTAAATAATGCAACAAAGTCCTTAAATAATGCAGCAGAGTACTTAAATAATGCAACAAAGTCCTTAAATAATGCAGCAAAGTCCTTAAATAATGCAGCAGAGTCCTTAAATACTGAAGCAGAGTCCTTAAATATTGCAGCAAAGTCCTTAAATAATGCAGCAGAGTCCTTAAATAATGCAACAAAGTCCTTAAATAATGCAGCAGAGTCCTTAAATAATGCAACAGAGTCCTTAAATACCGCAGCAAAGTGCTTAAATAATGCAGCAGAGTCCTCAAATGCTTCAGCAGAGTCCTTAAATAATGCAGCAGAGTCCTTAAATAATGCAGCAAAGTCCTTAAATAATGCAGCAGAGTCCTTAAATAATGCAACAAAGTCCTTAAATAATGCAGCAGAGTCCTTAAATACTGAAGCAGAGTCCTTAAATATTGCAGCAAAGTCCTTAAATAATGCAGCAGAGTCCTTAAATAATGCAGCAAAGTCCTTAAATAATGCAGCAGAGTCCTTAAATAATGCAACAAAGTCCTTAAATAATGCAGCAGAGTCCTTAAATACTGAAGCAGAGTCCTTAAATAATGCAGCAAAGTCCTTCAATAATGCAGCAGAGTCCTTAGATAATGCAACAAAGTCCTTAAATAATGCAGCAGATTCCTTAAATAATGCAGCAAAGTCCTTAAATAATGCAGCAGAGTCCTTAAATAATGCAGCAGAGTCCTTAAATACCGCAGCAGAGTCCTTAAATACTGAAGCAGAGTCCTTTAATATAGCAGCAAATTCCTTAAATAATGCAGCAGAGTCCATAAAAAAATCCAACAAAGTCATTAAATAATGCAGCAAGTCCTTAAATAATGCAGCAGAGTCCTCTAATAATGCAGCAGAGTCCTCAAATGCTTCAGCAAAGTCATTAAATAATGCAGCATAGTCCTTAAATAATGCAGCAAAGTCCTTAAATAATGCAGCACAGTTCTTAAGTAATGCAACAACGTCGTTAAATAATGCAGCAGAGTCCTTAAATAATGCAGCAAAGTCCTTAACTAATGCAGCAGAGTCCTTAAATAATGCAAGAAAGTCCTTAAATAATGCAGCAGAGTCCTTAAATAATGCAGTAAAGTCCTTAAATAATGCAGCAGAGTCCTTAAATAATGCAACAAAGTCCTTAAATAATGCAGCAGAGTCCTTAAATAATGCAGCAAAGTCCTTAAATTATGCAGCAGAGTCCTTAAATAATGCAGCAGAGTCCTTAAATACTGCAGCAGAGTCCTTAAATACTGAAGCAGAGTCCTTTAATATAGCAGCAAATTCCTTAAATAATGCAGCAGAGTCCTTAAAAAATCCAACAAAGTCATTAAATAATGCAGCAGAGTCCTCTAATAATGCAGCAGAGTCCTCAAATGCTTCAGCAAAGTCATTAAATAATGCAGCATAGTCCTTAAATAATGCAAAGTCCTTAAATAAAGCAGCACAGTTCTTAAATAATGCAACAACGTCGGTAAATAATGCAGCAGAGTCCTTAAATAATGCAGCAAAGTCCTTAACTAATGCAGCAGAGTCCTTAAATAATGCAACAAAGTCCTTAAATAATGCAACAGAGTCCTTAAATACCGCAGCAAAGTGCTTAAATAATGCAGCAGAGTCCTCAAATGCTTCAGCAGAGTCCTTAAAAAATGCAGCAGAGTCCTTAAATAATGCAGCAAAGTCCTTAAATAATGCAGCAGAGTCCTTAAATAATGCAACAAAGTCCTTAAATAATGCAGCAGAGTCCTTAAATACTGAAGCAGAGTCCTTAAATATTGCAGCAAAGTCCTTAAATAATGCAGCAGAGTCCTCAAATGCTTAAGCAGAGTCCTTAAATACTGAAGCAGAGTCCTTAAATATTGCAGCAAAGTCCTTAAATAATGCAGCAGAGTCCTTAAATAATGCAGCAAAGTCCTTCAATAATGCAGCAGAGTCCTTAGATAATGCAACAAAGTCCTTAAATAATGCAGCAGATTCCTTAAATAATGCAGCAAAGTCCTTAAATAATGCAGCAGAGTCCTAAAATAATGCAGCAGGGTCCTTAAATACCGCAGCAGAGTCCTTAAATACTGAAGCAGAGTCCTTTAATATAGCAGCAAATTCCTTAAATAATGCAGCAGAGTCCTTAAGAAATCCAACAAAGTCATTAAATAATGCAGCAAGTCCTTAAATAATGCAGCAGAGTCTTCTAATAATGCAGCAGAGTCCTCAAATGCTTCAGCAAAGTCATTAAATAATGCAGCATAGTCCTTAAATAATGCAGCAAAGTCCTTAAATAATGCAGCACAGTTCTTAAATAATGCAACAACGTCGTTAAATAATGCAGCAGAGTCCTTAAATAATGCAGCAAACTCCTTAACTAATGCAGCAGAGTCCTTAAACAATGCAACAAAGTCCTTAAATAATGCAACAGAGTCCTTAAATACCGCCGCAAAGTGCTTAAATAATGCAGCAGAGTCCTCAAATGCTTCAGCAGAGTCCTTAAATAATGCAGCAGTGTCCTTAAATAATGCAGCAAAGTCCTTAAATAATGCAGCAGAGTCCTTAAATAATGCAACAAAGTCCTTAAATAATGCAGCAGAGTCCTTAAATACTGAAGCAGATTCCTTAAATATTGCTGCAAAGTCCTTAAATAATGCAGCAGAGTCATTAAATAATGCAACAATGTCCTTAAATAATGCAGCAGAGTCCTTAAAAAATCCAACAAAGTCATTAAATAATGCAGCAAGTCCTTAAATAATGCAGCAGAGTCCTCTAATAATGCAGCAGAGTCCTCAAATGCTTCAGCAAATTCATTAAATAATGCAGCATATTCCTTAAATAATGCAGCAAAGTCCTTAAATAATGCAGAACAGTTCTTAAATAATGCAACAACGTCGTTAAATAATGCAGCAGAGTCCTTAAATAATTCAGCAAAGTCCTTAACTAATGCAGCAGAGTCCTTAAATAATGCAACAAAGTCCTTAAATAATGCAACAGAGTCCTTAAATACCGCAGCAAAGGGCTTAAATAATGCAGCAGAGTCCTCAAATGCTTCAGCAGAGTCCTTAAATAATGCAGCATTGTCCTTAAATAATGCAGCAAAGTCCTTAAATAATGCAGCAGCGTCCTTAAATAATGCAACAAAGTCCTTAAAAAATGCAGCAGAGTCCTTAAATACTGAAGCAGAGTCCTTAAATATTGCTGCAAAGTCCTTAAATAATGCAGCAGAGTCATTAAATAATGCAACAAAGTCCTTAAATAATGCAGCAGAGTCCTTAAATAATGCAACAAAGTCCTTAAATAATGCAGCAGAGTACTTAAATAATGCAACAAAGTCCTTAAATAATGCAGCAAAGTCCTTAAATAATGCAGCAGAGTCCTTAAATACTGAAGCAGAGTCCTTAAATATTGCAGCAAAGTCCTTAAATAATGCAGCAGAGTCCTTAAATAATGCAACAAAGTCCTTAAATAATGCAGCAGAGTCCTTAAATAATGCAATAGAGTCCTTAAATACCGCAGCAAAGTGCTTAAATAATGCAGCAGAGTCCTCAAATGCTTCAGCAGAGTCCTTAAATAATGCAGCAGAGTCCTTAAATAATGCAGCAAAGTCCTTAAATAATGCAGCAGAGTCCTTAAATAATGCAACAAAGTCCTTAAATAATGCAGCAGAGTCCTTAAATAATGCAACAGAGTCCTTAAATACCGCAGCAAAGTGCTTAAATAATGCAGCAGAGTCCTCAAATGCTTCAGCAGAGTCCTTAAATAATGCAGCAGAGTCCTTAAATAATGCAGCAAAGTCCTTAAATAATGCAGCAGAGTCCTTAAATAATGCAGCAAAGTCCTTAACTAATGCAGCAGAGTCCTTAAATAATGCAACAAAGTCCTTAAATAATGCAACAGAGTCCTTAAATACCGCAGCAAAGGGCTTAAATAATGCAGCAGAGTCCTCAAATGCTTCAGCAGAGTCCTTAAATAATGCAGCATTGTCCTTAAATAATGCAGCAAAGTCCTTAAATAATGCAGCAGCGTCCTTAAATAATGCAACAAAGTCCTTAAATAATGCAGCAGAGTCCTTAAATACTGAAGCAGAGTCCTTAAATATTGCTGCAAAGTCCTTAAATAATGCAGCAGAGTCATTAAATAATGCAACAAAGTCCTTAAATAATGCAGCAGAGTCCTTAAATAATGCAACAAAGTCCTTAAATAATGCAGCAGAGTACTTAAATAATGCAACAAAGTCCTTAAATAATGCAGCAAAGTCCTTAAATAATGCAGCAGAGTCCTTAAATACTGAAGCAGAGTCCTTAAATATTGCAGCAAAGTCCTTAAATAATGCAGCAGAGTCCTTAAATAATGCAACAAAGTCCTTAAATAATGCAGCAGAGTCCTTAAATAATGCAACAGAGTCCTTAAATACCGCAGCAAAGTGCTTAAATAATGCAGCAGAGTCCTCAAATGCTTCAGCAGAGTCCTTAAATAATGCAGCAGAGTCCTTAAATAATGCAGCAAAGTCCTTAAATAATGCAGCAGAGTCCTTAAATAATGCAACAAAGTCCTTAAATAATGCAGCAGAGTCCTTAAATACTGAAGCAGAGTCCTTAAATATTGCAGCAAAGTCCTTAAATAATGCAGCAGAGTCCTTAAATAATGCAGCAAAGTCCTGATCTAATGCAGCAGAGTCCTTAAATAATGCAACAAAGTCCTTAAATAATGCAGCAGAGTCCTTAAATACTGAAGCAGAGTCCTTAAATAATGCAGCAAAGTCCTTCAATAATGCAGCAGAGTCCTTAGATAATGCAACAAAGTCCTTAAATAATGCAGCAGAGTCCTTAAATAATGCAGCAAAGTCCTTAAATAATGCAGCAGAGTCCTTAAATAATGCAACAAAGTCCTTAAATAATGCAGCAGAGTCCTTAAATACTGAAGCAGAGTCCTTAAATATTGCAGCAAAGTCCTTAAATAATGCAGCAGAGTCCTTAAATAATGCAGCAAAGTCCTTATCTAATGCAGCAGAGTCCTTAAATAATGCAACAAAGTCCTTAAATCATGCAGCAGAGTCCTTAAATACTGAAGCAGAGTCCTTAAATAATGCAGCAAAGTCCTTCAATAATGCAGCAGAGTCCTTAGATAATGCAACAAAGTCCTTAAATAATGCAGCAGATTCATTAAATAATGCAGCAAAGTCCTTAAATAATGCAGCAGAGTCCTTAAATAATGCAGCAGAGTCCTTAAATACCGCAGCAGAGTCCTTAAATACTGAAGCAGAGTCCTTTAATATAGCAGCAAATTCCTTAAATAATGCAGCAGAGTCCATAAAAAAATCCAACAAAGTCATTAAATAATGCAGCAAGTCCTTAAATAATGCAGCAGAGTCCTCTAATAATGCAGCAGAGTCCTCAAATGCTTCAGCAAAGTCATTAAATAATGCAGCATAGTCCTTAAATAATGCAGCAAAGTCCTTAAATAATGCAGCACAGTTCTTAAGTAATGCAACAACGTCGTTAAATAATGCAGCAGAGTCCTTAAATAATGCAGCAAAGTCCTTAACTAATGCAGCAGAGTCCTTAAATAATGCAAGAAAGTCCTTAAATAATGCAGCAGAGTCCTTAAATAATGCAGTAAAGTCCTTAAATAATGCAGCAGAGTCCTTAAATAATGCAACAACGTCCTTAAATAATGCAGCAGAGTCCTTAAATACTGAAGCAGAGTCCTTAAATATTGCAGCAAAGTCCTTAAATAATGCATTAGAGTCCTTAAATAATGCAACAAAGTCCTTAAATAATGCAGCAGAGTCCTTAAATAATGCAGCAAAGTCCTTAAATAATGCAGCAGAGTCCTTAAATAATGCAGCAGAGTCCTTAAATACTGCAGCAGAGTCCTTAAATACTGAAGCAGAGTCCTTTAATATAGCAGCAAATTCCTTAAATAATGCAGCAGAGTCCTTAAAAAATCCAACAAAGTCATTAAATAATGCAGCAGAGTCCTCTAATAATGCAGCAGAGTCCTCAAATGCTTCAGCAAAGTCATTAAATAATGCAGCATAGTCCTTAAATAATGCAAAGTCCTTAAATAAAGCAGCACAGTTCTTAAATAATGCAACAACGTCGGTAAATAATGCAGCAGAGTCCTTAAATAATGCAGCAAAGTCCTTAACTAATGCAGCAGAGTCCTTAAATAATGCAACAAAGTCCTTAAATAATGCAACAGAGTCCTTAAATACCGCAGCAAAGTGCTTAAATAATGCAGCAGAGTCCTCAAATGCTTCAGCAGAGTCCTTAAAAAATGCAGCAGAGTCCTTAAATAATTCAGCAAAGTCCTTAAATAATGCAGCAGAGTCCTTAAATAATGCAACAAAGTCCTTAAATAATGCAGCAGAGTCCTTAAACACTGAAGCAGAGTCCTTAAATATTGCAGCAAAGTCCTTAAATAATGCAGCAGAGTCCTCAAATGCTTAAGCAGAGTCCTTAAATACTGAAGCAGAGTCCTTAAATATTGCAGCAAAGTCCTTAAATAATGCAGCAGAGTCCTTAAATAATGCAGCAAAGTCCTTCAATAATGCAGCAGAGTCCTTAGATAATGCAACAAAGTCCTTAAATAATGCAGCAGAGTCCTCTAATAATGCAGCAGAGTCCTCAAATGCTTCAGCAAAGTCATTAAATAATGCAGCATAGTCCTTAAATAATGCAGCAAAGTCCTTAAATAATGCAGCACAGTTCTTAAATAATGCAACAACGTCGTTAAATAATGCAGCAGAGTCCTTAAATAATGCAGCAAACTCCTTAACTAATGCAGCAGAGTCCTTAAACAATGCAACAAAGTCCTTAAATAATGCAACAGAGTCCTTAAATACCGCCGCAAAGTGCTTAAATAATGCAGCAGAGTCCTCAAATGCTTCAGCAGAGTCCTTAAATAATGCAGCAGTGTCCTTAAATAATGCAGCAAAGTCCTTAAATAATGCAGCAGAGTCCTTAAATAATGCAACAAAGTCCTTAAATAATGCAGCAGAGTCCTTAAATACTGAAGCAGATTCCTTAAATATTGCTGCAAAGTCCTTAAATAATGCAGCAGAGTCATTAAATAATGCAACAATGTCCTTAAATAATGCAGCAGAGTCCTTAAAAAATCCAACAAAGTCATTAAATAATGCAGCAAGTCCTTAAATAATGCAGCAGAGTCCTCTAATAATGCAGCAGAGTCCTCAAATGCTTCAGCAAATTCATTAAATAATG
The DNA here is from genome assembly GCF_046119375.1 of Phyllobates terribilis. NCBI lineage: Eukaryota > Metazoa > Chordata > Amphibia > Anura > Dendrobatidae > Phyllobates > Phyllobates terribilis. The sequence goes on along the minus strand of NW_027362840.1, from coordinate 2,313,793 downwards.
CAGCATATTCCTTAAATAATGCAGCAAAGTCCTTAAATAATGCAGAACAGTTCTTAAATAATGCAACAACGTCGTTAAATAATGCAGCAGAGTCCTTAAATAATGCAGCAAAGTCCTTAACTAATGCAGCAGAGTCCTTAAATAATGCAACAAAGTCCTTAAATAATGCAACAGAGTCCTTAAATACCGCAGCAAAGGGCTTAAATAATGCAGCAGAGTCCTCAAATGCTTCAGCAGAGTCCTTAAATAATGCAGCATTGTCCTTAAATAATGCAGCAAAGTCCTTAAATAATGCAGCAGCGTCCTTAAATAATGCAACAAAGTCCTTAAATAATGCAGCAGAGTCCTTAAATACTGAAGCAGAGTCCTTAAATATTGCTGCAAAGTCCTTAAATAATGCAGCAGAGTCATTAAATAATGCAACAAAGTCCTTAAATAATGCAGCAGAGTCCTTAAATAATGCAACAAAGTCCTTAAATAATGCAGCAGAGTACTTAAATAATGCAACAAAGTCCTTAAATAATGCAGCAAAGTCCTTAAATAATGCAGCAGAGTCCTTAAATACTGAAGCAGAGTCCTTAAATATTGCAGCAAAGTCCTTAAATAATGCAGCAGAGTCCTTAAATAATGCAACAAAGTCCTTAAATAATGCATCAGAGTCCTTAAATAATGCAATAGAGTCCTTAAATACCGCAGCAAAGTGCTTAAATAATGCAGCAGAGTCCTCAAATGCTTCAGCAGAGTCCTTAAATAATGCAGCAGAGTCCTTAAATAATGCAGCAAAGTCCTTAAATAATGCAGCAGAGTCCTTAAATAATGCAACAAAGTCCTTAAATAATGCAGCAGAGTCCTTAAATAATGCAACAGAGTCCTTAAATACCGCAGCAAAGTGCTTAAATAATGCAGCAGAGTCCTCAAATGCTTCAGCAGAGTCCTTAAATAATGCAGCAGAGTCCTTAAATAATGCAGCAAAGTCCTTAAATAATGCAGCAGAGTCCTTAAATAATGCAGCAAAGTCCTTAACTAATGCAGCAGAGTCCTTAAATAATGCAACAAAGTCCTTAAATAATGCAACAGAGTCCTTAAATACCGCAGCAAAGGGCTTAAATAATGCAGCAGAGTCCTCAAATGCTTCAGCAGAGTCCTTAAATAATGCAGCATTGTCCTTAAATAATGCAGCAAAGTCCTTAAATAATGCAGCAGCGTCCTTAAATAATGCAACAAAGTCCTTAAATAATGCAGCAGAGTCCTTAAATACTGAAGCAGAGTCCTTAAATATTGCTGCAAAGTCCTTAAATAATGCAGCAGAGTCATTAAATAATGCAACAAAGTCCTTAAATAATGCAGCAGAGTCCTTAAATAATGCAACAAAGTCCTTAAATAATGCAGCAGAGTACTTAAATAATGCAACAAAGTCCTTAAATAATGCAGCAAAGTCCTTAAATAATGCAGCAGAGTCCTTAAATACTGAAGCAGAGTCCTTAAATATTGCAGCAAAGTCCTTAAATAATGCAGCAGAGTCCTTAAATAATGCAACAAAGTCCTTAAATAATGCAGCAGAGTCCTTAAATAATGCAACAGAGTCCTTAAATACCGCAGCAAAGTGCTTAAATAATGCAGCAGAGTCCTCAAATGCTTCAGCAGAGTCCTTAAATAATGCAGCAGAGTCCTTAAATAATGCAGCAAAGTCCTTAAATAATGCAGCAGAGTCCTTAAATAATGCAACAAAGTCCTTAAATAATGCAGCAGAGTCCTTAAATACTGAAGCAGAGTCCTTAAATATTGCAGCAAAGTCCTTAAATAATGCAGCAGAGTCCTTAAATAATGCAGCAAAGTCCTTAAATAATGCAGCAGAGTCCTTAAATAATGCAACAAAGTCCTTAAATAATGCAGCAGAGTCCTTAAATACTGAAGCAGAGTCCTTAAATAATGCAGCAAAGTCCTTCAATAATGCAGCAGAGTCCTTAGATAATGCAACAAAGTCCTTAAATAATGCAGCAGATTCCTTAAATAATGCAGCAAAGTCCTTAAATAATGCAGCAGAGTCCTTAAATAATGCAGCAGAGTCCTTAAATACCGCAGCAGAGTCCTTAAATACTGAAGCAGAGTCCTTTAATATAGCAGCAAATTCCTTAAATAATGCAGCAGAGTCCATAAAAAAATCCAACAAAGTCATTAAATAATGCAGCAAGTCCTTAAATAATGCAGCAGAGTCCTCTAATAATGCAGCAGAGTCCTCAAATGCTTCAGCAAAGTCATTAAATAATGCAGCATAGTCCTTAAATAATGCAGCAAAGTCCTTAAATAATGCAGCACAGTTCTTAAGTAATGCAACAACGTCGTTAAATAATGCAGCAGAGTCCTTAAATAATGCAGCAAAGTCCTTAACTAATGCAGCAGAGTCCTTAAATAATGCAAGAAAGTCCTTAAATAATGCAGCAGAGTCCTTAAATAATGCAGTAAAGTCCTTAAATAATGCAGCAGAGTCCTTAAATAATGCAACAAAGTCCTTAAATAATGCAGCAGAGTCCTTAAATAATGCAGCAAAGTCCTTAAATTATGCAGCAGAGTCCTTAAATAATGCAGCAGAGTCCTTAAATACTGCAGCAGAGTCCTTAAATACTGAAGCAGAGTCCTTTAATATAGCAGCAAATTCCTTAAATAATGCAGCAGAGTCCTTAAAAAATCCAACAAAGTCATTAAATAATGCAGCAGAGTCCTCTAATAATGCAGCAGAGTCCTCAAATGCTTCAGCAAAGTCATTAAATAATGCAGCATAGTCCTTAAATAATGCAAAGTCCTTAAATAAAGCAGCACAGTTCTTAAATAATGCAACAACGTCGGTAAATAATGCAGCAGAGTCCTTAAATAATGCAGCAAAGTCCTTAACTAATGCAGCAGAGTCCTTAAATAATGCAACAAAGTCCTTAAATAATGCAACAGAGTCCTTAAATACCGCAGCAAAGTGCTTAAATAATGCAGCAGAGTCCTCAAATGCTTCAGCAGAGTCCTTAAAAAATGCAGCAGAGTCCTTAAATAATGCAGCAAAGTCCTTAAATAATGCAGCAGAGTGCTTAAATAATGCAACAAAGTCCTTAAATAATGCAGCAGAGTCCTTAAATACTGAAGCAGAGTCCTTAAATATTGCAGCAAAGTCCTTAAATAATGCAGCAGAGTCCTCAAATGCTTAAGCAGAGTCCTTAAATACTGAAGCAGAGTCCTTAAATATTGCAGCAAAGTCCTTAAATAATGCAGCAGAGTCCTTAAATAATGCAGCAAAGTCCTTCAATAATGCAGCAGAGTCCTTAGATAATGCAACAAAGTCCTTAAATAATGCAGCAGATTCCTTAAATAATGCAGCAAAGTCCTTAAATAATGCAGCAGAGTCCTAAAATAATGCAGCAGGGTCCTTAAATACCGCAGCAGAGTCCTTAAATACTGAAGCAGAGTCCTTTAATATAGCAGCAAATTCCTTAAATAATGCAGCAGAGTCCTTAAGAAATCCAACAAAGTCATTAAATAATGCAGCAAGTCCTTAAATAATGCAGCAGAGTCCTCTAATAATGCAGCAGAGTCCTCAAATGCTTCAGCAAAGTCCTTAAATAATGCAGCATAGTCCTTAAATAATGCAGCAAAGTCCTTAAATAATGCAGCACAGTTCTTAAATAATGCAACAACGTCGTTAAATAATGCAGCAGAGTCCTTAAATAATGCAGCAAACTCCTTAACTAATGCAGCAGAGTCCTTAAACAATGCAACAAAGTCCTTAAATAATGCAACAGAGTCCTTAAATACCGCCGCAAAGTGCTTAAATAATGCAGCAGAGTCCTCAAATGCTTCAGCAGAGTCCTTAAATAATGCAGCAGTGTCCTTAAATAATGCAGCAAAGTCCTTAAATAATGCAGCAGAGTCCTTAAATAATGCAACAAAGTCCTTAAATAATGCAGCAGAGTCCTTAAATACTGAAGCAGATTCCTTAAATATTGCTGCAAAGTCCTTAAATAATGCAGCAGAGTCATTAAATAATGCAACAATGTCCTTAAATAATGCAGCAGAGTCCTTAAAAAATCCAACAAAGTCATTAAATAATGCAGCAAGTCCTTAAATAATGCAGCAGAGTCCTCTAATAATGCAGCAGAGTCCTCAAATGCTTCAGCAAATTCATTAAATAATGCAGCATATTCCTTAAATAATGCAGCAAAGTCCTTAAATAATGCAGAACAGTTCTTAAATAATGCAACAACGTCGTTAAATAATGCAGCAGAGTCCTTAAATAATGCAGCAAAGTCCTTAACTAATGCAGCAGAGTCCTTAAATAATGCAACAAAGTCCTTAAATAATGCAACAGAGTCCTTAAATACCGCAGCAAAGGGCTTAAATAATGCAGCAGAGTCCTCAAATGCTTCAGCAGAGTCCTTAAATAATGCAGCATTGTCCTTAAATAATGCAGCAAAGTCCTTAAATAATGCAGCAGCGTCCTTAAATAATGCAACAAAGTCCTTAAATAATGCAGCAGAGTCCTTAAATACTGAAGCAGAGTCCTTAAATATTGCTGCAAAGTCCTTAAATAATGCAGCAGAGTCATTAAATAATGCAACAAAGTCCTTAAATAATGCAGCAGAGTCCTTAAAAAATGCAACAAAGTCCTTAAATAATGCAGTAGAGTACTTAAATAATGCAACAAAGTCCTTAAATAATGCAGCAAAGTCCTTAAATAATGCAGCAGAGTCCTTAAATACTGAAGCAGAGTCCTTAAATATTGCAGCAAAGTCCTTAAATAATGCAGCAGAGTCCTTAAATAATGCAACAAAGTCCTTAAATAATGCAGCAGAGTCCTTAAATAATGCAATAGAGTCCTTAAATACCGCAGCAAAGTGCTTAAATAATGCAGCAGAGTCCTCAAATGCTTCAGCAGAGTCCTTAAATAATGCAGCAGAGTCCTTAAATAATGCAGCAAAGTCCTTAAATAATGCAGCAGAGTCCTTAAATAATGCAACAAAGTCCTTAAATAATGCAGCAGAGTCCTTAAATAATGCAACAGAGTCCTTAAATACCGCAGCAAAGTGCTTAAATAATGCAGCAGAGTCCTCAAATGCTTCAGCAGAGTCCTTAAATAATGCAGCAGAGTCCTTAAATAATGCAGCAAAGTCCTTAAATAATGCAGCAGAGTCCTTAAATAATGCAGCAAAGTCCTTAACTAATGCAGCAGAGTCCTTAAATAATGCAACAAAGTCCTTAAATAATGCAACAGAGTCCTTAAATACCGCAGCAAAGGGCTTAAATAATGCAGCAGAGTCCTCAAATGCTTCAGCAGAGTCCTTAAATAATGCAGCATTGTCCTTATATAATGCAGCAAAGTCCTTAAATAATGCAGCAGCGTCCTTAAATAATGCAACAAAGTCCTTAAATAATGCAGCAGAGTCCTTAAATACTGAAGCAGAGTCCTTAAATATTGCTGCAAAGTCCTTAAATAATGCAGCAGAGTCATTAAATAATGCAACAAAGTCCTTAAATAATGCAGCAGAGTCCTTAAATAATGCAACAAAGTCCTTAAATAATGCAGCAGAGTACTTAAATAATGCAACAAAGTCCTTAAATAATGCAGCAAAGTCCTTAAATAATGCAGCAGAGTCCTTAAATACTGAAGCAGAGTCCTTAAATATTGCAGCAAAGTCCTTAAATAATGCAGCAGAGTCCTTAAATAATGCAACAAAGTCCTTAAATAATGCAGCAGAGTCCTTAAATAATGCAACAGAGTCCTTAAATACCGCAGCAAAGTGCTTAAATAATGCAGCAGAGTCCTCAAATGCTTCAGCAGAGTCCTTAAATAATGCAGCAGAGTCCTTAAATAATGCAGCAAAGTCCTTAAATAATGCAGCAGAGTCCTTAAATAATGCAACAAAGTCCTTAAATAATGCAGCAGAGTCCTTAAATACTGAAGCAGAGTCCTTAAATATTGCAGCAAAGTCCTTAAATAATGCAGCAGAGTCCTTAAATAATGCAGCAAAGTCATTATCTAATGCAGCAGAGTCCTTAAATAATGCAACAAAGTCCTTAAATAATGCAGCAGAGTCCTTAAATACTGAAGCAGAGTCCTTAAATAATGCAGCAAAGTCCTTCAATAATGCAGCAGAGTCCTTAGATAATGCAACAAAGTCCTTAAATAATGCAGCAGATTCCTTAAATAATGCAGCAAAGTCCTTAAATAATGCAGCAGAGTCCTTAAATAATGCAGCAGAGTCCTTAAATACCGCAGCAGAGTCCTTAAATACTGAAGCAGAGTCCTTTAATATAGCAGCAAATTCCTTAAATAATGCAGCAGAGTCCATAAAAAAATCCAACAAAGTCATTAAATAATGCAGCAAGTCCTTAAATAATGCAGAAGAGTCTTCTAATAATGCAGCAGAGTCCTCAAATGCTTCAGCAAAGTCATTAAATAATGCAGCATAGTCCTTAAATAATGCAGCAAAGTCCTTAAATAATGCAGCACAGTTCTTAAGTAATGCAACAACGTCATTAAATAATGCAGCAGAGTCCATAAATAATGCAGCAAAGTCCTTAACTAATGCAGCAGAGTCCTTAAATAATGCAAGAAAGTCCTTAAATAATGCAGCAGAGTCCTTAAATAATGCAGTAAAGTCCTTAAATATTGCAGCAGAGTCCTTAAATAATGCAACAACGTCCTTAAATAATGCAGCAGAGTCCTTAAATACTGAAGCAGATTCCTTAAATATTGCAGCAAAGTCCTTAAATAATGCATTAGAGTCCTTAAATAATGCAACAAAGTCCTTAAATAATGCAGCAGAGTCCTTAAATAATGCAGCAAAGTCCTTAAATAATGCAGCAGAGTCCTTAAATAATGCAGCAGAGTCCTTAAATACTGCAGCAGAGTCCTTAAAAACTGAAGCAGAGTCCTTTAATATAGCAGCAAATTCCTTAAATAATGCAGCAGAGTCCTTAAAAAATCCAACAAAGTCATTAAATAATGCAGCAGAGTCCTCTAATAATGCAGCAGAGTCCTCAAATGCTTCAGCAAAGTCATTAAATAATGCAGCATAGTCCTTAAATAATGCAAAGTCCTTAAATAAAGCAGCACAGTTCTTAAATAATGCAACAACGTCGGTAAATAATGCAGCAGAGTCCTTAAATAATGCAGCAAAGTCCTTAACTAATGCAGCAGAGTCCATAAATAATGCAACAAAGTCCTTAAATAATGCAACAGAGTCCTTAAATACCGCAGCAAAGTGCTTAAATAATGCAGCAGAGTCCTCAAATGCTTCAGCAGAGTCCTTAAAAAATGCAGCAGAGTCCTTAAATAATGCAGCAAAGTCCTTAAATAATGCAGCAAAGTCCTTCAATAATGCAGCAGAGTCCTTAGATAATGCAACAAAGTCCTTAAATAATGCAGCAGATTCCTTAAATAATGCAGCAAAGTCCTTAAATAATGCAGCAGAGTCCTAAAATAATGCAGCAGGGTCCTTAAATACCGCAGCAGAGTCCTTAAATACTGAAGCAGAGTCCTTTAATATAGCAGCAAATTCCTTAAATAATGCAGCAGAGTCCTTAAGAAATCCAACAAAGTCATTAAATAATGCAGCAAGTCCTTAAATAATGCAGCAGAGTCCTCTAATAATGCAGCAGAGTCCTCAAATGCTTCAGCAAAGTCATTAAATAATGCAGCATAGTCCTTAAATAATGCAGCAAAGTCCTTAAATAATGCAGCACAGTTCTTAAATAATGCAACAACGTCGTTAAATAATGCAGCAGAGTCCTTAAATAATGCAGCAAACTCCTTAACTAATGCAGCAGAGTCCTTAAATAATGCAACAAAGTCCTTAAATAATGCAACAGAGTCCTTAAATACCGCAGCAAAGGGCTTAAATAATGCAGCAGAGTCCTCAAATGCTTCAGCAGAGTCCTTAAATAATGCAGCATTGTCCTTAAATAATGCAGCAAAGTCCTTAAATAATGCAGCAGAGTCCTTAAATAATGCAACAAAGTCCTTAAATAATGCAGCAGAGTCCTTAAATAATGCAACAGAGTCCTTAAATACCGCAGCAAAGTGCTTAAATAATGCAGCAGAGTCCTAAAATGCTTCAGCAGAGTCCTTAAATAATGCAGCAGAGTCCTTAAATAATGCAGCAAAGTCCTTAAATAATGCAGCAGAGTCCTTAAATAATGCAACAAAGTCCTTAAATAATGCAGCAGAGTCCTTAAATACTGAAGCAGAGTCCTTAAATATTGCAGCAAAGTCCTTAAATAATGCAGCAGAGTCCTTAAATAATGCAGCAAAGTCCTTATCTAATGCAGCAGAGTCCTTAAATAATGCAACAAAGTCCTTAAATAATGCAGCAGAGTCCTTAAATACTGAAGCAGAGTCCTTAAATATTGCAGCAAAGTCCTTCAATAATGCAGCAGAGTCCTTAGATAATGCAACAAAGTCCTTAAATAATGCAGCAGATTCCTTAAATAATGCAGCAAAGTCCTTAAATAATGCAGCAGAGTCCTTAAATAATGCAGCAGAGTCCTTAAATACCGCAGCAGAGTCCTTAAATACTGAAGCAGAGTCCTTTAATATAGCAGCAAATTCCTTAAATAATGCAGCAGAGTCCATAAAAAAATCCAACAAAGTCATTAAATAATGCAGCAAGTCCTTAAATAATGCAGCAGAGTCCTCTAATAATGCAGCAGAGTCCTCAAATGCTTCAGCAAAGTCATTAAATAATGCAGCATAGTCCTTAAATAATGCAGCAAAGTCCTTAAATAATGCAGCACAGTTCTTAAGTAATGCAACAACGTCGTTAAATAATGCAGCAGAGTCCTTAAATAATGCAGCAAAGTCCTTAACTAATGCAGCAGAGTCCTTAAATAATGCAAGAAAGTCCTTAAATAATGCAGCAGAGTCCTTAAATAATGCAGTAAAGTCCTTAAATAATGCAGCAGAGTCCTAAAATAATGCAACAACGTCCTTAAATAATGCAGCAGAGTCCTTAAATACTGAAGCAGAGTCCTTAAATATTGCAGCAAAGTCCTTAAATAATGCATTAGAGTCCTTAAATAATGCAACAAAGTCCTTAAATAATGCAGCAGAGTCCTTAAACAATGCAGCAAAGTCCTTAAATAATGCAGCAGAGTCCTTAAATAATGCAGCAGAGTCCTTAAATACTGAAGCAGAGTCCTTAAATATTGCAGCAAAGTCCTTAAATAATGCAGCAGAGTCCTTAAATAATGCAGCAAAGTCCTTAAATAATGCAGCAGAGTCCTTAAATAATGCAACAAAGTCCTTAAATAATGCAGCAGAGTCCTTAAATACTGAAGCAGAGTCCTTAAATAATGCAGCAAAGTCCTTCAATAATGCAGCAGAGTCCTTAGATAATGCAACAAAGTCCTTAAATAATGCAGCAGATTCCTTAAATAATGCAGCAAAGTCCTTAAATAATGCAGCAGAGTCCTTAAATAATGCAGCAGAGTCCTTAAATACCGCAGCAGAGTCCTTAAATACTGAAGCAGAGTCCTTTAATATAGCAGCAAATTCCTTAAATAATGCAGCAGAGTCCATAAAAAAATCCAACAAAGTCATTAAATAATGCAGCAAGTCCTTAAATAATGCAGCAGAGTCCTCTAATAATGCAGCAGAGTCCTCAAATGCTTCAGCAAAGTCATTAAATAATGCAGCATAGTCCTTAAATAATGCAGCAAAGTCCTTAAATAATGCAGCACAGTTCTTAAGTAATGCAACAACGTCGTTAAATAATGCAGCAGAGTCCTTAAATAATGCAGCAAAGTCCTTAACTAATGCAGCAGAGTCCTTAAATAATGCAAGAAAGTCCTTAAATAATGCAGCAGAGTCCTTAAATAATGCAGTAAAGTCCTTAAATAATGCAGCAGAGTCCTTAAATAATGCAACAAAGTCCTTAAATAATGCAGCAGAGTCCTTAAATAATGCAGCAAAGTCCTTAAATTATGCAGCAGAGTCCTTAAATAATGCAGCAGAGTCCTTAAATACTGCAGCAGAGTCCTTAAATACTGAAGCAGAGTCCTTTAATATAGCAGCAAATTCCTTAAATAATGCAGCAGAGTCCTTAAAAAATCCAACAAAGTCATTAAATAATGCAGCAGAGTCCTCTAATAATGCAGCAGAGTCCTCAAATGCTTCAGCAAAGTCATTAAATAATGCAGCATAGTCCTTAAATAATGCAAAGTCCTTAAATAAAGCAGCACAGTTCTTAAATAATGCAACAACGTCGGTAAATAATGCAGCAGAGTCCTTAAATAATGCAGCAAAGTCCTTAACTAATGCAGCAGAGTCCTTAAATAATGCAACAAAGTCCTTAAATAATGCAACAGAGTCCTTAAATACCGCAGCAAAGTGCTTAAATAATGCAGCAGAGTCCTCAAATGCTTCAGCAGAGTCCTTAAAAAATGCAGCAGAGTCCTTAAATAATGCAGCAAAGTCCTTAAATAATGCAGCAGAGTGCTTAAATAATGCAACAAAGTCCTTAAATAATGCAGCAGAGTCCTTAAATACTGAAGCAGAGTCCTTAAATATTGCAGCAAAGTCCTTAAATAATGCAGCAGAGTCCTCAAATGCTTAAGCAGAGTCCTTAAATACTGAAGCAGAGTCCTTAAATATTGCAGCAAAGTCCTTAAATAATGCAGCAGAGTCCTTAAATAATGCAGCAAAGTCCTTCAATAATGCAGCAGAGTCCTTAGATAATGCAACAAAGTCCTTAAATAATGCAGCAGATTCCTTAAATAATGCAGCAAAGTCCTTAAATAATGCAGCAGAGTCCTAAAATAATGCAGCAGGGTCCTTAAATACCGCAGCAGAGTCCTTAAATACTGAAGCAGAGTCCTTTAATATAGCAGCAAATTCCTTAAATAATGCAGCAGAGTCCTTAAGAAATCCAACAAAGTCATTAAATAATGCAGCAAGTCCTTAAATAATGCAGCAGAGTCCTCTAATAATGCAGCAGAGTCCTCAAATGCTTCAGCAAAGTCCTTAAATAATGCAGCATAGTCCTTAAATAATGCAGCAAAGTCCTTAAATAATGCAGCACAGTTCTTAAATAATGCAACAACGTCGTTAAATAATGCAGCAGAGTCCTTAAATAATGCAGCAAACTCCTTAACTAATGCAGCAGAGTCCTTAAACAATGCAACAAAGTCCTTAAATAATGCAACAGAGTCCTTAAATACCGCCGCAAAGTGCTTAAATAATGCAGCAGAGTCCTCAAATGCTTCAGCAGAGTCCTTAAATAATGCAGCAGTGTCCTTAAATAATGCAGCAAAGTCCTTAAATAATGCAGCAGAGTCCTTAAATAATGCAACAAAGTCCTTAAATAATGCAGCAGAGTCCTTAAATACTGAAGCAGATTCCTTAAATATTGCTGCAAAGTCCTTAAATAATGCAGCAGAGTCATTAAATAATGCAACAATGTCCTTAAATAATGCAGCAGAGTCCTTAAAAAATCCAACAAAGTCATTAAATAATGCAGCAAGTCCTTAAATAATGCAGCAGAGTCCTCTAATAATGCAGCAGAGTCCTCAAATGCTTCAGCAAATTCATTAAATAATGCAGCATATTCCTTAAATAATGCAGCAAAGTCCTTAAATAATGCAGAACAGTTCTTAAATAATGCAACAACGTCGTTAAATAATGCAGCAGAGTCCTTAAATAATGCAGCAAAGTCCTTAACTAATGCAGCAGAGTCCTTAAATAATGCAACAAAGTCCTTAAATAATGCAACAGAGTCCTTAAATACCGCAGCAAAGGGCTTAAATAATGCAGCAGAGTCCTCAAATGCTTCAGCAGAGTCCTTAAATAATGCAGCATTGTCCTTAAATAATGCAGCAAAGTCCTTAAATAATGCAGCAGCGTCCTTAAATAATGCAACAAAGTCCTTAAATAATGCAGCAGAGTCCTTAAATACTGAAGCAGAGTCCTTAAATATTGCTGCAAAGTCCTTAAATAATGCAGCAGAGTCATTAAATAATGCAACAAAGTCCTTAAATAATGCAGCAGAGTCCTTAAAAAATGCAACAAAGTCCTTAAATAATGCAGTAGAGTACTTAAATAATGCAACAAAGTCCTTAAATAATGCAGCAAAGTCCTTAAATAATGCAGCAGAGTCCTTAAATACTGAAGCAGAGTCCTTAAATATTGCAGCAAAGTCCTTAAATAATGCAGCAGAGTCCTTAAATAATGCAACAAAGTCCTTAAATAATGCAGCAGAGTCCTTAAATAATGCAATAGAGTCCTTAAATACCGCAGCAAAGTGCTTAAATAATGCAGCAGAGTCCTGAAATGCTTCAGCAGAGTCCTTAAATAATGCAGCAGAGTCCTTAAATAATGCAGCAAAGTCCTTAAATAATGCAGCAGAGTCCTTAAATAATGCAAAAAAGTCCTTAAATAATGCAGCAGAGTCCTTAAATAATGCAACAGAGTCCTTAAATACCGCAGCAAAGTGCTTAAATAATGCAGCAGAGTCCTCAAATGCTTCAGCAGAGTCCTTAAATAATGCAGCAGAGTCCTTAAATAATGCAGCAAAGTCCTTAAATAATGCAGCAGAGTCCTTAAATAATGCAGCAAAGTCCTTAACTAATGCAGCAGAGTCCTTAAATAATGCAACAAAGTCCTTAAATAATGCAACAGAGTCCTTAAATACCGCAGCAAAGGGCTTAAATAATGCAGCAGAGTCCTCAAATGCTTCAGCAGAGTCCTTAAATAATGCAGCATTGTCCTTATATAATGCAGCAAAGTCCTTAAATAATGCAGCAGCGTCCTTAAATAATGCAACAAAGTCCTTAAATAATGCAGCAGAGTCCTTAAATACTGAAGCAGAGTCCTTAAATATTGCTGCAAAGTCCTTAAATAATGCAGCAGAGTCATTAAATAATGCAACAAAGTCCTTAAATAATGCAGCAGAGTCCTTAAATAATGCAACAAAGTCCTTAAATAATGCAGCAGAGTACTTAAATAATGCAACAAAGTCCTTAAATAATGCAGCAAAGTCCTTAAATAATGCAGCAGAGTCCTTAAATACTGAAGCAGAGTCCTTAAATATTGCAGCAAAGTCCTTAAATAATGCAGCAGAGTCCTTAAATAATGCAACAAAGTCCTTAAATAATGCAGCAGAGTCCTTAAATAATGCAACAGAGTCCTTAAATACCGCAGCAAAGTGCTTAAATAATGCAGCAGAGTCCTCAAATGCTTCAGCAGAGTCCTTAAATAATGCAGCAGAGTCCTTAAATAATGCAGCAAAGTCCTTAAATAATGCAGCAGAGTCCTTAAATAATGCAACAAAGTCCTTAAATAATGCAGCAGAGTCCTTAAATACTGAAGCAGAGTCCTTAAATATTGCAGCAAAGTCCTTAAATAATGCAGCAGAGTCCTTAAATAATGCAGCAAAGTCATTATCTAATGCAGCAGAGTCCTTAAATAATGCAACAAAGTCCTTAAATAATGCAGCAGAGTCCTTAAATACTGAAGCAGAGTCCTTAAATAATGCAGCAAAGTCCTTCAATAATGCAGCAGAGTCCTTAGATAATGCAACAAAGTCCTTAAATAATGCAGCAGATTCCTTAAATAATGCAGCAAAGTCCTTAAATAATGCAGCAGAGTCCTTAAATAATGCAGCAGAGTCCTTAAATACCGCAGCAGAGTCCTTAAATACTGAAGCAGAGTCCTTTAATATAGCAGCAAATTCCTTAAATAATGCAGCAGAGTCCATAAAAAAATCCAACAAAGTCATTAAATAATGCAGCAAGTCCTTAAATAATGCAGAAGAGTCTTCTAATAATGCAGCAGAGTCCTCAAATGCTTCAGCAAAGTCATTAAATAATGCAGCATAGTCCTTAAATAATGCAGCAAAGTCCTTAAATAATGCAGCACAGTTCTTAAGTAATGCAACAACGTCATTAAATAATGCAGCAGAGTCCATAAATAATGCAGCAAAGTCCTTAACTAATGCAGCAGAGTCCTTAAATAATGCAAGAAAGTCCTTAAATAATGCAGCAGAGTCCTTAAATAATGCAGTAAAGTCCTTAAATATTGCAGCAGAGTCCTTAAATAATGCAACAACGTCCTTAAATAATGCAGCAGAGTCCTTAAATACTGAAGCAGATTCCTTAAATATTGCAGCAAAGTCCTTAAATAATGCATTAGAGTCCTTAAATAATGCAACAAAGTCCTTAAATAATGCAGCAGAGTCCTTAAATAATGCAGCAAAGTCCTTAAATAATGCAGCAGAGTCCTTAAATAATGCAGCAGAGTCCTTAAATACTGCAGCAGAGTCCTTAAAAACTGAAGCAGAGTCCTTTAATATAGCAGCAAATTCCTTAAATAATGCAGCAGAGTCCTTAAAAAATCCAACAAAGTCATTAAATAATGCAGCAGAGTCCTCTAATAATGCAGCAGAGTCCTCAAATGCTTCAGCAAAGTCATTAAATAATGCAGCATAGTCCTTAAATAATGCAAAGTCCTTAAATAAAGCAGCACAGTTCTTAAATAATGCAACAACGTCGGTAAATAATGCAGCAGAGTCCTTAAATAATGCAGCAAAGTCCTTAACTAATGCAGCAGAGTCCATAAATAATGCAACAAAGTCCTTAAATAATGCAACAGAGTCCTTAAATACCGCAGCAAAGTGCTTAAATAATGCAGCAGAGTCCTCAAATGCTTCAGCAGAGTCCTTAAAAAATGCAGCAGAGTCCTTAAATAATGCAGCAAAGTCCTTAAATAATGCAGCAAAGTCCTTCAATAATGCAGCAGAGTCCTTAGATAATGCAACAAAGTCCTTAAATAATGCAGCAGATTCCTTAAATAATGCAGCAAAGTCCTTAAATAATGCAGCAGAGTCCTAAAATAATGCAGCAGGGTCCTTAAATACCGCAGCAGAGTCCTTAAATACTGAAGCAGAGTCCTTTAATATAGCAGCAAATTCCTTAAATAATGCAGCAGAGTCCTTAAGAAATCCAACAAAGTCATTAAATAATGCAGCAAGTCCTTAAATAATGCAGCAGAGTCCTCTAATAATGCAGCAGAGTCCTCAAATGCTTCAGCAAAGTCATTAAATAATGCAGCATAGTCCTTAAATAATGCAGCAAAGTCCTTAAATAATGCAGCACAGTTCTTAAATAATGCAACAACGTCGTTAAATAATGCAGCAGAGTCCTTAAATAATGCAGCAAACTCCTTAACTAATGCAGCAGAGTCCTTAAATAATGCAACAAAGTCCTTAAATAATGCAACAGAGTCCTTAAATACCGCAGCAAAGGGCTTAAATAATGCAGCAGAGTCCTCAAATGCTTCAGCAGAGTCCTTAAATAATGCAGCATTGTCCTTAAATAATGCAGCAAAGTCCTTAAATAATGCAGCAGAGTCCTTAAATAATGCAACAAAGTCCTTAAATAATGCAGCAGAGTCCTTAAATAATGCAACAGAGTCCTTAAATACCGCAGCAAAGTGCTTAAATAATGCAGCAGAGTCCTAAAATGCTTCAGCAGAGTCCTTAAATAATGCAGCAGAGTCCTTAAATAATGCAGCAAAGTCCTTAAATAATGCAGCAGAGTCCTTAAATAATGCAACAAAGTCCTTAAATAATGCAGCAGAGTCCTTAAATACTGAAGCAGAGTCCTTAAATATTGCAGCAAAGTCCTTAAATAATGCAGCAGAGTCCTTAAATAATGCAGCAAAGTCCTTATCTAATGCAGCAGAGTCCTTAAATAATGCAACAAAGTCCTTAAATAATGCAGCAGAGTCCTTAAATACTGAAGCAGAGTCCTTAAATATTGCAGCAAAGTCCTTCAATAATGCAGCAGAGTCCTTAGATAATGCAACAAAGTCCTTAAATAATGCAGCAGATTCCTTAAATAATGCAGCAAAGTCCTTAAATAATGCAGCAGAGTCCTTAAATAATGCAGCAGAGTCCTTAAATACCGCAGCAGAGTCCTTAAATACTGAAGCAGAGTCCTTTAATATAGCAGCAAATTCCTTAAATAATGCAGCAGAGTCCATAAAAAAATCCAACAAAGTCATTAAATAATGCAGCAAGTCCTTAAATAATGCAGCAGAGTCCTCTAATAATGCAGCAGAGTCCTCAAATGCTTCAGCAAAGTCATTAAATAATGCAGCATAGTCCTTAAATAATGCAGCAAAGTCCTTAAATAATGCAGCACAGTTCTTAAGTAATGCAACAACGTCGTTAAATAATGCAGCAGAGTCCTTAAATAATGCAGCAAAGTCCTTAACTAATGCAGCAGAGTCCTTAAATAATGCAAGAAAGTCCTTAAATAATGCAGCAGAGTCCTTAAATAATGCAGTAAAGTCCTTAAATAATGCAGCAGAGTCCTAAAATAATGCAACAACGTCCTTAAATAATGCAGCAGAGTCCTTAAATACTGAAGCAGAGTCCTTAAATATTGCAGCAAAGTCCTTAAATAATGCATTAGAGTCCTTAAATAATGCAACAAAGTCCTTAAATAATGCAGCAGAGTCCTTAAACAATGCAGCAAAGTCCTTAAATAATGCAGCAGAGTCCTTAAATAATGCAGCAGAGTCCTTAAATACTGAAGCAGAGTCCTTAAATATTGCAGCAAAGTCCTTAAATAATGCAGCAGAGTCCTTAAATAATGCAGCAAAGTCCTTAAATAATGCAGCAGAGTCCTTAAATAATGCAACAAAGTCCTTAAATAATGCAGCAGAGTCCTTAAATACTGAAGCAGAGTCCTTAAATAATGCAGCAAAGTCCTTCAATAATGCAGCAGAGTCCTTAGATAATGCAACAAAGTCCTTAAATAATGCAGCAGATTCCTTAAATAATGCAGCAAAGTCCTTAAATAATGCAGCAGAGTCCTTAAATAATGCAGCAGAGTCCTTAAATACCGCAGCAGAGTCCTTAAATACTGAAGCAGAGTCCTTTAATATAGCAGCAAATTCCTTAAATAATGCAGCAGAGTCCATAAAAAAATCCAACAAAGTCATTAAATAATGCAGCAAGTCCTTAAATAATGCAGCAGAGTCCTCTAATAATGCAGCAGAGTCCTCAAATGCTTCAGCAAAGTCATTAAATAATGCAGCATAGTCCTTAAATAATGCAGCAAAGTCCTTAAATAATGCAGCACAGTTCTTAAGTAATGCAACAACGTCGTTAAATAATGCAGCAGAGTCCTTAAATAATGCAGCAAAGTCCTTAACTAATGCAGCAGAGTCCTTAAATAATGCAAGAAAGTCCTTAAATAATGCAGCAGAGTCCTTAAATAATGCAGTAAAGTCCTTAAATAATGCAGCAGAGTCCTTAAATAATGCAACAAAGTCCTTAAATAATGCAGCAGAGTCCTTAAATAATGCAGCAAAGTCCTTAAATTATGCAGCAGAGTCCTTAAATAATGCAGCAGAGTCCTTAAATACTGCAGCAGAGTCCTTAAATACTGAAGCAGAGTCCTTTAATATAGCAGCAAATTCCTTAAATAATGCAGCAGAGTCCTTAAAAAATCCAACAAAGTCATTAAATAATGCAGCAGAGTCCTCTAATAATGCAGCAGAGTCCTCAAATGCTTCAGCAAAGTCATTAAATAATGCAGCATAGTCCTTAAATAATGCAAAGTCCTTAAATAAAGCAGCACAGTTCTTAAATAATGCAACAACGTCGGTAAATAATGCAGCAGAGTCCTTAAATAATGCAGCAAAGTCCTTAACTAATGCAGCAGAGTCCTTAAATAATGCAACAAAGTCCTTAAATAATGCAACAGAGTCCTTAAATACCGCAGCAAAGTGCTTAAATAATGCAGCAGAGTCCTCAAATGCTTCAGCAGAGTCCTTAAAAAATGCAGCAGAGTCCTTAAATAATGCAGCAAAGTCCTTAAATAATGCAGCAGAGTGCTTAAATAATGCAACAAAGTCCTTAAATAATGCAGCAGAGTCCTTAAATACTGAAGCAGAGTCCTTAAATATTGCAGCAAAGTCCTTAAATAATGCAGCAGAGTCCTCAAATGCTTAAGCAGAGTCCTTAAATACTGAAGCAGAGTCCTTAAATATTGCAGCAAAGTCCTTAAATAATGCAGCAGAGTCCTTAAATAATGCAGCAAAGTCCTTCAATAATGCAGCAGAGTCCTTAGATAATGCAACAAAGTCCTTAAATAATGCAGCAGATTCCTTAAATAATGCAGCAAAGTCCTTAAATAATGCAGCAGAGTCCTAAAATAATGCAGCAGGGTCCTTAAATACCGCAGCAGAGTCCTTAAATACTGAAGCAGAGTCCTTTAATATAGCAGCAAATTCCTTAAATAATGCAGCAGAGTCCTTAAGAAATCCAACAAAGTCATTAAATAATGCAGCAAGTCCTTAAATAATGCAGCAGAGTCCTCTAATAATGCAGCAGAGTCCTCAAATGCTTCAGCAAAGTCCTTAAATAATGCAGCATAGTCCTTAAATAATGCAGCAAAGTCCTTAAATAATGCAGCACAGTTCTTAAATAATGCAACAACGTCGTTAAATAATGCAGCAGAGTCCTTAAATAATGCAGCAAACTCCTTAACTAATGCAGCAGAGTCCTTAAACAATGCAACAAAGTCCTTAAATAATGCAACAGAGTCCTTAAATACCGCCGCAAAGTGCTTAAATAATGCAGCAGAGTCCTCAAATGCTTCAGCAGAGTCCTTAAATAATGCAGCAGTGTCCTTAAATAATGCAGCAAAGTCCTTAAATAATGCAGCAGAGTCCTTAAATAATGCAACAAAGTCCTTAAATAATGCAGCAGAGTCCTTAAATACTGAAGCAGATTCCTTAAATATTGCTGCAAAGTCCTTAAATAATGCAGCAGAGTCATTAAATAATGCAACAATGTCCTTAAATAATGCAGCAGAGTCCTTAAAAAATCCAACAAAGTCATTAAATAATGCAGCAAGTCCTTAAATAATGCAGCAGAGTCCTCTAATAATGCAGCAGAGTCCTCAAATGCTTCAGCAAATTCATTAAATAATGCAGCATATTCCTTAAATAATGCAGCAAAGTCCTTAAATAATGCAGAACAGTTCTTAAATAATGCAACAACGTCGTTAAATAATGCAGCAGAGTCCTTAAATAATGCAGCAAAGTCCTTAACTAATGCAGCAGAGTCCTTAAATAATGCAACAAAGTCCTTAAATAATGCAACAGAGTCCTTAAATACCGCAGCAAAGGGCTTAAATAATGCAGCAGAGTCCTCAAATGCTTCAGCAGAGTCCTTAAATAATGCAGCATTGTCCTTAAATAATGCAGCAAAGTCCTTAAATAATGCAGCAGCGTCCTTAAATAATGCAACAAAGTCCTTAAATAATGCAGCAGAGTCCTTAAATACTGAAGCAGAGTCCTTAAATATTGCTGCAAAGTCCTTAAATAATGCAGCAGAGTCATTAAATAATGCAACAAAGTCCTTAAATAATGCAGCAGAGTCCTTAAAAAATGCAACAAAGTCCTTAAATAATGCAGTAGAGTACTTAAATAATGCAACAAAGTCCTTAAATAATGCAGCAAAGTCCTTAAATAATGCAGCAGAGTCCTTAAATACTGAAGCAGAGTCCTTAAATATTGCAGCAAAGTCCTTAAATAATGCAGCAGAGTCCTTAAATAATGCAACAAAGTCCTTAAATAATGCAGCAGAGTCCTTAAATAATGCAATAGAGTCCTTAAATACCGCAGCAAAGTGCTTAAATAATGCAGCAGAGTCCTGAAATGCTTCAGCAGAGTCCTTAAATAATGCAGCAGAGTCCTTAAATAATGCAGCAAAGTCCTTAAATAATGCAGCAGAGTCCTTAAATAATGCAAAAAAGTCCTTAAATAATGCAGCAGAGTCCTTAAATAATGCAACAGAGTCCTTAAATACCGCAGCAAAGTGCTTAAATAATGCAGCAGAGTCCTCAAATGCTTCAGCAGAGTCCTTAAATAATGCAGCAGAGTCCTTAAATAATGCAGCAAAGTCCTTAAATAATGCAGCAGAGTCCTTAAATAATGCAGCAAAGTCCTTAACTAATGCAGCAGAGTCCTTAAATAATGCAACAAAGTCCTTAAATAATGCAACAGAGTCCTTAAATACCGCAGCAAAGGGCTTAAATAATGCAGCAGAGTCCTCAAATGCTTCAGCAGAGTCCTTAAATAATGCAGCATTGTCCTTATATAATGCAGCAAAGTCCTTAAATAATGCAGCAGCGTCCTTAAATAATGCAACAAAGTCCTTAAATAATGCAGCAGAGTCCTTAAATACTGAAGCAGAGTCCTTAAATATTGCTGCAAAGTCCTTAAATAATGCAGCAGAGTCATTAAATAATGCAACAAAGTCCTTAAATAATGCAGCAGAGTCCTTAAATAATGCAACAAAGTCCTTAAATAATGCAGCAGAGTACTTAAATAATGCAACAAAGTCCTTAAATAATGCAGCAAAGTCCTTAAATAATGCAGCAGAGTCCTTAAATACTGAAGCAGAGTCCTTAAATATTGCAGCAAAGTCCTTAAATAATGCAGCAGAGTCCTTAAATAATGCAACAAAGTCCTTAAATAATGCAGCAGAGTCCTTAAATAATGCAACAGAGTCCTTAAATACCGCAGCAAAGTGCTTAAATAATGCAGCAGAGTCCTCAAATGCTTCAGCAGAGTCCTTAAATAATGCAGCAGAGTCCTTAAATAATGCAGCAAAGTCCTTAAATAATGCAGCAGAGTCCTTAAATAATGCAACAAAGTCCTTAAATAATGCAGCAGAGTCCTTAAATACTGAAGCAGAGTCCTTAAATATTGCAGCAAAGTCCTTAAATAATGCAGCAGAGTCCTTAAATAATGCAGCAAAGTCATTATCTAATGCAGCAGAGTCCTTAAATAATGCAACAAAGTCCTTAAATAATGCAGCAGAGTCCTTAAATACTGAAGCAGAGTCCTTAAATAATGCAGCAAAGTCCTTCAATAATGCAGCAGAGTCCTTAGATAATGCAACAAAGTCCTTAAATAATGCAGCAGATTCCTTAAATAATGCAGCAAAGTCCTTAAATAATGCAGCAGAGTCCTTAAATAATGCAGCAGAGTCCTTAAATACCGCAGCAGAGTCCTTAAATACTGAAGCAGAGTCCTTTAATATAGCAGCAAATTCCTTAAATAATGCAGCAGAGTCCATAAAAAAATCCAACAAAGTCATTAAATAATGCAGCAAGTCCTTAAATAATGCAGCAGAGTCTTCTAATAATGCAGCAGAGTCCTCAAATGCTTCAGCAAAGTCATTAAATAATGCAGCATAGTCCTTAAATAATGCAGCAAAGTCCTTAAATAATGCAGCACAGTTCTTAAGTAATGCAACAACGTCGTTAAATAATGCAGCAGAGTCCATAAATAATGCAGCAAAGTCCTTAACTAATGCAGCAGAGTCCTTAAATAATGCAAGAAAGTCCTTAAATAATGCAGCAGAGTCCTTAAATAATGCAGTAAAGTCCTTAAATATTGCAGCAGAGTCCTTAAATAATGCAACAACGTCCTTAAATAATGCAGCAGAGTCCTTAAATACTGAAGCAGATTCCTTAAATATTGCAGCAAAGTCCTTAAATAATGCATTAGAGTCCTTAAATAATGCAACAAAGTCCTTAAATAATGCAGCAGAGTCCTTAAATAATGCAGCAAAGTCCTTAAATAATGCAGCAGAGTCCTTAAATAATGCAGCAGAGTCCTTAAATACTGCAGCAGAGTCCTTAAAAACTGAAGCAGAGTCCTTTAATATAGCAGCAAATTCCTTAAATAATGCAGCAGAGTCCTTAAAAAATCCAACAAAGTCATTAAATAATGCAGCAGAGTCCTCTAATAATGCAGCAGAGTCCTCAAATGCTTCAGCAAAGTCATTAAATAATGCAGCATAGTCCTTAAATAATGCAAAGTCCTTAAATAAAGCAGCACAGTTCTTAAATAATGCAACAACGTCGGTAAATAATGCAGCAGAGTCCTTAAATAATGCAGCAAAGTCCTTAACTAATGCAGCAGAGTCCATAAATAATGCAACAAAGTCCTTAAATAATGCAACAGAGTCCTTAAATACCGCAGCAAAGTGCTTAAATAATGCAGCAGAGTCCTCAAATGCTTCAGCAGAGTCCTTAAAAAATGCAGCAGAGTCCTTAAATAATGCAGCAAAGTCCTTAAATAATGCAGCAAAGTCCTTCAATAATGCAGCAGAGTCCTTAGATAATGCAACAAAGTCCTTAAATAATGCAGCAGATTCCTTAAATAATGCAGCAAAGTCCTTAAATAATGCAGCAGAGTCCTAAAATAATGCAGCAGGGTCCTTAAATACCGCAGCAGAGTCCTTAAATACTGAAGCAGAGTCCTTTAATATAGCAGCAAATTCCTTAAATAATGCAGCAGAGTCCTTAAGAAATCCAACAAAGTCATTAAATAATGCAGCAAGTCCTTAAATAATGCAGCAGAGTCCTCTAATAATGCAGCAGAGTCCTCAAATGCTTCAGCAAAGTCATTAAATAATGCAGCATAGTCCTTAAATAATGCAGCAAAGTCCTTAAATAATGCAGCACAGTTCTTAAATAATGCAACAACGTCGTTAAATAATGCAGCAGAGTCCTTAAATAATGCAGCAAACTCCTTAACTAATGCAGCAGAGTCCTTAAATAATGCAACAAAGTCCTTAAATAATGCAACAGAGTCCTTAAATACCGCAGCAAAGGGCTTAAATAATGCAGCAGAGTCCTCAAATGCTTCAGCAGAGTCCTTAAATAATGCAGCATTGTCCTTAAATAATGCAGCAAAGTCCTTAAATAATGCAGCAGAGTCCTTAAATAATGCAACAAAGTCCTTAAATAATGCAGCAGAGTCCTTAAATAATGCAACAGAGTCCTTAAATACCGCAGCAAAGTGCTTAAATAATGCAGCAGAGTCCTAAAATGCTTCAGCAGAGTCCTTAAATAATGCAGCAGAGTCCTTAAATAATGCAGCAAAGTCCTTAAATAATGCAGCAGAGTCCTTAAATAATGCAACAAAGTCCTTAAATAATGCAGCAGAGTCCTTAAATACTGAAGCAGAGTCCTTAAATATTGCAGCAAAGTCCTTAAATAATGCAGCAGAGTCCTTAAATAATGCAGCAAAGTCCTTATCTAATGCAGCAGAGTCCTTAAATAATGCAACAAAGTCCTTAAATAATGCAGCAGAGTCCTTAAATACTGAAGCAGAGTCCTTAAATATTGCAGCAAGGTCCTTCAATAATGCAGCAGAGTCCTTAGATAATGCAACAAAGTCCTTAAATAATGCAGCAGATTCCTTAAATAATGCAGCAAAGTCCTTAAATAATGCAGCAGAGTCCTTAAATAATGCAGCAGAGTCCTTAAATACCGCAGCAGAGTCCTTAAATACTGAAGCAGAGTCCTTTAATATAGCAGCAAATTCCTTAAATAATGCAGCAGAGTCCATAAAAAAATCCAACAAAGTCATTAAATAATGCAGCAAGTCCTTAAATAATGCAGCAGAGTCCTCTAATAATGCAGCAGAGTCCTCAAATGCTTCAGCAAAGTCATTAAATAATGCAGCATAGTCCTTAAATAATGCAGCAAAGTCCTTAAATAATGCAGCACAGTTCTTAAGTAATGCAACAACGTCGTTAAATAATGCAGCAGAGTCCTTAAATAATGCAGCAAAGTCCTTAACTAATGCAGCAGAGTCCTTAAATAATGCAAGAAAGTCCTTAAATAATGCAGCAGAGTCCTTAAATAATGCAGTAAAGTCCTTAAATAATGCAGCAGAGTCCTAAAATAATGCAACAACGTCCTTAAATAATGCAGCAGAGTCCTTAAATACTGAAGAAGAGTCCTTAAATATTGCAGCAAAGTCCTTAAATAATGCATTAGAGTCCTTAAATAATGCAACAAAGTCCTTAAATAATGCAGCAGAGTCCTTAAACAATGCAGCAAAGTCCTTAAATAATGCAGCAGAGTCCTTAAATAATGCAGCAGAGTCCTTAAATACTGCAGCAGAGTCCTTAAATACTGAAGCAGAGTCCTTTAATATAGCAGCAAATTCCTTAAATAATGCAGCAGAGTCCTTAAAAAATCCAACAAAGTCATTAAATAATGCAGCAGAGTCCTCTAATAATGCAGCAGAGTCCTCAAATGCTTCAGCAAAGTCATTAAATAATGCAGCATAGTCCTTAAATAATGCAAAGTCCTTAAATAAAGCAGCACAGTTCTTAAATAATGCAATAACGTCGGTAAATAATGCAGCAGAGTCCTTAAATAATGCAGCAAAGTCCTTAACTAATGCAGCAGAGTCCTTAAATAATACAACAAAGTCCTTAAATAATGCAACAGAGTCCTTAAATACCGCAGCAAAGTGCTTAAATAATGCAGCAGAGTCCTCAAATGCTTCAGCAGAGTCCTTAAAAAATGCAGCAGAGTCCTTAAATAATGCAGCAAAGTCCTTAAATAATGCAGCAGAGTCCTTAAATAATGCAACAAAGTCCTTAAATAATGCAGCAGAGTCCTTAAATACTGAAGCAGAGTCCTTAAATATTGCAGCAAAGTCCTTAAATAATGCAGCAGAGTCCTCAAATGCTTAAGCAGAGTCCTTAAATACTGAAGCAGAGTCCTTAAATATTGCAGCAAAGTCCTTAAATAATGCAGCAGAGTCCTTAAATAATGCAGCAAAGTCCTTCAATAATGCAGCCGAGTCCTTAGATAATGCAACAAAGTCCTTAAATAATGCAGCAGATTCCTTAAATAATGCAGCAAAGTCCTTAAATAATGCAGCAGAGTCCTAAAATAATGCAGCAGGGTCCTTAAATACCGCAGCAGAGTCCTTAAATACTGAAGCAGAGTCCTTTAATATAGCAGCAAATTCCTTAAATAATGCAGCAGAGTCCATAAAAAAATCCAACAAAGTCATTAAATAATGCAGCAAGTCCTTAAATAATGCAGCAGAGTCCTCTAATAATGCAGCAGAGTCCTCAAATGCTTCAGCAAAGTCATTAAATAATGCAGCATAGTCCTTAAATAATGCAGCAAAGTCCTTAAATAATGCAGCACAGTTCTTAAGTAATGCAACAACGTCGTTAAATAATGCAGCAGAGTCCTTAAATAATGCAGCAAAGTCCTTAACTAATGCAGCAGAGTCCTTAAATAATGCAAGAAAGTCCTTAAATAATGCAGCAGAGTCCTTAAATAATGCAGTAAAGTCCTTAAATAATGCAGCAGAGTCCTAAAATAATGCAACAACGTCCTTAAATAATGCAGCAGAGTCCTTAAATACTGAAGCAGAGTCCTTAAATATTGCAGCAAAGTCCTTAAATAATGCATTAGAGTCCTTAAATAATGCAACAAAGTCCTTAAGTAATGCAGCAGAGTCCTTAAATAATGCAGCAAAGTCCTTAAATAATGCAGCAGAGTCCTTAAATAATGCAGCAGAGTCCTTAAATACTGCAGCAGAGTCCTTAAATACTGAAGCAGAGTCCTTTAATATAGCAGCAAATTCCTTAAATAATGCAGCAGAGTCCTTAAAAAATCCAACAAAGTCATTAAATAATGCAGCAGAGTCCTCTAATAATGCAGCAGAGTCCTCAAATGCTTCAGCAAAGTCATTAAGTAATGCAGCATAGTCCTTAAATAATGCAAAGTCCTTAAATAAAGCAGCACAGTTCTTAAATAATGCAACAACGTCGGTAAATAATGCAGCAGAGTCCTTAAATAATGCAGCAAAGTCCTTAACTAATGCAGCAGAGTCCTTAAATAATACAACAAAGTCCTTAAATAATGCAACAGAGTCCTTAAATACCGCAGCAAAGTGCTTAAATAATGCAGCAGAGTCCTCAAATGCTTCGGCAGAGTCCTTAAAAAATGCAGCAGAGTCCTTAAATAATGCAGCAAAGTCCTTAAATAATGCAGCAGAGTCCTTAAATAATGCAACAAAGTCCTTAAATAATGCAGCAGAGTCCTTAAATACTGAAGCAGAGTCCTTAAATATTGCAGCAAAGTCCTTAAATAATGCAGCAGAGTCCTCAAATGCTTAAGCAGAGTCCTTAAATACTGAAGCAGAGTCCTTAAATATTGCAGCAAAGTCCTTAAATAATGCAGCAGAGTCCTTAAATAATGCAGCAAAGTCCTTCAATAATGCAGCAGAGTCCTTAGATAGTGCAACAAAGTCCTTAAATAATGCAGCAGATTCCTTAAATAATGCAGCAAAGTCCTTAAATAATGCAGCAGAGTCCTAAAATAATGCAGCAGGGTCCTTAAATACCGCAGCAGAGTCCTTAAATACTGAAGCAGAGTCCTTTAATATAGCAGCAAATTCCTTAAATAATGCAGCAGAGTCCTTAAGAAATCCAACAAAGTCATTAAATAATGCAGCAAGTCCTTAAATAATGCAGCAGAGTCCTCTAATAATGCAGCAGAGTCCTCAAATGCTTCAGCAAAGTCATTAAATAATGCAGCATAGTCCTTAAATAATGCAGCAAAGTCCTTAAATAATGCAGCACAGTTCTTAAATAATGCAGCAACGTCGTTAAATAATGCAGCAGAGTCCTTAAATAATGCAGCAAAGTCCTTAACTAATGCAGCAGAGTCCTTAAATAATGCAACAAAGTCCTTAAATAATGCAACAGAGTCCTTAAATACCGCCGCAAAGTGCTTAAATAATGCAGCAGAGTCCTCAAATGCTTCAGCAGAGTCCTTAAATAATGCAGCAGTGTCCTTAAATAATGCAGCAAAGTCCTTAAATAATGCAGCAGAGTCCTTAAATAATGCAACAAAGTCCTTAAATAATGCAGCAGAGTCCTTAAATACTGAAGCAGAGTCCATAAATATTGCTGCAAAGTCCTTAAATAATGCAGCAGTGTCATTAAATAATGCAACAATGTCCTTAAATAATGCAGCAGAGTCCTTAAAAAATCCAACAAAGTCATTAAATAATGCAGCAAGTCCTTAAATAATGCAGCAGAGTCCTCTAATAATGCAGCAGAGTCCTCAAATGCTTCAGCAAATTCATTAAATAATGCAGCATATTCCTTAAATAATGCAGCAAAGTCCTTAAATAATGCAGAACAGTTCTTAAATAATGCAACAACGTCGTTAAATAATGCAGCAGAGTCCTTAAATAATGCAGCAAAGTCCTTAACTAATGCAGCAGAGTCCTTAAATAATGCAACAAAGTCCTTAAATAATGCAACAGAGTTCTTAAATACCGCAGCAAAGGGCTTAAATAATGCAGCAGAGTCCTCAAATGCTTCAGCAGAGTCCTTAAATAATGCAGCATTGTCCTTAAATAATGCAGCAAAGTCCTTAAATAATGCAGCAGAGTCCTTAAATAATGCAACAAAGTCCTTAAATAATGCAGCAGAGTCCTTAAATACTGAAGCAGAGTCCTTAAATATTGCAGCAAAGTCCTTCAATAATGCAGCAGAGTCCTTAGATAATGCAACAAAGTCCTTAAATAATGCAGCAGATTCCTTAAATAATGCAGCAAAGTCCTTAAATAATGCAGCAGAGTCCTTAAATAATGCAGCAGAGTCCTTAAATACCGCAGCAGAGTCCTTAAATACTGAAGCAGAGTCCTTTAATATAGCAGCAAATTCCTTAAATAATGCAGCAGAGTCCATAAAAAAATCCAACAAAGTCATTAAATAATGCAGCAAGTCCTTAAATAATGCAGCAGAGTCCTCTAATAATGCAGCAGAGTCCTCAAATGCTTCAGCAAAGTCATTAAATAATGCAGCATAGTCCTTAAATAATGCAGCAAAGTCCTTAAATAATGCAGCACAGTTCTTAAGTAATGCAACAACGTCGTTAAATAATGCAGCAGAGTCCTTAAATAATGCAGCAAAGTCCTTAACTAATGCAGCAGAGTCCTTAAATAATGCAAGAAAGTCCTTAAATAATGCAGCAGAGTCCTTAAATAATGCAGTAAAGTCCTTAAATAATGCAGCAGAGTCCTAAAATAATGCAACAACGTCCTTAAATAATGCAGCAGAGTCCTTAAATACTGAAGCAGAGTCCTTAAATATTGCAGCAAAGTCCTTAAATAATGCATTAGAGTCCTTAAATAATGCAACAAAGTCCTTAAATAATGCAGCAGAGTCCTTAAACAATGCAGCAAAGTCCTTAAATAATGCAGCAGAGTCCTTAAATAATGCAGCAGAGTCCTTAAATACTGCAGCAGAGTCCTTAAATACTGAAGCAGAGTCCTTTAATATAGCAGCAAATTCCTTAAATAATGCAGCAGAGTCCTTAAAAAATCCAACAAAGTCATTAAATAATGCAGCAGAGTCCTCTAATAATGCAGCAGAGTCCTCAAATGCTTCAGCAAAGTCATTAAATAATGCAGCATAGTCCTTAAATAATGCAAAGTCCTTAAATAAAGCAGCACAGTTCTTAAATAATGCAATAACGTCGGTAAATAATGCAGCAGAGTCCTTAAATAATGCAGCAAAGTCCTTAACTAATGCAGCAGAGTCCTTAAATAATACAACAAAGTCCTTAAATAATGCAACAGAGTCCTTAAATACCGCAGCAAAGTGCTTAAATAATGCAGCAGAGTCCTCAAATGCTTCAGCAGAGTCCTTAAAAAATGCAGCAGAGTCCTTAAATAATGCAGCAAAGTCCTTAAATAATGCAGCAGAGTCCTTAAATAATGCAACAAAGTCCTTAAATAATGCAGCAGAGTCCTTAAATACTGAAGCAGAGTCCTTAAATATTGCAGCAAAGTCCTTAAATAATGCAGCAGAGTCCTCAAATGCTTAAGCAGAGTCCTTAAATACTGAAGCAGAGTCCTTAAATATTGCAGCAAAGTCCTTAAATAATGCAGCAGAGTCCTTAAATAATGCAGCAAAGTCCTTCAATAATGCAGCAGAGTCCTTAGATAATGCAACAAAGTCCTTAAATAATGCAGCAGATTCCTTAAATAATGCAGCAAAGTCCTTAAATAATGCAGCAGAGTCCTAAAATAATGCAGCAGGGTCCTTAAATACCGCAGCAGAGTCCTTAAATACTGAAGCAGAGTCCTTTAATATAGCAGCAAATTCCTTAAATAATGCAGCAGAGTCCATAAAAAAATCCAACAAAGTCATTAAATAATGCAGCAAGTCCTTAAATAATGCAGCAGAGTCCTCTAATAATGCAGCAGAGTCCTCAAATGCTTCAGCAAAGTCATTAAATAATGCAGCATAGTCCTTAAATAATGCAGCAAAGTCCTTAAATAATGCAGCACAGTTCTTAAGTAATGCAACAACGTCGTTAAATAATGCAGCAGAGTCCTTAAATAATGCAGCAAAGTCCTTAACTAATGCAGCAGAGTCCTTAAATAATGCAAGAAAGTCCTTAAATAATGCAGCAGAGTCCTTAAATAATGCAGTAAAGTCCTTAAATAATGCAGCAGAGTCCTAAAATAATGCAACAACGTCCTTAAATAATGCAGCAGAGTCCTTAAATACTGAAGCAGAGTCCTTAAATATTGCAGCAAAGTCCTTAAATAATGCATTAGAGTCCTTAAATAATGCAACAAAGTCCTTAAGTAATGCAGCAGAGTCCTTAAATAATGCAGCAAAGTCCTTAAATAATGCAGCAGAGTCCTTAAATAATGCAGCAGAGTCCTTAAATACTGCAGCAGAGTCCTTAAATACTGAAGCAGAGTCCTTTAATATAGCAGCAAATTCCTTAAATAATGCAGCAGAGTCCTTAAAAAATCCAACAAAGTCATTAAATAATGCAGCAGAGTCCTCTAATAATGCAGCAGAGTCCTCAAATGCTTCAGCAAAGTCATTAAGTAATGCAGCATAGTCCTTAAATAATGCAAAGTCCTTAAATAAAGCAGCACAGTTCTTAAATAATGCAACAACGTCGGTAAATAATGCAGCAGAGTCCTTAAATAATGCAGCAAAGTCCTTAACTAATGCAGCAGAGTCCTTAAATAATACAACAAAGTCCTTAAATAATGCAACAGAGTCCTTAAATACCGCAGCAAAGTGCTTAAATAATGCAGCAGAGTCCTCAAATGCTTCGGCAGAGTCCTTAAAAAATGCAGCAGAGTCCTTAAATAATGCAGCAAAGTCCTTAAATAATGCAGCAGAGTCCTTAAATAATGCAACAAAGTCCTTAAATAATGCAGCAGAGTCCTTAAATACTGAAGCAGAGTCCTTAAATATTGCAGCAAAGTCCTTAAATAATGCAGCAGAGTCCTCAAATGCTTAAGCAGAGTCCTTAAATACTGAAGCAGAGTCCTTAAATATTGCAGCAAAGTCCTTAAATAATGCAGCAGAGTCCTTAAATAATGCAGCAAAGTCCTTCAATAATGCAGCAGAGTCCTTAGATAGTGCAACAAAGTCCTTAAATAATGCAGCAGATTCCTTAAATAATGCAGCAAAGTCCTTAAATAATGCAGCAGAGTCCTAAAATAATGCAGCAGGGTCCTTAAATACCGCAGCAGAGTCCTTAAATACTGAAGCAGAGTCCTTTAATATAGCAGCAAATTCCTTAAATAATGCAGCAGAGTCCTTAAGAAATCCAACAAAGTCATTAAATAATGCAGCAAGTCCTTAAATAATGCAGCAGAGTCCTCTAATAATGCAGCAGAGTCCTCAAATGCTTCAGCAAAGTCATTAAATAATGCAGCATAGTCCTTAAATAATGCAGCAAAGTCCTTAAATAATGCAGCACAGTTCTTAAATAATGCAGCAACGTCGTTAAATAATGCAGCAGAGTCCTTAAATAATGCAGCAAAGTCCTTAACTAATGCAGCAGAGTCCTTAAATAATGCAACAAAGTCCTTAAATAATGCAACAGAGTCCTTAAATACCGCCGCAAAGTGCTTAAATAATGCAGCAGAGTCCTCAAATGCTTCAGCAGAGTCCTTAAATAATGCAGCAGTGTCCTTAAATAATGCAGCAAAGTCCTTAAATAATGCAGCAGAGTCCTTAAATAATGCAACAAAGTCCTTAAATAATGCAGCAGAGTCCTTAAATACTGAAGCAGAGTCCATAAATATTGCTGCAAAGTCCTTAAATAATGCAGCAGTGTCATTAAATAATGCAACAATGTCCTTAAATAATGCAGCAGAGTCCTTAAAAAATCCAACAAAGTCATTAAATAATGCAGCAAGTCCTTAAATAATGCAGCAGAGTCCTCTAATAATGCAGCAGAGTCCTCAAATGCTTCAGCAAATTCATTAAATAATGCAGCATATTCCTTAAATAATGCAGCAAAGTCCTTAAATAATGCAGAACAGTTCTTAAATAATGCAACAACGTCGTTAAATAATGCAGCAGAGTCCTTAAATAATGCAGCAAAGTCCTTAACTAATGCAGCAGAGTCCTTAAATAATGCAACAAAGTCCTTAAATAATGCAACAGAGTTCTTAAATACCGCAGCAAAGGGCTTAAATAATGCAGCAGAGTCCTCAAATGCTTCAGCAGAGTCCTTAAATAATGCAGCATTGTCCTTAAATAATGCAGCAAAGTCCTTAAATAATGCAGCAGAGTCCTTAAATAATGCAACAAAGTCCTTAAATAATGCAGCAGAGTCCTTAAATACTGAAGCAGAGTCCTTAAATATTGCAGCAAAGTCCTTCAATAATGCAGCAGAGTCCTTAGATAATGCAACAAAGTCCTTAAATAATGCAGCAGATTCCTTAAATAATGCAGCAAAGTCCTTAAATAATGCAGCAGAGTCCTTAAATAATGCAGCAGAGTCCTTAAATACCGCAGCAGAGTCCTTAAATACTGAAGCAGAGTCCTTTAATATAGCAGCAAATTCCTTAAATAATGCAGCAGAGTCCATAAAAAAATCCAACAAAGTCATTAAATAATGCAGCAAGTCCTTAAATAATGCAGCAGAGTCCTCTAATAATGCAGCAGAGTCCTCAAATGCTTCAGCAAAGTCATTAAATAATGCAGCATCGTCCTTAAATAATGCAGCAAAGTCCTTAAATAATGCAGCACAGTTCTTAAGTAATGCAACAACGTCGTTAAATAATGCAGCAGAGTCCTTAAATAATGCAGCAAAGTCCTTAACTAATGCAGCAGAGTCCTTAAATAATGCAAGAAAGTCCTTAAATAATGCAGCAGAGTCCTTAAATAATGCAGTAAAGTCCTTAAATAATGCAGCAGAGTCCTAAAATAATGCAACAACGTCCTTAAATAATGCAGCAGAGTCCTTAAATACTGAAGCAGAGTCCTTAAATATTGCAGCAAAGTCCTTAAATAATGCATTAGAGTCCTTAAATAATGCAACAAAGTCCTTAAATAATGCAGCAGAGTCCTTAAACAATGCAGCAAAGTCCTTAAATAATGCAGCTGAGTCCTTAAATAATGCAGCAGAGTCCTTAAATACTGCAGCAGAGTCCTTAAATACTGAAGCAGAGTCCTTTAATATAGCAGCAAATTCCTTAAATAATGCAGCAGAGTCCTTAAAAAATCCAACAAAGTCATTAAATAATCCAGCAGAGTCCTCTAATAATGCAGCAGAGTCCTCAAATGCTTCAGCAAAGTCATTAAATAATGCAGCATAGTCCTTAAATAATGCAAAGTCCTTAAATAAAGCAGCACAGTTCTTAAATAATGCAACAACGTCGGTAAATAATGCAGCAGAGTCCTTAAATAATGCAGCAAACTCCTTAACTAATGCAGCAGAGTCCTTAAATAATACAACAAAGTCCTTAAATAATGCAACAGAGTCCTTAAATACCGCAGCAAAGTGCTTAAATAATGCAGCAGAGTCCTCAAATGCTTCAGCAGAGTCCTTAAAAAATGCAGCAGAGTCCTTAAATAATGCAGCAAAGTCCTTAAATAATGCAGCAGAGTCCTTAAATAATGCAACAAAGTACTTAAATAATGCAGCAGAGTCCTTAAATACTGAAGCAGAGTCCTTAAATATTGCAGCAAAGTCCTTAAATAATGCAGCAGAGTCCTCAATTGCTTAAGCAGAGTCCTTAAATACTGAAGCAGAGTCCTTAAATATTGCAGCAAAGTCCTTAAATAATGCAGCAGAGTCCTTAAATAATGCAGCAAAGTCCTTCAATAATGCAGCAGAGTCCTTAGATAATGCAACAAAGTCCTTAAATAATGCAGCAGATTCCTTAAATAATGCAGCAAAGTCCTTAAATAATGCAGCAGAGTCCTAAAATAATGCAGCAGGGTCCTTAAATACCGCAGCAGAGTCCTTAAATACTGAAGCAGAGTCCTTTAATATAGCAGCAAATTCCTTAAATAATGCAGCAGAGTCCATAAAAAAATCCAACAAAGTCATTAAATAATGCAGCAAGTCCTTAAATAATGCAGCAGAGTCCTCTAATAATGCAGCAGAGTCCTCAAATGCTTCAGCAAAGTCATTAAATAATGCAGCATAGTCCTTAAATAATGCAAAGTCCTTAAATAAAGCAGCACAGTTCTTAAATAATGCAACAACGTCGGTAAATAATGCAGCAGAGTCCTTAAATAATGCAGCAAAGTCCTTAACTAATGCAGCAGAGTCCTTAAATAATACAACAAAGTCCTTAAATAATGCAACAGAGTCCTTAAATACCGCAGCAAAGTGCTTAAATAATGCAGCAGAGTCCTCAAATGCTTCAGCAGAGTCCTTAAAAAATGCAGCAGAGTCCTTAAATAATGCAGCAAAGTCCTTAAATAATGCAGCAGAGTCCTTAAATAATGCAACAAAGTCCTTAAATAATGCAGCAGAGTCCTTAAATACTGAAGCAGAGTCCTTAAATATTGCAGCAAAGTCCTTAAATAATGCAGCAGAGTCCTCAAATGCTTAAGCAGAGTCCTTAAATACTGAAGCAGAGTCCTTAAATATTGCAGCAAAGTCCTTAAATAATGCAGCAGAGTCCTTAAATAATGCAGCAAAGTCCTTCAATAATGCAGCAGAGTCCTTAGATAATGCAACAAAGTCCTTAAATAATGCAGCAGATTCCTTAAATAATGCAGCAAAGTCCTTAAATAATGCAGCAGAGTCCTAAAATAATGCAGCAGGGTCCTTAAATACCGCAGCAGAGTCCTTAAATACTGAAGCAGAGTCCTTTAATATAGCAGCAAATTCCTTAAATAATGCAGCAGAGTCCATAAAAAAATCCAACAAAGTCATTAAATAATGCAGCAAGTCCTTAAATAATGCAGCAGAGTCCTCTAATAATGCAGCAGAGTCCTCAAATGCTTCAGCAAAGTCATTAAATAATGCAGCATAGTCCTTAAATAATGCAGCAAAGTCCTTAAATAATGCAGCACAGTTCTTAAGTAATGCAACAACGTCGTTAAATAATGCAGCAGAGTCCTTAAATAATGCAGCAAAGTCCTTAACTAATGCAGCAGAGTCCTTAAATAATGCAAGAAAGTCCTTAAATAATGCAGCAGAGTCCTTAAATAATGCAGTAAAGTCCTTAAATAATGCAGCAGAGTCCTAAAATAATGCAACAACGTCCTTAAATAATGCAGCAGAGTCCTTAAATACTGAAGCAGAGTCCTTAAATATTGCAGCAAAGTCCTTAAATAATGCATTAGAGTCCTTAAATAATGCAACAAAGTCCTTAAGTAATGCAGCAGAGTGCTTAAATAATGCAGCAAAGTCCTTAAATAATGCAGCAGAGTCCTTAAATAATGCAGCAGAGTCCTTAAATACTGCAGCAGAGTCCTTAAATACTGAAGCAGAGTCCTTTAATATAGCAGCAAATTCCTTAAATAATGCAGCAGAGTCCTTAAAAAATCCAACAAAGTCATTAAATAATGCAGCAGAGTCCTCTAATAATGCAGCAGAGTCCTCAAATGCTTCAGCAAAGTCATTAAATAATGCAGCATAGTCCTTAAATAATGCAAAGTCCTTAAATAAAGCAGCACAGTTCTTAAATAATGCAACAACGTCGGTAAATAATGCAGCAGAGTCCTTAAATACTGAAGCAGAGTCCTTTAATATAGCAGCAAATTCCTTAAATAATGCAGCAGAGTCCTTAAAAAATCCAACAAAGTCATTAAATAATGCAGCAGAGTCCTCTAATAATGCAGCAGAGTCCTCAAATGCTTCAGCAAAGTCATTAAATAATGCAGCATAGTCCTTAAATAATGCAAAGTCCTTAAATAAAGCAGCACAGTTCTTAAATAATGCAACAACGTCGGTAAATAATGCAGCAGAGTCCTTAAATAATGCAGCAAAGTCCTTAACTAATGCAGCAGAGTCCTTAAATAATACAACAAAGTCCTTAAATAATGCAACAGAGTCCTTAAATACCGCAGCAAAGTGCTTAAATAATGCAGCAGAGTCCTCAAATGCTTCGGCAGAGTCCTTAAAAAATGCAGCAGAGTCCTTAAATAATGCAGCAAAGTCCTTAAATAATGCAGCAGAGTCCTTAAATAATGCAACAAAGTCCTTAAATAATGCAGCAGAGTCCTTAAATACTGAAGCAGAGTCCTTAAATATTGCAGCAAAGTCCTTAAATAATGCAGCAGAGTCCTCAAATGCTTAAGCAGAGTCCTTAAATACTGAAGCAGAGTCCTTAAATATTGCAGCAAAGTCCTTAAATAATGCAGCAGAGTCCTTAAATAATGCAGCAAAGTCCTTCAATAATGCAGCAGAGTCCTTAGATAGTGCAACAAAGTCCTTAAATAATGCAGCAGATTCCTTAAATAATGCAGCAAAGTCCTTAAATAATGCAGCAGAGTCCTAAAATAATGCAGCAGGGTCCTTAAATACCGCAGCAGAGTCCTTAAATACTGAAGCAGAGTCCTTTAATATAGCAGCAAATTCCTTAAATAATGCAGCAGAGTCCTTAAGAAATCCAACAAAGTCATTAAATAATGCAGCAAGTCCTTAAATAATGCAGCAGAGTCCTCTAATAATGCAGCAGAGTCCTCAAATGCTTCAGCAAAGTCATTAAATAATGCAGCATAGTCCTTAAATAATGCAGCAAAGTCCTTAAATAATGCAGCACAGTTCTTAAATAATGCAACAACGTCGTTAAATAATGCAGCAGAGTCCTTAAATAATGCAGCAAAGTCCTTAACTAATGCAGCAGAGTCCTTAAATAATGCAACAAAGTCCTTAAATAATGCAACAGAGTCCTTAAATACCGCCGCAAAGTGCTTAAATAATGCAGCAGAGTCCTCAAATGCTTCAGCAGAGTCCTTAAATAATGCAGCAGAGTCCTTAAATAATGCAGCAAAGTCCTTAAATAATGCAGCAGAGTCCTTAAATACTGAAGCAGAGTCCTTAAATATTGCAGCAAAGTCCTTCAATAATGCAGCAGAGTCCTTAGATAATGCAACAAAGTCCTTAAATAATGCAGCAGATTCCTTAAATAATGCAGCAAAGTCCTTAAATAATGCAGCAGAGTCCTTAAATAATGCAGCAGAGTCCTTAAATACCGCAGCAGAGTCCTTAAATACTGAAGCAGAGTCCTTTAATATAGCAGCAAATTCCTTAAATAATGCAGCAGAGTCCATAAAAAAATCCAACAAAGTCATTAAATAATGCAGCAAGTCCTTAAATAATGCAGCAGAGTCCTCTAATAATGCAGCAGAGTCCTCAAATGCTTCAGCAAAGTCATTAAATAATGCAGCATCGTCCTTAAATAATGCAGCAAAGTCCTTAAATAATGCAGCACAGTTCTTAAGTAATGCAACAACGTCGTTAAATAATGCAGCAGAGTCCTTAAATAATGCAGCAAAGTCCTTAACTAATGCAGCAGAGTCCTTAAATAATGCAAGAAAGTCCTTAAATAATGCAGCAGAGTCCTTAAATAATGCAGTAAAGTCCTTAAATAATGCAGCAGAGTCCTAAAATAATGCAACAACGTCCTTAAATAATGCAGCAGAGTCCTTAAATACTGAAGCAGAGTCCTTAAATATTGCAGCAAAGTCCTTAAATAATGCATTAGAGTCCTTAAATAATGCAACAAAGTCCTTAAATAATGCAGCAGAGTCCTTAAACAATGCAGCAAAGTCCTTAAATAATGCAGCTGAGTCCTTAAATAATGCAGCAGAGTCCTTAAATACTGCAGCAGAGTCCTTAAATACTGAAGCAGAGTCCTTTAATATAGCAGCAAATTCCTTAAATAATGCAGCAGAGTCCTTAAAAAATCCAACAAAGTCATTAAATAATCCAGCAGAGTCCTCTAATAATGCAGCAGAGTCCTCAAATGCTTCAGCAAAGTCATTAAATAATGCAGCATAGTCCTTAAATAATGCAAAGTCCTTAAATAAAGCAGCACAGTTCTTAAATAATGCAACAACGTCGGTAAATAATGCAGCAGAGTCCTTAAATAATGCAGCAAACTCCTTAACTAATGCAGCAGAGTCCTTAAATAATACAACAAAGTCCTTAAATAATGCAACAGAGTCCTTAAATACCGCAGCAAAGTGCTTAAATAATGCAGCAGAGTCCTCAAATGCTTCAGCAGAGTCCTTAAAAAATGCAGCAGAGTCCTTAAATAATGCAGCAAAGTCCTTAAATAATGCAGCAGAGTCCTTAAATAATGCAACAAAGTACTTAAATAATGCAGCAGAGTCCTTAAATACTGAAGCAGAGTCCTTAAATATTGCAGCAAAGTCCTTAAATAATGCAGCAGAGTCCTCAATTGCTTAAGCAGAGTCCTTAAATACTGAAGCAGAGTCCTTAAATATTGCAGCAAAGTCCTTAAATAATGCAGCAGAGTCCTTAAATAATGCAGCAAAGTCCTTCAATAATGCAGCAGAGTCCTTAGATAATGCAACAAAGTCCTTAAATAATGCAGCAGATTCCTTAAATAATGCAGCAAAGTCCTTAAATAATGCAGCAGAGTCCTAAAATAATGCAGCAGGGTCCTTAAATACCGCAGCAGAGTCCTTAAATACTGAAGCAGAGTCCTTTAATATAGCAGCAAATTCCTTAAATAATGCAGCAGAGTCCATAAAAAAATCCAACAAAGTCATTAAATAATGCAGCAAGTCCTTAAATAATGCAGCAGAGTCCTCTAATAATGCAGCAGAGTCCTCAAATGCTTCAGCAAAGTCATTAAATAATGCAGCATAGTCCTTAAATAATGCAAAGTCCTTAAATAAAGCAGCACAGTTCTTAAATAATGCAACAACGTCGGTAAATAATGCAGCAGAGTCCTTAAATAATGCAGCAAAGTCCTTAACTAATGCAGCAGAGTCCTTAAATAATACAACAAAGTCCTTAAATAATGCAACAGAGTCCTTAAATACCGCAGCAAAGTGCTTAAATAATGCAGCAGAGTCCTCAAATGCTTCAGCAGAGTCCTTAAAAAATGCAGCAGAGTCCTTAAATAATGCAGCAAAGTCCTTAAATAATGCAGCAGAGTCCTTAAATAATGCAACAAAGTCCTTAAATAATGCAGCAGAGTCCTTAAATACTGAAGCAGAGTCCTTAAATATTGCAGCAAAGTCCTTAAATAATGCAGCAGAGTCCTCAAATGCTTAAGCAGAGTCCTTAAATACTGAAGCAGAGTCCTTAAATATTGCAGCAAAGTCCTTAAATAATGCAGCAGAGTCCTTAAATAATGCAGCAAAGTCCTTCAATAATGCAGCAGAGTCCTTAGATAATGCAACAAAGTCCTTAAATAATGCAGCAGATTCCTTAAATAATGCAGCAAAGTCCTTAAATAATGCAGCAGAGTCCTAAAATAATGCAGCAGGGTCCTTAAATACCGCAGCAGAGTCCTTAAATACTGAAGCAGAGTCCTTTAATATAGCAGCAAATTCCTTAAATAATGCAGCAGAGTCCATAAAAAAATCCAACAAAGTCATTAAATAATGCAGCAAGTCCTTAAATAATGCAGCAGAGTCCTCTAATAATGCAGCAGAGTCCTCAAATGCTTCAGCAAAGTCATTAAATAATGCAGCATAGTCCTTAAATAATGCAGCAAAGTCCTTAAATAATGCAGCACAGTTCTTAAGTAATGCAACAACGTCGTTAAATAATGCAGCAGAGTCCTTAAATAATGCAGCAAAGTCCTTAACTAATGCAGCAGAGTCCTTAAATAATGCAAGAAAGTCCTTAAATAATGCAGCAGAGTCCTTAAATAATGCAGTAAAGTCCTTAAATAATGCAGCAGAGTCCTAAAATAATGCAACAACGTCCTTAAATAATGCAGCAGAGTCCTTAAATACTGAAGCAGAGTCCTTAAATATTGCAGCAAAGTCCTTAAATAATGCATTAGAGTCCTTAAATAATGCAACAAAGTCCTTAAGTAATGCAGCAGAGTCCTTAAATAATGCAGCAAAGTCCTTAAATAATGCAGCAGAGTCCTTAAATAATGCAGCAGAGTCCTTAAATACTGCAGCAGAGTCCTTAAATACTGAAGCAGAGTCCTTTAATATAGCAGCAAATTCCTTAAATAATGCAGCAGAGTCCTTAAAAAATCCAACAAAGTCATTAAATAATGCAGCAGAGTCCTCTAATAATGCAGCAGAGTCCTCAAATGCTTCAGCAAAGTCATTAAATAATGCAGCATAGTCCTTAAATAATGCAAAGTCCTTAAATAAAGCAGCACAGTTCTTAAATAATGCAACAACGTCGGTAAATAATGCAGCAGAGTCCTTAAATAATGCAGCAAAGTCCTTAACTAATGCAGCAGAGTCCTTAAATAATACAACAAAGTCCTTAAATAATGCAACAGAGTCCTTAAATACCGCAGCAAAGTGCTAAAATAATGCAGCAGAGTCCTCAAATGCTTCGGCAGAGTCCTTAAAAAATGCAGCAGAGTCCTTAAATAATGCAGCAAAGTCCTTAAATAATGCAGCAGAGTCCTTAAATAATGCAACAAAGTCCTTAAATAATGCAGCAGAGTCCTTAAATACTGAAGCAGAGTCCTTAAATATTGCAGCAAAGTCCTTAAATAATGCAGCAGAGTCCTCAAATGCTTAAGCAGAGTCCTTAAATACTGAAGCAGAGTCCTTAAATATTGCAGCAAAGTCCTTAAATAATGCAGCAGAGTCCTTAAATAATGCAGCAAAGTCCTTCAATAATGCAGCAGAGTCCTTAGATAGTGCAACAAAGTCCTTAAATAATGCAGCAGATTCCTTAAATAATGCAGCAAAGTCCTTAAATAATGCAGCAGAGTCCTAAAATAATGCAGCAGGGTCCTTAAATACCGCAGCAGAGTCCTTAAATACTGAAGCAGAGTCCTTTAATATAGCAGCAAATTCCTTAAATAATGCAGCAGAGTCCTTAAGAAATCCAACAAAGTCATTAAATAATGCAGCAAGTCCTTAAATAATGCAGCAGAGTCCTCTAATAATGCAGCAGAGTCCTCAAATGCTTCAGCAAAGTCATTAAATAATGCAGCATAGTCCTTAAATAATGCAGCAAAGTCCTTAAATAATGCAGCACAGTTCTTAAATAATGCAACAACGTCGTTAAATAATGCAGCAGAGTCCTTAAATAATGCAGCAAAGTCCTTAACTAATGCAGCAGAGTCCTTAAATAATGCAACAAAGTCCTTAAATAATGCAACAGAGTCCTTAAATACCGCCGCAAAGTGCTTAAATAATGCAGCAGAGTCCTCAAATGCTTCAGCAGAGTCCTTAAATAATGCAGCAGAGTCCTTAAATAATGCAGCAAAGTCCTTAAATAATGCAGCAGAGTCCTTAAATAATGCAACAAAGTCCTTAAATAATGCAGCAGAGTCCTTAAATACTGAAGCAGAGTCCATAAATATTGCTGCAAAGTCCTTAAATAATGCAGCAGTGTCATTAAATAATGCAACAATGTCCTTAAATAATGCAGCAGAGTCCTTAAAAAATCCAACAAAGTCATTAAATAATGCAGCAAGTCCTTAAATAATGCAGCAGAGTCCTCTAATAATGCAGCAGAGTCCTCAAATGCTTC
Source organism: Phyllobates terribilis (assembly GCF_046119375.1). Taxonomy (NCBI): domain Eukaryota; kingdom Metazoa; phylum Chordata; class Amphibia; order Anura; family Dendrobatidae; genus Phyllobates; species Phyllobates terribilis. The sequence goes on along the minus strand of NW_027362840.1, from coordinate 2,272,993 downwards.
AGCAAATTCATTAAATAATGCAGCATATTCCTTAAATAATGCAGCAAAGTCCTTAAATAATGCAGAACAGTTCTTAAATAATGCAACAACGTCGTTAAATAATGCAGCAGAGTCCTTAAATAATGCAGCAAAGTCCTTAACTAATGCAGCAGAGTCCTTAAATAATGCAACAAAGTCCTTAAATAATGCAACAGAGTCCTTAAATACCGCAGCAAAGGGCTTAAATAATGCAGCAGAGTCCTCAAATGCTTCAGCAGAGTCCTTAAATAATGCAGCATTGTCCTTAAATAATGCAGCAAAGTCCTTAAATAATGCAGCAGAGTCCTTAAATAATGCAACAAAGTCCTTAAATAATGCAGCAGAGTCCTTAAATACTGAAGCAGAGTCCTTAAATATTGCAGCAAAGTCCTTCAATAATGCAGCAGAGTCCTTAAATATTGCAACAAAGTCCTTAAATAATGCAGCAGATTCCTTAAATAATGCAGCAAAGTCCTTAAATAATGCAGCAGAGTCCTTAAATAATGCAGCAGAGTCCTTAAATACCGCAGCAGAGTCCTTAAATACTGAAGCAGAGTCCTTTAATATAGCAGCAAATTCCTTAAATAATGCAGCAGAGTCCATAAAAAAATCCAACAAAGTCATTAAATAATGCAGCAAGTCCTTAAATAATGCAGCAGAGTACTCTAATAATGCAGCAGAGTCCTCAAATGCTTCAGCAAAGTCATTAAATAATGCAGCATCGTCCTTAAATAATGCAGCAAAGTCCTTAAATAATGCAGCACAGTTCTTAAGTAATGCAACAACGTCGTTAAATAATGCAGCAGAGTCCTTAAATAATGCAGCAAAGTCCTTAACTAATGCAGCAGAGTCCTTAAATAATGCAAGAAAGTCCTTAAATAATGCAGCAGAGTCCTTAAATAATGCAGTAAAGTCCTTAAATAATGCAGCAGAGTCCTAAAATAATGCAACAACGTCCTTAAATAATGCAGCAGAGTCCTCAAATACTGAAGCAGAGTCCTTAAATATTGCAGCAAAGTCCTTAAATAATGCATTAGAGTCCTTAAATAATGCAACAAAGTCCTTAAATAATGCAGCAGAGTCCTTAAACAATGCAGCAAAGTCCTTAAATAATGCAGCAGAGTCCTTAAATAATGCAGCAGAGTCCTTAAATACTGCAGCAGAGTCCTTAAATACTGAAGCAGAGTCCTTTAATATAGCAGCAAATTCCTTAAATAATGCAGCAGAGTCCTTAAAAAATCCAACAAAGTCATTAAATAATCCAGCAGAGTCCTCTAATAATGCAGCAGAGTCCTCAAATGCTTCAGCAAAGTCATTAAATAATGCAGCATAGTCCTTAAATAATGCAAAGTCCTTAAATAAAGCAGCACAGTTCTTAAATAATGCAACAACGTCGGTAAATAATGCAGCAGAGTCCTTAAATAATGCAGCAAACTCCTTAACTAATGCAGCAGAGTCCTTAAATAATACAACAAAGTCCTTAAATAATGCAACAGAGTCCTTAAATACCGCAGCAAAGTGCTTAAATAATGCAGCAGAGTCCTCAAATGCTTCAGCAGAGTCCTTAAAAAATGCAGCAGAGTCCTTAAATAATGCAGCAAAGTCCTTAAATAATGCAGCAGAGTCCTTAAATAATGCAACAAAGTCCTTAAATAATGCAGCAGAGTCCTTAAATACTGAAGCAGAGTCCTTAAATATTGCAGCAAAGTCCTTAAATAATGCAGCAGAGTCCTCAAATGCTTAAGCAGAGTCCTTAAATACTGAAGCAGAGTCCTTAAATATTGCAGCAAAGTCCTTAAATAATGCAGCAGAGTCCTTAAATAATGCAGCAAAGTCCTTCAATAATGCAGCAGAGTCCTTAGATAATGCAACAAAGTCCTTAAATAATGCAGCAGATTCCTTAAATAATGCAGCAAAGTCCTTAAATAATGCAGCAGAGTCCTAAAATAATGCAGCAGGGTCCTTAAATACCGCAGCAGAGTCCTTAAATACTGAAGCAGAGTCCTTTAATATAGCAGCAAATTCCTTAAATAATGCAGCAGAGTCCATAAAAAAATCCAACAAAGTCATTAAATAATGCAGCAAGTCCTTAAATAATGCAGCAGAGTCCTCTAATAATGCAGCAGAGTCCTCAAATGCTTCAGCAAAGTCATTAAATAATGCAGCATAGTCCTTAAATAATGCAGCAAAGTCCTTAAATAATGCAGCACAGTTCTTAAGTAATGCAACAACGTCGTTAAATAATGCAGCAGAGTCCTTAAATAATGCAGCAAAGTCCTTAACTAATGCAGCAGAGTCCTTAAATAATGCAAGAAAGTCCTTAAATAATGCAGCAGAGTCCTTAAATAATGCAGTAAAGTCCTTAAATAATGCAGCAGAGTCCTAAAATAATGCAACAACGTCCTTAAATAATGCAGCAGAGTCCTTAAATACTGAAGCAGAGTCCTTAAATATTGCAGCAAAGTCCTTAAATAATGCATTAGAGTCCTTAAATAATGCAACAAAGTCCTTAAGTAATGCAGCAGAGTGCTTAAATAATGCAGCAAAGTCCTTAAATAATGCAGCAGAGTCCTTAAATAATGCAGCAGAGTCCTTAAATACTGCAGCAGAGTCCTTAAATACTGAAGCAGAGTCCTTTAATATAGCAGCAAATTCCTTAAATAATGCAGCAGAGTCCTTAAAAAATCCAACAAAGTCATTAAATAATGCAGCAGAGTCCTCTAATAATGCAGCAGAGTCCTCAAATGCTTCAGCAAAGTCATTAAATAATGCAGCATAGTCCTTAAATAATGCAAAGTCCTTAAATAAAGCAGCACAGTTCTTAAATAATGCAACAACGTCGGTAAATAATGCAGCAGAGTCCTTAAATACTGAAGCAGAGTCCTTTAATATAGCAGCAAATTCCTTAAATAATGCAGCAGAGTCCTTAAAAAATCCAACAAAGTCATTAAATAATGCAGCAGAGTCCTCTAATAATGCAGCAGAGTCCTCAAATGCTTCAGCAAAGTCATTAAATAATGCAGCATAGTCCTTAAATAATGCAAAGTCCTTAAATAAAGCAGCACAGTTCTTAAATAATGCAACAACGTCGGTAAATAATGCAGCAGAGTCCTTAAATAATGCAGCAAAGTCCTTAACTAATGCAGCAGAGTCCTTAAATAATACAACAAAGTCCTTAAATAATGCAACAGAGTCCTTAAATACCGCAGCAAAGTGCTTAAATAATGCAGCAGAGTCCTCAAATGCTTCGGCAGAGTCCTTAAAAAATGCAGCAGAGTCCTTAAATAATGCAGCAAAGTCCTTAAATAATGCAGCAGAGTCCTTAAATAATGCAACAAAGTCCTTAAATAATGCAGCAGAGTCCTTAAATACTGAAGCAGAGTCCTTAAATATTGCAGCAAAGTCCTTAAATAATGCAGCAGAGTCCTCAAATGCTTAAGCAGAGTCCTTAAATACTGAAGCAGAGTCCTTAAATATTGCAGCAAAGTCCTTAAATAATGCAGCAGAGTCCTTAAATAATGCAGCAAAGTCCTTCAATAATGCAGCAGAGTCCTTAGATAGTGCAACAAAGTCCTTAAATAATGCAGCAGATTCCTTAAATAATGCAGCAAAGTCCTTAAATAATGCAGCAGAGTCCTAAAATAATGCAGCAGGGTCCTTAAATACCGCAGCAGAGTCCTTAAATACTGAAGCAGAGTCCTTTAATATAGCAGCAAATTCCTTAAATAATGCAGCAGAGTCCTTAAGAAATCCAACAAAGTCATTAAATAATGCAGCAAGTCCTTAAATAATGCAGCAGAGTCCTCTAATAATGCAGCAGAGTCCTCAAATGCTTCAGCAAAGTCATTAAATAATGCAGCATAGTCCTTAAATAATGCAGCAAAGTCCTTAAATAATGCAGCACAGTTCTTAAATAATGCAACAACGTCGTTAAATAATGCAGCAGAGTCCTTAAATAATGCAGCAAAGTCCTTAACTAATGCAGCAGAGTCCTTAAATAATGCAACAAAGTCCTTAAATAATGCAACAGAGTCCTTAAATACCGCCGCAAAGTGCTTAAATAATGCAGCAGAGTCCTCAAATGCTTCAGCAGAGTCCTTAAATAATGCAGCAGAGTCCTTAAATAATGCAGCAAAGTCCTTAAATAATGCAGCAGAGTCCTTAAATAATGCAACAAAGTCCTTAAATAATGCAGCAGAGTCCTTAAATACTGAAGCAGAGTCCATAAATATTGCTGCAAAGTCCTTAAATAATGCAGCAGTGTCATTAAATAATGCAACAATGTCCTTAAATAATGCAGCAGAGTCCTTAAAAAATCCAACAAAGTCATTAAATAATGCAGCAAGTCCTTAAATAATGCAGCAGAGTCCTCTAATAATGCAGCAGAGTCCTCAAATGCTTCAGCAAATTCATTAAATAATGCAGCATATTCCTTAAATAATGCAGCAAAGTCCTTAAATAATGCAGAACAGTTCTTAAATAATGCAACAACGTCGTTAAATAATGCAGCAGAGTCCTTAAATAATGCAGCAAAGTCCTTAACTAATGCAGCAGAGTCCTTAAATAATGCAACAAAGTCCTTAAATAATGCAACAGAGTCCTTAAATACCGCAGCAAAGGGCTTAAATAATGCAGCAGAGTCCTCAAATGCTTCAGCAGAGTCCTTAAATAATGCAGCATTGTCCTTAAATAATGCAGCAAAGTCCTTAAATAATGCAGCAGAGTCCTTAAATAATGCAACAAAGTCCTTAAATAATGCAGCAGAGTCCTTAAATACTGAAGCAGAGTCCTTAAATATTGCAGCAAAGTCCTTCAATAATGCAGCAGAGTCCTTAGATATTGCAACAAAGTCCTTAAATAATGCAGCAGATTCCTTAAATAATGCAGCAAAGTCCTTAAATAATGCAGCAGAGTCCTTAAATAATGCAGCAGAGTCCTTAAATACCGCAGCAGAGTCCTTAAATACTGAAGCAGAGTCCTTTAATATAGCAGCAAATTCCTTAAATAATGCAGCAGAGTCCATAAAAAAATCCAACAAAGTCATTAAATAATGCAGCAAGTCCTTAAATAATGCAGCAGAGTCCTCTAATAATGCAGCAGAGTCCTCAAATGCTTCAGCAAAGTCATTAAATAATGCAGCATCGTCCTTAAATAATGCAGCAAAGTCCTTAAATAATGCAGCACAGTTCTTAAGTAATGCAACAACGTCGTTAAATAATGCAGCAGAGTCCTTAAATAATGCAGCAAAGTCCTTAACTAATGCAGCAGAGTCCTTAAATAATGCAAGAAAGTCCTTAAATAATGCAGCAGAGTCCTTAAATAATGCAGTAAAGTCCTTAAATAATGCAGCAGAGTCCTAAAATAATGCAACAACGTCCTTAAATAATGCAGCAGAGTCCTCAAATACTGAAGCAGAGTCCTTAAATATTGCAGCAAAGTCCTTAAATAATGCATTAGAGTCCTTAAATAATGCAACAAAGTCCTTAAATAATGCAGCAGAGTCCTTAAACAATGCAGCAAAGTCCTTAAATAATGCAGCAGAGTCCTTAAATAATGCAGCAGAGTCCTTAAATACTGCAGCAGAGTCCTTAAATACTGAAGCAGAGTCCTTTAATATAGCAGCAAATTCCTTAAATAATGCAGCAGAGTCCTTAAAAAATCCAACAAAGTCATTAAATAATCCAGCAGAGTCCTCTAATAATGCAGCAGAGTCCTCAAATGCTTCAGCAAAGTCATTAAATAATGCAGCATAGTCCTTAAATAATGCAAAGTCCTTAAATAAAGCAGCACAGTTCTTAAATAATGCAACAACGTCGGTAAATAATGCAGCAGAGTCCTTAAATAATGCAGCAAACTCCTTAACTAATGCAGCAGAGTCCTTAAATAATACAACAAAGTCCTTAAATAATGCAACAGAGTCCTTAAATACCGCAGCAAAGTGCTTAAATAATGCAGCAGAGTCCTCAAATGCTTCAGCAGAGTCCTTAAAAAATGCAGCAGAGTCCTTAAATAATGCAGCAAAGTCCTTAAATAATGCAGCAGAGTCCTTAAATAATGCAACAAAGTCCTTAAATAATGCAGCAGAGTCCTTAAATACTGAAGCAGAGTCCTTAAATATTGCAGCAAAGTCCTTAAATAATGCAGCAGAGTCCTCAAATGCTTAAGCAGAGTCCTTAAATACTGAAGCAGAGTCCTTAAATATTGCAGCAAAGTCCTTAAATAATGCAGCAGAGTCCTTAAATAATGCAGCAAAGTCCTTCAATAATGCAGCAGAGTCCTTAGATAATGCAACAAAGTCCTTAAATAATGCAGCAGATTCCTTAAATAATGCAGCAAAGTCCTTAAATAATGCAGCAGAGTCCTAAAATAATGCAGCAGGGTCCTTAAATACCGCAGCAGAGTCCTTAAATACTGAAGCAGAGTCCTTTAATATAGCAGCAAATTCCTTAAATAATGCAGCAGAGTCCATAAAAAAATCCAACAAAGTCATTAAATAATGCAGCAAGTCCTTAAATAATGCAGCAGAGTCCTCTAATAATGCAGCAGAGTCCTCAAATGCTTCAGCAAAGTCATTAAATAATGCAGCATAGTCCTTAAATAATGCAGCAAAGTCCTTAATAATGCAGCACAGTTCTTAAGTAATGCAACAACGTCGTTAAATAATGCAGCAGAGTCCTTAAATAATGCAGCAAAGTCCTTAACTAATGCAGCAGAGTCCTTAAATAATGCAAGAAAGTCCTTAAATAATGCAGCAGAGTCCTTAAATAATGCAGTAAAGTCCTTAAATAATGCAGCAGAGTCCTAAAATAATGCAACAACGTCCTTAAATAATGCAGCAGAGTCCTTAAATACTGAAGCAGAGTCCTTAAATATTGCAGCAAAGTCCTTAAATAATGCATTAGAGTCCTTAAATAATGCAACAAAGTCCTTAAGTAATGCAGCAGAGTGCTTAAATAATGCAGCAAAGTCCTTAAATAATGCAGCAGAGTCCTTAAATAATGCAGCAGAGTCCTTAAATACTGCAGCAGAGTCCTTAAATACTGAAGCAGAGTCCTTTAATATAGCAGCAAATTCCTTAAATAATGCAGCAGAGTCCTTAAAAAATCCAACAAAGTCATTAAATAATGCAGCAGAGTCCTCTAATAATGCAGCAGAGTCCTCAAATGCTTCAGCAAAGTCATTAAATAATGCAGCATAGTCCTTAAATAATGCAAAGTCCTTAAATAAAGCAGCACAGTTCTTAAATAATGCAACAACGTCGGTAAATAATGCAGCAGAGTCCTTAAATAATGCAGCAAAGTCCTTAACTAATGCAGCAGAGTCCTTAAATAATACAACAAAGTCCTTAAATAATGCAACAGAGTCCTTAAATACCGCAGCAAAGTGCTTAAATAATGCAGCAGAGTCCTCAAATGCTTCGGCAGAGTCCTTAAAAAATGCAGCAGAGTCCTTAAATAATGCAGCAAAGTCCTTAAATAATGCAGCAGAGTCCTTAAATAATGCAACAACGTCCTTAAATAATGCAGCAGAGTCCTTAAATACTGAAGCAGAGTCCTTAAATATTGCAGCAAAGTCCTTAAATAATGCAGCAGAGTCCTCAAATGCTTAAGCAGAGTCCTTAAATACTGAAGCAGAGTCCTTAAATATTGCAGCAAAGTCCTTAAATAATGCAGCAGAGTCCTTAAATAATGCAGCAAAGTCCTTCAATAATGCAGCAGAGTCCTTAGATAGTGCAACAAAGTCCTTAAATAATGCAGCAGATTCCTTAAATAATGCAGCAAAGTCCTTAAATAATGCAGCAGAGTCCTAAAATAATGCAGCAGGGTCCTTAAATACCGCAGCAGAGTCCTTAAATACTGAAGCAGAGTCCTTTAATATAGCAGCAAATTCCTTAAATAATGCAGCAGAGTCCTTAAGAAATCCAACAAAGTCATTAAATAATGCAGCAAGTCCTTAAATAATGCAGCAGAGTCCTCTAATAATGCAGCAGAGTCCTCAAATGCTTCAGCAAAGTCATTAAATAATGCAGCATAGTCCTTAAATAATGCAGCAAAGTCCTTAAATAATGCAGCACAGTTCTTAAATAATGCAACAACGTCGTTAAATAATGCAGCAGAGTCCTTAAATAATGCAGCAAAGTCCTTAACTAATGCAGCAGAGTCCTTAAATAATGCAACAAAGTCCTTAAATAATGCAACAGAGTCCTTAAATACCGCCGCAAAGTGCTTAAATAATGCAGCAGAGTCCTCAAATGCTTCAGCAGAGTCCTTAAATAATGCAGCAGTGTCCTTAAATAATGCAGCAAAGTCCTTAAATAATGCAGCAGAGTCCTTAAATAATGCAACAAAGTCCTTAAATAATGCAGCAGAGTCCTTAAATACTGAAGCAGAGTCCATAAATATTGCTGCAAAGTCCTTAAATAATGCAGCAGTGTCATTAAATAATGCAACAATGTCCTTAAATAATGCAGCAGAGTCCTTAAAAAATCCAACAAAGTCATTAAATAATGCAGCAAGTCCTTAAATAATGCAGCAGAGTCCTCTAATAATGCAGCAGAGTCCTCAAATGCTTCAGCAAATTCATTAAATAATGCAGCATATTCCTTAAATAATGCAGCAAAGTCCTTAAATAATGCAGAACAGTTCTTAAATAATGCAACAACGTCGTTAAATAATGCAGCAGAGTCCTTAAATAATGCAGCAAAGTCCTTAACTAATGCAGCAGAGTCCTTAAATAATGCAACAAAGTCCTTAAATAATGCAACAGAGTCCTTAAATACCGCAGCAAAGGGCTTAAATAATGCAGCAGAGTCCTCAAATGCTTCAGCAGAGTCCTTAAATAATGCAGCATTGTCCTTAAATAATGCAGCAAAGTCCTTAAATAATGCAGCAGAGTCCTTAAATAATGCAACAAAGTCCTTAAATAATGCAGCAGAGTCCTTAAATACTGAAGCAGAGTCCTTAAATATTGCAGCAAAGTCCTTCAATAATGCAGCAGAGTCCTTAGATAATGCAACAAAGTCCTTAAATAATGCAGCAGATTCCTTAAATAATGCAGCAAAGTCCTTAAATAATGCAGCAGAGTCCTTAAATAATGCAGCAGAGTCCTTAAATACCGCAGCAGAGTCCTTAAATACTGAAGCAGAGTCCTTTAATATAGCAGCAAATTCCTTAAATAATGCAGCAGAGTCCATAAAAAAATCCAACAAAGTCATTAAATAATGCAGCAAGTCCTTAAATAATGCAGCAGAGTCCTCTAATAATGCAGCAGAGTCCTCAAATGCTTCAGCAAAGTCATTAAATAATGCAGCATCGTCCTTAAATAATGCAGCAAAGTCCTTAAATAATGCAGCACAGTTCTTAAGTAATGCAACAACGTCGTTAAATAATGCAGCAGAGTCCTTAAATAATGCAGCAAAGTCCTTAACTAATGCAGCAGAGTCCTTAAATAATGCAAGAAAGTCCTTAAATAATGCAGCAGAGTCCTTAAATAATGCAGTAAAGTCCTTAAATAATGCAGCAGAGTCCTAAAATAATGCAACAACGTCCTTAAATAATGCAGCAGAGTCCTTAAATACTGAAGCAGAGTCCTTAAATATTGCAGCAAAGTCCTTATATAATGCATTAGAGTCCTTAAATAATGCAACAAAGTCCTTAAATAATGCAGCAGAGTCCTTAAACAATGCAGCAAAGTCCTTAAATAATGCAGCAGAGTCCTTAAATAATGCAGCAGAGTCCTTAAATACTGCAGCAGAGTCCTTAAATACTGAAGCAGAGTCCTTTAATATAGCAGCAAATTCCTTAAATAATGCAGCAGAGTCCTTAAAAAATCCAACAAAGTCATTAAATAATCCAGCAGAGTCCTCTAATAATGCAGCAGAGTCCTCAAATGCTTCAGCAAAGTCATTAAATAATGCAGCATAGTCCTTAAATAATGCAAAGTCCTTAAATAAAGCAGCACAGTTCTTAAATAATGCAACAACGTCGGTAAATAATGCAGCAGAGTCCTTAAATAATGCAGCAAACTCCTTAACTAATGCAGCAGAGTCCTTAAATAATACAACAAAGTCCTTAAATAATGCAACAGAGTCCTTAAATACCGCAGCAAAGTGCTTAAATAATGCAGCAGAGTCCTCAAATGCTTCAGCAGAGTCCTTAAAAAATGCAGCAGAGTCCTTAAATAATGCAGCAAAGTCCTTAAATAATGCAGCAGAGTCCTTAAATAATGCAACAAAGTCCTTAAATAATGCAGCAGAGTCCTTAAATACTGAAGCAGAGTCCTTAAATATTGCAGCAAAGTCCTTAAATAATGCAGCAGAGTCCTCAAATGCTTAAGCAGAGTCCTTAAATACTGAAGCAGAGTCCTTACATATTGCAGCAAAGTCCTTAAATAATGCAGCAGAGTCCTTAAATAATGCAGCAAAGTCCTTCAATAATGCAGCAGAGTCCTTAGATAATGCAACAAAGTCCTTAAATAATGCAGCAGATTCCTTAAATAATGCAGCAAAGTCCTTAAATAATGCAGCAGAGTCCTAAAATAATGCAGCAGGGTCCTTAAATACCGCAGCAGAGTCCTTAAATACTGAAGCAGAGTCCTTTAATATAGCAGCAAATTCCTTAAATAATGCAGCAGAGTCCATAAAAAAATCCAACAAAGTCATTAAATAATGCAGCAAGTCCTTAAATAATGCAGCAGAGTCCTCTAATAATGCAGCAGAGTCCTCAAATGCTTCAGCAAAGTCATTAAATAATGCAGCATAGTCCTTAAATATTGCAGCAAAGTCCTTAAATAATGCAGCACAGTTCTTAAGTAATGCAACAACGTCGTTAAATAATGCAGCAGAGTCCTTAAATAATGCAGCAAAGTCCTTAACTAATGCAGCAGAGTCCTTAAATAATGCAAGAAAGTCCTTAAATAATGCAGCAGAGTCCTTAAATAATGCAGTAAAGTCCTTAAATAATGCAGCAGAGTCCTAAAATAATGCAACAACGTCCTTAAATAATGCAGCAGAGTCCTTAAATACTGAAGCAGAGTCCTTAAATATTGCAGCAAAGTCCTTAAATAATGCATTAGAGTCCTTAAATAATGCAACAAAGTCCTTAAGTAATGCAGCAGAGTCCTTAAATAATGCAGCAAAGTCCTTAAATAATGCAGCAGAGTCCTTAAATAATGCAGCAGAGTCCTTAAATACTGCAGCAGAGTCCTTAAATACTGAAGCAGAGTCCTTTAATATAGCAGCAAATTCCTTAAATAATGCAGCAGAGTCCTTAAAAAATCCAACAAAGTCATTAAATAATGCAGCAGAGTCCTCTAATAATGCAGCAGAGTCCTCAAATGCTTCAGCAAAGTCATTAAATAATGCAGCATAGTCCTTAAATAATGCAAAGTCCTTAAATAAAGCAGCACAGTTCTTAAATAATGCAACAACGTCGGTAAATAATGCAGCAGAGTCCTTAAATAATGCAGCAAAGTCCTTAACTAATGCAGCAGAGTCCTTAAATAATACAACAAAGTCCTTAAATAATGCAACAGAGTCCTTAAATACCGCAGCAAAGTGCTTAAATAATGCAGCAGAGTCCTCAAATGCTTCGGCAGAGTCCTTAAAAAATGCAGCAGAGTCCTTAAATAATGCAGCAAAGTCCTTAAATAATGCAGCAGAGTCCTTAAATAATGCAACAAAGTCCTTAAATAATGCAGCAGAGTCCTTAAATACTGAAGCAGAGTCCTTAAATATTGCAGCAAAGTCCTTAAATAATGCAGCAGAGTCCTCAAATGCTTAAGCAGAGTCCTTAAATACTGAAGCAGAGTCCTTAAATATTGCAGCAAAGTCCTTAAATAATGCAGCAGAGTCCTTAAATAATGCAGCAAAGTCCTTCAATAATGCAGCAGAGTCCTTAGATAGTGCAACAAAGTCCTTAAATAATGCAGCAGATTCCTTAAATAATGCAGCAAAGTCCTTAAATAATGCAGCAGAGTCCTAAAATAATGCAGCAGGGTCCTTAAATACCGCAGCAGAGTCCTTAAATACTGAAGCAGAGTCCTTTAATATAGCAGCAAATTCCTTAAATAATGCAGCAGAGTCCTTAAGAAATCCAACAAAGTCATTAAATAATGCAGCAAGTCCTTAAATAATGCAGCAGAGTCCTCTAATAATGCAGCAGAGTCCTCAAATGCTTCAGCAAAGTCATTAAATAATGCAGCATAGTCCTTAAATAATGCAGCAAAGTCCTTAAATAATGCAGCACAGTTCTTAAATAATGCAACAACGTCGTTAAATAATGCAGCAGAGTCCTTAAATAATGCAGTAAAGTCCTTAAATAATGCAGCAGAGTCCTAAAATAATGCAACAACGTCCTTAAATAATGCAGCAGAGTCCTTAAATACTGAAGCAGAGTCCTTAAATATTGCAGCAAAGTCCTTAAATAATGCATTAGAGTCCTTAAATAATGCAACAAAGTCCTTAAATAATGCAGCAGAGTCCTTAAACAATGCAGCAAAGTCCTTAAATAATGCAGCAGAGTCCTTAAATAATGCAGCAGAGTCCTTAAATACTGCAGCAGAGTCCTTAAATACTGAAGCAGAGTCCTTTAATATAGCAGCAAATTCCTTAAATAATGCAGCAGAGTCCTTAAAAAATCCAACAAAGTCATTAAATAATCCAGCAGAGTCCTCTAATAATGCAGCAGAGTCCTCAAATGCTTCAGCAAAGTCATTAAATAATGCAGCATAGTCCTTAAATAATGCAAAGTCCTTAAATAAAGCAGCACAGTTCTTAAATAATGCAACAACGTCGGTAAATAATGCAGCAGAGTCCTTAAATAATGCAGCAAACTCCTTAACTAATGCAGCAGAGTCCTTAAATAATACAACAAAGTCCTTAAATAATGCAACAGAGTCCTTAAATACCGCAGCAAAGTGCTTAAATAATGCAGCAGAGTCCTCAAATGCTTCAGCAGAGTCCTTAAATAATGCAGCAGTGTCCTTAAATAATGCAGCAAAGTCCTTAAATAATGCAGCAGAGTCCTTAAATAATGCAACAAAGTCCTTAAATAATGCAGCAGAGTCCTTAAATACTGAAGCAGAGTCCATAAATATTGCTGCAAAGTCCTTAAATAATGCAGCAGTGTCATTAAATAATGCAACAATGTCCTTAAATAATGCAGCAGAGTCCTTAAAAAATCCAACAAAGTCATTAAATAATGCAGCAAGTCCTTAAATAATGCAGCAGAGTCCTCTAATAATGCAGCAGAGTCCTCAAATGCTTCAGCAAATTCATTAAATAATGCAGCATATTCCTTAAATAATGCAGCAAAGTCCTTAAATAATGCAGAACAGTTCTTAAATAATGCAACAACGTCGTTAAATAATGCAGCAGAGTCCTTAAATAATGCAGCAAAGTCCTTAACTAATGCAGCAGAGTCCTTAAATAATGCAACAAAGTCCTTAAATAATGCAACAGAGTCCTTAAATACCGCAGCAAAGGGCTTAAATAATGCAGCAGAGTCCTCAAATGCTTCAGCAGAGTCCTTAAATAATGCAGCATTGTCCTTAAATAATGCAGCAAAGTCCTTAAATAATGCAGCAGAGTCCTTAAATAATGCAACAAAGTCCTTAAATAATGCAGCAGAGTCCTTAAATACTGAAGCAGAGTCCTTAAATATTGCAGCAAAGTCCTTCAATAATGCAGCAGAGTCCTTAGATAATGCAACAAAGTCCTTAAATAATGCAGCAGATTCCTTAAATAATGCAGCAAAGTCCTTAAATAATGCAGCAGAGTCCTTAAATAATGCAGCAGAGTCCTTAAATACCGCAGCAGAGTCCTTAAATACTGAAGCAGAGTCCTTTAATATAGCAGCAAATTCCTTAAATAATGCAGCAGAGTCCATAAAAAAATCCAACAAAGTCATTAAATAATGCAGCAAGTCCTTAAATAATGCAGCAGAGTCCTCTAATAATGCAGCAGAGTCCTCAAATGCTTCAGCAAAGTCATTAAATAATGCAGCATAGTCCTTAAATAATGCAGCAAAGTCCTTAAATAATGCAGCACAGTTCTTAAGTAATGCAACAACGTCGTTAAATAATGCAGCTGAGTCCTTAAATAATGCAGCAAAGTCCTTAACTAATGCAGCAGAGTCCTTAAATAATGCAACAAAGTCCTTAAATAATGCAGCAGAGTCCTTAAACAATGCAGCAAAGTCCTTAAATAATGCAGCAGAGTCCTTAAATAATGCAGCAGAGTCCTTAAATACTGCAGCAGAGTCCTTAAATACTGAAGCAGAGTCCTTTAATATAGCAGCAAATTCCTTAAATAATGCAGCAGAGTCCTTAAAAAATCCAACAAAGTCATTAAATAATGCAGCAGAGTCCTCTAATAATGCAGCAGAGTCCTCAAATGCTTCAGCAAAGTCATTAAATAATGCAGCATAGTCCTTAAATAATGCAAAGTCCTTAAATAAAGCAGCACAGTTCTTAAATAATGCAACAACGTCGGTAAATAATGCAGCAGAGTCCTTAAATAATGCAGCAAAGTCTTTAACTAATGCAGCAGAGTCCTTAAATAATACAACAAAGTCCTTAAATAATGCAACAGAGTCCTTAAATACCGCAGCAAAGTGCTTAAATAATGCAGCAGAGTCCTCAAATGCTTCAGCAGAGTCCTTAAAAAATGCAGCAGAGTCCTTAAATAATGCAGCAAAGTCCTTAAATAATGCAGCAGAGTCCTTAAATAATGCAACAAAGTCCTTAAATAATGCAGCAGAGTCCTTAAATACTGAAGCAGAGTCCTTAAATATTGCAGCAAAGTCCTTAAATAATGCAGCAGAGTCCTCAAATGCTTAAGCAGAGTCCTTAAATACTGAAGCAGAGTCCTTAAATATTGCAGCAAAGTCCTTAAATAATGCAGCAGAGTCCTTAAATAATGCAGCAAAGTCCTTCAATAATGCAGCAGAGTCCTTAGATAATGCAACAAAGTCCTTAAATAATGCAGCAGATTCCTTAAATAATGCAGCAAAGTCCTTAAATAATGCAGCAGAGTCCTAAAATAATGCAGCAGGGTCCTAAAATACCGCAGCAGAGTCCTTAAATACTGAAGCAGAGTCCTTTAATATAGCAGCAAATTCCTTAAATAATGCAGCAGAGTCCATAAAAAAATCCAACAAAGTCATTAAATAATGCAGCAAGTCCTTAAATAATGCAGCAGAGTCCTCTAATAATGCAGCAGAGTCCTCAAATGCTTCAGCAAAGTCATTAAATAATGCAGCATAGTCCTTAAATAATGCAGCAAAGTCCTTAAATAATGCAGCACAGTTCTTAAGTAATGCAACAACGTCGTTAAATAATGCAGCAGAGTCCTTAAATAATGCAGCAAAGTCCTTAACTAATGCAGCAGAGTCCTTAAATAATGCAAGAAAGTCCTTAAATAATGCAGCAGAGTCCTTAAATAATGCAGTAAAGTCCTTAAATAATGCAGCAGAGTCCTAAAATAATGCAACAACGTCCTTAAATAATGCAGCAGAGTCCTTAAATACTGAAGCAGAGTCCTTAAATATTGCAGCAAAGTCCTTAAATAATGCATTAGAGTCCTTAAATAATGCAACAAAGTCCTTAAGTAATGCAGCAGAGTCCTTAAATAATGCAGCAAAGTCCTTAAATAATGCAGCAGAGTCCTTAAATACTGAAGCAGAGTCCTTTAATATAGCAGCAAATTCCTTAAATAATGCAGCAGAGTCCTTAAGAAATCCAACAAAGTCATTAAATAATGCAGCAAGTCCTTAAATAATGCAGCAGAGTCCTCTAATAATGCAGCAGAGTCCTCAAATGCTTCAGCAAAGTCATTAAATAATGCAGCATAGTCCTTAAATAATGCAGCAAAGTCCTTAAATAATGCAGCACAGTTCTTAAATAATGCAACAACGTCGTTAAATAATGCAGCAGAGTCCTTAAATAATGCAGTAAAGTCCTTAAATAATGCAGCAGAGTCCTAAAATAATGCAACAACGTCCTTAAATAATGCAGCAGAGTCCTTAAATACTGAAGCAGAGTCCTTAAATATTGCAGCAAAGTCCTTAAATAATGCATTAGAGTCCTTAAATAATGCAACAAAGTCCTTAAATAATGCAGCAGAGTCCTTAAACAATGCAGCAAAGTCCTTAAATAATGCAGCAGAGTCCTTAAATAATGCAGCAGAGTCCTTAAATACTGCAGCAGAGTCCTTAAATACTGAAGCAGAGTCCTTTAATATAGCAGCAAATTCCTTAAATAATGCAGCAGAGTCCTTAAAAAATCCAACAAAGTCATTAAATAATCCAGCAGAGTCCTCTAATAATGCAGCAGAGTCCTCAAATGCTTCAGCAAAGTCATTAAATAATGCAGCATAGTCCTTAAATAATGCAAAGTCCTTAAATAAAGCAGCACAGTTCTTAAATAATGCAACAACGTCGGTAAATAATGCAGCAGAGTCCTTAAATAATGCAGCAAACTCCTTAACTAATGCAGCAGAGTCCTTAAATAATACAACAAAGTCCTTAAATAATGCAACAGAGTCCTTAAATACCGCAGCAAAGTGCTTAAATAATGCAGCAGAGTCCTCAAATGCTTCAGCAGAGTCCTTAAATAATGCAGCAGTGTCCTTAAATAATGCAGCAAAGTCCTTAAATAATGCAGCAGAGTCCTTAAATAATGCAACAAAGTCCTTAAATAATGCAGCAGAGTCCTTAAATACTGAAGCAGAGTCCATAAATATTGCTGCAAAGTCCTTAAATAATGCAGCAGTGTCATTAAATAATGCAACAATGTCCTTAAATAATGCAGCAGAGTCCTTAAAAAATCCAACAAAGTCATTAAATAATGCAGCAAGTCCTTAAATAATGCAGCAGAGTCCTCTAATAATGCAGCAGAGTCCTCAAATG
The DNA here is from genome assembly GCF_046119375.1 of Phyllobates terribilis. Taxonomy (NCBI): domain Eukaryota; kingdom Metazoa; phylum Chordata; class Amphibia; order Anura; family Dendrobatidae; genus Phyllobates; species Phyllobates terribilis. The sequence continues at coordinate 2,256,068 of NW_027362840.1, read as the reverse complement.
CTTCAGCAAATTCATTAAATAATGCAGCATATTCCTTAAATAATGCAGCAAAGTCCTTAAATAATGCAGAACAGTTCTTAAATAATGCAACAACGTCGTTAAATAATGCAGCAGAGTCCTTAAATAATGCAGCAAAGTCCTTAACTAATGCAGCAGAGTCCTTAAATAATGCAACAAAGTCCTTAAATAATGCAACAGAGTCCTTAAATACCGCAGCAAAGGGCTTAAATAATGCAGCAGAGTCCTCAAATGCTTCAGCAGAGTCCTTAAATAATGCAGCATTGTCCTTAAATAATGCAGCAAAGTCCTTAAATAATGCAGCAGAGTCCTTAAATAATGCAACAAAGTCCTTAAATAATGCAGCAGAGTCCTTAAATACTGAAGCAGAGTCCTTAAATATTGCAGCAAAGTCCTTCAATAATGCAGCAGAGTCCTTAGATAATGCAACAAAGTCCTTAAATAATGCAGCAGATTCCTTAAATAATGCAGCAAAGTCCTTAAATAATGCAGCAGAGTCCTTAAATAATGCAGCAGAGTCCTTAAATACCGCAGCAGAGTCCTTAAATACTGAAGCAGAGTCCTTTAATATAGCAGCAAATTCCTTAAATAATGCAGCAGAGTCCATAAAAAAATCCAACAAAGTCATTAAATAATGCAGCAAGTCCTTAAATAATGCAGCAGTGTCCTCTAATAATGCAGCAGAGTCCTCAAATGCTTCAGCAAAGTCATTAAATAATGCAGCATAGTCCTTAAATAATGCAGCAAAGTCCTTAAATAATGCAGCACAGTTCTTAAGTAATGCAACAACGTCGTTAAATAATGCAGCTGAGTCCTTAAATAATGCAGCAAAGTCCTTAACTAATGCAGCAGAGTCCTTAAATAATGCAACAAAGTCCTTAAATAATGCAGCAGAGTCCTTAAACAATGCAGCAAAGTCCTTAAATAATGCAGCAGAGTCCTTAAATAATGCAGCAGAGTCCTTAAATACTGCAGCAGAGTCCTTAAATACTGAAGCAGAGTCCTTTAATATAGCAGCAAATTCCTTAAATAATGCAGCAGAGTCCTTAAAAAATCCAACAAAGTCATTAAATAATGCAGCAGAGTCCTCTAATAATGCAGCAGAGTCCTCAAATGCTTCAGCAAAGTCATTAAATAATGCAGCATAGTCCTTAAATAATGCAAAGTCCTTAAATAAAGCAGCACAGTTCTTAAATAATGCAACAACGTCGGTAAATAATGCAGCAGAGTCCTTAAATAATGCAGCAAAGTCTTTAACTAATGCAGCAGAGTCCTTAAATAATACAACAAAGTCCTTAAATAATGCAACAGAGTCCTTAAATACCGCAGCAAAGTGCTTAAATAATGCAGCAGAGTCCTCAAATGCTTCAGCAGAGTCCTTAAAAAATGCAGCAGAGTCCTTAAATAATGCAGCAAAGTCCTTAAATAATGCAGCAGAGTCCTTAAATAATGCAACAAAGTCCTTAAATAATGCAGCAGAGTCCTTAAATACTGAAGCAGAGTCCTTAAATATTGCAGCAAAGTCCTTAAATAATGCAGCAGAGTCCTCAAATGCTTAAGCAGAGTCCTTAAATACTGAAGCAGAGTCCTTAAATATTGCAGCAAAGTCCTTAAATAATGCAGCAGAGTCCTTAAATAATGCAGCAAAGTCCTTCAATAATGCAGCAGAGTCCTTAGATAATGCAACAAAGTCCTTAAATAATGCAGCAGATTCCTTAAATAATGCAGCAAAGTCCTTAAATAATGCAGCAGAGTCCTAAAATAATGCAGCAGGGTCCTAAAATACCGCAGCAGAGTCCTTAAATACTGAAGCAGAGTCCTTTAATATAGCAGCAAATTCCTTAAATAATGCAGCAGAGTCCATAAAAAAATCCAACAAAGTCATTAAATAATGCAGCAAGTCCTTAAATAATGCAGCAGAGTCCTCTAATAATGCAGCAGAGTCCTCAAATGCTTCAGCAAAGTCATTAAATAATGCAGCATAGTCCTTAAATAATGCAGCAAAGTCCTTAAATAATGCAGCACAGTTCTTAAGTAATGCAACAACGTCGTTAAATAATGCAGCAGAGTCCTTAAATAATGCAGCAAAGTCCTTAACTAATGCAGCAGAGTCCTTAAATAATGCAAGAAAGTCCTTAAATAATGCAGCAGAGTCCTTAAATAATGCAGTAAAGTCCTTAAATAATGCAGCAGAGTCCTAAAATAATGCAACAACGTCCTTAAATAATGCAGCAGAGTCCTTAAATACTGAAGCAGAGTCCTTAAATATTGCAGCAAAGTCCTTAAATAATGCATTAGAGTCCTTAAATAATGCAACAAAGTCCTTAAGTAATGCAGCAGAGTCCTTAAATAATGCAGCAAAGTCCTTAAATAATGCAGCAGAGTCCTTAAATAATGCAGCAGAGTCCTTAAATACTGCAGCAGAGTCCTTAAATACTGAAGCAGAGTCCTTTAATATAGCAGCAAATTCCTTAAATAATGCAGCAGAGTCCTTAAAAAATCCAACAAAGTCATTAAATAATGCAGCAGAGTCCTCTAATAATGCAGCAGAGTCCTCAAATGCTTCAGCAAAGTCATTAAATAATGCAGCATAGTCCTTAAATAATGCAAAGTCCTTAAATAAAGCAGCACAGTTCTTAAATAATGCAACAACGTCGGTAAATAATGCAGCAGAGTCCTTAAATAATGCAACAAAGTGCTTAACTAATGCAGCAGAGTAATTAAATAATACAACAAAGTCCTTAAATAATGCAACAGAGTCCTTAAATACCGCAGCAAAGTGCTTAAATAATGCAGCAGAGTCCTCAAATGCTTCGCAGAGTCCTTAAAAAATGCAGCAGAGTCCTTAAATAATGCAGCAAAGTCCTTAAATAATGCAGCAGAGTCCTTAAATAATGCAACAAAGTCCTTAAATAATGCAGCAGAGTCCTTAAATACTGAAGCAGAGTCCTTAAATATTGCAGCAAAGTCCTTAAATAATGCAGCAGAGTCCTCAAATGCTTAAGCAGAGTCCTTAAATACTGAAGCAGAGTCCTTAAATATTGCAGCAAAGTCCTTAAATAATGCAGCAGAGTCCTTAAATAATGCAGCAAAGTCCTTCAATAATGCAGCAGAGTCCTTAGATAGTGCAACAAAGTCCTTAAATAATGCAGCAGATTCCTTAAATAATGCAGCAAAGTCCTTAAATAATGCAGCAGAGTCCTAAAATAATGCAGCAGGGTCCTTAAATACCGCAGCAGAGTCCTTAAATACTGAAGCAGAGTCCTTTAATATAGCAGCAAATTCCTTAAATAATGCAGCAGAGTCCTTAAGAAATCCAACAAAGTCATTAAATAATGCAGCAAGTCCTTAAATAATGCAGCAGAGTCCTCTAATAATGCAGCAGAGTCCTCAAATGCTTCAGCAAAGTCATTAAATAATGCAGCATAGTCCTTAAATAATGCAGCAAAGTCCTTAAATAATGCAGCACAGTTCTTAAATAATGCAACAACGTCGTTAAATAATGCAGCAGAGTCCTTAAATAATGCAGCAAAGTCCTTAACTAATGCAGCAGAGTCCTTAAATAATGCAACAAAGTCCTTAAATAATGCAACAGAGTCCTTAAATACCGCCGCAAAGTGCTTAAATAATGCAGCAGAGTCCTCAAATGCTTCAGCAGAATCCTTAAATAATGCAGCAGTGTCCTTAAATAATGCAGCAAAGTCCTTAAATAATGCAGCAGAGTCCTTAAATAATGCAACAAAGTCCTTAAATAATGCAGCAAAGTCCTTAAATAATGCAGCACAGTTCTTAAGTAATGCAACAACGTCGTTAAATAATGCAGCAGAGTCCTTAAATAATGCAGCAAAGTCCTTAACTAATGCAGCAGAGTCCTTAAATAATGCAAGAAAGTCCTTAAATAATGCAGCAGAGTCCTTAAATAATGCAGTAAAGTCCTTAAATAATGCAGCAGAGTCCTAAAATAATGCAACAACGTCCTTAAATAATGCAGCAGAGTCCTTAAATACTGAAGCAGAGTCCTTAAATATTGCAGCAAAGTCCTTAAATAATGCATTAGAGTCCTTAAATAATGCAACAAAGTCCTTAAGTAATGCAGCAGAGTCCTTAAATAATGCAGCAAAGTCCTTAAATAATGCAGCAGAGTCCTTAAATAATGCAGCAGAGTCCTTAAATACTGCAGCAGAGTCCTTAAATACTGAAGCAGAGTCCTTTAATATAGCAGCAAATTCCTTAAATAATGCAGCAGAGTCCTTAAAAAATCCAACAAAGTCATTAAATAATGCAGCAGAGTCCTCTAATAATGCAGCAGAGTCCTCAAATGCTTCAGCAAAGTCCTTAAATAATGCAGCACAGTTCTTAAATAATGCAACAACGTCGGTAAATAATGCAGCAGAGTCCTTAAATAATGCAGCAAAGTCCTTAACTAATGCAGCAGAGTCCTTAAATAATACAACAAAGTCCTTAAATAATGCAACAGAGTCCTTAAATACCGCAGCAAAGTGCTTAAATAATGCAGCAGAGTCCTCAAATGCTTCGGCAGAGTCCTTAAAAAATGCAGCAGAGTCCTTAAATAATGCAGCAAAGTCCTTAAATAATGCAGCAGAGTCCTTAAATAATGCAACAAAGTCCTTAAATAATGCAGCAGAGTCCTTAAATACTGAAGCAGAGTCCTTAAATATTGCAGCAAAGTCCTTAAATAATGCAGCAGAGTCCTCAAATGCTTAAGCAGAGTCCTTAAATACTGAAGCAGAGTCCTTAAATATTGCAGCAAAGTCCTTAAATAATGCACCAGAGTCCTTAAATAATGCAGCAAAGTCCTTCAATAATGCAGCAGAGTCCTTAGATAGTGCAACAAAGTCCTTAAATAATGCAGCAGATTCCTTAAATAATGCAGCAAAGTCCTTAAATAATGCAGCAGAGTCCTAAAATAATGCAGCAGGGTCCTTAAATACCGCAGCAGAGTCCTTAAATACTGAAGCAGAGTCCTTTAATATAGCAGCAAATTCCTTAAATAATGCAGCAGAGTCCTTAAGAAATCCAACAAAGTCATTAAATAATGCAGCAAGTCCTTAAATAATGCAGCAGAGTCCTCTAATAATGCAGCAGAGTCCTCAAATGCTTCAGCAAAGTCATTAAATAATGCAGCATAGTCCTTAAATAATGCAGCAAAGTCCTTAAATAATGCAGCACAGTTCTTAAATAATGCAACAACGTCGTTAAATAATGCAGCAGAGTCCTTAAATAATGCAGCAAAGTCCTTAACTAATGCAGCAGAGTCCTTAAATAATGCAACAAAGTCCTTAAATAATGCAACAGAGTCCTTAAATACTGCCGCAAAGTGCTTAAATAATGCAGCAGAGTCCTCAAATGCTTCAGCAGAATCCTTAAATAATGCAGCAGTGTCCTTAAATAATGCAGCAAAGTCCTTAAATAATGCAGCAGAGTCCTTAAATAATGCAACAAAGTCCTTAAATAATGCAGCAGAGTCCTTAAATACTGAAGCAGAGTCCATAAATATTGCTGCAAAGTCCTTAAATAATGCAGCAGTGTCATTAAATAATGCAACAATGTCCTTAAATAATGCAGCAGAGTCCTTAAAAAATCCAACAAAGTCATTAAATAATGCAGCAAGTCCTTAAATAATGCAGCAGAGTCCTCTAATAATGCAGCAGAGTCCTCAAATGCTTCAGCAAATTCATTAAATAATGCAGCATATTCCTTAAATAATGCAGCAAAGTCCTTAAATAATGCAGAACAGTTCTTAAATAATGCAACAACGTCGTTAAATAATGCAGCAGAGTCCTTAAATAATGCAGCAAAGTCCTTAACTAATGCAGCAGAGTCCTTAAATAATGCAACAAAGTCCTTAAATAATGCAACAGAGTCCTTAAATACCGCAGCAAAGGGCTTAAATAATGCAGCAGAGTCCTCAAATGCTTCAGCAGAGTCCTTAAATAATGCAGCATTGTCCTTAAATAATGCAGCAAAGTCCCTAAATAATGCAGCAGAGTCCTTAAATAATGCAACAAAGTCCTTAAATAATGCAGCAGAGTCCTTAAATACTGAAGCAGAGTCCTTAAATATTGCTGCAAAGTCCTTAAATAATGCAGCAGAGTCATTAAATAATGCAACAAAGTCCTTAAATAATGCAGCAGAGTCCTTAAATAATGCAACAAAGTCCTTAAATAATGCAGCAGAGTACTTAAATAATGCAACAAAGTCCTTAAATAATGCAGCAAAGTCCTTAAATACTGAAGCAGAGTCCTTAAATATTGCAGCAAAGTCCTTAAATAATGCAGCAGAGTCCTTAAATAATGCAACAAAGTCCTTTAATAATGCAGCAGAGTCCTTAAATAATGCAACAGAGTCCTTAAATACCGCAGCAAAGTGCTTAAATAATGCAGCAGAGTCCTCAAATGCTTCAGCAGAGTCCTTAAATAATGCAGCAGAGTCCTTAAATAATGCAGCAAAGTCCTTAAATAATGCAGCAGAGTCCTTAAATAATGCAACAAAGTTCTTAAATAATGCAGCAGAGTCCTTAAATACTGAAGCAGAGTCCTTAAATATTGCAGCAAAGTCCTTAAATAATGCAGCAGAGTCCTTAAATAATGCAGCAAAGTCCTTATCTAATGCAGCAGAGTCCTTAAATAATGCAACAAAGTCCTTAAATAATGCAGCAGAGTCCTTAAATACTGAAGCAGAGTCCTTAAATATTGCAGCAAAGTCCTTCAATAATGCAGCAGAGTCCTTAGATAATGCAACAAAGTCCTTAAATAATGCAGCAGATTCCTTAAATAATGCAGCAAAGTCCTTAAATAATGCAGCAGAGTCCTTAAATAATGCAGCAGAGTCCTTAAATACCGCAGCAGAGTCCTTAAATACTGAAGCAGAGTCCTTTAATATAGCAGCAAATTCCTTAAATAATGCAGCAGAGTCCATAAAAAAATCCAACAAAGTCATTAAATAATGCAGCAAGTCCTTAAATAATGCAGCAGAGTCCTCTAATAATGCAGCAGAGTCCTCAAATGCTTCAGCAAAGTCATTAAATAATGCAGCATAGTCCTTAAATAATGCAGCAAAGTCCTTAAATAATGCAGCACAGTTCTTAAGTAATGCAACAACGTCGTTAAATAATGCAGCAGAGTCCTTAAATAATGCAGCAAAGTCCTTAACTAATGCAGCAGAGTCCTTAAATAATGCAAGAAAGTCCTTAAATAATGCAGCAGAGTCCTTAAATAATGCAGTAAAGTCCTTAAATAATGCAGCAGAGTCCTTAAATAATGCAACAACGTCCTTAAATAATGCAGCAGAGTCCTTAAATACTGAAGCAGAGTCCTTAAATATTGCAGCAAAGTCCTTAAATAATGCATTAGAGTCCTTAAATAATGCAACAAAGTCCTTAAATAATGCAGCAGAGTCCTTAAATAATGCAGCAAAGTCCTTAAATAATGCAGCAGAGTCCTTAAATAATGCAGCAGAGTCCTTAAATACTGCAGCAGAGTCCTTAAATACTGAAGCAGAGTCCTTTAATATAGCAGCAAATTCCTTAAATAATGCAGCAGAGTCCTTAAAAAATCCAACAAAGTCATTAAATAATGCAGCAGAGTCCTCTAATAATGCAGCAGAGTCCTCAAATGCTTCAGCAAAGTCATTAAATAATGCAGCATAGTCCTTAAATAATGCAAAGTCCTTAAATAAAGCAGCACAGTTCTTAAATAATGCAACAACGTCGGTAAATAATGCAGCAGAGTCCTTAAATAATGCAGCAAAGTCTTTAACTAATGCAGCAGAGTCCTTAAATAATACAACAAAGTCCTTAAATAATGCAACATAGTCCTTAAATACCGCAGCAAAGTGCTTAAATAATGCAGCAGAGTCCTCAAATGCTTCAGCAGAGTCCTTAAAAAATGCAGCAGAGTCCTTAAATAATGCAGCAAAGTCCTTAAATAATGCAGCAGAGTCCTTAAATAATGCAACAAAGTCCTTAAATAATGCAGCAGAGTCCTTAAATACTGAAGCAGAGTCCTTAAATATTGCAGCAAAGTCCTTAAATAATGCAGCAGAGTCCTCAAATGCTTAAGCAGAGTCCTTAAATACTGAAGCAGAGTCCTTAAATATTGCAGCAAAGTCCTTAAATAATGCAGCAGAGTCCTTAAATAATGCAGCAAAGTCCTTCAATAATGCAGCAGAGTCCTTAGATAATGCAACAAAGTCCTTAAATAATGCAGCAGATTCCTTAAATAATTCAGCAAAGTCCTTAAATAATGCAGCAGAGTCCTAAAATAATGCAGCAGGGTCCTTAAATACCGCAGCAGAGTCCTTAAATACTGAAGCAGAGTCCTTTAATATAGCAGCAAATTCCTTAAATAATGCAGCAGAGTCCATAAAAAAATCCAACAAAGTCATTAAATAATGCAGCAAGTCCTTAAATAATGCAGCAGAGTCCTCTAATAATGCAGCAGAGTCCTCAAATGCTTCAGCAAAGTCATTAAATAATGCAGCATAGTCCTTAAATAATGCAGCAAAGTCCTTAAATAATGCAGCACAGTTCTTAAGTAATGCAACAACGTCGTTAAATAATGCAGCAGAGTCCTTAAATAATGCAGCAAAGTCCTTAACTAATGCAGCAGAGTCCTTAAATAATGCAAGAAAGTCCTTAAATAATGCAGCAGAGTCCTTAAATAATGCAGTAAAGTCCTTAAATAATGCAGCAGAGTCCTAAAATAATGCAACAACGTCCTTAAATAATGCAGCAGAGTCCTTAAATACTGAAGCAGAGTCCTTAAATATTGCAGCAAAGTCCTTAAATAATGCATTAGAGTCCTTAAATAATGCAACAAAGTCCTTAAGTAATGCAGCAGAGTCCTTAAATAATGCAGCAAAGTCCTTAAATAATGCAGCAGAGTCCTTAAATAATGCAGCAGAGTCCTTAAATACTGCAGCAGAGTCCTTAAATACTGAAGCAGAGTCCTTTAATATAGCAGCAAATTCCTTAAATAATGCAGCAGAGTCCTTAAAAAATCCAACAAAGTCATTAAATAATGCAGCAGAGTCCTCTAATAATGCAGCAGAGTCCTCAAATGCTTCAGCAAAGTCATTAAATAATGCAGCATAGTCCTTAAATAATGCAAAGTCCTTAAATAAAGCAGCACAGTTCTTAAATAATGCAACAACGTCGGTAAATAATGCAGCAGAGTCCTTAAATAATGCAACAAAGTGCTTAACTAATGCAGCAGAGTAATTAAATAATACAACAAAGTCCTTAAATAATGCAACAGAGTCCTTAAATACCGCAGCAAAGTGCTTAAATAATGCAGCAGAGTCCTCAAATGCTTCGCAGAGTCCTTAAAAAATGCAGCAGAGTCCTTAAATAATGCAGCAAAGTCCTTAAATAATGCAGCAGAGTCCTTAAATAATGCAACAAAGTCCTTAAATAATGCAGCAGAGTCCTTAAATACTGAAGCAGAGTCCTTAAATATTGCAGCAAAGTCCTTAAATAATGCAGCAGAGTCCTCAAATGCTTAAGCAGAGTCCTTAAATACTGAAGCAGAGTCCTTAAATATTGCAGCAAAGTCCTTAAATAATGCAGCAGAGTCCTTAAATAATGCAGCAAAGTCCTTCAATAATGCAGCAGAGTCCTTAGATAGTGCAACAAAGTCCTTAAATAATGCAGCAGATTCCTTAAATAATGCAGCAAAGTCCTTAAATAATGCAGCAGAGTCCTAAAATAATGCAGCAGGGTCCTTAAATACCGCAGCAGAGTCCTTAAATACTGAAGCAGAGTCCTTTAATATAGCAGCAAATTCCTTAAATAATGCAGCAGAGTCCTTAAGAAATCCAACAAAGTCATTAAATAATGCAGCAAGTCCTTAAATAATGCAGCAGAGTCCTCTAATAATGCAGCAGAGTCCTCAAATGCTTCAGCAAAGTCATTAAATAATGCAGCATAGTCCTTAAATAATGCAGCAAAGTCCTTAAATAATGCAGCACAGTTCTTAAATAATGCAACAACGTCGTTAAATAATGCAGCAGAGTCCTTAAATAATGCAGCAAAGTCCTTAACTAATGCAGCAGAGTCCTTAAATAATGCAACAAAGTCCTTAAATAATGCAACAGAGTCCTTAAATACCGCCGCAAAGTGCTTAAATAATGCAGCAGAGTCCTCAAATGCTTCAGCAGAATCCTTAAATAATGCAGCAGTGTCCTTAAATAATGCAGCAAAGTCCTTAAATAATGCAGCAGAGTCCTTAAATAATGCAACAAAGTCCTTAAATAATGCAGCAAAGTCCTTAAATAATGCAGCACAGTTCTTAAGTAATGCAACAACGTCGTTAAATAATGCAGCAGAGTCCTTAAATAATGCAGCAAAGTCCTTAACTAATGCAGCAGAGTCCTTAAATAATGCAAGAAAGTCCTTAAATAATGCAGCAGAGTCCTTAAATAATGCAGCAGAGTCCTTAAATACCGCAGCAGAGTCCTTAAATACTGAAGCAGAGTCCTTTAATATAGCAGCAAATTCCTTAAATAATGCAGCAGAGTCCATAAAAAAATCCAACAAAGTCATTAAATAATGCAGCAAGTCCTTAAATAATGCAGCAGAGTCCTCTAATAATGCAGCAGAGTCCTCAAATGCTTCAGCAAAGTCATTAAATAATGCAGCATAGTCCTTAAATAATGCAGCAAAGTCCTTAAATAATGCAGCACAGTTCTTAAGTAATGCAACAACGTCGTTAAATAATGCAGCAGAGTCCTTAAATAATGCAGCAAAGTCCTTAACTAATGCAGCAGAGTCCTTAAATAATGCAAGAAAGTCCTTAAATAATGCAGCAGAGTCCTTAAATAATGCAGTAAAGTCCTTAAATAATGCAGCAGAGTCCTTAAATAATGCAACAACGTCCTTAAATAATGCAGCAGAGTCCTTAAATACTGAAGCAGAGTCCTTAAATATTGCAGCAAAGTCCTTAAATAATGCATTAGAGTCCTTAAATAATGCAACAAAGTCCTTAAATAATGCAGCAGAGTCCTTAAATAATGCAGCAAAGTCCTTAAATAATGCAGCAGAGTCCTTAAATAATGCAGCAGAGTCCTTAAATACTGCAGCAGAGTCCTTAAATACTGAAGCAGAGTCCTTTAATATAGCAGCAAATTCCTTAAATAATGCAGCAGAGTCCTTAAAAAATCCAACAAAGTCATTAAATAATGCAGCAGAGTCCTCTAATAATGCAGCAGAGTCCTCAAATGCTTCAGCAAAGTCATTAAATAATGCAGCATAGTCCTTAAATAATGCAAAGTCCTTAAATAAAGCAGCACAGTTCTTAAATAATGCAACAACGTCGGTAAATAATGCAGCAGAGTCCTTAAATAATGCAGCAAAGTCTTTAACTAATGCAGCAGAGTCCTTAAATAATACAACAAAGTCCTTAAATAATGCAACATAGTCCTTAAATACCGCAGCAAAGTGCTTAAATAATGCAGCAGAGTCCTCAAATGCTTCAGCAGAGTCCTTAAAAAATGCAGCAGAGTCCTTAAATAATGCAGCAAAGTCCTTAAATAATGCAGCAGAGTCCTTAAATAATGCAACAAAGTCCTTAAATAATGCAGCAGAGTCCTTAAATACTGAAGCAGAGTCCTTAAATATTGCAGCAAAGTCCTTAAATAATGCAGCAGAGTCCTCAAATGCTTAAGCAGAGTCCTTAAATACTGAAGCAGAGTCCTTAAATATTGCAGCAAAGTCCTTAAATAATGCAGCAGAGTCCTTAAATAATGCAGCAAAGTCCTTCAATAATGCAGCAGAGTCCTTAGATAATGCAACAAAGTCCTTAAATAATGCAGCAGATTCCTTAAATAATTCAGCAAAGTCCTTAAATAATGCAGCAGAGTCCTAAAATAATGCAGCAGGGTCCTTAAATACCGCAGCAGAGTCCTTAAATACTGAAGCAGAGTCCTTTAATATAGCAGCAAATTCCTTAAATAATGCAGCAGAGTCCATAAAAAAATCCAACAAAGTCATTAAATAATGCAGCAAGTCCTTAAATAATGCAGCAGAGTCCTCTAATAATGCAGCAGAGTCCTCAAATGCTTCAGCAAAGTCATTAAATAATGCAGCATAGTCCTTAAATAATGCAGCAAAGTCCTTAAATAATGCAGCACAGTTCTTAAGTAATGCAACAACGTCGTTAAATAATGCAGCAGAGTCCTTAAATAATGCAGCAAAGTCCTTAACTAATGCAGCAGAGTCCTTAAATAATGCAAGAAAGTCCTTAAATAATGCAGCAGAGTCCTTAAATAATGCAGTAAAGTCCTTAAATAATGCAGCAGAGTCCTAAAATAATGCAACAACGTCCTTAAATAATGCAGCAGAGTCCTTAAATACTGAAGCAGAGTCCTTAAATATTGCAGCAAAGTCCTTAAATAATGCATTAGAGTCCTTAAATAATGCAACAAAGTCCTTAAGTAATGCAGCAGAGTCCTTAAATAATGCAGCAAAGTCCTTAAATAATGCAGCAGAGTCCTTAAATAATGCAGCAGAGTCCTTAAATACTGCAGCAGAGTCCTTAAATACTGAAGCAGAGTCCTTTAATATAGCAGCAAATTCCTTAAATAATGCAGCAGAGTCCTTAAAAAATCCAACAAAGTCATTAAATAATGCAGCAGAGTCCTCTAATAATGCAGCAGAGTCCTCAAATGCTTCAGCAAAGTCATTAAATAATGCAGCATAGTCCTTAAATAATGCAAAGTCCTTAAATAAAGCAGCACAGTTCTTAAATAATGCAACAACGTCGGTAAATAATGCAGCAGAGTCCTTAAATAATGCAACAAAGTGCTTAACTAATGCAGCAGAGTAATTAAATAATACAACAAAGTCCTTAAATAATGCAACAGAGTCCTTAAATACCGCAGCAAAGTGCTTAAATAATGCAGCAGAGTCCTCAAATGCTTCGCAGAGTCCTTAAAAAATGCAGCAGAGTCCTTAAATAATGCAGCAAAGTCCTTAAATAATGCAGCAGAGTCCTTAAATAATGCAACAAAGTCCTTAAATAATGCAGCAGAGTCCTTAAATACTGAAGCAGAGTCCTTAAATATTGCAGCAAAGTCCTTAAATAATGCAGCAGAGTCCTCAAATGCTTAAGCAGAGTCCTTAAATACTGAAGCAGAGTCCTTAAATATTGCAGCAAAGTCCTTAAATAATGCAGCAGAGTCCTTAAATAATGCAGCAAAGTCCTTCAATAATGCAGCAGAGTCCTTAGATAGTGCAACAAAGTCCTTAAATAATGCAGCAGATTCCTTAAATAATGCAGCAAAGTCCTTAAATAATGCAGCAGAGTCCTAAAATAATGCAGCAGGGTCCTTAAATACCGCAGCAGAGTCCTTAAATACTGAAGCAGAGTCCTTTAATATAGCAGCAAATTCCTTAAATAATGCAGCAGAGTCCTTAAGAAATCCAACAAAGTCATTAAATAATGCAGCAAGTCCTTAAATAATGCAGCAGAGTCCTCTAATAATGCAGCAGAGTCCTCAAATGCTTCAGCAAAGTCATTAAATAATGCAGCATAGTCCTTAAATAATGCAGCAAAGTCCTTAAATAATGCAGCACAGTTCTTAAATAATGCAACAACGTCGTTAAATAATGCAGCAGAGTCCTTAAATAATGCAGCAAAGTCCTTAACTAATGCAGCAGAGTCCTTAAATAATGCAACAAAGTCCTTAAATAATGCAACAGAGTCCTTAAATACCGCCGCAAAGTGCTTAAATAATGCAGCAGAGTCCTCAAATGCTTCAGCAGAATCCTTAAATAATGCAGCAGTGTCCTTAAATAATGCAGCAAAGTCCTTAAATAATGCAGCAGAGTCCTTAAATAATGCAACAAAGTCCTTAAATAATGCAGCAAAGTCCTTAAATAATGCAGCACAGTTCTTAAGTAATGCAACAACGTCGTTAAATAATGCAGCAGAGTCCTTAAATAATGCAGCAAAGTCCTTAACTAATGCAGCAGAGTCCTTAAATAATGCAAGAAAGTCCTTAAATAATGCAGCAGAGTCCTTAAATAATGCAGTAAAGTCCTTAAATAATGCAGCAGAGTCCTAAAATAATGCAACAACGTCCTTAAATAATGCAGCAGAGTCCTTAAATACTGAAGCAGAGTCCTTAAATATTGCAGCAAAGTCCTTAAATAATGCATTAGAGTCCTTAAATAATGCAACAAAGTCCTTAAGTAATGCAGCAGAGTCCTTAAATAATGCAGCAAAGTCCTTAAATAATGCAGCAGAGTCCTTAAATAATGCAGCAGAGTCCTTAAATACTGCAGCAGAGTCCTTAAATACTGAAGCAGAGTCCTTTAATATAGCAGCAAATTCCTTAAATAATGCAGCAGAGTCCTTAAAAAATCCAACAAAGTCATTAAATAATGCAGCAGAGTCCTCTAATAATGCAGCAGAGTCCTCAAATGCTTCAGCAAAGTCATTAAATAATGCAGCATAGTCCTTAAATAATGCAAAGTCCTTAAATAATGCAGCACAGTTCTTAAATAATGCAACAACGTCGGTAAATAATGCAGCAGAGTCCTTAAATAATGCAGCAAAGTCCTTAACTAATGCAGCAGAGTCCTTAAATAATACAACAAAGTCCTTAAATAATGCAACAGAGTCCTTAAATACCGCAGCAAAGTGCTTAAATAATGCAGCAGAGTCCTCAAATGCTTCGGCAGAGTCCTTAAAAAATGCAGCAGAGTCCTTAAATAATGCAGCAAAGTCCTTAAATAATGCAGCAGAGTCCTTAAATAATGCAACAAAGTCCTTAAATAATGCAGCAGAGTCCTTAAATACTGAAGCAGAGTCCTTAAATATTGCAGCAAAGTCCTTAAATAATGCAGCAGAGTCCTCAAATGCTTAAGCAGAGTCCTTAAATACTGAAGCAGAGTCCTTAAATATTGCAGCAAAGTCCTTAAATAATGCACCAGAGTCCTTAAATAATGCAGCAAAGTCCTTCAATAATGCAGCAGAGTCCTTAGATAGTGCAACAAAGTCCTTAAATAATGCAGCAGATTCCTTAAATAATGCAGCAAAGTCCTTAAATAATGCAGCAGAGTCCTAAAATAATGCAGCAGGGTCCTTAAATACCGCAGCAGAGTCCTTAAATACTGAAGCAGAGTCCTTTAATATAGCAGCAAATTCCTTAAATAATGCAGCAGAGTCCTTAAGAAATCCAACAAAGTCATTAAATAATGCAGCAAGTCCTTAAATAATGCAGCAGAGTCCTCTAATAATGCAGCAGAGTCCTCAAATGCTTCAGCAAAGTCATTAAATAATGCAGCATAGTCCTTAAATAATGCAGCAAAGTCCTTAAATAATGCAGCACAGTTCTTAAATAATGCAACAACGTCGTTAAATAATGCAGCAGAGTCCTTAAATAATGCAGCAAAGTCCTTAACTAATGCAGCAGAGTCCTTAAATAATGCAACAAAGTCCTTAAATAATGCAACAGAGTCCTTAAATACTGCCGCAAAGTGCTTAAATAATGCAGCAGAGTCCTCAAATGCTTCAGCAGAATCCTTAAATAATGCAGCAGTGTCCTTAAATAATGCAGCAAAGTCCTTAAATAATGCAGCAGAGTCCTTAAATAATGCAACAAAGTCCTTAAATAATGCAGCAGAGTCCTTAAATACTGAAGCAGAGTCCATAAATATTGCTGCAAAGTCCTTAAATAATGCAGCAGTGTCATTAAATAATGCAACAATGTCCTTAAATAATGCAGCAGAGTCCTTAAAAAATCCAACAAAGTCATTAAATAATGCAGCAAGTCCTTAAATAATGCAGCAGAGTCCTCTAATAATGCAGCAGAGTCCTCAAATGCTTCAGCAAATTCATTAAATAATGCAGCATATTCCTTAAATAATGCAGCAAAGTCCTTAAATAATGCAGAACAGTTCTTAAATAATGCAACAACGTCGTTAAATAATGCAGCAGAGTCCTTAAATAATGCAGCAAAGTCCTTAACTAATGCAGCAGAGTCCTTAAATAATGCAACAAAGTCCTTAAATAATGCAACAGAGTCCTTAAATACCGCAGCAAAGGGCTTAAATAATGCAGCAGAGTCCTCAAATGCTTCAGCAGAGTCCTTAAATAATGCAGCATTGTCCTTAAATAATGCAGCAAAGTCCCTAAATAATGCAGCAGAGTCCTTAAATAATGCAACAAAGTCCTTAAATAATGCAGCAGAGTCCTTAAATACTGAAGCAGAGTCCTTAAATATTGCTGCAAAGTCCTTAAATAATGCAGCAGAGTCATTAAATAATGCAACAAAGTCCTTAAATAATGCAGCAGAGTCCTTAAATAATGCAACAAAGTCCTTAAATAATGCAGCAGAGTACTTAAATAATGCAACAAAGTCCTTAAATAATGCAGCAAAGTCCTTAAATAATGCAGCAGAGTCCTTAAATACTGAAGCAGAGTCCTTAAATATTGCAGCAAAGTCCTTAAATAATGCAGCAGAGTCCTTAAATAATGCAACAAAGTCCTTTAATAATGCAGCAGAGTCCTTAAATAATGCAACAGAGTCCTTAAATACCGCAGCAAAGTGCTTAAATAATGCAGCAGAGTCCTCAAATGCTTCAGCAGAGTCCTTAAATAATGCAGCAGAGTCCTTAAATAATGCAGCAAAGTCCTTAAATAATGCAGCAGAGTCCTTAAATAATGCAACAAAGTTCTTAAATAATGCAGCAGAGTCCTTAAATACTGAAGCAGAGTCCTTAAATATTGCAGCAAAGTCCTTAAATAATGCAGCAGAGTCCTTAAATAATGCAGCAAAGTCCTTATCTAATGCAGCAGAGTCCTTAAATAATGCAACAAAGTCCTTAAATAATGCAGCAGAGTCCTTAAATACTGAAGCAGAGTCCTTAAATATTGCAGCAAAGTCCTTCCATAATGCAGCAGAGTCCTTAGATAATGCAACAAAGTCCTTAAATAATGCAGCAGATTCCTTAAATAATGCAGCAAAGTCCTTAAATAATGCAGCAGAGTCCTTAAATAATGCAGCAGAGTCCTTAAATACCGCAGCAGAGTCCTTAAATACTGAAGCAGAGTCCTTTAATATAGCAGCAAATTCCTTAAATAATGCAGCAGAGTCCATAAAAAAATCCAACAAAGTCATTAAATAATGCAGCAAGTCCTTAAATAATGCAGCAGAGTCCTCTAATAATGCAGCAGAGTCCTCAAATGCTTCAGCAAAGTCATTAAATAATGCAGCATAGTCCTTAAATAATGCAGCAAAGTCCTTAAATAATGCAGCACAGTTCTTAAGTAATGCAACAACGTCTTTAAATAATGCAGCAGAGTCCTTAAATAATGCAGCAAAGTCCTTAACTAATGCAGCAGAGTCCTTAAATAATGCAAGAAAGTCCTTAAATAATGCAGCAGAGTCCTTAAATAATGCAGTAAAGTCCTTAAATAATGCAGCAGAGTCCTTAAATAATGCAACAACGTCCTTAAATAATGCAGCAGAGTCCTTAAATACTGAAGCAGAGTCCTTAAATATTGCAGCAAAGTCCTTAAATAATGCATTAGAGTCCTTAAATAATGCAACAAAGTCCTTAAATAATGCAGCAGAGTCCTTAAATAATGCAGCAAAGTCCTTAAATAATGCAGCAGAGTCCTTAAATAATGCAGCAGAGTCCTTAAATACTGCAGCAGAGTCCTTAAATACTGAAGCAGAGTCCTTTAATATAGCAGCAAATTCCTTAAATAATGCAGCAGAGTCCTTAAAAAATCCAACAAAGTCATTAAATAATGCAGCAGAGTCCTCTAATAATGCAGCAGAGTCCTCAAATGCTTCAGCAAAGTCATTAAATAATGCAGCATAGTCCTTAAATAATGCAAAGTCCTTAAATAAAGCAGCACAGTTCTTAAATAATGCAACAACGTCGGTAAATAATGCAGCAGAGTCCTTAAATAATGCAGCAAAGTCTTTAACTAATGCAGCAGAGTCCTTAAATAATACAACAAAGTCCTTAAATAATGCAACATAGTCCTTAAATACCGCAGCAAAGTGCTTAAATAATGCAGCAGAGTCCTCAAATGCTTCAGCAGAGTCCTTAAAAAATGCAGCAGAGTCCTTAAATAATGCAGCAAAGTCCTTAAATAATGCAGCAGAGTCCTTAAATAATGCAACAAAGTCCTTAAATAATGCAGCAGAGTCCTTAAATACTGAAGCAGAGTCCTTAAATATTGCAGCAAAGTCCTTAAATAATGCAGCAGAGTCCTCAAATGCTTAAGCAGAGTCCTTAAATACTGAAGCAGAGTCCTTAAATATTGCAGCAAAGTCCTTAAATAATGCAGCAGAGTCCTTAAATAATGCAGCAAAGTCCTTCAATAATGCAGCAGAGTCCTTAGATAATGCAACAAAGTCCTTAAATAATGCAGCAGATTCCTTAAATAATGCAGCAAAGTCCTTAAATAATGCAGCAGAGTCCTAAAATAATGCAGCAGGGTCCTTAAATACCGCAGCAGAGTCCTTAAATACTGAAGCAGAGTCCTTTAATATAGCAGCAAATTCCTTAAATAATGCAGCAGAGTCCATAAAAAAATCCAACAAAGTCATTAAATAATGCAGCAAGTCCTTAAATAATGCAGCAGAGTCCTCTAATAATGCAGCAGAGTCCTCAAATGCTTCAGCAAAGTCATTAAATAATGCAGCATAGTCCTTAAATAATGCAGCAAAGTCCTTAAATAATGCAGCACAGTTCTTAAGTAATGCAACAACGTCGTTAAATAATGCAGCAGAGTCCTTAAATAATGCAGCAAAGTCCTTAACTAATGCAGCAGAGTCCTTAAATAATGCAAGAAAGTCCTTAAATAATGCAGCAGAGTCCTTAAATAATGCAGTAAAGTCCTTAAATAATGCAGCAGAGTCCTAAAATAATGCAACAACGTCCTTAAATAATGCAGCAGAGTCCTTAAATACTGAAGCAGAGTCCTTAAATATTGCAGCAAAGTCCTTAAATAATGCATTAGAGTCCTTAAATAATGCAACAAAGTCCTTAAGTAATGCAGCAGAGTCCTTAAATAATGCAGCAAAGTCCTTAAATAATGCAGCAGAGTCCTTAAATAATGCAGCAGAGTCCTTAAATACTGCAGCAGAGTCCTTAAATACTGAAGCAGAGTCCTTTAATATAGCAGCAAATTCCTTAAATAATGCAGCAGAGTCCTTAAAAAATCCAACAAAGTCATTAAATAATGCAGCAGAGTCCTCTAATAATGCAGCAGAGTCCTCAAATGCTTCAGCAAAGTCATTAAATAATGCAGCATAGTCCTTAAATAATGCAAAGTCCTTAAATAAAGCAGCACAGTTCTTAAATAATGCAACAACGTCGGTAAATAATGCAGCAGAGTCCTTAAATAATGCAACAAAGTGCTTAACTAATGCAGCAGAGTAATTAAATAATACAACAAAGTCCTTAAATAATGCAACAGAGTCCTTAAATACCGCAGCAAAGTGCTTAAATAATGCAGCAGAGTCCTCAAATGCTTCGGCAGAGTCCTTAAAAAATGCAGCAGAGTCCTTAAATAATGCAGCAAAGTCCTTAAATAATGCAGCAGAGTCCTTAAATAATGCAACAAAGTCCTTAAATAATGCAGCAGAGTCCTTAAATACTGAAGCAGAGTCCTTAAATATTGCAGCAAAGTCCTTAAATAATGCAGCAGAGTCCTCAAATGCTTAAGCAGAGTCCTTAAATACTGAAGCAGAGTCCTTAAATATTGCAGCAAAGTCCTTAAATAATGCAGCAGAGTCCTTAAATAATGCAGCAAAGTCCTTCAATAATGCAGCAGAGTCCTTAGATAGTGCAACAAAGTCCTTAAATAATGCAGCAGATTCCTTAAATAATGCAGCAAAGTCCTTAAATAATGCAGCAGAGTCCTAAAATAATGCAGCAGGGTCCTTAAATACCGCAGCAGAGTCCTTAAATACTGAAGCAGAGTCCTTTAATATAGCAGCAAATTCCTTAAATAATGCAGCAGAGTCCTTAAGAAATCCAACAAAGTCATTAAATAATGCAGCAAGTCCTTAAATAATGCAGCAGAGTCCTCTAATAATGCAGCAGAGTCCTCAAATGCTTCAGCAAAGTCATTAAATAATGCAGCATAGTCCTTAAATAATGCAGCAAAGTCCTTAAATAATGCAGCACAGTTCTTAAATAATGCAACAACGTCGTTAAATAATGCAGCAGAGTCCTTAAAT
Organism: Phyllobates terribilis; assembly: GCF_046119375.1. NCBI lineage: Eukaryota > Metazoa > Chordata > Amphibia > Anura > Dendrobatidae > Phyllobates > Phyllobates terribilis. The sequence continues at coordinate 2,235,821 of NW_027362840.1, read as the reverse complement.
AATGCAGCAAAGTCCTTAACTAATGCAGCAGAGTCCTTAAATAATGCAACAAAGTCCTTAAATAATGCAACAGAGTCCTTAAATACCGCCGCAAAGTGCTTAAATAATGCAGCAGAGTCCTCAAATGCTTCAGCAGAATCCTTAAATAATGCAGCAGTGTCCTTAAATAATGCAGCAAAGTCCTTAAATAATGCAGCAGAGTCCTTAAATAATGCAACAAAGTCCTTAAATAATGCAGCAAAGTCCTTAAATAATGCAGCACAGTTCTTAAGTAATGCAACAACGTCGTTAAATAATGCAGCAGAGTCCTTAAATAATGCAGCAAAGTCCTTAACTAATGCAGCAGAGTCCTTAAATAATGCAAGAAAGTCCTTAAATAATGCAGCAGAGTCCTTAAATAATGCAGTAAAGTCCTTAAATAATGCAGCAGAGTCCTAAAATAATGCAACAACGTCCTTAAATAATGCAGCAGAGTCCTTAAATACTGAAGCAGAGTCCTTAAATATTGCAGCAAAGTCCTTAAATAATGCATTAGAGTCCTTAAATAATGCAACAAAGTCCTTAAGTAATGCAGCAGAGTCCTTAAATAATGCAGCAAAGTCCTTAAATAATGCAGCAGAGTCCTTAAATAATGCAGCAGAGTCCTTAAATACTGCAGCAGAGTCCTTAAATACTGAAGCAGAGTCCTTTAATATAGCAGCAAATTCCTTAAATAATGCAGCAGAGTCCTTAAAAAATCCAACAAAGTCATTAAATAATGCAGCAGAGTCCTCTAATAATGCAGCAGAGTCCTCAAATGCTTCAGCAAAGTCATTAAATAATGCAGCATAGTCCTTAAATAATGCAAAGTCCTTAAATAAAGCAGCACAGTTCTTAAATAATGCAACAACGTCGGTAAATAATGCAGCAGAGTCCTTAAATAATGCAGCAAAGTCCTTAACTAATGCAGCAGAGTCCTTAAATAATACAACAAAGTCCTTAAATAATGCAACAGAGTCCTTAAATACCGCAGCAAAGTGCTTAAATAATGCAGCAGAGTCCTCAAATGCTTCGGCAGAGTCCTTAAAAAATGCAGCAGAGTCCTTAAATAATGCAGCAAAGTCCTTAAATAATGCAGCAGAGTCCTTAAATAATGCAACAAAGTCCTTAAATAATGCAGCAGAGTCCTTAAATACTGAAGCAGAGTCCTTAAATATTGCAGCAAAGTCCTTAAATAATGCAGCAGAGTCCTCAAATGCTTAAGCAGAGTCCTTAAATACTGAAGCAGAGTCCTTAAATATTGCAGCAAAGTCCTTAAATAATGCACCAGAGTCCTTAAATAATGCAGCAAAGTCCTTCAATAATGCAGCAGAGTCCTTAGATAGTGCAACAAAGTCCTTAAATAATGCAGCAGATTCCTTAAATAATGCAGCAAAGTCCTTAAATAATGCAGCAGAGTCCTAAAATAATGCAGCAGGGTCCTTAAATACCGCAGCAGAGTCCTTAAATACTGAAGCAGAGTCCTTTAATATAGCAGCAAATTCCTTAAATAATGCAGCAGAGTCCTTAAGAAATCCAACAAAGTCATTAAATAATGCAGCAAGTCCTTAAATAATGCAGCAGAGTCCTCTAATAATGCAGCAGAGTCCTCAAATGCTTCAGCAAAGTCATTAAATAATGCAGCATAGTCCTTAAATAATGCAGCAAAGTCCTTAAATAATGCAGCACAGTTCTTATATAATGCAACAACGTCGTTAAATAATGCAGCAGAGTCCTTAAATAATGCAGCAAAGTCCTTAACTAATGCAGCAGAGTCCTTAAATAATGCAACAAAGTCCTTAAATAATGCAACAGAGTCCTTAAATACCGCCGCAAAGTGCTTAAATAATGCAGCAGAGTCCTCAAATGCTTCAGCAGAATCCTTAAATAATGCAGCAGTGTCCTTAAATAATGCAGCAAAGTCCTTAAATAATGCAGCAGAGTCCTTAAATAATGCAACAAAGTCCTTAAATAATGCAGCAGAGTCCTTAAATACTGAAGCAGAGTCCATAAATATTGCTGCAAAGTCCTTAAATAATGCAGCAGTGTCATTAAATAATGCAACAATGTCCTTAAATAATGCAGCAGAGTCCTTAAAAAATCCAACAAAGTCATTAAATAATGCAGCAAGTCCTTAAATAATGCAGCAGAGTCCTCTAATAATGCAGCAGAGTCCTCAAATGCTTCAGCAAATTCATTAAATAATGCAGCATATTCCTTAAATAATGCAGCAAAGTCCTTAAATAATGCAGAACAGTTCTTAAATAATGCAACAACGTCGTTAAATAATGCAGCAGAGTCCTTAAATAATGCAGCAAAGTCCTTAACTAATGCAGCAGAGTCCTTAAATAATGCAACAAAGTCCTTAAATAATGCAACAGAGTCCTTAAATACCGCAGCAAAGGGCTTAAATAATGCAGCAGAGTCCTCAAATGCTTCAGCAGAGTCCTTAAATAATGCAGCATTGTCCTTAAATAATGCAGCAAAGTCCTTAAATAATGCAGCAGAGTCCTTAAATAATGCAACAAAGTCCTTAAATAATGCAGCAGAGTCCTTAAATACTGAAGCAGAGTCCTTAAATATTGCTGCAAAGTCCTTAAATAATGCAGCAGAGTCATTAAATAATGCAACAAAGTCCTTAAATAATGCAGCAGAGTCCTTAAATAATGCAACAAAGTCCTTAAATAATGCAGCAGAGTACTTAAATAATGCAACAAAGTCCTTAAATAATGCAGCAAAGTCCTTAAATAATGCAGCAGAGTCCTTAAATACTGAAGCAGAGTCCTTAAATATTGCAGCAAAGTCCTTAAATAATGCAGCAGAGTCCTTAAATAATGCAACAAAGTCCTTAAATAATGCAGCAGAGTCCTTAAATAATGCAACAGAGTCCTTAAATACCGCAGCAAAGTGCTTAAATAATGCAGCAGAGTCCTCAAATGCTTCAGCAGAGTCCTTAAATAATGCAGCAGAGTCCTTAAATAATGCAGCAAAGTCCTTAAATAATGCAGCAGAGTCCTTAAATAATGCAACAAAGTTCTTAAATAATGCAGCAGAGTCCTTAAATACTGAAGCAGAGTCCTTAAATATTGCAGCAAAGTCCTTAAATAATGCAGCAGAGTCCTTAAATAATGCAGCAAAGTCCTTATCTAATGCAGCAGAGTCCTTAAATAATGCAACAAAGTCCTTAAATAATGCAGCAGAGTCCTTAAATACTGAAGCAGAGTCCTTAAATATTGCAGCAAAGTCCTTCAATAATGCAGCAGAGTCCTTAGATAATGCAACAAAGTCCTTAAATAATGCAGCAGATTCCTTAAATAATGCAGCAAAGTCCTTAAATAATGCAGCAGAGTCCTTAAATAATGCAGCAGAGTCCTTAAATACCGCAGCAGAGTCCTTAAATACTGAAGCAGAGTCCTTTAATATAGCAGCAAATTCCTTAAATAATGCAGCAGAGTCCATAAAAAAATCCAACAAAGTCATTAAATAATGCAGCAAGTCCTTAAATAATGCAGCAGAGTCCTCTAATAATGCAGCAGAGTCCTCAAATGCTTCAGCAAAGTCATTAAATAATGCAGCATAGTCCTTAAATAATGCAGCAAAGTCCTTAAATAATGCAGCACAGTTCTTAAGTAATGCAACAACGTCTTTAAATAATGCAGCAGAGTCCTTAAATAATGCAGCAAAGTCCTTAACTAATGCAGCAGAGTCCTTAAATAATGCAAGAAAGTCCTTAAATAATGCAGCAGAGTCCTTAAATAATGCAGTAAAGTCCTTAAATAATGCAGCAGAGTCCTTAAATAATGCAACAACGTCCTTAAATAATGCAGCAGAGTCCTTAAATACTGAAGCAGAGTCCTTAAATATTGCAGCAAAGTCCTTAAATAATGCATTAGAGTCCTTAAATAATGCAACAAAGTCCTTAAATAATGCAGCAGAGTCCTTAAATAATGCAGCAAAGTCCTTAAATAATGCAGCAGAGTCCTTAAATAATGCAGCAGAGTCCTTAAATACTGCAGCAGAGTCCTTAAATACTGAAGCAGAGTCCTTTAATATAGCAGCAAATTCCTTAAATAATGCAGCAGAGTCCTTAAAAAATCCAACAAAGTCATTAAATAATGCAGCAGAGTCCTCTAATAATGCAGCAGAGTCCTCAAATGCTTCAGCAAAGTCATTAAATAATGCAGCATAGTCCTTAAATAATGCAAAGTCCTTAAATAAAGCAGCACAGTTCTTAAATAATGCAACAACGTCGGTAAATAATGCAGCAGAGTCCTTAAATAATGCAGCAAAGTCTTTAACTAATGCAGCAGAGTCCTTAAATAATACAACAAAGTCCTTAAATAATGCAACATAGTCCTTAAATACCGCAGCAAAGTGCTTAAATAATGCAGCAGAGTCCTCAAATGCTTCAGCAGAGTCCTTAAAAAATGCAGCAGAGTCCTTAAATAATGCAGCAAAGTCCTTAAATAATGCAGCAGAGTCCTTAAATAATGCAACAAAGTCCTTAAATAATGCAGCAGAGTCCTTAAATACTGAAGCAGAGTCCTTAAATATTGCAGCAAAGTCCTTAAATAATGCAGCAGAGTCCTCAAATGCTTAAGCAGAGTCCTTAAATACTGAAGCAGAGTCCTTAAATATTGCAGCAAAGTCCTTAAATAATGCAGCAGAGTCCTTAAATAATGCAGCAAAGTCCTTCAATAATGCAGCAGAGTCCTTAGATAATGCAACAAAGTCCTTAAATAATGCAGCAGATTCCTTAAATAATGCAGCAAAGTCCTTAAATAATGCAGCAGAGTCCTAAAATAATGCAGCAGGGTCCTTAAATACCGCAGCAGAGTCCTTAAATACTGAAGCAGAGTCCTTTAATATAGCAGCAAATTCCTTAAATAATGCAGCAGAGTCCATAAAAAAATCCAACAAAGTCATTAAATAATGCAGCAAGTCCTTAAATAATGCAGCAGAGTCCTCTAATAATGCAGCAGAGTCCTCAAATGCTTCAGCAAAGTCATTAAATAATGCAGCATAGTCCTTAAATAATGCAGCAAAGTCCTTAAATAATGCAGCACAGTTCTTAAGTAATGCAACAACGTCGTTAAATAATGCAGCAGAGTCCTTAAATAATGCAGCAAAGTCCTTAACTAATGCAGCAGAGTCCTTAAATAATGCAAGAAAGTCCTTAAATAATGCAGCAGAGTCCTTAAATAATGCAGTAAAGTCCTTAAATAATGCAGCAGAGTCCTAAAATAATGCAACAACGTCCTTAAATAATGCAGCAGAGTCCTTAAATACTGAAGCAGAGTCCTTAAATATTGCAGCAAAGTCCTTAAATAATGCATTAGAGTCCTTAAATAATGCAACAAAGTCCTTAAGTAATGCAGCAGAGTCCTTAAATAATGCAGCAAAGTCCTTAAATAATGCAGCAGAGTCCTTAAATAATGCAGCAGAGTCCTTAAATACTGCAGCAGAGTCCTTAAATACTGAAGCAGAGTCCTTTAATATAGCAGCAAATTCCTTAAATAATGCAGCAGAGTCCTTAAAAAATCCAACAAAGTCATTAAATAATGCAGCAGAGTCCTCTAATAATGCAGCAGAGTCCTCAAATGCTTCAGCAAAGTCATTAAATAATGCAGCATAGTCCTTAAATAATGCAAAGTCCTTAAATAAAGCAGCACAGTTCTTAAATAATGCAACAACGTCGGTAAATAATGCAGCAGAGTCCTTAAATAATGCAACAAAGTGCTTAACTAATGCAGCAGAGTAATTAAATAATACAACAAAGTCCTTAAATAATGCAACAGAGTCCTTAAATACCGCAGCAAAGTGCTTAAATAATGCAGCAGAGTCCTCAAATGCTTCGGCAGAGTCCTTAAAAAATGCAGCAGAGTCCTTAAATAATGCAGCAAAGTCCTTAAATAATGCAGCAGAGTCCTTAAATAATGCAACAAAGTCCTTAAATAATGCAGCAGAGTCCTTAAATACTGAAGCAGAGTCCTTAAATATTGCAGCAAAGTCCTTAAATAATGCAGCAGAGTCCTCAAATGCTTAAGCAGAGTCCTTAAATACTGAAGCAGAGTCCTTAAATATTGCAGCAAAGTCCTTAAATAATGCAGCAGAGTCCTTAAATAATGCAGCAAAGTCCTTCAATAATGCAGCAGAGTCCTTAGATAGTGCAACAAAGTCCTTAAATAATGCAGCAGATTCCTTAAATAATGCAGCAAAGTCCTTAAATAATGCAGCAGAGTCCTAAAATAATGCAGCAGGGTCCTTAAATACCGCAGCAGAGTCCTTAAATACTGAAGCAGAGTCCTTTAATATAGCAGCAAATTCCTTAAATAATGCAGCAGAGTCCTTAAGAAATCCAACAAAGTCATTAAATAATGCAGCAAGTCCTTAAATAATGCAGCAGAGTCCTCTAATAATGCAGCAGAGTCCTCAAATGCTTCAGCAAAGTCATTAAATAATGCAGCATAGTCCTTAAATAATGCAGCAAAGTCCTTAAATAATGCAGCACAGTTCTTAAATAATGCAACAACGTCGTTAAATAATGCAGCAGAGTCCTTAAATAATGCAGCAAAGTCCTTAACTAATGCAGCAGAGTCCTTAAATAATGCAACAAAGTCCTTAAATAATGCAACAGAGTCCTTAAATACCGCCGCAAAGTGCTTAAATAATGCAGCAGAGTCCTCAAATGCTTCAGCAGAATCCTTAAATAATGCAGCAGTGTCCTTAAATAATGCAGCAAAGTCCTTAAATAATGCAGCAGAGTCCTTAAATAATGCAACAAAGTCCTTAAATAATGCAGCAAAGTCCTTAAATAATGCAGCACAGTTCTTAAGTAATGCAACAACGTCGTTAAATAATGCAGCAGAGTCCTTAAATAATGCAGCAAAGTCCTTAACTAATGCAGCAGAGTCCTTAAATAATGCAAGAAAGTCCTTAAATAATGCAGCAGAGTCCTTAAATAATGCAGTAAAGTCCTTAAATAATGCAGCAGAGTCCTAAAATAATGCAACAACGTCCTTAAATAATGCAGCAGAGTCCTTAAATACTGAAGCAGAGTCCTTAAATATTGCAGCAAAGTCCTTAAATAATGCATTAGAGTCCTTAAATAATGCAACAAAGTCCTTAAGTAATGCAGCAGAGTCCTTAAATAATGCAGCAAAGTCCTTAAATAATGCAGCAGAGTCCTTAAATAATGCAGCAGAGTCCTTAAATACTGCAGCAGAGTCCTTAAATACTGAAGCAGAGTCCTTTAATATAGCAGCAAATTCCTTAAATAATGCAGCAGAGTCCTTAAAAAATCCAACAAAGTCATTAAATAATGCAGCAGAGTCCTCTAATAATGCAGCAGAGTCCTCAAATGCTTCAGCAAAGTCATTAAATAATGCAGCATAGTCCTTAAATAATGCAAAGTCCTTAAATAAAGCAGCACAGTTCTTAAATAATGCAACAACGTCGGTAAATAATGCAGCAGAGTCCTTAAATAATGCAGCAAAGTCCTTAACTAATGCAGCAGAGTCCTTAAATAATACAACAAAGTCCTTAAATAATGCAACAGAGTCCTTAAATACCGCAGCAAAGTGCTTAAATAATGCAGCAGAGTCCTCAAATGCTTCGGCAGAGTCCTTAAAAAATGCAGCAGAGTCCTTAAATAATGCAGCAAAGTCCTTAAATAATGCAGCAGAGTCCTTAAATAATGCAACAAAGTCCTTAAATAATGCAGCAGAGTCCTTAAATACTGAAGCAGAGTCCTTAAATATTGCAGCAAAGTCCTTAAATAATGCAGCAGAGTCCTCAAATGCTTAAGCAGAGTCCTTAAATACTGAAGCAGAGTCCTTAAATATTGCAGCAAAGTCCTTAAATAATGCACCAGAGTCCTTAAATAATGCAGCAAAGTCCTTCAATAATGCAGCAGAGTCCTTAGATAGTGCAACAAAGTCCTTAAATAATGCAGCAGATTCCTTAAATAATGCAGCAAAGTCCTTAAATAATGCAGCAGAGTCCTAAAATAATGCAGCAGGGTCCTTAAATACCGCAGCAGAGTCCTTAAATACTGAAGCAGAGTCCTTTAATATAGCAGCAAATTCCTTAAATAATGCAGCAGAGTCCTTAAGAAATCCAACAAAGTCATTAAATAATGCAGCAAGTCCTTAAATAATGCAGCAGAGTCCTCTAATAATGCAGCAGAGTCCTCAAATGCTTCAGCAAAGTCATTAAATAATGCAGCATAGTCCTTAAATAATGCAGCAAAGTCCTTAAATAATGCAGCACAGTTCTTAAATAATGCAACAACGTCGTTAAATAATGCAGCAGAGTCCTTAAATAATGCAGCAAAGTCCTTAACTAATGCAGCAGAGTCCTTAAATAATGCAACAAAGTCCTTAAATAATGCAACAGAGTCCTTAAATACCGCCGCAAAGTGCTTAAATAATGCAGCAGAGTCCTCAAATGCTTCAGCAGAATCCTTAAATAATGCAGCAGTGTCCTTAAATAATGCAGCAAAGTCCTTAAATAATGCAGCAGAGTCCTTAAATAATGCAACAAAGTCCTTAAATAATGCAGCAGAGTCCTTAAATACTGAAGCAGAGTCCATAAATATTGCTGCAAAGTCCTTAAATAATGCAGCAGTGTCATTAAATAATGCAACAATGTCCTTAAATAATGCAGCAGAGTCCTTAAAAAATCCAACAAAGTCATTAAATAATGCAGCAAGTCCTTAAATAATGCAGCAGAGTCCTCTAATAATGCAGCAGAGTCCTCAAATGCTTCAGCAAATTCATTAAATAATGCAGCATATTCCTTAAATAATGCAGCAAAGTCCTTAAATAATGCAGAACAGTTCTTAAATAATGCAACAACGTCGTTAAATAATGCAGCAGAGTCCTTAAATAATGCAGCAAAGTCCTTAACTAATGCAGCAGAGTCCTTAAATAATGCAACAAAGTCCTTAAATAATGCAACAGAGTCCTTAAATACCGCAGCAAAGGGCTTAAATAATGCAGCAGAGTCCTCAAATGCTTCAGCAGAGTCCTTAAATAATGCAGCATTGTCCTTAAATAATGCAGCAAAGTCCTTAAATAATGCAGCAGAGTCCTTAAATAATGCAACAAAGTCCTTAAATAATGCAGCAGAGTCCTTAAATACTGAAGCAGAGTCCTTAAATATTGCTGCAAAGTCCTTAAATAATGCAGCAGAGTCATTAAATAATGCAACAAAGTCCTTAAATAATGCAGCAGAGTCCTTAAATAATGCAACAAAGTCCTTAAATAATGCAGCAGAGTACTTAAATAATGCAACAAAGTCCTTAAATAATGCAGCAAAGTCCTTAAATAATGCAGCAGAGTCCTTAAATACTGAAGCAGAGTCCTTAAATATTGCAGCAAAGTCCTTAAATAATGCAGCAGAGTCCTTAAATAATGCAACAAAGTCCTTAAATAATGCAGCAGAGTCCTTAAATAATGCAACAGAGTCCTTAAATACCGCAGCAAAGTGCTTAAATAATGCAGCAGAGTCCTCAAATGCTTCAGCAGAGTCCTTAAATAATGCAGCAGAGTCCTTAAATAATGCAGCAAAGTCCTTAAATAATGCAGCAGAGTCCTTAAATAATGCAACAAAGTTCTTAAATAATGCAGCAGAGTCCTTAAATACTGAAGCAGAGTCCTTAAATATTGCAGCAAAGTCCTTAAATAATGCAGCAGAGTCCTTAAATAATGCAGCAAAGTCCTTATCTAATGCAGCAGAGTCCTTAAATAATGCAACAAAGTCCTTAAATAATGCAGCAGAGTCCTTAAATACTGAAGCAGAGTCCTTAAATATTGCAGCAAAGTCCTTCAATAATGCAGCAGAGTCCTTAGATAATGCAACAAAGTCCTTAAATAATGCAGCAGATTCCTTAAATAATGCAGCAAAGTCCTTAAATAATGCAGCAGAGTCCTTAAATAATGCAGCAGAGTCCTTAAATACCGCAGCAGAGTCCTTAAATACTGAAGCAGAGTCCTTTAATATAGCAGCAAATTCCTTAAATAATGCAGCAGAGTCCATAAAAAAATCCAACAAAGTCATTAAATAATGCAGCAAGTCCTTAAATAATGCAGCAGAGTCCTCTAATAATGCAGCAGAGTCCTCAAATGCTTCAGCAAAGTCATTAAATAATGCAGCATAGTCCTTAAATAATGCAGCAAAGTCCTTAAATAATGCAGCACAGTTCTTAAGTAATGCAACAACGTCTTTAAATAATGCAGCAGAGTCCTTAAATAATGCAGCAAAGTCCTTAACTAATGCAGCAGAGTCCTTAAATAATGCAAGAAAGTCCTTAAATAATGCAGCAGAGTCCTTAAATAATGCAGTAAAGTCCTTAAATAATGCAGCAGAGTCCTTAAATAATGCAACAACGTCCTTAAATAATGCAGCAGAGTCCTTAAATACTGAAGCAGAGTCCTTAAATATTGCAGCAAAGTCCTTAAATAATGCATTAGAGTCCTTAAATAATGCAACAAAGTCCTTAAATAATGCAGCAGAGTCCTTAAATAATGCAGCAAAGTCCTTAAATAATGCAGCAGAGTCCTTAAATAATGCAGCAGAGTCCTTAAATACTGCAGCAGAGTCCTTAAATACTGAAGCAGAGTCCTTTAATATAGCAGCAAATTCCTTAAATAATGCAGCAGAGTCCTTAAAAAATCCAACAAAGTCATTAAATAATGCAGCAGAGTCCTCTAATAATGCAGCAGAGTCCTCAAATGCTTCAGCAAAGTCATTAAATAATGCAGCATAGTCCTTAAATAATGCAAAGTCCTTAAATAAAGCAGCACAGTTCTTAAATAATGCAACAACGTCGGTAAATAATGCAGCAGAGTCCTTAAATAATGCAGCAAAGTCTTTAACTAATGCAGCAGAGTCCTTAAATAATACAACAAAGTCCTTAAATAATGCAACATAGTCCTTAAATACCGCAGCAAAGTGCTTAAATAATGCAGCAGAGTCCTCAAATGCTTCAGCAGAGTCCTTAAAAAATGCAGCAGAGTCCTTAAATAATGCAGCAAAGTCCTTAAATAATGCAGCAGAGTCCTTAAATAATGCAACAAAGTCCTTAAATAATGCAGCAGAGTCCTTAAATACTGAAGCAGAGTCCTTAAATATTGCAGCAAAGTCCTTAAATAATGCAGCAGAGTCCTCAAATGCTTAAGCAGAGTCCTTAAATACTGAAGCAGAGTCCTTAAATATTGCAGCAAAGTCCTTAAATAATGCAGCAGAGTCCTTAAATAATGCAGCAAAGTCCTTCAATAATGCAGCAGAGTCCTTAGATAATGCAACAAAGTCCTTAAATAATGCAGCAGATTCCTTAAATAATGCAGCAAAGTCCTTAAATAATGCAGCAGAGTCCTAAAATAATGCAGCAGGGTCCTTAAATACCGCAGCAGAGTCCTTAAATACTGAAGCAGAGTCCTTTAATATAGCAGCAAATTCCTTAAATAATGCAGCAGAGTCCATAAAAAAATCCAACAAAGTCATTAAATAATGCAGCAAGTCCTTAAATAATGCAGCAGAGTCCTCTAATAATGCAGCAGAGTCCTCAAATGCTTCAGCAAAGTCATTAAATAATGCAGCATAGTCCTTAAATAATGCAGCAAAGTCCTTAAATAATGCAGCACAGTTCTTAAGTAATGCAACAACGTCGTTAAATAATGCAGCAGAGTCCTTAAATAATGCAGCAAAGTCCTTAACTAATGCAGCAGAGTCCTTAAATAATGCAAGAAAGTCCTTAAATAATGCAGCAGAGTCCTTAAATAATGCAGTAAAGTCCTTAAATAATGCAGCAGAGTCCTAAAATAATGCAACAACGTCCTTAAATAATGCAGCAGAGTCCTTAAATACTGAAGCAGAGTCCTTAAATATTGCAGCAAAGTCCTTAAATAATGCATTAGAGTCCTTAAATAATGCAACAAAGTCCTTAAGTAATGCAGCAGAGTCCTTAAATAATGCAGCAAAGTCCTTAAATAATGCAGCAGAGTCCTTAAATAATGCAGCAGAGTCCTTAAATACTGCAGCAGAGTCCTTAAATACTGAAGCAGAGTCCTTTAATATAGCAGCAAATTCCTTAAATAATGCAGCAGAGTCCTTAAAAAATCCAACAAAGTCATTAAATAATGCAGCAGAGTCCTCTAATAATGCAGCAGAGTCCTCAAATGCTTCAGCAAAGTCATTAAATAATGCAGCATAGTCCTTAAATAATGCAAAGTCCTTAAATAAAGCAGCACAGTTCTTAAATAATGCAACAACGTCGGTAAATAATGCAGCAGAGTCCTTAAATAATGCAACAAAGTGCTTAACTAATGCAGCAGAGTAATTAAATAATACAACAAAGTCCTTAAATAATGCAACAGAGTCCTTAAATACCGCAGCAAAGTGCTTAAATAATGCAGCAGAGTCCTCAAATGCTTCGGCAGAGTCCTTAAAAAATGCAGCAGAGTCCTTAAATAATGCAGCAAAGTCCTTAAATAATGCAGCAGAGTCCTTAAATAATGCAACAAAGTCCTTAAATAATGCAGCAGAGTCCTTAAATACTGAAGCAGAGTCCTTAAATATTGCAGCAAAGTCCTTAAATAATGCAGCAGAGTCCTCAAATGCTTAAGCAGAGTCCTTAAATACTGAAGCAGAGTCCTTAAATATTGCAGCAAAGTCCTTAAATAATGCAGCAGAGTCCTTAAATAATGCAGCAAAGTCCTTCAATAATGCAGCAGAGTCCTTAGATAGTGCAACAAAGTCCTTAAATAATGCAGCAGATTCCTTAAATAATGCAGCAAAGTCCTTAAATAATGCAGCAGAGTCCTAAAATAATGCAGCAGGGTCCTTAAATACCGCAGCAGAGTCCTTAAATACTGAAGCAGAGTCCTTTAATATAGCAGCAAATTCCTTAAATAATGCAGCAGAGTCCTTAAGAAATCCAACAAAGTCATTAAATAATGCAGCAAGTCCTTAAATAATGCAGCAGAGTCCTCTAATAATGCAGCAGAGTCCTCAAATGCTTCAGCAAAGTCATTAAATAATGCAGCATAGTCCTTAAATAATGCAGCAAAGTCCTTAAATAATGCAGCACAGTTCTTAAATAATGCAACAACGTCGTTAAATAATGCAGCAGAGTCCTTAAATAATGCAGCAAAGTCCTTAACTAATGCAGCAGAGTCCTTAAATAATGCAACAAAGTCCTTAAATAATGCAACAGAGTCCTTAAATACCGCCGCAAAGTGCTTAAATAATGCAGCAGAGTCCTCAAATGCTTCAGCAGAATCCTTAAATAATGCAGCAGTGTCCTTAAATAATGCAGCAAAGTCCTTAAATAATGCAGCAGAGTCCTTAAATAATGCAACAAAGTCCTTAAATAATGCAGCAAAGTCCTTAAATAATGCAGCACAGTTCTTAAGTAATGCAACAACGTCGTTAAATAATGCAGCAGAGTCCTTAAATAATGCAGCAAAGTCCTTAACTAATGCAGCAGAGTCCTTAAATAATGCAAGAAAGTCCTTAAATAATGCAGCAGAGTCCTTAAATAATGCAGTAAAGTCCTTAAATAATGCAGCAGAGTCCTAAAATAATGCAACAACGTCCTTAAATAATGCAGCAGAGTCCTTAAATACTGAAGCAGAGTCCTTAAATATTGCAGCAAAGTCCTTAAATAATGCATTAGAGTCCTTAAATAATGCAACAAAGTCCTTAAGTAATGCAGCAGAGTCCTTAAATAATGCAGCAAAGTCCTTAAATAATGCAGCAGAGTCCTTAAATAATGCAGCAGAGTCCTTAAATACTGCAGCAGAGTCCTTAAATACTGAAGCAGAGTCCTTTAATATAGCAGCAAATTCCTTAAATAATGCAGCAGAGTCCTTAAAAAATCCAACAAAGTCATTAAATAATGCAGCAGAGTCCTCTAATAATGCAGCAGAGTCCTCAAATGCTTCAGCAAAGTCATTAAATAATGCAGCATAGTCCTTAAATAATGCAAAGTCCTTAAATAAAGCAGCACAGTTCTTAAATAATGCAACAACGTCGGTAAATAATGCAGCAGAGTCCTTAAATAATGCAGCAAAGTCCTTAACTAATGCAGCAGAGTCCTTAAATAATACAACAAAGTCCTTAAATAATGCAACAGAGTCCTTAAATACCGCAGCAAAGTGCTTAAATAATGCAGCAGAGTCCTCAAATGCTTCGGCAGAGTCCTTAAAAAATGCAGCAGAGTCCTTAAATAATGCAGCAAAGTCCTTAAATAATGCAGCAGAGTCCTTAAATAATGCAACAAAGTCCTTAAATAATGCAGCAGAGTCCTTAAATACTGAAGCAGAGTCCTTAAATATTGCAGCAAAGTCCTTAAATAATGCAGCAGAGTCCTCAAATGCTTAAGCAGAGTCCTTAAATACTGAAGCAGAGTCCTTAAATATTGCAGCAAAGTCCTTAAATAATGCACCAGAGTCCTTAAATAATGCAGCAAAGTCCTTCAATAATGCAGCAGAGTCCTTAGATAGTGCAACAAAGTCCTTAAATAATGCAGCAGATTCCTTAAATAATGCAGCAAAGTCCTTAAATAATGCAGCAGAGTCCTAAAATAATGCAGCAGGGTCCTTAAATACCGCAGCAGAGTCCTTAAATACTGAAGCAGAGTCCTTTAATATAGCAGCAAATTCCTTAAATAATGCAGCAGAGTCCTTAAGAAATCCAACAAAGTCATTAAATAATGCAGCAAGTCCTTAAATAATGCAGCAGAGTCCTCTAATAATGCAGCAGAGTCCTCAAATGCTTCAGCAAAGTCATTAAATAATGCAGCATAGTCCTTAAATAATGCAGCAAAGTCCTTAAATAATGCAGCACAGTTCTTAAATAATGCAACAACGTCGTTAAATAATGCAGCAGAGTCCTTAAATAATGCAGCAAAGTCCTTAACTAATGCAGCAGAGTCCTTAAATAATGCAACAAAGTCCTTAAATAATGCAACAGAGTCCTTAAATACCGCCGCAAAGTGCTTAAATAATGCAGCAGAGTCCTCAAATGCTTCAGCAGAATCCTTAAATAATGCAGCAGTGTCCTTAAATAATGCAGCAAAGTCCTTAAATAATGCAGCAGAGTCCTTAAATAATGCAACAAAGTCCTTAAATAATGCAGCAGAGTCCTTAAATACTGAAGCAGAGTCCATAAATATTGCTGCAAAGTCCTTAAATAATGCAGCAGTGTCATTAAATAATGCAACAATGTCCTTAAATAATGCAGCAGAGTCCTTAAAAAATCCAACAAAGTCATTAAATAATGCAGCAAGTCCTTAAATAATGCAGCAGAGTCCTCTAATAATGCAGCAGAGTCCTCAAATGCTTCAGCAAATTCATTAAATAATGCAGCATATTCCTTAAATAATGCAGCAAAGTCCTTAAATAATGCAGAACAGTTCTTAAATAATGCAACAACGTCGTTAAATAATGCAGCAGAGTCCTTAAATAATGCAGCAAAGTCCTTAACTAATGCAGCAGAGTCCTTAAATAATGCAACAAAGTCCTTAAATAATGCAACAGAGTCCTTAAATACCGCAGCAAAGGGCTTAAATAATGCAGCAGAGTCCTCAAATGCTTCAGCAGAGTCCTTAAATAATGCAGCATTGTCCTTAAATAATGCAGCAAAGTCCTTAAATAATGCAGCAGAGTCCTTAAATAATGCAACAAAGTCCTTAAATAATGCAGCAGAGTCCTTAAATACTGAAGCAGAGTCCTTAAATATTGCTGCAAAGTCCTTAAATAATGCAGCAGAGTCATTAAATAATGCAACAAAGTCCTTAAATAATGCAGCAGAGTCCTTAAATAATGCAACAAAGTCCTTAAATAATGCAGCAGAGTACTTAAATAATGCAACAAAGTCCTTAAATAATGCAGCAAAGTCCTTAAATAATGCAGCAGAGTCCTTAAATACTGAAGCAGAGTCCTTAAATATTGCAGCAAAGTCCTTAAATAATGCAGCAGAGTCCTTAAATAATGCAACAAAGTCCTTAAATAATGCAGCAGAGTCCTTAAATAATGCAACAGAGTCCTTAAATACCGCAGCAAAGTGCTTAAATAATGCAGCAGAGTCCTCAAATGCTTCAGCAGAGTCCTTAAATAATGCAGCAGAGTCCTTAAATAATGCAGCAAAGTCCTTAAATAATGCAGCAGAGTCCTTAAATAATGCAACAAAGTTCTTAAATAATGCAGCAGAGTCCTTAAATACTGAAGCAGAGTCCTTAAATATTGCAGCAAAGTCCTTAAATAATGCAGCAGAGTCCTTAAATAATGCAGCAAAGTCCTTATCTAATGCAGCAGAGTCCTTAAATAATGCAACAAAGTCCTTAAATAATGCAGCAGAGTCCTTAAATACTGAAGCAGAGTCCTTAAATATTGCAGCAAAGTCCTTCAATAATGCAGCAGAGTCCTTAGATAATGCAACAAAGTCCTTAAATAATGCAGCAGATTCCTTAAATAATGCAGCAAAGTCCTTAAATAATGCAGCAGAGTCCTTAAATAATGCAGCAGAGTCCTTAAATACCGCAGCAGAGTCCTTAAATACTGAAGCAGAGTCCTTTAATATAGCAGCAAATTCCTTAAATAATGCAGCAGAGTCCATAAAAAAATCCAACAAAGTCATTAAATAATGCAGCAAGTCCTTAAATAATGCAGCAGAGTCCTCTAATAATGCAGCAGAGTCCTCAAATGCTTCAGCAAAGTCATTAAATAATGCAGCATAGTCCTTAAATAATGCAGCAAAGTCCTTAAATAATGCAGCACAGTTCTTAAGTAATGCAACAACGTCGTTAAATAATGCAGCAGAGTCCTTAAATAATGCAGCAAAGTCCTTAACTAATGCAGCAGAGTCCTTAAATAATGCAAGAAAGTCCTTAAATAATGCAGCAGAGTCCTTAAATAATGCAGTAAAGTCCTTAAATAATGCAGCAGAGTCCTTAAATAATGCAACAACGTCCTTAAATAATGCAGCAGAGTCCTTAAATACTGAAGCAGAGTCCTTAAATATTGCAGCAAAGTCCTTAAATAATGCATTAGAGTCCTTAAATAATGCAACAAAGTCCTTAAATAATGCAGCAGAGTCCTTAAATAATGCAGCAAAGTCCTTAAATAATGCAGCAGAGTCCTTAAATAATGCAGCAGAGTCCTTAAATACTGCAGCAGAGTCCTTAAATACTGAAGCAGAGTCCTTTAATATAGCAGCAAATTCCTTAAATAATGCAGCAGAGTCCTTAAAAAATCCAACAAAGTCATTAAATAATGCAGCAGAGTCCTCTAATAATGCAGCAGAGTCCTCAAATGCTTCAGCAAAGTCATTAAATAATGCAGCATAGTCCTTAAATAATGCAAAGTCCTTAAATAAAGCAGCACAGTTCTTAAATAATGCAACAACGTCGGTAAATAATGCAGCAGAGTCCTTAAATAATGCAGCAAAGTCTTTAACTAATGCAGCAGAGTCCTTAAATAATACAACAAAGTCCTTAAATAATGCAACAGAGTCCTTAAATACCGCAGCAAAGTGCTTAAATAATGCAGCAGAGTCCTCAAATGCTTCAGCAGAGTCCTTAAAAAATGCAGCAGAGTCCTTAAATAATGCAGCAAAGTCCTTAAATAATGCAGCAGAGTCCTTAA
Source organism: Phyllobates terribilis (assembly GCF_046119375.1). NCBI lineage: Eukaryota > Metazoa > Chordata > Amphibia > Anura > Dendrobatidae > Phyllobates > Phyllobates terribilis. The sequence goes on along the minus strand of NW_027362840.1, from coordinate 2,218,152 downwards.
ATAATGCAACAAAGTCCTTAAATAATGCAGCAGAGTCCTTAAATACTGAAGCAGAGTCCTTAAATATTGCAGCAAAGTCCTTAAATAATGCAGCAGAGTCCTCAAATGCTTAAGCAGAGTCCTTAAATACTGAAGCAGAGTCCTTAAATATTGCAGCAAAGTCCTTAAATAATGCAGCAGAGTCCTTAAATAATGCAGCAAAGTCCTTCAATAATGCAGCAGAGTCCTTAGATAATGCAACAAAGTCCTTAAATAATGCAGCAGATTCCTTAAATAATGCAGCAAAGTCCTTAAATAATGCAGCAGAGTCCTAAAATAATGCAGCAGGGTCCTTAAATACCGCAGCAGAGTCCTTAAATACTGAAGCAGAGTCCTTTAATATAGCAGCAAATTCCTTAAATAATGCAGCAGAGTCCATAAAAAAATCCAACAAAGTCATTAAATAATGCAGCAAGTCCTTAAATAATGCAGCAGAGTCCTCTAATAATGCAGCAGAGTCCTCAAATGCTTCAGCAAAGTCATTAAATAATGCAGCATAGTCCTTAAATAATGCAGCAAAGTCCTTAAATAATGCAGCACAGTTCTTAAGTAATGCAACAACGTCGTTAAATAATGCAGCAGAGTCCTTAAATAATGCAGCAAAGTCCTTAACTAATGCAGCAGAGTCCTTAAATAATGCAAGAAAGTCCTTAAATAATGCAGCAGAGTCCTTAAATAATGCAGTAAAGTCCTTAAATAATGCAGCAGAGTCCTAAAATAATGCAACAACGTCCTTAAATAATGCAGCAGAGTCCTTAAATACTGAAGCAGAGTCCTTAAATACTGCAGCAGAGTCCTTAAATACTGAAGCAGAGTCCTTTAATATAGCAGCAAATTCTTTAAATAATGCAGCAGAGTCCTTAAAAAAATCCAACAAAGTCATTAAATAATGCAGCAGAGTCCTCTAATAATGCAGCAGAGTCCTCAAATGCTTCAGCAAAGTCATTAAATAATGCAGCATAGTCCTTAAATAATGCAGCAAAGTCCTTAAATAATGCAGCACAGTTCTTAAATAATGCAACAACGTCGTTAAATAATGCAGCAGAGTCCTTAAATAATGCAGCAAAGTCCTTAACTAATGCAGCAGAGTCCTTAAATAATGCAACAAAGTCCTTAAATAATGCAACAGAGTCCTTAAATACCGCAGCAAAGTGATTAAATAATGCAGCAGAGTCCTCAAATGCTTCAGCAGAGTCCTTAAATAATGCAGCAGAGTCCTTAAATAATGCAGCAAAGTCCTTAAATAATGCAGCAGAGTCCTTAAATAATGCAACAAAGTCCTTAAATAATGCAGCAGAGTCCTTAAATACTGAAGCAGAGTCCTTAAATATTGCAGCAAAGTCCTTAAATAATGCAGCAGAGTCCATAAATAATGCAGCAAAGTCCTTAAATAATGCAGCAGAGTCCTTAAATAATGCAACAAAGTCCTTAAATAATGCAGCAGAGTCCTTAAATATAGAAGCAGAGTCCTTAAATATTGCAGCAAAGTCCTTCAATAATGCAACAGAGTCCTTAGATAATGCAACAAAGTCCTTAAATAATGCAGCAGATTCCTTAAATAATGCAGCAAAGTCCTTAAATAATGCAGCAGAGTCCTTAAATAATGCAGCAGAGTCCTTAAATACCGCAGCAGAGTCCATAAATACTGAAGCAGAGTCCTTTAATATAGCAGCAAATTCCTTAAATAATGCAGCAGAGTCCTTAAAAAATCCAACAAAGTCATTAAATAATGCAGCAAGTCCTTAAATAATGCAGCAGAGTCCTCTAATAATGCAGCAGAGTCCTCAAATGCTTCAGCAAAGTCATTAAATAATGCAGCATAGTCCTTAAATAATGGAGCAAAGTCCTTAAATAATGCAGCACAGTTCTTAAATAATGCAACAACGTCGTTAAATAATGCAGCAGAGTCCTTAAATAATGCAGCAAAGTCCTTAACTAATGCAGCAGAGTCCTTAAATAATGCAACAAAGTCCTTAAATAATGCAGCAGAGTCCTTAAATAATGCAGTAAAGTCCTTAAATAATGCAGCAGAGTCCTTAAATAATGCAACAACGTCCTTAAATATTGCAGCAAAGTCCTTAAATAATGCATTAGAGTCCTTAAATAATGCAACAAAGTCCTTAAGTAATGCAGCAGAGTCCTTAAATAATGCAGCAAAGTCCTTAAATAATGCAGCAGAGTCCTTAAATAATGCAGCAGAGTCCTTAAATACTGCAGCAGAGTCCTTAAATACTGAAGCAGAGTCCTTTAATATAGCAGCAAATTCCTTAAATAATGCAGCAGAGTCCTTAAAAAATCCAACAAAGTCATTAAATAATGCAGCAGAGTCCTCTAATAATGCAGCAGAGTCCTCAAATGCTTCAGCAAAGTCATTAAATAATGCAGCATAGTCCTTAAATAATGCAAAGTCCTTAAATAAAGCAGCACAGTTCTTAAATAATGCAACAACGTCGGTAAATAATGCAGCAGAGTCCTTAAATAATGCAGCAAAGTCCTTAACTAATGCAGCAGAGTCCTTAAATAATACAACAAAGTCCTTAAATAATGCAACAGAGTCCTTAAATACCGCAGCAAAGTGCTTAAATAATGCAGCAGAGTCCTCAAATGCTTCGGCAGAGTCCTTAAAAAATGCAGCAGAGTCCTTAAATAATGCAGCAAAGTCCTTAAATAATGCAGCAGAGTCCTTAAATAATGCAACAAAGTCCTTAAATAATGCAGCAGAGTCCTTAAATACTGAAGCAGAGTCCTTAAATACTGAAGCAAAGTGCTTAAATAATGCAGCAGAGTCCTCAAATGCTTCGGCAGAGTCCTTAAAAAATGCAGCAGAGTCCTTAAATAATGCAGCAAAGTCCTTAAATAATGCAGCAGAGTCCTTAAATAATGCAACAAAGTCCTTAAATAATGCAGCAGAGTCCTTAAATACTGAAGCAGAGTCCTTAAATATTGCAGCAAAGTCCTTAAATAATGCAGCAGAGTCCTCAAATGCTTAAGCAGAGTCCTTAAATACTGAAGCAGAGTCCTTAAATATTGCAGCAAAGTCCTTAAATAATGCAGCAGAGTCCTTAAATAATGCAGCAAAGTCCTTCAATAATGCAGCAGAGTCCTTAGATAGTGCAACAAAGTCCTTAAATAATGCAGCAGATTCCTTAAATAATGCAGCAAAGTCCTTAAATAATGCAGCAGAGTCCTAAAATAATGCAGCAGGGTCCTTAAATACCGCAGCAGAGTCCTTAAATACTGAAGCAGAGTCCTTTAATATAGCAGCAAATTCCTTAAATAATGCAGCAGAGTCCTTAAGAAATCCAACAAAGTCATTAAATAATGCAGCAAGTCCTTAAATAATGCAGCAGAGTCCTCTAATAATGCAGCAGAGTCCTCAAATGCTTCAGCAAAGTCATTAAATAATGCAGCATAGTCCTTAAATAATGCAGCAAAGTCCTTAAATAATGCAGCACAGTTCTTAAATAATGCAACAACGTCGTTAAATAATGCAGCAGAGTCCTTAAATAATGCAGCAAAGTCCTTAACTAATGCAGCAGAGTCCTTAAATAATGCAACAAAGTCCTTAAATAATGCAACAGAGTCCTTAAATACCGCCGCAAAGTGCTTAAATAATGCAGCAGAGTCCTCAAATGCTTCAGCAGAATCCTTAAATAATGCAGCAGTGTCCTTAAATAATGCAGCAAAGTCCTTAAATAATGCAGCAGAGTCCTTAAATAATGCAACAAAGTCCTTAAATAATGCAGCAAAGTCCTTAAATAATGCAGCACAGTTCTTAAGTAATGCAACAACGTCGTTAAATAATGCAGCAGAGTCCTTAAATAATGCAGCAAAGTCCTTAACTAATGCAGCAGAGTCCTTAAATAATGCAAGAAAGTCCTTAAATAATGCAGCAGAGTCCTTAAATAATGCAGTAAAGTCCTTAAATAATGCAGCAGAGTCCTAAAATAATGCAACAACGTCCTTAAATAATGCAGCAGAGTCCTTAAATACTGAAGCAGAGTCCTTAAATATTGCAGCAAAGTCCTTAAATAATGCATTAGAGTCCTTAAATAATGCAACAAAGTCCTTAAGTAATGCAGCAGAGTCCTTAAATAATGCAGCAAAGTCCTTAAATAATGCAGCAGAGTCCTTAAATAATGCAGCAGAGTCCTTAAATACTGCAGCAGAGTCCTTAAATACTGAAGCAGAGTCCTTTAATATAGCAGCAAATTCCTTAAATAATGCAGCAGAGTCCTTAAAAAATCCAACAAAGTCATTAAATAATGCAGCAGAGTCCTCTAATAATGCAGCAGAGTCCTCAAATGCTTCAGCAAAGTCATTAAATAATGCAGCATAGTCCTTAAATAATGCAAAGTCCTTAAATAAAGCAGCACAGTTCTTAAATAATGCAACAACGTCGGTAAATAATGCAGCAGAGTCCTTAAATAATGCAGCAAAGTCCTTAACTAATGCAGCAGAGTCCTTAAATAATACAACAAAGTCCTTAAATAATGCAACAGAGTCCTTAAATACCGCAGCAAAGTGCTTAAATAATGCAGCAGAGTCCTCAAATGCTTCGGCAGAGTCCTTAAAAAATGCAGCAGAGTCCTTAAATAATGCAGCAAAGTCCTTAAATAATGCAGCAGAGTCCTTAAATAATGCAACAAAGTCCTTAAATAATGCAGCAGAGTCCTTAAATACTGAAGCAGAGTCCTTAAATATTGCAGCAAAGTCCTTAAATAATGCAGCAGAGTCCTCAAATGCTTAAGCAGAGTCCTTAAATACTGAAGCAGAGTCCTTAAATATTGCAGCAAAGTCCTTAAATAATGCACCAGAGTCCTTAAATAATGCAGCAAAGTCCTTCAATAATGCAGCAGAGTCCTTAGATAGTGCAACAAAGTCCTTAAATAATGCAGCAGATTCCTTAAATAATGCAGCAAAGTCCTTAAATAATGCAGCAGAGTCCTAAAATAATGCAGCAGGGTCCTTAAATACCGCAGCAGAGTCCTTAAATACTGAAGCAGAGTCCTTTAATATAGCAGCAAATTCCTTAAATAATGCAGCAGAGTCCTTAAGAAATCCAACAAAGTCATTAAATAATGCAGCAAGTCCTTAAATAATGCAGCAGAGTCCTCTAATAATGCAGCAGAGTCCTCAAATGCTTCAGCAAAGTCATTAAATAATGCAGCATAGTCCTTAAATAATGCAGCAAAGTCCTTAAATAATGCAGCACAGTTCTTAAATAATGCAACAACGTCGTTAAATAATGCAGCAGAGTCCTTAAATAATGCAGCAAAGTCCTTAACTAATGCAGCAGAGTCCTTAAATAATGCAACAAAGTCCTTAAATAATGCAACAGAGTCCTTAAATACCGCCGCAAAGTGCTTAAATAATGCAGCAGAGTCCTCAAATGCTTCAGCAGAATCCTTAAATAATGCAGCAGTGTCCTTAAATAATGCAGCAAAGTCCTTAAATAATGCAGCAGAGTCCTTAAATAATGCAACAAAGTCCTTAAATAATGCAGCAGAGTCCTTAAATACTGAAGCAGAGTCCATAAATATTGCTGCAAAGTCCTTAAATAATGCAGCAGTGTCATTAAATAATGCAACAATGTCCTTAAATAATGCAGCAGAGTCCTTAAAAAATCCAACAAAGTCATTAAATAATGCAGCAAGTCCTTAAATAATGCAGCAGAGTCCTCTAATAATGCAGCAGAGTCCTCAAATGCTTCAGCAAATTCATTAAATAATGCAGCATATTCCTTAAATAATGCAGCAAAGTCCTTAAATAATGCAGAACAGTTCTTAAATAATGCAACAACGTCGTTAAATAATGCAGCAGAGTCCTTAAATAATGCAGCAAAGTCCTTAACTAATGCAGCAGAGTCCTTAAATAATGCAACAAAGTCCTTAAATAATGCAACAGAGTCCTTAAATACCGCAGCAAAGGGCTTAAATAATGCAGCAGAGTCCTCAAATGCTTCAGCAGAGTCCTTAAATAATGCAGCATTGTCCTTAAATAATGCAGCAAAGTCCTTAAATAATGCAGCAGAGTCCTTAAATAATGCAACAAAGTCCTTAAATAATGCAGCAGAGTCCTTAAATACTGAAGCAGAGTCCTTAAATATTGCTGCAAAGTCCTTAAATAATGCAGCAGAGTCATTAAATAATGCAACAAAGTCCTTAAATAATGCAGCAGAGTCCTTAAATAATGCAACAAAGTCCTTAAATAATGCAGCAGAGTACTTAAATAATGCAACAAAGTCCTTAAATAATGCAGCAAAGTCCTTAAATAATGCAGCAGAGTCCTTAAATACTGAAGCAGAGTCCTTAAATATTGCAGCAAAGTCCTTAAATAATGCAGCAGAGTCCTTAAATAATGCAACAAAGTCCTTAAATAATGCAGCAGAGTCCTTAAATAATGCAACAGAGTCCTTAAATACCGCAGCAAAGTGCTTAAATAATGCAGCAGAGTCCTCAAATGCTTCAGCAGAGTCCTTAAATAATGCAGCAGAGTCCTTAAATAATGCAGCAAAGTCCTTAAATAATGCAGCAGAGTCCTTAAATAATGCAACAAAGTTCTTAAATAATGCAGCAGAGTCCTTAAATACTGAAGCAGAGTCCTTAAATATTGCAGCAAAGTCCTTAAATAATGCAGCAGAGTCCTTAAATAATGCAGCAAAGTCCTTATCTAATGCAGCAGAGTCCTTAAATAATGCAACAAAGTCCTTAAATAATGCAGCAGAGTCCTTAAATACTGAAGCAGAGTCCTTAAATATTGCAGCAAAGTCCTTCAATAATGCAGCAGAGTCCTTAGATAATGCAACAAAGTCCTTAAATAATGCAGCAGATTCCTTAAATAATGCAGCAAAGTCCTTAAATAATGCAGCAGAGTCCTTAAATAATGCAGCAGAGTCCTTAAATACCGCAGCAGAGTCCTTAAATACTGAAGCAGAGTCCTTTAATATAGCAGCAAATTCCTTAAATAATGCAGCAGAGTCCATAAAAAAATCCAACAAAGTCATTAAATAATGCAGCAAGTCCTTAAATAATGCAGCAGAGTCCTCTAATAATGCAGCAGAGTCCTCAAATGCTTCAGCAAAGTCATTAAATAATGCAGCATAGTCCTTAAATAATGCAGCAAAGTCCTTAAATAATGCAGCACAGTTCTTAAGTAATGCAACAACGTCGTTAAATAATGCAGCAGAGTCCTTAAATAATGCAGCAAAGTCCTTAACTAATGCAGCAGAGTCCTTAAATAATGCAAGAAAGTCCTTAAATAATGCAGCAGAGTCCTTAAATAATGCAGTAAAGTCCTTAAATAATGCAGCAGAGTCCTTAAATAATGCAACAACGTCCTTAAATAATGCAGCAGAGTCCTTAAATACTGAAGCAGAGTCCTTAAATATTGCAGCAAAGTCCTTAAATAATGCATTAGAGTCCTTAAATAATGCAACAAAGTCCTTAAATAATGCAGCAGAGTCCTTAAATAATGCAGCAAAGTCCTTAAATAATGCAGCAGAGTCCTTAAATAATGCAGCAGAGTCCTTAAATACTGCAGCAGAGTCCTTAAATACTGAAGCAGAGTCCTTTAATATAGCAGCAAATTCCTTAAATAATGCAGCAGAGTCCTTAAAAAATCCAACAAAGTCATTAAATAATGCAGCAGAGTCCTCTAATAATGCAGCAGAGTCCTCAAATGCTTCAGCAAAGTCATTAAATAATGCAGCATAGTCCTTAAATAATGCAAAGTCCTTAAATAAAGCAGCACAGTTCTTAAATAATGCAACAACGTCGGTAAATAATGCAGCAGAGTCCTTAAATAATGCAGCAAAGTCTTTAACTAATGCAGCAGAGTCCTTAAATAATACAACAAAGTCCTTAAATAATGCAACAGAGTCCTTAAATACCGCAGCAAAGTGCTTAAATAATGCAGCAGAGTCCTCAAATGCTTCAGCAGAGTCCTTAAAAAATGCAGCAGAGTCCTTAAATAATGCAGCAAAGTCCTTAAATAATGCAGCAGAGTCCTTAAATAATGCAACAAAGTCCTTAAATAATGCAGCAGAGTCCTTAAATACTGAAGCAGAGTCCTTAAATATTGCAGCAAAGTCCTTAAATAATGCAGCAGAGTCCTCAAATGCTTAAGCAGAGTCCTTAAATACTGAAGCAGAGTCCTTAAATATTGCAGCAAAGTCCTTAAATAATGCAGCAGAGTCCTTAAATAATGCAGCAAAGTCCTTCAATAATGCAGCAGAGTCCTTAGATAATGCAACAAAGTCCTTAAATAATGCAGCAGATTCCTTAAATAATGCAGCAAAGTCCTTAAATAATGCAGCAGAGTCCTAAAATAATGCAGCAGGGTCCTTAAATACCGCAGCAGAGTCCTTAAATACTGAAGCAGAGTCCTTTAATATAGCAGCAAATTCCTTAAATAATGCAGCAGAGTCCATAAAAAAATCCAACAAAGTCATTAAATAATGCAGCAAGTCCTTAAATAATGCAGCAGAGTCCTCTAATAATGCAGCAGAGTCCTCAAATGCTTCAGCAAAGTCATTAAATAATGCAGCATAGTCCTTAAATAATGCAGCAAAGTCCTTAAATAATGCAGCACAGTTCTTAAGTAATGCAACAACGTCGTTAAATAATGCAGCAGAGTCCTTAAATAATGCAGCAAAGTCCTTAACTAATGCAGCAGAGTCCTTAAATAATGCAAGAAAGTCCTTAAATAATGCAGCAGAGTCCTTAAATAATGCAGTAAAGTCCTTAAATAATGCAGCAGAGTCCTAAAATAATGCAACAACGTCCTTAAATAATGCAGCAGAGTCCTTAAATACTGAAGCAGAGTCCTTAAATACTGCAGCAGAGTCCTTAAATACTGAAGCAGAGTCCTTTAATATAGCAGCAAATTCTTTAAATAATGCAGCAGAGTCCTTAAAAAAATCCAACAAAGTCATTAAATAATGCAGCAGAGTCCTCTAATAATGCAGCAGAGTCCTCAAATGCTTCAGCAAAGTCATTAAATAATGCAGCATAGTCCTTAAATAATGCAGCAAAGTCCTTAAATAATGCAGCACAGTTCTTAAATAATGCAACAACGTCGTTAAATAATGCAGCAGAGTCCTTAAATAATGCAGCAAAGTCCTTAACTAATGCAGCAGAGTCCTTAAATAATGCAACAAAGTCCTTAAATAATGCAACAGAGTCCTTAAATACCGCAGCAAAGTGATTAAATAATGCAGCAGAGTCCTCAAATGCTTCAGCAGAGTCCTTAAATAATGCAGCAGAGTCCTTAAATAATGCAGCAAAGTCCTTAAATAATGCAGCAGAGTCCTTAAATAATGCAACAAAGTCCTTAAATAATGCAGCAGAGTCCTTAAATACTGAAGCAGAGTCCTTAAATATTGCAGCAAAGTCCTTAAATAATGCAGCAGAGTCCATAAATAATGCAGCAAAGTCCTTAAATAATGCAGCAGAGTCCTTAAATAATGCAACAAAGTCCTTAAATAATGCAGCAGAGTCCTTAAATATAGAAGCAGAGTCCTTAAATATTGCAGCAAAGTCCTTCAATAATGCAACAGAGTCCTTAGATAATGCAACAAAGTCCTTAAATAATGCAGCAGATTCCTTAAATAATGCAGCAAAGTCCTTAAATAATGCAGCAGAGTCCTTAAATAATGCAGCAGAGTCCTTAAATACCGCAGCAGAGTCCATAAATACTGAAGCAGAGTCCTTTAATATAGCAGCAAATTCCTTAAATAATGCAGCAGAGTCCTTAAAAAATCCAACAAAGTCATTAAATAATGCAGCAAGTCCTTAAATAATGCAGCAGAGTCCTCTAATAATGCAGCAGAGTCCTCAAATGCTTCAGCAAAGTCATTAAATAATGCAGCATAGTCCTTAAATAATGGAGCAAAGTCCTTAAATAATGCAGCACAGTTCTTAAATAATGCAACAACGTCGTTAAATAATGCAGCAGAGTCCTTAAATAATGCAGCAAAGTCCTTAACTAATGCAGCAGAGTCCTTAAATAATGCAACAAAGTCCTTAAATAATGCAGCAGAGTCCTTAAATAATGCAGTAAAGTCCTTAAATAATGCAGCAGAGTCCTTAAATAATGCAACAACGTCCTTAAATATTGCAGCAAAGTCCTTAAATAATGCATTAGAGTCCTTAAATAATGCAACAAAGTCCTTAAGTAATGCAGCAGAGTCCTTAAATAATGCAGCAAAGTCCTTAAATAATGCAGCAGAGTCCTTAAATAATGCAGCAGAGTCCTTAAATACTGCAGCAGAGTCCTTAAATACTGAAGCAGAGTCCTTTAATATAGCAGCAAATTCCTTAAATAATGCAGCAGAGTCCTTAAAAAATCCAACAAAGTCATTAAATAATGCAGCAGAGTCCTCTAATAATGCAGCAGAGTCCTCAAATGCTTCAGCAAAGTCATTAAATAATGCAGCATAGTCCTTAAATAATGCAAAGTCCTTAAATAAAGCAGCACAGTTCTTAAATAATGCAACAACGTCGGTAAATAATGCAGCAGAGTCCTTAAATAATGCAGCAAAGTCCTTAACTAATGCAGCAGAGTCCTTAAATAATACAACAAAGTCCTTAAATAATGCAACAGAGTCCTTAAATACCGCAGCAAAGTGCTTAAATAATGCAGCAGAGTCCTCAAATGCTTCGGCAGAGTCCTTAAAAAATGCAGCAGAGTCCTTAAATAATGCAGCAAAGTCCTTAAATAATGCAGCAGAGTCCTTAAATAATGCAACAAAGTCCTTAAATAATGCAGCAGAGTCCTTAAATACTGAAGCAGAGTCCTTAAATACTGAAGCAAAGTGCTTAAATAATGCAGCAGAGTCCTCAAATGCTTCGGCAGAGTCCTTAAAAAATGCAGCAGAGTCCTTAAATAATGCAGCAAAGTCCTTAAATAATGCAGCAGAGTCCTTAAATAATGCAACAAAGTCCTTAAATAATGCAGCAGAGTCCTTAAATACTGAAGCAGAGTCCTTAAATATTGCAGCAAAGTCCTTAAATAATGCAGCAGAGTCCTCAAATGCTTAAGCAGAGTCCTTAAATACTGAAGCAGAGTCCTTAAATATTGCAGCAAAGTCCTTAAATAATGCAGCAGAGTCCTTAAATAATGCAGCAAAGTCCTTCAATAATGCAGCAGAGTCCTTAGATAGTGCAACAAAGTCCTTAAATAATGCAGCAGATTCCTTAAATAATGCAGCAAAGTCCTTAAATAATGCAGCAGAGTCCTAAAATAATGCAGCAGGGTCCTTAAATACCGCAGCAGAGTCCTTAAATACTGAAGCAGAGTCCTTTAATATAGCAGCAAATTCCTTAAATAATGCAGCAGAGTCCTTAAGAAATCCAACAAAGTCATTAAATAATGCAGCAAGTCCTTAAATAATGCAGCAGAGTCCTCTAATAATGCAGCAGAGTCCTCAAATGCTTCAGCAAAGTCATTAAATAATGCAGCATAGTCCTTAAATAATGCAGCAAAGTCCTTAAATAATGCAGCACAGTTCTTAAATAATGCAACAACGTCGTTAAATAATGCAGCAGAGTCCTTAAATAATGCAGCAAAGTCCTTAACTAATGCAGCAGAGTCCTTAAATAATGCAACAAAGTCCTTAAATAATGCAACAGAGTCCTTAAATACCGCCGCAAAGTGCTTAAATAATGCAGCAGAGTCCTCAAATGCTTCAGCAGAATCCTTAAATAATGCAGCAGTGTCCTTAAATAATGCAGCAAAGTCCTTAAATAATGCAGCAGAGTCCTTAAATAATGCAACAAAGTCCTTAAATAATGCAGCAAAGTCCTTAAATAATGCAGCACAGTTCTTAAGTAATGCAACAACGTCGTTAAATAATGCAGCAGAGTCCTTAAATAATGCAGCAAAGTCCTTAACTAATGCAGCAGAGTCCTTAAATAATGCAAGAAAGTCCTTAAATAATGCAGCAGAGTCCTTAAATAATGCAGTAAAGTCCTTAAATAATGCAGCAGAGTCCTAAAATAATGCAACAACGTCCTTAAATAATGCAGCAGAGTCCTTAAATACTGAAGCAGAGTCCTTAAATATTGCAGCAAAGTCCTTAAATAATGCATTAGAGTCCTTAAATAATGCAACAAAGTCCTTAAGTAATGCAGCAGAGTCCTTAAATAATGCAGCAAAGTCCTTAAATAATGCAGCAGAGTCCTTAAATAATGCAGCAGAGTCCTTAAATACTGCAGCAGAGTCCTTAAATACTGAAGCAGAGTCCTTTAATATAGCAGCAAATTCCTTAAATAATGCAGCAGAGTCCTTAAAAAATCCAACAAAGTCATTAAATAATGCAGCAGAGTCCTCTAATAATGCAGCAGAGTCCTCAAATGCTTCAGCAAAGTCATTAAATAATGCAGCATAGTCCTTAAATAATGCAAAGTCCTTAAATAAAGCAGCACAGTTCTTAAATAATGCAACAACGTCGGTAAATAATGCAGCAGAGTCCTTAAATAATGCAGCAAAGTCCTTAACTAATGCAGCAGAGTCCTTAAATAATACAACAAAGTCCTTAAATAATGCAACAGAGTCCTTAAATACCGCAGCAAAGTGCTTAAATAATGCAGCAGAGTCCTCAAATGCTTCGGCAGAGTCCTTAAAAAATGCAGCAGAGTCCTTAAATAATGCAGCAAAGTCCTTAAATAATGCAGCAGAGTCCTTAAATAATGCAACAAAGTCCTTAAATAATGCAGCAGAGTCCTTAAATACTGAAGCAGAGTCCTTAAATATTGCAGCAAAGTCCTTAAATAATGCAGCAGAGTCCTCAAATGCTTAAGCAGAGTCCTTAAATACTGAAGCAGAGTCCTTAAATATTGCAGCAAAGTCCTTAAATAATGCACCAGAGTCCTTAAATAATGCAGCAAAGTCCTTCAATAATGCAGCAGAGTCCTTAGATAGTGCAACAAAGTCCTTAAATAATGCAGCAGATTCCTTAAATAATGCAGCAAAGTCCTTAAATAATGCAGCAGAGTCCTAAAATAATGCAGCAGGGTCCTTAAATACCGCAGCAGAGTCCTTAAATACTGAAGCAGAGTCCTTTAATATAGCAGCAAATTCCTTAAATAATGCAGCAGAGTCCTTAAGAAATCCAACAAAGTCATTAAATAATGCAGCAAGTCCTTAAATAATGCAGCAGAGTCCTCTAATAATGCAGCAGAGTCCTCAAATGCTTCAGCAAAGTCATTAAATAATGCAGCATAGTCCTTAAATAATGCAGCAAAGTCCTTAAATAATGCAGCACAGTTCTTAAATAATGCAACAACGTCGTTAAATAATGCAGCAGAGTCCTTAAATAATGCAGCAAAGTCCTTAACTAATGCAGCAGAGTCCTTAAATAATGCAACAAAGTCCTTAAATAATGCAACAGAGTCCTTAAATACCGCCGCAAAGTGCTTAAATAATGCAGCAGAGTCCTCAAATGCTTCAGCAGAATCCTTAAATAATGCAGCAGTGTCCTTAAATAATGCAGCAAAGTCCTTAAATAATGCAGCAGAGTCCTTAAATAATGCAACAAAGTCCTTAAATAATGCAGCAGAGTCCTTAAATACTGAAGCAGAGTCCATAAATATTGCTGCAAAGTCCTTAAATAATGCAGCAGTGTCATTAAATAATGCAACAATGTCCTTAAATAATGCAGCAGAGTCCTTAAAAAATCCAACAAAGTCATTAAATAATGCAGCAAGTCCTTAAATAATGCAGCAGAGTCCTCTAATAATGCAGCAGAGTCCTCAAATGCTTCAGCAAATTCATTAAATAATGCAGCATATTCCTTAAATAATGCAGCAAAGTCCTTAAATAATGCAGAACAGTTCTTAAATAATGCAACAACGTCGTTAAATAATGCAGCAGAGTCCTTAAATAATGCAGCAAAGTCCTTAACTAATGCAGCAGAGTCCTTAAATAATGCAACAAAGTCCTTAAATAATGCAACAGAGTCCTTAAATACCGCAGCAAAGGGCTTAAATAATGCAGCAGAGTCCTCAAATGCTTCAGCAGAGTCCTTAAATAATGCAGCATTGTCCTTAAATAATGCAGCAAAGTCCTTAAATAATGCAGCAGAGTCCTTAAATACTGAAGCAGAGTCCTTAAATATTGCTGCAAAGTCCTTAAATAATGCAGCAGAGTCATTAAATAATGCAACAAAGTCCTTAAATAATGCAGCAGAGTCCTTAAATAATGCAACAAAGTCCTTAAATAATGCAGCAGAGTACTTAAATAATGCAACAAAGTCCTTAAATAATGCAGCAAAGTCCTTAAATAATGCAGCAGAGTCCTTAAATACTGAAGCAGAGTCCTTAAATATTGCAGCAAAGTCCTTAAATAATGCAGCAGAGTCCTTAAATAATGCAACAAAGTCCTTAAATAATGCAGCAGAGTCCTTAAATAATGCAACAGAGTCCTTAAATACCGCAGCAAAGTGCTTAAATAATGCAGCAGAGTCCTCAAATGCTTCAGCAGAGTCCTTAAATAATGCAGCAGAGTCCTTAAATAATGCAGCAAAGTCCTTAAATAATGCAGCAGAGTCCTTAAATAATGCAACAAAGTTCTTAAATAATGCAGCAGAGTCCTTAAATACTGAAGCAGAGTCCTTAAATATTGCAGCAAAGTCCTTAAATAATGCAGCAGAGTCCTTAAATAATGCAGCAAAGTCCTTATCTAATGCAGCAGAGTCCTTAAATAATGCAACAAAGTCCTTAAATAATGCAGCAGAGTCCTTAAATACTGAAGCAGAGTCCTTAAATATTGCAGCAAAGTCCTTCAATAATGCAGCAGAGTCCTTAGATAATGCAACAAAGTCCTTAAATAATGCAGCAGATTCCTTAAATAATGCAGCAAAGTCCTTAAATAATGCAGCAGAGTCCTTAAATAATGCAGCAGAGTCCTTAAATACCGCAGCAGAGTCCTTAAATACTGAAGCAGAGTCCTTTAATATAGCAGCAAATTCCTTAAATAATGCAGCAGAGTCCATAAAAAAATCCAACAAAGTCATTAAATAATGCAGCAAGTCCTTAAATAATGCAGCAGAGTCCTCTAATAATGCAGCAGAGTCCTCAAATGCTTCAGCAAAGTCATTAAATAATGCAGCATAGTCCTTAAATAATGCAGCAAAGTCCTTAAATAATGCAGCACAGTTCTTAAGTAATGCAACAACGTCGTTAAATAATGCAGCAGAGTCCTTAAATAATGCAGCAAAGTCCTTAACTAATGCAGCAGAGTCCTTAAATAATGCAAGAAAGTCCTTAAATAATGCAGCAGAGTCCTTAAATAATGCAGTAAAGTCCTTAAATAATGCAGCAGAGTCCTTAAATAATGCAACAACGTCCTTAAATAATGCAGCAGAGTCCTTAAATACTGAAGCAGAGTCCTTAAATATTGCAGCAAAGTCCTTAAATAATGCATTAGAGTCCTTAAATAATGCAACAAAGTCCTTAAATAATGCAGCAGAGTCCTTAAATAATGCAGCAAAGTCCTTAAATAATGCAGCAGAGTCCTTAAATACTGCAGCAGAGTCCTTAAATACTGAAGCAGAGTCCTTTAATATAGCAGCAAATTCCTTAAATAATGCAGCAGAGTCCTTAAAAAATCCAACAAAGTCATTAAATAATGCAGCAGAGTCCTCTAATAATGCAGCAGAGTCCTCAAATGCTTCAGCAAAGTCATTAAATAATGCAGCATAGTCCTTAAATAATGCAAAGTCCTTAAATAAAGCAGCACAGTTCTTAAATAATGCAACAACGTCGGTAAATAATGCAGCAGAGTCCTTAAATAATGCAGCAAAGTCTTTAACTAATGCAGCAGAGTCCTTAAATAATACAACAAAGTCCTTAAATAATGCAACAGAGTCCTTAAATACCGCAGCAAAGTGCTTAAATAATGCAGCAGAGTCCTCAAATGCTTCAGCAGAGTCCTTAAAAAATGCAGCAGAGTCCTTAAATAATGCAGCAAAGTCCTTAAATAATGCAGCAGAGTCCTTAAATAATGCAACAAAGTCCTTAAATAATGCAGCAGAGTCCTTAAATACTGAAGCAGAGTCCTTAAATATTGCAGCAAAGTCCTTAAATAATGCAGCAGAGTCCTCAAATGCTTAAGCAGAGTCCTTAAATACTGAAGCAGAGTCCTTAAATATTGCAGCAAAGTCCTTAAATAATGCAGCAGAGTCCTTAAATAATGCAGCAAAGTCCTTCAATAATGCAGCAGAGTCCTTAGATAATGCAACAAAGTCCTTAAATAATGCAGCAGATTCCTTAAATAATGCAGCAAAGTCCTTAAATAATGCAGCAGAGTCCTAAAATAATGCAGCAGGGTCCTTAAATACCGCAGCAGAGTCCTTAAATACTGAAGCAGAGTCCTTTAATATAGCAGCAAATTCCTTAAATAATGCAGCAGAGTCCATAAAAAAATCCAACAAAGTCATTAAATAATGCAGCAAGTCCTTAAATAATGCAGCAGAGTCCTCTAATAATGCAGCAGAGTCCTCAAATGCTTCAGCAAAGTCATTAAATAATGCAGCATAGTCCTTAAATAATGCAGCAAAGTCCTTAAATAATGCAGCACAGTTCTTAAGTAATGCAACAACGTCGTTAAATAATGCAGCAGAGTCCTTAAATAATGCAGCAAAGTCCTTAACTAATGCAGCAGAGTCCTTAAATAATGCAAGAAAGTCCTTAAATAATGCAGCAGAGTCCTTAAATAATGCAGTAAAGTCCTTAAATAATGCAGCAGAGTCCTAAAATAATGCAACAACGTCCTTAAATAATGCAGCAGAGTCCTTAAATACTGAAGCAGAGTCCTTAAATACTGCAGCAGAGTCCTTAAATACTGAAGCAGAGTCCTTTAATATAGCAGCAAATTCTTTAAATAATGCAGCAGAGTCCTTAAAAAAATCCAACAAAGTCATTAAATAATGCAGCAGAGTCCTCTAATAATGCAGCAGAGTCCTCAAATGCTTCAGCAAAGTCATTAAATAATGCAGCATAGTCCTTAAATAATGCAGCAAAGTCCTTAAATAATGCAGCACAGTTCTTAAATAATGCAACAACGTCGTTAAATAATGCAGCAGAGTCCTTAAATAATGCAGCAAAGTCCTTAACTAATGCAGCAGAGTCCTTAAATAATGCAACAAAGTCCTTAAATAATGCAACAGAGTCCTTAAATACCGCAGCAAAGTGATTAAATAATGCAGCAGAGTCCTCAAATGCTTCAGCAGAGTCCTTAAATAATGCAGCAGAGTCCTTAAATAATGCAGCAAAGTCCTTAAATAATGCAGCAGAGTCCTTAAATAATGCAACAAAGTCCTTAAATAATGCAGCAGAGTCCTTAAATACTGAAGCAGAGTCCTTAAATATTGCAGCAAAGTCCTTAAATAATGCAGCAGAGTCCATAAATAATGCAGCAAAGTCCTTAAATAATGCAGCAGAGTCCTTAAATAATGCAACAAAGTCCTTAAATAATGCAGCAGAGTCCTTAAATATAGAAGCAGAGTCCTTAAATATTGCAGCAAAGTCCTTCAATAATGCAACAGAGTCCTTAGATAATGCAACAAAGTCCTTAAATAATGCAGCAGATTCCTTAAATAATGCAGCAAAGTCCTTAAATAATGCAGCAGAGTCCTTAAATAATGCAGCAGAGTCCTTAAATACCGCAGCAGAGTCCATAAATACTGAAGCAGAGTCCTTTAATATAGCAGCAAATTCCTTAAATAATGCAGCAGAGTCCTTAAAAAATCCAACAAAGTCATTAAATAATGCAGCAAGTCCTTAAATAATGCAGCAGAGTCCTCTAATAATGCAGCAGAGTCCTCAAATGCTTCAGCAAAGTCATTAAATAATGCAGCATAGTCCTTAAATAATGGAGCAAAGTCCTTAAATAATGCAGCACAGTTCTTAAATAATGCAACAACGTCGTTAAATAATGCAGCAGAGTCCTTAAATAATGCAGCAAAGTCCTTAACTAATGCAGCAGAGTCCTTAAATAATGCAACAAAGTCCTTAAATAATGCAGCAGAGTCCTTAAATAATGCAGTAAAGTCCTTAAATAATGCTGCAGAGTCCTTAAATAATGCAACAACGTCCTTAAATATTGCAGCAAAGTCCTTAAATAATGCATTAGAGTCCTTAAATAATGCAACAAAGTCCTTAAGTAATGCAGCAGAGTCCTTAAATAATGCAGCAAAGTCCTTAAATAATGCAGCAGAGTCCTTAAATAATGCAGCAGAGTCCTTAAATACTGCAGCAGAGTCCTTAAATACTGAAGCAGAGTCCTTTAATATAGCAGCAAATTCCTTAAATAATGCAGCAGAGTCCTTAAAAAATCCAACAAAGTCATTAAATAATGCAGCAGAGTCCTCTAATAATGCAGCAGAGTCCTCAAATGCTTCAGCAAAGTCATTAAATAATGCAGCATAGTCCTTAAATAATGCAAAGTCCTTAAATAAAGCAGCACAGTTCTTAAATAATGCAACAACGTCGGTAAATAATGCAGCAGAGTCCTTAAATAATGCAGCAAAGTCCTTAACTAATGCAGCAGAGTCCTTAAATAATACAACAAAGTCCTTAAATAATGCAACAGAGTCCTTAAATACCGCAGCAAAGTGCTTAAATAATGCAGCAGAGTCCTCAAATGCTTCGGCAGAGTCCTTAAAAAATGCAGCAGAGTCCTTAAATAATGCAGCAAAGTCCTTAAATAATGCAGCAGAGTCCTTAAATAATGCAACAAAGTCCTTAAATAATGCAGCAGAGTCCTTAAATACTGAAGCAGAGTCCTTAAATACTGAAGCAAAGTGCTTAAATAATGCAGCAGAGTCCTCAAATGCTTCGGCAGAGTCCTTAAAAAATGCAGCAGAGTCCTTAAATAATGCAGCAAAGTCCTTAAATAATGCAGCAGAGTCCTTAAATAATGCAACAAAGTCCTTAAATAATGCAGCAGAGTCCTTAAATACTGAAGCAGAGTCCTTAAATATTGCAGCAAAGTCCTTAAATAATGCAGCAGAGTCCTCAAATGCTTAAGCAGAGTCCTTAAATACTGAAGCAGAGTCCTTAAATATTGCAGCAAAGTCCTTAAATAATGCAGCAGAGTCCTTAAATAATGCAGCAAAGTCCTTCAATAATGCAGCAGAGTCCTTAGATAGTGCAACAAAGTCCTTAAATAATGCAGCAGATTCCTTAAATAATGCAGCAAAGTCCTTAAATAATGCAGCAGAGTCCTAAAATAATGCAGCAGGGTCCTTAAATACCGCAGCAGAGTCCTTAAATACTGAAGCAGAGTCCTTTAATATAGCAGCAAATTCCTTAAATAATGCAGCAGAGTCCTTAAGAAATCCAACAAAGTCATTAAATAATGCAGCAAGTCCTTAAATAATGCAGCAGAGTCCTCTAATAATGCAGCAGAGTCCTCAAATGCTTCAGCAAAGTCATTAAATAATGCAGCATAGTCCTTAAATAATGCAGCAAAGTCCTTAAATAATGCAGCACAGTTCTTAAATAATGCAACAACGTCGTTAAATAATGCAGCAGAGTCCTTAAATAATGCAGCAAAGTCCTTAACTAATGCAGCAGAGTCCTTAAATAATGCAACAAAGTCCTTAAATAATGCAACAGAGTCCTTAAATACCGCCGCAAAGTGCTTAAATAATGCAGCAGAGTCCTCAAATGCTTCAGCAGAATCCTTAAATAATGCAGCAGTGTCCTTAAATAATGCAGCAAAGTCCTTAAATAATGCAGCAGAGTCCTTAAATAATGCAACAAAGTCCTTAAATAATGCAGCAAAGTCCTTAAATAATGCAGCACAGTTCTTAAGTAATGCAACAACGTCGTTAAATAATGCAGCAGAGTCCTTAAATAATGCAGCAAAGTCCTTAACTAATGCAGCAGAGTCCTTAAATAATGCAAGAAAGTCCTTAAATAATGCAGCAGAGTCCTTAAATAATGCAGTAAAGTCCTTAAATAATGCAGCAGAGTCCTAAAATAATGCAACAACGTCCTTAAATAATGCAGCAGAGTCCTTAAATACTGCAGCAGAGTCCTTAAATACTGAAGCAGAGTCCTTTAATATAGCAGCAAATTCCTTAAATAATGCAGCAGAGTCCTTAAAAAATCCAACAAAGTCATTAAATAATGCAGCAGAGTCCTCTAATAATGCAGCAGAGTCCTCAAATGCTTCAGCAAAGTCATTAAATAATGCAGCATAGTCCTTAAATAATGCAAAGTCCTTAAATAAAGCAGCACAGTTCTTAAATAATGCAACAACGTCGGTAAATAATGCAGCAGAGTCCTTAAATAATGCAGCAAAGTCCTTAACTAATGCAGCAGAGTCCTTAAATAATACAACAAAGTCCTTAAATAATGCAACAGAGTCCTTAAATACCGCAGCAAAGTGCTTAAATAATGCAGCAGAGTCCTCAAATGCTTCGGCAGAGTCCTTAAAAAATGCAGCAGAGTCCTTAAATAATGCAGCAAAGTCCTTAAATAATGCAGCAGAGTCCTTAAATAATGCAACAAAGTCCTTAAATAATGCAGCAGAGTCCTTAAATACTGAAGCAGAGTCCTTAAATACTGAAGCAAAGTGCTTAAATAATGCAGCAGAGTCCTCAAATGCTTCGGCAGAGTCCTTAAAAAATGCAGCAGAGTCCTTAAATAATGCAGCAAAGTCCTTAAATAATGCAGCAGAGTCCTTAAATAATGCAACAAAGTCCTTAAATAATGCAGCAGAGTCCTTAAATACTGAAGCAGAGTCCTTAAATATTGCAGCAAAGTCCTTAAATAATGCAGCAGAGTCCTCAAATGCTTAAGCAGAGTCCTTAAATACTGAAGCAGAGTCCTTAAATATTGCAGCAAAGTCCTTAAATAATGCAGCAGAGTCCTTAAATAATGCAGCAAAGTCCTTCAATAATGCAGCAGAGTCCTTAGATAGTGCAACAAAGTCCTTAAATAATGCAGCAGATTCCTTAAATAATGCAGCAAAGTCCTTAAATAATGCAGCAGAGTCCTAAAATAATGCAGCAGGGTCCTTAAATACCGCAGCAGAGTCCTTAAATACTGAAGCAGAGTCCTTTAATATAGCAGCAAATTCCTTAAATAATGCAGCAGAGTCCTTAAGAAATCCAACAAAGTCATTAAATAATGCAGCAAGTCCTTAAATAATGCAGCAGAGTCCTCTAATAATGCAGCAGAGTCCTCAAATGCTTCAGCAAAGTCATTAAATAATGCAGCATAGTCCTTAAATAATGCAGCAAAGTCCTTAAATAATGCAGCACAGTTCTTAAATAATGCAACAACGTCGTTAAATAATGCAGCAGAGTCCTTAAATAATGCAGCAAAGTCCTTAACTAATGCAGCAGAGTCCTTAAATAATGCAACAAAGTCCTTAAATAATGCAACAGAGTCCTTAAATACCGCCGCAAAGTGCTTAAATAATGCAGCAGAGTCCTCAAATGCTTCAGCAGAATCCTTAAATAATGCAGCAGTGTCCTTAAATAATGCAGCAAAGTCCTTAAATAATGCAGCAGAGTCCTTAAATAATGCAACAAAGTCCTTAAATAATGCAGCAAAGTCCTTAAATAATGCAGCACAGTTCTTAAGTAATGCAACAACGTCGTTAAATAATGCAGCAGAGTCCTTAAATAATGCAGCAAAGTCCTTAACTAATGCAGCAGAGTCCTTAAATAATGCAAGAAAGTCCTTAAATAATGCAGCAGAGTCCTTAAATAATGCAGTAAAGTCCTTAAATAATGCAGCAGAGTCCTAAAATAATGCAACAACGTCCTTAAATAATGCAGCAGAGTCCTTAAATACTGAAGCAGAGTCCTTAAATATTGCAGCAAAGTCCTTAAATAATGCATTAGAGTCCTTAAATAATGCAACAAAGTCCTTAAGTAATGCAGCAGAGTCCTTAAATAATGCAGCAAAGTCCTTAAATAATGCAGCAGAGTCCTTAAATAATGCAGCAGAGTCCTTAAATACTGCAGCAGAGTCCTTAAATACTGAAGCAGAGTCCTTTAATATAGCAGCAAATTCCTTAAATAATGCAGCAGAGTCCTTAAAAAATCCAACAAAGTCATTAAATAATGCAGCAGAGTCCTCTAATAATGCAGCAGAGTCCTCAAATGCTTCAGCAAAGTCATTAAATAATGCAGCATAGTCCTTAAATAATGCAAAGTCCTTAAATAAAGCAGCACAGTTCTTAAATAATGCAACAACGTCGGTAAATAATGCAGCAGAGTCCTTAAATAATGCAGCAAAGTCCTTAACTAATGCAGCAGAGTCCTTAAATAATACAACAAAGTCCTTAAATAATGCAACAGAGTCCTTAAATACCGCAGCAAAGTGCTTAAATAATGCAGCAGAGTCCTCAAATGCTTCGGCAGAGTCCTTAAAAAATGCAGCAGAGTCCTTAAATAATGCAGCAAAGTCCTTAAATAATGCAGCAGAGTCCTTAAATAATGCAACAAAGTCCTTAAATAATGCAGCAGAGTCCTTAAATACTGAAGCAGAGTCCTTAAATATTGCAGCAAAGTCCTTAAATAATGCAGCAGAGTCCTCAAATGCTTAAGCAGAGTCCTTAAATACTGAAGCAGAGTCCTTAAATATTGCAGCAAAGTCCTTAAATAATGCACCAGAGTCCTTAAATAATGCAGCAAAGTCCTTCAATAATGCAGCAGAGTCCTTAGATAGTGCAACAAAGTCCTTAAATAATGCAGCAGATTCCTTAAATAATGCAGCAAAGTCCTTAAATAATGCAGCAGAGTCCTAAAATAATGCAGCAGGGTCCTTAAATACCGCAGCAGAGTCCTTAAATACTGAAGCAGAGTCCTTTAATATAGCAGCAAATTCCTTAAATAATGCAGCAGAGTCCTTAAGAAATCCAACAAAGTCATTAAATAATGCAGCAAGTCCTTAAATAATGCAGCAGAGTCCTCTAATAATGCAGCAGAGTCCTCAAATGCTTCAGCAAAGTCATTAAATAATGCAGCATAGTCCTTAAATAATGCAGCAAAGTCCTTAAATAATGCAGCACAGTTCTTAAATAATGCAACAACGTCGTTAAATAATGCAGCAGAGTCCTTAAATAATGCAGCAAAGTCCTTAACTAATGCAGCAGAGTCCTTAAATAATGCAACAAAGTCCTTAAATAATGCAACAGAGTCCTTAAATACCGCCGCAAAGTGCTTAAATAATGCAGCAGAGTCCTCAAATGCTTCAGCAGAATCCTTAAATAATGCAGCAGTGTCCTTAAATAATGCAGCAAAGTCCTTAAATAATGCAGCAGAGTCCTTAAATAATGCAACAAAGTCCTTAAATAATGCAGCAGAGTCCTTAAATACTGAAGCAGAGTCCATAAATATTGCTGCAAAGTCCTTAAATAATGCAGCAGTGTCATTAAATAATGCAACAATGTCCTTAAATAATGCAGCAGAGTCCTTAAAAAATCCAACAAAGTCATTAAATAATGCAGCAAGTCCTTAAATAATGCAGCAGAGTCCTCTAATAATGCAGCAGAGTCCTCAAATGCTTCAGCAAATTCATTAAATAATGCAGCATATTCCTTAAATAATGCAGCAAAGTCCTTAAATAATGCAGAACAGTTCTTAAATAATGCAACAACGTCGTTAAATAATGCAGCAGAGTCCTTAAATAATGCAGCAAAGTCCTTAACTAATGCAGCAGAGTCCTTAAATAATGCAACAAAGTCCTTAAATAATGCAACAGAGTCCTTAAATACCGCAGCAAAGGGCTTAAATAATGCAGCAGAGTCCTCAAATGCTTCAGCAGAGTCCTTAAATAATGCAGCATTGTCCTTAAATAATGCAGCAAAGTCCTTAAATAATGCAGCAGAGTCCTTAAATACTGAAGCAGAGTCCTTAAATATTGCTGCAAAGTCCTTAAATAATGCAGCAGAGTCATTAAATAATGCAACAAAGTCCTTAAATAATGCAGCAGAGTCCTTAAATAATGCAACAAAGTCCTTAAATAATGCAGCAGAGTACTTAAATAATGCAACAAAGTCCTTAAATAATGCAGCAAAGTCCTTAAATAATGCAGCAGAGTCCTTAAATACTGAAGCAGAGTCCTTAAATATTGCAGCAAAGTCCTTAAATAATGCAGCAGAGTCCTTAAATAATGCAACAAAGTCCTTAAATAATGCAGCAGAGTCCTTAAATAATGCAACAGAGTCCTTAAATACCGCAGCAAAGTGCTTAAATAATGCAGCAGAGTCCTCAAATGCTTCAGCAGAGTCCTTAAATAATGCAGCAGAGTCCTTAAATAATGCAGCAAAGTCCTTAAATAATGCAGCAGAGTCCTTAAATAATGCAACAAAGTTCTTAAATAATGCAGCAGAGTCCTTAAATACTGAAGCAGAGTCCTTAAATATTGCAGCAAAGTCCTTAAATAATGCAGCAGAGTCCTTAAATAATGCAGCAAAGTCCTTATCTAATGCAGCAGAGTCCTTAAATAATGCAACAAAGTCCTTAAATAATGCAGCAGAGTCCTTAAATACTGAAGCAGAGTCCTTAAATATTGCAGCAAAGTCCTTCAATAATGCAGCAGAGTCCTTAGATAATGCAACAAAGTCCTTAAATAATGCAGCAGATTCCTTAAATAATGCAGCAAAGTCCTTAAATAATGCAGCAGAGTCCTTAAATAATGCAGCAGAGTCCTTAAATACCGCAGCAGAGTCCTTAAATACTGAAGCAGAGTCCTTTAATATAGCAGCAAATTCCTTAAATAATGCAGCAGAGTCCATAAAAAAATCCAACAAAGTCATTAAATAATGCAGCAAGTCCTTAAATAATGCAGCAGAGTCCTCTAATAATGCAGCAGAGTCCTCAAATGCTTCAGCAAAGTCATTAAATAATGCAGCATAGTCCTTAAATAATGCAGCAAAGTCCTTAAATAATGCAGCACAGTTCTTAAGTAATGCAACAACGTCGTTAAATAATGCAGCAGAGTCCTTAAATAATGCAGCAAAGTCCTTAACTAATGCAGCAGAGTCCTTAAATAATGCAAGAAAGTCCTTAAATAATGCAGCAGAGTCCTTAAATAATGCAGTAAAGTCCTTAAATAATGCAGCAGAGTCCTTAAATAATGCAACAACGTCCTTAAATAATGCAGCAGAGTCCTTAAATACTGAAGCAGAGTCCTTAAATATTGCAGCAAAGTCCTTAAATAATGCATTAGAGTCCTTAAATAATGCAACAAAGTCCTTAAATAATGCAGCAGAGTCCTTAAATAATGCAGCAAAGTCCTTAAATAATGCAGCAGAGTCCTTAAATAATGCAGCAGAGTCCTTAAATACTGCAGCAGAGTCCTTAAATACTGAAGCAGAGTCCTTTAATATAGCAGCAAATTCCTTAAATAATGCAGCAGAGTCCTTAAAAAATCCAACAAAGTCATTAAATAATGCAGCAGAGTCCTCTAATAATGCAGCAGAGTCCTCAAATGCTTCAGCAAAGTCATTAAATAATGCAGCATAGTCCTTAAATAATGCAAAGTCCTTAAATAAAGCAGCACAGTTCTTAAATAATGCAACAACGTCGGTAAATAATGCAGCAGAGTCCTTAAATAATGCAGCAAAGTCTTTAACTAATGCAGCAGAGTCCTTAAATAATACAACAAAGTCCTTAAATAATGCAACAGAGTCCTTAAATACCGCAGCAAAGTGCTTAAATAATGCAGCAGAGTCCTCAAATGCTTCAGCAGAGTCCTTAAAAAATGCAGCAGAGTCCTTAAATAATGCAGCAAAGTCCTTAAATAATGCAGCAGAGTCCTTAAATAATGCAACAAAGTCCTTAAATAATGCAGCAGAGTCCTTAAATACTGAAGCAGAGTCCTTAAATATTGCAGCAAAGTCCTTAAATAATGCAGCAGAGTCCTCAAATGCTTAAGCAGAGTCCTTAAATACTGAAGCAGAGTCCTTAAATATTGCAGCAAAGTCCTTAAATAATGCAGCAGAGTCCTTAAATAATGCAGCAAAGTCCTTCAATAATGCAGCAGAGTCCTTAGATAATGCAACAAAGTCCTTAAATAATGCAGCAGATTCCTTAAATAATGCAGCAAAGTCCTTAAATAATGCAGCAGAGTCCTAAAATAATGCAGCAGGGTCCTTAAATACCGCAGCAGAGTCCTTAAATACTGAAGCAGAGTCCTTTAATATAGCAGCAAATTCCTTAAATAATGCAGCAGAGTCCATAAAAAAATCCAACAAAGTCATTAAATAATGCAGCAAGTCCTTAAATAATGCAGCAGAGTCCTCAAATGCTTCAGCAAAGTCATTAAATAATGCAGCATAGTCCTTAAATAATGCAGCAAAGTCCTTAAATAATGCAGCACAGTTCTTAAGTAATGCAACAACGTCGTTAAATAATGCAGCAGAGTCCTTAAATAATGCAGCAAAGTCCTTAACTAATGCAGCAGAGTCCTTAAATAATGCAAGAAAGTCCTTAAATAATGCAGCAGAGTCCTTAAATAATGCAGTAAAGTCCTTAAATAATGCAGCAGAGTCCTAAAATAATGCAACAACGTCCTTAAATAATGCAGCAGAGTCCTTAAATACTGAAGCAGAGTCCTTAAATACTGCAGCAGAGTCCTTAAATACTGAAGCAGAGTCCTTTAATATAGCAGCAAATTCTTTAAATAATGCAGCAGAGTCCTTAAAAAAATCCAACAAAGTCATTAAATAATGCAGCAGAGTCCTCTAATAATGCAGCAGAGTCCTCAAATGCTTCAGCAAAGTCATTAAATAATGCAGCATAGTCCTTAAATAATGCAGCAAAGTCCTTAAATAATGCAGCACAGTTCTTAAATAATGCAACAACGTCGTTAAATAATGCAGCAGAGTCCTTAAATAATGCAGCAAAGTCCTTAACTAATGCAGCAGAGTCCTTAAATAATGCAACAAAGTCCTTAAATAATGCAACAGAGTCCTTAAATACCGCAGCAAAGTGATTAAATAATGCAGCAGAGTCCTCAAATGCTTCAGCAGAGTCCTTAAATAATGCAGCAGAGTCCTTAAATAATGCAGCAAAGTCCTTAAATAATGCAGCAGAGTCCTTAAATAATGCAACAAAGTCCTTAAATAATGCAGCAGAGTCCTTAAATACTGAAGCAGAGTCCTTAAATATTGCAGCAAAGTCCTTAAATAATGCAGCAGAGTCCATAAATAATGCAGCAAAGTCCTTAAATAATGCAGCAGAGTCCTTAAATAATGCAACAAAGTCCTTAAATAATGCAGCAGAGTCCTTAAATATAGAAGCAGAGTCCTTAAATATTGCAGCAAAGTCCTTCAATAATGCAACAGAGTCCTTAGATAATGCAACAAAGTCCTTAAATAATGCAGCAGATTCCTTAAATAATGCAGCAAAGTCCTTAAATAATGCAGCAGAGTCCTTAAATAATGCAGCAGAGTCCTTAAATACCGCAGCAGAGTCCATAAATACTGAAGCAGAGTCCTTTAATATAGCAGCAAATTCCTTAAATAATGCAGCAGAGTCCTTAAAAAATCCAACAAAGTCATTAAATAATGCAGCAAGTCCTTAAATAATGCAGCAGAGTCCTCTAATAATGCAGCAGAGTCCTCAAATGCTTCAGCAAAGTCATTAAATAATGCAGCATAGTCCTTAAATAATGGAGCAAAGTCCTTAAATAATGCAGCACAGTTCTTAAATAATGCAACAACGTCGTTAAATAATGCAGCAGAGTCCTTAAATAATGCAGCAAAGTCCTTAACTAATGCAGCAGAGTCCTTAAATAATGCAAGAAAGTCCTTAAATAATGCAGCAGAGTCCTTAAATAATGCAGTAAAGTCCTTAAATAATGCAGCAGAGTCCTTAAATAATGCAACAACGTCCTTAAATAATGCAGCAGAGTCCTTAAATACTGAAGCAGAGTCCTTAAATATTGCAGCAAAGTCCTTAAATAATGCATTAGAGTCCTTAAATAATGCAACAAAGTCCTTAAATAATGCAGCAGAGTCCTTAAATAAAGCAGCAAAGTCCTTAAATAATGCAGCAGAGTCCTTAAATAATGCAGCAGAGTCCTTAAATACTGCAGCAGAGTCCTTAAATACTGAAGCAGAGTCCTTTAATATAGCAGCAAATTCCTTAAATAATGCAGCAGAGTCCTTAAAAAATCCAACAAAGTCATTAAATAATGCAGCAGAGTCCTCTAATAATGCAGCAGAGTCCTCAAATGCTTCAGCAAAGTCATTAAATAATGCAGCATAGTCCTTAAATAATGCAAAGTCCTTAAATAAAGCAGCACAGTTCTTAAATAATGCAACAACGTCGGTAAATAATGCAGCAGAGTCCTTAAATAATGCAGCAAAGTCTTTAACTAATGCAGCAGAGTCCTTAAATAATACAACAAAGTCCTTAAATAATGCAACAGAGTCCTTAAATACCGCAGCAAAGTGCTTAAATAATGCAGCAGAGTCCTCAAATGCTTCAGCAGAGTCCTTAAAAAATGCAGCAGAGTCCTTAAATAATGCAGCAAAGTCCTTAAATAATGCAGCAGAGTCCTTAAATAATGCAACAAAGTCCTTAAATAATGCAGCAGAGTCCTTAAATACTGAAGCAGAGTCCTTAAATATTGCAGCAAAGTCCTTAAATAATGCAGCAGAGTCCTCAAATGCTTAAGCAGAGTCCTTAAATACTGAAGCAGAGTCCTTAAATATTGCAGCAAAGTCCTTAAATAATGCAGCAGAGTCCTTAAATAATGCAGCAAAGTCCTTCAATAATGCAGCAGAGTCCTTAGATAATGCAACAAAGTCCTTAAATAATGCAGCAGATTCCTTAAATAATGCAGCAAAGTCCTTAAATAATGCAGCAGAGTCCTAAAATAATGCAGCAGGGTCCTTAAATACCGCAGCAGAGTCCTTAAATACTGAAGCAGAGTCCTTTAATATAGCAGCAAATTCCTTAAATAATGCAGCAGAGTCCATAAAAAAATCCAACAAAGTCATTAAATAATGCAGCAAGTCCTTAAATAATGCAGCAGAGTCCTCTAATAATGCAGCAGAGTCCTCAAATGCTTCAGCAAAGTCATTAAATAATGCAGCATAGTCCTTAAATAATGCAGCAAAGTCCTTAAATAATGCAGCACAGTTCTTAAGTAATGCAACAACGTCGTTAAATAATGCAGCAGAGTCCTTAAATAATGCAGCAAAGTCCTTAACTAATGCAGCAGAGTCCTTAAATAATGCAAGAAAGTCCTTAAATAATGCAGCAGAGTCCTTAAATAATGCAGTAAAGTCCTTAAATAATGCAGCAGAGTCCTAAAATAATGCAACAACGTCCTTAAATAATGCAGCAGAGTCCTTAAATACTGAAGCAGAGTCCTTAAATACTGCAGCAGAGTCCTTAAATACTGAAGCAGAGTCCTTTAATATAGCAGCAAATTCTTTAAATAATGCAGCAGAGTCCTTAAAAAAATCCAACAAAGTCATTAAATAATGCAGCAGAGTCCTCTAATAATGCAGCAGAGTCCTCAAATGCTTCAGCAAAGTCATTAAATAATGCAGCATAGTCCTTAAATAATGCAGCAAAGTCCTTAAATAATGCAGCACAGTTCTTAAATAATGCAACAACGTCGTTAAATAATGCAGCAGAGTCCTTAAATAATGCAGCAAAGTCCTTAACTAATGCAGCAGAGTCCTTAAATAATGCAACAAAGTCCTTAAATAATGCAACAGAGTCCTTAAATACCGCAGCAAAGTGATTAAATAATGCAGCAGAGTCCTCAAATGCTTCAGCAGAGTCCTTAAATAATGCAGCAGAGTCCTTAAATAATGCAGCAAAGTCCTTAAATAATGCAGCAGAGTCCTTAAATAATGCAACAAAGTCCTTAAATAATGCAGCAGAGTCCTTAAATACTGAAGCAGAGTCCTTAAATATTGCAGCAAAGTCCTTAAATAATGCAGCAGAGTCCATAAATAATGCAGCAAAGTCCTTAAATAATGCAGCAGAGTCCTTAAATAATGCAACAAAGTCCTTAAATAATGCAGCAGAGTCCTTAAATATAGAAGCAGAGTCCTTAAATATTGCAGCAAAGTCCTTCAATAATGCAACAGAGTCCTTAGATAATGCAACAAAGTCCTTAAATAATGCAGCAGATTCCTTAAATAATGCAGCAAAGTCCTTAAATAATGCAGCAGAGTCCTTAAATAATGCAGCAGAGTCCTTAAATACCGCAGCAGAGTCCATAAATACTGAAGCAGAGTCCTTTAATATAGCAGCAAATTCCTTAAATAATGCAGCAGAGTCCTTAAAAAATCCAACAAAGTCATTAAATAATGCAGCAAGTCCTTAAATAATGCAGCAGAGTCCTCTAATAATGCAGCAGAGTCCTCAAATGCTTCAGCAAAGTCATTAAATAATGCAGCATAGTCCTTAAATAATGGAGCAAAGTCCTTAAATAATGCAGCACAGTTCTTAAATAATGCAACAACGTCGTTAAATAATGCAGCAGAGTCCTTAAATAATGCAGCAAAGTCCTTAACTAATGCAGCAGAGTCCTTAAATAATGCAACAAAGTCCTTAAATAATGCAGCAGAGTCCTTAAATAATGCAGTAAAGTCCTTAAATAATGCAGCAGAGTCCTTAAATAATGCAACAACGTCCTTAAATATTGCAGCAAAGTCCTTAAATAATGCATTAGAGTCCTTAAATAATGCAACAAAGTCCTTAAGTAATGCAGCAGAGTCCTTAAATAATGCAGCAAAGTCCTTAAATAATGCAGCAGAGTCCTTAAATAATGCAGCAGAGTCCTTAAATACTGCAGCAGAGTCCTTAAATACTGAAGCAGAGTCCTTTAATATAGCAGCAAATTCCTTAAATAATGCAGCAGAGTCCTTAAAAAATCCAACAAAGTCATTAAATAATGCAGCAGAGTCCTCTAATAATGCAGCAGAGTCCTCAAATGCTTCAGCAAAGTCATTAAATAATGCAGCATAGTCCTTAAATAATGCAAAGTCCTTAAATAAAGCAGCACAGTTCTTAAATAATGCAACAACGTCGGTAAATAATGCAGCAGAGTCCTTAAATAATGCAGCAAAGTCCTTAACTAATGCAGCAGAGTCCTTAAATAATACAACAAAGTCCTTAAATAATGCAACAGAGTCCTTAAATACCGCAGCAAAGTGCTTAAATAATGCAGCAGAGTCCTCAAATGCTTCGGCAGAGTCCTTAAAAAATGCAGCAGAGTCCTTAAATAATGCAGCAAAGTCCTTAAATAATGCAGCAGAGTCCTTAAATAATGCAACAAAGTCCTTAAATAATGCAGCAGAGTCCTTAAATACTGAAGCAGAGTCCTTAAATACTGAAGCAAAGTGCTTAAATAATGCAGCAGAGTCCTCAAATGCTTCGGCAGAGTCCTTAAAAAATGCAGCAGAGTCCTTAAATAATGCAGCAAAGTCCTTAAATAATGCAGCAGAGTCCTTAAATAATGCAACAAAGTCCTTAAATAATGCAGCAGAGTCCTTAAATACTGAAGCAGAGTCCTTAAATATTGCAGCAAAGTCCTTAAATAATGCAGCAGAGTCCTCAAATGCTTAAGCAGAGTCCTTAAATACTGAAGCAGAGTCCTTAAATATTGCAGCAAAGTCCTTAAATAATGCAGCAGAGTCCTTAAATAATGCAGCAAAGTCCTTCAATAATGCAGCAGAGTCCTTAGATAGTGCAACAAAGTCCTTAAATAATGCAGCAGATTCCTTAAATAATGCAGCAAAGTCCTTAAATAATGCAGCAGAGTCCTAAAATAATGCAGCAGGGTCCTTAAATACCGCAGCAGAGTCCTTAAATACTGAAGCAGAGTCCTTTAATATAGCAGCAAATTCCTTAAATAATGCAGCAGAGTCCTTAAGAAATCCAACAAAGTCATTAAATAATGCAGCAAGTCCTTAAATAATGCAGCAGAGTCCTCTAATAATGCAGCAGAGTCCTCAAATGCTTCAGCAAAGTCATTAAATAATGCAGCATAGTCCTTAAATAATGCAGCAAAGTCCTTAAATAATGCAGCACAGTTCTTAAATAATGCAACAACGTCGTTAAATAATGCAGCAGAGTCCTTAAATAATGCAGCAGAGTCCTTAACTAATGCAGCAGAGTCCTTAAATAATGCAACAAAGTCCTTAAATAATGCAACAGAGTCCTTAAATACCGCCGCAAAGTGCTTAAATAATGCAGCAGAGTCCTCAAATGCTTCAGCAGAATCCTTAAATAATGCAGCAGTGTCCTTAAATAATGCAGCAAAGTCCTTAAATAATGCAGCAGAGTCCTTAAATAATGCAACAAAGTCCTTAAATAATGCAGCAAAGTCCTTAAATAATGCAGCACAGTTCTTAAGTAATGCAACAACGTCGTTAAATAATGCAGCAGAGTCCTTAAATAATGCAGCAAAGTCCTTAACTAATGCAGCAGAGTCCTTAAATAATGCAAGAAAGTCCTTAAATAATGCAGCAGAGTCCTTAAATAATGCAGTAAAGTCCTTAAATAATGCAGCAGAGTCCTAAAATAATGCAACAACGTCCTTAAATAATGCAGCAGAGTCCTTAAATACTGAAGCAGAGTCCTTAAATATTGCAGCAAAGTCCTTAAATAATGCATTAGAGTCCTTAAATAATGCAACAAAGTCCTTAAGTAATGCAGCAGAGTCCTTAAATAATGCAGCAAAGTCCTTAAATAATGCAGCAGAGTCCTTAAATAATGCAGCAGAGTCCTTAAATACTGCAGCAGAGTCCTTAAATACTGAAGCAGAGTCCTTTAATATAGCAGCAAATTCCTTAAATAATGCAGCAGAGTCCTTAAAAAATCCAACAAAGTCATTAAATAATGCAGCAGAGTCCTCTAATAATGCAGCAGAGTCCTCAAATGCTTCAGCAAAGTCATTAAATAATGCAGCATAGTCCTTAAATAATGCAAAGTCCTTAAATAAAGCAGCACAGTTCTTAAATAATGCAACAACGTCGGTAAATAATGCAGCAGAGTCCTTAAATAATGCAGCAAAGTCCTTAACTAATGCAGCAGAGTCCTTAAATAATACAACAAAGTCCTTAAATAATGCAACAGAGTCCTTAAATACCGCAGCAAAGTGCTTAAATAATGCAGCAGAGTCCTCAAATGCTTCGGCAGAGTCCTTAAAAAATGCAGCAGAGTCCTTAAATAATGCAGCAAAGTCCTTAAATAATGCAGCAGAGTCCTTAAATAATGCAACAAAGTCCTTAAATAATGCAGCAGAGTCCTTAAATACTGAAGCAGAGTCCTTAAATATTGCAGCAAAGTCCTTAAATAATGCAGCAGAGTCCTCAAATGCTTAAGCAGAGTCCTTAAATACTGAAGCAGAGTCCTTAAATATTGCAGCAAAGTCCTTAAATAATGCACCAGAGTCCTTAAATAATGCAGCAAAGTCCTTCAATAATGCAGCAGAGTCCTTAGATAGTGCAACAAAGTCCTTAAATAATGCAGCAGATTCCTTAAATAATGCAGCAAAGTCCTTAAATAATGCAGCAGAGTCCTAAAATAATGCAGCAGGGTCCTTAAATACCGCAGCAGAGTCCTTAAATACTGAAGCAGAGTCCTTTAATATAGCAGCAAATTCCTTAAATAATGCAGCAGAGTCCTTAAGAAATCCAACAAAGTCATTAAATAATGCAGCAAGTCCTTAAATAATGCAGCAGAGTCCTCTAATAATGCAGCAGAGTCCTCAAATGCTTCAGCAAAGTCATTAAATAATGCAGCATAGTCCTTAAATAATGCAGCAAAGTCCTTAAATAATGCAGCACAGTTCTTAAATAATGCAACAACGTCGTTAAATAATGCAGCAGAGTCCTTAAATAATGCAGCAAAGTCCTTAACTAATGCAGCAGAGTCCTTAAATAATGCAACAAAGTCCTTAAATAATGCAACAGAGTCCTTAAATACCGCCGCAAAGTGCTTAAATAATGCAGCAGAGTCCTCAAATGCTTCAGCAGAATCCTTAAATAATGCAGCAGTGTCCTTAAATAATGCAGCAAAGTCCTTAAATAATGCAGCAGAGTCCTTAAATAATGCAACAAAGTCCTTAAATAATGCAGCAGAGTCCTTAAATACTGAAGCAGAGTCCATAAATATTGCTGCAAAGTCCTTAAATAATGCAGCAGTGTCATTAAATAATGCAACAATGTCCTTAAATAATGCAGCAGAGTCCTTAAAAAATCCAACAAAGTCATTAAATAATGCAGCAAGTCCTTAAATAATGCAGCAGAGTCCTCTAATAATGCAGCAGAGTCCTCAAATGCTTCAGCAAATTCATTAAATAATGCAGCATATTCCTTAAATAATGCAGCAAAGTCCTTAAATAATGCAGAACAGTTCTTAAATAATGCAACAACGTCGTTAAATAATGCAGCAGAGTCCTTAAATAATGCAGCAAAGTCCTTAACTAATGCAGCAGAGTCCTTAAATAATGCAACAAAGTCCTTAAATAATGCAACAGAGTCCTTAAATACCGCAGCAAAGGGCTTAAATAATGCAGCAGAGTCCTCAAATGCTTCAGCAGAGTCCTTAAATAATGCAGCATTGTCCTTAAATAATGCAGCAAAGTCCTTAAATAATGCAGCAGAGTCCTTAAATACTGAAGCAGAGTCCTTAAATATTGCTGCAAAGTCCTTAAATAATGCAGCAGAGTCATTAAATAATGCAACAAAGTCCTTAAATAATGCAGCAGAGTCCTTAAATAATGCAACAAAGTCCTTAAATAATGCAGCAGAGTACTTAAATAATGCAACAAAGTCCTTAAATAATGCAGCAAAGTCCTTAAATAATGCAGCAGAGTCCTTAAATACTGAAGCAGAGTCCTTAAATATTGCAGCAAAGTCCTTAAATAATGCAGCAGAGTCCTTAAATAATGCAACAAAGTCCTTAAATAATGCAGCAGAGTCCTTAAATAATGCAACAGAGTCCTTAAATACCGCAGCAAAGTGCTTAAATAATGCAGCAGAGTCCTCAAATGCTTCAGCAGAGTCCTTAAATAATGCAGCAGAGTCCTTAAATAATGCAGCAAAGTCCTTAAATAATGCAGCAGAGTCCTTAAATAATGCAACAAAGTTCTTAAATAATGCAGCAGAGTCCTTAAATACTGAAGCAGAGTCCTTAAATATTGCAGCAAAGTCCTTAAATAATGCAGCAGAGTCCTTAAATAATGCAGCAAAGTCCTTATCTAATGCAGCAGAGTCCTTAAATAATGCAACAAAGTCCTTAAATAATGCAGCAGAGTCCTTAAATACTGAAGCAGAGTCCTTAAATATTGCAGCAAAGTCCTTCAATAATGCAGCAGAGTCCTTAGATAATGCAACAAAGTCCTTAAATAATGCAGCAGATTCCTTAAATAATGCAGCAAAGTCCTTAAATAATGCAGCAGAGTCCTTAAATAATGCAGCAGAGTCCTTAAATACCGCAGCAGAGTCCTTAAATACTGAAGCAGAGTCCTTTAATATAGCAGCAAATTCCTTAAATAATGCAGCAGAGTCCATAAAAAAATCCAACAAAGTCATTAAATAATGCAGCAAGTCCTTAAATAATGCAGCAGAGTCCTCTAATAATGCAGCAGAGTCCTCAAATGCTTCAGCAAAGTCATTAAATAATGCAGCATAGTCCTTAAATAATGCAGCAAAGTCCTTAAATAATGCAGCACAGTTCTTAAGTAATGCAACAACGTCGTTAAATAATGCAGCAGAGTCCTTAAATAATGCAGCAAAGTCCTTAACTAATGCAGCAGAGTCCTTAAATAATGCAAGAAAGTCCTTAAATAATGCAGCAGAGTCCTTAAATAATGCAGTAAAGTCCTTAAATAATGCAGCAGAGTCCTTAAATAATGCAACAACGTCCTTAAATAATGCAGCAGAGTCCTTAAATACTGAAGCAGAGTCCTTAAATATTGCAGCAAAGTCCTTAAATAATGCATTAGAGTCCTTAAATAATGCAACAAAGTCCTTAAATAATGCAGCAGAGTCCTTAAATAATGCAGCAAAGTCCTTAAATAATGCAGCAGAGTCCTTAAATAATGCAGCAGAGTCCTTAAATACTGCAGCAGAGTCCTTAAATACTGAAGCAGAGTCCTTTAATATAGCAGCAAATTCCTTAAATAATGCAGCAGAGTCCTTAAAAAATCCAACAAAGTCATTAAATAATGCAGCAGAGTCCTCTAATAATGCAGCAGAGTCCTCAAATGCTTCAGCAAAGTCATTAAATAATGCAGCATAGTCCTTAAATAATGCAAAGTCCTTAAATAAAGCAGCACAGTTCTTAAATAATGCAACAACGTCGGTAAATAATGCAGCAGAGTCCTTAAATAATGCAGCAAAGTCTTTAACTAATGCAGCAGAGTCCTTAAATAATACAACAAAGTCCTTAAATAATGCAACAGAGTCCTTAAATACCGCAGCAAAGTGCTTAAATAATGCAGCAGAGTCCTCAAATGCTTCAGCAGAGTCCTTAAAAAATGCAGCAGAGTCCTTAAATAATGCAGCAAAGTCCTTAAATAATGCAGCAGAGTCCTTAAATAATGCAACAAAGTCCTTAAATAATGCAGCAGAGTCCTTAAATACTGAAGCAGAGTCCTTAAATATTGCAGCAAAGTCCTTAAATAATGCAGCAGAGTCCTCAAATGCTTAAGCAGAGTCCTTAAATACTGAAGCAGAGTCCTTAAATATTGCAGCAAAGTCCTTAAATAATGCAGCAGAGTCCTTAAATAATGCAGCAAAGTCCTTCAATAATGCAGCAGAGTCCTTAGATAATGCAACAAAGTCCTTAAATAATGCAGCAGATTCCTTAAATAATGCAGCAAAGTCCTTAAATAATGCAGCAGAGTCCTAAAATAATGCAGCAGGGTCCTTAAATACCGCAGCAGAGTCCTTAAATACTGAAGCAGAGTCCTTTAATATAGCAGCAAATTCCTTAAATAATGCAGCAGAGTCCATAAAAAAATCCAACAAAGTCATTAAATAATGCAGCAAGTCCTTAAATAATGCAGCAGAGTCCTCTAATAATGCAGCAGAGTCCTCAAATGCTTCAGCAAAGTCATTAAATAATGCAGCATAGTCCTTAAATAATGCAGCAAAGTCCTTAAATAATGCAGCACAGTTCTTAAGTAATGCAACAACGTCGTTAAATAATGCAGCAGAGTCCTTAAATAATGCAGCAAAGTCCTTAACTAATGCAGCAGAGTCCTTAAATAATGCAAGAAAGTCCTTAAATAATGCAGCAGAGTCCTTAAATAATGCAGTAAAGTCCTTAAATAATGCAGCAGAGTCCTAAAATAATGCAACAACGTCCTTAAATAATGCAGCAGAGTCCTTAAATACTGAAGCAGAGTCCTTAAATACTGCAGCAGAGTCCTTAAATACTGAAGCAGAGTCCTTTAATATAGCAGCAAATTCTTTAAATAATGCAGCAGAGTCCTTAAAAAAATCCAACAAAGTCATTAAATAATGCAGCAGAGTCCTCTAATAATGCAGCAGAGTCCTCAAATGCTTCAGCAAAGTCATTAAATAATGCAGCATAGTCCTTAAATAATGCAGCAAAGTCCTTAAATAATGCAGCACAGTTCTTAAATAATGCAACAACGTCGTTAAATAATGCAGCAGAGTCCTTAAATAATGCAGCAAAGTCCTTAACTAATGCAGCAGAGTCCTTAAATAATGCAACAAAGTCCTTAAATAATGCAACAGAGTCCTTAAATACCGCAGCAAAGTGATTAAATAATGCAGCAGAGTCCTCAAATGCTTCAGCAGAGTCCTTAAATAATGCAGCAGAGTCCTTAAATAATGCAGCAAAGTCCTTAAATAATGCAGCAGAGTCCTTAAATAATGCAACAAAGTCCTTAAATAATGCAGCAGAGTCCTTAAATACTGAAGCAGAGTCCTTAAATATTGCAGCAAAGTCCTTAAATAATGCAGCAGAGTCCATAAATAATGCAGCAAAGTCCTTAAATAATGCAGCAGAGTCCTTAAATAATGCAACAAAGTCCTTAAATAATGCAGCAGAGTCCTTAAATATAGAAGCAGAGTCCTTAAATATTGCAGCAAAGTCCTTCAATAATGCAACAGAGTCCTTAGATAATGCAACAAAGTCCTTAAATAATGCAGCAGATTCCTTAAATAATGCAGCAAAGTCCTTAAATAATGCAGCAGAGTCCTTAAATAATGCAGCAGAGTCCTTAAATACCGCAGCAGAGTCCATAAATACTGAAGCAGAGTCCTTTAATATAGCAGCAAATTCCTTAAATAATGCAGCAGAGTCCTTAAAAAATCCAACAAAGTCATTAAATAATGCAGCAAGTCCTTAAATAATGCAGCAGAGTCCTCTAATAATGCAGCAGAGTCCTCAAATGCTTCAGCAAAGTCATTAAATAATGCAGCATAGTCCTTAAATAATGGAGCAAAGTCCTTAAATAATGCAGCACAGTTCTTAAATAATGCAACAACGTCGTTAAATAATGCAGCAGAGTCCTTAAATAATGCAGCAAAGTCCTTAACTAATGCAGCAGAGTCCTTAAATAATGCAACAAAGTCCTTAAATAATGCAGCAGAGTCCTTAAATAATGCAGTAAAGTCCTTAAATAATGCAGCAGAGTCCTTAAATAATGCAACAACGTCCTTAAATATTGCAGCAAAGTCCTTAAATAATGCATTAGAGTCCTTAAATAATGCAACAAAGTCCTTAAGTAATGCAGCAGAGTCCTTAAATAATGCAGCAAAGTCCTTAAATAATGCAGCAGAGTCCTTAAATAATGCAGCAGAGTCCTTAAATACTGCAGCAGAGTCCTTAAATACTGAAGCAGAGTCCTTTAATATAGCAGCAAATTCCTTAAATAATGCAGCAGAGTCCTTAAAAAATCCAACAAAGTCATTAAATAATGCAGCAGAGTCCTCTAATAATGCAGCAGAGTCCTCAAATGCTTCAGCAAAGTCATTAAATAATGCAGCATAGTCCTTAAATAATGCAAAGTCCTTAAATAAAGCAGCACAGTTCTTAAATAATGCAACAACGTCGGTAAATAATGCAGCAGAGTCCTTAAATAATGCAGCAAAGTCCTTAACTAATGCAGCAGAGTCCTTAAATAATACAACAAAGTCCTTAAATAATGCAACAGAGTCCTTAAATAACGCAGCAAAGTGCTTAAATAATGCAGCAGAGTCCTCAAATGCTTCGGCAGAGTCCTTAAAAAATGCAGCAGAGTCCTTAAATAATGCAGCAAAGTCCTTAAATAATGCAGCAGAGTCCTTAAATAATGCAACAAAGTCCTTAAATAATGCAGCAGAGTCCTTAAATACTGAAGCAGAGTCCTTAAATACTGAAGCAAAGTGCTTAAATAATGCAGCAGAGTCCTCAAATGCTTCGGCAGAGTCCTTAAAAAATGCAGCAGAGTCCTTAAATAATGCAGCAAAGTCCTTAAATAATGCAGCAGAGTCCTTAAATAATGCAACAAAGTCCTTAAATAATGCAGCAGAGTCCTTAAATACTGAAGCAGAGTCCTTAAATATTGCAGCAAAGTCCTTAAATAATGCAGCAGAGTCCTCAAATGCTTAAGCAGAGTCCTTAAATACTGAAGCAGAGTCCTTAAATATTGCAGC
Source organism: Phyllobates terribilis (assembly GCF_046119375.1). Classification (NCBI taxonomy): domain Eukaryota; kingdom Metazoa; phylum Chordata; class Amphibia; order Anura; family Dendrobatidae; genus Phyllobates; species Phyllobates terribilis. Next base: position 2,178,489 of record NW_027362840.1, on the reverse strand, counting down.
AAAGTCCTTAAATAATGCAGCAGAGTCCTTAAATAATGCAGCAAAGTCCTTCAATAATGCAGCAGAGTCCTTAGATAGTGCAACAAAGTCCTTAAATAATGCAGCAGATTCCTTAAATAATGCAGCAAAGTCCTTAAATAATGCAGCAGAGTCCTAAAATAATGCAGCAGGGTCCTTAAATACCGCAGCAGAGTCCTTAAATACTGAAGCAGAGTCCTTTAATATAGCAGCAAATTCCTTAAATAATGCAGCAGAGTCCTTAAGAAATCCAACAAAGTCATTAAATAATGCAGCAAGTCCTTAAATAATGCAGCAGAGTCCTCTAATAATGCAGCAGAGTCCTCAAATGCTTCAGCAAAGTCATTAAATAATGCAGCATAGTCCTTAAATAATGCAGCAAAGTCCTTAAATAATGCAGCACAGTTCTTAAATAATGCAACAACGTCGTTAAATAATGCAGCAGAGTCCTTAAATAATGCAGCAAAGTCCTTAACTAATGCAGCAGAGTCCTTAAATAATGCAACAAAGTCCTTAAATAATGCAACAGAGTCCTTAAATACCGCCGCAAAGTGCTTAAATAATGCAGCAGAGTCCTCAAATGCTTCAGCAGAATCCTTAAATAATGCAGCAGTGTCCTTAAATAATGCAGCAAAGTCCTTAAATAATGCAGCAGAGTCCTTAAATAATGCAACAAAGTCCTTAAATAATGCAGCAAAGTCCTTAAATAATGCAGCACAGTTCTTAAGTAATGCAACAACGTCGTTAAATAATGCAGCAGAGTCCTTAAATAATGCAGCAAAGTCCTTAACTAATGCAGCAGAGTCCTTAAATAATGCAAGAAAGTCCTTAAATAATGCAGCAGAGTCCTTAAATAATGCAGTAAAGTCCTTAAATAATGCAGCAGAGTCCTAAAATAATGCAACAACGTCCTTAAATAATGCAGCAGAGTCCTTAAATACTGAAGCAGAGTCCTTAAATATTGCAGCAAAGTCCTTAAATAATGCATTAGAGTCCTTAAATAATGCAACAAAGTCCTTAAGTAATGCAGCAGAGTCCTTAAATAATGCAGCAAAGTCCTTAAATAATGCAGCAGAGTCCTTAAATAATGCAGCAGAGTCCTTAAATACTGCAGCAGAGTCCTTAAATACTGAAGCAGAGTCCTTTAATATAGCAGCAAATTCCTTAAATAATGCAGCAGAGTCCTTAAAAAATCCAACAAAGTCATTAAATAATGCAGCAGAGTCCTCTAATAATGCAGCAGAGTCCTCAAATGCTTCAGCAAAGTCATTAAATAATGCAGCATAGTCCTTAAATAATGCAAAGTCCTTAAATAAAGCAGCACAGTTCTTAAATAATGCAACAACGTCGGTAAATAATGCAGCAGAGTCCTTAAATAATGCAGCAAAGTCCTTAACTAATGCAGCAGAGTCCTTAAATAATACAACAAAGTCCTTAAATAATGCAACAGAGTCCTTAAATACCGCAGCAAAGTGCTTAAATAATGCAGCAGAGTCCTCAAATGCTTCGGCAGAGTCCTTAAAAAATGCAGCAGAGTCCTTAAATAATGCAGCAAAGTCCTTAAATAATGCAGCAGAGTCCTTAAATAATGCAACAAAGTCCTTAAATAATGCAGCAGAGTCCTTAAATACTGAAGCAGAGTCCTTAAATATTGCAGCAAAGTCCTTAAATAATGCAGCAGAGTCCTCAAATGCTTAAGCAGAGTCCTTAAATACTGAAGCAGAGTCCTTAAATATTGCAGCAAAGTCCTTAAATAATGCACCAGAGTCCTTAAATAATGCAGCAAAGTCCTTCAATAATGCAGCAGAGTCCTTAGATAGTGCAACAAAGTCCTTAAATAATGCAGCAGATTCCTTAAATAATGCAGCAAAGTCCTTAAATAATGCAGCAGAGTCCTAAAATAATGCAGCAGGGTCCTTAAATACCGCAGCAGAGTCCTTAAATACTGAAGCAGAGTCCTTTAATATAGCAGCAAATTCCTTAAATAATGCAGCAGAGTCCTTAAGAAATCCAACAAAGTCATTAAATAATGCAGCAAGTCCTTAAATAATGCAGCAGAGTCCTCTAATAATGCAGCAGAGTCCTCAAATGCTTCAGCAAAGTCATTAAATAATGCAGCATAGTCCTTAAATAATGCAGCAAAGTCCTTAAATAATGCAGCACAGTTCTTAAATAATGCAACAACGTCGTTAAATAATGCAGCAGAGTCCTTAAATAATGCAGCAAAGTCCTTAACTAATGCAGCAGAGTCCTTAAATAATGCAACAAAGTCCTTAAATAATGCAACAGAGTCCTTAAATACCGCCGCAAAGTGCTTAAATAATGCAGCAGAGTCCTCAAATGCTTCAGCAGAATCCTTAAATAATGCAGCAGTGTCCTTAAATAATGCAGCAAAGTCCTTAAATAATGCAGCAGAGTCCTTAAATAATGCAACAAAGTCCTTAAATAATGCAGCAGAGTCCTTAAATACTGAAGCAGAGTCCATAAATATTGCTGCAAAGTCCTTAAATAATGCAGCAGTGTCATTAAATAATGCAACAATGTCCTTAAATAATGCAGCAGAGTCCTTAAAAAATCCAACAAAGTCATTAAATAATGCAGCAAGTCCTTAAATAATGCAGCAGAGTCCTCTAATAATGCAGCAGAGTCCTCAAATGCTTCAGCAAATTCATTAAATAATGCAGCATATTCCTTAAATAATGCAGCAAAGTCCTTAAATAATGCAGAACAGTTCTTAAATAATGCAACAACGTCGTTAAATAATGCAGCAGAGTCCTTAAATAATGCAGCAAAGTCCTTAACTAATGCAGCAGAGTCCTTAAATAATGCAACAAAGTCCTTAAATAATGCAACAGAGTCCTTAAATACCGCAGCAAAGGGCTTAAATAATGCAGCAGAGTCCTCAAATGCTTCAGCAGAGTCCTTAAATAATGCAGCATTGTCCTTAAATAATGCAGCAAAGTCCTTAAATAATGCAGCAGAGTCCTTAAATAATGCAACAAAGTCCTTAAATAATGCAGCAGAGTCCTTAAATACTGAAGCAGAGTCCTTAAATATTGCTGCAAAGTCCTTAAATAATGCAGCAGAGTCATTAAATAATGCAACAAAGTCCTTAAATAATGCAGCAGAGTCCTTAAATAATGCAACAAAGTCCTTAAATAATGCAGCAGAGTACTTAAATAATGCAACAAAGTCCTTAAATAATGCAGCAAAGTCCTTAAATAATGCAGCAGAGTCCTTAAATACTGAAGCAGAGTCCTTAAATATTGCAGCAAAGTCCTTAAATAATGCAGCAGAGTCCTTAAATAATGCAACAAAGTCCTTAAATAATGCAGCAGAGTCCTTAAATAATGCAACAGAGTCCTTAAATACCGCAGCAAAGTGCTTAAATAATGCAGCAGAGTCCTCAAATGCTTCAGCAGAGTCCTTAAATAATGCAGCAGAGTCCTTAAATAATGCAGCAAAGTCCTTAAATAATGCAGCAGAGTCCTTAAATAATGCAACAAAGTTCTTAAATAATGCAGCAGAGTCCTTAAATACTGAAGCAGAGTCCTTAAATATTGCAGCAAAGTCCTTAAATAATGCAGCAGAGTCCTTAAATAATGCAGCAAAGTCCTTATCTAATGCAGCAGAGTCCTTAAATAATGCAACAAAGTCCTTAAATAATGCAGCAGAGTCCTTAAATACTGAAGCAGAGTCCTTAAATATTGCAGCAAAGTCCTTCAATAATGCAGCAGAGTCCTTAGATAATGCAACAAAGTCCTTAAATAATGCAGCAGATTCCTTAAATAATGCAGCAAAGTCCTTAAATAATGCAGCAGAGTCCTTAAATAATGCAGCAGAGTCCTTAAATACCGCAGCAGAGTCCTTAAATACTGAAGCAGAGTCCTTTAATATAGCAGCAAATTCCTTAAATAATGCAGCAGAGTCCATAAAAAAATCCAACAAAGTCATTAAATAATGCAGCAAGTCCTTAAATAATGCAGCAGAGTCCTCTAATAATGCAGCAGAGTCCTCAAATGCTTCAGCAAAGTCATTAAATAATGCAGCATAGTCCTTAAATAATGCAGCAAAGTCCTTAAATAATGCAGCACAGTTCTTAAGTAATGCAACAACGTCGTTAAATAATGCAGCAGAGTCCTTAAATAATGCAGCAAAGTCCTTAACTAATGCAGCAGAGTCCTTAAATAATGCAAGAAAGTCCTTAAATAATGCAGCAGAGTCCTTAAATACCGCAGCAGAGTCCTTAAATACTGAAGCAGAGTCCTTTAATATAGCAGCAAATTCCTTAAATAATGCAGCAGAGTCCTTAAAAAATCCAACAAAGTCATTAAATAATGCAGCAGAGTCCTCTAATAATGCAGCAGAGTCCTCAAATGCTTCAGCAAAGTCATTAAATAATGCAGCATAGTCCTTAAATAATGCAAAGTCCTTAAATAAAGCAGCACAGTTCTTAAATAATGCAACAACGTCGGTAAATAATGCAGCAGAGTCCTTAAATAATGCAGCAAAGTCTTTAACTAATGCAGCAGAGTCCTTAAATAATACAACAAAGTCCTTAAATAATGCAACAGAGTCCTTAAATACCGCAGCAAAGTGCTTAAATAATGCAGCAGAGTCCTCAAATGCTTCAGCAGAGTCCTTAAAAAATGCAGCAGAGTCCTTAAATAATGCAGCAAAGTCCTTAAATAATGCAGCAGAGTCCTTAAATAATGCAACAAAGTCCTTAAATAATGCAGCAGAGTCCTTAAATACTGAAGCAGAGTCCTTAAATATTGCAGCAAAGTCCTTAAATAATGCAGCAGAGTCCTCAAATGCTTAAGCAGAGTCCTTAAATACTGAAGCAGAGTCCTTAAATATTGCAGCAAAGTCCTTAAATAATGCAGCAGAGTCCTTAAATAATGCAGCAAAGTCCTTCAATAATGCAGCAGAGTCCTTAGATAATGCAACAAAGTCCTTAAATAATGCAGCAGATTCCTTAAATAATGCAGCAAAGTCCTTAAATAATGCAGCAGAGTCCTAAAATAATGCAGCAGGGTCCTTAAATACCGCAGCAGAGTCCTTAAATACTGAAGCAGAGTCCTTTAATATAGCAGCAAATTCCTTAAATAATGCAGCAGAGTCCATAAAAAAATCCAACAAAGTCATTAAATAATGCAGCAAGTCCTTAAATAATGCAGCAGAGTCCTCTAATAATGCAGCAGAGTCCTCAAATGCTTCAGCAAAGTCATTAAATAATGCAGCATAGTCCTTAAATAATGCAGCAAAGTCCTTAAATAATGCAGCACAGTTCTTAAGTAATGCAACAACGTCGTTAAATAATGCAGCAGAGTCCTTAAATAATGCAGCAAAGTCCTTAACTAATGCAGCAGAGTCCTTAAATAATGCAAGAAAGTCCTTAAATAATGCAGCAGAGTCCTTAAATAATGCAGTAAAGTCCTTAAATAATGCAGCAGAGTCCTAAAATAATGCAACAACGTCCTTAAATAATGCAGCAGAGTCCTTAAATACTGAAGCAGAGTCCTTAAATACCGCAGCAGAGTCCTTAAATACTGAAGCAGAGTCCTTTAATATAGCAGCAAATTCTTTAAATAATGCAGCAGAGTCCTTAAAAAAATCCAACAAAGTCATTAAATAATGCAGCAGAGTCCTCTAATAATGCAGCAGAGTCCTCAAATGCTTCAGCAAAGTCATTAAATAATGCAGCATAGTCCTTAAATAATGCAGCAAAGTCCTTAAATAATGCAGCACAGTTCTTAAATAATGCAACAACGTCGTTAAATAATGCAGCAGAGTCCTTAAATAATGCAGCAAAGTCCTTAACTAATGCAGCAGAGTCCTTAAATAATGCAACAAAGTCCTTAAATAATGCAACAGAGTCCTTAAATACCGCAGCAAAGTGATTAAATAATGCAGCAGAGTCCTCAAATGCTTCAGCAGAGTCCTTAAATAATGCAGCAGAGTCCTTAAATAATGCAGCAAAGTCCTTAAATAATGCAGCAGAGTCCTTAAATAATGCAACAAAGTCCTTAAATAATGCAGCAGAGTCCTTAAATACTGAAGCAGAGTCCTTAAATATTGCAGCAAAGTCCTTAAATAATGCAGCAGAGTCCATAAATAATGCAGCAAAGTCCTTAAATAATGCAGCAGAGTCCTTAAATAATGCAACAAAGTCCTTAAATAATGCAGCAGAGTCCTTAAATATAGAAGCAGAGTCCTTAAATATTGCAGCAAAGTCCTTCAATAATGCAACAGAGTCCTTAGATAATGCAACAAAGTCCTTAAATAATGCAGCAGATTCCTTAAATAATGCAGCAAAGTCCTTAAATAATGCAGCAGAGTCCTTAAATAATGCAGCAGAGTCCTTAAATACCGCAGCAGAGTCCATAAATACTGAAGCAGAGTCCTTTAATATAGCAGCAAATTCCTTAAATAATGCAGCAGAGTCCTTAAAAAATCCAACAAAGTCATTAAATAATGCAGCAAGTCCTTAAATAATGCAGCAGAGTCCTCTAATAATGCAGCAGAGTCCTCAAATGCTTCAGCAAAGTCATTAAATAATGCAGCATAGTCCTTAAATAATGGAGCAAAGTCCTTAAATAATGCAGCACAGTTCTTAAATAATGCAACAACGTCGTTAAATAATGCAGCAGAGTCCTTAAATAATGCAGCAAAGTCCTTAACTAATGCAGCAGAGTCCTTAAATAATGCAACAAAGTCCTTAAATAATGCAGCAGAGTCCTTAAATAATGCAGTAAAGTCCTTAAATAATGCAGCAGAGTCCTTAAATAATGCAACAACGTCCTTAAATATTGCAGCAAAGTCCTTAAATAATGCATTAGAGTCCTTAAATAATGCAACAAAGTCCTTAAGTAATGCAGCAGAGTCCTTAAATAATGCAGCAAAGTCCTTAAATAATGCAGCAGAGTCCTTAAATAATGCAGCAGAGTCCTTAAATACTGCAGCAGAGTCCTTAAATACTGAAGCAGAGTCCTTTAATATAGCAGCAAATTCCTTAAATAATGCAGCAGAGTCCTTAAAAAATCCAACAAAGTCATTAAATAATGCAGCAGAGTCCTCTAATAATGCAGCAGAGTCCTCAAATGCTTCAGCAAAGTCATTAAATAATGCAGCATAGTCCTTAAATAATGCAAAGTCCTTAAATAAAGCAGCACAGTTCTTAAATAATGCAACAACGTCGGTAAATAATGCAGCAGAGTCCTTAAATAATGCAGCAAAGTCCTTAACTAATGCAGCAGAGTCCTTAAATAATACAACAAAGTCCTTAAATAATGCAACAGAGTCCTTAAATACCGCAGCAAAGTGCTTAAATAATGCAGCAGAGTCCTCAAATGCTTCGGCAGAGTCCTTAAAAAATGCAGCAGAGTCCTTAAATAATGCAGCAAAGTCCTTAAATAATGCAGCAGAGTCCTTAAATAATGCAACAAAGTCCTTAAATAATGCAGCAGAGTCCTTAAATACTGAAGCAGAGTCCTTAAATATTGCAGCAAAGTCCTTAAATAATGCAGCAGAGTCCTCAAATGCTTAAGCAGAGTCCTTAAATACTGAAGCAGAGTCCTTAAATATTGCAGCAAAGTCCTTAAATAATGCAGCAGAGTCCTTAAATAATGCAGCAAAGTCCTTCAATAATGCAGCAGAGTCCTTAGATAGTGCAACAAAGTCCTTAAATAATGCAGCAGATTCCTTAAATAATGCAGCAAAGTCCTTAAATAATGCAGCAGAGTCCTAAAATAATGCAGCAGGGTCCTTAAATACCGCAGCAGAGTCCTTAAATACTGAAGCAGAGTCCTTTAATATAGCAGCAAATTCCTTAAATAATGCAGCAGAGTCCTTAAGAAATCCAACAAAGTCATTAAATAATGCAGCAAGTCCTTAAATAATGCAGCAGAGTCCTCTAATAATGCAGCAGAGTCCTCAAATGCTTCAGCAAAGTCATTAAATAATGCAGCATAGTCCTTAAATAATGCAGCAAAGTCCTTAAATAATGCAGCACAGTTCTTAAATAATGCAACAACGTCGTTAAATAATGCAGCAGAGTCCTTAAATAATGCAGCAAAGTCCTTAACTAATGCAGCAGAGTCCTTAAATAATGCAACAAAGTCCTTAAATAATGCAACAGAGTCCTTAAATACCGCCGCAAAGTGCTTAAATAATGCAGCAGAGTCCTCAAATGCTTCAGCAGAGTCCTTAAATAATGCAGCAGTGTCCTTAAATAATGCAGCAAAGTCCTTAAATAATGCAGCAGAGTCCTTAAATAATGCAACAAAGTCCTTAAATAATGCAGCAGAGTCCTTAAATACTGAAGCAGAGTCCATAAATATTGCTGCAAAGTCCTTAAATAATGCAGCAGTGTCATTAAATAATGCAACAATGTCCTTAAATAATGCAGCAGAGTCCTTAAAAAATCCAACAAAGTCATTAAATAATGCAGCAAGTCCTTAAATAATGCAGCAGAGTCCTCTAATAATGCAGCAGAGTCCTCAAATGCTTCAGCAAATTCATTAAATAATGCAGCATATTCCTTAAATAATGCAGCAAAGTCCTTAAATAATGCAGAACAGTTCTTAAATAATGCAACAACGTCGTTAAATAATGCAGCAGAGTCCTTAAATAATGCAGCAAAGTCCTTAACTAATGCAGCAGAGTCCTTAAATAATGCAACAAAGTCCTTAAATAATGCAACAGAGTCCTTAAATACCGCAGCAAAGGGCTTAAATAATGCAGCAGAGTCCTCAAATGCTTCAGCAGAGTCCTTAAATAATGCAGCATTGTCCTTAAATAATGCAGCAAAGTCCTTAAATAATGCAGCAGAGTCCTTAAATAATGCAACAAAGTCCTTAAATAATGCAGCAGAGTCCTTAAATACTGAAGCAGAGTCCTTAAATATTGCAGCAAAGTCCTTCAATAATGCAGCAGAGTCCTTAGATAATGCAACAAAGTCCTTAAATAATGCAGCAGATTCCTTAAATAATGCAGCAAAGTCCTTAAATAATGCAGCAGAGTCCTTAAATAATGCAGCAGAGTCCTTAAATACCGCAGCAGAGTCCTTAAATACTGAAGCAGAGTCCTTTAATATAGCAGCAAATTCCTTAAATAATGCAGCAGAGTCCTTAAGAAATCCAACAAAGTCATTAAATAATGCAGCAAGTCCTTAAATAATGCAGCAGAGTCCTCTAATAATGCAGCAGAGTCCTCAAATGCTTCAGCAAAGTCATTAAATAATGCAGCATCGTCCTTAAATAATGCAGCAAAGTCCTTAAATAATGCAGCACAGTTCTTAAGTAATGCAACAACGTCGTTAAATAATGCAGCAGAGTCCTTAAATAATGCAGCAAAGTCCTTAACTAATGCAGCAGAGTCCTTAAATAATGCAAGAAAGTCCTTAAATAATGCAGCAGAGTCCTTAAATAATGCAGTAAAGTCCTTAAATAATGCAGCAGAGTCCTAAAATAATGCAACAACGTCCTTAAATAATGCAGCAGAGTCCTTAAATACTGAAGCAGAGTCCTTAAATATTGCAGCAAAGTCCTTAAATAATGCATTAGAGTCCTTAAATAATGCAACAAAGTCCTTAAATAATGCAGCAGAGTCCTTAAACAATGCAGCAAAGTCCTTAAATAATGCAGCAGAGTCCTTAAATAATGCAGCAGAGTCCTTAAATACTGCAGCAGAGTCCTTAAATACTGAAGCAGAGTCCTTTAATATAGCAGCAAATTCCTTAAATAATGCAGCAGAGTCCTTAAAAAATCCAACAAAGTCATTAAATAATCCAGCAGAGTCCTCTAATAATGCAGCAGAGTCCTCAAATGCTTCAGCAAAGTCATTAAATAATGCAGCATAGCCCTTAAATAATGCAAAGTCCTTAAATAAAGCAGCACAGTTCTTAAATAATGCAACAACGTCGGTAAATAATGCAGCAGAGTCCTTAAATAATGCAGCAAACTCCTTAACTAATGCAGCAGAGTCCTTAAATAATACAACAAAGTCCTTAAATAATGCAACAGAGTCCTTAAATACCGCAGCAAAGTGCTTAAATAATGCAGCAGAGTCCTCAAAAGCTTCAGCAGAGTCCTTAAAAAATGCAGCAGAGTCCTTAAATAATGCAGCAAAGTCCTTATATAATGCAGCAGAGTCCTTAAATAATGCAACAAAGTCCTTAAATAATGCAGCAGAGTCCTTAAATACTGAAGCAGAGTCCTTAAATATTGCAGCAAAGTCCTTAAATAATGCAGCAGAGTCCTCAAATGCTTAAGCAGAGTCCTTAAATACTGAAGCAGAGTCCTTAAATATTGCAGCAAAGTCCTTAAATAATGCAGCAGAGTCCTTAAATAATGCAGCAAAGTCCTTCAATAATGCAGCAGAGTCCTTAGATAATGCAACAAAGTCCTTAAATAATGCAGCAGATTCCTTAAATAATGCAGCAAAGTCCTTAAATAATGCAGCAGAGTCCTAAAATAATGCAGCAGGTTCCTTAAATACCGCAGCAGAGTCCTTAAATACTGAAGCAGAGTCCTTTAATATAGCAGCAAATTCCTTAAATAATGCAGCAGAGTCCATAAAAAAATCCAACAAAGTCATTAAATAATGCAGCAAGTCCTTAAATAATGCAGCAGAGTCCTCTAATAATGCAGCAGAGTCCTCAAATGCTTCAGCAAAGTCATTAAATAATGCAGCATAGTCCTTAAATAATGCAGCAAAGTCCTTAAATAATGCAGCACAGTTCTTAAGTAATGCAACAACGTCGTTAAATAATGCAGCAGAGTCCTTAAATAATGCAGCAAAGTCCTTAACTAATGCAGCAGAGTCCTTAAATAATGCAAGAAAGTCCTTAAATAATGCAGCAGAGTCCTTAAATAATGCAGTAAAGTCCTTAAATAATGCAGCAGAGTCCTAAAATAATGCAACAACGTCCTTAAATAATGCAGCAGAGTCCTTAAATACTGAAGCAGAGTCCTTAAATATTGCAGCAAAGTCCTTAAATAATGCATTAGAGTCCTTAAATAATGCAACAAAGTCCTTAAGTAATGCAGCAGAGTCCTTAAATAATGCAGCAAAGTCCTTAAATAATGCAGCAGAGTCCTTAAATAATGCAGCAGAGTCCTTAAATACTGCAGCAGAGTCCTTAAATACTGAAGCAGAGTCCTTTAATATAGCAGCAAATTCCTTAAATAATGCAGCAGAGTCCTTAAAAAATCCAACAAAGTCATTAAATAATGCAGCAGAGTCCTCTAATAATGCAGCAGAGTCCTCAAATGCTTCAGCAAAGTCATTAAATAATGCAGCATAGTCCTTAAATAATGCAAAGTCCTTAAATAAAGCAGCACAGTTCTTAAATAATGCAACAACGTCGGTAAATAATGCAGCAGAGTCCTTAAATAATGCAGCAAAGTCCTTAACTAATGCAGCAGAGTCCTTAAATAATACAACAAAGTCCTTAAATAATGCAACAGAGTCCTTAAATACCGCAGCAAAGTGCTTAAATAATGCAGCAGAGTCCTCAAATGCTTCGGCAGAGTCCTTAAAAAATGCAGCAGAGTCCTTAAATAATGCAGCAAAGTCCTTAAATAATGCAGCAGAGTCCTTAAATAATGCAACAAAGTCCTTAAATAATGCAGCAGAGTCCTTAAATACTGAAGCAGAGTCCTTAAATATTGCAGCAAAGTCCTTAAATAATGCAGCAGAGTCCTCAAATGCTTAAGCAGAGTCCTTAAATACTGAAGCAGAGTCCTTAAATATTGCAGCAAAGTCCTTAAATAATGCAGCAGAGTCCTTAAATAATGCAGCAAAGTCCTTCAATAATGCAGCAGAGTCCTTAGATAGTGCAACAAAGTCCTTAAATAATGCAGCAGATTCCTTAAATAATGCAGCAAAGTCCTTAAATAATGCAGCAGAGTCCTAAAATAATGCAGCAGGGTCCTTAAATACCGCAGCAGAGTCCTTAAATACTGAAGCAGAGTCCTTTAATATAGCAGCAAATTCCTTAAATAATGCAGCAGAGTCCTTAAGAAATCCAACAAAGTCATTAAATAATGCAGCAAGTCCTTAAATAATGCAGCAGAGTCCTCTAATAATGCAGCAGAGTCCTCAAATGCTTCAGCAAAGTCATTAAATAATGCAGCATAGTCCTTAAATAATGCAGCAAAGTCCTTAAATAATGCAGCACAGTTCTTAAATAATGCAACAACGTCGTTAAATAATGCAGCAGAGTCCTTAAATAATGCAGCAAAGTCCTTAACTAATGCAGCAGAGTCCTTAAATAATGCAAAAAAGTCCTTAAATAATGCAACAGAGTCCTTAAATACCGCCGCAAAGTGCTTAAATAATGCAGCAGAGTCCTCAAATGCTTCAGCAGAGTCCTTAAATAATGCAGCAGTGTCCTTAAATAATGCAGCAAAGTCCTTAAATAATGCAGCAGAGTCCTTAAATAATGCAACAAAGTCCTTAAATAATGCAGCAGAGTCCTTAAATACTGAAGCAGAGTCCATAAATATTGCTGCAAAGTCCTTAAATAATGCAGCAGTGTCATTAAATAATGCAACAATGTCCTTAAATAATGCAGCAGAGTCCTTAAAAAATCCAACAAAGTCATTAAATAATGCAGCAAGTCCTTAAATAATGCAGCAGAGTCCTCTAATAATGCAGCAGAGTCCTCAAATGCTTCAGCAAATTCATTAAATAATGCAGCATATTCCTTAAATAATGCAGCAAAGTCCTTAAATAATGCAGAACAGTTCTTAAATAATGCAACAACGTCGTTAAATAATGCAGCAGAGTCCTTAAATAATGCAGCAAAGTCCTTAACTAATGCAGCAGAGTCCTTAAATAATGCAACAAAGTCCTTAAATAATGCAACAGAGTCCTTAAATACCGCAGCAAAGGGCTTAAATAATGCAGCAGAGTCCTCAAATGCTTCAGCAGAGTCCTTAAATAATGCAGCATTGTCCTTAAATAATGCAGCAAAGTCCTTAAATAATGCAGCAGAGTCCTTAAATAATGCAACAAAGTCCTTAAATAATGCAGCAGAGTCCTTAAATACTGAAGCAGAGTCCTTAAATATTGCAGCAAAGTCCTTCAATAATGCAGCAGAGTCCTTAGATAATGCAACAAAGTCCTTAAATAATGCAGCAGATTCCTTAAATAATGCAGCAAAGTCCTTAAATAATGCAGCAGAGTCCTTAAATAATGCAGCAGAGTCCTTAAATACCGCAGCAGAGTCCTTAAATACTGAAGCAGAGTCCTTTAATATAGCAGCAAATTCCTTAAATAATGCAGCAGAGTCCTTAAGAAATCCAACAAAGTCATTAAATAATGCAGCAAGTCCTTAAATAATGCAGCAGAGTCCTCTAATAATGCAGCAGAGTCCTCAAATGCTTCAGCAAAGTCATTAAATAATGCAGCATCGTCCTTAAATAATGCAGCAAAGTCCTTAAATAATGCAGCACAGTTCTTAAGTAATGCAACAACGTCGTTAAATAATGCAGCAGAGTCCTTAAATAATGCAGCAAAGTCCTTAACTAATGCAGCAGAGTCCTTAAATAATGCAAGAAAGTCCTTAAATAATGCAGCAGAGTCCTTAAATAATGCAGTAAAGTCCTTAAATAATGCAGCAGAGTCCTAAAATAATGCAACAACGTCCTTAAATAATGCAGCAGAGTCCTTAAATACTGAAGCAGAGTCCTTAAATATTGCAGCAAAGTCCTTAAATAATGCATTAGAGTCCTTAAATAATGCAACAAAGTCCTTAAATAATGCAGCAGAGTCCTTAAACAATGCAGCAAAGTCCTTAAATAATGCAGCAGAGTCCTTAAATAATGCAGCAGAGTCCTTAAATACTGCAGCAGAGTCCTTAAATACTGAAGCAGAGTCCTTTAATATAGCAGCAAATTCCTTAAATAATGCAGCAGAGTCCTTAAAAAATCCAACAAAGTCATTAAATAATCCAGCAGAGTCCTCTAATAATGCAGCAGAGTCCTCAAATGCTTCAGCAAAGTCATTAAATAATGCAGCATAGCCCTTAAATAATGCAAAGTCCTTAAATAAAGCAGCACAGTTCTTAAATAATGCAACAACGTCGGTAAATAATGCAGCAGAGTCCTTAAATAATGCAGCAAACTCCTTAACTAATGCAGCAGAGTCCTTAAATAATACAACAAAGTCCTTAAATAATGCAACAGAGTCCTTAAATACCGCAGCAAAGTGCTTAAATAATGCAGCAGAGTCCTCAAATGCTTCAGCAGAGTCCTTAAAAAATGCAGCAGAGTCCTTAAATAATGCAGCAAAGTCCTTATATAATGCAGCAGAGTCCTTAAATAATGCAACAAAGTCCTTAAATAATGCAGCAGAGTCCTTAAATACTGAAGCAGAGTCCTTAAATATTGCAGCAAAGTCCTTAAATAATGCAGCAGAGTCCTCAAATGCTTAAGCAGAGTCCTTAAATACTGAAGCAGAGTCCTTAAATATTGCAGCAAAGTCCTTAAATAATGCAGCAGAGTCCTTAAATAATGCAGCAAAGTCCTTCAATAATGCAGCAGAGTCCTTAGATAATGCAACAAAGTCCTTAAATAATGCAGCAGATTCCTTAAATAATGCAGCAAAGTCCTTAAATAATGCAGCAGAGTCCTAAAATAATGCAGCAGGTTCCTTAAATACCGCAGCAGAGTCCTTAAATACTGAAGCAGAGTCCTTTAATATAGCAGCAAATTCCTTAAATAATGCAGCAGAGTCCATAAAAAAATCCAACAAAGTCATTAAATAATGCAGCAAGTCCTTAAATAATGCAGCAGAGTCCTCTAATAATGCAGCAGAGTCCTCAAATGCTTCAGCAAAGTCATTAAATAATGCAGCATAGTCCTTAAATAATGCAGCAAAGTCCTTAAATAATGCAGCACAGTTCTTAAGTAATGCAACAACGTCGTTAAATAATGCAGCAGAGTCCTTAAATAATGCAGCAAAGTCCTTAACTAATGCAGCAGAGTCCTTAAATAATGCAAGAAAGTCCTTAAATAATGCAGCAGAGTCCTTAAATAATGCAGTAAAGTCCTTAAATAATGCAGCAGAGTCCTAAAATAATGCAACAACGTCCTTAAATAATGCAGCAGAGTCCTTAAATACTGAAGCAGAGTCCTTAAATATTGCAGCAAAGTCCTTAAATAATGCATTAGAGTCCTTAAATAATGCAACAAAGTCCTTAAGTAATGCAGCAGAGTCCTTAAATAATGCAGCAAAGTCCTTAAATAATGCAGCAGAGTCCTTAAATAATGCAGCAGAGTCCTTAAATACTGCAGCAGAGTCCTTAAATACTGAAGCAGAGTCCTTTAATATAGCAGCAAATTCCTTAAATAATGCAGCAGAGTCCTTAAAAAATCCAACAAAGTCATTAAATAATGCAGCAGAGTCCTCTAATAATGCAGCAGAGTCCTCAAATGCTTCAGCAAAGTCATTAAATAATGCAGCATAGTCCTTAAATAATGCAAAGTCCTTAAATAAAGCAGCACAGTTCTTAAATAATGCAACAACGTCGGTAAATAATGCAGCAGAGTCCTTAAATAATGCAGCAAAGTCCTTAACTAATGCAGCAGAGTCCTTAAATAATACAACAAAGTCCTTAAATAATGCAACAGAGTCCTTAAATACCGCAGCAAAGTGCTTAAATAATGCAGCAGAGTCCTCAAATGCTTCGGCAGAGTCCTTAAAAAATGCAGCAGAGTCCTTAAATAATGCAGCAAAGTCCTTAAATAATGCAGCAGAGTCCTTAAATAATGCAACAAAGTCCTTAAATAATGCAGCAGAGTCCTTAAATACTGAAGCAGAGTCCTTAAATATTGCAGCAAAGTCCTTAAATAATGCAGCAGAGTCCTCAAATGCTTAAGCAGAGTCCTTAAATACTGAAGCAGAGTCCTTAAATATTGCAGCAAAGTCCTTAAATAATGCAGCAGAGTCCTTAAATAATGCAGCAAAGTCCTTCAATAATGCAGCAGAGTCCTTAGATAGTGCAACAAAGTCCTTAAATAATGCAGCAGATTCCTTAAATAATGCAGCAAAGTCCTTAAATAATGCAGCAGAGTCCTAAAATAATGCAGCAGGGTCCTTAAATACCGCAGCAGAGTCCTTAAATACTGAAGCAGAGTCCTTTAATATAGCAGCAAATTCCTTAAATAATGCAGCAGAGTCCTTAAGAAATCCAACAAAGTCATTAAATAATGCAGCAAGTCCTTAAATAATGCAGCAGAGTCCTCTAATAATGCAGCAGAGTCCTCAAATGCTTCAGCAAAGTCATTAAATAATGCAGCATAGTCCTTAAATAATGCAGCAAAGTCCTTAAATAATGCAGCACAGTTCTTAAATAATGCAACAACGTCGTTAAATAATGCAGCAGAGTCCTTAAATAATGCAGCAAAGTCCTTAACTAATGCAGCAGAGTCCTTAAATAATGCAACAAAGTCCTTAAATAATGCAACAGAGTCCTTAAATACCGCCGCAAAGTGCTTAAATAATGCAGCAGAGTCCTCAAATGCTTCAGCAGAGTCCTTAAATAATGCAGCAGTGTCCTTAAATAATGCAGCAAAGTCCTTAAATAATGCAGCAGAGTCCTTAAATAATGCAACAAAGTCCTTAAATAATGCAGCAGAGTCCTTAAATACTGAAGCAGAGTCCATAAATATTGCTGCAAAGTCCTTAAATAATGCAGCAGTGTCATTAAATAATGCAACAATGTCCTTAAATAATGCAGCAGAGTCCTTAAAAAATCCAACAAAGTCATTAAATAATGCAGCAAGTCCTTAAATAATGCAGCAGAGTCCTCTAATAATGCAGCAGAGTCCTCAAATGCTTCAGCAAATTCCTTAAATAATGCAGCATATTCCTTAAATAATGCAGCAAAGTCCTTAAATAATGCAGAACAGTTCTTAAATAATGCAACAACGTCGTTAAATAATGCAGCAGAGTCCTTAAATAATGCAGCAAAGTCCTTAACTAATGCAGCAGAGTCCTTAAATAATGCAACAAAGTCCTTAAATAATGCAACAGAGTCCTTAAATACCGCAGCAAAGGGCTTAAATAATGCAGCAGAGTCCTCAAATGCTTCAGCAGAGTCCTTAAATAATGCAGCATTGTCCTTAAATAATGCAGCAAAGTCCTTAAATAATGCAGCAGAGTCCTTAAATAATGCAACAAAGTCCTTAAATAATGCAGCAGAGTCCTTAAATACTGAAGCAGAGTCCTTAAATATTGCAGCAAAGTCCTTCAATAATGCAGCAGAGTCCTTAGATAATGCAACAAAGTCCTTAAATAATGCAGCAGATTCCTTAAATAATGCAGCAAAGTCCTTAAATAATGCAGCAGAGTCCTTAAATAATGCAGCAGAGTCCTTAAATACCGCAGCAGAGTCCTTAAATACTGAAGCAGAGTCCTTTAATATAGCAGCAAATTCCTTAAATAATGCAGCAGAGTCCATAAAAAAATCCAACAAAGTCATTAAATAATGCAGCAAGTCCTTAAATAATGCAGCAGAGTCCTCTAATAATGCAGCAGAGTCCTCAAATGCTTCAGCAAAGTCATTAAATAATGCAGCATAGTCCTTAAATAATGCAGCAAAGTCCTTAAATAATGCAGCACAGTTCTTAAGTAATGCAACAACGTCGTTAAATAATGCAGCTGAGTCCTTAAATAATGCAGCAAAGTCCTTAACTAATGCAGCAGAGTCCTTAAATAATGCAACAAAGTCCTTAAATAATGCAGCAGAGTCCTTAAACAATGCAGCAAAGTCCTTAAATAATGCAGCAGAGTCCTTAAATAATGCAGCAGAGTCCTTAAATACTGCAGCAGAGTCCTTAAATACTGAAGCAGAGTCCTTTAATATAGCAGCAAATTCCTTAAATAATGCAGCAGAGTCCTTAAAAAATCCAACAAAGTCATTAAATAATGCAGCAGAGTCCTCTAATAATGCAGCAGAGTCCTCAAATGCTTCAGCAAAGTCATTAAATAATGCAGCATAGTCCTTAAATAATGCAAAGTCCTTAAATAAAGCAGCACAGTTCTTAAATAATGCAACAACGTCGGTAAATAATGCAGCAGAGTCCTTAAATAATGCAGCAAAGTCTTTAACTAATGCAGCAGAGTCCTTAAATAATACAACAAAGTCCTTAAATAATGCAACAGAGTCCTTAAATACCGCAGCAAAGTGCTTAAATAATGCAGCAGAGTCCTCAAATGCTTCAGCAGAGTCCTTAAAAAATGCAGCAGAGTCCTTAAATAATGCAGCAAAGTCCTTAAATAATGCAGCAGAGTCCTTAAATAATGCAACAAAGTCCTTAAATAATGCAGCAGAGTCCTTAAATACTGAAGCAGAGTCCTTAAATATTGCAGCAAAGTCCTTAAATAATGCAGCAGAGTCCTCAAATGCTTAAGCAGAGTCCTTAAATACTGAAGCAGAGTCCTTAAATATTGCAGCAAAGTCCTTAAATAATGCAGCAGAGTCCTTAAATAATGCAGCAAAGTCCTTCAATAATGCAGCAGAGTCCTTAGATAATGCAACAAAGTCCTTAAATAATGCAGCAGATTCCTTAAATAATGCAGCAAAGTCCTTAAATAATGCAGCAGAGTCCTAAAATAATGCAGCAGGGTCCTTAAATACCGCAGCAGAGTCCTTAAATACTGAAGCAGAGTCCTTTAATATAGCAGCAAATTCCTTAAATAATGCAGCAGAGTCCATAAAAAAATCCAACAAAGTCATTAAATAATGCAGCAAGTCCTTAAATAATGCAGCAGAGTCCTCTAATAATGCAGCAGAGTCCTCAAATGCTTCAGCAAAGTCATTAAATAATGCAGCATAGTCCTTAAATAATGCAGCAAAGTCCTTAAATAATGCAGCACAGTTCTTAAGTAATGCAACAACGTCGTTAAATAATGCAGCAGATTCCTTAAATAATGCAGCAAAGTCCTTAAATAATGCAGCAGAGTCCTAAAATAATGCAGCAGGGTCCTTAAATACCGCAGCAGAGTCCTTAAATACTGAAGCAGAGTCCTTTAATATAGCAGCAAATTCCTTAAATAATGCAGCAGAGTCCTTAAGAAATCCAACAAAGTCATTAAATAATGCAGCAAGTCCTTAAATAATGCAGCAGAGTCCTCTAATAATGCAGCAGAGTCCTCAAATGCTTCAGCAAAGTCATTAAATAATGCAGCATAGTCCTTAAATAATGCAGCAAAGTCCTTAAATATTGCAGCACAGTTCTTAAATAATGCAACAACGTCGTTAAATAATGCAGCAGAGTCCTTAAATAATGCAGCAAAGTCCTTAACTAATGCAGCAGAGTCCTTAAATAATGCAACAAAGTCCTTAAATAATGCAACAGAGTCCTTAAATACCGCCGCAAAGTGCTTAAATAATGCAGCAGAGTCCTCAAATGCTTCAGCAGAATCCTTAAATAATGCAGCAGTGTCCTTAAATAATGCAGCAAAGTCCTTAAATAATGCAGCAGAGTCCTTAAATAATGCAACAAAGTCCTTAAATAATGCAGCAAAGTCCTTAAATAATGCAGCACAGTTCTTAAGTAATGCAACAACGTCGTTAAATAATGCAGCAGAGTCCTTAAATAATGCAGCAAAGTCCTTAACTAATGCAGCAGAGTCCTTAAATAATGCAAGAAAGTCCTTAAATAATGCAGCAGAGTCCTTAAATAATGCAGTAAAGTCCTTAAATAATGCAGCAGAGTCCTAAAATAATGCAACAACGTCCTTAAATAATGCAGCAGAGTCCTTAAATACTGAAGCAGAGTCCTTAAATATTGCAGCAAAGTCCTTAAATAATGCATTAGAGTCCTTAAATAATGCAACAAAGTCCTTAAGTAATGCAGCAGAGTCCTTAAATAATGCAGCAAAGTCCTTAAATAATGCAGCAGAGTCCTTAAATAATGCAGCAGAGTCCTTAAATACTGCAGCAGAGTCCTTAAATACTGAAGCAGAGTCCTTTAATATAGCAGCAAATTCCTTAAATAATGCAGCAGAGTCCTTAAAAAATCCAACAAAGTCATTAAATAATGCAGCAGAGTCCTCTAATAATGCAGCAGAGTCCTCAAATGCTTCAGCAAAGTCATTAAATAATGCAGCATAGTCCTTAAATAATGCAAAGTCCTTAAATAAAGCAGCACAGTTCTTAAATAATGCAACAACGTCGGTAAATAATGCAGCAGAGTCCTTAAATAATGCAGCAAAGTCTTTAACTAATGCAGCAGAGTCCTTAAATAATACAACAAAGTCCTTAAATAATGCAACAGAGTCCTTAAATACCGCAGCAAAGTGCTTAAATAATGCAGCAGAGTCCTCAAATGCTTCAGCAGAGTCCTTAAAAAATGCAGCAGAGTCCTTAAATAATGCAGCAAAGTCCTTAAATAATGCAGCAGAGTCCTTAAATAATGCAACAAAGTCCTTAAATAATGCAGCAGAGTCCTTAAATACTGAAGCAGAGTCCTTAAATATTGCAGCAAAGTCCTTAAATAATGCAGCAGAGTCCTCAAATGCTTAAGCAGAGTCCTTAAATACTGAAGCAGAGTCCTTAAATATTGCAGCAAAGTCCTTAAATAATGCAGCAGAGTCCTTAAATAATGCAGCAAAGTCCTTCAATAATGCAGCAGAGTCCTTAGATAATGCAACAAAGTCCTTAAATAATGCAGCAGATTCCTTAAATAATGCAGCAAAGTCCTTAAATAATGCAGCAGAGTCCTAAAATAATGCAGCAGGGTCCTTAAATACCGCAGCAGAGTCCTTAAATACTGAAGCAGAGTCCTTTAATATAGCAGCAAATTCCTTAAATAATGCAGCAGAGTCCATAAAAAAATCCAACAAAGTCATTAAATAATGCAGCAAGTCCTTAAATAATGCAGCAGAGTCCTCTAATAATGCAGCAGAGTCCTCAAATGCTTCAGCAAAGTCATTAAATAATGCAGCATAGTCCTTAAATAATGCAGCAAAGTCCTTAAATAATGCAGCACAGTTCTTAAGTAATGCAACAACGTCGTTAAATAATGCAGCAGAGTCCTTAAATAATGCAGCAAAGTCCTTAACTAATGCAGCAGAGTCCTTAAATAATGCAAGAAAGTCCTTAAATAATGCAGCAGAGTCCTTAAATAATGCAGTAAAGTCCTTAAATAATGCAGCAGAGTCCTAAAATAATGCAACAACGTCCTTAAATAATGCAGCAGAGTCCTTAAATACTGAAGCAGAGTCCTTAAATATTGCAGCAAAGTCCTTAAATAATGCATTAGAGTCCTTAAATAATGCAACAAAGTCCTTAAGTAATGCAGCAGAGTCCTTAAATAATGCAGCAAAGTCCTTAAATAATGCAGCAGAGTCCTTAAATAATGCAGCAGAGTCCTTAAATACTGCAGCAGAGTCCTTAAATACTGAAGCAGAGTCCTTTAATATAGCAGCAAATTCCTTAAATAATGCAGCAGAGTCCTTAAAAAATCCAACAAAGTCATTAAATAATGCAGCAGAGTCCTCTAATAATGCAGCAGAGTCCTCAAATGCTTCAGCAAAGTCATTAAATAATGCAGCATAGTCCTTAAATAATGCAAAGTCCTTAAATAAAGCAGCACAGTTCTTAAATAATGCAACGTCGGTAAATAATGCAGCAGAGTCCTTAAATAATGCAACAAAGTGCTTAACTAATGCAGCAGAGTAATTAAATAATACAACAAAGTCCTTAAATAATGCAACAGAGTCCTTAAATACCGCAGCAAAGTGCTTAAATAATGCAGCAGAGTCCTCAAATGCTTCGGCAGAGTCCTTAAAAAATGCAGCAGAGTCCTTAAATAATGCAGCAAAGTCCTTAAATAATGCAGCAGAGTCCTTAAATAATGCAACAAAGTCCTTAAATAATGCAGCAGAGTCCTTAAATACTGAAGCAGAGTCCTTAAATATTGCAGCAAAGTCCTTAAATAATGCAGCAGAGTCCTCAAATGCTTAAGCAGAGTCCTTAAATACTGAAGCAGAGTCCTTAAATATTGCAGCAAAGTCCTTAAATAATGCAGCAGAGTCCTTAAATAATGCAGCAAAGTCCTTCAATAATGCAGCAGAGTCCTTAGATAGTGCAACAAAGTCCTTAAATAATGCAGCAGATTCCTTAAATAATGCAGCAAAGTCCTTAAATAATGCAGCAGAGTCCTAAAATAATGCAGCAGGGTCCTTAAATACCGCAGCAGAGTCCTTAAATACTGAAGCAGAGTCCTTTAATATAGCAGCAAATTCCTTAAATAATGCAGCAGAGTCCTTAAGAAATCCAACAAAGTCATTAAATAATGCAGCAAGTCCTTAAATAATGCAGCAGAGTCCTCTAATAATGCAGCAGAGTCCTCAAATGCTTCAGCAAAGTCATTAAATAATGCAGCATAGTCCTTAAATAATGCAGCAAAGTCCTTAAATAATGCAGCACAGTTCTTAAATAATGCAACAACGTCGTTAAATAATGCAGCAGAGTCCTTAAATAATGCAGCAAAGTCCTTAACTAATGCAGCAGAGTCCTTAAATAATGCAACAAAGTCCTTAAATAATGCAACAGAGTCCTTAAATACCGCCGCAAAGTGCTTAAATAATGCAGCAGAGTCCTCAAATGCTTCAGCAGAATCCTTAAATAATGCAGCAGTGTCCTTAAATAATGCAGCAAAGTCCTTAAATAATGCAGCAGAGTCCTTAAATAATGCAACAAAGTCCTTAAATAATGCAGCAAAGTCCTTAAATAATGCAGCACAGTTCTTAAGTAATGCAACAACGTCGTTAAATAATGCAGCAGAGTCCTTAAATAATGCAGCAAAGTCCTTAACTAATGCAGCAGAGTCCTTAAATAATGCAAGAAAGTCCTTAAATAATGCAGCAGAGTCCTTAAATAATGCAGTAAAGTCCTTAAATAATGCAGCAGAGTCCTAAAATAATGCAACAACGTCCTTAAATAATGCAGCAGAGTCCTTAAATACTGAAGCAGAGTCCTTAAATATTGCAGCAAAGTCCTTAAATAATGCATTAGAGTCCTTAAATAATGCAACAAAGTCCTTAAGTAATGCAGCAGAGTCCTTAAATAATGCAGCAAAGTCCTTAAATAATGCAGCAGAGTCCTTAAATAATGCAGCAGAGTCCTTAAATACTGCAGCAGAGTCCTTAAATACTGAAGCAGAGTCCTTTAATATAGCAGCAAATTCCTTAAATAATGCAGCAGAGTCCTTAAAAAATCCAACAAAGTCATTAAATAATGCAGCAGAGTCCTCTAATAATGCAGCAGAGTCCTCAAATGCTTCAGCAAAGTCATTAAATAATGCAGCATAGTCCTTAAATAATGCAAAGTCCTTAAATAAAGCAGCACAGTTCTTAAATAATGCAACAACGTCGGTAAATAATGCAGCAGAGTCCTTAAATAATGCAGCAAAGTCCTTAACTAATGCAGCAGAGTCCTTAAATAATACAACAAAGTCCTTAAATAATGCAACAGAGTCCTTAAATACCGCAGCAAAGTGCTTAAATAATGCAGCAGAGTCCTCAAATGCTTCGGCAGAGTCCTTAAAAAATGCAGCAGAGTCCTTAAATAATGCAGCAAAGTCCTTAAATAATGCAGCAGAGTCCTTAAATAATGCAACAAAGTCCTTAAATAATGCAGCAGAGTCCTTAAATACTGAAGCAGAGTCCTTAAATATTGCAGCAAAGTCCTTAAATAATGCAGCAGAGTCCTCAAATGCTTAAGCAGAGTCCTTAAATACTGAAGCAGAGTCCTTAAATATTGCAGCAAAGTCCTTAAATAATGCACCAGAGTCCTTAAATAATGCAGCAAAGTCCTTCAATAATGCAGCAGAGTCCTTAGATAGTGCAACAAAGTCCTTAAATAATGCAGCAGATTCCTTAAATAATGCAGCAAAGTCCTTAAATAATGCAGCAGAGTCCTAAAATAATGCAGCAGGGTCCTTAAATACCGCAGCAGAGTCCTTAAATACTGAAGCAGAGTCCTTTAATATAGCAGCAAATTCCTTAAATAATGCAGCAGAGTCCTTAAGAAATCCAACAAAGTCATTAAATAATGCAGCAAGTCCTTAAATAATGCAGCAGAGTCCTCTAATAATGCAGCAGAGTCCTCAAATGCTTCAGCAAAGTCATTAAATAATGCAGCATAGTCCTTAAATAATGCAGCAAAGTCCTTAAATAATGCAGCACAGTTCTTAAATAATGCAACAACGTCGTTAAATAATGCAGCAGAGTCCTTAAATAATGCAGCAAAGTCCTTAACTAATGCAGCAGAGTCCTTAAATAATGCAACAAAGTCCTTAAATAATGCAACAGAGTCCTTAAATACCGCCGCAAAGTGCTTAAATAATGCAGCAGAGTCCTCAAATGCTTCAGCAGAATCCTTAAATAATGCAGCAGTGTCCTTAAATAATGCAGCAAAGTCCTTAAATAATGCAGCAGAGTCCTTAAATAATGCAACAAAGTCCTTAAATAATGCAGCAGAGTCCTTAAATACTGAAGCAGAGTCCATAAATATTGCTGCAAAGTCCTTAAATAATGCAGCAGTGTCATTAAATAATGCAACAATGTCCTTAAATAATGCAGCAGAGTCCTTAAAAAATCCAACAAAGTCATTAAATAATGCAGCAAGTCCTTAAATAATGCAGCAGAGTCCTCTAATAATGCAGCAGAGTCCTCAAATGCTTCAGCAAATTCATTAAATAATGCAGCATATTCCTTAAATAATGCAGCAAAGTCCTTAAATAATGCAGAACAGTTCTTAAATAATGCAACAACGTCGTTAAATAATGCAGCAGAGTCCTTAAATAATGCAGCAAAGTCCTTAACTAATGCAGCAGAGTCCTTAAATAATGCAACAAAGTCCTTAAATAATGCAACAGAGTCCTTAAATACCGCAGCAAAGGGCTTAAATAATGCAGCAGAGTCCTCAAATGCTTCAGCAGAGTCCTTAAATAATGCAGCATTGTCCTTAAATAATGCAGCAAAGTCCTTAAATAATGCAGCAGAGTCCTTAAATAATGCAACAAAGTCCTTAAATAATGCAGCAGAGTCCTTAAATACTGAAGCAGAGTCCTTAAATATTGCTGCAAAGTCCTTAAATAATGCAGCAGAGTCATTAAATAATGCAACAAAGTCCTTAAATAATGCAGCAGAGTCCTTAAATAATGCAACAAAGTCCTTAAATAATGCAGCAGAGTACTTAAATAATGCAACAAAGTCCTTAAATAATGCAGCAAAGTCCTTAAATAATGCAGCAGAGTCCTTAAATACTGAAGCAGAGTCCTTAAATATTGCAGCAAAGTCCTTAAATAATGCAGCAGAGTCCTTAAATAATGCAACAAAGTCCTTAAATAATGCAGCAGAGTCCTTAAATAATGCAACAGAGTCCTTAAATACCGCAGCAAAGTGCTTAAATAATGCAGCAGAGTCCTCAAATGCTTCAGCAGAGTCCTTAAATAATGCAGCAGAGTCCTTAAATAATGCAGCAAAGTCCTTAAATAATGCAGCAGAGTCCTTAAATAATGCAACAAAGTTCTTAAATAATGCAGCAGAGTCCTTAAATACTGAAGCAGAGTCCTTAAATATTGCAGCAAAGTCCTTAAATAATGCAGCAGAGTCCTTAAATAATGCAGCAAAGTCCTTATCTAATGCAGCAGAGTCCTTAAATAATGCAACAAAGTCCTTAAATAATGCAGCAGAGTCCTTAAATACTGAAGCAGAGTCCTTAAATATTGCAGCAAAGTCCTTCAATAATGCAGCAGAGTCCTTAGATAATGCAACAAAGTCCTTAAATAATGCAGCAGATTCCTTAAATAATGCAGCAAAGTCCTTAAATAATGCAGCAGAGTCCTTAAATAATGCAGCAGAGTCCTTAAATACCGCAGCAGAGTCCTTAAATACTGAAGCAGAGTCCTTTAATATAGCAGCAAATTCCTTAAATAATGCAGCAGAGTCCATAAAAAAATCCAACAAAGTCATTAAATAATGCAGCAAGTCCTTAAATAATGCAGCAGAGTCCTCTAATAATGCAGCAGAGTCCTCAAATGCTTCAGCAAAGTCATTAAATAATGCAGCATAGTCCTTAAATAATGCAGCAAAGTCCTTAAATAATGCAGCACAGTTCTTAAGTAATGCAACAACGTCGTTAAATAATGCAGCAGAGTCCTTAAATAATGCAGCAAAGTCCTTAACTAATGCAGCAGAGTCCTTAAATAATGCAAGAAAGTCCTTAAATAATGCAGCAGAGTCCTTAAATAATGCAGTAAAGTCCTTAAATAATGCAGCAGAGTCCTTAAATAATGCAACAACGTCCTTAAATAATGCAGCAGAGTCCTTAAATACTGAAGCAGAGTCCTTAAATATTGCAGCAAAGTCCTTAAATAATGCATTAGAGTCCTTAAATAATGCAACAAAGTCCTTAAATAATGCAGCAGAGTCCTTAAATAATGCAGCAAAGTCCTTAAATAATGCAGCAGAGTCCTTAAATAATGCAGCAGAGTCCTTAAATACTGCAGCAGAGTCCTTAAATACTGAAGCAGAGTCCTTTAATATAGCAGCAAATTCCTTAAATAATGCAGCAGAGTCCTTAAGAAATCCAACAAAGTCATTAAATAATGCAGCAAGTCCTTAAATAATGCAGCAGAGTCCTCTAATAATGCAGCAGAGTCCTCAAATGCTTCAGCAAAGTCATTAAATAATGCAGCATAGTCCTTAAATAATGCAGCAAAGTCCTTAAATAATGCAGCACAGTTCTTAAATAATGCAACAACGTCGTTAAATAATGCAGCAGAGTCCTTAAATAATGCAGCAAAGTCCTTAACTAATGCAGCAGAGTCCTTAAATAATGCAACAAAGTCCTTAAATAATGCAACAGAGTCCTTAAATACCGCCGCAAAGTGCTTAAATAATGCAGCAGAGTCCTCAAATGCTTCAGCAGAATCCTTAAATAATGCAGCAGTGTCCTTAAATAATGCAGCAAAGTCCTTAAATAATGCAGCAGAGTCCTTAAATAATGCAACAAAGTCCTTAAATAATGCAGCAGAGTCCTTAAATACTGAAGCAGAGTCCATAAATATTGCTGCAAAGTCCTTAAATAATGCAGCAGTGTCATTAAATAATGCAACAATGTCCTTAAATAATGCAGCAGAGTCCTTAAAAAATCCAACAAAGTCATTAAATAATGCAGCAAGTCCTTAAATAATGCAGCAGAGTCCTCTAATAATGCAGCAGAGTCCTCAAATGCTTCAGCAAATTCATTAAATAATGCAGCATATTCCTTAAATAATGCAGCAAAGTCCTTAAATAATGCAGAACAGTTCTTAAATAATGCAACAACGTCGTTAAATAATGCAGCAGAGTCCTTAAATAATGCAGCAAAGTCCTTAACTAATGCAGCAGAGTCCTTAAATAATGCAACAAAGTCCTTAAATAATGCAACAGAGTCCTTAAATACCGCAGCAAAGGGCTTAAATAATGCAGCAGAGTCCTCAAATGCTTCAGCAGAGTCCTTAAATAATGCAGCATTGTCCTTAAATAATGCAGCAAAGTCCTTAAATAATGCAGCAGAGTCCTTAAATAATGCAACAAAGTCCTTAAATAATGCAGCAGAGTCCTTAAATACTGAAGCAGAGTCCTTAAATATTGCTGCAAAGTCCTTAAATAATGCAGCAGAGTCATTAAATAATGCAACAAAGTCCTTAAATAATGCAGCAGAGTCCTTAAATAATGCAACAAAGTCCTTAAATAATGCAGCAGAGTACTTAAATAATGCAACAAAGTCCTTAAATAATGCAGCAAAGTCCTTAAATAATGCAGCAGAGTCCTTAAATACTGAAGCAGAGTCCTTAAATATTGCAGCAAAGTCCTTAAATAATGCAGCAGAGTCCTTAAATAATGCAACAAAGTCCTTAAATAATGCAGCAGAGTCCTTAAATAATGCAACAGAGTCCTTAAATACCGCAGCAAAGTGCTTAAATAATGCAGCAGAGTCCTCAAATGCTTCAGCAGAGTCCTTAAATAATGCAGCAGAGTCCTTAAATAATGCAGCAAAGTCCTTAAATAATGCAGCAGAGTCCTTAAATAATGCAACAAAGTTCTTAAATAATGCAGCAGAGTCCTTAAATACTGAAGCAGAGTCCTTAAATATTGCAGCAAAGTCCTTAAATAATGCAGCAGAGTCCTTAAATAATGCAGCAAAGTCCTTATCTAATGCAGCAGAGTCCTTAAATAATGCAACAAAGTCCTTAAATAATGCAGCAGAGTCCTTAAATACTGAAGCAGAGTCCTTAAATATTGCAGCAAAGTCCTTCAATAATGCAGCAGAGTCCTTAGATAATGCAACAAAGTCCTTAAATAATGCAGCAGATTCCTTAAATAATGCAGCAAAGTCCTTAAATAATGCAGCAGAGTCCTTAAATAATGCAGCAGAGTCCTTAAATACCGCAGCAGAGTCCTTAAATACTGAAGCAGAGTCCTTTAATATAGCAGCAAATTCCTTAAATAATGCAGCAGAGTCCATAAAAAAATCCAACAAAGTCATTAAATAATGCAGCAAGTCCTTAAATAATGCAGCAGAGTCCTCTAATAATGCAGCAGAGTCCTCAAATGCTTCAGCAAAGTCATTAAATAATGCAGCATAGTCCTTAAATAATGCAGCAAAGTCCTTAAATAATGCAGCACAGTTCTTAAGTAATGCAACAACGTCGTTAAATAATGCAGCAGAGTCCTTAAATAATGCAGCAAAGTCCTTAACTAATGCAGCAGAGTCCTTAAATAATGCAAGAAAGTCCTTAAATAATGCAGCAGAGTCCTTAAATAATGCAGTAAAGTCCTTAAATAATGCAGCAGAGTCCTTAAATAATGCAACAACGTCCTTAAATAATGCAGCAGAGTCCTTAAATACTGAAGCAGAGTCCTTAAATATTGCAGCAAAGTCCTTAAATAATGCATTAGAGTCCTTAAATAATGCAACAAAGTCCTTAAATAATGCAGCAGAGTCCTTAAATAATGCAGCAAAGTCCTTAAATAATGCAGCAGAGTCCTTAAATAATGCAGCAGAGTCCTTAAATACTGCAGCAGAGTCCTTAAATACTGAAGCAGAGTCCTTTAATATAGCAGCAAATTCCTTAAATAATGCAGCAGAGTCCTTAAAAAATCCAACAAAGTCATTAAATAATGCAGCAGAGTCCTCTAATAATGCAGCAGAGTCCTCAAATGCTTCAGCAAAGTCATTAAATAATGCAGCATAGTCCTTAAATAATGCAAAGTCCTTAAATAAAGCAGCACAGTTCTTAAATAATGCAACAACGTCGGTAAATAATGCAGCAGAGTCCTTAAATAATGCAGCAAAGTCTTTAACTAATGCAGCAGAGTCCTTAAATAATACAACAAAGTCCTTAAATAATGCAACAGAGTCCTTAAATACCGCAGCAAAGTGCTTAAATAATGCAGCAGAGTCCTCAAATGCTTCAGCAGAGTCCTTAAAAAATGCAGCAGAGTCCTTAAATAATGCAGCAAAGTCCTTAAATAATGCAGCAGAGTCCTTAAATAATGCAACAAAGTCCTTAAATAATGCAGCAGAGTCCTTAAATACTGAAGCAGAGTCCTTAAATATTGCAGCAAAGTCCTTAAATAATGCAGCAGAGTCCTCAAATGCTTAAGCAGAGTCCTTAAATACTGAAGCAGAGTCCTTAAATATTGCAGCAAAGTCCTTAAATAATGCAGCAGAGTCCTTAAATAATGCAGCAAAGTCCTTCAATAATGCAGCAGAGTCCTTAGATAATGCAACAAAGTCCTTAAATACTGCAGCAGAGTCCTTAAATACTGAAGCAGAGTCCTTTAATATAGCAGCAAATTCCTTAAATAATGCAGCAGAGTCCTTAAGAAATCCAACAAAGTCATTAAATAATGCAGCAAGTCCTTAAATAATGCAGCAGAGTCCTCTAATAATGCAGCAGAGTCCTCAAATGCTTCAGCAAAGTCATTAAATAATGCAGCATAGTCCTTAAATAATGCAGCAAAGTCCTTAAATAATGCAGCACAGTTCTTAAATAATGCAACAACGTCGTTAAATAATGCAGCAGAGTCCTTAAATAATGCAGCAAAGTCCTTAACTAATGCAGCAGAGTCCTTAAATAATGCAACAAAGTCCTTAAATAATGCAACAGAGTCCTTAAATACCGCCGCAAAGTGCTTAAATAATGCAGCAGAGTCCTCAAATGCTTCAGCAGAATCCTTAAATAATGCAGCAGTGTCCTTAAATAATGCAGCAAAGTCCTTAAATAATGCAGCAGAGTCCTTAAATAATGCAACAAAGTCCTTAAATAATGCAGCAGAGTCCTTAAATACTGAAGCAGAGTCCATAAATATTGCTGCAAAGTCCTTAAATAATGCAGCAGTGTCATTAAATAATGCAACAATGTCCTTAAATAATGCAGCAGAGTCCTTAAAAAATCCAACAAAGTCATTAAATAATGCAGCAAGTCCTTAAATAATGCAGCAGAGTCCTCTAATAATGCAGCAGAGTCCTCAAATGCTTCAGCAAATTCATTAAATAATGCAGCATATTCCTTAAATAATGCAGCAAAGTCCTTAAATAATGCAGAACAGTTCTTAAATAATGCAACAACGTCGTTAAATAATGCAGCAGAGTCCTTAAATAATGCAGCAAAGTCCTTAACTAATGCAGCAGAGTCCTTAAATAATGCAACAAAGTCCTTAAATAATGCAACAGAGTCCTTAAATACCGCAGCAAAGGGCTTAAATAATGCAGCAGAGTCCTCAAATGCTTCAGCAGAGTCCTTAAATAATGCAGCATTGTCCTTAAATAATGCAGCAAAGTCCTTAAATAATGCAGCAGAGTCCTTAAATAATGCAACAAAGTCCTTAAATAATGCAGCAGAGTCCTTAAATACTGAAGCAGAGTCCTTAAATATTGCTGCAAAGTCCTTAAATAATGCAGCAGAGTCATTAAATAATGCAACAAAGTCCTTAAATAATGCAGCAGAGTCCTTAAATAATGCAACAAAGTCCTTAAATAATGCAGCAGAGTACTTAAATAATGCAACAAAGTCCTTAAATAATGCAGCAAAGTCCTTAAATAATGCAGCAGAGTCCTTAAATACTGAAGCAGAGTCCTTAAATATTGCAGCAAAGTCCTTAAATAATGCAGCAGAGTCCTTAAATAATGCAACAAAGTCCTTAAATAATGCAGCAGAGTCCTTAAATAATGCAACAGAGTCCTTAAATACCGCAGCAAAGTGCTTAAATAATGCAGCAGAGTCCTCAAATGCTTCAGCAGAGTCCTTAAATAATGCAGCAGAGTCCTTAAATAATGCAGCAAAGTCCTTAAATAATGCAGCAGAGTCCTTAAATAATGCAACAAAGTTCTTAAATAATGCAGCAGAGTCCTTAAATACTGAAGCAGAGTCCTTAAATATTGCAGCAAAGTCCTTAAATAATGCAGCAGAGTCCTTAAATAATGCAGCAAAGTCCTTATCTAATGCAGCAGAGTCCTTAAATAATGCAACAAAGTCCTTAAATAATGCAGCAGAGTCCTTAAATACTGAAGCAGAGTCCTTAAATATTGCAGCAAAGTCCTTCAATAATGCAGCAGAGTCCTTAGATAATGCAACAAAGTCCTTAAATAATGCAGCAGATTCCTTAAATAATGCAGCAAAGTCCTTAAATAATGCAGCAGAGTCCTTAAATAATGCAGCAGAGTCCTTAAATACCGCAGCAGAGTCCTTAAATACTGAAGCAGAGTCCTTTAATATAGCAGCAAATTCCTTAAATAATGCAGCAGAGTCCATAAAAAAATCCAACAAAGTCATTAAATAATGCAGCAAGTCCTTAAATAATGCAGCAGAGTCCTCTAATAATGCAGCAGAGTCCTCAAATGCTTCAGCAAAGTCATTAAATAATGCAGCATAGTCCTTAAATAATGCAGCAAAGTCCTTAAATAATGCAGCACAGTTCTTAAGTAATGCAACAACGTCGTTAAATAATGCAGCAGAGTCCTTAAATAATGCAGCAAAGTCCTTAACTAATGCAGCAGAGTCCTTAAATAATGCAAGAAAGTCCTTAAATAATGCAGCAGAGTCCTTAAATAATGCAGTAAAGTCCTTAAATAATGCAGCAGAGTCCTTAAATAATGCAACAACGTCCTTAAATAATGCAGCAGAGTCCTTAAATACTGAAGCAGAGTCCTTAAATATTGCAGCAAAGTCCTTAAATAATGCATTAGAGTCCTTAAATAATGCAACAAAGTCCTTAAATAATGCAGCAGAGTCCTTAAATAATGCAGCAAAGTCCTTAAATAATGCAGCAGAGTCCTTAAATAATGCAGCAGAGTCCTTAAATACTGCAGCAGAGTCCTTAAATACTGAAGCAGAGTCCTTTAATATAGCAGCAAATTCCTTAAATAATGCAGCAGAGTCCTTAAAAAATCCAACAAAGTCATTAAATAATGCAGCAGAGTCCTCTAATAATGCAGCAGAGTCCTCAAATGCTTCAGCAAAGTCATTAAATAATGCAGCATAGTCCTTAAATAATGCAAAGTCCTTAAATAAAGCAGCACAGTTCTTAAATAATGCAACAACGTCGGTAAATAATGCAGCAGAGTCCTTAAATAATGCAGCAAAGTCTTTAACTAATGCAGCAGAGTCCTTAAATAATACAACAAAGTCCTTAAATAATGCAACAGAGTCCTTAAATACCGCAGCAAAGTGCTTAAATAATGCAGCAGAGTCCTCAAATGCTTCAGCAGAGTCCTTAAAAAATGCAGCAGAGTCCTTAAATAATGCAGCAAAGTCCTTAAATAATGCAGCAGAGTCCTTAAATAATGCAACAAAGTCCTTAAATAATGCAGCAGAGTCCTTAAATACTGAAGCAGAGTCCTTAAATATTGCAGCAAAGTCCTTAAATAATGCAGCAGAGTCCTCAAATGCTTAAGCAGAGTCCTTAAATACTGAAGCAGAGTCCTTAAATATTGCAGCAAAGTCCTTAAATAATGCAGCAGAGTCCTTAAATAATGCAGCAAAGTCCTTCAATAATGCAGCAGAGTCCTTAGATAATGCAACAAAGTCCTTAAATAATGCAGCAGATTCCTTAAATAATGCAGCAAAGTCCTTAAATAATGCAGCAGAGTCCTAAAATAATGCAGCAGGGTCCTTAAATACCGCAGCAGAGTCCTTAAATACTGAAGCAGAGTCCTTTAATATAGCAGCAAATTCCTTAAATAATGCAGCAGAGTCCATAAAAAAATCCAACAAAGTCATTAAATAATGCAGCAAGTCCTTAAATAATGCAGCAGAGTCCTCTAATAATGCAGCAGAGTCCTCAAATGCTTCAGCAAAGTCATTAAATAATGCAGCATAGTCCTTAAATAATGCAGCAAAGTCCTTAAATAATGCAGCACAGTTCTTAAGTAATGCAACAACGTCGTTAAATAATGCAGCAGAGTCCTTAAATAATGCAGCAAAGTCCTTAACTAATGCAGCAGAGTCCTTAAATAATGCAAGAAAGTCCTTAAATAATGCAGCAGAGTCCTTAAATAATGCAGTAAAGTCCTTAAATAATGCAGCAGAGTCCTAAAATAATGCAACAACGTCCTTAAATAATGCAGCAGAGTCCTTAAATACTGAAGCAGAGTCCTTAAATATTGCAGCAAAGTCCTTAAATAATGCATTAGAGTCCTTAAATAATGCAACAAAGTCCTTAAGTAATGCAGCAGAGTCCTTAAATAATGCAGCAAAGTCCTTAAATAATGCAGCAGAGTCCTTAAATAATGCAGCAGAGTCCTTAAATACTGCAGCAGAGTCCTTAAATACTGAAGCAGAGTCCTTTAATATAGCAGCAAATTCCTTAAATAATGCAGCAGAGTCCTTAAAAAATCCAACAAAGTCATTAAATAATGCAGCAGAGTCCTCTAATAATGCAGCAGAGTCCTCAAATGCTTCAGCAAAGTCATTAAATAATGCAGCATAGTCCTTAAATAATGCAAAGTCCTTAAATAAAGCAGCACAGTTCTTAAATAATGCAACAACGTCGGTAAATAATGCAGCAGAGTCCTTAAATAATGCAACAAAGTGCTTAACTAATGCAGCAGAGTAATTAAATAATACAACAAAGTCCTTAAATAATGCAACAGAGTCCTTAAATACCGCAGCAAAGTGCTTAAATAATGCAGCAGAGTCCTCAAATGCTTCGGCAGAGTCCTTAAAAAATGCAGCAGAGTCCTTAAATAATGCAGCAAAGTCCTTAAATAATGCAGCAGAGTCCTTAAATAATGCAACAAAGTCCTTAAATAATGCAGCAGAGTCCTTAAATACTGAAGCAGAGTCCTTAAATATTGCAGCAAAGTCCTTAAATAATGCAGCAGAGTCCTCAAATGCTTAAGCAGAGTCCTTAAATACTGAAGCAGAGTCCTTAAATATTGCAGCAAAGTCCTTAAATAATGCAGCAGAGTCCTTAAATAATGCAGCAAAGTCCTTCAATAATGCAGCAGAGTCCTTAGATAGTGCAACAAAGTCCTTAAATAATGCAGCAGATTCCTTAAATAATGCAGCAAAGTCCTTAAATAATGCAGCAGAGTCCTAAAATAATGCAGCAGGGTCCTTAAATACCGCAGCAGAGTCCTTAAATACCGCAGCAGAGTCCTTAAATACTGAAGCAGAGTCCTTTAATATAGCAGCAAATTCCTTAAATAATGCAGCAGAGTCCATAAAAAAATCCAACAAAGTCATTAAATAATGCAGCAAGTCCTTAAATAATGCAGCAGAGTCCTCTAATAATGCAGCAGAGTCCTCAAATGCTTCAGCAAAGTCATTAAATAATGCAGCATAGTCCTTAAATAATGCAGCAAAGTCCTTAAATAATGCAGCACAGTTCTTAAGTAATGCAACAACGTCGTTAAATAATGCAGCAGAGTCCTTAAATAATGCAGCAAAGTCCTTAACTAATGCAGCAGAGTCCTTAAATAATGCAAGAAAGTCCTTAAATAATGCAGCAGAGTCCTTAAATAATGCAGTAAAGTCCTTAAATAATGCAGCAGAGTCCTTAAATAATGCAACAACGTCCTTAAATAATGCAGCAGAGTCCTTAAATACTGAAGCAGAGTCCTTAAATATTGCAGCAAAGTCCTTAAATAATGCATTAGAGTCCTTAAATAATGCAACAAAGTCCTTAAATAATGCAGCAGAGTCCTTAAATAATGCAGCAAAGTCCTTAAATAATGCAGCAGAGTCCTTAAATAATGCAGCAGAGTCCTTAAATACTGCAGCAGAGTCCTTAAATACTGAAGCAGAGTCCTTTAATATAGCAGCAAATTCCTTAAATAATGCAGCAGAGTCCTTAAAAAATCCAACAAAGTCATTAAATAATGCAGCAGAGTCCTCTAATAATGCAGCAGAGTCCTCAAATGCTTCAGCAAAGTCATTAAATAATGCAGCATAGTCCTTAAATAATGCAAAGTCCTTAAATAAAGCAGCACAGTTCTTAAATAATGCAACAACGTCGGTAAATAATGCAGCAGAGTCCTTAAATAATGCAGCAAAGTCTTTAACTAATGCAGCAGAGTCCTTAAATAATACAACAAAGTCCTTAAATAATGCAACAGAGTCCTTAAATACCGCAGCAAAGTGCTTAAATAATGCAGCAGAGTCCTCAAATGCTTCAGCAGAGTCCTTAAAAAATGCAGCAGAGTCCTTAAATAATGCAGCAAAGTCCTTAAATAATGCAGCAGAGTCCTTAAATAATGCAACAAAGTCCTTAAATAATGCAGCAGAGTCCTTAAATACTGAAGCAGAGTCCTTAAATATTGCAGCAAAGTCCTTAAATAATGCAGCAGAGTCCTCAAATGCTTAAGCAGAGTCCTTAAATACTGAAGCAGAGTCCTTAAATATTGCAGCAAAGTCCTTAAATAATGCAGCAGAGTCCTTAAATAATGCAGCAAAGTCCTTCAATAATGCAGCAGAGTCCTTAGATAATGCAACAAAGTCCTTAAATAATGCAGCAGATTCCTTAAATAATGCAGCAAAGTCCTTAAATAATGCAGCAGAGTCCTAAAATAATGCAGCAGGGTCCTTAAATACCGCAGCAGAGTCCTTAAATACTGAAGCAGAGTCCTTTAATATAGCAGCAAATTCCTTAAATAATGCAGCAGAGTCCATAAAAAAATCCAACAAAGTCATTAAATAATGCAGCAAGTCCTTAAATAATGCAGCAGAGTCCTCTAATAATGCAGCAGAGTCCTCAAATGCTTCAGCAAAGTCATTAAATAATGCAGCATAGTCCTTAAATAATGCAGCAAAGTCCTTAAATAATGCAGCACAGTTCTTAAGTAATGCAACAACGTCGTTAAATAATGCAGCAGAGTCCTTAAATAATGCAGCAAAGTCCTTAACTAATGCAGCAGAGTCCTTAAATAATGCAAGAAAGTCCTTAAATAATGCAGCAGAGTCCTTAAATAATGCAGTAAAGTCCTTAAATAATGCAGCAGAGTCCTAAAATAATGCAACAACGTCCTTAAATAATGCAGCAGAGTCCTTAAATACTGAAGCAGAGTCCTTAAATATTGCAGCAAAGTCCTTAAATAATGCATTAGAGTCCTTAAATAATGCAACAAAGTCCTTAAGTAATGCAGCAGAGTCCTTAAATAATGCAGCAAAGTCCTTAAATAATGCAGCAGAGTCCTTAAATAATGCAGCAGAGTCCTTAAATACTGCAGCAGAGTCCTTAAATACTGAAGCAGAGTCCTTTAATATAGCAGCAAATTCCTTAAATAATGCAGCAGAGTCCTTAAAAAATCCAACAAAGTCATTAAATAATGCAGCAGAGTCCTCTAATAATGCAGCAGAGTCCTCAAATGCTTCAGCAAAGTCATTAAATAATGCAGCATAGTCCTTAAATAATGCAAAGTCCTTAAATAAAGCAGCACAGTTCTTAAATAATGCAACAACGTCGGTAAATAATGCAGCAGAGTCCTTAAATAATGCAACAAAGTGCTTAACTAATGCAGCAGAGTAATTAAATAATACAACAAAGTCCTTAAATAATGCAACAGAGTCCTTAAATACCGCAGCAAAGTGCTTAAATAATGCAGCAGAGTCCTCAAATGCTTCGGCAGAGTCCTTAAAAAATGCAGCAGAGTCCTTAAATAATGCAGCAAAGTCCTTAAATAATGCAGCAGAGTCCTTAAATAATGCAACAAAGTCCTTAAATAATGCAGCAGAGTCCTTAAATACTGAAGCAGAGTCCTTAAATATTGCAGCAAAGTCCTTAAATAATGCAGCAGAGTCCTCAAATGCTTAAGCAGAGTCCTTAAATACTGAAGCAGAGTCCTTAAATATTGCAGCAAAGTCCTTAAATAATGCAGCAGAGTCCTTAAATAATGCAGCAAAGTCCTTCAATAATGCAGCAGAGTCCTTAGATAGTGCAACAAAGTCCTTAAATAATGCAGCAGATTCCTTAAATAATGCAGCAAAGTCCTTAAATAATGCAGCAGAGTCCTAAAATAATGCAGCAGGGTCCTTAAATACCGCAGCAGAGTCCTTAAATACTGAAGCAGAGTCCTTTAATATAGCAGCAAATTCCTTAAATAATGCAGCAGAGTCCTTAAGAAATCCAACAAAGTCATTAAATAATGCAGCAAGTCCTTAAATAATGCAGCAGAGTCCTCTAATAATGCAGCAGAGTCCTCAAATGCTTCAGCAAAGTCATTAAATAATGCAGCATAGTCCTTAAATAATGCAGCAAAGTCCTTAAATAATGCAGCACAGTTCTTAAATAATGCAACAACGTCGTTAAATAATGCAGCAGAGTCCTTAAATAATGCAGCAAAGTCCTTAACTAATGCAGCAGAGTCCTTAAATAATGCAACAAAGTCCTTAAATAATGCAACAGAGTCCTTAAATACCGCCGCAAAGTGCTTAAATAATGCAGCAGAGTCCTCAAATGCTTCAGCAGAATCCTTAAATAATGCAGCAGTGTCCTTAAATAATGCAGCAAAGTCCTTAAATAATGCAGCAGAGTCCTTAAATAATGCAACAAAGTCCTTAAATAATGCAGCAAAGTCCTTAAATAATGCAGCACAGTTCTTAAGTAATGCAACAACGTCGTTAAATAATGCAGCAGAGTCCTTAAATAATGCAGCAAAGTCCTTAACTAATGCAGCAGAGTCCTTAAATAATGCAAGAAAGTCCTTAAATAATGCAGCAGAGTCCTTAAATAATGCAGTAAAGTCCTTAAATAATGCAGCAGAGTCCTAAAATAATGCAACAACGTCCTTAAATAATGCAGCAGAGTCCTTAAATACTGAAGCAGAGTCCTTAAATATTGCAGCAAAGTCCTTAAATAATGCATTAGAGTCCTTAAATAATGCAACAAAGTCCTTAAGTAATGCAGCAGAGTCCTTAAATAATGCAGCAAAGTCCTTAAATAATGCAGCAGAGTCCTTAAATAATGCAGCAGAGTCCTTAAATACTGCAGCAGAGTCCTTAAATACTGAAGCAGAGTCCTTTAATATAGCAGCAAATTCCTTAAATAATGCAGCAGAGTCCTTAAAAAATCCAACAAAGTCATTAAATAATGCAGCAGAGTCCTCTAATAATGCAGCAGAGTCCTCAAATGCTTCAGCAAAGTCATTAAATAATGCAGCATAGTCCTTAAATAATGCAAAGTCCTTAAATAAAGCAGCACAGTTCTTAAATAATGCAACAACGTCGGTAAATAATGCAGCAGAGTCCTTAAATAATGCAGCAAAGTCCTTAACTAATGCAGCAGAGTCCTTAAATAATACAACAAAGTCCTTAAATAATGCAACAGAGTCCTTAAATACCGCAGCAAAGTGCTTAAATAATGCAGCAGAGTCCTCAAATGCTTCGGCAGAGTCCTTAAAAAATGCAGCAGAGTCCTTAAATAATGCAGCAAAGTCCTTAAATAATGCAGCAGAGTCCTTAAATAATGCAACAAAGTCCTTAAATAATGCAGCAGAGTCCTTAAATACTGAAGCAGAGTCCTTAAATATTGCAGCAAAGTCCTTAAATAATGCAGCAGAGTCCTCAAATGCTTAAGCAGAGTCCTTAAATACTGAAGCAGAGTCCTTAAATATTGCAGCAAAGTCCTTAAATAATGCACCAGAGTCCTTAAATAATGCAGCAAAGTCCTTCAATAATGCAGCAGAGTCCTTAGATAGTGCAACAAAGTCCTTAAATAATGCAGCAGATTCCTTAAATAATGCAGCAAAGTCCTTAAATAATGCAGCAGAGTCCTAAAATAATGCAGCAGGGTCCTTAAATACCGCAGCAGAGTCCTTAAATACTGAAGCAGAGTCCTTTAATATAGCAGCAAATTCCTTAAATAATGCAGCAGAGTCCTTAAGAAATCCAACAAAGTCATTAAATAATGCAGCAAGTCCTTAAATAATGCAGCAGAGTCCTCTAATAATGCAGCAGAGTCCTCAAATGCTTCAGCAAAGTCATTAAATAATGCAGCATAGTCCTTAAATAATGCAGCAAAGTCCTTAAATAATGCAGCACAGTTCTTAAATAATGCAACAACGTCGTTAAATAATGCAGCAGAGTCCTTAAATAATGCAGCAAAGTCCTTAACTAATGCAGCAGAGTCCTTAAATAATGCAACAAAGTCCTTAAATAATGCAACAGAGTCCTTAAATACCGCCGCAAAGTGCTTAAATAATGCAGCAGAGTCCTCAAATGCTTCAGCAGAATCCTTAAATAATGCAGCAGTGTCCTTAAATAATGCAGCAAAGTCCTTAAATAATGCAGCAGAGTCCTTAAATAATGCAACAAAGTCCTTAAATAATGCAGCAGAGTCCTTAAATACTGAAGCAGAGTCCATAAATATTGCTGCAAAGTCCTTAAATAATGCAGCAGTGTCATTAAATAATGCAACAATGTCCTTAAATAATGCAGCAGAGTCCTTAAAAAATCCAACAAAGTCATTAAATAATGCAGCAAGTCCTTAAATAATGCAGCAGAGTCCTCTAATAATGCAGCAGAGTCCTCAAATGCTTCAGCAAATTCATTAAATAATGCAGCATATTCCTTAAATAATGCAGCAAAGTCCTTAAATAATGCAGAACAGTTCTTAAATAATGCAACAACGTCGTTAAATAATGCAGCAGAGTCCTTAAATAATGCAGCAAAGTCCTTAACTAATGCAGCAGAGTCCTTAAATAATGCAACAAAGTCCTTAAATAATGCAACAGAGTCCTTAAATACCGCAGCAAAGGGCTTAAATAATGCAGCAGAGTCCTCAAATGCTTCAGCAGAGTCCTTAAATAATGCAGCATTGTCCTTAAATAATGCAGCAAAGTCCTTAAATAATGCAGCAGAGTCCTTAAATAATGCAACAAAGTCCTTAAATAATGCAGCAGAGTCCTT
This sequence comes from Phyllobates terribilis, assembly GCF_046119375.1. Classification (NCBI taxonomy): domain Eukaryota; kingdom Metazoa; phylum Chordata; class Amphibia; order Anura; family Dendrobatidae; genus Phyllobates; species Phyllobates terribilis. Next base: position 2,138,047 of record NW_027362840.1, on the reverse strand, counting down.
AAATACTGAAGCAGAGTCCTTAAATATTGCTGCAAAGTCCTTAAATAATGCAGCAGAGTCATTAAATAATGCAACAAAGTCCTTAAATAATGCAGCAGAGTCCTTAAATAATGCAACAAAGTCCTTAAATAATGCAGCAGAGTACTTAAATAATGCAACAAAGTCCTTAAATAATGCAGCAAAGTCCTTAAATAATGCAGCAGAGTCCTTAAATACTGAAGCAGAGTCCTTAAATATTGCAGCAAAGTCCTTAAATAATGCAGCAGAGTCCTTAAATAATGCAACAAAGTCCTTAAATAATGCAGCAGAGTCCTTAAATAATGCAACAGAGTCCTTAAATACCGCAGCAAAGTGCTTAAATAATGCAGCAGAGTCCTCAAATGCTTCAGCAGAGTCCTTAAATAATGCAGCAGAGTCCTTAAATAATGCAGCAAAGTCCTTAAATAATGCAGCAGAGTCCTTAAATAATGCAACAAAGTTCTTAAATAATGCAGCAGAGTCCTTAAATACTGAAGCAGAGTCCTTAAATATTGCAGCAAAGTCCTTAAATAATGCAGCAGAGTCCTTAAATAATGCAGCAAAGTCCTTATCTAATGCAGCAGAGTCCTTAAATAATGCAACAAAGTCCTTAAATAATGCAGCAGAGTCCTTAAATACTGAAGCAGAGTCCTTAAATATTGCAGCAAAGTCCTTCAATAATGCAGCAGAGTCCTTAGATAATGCAACAAAGTCCTTAAATAATGCAGCAGATTCCTTAAATAATGCAGCAAAGTCCTTAAATAATGCAGCAGAGTCCTTAAATAATGCAGCAGAGTCCTTAAATACCGCAGCAGAGTCCTTAAATACTGAAGCAGAGTCCTTTAATATAGCAGCAAATTCCTTAAATAATGCAGCAGAGTCCATAAAAAAATCCAACAAAGTCATTAAATAATGCAGCAAGTCCTTAAATAATGCAGCAGAGTCCTCTAATAATGCAGCAGAGTCCTCAAATGCTTCAGCAAAGTCATTAAATAATGCAGCATAGTCCTTAAATAATGCAGCAAAGTCCTTAAATAATGCAGCACAGTTCTTAAGTAATGCAACAACGTCGTTAAATAATGCAGCAGAGTCCTTAAATAATGCAGCAAAGTCCTTAACTAATGCAGCAGAGTCCTTAAATAATGCAAGAAAGTCCTTAAATAATGCAGCAGAGTCCTTAAATAATGCAGTAAAGTCCTTAAATAATGCAGCAGAGTCCTTAAATAATGCAACAACGTCCTTAAATAATGCAGCAGAGTCCTTAAATACTGAAGCAGAGTCCTTAAATATTGCAGCAAAGTCCTTAAATAATGCATTAGAGTCCTTAAATAATGCAACAAAGTCCTTAAATAATGCAGCAGAGTCCTTAAATAATGCAGCAAAGTCCTTAAATAATGCAGCAGAGTCCTTAAATAATGCAGCAGAGTCCTTAAATACTGCAGCAGAGTCCTTAAATACTGAAGCAGAGTCCTTTAATATAGCAGCAAATTCCTTAAATAATGCAGCAGAGTCCTTAAAAAATCCAACAAAGTCATTAAATAATGCAGCAGAGTCCTCTAATAATGCAGCAGAGTCCTCAAATGCTTCAGCAAAGTCATTAAATAATGCAGCATAGTCCTTAAATAATGCAAAGTCCTTAAATAAAGCAGCACAGTTCTTAAATAATGCAACAACGTCGGTAAATAATGCAGCAGAGTCCTTAAATAATGCAGCAAAGTCTTTAACTAATGCAGCAGAGTCCTTAAATAATACAACAAAGTCCTTAAATAATGCAACAGAGTCCTTAAATACCGCAGCAAAGTGCTTAAATAATGCAGCAGAGTCCTCAAATGCTTCAGCAGAGTCCTTAAAAAATGCAGCAGAGTCCTTAAATAATGCAGCAAAGTCCTTAAATAATGCAGCAGAGTCCTTAAATAATGCAACAAAGTCCTTAAATAATGCAGCAGAGTCCTTAAATACTGAAGCAGAGTCCTTAAATATTGCAGCAAAGTCCTTAAATAATGCAGCAGAGTCCTCAAATGCTTAAGCAGAGTCCTTAAATACTGAAGCAGAGTCCTTAAATATTGCAGCAAAGTCCTTAAATAATGCAGCAGAGTCCTTAAATAATGCAGCAAAGTCCTTCAATAATGCAGCAGAGTCCTTAGATAATGCAACAAAGTCCTTAAATAATGCAGCAGATTCCTTAAATAATGCAGCAAAGTCCTTAAATAATGCAGCAGAGTCCTAAAATAATGCAGCAGGGTCCTTAAATACCGCAGCAGAGTCCTTAAATACTGAAGCAGAGTCCTTTAATATAGCAGCAAATTCCTTAAATAATGCAGCAGAGTCCATAAAAAAATCCAACAAAGTCATTAAATAATGCAGCAAGTCCTTAAATAATGCAGCAGAGTCCTCTAATAATGCAGCAGAGTCCTCAAATGCTTCAGCAAAGTCATTAAATAATGCAGCATAGTCCTTAAATAATGCAGCAAAGTCCTTAAATAATGCAGCACAGTTCTTAAGTAATGCAACAACGTCGTTAAATAATGCAGCAGAGTCCTTAAATAATGCAGCAAAGTCCTTAACTAATGCAGCAGAGTCCTTAAATAATGCAAGAAAGTCCTTAAATAATGCAGCAGAGTCCTTAAATAATGCAGTAAAGTCCTTAAATAATGCAGCAGAGTCCTAAAATAATGCAACAACGTCCTTAAATAATGCAGCAGAGTCCTTAAATACTGAAGCAGAGTCCTTAAATATTGCAGCAAAGTCCTTAAATAATGCATTAGAGTCCTTAAATAATGCAACAAAGTCCTTAAGTAATGCAGCAGAGTCCTTAAATAATGCAGCAAAGTCCTTAAATAATGCAGCAGAGTCCTTAAATAATGCAGCAGAGTCCTTAAATACTGCAGCAGAGTCCTTAAATACTGAAGCAGAGTCCTTTAATATAGCAGCAAATTCCTTAAATAATGCAGCAGAGTCCTTAAAAAATCCAACAAAGTCATTAAATAATGCAGCAGAGTCCTCTAATAATGCAGCAGAGTCCTCAAATGCTTCAGCAAAGTCATTAAATAATGCAGCATAGTCCTTAAATAATGCAAAGTCCTTAAATAAAGCAGCACAGTTCTTAAATAATGCAACAACGTCGGTAAATAATGCAGCAGAGTCCTTAAATAATGCAACAAAGTGCTTAACTAATGCAGCAGAGTAATTAAATAATACAACAAAGTCCTTAAATAATGCAACAGAGTCCTTAAATACCGCAGCAAAGTGCTTAAATAATGCAGCAGAGTCCTCAAATGCTTCGGCAGAGTCCTTAAAAAATGCAGCAGAGTCCTTAAATAATGCAGCAAAGTCCTTAAATAATGCAGCAGAGTCCTTAAATAATGCAACAAAGTCCTTAAATAATGCAGCAGAGTCCTTAAATACTGAAGCAGAGTCCTTAAATATTGCAGCAAAGTCCTTAAATAATGCAGCAGAGTCCTCAAATGCTTAAGCAGAGTCCTTAAATACTGAAGCAGAGTCCTTAAATATTGCAGCAAAGTCCTTAAATAATGCAGCAGAGTCCTTAAATAATGCAGCAAAGTCCTTCAATAATGCAGCAGAGTCCTTAGATAGTGCAACAAAGTCCTTAAATAATGCAGCAGATTCCTTAAATAATGCAGCAAAGTCCTTAAATAATGCAGCAGAGTCCTAAAATAATGCAGCAGGGTCCTTAAATACCGCAGCAGAGTCCTTAAATACTGAAGCAGAGTCCTTTAATATAGCAGCAAATTCCTTAAATAATGCAGCAGAGTCCTTAAGAAATCCAACAAAGTCATTAAATAATGCAGCAAGTCCTTAAATAATGCAGCAGAGTCCTCTAATAATGCAGCAGAGTCCTCAAATGCTTCAGCAAAGTCATTAAATAATGCAGCATAGTCCTTAAATAATGCAGCAAAGTCCTTAAATAATGCAGCACAGTTCTTAAATAATGCAACAACGTCGTTAAATAATGCAGCAGAGTCCTTAAATAATGCAGCAAAGTCCTTAACTAATGCAGCAGAGTCCTTAAATAATGCAACAAAGTCCTTAAATAATGCAACAGAGTCCTTAAATACCGCCGCAAAGTGCTTAAATAATGCAGCAGAGTCCTCAAATGCTTCAGCAGAATCCTTAAATAATGCAGCAGTGTCCTTAAATAATGCAGCAAAGTCCTTAAATAATGCAGCAGAGTCCTTAAATAATGCAACAAAGTCCTTAAATAATGCAGCAAAGTCCTTAAATAATGCAGCACAGTTCTTAAGTAATGCAACAACGTCGTTAAATAATGCAGCAGAGTCCTTAAATAATGCAGCAAAGTCCTTAACTAATGCAGCAGAGTCCTTAAATAATGCAAGAAAGTCCTTAAATAATGCAGCAGAGTCCTTAAATAATGCAGTAAAGTCCTTAAATAATGCAGCAGAGTCCTAAAATAATGCAACAACGTCCTTAAATAATGCAGCAGAGTCCTTAAATACTGAAGCAGAGTCCTTAAATATTGCAGCAAAGTCCTTAAATAATGCATTAGAGTCCTTAAATAATGCAACAAAGTCCTTAAGTAATGCAGCAGAGTCCTTAAATAATGCAGCAAAGTCCTTAAATAATGCAGCAGAGTCCTTAAATAATGCAGCAGAGTCCTTAAATACTGCAGCAGAGTCCTTAAATACTGAAGCAGAGTCCTTTAATATAGCAGCAAATTCCTTAAATAATGCAGCAGAGTCCTTAAAAAATCCAACAAAGTCATTAAATAATGCAGCAGAGTCCTCTAATAATGCAGCAGAGTCCTCAAATGCTTCAGCAAAGTCATTAAATAATGCAGCATAGTCCTTAAATAATGCAAAGTCCTTAAATAAAGCAGCACAGTTCTTAAATAATGCAACAACGTCGGTAAATAATGCAGCAGAGTCCTTAAATAATGCAGCAAAGTCCTTAACTAATGCAGCAGAGTCCTTAAATAATACAACAAAGTCCTTAAATAATGCAACAGAGTCCTTAAATACCGCAGCAAAGTGCTTAAATAATGCAGCAGAGTCCTCAAATGCTTCGGCAGAGTCCTTAAAAAATGCAGCAGAGTCCTTAAATAATGCAGCAAAGTCCTTAAATAATGCAGCAGAGTCCTTAAATAATGCAACAAAGTCCTTAAATAATGCAGCAGAGTCCTTAAATACTGAAGCAGAGTCCTTAAATATTGCAGCAAAGTCCTTAAATAATGCAGCAGAGTCCTCAAATGCTTAAGCAGAGTCCTTAAATACTGAAGCAGAGTCCTTAAATATTGCAGCACAGTCCTTAAATAATGCACCAGAGTCCTTAAATAATGCAGCAAAGTCCTTCAATAATGCAGCAGAGTCCTTAGATAGTGCAACAAAGTCCTTAAATAATGCAGCAGATTCCTTAAATAATGCAGCAAAGTCCTTAAATAATGCAGCAGAGTCCTAAAATAATGCAGCAGGGTCCTTAAATACCGCAGCAGAGTCCTTAAATACTGAAGCAGAGTCCTTTAATATAGCAGCAAATTCCTTAAATAATGCAGCAGAGTCCTTAAGAAATCCAACAAAGTCATTAAATAATGCAGCAAGTCCTTAAATAATGCAGCAGAGTCCTCTAATAATGCAGCAGAGTCCTCAAATGCTTCAGCAAAGTCATTAAATAATGCAGCATAGTCCTTAAATAATGCAGCAAAGTCCTTAAATAATGCAGCACAGTTCTTAAATAATGCAACAACGTCGTTAAATAATGCAGCAGAGTCCTTAAATAATGCAGCAAAGTCCTTAACTAATGCAGCAGAGTCCTTAAATAATGCAACAAAGTCCTTAAATAATGCAACAGAGTCCTTAAATACCGCCGCAAAGTGCTTAAATAATGCAGCAGAGTCCTCAAATGCTTCAGCAGAATCCTTAAATAATGCAGCAGTGTCCTTAAATAATGCAGCAAAGTCCTTAAATAATGCAGCAGAGTCCTTAAATAATGCAACAAAGTCCTTAAATAATGCAGCAGAGTCCTTAAATACTGAAGCAGAGTCCATAAATATTGCTGCAAAGTCCTTAAATAATGCAGCAGTGTCATTAAATAATGCAACAATGTCCTTAAATAATGCAGCAGAGTCCTTAAAAAATCCAACAAAGTCATTAAATAATGCAGCAAGTCCTTAAATAATGCAGCAGAGTCCTCTAATAATGCAGCAGAGTCCTCAAATGCTTCAGCAAATTCATTAAATAATGCAGCATATTCCTTAAATAATGCAGCAAAGTCCTTAAATAATGCAGAACAGTTCTTAAATAATGCAACAACGTCGTTAAATAATGCAGCAGAGTCCTTAAATAATGCAGCAAAGTCCTTAACTAATGCAGCAGAGTCCTTAAATAATGCAACAAAGTCCTTAAATAATGCAACAGAGTCCTTAAATACCGCAGCAAAGGGCTTAAATAATGCAGCAGAGTCCTCAAATGCTTCAGCAGAGTCCTTAAATAATGCAGCATTGTCCTTAAATAATGCAGCAAAGTCCTTAAATAATGCAGCAGAGTCCTTAAATAATGCAACAAAGTCCTTAAATAATGCAGCAGAGTCCTTAAATACTGAAGCAGAGTCCTTAAATATTGCTGCAAAGTCCTTAAATAATGCAGCAGAGTCATTAAATAATGCAACAAAGTCCTTAAATAATGCAGCAGAGTCCTTAAATAATGCAACAAAGTCCTTAAATAATGCAGCAGAGTACTTAAATAATGCAACAAAGTCCTTAAATAATGCAGCAAAGTCCTTAAATAATGCAGCAGAGTCCTTAAATACTGAAGCAGAGTCCTTAAATATTGCAGCAAAGTCCTTAAATAATGCAGCAGAGTCCTTAAATAATGCAACAAAGTCCTTAAATAATGCAGCAGAGTCCTTAAATAATGCAACAGAGTCCTTAAATACCGCAGCAAAGTGCTTAAATAATGCAGCAGAGTCCTCAAATGCTTCAGCAGAGTCCTTAAATAATGCAGCAGAGTCCTTAAATAATGCAGCAAAGTCCTTAAATAATGCAGCAGAGTCCTTAAATAATGCAACAAAGTTCTTAAATAATGCAGCAGAGTCCTTAAATACTGAAGCAGAGTCCTTAAATATTGCAGCAAAGTCCTTAAATAATGCAGCAGAGTCCTTAAATAATGCAGCAAAGTCCTTATCTAATGCAGCAGAGTCCTTAAATAATGCAACAAAGTCCTTAAATAATGCAGCAGAGTCCTTAAATACTGAAGCAGAGTCCTTAAATATTGCAGCAAAGTCCTTCAATAATGCAGCAGAGTCCTTAGATAATGCAACAAAGTCCTTAAATAATGCAGCAGATTCCTTAAATAATGCAGCAAAGTCCTTAAATAATGCAGCAGAGTCCTTAAATAATGCAGCAGAGTCCTTAAATACCGCAGCAGAGTCCTTAAATACTGAAGCAGAGTCCTTTAATATAGCAGCAAATTCCTTAAATAATGCAGCAGAGTCCATAAAAAAATCCAACAAAGTCATTAAATAATGCAGCAAGTCCTTAAATAATGCAGCAGAGTCCTCTAATAATGCAGCAGAGTCCTCAAATGCTTCAGCAAAGTCATTAAATAATGCAGCATAGTCCTTAAATAATGCAGCAAAGTCCTTAAATAATGCAGCACAGTTCTTAAGTAATGCAACAACGTCGTTAAATAATGCAGCAGAGTCCTTAAATAATGCAGCAAAGTCATTAACTAATGCAGCAGAGTCCTTAAATAATGCAAGAAAGTCCTTAAATAATGCAGCAGAGTCCTTAAATAATGCAGTAAAGTCCTTAAATAATGCAGCAGAGTCCTTAAATAATGCAACAACGTCCTTAAATAATGCAGCAGAGTCCTTAAATACTGAAGCAGAGTCCTTAAATATTGCAGCAAAGTCCTTAAATAATGCATTAGAGTCCTTAAATAATGCAACAAAGTCCTTAAATAATGCAGCAGAGTCCTTAAATAATGCAGCAAAGTCCTTAAATAATGCAGCAGAGTCCTTAAATAATGCAGCAGAGTCCTTAAATACTGCAGCAGAGTCCTTAAATACTGAAGCAGAGTCCTTTAATATAGCAGCAAATTCCTTAAATAATGCAGCAGAGTCCTTAAGAAATCCAACAAAGTCATTAAATAATGCAGCAAGTCCTTAAATAATGCAGCAGAGTCCTCTAATAATGCAGCAGAGTCCTCAAATGCTTCAGCAAAGTCATTAAATAATGCAGCATAGTCCTTAAATAATGCAGCAAAGTCCTTAAATAATGCAGCACAGTTCTTAAATAATGCAACAACGTCGTTAAATAATGCAGCAGAGTCCTTAAATAATGCAGCAAAGTCCTTAACTAATGCAGCAGAGTCCTTAAATAATGCAACAAAGTCCTTAAATAATGCAACAGAGTCCTTAAATACCGCCGCAAAGTGCTTAAATAATGCAGCAGAGTCCTCAAATGCTTCAGCAGAATCCTTAAATAATGCAGCAGTGTCCTTAAATAATGCAGCAAAGTCCTTAAATAATGCAGCAGAGTCCTTAAATAATGCAACAAAGTCCTTAAATAATGCAGCAGAGTCCTTAAATACTGAAGCAGAGTCCATAAATATTGCTGCAAAGTCCTTAAATAATGCAGCAGTGTCATTAAATAATGCAACAATGTCCTTAAATAATGCAGCAGAGTCCTTAAAAAATCCAACAAAGTCATTAAATAATGCAGCAAGTCCTTAAATAATGCAGCAGAGTCCTCTAATAATGCAGCAGAGTCCTCAAATGCTTCAGCAAATTCATTAAATAATGCAGCATATTCCTTAAATAATGCAGCAAAGTCCTTAAATAATGCAGAACAGTTCTTAAATAATGCAACAACGTCGTTAAATAATGCAGCAGAGTCCTTAAATAATGCAGCAAAGTCCTTAACTAATGCAGCAGAGTCCTTAAATAATGCAACAAAGTCCTTAAATAATGCAACAGAGTCCTTAAATACCGCAGCAAAGGGCTTAAATAATGCAGCAGAGTCCTCAAATGCTTCAGCAGAGTCCTTAAATAATGCAGCATTGTCCTTAAATAATGCAGCAAAGTCCTTAAATAATGCAGCAGAGTCCTTAAATAATGCAACAAAGTCCTTAAATAATGCAGCAGAGTCCTTAAATACTGAAGCAGAGTCCTTAAATATTGCTGCAAAGTCCTTAAATAATGCAGCAGAGTCATTAAATAATGCAACAAAGTCCTTAAATAATGCAGCAGAGTCCTTAAATAATGCAACAAAGTCCTTAAATAATGCAGCAGAGTACTTAAATAATGCAACAAAGTCCTTAAATAATGCAGCAAAGTCCTTAAATAATGCAGCAGAGTCCTTAAATACTGAAGCAGAGTCCTTAAATATTGCAGCAAAGTCCTTAAATAATGCAGCAGAGTCCTTAAATAATGCAACAAAGTCCTTAAATAATGCAGCAGAGTCCTTAAATAATGCAACAGAGTCCTTAAATACCGCAGCAAAGTGCTTAAATAATGCAGCAGAGTCCTCAAATGCTTCAGCAGAGTCCTTAAATAATGCAGCAGAGTCCTTAAATAATGCAGCAAAGTCCTTAAATAATGCAGCAGAGTCCTTAAATAATGCAACAAAGTTCTTAAATAATGCAGCAGAGTCCTTAAATACTGAAGCAGAGTCCTTAAATATTGCAGCAAAGTCCTTAAATAATGCAGCAGAGTCCTTAAATAATGCAGCAAAGTCCTTATCTAATGCAGCAGAGTCCTTAAATAATGCAACAAAGTCCTTAAATAATGCAGCAGAGTCCTTAAATACTGAAGCAGAGTCCTTAAATATTGCAGCAAAGTCCTTCAATAATGCAGCAGAGTCCTTAGATAATGCAACAAAGTCCTTAAATAATGCAGCAGATTCCTTAAATAATGCAGCAAAGTCCTTAAATAATGCAGCAGAGTCCTTAAATAATGCAGCAGAGTCCTTAAATACCGCAGCAGAGTCCTTAAATACTGAAGCAGAGTCCTTTAATATAGCAGCAAATTCCTTAAATAATGCAGCAGAGTCCATAAAAAAATCCAACAAAGTCATTAAATAATGCAGCAAGTCCTTAAATAATGCAGCAGAGTCCTCTAATAATGCAGCAGAGTCCTCAAATGCTTCAGCAAAGTCATTAAATAATGCAGCATAGTCCTTAAATAATGCAGCAAAGTCCTTAAATAATGCAGCACAGTTCTTAAGTAATGCAACAACGTCGTTAAATAATGCAGCAGAGTCCTTAAATAATGCAGCAAAGTCCTTAACTAATGCAGCAGAGTCCTTAAATAATGCAAGAAAGTCCTTAAATAATGCAGCAGAGTCCTTAAATAATGCAGTAAAGTCCTTAAATAATGCAGCAGAGTCCTTAAATAATGCAACAACGTCCTTAAATAATGCAGCAGAGTCCTTAAATACTGAAGCAGAGTCCTTAAATATTGCAGCAAAGTCCTTAAATAATGCATTAGAGTCCTTAAATAATGCAACAAAGTCCTTAAATAATGCAGCAGAGTCCTTAAATAATGCAGCAAAGTCCTTAAATAATGCAGCAGAGTCCTTAAATAATGCAGCAGAGTCCTTAAATACTGCAGCAGAGTCCTTAAATACTGAAGCAGAGTCCTTTAATATAGCAGCAAATTCCTTAAATAATGCAGCAGAGTCCTTAAAAAATCCAACAAAGTCATTAAATAATGCAGCAGAGTCCTCTAATAATGCAGCAGAGTCCTCAAATGCTTCAGCAAAGTCATTAAATAATGCAGCATAGTCCTTAAATAATGCAAAGTCCTTAAATAAAGCAGCACAGTTCTTAAATAATGCAACAACGTCGGTAAATAATGCAGCAGAGTCCTTAAATAATGCAGCAAAGTCTTTAACTAATGCAGCAGAGTCCTTAAATAATACAACAAAGTCCTTAAATAATGCAACAGAGTCCTTAAATACCGCAGCAAAGTGCTTAAATAATGCAGCAGAGTCCTCAAATGCTTCAGCAGAGTCCTTAAAAAATGCAGCAGAGTCCTTAAATAATGCAGCAAAGTCCTTAAATAATGCAGCAGAGTCCTTAAATAATGCAACAAAGTCCTTAAATAATGCAGCAGAGTCCTTAAATACTGAAGCAGAGTCCTTAAATATTGCAGCAAAGTCCTTAAATAATGCAGCAGAGTCCTCAAATGCTTAAGCAGAGTCCTTAAATACTGAAGCAGAGTCCTTAAATATTGCAGCAAAGTCCTTAAATAATGCAGCAGAGTCCTTAAATAATGCAGCAAAGTCCTTCAATAATGCAGCAGAGTCCTTAGATAATGCAACAAAGTCCTTAAATAATGCAGCAGATTCCTTAAATAATGCAGCAAAGTCCTTAAATAATGCAGCAGAGTCCTAAAATAATGCAGCAGGGTCCTTAAATACCGCAGCAGAGTCCTTAAATACTGAAGCAGAGTCCTTTAATATAGCAGCAAATTCCTTAAATAATGCAGCAGAGTCCATAAAAAAATCCAACAAAGTCATTAAATAATGCAGCAAGTCCTTAAATAATGCAGCAGAGTCCTCTAATAATGCAGCAGAGTCCTCAAATGCTTCAGCAAAGTCATTAAATAATGCAGCATAGTCCTTAAATAATGCAGCAAAGTCCTTAAATAATGCAGCACAGTTCTTAAGTAATGCAACAACGTCGTTAAATAATGCAGCAGAGTCCTTAAATAATGCAGCAAAGTCCTTAACTAATGCAGCAGAGTCCTTAAATAATGCAAGAAAGTCCTTAAATAATGCAGCAGAGTCCTTAAATAATGCAGTAAAGTCCTTAAATAATGCAGCAGAGTCCTAAAATAATGCAACAACGTCCTTAAATAATGCAGCAGAGTCCTTAAATACTGAAGCAGAGTCCTTAAATATTGCAGCAAAGTCCTTAAATAATGCATTAGAGTCCTTAAATAATGCAACAAAGTCCTTAAGTAATGCAGCAGAGTCCTTAAATAATGCAGCAAAGTCCTTAAATAATGCAGCAGAGTCCTTAAATAATGCAGCAGAGTCCTTAAATACTGCAGCAGAGTCCTTAAATACTGAAGCAGAGTCCTTTAATATAGCAGCAAATTCCTTAAATAATGCAGCAGAGTCCTTAAAAAATCCAACAAAGTCATTAAATAATGCAGCAGAGTCCTCTAATAATGCAGCAGAGTCCTCAAATGCTTCAGCAAAGTCATTAAATAATGCAGCATAGTCCTTAAATAATGCAAAGTCCTTAAATAAAGCAGCACAGTTCTTAAATAATGCAACAACGTCGGTAAATAATGCAGCAGAGTCCTTAAATAATGCAACAAAGTGCTTAACTAATGCAGCAGAGTAATTAAATAATACAACAAAGTCCTTAAATAATGCAACAGAGTCCTTAAATACCGCAGCAAAGTGCTTAAATAATGCATCAGAGTCCTCAAATGCTTCGGCAGAGTCCTTAAAAAATGCAGCAGAGTCCTTAAATAATGCAGCAAAGTCCTTAAATAATGCAGCAGAGTCCTTAAATAATGCAACAAAGTCCTTAAATAATGCAGCAGAGTCCTTAAATACTGAAGCAGAGTCCTTAAATATTGCAGCAAAGTCCTTAAATAATGCAGCAGAGTCCTCAAATGCTTAAGCAGAGTCCTTAAATACTGAAGCAGAGTCCTTAAATATTGCAGCAAAGTCCTTAAATAATGCAGCAGAGTCCTTAAATAATGCAGCAAAGTCCTTCAATAATGCAGCAGAGTCCTTAGATAGTGCAACAAAGTCCTCAAATAATGCAGCAGATTCCTTAAATAATGCAGCAAAGTCCTTAAATAATGCAGCAGAGTCCTAAAATAATGCAGCAGGGTCCTTAAATACCGCAGCAGAGTCCTTAAATACTGAAGCAGAGTCCTTTAATATAGCAGCAAATTCCTTAAATAATGCAGCAGAGTCCTTAAGAAATCCAACAAAGTCATTAAATAATGCAGCAAGTCCTTAAATAATGCAGCAGAGTCCTCTAATAATGCAGCAGAGTCCTCAAATGCTTCAGCAAAGTCATTAAATAATGCAGCATAGTCCTTAAATAATGCAGCAAAGTCCTTAAATAATGCAGCACAGTTCTTAAATAATGCAACAACGTCGTTAAATAATGCAGCAGAGTCCTTAAATAATGCAGCAAAGTCCTTAACTAATGCAGCAGAGTCCTTAAATAATGCAACAAAGTCCTTAAATAATGCAACAGAGTCCTTAAATACCGCCGCAAAGTGCTTAAATAATGCAGCAGAGTCCTCAAATGCTTCAGCAGAATCCTTAAATAATGCAGCAGTGTCCTTAAATAATGCAGCAAAGTCCTTAAATAATGCAGCAGAGTCCTTAAATAATGCAACAAAGTCCTTAAATAATGCAGCAAAGTCCTTAAATAATGCAGCACAGTTCTTAAGTAATGCAAAAACGTCGTTAAATAATGCAGCAGAGTCCTTAAATAATGCAGCAAAGTCCTTAACTAATGCAGCAGAGTCCTTAAATAATGCAAGAAAGTCCTTAAATAATGCAGCAGAGTCCTTAAATAATGCAGTAAAGTCCTTAAATAATGCAGCAGAGTCCTAAAATAATGCAACAACGTCCTTAAATAATGCAGCAGAGTCCTTAAATACTGAAGCAGAGTCCTTAAATATTGCAGCAAAGTCCTTAAATAATGCATTAGAGTCCTTAAATAATGCAACAAAGTCCTTAAGTAATGCAGCAGAGTCCTTAAATAATGCAGCAAAGTCCTTAAATAATGCAGCAGAGTCCTTAAATAATGCAGCAGAGTCCTTAAATACTGCAGCAGAGTCCTTAAATACTGAAGCAGAGTCCTTTAATATAGCAGCAAATTCCTTAAATAATGCAGCAGAGTCCTTAAAAAATCCAACAAAGTCATTAAATAATGCAGCAGAGTCCTCTAATAATGCAGCAGAGTCCTCAAATGCTTCAGCAAAGTCATTAAATAATGCAGCATAGTCCTTAAATAATGCAAAGTCCTTAAATAAAGCAGCACAGTTCTTAAATAATGCAACAACGTCGGTAAATAATGCAGCAGAGTCCTTAAATAATGCAGCAAAGTCCTTAACTAATGCAGCAGAGTCCTTAAATAATACAACAAAGTCCTTAAATAATGCAACAGAGTCCTTAAATACCGCAGCAAAGTGCTTAAATAATGCAGCAGAGTCCTCAAATGCTTCGGCAGAGTCCTTAAAAAATGCAGCAGAGTCCTTAAATAATGCAGCAAAGTCCTTAAATAATGCAGCAGAGTCCTTAAATAATGCAACAAAGTCCTTAAATAATGCAGCAGAGTCCTTAAATACTGAAGCAGAGTCCTTAAATATTGCAGCAAAGTCCTTAAATAATGCAGCAGAGTCCTCAAATGCTTAAGCAGAGTCCTTAAATACTGAAGCAGAGTCCTTAAATATTGCAGCAAAGTCCTTAAATAATGCACCAGAGTCCTTAAATAATGCAGCAAAGTCCTTCAATAATGCAGCAGAGTCCTTAGATAGTGCAACAAAGTCCTTAAATAATGCAGCAGATTCCTTAAATAATGCAGCAAAGTCCTTAAATAATGCAGCAGAGTCCTAAAATAATGCAGCAGGGTCCTTAAATACCGCAGCAGAGTCCTTAAATACTGAAGCAGAGTCCTTTAATATAGCAGCAAATTCCTTAAATAATGCAGCAGAGTCCTTAAGAAATCCAACAAAGTCATTAAATAATGCAGCAAGTCCTTAAATAATGCAGCAGAGTCCTCTAATAATGCAGCAGAGTCCTCAAATGCTTCAGCAAAGTCATTAAATAATGCAGCATAGTCCTTAAATAATGCAGCAAAGTCCTTAAATAATGCAGCACAGTTCTTAAATAATGCAACAACGTCGTTAAATAATGCAGCAGAGTCCTTAAATAATGCAGCAAAGTCCTTAACTAATGCAGCAGAGTCCTTAAATAATGCAACAAAGTCCTTAAATAATGCAACAGAGTCCTTAAATACCGCCGCAAAGTGCTTAAATAATGCAGCAGAGTCCTCAAATGCTTCAGCAGAATCCTTAAATAATGCAGCAGTGTCCTTAAATAATGCAGCAAAGTCCTTAAATAATGCAGCAGAGTCCTTAAATAATGCAACAAAGTCCTTAAATAATGCAGCAGAGTCCTTAAATACTGAAGCAGAGTCCATAAATATTGCTGCAAAGTCCTTAAATAATGCAGCAGTGTCATTAAATAATGCAACAATGTCCTTAAATAATGCAGCAGAGTCCTTAAAAAATCCAACAAAGTCATTAAATAATGCAGCAAGTCCTTAAATAATGCAGCAGAGTCCTCTAATAATGCAGCAGAGTCCTCAAATGCTTCAGCAAATTCATTAAATAATGCAGCATATTCCTTAAATAATGCAGCAAAGTCCTTAAATAATGCAGAACAGTTCTTAAATAATGCAACAACGTCGTTAAATAATGCAGCAGAGTCCTTAAATAATGCAGCAAAGTCCTTAACTAATGCAGCAGAGTCCTTAAATAATGCAACAAAGTCCTTAAATAATGCAACAGAGTCCTTAAATACCGCAGCAAAGGGCTTAAATAATGCAGCAGAGTCCTCAAATGCTTCAGCAGAGTCCTTAAATAATGCAGCATTGTCCTTAAATAATGCAGCAAAGTCCTTAAATAATGCAGCAGAGTCCTTAAATAATGCAACAAAGTCCTTAAATAATGCAGCAGAGTCCTTAAATACTGAAGCAGAGTCCTTAAATATTGCTGCAAAGTCCTTAAATAATGCAGCAGAGTCATTAAATAATGCAACAAAGTCCTTAAATAATGCAGCAGAGTCCTTAAATAATGCAACAAAGTCCTTAAATAATGCAGCAGAGTACTTAAATAATGCAACAAAGTCCTTAAATAATGCAGCAAAGTCCTTAAATAATGCAGCAGAGTCCTTAAATACTGAAGCAGAGTCCTTAAATATTGCAGCAAAGTCCTTAAATAATGCAGCAGAGTCCTTAAATAATGCAACAAAGTCCTTAAATAATGCAGCAGAGTCCTTAAATAATGCAACAGAGTCCTTAAATACCGCAGCAAAGTGCTTAAATAATGCAGCAGAGTCCTCAAATGCTTCAGCAGAGTCCTTAAATAATGCAGCAGAGTCCTTAAATAATGCAGCAAAGTCCTTAAATAATGCAGCAGAGTCCTTAAATAATGCAACAAAGTTCTTAAATAATGCAGCAGAGTCCTTAAATACTGAAGCAGAGTCCTTAAATATTGCAGCAAAGTCCTTAAATAATGCAGCAGAGTCCTTAAATAATGCAGCAAAGTCCTTATCTAATGCAGCAGAGTCCTTAAATAATGCAACAAAGTCCTTAAATAATGCAGCAGAGTCCTTAAATACTGAAGCAGAGTCCTTAAATATTGCAGCAAAGTCCTTCAATAATGCAGCAGAGTCCTTAGATAATGCAACAAAGTCCTTAAATAATGCAGCAGATTCCTTAAATAATGCAGCAAAGTCCTTAAATAATGCAGCAGAGTCCTTAAATAATGCAGCAGAGTCCTTAAATACCGCAGCAGAGTCCTTAAATACTGAAGCAGAGTCCTTTAATATAGCAGCAAATTCCTTAAATAATGCAGCAGAGTCCATAAAAAAATCCAACAAAGTCATTAAATAATGCAGCAAGTCCTTAAATAATGCAGCAGAGTCCTCTAATAATGCAGCAGAGTCCTCAAATGCTTCAGCAAAGTCATTAAATAATGCAGCATAGTCCTTAAATAATGCAGCAAAGTCCTTAAATAATGCAGCACAGTTCTTAAGTAATGCAACAACGTCGTTAAATAATGCAGCAGAGTCCTTAAATAATGCAGCAAAGTCCTTAACTAATGCAGCAGAGTCCTTAAATAATGCAAGAAAGTCCTTAAATAATGCAGCAGAGTCCTTAAATAATGCAGTAAAGTCCTTAAATAATGCAGCAGAGTCCTTAAATAATGCAACAACGTCCTTAAATAATGCAGCAGAGTCCTTAAATACTGAAGCAGAGTCCTTAAATATTGCAGCAAAGTCCTTAAATAATGCATTAGAGTCCTTAAATAATGCAACAAAGTCCTTAAATAATGCAGCAGAGTCCTTAAATAATGCAGCAAAGTCCTTAAATAATGCAGCAGAGTCCTTAAATAATGCAGCAGAGTCCTTAAATACTGCAGCAGAGTCCTTAAATACTGAAGCAGAGTCCTTTAATATAGCAGCAAATTCCTTAAATAATGCAGCAGAGTCCTTAAAAAATCCAACAAAGTCATTAAATAATGCAGCAGAGTCCTCTAATAATGCAGCAGAGTCCTCAAATGCTTCAGCAAAGTCATTAAATAATGCAGCATAGTCCTTAAATAATGCAAAGTCCTTAAATAAAGCAGCACAGTTCTTAAATAATGCAACAACGTCGGTAAATAATGCAGCAGAGTCCTTAAATAATGCAGCAAAGTCCTTAACTAATGCAGCAGAGTCCTTAAATAATGCAACAAAGTCCTTAATT
This sequence comes from Phyllobates terribilis, assembly GCF_046119375.1. Classification (NCBI taxonomy): domain Eukaryota; kingdom Metazoa; phylum Chordata; class Amphibia; order Anura; family Dendrobatidae; genus Phyllobates; species Phyllobates terribilis. The sequence continues at coordinate 2,120,537 of NW_027362840.1, read as the reverse complement.
AATGCAACAGAGTCCTTAAATACCGCAGCAAAGTGCTTAAATAATGCAGCAGAGTCCTTAAATAATGCAACAAAGTCCTTAAATAATGCAGCAGAGTCCTTAAATACTGAAGCAGAGTCCTTAAATATTGCAGCAAAGTCCTCTAATAATGCAGCAGAGTCCTTAAATAATGCAACAAAGTCCTTAAATAATGCAGCAGAGTCCTTAAATAATGCAACAAAGTCCTTAAATAATGCAGCAGAGTCCTTAAATACTGAAGCAGAGTCCTTAAATATTGCAGCAAAAGTCCTTAAATAATGCAGCAGAGTCCTTATATAATGCAACAAAGTCCTTAAATAATGCAGCAGAGTCCTTAAATAATGCAACAAAGTCCTTAAATAATGCAGCAGAGTCCTTAAATACTGAAGCAGAGTCCTTAAATATTGCAGCAAAGTCCTTCAATAATGCAGCAGAGTCCTTAGATAATGCAACAAAGTCCTTAAATAATGCAGCAGATTCCTTAAATAATGCAGCAAAGTCCTTAAATAATGCAGCAGAGTCCTTAAATAATGCAGCAGAGTCCTTAAATACCGCAGCAGAGTCCTTAAATACTGAAGCAGAGTCCTTTAATATAGCAGCAAATTCCTTAAATAACGCAGCAGAGTCCTTAAAAAATCCAACAAAGTCATTAAATAATGCAGCAAGTCCTTAAATAATGCAGCAGAGTCCTCTAATAATGCAGCAGAGTCCTCAAATGCTTCAGCAAAGTCATTAAATAATGCAGCATAGTCCTTAACTAATGCAGCAGAGTCCTTAAATAATGCAACAAAGTCCTTAAATAATGCAGCAGAATCCTTAAATAATGCAGTAAATTCGTTAAATAATGCAGCAGAGTCCTTAAATAATGCAGCAAAGTCCTTAACTAATGCAGCAGAGTCCTTAAATATTGCAGCAAAGTCCTTAAATAATGCATTAGAGTCCTTAAATAATGCAACAAAGTCCTTAAATAATGCAGCAGAGTCCTTAAATAATGCAGAAAAGTCCTTAAATAATGCAGCAGAGTCCTTAAATAATGCAGCAGAGTCCTTAAATACCGCAGCAGAGTCCTTAAATACTGAAGCAGAGTCCTTTAATATAGCAGCAAATTCTTTAAATAATGCAGCAGAGTCCTTAAAAAAATCCAACAAAGTCATTAAATAATGCAGCAGAGTCCTCTAATAATGCAGCAGAGTCCTCAAATGCTTCAGCAAAGTCATTAAATAATGCAGCATAGTCCTTAAATAATGCAGCAAAGTCCTTAAATAATGCAGCACAGTTCTTAAATAATGCAACAACGTCGTTAAATAATGCAGCAGAGTCCTTAAATAATGCAGCAAAGTCCTTAACTAATGCAGCAGAGTCCTTAAATAATGCAACAAAGTCCTTAAATAATGCAACAGAGTCCTTAAATACCGCAGCAAAGTGATTAAATAATGCAGCAGAGTCCTCAAATGCTTCAGCAGAGTCCTTAAATAATGCAGCAGAGTCCTTAAATAATGCAGCAAAGTCCTTAAATAATGCAGCAGAGTCCTTAAATAATGCAACAAAGTCCTTAAATAATGCAGCAGAGTCCTTAAATACTGAAGCAGAGTCCTTAAATATTGCAGCAAAGTCCTTAAATAATGCAGCAGAGTCCATAAATAATGCAGCAAAGTCCTTAAATAATGCAGCAGAGTCCTTAAATAATGCAACAAAGTCCTTAAATAATGCAGCAGAGTCCTTAAATATAGAAGCAGAGTCCTTAAATATTGCAGCAAAGTCCTTCAATAATGCAACAGAGTCCTTAGATAATGCAACAAAGTCCTTAAATAATGCAGCAGATTCCTTAAATAATGCAGCAAAGTCCTTAAATAATGCAGCAGAGTCCTTAAATAATGCAGCAGAGTCCTTAAATACCGCAGCAGAGTCCATAAATACTGAAGCAGAGTCCTTTAATATAGCAGCAAATTCCTTAAATAATGCAGCAGAGTCCTTAAAAAATCCAACAAAGTCATTAAATAATGCAGCAAGTCCTTAAATAATGCAGCAGAGTCCTCTAATAATGCAGCAGAGTCCTCAAATGCTTCAGCAAAGTCATTAAATAATGCAGCATAGTCCTTAAATAATGGAGCAAAGTCCTTAAATAATGCAGCACAGTTCTTAAATAATGCAACAACGTCGTTAAATAATGCAGCAGAGTCCTTAAATAATGCAGCAAAGTCCTTAACTAATGCAGCAGAGTCCTTAAATAATGCAACAAAGTCCTTAAATAATGCAGCAGAGTCCTTAAATAATGCAGTAAAGTCCTTAAATAATGCAGCAGAGTCCTTAAATAATGCAACAACGTCCTTAAATAATGCAGCAGAGTCCTTAAATACTGAAGCAGAGTCCTTAAATATTGCAGCAAAGTCCTTAAATAATGCAGCAGAGTCCTTAAATAATGCAACAAATTCCTTAAATAATGCAGCAAAGTCCTTAAATAATGCAGCAGAGTCCTTAAATAATGCAGCAGAGTCCTTAAATACCGCAGCAGAGTCCTTAAATACTGAAGCAGAGTCCTTTAATATAGCAGCAAATTCCTTAAATAATGCAGCAGAGTCCTTAAAAAATCCAACAAAGTCATTAAATAATGCAGCAGAGTCCTCTAATAATGCAGCAGAGTCCTCAAATGCTTCAGCAAAGTCATTAAATAATGCAGCAGAGTCCTCAAATGCTTAAGCAGAGTCCTTAAATACTGAAGCAGAGTCCTTAAACATTGCAGCAAAGTCCTTAAATAATGCAGCAGAGTCCTTAAATAATGCAGCAATGTCCTTCAATAATGCAGCAGAGTCCTTAGATAATGCAACAAAGTCCTTAAATAATGCAGCAGATTCCTTAAATAATGCAGCAAAGTCCTTAAATAATGCAGCAGAGTCCTAAAATAATGCAGCAGGGTCCTTAAATACCGCAGCAGAGTCCTTAAATACTGAAGCAGAGTCCTTTAATATAGCAGCAAATTCCTTAAATAATGCAGCAGAGTCCTTAAGAAATCCAACAAAGTCATTAAATAATGCAGCAAGTCCTTAAATAATGCAGCAGAGTCCTCTAATAATGCAGCAGAGTCCTCAAATGCTTCAGCAAATTCATTAAATAATGCAGCATATTCCTTAAATAATGCAGCAAAGTCCTTAAATAATGCAGAACAGTTCTTAAATAATGCAACAACGTCGTTAAATAATGCAGCAGAGTCCTTAAATAATGCAGCAAAGTCCTTAACTAATGCAGCAGAGTCCTTAAATAATGCAACAAAGTCCTTAAATAATGCAACAGAGTCCTTAAATACCGCAGCAAAGGGCTTAAATAATGCAGCAGAGTCCTCAAATGCTTCAGCAGAGTCCTTAAATAATGCAGCATTGTCCTTAAATAATGCAGCAAAGTCCTTAAATAATGCAGCAGAGTCCTTAAATAATGCAACAAAGTCCTTAAATAATGCAGCAGAGTCCTTAAATAATGCAACAAAGTCCTTAAATAATGCAGCAGAGTACTTAAATAATGCAACAAAGTCCTTAAATAATGCAGCAAAGTCCTTAAATAATGCAGCAGAGTCCTTAAATACTGAAGCAGAGTCCTTAAATATTGCAGCAAAGTCCTTAAATAATGCAGCAGAGTCCTTAAATAATGCAACAAAGTCCTTAAATAATGCAGCAGAGTCCTTAAATAATGCAACAGAGTCCTTAAATACCGCAGCAAAGTGCTTAAATAATGCAGCAGAGTCCTCAAATGCTTCAGCAGAGTCCTTAAATAATGCAGCAGAGTCCTTAAATAATGCAGCAAAGTCCTTAAATAATGCAGCAGAGTCCTTAAATAATGCAACAAAGTCCTTAAATAATGCAGCAGAGTCCTTAAATACTGAAGCAGAGTCCTTAAATATTGCAGCAAAGTCCTTAAATAATGCAGCAGAGTCCTTAAATAATGCAGCAAAGTCCTTATCTAATGCAGCAGAGTCCTTAAATAATGCAACAAAGTCCTTAAATAATGCAGCAGAGTCCTTAAATACTGAAGCAGAGTCCTTAAATATTGCAGCAAAGTCCTTCAATAATGCAGCAGAGTCCTTAGATAATGCAACAAAGTCCTTAAATAATGCAGCAGATTCCTTAAATAATGCAGCAAAGTCCTTAAATAATGCAGCAGAGTCCTTAAATAATGCAGCAGAGTCCTTAAATACCGCAGCAGAGTCCTTAAATACTGAAGCAGAGTCCTTTAATATAGCAGCAAATTCCTTAAATAATGCAGCAGAGTCCATAAAAAAATCCAACAAAGTCATTAAATAATGCAGCAAGTCCTTAAATAATGCAGCAGAGTCCTCTAATAATGCAGCAGAGTCCTCAAATGCTTCAGCAAAGTCATTAAATAATGCAGCATAGTCCTTAAATAATGCAGCAAAGTCCTTAAATAATGCAGCAGAGTCCTTAAATAATGCAACAAAGTCCTTAAATAATGCAGCAGAGTCCTTAAATACTGAAGCAGAGTCCTTAAATATTGCAGCAAAGTCCTTAAATAATGCAGCAGAGTCCTCAAATGCTTAAGCAGAGTCCTTAAATACTGAAGCAGAGTCCTTAAATATTGCAGCAAAGTCCTTAAATAATGCACCAGAGTCCTTAAATAATGCAGCAAAGTCCTTCAATAATGCAGCAGAGTCCTTAGATAGTGCAACAAAGTCCTTAAATAATGCAGCAGATTCCTTAAATAATGCAGCAAAGTCCTTAAATAATGCAGCAGAGTCCTAAAATAATGCAGCAGGGTCCTTAAATACCGCAGCAGAGTCCTTAAATACTGAAGCAGAGTCCTTTAATATAGCAGCAAATTCCTTAAATAATGCAGCAGAGTCCTTAAGAAATCCAACAAAGTCATTAAATAATGCAGCAAGTCCTTAAATAATGCAGCAGAGTCCTCTAATAATGCAGCAGAGTCCTCAAATGCTTCAGCAAAGTCATTAAATAATGCAGCATAGTCCTTAAATAATGCAGCAAAGTCCTTAAATAATGCAGCACAGTTCTTAAATAATGCAACAACGTCGTTAAATAATGCAGCAGAGTCCTTAAATAATGCAGCAAAGTCCTTAACTAATGCAGCAGAGTCCTTAAATAATGCAACAAAGTCCTTAAATAATGCAACAGAGTCCTTAAATACCGCCGCAAAGTGCTTAAATAATGCAGCAGAGTCCTCAAATGCTTCAGCAGAATCCTTAAATAATGCAGCAGTGTCCTTAAATAATGCAGCAAAGTCCTTAAATAATGCAGCAGAGTCCTTAAATAATGCAACAAAGTCCTTAAATAATGCAGCAGAGTCCTTAAATACTGAAGCAGAGTCCATAAATATTGCTGCAAAGTCCTTAAATAATGCAGCAGTGTCATTAAATAATGCAACAATGTCCTTAAATAATGCAGCAGAGTCCTTAAAAAATCCAACAAAGTCATTAAATAATGCAGCAAGTCCTTAAATAATGCAGCAGAGTCCTCTAATAATGCAGCAGAGTCCTCAAATGCTTCAGCAAATTCATTAAATAATGCAGCATATTCCTTAAATAATGCAGCAAAGTCCTTAAATAATGCAGAACAGTTCTTAAATAATGCAACAACGTCGTTAAATAATGCAGCAGAGTCCTTAAATAATGCAGCAAAGTCCTTAACTAATGCAGCAGAGTCCTTAAATAATGCAACAAAGTCCTTAAATAATGCAACAGAGTCCTTAAATACCGCAGCAAAGGGCTTAAATAATGCAGCAGAGTCCTCAAATGCTTCAGCAGAGTCCTTAAATAATGCAGCATTGTCCTTAAATAATGCAGCAAAGTCCTTAAATAATGCAGCAGAGTCCTTAAATAATGCAACAAAGTCCTTAAATAATGCAGCAGAGTCCTTAAATACTGAAGCAGAGTCCTTAAATATTGCTGCAAAGTCCTTAAATAATGCAGCAGAGTCATTAAATAATGCAACAAAGTCCTTAAATAATGCAGCAGAGTCCTTAAATAATGCAACAAAGTCCTTAAATAATGCAGCAGAGTACTTAAATAATGCAACAAAGTCCTTAAATAATGCAGCAAAGTCCTTAAATAATGCAGCAGAGTCCTTAAATACTGAAGCAGAGTCCTTAAATATTGCAGCAAAGTCCTTAAATAATGCAGCAGAGTCCTTAAATAATGCAACAAAGTCCTTAAATAATGCAGCAGAGTCCTTAAATAATGCAACAGAGTCCTTAAATACCGCAGCAAAGTGCTTAAATAATGCAGCAGAGTCCTCAAATGCTTCAGCAGAGTCCTTAAATAATGCAGCAGAGTCCTTAAATAATGCAGCAAAGTCCTTAAATAATGCAGCAGAGTCCTTAAATAATGCAACAAAGTTCTTAAATAATGCAGCAGAGTCCTTAAATACTGAAGCAGAGTCCTTAAATATTGCAGCAAAGTCCTTAAATAATGCAGCAGAGTCCTTAAATAATGCAGCAAAGTCCTTCAATAATGCAGCAGAGTCCTTAGATAGTGCAACAAAGTCCTTAAATAATGCAGCAGATTCCTTAAATAATGCAGCAAAGTCCTTAAATAATGCAGCAGAGTCCTAAAATAATGCAGCAGGGTCCTTAAATACCGCAGCAGAGTCCTTAAATACTGAAGCAGAGTCCTTTAATATAGCAGCAAATTCCTTAAATAATGCAGCAGAGTCCTTAAGAAATCCAACAAAGTCATTAAATAATGCAGCAAGTCCTTAAATAATGCAGCAGAGTCCTCTAATAATGCAGCAGAGTCCTCAAATGCTTCAGCAAAGTCATTAAATAATGCAGCATAGTCCTTAAATAATGCAGCAAAGTCCTTAAATAATGCAGCACAGTTCTTAAATAATGCAACAACGTCGTTAAATAATGCAGCAGAGTCCTTAAATAATGCAGCAAAGTCCTTAACTAATGCAGCAGAGTCCTTAAATAATGCAACAAAGTCCTTAAATAATGCAACAGAGTCATTAAATACCGCCGCAAAGTGCTTAAATAATGCAGCAGAGTCCTCAAATGCTTCAGCAGAATCCTTAAATAATGCAGCAGTGTCCTTAAATAATGCAGCAAAGTCCTTAAATAATGCAGCAGAGTCCTTAAATAATGCAACAAAGTCCTTAAATAATGCAGCAAAGTCCTTAAATAATGCAGCACAGTTCTTAAGTAATGCAACAACGTCGTTAAATAATGCAGCAGAGTCCTTAAATAATGCAGCAAAGTCCTTAACTAATGCAGCAGAGTCCTTAAATAATGCAAGAAAGTCCTTAAATAATGCAGCAGAGTCCTTAAATAATGCAGTAAAGTCCTTAAATAATGCAGCAGAGTCCTAAAATAATGCAACAACGTCCTTAAATAATGCAGCAGAGTCCTTAAATACTGAAGCAGAGTCCTTAAATATTGCAGCAAAGTCCTTAAATAATGCATTAGAGTCCTTAAATAATGCAACAAAGTCCTTAAGTAATGCAGCAGAGTCCTTAAATAATGCAGCAAAGTCCTTAAATAATGCAGCAGAGTCCTTAAATAATGCAGCAGAGTCCTTAAATACTGCAGCAGAGTCCTTAAATACTGAAGCAGAGTCCTTTAATATAGCAGCAAATTCCTTAAATAATGCAGCAGAGTCCTTAAAAAATCCAACAAAGTCATTAAATAATGCAGCAGAGTCCTCTAATAATGCAGCAGAGTCCTCAAATGCTTCAGCAAAGTCATTAAATAATGCAGCATAGTCCTTAAATAATGCAAAGTCCTTAAATAAAGCAGCACAGTTCTTAAATAATGCAACAACGTCGGTAAATAATGCAGCAGAGTCCTTAAATAATGCAGCAAAGTCCTTAACTAATGCAGCAGAGTCCTTAAATAATACAACAAAGTCCTTAAATAATGCAACAGAGTCCTTAAATACCGCAGCAAAGTGCTTAAATAATGCAGCAGAGTCCTCAAATGCTTCGGCAGAATCCTTAAAAAATGCAGCAGAGTCCTTAAATAATGCAGCAAAGTCCTTAAATAATGCAGCAGAGTCCTTAAATAATGCAACAAAGTCCTTAAATAATGCAGCAGAGTCCTTAAATACTGAAGCAGAGTCCTTAAATATTGCAGCAAAGTCCTTAAATAATGCAGCAGAGTCCTCAAATGCTTAAGCAGAGTCCTTAAATACTGAAGCAGAGTCCTTAAATATTGCAGCAAAGTCCTTAAATAATGCACCAGAGTCCTTAAATAATGCAGCAAAGTCCTTCAATAATGCAGCAGAGTCCTTAGATAGTGCAACAAAGTCCTTAAATAATGCAGCAGATTCCTTAAATAATGCAGCTAAGTCCTTAAATAATGCAGCAGAGTCCTAAAATAATGCAGCAGGGTCCTTAAATACCGCAGCAGAGTCCTTAAATACTGAAGCAGAGTCCTTTAATATAGCAGCAAATTCCTTAAATAATGCAGCAGAGTCCTTAAGAAATCCAACAAAGTCATTAAATAATGCAGCAAGTCCTTAAATAATGCAGCAGAGTCCTCTAATAATGCAGCAGAGTCCTCAAATGCTTCAGCAAAGTCATTAAATAATGCAGCATAGTCCTTAAATAATGCAGCAAAGTCCTTAAATAATGCAGCACAGTTCTTAAATAATGCAACAACGTCGTTAAATAATGCAGCAGAGTCCTTAAATAATGCAGCAAAGTCCTTAACTAATGCAGCAGAGTCCTTAAATAATGCAACAAAGTCCTTAAATAATGCAACAGAGTCCTTAAATACCGCCGCAAAGTGCTTAAATAATGCAGCAGAGTCCTCAAATGCTTCAGCAGAATCCTTAAATAATGCAGCAGTGTCCTTAAATAATGCAGCAAAGTCCTTAAATAATGCAGCAGAGTCCTTAAATAATGCAACAAAGTCCTTAAATAATGCAGCAGAGTCCTTAAATACTGAAGCAGAGTCCATAAATATTGCTGCAAAGTCCTTAAATAATGCAGCAGTGTCATTAAATAATGCAACAATGTCCTTAAATAATGCAGCAGAGTCCTTAAAAAATCCAACAAAGTCATTAAATAATGCAGCAAGTCCTTAAATAATGCAGCAGAGTCCTCTAATAATGCAGCAGAGTCCTCAAATGCTTCAGCAAATTCATTAAATAATGCAGCATATTCCTTAAATAATGCAGCAAAGTCCTTAAATAATGCAGAACAGTTCTTAAATAATGCAACAACGTCGTTAAATAATGCAGCAGAGTCCTTAAATAATGCAGCAAAGTCCTTAACTAATGCAGCAGAGTCCTTAAATAATGCAACAAAGTCCTTAAATAATGCAACAGAGTCCTTAAATACCGCAGCAAAGGGCTTAAATAATGCAGCAGAGTCCTCAAATGCTTCAGCAGAGTCCTTAAATAATGCAGCATTGTCCTTAAATAATGCAGCAAAGTCCTTAAATAATGCAGCAGAGTCCTTAAATAATGCAACAAAGTCCTTAAATAATGCAGCAGAGTCCTTAAATACTGAAGCAGAGTCCTTAAATATTGCTGCAAAGTCCTTAAATAATGCAGCAGAGTCATTAAATAATGCAACAAAGTCCTTAAATAATGCAGCAGAGTCCTTAAATAATGCAACAAAGTCCTTAAATAATGCAGCAGAGTACTTAAATAATGCAACAAAGTCCTTAAATAATGCAGCAAAGTCCTTAAATAATGCAGCAGAGTCCTTAAATACTGAAGCAGAGTCCTTAAATATTGCAGCAAAGTCCTTAAATAATGCAGCAGAGTCCTTAAATAATGCAACAAAGTCCTTAAATAATGCAGCAGAGTCCTTAAATAATGCAACAGAGTCCTTAAATACCGCAGCAAAGTGCTTAAATAATGCAGCAGAGTCCTCAAATGCTTCAGCAGAGTCCTTAAATAATGCAGCAGAGTCCTTAAATAATGCAGCAAAGTCCTTAAATAATGCAGCAGAGTCCTTAAATAATGCAACAAAGTTCTTAAATAATGCAGCAGAGTCCTTAAATACTGAAGCAGAGTCCTTAAATATTGCAGCAAAGTCCTTAAATAATGCAGCAGAGTCCTTAAATAATGCAGCAAAGTCCTTATCTAATGCAGCAGAGTCCTTAAATAATGCAACAAAGTCCTTAAATAATGCAGCAGAGTCCTTAAATACTGAAGCAGAGTCCTTAAATATTGCAGCAAAGTCCTTCAATAATGCAGCAGAGTCCTTAGATAATGCAACAAAGTCCTTAAATAATGCAGCAGATTCCTTAAATAATGCAGCAAAGTCCTTAAATAATGCAGCAGAGTCCTTAAATAATGCAGCAGAGTCCTTAAATACCGCAGCAGAGTCCTTAAATACTGAAGCAGAGTCCTTTAATATAGCAGCAAATTCCTTAAATAATGCAGCAGAGTCCATAAAAAAATCCAACAAAGTCATTAAATAATGCAGCAAGTCCTTAAATAATGCAGCAGAGTCCTCTAATAATGCAGCAGAGTCCTCAAATGCTTCAGCAAAGTCATTAAATAATGCAGCATAGTCCTTAAATAATGCAGCAAAGTCCTTAAATAATGCAGCACAGTTCTTAAGTAATGCAACAACGTCGTTAAATAATGCAGCAGAGTCCTTAAATAATGCAGCAAAGTCCTTAACTAATGCAGCAGAGTCCTTAAATAATGCAAGAAAGTCCTTAAATAATGCAGCAGAGTCCTTAAATAATGCAGTAAAGTCCTTAAATAATGCAGCAGAGTCCTTAAATAATGCAACAACGTCCTTAAATAATGCAGCAGAGTCCTTAAATACTGAAGCAGAGTCCTTAAATATTGCAGCAAAGTCCTTAAATAATGCATTAGAGTCCTTAAATAATGCAACAAAGTCCTTAAATAATGCAGCAGAGTCCTTAAATAATGCAGCAAAGTCCTTAAATAATGCAGCAGAGTCCTTAAATAATGCAGCAGAGTCCTTAAATACTGCAGCAGAGTCCTTAAATACTGAAGGAGAGTCCTTTAATATAGCAGCAAATTCCTTAAATAATGCAGCAGAGTCCTTAAAAAATCCAACAAAGTCATTAAATAATGCAGCAGAGTCCTCTAATAATGCAGCAGAGTCCTCAAATGCTTCAGCAAAGTCATTAAATAATGCAGCATAGTCCTTAAATAATGCAAAGTCCTTAAATAAAGCAGCACAGTTCTTAAATAATGCAACAACGTCGGTAAATAATGCAGCAGAGTCCTTAAATAATGCAGCAAAGTCCTTAACTAATGCAGCAGAGTCCTTAAATAATGCAACAAAGTCCTTAATTAATGCAACAGAGTCCTTAAATACCGCAGCAAAGTGCTTAAATAATGCAGCAGAGTCCTTAAATAATGCAACAAAGTCCTTAAATAATGCAGCAGAGTCCTTAAATACTGAAGCAGAGTCCTTAAATATTGCAGCAAAGTCCTCTAATAATGCAGCAGAGTCCTTAAATAATGCAACAAAGTCCTTAAATAATGCAGCAGAGTCCTTAAATAATGCAACAAAGTCCTTAAATAATGCAGCAGAGTCCTTAAATACTGAAGCAGAGTCCTTAAATATTGCAGCAAAGTCCTTAAATAATGCAGCAGAGTCCTTATATAATGCAACAAAGTCCTTAAATAATGCAGCAGAGTCCTTAAATAATGCAACAAAGTCCTTAAATAATGCAGCAGAGTCCTTAAATACTGAAGCAGAGTCCTTAAATATTGCATCAAAGTCCTTCAATAATGCAGCAGAGTCCTTAGATAATGCAACAAAGTCCTTAAATAATGCAGCAGATTCCTTAAATAATGCAGCAAAGTCCTTAAATAATGCAGCAGAGTCCTTAAATAATGCAGCAGAGTCCTTAAATACTGCAGCAGAGTCCTTAAATACTGAAGCAGAGTCCTTTAATATAGCAGCAAATTCCTTAAATAACGCAGCAGAGTCCTTAAAAAATCCAACAAAGTCATTAAATAATGCAGCAAGTCCTTAAATAATGCAGCAGAGTCCTCTAATAATGCAGCAGAGTCCTCAAATGCTTCAGCAAAGTCATTAAATAATGCAGCATAGTCCTTAACTAATGCAGCAGAGTCCTTAAATAATGCAACAAAGTCCTTAAATAATGCAGCAGAATCCTTAAATAATGCAACAAAGTCCTTAAATAATGCAGCAGAGTCCTTAAATAATGCAGAAAAGTCCTTAAATAATGCAGCAGAGTCCTTAAATAATGCAGCAGAGTCCTTAAATACTGCAGCAGAGTCCTTAAATACTGAAGCAGAGTCCTTTAATATAGCAGCAAATTCCTTAAATAACGCAGCAGAGTCCTTAAAAAATCCAACAAAGTCATTAAATAATGCAGCAAGTCCTTAAATAATGCAGCAGAGTCCTCTAATAATGCAGCAGAGTCCTCAAATGCTTCAGCAAAGTCATTAAATAATGCAGCATAGTCCTTAACTAATGCAGCAGAGTCCTTAAATAATGCAGCAAAGTCCTTAAATAATGCATTAGAGTCCTTAAATAATGCAACAAAGTCCTTAAATAATGCAGCAGAGTCCTTAAATAATGTAGAAAAGTCCTTAAATAATGCAGCAGAGTCCTTAAATAATGCAGCAGAGTCCTTAAATACCGCAGCATAGTCCTTAAATACTGAAGCAGAGTCCTTTAATATAGCAGCAAATTCTTTAAATAATGCAGCAGAGTCCTTAAAAAAATCCAACAAAGTCATTAAATAATGCAGCAGAGTCCTCTAATAATGCAGCAGAGTCCTCAAATGCTTCAGCAAAGTCATTAAATAATGCAGCATAGTCCTTAAATAATGCAGCAAAGTCCTTAAATAATGCAGCACAGTTCTTAAATAATGCAACAACGTCGTTAAATAATGCAGCAGAGTCCTTAAATAATGCAGCAAAGTCCTTAACTAATGCAGCAGAGTCCTTAAATAATGCAACAAAGTCCTTAAATAATGCAACAGAGTCCTTAAATACCACAGCAAAGTGATTAAATAATGCAGCAGAGTCCTCAAATGCTTCAGCAGAGTCCTTAAATAATGCAGCAGAGTCCTTAAATAATGCAGCAAAGTCCTTAAATAATGCAGCAGAGTCCTTAAATAATGCAACAAAGTCCTTAAATAATGCAGCAGAGTCCTTAAATACTGAAGCAGAGTCCTTAAATATTGCAGCAAAGTCCTTAAATAATGCAGCAGAGTCCATAAATAATGCAGCAAAGTCCTTAAATAATGCAGCAGAGTCCTTAAATAATGCAACAAAGTCCTTAAATAATGCAGCAGAGTCCTTAAATATAGAAGCAGAGTCCTTAAATATTGCAGCAAAGTCCTTCAATAATGCAACAGAGTCCTTAGATAATGCAACAAAGTCCTTAAATAATGGAGCAGATTCCTTAAATAATGCAGCAAAGTCCTTAAATAATGCAGCAGAGTCCTTAAATAATGCAGCAGAGTCCTTAAATACCGCAGCAGAGTCCATAAATACTGAAGCAGAGTCCTTTAATATAGCAGCAAATTCCTTAAATAATGCAGCAGAGTCCTTAAAAAATCCAACAAAGTCATTAAATAATGCAGCAAGTCCTTAAATAATGCAGCAGAGTCCTCTAATAATGCAGCAGAGTCCTCAAATGCTTCAGCAAAGTCATTAAATAATGCAGCATAGTCCTTAAATAATGGAGCAAAGTCCTTAAATAATGCAGCACAGTTCTTAAATAATGCAACAACGTCGTTAAATAATGCAGCAGAGTCCTTAAATAATGCAGCAAAGTCCTTAACTAATGCAGCAGAGTCCTTAAATAATGCAACAAAGTCCTTAAATAATGCAGCAGAGTCCTTAAATAATGCAGTAAAGTCCTTAAATAATGCAGCAGAGTCCTTAAATAATGCAACAACGTCCTTAAATAATGCAGCAGAGTCCTTAAATACTGAAGCAGAGTCCTTAAATATTGCAGCAAAGTCCTTAAATAATGCAGCAGAGTCCTTAAATAATGCAACAAATTCCTTAAATAATGCAGCAAAGTCCTTAAATAATGCAGCAGAGTCCTTAAATAATGCAGCAGAGTCCTTAAGTACCGCAGCAGAGTCCTTAAATACTGAAGCAGAGTCCTTTAATATAGCAGCAAATTCCTTAAATAATGCAGCAGAGTCCTTAAAAAATCCAACAAAGTCATTAAATAATGCAGCAGAGTCCTCTAATAATGCAGCAGAGTCCTCAAATGCTTCAGCAAAGTCATTAAATAATGCAGCAGAGTCCTCAAATGCTTAAGCAGAGTCCTTAAATACTGAAGCAGAGTCCTTAAACATTGCAGCAAAGTCCTTAAATAATGCAGCAGAGTCCTTAAATGCTTAAGCAGAGTCCTTAAATACTGAAGCAGAGTCCTTAAATATTGCAGCAAAGTCCTTAAATAATGCACCAGAGTCCTTAAATAATGCAGCAAAGTCCTTCAATAATGCAGCAGAGTCCTTAGATAGTGCAACAAAGTCCTTAAATAATGCAGCAGATTCCTTAAATAATGCAGCAAAGTCCTTAAATAATGCAGCAGAGTCCTAAAATAATGCAGCAGGGTCCTTAAATACCGCAGCAGAGTCCTTAAATACTGAAGCAGAGTCCTTTAATATAGCAGCAAATTCCTTAAATAATGCAGCAGAGTCCTTAAGAAATCCAACAAAGTCATTAAATAATGCAGCAAGTCCTTAAATAATGCAGCAGAGTCCTCTAATAATGCAGCAGAGTCCTCAAATGCTTCAGCAAAGTCATTAAATAATGCAGCATAGTCCTTAAATAATGCAGCAAAGTCCTTAAATAATGCAGCACAGTTCTTAAATAATGCAACAACGTCGTTAAATAATGCAGCAGAGTCCTTAAATAATGCAGCAAAGTCCTTAACTAATGCAGCAGAGTCCTTAAATAATGCAACAAAGTCCTTAAATAATGCAACAGAGTCCTTAAATACCGCCGCAAAGTGCTTAAATAATGCAGCAGAGTCCTCAAATGCTTCAGCAGAATCCTTAAATAATGCAGCAGTGTCCTTAAATAATGCAGCAAAGTCCTTAAATAATGCAGCAGAGTCCTTAAATAATGCAACAAAGTCCTTAAATAATGCAGCAGAGTCCTTAAATACTGAAGCAGAGTCCATAAATATTGCTGCAAAGTCCTTAAATAATGCAGCAGTGTCATTAAATAATGCAACAATGTCCTTAAATAATGCAGCAGAGTCCTTAAAAAATCCAACAAAGTCATTAAATAATGCAGCAAGTCCTTAAATAATGCAGCAGAGTCCTCTAATAATGCAGCAGAGTCCTCAAATGCTTCAGCAAATTCATTAAATAATGCAGCATATTCCTTAAATAATGCAGCAAAGTCCTTAAATAATGCAGAACAGTTCTTAAATAATGCAACAACGTCGTTAAATAATGCAGCAGAGTCCTTAAATAATGCAGCAAAGTCCTTAACTAATGCAGCAGAGTCCTTAAATAATGCAACAAAGTCCTTAAATAATGCAACAGAGTCCTTAAATACCGCAGCAAAGGGCTTAAATAATGCAGCAGAGTCCTCAAATGCTTCAGCAGAGTCCTTAAATAATGCAGCATTGTCCTTAAATAATGCAGCAAAGTCCTTAAATAATGCAGCAGAGTCCTTAAATAATGCAACAAAGTCCTTAAATAATGCAGCAGAGTCCTTAAATACTGAAGCAGAGTCCTTAAATATTGCTGCAAAGTCCTTAAATAATGCAGCAGAGTCATTAAATAATGCAACAAAGTCCTTAAATAATGCAGCAGAGTCCTTAAATAATGCAACAAAGTCCTTAAATAATGCAGCAGAGTACTTAAATAATGCAACAAAGTCCTTAAATAATGCAGCAAAGTCCTTAAATAATGCAGCAGAGTCCTTAAATACTGAAGCAGAGTCCTTAAATATTGCAGCAAAGTCCTTAAATAATGCAGCAGAGTCCTTAAATAATGCAACAAAGTCCTTAAATAATGCAGCAGAGTCCTTAAATAATGCAACAGAGTCCTTAAATACCGCAGCAAAGTGCTTAAATAATGCAGCAGAGTCCTCAAATGCTTCAGCAGAGTCCTTAAATAATGCAGCAGAGTCCTTAAATAATGCAGCAAAGTCCTTAAATAATGCAGCAGAGTCCTTAAATAATGCAACAAAGTTCTTAAATAATGCAGCAGAGTCCTTAAATACTGAAGCAGAGTCCTTAAATATTGCAGCAAAGTCCTTAAATAATGCAGCAGAGTCCTTAAATAATGCAGCAAAGTCCTTATCTAATGCAGCAGAGTCCTTAAATAATGCAACAAAGTCCTTAAATAATGCAGCAGAGTCCTTAAATACTGAAGCAGAGTCCTTAAATATTGCAGCAAAGTCCTTCAATAATGCAGCAGAGTCCTTAGATAATGCAACAAAGTCCTTAAATAATGCAGCAGATTCCTTAAATAATGCAGCAAAGTCCTTAAATAATGCAGCAGAGTCCTTAAATACCGCAGCAGAGTCCTTAAATACTGAAGCAGAGTCCTTTAATATAGCAGCAAATTCCTTAAATAATGCAGCAGAGTCCATAAAAAAATCCAACAAAGTCATTAAATAATGCAGCAAGTCCTTAAATAATGCAGCAGAGTCCTCTAATAATGCAGCAGAGTCCTCAAATGCTTCAGCAAAGTCATTAAATAATGCAGCATAGTCCTTAAATAATGCAGCAAAGTCCTTAAATAATGCAGCACAGTTCTTAAGTAATGCAACAACGTCGTTAAATAATGCAGCAGAGTCCTTAAATAATGCAGCAAAGTCCTTAACTAATGCAGCAGAGTCCTTAAATAATGCAAGAAAGTCCTTAAATAATGCAGCAGAGTCCTTAAATAATGCAGTAAAGTCCTTAAATAATGCAGCAGAGTCCTTAAATAATGCAACAACGTCCTTAAATGATGCAGCAGAGTCCTTAAATACTGAAGCAGAGTCCTTAAATATTGCAGCAAAGTCCTTAAATAATGCATTAGAGTCCTTAAATAATGCAACAAAGTCCTTAAATAATGCAGCAGAGTCCTTAAATAATGCAGCAAAGTCCTTAAATAATGCAGCAGAGTCCTTAAATAATGCAGCAGAGTCCTTAAATACTGCAGCAGAGTCCTTAAATACTGAAGCAGAGTCCTTTAATATAGCAGCAAATTCCTTAAATAATGCAGCAGAGTCCTTAAAAAATCCAACAAAGTCATTAAATAATGCAGCAGAGTCCTCTAATAATGCAGCAGAGTCCTCAAATGCTTCAGCAAAGTCATTAAATAATGCAGCATAGTCCTTAAATAATGCAAAGTCCTTAAATAAAGCAGCACAGTTCTTAAATAATGCAACAACGTCGGTAAATAATGCAGCAGAGTCCTTAAATAATGCAGCAAAGTCCTTAACTAATGCAGCAGAGTCCTTAAATAATGCAACAAAGTCCTTAAATAATGCAACAGAGTCCTTAAATACCGCAGCAAAGTGCTTAAATAATGCAGCAGAGTCCTTAAATAATGCAACAAAGTCCTTAAATAATGCAGCAGAGTCCTTAAATACTGAAGCAGAGTCCTTAAATATTGCAGCAAAGTCCTCTAATAATGCAGCAGAGTCCTTAAATAATGCAACAAAGTCCTTAAATAATGCAGCAGAGTCCTTAAATAATGCAACAAAGTCCTTAAATAATGCAGCAGAGTCCTTAAATACTGAAGCAGAGTCCTTAAATATTGCAGCAAAGTCCTTAAATAATGCAGCAGAGTCCTTAAATAATGCAACAAAGTCCTTAAATAATGCAGCAGAGTCCTTAAATAATGCAACAAAGTCCTTAAATAATGCAGCAGAGTCCTTAAATACTGAAGCAGAGTCCTTAAATATTGCAGCAAAGTCCTTCAATAATGCAGCAGAGTCCTTAGATAATGCAACAAAGTCCTTAAATAATGCAGCAGATTCCTTAAATAATGCAGCAAAGTCCTTAAATAATGCAGCAGAGTCCTTAAATAATGCAGCAGAGTCCTTAAATACCGCAGCAGAGTCCTTAAATACTGAAGCAGAGTCCTTTAATATAGCAGCAAATTCCTTAAATAACGCAGCAGAGTCCTTAAAAAATCCAACAAAGTCATTAAATAATGCAGCAAGTCCTTAAATAATGCAGCAGAGTCCTCTAATAATGCAGCAGAGTCCTCAAATGCTTCAGCAAAGTCATTAAATAATGCAGCATAGTCCTTAACTAATGCAGCAGAGTCCTTAAATAATGCAACAAAGTCCTTAAATAATGCAGCAGAATCCTTAAATAATGCAGTAAAGTCGTTAAATAATGCAGCAGAGTCCTTAAATAATGCAGCAAAGTCCTTAACTAATGCAGCAGAGTCCTTAAATATTGCAGCAAAGTCCTTAAATAATGCATTAGAGTCCTTAAATAATGCAACAAAGTCCTTAAATAATGCAGCAGAGTCCTTAAATAATGCAGAAAAGTCCTTAAATAATGCAGCAGAGTCCTTAAATAATGCAGCAGAGTCCTTAAATACCGCAGCAGAGTCCTTAAATACTGAAGCAGAGTCCTTTAATATAGCAGCAAATTCTTTAAATAATGCAGCAGAGTCCTTAAAAAAATCCAACAAAGTCATTAAATAATGCAGCAGAGTCCTCTAATAATGCAGCAGAGTCCTCAAATGCTTCAGCAAAGTCATTAAATAATGCAGCATAGTCCTTAAATAATGCAGCAAAGTCCTTAAATAATGCAGCACAGTTCTTAAATAATGCAACAACGTCGTTAAATAATGCAGCAGAGTCCTTAAATAATGCAGCAAAGTCCTTAACTAATGCAGCAGAGTCCTTAAATAATGCAACAAAGTCCTTAAATAATGCAACAGAGTCCTTAAATACCGCAGCAAAGTGATTAAATAATGCAGCAGAGTCCTCAAATGCTTCAGCAGAGTCCTTAAATAATGCAGCAGAGTCCTTAAATAATGCAGCAAAGTCCTTAAATAATGCAGCAGAGTCCTTAAATAATGCAACAAAGTCCTTAAATAATGCAGCAGAGTCCTTAAATACTGAAGCAGAGTCCTTAAATATTGCAGCAAAGTCCTTAAATAATGCAGCAGAGTCCATAAATAATGCAGCAAAGTCCTTAAATAATGCAGCAGAGTCCTTAAATAATGCAACAAAGTCCTTAAATAATGCAGCAGAGTCCTTAAATATAGAAGCAGAGTCCTTAAATATTGCAGCAAAGTCCTTCAATAATGCAACAGAGTCCTTAGATAATGCAACAAAGTCCTTAAATAATGCAGCAGATTCCTTAAATAATGCAGCAAAGTCCTTAAATAATGCAGCAGAGTCCTTAAATAATGCAGCAGAGTCCTTAAATACCGCAGCAGAGTCCATAAATACTGAAGCAGAGTCCTTTAATATAGCAGCAAATTCCTTAAATAATGCAGCAGAGTCCTTAAAAAATCCAACAAAGTCATTAAATAATGCAGCAAGTCCTTAAATAATGCAGCAGAGTCCTCTAATAATGCAGCAGAGTCCTCAAATGCTTCAGCAAAGTCATTAAATAATGCAGCATAGTCCTTAAATAATGGAGCAAAGTCCTTAAATAATGCAGCACAGTTCTTAAATAATGCAACAACGTCGTTAAATAATGCAGCAGAGTCCTTAAATAATGCAGCAAAGTCCTTAACTAATGCAGCAGAGTCCTTAAATAATGCAACAAAGTCCTTAAATAATGCAGCAGAGTCCTTAAATAATGCAACAACGTCCTTAAATAATGCAGCAGAGTCCTTAAATACTGAAGCAGAGTCCTTAAATATTGCAGCAAAGTCCTTAAATAATGCAGCAGAGTCCTTAAATAATGCAACAAATTCCTTAAATAATGCAGCAAAGTCCTTAAATAATGCAGCAGAGTCCTTAAATAATGCAGCAGAGTCCTTAAATACCGCAGCAGAGTCCTTAAATACTGAAGCAGAGTCCTTTAATATAGCAGCAAATTCCTTAAATAATGCAGCAGAGTCCTTAAAAAATCCAACAAAGTCATTAAATAATGCAGCAGAGTCCTCTAATAATGCAGCAGAGTCCTCAAATGCTTCAGCAAAGTCATTAAATAATGCAGCAGAGTCCTCAAATGCTTAAGCAGAGTCCTTAAATACTGAAGCAGAGTCCTTAAACATTGCAGCAAAGTCCTTAAATAATGCAGCAGAGTCCTTAAATAATGCAGCAAAGTCCTTCAATAATGCAGCAGAGTCCTTAGATAATGCAACAAAGTCCTTAAATAATGCAGCAGATTCCTTAAATAATGCAGCAAAGTCCTTAAATAATGCAGCAGAGTCCTAAAATAATGCAGCAGGGTCCTTAAATACCGCAGCAGAGTCCTTAAATACTGAAGCAGAGTCCTTTAATATAGCAGCAAATTCCTTAAATAATGCAGCAGAGTCCTTAAGAAATCCAACAAAGTCATTAAATAATGCAGCAAGTCCTTAAATAATGCAGCAGAGTCCTCTAATAATGCAGCAGAGTCCTCAAATGCTTCAGCAAATTCATTAAATAATGCAGCATATTCCTTAAATAATGCAGCAAAGTCCTTAAATAATGCAGAACAGTTCTTAAATAATGCAACAACGTCGTTAAATAATGCAGCACAGTCCTTAAATAATGCAGCAAAGTCCTTAACTAATGCAGCAGAGTCCTTAAATAATGCAACAAAGTCCTTAAATAATGCAACAGAGTCCTTAAATACCGCAGCAAAGGGCTTAAATAATGCAGCAGAGTCCTCAAATGCTTCAGCAGAGTCCTTAAATAATGCAGCATTGTCCTTAAATAATGCAGCAAAGTCCTTAAATAATGCAGCAGAGTCCTTAAATAATGCAACAAAGTCCTTAAATAATGCAGCAGAGTCCTTAAATACTGAAGCAGAGTCCTTAAATATTGCTGCAAAGTCCTTAAATAATGCAGCAGAGTCATTAAATAATGCAACAAAGTCCTTAAATAATGCAGCAGAGTCCTTAAATAATGCAACAAAGTCCTTAAATAATGCAGCAGAGTACTTAAATAATGCAACAAAGTCCTTAAATAATGCAGCAAAGTCCTTAAATAATGCAGCAGAGTCCTTAAATACTGAAGCAGAGTCCTTAAATATTGCAGCAAAGTCCTTAAATAATGCAGCAGAGTCCTTAAATAATGCAACAAAGTCCTTAAATAATGCAGCAGAGTCCTTAAATAATGCAACAGAGTCCTTAAATACCGCAGCAAAGTGCTTAAATAATGCAGCAGAGTCCTCAAATGCTTCAGCAGAGTCCTTAAATAATGCAGCAGAGTCCTTAAATAATGCAGCAAAGTCCTTAAATAATGCAGCAGAGTCCTTAAATAATGCAACAAAGTTCTTAAATAATGCAGCAGAGTCCTTAAATACTGAAGCAGAGTCCTTAAATATTGCAGCAAAGTCCTTAAATAATGCAGCAGAGTCCTTAAATAATGCAGCAAAGTCCTTATCTAATGCAGCAGAGTCCTTAAATAATGCAACAAAGTCCTTAAATAATGCAGCAGAGTCCTTAAATACTGAAGCAGAGTCCTTAAATATTGCAGCAAAGTCCTTCAATAATGCAGCAGAGTCCTTAGATAATGCAACAAAGTCCTTAAATAATGCAGCAGATTCCTTAAATAATGCAGCAAAGTCCTTAAATAATGCAGCAGAGTCCTTAAATAATGCAGCAGAGTCCTTAAATACCGCAGCAGAGTCCTTAAATACTGAAGCAGAGTCCTTTAATATAGCAGCAAATTCCTTAAATAATGCAGCAGAGTCCATAAAAAAATCCAACAAAGTCATTAAATAATGCAGCAAGTCCTTAAATAATGCAGCAGAGTCCTCTAATAATGCAGCAGAGTCCTCAAATGCTTCAGCAAAGTCATTAAATAATGCAGCATAGTCCTTAAATAATGCAGCAAAGTCCTTAAATAATGCAGCACAGTTCTTAAGTAATGCAACAACGTCGTTAAATAATGCAGCAGAGTCCTTAAATAATGCAGCAAAGTCCTTAACTAATGCAGCAGAGTCCTTAAATAATGCAAGAAAGTCCTTAAATAATGCAGCAGAGTCCTTAAATAATGCAGTAAAGTCCTTAAATAATGCAGCAGAGTCCTTAAATAATGCAACAACGTCCTTAAATGATGCAGCAGAGTCCTTAAATACTGAAGCAGAGTCCTTAAATATTGCAGCAAAGTCCTTAAATAATGCATTAGAGTCCTTAAATAATGCAACAAAGTCCTTAAATAATGCAGCAGAGTCCTTAAATAATGCAGCAAAGTCCTTAAATAATGCAGCAGAGTCCTTAAATAATGCAGCAGAGTCCTTAAATACTGCAGCAGAGTCCTTAAATACTGAAGCAGAGTCCTTTAATATAGCAGCAAATTCCTTAAATAATGCAGCAGAGTCCTTAAAAAATCCAACAAAGTCATTAAATAATGCAGCAGAGTCCTCTAATAATGCAGCAGAGTCCTCAAATGCTTCAGCAAAGTCATTAAATAATGCAGCATAGTCCTTAAATAATGCAAAGTCCTTAAATAAAGCAGCACAGTTCTTAAATAATGCAACAACGTCGGTAAATAATGCAGCAGAGTCCTTAAATAATGCAGCAAAGTCCTTAACTAATGCAGCAGAGTCCTTAAATAATGCAACAAAGTCCTTAAATAATGCAACAGAGTCCTTAAATACCGCAGCAAAGTGCTTAAATAATGCAGCAGAGTCCTTAAATAATGCAACAAAGTCCTTAAATAATGCAGCAGAGTCCTTAAATACTGAAGCAGAGTCCTTAAATATTGCAGCAAAGTCCTCTAATAATGCAGCAGAGTCCTTAAATAATGCAACAAAGTCCTTAAATAATGCAGCAGAGTCCTTAAATAATGCAACAAAGTCCTTAAATAATGCAGCAGAGTCCTTAAATACTGAAGCAGAGTCCTTAAATATTGCAGCAAAGTCCTTAAATAATGCAGCAGAGTCCTTAAATAATGCAACAAAGTCCTTAAATAATGCAGCAGAGTCCTTAAATAATGCAACAAAGTCCTTAAATAATGCAGCAGAGTCCTTAAATACTGAAGCAGAGTCCTTAAATATTGCAGCAAAGTCCTTCAATAATGCAGCAGAGTCCTTAGATAATGCAACAAAGTCCTTAAATAATGCAGCAGATTCCTTAAATAATGCAGCAAAGTCCTTAAATAATGCAGCAGAGTCCTTAAATAATGCAGCAGAGTCCTTAAATACCGCAGCAGAGTCCTTAAATACTGAAGCAGAGTCCTTTAATATAGCAGCAAATTCCTTAAATAACGCAGCAGAGTCCTTAAAAAATCCAACAAAATCATTAAATAATGCAGCAAGTCCTTAAATAATGCAGCAGAGTCCTCTAATAATGCAGCAGAGTCCTCAAATGCTTCAGCAAAGTCATTAAATAATGCAGCATAGTCCTTAACTAATGCAGCAGAGTCCTTAAATAATGCAACAAAGTCCTTAAATAATGCAGCAGAATCCTTAAATAATGCAGTAAAGTCGTTAAATAATGCAGCAGAGTCCTTAAATAATGCAGCAAAGTCCTTAACTAATGCAGCAGAGTCCTTAAATATTGCAGCAAAGTCCTTAAATAATGCATTAGAGTCCTTAAATAATGCAACAAAGTCCTTAAATAATGCAGCAGAGTCCTTAAATAATGCAGAAAAGTCCTTAAATAATGCAGCAGAGTCCTTAAATAATGCAGCAGAGTCCTTAAATACCGCAGCAGAGTCCTTAAATACTGAAGCAGAGTCCTTTAATATAGCAGCAAATTCTTTAAATAATGCAGCAGAGTCCTTAAAAAAATCCAACAAAGTCATTAAATAATGCAGCAGAGTCCTCTAATAATGCAGCAGAGTCCTCAAATGCTTCAGCAAAGTCATTAAATAATGCAGCATAGTCCTTAAATAATGCAGCAAAGTCCTTAAATAATGCAGCACAGTTCTTAAATAATGCAACAACGTCGTTAAATAATGCAGCAGAGTCCTTAAATAATGCAGCAAAGTCCTTAACTAATGCAGCAGAGTCCTTAAATAATGCAACAAAGTCCTTAAATAATGCAACAGAGTCCTTAAATACCGCAGCAAAGTGATTAAATAATGCAGCAGAGTCCTCAAATGCTTCAGCAGAGTCCTTAAATAATGCAGCAGAGTCCTTAAATAATGCAGCAAAGTCCTTAAATAATGCAGCAGAGTCCTTAAATAATGCAACAAAGTCCTTAAATAATGCAGCAGAGTCCTTAAATACTGAAGCAGAGTCCTTAAATATTGCAGCAAAGTCCTTAAATAATGCAGCAGAGTCCATAAATAATGCAGCAAAGTCCTTAAATAATGCAGCAGAGTCCTTAAATAATGCAACAAAGTCCTTAAATAATGCAGCAGAGTCCTTAAATATAGAAGCAGAGTCCTTAAATATTGCAGCAAAGTCCTTCAATAATGCAACAGAGTCCTTAGATAATGCAACAAAGTCCTTAAATAATGCAGCAGATTCCTTAAATAATGCAGCAAAGTCCTTAAATAATGCAGCAGAGTCCTTAAATAATGCAGCAGAGTCCTTAAATACCGCAGCAGAGTCCATAAATACTGAAGCAGAGTCCTTTAATATAGCAGCAAATTCCTTAAATAATGCAGCAGAGTCCTTAAAAAATCCAACAAAGTCATTAAATAATGCAGCAAGTCCTTAAATAATGCAGCAGAGTCCTCTAATAATGCAGCAGAGTCCTCAAATGCTTCAGCAAAGTCATTAAATAATGCAGCATAGTCCTTAAATAATGGAGCAAAGTCCTTAAATAATGCAGCACAGTTCTTAAATAATGCAACAACGTCGTTAAATAATGCAGCAGAGTCCTTAAATAATGCAGCAAAGTCCTTAACTAATGCAGCAGAGTCCTTAAATAATGCAACAAAGTCCTTAAATAATGCAGCAGAGTCCTTAAATAATGCAACAACGTCCTTAAATAATGCAGCAGAGTCCTTAAATACTGAAGCAGAGTCCTTAAATATTGCAGCAAAGTCCTTAAATAATGCAGCAGAGTCCTTAAATAATGCAACAAATTCCTTAAATAATGCAGCAAAGTCCTTAAATAATGCAGCAGAGTCCTTAAATAATGCAGCAGAGTCCTTAAATACCGCAGCAGAGTCCTTAAATACTGAAGCAGAGTCCTTTAATATAGCAGCAAATTCCTTAAATAATGCAGCAGAGTCCTTAAAAAATCCAACAAAGTCATTAAATAATGCAGCAGAGTCCTCTAATAATGCAGCAGAGTCCTCAAATGCTTCAGCAAAGTCATTAAATAATGCAGCAGAGTCCTCAAATGCTAAAGCAGAGTCCTTAAATACTGAAGCAGAGTCCTTAAACATTGCAGCAAAGTCCTTAAATAATGCAGCAGAGTCCTTACATAATGCAGCAAAGTCCTTCAATAATGCAGCAGAGTCCTTAGATAATGCAACAAAGTCCTTAAATAATGCAGCAGATTCCTTAAATAATGCAGCAAAGTCCTTAAATAATGCAGCAGAGTCCTAAAATAATGCAGCAGGGTCCTTAAATACCGCAGCAGAGTCCTTAAATACTGAAGCAGAGTCCTTTAATATAGCAGCAAATTCCTTAAATAATGCAGCAGAGTCCTTAAGAAATCCAACAAAGTCATTAAATAATGCAGCAAGTCCTTAAATAATGCAGCAGAGTCCTCTAATAATGCAGCAGAGTCCTCAAATGCTTCAGCAAATTCATTAAATAATGCAGCATATTCCTTAAATAATGCAGCAAAGTCCTTAAATAATGCAGAACAGTTCTTAAATAATGCAACAACGTCGTTAAATAATGCAGCACAGTCCTTAAATAATGCAGCAAAGTCCTTAACTAATGCAGCAGAGTCCTTAAATAATGCAACAAAGTCCTTAAATAATGCAACAGAGTCCTTAAATACCGCAGCAAAGGGCTTAAATAATGCAGCAGAGTCCTCAAATGCTTCAGCAGAGTCCTTAAATAATGCAGCATTGTCCTTAAATAATGCAGCAAAGTCCTTAAATAATGCAGCAGAGTCCTTAAATAATGCAACAAAGTCCTTAAATAATGCAGCAGAGTCCTTAAATACTGAAGCAGAGTCCTTAAATATTGCTGCAAAGTCCTTAAATAATGCAGCAGAGTCATTAAATAATGCAACAAAGTCCTTAAATAATGCAGCAGAGTCCTTAAATAATGCAACAAAGTCCTTAAATAATGCAGCAGAGTACTTAAATAATGCAACAAAGTCCTTAAATAATGCAGCAAAGTCCTTAAATAATGCAGCAGAGTCCTTAAATACTGAAGCAGAGTCCTTAAATATTGCAGCAAAGTCCTTAAATAATGCAGCAGAGTCCTTAAATAATGCAACAAAGTCCTTAAATAATGCAGCAGAGTCCTTAAATAATGCAACAGAGTCCTTAAGTACCGCAGCAAAGTGCTTAAATAATGCAGCAGAGTCCTCAAATGCTTCAGCAGAGTCCTTAAATAATGCAGCAGAGTCCTTAAATACTGAAGCAGAGTCCTTAAATATTGCTGCAAAGTCCTTAAATAATGCAGCAGAGTCATTAAATAATGCAACAAAGTCCTTAAATAATGCAGCAGAGTCCTTAAATAATGCAACAAAGTCCTTAAATAATGCAGCAGAGTACTTAAATAATGCAACAAAGTCCTTAAATAATGCAGCAAAGTCCTTAAATAATGCAGCAGAGTCCTTAAATACTGAAGCAGAGTCCTTAAATATTGCAGCAAAGTCCTTAAATAATGCAGCAGAGTCCTTAAATAATGCAACAAAGTCCTTAAATAATGCAGCAGAGTCCTTAAATAATGCAACAGAGTCCTTAAATACCGCAGCAAAGTGCTTAAATAATGCAGCAGAGTCCTCAAATGCTTCAGCAGAGTCCTTAAATAATGCAGCAGAGTCCTTAAATAATGCAGCAAAGTCCTTAAATAATGCAGCAGAGTCCTTAAATAATGCAACAAAGTTCTTAAATAATGCAGCAGAGTCCTTAAATACTGAAGCAGAGTCCTTAAATATTGCAGCAAAGTCCTTAAATAATGCAGCAGAGTCCTTAAATAATGCAGCAAAGTCCTTATCTAATGCAGCAGAGTCCTTAAATAATGCAACAAAGTCCTTAAATAATGCAGCAGAGTCCTTAAATACTGAAGCAGAGTCCTTAAATATTGCAGCAAAGTCCTTCAATAATGCAGCAGAGTCCTTAGATAATGCAACAAAGTCCTTAAATAATGCAGCAGATTCCTTAAATAATGCAGCAAAGTCCTTAAATAATGCAGCAGAGTCCTTAAATACCGCAGCAGAGTCCTTAAATACTGAAGCAGAGTCCTTTAATATAGCAGCAAATTCCTTAAATAATGCAGCAGAGTCCATAAAAAAATCCAACAAAGTCATTAAATAATGCAGCAAGTCCTTAAATAATGCAGCAGAGTCCTCTAATAATGCAGCAGAGTCCTCAAATGCTTCAGCAAAGTCATTAAATAATGCAGCATAGTCCTTAAATAATGCAGCAAAGTCCTTAAATAATGCAGCACAGTTCTTAAGTAATGCAACAACGTCGTTAAATAATGCAGCAGAGTCCTTAAATAATGCAGCAAAGTCCTTAACTAATGCAGCAGAGTCCTTAAATAATGCAAGAAAGTCCTTAAATAATGCAGCAGAGTCCTTAAATAATGCAGTAAAGTCCTTAAATAATGCAGCAGAGTCCTTAAATAATGCAACAACGTCCTTAAATGATGCAGCAGAGTCCTTAAATACTGAAGCAGAGTCCTTAAATATTGCAGCAAAGTCCTTAAATAATGCATTAGAGTCCTTAAATAATGCAACAAAGTCCTTAAATAATGCAGCAGAGTCCTTAAATAATGCAGCAAAGTCCTTAAATAATGCAGCAGAGTCCTTAAATAATGCAGCAGAGTCCTTAAATACTGCAGCAGAGTCCTTAAATACTGAAGCAGAGTCCTTTAATATAGCAGCAAATTCCTTAAATAATGCAGCAGAGTCCTTAAAAAATCCAACAAAGTCATTAAATAATGCAGCAGAGTCCTCTAATAATGCAGCAGAGTCCTCAAATGCTTCAGCAAAGTCATTAAATAATGCAGCATAGTCCTTAAATAATGCAAAGTCCTTAAATAAAGCAGCACAGTTCTTAAATAATGCAACAACGTCGGTAAATAATGCAGCAGAGTCCTTAAATAATGCAGCAAAGTCCTTAACTAATGCAGCAGAGTCCTTAAATAATGCAACAAAGTCCTTAAATAATGCAACAGAGTCCTTAAATACCGCAGCAAAGTGCTTAAATAATGCAGCAGAGTCCTTAAATAATGCAACAAAGTCCTTAAATAATGCAGCAGAGTCCTTAAATACTGAAGCAGAGTCCTTAAATATTGCAGCAAAGTCCTCTAATAATGCAGCAGAGTCCTTAAATAATGCAACAAAGTCCTTAAATAATGCAGCAGAGTCCTTAAATAATGCAACAAAGTCCTTAAATAATGCAGCAGAGTCCTTAAATACTGAAGCAGAGTCCTTAAATATTGCAGCAAAGTCCTTAAATAATGCAGCAGAGTCCTTAAATAATGCAACAAAGTCCTTAAATAATGCAGCAGAGTCCTTAAATAATGCAACAAAGTCCTTAAATAATGCAGCAGAGTCCTTAAATACTGAAGCAGAGTCCTTAAATATTGCAGCAAAGTCCTTCAATAATGCAGCAGAGTCCTTAGATAATGCAACAAAGTCCTTAAATAATGCAGCAGATTCCTTAAATAATGCAGCAAAGTCCTTAAATAATGCAGCAGAGTCCTTAAATAATGCAGCAGAGTCCTTAAATACCGCAGCAGAGTCCTTAAATACTGAAGCAGAGTCCTTTAATATAGCAGCAAATTCCTTAAATAACGCAGCAGAGTCCTTAAAAAATCCAACAAAGTCATTAAATAATGCAGCAAGTCCTTAAATAATGCAGCAGAGTCCTCTAATAATGCAGCAGAGTCCTCAAATGCTTCAGCAAAGTCATTAAATAATGCAGCATAGTCCTTAACTAATGCAGCAGAGTCCTTAAATAATGCAACAAAGTCCTTAAATAATGCAGCAGAATCCTTAAATAATGCAGTAAAGTCGTTAAATAATGCAGCAGAGTCCTTAAATAATGCAGCAAAGTCCTTAACTAATGCAGCAGAGTCCTTAAATATTGCAGCAAAGTCCTTAAATAATGCATTAGAGTCCTTAAATAATGCAACAAAGTCCTTAAATAATGCAGCAGAGTCCTTAAATAATGCAGAAAAGTCCTTAAATAATGCAGCAGAGTCCTTAAATAATGCAGCAGAGTCCTTAAATACCGCAGCAGAGTCCTTAAATACTGAAGCAGAGTCCTTTAATATAGCAGCAAATTCTTTAAATAATGCAGCAGAGTCCTTAAAAAAATCCAACAAAGTCATTAAATAATGCAGCAGAGTCCTCTAATAATGCAGCAGAGTCCTCAAATGCTTCAGCAAAGTCATTAAATAATGCAGCATAGTCCTTAAATAATGCAGCAAAGTCCTTAAATAATGCAGCACAGTTCTTAAATAATGCAACAACGTCGTTAAATAATGCAGCAGAGTCCTTAAATAATGCAGCAAAGTCCTTAACTAATGCAGCAGAGTCCTTAAATAATGCAACAAAGTCCTTAAATAATGCAACAGAGTCCTTAAATACCGCAGCAAAGTGATTAAATAATGCAGCAGAGTCCTCAAATGCTTCAGCAGAGTCCTTAAATAATGCAGCAGAGTCCTTAAATAATGCAGCAAAGTCCTTAAATAATGCAGCAGAGTCCTTAAATAATGCAACAAAGTCCTTAAATAATGCAGCAGAGTCCTTAAATACTGAAGCAGAGTCCTTAAATATTGCAGCAAAGTCCTTAAATAATGCAGCAGAGTCCATAAATAATGCAGCAAAGTCCTTAAATAATGCAGCAGAGTCCTTAAATAATGCAACAAAGTCCTTAAATAATGCAGCAGAGTCCTTAAATATAGAAGCAGAGTCCTTAAATATTGCAGCAAAGTCCTTCAATAATGCAACAGAGTCCTTAGATAATGCAACAAAGTCCTTAAATAATGCAGCAGATTCCTTAAATAATGCAGCAAAGTCCTTAAATAATGCAGCAGAGTCCTTAAATAATGCAGCAGAGTCCTTAAATACCGCAGCAGAGTCCATAAATACTGAAGCAGAGTCCTTTAATATAGCAGCAAATTCCTTAAATAATGCAGCAGAGTCCTTAAAAAATCCAACAAAGTCATTAAATAATGCAGCAAGTCCTTAAATAATGCAGCAGAGTCCTCTAATAATGCAGCAGAGTCCTCAAATGCTTCAGCAAAGTCATTAAATAATGCAGCATAGTCCTTAAATAATGGAGCAAAGTCCTTAAATAATGCAGCACAGTTCTTAAATAATGCAACAACGTCGTTAAATAATGCAGCAGAGTCCTTAAATAATGCAGCAAAGTCCTTAACTAATGCAGCAGAGTCCTTAAATAATGCAACAAAGTCCTTAAATAATGCAGCAGAGTCCTTAAATAATGCAACAACGTCCTTAAATAATGCAGCAGAGTCCTTAAATACTGAAGCAGAGTCCTTAAATATTGCAGCAAAGTCCTTAAATAATGCAGCAGAGTCCTTAAATAATGCAACAAATTCCTTAAATAATGCAGCAAAGTCCTTAAATAATGCAGCAGAGTCCTTAAATAATGCAGCAGAGTCCTTAAATACCGCAGCAGAGTCCTTAAATACTGAAGCAGAGTCCTTTAATATAGCAGCAAATTCCTTAAATAATGCAGCAGAGTCCTTAAAAAATCCAACAAAGTCATTAAATAATGCAGCAGAGTCCTCTAATAATGCAGCAGAGTCCTCAAATGCTTCAGCAAAGTCATTAAATAATGCAGCAGAGTCCTCAAATGCTTAAGCAGAGTCCTTAAATACTGAAGCAGAGTCCTTAAACATTGCAGCAAAGTCCTTAAATAATGCAGCAGAGTCCTTAAATAATGCAGCAAAGTCCTTCAATAATGCAGCAGAGTCCTTAGATAATGCAACAAAGTCCTTAAATAATGCAGCAGATTCCTTAAATAATGCAGCAAAGTCCTTAAATAATGCAGCAGAGTCCTAAAATAATGCAGCAGGGTCCTTAAATACCGCAGCAGAGTCCTTAAATACTGAAGCAGAGTCCTTTAATATAGCAGCAAATTCCTTAAATAATGCAGCAGAGTCCTTAAGAAATCCAACAAAGTCATTAAATAATGCAGCAAGTCCTTAAATAATGCAGCAGAGTCCTCTAATAATGCAGCAGAGTCCTCAAATGCTTCAGCAAATTCATTAAATAATGCAGCATATTCCTTAAATAATGCAGCAAAGTCCTTAAATAATGCAGAACAGTTCTTAAATAATGCAACAACGTCGTTAAATAATGCAGCACAGTCCTTAAATAATGCAGCAAAGTCCTTAACTAATGCAGCAGAGTCCTTAAATAATGCAACAAAGTCCTTAAATAATGCAACAGAGTCCTTAAATACCGCAGCAAAGGGCTTAAATAATGCAGCAGAGTCCTCAAATGCTTCAGCAGAGTCCTTAAATAATGCAGCATTGTCCTTAAATAATGCAGCAAAGTCCTTAAATAATGCAGCAGAGTCCTTAAATAATGCAACAAAGTCCTTAAATAATGCAGCAGAGTCCTTAAATACTGAAGCAGAGTCCTTAAATATTGCTGCAAAGTCCTTAAATAATGCAGCAGAGTCATTAAATAATGCAACAAAGTCCTTAAATAATGCAGCAGAGTCCTTAAATAATGCAACAAAGTCCTTAAATAATGCAGCAGAGTACTTAAATAATGCAACAAAGTCCTTAAATAATGCAGCAAAGTCCTTAAATAATGCAGCAGAGTCCTTAAATACTGAAGCAGAGTCCTTAAATATTGCAGCAAAGTCCTTAAATAATGCAGCAGAGTCCTTAAATAATGCAACAAAGTCCTTAAATAATGCAGCAGAGTCCTTAAATAATGCAACAGAGTCCTTAAATACCGCAGCAAAGTGCTTAAATAATGCAGCAGAGTCCTCAAATGCTTCAGCAGAGTCCTTAAATAATGCAGCAGAGTCCTTAAATAATGCAGCAAAGTCCTTAAATAATGCAGCAGAGTCCTTAAATAATGCAACAAAGTTCTTAAATAATGCAGCAGAGTCCTTAAATACTGAAGCAGAGTCCTTAAATATTGCAGCAAAGTCCTTAAATAATGCAGCAGAGTCCTTAAATAATGCAGCAAAGTCCTTATCTAATGCAGCAGAGTCCTTAAATAATGCAACAAAGTCCTTAAATAATGCAGCAGAGTCCTTAAATACTGAAGCAGAGTCCTTAAATATTGCAGCAAAGTCCTTCAATAATGCAGCAGAGTCCTTAGATAATGCAACAAAGTCCTTAAATAATGCAGCAGATTCCTTAAATAATGCAGCAAAGTCCTTAAATAATGCAGCAGAGTCCTTAAATAATGCAGCAGAGTCCTTAAATACCGCAGCAGAGTCCTTAAATACTGAAGCAGAGTCCTTTAATATAGCAGCAAATTCCTTAAATAATGCAGCAGAGTCCATAAAAAAATCCAACAAAGTCATTAAATAATGCAGCAAGTCCTTAAATAATGCAGCAGAGTCCTCTAATAATGCAGCAGAGTCCTCAAATGCTTCAGCAAAGTCATTAAATAATGCAGCATAGTCCTTAAATAATGCAGCAAAGTCCTTAAATAATGCAGCACAGTTCTTAAGTAATGCAACAACGTCGTTAAATAATGCAGCAGAGTCCTTAAATAATGCAGCAAAGTCCTTAACTAATGCAGCAGAGTCCTTAAATAATGCAAGAAAGTCCTTAAATAATGCAGCAGAGTCCTTAAATAATGCAGTAAAGTCCTTAAATAATGCAGCAGAGTCCTTAAATAATGCAACAACGTCCTTAAATGATGCAGCAGAGTCCTTAAATACTGAAGCAGAGTCCTTAAATATTGCAGCAAAGTCCTTAAATAATGCATTAGAGTCCTTAAATAATGCAACAAAGTCCTTAAATAATGCAGCAGAGTCCTTAAATAATGCAGCAAAGTCCTTAAATAATGCAGCAGAGTCCTTAAATAATGCAGCAGAGTCCTTAAATACTGCAGCAGAGTCCTTAAATACTGAAGCAGAGTCCTTTAATATAGCAGCAAATTCCTTAAATAATGCAGCAGAGTCCTTAAAAAATCCAACAAAGTCATTAAATAATGCAGCAGAGTCCTCTAATAATGCAGCAGAGTCCTCAAATGCTTCAGCAAAGTCATTAAATAATGCAGCATAGTCCTTAAATAATGCAAAGTCCTTAAATAAAGCAGCACAGTTCTTAAATAATGCAACAACGTCGGTAAATAATGCAGCAGAGTCCTTAAATAATGCAGCAAAGTCCTTAACTAATGCAGCAGAGTCCTTAAATAATGCAACAAAGTCCTTAAATAATGCAACAGAGTCCTTAAATACCGCAGCAAAGTGCTTAAATAATGCAGCAGAGTCCTTAAATAATGCAACAAAGTCCTTAAATAATGCAGCAGAGTCCTTAAATACTGAAGCAGAGTCCTTAAATATTGCAGCAAAGTCCTCTAATAATGCAGCAGAGTTCTTAAATAATGCAACAAAGTCCTTAAATAATGCAGCAGAGTCCTTAAATAATGCAACAAAGTCCTTAAATAATGCAGCAGAGTCCTTAAATACTGAAGCAGAGTCCTTAAATATTGCAGCAAAGTCCTTAAATAATGCAGCAGAGTCCTTAAATAATGCAACAAAGTCCTTAAATAATGCAGCAGAGTCCTTAAATAATGCAACAAAGTCCTTAAATAATGCAGCAGAGTCCTTAAATACTGAAGCAGAGTCCTTAAATATTGCAGCAAAGTCCTTCAATAATGCAGCAGAGTCCTTAGATAATGCAACAAAGTCCTTAAATAATGCAGCAGATTCCTTAAATAATGCAGCAAAGTCCTTAAATAATGCAGCAGAGTCCTTAAATAATGCAGCAGAGTCCTTAAATACCGCAGCAGAGTCCTTAAATACTGAAGCAGAGTCCTTTAATATAGCAGCAAATTCCTTAAATAACGCAGCAGAGTCCTTAAAAAATCCAACAAAATCATTAAATAATGCAGCAAGTCCTTAAATAATGCAGCAGAGTCCTCTAATAATGCAGCAGAGTCCTCAAATGCTTCAGCAAAGTCATTAAATAATGCAGCATAGTCCTTAACTAATGCAGCAGAGTCCTTAAATAATGCAACAAAGTCCTTAAATAATGCAGCAGAATCCTTAAATAATGCAGTAAAGTCGTTAAATAATGCAGCAGAGTCCTTAAATAATGCAGCAAAGTCCTTAACTAATGCAGCAGAGTCCTTAAATATTGCAGCAAAGTCCTTAAATAATGCATTAGAGTCCTTAAATAATGCAACAAAGTCCTTAAATAATGCAGCAGAGTCCTTAAATAATGCAGAAAAGTCCTTAAATAATGCAGCAGAGTCCTTAAATAATGCAGCAGAGTCCTTAAATACCGCAGCAGAGTCCTTAAATACTGAAGCAGAGTCCTTTAATATAGCAGCAAATTCTTTAAATAATGCAGCAGAGTCCTTAAAAAAATCCAACAAAGTCATTAAATAATGCAGCAGAGTCCTCTAATAATGCAGCAGAGTCCTCAAATGCTTCAGCAAAGTCATTAAATAATGCAGCATAGTCCTTAAATAATGCAGCAAAGTCCTTAAATAATGCAGCACAGTTCTTAAATAATGCAACAACGTCGTTAAATAATGCAGCAGAGTCCTTAAATAATGCAGCAAAGTCCTTAACTAATGCAGCAGAGTCCTTAAATAATGCAACAAAGTCCTTAAATAATGCAACAGAGTCCTTAAATACCGCAGCAAAGTGATTAAATAATGCAGCAGAGTCCTCAAATGCTTCAGCAGAGTCCTTAAATAATGCAGCAGAGTCCTTAAATAATGCAGCAAAGTCCTTAAATAATGCAGCAGAGTCCTTAAATAATGCAACAAAGTCCTTAAATAATGCAGCAGAGTCCTTAAATACTGAAGCAGAGTCCTTAAATATTGCAGCAAAGTCCTTAAATAATGCAGCAGAGTCCATAAATAATGCAGCAAAGTCCTTAAATAATGCAGCAGAGTCCTTAAATAATGCAACAAAGTCCTTAAATAATGCAGCAGAGTCCTTAAATATAGAAGCAGAGTCCTTAAATATTGCAGCAAAGTCCTTCAATAATGCAACAGAGTCCTTAGATAATGCAACAAAGTCCTTAAATAATGCAGCAGATTCCTTAAATAATGCAGCAAAGTCCTTAAATAATGCAGCAGAGTCCTTAAATAATGCAGCAGAGTCCTTAAATACCGCAGCAGAGTCCATAAATACTGAAGCAGAGTCCTTTAATATAGCAGCAAATTCCTTAAATAATGCAGCAGAGTCCTTAAAAAATCCAACAAAGTCATTAAATAATGCAGCAAGTCCTTAAATAATGCAGCAGAGTCCTCTAATAATGCAGCAGAGTCCTCAAATGCTTCAGCAAAGTCATTAAATAATGCAGCATAGTCCTTAAATAATGGAGCAAAGTCCTTAAATAATGCAGCACAGTTCTTAAATAATGCAACAACGTCGTTAAATAATGCAGCAGAGTCCTTAAATAATGCAGCAAAGTCCTTAACTAATGCAGCAGAGTCCTTAAATAATGCAACAAAGTCCTTAAATAATGCAGCAGAGTCCTTAAATAATGCAACAACGTCCTTAAATAATGCAGCAGAGTCCTTAAATACTGAAGCAGAGTCCTTAAATATTGCAGCAAAGTCCTTAAATAATGCAGCAGAGTCCTTAAATAATGCAACAAATTCCTTAAATAATGCAGCAAAGTCCTTAAATAATGCAGCAGAGTCCTTAAATAATGCAGCAGAGTCCTTAAATACTGCAGCAGAGTCCTTAAATACTGAAGCAGAGTCCTTTAATATAGCAGCAAATTCCTTAAATAATGCAGCAGAGTCCTT
The DNA here is from genome assembly GCF_046119375.1 of Phyllobates terribilis. Taxonomy (NCBI): domain Eukaryota; kingdom Metazoa; phylum Chordata; class Amphibia; order Anura; family Dendrobatidae; genus Phyllobates; species Phyllobates terribilis. The sequence goes on along the minus strand of NW_027362840.1, from coordinate 2,084,498 downwards.
AAAAAATCCAACAAAGTCATTAAATAATGCAGCAGAGTCCTCTAATAATGCAGCAGAGTCCTCAAATGCTTCAGCAAAGTCATTAAATAATGCAGCAGAGTCCTCAAATGCTAAAGCAGAGTCCTTAAATACTGAAGCAGAGTCCTTAAACATTGCAGCAAAGTCCTTAAATAATGCAGCAGAGTCCTTACATAATGCAGCAAAGTCCTTCAATAATGCAGCAGAGTCCTTAGATAATGCAACAAAGTCCTTAAATAATGCAGCAGATTCCTTAAATAATGCAGCAAAGTCCTTAAATAATGCAGCAGAGTCCTAAAATAATGCAGCAGGGTCCTTAAATACCGCAGCAGAGTCCTTAAATACTGAAGCAGAGTCCTTTAATATAGCAGCAAATTCCTTAAATAATGCAGCAGAGTCCTTAAGAAATCCAACAAAGTCATTAAATAATGCAGCAAGTCCTTAAATAATGCAGCAGAGTCCTCTAATAATGCAGCAGAGTCCTCAAATGCTTCAGCAAATTCATTAAATAATGCAGCATATTCCTTAAATAATGCAGCAAAGTCCTTAAATAATGCAGAACAGTTCTTAAATAATGCAACAACGTCGTTAAATAATGCAGCACAGTCCTTAAATAATGCAGCAAAGTCCTTAACTAATGCAGCAGAGTCCTTAAATAATGCAACAAAGTCCTTAAATAATGCAACAGAGTCCTTAAATACCGCAGCAAAGGGCTTAAATAATGCAGCAGAGTCCTCAAATGCTTCAGCAGAGTCCTTAAATAATGCAGCATTGTCCTTAAATAATGCAGCAAAGTCCTTAAATAATGCAGCAGAGTCCTTAAATAATGCAACAAAGTCCTTAAATAATGCAGCAGAGTCCTTAAATACTGAAGCAGAGTCCTTAAATATTGCTGCAAAGTCCTTAAATAATGCAGCAGAGTCATTAAATAATGCAACAAAGTCCTTAAATAATGCAGCAGAGTCCTTAAATAATGCAACAAAGTCCTTAAATAATGCAGCAGAGTACTTAAATAATGCAACAAAGTCCTTAAATAATGCAGCAAAGTCCTTAAATAATGCAGCAGAGTCCTTAAATACTGAAGCAGAGTCCTTAAATATTGCAGCAAAGTCCTTAAATAATGCAGCAGAGTCCTTAAATAATGCAACAAAGTCCTTAAATAATGCAGCAGAGTCCTTAAATAATGCAACAGAGTCCTTAAGTACCGCAGCAAAGTGCTTAAATAATGCAGCAGAGTCCTCAAATGCTTCAGCAGAGTCCTTAAATAATGCAGCAGAGTCCTTAAATAATGCAGCAAAGTCCTTAAATAATGCAGCAGATTCCTTAAATAATGCAACAAAGTCCTTAAATAATGCAGCAGAGTCCTTAAATACTGAAGCAGAGTCCTTAAATATTGCAGCAAAGTCCTTAAATAATGCAGCAGAGTCCTTAAATAATGCAGCAAAGTCCTTATCTAATGCAGCAGAGTCCTTAAATAATGCAACAAAGTCCTTAAATAATGCAGCAGAGTCCTTAAATACTGAAGCAGAGTCCTTAAATATTGCAGCAAAGTCCTTCAATAATGCAGCAGAGTCCTTAGATAATGCAACAAAGTCCTTAAATAATGCAGCAGATTCCTTAAATAATGCAGCAAAGTCCTTAAATAATGCAGCAGAGTACTTAAATAATGCAACAAAGTCCTTAAATAATGCAGCAAAGTCCTTAAATAATGCAGCAGAGTCCTTAAATACTGAAGCAGAGTCCTTAAATATTGCAGCAAAGTCCTTAAATAATGCAGCAGAGTCCTTAAATAATGCAACAAAGTCCTTAAATAATGCAGCAGAGTCCTTAAATAATGCAACAGAGTCCTTAAATACCGCAGCAAAGTGCTTAAATAATGCAGCAGAGTCCTCAAATGCTTCAGCAGAGTCCTTAAATAATGCAGCAGAGTCCTTAAATAATGCAGCAAAGTCCTTAAATAATGCAGCAGAGTCCTTAAATAATGCAACAAAGTCCTTAAATAATGCAGCAGAGTCCTTAAATACTGAAGCAGAGTCCTTAAATATTGCAGCAAAGTCCTTAAATAATGCAGCAGAGTCCTTAAATAATGCAGCAAAGTCCTTATCTAATGCAGCAGAGTCCTTAAATAATGCAACAAAGTCCTTAAATAATGCAGCAGAGTCCTTAAATACTGAAGCAGAGTCCTTAAATATTGCAGCAAAGTCCTTCAATAATGCAGCAGAGTCCTTAGATAATGCAACAAAGTCCTTAAATAATGCAGCAGATTCCTTAAATAATGCAGCAAAGTCCTTAAATAATGCAGCAGAGTCCTTAAATAATGCAGCAGAGTCCTTAAATACCGCAGCAGAGTCCTTAAATACTGAAGCAGAGTCCTTTAATATAGCAGCAAATTCCTTAAATAATGCAGCAGAGTCCATAAAAAAATCCAACAAAGTCATTAAATAATGCAGCAAGTCCTTAAATAATGCAGCAGAGTCCTCTAATAATGCAGCAGAGTCCTCAAATGCTTCAGCAAAGTCATTAAATAATGCAGCATAGTCCTTAAATAATGCAGCAAAGTCCTTAAATAATGCAGCACAGTTCTTAAGTAATGCAACAACGTCGTTAAATAATGCAGCAGAGTCCTTAAATAATGCAGCAAAGTCCTTAACTAATGCAGCAGAGTCCTTAAATAATGCAAGAAAGTCCTTAAATAATGCAGCAGAGTCCTTAAATAATGCAGTAAAGTCCTTAAATAATGCAGCAGAGTCCTTAAATAATGCAACAACGTCCTTAAATAATGCAGCAGAGTCCTTAAATACTGAAGCAGAGTCCTTAAATATTGCAGCAAAGTCCTTAAATAATGCATTAGAGTCCTTAAATAATGCAACAAAGTCCTTAAATAATGCAGCAGAGTCCTTAAATAACGCAGCAAAGTCCTTAAATAATGCAGCAGAGTCCTTAAATAATGCAGCAGAGTCCTTAAATACTGCAGCAGAGTCCTTAAATACTGAAGCAGAGTCCTTTAATATAGCAGCAAATTCCTTAAATAATGCAGCAGAGTCCTTAAAAAATCCAACAAAGTCATTAAATAATGCAGCAGAGTCCTCTAATAATGCAGCAGAGTCCTCAAATGCTTCAGCAAAGTCATTAAATAATGCAGCATAGTCCTTAAATAATGCAAAGTCCTTAAATAAAGCAGCACAGTTCTTAAATAATGCAACAACGTCGGTAAATAATGCAGCAGAGTCCTTAAATAATGCAGCAAAGTCCTTAACTAATGCAGCAGAGTCCTTAAATAATGCAACAAAGTCCTTAAATAATGCAACAGAGTCCTTAAATACCGCAGCAAAGTGCTTAAATAATGCATCAGAGTCCTTAAATAATGCAACAAAGTCCTTAAATAATGCAGCAGAGTCCTTAAATACTGAAGCAGAGTCCTTAAATATTGCAGCAAAGTCCTCTAATAATGCAGCAGAGTCCTTAAATAATGCAACAAAGTCCTTAAATAATGCAGCAGAGTCCTTAAATAATGCAACAAAGTCCTTAAATAATGCAGCAGAGTCCTTAAATACTGAAGCAGAGTCCTTAAATATTGCAGCAAAGTCCTTAAATAATGCAGCAGAGTCCTCAAATGCTTAAGCAGAGTCCTTAAATACTGAAGCAGAGTCCTTAAATATTGCAGCAAAGTCCTTAAATAATGCACCAGAGTCCTTAAATAATGCAGCAAAGTCCTTCAATAATGCAGCAGAGTCCTTAGATAGTGCAACAAAGTCCTTAAATAATGCAGCAGATTCCTTAAATAATGCAGCAAAGTCCTTAAATAATGCAGCAGAGTCCTAAAATAATGCAGCAGGGTCCTTAAATACCGCAGCAGAGTCCTTAAATACTGAAGCAGAGTCCTTTAATATAGCAGCAAATTCCTTAAATAATGCAGCAGAGTCCTTAAGAAATCCAACAAAGTCATTAAATAATGCAGCAAGTCCTTAAATAATGCAGCAGAGTCCTCTAATAATGCAGCAGAGTCCTCAAATGCTTCAGCAAAGTCATTAAATAATGCAGCATAGTCCTTAAATAATGCAGCAAAGTCCTTAAATAATGCAGCAAAGTTCTTAAATAATGCAACAACGTCGTTAAATAATGCAGCAGAGTCCTTAAATAATGCAGCAAAGTCCTTAACTAATGCAGCAGAGTCCTTAAATAATGCAACAAAGTCCTTAAATAATGCAACAGAGTCCTAAAATACCGCCGCAAAGTGCTTAAATAATGCAGCAGAGTCCTCAAATGCTTCAGCAGAATCCTTAAATAATGCAGCAGTGTCCTTAAATAATGCAGCAAAGTCCTTAAATAATGCAGCAGAGTCCTTAAATAATGCAACAAAGTCCTTAAATAATGCAGCAGAGTCCTTAAATACTGAAGCAGAGTCCATAAATATTGCTGCAAAGTCCTTAAATAATGCAGCAGTGTCATTAAATAATGCAACAATGTCCTTAAATAATGCAGCAGAGTCCTTAAAAAATCCAACAAAGTCATTAAATAATGCAGCAAGTCCTTAAATAATGCAGCAGAGTCCTCTAATAATGCAGCAGAGTCCTCAAATGCTTCAGCAAATTCATTAAATAATGCAGCATATTCCTTAAATAATGCAGCAAAGTCCTTAAATAATGCAGAACAGTTCTTAAATAATGCAACAACGTCGTTAAATAATGCAGCAGAGTCCTTAAATAATGCAGCAAAGTCCTTAACTAATGCAGCAGAGTCCTTAAATAATGCAACAAAGTCCTTAAATAATGCAACAGAGTCCTTAAATACCGCAGCAAAGGGCTTAAATAATGCAGCAGAGTCCTCAAATGCTTCAGCAGAGTCCTTAAATAATGCAGCATTGTCCTTAAATAATGCAGCAAAGTCCTTAAATAATGCAGCAGAGTCCTTAAATAATGCAACAAAGTCCTTAAATAATGCAGCAGAGTCCTTAAATACTGAAGCAGAGTCCTTAAATATTGCTGCAAAGTCCTTAAATAATGCAGCAGAGTCATTAAATAATGCAACAAAGTCCTTAAATAATGCAGCAGAGTCCTTAAATAATGCAACAAAGTCCTTAAATAATGCAGCAGAGTACTTAAATAATGCAACAAAGTCCTTAAATAATGCAGCAAAGTCCTTAAATAATGCAGCAGAGTCCTTAAATACTGAAGCAGAGTCCTTAAATATTGCAGCAAAGTCCTTAAATAATGCAGCAGAGTCCTTAAATAATGCAACAAAGTCCTTAAATAATGCAGCAGAGTCCTTAAATAATGCAACAGAGTCCTTAAATACCGCAGCAAAGTGCTTAAATAATGCAGCAGAGTCCTCAAATGCTTCAGCAGAGTCCTTAAATAATGCAGCAGAGTCCTTAAATAATGCAGCAAAGTCCTTAAATAATGCAGCAGAGTCCTTAAATAATGCAACAAAGTTCTTAAATAATGCAGCAGAGTCCTTAAATACTGAAGCAGAGTCCTTAAATATTGCAGCAAAGTCCTTAAATAATGCAGCAGAGTCCTTAAATAATGCAGCAAAGTCCTTATCTAATGCAGCAGAGTCCTTAAATAATGCAACAAAGTCCTTAAATAATGCAGCAGAGTCCTTAAATACTGAAGCAGAGTCCTTAAATATTGCAGCAAAGTCCTTCAATAATGCAGCAGAGTCCTTAGATAATGCAACAAAGTCCTTAAATAATGCAGCAGATTCCTTAAATAATGCAGCAAAGTCCTTAAATAATGCAGCAGAGTCCTTAAATAATGCAGCAGAGTCCTTAAATACCGCAGCAGAGTCCTTAAATACTGAAGCAGAGTCCTTTAATATAGCAGCAAATTCCTTAAATAATGCAGCAGAGTCCATAAAAAAATCCAACAAAGTCATTAAATAATGCAGCAAGTCCTTAAATAATGCAGCAGAGTCCTCTAATAATGCAGCAGAGTCCTCAAATGCTTCAGCAAAGTCATTAAATAATGCAGCATAGTCCTTAAATAATGCAGCAAAGTCCTTAAATAATGCAGCACAGTTCTTAAGTAATGCAACAACGTCGTTAAATAATGCAGCAGAGTCCTTAAATAATGCAGCAAAGTCCTTAACTAATGCAGCAGAGTCCTTAAATAATGCAAGAAAGTCCTTAAATAATGCAGCAGAGTCCTTAAATAATGCAGTAAAGTCCTTAAATAATGCAGCAGAGTCCTTAAATAATGCAACAACGTCCTTAAATGATGCAGCAGAGTCCTTAAATACTGAAGCAGAGTCCTTAAATATTGCAGCAAAGTCCTTAAATAATGCATTAGAGTCCTTAAATAATGCAACAAAGTCCTTAAATAATGCAGCAGAGTCCTTAAATAATGCAGTAAAGTCCTTAAATAATGCAGCAGAGTCCTTAAATAATGCAGCAGAGTCCTTAAATACTGCAGCAGAGTCCTTAAATACTGAAGCAGAGTCCTTTAATATAGCAGCAAATTCCTTAAATAATGCAGCAGAGTCCTTAAAAAATCCAACAAAGTCATTAAATAATGCAGCAGAGTCCTCTAATAATGCAGCAGAGTCCTCAAATGCTTCAGCAAAGTCATTAAATAATGCAGCATAGTCCTTAAATAATGCAAAGTCCTTAAATAAAGCAGCACAGTTCTTAAATAATGCAACAACGTCGGTAAATAATGCAGCAGAGTCCTTAAATAATGCAGCAAAGTCCTTAACTAATGCAGCAGAGTCCTTAAATAATGCAACAAAGTCCTTAAATAATGCAACAGAGTCCTTAAATACCGCAGCAAAGTGCTTAAATAATGCAGCAGAGTCCTTAAATAATGCAACAAAGTCCTTAAATAATGCAGCAGAGTCCTTAAATACTGAAGCAGAGTCCTTAAATATTGCAGCAAAGTCCTCTAATAATGCAGCAGAGTCCTTAAATAATGCAACAAAGTCCTTAAATAATGCAGCAGAGTCCTTAAATAATGCAACAAAGTCCTTAAATAATGCAGCAGAGTCCTTAAATACTGAAGCAGAGTCCTTAAATATTGCAGCAAAGTCCTTAAATAATGCAGCAGAGTCCTTAAATAATGCAACAAAGTCCTTAAATAATGCAGCAGAGTCCTTAAATAATGCAACAAAGTCCTTAAATAATGCAGCAGAGTCCTTAAATACTGAAGCAGAGTCCTTAAATATTGCAGCAAAGTCCTTCAATAATGCAGCAGAGTCCTTAGATAATGCAACAAAGTCCTTAAATAATGCAGCAGATTCCTTAAATAATGCAGCAAAGTCCTTAAATAATGCAGCAGAGTCCTTAAATAATGCAGCAGAGTCCTTAAATACCGCAGCAGAGTCCTTAAATACTGAAGCAGAGTCCTTTAATATAGCAGCAAATTCCTTAAATAACGCAGCAGAGTCCTTAAAAAATCCAACAAAGTCATTAAATAATGCAGCAAGTCCTTAAATAATGCAGCAGAGTCCTCTAATAATGCAGCAGAGTCCTCAAATGCTTCAGCAAAGTCATTAAATAATGCAGCATAGTCCTTAACTAATGCAGCAGAGTCCTTAAATAATGCAACAAAGTCCTTAAATAATGCAGCAGAATCCTTAAATAATGCAGTAAAGTCGTTAAATAATGCAGCAGAGTCCTTAAATAATGCAGCAAAGTCCTTAACTAATGCAGCAGAGTCCTTAAATATTGCAGCAAAGTCCTTAAATAATGCATTAGAGTCCTTAAATAATGCAACAAAGTCCTTAAATAATGCAGCAGAGTCCTTAAATAATGCAGAAAAGTCCTTAAATAATGCAGCAGAGTCCTTAAATAATGCAGCAGAGTCCTTAAATACCGCAGCAGAGTCCTTAAATACTGAAGCAGAGTCCTTTAATATAGCAGCAAATTCTTTAAATAATGCAGCAGAGTCCTTAAAAAAATCCAACAAAGTCATTAAATAATGCAGCAGAGTCCTCTAATAATGCAGCAGAGTCCTCAAATGCTTCAGCAAAGTCATTAAATAATGCAGCATAGTCCTTAAATAATGCAGCAAAGTCCTTAAATAATGCAGCACAGTTCTTAAATAATGCAACAACGTCGTTAAATAATGCAGCAGAGTCCTTAAATAATGCAGCAAAGTCCTTAACTAATGCAGCAGAGTCCTTAAATAATGCAACAAAGTCCTTAAATAATGCAACAGAGTCCTTAAATACCGCAGCAAAGTGATTAAATAATGCAGCAGAGTCCTCAAATGCTTCAGCAGAGTCCTTAAATAATGCAGCAGAGTCCTTAAATAATGCAGCAAAGTCCTTAAATAATGCAGCAGAGTCCTTAAATAATGCAACAAAGTCCTTAAATAATGCAGCAGAGTCCTTAAATACTGAAGCAGAGTCCTTAAATATTGCAGCAAAGTCCTTAAATAATGCAGCAGAGTCCATAAATAATGCAGCAAAGTCCTTAAATAATGCAGCAGAGTCCTTAAATAATGCAACAAAGTCCTTAAATAATGCAGCAGAGTCCTTAAATATAGAAGCAGAGTCCTTAAATATTGCAGCAAAGTCCTTCAATAATGCAACAGAGTCCTTAGATAATGCAACAAAGTCCTTAAATAATGCAGCAGATTCCTTAAATAATGCAGCAAAGTCCTTAAATAATGCAGCAGAGTCCTTAAATAATGCAGCAGAGTCCTTAAATACCGCAGCAGAGTCCATAAATACTGAAGCAGAGTCCTTTAATATAGCAGCAAATTCCTTAAATAATGCAGCAGAGTCCTTAAAAAATCCAACAGTCATTAAATAATGCAGCAAGTCCTTAAATAATGCAGCAGAGTCCTCTAATAATGCAGCAGAGTCCTCAAATGCTTCAGCAAAGTCATTAAATAATGCAGCATAGTCCTTAAATAATGGAGCAAAGTCCTTAAATAATGCAGCACAGTTCTTAAATAATGCAACAACGTCGTTAAATAATGCAGCAGAGTCCTTAAATAATGCAGCAAAGTCCTTAACTAATGCAGCAGAGTCCTTAAATAATGCAACAAAGTCCTTAAATAATGCAGCAGAGTCCTTAAATAATGCAACAACGTCCTTAAATAATGCAGCAGAGTCCTTAAATACTGAAGCAGAGTCCTTAAATATTGCAGCAAAGTCCTTAAATAATGCAGCAGAGTCCTTAAATAATGCAACAAATTCCTTAAATAATGCAGCAAAGTCCTTAAATAATGCAGCAGAGTCCTTAAATAATGCAGCAGAGTCCTTAAATACCGCAGCAGAGTCCTTAAATACTGAAGCAGAGTCCTTTAATATAGCAGCAAATTCCTTAAATAATGCAGCAGAGTCCTTAAAAAATCCAACAAAGTCATTAAATAATGCAGCAGAGTCCTCTAATAATGCAGCAGAGTCCTCAAATGCTTCAGCAAAGTCATTAAATAATGCAGCAGAGTCCTCAAATGCTAAAGCAGAGTCCTTAAATACTGAAGCAGAGTCCTTAAACATTGCAGCAAAGTCCTTAAATAATGCAGCAGAGTCCTTAAATAATGCAGCAAAGTCCTTCAATAATGCAGCAGAGTCCTTAGATAATGCAACAAAGTCCTTAAATAATGCAGCAGAGTCCTAAAATAATGCAGCAGGGTCCTTAAATACCGCAGCAGAGTCCTTAAATACTGAAGCAGAGTCCTTTAATATAGCAGCAAATTCCTTAAATAATGCAGCAGAGTCCTTAAGAAATCCAACAAAGTCATTAAATAATGCAGCAAGTCCTTAAATAATGCAGCAGAGTCCTCTAATAATGCAGCAGAGTCCTCAAATGCTTCAGCAAATTCATTAAATAATGCAGCATATTCCTTAAATAATGCAGCAAAGTCCTTAAATAATGCAGAACAGTTCTTAAATAATGCAACAACGTCGTTAAATAATGCAGCAGAGTCCTTAAATAATGCAGCAAAGTCCTTAACTAATGCAGCAGAGTCCTTAAATAATGCAACAAAGTCCTTAAATAATGCAACAGAGTCCTTAAATACCGCAGCAAAGGGCTTAAATAATGCAGCAGAGTCCTCAAATGCTTCAGCAGAGTCCTTAAATAATGCAGCATTGTCCTTAAATAATGCAGCAAAGTCCTTAAATAATGCAGCAGAGTCCTTAAATAATGCAACAAAGTCCTTAAATAATGCAGCAGAGTCCTTAAATACTGAAGCAGAGTCCTTAAATATTGCTGCAAAGTCCTTAAATAATGCAGCAGAGTCATTAAATAATGCAACAAAGTCCTTAAATAATGCAGCAGAGTCCTTAAATAATGCAACAAAGTCCTTAAATAATGCAGCAGAGTACTTAAATAATGCAACAAAGTCCTTAAATAATGCAGCAAAGTCCTTAAATAATGCAGCAGAGTCCTTAAATACTGAAGCAGAGTCCTTAAATATTGCAGCAAAGTCCTTAAATAATGCAGCAGAGTCCTTAAATAATGCAACAAAGTCCTTAAATAATGCAGCAGAGTCCTTAAATAATGCAACAGAGTCCTTAAATACCGCAGCAAAGTGCTTAAATAATGCAGCAGAGTCCTCAAATGCTTCAGCAGAGTCCTTAAATAATGCAGCAGAGTCCTTAAATAATGCAGCAAAGTCCTTAAATAATGCAGCAGAGTCCTTAAATAATGCAACAAAGTCCTTAAATAATGCAGCAGAGTCCTTAAATACTGAAGCAGAGTCCTTAAATATTGCAGCAAAGTCCTTAAATAATGCAGCAGAGTCCTTAAATAATGCAGCAAAGTCCTTATCTAATGCAGCAGAGTCCTTAAATAATGCAACAAAGTCCTTAAATAATGCAGCAGAGTCCTTAAATACTGAAGCAGAGTCCTTAAATATTGCAGCAAAGTCCTTCAATAATGCAGCAGAGTCCTTAGATAATGCAACAAAGTCCTTAAATAATGCAGCAGATTCCTTAAATAATGCAGCAAAGTCCTTAAATAATGCAGCAGAGTACTTAAATAATGCAACAAAGTCCTTAAATAATGCAGCAAAGTCCTTAAATAATGCAGCAGAGTCCTTAAATACTGAAGCAGAGTCCTTAAATATTGCAGCAAAGTCCTTAAATAATGCAGCAGAGTCCTTAAATAATGCAACAAAGTCCTTAAATAATGCAGCAGAGTCCTTAAATAATGCAACAGAGTCCTTAAATACCGCAGCAAAGTGCTTAAATAATGCAGCAGAGTCCTCAAATGCTTCAGCAGAGTCCTTAAATAATGCAGCAGAGTCCTTAAATAATGCAGCAAAGTCCTTAAATAATGCAGCAGAGTCCTTAAATAATGCAACAAAGTCCTTAAATAATGCAGCAGAGTCCTTAAATACTGAAGCAGAGTCCTTAAATATTGCAGCAAAGTCCTTAAATAATGCAGCAGAGTCCTTAAATAATGCAGCAAAGTCCTTATCTAATGCAGCAGAGTCCTTAAATAATGCAACAAAGTCCTTAAATAATGCAGCAGAGTCCTTAAATACTGAAGCAGAGTCCTTAAATATTGCAGCAAAGTCCTTCAATAATGCAGCAGAGTCCTTAGATAATGCAACAAAGTCCTTAAATAATGCAGCAGATTCCTTAAATAATGCAGCAAAGTCCTTAAATAATGCAGCAGAGTCCTTAAATAATGCAGCAGAGTCCTTAAATACCGCAGCAGAGTCCTTAAATACTGAAGCAGAGTCCTTTAATATAGCAGCAAATTCCTTAAATAATGCAGCAGAGTCCATAAAAAAATCCAACAAAGTCATTAAATAATGCAGCAAGTCCTTAAATAATGCAGCAGAGTCCTCTAATAATGCAGCAGAGTCCTCAAATGCTTCAGCAAAGTCATTAAATAATGCAGCATAGTCCTTAAATAATGCAGCAAAGTCCTTAAATAATGCAGCACAGTTCTTAAGTAATGCAACAACGTCGTTAAATAATGCAGCAGAGTCCTTAAATAATGCAGCAAAGTCCTTAACTAATGCAGCAGAGTCCTTAAATAATGCAAGAAAGTCCTTAAATAATGCAGCAGAGTCCTTAAATAATGCAGTAAAGTCCTTAAATAATGCAGCAGAGTCCTTAAATAATGCAACAACGTCCTTAAATAATGCAGCAGAGTCCTTAAATACTGAAGCAGAGTCCTTAAATATTGCAGCAAAGTCCTTAAATAATGCATTAGAGTCCTTAAATAATGCAACAAAGTCCTTAAATAATGCAGCAGAGTCCTTAAATAATGCAGCAAAGTCCTTAAATAATGCAGCAGAGTCCTTAAATAATGCAGCAGAGTCCTTAAATACTGCAGCAGAGTCCTTAAATACTGAAGCAGAGTCCTTTAATATAGCAGCAAATTCCTTAAATAATGCAGCAGAGTCCTTAAAAAATCCAACAAAGTCATTAAATAATGCAGCAGAGTCCTCTAATAATGCAGCAGAGTCCTCAAATGCTTCAGCAAAGTCATTAAATAATGCAGCATAGTCCTTAAATAATGCAAAGTCCTTAAATAAAGCAGCACAGTTCTTAAATAATGCAACAACGTCGGTAAATAATGCAGCAGAGTCCTTAAATAATGCAGCAAAGTCCTTAACTAATGCAGCAGAGTCCTTAAATAATGCAACAAAGTCCTTAAATAATGCAACAGAGTCCTTAAATACCGCAGCAAAGTGCTTAAATAATGCATCAGAGTCCTTAAATAATGCAACAAAGTCCTTAAATAATGCAGCAGAGTCCTTAAATACTGAAGCAGAGTCCTTAAATATTGCAGCAAAGTCCTCTAATAATGCAGCAGAGTCCTTAAATAATGCAACAAAGTCCTTAAATAATGCAGCAGAGTCCTTAAATAATGCAACAAAGTCCTTAAATAATGCAGCAGAGTCCTTAAATACTGAAGCAGAGTCCTTAAATATTGCAGCAAAGTCCTTAAATAATGCAGCAGAGTCCTTAAATAATGCAACAAAGTCCTTAAATAATGCAGCAGAGTCCTTAAATAATGCAACAAAGTCCTTAAATAATGCAGCAGAGTCCTTAAATACTGAAGCAGAGTCCTTAAATATTGCAGCAAAGTCCTTCAATAATGCAGCAGAGTCCTTAGATAATGCAACAAAGTCCTTAAATAATGCAGCAGATTCCTTAAATAATGCAGCAAAGTCCTTAAATAATGCAGCAGAGTCCTTAAATAATGCAGCAGAGTCCTTAAATACCGCAGCAGAGTCCTTAAATACTGAAGCAGAGTCCTTTAATATAGCAGCAAATTCCTTAAATAACGCAACAGAGTCCTTAAAAAATCCAACAAAGTCATTAAATAATGCAGCAAGTCCTTAAATAATGCAGCAGAGTCCTCTAATAATGCAGCAGAGTCCTCAAATGCTTCAGCAAAGTCATTAAATAATGCAGCATAGTCCTTAACTAATGCAGCAGAGTCCTTAAATAATGCAACAAAGTCCTTAAATAATGCAGCAGAATCCTTAAATAATGCAGTAAAGTCGTTAAATAATGCAGCAGAGTCCTTAAATAATGCAGCAAAGTCCTTAACTAATGCAGCAGAGTCCTTAAATATTGCAGCAAAGTCCTTAAATAATGCATTAGAGTCCTTAAATAATGCAACAAAGTCCTTAAATAATGCAGCAGAGTCCTTAAATAATGCAGAAAAGTCCTTAAATAATGCAGCAGAGTCCTTAAATAATGCAGCAGAGTCCTTAAATACCGCAGCAGAGTCCTTAAATACTGAAGCAGAGTCCTTTAATATAGCAGCAAATTCTTTAAATAATGCAGCAGAGTCCTTAAAAAAATCCAACAAAGTCATTAAATAATGCAGCAGAGTCCTCTAATAATGCAGCAGAGTCCTCAAATGCTTCAGCAAAGTCATTAAATAATGCAGCATAGTCCTTAAATAATGCAGCAAAGTCCTTAAATAATGCAGCACAGTTCTTAAATAATGCAACAACGTCGTTAAATAATGCAGCAGAGTCCTTAAATAATGCAGCAAAGTCCTTAACTAATGCAGCAGAGTCCTTAAATAATGCAACAAAGTCCTTAAATAATGCAACAGAGTCCTTAAATACCGCAGCAAAGTGATTAAATAATGCAGCAGAGTCCTCAAATGCTTCAGCAGAGTCCTTAAATAATGCAGCAGAGTCCTTAAATAATGCAGCAAAGTCCTTAAATAATGCAGCAGAGTCCTTAAATAATGCAACAAAGTCCTTAAATAATGCAGCAGAGTCCTTAAATACTGAAGCAGAGTCCTTAAATATTGCAGCAAAGTCCTTAAATAATGCAGCAGAGTCCATAAATAATGCAGCAAAGTCCTTAAATAATGCAGCAGAGTCCTTAAATACCGCAGCAGAGTCCATAAATACTGAAGCAGAGTCCTTTAATATAGCAGCAAATTCCTTAAATAATGCAGCAGAGTCCTTAAAAAATCCAACAAAGTCATTAAATAATGCAGCAAGTCCTTAAATAATGCAGCAGAGTCCTCTAATAATGCAGCAGAGTCCTCAAATGCTTCAGCAAAGTCATTAAATAATGCAGCATAGTCCTTAAATAATGGAGCAAAGTCCTTAAATAATGCAGCACAGTTCTTAAATAATGCAACAACGTCGTTAAATAATGCAGCAGAGTCCTTAAATAATGCAGCAAAGTCCTTAACTAATGCAGCAGAGTCCTTAAATAATGCAACAAAGTCCTTAAATAATGCAGCAGAGTCCTTAAATAATGCAGTAAAGTCCTTAAATAATGCAGCAGAGTCCTTAAATAATGCAACAACGTCCTTAAATAATGCAGCAGAGTCCTTAAATACTGAAGCAGAGTCCTTAAATATTGCAGCAAAGTCCTTAAATAATGCAGCAGAGTCCTTAAATAATGCAACAAATTCCTTAAATAATGCAGCAAAGTCCTTAAATAATGCAGCAGAGTCCTTAAATAATGCAGCAGAGTCCTTAAATACCGCAGCAGAGTCCTTAAATACTGAAGCAGAGTCCTTTAATATAGCAGCAAATTCCTTAAATAATGCAGCAGAGTCCTTAAAAAATCCAACAAAGTCATTAAATAATGCAGCAGAGTCCTCTAATAATGCAGCAGAGTCCTCAAATGCTTCAGCAAAGTCATTAAATAATGCAGCAGAGTCCTCAAATGCTTAAGCAGAGTCCTTAAATACTGAAGCAGAGTCCTTAAACATTGCAGCAAAGTCCTTAAATAATGCAGCAGAGTCCTTAAATAATGCAGCAAAGTCCTTCAATAATGCAGCAGAGTCCTTAGATAATGCAACAAAGTCCTTAAATAATGCAGCAGATTCCTTAAATAATGCAGCAAAGTCCTTAAATAATGCAGCAGAGTCCTAAAATAATGCAGCAGGGTCCTTAAATACCGCAGCAGAGTCCTTAAATACTGAAGCAGAGTCCTTTAATATAGCAGCAAATTCCTTAAATAATGCAGCAGAGTCCTTAAGAAATCCAACAAAGTCATTAAATAATGCAGCAAGTCCTTAAATAATGCAGCAGAGTCCTCTAATAATGCAGCAGAGTCCTCAAATGCTTCAGCAAATTCATTAAATAATGCAGCATATTCCTTAAATAATGCAGCAAAGTCCTTAAATAATGCAGAACAGTTCTTAAATAATGCAACAACGTCGTTAAATAATGCAGCAGAGTCCTTAAATAATGCAGCAAAGTCCTTAACTAATGCAGCAGAGTCCTTAAATAATGCAACAAAGTCCTTAAATAATGCAACAGAGTCCTTAAATACCGCAGCAAAGGGCTTAAATAATGCAGCAGAGTCCTCAAATGCTTCAGCAGAGTCCTTAAATAATGCAGCATTGTCCTTAAATAATGCAGCAAAGTCCTTAAATAATGCAGCAGAGTCCTTAAATAATGCAACAAAGTCCTTAAATAATGCAGCAGAGTCCTTAAATACTGAAGCAGAGTCCTTAAATATTGCTGCAAAGTCCTTAAATAATGCAGCAGAGTCATTAAATAATGCAACAAAGTCCTTAAATAATGCAGCAGAGTCCTTAAATAATGCAACAAAGTCCTTAAATAATGCAGCAGAGTACTTAAATAATGCAACAAAGTCCTTAAATAATGCAGCAAAGTCCTTAAATAATGCAGCAGAGTCCTTAAATACTGAAGCAGAGTCCTTAAATATTGCAGCAAAGTCCTTAAATAATGCAGCAGAGTCCTTAAATAATGCAACAAAGTCCTTAAATAATGCAGCAGAGTCCTTAAATAATGCAACAGAGTCCTTAAATACCGCAGCAAAGTGCTTAAATAATGCAGCAGAGTCCTCAAATGCTTCAGCAGAGTCCTTAAATAATGCAGCAGAGTCCTTAAATAATGCAGCAAAGTCCTTAAATAATGCAGCAGAGTCCTTAAATAATGCAACAAAGTCCTTAAATAATGCAGCAGAGTCCTTAAATACTGAAGCAGAGTCCTTAAATATTGCAGCAAAGTCCTTAAATAATGCAGCAGAGTCCTTAAATAATGCAGCAAAGTCCTTATCTAATGCAGCAGAGTCCTTAAATAATGCAACAAAGTCCTTAAATAATGCAGCAGAGTCCTTAAATACTGAAGCAGAGTCCTTAAATATTGCAGCAAAGTCCTTCAATAATGCAGCAGAGTCCTTAGATAATGCAACAAAGTCCTTAAATAATGCAGCAGATTCCTTAAATAATGCAGCAAAGTCCTTAAATAATGCAGCAGAGTCCTTAAATAATGCAGCAGAGTCCTTAAATACCGCAGCAGAGTCCTTAAATACTGAAGCAGAGTCCTTTAATATAGCAGCAAATTCCTTAAATAATGCAGCAGAGTCCATAAAAAAATCCAACAAAGTCATTAAATAATGCAGCAAGTCCTTAAATAATGCAGCAGAGTCCTCTAATAATGCAGCAGAGTCCTCAAATGCTTCAGCAAAGTCATTAAATAATGCAGCATAGTCCTTAAATAATGCAGCAAAGTCCTTAAATAATGCAGCACAGTTCTTAAGTAATGCAACAACGTCGTTAAATAATGCAGCAGAGTCCTTAAATAATGCAGCAAAGTCCTTAACTAATGCAGCAGAGTCCTTAAATAATGCAAGAAAGTCCTTAAATAATGCAGCAGAGTCCTTAAATAATGCAGTAAAGTCCTTAAATAATGCAGCAGAGTCCTTAAATAATGCAACAACGTCCTTAAATAATGCAGCAGAGTCCTTAAATACTGAAGCAGAGTCCTTAAATATTGCAGCAAAGTCCTTAAATAATGCATTAGAGTCCTTAAATAATGCAACAAAGTCCTTAAATAATGCAGCAGAGTCCTTAAATAATGCAGCAAAGTCCTTAAATAATGCAGCAGAGTCCTTAAATAATGCAGCAGAGTCCTTAAATACTGCAGCAGAGTCCTTAAATACTGAAGCAGAGTCCTTTAATATAGCAGCAAATTCCTTAAATAATGCAGCAGAGTCCTTAAAAAATCCAACAAAGTCATTAAATAATGCAGCAGAGTCCTCTAATAATGCAGCAGAGTCCTCAAATGCTTCAGCAAAGTCATTAAATAATGCAGCATAGTCCTTAAATAATGCAAAGTCCTTAAATAAAGCAGCACAGTTCTTAAATAATGCAACAACGTCGGTAAATAATGCAGCAGAGTCCTTAAATAATGCAGCAAAGTCCTTAACTAATGCAGCAGAGTCCTTAAATAATGCAACAAAGTCCTTAAATAATGCAACAGAGTCCTTAAATACCGCAGCAAAGTGCTTAAATAATGCAGCAGAGTCCTTAAATAATGCAACAAAGTCCTTAAATAATGCAGCAGAGTCCTTAAATACTGAAGCAGAGTCCTTAAATATTGCAGCAAAGTCCTCTAATAATGCAGCAGAGTCCTTAAATAATGCAACAAAGTCCTTAAATAATGCAGCAGAGTCCTTAAATAATGCAACAAAGTCCTTAAATAATGCAGCAGAGTCCTTAAATACTGAAGCAGAGTCCTTAAATATTGCAGCAAAGTCCTTAAATAATGCAGCAGAGTCCTTAAATAATGCAACAAAGTCCTTAAATAATGCAGCAGAGTCCTTAAATACTGAAGCAGAGTCCTTAAATATTGCAGCAAAGTCCTTCAATAATGCAGCAGAGTCCTTAGATAATGCAACAAAGTCCTTAAATAATGCAGCAGATTCCTTAAATAATGCAGCAAAGTCCTTAAATAATGCAGCAGAGTCCTTAAATAATGCAGCAGAGTCCTTAAATACCGCAGCAGAGTCCTTAAATACTGAAGCAGAGTCCTTTAATATAGCAGCAAATTCCTTAAATAACGCAGCAGAGTCCTTAAAAAATCCAACAAAGTCATTAAATAATGCAGCAAGTCCTTAAATAATGCAGCAGAGTCCTCTAATAATGCAGCAGAGTCCTCAAATGCTTCAGCAAAGTCATTAAATAATGCAGCATAGTCCTTAACTAATGCAGCAGAGTCCTTAAATAATGCAACAAAGTCCTTAAATAATGCAGCAGAATCCTTAAATAATGCAGTAAAGTCGTTAAATAATGCAGCAGAGTCCTTAAATAATGCAGCAAAGTCCTTAACTAATGCAGCAGAGTCCTTAAATATTGCAGCAAAGTCCTTAAATAATGCATTAGAGTCCTTAAATAATGCAACAAAGTCCTTAAATAATGCAGCAGAGTCCTTAAATAATGCAGCAAAGTCCTTAAATAATGCAGCAGAGTCCTTAAATAATGCAGCAGAGTCCTTAAATACTGCAGCAGAGTCCTTAAATACTGAAGCAGAGTCCTTTAATATAGCAGCAAATTCCTTAAATAATGCAGCAGAGTCCTTAAAAAATCCAACAAAGTCATTAAATAATGCAGCAGAGTCCTCTAATAATGCAGCAGAGTCCTCAAATGCTTCAGCAAAGTCATTAAATAATGCAGCATAGTCCTTAAATAATGCAAAGTCCTTAAATAAAGCAGCACAGTTCTTAAATAATGCAACAACGTCGGTAAATAATGCAGCAGAGTCCTTAAATAATGCAGCAAAGTCCTTAACTAATGCAGCAGAGTCCTTAAATAATGCAACAAAGTCCTTAAATAATGCAACAGAGTCCTTAAATACCGCAGCAAAGTGCTTAAATAATGCAGCAGAGTCCTTAAATAATGCAACAAAGTCCTTAAATAATGCAGCAGAGTCCTTAAATACTGAAGCAGAGTCCTTAAATATTGCAGCAAAGTCCTCTAATAATGCAGCAGAGTCCTTAAATAATGCAACAAAGTCCTTAAATAATGCAGCAGAGTCCTTAAATAATGCAACAAAGTCCTTAAATAATGCAGCAGAGTCCTTAAATACTGAAGCAGAGTCCTTAAATATTGCAGCAAAGTCCTTAAATAATGCAGCAGAGTCCTTAAATAATGCAACAAAGTCCTTAAATAATGCAGCAGAGTCCTTAAATACTGAAGCAGAGTCCTTAAATATTGCAGCAAAGTCCTTCAATAATGCAGCAGAGTCCTTAGATAATGCAACAAAGTCCTTAAATAATGCAGCAGATTCCTTAAATAATGCAGCAAAGTCCTTAAATAATGCAGCAGAGTCCTTAAATAATGCAGCAGAGTCCTTAAATACCGCAGCAGAGTCCTTAAATACTGAAGCAGAGTCCTTTAATATAGCAGCAAATTCCTTAAATAACGCAGCAGAGTCCTTAAAAAATCCAACAAAGTCATTAAATAATGCAGCAAGTCCTTAAATAATGCAGCAGAGTCCTCTAATAATGCAGCAGAGTCCTCAAATGCTTCAGCAAAGTCATTAAATAATGCAGCATAGTCCTTAACTAATGCAGCAGAGTCCTTAAATAATGCAACAAAGTCCTTAAATAATGCAGCAGAATCCTTAAATAATGCAGTAAAGTCGTTAAATAATGCAGCAGAGTCCTTAAATAATGCAGCAAAGTCCTTAACTAATGCAGCAGAGTCCTTAAATATTGCAGCAAAGTCCTTAAATAATGCATTAGAGTCCTTAAATAATGCAACAAAGTCCTTAAATAATGCAGCAGAGTCCTTAAATAATGCAGAAAAGTCCTTAAATAATGCAGCAGAGTCCTTAAATAATGCAGCAGAGTCCTTAAATACCGCAGCAGAGTCCTTAAATACTGAAGCAGAGTCCTTTAATATAGCAGCAAATTCTTTAAATAATGCAGCAGAGTCCTTAAAAAAATCCAACAAAGTCATTAAATAATGCAGCAGAGTCCTCTAATAATGCAGCAGAGTCCTCAAATGCTTCAGCAAAGTCATTAAATAATGCAGCATAGTCCTTAAATAATGCAGCAAAGTCCTTAAATAATGCAGCACAGTTCTTAAATAATGCAACAACGTCGTTAAATAATGCAGCAGAGTCCTTAAAAAATGCAGCAAAGTCCTTAACTAATGCAGCAGAGTCCTTAAATAATGCAACAAAGTCCTTAAATAATGCAACAGAGTCCTTAAATACCGCAGCAAAGTGATTAAATAATGCAGCAGAGTCCTCAAATGCTTCAGCAGAGTCCTTAAATAATGCAGCAGAGTCCTTAAATAATGCAGCAAAGTCCTTAAATAATGCAGCAGAGTCCTTAAATAATGCAACAAAGTCCTTAAATAATGCAGCAGAGTCCTTAAATACTGAAGCAGAGTCCTTAAATATTGCAGTAAAGTCCTTAAATAATGCAGCAGAGTCCATAAATAATGCAGCAAAGTCCTTAAATAATGCAGCAGAGTCCTTAAATAATGCAACAAAGTCCTTAAATAATGCAGCAGAGTCCTTAAATATAGAAGCAGAGTCCTTAAATATTGCAGCAAAGTCCTTCAATAATGCAACAGAGTCCTTAGATAATGCAACAAAGTCCTTAAATAATGCAGCAGATTCCTTAAATAATGCAGCAAAGTCCTTAAATAATGCAGCAGAGTCCTTAAATAATGCAGCAGAGTCCTTAAATACCGCAGCAGAGTCCATAAATACTGAAGCAGAGTCCTTTAATATAGCAGCAAATTCCTTAAATAATTCAGCAGAGTCCTTAAAAAATCCAACAAAGTCATTAAATAATGCAGCAAGTCCTTAAATAATGCAGCAGAGTCCTCTAATAATGCAGCAGAGTCCTCAAATGCTTCAGCAAAGTCATTAAATAATGCAGCATAGTCCTTAAATAATGGAGCAAAGTCCTTAAATAATGCAGCACAGTTCTTAAATAATGCAACAACGTCGTTAAATAATGCAGCAGAGTCCTTAAATAATGCAGCAAAGTCCTTAACTAATGCAGCAGAGTCCTTAAATAATGCAACAAAGTCCTTAAATAATGCAGCAGAGTCCTTAAATAATGCAGTAAAGTCCTTAAATAATGCAGCAGAGTCCTTAAATAATGCAACAACGTCCTTAAATAATGCAGCAGAGTCCTTAAATACTGAAGCAGAGTCCTTAAATATTGCAGCAAAGTCCTTAAATAATGCAGCAGAGTCCTTAAATAATGCAACAAATTCCTTAAATAATGCAGCAAAGTCCTTAAATAATGCAGCAGAGTCCTTAAATAATGCAGCAGAGTCCTTAAATACCGCAGCAGAGTCCTTAAATACTGAAGCAGAGTCCTTTAATATAGCAGCAAATTCCTTAAATAATGCAGCAGAGTCCTTAAAAAATCCAACAAAGTCATTAAATAATGTAGCAGAGTCCTCTAATAATGCAGCAGAGTCCTCAAATGCTTCAGCAAAGTCATTAAATAATGCAGCAGAGTCCTCAAATGCTTAAGCAGAGTCCTTAAATACTGAAGCAGAGTCCTTAAACATTGCAGCAAAGTCCTTAAATAATGCAGCAGAGTCCTTAAATAATGCAGCAAAGTCCTTCAATAATGCAGCAGAGTCCTTAGATAATGCAACAAAGTCCTTAAATAATGCAGCAGATTCCTTAAATAATGCAGCAAAGTCCTTAAATAATGCAGCAGAGTCCTAAAATAATGCAGCAGGGTCCTTAAATACCGCAGCAGAGTCCTTAAATACTGAAGCAGAGTCCTTTAATATAGCAGCAAATTCCTTAAATAATGCAGCAGAGTCCTTAAGAAATCCAACAAAGTCATTAAATAATGCAGCAAGTCCTTAAATAATGCAGCAGAGTCCTCTAATAATGCAGCAGAGTCCTCAAATGCTTCAGCAAATTCATTAAATAATGCAGCATATTCCTTAAATAATGCAGCAAAGTCCTTAAATAATGCAGAACAGTTCTTAAATAATGCAACAACGTCGTTAAATAATGCAGCAGAGTCCTTAAATAATGCAGCAAAGTCCTTAACTAATGCAGCAGAGTCCTTAAATAATGCAACAAAGTCCTTAAATAATGCAACAGAGTCCTTAAATACCGCAGCAAAGGGCTTAAATAATGCAGCAGAGTCCTCAAATGCTTCAGCAGAGTCCTTAAATAATGCAGCATTGTCCTTAAATAATGCAGCAAAGTCCTTAAATAATGCAGCAGAGTCCTTAAATAATGCAACAAAGTCCTTAAATAATGCAGCAGAGTCCTTAAATACTGAAGCAGAGTCCTTAAATATTGCTGCAAAGTCCTTAAATAATGCAGCAGAGTCATTAAATAATGCAACAAAGTCCTTAAATAATGCAGCAGAGTCCTTAAATAATGCAACAAAGTCCTTAAATAATGCAGCAGAGTACTTAAATAATGCAACAAAGTCCTTAAATAATGCAGCAAAGTCCTTAAATAATGCAGCAGAGTCCTTAAATACTGAAGCAGAGTCCTTAAATATTGCAGCAAAGTCCTTAAATAATGCAGCAGAGTCCTTAAATAATGCAACAAAGTCCTTAAATAATGCAGCAGAGTCCTTAAATAATGCAACAGAGTCCTTAAATACCGCAGCAAAGTGCTTAAATAATGCAGCAGAGTCCTCAAATGCTTCAGCAGAGTCCTTAAATAATGCAGCAGAGTCCTTAAATAATGCAGCAAAGTCCTTAAATAATGCAGCAGAGTCCTTAAATAATGCAACAAAGTCCTTAAATAATGCAGCAGAGTCCTTAAATACTGAAGCAGAGTCCTTAAATATTGCAGCAAAGTCCTTAAATAATGCAGCAGAGTCCTTAAATAATGCAGCAAAGTCCTTATCTAATGCAGCAGAGTCCTTAAATAATGCAACAAAGTCCTTAAATAATGCAGCAGAGTCCTTAAATACTGAAGCAGAGTCCTTAAATATTGCAGCAAAGTCCTTCAGTAATGCAGCAGAGTCCTTAGATAATGCAACAAAGTCCTTAAATAATGCAGCAGATTCCTTAAATAATGCAGCAAAGTCCTTAAATAATGCAGCAGAGTCCTTAAATAATGCAGCAGAGTCCTTAAATACCGCAGCAGAGTCCTTAAATACTGAAGCAGAGTCCTTTAATATAGCAGCAAATTCCTTAAATAATGCAGCAGAGTCCATAAAAAAATCCAACAAAGTCATTAAATAATGCAGCAAGTCCTTAAATAATGCAGCAGAGTCCTCTAATAATGCAGCAGAGTCCTCAAATGCTTCAGCAAAGTCATTAAATAATGCAGCATAGTCCTTAAATAATGCAGCAAAGTCCTTAAATAATGCAGCACAGTTCTTAAGTAATGCAACAACGTCGTTAAATAATGCAGCAGAGTCCTTAAATAATGCAGCAAAGTCCTTAACTAATGCAGCAGAGTCCTTAAATAATGCAAGAAAGTCCTTAAATAATGCAGCAGAGTCCTTAAATAATGCAGTAAAGTCCTTAAATAATGCAGCAGAGTCCTTAAATAATGCAACAACGTCCTTAAATAATGCAGCAGAGTCCTTAAATACTGAAGCAGAGTCCTTAAATATTGCAGCAAAGTCCTTAAATAATGCATTAGAGTCCTTAAATAATGCAACAAAGTCCTTAAATAATGCAGCAGAGTCCTTAAATAATGCAGCAAAGTCCTTAAATAATGCAGCAGAGTCCTTAAATAATGCAGCAGAGTCCTTAAATACTGCAGCAGAGTCCTTAAATACTGAAGCAGAGTCATTTAATATAGCAGCAAATTCCTTAAATAATGCAGCAGAGTCCTTAAAAAATCCAACAAAGTCATTAAATAATGCAGCAGAGTCCTCTAATAATGCAGCAGAGTCCTCAAATGCTTCAGCAAAGTCATTAAATAATGCAGCATAGTCCTTAAATAATGCAAAGTCCTTAAATAAAGCAGCACAGTTCTTAAATAATGCAACAACGTCGGTAAATAATGCAGCAGAGTCCTTAAATAATGCAGCAAAGTCCTTAACTAATGCAGCAGAGTCCTTAAATAATGCAACAAAGTCCTTAAATAATGCAACAGAGTCCTTAAATACCGCAGCAAAGTGCTTAAATAATGCAGCAGAGTCCTTAAATAATGCAACAAAGTCCTTAAATAATGCAGCAGAGTCCTTAAATACTGAAGCAGAGTCCTTAAATATTGCAGCAAAGTCCTCTAATAATGCAGCAGAGTCCTTAAATAATGCAACAAAGTCCTTAAATAATGCAGCAGAGTCCTTAAATAATGCAACAAAGTCCTTAAATAATGCAGCAGAGTCCTTAAATACTGAAGCAGAGTCCTTAAATATTGCAGCAAAGTCCTTAAATAATGCAGCAGAGTCCTTAAATAATGCAACAAAGTCCTTAAATAATGCAGCAGAGTCCTTAAATACTGAAGCAGAGTCCTTAAATATTGCAGCAAATCCTTCAATAATGCAGCAGAGTCCTTAGATAATGCAACAAAGTCCTTAAATAATGCAGCAGATTCCTTAAATAATGCAGCAAAGTCCTTAAATAATGCAGCAGAGTCCTTAAATAATGCAGCAGAGTCCTTAAATACCGCAGCAGAGTCCTTAAATACTGAAGCAGAGTCCTTTAATATAGCAGCAAATTCCTTAAATAACGCAGCAGAGTCCTTAAAAAATCCAACAAAGTCATTAAATAATGCAGCAAGTCCTTAAATAATGCAGCAGAGTCCTCTAATAATGCAGCAGAGTCCTCAAATGCTTCAGCAAAGTCATTAAATAATGCAGCATAGTCCTTAACTAATGCAGCAGAGTCCTTAAATAATGCAACAAAGTCCTTAAATAATGCAGCAGAATCCTTAAATAATGCAGTAAAGTCGTTAAATAATGCAGCAGAGTCCTTAAATAATGCAGCAAAGTCCTTAACTAATGCAGCAGAGTCCTTAAATATTGCAGCAAAGTCCTTAAATAATGCATTAGAGTCCTTAAATAATGCAACAAAGTCCTTAAATAATGCAGCAGAGTCCTTAAATAATGCAGAAAAGTCCTTAAATAATGCAGCAGAGTCCTTAAATAATGCAGCAGAGTCCTTAAATACCGCAGCAGAGTCCTTAAATACTGAAGCAGAGTCCTTTAATATAGCAGCAAATTCTTTAAATAATGCAGCAGAGTCCTTAAAAAAATCCAACAAAGTCATTAAATAATGCAGCAGAGTCCTCTAATAATGCAGCAGAGTCCTCAAATGCTTCAGCAAAGTCATTAAATAATGCAGCATAGTCCTTAAATAATGCAGCAAAGTCCTTAAATAATGCAGCACAGTTCTTAAATAATGCAACAACGTCGTTAAATAATGCAGCAGAGTCCTTAAATAATGCAGCAAAGTCCTTAACTAATGCAGCAGAGTCCTTAAATAATGCAACAAAGTCCTTAAATAATGCAACAGAGTCCTTAAATACCGCAGCAAAGTGATTAAATAATGCAGCAGAGTCCTCAAATGCTTCAGCAGAGTCCTTAAATAATGCAGCAGAGTCCTTAAATAATGCAGCAAAGTCCTTAAATAATGCAGCAGAGTCCTTAAATAATGCAACAAAGTCCTTAAATAATGCAGCAGAGTCCTTAAATACTGAAGCAGAGTCCTTAAATATTGCAGCAAAGTCCTTAAATAATGCAGCAGAGTCCATAAATAATGCAGCAAAGTCCTTAAATAATGCAGCAGAGTCCTTAAATAATGCAACAAAGTCCTTAAATAATGCAGCAGAGTCCTTAAATATAGAAGCAGAGTCCTTAAATATTGCAGCAAAGTCCTTCAATAATGCAACAGAGTCCTTAGATAATGCAACAAAGTCCTTAAATAATGCAGCAGATTCCTTAAATAATGCAGCAAAGTCCTTAAATAATGCAGCAGAGTCCTTAAATAATGCAGCAGAGTCCTTAAATACCGCAGCAGAGTCCATAAATACTGAAGCAGAGTCCTTTAATATAGCAGCAAATTCCTTAAATAATGCAGCAGAGTCCTTAAAAAATCCAACAAAGTCATTAAATAATGCAGCAAGTCCTTAAATAATGCAGCAGAGTCCTCTAATAATGCAGCAGAGTCCTCAAATGCTTCAGCAAAGTCATTAAATAATGCAGCATAGTCCTTAAATAATGGAGCAAAGTCCTTAAATAATGCAGCACAGTTCTTAAATAATGCAACAACGTCGTTAAATAATGCAGCAGAGTCCTTAAATAATGCAGCAAAGTCCTTAACTAATGCAGCAGAGTCCTTAAATAATGCAACAAAGTCCTTAAATAATGCAGCAGAGTCCTTAAATAATGCAGTAAAGTCCTTAAATAATGCAGCAGAGTCCTTAAATAATGCAACAAAGTCCTTAAATAATGCAGCAGAGTCCTTAAATATAGAAGCAGAGTCCTTAAATATTGCAGCAAAGTCCTTCAATAATGCAACAGAGTCCTTAGATAATGCAACAAAGTCCTTAAATAATGCAGCAGATTCCTTAAATAATGCAGCAAAGTCCTTAAATAATGCAGCAGGGTCCTTAAATACCGCAGCAGAGTCCTTAAATACTGAAGCAGAGTCCTTAAATATTGCAGCAAAGTCCTTAAATAATGCAGCAGAGTCCTTAAATAATGCAACAACGTCCTTAAATAATGCAGCAGAGTCCTTAAATAATGCAGCAGAGTCCTTAAATAATGCAACAACGTCCTTAAATAATGCAGCAGAGTCCTTAAATACTGAAGCAGAGTCCTTAAATATTGCAGCAAAGTCCTTAAATAATGCATTAGAGTCCTTAAATAATGCAACAAAGTCCTTAAATAATGCAGCAGAGTCATTAAATAATGCAACAACGTCCTTAAATAATGCAGCAGAGTCCTTAAATACTGAAGCAGAGTCTTAAATATTGCAGCAAAGTCCTTAAATAATGCATTAGAGTCCTTAAATAATGCAACAAAGTCCTTAAATAATGCAGCAGAGTCCTTAAATAATGCAGCAAAGTCCTTAAATAATGCAGCAGAGTCCTTAAATAATGCAGCAGAGTCCTTAAATACTGCAGCAGAGTCCTTAAATACTGAAGCAGAGTCCTTTAATATAGCAGCAAATTCCTTAAATAATGCAGCAGAGTCCTTAAAAAATCCAACAAAGTCATTAAATATTGCAGCAAGTCCTTAAATAATGCAGCAGAGTCCTCTAATAATGCAGCAGAGTCCTCAAATGCTTCAGCAAAGTCATTAAATAATGCAGCATAGTCCTTAAATAATGGAGCAAAGTCCTTAAATAATGCAGCACAGTTCTTAAATAATGCAACAACGTCGTTAAATAATGCAGCAGAGTCCTTAAATAATGCAGCAAAGTCCTTAACTAATGCAGCAGAGTCCTTAAATAATGCAACAAAGTCCTTAAATAATGCAGCAGAGTCCTTAAATAATGCAGTAAAGTCCTTAAATAATGCAGCAGAGTCCTTAAATAATGCAACAACGTCCTTAAATAATGCAGCAGAGTCCTTAAATACTGAAGCAGAGTCCTTAAATATTGCAGCAAAGTCCTTAAATAATGCAGCAGAGTCCTTAAATAATGCAACAAATTCCTTAAATAATGCAGCAAAGTCCTTAAATAATGCAGCAGAGTCCTTAAATAATGCAGCAGAGTCCTTAAATACCGCAGCAGAGTCCTTAAATACTGAAGCAGAGTCCTTTAATATAGCAGCAAATTCCTTAAATAATGCAGCAGAGTCCTTAAAAAATCCAACAAAGTCATTAAATAATGCAGCAGAGTCCTCTAATAATGCAGCAGAGTCCTCAAATGCTTCAGCAAAGTCATTAAATAATGCAGCAGAGTCCTCAAATGCTTAAGCAGAGTCCTTAAATACTGAAGCAGAGTCCTTAAACATTGCAGCAAAGTCCTTAAATAATGCAGCAGAGTCCTTAAATAATGCAGCAAAGTCCTTCAATAATGCAGCAGAGTCCTTAGATAATGCAACAAAGTCCTTAAATAATGCAGCAGATTCCTTAAATAATGCAGCAAAGTCCTTAAATAATGCAGCAGAGTCCTAAAATAATGCAGCAGGGTCCTTAAATACCGCAGCAGAGTCCTTAAATACTGAAGCAGAGTCCTTAAATATTGCAGCAAAGTCCTTAAATAATGCAGCAGAGTCCTTAAATAATGCAGCAGAGTCCTTAAATAATGCAACAACGTCCTTAAATAATGCAGCAGAGTCCTTAAATACTGAAGCAGAGTCCTTAAATATTGCAGCAAAGTCCTTAAATAATGCATTAGAGTCCTTAAATAATGCAACAAAGTCCTTAAATAATGCAGCAGAGTCCTTAAATAATGCAGCAAAGTCCTTAAATAATGCAGCAGAGTCCTTAAATAATGCAGCAGAGTCCTTAAATACTGCAGCAGAGTCCTTAAATACTGAAGCAGAGTCCTTTAATATAGCAGCAAATTCCTTAAATAATGCAGCAGAGTCCTTAAAAAATCCAACAAAGTCATTAAATAATGCAGCAGAGTCCTCTAATAATGCAGCAGAGTCCTCAAATGCTTCAGCAAAGTCATTAAATAATGCAGCATAGTCCTTAAATAATGCAAAGTCCTTAAATAAAGCAGCACAGTTCTTAAATAATGCAACAACGTCGGTAAATAATGCAGCAGAGTCCTTAAATAATGCAGCAAAGTCCTTAACTAATGCAGCAGAGTCCTTAAATAATGCAACAAAGTCCTTAAATAATGCAACAGAGTCCTTAAATACCGCAGCAAAGTGCTTAAATAATGCAGCAGAGTCCTTAAATAATGCAACAAAGTCCTTAAATAATGCAGCAGAGTCCTTAAATACTGAAGCAGAGTCCTTAAATATTGCAGCAAAGTCCTCTAATAATGCAGCAGAGTCCTTAAATAATGCAACAAAGTCCTTAAATAATGCAGCAGAGTCCTTAAATAATGCAACAAAGTCCTTAAATAATGCAGCAGAGTCCTTAAATACTGAAGCAGAGTCCTTAAATATTGCAGCAAAGTCCTTAAATAATGCAGCAGAGTCCTTAAATAATGCAACAAAGTCCTTAAATAATGCAGCAGAGTCCTTAAATAATGCAACAAAGTCCTTAAATAATGCAGCAGAGTCCTTAAATACTGAAGCAGAGTCCTTAAATATTGCAGCAAAGTCCTTCAATAATGCAGCAGAGTCCTTAGATAATGCAACAAAGTCCTTAAATAATGCAGCAGATTCCTTAAATAATGCAGCAAAGTCCTTAAATAATGCAGCAGAGTCCTTAAATAATGCAGCAGAGTCCTTAAATACCGCAGCAGAGTCCTTAAATACTGAAGCAGAGTCCTTTAATATAGCAGCAAATTCCTTAAATAACGCAGCAGAGTCCTTAAAAAATCCAACAAAGTCATTAAATAATGCAGCAAGTCCTTAAATAATGCAGCAGAGTCCTCTAATAATGCAGCAGAGTCCTCAAATGCTTCAGCAAAGTCATTAAATAATGCAGCATAGTCCTTAACTAATGCAGCAGAGTCCTTAAATAATGCAACAAAGTCCTTAAATAATGCAGCAGAATCCTTAAATAATGCAGTAAAGTCGTTAAATAATGCAGCAGAGTCCTTAAATAATGCAGCAAAGTCCTTAACTAATGCAGCAGAGTCCTTAAATATTGCAGCAAAGTCCTTAAATAATGCATTAGAGTCCTTAAATAATGCAACAAAGTCCTTAAATAATGCAGCAGAGTCCTTAAATAATGCAGAAAAGTCCTTAAATAATGCAGCAGAGTCCTTAAATAATGCAGCAGAGTCCTTAAATACCGCAGCAGAGTCCTTAAATACTGAAGCAGAGTCCTTTAATATAGCAGCAAATTCTTTAAATAATGCAGCAGAGTCCTTAAAAAAATCCAACAAAGTCATTAAATAATGCAGCAGAGTCCTCTAATAATGCAGCAGAGTCCTCAAATGCTTCAGCAAAGTCATTAAATAATGCAGCATAGTCCTTAAATAATGCAGCAAAGTCCTTAAATAATGCAGCACAGTTCTTAAATAATGCAACAACGTCGTTAAATAATGCAGCAGAGTCCTTAAATAATGCAGCAAAGTCCTTAACTAATGCAGCAGAGTCCTTAAATAATGCAACAAAGTCCTTAAATAATGCAACAGAGTCCTTAAATACCGCAGCAAAGTGATTAAATAATGCAGCAGAGTCCTCAAATGCTTCAGCAGAGTCCTTAAATAATGCAGCAGAGTCCTTAAATAATGCAGCAAAGTCCTTAAATAATGCAGCAGAGTCCTTAAATAATGCAACAAAGTCCTTAAATAATGCAGCAGAGTCCTTAAATACTGAAGCAGAGTCCTTAAATATTGCAGCAAAGTCCTTAAATAATGCAGCAGAGTCCATAAATAATGCAGCAAAGTCCTTAAATAATGCAGCAGAGTCCTTAAATAATGCATCAAAGTCCTTAAATAATGCAGCAGAGTCCTTAAATATAGAAGCAGAGTCCTTAAATATTGCAGCAAAGTCCTTCAATAATGCAACAGAGTCCTTAGATAATGCAACAAAGTCCTTAAATAATGCAGCAGATTCCTTAAATAATGCAGCAAAGTCCTTAAATAATGCAGCAGAGTCCTTAAATAATGCAGCAGAGTCCTTAAATACCGCAGCAGAGTCCATAAATACTGAAGCAGAGTCCTTTAATATAGCAGCAAATTCCTTAAATAATGCAGCAGAGTCCTTAAAAAATCCAACAAAGTCATTAAATAATGCAGCAAGTCCTTAAATAATGCAGCAGAGTCCTCTAATAATGCAGCAGAGTCCTCAAATGCTTCAGCAAAGTCATTAAATAATGCAGCATAGTCCTTAAATAATGGAGCAAAGTCCTTAAATAATGCAGCACAGTTCTTAAATAATGCAACAACGTCGTTAAATAATGCAGCAGAGTCCTTAAATAATGCAGCAAAGTCCTTAACTAATGCAGCAGAGTCCTTAAATAATGCAACAAAGTCCTTAAATAATGCAGCAGAGTCCTTAAATAATGCAGTAAAGTCCTTAAATAATGCAGCAGAGTCCTTAAATAATGCAACAACGTCCTTAAATAATGCAGCAGAGTCCTTAAATACTGAAGCAGAGTCCTTAAATATTGCAGCAAAGTCCTTAAATAATGCAGCAGAGTCCTTAAATAATGCAACAAATTCCTTAAATAATGCAGCAAAGTCCTTAAATAATGCAGCAGAGTCCTTAAATAATGCAGCAGAGTCCTTAAATACCGCAGCAGAGTCCTTAAATACTGAAGCAGAGTCCTTTAATATAGCAGCAAATTCCTTAAATAATGCAGCAGAGTCCTTAAAAAATCCAACAAAGTCATTAAATAATGCAGCAGAGTCCTCTAATAATGCAGCAGAGTCCTCAAATGCTTCAGCAAAGTCATTAAATAATGCAGCAGAGTCCTCAAATGCTTAAGCAGAGTCCTTAAATACTGAAGCAGAGTCCTTAAACATTGCAGCAAAGTCCTTAAATAATGCAGCAGAGTCCTTAAATAATGCAGCAAAGTCCTTCAATAATGCAGCAGAGTCCTTAGATAATGCAACAAAGTCCTTAAATAATGCAGCAGATTCCTTAAATAATGCAGCAAAGTCCTTAAATAATGCAGCAGAGTCCTAAAATAATGCAGCAGGGTCCTTAAATACCGCAGCAGAGTCCTTAAATACTGAAGCAGAGTCCTTAAATATTGCAGCAAAGTCCTTAAATAATGCAGCAGAGTCCTTAAATAATGCAGCAGAGTCCTTAAATAATGCAACAACGTCCTTAAATAATGCAGCAGAGTCCTTAAATACTGAAGCAGAGTCCTTAAATATTGCAGCAAAGTCCTTAAATAATGCATTAGAGTCCTTAAATAATGCAACAAAGTCCTTAAATAATGCAGCAGAGTCCTTAAATAATGCAGCAAAGTCCTTAAATAATGCAGCAGAGTCCTTAAATAATGCAGCAGAGTCCTTAAATACTGCAGCAGAGTCCTTAAATACTGAAGCAGAGTCCTTTAATATAGCAGCAAATTCCTTAAATAATGCAGCAGAGTCCTTAAAAAATCCAACAAAGTCATTAAATAATGCAGCAGAGTCCTCTAATAATGCAGCAGAGTCCTCAAATGCTTCAGCAAAGTCATTAAATAATGCAGCATAGTCCTTAAATAATGCAAAGTCCTTAAATAAAGCAGCACAGTTCTTAAATATTGCAACAACGTCGGTAAATAATGCAGCAGAGTCCTTAAATAATGCAGCAAAGTCCTTAACTAATGCAGCAGAGTCCTTAAATAATGCAACAAAGTCCTTAAATAATGCAACAGAGTCCTTAAATACCGCAGCAAAGTGCTTAAATAATGCAGCAGAGTCCTTAAATAATGCAACAAATTCCTTAAATAATGCAGCAGAGTCCTTAAATACTGAAGCAGAGTCCTTAAATATTGCAGCAAAGTCCTCTAATAATGCAGCAGAGTCCTTAAATAATGCAACAAAGTCCTTAAATAATGCAGCAGAGTCCTTAAATAATGCAACAAAGTCCTTAAATAATGCAGCAGAGTCCTTAAATACTGAAGCAGAGTCCTTAAATATTGCAGCAAAGTCCTTAAATAATGCAGCAGAGTCCTTAAATAATGCAACAAAGTCCTTAAATAATGCAGCAGAGTCCTTAAATAATGCAACAAAGTCCTTAAATAATGCAGCAGAGTCCTTAAATACTGAAGCAGAGTCCTTAAATATTGCAGCAAAGTCCTTCAATAATGCAGCAGAGTCCTTAGATAATGCAACAAAGTCCTTAAATAATGCAGCAGATTCCTTAAATAATGCAGCAAAGTCCTTAAATAATGCAGCAGAGTCCTTAAATAATGCAGCAGAGTCCTTAAATACCGCAGCAGAGTCCTTAAATACTGAAGCAGAGTCCTTTAATATAGCAGCAAATTCCTTAAATAACGCAGCAGAGTCCTTAAAAAATCCAACAAAGTCATTAAATAATGCAGCAAGTCCTTAAATAATGCAGCAGAGTCCTCTAATAATGCAGCAGAGTCCTCAAATGCTTCAGCAAAGTCATTAAATAATGCAGCATAGTCCTTAACTAATGCAGCAGAGTCCTTAAATAATGCAACAAAGTCCTTAAATAATGCAGCAGAATCCTTAAATAATGCAGTAAAGTCGTTAAATAATGCAGCAGAGACCTTAAATAATGCAGCAAAGTCCTTAACTAATGCAGCAGAGTCCTTAAATATTGCAGCAAAGTCCTTAAATAATGCATTAGAGTCCTTAAATAATGCAACAAAGTCCTTAAATAATGCAGCAGAGTCCTTAAATAATGCAGAAAAGTCCTTAAATAATGCAGCAGAGTCCTTAAATAATGCAGCAGAGTCCTTAAATACCGCAGCAGAGTCCTTAAATACTGAAGCAGAGTCCTTTAATATAGCAGCAAATTCTTTAAATAATGCAGCAGAGTCCTTAAAAAAATCCAACAAAGTCATTAAATAATGCAGCAGAGTCCTCTAATAATGCAGCAGAGTCCTCAAATGCTTCAGCAAAGTCATTAAATAATGCAGCATAGTCCTTAAATAATGCAGCAAAGTCCTTAAATAATGCAGCACAGTTCTTAAATAATGCAACAACGTCGTTAAATAATGCAGCAGAGTCCTTAAATAATGCAGCAAAGTCCTTAACTAATGCAGCAGAGTCCTTAAATAATGCAACAAAGTCCTTAAATAATGCAACAGAGTCCTTAAATACCGCAGCAAAGTGATTAAATAATGCAGCAGAGTCCTCAAATGCTTCAGCAGAGTCCTTAAATAATGCAGCAGAGTCCTTAAATAATGCAGCAAAGTCCTTAAATAATGCAGCAGAGTCCTTAAATAATGCAACAAAGTCCTTAAATAATGCAGCAGAGTCCTTAAATACTGAAGCAGAGTCCTTAAATATTGCAGCAAAGTCCTTAAATAATGCAGCAGAGTCCATAAATAATGCAGCAAAGTCCTTAAATAATGCAGCAGAGTCCTTAAATAATGCATCAAAGTCCTTAAATAATGCAGCAGAGTCCTTAAATATAGAAGCAGAGTCCTTAAATATTGCAGCAAAGTCCTTCAATAATGCAACAGAGTCCTTAGATAATGCAACAAAGTCCTTAAATAATGCAGCAGATTCCTTAAATAATGCAGCAAAGTCCTTAAATAATGCAGCAGAGTCCTTAAATAATGCAGCAGAGTCCTTAAATACCGCAGCAGAGTCCATAAATACTGAAGCAGAGTCCTTTAATATAGCAGCAAATTCCTTAAATAATGCAGCAGAGTCCTTAAAAAATCCAACAAAGTCATTAAATAATGCAGCAAGTCCTTAAATAATGCAGCAGAGTCCTCTAATAATGCAGCAGAGTCCTCAAATGCTTCAGCAAAGTCATTAAATAATGCAGCATAGTCCTTAAATAATGGAGCAAAGTCCTTAAATAATGCAGCACAGTTCTTAAATAATGCAACAACGTCGTTAAATAATGCAGCAGAGTCCTTAAATAATGCAGCAAAGTCCTTAACTAATGCAGCAGAGTCCTTAAATAATGCAACAAAGTCCTTAAATAATGCAGCAGAGTCCTTAAATAATGCAGTAAAGTCCTTAAATAATGCAGCAGAGTCCTTAAATAATGCAACAACGTCCTTAAATAATGCAGCAGAGTCCTTAAATACTGAAGCAGAGTCCTTAAATATTGCAGCAAAGTCCTTAAATAATGCAGCAGAGTCCTTAAATAATGCAACAAATTCCTTAAATAATGCAGCAAAGTCCTTAAATAATGCAGCAGAGTCCTTAAATAATGCAGCAGAGTCCTTAAATACCGCAGCAGAGTCCTTAAATACTGAAGCAGAGTCCTTTAATATAGCAGCAAATTCCTTAAATAATGCAGCAGAGTCCTTAAAAAATCCAACAAAGTCATTAAATAATGCAGCAGAGTCCTCTAATAATGCAGCAGAGTCCTCAAATGCTTCAGCAAAGTCCTTAAATAATGCAGCAGAGTCCTCAAATGCTTAAGCAGAGTCCTTAAATACTGAAGCAGAGTCCTTAAACATTGCAGCAAAGTCCTTAAATAATGCAGCAGAGTCCTTAAATAATGCAGCAAAGTCCTTCAATAATGCAGCAGAGTCCTTAGATAATGCAACAAAGTCCTTAAATAATGCAGCAGATTCCTTAAATAATGCAGCAAAGTCCTTAAATAATGCAGCAGAGTCCTAAAATAATGCAGCAGGGTCCTTAAATACCGCAGCAGAGTCCTTAAATACTGAAGCAGAGTCCTTAAATATTGCAGCAAAGTCCTTAAATAATGCAGCAGAGTCCTTAAATAATGCAGCAGAGTCCTTAAATAATGCAACAACGTCCTTAAATAATGCAGCAGAGTCCTTAAATACTGAAGCAGAGTCCTTAAATATTGCAGCAAAGTCCTTAAATAATGCATTAGAGTCCTTAAATAATGCAACAAAGTCCTTAAATAATGCAGCAGAGTCCTTAAATAATGCAGCAAAGTCCTTAAATAATGCAGCAGAGTCCTTAAATAATGCAGCAGAGTCCTTAAATACTGCAGCAGAGTCCTTAAATACTGAAGCAGAGTCCTTTAATATAGCAGCAAATTCCTTAAATAATGCAGCAGAGTCCTTAAAAAATCCAACAAAGTCATTAAATAATGCAGCAGAGTCCTCTAATAATGCAGCAGAGTCCTCAAATGCTTCAGCAAAGTCATTAAATAATGCAGCATAGTCCTTAAATAATGCAAAGTCCTTAAATAAAGCAGCACAGTTCTTAAATATTGCAACAACGTCGGTAAATAATGCAGCAGAGTCCTTAAATAATGCAGCAAAGTCCTTAACTAATGCAGCAGAGTCCTTAAATAATGCAACAAAGTCCTTAAATAATGCAACAGAGTCCTTAAATACCGCAGCAAAGTGCTTAAATAATGCAGCAGAGTCCTTAAATAATGCAACAAAGTCCTTAAATAATGCAGCAGAGTCCTTAAATACTGAAGCAGAGTCCTTAAATATTGCAGCAAAGTCCTCTAATAATGCAGCAGAGTCCTTAAATAATGCAACAAAGTCCTTAAATAATGCAGCAGAGTCCTTAAATAATGCAACAAAGTCCTTAAATAATGCAGCAGAGTCCTTAAATACTGAAGCAGAGTCCTTAAATATTGCAGCAAAGTCCTTAAATAATGCAGCAGAGTCCTTAAATAATGCAACAAAGTCCTTAAATAATGCAGCAGAGTCCTTAAATAATGCAACAAAGTCCTTAAATAATGCAGCAGAGTCCTTAAATACTGAAGCAGAGTCCTTAAATATTGCAGCAAAGTCCTTCAATAATGCAGCAGAGTCCTTAGATAATGCAACAAAGTCCTTAAATAATGCAGCAGATTCCTTAAATAATGCAGCAAAGTCCTTAAATAATGCAGCAGAGTCCTTAAATAATGCAGCAGAGTCCTTAAATACCGCAGCAGAGTCCTTAAATACTGAAGCAGAGTCCTTTAATATAGCAGCAAATTCCTTAAATAACGCAGCAGAGTCCTTAAAAAATCCAACAAAGTCATTAAATAATGCAGCAAGTCCTTAAATAATGCAGCAGAGTCCTCTAATAATGCAGCAGAGTCCTCAAATGCTTCAGCAAAGTCATTAAATAATGCAGCATAGTCCTTAACTAATGCAGCAGAGTCCTTAAATAATGCAACAAAGTCCTTAAATAATGCAGCAGAATCCTTAAATAATGCAGTAAAGTCGTTAAATAATGCAGCAGAGTCCTTAAATAATGCAGCAAAGTCCTTAACTAATGCAGCAGAGTCCTTAAATATTGCAGCAAAGTCCTTAAATAATGCATTAGAGTCCTTAAATAATGCAACAAAGTCCTTAAATAATGCAGCAGAGTCCTTAAATAATGCAGAAAAGTCCTTAAATAATGCAGCAGAGTCCTTAAATAATGCAGCAGAGTCCTTAAATACCGCAGCAGAGTCCTTAAATACTGAAGCAGAGTCCTTTAATATAGCAGCAAATTCTTTAAATAATGCAGCAGAGTCCTTAAAAAAATCCAACAAAGTCATTAAATAATGCAGCAGAGTCCTCTAATAATGCAGCAGAGTCCTCAAATGCTTCAGCAAAGTCATTAAATAATGCAGCATAGTCCTTAAATAATGCAGCAAAGTCCTTAAATAATGCAGCACAGTTCTTAAATAATGCAACAACGTCGTTAAATAATGCAGCAGAGTCCTTAAATAATGCAGCAAAGTCCTTAACTAATGCAGCAGAGTCCTTAAATAATGCAACAAAGTCCTTAAATAATGCAACAGAGTCCTTAAATACCGCAGCAAAGTGATTAAATAATGCAGCAGAGTCCTCAAATGCTTCAGCAGAGTCCTTAAATAATGCAGCAGAGTCCTTAAATAATGCAGCAAAGTCCTTAAATAATGCAGCAGAGTCCTTAAATAATGCAACAAAGTCCTTAAATAATGCAGCAGAGTCCTTAAATACTGAAGCAGAGTCCTTAAATATTGCAGCAAAGTCCTTAAATAATGCAGCAGAGTCCATAAATAATGCAGCAAAGTCCTTAAATAATGCAGCAGAGTCCTTAAATAATGCAACAAAGTCCTTAAATAATGCAGCAGAGTCCTTAAATATAGAAGCAGAGTCCTTAAATATTGCAGCAAAGTCCTTCAATAATGCAACAGAGTCCTTAGATAATGCAACAAAGTCCTTAAATAATGCAGCAGATTCCTTAAATAATGCAGCAAAGTCCTTAAATAATGCAGCAGAGTCCTTAAATAATGCAGCAGAGTCCTTAAATACCGCAGCAGAGTCCATAAATACTGAAGCAGAGTCCTTTAATATAGCAGCAAATTCCTTAAATAATGCAGCAGAGTCCTTAAAAAATCCAACAAAGTCATTAAATAATGCAGCAAGTCCTTAAATAATGCAGCAGAGTCCTCTAATAATGCAGCAGAGTCCTCAAATGCTTCAGCAAAGTCATTAAATAATGCAGCATAGTCCTTAAATAATGGAGCAAAGTCCTTAAATAATGCAGCACAGTTCTTAAATAATGCAACAACGTCGTTAAATAATGCAGCAGAGTCCTTAAATAATGCAGCAAAGTCCTTAACTAATGCAGCAGAGTCCTTAAATAATGCAACAAAGTCCTTAAATAATGCAGCAGAGTCCTTAAATAATGCAGTAAAGTCCTTAAATAATGCAGCAGAGTCCTTAAATAATGCAACAAAGTCCTTAAATAATGCAGCAGAGTCCTTAAATATAGAAGCAGAGTCCTTAAATATTGCAGCAAAGTCCTTCAATAATGCAACAGAGTCCTTAGATAATGCAACAAAGTCCTTAAATAATGCAGCAGATTCCTTAAATAATGCAGCAAAGTCCTTAAATAATGCAGCAGGGTCCTTAAATACCGCAGCAGAGTCCTTAAATACTGAAGCAGAGTCCTTAAATATTGCAGCAAAGTCCTTAAATAATGCAGCAGAGTCCTTAAATAATGCAACAACGTCCTTAAATAATGCAGCAGAGTCCTTAAATAATGCAGCAGAGTCCTTAAATAATGCAACAACGTCCTTAAATAATGCAGCAGAGTCCTTAAATACTGAAGCAGAGTCCTTAAATATTGCAGCAAAGTCCTTAAATAATGCATTAGAGTCCTTAAATAATGCAACAAAGTCCTTAAATAATGCAGCAGAGTCATTAAATAATGCAACAACGTCCTTAAATAATGCAGCAGAGTCCTTAAATACTGAAGCAGAGTCCTTAAATATTGCAGCAAAGTCCTTAAATAATGCATTAGAGTCCTTAAATAATGCAACAAATTCCTTAAATAATGCAGCAGAGTCCTTAAATAATGCAGCAAAGTCCTTAACTAATGCAGCAGAGTCCTTAAATAATGCAACAAAGTCCTTAAATAATGCAGCAGAGTCCTTAAATAATGCAGTAAAGTCCTTAAATAATGCAGCAGAGTCCTCTAATAATGCAGCAGAGTCCTCAAATGCTTCAGCAAAGTCATTAAATAATGCAGCATAGTCCTTAAATAATGGAGCAAAGTCCTTAAATAATGCAGCACAGTTCTTAAATAATGCAACAACGTCGTTAAATAATGCAGCAGAGTCCTTAAATAATGCAGCAAAGTCCTTAACTAATGCAGCAGAGTCCTTAAATAATGCAACAAAGTCCTTAAATAATGCAGCAGAGTCCTTAAATAATGCAGTAAAGTCCTTAAATAATGCAGCAGAGTCCTTAAATAATGCAACAACGTCCTTAAATAATGCAGCAGAGTCCTTAAATACTGAAGCAGAGTCCTTAAATATTGCAGCAAAGTCCTTAAATAATGCAGCAGAGTCCTTAAATAATGCAACAAATTCCTTAAATAATGCAGCAAAGTCCTTAAATAATGCAGCAGAGTCCTCAAATGCTTAAGCAGAGTCCTTAAATACTGAAGCAGAGTCCTTAAACATTGCAGCAAAGTCCTTAAATAATGCAGCAGAGTCCTTAAATAATGCAGCAAAGTCCTTCAATAATGCAGCAGAGTCCTTAGATAATGCAACAAAGTCCTTAAATAATGCAGCAGATTCCTTAAATAATGCAGCAAAGTCCTTAAATAATGCAGCAGAGTCCTAAAATAATGCAGCAGGGTCCTTAAATACCGCAGCAGAGTCCTTAAATACTGAAGCAGAGTCCTTAAATATTGCAGCAAAGTCCTTAAATAATGCAGCAGAGTCCTTAAATAATGCAGCAGAGTCCTTAAATAATGCAACAACGTCCTTAAATAATGCAGCAGAGTCCTTAAATACTGAAGCAGAGTCCTTAAATATTGCAGCAAAGTCCTTAAATAATGCATTAGAGTCCTTAAATAATGCAACAAAGTCCTTAAATAATGCAGCAGAGTCCTTAAATAATGCAGCAAAGTCCTTAAATAATGCAGCAGAGTCCTTAAATAATGCAGCAGAGTCCTTAAATACTGCAGCAGAGTCCTTAAATACTGAAGCAGAGTCCTTTAATATAGCAGCAAATTCCTTAAATAATGCAGCAGAGTCCTTAAAAAATCCAACAAAGTCATTAAATAATGCAGCAGAGTCCTCTAATAATGCAGCAGAGTCCTCAAATGCTTCAGCAAAGTCATTAAATAATGCAGCATAGTCCTTAAATAATGCAAAGTCCTTAAATAAAGCAGCACAGTTCTTAAATAATGCAACAACGTCGGTAAATAATGCAGCAGAGTCCTTAAATAATGCAGCAAAGTCCTTAACTAATGCAGCAGAGTCCTTAAATAATGCAACAAAGTCCTTAAATAATGCAACAGAGTCCTTAAATACCGCAGCAAAGTGCTTAAATAATGCAGCAGAGTCCTTAAATAATGCAACAAAGTCCTTAAATAATGCAGCAGAGTCCTTAAATACTGAAGCAGAGTCCTTAAATATTGCAGCAAAGTCCTCTAATAATGCAGCAGAGTCCTTAAATAATGCAACAAAGTCCTTAAATAATGCAGCAGAGTCCTTAAATAATGCAACAAAGTCCTTAAATAATGCAGCAGAGTCCTTAAATACTGAAGCAGAGTCCTTAAATATTGCAGCAAAGTCCTTAAATAATGCAGCAGAGTCCTTAAATAATGCAACAAAGTCCTTAAATAATGCAGCAGAGTCCTTAAATAATGCAACAAAGTCCTTAAATAATGCAGCAGAGTCCTTAAATACTGAAGCAGAGTCCTTAAATATTGCAGCAAAGTCCTTCAATAATGCAGCAGAGTCCTTAGATAATGCAACAAAGTCCTTAAATAATGCAGCAGATTCCTTAAATAATGCAGCAAAGTGCTTAAATAATGCAGCAGAGTCCTTAAATAATGCAGCAGAGTCCTTAAATACCGCAGCAGAGTCCTTAAATACTGAAGCAGAGTCCTTTAATATAGCAGCAAATTCCTTAAATAACGCAGCAGAGTCCTTAAAAAATCCAACAAAGTCATTAAATAATGCAGCAAGTCCTTAAATAATGCAGCAGAGTCCTCTAATAATGCAGCAGAGTCCTCAAATGCTTCAGCAAAGTCATTAAATAATGCAGCATAGTCCTTAACTAATGCAGCAGAGTCCTTAAATAATGCAACAAAGTCCTTAAATAATGCAGCAGAATCCTTAAATAATGCAGTAAAGTCGTTAAATAATGCAGCAGAGTCCTTAAATAATGCAGCAAAGTCCTTAACTAATGCAGCAGAGTCCTTAAATATTGCAGCAAAGTCCTTAAATAATGCATTAGAGTCCTTAAATAATGCAACAAAGTCCTTAAATAATGCAGCAGAGTCCTTAAATAATGCAGAAAAGTCCTTAAATAATGCAGCAGAGTCCTTAAATAATGCAGCAGAGTCCTTAAATACCGCAGCAGAGTCCTTAAATACTGAAGCAGAGTCCTTTAATATAGCAGCAAATTCTTTAAATAATGCAGCAGAGTCCTTAAAAAAATCCAACAAAGTCATTAAATAATGCAGCAGAGTCCTCTAATAATGCAGCAGAGTCCTCAAATGCTTCAGCAAAGTCATTAAATAATGCAGCATAGTCCTTAAATAATGCAGCAAAGTCCTTAAATAATGCAGCACAGTTCTTAAATAATGCAACAACGTCGTTAAATAATGCAGCAGAGTCCTTAAATAATGCAGCAAAGTCCTTAACTAATGCAGCAGAGTCCTTAAATAATGCAACAAAGTCCTTAAATAATGCAACAGAGTCCTTAAATACCGCAGCAAAGTGATTAAATAATGCAGCAGAGTCCTCAAATGCTTCAGCAGAGTCCTTAAATAATGCAGCAGAGTCCTTAAATAATGCAGCAAAGTCCTTAAATAATGCAGCAGAGTCCTTAAATAATGCAACAAAGTCCTTAAATAATGCAGCAGAGTCCTTAAATACTGAAGCAGAGTCCTTAAATATTGCAGCAAAGTCCTTAAATAATGCAGCAGAGTCCATAAATAATGCAGCAAAGTCCTTAAATAATGCAGCAGAGTCCTTAAATAATGCATCAAAGTCCTTAAATAATGCAGCAGAGTCCTTAAATATAGAAGCAGAGTCCTTAAATATTGCAGCAAAGTCCTTCAATAATGCAACAGAGTCCTTAGATAATGCAACAAAGTCCTTAAATAATGCAGCAGATTCCTTAAATAATGCAGCAAAGTCCTTAAATAATGCAGCAGAGTCCTTAAATAATGCAGCAGAGTCCTTAAATACCGCAGCAGAGTCCATAAATACTGAAGCAGAGTCCTTTAATATAGCAGCAAATTCCTTAAAT
Organism: Phyllobates terribilis; assembly: GCF_046119375.1. Classification (NCBI taxonomy): domain Eukaryota; kingdom Metazoa; phylum Chordata; class Amphibia; order Anura; family Dendrobatidae; genus Phyllobates; species Phyllobates terribilis. The sequence continues at coordinate 2,042,060 of NW_027362840.1, read as the reverse complement.
AATGCAGCAGAGTCCTTAAAAAATCCAACAAAGTCATTAAATAATGCAGCAAGTCCTTAAATAATGCAGCAGAGTCCTCTAATAATGCAGCAGAGTCCTCAAATGCTTCAGCAAAGTCATTAAATAATGCAGCATAGTCCTTAAATAATGGAGCAAAGTCCTTAAATAATGCAGCACAGTTCTTAAATAATGCAACAACGTCGTTAAATAATGCAGCAGAGTCCTTAAATAATGCAGCAAAGTCCTTAACTAATGCAGCAGAGTCCTTAAATAATGCAACAAAGTCCTTAAATAATGCAGCAGAGTCCTTAAATAATGCAGTAAAGTCCTTAAATAATGCAGCAGAGTCCTTAAATAATGCAACAACGTCCTTAAATAATGCAGCAGAGTCCTTAAATACTGAAGCAGAGTCCTTAAATATTGCAGCAAAGTCCTTAAATAATGCAGCAGAGTCCTTAAATAATGCAACAAATTCCTTAAATAATGCAGCAAAGTCCTTAAATAATGCAGCAGAGTCCTTAAATAATGCAGCAGAGTCCTTAAATACCGCAGCAGAGTCCTTAAATACTGAAGCAGAGTCCTTTAATATAGCAGCAAATTCCTTAAATAATGCAGCAGAGTCCTTAAAAAATCCAACAAAGTCATTAAATAATGCAGCAGAGTCCTCTAATAATGCAGCAGAGTCCTCAAATGCTTCAGCAAAGTCATTAAATAATGCAGCAGAGTCCTCAAATGCTTAAGCAGAGTCCTTAAATACTGAAGCAGAGTCCTTAAACATTGCAGCAAAGTCCTTAAATAATGCAGCAGAGTCCTTAAATAATGCAGCAAAGTCCTTCAATAATGCAGCAGAGTCCTTAGATAATGCAACAAAGTCCTTAAATAATGCAGCAGATTCCTTAAATAATGCAGCAAAGTCCTTAAATAATGCAGCAGAGTCCTAAAATAATGCAGCAGGGTCCTTAAATACCGCAGCAGAGTCCTTAAATACTGAAGCAGAGTCCTTAAATATTGCAGCAAAGTCCTTAAATAATGCAGCAGAGTCCTTAAATAATGCAGCAGAGTCCTTAAATAATGCAACAACGTCCTTAAATAATGCAGCAGAGTCCTTAAATACTGAAGCAGAGTCCTTAAATATTGCAGCAAAGTCCTTAAATAATGCATTAGAGTCCTTAAATAATGCAACAAAGTCCTTAAATAATGCAGCAGAGTCCTTAAATAATGCAGCAAAGTCCTTAAATAATGCAGCAGAGTCCTTAAATAATGCAGCAGAGTCCTTAAATACTGCAGCAGAGTCCTTAAATACTGAAGCAGAGTCCTTTAATATAGCAGCAAATTCCTTAAATAATGCAGCAGAGTCCTTAAAAAATCCAACAAAGTCATTAAATAATGCAGCAGAGTCCTCTAATAATGCAGCAGAGTCCTCAAATGCTTCAGCAAAGTCATTAAATAATGCAGCATAGTCCTTAAATAATGCAAAGTCCTTAAATAAAGCAGCACAGTTCTTAAATATTGCAACAACGTCGGTAAATAATGCAGCAGAGTCCTTAAATAATGCAGCAAAGTCCTTAACTAATGCAGCAGAGTCCTTAAATAATGCAACAAAGTCCTTAAATAATGCAACAGAGTCCTTAAATACCGCAGCAAAGTGCTTAAATAATGCAGCAGAGTCCTTAAATAATGCAACAAAGTCCTTAAATAATGCAGCAGAGTCCTTAAATACTGAAGCAGAGTCCTTAAATATTGCAGCAAAGTCCTCTAATAATGCAGCAGAGTCCTTAAATAATGCAACAAAGTCCTTAAATAATGCAGCAGAGTCCTTAAATAATGCAACAAAGTCCTTAAATAATGCAGCAGAGTCCTTAAATACTGAAGCAGAGTCCTTAAATATTGCAGCAAAGTCCTTAAATAATGCAGCAGAGTCCTTAAATAATGCAACAAAGTCCTTAAATAATGCAGCAGAGTCCTTAAATAATGCAACAAAGTCCTTAAATAATGCAGCAGAGTCCTTAAATACTGAAGCAGAGTCCTTAAATATTGCAGCAAAGTCCTTCAATAATGCAGCAGAGTCCTTAGATAATGCAACAAAGTCCTTAAATAATGCAGCAGATTCCTTAAATAATGCAGCAAAGTCCTTAAATAATGCAGCAGAGTCCTTAAATAATGCAGCAGAGTCCTTAAATACCGCAGCAGAGTCCTTAAATACTGAAGCAGAGTCCTTTAATATAGCAGCAAATTCCTTAAATAACGCAGCAGAGTCCTTAAAAAATCCAACAAAGTCATTAAATAATGCAGCAAGTCCTTAAATAATGCAGCAGAGTCCTCTAATAATGCAGCAGAGTCCTCAAATGCTTCAGCAAAGTCATTAAATAATGCAGCATAGTCCTTAACTAATGCAGCAGAGTCCTTAAATAATGCAACAAAGTCCTTAAATAATGCAGCAGAATCCTTAAATAATGCAGTAAAGTCGTTAAATAATGCAGCAGAGTCCTTAAATAATGCAGCAAAGTCCTTAACTAATGCAGCAGAGTCCTTAAATATTGCAGCAAAGTCCTTAAATAATGCATTAGAGTCCTTAAATAATGCAACAAAGTCCTTAAATAATGCAGCAGAGTCCTTAAATAATGCAGAAAAGTCCTTAAATAATGCAGCAGAGTCCTTAAATAATGCAGCAGAGTCCTTAAATACCGCAGCAGAGTCCTTAAATACTGAAGCAGAGTCCTTTAATATAGCAGCAAATTCTTTAAATAATGCAGCAGAGTCCTTAAAAATATCCAACAAAGTCATTAAATAATGCAGCAGAGTCCTCTAATAATGCAGCAGAGTCCTCAAATGCTTCAGCAAAGTCATTAAATAATGCAGCATAGTCCTTAAATAATGCAGCAAAGTCCTTAAATAATGCAGCACAGTTCTTAAATAATGCAACAACGTCGTTAAATAATGCAGCAGAGTCCTTAAATAATGCAGCAAAGTCCTTAACTAATGCAGCAGAGTCCTTAAATAATGCAACAAAGTCCTTAAATAATGCAACAGAGTCCTTAAATACCGCAGCAAAGTGATTAAATAATGCAGCAGAGTCCTCAAATGCTTCAGCAGAGTCCTTAAATAATGCAGCAGAGTCCTTAAATAATGCAGCAAAGTCCTTAAATAATGCAGCAGAGTCCTTAAATAATGCAACAAAGTCCTTAAATAATGCAGCAGAGTCCTTAAATACTGAAGCAGAGTCCTTAAATATTGCAGCAAAGTCCTTAAATAATGCAGCAGAGTCCATAAATAATGCAGCAAAGTCCTTAAATAATGCAGCAGAGTCCTTAAATAATGCATCAAAGTCCTTAAATAATGCAGCAGAGTCCTTAAATATAGAAGCAGAGTCCTTAAATATTGCAGCAAAGTCCTTCAATAATGCAACAGAGTCCTTAGATAATGCAACAAAGTCCTTAAATAATGCAGCAGATTCCTTAAATAATGCAGCAAAGTCCTTAAATAATGCAGCAGAGTCCTTAAATAATGCAGCAGAGTCCTTAAATACCGCAGCAGAGTCCATAAATACTGAAGCAGAGTCCTTTAATATAGCAGCAAATTCCTTAAATAATGCAGCAGAGTCCTTAAAAAATCCAACAAAGTCATTAAATAATGCAGCAAGTCCTTAAATAATGCAGCAGAGTCCTCTAATAATGCAGCAGAGTCCTCAAATGCTTCAGCAAAGTCATTAAATAATGCAGCATAGTCCTTAAATAATGGAGCAAAGTCCTTAAATAATGCAGCACAGTTCTTAAATAATGCAACAACGTCGTTAAATAATGCAGCAGAGTCCTTAAATAATGCAGCAAAGTCCTTAACTAATGCAGCAGAGTCCTTAAATAATGCAACAAAGTCCTTAAATAATGCAGCAGAGTCCTTAAATAATGCAGTAAAGTCCTTAAATAATGCAGCAGAGTCCTTAAATAATGCAACAACGTCCTTAAATAATGCAGCAGAGTCCTTAAATACTGAAGCAGAGTCCTTAAATATTGCAGCAAAGTCCTTAAATAATGCAGCAGAGTCCTTAAATAATGCAGCAGAGTCCTTAAATACCGCAGCAGAGTCCTTAAATACTGAAGCAGAGTCCTTTAATATAGCAGCAAATTCCTTAAATAATGCAGCAGAGTCCTTAAAAAATCCAACAAAGTCATTAAATAATGCAGCAGAGTCCTCTAATAATGCAGCAGAGTCCTCAAATGCTTCAGCAAAGTCATTAAATAATGCAGCAGAGTCCTCAAATGCTTAAGCAGAGTCCTTAAATACTGAAGCAGAGTCCTTAAACATTGCAGCAAAGTCCTTAAATAATGCAGCAGAGTCCTTAAATAATGCAGCAAAGTCCTTCAATAATGCAGCAGAGTCCTTAGATAATGCAACAAAGTCCTTAAATAATGCAGCAGATTCCTTAAATAATGCAGCAAAGTCCTTAAATAATGCAGCAGAGTCCTAAAATAATGCAGCAGGGTCCTTAAATACCGCAGCAGAGTCCTTAAATACTGAAGCAGAGTCCTTAAATATTGCAGCAAAGTCCTTAAATAATGCAGCAGAGTCCTTAAATAATGCAGCAGAGTCCTTAAATAATGCAACAACGTCCTTAAATAATGCAGCAGAGTCCTTAAATACTGAAGCAGAGTCCTTAAATATTGCAGCAAAGTCCTTAAATAATGCATTAGAGTCCTTAAATAATGCAACAAAGTCCTTAAATAATGCAGCAGAGTCCTTAAATAATGCAGCAAAGTCCTTAAATAATGCAGCAGAGTCCTTAAATAATGCAGCAGAGTCCTTAAATACTGCAGCAGAGTCCTTAAATACTGAAGCAGAGTCCTTTAATATAGCAGCAAATTCCTTAAATAATGCAGCAGAGTCCTTAAAAAATCCAACAAAGTCATTAAATAATGCAGCAGAGTCCTCTAATAATGCAGCAGAGTCCTCAAATGCTTCAGCAAAGTCATTAAATAATGCAGCATAGTCCTTAAATAATGCAAAGTCCTTAAATAAAGCAGCACAGTTCTTAAATATTGCAACAACGTCGGTAAATAATGCAGCAGAGTCCTTAAATAATGCAGCAAAGTCCTTAACTAATGCAGCAGAGTCCTTAAATAATGCAACAAAGTCCTTAAATAATGCAACAGAGTCCTTAAATACCGCAGCAAAGTGCTTAAATAATGCAGCAGAGTCCTTAAATAATGCAACAAAGTCCTTAAATAATGCAGCAGAGTCCTTAAATACTGAAGCAGAGTCCTTAAATATTGCAGCAAAGTCCTCTAATAATGCAGCAGAGTCCTTAAATAATGCAACAAAGTCCTTAAATAATGCAGCAGAGTCCTTAAATAATGCAACAAAGTCCTTAAATAATGCAGCAGAGTCCTTAAATACTGAAGCAGAGTCCTTAAATATTGCAGCAAAGTCCTTAAATAATGCAGCAGAGTCCTTAAATAATGCAACAAAGTCCTTAAATAATGCAGCAGAGTCCTTAAATAATGCAACAAAGTCCTTAAATAATGCAGCAGAGTCCTTAAATACTGAAGCAGAGTCCTTAAATATTGCAGCAAAGTCCTTCAATAATGCAGCAGAGTCCTTAGATAATGCAACAAAGTCCTTAAATAATGCAGCAGATTCCTTAAATAATGCAGCAAAGTCCTTAAATAATGCAGCAGAGTCCTTAAATAATGCAGCAGAGTCCTTAAATACCGCAGCAGAGTCCTTAAATACTGAAGCAGAGTCCTTTAATATAGCAGCAAATTCCTTAAATAACGCAGCAGAGTCCTTAAAAAATCCAACAAAGTCATTAAATAATGCAGCAAGTCCTTAAATAATGCAGCAGAGTCCTCTAATAATGCAGCAGAGTCCTCAAATGCTTCAGCAAAGTCATTAAATAATGCAGCATAGTCCTTAACTAATGCAGCAGAGTCCTTAAATAATGCAACAAAGTCCTTAAATAATGCAGCAGAATCCTTAAATAATGCAGTAAAGTCGTTAAATAATGCAGCAGAGTCCTTAAATAATGCAGCAAAGTCCTTAACTAATGCAGCAGAGTCCTTAAATATTGCAGCAAAGTCCTTAAATAATGCATTAGAGTCCTTAAATAATGCAACAAAGTCCTTAAATAATGCAGCAGAGTCCTTAAATAATGCAGAAAAGTCCTTAAATAATGCAGCAGAGTCCTTAAATAATGCAGCAGAGTCCTTAAATACCGCAGCAGAGTCCTTAAATACTGAAGCAGAGTCCTTTAATATAGCAGCAAATTCTTTAAATAATGCAGCAGAGTCCTTAAAAAAATCCAACAAAGTCATTAAATAATGCAGCAGAGTCCTCTAATAATGCAGCAGAGTCCTCAAATGCTTCAGCAAAGTCATTAAATAATGCAGCATAGTCCTTAAATAATGCAGCAAAGTCCTTAAATAATGCAGCACAGTTCTTAAATAATGCAACAACGTCGTTAAATAATGCAGCAGAGTCCTTAAATAATGCAGCAAAGTCCTTAACTAATGCAGCAGAGTCCTTAAATAATGCAACAAAGTCCTTAAATAATGCAACAGAGTCCTTAAATACCGCAGCAAAGTGATTAAATAATGCAGCAGAGTCCTCAAATGCTTCAGCAGAGTCCTTAAATAATGCAGCAGAGTCCTTAAATAATGCAGCAAAGTCCTTAAATAATGCAGCAGAGTCCTTAAATAATGCAACAAAGTCCTTAAATAATGCAGCAGAGTCCTTAAATACTGAAGCAGAGTCCTTAAATATTGCAGCAAAGTCCTTAAATAATGCAGCAGAGTCCATAAATAATGCAGCAAAGTCCTTAAATAATGCAGCAGAGTCCTTAAATAATGCAACAAAGTCCTTAAATAATGCAGCAGAGTCCTTAAATACTGAAGCAGAGTCCTTAAATATTGCAGCAAAGTCCTTAAATAATGCAGCAGAGTCCTTAAATAATGCAACAAAGTCCTTAAATAATGCAGCAGAGTCCTTAAATAATGCAACAAAGTCCTTAAATAATGCAGCAGAGTCCTTAAATACTGAAGCAGAGTCCTTAAATATTGCAGCAAAGTCCTTCAATAATGCAGCAGAGTCCTTAGATAATGCAACAAAGTCCTTAAATAATGCAGCAGATTCCTTAAATAATGCAGCAAAGTCCTTAAATAATGCAGCAGAGTCCTTAAATAATGCAGCAGAGTCCTTAAATACCGCAGCAGAGTCCTTAAATACTGAAGCAGAGTCCTTTAATATAGCAGCAAATTCCTTAAATAACGCAGCAGAGTCCTTAAAAAATCCAACAAAGTCATTAAATAATGCAGCAAGTCCTTAAATAATGCAGCAGAGTCCTCTAATAATGCAGCAGAGTCCTCAAATGCTTCAGCAAAGTCATTAAATAATGCAGCATAGTCCTTAACTAATGCAGCAGAGTCCTTAAATAATGCAACAAAGTCCTTAAATAATGCAGCAGAATCCTTAAATAATGCAGTAAAGTCGTTAAATAATGCAGCAGAGTCCTTAAATAATGCAGCAAAGTCCTTAACTAATGCAGCAGAGTCCTTAAATATTGCAGCAAAGTCCTTAAATAATGCATTAGAGTCCTTAAATAATGCAACAAAGTCCTTAAATAATGCAGCAGAGTCCTTAAATAATGCAGAAAAGTCCTTAAATAATGCAGCAGAGTCCTTAAATAATGCAGCAGAGTCCTTAAATACCGCAGCAGAGTCCTTAAATACTGAAGCAGAGTCCTTTAATATAGCAGCAAATTCTTTAAATAATGCAGCAGAGTCCTTAAAAATATCCAACAAAGTCATTAAATAATGCAGCAGAGTCCTCTAATAATGCAGCAGAGTCCTCAAATGCTTCAGCAAAGTCATTAAATAATGCAGCATAGTCCTTAAATAATGCAGCAAAGTCCTTAAATAATGCAGCACAGTTCTTAAATAATGCAACAACGTCGTTAAATAATGCAGCAGAGTCCTTAAATAATGCAGCAAAGTCCTTAACTAATGCAGCAGAGTCCTTAAATAATGCAACAAAGTCCTTAAATAATGCAACAGAGTCCTTAAATACCGCAGCAAAGTGATTAAATAATGCAGCAGAGTCCTCAAATGCTTCAGCAGAGTCCTTAAATAATGCAGCAGAGTCCTTAAATAATGCAGCAAAGTCCTTAAATAATGCAGCAGAGTCCTTAAATAATGCAACAAAGTCCTTAAATAATGCAGCAGAGTCCTTAAATACTGAAGCAGAGTCCTTAAATATTGCAGCAAAGTCCTTAAATAATGCAGCAGAGTCCTTAAATAATGCAACAAAGTCCTTAAATAATGCAGCAGAGTCCTTAAATAATGCAACAAAGTCCTTAAATAATGCAGCAGAGTCCTTAAATACTGAAGCAGAGTCCTTAAATATTGCAGCAAAGTCCTTCAATAATGCAGCAGAGTCCTTAGATAATGCAACAAAGTCCTTAAATAATGCAGCAGATTCCTTAAATAATGCAGCAAAGTCCTTAAATAATGCAGCAGAGTCCTTAAATAATGCAGCAGAGTCCTTAAATACCGCAGCAGAGTCCTTAAATACTGAAGCAGAGTCCTTTAATATAGCAGCAAATTCCTTAAATAACGCAGCAGAGTCCTTAAAAAATCCAACAAAGTCATTAAATAATGCAGCAAGTCCTTAAATAATGCAGCAGAGTCCTCTAATAATGCAGCAGAGTCCTCAAATGCTTCAGCAAAGTCATTAAATAATGCAGCATAGTCCTTAACTAATGCAGCAGAGTCCTTAAATAATGCAACAAAGTCCTTAAATAATGCAGCAGAATCCTTAAATAATGCAGTAAAGTCGTTAAATAATGCAGCAGAGTCCTTAAATAATGCAGCAAAGTCCTTAACTAATGCAGCAGAGTCCTTAAATATTGCAGCAAAGTCCTTAAATAATGCATTAGAGTCCTTAAATAATGCAACAAAGTCCTTAAATAATGCAGCAGAGTCCTTAAATAATGCAGAAAAGTCCTTAAATAATGCAGCAGAGTCCTTAAATAATGCAGCAGAGTCCTTAAATACCGCAGCAGAGTCCTTAAATACTGAAGCAGAGTCCTTTAATATAGCAGCAAATTCTTTAAATAATGCAGCAGAGTCCTTAAAAATATCCAACAAAGTCATTAAATAATGCAGCAGAGTCCTCTAATAATGCAGCAGAGTCCTCAAATGCTTCAGCAAAGTCATTAAATAATGCAGCATAGTCCTTAAATAATGCAGCAAAGTCCTTAAATAATGCAGCACAGTTCTTAAATAATGCAACAACGTCGTTAAATAATGCAGCAGAGTCCTTAAATAATGCAGCAAAGTCCTTAACTAATGCAGCAGAGTCCTTAAATAATGCAACAAAGTCCTTAAATAATGCAACAGAGTCCTTAAATACCGCAGCAAAGTGATTAAATAATGCAGCAGAGTCCTCAAATGCTTCAGCAGAGTCCTTAAATAATGCAGCAGAGTCCTTAAATAATGCAGCAAAGTCCTTAAATAATGCAGCAGAGTCCTTAAATAATGCAACAAAGTCCTTAAATAATGCAGCAGAGTCCTTAAATACTGAAGCAGAGTCCTTAAATATTGCAGCAAAGTCCTTAAATAATGCAGCAGAGTCCATAAATAATGCAGCAAAGTCCTTAAATAATGCAGCAGAGTCCTTAAATAATGCATCAAAGTCCTTAAATAATGCAGCAGAGTCCTTAAATATAGAAGCAGAGTCCTTAAATATTGCAGCAAAGTCCTTCAATAATGCAACAGAGTCCTTAGATAATGCAACAAAGTCCTTAAATAATGCAGCAGATTCCTTAAATAATGCAGCAAAGTCCTTAAATAATGCAGCAGAGTCCTTAAATAATGCAGCAGAGTCCTTAAATACCGCAGCAGAGTCCATAAATACTGAAGCAGAGTCCTTTAATATAGCAGCAAATTCCTTAAATAATGCAGCAGAGTCCTTAAAAAATCCAACAAAGTCATTAAATAATGCAGCAAGTCCTTAAATAATGCAGCAGAGTCCTCTAATAATGCAGCAGAGTCCTCAAATGCTTCAGCAAAGTCATTAAATAATGCAGCATAGTCCTTAAATAATGGAGCAAAGTCCTTAAATAATGCAGCACAGTTCTTAAATAATGCAACAACGTCGTTAAATAATGCAGCAGAGTCCTTAAATAATGCAGCAAAGTCCTTAACTAATGCAGCAGAGTCCTTAAATAATGCAACAAAGTCCTTAAATAATGCAGCAGAGTCCTTAAATAATGCAGTAAAGTCCTTAAATAATGCAGCAGAGTCCTTAAATAATGCAACAACGTCCTTAAATAATGCAGCAGAGTCCTTAAATACTGAAGCAGAGTCCTTAAATATTGCAGCAAAGTCCTTAAATAATGCAGCAGAGTCCTTAAATAATGCAGCAGAGTCCTTAAATACCGCAGCAGAGTCCTTAAATACTGAAGCAGAGTCCTTTAATATAGCAGCAAATTCCTTAAATAATGCAGCAGAGTCCTTAAAAAATCCAACAAAGTCATTAAATAATGCAGCAGAGTCCTCTAATAATGCAGCAGAGTCCTCAAATGCTTCAGCAAAGTCATTAAATAATGCAGCAGAGTCCTCAAATGCTTAAGCAGAGTCCTTAAATACTGAAGCAGAGTCCTTAAACATTGCAGCAAAGTCCTTAAATAATGCAGCAGAGTCCTTAAATAATGCAGCAAAGTCCTTCAATAATGCAGCAGAGTCCTTAGATAATGCAACAAAGTCCTTAAATAATGCAGCAGATTCCTTAAATAATGCAGCAAAGTCCTTAAATAATGCAGCAGAGTCCTAAAATAATGCAGCAGGGTCCTTAAATACCGCAGCAGAGTCCTTAAATACTGAAGCAGAGTCCTTAAATATTGCAGCAAAGTCCTTAAATAATGCAGCAGAGTCCTTAAATAATGCAGCAGAGTCCTTAAATAATGCAACAACGTCCTTAAATAATGCAGCAGAGTCCTTAAATACTGAAGCAGAGTCCTTAAATATTGCAGCAAAGTCCTTAAATAATGCATTAGAGTCCTTAAATAATGCAACAAAGTCCTTAAATAATGCAGCAGAGTCCTTAAATAATGCAGCAAAGTCCTTAAATAATGCAGCAGAGTCCTTAAATAATGCAGCAGAGTCCTTAAATACTGCAGCAGAGTCCTTAAATACTGAAGCAGAGTCCTTTAATATAGCAGCAAATTCCTTAAATAATGCAGCAGAGTCCTTAAAAAATCCAACAAAGTCATTAAATAATGCAGCAGAGTCCTCTAATAATGCAGCAGAGTCCTCAAATGCTTCAGCAAAGTCATTAAATAATGCAGCATAGTCCTTAAATAATGCAAAGTCCTTAAATAAAGCAGCACAGTTCTTAAATATTGCAACAACGTCGGTAAATAATGCAGCAGAGTCCTTAAATAATGCAGCAAAGTCCTTAACTAATGCAGCAGAGTCCTTAAATAATGCAACAAAGTCCTTAAATAATGCAACAGAGTCCTTAAATACCGCAGCAAAGTGCTTAAATAATGCAGCAGAGTCCTTAAATAATGCAACAAAGTCCTTAAATAATGCAGCAGAGTCCTTAAATACTGAAGCAGAGTCCTTAAATATTGCAGCAAAGTCCTCTAATAATGCAGCAGAGTCCTTAAATAATGCAACAAAGTCCTTAAATAATGCAGCAGAGTCCTTAAATAATGCAACAAAGTCCTTAAATAATGCAGCAGAGTCCTTAAATACTGAAGCAGAGTCCTTAAATATTGCAGCAAAGTCCTTAAATAATGCAGCAGAGTCCTTAAATAATGCAACAAAGTCCTTAAATAATGCAGCAGAGTCCTTAAATAATGCAACAAAGTCCTTAAATAATGCAGCAGAGTCCTTAAATACTGAAGCAGAGTCCTTAAATATTGCAGCAAAGTCCTTCAATAATGCAGCAGAGTCCTTAGATAATGCAACAAAGTCCTTAAATAATGCAGCAGATTCCTTAAATAATGCAGCAAAGTCCTTAAATAATGCAGCAGAGTCCTTAAATAATGCAGCAGAGTCCTTAAATACCGCAGCAGAGTCCTTAAATACTGAAGCAGAGTCCTTTAATATAGCAGCAAATTCCTTAAATAACGCAGCAGAGTCCTTAAAAAATCCAACAAAGTCATTAAATAATGCAGCAAGTCCTTAAATAATGCAGCAGAGTCCTCTAATAATGCAGCAGAGTCCTCAAATGCTTCAGCAAAGTCATTAAATAATGCAGCATAGTCCTTAACTAATGCAGCAGAGTCCTTAAATAATGCAACAAAGTCCTTAAATAATGCAGCAGAATCCTTAAATAATGCAGTAAAGTCGTTAAATAATGCAGCAGAGTCCTTAAATAATGCAGCAAAGTCCTTAACTAATGCAGCAGAGTCCTTAAATATTGCAGCAAAGTCCTTAAATAATGCATTAGAGTCCTTAAATAATGCAACAAAGTCCTTAAATAATGCAGCAGAGTCCTTAAATAATGCAGAAAAGTCCTTAAATAATGCAGCAGAGTCCTTAAATAATGCAGCAGAGTCCTTAAATACCGCAGCAGAGTCCTTAAATACTGAAGCAGAGTCCTTTAATATAGCAGCAAATTCTTTAAATAATGCAGCAGAGTCCTTAAAAAAATCCAACAAAGTCATTAAATAATGCAGCAGAGTCCTCTAATAATGCAGCAGAGTCCTCAAATGCTTCAGCAAAGTCATTAAATAATGCAGCATAGTCCTTAAATAATGCAGCAAAGTCCTTAAATAATGCAGCACAGTTCTTAAATAATGCAACAACGTCGTTAAATAATGCAGCAGAGTCCTTAAATAATGCAGCAAAGTCCTTAACTAATGCAGCAGAGTCCTTAAATAATGCAACAAAGTCCTTAAATAATGCAACAGAGTCCTTAAATACCGCAGCAAAGTGATTAAATAATGCAGCAGAGTCCTCAAATGCTTCAGCAGAGTCCTTAAATAATGCAGCAGAGTCCTTAAATAATGCAGCAAAGTCCTTAAATAATGCAGCAGAGTCCTTAAATAATGCAACAAAGTCCTTAAATAATGCAGCAGAGTCCTTAAATACTGAAGCAGAGTCCTTAAATATTGCAGCAAAGTCCTTAAATAATGCAGCAGAGTCCATAAATAATGCAGCAAAGTCCTTAAATAATGCAGCAGAGTCCTTAAATAATGCAACAAAGTCCTTAAATAATGCAGCAGAGTCCTTAAATATAGAAGCAGAGTCCTTAAATATTGCAGCAAAGTCCTTCAATAATGCAACAGAGTCCTTAGATAATGCAACAAAGTCCTTAAATAATGCAGCAGATTCCTTAAATAATGCAGCAAAGTCCTTAAATAATGCAGCAGAGTCCTTAAATAATGCAGCAGAGTCCTTAAATACCGCAGCAGAGTCCATAAATACTGAAGCAGAGTCCTTTAATATAGCAGCAAATTCCTTAAATAATGCAGCAGAGTCCTTAAAAAATCCAACAAAGTCATTAAATAATGCAGCAAGTCCTTAAATAATGCAGCAGAGTCCTCTAATAATGCAGCAGAGTCCTCAAATGCTTCAGCAAAGTCATTAAATAATGCAGCATAGTCCTTAAATAATGGAGCAAAGTCCTTAAATAATGCAGCACAGTTCTTAAATAATGCAACAACGTCGTTAAATAATGCAGCAGAGTCCTTAAATAATGCAGCAAAGTCCTTAACTAATGCAGCAGAGTCCTTAAATAATGCAACAAAGTCCTTAAATAATGCAGCAGAGTCCTTAAATAATGCAGTAAAGTCCTTAAATAATGCAGCAGAGTCCTTAAATAATGCAACAAAGTCCTTAAATAATGCAGCAGAGTCCTTAAATATAGAAGCAGAGTCCTTAAATATTGCAGCAAAGTCCTTCAATAATGCAACAGAGTCCTTAGATAATGCAACAAAGTCCTTAAATAATGCAGCAGATTCCTTAAATAATGCAGCAAAGTCCTTAAATAATGCAGCAGGGTCCTTAAATACCGCAGCAGAGTCCTTAAATACTGAAGCAGAGTCCTTAAATATTGCAGCAAAGTCCTTAAATAATGCAGCAGAGTCCTTAAATAATGCAACAACGTCCTTAAATAATGCAGCAGAGTCCTTAAATAATGCAGCAGAGTCCTTAAATAATGCAACAACGTCCTTAAATAATGCAGCAGAGTCCTTAAATACTGAAGCAGAGTCCTTAAATATTGCAGCAAAGTCCTTAAATAATGCATTAGAGTCCTTAAATAATGCAACAAAGTCCTTAAATAATGCAGCAGAGTCATTAAATAATGCAACAACGTCCTTAAATAATGCAGCAGAGTCCTTAAATACTGAAGCAGAGTCCTTAAATATTGCAGCAAAGTCCTTAAATAATGCATTAGAGTCCTTAAATAATGCAACAAAGTCCTTAAATAATGCAGCAGAGTCCTTAAATAATGCAGCAAAGTCCTTAACTAATGCAGCAGAGTCCTTAAATAATGCAACAAAGTCCTTAAATAATGCAGCAGAGTCCTTAAATAATGCAGTAAAGTCCTTAAATAATGCAGCAGAGTCCTCTAATAATGCAGCAGAGTCCTCAAATGCTTCAGCAAAGTCATTAAATAATGCAGCATAGTCCTTAAATAATGGAGCAAAGTCCTTAAATAATGCAGCACAGTTCTTAAATAATGCAACAACGTCGTTAAATAATGCAGCAGAGTCCTTAAATAATGCAGCAAAGTCCTTAACTAATGCAGCAGAGTCCTTAAATAATGCAACAAAGTCCTTAAATAATGCAGCAGAGTCCTTAAATAATGCAGTAAAGTCCTTAAATAATGCAGCAGAGTCCTTAAATAATGCAACAACGTCCTTAAATAATGCAGCAGAGTCCTTAAATACTGAAGCAGAGTCCTTAAATATTGCAGCAAAGTCCTTAAATAATGCAGCAGAGTCCTTAAATAATGCAACAAATTCCTTAAATAATGCAGCAAAGTCCTTAAATAATGCAGCAGAGTCCTCAAATGCTTAAGCAGAGTCCTTAAATACTGAAGCAGAGTCCTTAAACATTGCAGCAAAGTCCTTAAATAATGCAGCAGAGTCCTTAAATAATGCAGCAAAGTCCTTCAATAATGCAGCAGAGTCCTTAGATAATGCAACAAAGTCCTTAAATAATGCAGCAGATTCCTTAAATAATGCAGCAAAGTCCTTAAATAATGCAGCAGAGTCCTAAAATAATGCAGCAGGGTCCTTAAATACCGCAGCAGAGTCCTTAAATACTGAAGCAGAGTCCTTAAATATTGCAGCAAAGTCCTTAAATAATGCAGCAGAGTCCTTAAATAATGCAGCAGAGTCCTTAAATAATGCAACAACGTCCTTAAATAATGCAGCAGAGTCCTTAAATACTGAAGCAGAGTCCTTAAATATTGCAGCAAAGTCCTTAAATAATGCATTAGAGTCCTTAAATAATGCAACAAAGTCCTTAAATAATGCAGCAGAGTCCTTAAATAATGCAGCAAAGTCCTTAAATAATGCAGCAGAGTCCTTAAATAATGCAGCAGAGTCCTTAAATACTGCAGCAGAGTCCTTAAATACTGAAGCAGAGTCCTTTAATATAGCAGCAAATTCCTTAAATAATGCAGCAGAGTCCTTAAAAAATCCAACAAAGTCATTAAATAATGCAGCAGAGTCCTCTAATAATGCAGCAGAGTCCTCAAATGCTTCAGCAAAGTCATTAAATAATGCAGCATAGTCCTTAAATAATGCAAAGTCCTTAAATAAAGCAGCACAGTTCTTAAATAATGCAACAACGTCGGTAAATAATGCAGCAGAGTCCTTAAATAATGCAGCAAAGTCCTTAACTAATGCAGCAGAGTCCTTAAATAATGCAACAAAGTCCTTAAATAATGCAACAGAGTCCTTAAATACCGCAGCAAAGTGATTAAATAATGCAGCAGAGTCCTCAAATGCTTCAGCAGAGTCCTTAAATAATGCAGCAGAGTCCTTAAATAATGCAGCAAAGTCCTTAAATAATGCAGCAGAGTCCTTAAATAATGCAACAAAGTCCTTAAATAATGCAGCAGAGTCCTTAAATACTGAAGCAGAGTCCTTAAATATTGCAGCAAAGTCCTTAAATAATGCAGCAGAGTCCATAAATAATGCAGCAAAGTCCTTAAATAATGCAGCAGAGTCCTTAAATAATGCAACAAAGTCCTTAAATAATGCAGCAGAGTCCTTAAATATAGAAGCAGAGTCCTTAAATATTGCAGCAAAGTCCTTCAATAATGCAACAGAGTCCTTAGATAATGCAACAAAGTCCTTAAATAATGCAGCAGATTCCTTAAATAATGCAGCAAAGTCCTTAAATAATGCAGCAGAGTCCTTAAATAATGCAGCAGAGTCCTTAAATACCGCAGCAGAGTCCATAAATACTGAAGCAGAGTCCTTTAATATAGCAGCAAATTCCTTAAATAATGCAGCAGAGTCCTTAAAAAATCCAACAAAGTCATTAAATAATGCAGCAAGTCCTTAAATAATGCAGCAGAGTCCTCTAATAATGCAGCAGAGTCCTCAAATGCTTCAGCAAAGTCATTAAATAATGCAGCATAGTCCTTAAATAATGGAGCAAAGTCCTTAAATAATGCAGCACAGTTCTTAAATAATGCAACAACGTCGTTAAATAATGCAGCAGAGTCCTTAAATAATGCAGCAAAGTCCTTAACTAATGCAGCAGAGTCCTTAAATAATGCAACAAAGTCCTTAAATAATGCAGCAGAGTCCTTAAATAATGCAGTAAAGTCCTTAAATAATGCAGCAGAGTCCTTAAATAATGCAACAACGTCCTTAAATAATGCAGCAGAGTCCTTAAATACTGAAGCAGAGTCCTTAAATATTGCAGCAAAGTCCTTAAATAATGCAGCAGAGTCCTTAAATAATGCAACAAATTCCTTAAATAATGCAGCAAAGTCCTTAAATAATGCAGCAGAGTCCTTAAATAATGCAGCAGAGTCCTTAAATACCGCAGCAGAGTCCTTAAATACTGAAGCAGAGTCCTTTAATATAGCAGCAAATTCCTTAAATAATGCAGCAGAGTCCTTAAAAAATCCAACAAAGTCATTAAATAATGCAGCAGAGTCCTCTAATAATGCAGCAGAGTCCTCAAATGCTTCAGCAAAGTCATTAAATAATGCAGCAGAGTCCTCAAATGCTTAAGCAGAGTCCTTAAATACTGAAGCAGAGTCCTTAAACATTGCAGCAAAGTCCTTAAATAATGCAGCAGAGTCCTTAAATAATGCAGCAAAGTCCTTCAATAATGCAGCAGAGTCCTTAGATAATGCAACAAAGTCCTTAAATAATGCAGCAGATTCCTTAAATAATGCAGCAAAGTCCTTAAATAATGCAGCAGAGTCCTAAAATAATGCAGCAGGGTCCTTAAATACCGCAGCAGAGTCCTTAAATACTGAAGCAGAGTCCTTAAATATTGCAGCAAAGTCCTTAAATAATGCATTAGAGTCCTTAAATAATGCAACAAAGTCCTTAAATAATGCAGCAGAGTCCTTAAATAATGCAGCAAAGTCCTTAAATAATGCAGCAGAGTCCTTAAATAATGCAGCAGAGTCCTTAAATACTGCAGCAGAGTCCTTAAATACTGAAGCAGAGTCCTTTAATATAGCAGCAAATTCCTTAAATAATGCAGCAGAGTCCTTAAAAAATCCAACAAAGTCATTAAATATTGCAGCAAGTCCTTAAATAATGCAGCAGAGTCCTCTAATAATGCAGCAGAGTCCTCAAATGCTTCAGCAAAGTCATTAAATAATGCAGCATAGTCCTTAAATAATGGAGCAAAGTCCTTAAATAATGCAGCACAGTTCTTAAATAATGCAACAACGTCGTTAAATAATGCAGCAGAGTCCTTAAATAATGCAGCAAAGTCCTTAACTAATGCAGCAGAGTCCTTAAATAATGCAACAAAGTCCTTAAATAATGCAGCAGAGTCCTTAAATAATGCAGTAAAGTCCTTAAATAATGCAGCAGAGTCCTTAAATAATGCAACAACGTCCTTAAATAATGCAGCAGAGTCCTTAAATACTGAAGCAGAGTCCTTAAATATTGCAGCAAAGTCCTTAAATAATGCAGCAGAGTCCTTAAATAATGCAACAAATTCCTTAAATAATGCAGCAAAGTCCTTAAATAATGCAGCAGAGTCCTTAAATAATGCAGCAGAGTCCTTAAATACCGCAGCAGAGTCCTTAAATACTGAAGCAGAGTCCTTTAATATAGCAGCAAATTCCTTAAATAATGCAGCAGAGTCCTTAAAAAATCCAACAAAGTCATTAAATAATGCAGCAGAGTCCTCTAATAATGCAGCAGAGTCCTCAAATGCTTCAGCAAAGTCATTAAATAATGCAGCAGAGTCCTCAAATGCTTAAGCAGAGTCCTTAAATACTGAAGCAGAGTCCTTAAACATTGCAGCAAAGTCCTTAAATAATGCAGCAGAGTCCTTAAATAATGCAGCAAAGTCCTTCAATAATGCAGCAGAGTCCTTAGATAATGCAACAAAGTCCTTAAATAATGCAGCAGATTCCTTAAATAATGCAGCAAAGTCCTTAAATAATGCAGCAGAGTCCTAAAATAATGCAGCAGGGTCCTTAAATACCGCAGCAGAGTCCTTAAATACTGAAGCAGAGTCCTTAAATATTGCAGCAAAGTCCTTAAATAATGCAGCAGAGTCCTTAAATAATGCAGCAGAGTCCTTAAATAATGCAACAACGTCCTTAAATAATGCAGCAGAGTCCTTAAATACTGAAGCAGAGTCCTTAAATATTGCAGCAAAGTCCTTAAATAATGCATTAGAGTCCTTAAATAATGCAACAAAGTCCTTAAATAATGCAGCAGAGTCCTTAAATAATGCAGCAAAGTCCTTAAATAATGCAGCAGAGTCCTTAAATAATGCAGCAGAGTCCTTAAATACTGCAGCAGAGTCCTTAAATACTGAAGCAGAGTCCTTTAATATAGCAGCAAATTCCTTAAATAATGCAGCAGAGTCCTTAAAAAATCCAACAAAGTCATTAAATAATGCAGCAGAGTCCTCTAATAATGCAGCAGAGTCCTCAAATGCTTCAGCAAAGTCATTAAATAATGCAGCATAGTCCTTAAATAATGCAAAGTCCTTAAATAAAGCAGCACAGTTCTTAAATAATGCAACAACGTCGGTAAATAATGCAGCAGAGTCCTTAAATAATGCAGCAAAGTCCTTAACTAATGCAGCAGAGTCCTTAAATAATGCAACAAAGTCCTTAAATAATGCAACAGAGTCCTTAAATACCGCAGCAAAGTGCTTAAATAATGCAGCAGAGTCCTTAAATAATGCAACAAAGTCCTTAAATAATGCAGCAGAGTCCTTAAATACTGAAGCAGAGTCCTTAAATATTGCAGCAAAGTCCTCTAATAATGCAGCAGAGTCCTTAAATAATGCAACAAAGTCCTTAAATAATGCAGCAGAGTCCTTAAATAATGCAACAAAGTCCTTAAATAATGCAGCAGAGTCCTTAAATACTGAAGCAGAGTCCTTAAATATTGCAGCAAAGTCCTTAAATAATGCAGCAGAGTCCTTAAATAATGCAACAAAGTCCTTAAATAATGCAGCAGAGTCCTTAAATAATGCAACAAAGTCCTTAAATAATGCAGCAGAGTCCTTAAATACTGAAGCAGAGTCCTTAAATATTGCAGCAAAGTCCTTCAATAATGCAGCAGAGTCCTTAGATAATGCAACAAAGTCCTTAAATAATGCAGCAGATTCCTTAAATAATGCAGCAAAGTCCTTAAATAATGCAGCAGAGTCCTTAAATAATGCAGCAGAGTCCTTAAATACCGCAGCAGAGTCCTTAAATACTGAAGCAGAGTCCTTTAATATAGCAGCAAATTCCTTAAATAACGCAGCAGAGTCCTTAAAAAATCCAACAAAGTCATTAAATAATGCAGCAAGTCCTTAAATAATGCAGCAGAGTCCTCTAATAATGCAGCAGAGTCCTCAAATGCTTCAGCAAAGTCATTAGATAATGCAGCATAGTCCTTAACTAATGCAGCAGAGTCCTTAAATAATGCAACAAAGTCCTTAAATAATGCAGCAGAATCCATAAATAATGCAGTAAAGTCGTTAAATAATGCAGCAGAGTCCTTAAATAATGCAGCAAAGTCCTTAACTAATGCAGCAGAGTCCTTAAATATTGCAGCAAAGTCCTTAAATAATGCATTAGAGTCCTTAAATAATGCAACAAAGTCCTTAAATAATGCAGCAGAGTCCTTAAATAATGCAGAAAAGTCCTTAAATAATGCAGCAGAGTCCTTAAATAATGCAGCAGAGTCCTTAAATACCGCAGCAGAGTCCTTAAATACTGAAGCAGAGTCCTTTAATATAGCAGCAAATTCTTTAAATAATGCAGCAGAGTCCTTAAAAAAATCCAACAAAGTCATTAAATAATGCAGCAGAGTCCTCTAATAATGCAGCAGAGTCCTCAAATGCTTCAGCAAAGTCATTAAATAATGCAGCATAGTCCTTAAATAATGCAGCAAAGTCCTTAAATAATGCAGCACAGTTCTTAAATAATGCAACAACGTCGTTAAATAATGCAGCAGAGTCCTTAAATAATGCAGCAAAGTCCTTAACTAATGCAGCAGAGTCCTTAAATAATGCAACAAAGTCCTTAAATAATGCAACAGAGTCCTTAAATACCGCAGCAAAGTGATTAAATAATGCAGCAGAGTCCTCAAATGCTTCAGCAGAGTCCTTAAATAATGCAGCAGAGTCCTTAAATAATGCAGCAAAGTCCTTAAATAATGCAGCAGAGTCCTTAAATAATGCAACAAAGTCCTTAAATAATGCAGCAGAGTCCTTAAATACTGAAGCAGAGTCCTTAAATATTGCAGCAAAGTCCTTAAATAATGCAGCAGAGTCCATAAATAATGCAGCAAAGTCCTTAAATAATGCAGCAGAGTCCTTAAATAATGCATCAAAGTCCTTAAATAATGCAGCAGAGTCCTTAAATATAGAAGCAGAGTCCTTAAATATTGCAGCAAAGTCCTTCAATAATGCAACAGAGTCCTTAGATAATGCAACAAAGTCCTTAAATAATGCAGCAGATTCCTTAAATAATGCAGCAAAGTCCTTAAATAATGCAGCAGAGTCCTTAAATAATGCAGCAGAGTCCTTAAATACCGCAGCAGAGTCCATAAATACTGAAGCAGAGTCCTTTAATATAGCAGCAAATTCCTTAAATAATGCAGCAGAGTCCTTAAAAAATCCAACAAAGTCATTAAATAATGCAGCAAGTCCTTAAATAATGCAGCAGAGTCCTCTAATAATGCAGCAGAGTCCTCAAATGCTTCAGCAAAGTCATTAAATAATGCAGCATAGTCCTTAAATAATGGAGCAAAGTCCTTAAATAATGCAGCACAGTTCTTAAATAATGCAACAACGTCGTTAAATAATGCAGCAGAGTCCTTAAATAATGCAGCAAAGTACTTAACTAATGCAGCAGAGTCCTTAAATAATGCAACAAAGTCCTTAAATAATGCAGCAGAGTCCTTAAATAATGCAGTAAAGTCCTTAAATAATGCAGCAGAGTCCTTAAATAATGCAACAACGTCCTTAAATAATGCAGCAGAGTCCTTAAATACTGAAGCAGAGTCCTTAAATATTGCAGCAAAGTCCTTAAATAATGCAGCAGAGTCCTTAAATAATGCAACAAATTCCTTAAATAATGCAGCAAAGTCCTTAAATAATGCAGCAGAGTCCTTAAATAATGCAGCAGAGTCCTTAAATACCGCAGCAGAGTCCTTAAATACTGAAGCAGAGTCCTTTAATATAGCAGCAAATTCCTTAAATAATGCAGCAGAGTCCTTAAAAAATCCAACAAAGTCATTAAATAATGCAGCAGAGTCCTCTAATAATGCAGCAGAGTCCTCAAATGCTTCAGCAAAGTCATTAAATAATGCAGCAGAGTCCTCAAATGCTTAAGCAGAGTCCTTAAATACTGAAGCAGAGTCCTTAAACATTGCAGCAAAGTCCTTAAATAATGCAGCAGAGTCCTTAAATAATGCAGCAAAGTCCTTCAATAATGCAGCAGAGTCCTTAGATAATGCAACAAAGTCCTTAAATAATGCAGCAGATTCCTTAAATAATGCAGCAAAGTCCTTAAATAATGCAGCAGAGTCCTAAAATAATGCAGCAGGGTCCTTAAATACCGCAGCAGAGTCCTTAAATACTGAAGCAGAGTCCTTAAATATTGCAGCAAAGTCCTTAAATAATGCAGCAGAGTCCTTAAATAATGCAGCAGAGTCCTTAAATAATGCAACAACGTCCTTAAATAATGCAGCAGAGTCCTTAAATACTGAAGCAGAGTCCTTAAATATTGCAGCAAAGTCCTTAAATAATGCATTAGAGTCCTTAAATAATGCAACAAAGTCCTTAAATAATGCAGCAGAGTCCTTAAATAATGCAGCAAAGTCCTTAAATAATGCAGCAGAGTCCTTAAATAATGCAGCAGAGTCCTTAAATACTGCAGCAGAGTCCTTAAATACTGAAGCAGAGTCCTTTAATATAGCAGCAAATTCCTTAAATAATGCAGCAGAGTCCTTAAAAAATCCAACAAAGTCATTAAATAATGCAGCAGAGTCCTCTAATAATGCAGCAGAGTCCTCAAATGCTTCAGCAAAGTCATTAAATAATGCAGCATAGTCCTTAAATAATGCAAAGTCCTTAAATAAAGCAGCACAGTTCTTAAATAATGCAACAACGTCGGTAAATAATGCAGCAGAGTCCTTAAATAATGCAGCAAAGTCCTTAACTAATGCAGCAGAGTCCTTAAATAATGCAACAAAGTCCTTAAATAATGCAACAGAGTCCTTAAATACCGCAGCAAAGTGCTTAAATAATGCAGCAGAGTCCTTAAATAATGCAACAAAGTCCTTAAATAATGCAGCAGAGTCCTTAAATACTGAAGCAGAGTCCTTAAATATTGCAGCAAAGTCCTCTAATAATGCAGCAGAGTCCTTAAATAATGCAACAAAGTCCTTAAATAATGCAGCAGAGTCCTTAAATAATGCAACAAAGTCCTTAAATAATGCAGCAGAGTCCTTAAATACTGAAGCAGAGTCCTTAAATATTGCAGCAAAGTCCTTAAATAATGCAGCAGAGTCCTTAAATAATGCAACAAAGTCCTTAAATAATGCAGCAGAGTCCTTAAATAATGCAACAAAGTCCTTAAATAATGCAGCAGAGTCCTTAAATACTGAAGCAGAGTCCTTAAATATTGCAGCAAAGTCCTTCAATAATGCAGCAGAGTCCTTAGATAATGCAACAAAGTCCTTAAATAATGCAGCAGATTCCTTAAATAATGCAGCAAAGTCCTTAAATAATGCAGCAGAGTCCTTAAATAATGCAGCAGAGTCCTTAAATACCGCAGCAGAGTCCTTAAATACTGAAGCAGAGTCCTTTAATATAGCAGCAAATTCCTTAAATAACGCAGCAGAGTCCTTAAAAAATCCAACAAAGTCATTAAATAATGCAGCAAGTCCTTAAATAATGCAGCAGAGTCCTCTAATAATGCAGCAGAGTCCTCAAATGCTTCAGCAAAGTCATTAAATAATGCAGCATAGTCCTTAACTAATGCAGCAGAGTCCTTAAATAATGCAACAAAGTCCTTAAATAATGCAGCAGAATCCTTAAATAATGCAGTAAAGTCGTTAAATAATGCAGCAGAGTCCTTAAATAATGCAGCAAAGTCCTTAACTAATGCAGCAGAGTCCTTAAATATTGCAGCAAAGTCCTTAAATAATGCATTAGAGTCCTTAAATAATGCAACAAAGTCCTTAAATAATGCAGCAGAGTCCTTAAATAATGCAGAAAAGTCCTTAAATAATGCAGCAGAGTCCTTAAATAATGCAGCAGAGTCCTTAAATACCGCAGCAGAGTCCTTAAATACTGAAGCAGAGTCCTTTAATATAGCAGCAAATTCTTTAAATAATGCAGCAGAGTCCTTAAAAAAATCCAACAAAGTCATTAAATAATGCAGCAGAGTCCTCTAATAATGCAGCAGAGTCCTCAAATGCTTCAGCAAAGTCATTAAATAATGCAGCATAGTCCTTAAATAATGCAGCAAAGTCCTTAAATAATGCAGCACAGTTCTTAAATAATGCAACAACGTCGTTAAATAATGCAGCAGAGTCCTTAAATAATGCAGCAAAGTCCTTAACTAATGCAGCAGAGTCCTTAAATAATGCAACAAAGTCCTTAAATAATGCAACATAGTCCTTAAATACCGCAGCAAAGTGATTAAATAATGCAGCAGAGTCCTCAAATGCTTCAGCAGAGTCCTTAAATAATGCAGCAGAGTCCTTAAATAATGCAGCAAAGTCCTTAAATAATGCAGCAGAGTCCTTAAATAATGCAACAAAGTCCTTAAATAATGCAGCAGAGTCCTTAAATACTGAAGCAGAGTCCTTAAATATTGCAGCAAAGTCCTTAAATAATGCAGCAGAGTCCATAAATAATGCAGCAAAGTCCTTAAATAATGCAGCAGAGTCCTTAAATAATGCATCAAAGTCCTTAAATAATGCAGCAGAGTCCTTAAATATAGAAGCAGAGTCCTTAAATATTGCAGCAAAGTCCTTCAATAATGCAACAGAGTCCTTAGATAATGCAACAAAGTCCTTAAATAATGCAGCAGATTCCTTAAATAATGCAGCAAAGTCCTTAAATAATGCAGCAGAGTCCTTAAATAATGCAGCAGAGTCCTTAAATACCGCAGCAGAGTCCATAAATACTGAAGCAGAGTCCTTTAATATAGCAGCAAATTCCTTAAATAATGCAGCAGAGTCCTTAAAAAATCCAACAAAGTCATTAAATAATGCAGCAAGTCCTTAAATAATGCAGCAGAGTCCTCTAATAATGCAGCAGAGTCCTCAAATGCTTCAGCAAAGTCATTAAATAATGCAGCATAGTCCTTAAATAATGGAGCAAAGTCCTTAAATAATGCAGCACAGTTCTTAAATAATGCAACAACGTCGTTAAATAATGCAGCAGAGTCCTTAAATAATGCAGCAAAGTACTTAACTAATGCAGCAGAGTCCTTAAATAATGCAACAAAGTCCTTAAATAATGCAGCAGAGTCCTTAAATAATGCAGTAAAGTCCTTAAATAATGCAGCAGAGTCCTTAAATAATGCAACAACGTCCTTAAATAATGCAGCAGAGTCCTTAAATACTGAAGCAGAGTCCTTAAATATTGCAGCAAAGTCCTTAAATAATGCAGCAGAGTCCTTAAATAATGCAACAAATTCCTTAAATAATGCAGCAAAGTCCTTAAATAATGCAGCAGAGTCCTTAAATAATGCAGCAGAGTCCTTAAATACCGCAGCAGAGTCCTTAAATACTGAAGCAGAGTCCTTTAATATAGCAGCAAATTCCTTAAATAATGCAGCAGAGTCCTTAAAAAATCCAACAAAGTCATTAAATAATGCAGCAGAGTCCTCTAATAATGCAGCAGAGTCCTCAAATGCTTCAGCAAAGTCATTAAATAATGCAGCAGAGTCCTCAAATGCTTAAGCAGAGTCCTTAAATACTGAAGCAGAGTCCTTAAACATTGCAGCAAAGTCCTTAAATAATGCAGCAGAGTCCTTAAATAATGCAGCAAAGTCCTTCAATAATGCAGCAGAGTCCTTAGATAATGCAACAAAGTCCTTAAATAATGCAGCAGATTCCTTAAATAATGCAGCAAAGTCCTTAAATAATGCAGCAGAGTCCTAAAATAATGCAGCAGGGTCCTTAAATACCGCAGCAGAGTCCTTAAATACTGAAGCAGAGTCCTTAAATATTGCAGCAAAGTCCTTAAATAATGCAGCAGAGTCCTTAAATAATGCAGCAGAGTCCTTAAATAATGCAACAACGTCCTTAAATAATGCAGCAGAGTCCTTAAATACTGAAGCAGAGTCCTTAAATATTGCAGCAAAGTCCTTAAATAATGCATTAGAGTCCTTAAATAATGCAACAAAGTCCTTAAATAATGCAGCAGAGTCCTTAAATAATGCAGCAAAGTCCTTAAATAATGCAGCAGAGTCCTTAAATAATGCAGCAGAGTCCTTAAATACTGCAGCAGAGTCCTTAAATACTGAAGCAGAGTCCTTTAATATAGCAGCAAATTCCTTAAATAATGCAGCAGAGTCCTTAAAAAATCCAACAAAGTCATTAAATAATGCAGCAGAGTCCTCTAATAATGCAGCAGAGTCCTCAAATGCTTCAGCAAAGTCATTAAATAATGCAGCATAGTCCTTAAATAATGCAAAGTCCTTAAATAATGCAGCAGAGTCCTTAAATAATGCAGCAGAGTCCTTAAATAATGCAACAACGTCCTTAAATAATGCAGCAGAGTCCTTAAATACTGAAGCAGAGTCCTTAAATATTGCAGCAAAGTCCTTAAATAATGCATTAGAGTCCTTAAATAATGCAACAAAGTCCTTAAATAATGCAGCAGAGTCCTTAAATAATGCAGAAAAGTCCTTAAATAATGCAGCAGAGTCCTTAAATAATGCAGCAGAGTCCTTAAATACTGCAGCAGAGTCCTTAAATACTGAAGCAGAGTCCTTTAATATAGCAGCAAATTCCTTAAATAATGCAGCAGAGTCCTTAAAAAATCCAACAAAGTCATTAAATAATGCAGCAGAGTCCTCTAATAATGCAGCAGAGTCCTCAAATGCTTCAGCAAAGTCATTAAATAATGCAGCATAGTCCTTAAATAATGGAGCAAAGTCCTTAAATAATGCAGCACAGTTCTTAAATAATGCAACAACGTCGTTAAATAATGCAGCAGAGTCCTTAAATAATGCAGCAAAGTACTTAACTAATGCAGCAGAGTCCTTAAATAATGCAACAAAGTCCTTAAATAATGCAGCAGAGTCCTTAAATAATGCAGTAAAGTCCTTAAATAATGCAGCAGAGTCCTTAAATAATGCAACAACGTCCTTAAATAATGCAGCAGAGTCCTTAAATACTGAAGCAGAGTCCTTAAATATTGCAGCAAAGTCCTTAAATAATGCAGCAGAGTCCTTAAATAATGCAACAAATTCCTTAAATAATGCAGCAAAGTCCTTAAATAATGCAGCAGAGTCCTTAAATAATGCAGCAGAGTCCTTAAATACCGCAGCAGAGTCCTTAAATACTGAAGCAGAGTCCTTTAATATAGCAGCAAATTCCTTAAATAATGCAGCAGAGTCCTTAAAAAATCCAACAAAGTCATTAAATAATGCAGCAGAGTCCTCTAATAATGCAGCAGAGTCCTCAAATGCTTCAGCAAAGTCATTAAATAATGCAGCAGAGTCCTCAAATGCTTAAGCAGAGTCCTTAAATACTGAAGCAGAGTCCTTAAACATTGCAGCAAAGTCCTTAAATAATGCAGCAGAGTCCTTAAATAATGCAGCAAAGTCCTTCAATAATGCAGCAGAGTCCTTAGATAATGCAACAAAGTCCTTAAATAATGCAGCAGATTCCTTAAATAATGCAGCAAAGTCCTTAAATAATGCAGCAGAGTCCTAAAATAATGCAGCAGGGTCCTTAAATACCGCAGCAGAGTCCTTAAATACTGAAGCAGAGTCCTTAAATATTGCAGCAAAGTCCTTAAATAATGCAGCAGAGTCCTTAAATAATGCAGCAGAGTCCTTAAATAATGCAACAACGTCCTTAAATAATGCAGCAGAGTCCTTAAATACTGAAGCAGAGTCCTTAAATATTGCAGCAAAGTCCTTAAATAATGCATTAGAGTCCTTAAATAATGCAACAAAGTCCTTAAATAATGCAGCAGAGTCCTTAAATAATGCAGCAAAGTCCTTAAATAATGCAGCAGAGTCCTTAAATAATGCAGCAGAGTCCTTAAATACTGCAGCAGAGTCCTTAAATACTGAAGCAGAGTCCTTTAATATAGCAGCAAATTCCTTAAATAATGCAGCAGAGTCCTTAAAAAATCCAACAAAGTCATTAAATATTGCAGCAAGTCCTTAAATAATGCAGCAGAGTCCTCTAATAATGCAGCAGAGTCCTCAAATGCTTCAGCAAAGTCATTAAATAATGCAGCATAGTCCTTAAATAATGGAGCAAAGTCCTTAAATAATGCAGCACAGTTCTTAAATAATGCAACAACGTCGTTAAATAATGCAGCAGAGTCCTTAAATAATGCAGCAAAGTCCTTAACTAATGCAGCAGAGTCCTTAAATAATGCAACAAAGTCCTTAAATAATGCAGCAGAGTCCTTAAATAATGCAGTAAAGTCCTTAAATAATGCAGCAGAGTCCTTAAATAATGCAACAACGTCCTTAAATAATGCAGCAGAGTCCTTAAATACTGAAGCAGAGTCCTTAAATATTGCAGCAAAGTCCTTAAATAATGCAGCAGAGTCCTTAAATAATGCAACAAATTCCTTAAATAATGCAGCAAAGTCCTTAAATAATGCAGCAGAGTCCTTAAATAATGCAGCAGAGTCCTTAAATACCGCAGCAGAGTCCTTAAATACTGAAGCAGAGTCCTTTAATATAGCAGCAAATTCCTTAAATAATGCAGCAGAGTCCTTAAAAAATCCAACAAAGTCATTAAATAATGCAGCAGAGTCCTCTAATAATGCAGCAGAGTCCTCAAATGCTTCAGCAAAGTCATTAAATAATGCAGCAGAGTCCTCAAATGCTTAAGCAGAGTCCTTAAATACTGAAGCAGAGTCCTTAAACATTGCAGCAAAGTCCTTAAATAATGCAGCAGAGTCCTTAAATAATGCAGCAAAGTCCTTCAATAATGCAGCAGAGTCCTTAGATAATGCAACAAAGTCCTTAAATAATGCAGCAGATTCCTTAAATAATGCAGCAAAGTCCTTAAATAATGCAGCAGAGTCCTAAAATAATGCAGCAGGGTCCTTAAATACCGCAGCAGAGTCCTTAAATACTGAAGCAGAGTCCTTAAATATTGCAGCAAAGTCCTTAAATAATGCAGCAGAGTCCTTAAATAATGCAGCAGAGTCCTTAAATAATGCAACAACGTCCTTAAATAATGCAGCAGAGTCCTTAAATACTGAAGCAGAGTCCTTAAATATTGCAGCAAAGTCCTTAAATAATGCATTAGAGTCCTTAAATAATGCAACAAAGTCCTTAAATAATGCAGCAGAGTCCTTAAATAATGCAGCAAAGTCCTTAAATAATGCAGCAGAGTCCTTAAATAATGCAGCAGAGTCCTTAAATACTGCAGCAGAGTCCTTAAATACTGAAGCAGAGTCCTTTAATATAGCAGCAAATTCCTTAAATAATGCAGCAGAGTCCTTAAAAAATCCAACAAAGTCATTAAATAATGCAGCAGAGTCCTCTAATAATGCAGCAGAGTCCTCAAATGCTTCAGCAAAGTCATTAAATAATGCAGCATAGTCCTTAAATAATGCAAAGTCCTTAAATAAAGCAGCACAGTTCTTAAATAATGCAACAACGTCGGTAAATAATGCAGCAGAGTCCTTAAATAATGCAGCAAAGTCCTTAACTAATGCAGCAGAGTCCTTAAATAATGCAACAAAGTCCTTAAATAATGCAACAGAGTCCTTAAATACCGCAGCAAAGTGCTTAAATAATGCAGCAGAGTCCTTAAATAATGCAACAAAGTCCTTAAATAATGCAGCAGAGTCCTTAAATACTGAAGCAGAGTCCTTAAATATTGCAGCAAAGTCCTCTAATAATGCAGCAGAGTCCTTAAATAATGCAACAAAGTCCTTAAATAATGCAGCAGAGTCCTTAAATAATGCAACAAAGTCCTTAAATAATGCAGCAGAGTCCTTAAATACTGAAGCAGAGTCCTTAAATATTGCAGCAAAGTCCTTAAATAATGCAGCAGAGTCCTTAAATAATGCAACAAAGTCCTTAAATAATGCAGCAGAGTCCTTAAATACTGAAGCAGAGTCCTTAAATATTGCAGCAAAGTCCTTCAATAATGCAGCAGAGTCCTTAGATAATGCAACAAAGTCCTTAAATAATGCAGCAGATTCCTTAAATAATGCAGCAAAGTCCTTAAATAATGCAGCAGAGTCCTTAAATAATGCAGCAGAGTCCTTAAATACCGCAGCAGAGTCCTTAAATACTGAAGCAGAGTCCTTTAATATAGCAGCAAATTCCTTAAATAACGCAGCAGAGTCCTTAAAAAATCCAACAAAGTCATTAAATAATGCAGCAAGTCCTTAAATAATGCAGCAGAGTCCTCTAATAATGCAGCAGAGTCCTCAAATGCTTCAGCAAAGTCATTAAATAATGCAGCATAGTCCTTAACTAATGCAGCAGAGTCCTTAAATAATGCAACAAAGTCCTTAAATAATGCAGCAGAATCCTTAAATAATGCAGTAAAGTCGTTAAATAATGCAGCAGAGTCCTTAAATAATGCAGCAAAGTCCTTAACTAATGCAGCAGAGTCCTTAAATATTGCAGCAAAGTCCTTAAATAATGCATTAGAGTCCTTAAATAATGCAACAAAGTCCTTAAATAATGCAGCAGAGTCCTTAAATAATGCAGAAAAGTCCTTAAATAATGCAGCAGAGTCCTTAAATAATGCAGCAGAGTCCTTAAATACCGCAGCAGAGTCCTTAAATACTGAAGCAGAGTCCTTTAATATAGCAGCAAATTCTTTAAATAATGCAGCAGAGTCCTTAAAAAAATCCAACAAAGTCATTAAATAATGCAGCAGAGTCCTCTAATAATGCAGCAGAGTCCTCAAATGCTTCAGCAAAGTCATTAAATAATGCAGCATAGTCCTTAAATAATGCAGCAAAGTCCTTAAATAATGCAGCACAGTTCTTAAATAATGCAACAACGTCGTTAAATAATGCAGCAGAGTCCTTAAATAATGCAGCAAAGTCCTTAACTAATGCAGCAGAGTCCTTAAATAATGCAACAAAGTCCTTAAATAATGCAACAGAGTCCTTAAATACCGCAGCAAAGTGATTAAATAATGCAGCAGAGTCCTCAAATGCTTCAGCAGAGTCCTTAAATAATGCAGCAGAGTCCTTAAATAATGCAGCAAAGTCCTTAAATAATGCAGCAGAGTCCTTAAATAATGCAACAAAGTCCTTAAATAATGCAGCAGAGTCCTTAAATACTGAAGCAGAGTCCTTAAATATTGCAGCAAAGTCCTTAAATAATGCAGCAGAGTCCATAAATAATGCAGCAAAGTCCTTAAATAATGCAGCAGAGTCCTTAAATAATGCAACAAAGTCCTTAAATAATGCAGCAGAGTCCTTAAATATAGAAGCAGAGTCCTTAAATATTGCAGCAAAGTCCTTCAATAATGCAACAGAGTCCTTAGATAATGCAACAAAGTCCTTAAATAATGCAGCAGATTCCTTAAATAATGCAGCAAAGTCCTTAAATAATGCAGCAGAGTCCTTAAATAATGCAGCAGAGTCCTTAAATACCGCAGCAGAGTCCATAAATACTGAAGCAGAGTCCTTTAATATAGCAGCAAATTCCTTAAATAATGCAGCAGAGTCCTTAAAAAATCCAACAAAGTCATTAAATAATGCAGCAAGTCCTTAAATAATGCAGCAGAGTCCTCTAATAATGCAGCAGAGTCCTCAAATGCTTCAGCAAAGTCATTAAATAATGCAGCATAGTCCTTAAATAATGGAGCAAAGTCCTTAAATAATGCAGCACAGTTCTTAAATAATGCAACAACGTCGTTAAATAATGCAGCAGAGTCCTTAAATAATGCAGCAAAGTCCTTAACTAATGCAGCAGAGTCCTTAAATAATGCAACAAAGTCCTTAAATAATGCAGCAGAGTCCTTAAATAATGCAGTAAAGTCCTTAAATAATGCAGCAGAGTCCTTAAATAATGCAACAAAGTCCTTAAATAATGCAGCAGAGTCCTTAAATATAGAAGCAGAGTCCTTAAATATTGCAGCAAAGTCCTTCAATAATGCAACAGAGTCCTTAGATAATGCAACAAAGTCCTTAAATAATGCAGCAGATTCCTTAAATAATGCAGCAAAGTCCTTAAATAATGCAGCAGGGTCCTTAAATACCGCAGCAGAGTCCTTAAATACTGAAGCAGAGTCCTTAAATATTGCAGCAAAGTCCTTAAATAATGCAGCAGAGTCCTTAAATAATGCAACAACGTCCTTAAATAATGCAGCAGAGTCCTTAAATAATGCAGCAGAGTCCTTAAATAATGCAACAACGTCCTTAAATAATGCAGCAGAGTCCTTAAATACTGAAGCAGAGTCCTTAAATATTGCAGCAAAGTCCTTAAATAATGCATTAGAGTCCTTAAATAATGCAACAAAGTCCTTAAATAATGCAGCAGAGTCATTAAATAATGCAACAACGTCCTTAAATAATGCAGCAGAGTCCTTAAATACTGAAGCAGAGTCCTTAAATATTGCAGCAAAGTCCTTAAATAATGCATTAGAGTCCTTAAATAATGCAACAAAGTCCTTAAATAATGCAGCAGAGTCCTTAAATAATGCAGCAAAGTCCTTAAATAATGCAGCAGAGTCCTTAAATAATGCAGCAGAGTCCTTAAATACTGCAGCAGAGTCCTTAAATACTGAAGCATAGTCCTTTAATATAGCAGCAAATTCCTTAAATAATGCAGCAGAGTCCTTAAAAAATCCAACAAAGTCATTAAATATTGCAGCAAGTCCTTAAATAATGCAGCAGAGTCCTCTAATAATGCAGCAGAGTCCTCAAATGCTTCAGCAAAGTCATTAAATAATGCAGCATAGTCCTTAAATAATGGAGCAAAGTCCTTAAATAATGCAGCACAGTTCTTAAATAATGCAACAACGTCGTTAAATAATGCAGCAGAGTCCTTAAATAATGCAGCAAAGTCCTTAACTAATGCAGCAGAGTCCTTAAATAATGCAACAAAGTCCTTAAATAATGCAGCAGAGTCCTTAAATAATGCAGTAAAGTCCTTAAATAATGCAGCAGAGTCCTTAAATAATGCAACAACGTCCTTAAATAATGCAGCAGAGTCCTTAAATACTGAAGCAGAGTCCTTAAATATTGCAGCAAAGTCCTTAAATAATGCAGCAGAGTCCTTAAATAATGCAACAAATTCCTTAAATAATGCAGCAAAGTCCTTAAATAATGCAGCAGAGTCCTTAAATAATGCAGCAGAGTCCTTAAATACCGCAGCAGAGTCCTTAAATACTGAAGCAGAGTCCTTTAATATAGCAGCAAATTCCTTAAATAATGCAGCAGAGTCCTTAAAAAATCCAACAAAGTCATTAAATAATGCAGCAGAGTCCTCTAATAATGCAGCAGAGTCCTCAAATGCTTCAGCAAAGTCATTAAATAATGCAGCAGAGTCCTCAAATGCTTAAGCAGAGTCCTTAAATACTGAAGCAGAGTCCTTAAACATTGCAGCAAAGTCCTTAAATAATGCAGCAGAGTCCTTAAATAATGCAGCAAAGTCCTTCAATAATGCAGCAGAGTCCTTAGATAATGCAACAAAGTCCTTAAATAATGCAGCAGATTCCTTAAATAATGCAGCAAAGTCCTTAAATAATGCAGCAGAGTCCTAAAATAATGCAGCAGGGTCCTTAAATACCGCAGCAGAGTCCTTAAATACTGAAGCAGAGTCCTTAAATATTGCAGCAAAGTCCTTAAATAATGCAGCAGAGTCCTTAAATAATGCAGCAGAGTCCTTAAATAATGCAACAACGTCCTTAAATAATGCAGCAGAGTCCTTAAATACTGAAGCAGAGTCCTTAAATATTGCAGCAAAGTCCTTAAATAATGCATTAGAGTCCTTAAATAATGCAACAAAGTCCTTAAATAATGCAGCAGAGTCCTTAAATAATGCAGCAAAGTCCTTAAATAATGCAGCAGAGTCCTTAAATAATGCAGCAGAGTCCTTAAATACTGCAGCAGAGTCCTTAAATACTGAAGCAGAGTCCTTTAATATAGCAGCAAATTCCTTAAATAATGCAGCAGAGTCCTTAAAAAATCCAACAAAGTCATTAAATAATGCAGCAGAGTCCTCTAATAATGCAGCAGAGTCCTCAAATGCTTCAGCAAAGTCATTAAATAATGCAGCATAGTCCTTAAATAATGCAAAGTCCTTAAATAAAGCAGCACAGTTCTTAAATAATGCAACAACGTCGGTAAATAATGCAGCAGAGTCCTTAAATAATGCAGCAAAGTCCTTAACTAATGCAGCAGAGTCCTTAAATAATGCAACAAAGTCCTTAAATAATGCAACAGAGTCCTTAAATACCGCAGCAAAGTGCTTAAATAATGCAGCAGAGTCCTTAAATAATGCAACAAAGTCCTTAAATAATGCAGCAGAGTCCTTAAATACTGAAGCAGAGTCCTTAAATATTGCAGCAAAGTCCTCTAATAATGCAGCAGAGTCCTTAAATAATGCAACAAAGTCCTTAAATAATGCAGCAGAGTCCTTAAATAATGCAACAAAGTCCTTAAATAATGCAGCAGAGTCCTTAAATACTGAAGCAGAGTCCTTAAATATTGCAGCAAAGTCCTTAAATAATGCAGCAGAGTCCTTAAATAATGCAACAAAGTCCTTAAATAATGCAGCAGAGTCCTTAAATAATGCAACAAAGTCCTTAAATAATGCAGCAGAGTCCTTAAATACTGAAGCAGAGTCCTTAAATATTGCAGCAAAGTCCTTCAATAATGCAGCAGAGTCCTTAGATAATGCAACAAAGTCCTTAAATAATGCAGCAGATTCCTTAAATAATGCAGCAAAGTCCTTAAATAATGCAGCAGAGTCCTTAAATAATGCAGCAGAGTCCTTAAATACCGCAGCAGAGTCCTTAAATACTGAAGCAGAGTCCTTTAATATAGCAGCAAATTCCTTAAATAACGCAGCAGAGTCCTTAAAAAATCCAACAAAGTCATTAAATAATGCAGCAAGTCCTTAAATAATGCAGCAGAGTCCTCTAATAATGCAGCAGAGTCCTCAAATGCTTCAGCAAAGTCATTAAATAATGCAGCATAGTCCTTAACTAATGCAGCAGAGTCCTTAAATAATGCAACAAAGTCCTTAAATAATGCAGCAGAATCCATAAATAATGCAGTAAAGTCGTTAAATAATGCAGCAGAGTCCTTAAATAATGCAGCAAAGTCCTTAACTAATGCAGCAGAGTCCTTAAATATTGCAGCAAAGTCCTTAAATAATGCATTAGAGTCCTTAAATAATGCAACAAAGTCCTTAAATAATGCAGCAGAGTCCTTAAATAATGCAGAAAAGTCCTTAAATAATGCAGCAGAGTCCTTAAATAATGCAGCAGAGTCCTTAAATACCGCAGCAGAGTCCTTAAATACTGAAGCAGAGTCCTTTAATATAGCAGCAAATTCTTTAAATAATGCAGCAGAGTCCTTAAAAAAATCCAACAAAGTCATTAAATAATGCAGCAGAGTCCTCTAATAATGCAGCAGAGTCCTCAAATGCTTCAGCAAAGTCATTAAATAATGCAGCATAGTCCTTAAATAATGCAGCAAAGTCCTTAAATAATGCAGCACAGTTCTTAAATAATGCAACAACGTCGTTAAATAATGCAGCAGAGTCCTTAAATAATGCAGCAAAGTCCTTAACTAATGCAGCAGAGTCCTTAAATAATGCAACAAAGTCCTTAAATAATGCAACAGAGTCCTTAAATACCGCAGCAAAGTGATTAAATAATGCAGCAGAGTCCTCAAATGCTTCAGCAGAGTCCTTAAATAATGCAGCAGAGTCCTTAAATAATGCAGCAAAGTCCTTAAATAATGCAGCAGAGTCCTTAAATAATGCAACAAAGTCCTTAAATAATGCAGCAGAGTCCTTAAATACTGAAGCAGAGTCCTTAAATATTGCAGCAAAGTCCTTAAATAATGCAGCAGAGTCCATAAATAATGCAGCAAAGTCCTTAAATAATGCAGCAGAGTCCTTAAATAATGCATCAAAGTCCTTAAATAATGCAGCAGAGTCCTTAAATATAGAAGCAGAGTCCTTAAATATTGCAGCAAAGTCCTTCAATAATGCAACAGAGTCCTTAGATAATGCAACAAAGTCCTTAAATAATGCAGCAGATTCCTTAAATAATGCAGCAAAGTCCTTAAATAATGCAGCAGAGTCCTTAAATAATGCAGCAGAGTCCTTAAATACCGCAGCAGAGTCCATAAATACTGAAGCAGAGTCCTTTAATATAGCAGCAAATTCCTTAAATAATGCAGCAGAGTCCTTAAAAAATCCAACAAAGTCATTAAATAATGCAGCAAGTCCTTAAATAATGCAGCAGAGTCCTCTAATAATGCAGCAGAGTCCTCAAATGCTTCAGCAAAGTCATTAAATAATGCAGCATAGTCCTTAAATAATGGAGCAAAGTCCTTAAATAATGCAGCACAGTTCTTAAATAATGCAACAACGTCGTTAAATAATGCAGCAGAGTCCTTAAATAATGCAGCAAAGTACTTAACTAATGCAGCAGAGTCCTTAAATAATGCAACAAAGTCCTTAAATAATGCAGCAGAGTCCTTAAATAATGCAGTAAAGTCCTTAAATAATGCAGCAGAGTCCTTAAATAATGCAACAACGTCCTTAAATAATGCAGCAGAGTCCTTAAATACTGAAGCAGAGTCCTTAAATATTGCAGCAAAGTCCTTAAATAATGCAGCAGAGTCCTTAAATAATGCAACAAATTCCTTAAATAATGCAGCAAAGTCCTTAAATAATGCAGCAGAGTCCTTAAATAATGCAGCAGAGTCCTTAAATACCGCAGCAGAGTCCTTAAATACTGAAGCAGAGTCCTTTAATATAGCAGCAAATTCCTTAAATAATGCAGCAGAGTCCTTAAAAAATCCAACAAAGTCATTAAATAATGCAGCAGAGTCCTCTAATAATGCAGCAGAGTCCTCAAATGCTTCAGCAAAGTCATTAAATAATGCAGCAGAGTCCTCAAATGCTTAAGCAGAGTCCTTAAATACTGAAGCAGAGTCCTTAAACATTGCAGCAAAGTCCTTAAATAATGCAGCAGAGTCCTTAAATAATGCAGCAAAGTCCTTCAATAATGCAGCAGAGTCCTTAGATAATGCAACAAAGTCCTTAAATAATGCAGCAGATTCCTTAAATAATGCAGCAAAGTCCTTAAATAATGCAGCAGAGTCCTAAAATAATGCAGCAGGGTCCTTAAATACCGCAGCAGAGTCCTTAAATACTGAAGCAGAGTCCTTAAATATTGCAGCAAAGTCCTTAAATAATGCAGCAGAGTCCTTAAATAATGCAGCAGAGTCCTTAAATAATGCAACAACGTCCTTAAATAATGCAGCAGAGTCCTTAAATACTGAAGCAGAGTCCTTAAATATTGCAGCAAAGTCCTTAAATAATGCATTAGAGTCCTTAAATAATGCAACAAAGTCCTTAAATAATGCAGCAGAGTCCTTAAATAATGCAGCAAAGTCCTTAAATAATGCAGCAGAGTCCTTAAATAATGCAGCAGAGTCCTTAAATACTGCAGCAGAGTCCTTAAATACTGAAGCAGAGTCCTTTAATATAGCAGCAAATTCCTTAAATAATGCAGCAGAGTCCTTAAAAAATCCAACAAAGTCATTAAATAATGCAGCAGAGTCCTCTAATAATGCAGCAGAGTCCTCAAATGCTTCAGCAAAGTCATTAAATAATGCAGCATAGTCCTTAAATAATGCAAAGTCCTTAAATAAAGCAGCACAGTTCTTAAATAATGCAACAACGTCGGTAAATAATGCAGCAGAGTCCTTAAATAATGCAGCAAAGTCCTTAACTAATGCAGCAGAGTCCTTAAATAATGCAACAAAGTCCTTAAATAATGCAACAGAGTCCTTAAATACCGCAGCAAAGTGCTTAAATAATGCAGCAGAGTCCTTAAATAATGCAACAAAGTCCTTAAATAATGCAGCAGAGTCCTTAAATACTGAAGCAGAGTCCTTAAATATTGCAGCAAAGTCCTCTAATAATGCAGCAGAGTCCTTAAATAATGCAACAAAGTCCTTAAATAATGCAGCAGAGTCCTTAAATAATGCAACAAAGTCCTTAAATAATGCAGCAGAGTCCTTAAATACTGAAGCAGAGTCCTTAAATATTGCAGCAAAGTCCTTAAATAATGCAGCAGAGTCCTTAAATAATGCAACAAAGTCCTTAAATAATGCAGCAGAGTCCTTAAATAATGCAACAAAGTCCTTAAATAATGCAGCAGAGTCCTTAAATACTGAAGCAGAGTCCTTAAATATTGCAGCAAAGTCCTTCAATAATGCAGCAGAGTCCTTAGATAATGCAACAAAGTCCTTAAATAATGCAGCAGATTCCTTAAATAATGCAGCAAAGTCCTTAAATAATGCAGCAGAGTCCTTAAATAATGCAGCAGAGTCCTTAAATACCGCAGCAGAGTCCTTAAATACTGAAGCAGAGTCCTTTAATATAGCAGCAAATTCCTTAAATAACGCAGCAGAGTCCTTAAAAAATCCAACAAAGTCATTAAATAATGCAGCAAGTCCTTAAATAATGCAGCAGAGTCCTCTAATAATGCAGCAGAGTCCTCAAATGCTTCAGCAAAGTCATTAAATAATGCAGCATAGTCCTTAACTAATGCAGCAGAGTCCTTAAATAATGCAACAAAGTCCTTAAATAATGCAGCAGAGTCCTTAAATAATGCAGCAAAGTCCTTAACTAATGCAGCAGAGTCCTTAAATATTGCAGCAAAGTCCTTAAATAATGCATTAGAGTCCTTAAATAATGCAACAAAGTCCTTAAATAATGCAGCAGAGTCCTTAAATAATGCAGAAAAGTCCTTAAATAATGCAGCAGAGTCCTTAAATAATGCAGCAGAGTCCTTAAATACCGCAGCAGAGTCCTTAAATACTGAAGCAGAGTTCTTTAATATAGCAGCAAATTCTTTAAATAATGCAGCAGAGTCCTTAAAAAAATCCAACAAAGTCATTAAATAATGCAGCAGAGTCCTCTAATAATGCAGCAGAGTCCTCAAATGCTTCAGCAAAGTCATTAAATAATGCAGCATAGTCCTTAAATAATGCAGCAAAGTCCTTAAATAATGCAGCACAGTTCTTAAATAATGCAACAACGTCGTTAAATAATGCAGCAGAGTCCTTAAATAATGCAGCAAAGTCCTTAACTAATGCAGCAGAGTCCTTAAATAATGCAACAAAGTCCTTAAATAATGCAACATAGTCCTTAAATACCGCAGCAAAGTGATTAAATAATGCAGCAGAGTCCTCAAATGCTTCAGCAGAGTCCTTAAATAATGCAGCAGAGTCCTTAAATAATGCAGCAAAGTCCTTAAATAATGCAGCAGAGTCCTTAAATAATGCAACAAAGTCCTTAAATAATGCAGCAGAGTCCTTAAATACTGAAGCAGAGTCCTTAAATATTGCAGCAAAGTCCTTAAATAATGCAGCAGAGTCCATAAATAATGCAGCAAAGTCCTTAAATAATGCAGCAGAGTCCTTAAATAATGCATCAAAGTCCTTAAATAATGCAGCAGAGTCCTTAAATATAGAAGCAGAGTCCTTAAATATTGCAGCAAAGTCCTTCAATAATGCAACAGAGTCCTTAGATAATGCAACAAAGTCCTTAAATAATGCAGCAGATTCCTTAAATAATGCAGCAAAGTCCTTAAATAATGCAGCAGAGTCCTTAAATAATGCAGCAGAGTCCTTAAATACCGCAGCAGAGTCCATAAATACTGAAGCAGAGTCCTTTAATATAGCAGCAAATTCCTTAAATAATGCAGCAGAGTCCTTAAAAAATCCAACAAAGTCATTAAATAATGCAGCAAGTCCTTAAATAATGCAGCAGAGTCCTCTAATAATGCAGCAGAGTCCTCAAATGCTTCAGCAAAGTCATTAAATAATGCAGCATAGTCCTTAAATAATGGAGCAAAGTCCTTAAATAATGCAGCACAGTTCTTAAATAATGCAACAACGTCGTTAAATAATGCAGCAGAGTCCTTAAATAATGCAGCAAAGTACTTAACTAATGCAGCAGAGTCCTTAAATAATGCAACAAAGTCCTTAAATAATGCAGCAGAGTCCTTAAATAATGCAGTAAAGTCCTTAAATAATGCAGCAGAGTCCTTAAATAATGCAACAACGTCCTTAAATAATGCAGCAGAGTCCTTAAATACTGAAGCAGAGTCCTTAAATATTGCAGCAAAGTCCTTAAATAATGCAGCAGAGTCCTTAAATAATGCAACAAATTCCTTAAATAATGCAGCAAAGTCCTTAAATAATGCAGCAGAGTCCTTAAATAATGCAGCAGAGTCCTTAAATACCGCAGCAGAGTCCTTAAATACTGAAGCAGAGTCCTTTAATATAGCAGCAAATTCCTTAAATAATGCAGCAGAGTCCTTAAAAAATCCAACAAAGTCATTAAATAATGCAGCAGAGTCCTCTAATAATGCAGCAGAGTCCTCAAATGCTTCAGCAAAGTCATTAAATAATGCAGCAGAGTCCTCAAATGCTTAAGCAGAGTCCTTAAATACTGAAGCAGAGTCCTTAAACATTGCAGCAAAGTCCTTAAATAATGCAGCAGAGTCCTTAAATAATGCAGCAAAGTCCTTCAATAATGCAGCAGAGTCCTTAGATAATGCAACAAAGTCCTTAAATAATGCAGCAGATTCCTTAAATAATGCAGCAAAGTCCTTAAATAATGCAGCAGAGTCCTAAAATAATGCAGCAGGGTCCTTAAATACCGCAGCAGAGTCCTTAAATACTGAAGCAGAGTCCTTAAATATTGCAGCAGAGTCCTTAAATACTGCAGCAGAGTCCTTAAATACTGAAGCAGAGTCCTTTAATATAGCAGCAAATTCCTTAAATAATGCAGCAGAGTCCTTAAAAAATCCAACAAAGTCATTAAATAATGCAGCAGAGTCCTCTAATAATGCAGCAGAGTCCTCAAATGCTTCAGCAAAGTCATTAAATAATGCAGCATAGTCCTTAAATAATGCAAAGTCCTTAAATAAAGCAGCACAGTTCTTAAATAATGCAACAACGTCGGTAAATAATGCAGCAGAGTCCTTAAATAATGCAGCAAAGTCCTTAACTAATGCAGCAGAGTCCTTAAATAATGCAACAAAGTCCTTAAATAATGCAACAGAGTCCTTAAATACCGCAGCAAAGTGCTTAAATAATGCAGCAGAGTCCTTAAATAATGCAACAAAGTCCTTAAATAATGCAGCAGAGTCCTTAAATACTGAAGCAGAGTCCTTAAATATTGCAGCAAAGTCCTCTAATAATGCAGCAGAGTCCTTAAATAATGCAACAAAGTCCTTAAATAATGCAGCAGAGTCCTTAAATAATGCAACAAAGTCCTTAAATAATGCAGCAGAGTCCTTAAATACTGAAGCAGAGTCCTTAAATATTGCAGCAAAGTCCTTAAATAATGCAGCAGAGTCCTTAAATAATGCAACAAAGTCCTTAAATAATGCAGCAGAGTCCTTAAATAATGCAACAAAGTCCTTAAATAATGCAGCAGAGTCCTTAAATACTGAAGCAGAGTCCTTAAATATTGCAGCAAAGTCCTTC
This sequence comes from Phyllobates terribilis, assembly GCF_046119375.1. Taxonomy (NCBI): domain Eukaryota; kingdom Metazoa; phylum Chordata; class Amphibia; order Anura; family Dendrobatidae; genus Phyllobates; species Phyllobates terribilis. The sequence goes on along the minus strand of NW_027362840.1, from coordinate 2,000,487 downwards.
AATAATGCAGCAGAGTCCTTAGATAATGCAACAAAGTCCTTAAATAATGCAGCAGATTCCTTAAATAATGCAGCAAAGTCCTTAAATAATGCAGCAGAGTCCTTAAATAATGCAGCAGAGTCCTTAAATACCGCAGCAGAGTCCTTAAATACTGAAGCAGAGTCCTTTAATATAGCAGCAAATTCCTTAAATAACGCAGCAGAGTCCTTAAAAAATCCAACAAAGTCATTAAATAATGCAGCAAGTCCTTAAATAATGCAGCAGAGTCCTCTAATAATGCAGCAGAGTCCTCAAATGCTTCAGCAAAGTCATTAAATAATGCAGCATAGTCCTTAACTAATGCAGCAGAGTCCTTAAATAATGCAACAAAGTCCTTAAATAATGCAGCAGAATCCATAAATAATGCAGTAAAGTCGTTAAATAATGCAGCAGAGTCCTTAAATAATGCAGCAAAGTCCTTAACTAATGCAGCAGAGTCCTTAAATATTGCAGCAAAGTCCTTAAATAATGCATTAGAGTCCTTAAATAATGCAACAAAGTCCTTAAATAATGCAGCAGAGTCCTTAAATAATGCAGAAAAGTCCTTAAATAATGCAGCAGAGTCCTTAAATAATGCAGCAGAGTCCTTAAATACCGCAGCAGAGTCCTTAAATACTGAAGCAGAGTCCTTTAATATAGCAGCAAATTCTTTAAATAATGCAGCAGAGTCCTTAAAAAAATCCAACAAAGTCATTAAATAATGCAGCAGAGTCCTCTAATAATGCAGCAGAGTCCTCAAATGCTTCAGCAAAGTCATTAAATAATGCAGCATAGTCCTTAAATAATGCAGCAAAGTCCTTAAATAATGCAGCACAGTTCTTAAATAATGCAACAACGTCGTTAAATAATGCAGCAGAGTCCTTAAATAATGCAGCAAAGTCCTTAACTAATGCAGCAGAGTCCTTAAATAATGCAACAAAGTCCTTAAATAATGCAACAGAGTCCTTAAATACCGCAGCAAAGTGATTAAATAATGCAGCAGAGTCCTCAAATGCTTCAGCAGAGTCCTTAAATAATGCAGCAGAGTCCTTAAATAATGCAGCAAAGTCCTTAAATAATGCAGCAGAGTCCTTAAATAATGCAACAAAGTCCTTAAATAATGCAGCAGAGTCCTTAAATACTGAAGCAGAGTCCTTAAATATTGCAGCAAAGTCCTTAAATAATGCAGCAGAGTCCATAAATAATGCAGCAAAGTCCTTAAATAATGCAGCAGAGTCCTTAAATAATGCATCAAAGTCCTTAAATAATGCAGCAGAGTCCTTAAATATAGAAGCAGAGTCCTTAAATATTGCAGCAAAGTCCTTCAATAATGCAACAGAGTCCTTAGATAATGCAACAAAGTCCTTAAATAATGCAGCAGATTCCTTAAATAATGCAGCAAAGTCCTTAAATAATGCAGCAGAGTCCTTAAATAATGCAGCAGAGTCCTTAAATACCGCAGCAGAGTCCATAAATACTGAAGCAGAGTCCTTTAATATAGCAGCAAATTCCTTAAATAATGCAGCAGAGTCCTTAAAAAATCCAACAAAGTCATTAAATAATGCAGCAAGTCCTTAAATAATGCAGCAGAGTCCTCTAATAATGCAGCAGAGTCCTCAAATGCTTCAGCAAAGTCATTAAATAATGCAGCATAGTCCTTAAATAATGGAGCAAAGTCCTTAAATAATGCAGCACAGTTCTTAAATAATGCAACAACGTCGTTAAATAATGCAGCAGAGTCCTTAAATAATGCAGCAAAGTACTTAACTAATGCAGCAGAGTCCTTAAATAATGCAACAAAGTCCTTAAATAATGCAGCAGAGTCCTTAAATAATGCAGTAAAGTCCTTAAATAATGCAGCAGAGTCCTTAAATAATGCAACAACGTCCTTAAATAATGCAGCAGAGTCCTTAAATACTGAAGCAGAGTCCTTAAATATTGCAGCAAAGTCCTTAAATAATGCAGCAGAGTCCTTAAATAATGCAACAAATTCCTTAAATAATGCAGCAAAGTCCTTAAATAATGCAGCAGAGTCCTTAAATAATGCAGCAGAGTCCTTAAATACCGCAGCAGAGTCCTTAAATACTGAAGCAGAGTCCTTTAATATAGCAGCAAATTCCTTAAATAATGCAGCAGAGTCCTTAAAAAATCCAACAAAGTCATTAAATAATGCAGCAGAGTCCTCTAATAATGCAGCAGAGTCCTCAAATGCTTCAGCAAAGTCATTAAATAATGCAGCAGAGTCCTCAAATGCTTAAGCAGAGTCCTTAAATACTGAAGCAGAGTCCTTAAACATTGCAGCAAAGTCCTTAAATAATGCAGCAGAGTCCTTAAATAATGCAGCAAAGTCCTTCAATAATGCAGCAGAGTCCTTAGATAATGCAACAAAGTCCTTAAATAATGCAGCAGATTCCTTAAATAATGCAGCAAAGTCCTTAAATAATGCAGCAGAGTCCTAAAATAATGCAGCAGGGTCCTTAAATACCGCAGCAGAGTCCTTAAATACTGAAGCAGAGTCCTTAAATATTGCAGCAAAGTCCTTAAATAATGCAGCAGAGTCCTTAAATAATGCAGCAGAGTCCTTAAATAATGCAACAACGTCCTTAAATAATGCAGCAGAGTCCTTAAATACTGAAGCAGAGTCCTTAAATATTGCAGCAAAGTCCTTAAATAATGCATTAGAGTCCTTAAATAATGCAACAAAGTCCTTAAATAATGCAGCAGAGTCCTTAAATAATGCAGCAAAGTCCTTAAATAATGCAGCAGAGTCCTTAAATAATGCAGCAGAGTCCTTAAATACTGCAGCAGAGTCCTTAAATACTGAAGCAGAGTCCTTTAATATAGCAGCAAATTCCTTAAATAATGCAGCAGAGTCCTTAAAAAATCCAACAAAGTCATTAAATAATGCAGCAGAGTCCTCTAATAATGCAGCAGAGTCCTCAAATGCTTCAGCAAAGTCATTAAATAATGCAGCATAGTCCTTAAATAATGCAAAGTCCTTAAATAAAGCAGCACAGTTCTTAAATAATGCAACAACGTCGGTAAATAATGCAGCAGAGTCCTTAAATAATGCAGCAAAGTCCTTAACTAATGCAGCAGAGTCCTTAAATAATGCAACAAAGTCCTTAAATAATGCAACAGAGTCCTTAAATACCGCAGCAAAGTGCTTAAATAATGCAGCAGAGTCCTTAAATAATGCAACAAAGTCCTTAAATAATGCAGCAGAGTCCTTAAATACTGAAGCAGAGTCCTTAAATATTGCAGCAAAGTCCTCTAATAATGCAGCAGAGTCCTTAAATAATGCAACAAAGTCCTTAAATAATGCAGCAGAGTCCTTAAATAATGCAACAAAGTCCTTAAATAATGCAGCAGAGTCCTTAAATACTGAAGCAGAGTCCTTAAATATTGCAGCAAAGTCCTTAAATAATGCAGCAGAGTCCTTAAATAATGCAACAAAGTCCTTAAATAATGCAGCAGAGTCCTTAAATAATGCAACAAAGTCCTTAAATAATGCAGCAGAGTCCTTAAATACTGAAGCAGAGTCCTTAAATATTGCAGCAAAGTCCTTCAATAATGCAGCAGAGTCCTTAGATAATGCAACAAAGTCCTTAAATAATGCAGCAGATTCCTTAAATAATGCAGCAAAGTCCTTAAATAATGCAGCAGAGTCCTTAAATAATGCAGCAGAGTCCTTAAATACCGCAGCAGAGTCCTTAAATACTGAAGCAGAGTCCTTTAATATAGCAGCAAATTCCTTAAATAACGCAGCAGAGTCCTTAAAAAATCCAACAAAGTCATTAAATAATGCAGCAAGTCCTTAAATAATGCAGCAGAGTCCTCTAATAATGCAGCAGAGTCCTCAAATGCTTCAGCAAAGTCATTAAATAATGCAGCATAGTCCTTAACTAATGCAGCAGAGTCCTTAAATAATGCAACAAAGTCCTTAAATAATGCAGCAGAGTCCTTAAATAATGCAGCAAAGTCCTTAACTAATGCAGCAGAGTCCTTAAATATTGCAGCAAAGTCCTTAAATAATGCATTAGAGTCCTTAAATAATGCAACAAAGTCCTTAAATAATGCAGCAGAGTCCTTAAATAATGCAGAAAAGTCCTTAAATAATGCAGCAGAGTCCTTAAATAATGCAGCAGAGTCCTTAAATACCGCAGCAGAGTCCTTAAATACTGAAGCAGAGTCCTTTAATATAGCAGCAAATTCTTTAAATAATGCAGCAGAGTCCTTAAAAAAATCCAACAAAGTCATTAAATAATGCAGCAGAGTCCTCTAATAATGCAGCAGAGTCCTCAAATGCTTCAGCAAAGTCATTAAATAATGCAGCATAGTCCTTAAATAATGCAGCAAAGTCCTTAAATAATGCAGCACAGTTCTTAAATAATGCAACAACGTCGTTAAATAATGCAGCAGAGTCCTTAAATAATGCAGCAAAGTCCTTAACTAATGCAGCAGAGTCCTTAAATAATGCAACAAAGTCCTTAAATAATGCAACATAGTCCTTAAATACCGCAGCAAAGTGATTAAATAATGCAGCAGAGTCCTCAAATGCTTCAGCAGAGTCCTTAAATAATGCAGCAGAGTCCTTAAATAATGCAGCAAAGTCCTTAAATAATGCAGCAGAGTCCTTAAATAATGCAACAAAGTCCTTAAATAATGCAGCAGAGTCCTTAAATACTGAAGCAGAGTCCTTAAATATTGCAGCAAAGTCCTTAAATAATGCAGCAGAGTCCATAAATAATGCAGCAAAGTCCTTAAATAATGCAGCAGAGTCCTTAAATAATGCATCAAAGTCCTTAAATAATGCAGCAGAGTCCTTAAATATAGAAGCAGAGTCCTTAAATATTGCAGCAAAGTCCTTCAATAATGCAACAGAGTCCTTAGATAATGCAACAAAGTCCTTAAATAATGCAGCAGATTCCTTAAATAATGCAGCAAAGTCCTTAAATAATGCAGCAGAGTCCTTAAATAATGCAGCAGAGTCCTTAAATACCGCAGCAGAGTCCATAAATACTGAAGCAGAGTCCTTTAATATAGCAGCAAATTCCTTAAATAATGCAGCAGAGTCCTTAAAAAATCCAACAAAGTCATTAAATAATGCAGCAAGTCCTTAAATAATGCAGCAGAGTCCTCTAATAATGCAGCAGAGTCCTCAAATGCTTCAGCAAAGTCATTAAATAATGCAGCATAGTCCTTAAATAATGGAGCAAAGTCCTTAAATAATGCAGCACAGTTCTTAAATAATGCAACAACGTCGTTAAATAATGCAGCAGAGTCCTTAAATAATGCAGCAAAGTACTTAACTAATGCAGCAGAGTCCTTAAATAATGCAACAAAGTCCTTAAATAATGCAGCAGAGTCCTTAAATAATGCAGTAAAGTCCTTAAATAATGCAGCAGAGTCCTTAAATAATGCAACAACGTCCTTAAATAATGCAGCAGAGTCCTTAAATACTGAAGCAGAGTCCTTAAATATTGCAGCAAAGTCCTTAAATAATGCAGCAGAGTCCTTAAATAATGCAACAAATTCCTTAAATAATGCAGCAAAGTCCTTAAATAATGCAGCAGAGTCCTTAAATAATGCAGCAGAGTCCTTAAATACCGCAGCAGAGTCCTTAAATACTGAAGCAGAGTCCTTTAATATAGCAGCAAATTCCTTAAATAATGCAGCAGAGTCCTTAAAAAATCCAACAAAGTCATTAAATAATGCAGCAGAGTCCTCTAATAATGCAGCAGAGTCCTCAAATGCTTCAGCAAAGTCATTAAATAATGCAGCAGAGTCCTCAAATGCTTAAGCAGAGTCCTTAAATACTGAAGCAGAGTCCTTAAACATTGCAGCAAAGTCCTTAAATAATGCAGCAGAGTCCTTAAATAATGCAGCAAAGTCCTTCAATAATGCAGCAGAGTCCTTAGATAATGCAACAAAGTCCTTAAATAATGCAGCAGATTCCTTAAATAATGCAGCAAAGTCCTTAAATAATGCAGCAGAGTCCTAAAATAATGCAGCAGGGTCCTTAAATACCGCAGCAGAGTCCTTAAATACTGAAGCAGAGTCCTTAAATATTGCAGCAAAGTCCTTAAATAATGCAGCAGAGTCCTTAAATAATGCAGCAGAGTCCTTAAATAATGCAACAACGTCCTTAAATAATGCAGCAGAGTCCTTAAATACTGAAGCAGAGTCCTTAAATATTGCAGCAAAGTCCTTAAATAATGCATTAGAGTCCTTAAATAATGCAACAAAGTCCTTAAATAATGCAGCAGAGTCCTTAAATAATGCAGCAAAGTCCTTAAATAATGCAGCAGAGTCCTTAAATAATGCAGCAGAGTCCTTAAATACTGCAGCAGAGTCCTTAAATACTGAAGCAGAGTCCTTTAATATAGCAGCAAATTCCTTAAATAATGCAGCAGAGTCCTTAAAAAATCCAACAAAGTCATTAAATAATGCAGCAGAGTCCTCTAATAATGCAGCAGAGTCCTCAAATGCTTCAGCAAAGTCATTAAATAATGCAGCATAGTCCTTAAATAATGCAAAGTCCTTAAATAATGCAGCAGAGTCCTTAAATAATGCAGCAGAGTCCTTAAATAATGCAACAACGTCCTTAAATAATGCAGCAGAGTCCTTAAATACTGAAGCAGAGTCCTTAAATATTGCAGCAAAGTCCTTAAATAATGCATTAGAGTCCTTAAATAATGCAACAAAGTCCTTAAATAATGCAGCAGAGTCCTTAAATAATGCAGCAAAGTCCTTAAATAATGCAGCAGAGTCCTTAAATAATGCAGCAGAGTCCTTAAATACTGCAGCAGAGTCCTTAAATACTGAAGCAGAGTCCTTTAATATAGCAGCAAATTCCTTAAATAATGCAGCAGAGTCCTTAAAAAATCCAACAAAGTCATTAAATAATGCAGCAGAGTCCTCTAATAATGCAGCAGAGTCCTCAAATGCTTCAGCAAAGTCATTAAATAATGCAGCATAGTCCTTAAATAATGGAGCAAAGTCCTTAAATAATGCAGCACAGTTCTTAAATAATGCAACAACGTCGTTAAATAATGCAGCAGAGTCCTTAAATAATGCAGCAAAGTACTTAACTAATGCAGCAGAGTCCTTAAATAATGCAACAAAGTCCTTAAATAATGCAGCAGAGTCCTTAAATAATGCAGTAAAGTCCTTAAATAATGCAGCAGAGTCCTTAAATAATGCAACAACGTCCTTAAATAATGCAGCAGAGTCCTTAAATACTGAAGCAGAGTCCTTAAATATTGCAGCAAAGTCCTTAAATAATGCAGCAGAGTCCTTAAATAATGCAACAAATTCCTTAAATAATGCAGCAAAGTCCTTAAATAATGCAGCAGAGTCCTTAAATAATGCAGCAGAGTCCTTAAATACCGCAGCAGAGTCCTTAAATACTGAAGCAGAGTCCTTTAATATAGCAGCAAATTCCTTAAATAATGCAGCAGAGTCCTTAAAAAATCCAACAAAGTCATTAAATAATGCAGCAGAGTCCTCTAATAATGCAGCAGAGTCCTCAAATGCTTCAGCAAAGTCATTAAATAATGCAGCAGAGTCCTCAAATGCTTAAGCAGAGTCCTTAAATACTGAAGCAGAGTCCTTAAACATTGCAGCAAAGTCCTTAAATAATGCAGCAGAGTCCTTAAATAATGCAGCAAAGTCCTTCAATAATGCAGCAGAGTCCTTAGATAATGCAACAAAGTCCTTAAATAATGCAGCAGATTCCTTAAATAATGCAGCAAAGTCCTTAAATAATGCAGCAGAGTCCTAAAATAATGCAGCAGGGTCCTTAAATACCGCAGCAGAGTCCTTAAATACTGAAGCAGAGTCCTTAAATATTGCAGCAAAGTCCTTAAATAATGCAGCAGAGTCCTTAAATAATGCAGCAGAGTCCTTAAATAATGCAACAACGTCCTTAAATAATGCAGCAGAGTCCTTAAATACTGAAGCAGAGTCCTTAAATATTGCAGCAAAGTCCTTAAATAATGCATTAGAGTCCTTAAATAATGCAACAAAGTCCTTAAATAATGCAGCAGAGTCCTTAAATAATGCAGCAAAGTCCTTAAATAATGCAGCAGAGTCCTTAAATAATGCAGCAGAGTCCTTAAATACTGCAGCAGAGTCCTTAAATACTGAAGCAGAGTCCTTTAATATAGCAGCAAATTCCTTAAATAATGCAGCAGAGTCCTTAAAAAATCCAACAAAGTCATTAAATATTGCAGCAAGTCCTTAAATAATGCAGCAGAGTCCTCTAATAATGCAGCAGAGTCCTCAAATGCTTCAGCAAAGTCATTAAATAATGCAGCATAGTCCTTAAATAATGGAGCAAAGTCCTTAAATAATGCAGCACAGTTCTTAAATAATGCAACAACGTCGTTAAATAATGCAGCAGAGTCCTTAAATAATGCAGCAAAGTCCTTAACTAATGCAGCAGAGTCCTTAAATAATGCAACAAAGTCCTTAAATAATGCAGCAGAGTCCTTAAATAATGCAGTAAAGTCCTTAAATAATGCAGCAGAGTCCTTAAATAATGCAACAACGTCCTTAAATAATGCAGCAGAGTCCTTAAATACTGAAGCAGAGTCCTTAAATATTGCAGCAAAGTCCTTAAATAATGCAGCAGAGTCCTTAAATAATGCAACAAATTCCTTAAATAATGCAGCAAAGTCCTTAAATAATGCAGCAGAGTCCTTAAATAATGCAGCAGAGTCCTTAAATACCGCAGCAGAGTCCTTAAATACTGAAGCAGAGTCCTTTAATATAGCAGCAAATTCCTTAAATAATGCAGCAGAGTCCTTAAAAAATCCAACAAAGTCATTAAATAATGCAGCAGAGTCCTCTAATAATGCAGCAGAGTCCTCAAATGCTTCAGCAAAGTCATTAAATAATGCAGCAGAGTCCTCAAATGCTTAAGCAGAGTCCTTAAATACTGAAGCAGAGTCCTTAAACATTGCAGCAAAGTCCTTAAATAATGCAGCAGAGTCCTTAAATAATGCAGCAAAGTCCTTCAATAATGCAGCAGAGTCCTTAGATAATGCAACAAAGTCCTTAAATAATGCAGCAGATTCCTTAAATAATGCAGCAAAGTCCTTAAATAATGCAGCAGAGTCCTAAAATAATGCAGCAGGGTCCTTAAATACCGCAGCAGAGTCCTTAAATACTGAAGCAGAGTCCTTAAATATTGCAGCAAAGTCCTTAAATAATGCAGCAGAGTCCTTAAATAATGCAGCAGAGTCCTTAAATAATGCAACAACGTCCTTAAATAATGCAGCAGAGTCCTTAAATACTGAAGCAGAGTCCTTAAATATTGCAGCAAAGTCCTTAAATAATGCATTAGAGTCCTTAAATAATGCAACAAAGTCCTTAAATAATGCAGCAGAGTCCTTAAATAATGCAGCAAAGTCCTTAAATAATGCAGCAGAGTCCTTAAATAATGCAGCAGAGTCCTTAAATACTGCAGCAGAGTCCTTAAATACTGAAGCAGAGTCCTTTAATATAGCAGCAAATTCCTTAAATAATGCAGCAGAGTCCTTAAAAAATCCAACAAAGTCATTAAATAATGCAGCAGAGTCCTCTAATAATGCAGCAGAGTCCTCAAATGCTTCAGCAAAGTCATTAAATAATGCAGCATAGTCCTTAAATAATGCAAAGTCCTTAAATAAAGCAGCACAGTTCTTAAATAATGCAACAACGTCGGTAAATAATGCAGCAGAGTCCTTAAATAATGCAGCAAAGTCCTTAACTAATGCAGCAGAGTCCTTAAATAATGCAACAAAGTCCTTAAATAATGCAACAGAGTCCTTAAATACCGCAGCAAAGTGCTTAAATAATGCAGCAGAGTCCTTAAATAATGCAACAAAGTCCTTAAATAATGCAGCAGAGTCCTTAAATACTGAAGCAGAGTCCTTAAATATTGCAGCAAAGTCCTCTAATAATGCAGCAGAGTCCTTAAATAATGCAACAAAGTCCTTAAATAATGCAGCAGAGTCCTTAAATAATGCAACAAAGTCCTTAAATAATGCAGCAGAGTCCTTAAATACTGAAGCAGAGTCCTTAAATATTGCAGCAAAGTCCTTAAATAATGCAGCAGAGTCCTTAAATAATGCAACAAAGTCCTTAAATAATGCAGCAGAGTCCTTAAATAATGCAACAAAGTCCTTAAATAATGCAGCAGAGTCCTTAAATACTGAAGCAGAGTCCTTAAATATTGCAGCAAAGTCCTTCAATAATGCAGCAGAGTCCTTAGATAATGCAACAAAGTCCTTAAATAATGCAGCAGATTCCTTAAATAATGCAGCAAAGTCCTTAAATAATGCAGCAGAGTCCTTAAATAATGCAGCAGAGTCCTTAAATACCGCAGCAGAGTCCTTAAATACTGAAGCAGAGTCCTTTAATATAGCAGCAAATTCCTTAAATAACGCAGCAGAGTCCTTAAAAAATCCAACAAAGTCATTAAATAATGCAGCAAGTCCTTAAATAATGCAGCAGAGTCCTCTAATAATGCAGCAGAGTCCTCAAATGCTTCAGCAAAGTCATTAAATAATGCAGCATAGTCCTTAACTAATGCAGCAGAGTCCTTAAATAATGCAACAAAGTCCTTAAATAATGCAGCAGAATCCTTAAATAATGCAGTAAAGTCGTTAAATAATGCAGCAGAGTCCTTAAATAATGCAGCAAAGTCCTTAACTAATGCAGCAGAGTCCTTAAATATTGCAGCAAAGTCCTTAAATAATGCATTAGAGTCCTTAAATAATGCAACAAAGTCCTTAAATAATGCAGCAGAGTCCTTAAATAATGCAGAAAAGTCCTTAAATAATGCAGCAGAGTCCTTAAATAATGCAGCAGAGTCCTTAAATACCGCAGCAGAGTCCTTAAATACTGAAGCAGAGTCCTTTAATATAGCAGCAAATTCTTTAAATAATGCAGCAGAGTCCTTAAAAAAATCCAACAAAGTCATTAAATAATGCAGCAGAGTCCTCTAATAATGCAGCAGAGTCCTCAAATGCTTCAGCAAAGTCATTAAATAATGCAGCATAGTCCTTAAATAATGCAGCAAAGTCCTTAAATAATGCAGCACAGTTCTTAAATAATGCAACAACGTCGTTAAATAATGCAGCAGAGTCCTTAAATAATGCAGCAAAGTCCTTAACTAATGCAGCAGAGTCCTTAAATAATGCAACAAAGTCCTTAAATAATGCAACAGAGTCCTTAAATACCGCAGCAAAGTGATTAAATAATGCAGCAGAGTCCTCAAATGCTTCAGCAGAGTCCTTAAATAATGCAGCAGAGTCCTTAAATAATGCAGCAAAGTCCTTAAATAATGCAGCAGAGTCCTTAAATAATGCAACAAAGTCCTTAAATAATGCAGCAGAGTCCTTAAATACTGAAGCAGAGTCCTTAAATATTGCAGCAAAGTCCTTAAATAATGCAGCAGAGTCCATAAATAATGCAGCAAAGTCCTTAAATAATGCAGCAGAGTCCTTAAATAATGCATCAAAGTCCTTAAATAATGCAGCAGAGTCCTTAAATATAGAAGCAGAGTCCTTAAATATTGCAGCAAAGTCCTTCAATAATGCAACAGAGTCCTTAGATAATGCAACAAAGTCCTTAAATAATGCAACAGATTCCTTAAATAATGCAGCAAAGTCCTTAAATAATGCAGCAGAGTCCTTAAATAATGCAGCAGAGTCCTTAAATACCGCAGCAGAGTCCATAAATACTGAAGCAGAGTCCTTTAATATAGCAGCAAATTCCTTAAATAATGCAGCAGAGTCCTTAAAAAATCCAACAAAGTCATTAAATAATGCAGCAAGTCCTTAAATAATGCAGCAGAGTCCTCTAATAATGCAGCAGAGTCCTCAAATGCTTCAGCAAAGTCATTAAATAATGCAGCATAGTCCTTAAATAATGGAGCAAAGTCCTTAAATAATGCAGCACAGTTCTTAAATAATGCAACAACGTCGTTAAATAATGCAGCAGAGTCCTTAAATAATGCAGCAAAGTACTTAACTAATGCAGCAGAGTCCTTAAATAATGCAACAAAGTCCTTAAATAATGCAGCAGAGTCCTTAAATAATGCAGTAAAGTCCTTAAATAATGCAGCAGAGTCCTTAAATAATGCAACAACGTCCTTAAATAATGCAGCAGAGTCCTTAAATACTGAAGCAGAGTCCTTAAATATTGCAGCAAAGTCCTTAAATAATGCAGCAGAGTCCTTAAATAATGCAACAAATTCCTTAAATAATGCAGCAAAGTCCTTAAATAATGCAGCAGAGTCCTTAAATAATGCAGCAGAGTCCTTAAATACCGCAGCAGAGTCCTTAAATACTGAAGCAGAGTCCTTTAATATAGCAGCAAATTCCTTAAATAATGCAGCAGAGTCCTTAAAAAATCCAACAAAGTCATTAAATAATGCAGCAGAGTCCTCTAATAATGCAGCAGAGTCCTCAAATGCTTCAGCAAAGTCATTAAATAATGCAGCAGAGTCCTCAAATGCTTAAGCAGAGTCCTTAAATACTGAAGCAGAGTCCTTAAACATTGCAGCAAAGTCCTTAAATAATGCAGCAGAGTCCTTAAATAATGCAGCAAAGTCCTTCAATAATGCAGCAGAGTCCTTAGATAATGCAACAAAGTCCTTAAATAATGCAGCAGATTCCTTAAATAATGCAGCAAAGTCCTTAAATAATGCAGCAGAGTCCTAAAATAATGCAGCAGGGTCCTTAAATACCGCAGCAGAGTCCTTAAATACTGAAGCAGAGTCCTTAAATATTGCAGCAAAGTCCTTAAATAATGCAGCAGAGTCCTTAAATAATGCAGCAGAGTCCTTAAATAATGCAACAACGTCCTTAAATAATGCAGCAGAGTCCTTAAATACTGAAGCAGAGTCCTTAAATATTGCAGCAAAGTCCTTAAATAATGCATTAGAGTCCTTAAATAATGCAACAAAGTCCTTAAATAATGCAGCAGAGTCCTTAAATAATGCAGCAAAGTCCTTAAATAATGCAGCAGAGTCCTTAAATAATGCAGCAGAGTCCTTAAATACTGCAGCAGAGTCCTTAAATACTGAAGCAGAGTCCTTTAATATAGCAGCAAATTCCTTAAATAATGCAGCAGAGTCCTTAAAAAATCCAACAAAGTCATTAAATAATGCAGCAGAGTCCTCTAATAATGCAGCAGAGTCCTCAAATGCTTCAGCAAAGTCATTAAATAATGCAGCATAGTCCTTAAATAATGCAAAGTCCTTAAATAAAGCAGCACAGTTCTTAAATAATGCAACAACGTCGGTAAATAATGCAGCAGAGTCCTTAAATAATGCAGCAAAGTCCTTAACTAATGCAGCAGAGTCCTTAAATAATGCAACAAAGTCCTTAAATAATGCAACAGAGTCCTTAAATACCGCAGCAAAGTGCTTAAATAATGCAGCAGAGTCCTTAAATAATGCAACAAAGTCCTTAAATAATGCAGCAGAGTCCTTAAATACTGAAGCAGAGTCCTTAAATATTGCAGCAAAGTCCTCTAATAATGCAGCAGAGTCCTTAAATAATGCAACAAAGTCCTTAAATAATGCAGCAGAGTCCTTAAATAATGCAACAAAGTCCTTAAATAATGCAGCAGAGTCCTTAAATACTGAAGCAGAGTCCTTAAATATTGCAGCAAAGTCCTTAAATAATGCAGCAGAGTCCTTAAATAATGCAACAAAGTCCTTAAATAATGCAGCAGAGTCCTTAAATAATGCAACAAAGTCCTTAAATAATGCAGCAGAGTCCTTAAATACTGAAGCAGAGTCCTTAAATATTGCAGCAAAGTCCTTCAATAATGCAGCAGAGTCCTTAGATAATGCAACAAAGTCCTTAAATAATGCAGCAGATTCCTTAAATAATGCAGCAAAGTCCTTAAATAATGCAGCAGAGTCCTTAAATAATGCAGCAGAGTCCTTAAATACCGCAGCAGAGTCCTTAAATACTGAAGCAGAGTCCTTTAATATAGCAGCAAATTCCTTAAATAACGCAGCAGAGTCCTTAAAAAATCCAACAAAGTCATTAAATAATGCAGCAAGTCCTTAAATAATGCAGCAAAGTCCTCTAATAATGCAGCAGAGTCCTCAAATGCTTCAGCAAAGTCATTAAATAATGCAGCATAGTCCTTAAGTAATGCAGCAGAGTCCTTAAATAATGCAACAAAGTCCTTAAATAATGCAGCAGAATCCTTAAATAATGCAGTAAAGTCGTTAAATAATGCAGCAGAGTCCTTAAATAATGCAGCAAAGTCCTTAACTAATGCAGCAGAGTCCTTAAATATTGCAGCAAAGTCCTTAAATAATGCATTAGAGTCCTTAAATAATGCAACAAAGTCCTTAAATAATGCAGCAGAGTCCTTAAATAATGCAGAAAAGTCCTTAAATAATGCAGCAGAGTCCTTAAATAATGCAGCAGAGTCCTTAAATACCGCAGCAGAGTCCTTAAATACTGAAGCAGAGTCCTTTAATATAGCAGCAAATTCTTTAAATAATGCAGCAGAGTCCTTAAAAAAATCCAACAAAGTCATTAAATAATGCAGCAGAGTCCTCTAATAATGCAGCAGAGTCCTCAAATGCTTCAGCAAAGTCATTAAATAATGCAGCATAGTCCTTAAATAATGCAGCAAAGTCCTTAAATAATGCAGCACAGTTCTTAAATAATGCAACAACGTCGTTAAATAATGCAGCAGAGTCCTTAAATAATGCAGCAAAGTCCTTAACTAATGCAGCAGAGTCCTTAAATAATGCAACAAAGTCCTTAAATAATGCAACATAGTCCTTAAATACCGCAGCAAAGTGATTAAATAATGCAGCAGAGTCCTCAAATGCTTCAGCAGAGTCCTTAAATAATGCAGCAGAGTCCTTAAATAATGCAGCAAAGTCCTTAAATAATGCAGCAGAGTCCTTAAATAATGCAACAAAGTCCTTAAATAATGCAGCAGAGTCCTTAAATACTGAAGCAGAGTCCTTAAATATTGCAGCAAAGTCCTTAAATAATGCAGCAGAGTCCATAAATAATGCAGCAAAGTCCTTAAATAATGCAGCAGAGTCCTTAAATAATGCATCAAAGTCCTTAAATAATGCAGCAGAGTCCTTAAATATAGAAGCAGAGTCCTTAAATATTGCAGCAAAGTCCTTCAATAATGCAACAGAGTCCTTAGATAATGCAACAAAGTCCTTAAATAATGCAGCAGATTCCTTAAATAATGCAGCAAAGTCCTTAAATAATGCAGCAGAGTCCTTAAATAATGCAGCAGAGTCCTTAAATACCGCAGCAGAGTCCATAAATACTGAAGCAGAGTCCTTTAATATAGCAGCAAATTCCTTAAATAATGCAGCAGAGTCCTTAAAAAATCCAACAAAGTCATTAAATAATGCAGCAAGTCCTTAAATAATGCAGCAGAGTCCTCTAATAATGCAGCAGAGTCCTCAAATGCTTCAGCAAAGTCATTAAATAATGCAGCATAGTCCTTAAATAATGGAGCAAAGTCCTTAAATAATGCAGCACAGTTCTTAAATAATGCAACAACGTCGTTAAATAATGCAGCAGAGTCCTTAAATAATGCAGCAAAGTACTTAACTAATGCAGCAGAGTCCTTAAATAATGCAACAAAGTCCTTAAATAATGCAGCAGAGTCCTTAAATAATGCAGTAAAGTCCTTAAATAATGCAGCAGAGTCCTTAAATAATGCAACAACGTCCTTAAATAATGCAGCAGAGTCCTTAAATACTGAAGCAGAGTCCTTAAATATTGCAGCAAAGTCCTTAAATAATGCAGCAGAGTCCTTAAATAATGCAACAAATTCCTTAAATAATGCAGCAAAGTCCTTAAATAATGCAGCAGAGTCCTTAAATAATGCAGCAGAGTCCTTAAATACCGCAGCAGAGTCCTTAAATACTGAAGCAGAGTCCTTTAATATAGCAGCAAATTCCTTAAATAATGCAGCAGAGTCCTTAAAAAATCCAACAAAGTCATTAAATAATGCAGCAGAGTCCTCTAATAATGCAGCAGAGTCCTCAAATGCTTCAGCAAAGTCATTAAATAATGCAGCAGAGTCCTCAAATGCTTAAGCAGAGTCCTTAAATACTGAAGCAGAGTCCTTAAACATTGCAGCAAAGTCCTTAAATAATGCAGCAGAGTCCTTAAATAATGCAGCAAAGTCCTTCAATAATGCAGCAGAGTCCTTAGATAATGCAACAAAGTCCTTAAATAATGCAGCAGATTCCTTAAATAATGCAGCAAAGTCCTTAAATAATGCAGCAGAGTCCTAAAATAATGCAGCAGGGTCCTTAAATACCGCAGCAGAGTCCTTAAATACTGAAGCAGAGTCCTTAAATATTGCAGCAAAGTCCTTAAATAATGCAGCAGAGTCCTTAAATAATGCAGCAGAGTCCTTAAATAATGCAACAACGTCCTTAAATAATGCAGCAGAGTCCTTAAATACTGAAGCAGAGTCCTTAAATATTGCAGCAAAGTCCTTAAATAATGCATTAGAGTCCTTAAATAATGCAACAAAGTCCTTAAATAATGCAGCAGAGTCCTTAAATAATGCAGCAAAGTCCTTAAATAATGCAACAGAGTCCTTAAATAATGCAGCAGAGTCCTTAAATACTGCAGCAGAGTCCTTAAATACTGAAGCAGAGTCCTTTAATATAGCAGCAAATTCCTTAAATAATGCAGCAGAGTCCTTAAAAAATCCAACAAAGTCATTAAATAATGCAGCAGAGTCCTCTAATAATGCAGCAGAGTCCTCAAATGCTTCAGCAAAGTCATTAAATAATGCAGCATAGTCCTTAAATAATGCAAAGTCCTTAAATAAAGCAGCACAGTTCTTAAATATTGCAACAACGTCGGTAAATAATGCAGCAGAGTCCTTAAATAATGCAGCAAAGTCCTTAACTAATGCAGCAGAGTCCTTAAATAATGCAACAAAGTCCTTAAATAATGCAACAGAGTCCTTAAATACCGCAGCAAAGTGCTTAAATAATGCAGCAGAGTCCTTAAATAATGCAACAAAGTCCTTAAATAATGCAGCAGAGTCCTTAAATACTGAAGCAGAGTCCTTAAATATTGCAGCAAAGTCCTCTAATAATGCAGCAGAGTCCTTAAATAATGCAACAAAGTCCTTAAATAATGCAGCAGAGTCCTTAAATAATGCAACAAAGTCCTTAAATAATGCAGCAGAGTCCTTAAATACTGAAGCAGAGTCCTTAAATATTGCAGCAGAGTCCTTAAATAATGCAGCAGAGTCCTTAAATAATGCAACAAAGTCCTTAAATAATGCAGCAGAGTCCTTAAATAATGCAACAAAGTCCTTAAATAATGCAGCAGAGTCCTTAAATACTGAAGCAGAGTCCTTAAATATTGCAGCAAAGTCCTTCAATAATGCAGCAGAGTCCTTAGATAATGCAACAAAGTCCTTAAATAATGCAGCAGATTCCTTAAATAATGCAGCAAAGTCCTTAAATAATGCAGCAGAGTCCTTAAATAATGCAGCAGAGTCCTTAAATACCGCAGCAGAGTCCTTAAATACTGAAGCAGAGTCCTTTAATATAGCAGCAAATTCCTTAAATAACGCAGCAGAGTCCTTAAAAAATCCAACAAAGTCATTAAATAATGCAGCAAGTCCTTAAATAATGCAGCAGAGTCCTCTAATAATGCAGCAGAGTCCTCAAATGCTTCAGCAAAGTCATTAAATAATGCAGCATAGTCC
This sequence comes from Phyllobates terribilis, assembly GCF_046119375.1. Taxonomy (NCBI): domain Eukaryota; kingdom Metazoa; phylum Chordata; class Amphibia; order Anura; family Dendrobatidae; genus Phyllobates; species Phyllobates terribilis. Next base: position 1,982,724 of record NW_027362840.1, on the reverse strand, counting down.
TTAACTAATGCAGCAGAGTCCTTAAATAATGCAACAAAGTCCTTAAATAATGCAGCAGAATCCTTAAATAATGCAGTAAAGTCGTTAAATAATGCAGCAGAGTCCTTAAATAATGCAGCAAAGTCATTAACTAATGCAGCAGAGTCCTTAAATATTGCAGCAAAGTCCTTAAATAATGCATTAGAGTCCTTAAATAATGCAACAAAGTCCTTAAATAATGCAGCAGAGTCCTTAAATAATGCAGAAAAGTCCTTAAATAATGCAGCAGAGTCCTTAAATAATGCAGCAGAGTCCTTAAATACCGCAGCAGAGTCCTTAAATACTGAAGCAGAGTCCTTTAATATAGCAGCAAATTCTTTAAATAATGCAGCAGAGTCCTTAAAAAAATCCAACAAAGTCATTAAATAATGCAGCAGAGTCCTCTAATAATGCAGCAGAGTCCTCAAATGCTTCAGCAAAGTCATTAAATAATGCAGCATAGTCCTTAAATAATGCAGCAAAGTCCTTAAATAATGCAGCACAGTTCTTAAATAATGCAACAACGTCGTTAAATAATGCAGCAGAGTCCTTAAATAATGCAGCAAAGTCCTTAACTAATGCAGCAGAGTCCTTAAATAATGCAACAAAGTCCTTAAATAATGCAACAGAGTCCTTAAATACCGCAGCAAAGTGATTAAATAATGCAGCAGAGTCCTCAAATGCTTCAGCAGAGTCCTTAAATAATGCAGCAGAGTCCTTAAATAATGCAGCAAAGTCCTTAAATAATGCAGCAGAGTCCTTAAATAATGCAACAAAGTCCTTAAATAATGCAGCAGAGTCCTTAAATACTGAAGCAGAGTCCTTAAATATTGCAGCAAAGTCCTTAAATAATGCAGCAGAGTCCATAAATAATGCAGCAAAGTCCTTAAATAATGCAGCAGAGTCCTTAAATAATGCAACAAAGTCCTTAAATAATGCAGCAGAGTCCTTAAATATAGAAGCAGAGTCCTTAAATATTGCAGCAAAGTCCTTCAATAATGCAACAGAGTCCTTAGATAATGCAACAAAGTCCTTAAATAATGCAGCAGATTCCTTAAATAATGCAGCAAAGTCCTTAAATAATGCAGCAGAGTCCTTAAATAATGCAGCAGAGTCCTTAAATACCGCAGCAGAGTCCATAAATACTGAAGCAGAGTCCTTTAATATAGCAGCAAATTCCTTAAATAATGCAGCAGAGTCATTAAAAAATCCAACAAAGTCATTAAATAATGCAGCAAGTCCTTAAATAATGCAGCAGAGTCCTCTAATAATGCAGCAGAGTCCTCAAATGCTTCAGCAAAGTCATTAAATAATGCAGCATAGTCCTTAAATAATGGAGCAAAGTCCTTAAATAATGCAGCACAGTTCTTAAATAATGCAACAACGTCGTTAAATAATGCAGCAGAGTCCTTAAATAATGCAGCAAAGTCCTTAACTAATGCAGCAGAGTCCTTAAATAATGCAACAAAGTCCTTAAATAATGCAGCAGAGTCCTTAAATAATGCAGTAAAGTCCTTAAATAATGCAGCAGAGTCCTTAAATAATGCAACAACGTCCTTAAATAATGCAGCAGAGTCCTTAAATACTGAAGCAGAGTCCTTAAATATTGCAGCAAAGTCCTTAAATAATGCAGCAGAGTCCTTAAATAATGCAACAAATTCCTTAAATAATGCAGCAAAGTCCTTAAATAATGCAGCAGAGTCCTTAAATAATGCAGCAGAGTCCTTAAATACCGCAGCAGAGTCCTTAAATACTGAAGCAGAGTCCTTTAATATAGCAGCAAATTCCTTAAATAATGCAGCAGAGTCCTTAAAAAATCCAACAAAGTCATTAAATAATGCAGCAGAGTCCTCTAATAATGCAGCAGAGTCCTCAAATGCTTCAGCAAAGTCATTAAATAATGCAGCAGAGTCCTCAAATGCTTAAGCAGAGTCCTTAAATACTGAAGCAGAGTCCTTAAACATTGCAGCAAAGTCCTTAAATAATGCAGCAGAGTCCTTAAATAATGCAGCAAAGTCCTTCAATAATGCAGCAGAGTCCTTAGATAATGCAACAAAGTCCTTAAATAATGCAGCAGATTCCTTAAATAATGCAGCAAAGTCCTTAAATAATGCAGCAGAGTCCTAAAATAATGCAGCAGGGTCCTTAAATACCGCAGCAGAGTCCTTAAATACTGAAGCAGAGTCCTTTAATATAGCAGCAAATTCCTTAAATAATGCAGCAGAGTCCTTAAGAAATCCAACAAAGTCATTAAATAATGCAGCAAGTCCTTAAATAATGCAGCAGAGTCCTCTAATAATGCAGCAGAGTCCTCAAATGCTTCAGCAAAGTCATTAAATAATGCAGCATAATCCTTAAATAATGCAGCAAAGTCCTTAAATAATGCAGCACAGTTCTTAAATAATGCAACAACGTCGTTAAATAATGCAGCAGAGTCCTTAAATAATGCAGCAAACTCCTTAACTAATGCAGCAGAGTCCTTAAATAATGCAACAAAGTCCTTAAATAATGCAACAGAGTCCTTAAATACCGCCGCAAAGTGCTTAAATAATGCAGCAGAGTCCTCAAATGCTTCAGCAGAGTCCTTAAATAATGCAGCAGTGTCCTTAAATAATGCAGCAAAGTCCTTAAATAATGCAGCAGAGTCCTTAAATAATGCAACAAAGTCCTTAAATAATGCAGCAGAGTCCTTAAATACTGAAGCAGAGTCCTTAAATATTGCTGCAAAGTCCTTAAATAATGCAGCAGTCATTAAATAATGCAACAATGTCCTTAAATAATGCAGCAGAGTCCTTAAAAAATCCAACAAAGTCATTAAATAATGCAGCAAGTCCTTAAATAATGCAGCAGATTCCTCTAATAATGCAGCAGAGTCCTCAAATGCTTCAGCAAATTCATTAAATAATGCAGCATATTCCTTAAATAATGCAGCAAAGTCCTTAAATAATGCAGAACAGTTCTTAAATAATGCAACAACGTCGTTAAATAATGCAGCAGAGTCCTTAAATAATGCAGCAAAGTCCTTAACTAATGCAGCAGAGTCCTTAAATAATGCAACAAAGTCCTTAAATAATGCAACAGAGTCCTTAAATACCGCAGCAAAGGGCTTAAATAATGCAGCAGAGTCCTCAAATGCTTCAGCAGAGTCCTTAAATAATGTAGCATTGTCCTTAAATAATGCAGCAAAGTCCTTAAATAATGCAGCAGAGTCCTTAAATAATGCAACAAAGTCCTTAAATAATGCAGCAGAGTCCTTAAATACTGAAGCAGAGTCATTAAATATTGCTGCAAAGTCCTTAAATAATGCAGCAGAGTCATTAAATAATGCAACAAAGTCCTTAAATAATGCAGCAGAGTCCTTAAATAATGCAACAAAGTCCTTAAATAATGCAGCAGAGTACTTAAATAATGCAACAAAGTCCTTAAATAATGCAGCAAAGTCCTTAAATAATGCAGCAGAGTCCTTAAATAATGCAACAAAGTCCTTAAATACTGCAGCAGAGTCCTTAAATACTGAAGCAGAGTCCTTTAATATAGCAGCAAATTCCTTAAATAATGCAGCAGAGTCCTTAAAAAATCCAACAAAGTCATTAAATAATGCAGCAGAGTCCTCTAATAATGCAGCAGAGTCCTCAAATGCTTCAGCAAAGTCATTAAATAATGCAGCATAGTCCTTAAATAATGCAAAGTCCTTAAATAAAGCAGCACAGTTCTTAAATAATGCAACAACGTCGGTAAATAATGCAGCAGAGTCCTTAAATAATGCAGCAAAGTCCTTAACTAATGCAGCAGAGTCCTTAAATAATGCAACAAAGTCCTTAAATAATGCAACAGAGTCCTTAAATACCGTAGCAAAGTGCTTAAATAATGCAGCAGAGTCCTTAAATAATGCAACAAAGTCCTTAAATAATGCAGCAGAGTCCTTAAATACTGAAGCAGAGTCCTTAAATATTGCAGCAAAGTCCTCTAATAATGCAGCAGAGTCCTTAAATAATGCAACAAAGTCCTTAAATAATGCAGCAGAGTCCTTAAATAATGCAACAAAGTCCTTAAATAATGCAGCAGAGTCCTTAAATACTGAAGCAGAGTCCTTAAATATTGCAGCAAAGTCCTTAAATAATGCAGCAGAGTCCTTAAATAATGCAACAAAGTCCTTAAATAATGCAGCAGAGTCCTTAAATAATGCAATAAAGTCCTTAAATAATGCAGCAGAGTCCTTAAATACTGAAGCAGAGTCCTTAAATATTGCAGCAAAGTCCTTCAATAATGCAGCAGAGTCCTTAGATAATGCAACAAAGTCCTTAAATAATGCAGCAGATTCCTTAAATAATGCAGCAAAGTCCTTAAATAATGCAGCAGAGTCCTTAAATAATGCAGCAGAGTCCTTAAATACCGCAGCAGAGTCCTTAAATACTGAAGCAGAGTCCTTTAATATAGCAGCAAATTCCTTAAATAACGCAGCAGAGTCCTTAAAAAATCCAACAAAGTCATTAAATAATGCAGCAAGTCCTTAAATAATGCAGCAGAGTCCTCTAATAATGCAGCAGAGTCCTCAAATGCTTCAGCAAAGTCATTAAATAATGCAGCATAGTCCTTAACTAATGCAGCAGAGTCCTTAAATAATGCAACAAAGTCCTTAAATAATGCAGCAGAATCCTTAAATAATGCAGTAAAGTCGTTAAATAATGCAGCAGAGTCCTTAAATAATGCAGCAAAGTCCTTAACTAATGCAGCAGAGTCCTTAAATATTGCAGCAAAGTCCTTAAATAATGCATTAGAGTCCTTAAATAATGCAACAAAGTCCTTAAATAATGCAGCAGAGTCCTTAAATAATGCAGAAAAGTCCTTAAATAATGCAGCAGAGTCCTTAAATAATGCAGCAGAGTCCTTAAATACCGCAGCAGAGTCCTTAAATACTGAAGCAGAGTCCTTTAATATAGCAGCAAATTCTTTAAATAATGCAGCAGAGTCCTTAAAAAAATCCAACAAAGTCATTAAATAATGCAGCAGAGTCCTCTAATAATGCAGCAGAGTCCTCAAATGCTTCAGCAAAGTCATTAAATAATGCAGCATAGTCCTTAAATAATGCAGCAAAGTCCTTAAATAATGCAGCACAGTTCTTAAATAATGCAACAACGTCGTTAAATAATGCAGCAGAGTCCTTAAATAATGCAGCAAAGTCCTTAACTAATGCAGCAGAGTCCTTAAATAATGCAACACAGTCCTTAAATAATGCAACAGAGTCCTTAAATACCGCCGCAAAGTGCTTAAATAATGCAGCAGAGTCCTCAAATGCTTCAGCAGAATCCTTAAATAATGCAGCAGTGTCCTTAAATAATGCAGCAAAGTCCTTAAATAATGCAGCAGAGTCCTTAAATAATGCAACAAAGTCCTTAAATAATGCAGCAGAGTCCTTAAATACTGAAGCAGAGTCCATAAATATTGCTGCAAAGTCCTTAAATAATGCAGCAGTGTCATTAAATAATGCAACAATGTCCTTAAATAATGCAGCAGAGTCCTTAAAAAATCCAACAAAGTCATTAAATAATGCAGCAAGTCCTTAAATAATGCAGCAGAGTCCTCTAATAATGCAGCAGAGTCCTCAAATGCTTCAGCAAATTCATTAAATAATGCAGCATATTCCTTAAATAATGCAGCAAAGTCCTTAAATAATGCAGAACAGTTCTTAAATAATGCAACAACGTCGTTAAATAATGCAGCAGAGTCCTTAAATAATGCAGCAAAGTCCTTAACTAATGCAGCAGAGTCCTTAAATAATGCAACAAAGTCCTTAAATAATGCAACAGAGTCCTTAAATACCGCAGCAAAGGGCTTAAATAATGCAGCAGAGTCCTCAAATGCTTCAGCAGAGTCCTTAAATAATGCAGCATTGTCCTTAAATAATGCAGCAAAGTCCTTAAATAATGCAGCAGAGTCCTTAAATAATGCAACAAAGTCCTTAAATAATGCAGCAGAGTCCTTAAATACTGAAGCAGAGTCCTTAAATATTGCTGCAAAGTCCTTAAATAATGCAGCAGAGTCATTAAATAATGCAACAAAGTCCTTAAATAATGCAGCAGAGTCCTTAAATAATGCAACAAAGTCCTTAAATAATGCAGCAGAGTACTTAAATAATGCAACAAAGTCCTTAAATAATGCAGCAAAGTCCTTAAATAATGCAGCAGAGTCCTTAAATACTGAAGCAGAGTCATTAAATATTGCAGCAAAGTCCTTAAATAATGCAGCAGAGTCCTTAAATAATGCAACAAAGTCCTTAAATAATGCAGCAGAGTCCTTAAATAATGCAACAGAGTCCTTAAATACCGCAGCAAAGTGCTTAAATAATGCAGCAGAGTCCTCAAATGCTTCAGCAGAGTCCTTAAATAATGCAGCAGAGTCCTTAAATAATGCAGCAAAGTCCTTAAATAATGCAGCAGAGTCCTTAAATAATGCAACAAAGTCCTTAAATAATGCAGCAGAGTCCTTAAATACTGAAGCAGAGTCCTTAAATATTGCAGCAAAGTCCTTAAATAATGCAGCAGAGTCCTTAAATAATGCAGCAAAGTCCTTATCTAATGCAGCAGAGTCCTTAAATAATGCAACAAAGTCCTTAAATAATGCAGCAGAGTCCTTAAATACTGAAGCAGAGTCCTTAAATATTGCAGCAAAGTCCTTCAATAATGCAGCAGAGTCCTTAGATAATGCAACAAAGTCCTTAAATAATGCAGCAGATTCCTTAAATAATGCAGCAAAGTCATTAAATAATGCAGCAGAGTCCTTAAATAATGCAGCAGAGTCCTTAAATACCGCAGCAGAGTCCTTAAATACTGAAGCAGAGTCCTTTAATATAGCAGCAAATTCCTTAAATAACGCAGCAGAGTCCTTAAAAAATCCAACAAAGTCATTAAATAATGCAGCAAGTCCTTAAATAATGCAGCAGAGTCCTCTAATAATGCAGCAGAGTCCTCAAATGCTTCAGCAAAGTCATTAAATAATGCAGCATAGTCCTTAACTAATGCAGCAGAGTCCTTAAATAATGCAACAAAGTCCTTAAATAATGCAGCAGAATCCTTAAATAATGCAGTAAAGTCGTTAAATAATGCAGCAGAGTCCTTAAATAATGCAGCAAAGTCCTTAACTAATGCAGCAGAGTCCTTAAATATTGCAGCAAAGTCCTTAAATAATGCATTAGAGTCCTTAAATAATGCAACAAAGTCCTTAAATAATGCAGCAGAGTCCTTAAATAATGCAGAAAAGTCCTTAAATAATGCAGCAGAGTCCTTAAATAATGCAGCAGAGTCCTTAAATACCGCAGCAGAGTCCTTAAATACTGAAGCAGAGTCCTTTAATATAGCAGCAAATTCTTTAAATAATGCAGCAGAGTCCTTAAAAAAATCCAACAAAGTCATTAAATAATGCAGCAGAGTCCTCTAATAATGCAGCAGAGTCCTCAAATGCTTCAGCAAAGTCATTAAATAATGCAGCATAGTCCTTAAATAATGCAGCAAAGTCCTTAAATAATGCAGCACAGTTCTTAAATAATGCAACAACGTCGTTAAATAATGCAGCAGAGTCCTTAAATAATGCAGCAAAGTCCTTAACTAATGCAGCAGAGTCCTTAAATAATGCAACAAAGTCCTTAAATAATGCAACAGAGTCCTTAAATACCGCAGCAAAGTGATTAAATAATGCAGCAGAGTCCTCAAATGCTTCAGCAGAGTCCTTAAATAATGCAGCAGAGTCCTTAAATAATGCAGCAAAGTCCTTAAATAATGCAGCAGAGTCCTTAAATAATGCAACAAAGTCCTTAAATAATGCAGCAGAGTCCTTAAATACTGAAGCAGAGTCCTTAAATATTGCAGCAAAGTCCTTAAATAATGCAGCAGAGTCCATAAATAATGCAGCAAAGTCCTTAAATAATGCAGCAGAGTCCTTAAATAATGCAACAAAGTCCTTAAATAATGCAGCAGAGTCCTTAAATATAGAAGCAGAGTCCTTAAATATTGCAGCAAAGTCCTTCAATAATGCAACAGAGTCCTTAGATAATGCAACAAAGTCCTTAAATAATGCAGCAGATTCCTTAAATAATGCAGCAAAGTCCTTAAATAATGCAGCAGAGTCCTTAAATAATGCAGCAGAGTCCTTAAATACCGCAGCAGAGTCCATAAATACTGAAGCAGAGTCCTTTAATATAGCAGCAAATTCCTTAAATAATGCAGCAGAGTCCTTAAAAAATCCAACAAAGTCATTAAATAATGCAGCAAGTCCTTAAATAATGCAGCAGAGTCCTCTAATAATGCAGCAGAGTCCTCAAATGCTTCAGCAAAGTCATTAAATAATGCAGCATAGTCCTTAAATAATGGAGCAAAGTCCTTAAATAATGCAGCACAGTTCTTAAATAATGCAACAACGTCGTTAAATAATGCAGCAGAGTCCTTAAATAATGCAGCAAAGTCCTTAACTAATGCAGCAGAGTCCTTAAATAATGCAACAAAGTCCTTAAATAATGCAGCAGAGTCCTTAAATAATGCAGTAAAGTCCTTAAATAATGCAGCAGAGTCCTTAAATAATGCAACAACGTCCTTAAATAATGCAGCAGAGTCCTTAAATACTGAAGCAGAGTCCTTAAATATTGCAGCAAAGTCCTTAAATAATGCAGCAGAGTCCTTAAATAATGCAACAAATTCCTTAAATAATGCAGCAAAGTCCTTAAATAATGCAGCAGAGTCCTTAAATAATGCAGCAGAGTCCTTAAATACCGCAGCAGAGTCCTTAAATACTGAAGCAGAGTCCTTTAATATAGCAGCAAATTCCTTAAATAATGCAGCAGAGTCCTTAAAAAATCCAACAAAGTCATTAAATAATGCAGCAGAGTCCTCTAATAATGCAGCAGAGTCCTCAAATGCTTCAGCAAAGTCATTAAATAATGCAGCAGAGTCCTCAAATGCTTAAGCAGAGTCCTTAAATACTGAAGCAGAGTCCTTAAACATTGCAGCAAAGTCCTTAAATAATGCAGCAGAGTCCTTAAATAATGCAGCAAAGTCCTTCAATAATGCAGCAGAGTCCTTAGATAATGCAACAAAGTCCTTAAATAATGCAGCAGATTCCTTAAATAATGCAGCAAAGTCCTTAAATAATGCAGCAGAGTCCTAAAATAATGCAGCAGGGTCCTTAAATACCGCAGCAGAGTCCTTAAATACTGAAGCAGAGTCCTTTAATATAGCAGCAAATTCCTTAAATAATGCAGCAGAGTCCTTAAGAAATCCAACAAAGTCATTAAATAATGCAGCAAGTCCTTAAATAATGCAGCAGAGTCCTCTAATAATGCAGCAGAGTCCTCAAATGCTTCAGCAAAGTCATTAAATAATGCAGCATAATCCTTAAATAATGCAGCAAAGTCCTTAAATAATGCAGCACAGTTCTTAAATAATGCAACAACGTCGTTAAATAATGCAGCAGAGTCCTTAAATAATGCAGCAAACTCCTTAACTAATGCAGCAGAGTCCTTAAATAATGCAACAAAGTCCTTAAATAATGCAACAGAGTCCTTAAATACCGCCGCAAAGTGCTTAAATAATGCAGCAGAGTCCTCAAATGCTTCAGCAGAGTCCTTAAATAATGCAGCAGTGTCCTTAAATAATGCAGCAAAGTCCTTAAATAATGCAGCAGAGTCCTTAAATAATGCAACAAAGTCCTTAAATAATGCAGCAGAGTCCTTAAATACTGAAGCAGAGTCATTAAATATTGCTGCAAAGTCCTTAAATAATGCAGCAGAGTCATTAAATAATGCAACAAAGTCCTTAAATAATGCAGCAGAGTCCTTAAATAATGCAACAAAGTCCTTAAATAATGCAGCAGAGTACTTAAATAATGCAACAAAGTCCTTAAATAATGCAGCAAAGTCCTTAAATAATGCAGCAGAGTCCTTAAATAATGCAACAAAGTCCTTAAATACTGCAGCAGAGTCCTTAAATACTGAAGCAGAGTCCTTTAATATAGCAGCAAATTCCTTAAATAATGCAGCAGAGTCCTTAAAAAATCCAACAAAGTCATTAAATAATGCAGCAGAGTCCTCTAATAATGCAGCAGAGTCCTCAAATGCTTCAGCAAAGTCATTAAATAATGCAGCATAGTCCTTAAATAATGCAAAGTCCTTAAATAAAGCAGCACAGTTCTTAAATAATGCAACAACGTCGGTAAATAATGCAGCAGAGTCCTTAAATAATGCAGCAAAGTCCTTAACTAATGCAGCAGAGTCCTTAAATAATGCAACAAAGTCCTTAAATAATGCAACAGAGTCCTTAAATACCGTAGCAAAGTGCTTAAATAATGCAGCAGAGTCCTTAAATAATGCAACAAAGTCCTTAAATAATGCAGCAGAGTCCTTAAATACTGAAGCAGAGTCCTTAAATATTGCAGCAAAGTCCTCTAATAATGCAGCAGAGTCCTTAAATAATGCAACAAAGTCCTTAAATAATGCAGCAGAGTCCTTAAATAATGCAACAAAGTCCTTAAATAATGCAGCAGAGTCCTTAAATACTGAAGCAGAGTCCTTAAATATTGCAGCAAAGTCCTTAAATAATGCAGCAGAGTCCTTAAATAATGCAACAAAGTCCTTAAATAATGCAGCAGAGTCCTTAAATAATGCAATAAAGTCCTTAAATAATGCAGCAGAGTCCTTAAATACTGAAGCAGAGTCCTTAAATATTGCAGCAAAGTCCTTCAATAATGCAGCAGAGTCCTTAGATAATGCAACAAAGTCCTTAAATAATGCAGCAGATTCCTTAAATAATGCAGCAAAGTCCTTAAATAATGCAGCAGAGTCCTTAAATAATGCAGCAGAGTCCTTAAATACCGCAGCAGAGTCCTTAAATACTGAAGCAGAGTCCTTTAATATAGCAGCAAATTCCTTAAATAACGCAGCAGAGTCCTTAAAAAATCCAACAAAGTCATTAAATAATGCAGCAAGTCCTTAAATAATGCAGCAGAGTCCTCTAATAATGCAGCAGAGTCCTCAAATGCTTCAGCAAAGTCATTAAATAATGCAGCATAGTCCTTAACTAATGCAGCAGAGTCCTTAAATAATGCAACAAAGTCCTTAAATAATGCAGCAGAATCCTTAAATAATGCAGTAAAGTCGTTAAATAATGCAGCAGAGTCCTTAAATAATGCAGCAAAGTCCTTAACTAATGCAGCAGAGTCCTTAAATATTGCAGCAAAGTCCTTAAATAATGCATTAGAGTCCTTAAATAATGCAACAAAGTCCTTAAATAATGCAGCAGAGTCCTTAAATAATGCAGAAAAGTCCTTAAATAATGCAGCAGAGTCCTTAAATAATGCAGCAGAGTCCTTAAATACCGCAGCAGAGTCCTTAAATACTGAAGCAGAGTCCTTTAATATAGCAGCAAATTCTTTAAATAATGCAGCAGAGTCCTTAAAAAAATCCAACAAAGTCATTAAATAATGCAGCAGAGTCCTCTAATAATGCAGCAGAGTCCTCAAATGCTTCAGCAAAGTCATTAAATAATGCAGCATAGTCCTTAAATAATGCAGCAAAGTCCTTAAATAATGCAGCACAGTTCTTAAATAATGCAACAACGTCGTTAAATAATGCAGCAGAGTCCTTAAATAATGCAGCAAAGTCCTTAACTAATGCAGCAGAGTCCTTAAATAATGCAACACAGTCCTTAAATAATGCAACAGAGTCCTTAAATACCGCCGCAAAGTGCTTAAATAATGCAGCAGAGTCCTCAAATGCTTCAGCAGAATCCTTAAATAATGCAGCAGTGTCCTTAAATAATGCAGCAAAGTCCTTAAATAATGCAGCAGAGTCCTTAAATAATGCAACAAAGTCCTTAAATAATGCAGCAGAGTCCTTAAATACTGAAGCAGAGTCCATAAATATTGCTGCAAAGTCCTTAAATAATGCAGCAGTGTCATTAAATAATGCAACAATGTCCTTAAATAATGCAGCAGAGTCCTTAAAAAATCCAACAAAGTCATTAAATAATGCAGCAAGTCCTTAAATAATGCAGCAGAGTCCTCTAATAATGCAGCAGAGTCCTCAAATGCTTCAGCAAATTCATTAAATAATGCAGCATATTCCTTAAATAATGCAGCAAAGTCCTTAAATAATGCAGAACAGTTCTTAAATAATGCAACAACGTCGTTAAATAATGCAGCAGAGTCCTTAAATAATGCAGCAAAGTCCTTAACTAATGCAGCAGAGTCCTTAAATAATGCAACAAAGTCCTTAAATAATGCAACAGAGTCCTTAAATACCGCAGCAAAGGGCTTAAATAATGCAGCAGAGTCCTCAAATGCTTCAGCAGAGTCCTTAAATAATGCAGCATTGTCCTTAAATAATGCAGCAAAGTCCTTAAATAATGCAGCAGAGTCCTTAAATAATGCAACAAAGTCCTTAAATAATGCAGCAGAGTCCTTAAATACTGAAGCAGAGTCCTTAAATATTGCTGCAAAGTCCTTAAATAATGCAGCAGAGTCATTAAATAATGCAACAAAGTCCTTAAATAATGCAGCAGAGTCCTTAAATAATGCAACAAAGTCCTTAAATAATGCAGCAGAGTACTTAAATAATGCAACAAAGTCCTTAAATAATGCAGCAAAGTCCTTAAATAATGCAGCAGAGTCCTTAAATACTGAAGCAGAGTCATTAAATATTGCAGCAAAGTCCTTAAATAATGCAGCAGAGTCCTTAAATAATGCAACAAAGTCCTTAAATAATGCAGCAGAGTCCTTAAATAATGCAACAGAGTCCTTAAATACCGCAGCAAAGTGCTTAAATAATGCAGCAGAGTCCTCAAATGCTTCAGCAGAGTCCTTAAATAATGCAGCAGAGTCCTTAAATAATGCAGCAAAGTCCTTAAATAATGCAGCAGAGTCCTTAAATAATGCAACAAAGTCCTTAAATAATGCAGCAGAGTCCTTAAATACTGAAGCAGAGTCCTTAAATATTGCAGCAAAGTCCTTAAATAATGCAGCAGAGTCCTTAAATAATGCAGCAAAGTCCTTATCTAATGCAGCAGAGTCCTTAAATAATGCAACAAAGTCCTTAAATAATGCAGCAGAGTCCTTAAATACTGAAGCAGAGTCCTTAAATATTGCAGCAAAGTCCTTCAATAATGCAGCAGAGTCCTTAGATAATGCAACAAAGTCCTTAAATAATGCAGCAGATTCCTTAAATAATGCAGCAAAGTCATTAAATAATGCAGCAGAGTCCTTAAATAATGCAGCAGAGTCCTTAAATACCGCAGCAGAGTCCTTAAATACTGAAGCAGAGTCCTTTAATATAGCAGCAAATTCCTTAAATAACGCAGCAGAGTCCTTAAAAAATCCAACAAAGTCATTAAATAATGCAGCAAGTCCTTAAATAATGCAGCAGAGTCCTCTAATAATGCAGCAGAGTCCTCAAATGCTTCAGCAAAGTCATTAAATAATGCAGCATAGTCCTTAACTAATGCAGCAGAGTCCTTAAATAATGCAACAAAGTCCTTAAATAATGCAGCAGAATCCTTAAATAATGCAGTAAAGTCGTTAAATAATGCAGCAGAGTCCTTAAATAATGCAGCAAAGTCCTTAACTAATGCAGCAGAGTCCTTAAATATTGCAGCAAAGTCCTTAAATAATGCATTAGAGTCCTTAAATAATGCAACAAAGTCCTTAAATAATGCAGCAGAGTCCTTAAATAATGCAGAAAAGTCCTTAAATAATGCAGCAGAGTCCTTAAATAATGCAGCAGAGTCCTTAAATACCGCAGCAGAGTCCTTAAATACTGAAGCAGAGTCCTTTAATATAGCAGCAAATTCTTTAAATAATGCAGCAGAGTCCTTAAAAAAATCCAACAAAGTCATTAAATAATGCAGCAGAGTCCTCTAATAATGCAGCAGAGTCCTCAAATGCTTCAGCAAAGTCATTAAATAATGCAGCATAGTCCTTAAATAATGCAGCAAAGTCCTTAAATAATGCAGCACAGTTCTTAAATAATGCAACAACGTCGTTAAATAATGCAGCAGAGTCCTTAAATAATGCAGCAAAGTCCTTAACTAATGCAGCAGAGTCCTTAAATAATGCAACAAAGTCCTTAAATAATGCAACAGAGTCCTTAAATACCGCAGCAAAGTGATTAAATAATGCAGCAGAGTCCTCAAATGCTTCAGCAGAGTCCTTAAATAATGCAGCAGAGTCCTTAAATAATGCAGCAAAGTCCTTAAATAATGCAGCAGAGTCCTTAAATAATGCAACAAAGTCCTTAAATAATGCAGCAGAGTCCTTAAATACTGAAGCAGAGTCCTTAAATATTGCAGCAAAGTCCTTAAATAATGCAGCAGAGTCCATAAATAATGCAGCAAAGTCCTTAAATAATGCAGCAGAGTCCTTAAATAATGCAACAAAGTCCTTAAATAATGCAGCAGAGTCCTTAAATATAGAAGCAGAGTCCTTAAATATTGCAGCAAAGTCCTTCAATAATGCAACAGAGTCCTTAGATAATGCAACAAAGTCCTTAAATAATGCAGCAGATTCCTTAAATAATGCAGCAAAGTCCTTAAATAATGCAGCAGAGTCCTTAAATAATGCAGCAGAGTCCTTAAATACCGCAGCAGAGTCCATAAATACTGAAGCAGAGTCCTTTAATATAGCAGCAAATTCCTTAAATAATGCAGCAGAGTCCTTAAAAAATCCAACAAAGTCATTAAATAATGCAGCAAGTCCTTAAATAATGCAGCAGAGTCCTCTAATAATGCAGCAGAGTCCTCAAATGCTTCAGCAAAGTCATTAAATAATGCAGCATAGTCCTTAAATAATGGAGCAAAGTCCTTAAATAATGCAGCACAGTTCTTAAATAATGCAACAACGTCGTTAAATAATGCAGCAGAGTCCTTAAATAATGCAGCAAAGTCCTTAACTAATGCAGCAGAGTCCTTAAATAATGCAACAAAGTCCTTAAATAATGCAGCAGAGTCCTTAAATAATGCAGTAAAGTCCTTAAATAATGCAGCAGAGTCCTTAAATAATGCAACAACGTCCTTAAATAATGCAGCAGAGTCCTTAAATACTGAAGCAGAGTCCTTAAATATTGCAGCAAAGTCCTTAAATAATGCAGCAGAGTCCTTAAATAATGCAACAAATTCCTTAAATAATGCAGCAAAGTCCTTAAATAATGCAGCAGAGTCCTTAAATAATGCAGCAGAGTCCTTAAATACCGCAGCAGAGTCCTTAAATACTGAAGCAGAGTCCTTTAATATAGCAGCAAATTCCTTAAATAATGCAGCAGAGTCCTTAAAAAATCCAACAAAGTCATTAAATAATGCAGCAGAGTCCTCTAATAATGCAGCAGAGTCCTCAAATGCTTCAGCAAAGTCATTAAATAATGCAGCAGAGTCCTCAAATGCTTAAGCAGAGTCCTTAAATACTGAAGCAGAGTCCTTAAACATTGCAGCAAAGTCCTTAAATAATGCAGCAGAGTCCTTAAATAATGCAGCAAAGTCCTTCAATAATGCAGCAGAGTCCTTAGATAATGCAACAAAGTCCTTAAATAATGCAGCAGATTCCTTAAATAATGCAGCAAAGTCCTTAAATAATGCAGCAGAGTCCTAAAATAATGCAGCAGGGTCCTTAAATACCGCAGCAGAGTCCTTAAATACTGAAGCAGAGTCCTTTAATATAGCAGCAAATTCCTTAAATAATGCAGCAGAGTCCTTAAGAAATCCAACAAAGTCATTAAATAATGCAGCAAGTCCTTAAATAATGCAGCAGAGTCCTCTAATAATGCAGCAGAGTCCTCAAATGCTTCAGCAAAGTCATTAAATAATGCAGCATAATCCTTAAATAATGCAGCAAAGTCCTTAAATAATGCAGCACAGTTCTTAAATAATGCAACAACGTCGTTAAATAATGCAGCAGAGTCCTTAAATAATGCAGCAAACTCCTTAACTAATGCAGCAGAGTCCTTAAATAATGCAACAAAGTCCTTAAATAATGCAACAGAGTCCTTAAATACCGCCGCAAAGTGCTTAAATAATGCAGCAGAGTCCTCAAATGCTTCAGCAGAGTCCTTAAATAATGCAGCAGTGTCCTTAAATAATGCAGCAAAGTCCTTAAATAATGCAGCAGAGTCCTTAAATAATGCAACAAAGTCCTTAAATAATGCAGCAGAGTCCTTAAATACTGAAGCAGAGTCCTTAAATATTGCTGCAAAGTCCTTAAATAATGCAGCAGTCATTAAATAATGCAACAATGTCCTTAAATAATGCAGCAGAGTCCTTAAAAAATCCAACAAAGTCATTAAATAATGCAGCAAGTCCTTAAATAATGCAGCAGATTCCTCTAATAATGCAGCAGAGTCCTCAAATGCTTCAGCAAATTCATTAAATAATGCAGCATATTCCTTAAATAATGCAGCAAAGTCCTTAAATAATGCAGAACAGTTCTTAAATAATGCAACAACGTCGTTAAATAATGCAGCAGAGTCCTTAAATAATGCAGCAAAGTCCTTAACTAATGCAGCAGAGTCCTTAAATAATGCAACAAAGTCCTTAAATAATGCAACAGAGTCCTTAAATACCGCAGCAAAGGGCTTAAATAATGCAGCAGAGTCCTCAAATGCTTCAGCAGAGTCCTTAAATAATGTAGCATTGTCCTTAAATAATGCAGCAAAGTCCTTAAATAATGCAGCAGAGTCCTTAAATAATGCAACAAAGTCCTTAAATAATGCAGCAGAGTCCTTAAATACTGAAGCAGAGTCATTAAATATTGCTGCAAAGTCCTTAAATAATGCAGCAGAGTCATTAAATAATGCAACAAAGTCCTTAAATAATGCAGCAGAGTCCTTAAATAATGCAACAAAGTCCTTAAATAATGCAGCAGAGTACTTAAATAATGCAACAAAGTCCTTAAATAATGCAGCAAAGTCCTTAAATAATGCAGCAGAGTCCTTAAATAATGCAACAAAGTCCTTAAATACTGCAGCAGAGTCCTTAAATACTGAAGCAGAGTCCTTTAATATAGCAGCAAATTCCTTAAATAATGCAGCAGAGTCCTTAAAAAATCCAACAAAGTCATTAAATAATGCAGCAGAGTCCTCTAATAATGCAGCAGAGTCCTCAAATGCTTCAGCAAAGTCATTAAATAATGCAGCATAGTCCTTAAATAATGCAAAGTCCTTAAATAAAGCAGCACAGTTCTTAAATAATGCAACAACGTCGGAAAATATTGCAGCAGAGTCCTTAAATAATGCAGCAAAGTCCTTAACTAATGCAGCAGAGTCCTTAAATAATGCAACAAAGTCCTTAAATAATGCAACAGAGTCCTTAAATACCGTAGCAAAGTGCTTAAATAATGCAGCAGAGTCCTTAAATAATGCAACAAAGTCCTTAAATAATGCAGCAGAGTCCTTAAATACTGAAGCAGAGTCCTTAAATATTGCAGCAAAGTCCTCTAATAATGCAGCAGAGTCCTTAAATAATGCAACAAAGTCCTTAAATAATGCAGCAGAGTCCTTAAATAATGCAACAAAGTCCTTAAATAATGCAGCAGAGTCCTTAAATACTGAAGCAGAGTCCTTAAATATTGCAGCAAAGTCCTTAAATAATGCAGCAGAGTCCTTAAATAATGCAACAAAGTCCTTAAATAATGCAGCAGAGTCCTTAAATAATGCAACAAAGTCCTTAAATAATGCAGCAGAGTCCTTAAATACTGAAGCAGAGTCCTTAAATATTGCAGCAAAGTCCTTCAATAATGCAGCAGAGTCCTTAGATAATGCAACAAAGTCCTTAAATAATGCAGCAGATTCCTTAAATAATGCAGCAAAGTCCTTAAATAATGCAGCAGAGTCCTTAAATAATGCAGCAGAGTCCTTAAATACCGCAGCAGAGTCCTTAAATACTGAAGCAGAGTCCTTTAATATAGCAGCAAATTCCTTAAATAACGCAGCAGAGTCCTTAAAAAATCCAACAAAGTCATTAAATAATGCAGCAAGTCCTTAAATAATGCAGCAGAGTCCTCTAATAATGCAGCAGAGTCCTCAAATGCTTCAGCAAAGTCATTAAATAATGCAGCATAGTCCTTAACTAATGCAGCAGAGTCCTTAAATAATGCAACAAAGTCCTTAAATAATGCAGCAGAATCCTTAAATAATGCAGTAAAGTCGTTAAATAATGCAGCAGAGTCCTTAAATAATGCAGCAAAGTCCTTAACTAATGCAGCAGAGTCCTTAAATATTGCAGCAAAGTCCTTAAATAATGCATTAGAGTCCTTAAATAATGCAACAAAGTCCTTAAATAATGCAGCAGAGTCCTTAAATAATGCAGAAAAGTCCTTAAATAATGCAGCAGAGTCCTTAAATAATGCAGCAGAGTCCTTAAATACCGCAGCAGAGTCCTTAAATACTGAAGCAGAGTCCTTTAATATAGCAGCAAATTCTTTAAATAATGCAGCAGAGTCCTTAAAAAAATCCAACAAAGTCATTAAATAATGCAGCAGAGTCCTCTAATAATGCAGCAGAGTCCTCAAATGCTTCAGCAAAGTCATTAAATAATGCAGCATAGTCCTTAAATAATGCAGCAAAGTCCTTAAATAATGCAGCACAGTTCTTAAATAATGCAACAACGTCGTTAAATAATGCAGCAGAGTCCTTAAATAATGCAGCAAAGTCCTTAACTAATGCAGCAGAGTCCTTAAATAATGCAACACAGTCCTTAAATAATGCAACAGAGTCCTTAAATACCGCCGCAAAGTGCTTAAATAATGCAGCAGAGTCCTCAAATGCTTCAGCAGAATCCTTAAATAATGCAGCAGTGTCCTTAAATAATGCAGCAAAGTCCTTAAATAATGCAGCAGAGTCCTTAAATAATGCAACAAAGTCCTTAAATAATGCAGCAGAGTCCTTAAATACTGAAGCAGAGTCCATAAATATTGCTGCAAAGTCCTTAAATAATGCAGCAGTGTCATTAAATAATGCAACAATGTCCTTAAATAATGCAGCAGAGTCCTTAAAAAATCCAACAAAGTCATTAAATAATGCAGCAAGTCCTTAAATAATGCAGCAGAGTCCTCTAATAATGCAGCAGAGTCCTCAAATGCTTCAGCAAATTCATTAAATAATGCAGCATATTCCTTAAATAATGCAGCAAAGTCCTTAAATAATGCAGAACAGTTCTTAAATAATGCAACAACGTCGTTAAATAATGCAGCAGAGTCCTTAAATAATGCAGCAAAGTCCTTAACTAATGCAGCAGAGTCCTTAAATAATGCAACAAAGTCCTTAAATAATGCAACAGAGTCCTTAAATACCGCAGCAAAGGGCTTAAATAATGCAGCAGAGTCCTCAAATGCTTCAGCAGAGTCCTTAAATAATGCAGCATTGTCCTTAAATAATGCAGCAAAGTCCTTAAATAATGCAGCAGAGTCCTTAAATAATGCAACAAAGTCCTTAAATAATGCAGCAGAGTCCTTAAATACTGAAGCAGAGTCCTTAAATATTGCTGCAAAGTCCTTAAATAATGCAGCAGAGTCATTAAATAATGCAACAAAGTCCTTAAATAATGCAGCAGAGTCCTTAAATAATGCAACAAAGTCCTTAAATAATGCAGCAGAGTACTTAAATAATGCAACAAAGTCCTTAAATAATGCAGCAAAGTCCTTAAATAATGCAGCAGAGTCCTTAAATACTGAAGCAGAGTCCTTAAATATTGCAGCAAAGTCCTTAAATAATGCAGCAGAGTCCTTAAATAATGCAACAAAGTCCTTAAATAATGCAGCAGAGTCCTTAAATAATGCAACAGAGTCCTTAAATACCGCAGCAAAGTGCTTAAATAATGCAGCAGAGTCCTCAAATGCTTCAGCAGAGTCCTTAAATAATGCAGCAGAGTCCTTAAATAATGCAGCAAAGTCCTTAAATAATGCAGCAGAGTCCTTAAATAATGCAACAAAGTCCTTAAATAATGCAGCAGAGTCCTTAAATACTGAAGCAGAGTCCTTAAATATTGCAGCAAAGTCCTTAAATAATGCAGCAGAGTCCTTAAATAATGCAGCAAAGTCCTTATCTAATGCAGCAGAGTCCTTAAATAATGCAACAAAGTCCTTAAATAATGCAGCAGAGTCCTTAAATACTGAAGCAGAGTCCTTAAATATTGCAGCAAAGTCCTTCAATAATGCAGCAGAGTCCTTAGATAATGCAACAAAGTCCTTAAATAATGCAGCAGATTCCTTAAATAATGCAGCAAAGTCATTAAATAATGCAGCAGAGTCCTTAAATAATGCAGCAGAGTCCTTAAATACCGCAGCAGAGTCCTTAAATACTGAAGCAGAGTCCTTTAATATAGCAGCAAATTCCTTAAATAATGCAGCAGAGTCCATAAAAAAATCCAACAAAGTCATTAAATAATGCAGCAAGTCCTTAAATAATGCAGCAGAGTCCTCTAATAATGCAGCAGAGTCCTCAAATGCTTCAGCAAAGTCATTAAATAATGCAGCATAGTCCTTAAATAATGCAGCAAAGTCCTTAAATAATGCAGCACAGTTCTTAAGTAATGCAACAACGTCGTTAAATAATGCAGCAGAGTCCTTAAATAATGCAGCAAAGTCCTTAACTAATGCAGCAGAGTCCTTAAATAATGCAAGAAAGTCCTTAAATAATGCAGCAGAGTCCTTAAATAATGCAGTAAAGTCCTTAAATAATGCAGCAGAGTCCTTAAATAATGCAACAACGTCCTTAAATAATGCAGCAGAGTCCTTAAATACTGAAGCAGAGTCCTTAAATATTGCAGCAAAGTCCTTAAATAATGCATTAGGGTCCTTAAATAATGCAACAAAGTCCTTAAATAATGCAGCAGAGTCCTTAAATAATGCAGCAAAGTCCTTAAATAATGCAGCAGAGTCCTTAAATAATGCAGCAGAGTCCTTAAATACTGCAGCAGAGTCCTTAAATACTGAAGCAGAGTCCTTTAATATAGCAGCAAATTCCTTAAATAATGCAGCAGAGTCCTTAAAAAATCCAACAAAGTCATTAAATAATGCAGCAGAGTCCTCTAATAATGCAGCAGAGTCCTCAAATGCTTCAGCAAAGTCATTAAATAATGCAGCATAGTCCTTAAATAATGCAAAGTCCTTAAATAAAGCAGCACAGTTCTTAAATAATGCAACAACGTCGGTAAATAATGCAGCAGAGTCCTTAAATAATGCAGCAAAGTCCTTAACTAATGCAGCAGAGTCCTTAAATAATGCAACAAAGTCCTTAAATAATGCAACAGAGTCCTTAAATACCGCAGCAAAGTGCTTAAATAATGCAGCAGAGTCCTTAAATAATGCAACAAAGTCCTTAAATAATGCAGCAGAGTCCTTAAATACTGAAGCAGAGTCCTTAAATATTGCAGCAAAGTCCTCTAATAATGCAGCAGAGTCCTTAAATAATGCAACAAAGTCCTTAAATAATGCAGCAGAGTCCTTAAATAATGCAACAAAGTCCTTAAATAATGCAGCAGAGTCCTTAAATACTGAAGCAGAGTCCTTAAATATTGCAGCAAAATCCTTAAATAATGCAGCAGAGTCCTTAAATAATGCAACAAAGTCCTTAAATAATGCAGCAGAGTCCTTAAATAATGCAACAAAGTCCTTAAATAATGCAGCAGAGTCCTTAAATACTGAAGCAGAGTCCTTAAATATTGCAGCAAAGTCCTTCAATAATGCAGCAGAGTCCTTAGATAATGCAACAAAGTCCTTAAATAATGCAGCAGATTCCTTAAATAATGCAGCAAAGTCCTTAAATAATGCAGCAGAGTCCTTAAATAATGCAGCAGAGTCCTTAAATACCGCAGCAGAGTCCTTAAATACTGAAGCAGAGTCCTTTAATATAGCAGCAAATTCCTTAAATAACGCAGCAGAGTCCTTAAAAAATCCAACAAAGTCATTAAATAATGCAGCAAGTCCTTAAATAATGCAGCAGAGTCCTCTAATAATGCAGCAGAGTCCTCAAATGCTTCAGCAAAGTCATTAAATAATGCAGCATAGTCCTTAACTAATGCAGCAGAGTCCTTAAATAATGCAACAAAGTCCTTAAATAATGCAGCAGAATCCTTAAATAATGCAGTAAAGTCGTTAAATAATGCAGCAGAGTCCTTAAATAATGCAGCAAAGTCCTTAACTAATGCAGCAGAGTCCTTAAATATTGCAGCAAAGTCCTTAAATAATGCATTAGAGTCCTTAAATAATGCAACAAAGTCCTTAAATAATGCAGCAGAGTCCTTAAATAATGCAGAAAAGTCCTTAAATAATGCAGCAGAGTCCTTAAATAATGCAGCAGAGTCCTTAAATACCGCAGCAGAGTCCTTAAATACTGAAGCAGAGTCCTTTAATATAGCAGCAAATTCTTTAAATAATGCAGCAGAGTCCTTAAAAAAATCCAACAAAGTCATTAAATAATGCAGCAGAGTCCTCTAATAATGCAGCAGAGTCCTCAAATGCTTCAGCAAAGTCATTAAATAATGCAGCATAGTCCTTAAATAATGCAGCAAAGTCCTTAAATAATGCAGCACAGTTCTTAAATAATGCAACAACGTCGTTAAATAATGCAGCAGAGTCCTTAAATAATGCAGCAAAGTCCTTAACTAATGCAGCAGAGTCCTTAAATAATGCAACAAAGTCCTTAAATAATGCAACAGAGTCCTTAAATACCGCAGCAAAGTGATTAAATAATGCAGCAGAGTCCTCAAATGCTTCAGCAGAGTCCTTAAATAATGCAGCAGAGTCCTTAAATAATGCAGCAAAGTCCTTAAATAATGCAGCAGAGTCCTTAAATAATGCAACAAAGTCCTTAAATAATGCAGCAGAGTCCTTAAATACTGAAGCAGAGTCCTTAATTATTGCAGCAAAGTCCTTAAATAATGCAGCAGAGTCCATAAATAATGCAGCAAAGTCCTTAAATAATGCAGCAGAGTCCTTAAATAATGCAACAAAGTCCTTAAATAATGCAGCAGAGTCCTTAAATATAGAAGCAGAGTCCTTAAATATTGCAGCAAAGTCCTTCAATAATGCAGCAGAGTCCTTAAATACTGAAGCAGAGTCCTTAAATATTGCAGCAAAGTCCTTCAATAATGCAGCAGAGTCCTTAGATAATGCAACAAAGTCCTTAAATAATGCAGCAGATTCCTTAAATAATGCAGCAAAGTCATTAAATAATGCAGCAGAGTCCTTAAATAATGCAGCAGAGTCCTTAAATACCGCAGCAGAGTCCTTAAATACTGAAGCAGAGTCCTTTAATATAGCAGCAAATTCCTTAAATAATGCAGCAGAGTCCATAAAAAAATCCAACAAAGTCATTAAATAATGCAGCAAGTCCTTAAATAATGCAGCAGAGTCCTCTAATAATGCAGCAGAGTCCTCAAATGCTTCAGCAAAGTCATTAAATAATGCAGCAGAATCCTTAAATAATGCAGTAAAGTCGTTAAATAATGCAGCAGAGTCCTTAAATAAT
Source organism: Phyllobates terribilis (assembly GCF_046119375.1). Lineage (NCBI taxonomy): Eukaryota > Metazoa > Chordata > Amphibia > Anura > Dendrobatidae > Phyllobates > Phyllobates terribilis. Next base: position 1,959,221 of record NW_027362840.1, on the reverse strand, counting down.
GCAGCAAAGTCCTTAACTAATGCAGCAGAGTCCTTAAATATTGCAGCAAAGTCCTTAAATAATGCATTAGAGTCCTTAAATAATGCAACAAAGTCCTTAAATAATGCAGCAGAGTCCTTAAATAATGCAGAAAAGTCCTTAAATAATGCAGCAGAGTCCTTAAATAATGCAGCAGAGTCCTTAAATACCGCAGCAGAGTCCTTAAATACTGAAGCAGAGTCCTTTAATATAGCAGCAAATTCTTTAAATAATGCAGCAGAGTCCTTAAAAAAATCCAACAAAGTCATTAAATAATGCAGCAGAGTCCTCTAATAATGCAGCAGAGTCCTCAAATGCTTCAGCAAAGTCATTAAATAATGCAGCATAGTCCTTAAATAATGCAGCAAAGTCCTTAAATAATGCAGCACAGTTCTTAAATAATGCAACAACGTCGTTAAATAATGCAGCAGAGTCCTTAAATAATGCAGCAAAGTCCTTAACTAATGCAGCAGAGTCCTTAAATAATGCAACAAAGTCCTTAAATAATGCAACAGAGTCCTTAAATACCGCAGCAAAGTGATTAAATAATGCAGCAGAGTCCTCAAATGCTTCAGCAGAGTCCTTAAATAATGCAGCAGAGTCCTTAAATAATGCAGCAAAGTCCTTAAATAATGCAGCAGAGTCCTTAAATAATGCAACAAAGTCCTTAAATAATGCAGCAGAGTCCTTAAATACTGAAGCAGAGTCCTTAATTATTGCAGCAAAGTCCTTAAATAATGCAGCAGAGTCCATAAATAATGCAGCAAAGTCCTTAAATAATGCAGCAGAGTCCTTAAATAATGCAACAAAGTCCTTAAATAATGCAGCAGAGTCCTTAAATATAGAAGCAGAGTCCTTAAATATTGCAGCAAAGTCCTTCAATAATGCAGCAGAGTCCTTAGATAATGCAACAAAGTCCTTAAATAATGCAGCAGATTCCTTAAATAATGCAGCAAAGTCCTTAAATAATGCAGCAGAGTCCTTAAATAATGCAGCAGAGTCCTTAAATACCGCAGCAGAGTCCATAAATACTGAAGCAGAGTCCTTTAATATAGCAGCAAATTCCTTAAATAATGCAGCAGAGTCCTTAAAAAATCCAACAAAGTCATTAAATAATGCAGCAAGTCCTTAAATAATGCAGCAGAGTCCTCTAATAATGCAGCAGAGTCCTCAAATGCTTCAGCAAAGTCATTAAATAATGCAGCATAGTCCTTAAATAATGGAGCAAAGTCCTTAAATAATGCAGCACAGTTCTTAAATAATGCAACAACGTCGTTAAATAATGCAGCAGAGTCCTTAAATAATGCAGCAAAGTCCTTAAATAATGCAGCAGAGTCCTTAAATAATGCAGTAAAGTCCTTAAATAATGCAGCAGAGTCCTTAAATAATGCAACAACGTCCTTAAATAATGCAGCAGAGTCCTTAAATACTGAAGCAGAGTCCTTAAATATTGCAGCAAAGTCCTTAAATAATGCAGCAGAGTCCTTAAATAATGCAACAAATTCCTTAAATAATGCAGCAAAGTCCTTAAATAATGCAGCAGAGTCCTTAAATAATGCAGCAGAGTCCTTAAATACCGCAGCAGAGTCCTTAAATACTGAAGCAGAGTCCTTTAATATAGCAGCAAATTCCTTAAATAATGCAGCAGAGTCCTTAAAAAATCCAACAAAGTCATTAAATAATGCAGCAGAGTCCTCTAATAATGCAGCAGAGTCCTCAAATGCTTCAGCAAAGTCATTAAATAATGCAGCAGAGTCCTCAAATGCTTAAGCAGAGTCCTTAAATACTGAAGCAGAGTCCTTAAACATTGCAGCAAAGTCCTTAAATAATGCAGCAGAGTCCTTAAATAATGCAGCAAAGTCCTTCAACAATGCAGCAGAGTCCTTAGATAATGCAACAAAGTCCTTAAATAATGCAGCAGATTCCTTAAATAATGCAGCAAAGTCCTTAAATAATGCAGCAGAGTCCTAAAATAATGCAGCAGGGTCCTTAAATACCGCAGCAGAGTCCTTAAATACTGAAGCAGAGTCCTTTAATATAGCAGCAAATTCCTTAAATAATGCAGCAGAGTCCTTAAGAAATCCAACAAAGTCATTAAATAATGCAGCAAGTCCTTAAATAATGCAGCAGAGTCCTCTAATAATGCAGCAGAGTCCTCAAATGCTTCAGCAAAGTCATTAAATAATGCAGCATAATCCTTAAATAATGCAGCAAAGTCCTTAAATAATGCAGCACAGTTCTTAAATAATGCAACAACGTCGTTAAATAATGCAGCAGAGTCCTTAAATAATGCAGCAAACTCCTTAACTAATGCAGCAGAGTCCTTAAATAATGCAACAAAGTACTTAAATAATGCAACAGAGTCCTTAAATACCGCCGCAAAGTGCTTAAATAATGCAGCAGAGTCCTCAAATGCTTCAGCAGAGTCCTTAAATAATGCAGCAGTGTCCTTAAATAATGCAGCAAAGTCCTTAAATAATGCAGCAGAGTCCTTAAATAATGCAACAAAGTCCTTAAATAATGCAGCAGAGTCCTTAAATACTGAAGCAGAGTCCTTAAATATTGCTGCAAAGTCCTTAAATAATGCAGCAGTCATTAAATAATGCAACAATGTCCTTAAATAATGCAGCAGAGTCCTTAAAAAATCCAACAAAGTCATTAAATAATGCAGCAAGTCCTTAAATAATGCAGCAGATTCCTCTAATAATGCAGCAGAGTCCTCAAATGCTTCAGCAAATTCATTAAATAATGCAGCATATTCCTTAAATAATGCAGCAAAGTCCTTAAATAATGCAGAACAGTTCTTAAATAATGCAACAACGTCGTTAAATAATGCAGCAGAGTCCTTAAATAATGCAGCAAAGTCATTAAATAATGCAGCAGAGTCCTTAAATAATGCAGCAGAGTCCTTAAATACCGCAGCAGAGTCCTTAAATACTGAAGCAGAGTCCTTTAATATAGCAGCAAATTCCTTAAATAATGCAGCAGAGTCCATAAAAAAATCCAACAAAGTCATTAAATAATGCAGCAAGTCCTTAAATAATGCAGCAGAGTCCTCTAATAATGCAGCAGAGTCCTCAAATGCTTCAGCAAAGTCATTAAATAATGCAGCATAGTCCTTAAATAATGCAGCAAAGTCCTTAAATAATGCAGCACAGTTCTTAAGTAATGCAACAACGTCGTTAAATAATGCAGCAGAGTCCTTAAATAATGCAGCAAAGTCCTTAACTAATGCAGCAGAGTCCTTAAATAATGCAAGAAAGTCCTTAAATAATGCAGCAGAGTCCTTAAATAATGCAGTAAAGTCCTTAAATAATGCAGCAGAGTCCTTAAATAATGCAACAACGTCCTTAAATAATGCAGCAGAGTCCTTAAATACTGAAGCAGAGTCCTTAAATATTGCAGCAAAGTCCTTAAATAATGCATTAGAGTCCTTAAATAATGCAACAAAGTCCTTAAATAATGCAGCAGAGTCCTTAAATAATGCAGCAAAGTCCTTAAATAATGCAGCAGAGTCCTTAAATAATGCAGCAGAGTCCTTAAATACTGCAGCAGAGTCCTTAAATACTGAAGCAGAGTCCTTTAATATAGCAGCAAATTCCTTAAATAATGCAGCAGAGTCCTTAAAAAATCCAACAAAGTCATTAAATAATGCAGCAGAGTCCTCTAATAATGCAGCAGAGTCCTCAAATGCTTCAGCAAAGTCATTAAATAATGCAGCATAGTCCTTAAATAATGCAAAGTCCTTAAATAAAGCAGCACAGTTCTTAAATAATGCAACAACGTCGGTAAATAATGCAGCAGAGTCCTTAAATAATGCAGCAAAGTCCTTAACTAATGCAGCAGAGTCCTTAAATAATGCAACAAAGTCCTTAAATAATGCAACAGAGTCCTTAAATACCGCAGCAAAGTGCTTAAATAATGCAGCAGAGTCCTTAAATAATGCAACAAAGTCCTTAAATAATGCAGCAGAGTCCTTAAATACTGAAGCAGAGTCCTTAAATATTGCAGCAAAGTCCTCTAATAATGCAGCAGAGTCCTTAAATAATGCAACAAAGTCCTTAAATAATGCAGCAGAGTCCTTAAATAATGCAACAAAGTCCTTAAATAATGCAGCAGAGTCCTTAAATACTGAAGCAGAGTCCTTAAATATTGCAGCAAAGTCCTTAAATAATGCAGCAGAGTCCTTAAATAATGCAACAAAGTCCTTAAATAATGCAGCAGAGTCCTTAGATAATGCAACAAAGTCCTTAAATAATGCAGCAGAGTCCTTAAATACTGAAGCAGAGTCCTTAAATATTGCAGCAAAGTCCTTCAATAATGCAGCAGAGTCCTTAGATAATGCAACAAAGTCCTTAAATAATGCAGCAGATTCCTTAAATAATGCAGCAAAGTCCTTAAATAATGCAGCAGAGTCCTTAAATAATGCAGCAGAGTCCTTAAATACCGCAGCAGAGTCCTTAAATACTGAAGCAGAGTCCTTTAATATAGCAGCAAATTCCTTAAATAACGCAGCAGAGTCCTTAAAAAATCCAACAAAGTCATTAAATAATGCAGCAAGTCCTTAAATAATGCAGCAGAGTCCTCTAATAATGCAGCAGAGTCCTCAAATGCTTCAGCAAAGTCATTAAATAATGCAGCATAGTCCTTAACTAATGCAGCAGAGTCCTTAAATAATGCAACAAAGTCCTTAAATAATGCAGCAGAATCCTTAAATAATGCAGTAAAGTCGTTAAATAATGCAGCAGAGTCCTTAAATAATGCAGCAAAGTCCTTAACTAATGCAGCAGAGTCCTTAAATATTGCAGCAAAGTCCTTAAATAATGCATTAGAGTCCTTAAATAATGCAACAAAGTCCTTAAATAATGCAGCAGAGTCCTTAAATAATGCAGAAAAGTCCTTAAATAATGCAGCAGAGTCCTTAAATAATGCAGCAGAGTCCTTAAATACCGCAGCAGAGTCCTTAAATACTGAAGCAGAGTCCTTTAATATAGCAGCAAATTCTTTAAATAATGCAGCAGAGTCCTTAAAAAAATCCAACAAAGTCATTAAATAATGCAGCAGAGTCCTCTAATAATGCAGCAGAGTCCTCAAATGCTTCAGCAAAGTCATTAAATAATGCAGCATAGTCCTTAAATAATGCAGCAAAGTCCTTAAATAATGCAGCACAGTTCTTAAATAATGCAACAACGTCGTTAAATAATGCAGCAGAGTCCTTAAATAATGCAGCAAAGTCCTTAACTAATGCAGCAGAGTCCTTAAATAATGCAACAAAGTCCTTAAATAATGCAACAGAGTCCTTAAATACCGCAGCAAAGTGATTAAATAATGCAGCAGAGTCCTCAAATGCTTCAGCAGAGTCCTTAAATAATGCAGCAGAGTCCTTAAATAATGCAGCAAAGTCCTTAAATAATGCAGCAGAGTCCTTAAATAATGCAACAAAGTCCTTAAATAATGCAGCAGAGTCCTTAAATACTGAAGCAGAGTCCTTAAATATTGCAGCAAAGTCCTTAAATAATGCAGCAGAGTCCATAAATAATGCAGCAAAGTCCTTAAATAATGCAGCAGAGTCCTTAAATAATGCAACAAAGTCCTTAAATAATGCAGCAGAGTCCTTAAATATAGAAGCAGAGTCCTTAAATATTGCAGCAAAGTCCTTCAATAATGCAGCAGAGTCCTTAGATAATGCAACAAAGTCCTTAAATAATGCAGCAGATTCCTTAAATAATGCAGCAAAGTCCTTAAATAATGCAGCAGAGTCCTTAAATAATGCAGCAGAGTCCTTAAATACCGCAGCAGAGTCCATAAATACTGAAGCAGAGTCCTTTCATATAGCAGCAAATTCCTTAAATAATGCAGCAGAGTCCTTAAAAAATCCAACAAAGTCATTAAATAATGCAGCAAGTCCTTAAATAATGCAGCAGAGTCCTCTAATAATGCAGCAGAGTCCTCAAATGCTTCAGCAAAGTCATTAAATAATGCAGCATAGTCCTTAAATAATGGAGCAAAGTCCTTAAATAATGCAGCACAGTTCTTAAATAATGCAACAACGTCGTTAAATAATGCAGCAGAGTCCTTAAATAATGCAGCAAAGTCCTTAACTAATGCAGCAGAGTCCTTAAATAATGCAACAAAGTCCTTAAATAATGCAGCAGAGTCCTTAAATAATGCAGTAAAGTCCTTAAATAATGCAGCAGAGTCCTTAAATAATGCAACAACGTCCTTAAATAATGCAGCAGAGTCCTTAAATACTGAAGCAGAGTCCTTAAATATTGCAGCAAAGTCCTTAAATAATGCAGCAGAGTCCTTAAATAATGCAACAAATTCCTTAAATAATGCAGCAAAGTCCTTAAATAATGCAGCAGAGTCCTTAAATAATGCAGCAGAGTCCTTAAATACCGCAGCAGAGTCCTTAAATACTGAAGCAGAGTCCTTTAATATAGCAGCAAATTCCTTAAATAATGCAGCAGAGTCCTTAAAAAATCCAACAAAGTCATTAAATAATGCAGCAAGTCCTTAAATAATGCAGCAGAGTCCTCTAATAATGCAGCAGAGTCCTCAAATGCTTCAGCAAAGTCATTAAATAATGCAGCATAGTCCTTAACTAATGCAGCAGAGTCCTTAAATAATGCAACAAAGTCCTTAAATAATGCAGCAGAATCCTTAAATAATGCAGTAAAGTCGTTAAATAATGCAGCAGAGTCCTTAAATAATGCAGCAAAGTCCTTAACTAATGCAGCAGAGTCCTTAAATATTGCAGCAAAGTCCTTAAATAATGCATTAGAGTCCTTAAATAATGCAACAAAGTCCTTAAATAATGCAGCAGAGTCCTTAAATAATGCAGAAAAGTCCTTAAATAATGCAGCAGAGTCCTTAAATAATGCAGCAGAGTCCTTAAATACCGCAGCAGAGTCCTTAAATACTGAAGCAGAGTCCTTTAATATAGCAGCAAATTCTTTAAATAATGCAGCAGAGTCCTTAAAAAAATCCAACAAAGTCATTAAATAATGCAGCAGAGTCCTCTAATAATGCAGCAGAGTCCTCAAATGCTTCAGCAAAGTCATTAAATAATGCAGCATAGTCCTTAAATAATGCAGCAAAGTCCTTAAATAATGCAGCACAGTTCTTAAATAATGCAACAACGTCGTTAAATAATGCAGCAGAGTCCTTAAATAATGCAGCAAAGTCCTTAACTAATGCAGCAGAGTCCTTAAATAATGCAACAAAGTCCTTAAATAATGCAACAGAGTCCTTAAATACCGCAGCAAAGTGATTAAATAATGCAGCAGAGTCCTCAAATGCTTCAGCAGAGTCCTTAAATAATGCAGCAGAGTCCTTAAATAATGCAGCAAAGTCCTTAAATAATGCAGCAGAGTCCTTAAATAATGCAACAAAGTCCTTAAATAATGCAGCAGAGTCCTTAAATACTGAAGCAGAGTCCTTAAATATTGCAGCAAAGTCCTTAAATAATGCAGCAGAGTCCATAAATAATGCAGCAAAGTCCTTAAATAATGCAGCAGAGTCCTTAAATAATGCAACAAAGTCCTTAAATAATGCAGCAGAGTCCTTAAATATAGAAGCAGAGTCCTTAAATATTGCAGCAAAGTCCTTCAATAATGCAGCAGAGTCCTTAGATAATGCAACAAAGTCCTTAAATAATGCAGCAGATTCCTTAAATAATGCAGCAAAGTCCTTAAATAATGCAGCAGAGTCCTTAAATAATGCAGCAGAGTCCTTAAATACCGCAGCAGAGTCCATAAATACTGAAGCAGAGTCCTTTCATATAGCAGCAAATTCCTTAAATAATGCAGCAGAGTCCTTAAAAAATCCAACAAAGTCATTAAATAATGCAGCAAGTCCTTAAATAATGCAGCAGAGTCCTCTAATAATGCAGCAGAGTCCTCAAATGCTTCAGCAAAGTCATTAAATAATGCAGCATAGTCCTTAAATAATGGAGCAAAGTCCTTAAATAATGCAGCACAGTTCTTAAATAATGCAACAACGTCGTTAAATAATGCAGCAGAGTCCTTAAATAATGCAGCAAAGTCCTTAACTAATGCAGCAGAGTCCTTAAATAATGCAACAACGTCCTTAAATAATGCAGCAGAGTCCTTAAATACTGAAGCAGAGTCCTTAAATATTGCAGCAAAGTCCTTAAATAATGCAGCAGAGTCCTTAAATAATGCAACAAATTCCTTAAATAATGCAGCAAAGTCCTTAAATAATGCAGCAGAGTCCTTAAATAATGCAGCAGAGTCCTTAAATACCGCAGCAGAGTCCTTAAATACTGAAGCAGAGTCCTTTAATATAGCAGCAAATTCCTTAAATAATGCAGCAGAGTCCTTAAAAAATCCAACAAAGTCATTAAATAATGCAGCAAGTCCTTAAATAATGCAGCAGAGTCCTCTAATAATGCAGCAGAGTCCTCAAATGCTTCAGCAAAGTCATTAAATAATGCAGCATAGTCCTTAACTAATGCAGCAGAGTCCTTAAATAATGCAACAAAGTCCTTAAATAATGCAGCAGAATCCTTAAATAATGCAGTAAAGTCGTTAAATAATGCAGCAGAGTCCTTAAATAATGCAGCAAAGTCCTTAACTAATGCAGCAGAGTCCTTAAATATTGCAGCAAAGTCCTTAAATAATGCATTAGAGTCCTTAAATAATGCAACAAAGTCCTTAAATAATGCAGCAGAGTCCTTAAATAATGCAGAAAAGTCCTTAAATAATGCAGCAGAGTCCTTAAATAATGCAGCAGAGTCCTTAAATACCGCAGCAGAGTCCTTAAATACTGAAGCAGAGTCCTTTAATATAGCAGCAAATTCTTTAAATAATGCAGCAGAGTCCTTAAAAAAATCCAACAAAGTCATTAAATAATGCAGCAGAGTCCTCTAATAATGCAGCAGAGTCCTCAAATGCTTCAGCAAAGTCATTAAATAATGCAGCATAGTCCTTAAATAATGCAGCAAAGTCCTTAAATAATGCAGCACAGTTCTTAAATAATGCAACAACGTCGTTAAATAATGCAGCAGAGTCCTTAAATAATGCAGCAAAGTCCTTAACTAATGCAGCAGAGTCCTTAAATAATGCAACAAAGTCCTTAAATAATGCAACAGAGTCCTTAAATACCGCAGCAAAGTGATTAAATAATGCAGCAGAGTCCTCAAATGCTTCAGCAGAGTCCTTAAATAATGCAGCAGAGTCCTTAAATAATGCAGCAAAGTCCTTAAATAATGCAGCAGAGTCCTTAAATAATGCAACAAAGCCCTTAAATAATGCAGCAGAGTCCTTAAATACTGAAGCAGAGTCCTTAAATATTGCAGCAAAGTCCTTAAATAATGCAGCAGAGTCCATAAATAATGCAACAAAGTCCTTAAATAATGCAACAGAGTCCTTAAATACCGCAGCAAAGTGCTTAAATAATGCAGCAGAGTCCTTAAATAATGCAACAAAGTCCTTAAATAATGCAGCAGAGTCCTTAAATACTGAAGCAGAGTCCTTAAATATTGCAGCAAAGTCCTCTAATAATGCAGCAGAGTCCTTAAATAATGCAACAAAGTCCTTAAATAATGCAGCAGAGTCCTTAAATAATGCAACAAAGTCCTTAAATAATGCAGCAGAGTCCTTAAATACTGAAGCAGAGTCCTTAAATATTGCAGCAAAGTCCTTAAATAATGCAGCAGAGTCCTTAAATAATGCAACAAAGTCCTTAAATAATGCAGCAGAGTCCTTAAATAATGCAACAAAGTCCTTAAATAATGCAGCAGAGTCCTTAAATACTGAAGCAGAGTCCTTAAATATTGCAGCAAAGTCCTTCAATAATGCAGCAGAGTCCTTAGATAATGCAACAAAGTCCTTAAATAATGCAGCAGATTCCTTAAATAATGCAGCAAAGTCCTTAAATAATGCAGCAGAGTCCTTAAATAATGCAGCAAAGTCCTTAACTAATGCAGCAGAGTCCTTAAATAATGCAACAAAGTCCTTAAATAATGCAGCAGAGTCCTTAAATAATGCAGTAAAGTCCTTAAATAATGCAGCAGAGTCCTTAAATAATGCAACAACGTCCTTAAATAATGCAGCAGAGTCCTTAAATACTGAAGCAGAGTCCTTAAATATTGCAGCAAAGTCCTTAAATAATGCAGCAGAGTCCTTAAATAATGCAACAAATTCCTTAAATAATGCAGCAAAGTCCTTAAATAATGCAGCAGAGTCCTTAAATAATGCAGCAGAGTCCTTAAATACCGCAGCAGAGTCCTTAAATACTGAAGCAGAGTCCTTTAATATAGCAGCAAATTCCTTAAATAATGCAGCAGAGTCCTTAAAAAATCCAACAAAGTCATTAAATAATGCAGCAAGTCCTTAAATAATGCAGCAGAGTCCTCTAATAATGCAGCAGAGTCCTCAAATGCTTCAGCAAAGTCATTAAATAATGCAGCATAGTCCTTAACTAATGCAGCAGAGTCCTTAAATAATGCAACAAAGTCCTTAAATAATGCAGCAGAATCCTTAAATAATGCAGTAAAGTCGTTAAATAATGCAGCAGAGTCCTTAAATAATGCAGCAAAGTCCTTAACTAATGCAGCAGAGTCCTTAAATATTGCAGCAAAGTCCTTAAATAATGCATTAGAGTCCTTAAATAATGCAACAAAGTCCTTAAATAATGCAGCAGAGTCCTTAAATAATGCAGAAAAGTCCTTAAATAATGCAGCAGAGTCCTTAAATAATGCAGCAGAGTCCTTAAATACCGCAGCAGAGTCCTTAAATACTGAAGCAGAGTCCTTTAATATAGCAGCAAATTCTTTAAATAATGCAGCAGAGTCCTTAAAAAAATCCAACAAAGTCATTAAATAATGCAGCAGAGTCCTCTAATAATGCAGCAGAGTCCTCAAATGCTTCAGCAAAGTCATTAAATAATGCAGCATAGTCCTTAAATAATGCAGCAAAGTCCTTAAATAATGCAGCACAGTTCTTAAATAATGCAACAACGTCGTTAAATAATGCAGCAGAGTCCTTAAATAATGCAGCAAAGTCCTTAACTAATGCAGCAGAGTCCTTAAATAATGCAACAAAGTCCTTAAATAATGCAACAGAGTCCTTAAATACCGCAGCAAAGTGATTAAATAATGCAGCAGAGTCCTCAAATGCTTCAGCAGAGTCCTTAAATAATGCAGCAGAGTCCTTAAATAATGCAGCAAAGTCCTTAAATAATGCAGCAGAGTCCTTAAATAATGCAACAAAGCCCTTAAATAATGCAGCAGAGTCCTTAAATACTGAAGCAGAGTCCTTAAATATTGCAGCAAAGTCCTTAAATAATGCAGCAGAGTCCATAAATAATGCAACAAAGTCCTTAAATAATGCAACAGAGTCCTTAAATACCGCAGCAAAGTGCTTAAATAATGCAGCAGAGTCCTTAAATAATGCAACAAAGTCCTTAAATAATGCAGCAGAGTCCTTAAATACTGAAGCAGAGTCCTTAAATATTGCAGCAAAGTCCTCTAATAATGCAGCAGAGTCCTTAAATAATGCAACAAAGTCCTTAAATAATGCAGCAGAGTCCTTAAATAATGCAACAAAGTCCTTAAATAATGCAGCAGAGTCCTTAAATACTGAAGCAGAGTCCTTAAATATTGCAGCAAAGTCCTTCAATAATGCAGCAGAGTCCTTAGATAATGCAACAAAGTCCTTAAATAATGCAGCAGATTCCTTAAATAATGCAGCAAAGTCCTTAAATAATGCAGCAGAGTCCTTAAATAATGCAGCAAAGTCCTTAACTAATGCAGCAGAGTCCTTAAATAATGCAACAAAGTCCTTAAATAATGCAGCAGAGTCCTTAAATAATGCAGTAAAGTCCTTAAATAATGCAGCAGAGTCCTTAAATAATGCAACAACGTCCTTAAATAATGCAGCAGAGTCCTTAAATACTGAAGCAGAGTCCTTAAATATTGCAGCAAAGTCCTTAAATAATGCAGCAGAGTCCTTAAATAATGCAACAAATTCCTTAAATAATGCAGCAAAGTCCTTAAATAATGCAGCAGAGTCCTTAAATAATGCAGCAGAGTCCTTAAATACCGCAGCAGAGTCCTTAAATACTGAAGCAGAGTCCTTTAATATAGCAGCAAATTCCTTAAATAATGCAGCAGAGTCCTTAAAAAATCCAACAAAGTCATTAAATAATGCAGCAAGTCCTTAAATAATGCAGCAGAGTCCTCTAATAATGCAGCAGAGTCCTCAAATGCTTCAGCAAAGTCATTAAATAATGCAGCATAGTCCTTAACTAATGCAGCAGAGTCCTTAAATAATGCAACAAAGTCCTTAAATAATGCAGCAGAATCCTTAAATAATGCAGTAAAGTCGTTAAATAATGCAGCAGAGTCCTTAAATAATGCAGCAAAGTCCTTAACTAATGCAGCAGAGTCCTTAAATATTGCAGCAAAGTCCTTAAATAATGCATTAGAGTCCTTAAATAATGCAACAAAGTCCTTAAATAATGCAGCAGAGTCCTTAAATAATGCAGAAAAGTCCTTAAATAATGCAGCAGAGTCCTTAAATAATGCAGCAGAGTCCTTAAATACCGCAGCAGAGTCCTTAAATACTGAAGCAGAGTCCTTTAATATAGCAGCAAATTCTTTAAATAATGCAGCAGAGTCCTTAAAAAAATCCAACAAAGTCATTAAATAATGCAGCAGAGTCCTCTAATAATGCAGCAGAGTCCTCAAATGCTTCAGCAAAGTCATTAAATAATGCAGCATAGTCCTTAAATAATGCAGCAAAGTCCTTAAATAATGCAGCACAGTTCTTAAATAATGCAACAACGTCGTTAAATAATGCAGCAGAGTCCTTAAATAATGCAGCAAAGTCCTTAACTAATGCAGCAGAGTCCTTAAATAATGCAACAAAGTCCTTAAATAATGCAACAGAGTCCTTAAATACCGCAGCAAAGTGATTAAATAATGCAGCAGAGTCCTCAAATGCTTCAGCAGAGTCCTTAAATAATGCAGCAGAGTCCTTAAATAATGCAGCAAAGTCCTTAAATAATGCAGCAGAGTCCTTAAATAATGCAACAAAGCCCTTAAATAATGCAGCAGAGTCCTTAAATACTGAAGCAGAGTCCTTAAATATTGCAGCAAAGTCCTTAAATAATGCAGCAGAGTCCATAAATAATGCAACAAAGTCCTTAAATAATGCAACAGAGTCCTTAAATACCGCAGCAAAGTGCTTAAATAATGCAGCAGAGTCCTTAAATAATGCAACAAAGTCCTTAAATAATGCAGCAGAGTCCTTAAATACTGAAGCAGAGTCCTTAAATATTGCAGCAAAGTCCTCTAATAATGCAGCAGAGTCCTTAAATAATGCAACAAAGTCCTTAAATAATGCAGCAGAGTCCTTAAATAATGCAACAAAGTCCTTAAATAATGCAGCAGAGTCCTTAAATACTGAAGCAGAGTCCTTAAATATTGCAGCAAAGTCCTTAAATAATGCAGCAGAGTCCTTAAATAATGCAACAAAGTCCTTAAATAATGCAGCAGAGTCCTTAAATAATGCAACAAAGTCCTTAAATAATGCAGCAGAGTCCTTAAATACTGAAGCAGAGTCCTTAAATATTGCAGCAAAGTCCTTCAATAATGCAGCAGAGTCCTTAGATAATGCAACAAAGTCCTTAAATAATGCAGCAGATTCCTTAAATAATGCAGCAAAGTCCTTAAATAATGCAGCAGAGTCCTTAAATAATGCAGCAGAGTCCTTAAATACCGCAGCAGAGTCCTTAAATACTGAAGCAGAGTCCTTTAATATAGCAGCAAATTCCTTAAATAACGCAGCAGAGTCCTTAAAAAATCCAACAAAGTCATTAAATAATGCAGCAAGTCCTTAAATAATGCAGCAGAGTCCTCTAATAATGCAGCAGAGTCCTCAAATGCTTCAGCAAAGTCATTAAATAATGCAGCATAGTCCTTAACTAATGCAGCAGAGTCCTTAAATAATGCAACAAAGTCCTTAAATAATGCAGCAGAATCCTTAAATAATGCAGTAAAGTCGTTAAATAATGCAGCAGAGTCCTTAAATAATGCAGCAAAGTCCTTAACTAATGCAGCAGAGTCCTTAAATATTGCAGCAAAGTCCTTAAATAATGCATTAGAGTCCTTAAATAATGCAACAAAGTCCTTAAATAATGCAGCAGAGTCCTTAAATAATGCAGAAAAGTCCTTAAATAATGCAGCAGAGTCCTTAAATAATGCAGCAGAGTCCTTAAATACCGCAGCAGAGTCCTTAAATACTGAAGCAGAGTCCTTTAATATAGCAGCAAATTCTTTAAATAATGCAGCAGAGTCCTTAAAAAAATCCAACAAAGTCATTAAATAATGCAGCAGAGTCCTCTAATAATGCAGCAGAGTCCTCAAATGCTTCAGCAAAGTCATTAAATAATGCAGCATAGTCCTTAAATAATGCAGCAAAGTCCTTAAATAATGCAGCACAGTTCTTAAATAATGCAACAACGTCGTTAAATAATGCAGCAGAGTCCTTAAATAATGCAGCAAAGTCCTTAACTAATGCAGCAGAGTCCTTAAATAATGCAACAAAGTCCTTAAATAATGCAACAGAGTCCTTAAATACCGCAGCAAAGTGATTAAATAATGCAGCAGAGTCCTCAAATGCTTCAGCAGAGTCCTTAAATAATGCAGCAGAGTCCTTAAATAATGCAGCAAAGTCCTTAAATAATGCAGCAGAGTCCTTAAATAATGCAACAAAGTCCTTAAATAATGCAGCAGAGTCCTTAAATACTGAAGCAGAGTCCTTAAATATTGCAGCAAAGTCCTTAAATAATGCAGCAGAGTCCATAAATAATGCAGCAAAGTCCTTAAATAATGCAGCAGAGTCCTTAAATAATGCAACAAAGTCCTTAAATAATGCAGCAGAGTCCTTAAATATAGAAGCAGAGTCCTTAAATATTGCAGCAAAGTCCTTCAATAATGCAGCAGAGTCCTTAGATAATGCAACAAAGTCCTTAAATAATGCAGCAGATTCCTTAAATAATGCAGCAAAGTCCTTAAATAATGCAGCAGAGTCCTTAAATAATGCAGCAGAGTCCTTAAATACCGCAGCAGAGTCCATAAATACTGAAGCAGAGTCCTTTCATATAGCAGCAAATTCCTTAAATAATGCAGCAGAGTCCTTAAAAAATCCAACAAAGTCATTAAATAATGCAGCAAGTCCTTAAATAATGCAGCAGAGTCCTCTAATAATGCAGCAGAGTCCTCAAATGCTTCAGCAAAGTCATTAAATAATGCAGCATAGTCCTTAAATAATGGAGCAAAGTCCTTAAATAATGCAGCACAGTTCTTAAATAATGCAACAACGTCGTTAAATAATGCAGCAGAGTCCTTAAATAATGCAGCAAAGTCCTTAACTAATGCAGCAGAGTCCTTAAATAATGCAACAAAGTCCTTAAATAATGCAGCAGAGTCCTTAAATAATGCAGTAAAGTCCTTAAATAATGCAGCAGAGTCCTTAAATAATGCAACAACGTCCTTAAATAATGCAGCAGAGTCCTTAAATACTGAAGCAGAGTCCTTAAATATTGCAGCAAAGTCCTTAAATAATGCAGCAGAGTCCTTAAATAATGCAACAAATTCCTTAAATAATGCAGCAAAGTCCTTAAATAATGCAGCAGAGTCCTTAAATAATGCAGCAGAGTCCTTAAATACCGCAGCAGAGTCCTTAAATACTGAAGCAGAGTCCTTTAATATAGCAGCAAATTCCTTAAATAATGCAGCAGAGTCCTTAAAAAATCCAACAAAGTCATTAAATAATGCAGCAAGTCCTTAAATAATGCAGCAGAGTCCTCTAATAATGCAGCAGAGTCCTCAAATGCTTCAGCAAAGTCATTAAATAATGCAGCATAGTCCTTAACTAATGCAGCAGAGTCCTTAAATAATGCAACAAAGTCCTTAAATAATGCAGCAGAATCCTTAAATAATGCAGTAAAGTCGTTAAATAATGCAGCAGAGTCCTTAAATAATGCAGCAAAGTCCTTAACTAATGCAGCAGAGTCCTTAAATATTGCAGCAAAGTCCTTAAATAATGCATTAGAGTCCTTAAATAATGCAACAAAGTCCTTAAATAATGCAGCAGAGTCCTTAAATAATGCAGAAAAGTCCTTAAATAATGCAGCAGAGTCCTTAAATAATGCAGCAGAGTCCTTAAATACCGCAGCAGAGTCCTTAAATACTGAAGCAGAGTCCTTTAATATAGCAGCAAATTCTTTAAATAATGCAGCAGAGTCCTTAAAAAAATCCAACAAAGTCATTAAATAATGCAGCAGAGTCCTCTAATAATGCAGCAGAGTCCTCAAATGCTTCAGCAAAGTCATTAAATAATGCAGCATAGTCCTTAAATAATGCAGCAAAGTCCTTAAATAATGCAGCACAGTTCTTAAATAATGCAACAACGTCGTTAAATAATGCAGCAGAGTCCTTAAATAATGCAGCAAAGTCCTTAACTAATGCAGCAGAGTCCTTAAATAATGCAACAAAGTCCTTAAATAATGCAACAGAGTCCTTAAATACCGCAGCAAAGTGATTAAATAATGCAGCAGAGTCCTCAAATGCTTCAGCAGAGTCCTTAAATAATGCAGCAGAGTCCTTAAATAATGCAGCAAAGTCCTTAAATAATGCAGCAGAGTCCTTAAATAATGCAACAAAGCCCTTAAATAATGCAGCAGAGTCCTTAAATACTGAAGCAGAGTCCTTAAATATTGCAGCAAAGTCCTTAAATAATGCAGCAGAGTCCATAAATAATGCAGCAAAGTCCTTAAATAATGCAGCAGAGTCCTTAAATAATGCAACAAAGTCCTTAAATAATGCAGCAGAGTCCTTAAATATAGAAGCAGAGTCCTTAAATATTGCAGCAAAGTCCTTCAATAATGCAGCAGAGTCCTTAGATAATGCAACAAAGTCCTTAAATAATGCAGCAGATTCCTTAAATAATGCAGCAAAGTCCTTAAATAATGCAGCAGAGTCCTTAAATAATGCAGCAGAGTCCTTAAATACCGCAGCAGAGTCCATAAATACTGAAGCAGAGTCCTTTAATATAGCAGCAAATTCCTTAAATAATGCAGCAGAGTCCTTAAAAAATCCAACAAAGTCATTAAATAATGCAGCAAGTCCTTAAATAATGCAGCAGAGTCCTCTAATAATGCAGCAGAGTCCTCAAATGCTTCAGCAAAGTCATTAAATAATGCAGCATAGTCCTTAAATAATGGAGCAAAGTCCTTAAATAATGCAGCACAGTTCTTAAATAATGCAACAACGTCGTTAAATAATGCAGCAGAGTCCTTAAATAATGCAGCAAAGTCCTTAACTAATGCAGCAGAGTCCTTAAATAATGCAACAAAGTCCTTAAATAATGCAGCAGAGTCCTTAAATAATGCAGTAAAGTCCTTAAATAATGCAGCAGAGTCCTTAAATAATGCAACAACGTCCTTAAATAATGCAGCAGAGTCCTTAAATACTGAAGCAGAGTCCTTAAATATTGCAGCAAAGTCCTTAAATAATGCAGCAGAGTCCTTAAATAATGCAACAAATTCCTTAAATAATGCAGCAAAGTCCTTAAATAATGCAGCAGAGTCCTTAAATAATGCAGCAGAGTCCTTAAATACCGCAGCAGAGTCCTTAAATACTGAAGCAGAGTCCTTTAATATAGCAGCAAATTCCTTAAATAATGCAGCAGAGTCCTTAAAAAATCCAACAAAGTCATTAAATAATGCAGCAAGTCCTTAAATAATGCAGCAGAGTCCTCTAATAATGCAGCAGAGTCCTCAAATGCTTCAGCAAAGTCATTAAATAATGCAGCATAGTCCTTAACTAATGCAGCAGAGTCCTTAAATAATGCAACAAAGTCCTTAAATAATGCAGCAGAATCCTTAAATAATGCAGTAAAGTCGTTAAATAATGCAGCAGAGTCCTTAAATAATGCAGCAAAGTCCTTAACTAATGCAGCAGAGTCCTTAAATATTGCAGCAAAGTCCTTAAATAATGCATTAGAGTCCTTAAATAATGCAACAAAGTCCTTAAATAATGCAGCAGAGTCCTTAAATAATGCAGAAAAGTCCTTAAATAATGCAGCAGAGTCCTTAAATAATGCAGCAGAGTCCTTAAATACCGCAGCAGAGTCCTTAAATACTGAAGCAGAGTCCTTTAATATAGCAGCAAATTCTTTAAATAATGCAGCAGAGTCCTTAAAAAAATCCAACAAAGTCATTAAATAATGCAGCAGAGTCCTCTAATAATGCAGCAGAGTCCTCAAATGCTTCAGCAAAGTCATTAAATAATGCAGCATAGTCCTTAAATAATGCAGCAAAGTCCTTAAATAATGCAGCACAGTTCTTAAATAATGCAACAACGTCGTTAAATAATGCAGCAGAGTCCTTAAATAATGCAGCAAAGTCCTTAACTAATGCAGCAGAGTCCTTAAATAATGCAACAAAGTCCTTAAATAATGCAACAGAGTCCTTAAATACCGCAGCAAAGTGATTAAATAATGCAGCAGAGTCCTCAAATGCTTCAGCAGAGTCCTTAAATAATGCAGCAGAGTCCTTAAATAATGCAGCAAAGTCCTTAAATAATGCAGCAGAGTCCTTAAATAATGCAACAAAGTCCTTAAATAATGCAGCAGAGTCCTTAAATACTGAAGCAGAGTCCTTAAATATTGCAGCAAAGTCCTTAAATAATGCAGCAGAGTCCATAAATAATGCAGCAAAGTCCTTAAATAATGCAGCAGAGTCCTTAAATAATGCAACAAAGTCCTTAAATAATGCAGCAGAGTCCTTAAATATAGAAGCAGAGTCCTTAAATATTGCAGCAAAGTCCTTCAATAATGCAGCAGAGTCCTTAGATAATGCAACAAAGTCCTTAAATAATGCAGCAGATTCCTTAAATAATGCAGCAAAGTCCTTAAATAATGCAGCAGAGTCCTTAAATAATGCAACAAAGCCCTTAAATAATGCAGCAGAGTCCTTAAATACTGAAGCAGAGTCCTTAAATATTGCAGCAAAGTCCTTAAATAATGCAGCAGAGTCCATAAATAATGCAACAAAGTCCTTAAATAATGCAACAGAGTCCTTAAATACCGCAGCAAAGTGCTTAAATAATGCAGCAGAGTCCTTAAATAATGCAACAAAGTCCTTAAATAATGCAGCAGAGTCCTTAAATACTGAAGCAGAGTCCTTAAATATTGCAGCAAAGTCCTCTAATAATGCAGCAGAGTCCTTAAATAATGCAACAAAGTCCTTAAATAATGCAGCAGAGTCCTTAAATAATGCAACAAAGTCCTTAAATAATGCAGCAGAGTCCTTAAATACTGAAGCAGAGTCCTTAAATATTGCAGCAAAGTCCTTCAATAATGCAGCAGAGTCCTTAGATAATGCAACAAAGTCCTTAAATAATGCAGCAGATTCCTTAAATAATGCAGCAAAGTCCTTAAATAATGCAGCAGAGTCCTTAAATAATGCAGCAAAGTCCTTAACTAATGCAGCAGAGTCCTTAAATAATGCAACAAAGTCCTTAAATAATGCAGCAGAGTCCTTAAATAATGCAGTAAAGTCCTTAAATAATGCAGCAGAGTCCTTAAATAATGCAACAACGTCCTTAAATAATGCAGCAGAGTCCTTAAATACTGAAGCAGAGTCCTTAAATATTGCAGCAAAGTCCTTAAATAATGCAGCAGAGTCCTTAAATAATGCAACAAATTCCTTAAATAATGCAGCAAAGTCCTTAAATAATGCAGCAGAGTCCTTAAATAATGCAGCAGAGTCCTTAAATACCGCAGCAGAGTCCTTAAATACTGAAGCAGAGTCCTTTAATATAGCAGCAAATTCCTTAAATAATGCAGCAGAGTCCTTAAAAAATCCAACAAAGTCATTAAATAATGCAGCAAGTCCTTAAATAATGCAGCAGAGTCCTCTAATAATGCAGCAGAGTCCTCAAATGCTTCAGCAAAGTCATTAAATAATGCAGCATAGTCCTTAACTAATGCAGCAGAGTCCTTAAATAATGCAACAAAGTCCTTAAATAATGCAGCAGAATCCTTAAATAATGCAGTAAAGTCGTTAAATAATGCAGCAGAGTCCTTAAATAATGCAGCAAAGTCCTTAACTAATGCAGCAGAGTCCTTAAATATTGCAGCAAAGTCCTTAAATAATGCATTAGAGTCCTTAAATAATGCAACAAAGTCCTTAAATAATGCAGCAGAGTCCTTAAATAATGCAGAAAAGTCCTTAAATAATGCAGCAGAGTCCTTAAATAATGCAGCAGAGTCCTTAAATACCGCAGCAGAGTCCTTAAATACTGAAGCAGAGTCCTTTAATATAGCAGCAAATTCTTTAAATAATGCAGCAGAGTCCTTAAAAAAATCCAACAAAGTCATTAAATAATGCAGCAGAGTCCTCTAATAATGCAGCAGAGTCCTCAAATGCTTCAGCAAAGTCATTAAATAATGCAGCATAGTCCTTAAATAATGCAGCAAAGTCCTTAAATAATGCAGCACAGTTCTTAAATAATGCAACAACGTCGTTAAATAATGCAGCAGAGTCCTTAAATAATGCAGCAAAGTCCTTAACTAATGCAGCAGAGTCCTTAAATAATGCAACAAAGTCCTTAAATAATGCAACAGAGTCCTTAAATACCGCAGCAAAGTGATTAAATAATGCAGCAGAGTCCTCAAATGCTTCAGCAGAGTCCTTAAATAATGCAGCAGAGTCCTTAAATAATGCAGCAAAGTCCTTAAATAATGCAGCAGAGTCCTTAAATAATGCAACAAAGCCCTTAAATAATGCAGCAGAGTCCTTAAATACTGAAGCAGAGTCCTTAAATATTGCAGCAAAGTCCTTAAATAATGCAGCAGAGTCCATAAATAATGCAACAAAGTCCTTAAATAATGCAACAGAGTCCTTAAATACCGCAGCAAAGTGCTTAAATAATGCAGCAGAGTCCTTAAATAATGCAACAAAGTCCTTAAATAATGCAGCAGAGTCCTTAAATACTGAAGCAGAGTCCTTAAATATTGCAGCAAAGTCCTCTAATAATGCAGCAGAGTCCTTAAATAATGCAACAAAGTCCTTAAATAATGCAGCAGAGTCCTTAAATAATGCAACAAAGTCCTTAAATAATGCAGCAGAGTCCTTAAATACTGAAGCAGAGTCCTTAAATATTGCAGCAAAGTCCTTAAATAATGCAGCAGAGTCCTTAAATAATGCAACAAAGTCCTTAAATAATGCAGCAGAGTCCTTAAATAATGCAACAAAGTCCTTAAATAATGCAGCAGAGTCCTTAAATACTGAAGCAGAGTCCTTAAATATTGCAGCAAAGTCCTTCAATAATGCAGCAGAGTCCTTAGATAATGCAACAAAGTCCTTAAATAATGCAGCAGATTCCTTAAATAATGCAGCAAAGTCCTTAAATAATGCAGCAGAGTCCTTAAATAATGCAGCAGAGTCCTTAAATACCGCAGCAGAGTCCTTAAATACTGAAGCAGAGTCCTTTAATATAGCAGCAAATTCCTTAAATAACGCAGCAGAGTCCTTAAAAAATCCAACAAAGTCATTAAATAATGCAGCAAGTCCTTAAATAATGCAGCAGAGTCCTCTAATAATGCAGCAGAGTCCTCAAATGCTTCAGCAAAGTCATTAAATAATGCAGCATAGTCCTTAACTAATGCAGCAGAGTCCTTAAATAATGCAACAAAGTCCTTAAATAATGCAGCAGAATCCTTAAATAATGCAGTAAAGTCGTTAAATAATGCAGCAGAGTCCTTAAATAATGCAGCAAAGTCCTTAACTAATGCAGCAGAGTCCTTAAATATTGCAGCAAAGTCCTTAAATAATGCATTAGAGTCCTTAAATAATGCAACAAAGTCCTTAAATAATGCAGCAGAGTCCTTAAATAATGCAGAAAAGTCCTTAAATAATGCAGCAGAGTCCTTAAATAATGCAGCAGAGTCCTTAAATACCGCAGCAGAGTCCTTAAATACTGAAGCAGAGTCCTTTAATATAGCAGCAAATTCTTTAAATAATGCAGCAGAGTCCTTAAAAAAATCCAACAAAGTCATTAAATAATGCAGCAGAGTCCTCTAATAATGCAGCAGAGTCCTCAAATGCTTCAGCAAAGTCATTAAATAATGCAGCATAGTCCTTAAATAATGCAGCAAAGTCCTTAAATAATGCAGCACAGTTCTTAAATAATGCAACAACGTCGTTAAATAATGCAGCAGAGTCCTTAAATAATGCAGCAAAGTCCTTAACTAATGCAGCAGAGTCCTTAAATAATGCAACAAAGTCCTTAAATAATGCAACAGAGTCCTTAAATACCGCAGCAAAGTGATTAAATAATGCAGCAGAGTCCTCAAATGCTTCAGCAGAGTCCTTAAATAATGCAGCAGAGTCCTTAAATAATGCAGCAAAGTCCTTAAATAATGCAGCAGAGTCCTTAAATAATGCAACAAAGTCCTTAAATAATGCAGCAGAGTCCTTAAATACTGAAGCAGAGTCCTTAAATATTGCAGCAAAGTCCTTAAATAATGCAGCAGAGTCCATAAATAATGCAGCAAAGTCCTTAAATAATGCAGCAGAGTCCTTAAATAATGCAACAAAGTCCTTAAATAATGCAGCAGAGTCCTTAAATATAGAAGCAGAGTCCTTAAATATTGCAGCAAAGTCCTTCAATAATGCAGCAGAGTCCTTAGATAATGCAACAAAGTCCTTAAATAATGCAGCAGATTCCTTAAATAATGCAGCAAAGTCCTTAAATAATGCAGCAGAGTCCTTAAATAATGCAGCAGAGTCCTTAAATACCGCAGCAGAGTCCATAAATACTGAAGCAGAGTCCTTTCATATAGCAGCAAATTCCTTAAATAATGCAGCAGAGTCCTTAAAAAATCCAACAAAGTCATTAAATAATGCAGCAAGTCCTTAAATAATGCAGCAGAGTCCTCTAATAATGCAGCAGAGTCCTCAAATGCTTCAGCAAAGTCATTAAATAATGCAGCATAGTCCTTAAATAATGGAGCAAAGTCCTTAAATAATGCAGCACAGTTCTTAAATAATGCAACAACGTCGTTAAATAATGCAGCAGAGTCCTTAAATAATGCAGCAAAGTCCTTAACTAATGCAGCAGAGTCCTTAAATAATGCAACAAAGTCCTTAAATAATGCAGCAGAGTCCTTAAATAATGCAGTAAAGTCCTTAAATAATGCAGCAGAGTCCTTAAATAATGCAACAACGTCCTTAAAAAATGCAGCAGAGTCCTTAAATACTGAAGCAGAGTCCTTAAATATTGCAGCAAAGTCCTTAAATAATGCAGCAGAGTCCTTAAATAATGCAACAAATTCCTTAAATAATGCAGCAAAGTCCTTAAATAATGCAGCAGAGTCCTTAAATAATGCAGCAGAGTCCTTAAATACCGCAGCAGAGTCCTTAAATACTGAAGCAGAGTCCTTTAATATAGCAGCAAATTCCTTAAATAATGCAGCAGAGTCCTTAAAAAATCCAACAAAGTCATTAAATAATGCAGCAAGTCCTTAAATAATGCAGCAGAGTCCTCTAATAATGCAGCAGAGTCCTCAAATGCTTCAGCAAAGTCATTAAATAATGCAGCATAGTCCTTAACTAATGCAGCAGAGTCCTTAAATAATGCAACAAAGTCCTTAAATAATGCAGCAGAATCCTTAAATAATGCAGTAAAGTCGTTAAATAATGCAGCAGAGTCCTTAAATAATGCAGCAAAGTCCTTAACTAATGCAGCAGAGTCCTTAAATATTGCAGCAAAGTCCTTAAATAATGCATTAGAGTCCTTAAATAATGCAACAAAGTCCTTAAATAATGCAGCAGAGTCCTTAAATAATGCAGAAAAGTCCTTAAATAATGCAGCAGAGTCCTTAAATAATGCAGCAGAGTCCTTAAATACCGCAGCAGAGTCCTTAAATACTGAAGCAGAGTCCTTTAATATAGCAGCAAATTCTTTAAATAATGCAGCAGAGTCCTTAAAAAAATCCAACAAAGTCATTAAATAATGCAGCAGAGTCCTCTAATAATGCAGCAGAGTCCTCAAATGCTTCAGCAAAGTCATTAAATAATGCAGCATAGTCCTTAAATAATGCAGCAAAGTCCTTAAATAATGCAGCACAGTTCTTAAATAATGCAACAACGTCGTTAAATAATGCAGCAGAGTCCTTAAATAATGCAGCAAAGTCCTTAACTAATGCAGCAGAGTCCTTAAATAATGCAACAAAGTCCTTAAATAATGCAACAGAGTCCTTAAATACCGCAGCAAAGTGATTAAATAATGCAGCAGAGTCCTCAAATGCTTCAGCAGAGTCCTTAAATAATGCAGCAGAGTCCTTAAATAATGCAGCAAAGTCCTTAAATAATGCAGCAGAGTCCTTAAATAATGCAACAAAGCCCTTAAATAATGCAGCAGAGTCCTTAAATACTGAAGCAGAGTCCTTAAATATTGCAGCAAAGTCCTTAAATAATGCAGCAGAGTCCATAAATAATGCAGCAAAGTCCTTAAATAATGCAGCAGAGTCCTTAAATAATGCAACAAAGTCCTTAAATAATGCAGCAGAGTCCTTAAATATAGAAGCAGAGTCCTTAAATATTGCAGCAAAGTCCTTCAATAATGCAGCAGAGTCCTTAGATAATGCAACAAAGTCCTTAAATAATGCAGCAGATTCCTTAAATAATGCAGCAAAGTCCTTAAATAATGCAGCAGAGTCCTTAAATAATGCAGCAGAGTCCTTAAATACCGCAGCAGAGTCCATAAATACTGAAGCAGAGTCCTTTAATATAGCAGCAAATTCCTTAAATAATGCAGCAGAGTCCTTAAAAAATCCAACAAAGTCATTAAATAATGCAGCAAGTCCTTAAATAATGCAGCAGAGTCCTCTAATAATGCAGCAGAGTCCTCAAATGCTTCAGCAAAGTCATTAAATAATGCAGCATAGTCCTTAAATAATGGAGCAAAGTCCTTAAATAATGCAGCACAGTTCTTAAATAATGCAACAACGTCGTTAAATAATGCAGCAGAGTCCTTAAATAATGCAGCAAAGTCCTTAACTAATGCAGCAGAGTCCTTAAATAATGCAACAAAGTCCTTAAATAATGCAGCAGAGTCCTTAAATAATGCAGTAAAGTCCTTAAATAATGCAGCAGAGTCCTTAAATAATGCAACAACGTCCTTAAATAATGCAGCAGAGTCCTTAAATACTGAAGCAGAGTCCTTAAATATTGCAGCAAAGTCCTTAAATAATGCAGCAGAGTCCTTAAATAATGCAACAAATTCCTTAAATAATGCAGCAAAGTCCTTAAATAATGCAGCAGAGTCCTTAAATAATGCAGCAGAGTCCTTAAATACCGCAGCAGAGTCCTTAAATACTGAAGCAGAGTCCTTTAATATAGCAGCAAATTCCTTAAATAATGCAGCAGAGTCCTTAAAAAATCCAACAAAGTCATTAAATAATGCAGCAAGTCCTTAAATAATGCAGCAGAGTCCTCTAATAATGCAGCAGAGTCCTCAAATGCTTCAGCAAAGTCATTAAATAATGCAGCATAGTCCTTAACTAATGCAGCAGAGTCCTTAAATAATGCAACAAAGTCCTTAAATAATGCAGCAGAATCCTTAAATAATGCAGTAAAGTCGTTAAATAATGCAGCAGAGTCCTTAAATAATGCAGCAAAGTCCTTAACTAATGCAGCAGAGTCCTTAAATATTGCAGCAAAGTCCTTAAATAATGCATTAGAGTCCTTAAATAATGCAACAAAGTCCTTAAATAATGCAGCAGAGTCCTTAAATAATGCAGAAAAGTCCTTAAATAATGCAGCAGAGTCCTTAAATAATGCAGCAGAGTCCTTAAATACCGCAGCAGAGTCCTTAAATACTGAAGCAGAGTCCTTTAATATAGCAGCAAATTCTTTAAATAATGCAGCAGAGTCCTTAAAAAAATCCAACAAAGTCATTAAATAATGCAGCAGAGTCCTCTAATAATGCAGCAGAGTCCTCAAATGCTTCAGCAAAGTCATTAAATAATGCAGCATAGTCCTTAAATAATGCAGCAAAGTCCTTAAATAATGCAGCACAGTTCTTAAATAATGCAACAACGTCGTTAAATAATGCAGCAGAGTCCTTAAATAATGCAGCAAAGTCCTTAACTAATGCAGCAGAGTCCTTAAATAATGCAACAAAGTCCTTAAATAATGCAACAGAGTCCTTAAATACCGCAGCAAAGTGATTAAATAATGCAGCAGAGTCCTCAAATGCTTCAGCAGAGTCCTTAAATAATGCAGCAGAGTCCTTAAATAATGCAGCAAAGTCCTTAAATAATGCAGCAGAGTCCTTAAATAATGCAACAAAGTCCTTAAATAATGCAGCAGAGTCCTTAAATACTGAAGCAGAGTCCTTAAATATTGCAGCAAAGTCCTTAAATAATGCAGCAGAGTCCATAAATAATGCAGCAAAGTCCTTAAATAATGCAGCAGAGTCCTTAAATAATGCAACAAAGTCCTTAAATAATGCAGCAGAGTCCTTAAATATAGAAGCAGAGTCCTTAAATATTGCAGCAAAGTCCTTCAATAATGCAGCAGAGTCCTTAGATAATGCAACAAAGTCCTTAAATAATGCAGCAGATTCCTTAAATAATGCAGCAAAGTCCTTAAATAATGCAGCAGAGTCCTTAAATAATGCAGCAGAGTCCTTAAATACCGCAGCAGAGTCCATAAATACTGAAGCAGAGTCCTTTCATATAGCAGCAAATTCCTTAAATAATGCAGCAGAGTCCTTAAAAAATCCAACAAAGTCATTAAATAATGCAGCAAGTCCTTAAATAATGCAGCAGAGTCCTCTAATAATGCAGCAGAGTCCTCAAATGCTTCAGCAAAGTCATTAAATAATGCAGCATAGTCCTTAAATAATGGAGCAAAGTCCTTAAATAATGCAGCACAGTTCTTAAATAATGCAACAACGTCGTTAAATAATGCAGCAGAGTCCTTAAATAATGCAGCAAAGTCCTTAACTAATGCAGCAGAGTCCTTAAATAATGCAACAACGTCCTTAAATAATGCAGCAGAGTCCTTAAATACTGAAGCAGAGTCCTTAAATATTGCAGCAAAGTCCTTAAATAATGCAGCAGAGTCCTTAAATAATGCAACAAATTCCTTAAATAATGCAGCAAAGTCCTTAAATAATGCAGCAGAGTCCTTAAATAATGCAGCAGAGTCCTTAAATACCGCAGCAGAGTCCTTAAATACTGAAGCAGAGTCCTTTAATATAGCAGCAAATTCCTTAAATAATGCAGCAGAGTCCTTAAAAAATCCAACAAAGTCATTAAATAATGCAGCAAGTCCTTAAATAATGCAGCAGAGTCCTCTAATAATGCAGCAGAGTCCTCAAATGCTTCAGCAAAGTCATTAAATAATGCAGCATAGTCCTTAACTAATGCAGCAGAGTCCTTAAATAATGCAACAAAGTCCTTAAATAATGCAGCAGAATCCTTAAATAATGCAGTAAAGTCGTTAAATAATGCAGCAGAGTCCTTAAATAATGCAGCAAAGTCCTTAACTAATGCAGCAGAGTCCTTAAATATTGCAGCAAAGTCCTTAAATAATGCATTAGAGTCCTTAAATAATGCAACAAAGTCCTTAAATAATGCAGCAGAGTCCTTAAATAATGCAGAAAAGTCCTTAAATAATGCAGCAGAGTCCTTAAATAATGCAGCAGAGTCCTTAAATACCGCAGCAGAGTCCTTAAATACTGAAGCAGAGTCCTTTAATATAGCAGCAAATTCTTTAAATAATGCAGCAGAGTCCTTAAAAAAATCCAACAAAGTCATTAAATAATGCAGCAGAGTCCTCTAATAATGCAGCAGAGTCCTCAAATGCTTCAGCAAAGTCATTAAATAATGCAGCATAGTCCTTAAATAATGCAGCAAAGTCCTTAAATAATGCAGCACAGTTCTTAAATAATGCAACAACGTCGTTAAATAATGCAGCAGAGTCCTTAAATAATGCAGCAAAGTCCTTAACTAATGCAGCAGAGTCCTTAAATAATGCAACAAAGTCCTTAAATAATGCAACAGAGTCCTTAAATACCGCAGCAAAGTGATTAAATAATGCAGCAGAGTCCTCAAATGCTTCAGCAGAGTCCTTAAATAATGCAGCAGAGTCCTTAAATAATGCAGCAAAGTCCTTAAATAATGCAGCAGAGTCCTTAAATAATGCAACAAAGCCCTTAAATAATGCAGCAGAGTCCTTAAATACTGAAGCAGAGTCCTTAAATATTGCAGCAAAGTCCTTAAATAATGCAGCAGAGTCCATAAATAATGCAACAAAGTCCTTAAATAATGCAACAGAGTCCTTAAATACCGCAGCAAAGTGCTTAAATAATGCAGCAGAGTCCTTAAATAATGCAACAAAGTCCTTAAATAATGCAGCAGAGTCCTTAAATACTGAAGCAGAGTCCTTAAATATTGCAGCAAAGTCCTCTAATAATGCAGCAGAGTCCTTAAATAATGCAACAAAGTCCTTAAATAATGCAGCAGAGTCCTTAAATAATGCAACAAAGTCCTTAAATAATGCAGCAGAGTCCTTAAATACTGAAGCAGAGTCCTTAAATATTGCAGCAAAGTCCTTAAATAATGCAGCAGAGTCCTTAAATAATGCAACAAAGTCCTTAAATAATGCAGCAGAGTCCTTAAATAATGCAACAAAGTCCTTAAATAATGCAGCAGAGTCCTTAAATACTGAAGCAGAGTCCTTAAATATTGCAGCAAAGTCCTTCAATAATGCAGCAGAGTCCTTAGATAATGCAACAAAGTCCTTAAATAATGCAGCAGATTCCTTAAATAATGCAGCAAAGTCCTTAAATAATGCAGCAGAGTCCTTAAATAATGCAGCAAAGTCCTTAACTAATGCAGCAGAGTCCTTAAATAATGCAACAAAGTCCTTAAATAATGCAGCAGAGTCCTTAAATAATGCAGTAAAGTCCTTAAATAATGCAGCAGAGTCCTTAAATAATGCAACAACGTCCTTAAATAATGCAGCAGAGTCCTTAAATACTGAAGCAGAGTCCTTAAATATTGCAGCAAAGTCCTTAAATAATGCAGCAGAGTCCTTAAATAATGCAACAAATTCCTTAAATAATGCAGCAAAGTCCTTAAATAATGCAGCAGAGTCCTTAAATAATGCAGCAGAGTCCTTAAATACCGCAGCAGAGTCCTTAAATACTGAAGCAGAGTCCTTTAATATAGCAGCAAATTCCTTAAATAATGCAGCAGAGTCCTTAAAAAATCCAACAAAGTCATTAAATAATGCAGCAAGTCCTTAAATAATGCAGCAGAGTCCTCTAATAATGCAGCAGAGTCCTCAAATGCTTCAGCAAAGTCATTAAATAATGCAGCATAGTCCTTAACTAATGCAGCAGAGTCCTTAAATAATGCAACAAAGTCCTTAAATAATGCAGCAGAATCCTTAAATAATGCAGTAAAGTCGTTAAATAATGCAGCAGAGTCCTTAAATAATGCAGCAAAGTCCTTAACTAATGCAGCAGAGTCCTTAAATATTGCAGCAAAGTCCTTAAATAATGCATTAGAGTCCTTAAATAATGCAACAAAGTCCTTAAATAATGCAGCAGAGTCCTTAAATAATGCAGAAAAGTCCTTAAATAATGCAGCAGAGTCCTTAAATAATGCAGCAGAGTCCTTAAATACCGCAGCAGAGTCCTTAAATACTGAAGCAGAGTCCTTTAATATAGCAGCAAATTCTTTAAATAATGCAGCAGAGTCCTTAAAAAAATCCAACAAAGTCATTAAATAATGCAGCAGAGTCCTCTAATAATGCAGCAGAGTCCTCAAATGCTTCAGCAAAGTCATTAAATAATGCAGCATAGTCCTTAAATAATGCAGCAAAGTCCTTAAATAATGCAGCACAGTTCTTAAATAATGCAA
Organism: Phyllobates terribilis; assembly: GCF_046119375.1. Taxonomy (NCBI): domain Eukaryota; kingdom Metazoa; phylum Chordata; class Amphibia; order Anura; family Dendrobatidae; genus Phyllobates; species Phyllobates terribilis. Next base: position 1,929,222 of record NW_027362840.1, on the reverse strand, counting down.
CAACGTCGTTAAATAATGCAGCAGAGTCCTTAAATAATGCAGCAAAGTCCTTAACTAATGCAGCAGAGTCCTTAAATAATGCAACAAAGTCCTTAAATAATGCAACAGAGTCCTTAAATACCGCAGCAAAGTGATTAAATAATGCAGCAGAGTCCTCAAATGCTTCAGCAGAGTCCTTAAATAATGCAGCAGAGTCCTTAAATAATGCAGCAAAGTCCTTAAATAATGCAGCAGAGTCCTTAAATAATGCAACAAAGCCCTTAAATAATGCAGCAGAGTCCTTAAATACTGAAGCAGAGTCCTTAAATATTGCAGCAAAGTCCTTAAATAATGCAGCAGAGTCCATAAATAATGCAACAAAGTCCTTAAATAATGCAACAGAGTCCTTAAATACCGCAGCAAAGTGCTTAAATAATGCAGCAGAGTCCTTAAATAATGCAACAAAGTCCTTAAATAATGCAGCAGAGTCCTTAAATACTGAAGCAGAGTCCTTAAATATTGCAGCAAAGTCCTTAAATAATGCAGCAGAGTCCATAAATAATGCAGCAAAGTCCTTAAATAATGCAGCAGAGTCCTTAAATAATGCAACAAAGTCCTTAAATAATGCAGCAGAGTCCTTAAATATAGAAGCAGAGTCCTTAAATATTGCAGCAAAGTCCTTCAATAATGCAGCAGAGTCCTTAGATAATGCAACAAAGTCCTTAAATAATGCAGCAGATTCCTTAAATAATGCAGCAAAGTCCTTAAATAATGCAGCAGAGTCCTTAAATAATGCAGCAGAGTCCTTAAATACCGCAGCAGAGTCCATAAATACTGAAGCAGAGTCCTTTCATATAGCAGCAAATTCCTTAAATAATGCAGCAGAGTCCTTAAAAAATCCAACAAAGTCATTAAATAATGCAGCAAGTCCTTAAATAATGCAGCAGAGTCCTCTAATAATGCAGCAGAGTCCTCAAATGCTTCAGCAAAGTCATTAAATAATGCAGCATAGTCCTTAAATAATGGAGCAAAGTCCTTAAATAATGCAGCACAGTTCTTAAATAATGCAACAACGTCGTTAAATAATGCAGCAGAGTCCTTAAATAATGCAGCAAAGTCCTTAACTAATGCAGCAGAGTCCTTAAATAATGCAACAACGTCCTTAAATAATGCAGCAGAGTCCTTAAATACTGAAGCAGAGTCCTTAAATATTGCAGCAAAGTCCTTAAATAATGCAGCAGAGTCCTTAAATAATGCAACAAATTCCTTAAATAATGCAGCAAAGTCCTTAAATAATGCAGCAGAGTCCTTAAATAATGCAGCAGAGTCCTTAAATACCGCAGCAGAGTCCTTAAATACTGAAGCAGAGTCCTTTAATATAGCAGCAAATTCCTTAAATAATGCAGCAGAGTCCTTAAAAAATCCAACAAAGTCATTAAATAATGCAGCAAGTCCTTAAATAATGCAGCAGAGTCCTCTAATAATGCAGCAGAGTCCTCAAATGCTTCAGCAAAGTCATTAAATAATGCAGCATAGTCCTTAACTAATGCAGCAGAGTCCTTAAATAATGCAACAAAGTCCTTAAATAATGCAGCAGAATCCTTAAATAATGCAGTAAAGTCGTTAAATAATGCAGCAGAGTCCTTAAATAATGCAGCAAAGTCCTTAACTAATGCAGCAGAGTCCTTAAATATTGCAGCAAAGTCCTTAAATAATGCATTAGAGTCCTTAAATAATGCAACAAAGTCCTTAAATAATGCAGCAGAGTCCTTAAATAATGCAGAAAAGTCCTTAAATAATGCAGCAGAGTCCTTAAATAATGCAGCAGAGTCCTTAAATACCGCAGCAGAGTCCTTAAATACTGAAGCAGAGTCCTTTAATATAGCAGCAAATTCTTTAAATAATGCAGCAGAGTCCTTAAAAAAATCCAACAAAGTCATTAAATAATGCAGCAGAGTCCTCTAATAATGCAGCAGAGTCCTCAAATGCTTCAGCAAAGTCATTAAATAATGCAGCATAGTCCTTAAATAATGCAGCAAAGTCCTTAAATAATGCAGCACAGTTCTTAAATAATGCAACAACGTCGTTAAATAATGCAGCAGAGTCCTTAAATAATGCAGCAAAGTCCTTAACTAATGCAGCAGAGTCCTTAAATAATGCAACAAAGTCCTTAAATAATGCAACAGAGTCCTTAAATACCGCAGCAAAGTGATTAAATAATGCAGCAGAGTCCTCAAATGCTTCAGCAGAGTCCTTAAATAATGCAGCAGAGTCCTTAAATAATGCAGCAAAGTCCTTAAATAATGCAGCAGAGTCCTTAAATAATGCAACAAAGCCCTTAAATAATGCAGCAGAGTCCTTAAATACTGAAGCAGAGTCCTTAAATATTGCAGCAAAGTCCTTAAATAATGCAGCAGAGTCCATAAATAATGCAACAAAGTCCTTAAATAATGCAACAGAGTCCTTAAATACCGCAGCAAAGTGCTTAAATAATGCAGCAGAGTCCTTAAATAATGCAACAAAGTCCTTAAATAATGCAGCAGAGTCCTTAAATACTGAAGCAGAGTCCTTAAATATTGCAGCAAAGTCCTCTAATAATGCAGCAGAGTCCTTAAATAATGCAACAAAGTCCTTAAATAATGCAGCAGAGTCCTTAAATAATGCAACAAAGTCCTTAAATAATGCAGCAGAGTCCTTAAATACTGAAGCAGAGTCCTTAAATATTGCAGCAAAGTCCTTAAATAATGCAGCAGAGTCCTTAAATAATGCAACAAAGTCCTTAAATAATGCAGCAGAGTCCTTAAATAATGCAACAAAGTCCTTAAATAATGCAGCAGAGTCCTTAAATACTGAAGCAGAGTCCTTAAATATTGCAGCAAAGTCCTTCAATAATGCAGCAGAGTCCTTAGATAATGCAACAAAGTCCTTAAATAATGCAGCAGATTCCTTAAATAATGCAGCAAAGTCCTTAAATAATGCAGCAGAGTCCTTAAATAATGCAGCAAAGTCCTTAACTAATGCAGCAGAGTCCTTAAATAATGCAACAAAGTCCTTAAATAATGCAGCAGAGTCCTTAAATAATGCAGTAAAGTCCTTAAATAATGCAGCAGAGTCCTTAAATAATGCAACAACGTCCTTAAATAATGCAGCAGAGTCCTTAAATACTGAAGCAGAGTCCTTAAATATTGCAGCAAAGTCCTTAAATAATGCAGCAGAGTCCTTAAATAATGCAACAAATTCCTTAAATAATGCAGCAAAGTCCTTAAATAATGCAGCAGAGTCCTTAAATAATGCAGCAGAGTCCTTAAATACCGCAGCAGAGTCCTTAAATACTGAAGCAGAGTCCTTTAATATAGCAGCAAATTCCTTAAATAATGCAGCAGAGTCCTTAAAAAATCCAACAAAGTCATTAAATAATGCAGCAAGTCCTTAAATAATGCAGCAGAGTCCTCTAATAATGCAGCAGAGTCCTCAAATGCTTCAGCAAAGTCATTAAATAATGCAGCATAGTCCTTAACTAATGCAGCAGAGTCCTTAAATAATGCAACAAAGTCCTTAAATAATGCAGCAGAATCCTTAAATAATGCAGTAAAGTCGTTAAATAATGCAGCAGAGTCCTTAAATAATGCAGCAAAGTCCTTAACTAATGCAGCAGAGTCCTTAAATATTGCAGCAAAGTCCTTAAATAATGCATTAGAGTCCTTAAATAATGCAACAAAGTCCTTAAATAATGCAGCAGAGTCCTTAAATAATGCAGAAAAGTCCTTAAATAATGCAGCAGAGTCCTTAAATAATGCAGCAGAGTCCTTAAATACCGCAGCAGAGTCCTTAAATACTGAAGCAGAGTCCTTTAATATAGCAGCAAATTCTTTAAATAATGCAGCAGAGTCCTTAAAAAAATCCAACAAAGTCATTAAATAATGCAGCAGAGTCCTCTAATAATGCAGCAGAGTCCTCAAATGCTTCAGCAAAGTCATTAAATAATGCAGCATAGTCCTTAAATAATGCAGCAAAGTCCTTAAATAATGCAGCACAGTTCTTAAATAATGCAACAACGTCGTTAAATAATGCAGCAGAGTCCTTAAATAATGCAGCAAAGTCCTTAACTAATGCAGCAGAGTCCTTAAATAATGCAACAAAGTCCTTAAATAATGCAACAGAGTCCTTAAATACCGCAGCAAAGTGATTAAATAATGCAGCAGAGTCCTCAAATGCTTCAGCAGAGTCCTTAAATAATGCAGCAGAGTCCTTAAATAATGCAGCAAAGTCCTTAAATAATGCAGCAGAGTCCTTAAATAATGCAACAAAGCCCTTAAATAATGCAGCAGAGTCCTTAAATACTGAAGCAGAGTCCTTAAATATTGCAGCAAAGTCCTTAAATAATGCAGCAGAGTCCATAAATAATGCAACAAAGTCCTTAAATAATGCAACAGAGTCCTTAAATACCGCAGCAAAGTGCTTAAATAATGCAGCAGAGTCCTTAAATAATGCAACAAAGTCCTTAAATAATGCAGCAGAGTCCTTAAATACTGAAGCAGAGTCCTTAAATATTGCAGCAAAGTCCTCTAATAATGCAGCAGAGTCCTTAAATAATGCAACAAAGTCCTTAAATAATGCAGCAGAGTCCTTAAATAATGCAACAAAAGTCCTTAAATAATGCAGCAGAGTCCTTAAATACTGAAGCAGAGTCCTTAAATATTGCAGCAAAGTCCTTAAATAATGCAGCAGAGTCCTTAAATAATGCAACAAAGTCCTTAAATAATGCAGCAGAGTCCTTAAATAATGCAACAAAGTCCTTAAATAATGCAGCAGAGTCCTTAAATACTGAAGCAGAGTCCTTAAATATTGCAGCAAAGTCCTTCAATAATGCAGCAGAGTCCTTAGATAATGCAACAAAGTCCTTAAATAATGCAGCAGATTCCTTAAATAATGCAGCAAAGTCCTTAAATAATGCAGCAGAGTCCTTAAATAATGCAGCAGAGTCCTTAAATACCGCAGCAGAGTCCTTAAATACTGAAGCAGAGTCCTTTAATATAGCAGCAAATTCCTTAAATAACGCAGCAGAGTCCTTAAAAAATCCAACAAAGTCATTAAATAATGCAGCAAGTCCTTAAATAATGCAGCAGAGTCCTCTAATAATGCAGCAGAGTCCTCAAATGCTTCAGCAAAGTCATTAAATAATGCAGCATAGTCCTTAACTAATGCAGCAGAGTCCTTAAATAATGCAACAAAGTCCTTAAATAATGCAGCAGAATCCTTAAATAATGCAGTAAAGTCGTTAAATAATGCAGCAGAGTCCTTAAATAATGCAGCAAAGTCCTTAACTAATGCAGCAGAGTCCTTAAATATTGCAGCAAAGTCCTTAAATAATGCATTAGAGTCCTTAAATAATGCAACAAAGTCCTTAAATAATGCAGCAGAGTCCTTAAATAATGCAGAAAAGTCCTTAAATAATGCAGCAGAGTCCTTAAATAATGCAGCAGAGTCCTTAAATACCGCAGCAGAGTCCTTAAATACTGAAGCAGAGTCCTTTAATATAGCAGCAAATTCTTTAAATAATGCAGCAGAGTCCTTAAAAAAATCCAACAAAGTCATTAAATAATGCAGCAGAGTCCTCTAATAATGCAGCAGAGTCCTCAAATGCTTCAGCAAAGTCATTAAATAATGCAGCATAGTCCTTAAATAATGCAGCAAAGTCCTTAAATAATGCAGCACAGTTCTTAAATAATGCAACAACGTCGTTAAATAATGCAGCAGAGTCCTTAAATAATGCAGCAAAGTCCTTAACTAATGCAGCAGAGTCCTTAAATAATGCAACAAAGTCCTTAAATAATGCAACAGAGTCCTTAAATACCGCAGCAAAGTGATTAAATAATGCAGCAGAGTCCTCAAATGCTTCAGCAGAGTCCTTAAATAATGCAGCAGAGTCCTTAAATAATGCAGCAAAGTCCTTAAATAATGCAGCAGAGTCCTTAAATAATGCAACAAAGTCCTTAAATAATGCAGCAGAGTCCTTAAATACTGAAGCAGAGTCCTTAAATATTGCAGCAAAGTCCTTAAATAATGCAGCAGAGTCCATAAATAATGCAGCAAAGTCCTTAAATAATGCAGCAGAGTCCTTAAATAATGCAACAAAGTCCTTAAATAATGCAGCAGAGTCCTTAAATATAGAAGCAGAGTCCTTAAATATTGCAGCAAAGTCCTTCAATAATGCAGCAGAGTCCTTAGATAATGCAACAAAGTCCTTAAATAATGCAGCAGATTCCTTAAATAATGCAGCAAAGTCCTTAAATAATGCAGCAGAGTCCTTAAATAATGCAGCAGAGTCCTTAAATACCGCAGCAGAGTCCATAAATACTGAAGCAGAGTCCTTTCATATAGCAGCAAATTCCTTAAATAATGCAGCAGAGTCCTTAAAAAATCCAACAAAGTCATTAAATAATGCAGCAAGTCCTTAAATAATGCAGCAGAGTCCTCTAATAATGCAGCAGAGTCCTCAAATGCTTCAGCAAAGTCATTAAATAATGCAGCATAGTCCTTAAATAATGGAGCAAAGTCCTTAAATAATGCAGCACAGTTCTTAAATAATGCAACAACGTCGTTAAATAATGCAGCAGAGTCCTTAAATAATGCAGCAAAGTCCTTAACTAATGCAGCAGAGTCCTTAAATAATGCAACAAAGTCCTTAAATAATGCAGCAGAGTCCTTAAATAATGCAGTAAAGTCCTTAAATAATGCAGCAGAGTCCTTAAATAATGCAACAACGTCCTTAAATAATGCAGCAGAGTCCTTAAATACTGAAGCAGAGTCCTTAAATATTGCAGCAAAGTCCTTAAATAATGCAGCAGAGTCCTTAAATAATGCAACAAATTCCTTAAATAATGCAGCAAAGTCCTTAAATAATGCAGCAGAGTCCTTAAATAATGCAGCAGAGTCCTTAAATACCGCAGCAGAGTCCTTAAATACTGAAGCAGAGTCCTTTAATATAGCAGCAAATTCCTTAAATAATGCAGCAGAGTCCTTAAAAAATCCAACAAAGTCATTAAATAATGCAGCAAGTCCTTAAATAATGCAGCAGAGTCCTCTAATAATGCAGCAGAGTCCTCAAATGCTTCAGCAAAGTCATTAAATAATGCAGCATAGTCCTTAACTAATGCAGCAGAGTCCTTAAATAATGCAACAAAGTCCTTAAATAATGCAGCAGAATCCTTAAATAATGCAGTAAAGTCGTTAAATAATGCAGCAGAGTCCTTAAATAATGCAGCAAAGTCCTTAACTAATGCAGCAGAGTCCTTAAATATTGCAGCAAAGTCCTTAAATAATGCATTAGAGTCCTTAAATAATGCAACAAAGTCCTTAAATAATGCAGCAGAGTCCTTAAATAATGCAGAAAAGTCCTTAAATAATGCAGCAGAGTCCTTAAATAATGCAGCAGAGTCCTTAAATACCGCAGCAGAGTCCTTAAATACTGAAGCAGAGTCCTTTAATATAGCAGCAAATTCTTTAAATAATGCAGCAGAGTCCTTAAAAAAATCCAACAAAGTCATTAAATAATGCAGCAGAGTCCTCTAATAATGCAGCAGAGTCCTCAAATGCTTCAGCAAAGTCATTAAATAATGCAGCATAGTCCTTAAATAATGCAGCAAAGTCCTTAAATAATGCAGCACAGTTCTTAAATAATGCAACAACGTCGTTAAATAATGCAGCAGAGTCCTTAAATAATGCAGCAAAGTCCTTAACTAATGCAGCAGAGTCCTTAAATAATGCAACAAAGTCCTTAAATAATGCAACAGAGTCCTTAAATACCGCAGCAAAGTGATTAAATAATGCAGCAGAGTCCTCAAATGCTTCAGCAGAGTCCTTAAATAATGCAGCAGAGTCCTTAAATAATGCAGCAAAGTCCTTAAATAATGCAGCAGAGTCCTTAAATAATGCAACAAAGCCCTTAAATAATGCAGCAGAGTCCTTAAATACTGAAGCAGAGTCCTTAAATATTGCAGCAAAGTCCTTAAATAATGCAGCAGAGTCCATAAATAATGCAGCAAAGTCCTTAAATAATGCAGCAGAGTCCTTAAATAATGCAACAAAGTCCTTAAATAATGCAGCAGAGTCCTTAAATATAGAAGCAGAGTCCTTAAATATTGCAGCAAAGTCCTTCAATAATGCAGCAGAGTCCTTAGATAATGCAACAAAGTCCTTAAATAATGCAGCAGATTCCTTAAATAATGCAGCAAAGTCCTTAAATAATGCAGCAGAGTCCTTAAATAATGCAGCAGAGTCCTTAAATACCGCAGCAGAGTCCATAAATACTGAAGCAGAGTCCTTTAATATAGCAGCAAATTCCTTAAATAATGCAGCAGAGTCCTTAAAAAATCCAACAAAGTCATTAAATAATGCAGCAAGTCCTTAAATAATGCAGCAGAGTCCTCTAATAATGCAGCAGAGTCCTCAAATGCTTCAGCAAAGTCATTAAATAATGCAGCATAGTCCTTAAATAATGGAGCAAAGTCCTTAAATAATGCAGCACAGTTCTTAAATAATGCAACAACGTCGTTAAATAATGCAGCAGAGTCCTTAAATAATGCAGCAAAGTCCTTAACTAATGCAGCAGAGTCCTTAAATAATGCAACAAAGTCCTTAAATAATGCAGCAGAGTCCTTAAATAATGCAGTAAAGTCCTTAAATAATGCAGCAGAGTCCTTAAATAATGCAACAACGTCCTTAAATAATGCAGCAGAGTCCTTAAATACTGAAGCAGAGTCCTTAAATATTGCAGCAAAGTCCTTAAATAATGCAGCAGAGTCCTTAAATAATGCAACAAATTCCTTAAATAATGCAGCAAAGTCCTTAAATAATGCAGCAGAGTCCTTAAATAATGCAGCAGAGTCCTTAAATACCGCAGCAGAGTCCTTAAATACTGAAGCAGAGTCCTTTAATATAGCAGCAAATTCCTTAAATAATGCAGCAGAGTCCTTAAAAAATCCAACAAAGTCATTAAATAATGCAGCAGAGTCCTCTAATAATGCAGCAGAGTCCTCAAATGCTTCAGCAAAGTCATTAAATAATGCAGCAGAGTCCTCAAATGCTTAAGCAGAGTCCTTAAATACTGAAGCAGAGTCCTTAAACATTGCAGCAAAGTCCTTAAATAATGCAGCAGAGTCCTTAAATAATGCAGCAAAGTCCTTCAATAATGCAGCAGAGTCCTTAGATAATGCAACAAAGTCCTTAAATAATGCAGCAGATTCCTTAAATAATGCAGCAAAGTCCTTAAATAATGCAGCAGAGTCCTAAAATAATGCAGCAGGGTCCTTAAATCCCGCAGCAGAGTCCTTAAATACTGAAGCAGAGTCCTTTAATATAGCAGCAAATTCCTTAAATAATGCAGCAGAGTCCTTAAGAAATCCAACAAAGTCATTAAATAATGCAGCAAGTCCTTAAATAATGCAGCAGAGTCCTCTAATAATGCAGCAGAGTCCTCAAATGCTTCAGCAAAGTCATTAAATAATGCAGCATAATCCTTAAATAATGCAGCAAAGTCCTTAAATAATGCAGCACAGTTCTTAAATAATGCAACAACGTCGTTAAATAATGCAGCAGAGTCCTTAAATAATGCAGCAAACTCCTTAACTAATGCAGCAGAGTCCTTAAATAATGCAACAAAGTACTTAAATAATGCAACAGAGTCCTTAAATACCGCCGCAAAGTGCTTAAATAATGCAGCAGAGTCCTCAAATGCTTCAGCAGAGTCCTTAAATAATGCAGCAGTGTCCTTAAATAATGCAGCAAAGTCCTTAAATAATGCAGCAGAGTCCTTAAATAATGCAACAAAGTCCTTAAATAATGCAGCAGAGTCCTTAAATACTGAAGCAGAGTCCTTAAATATTGCTGCAAAGTCCTTAAATAATGCAGCAGTCATTAAATAATGCAACAATGTCCTTAAATAATGCAGCAGAGTCCTTAAAAAATCCAACAAAGTCATTAAATAATGCAGCAAGTCCTTAAATAATGCAGCAGATTCCTCTAATAATGCAGCAGAGTCCTCAAATGCTTCAGCAAATTCATTAAATAATGCAGCATATTCCTTAAATAATGCAGCAAAGTCCTTAAATAATGCAGAACAGTTCTTAAATAATGCAACAACGTCGTTAAATAATACAGCAGAGTCCTTAAATAATGCAGCAAAGTCATTAAATAATGCAGCAGAGTCCTTAAATAATGCAGCAGAGTCCTTAAATACCGCAGCAGAGTCCTTAAATACTGAAGCAGAGTCCTTTAATATAGCAGCAAATTCCTTAAATAATGCAGCAGAGTCCATAAAAAAATCCAACAAAGTCATTAAATAATGCAGCAAGTCCTTAAATAATGCAGCAGAGTCCTCTAATAATGCAGCAGAGTCCTCAAATGCTTCAGCAAAGTCATTAAATAATGCAGCATAGTCCTTAAATAATGCAGCAAAGTCCTTAAATAATGCAGCACAGTTCTTAAGTAATGCAACAACGTCGTTAAATAATGCAGCAGAGTCCTTAAATAATGCAGCAAAGTCCTTAACTAATGCAGCAGAGTCCTTAAATAATGCAAGAAAGTCCTTAAATAATGCAGCAGAGTCCTTAAATAATGCAGTAAAGTCCTTAAATAATGCAGCAGAGTCCTTAAATAATGCAACAACGTCCTTAAATAATGCAGCAGAGTCCTTAAATACTGAAGCAGAGTCCTTAAATATTGCAGCAAAGTCCTTAAATAATGCATTAGAGTCCTTAAATAATGCAACAAAGTCCTTAAATAATGCAGCAGAGTCCTTAAATAATGCAGCAAAGTCCTTAAATAATGCAGCAGAGTCCTTAAATAATGCAGCAGAGTCCTTAAATACTGCAGCAGAGTCCTTAAATACTGAAGCAGAGTCCTTTAATATAGCAGCAAATTCCTTAAATAATGCAGCAGAGTCCTTAAAAAATCCAACAAAGTCATTAAATAATGCAGCAGAGTCCTCTAATAATGCAGCAGAGTCCTCAAATGCTTCAGCAAAGTCATTAAATAATGCAGCATAGTCCTTAAATAATGCAAAGTCCTTAAATAAAGCAGCACAGTTCTTAAATAATGCAACAACGTCGGTAAATAATGCAGCAGAGTCCTTAAATAATGCAGCAAAGTCCTTAACTAATGCAGCAGAGTCCTTAAATAATGCAACAAAGTCCTTAAATAATGCAACAGAGTCCTTAAATACCGCAGCAAAGTGCTTAAATAATGCAGCAGAGTCCTTAAATAATGCAACAAAGTCCTTAAATAATGCAGCAGAGTCCTTAAATACTGAAGCAGAGTCCTTAAATATTGCAGCAAAGTCCTCTAATAATGCAGCAGAGTCCTTAAATAATGCAACAAAGTCCTTAAATAATGCAGCAGAGTCCTTAAATAATGCAACAAAGTCCTTAAATAATGCAGCAGAGTCCTTAAATACTGAAGCAGAGTCCTTAAATATTGCAGCAAAGTCCTTAAATAATGCAGCAGAGTCCTTAAATAATGCAACAAAGTCCTTAAATAATGCAGCAGAGTCCTTAAATAATGCAACAAAGTCCTTAAATAATGCAGCAGAGTCCTTAAATACTGAAGCAGAGTCCTTAAATATTGCAGCAAAGTCCTTCAATAATGCAGCAGAGTCCTTAGATAATGCAACAAAGTCCTTAAATAATGCAGCAGATTCCTTAAATAATGCAGCAAAGTCCTTAAATAATGCAGCAGAGTCCTTAAATAATGCAGCAGAGTCCTTAAATACCGCAGCAGAGTCCTTAAATACTGAAGCAGAGTCCTTTAATATAGCAGCAAATTCCTTAAATAACGCAGCAGAGTCCTTAAAAAATCCAACAAAGTCATTAAATAATGCAGCAAGTCCTTAAATAATGCAGCAGAGTCCTCTAATAATGCAGCAGAGTCCTCAAATGCTTCAGCAAAGTCATTAAATAATGCAGCATAGTCCTTAACTAATGCAGCAGAGTCCTTAAATAATGCAACAAAGTCCTTAAATAATGCAGCAGAATCCTTAAATAATGCAGTAAAGTCGTTAAATAATGCAGCAGAGTCCTTAAATAATGCAGCAAAGTCCTTAACTAATGCAGCAGAGTCCTTAAATATTGCAGCAAAGTCCTTAAATAATGCATTAGAGTCCTTAAATAATGCAACAAAGTCCTTAAATAATGCAGCAGAGTCCTTAAATAATGCAGAAAAGTCCTTAAATAATGCAGCAGAGTCCTTAAATAATGCAGCAGAGTCCTTAAATACCGCAGCAGAGTCCTTAAATACTGAAGCAGAGTCCTTTAATATAGCAGCAAATTCTTTAAATAATGCAGCAGAGTCCTTAAAAAAATCCAACAAAGTCATTAAATAATGCAGCAGAGTCCTCTAATAATGCAGCAGAGTCCTCAAATGCTTCAGCAAAGTCATTAAATAATGCAGCATAGTCCTTAAATAATGCAGCAAAGTCCTTAAATAATGCAGCACAGTTCTTAAATAATGCAACAACGTCGTTAAATAATGCAGCAGAGTCCTTAAATAATGCAGCAAAGTCCTTAACTAATGCAGCAGAGTCCTTAAATAATGCAACAAAGTACTTAAATAATGCAACAGAGTCCTTAAATACCGCAGCAAAGTGATTAAATAATGCAGCAGAGTCCTCAAATGCTTCAGCAGAGTCCTTAAATAATGCAGCAGAGTCCTTAAATAATGCAGCAAAGTCCTTAAATAATGCAGCAGAGTCCTTAAATAATGCAACAAAGTCCTTAAATAATGCAGCAGAGTCCTTAAATACTGAAGCAGAGTCCTTAAATATTGCAGCAAAGTCCTTAAATAATGCAGCAGAGTCCATAAATAATGCAGCAAAGTCCTTAAATAATGCAGCAGAGTCCTTAAATAATGCAACAAAGTCCTTAAATAATGCAGCAGAGTCCTTAAATATAGAAGCAGAGTCCTTAAATATTGCAGCAAAGTCCTTCAATAATGCAGCAGAGTCCTTAGATAATGCAACAAAGTCCTTAAATAATGCAGCAGATTCCTTAAATAATGCAGCAAAGTCCTTAAATAATGCAGCAGAGTCCTTAAATAATGCAGCAGAGTCCTTAAATACCGCAGCAGAGTCCATAAATACTGAAGCAGAGTCCTTTCATATAGCAGCAAATTCCTTAAATAATGCAGCAGAGTCCTTAAAAAATCCAACAAAGTCATTAAATAATGCAGCAAGTCCTTAAATAATGCAGCAGAGTCCTCTAATAATGCAGCAGAGTCCTCAAATGCTTCAGCAAAGTCATTAAATAATGCAGCATAGTCCTTAAATAATGGAGCAAAGTCCTTAAATAATGCAGCACAGTTCTTAAATAATGCAACAACGTCGTTAAATAATGCAGCAGAGTCCTTAAATAATGCAGCAAAGTCCTTAACTAATGCAGCAGAGTCCTTAAATAATGCAACAAAGTCCTTAAATAATGCAGCAGAGTCCTTAAATAATGCAGTAAAGTCCTTAAATAATGCAGCAGAGTCCTTAAATAATGCAACAACGTCCTTAAATAATGCAGCAGAGTCCTTAAATACTGAAGCAGAGTCCTTAAATATTGCAGCAAAGTCCTTAAATAATGCAGCAGAGTCCTTAAATAATGCAACAAATTCCTTAAATAATGCAGCAAAGTCCTTAAATAATGCAGCAGAGTCCTTAAATAATGCAGCAGAGTCCTTAAATACCGCAGCAGAGTCCTTAAATACTGAAGCAGAGTCCTTTAATATAGCAGCAAATTCCTTAAATAATGCAGCAGAGTCCTTAAAAAATCCAACAAAGTCATTAAATAATGCAGCAGAGTCCTCTAATAATGCAGCAGAGTCCTCAAATGCTTCAGCAAAGTCATTAAATAATGCAGCAGAGTCTTCAAATGCTTAAGCAGAGTCCTTAAATACTGAAGCAGAGTCCTTAAACATTGCAGCAAAGTCCTTAAATAATGCAGCAGAGTCCTTAAATAATGCAGCAAAGTCCTTCAATAATGCAGCAGAGTCCTTAGATAATGCAACAAAGTCCTTAAATAATGCAGCAGATTCCTTAAATAATGCAGCAAAGTCCTTAAATAATGCAGCAGAGTCCTAAAATAATGCAGCAGGGTCCTTAAATACCGCAGCAGAGTCCTTAAATACTGAAGCAGAGTCCTTTAATATAGCAGCAAATTCCTTAAATAATGCAGCAGAGTCCTTAAGAAATCCAACAAAGTCATTAAATAATGCAGCAAGTCCTTAAATAATGCAGCAGAGTCCTCTAATAATGCAGAAGAGTCCTCAAATGCTTCAGCAAAGTCATTAAATAATGCAGCATAATCCTTAAATAATGCAGCAAAGTCCTTAAATAATGCAGCACAGTTCTTAAATAATGCAACAACGTCGTTAAATAATGCAGCAGAGTCCTTAAATAATGCAGCAAACTCCTTAACTAATGCAGCAGAGTCCTTAAATAATGCAACAAAGTACTTAAATAATGCAACAGAGTCCTTAAATACCGCCGCAAAGTGCTTAAATAATGCAGCAGAGTCCTCAAATGCTTCAGCAGAGTCCTTAAATAATGCAGCAGTGTCCTTAAATAATGCAGCAAAGTCCTTAAATAATGCAGCAGAGTCCTTAAATAATGCAACAAAGTCCTTAAATAATGCAGCAGAGTCCTTAAATACTGAAGCAGAGTCCTTAAATATTGCTGCAAAGTCCTTAAATAATGCAGCAGTCATTAAATAATGCAACAATGTCCTTAAATAATGCAGCAGAGTCCTTAAAAAATCCAACAAAGTCATTAAATAATGCAGCAAGTCCTTAAATAATGCAGCAGATTCCTCTAATAATGCAGCAGAGTCCTCAAATGCTTCAGCAAATTCATTAAATAATGCAGCATATTCCTTAAATAATGCAGCAAAGTCCTTAAATAATGCAGAACAGTTCTTAAATAATGCAACAACGTCGTTAAATAATGCAGCAGAGTCCTTAAATAATGCAGCAAAGTCCTTAACTAATGCAGCAGAGTCCTTAAATAATGCAACAAAGTCCTTAAATAATGCAACAGAGTCCTTAAATACCGCAGCAAAGGGCTTAAATAATGCAGCAGAGTCCTCAAATGCTTCAGCAGAGTCCTTAAATAATGTAGCATTGTCCTTAAATAATGCAGCAAAGTCCTTAAATAATGCAGCAGAGTCCTTAAATAATGCAACAAAGTCCTTAAATAATGCAGCAGAGTCCTTAAATACTGAAGCAGAGTCCTTAAATATTGCTGCAAAGTCCTTAAATAATGCAGCAGAGTCATTAAATAATGCAACAAAGTCCTTAAATAATGCAGCAGAGTCCTTAAATAATGCAACAAAGTCCTTAAATAATGCAGCAGAGTACTTAAATAATGCAACAAAGTCCTTAAATAATGCAGCAAAGTCCTTAAATAATGCAGCAGAGTCCTTAAATAATGCAACAAAGTCCTTAAATACTGCAGCAGAGTCCTTAAATACTGAAGCAGAGTCCTTTAATATAGCAGCAAATTCCTTAAATAATGCAGCAGAGTCCTTAAAAAATCCAACAAAGTCATTAAATAATGCAGCAGAGTCCTCTAATAATGCAGCAGAGTCCTCAAATGCTTCAGCAAAGTCATTAAATAATGCAGCATAGTCCTTAAATAATGCAAAGTCCTTAAATAAAGCAGCACAGTTCTTAAATAATGCAACAACGTCGGTAAATAATGCAGCAGAGTCCTTAAATAATGCAGCAAAGTCCTTAACTAATGCAGCAGAGTCCTTAAATAATGCAACAAAGTCCTTAAATAATGCAACAGAGTCCTTAAATACCGTAGCAAAGTGCTTAAATAATGCAGCAGAGTCCTTAAATAATGCAACAAAGTCCTTAAATAATGCAGCAGAGTCCTTAAATACTGAAGCAGAGTCCTTAAATATTGCAGCAAAGTCCTCTAATAATGCAGCAGAGTCCTTAAATAATGCAACAAAGTCCTTAAATAATGCAGCAGAGTCCTTAAATAATGCAACAAAGTCCTTAAATAATGCAGCAGAGTCCTTAAATACTGAAGCAGAGTCCTTAAATATTGCAGCAAAGTCCTTAAATAATGCAGCAGAGTCCTTAAATAATGCAACAAAGTCCTTAAATAATGCAGCAGAGTCCTTAAATAATGCAACAAAGTCCTTAAATAATGCAGCAGAGTCCTTAAATACTGAAGCAGAGTCCTTAAATATTGCAGCAAAGTCCTTCAATAATGCAGCAGAGTCCTTAGATAATGCAACAAAGTCCTTAAATAATGCAGCAGATTCCTTAAATAATGCAGCAAAGTCCTTAAATAATGCAGCAGAGTCCTTAAATAATGCAGCAGAGTCCTTAAATACCGCAGCAGAGTCCTTAAATACTGAAGCAGAGTCCTTTAATATAGCAGCAAATTCCTTAAATAACGCAGCAGAGTCCTTAAAAAATCCAACAAAGTCATTAAATAATGCAGCAAGTCCTTAAATAATGCAGCAGAGTCCTCTAATAATGCAGCAGAGTCCTCAAATGCTTCAGCAAAGTCATTAAATAATGCAGCATAGTCCTTAACTAATGCAGCAGAGTCCTTAAATAATGCAACAAAGTCCTTAAATAATGCAGCAGAATCCTTAAATAATGCAGTAAAGTCGTTAAATAATGCAGCAGAGTCCTTAAATAATGCAGCAAAGTCCTTAACTAATGCAGCAGAGTCCTTAAATATTGCAGCAAAGTCCTTAAATAATGCATTAGAGTCCTTAAATAATGCAACAAAGTCGTTAAATAATGCAGCAGAGTCCTTAAATAATGCAGAAAAGTCCTTAAATAATGCAGCAGAGTCCTTAAATAATGCAGCAGAGTCCTTAAATACCGCAGCAGAGTCCTTAAATACTGAAGCAGAGTCCTTTAATATAGCAGCAAATTCTTTAAATAATGCAGCAGAGTCCTTAAAAAAATCCAACAAAGTCATTAAATAATGCAGCAGAGTCCTCTAATAATGCAGCAGAGTCCTCAAATGCTTCAGCAAAGTCATTAAATAATGCAGCATAGTCCTTAAATAATGCAGCAAAGTCCTTAAATAATGCAGCACAGTTCTTAAATAATGCAACAACGTCGTTAAATAATGCAGCAGAGTCCTTAAATAATGCAGCAAAGTCCTTAACTAATGCAGCAGAGTCCTTAAATAATGCAACAAAGTCCTTAAATAATGCAACAGAGTCCTTAAATACCGCAGCAAAGTGATTAAATAATGCAGCAGAGTCCTCAAATGCTTCAGCAGAGTCCTTAAATAATGCAGCAGAGTCCTTAAATAATGCAGCAAAGTCCTTAAATAATGCAGCAGAGTCCTTAAATAATGCAACAAAGTCCTTAAATAATGCAGCAGAGTCCTTAAATACTGAAGCAGAGTCCTTAAATATTGCAGCAAAGTCCTTAAATAATGCAGCAGAGTCCATAAATAATGCAGCAAAGTCCTTAAATAATGCAGCAGAGTCCTTAAATAATGCAACAAAGTCCTTAAATAATGCAGCAGAGTCCTTAAATATAGAAGCAGAGTCCTTAAATATTGCAGCAAAGTCCTTCAATAATGCAGCAGAGTCCTTAGATAATGCAACAAAGTCCTTAAATAATGCAGCAGATTCCTTAAATAATGCAGCAAAGTCCTTAAATAATGCAGCAGAGTCCTTAAATAATGCAGCAGAGTCCTTAAATACCGCAGCAGAGTCCATAAATACTGAAGCAGAGTCCTTTAATATAGCAGCAAATTCCTTAAATAATGCAGCAGAGTCCTTAAAAAATCCAACAAAGTCATTAAATAATGCAGCAAGTCCTTAAATAATGCAGCAGAGTCCTCTAATAATGCAGCAGAGTCCTCAAATGCTTCAGCAAAGTCATTAAATAATGCAGCATAGTCCTTAAATAATGGAGCAAAGTCCTTAAATAATGCAGCACAGTTCTTAAATAATGCAACAACGTCGTTAAATAATGCAGCAGAGTCCTTAAATAATGCAGCAAAGTCCTTAACTAATGCAGCAGAGTCCTTAAATAATGCAACAAAGTCCTTAAATAATGCAGCAGAGTCCTTAAATAATGCAGTAAAGTCCTTAAATAATGCAGCAGAGTCCTTAAATAATGCAACAACGTCCTTAAATAATGCAGCAGAGTCCTTAAATACTGAAGCAGAGTCCTTAAATATTGCAGCAAAGTCCTTAAATAATGCAGCAGAGTCCTTAAATAATGCAACAAATTCCTTAAATAATGCAGCAAAGTCCTTAAATACCGCAGCAGAGTCCTTAAATACTGAAGCAGAGTCCTTTAATATAGCAGCAAATTCCTTAAATAATGCAGCAGAGTCCTTAAAAAATCCAACAAAGTCATTAAATAATGCAGCAGAGTCCTCTAATAATGCAGCAGAGTCCTCAAATGCTTCAGCAAAGTCATTAAATAATGCAGCAGAGTCCTCAAATGCTTAAGCAGAGTCCTTAAATACTGAAGCAGAGTCCTTAAACATTGCAGCAAAGTCCTTAAATAATGCAGCAGAGTCCTTAAATAATGCAGCAAAGTCCTTCAATAATGCAGCAGAGTCCTTAGATAATGCAACAAAGTCCTTAAATAATGCAGCAGATTCCTTAAATAATGCAGCAAAGTCCTTAAATAATGCAGCAGAGTCCTAAAATAATGCAGCAGGGTCCTTAAATACCGCAGCAGAGTCCTTAAATACTGAAGCAGAGTCCTTTAATATAGCAGCAAATTCCTTAAATAATGCAGCAGAGTCCTTAAGAAATCCAACAAAGTCATTAAATAATGCAGCAAGTCCTTAAATAATGCAGCAGAGTCCTCTAATAATGCAGCAGAGTCCTCAAATGCTTCAGCAAAGTCATTAAATAATGCAGCATAATCCTTAAATAATGCAGCAAAGTCCTTAAATAATGCAGCACAGTTCTTAAATAATGCAACAACGTCGTTAAATAATGCAGCAGAGTCCTTAAATAATGCAGCAAACTCCTTAACTAATGCAGCAGAGTCCTTAAATAATGCAACAAAGTACTTAAATAATGCAACAGAGTCCTTAGATACCGCCGCAAAGTGCTTAAATAATGCAGCAGAGTCCTCAAATGCTTCAGCAGAGTCCTTAAATAATGCAGCAGTGTCCTTAAATAATGCAGCAAAGTCCTTAAATAATGCAGCAGAGTCCTTAAATAATGCAACAAAGTCCTTAAATAATGCAGCAGAGTCCTTAAATACTGAAGCAGAGTCCTTAAATATTGCTGCAAAGTCCTTAAATAATGCAGCAGTCATTAAATAATGCAACAATGTCCTTAAATAATGCAGCAGAGTCCTTAAAAAATCCAACAAAGTCATTAAATAATGCAGCAAGTCCTTAAATAATGCAGCAGATTCCTCTAATAATGCAGCAGAGTCCTCAAATGCTTCAGCAAATTCATTAAATAATGCAGCATATTCCTTAAATAATGCAGCAAAGTCCTTAAATAATGCAGAACAGTTCTTAAATAATGCAACAACGTCGTTAAATAATGCAGCAGAGTCCTTAAATAATGCAGCAAAGTCCTTAACTAATGCAGCAGAGTCCTTAAATAATGCAACAAAGTCCTTAAATAATGCAACAGAGTCCTTAAATACCGCAGCAAAGGGCTTAAATAATGCAGCAGAGTCCTCAAATGCTTCAGCAGAGTCCTTAAATAATGTAGCATTGTCCTTAAATAATGCAGCAAAGTCCTTAAATAATGCAGCAGAGTCCTTAAATAATGCAACAAAGTCCTTAAATAATGCAGCAGAGTCCTTAAATACTGAAGCAGAGTCATTAAATATTGCTGCAAAGTCCTTAAATAATGCAGCAGAGTCATTAAATAATGCAACAAAGTCCTTAAATAATGCAGCAGAGTCCTTAAATAATGCAACAAAGTCCTTAAATAATGCAGCAGAGTACTTAAATAATGCAACAAAGTCCTTAAATAATGCAGCAAAGTCCTTAAATAATGCAGCAGAGTCCTTAAATAATGCAACAAAGTCCTTAAATACTGCAGCAGAGTCCTTAAATACTGAAGCAGAGTCCTTTAATATAGCAGCAAATTCCTTAGATAATGCAGCAGAGTCCTTAAAAAATCCAACAAAGTCATTAAATAATGCAGCAGAGTCCTCTAATAATGCAGCAGAGTCCTCAAATGCTTCAGCAAAGTCATTAAATAATGCAGCATAGTCCTTAAATAATGCAAAGTCCTTAAATAAAGCAGCACAGTTCTTAAATAATGCAACAACGTCGGTAAATAATGCAGCAGAGTCCTTAAATAATGCAGCAAAGTCCTTAACTAATGCAGCAGAGTCCTTAAATAATGCAACAAAGTCCTTAAATAATGCAACAGAGTCCTTAAATACCGTAGCAAAGTGCTTAAATAATGCAGCAGAGTCCTTAAATAATGCAACAAAGTCCTTAAATAATGCAGCAGAGTCCTTAAATACTGAAGCAGAGTCCTTAAATATTGCAGCAAAGTCCTCTAATAATGCAGCAGAGTCCTTAAATAATGCAACAAAGTCCTTAAATAATGCAGCAGAGTCCTTAAATAATGCAACAAAGTCCTTAAATAATGCAGCAGAGTCCTTAAATACTGAAGCAGAGTCCTTAAATATTGCAGCAAAGTCCTTAAATAATGCAGCAGAGTCCTTAAATAATGCAACAAAGTCCTTAAATAATGCAGCAGAGTCCTTAAATAATGCAACAAAGTCCTTAAATAATGCAGCAGAGTCCTTAAATACTGAAGCAGAGTCCTTAAATATTGCAGCAAAGTCCTTCAATAATGCAGCAGAGTCCTTAGATAATGCAACAAAGTCCTTAAATAATGCAGCAGATTCCTTAAATAATGTAGCAAAGTCCTTAAATAATGCAGCAGAGTCCTTAAATAATGCAGCAGAGTCCTTAAATACCGCAGCAGAGTCCTTAAATACTGAAGCAGAGTCCTTTAATATAGCAGCAAATTCCTTAAATAACGCAGCAGAGTCCTTAAAAAATCCAACAAAGTCATTAAATAATGCAGCAAGTCCTTAAATAATGCAGCAGAGTCCTCTAATAATGCAGCAGAGTCCTCAAATGCTTCAGCAAAGTCATTAAATAATGCAGCATAGTCCTTAACTAATGCAGCAGAGTCCTTAAATAATGCAACAAAGTCCTTAAATAATGCAGCAGAATCCTTAAATAATGCAGTAAAGTCGTTAAATAATGCAGCAGAGTCCTTAAATAATGCAGCAAAGTCCTTAACTAATGCAGCAGAGTCCTTAAATATTGCAGCAAAGTCCTTAAATAATGCATTAGAGTCCTTAAATAATGCAACAAAGTCCTTAAATAATGCTGCAGAGTCCTTAAATAATGCAGAAAAGTCCTTAAATAATGCAGCAGAGTCCTTAAATAATGCAGCAGAGTCCTTAAATACCGCAGCAGAGTCCTTAAATACTGAAGCAGAGTCCTTTAATATAGCAGCAAATTCTTTAAATAATGCAGCAGAGTCCTTAAAAAAATCCAACAAAGTCATTAAATAATGCAGCAGAGTCCTCTAATAATGCAGCAGAGTCCTCAAATGCTTCAGCAAAGTCATTAAATAATGCAGCATAGTCCTTAAATAATGCAGCAAAGTCCTTAAATAATGCAGCACAGTTCTTAAATAATGCAACAACGTCGTTAAATAATGCAGCAGAGTCCTTAAATAATGCAGCAAAGTCCTTAACTAATGCAGCAGAGTCCTTAAATAATGCAACAAAGTCCTTAAATAATGCAACAGAGTCCTTAAATACCGCAGCAAAGTGATTAAATATTGCAGCAGAGTCCTCAAATGCTTCAGCAGAGTCCTTAAATAATGCAGCAGAGTCCTTAAATAATGCAGCAAAGTCCTTAAATAATGCAGCAGAGTCCTTAAATAATGCAACAAAGTCCTTAAATAATGCAGCAGAGTCCTTAAATACTGAAGCAGAGTCCTTAAATATTGCAGCAAAGTCCTTAAATAATGCAGCAGAGTCCATAAATAATGCAGCAAAGTCCTTAAATAATGCAGCAGAGTCCTTAAATAATGCAACAAAGTCCTTAAATAATGCAGCAGAGTCCTTAAATATAGAAGCAGAGTCCTTAAATATTGCAGCAAAGTCCTTCAATAATGCAGCAGAGTCCTTAGATAATGCAACAAAGTCCTTAAATAATGCAGCAGATTCCTTAAATAATGCAGAAAAGTCCTTAAATAATGCAGCAGAGTCCTTAAATAATGCAGCAGAGTCCTTAAATACCGCAGCAGAGTCCTTAAATACTGAAGCAGAGTCCTTTAATATAGCAGCAAATTCTTTAAATAATGCAGCAGAGTCCTTAAAAAAATCCAACAAAGTCATTAAATAATGCAGCAGAGTCCTCTAATAATGCAGCAGAGTCCTCAAATGCTTCAGCAAAGTCATTAAATAATGCAGCATAGTCCTTAAATAATGCAGCAAAGTCCTTAAATAATGCAGCACAGTTCTTAAATAATGCAACAACGTCGTTAAATAATGCAGCAGAGTCCTTAAATAATGCAGCAAAGTCCTTAACTAATGCAGCAGAGTCCTTAAATAATGCAACAAAGTCCTTAAATAATGCAACAGAGTCCTTAAATACCGCAGCAAAGTGATTAAATAATGCAGCAGAGTCCTCAAATGCTTCAGCAGAGTCCTTAAATAATGCAGCAGAGTCCTTAAATAATGCAGCAAAGTCCTTAAATAATGCAGCAGAGTCCTTAAATAATGCAACAAAGTCCTTAAATAATGCAGCAGAGTCCTTAAATACTGAAGCAGAGTCCTTAAATATTGCAGCAAAGTCCTTAAATAATGCAGCAGAGTCCATAAATAATGCAGCAAAGTCCTTAAATAATGCAGCAGAGTCCTTAAATAATGCAACAAAGTCCTTAAATAATGCAGCAGAGTCCTTAAATATAGAAGCAGAGTCCTTAAATATTGCAGCAAAGTCCTTCAATAATGCAGCAGAGTCCTTAGATAATGCAACAAAGTCCTTAAATAATGCAGCAGATTCCTTAAATAATGCAGCAAAGTCCTTAAATAATGCAGCAGAGTCCTTAAATAATGCAGCAGAGTCCTTAAATACCGCAGCAGAGTCCATAAATACTGAAGCAGAGTCCTTTAATATAGCAGCAAATTCCTTAAATAATGCAGCAGAGTCCTTAAAAAATCCAACAAAGTCATTAAATAATGCAGCAAGTCCTTAAATAATGCAGCAGAGTCCTCTAATAATGCAGCAGAGTCCTCAAATGCTTCAGCAAAGTCATTAAATAATGCAGCATAGTCCTTAAATAATGGAGCAAAGTCCTTAAATAATGCAGCACAGTTCTTAAATAATGCAACAACGTCGTTAAATAATGCAGCAGAGTCCTTAAATAATGCAGCAAAGTCCTTAACTAATGCAGCAGAGTCCTTAAATAATGCAACAAAGTCCTTAAATAATGCAGCAGAGTCCTTAAATAATGCAGTAAAGTCCTTAAATAATGCAGCAGAGTCCTTAAATAATGCAACAACGTCCTTAAATAATGCAGCAGAGTCCTTAAATACTGAAGCAGAGTCCTTAAATATTGCAGCAAAGTCCTTAAATAATGCAGCAGAGTCCTTAAATAATGCAACAAATTCCTTTAATAATGCAGCAAAGTCCTTAAATAATGCAGCAGAGTCCTTAAATAATGCAGCAGAGTCCTTAAATACCGCAGCAGAGTCCTTAAATACTGAAGCAGAGTCCTTTAATATAGCAGCAAATTCCTTAAATAATGCAGCAGAGTCCTTAAAAAATCCAACAAAGTCATTAAATAATGCAGCAGAGTCCTCTAATAATGCAGCAGAGTCCTCAAATGCTTCAGCAAAGTCATTAAATAATGCAGCAGAGTCCTCAAATGCTTAAGCAGAGTCCTTAAATACTGAAGCAGAGTCCTTAAACATTGCAGCAAAGTCCTTAAATAATGCAGCAGAGTCCTTAAATAATGCAGCAAAGTCCTTCAATAATGCAGCAGAGTCCTTAGATAATGCAACAAAGTCCTTAAATAATGCAGCAGATTCCTTAAATAATGCAGCAAAGTCCTTAAATAATGCAGCAGAGTCCTAAAATAATGCAGCAGGGTCCTTAAATACCGCAGCAGAGTCCTTAAATACTGAAGCAGAGTCCTTTAATATAGCAGCAAATTCCTTAAATAATGCAGCAGAGTCCTTAAGAAATCCAACAAAGTCATTAAATAATGCAGCAAGTCCTTAAATAATGCAGCAGAGTCCTCTAATAATGCAGCAGAGTCCTCAAATGCTTCAGCAAAGTCATTAAATAATGCAGCATAATCCTTAAATAATGCAGCAAAGTCCTTAAATAATGCAGCACAGTTCTTAAATAATGCAACAACGTCGTTAAATAATGCAGCAGAGTCCTTAAATAATGCAGCAAACTCCTTAACTAATGCAGCAGAGTCCTTAAATAATGCAACAAAGTACTTAAATAATGCAACAGAGTCCTTAAATACCGCCGCAAAGTGCTTAAATAATGCAGCAGAGTCCTCAAATGCTTCAGCAGAGTCCTTAAATAATGCAGCAGTGTCCTTAAATAATGCAGCAAAGTCCTTAAATAATGCAGCAGAGTCCTTAAATAATGCAACAAAGTCCTTAAATAATGCAGCAGAGTCCTTAAATACTGAAGCAGAGTCCTTAAATATTGCTGCAAAGTCCTTAAATAATGCAGCAGTCATTAAATAATGCAACAATGTCCTTAAATAATGCAGCAGAGTCCTTAAAAAATCCAACAAAGTCATTAAATAATGCAGCAAGTCCTTAAATAATGCAGCAGATTCCTCTAATAATGCAGCAGAGTCCTCAAATGCTTCAGCAAATTCATTAAATAATGCAGCATATTCCTTAAATAATGCAGCAAAGTCCTTAAATAATGCAGAACAGTTCTTAAATAATGCAACAACGTCGTTAAATAATGCAGCAGAGTCCTTAAATAATGCAGCAAAGTCCTTAACTAATGCAGCAGAGTCCTTAAATAATGCAACAAAGTCCTTAAATAATGCAACAGAGTCCTTAAATACCGCAGCAAAGGGCTTAAATAATGCAGCAGAGTCCTCAAATGCTTCAGCAGAGTCCTTAAATAATGTAGCATTGTCCTTAAATAATGAAGCAAAGTCCTTAAATAATGCAGCAGAGTCCTTAAATAATGCAACAAAGTCCTTAAATAATGCAGCAGAGTCCTTAAATACTGAAGCAGAGTCCTTAAATATTGCTGCAAAGTCCTTAAATAATGCAGCAGAGTCATTAAATAATGCAACAAAGTCCTTAAATAATGCAGCAGAGTCCTTAAATAATGCAACAAAGTCCTTAAATAATGCAGCAGAGTACTTAAATAATGCAACAAAGTCCTTAAATAATGCAGCAAAGTCCTTAAATAATGCAGCAGAGTCCTTAAATAATGCAACAAAGTCCTTAAATACTGCAGCAGAGTCCTTAAATACTGAAGCAGAGTCCTTTAATATAGCAGCAAATTCCTTAAATAATGCAGCAGAGTCCTTAAAAAATCCAACAAAGTCATTAAATAATGCAGCAGAGTCCTCTAATAATGCAGCAGAGTCCTCAAATGCTTCAGCAAAGTCATTAAATAATGCAGCATAGTCCTTAAATAATGCAAAGTCCTTAAATAAAGCAGCACAGTTCTTAAATAATGCAACAACGTCGGTAAATAATGCAGCAGAGTCCTTAAATAATGCAGCAAAGTCCTTAACTAATGCAGCAGAGTCCTTAAATAATGCAACAAAGTCCTTAAATAATGCAACAGAGTCCTTAAATACCGTAGCAAAGTGCTTAAATAATGCAGCAGAGTCCTTAAATAATGCAACAAAGTCCTTAAATAATGCAGCAGAGTCCTTAAATACTTAAGCAGAGTCCTTAAATATTGCAGCAAAGTCCTCTAATAATGCAGCAGAGTCCTTAAATAATGCAACAAAGTCCTTAAATAATGCAGCAGAGTCCTTAAATAATGCAACAAAGTCCTTAAATAATGCAGCAGAGTCCTTAAATACTGAAGCAGAGTCCTTAAATATTGCAGCAAAGTCCTTAAATAATGCAGCAGAGTCCTTAAATAATGCAACAAAGTCCTTAAATAATGCAGCAGAGTCCTTAAATAATGCAACAAAGTCCTTAAATAATGCAGCAGAGTCCTTAAATACTGAAGCAGAGTCCTTAAATATTGCAGCAAAGTCCTTCAATAATGCAGCAGAGTCCTTAGATAATGCAACAAAGTCCTTAAATAATGCAGCAGATTCCTTAAATAATGTAGCAAAGTCCTTAAATAATGCAGCAGAGTCCTTAAATAATGCAGCAGAGTCCTTAAATACCGCAGCAGAGTCCTTAAATACTGAAGCAGAGTCCTTTAATATAGCAGCAAATTCCTTAAATAACGCAGCAGAGTCCTTAAAAAATCCAACAAAGTCATTAAATAATGCAGCAAGTCCTTAAATAATGCAGCAGAGTCCTCTAATAATGCAGCAGAGTCCTCAAATGCTTCAGCAAAGTCATTAAATAATGCAGCATAGTCCTTAACTAATGCAGCAGAGTCCTTAAATAATGCAACAAAGTCCTTAAATAATGCAGCAGAATCCTTAAATAATGCAGTAAAGTCGTTAAATAATGCAGCAGAGTCCTTAAATAATGCAGCAAAGTCCTTAACTAATGCAGCAGAGTCCTTAAATAATGCAACAAAGTCCTTAAATAATGCAGCAGAGTCCTTAAATAATGCAGTAAAGTCCTTAAATAATGCAGCAGAGTCCTTAAATAATGCAACAAAGTCCTTAAATAATGCAGCAGAATCCTTAAATAATGCAGTAAAGTCGTTAAATAATGCAGCAGAGTCCTTAAATAATGCAGCAAAGTCCTTAACTAATGCAGCAGAGTCCTTAAATATTGCAGCAAAGTCCTTAAATAATGCATTAGAGTCCTTAAATAATGCAACAAAGTCCTTAAATAATGCTGCAGAGTCCTTAAATAATGCAGAAAAGTCCTTAAATAATGCAGCAGAGTCCTTAAATAATGCAGCAGAGTCCTTAAATACCGCAGCAGAGTCCTTAAATACTGAAGCAGAGTCCTTTAATATAGCAGCAAATTCTTTAAATAATGCAGCAGAGTCCTTAAAAAAATCCAACAAAGTCATTAAATAATGCAGCAGAGTCCTCTAATAATGCAGCAGAGTCCTCAAATGCTTCAGCAAAGTCATTAAATAATGCAGCATAGTCCTTAAATAATGCAGCAAAGTCCTTAAATAATGCAGCACAGTTCTTAAATAATGCAACAACGTCGTTAAATAATGCAGCAGAGTCCTTAAATAATGCAGCAAAGTCCTTAACTAATGCAGCAGAGTCCTTAAATAATGCAACAAAGTCCTTAAATAATGCAACAGAGTCCTTAAATACCGCAGCAAAGTGATTAAATATTGCAGCAGAGTCCTCAAATGCTTCAGCAGAGTCCTTAAATAATGCAGCAGAGTCCTTAAATAATGCAGCAAAGTCCTTAAATAATGCAGCAGAGTCCTTAAATAATGCAACAAAGTCCTTAAATAATGCAGCAGAGTCCTTAAATACTGAAGCAGAGTCCTTAAATATTGCAGCAAAGTCCTTAAATAATGCAGCAGAGTCCATAAATAATGCAGCAAAGTCCTTAAATAATGCAGCAGAGTCCTTAAATAATGCAACAAAGTCCTTAAATAATGCAGCAGAGTCCTTAAATATAGAAGCAGAGTCCTTAAATATTGCAGCAAAGTCCTTCAATAATGCAGCAGAGTCCTTAGATAATGCAACAAAGTCCTTAAATAATGCAGCAGATTCCTTAAATAATGCAGCAAAGTCCTTAAATAATGCAGCAGAGTCCTTAAATAATGCAGCAGAGTCCTTAAATACCGCAGCAGAGTCCATAAATACTGAAGCAGAGTCCTTTAATATAGCAGCAAATTCCTTAAATAATGCAGCAGAGTCCTTAAAAAATCCAACAAAGTCATTAAATAATGCAGCAAGTCCTTAAATAATGCAGCAGAGTCCTCTAATAATGCAGCAGAGTCCTCAAATGCTTCAGCAAAGTCATTAAATAATGCAGCATAGTCCTTAAATAATGGAGCAAAGTCCTTAAATAATGCAGCACAGTTCTTAAATAATGCAACAACGTCGTTAAATAATGCAGCAGAGTCCTTAAATAATGCAGCAAAGTCCTTAACTAATGCAGCAGAGTCCTTAAATAATGCAACAAAGTCCTTAAATAATGCAGCAGAGTCCTTAAATAATGCAGTAAAGTCCTTAAATAATGCAGCAGAGTCCTTAAATAATGCAACAACGTCCTTAAATAATGCAGCAGAGTCCTTAAATAATGCAACAAAGTCCTTAAATAATGCAGCAGAGTCCTTAAATACTGAAGCAGAGTCATTAAATATTGCTGCAAAGTCCTTAAATAATGCAGCAGAGTCATTAAATAATGCAACAAAGTCCTTAAATAATGCAGCAGAGTCCTTAAATAATGCAACAAAGTCCTTAAATAATGCAGCAGAGTACTTAAATAATGCAACAAAGTCCTTAAATAATGCAGCAAAGTCCTTAAATAATGCAGCAGAGTCCTTAAATAATGCAACAAAGTCCTTAAATACTGCAGCAGAGTCCTTAAATACTGAAGCAGAGTCCTTTAATATAGCAGCAAATTCCTTAAATAATGCAGCAGAGTCCTTAAAAAATCCAACAAAGTCATTAAATAATGCAGCAGAGTCCTCTAATAATGCAGCAGAGTCCTCAAATGCTTCAGCAAAGTCATTAAATAATGCAGCATAGTCCTTAAATAATGCAAAGTCCTTAAATAAAGCAGCACAGTTCTTAAATAATGCAACAACGTCGGTAAATAATGCAGCAGAGTCCTTAAATAATGCAGCAAAGTCCTTAACTAATGCAGCAGAGTCCTTAAATAATGCAACAAAGTCCTTAAATAATGCAACAGAGTCCTTAAATACCGTAGCAAAGTGCTTAAATAATGCAGCAGAGTCCTTAAATAATGCAACAAAGTCCTTAAATAATGCAGCAGAGTCCTTAAATACTGAAGCAGAGTCCTTAAATATTGCAGCAAAGTCCTCTAATAATGCAGCAGAGTCCTTAAATAATGCAACAAAGTCCTTAAATAATGCAGCAGAGTCCTTAAATAATGCAACAGAGTCCTTAAATAATGCAGCAGAGTCCTTAAATACTGAAGCAGAGTCCTTAAATATTGCAGCAAAGTCCTTAAATAATGCAGCAGAGTCCTTAAATAATGCAACAAAGTCCTTAAATAATGCAGCAGAGTCCTTAAATAATGCAACAAAGTCCTTAAATAATGCAGCAGAGTCCTTAAATACTGAAGCAGAGTCCTTAAATATTGCAGCAAAGTCCTTCAATAATGCAGCAGAGTCCTTAGATAATGCAACAAAGTCCTTAAATAATGCAGCAGATTCCTTAAATAATGCAGCAGAGTCCTTAAATATAGAAGCAGAGTCCTTAAATATTGCAGCAAAGTCCTTCAATAATGCAGCAGAGTCCTTAGATAATGCAACAAAGTCCTTAAATAATGCAGCAGATTCCTTAAATAATGCAGCAAAGTCCTTAAATAATGCAGCAGAGTCCTTAAATAATGCAGCAGAGTCCTTAAATACCGCAGCAGAGTCCATAAATACTGAAGCAGAGTCCTTTAATATAGCAGCAAATTCCTTAAATAATGCAGCAGAGTCCTTAAAAAATCCAACAAAGTCATTAAATAATGCAGCAAGTCCTTAAATAATGCAGCAGAGTCCTCTAATAATGCAGCAGAGTCCTCAAATGCTTCAGCAAAGTCATTAAATAATGCAGCATAGTCCTTAAATAATGGAGCAAAGTCCTTAAATAATGCAGCACAGTTCTTAAATAATGCAACAACGTCGTTAAATAATGCAGCAGAGTCCTTAAATAATGCAGCAAAGTCCTTAACTAATGCAGCAGAGTCCTTAAATAATGCAACAAAGTCCTTAAATAATGCAGCAGAGTCCTTAAATAATGCAGTAAAGTCCTTAAATAATGCAGCAGAGTCCTTAAATAATGCAACAACGTCCTTAAATAATGCAGCAGAGTCCTTAAATACTGAAGCAGAGTCCTTAAATATTGCAGCAAAGTCCTTAAATAATGCAGCAGAGTCCTTAAATAATGCAACAAATTCCTTTAATAATGCAGCAAAGTCCTTAAATAATGCAGCAGAGTCCTTAAATAATGCAGCAGAGTCCTTAAATACCGCAGCAGAGTCCTTAAATACTGAAGCAGAGTCCTTTAATATAGCAGCAAATTCCTTAAATAATGCAGCAGAGTCCTTAAAAAATCCAACAAAGTCATTAAATAATGCAGCAGAGTCCTCTAATAATGCAGCAGAGTCCTCAAATGCTTCAGCAAAGTCATTAAATAATGCAGCAGAGTCCTCAAATGCTTAAGCAGAGTCCTTAAATACTGAAGCAGAGTCCTTAAACATTGCAGCAAAGTCCTTAAATAATGCAGCAGAGTCCTTAAATAATGCAGCAAAGTCCTTCAATAATGCAGCAGAGTCCTTAGATAATGCAACAAAGTCCTTAAATAATGCAGCAGATTCCTTAAATAATGCAGCAAAGTCCTTAAATAATGCAGCAGAGTCCTAAAATAATGCAGCAGGGTCCTTAAATACCGCAGCAGAGTCCTTAAATACTGAAGCAGAGTCCTTTAATATAGCAGCAAATTCCTTAAATAATGCAGCAGAGTCCTTAAGAAATCCAACAAAGTCATTAAATAATGCAGCAAGTCCTTAAATAATGCAGCAGAGTCCTCTAATAATGCAGCAGAGTCCTCAAATGCTTCAGCAAAGTCATTAAATAATGCAGCATAATCCTTAAATAATGCAGCAAAGTCCTTAAATAATGCAGCACAGTTCTTAAATAATGCAACAACGTCGTTAAATAATGCAGCAGAGTCCTTAAATAATGCAGCAAACTCCTTAACTAATGCAGCAGAGTCCTTAAATAATGCAACAAAGTACTTAAATAATGCAACAGAGTCCTTAAATACCGCCGCAAAGTGCTTAAATAATGCAGCAGAGTCCTCAAATGCTTCAGCAGAGTCCTTAAATAATGCAGCAGTGTCCTTAAATAATGCAGCAAAGTCCTTAAATAATGCAGCAGAGTCCTTAAATAATGCAACAAAGTCCTTAAATAATGCAGCAGAGTCCTTAAATACTGAAGCAGAGTCCTTAAATATTGCTGCAAAGTCCTTAAATAATGCAGCAGTCATTAAATAATGCAACAATGTCCTTAAATAATGCAGCAGAGTCCTTAAAAAATCCAACAAAGTCATTAAATAATGCAGCAAGTCCTTAAATAATGCAGCAGATTCCTCTAATAATGCAGCAGAGTCCTCAAATGCTTCAGCAAATTCATTAAATAATGCAGCATATTCCTTAAATAATGCAGCAAAGTCCTTAAATAATGCAGAACAGTTCTTAAATAATGCAACAACGTCGTTAAATAATGCAGCAGAGTCCTTAAATAATGCAGCAAAGTCCTTAACTAATGCAGCAGAGTCCTTAAATAATGCAACAAAGTCCTTAAATAATGCAACAGAGTCCTTAAATACCGCAGCAAAGGGCTTAAATAATGCAGCAGAGTCCTCAAATGCTTCAGCAGAGTCCTTAAATAATGTAGCATTGTCCTTAAATAATGCAGCAAAGTCCTTAAATAATGCAGCAGAGTCCTTAAATAATGCAACAAAGTCCTTAAATAATGCAGCAGAGTCCTTAAATACTGAAGCAGAGTCCTTAAATATTGCTGCAAAGTCCTTAAATAATGCAGCAGAGTCATTAAATAATGCAACAAAGTCCTTAAATAATGCAGCAGAGTCCTTAAATAATGCAACAAAGTCCTTAAATAATGCAGCAGAGTACTTAAATAATGCAACAAAGTCCTTAAATAATGCAGCAAAGTCCTTAAATAATGCAGCAGAGTCCTTAAATAATGCAACAAAGTCCTTAAATACTGCAGCAGAGTCCTTAAATACTGAAGCAGAGTCCTTTAATATAGCAGCAAATTCCTTAAATAATGCAGCAGAGTCCTTAAAAAATCCAACAAAGTCATTAAATAATGCAGCAGAGTCCTCTAATAATGCAGCAGAGTCCTCAAATGCTTCAGCAAAGTCATTAAATAATGCAGCATAGTCCTTAAATAATGCAAAGTCCTTAAATAAAGCAGCACAGTTCTTAAATAATGCAACAACGTCGGTAAATAATGCAGCAGAGTCCTTAAATAATGCAGCAAAGTCCTTAACTAATGCAGCAGAGTCCTTAAATAATGCAACAAAGTCCTTAAATAATGCAACAGAGTCCTTAAATACCGTAGCAAAGTGCTTAAATAATGCAGCAGAGTCCTTAAATAATGCAACAAAGTCCTTAAATAATGCAGCAGAGTCCTTAAATACTTAAGCAGAGTCCTTAAATATTGCAGCAAAGTCCTCTAATAATGCAGCAGAGTCCTTAAATAATGCAACAAAGTCCTTAAATAATGCAGCAGAGTCCTTAAATAATGCAACAAAGTCCTTAAATAATGCAGCAGAGTCCTTAAATACTGAAGCAGAGTCCTTAAATATTGCAGCAAAGTCCTTAAATAATGCAGCAGAGTCCTTAAATAATGCAACAAAGTCCTTAAATAATGCAGCAGAGTCCTTAAATAATGCAACAAAGTCCTTAAATAATGCAGCAGAGTCCTTAAATACTGAAGCAGAGTCCTTAAATATTGCAGCAAAGTCCTTCAATAATGCAGCAGAGTCCTTAGATAATGCAACAAAGTCCTTAAATAATGCAGCAGATTCCTTAAATAATGTAGCAAAGTCCTTAAATAATGCAGCAGAGTCCTTAAATAATGCAGCAGAGTCCTTAAATACCGCAGCAGAGTCCTTAAATACTGAAGCAGAGTCCTTTAATATAGCAGCAAATTCCTTAAATAACGCAGCAGAGTCCTTAAAAAATCCAACAAAGTCATTAAATAATGCAGCAAGTCCTTAAATAATGCAGCAGAGTCCTCTAATAATGCAGCAGAGTCCTCAAATGCTTCAGCAAAGTCATTAAATAATGCAGCATAGTCCTTAACTAATGCAGCAGAGTCCTTAAATAATGCAACAAAGTCCTTAAATAATGCAGCAGAATCCTTAAATAATGCAGTAAAGTCGTTAAATAATGCAGCAGAGTCCTTAAATAATGCAGCAAAGTCCTTAACTAATGCAGCAGAGTCCTTAAATATTGCAGCAAAGTCCTTAAATAATGCATTAGAGTCCTTAAATAATGCAACAAAGTCCTTAAATAATGCTGCAGAGTCCTTAAATAATGCAGAAAAGTCCTTAAATAATGCAGCAGAGTCCTTAAATAATGCAGCAGAGTCCTTAAATACCGCAGCAGAGTCCTTAAATACTGAAGCAGAGTCCTTTAATATAGCAGCAAATTCTTTAAATAATGCAGCAGAGTCCTTAAAAAAATCCAACAAAGTCATTAAATAATGCAGCAGAGTCCTCTAATAATGCAGCAGAGTCCTCAAATGCTTCAGCAAAGTCATTAAATAATGCAGCATAGTCCTTAAATAATGCAGCAAAGTCCTTAAATAATGCAGCACAGTTCTTAAATAATGCAACAACGTCGTTAAATAATGCAGCAGAGTCCTTAAATAATGCAGCAAAGTCCTTAACTAATGCAGCAGAGTCCTTAAATAATGCAACAAAGTCCTTAAATAATGCAACAGAGTCCTTAAATACCGCAGCAAAGTGATTAAATATTGCAGCAGAGTCCTCAAATGCTTCAGCAGAGTCCTTAAATAATGCAGCAGAGTCCTTAAATAATGCAGCAAAGTCCTTAAATAATGCAGCAGAGTCCTTAAATAATGCAACAAAGTCCTTAAATAATGCAGCAGAGTCCTTAAATACTGAAGCAGAGTCCTTAAATATTGCAGCAAAGTCCTTAAATAATGCAGCAGAGTCCATAAATAATGCAGCAAAGTCCTTAAATAATGCAGCAGAGTCCTTAAATAATGCAACAAAGTCCTTAAATAATGCAGCAGAGTCCTTAAATATAGAAGCAGAGTCCTTAAATATTGCAGCAAAGTCCTTCAATAATGCAGCAGAGTCCTTAGATAATGCAACAAAGTCCTTAAATAATGCAGCAGATTCCTTAAATAATGCAGCAAAGTCCTTAAATAATGCAGCAGAGTCCTTAAATAATGCAGCAGAGTCCTTAAATACCGCAGCAGAGTCCATAAATACTGAAGCAGAGTCCTTTAATATAGCAGCAAATTCCTTAAATAATGCAGCAGAGTCCTTAAAAAATCCAACAAAGTCATTAAATAATGCAGCAAGTCCTTAAATAATGCAGCAGAGTCCTCTAATAATGCAGCAGAGTCCTCAAATGCTTCAGCAAAGTCATTAAATAATGCAGCATAGTCCTTAAATAATGGAGCAAAGTCCTTAAATAATGCAGCACAGTTCTTAAATAATGCAACAACGTCGTTAAATAATGCAGCAGAGTCCTTAAATAATGCAGCAAAGTCCTTAACTAATGCAGCAGAGTCCTTAAATAATGCAACAAAGTCCTTAAATAATGCAGCAGAGTCCTTAAATAATGCAGTAAAGTCCTTAAATAATGCAGCAGAGTCCTTAAATAATGCAACAACGTCCTTAAATAATGCAGCAGAGTCCTTAAATACTGAAGCAGAGTCCTTAAATATTGCAGCAAAGTCCTTAAATAATGCAGCAGAGTCCTTAAATAATGCAACAAATTCCTTAAATAATGCAGCAAAGTCCTTAAATAATGCAGCAGAGTCCTTAAATAATGCAGCAGAGTCCTTAAATACCGCAGCAGAGTCCTTAAATACTGAAGCAGAGTCCTTTAATATAGCAGCAAATTCCTTAAATAATGCAGCAGAGTCCTTAAAAAATCCAACAAAGTCATTAAATAATGCAGCAGAGTCCTCTAATAATGCAGCAGAGTCCTCAAATGCTTCAGCAAAGTCATTAAATAATGCAGCAGAGTCCTCAAATGCTTAAGCAGAGTCCTTAAATACTGAAGCAGAGTCCTTAAACATTGCAGCAAAGTCCTTAAATAATGCAGCAGAGTCCTTAAATAATGCAGCAAAGTCCTTCAATAATGCAGCAGAGTCCTTAGATAATGCAACAAAGTCCTTAAATAATGCAGCAGATTCCTTAAATAATGCAGCAAAGTCCTTAAATAATGCAGCAGAGTCCTAAAATAATGCAGCAGGGTCCTTAAATACCGCAGCAGAGTCCTTAAATACTGAAGCAGTGTCCTTTAATATAGCAGCAAATTCCTTAAATAATGCAGCAGAGTCCTTAAGAAATCCAACAAAGTCATTAAATAATGCAGCAAGTCCTTAAATAATGCAGCAGAGTCCTCTAATAATGCAGCAGAGTCCTCAAATGCTTCAGCAAAGTCATTAAATAATGCAGCATAATCCTTAAATAATGCAGCAAAGTCCTTAAATAATGCAGCACAGTTCTTAAATAATGCAACAACGTCGTTAAATAATGCAGCAGAGTCCTTAAATAATGCAGCAAACTCCTTAACTAATGCAGCAGAGTCCTTAAATAATGCAACAAAGTCCTTAAATAATGCAACAGAGTCCTTAAATACCGCCGAAAAGTGCTTAAATAATGCAGCAGAGTCCTCAAATGCTTCAGCAGAGTCCTTAAATAATGCAGCAGTGTCCTTAAATAATGCAGCAAAGTCCTTAAATAATGCAGCAGAGTCCTTAAATAATGCAACAAAGTCCTTAAATAATGCAGCAGAGTCCTTAAATACTGAAGCAGAGTCCTTAAATATTGCTGCAAAGTCCTTAAATAATGCAGCAGTCATTAAATAATGCAACAATGTCCTTAAATAATGCAGCATAGTCCTTAAAAAATCCAACAAAGTCATTAAATAATGCAGCAAGTCCTTAAATAATGCAGCAGAGTCCTCTAATAATGCAGCAGAGTCCTCAAATGCTTCAGCAAATTCATTAAATAATGCAGCATATTCCTTAAATAATGCAGGAAAGTCCTTAAATAATGCAGAACAGTTCTTAAATAATGCAACAACGTCGTTAAATAATGCAGCAGAGTCCTTAAATAATGCAGCAAAGTCCTTAACTAATGCAGCAGAGTCCTTAAATAATGCAACAAAGTCCTTAAATAATGCAACAGAGTCCTTAAATACCGCAGCAAAGGGCTTAAATAATGCAGCAGAGTCCTCAAATGCTTCAGCAGAGTCCTTAAATAATGTAGCATTGTCCTTAAATAATGCAGCAAAGTCCTTAAATAATGCAGCAGAGTCCTTAAATAATGCAACAAAGTCCTTAAATAATGCAGCAGAGTCCTTAAATACTGAAGCAGAGTCCTTAAATATTGCTGCAAAGTCCTTAAATAATGCAGCAGAGTCATTAAATAATGCAACAAAGTCCTTAAATAATGCAGCAGAGTCCTTAAATAATGCAACAAAGTCCTTAAATAATGCAGCAGAGTACTTAAATAATGCAACAAAGTCCTTAAATAATGCAGCAAAGTCCTTAAATAATGCAGCAGAGTCCTTAAATAATGCAACAAAGTCCTTAAATAATGCAGCAGAGTCCTTAAATAATGCAACAGAGTCCTTAAATACCGCAGCAAAGTGCTTAAATAATGCAGCAGAGTCCTCAAATGCTTCAGCAGAGTCCTTAAATAATGCAGCAGAGTCCTTAAATAATGCAGAAAAGTCCTTAAATAATGCAGCAGAGTCCTTAAATAATGCAACAAAGTCCTTAAATAATGCAGCAGAGTCCTTAAATACTGAAGCAGAGTCCTTAAATATTGCAGCAAAGTCCTTAAATAATGCAGCAGAGTCCTTAAATAATGCAGCAAAGTCCTTATCTAATGCAGCAGAGTCCTTAAATAATGCAACAAAGTCCTTAAATAATGCAGCAGAGTCCTTAAATACTGAAGCAGAGTCCTTAAATATTGCAGCAAAGTCCTTCAATAATGCAGCAGAGTCCTTAGATAATGCAACAAAGTCCTTAAATAATGCAGCAGATTCCTTAAATAATGCAGCAAAGTCCTTAAATAATGCAGCAGAGTCCTTAAATAATGCAGCAGAGTCCTTAAATACCGCAGCAGAGTCCTTAAATACTGAAGCAGAGTCCTTTAATATAGCAGCAAATTCCTTAAATAATGCAGCAGAGTCCATAAAAAAATCCAACAAAGTCATTAAATAATGCAGCAAGTCCTTAAATAATGCAGCAGAGTCCTCTAATAATGCAGCAGAGTCCTCAAATGCTTCAGCAAATTCATTAAATAATGCAGCATATTCCTTAAATAATGCAGAAAAGTCCTTAAATAATGCAGAACAGTTCTTAAATAATGCAACAACGTCGTTAAATAATGCAGCAGAGTCCTTAAATAATGCAGCAAAGTCCTTAACTAATGCAGCAGAGTCCTTAAATAATGCAACAAAGTCCTTAAATAATGCAACAGAATCCTTAAATACCGCAGCAAAGGGCTTAAATAATGCAGCAGAGTCCTCAAATGCTTCAGCAGAGTCCTTAAATAATGTAGCATTGTCCTTAAATAATGCAGCAAAGTCCTTAAATAATGCAGCAGAGTCCTTAAATAATGCAACAAAGTCCTTAAATAATGCAGCAGAGTCCTTAAATACTGAAGCAGAGTCATTAAATATTGCTGCAAAGTCCTTAAATAATGCAGCAGAGTCATTAAATAATGCAACAAAGTCCTTAAATAATGCAGCAGAGTCCTTAAATAATGCAACAAAGTCCTTAAATAATGCAGCAGAGTACTTAAATAATGCAACAAAGTCCTTAAATAATGCAGCAAAGTCCTTAAATAATGCAGCAGAGTCCTTAAATAATGCAACAAAGTCCTTAAATACTGCAGCAGAGTCCTTAAATACTGAAGCAGAGTCCTTTAATATAGCAGCAAATTCCTTAAATAATGCAGCAGAGTCCTTAAAAAATCCAACAAAGTCATTAAATAATGCAGCAGAGTCCTCTAATAATGCAGCAGAGTCCTCAAATGCTTCAGCAAAGTCATTAAATAATGCAGCATAGTCCTTAAATAATGCAAAGTCCTTAAATAAAGCAGCACAGTTCTTAAATAATGCAACAACGTCGGTAAATAATGCAGCAGAGTCCTTAAATAATGCAGCAAAGTCCTTAACTAATGCAGCAGAGTCCTTAAATAATGCAACAAAGTCCTTAAATAATGCAACAGAGTCCTTAAATACTGTAGCAAAGTGCTTAAATAATGCAGCAGAGTCCTTAAATAATGCAACAAAGTCCTTAAATAATGCAGCAGAGTCCTTAAATACTGAAGCAGAGTCCTTAAATATTGCAGCAAAGTCCTCTAATAATGCAGCAGAGTCCTTAAATAATGCAACAAAGTCCTTAAATAATGCAGCAGAGTCCTTAAATAATGCAACAAAGTCCTTAAATAATGCAGCAGAGTCCTTAAATACTGAAGCAGAGTCCTTAAATATTGCAGCAAAGTCCTTAAATAATGCAGCAGAGTCCTTAAATAATGCAACAAAGTCCTTAAATAATGCAGCAGAGTCCTTAAATAATGCAACAAAGTCCTTAAATAATGCAGCAGAGTCCTTAAATACTGAAGCAGAGTCCTTAAATATTGCAGCAAAGTCCTTCAATAATGCAGCAGAGTCCTTAGATAATGCAACAAAGTCCTTAAATAATGCAGCAGATTCCTTAAATAATGTAGCAAAGTCCTTAAATAATGCAGCAGAGTCCTTAAATAATGCAGCAGAGTCCTTAAATACCGCAGCAGAGTCCTTAAATACTGAAGCAGAGTCCTTTAATATAGCAGCAAATTCCTTAAATAACGCAGCAGAGTCCTTAAAAAATCCAACAAAGTCATTAAATAATGCAGCAAGTCCTTAAATAATGCAGCAGAGTCCTCTAATAATGCAGCAGAGTCCTCAAATGCTTCAGCAAAGTCATTAAATAATGCAGCATAGTCCTTAACTAATGCAGCAGAGTCCTTAAATAATGCAACAAAGTCCTTAAATAATGCAGCAGAATCCTTAAATAATGCAGTAAAGTCGTTAAATAATGCAGCAGAGTCCTTAAATAATGCAGCAAAGTCCTTAACTAATGCAGCAGAGTCCTTAAATATTGCAGCAAAGTCCTTAAATAATGCATTAGAGTCCTTAAATAATGCAACAAAGTCCTTAAATAATGCTGCAGAGTCCTTAAATAATGCAGAAAAGTCCTTAAATAATGCAGCAGAGTCCTTAAATAATGCAGCAGAGTCCTTAAATACCGCAGCAGAGTCCTTAAATACTGAAGCAGAGTCCTTTAATATAGCAGCAAATTCTTTAAATAATGCAGCAGAGTCCTTAAAAAAATCCAACAAAGTCATTAAATAATGCAGCAGAGTCCTCTAATAATGCAGCAGAGTCCTCAAATGCTTCAGCAAAGTCATTAAATAATGCAGCATAGTCCTTAAATAATGCAGCAAAGTCCTTAAATAATGCAGCACAGTTCTTAAATAATGCAACAACGTCGTTAAATAATGCAGCAGAGTCCTTAAATAATGCAGCAAAGTCCTTAACTAATGCAGCAGAGTCCTTAAATAATGCAACAAAGTCCTTAAATAATGCAACAGAGTCCTTAAATACCGCAGCAAAGTGATTAAATATTGCAGCAGAGTCCTCAAATGCTTCAGCAGAGTCCTTAAATAATGCAGCAGAGTCCTTAAATAATGCAGCAAAGTCCTTAAATAATGCAGCAGAGTCCTTAAATAATGCAACAAAGTCCTTAAATAATGCAGCAGAGTCCTTAAATACTGAAGCAGAGTCCTTAAATATTGCAGCAGAGTCCTTAAATAATGCAGCAGAGTCCTTAAATAATGCAGCAAAGTCCTTCAATAATGCAGCAGAGTCCTTAGATAATGCAACAAAGTCCTTAAATAATGCAGCAGATTCCTTAAATAATGCAGCAAAGTCCTTAAATAATGCAGCAGAGTCCTAAAATAATGCAGCAGGGTCCTTAAATACCGCAGCAGAGTCCTTAAATACTGAAGCAGTGTCCTTTAATATAGCAGCAAATTCCTTAAATAATGCAGCAGAGTCCTTAAGAAATCCAACAAAGTCATTAAATAATGCAGCAAGTCCTTAAATAATGCAGCAGAGTCCTCTAATAATGCAGCAGAGTCCTCAAATGCTTCAGCAAAGTCATTAAATAATGCAGCATAATCCTTAAATAATGCAGCAAAGTCCTTAAATAATGCATCACAGTTCTTAAATAATGCAACAACGTCGTTAAATAATGCAGCAGAGTCCTTAAATAATGCAGCAAACTCCTTAACTAATGCAGCAGAGTCCTTAAATAATGCAACAAAGTCCTTAAATAATGCAACAGAGTCCTTAAATACCGCCGAAAAGTGCTTAAATAATGCAGCAGAGTCCTCAAATGCTTCAGCAGAGTCCTTAAATAATGCAGCAGTGTCCTTAAATAATGCAGCAAAGTCCTTAAATAATGCAGCAGAGTCCTT
The DNA here is from genome assembly GCF_046119375.1 of Phyllobates terribilis. Lineage (NCBI taxonomy): Eukaryota > Metazoa > Chordata > Amphibia > Anura > Dendrobatidae > Phyllobates > Phyllobates terribilis. The sequence goes on along the minus strand of NW_027362840.1, from coordinate 1,888,609 downwards.
AAATAATGCAACAAAGTCCTTAAATAATGCAGCAGAGTCCTTAAATACTGAAGCAGAGTCCTTAAATATTGCTGCAAAGTCCTTAAATAATGCAGCAGTCATTAAATAATGCAACAATGTCCTTAAATAATGCAGCAGAGTCCTTAAAAAATCCAACAAAGTCATTAAATAATGCAGCAAGTCCTTAAATAATGCAGCAGAGTCCTCTAATAATGCAGCAGAGTCCTCAAATGCTTCAGCAAATTCATTAAATAATGCAGCATATTCCTTAAATAATGCAGCAAAGTCCTTAAATAATGCAGAACAGTTCTTAAATAATGCAACAACGTCGTTAAATAATGCAGCAGAGTCCTTAAATAATGCAGCAAAGTCCTTAACTAATGCAGCAGAGTCCTTAAATAATGCAACAAAGTCCTTAAATAATGCAACAGAGTCCTTAAATACCGCAGCAAAGGGCTTAAATAATGCAGCAGAGTCCTCAAATGCTTCAGCAGAGTCCTTAAATAATGTAGCATTGTCCTTAAATAATGCAGCAAAGTCCTTAAATAATGCAGCAGAGTCCTTAAATAATGCAACAAAGTCCTTAAATAATGCAGCAGAGTCCTTAAATACTGAAGCAGAGTCCTTAAATATTGCTGCAAAGTCCTTAAATAATGCAGCAGAGTCATTAAATAATGCAACAAAGTCCTTAAATAATGCAGCAGAGTCCTTAAATAATGCAACAAAGTCCTTAAATAATGCAGCAGAGTACTTAAATAATGCAACAAAGTCCTTAAATAATGCAGCAAAGTCCTTAAATAATGCAGCAGAGTCCTTAAATAATGCAACAAAGTCCTTAAATAATGCAGCAGAGTCCTTAAATAATGCAACAGAGTCCTTAAATACCGCAGCAAAGTGCTTAAATAATGCAGCAGAGTCCTCAAATGCTTCAGCAGAGTCCTTAAATAATGCAGCAGAGTCCTTAAATAATGCAGCAAAGTCCTTAAATAATGCAGCAGAGTCCTTAAATAATGCAACAAAGTCCTTAAATAATGCAGCAGAGTCCTTAAATACTGAAGCAGAGTCCTTAAATATTGCAGCAAAGTCCTTAAATAATGCAGCAGAGTCCTTAAATAATGCAGCAAAGTCCTTATCTAATGCAGCAGAGTCCTTAAATAATGCAACAAAGTCCTTAAATAATGCAGCAGAGTCCTTAAATACTGAAGCAGAGTCCTTAAATATTGCAGCAAAGTCCTTCAATAATGCAGCAGAGTCCTTAGATAATGCAACAAAGTCCTTAAATAATGCAGCAGATTCCTTAAATAATGCAGCAAAGTCCTTAAATAATGCAGCAGAGTCCTTAAATAATGCAGCAGAGTCCTTAAATACCGCAGCAGAGTCCTTAAATACTGAAGCAGAGTCCTTTAATATAGCAGCAAATTCCTTAAATAATGCAGCAGAGTCCATAAAAAAATCCAACAAAGTCATTAAATAATGCAGCAAGTCCTTAAATAATGCAGCAGAGTCCTCTAATAATGCAGCAGAGTCCTCAAATGCTTCAGCAAATTCATTAAATAATGCAGCATATTCCTTAAATAATGCAGAAAAGTCCTTAAATAATGCAGAACAGTTCTTAAATAATGCAACAACGTCGTTAAATAATGCAGCAGAGTCCTTAAATAATGCAGCAAAGTCCTTAACTAATGCAGCAGAGTCCTTAAATAATGCAACAAAGTCCTTAAATAATGCAACAGAATCCTTAAATACCGCAGCAAAGGGCTTAAATAATGCAGCAGAGTCCTCAAATGCTTCAGCAGAGTCCTTAAATAATGTAGCATTGTCCTTAAATAATGCAGCAAAGTCCTTAAATAATGCAGCAGAGTCCTTAAATAATGCAACAAAGTCCTTAAATAATGCAGCAGAGTCCTTAAATACTGAAGCAGAGTCATTAAATATTGCTGCAAAGTCCTTAAATAATGCAGCAGAGTCATTAAATAATGCAACAAAGTCCTTAAATAATGCAGCAGAGTCCTTAAATAATGCAACAAAGTCCTTAAATAATGCAGCAGAGTACTTAAATAATGCAACAAAGTCCTTAAATAATGCAGCAAAGTCCTTAAATAATGCAGCAGAGTCCTTAAATAATGCAACAAAGTCCTTAAATACTGCAGCAGAGTCCTTAAATACTGAAGCAGAGTCCTTTAATATAGCAGCAAATTCCTTAAATAATGCAGCAGAGTCCTTAAAAAATCCAACAAAGTCATTAAATAATGCAGCAGAGTCCTCTAATAATGCAGCAGAGTCCTCAAATGCTTCAGCAAAGTCATTAAATAATGCAGCATAGTCCTTAAATAATGCAAAGTCCTTAAATAAAGCAGCACAGTTCTTAAATAATGCAACAACGTCGGTAAATAATGCAGCAGAGTCCTTAAATAATGCAGCAAAGTCCTTAACTAATGCAGCAGAGTCCTTAAATAATGCAACAAAGTCCTTAAATAATGCAACAGAGTCCTTAAATACTGTAGCAAAGTGCTTAAATAATGCAGCAGAGTCCTTAAATAATGCAACAAAGTCCTTAAATAATGCAGCAGAGTCCTTAAATACTGAAGCAGAGTCCTTAAATATTGCAGCAAAGTCCTCTAATAATGCAGCAGAGTCCTTAAATAATGCAACAAAGTCCTTAAATAATGCAGCAGAGTCCTTAAATAATGCAACAAAGTCCTTAAATAATGCAGCAGAGTCCTTAAATACTGAAGCAGAGTCCTTAAATATTGCAGCAAAGTCCTTAAATAATGCAGCAGAGTCCTTAAATAATGCAACAAAGTCCTTAAATAATGCAGCAGAGTCCTTAAATAATGCAACAAAGTCCTTAAATAATGCAGCAGAGTCCTTAAATACTGAAGCAGAGTCCTTAAATATTGCAGCAAAGTCCTTCAATAATGCAGCAGAGTCCTTAGATAATGCAACAAAGTCCTTAAATAATGCAGCAGATTCCTTAAATAATGTAGCAAAGTCCTTAAATAATGCAGCAGAGTCCTTAAATAATGCAGCAGAGTCCTTAAATACCGCAGCAGAGTCCTTAAATACTGAAGCAGAGTCCTTTAATATAGCAGCAAATTCCTTAAATAACGCAGCAGAGTCCTTAAAAAATCCAACAAAGTCATTAAATAATGCAGCAAGTCCTTAAATAATGCAGCAGAGTCCTCTAATAATGCAGCAGAGTCCTCAAATGCTTCAGCAAAGTCATTAAATAATGCAGCATAGTCCTTAACTAATGCAGCAGAGTCCTTAAATAATGCAACAAAGTCCTTAAATAATGCAGCAGAATCCTTAAATAATGCAGTAAAGTCGTTAAATAATGCAGCAGAGTCCTTAAATAATGCAGCAAAGTCCTTAACTAATGCAGCAGAGTCCTTAAATATTGCAGCAAAGTCCTTAAATAATGCATTAGAGTCCTTAAATAATGCAACAAAGTCCTTAAATAATGCTGCAGAGTCCTTAAATAATGCAGAAAAGTCCTTAAATAATGCAGCAGAGTCCTTAAATAATGCAGCAGAGTCCTTAAATACCGCAGCAGAGTCCTTAAATACTGAAGCAGAGTCCTTTAATATAGCAGCAAATTCTTTAAATAATGCAGCAGAGTCCTTAAAAAAATCCAACAAAGTCATTAAATAATGCAGCAGAGTCCTCTAATAATGCAGCAGAGTCCTCAAATGCTTCAGCAAAGTCATTAAATAATGCAGCATAGTCCTTAAATAATGCAGCAAAGTCCTTAAATAATGCAGCACAGTTCTTAAATAATGCAACAACGTCGTTAAATAATGCAGCAGAGTCCTTAAATAATGCAGCAAAGTCCTTAACTAATGCAGCAGAGTCCTTAAATAATGCAACAAAGTCCTTAAATAATGCAACAGAGTCCTTAAATACCGCAGCAAAGTGATTAAATATTGCAGCAGAGTCCTCAAATGCTTCAGCAGAGTCCTTAAATAATGCAGCAGAGTCCTTAAATAATGCAGCAAAGTCCTTAAATAATGCAGCAGAGTCCTTAAATAATGCAACAAAGTCCTTAAATAATGCAGCAGAGTCCTTAAATACTGAAGCAGAGTCCTTAAATATTGCAGCAAAGTCCTTAAATAATGCAGCAGAGTCCATAAATAATGCAGCAAAGTCCTTAAATAATGCAGCAGAGTCCTTAAATAATGCAACAAAGTCCTTAAATAATGCAGCAGAGTCCTTAAATATAGAAGCAGAGTCCTTAAATATTGCAGCAAAGTCCTTCAATAATGCAGCAGAGTCCTTAGATAATGCAACAAAGTCCTTAAATAATGCAGCAGATTCCTTAAATAATGCAGAAAAGTCCTTAAATAATGCAGCAGAGTCCTTAAATAATGCAGCAGAGTCCTTAAATACCGCAGCAGAGTCCTTAAATACTGAAGCAGAGTCCTTTAATATAGCAGCAAATTCTTTAAATAATGCAGCAGAGTCCTTAAAAAAATCCAACAAAGTCATTAAATAATGCAGCAGAGTCCTCTAATAATGCAGCAGAGTCCTCAAATGCTTCAGCAAAGTCATTAAATAATGCAGCATAGTCCTTAAATAATGCAGCAAAGTCCTTAAATAATGCAGCACAGTTCTTAAATAATGCAACAACGTCGTTAAATAATGCAGCAGAGTCCTTAAATAATGCAGCAAAGTCCTTAACTAATGCAGCAGAGTCCTTAAATAATGCAACAAAGTCCTTAAATAATGCAACAGAGTCCTTAAATACCGCAGCAAAGTGATTAAATAATGCAGCAGAGTCCTCAAATGCTTCAGCAGAGTCCTTAAATAATGCAGCAGAGTCCTTAAATAATGCAGCAAAGTCCTTAAATAATGCAGCAGAGTCCTTAAATAATGCAACAAAGTCCTTAAATAATGCAGCAGAGTCCTTAAATACTGAAGCAGAGTCCTTAAATATTGCAGCAAAGTCCTTAAATAATGCAGCAGAGTCCATAAATAATGCAGCAAAGTCCTTAAATAATGCAGCAGAGTCCTTAAATAATGCAACAAAGTCCTTAAATAATGCAGCAGAGTCCTTAAATATAGAAGCAGAGTCCTTAAATATTGCAGCAAAGTCCTTCAATAATGCAGCAGAGTCCTTAGATAATGCAACAAAGTCCTTAAATAATGCAGCAGATTCCTTAAATAATGCAGCAAAGTCCTTAAATAATGCAGCAGAGTCCTTAAATAATGCAGCAGAGTCCTTAAATACCGCAGCAGAGTCCATAAATACTGAAGCAGAGTCCTTTAATATAGCAGCAAATTCCTTAAATAATGCAGCAGAGTCCTTAAAAAATCCAACAAAGTCATTAAATAATGCAGCAAGTCCTTAAATAATGCAGCAGAGTCCTCTAATAATGCAGCAGAGTCCTCAAATGCTTCAGCAAAGTCATTAAATAATGCAGCATAGTCCTTAAATAATGGAGCAAAGTCCTTAAATAATGCAGCACAGTTCTTAAATAATGCAACAACGTCGTTAAATAATGCAGCAGAGTCCTTAAATAATGCAGCAAAGTCCTTAACTAATGCAGCAGAGTCCTTAAATAATGCAACAAAGTCCTTAAATAATGCAGCAGAGTCCTTAAATAATGCAGTAAAGTCCTTAAATAATGCAGCAGAGTCCTTAAATAATGCAACAACGTCCTTAAATAATGCAGCAGAGTCCTTAAATACTGAAGCAGAGTCCTTAAATATTGCAGCAAAGTCCTTAAATAATGCAGCAGAGTCCTTAAATAATGCAACAAATTCCTTAAATAATGCAGCAAAGTCCTTAAATAATGCAGCAGAGTCCTTAAATAATGCAGCAGAGTCCTTAAATACCGCAGCAGAGTCCTTAAATACTGAAGCAGAGTCCTTTAATATAGCAGCAAATTCCTTAAATAATGCAGCAGAGTCCTTAAAAAATCCAACAAAGTCATTAAATAATGCAGCAGAGTCCTCTAATAATGCAGCAGAGTCCTCAAATGCTTCAGCAAAGTCATTAAATAATGCAGCAGAGTCCTCAAATGCTTAAGCAGAGTCCTTAAATAATGAAGCAGAGTCCTTAAACATTGCAGCAAAGTCCTTAAATAATGCAGCAGAGTCCTTAAATAATGCAGCAAAGTCCTTCAATAATGCAGCAGAGTCCTTAGATAATGCAACAAAGTCCTTAAATAATGCAGCAGATTCCTTAAATAATGCAGCAAAGTCCTTAAATAATGCAGCAGAGTCCTAAAATAATGCAGCAGGGTCCTTAAATACCGCAGCAGAGTCCTTAAATACTGAAGCAGAGTCCTTTAATATAGCAGCAAATTCCTTAAATAATGCAGCAGAGTCCTTAAGAAATCCAACAAAGTCATTAAATAATGCAGCAAGTCCTTAAATAATGCAGCAGAGTCCTCTAATAATGCAGCAGAGTCCTCAAATGCTTCAGCAAAGTCATTAAATAATGCAGCATAATCCTTAAATAATGCAGCAAAGTCCTTAAATAATGCAGCACAGTTCTTAAATAATGCAACAACGTCGTTAAATAATGCAGCAGAGTCCTTAAATAATGCAGCAAACTCCTTAACTAATGCAGCAGAGTCCTTAAATAATGCAACAAAGTACTTAAATAATGCAACAGAGTCCTTAGATACCGCCGCAAAGTGCTTAAATAATGCAGCAGAGTCCTCAAATGCTTCAGCAGAGTCCTTAAATAATGCAGCAGTGTCCTTAAATAATGCAGCAAAGTCCTTAAATAATGCAGCAGAGTCCTTAAATAATGCAACAAAGTCCTTAAATAATGCAGCAGAGTCCTTAAATACTGAAGCAGAGTCCTTAAATATTGCTGCAAAGTCCTTAAATAATGCAGCAGTCATTAAATAATGCAACAATGTCCTTAAATAATGCAGCAGAGTCCTTAAAAAATCCAACAAAGTCATTAAATAATGCAGCAAGTCCTTAAATAATGCAGCAGATTCCTCTAATAATGCAGCAGAGTCCTCAAATGCTTCAGCAAATTCATTAAATAATGCAGCATATTCCTTAAATAATGCAGCAAAGTCCTTAAATAATGCAGAACAGTTCTTAAATAATGCAACAACGTCGTTAAATAATGCAGCAGAGTCCTTAAATAATGCAGCAAAGTCCTTAACTAATGCAGCAGAGTCCTTAAATAATGCAACAAAGTCCTTAAATAATGCAACAGAGTCCTTAAATACCGCAGCAAAGGGCTTAAATAATGCAGCAGAGTCCTCAAATGCTTCAGCAGAGTCCTTAAATAATGTAGCATTGTCCTTAAATAATGCAGCAAAGTCCTTAAATAATGCAGCAGAGTCCTTAAATAATGCAACAAAGTCCTTAAATAATGCAGCAGAGTCCTTAAATACTGAAGCAGAGTCCTTAAATATTGCTGCAAAGTCCTTAAATAATGCAGCAGAGTCATTAAATAATGCAACAAAGTCCTTAAATAATGCAGCAGAGTCCTTAAATAATGCAACAAAGTCCTTAAATAATGCAGCAGAGTACTTAAATAATGCAACAAAGTCCTTAAATAATGCAGCAAAGTCCTTAAATAATGCAGCAGAGTCCTTAAATAATGCAACAAAGTCCTTAAATAATGCAGCAGAGTCCTTAAATAATGCAACAGAGTCCTTAAATACCGCAGCAAAGTGCTTAAATAATGCAGCAGAGTCCTCAAATGCTTCAGCAGAGTCCTTAAATAATGCAGCAGAGTCCTTAAATAATGCAGCAAAGTCCTTAAATAATGCAGCAGAGTCCTTAAATAATGCAACAAAGTCCTTAAATAATGCAGCAGAGTCCTTAAATACTGAAGCAGAGTCCTTAAATATTGCAGCAAAGTCCTTAAATAATGCAGCAGAGTCCTTAAATAATGCAGCAAAGTCCTTATCTAATGCAGCAGAGTCCTTAAATAATGCAACAAAGTCCTTAAATAATGCAGCAGAGTCCTTAAATACTGAAGCAGAGTCCTTAAATATTGCAGCAAAGTCCTTCAATAATGCAGCAGAGTCCTTAGATAATGCAACAAAGTCCTTAAATAATGCAGCAGATTCCTTAAATAATGCAGCAAAGTCCTTAAATAATGCAGCAGAGTCCTTAAATAATGCAGCAGAGTCCTTAAATACCGCAGCAGAGTCCTTAAATACTGAAGCAGAGTCCTTTAATATAGCAGCAAATTCCTTAAATAATGCAGCAGAGTCCATAAAAAAATCCAACAAAGTCATTAAATAATGCAGCAAGTCCTTAAATAATGCAGCAGAGTCCTCTAATAATGCAGCAGAGTCCTCAAATGCTTCAGCAAATTCATTAAATAATGCAGCATATTCCTTAAATAATGCAGAAAAGTCCTTAAATAATGCAGAACAGTTCTTAAATAATGCAACAACGTCGTTAAATAATGCAGCAGAGTCCTTAAATAATGCAGCAAAGTCCTTAACTAATGCAGCAGAGTCCTTAAATAATGCAACAAAGTCCTTAAATAATGCAACAGAATCCTTAAATACCGCAGCAAAGGGCTTAAATAATGCAGCAGAGTCCTCAAATGCTTCAGCAGAGTCCTTAAATAATGTAGCATTGTCCTTAAATAATGCAGCAAAGTCCTTAAATAATGCAGCAGAGTCCTTAAATAATGCAACAAAGTCCTTAAATAATGCAGCAGAGTCCTTAAATACTGAAGCAGAGTCATTAAATATTGCTGCAAAGTCCTTAAATAATGCAGCAGAGTCATTAAATAATGCAACAAAGTCCTTAAATAATGCAGCAGAGTCCTTAAATAATGCAACAAAGTCCTTAAATAATGCAGCAGAGTACTTAAATAATGCAACAAAGTCCTTAAATAATGCAGCAAAGTCCTTAAATAATGCAGCAGAGTCCTTAAATAATGCAACAAAGTCCTTAAATACTGCAGCAGAGTCCTTAAATACTGAAGCAGAGTCCTTTAATATAGCAGCAAATTCCTTAAATAATGCAGCAGAGTCCTTAAAAAATCCAACAAAGTCATTAAATAATGCAGCAGAGTCCTCTAATAATGCAGCAGAGTCCTCAAATGCTTCAGCAAAGTCATTAAATAATGCAGCATAGTCCTTAAATAATGCAAAGTCCTTAAATAAAGCAGCACAGTTCTTAAATAATGCAACAACGTCGGTAAATAATGCAGCAGAGTCCTTAAATAATGCAGCAAAGTCCTTAACTAATGCAGCAGAGTCCTTAAATAATGCAACAAAGTCCTTAAATAATGCAACAGAGTCCTTAAATACTGTAGCAAAGTGCTTAAATAATGCAGCAGAGTCCTTAAATAATGCAACAAAGTCCTTAAATAATGCAGCAGAGTCCTTAAATACTGAAGCAGAGTCCTTAAATATTGCAGCAAAGTCCTCTAATAATGCAGCAGAGTCCTTAAATAATGCAACAAAGTCCTTAAATAATGCAGCAGAGTCCTTAAATAATGCAACAAAGTCCTTAAATAATGCAGCAGAGTCCTTAAATACTGAAGCAGAGTCCTTAAATATTGCAGCAAAGTCCTTAAATAATGCAGCAGAGTCCTTAAATAATGCAACAAAGTCCTTAAATAATGCAGCAGAGTCCTTAAATAATGCAACAAAGTCCTTAAATAATGCAGCAGAGTCCTTAAATACTGAAGCAGAGTCCTTAAATATTGCAGCAAAGTCCTTCAATAATGCAGCAGAGTCCTTAGATAATGCAACAAAGTCCTTAAATAATGCAGCAGATTCCTTAAATAATGTAGCAAAGTCCTTAAATAATGCAGCAGAGTCCTTAAATAATGCAGCAGAGTCCTTAAATACCGCAGCAGAGTCCTTAAATACTGAAGCAGAGTCCTTTAATATAGCAGCAAATTCCTTAAATAACGCAGCAGAGTCCTTAAAAAATCCAACAAAGTCATTAAATAATGCAGCAAGTCCTTAAATAATGCAGCAGAGTCCTCTAATAATGCAGCAGAGTCCTCAAATGCTTCAGCAAAGTCATTAAATAATGCAGCATAGTCCTTAACTAATGCAGCAGAGTCCTTAAATAATGCAACAAAGTCCTTAAATAATGCAGCAGAATCCTTAAATAATGCAGTAAAGTCGTTAAATAATGCAGCAGAGTCCTTAAATAATGCAGCAAAGTCCTTAACTAATGCAGCAGAGTCCTTAAATATTGCAGCAAAGTCCTTAAATAATGCATTAGAGTCCTTAAATAATGCAACAAAGTCCTTAAATAATGCTGCAGAGTCCTTAAATAATGCAGAAAAGTCCTTAAATAATGCAGCAGAGTCCTTAAATAATGCAGCAGAGTCCTTAAATACCGCAGCAGAGTCCTTAAATACTGAAGCAGAGTCCTTTAATATAGCAGCAAATTCTTTAAATAATGCAGCAGAGTCCTTAAAAAAATCCAACAAAGTCATTAAATAATGCAGCAGAGTCCTCTAATAATGCAGCAGAGTCCTCAAATGCTTCAGCAAAGTCATTAAATAATGCAGCATAGTCCTTAAATAATGCAGCAAAGTCCTTAAATAATGCAGCACAGTTCTTAAATAATGCAACAACGTCGTTAAATAATGCAGCAGAGTCCTTAAATAATGCAGCAAAGTCCTTAACTAATGCAGCAGAGTCCTTAAATAATGCAACAAAGTCCTTAAATAATGCAACAGAGTCCTTAAATACCGCAGCAAAGTGATTAAATATTGCAGCAGAGTCCTCAAATGCTTCAGCAGAGTCCTTAAATAATGCAGCAGAGTCCTTAAATAATGCAGCAAAGTCCTTAAATAATGCAGCAGAGTCCTTAAATAATGCAACAAAGTCCTTAAATAATGCAGCAGAGTCCTTAAATACTGAAGCAGAGTCCTTAAATATTGCAGCAAAGTCCTTAAATAATGCAGCAGAGTCCATAAATAATGCAGCAAAGTCCTTAAATAATGCAGCAGAGTCCTTAAATAATGCAACAAAGTCCTTAAATAATGCAGCAGAGTCCTTAAATATAGAAGCAGAGTCCTTAAATATTGCAGCAAAGTCCTTCAATAATGCAGCAGAGTCCTTAGATAATGCAACAAAGTCCTTAAATAATGCAGCAGATTCCTTAAATAATGCAGAAAAGTCCTTAAATAATGCAGCAGAGTCCTTAAATAATGCAGCAGAGTCCTTAAATACCGCAGCAGAGTCCTTAAATACTGAAGCAGAGTCCTTTAATATAGCAGCAAATTCTTTAAATAATGCAGCAGAGTCCTTAAAAAAATCCAACAAAGTCATTAAATAATGCAGCAGAGTCCTCTAATAATGCAGCAGAGTCCTCAAATGCTTCAGCAAAGTCATTAAATAATGCAGCATAGTCCTTAAATAATGCAGCAAAGTCCTTAAATAATGCAGCACAGTTCTTAAATAATGCAACAACGTCGTTAAATAATGCAGCAGAGTCCTTAAATAATGCAGCAAAGTCCTTAACTAATGCAGCAGAGTCCTTAAATAATGCAACAAAGTCCTTAAATAATGCAACAGAGTCCTTAAATACCGCAGCAAAGTGATTAAATAATGCAGCAGAGTCCTCAAATGCTTCAGCAGAGTCCTTAAATAATGCAGCAGAGTCCTTAAATAATGCAGCAAAGTCCTTAAATAATGCAGCAGAGTCCTTAAATAATGCAACAAAGTCCTTAAATAATGCAGCAGAGTCCTTAAATACTGAAGCAGAGTCCTTAAATATTGCAGCAAAGTCCTTAAATAATGCAGCAGAGTCCATAAATAATGCAGCAAAGTCCTTAAATAATGCAGCAGAGTCCTTAAATAATGCAACAAAGTCCTTAAATAATGCAGCAGAGTCCTTAAATATAGAAGCAGAGTCCTTAAATATTGCAGCAAAGTCCTTCAATAATGCAGCAGAGTCCTTAGATAATGCAACAAAGTCCTTAAATAATGCAGCAGATTCCTTAAATAATGCAGCAAAGTCCTTAAATAATGCAGCAGAGTCCTTAAATAATGCAGCAGAGTCCTTAAATACCGCAGCAGAGTCCATAAATACTGAAGCAGAGTCCTTTAATATAGCAGCAAATTCCTTAAATAATGCAGCAGAGTCCTTAAAAAATCCAACAAAGTCATTAAATAATGCAGCAAGTCCTTAAATAATGCAGCAGAGTCCTCTAATAATGCAGCAGAGTCCTCAAATGCTTCAGCAAAGTCATTAAATAATGCAGCATAGTCCTTAAATAATGGAGCAAAGTCCTTAAATAATGCAGCACAGTTCTTAAATAATGCAACAACGTCGTTAAATAATGCAGCAGAGTCCTTAAATAATGCAGCAAAGTCCTTAACTAATGCAGCAGAGTCCTTAAATAATGCAACAAAGTCCTTAAATAATGCAGCAGAGTCCTTAAATAATGCAGTAAAGTCCTTAAATAATGCAGCAGAGTCCTTAAATAATGCAACAACGTCCTTAAATAATGCAGCAGAGTCCTTAAATACTGAAGCAGAGTCCTTAAATATTGCAGCAAAGTCCTTAAATAATGCAGCAGAGTCCTTAAATAATGCAACAAATTCCTTAAATAATGCAGCAAAGTCCTTAAATAATGCAGCAGAGTCCTTAAATAATGCAGCAGAGTCCTTAAATACCGCAGCAGAGTCCTTAAATACTGAAGCAGAGTCCTTTAATATAGCAGCAAATTCCTTAAATAATGCAGCAGAGTCCTTAAAAAATCCAACAAAGTCATTAAATAATGCAGCAGAGTCCTCTAATAATGCAGCAGAGTCCTCAAATGCTTCAGCAAAGTCATTAAATAATGCAGCAGAGTCCTCAAATGCTTAAGCAGAGTCCTTAAATAATGAAGCAGAGTCCTTAAACATTGCAGCAAAGTCCTTAAATAATGCAGCAGAGTCCTTAAATAATGCAGCAAAGTCCTTCAATAATGCAGCAGAGTCCTTAGATAATGCAACAAAGTCCTTAAATAATGCAGCAGATTCCTTAAATAATGCAGCAAAGTCCTTAAATAATGCAGCAGAGTCCTAAAATAATGCAGCAGGGTCCTTAAATACCGCAGCAGAGTCCTTAAATACTGAAGCAGAGTCCTTTAATATAGCAGCAAATTCCTTAAATAATGCAGCAGAGTCCTTAAGAAATCCAACAAAGTCATTAAATAATGCAGCAAGTCCTTAAATAATGCAGCAGAGTCCTCTAATAATGCAGCAGAGTCCTCAAATGCTTCAGCAAAGTCATTAAATAATGCAGCATAATCCTTAAATAATGCAGCAAAGTCCTTAAATAATGCAGCACAGTTCTTAAATAATGCAACAACGTCGTTAAATAATGCAGCAGAGTCCTTAAATAATGCAGCAAACTCCTTAACTAATGCAGCAGAGTCCTTAAATAATGCAACAAAGTACTTAAATAATGCAACAGAGTCCTTAGATACCGCCGCAAAGTGCTTAAATAATGCAGCAGAGTCCTCAAATGCTTCAGCAGAGTCCTTAAATAATGCAGCAGTGTCCTTAAATAATGCAGCAAAGTCCTTAAATAATGCAGCAGAGTCCTTAAATAATGCAACAAAGTCCTTAAATAATGCAGCAGAGTCCTTAAATACTGAAGCAGAGTCCTTAAATATTGCTGCAAAGTCCTTAAATAATGCAGCAGTCATTAAATAATGCAACAATGTCCTTAAATAATGCAGCAGAGTCCTTAAAAAATCCAACAAAGTCATTAAATAATGCAGCAAGTCCTTAAATAATGCAGCAGATTCCTCTAATAATGCAGCAGAGTCCTCAAATGCTTCAGCAAATTCATTAAATAATGCAGCATATTCCTTAAATAATGCAGCAAAGTCCTTAAATAATGCAGAACAGTTCTTAAATAATGCAACAACGTCGTTAAATAATGCAGCAGAGTCCTTAAATAATGCAGCAAAGTCCTTAACTAATGCAGCAGAGTCCTTAAATAATGAAACAAAGTCCTTAAATAATGCAACAGAGTCCTTAAATACCGCAGCAAAGGGCTTAAATAATGCAGCAGAGTCCTCAAATGCTTCAGCAGAGTCCTTAAATAATGTAGCATTGTCCTTAAATAATGCAGCAAAGTCCTTAAATAATGCAGCAGAGTCCTTAAATAATGCAACAAAGTCCTTAAATAATGCAGCAGAGTCCTTAAATACTGAAGCAGAGTCCTTAAATATTGCTGCAAAGTCCTTAAATAATGCAGCAGAGTCATTAAATAATGCAACAAAGTCCTTAAATAATGCAGCAGAGTCCTTAAATAATGCAACAAAGTCCTTAAATAATGCAGCAGAGTACTTAAATAATGCAACAAAGTCCTTAAATAATGCAGCAAAGTCCTTAAATAATGCAGCAGAGTCCTTAAATAATGCAACAAAGTCCTTAAATAATGCAGCAGAGTCCTTAAATAATGCAACAGAGTCCTTAAATACCGCAGCAAAGTGCTTAAATAATGCAGCAGAGTCCTCAAATGCTTCAGCAGAGTCCTTAAATAATGCAGCAGAGTCCTTAAATAATGCAGCAAAGTCCTTAAATAATGCAGCAGAGTCCTTAAATAATGCAACAAAGTCCTTAAATAATGCAGCAGAGTCCTTAAATACTGAAGCAGAGTCCTTAAATATTGCAGCAAAGTCCTTAAATAATGCAGCAGAGTCCTTAAATAATGCAGCAAAGTCCTTATCTAATGCAGCAGAGTCCTTAAATAATGCAACAAAGTCCTTAAATAATGCAGCAGAGTCCTTAAATACTGAAGCAGAGTCCTTAAATATTGCAGCAAAGTCCTTCAATAATGCAGCAGAGTCCTTAGATAATGCAACAAAGTCCTTAAATAATGCAGCAGATTCCTTAAATAATGCAGCAAAGTCCTTAAATAATGCAGCAGAGTCCTTAAATAATGCAGCAGAGTCCTTAAATACCGCAGCAGAGTCCTTAAATACTGAAGCAGAGTCCTTTAATATAGCAGCAAATTCCTTAAATAATGCAGCAGAGTCCATAAAAAAATCCAACAAAGTCATTAAATAATGCAGCAAGTCCTTAAATAATGCAGCAGAGTCCTCTAATAATGCAGCAGAGTCCTCAAATGCTTCAGCAAATTCATTAAATAATGCAGCATATTCCTTAAATAATGCAGAAAAGTCCTTAAATAATGCAGAACAGTTCTTAAATAATGCAACAACGTCGTTAAATAATGCAGCAGAGTCCTTAAATAATGCAGCAAAGTCCTTAACTAATGCAGCAGAGTCCTTAAATAATGCAACAAAGTCCTTAAATAATGCAACAGAATCCTTAAATACCGCAGCAAAGGGCTTAAATAATGCAGCAGAGTCCTCAAATGCTTCAGCAGAGTCCTTAAATAATGTAGCATTGTCCTTAAATAATGCAGCAAAGTCCTTAAATAATGCAGCAGAGTCCTTAAATAATGCAACAAAGTCCTTAAATAATGCAGCAGAGTCCTTAAATACTGAAGCAGAGTCATTAAATATTGCTGCAAAGTCCTTAAATAATGCAGCAGAGTCATTAAATAATGCAACAAAGTCCTTAAATAATGCAGCAGAGTCCTTAAATAATGCAACAAAGTCCTTAAATAATGCAGCAGAGTACTTAAATAATGCAACAAAGTCCTTAAATAATGCAGCAAAGTCCTTAAATAATGCAGCAGAGTCCTTAAATAATGCAACAAAGTCCTTAAATACTGCAGCAGAGTCCTTAAATACTGAAGCAGAGTCCTTTAATATAGCAGCAAATTCCTTAAATAATGCAGCAGAGTCCTTAAAAAATCCAACAAAGTCATTAAATAATGCAGCAGAGTCCTCTAATAATGCAGCAGAGTCCTCAAATGCTTCAGCAAAGTCATTAAATAATGCAGCATAGTCCTTAAATAATGCAAAGTCCTTAAATAAAGCAGCACAGTTCTTAAATAATGCAACAACGTCGGTAAATAATGCAGCAGAGTCCTTAAATAATGCAGCAAAGTCCTTAACTAATGCAGCAGAGTCCTTAAATAATGCAACAAAGTCCTTAAATAATGCAACAGAGTCCTTAAATACTGTAGCAAAGTGCTTAAATAATGCAGCAGAGTCCTTAAATAATGCAACAAAGTCCTTAAATAATGCAGCAGAGTCCTTAAATACTGAAGCAGAGTCCTTAAATATTGCAGCAAAGTCCTCTAATAATGCAGCAGAGTCCTTAAATAATGCAACAAAGTCCTTAAATAATGCAGCAGAGTCCTTAAATAATGCAACAAAGTCCTTAAATAATGCAGCAGAGTCCTTAAATACTGAAGCAGAGTCCTTAAATATTGCAGCAAAGTCCTTAAATAATGCAGCAGAGTCCTTAAATAATGCAACAAAGTCCTTAAATAATGCAGCAGAGTCCTTAAATAATGCAACAAAGTCCTTAAATAATGCAGCAGAGTCCTTAAATACTGAAGCAGAGTCCTTAAATATTGCAGCAAAGTCCTTCAATAATGCAGCAGAGTCCTTAGATAATGCAACAAAGTCCTTAAATAATGCAGCAGATTCCTTAAATAATGTAGCAAAGTCCTTAAATAATGCAGCAGAGTCCTTAAATAATGCAGCAGAGTCCTTAAATACCGCAGCAGAGTCCTTAAATACTGAAGCAGAGTCCTTTAATATAGCAGCAAATTCCTTAAATAACGCAGCAGAGTCCTTAAAAAATCCAACAAAGTCATTAAATAATGCAGCAAGTCCTTAAATAATGCAGCAGAGTCCTCTAATAATGCAGCAGAGTCCTCAAATGCTTCAGCAAAGTCATTAAATAATGCAGCATAGTCCTTAACTAATGCAGCAGAGTCCTTAAATAATGCAACAAAGTCCTTAAATAATGCAGCAGAATCCTTAAATAATGCAGTAAAGTCGTTAAATAATGCAGCAGAGTCCTTAAATAATGCAGCAAAGTCCTTAACTAATGCAGCAGAGTCCTTAAATATTGCAGCAAAGTCCTTAAATAATGCATTAGAGTCCTTAAATAATGCAACAAAGTCCTTAAATAATGCTGCAGAGTCCTTAAATAATGCAGAAAAGTCCTTAAATAATGCAGCAGAGTCCTTAAATAATGCAGCAGAGTCCTTAAATACCGCAGCAGAGTCCTTAAATACTGAAGCAGAGTCCTTTAATATAGCAGCAAATTCTTTAAATAATGCAGCAGAGTCCTTAAAAAAATCCAACAAAGTCATTAAATAATGCAGCAGAGTCCTCTAATAATGCAGCAGAGTCCTCAAATGCTTCAGCAAAGTCATTAAATAATGCAGCATAGTCCTTAAATAATGCAGCAAAGTCCTTAAATAATGCAGCACAGTTCTTAAATAATGCAACAACGTCGTTAAATAATGCAGCAGAGTCCTTAAATAATGCAGCAAAGTCCTTAACTAATGCAGCAGAGTCCTTAAATAATGCAACAAAGTCCTTAAATAATGCAACAGAGTCCTTAAATACCGCAGCAAAGTGATTAAATATTGCAGCAGAGTCCTCAAATGCTTCAGCAGAGTCCTTAAATAATGCAGCAGAGTCCTTAAATAATGCAGCAAAGTCCTTAAATAATGCAGCAGAGTCCTTAAATAATGCAACAAAGTCCTTAAATAATGCAGCAGAGTCCTTAAATACTGAAGCAGAGTCCTTAAATATTGCAGCAAAGTCCTTAAATAATGCAGCAGAGTCCATAAATAATGCAGCAAAGTCCTTAAATAATGCAGCAGAGTCCTTAAATAATGCAACAAAGTCCTTAAATAATGCAGCAGAGTCCTTAAATATAGAAGCAGAGTCCTTAAATATTGCAGCAAAGTCCTTCAATAATGCAGCAGAGTCCTTAGATAATGCAACAAAGTCCTTAAATAATGCAGCAGATTCCTTAAATAATGCAGAAAAGTCCTTAAATAATGCAGCAGAGTCCTTAAATAATGCAGCAGAGTCCTTAAATACCGCAGCAGAGTCCTTAAATACTGAAGCAGAGTCCTTTAATATAGCAGCAAATTCTTTAAATAATGCAGCAGAGTCCTTAAAAAAATCCAACAAAGTCATTAAATAATGCAGCAGAGTCCTCTAATAATGCAGCAGAGTCCTCAAATGCTTCAGCAAAGTCATTAAATAATGCAGCATAGTCCTTAAATAATGCAGCAAAGTCCTTAAATAATGCAGCACAGTTCTTAAATAATGCAACAACGTCGTTAAATAATGCAGCAGAGTCCTTAAATAATGCAGCAAAGTCCTTAACTAATGCAGCAGAGTCCTTAAATAATGCAACAAAGTCCTTAAATAATGCAACAGAGTCCTTAAATACCGCAGCAAAGTGATTAAATAATGCAGCAGAGTCCTCAAATGCTTCAGCAGAGTCCTTAAATAATGCAGCAGAGTCCTTAAATAATGCAGCAAAGTCCTTAAATAATGCAGCAGAGTCCTTAAATAATGCAACAAAGTCCTTAAATAATGCAGCAGAGTCCTTAAATACTGAAGCAGAGTCCTTAAATATTGCAGCAAAGTCCTTAAATAATGCAGCAGAGTCCATAAATAATGCAGCACAGTCCTTAAATAATGCAGCAGAGTCCTTAAATAATGCAACAAAGTCCTTAAATAATGCAGCAGAGTCCTTAAATATAGAAGCAGAGTCCTTAAATATTGCAGCAAAGTCCTTCAATAATGCAGCAGAGTCCTTAGATAATGCAACAAAGTCCTTAAATAATGCAGCAGATTCCTTAAATAATGCAGCAAAGTCCTTAAATAATGCAGCAGAGTCCTTAAATAATGCAGCAGAGTCCTTAAATACCGCAGCAGAGTCCATAAATACTGAAGCAGAGTCCTTTAATATAGCAGCAAATTCCTTAAATAATGCAGCAGAGTCCTTAAAAAATCCAACAAAGTCATTAAATAATGCAGCAAGTACTTAAATAATGCAGCAGAGTCCTCTAATAATGCAGCAGAGTCCTCAAATGCTTCAGCAAAGTCATTAAATAATGCAGCATAGTCCTTAAATAATGGAGCAAAGTCCTTAAATAATGCAGCACAGTTCTTAAATAATGCAACAACGTCGTTAAATAATGCAGCAGAGTCCTTAAATAATGCAGCAAAGTCCTTAACTAATGCAGCAGAGTCCTTAAATAATGCAACAAAGTCCTTAAATAATGCAGCAGAGTCCTTAAATAATGCAGTAAAGTCCTTAAATAATGCAGCAGAGTCCTTAAATAATGCAACAACGTCCTTAAATAATGCAGCAGAGTCCTTAAATACTGAAGCAGAGTCCTTAAATATTGCAGCAAAGTCCTTAAATAATGCAGCAGAGTCCTTAAATAATGCAACAAAGTCCTTAAATAATGCAGCAGAGTCCTTAAATACTGAAGCAGAGTCCTTAAATATTGCAGCAAAGTCCTTAAATAATGCAGCAGAGTCCTTAAATAATGCAACAAAGTCCTTAAATAATGCAGCAGAGTCCTTAAATAATGCAACAAAGTCCTTAAATAATGCAGCAGAGTCCTTAAATACTGAAGCAGAGTCCTTAAATATTGCAGCAAAGTCCTTCAATAATGCAGCAGAGTCCTTAGATAATGCAACAAAGTCCTTAAATAATGCAGCAGATTCCTTAAATAATGTAGCAAAGTCCTTAAATAATGCAGCAGAGTCCTTAAATAATGCAGCAGAGTCCTTAAATACCGCAGCAGAGTCCTTAAATACTGAAGCAGAGTCCTTTAATATAGCAGCAAATTCCTTAAATAACGCAGCAGAGTCCTTAAAAAATCCAACAAAGTCATTAAATAATGCAGCAAGTCCTTAAATAATGCAGCAGAGTCCTCTAATAATGCAGCAGAGTCCTCAAATGCTTCAGCAAAGTCATTAAATAATGCAGCATAGTCCTTAACTAATGCAGCAGAGTCCTTAAATAATGCAACAAAGTCCTTAAATAATGCAGCAGAATCCTTAAATAATGCAGTAAAGTCGTTAAATAATGCAGCAGAGTCCTTAAATAATGCAGTAAAGTCCTTAACTAATGCAGCAGAGTCCTTAAATATTGCAGCAAAGTCCTTAAATAATGCATTAGAGTCCTTAAATAATGCAACAAAGTCCTTAAATAATGCTGCAGAGTCCTTAAATAATGCAGAAAAGTCCTTAAATAATGCAGCAGAGTCCTTAAATAATGCAGCAGAGTCCTTAAATACCGCAGCAGAGTCCTTAAATACTGAAGCAGAGTCCTTTAATATAGCAGCAAATTCTTTAAATAATGCAGCAGAGTCCTTAAAAAAATCCAACAAAGTCATTAAATAATGCAGCAGAGTCCTCTAATAATGCAGCAGAGTCCTCAAATGCTTCAGCAAAGTCATTAAATAATGCAGCATAGTCCTTAAATAATGCAGCAAAGTCCTTAAATAATGCAGCACAGTTCTTAAATAATGCAACAACGTCGTTAAATAATGCAGCAGAGTCCTTAAATAATGCAGCAAAGTCCTTAACTAATGCAGCAGAGTCCTTAAATAATGCAACAAAGTCCTTAAATAATGCAACAGAGTCCTTAAATACCGCAGCAAAGTGATTAAATATTGCAGCAGAGTCCTCAAATGCTTCAGCAGAGTCCTTAAATAATGCAGCAGAGTCCTTAAATAATGCAGCAAAGTCCTTAAATAATGCAGCAGAGTCCTTAAATAATGCAACAAAGTCCTTAAATAATGCAGCAGAGTCCTTAAATACTGAAGCAGAGTCCTTAAATATTGCAGCAAAGTCCTTAAATAATGCAGCAGAGTCCATAAATAATGCAGCAAAGTCCTTAAATAATGCAGCAGAGTCCTTAAATAATGCAACAAAGTCCTTAAATAATGCAGCAGAGTCCTTAAATATAGAAGCAGAGTCCTTAAATATTGCAGCAAAGTCCTTCAATAATGCAGCAGAGTCCTTAGATAATGCAACAAAGTCCTTAAATAATGCAGCAGATTCCTTAAATAATGCAGAAAAGTCCTTAAATAATGCAGCAGAGTCCTTAAATAATGCAGCAGAGTCCTTAAATACCGCAGCAGAGTCCTTAAATACTGAAGCAGAGTCCTTTAATATAGCAGCAAATTCTTTAAATAATGCAGCAGAGTCCTTAAAAAAATCCAACAAAGTCATTAAATAATGCAGCAGAGTCCTCTAATAATGCAGCAGAGTCCTCAAATGCTTCAGCAAAGTCATTAAATAATGCAGCATAGTCCTTAAATAATGCAGCAAAGTCCTTAAATAATGCAGCACAGTTCTTAAATAATGCAACAACGTCGTTAAATAATGCAGCAGAGTCCTTAAATAATGCAGCAAAGTCCTTAACTAATGCAGCAGAGTCCTTAAATAATGCAACAAAGTCCTTAAATAATGCAACAGAGTCCTTAAATACCGCAGCAAAGTGATTAAATAATGCAGCAGAGTCCTCAAATGCTTCAGCAGAGTCCTTAAATAATGCAGCAGAGTCCTTAAATAATGCAGCAAAGTCCTTAAATAATGCAGCAGAGTCCTTAAATAATGCAACAAAGTCCTTAAATAATGCAGCAGAGTCCTTAAATACTGAAGCAGAGTCCTTAAATATTGCAGCAAAGTCCTTAAATAATGCAGCAGAGTCCATAAATAATGCAGCAAAGTCCTTAAATAATGCAGCAGAGTCCTTAAATAATGCAACAAAGTCCTTAAATAATGCAGCAGAGTCCTTAAATATAGAAGCAGAGTCCTTAAATATTGCAGCAAAGTCCTTCAATAATGCAGCAGAGTCCTTAGATAATGCAACAAAGTCCTTAAATAATGCAGCAGATTCCTTAAATAATGCAGCAAAGTCCTTAAATAATGCAGCAGAGTCCTTAAATAATGCAGCAGAGTCCTTAAATACCGCAGCAGAGTCCATAAATACTGAAGCAGAGTCCTTTAATATAGCAGCAAATTCCTTAAATAATGCAGCAGAGTCCTTAAAAAATCCAACAAAGTCATTAAATAATGCAGCAAGTCCTTAAATAATGCAGCAGAGTCCTCTAATAATGCAGCAGAGTCCTCAAATGCTTCAGCAAAGTCATTAAATAATGCAGCATAGTCCTTAAATAATGGAGCAAAGTCCTTAAATAATGCAGCACAGTTCTTAAATAATGCAACAACGTCGTTAAATAATGCAGCAGAGTCCTTAAATAATGCAGCAAAGTCCTTAACTAATGCAGCAGAGTCCTTAAATAATGCAACAAAGTCCTTAAATAATGCAGCAGAGTCCTTAAATAATGCAGTAAAGTCCTTAAATAATGCAGCAGAGTCCTTAAATAATGCAACAACGTCCTTAAATAATGCAGCAGAGTCCTTAAATACTGAAGCAGAGTCCTTAAATATTGCAGCAAAGTCCTTAAATAATGCAGCAGAGTCCTTAAATAATGCAACAAATTCCTTAAATAATGCAGCAAAGTCCTTAAATAATGCAGCAGAGTCCTTAAATAATGCAGCAGAGTCCTTAAATACCGCAGCAGAGTCCTTAAATACTGAAGCAGAGTCCTTTAATATAGCAGCAAATTCCTTAAATAATGCAGCAGAGTCCTTAAAAAATCCAACAAAGTCATTAAATAATGCAGCAGAGTCCTCTAATAATGCAGCAGAGTCCTCAAATGCTTCAGCAAAGTCATTAAATAATGCAGCAGAGTCCTCAAATGCTTAAGCAGAGTCCTTAAATACTGAAGCAGAGTCCTTAAACATTGCAGCAAAGTCCTTAAATAATGCAGCAGAGTCCTTAAATAATGCAGCAAAGTCCTTCAATAATGCAGCAGAGTCCTTAGATAATGCAACAAAGTCCTTAAATAATGCAGCAGATTCCTTAAATAATGCAGCAAAGTCCTTAAATAATGCAGCAGAGTCCTAAAATAATGCAGCAGGGTCCTTAAATACCGCAGCAGAGTCCTTAAATACTGAAGCAGAGTCCTTTAATATAGCAGCAAATTCCTTAAATAATGCAGCAGAGTCCTTAAGAAATCCAACAAAGTCATTAAATAATGCAGCAAGTCCTTAAATAATGCAGCAGAGTCCTCTAATAATGCAGCAGAGTCCTCAAATGCTTCAGCAAAGTCATTAAATAATGCAGCATAATCCTTAAATAATGCAGCAAAGTCCTTAAATAATGCAGCACAGTTCTTAAATAATGCAACAACGTCGTTAAATAATGCAGCAGAGTCCTTAAATAATGCAGCAAACTCCTTAACTAATGCAGCAGAGTCCTTAAATAATGCAACAAAGTACTTAAATAATGCAACAGAGTCCTTAGATACCGCCGCAAAGTGCTTAAATAATGCAGCAGAGTCCTCAAATGCTTCAGCAGAGTCCTTAAATAATGCAGCAGTGTCCTTAAATAATGCAGCAAAGTCCTTAAATAATGCAGCAGAGTCCTTAAATAATGCAACAAAGTCCTTAAATAATGCAGCAGAGTCCTTAAATACTGAAGCAGAGTCCTTAAATATTGCTGCAAAGTCCTTAAATAATGCAGCAGTCATTAAATAATGCAACAATGTCCTTAAATAATGCAGCAGAGTCCTTAAAAAATCCAACAAAGTCATTAAATAATGCAGCAAGTCCTTAAATAATGCAGCAGATTCCTCTAATAATGCAGCAGAGTCCTCAAATGCTTCAGCAAATTCATTAAATAATGCAGCATATTCCTTAAATAATGCAGCAAAGTCCTTAAATAATGCAGAACAGTTCTTAAATAATGCAACAACGTCGTTAAATAATGCAGCAGAGTCCTTAAATAATGCAGCAAAGTCCTTAACTAATGCAGCAGAGTCCTTAAATAATGAAACAAAGTCCTTAAATAATGCAACAGAGTCCTTAAATACCGCAGCAAAGGGCTTAAATAATGCAGCAGAGTCCTCAAATGCTTCAGCAGAGTCCTTAAATAATGTAGCATTGTCCTTAAATAATGCAGCAAAGTCCTTAAATAATGCAGCAGAGTCCTTAAATAATGCAACAAAGTCCTTAAATAATGCAGCAGAGTCCTTAAATACTGAAGCAGAGTCATTAAATATTGCTGCAAAGTCCTTAAATAATGCAGCAGAGTCATTAAATAATGCAACAAAGTCCTTAAATAATGCAGCAGAGTCCTTAAATAATGCAACAAAGTCCTTAAATAATGCAGCAGAGTACTTAAATAATGCAACAAAGTCCTTAAATAATGCAGCAAAGTCCTTAAATAATGCAGCAGAGTCCTTAAATAATGCAACAAAGTCCTTAAATACTGCAGCAGAGTCCTTAAATACTGAAGCAGAGTCCTTTAATATAGCAGCAAATTCCTTAAATAATGCAGCAGAGTCCTTAAAAAATCCAACAAAGTCATTAAATAATGCAGCAGAGTCCTCTAATAATGCAGCAGAGTCCTCAAATGCTTCAGCAAAGTCATTAAATAATGCAGCATAGTCCTTAAATAATGCAAAGTCCTTAAATAAAGCAGCACAGTTCTTAAATAATGCAACAACGTCGGTAAATAATGCAGCAGAGTCCTTAAATAATGCAGCAAAGTCCTTAACTAATGCAGCAGAGTCCTTAAATAATGCAACAAAGTCCTTAAATAATGCAACAGAGTCCTTAAATACCGTAGCAAAGTGCTTAAATAATGCAGCAGAGTCCTTAAATAATGCAACAAAGTCCTTAAATAATGCAGCAGAGTCCTTAAATACTGAAGCAGAGTCCTTAAATATTGCAGCAAAGTCCTCTAATAATGCAGCAGAGTCCTTAAATAATGCAACAAAGTCCTTAAATAATGCAGCAGAGTCCTTAAATAATGCAACAAAGTCCTTAAATAATGCAGCAGAGTCCTTAAATACTGAAGCAGAGTCCTTAAATATTGCAGCAAAGTCCTTAAATAATGCAGCAGAGTCCTTAAATAATGCAACAAAGTCCTTAAATAATGCAGCAGAGTCCTTAAATAATGCAACAAAGTCCTTAAATAATGCAGCAGAGTCCTTAAATACTGAAGCAGAGTCCTTAAATATTGCAGCAAAGTCCTTCAATAATGCAGCAGAGTCCTTAGATAATGCAACAAAGTCCTTAAATAATGCAGCAGATTCCTTAAATAATGCAGCAAAGTCCTTAAATAATGCAGCAGAGTCCTTAAATAATGCAGCAGAGTCCTTAAATACCGCAGCAGAGTCCTTAAATACTGAAGCAGAGTCCTTTAATATAGCAGCAAATTCCTTAAATAACGCAGCAGAGTCCTTAAAAAATCCAACAAAGTCATTAAATAATGCAGCAAGTCCTTAAATAATGCAGCAGAGTCCTCTAACAATGCAGCAGAGTCCTCAAATGCTTCAGCAAAGTCATTAAATAATGCAGCATAGTCCTTAACTAATGCAGCAGAGTCCTTAAATAATGCAACAAAGTCCTTAAATAATGCAGCAGAATCCTTAAATAATGCAGTAAAGTCGTTAAATAATGCAGCAGAGTCCTTAAATAATGCAGCAAAGTCCTTAACTAATGCAGCAGAGTCCTTAAATATTGCAGCAAAGTCCTTAAATAATGCATTAGAGTCCTTAAATAATGCAACAAAGTCCTTAAATAATGCTGCAGAGTCCTTAAATAATGCAGAAAAGTCCTTAAATAATGCAGCAGAGTCCTTAAATAATGCAGCAGAGTCCTTAAATACCGCAGCAGAGTCCTTAAATACTGAAGCAGAGTCCTTTAATATAGCAGCAAATTCTTTAAATAATGCAGCAGAGTCCTTAAAAAAATCCAACAAAGTCATTAAATAATGCAGCAGAGTCCTCTAATAATGCAGCAGAGTCCTCAAATGCTTCAGCAAAGTCATTAAATAATGCAGCATAGTCCTTAAATAATGCAGCAAAGTCCTTAAATAATGCAGCACAGTTCTTAAATAATGCAACAACGTAGTTAAATAATGCAGCAGAGTCCTTAAATAATGCAGCAAAGTCCTTAACTAATGCAGCAGAGTCCTTAAATAATGCAACAAAGTCCTTAAATAATGCAACAGAGTCCTTAAATACCGCAGCAAAGTGATTAAATAATGCAGCAGAGTCCTCAAATGCTTCAGCAGAGTCCTTAAATAATGCAGCAGAGTCCTTAAATAATGCAGCAAAGTCCTTAAATAATGCAGCAGAGTCCTTAAATAATGCAACAAAGTCCTTAAATAATGCAGCAGAGTCCTTAAATACTGAAGCAGAGTCCTTAAATATTGCAGCAAAGTCCTTAAATAATGCAGCAGAGTCCATAAATAATGCAGCAAAGTCCTTAAATAATGCAGCAGAGTCCTTAAATAATGCAACAAAGTCCTTAAATAATGCAGCAGAGTCCTTAAATATAGAAGCAGAGTCCTTAAATATTGCAGCAAAGTCCTTCAATAATGCAGCAGAGTCCTTAGATAATGCAACAAAGTCCTTAAATAATGCAGCAGATTCCTTAAATAATGCAGCAAAGTCCTTAAATAATGCAGCAGAGTCCTTAAATAATGCAGCAGAGTCCTTAAATACCGCAGCAGAGTCCATAAATACTGAAGCAGAGTCCTTTAATATAGCAGCAAATTCCTTAAATAATGCAGCAGAGTCCTTAAAAAATCCAACAAAGTCATTAAATAATGCAGCAAGTCCTTAAATAATGCAGCAGAGTCCTCTAATAATGCAGCAGAGTCCTCAAATGCTTCAGCAAAGTCATTAAATAATGCAGCATAGTCCTTAAATAATGGAGCAAAGTCCTTAAATAATGCAGCACAGTTCTTAAATAATGCAGCAACGTCGTTAAATAATGCAGCAGAGTCCTTAAATAATGCAGCAAAGTCCTTAACTAATGCAGCAGAGTCCTTAAATAATGCAACAAAGTCCTTAAATAATGCAGCAGAGTCCTTAAATAATGCAGTAAAGTCCTTAAATAATGCAGCAGAGTCCTTAAATAATGCAACAACGTCCTTAAATAATGCAGCAGAGTCCTTAAATACTGAAGCAGAGTCCTTAAATATTGCAGCAAAGTCCTTAAATAATGCAGCAGAGTCCTTAAATAATGCAACAAATTCCTTAAATAATGCAGCAAAGTCCTTAAATAATGCAGCAGAGTCCTTAAATAATGCAGCAGAGTCCTTAAATACCGCAGCAGAGTCCTTAAATACTGAAGCAGAGTCCTTTAATATAGCAGCAAATTCCTTAAATAATGCAGCAGAGTCCTTAAAAAATCCAACAAAGTCATTAAATAATGCAGCAGAGTCCTCTAATAATGCAGCAGAGTCCTCAAATGCTTCAGCAAAGTCATTAAATAATGCAGCAGAGTCCTCAAATGCTTAAGCAGAGTCCTTAAATACTGAAGCAGAGTCCTTAAACATTGCAGCAAAGTCCTTAAATAATGCAGCAGAGTCCTTAAATAATGCAGCAAAGTCCTTCAATAATGCAGCAGAGTCCTTAGATAATGCAACAAAGTCCTTAAATAATGCAGCAGATTCCTTAAATAATGCAGCAAAGTCCTTAAATAATGCAGCAGAGTCCTAAAATAATGCAGCAGGGTCCTTAAATACCGCAGCAGAGTCCTTAAATACTGAAGCAGAGTCCTTTAATATAGCAGCAAATTCCTTAAATAATGCAGCAGAGTCCTTAAGAAATCCAACAAAGTCATTAAATAATGCAGCAAGTCCTTAAATAATGCAGCAGAGTCCTCTAATAATGCAGCAGAGTCCTCAAATGCTTCAGCAAAGTCATTAAATAATGCAGCATAATCCTTAAATAATGCAGCAAAGTCCTTAAATAATGCAGCACAGTTCTTAAATAATGCAACAACGTCGTTAAATAATGCAGCAGAGTCCTTAAATAATGCAGCAAACTCCTTAACTAATGCAGCAGAGTCCTTAAATAATGCAACAAAGTACTTAAATAATGCAACAGAGTCCTTAAATACCGCCGCAAAGTGCTTAAATAATGCAGCAGAGTCCTCAAATGCTTCAGCAGAGTCCTTAAATAATGCAGCAGTGTCCTTAAATAATGCAGCAAAGTCCTTAAATAATGCAGCAGAGTCCTTAAATAATGCAACAAAGTCCTTAAATAATGCAGCAGAGTCCTTAAATACTGAAGCAGAGTCCTTAAATATTGCTGCAAAGTCCTTAAATAATGCAGCAGTCATTAAATAATGCAACAATGTCCTTAAATAATGCAGCAGAGTCCTTAAAAAATCCAACAAAGTCATTAAATAATGCAGCAAGTCCTTAAATAATGCAGCAGATTCCTCTAATAATGCAGCAGAGTCCTCAAATGCTTCAGCAAATTCATTAAATAATGCAGCATATTCCTTAAATAATGCAGCAAAGTCCTTAAATAATGCAGAACAGTTCTTAAATAATGCAACAACGTCGTTAAATAATGCAGCAGAGTCCTTAAATAATGCAGCAAAGTCCTTAACTAATGCAGCAGAGTCCTTAAATAATGCAACAAAGTCCTTAAATAATGCAACAGAGTCCTTAAATACCGCAGCAAAGGGCTTAAATAATGCAGCAGAGTCCTCAAATGCTTCAGCAGAGTCCTTAAATAATGTAGCATTGTCCTTAAATAATGCAGCAAAGTCCTTAAATAATGCAGCAGAGTCCTTAAATAATGCAACAAAGTCCTTAAATAATGCAGCAGAGTCCTTAAATACTGAAGCAGAGTCCTTAAATATTGCTGCAAAGTCCTTAAATAATGCAGCAGAGTCATTAAATAATGCAACAAAGTCCTTAAATAATGCAGCAGAGTCCTTAAATAATGCAACAAAGTCCTTAAATAATGCAGCAGAGTACTTAAATAATGCAACAAAGTCCTTAAATAATGCAGCAAAGTCCTTAAATAATGCAGCAGAGTCCTTAAATAATGCAACAAAGTCCTTAAATACTGCAGCAGAGTCCTTAAATACTGAAGCAGAGTCCTTTAATATAGCAGCAAATTCCTTAAATAATGCAGCAGAGTCCTTAAAAAATCCAACAAAGTCATTAAATAATGCAGCAGAGTCCTCTAATAATGCAGCAGAGTCCTCAAATGCTTCAGCAAAGTCATTAAATAATGCAGCATAGTCCTTAAATAATGCAAAGTCCTTAAATAAAGCAGCACAGTTCTTAAATAATGCAACAACGTCGGTAAATAATGCAGCAGAGTCCTTAAATAATGCAGCAAAGTCCTTAACTAATGCAGCAGAGTCCTTAAATAATGCAACAAAGTCCTTAAATAATGCAACAGAGTCCTTAAATACCGTAGCAAAGTGCTTAAATAATGCAGCAGAGTCCTTAAATAATGCAACAAAGTCCTTAAATAATGCAGCAGAGTCCTTAAATACTTAAGCAGAGTCCTTAAATATTGCAGCAAAGTCCTCTAATAATGCAGCAGAGTCCTTAAATAATGCAACAAAGTCCTTAAATAATGCAGCAGAGTCCTTAAATAATGCAACAAAGTCCTTAAATAATGCAGCAGAGTCCTTAAATACTGAAGCAGAGTCCTTAAATATTGCAGCAAAGTCCTTAAATAATGCAGCAGAGTCCTTAAATAATGCAACAAAGTCCTTAAATAATGCAGCAGAGTCCTTAAATAATGCAACAAAGTCCTTAAATAATGCAGCAGAGTCCTTAAATACTGAAGCAGAGTCCTTAAATATTGCAGCAAAGTCCTTCAATAATGCAGCAGAGTCCTTAGATAATGCAACAAAGTCCTTAAATAATGCAGCAGATTCCTTAAATAATGTAGCAAAGTCCTTAAATAATGCAGCAGAGTCCTTAAATAATGCAGCAGAGTCCTTAAATACCGCAGCAGAGTCCTTAAATACTGAAGCAGAGTCCTTTAATATAGCAGCAAATTCCTTAAATAACGCAGCAGAGTCCTTAAAAAATCCAACAAAGTCATTAAATAATGCAGCAAGTCCTTAAATAATGCAGCAGAGTCCTCTAATAATGCAGCAGAGTCCTCAAATGCTTCAGCAAAGTCATTAAATAATGCAGCATAGTCCTTAACTAATGCAGCAGAGTCCTTAAATAATGCAACAAAGTCCTTAAATAATGCAGCAGAATCCTTAAATAATGCAGTAAAGTCGTTAAATAATGCAGCAGAGTCCTTAAATAATGCAGCAAAGTCCTTAACTAATGCAGCAGAGTCCTTAAATATTGCAGCAAAGTCCTTAAATAATGCATTAGAGTCCTTAAATAATGCAACAAAGTCCTTAAATAATGCTGCAGAGTCCTTAAATAATGCAGAAAAGTCCTTAAATAATGCAGCAGAGTCCTTAAATAATGCAGCAGAGTCCTTAAATACCGCAGCAGAGTCCTTAAATACTGAAGCAGAGTCCTTTAATATAGCAGCAAATTCTTTAAATAATGCAGCAGAGTCCTTAAAAAAATCCAACAAAGTCATTAAATAATGCAGCAGAGTCCTCTAATAATGCAGCAGAGTCCTCAAATGCTTCAGCAAAGTCATTAAATAATGCAGCATAGTCCTTAAATAATGCAGCAAAGTCCTTAAATAATGCAGCACAGTTCTTAAATAATGCAACAACGTCGTTAAATAATGCAGCAGAGTCCTTAAATAATGCAGCAAAGTCCTTAACTAATGCAGCAGAGTCCTTAAATAATGCAACAAAGTCCTTAAATAATGCAACAGAGTCCTTAAATACCGCAGCAAAGTGATTAAATATTGCAGCAGAGTCCTCAAATGCTTCAGCAGAGTCCTTAAATAATGCAGCAGAGTCCTTAAATAATGCAGCAAAGTCCTTAAATAATGCAGCAGAGTCCTTAAATAATGCAACAAAGTCCTTAAATAATGCAGCAGAGTCCTTAAATACTGAAGCAGAGTCCTTAAATATTGCAGCAAAGTCCTTAAATAATGCAGCAGAGTCCATAAATAATGCAGCAAAGTCCTTAAATAATGCAGCAGAGTCCTTAAATAATGCAACAAAGTCCTTAAATAATGCAGCAGAGTCCTTAAATATAGAAGCAGAGTCCTTAAATATTGCAGCAAAGTCCTTCAATAATGCAGCAGAGTCCTTAGATAATGCAACAAAGTCCTTAAATAATGCAGCAGATTCCTTAAATAATGCAGCAAAGTCCTTAAATAATGCAGCAGAGTCCTTAAATAATGCAGCAGAGTCCTTAAATACCGCAGCAGAGTCCATAAATACTGAAGCAGAGTCCTTTAATATAGCAGCAAATTCCTTAAATAATGCAGCAGAGTCCTTAAAAAATCCAACAAAGTCATTAAATAATGCAGCAAGTCCTTAAATAATGCAGCAGAGTCCTCTAATAATGCAGCAGAGTCCTCAAATGCTTCAGCAAAGTCATTAAATAATGCAGCATAGTCCTTAAATAATGGAGCAAAGTCCTTAAATAATGCAGCACAGTTCTTAAATAATGCAACAACGTCGTTAAATAATGCAGCAGAGTCCTTAAATAATGCAGCAAAGTCCTTAACTAATGCAGCAGAGTCCTTAAATAATGCAACAAAGTCCTTAAATAATGCAGCAGAGTCCTTAAATAATGCAGTAAAGTCCTTAAATAATGCAGCAGAGTCCTTAAATAATGCAACAACGTCCTTAAATAATGCAGCAGAGTCCTTAAATACTGAAGCAGAGTCCTTAAATATTGCAGCAAAGTCCTTAAATAATGCAGCAGAGTCCTTAAATAATGCAACAAATTCCTTAAATAATGCAGCAAAGTCCTTAAATAATGCAGCAGAGTCCTTAAATAATGCAGCAGAGTCCTTAAATACCGCAGCAGAGTCCTTAAATACTGAAGCAGAGTCCTTTAATATAGCAGCAAATTCCTTAAATAATGCAGCAGAGTCCTTAAAAAATCCAACAAAGTCATTAAATAATGCAGCAGAGTCCTCTAATAATGCAGCAGAGTCCTCAAATGCTTCAGCAAAGTCATTAAATAATGCAGCAGAGTCCTCAAATGCTTAAGCAGAGTCCTTAAATACTGAAGCAGAGTCCTTAAACATTGCAGCAAAGTCCTTAAATAATGCAGCAGAGTCCTTAAATAATGCAGCAAAGTCCTTCAATAATGCAGCAGAGTCCTTAGATAATGCAACAAAGTCCTTAAATAATGCAGCAGATTCCTTAAATAATGCAGCAAAGTCCTTAAATAATGCAGCAGAGTCCTAAAATAATGCAGCAGGGTCCTTAAATACCGCAGCAGAGTCCTTAAATACTGAAGCAGTGTCCTTTAATATAGCAGCAAATTCCTTAAATAATGCAGCAGAGTCCTTAAGAAATCCAACAAAGTCATTAAATAATGCAGCAAGTCCTTAAATAATGCAGCAGAGTCCTCTAATAATGCAGCAGAGTCCTCAAATGCTTCAGCAAAGTCATTAAATAATGCAGCATAATCCTTAAATAATGCAGCAAAGTCCTTAAATAATGCAGCACAGTTCTTAAATAATGCAACAACGTCGTTAAATAATGCAGCAGAGTCCTTAAATAATGCAGCAAACTCCTTAACTAATGCAGCAGAGTCCTTAAATAATGCAACAAAGTCCTTAAATAATGCAACAGAGTCCTTAAATACCGCCGAAAAGTGCTTAAATAATGCAGCAGAGTCCTCAAATGCTTCAGCAGAGTCCTTAAATAATGCAGCAGTGTCCTTAAATAATGCAGCAAAGTCCTTAAATAATGCAGCAGAGTCCTTAAATAATGCAACAAAGTCCTTAAATAATGCAGCAGAGTCCTTAAATACTGAAGCAGAGTCCTTAAATATTGCTGCAAAGTCCTTAAATAATGCAGCAGTCATTAAATAATGCAACAATGTCCTTAAATAATGCAGCAGAGTCCTTAAAAAATCCAACAAAGTCATTAAATAATGCAGCAAGTCCTTAAATAATGCAGCAGAGTCCTCTAATAATGCAGCAGAGTCCTCAAATGCTTCAGCAAATTCATTAAATAATGCAGCATATTCCTTAAATAATGCAGCAAAGTCCTTAAATAATGCAGAACAGTTCTTAAATAATGCAACAACGTCGTTAAATAATGCAGCAGAGTCCTTAAATAATGCAGCAAAGTCCTTAACTAATGCAGCAGAGTCCTTAAATAATGCAACAAAGTCCTTAAATAATGCAACAGAGTCCTTAAATACCGCAGCAAAGGGCTTAAATAATGCAGCAGAGTCCTCAAATGCTTCAGCAGAGTCCTTAAATAATGTAGCATTGTCCTTAAATAATGCAGCAAAGTCCTTAAATAATGCAGCAGAGTCCTTAAATAATGCAACAAAGTCCTTAAATAATGCAGCAGAGTCCTTAAATACTGAAGCAGAGTCCTTAAATATTGCTGCAAAGTCCTTAAATAATGCAGCAGAGTCATTAAATAATGCAACAAAGTCCTTAAATAATGCAGCAGAGTCCTTAAATAATGCAACAAAGTCCTTAAATAATGCAGCAGAGTACTTAAATAATGCAACAAAGTCCTTAAATAATGCAGCAAAGTCCTTAAATAATGCAGCAGAGTCCTTAAATAATGCAACAAAGTCCTTAAATAATGCAGCAGAGTCCTTAAATAATGCAACAGAGTCCTTAAATACCGCAGCAAAGTGCTTAAATAATGCAGCAGAGTCCTCAAATGCTTCAGCAGAGTCCTTAAATAATGCAGCAGAGTCCTTAAATAATGCAGCAAAGTCCTTAAATAATGCAGCAGAGTCCTTAAATAATGCAACAGAGTCCTTAAATACCGCAGCAAAGTGCTTAAATAATGCAGCAGAGTCCTCAAATGCTTCAGCAGAGTCCTTAAATAATGCAACAAAGTCCTTAAATAATGCAGCAAAGTCCTTAAATAATGCAGCAGAGTCCTTAAATAATGCAACAAAGTCCTTAAATAATGCAGCAGAGTCCTTAAATACTGAAGCAGAGTCCTTAAATATTGCAGCAAAGTCCTTAAATAATGCAGCAGAGTCCTTAAATAATGCAGCAAAGTCCTTATCTAATGCAGCAGAGTCCTTAAATAATGCAACAAAGTCCTTAAATAATGCAGCAGAGTCCTTAAATACTGAAGCAGAGTCCTTAAATATTGCAGCAAAGTCCTTCAATAATGCAGCAGAGTCCTTAGATAATGCAACAAAGTCCTTAAATAATGCAGCAGATTCCTTAAATAATGCAGCAAAGTCCTTAAATAATGCAGCAGAGTCCTTAAATAATGCAGCAGAGTCCTTAAATACCGCAGCAGAGTCCTTAAATACTGAAGCAGAGTCCTTTAATATAGCAGCAAATTCCTTAAATAATGCAGCAGAGTCCATAAAAAAATCCAACAAAGTCATTAAATAATGCAGCAAGTCCTTAAATAATGCAGCAGAGTCCTCTAATAATGCAGCAGAGTCCTCAAATGCTTCAGCAAATTCATTAAATAATGCAGCATATTCCTTAAATAATGCAGAAAAGTCCTTAAATAATGCAGAACAGTTCTTAAATAATGCAACAACGTCGTTAAATAATGCAGCAGAGTCCTTAAATAATGCAGCAAAGTCCTTAACTAATGCAGCAGAGTCCTTAAATAATGCAACAAAGTCCTTAAATAATGCAACAGAATCCTTAAATACCGCAGCAAAGGGCTTAAATAATGCAGCAGAGTCCTCAAATGCTTCAGCAGAGTCCTTAAATAATGCAGCATTGTCCTTAAATAATGCAGCAAAGTCCTTAAATAATGCAGCAGAGTCCTTAAATAATGCAACAAAGTCCTTAAATAATGCAGCAGAGTCCTTAAATACTGAAGCAGAGTCCTTAAATATTGCTGCAAAGTCCTTAAATAATGCAGCAGAGTCATTAAATAATGCAACAAAGTCCTTAAATAATGCAGCAGAGTCCTTAAATAATGCAACAAAGTCCTTAGATAATGCAGCAGAGTACTTAAATAATGCAACAAAGTCCTTAAATAATGCAGCAAAGTCCTTAAATAATGCAGCAGAGTCCTTAAATACTGAAGCAGAGTCCTTAAATATTGCAGCAAAGTCCTTAAATAATGCAGCAGAGTCCTTAAATACTGAAGCAGAGTCCTTTAATATAGCAGCAAATTCCTTAAATAACGCAGCAGAGTCCTTAAAAAATCCAACAAAGTCATTAAATAATGCAGCAAGTCCTTAAATAATGCAGCAGAGTCCTCTAATAATGCAGCAGAGTCCTCAAATGCTTCAGCAAAGTCATTAAATAATGCAGCATAGTCCTTAACTAATGCAGCAGAGTCCTTAAATAATGCAACAAAGTCCTTAAATAATGCAGCAGAATCCTTAAATAATGCAGTAAAGTCGTTAAATAATGCAGCAGAGTCCTTAAATAATGCAGCAAAGTCCTTAACTAATGCAGCAGAGTCCTTAAATATTGCAGCAAAGTCCTTAAATAATGCATTAGAGTCCTTAAATAATGCAACAAAGTCCTTAAATAATGCAGCAGAATCCTTAAATAATGCAGAAAAGTGCTTAAATAATGCAGCAGAGTCCTTAAATAATGCAGCAGAGTCCTTAAATACCGCAGCAGAGTCCTTAAATACTGAAGCAGAGTCCTTTAATATAGCAGCAAATTCTTTAAATAATGCAGCAGAGTCCTTAAAAAAATCCAACAAAGTCATTAAATAATGCAGCAGAGTCCTCTAATAATGCAGCAGAGTCCTCAAATGCTTCAGCAAAGTCATTAAATAATGCAGCATAGTCCTTAAATAATGCAGCAAAGTCCTTAAATAATGCAGCACAGTTCTTAAATAATGCAACAACGTCGTTAAATAATGCAGCAGAGTCCTTAAATAATGCAGCAAAGTCCTTAACTAATGCAGCAGAGTCCTTAAATAATGCAACAAAGTCCTTAAATAATGCAACAGAGTCCTTAAATACCGCAGCAAAGTGATTAAATAATGCAGCAGAGTCCTCAAATGCTTCAGCAGAGTCCTTAAATAATGCAGCAGAGTCCTTAAATAATGCAGCAAAGTCCTTAAATAATGCAGCAGAGTCCTTAAATAATGCAACAAAGTCCTTAAATAATGCAGCAGAGTCCTTAAATACTGAAGCAGAGTCCTTAAATATTGCAGCAAAGTCCTTAAATAATGCAGCAGAGTCCATAAATAATGCAGCAAAGTCCTTAAATAATGCAGCAGAGTCCTTAAATAATGCAACAAAGTCCTTAAATAATGCAGCAGAGTCCTTAAATATAGAAGCAGAGTCCTTAAATATTGCAGCAAAGTCCTTCAATAATGCAGCAGAGTCCTTAGATAATGCAACAAAGTCCTTAAATAATGCAGCAGATTCCTTAAATAATGCAGCAAAGTCCTTAAATAATGCAGCAGAGTCCTTAAATAATGCAGCAGAGTCCTTAAATACCGCAGCAGAGTCCATAAATACTGAAGCAGAGTCCTTTAATATAGCAGCAAATTCCTTAAATAATGCAGCAGAGTCCTTAAAAAATCCAACAAAGTCATTAAATAATGCAGCAAGTCCTTAAATAATGCAGCAGAGTCCTCTAATAATGCAGCAGAGACCTCAAATGCTTCAGCAAAGTCATTAAATAATGCAGCATAGTCCTTAAATAATGGAGCAAAGTCCTTAAATAATGCAGCACAGTTCTTAAATAATGCAACAACGTCGTTAAATAATGCAGCAGAGTCCTTAAATAATGCAGCAAAGTCCTTAACTAATGCAGCAGAGTCCTTAAATAATGCAACAAAGTCCTTAAATAATGCAGCAGAGTCCTTAAATAATGCAGTAAAGTCCTTAAATAATGCAGCAGAGTCCTTAAATAATGCAACAACGTCCTTAAATAATGCAGCATAGTCCTTAAATAATGCAGCAAAGTCCTTAAATTATGCAGCACAGTTCTTAAATAATGCAACAACGTCGTTAAATAATGCAGCAGAGTCCTTAAATAATGCAGCAAAGTCCTTAACTAATGCAGCAGAGTCCTTAAATAATGCAACAAAGTCCTTAAATAATGCAACAGAGTCCTTAAATACCGCAGCAAAGTGATTAAATAATGCAGCAGAGTCCTCAAATGCTTCAGCAGAGTCCTTAAATAATGCAGCA
Source organism: Phyllobates terribilis (assembly GCF_046119375.1). Lineage (NCBI taxonomy): Eukaryota > Metazoa > Chordata > Amphibia > Anura > Dendrobatidae > Phyllobates > Phyllobates terribilis. Next base: position 1,851,698 of record NW_027362840.1, on the reverse strand, counting down.
GAGTCCTTAAATAATGCAGCAAAGTCCTTAAATAATGCAGCAGAGTCCTTAAATAATGCAACAAAGTCCTTAAATAATGCAGCAGAGTCCTTAAATACTGAAGCAGAGTCCTTAAATATTGCAGCAAAGTCCTTAAATAATGCAGCAGAGTCCATAAATAATGCAGCAAAGTCCTTAAATAATGCAGCAGAGTCCTTAAATAATGCAACAAAGTCCTTAAATAATGCAGCAGAGTCCTTAAATATAGAAGCAGAGTCCTTAAATATTGCAGCAAAGTCCTTCAATAATGCAGCAGAGTCCTTAGATAATGCAACAAAGTCCTTAAATAATGCAGCAGATTCCTTAAATAATGCAGCAAAGTCCTTAAATAATGCAGCAGAGTCCTTAAATAATGCAGCAGAGTCCTTAAATACCGCAGCAGAGTCCATAAATACTGAAGCAGAGTCCTTTAATATAGCAGCAAATTCCTTAAATAATGCAGCAGAGTCCTTAAAAAATCCAACAAAGTCATTAAATAATGCAGCAAGTCCTTAAATAATGCAGCAGAGTCCTCTAATAATGCAGCAGAGACCTCAAATGCTTCAGCAAAGTCATTAAATAATGCAGCATAGTCCTTAAATAATGGAGCAAAGTCCTTAAATAATGCAGCACAGTTCTTAAATAATGCAACAACGTCGTTAAATAATTTAGCAGAGTCCTTAAATAATGCAGCAAAGTCCTTAACTAATGCAGCAGAGTCCTAAATAATGCAACAAAGTCCTTAAATAATGCAGCAGAGTCCTTAAATAATGCAGTAAAGTCCTTAAATAATGCAGCAGAGTCCTTAAATAATGCAACAACGTCCTTAAATAATTCAGCAGAGTCCTTAAATACTGAAGCAGAGTCCTTAAATATTGCAGCAAAGTCCTTAAATAATGCAGCAGAGTCCTTAAATAATGCAACAAATTCCTTAAATAATGCAGCAAAGTCCTTAAATAATGCAGCAGAGTCCTTAAATAATGCAGCAGAGTCCTTAAATACCGCAGCAGAGTCCTTAAATACTGAAGCAGAGTCCTTTAATATAGCAGCAAATTCCTTAAATAATGCAGCAGAGTCCTTAAAAAATCCAACAAAGTCATTAAATAATGCAGCAGAGTCCTCTAATAATGCAGCAGAGTCCTCAAATGCTTCAGCAAAGTCATTAAATAATGCAGCAGAGTCCTCAAATGCTTAAGCAGAGTCCTTAAATACTGAAGCAGAGTCCTTAAACATTGCAGCAAAGTCCTTAAATAATGCAGCAGAGTCCTTAAATAATGCAGCAAAGTCCTTCAATAATGCAGCAGAGTCCTTAGATAATGCAACAAAGTCCTTAAATAATGCAGCAGATTCCTTAAGAAATCCAACAAAGTCATTAAATAATGCAGCAAGTCCTTAAATAATGCAGCAGAGTCCTCTAATAATGCAGCAGAGTCCTCAAATGCTTCAGCAAAGTCATTAAATAATGCAGCATAATCCTTAAATAATGCAGCAAAGTCCTTAAATAATGCAGCACAGTTCTTAAATAATGCAACAACGTCGTTAAATAATGCAGCAGAGTCCTTAAATAATGCAGCAAACTCCTTAACTAATGCAGCAGAGTCCTTAAATAATGCAACAAAGTCCTTAAATAATGCAACAGAGTCCTTAAATACCGCCGCAAAGTGCTTAAATAATGCAGCAGAGTCCTCAAATGCTTCAGCAGAGTCCTTAAATAATGCAGCAGTGTCCTTAAATAATGCAGCAAAGTCCTTAAATAATGCAGCAGAGTCCTTAAATAATGCAACAAAGTCCTTAAATAATGCAGCAGAGTCCTTAAATACTGAAGCAGAGTCCTTAAATATTGCTGCAAAGTCCTTAAATAATGCAGCAGTCATTAAATAATGCAACAATGTCCTTAAATAATGCAGCAGAGTCCTTAAAAAATCCAACAAAGTCATTAAATAATGCAGCAAGTCCTTAAATAATGCAGCAGAGTCCTCTAATAATGCAGCAGAGTCCTCAAATGCTTCAGCAAATTCATTAAATAATGCAGCATATTCCTTAAATAATGCAGCAAAGTCCTTAAATAATGCAGAACAGTTCTTAAATAATGCAACAACGTCGTTAAATAATGCAGCAGAGTCCTTAAATAATGCAGCAAAGTCCTTAACTAATGCAGCAGAGTCCTTAAATAATGCAACAAAGTCCTTAAATAATGCAACAGAGTCCTTAAATACCGCAGCAAAGGGCTTAAATAATGCAGCAGAGTCCTCAAATGCTTCAGCAGAGTCCTTAAATAATGTAGCATTGTCCTTAAATAATGCAGCAAAGTCCTTAAATAATGCAGCAGAGTCCTTAAATAATGCAACAAAGTCCTTAAATAATGCAGCAGAGTCCTTAAATACTGAAGCAGAGTCCTTAAATATTGCTGCAAAGTCCTTAAATAATGCAGCAGAGTCATTAAATAATGCAACAAAGTCCTTAAATAATGCAGCAGAGTCCTTAAATAATGCAACAAAGTCCTTAAATAATGCAGCAGAGTCCTTAAATACTGAAGCAGAGTCCTTTAATATAGCAGCAAATTCCTTAAATAACGCAGCAGAGTCCTTAAAAAATCCAACAAAGTCATTAAATAATGCAGCAAGTCCTTAAATAATGCAGCAGAGTCCTCTAATAATGCAGCAGAGTCCTCAAATGCTTCAGCAAAGTCATTAAATAATGCAGCATAGTCCTTAACTAATGCAGCAGAGTCCTTAAATAATGCAACAAAGTCCTTAAATAATGCAGCAGAATCCTTAAATAATGCAGTAAAGTCGTTAAATAATGCAGCAGAGTCCTTAAATAATGCAGCAAAGTCCTTAACTAATGCAGCAGAGTCCTTAAATATTGCAGCAAAGTCCTTAAATAATACATTAGAGTCCTTAAATAATGCAACAAAGTCCTTAAATAATGCAGCAGAGTCCTTAAATAATGCAGAAAAGTCCTTAAATAATGCAGCAGAGTCCTTAAATAATGCAGCAGAGTCCTTAAATACCGCAGCAGAGTCCTTAAATACTGAAGCAGAGTCCTTTAATATAGCAGCAAATTCTTTAAATAATGCAGCAGAGTCCTTAAAAAAATCCAACAAAGTCATTAAATAATGCAGCAGAGTCCTCTAATAATGCAGCAGAGTCCTCAAATGCTTCAGCAAAGTCATTAAATAATGCAGCATAGTCCTTAAATAATGCAGCAAAGTCCTTAAATAATGCAGCACAGTTCTTAAATAATGCAACAACGTCGTTAAATAATGCAGCAGAGTCCTTAAATAATGCAGCAAAGTCCTTAACTAATGCAGCAGAGTCCTTAAATAATGCAACAAAGTCCTTAAATAATGCAACAGAGTCCTTAAATACCGCAGCAAAGTGATTAAATAATGCAGCAGAGTCCTCAAATGCTTCAGCAGAGTCCTTAAATAATGCAGCAGAGTCCTTAAATAATGCAGCAAAGTCCTTAAATAATGCAGCAGAGTCCTTAAATAATGCAACAAAGTCCTTAAATAATGCAGCAGAGTCCTTAAATACTGAAGCAGAGTCCTTAAATATTGCAGCAAAGTCCTTAAATAATGCAGCAGAGTCCATAAATAATGCAGCAAAGTCCTTAAATAATGCAGCAGAGTCCTTAAATAATGCAACAAAGTCCTTAAATAATGCAGCAGAGTCCTTAAATATAGAAGCAGAGTCCTTAAATATTGCAGCAAAGTCCTTCAATAATGCAGCAGAGTCCTTAGATAATGCAACAAAGTCCTTAAATAATGCAGCAGATTCCTTAAATAATGCAGCAAAGTCCTTAAATAATGCAGCAGAGTCCTTAAATAATGCAGCAGAGTCCTTAAATACCGCAGCAGAGTCCATAAATACTGAAGCAGAGTCCTTTAATATAGCAGCAAATTCCTTAAATAATGCAGCAGAGTCCTTAAAAAATCCAACAAAGTCATTAAATAATGCAGCAAGTCCTTAAATAATGCAGCAGAGTCCTCTAATAATGCAGCAGAGACCTCAAATGCTTCAGCAAAGTCATTAAATAATGCAGCATAGTCCTTAAATAATGGAGCAAAGTCCTTAAATAATGCAGCACAGTTCTTAAATAATGCAACAACGTCGTTAAATAATGCAGCAGAGTCCTTAAATAATGCAGCCAAGTCCTTAACTAATGCAGCAGAGTCCTTAAATAATGCAACAAAGTCCTTAAATAATGCAGCAGAGTCCTTAAATAATGCAGTAAAGTCCTTAAATAATGCAGCAGAGTCCTTAAATAATGCAACAACGTCCTTAAATAATGCAGCAGAGTCCTTAAATACTGAAGCAGAGTCCTTAAATATTGCAGCAAAGTCCTTAAATAATGCAGCAGAGTCCTTAAATAATGCAACAAATTCCTTAAATAATGCAGCAAAGTCCTTAAATAATGCAGCAGAGTCCTTAAATAATGCAGCAGAGTCCTTAAATACCGCAGCACAGTCCTTAAATACTGAAGCAGAGTCCTTTAATATAGCAGCAAATTCCTTAAATAATGCAGCAGAGTCCTTAAAAAATCCAACAAAGTCATTAAATAATGCAGCAGAGTCCTCTAATAATGCAGCAGAGTCCTCAAATGCTTCAGCAAAGTCATTAAATAATGCAGCAGAGTCCTCAAATGCTTAAGCAGAGTCCTTAAATACTGAAGCAGAGTCCTTAAACATTGCAGCAAAGTCCTTAAATAATGCAGCAGAGTCCTTAAATAATGCAGCAAAGTCCTTCAATAATGCAGCAGAGTCCTTAGATAATGCAACAAAGTCCTTAAATAATGCAGCAGATTCCTTAAATAATGCAGCAAAGTCCTTAAATAATGCAGCAGAGTCCTAAAATAATGCAGCAGGGTCCTTAAATACCGCAGCAGAGTCCTTAAATACTGAAGCAGAGTCCTTTAATATAGCAGCAAATTCCTTAAATAATGCAGCAGAGTCCTTAAGAAATCCAACAAAGTCATTAAATAATGCAGCAAGTCCTTAAATAATGCAGCAGATTCCTCTAATAATGCAGCAGAGTCCTCAAATGCTTCAGCAAAGTCATTAAATAATGCAGCATAATCCTTAAATAATGCAGCAAAGTCCTTAAATAATGCAGCACAGTTCTTAAATAATGCAACAACGTCGTTAAATAATGCAGCAGAGTCCTTAAATAATGCAGCAAACTCCTTAACTAATGCAGCAGAGTCCTTAAATAATGCAACAAAGTCCTTAAATAATGCAACAGAGTCCTTAAATACCGCCGCAAAGTGCTTAAATAATGCAGCAGAGTCCTCAAATGCTTCAGCAGAGTCCTTAAATAATGCAGCAGTGTCCTTAAATAATGCAGCAAAGTCCTTAAATAATGCAGCAGAGTCCTTAAATAATGCAACAAAGTCCTTAAATAATGCAGCAGAGTCCTTAAATACTGAAGCAGAGTCCTTAAATATTGCTGCAAAGTCCTTAAATAATGCAGCAGTCATTAAATAATGCAACAATGTCCTTAAATAATGCAGCAGAGTCCTTAAAAAATCCAACAAAGTCATTAAATAATGCAGCAAGTCCTTAAATAATGCAGAACAGTTCTTAAATAATGCAACAACGTCGTTAAATAATGCAGCAGAGTCCTTAAATAATGCAGCAAAGTCCTTAACTAATGCAGAAGAGTCCTTAAATAATGCAACAAAGTCCTTAAATAATGCAACAGAGTCCTTAAATACCGCAGCAAAGGGCTTAAATAATGCAGCAGAGTCCTCAAATGCTTCAGCAGAGTCCTTAAATAATGTAGCATTGTCCTTAAATAATGCAGCAAAGTCCTTAAATAATGCAGCAGAGTCCTTAAATAATGCAACAAAGTCCTTAAATAATGCAGCAGAGTCCTTAAATACTGAAGCAGAGTCCTTAAATATTGCTGCAAAGTCCTTAAATAATGCAGCAGAGTCATTAAATAATGCAACAAAGTCCTTAAATAATGCAGCAGAGTCCTTAAATAATGCAACAAAGTCCTTAAATAATGCAGCAGAGTACTTAAATAATGCAACAAAGTCCTTAAATAATGCAGCAAAGTCCTTAAATAATGCAGCAGAGTCCTTAAATAATGCAACAAAGTCCTTAAATAATGCAGCAGAGTCCTTAAATAATGCAACAGAGTCCTTAAATACCGCAGCAAAGTGCTTAAATAATGCAGCAGAGTCCTCAAATGCTTCAGCAGAGTCCTTAAATAATGCAGCAGAGTCCTTAAATAATGCAGCAAAGTCCTTAAATAATGCAGCAGAGTCCTTAAATAATGCAACAAAGTCCTTAAATAATGCAGCAGAGTCCTTAAATACTGAAGCAGAGTCCTTAAATATTGCAGCAAAGTCCTTAAATAATGCAGCAGAGTCCATAAATAATGCAGCAAAGTCCTTAAATAATGCAGCAGAGTCCTTAAATAATGCAACAAAGTCCTTAAATAATGCAGCAGAGTCCTTAAATATAGAAGCAGAGTCCTTAAATATTGCAGCAAAGTCCTTCAATAATGCAGCAGAGTCCTTAGATAATGCAACAAAGTCCTTAAATAATGCAGCAGATTCCTTAAATAATGCAGCAAAGTCCTTAAATAATGCAGCAGAGTCCTTAAATAATGCAGCAGAGTCCTTAAATACCGCAGCAGAGTCCATAAATACTGAAGCAGAGTCCTTTAATATAGCAGCAAATTCCTTAAATAATGCAGCAGAGTCCTTAAAAAATCCAACAAAGTCATTAAATAATGCAGCAAGTCCTTAAATAATGCAGCAGAGTCCTCTAATAATGCAGCAGAGACCTCAAATGCTTCAGCAAAGTCATTAAATAATGCAGCATAGTCCTTAAATAATGGAGCAAAGTCCTTAAATAATGCAGCACAGTTCTTAAATAATGCAACAACGTCGTTAAATAATGCAGCAGAGTCCTTAAATAATGCAGCAAAGTCCTTAACTAATGCAGCAGAGTCCTTAAATAATGCAACAAAGTCCTTAAATAATGCAGCAGAGTCCTTAAATAATGCAGTAAAGTCCTTAAATAATGCAGCAGAGTCCTTAAATAATGCAACAACGTCCTTAAATAATGCAGCATAGTCCTTAAATAATGCAGCAAAGTCCTTAAATTATGCAGCACAGTTCTTAAATAATGCAACAACGTCGTTAAATAATGCAGCAGAGTCCTTAAATAATGCAGCAAAGTCCTTAACTAATGCAGCAGAGTCCTTAAATAATGCAACAAAGTCCTTAAATAATGCAACAGAGTCCTTAAATACCGCAGCAAAGTGATTAAATAATGCAGCAGAGTCCTCAAATGCTTCAGCAGAGTCCTTAAATAATGCAGCAGAGTCCTTAAATAATGCAGCAAAGTCCTTAAATAATGCAGCAGAGTCCTTAAATAATGCAACAAAGTCCTTAAATAATGCAGCAGAGTCCTTAAATACTGAAGCAGAGTCCTTAAATATTGCAGCAAAGTCCTTAAATAATGCAGCAGAGTCCATAAATAATGCAGCAAAGTCCTTAAATAATGCAGCAGAGTCCTTAAATAATGCAACAAAGTCCTTAAATAATGCAGCAGAGTCCTTAAATATAGAAGCAGAGTCCTTAAATATTGCAGCAAAGTCCTTCAATAATGCAGCAGAGTCCTTAGATAATGCAACAAAGTCCTTAAATAATGCAGCAGATTCCTTAAATAATGCAGCAAAGTCCTTAAATAATGCAGCAGAGTCCTTAAATAATGCAGCAGAGTCCTTAAATACCGCAGCAGAGTCCATAAATACTGAAGCAGAGTCCTTTAATATAGCAGCAAATTCCTTAAATAATGCAGCAGAGTCCTTAAAAAATCCAACAAAGTCATTAAATAATGCAGCAAGTCCTTAAATAATGCAGCAGAGTCCTCTAATAATGCAGCAGAGACCTCAAATGCTTCAGCAAAGTCATTAAATAATGCAGCATAGTCCTTAAATAATGGAGCAAAGTCCTTAAATAATGCAGCACAGTTCTTAAATAATGCAACAACGTCGTTAAATAATTTAGCAGAGTCCTTAAATAATGCAGCAAAGTCCTTAACTAATGCAGCAGAGTCCTAAATAATGCAACAAAGTCCTTAAATAATGCAGCAGAGTCCTTAAATAATGCAGTAAAGTCCTTAAATAATGCAGCAGAGTCCTTAAATAATGCAACAACGTCCTTAAATAATTCAGCAGAGTCCTTAAATACTGAAGCAGAGTCCTTAAATATTGCAGCAAAGTCCTTAAATAATGCAGCAGAGTCCTTAAATAATGCAACAAATTCCTTAAATAATGCAGCAAAGTCCTTAAATAATGCAGCAGAGTCCTTAAATAATGCAGCAGAGTCCTTAAATACCGCAGCAGAGTCCTTAAATACTGAAGCAGAGTCCTTTAATATAGCAGCAAATTCCTTAAATAATGCAGCAGAGTCCTTAAAAAATCCAACAAAGTCATTAAATAATGCAGCAGAGTCCTCTAATAATGCAGCAGAGTCCTCAAATGCTTCAGCAAAGTCATTAAATAATGCAGCAGAGTCCTCAAATGCTTAAGCAGAGTCCTTAAATACTGAAGCAGAGTCCTTAAACATTGCAGCAAAGTCCTTAAATAATGCAGCAGAGTCCTTAAATAATGCAGCAAAGTCCTTCAATAATGCAGCAGAGTCCTTAGATAATGCAACAAAGTCCTTAAATAATGCAGCAGATTCCTTAAGAAATCCAACAAAGTCATTAAATAATGCAGCAAGTCCTTAAATAATGCAGCAGAGTCCTCTAATAATGCAGCAGAGTCCTCAAATGCTTCAGCAAAGTCATTAAATAATGCAGCATAATCCTTAAATAATGCAGCAAAGTCCTTAAATAATGCAGCACAGTTCTTAAATAATGCAACAACGTCGTTAAATAATGCAGCAGAGTCCTTAAATAATGCAGCAAACTCCTTAACTAATGCAGCAGAGTCCTTAAATAATGCAACAAAGTCCTTAAATAATGCAACAGAGTCCTTAAATACCGCCGCAAAGTGCTTAAATAATGCAGCAGAGTCCTCAAATGCTTCAGCAGAGTCCTTAAATAATGCAGCAGTGTCCTTAAATAATGCAGCAAAGTCCTTAAATAATGCAGCAGAGTCCTTAAATAATGCAACAAAGTCCTTAAATAATGCAGCAGAGTCCTTAAATACTGAAGCAGAGTCCTTAAATATTGCTGCAAAGTCCTTAAATAATGCAGCAGTCATTAAATAATGCAACAATGTCCTTAAATAATGCAGCAGAGTCCTTAAAAAATCCAACAAAGTCATTAAATAATGCAGCAAGTCCTTAAATAATGCAGCAGAGTCCTCTAATAATGCAGCAGAGTCCTCAAATGCTTCAGCAAATTCATTAAATAATGCAGCATATTCCTTAAATAATGCAGCAAAGTCCTTAAATAATGCAGAACAGTTCTTAAATAATGCAACAACGTCGTTAAATAATGCAGCAGAGTCCTTAAATAATGCAGCAAAGTCCTTAACTAATGCAGCAGAGTCCTTAAATAATGCAACAAAGTCCTTAAATAATGCAACAGAGTCCTTAAATACCGCAGCAAAGGGCTTAAATAATGCAGCAGAGTCCTCAAATGCTTCAGCAGAGTCCTTAAATAATGTAGCATTGTCCTTAAATAATGCAGCAAAGTCCTTAAATAATGCAGCAGAGTCCTTAAATAATGCAACAAAGTCCTTAAATAATGCAGCAGAGTCCTTAAATACTGAAGCAGAGTCCTTAAATATTGCTGCAAAGTCCTTAAATAATGCAGCAGAGTCATTAAATAATGCAACAAAGTCCTTAAATAATGCAGCAGAGTCCTTAAATAATGCAACAAAGTCCTTAAATAATGCAGCAGAGTCCTTAAATACTGAAGCAGAGTCCTTTAATATAGCAGCAAATTCCTTAAATAACGCAGCAGAGTCCTTAAAAAATCCAACAAAGTCATTAAATAATGCAGCAAGTCCTTAAATAATGCAGCAGAGTCCTCTAATAATGCAGCAGAGTCCTCAAATGCTTCAGCAAAGTCATTAAATAATGCAGCATAGTCCTTAACTAATGCAGCAGAGTCCTTAAATAATGCAACAAAGTCCTTAAATAATGCAGCAGAATCCTTAAATAATGCAGTAAAGTCGTTAAATAATGCAGCAGAGTCCTTAAATAATGCAGCAAAGTCCTTAACTAATGCAGCAGAGTCCTTAAATATTGCAGCAAAGTCCTTAAATAATACATTAGAGTCCTTAAATAATGCAACAAAGTCCTTAAATAATGCAGCAGAGTCCTTAAATAATGCAGAAAAGTCCTTAAATAATGCAGCAGAGTCCTTAAATAATGCAGCAGAGTCCTTAAATACCGCAGCAGAGTCCTTAAATACTGAAGCAGAGTCCTTTAATATAGCAGCAAATTCTTTAAATAATGCAGCAGAGTCCTTAAAAAAATCCAACAAAGTCATTAAATAATGCAGCAGAGTCCTCTAATAATGCAGCAGAGTCCTCAAATGCTTCAGCAAAGTCATTAAATAATGCAGCATAGTCCTTAAATCATGCAGCAAAGTCCTTAAATAATGCAGCACAGTTCTTAAATAATGCAACAACGTCGTTAAATAATGCAGCAGAGTCCTTAAATAATGCAGCAAAGTCCTTAACTAATGCAGCAGAGTCCTTAAATAATGCAACAAAGTCCTTAAATAATGCAACAGAGTCCTTAAATACCGCAGCAAAGTGATTAAATAATGCAGCAGAGTCCTCAAATGCTTCAGCAGAGTCCTTAAATAATGCAGCAGAGTCCTTAAATAATGCAGCAAAGTCCTTAAATAATGCAGCAGAGTCCTTAAATAATGCAACAAAGTCCTTAAATAATGCAGCAGAGTCCTTAAATACTGAAGCAGAGTCCTTAAATATTGCAGCAAAGTCCTTAAATAATGCAGCAGAGTCCATAAATAATGCAGCAAAGTCCTTAAATAATGCAGCAGAGTCCTTAAATAATGCAACAAAGTCCTTAAATAATGCAGCAGAGTCCTTAAATATAGAAGCAGAGTCCTTAAATATTGCAGCAAAGTCCTTCAATAATGCAGCAGAGTCCTTAGATAATGCAACAAAGTCCTTAAATAATGCAGCAGATTCCTTAAATAATGCAGCAAAGTCCTTAAATAATGCAGCAGAGTCCTTAAATAATGCAGCAGAGTCCTTAAATACCGCAGCAGAGTCCATAAATACTGAAGCAGAGTCCTTTAATATAGCAGCAAATTCCTTAAATAATGCAGCAGAGTCCTTAAAAAATCCAACAAAGTCATTAAATAATGCAGCAAGTCCTTAAATAATGCAGCAGAGTCCTCTAATAATGCAGCAGAGACCTCAAATGCTTCAGCAAAGTCATTAAATAATGCAGCATAGTCCTTAAATAATGGAGCAAAGTCCTTAAATAATGCAGCACAGTTCTTAAATAATGCAACAACGTCGTTAAATAATGCAGCAGAGTCCTTAAATAATGCAGCCAAGTCCTTAACTAATGCAGCAGAGTCCTTAAATAATGCAACAAAGTCCTTAAATAATGCAGCAGAGTCCTTAAATAATGCAGTAAAGTCCTTAAATAATGCAGCAGAGTCCTTAAATAATGCAACAACGTCCTTAAATAATGCAGCAGAGTCCTTAAATACTGAAGCAGAGTCCTTAAATATTGCAGCAAAGTCCTTAAATAATGCAGCAGAGTCCTTAAATAATGCAACAAATTCCTTAAATAATGCAGCAAAGTCCTTAAATAATGCAGCAGAGTCCTTAAATAATGCAGCAGAGTCCTTAAATACCGCAGCACAGTCCTTAAATACTGAAGCAGAGTCCTTTAATATAGCAGCAAATTCCTTAAATAATGCAGCAGAGTCCTTAAAAAATCCAACAAAGTCATTAAATAATGCAGCAGAGTCCTCTAATAATGCAGCAGAGTCCTCAAATGCTTCAGCAAAGTCATTAAATAATGCAGCAGAGTCCTCAAATGCTTAAGCAGAGTCCTTAAATACTGAAGCAGAGTCCTTAAACATTGCAGCAAAGTCCTTAAATAATGCAGCAGAGTCCTTAAATAATGCAGCAAAGTCCTTCAATAATGCAGCAGAGTCCTTAGATAATGCAACAAAGTCCTTAAATAATGCAGCAGATTCCTTAAATAATGCAGCAAAGTCCTTAAATAATGCAGCAGAGTCCTAAAATAATGCAGCAGGGTCCTTAAATACCGCAGCAGAGTCCTTAAATACTGAAGCAGAGTCCTTTAATATAGCAGCAAATTCCTTAAATAATGCAGCAGAGTCCTTAAGAAATCCAACAAAGTCATTAAATAATGCAGCAAGTCCTTAAATAATGCAGCAGATTCCTCTAATAATGCAGCAGAGTCCTCAAATGCTTCAGCAAAGTCATTAAATAATGCAGCATAATCCTTAAATAATGCAGCAAAGTCCTTAAATAATGCAGCACAGTTCTTAAATAATGCAACAACGTCGTTAAATAATGCAGCAGAGTCCTTAAATAATGCAGCAAACTCCTTAACTAATGCAGCAGAGTCCTTAAATAATGCAACAAAGTCCTTAAATAATGCAACAGAGTCCTTAAATACCGCCGCAAAGTGCTTAAATAATGCAGCAGAGTCCTCAAATGCTTCAGCAGAGTCCTTAAATAATGCAGCAGTGTCCTTAAATAATGCAGCAAAGTCCTTAAATAATGCAGCAGAGTCCTTAAATAATGCAACAAAGTCCTTAAATAATGCAGCAGAGTCCTTAAATACTGAAGCAGAGTCCTTAAATATTGCTGCAAAGTCCTTAAATAATGCAGCAGTCATTAAATAATGCAACAATGTCCTTAAATAATGCAGCAGAGTCCTTAAAAAATCCAACAAAGTCATTAAATAATGCAGCAAGTCCTTAAATAATGCAGAACAGTTCTTAAATAATGCAACAACGTCGTTAAATAATGCAGCAGAGTCCTTAAATAATGCAGCAAAGTCCTTAACTAATGCAGCAGAGTCCTTAAATAATGCAACAAAGTCCTTAAATAATGCAACAGAGTCCTTAAATACCGCAGCAAAGGGCTTAAATAATGCAGCAGAGTCCTCAAATGCTTCAGCAGAGTCCTTAAATAATGTAGCATTGTCCTTAAATAATGCAGCAAAGTCCTTAAATAATGCAGCAGAGTCCTTAAATAATGCAACAAAGTCCTTAAATAATGCAGCAGAGTCCTTAAATACTGAAGCAGAGTCCTTAAATATTGCTGCAAAGTCCTTAAATAATGCAGCAGAGTCATTAAATAATGCAACAAAGTCCTTAAATAATGCAGCAGAGTCCTTAAATAATGCAACAAAGTCCTTAAATAATGCAGCAGAGTACTTAAATAATGCAACAAAGTCCTTAAATAATGCAGCAAAGTCCTTAAATAATGCAGCAGAGTCCTTAAATAATGCAACAAAGTCCTTAAATAATGCAGCAGAGTCCTTAAATAATGCAACAGAGTCCTTAAATACCGCAGCAAAGTGCTTAAATAATGCAGCAGAGTCCTCAAATGCTTCAGCAGAGTCCTTAAATAATGCAGCAGAGTCCTTAAATAATGCAGCAAAGTCCTTAAATAATGCAGCAGAGTCCTTAAATAATGCAACAAAGTCCTTAAATAATGCAGCAGAGTCCTTAAATACTGAAGCAGAGTCCTTAAATATTGCAGCAAAGTCCTTAAATAATGCAGCAGAGTCCTTAAATAATGCAGCAAAGTCCTTATCTAATGCAGCAGAGTCCTTAAATAATGCAACAAAGTCCTTAAATAATGCAGCAGAGTCCTTAAATACTGAAGCAGAGTCCTTAAATATTGCAGCAAAGTCCTTCAATAATGCAGCAGAGTCCTTAGATAATGCAACAAAGTCCTTAAATAATGCAGCAGATTCCTTAAATAATGCAGCAAAGTCCTTAAATAATGCAGCAGAGTCCTTAAATAATGCAGCAGAGTCCTTAAATACCGCAGCAGAGTCCTTAAATACTGAAGCAGAGTCCTTTAATATAGCAGCAAATTCCTTAAATAATGCAGCAGAGTCCATAAAAAAATCCAACAAAGTCATTAAATAATGCAGCAAGTCCTTAAATAATGCAGCAGAGTCCTCTAATAATGCAGCAGAGTCCTCAAATGCTTCAGCAAATTCATTAAATAATGCAGCATATTCCTTAAATAATGCAGAAAAGTCCTTAAATAATGCAGAACAGTTCTTAAATAATGCAACAACGTCGTTAAATAATGCAGCAGAGTCCTTAAATAATGCAGCAAAGTCCTTAACTAATGCAGCAGAGTCCTTAAATAATGCAACAAAGTCCTTAAATAATGCAACAGAGTCCTTAAATACCGCAGCAAAGGGCTTAAATAATGCAGCAGAGTCCTCAAATGCTTCAGCAGAGTCCTTAAATAATGCAGCATTGTCCTTAAATAATGCAGCAAAGTCCTTAAATAATGCAGCAGAGTCCTTAAATAATGCAACAAAGTCCTTAAATAATGCAGCAGAGTACTTAAATAATGCAACAAAGTCCTTAAATAATGCAGCAAAGTCCTTAAATAATGCAGCAGAGTCCTTAAATACTGAAGCAGAGTCCTTAAATATTGCAGCAAAGTCCTTAAATAATGCAGCAGAGTCCTTAAATAATGCAGCAAAGTCCTTATTTAATGCAGCAGAGTCCTTAAATAATGCAACAAAGTCCTTAAATAATGCAGCAGAGTCCTTAAATACTGAAGCAGAGTCCTTAAATAATGCAGCAAAGTCCTTAAATAATGCAGCAGAGTCCTCAAATGCTTCAGCAGAGTCCTTAAATAATGCAGCAGAGTCCTTAAATAATGCAGCAAAGTCCTTAAATAATGCAGCAGAGTCCTTAAATAATGCAACAAAGTCCTTAAATAATGCAGCAGAGTCCTTAAATACTGAAGCAGAGTCCTTAAATATTGCAGCAAAGTCCTTAAATAATGCAGCAGAGTCCTTAAATAATGCAGCAAAGTCCTTATTTAATGCAGCAGAGTCCTTAAATAATGCAACAAAGTCCTTAAATAATGCAGCAGAGTCCTTAAATACTGAAGCAGAGTCCTTAAATATTGCAGCAAAGTCCTTCAATAATGCAGCAGAGTCCTTAGATAATGCAACAAAGTTCTTAAATAATGCAGCAGATTCCTTAAATAATGCAGCAAAGTCCTTAAATAATGCAGCAGAGTCCTTAAATAATGCAGCAGAGTCCTTAAATACCGCAGCAGAGTCCTTAAATACTGAAGCAGAGTCCTTTAATATAGCAGCAAATTCCTTAAATAATGCAGCAGAGTCCATAAAAAAATCCAACAAAGTCATTAAATAATGCAGCAAGTCCTTAAATAATGCAGCAGAGTCCTCTAATAATGCAGCAGAGTCCTCAAATGCTTCAGCAAAGTCATTAAATAATGCAGCATAGTCCTTAAATAATGCAGCAAAGTCCTTAAATAATGCAGCACAGTTCTTAAGTAATGCAACAACGTCGTTAAATAATGCAGCAGAGTCCTTAAATAATGCAGCAAAGTCCTTAACTAATGCAGCAGAGTCCTTAAATAATGCAAGAAAGTCCTTAAATAATGCAGCAGAGTCCTTAAATAATGCAGTAAAGTCCTTAAATAATGCAGCAGAGTCCTTAAATAATGCAACAACGTCCTTAAATAATGCAGCAGAGTCCTTAAATACTGAAGCAGAGTCCTTAAATATTGCAGCAAAGTCCTTAAATAATGCATTAGAGTCCTTAAATAATGCAACAAAGTCCTTAAATAATGCAGCAGAGTCCTTAAATAATGCAGCAAAGTCCTTAAATAATGCAGCAGAGTCCTTAAATAATGCAGCAGAGTCCTTAAATACTGCAGCAGAGTCCTTAAATACTGAAGCAGAGTCCTTTAATATAGCAGCAAATTCCTTAAATAATGCAGCAGAGTCCTTAAAAAATCCAACAAAGTCATTAAATAATGCAGCAGAGTCCTCTAATAATGCAGCAGAGTCCTCAAATGCTTCAGCAAAGTCATTAAATAATGCAGCATAGTCCTTAAATAATGCAAAGTCCTTAAATAAAGCAGCACAGTTCTTAAATAATGCAACAACGTCGGTAAATAATGCAGCAGAGTCCTTAAATAATGCAGCAAAGTCCTTAACTAATGCAGCAGAGTCCTTAAATAATGCAACAAAGTCCTTAAATAATGCAACAGAGTCCTTAAATACCGCAGCAAAGTGCTTAAATAATGCAGCAGAGTCCTTAAATAATGCAACAAAGTCCTTAAATAATGCAGCAGAGTCCTTAAATACTGAAGCAGAGTCCTTAAATATTGCAGCAAAGTCCTCTAATAATGCAGCAGAGTCCTTAAATAATGCAACAAAGTCCTTAAATAATGCAGCAGAGTCCTTAAATAATGCAACAAAGTCCTTAAATAATGCAGCAGAGTCCTTAAATACTGAAGCAGAGTCCTTAAATATTGCAGCAAAGTCCTTAAATAATGCAGCAAAGTCCTTAAATAATGCAGCAGAGTCCTTAAATAATGCAACAAAGTCCTTAAATAATGCAGCAGAGTCCTTAAATACTGAAGCAGAGTCCTTAAATATTGCTGCAAAGTCCTTAAATAATGCAGCAGAGTCATTAAATAATGCAACAAAGTCCTTAAATAATGCAGCAGAGTCCTTAAATAATGCAACAAAGTCCTTAAATAATGCAGCAGAGTACTTAAATAATGCAACAAAGTCCTTAAATAATGCAGCAAAGTCCTTAAATAATGCAGCAGAGTCCTTAAATAATGCAACAAAGTCCTTAAATAATGCAGCAGAGTCCTTAAATAATGCAACAGAGTCCTTAAATACCGCAGCAAAGTGCTTAAATAATGCAGCAGAGTCCTCAAATGCTTCAGCAGAGTCCTTAAATAATGCAGCAGAGTCCTTAAATAATGCAGCAAAGTCCTTAAATAATGCAGCAGAGTCCTTAAATAATGCAACAAAGTCCTTAAATAATGCAGCAGAGTCCTTAAATACTGAAGCAGAGTCCTTAAATATTGCAGCAAAGTCCTTAAATAATGCAGCAGAGTCCTTAAATAATGCAGCAAAGTCCTTATCTAATGCAGCAGAGTCCTTAAATAATGCAACAAAGTCCTTAAATAATGCAGCAGAGTCCTTAAATACTGAAGCAGAGTCCTTTAATATAGCAGCAAATTCTTTAAATAATGCAGCAGAGTCCTTAAAAAATCCAACAAAGTCATTAAATAATGCAGCAAGTCCTTAAATAATGCAGCAGAGTCCTCTAATAATGCAGCAGAGACCTCAAATGCTTCAGCAAAGTCATTAAATAATGCAGCATAGTCCTTAAATAATGGAGCAAAGTCCTTAAATAATGCAGCACAGTTCTTAAATAATGCAACAACGTCGTTAAATAATGCAGCAGAGTCCTTAAATAATGCAGCCAAGTCCTTAACTAATGCAGCAGAGTCCTTAAATAATGCAACAAAGTCCTTAAATAATGCAGCAGAGTCCTTAAATAATGCAGTAAAGTCCTTAAATAATGCAGCAGAGTCCTTAAATAATGCAACAACGTCCTTAAATAATGCAGCAGAGTCCTTAAATACT
Organism: Phyllobates terribilis; assembly: GCF_046119375.1. Classification (NCBI taxonomy): domain Eukaryota; kingdom Metazoa; phylum Chordata; class Amphibia; order Anura; family Dendrobatidae; genus Phyllobates; species Phyllobates terribilis. The sequence continues at coordinate 1,834,049 of NW_027362840.1, read as the reverse complement.
GAAGCAGAGTCCTTAAATATTGCAGCAAAGTCCTTAAATAATGCAGCAGAGTCCTTAAATAATGCAACAAATTCCTTAAATAATGCAGCAAAGTCCTTAAATAATGCAGCAGAGTCCTTAAATAATGCAGCAGAGTCCTTAAATACCGCAGCAGAGTCCTTAAATACTGAAGCAGAGTCCTTTAATATAGCAGCAAATTCCTTAAATAATGCAGCAGAGTCCTTAAAAAATCCAACAAAGTCATTAAATAATGCAGCAGAGTCCTCTAATAATGCAGCAGAGTCCTCAAATGCTTCAGCAAAGTCATTAAATAATGCAGCAGAGTCCTCAAATGCTTAAGCAGAGTCCTTAAATACTGAAGCAGAGTCCTTAAACATTGCAGCAAAGTCCTTAAATAATGCAGCAGAGTCCTTAAATAATGCAGCAAAGTCCTTCAATAATGCAGCAGAGTCCTTAGATAATGCAACAAAGTCCTTAAATAATGCAGCAGATTCCTTAAATAATGCAGCAAAGTCCTTAAATAATGCAGCAGAGTCCTAAAATAATGCAGCAGGGTCCTTAAATACCGCAGCAGAGTCCTTAAATACTGAAGCAGAGTCCTTTAATATAGCAGCAAATTCCTTAAATAATGCAGCAGAGTCCTTAAGAAATCCAACAAAGTCATTAAATAATGCAGCAAGTCCTTAAATAATGCAGCAGAGTCCTCTAATAATGCAGCAGAGTCCTCAAATGCTTCAGCAAAGTCATTAAATAATGCAGCATAATCCTTAAATAATGCAGCAAAGTCCTTAAATAATGCAGCACAGTTCTTAAATAATGCAACAACGTCGTTAAATAATGCAGCAGAGTCCTTAAATAATGCAGCAAACTCCTTAACTAATGCAGCAGAGTCCTTAAATAATGCAACAAAGTCCTTAAATAATGCAACAGAGTCCTTAAATACCGCCGCAAAGTGCTTAAATAATGCAGCAGAGTCCTCAAATGCTTCAGCAGAGTCCTTAAATAATGCAGCAGTGTCCTTAAATAATGCAGCAAAGTCCTTAAATAATGCAGCAGAGTCCTTAAATAATGCAACAAAGTCCTTAAATAATGCAGCAGAGTCCTTAAATACTGAAGCAGAGTCCTTAAATATTGCTGCAAAGTCCTTAAATAATGCAGCAGTCATTAAATAATGCAACAATGTCCTTAAATAATGCAGCAGAGTCCTTAAATAATGCAGAACAGTTCTTAAATAATGCAACAACGTCGTTAAATAATGCAGCAGAGTCCTTAAATAATGCAGCAAAGTCCTTAACTAATGCAGCAGAGTCCTTAAATAATGCAACAAAGTCCTTAAATAATGCAACAGAGTCCTTAAATACCGCAGCAAAGGGCTTAAATAATGCAGCAGAGTCCTCAAATGCTTCAGCAGAGTCCTTAAATAATGTAGCATTGTCCTTAAATAATGCAGCAAAGTCCTTAAATAATGCAGCAGAGTCCTTAAATAATGCAACAAAGTCCTTAAATAATGCAGCAGAGTCCTTAAATACTGAAGCAGAGTCCTTAAATATTGCTGCAAAGTCCTTAAATAATGCAGCAGAGTCATTAAATAATGCAACAAAGTCCTTAAATAATGCAGCAGAGTCCTTAAATAATGCAACAAAGTCCTTAAATAATGCAGCAGAGTACTTAAATAATGCAACAAAGTCCTTAAATAATGCAGCAGAGTCCTTAAATAATGCAACAAAGTCCTTAAATAATGCAGCAGAGTCCTTAAATAATGCAACAGAGTCCTTAAATACCGCAGCAAAGTGCTTAAATAATGCAGCAGAGTCCTCAAATGCTTCAGCAGAGTCCTTAAATAATGCAGCAGAGTCCTTAAATAATGCAGCAAAGTCCTTAAATAATGCAGCAGAGTCCTTAAATAATGCAACAAAGTCCTTAAATAATGCAGCAGAGTCCTTAAATACTGAAGCAGAGTCCTTAAATATTGCAGCAAAGTCCTTAAATAATGCAGCAGAGTCCTTAAATAATGCAGCAAAGTCCTTATCTAATGCAGCAGAGTCCTTAAATAATGCAACAAAGTCCTTAAATAATGCAGCAGAGTCCTTAAATACTGAAGCAGAGTCCTTAAATATTGCAGCAAAGTCCTTCAATAATGCAGCAGAGTCCTTAGATAATGCAACAAAGTCCTTAAATAATGCAGCAGATTCCTTAAATAATGCAGCAAAGTCCTTAAATAATGCAGCAGAGTCCTTAAATAATGCAGCAGAGTCCTTAAATACCGCAGCAGAGTCCTTAAATACTGAAGCAGAGTCCTTTAATATAGCAGCAAATTCCTTAAATAATGCAGCAGAGTCCATAAAAAAATCCAACAAAGTCATTAAATAATGCAGCAAGTCCTTAAATAATGCAGCAGAGTCCTCTAATAATGCAGCAGAGTCCTCAAATGCTTCAGCAAATTCATTAAATAATGCAGCATATTCCTTAAATAATGCAGAAAAGTCCTTAAATAATGCAGAACAGTTCTTAAATAATGCAACAACGTCGTTAAATAATGCAGCAGAGTCCTTAAATAATGCAGCAAAGTCCTTAACTAATGCAGCAGAGTCCTTAAATAATGCAACAAAGTCCTTAAATAATGCAACAGAGTCCTTAAATACCGCAGCAAAGGGCTTAAATAATGCAGCAGAGTCCTCAAATGCTTCAGCAGAGTCCTTAAATAATGCAGCATTGTCCTTAAATAATGCAGCAAAGTCCTTAAATAATGCAGCAGAGTCCTTAAATAATGCAACAAAGTCCTTAAATAATGCAGCAGAGTACTTAAATAATGCAACAAAGTCCTTAAATAATGCAGCAAAGTCCTTAAATAATGCAGCAGAGTCCTTAAATACTGAAGCAGAGTCCTTAAATATTGCAGCAAAGTCCTTAAATAATGCAGCAGAGTCCTTAAATAATGCAGCAAAGTCCTTATTTAATGCAGCAGAGTCCTTAAATAATGCAACAAAGTCCTTAAATAATGCAGCAGAGTCCTTAAATACTGAAGCAGAGTCCTTAAATAATGCAGCAAAGTCCTTAAATAATGCAGCAGAGTCCTCAAATGCTTCAGCAGAGTCCTTAAATAATGCAGCAGAGTCCTTAAATAATGCAGCAAAGTCCTTAAATAATGCAGCAGAGTCCTTAAATAATGCAACAAAGTCCTTAAATAATGCAGCAGAGTCCTTAAATACTGAAGCAGAGTCCTTAAATATTGCAGCAAAGTCCTTAAATAATGCAGCAGAGTCCTTAAATAATGCAGCAAAGTCCTTATTTAATGCAGCAGAGTCCTTAAATAATGCAACAAAGTCCTTAAATAATGCAGCAGAGTCCTTAAATACTGAAGCAGAGTCCTTAAATATTGCAGCAAAGTCCTTCAATAATGCAGCAGAGTCCTTAGATAATGCAACAAAGTCCTTAAATAATGCAGCAGATTCCTTAAATAATGCAGCAAAGTCCTTAAATAATGCAGCAGAGTCCTAAAATAATGCAGCATGGTCCTTAAATACCGCAGCAGAGTCCTTAAATACTGAAGCAGAGTCCTTTAATATAGCAGCAAATTCCTTAAATAATGCAGCAGAGTCCTTAAGAAATCCAACAAAGTCATTAAATAATGCAGCAAGTCCTTAAATAATGCAGCAGAGTCCTCTAATAATGCAGCAGAGTCCTCAAATGCTTCAGCAAAGTCATTAAATAATGCAGCATAATCCTTAAATAATGCAGCAAAGTCCTTAAATAATGCAGCACAGTTCTTAAATAATGCAACAACGTCGTTAAATAATGCAGCAGAGTCCTTAAATAATGCAGCAAACTCCTTAACTAATGCAGCAGAGTCCTTAAATAATGCAACAAAGTCCTTAAATAATGCAACAGAGTCCTTAAATACCGCCGCAAAGTGCTTAAATAATGCAGCAGAGTCCTCAAATGCTTCAGCAGAGTCCTTAAATAATGCAGCAGTGTCCTTAAATAATGCAGCAAAGTCCTTAAATAATGCAGCAGAGTCCTTAAATAATGCAACAAAGTCCTTAAATAATGCAGCAGAGTCCTTAAATACTGAAGCAGAGTCCTTAAATATTGCTGCAAAGTCCTTAAATAATGCAGCAGTCATTAAATAATGCAACAATGTCCTTAAATAATGCAGCAGAGTCCTTAAAAAATCCAACAAAGTCATTAAATAATGCAGCAAGTCCTTAAATAATGCAGCAGAGTCCTCTAATAATGCAGCAGAGTCCTCAAATGCTTCAGCAAATTCATTAAATAATGCAGCATATTCCTTAAATAATGCAGCAAAGTCCTTAAATAATGCAGAACAGTTCTTAAATAATGCAACAACGTCGTTAAATAATGCAGCAGAGTCCTTAAATAATGCAGCAAAGTCCTTAACTAATGCAGCAGAGTCCTTAAATAATGCAACAAAGTCCTTAAATAATGCAACAGAGTCCTTAAATACCGCAGCAAAGGGCTTAAATAATGCAGCAGAGTCCTCAAATGCTTCAGCAGAGTCTTTAAATAATGTAGCATTGTCCTTAAATAATGCAGCAAAGTCCTTAAATAATGCAGCAGAGTCCTTAAATAATGCAACAAAGTCCTTAAATAATGCAGCAGAGTCCTTAAATACTGAAGCAGAGTCCTTAAATATTGCTGCAAAGTCCTTAAATAATGCAGCAGAGTCATTAAATAATGCAACAAAGTCCTTAAATAATGCAGCAGAGTCCTTAAATAATGCAACAAAGTCCTTAAATAATGCAGCAGAGTCCTTAAATACTGAAGCAGAGTCCTTTAATATAGCAGCAAATTCCTTAAATAACGCAGCAGAGTCCTTAAAAAATCCAACAAAGTCATTAAATAATGCAGCAAGTCCTTAAATAATGCAGCAGAGTCCTCTAATAATGCAGCAGAGTCCTCAAATGCTTCAGCAAAGTCATTAAATAATGCAGCATAGTCCTTAACTAATGCAGCAGAGTCCTTAAATAATGCAACAAAGTCCTTAAATAATGCAGCAGAATCCTTAAATAATGCAGTAAAGTCGTTAAATAATGCAGCAGAGTCCTTAAATAATGCAGCAAAGTCCTTAACTAATGCAGCAGAGTCCTTAAATATTGCAGCAAAGTCCTTAAATAATACATTAGAGTCCTTAAATAATGCAACAAAGTCCTTAAATAATGCAGCAGAGTCCTTAAATAATGCAGAAAAGTCCTTAAATAATGCAGCAGAGTCCTTAAATAATGCAGCAGAGTCCTTAAATACCGCAGCAGAGTCCTTAAATACTGAAGCAGAGTCCTTTAATATAGCAGCAAATTCTTTAAATAATGCAGCAGAGTCCTTAAAAAAATCCAACAAAGTCATTAAATAATGCAGCAGAGTCCTCTAATAATGCAGCAGAGTCCTCAAATGCTTCAGCAAAGTCATTAAATAATGCAGCACAGTTCTTAAATAATGCAACAACGTCGTTAAATAATGCAGCAGAGTCCTTAAATAATGCAGCAAACTCCTTAACTAATGCAGCAGAGTCCTTAAATAATGCAACAAAGTCCTTAAATAATGCAACAGAGTCCTTAAATACCGCCGCAAAGTGCTTAAATAATGCAGCAGAGTCCTCAAATGCTTCAGCAGAGTCCTTAAATAATGCAGCAGTGTCCTTAAATAATGCAGCAAAGTCCTTAAATAATGCAGCAGAGTCCTTAAATAATGCAACAAAGTCCTTAAATAATGCAGCAGAGTCCTTAAATACTGAAGCAGAGTCCTTAAATATTGCTGCAAAGTCCTTAAATAATGCAGCAGTCATTAAATAATGCAACAATGTCCTTAAATAATGCAGCAGAGTCCTTAAATAATGCAGAACAGTTCTTAAATAATGCAACAACGTCGTTAAATAATGCAGCAGAGTCCTTAAATAATGCAGCAAAGTCCTTAACTAATGCAGCAGAGTCCTTAAATAATGCAACAAAGTCCTTAAATAATGCAACAGAGTCCTTAAATACCGCAGCAAAGGGCTTAAATAATGCAGCAGAGTCCTCAAATGCTTCAGCAGAGTCCTTAAATAATGTAGCATTGTCCTTAAATAATGCAGCAAAGTCCTTAAATAATGCAGCAGAGTCCTTAAATAATGCAACAAAGTCCTTAAATAATGCAGCAGAGTCCTTAAATACTGAAGCAGAGTCCTTAAATATTGCTGCAAAGTCCTTAAATAATGCAGCAGAGTCATTAAATAATGCAACAAAGTCCTTAAATAATGCAGCAGAGTCCTTAAATAATGCAACAAAGTCCTTAAATAATGCAGCAGAGTACTTAAATAATGCAACAAAGTCCTTAAATAATGCAGCAGAGTCCTTAAATAATGCAACAAAGTCCTTAAATAATGCAGCAGAGTCCTTAAATAATGCAACAGAGTCCTTAAATACCGCAGCAAAGTGCTTAAATAATGCAGCAGAGTCCTCAAATGCTTCAGCAGAGTCCTTAAATAATGCAGCAGAGTCCTTAAATAATGCAGCAAAGTCCTTAAATAATGCAGCAGAGTCCTTAAATAATGCAACAAAGTCCTTAAATAATGCAGCAGAGTCCTTAAATACTGAAGCAGAGTCCTTAAATATTGCAGCAAAGTCCTTAAATAATGCAGCAGAGTCCTTAAATAATGCAGCAAAGTCCTTATCTAATGCAGCAGAGTCCTTAAATAATGCAACAAAGTCCTTAAATAATGCAGCAGAGTCCTTAAATACTGAAGCAGAGTCCTTAAATATTGCAGCAAAGTCCTTCAATAATGCAGCAGAGTCCTTAGATAATGCAACAAAGTCCTTAAATAATGCAGCAGATTCCTTAAATAATGCAGCAAAGTCCTTAAATAATGCAGCAGAGTCCTTAAATAATGCAGCAGAGTCCTTAAATACCGCAGCAGAGTCCTTAAATACTGAAGCAGAGTCCTTTAATATAGCAGCAAATTCCTTAAATAATGCAGCAGAGTCCATAAAAAAATCCAACAAAGTCATTAAATAATGCAGCAAGTCCTTAAATAATGCAGCAGAGTCCTCTAATAATGCAGCAGAGTCCTCAAATGCTTCAGCAAATTCATTAAATAATGCAGCATATTCCTTAAATAATGCAGAAAAGTCCTTAAATAATGCAGAACAGTTCTTAAATAATGCAACAACGTCGTTAAATAATGCAGCAGAGTCCTTAAATAATGCAGCAAAGTCCTTAACTAATGCAGCAGAGTCCTTAAATAATGCAACAAAGTCCTTAAATAATGCAACAGAGTCCTTAAATACCGCAGCAAAGGGCTTAAATAATGCAGCAGAGTCCTCAAATGCTTCAGCAGAGTCCTTAAATAATGCAGCATTGTCCTTAAATAATGCAGCAAAGTCCTTAAATAATGCAGCAGAGTCCTTAAATAATGCAACAAAGTCCTTAAATAATGCAGCAGAGTACTTAAATAATGCAACAAAGTCCTTAAATAATGCAGCAAAGTCCTTAAATAATGCAGCAGAGTCCTTAAATATTGAAGCAGAGTCCTTAAATATTGCAGCAAAGTCCTTAAATAATGCAGCAGAGTCCTTAAATAATGCAGCAAAGTCCTTATTTAATGCAGCAGAGTCCTTAAATAATGCAACAAAGTCCTTAAATAATGCAGCAGAGTCCTTAAATACTGAAGCAGAGTCCTTAAATAATGCAGCAAAGTCCTTAAATAATGCAGCAGAGTCCTCAAATGCTTCAGCAGAGTCCTTAAATAATGCAGCAGAGTCCTTAAATAATGCAGCAAAGTCCTTAAATAATGCAGCAGAGTCCTTAAATAATGCAACAAAGTCCTTAAATAATGCAGCAGAGTCCTTAAATACTGAAGCAGAGTCCTTAAATATTGCAGCAAAGTCCTTAAATAATGCAGCAGAGTCCTTAAATAATGCAGCAAAGTCCTTATTTAATGCAGCAGAGTCCTTAAATAATGCAACAAAGTCCTTAAATAATGCAGCAGAGTCCTTAAATACTGAAGCAGAGTCCTTAAATATTGCAGCAAAGTCCTTCAATAATGCAGCAGAGTCCTTAGATAATGCAACAAAGTCCTTAAATAATGCAGCAGATTCCTTAAATAATGCAGCAAAGTCCTTAAATAATGCAGCAGAGTCCTAAAATAATGCAGCATGGTCCTTAAATACCGCAGCAGAGTCCTTAAATACTGAAGCAGAGTCCTTTAATATAGCAGCAAATTCCTTAAATAATGCAGCAGAGTCCTTAAGAAATCCAACAAAGTCATTAAATAATGCAGCAAGTCCTTAAATAATGCAGCAGAGTCCTCTAATAATGCAGCAGAGTCCTCAAATGCTTCAGCAAAGTCATTAAATAATGCAGCATAATCCTTAAATAATGCAGCAAAGTCCTTAAATAATGCAGCACAGTTCTTAAATAATGCAACAACGTCGTTAAATAATGCAGCAGAGTCCTTAAATAATGCAGCAAACTCCTTAACTAATGCAGCAGAGTCCTTAAATAATGCAACAAAGTCCTTAAATAATGCAACAGAGTCCTTAAATACCGCCGCAAAGTGCTTAAATAATGCAGCAGAGTCCTCAAATGCTTCAGCAGAGTCCTTAAATAATGCAGCAGTGTCCTTAAATAATGCAGCAAAGTCCTTAAATAATGCAGCAGAGTCCTTAAATAATGCAACAAAGTCCTTAAATAATGCAGCAGAGTCCTTAAATACTGAAGCAGAGTCCTTAAATATTGCTGCAAAGTCCTTAAATAATGCAGCAGTCATTAAATAATGCAACAATGTCCTTAAATAATGCAGCAGAGTCCTTAAAAAATCCAACAAAGTCATTAAATAATGCAGCAAGTCCTTAAATAATGCAGCAGAGTCCTCTAATAATGCAGCAGAGTCCTCAAATGCTTCAGCAAATTCATTAAATAATGCAGCATATTCCTTAAATAATGCAGCAAAGTCCTTAAATAATGCAGAACAGTTCTTAAATAATGCAACAACGTCGTTAAATAATGCAGCAGAGTCCTTAAATAATGCAGCAAAGTCCTTAACTAATGCAGCAGAGTCCTTAAATAATGCAACAAAGTCCTTAAATAATGCAACAGAGTCCTTAAATACCGCAGCAAAGGGCTTAAATAATGCAGCAGAGTCCTCAAATGCTTCAGCAGAGTCTTTAAATAATGTAGCATTGTCCTTAAATAATGCAGCAAAGTCCTTAAATAATGCAGCAGAGTCCTTAAATAATGCAACAAAGTCCTTAAATAATGCAGCAGAGTCCTTAAATACTGAAGCAGAGTCCTTAAATATTGCTGCAAAGTCCTTAAATAATGCAGCAGAGTCATTAAATAATGCAACAAAGTCCTTAAATAATGCAGCAGAGTCCTTAAATAATGCAACAAAGTCCTTAAATAATGCAGCAGAGTCCTTAAATACTGAAGCAGAGTCCTTTAATATAGCAGCAAATTCCTTAAATAACGCAGCAGAGTCCTTAAAAAATCCAACAAAGTCATTAAATAATGCAGCAAGTCCTTAAATAATGCAGCAGAGTCCTCTAATAATGCAGCAGAGTCCTCAAATGCTTCAGCAAAGTCATTAAATAATGCAGCATAGTCCTTAACTAATGCAGCAGAGTCCTTAAATAATGCAACAAAGTCCTTAAATAATGCAGCAGAATCCTTAAATAATGCAGTAAAGTCGTTAAATAATGCAGCAGAGTCCTTAAATAATGCAGCAAAGTCCTTAACTAATGCAGCAGAGTCCATAAATAATGCAGCAAAGTCCTTAAATAATGCAGCAGAGTCCTTAAATAATGCAACAAAGTCCTTAAATAATGCAGCAGAGTCCTTAAATATAGAAGCAGAGTCCTTAAATATTGCAGCAAAGTCCTTCAATAATGCAGCAGAGTCCTTAGATAATGCAACAAAGTCCTTAAATAATGCAGCAGATTCCTTAAATAATGCAGCAAAGTCCTTAAATAATGCAGCAGAGTCCTTAAATAATGCAGCAGAGTCCTTAAATACCGCAGCAGAGTCCATAAATACTGAAGCAGAGTCCTTTAATATAGCAGCAAATTCCTTAAATAATGCAGCAGAGTCCTTAAAAAATCCAACAAAGTCATTAAATAATGCAGCAAGTCCTTAAATAATGCAGCAGAGTCCTCTAATAATGCAGCAGAGACCTCAAATGCTTCAGCAAAGTCATTAAATAATGCAGCATAGTCCTTAAATAATGGAGCAAAGTCCTTAAATAATGCAGCACAGTTCTTAAATAATGCAACAACGTCGTTAAATAATGCAGCAGAGTCCTTAAATAATGCAGCAAAGTCCTTAACTAATGCAGCAGAGTCCTTAAATAATGCAACAAAGTCCTTAAATAATGCAACAGAGTCCTTAAATACCGCAGCAAAGTGATTAAATAATGCAGCAGAGTCCTCAAATGCTTCAGCAGAGTCCTTAAATAATGCAGCAGAGTCCTTAAATAATGCAGCAAAGTCCTTAAATAATGCAGCAGAGTCCTTAAATAATGCAACAAAGTCCTTAAATAATGCAGCAGAGTCCTTAAATACTGAAGCAGAGTCCTTAAATATTGCAGCAAAGTCCTTAAATAATGCAGCAGAGTCCATAAATAATGCAGCAAAGTCCTTAAATAATGCAGCAGAGTCCTTAAATAATGCAACAAAGTCCTTAAATAATGCAGCAGAGTCCTTAAATATAGAAGCAGAGTCCTTAAATATTGCAGCAAAGTCCTTCAATAATGCAGCAGAGTCCTTAGATAATGCAACAAAGTCCTTAAATAATGCAGCAGATTCCTTAAATAATGCAGCAAAGTCCTTAAATAATGCAGCAGAGTCCTTAAATAATGCAGCAGAGTCCTTAAATACCGCAGCAGAGTCCATAAATACTGAAGCAGAGTCCTTTAATATAGCAGCAAATTCCTTAAATAATGCAGCAGAGTCCTTAAAAAATCCAACAAAGTCATTAAATAATGCAGCAAGTCCTTAAATAATGCAGCAGAGTCCTCTAATAATGCAGCAGAGACCTCAAATGCTTCAGCAAAGTCATTAAATAATGCAGCATAGTCCTTAAATAATGGAGCAAAGTCCTTAAATAATGCAGCACAGTTCTTAAATAATGCAACAACGTCGTTAAATAATGCAGCAGAGTCCTTAAATAATGCAGCCAAGTCCTTAACTAATGCAGCAGAGTCCTTAAATAATGCAACAAAGTCCTTAAATAATGCAGCAGAGTCCTTAAATAATGCAGTAAAGTCCTTAAATAATGCAGCAGAGTCCTTAAATAATGCAACAACGTCCTTAAATAATGCAGCAGAGTCCTTAAATACTGAAGCAGAGTCCTTAAATATTGCAGCAAAGTCCTTAAATAATGCAGCAGAGTCCTTAAATAATGCAACAAATTCCTTAAATAATGCAGCAAAGTCCTTAAATAATGCAGCAGAGTCCTTAAATAATGCAGCAGAGTCCTTAAATACCGCAGCAGAGTCCTTAAATACTGAAGCAGAGTCCTTTAATATAGCAGCAAATTCCTTAAATAATGCAGCAGAGTCCTTAAAAAATCCAACAAAGTCATTAAATAATGCAGCAGAGTCCTCTAATAATGCAGCAGAGTCCTCAAATGCTTCAGCAAAGTCATTAAATAATGCAGCAGAGTCCTCAAATGCTTAAGCAGAGTCCTTAAATACTGAAGCAGAGTCCTTAAACATTGCAGCAAAGTCCTTAAATAATGCAGCAGAGTCCTTAAATAATGCAGCAAAGTCCTTCAATAATGCAGCAGAGTCCTTAGATAATGCAACAAAGTCCTTAAATAATGCAGCAGATTCCTTAAATAATGCAGCAAAGTCCTTAAATAATGCAGCAGAGTCCTAAAATAATGCAGCAGGGTCCTTAAATACCGCAGCAGAGTCCTTAAATACTGAAGCAGAGTCCTTTAATATAGCAGCAAATTCCTTAAATAATGCAGCAGAGTCCTTAAGAAATCCAACAAAGTCATTAAATAATGCAGCAAGTCCTTAAATAATGCAGCAGAGTCCTCTAATAATGCAGCAGAGTCCTCAAATGCTTCAGCAAAGTCATTAAATAATGCAGCATAATCCTTAAATAATGCAGCAAAGTCCTTAAATAATGCAGCACAGTTCTTAAATAATGCAACAACGTCGTTAAATAATGCAGCAGAGTCCTTAAATAATGCAGCAAACTCCTTAACTAATGCAGCAGAGTCCTTAAATAATGCAACAAAGTCCTTAAATAATGCAACAGAGTCCTTAAATACCGCCGCAAAGTGCTTAAATAATGCAGCAGAGTCCTCAAATGCTTCAGCAGAGTCCTTAAATAATGCAGCAGTGTCCTTAAATAATGCAGCAAAGTCCTTAAATAATGCAGCAGAGTCCTTAAATAATGCAACAAAGTCCTTAAATAATGCAGCAGAGTCCTTAAATACTGAAGCAGAGTCCTTAAATATTGCTGCAAAGTCCTTAAATAATGCAGCAGTCATTAAATAATGCAACAATGTCCTTAAATAATGCAGCAGAGTCCTTAAAAAATCCAACAAAGTCATTAAATAATGCAGCAAGTCCTTAAATAATGCAGAACAGTTCTTAAATAATGCAACAACGTCGTTAAATAATGCAGCAGAGTCCTTAAATAATGCAGCAAAGTCCTTAACTAATGCAGCAGAGTCCTTAAATAATGCAACAAAGTCCTTAAATAATGCAACAGAGTCCTTAAATACCGCAGCAAAGGGCTTAAATAATGCAGCAGAGTCCTCAAATGCTTCAGCAGAGTCCTTAAATAATGTAGCATTGTCCTTAAATAATGCAGCAAAGTCCTTAAATAATGCAGCAGAGTCCTTAAATAATGCAACAAAGTCCTTAAATAATGCAGCAGAGTCCTTAAATACTGAAGCAGAGTCCTTAAATATTGCTGCAAAGTCCTTAAATAATGCAGCAGAGTCATTAAATAATGCAACAAAGTCCTTAAATAATGCAGCAGAGTCCTTAAATAATGCAACAAAGTCCTTAAATAATGCAGCAGAGTACTTAAATAATGCAACAAAGTCCTTAAATAATGCAGCAAAGTCCTTAAATAATGCAGCAGAGTCCTTAAATAATGCAACAAAGTCCTTAAATAATGCAGCAGAGTCCTTAAATAATGCAACAGAGTCCTTAAATACCGCAGCAAAGTGCTTAAATAATGCAGCAGAGTCCTCAAATGCTTCAGCAGAGTCCTTAAATAATGCAGCAGAGTCCTTAAATAATGCAGCAAAGTCCTTAAATAATGCAGCAGAGTCCTTAAATAATGCAACAAAGTCCTTAAATAATGCAGCAGAGTCCTTAAATACTGAAGCAGAGTCCTTAAATATTGCAGCAAAGTCCTTAAATAATGCAGCAGAGTCCTTAAATAATGCAGCAAAGTCCTTATCTAATGCAGCAGAGTCCTTAAATAATGCAACAAAGTCCTTAAATAATGCAGCAGAGTCCTTAAATACTGAAGCAGAGTCCTTAAATATTGCAGCAAAGTCCTTCAATAATGCAGCAGAGTCCTTAGATAATGCAACAAAGTCCTTAAATAATGCAGCAGATTCCTTAAATAATGCAGCAAAGTCCTTAAATAATGCAGCAGAGTCCTTAAATAATGCAGCAGAGTCCTTAAATACCGCAGCAGAGTCCTTAAATACTGAAGCAGAGTCCTTTAATATAGCAGCAAATTCCTTAAATAATGCAGCAGAGTCCATAAAAAAATCCAACAAAGTCATTAAATAATGCAGCAAGTCCTTAAATAATGCAGCAGAGTCCTCTAATAATGCAGCAGAGTCCTCAAATGCTTCAGCAAATTCATTAAATAATGCAGCATATTCCTTAAATAATGCAGAAAAGTCCTTAAATAATGCAGAACAGTTCTTAAATAATGCAACAACGTCGTTAAATAATGCAGCAGAGTCCTTAAATAATGCAGCAAAGTCCTTAACTAATGCAGCAGAGTCCTTAAATAATGCAACAAAGTCCTTAAATAATGCAACAGAGTCCTTAAATACCGCAGCAAAGGGCTTAAATAATGCAGCAGAGTCCTCAAATGCTTCAGCAGAGTCCTTAAATAATGCAGCATTGTCCTTAAATAATGCAGCAAAGTCCTTAAATAATGCAGCAGAGTCCTTAAATAATGCAACAAAGTCCTTAAATAATGCAGCAGAGTACTTAAATAATGCAACAAAGTCCTTAAATAATGCAGCAAAGTCCTTAAATAATGCAGCAGAGTCCTTAAATACTGAAGCAGAGTCCTTAAATATTGCAGCAAAGTCCTTAAATAATGCAGCAGAGTCCTTTAATAATGCAGCAAAGTCCTTATTTAATGCAGCAGAGTCCTTAAATAATGCAACAAAGTCCTTAAATAATGCAGCAGAGTCCTTAAATACTGAAGCAGAGTCCTTAAATAATGCAGCAAAGTCCTTAAATAATGCAGCAGAGTCCTCAAATGCTTCAGCAGAGTCCTTAAATAATGCAGCAGAGTCCTTAAATAATGCAGCAAAGTCCTTAAATAATGCAGCAGAGTCCTTAAATAATGCAACAAAGTCCTTAAATAATGCAGCAGAGTCCTTAAATACTGAAGCAGAGTCCTTAAATATTGCAGCAAAGTCCTTAAATAATGCAGCAGAGTCCTTAAATAATGCAGCAAAGTCCTTATTTAATGCAGCAGAGTCCTTAAATAATGCAACAAAGTCCTTAAATAATGCAGCAGAGTCCTTAAATACTGAAGCAGAGTCCTTAAATATTGCAGCAAAGTCCTTCAATAATGCAGCAGAGTCCTTAGATAATGCAACAAAGTCCTTAAATAATGCAGCAGATTCCTTAAATAATGCAGCAAAGTCCTTAAATAATGCAGCAGAGTCCTTAAATAATGCAGCAGAGTCCTTAAATACCGCAGCAGAGTCCTTAAATACTGAAGCAGAGTCCTTTAATATAGCAGCAAATTCCTTAAATAATGCAGCAGAGTCCATAAAAAAATCCAACAAAGTCATTAAATAATGCAGCAAGTCCTTAAATAATGCAGCAGAGTCCTCTAATAATGCAGCAGAGTCCTCAAATGCTTCAGCAAAGTCATTAAATAATGCAGCATAGTCCTTAAATAATGCAGCAAAGTCCTTAAATAATGCAGCACAGTTCTTAAGTAATGCAACAACGTCGTTAAATAATGCAGCAGAGTCCTTAAATAATGCAGCAAAGTCCTTAACTAATGCAGCAGAGTCCTTAAATAATGCAACAAAGTCCTTAAATAATGCAGCAGAGTCCTTAAATACTGAAGCAGAGTCCTTAAATATTGCAGCAAAGTCCTTAAATAATGCAGCAGAGTCCTTAAATAATGCAGCAAAGTCCTTATCTAATGCAGCAGAGTCCTTAAATAATGCAACAAAGTCCTTAAATAATGCAGCAGAGTCCTTAAATACTGAAGCAGAGTCCTTAAATATTGCAGCAAAGTCCTTCAATAATGCAGCAGAGTCCTTAGATAATGCAACAAAGTCCTTAAATAATGCAGCAGATTCCTTAAATAATGCAGCAAAGTCCTTAAATAATGCAGCAGAGTCCTTAAATAATGCAGCAGAGTCCTTAAATACCGCAGCAGAGTCCTTAAATACTGAAGCAGAGTCCTTTAATATAGCAGCAAATTCCTTAAATAATGCAGCAGAGTCCATAAAAAAATCCAACAAAGTCATTAAATAATGCAGCAAGTCCTTAAATAATGCAGCAGAGTCCTCTAATAATGCAGCAGAGTCCTCAAATGCTTCAGCAAATTCATTAAATAATGCAGCATATTCCTTAAATAATGCAGAAAAGTCCTTAAATAATGCAGAACAGTTCTTAAATAATGCAACAACGTCGTTAAATAATGCAGCAGAGTCCTTAAATAATGCAGCAAAGTCCTTAACTAATGCAGCAGAGTCCTTAAATAATGCAACAAAGTCCTTAAATAATGCAACAGAGTCCTTAAATACCGCAGCAAAGGGCTTAAATAATGCAGCAGAGTCCTCAAATGCTTCAGCAGAGTCCTTAAATAATGCAGCATTGTCCTTAAATAATGCAGCAAAGTCCTTAAATAATGCAGCAGAGTCCTTAAATAATGCAACAAAGTCCTTAAATAATGCAGCAGAGTACTTAAATAATGCAACAAAGTCCTTAAATAATGCAGCAAAGTCCTTAAATAATGCAGCAGAGTCCTTAAATACTGAAGCAGAGTCCTTAAATATTGCAGCAAAGTCCTTAAATAATGCAGCAGAGTCCTTTAATAATGCAGCAAAGTCCTTATTTAATGCAGCAGAGTCCTTAAATAATGCAACAAAGTCCTTAAATAATGCAGCAGAGTCCTTAAATACTGAAGCAGAGTCCTTAAATAATGCAGCAAAGTCCTTAAATAATGCAGCAGAGTCCTCAAATGCTTCAGCAGAGTCCTTAAATAATGCAGCAGAGTCCTTAAATAATGCAGCAAAGTCCTTAAATAATGCAGCAGAGTCCTTAAATAATGCAACAAAGTCCTTAAATAATGCAGCAGAGTCCTTAAATACTGAAGCAGAGTCCTTAAATATTGCAGCAAAGTCCTTAAATAATGCAGCAGAGTCCTTAAATAATGCAGCAAAGTCCTTATTTAATGCAGCAGAGTCCTTAAATAATGCAACAAAGTCCTTAAATAATGCAGCAGAGTCCTTAAATACTGAAGCAGAGTCCTTAAATATTGCAGCAAAGTCCTTCAATAATGCAGCAGAGTCCTTAGATAATGCAACAAAGTCCTTAAATAATGCAGCAGATTCCTTAAATAATGCAGCAAAGTCCTTAAATAATGCAGCAGAGTCCTTAAATAATGCAGCAGAGTCCTTAAATACCGCAGCAGAGTCCTTAAATACTGAAGCAGAGTCCTTTAATATAGCAGCAAATTCCTTAAATAATGCAGCAGAGTCCATAAAAAAATCCAACAAAGTCATTAAATAATGCAGCAAGTCCTTAAATAATGCAGCAGAGTCCTCTAATAATGCAGCAGAGTCCTCAAATGCTTCAGCAAAGTCATTAAATAATGCAGCATAGTCCTTAAATAATGCAGCAAAGTCCTTAAATAATGCAGCACAGTTCTTAAGTAATGCAACAACGTCGTTAAATAATGCAGCAGAGTCCTTAAATAATGCAGCAAAGTCCTTAACTAATGCAGCAGAGTCCTTAAATAATGCAAGAAAGTCCTTAAATAATGCAGCAGAGTCCTTAAATAATGCAGTAAAGTCCTTAAATAATGCAGCAGAGTCCTTAAATAATGCAACAACGTCCTTAAATAATGCAGCAGAGTCCTTAAATACTGAAGCAGAGTCCTTAAATATTGCAGCAAAGTCCTTAAATAATGCATTAGAGTCCTTAAATAATGCAACAAAGTCCTTAAATAATGCAGCAGAGTCCTTAAATAATGCAGCAAAGTCCTTAAATAATGCAGCAGAGTCCTTAAATAATGCAGCAGAGTCCTTAAATACTGCAGATGAGTCCTTAAATACTGAAGCAGAGTCCTTTAATATAGCAGCAAATTCCTTAAATAATGCAGCAGAGTCCTTAAAAAATCCAACAAAGTCATTAAATAATGCAGCAGAGTCCTCTAATAATGCAGCAGAGTCCTCAAATGCTTCAGCAAAGTCATTAAATAATGCAGCATAGTCCTTAAATAATGCAAAGTCCTTAAATAAAGCAGCACAGTTCTTAAATAATGCAACAACGTCGGTAAATAATGCAGCAGAGTCCTTAAATAATGCAGCAAAGTCCTTAACTAATGCAGCAGAGTCCTTAAATAATGCAACAAAGTCCTTAAATAATGCAACAGAGTCCTTAAATACCGCAGCAAAGTGCTTAAATAATGCAGCAGAGTCCTTAAATAATGCAACAAAGTCCTTAAATAATGCAGCAGAGTCCTTAAATACTGAAGCAGAGTCCTTAAATATTGCAGCAAAGTCCTCTAATAATGCAGCAGAGTCCTTAAATAATGCAACAAAGTCCTTAAATAATGCAGCAGAGTCCTTAAATAATGCAACAAAGTCCTTAAATAATGCAGCAGAGTCCTTAAATACTGAAGCAGAGTCCTTAAATATTGCAGCAAAGTCCTTAAATAATGCAGCAAAGTCCTTAAATAATGCAGCAGAGTCCTTAAATAATGCAACAAAGTCCTTAAATAATGCAGCAGAGTCCTTAAATACTGAAGCAGAGTCCTTAAATATTGCTGCAAAGTCCTTAAATAATGCAGCAGAGTCATTAAATAATGCAACAAAGTCCTTAAATAATGCAGCAGAGTCCTTAAATAATGCAACAAAGTCCTTAAATAATGCAGCAGAGTACTTAAATAATGCAACAAAGTCCTTAAATAATGCAGCAAAGTCCTTAAATAATGCAGCAGAGTCCTTAAATAATGCAACAAAGTCCTTAAATAATGCAGCAGAGTCCTTAAATAATGCAACAGAGTCCTTAAATACCGCAGCAAAGTGCTTAAATAATGCAGCAGAGTCCTCAAATGCTTCAGCAGAGTCCTTAAATAATGCAGCAGAGTCCTTAAATAATGCAGCAAAGTCCTTAAATAATGCAGCAGAGTCCTTAAATAATGCAACAAAGTCCTTAAATAATGCAGCAGAGTCCTTAAATACTGAAGCAGAGTCCTTAAATATTGCAGCAAAGTCCTTAAATAATGCAGCAGAGTCCTTAAATAATGCAGCAAAGTCCTTATCTAATGCAGCAGAGTCCTTAAATAATGCAACAAAGTCCTTAAATAATGCAGCAGAGTCCTTAAATACTGAAGCAGAGTCCTTTAATATAGCAGCAAATTCTTTAAATAATGCAGCAGAGTCCTTAAAAAATCCAACAAAGTCATTAAATAATGCAGCAAGTCCTTAAATAATGCAGCAGAGTCCTCTAATAATGCAGCAGAGACCTCAAATGCTTCAGCAAAGTCATTAAATAATGCAGCATAGTCCTTAAATAATGGAGCAAAGTCCTTAAATAATGCAGCACAGTTCTTAAATAATGCAACAACGTCGTTAAATAATGCAGCAGAGTCCTTAAATAATGCAGCCAAGTCCTTAACTAATGCAGCAGAGTCCTTAAATAATGCAACAAAGTCCTTAAATAATGCAGCAGAGTCCTTAAATAATGCAGTAAAGTCCTTAAATAATGCAGCAGAGTCCTTAAATAATGCAACAACGTCCTTAAATAATGCAGCAGAGTCCTTAAATACTGAAGCAGAGTCCTTAAATATTGCAGCAAAGTCCTTAAATAATGCAGCAGAGTCCTTAAATAATGCAACAAATTCCTTAAATAATGCAGCAAAGTCCTTAAATAATGCAGCAGAGTCCTTAAATAATGCAGCAGAGTCCTTAAATACCGCAGCAGAGTCCTTAAATACTGAAGCAGAGTCCTTTAATATAGCAGCAAATTCCTTAAATAATGCAGCAGAGTCCTTAAAAAATCCAACAAAGTCATTAAATAATGCAGCAGAGTCCTCTAATAATGCAGCAGAGTCCTCAAATGCTTCAGCAAAGTCATTAAATAATGCAGCAGAGTCCTCAAATGCTTAAGCAGAGTCCTTAAATACTGAAGCAGAGTCCTTAAACATTGCAGCAAAGTCCTTAAATAATGCAGCAGAGTCCTTAAATAATGCAGCAAAGTCCTTCAATAATGCAGCAGAGTCCTTAGATAATGCAACAAAGTCCTTAAATAATGCAGCAGATTCCTTAAATAATGCAGCAAAGTCCTTAAATAATGCAGCAGAGTCCTAAAATAATGCAGCAGGGTCCTTAAATACCGCAGCAGAGTCCTTAAATACTGAAGCAGAGTCCTTTAATATAGCAGCAAATTCCTTAAATAATGCAGCAGAGTCCTTAAGAAATCCAACAAAGTCATTAAATAATGCAGCAAGTCCTTAAATAATGCAGCAGAGTCCTCTAATAATGCAGCAGAGTCCTCAAATGCTTCAGCAAAGTCATTAAATAATGCAGCATAATCCTTAAATAATGCAGCAAAGTCCTTAAATAATGCAGCACAGTTCTTAAATAATGCAACAACGTCGTTAAATAATGCAGCAGAGTCCTTAAATAATGCAGCAAACTCCTTAACTAATGCAGCAGAGTCCTTAAATAATGCAACAAAGTCCTTAAATAATGCAACAGAGTCCTTAAATACCGCCGCAAAGTGCTTAAATAATGCAGCAGAGTCCTCAAATGCTTCAGCAGAGTCCTTAAATAATGCAGCAAAGTCCTTAAATAATGCAGCAGAGTCCTTAAATAATGCAACAAAGTCCTTAAATAATGCAGCAGAGTCCTTAAATACTGAAGCAGAGTCCTTAAATATTGCTGCAAAGTCCTTAAATAATGCAGCAGTCATTAAATAATGCAACAATGTCCTTAAATAATGCAGCAGAGTCCTTAAAAAATCCAACAAAGTCATTAAATAATGCAGCAAGTCCTTAAATAATGCAGAACAGTTCTTAAATAATGCAACAACGTCGTTAAATAATGCAGCAGAGTCCTTAAATAATGCAGCAAAGTCCTTAACTAATGCAGCAGAGTCCTTAAATAATGCAACAAAGTCCTTAAATAATGCAACAGAGTCCTTAAATACCGCAGCAAAGGGCTTAAATAATGCAGCAGAGTCCTCAAATGCTTCAGCAGAGTCCTTAAATAATGTAGCATTGTCCTTAAATAATGCAGCAAAGTCCTTAAATAATGCAGCAGAGTCCTTAAATAATGCAACAAAGTCCTTAAATAATGCAGCAGAGTCCTTAAATACTGAAGCAGAGTCCTTAAATATTGCTGCAAAGTCCTTAAATAATGCAGCAGAGTCATTAAATAATGCAACAAAGTCCTTAAATAATGCAGCAGAGTCCTTAAATAATGCAACAAAGTCCTTAAATAATGCAGCAGAGTACTTAAATAATGCAACAAAGTCCTTAAATAATGCAGCAAAGTCCTTAAATAATGCAGCAGAGTCCTTAAATAATGCAACAAAGTCCTTAAATAATGCAGCAGAGTCCTTAAATAATGCAACAGAGTCCTTAAATACCGCAGCAAAGTGCTTAAATAATGCAGCAGAGTCCTCAAATGCTTCAGCAGAGTCCTTAAATAATGCAGCAGAGTCCTTAAATAATGCAGCAAAGTCCTTAAATAATGCAGCAGAGTCCTTAAATAATGCAACAAAGTCCTTAAATAATGCAGCAGAGTCCTTAAATACTGAAGCAGAGTCCTTAAATATTGCAGCAAAGTCCTTAAATAATGCAGCAGAGTCCTTAAATAATGCAGCAAAGTCCTTATCTAATGCAGCAGAGTCCTTAAATAATGCAACAAAGTCCTTAAATAATGCAGCAGAGTCCTTAAATACTGAAGCAGAGTCCTTAAATATTGCAGCAAAGTCCTTCAATAATGCAGCAGAGTCCTTAGATAATGCAACAAAGTCCTTAAATAATGCAGCAGATTCCTTAAATAATGCAGCAAAGTCCTTAAATAATGCAGCAGAGTCCTTAAATAATGCAGCAAAGTCCTTATTTAATGCAGCAGAGTCCTTAAATAATGCAACAAAGTCCTTAAATAATGCAGCAGAGTCCTTAAATACTGAAGCAGAGTCCTTAAATATTGCAGCAAAGTCCTTCAATAATGCAGCAGAGTCCTTAGATAATGCAACAAAGTCCTTAAATAATGCAGCAGATTCCTTAAATAATGCAGCAAAGTCCTTAAATAATGCAGCAGAGTCCTTAAATAATGCAGCAGAGTCCTTAAATACCGCAGCAGAGTCCTTAAATACTGAAGCAGAGTCCTTTAATATAGCAGCAAATTCCTTAAATAATGCAGCAGAGTCCATAAAAAAATCCAACAAAGTCATTAAATAATGCAGCAAGTCCTTAAATAATGCAGCAGAGTCCTCTAATAATGCAGCAGAGTCCTCAAATGCTTCAGCAAAGTCATTAAATAATGCAGCATAGTCCTTAAATAATGCAGCAAAGTCCTTAAATAATGCAGCACAGTTCTTAAGTAATGCAACAACGTCGTTAAATAATGCAGCAGAGTCCTTAAATAATGCAGCAAAGTCCTTAACTAATGCAGCAGAGTCCTTAAATAATGCAAGAAAGTCCTTAAATAATGCAGCAGAGTCCTTAAATAATGCAGTAAAGTCCTTAAATAATGCAGCAGAGTCCTTAAATAATGCAACAACGTCCTTAAATAATGCAGCAGAGTCCTTAAATACTGAAGCAGAGTCCTTAAATATTGCAGCAAAGTCCTTAAATAATGCATTAGAGTCCTTAAATAATGCAACAAAGTCCTTAAATAATGCAGCAGAGTCCTTAAATAATGCAGCAAAGTCCTTAAATAATGCAGCAGAGTCCTTAAATAATGCAGCAGAGTCCTTAAATACTGCAGATGAGTCCTTAAATACTGAAGCAGAGTCCTTTAATATAGCAGCAAATTCCTTAAATAATGCAGCAGAGTCCTTAAAAAATCCAACAAAGTCATTAAATAATGCAGCAGAGTCCTCTAATAATGCAGCAGAGTCCTCAAATGCTTCAGCAAAGTCATTAAATAATGCAGCATAGTCCTTAAATAATGCAAAGTCCTTAAATAAAGCAGCACAGTTCTTAAATAATGCAACAACGTCGGTAAATAATGCAGCAGAGTCCTTAAATAATGCAGCAAAGTCCTTAACTAATGCAGCAGAGTCCTTAAATAATGCAACAAAGTCCTTAAATAATGCAACAGAGTCCTTAAATACCGCAGCAAAGTGCTTAAATAATGCAGCAGAGTCCTTAAATAATGCAACAAAGTCCTTAAATAATGCAGCAGAGTCCTTAAATACTGAAGCAGAGTCCTTAAATATTGCAGCAAAGTCCTCTAATAATGCAGCAGAGTCCTTAAATAATGCAACAAAGTCCTTAAATAATGCAGCAGAGTCCTTAAATAATGCAACAAAGTCCTTAAATAATGCAGCAGAGTCCTTAAATACTGAAGCAGAGTCCTTAAATATTGCAGCAAAGTCCTTAAATAATGCAGCAAAGTCCTTAAATAATGCAGCAGAGTCCTTAAATAATGCAACAAAGTCCTTAAATAATGCAGC
Organism: Phyllobates terribilis; assembly: GCF_046119375.1. NCBI lineage: Eukaryota > Metazoa > Chordata > Amphibia > Anura > Dendrobatidae > Phyllobates > Phyllobates terribilis. The sequence continues at coordinate 1,810,954 of NW_027362840.1, read as the reverse complement.
AGAGTCCTTAAATACTGAAGCAGAGTCCTTAAATATTGCTGCAAAGTCCTTAAATAATGCAGCAGAGTCATTAAATAATGCAACAAAGTCCTTAAATAATGCAGCAGAGTCCTTAAATAATGCAACAAAGTCCTTAAATAATGCAGCAGAGTACTTAAATAATGCAACAAAGTCCTTAAATAATGCAGCAAAGTCCTTAAATAATGCAGCAGAGTCCTTAAATAATGCAACAAAGTCCTTAAATAATGCAGCAGAGTCCTTAAATAATGCAACAGAGTCCTTAAATACCGCAGCAAAGTGCTTAAATAATGCAGCAGAGTCCTCAAATGCTTCAGCAGAGTCCTTAAATAATGCAGCAGAGTCCTTAAATAATGCAGCAAAGTCCTTAAATAATGCAGCAGAGTCCTTAAATAATGCAACAAAGTCCTTAAATAATGCAGCAGAGTCCTTAAATACTGAAGCAGAGTCCTTAAATATTGCAGCAAAGTCCTTAAATAATGCAGCAGAGTCCTTAAATAATGCAGCAAAGTCCTTATCTAATGCAGCAGAGTCCTTAAATAATGCAACAAAGTCCTTAAATAATGCAGCAGAGTCCTTAAATACTGAAGCAGAGTCCTTTAATATAGCAGCAAATTCTTTAAATAATGCAGCAGAGTCCTTAAAAAATCCAACAAAGTCATTAAATAATGCAGCAAGTCCTTAAATAATGCAGCAGAGTCCTCTAATAATGCAGCAGAGACCTCAAATGCTTCAGCAAAGTCATTAAATAATGCAGCATAGTCCTTAAATAATGGAGCAAAGTCCTTAAATAATGCAGCACAGTTCTTAAATAATGCAACAACGTCGTTAAATAATGCAGCAGAGTCCTTAAATAATGCAGCCAAGTCCTTAACTAATGCAGCAGAGTCCTTAAATAATGCAACAAAGTCCTTAAATAATGCAGCAGAGTCCTTAAATAATGCAGTAAAGTCCTTAAATAATGCAGCAGAGTCCTTAAATAATGCAACAACGTCCTTAAATAATGCAGCAGAGTCCTTAAATACTGAAGCAGAGTCCTTAAATATTGCAGCAAAGTCCTTAAATAATGCAGCAGAGTCCTTAAATAATGCAACAAATTCCTTAAATAATGCAGCAAAGTCCTTAAATAATGCAGCAGAGTCCTTAAATAATGCAGCAGAGTCCTTAAATACCGCAGCAGAGTCCTTAAATACTGAAGCAGAGTCCTTTAATATAGCAGCAAATTCCTTAAATAATGCAGCAGAGTCCTTAAAAAATCCAACAAAGTCATTAAATAATGCAGCAGAGTCCTCTAATAATGCAGCAGAGTCCTCAAATGCTTCAGCAAAGTCATTAAATAATGCAGCAGAGTCCTCAAATGCTTAAGCAGAGTCCTTAAATACTGAAGCAGAGTCCTTAAACATTGCAGCAAAGTCCTTAAATAATGCAGCAGAGTCCTTAAATAATGCAGCAAAGTCCTTCAATAATGCAGCAGAGTCCTTAGATAATGCAACAAAGTCCTTAAATAATGCAGCAGATTCCTTAAATAATGCAGCAAAGTCCTTAAATAATGCAGCAGAGTCCTAAAATAATGCAGCAGGGTCCTTAAATACCGCAGCAGAGTCCTTAAATACTGAAGCAGAGTCCTTTAATATAGCAGCAAATTCCTTAAATAATGCAGCAGAGTCCTTAAGAAATCCAACAAAGTCATTAAATAATGCAGCAAGTCCTTAAATAATGCAGCAGAGTCCTCTAATAATGCAGCAGAGTCCTCAAATGCTTCAGCAAAGTCATTAAATAATGCAGCATAATCCTTAAATAATGCAGCAAAGTCCTTAAATAATGCAGCACAGTTCTTAAATAATGCAACAACGTCGTTAAATAATGCAGCAGAGTCCTTAAATAATGCAGCAAACTCCTTAACTAATGCAGCAGAGTCCTTAAATAATGCAACAAAGTCCTTAAATAATGCAACAGAGTCCTTAAATACCGCCGCAAAGTGCTTAAATAATGCAGCAGAGTCCTCAAATGCTTCAGCAGAGTCCTTAAATAATGCAGCAAAGTCCTTAAATAATGCAGCAGAGTCCTTAAATAATGCAACAAAGTCCTTAAATAATGCAGCAGAGTCCTTAAATACTGAAGCAGAGTCCTTAAATATTGCTGCAAAGTCCTTAAATAATGCAGCAGTCATTAAATAATGCAACAATGTCCTTAAATAATGCAGCAGAGTCCTTAAAAAATCCAACAAAGTCATTAAATAATGCAGCAAGTCCTTAAATAATGCAGAACAGTTCTTAAATAATGCAACAACGTCGTTAAATAATGCAGCAGAGTCCTTAAATAATGCAGCAAAGTCCTTAACTAATGCAGCAGAGTCCTTAAATAATGCAACAAAGTCCTTAAATAATGCAACAGAGTCCTTAAATACCGCAGCAAAGGGCTTAAATAATGCAGCAGAGTCCTCAAATGCTTCAGCAGAGTCCTTAAATAATGTAGCATTGTCCTTAAATAATGCAGCAAAGTCCTTAAATAATGCAGCAGAGTCCTTAAATAATGCAACAAAGTCCTTAAATAATGCAGCAGAGTCCTTAAATACTGAAGCAGAGTCCTTAAATATTGCTGCAAAGTCCTTAAATAATGCAGCAGAGTCATTAAATAATGCAACAAAGTCCTTAAATAATGCAGCAGAGTCCTTAAATAATGCAACAAAGTCCTTAAATAATGCAGCAGAGTACTTAAATAATGCAACAAAGTCCTTAAATAATGCAGCAAAGTCCTTAAATAATGCAGCAGAGTCCTTAAATAATGCAACAAAGTCCTTAAATAATGCAGCAGAGTCCTTAAATAATGCAACAGAGTCCTTAAATACCGCAGCAAAGTGCTTAAATAATGCAGCAGAGTCCTCAAATGCTTCAGCAGAGTCCTTAAATAATGCAGCAGAGTCCTTAAATAATGCAGCAAAGTCCTTAAATAATGCAGCAGAGTCCTTAAATAATGCAACAAAGTCCTTAAATAATGCAGCAGAGTCCTTAAATACTGAAGCAGAGTCCTTAAATATTGCAGCAAAGTCCTTAAATAATGCAGCAGAGTCCTTAAATAATGCAGCAAAGTCCTTATCTAATGCAGCAGAGTCCTTAAATAATGCAACAAAGTCCTTAAATAATGCAGCAGAGTCCTTAAATACTGAAGCAGAGTCCTTAAATATTGCAGCAAAGTCCTTCAATAATGCAGCAGAGTCCTTAGATAATGCAACAAAGTCCTTAAATAATGCAGCAGATTCCTTAAATAATGCAGCAAAGTCCTTAAATAATGCAGCAGAGTCCTTAAATAATGCAGCAGAGTCCTTAAATACCGCAGCAGAGTCCTTAAATACTGAAGCAGAGTCCTTTAATATAGCAGCAAATTCCTTAAATAATGCAGCAGAGTCCATAAAAAAATCCAACAAAGTCATTAAATAATGCAGCAAGTCCTTAAATAATGCAGCAGAGTCCTCTAATAATGCAGCAGAGTCCTCAAATGCTTCAGCAAATTCATTAAATAATGCAGCATATTCCTTAAATAATGCAGAAAAGTCCTTAAATAATGCAGAACAGTTCTTAAATAATGCAACAACGTCGTTAAATAATGCAGCAGAGTCCTTAAATAATGCAGCAAAGTCCTTAACTAATGCAGCAGAGTCCTTAAATAATGCAACAAAGTCCTTAAATAATGCAACAGAGTCCTTAAATACCGCAGCAAAGGGCTTAAATAATGCAGCAGAGTCCTCAAATGCTTCAGCAGAGTCCTTAAATAATGCAGCATTGTCCTTAAATAATGCAGCAAAGTCCTTAAATAATGCAGCAGAGTCCTTAAATAATGCAACAAAGTCCTTAAATAATGCAGCAGAGTACTTAAATAATGCAACAAAGTCCTTAAATAATGCAGCAAAGTCCTTAAATAATGCAGCAGAGTCCTTAAATACTGAAGCAGAGTCCTTAAATAATGCAGCAAAGTCCTTAAATAATGCAGCAGAGTCCTCAAATGCTTCAGCAGAGTCCTTAAATAATGCAGCAGAGTCCTTAAATAATGCAGCAAAGTCCTTAAATAATGCAGCAGAGTCCTTAAATAATGCAACAAAGTCCTTAAATAATGCAGCAGAGTCCTTAAATACTGAAGCAGAGTCCTTAAATATTGCAGCAAAGTCCTTAAATAATGCAGCAGAGTCCTTAAATAATGCAGCAAAGTCCTTATTTAATGCAGCAGAGTCCTTAAATAATGCAACAAAGTCCTTAAATAATGCAGCAGAGTCCTTAAATACTGAAGCAGAGTCCTTAAATATTGCAGCAAAGTCCTTCAATAATGCAGCAGAGTCCTTAGATAATGCAACAAAGTCCTTAAATAATGCAGCAGATTCCTTAAATAATGCAGCAAAGTCCTTAAATAATGCAGCAGAGTCCTTAAATAATGCAGCAGAGTCCTTAAATACCGCAGCAGAGTCCTTAAATACTGAAGCAGAGTCCTTTAATATAGCAGCAAATTCCTTAAATAATGCAGCAGAGTCCATAAAAAAATCCAACAAAGTCATTAAATAATGCAGCAAGTCCTTAAATAATGCAGCAGAGTCCTCTAATAATGCAGCAGAGTCCTCAAATGCTTCAGCAAAGTCATTAAATAATGCAGCATAGTCCTTAAATAATGCAGCAAAGTCCTTAAATAATGCAGCACAGTTCTTAAGTAATGCAACAACGTCGTTAAATAATGCAGCAGAGTCCTTAAATAATGCAGCAAAGTCCTTAACTAATGCAGCAGAGTCCTTAAATAATGCAAGAAAGTCCTTAAATAATGCAGCAGAGTCCTTAAATAATGCAGTAAAGTCCTTAAATAATGCAGCAGAGTCCTTAAATAATGCAACAACGTCCTTAAATAATGCAGCAGAGTCCTTAAATACTGAAGCAGAGTCCTTAAATATTGCAGCAAAGTCCTTAAATAATGCATTAGAGTCCTTAAATAATGCAACAAAGTCCTTAAATAATGCAGCAGAGTCCTTAAATAATGCAGCAAAGTCCTTAAATAATGCAGCAGAGTCCTTAAATAATGCAGCAGAGTCCTTAAATACTGCAGCAGAGTCCTTAAATACTGAAGCAGAGTCCTTTAATATAGCAGCAAATTCCTTAAATAATGCAGCAGAGTCCTTAAAAAATCCAACAAAGTCATTAAATAATGCAGCAGAGTCCTCTAATAATGCAGCAGAGTCCTCAAATGCTTCAGCAAAGTCATTAAATAATGCAGCATAGTCCTTAAATAATGCAAAGTCCTTAAATAAAGCAGCACAGTTCTTAAATAATGCAACAACGTCGGTAAATAATGCAGCAGAGTCCTTAAATAATGCAGCAAAGTCCTTAACTAATGCAGCAGAGTCCTTAAATAATGCAACAAAGTCCTTAAATAATGCAACAGAGTCCTTAAATACCGCAGCAAAGTGCTTAAATAATGCAGCAGAGTCCTTAAATAATGCAACAAAGTCCTTAAATAATGCAGCAGAGTCCTTAAATACTGAAGCAGAGTCCTTAAATATTGCAGCAAAGTCCTCTAATAATGCAGCAGAGTCCTTAAATAATGCAACAAAGTCCTTAAATAATGCAGCAGAGTCCTTAAATAATGCAACAAAGTCCTTAAATAATGCAGCAGAGTCCTTAAATACTGAAGCAGAGTCCTTAAATATTGCAGCAAAGTCCTTAAATAATGCAGCAAAGTCCTTAAATAATGCAGCAGAGTCCTTAAATAATGCAACAAAGTCCTTAAATAATGCAGCAGAGTCCTTAAATAATGCAACAAAGTCCTTAAATAATGCAGCAGAGTCCTTAAATACTGAAGCAGAGTCCTTAAATATTGCTGCAAAGTCCTTAAATAATGCAGCAGTCATTAAATAATGCAACAATGTCCTTAAATAATGCAGCAGAGTCCTTAAAAAATCCAACAAAGTCATTAAATAATGCAGCAAGTCCTTAAATAATGCAGAACAGTTCTTAAATAATGCAACAACGTCGTTAAATAATGCAGCAGAGTCCTTAAATAATGCAGCAAAGTCCTTAACTAATGCAGCAGAGTCCTTAAATAATGCAACAAAGTCCTTAAATAATGCAACAGAGTCCTTAAATACCGCAGCAAAGGGCTTAAATAATGCAGCAGAGTCCTCAAATGCTTCAGCAGAGTCCTTAAATAATGTAGCATTGTCCTTAAATAATGCAGCAAAGTCCTTAAATAATGCAGCAGAGTCCTTAAATAATGCAACAAAGTCCTTAAATAATGCAGCAGAGTCCTTAAATACTGAAGCAGAGTCCTTAAATATTGCTGCAAAGTCCTTAAATAATGCAGCAGAGTCATTAAATAATGCAACAAAGTCCTTAAATAATGCAGCAGAGTCCTTAAATAATGCAACAAAGTCCTTAAATAATGCAGCAGAGTACTTAAATAATGCAACAAAGTCCTTAAATAATGCAGCAAAGTCCTTAAATAATGCAGCAGAGTCCTTAAATAATGCAACAAAGTCCTTAAATAATGCAGCAGAGTCCTTAAATAATGCAACAGAGTCCTTAAATACCGCAGCAAAGTGCTTAAATAATGCAGCAGAGTCCTCAAATGCTTCAGCAGAGTCCTTAAATAATGCAGCAGAGTCCTTAAATAATGCAGCAAAGTCCTTAAATAATGCAGCAGAGTCCTTAAATAATGCAACAAAGTCCTTAAATAATGCAGCAGAGTCCTTAAATACTGAAGCAGAGTCCTTAAATATTGCAGCAAAGTCCTTAAATAATGCAGCAGAGTCCTTAAATAATGCAGCAAAGTCCTTATCTAATGCAGCAGAGTCCTTAAATAATGCAACAAAGTCCTTAAATAATGCAGCAGAGTCCTTAAATACTGAAGCAGAGTCCTTAAATATTGCAGCAAAGTCCTTCAATAATGCAGCAGAGTCCTTAGATAATGCAACAAAGTCCTTAAATAATGCAGCAGATTCCTTAAATAATGCAGCAAAGTCCTTAAATAATGCAGCAGAGTCCTTAAATAATGCAGCAGAGTCCTTAAATACCGCAGCAGAGTCCTTAAATACTGAAGCAGAGTCCTTTAATATAGCAGCAAATTCCTTAAATAATGCAGCAGAGTCCATAAAAAAATCCAACAAAGTCATTAAATAATGCAGCAAGTCCTTAAATAATGCAGCAGAGTCCTCTAATAATGCAGCAGAGTCCTCAAATGCTTCAGCAAATTCATTAAATAATGCAGCATATTCCTTAAATAATGCAGAAAAGTCCTTAAATAATGCAGAACAGTTCTTAAATAATGCAACAACGTCGTTAAATAATGCAGCAGAGTCCTTAAATAATGCAGCAAAGTCCTTAACTAATGCAGCAGAGTCCTTAAATAATGCAACAAAGTCCTTAAATAATGCAACAGAGTCCTTAAATACCGCAGCAAAGGGCTTAAATAATGCAGCAGAGTCCTCAAATGCTTCAGCAGAGTCCTTAAATAATGCAGCATTGTCCTTAAATAATGCAGCAAAGTCCTTAAATAATGCAGCAGAGTCCTTAAATAATGCAACAAAGTCCTTAAATAATGCAGCAGAGTACTTAAATAATGCAACAAAGTCCTTAAATAATGCAGCAAAGTCCTTAAATAATGCAGCAGAGTCCTTAAATACTGAAGCAGAGTCCTTAAATAATGCAGCAAAGTCCTTAAATAATGCAGCAGAGTCCTCAAATGCTTCAGCAGAGTCCTTAAATAATGCAGCAGAGTCCTTAAATAATGCAGCAAAGTCCTTAAATAATGCAGCAGAGTCCTTAAATAATGCAACAAAGTCCTTAAATAATGCAGCAGAGTCCTTAAATACTGAAGCAGAGTCCTTAAATATTGCAGCAAAGTCCTTAAATAATGCAGCAGAGTCCTTAAATAATGCAGCAAAGTCCTTATTTAATGCAGCAGAGTCCTTAAATAATGCAACAAAGTCCTTAAATAATGCAGCAGAGTCCTTAAATACTGAAGCAGAGTCCTTAAATATTGCAGCAAAGTCCTTCAATAATGCAGCAGAGTCCTTAGATAATGCAACAAAGTCCTTAAATAATGCAGCAGATTCCTTAAATAATGCAGCAAAGTCCTTAAATAATGCAGCAGAGTCCTTAAATAATGCAGCAGAGTCCTTAAATACCGCAGCAGAGTCCTTAAATACTGAAGCAGAGTCCTTTAATATAGCAGCAAATTCCTTAAATAATGCAGCAGAGTCCATAAAAAAATCCAACAAAGTCATTAAATAATGCAGCAAGTCCTTAAATAATGCAGCAGAGTCCTCTAATAATGCAGCAGAGTCCTCAAATGCTTCAGCAAAGTCATTAAATAATGCAGCATAGTCCTTAAATAATGCAGCAAAGTCCTTAAATAATGCAGCACAGTTCTTAAGTAATGCAACAACGTCGTTAAATAATGCAGCAGAGTCCTTAAATAATGCAGCAAAGTCCTTAACTAATGCAGCAGAGTCCTTAAATAATGCAAGAAAGTCCTTAAATAATGCAGCAGAGTCCTTAAATAATGCAGTAAAGTCCTTAAATAATGCAGCAGAGTCCTTAAATAATGCAACAACGTCCTTAAATAATGCAGCAGAGTCCTTAAATACTGAAGCAGAGTCCTTAAATATTGCAGCAAAGTCCTTAAATAATGCATTAGAGTCCTTAAATAATGCAACAAAGTCCTTAAATAATGCAGCAGAGTCCTTAAATAATGCAGCAAAGTCCTTAAATAATGCAGCAGAGTCCTTAAATAATGCAGCAGAGTCCTTAAATACTGCAGCAGAGTCCTTAAATACTGAAGCAGAGTCCTTTAATATAGCAGCAAATTCCTTAAATAATGCAGCAGAGTCCTTAAAAAATCCAACAAAGTCATTAAATAATGCAGCAGAGTCCTCTAATAATGCAGCAGAGTCCTCAAATGCTTCAGCAAAGTCATTAAATAATGCAGCATAGTCCTTAAATAATGCAAAGTCCTTAAATAAAGCAGCACAGTTCTTAAATAATGCAACAACGTCGGTAAATAATGCAGCAGAGTCCTTAAATAATGCAGCAAAGTCCTTAACTAATGCAGCAGAGTCCTTAAATAATGCAACAAAGTCCTTAAATAATGCAACAGAGTCCTTAAATACCGCAGCAAAGTGCTTAAATAATGCAGCAGAGTCCTTAAATAATGCAACAAAGTCCTTAAATAATGCAGCAGAGTCCTTAAATACTGAAGCAGAGTCCTTAAATATTGCAGCAAAGTCCTCTAATAATGCAGCAGAGTCCTTAAATAATGCAACAAAGTCCTTAAATAATGCAGCAGAGTCCTTAAATAATGCAACAAAGTCCTTAAATAATGCAGCAGAGTCCTTAAATACTGAAGCAGAGTCCTTAAATATTGCAGCAAAGTCCTTAAATAATGCAGCAAAGTCCTTAAATAATGCAGCAGAGTCCTTAAATAATGCAACAAAGTCCTTAAATAATGCAGCAGAGTCCTTAAATACTGAAGCAGAGTCCTTAAATATTGCTGCAAAGTCCTTAAATAATGCAGCAGAGTCATTAAATAATGCAACAAAGTCCTTAAATAATGCAGCAGAGTCCTTAAATAATGCAACAAAGTCCTTAAATAATGCAGCAGAGTACTTAAATAATGCAACAAAGTCCTTAAATAATGCAGCAAAGTCCTTAAATAATGCAGCAGAGTCCTTAAATAATGCAACAAAGTCCTTAAATAATGCAGCAGAGTCCTTAAATAATGCAACAGAGTCCTTAAATACCGCAGCAAAGTGCTTAAATAATGCAGCAGAGTCCTCAAATGCTTCAGCAGAGTCCTTAAATAATGCAGCAGAGTCCTTAAATAATGCAGCAAAGTCCTTAAATAATGCAGCAGAGTCCTTAAATAATGCAACAAAGTCCTTAAATAATGCAGCAGAGTCCTTAAATACTGAAGCAGAGTCCTTAAATATTGCAGCAAAGTCCTTAAATAATGCAGCAGAGTCCTTAAATAATGCAGCAAAGTCCTTATCTAATGCAGCAGAGTCCTTAAATAATGCAACAAAGTCCTTAAATAATGCAGCAGAGTCCTTAAATACTGAAGCAGAGTCCTTTAATATAGCAGCAAATTCTTTAAATAATGCAGCAGAGTCCTTAAAAAATCCAACAAAGTCATTAAATAATGCAGCAAGTCCTTAAATAATGCAGCAGAGTCCTCTAATAATGCAGCAGAGACCTCAAATGCTTCAGCAAAGTCATTAAATAATGCAGCATAGTCCTTAAATAATGGAGCAAAGTCCTTAAATAATGCAGCACAGTTCTTAAATAATGCAACAACGTCGTTAAATAATGCAACAGAGTCCTTAAATAATGCAGCCAAGTCCTTAACTAATGCAGCAGAGTCCTTAAATAATGCAACAAAGTCCTTAAATAATGCAGCAGAGTCCTTAAATAATGCAGTAAAGTCCTTAAATAATGCAGCAGAGTCCTTAAATAATGCAACAACGTCCTTAAATAATGCAGCAGAGTCCTTAAATACTGAAGCAGAGTCCTTAAATATTGCAGCAAAGTCCTTAAATAATGCAGCAGAGTCCTTAAATAATGCAACAAATTCCTTAAATAATGCAGCAAAGTCCTTAAATAATGCAGCAGAGTCCTTAAATAATGCAGCAGAGTCCTTAAATACCGCAGCAGAGTCCTTAAATACTGAAGCAGAGTCCTTTAATATAGCAGCAAATTCCTTAAATAATGCAGCAGAGTCCTTAAAAAATCCAACAAAGTCATTAAATAATGCAGCAGAGTCCTCTAATAATGCAGCAGAGTCCTCAAATGCTTCAGCAAAGTCATTAAATAATGCAGCAGAGTCCTCAAATGCTTAAGCAGAGTCCTTAAATACTGAAGCAGAGTCCTTAAACATTGCAGCAAAGTCCTTAAATAATGCAGCAGAGTCCTTAAATAATGCAGCAAAGTCCTTCAATAATGCAGCAGAGTCCTTAGATAATGCAACAAAGTCCTTAAATAATGCAGCAGATTCCTTAAATAATGCAGCAAAGTCCTTAAATAATGCAGCAGAGTCCTAAAATAATGCAGCAGGGTCCTTAAATACCGCAGCAGAGTCCTTAAATACTGAAGCAGAGTCCTTTAATATAGCAGCAAATTCCTTAAATAATGCAGCAGAGTCCTTAAGAAATCCAACAAAGTCATTAAATAATGCAGCAAGTCCTTAAATAATGCAGCAGAGTCCTCTAATAATGCAGCAGAGTCCTCAAATGCTTCAGCAAAGTCATTAAATAATGCAGCATAATCCTTAAATAATGCAGCAAAGTCCTTAAATAATGCAGCACAGTTCTTAAATAATGCAACAACGTCGTTAAATAATGCAGCAGAGTCCTTAAATAATGCAGCAAACTCCTTAACTAATGCAGCAGAGTCCTTAAATAATGCAACAAAGTCCTTAAATAATGCAACAGAGTCCTTAAATACCGCCGCAAAGTGCTTAAATAATGCAGCAGAGTCCTCAAATGCTTCAGCAGAGTCCTTAAATAATGCAGCAAAGTCCTTAAATAATGCAGCAGAGTCCTTAAATAATGCAACAAAGTCCTTAAATAATGCAGCAGAGTCCTTAAATACTGAAGCAGAGTCCTTAAATATTGCTGCAAAGTCCTTAAATAATGCAGCAGTCATTAAATAATGCAACAATGTCCTTAAATAATGCAGCAGAGTCCTTAAAAAATCCAACAAAGTCATTAAATAATGCAGCAAGTCCTTAAATAATGCAGAACAGTTCTTAAATAATGCAACAACGTCGTTAAATAATGCAGCAGAGTCCTTAAATAATGCAGCAAAGTCCTTAACTAATGCAGCAGAGTCCTTAAATAATGCAACAAAGTCCTTAAATAATGCAACAGAGTCCTTAAATACCGCAGCAAAGGGCTTAAATAATGCAGCAGAGTCCTCAAATGCTTCAGCAGAGTCCTTAAATAATGTAGCATTGTCCTTAAATAATGCAGCAAAGTCCTTAAATAATGCAGCAGAGTCCTTAAATAATGCAACAAAGTCCTTAAATAATGCAGCAGAGTCCTTAAATACTGAAGCAGAGTCCTTAAATATTGCTGCAAAGTCCTTAAATAATGCAGCAGAGTCATTAAATAATGCAACAAAGTCCTTAAATAATGCAGCAGAGTCCTTAAATAATGCAACAAAGTCCTTAAATAATGCAGCAGAGTACTTAAATAATGCAACAAAGTCCTTAAATAATGCAGCAAAGTCCTTAAATAATGCAGCAGAGTCCTTAAATAATGCAACAAAGTCCTTAAATAATGCAGCAGAGTCCTTAAATAATGCAACAGAGTCCTTAAATACCGCAGCAAAGTGCTTAAATAATGCAGCAGAGTCCTCAAATGCTTCAGCAGAGTCCTTAAATAATGCAGCAGAGTCCTTAAATAATGCAGCAAAGTCCTTAAATAATGCAGCAGAGTCCTTAAATAATGCAACAAAGTCCTTAAATAATGCAGCAGAGTCCTTAAATACTGAAGCAGAGTCCTTAAATATTGCAGCAAAGTCCTTAAATAATGCAGCAGAGTCCTTAAATAATGCAGCAAAGTCCTTATCTAATGCAGCAGAGTCCTTAAATAATGCAACAAAGTCCTTAAATAATGCAGCAGAGTCCTTAAATACTGAAGCAGAGTCCTTAAATATTGCAGCAAAGTCCTTCAATAATGCAGCAGAGTCCTTAGATAATGCAACAAAGTCCTTAAATAATGCAGCAGATTCCTTAAATAATGCAGCAAAGTCCTTAAATAATGCAGCAGAGTCCTTAAATAATGCAGCAGAGTCCTTAAATACCGCAGCAGAGTCCTTAAATACTGAAGCAGAGTCCTTTAATATAGCAGCAAATTCCTTAAATAATGCAGCAGAGTCCATAAAAAAATCCAACAAAGTCATTAAATAATGCAGCAAGTCCTTAAATAATGCAGCAGAGTCCTCTAATAATGCAGCAGAGTCCTCAAATGCTTCAGCAAATTCATTAAATAATGCAGCATATTCCTTAAATAATGCAGAAAAGTCCTTAAATAATGCAGAACAGTTCTTAAATAATGCAACAACGTCGTTAAATAATGCAGCAGAGTCCTTAAATAATGCAGCAAAGTCCTTAACTAATGCAGCAGAGTCCTTAAATAATGCAACAAAGTCCTTAAATAATGCAACAGAGTCCTTAAATACCGCAGCAAAGGGCTTAAATAATGCAGCAGAGTCCTCAAATGCTTCAGCAGAGTCCTTAAATAATGCAGCATTGTCCTTAAATAATGCAGCAAAGTCCTTAAATAATGCAGCAGAGTCCTTAAATAATGCAACAAAGTCCTTAAATAATGCAGCAGAGTACTTAAATAATGCAACAAAGTCCTTAAATAATGCAGCAAAGTCCTTAAATAATGCAGCAGAGTCCTTAAATACTGAAGCAGAGTCCTTAAATAATGCAGCAAAGTCCTTAAATAATGCAGCAGAGTCCTCAAATGCTTCAGCAGAGTCCTTAAATAATGCAGCAGAGTCCTTAAATAATGCAGCAAAGTCCTTAAATAATGCAGCAGAGTCCTTAAATAATGCAACAAAGTCCTTAAATAATGCAGCAGAGTCCTTAAATACTGAAGCAGAGTCCTTAAATATTGCAGCAAAGTCCTTAAATAATGCAGCAGAGTCCTTAAATAATGCAGCAAAGTCCTTATTTAATGCAGCAGAGTCCTTAAATAATGCAACAAAGTCCTTAAATAATGCAGCAGAGTCCTTAAATACTGAAGCAGAGTCCTTAAATATTGCAGCAAAGTCCTTCAATAATGCAGCAGAGTCCTTAGATAATGCAACAAAGTCCTTAAATAATGCAGCAGATTCCTTAAATAATGCAGCAAAGTCCTTAAATAATGCAGCAGAGTCCTTAAATAATGCAGCAGAGTCCTTAAATACCGCAGCAGAGTCCTTAAATACTGAAGCAGAGTCCTTTAATATAGCAGCAAATTCCTTAAATAATGCAGCAGAGTCCATAAAAAAATCCAACAAAGTCATTAAATAATGCAGCAAGTCCTTAAATAATGCAGCAGAGTCCTCTAATAATGCAGCAGAGTCCTCAAATGCTTCAGCAAAGTCATTAAATAATGCAGCATAGTCCTTAAATAATGCAGCAAAGTCCTTAAATAATGCAGCACAGTTCTTAAGTAATGCAACAACGTCGTTAAATAATGCAGCAGAGTCCTTAAATAATGCAGCAAAGTCCTTAACTAATGCAGCAGAGTCCTTAAATAATGCAAGAAAGTCCTTAAATAATGCAGCAGAGTCCTTAAATAATGCAGTAAAGTCCTTAAATAATGCAGCAGAGTCCTTAAATAATGCAACAACGTCCTTAAATAATGCAGCAGAGTCCTTAAATACTGAAGCAGAGTCCTTAAATATTGCAGCAAAGTCCTTAAATAATGCATTAGAGTCCTTAAATAATGCAACAAAGTCCTTAAATAATGCAGCAGAGTCCTTAAATAATGCAGCAAAGTCCTTAAATAATGCAGCAGAGTCCTTAAATAATGCAGCAGAGTCCTTAAATACTGCAGCAGAGTCCTTAAATACTGAAGCAGAGTCCTTTAATATAGCAGCAAATTCCTTAAATAATGCAGCAGAGTCCTTAAAAAATCCAACAAAGTCATTAAATAATGCAGCAGAGTCCTCTAATAATGCAGCAGAGTCCTCAAATGCTTCAGCAAAGTCATTAAATAATGCAGCATAGTCCTTAAATAATGCAAAGTCCTTAAATAAAGCAGCACAGTTCTTAAATAATGCAACAACGTCGGTAAATAATGCAGCAGAGTCCTTAAATAATGCAGCAAAGTCCTTAACTAATGCAGCAGAGTCCTTAAATAATGCAACAAAGTCCTTAAATAATGCAACAGAGTCCTTAAATACCGCAGCAAAGTGCTTAAATAATGCAGCAGAGTCCTTAAATAATGCAACAAAGTCCTTAAATAATGCAGCAGAGTCCTTAAATACTGAAGCAGAGTCCTTAAATATTGCAGCAAAGTCCTCTAATAATGCAGCAGAGTCCTTAAATAATGCAACAAAGTCCTTAAATAATGCAGCAGAGTCCTTAAATAATGCAACAAAGTCCTTAAATAATGCAGCAGAGTCCTTAAATACTGAAGCAGAGTCCTTAAATATTGCAGCAAAGTCCTTAAATAATGCAGCAAAGTCCTTAAATAATGCAGCAGAGTCCTTAAATAATGCAACAAAGTCCTTAAATAATGCAGCAGAGTCCTTAAATAATGCAACAAAGTCCTTAAATAATGCAGCAGAGTCCTTAAATACTGAAGCAGAGTCCTTAAATATTGCTGCAAAGTCCTTAAATAATGCAGCAGTCATTAAATAATGCAACAATGTCCTTAAATAATGCAGCAGAGTCCTTAAAAAATCCAACAAAGTCATTAAATAATGCAGCAAGTCCTTAAATAATGCAGAACAGTTCTTAAATAATGCAACAACGTCGTTAAATAATGCAGCAGAGTCCTTAAATAATGCAGCAAAGTCCTTAACTAATGCAGCAGAGTCCTTAAATAATGCAACAAAGTCCTTAAATAATGCAACAGAGTCCTTAAATACCGCAGCAAAGGGCTTAAATAATGCAGCAGAGTCCTCAAATGCTTCAGCAGAGTCCTTAAATAATGTAGCATTGTCCTTAAATAATGCAGCAAAGTCCTTAAATAATGCAGCAGAGTCCTTAAATAATGCAACAAAGTCCTTAAATAATGCAGCAGAGTCCTTAAATACTGAAGCAGAGTCCTTAAATATTGCTGCAAAGTCCTTAAATAATGCAGCAGAGTCATTAAATAATGCAACAAAGTCCTTAAATAATGCAGCAGAGTCCTTAAATAATGCAACAAAGTCCTTAAATAATGCAGCAGAGTACTTAAATAATGCAACAAAGTCCTTAAATAATGCAGCAAAGTCCTTAAATAATGCAGCAGAGTCCTTAAATAATGCAACAAAGTCCTTAAATAATGCAGCAGAGTCCTTAAATAATGCAACAGAGTCCTTAAATACCGCAGCAAAGTGCTTAAATAATGCAGCAGAGTCCTCAAATGCTTCAGCAGAGTCCTTAAATAATGCAGCAGAGTCCTTAAATAATGCAGCAAAGTCCTTAAATAATGCAGCAGAGTCCTTAAATAATGCAACAAAGTCCTTAAATAATGCAGCAGAGTCCTTAAATACTGAAGCAGAGTCCTTAAATATTGCAGCAAAGTCCTTAAATAATGCAGCAGAGTCCTTAAATAATGCAGCAAAGTCCTTATCTAATGCAGCAGAGTCCTTAAATAATGCAACAAAGTCCTTAAATAATGCAGCAGAGTCCTTAAATACTGAAGCAGAGTCCTTAAATATTGCAGCAAAGTCCTTCAATAATGCAGCAGAGTCCTTAGATAATGCAACAAAGTCCTTAAATAATGCAGCAGATTCCTTAAATAATGCAGCAAAGTCCTTAAATAATGCAGCAGAGTCCTTAAATAATGCAGCAGAGTCCTTAAATACCGCAGCAGAGTCCTTAAATACTGAAGCAGAGTCCTTTAATATAGCAGCAAATTCCTTAAATAATGCAGCAGAGTCCATAAAAAAATCCAACAAAGTCATTAAATAATGCAGCAAGTCCTTAAATAATGCAGCAGAGTCCTCTAATAATGCAGCAGAGTCCTCAAATGCTTCAGCAAATTCATTAAATAATGCAGCATATTCCTTAAATAATGCAGAAAAGTCCTTAAATAATGCAGAACAGTTCTTAAATAATGCAACAACGTCGTTAAATAATGCAGCAGAGTCCTTAAATAATGCAGCAAAGTCCTTAACTAATGCAGCAGAGTCCTTAAATAATGCAACAAAGTCCTTAAATAATGCAACAGAGTCCTTAAATACCGCAGCAAAGGGCTTAAATAATGCAGCAGAGTCCTCAAATGCTTCAGCAGAGTCCTTAAATAATGCAGCATTGTCCTTAAATAATGCAGCAAAGTCCTTAAATAATGCAGCAGAGTCCTTAAATAATGCAACAAAGTCCTTAAATAATGCAGCAGAGTACTTAAATAATGCAACAAAGTCCTTAAATAATGCAGCAAAGTCCTTAAATAATGCAGCAGAGTCCTTAAATACTGAAGCAGAGTCCTTAAATAATGCAGCAAAGTCCTTAAATAATGCAGCAGAGTCCTCAAATGCTTCAGCAGAGTCCTTAAATAATGCAGCAGAGTCCTTAAATAATGCAGCAAAGTCCTTAAATAATGCAGCAGAGTCCTTAAATAATGCAACAAAGTCCTTAAATAATGCAGCAGAGTCCTTAAATACTGAAGCAGAGTCCTTAAATATTGCAGCAAAGTCCTTAAATAATGCAGCAGAGTCCTTAAATAATGCAGCAAAGTCCTTATTTAATGCAGCAGAGTCCTTAAATAATGCAACAAAGTCCTTAAATAATGCAGCAGAGTCCTTAAATACTGAAGCAGAGTCCTTAAATATTGCAGCAAAGTCCTTCAATAATGCAGCAGAGTCCTTAGATAATGCAACAAAGTCCTTAAATAATGCAGCAGATTCCTTAAATAATGCAGCAAAGTCCTTAAATAATGCAGCAGAGTCCTTAAATAATGCAGCAGAGTCCTTAAATACCGCAGCAGAGTCCTTAAATACTGAAGCAGAGTCCTTTAATATAGCAGCAAATTCCTTAAATAATGCAGCAGAGTCCATAAAAAAATCCAACAAAGTCATTAAATAATGCAGCAAGTCCTTAAATAATGCAGCAGAGTCCTCTAATAATGCAGCAGAGTCCTCAAATGCTTCAGCAAAGTCATTAAATAATGCAGCATAGTCCTTAAATAATGCAGCAAAGTCCTTAAATAATGCAGCACAGTTCTTAAGTAATGCAACAACGTCGTTAAATAATGCAGCAGAGTCCTTAAATAATGCAGCAAAGTCCTTAACTAATGCAGCAGAGTCCTTAAATAATGCAAGAAAGTCCTTAAATAATGCAGCAGAGTCCTTAAATAATGCAGTAAAGTCCTTAAATAATGCAGCAGAGTCCTTAAATAATGCAACAACGTCCTTAAATAATGCAGCAGAGTCCTTAAATACTGAAGCAGAGTCCTTAAATATTGCAGCAAAGTCCTTAAATAATGCATTAGAGTCCTTAAATAATGCAACAAAGTCCTTAAATAATGCAGCAGAGTCCTTAAATAATGCAGCAAAGTCCTTAAATAATGCAGCAGAGTCCTTAAATAATGCAGCAGAGTCCTTAAATACTGCAGCAGAGTCCTTAAATACTGAAGCAGAGTCCTTTAATATAGCAGCAAATTCCTTAAATAATGCAGCAGAGTCCTTAAAAAATCCAACAAAGTCATTAAATAATGCAGCAGAGTCCTCTAATAATGCAGCAGAGTCCTCAAATGCTTCAGCAAAGTCATTAAATAATGCAGCATAGTCCTTAAATAATGCAAAGTCCTTAAATAAAGCAGCACAGTTCTTAAATAATGCAACAACGTCGGTAAATAATGCAGCAGAGTCCTTAAATAATGCAGCAAAGTCCTTAACTAATGCAGCAGAGTCCTTAAATAATGCAACAAAGTCCTTAAATAATGCAACAGAGTCCTTAAATACCGCAGCAAAGTGCTTAAATAATGCAGCAGAGTCCTTAAATAATGCAACAAAGTCCTTAAATAATGCAGCAGAGTCCTTAAATACTGAAGCAGAGTCCTTAAATATTGCAGCAAAGTCCTCTAATAATGCAGCAGAGTCCTTAAATAATGCAACAAAGTCCTTAAATAATGCAGCAGAGTCCTTAAATAATGCAACAAAGTCCTTAAATAATGCAGCAGAGTCCTTAAATACTGAAGCAGAGTCCTTAAATATTGCAGCAAAGTCCTTAAATAATGCAGCAAAGTCCTTAAATAATGCAGCAGAGTCCTTAAATAATGCAACAAAGTCCTTAAATAATGCAGCAGAGTCCTTAAATACTGAAGCAGAGTCCTTAAATATTGCTGCAAAGTCCTTAAATAATGCAGCAGAGTCATTAAATAATGCAACAAAGTCCTTAAATAATGCAGCAGAGTCCTTAAATAATGCAACAAAGTCCTTAAATAATGCAGCAGAGTACTTAAATAATGCAACAAAGTCCTTAAATAATGCAGCAAAGTCCTTAAATAATGCAGCAGAGTCCTTAAATAATGCAACAAAGTCCTTAAATAATGCAGCAGAGTCCTTAAATAATGCAACAGAGTCCTTAAATACCGCAGCAAAGTGCTTAAATAATGCAGCAGAGTCCTCAAATGCTTCAGCAGAGTCCTTAAATAATGCAGCAGAGTCCTTAAATAATGCAGCAAAGTCCTTAAATAATGCAGCAGAGTCCTTAAATAATGCAACAAAGTCCTTAAATAATGCAGCAGAGTCCTTAAATACTGAAGCAGAGTCCTTAAATATTGCAGCAAAGTCCTTAAATAATGCAGCAGAGTCCTTAAATAATGCAGCAAAGTCCTTATCTAATGCAGCAGAGTCCTTAAATAATGCAACAAAGTCCTTAAATAATGCAGCAGAGTCCTTAAATACTGAAGCAGAGTCCTTTAATATAGCAGCAAATTCTTTAAATAATGCAGCAGAGTCCTTAAAAAATCCAACAAAGTCATTAAATAATGCAGCAAGTCCTTAAATAATGCAGCAGAGTCCTCTAATAATGCAGCAGAGACCTCAAATGCTTCAGCAAAGTCATTAAATAATGCAGCATAGTCCTTAAATAATGGAGCAAAGTCCTTAAATAATGCAGCACAGTTCTTAAATAATGCAACAACGTCGTTAAATAATGCAACAGAGTCCTTAAATAATGCAGCCAAGTCCTTAACTAATGCAGCAGAGTCCTTAAATAATGCAACAAAGTCCTTAAATAATGCAGCAGAGTCCTTAAATAATGCAGTAAAGTCCTTAAATAATGCAGCAGAGTCCTTAAATAATGCAACAACGTCCTTAAATAATGCAGCAGAGTCCTTAAATACTGAAGCAGAGTCCTTAAATATTGCAGCAAAGTCCTTAAATAATGCAGCAGAGTCCTTAAATAATGCAACAAATTCCTTAAATAATGCAGCAAAGTCCTTAAATAATGCAGCAGAGTCCTTAAATAATGCAGCAGAGTCCTTAAATACCGCAGCAGAGTCCTTAAATACTGAAGCAGAGTCCTTTAATATAGCAGCAAATTCCTTAAATAATGCAGCAGAGTCCTTAAAAAATCCAACAAAGTCATTAAATAATGCAGCAGAGTCCTCTAATAATGCAGCAGAGTCCTCAAATGCTTCAGCAAAGTCATTAAATAATGCAGCAGAGTCCTCAAATGCTTAAGCAGAGTCCTTAAATACTGAAGCAGAGTCCTTAAACATTGCAGCAAAGTCCTTAAATAATGCAGCAGAGTCCTTAAATAATGCAGCAAAGTCCTTCAATAATGCAGCAGAGTCCTTAGATAATGCAACAAAGTCCTTAAATAATGCAGCAGATTCCTTAAATAATGCAGCAAAGTCCTTAAATAATGCAGCAGAGTCCTAAAATAATGCAGCAGGGTCCTTAAATACCGCAGCAGAGTCCTTAAATACTGAAGCAGAGTCCTTTAATATAGCAGCAAATTCCTTAAATAATGCAGCAGAGTCCTTAAGAAATCCAACAAAGTCATTAAATAATGCAGCAAGTCCTTAAATAATGCAGCAGAGTCCTCTAATAATGCAGCAGAGTCCTCAAATGCTTCAGCAAAGTCATTAAATAATGCAGCATAATCCTTAAATAATGCAGCAAAGTCCTTAAATAATGCAGCACAGTTCTTAAATAATGCAACAACGTCGTTAAATAATGCAGCAGAGTCCTTAAATAATGCAGCAAACTCCTTAACTAATGCAGCAGAGTCCTTAAATAATGCAACAAAGTCCTTAAATAATGCAACAGAGTCCTTAAATACCGCCGCAAAGTGCTTAAATAATGCAGCAGAGTCCTCAAATGCTTCAGCAGAGTCCTTAAATAATGCAGCAGTGTCCTTAAATAATGCAGCAAAGTCCTTAAATAATGCAGCAGAGTCCTTAAATAATGCAACAAAGTCCTTAAATAATGCAGCAGAGTCCTTAAATACTGAAGCAGAGTCCTTAAATATTGCTGCAAAGTCCTTAAATAATGCAGCAGTCATTAAATAATGCAACAATGTCCTTAAATAATGCAGCAGAGTCCTTAAAAAATCCAACAAAGTCATTAAATAATGCAGCAAGTCCTTAAATAATGCAGAACAGTTCTTAAATAATGCAACAACGTCGTTAAATAATGCAGCAGAGTCCTTAAATAATGCAGCAAAGTCCTTAACTAATGCAGCAGAGTCCTTAAATAATGCAACAAAGTCCTTAAATAATGCAACAGAGTCCTTAAATACCGCAGCAAAGGGCTTAAATAATGCAGCAGAGTCCTCAAATGCTTCAGCAGAGTCCTTAAATAATGTAGCATTGTCCTTAAATAATGCAGCAAAGTCCTTAAATAATGCAGCAGAGTCCTTAAATAATGCAACAAAGTCCTTAAATAATGCAGCAGAGTCCTTAAATACTGAAGCAGAGTCCTTAAATATTGCTGCAAAGTCCTTAAATAATGCAGCAGAGTCATTAAATAATGCAACAAAGTCCTTAAATAATGCAGCAGAGTCCTTAAATAATGCAACAAAGTCCTTAAATAATGCAGCAGAGTACTTAAATAATGCAACAAAGTCCTTAAATAATGCAGCAAAGTCCTTAAATAATGCAGCAGAGTCCTTAAATAATGCAACAAAGTCCTTAAATAATGCAGCAGAGTCCTTAAATAATGCAACAGAGTCCTTAAATACCGCAGCAAAGTGCTTAAATAATGCAGCAGAGTCCTCAAATGCTTCAGCAGAGTCCTTAAATAATGCAGCAGAGTCCTTAAATAATGCAGCAAAGTCCTTAAATAATGCAGCAGAGTCCTTAAATAATGCAACAAAGTCCTTAAATAATGCAGCAGAGTCCTTAAATACTGAAGCAGAGTCCTTAAATATTGCAGCAAAGTCCTTAAATAATGCAGCAGAGTCCTTAAATAATGCAGCAAAGTCCTTATCTAATGCAGCAGAGTCCTTAAATAATGCAACAAAGTCCTTAAATAATGCAGCAGAGTCCTTAAATACTGAAGCAGAGTCCTTAAATATTGCAGCAAAGTCCTTCAATAATGCAGCAGAGTCCTTAGATAATGCAACAAAGTCCTTAAATAATGCAGCAGATTCCTTAAATAATGCAGCAAAGTCCTTAAATAATGCAGCAGAGTCCTTAAATAATGCAGCAGAGTCCTTAAATACCGCAGCAGAGTCCTTAAATACTGAAGCAGAGTCCTTTAATATAGCAGCAAATTCCTTAAATAATGCAGCAGAGTCCATAAAAAAATCCAACAAAGTCATTAAATAATGCAGCAAGTCCTTAAATAATGCAGCAGAGTCCTCTAATAATGCAGCAGAGTCCTCAAATGCTTCAGCAAATTCATTAAATAATGCAGCATATTCCTTAAATAATGCAGAAAAGTCCTTAAATAATGCAGAACAGTTCTTAAATAATGCAACAACGTCGTTAAATAATGCAGCAGAGTCCTTAAATAATGCAGCAAAGTCCTTAACTAATGCAGCAGAGTCCTTAAATAATGCAACAAAGTCCTTAAATAATGCAACAGAGTCCTTAAATACCGCAGCAAAGGGCTTAAATAATGCAGCAGAGTCCTCAAATGCTTCAGCAGAGTCCTTAAATAATGCAGCATTGTCCTTAAATAATGCAGCAAAGTCCTTAAATAATGCAGCAGAGTCCTTAAATAATGCAACAAAGTCCTTAAATAATGCAGCAGAGTACTTAAATAATGCAACAAAGTCCTTAAATAATGCAGCAAAGTCCTTAAATAATGCAGCAGAGTCCTTAAATACTGAAGCAGAGTCCTTAAATATTGCAGCAAAGTCCTTAAATAATGCAGCAGAGTCCTTAAATAATGCAGCAAAGTCCTTATTTAATGCAGCAGAGTCCTTAAATAATGCAACAAAGTCCTTAAATAATGCAGCAGAGTCCTTAAATACTGAAGCAGAGTCCTTAAATAATGCAGCAAAGTCCTTAAATAATGCAGCAGAGTCCTCAAATGCTTCAGCAGAGTCCTTAAATAATGCAGCAGAGTCCTTAAATAATGCAGCAAAGTCCTTAAATAATGCAGCAGAGTCCTTAAATAATGCAACAAAGTCCTTAAATAATGCAGCAGAGTCCTTAAATACTGAAGCAGAGTCCTTAAATATTGCAGCAAAGTCCTTAAATAATGCAGCAGAGTCCTTAAATAATGCAGCAAAGTCCTTATTTAATGCAGCAGAGTCCTTAAATAATGCAACAAAGTCCTTAAATAATGCAGCAGAGTCCTTAAATACTGAAGCAGAGTCCTTAAATATTGCAGCAAAGTCCTTCAATAATGCAGCAGAGTCCTTAGATAATGCAACAAAGTCCTTAAATAATGCAGCAGATTCCTTAAATAATGCAGCAAAGTCCTTAAATAATGCAGCAGAGTCCTTAAATAATGCAGCAGAGTCCTTAAATACCGCAGCAGAGTCCTTAAATACTGAAGCAGAGTCCTTTAATATAGCAGCAAATTCCTTAAATAATGCAGCAGAGTCCATAAAAAAATCCAACAAAGTCATTAAATAATGCAGCAAGTCCTTAAATAATGCAGCAGAGTCCTCTAATAATGCAGCAGAGTCCTCAAATGCTTCAGCAAAGTCATTAAATAATGCAGCATAGTCCTTAAATAATGCAGCAAAGTCCTTAAATAATGCAGCACAGTTCTTAAGTAATGCAACAACGTCGTTAAATAATGCAGCAGAGTCCTTAAATAATGCAGCAAACTCCTTAACTAATGCAGCAGAGTCCTTAAATAATGCAAGAAAGTCCTTAAATAATGCAGCAGAGTCCTTAAATAATGCAGTAAAGTCCTTAAATAATGCAGCAGAGTCCTTAAATAATGCAACAACGTCCTTAAATAATGCAGCAGAGTCCTTAAATACTGAAGCAGAGTCCTTAAATATTGCAGCAAAGTCCTTAAATAATGCATTAGAGTCCTTAAATAATGCAACAAAGTCCTTAAATAATGCAGCAGAGTCCTTAAATAATGCAGCAAAGTCCTTAAATAATGCAGCAGAGTCCTTAAATAATGCAGCAGAGTCCTTAAATACTGCAGCAGAGTCCTTAAATACTGAAGCAGAGTCCTTTAATATAGCAGCAAATTCCTTAAATAATGCAGCAGAGTCCTTAAAAAATCCAACAAAGTCATTAAATAATGCAGCAGAGTCCTCTAATAATGCAGCAGAGTCCTCAAATGCTTCAGCAAAGTCATTAAATAATGCAGCATAGTCCTTAAATAATGCAAAGTCCTTAAATAAAGCAGCACAGTTCTTAAATAATGCAACAACGTCGGTAAATAATGCAGCAGAGTCCTTACATAATGCAGCAAAGTCCTTAACTAATGCAGCAGAGTCCTTAAATAATGCAACAAAGTCCTTAAATAATGCAACAGAGTCCTTAAATACCGCAGCAAAGTGCTTAAATAATGCAGCAGAGTCCTTAAATAATGCAACAAAGTCCTTAAATAATGCAGCAGAGTCCTTAAATACTGAAGCAGAGTCCTTAAATATTGCAGCAAAGTCCTCTAATAATGCAGCAGAGTCCTTAAATAATGCAACAAAGTCCTTAAATAATGCAGCAGAGTCCTTAAATAATGCAACAAAGTCCTTAAATAATGCAGCAGAGTCCTTAAATACTGAAGCAGAGTACTTAAATATTGCAGCAAAGTCCTTAAATAATGCAGCAAAGTCCTTAAATAATGCAGCAGAGTCCTTAAATAATGCAACAAAGTCCTTAAATAATGCAGCAGAGTCCTTAAATACTGAAGCAGAGTCCTTAAATATTGCTGCAAAGTCCTTAAATAATGCAGCAGAGTCATTAAATAATGCAACAAAGTCCTTAAATAATGCAGCAGAGTCCTTAAATAATGCAACAAAGTCCTTAAATAATGCAGCAGAGTACTTAAATAATGCAACAAAGTCCTTAAATAATGCAGCAAAGTCCTTAAATAATGCAGCAGAGTCCTTAAATAATGCAACAAAGTCCTTAAATAATGCAGCAGAGTCCTTAAATAATGCAACAGAGTCCTTAAATACCGCAGCAAAGTGCTTAAATAATGCAGCAGAGTCCTCAAATGCTTCAGCAGAGTCCTTAAATAATGCAGCAGAGTCCTTAAATAATGCAGCAAAGTCCTTAAATAATGCAGCAGAGTCCTTAAATAATGCAACAAAGTCCTTAAATAATGCAGCAGAGTCCTTAAATACTGAAGCAGAGTCCTTAAATATTGCAGCAAAGTCCTTAAATAATGCAGCAAAGTCCTTATCTAATGCAGCAGAGTCCTTAAATAATGCAACAAAGTCCTTAAATAATGCAGCAGAGTCCTTAAATACTGAAGCAGAGTCCTTTAATATAGCAGCAAATTCTTTAAATAATGCAGCAGAGTCCTTAAAAAAATCCAACAAAGTCATTAAATAATGCAGCAGAGTCCTCTAATAATGCAGCAGAGTCCTCAAATGCTTCAGCAAAGTCATTAAATAATGCAGCATAGTCCTTAAATAATGCAGCAAAGTCCTTAAATAATGCAGCACAGTTCTTAAATAATGCAACAACGTCGTTAAATAATGCAGCAGCGTCCTTAAATAATGCAGCAAAGTCCTTAACTAATGCAGCAGAGTCCTTAAATAATGCAACAAAGTCCTTAAATAATGCAGCAGAGTCCTTAAATAATGCAGTAAAGTCCTTAAATAATGCAGCAGAGTCCTTAAATAATGCAACAACGTCCTTAAATAATGCAGCAGAGTCCTTAAATACTGAAGCAGAGTCCTTAAATATTGCAGCAAAGTCCTTAAATAATGCAGCAGAGTCCTTAAATAATGCAACAAATTCCTTAAATAATGCAGCAAAGTCCTTAAATAATGCAGCAGAGTCCTTAAATAATGCAGCAGAGTCCTTAAATACCGCAGCAGAGTCCTTAAATACTGAAGCAGAGTCCTTTAATATAGCAGCAAATTCCTTAAATAATGCAGCAGAGTCCTTAAAAAATCCAACAAAGTCATTAAATAATGCAGCAGAGTCCTCTAATAATGCAGCAGAGTCCTCAAATGCTTCAGCAAAGTCATTAAATAATGCAGCAGAGTCCTCAAATGCTTAAGCAGAGTCCTTAAATACTGAAGCAGAGTCCTTAAACATTGCAGCAAAGTCCTTAAATAATGCAGCAGAGTCCTTAAATAATGCAGCAAAGTCCTTCAATAATGCAGCAGAGTCCTTAGATAATGCAACAAAGTCCTTAAATAATGCAGCAGATTCCTTAAATAATGCAGCAAAGTCCTTAAATAATGCAGCAGAGTCCTAAAATAATGCAGCAGGGTCCTTAAATACCGCAGCAGAGTCCTTAAATACTGAAGCAGAGTCCTTTAATATAGCAGCAAATTCCTTAAATAATGCAGCAGAGTCCTTAAGAAATCCAACAAAGTCATTAAATAATGCAGCAAGTCCTTAAATAATGCAGCAGAGTCCTCTAATAATGCAGCAGAGTCCTCAAATGCTTCAGCAAAGTCATTAAATAATGCAGCATAGTCCTTAAATAATGGAGCAAAGTCCTTAAATAATGCAGCACAGTTCTTAAATAATGCAACAACGTCGTTAAATAATGCAGCAGAGTCCTTAAATAATGCAGCAAAGTCCTTAACTAATGCAGCAGAGTCCTAAATAATGCAACAAAGTCCTTAAATAATGCAGCAGAGTCCTTAAATAATGCAGTAAAGTCCTTAAATAATGCAGCAGAGTCCTTAAATAATGCAACAACGTCCTTAAATAATTCAGCAGAGTCCTTAAATACTGAAGCAGAGTCCTTAAATATTGCAGCAAAGTCCTTAAATAATGCAGCAGAGTCCTTAAATAATGCAACAAATTCCTTAAATAATGCAGCAAAGTCCTTAAATAATGCAGCAGAGTCCTTAAATAATGCAGCAGAGTCCTTAAATACCGCAGCAGAGTCCTTAAATACTGAAGCAGAGTCCTTTAATATAGCAGCAAATTCCTTAAATAATGCAGCAGAGTCCTTAAAAAATCCAACAAAGTCATTAAATAATGCAGCAGAGTCCTCTAATAATGCAGCAGAGTCCTCAAATGCTTCAGCAAAGTCATTAAATAATGCAGCAGAGTCCTCAAATGCTTAAGCAGAGTCCTTAAATACTGAAGCAGAGTCCTTAAACATTGCAGCAAAGTCCTTAAATAATGCAGCAGAGACCTTAAATAATGCAGCAAAGTCCTTCAAAAATGCAGCAGAGTCCTTAGATAATGCAACAAAGTCCTTAAATAATGCAGCAGATTCCTTAAATAATGCAGCAAAGTCCTTAAATAATGCAGCAGAGTCCTAAAATAATGCAGCAGGGTCCTTAAATACCGCAGCAGAGTCCTTAAATACTGAAGCAGAGTCCTTTAATATAGCAGCAAATTCCTTAAATAATACAGCAGAGTCCTTAAGAAATCCAACAAAGTCATTAAATAATGCAGCAAGTCCTTAAATAATGCAGCAGAGTCCTCTAATAATGCAGCAGAGTCCTCAAATGCTTCAGCAAAGTCATTAAATAATGCAGCATAATCCTTAAATAATGCAGCAAAGTCCTTAAATAATGCAGCACAGTTCTTAAATAATGCAACAACGTCGTTAAATAATGCAGCAGAGTCCTTAAATAATGCAGCAAACTCCTTAACTAATGCAGCAGAGTCCTTAAATAATGCAACAAAGTCCTTAAATAATGCAACAGAGTCCTTAAATACCGCCGCAAAGTGCTTAAATAATGCAGCAGAGTCCTCAAATGCTTCAGCAGAGTCCTTAAATAATGCAGCAGTGTCCTTAAATAATGCAGCAAAGTCATTAAATAATGCAGCAGAGTCCTTAAATAATGCAACAAAGTCCTTAAATAATGCAGCAGAGTCCTTAAATACTGAAGCAGAGTCCTTAAATATTGCTGCAAAGTCCTTAAATAATGCAGCAGTCATTAAATAATGCAACAATGTCCTTAAATAATGCAGCAGAGTCCTTAAAAAATCCAACAAAGTCATTAAATAATGCAGCAAGTCCTTAAATAATGCAGCAGAGTCCTCTAATAATGCAGCAGAGTCCTCAAATGCTTCAGCAAATTCATTAAATAATGCAGCATATTCCTTAAATAATGCAGCAAAGTCCTTAAATAATGCAGAACAGTTCTTAAATAATGCAACAACGTCGTTAAATAATGCAGCAGAGTCCTTAAATAATGCAGCAAAGTCCTTAACTAATGCAGCAGAGTCCTTAAATAATGCAACAAAGTCCTTAAATAATGCAACAGAGTCCTTAAATACCGCAGCAAAGGGCTTAAATAATGCAGCAGAGTCCTCAAATGCTTCAGCAGAGTCCTTAAATAATGTAGCATTGTCCTTAAATAATGCAGCAAAGTCCTTAAATAATGCAGCAGAGTCCTTAAATAATGCAACAAAGTCCTTAAATAATGCAGCAGAGTCCTTAAATACTGAAGCAGAGTCCTTAAATATTGCTGCAAAGTCCTTAAATAATGCAGCAGAGTCATTAAATAATGCAACAAAGTCCTTAAATAATGCAGCAGAGTCCTTAAATAATGCAACAAAGTCCTTAAATAATGCAGCAGAGTACTTAAATAATGCAACAAAGTCCTTAAATAATGCAGCAAAGTCCTTAAATAATGCAGCAGAGTCCTTAAATAATGCAACAAAGTCCTTAAATAATGCAGCAGAGTCCTTAAATAATGCAACAGAGTCCTTAAATACCGCAGCAAAGTGCTTAAATAATGCAGCAGAGTCCTCAAATGCTTCAGCAGAGTCCTTAAATAATGCAGCAGAGTCCTTAAATAATGCAGCAAAGTCCTTAAATAATGCAGCAGAGTCCTTAAATAATGCAACAAAGTCCTTAAATAATGCAGCAGAGTCCTTAAATACTGAAGCAGAGTCCTTAAATATTGCAGCAAAGTCCTTAAATAATGCAGCAGAGTCCTTAAATAATGCAGCAAAGTCCTTATCTAATGCAGCAGAGTCCTTAAATAATGCAACAAAGTCCTTAAATAATGCAGCAGAGTCCTTAAATACTGAAGCAGAGTCCTTAAATATTGCAGCAAAGTCCTTCAATAATGCAGCAGAGTCCTTAGATAATGCAACAAAGTCCTTAAATAATGCAGCAGATTCCTTAAATAATGCAGCAAAGTCCTTAAATAATGCAGCAGAGTCCTTAAATAATGCAGCAGAGTCCTTAAATACCGCAGCAGAGTCCTTAAATACTGAAGCAGAGTCCTTTAATATAGCAGCAAATTCCTTAAATAATGCAGCAGAGTCCATAAAAAAATCCAACAAAGTCATTAAATAATGCAGCAAGTCCTTAAATAATGCAGCAGAGTCCTCTAATAATGCAGCAGAGTCCTCAAATGCTTCAGCAAATTCATTAAATAATGCAGCATATTCCTTAAATAATGCAGAAAAGTCCTTAAATAATGCAGAACAGTTCTTAAATAATGCAACAACGTCGTTAAATAATGCAGCAGAGTCCTTAAATAATGCAGCAAAGTCCTTAACTAATGCAGCAGAGTCCTTAAATAATGCAACAAAGTCCTTAAATAATGCAACAGAGTCCTTAAATACCGCAGCAAAGGGCTTAAATAATGCAGCAGAGTCCTCAAATGCTTCAGCAGAGTCCTTAAATAATGCAGCATTGTCCTTAAATAATGCAGCAAAGTCCTTAAATAATGCAGCAGAGTCCTTAAATAATGCAACAAAGTCCTTAAATAATGCAGCAGAGTACTTAAATAATGCAACAAAGTCCTTAAATAATGCAGCAAAGTCCTTAAATAATGCAGCAGAGTCCTTAAATACTGAAGCAGAGTCCTTAAATATTGCAGCAAAGTCCTTAAATAATGCAGCAGAGTCCTTAAATAATGCAGCAAAGTCCTTATTTAATGCAGCAGAGTCCTTAAATAATGCAACAAAGTCCTTAAATAATGCAGCAGAGTCCTTAAATACTGAAGCAGAGTCCTTAAATAATGCAGCAAAGTCCTTAAATAATGCAGCAGAGTCCTCAAATGCTTCAGCAGAGTCCTTAAATAATGCAGCAGAGTCCTTAAATAATGCAGCAAAGTCCTTAAATAATGCAGCAGAGTCCTTAAATAATGCAACAAAGTCCTTAAATAATGCAGCAGAGTCCTTAAATACTGAAGCAGAGTCCTTAAATATTGCAGCAAAGTCCTTAAATAATGCAGCAGAGTCCTTAAATAATGCAGCAAAGTCCTTATTTAATGCAGCAGAGTCCTTAAATAATGCAACAAAGTCCTTAAATAATGCAGCAGAGTCCTTAAATACTGAAGCAGAGTCCTTAAATATTGCAGCAAAGTCCTTCAATAATGCAGCAGAGTCCTTAGATAATGCAACAAAGTCCTTAAATAATGCAGCAGATTCCTTAAATAATGCAGCAAAGTCCTTAAATAATGCAGCAGAGTCCTTAAATAATGCAGCAGAGTCCTTAAATACCGCAGCAGAGTCCTTAAATACTGAAGCAGAGTCCTTTAATATAGCAGCAAATTCCTTAAATAATGCAGCAGAGTCCATAAAAAAATCCAACAAAGTCATTAAATAATGCAGCAAGTCCTTAAATAATGCAGCAGAGTCCTCTAATAATGCAGCAGAGTCCTCAAATGCTTCAGCAAAGTCATTAAATAATGCAGCATAGTCCTTAAATAATGCAGCAAAGTCCTTAAATAATGCAGCACAGTTCTTAAGTAATGCAACAACGTCGTTAAATAATGCAGCAGAGTCCTTAAATAATGCAGCAAACTCCTTAACTAATGCAGCAGAGTCCTTAAATAATGCAAGAAAGTCCTTAAATAATGCAGCAGAGTCCTTAAATAATGCAGTAAAGTCCTTAAATAATGCAGCAGAGTCCTTAAATAATGCAACAACGTCCTTAAATAATGCAGCAGAGTCCTTAAATACTGAAGCAGAGTCCTTAAATATTGCAGCAAAGTCCTTAAATAATGCATTAGAGTCCTTAAATAATGCAACAAAGTCCTTAAATAATGCAGCAGAGTCCTTAAATAATGCAGCAAAGTCCTTAAATAATGCAGCAGAGTCCTTAAATAATGCAGCAGAGTCCTTAAATACTGCAGCAGAGTCCTTAAATACTGAAGCAGAGTCCTTTAATATAGCAGCAAATTCCTTAAATAATGCAGCAGAGTCCTTAAAAAATCCAACAAAGTCATTAAATAATGCAGCAGAGTCCTCTAATAATGCAGCAGAGTCCTCAAATGCTTCAGCAAAGTCATTAAATAATGCAGCATAGTCCTTAAATAATGCAAAGTCCTTAAATAAAGCAGCACAGTTCTTAAATAATGCAACAACGTCGGTAAATAATGCAGCAGAGTCCTTAAATAATGCAGCAAAGTCCTTAACTAATGCAGCAGAGTCCTTAAATAATGCAACAAAGTCCTTAAATAATGCAACAGAGTCCTTAAATACCGCAGCAAAGTGCTTAAATAATGCAGCAGAGTCCTTAAATAATGCAACAAAGTCCTTAAATAATGCAGCAGAGTCCTTAAATACTGAAGCAGAGTCCTTAAATATTGCAGCAAAGTCCTCTAATAATGCAGCAGAGTCCTTAAATAATGCAACAAAGTCCTTAAATAATGCAGCAGAGTCCTTAAATAATGCAACAAAGTCCTTAAATAATGCAGCAGAGTCCTTAAATACTGAAGCAGAGTCCTTAAATATTGCAGCAAAGTCCTTAAATAATGCAGCAAAGTCCTTAAATAATGCAGCAGAGTCCTTAAATAATGCAACAAAGTCCTTAAATAATGCAGCAGAGTCCTTAAATACTGAAGCAGAGTCCTTAAATATTGCTGCAAAGTCCTTAAATAATGCAGCAGAGTCATTAAATAATGCAACAAAGTCCTTAAATAATGCAGCAGAGTCCTTAAATAATGCAACAAAGTCCTTAAATAATGCAGCAGAGTACTTAAATAATGCAACAAAGTCCTTAAATAATGCAGCAAAGTCCTTAAATAATGCAGCAGAGTCCTTAAATAATGCAACAAAGTCCTTAAATAATGCAGCAGAGTCCTTAAATAATGCAACAGAGTCCTTAAATACCACAGCAAAGTGCTTAAATAATGCAGCAGAGTCCTCAAATGCTTCAGCAGAGTCCTTAAATAATGCAGCAGAGTCCTTAAATAATGCAGCAAAGTCCTTAAATAATGCAGCAGAGTCCTTAAATAATGCAACAAAGTCCTTAAATAATGCAGCAGAGTCCTTAAATACTGAAGCAGAGTCCTTAAATATTGCAGCAAAGTCCTTAAATAATGCAGCAAAGTCCTTATCTAATGCAGCAGAGTCCTTAAATAATGCAACAAAGTCCTTAAATAATGCAGCAGAGTCCTTAAATACTGAAGCAGAGTCCTTTAATATAGCAGCAAATTCTTTAAATAATGCAGCAGAGTCCTTAAAAAAATCCAACAAAGTCATTAAATAATGCAGCAGAGTCCTCTAATAATGCAGCAGAGTCCTCAAATGCTTCAGCAAAGTCATTAAATAATGCAGCATAGTCCTTAAATAATGCAGCAAAGTCCTTAAATAATGCAGCACAGTTCTTAAATAATGCAACAACGTCGTTAAATAATGCAGCAGCGTCCTTAAATAATGCAGCAAAGTCCTTAACTAATGCAGCAGAGTCCTTAAATAATGCAACAAAGTCCTTAAATAATGCAGCAGAGTCCTTAAATAATGCAGTAAAGTCCTTAAATAATGCAGCAGAGTCCTTAAATAATGCAACAACGTCCTTAAATAATGCAGCAGAGTCCTTAAATACTGAAGCAGAGTCCTTAAATATTGCAGCAAAGTCCTTAAATAATGCAGCAGAGTCCTTAAATAATGCAACAAATTCCTTAAATAATGCAGCAAAGTCCTTAAATAATGCAGCAGAGTCCTTAAATAATGCAGCAGAGTCCTTAAATACCGCAGCAGAGTCCTTAAATACTGAAGCAGAGTCCTTTAATATAGCAGCAAATTCCTTAAATAATGCAGCAGAGTCCTTAAAAAATCCAACAAAGTCATTAAATAATGCAGCAGAGTCCTCTAATAATGCAGCAGAGTCCTCAAATGCTTCAGCAAAGTCATTAAATAATGCAGCAGAGTCCTCAAATGCTTAAGCAGAGTCCTTAAATACTGAAGCAGAGTCCTTAAACATTGCAGCAAAGTCCTTAAATAATGCAGCAGAGTCCTTAAATAATGCAGCAAAGTCCTTCAATAATGCAGCAGAGTCCTTAGATAATGCAACAAAGTCCTTAAATAATGCAGCAGATTCCTTAAATAATGCAGCAAAGTCCTTAAATAATGCAGCAGAGTCCTAAAATAATGCAGCAGGGTCCTTAAATACCGCAGCAGAGTCCTTAAATACTGAAGCAGAGTCCTTTAATATAGCAGCAAATTCCTTAAATAATGCAGCAGAGTCCTTAAGAAATCCAACAAAGTCATTAAATAATGCAGCAAGTCCTTAAATAATGCAGCAGAGTCCTCTAATAATGCAGCAGAGTCCTCAAATGCTTCAGCAAAGTCATTAAATAATGCAGCATAGTCCTTAAATAATGGAGCAAAGTCCTTAAATAATGCAGCACAGTTCTTAAATAATGCAACAACGTCGTTAAATAATGCAGCAGAGTCCTTAAATAATGCAGCAAAGTCCTTAACTAATGCAGCAGAGTCCTAAATAATGCAACAAAGTCCTTAAATAATGCAGCAGAGTCCTTAAATAATGCAGTAAAGTCCTTAAATAATGCAGCAGAGTCCTTAAATAATGCAACAACGTCCTTAAATAATTCAGCAGAGTCCTTAAATACTGAAGCAGAGTCCTTAAATATTGCAGCAAAGTCCTTAAATAATGCAGCAGAGTCCTTAAATAATGCAACAAATTCCTTAAATAATGCAGCAAAGTCCTTAAATAATGCAGCAGAGTCCTTAAATAATGCAGCAGAGTCCTTAAATACCGCAGCAGAGTCCTTAAATACTGAAGCAGAGTCCTTTAATATAGCAGCAAATTCCTTAAATAATGCAGCAGAGTCCTTAAAAAATCCAACAAAGTCATTAAATAATGCAGCAGAGTCCTCTAATAATGCAGCAGAGTCCTCAAATGCTTCAGCAAAGTCATTAAATAATGCAGCAGAGTCCTCAAATGCTTAAGCAGAGTCCTTAAATACTGAAGCAGAGTCCTTAAACATTGCAGCAAAGTCCTTAAATAATGCAGCAGAGACCTTAAATAATGCAGCAAAGTCCTTCAAAAATGCAGCAGAGTCCTTAGATAATGCAACAAAGTCCTTAAATAATGCAGCAGATTCCTTAAATAATGCAGCAAAGTCCTTAAATAATGCAGCAGAGTCCTAAAATAATGCAGCAGGGTCCTTAAATACCGCAGCAGAGTCCTTAAATACTGAAGCAGAGTCCTTTAATATAGCAGCAAATTCCTTAAATAATACAGCAGAGTCCTTAAGAAATCCAACAAAGTCATTAAATAATGCAGCAAGTCCTTAAATAATGCAGCAGAGTCCTCTAATAATGCAGCAGAGTCCTCAAATGCTTCAGCAAAGTCATTAAATAATGCAGCATAATCCTTAAATAATGCAGCAAAGTCCTTAAATAATGCAGCACAGTTCTTAAATAATGCAACAACGTCGTTAAATAATGCAGCAGAGTCCTTAAATAATGCAGCAAACTCCTTAACTAATGCAGCAGAGTCCTTAAATAATGCAACAAAGTCCTTAAATAATGCAACAGAGTCCTTAAATACCGCCGCAAAGTGCTTAAATAATGCAGCAGAGTCCTCAAATGCTTCAGCAGAGTCCTTAAATAATGCAGCAGTGTCCTTAAATAATGCAGCAAAGTCCTTAAATAATGCAGCAGAGTCCTTAAATAATGCAACAAAGTCCTTAAATAATGCAGCAGAGTCCTTAAATACTGAAGCAGAGTCCTTAAATATTGCTGCAAAGTCCTTAAATAATGCAGCAGTCATTAAATAATGCAACAATGTCCTTAAATAATGCAGCAGAGTCCTTAAAAAATCCAACAAAGTCATTAAATAATGCAGCAAGTCCTTAAATAATGCAGCAGAGTCCTCTAATAATGCAGCAGAGTCCTCAAATGCTTCAGCAAATTCATTAAATAATGCAGCATATTCCTTAAATAATGCAGCAAAGTCCTTAAATAATGCAGAACAGTTCTTAAATAATGCAACAACGTCGTTAAATAATGCAGCAGAGTCCTTAAATAATGCAGCAAAGTCCTTAACTAATGCAGCAGAGTCCTTAAATAATGCAACAAAGTCCTTAAATAATGCAACAGAGTCCTTAAATACCGCAGCAAAGGGCTTAAATAATGCAGCAGAGTCCTCAAATGCTTCAGCAGAGTCCTTAAATAATGTAGCATTGTCCTTAAATAATGCAGCAAAGTCCTTAAATAATGCAGCAGAGTCCTTAAATAATGCAACAAAGTCCTTAAATAATGCAGCAGAGTCCTTAAATACTGAAGCAGAGTCCTTAAATATTGCTGCAAAGTCCTTAAATAATGCAGCAGAGTCATTAAATAATGCAACAAAGTCCTTAAATAATGCAGCAGAGTCCTTAAATAATGCAACAAAGTCCTTAAATAATGCAGCAGAGTCCTTAAATACTGAAGCAGAGTCCTTTAATATAGCAGCAAATTCCTTAAATAACGCAGCAGAGTCCTTAAAAAATCCAACAAAGTCATTAAATAATGCAGCAAGTCCTTAAATAATGCAGCAGAGTCCTCTAATAATGCAGCAGAGTCCTCAAATGCTTCAGCAAAGTCATTAAATAATGCAGCATAGTCCTTAACTAATGCAGCAGAGTCCTTAAATAATGCAACAAAGTCCTTAAATAATGCAGCAGAATCCTTAAATAATGCAGTAAAGTCGTTAAATAATGCAGCAGAGTCCTTAAATAATGCAGCAAAGTCCTTAACTAATGCAGCAGAGTCCTTAAATATTGCAGCAAAGTCCTTAAATAATACATTAGAGTCCTTAAATAATGCAACAAAGTCCTTAAATAATGCAGCAGAGTCCTTAAATAATGCAGAAAAGTCCTTAAATAATGCAGCAGAGTCCTTAAATAATGCAGCAGAGTCCTTAAATACCGCAGCAGAGTCCTTAAATACTGAAGCAGAGTCCTTTAATATAGCAGCAAATTCTTTAAATAATGCAGCAGAGTCCTTAAAAAAATCCAACAAAGTCATTAAATAATGCAGCAGAGTCCTCTAATAATGCAGCAGAGTCCTCAAATGCTTCAGCAAAGTCATTAAATAATGCAGCATAGTCCTTAAATAATGCAGCAAAGTCCTTAAATAATGCAGCACAGTTCTTAAATAATGCAACAACGTCGTTAAATAATGCAGCAGAGTCCTTAAATAATGCAGCAAAGTCCTTAACTAATGCAGCAGAGTCCTTAAATAATGCAACAAAGTCCTTAAATAATGCAACAGAGTCCTTAAATACCGCAGCAAAGTGATTAAATAATGCAGCAGAGTCCTCAAATGCTTCAGCAGAGTCCTTAAATAATGCAGCAGAGTACTTAAATAATGCAGCAAAGTCCTTAAATAATGCAGCAGAGTCCTTAAATAATGCAACAAAGTCCTTAAATAATGCAGCAGAGTCCTTAAATACTGAAGCAGAGTCCTTAAATATTGCAGCAAAGTCCTTAAATAATGCAGCAGAGTCCATAAATAATGCAGCAAAGTCCTTAAATAATGCAGCAGAGTCCTTAAATAATGCAACAAAGTCCTTAAATAATGCAGCAGAGTCCTTAAATATAGAAGCAGAGTCCTTAAATATTGCAGCAAAGTCCTTCAATAATGCAGCAGAGTCCTTAGATAATGCAACAAAGTCCTTAAATAATGCAGCAGATTCCTTAAATAATGCAGCAAAGTCCTTAAATAATGCAGCAGAGTCCTTAAATAATGCAGCAGAGTCCTTAAATACCGCAGCAGAGTTCATAAATACTGAAGCAGAGTCCTTTAATATAGCAGCAAATTCCTTAAATAATGCAGCAGAGTCCTTAAAAAATCCAACAAAGTCATTAAATAATGCAGCAAGTCCTTAAATAATGCAGCAGAGTCCTCTAATAATGCAGCAGAGACCTCAAATGCTTCAGCAAAGTCATTAAATAATGCAGCATAGTCCTTAAATAATGGAGCAAAGTCCTTAAATAATGCAGCACAGTTCTTAAATAATGCAACAACGTCGTTAAATAATGCAGCAGAGTCCTTAAATAATGCAGCCAAGTCCTTAACTAATGCAGCAGAGTCCTTAAATAATGCAACAAAGTCCTTAAATAATGCAGCAGAGTCCTTAAATAATGCAGTAAAGTCCTTAAATAATGCAGCAGAGTCCTTAAATAATGCAACAACGTCCTTAAATAATGCAGCAGAGTCCTTAAATACTGAAGCAGAGTCCTTAAATATTGCAGCAAAGTCCTTAAATAATGCAGCAGAGTCCTTAAATAATGCAACAAATTCCTTAAATAATGCAGCAAAGTCCTTAAATAATGCAGCAGAGTCCTTAAATAATGCAGCAGAGTCCTTAAATACCGCAGCAGAGTCCTTAAATACTGAAGCAGAGTCCTTTAATATAGCAGCAAATTCCTTAAATAATGCAGCAGAGTCCTTAAAAAATCCAACAAAGTCATTAAATAATGCAGCAGAGTCCTCTAATAATGCAGCAGAGTCCTCAAATGCTTCAGCAAAGTCATTAAATAATGCAGCAGAGTCCTCAAATGCTTAAGCAGAGTCCTTAAATACTGAAGCAGAGTCCTTAAACATTGCAGCAAAGTCCTTAAATAATGCAGCAGAGTCCTTAAATAATGCAGCAAAGTCCTTCAATAATGCAGCAGAGTCCTTAGATAATGCAACAAAGTCCTTAAATAATGCAGCAGATTCCTTAAATAATGCAGCAAAGTCCTTAAATAATGCAGCAGAGTCCTAAAATAATGCAGCAGGGTCCTTAAATACCGCAGCAGAGTCCTTAAATACTGAAGCAGAGTCCTTTAATATAGCAGCAAATTCCTTAAATAATGCAGCAGAGTCCTTAAGAAATCCAACAAAGTCATTAAATAATGCAGCAAGTCCTTAAATAATGCAGCAGAGTCCTCTAATAATGCAGCAGAGTCCTCAAATGCTTCAGCAAAGTCATTAAATAATGCAGCATAATCCTTAAATAATGCAGCAAAGTCCTTAAATAATGCAGCACAGTTCTTAAATAATGCAACAACGTCGTTAAATAATGCAGCAGAGTCCTTAAATAATGCAGCAAACTCCTTAACTAATGCAGCAGAGTCCTTAAATAATGCAACAAAGTCCTTAAATAATGCAACAGAGTCCTTAAATACCGCCGCAAAGTGCTTAAATAATGCAGCAGAGTCCTCAAATGCTTCAGCAGAGTCCTTAAATAATGCAGCAGTGTCCTTAAATAATGCAGCAAAGTCCTTAAATAATGCAGCAGAGTCCTTAAATAATGCAACAAAGTCCTTAAATAATGCAGCAGAGTCCTTAAATACTGAAGCAGAGTCCTTAAATATTGCTGCAAAGTCCTTAAATAATGCAGCAGTCATTAAATAATGCAACAATGTCCTTAAATAATGCAGCAGAGTCCTTAAAAAATCCAACAAAGTCATTAAATAATGCAGCAAGTCCTTAAATAATGCAGAACAGTTCTTAAATAATGCAACAACGTCGTTAAATAATGCAGCAGAGTCCTTAAATAATGCAGCAAAGTCCTTAACTAATGCAGCAGAGTCCTTAAATAATGCAACAAAGTCCTTAAATAATGCAACAGAGTCCTTAAATACCGCAGCAAAGGGCTTAAATAATGCAGCAGAGTCCTCAAATGCTTCAGCAGAGTCCTTAAATAATGTAGCATTGTCCTTAAATAATGCAGCAAAGTCCTTAAATAATGCAGCAGAGTCCTTAAATAATGCAACAAAGTCCTTAAATAATGCAGCAGAGTCCTTAAATACTGAAGCAGAGTCCTTAAATATTGCTGCAAAGTCCTTAAATAATGCAGCAGAGTCATTAAATAATGCAACAAAGTCCTTAAATAATGCAGCAGAGTCCTTAAATAATGCAACAAAGTCCTTAAATAATGCAGCAGAGTACTTAAATAATGCAACAAAGTCCTTAAATAATGCAGCAAAGTCCTTAAATAATGCAGCAGAGTCCTTAAATAATGCAACAAAGTCCTTAAATAATGCAGCAGAGTCCTTAAATAATGCAACAGAGTCCTTAAATACCGCAGCAAAGTGCTTAAATAATGCAGCAGAGTCCTCAAATGCTTCAGCAGAGTCCTTAAATAATGCAGCAGAGTCCTTAAATAATGCAGCAAAGTCCTTAAATAATGCAGCAGAGTCCTTAAATAATGCAACAAAGTCCTTAAATAATGCAGCAGAGTCCTTAAATACTGAAGCAGAGTCCTTAAATATTGCAGCAAAGTCCTTAAATAATGCAGCAGAGTCCTTAAATAATGCAGCAAAGTCCTTATCTAATGCAGCAGAGTCCTTAAATAATGCAACAAAGTCCTTAAATAATGCAGCAGAGTCCTTAAATACTGAAGCAGAGTCCTTAAATATTGCAGCAAAGTCCTTCAATAATGCAGCAGAGTCCTTAGATAATGCAACAAAGTCCTTAAATAATGCAGCAGATTCCTTAAATAATGCAGCAAAGTCCTTAAATAATGCAGCAGAGTCCTTAAATAATGCAGCAGAGTCCTTAAATACCGCAGCAGAGTCCTTAAATACTGAAGCAGAGTCCTTTAATATAGCAGCAAATTCCTTAAATAATGCAGCAGAGTCCATAAAAAAATCCAACAAAGTCATTAAATAATGCAGCAAGTCCTTAAATAATGCAGCAGAGTCCTCTAATAATGCAGCAGAGTCCTCAAATGCTTCAGCAAATTCATTAAATAATGCAGCATATTCCTTAAATAATGCAGAAAAGTCCTTAAATAATGCAGAACAGTTCTTAAATAATGCAACAACGTCGTTAAATAATGCAGCAGAGTCCTTAAATAATGCAGCAAAGTCCTTAACTAATGCAGCAGAGTCCTTAAATAATGCAACAAAGTCCTTAAATAATGCAACAGAGTCCTTAAATACCGCAGCAAAGGGCTTAAATAATGCAGCAGAGTCCTCAAATGCTTCAGCAGAGTCCTTAAATAATGCAGCATTGTCCTTAAATAATGCAGCAAAGTCCTTAAATAATGCAGCAGAGTCCTTAAATAATGCAACAAAGTCCTTAAATAATGCAGCAGAGTACTTAAATAATGCAACAAAGTCCTTAAATAATGCAGCAAAGTCCTTAAATAATGCAGCAGAGTCCTTAAATACTGAAGCAGAGTCCTTAAATATTGCAGCAAAGTCCTTAAATAATGCAGCAGAGTCCTTAAATAATGCAGCAAAGTCCTTATTTAATGCAGCAGAGTCCTTAAATAATGCAACAAAGTCCTTAAATAATGCAGCAGAGTCCTTAAATACTGAAGCAGAGTCCTTAAATAATGCAGCAAAGTCCTTAAATAATGCAGCAGAGTCCTCAAATGCTTCAGCAGAGTCCTTAAATAATGCAGCAGAGTCCTTAAATAATGCAGCAAAGTCCTTAAATAATGCAGCAGAGTCCTTAAATAATGCAACAAAGTCCTTAAATAATGCAGCAGAGTCCTTAAATACTGAAGCAGAGTCCTTAAATATTGCAGCAAAGTCCTTAAATAATGCAGCAGAGTCCTTAAATAATGCAGCAAAGTCCTTATTTAATGCAGCAGAGTCCTTAAATAATGCAACAAAGTCCTTAAATAATGCAGCAGAGTCCTTAAATACTGAAGCAGAGTCCTTAAATATTGCAGCAAAGTCCTTCAATAATGCAGCAGAGTCCTTAGATAATGCAACAAAGTCCTTAAATAATGCAGCAGATTCCTTAAATAATGCAGCAAAGTCCTTGAATAATGCAGCAGAGTCCTTAAATAATGCAGCAGAGTCCTTAAATACCGCAGCAGAGTCCTTAAATACTGAAGCAGAGTCCTTTAATATAGCAGCAAATTCCTTAAATAATGCAGCAGAGTCCATAAAAAAATCCAACAAAGTCATTAAATAATGCAGCAAGTCCTTAAATAATGCAGCAGAGTCCTCTAATAATGCAGCAGAGTCCTCAAATGCTTCAGCAAAGTCATTAAATAATGCAGCATAGTCCTTAAATAATGCAGCAAAGTCCTTAAATAATGCAGCACAGTTCTTAAGTAATGCAACAACGTCGTTAAATAATGCAGCAGAGTCCTTAAATAATGCAGCAAACTCCTTAACTAATGCAGCAGAGTCCTTAAATAATGCAACAAAGTCCTTAAATAATGCAACAGAGTCCTTAAATACCGCCGCAAAGTGCTTAAATAATGCAGCAGAGTCCTCAAATGCTTCAGCAGAGTCCTTAAATAATGCAGCAGTGTCCTTAAATAATGCAGCAAAGTCCTTAAATAATGCAGCAGAGTCCTTAAATACTGAAGCAGAGTCCTTAAATATTGCTGCAAAGTCCTTAAATAATGCAGCAGTCATTAAATAATGCAACAATGTCCTTAAATAATGCAGCAGAGTCCTTAAAAAATCCAACAAAGTCATTAAATAATGCAGCAAGTCCTTAAATAATGCAGAACAGTTCTTAAATAATGCAACAACGTCGTTAAATAATGCAGCAGAGTCCTTAAATAATGCAGCAAAGTCCTTAACTAATGCAGCAGAGTCCTTAAATAATGCAACAAAGTCCTTAAATAATGCAACAGAGTCCTTAAATACCGCAGCAAAGGGCTTAAATAATGCAGCAGAGTCCTCAAATGCTTCAGCAGAGTCCTTAAATAATGTAGCATTGTCCTTAAATAATGCAGCAAAGTCCTTAAATAATGCAGCAGAGTCCTTAAATAATGCAACAAAGTCCTTAAATAATGCAGCAGAGTCCTTAAATACTGAAGCAGAGTCCTTAAATATTGCTGCAAAGTCCTTAAATAATGCAGCAGAGTCATTAAATAATGCAACAAAGTCCTTAAATAATGCAGCAGAGTCCTTAAATAATGCAACAAAGTCCTTAAATAATGCAGCAGAGTACTTAAATAATGCAACAAAGTCCTTAAATAATGCAGCAAAGTCCTTAAATAATGCAGCAGAGTCCTTAAATAATGCAACAAAGTCCTTAAATAATGCAGCAGAGTCCTTAAATAATGCAACAGAGTCCTTAAATACCGCAGCAAAGTGCTTAAATAATGCAGCAGAGTCCTCAAATGCTTCAGCAGAGTCCTTAAATAATGCAGCAGAGTCCTTAAATAATGCAGCAAAGTCCTTAAATAATGCAGCAGAGTCCTTAAATAATGCAACAAAGTCCTTAAATAATGCAGCAGAGTCCTTAAATACTGAAGCAGAGTCCTTAAATATTGCAGCAAAGTCCTTAAATAATGCAGCAGAGTCCTTAAATAATGCAGCAAAGTCCTTATCTAATGCAGCAGAGTCCTTAAATAATGCAACAAAGTCCTTAAATAATGCAGCAGAGTCCTTAAATACTGAAGCAGAGTCCTTAAATATTGCAGCAAAGTCCTTCAATAATGCAGCAGAGTCCTTAGATAATGCAACAAAGTCCTTAAATAATGCAGCAGATTCCTTAAATAATGCAGCAAAGTCCTTAAATAATGCAGCAGAGTCCTTAAATAATGCAGCAGAGTCCTTAAATACCGCAGCAGAGTCCTTAAATACTGAAGCAGAGTCCTTTAATATAGCAGCAAATTCCTTAAATAATGCAGCAGAGTCCATAAAAAAATCCAACAAAGTCATTAAATAATGCAGCAAGTCCTTAAATAATGCAGCAGAGTCCTCTAATAATGCAGCAGAGTCCTCAAATGCTTCAGCAAATTCATTAAATAATGCAGCATATTCCTTAAATAATGCAGAAAAGTCCTTAAATAATGCAGAACAGTTCTTAAATAATGCAACAACGTCGTTAAATAATGCAGCAGAGTCCTTAAATAATGCAGCAAAGTCCTTAACTAATGCAGCAGAGTCCTTAAATAATGCAACAAAGTCCTTAAATAATGCAACAGAGTCCTTAAATACCGCAGCAAAGGGCTTAAATAATGCAGCAGAGTCCTCAAATGCTTCAGCAGAGTCCTTAAATAATGCAGCATTGTCCTTAAATAATGCAGCAAAGTCCTTAAATAATGCAGCAGAGTCCTTAAATAATGCAACAAAGTCCTTAAATAATGCAGCAGAGTACTTAAATAATGCAACAAAGTCCTTAAATAATGCAGCAAAGTCCTTAAATAATGCAGCAGAGTCCTTAAATACTGAAGCAGAGTCCTTAAATATTGCAGCAAAGTCCTTAAATAATGCAGCAGAGTCCTTAAATAATGCAGCAAAGTCCTTATTTAATGCAGCAGAGTCCTTAAATAATGCAACAAAGTCCTTAAATAATGCAGCAGAGTCCTTAAATACTGAAGCAGAGTCCTTAAATAATGCAGCAAAGTCCTTAAATAATGCAGCAGAGTCCTCAAATGCTTCAGCAGAGTCCTTAAATAATGCAGCAGAGTCCTTAAATAATGCAGCAAAGTCCTTAAATAATGCAGCAGAGTCCTTAAATAATGCAACAAAGTCCTTAAATAATGCAGCAGAGTCCTTAAATACTGAAGCAGAGTCCTTAAATATTGCAGCAAAGTCCTTAAATAATGCAGCAGAGTCCTTAAATAATGCAGCAAAGTCCTTATTTAATGCAGCAGAGTCCTTAAATAATGCAACAAAGTCCTTAAATAATGCAGCAGAGTCCTTAAATACTGAAGCAGAGTCCTTAAATATTGCAGCAAAGTCCTTCAATAATGCAGCAGAGTCCTTAGATAATGCAACAAAGTCCTTAAATAATGCAGCAGATTCCTTAAATAATGCAGCAAAGTCCTTAAATAATGCAGCAGAGTCCTTAAATAATGCAGCAGAGTCCTTAAATACCGCA
This sequence comes from Phyllobates terribilis, assembly GCF_046119375.1. NCBI lineage: Eukaryota > Metazoa > Chordata > Amphibia > Anura > Dendrobatidae > Phyllobates > Phyllobates terribilis. The sequence continues at coordinate 1,766,745 of NW_027362840.1, read as the reverse complement.
GCAGAGTCCTTAAATACTGAAGCAGAGTCCTTTAATATAGCAGCAAATTCCTTAAATAATGCAGCAGAGTCCATAAAAAAATCCAACAAAGTCATTAAATAATGCAGCAAGTCCTTAAATAATGCAGCAGAGTCCTCTAATAATGCAGCAGAGTCCTCAAATGCTTCAGCAAAGTCATTAAATAATGCAGCATAGTCCTTAAATAATGCAGCAAAGTCCTTAAATAATGCAGCACAGTTCTTAAGTAATGCAACAACGTCGTTAAATAATGCAGCAGAGTCCTTAAATAATGCAGCAAAGTCCTTAACTAATGCAGCAGAGTCCTTAAATAATGCAAGAAAGTCCTTAAATAATGCAGCAGAGTCCTTAAATAATGCAGTAAAGTCCTTAAATAATGTAGCAGAGTCCTTAAATAATGCAACAACGTCCTTAAATAATGCAGCAGAGTCCTTAAATACTGAAGCAGAGTCCTTAAATATTGCAGCAAAGTCCTTAAATAATGCATTAGAGTCCTTAAATAATGCAACAAAGTCCTTAAATAATGCAGCAGAGTCCTTAAATAATGCAGCAAAGTCCTTAAATAATGCAGCAGAGTCCTTAAATAATGCAGCAGAGTCCTTAAATACTGCAGCAGAGTCCTTAAATACTGAAGCAGAGTCCTTTAATATAGCAGCAAATTCCTTAAATAATGCAGCAGAGTCCTTAAAAAATCCAACAAAGTCATTAAATAATGCAGCAGAGTCCTCTAATAATGCAGCAGAGTCCTCAAATGCTTCAGCAAAGTCATTAAATAATGCAGCATAGTCCTTAAATAATGCAAAGTCCTTAAATAAAGCAGCACAGTTCTTAAATAATGCAACAACGTCGGTAAATAATGCAGCAGAGTCCTTAAATAATGCAGCAAAGTCCTTAACTAATGCAGCAGAGTCCTTAAATAATGCAACAAAGTCCTTAAATAATGCAACAGAGTCCTTAAATACCGCAGCAAAGTGCTTAAATAATGCAGCAGAGTCCTTAAATAATGCAACAAAGTCCTTAAATAATGCAGCAGAGTCCTTAAATACTGAAGCAGAGTCCTTAAATATTGCAGCAAAGTCCTCTAATAATGCAGCAGAGTCCTTAAATAATGCAACAAAGTCCTTAAATAATGCAGCAGAGTCCTTAAATAATGCAACAAAGTCCTTAAATAATGCAGCAGAGTCCTTAAATACTGAAGCAGAGTCCTTAAATATTGCAGCAAAGTCCTTAAATAATGCAGCAAAGTCCTTAAATAATGCAGCAGAGTCCTTAAATAATGCAACAAAGTCCTTAAATAATGCAGCAGAGTCCTTAAATACTGAAGCAGAGTCCTTAAATATTGCTGCAAAGTCCTTAAATAATGCAGCAGAGTCATTAAATAATGCAACAAAGTCCTTAAATAATGCAGCAGAGTCCTTAAATAATGCAACAAAGTCCTTAAATAATGCAGCAGAGTACTTAAATAATGCAACAAAGTCCTTAAATAATGCAGCAAAGTCCTTAAATAATGCAGCAGAGTCCTTAAATAATGCAACAAAGTCCTTAAATAATGCAGCAGAGTCCTTAAATAATGCAACAGAGTCCTTAAATACCGCAGCAAAGTGCTTAAATAATGCAGCAGAGTCCTCAAATGCTTCAGCAGAGTCCTTAAATAATGCAGCAGAGTCCTTAAATAATGCAGCAAAGTCCTTAAATAATGCAGCAGAGTCCTTAAATAATGCAACAAAGTCCTTAAATAATGCAGCAGAGTCCTTAAATACTGAAGCAGAGTCCTTAAATATTGCAGCAAAGTCCTTAAATAATGCAGCAGAGTCCTTAAATAATGCAGCAAAGTCCTTATCTAATGCAGCAGAGTCCTTAAATAATGCAACAAAGTCCTTAAATAATGCAGCAGAGTCCTTAAATACTGAAGCAGAGTCCTTTAATATAGCAGCAAATTCTTTAAATAATGCAGCAGAGTCCTTAAAAAAATCCAACAAAGTCATTAAATAATGCAGCAGAGTCCTCTAATAATGCAGCAGAGTCCTCAAATGCTTCAGCAAAGTCATTAAATAATGCAGCATAGTCCTTAAATAATGCAGCAAAGTCCTTAAATAATGCAGCACAGTTCTTAAATAATGCAACAACGTCGTTAAATAATGCAGCAGCGTCCTTAAATAATGCAGCAAAGTCCTTAACTAATGCAGCAGAGTCCTTAAATAATGCAACAAAGTCATTAAATAATGCAGCAAGTCCTTAAATAATGCAGCAGAGTCCTCTAATAATGCAGCAGAGTCCTCAAATGCTTCAGCAAAGTCATTAAATAATGCAGCATAGTCCTTAAATAATGCAGCAAAGTCCTTAAATAATGCAGCACAGTTCTTAAGTAATGCAACAACGTCGTTAAATAATGCAGCAGAGTCCTTAAATAATGCAGCAAACTCCTTAACTAATGCAGCAGAGTCCTTAAATAATGCAACAAAGTCCTTAAATAATGCAACAGAGTCCTTAAATACCGCCGCAAAGTGCTTAAATAATGCAGCAGAGTCCTCAAATGCTTCAGCAGAGTCCTTAAATAATGCAGCAGTGTCCTTAAATAATGCAGCAAAGTCCTTAAATAATGCAGCAGAGTCCTTAAATACTGAAGCAGAGTCCTTAAATATTGCTGCAAAGTCCTTAAATAATGCAGCAGTCATTAAATAATGCAACAATGTCCTTAAATAATGCAGCAGAGTCCTTAAAAAATCCAACAAAGTCATTAAATAATGCAGCAAGTCCTTAAATAATGCAGAACAGTTCTTAAATAATGCAACAACGTCGTTAAATAATGCAGCAGAGTCCTTAAATAATGCAGCAAAGTCCTTAACTAATGCAGCAGAGTCCTTAAATAATGCAACAAAGTCCTTAAATAATGCAACAGAGTCCTTAAATACCGCAGCAAAGGGCTTAAATAATGCAGCAGAGTCCTCAAATGCTTCAGCAGAGTCCTTAAATAATGTAGCATTGTCCTTAAATAATGCAGCAAAGTCCTTAAATAATGCAGCAGAGTCCTTAAATAATGCAACAAAGTCCTTAAATAATGCAGCAGAGTCCTTAAATACTGAAGCAGAGTCCTTAAATATTGCTGCAAAGTCCTTAAATAATGCAGCAGAGTCATTAAATAATGCAACAAAGTCCTTAAATAATGCAGCAGAGTCCTTAAATAATGCAACAAAGTCCTTAAATAATGCAGCAGAGTACTTAAATAATGCAACAAAGTCCTTAAATAATGCAGCAAAGTCCTTAAATAATGCAGCAGAGTCCTTAAATAATGCAACAAAGTCCTTAAATAATGCAGCAGAGTCCTTAAATAATGCAACAGAGTCCTTAAATACCGCAGCAAAGTGCTTAAATAATGCAGCAGAGTCCTCAAATGCTTCAGCAGAGTCCTTAAATAATGCAGCAGAGTCCTTAAATAATGCAGCAAAGTCCTTAAATAATGCAGCAGAGTCCTTAAATAATGCAACAAAGTCCTTAAATAATGCAGCAGAGTCCTTAAATACTGAAGCAGAGTCCTTAAATATTGCAGCAAAGTCCTTAAATAATGCAGCAGAGTCCTTAAATAATGCAGCAAAGTCCTTATCTAATGCAGCAGAGTCCTTAAATAATGCAACAAAGTCCTTAAATAATGCAGCAGAGTCCTTAAATACTGAAGCAGAGTCCTTAAATATTGCAGCAAAGTCCTTCAATAATGCAGCAGAGTCCTTAGATAATGCAACAAAGTCCTTAAATAATGCAGCAGATTCCTTAAATAATGCAGCAAAGTCCTTAAATAATGCAGCAGAGTCCTTAAATAATGCAGCAGAGTCCTTAAATACCGCAGCAGAGTCCTTAAATACTGAAGCAGAGTCCTTTAATATAGCAGCAAATTCCTTAAATAATGCAGCAGAGTCCATAAAAAAATCCAACAAAGTCATTAAATAATGCAGCAAGTCCTTAAATAATGCAGCAGAGTCCTCTAATAATGCAGCAGAGTCCTCAAATGCTTCAGCAAATTCATTAAATAATGCAGCATATTCCTTAAATAATGCAGAAAAGTCCTTAAATAATGCAGAACAGTTCTTAAATAATGCAACAACGTCGTTAAATAATGCAGCAGAGTCCTTAAATAATGCAGCAAAGTCCTTAACTAATGCAGCAGAGTCCTTAAATAATGCAACAAAGTCCTTAAATAATGCAACAGAGTCCTTAAATACCGCAGCAAAGGGCTTAAATAATGCAGCAGAGTCCTCAAATGCTTCAGCAGAGTCCTTAAATAATGCAGCATTGTCCTTAAATAATGCAGCAAAGTCCTTAAATAATGCAGCAGAGTCCTTAAATAATGCAACAAAGTCCTTAAATAATGCAGCAGAGTACTTAAATAATGCAACAAAGTCCTTAAATAATGCAGCAAAGTCCTTAAATAATGCAGCAGAGTCCTTAAATACTGAAGCAGAGTCCTTAAATATTGCAGCAAAGTCATTAAATAATGCAGCAGAGTCCTTAAATAATGCAGCAAAGTCCTTATTTAATGCAGCAGAGTCCTTAAATAATGCAACAAAGTCCTTAAATAATGCAGCAGAGTCCTTAAATACTGAAGCAGAGTCCTTAAATAATGCAGCAAAGTCCTTAAATAATGCAGCAGAGTCCTCAAATGCTTCAGCAGAGTCCTTAAATAATGCAGCAGAGTCCTTAAATAATGCAGCAAAGTCCTTAAATAATGCAGCAGAGTCCTTAAATAATGCAACAAAGTCCTTAAATAATGCAGCAGAGTCCTTAAATACTGAAGCAGAGTCCTTAAATATTGCAGCAAAGTCCTTAAATAATGCAGCAGAGTCCTTAAATAATGCAGCAAAGTCCTTATTTAATGCAGCAGAGTCCTTAAATAATGCAACAAAGTCCTTAAATAATGCAGCAGAGTCCTTAAATACTGAAGCAGAGTCCTTAAATATTGCAGCAAAGTCCTTCAATAATGCAGCAGAGTCCTTAGATAATGCAACAAAGTCCTTAAATAATGCAGCAGATTCCTTAAATAATGCAGCAAAGTCCTTAAATAATGCAGCAGAGTCCTTAAATAATGCAGCAGAGTCCTTAAATACCGCAGCAGAGTCCTTAAATACTGAAGCAGAGTCCTTTAATATAGCAGCAAATTCCTTAAATAATGCAGCAGAGTCCATAAAAAAATCCAACAAAGTCATTAAATAATGCAGCAAGTCCTTAAATAATGCAGCAGAGTCCTCTAATAATGCAGCAGAGTCCTCAAATGCTTCAGCAAAGTCATTAAATAATGCAGCATAGTCCTTAAATAATGCAGCAAAGTCCTTAAATAATGCAGCACAGTTCTTAAGTAATGCAACAACGTCGTTAAATAATGCAGCAGAGTCCTTAAATAATGCAGCAAAGTCCTTAACTAATGCAGCAGAGTCCTTAAATAATGCAAGAAAGTCCTTAAATAATGCAGCAGAGTCCTTAAATAATGCAGTAAAGTCCTTAAATAATGTAGCAGAGTCCTTAAATAATGCAACAACGTCCTTAAATAATGCAGCAGAGTCCTTAAATACTGAAGCAGAGTCCTTAAATATTGCAGCAAAGTCCTTAAATAATGCATTAGAGTCCTTAAATAATGCAACAAAGTCCTTAAATAATGCAGCAGAGTCCTTAAATAATGCAGCAAAGTCCTTAAATAATGCAGCAGAGTCCTTAAATAATGCAGCAGAGTCCTTAAATACTGCAGCAGAGTCCTTAAATACTGAAGCAGAGTCCTTTAATATAGCAGCAAATTCCTTAAATAATGCAGCAGAGTCCTTAAAAAATCCAACAAAGTCATTAAATAATGCAGCAGAGTCCTCTAATAATGCAGCAGAGTCCTCAAATGCTTCAGCAAAGTCATTAAATAATGCAGCATAGTCCTTAAATAATGCAAAGTCCTTAAATAAAGCAGCACAGTTCTTAAATAATGCAACAACGTCGGTAAATAATGCAGCAGAGTCCTTAAATAATGCAGCAAAGTCCTTAACTAATGCAGCAGAGTCCTTAAATAATGCAACAAAGTCCTTAAATAATGCAACAGAGTCCTTAAATACCGCAGCAAAGTGCTTAAATAATGCAGCAGAGTCCTTAAATAATGCAACAAAGTCCTTAAATAATGCAGCAGAGTCCTTAAATACTGAAGCAGAGTCCTTAAATATTGCAGCAAAGTCCTCTAATAATGCAGCAGAGTCCTTAAATAATGCAACAAAGTCCTTAAATAATGCAGCAGAGTCCTTAAATAATGCAACAAAGTCCTTAAATAATGCAGCAGAGTCCTTAAATACTGAAGCAGAGTCCTTAAATATTGCAGCAAAGTCCTTAAATAATGCAGCAAAGTCCTTAAATAATGCAGCAGAGTCCTTAAATAATGCAACAAAGTCCTTAAATAATGCAGCAGAGTCCTTAAATACTGAAGCAGAGTCCTTAAATATTGCTGCAAAGTCCTTAAATAATGCAGCAGAGTCATTAAATAATGCAACAAAGTCCTTAAATAATGCAGCAGAGTCCTTAAATAATGCAACAAAGTCCTTAAATAATGCAGCAGAGTACTTAAATAATGCAACAAAGTCCTTAAATAATGCAGCAAAGTCCTTAAATAATGCAGCAGAGTCCTTAAATAATGCAACAAAGTCCTTAAATAATGCAGCAGAGTCCTTAAATAATGCAACAGAGTCCTTAAATACCGCAGCAAAGTGCTTAAATAATGCAGCAGAGTCCTCAAATGCTTCAGCAGAGTCCTTAAATAATGCAGCAGAGTCCTTAAATAATGCAGCAAAGTCCTTAAATAATGCAGCAGAGTCCTTAAATAATGCAACAAAGTCCTTAAATAATGCAGCAGAGTCCTTAAATACTGAAGCAGAGTCCTTAAATATTGCAGCAAAGTCCTTAAATAATGCAGCAGAGTCCTTAAATAATGCAGCAAAGTCCTTATCTAATGCAGCAGAGTCCTTAAATAATGCAACAAAGTCCTTAAATAATGCAGCAGAGTCCTTAAATACTGAAGCAGAGTCCTTTAATATAGCAGCAAATTCTTTAAATAATGCAGCAGAGTCCTTAAAAAAATCCAACAAAGTCATTAAATAATGCAGCAGAGTCCTCTAATAATGCAGCAGAGTCCTCAAATGCTTCAGCAAAGTCATTAAATAATGCAGCATAGTCCTTAAATAATGCAGCAAAGTCCTTAAATAATGCAGCACAGTTCTTAAATAATGCAACAACGTCGTTAAATAATGCAGCAGCGTCCTTAAATAATGCAGCAAAGTCCTTAACTAATGCAGCAGAGTCCTTAAATAATGCAACAAAGTCCTTAAATAATGCAGCAGAGTCCTTAAATAATGCAGTAAAGTCCTTAAATAATGCAGCAGAGTCCTTAAATAATGCAACAACGTCCTTAAATAATGCAGCAGAGTCCTTAAATACTGAAGCAGAGTCCTTAAATATTGCAGCAAAGTCCTTAAATAATGCAGCAGAGTCCTTAAATAATGCAACAAATTCCTTAAATAATGCAGCAAAGTCCTTAAATAATGCAGCAGAGTCCTTAAATAATGCAGCAGAGTCCTTAAATACCGCAGCAGAGTCCTTAAATACTGAAGCAGAGTCCTTTAATATAGCAGCAAATTCCTTAAATAATGCAGCAGAGTCCTTAAAAAATCCAACAAAGTCATTAAATAATGCAGCAGAGTCCTCTAATAATGCAGCAGAGTCCTCAAATGCTTCAGCAAAGTCATTAAATAATGCAGCAGAGTCCTCAAATGCTTAAGCAGAGTCCTTAAATACTGAAGCAGAGTCCTTAAACATTGCAGCAAAGTCCTTAAATAATGCAGCAGAGTCCTTAAATAATGCAGCAAAGTCCTTCAATAATGCAGCAGAGTCCTTAGATAATGCAACAAAGTCCTTAAATAATGCAGCAGATTCCTTAAATAATGCAGCAAAGTCCTTAAATAATGCAGCAGAGTCCTAAAATAATGCAGCAGGGTCCTTAAATACCGCAGCAGAGTCCTTAAATACTGAAGCAGAGTCCTTTAATATAGCAGCAAATTCCTTAAATAATGCAGCAGAGTCCTTAAGAAATCCAACAAAGTCATTAAATAATGCAGCAAGTCCTTAAATAATGCAGCAGAGTCCTCTAATAATGCAGCAGAGTCCTCAAATGCTTCAGCAAAGTCATTAAATAATGCAGCATAATCCTTAAATAATGCAGCAAAGTCCTTAAATAATGCAGCACAGTTCTTAAATAATGCAACAACGTCGTTAAATAATGCAGCAGAGTCCTTAAATAATGCAGCAAACTCCTTAACTAATGCAGCAGAGTCCTTAAATAATGCAACAAAGTCCTTAAATAATGCAACAGAGTCCTTAAATACCGCCGCAAAGTGCTTAAATAATGCAGCAGAGTCCTCAAATGCTTCAGCAGAGTCCTTAAATAATGCAGCAGTGTCCTTAAATAATGCAGCAAAGTCCTTAAATAATGCAGCAGAGTCCTTAAATAATGCAACAAAGTCCTTAAATAATGCAGCAGAGTCCTTAAATACTGAAGCAGAGTCCTTAAATATTGCTGCAAAGTCCTTAAATAATGCAGCAGTCATTAAATAATGCAACAATGTCCTTAAATAATGCAGCAGAGTCCTTAAATAATGCAGTAAAGTCCTTAAATAATGTAGCAGAGTCCTTAAATAATGCAACAACGTCCTTAAATAATGCAGCAGAGTCCTTAAATACTGAAGCAGAGTCCTTAAATATTGCAGCAAAGTCCTTAAATAATGCATTAGAGTCCTTAAATAATGCAACAAAGTCCTTAAATAATGCAGCAGAGTCCTTAAATAATGCAGCAAAGTCCTTAAATAATGCAGCAGAGTCCTTAAATAATGCAGCAGAGTCCTTAAATACTGCAGCAGAGTCCTTAAATACTGAAGCAGAGTCCTTTAATATAGCAGCAAATTCCTTAAATAATGCAGCAGAGTCCTTAAAAAATCCAACAAAGTCATTAAATAATGCAGCAGAGTCCTCTAATAATGCAGCAGAGTCCTCAAATGCTTCAGCAAAGTCATTAAATAATGCAGCATAGTCCTTAAATAATGCAAAGTCCTTAAATAAAGCAGCACAGTTCTTAAATAATGCAACAACGTCGGTAAATAATGCAGCAGAGTCCTTAAATAATGCAGCAAAGTCCTTAACTAATGCAGCAGAGTCCTTAAATAATGCAACAAAGTCCTTAAATAATGCAACAGAGTCCTTAAATACCGCAGCAAAGTGCTTAAATAATGCAGCAGAGTCCTTAAATAATGCAACAAAGTCCTTAAATAATGCAGCAGAGTCCTTAAATACTGAAGCAGAGTCCTTAAATATTGCAGCAAAGTCCTCTAATAATGCAGCAGAGTCCTTAAATAATGCAACAAAGTCCTTAAATAATGCAGCAGAGTCCTTAAATAATGCAACAAAGTCCTTAAATAATGCAGCAGAGTCCTTAAATACTGAAGCAGAGTCCTTAAATATTGCAGCAAAGTCCTTAAATAATGCAGCAAAGTCCTTAAATAATGCAGCAGAGTCCTTAAATAATGCAACAAAGTCCTTAAATAATGCAGCAGAGTCCTTAAATACTGAAGCAGAGTCCTTAAATATTGCTGCAAAGTCCTTAAATAATGCAGCAGAGTCATTAAATAATGCAACAAAGTCCTTAAATAATGCAGCAGAGTCCTTAAATAATGCAACAAAGTCCTTAAATAATGCAGCAGAGTACTTAAATAATGCAACAAAGTCCTTAAATAATGCAGCAAAGTCCTTAAATAATGCAGCAGAGTCCTTAAATAATGCAACAAAGTCCTTAAATAATGCAGCAGAGTCCTTAAATAATGCAACAGAGTCCTTAAATACCGCAGCAAAGTGCTTAAATAATGCAGCAGAGTCCTCAAATGCTTCAGCAGAGTCCTTAAATAATGCAGCAGAGTCCTTAAATAATGCAGCAAAGTCCTTAAATAATGCAGCAGAGTCCTTAAATAATGCAACAAAGTCCTTAAATAATGCAGCAGAGTCCTTAAATACTGAAGCAGAGTCCTTAAATATTGCAGCAAAGTCCTTAAATAATGCAGCAGAGTCCTTAAATAATGCAGCAAAGTCCTTATCTAATGCAGCAGAGTCCTTAAATAATGCAACAAAGTCCTTAAATAATGCAGCAGAGTCCTTAAATACTGAAGCAGAGTCCTTTAATATAGCAGCAAATTCTTTAAATAATGCAGCAGAGTCCTTAAAAAAATCCAACAAAGTCATTAAATAATGCAGCAGAGTCCTCTAATAATGCAGCAGAGTCCTCAAATGCTTCAGCAAAGTCATTAAATAATGCAGCATAGTCCTTAAATAATGCAGCAAAGTCCTTAAATAATGCAGCACAGTTCTTAAATAATGCAACAACGTCGTTAAATAATGCAGCAGCGTCCTTAAATAATGCAGCAAAGTCCTTAACTAATGCAGCAGAGTCCTTAAATAATGCAACAAAGTCCTTAAATAATGCAGCAGAGTCCTTAAATAATGCAGTAAAGTCCTTAAATAATGCAGCAGAGTCCTTAAATAATGCAACAACGTCCTTAAATAATGCAGCAAAGTCCTTAAATAATGCAGCAGAGTCCTTAAATAATGCAACAAAGTCCTTAAATAATGCAGCAGAGTACTTAAATAATGCAACAAAGTCCTTAAATAATGCAGCAAAGTCCTTAAATAATGCAGCAGAGTCCTTAAATACTGAAGCAGAGTCCTTAAATATTGCAGCAAAGTCATTAAATAATGCAGCAGAGTCCTTAAATAATGCAGCAAAGTCCTTATTTAATGCAGCAGAGTCCTTAAATAATGCAACAAAGTCCTTAAATAATGCAGCAGAGTCCTTAAATACTGAAGCAGAGTCCTTAAATAATGCAGCAAAGTCCTTAAATAATGCAGCAGAGTCCTCAAATGCTTCAGCAGAGTCCTTAAATAATGCAGCAGAGTCCTTAAATAATGCAGCAAAGTCCTTAAATAATGCAGCAGAGTCCTTAAATAATGCAACAAAGTCCTTAAATAATGCAGCAGAGTCCTTAAATACTGAAGCAGAGTCCTTAAATATTGCAGCAAAGTCCTTAAATAATGCAGCAGAGTCCTTAAATAATGCAGCAAAGTCCTTATTTAATGCAGCAGAGTCCTTAAATAATGCAACAAAGTCCTTAAATAATGCAGCAGAGTCCTTAAATACTGAAGCAGAGTCCTTAAATATTGCAGCAAAGTCCTTCAATAATGCAGCAGAGTCCTTAGATAATGCAACAAAGTCCTTAAATAATGCAGCAGATTCCTTAAATAATGCAGCAAAGTCCTTAAATAATGCAGCAGAGTCCTTAAATAATGCAGCAGAGTCCTTAAATACCGCAGCAGAGTCCTTAAATACTGAAGCAGAGTCCTTTAATATAGCAGCAAATTCCTTAAATAATGCAGCAGAGTCCATAAAAAAATCCAACAAAGTCATTAAATAATGCAGCAAGTCCTTAAATAATGCAGCAGAGTCCTCTAATAATGCAGCAGAGTCCTCAAATGCTTCAGCAAAGTCATTAAATAATGCAGCATAGTCCTTAAATAATGCAGCAAAGTCCTTAAATAATGCAGCACAGTTCTTAAGTAATGCAACAACGTCGTTAAATAATGCAGCAGAGTCCTTAAATAATGCAGCAAAGTCCTTAACTAATGCAGCAGAGTCCTTAAATAATGCAAGAAAGTCCTTAAATAATGCAGCAGAGTCCTTAAATAATGCAGTAAAGTCCTTAAATAATGTAGCAGAGTCCTTAAATAATGCAACAACGTCCTTAAATAATGCAGCAGAGTCCTTAAATACTGAAGCAGAGTCCTTAAATATTGCAGCAAAGTCCTTAAATAATGCATTAGAGTCCTTAAATAATGCAACAAAGTCCTTAAATAATGCAGCAGAGTCCTTAAATAATGCAGCAAAGTCCTTAAATAATGCAGCAGAGTCCTTAAATAATGCAGCAGAGTCCTTAAATACTGCAGCAGAGTCCTTAAATACTGAAGCAGAGTCCTTTAATATAGCAGCAAATTCCTTAAATAATGCAGCAGAGTCCTTAAAAAATCCAACAAAGTCATTAAATAATGCAGCAGAGTCCTCTAATAATGCAGCAGAGTCCTCAAATGCTTCAGCAAAGTCATTAAATAATGCAGCATAGTCCTTAAATAATGCAAAGTCCTTAAATAAAGCAGCACAGTTCTTAAATAATGCAACGTCGGTAAATAATGCAGCAGAGTCCTTAAATAATGCAGCAAAGTCCTTAACTAATGCAGCAGAGTCCTTAAATAATGCAACAAAGTCCTTAAATAATGCAACAGAGTCCTTAAATACCGCAGCAAAGTGCTTAAATAATGCAGCAGAGTCCTTAAATAATGCAACAAAGTCCTTAAATAATGCAGCAGAGTCCTTAAATACTGAAGCAGAGTCCTTAAATATTGCAGCAAAGTCCTCTAATAATGCAGCAGAGTCCTTAAATAATGCAACAAAGTCCTTAAATAATGCAGCAGAGTCCTTAAATAATGCAACAAAGTCCTTAAATAATGCAGCAGAGTCCTTAAATACTGAAGCAGAGTCCTTAAATATTGCAGCAAAGTCCTTAAATAATGCAGCAAAGTCCTTAAATAATGCAGCAGAGTCCTTAAATAATGCAACAAAGTCCTTAAATAATGCAGCAGAGTCCTTAAATACTGAAGCAGAGTCCTTAAATATTGCTGCAAAGTCCTTAAATAATGCAGCAGAGTCATTAAATAATGCAACAAAGTCCTTAAATAATGCAGCAGAGTCCTTAAATAATGCAACAAAGTCCTTAAATAATGCAGCAGAGTACTTAAATAATGCAACAAAGTCCTTAAATAATGCAGCAAAGTCCTTAAATAATGCAGCAGAGTCCTTAAATAATGCAACAAAGTCCTTAAATAATGCAGCAGAGTCCTTAAATAATGCAACAGAGTCCTTAAATACCGCAGCAAAGTGCTTAAATAATGCAGCAGAGTCCTCAAATGCTTCAGCAGAGTCCTTAAATAATGCAGCAGAGTCCTTAAATAATGCAGCAAAGTCCTTAAATAATGCAGCAGAGTCCTTAAATAATGCAACAAAGTCCTTAAATAATGCAGCAGAGTCCTTAAATACTGAAGCAGAGTCCTTAAATATTGCAGCAAAGTCCTTAAATAATGCAGCAGAGTCCTTAAATAATGCAGCAAAGTCCTTATCTAATGCAGCAGAGTCCTTAAATAATGCAACAAAGTCCTTAAATAATGCAGCAGAGTCCTTAAATACTGAAGCAGAGTCCTTTAATATAGCAGCAAATTCTTTAAATAATGCAGCAGAGTCCTTAAAAAAATCCAACAAAGTCATTAAATAATGCAGCAGAGTCCTCTAATAATGCAGCAGAGTCCTCAAATGCTTCAGCAAAGTCATTAAATAATGCAGCATAGTCCTTAAATAATGCAGCAAAGTCCTTAAATAATGCAGCACAGTTCTTAAATAATGCAACAACGTCGTTAAATAATGCAGCAGCGTCCTTAAATAATGCAGCAAAGTCCTTAACTAATGCAGCAGAGTCCTTAAATAATGCAACAAAGTCCTTAAATAATGCAGCAGAGTCCTTAAATAATGCAGTAAAGTCCTTAAATAATGCAGCAGAGTCCTTAAATAATGCAACAACGTCCTTAAATAATGCAGCAGAGTCCTTAAATACTGAAGCAGAGTCCTTAAATATTGCAGCAAAGTCCTTAAATAATGCAGCAGAGTCCTTAAATAATGCAACAAATTCCTTAAATAATGCAGCAAAGTCCTTAAATAATGCAGCAGAGTCCTTAAATAATGCAGCAGAGTCCTTAAATACCGCAGCAGAGTCCTTAAATACTGAAGCAGAGTCCTTTAATATAGCAGCAAATTCCTTAAATAATGCAGCAGAGTCCTTAAAAAATCCAACAAAGTCATTAAATAATGCAGCAGAGTCCTCTAATAATGCAGCAGAGTCCTCAAATGCTTCAGCAAAGTCATTAAATAATGCAGCAGAGTCCTCAAATGCTTAAGCAGAGTCCTTAAATACTGAAGCAGAGTCCTTAAACATTGCAGCAAAGTCCTTAAATAATGCAGCAGAGTCCTTAAATAATGCAGCAAAGTCCTTCAATAATGCAGCAGAGTCCTTAGATAATGCAACAAAGTCCTTAAATAATGCAGCAGATTCCTTAAATAATGCAGCAAAGTCCTTAAATAATGCAGCAGAGTCCTAAAATAATGCAGCAGGGTCCTTAAATACCGCAGCAGAGTCCTTAAATACTGAAGCAGAGTCCTTTAATATAGCAGCAAATTCCTTAAATAATGCAGCAGAGTCCTTAAGAAATCCAACAAAGTCATTAAATAATGCAGCAAGTCCTTAAATAATGCAGCAGAGTCCTCTAATAATGCAGCAGAGTCCTCAAATGCTTCAGCAAAGTCATTAAATAATGCAGCATAATCCTTAAATAATGCAGCAAAGTCCTTAAATAATGCAGCACAGTTCTTAAATAATGCAACAACGTCGTTAAATAATGCAGCAGAGTCCTTAAATAATGCAGCAAACTCCTTAACTAATGCAGCAGAGTCCTTAAATAATGCAACAAAGTCCTTAAATAATGCAACAGAGTCCTTAAATACCGCCGCAAAGTGCTTAAATAATGCAGCAGAGTCCTCAAATGCTTCAGCAGAGTCCTTAAATAATGCAGCAGTGTCCTTAAATAATGCAGCAAAGTCCTTAAATAATGCAGCAGAGTCCTTAAATAATGCAACAAAGTCCTTAAATAATGCAGCAGAGTCCTTAAATACTGAAGCAGAGTCCTTAAATATTGCTGCAAAGTCCTTAAATAATGCAGCAGTCATTAAATAATGCAACAATGTCCTTAAATAATGCAGCAGAGTCCTTAAATAATGCAGTAAAGTCCTTAAATAATGTAGCAGAGTCCTTAAATAATGCAACAACGTCCTTAAATAATGCAGCAGAGTCCTTAAATACTGAAGCAGAGTCCTTAAATATTGCAGCAAAGTCCTTAAATAATGCATTAGAGTCCTTAAATAATGCAACAAAGTCCTTAAATAATGCAGCAGAGTCCTTAAATAATGCAGCAAAGTCCTTAAATAATGCAGCAGAGTCCTTAAATAATGCAGCAGAGTCCTTAAATACTGCAGCAGAGTCCTTAAATACTGAAGCAGAGTCCTTTAATATAGCAGCAAATTCCTTAAATAATGCAGCAGAGTCCTTAAAAAATCCAACAAAGTCATTAAATAATGCAGCAGAGTCCTCTAATAATGCAGCAGAGTCCTCAAATGCTTCAGCAAAGTCATTAAATAATGCAGCATAGTCCTTAAATAATGCAAAGTCCTTAAATAAAGCAGCACAGTTCTTAAATAATGCAACAACGTCGGTAAATAATGCAGCAGAGTCCTTAAATAATGCAGCAAAGTCCTTAACTAATGCAGCAGAGTCCTTAAATAATGCAACAAAGTCCTTAAATAATGCAACAGAGTCCTTAAATACCGCAGCAAAGTGCTTAAATAATGCAGCAGAGTCCTTAAATAATGCAACAAAGTCCTTAAATAATGCAGCAGAGTCCTTAAATACTGAAGCAGAGTCCTTAAATATTGCAGCAAAGTCCTCTAATAATGCAGCAGAGTCCTTAAATAATGCAACAAAGTCCTTAAATAATGCAGCAGAGTCCTTAAATAATGCAACAAAGTCCTTAAATAATGCAGCAGAGTCCTTAAATACTGAAGCAGAGTCCTTAAATATTGCAGCAAAGTCCTTAAATAATGCAGCAAAGTCCTTAAATAATGCAGCAGAGTCCTTAAATAATGCAACAAAGTCCTTAAATAATGCAGCAGAGTCCTTAAATACTGAAGCAGAGTCCTTAAATATTGCTGCAAAGTCCTTAAATAATGCAGCAGAGTCATTAAATAATGCAACAAAGTCCTTAAATAATGCAGCAGAGTCCTTAAATAATGCAACAAAGTCCTTAAATAATGCAGCAGAGTACTTAAATAATGCAACAAAGTCCTTAAATAATGCAGCAAAGTCCTTAAATAATGCAGCAGAGTCCTTAAATAATGCAACAAAGTCCTTAAATAATGCAGCAGAGTCCTTAAATAATGCAACAGAGTCCTTAAATACCGCAGCAAAGTGCTTAAATAATGCAGCAGAGTCCTCAAATGCTTCAGCAGAGTCCTTAAATAATGCAGCAGAGTCCTTAAATAATGCAGCAAAGTCCTTAAATAATGCAGCAGAGTCCTTAAATAATGCAACAAAGTCCTTAAATAATGCAGCAGAGTCCTTAAATACTGAAGCAGAGTCCTTAAATATTGCAGCAAAGTCCTTAAATAATGCAGCAGAGTCCTTAAATAATGCAGCAAAGTCCTTATCTAATGCAGCAGAGTCCTTAAATAATGCAACAAAGTCCTTAAATAATGCAGCAGAGTCCTTAAATACTGAAGCAGAGTCCTTTAATATAGCAGCAAATTCTTTAAATAATGCAGCAGAGTCCTTAAAAAAATCCAACAAAGTCATTAAATAATGCAGCAGAGTCCTCTAATAATGCAGCAGAGTCCTCAAATGCTTCAGCAAAGTCATTAAATAATGCAGCATAGTCCTTAAATAATGCAGCAAAGTCCTTAAATAATGCAGCACAGTTCTTAAATAATGCAACAACGTCGTTAAATAATGCAGCAGCGTCCTTAAATAATGCAGCAAAGTCCTTAACTAATGCAGCAGAGTCCTTAAATAATGCAACAAAGTCCTTAAATAATGCAGCAGAGTCCTTAAATAATGCAGTAAAGTCCTTAAATAATGCAGCAGAGTCCTTAAATAATGCAACAACGTCCTTAAATAATGCAGCAGAGTCCTTAAATACTGAAGCAGAGTCCTTAAATATTGCAGCAAAGTCCTTAAATAATGCAGCAGAGTCCTTAAATAATGCAACAAATTCCTTAAATAATGCAGCAAAGTCCTTAAATAATGCAGCAGAGTCCTTAAATAATGCAGCAGAGTCCTTAAATACCGCAGCAGAGTCCTTAAATACTGAAGCAGAGTCCTTTAATATAGCAGCAAATTCCTTAAATAATGCAGCAGAGTCCTTAAAAAATCCAACAAAGTCATTAAATAATGCAGCAGAGTCCTCTAATAATGCAGCAGAGTCCTCAAATGCTTCAGCAAAGTCATTAAATAATGCAGCAGAGTCCTCAAATGCTTAAGCAGAGTCCTTAAATACTGAAGCAGAGTCCTTAAACATTGCAGCAAAGTCCTTAAATAATGCAGCAGAGTCCTTAAATAATGCAGCAAAGTCCTTCAATAATGCAGCAGAGTCCTTAGATAATGCAACAAAGTCCTTAAATAATGCAGCAGATTCCTTAAATAATGCAGCAAAGTCCTTAAATAATGCAGCAGAGTCCTAAAATAATGCAGCAGGGTCCTTAAATACCGCAGCAGAGTCCTTAAATACTGAAGCAGAGTCCTTTAATATAGCAGCAAATTCCTTAAATAATGCAGCAGAGTCCTTAAGAAATCCAACAAAGTCATTAAATAATGCAGCAAGTCCTTAAATAATGCAGCAGAGTCCTCTAATAATGCAGCAGAGTCCTCAAATGCTTCAGCAAAGTCATTAAATAATGCAGCATAATCCTTAAATAATGCAGCAAAGTCCTTAAATAATGCAGCACAGTTCTTAAATAATGCAACAACGTCGTTAAATAATGCAGCAGAGTCCTTAAATAATGCAGCAAACTCCTTAACTAATGCAGCAGAGTCCTTAAATAATGCAACAAAGTCCTTAAATAATGCAACAGAGTCCTTAAATACCGCCGCAAAGTGCTTAAATAATGCAGCAGAGTCCTCAAATGCTTCAGCAGAGTCCTTAAATAATGCAGCAGTGTCCTTAAATAATGCAGCAAAGTCCTTAAATAATGCAGCAGAGTCCTTAAATAATGCAACAAAGTCCTTAAATAATGCAGCAGAGTCCTTAAATACTGAAGCAGAGTCCTTAAATATTGCTGCAAAGTCCTTAAATAATGCAGCAGTCATTAAATAATGCAACAATGTCCTTAAATAATGCAGCAGAGTCCTTAAAAAATCCAACAAAGTCATTAAATAATGCAGCAAGTCCTTAAATAATGCAGAACAGTTCTTAAATAATGCAACAACGTCGTTAAATAATGCAGCAGAGTCCTTAAATAATGCAGCAAAGTCCTTAACTAATGCAGCAGAGTCCTTAAATAATGCAACAAAGTCCTTAAATAATGCAACAGAGTCCTTAAATACCGCAGCAAAGGGCTTAAATAATGCAGCAGAGTCCTCAAATGCTTCAGCAGAGTCCTTAAATAATGTAGCATTGTCCTTAAATAATGCAGCAAAGCCCTTAAATAATGCAGCAGAGTCCTTAAATAATGCAACAAAGTCCTTAAATAATGCAGCAGAGTCCTTAAATACTGAAGCAGAGTCCTTAAATATTGCTGCAAAGTCCTTAAATAATGCAGCAGAGTCATTAAATAATGCAACAAAGTCCTTAAATAATGCAGCAGAGTCCTTAAATAATGCAACAAAGTCCTTAAATAATGCAGCAGAGTACTTAAATAATGCAACAAAGTCCTTAAATAATGCAGCAAAGTCCTTAAATAATGCAGCAGAGTCCTTAAATAATGCAACAAAGTCCTTAAATAATGCAGCAGAGTCCTTAAATAATGCAACAGAGTCCTTAAATACCGCAGCAAAGTGCTTAAATAATGCAGCAGAGTCCTCAAATGCTTCAGCAGAGTCCTTAAATAATGCAGCAGAGTCCTTAAATAATGCAGCAAAGTCCTTAAATAATGCAGCAGAGTCCTTAAATAATGCAACAAAGTCCTTAAATAATGCAGCAGAGTCCTTAAATACTGAAGCAGAGTCCTTAAATATTGCAGCAAAGTCCTTAAATAATGCAGCAGAGTCCTTAAATAATGCAGCAAAGTCCTTATCTAATGCAGCAGAGTCCTTAAATAATGCAACAAAGTCCTTAAATAATGCAGCAGAGTCCTTAAATACTGAAGCAGAGTCCTTAAATATTGCAGCAAAGTCCTTCAATAATGCAGCAGAGTCCTTAGATAATGCAACAAAGTCCTTAAATAATGCAGCAGATTCCTTAAATAATGCAGCAAAGTCCTTAAATAATGCAGCAGAGTCCTTAAATAATGCAGCAGAGTCCTTAAATACCGCAGCAGAGTCCTTAAATACTGAAGCAGAGTCCTTTAATATAGCAGCAAATTCCTTAAATAATGCAGCAGAGTCCATAAAAAAATCCAACAAAGTCATTAAATAATGCAGCAAGTCCTTAAATAATGCAGCAGAGTCCTCTAATAATGCAGCAGAGTCCTCAAATGCTTCAGCAAATTCATTAAATAATGCAGCATATTCCTTAAATAATGCAGAAAAGTCCTTAAATAATGCAGAACAGTTCTTAAATAATGCAACAACGTCGTTAAATAATGCAGCAGAGTCCTTAAATAAAGCAGCAAAGTCCTTAACTAATGCAGCAGAGTCCTTAAATAATGCAACAAAGTCCTTAAATAATGCAACAGAGTCCTTAAATACCGCAGCAAAGGGCTTAAATAATGCAGCAGAGTCCTCAAATGCTTCAGCAGAGTCCTTAAATAATGCAGCATTGTCCTTAAATAATGCAGCAAAGTCCTTAAATAATGCAGCAGAGTCCTTAAATAATGCAACAAAGTCCTTAAATAATGCAGCAGAGTACTTAAATAATGCAACAAAGTCCTTAAATAATGCAGCAAAGTCCTTAAATAATGCAGCAGAGTCCTTAAATACTGAAGCAGAGTCCTTAAATATTGCAGCAAAGTCCTTAAATAATGCAGCAGAGTCCTTAAATAATGCAACAAAGTCCTTAAATAATGCAGCAGAGTCCTTAAATAATGCAACAGAGTCCTTAAATACCGCAGCAAAGTGCTTAAATAATGCAGCAGAGTCCTCAAATGCTTCAGCAGAGTCCTTAAATAATGCAGCAGAGTCCTTAAATAATGCAGCAAAGTCCTTAAATAATGCAGCAGAGTCCTTAAATAATGCAACAAAGTCCTTAAATAATGCAGCAGAGTCCTTAAATACTGAAGCAGAGTCCTTAAATATTGCAGCAAAGTCCTTAAATAATGCAGCAGAGTCCTTAAATAATGCAGCAAAGTCCTTATTTAATGCAGCAGAGTCCTTAAATAATGCAACAAAGTCCTTAAATAATGCAGCAGAGTCCTTAAATACTGAAGCAGAGTCCTTAAATATTGCAGCAAAGTCCTTCAATAATGCAGCAGAGTCCTTAGATAATGCAACAAAGTCCTTAAATAATGCAGCAGATTCCTTAAATAATGCAGCAAAGTCCTTAAATAATGCAGCAGAGTCCTTAAATAATGCAGCAGAGTCCTTAAATACCGCAGCAGAGTCCTTAAATACTGAAGCAGAGTCCTTTAATATAGCAGCAAATTCCTTAAATAATGCAGCAGAGTCCATAAAAAAATCCAACAAAGTCATTAAATAATGCAGCAAGTCCTTAAATAATGCAGCAGAGTCCTCTAATAATGCAGCAGAGTCCTCAAATGCTTCAGCAAAGTCATTAAATAATGCAGCATAGTCCTTAAATAATGCAGCAAAGTCCTTAAATAATGCAGCACAGTTCTTAAGTAATGCAACAACGTCGTTAAATAATGCAGCAGAGTCCTTAAATAATGCAGCAAAGTCCTTAACTAATGCAGCAGAGTCCTTAAATAATGCAAGAAAGTACTTAAATAATGCAGCAGAGTCCTTAAATAATGCAGTAAAGTCCTTAAATAATGCAGCAGAGTCCTTAAATAATGCAACAACGTCCTTAAATAATGCAGCAGAGTCCTTAAATACTGAAGCAGAGTCCTTAAATATTGCAGCAAAGTCCTTAAATAATGCATTAGAGTCCTTAAATAATGCAACAAAGTCCTTAAATAATGCAGCAGAGTCCTTAAATAATGCAGCAAAGTCCTTAAATAATGCAGCAGAGTCCTTAAATAATGCAGCAGAGTCCTTAAATACTGCAGCAGAGTCCTTAAATACTGAAGCAGAGTCCTTTAATATAGCAGCAAATTCCTTAAATAATGCAGCAGAGTCCTTAAAAAATCCAACAAAGTCATTAAATAATGCAGCAGAGTCCTCTAATAATGCAGCAGAGTCCTCAAATGCTTCAGCAAAGTCATTAAATAATGCAGCATAGTCCTTAAATAATGCAAAGTCCTTAAATAAAGCAGCACAGTTCTTAAATAATGCAACAACGTCGGTAAATAATGCAGCAGAGTCCTTAAATAATGCAGCAAAGTCCTTAACTAATGCAGCAGAGTCCTTAAATAATGCAACAAAGTCCTTAAATAATGCAACAGAGTCCTTAAATACCGCAGCAAAGTGCTTAAATAATGCAGCAGAGTCCTTAAATAATGCAACAAAGTCCTTAAATAATGCAGCAGAGTCCTTAAATACTGAAGCAGAGTCCTTAAATATTGCAGCAAAGTCCTCTAATAATGCAGCAGAGTCCTTAAATAATGCAACAAAGTCCTTAAATAATGCAGCAGAGTCCTTAAATAATGCAACAAAGTCCTTAAATAATGCAGCAGAGTCCTTAAATACTGAAGCAGAGTCCTTAAATATTGCAGCAAAGTCCTTAAATAATGCAGCAAAGTCCTTAAATAATGCAGCAGAGTCCTTAAATAATGCAACAAAGTCCTTAAATAATGCAGCAGAGTCCTTAAATACTGAAGCAGAGTCCTTAAATATTGCTGCAAAGTCCTTAAATAATGCAGCAGAGTCCTTAAATAATGCAACAAAGTCCTTAAATAATGCAGCAGAGTCCTTAAATACTGAAGCAGAGTCCTTAAATAATGCAACAAAGTCCTTAAATAATGCAGCAGAGTCCTTAAATACTGAAGCAGAGTCCTTAAATATTGCAGCAAAGTCCTTAAATAATGCAGCAGAGTCCTTAAATAATGCAGCAAAGTCCTTATTTAATGCAGCAGAGTCCTTAAATAATGCAACAAAGTCCTTAAATAATGCAGCAGAGTCCTTAAATACTGAAGCAGAGTCCTTAAATATTGCAGCAAAGTCCTTCAATAATGCAGCAGAGTCCTTAGATAATGCAACAAAGTCCTTAAATAATGCAGCAGATTCCTTAAATAATGCAGCAAAGTCCTTAAATAATGCAGCAGAGTCCTTAAATAATGCAGCAGAGTCCTTAAATACCGCAGCAGAGTCCTTAAATACTGAAGCAGAGTCCTTTAATATAGCAGCAAATTCCTTAAATAATGCAGCAGAGTCCATAAAAAAATCCAACAAAGTCATTAAATAATGCAGCAAGTCCTTAAATAATGCAGCAGAGTCCTCTAATAATGCAGCAGAGTCCTCAAATGCTTCAGCAAAGTCATTAAATAATGCAGCATAGTCCTTAAATAATGCAGCAAAGTCCTTAAATAATGCAGCACAGTTCTTAAGTAATGCAACAACGTCGTTAAATAATGCAGCAGAGTCCTTAAATAATGCAGCAAAGTCCTTAACTAATGCAGCAGAGTCCTTAAATAATGCAAGAAAGTCCTTAAATAATGCAGCAGAGTCCTTAAATAATGCAGTAACGTCCTTAAATAATGCAGCAGAGTCCTTAAATAATGCAACAACGTCCTTAAATAATGCAGCAGAGTCCTTAAATACTGAAGCAGAGTCCTTAAATATTGCAGCAAAGTCCTTAAATAATGCATTAGAGTCCTTAAATAATGCAACAAAGTCCTTAAATAATGCAGCAGAGTCCTTAAATAATGCAGCAAAGTCCTTAAATAATGCAGCAGAGTCCTTAAATAATGCAGCAGAGTCCTTAAATACTGCAGCAGAGTCCTTAAATACTGAAGCAGAGTCCTTTAATATAGCAGCAAATTCCTTAAATAATGCAGCAGAGTCCTTAAAAAATCCAACAAAGTCATTAAATAATGCAGCAGAGTCCTCTAATAATGCAGCAGAGTCCTCAAATGCTTCAGCAAAGTCATTAAATAATGCAGCATAGTCCTTAAATAATGCAAAGTCCTTAAATAAAGCAGCACAGTTCTTAAATAATGCAACAACGTCGGTAAATAATGCAGCAGAGTCCTTAAATAATGCAGCAAAGTCCTTAACTAATGCAGCAGAGTCCTTAAATAATGCAACAAAGTCCTTAAATAATGCAACAGAGTCCTTAAATACCGCAGCAAAGTGCTTAAATAATGCAGCAGAGTCCTTAAATAATGCAACAAAGTCCTTAAATAATGCAGCAGAGTCCTTAAATACTGAAGCAGAGTCCTTAAATATTGCAGCAAAGTCCTCTAATAATGCAGCAGAGTCCTTAAATAATGCAACAAAGTCCTTAAATAATGCAGCAGAGTCCTTAAATAATGCAACAAAGTCCTTAAATAATGCAGCAGAGTCCTTAAATACTGAAGCAGAGTCCTTAAATATTGCAGCAAAGTCCTTAAATAATGCAGCAAAGTCCTTAAATAATGCAGCAGAGTCCTTAAATAATGCAACAAAGTCCTTAAATAATGCAGCAGAGTCCTTAAATACTGAAGCAGAGTCCTTAAATATTGCTGCAAAGTCCTTAAATAATGCAGCAGAGTCATTAAATAATGCAACAAAGTCCTTAAATAATGCAGCAGAGTCCTTAAATAATGCAACAAAGTCCTTAAATAATGCAGCAGAGTACTTAAATAATGCAACAAAGTCCTTAAATAATGCAGCAAAGTCCTTAAATAATGCAGCAGAGTCCTTAAATAATGCAACAAAGTCCTTAAATAATGCAGCAGAGTCCTTAAATAATGCAACAGAGTCCTTAAATACCGCAGCAAAGTGCTTAAATAATGCAGCAGAGTCCTCAAATGCTTCAGCAGAGTCCTTAAATAATGCAGCAGAGTCCTTAAATAATGCAGCAAAGTCCTTAAATAATGCAGCAGAGTCCTTAAATAATGCAACAAAGTCCTTAAATAATGCAGCAGAGTCCTTAAATACTGAAGCAGAGTCCTTAAATATTGCAGCAAAGTCCTTAAATAATGCAGCAGAGTCCTTAAATAATGCAGCAAAGTCCTTATCTAATGCAGCAGAGTCCTTAAATAATGCAACAAAGTCCTTAAATAATGCAGCAGAGTCCTTAAATACTGAAGCAGAGTCCTTTAATATAGCAGCAAATTCTTTAAATAATGCAGCAGAGTCCTTAAAAAAATCCAACAAAGTCATTAAATAATGCAGCAGAGTCCTCTAATAATGCAGCAGAGTCCTCAAATGCTTCAGCAAAGTCATTAAATAATGCAGCATAGTCCTTAAATAATGCAGCAAAGTCCTTAAATAATGCAGCACAGTTCTTAAATAATGCAACAACGTCGTTAAATAATGCAGCAGAGTCCTTAAATAATGCAGCAAAGTCCTTAACTAATGCAGCAGAGTCCTCAAATGCTTCAGCAGAGTCCTTAAATAATGCAGCAAAGTCCTTAAATAATGCAGCAGAGTCCTTAAATAATGCAACAAAGTCCTTAAATAATGCAGCAGAGTCCTTAAATACTGAAGCAGAGTCCTTAAATATTGCAGCAAAGTCCTTAAATAATGCAGCAGAGTCCATAAATAATGCAGCAAAGTCCTTAAATAATGCAGCAGAGTCCTTAAATAATGCAACAAAGTCCTTAAATAATGCAGCAGAGTCCTTAAATATAGAAGCAGAGTCCTTAAATATTGCATCAAAGTCCTTCAATAATGCAGCAGAGTCCTTAGATAATGCAACAAAGTCCTTAAATAATGCAGCAGATTCCTTAAATAATGCAGCAAAGTCCTTAAATAATGCAGCAGAGTCCTTAAATAATGCAGCAGAGTCCTTAAATACCGCAGCAGAGTCCATAAATACTGAAGCAGAGTCCTTTAATATAGCAGCAAATTCCTTAAATAATGCAGCAGAGTCCTTAAAAAATCCAACAAAGTCATTAAATAATGCAGCAAGTCCTTAAATAATGCAGCAGAGTCCTCTAATAATGCAGCAGAGACCTCAAATGCTTCAGCAAAGTCATTAAATAATGCAGCATAGTCCTTAAATAATGGAGCAAAGTCCTTAAATAATGCAGCACAGTTCTTAAATAATGCAACAACGTCGTTAAATAATGCAGCAGAGTCCTTAAATAATGCAGCAAAGTCCTTAACTAATGCAGCAGAGTCCTTAAATAATGCAACAAAGTCCTTAAATAATGCAGCAGAGTCCTTAAATAATGCAGTAAAGTCCTTAAATAATGCAGCAGAGTCCTTAAATAATGCAACAACGTCCTTAAATAATGCAGCAGAGTCCTTAAATACTGAAGCAGAGTCCTTAAATATTGCAGCAAAGTCCTTAAATAATGCAGCAGAGTCCTTAAATAATGCAACAAATTCCTTAAATAATGCAGCAAAGTCCTTAAATAATGCAGCAGAGTCCTTAAATAATGCAGCAGAGTCCTTAAATACCGCAGCAGAGTCCTTAAATACTGAAGCAGAGTCCTTTAATATAGCAGCAAATTCCTTAAATAATGCAGCAGAGTCCTTAAAAAATCCAACAAAGTCATTAAATAATGCAGCAGAGTCCTCTAATAATGCAGCAGAGTCCTCAAATGCTTCAGCAAAGTCATTAAATAATGCAGCAGAGTCCTCAAATGCTTAAGCAGAGTCCTTAAATACTGAAGCAGAGTCCTTAAACATTGCAGCAAAGTCCTTAAATAATGCAGCAGAGTCCTTAAATAATGCAGCAAAGTCCTTCAATAATGCAGCAGAGTCCTTAGATAATGCAACAAAGTCCTTAAATAATGCAGCAGATTCCTTAAATAATGCAGCAAAGTCCTTAAATAATGCAGCAGAGTCCTAAAATAATGCAGCAGGGTCCTTAAATACCGCAGCAGAGTCCTTAAATACTGAAGCAGAGTCCTTTAATATAGCAGCAAATTCCTTAAATAATGCAGCAGAGTCCTTAAGAAATCCAACAAAGTCATTAAATAATGCAGCAAGTCCTTAAATAATGCAGCAGAGTCCTCTAATAATGCAGCAGAGTCCTCAAATGCTTCAGCAAAGTCATTAAATAATGCAGCATAATCCTTAAATAATGCAGCAAAGTCCTTAAATAATGCAGCACAGTTCTTAAATAATGCAACAACGTCGTTAAATAATGCAGCAGAGTCCTTAAATAATGCAGCAAACTCCTTAACTAATGCAGCAGAGTCCTTAAATAATGCAACAAAGTCCTTAAATAATGCAACAGAGTCCTTAAATACCGCCGCAAAGTGCTTAAATAATGCAGCAGAGTCCTCAAATGCTTCAGCAGAGTCCTTAAATAATGCAGCAGTGTCCTTAAATAATGCAGCAAAGTCCTTAAATAATGCAGCAGAGTCCTTAAATAATGCAACAAAGTCCTTAAATAATGCAGCAGAGTCCTTAAATACTGAAGCAGAGTCCTTAAATATTGCTGCAAAGTCCTTAAATAATGCAGCAGTCATTAAATAATGCAACAATGTCCTTAAATAATGCAGCAGAGTCCTTAAAAAATCCAACAAAGTCATTAAATAATGCAGCAAGTCCTTAAATAATGCAGAACAGTTCTTAAATAATGCAACAACGTCGTTAAATAATGCAGCAGAGTCCTTAAATAATGCAGCAAAGTCCTTAACTAATGCAGCAGAGTCCTTTAATAATGCAACAAAGTCCTTAAATAATGCAACAGAGTCCTTAAATACCGCAGCAAAGGGCTTAAATAATGCAGCAGAGTCCTCAAATGCTTCAGCAGAGTCCTTAAATAATGTAGCATTGTCCTTAAATAATGCAGCAAAGTCCTTAAATAATGCAGCAGAGTCCTTAAATAATGCAACAAAGTCCTTAAATAATGCAGCAGAGTCCTTAAATACTGAAGCAGAGTCCTTAAATATTGCTGCAAAGTCCTTAAATAATGCAGCAGAGTCATTAAATAATGCAACAAAGTCCTTAAATAATGCAGCAGAGTCCTTAAATAATGCAACAAAGTCCTTAAATAATGCAGCAGAGTACTTAAATAATGCAACAAAGTCCTTAAATAATGCAGCAAAGTCCTTAAATAATGCAGCAGAGTCCTTAAATAATGCAACAAAGTCCTTAAATAATGCAGCAGAGTCCTTAAATAATGCAACAGAGTCCTTAAATACCGCAGCAAAGTGCTTAAATAATGCAGCAGAGTCCTCAAATGCTTCAGCAGAGTCCTTAAATAATGCAGCAGAGTCCTTAAATAATGCAGCAAAGTCCTTAAATAATGCAGCAGAGTCCTTAAATAATGCAACAAAGTCCTTAAATAATGCAGCAGAGTCCTTAAATACTGAAGCAGAGTCCTTAAATATTGCAGCAAAGTCCTTAAATAATGCAGCAGAGTCCTTAAATAATGCAGCAAAGTCCGTATCTAATGCAGCAGAGTCCTTAAATAATGCAACAAAGTCCTTAAATAATGCAGCAGAGTCCTTAAATACTGAAGCAGAGTCCTTAAATATTGCAGCAAAGTCCTTCAATAATGCAGCAGAGTCCTTAGATAATGCAACAAAGTCCTTAAATAATGCAGCAGATTCCTTAAATAATGCAGCAAAGTCCTTAAATAATGCAGCAGAGTCCTTAAATAATGCAGCAGAGTCCTTAAATACCGCAGCAGAGTCCTTAAATACTGAAGCAGAGTCCTTTAATATAGCAGCAAATTCCTTAAATAATGCAGCAGAGTCCATAAAAAAATCCAACAAAGTCATTAAATAATGCAGCAAGTCCTTAAATAATGCAGCAGAGTCCTCTAATAATGCAGCAGAGTCCTCAAATGCTTCAGCAAATTCATTAAATAATGCAGCATATTCCTTAAATAATGCAGAAAAGTCCTTAAATAATGCAGAACAGTTCTTAAATAATGCAACAACGTCGTTAAATAATGCAGCAGAGTCCTTAAATAATGCAGCAAAGTCCTTAACTAATGCAGCAGAGTCCTTAAATAATGCAACAAAGTCCTTAAATAATGCAACAGAGTCCTTAAATACCGCAGCAAAGGGCTTAAATAATGCAGCAGAGTCCTCAAATGCTTCAGCAGAGTCCTTAAATAATGCAGCATTGTCCTTAAATAATGCAGCAAAGTCCTTAAATAATGCAGCAGAGTCCTTAAATAATGCAACAAAGTCCTTAAATAATGCAGCAGAGTACTTAAATAATGCAACAAAGTCCTTAAATAATGCAGCAAAGTCCTTAAATAATGCAGCAGAGTCCTTAAATACTGAAGCAGAGTCCTTAAATATTGCAGCAAAGTCCTTAAATAATGCAGCAGAGTCCTTAAATAATGCAACAAAGTCCTTAAATAATGCAGCAGAGTCCTTAAATAATGCAACAGAGTCCTTAAATACCGCAGCAAAGTGCTTAAATAATGCAGCAGAGTCCTCAAATGCTTCAGCAGAGTCCTTAAATAATGCAGCAGAGTCCTTAAATAATGCAGCAAAGTCCTTAAATAATGCAGCAGAGTCCTTAAATAATGCAACAAAGTCCTTAAATAATGCAGCAGAGTCCTTAAATACTGAAGCAGAGTCCTTAAATATTGCAGCAAAGTCCTTAAATAATGCAGCAGAGTCCTTAAATAATGCAGCAAAGTCCTTATTTAATGCAGCAGAGTCCTTAAATAATGCAACAAAGTCCTTAAATAATGCAGCAGAGTCCTTAAATACTGAAGCAGAGTCCTTAAATATTGCAGCAAAGTCCTTCAATAATGCAGCAGAGTCCTTAGATAATGCAACAAAGTCCTTAAATAATGCAGCAGATTCCTTAAATAATGCAGCAAAGTCCTTAAATAATGCAGCAGAGTCCTTAAATAATGCAGCAGAGTCCTTAAATACCGCAGCAGAGTCCTTAAATACTGAAGCAGAGTCCTTTAATATAGCAGCAAATTCCTTAAATAATGCAGCAGAGTCCATAAAAAAATCCAACAAAGTCATTAAATAATGCAGCAAGTCCTTAAATAATGAGGCAGAGTCCTCTAATAATGCAGCAGAGTCCTCAAATGCTTCAGCAAAGTCATTAAATAATGCAGCATAGTCCTTAAATAATGCAGCAAAGTCCTTAAATAATGCAGCACAGTTCTTAAGTAATGCAACAACGTCGTTAAATAATGCAGCAGAGTCCTTAAATAATGCAGCAAAGTCCTTAACTAATGCAGCAGAGTCCTTAAATAATGCAAGAAAGTCCTTAAATAATGCAGCAGAGTCCTTAAATAATGCAGTAAAGTCCTTAAATAATGCAGCAGAGTCCTTAAATAATGCAACAACGTCCTTAAATAATGCAGCAGAGTCCTTAAATACTGAAGCAGAGTCCTTAAATATTGCAGCAAAGTCCTTAAATAATGCATTAGAGTCCTTAAATAATGCAACAAAGTCCTTAAATAATGCAGCAGAGTCCTTAAATAATGCAGCAAAGTCCTTAAATAATGCAGCAGAGTCCTTAAATAATGCAGCAGAGTCCTTAAATACTGCAGCAGAGTCCTTAAATACTGAAGCAGAGTCCTTTAATATAGCAGCAAATTCCTTAAATAATGCAGCAGAGTCCTTAAAAAATCCAACAAAGTCATTAAATAATGCAGCAGAGTCCTCTAATAATGCAGCAGAGTCCTCAAATGCTTCAGCAAAGTCATTAAATAATGCAGCATAGTCCTTAAATAATGCAAAGTCCTTAAATAAAGCAGCACAGTTCTTAAATAATGCAACAACGTCGGTAAATAATGCAGCAGAGTCCTTAAATAATGCAGCAAAGTCCTTAACTAATGCAGCAGAGTCCTTAAATAATGCAACAAAGTCCTTAAATAATGCAACAGAGTCCTTAAATACCGCAGCAAAGTGCTTAAATAATGCAGCAGAGTCCTTAAATAATGCAACAAAGTCCTTAAATAATGCAGCAGAGTCCTTAAATACTGAAGCAGAGTCCTTAAATATTGCAGCAAAGTCCTCTAATAATGCAGCAGAGTCCTTAAATAATGCAACAAAGTCCTTAAATAATGCAGCAGAGTCCTTAAATAATGCAACAAAGTCCTTAAATAATGCAGCAGAGTCCTTAAATACTGAAGCAGAGTCCTTAAATATTGCAGCAAAGTCCTTAAATAATGCAGCAAAGTCCTTAAATAATGCAGCAGAGTCCTTAAATAATGCAACAAAGTCCTTAAATAATGCAGCAGAGTCCTTAAATACTGAAGCAGAGTCCTTAAATATTGCTGCAAAGTCCTTAAATAATGCAGCAGAGTCATTAAATAATGCAACAAAGTCCTTAAATAATGCAGCAGAGTCCTTAAATAATGCAACAAAGTCCTTAAATAATGCAGCAGAGTACTTAAATAATGCAACAAAGTCCTTAAATAATGCAGCAAAGTCCTTAAATAATGCAGCAGAGTCCTTAAATAATGCAACAAAGTCCTTAAATAATGCAGCAGAGTCCTTAAATAATGCAACAGAGTCCTTAAATACCGCAGCAAAGTGCTTAAATAATGCAGCAGAGTCCTCAAATGCTTCAGCAGAGTCCTTAAAT
The DNA here is from genome assembly GCF_046119375.1 of Phyllobates terribilis. Lineage (NCBI taxonomy): Eukaryota > Metazoa > Chordata > Amphibia > Anura > Dendrobatidae > Phyllobates > Phyllobates terribilis. Next base: position 1,736,089 of record NW_027362840.1, on the reverse strand, counting down.
AATGCAGCAGAGTCCTTAAATAATGCAGCAAAGTCCTTAAATAATGCAGCAGAGTCCTTAAATAATGCAACAAAGTCCTTAAATAATGCAGCAGAGTCCTTAAATACTGAAGCAGAGTCCTTAAATATTGCAGCAAAGTCCTTAAATAATGCAGCAGAGTCCTTAAATAATGCAGCAAAGTCCTTATCTAATGCAGCAGAGTCCTTAAATAATGCAACAAAGTCCTTAAATAATGCAGCAGAGTCCTTAAATACTGAAGCAGAGTCCTTAAATATTGCAGCAAAGTCCTTCAATAATGCAGCAGAGTCCTTAGATAATGCAACAAAGTCCTTAAATAATGCAGCAGATTCCTTAAATAATGCAGCAAAGTCCTTAAATAATGCAGCAGAGTCCTTAAATAATGCAGCAGAGTCCTTAAATACCGCAGCAGAGTCCTTAAATACTGAAGCAGAGTCCTTTAATATAGCAGCAAATTCCTTAAATAATGCAGCAGAGTCCATAAAAAAATCCAACAAAGTCATTAAATAATGCAGCAAGTCCTTAAATAATGCAGCAGAGTCCTCTAATAATGCAGCAGAGTCCTCAAATGCTTCAGCAAATTCATTAAATAATGCAGCATATTCCTTAAATAATGCAGAAAAGTCCTTAAATAATGCAGAACAGTTCTTAAATAATGCAACAACGTCGTTAAATAATGCAGCAGAGTCCTTAAATAATGCAGCAAAGTCCTTAACTAATGCAGCAGAGTCCTTAAATAATGCAACAAAGTCCTTAAATAATGCAACAGAGTCCTTAAATACCGCAGCAAAGGGCTTAAATAATGCAGCAGAGTCCTCAAATGCTTCAGCAGAGTCCTTAAATAATGCAGCATTGTCCTTAAATAATGCAGCAAAGTCCTTAAATAATGCAGCAGAGTCCTTAAATAATGCAACAAAGTCCTTAAATAATGCAGCAGAGTCCTTAAATACTGAAGCAGAGTCCTTAAATATTGCTGCAAAGTCCTTAAATAATGCAGCAGAGTCATTAAATAATGCAACAAAGTCCTTAAATAATGCAGCAGAGTCCTTAAATACTGAAGCAGAGTCCTTAAATATTGCTGCAAAGTCCTTAAATAATGCAGCAGAGTCATTAAATAATGCAACAAAGTCCTTAAATAATGCAGCAGAGTACTTAAATAATGCAACAAAGTCCTTAAATAATGCAGCAAAGTCCTTAAATAATGCAGCAGAGTCCTTAAATACTGAAGCAGAGTCCTTAAATATTGCAGCAAAGTCCTTAAATAATGCAGCAGAGTCCTTAAATAATGCAGCAAAGTCCTTAACTAATGCAGCAGAGTCCTTAAATAATGCAACAAAGTCCTTAAATAATGCAACAGAGTCCTTAAATACCGCAGCAAAGTGCTTAAATAATGCAGCAGAGTCCTTAAATAATGCAACAAAGTCCTTAAATAATGCAGCAGAGTCCTTAAATACTGAAGCAGAGTCCTTAAATATTGCAGCAAAGTCCTCTAATAATGCAGCAGAGTCCTTAAATAATGCAACAAAGTCCTTAAATAATGCAGCAGAGTCCTTAAATAATGCAACAAAGTCCTTAAATAATGCAGCAGAGTCCTTAAATACTGAAGCAGAGTCCTTAAATATTGCAGCAAAGTCCTTAAATAATGCAGCAAAGTCCTTAAATAATGCAGCAGAGTCCTTAAATAATGCAACAAAGTCCTTAAATAATGCAGCAGAGTCCTTAAATACTGAAGCAGAGTCCTTAAATATTGCTGCAAAGTCCTTAAATAATGCAGCAGAGTCATTAAATAATGCAACAAAGTCCTTAAATAATGCAGCAGAGTCCTTAAATAATGCAACAAAGTCCTTAAATAATGCAGCAGAGTACTTAAATAATGCAACAAAGTCCTTAAATAATGCAGCAAAGTCCTTAAATAATGCAGCAGAGTCCTTAAATAATGCAACAAAGTCCTTAAATAATGCAGCAGAGTCCTTAAATAATGCAACAGAGTCCTTAAATACCGCAGCAAAGTGCTTAAATAATGCAGCAGAGTCCTCAAATGCTTCAGCAGAGTCCTTAAATAATGCAGCAGAGTCCTTAAATAATGCAGCAAAGTCCTTAAATAATGCAGCAGAGTCCTTAAATAATGCAACAAAGTCCTTAAATAATGCAGCAGAGTCCTTAAATACTGAAGCAGAGTCCTTAAATATTGCAGCAAAGTCCTTAAATAATGCAGCAGAGTCCTTAAATAATGCAGCAAAGTCCTTATCTAATGCAGCAGAGTCCTTAAATAATGCAACAAAGTCCTTAAATAATGCAGCAGAGTCCTTAAATACTGAAGCAGAGTCCTTAAATATTGCAGCAAAGTCCTTCAATAATGCAGCAGAGTCCTTAGATAATGCAACAAAGTCCTTAAATAATGCAGCAGATTCCTTAAATAATGCAGCAAAGTCCTTAAATAATGCAGCAGAGTCCTTAAATAATGCAGCAGAGTCCTTAAATACCGCAGCAGAGTCCTTAAATACTGAAGCAGAGTCCTTTAATATAGCAGCAAATTCCTTAAATAATGCAGCAGAGTCCATAAAAAAATCCAACAAAGTCATTAAATAATGCAGCAAGTCCTTAAATAATGCAGCAGAGTCCTCTAATAATGCAGCAGAGTCCTCAAATGCTTCAGCAAATTCATTAAATAATGCAGCATATTCCTTAAATAATGCAGAAAAGTCCTTAAATAATGCAGAACAGTTCTTAAATAATGCAACAACGTCGTTAAATAATGCAGCAGAGTCCTTAAATAATGCAGCAAAGTCCTTAACTAATGCAGCAGAGTCCTTAAATAATGCAACAAAGTCCTTAAATAATGCAACAGAGTCCTTAAATACCGCAGCAAAGGGCTTAAATAATGCAGCAGAGTCCTCAAATGCTTCAGCAGAGTCCTTAAATAATGCAGCATTGTCCTTAAATAATGCAGCAAAGTCCTTAAATAATGCAGCAGAGTCCTTAAATAATGCAACAAAGTCCTTAAATAATGCAGCAGAGTCCTTAAATACTGAAGCAGAGTCCTTAAATATTGCTGCAAAGTCCTTAAATAATGCAGCAGAGTCATTAAATAATGCAACAAAGTCCTTAAATAATGCAGCAGAGTCCTTAAATACTGAAGCAGAGTCCTTAAATATTGCTGCAAAGTCCTTAAATAATGCAGCAGAGTCATTAAATAATGCAACAAAGTCCTTAAATAATGCAGCAGAGTACTTAAATAATGCAACAAAGTCCTTAAATAATGCAGCAAAGTCCTTAAATAATGCAGCAGAGTCCTTAAATACTGAAGCAGAGTCCTTAAATATTGCAGCAAAGTCCTTAAATAATGCAGCAGAGTCCTTAAATAATGCAGCAAAGTCCTTAACTAATGCAGCAGAGTCCTTAAATAATGCAACAAAGTCCTTAAATAATGCAACAGAGTCCTTAAATACCGCAGCAAAGGGCTTAAATAATGCAGCAGAGTCCTCAAATGCTTCAGCAGAGTCCTTAAATAATGCAGCATTGTCCTTAAATAATGCAGCAAAGTCCTTAAATAATGCAGCAGAGTCCTTAAATAATGCAACAAAGTCCTTAAATAATGCAGCAGAGTACTTAAATAATGCAACAAAGTCCTTAAATAATGCAGCAAAGTCCTTAAATAATGCAGCAGAGTCCTTAAATACTGAAGCAGAGTCCTTAAATATTGCAGCAAAGTCCTTAAATAATGCAGCAGAGTCCTTAAATAATGCAACAAAGTCCTTAAATAATGCAGCAGAGTCCTTAAATAATGCAACAGAGTCCTTAAATACCGCAGCAAAGTGCTTAAATAATGCAGCAGAGTCCTCAAATGCTTCAGCAGAGTCCTTAAATAATGCAGCAGAGTCCTTAAATAATGCAGCAAAGTCCTTAAATAATGCAGCAGAGTCCTTAAATAATGCAACAAAGTCCTTAAATAATGCAGCAGAGTCCTTAAATACTGAAGCAGAGTCCTTAAATATTGCAGCAAAGTCCTTAAATAATGCAGCAGAGTCCTTAAATAATGCAGCAAAGTCCTTATTTAATGCAGCAGAGTCCTTAAATAATGCAACAAAGTCCTTAAATAATGCAGCAGAGTCCTTAAATACTGAAGCAGAGTCCTTAAATATTGCAGCAAAGTCCTTCAATAATGCAGCAGAGTCCTTAGATAATGCAACAAAGTCCTTAAATAATGCAGCAGATTCCTTAAATAATGCAGCAAAGTCCTTAAATAATGCAGCAGAGTCCTTAAATAATGCAGCAGAGTCCTTAAATACCGCAGCAGAGTCCTTAAATACTGAAGCAGAGTCCTTTAATATAGCAGCAAATTCCTTAAATAATGCAGCAGAGTCCATAAAAAAATCCAACAAAGTCATTAAATAATGCAGCAAGTCCTTAAATAATGAGGCAGAGTCCTCTAATAATGCAGCAGAGTCCTCAAATGCTTCAGCAAAGTCATTAAATAATGCAGCATAGTCCTTAAATAATGCAGCAAAGTCCTTAAATAATGCAGCACAGTTCTTAAGTAATGCAACAACGTCGTTAAATAATGCAGCAGAGTCCTTAAATAATGCAGCAAAGTCCTTAACTAATGCAGCAGAGTCCTTAAATAATGCAAGAAAGTCCTTAAATAATGCAGCAGAGTCCTTAAATAATGCAGTAAAGTCCTTAAATAATGCAGCAGAGTCCTTAAATAATGCAACAACGTCCTTAAATAATGCAGCAGAGTCCTTAAATACTGAAGCAGAGTCCTTAAATATTGCAGCAAAGTCCTTAAATAATGCATTAGAGTCCTTAAATAATGCAACAAAGTCCTTAAATAATGCAGCAGAGTCCTTAAATAATGCAGCAAAGTCCTTAAATAATGCAGCAGAGTCCTTAAATAATGCAGCAGAGTCCTTAAATACTGCAGCAGAGTCCTTAAATACTGAAGCAGAGTCCTTTAATATAGCAGCAAATTCCTTAAATAATGCAGCAGAGTCCTTAAAAAATCCAACAAAGTCATTAAATAATGCAGCAGAGTCCTCTAATAATGCAGCAGAGTCCTCAAATGCTTCAGCAAAGTCCTTAAATAAAGCAGCACAGTTCTTAAATAATGCAACAACGTCGGTAAATAATGCAGCAGAGTCCTTAAATAATGCAGCAAAGTCCTTAACTAATGCAGCAGAGTCCTTAAATAATGCAACAAAGTCCTTAAATAATGCAACAGAGTCCTTAAATACCGCAGCAAAGTGCTTAAATAATGCAGCAGAGTCCTTAAATAATGCAACAAAGTCCTTAAATAATGCAGCAGAGTCCTTAAATACTGAAGCAGAGTCCTTAAATATTGCAGCAAAGTCCTCTAATAATGCAGCAGAGTCCTTAAATAATGCAACAAAGTCCTTAAATAATGCAGCAGAGTCCTTAAATAATGCAACAAAGTCCTTAAATAATGCAGCAGAGTCCTTAAATACTGAAGCAGAGTCCTTAAATATTGCAGCAAAGTCCTTAAATAATGCAGCAAAGTCCTTAAATAATGCAGCAGAGTCCTTAAATAATGCAACAAAGTCCTTAAATAATGCAGCAGAGTCCTTAAATACTGAAGCAGAGTCCTTATATATTGCTGCAAAGTCCTTAAATAATGCAGCAGAGTCATTAAATAATGCAACAAAGTCCTTAAATAATGCAGCAGAGTCCTTAAATAATGCAACAAAGTCCTTAAATAATGCAGCAGAGTACTTAAATAATGCACCAAAGTCCTTAAATAATGCAGCAAAGTCCTTAAATAATGCAGCAGAGTCCTTAAATAATGCAACAAAGTCCTTAAATAATGCAGCAGAGTCCTTAAATAATGCAACAGAGTCCTTAAATACCGCAGCAAAGTGCTTAAATAATGCAGCAGAGTCCTCAAATGCTTCAGCAGAGTCCTTAAATAATGCAGCAGAGTCCTTAAATAATGCAGCAAAGTCCTTAAATAATGCAGCAGAGTCCTTAAATAATGCAACAAAGTCCTTAAATAATGCAGCAGAGTCCTTAAATACTGAAGCAGAGTCCTTAAATATTGCAGCAAAGTCCTTAAATAATGCAGCAGAGTCCTTAAATAATGCAGCAAAGTCCTTATCTAATGCAGCAGAGTCCTTAAATAATGCAACAAAGTCCTTAAATAATGCAGCAGAGTCCTTAAATACTGAAGCAGAGTCCTTAAATATTGCAGCAAAGTCCTTCAATAATGCAGCAGAGTCCTTAGATAATGCAACAAAGTCCTTAAATAATGCAGCAGATTCCTTAAATAATGCAGCAAAGTCCTTAAATAATGCAGCAGAGTCCTTAAATAATGCAGCAGAGTCCTTAAATACCGCAGCAGAGTCCTTAAATACTGAAGCAGAGTCCTTTAATATAGCAGCAAATTCCTTAAATAATGCAGCAGAGTCCATAAAAAAATCCAACAAAGTCATTAAATAATGCAGCAAGTCCTTAAATAATGCAGCAGAGTCCTCTAATAATGCAGCAGAGTCCTCAAATGCTTCAGCAAATTCATTAAATAATGCAGCATATTCCTTAAATAATGCAGAAAAGTCCTTAAATAATGCAGAACAGTTCTTAAATAATGCAACAACGTCGTTAAATAATGCAGCAGAGTCCTTAAATAATGCAGCAAAGTCCTTAACTAATGCAGCAGAGTCCTTAAATAATGCAACAAAGTCCTTAAATAATGCAACAGAGTCCTTAAATACCGCAGCAAAGGGCTTAAATAATGCAGCAGAGTCCTCAAATGCTTCAGCAGAGTCCTTAAATAATGCAGCATTGTCCTTAAATAATGCAGCAAAGTCCTTAAATAATGCAGCAGAGTCCTTAAATAATGCAACAAAGTCCTTAAATAATGCAGCAGAGTCCTTAAATACTGAAGCAGAGTCCTTAAATATTGCTGCAAAGTCCTTAAATAATGCAGCAGAGTCATTAAATAATGCAACAAAGTCCTTAAATAATGCAGCAGAGTACTTAAATAATGCAACAAAGTCCTTAAATAATGCAGCAAAGTCCTTAAATAATGCAGCAGAGTCCTTAAATACTGAAGCAGAGTCCTTAAATATTGCAGCAAAGTCCTTAAATAATGCAGCAGAGTCCTTAAATAATGCAACAAAGTCCTTAAATAATGCAGCAGAGTCCTTAAATAATGCAACAGAGTCCTTAAATACCGCAGCAAAGTGCTTAAATAATGCAGCAGAGTCCTCAAATGCTTCAGCAGAGTCCTTAAATAATGCAGCAGAGTCCTTAAATAATGCAGCAAAGTCCTTAAATAATGCAGCAGAGTCCTTAAATAATGCAACAAAGTCCTTAAATAATGCAGCAGAGTCCTTAAATACTGAAGCAGAGTCCTTAAATATTGCAGCAAAGTCCTTAAATAATGCAGTAGAGTCCTTAAATAATGCAGCAAAGTCCTTATTTAATGCAGCAGAGTCCTCAAATAATGCAACAAAGTCCTTAAATAATGCAGCAGAGTCCTTAAATACTGAAGCAGAGTCCTTAAATATTGCAGCAAAGTCCTTCAATAATGCAGCAGAGTCCTTAGATAATGCAACAAAGTCCTTAAATAATGCAGCAGATTCCTTAAATAATGCAGCAAAGTCCTTAAATAATGCAGCAGAGTCCTTAAATAATGCAGCAGAGTCCTTAAATACCGCAGCAGAGTCCTTAAATACTGAAGCAGAGTCCTTTAATATAGCAGCAAATTCCTTAAATAATGCAGCAGAGTCCATAAAAAAATCCAACAAAGTCATTAAATAATGCAGCAAGTCCTTAAATAATGCAGCAGAGTCCTCTAATAATGCAGCAGAGTCCTCAAATGCTTCAGCAAAGTCATTAAATAATGCAGCATAGTCCTTAAATAATGCAGCAAAGTCCTTAAATAATGCAGCACAGTTCTTAAGTAATGCAACAACGTCGTTAAATAATGCAGCAGAGTCCTTAAATAATGCAGCAAAGTCCTTAACTAATGCAGCAGAGTCCTTAAATAATGCAAGAAAGTCCTTAAATAATGCAGCAGAGTCCTTAAATAATGCAGTAAAGTCCTTAAATAATGCAGCAGAGTCCTTAAATAATGCAACAACGTCCTTAAATAATGCAGCAGAGTCCTTAAATACTGAAGCAGAGTCCTTAAATATTGCAGCAAAGTCCTTAAATAATGCATTAGAGTCCTTAAATAATGCAACAAAGTCCTTAAATAATGCAGCAGAGTCCTTAAATAATGCAGCAAAGTCCTTAAATAATGCAGCAGAGTCCTTAAATAATGCAGCAGAGTCCTTAAATACTGCAGCAGAGTCCTTAAATACTGAAGCAGAGTCCTTTAATATAGCAGCAAATTCCTTAAATAATGCAGCAGAGTCCTTAAAAAATCCAACAAAGTCATTAAATAATGCAGCAGAGTCCTCTAATAATGCAGCAGAGTCCTCAAATGCTTCAGCAAAGTCATTAAATAATGCAGCAAAGTCCTTAAATAATGCAGCAGAGTCCTTAAATAATGCAACAAAGTCCTTAAATAATGCAGCAGAGTCCTTAAATACTGAAGCAGAGTCCTTAAATATTGCTGCAAAGTCCTTAAATAATGCAGCAGAGTCATTAAATAATGCAACAAAGTCCTTAAATAATGCAGCAGAGTCCTTAAATAATGCAACAAAGTCCTTAAATAATGCAGCAGAGTACTTAAATAATGCAACAAAGTCCTTAAATAATGCAGCAAAGTCCTTAAATAATGCAGCAGAGTCCTTAAATAATGCAACAGAGTCCTTAAATACCGCAGCAAAGTGCTTAAATAATGCAGCAGAGTCCTCAAATGCTTCAGCAGAGTCCTTAAATAATGCAGCAGAGTCCTTAAATAATGCAGCAAAGTCCTTAAATAATGCAGCAGAGTCCTTAAATAATGCAACAAAGTCCTTAAATAATGCAGCAGAGTCCTTAAATACTGAAGCAGAGTCCTTAAATATTGCAGCAAAGTCCTTAAATAATGCAGCAGAGTCCTTAAATAATGCAACAGAGTCCTTAAATACCGCAGCAAAGTGCTTAAATAATGCAGCAGAGTCCTCAAATGCTTCAGCAGAGTCCTTAAATAATGCAGCAGAGTCCTTAAATAATGCAGCAAAGTCCTTAAATAATGCAGCAGAGTCCTTAAATAATGCAACAAAGTCCTTAAATAATGCAGCAGAGTCCTTAAATACTGAAGCAGAGTCCTTAAATATTGCAGCAAAGTCCTTAAATAATGCAGCAGAGTCCTTAAATAATGCAGCAAAGTCCTTATCTAATGCAGCAGAGTCCTTAAATAATGCAACAAAGTCCTTAAATAATGCAGCAGAGTCCTTAAATACTGAAGCAGAGTCCTTTAATATAGCAGCAAATTCTTTAAATAATGCAGCAGAGTCCTTAAAAAAATCCAACAAAGTCATTAAATAATGCAGCAGAGTCCTCTAATAATGCAGCAGAGTCCTCAAATGCTTCAGCAAAGTCATTAAATAATGCAGCATAGTCCTTAAATAATGCAGCAAAGTCCTTAAATAATGCAGCACAGTTCTTAAATAATGCAACAACGTCGTTAAATAATGCAGCAGAGTCCTTAAATAATGCAGCAAAGTCCTTAACTAATGCAGCAGAGTCCTTAAATAATGCAACAAAGTCCTTAAATAATGCAACAGAGTCCTTAAATACCGCAGCAAAGTGATTAAATAATGCAGCAGAGTCCTCAAATGCTTCAGCAGAGTCCTTAAATAATGCAGCAGAGTCCTTAAATAATGCAGCAAAGTCCTTAAATAATGCAGCAGAGTCCTTAAATAATGCAACAAAGTCCTTAAATAATGCAGCAGAGTCCTTAAATACTGAAGCAGAGTCCTTAAATATTGCAGCAAAGTCCTTAAATAATGCAGCAGAGTCCATAAATAATGCAGCAAAGTCCTTAAATAATGCAGCAGAGTCCTTAAATAATGCAACAAAGTCCTTAAATAATGCAGCAGAGTCCTTAAATATAGAAGCAGAGTCCTTAAATATTGCATCAAAGTCCTTCAATAATGCAGCAGAGTCCTTAGATAATGCAACAAAGTCCTTAAATAATGCAGCAGATTCCTTAAATAATGCAGCAAAGTCCTTAAATAATGCAGCAGAGTCCTTAAATAATGCAGCAGAGTCCTTAAATACCGCAGCAGAGTCCATAAATACTGAAGCAGAGTCCTTTAATATAGCAGCAAATTCCTTAAATAATGCAGCAGAGTCCTTAAAAAATCCAACAAAGTCATTAAATAATGCAGCAAGTCCTTAAATAATGCAGCAGAGTCCTCTAATAATGCAGCAGAGACCTCAAATGCTTCAGCAAAGTCATTAAATAATGCAGCATAGTCCTTAAATAATGGAGCAAAGTCCTTAAATAATGCAGCACAGTTCTTAAATAATGCAACAACGTCGTTAAATAATGCAGCAGAGTCCTTAAATAATGCAGCAAAGTCCTTAACTAATGCAGCAGAGTCCTTAAATAATGCAACAAAGTCCTTAAATAATGCAGCAGAGTCCTTAAATAATGCAGTAAAGTCCTTAAATAATGCAGCAGAGTCCTTAAATAATGCAACAACGTCCTTAAATAATGCAGCAGAGTCCTTAAATACTGAAGCAGAGTCCTTAAATATTGCAGCAAAGTCCTTAAATAATGCAGCAGAGTCCTTAAATAATGCAACAAATTCCTTAAATAATGCAGCAAAGTCCTTAAATAATGCAGCAGAGTCCTTAAATAATGCAGCAGAGTCCTTAAATACCGCAGCAGAGTCCTTAAATACTGAAGCAGAGTCCTTTAATATAGCAGCAAATTCCTTAAATAATGCAGCAGAGTCCTTAAAAAATCCAACAAAGTCATTAAATAATGCAGCAGAGTCCTCTAATAATGCAGCAGAGTCCTCAAATGCTTCAGCAAAGTCATTAAATAATGCAGCAGAGTCCTCAAATGCTTAAGCAGAGTCCTTAAATACTGAAGCAGAGTCCTTAAACATTGCAGCAAAGTCCTTAAATAATGCAGCAGAGTCCTTAAATAATGCAGCAAAGTCCTTCAATAATGCAGCAGAGTCCTTAGATAATGCAACAAAGTCCTTAAATAATGCAGCAGATTCCTTAAATAATGCAGCAAAGTCCTTAAATAATGCAGCAGAGTCCTAAAATAATGCAGCAGGGTCCTTAAATACCGCAGCAGAGTCCTTAAATACTGAAGCAGAGTCCTTTAATATAGCAGCAAATTCCTTAAATAATGCAGCAGAGTCCTTAAGAAATCCAACAAAGTCATTAAATAATGCAGCAAGTCCTTAAATAATGCAGCAGAGTCCTCTAATAATGCAGCAGAGTCCTCAAATGCTTCAGCAAAGTCATTAAATAATGCAGCATAATCCTTAAATAATGCAGCAAAGTCCTTAAATAATGCAGCACAGTTCTTAAATAATGCAACAACGTCGTTAAATAATGCAGCAGAGTCCTTAAATAATGCAGCAAACTCCTTAACTAATGCAGCAGAGTCCTTAAATAATGCAACAAAGTCCTTAAATAATGCAACAGAGTCCTTAAATACCGCCGCAAAGTGCTTAAATAATGCAGCAGAGTCCTCAAATGCTTCAGCAGAGTCCTTAAATAATGCAGCAGTGTCCTTAAATAATGCAGCAAAGTCCTTAAATAATGCAGCAGAGTCCTTAAATAATGCAACAAAGTCCTTAAATAATGCAGCAGAGTCCTTAAATACTGAAGCAGAGTCCTTAAATATTGCTGCAAAGTCCTTAAATAATGCAGCAGTCATTAAATAATGCAACAATGTCCTTAAATAATGCAGCAGAGTCCTTAAAAAATCCAACAAAGTCATTAAATAATGCAGCAAGTCCTTAAATAATGCAGAACAGTTCTTAAATAATGCAACAACGTCGTTAAATAATGCAGCAGAGTCCTTAAATAATGCAGCAAAGTCCTTAACTAATGCAGCAGAGTCCTTAAATAATGCAACAAAGTCCTTAAATAATGCAACAGAGTCCTTAAATACTGCAGCAAAGGGCTTAAATAATGCAGCAGAGTCCTCAAATGCTTCAGCAGAGTCCTTAAATAATGTAGCATTGTCCTTAAATAATGCAGCAAAGTCCTTAAATAATGCAGCAGAGTCCTTAAATAATGCAACAAAGTCCTTAAATAATGCAGCAGAGTCCTTAAATACTGAAGCAGAGTCCTTAAATATTGCTGCAAAGTCCTTAAATAATGCAGCAGAGTCATTAAATAATGCAACAAAGTCCTTAAATAATGCAGCAGAGTCCTTAAATAATGCAACAAAGTCCTTAAATAATACAGCAGAGTACTTAAATAATGCAACAAAGTCCTTAAATAATGCAGCAAAGTCCTTAAATAATGCAGCAGAGTCCTTAAATAATGCAACAAAGTCCTTAAATAATGCAGCAGAGTCCTTAAATAATGCAACAGAGTCCTTAAATACCGCAGCAAAGTGCTTAAATAATGCAGCAGAGTCCTCAAATGCTTCAGCAGAGTCCTTAAATAATGCAGCAGAGTCCTTAAATAATGCAGCAAAGTCCTTAAATAATGCAGCAGAGTCCTTAAATAATGCAACAAAGTCCTTAAATAATGCAGCAGAGTCCTTAAATACTGAAGCAGAGTCCTTAAATATTGCAGCAAAGTCCTTAAATAATGCAGCAGAGTCCTTAAATAATGCAGCAAAGTCCTTATCTAATGCAGCAGAGTCCTTAAATAATGCAACAAAGTCCTTAAATAATGCAGCAGAGTCCTTAAATACTGAAGCAGAGTCCTTAAATATTGCAGCAAAGTCCTTCAATAATGCAGCAGAGTCCTTAGATAATGCAACAAAGTCCTTAAATAATGCAGCAGATTCCTTAAATAATGCAGCAAAGTCCTTAAATAATGCAGCAGAGTCCTTAAATAATGCAGCAGAGTCCTTAAATACCGCAGCAGAGTCCTTAAATACTGAAGAAGAGTCCTTTAATATAGCAGCAAATTCCTTAAATAATGCAGCAGAGTCCATAAAAAAATCCAACAAAGTCATTAAATAATGCAGCAAGTCCTTAAATAATGCAGCAGAGTCCTCTAATAATGCAGCAGAGTCCTCAAATGCTTCAGCAAATTCATTAAATAATGCAGCATATTCCTTAAATAATGCAGAAAAGTCCTTAAATAATGCAGAACAGTTCTTAAATAATGCAACAACGTCGTTAAATAATGCAGCAGAGTCCTTAAATAATGCAGCAAAGTCCTTAACTAATGCAGCAGAGTCCTTAAATAATGCAACAAAGTCCTTAAATAATGCAACAGAGTCCTTAAATACCGCAGCAAAGGGCTTAAATAATGCAGCAGAGTCCTCAAATGCTTCAGCAGAGTCCTTAAATAATGCAGCATTGTCCTTAAATAATGCAGCAAAGTCCTTAAATAATGCAGCAGAGTCCTTAAATAATGCAACAAAGTCCTTAAATAATGCAGCAGAGTCCTTAAATACTGAAGCAGAGTCCTTAAATATTGCTGCAAAGTCCTTAAATAATGCAGCAGAGTCATTAAATAATGCAACAAAGTCCTTAAATAATGCAGCAGAGTCCTTAAATAATGCAACAAAGTCCTTAAATAATGCAGCAGAGTACTTAAATAATGCAACAAAGTCCTTAAATAATGCAGCAAAGTCCTTAAATAATGCAGCAGAGTCCTTAAATACTGAAGCAGAGTCCTTAAATATTGCAGCAAAGTCCTTAAATAATGCAGCAGAGTCCTTAAATAATGCAACAAAGTCCTTAAATAATGCAGCAGAGTCCTTAAATAATGCAACAGAGTCCTTAAATACCGCAGCAAAGTGCTTAAATAATGCAGCAGAGTCCTCAAATGCTTCAGCAGAGTCCTTAAATAATGCAGCAGAGTCCTTAAATAATGCAGCAAAGTCCTTAAATAATGCAGCAGAGTTCTTAAATAATGCAACAAAGTCCTTAAATAATGCAGCAGAGTCCTTAAATACTGAAGCAGAGTCCTTAAATATTGCAGCAAAGTCCTTAAATAATGCAGCAGAGTCCTTAAATAATGCAGCAAAGTCCTTATTTAATGCAGCAGAGTCCTTAAATAATGCAACAAAGTCCTTAAATAATGCAGCAGAGTCCTTAAATACTGAAGCAGAGTCCTTAAATATTGCAGCAAAGTCCTTCAATAATGCAGCAGAGTCCTTAGATAATGCAACAAAGTCCTTAAATAATGCAGCAGATTCCTTAAATAATGCAGCAAAGTCCTTAAATAATGCAGCAGAGTCCTTAAATAATGCAGCAGAGTCCTTAAATACCGCAGCAGAGTCCTTAAATACTGAAGCAGAGTCCTTTAATATAGCAGCAAATTCCTTAAATAATGCAGCAGAGTCCATAAAAAAATCCAACAAAGTCATTAAATAATGCAGCAAGTCCTTAAATAATGCAGCAGAGTCCTCTAATAATGCAGCAGAGTCCTCAAATGCTTCAGCAAAGTCATTAAATAATGCAGCATAGTCCTTAAATAATGCAGCAAAGTCCTTAAATAATGCAGCACAGTTCTTAAGTAATGCAACAACGTCGTTAAATAATGCAGCAGATTCCTTAAATAATGCAGCAAAGTCCTTAACTAATGCAGCAGAGTCCTTAAATAATGCAGCAAAGTCCTTAAATAATGCAGCACAGTTCTTAAATAATGCAACAACGTCGTTAAATAATGCAGCAGAGTCCTTAAATAATGCAGCAAAGTCCTTAACTAATGCAGCAGAGTCCTTAAATAATGCAACAAAGTCCTTAAATAATGCAACAGAGTCCTTAAATACCGCAGCAAAGTGATTAAATAATGCAGCAGAGTCCTCAAATGCTTCAGCAGAGTCCTTAAATAATGCAGCAGAGTCCTTAAATAATGCAGCAAAGTCCTTAAATAATGCAGCAGAGTCCTTAAATAATGCAACAAAGTCCTTAAATAATGCAGCAGAGTCCTTAAATACTGAAGCAGAGTCCTTAAATATTGCAGCAAAGTCCTTAAATAATGCAGCAGAGTCCATAAATAATGCAGCAAAGTCCTTAAATAATGCAGCAGAGTCCTTAAATAATGCAACAAAGTCCTTAAATAATGCAGCAGAGTCCTTAAATATAGAAGCAGAGTCCTTAAATATTGCATCAAAGTCCTTCAATAATGCAGCAGAGTCCTTAGATAATGCAACAAATTCCTTAAATAATGCAGCAGATTCCTTAAATAATGCAGCAAAGTCCTTAAATAATGCAGCAGAGTCCTTAAATAATGCAGCAGAGTCCTTAAATACCGCAGCAGAGTCCATAAATACTGAAGCAGAGTCCTTTAATATAGCAGCAAATTCCTTAAATAATGCAGCAGAGTCCTTAAAAAATCCAACAAAGTCATTAAATAATGCAGCAAGTCCTTAAATAATGCAGCAGAGTCCTCTAATAATGCAGCAGAGACCTCAAATGCTTCAGCAAAGTCATTAAATAATGCAGCATAGTCCTTAAATAATGGAGCAAAGTCCTTAAATAATGCAGCACAGTTCTTAAATAATGCAACAACGTCGTTAAATAATGCAGCAGAGTCCTTAAATAATGCAGCAAAGTCCTTAACTAATGCAGCAGAGTCCTTAAATAATGCAACAAAGTCCTTAAATAATGCAGCAGAGTCCTTAAATAATGCAGTAAAGTCCTTAAATAATGCAGCAGAGTCCTTAAATAATGCAACAACGTCCTTAAATAATGCAGCAGAGTCCTTAAATACTGAAGCAGAGTCCTTAAATATTGCAGCAAAGTCATTAAATAATGCAGCAGAGTCCTTAAATAATGCAACAAATTCCTTAAATAATGCAGCAAAGTCCTTAAATAATTCAGCAGAGTCCTTAAATAATGCAGCAGAGTCCTTAAATACCGCAGCAGAGTCCTTAAATACTGAAGCAGAGTCCTTTAATATAGCAGCAAATTCCTTAAATAATGCAGCAGAGTCCTTAAAAAATCCAACAAAGTCATTAAATAATGCAGCAGAGTCCTCTAATAATGCAGCAGAGTCCTCAAATGCTTCAGCAAAGTCATTAAATAATGCAGCAGAGTCCTCAAATGCTTAAGCAGAGTCCTTAAATACTGAAGCAGAGTCCTTAAACATTGCAGCAAAGTCCTTAAATAATGCAGCAGAGTCCTTAAATAATGCAGCAAAGTCCTTCAATAATGCAGCAGAGTCCTTAGATAATGCAACAAAGTCCTTAAATAATGCAGCAGATTCCTTAAATAATGCAGCAAAGTCCTTAAATAATGCAGCAGAGTCCTAAAATAATGCAGCAGGGTCCTTAAATACCGCAGCAGAGTCCTTAAATACTGAAGCAGAGTCCTTTAATATAGCAGCAAATTCCTTAAATAATGCAGCAGAGTCCTTAAGAAATCCAACAAAGTCATTAAATAATGCAGCAAGTCCTTAAATAATGCAGCAGAGTCCTCTAATAATGCAGCAGAGTCCTCAAATGCTTCAGCAAAGTCATTAAATAATGCAGCATAATCCTTAAATAATGCAGCAAAGTCCTTAAATAATGCAGCACAGTTCTTAAATAATGCAACAACGTCGTTAAATAATGCAGCAGAGTCCTTAAATAATGCAGCAAACTCCTTAACTAATGCAGCAGAGTCCTTAAATAATGCAACAAAGTCCTTAAATAATGCAACAGAGTCCTTAAATACCGCCGCAAAGTGCTTAAATAATGCAGCAGAGTCCTCAAATGCTTCAGCAGAGTCCTTAAATAATGCAGCAGTGTCCTTAAATAATGCAGCAAAGTCCTTAAATAATGCAGCAGAGTCCTTAAATAATGCAACAAAGTCCTTAAATAATGCAGCAGAGTCCTTAAATACTGAAGCAGAGTCCTTAAATATTGCTGCAAAGTCCTTAAATAATGCAGCAGTCATTAAATAATGCAACAATGTCCTTAAATAATGCAGCAGAGTCCTTAAAAAATCCAACAAAGTCATTAAATAATGCAGCAAGTCCTTAAATAATGCAGAACAGTTCTTAAATAATGCAACAACGTCGTTAAATAATGCAGCAGAGTCCTTAAATAATGCAGCAAAGTCCTTAACTAATGCAGCAGAGTCCTTAAATAATGCAACAAAGTCCTTAAATAATGCAACAGAGTCCTTAAATACTGCAGCAAAGGGCTTAAATAATGCAGCAGAGTCCTCAAATGCTTCAGCAGAGTCCTTAAATAATGTAGCATTGTCCTTAAATAATGCAGCAAAGTCCTTAAATAATGCAGCAGAGTCCTTAAATAATGCAACAAAGTCCTTAAATAATGCAGCAGAGTCCTTAAATACTGAAGCAGAGTCCTTAAATATTGCTGCAAAGTCCTTAAATAATGCAGCAGAGTCATTAAATAATGCAACAAAGTCCTTAAATAATGCAGCAGAGTCCTTAAATAATGCAACAAAGTCCTTAAATAATACAGCAGAGTACTTAAATAATGCAACAAAGTCCTTAAATAATGCAGCAAAGTCCTTAAATAATGCAGCAGAGTCCTTAAATAATGCAACAAAGTCCTTAAATAATGCAGCAGAGTCCTTAAATAATGCAACAGAGTCCTTAAATACCGCAGCAAAGTGCTTAAATAATGCAGCAGAGTCCTCAAATGCTTCAGCAGAGTCCTTAAATAATGCAGCAGAGTCCTTAAATAATGCAGCAAAGTCCTTAAATAATGCAGCAGAGTCCTTAAATAATGCAACAAAGTCCTTAAATAATGCAGCAGAGTCCTTAAATACTGAAGCAGAGTCCTTAAATATTGCAGCAAAGTCCTTAAATAATGCAGCAGAGTCCTTAAATAATGCAGCAAAGTCCTTATCTAATGCAGCAGAGTCCTTAAATAATGCAACAAAGTCCTTAAATAATGCAGCAGAGTCCTTAAATACTGAAGCAGAGTCCTTAAATATTGCAGCAAAGTCCTTCAATAATGCAGCAGAGTCCTTAGATAATGCAACAAAGTCCTTAAATAATGCAGCAGATTCCTTAAATAATGCAGCAAAGTCCTTAAATAATGCAGCAGAGTCCTTAAATAATGCAGCAGAGTCCTTAAATACCGCAGCAGAGTCCTTAAATACTGAAGAAGAGTCCTTTAATATAGCAGCAAATTCCTTAAATAATGCAGCAGAGTCCATAAAAAAATCCAACAAAGTCATTAAATAATGCAGCAAGTCCTTAAATAATGCAGCAGAGTCCTCTAATAATGCAGCAGAGTCCTCAAATGCTTCAGCAAATTCATTAAATAATGCAGCATATTCCTTAAATAATGCAGAAAAGTCCTTAAATAATGCAGAACAGTTCTTAAATAATGCAACAACGTCGTTAAATAATGCAGCAGAGTCCTTAAATAATGCAGCAAAGTCCTTAACTAATGCAGCAGAGTCCTTAAATAATGCAACAAAGTCCTTAAATAATGCAACAGAGTCCTTAAATACCGCAGCAAAGGGCTTAAATAATGCAGCAGAGTCCTCAAATGCTTCAGCAGAGTCCTTAAATAATGCAGCATTGTCCTTAAATAATGCAGCAAAGTCCTTAAATAATGCAGCAGAGTCCTTAAATAATGCAACAAAGTCCTTAAATAATGCAGCAGAGTCCTTAAATACTGAAGCAGAGTCCTTAAATATTGCGGCAAAGTCCTTAAATAATGCAGCAGAGTCATTAAATAATGCAACAAAGTCCTTAAATAATGCAGCAGAGTCCTTAAATAATGCAACAAAGTCCTTAAATAATGCAGCAGAGTACTTAAATAATGCAACAAAGTCCTTAAATAATGCAGCAAAGTCCTTAAATAATGCAGCAGAGTCCTTAAATACTGAAGCAGAGTCCTTAAATATTGCAGCAAAGTCCTTAAATAATGCAGCAGAGTCCTTAAATAATGCAACAAAGTCCTTAAATAATGCAGCAGAGTCCTTAAATAATGCAACAGAGTCCTTAAATACCGCAGCAAAGTGCTTAAATAATGCAGCAGAGTCCTCAAATGCTTCAGCAGAGTCCTTAAATAATGCAGCAGAGTCCTTAAATAATGCAGCAAAGTCCTTAAATAATGCAGCAGAGTTCTTAAATAATGCAACAAAGTCCTTAAATAATGCAGCAGAGTCCTTAAATACTGAAGCAGAGTCCTTAAATATTGCAGCAAAGTCCTTAAATAATGCAGCAGAGTCCTTAAATAATGCAGCAAAGTCCTTATTTAATGCAGCAGAGTCCTTAAATAATGCAACAAAGTCCTTAAATAATGCAGCAGAGTCCTTAAATACTGAAGCAGAGTCCTTAAATATTGCAGCAAAGTCCTTCAATAATGCAGCAGAGTCCTTAGATAATGCAACAAAGTCCTTAAATAATGCAGCAGATTCCTTAAATAATGCAGCAAAGTCCTTAAATAATGCAGCAGAGTCCTTAAATAATGCAGCAGAGTCCTTAAATACCGCAGCAGAGTCCTTAAATACTGAAGCAGAGTCCTTTAATATAGCAGCAAATTCCTTAAATAATGCAGCAGAGTCCATAAAAAAATCCAACAAAGTCATTAAATAATGCAGCAAGTCCTTAAATAATGCAGCAGAGTCCTCTAATAATGCAGCAGAGTCCTCAAATGCTTCAGCAAAGTCATTAAATAATGCAGCATAGTCCTTAAATAATGCAGCAAAGTCCTTAAATAATGCAGCACAGTTCTTAAGTAATGCAACAACGTCGTTAAATAATGCAGCAGATTCCTTAAATAATGCAGCAAAGTCCTTAACTAATGCAGCAGAGTCCTTAAATAATGCAAGAAAGTCCTTAAATAATGCAGCAGAGTCCTTAAATAATGCAGTAAAGTCCTTAAATAATGCAGCAGAGTCCTTAAATAATGCAACAACGTCCTTAAATAATGCAGCAGAGTCCTTAAATACTGAAGCAGAGTCCTTAAATATTGCAGCAAAGTCCTTAAATAATGCATTAGAGTCCTTAAATAATGCAACAAAGTCCTTAAATAATGCAGCAGAGTCCTTAAATAATGCAGCAAAGTCCTTAAATAATGCAGCAGAGTCCTTAAATAATGCAGCAGAGTCCTTAAATACTGCAGCAGAGTCCTTAAATACTGAAGCAGAGTCCTTTAATATAGCAGCAAATTCCTTAAATAATGCAGCAGAGTCCTTAAAAAATCCAACAAAGTCATTAAATAATGCAGCAGAGTCCTCTAATAATGCAGCAGAGTCCTCAAATGCTTCAGCAAAGTCATTAAATAATGCAGCATAGTCCTTAAATAATGCAAAGTCCTTAAATAAAGCAGCACAGTTCTTAAATAATGCAACAACGTCGGTAAATAATGCAGCAGAGTCCTTAAATAATGCAGCAAAGTCCTTAACTAATGCAGCAGAGTCCTTAAATAATGCAACAAAGTCCTTAAATAATGCAACAGAGTCCTTAAATACCGCAGCAAAGTGCTTAAATAATGCAGCAGAGTCCTTAAATAATGCAACAAAGTCCTTAAATAATGCAGCAGAGTCCTTAAATACTGAAGCAGAGTCCTTAAATATTGCAGCAAAGTCCTCTAATAATGCAGCAGAGTCCTTAAATAATGCAACAAAGTCCTTAAATAATGCAGCAGAGTCCTTAAATAATGCAACAAAGTCCTTAAATAATGCAGCAGAGTCCTCAAATGCTTCAGCAGAGTCCTTAAATAATGCAGCAGTGTCCTTAAATAATGCAGCAAAGTCCTTAAATAATGCAGCAGAGTCCTTAAATAATGCAACAAAGTCCTTAAATAATGCAGCAGAGTCCTTAAATACTGAAGCAGAGTCCTTAAATATTGCTGCAAAGTCCTTAAATAATGCAGCAGTCATTAAATAATGCAACAATGTCCTTAAATAATGCAGCAGAGTCCTTAAAAAATCCAACAAAGTCATTAAATAATGCAGCAAGTCCTTAAATAATGCAGAACAGTTCTTAAATAATGCAACAACGTCGTTAAATAATGCAGCAGAGTCCTTAAATAATGCAGCAAAGTCCTTAACTAATGCAGCAGAGTCCTTAAATAATGCAACAAAGTCCTTAAATAATGCAACAGAGTCCTTAAATACTGCAGCAAAGGGCTTAAATAATGCAGCAGAGTCCTCAAATGCTTCAGCAGAGTCCTTAAATAATGTAGCATTGTCCTTAAATAATGCAGCAAAGTCCTTAAATAATGCAGCAGAGTCCTTAAATAATGCAACAAAGTCCTTAAATAATGCAGCAGAGTCCTTAAATACTGAAGCAGAGTCCTTAAATATTGCTGCAAAGTCCTTAAATAATGCAGCAGAGTCATTAAATAATGCAACAAAGTCCTTAAATAATGCAGCAGAGTCCTTAAATAATGCAACAAAGTCCTTAAATAATACAGCAGAGTACTTAAATAATGCAACAAAGTCCTTAAATAATGCAGCAAAGTCCTTAAATAATGCAGCAGAGTCCTTAAATAATGCAACAAAGTCCTTAAATAATGCAGCAGAGTCCTTAAATAATGCAACAGAGTCCTTAAATACCGCAGCAAAGTGCTTAAATAATGCAGCAGAGTCCTCAAATGCTTCAGCAGAGTCCTTAAATAATGCAGCAGAGTCCTTAAATAATGCAGCAAAGTCCTTAAATAATGCAGCAGAGTCCTTAAATAATGCAACAAAGTCCTTAAATAATGCAGCAGAGTCCTTAAATACTGAAGCAGAGTCCTTAAATATTGCAGCAAAGTCCTTAAATAATGCAGCAGAGTCCTTAAATAATGCAGCAAAGTCCTTATCTAATGCAGCAGAGTCCTTAAATAATGCAACAAAGTCCTTAAATAATGCAGCAGAGTCCTTAAATACTGAAGCAGAGTCCTTAAATATTGCAGCAAAGTCCTTCAATAATGCAGCAGAGTCCTTAGATAATGCAACAAAGTCCTTAAATAATGCAGCAGATTCCTTAAATAATGCAGCAAAGTCCTTAAATAATGCAGCAGAGTCCTTAAATAATGCAGCAGAGTCCTTAAATACCGCAGCAGAGTCCTTAAATACTGAAGAAGAGTCCTTTAATATAGCAGCAAATTCCTTAAATAATGCAGCAGAGTCCATAAAAAAATCCAACAAAGTCATTAAATAATGCAGCAAGTCCTTAAATAATGCAGCAGAGTCCTCTAATAATGCAGCAGAGTCCTCAAATGCTTCAGCAAATTCATTAAATAATGCAGCATATTCCTTAAATAATGCAGAAAAGTCCTTAAATAATGCAGAACAGTTCTTAAATAATGCAACAACGTCGTTAAATAATGCAGCAGAGTCCTTAAATAATGCAGCAAAGTCCTTAACTAATGCAGCAGAGTCCTTAAATAATGCAACAAAGTCCTTAAATAATGCAACAGAGTCCTTAAATACCGCAGCAAAGGGCTTAAATAATGCAGCAGAGTCCTCAAATGCTTCAGCAGAGTCCTTAAATAATGCAGCATTGTCCTTAAATAATGCAGCAAAGTCCTTAAATAATGCAGCAGAGTCCTTAAATAATGCAACAAAGTCCTTAAATAATGCAGCAGAGTCCTTAAATACTGAAGCAGAGTCCTTAAATATTGCGGCAAAGTCCTTAAATAATGCAGCAGAGTCATTAAATAATGCAACAAAGTCCTTAAATAATGCAGCAGAGTCCTTAAATAATGCAACAAAGTCCTTAAATAATGCAGCAGAGTACTTAAATAATGCAACAAAGTCCTTAAATAATGCAGCAAAGTCCTTAAATAATGCAGCAGAGTCCTTAAATACTGAAGCAGAGTCCTTAAATATTGCAGCAAAGTCCTTAAATAATGCAGCAGAGTCCTTAAATAATGCAACAAAGTCCTTAAATAATGCAGCAGAGTCCTTAAATAATGCAACAGAGTCCTTAAATACCGCAGCAAAGTGCTTAAATAATGCAGCAGAGTCCTCAAATGCTTCAGCAGAGTCCTTAAATAATGCAGCAGAGTCCTTAAATAATGCAGCAAAGTCCTTAAATAATGCAGCAGAGTTCTTAAATAATGCAACAAAGTCCTTAAATAATGCAGCAGAGTCCTTAAATACTGAAGCAGAGTCCTTAAATATTGCAGCAAAGTCCTTAAATAATGCAGCAGAGTCCTTAAATAATGCAGCAAAGTCCTTATTTAATGCAGCAGAGTCCTTAAATAATGCAACAAAGTCCTTAAATAATGCAGCAGAGTCCTTAAATACTGAAGCAGAGTCCTTAAATATTGCAGCAAAGTCCTTCAATAATGCAGCAGAGTCCTTAGATAATGCAACAAAGTCCTTAAATAATGCAGCAGATTCCTTAAATAATGCAGCAAAGTCCTTAAATAATGCAGCAGAGTCCTTAAATAATGCAGCAGAGTCCTTAAATACCGCAGCAGAGTCCTTAAATACTGAAGCAGAGTCCTTTAATATAGCAGCAAATTCCTTAAATAATGCAGCAGAGTCCATAAAAAAATCCAACAAAGTCATTAAATAATGCAGCAAGTCCTTAAATAATGCAGCAGAGTCCTCTAATAATGCAGCAGAGTCCTCAAATGCTTCAGCAAAGTCATTAAATAATGCAGCATAGTCCTTAAATAATGCAGCAAAGTCCTTAAATAATGCAGCACAGTTCTTAAGTAATGCAACAACGTCGTTAAATAATGCAGCAGATTCCTTAAATAATGCAGCAAAGTCCTTAACTAATGCAGCAGAGTCCTTAAATAATGCAAGAAAGTCCTTAAATAATGCAGCAGAGTCCTTAAATAATGCAGTAAAGTCCTTAAATAATGCAGCAGAGTCCTTAAATAATGCAACAACGTCCTTAAATAATGCAGCAGAGTCCTTAAATACTGAAGCAGAGTCCTTAAATATTGCAGCAAAGTCCTTAAATAATGCATTAGAGTCCTTAAATAATGCAACAAAGTCCTTAAATAATGCAGCAGAGTCCTTAAATAATGCAGCAAAGTCCTTAAATAATGCAGCAGAGTCCTTAAATAATGCAGCAGAGTCCTTAAATACTGCAGCAGAGTCCTTAAATACTGAAGCAGAGTCCTTTAATATAGCAGCAAATTCCTTAAATAATGCAGCAGAGTCCTTAAAAAATCCAACAAAGTCATTAAATAATGCAGCAGAGTCCTCTAATAATGCAGCAGAGTCCTCAAATGCTTCAGCAAAGTCATTAAATAATGCAGCATAGTCCTTAAATAATGCAAAGTCCTTAAATAAAGCAGCACAGTTCTTAAATAATGCAACAACGTCGGTAAATAATGCAGCAGAGTCCTTAAATAATGCAGCAAAGTCCTTAACTAATGCAGCAGAGTCCTTAAATAATGCAACAAAGTCCTTAAATAATGCAACAGAGTCCTTAAATACCGCAGCAAAGTGCTTAAATAATGCAGCAGAGTCCTTAAATAATGCAACAAAGTCCTTAAATAATGCAGCAGAGTCCTTAAATACTGAAGCAGAGTCCTTAAATATTGCAGCAAAGTCCTCTAATAATGCAGCAGAGTCCTTAAATAATGCAACAAAGTCCTTAAATAATGCAGCAGAGTCCTTAAATAATGCAACAAAGTCCTTAAATAATGCAGCAGAGTCCTTAAATACTGAAGCAGAGTCCTTAAATATTGCAGCAAAGTCCTTAAATAATGCAGCAAAGTCCTTAAATAATGCAGCAGAGTCCTTAAATAATGCAACAAAGTCCTTAAATAATGCAGCAGAGTCCTTAAATACTGAAGCAGAGTCCTTAAATATTGCTGCAAAGTCCTTAAATAATGCAGCAGAGTCATTAAATAATGCAACAAAGTCCTTAAATAATGCAGCAGAGTCCTTAAATAATGCAACAAAGTCCTTAAATAATGCAGCAGAGTACTTAAATAATGCAACAAAGTCCTTAAATAATGCAGCAAAGTCCTTAAATAATGCAGCAGAGTCCTTAAATAATGCAACAAAGTCCTTAAATAATGCAGCAGAGTCCTTAAATAATGCAACAGAGTCCTTAAATACCGCAGCAAAGTGCTTAAATAATGCAGCAGAGTCCTCAAATGCTTCAGCAGAGTCCTTAAATAATGCAGCAGAGTCCTTAAATAATGCAGCAAAGTCCTTAAATAATGCAGCAGAGTCCTTAAATAATGCAACAAAGTCCTTAAATAATGCAGCAGAGTCCTTAAATACTGAAGCAGAGTCCTTAAATATTGCAGCAAAGTCCTTAAATAATGCAGCAGAGTCCTTAAATAATGCAGCAAAGTCCTTATCTAATGCAGCAGAGTCCTTAAATAATGCAACAAAGTCCTTAAATAATGCAGCAGAGTCCTTAAATACTGAAGCAGAGTCCTTAAATATTGCAGCAAAGTCCTTCAATAATGCAGCAGAGTCCTTAGATAATGCAACAAAGTCCTTAAATAATGCAGCAGATTCCTTAAATAATGCAGCAAAGTCCTTAAATAATGCAGCAGAGTCCTTAAATAATGCAGCACAGTTCTTAAGTAATGCAACAACGTCGTTAAATAATGCAGCAGATTCCTTAAATAATGCAGCAAAGTCCTTAACTAATGCAGCAGAGTCCTTAAATAATGCAAGAAAGTCCTTAAATAATGCAGCAGAGTCCTTAAATAATGCAGTAAAGTCCTTAAATAATGCAGCAGAGTCCTTAAATAATGCAACAACGTCCTTAAATAATGCAGCAGAGTCCTTAAATACTGAAGCAGAGTCCTTAAATATTGCAGCAAAGTCCTTAAATAATGCATTAGAGTCCTTAAATAATGCAACAAAGTCCTTAAATAATGCAGCAGAGTCCTTAAATAATGCAGCAAAGTCCTTAAATAATGCAGCAGAGTCCTTAAATAATGCAGCAGAGTCCTTAAATACTGCAGCAGAGTCCTTAAATACTGAAGCAGAGTCCTTTAATATAGCAGCAAATTCCTTAAATAATGCAGCAGAGTCCTTAAAAAATCCAACAAAGTCATTAAATAATGCAGCAGAGTACTCTAATAATGCAGCAGAGTCCTCAAATGCTTCAGCAAAGTCATTAAATAATGCAGCATAGTCCTTAAATAATGCAAAGTCCTTAAATAAAGCAGCACAGTTCTTAAATAATGCAACAACGTCGGTAAATAATGCAGCAGAGTCCTTAAATAATGCAGCAAAGTCCTTAACTAATGCAGCAGAGTCCTTAAATAATGCAACAAAGTCCTTAAATAATGCAACAGAGTCCTTAAATACCGCAGCAAAGTGCTTAAATAATGCAGCAGAGTCCTTAAATAATGCAACAAAGTCCTTAAATAATGCAGCAGAGTCCTTAAATACTGAAGCAGAGTCCTTAAATATTGCAGCAAAGTCCTCTAATAATGCAGCAGAGTCCTTAAATAATGCAACAAAGTCCTTAAATAATGCAGCAGAGTCCTTAAATAATGCAACAAAGTCCTTAAATAATGCAGCAGAGTCCTTAAATACTGAAGCAGAGTCCTTAAATATTGCAGCAAAGTCCTTAAATAATGCAGCAAAGTCCTTAAATAATGCAGCAGAGTCCTTAAATAATGCAACAAAGTCCTTAAATAATGCAGCAGAGTCCTTAAATACTGAAGCAGAGTCCTTAAATATTGCTGCAAAGTCCTTAAATAATGCAGCAGAGTCATTAAATAATGCAACAAAGTCCTTAAATAATGCAGCAGAGTCCTTAAATAATGCAACAAAGTCCTTAAATAATGCAGCAGAGTACTTAAATAATGCAACAAAGTCCTTAAATAATGCAGCAAAGTCCTTAAATAATGCAGCAGAGTCCTTAAATAATGCAACAAAGTCCTTAAATAATGCAGCAGAGTCCTTAAATAATGCAACAGAGTCCTTAAATACCGCAGCAAAGTGCTTAAATAATGCAGCAGAGTCCTCAAATGCTTCAGCAGAGTCCTTAAATAATGCAGCAGAGTCCTTAAATAATGCAGCAAAGTCCTTAAATAATGCAGCAGAGTCCTTAAATAATGCAACAAAGTCCTTAAATAATGCAGCAGAGTCCTTAAATACTGAAGCAGAGTCCTTAAATATTGCAGCAAAGTCCTTAAATAATGCAGCAGAGTCCTTAAATAATGCAGCAAAGTCCTTATCTAATGCAGCAGAGTCCTTAAATAATGCAACAAAGTCCTTAAATAATGCAGCAGAGTCCTTAAATACTGAAGCAGAGTCCTTAAATATTGCAGCAAAGTCCTTCAATAATGCAGCAGAGTCCTTAGATAATGCAACAAAGTCCTTAAATAATGCAGCAGATTCCTTAAATAATGCAGCAAAGTCCTTAAATAATGCAGCAGAGTCCTTAAATAATGCAGCAGAGTCCTTAAATACCGCAGCAGAGTCCTTAAATACTGAAGCAGAGTCCTTTAATATAGCAGCAAATTCCTTAAATAATGCAGCAGAGTCCATAAAAAAATCCAACAAAGTGATTAAATAATGCAGCAAGTCCTTAAATAATGCAGCAGAGTCCTCTAATAATGCAGCAGAGTCCTCAAATGCTTCAGCAAATTCATTAAATAATGCAGCATATTCCTTAAATAATGCAGAAAAGTCCTTAAATAATGCAGAACAGTTCTTAAATAATGCAACAACGTCGTTAAATAATGCAGCAGAGTCCTTAAATAATGCAGCAAAGTCCTTAACTAATGCAGCAGAGTCCTTAAATAATGCAACAAAGTCCTTAAATAATGCAACAGAGTCCTTAAATACCGCAGCAAAGGGCTTAAATAATGCAGCAGAGTCCTCAAATGCTTCAGCAGAGTCCTTAAATAATGCAGCATTGTCCTTAAATAATGCAGCAAAGTCCTTAAATAATGCAGCAGAGTCCTTAAATAATGCAACAAAGTCCTTAAATAATGCAGCAGAGTCCTTAAATACTGAAGCAGAGTCCTTAAATATTGCTGCAAAGTCCTTAAATAATGCAGCAGAGTCATTAAATAATGCAACAAAGTCCTTAAATAATGCAGCAGAGTACTTAAATAATGCAACAAAGTCCTTAAATAATGCAGCAAAGTCCTTAAATAATGCAGCAGAGTCCTTAAATACTGAAGCAGAGTCCTTAAATATTGCAGCAAAGTCCTTAAATAATGCAGCAGAGTCCTTAAATAATGCAACAAAGTCCTTAAATAATGCAGCAGAGTCCTTAAATAATGCAACAGAGTCCTTAAATACCGCAGCAAAGTGCTTAAATAATGCAGCAGAGTCCTCAAATGCTTCAGCAGAGTCCTTAAATAATGCAGCAGAGTCCTTAAATAATGCAGCAAAGTCCTTAAATAATGCAGCAGAGTCCTTAAATAATGCAACAAAGTCCTTAAATAATGCAGCAGAGTCCTTAAATACTGAAGCAGAGTCCTTAAATATTGCAGCAAAGTCCTTAAATAATGCAGTAGAGTCCTTAAATAATGCAGCAAAGTCCTTATTTAATGCAGCAGAGTCCTTAAATAATGCAACAAAGTCCTTAAATAATGCAGCAGAGTCCTTAAATACTGAAGCAGAGTCCTTAAATATTGCAGCAAAGTCCTTCAATAATGCAGCAGAGTCCTTAGATAATGCAACAAAGTCCTTAAATAATGCAGCAGATTCCTTAAATAATGCAGCAAAGTCCTTAAATAATGCAGCAGAGTCCTTAAATAATGCAGCAGAGTCCTTAAATACTGCAGCAGAGTCCTTAAATACTGAAGCAGAGTCCTTTAATATAGCAGCAAATTCCTTAAATAATGCAGCAGAGTCCATAAAAAAATCCAACAAAGTCATTAAATAATGCAGCAAGTCCTTAAATAATGCAGCAGAGTCCTCTAATAATGCAGCAGAGTCCTCAAATGCTTCAGCAAAGTCATTAAATAATGCAGCATAGTCCTTAAATAATGCAGCAAAGTCCTTAAATAATGCAGCACAGTTCTTAAGTAATGCAACAACGTCGTTAAATAATGCAGCAGAGTCCTTAAATAATGCAGCAAAGTCCTTAACTAATGCAGCAGAGTCCTTAAATAATGCAAGAAAGTCCTTAAATAATGCAGCAGAGTCCTTAAATAATGCAGTAAAGTCCTTAAATAATGCAGCAGAGTCCTTAAATAATGCAACAACGTCCTTAAATAATGCAGCAGAGTCCTTAAATACTGAAGCAGAGTCCTTAAATATTGCAGCAAAGTCCTTAAATAATGCATTAGAGTCCTTAAATAATGCAACAAAGTCCTTAAATAATGCAGCAGAGTCCTTAAATAATGCAGCAAAGTCCTTAAATAATGCAGCAGAGTCCTTAAATAATGCAGCAGAGTCCTTAAATACTGCAGCAGAGTCCTTAAATACTGAAGCAGAGTCCTTTAATATAGCAGCAAATTCCTTAAATAATGCAGCAGAGTCCTTAAAAAATCCAACAAAGTCAATAAATAATGCAGCAGAGTCCTCTAATAATGCAGCAGAGTCCTCAAATGCTTCAGCAAAGTCATTAAATAATGCAGCAAAGTCCTTAATGCAGCAGAGTCCTTAAATAATGCAACAAAGTCCTTAAATAATGCAGCAGAGTCCTTAAATACTGAAGCAGAGTCCTTAAATATTGCTGCAAAGTCCTTAAATAATGCAGCAGAGTCATTAAATAATGCAACAAAGTCCTTAAATAATGCAGCAGAGTCCTTAAATAATGCAACAAAGTCCTTAAATAATGCAGCAGAGTACTTAAATAATGCAACAAAGTCCTTAAATAATGCAGCAAAGTCCTTAAATAATGCAGCAGAGTCCTTAAATAATGCAACAAAGTCCTTAAATAATGCAGCAGAGTCCTTAAATAATGCAACAGAGTCCTTAAATACCGCAGCAAAGTGCTTAAATAATGCAGCAGAGTCCTCAAATGCTTCAGCAGAGTCCTTAAATAATGCAGCAGAGTCCTTAAATAATGCAGCAAAGTCCTTAAATAATGCAGCAGAGTCCTTAAATAATGCAACAAAGTCCTTAAATAATGCAGCAGAGTCCTTAAATACTGAAGCAGAGTCCTTAAATATTGCAGCAAAGTCCTTAAATAATGCAGCAGAGTCCTTAAATAATGCAGCAAAGTCCTTATCTAATGCAGCAGAGTCCTTAAATAATGCAACAAAGTCCTTAAATAATGCAGCAGAGTCCTTAAATACTGAAGCAGAGTCCTTAAATATTGCAGCAAAGTCCTTCAATAATGCAGCAGAGTCCTTAAATAATGCAGCAAAGTCCTTAACTAATGCAGCAGAGTCCTTAAATAATGCAACAAAGTCCTTAAATAATGCAACAGAGTCCTTAAATACCGCAGCAAAGTGATTAAATAATGCAGCAGAGTCCTCAAATGCTTCAGCAGAGTCCTTAAATAATGCAGCAGAGTCCTTAAATAATGCAGCAAAGTCCTTAAATAATGCAGCAGAGTCCTTAAATAATGCAACAAAGTCCTTAAATAATGCAGCAGAGTCCTTAAATACTGAAGCAGAGTCCTTAAATATTGCAGCAAAGTCCTTAAATAATGCAGCAGAGTCCATAAATAATGCAGCAAAGTCCTTAAATAATGCAGCAGAGTCCTTAAATAATGCAACAAAGTCCTTAAATAATGCAGCAGAGTCCTTAAATATAGAAGCAGAGTCCTTAAATATTGCATCAAAGTCCTTCAATAATGCAGCAGAGTCCTTAGATAATGCAACAAATTCCTTAAATAATGCAGCAGATTCCTTAAATAATGCAGCAAAGTCCTTAAATAATGCAGCAGAGTCCTTAAATAATGCAGCAGAGTCCTTAAATACCGCAGCAGAGTCCATAAATACTGAAGCAGAGTCCTTTAATATAGCAGCAAATTCCTTAAATAATGCAGCAGAGTCCTTAAAAAATCCAACAAAGTCATTAAATAATGCAGCAAGTCCTTAAATAATGCAGCAGAGTCCTCTAATAATGCAGCAGAGACCTCAAATGCTTCAGCAAAGTCATTAAATAATGCAGCATAGTCCTTAAATAATGGAGCAAAGTCCTTAAATAATGCAGCACAGTTCTTAAATAATGCAACAACGTCGTTAAATAATGCAGCAGAGTCCTTAAATAATGCAGCAAAGTCCTTAACTAATGCAGCAGAGTCCTTAAATAATGCAACAAAGTCCTTAAATAATGCAGCAGAGTCCTTAAATAATGCAGTAAAGTCCTTAAATAATGCAGCAGAGTCCTTAAATAATGCAACAACGTCCTTAAATAATGCAGCAGAGTCCTTAAATACTGAAGCAGAGTCCTTAAATATTGCAGCAAAGTCCTTAAATAATGCAGCAGAGTCCTTAAATAATGCAACAAATTCCTTAAATAATGCAGCAAAGTCCTTAAATAATTCAGCAGAGTCCTTAAATAATGCAGCAGAGTCCTTAAATACCGCAGCAGAGTCCTTAAATACTGAAGCAGAGTCCTTTAATATAGCAGCAAATTCCTTAAATAATGCAGCAGAGTCCTTAAAAAATCCAACAAAGTCATTAAATAATGCAGCAGAGTCCTCTAATAATGCAGCAGAGTCCTCAAATGCTTCAGCAAAGTCATTAAATAATGCAGCAGAGTCCTCAAATGCTTAAGCAGAGTCCTTAAATACTGAAGCAGAGTCCTTAAACATTGCAGCAAAGTCCTTAAATAATGCAGCAGAGTCCTTAAATAATGCAGCAAAGTCCTTCAATAATGCAGCAGAGTCCTTAGATAATGCAACAAAGTCCTTAAATAATGCAGCAGATTCCTTAAATAATGCAGCAAAGTCCTTAAATAATGCAGCAGAGTCCTAAAATAATGCAGCAGGGTCCTTAAATACCGCAGCAGAGTCCTTAAATACTGAAGCAGAGTCCTTTAATATAGCAGCAAATTCCTTAAATAATGCAGCAGA
This sequence comes from Phyllobates terribilis, assembly GCF_046119375.1. NCBI lineage: Eukaryota > Metazoa > Chordata > Amphibia > Anura > Dendrobatidae > Phyllobates > Phyllobates terribilis. The sequence continues at coordinate 1,704,226 of NW_027362840.1, read as the reverse complement.
GTCCTTAAGAAATCCAACAAAGTCATTAAATAATGCAGCAAGTCCTTAAATAATGCAGCAGAGTCCTCTAATAATGCAGCAGAGTCCTCAAATGCTTCAGCAAAGTCATTAAATAATGCAGCATAATCCTTAAATAATGCAGCAAAGTCCTTAAATAATGCAGCACAGTTCTTAAATAATGCAACAACGTCGTTAAATAATGCAGCAGAGTCCTTAAATAATGCAGCAAACTCCTTAACTAATGCAGCAGAGTCCTTAAATAATGCAACAAAGTCCTTAAATAATGCAACAGAGTCCTTAAATACCGCCGCAAAGTGCTTAAATAATGCAGCAGAGTCCTCAAATGCTTCAGCAGAGTCCTTAAATAATGCAGCAGTGTCCTTAAATAATGCAGCAAAGTCCTTAAATAATGCAGCAGAGTCCTTAAATAATGCAACAAAGTCCTTAAATAATGCAGCAGAGTCCTTAAATACTGAAGCAGAGTCCTTAAATATTGCTGCAAAGTCCTTAAATAATGCAGCAGTCATTAAATAATGCAACAATGTCCTTAAATAATGCAGCAGAGTCCTTAAAAAATCCAACAAAGTCATTAAATAATGCAGCAAGTCCTTAAATAATGCAGAACAGTTCTTAAATAATGCAACAACGTCGTTAAATAATGCAGCAGAGTCCTTAAATAATGCAGCAAAGTCCTTAACTAATGCAGCAGAGTCCTTAAATAATGCAACAAAGTCCTTAAATAATGCAACAGAGTCCTTAAATACTGCAGCAAAGGGCTTAAATAATGCAGCAGAGTCCTCAAATGCTTCAGCAGAGTCCTTAAATAATGTAGCATTGTCCTTAAATAATGCAGCAAAGTCCTTAAATAATGCAGCAGAGTCCTTAAATAATGCAACAAAGTCCTTAAATAATGCAGCAGAGTCCTTAAATACTGAAGCAGAGTCCTTAAATATTGCTGCAAAGTCCTTAAATAATGCAGCAGAGTCATTAAATAATGCAACAAAGTCCTTAAATAATGCAGCAGAGTCCTTAAATAATGCAACAAAGTCCTTAAATAATACAGCAGAGTACTTAAATAATGCAACAAAGTCCTTAAATAATGCAGCAAAGTCCTTAAATAATGCAGCAGAGTCCTTAAATAATGCAACAAAGTCCTTAAATAATGCAGCAGAGTCCTTAAATAATGCAACAGAGTCCTTAAATAATACAGCAGAGTACTTAAATAATGCAACAAAGTCCTTAAATAATGCAGCAAAGTCCTTAAATAATGCAGCAGAGTCCTAAAATAATGCAGCAGGGTCCTTAAATACCGCAGCAGAGTCCTTAAATACTGAAGCAGAGTCCTTTAATATAGCAGCAAATTCCTTAAATAATGCAGCAGAGTCCTTAAGAAATCCAACAAAGTCATTAAATAATGCAGCAAGTCCTTAAATAATGCAGCAGAGTCCTCTAATAATGCAGCAGAGTCCTCAAATGCTTCAGCAAAGTCATTAAATAATGCAGCATAATCCTTAAATAATGCAGCAAAGTCCTTAAATAATGCAGCACAGTTCTTAAATAATGCAACAACGTCGTTAAATAATGCAGCAGAGTCCTTAAATAATGCAGCAAACTCCTTAACTAATGCAGCAGAGTCCTTAAATAATGCAACAAAGTCCTTAAATAATGCAACAGAGTCCTTAAATACCGCCGCAAAGTGCTTAAATAATGCAGCAGAGTCCTCAAATGCTTCAGCAGAGTCCTTAAATAATGCAGCAGTGTCCTTAAATAATGCAGCAAAGTCCTTAAATAATGCAGCAGAGTCCTTAAATAATGCAACAAAGTCCTTAAATAATGCAGCAGAGTCCTTAAATACTGAAGCAGAGTCCTTAAATATTGCTGCAAAGTCCTTAAATAATGCAGCAGTCATTAAATAATGCAACAATGTCCTTAAATAATGCAGCAGAGTCCTTAAAAAATCCAACAAAGTCATTAAATAATGCAGCAAGTCCTTAAATAATGCAGAACAGTTCTTAAATAATGCAACAACGTCGTTAAATAATGCAGCAGAGTCCTTAAATAATGCAGCAAAGTCCTTAACTAATGCAGCAGAGTCCTTAAATAATGCAACAAAGTCCTTAAATAATGCAACAGAGTCCTTAAATACTGCAGCAAAGGGCTTAAATAATGCAGCAGAGTCCTCAAATGCTTCAGCAGAGTCCTTAAATAATGTAGCATTGTCCTTAAATAATGCAGCAAAGTCCTTAAATAATGCAGCAGAGTCCTTAAATAATGCAACAAAGTCCTTAAATAATGCAGCAGAGTCCTTAAATACTGAAGCAGAGTCCTTAAATATTGCTGCAAAGTCCTTAAATAATGCAGCAGAGTCATTAAATAATGCAACAAAGTCCTTAAATAATGCAGCAGAGTCCTTAAATAATGCAACAAAGTCCTTAAATAATACAGCAGAGTACTTAAATAATGCAACAAAGTCCTTAAATAATGCAGCAAAGTCCTTAAATAATGCAGCAGAGTCCTTAAATAATGCAACAAAGTCCTTAAATAATGCAGCAGAGTCCTTAAATAATGCAACAGAGTCCTTAAATACCGCAGCAAAGTGCTTAAATAATGCAGCAGAGTCCTCAAATGCTTCAGCAGAGTCCTTAAATAATGCAGCAGAGTCCTTAAATAATGCAGCAAAGTCCTTAAATAATGCAGCAGAGTCCTTAAATAATGCAACAAAGTCCTTAAATAATGCAGCAGAGTCCTTAAATACTGAAGCAGAGTCCTTAAATATTGCAGCAAAGTCCTTAAATAATGCAGCAGAGTCCTTAAATAATGCAGCAAAGTCCTTATCTAATGCAGCAGAGTCCTTAAATAATGCAACAAAGTCCTTAAATAATGCAGCAGAGTCCTTAAATACTGAAGCAGAGTCCTTAAATATTGCAGCAAAGTCCTTCAATAATGCAGCAGAGTCCTTAGATAATGCAACAAAGTCCTTAAATAATGCAGCAGATTCCTTAAATAATGCAGCAAAGTCCTTAAATAATGCAGCAGAGTCCTTAAATAATGCAGCAGAGTCCTTAAATACCGCAGCAGAGTCCTTAAATACTGAAGAAGAGTCCTTTAATATAGCAGCAAATTCCTTAAATAATGCAGCAGAGTCCATAAAAAAATCCAACAAAGTCATTAAATAATGCAGCAAGTCCTTAAATAATGCAGCAGAGTCCTCTAATAATGCAGCAGAGTCCTCAAATGCTTCAGCAAATTCATTAAATAATGCAGCATATTCCTTAAATAATGCAGAAAAGTCCTTAAATAATGCAGAACAGTTCTTAAATAATGCAACAACGTCGTTAAATAATGCAGCAGAGTCCTTAAATAATGCAGCAAAGTCCTTAACTAATGCAGCAGAGTCCTTAAATAATGCAACAAAGTCCTTAAATAATGCAACAGAGTCCTTAAATACCGCAGCAAAGGGCTTAAATAATGCAGCAGAGTCCTCAAATGCTTCAGCAGAGTCCTTAAATAATGCAGCATTGTCCTTAAATAATGCAGCAAAGTCCTTAAATAATGCAGCAGAGTCCTTAAATAATGCAACAAAGTCCTTAAATAATGCAGCAGAGTCCTTAAATACTGAAGCAGAGTCCTTAAATATTGCGGCAAAGTCCTTAAATAATGCAGCAGAGTCATTAAATAATGCAACAAAGTCCTTAAATAATGCAGCAGAGTCCTTAAATAATGCAACAAAGTCCTTAAATAATGCAGCAGAGTACTTAAATAATGCAACAAAGTCCTTAAATAATGCAGCAAAGTCCTTAAATAATGCAGCAGAGTCCTTAAATACTGAAGCAGAGTCCTTAAATATTGCAGCAAAGTCCTTAAATAATGCAGCAGAGTCCTTAAATAATGCAACAAAGTCCTTAAATAATGCAGCAGAGTCCTTAAATAATGCAACAGAGTCCTTAAATACCGCAGCAAAGTGCTTAAATAATGCAGCAGAGTCCTCAAATGCTTCAGCAGAGTCCTTAAATAATGCAGCAGAGTCCTTAAATAATGCAGCAAAGTCCTTAAATAATGCAGCAGAGTTCTTAAATAATGCAACAAAGTCCTTAAATAATGCAGCAGAGTCCTTAAATACTGAAGCAGAGTCCTTAAATATTGCAGCAAAGTCCTTAAATAATGCAGCAGAGTCCTTAAATAATGCAGCAAAGTCCTTATTTAATGCAGCAGAGTCCTTAAATAATGCAACAAAGTCCTTAAATAATGCAGCAGAGTCCTTAAATACTGAAGCAGAGTCCTTAAATATTGCAGCAAAGTCCTTCAATAATGCAGCAGAGTCCTTAGATAATGCAACAAAGTCCTTAAATAATGCAGCAGATTCCTTAAATAATGCAGCAAAGTCCTTAAATAATGCAGCAGAGTCCTTAAATAATGCAGCAGAGTCCTTAAATACCGCAGCAGAGTCCTTAAATACTGAAGCAGAGTCCTTTAATATAGCAGCAAATTCCTTAAATAATGCAGCAGAGTCCATAAAAAAATCCAACAAAGTCATTAAATAATGCAGCAAGTCCTTAAATAATGCAGCAGAGTCCTCTAATAATGCAGCAGAGTCCTCAAATGCTTCAGCAAAGTCATTAAATAATGCAGCATAGTCCTTAAATAATGCAGCAAAGTCCTTAAATAATGCAGCACAGTTCTTAAGTAATGCAACAACGTCGTTAAATAATGCAGCAGATTCCTTAAATAATGCAGCAAAGTCCTTAACTAATGCAGCAGAGTCCTTAAATAATGCAAGAAAGTCCTTAAATAATGCAGCAGAGTCCTTAAATAATGCAGTAAAGTCCTTAAATAATGCAGCAGAGTCCTTAAATAATGCAACAACGTCCTTAAATAATGCAGCAGAGTCCTTAAATACTGAAGCAGAGTCCTTAAATATTGCAGCAAAGTCCTTAAATAATGCATTAGAGTCCTTAAATAATGCAACAAAGTCCTTAAATAATGCAGCAGAGTCCTTAAATAATGCAGCAAAGTCCTTAAATAATGCAGCAGAGTCCTTAAATAATGCAGCAGAGTCCTTAAATACTGCAGCAGAGTCCTTAAATACTGAAGCAGAGTCCTTTAATATAGCAGCAAATTCCTTAAATAATGCAGCAGAGTCCTTAAAAAATCCAACAAAGTCATTAAATAATGCAGCAGAGTCCTCTAATAATGCAGCAGAGTCCTCAAATGCTTCAGCAAAGTCATTAAATAATGCAGCATAGTCCTTAAATAATGCAAAGTCCTTAAATAAAGCAGCACAGTTCTTAAATAATGCAACAACGTCGGTAAATAATGCAGCAGAGTCCTTAAATAATGCAGCAAAGTCCTTAACTAATGCAGCAGAGTCCTTAAATAATGCAACAAAGTCCTTAAATAATGCAACAGAGTCCTTAAATACCGCAGCAAAGTGCTTAAATAATGCAGCAGAGTCCTTAAATAATGCAACAAAGTCCTTAAATAATGCAGCAGAGTCCTTAAATACTGAAGCAGAGTCCTTAAATATTGCAGCAAAGTCCTCTAATAATGCAGCAGAGTCCTTAAATAATGCAACAAAGTCCTTAAATAATGCAGCAGAGTCCTTAAATAATGCAACAAAGTCCTTAAATAATGCAGCAGAGTCCTTAAATACTGAAGCAGAGTCCTTAAATATTGCAGCAAAGTCCTTAAATAATGCAGCAAAGTCCTTAAATAATGCAGCAGAGTCCTTAAATAATGCAACAAAGTCCTTAAATAATGCAGCAGAGTCCTTAAATACTGAAGCAGAGTCCTTAAATATTGCTGCAAAGTCCTTAAATAATGCAGCAGAGTCATTAAATAATGCAACAAAGTCCTTAAATAATGCAGCAGAGTCCTTAAATAATGCAACAAAGTCCTTAAATAATGCAGCAGAGTACTTAAATAATGCAACAAAGTCCTTAAATAATGCAGCAAAGTCCTTAAATAATGCAGCAGAGTCCTTAAATAATGCAACAAAGTCCTTAAATAATGCAGCAGAGTCCTTAAATAATGCAACAGAGTCCTTAAATACCGCAGCAAAGTGCTTAAATAATGCAGCAGAGTCCTCAAATGCTTCAGCAGAGTCCTTAAATAATGCAGCAGAGTCCTTAAATAATGCAGCAAAGTCCTTAAATAATGCAGCAGAGTCCTTAAATAATGCAACAAAGTCCTTAAATAATGCAGCAGAGTCCTTAAATACTGAAGCAGAGTCCTTAAATATTGCAGCAAAGTCCTTAAATAATGCAGCAGAGTCCTTAAATAATGCAGCAAAGTCCTTATCTAATGCAGCAGAGTCCTTAAATAATGCAACAAAGTCCTTAAATAATGCAGCAGAGTCCTTAAATACTGAAGCAGAGTCCTTAAATATTGCAGCAAAGTCCTTCAATAATGCAGCAGAGTCCTTAGATAATGCAACAAAGTCCTTAAATAATGCAGCAGATTCCTTAAATAATGCAGCAAAGTCCTTAAATAATGCAGCAGAGTCCTTAAATAATGCAGCAGAGTCCTTAAATACCGCAGCAGAGTCCTTAAATACTGAAGCAGAGTCCTTTAATATAGCAGCAAATTCCTTAAATAATGCAGCAGAGTCCATAAAAAAATCCAACAAAGTCATTAAATAATGCAGCAAGTCCTTAAATAATGCAGCAGAGTCCTCTAATAATGCAGCAGAGTCCTCAAATGCTTCAGCAAATTCATTAAATAATGCAGCATATTCCTTAAATAATGCAGAAAAGTCCTTAAATAATGCAGAACAGTTCTTAAATAATGCAACAACGTCGTTAAATAATGCAGCAGAGTCCTTAAATAATGCAGCAAAGTCCTTAACTAATGCAGCAGAGTCCTTAAATAATGCAACAAAGTCCTTAAATAATGCAACAGAGTCCTTAAATACCGCAGCAAAGGGCTTAAATAATGCAGCAGAGTCCTCAAATGCTTCAGCAGAGTCCTTAAATAATGCAGCATTGTCCTTAAATAATGCAGCAAAGTCCTTAAATAATGCAGCAGAGTCCTTAAATAATGCAACAAAGTCCTTAAATAATGCAGCAGAGTCCTTAAATACTGAAGCAGAGTCCTTAAATATTGCTGCAAAGTCCTTAAATAATGCAGCAGAGTCATTAAATAATGCAACAAAGTCCTTAAATAATGCAGCAGAGTACTTAAATAATGCAACAAAGTCCTTAAATAATGCAGCAAAGTCCTTAAATAATGCAGCAGAGTCCTTAAATACTGAAGCAGAGTCCTTAAATATTGCAGCAAAGTCCTTAAATAATGCAGCAGAGTCCTTAAATAATGCAACAAAGTCCTTAAATAATGCAGCAGAGTCCTTAAATAATGCAACAGAGTCCTTAAATACCGCAGCAAAGTGCTTAAATAATGCAGCAGAGTCCTCAAATGCTTCAGCAGAGTCCTTAAATAATGCAGCAGAGTCCTTAAATAATGCAGCAAAGTCCTTAAATAATGCAGCAGAGTCCTTAAATAATGCAACAAAGTCCTTAAATAATGCAGCAGAGTCCTTAAATACTGAAGCAGAGTCCTTAAATATTGCAGCAAAGTCCTTAAATAATGCAGTAGAGTCCTTAAATAATGCAGCAAAGTCCTTATTTAATGCAGCAGAGTCCTTAAATAATGCAACAAAGTCCTTAAATAATGCAGCAGAGTCCTTAAATACTGAAGCAGAGTCCTTAAATATTGCAGCAAAGTCCTTCAATAATGCAGCAGAGTCCTTAGATAATGCAACAAAGTCCTTAAATAATGCAGCAGATTCCTTAAATAATGCAGCAAAGTCCTTAAATAATGCAGCAGAGTCCTTAAATAATGCAGCAGAGTCCTTAAATACTGCAGCAGAGTCCTTAAATACTGAAGCAGAGTCCTTTAATATAGCAGCAAATTCCTTAAATAATGCAGCAGAGTCCATAAAAAAATCCAACAAAGTCATTAAATAATGCAGCAAGTCCTTAAATAATGCAGCAGAGTCCTCTAATAATGCAGCAGAGTCCTCAAATGCTTCAGCAAAGTCATTAAATAATGCAGCATAGTCCTTAAATAATGCAGCAAAGTCCTTAAATAATGCAGCACAGTTCTTAAGTAATGCAACAACGTCGTTAAATAATGCAGCAGAGTCCTTAAATAATGCAGCAAAGTCCTTAACTAATGCAGCAGAGTCCTTAAATAATGCAAGAAAGTCCTTAAATAATGCAGCAGAGTCCTTAAATAATGCAGTAAAGTCCTTAAATAATGCAGCAGAGTCCTTAAATAATGCAACAACGTCCTTAAATAATGCAGCAGAGTCCTTAAATACTGAAGCAGAGTCCTTAAATATTGCAGCAAAGTCCTTAAATAATGCATTAGAGTCCTTAAATAATGCAACAAAGTCCTTAAATAATGCAGCAGAGTCCTTAAATAATGCAGCAAAGTCCTTAAATAATGCAGCAGAGTCCTTAAATAATGCAGCAGAGTCCTTAAATACTGCAGCAGAGTCCTTAAATACTGAAGCAGAGTCCTTTAATATAGCAGCAAATTCCTTAAATAATGCAGCAGAGTCCTTAAAAAATCCAACAAAGTCAATAAATAATGCAGCAGAGTCCTCTAATAATGCAGCAGAGTCCTCAAATGCTTCAGCAAAGTCATTAAATAATGCAGCAAAGTCCTTAATGCAGCAGAGTCCTTAAATAATGCAACAAAGTCCTTAAATAATGCAGCAGAGTCCTTAAATACTGAAGCAGAGTCCTTAAATATTGCTGCAAAGTCCTTAAATAATGCAGCAGAGTCATTAAATAATGCAACAAAGTCCTTAAATAATGCAGCAGAGTCCTTAAATAATGCAACAAAGTCCTTAAATAATGCAGCAGAGTACTTAAATAATGCAACAAAGTCCTTAAATAATGCAGCAAAGTCCTTAAATAATGCAGCAGAGTCCTTAAATAATGCAACAAAGTCCTTAAATAATGCAGCAGAGTCCTTAAATAATGCAACAGAGTCCTTAAATACCGCAGCAAAGTGCTTAAATAATGCAGCAGAGTCCTCAAATGCTTCAGCAGAGTCCTTAAATAATGCAGCAGAGTCCTTAAATAATGCAGCAAAGTCCTTAAATAATGCAGCAGAGTCCTTAAATAATGCAACAAAGTCCTTAAATAATGCAGCAGAGTCCTTAAATACTGAAGCAGAGTCCTTAAATATTGCAGCAAAGTCCTTAAATAATGCAGCAGAGTCCTTAAATAATGCAGCAAAGTCCTTATCTAATGCAGCAGAGTCCTTAAATAATGCAACAAAGTCCTTAAATAATGCAGCAGAGTCCTTAAATACTGAAGCAGAGTCCTTAAATATTGCAGCAAAGTCCTTCAATAATGCAGCAGAGTCCTTAGATAATGCAACAAAGTCCTTAAATAATGCAGCAGATTCCTTAAATAATGCAGCAAAGTCCTTAAATAATGCAGCAGAGTCCTTAAATAATGCAGCAGAGTCCTTAAATACCGCAGCAGAGTCCTTAAATACTGAAGAAGAGTCCTTTAATATAGCAGCAAATTCCTTAAATAATGCAGCAGAGTCCATAAAAAAATCCAACAAAGTCATTAAATAATGCAGGAAGTCCTTAAATAATGCAGCAGAGTCCTCTAATAATGCAGCAGAGTCCTCAAATGCTTCAGCAAATTCATTAAATAATGCAGCATATTCCTTAAATAATGCAGAAAAGTCCTTAAATAATGCAGAACAGTTCTTAAATAATGCAACAACGTCGTTAAATAATGCAGCAGAGTCCTTAAATAATGCAGCAAAGTCCTTAACTAATGCAGCAGAGTCCTTAAATAATGCAACAAAGTCCTTAAATAATGCAACAGAGTCCTTAAATACCGCAGCAAAGGGCTTAAATAATGCAGCAGAGTCCTCAAATGCTTCAGCAGAGTCCTTAAATAATGCAGCATTGTCCTTAAATAATGCAGCAAAGTCCTTAAATAATGCAGCAGAGTCCTTAAATAATGCAACAAAGTCCTTAAATAATGCAGCAGAGTCCTTAAATACTGAAGCAGAGTCCTTAAATATTGCTGCAAAGTCCTTAAATAATGCAGCAGAGTCATTAAATAATGCAACAAAGTCCTTAAATAATGCAGCAGAGTCCTTAAATAATGCAACAAAGTCCTTAAATAATGCAGCAGAGTACTTAAATAATGCAACAAAGTCCTTAAATAATGCAGCAAAGTCCTTAAATAATGCAGCAGAGTCCTTAAATACTGAAGCAGAGTCCTTAAATATTGCAGCAAAGTCCTTAAATAATGCAGCAGAGTCCTTAAATAATGCAACAAAGTCCTTAAATAATGCAGCAGAGTCCTTAAATAATGCAACAGAGTCCTTAAATACCGCAGCAAAGTGCTTAAATAATGCAGCAGAGTCCTCAAATGCTTCAGCAGAGTCCTTAAATAATGCAGCAGAGTCCTTAAATAATGCAGCAAAGTCCTTAAATAATGCAGCAGAGTTCTTAAATAATGCAACAAAGTCCTTAAATAATGCAGCAGAGTCCTTAAATACTGAAGCAGAGTCCTTAAATATTGCAGCAAAGTCCTTAAATAATGCAGCAGAGTCCTTAAATAATGCAGCAAAGTCCTTATTTAATGCAGCAGAGTCCTTAAATAATGCAACAAAGTCCTTAAATAATGCAGCAGAGTCCTTAAATACTGAAGCAGAGTCCTTAAATATTGCAGCAAAGTCCTTCAATAATGCAGCAGAGTCCTTAGATAATGCAACAAAGTCCTTAAATAATGCAGCAGATTCCTTAAATAATGCAGCAAAGTCCTTAAATAATGCAGCAGAGTCCTTAAATAATGCAGCAGAGTCCTTAAATACCGCAGCAGAGTCCTTAAATACTGAAGCAGAGTCCTTTAATATAGCAGCAAATTCCTTAAATAATGCAGCAGAGTCCATAAAAAAATCCAACAAAGTCATTAAATAATGCAGCAAGTCCTTAAATAATGCAGCAGAGTCCTCTAATAATGCAGCAGAGTCCTCAAATGCTTCAGCAACGTCATTAAATAATGCAGCATAGTCCTTAAATAATGCAGCAAAGTCCTTAAATAATGCAGCACAGTTCTTAAGTAATGCAACAACGTCGTTAAATAATGCAGCAGAGTCCTTAAATAATGCAGCAAAGTCCTTAACTAATGCAGCAGAGTCCTTAAATAATGCAAGAAAGTCCTTAAATAATGCAGCAGAGTCCTTAAATAATGCAGTAAAGTCCTTAAATAATGCAGCAGAGTCCTTAAATAATGCAACAACGTCCTTAAATAATGCAGCAGAGTCCTTAAATACTGAAGCAGAGTCCTTAAATATTGCAGCAAAGTCCTTAAATAATGCATTAGAGTCCTTAAATAATGCAACAAAGTCCTTAAATAATGCAGCAGAGTCCTTAAATAATGCAGCAAAGTCCTTAAATAATGCAGCAGAGTCCTTAAATAATGCAGCAGAGTCCTTAAATACTGCAGCAGAGTCCTTAAATACTGAAGCAGAGTCCTTTAATATAGCAGCAAATTCCTTAAATAATGCAGCAGAGTCCTTAAAAATCCAACAAAGTCATTAAATAATGCAGCAGAGTCCTCTAATAATGCAGCAGAGTCCTCAAATGCTTCAGCAAAGTCATTAAATAATGCAGCATAGTCCTTAAATAATGCAAAGTCCTTAAATAAAGCAGCACAGTTCTTAAATAATGCAACAACGTCGGTAAATAATGCAGCAGAGTCCTTAAATAATGCAGCAAAGTCCTTAACTAATGCAGCAGAGTCCTTAAATAATGCAACAAAGTCCTTAAATAATGCAACAGAGTCCTTAAATACCGCAGCAAAGTGCTTAAATAATGCAGCAGAGTCCTTAAATAATGCAACAAAGTCCTTAAATAATGCAGCAGAGTCCTTAAATACTGAAGCAGAGTCCTTAAATATTGCAGCAAAGTCCTCTAATAATGCAGCAGAGTCCTTAAATAATGCAACAAAGTCCTTAAATAATGCAGCAGAGTCCTTAAATAATGCAACAAAGTCCTTAAATAATGCAGCAGAGTCCTTAAATACTGAAGCAGAGTCCTTAAATATTGCAGCAAAGTCCTTAAATAATGCAGCAAAGTCCTTAAATAATGCAGCAGAGTCCTTAAATAATGCAACAAAGTCCTTAAATAATGCAGCAGAGTCCTTAAATACTGAAGCAGAGTCCTTAAATATTGCTGCAAAGTCCTTAAATAATGCAGCAGAGTCATTAAATAATGCAACAAAGTCCTTAAATAATGCAGCAGAGTCCTTAAATAATGCAACAAAGTCCTTAAATAATGCAGCAGAGTACTTAAATAATGCAACAAAGTCCTTAAATAATGCAGCAAAGTCCTTAAATAATGCAGCAGAGTCCTTAAATAATGCAACAAAGTCCTTAAATAATGCAGCAGAGTCCTTAAATAATGCAACAGAGTCCTTAAATACCGCAGCAAAGTGCTTAAATAATGCAGCAGAGTCCTCAAATGCTTCAGCAGAGTCCTTAAATAATGCAGCAGAGTCCTTAAATAATGCAGCAAAGTCCTTAAATAATGCAGCAGAGTCCTTAAATAATGCAACAAAGTCCTTAAATAATGCAGCAGAGTCCTTAAATACTGAAGCAGAGTCCTTAAATATTGCAGCAAAGTCCTTAAATAATGCAGCAGAGTCCTTAAATAATGCAGCAAAGTCCTTATCTAATGCAGCAGAGTCCTTAAATAATGCAACAAAGTCCTTAAATAATGCAGCAGAGTCCTTAAATACTGAAGCAGAGTCCTTAAATATTGCAGCAAAGTCCTTCAATAATGCAGCAGAGTCCTTAGATAATGCAACAAAGTCCATAAATAATGCAGCAGATTCCTTAAATAATGCAGCAAAGTCCTTAAATAATGCAGCAGAGTCCTTAAATAATGCAGCAGAGTCCTTAAATACCGCAGCAGAGTCCTTAAATACTGAAGCAGAGTCCTTTAATATAGCAGCAAATTCCTTAAATAATGCAGCAGAGTCCATAAAAAAATCCAACAAAGTCATTAAATAATGCAGCAAGTCCTTAAATAATGCAGCAGAGTCCTCTAATAATGCAGCAGAGTCCTCAAATGCTTCAGCAAATTCATTAAATAATGCAGCATATTCCTTAAATAATGCAGAAAAGTCCTTAAATAATGCAGAACAGTTCTTAAATAATGCAACAACGTCGTTAAATAATGCAGCAGAGTCCTTAAATAATGCAGCAAAGTCCTTAACTAATGCAGCAGAGTCCTTAAATAATGCAAGAAAGTCCTTAAATAATGCAACAGAGTCCTTAAATACCGCAGCAAAGGGCTTAAATAATGCAGCAGAGTCCTCAAATGCTTCAGCAGAGTCCTTAAATAATGCAGCATTGTCCTTAAATAATGCAGCAAAGTCCTTAAATAATGCAGCAGAGTCCTTAAATAATGCAGCAAAGTCCTTAAATAATGCAGCACAGTTCTTAAGTAATGCAACAACGTCGTTAAATAATGCAGCAGAGTCCTTAAATAATGCAGCAAAGTCCTTAACTAATGCAGCAGAGTCCTTAAATAATGCAAGAAAGTCCTTAAATAATGCAGCAGAGTCCTTAAATAATGCAGTAAAGTCCTTAAATAATGCAGCAGAGTCCTTAAATAATGCAACAACGTCCTTAAATAATGCAGCAGAGTCCTTAAATACTGAAGCAGAGTCCTTAAATATTGCAGCAAAGTCCTTAAATAATGCATTAGAGTCCTTAAATAATGCAACAAAGTCCTTAAATAATGCAGCAGAGTCCTTAAATAATGCAGCAAAGTCCTTAAATAATGCAGCAGAGTCCTTAAATAATGCAGCAGAGTCCTTAAATACTGCAGCAGAGTCCTTAAATACTGAAGCAGAGTCCTTTAATATAGCAGCAAATTCCTTAAATAATGCAGCAGAGTCCTTAAAAATCCAACAAAGTCATTAAATAATGCAGCAGAGTCCTCTAATAATGCAGCAGAGTCCTCAAATGCTTCAGCAAAGTCATTAAATAATGCAGCATAGTCCTTAAATAATGCAAAGTCCTTAAATAAAGCAGCACAGTTCTTAAATAATGCAACAACGTCGGTAAATAATGCAGCAGAGTCCTTAAATAATGCAGCAAAGTCCTTAACTAATGCAGCAGAGTCCTTAAATAATGCAACAAAGTCCTTAAATAATGCAACAGAGTCCTTAAATACCGCAGCAAAGTGCTTAAATAATGCAGCAGAGTCCTTAAATAATGCAACAAAGTCCTTAAATAATGCAGCAGAGTCCTTAAATACTGAAGCAGAGTCCTTAAATATTGCAGCAAAGTCCTCTAATAATGCAGCAGAGTCCTTAAATAATGCAACAAAGTCCTTAAATAATGCAGCAGAGTCCTTAAATAATGCAACAAAGTCCTTAAATAATGCAGCAGAGTCCTTAAATACTGAAGCAGAGTCCTTAAATATTGCAGCAAAGTCCTTAAATAATGCAGCAAAGTCCTTAAATAATGCAGCAGAGTCCTTAAATAATGCAACAAAGTCCTTAAATAATGCAGCAGAGTCCTTAAATACTGAAGCAGAGTCCTTAAATATTGCTGCAAAGTCCTTAAATAATGCAGCAGAGTCATTAAATAATGCAACAAAGTCCTTAAATAATGCAGCAGAGTCCTTAAATAATGCAACAAAGTCCTTAAATAATGCAGCAGAGTACTTAAATAATGCAACAAAGTCCTTAAATAATGCAGCAAAGTCCTTAAATAATGCAGCAGAGTCCTTAAATAATGCAACAAAGTCCTTAAATAATGCAGCAGAGTCCTTAAATAATGCAACAGAGTCCTTAAATACCGCAGCAAAGTGCTTAAATAATGCAGCAGAGTCCTCAAATGCTTCAGCAGAGTCCTTAAATAATGCAGCAGAGTCCTTAAATAATGCAGCAAAGTCCTTAAATAATGCAGCAGAGTCCTTAAATAATGCAACAAAGTCCTTAAATAATGCAGCAGAGTCCTTAAATACTGAAGCAGAGTCCTTAAATATTGCAGCAAAGTCCTTAAATAATGCAGCAGAGTCCTTAAATAATGCAGCAAAGTCCTTATCTAATGCAGCAGAGTCCTTAAATAATGCAACAAAGTCCTTAAATAATGCAGCAGAGTCCTTAAATACTGAAGCAGAGTCCTTAAATATTGCAGCAAAGTCCTTCAATAATGCAGCAGAGTCCTTAGATAATGCAACAAAGTCCATAAATAATGCAGCAGATTCCTTAAATAATGCAGCAAAGTCCTTAAATAATGCAGCAGAGTCCTTAAATAATGCAGCAGAGTCCTTAAATACCGCAGCAGAGTCCTTAAATACTGAAGCAGAGTCCTTTAATATAGCAGCAAATTCCTTAAATAATGCAGCAGAGTCCATAAAAAAATCCAACAAAGTCATTAAATAATGCAGCAAGTCCTTAAATAATGCAGCAGAGTCCTCTAATAATGCAGCAGAGTCCTCAAATGCTTCAGCAAATTCATTAAATAATGCAGCATATTCCTTAAATAATGCAGAAAAGTCCTTAAATAATGCAGAACAGTTCTTAAATAATGCAACAACGTCGTTAAATAATGCAGCAGAGTCCTTAAATAATGCAGCAAAGTCCTTAACTAATGCAGCAGAGTCCTTAAATAATGCAAGAAAGTCCTTAAATAATGCAACAGAGTCCTTAAATACCGCAGCAAAGGGCTTAAATAATGCAGCAGAGTCCTCAAATGCTTCAGCAGAGTCCTTAAATAATGCAGCATTGTCCTTAAATAATGCAGCAAAGTCCTTAAATAATGCAGCAGAGTCCTTAAATAATGCAACAAAGTCCTTAAATAATGCAGCAGAGTCCTTAAATACTGAAGCAGAGTCCTTAAATATTGCTGCAAAGTCCTTAAATAATGCAGCAGAGTCATTAAATAATGCAACAAAGTCCTTAAATAATGCAGCAGAGTCCTTAAATAATGCAACAAAGTCCTTAAATAATGCAGCAGAGTACTTAAATAATGCAACAAAGTCCTTAAATAATGCAGCAAAGTCCTTAAATAATGCAGCAGAGTCCTTAAATACTGAAGCAGAGTCCTTAAATATTGCAGCAAAGTCCTTAAATAATGCAGCAGAGTCCTTAAATAATGCAACAAAGTCCTTAAATAATGCAGCAGAGTCCTTAAATAATGCAACAGAGTCCTTAAATACCGCAGCAAAGTGCTTAAATAATGCAGCAGAGTCCTCAAATGCTTCAGCAGAGTCCTTAAATAATGCAGCAGAGTCCTTAAATAATGCAGCAAAGTCCTTAAATAATGCAGCAGAGTCCTTAAATAATGCAACAAAGTCCTTAAATAATGCAGCAGAGTCCTTAAATACTGAAGCAGAGTCCTTAAATATTGCAGCAAAGTCCTTAAATAATGCAGCAGAGTCCTTAAATAATGCAGCAAAGTCCTTATTTAATGCAGCAGAGTCCTTAAATAATGAAACAAAGTCCTTAAATAATGCAGCAGAGTCCTTAAATACTGAAGCAGAGTCCTTAAATATTGCAGCAAAGTCCTTCAATAATGCAGCAGAGTCCTTAGATAATGCAACAAAGTCCTTAAATAATGCAGCAGATTCCTTAAATAATGCAGCAAAGTCCTTAAATAATGCAGCAGAGTCCTTAAATAATGCAGCAGAGTCCTTAAATACCGCAGCAGAGTCCTTAAATACTGAAGCAGAGTCCTTTAATATAGCAGCAAATTCCTTAAATAATGCAGCAGAGTCCATAAAAAAATCCAACAAAGTCATTAAATAATGCAGCAAGTCCTTAAATAATGCAGCAGAGTCCTCTAATAATGCAGCAGAGTCCTCAAATGCTTCAGCAAAGTCATTAAATAATGCAGCATAGTCCTTAAATAATGCAGCAAAGTCCTTAAATAATGCAGCACAGTTCTTAAGTAATGCAACAACGTCGTTAAATAATGCAGCAGAGTCCTTAAATAATGCAGCAAAGTCCTTAACTAATGCAGCAGAGTCCTTAAATAATGCAAGAAAGTCCTTAAATAATGCAGCAGAGTCCTTAAATAATGCAGTAAAGTCCTTAAATAATGCAGCAGAGTCCTTAAATAATGCAACAACGTCCTTAAATAATGCAGCAGAGTCCTTAAATACTGAAGCAGAGTCCTTAAATATTGCAGCAAAGTCCTTAAATAATGCATTAGAGTCCTTAAATAATGCAACAAAGTCCTTAAATAATGCAGCAGAGTCCTTAAATAATGCAGCAAAGTCCTTAAATAATGCAGCAGAGTCCTTAAATAATGCAGCAGAGTCCTTAAATACTGCAACAGAGTCCTTAAATACTGAAGCAGAGTCCTTTAATATAGCAGCAAATTCCTTAAATAATGCAGCAGAGTCCTTAAAAAATCCAACAAAGTCATTAAATAATGCAGCAGAGTCCTCTAATAATGCAGCAGAGTCCTCAAATGCTTCAGCAAAGTCATTAAATAATGCAGCAAAGTCCTTAAATAATGCAGCAGAGTCCTTAAATAATGCAACAAAGTCCTTAAATAATGCAGCAGAGTCCTTAAATACTGAAGCAGAGTCCTTAAATATTGCTGCAAAGTCCTTAAATAATGCAGCAGAGTCATTAAATAATGCAACAAAGTCCTTAAATAATGCAGCAGAGTCCTTAAATAATGCAACAAAGTCCTTAAATAATGCAGCAGAGTACTTAAATAATGCAACAAAGTCCTTAAATAATGCAGCAAAGTCCTTAAATAATGCAGCAGAGTCCTTAGATAATGCAACAGAGTCCTTAAATACCGCAGCAAAGTGCTTAAATAATGCAGCAGAGTCCTCAAATGCTTCAGCAGAGTCCTTAAATAATGCAGCAGAGTCCTTAAATAATGCAGCAAAGTCCTTAAATAATGCAGCAGAGTCCTTAAATAATGCAACAAAGTCCTTAAATAATGCAGCAGAGTCCTTAAATACTGAAGCAGAGTCCTTAAATATTGCAGCAAAGTCCTTAAATAATGCAGCAGAGTCCTTAAATAATGCAACAGAGTCCTTAAATACCGCAGCAAAGTGCTTAAATAATGCAGCAGAGTCCTCAAATGCTTCAGCAGAGTCCTTAAATAATGCAGCAGAGTCCTTAAATAATGCAGCAAAGTCCTTAAATAATGCAGCAGAGTCCTTAAATAATGCAACAAAGTCCTTAAATAATGCAGCAGAGTCCTTAAATACTGAAGCAGATTCCTTAAATATTGCAGCAAAGTCCTTAAATAATGCAGCAGAGTCCTTAAATAATGCAGCAAAGTCCTTATCTAATGCAGCAGAGTCCTTAAATAATGCAACAAAGTCCTTAAATAATGCAGCAGAGTCCTTAAATACTGAAGCAGAGTCCTTTAATATAGCAGCAAATTCTTTAAATAATGCAGCAGAGTCCTTAAAAAAATCCAACAAAGTCATTAAATAATGCAGCAGAGTCCTCTAATAATGCAGCAGAGTCCTCAAATGCTTCAGCAAAGTCATTAAATAATGCAGCATAGTCCTTAAATAATGCAGCAAAGTCCTTAAATAATGCAGCACAGTTCTTAAATAATGCAACAACGTCGTTAAATAATGCAGCAGAGTCCTTAAATAATGCAGCAAAGTCCTTAACTAATGCAGCAGAGTCCTTAAATAATGCAACAAAGTCCTTAAATAATGCAACAGAGTCCTTAAATACCGCAGCAAAGTGATTAAATAATGCAGCAGAGTCCTCAAATGCTTCAGCAGAGTCCTTAAATAATGCAGCAGAGTCCTTAAATAATGCAGCAAAGTCCTTAAATAATGCAGCAGAGTCCTTAAATAATGCAACAAAGTCCTTAAATAATGCAGCAGAGTCCTTAAATACTGAAGCAGAGTCCTTAAATATTGCAGCAAAGTCCTTAAATAATGCAGCAGAGTCCATAAATAATGCAGCAAAGTCCTTAAATAATGCAGCAGAGTCCTTAAATAATGCAACAAAGTCCTTAAATAATGCAGCAGAGTCCTTAAATATAGAAGCAGAGTCCTTAAATATTGCATCAAAGTCCTTCAATAATGCAGCAGAGTCCTTAGATAATGCAACAAAGTCCTTAAATAATGCAGCAGATTCCTTAAATAATGCAGCAAAGTCCTTAAATAATGCAGCAGAGTCCTTAAATAATGCAGCAGAGTCCTTAAATACCGCAGCAGAGTCCATAAATACTGAAGCAGAGTCCTTTAATATAGCAGCAAATTCCTTAAATAATGCAGCAGAGTCCTTAAAAAATCCAACAAAGTCATTAAATAATGCAGCAAGTCCTTAAATAATGCAGCAGAGTCCTCTAATAATGCAGCAGAGACCTCAAATGCTTCAGCAAAGTCATTAAATAATGCAGCATAGTCCTTAAATAATGGAGCAAAGTCCTTAAATAATGCAGCACAGTTCTTAAATAATGCAACAACGTCGTTAAATAATGCAGCAGAGTCCTTAAATAATGCAGCAAAGTCCTTAACTAATGCAGCAGAGTCCTTAAATAATGCAACAAAGTCCTTAAATAATGCAGCAGAGTCCTTAAATAATGCAGTAAAGTCCTTAAATAATGCAGCAGAGTCCTTAAATAATGCAACAACGTCCTTAAATAATGCAGCAGAGTCCTTAAATACTGAAGCAGAGTCCTTAAATATTGCAGCAAAGTCCTTAAATAATGCAGCAGAGTCCTTAAATAATGCAACAAATTCCTTAAATAATGCAGCAAAGTCCTTAAATAATGCAGCAGAGTCCTTAAATAATGCAGCAGAGTCCTTAAATACCGCAGCAGAGTCCTTAAATACTGAAGCAGAGTCCTTTAATATAGCAGCAAATTCCTTAAATAATGCAGCAGAGTCCTTAAAAAATCCAACAAAGTCATTAAATAATGCAGCAGAGTCCTCTAATAATGCAGCAGAGTCCTCAAATGCTTCAGCAAAGTCATTAAATAATGCAGCAGAGTCCTCAAATGCTTAAGCAGAGTCCTTAAATACTGAAGCAGAGTCCTTAAACATTGCAGCAAAGTCCTTAAATAATGCAGCAGAGTCCTTAAATAATGCAGCAAAGTCCTTCAATAATGCAGCAGAGTCCTTAGATAATGCAACAAAGTCCTTAAATAATGCAGCAGATTCCTTAAATAATGCAGCAAAGTCCTTAAATAATGCAGCAGAGTCCTAAAATAATGCAGCAGGGTCCTTAAATACCGCAGCAGAGTCCTTAAATACTGAAGCAGAGTCCTTTAATATAGCAGCAAATTCCTTAAATAATGCAGCAGAGTCCATAAAAAAATCCAACAAAGTCATTAAATAATGCAGCAAGTCCTTAAATAATGCAGCAGAGTCCTCTAATAATGCAGCAGAGTCCTCAAATGCTTCAGCAACGTCATTAAATAATGCAGCATAGTCCTTAAATAATGCAGCAAAGTCCTTAAATAATGCAGCACAGTTCTTAATTAATGCAACAACGTCGTTAAATAATGCAGCAGAGTCCTTAAATAATGCAGCAAAGTCCTTAACTAATGCAGCAGAGTCCTTAAATAATGCAAGAAAGTCCTTAAATAATGCAGCAGAGTCCTTAAATAATGCAGTAAAGTCCTTAAATAATGCAGCAGAGTCCTTAAATAATGCAACAACGTCCTTAAATAATGCAGCAGAGTCCTTAAATACTGAAGCAGAGTCCTTAAATATTGCAGCAAAGTCCTTAAATAATGCATTAGAGTCCTTAAATAATGCAACAAAGTCCTTAAATAATGCAGCAGAGTCCTTAAATAATGCAGCAAAGTCCTTAAATAATGCAGCAGAGTCCTTAAATAATGCAGCAGAGTCCTTAAATACTGCAGCAGAGTCCTTAAATACTGAAGCAGAGTCCTTTAATATAGCAGCAAATTCCTTAAATAATGCAGCAGAGTCCTTAAAAAATCCAACAAAGTCATTAAATAATGCAGCAGAGTCCTCTAATAATGCAGCAGAGTCCTCAAATGCTTCAGCAAAGTCATTAAATAATGCAGCATAGTCCTTAAATAATGCAAAGTCCTTAAATAAAGCAGCACAGTTCTTAAATAATGCAACAACGTCGGTAAATAATGCAGCAGAGTCCTTAAATAATGCAGCAAAGTCCTTAACTAATGCAGCAGAGTCCTTAAATAATGCAACAAAGTCCTTAAATAATGCAACAGAGTCCTTAAATACCGCAGCAAAGTGCTTAAATAATGCAGCAGAGTCCTTAAATAATGCAACAAAGTCCTTAAATAATGCAGCAGAGTCCTTAAATACTGAAGCAGAGTCCTTAAATATTGCAGCAAAGTCCTCTAATAATGCAGCAGAGTCCTTAAATAATGCAACAAAGTCCTTAAATAATGCAGCAGAGTCCTTAAATAATGCAACAAAGTCCTTAAATAATGCAGCAGAGTCCTTAAATACTGAAGCAGAGTCCTTAAATATTGCAGCAAAGTCCTTAAATAATGCAGCAAAGTCCTTAAATAATGCAGCAGAGTCCTTAAATAATGCAACAAAGTCCTTAAATAATGCAGCAGAGTCCTTAAATACTGAAGCAGAGTCCTTAAATATTGCTGCAAAGTCCTTAAATAATGCAGCAGAGTCATTAAATAATGCAACAAAGTCCTTAAATAATGCAGCAGAGTCCTTAAATAATGCAACAAAGTCCTTAAATAATGCAGCAGAGTACTTAAATAATGCAACAAAGTCCTTAAATAATGCAGCAAAGTCCTTAAATAATGCAGCAGAGTCCTTAGATAATGCAACAGAGTCCTTAAATACCGCAGCAAAGTGCTTAAATAATGCAGCAGAGTCCTCAAATGCTTCAGCAGAGTCCTTAAATAATGCAGCAGAGTCCTTAAATAATGCAGCAAAGTCCTTAAATAATGCAGCAGAGTCCTTAAATAATGCAACAAAGTCCTTAAATAATGCAGCAGAGTCCTTAAATACTGAAGCAGAGTCCTTAAATATTGCAGCAAAGTCCTTAAATAATGCAGCAGAGTCCTTAAATAATGCAACAGAGTCCTTAAATACCGCAGCAAAGTGCTTAAATAATGCAGCAGAGTCCTCAAATGCTTCAGCAGAGTCCTTAAATAATGCAGCAGAGTCCTTAAATAATGCAGCAAAGTCCTTAAATAATGCAGCAGAGTCCTTAAATAATGCAACAAAGTCCTTAAATAATGCAGCAGAGTCCTTAAATACTGAAGCAGATTCCTTAAATATTGCAGCAAAGTCCTTAAATAATGCAGCAGAGTCCTTAAATAATGCAGCAAAGTCCTTATCTAATGCAGCAGAGTCCTTAAATAATGCAACAAAGTCCTTAAATAATGCAGCAGAGTCCTTAAATACTGAAGCAGAGTCCTTTAATATAGCAGCAAATTCTTTAAATAATGCAGCAGAGTCCTTAAAAAAATCCAACAAAGTCATTAAATAATGCAGCAGAGTCCTCTAATAATGCAGCAGAGTCCTCAAATGCTTCAGCAAAGTCATTAAATAATGCAGCATAGTCCTTAAATAATGCAGCAAAGTCCTTAAATAATGCAGCACAGTTCTTAAATAATGCAACAACGTCGTTAAATAATGCAGCAGAGTCCTTAAATAATGCAGCAAAGTCCTTAACTAATGCAGCAGAGTCCTTAAATAATGCAACAAAGTCCTTAAATAATGCAACAGAGTCCTTAAATTCCGCAGCAAAGTGATTAAATAATGCAGCAGAGTCCTCAAATGCTTCAGCAGAGTCCTTAAATAATGCAGCAGAGTCCTTAAATAATGCAGCAAAGTCCTTAAATAATGCAGCAGAGTCCTTAAATAATGCAACAAAGTCCTTAAATAATGCAGCAGAGTCCTTAAATACTGAAGCAGAGTCCTTAAATATTGCAGCAAAGTCCTTAAATAATGCAGCAGAGTCCATAAATAATGCAGCAAAGTCCTTAAATAATGCAGCAGAGTCCTTAAATAATGCAACAAAGTCCTTAAATAATGCAGCAGAGTCCTTAAATATAGAAGCAGAGTCCTTAAATATTGCATCAAAGTCCTTCAATAATGCAGCAGAGTCCTTAGATAATGCAACAAAGTCCTTAAATAATGCAGCAGATTCCTTAAATAATGCAGCAAAGTCCTTAAATAATGCAGCAGAGTCCTTAAATAATGCAGCAGAGTCCTTAAATACCGCAGCAGAGTCCATAAATACTGAAGCAGAGTCCTTTAATATAGCAGCAAATTCCTTAAATAATGCAGCAGAGTCCTTAAAAAATCCAACAAAGTCATTAAATAATGCAGCAAGTCCTTAAATAATGCAGCAGAGTCCTCTAATAATGCAGCAGAGACCTCAAATGCTTCAGCAAAGTCATTAAATAATGCAGCATAGTCCTTAAATAATGGAGCAAAGTCCTTAAATAATGCAGCACAGTTCTTAAATAATGCAACAACGTCGTTAAATAATGCAGCAGAGTCCTTAAATAATGCAGCAAAGTCCTTAACTAATGCAGCAGAGTCCTTAAATAATGCAACAAAGTCCTTAAATAATGCAGCAGAGTCCTTAAATAATGCAGTAAAGTCCTTAAATAATGCAGCAGAGTCCTTAAATAATGCAACAACGTCCTTAAATAATGCAGCAGAGTCCTTAAATACTGAAGCAGAGTCCTTAAATATTGCAGCAAAGTCCTTAAATAATGCAGCAGAGTCCTTAAATAATGCAACAAATTCCTTAAATAATGCAGCAAAGTCCTTAAATAATGCAGCAGAGTCCTTAAATAATGCAGCAGAGTCCTTAAATACCGCAGCAGAGTCCTTAAATACTGAAGCAGAGTCCTTTAATATAGCAGCAAATTCCTTAAATAATGCAGCAGAGTCCTTAAAAAATCCAACAAAGTCATTAAATAATGCAGCAGAGTCCTCTAATAATGCAGCAGAGTCCTCAAATGCTTCAGCAAAGTCATTAAATAATGCAGCAGAGTCCTCAAATGCTTAAGCAGAGTCCTTAAATACTGAAGCAGAGTCCTTAAACATTGCAGCAAAGTCCTTAAATAATGCAGCAGAGTCCTTAAATAATGCAGCAAAGTCCTTCAATAATGCAGCAGAGTCCATAGATAATGCAACAAAGTCCTTAAATAATGCAGCAGATTCCTTAAATAATGCAGCAAAGTCCTTAAATAATGCAGCAGAGTCCTAAAATAATGCAGCAGGGTCCTTAAATACCGCAGCAGAGTCCTTAAATACTGAAGCAGAGTCCTTTAATATAGCAGCAAATTCCTTAAATAATGCAGCAGAGTCCATAAAAAAATCCAACAAAGTCATTAAATAATGCAGCAAGTCCTTAAATAATGCAGCAGAGTCCTCTAATAATGCAGCAGAGTCCTCAAATGCTTCAGCAACGTCATTAAATAATGCAGCATAGTCCTTAAATAATGCAGCAAAGTCCTTAAATAATGCAGCACAGTTCTTAAGTAATGCAACAACGTCGTTAAATAATGCAGCAGAGTCCTTAAATAATGCAGCAAAGTCCTTAACTAATGCAGCAGAGTCCTTAAATAATGCAAGAAAGTCCTTAAATAATGCAGCAGAGTCCTTAAATAATGCAGTAAAGTCCTTAAATAATGCAGCAGAGTCCTTAAATAATGCAACAACGTCCTTAAATAATGCAGCAGAGTCCTTAAATACTGAAGCAGAGTCCTTAAATATTGCAGCAAAGTCCTTAAATAATGCATTAGAGTCCTTAAATAATGCAACAAAGTCCTTAAATAATGCAGCAGAGTCCTTAAATAATGCAGCAAAGTCCTTAAATAATGCAGCAGAGTCCTTAAATAATGCAGCAGAGTCCTTAAATACTGCAGCAGAGTCCTTAAATACTGAAGCAGAGTCCTTTAATATAGCAGCAAATTCCTTAAATAATGCAGCAGAGTCCTTAAAAAATCCAACAAAGTCATTAAATAATGCAGCAGAGTCCTCTAATAATGCAGCAGAGTCCTCAAATGCTTCAGCAAAGTCATTAAATAATGCAGCATAGTCCTTAAATAATGCAAAGTCCTTAAATAAAGCAGCACAGTTCTTAAATAATGCAACAACGTCGGTAAATAATGCAGCAGAGTCCTTAAATAATGCAGCAAAGTCCTTAACTAATGCAGCAGAGTCCTTAAATAATGCAACAAAGTCCTTAAATAATGCAACAGAGTCCTTAAATACCGCAGCAAAGTGCTTAAATAATGCAGCAGAGTCCTTAAATAATGCAACAAAGTCCTTAAATAATGCAGCAGAGTCCTTAAATACTGAAGCAGAGTCCTTAAATATTGCAGCAAAGTCCTCTAATAATGCAGCAGAGTCCTTAAATAATGCAACAAAGTCCTTAAATAATGCAGCAGAGTCCTTAAATAATGCAACAAAGTCCTTAAATAATGCAGCAGAGTCCTTAAATACTGAAGCAGAGTCCTTAAATATTGCAGCAAAGTCCTTAAATAATGCAGCAAAGTCCTTAAATAATGCAGCAGAGTCCTTAAATAATGCAACAAAGTCCTTAAATAATGCAGCAGAGTCCTTAAATACTGAAGCAGAGTCCTTAAATATTGCTGCAAAGTCCTTAAATAATGCAGCAGAGTCATTAAATAATGCAACAAAGTCCTTAAATAATGCAGCAGAGTCCTTAAATACTGAAGCAGAGTCCTTAAATATTGCTGCAAAGTCCTTAAATAATGCAGCAGAGTCATTAAATAATGCAACAAAGTCCTTAAATAATGCAGCAGAGTCCTTAAATACTGAAGCAGAGTCCTTAAATATTGCAGCAAAGTCCTCTAATAATGCAGCAGAGTCCTTAAATAATGCAACAAAGTCCTTAAATAATGCAGCAGAGTCCTTAAATAATGCAACAAAGTCCTTAAATAATGCAGCAGAGTCCTTAAATACTGAAGCAGAGTCCTTAAATATTGCAGCAAAGTCCTTAAATAATGCAGCAAAGTCCTTAAATAATGCAGCAGAGTCCTTAAATAATGCAACAAAGTCCTTAAATAATGCAGCAGAGTCCTTAAATACTGAAGCAGAGTCCTTAAATATTGCTGCAAAGTCCTTAAATAATGCAGCAGAGTCATTAAATAATGCAACAAAGTCCTTAAATAATGCAGCAGAGTCCTTAAATAATGCAACAAAGTCCTTAAATAATGCAGCAGAGTACTTAAATAATGCAACAAAGTCCTTAAATAATGCAGCAAAGTCCTTAAATAATGCAGCAGAGTCCTTAAATAATGCAACAAAGTCCTTAAATAATGCAGCAGAGTCCTTAAATAATGCAACAGAGTCCTTAAATACCGCAGCAAAGTGCTTAAATAATGCAGCAGAGTCCTCAAATGCTTCAGCAGAGTCCTTAAATAA
The DNA here is from genome assembly GCF_046119375.1 of Phyllobates terribilis. Lineage (NCBI taxonomy): Eukaryota > Metazoa > Chordata > Amphibia > Anura > Dendrobatidae > Phyllobates > Phyllobates terribilis. The sequence goes on along the minus strand of NW_027362840.1, from coordinate 1,677,846 downwards.
TGCAGCAGAGTCCTTAAATAATGCAGCAAAGTCCTTAAATAATGCAGCAGAGTCCTTAAATAATGCAACAAAGTCCTTAAATAATGCAGCAGAGTCCTTAAATACTGAAGCAGAGTCCTTAAATATTGCAGCAAAGTCCTTAAATAATGCAGCAGAGTCCTTAAATAATGCAGCAAAGTCCTTATCTAATGCAGCAGAGTCCTTAAATAATGCAACAAAGTCCTTAAATAATGCAGCAGAGTCCTTAAATACTGAAGCAGAGTCCTTAAATATTGCAGCAAAGTCCTTCAATAATGCAGCAGAGTCCTTAGATAATGCAACAAAGTCCATAAATAATGCAGCAGATTCCTTAAATAATGCAGCAAAGTCCTTAAATAATGCAGCAGAGTCCTTAAATAATGCAGCAGAGTCCTTAAATACCGCAGCAGAGTCCTTAAATACTGAAGCAGAGTCCTTTAATATAGCAGCAAATTCCTTAAATAATGCAGCAGAGTCCATAAAAAAATCCAACAAAGTCATTAAATAATGCAGCAAGTCCTTAAATAATGCAGCAGAGTCCTCTAATAATGCAGCAGAGTCCTCAAATGCTTCAGCAAATTCATTAAATAATGCAGCATATTCCTTAAATAATGCAGAAAAGTCCTTAAATAATGCAGAACAGTTCTTAAATAATGCAACAACGTCGTTAAATAATGCAGCAGAGTCCTTAAATAATGCAGCAAAGTCCTTAACTAATGCAGCAGAGTCCTTAAATAATGCAAGAAAGTCCTTAAATAATGCAACAGAGTCCTTAAATACCGCAGCAAAGGGCTTAAATAATGCAGCAGAGTCCTCAAATGCTTCAGCAGAGTCCTTAAATAATGCAGCATTGTCCTTAAATAATGCAGCAAAGTCCTTAAATAATGCAGCAGAGTCCTTAAATAATGCAACAAAGTCCTTAAATAATGCAGCAGAGTCCTTAAATACTGAAGCAGAGTCCTTAAATATTGCTGCAAAGTCCTTAAATAATGCAGCAGAGTCATTAAATAATGCAACAAAGTCCTTAAATAATGCAGCAGAGTCCTTAAATAATGCAACAAAGTCCTTAAATAATGCAGCAGAGTACTTAAATAATGCAACAAAGTCCTTAAATAATGCAGCAAAGTCCTTAAATAATGCAGCAGAGTCCTTAAATACTGAAGCAGAGTCCTTAAATATTGCAGCAAAGTCCTTAAATAATGCAGCAGAGTCCTTAAATAATGCAACAAAGTCCTTAAATAATGCAGCAGAGTCCTTAAATAATGCAACAGAGTCCTTAAATACCGCAGCAAAGTGCTTAAATAATGCAGCAGAGTCCTCAAATGCTTCAGCAGAGTCCTTAAATAATGCAGCAGAGTCCTTAAATAATGCAGCAAAGTCCTTAAATAATGCAGCAGAGTCCTTAAATAATGCAACAAAGTCCTTAAATAATGCAGCAGAGTCCTTAAATACTGAAGCAGAGTCCTTAAATATTGCAGCAAAGTCCTTAAATAATGCAGCAGAGTCCTTAAATAATGCAGCAAAGTCCTTATTTAATGCAGCAGAGTCCTTAAATAATGAAACAAAGTCCTTAAATAATGCAGCAGAGTCCTTAAATACTGAAGCAGAGTCCTTAAATATTGCAGCAAAGTCCTTCAATAATGCAGCAGAGTCCTTAGATAATGCAACAAAGTCCTTAAATAATGCAGCAGATTCCTTAAATAATGCAGCAAAGTCCTTAAATAATGCAGCAGAGTCCTTAAATAATGCAGCAGAGTCCTTAAATACCGCAGCAGAGTCCTTAAATACTGAAGCAGAGTCCTTTAATATAGCAGCAAATTCCTTAAATAATGCAGCAGAGTCCATAAAAAAATCCAACAAAGTCATTAAATAATGCAGCAAGTCCTTAAATAATGCAGCAGAGTCCTCTAATAATGCAGCAGAGTCCTCAAATGCTTCAGCAAAGTCATTAAATAATGCAGCATAGTCCTTAAATAATGCAGCAAAGTCCTTAAATAATGCAGCACAGTTCTTAAGTAATGCAACAACGTCGTTAAATAATGCAGCAGAGTCCTTAAATAATGCAGCAAAGTCCTTAACTAATGCAGCAGAGTCCTTAAATAATGCAAGAAAGTCCTTAAATAATGCAGCAGAGTCCTTAAATAATGCAGTAAAGTCCTTAAATAATGCAGCAGAGTCCTTAAATAATGCAACAACGTCCTTAAATAATGCAGCAGAGTCCTTAAATACTGAAGCAGAGTCCTTAAATATTGCAGCAAAGTCCTTAAATAATGCATTAGAGTCCTTAAATAATGCAACAAAGTCCTTAAATAATGCAGCAGAGTCCTTAAATAATGCAGCAAAGTCCTTAAATAATGCAGCAGAGTCCTTAAATAATGCAGCAGAGTCCTTAAATACTGCAGCAGAGTCCTTAAATACTGAAGCAGAGTCCTTTAATATAGCAGCAAATTCCTTAAATAATGCAGCAGAGTCCTTAAAAAATCCAACAAAGTCATTAAATAATGCAGCAGAGTCCTCTAATAATGCAGCAGAGTCCTCAAATGCTTCAGCAAAGTCATTAAATAATGCAGCAAAGTCCTTAAATAATGCAGCAGAGTCCTTAAATAATGCAACAAAGTCCTTAAATAATGCAGCAGAGTCCTTAAATACTGAAGCAGAGTCCTTAAATATTGCTGCAAAGTCCTTAAATAATGCAGCAGAGTCATTAAATAATGCAACAAAGTCCTTAAATAATGCAGCAGAGTCCTTAAATAATGCAACAAAGTCCTTAAATAATGCAGCAGAGTACTTAAATAATGCAACAAAGTCCTTAAATAATGCAGCAAAGTCCTTAAATAATGCAGCAGAGTCCTTAGATAATGCAACAGAGTCCTTAAATACCGCAGCAAAGTGCTTAAATAATGCAGCAGAGTCCTCAAATGCTTCAGCAGAGTCCTTAAATAATGCAGCAGAGTCCTTAAATAATGCAGCAAAGTCCTTAAATAATGCAGCAGAGTCCTTAAATAATGCAACAAAGTCCTTAAATAATGCAGCAGAGTCCTTAAATACTGAAGCAGAGTCCTTAAATATTGCAGCAAAGTCCTTAAATAATGCAGCAGAGTCCTTAAATAATGCAACAGAGTCCTTAAATACCGCAGCAAAGTGCTTAAATAATGCAGCAGAGTCCTCAAATGCTTCAGCAGAGTCCTTAAATAATGCAGCAGAGTCCTTAAATAATGCAGCAAAGTCCTTAAATAATGCAGCAGAGTCCTTAAATAATGCAACAAAGTCCTTAAATAATGCAGCAGAGTCCTTAAATACTGAAGCAGATTCCTTAAATATTGCAGCAAAGTCCTTAAATAATGCAGCAGAGTCCTTAAATAATGCAGCAAAGTCCTTATCTAATGCAGCAGAGTCCTTAAATAATGCAACAAAGTCCTTAAATAATGCAGCAGAGTCCTTAAATACTGAAGCAGAGTCCTTTAATATAGCAGCAAATTCTTTAAATAATGCAGCAGAGTCCTTAAAAAAATCCAACAAAGTCATTAAATAATGCAGCAGAGTCCTCTAATAATGCAGCAGAGTCCTCAAATGCTTCAGCAAAGTCATTAAATAATGCAGCATAGTCCTTAAATAATGCAGCAAAGTCCTTAAATAATGCAGCACAGTTCTTAAATAATGCAACAACGTCGTTAAATAATGCAGCAGAGTCCTTAAATAATGCAGCAAAGTCCTTAACTAATGCAGCAGAGTCCTTAAATAATGCAACAAAGTCCTTAAATAATGCAACAGAGTCCTTAAATACCGCAGCAAAGTGATTAAATAATGCAGCAGAGTCCTCAAATGCTTCAGCAGAGTCCTTAAATAATGCAGCAGAGTCCTTAAATAATGCAGCAAAGTCCTTAAATAATGCAGCAGAGTCCTTAAATAATGCAACAAAGTCCTTAAATAATGCAGCAGAGTCCTTAAATACTGAAGCAGAGTCCTTAAATATTGCAGCAAAGTCCTTAAATAATGCAGCAGAGTCCATAAATAATGCAGCAAAGTCCTTAAATAATGCAGCAGAGTCCTTAAATAATGCAACAAAGTCCTTAAATAATGCAGCAGAGTCCTTAAATATAGAAGCAGAGTCCTTAAATATTGCATCAAAGTCCTTCAATAATGCAGCAGAGTCCTTAGATAATGCAACAAAGTCCTTAAATAATGCAGCAGATTCCTTAAATAATGCAGCAAAGTCCTTAAATAATGCAGCAGAGTCCTTAAATAATGCAGCAGAGTCCTTAAATACCGCAGCAGAGTCCATAAATACTGAAGCAGAGTCCTTTAATATAGCAGCAAATTCCTTAAATAATGCAGCAGAGTCCTTAAAAAATCCAACAAAGTCATTAAATAATGCAGCAAGTCCTTAAATAATGCAGCAGAGTCCTCTAATAATGCAGCAGAGACCTCAAATGCTTCAGCAAAGTCATTAAATAATGCAGCATAGTCCTTAAATAATGGAGCAAAGTCCTTAAATAATGCAGCACAGTTCTTAAATAATGCAACAACGTCGTTAAATAATGCAGCAGAGTCCTTAAATAATGCAGCAAAGTCCTTAACTAATGCAGCAGAGTCCTTAAATAATGCAACAAAGTCCTTAAATAATGCAGCAGAGTCCTTAAATAATGCAGTAAAGTCCTTAAATAATGCAGCAGAGTCCTTAAATAATGCAACAACGTCCTTAAATAATGCAGCAGAGTCCTTAAATACTGAAGCAGAGTCCTTAAATATTGCAGCAAAGTCCTTAAATAATGCAGCAGAGTCCTTAAATAATGCAACAAATTCCTTAAATAATGCAGCAAAGTCCTTAAATAATGCAGCAGAGTCCTTAAATAATGCAGCAGAGTCCTTAAATACCGCAGCAGAGTCCTTAAATACTGAAGCAGAGTCCTTTAATATAGCAGCAAATTCCTTAAATAATGCAGCAGAGTCCTTAAAAAATCCAACAAAGTCATTAAATAATGCAGCAGAGTCCTCTAATAATGCAGCAGAGTCCTCAAATGCTTCAGCAAAGTCATTAAATAATGCAGCAGAGTCCTCAAATGCTTAAGCAGAGTCCTTAAATACTGAAGCAGAGTCCTTAAACATTGCAGCAAAGTCCTTAAATAATGCAGCAGAGTCCTTAAATAATGCAGCAAAGTCCTTCAATAATGCAGCAGAGTCCTTAGATAATGCAACAAAGTCCTTAAATAATGCAGCAGATTCCTTAAATAATGCAGCAAAGTCCTTAAATAATGCAGCAGAGTCCTAAAATAATGCAGCAGGGTCCTTAAATACCGCAGCAGAGTCCTTAAATACTGAAGCAGAGTCCTTTAATATAGCAGCAAATTCCTTAAATAATGCAGCAGAGTCCTTAAGAAATCCAACAAAGTCATTAAATAATGCAGCAAGTCCTTAAATAATGCAGCAGAGTCCTCTAATAATGCAGCAGAGTCCTCAAATGCTTCAGCAAAGTCATTAAATAATGCAGCATAATCCTTAAATAATGCAGCAAAGTCCTTAAATAATGCAGCACAGTTCTTAAATAATGCAACAACGTCGTTAAATAATGCAGCAGAGTCCTTAAATAATGCAGCAAACTCCTTAACTAATGCAGCAGAGTCCTTAAATAATGCAACAAAGTCCTTAAATAATGCAACAGAGTCCTTAAATACCGCAGCAAAGTGCTTAAATAATGCAGCAGAGTCCTCAAATGCTTCAGCAGAGTCCTTAAATAATGCAGCAGTGTCCTTAAATAATGCAGCAAAGTCCTTAAATAATGCAGCAGAGTCCTTAAATAATGCAACAAAGTCCTTAAATAATGCAGCAGAGTCCTTAAATACTGAAGCAGAGTCCTTAAATATTGCTGCAAAGTCCTTAAATAATGCAGCAGTCATTAAATAATGCAACAATGTCCTTAAATAATGCAGCAGTGTCCTTAAAAAATCCAACAAAGTCATTAAATAATGCAGCAAGTCCTTAAATAATGCAGAACAGTTCTTAAATAATGCAACAACGTCGTTAAATAATGCAGCAGAGTCCTTAAATAATGCAGCAAAGTCCTTAACTAATGCAGCAGAGTCCTTAAATAATGCAACAAAGTCCTTAAATAATGCAACAGAGTCCTTAAATACCGCAGCAAAGGGCTTAAATAATGCAGCAGAGTCCTCAAATGCTTCAGCAGAGTCCTTAAATAATGTAGCATTGTCCTTAAATAATGCAGCAAAGTCCTTAAATAATGCAGCAGAGTCCTTAAATAATGCAACAAAGTCCTTAAATAATGCAGCAGAGTCCTTAAATACTGAAGCAGAGTCCTTAAATATTGCTGCAAAGTCCTTAAATAATGCAGCAGAGTCATTAAATAATGCAACAAAGTCCTTAAATAATGCAGCAGAGTCCTTAAATAATGCAACAAAGTCCTTAAATAATGCAGCAGAGTACTTAAATAATGCAACAAAGTCCTTAAATAATGCAGCAAAGTCCTTAAATAATGCAGCAGAGTCCTTAAATAATGCAACAAAGTCCTTAAATAATGCAGCAGAGTCCTTAAATAATGCAACAGAGTCCTTAAATACCGCAGCAAAGTGCTTAAATAATGCAGCAGAGTCCTCAAATGCTTCAGCAGAGTCCTTAAATAATGCAGCAGAGTCCTTAAATAATGCAGCAAAGTCCTTAAATAATGCAGCAGAGTCCTTAAATAATGCAACAAAGTCCTTAAATAATGCAGCAGAGTCCTTAAATACTGAAGCAGAGTCCTTAAATATTGCAGCAAAGTCCTTAAATAATGCAGCAGAGTCCTTAAATAATGCAGCAAAGTCCTTATTTAATGCAGCAGAGTCCTTAAATAATGCAACAAAGTCCTTAAATAATGCAGCAGAGTCCTTAAATACTGAAGCAGAGTCCTTAAATATTGCAGCAAAGTCCTTCAATAATGCAGCAGAGTCCTTAGATAATGCAACAAAGTCCTTAAATAATGCAGCAGATTCCTTAAATAATGCAGCAAAGTCCTTAAATAATGCAGCAGAGTCCTTAAATAATGCAGCAGAGTCCTTAAATACCGCAGCAGAGTCCTTAAATACTGAAGCAGAGTCCTTTAATATAGCAGCAAATTCCTTAAATAATGCAGCAGAGTCCATAAAAAAATCCAACAAAGTCATTAAATAATGCAGCAAGTCCTTAAATAATGCAGCAGAGTCCTCTAATAATGCAGCAGAGTCCTCAAATGCTTCAGCAAAGTCATTAAATAATGCAGCATAGTCCTTAAATAATGCAGCAAAGTCCTTAAATAATGCAGCACAGTTCTTAAGTAATGCAACAACGTCGTTAAATAATGCAGCAGAGTCCTTAAGTAATGCAGCAAAGTCCTTAACTAATGCAGCAGAGTCCTTAAATAATGCAAGAAAGTCCTTAAATAATGCAGCAGAGTCCTTAAATACCGCAGCAAAGTGATTAAATAATGCAGCAGAGTCCTCAAATGCTTCAGCAGAGTCCTTAAATAATGCAGCAGAGTCCTTAAATAATGCAGCAAAGTCCTTAAATAATGCAGCAGAGTCCTTAAATAATGCAACAACGTCCTTAAATAATGCAGCAGAGTCCTTAAATACTGAAGCAGAGTCCTTAAATATTGCAGCAAAGTCCTTAAATAATGCATTAGAGTCCTTAAATAATGCAACAAAGTCCTTAAATAATGCAGCAGAGTCCTTAAATAACAGCAGAGTCCTTAAATACTGCAGCAGAGTCCTTAAATACTGAAGCAGAGTCCTTTAATATAGCAGCAAATTCCTTAAATAATGCAGCAGAGTCCTTAAAAAATCCAACAAAGTCATTAAATAATGCAGCAGAGTCCTCTAATAATGCAGCAGAGTCCTCAAATGCTTCAGCAAAGTCATTAAATAATGCAGCAAAGTCCTTAAATAATGCAGCAGAGTCCTTAAATAATGCAACAAAGTCCTTAAATAATGCAGCAGAGTCCTTAAATACTGAAGCAGAGTCCTTAAATATTGCTGCAAAGTCCTTAAATAATGCAGCAGAGTCATTAAATAATGCAACAAAGTCCTTAAATAATGCAGCAGAGTCCTTAAATAATGCAACAAAGTCCTTAAATAATGCAGCAGAGTACTTAAATAATGCAACAAAGTCCTTAAATAATGCAGCAAAGTCCTTAAATAATGCAGCAGAGTCCTTAAATAATGCAACAGAGTCCTTAAATACCGCAGCAAAGTGCTTAAATAATGCAGCAGAGTCCTCAAATGCTTCAGCAGAGTCCTTAAATAATGCAGCAGAGTCCTTAAATAATGCAGCAAAGTCCTTAAATAATGCAGCAGAGTCCTTAAATAATGCAACAAAGTCCTTAAATAATGCAGCAGAGTCCTTAAATACTGAAGCAGAGTCCTTAAATATTGCAGCAAAGTCCTTAAATAATGCAGCAGAGTCCTTAAATAATGCAACAGAGTCCTTAAATACCGCAGCAAAGTGCTTAAATAATGCAGCAGAGTCCTCAAATGCTTCAGCAGAGTCCTTAAATAATGCAGCAGAGTCCTTAAATAATGCAGCAAAGTCCTTAAATAATGCAGCAGAGTCCTTAAATAATGCAACAAAGTCCTTAAATAATGCAGCAGAGTCCTTAAATACTGAAGCAGAGTCCTTAAATATTGCAGCAAAGTCCTTAAATAATGCAGCAGAGTCCTTAAATAATGCAGCAAAGTCCTTATCTAATGCAGCAGAGTCCTTAAATAATGCAACAAAGTCCTTAAATAATGCAGCAGAGTCCTTAAATACTGAAGCAGAGTCCTTTAATATAGCAGCAAATTCTTTAAATAATGCAGCAGAGTCCTTAAAAAAATCCAACAAAGTCATTAAATAATGCAGCAGAGTCCTCTAATAATGCAGCAGAGTCCTCAAATGCTTCAGCAAAGTCATTAAATAATGCAGCATAGTCCTTAAATAATGCAGCAAAGTCCTTAAATAATGCAGCACAGTTCTTAAATAATGCAACAACGTCATTAAATAATGCAGCAGAGTCCTTAAATAATGCAGCAAAGTCCTTAACTAATGCAGCAGAGTCCTTAAATAATGCAACAAAGTCCTTAAATAATGCAACAGAGTCCTTAAATACCGCAGCAAAGTGATTAAATAATGCAGCAGAGTCCTCAAATGCTTCAGCAGAGTCCTTAAATAATGCAGCAGAGTCCTTAAATAATGCAGCAAAGTCCTTAAATAATGCAGCAGAGTCCTTAAATAATGCAACAAAGTCCTTAAATAATGCAGCAGAGTCCTTAAATACTGAAGCAGAGTCCTTAAATATTGCAGCAAAGTCCTTAAATAATGCAGCAGAGTCCATAAATAATGCAGCAAAGTCCTTAAATAATGCAGCAGAGTCCTTAAATAATGCAACAAAGTCCTTAAATAATGCAGCAGAGTCCTTAAATATAGAAGCAGAGTCCTTAAATATTGCATCAAAGTCCTTCAATAATGCAGCAGAGTCCTTAGATAATGCAACAAAGTCCTTAAATAATGCAGCAGATTCCTTAAATAATGCAGCAAAGTCCTTAAATAATGCAGCAGAGTCCTTAAATAATGCAGCAGAGTCCTTAAATACCGCAGCAGAGTCCATAAATACTGAAGCAGAGTCCTTTAATATAGCAGCAAATTCCTTAAATAATGCAGCAGAGTCCTTAAAAAATCCAACAAAGTCATTAAATAATGCAGCAAGTCCTTAAATAATGCAGCAGAGTCCTCTAATAATGCAGCAGAGACCTCAAATGCTTCAGCAAAGTCATTAAATAATGCAGCATAGTCCTTAAATAATGGAGCAAAGTCCTTAAATAATGCAGCACAGTTCTTAAATAATGCAACAACGTCGTTAAATAATGCAGCAGAGTCCTTAAATAATGCAGCAAAGTCCTTAACTAATGCAGCAGAGTCCTTAAATAATGCAACAAAGTCCTTAAATAATGCAGCAGAGTCCTTAAATAATGCAGTAAAGTCCTTAAATAATGCAGCAGAGTCCTTAAATAATGCAACAACGTCCTTAAATAATGCAGCAGAGTCCTTAAATACTGAAGCAGAGTCCTTAAATATTGCAGCAAAGTCCTTAAATAATGCAGCAGAGTCCTTAAATAATGCAACAAATTCCTTAAATAATGCAGCAAAGTCCTTAAATAATGCAGCAGAGTCCTTAAATAATGCAGCAGAGTCCTTAAATACCGCAGCAGAGTCCTTAAATACTGAAGCAGAGTCCTTTAATATAGCAGCAAATTCCTTAAATAATGCAGCAGAGTCCTTAAAAAATCCAACAAAGTCATTAAATAATGCAGCAGAGTCCTCTAATAATGCAGCAGAGTCCTCAAATGCTTCAGCAAAGTCATTAAATAATGCAGCAGAGTCCTCAAATGCTTAAGCAGAGTCCTTAAATACTGAAGCAGAGTCCTTAAACATTGCAGCAAAGTCCTTAAATAATGCAGCAGAGTCCTTAAATAATGCAGCAAAGTCCTTCAATAATGCAGCAGAGTCCTTAGATAATGCAACAAAGTCCTTAAATAATGCAGCAGATTCCTTAAATAATGCAGCAAAGTCCTTAAATAATGCAGCAGAGTCCTAAAATAATGCAGCAGGGTCCTTAAATACCGCAGCAGAGTCCTTAAATACTGAAGCAGAGTCCTTTAATATAGCAGCAAATTCCTTAAATAATGCAGCAGAGTCCTTAAGAAATCCAACAGTCATTAAATAATGCAGCAAGTCCTTAAATAATGCAGCAGAGTCCTCTAATAATGCAGCAGAGTCCTCAAATGCTTCAGCAAAGTCATTAAATAATGCAGCATAATCCTTAAATAATGCAGCAAAGTCCTTAAATAATGCAGCACAGTTCTTAAATAATGCAACAACGTCGTTAAATAATGCAGCAGAGTCCTTAAATAATGCAGCAAACTCCTTAACTAATGCAGCAGAGTCCTTAAATAATGCAACAAAGTCCTTAAATAATGCAACAGAGTCCTTAAATACCGCCGCAAAGTGCTTAAATAATGCAGCAGAGTCCTCAAATGCTTCAGCAGAGTCCTTAAATAATGCAGCAGTGTCCTTAAATAATGCAGCAAAGTCCTTAAATAATGCAGCAGAGTCCTTAAATAATGCAACAAAGTCCTTAAATAATGCAGCAGAGTCCTTAAATACTGAAGCAGAGTCCTTAAATATTGCTGCAAAGTCCTTAAATAATGCAGCAGTCATTAAATAATGCAACAATGTCCTTAAATAATGCAGCAGAGTCCTTAAAAAATCCAACAAAGTCATTAAATAATGCAGCAAGTCCTTAAATAATGCAGAACAGTTCTTAAATAATGCAACAACGTCGTTAAATAATGCAGCAGAGTCCTTAAATAATGCAGCAAAGTCCTTAACTAATGCAGCAGAGTCCTTAAATAATGCAAGAAAGTCCTTAAATAATGCAGCAGAGTCCTTAAATAATGCAGTAAAGTCCTTAAATAATGCAGCAGAGTCCTTAAATAATGCAACAACGTCCTTAAATAATGCAGCAGAGTCCTTAAATACTGAAGCAGAGTCCTTAAATATTGCAGCAAAGTCCTTAAATAATGCATTAGAGTCCTTAAATAATGCAACAAAGTCCTTAAATAATGCAGCAGAGTCCTTAAATAATGCAGCAAAGTCCTTAAATAATGCAGCAGAGTCCTTAAATAATGCAGCAGAGTCCTTAAATACTGCAGCAGAGTCCTTAAATACTGAAGCAGAGTCCTTTAATATAGCAGCAAATTCCTTAAATAATGCAGCAGAGTCCTTAAAAAATCCAACAAAGTCATTAAATAATGCAGCAGAGTCCTCTAATAATGCAGCAGAGTCCTCAAATGCTTCAGCAAAGTCATTAAATAATGCAGCAAAGTCCTTAAATAATGCAGCAGAGTCCTTAAATAATGCAACAAAGTCCTTAAATAATGCAGCAGAGTCCTTAAATACTGAAGCAGAGTCCTTAAATATTGCTGCAAAGTCCTTAAATAATGCAGCAGAGTCATTAAATAATGCAACAAAGTCCTTAAATAATGCAGCAGAGTCCTTAAATAATGCAACAAAGTCCTTAAATAATGCAGCAGAGTACTTAAATAATGCAACAAAGTCCTTAAATAATGCAGCAAAGTCCTTAAATAATGCAGCAGAGTCCTTAAATAATGCAACAGAGTCCTTAAATACCACAGCAAAGTGCTTAAATAATGCAGCAGAGTCCTCAAATGCTTCAGCAGAGTCCTTAAATAATGCAGCAGAGTCCTTAAATAATGCAGCAAAGTCCTTAAATAATGCAGCAGAGTCCTTAAATAATGCAACAAAGTCCTTAAATAATGCAGCAGAGTCCTTAAATACTGAAGCAGAGTCCTTAAATATTGCAGCAAAGTCCTTAAATAATGCAGCAGAGTCCTTAAATAATGCAACAGAGTCCTTAAATACCGCAGCAAAGTGCTTAAATAATGCAGCAGAGTCCTCAAATGCTTCAGCAGAGTCCTTAAATAATGCAGCAGAGTCCTTAAATAATGCAGCAAAGTCCTTAAATAATGCAGCAGAGTCCTTAAATAATGCAACAAAGTCCTTAAATAATGCAGCAGAGTCCTTAAATACTGAAGCAGAGTCCTTAAATATTGCAGCAAAGTCCTTAAATAATGCAGCAGAGTCCTTAAATAATGCAGCAAAGTCCTTATCTAATGCAGCAGAGTCCTTAAATAATGCAACAAAGTCCTTAAATAATGCAGCAGAGTCCTTAAATACTGAAGCAGAGTCCTTTAATATAGCAGCAAATTCTTTAAATAATGCAGCAGAGTCCTTAAAAAAATCCAACAAAGTCATTAAATAATGCAGCAGAGTCCTCTAATAATGCAGCAGAGTCCTCAAATGCTTCAGCAAAGTCATTAAATAATGCAGCATAGTCCTTAAATAATGCAGCAAAGTCCTTAAATAATGCAGCACAGTTCTTAAATAATGCAACAATGTCGTTAAATAATGCAGCAGAGTCCTTAAATAATGCAGCAAAGTCCTTAACTAATGCAGCAGAGTCCTTAAATAATGCAACAAAGTCCTTAAATAATGCAACAGAGTCCTTAAATACCGCAGCAAAGTGATTAAATAATGCAGCAGAGTCCTCAAATGCTTCAGCAGAGTCCTTAAATAATGCAGCAGAGTCCTTAAATAATGCAGCAAAGTCCTTAAATAATGCAGCAGAGTCCTTAAATAATGCAACAAAGTCCTTAAATAATGCAGCAGAGTCCTTAAATACTGAAGCAGAGTCCTTAAATATTGCAGCAAAGTCCTTAAATAATGCAGCAGAGTCCATAAATAATGCAGCAAAGTCCTTAAATAATGCAGCAGAGTCCTTAAATAATGCAACAAAGTCCTTAAATAATGCAGCAGAGTCCTTAAATATAGAAGCAGAGTCCTTAAATATTGCATCAAAGTCCTTCAATAATGCAGCAGAGTCCTTAGATAATGCAACAAAGTCCTTAAATAATGCAGCAGATTCCTTAAATAATGCAGCAAAGTCCTTAAATAATGCAGCAGAGTCCTTAAATAATGCAGCAGAGTCCTTAAATACCGCAGCAGAGTCCATAAATACTGAAGCAGAGTCCTTTAATATAGCAGCAAATTCCTTAAATAATGCAGCAGAGTCCTTAAAAAATCCAACAAAGTCATTAAATAATGCAGCAAGTCCTTAAATAATGCAGCAGAGTCCTCTAATAATGCAGCAGAGACCTCAAATGCTTCAGCAAAGTCATTAAATAATGCAGCATAGTCCTTAAATAATGGAGCAAAGTCCTTAAATAATGCAGCACAGTTCTTAAATAATGCAACAACGTCGTTAAATAATGCAGCAGAGTCCTTAAATAATGCAGCAAAGTCCTTAACTAATGCAGCAGAGTCCTTAAATAATGCAACAAAGTCCTTAAATAATGCAGCAGAGTCCTTAAATAATGCAGTAAAGTCCTTAAATAATGCAGCAGAGTCCTTAAATAATGCAACAACGTCCTTAAATAATGCAGCAGAGTCCTTAAATACTGAAGCAGAGTCCTTAAATATTGCAGCAAAGTCCTTAAATAATGCAGCAGAGTCCTTAAATAATGCAACAAATTCCTTAAATAATGCAGCAAAGTCCTTAAATAATGCAGCAGAGTCCTTAAATAATGCAGCAGAGTCCTTAAATACCGCAGCAGAGTCCTTAAATACTGAAGCAGAGTCCTTTAATATAGCAGCAAATTCCTTAAATAATGCAGCAGAGTCCTTAAAAAATCCAACAAAGTCATTAAATAATGCAGCAGAGTCCTCTAATAATGCAGCAGAGTCCTCAAATGCTTCAGCAAAGTCATTAAATAATGCAGCAGAGTCCTCAAATGCTTAAGCAGAGTCCTTAAATACTGAAGCAGAGTCCTTAAACATTGCAGCAAAGTCCTTAAATAATGCAGCAGAGTCCTTAAATAATGCAGCAAAGTCCTTCAATAATGCAGCAGAGTCCTTAGATAATGCAACAAAGTCCTTAAATAATGCAGCAGATTCCTTAAATAATGCAGCAAAGTCCTTAAATAATGCAGCAGAGTCCTAAAATAATGCAGCAGGGTCCTTAAATACCGCAGCAGAGTCCTTAAATACTGAAGCAGAGTCCTTTAATATAGCAGCAAATTCCTTAAATAATGCAGCAGAGTCCTTAAGAAATCCAACAGTCATTAAATAATGCAGCAAGTCCTTAAATAATGCAGCAGAGTCCTCTAATAATGCAGCAGAGTCCTCAAATGCTTCAGCAAAGTCATTAAATAATGCAGCATAATCCTTAAATAATGCAGCAAAGTCCTTAAATAATGCAGCACAGTTCTTAAATAATGCAACAACGTCGTTAAATAATGCAGCAGAGTCCTTAAATAATGCAGCAAACTCCTTAACTAATGCAGCAGAGTCCTTAAATAATGCAACAAAGTCCTTAAATAATGCAACAGAGTCCTTAAATACCGCCGCAAAGTGCTTAAATAATGCAGCAGAGTCCTCAAATGCTTCAGCAGAGTCCTTAAATAATGCAGCAGTGTCCTTAAATAATGCAGCAAAGTCCTTAAATAATGCAGCAGAGTCCTTAAATAATGCAACAAAGTCCTTAAATAATGCAGCAGAGTCCTTAAATACTGAAGCAGAGTCCTTAAATATTGCTGCAAAGTCCTTAAATAATGCAGCAGTCATTAAATAATGCAACAATGTCCTTAAATAATGCAGCAGAGTCCTTAAAAAATCCAACAAAGTCATTAAATAATGCAGCAAGTCCTTAAATAATGCAGAACAGTTCTTAAATAATGCAACAACGTCGTTAAATAATGCAGCAGAGTCCTTAAATAATGCAGCAAAGTCCTTAACTAATGCAGCAGAGTCCTTAAATAATGCAACAAAGTCCTTAAATAATGCAACAGAGTCCTTAAATACCGCAGCAAAGGGCTTAAATAATGCAGCAGAGTCCTCAAATGCTTCAGCAGAGTCCTTAAATAATGTAGCATTGTCCTTAAATAATGCAGCAAAGTCCTTAAATAATGCAGCAGAGTCCTTAAATAATGCAACAAAGTCCTTAAATAATGCAGCAGAGTCCTTAAATACTGAAGCAGAGTCCTTAAATATTGCTGCAAAGTCCTTAAATAATGCAGCAGAGTCATTAAATAATGCAACAAAGTCCTTAAATAATGCAGCAGAGTCCTTAAATAATGCAACAAAGTCCTTAAATAATGCAGCAGAGTACTTAAATAATGCAACAAAGTCCTTAAATAATGCAGCAAAGTCCTTAAATAATGCAGCAGAGTCCTTAAATAATGCAACAAAGTCCTTAAATAATGCAGCAGAGTCCTTAAATAATGCAACAGAGTCCTTAAATACCGCAGCAAAGTGCTTAAATAATGCAGCAGAGTCCTCAAATGCTTCAGCAGAGTCCTTAAAAAATGCAGCAGAGTCCTTAAATAATGCAGCAAAGTCCTTAAATAATGCAGCAGAGTCCTTAAATAATGCAACAAAGTCCTTAAATAATGCAGCAGAGTCCTTAAATACTGAAGCAGAGTCCTTAAATATTGCAGCAAAGTCCTTAAATAATGCAGCAGAGTCCTTAAATAATGCAGCAAAGTCCTTATCTAATGCAGCAGAGTCCTTAAATAATGCAACAAAGTCCTTAAATAATGCAGCAGAGTCCTTAAATACTGAAGCAGAGTCCTTAAATATTGCAGCAAAGTCCTTCAATAATGCAGCAGAGTCCTTAGATAATGCAACAAAGTCCTTAAATAATGCAGCAGATTCCTTAAATAATGCAGCAAAGTCCTTAAATAATGCAGCAGAGTCCTTAAATAATGCAGCAGAGTCCTTAAATACCGCAGCAGAGTCCTTAAATACTGAAGAAGAGTCCTTTAATATAGCAGCAAATTCCTTAAATAATGCAGCAGAGTCCATAAAAAAATCCAACAAAGTCATTAAATAATGCAGCAAGTCCTTAAATAATGCAGCAGAGTCCTCTAATAATGCAGCAGAGTCCTCAAATGCTTCAGCAAATTCATTAAATAATGCAGCATATTCCTTAAATAATGCAGAAAAGTCCTTAAATAATGCAGAACAGTTCTTAAATAATGCAACAACGTCGTTAAATAATGCAGCAGAGTCCTTAAATAATGCAGCAAAGTCCTTAACTAATGCAGCAGAGTCCTTAAATAATGCAACAAAGTCCTTAAATAATGCAACAGAGTCCTTAAATACCGCAGCAAAGGGCTTAAATAATGCAGCAGAGTCCTCAAATGCTTCAGCAGAGTCCTTAAATAATGCAGCATTGTCCTTAAATAATGCAGCAAAGTCCTTAAATAATGCAGCAGAGTCCTTAAATAATGCAACAAAGTCCTTAAATAATGCAGCAGAGTCCTTAAATACTGAAGCAGAGTCCTTAAATATTGCTGCAAAGTCCTTAAATAATGCAGCAGAGTCATTAAATAATGCAACAAAGTCCTTAAATAATGCAGCAGAGTCCTTAAATAATGCAACAAAGTCCTTAAATAATGCAGCAGAGTACTTAAATAATGCAACAAAGTCCTTAAATAATGCAGCAAAGTCCTTAAATAATGCAGCAGAGTCCTTAAATACTGAAGCAGAGTCCTTAAATATTGCAGCAAAGTCCTTAAATAATGCAGCAGAGTCCTTAAATAATGCAACAAAGTCCTTAAATAATGCAGCAGAGTCCTTAAATAATGCAACAGAGTCCTTAAATACCGCAGCAAAGTGCTTAAATAATGCAGCAGAGTCCTCAAATGCTTCAGCAGAGTCCTTAAATAATGCAGCAGAGTCCTTAAATAATGCAGCAAAGTCCTTAAATAATGCAGCAGAGTCCTTAAATAATGCAACAAAGTCCTTAAATAATGCAGCAGAGTCCTTAAATACTGAAGCAGAGTCCTTAAATATTGCAGCAAAGTCCTTAAATAATGCAGCAGAGTCCTTAAATAATGCAGCAAAGTCCTTATTTAATGCAGCAGAGTCCTTAAATAATGCAACAAAGTCCTTAAATAATGCAGCAGAGTCCTTAAATACTGAAGCAGAGTCCTTAAATATTGCAGCAAAGTCCTTCAATAATGCAGCAGAGTCCTTAGATAATGCAACAAAGTCCTTAAATAATGCAGCAGATTCCTTAAATAATGCAGCAAAGTCCTTAAATAATGCAGCAGAGTCCTTAAATAATGCAGCAGAGTCCTTAAATACCGCAGCAGAGTCCTTAAATACTGAAGCAGAGTCCTTTAATATAGCAGCAAATTCCTTAAATAATGCAGCAGAGTCCATAAAAAAATCCAACAAAGTCATTAAATAATGCAGCAAGTCCTTAAATAATGCAGCAGAGTCCTCTAATAATGCAGCAGAGTCCTCAAATGCTTCAGCAAAGTCATTAAATAATGCAGCATAGTCCTTAAATAATGCAGCAAAGTCCTTAAATAATGCAGCACAGTTCTTAAGTAATGCAACAACGTCGTTAAATAATGCAGCAGAGTCCTTAAATAATGCAGCAAAGTCCTTAACTAATGCAGCAGAGTCCTTAAATAATGCAAGAAAGTCCTTAAATAATGCAGCAGAGTCCTTAAATAATGCAGTAAAGTCATTAAATAATGCAGCAGAGTCCTTAAATAATGCAACAACGTCCTTAAATAATGCAGCAGAGTCCTTAAATACTGAAGCAGAGTCCTTAAATATTGCAGCAAAGTCCTTAAATAATGCATTAGAGTCCTTAAATAATGCAACAAAGTCCTTAAATAATGCAGCAGAGTCCTTAAATAATGCAGCAAAGTCCTTAAATAATGCAGCAGAGTCCTTAAATAATGCAGCAGAGTCCTTAAATACTGCAGCAGAGTCCTTAAATACTGAAGCAGAGTCCTTTAATATAGCAGCAAATTCCTTAAATAATGCAGCAGAGTCCTTAAAAAATCCAACAAAGTCATTAAATAATGCAGCAGAGTCCTCTAATAATGCAGCAGAGTCCTCAAATGCTTCAGCAAAGTCATTAAATAATGCAGCAAAGTCCTTAAATAATGCAGCAGAGTCCTTAAATAATGCAACAAAGTCCTTAAATAATGCAGCAGAGTCCTTAAATACTGAAGCAGAGTCCTTAAATATTGCTGCAAAGTCCTTAAATAATGCAGCAGAGTCATTAAATAATGCAACAAAGTCCTTAAATAATGCAGCAGAGTCCTTAAATAATGCAACAAAGTCCTTAAATAATGCAGCAGAGTACTTAAATAATGCAACAAAGTCCTTAAATAATGCAGCAAAGTCCTTAAATAATGCAGCAGAGTCCTTAAATAATGCAACAGAGTCCTTAAATACCGCAGCAAAGTGCTTAAATAATGCAGCAGAGTCCTCAAATTCTTCAGCAGAGTCCTTAAATAATGCAGCAGAGTCCTTAAATAATGCAGCAAAGTCCTTAAATAATGCAGCAGAGTCCTTAAATAATGCAACAAAGTCCTTAAATAATGCAGCAGAGTCCTTAAATACTGAAGCAGAGTCCTTAAATATTGCAGCAAAGTCCTTAAATAATGCAGCAGAGTCCTTAAATAATGCAACAGAGTCCTTAAATACCGCAGCAAAGTGCTTAAATAATGCAGCAGAGTCCTCAAATGCTTCAGCAGAGTCCTTAAATAATGCAGCAGAGTCCTTAAATAATGCAGCAAAGTCCTTAAATAATGCAGCAGAGTCCTTAAATAATGCAACAAAGTCCTTAAATAATGCAGCAGAGTCCTTAAATACTGAAGCAGAGTCCTTAAATATTGCAGCAAAGTCCTTAAATAATGCAGCAGAGTCCTTAAATAATGCAGCAAAGTCCTTATCTAATGCAGCAGAGTCCTTAAATAATGCAACAAAGTCCTTAAATAATGCAGCAGAGTCCTTAAATACTGAAGCAGAGTCCTTTAATATAGCAGCAAATTCTTTAAATAATGCAGCAGAGTCCTTAAAAAAATCCAACAAAGTCATTAAATAATGCAGCAGAGTCCTCTAATAATGCAGCAGAGTCCTCAAATGCTTCAGCAAAGTCATTAAATAATGCAGCATAGTCCTTAAATAATGCAGCAAAGTCCTTAAATAATGCAGCACAGTTCTTAAATAATGCAACAACGTCGTTAAATAATGCAGCAGAGTCCTTAAATAATGCAGCAAAGTCCTTAACTAATGCAGCAGAGTCCTTAAATAATGCAACAAAGTCCTTAAATAATGCAACAGAGTCCTTAAATACCGCAGCAAAGTGATTAAATAATGCAGCAGAGTCCTCAAATGCTTCAGCAGAGTCCTTAAATAATGCAGCAGAGTCCTTAAATAATGCAGCAAAGTCCTTAAATAATGCAGCAGAGTCCTTAAATAATGCAACAAAGTCCTTAAATAATGCAGCAGAGTCCTTAAATACTGAAGCAGAGTCCTTAAATATTGCAGCAAAGTCCTTAAATAATGCAGCAGAGTCCATAAATAATGCAGCAAAGTCCTTAAATAATGCAGCAGAGTCCTTAAATAATGCAACAAAGTCCTTAAATAATGCAGCAGAGTCCTTAAATATAGAAGCAGAGTCCTTAAATATTGCATCAAAGTCCTTCAATAATGCAGCAGAGTCCTTAGATAATGCAACAAAGTCCTTAAATAATGCAGCAGATTCCTTAAATAATGCAGCAAAGTCCTTAAATAATGCAGCAGAGTCCTTAAATAATGCAGCAGAGTCCTTAAATACCGCAGCAGAGTCCATAAATACTGAAGCAGAGTCCTTTAATATAGCAGCAAATTCCTTAAATAATGCAGCAGAGTCCTTAAAAAATCCAACAAAGTCATTAAATAATGCAGCAAGTCCTTAAATAAGGCAGCAGAGTCCTCTAATAATGCAGCAGAGACCTCAAATGCTTCAGCAAAGTCATTAAATAATGAAGCATAGTCCTTAAATAATGGAGCAAAGTCCTTAAATAATGCAGCACAGTTCTTAAATAATGCAACAACGTCGTTAAATAATGCAGCAGAGTCCTTAAATAATGCAGCAAAGTCCTTAACTAATGCAGCAGAGTCCTTAAATAATGCAACAAAGTCCTTAAATAATGCAGCAGAGTCCTTAAATAATGCAGTAAAGTCCTTAAATAATGCAGCAGAGTCCTTAAATAATGCAACAACGTCCTTAAATAATGCAGCAGAGTCCTTAAATACTGAAGCAGAGGCCTTAAATATTGCAGCAAAGTCCTTAAATAATGCAGCAGAGTCCTTAAATAATGCAACAAATTCCTTAAATAATGCAGCAAAGTCCTTAAATAATGCAGCAGAGTCCTTAAATAATGCAGCAGAGTCCTTAAATACCGCAGCAGAGTCCTTAAATACTGAAGCAGAGTCCTTTAATATAGCAGCAAATTCCTTAAATAATGCAGCAGAGTCCTTAAAAAATCCAACAAAGTCATTAAATAATGCAGCAGAGTCCTCTAATAATGCAGCAGAGTCCTCAAATGCTTCAGCAAAGTCATTAAATAATGCAGCAGAGTCCTCAAATGCTTAAGCAGAGTCCTTAAATACTGAAGCAGAGTCCTTAAACATTGCAGCAAAGTCCTTAAATAATGCAGCAGAGTCCTTAAATAATGCAGCAAAGTCCTTCAATAATGCAGCAGAGTCCTTAGATAATGCAACAAAGTCCTTAAATAATGCAGCAGATTCCTTAAATAATGCAGCAAAGTCCTTAAATAATGCAGCAGAGTCCTAAAATAATGCAGCAGGGTCCTTAAATACCACAGCAGAGTCCTTAAATACTGAAGCAGAGTCCTTTAATATAGCAGCAAATTCCTTAAATAATGCAGCAGAGTCCTTAAGAAATCCAACAAAGTCATTAAATAATGCAGCAAGTCCTTAAATAATGCAGCAGAGTCCTCTAATAATGCAGCAGAGTCCTCAAATGCTTCAGCAAAGTCATTAAATAATGCAGCATAATCCTTAAATAATGCAGCAAAGTCCTTAAATAATGCAGCACAGTTCTTAAATAATGCAACAACGTCGTTAAATAATGCAGCAGAGTCCTTAAATAATGCAGCAAACTCCTTAACTAATGCAGCAGAGTCCTTAAATAATGCAACAAAGTCCTTAAATAATGCAACAGAGTCCTTAAATACCGCCGCAAAGTGCTTAAATAATGCAGCAGAGTCCTCAAATGCTTCAGCAGAGTCCTTAAATAATGCAGCAGTGTCCTTAAATAATGCAGCAAAGTCCTTAAATAATGCAGCAGAGTCCTTAAATAATGCAACAAAGTCCTTAAATAATGCAGCAGAGTCCTTAAATACTGAAGCAGAGTCCTTAAATATTGCTGCAAAGTCCTTAAATAATGCAGCAGTCATTAAATAATGCAACAATGTCCTTAAATAATGCAGCAGAGTCCTTAAAAAATCCAACAAAGTCATTAAATAATGCAGCAAGTCCTTAAATAATGCAGAACAGTTCTTAAATAATGCAACAACGTCGTTAAATAATGCAGCAGAGTCCTTAAATAATGCAGCAAAGTCCTTAACTAATGCAGCAGAGTCCTTAAATAATGCAACAAAGTCCTTAAATAATGCAACAGAGTCCTTAAATACCGCAGCAAAGGGCTTAAATAATGCAGCAGAGTCCTCAAATGCTTCAGCAGAGTCCTTAAATAATGTAGCATTGTCCTTAAATAATGCAGCAAAGTCCTTAAATAATGCAGCAGAGTCCTTAAATAATGCAACAAAGTCCTTAAATAATGCAGCAGAGTCCTTAAATACTGAAGCAGAGTCCTTAAATATTGCTGCAAAGTCCTTAAATAATGCAGCAGAGTCATTAAATAATGCAACAAAGTCCTTAAATAATGCAGCAGAGTCCTTAAATAATGCAACAAAGTCCTTAAATAATGCAGCAGAGTACTTAAATAATGCAACAAAGTCCTTAAATAATGCAGCAAAGTCCTTAAATAATGCAGCAGAGTCCTTAAATAATGCAACAAAGTCCTTAAATAATGCAGCAGAGTCCTTAAATAATGCAACAGAGTCCTTAAATACCGCAGCAAAGTGCTTAAATAATGCAGCAGAGTCTTCAAATGCTTCAGCAGAGTCCTTAAATAATGCAGCAGAGTCCTTAAATAATGCAGCAAAGTCCTTAAATACCGCAGCAAAGTGCTTAAATAATGCAGCAGAGTCCTCAAATGCTTCAGCAGAGTCCTTAAATAATGCAGCAGAGTCCTTAAATAATGCAGCAAAGTCCTTAAATAATGCAGCAGAGTCCTTAAATAATGCAACAAAGTCCTTAAATAATGCAGCAGAGTCCTTAAATACTGAAGCAGAGTCCTTAAATATTGCAGCAAAGTCCTTCAATAATGCAGCAGAGTCCTTAGATAATGCAACAAAGTCCTTAAATAATGCAGCAGATTCCTTAAATAATGCAGCAAAGTCCTTAAATAATGCAGCAGAGTCCTTAAATAATGCAGCAGAGTCCTTAAATACCGCAGCAGAGTCCTTAAATACTGAAGAAGAGTCCTTTAATATAGCAGCAAATTCCTTAAATAATGCAGCAGAGTCCATAAAAAAATCCAACAAAGTCATTAAATAATGCAGCAAGTCCTTAAATAATGCAGCAGAGTCCTCTAATAATGCAGCAGAGTCCTCAAATGCTTCAGCAAATTCATTAAATAATGCAGCATATTCCTTAAATAATGCAGAAAAGTCCTTAAATAATGCAGAACAGTTCTTAAATAATGCAACAACGTCGTTAAATAATGCAGCAGAGTCCTTAAATAATGCAGCAAAGTCCTTAACTAATGCAGCAGAGTCCTTAAATAATGCAACAAAGTCCTTAAATAATGCAACAGAGTCCTTAAATACCGCAGCAAAGGGCTTAAATAATGCAGCAGAGTCCTCAAATGCTTCAGCAGAGTCCTTAAATAATGCAGCATTGTCCTTAAATAATGCAGCAAAGTCCTTAAATAATGCAGCAGAGTCCTTAAATAATGCAACAAAGTCCTTAAATAATGCAGCAGAGTCCTTAAATACTGAAGCAGAGTCCTTAAATATTGCTGCAAAGTCCTTAAATAATGCAGCAGAGTCATTAAATAATGCAACAAAGTCCTTAAATAATGCAGCAGAGTCCTTAAATAATGCAACAAAGTCCTTAAATAATGCAGCAGAGTACTTAAATAATGCAACAAAGTCCTTAAATAATGCAGCAAAGTCCTTAAATAATGCAGCAGAGTCCTTAAATACTGAAGCAGAGTCCTTAAATATTGCAGCAAAGTCCTTAAATAATGCAGCAGAGTCCTTAAATAATGCAACAAAGTCCTTAAATAATGCAGCAGAGTCCTTAAATAATGCAACAGAGTCCTTAAATACCGCAGCAAAGTGCTTAAATAATGCAGCAGAGTCCTCAAATGCTTCAGCAGAGTCCTTAAATAATGCAGCAGAGTCCTTAAATAATGCAGCAAAGTCCTTAAATAATGCAGCAGAGTTCTTAAATAATGCAACAAAGTCCTTAAATAATGCAGCAGAGTCCTTAAATACTGAAGCAGAGTCCTTAAATATTGCAGCAAAGTCCTTAAATAATGCAGCAGAGTCCTTAAATAATGCAGCAATGTCCTTATTTAATGCAGCAGAGTCCTTAAATAATGCAACAAAGTCCTTAAATAATGCAGCAGAGTCCTTAAATACTGAAGCAGAGTCCTTAAATATTGCAGCAAAGTCCTTCAATAATGCAGCAGAGTCCTTAGATAATGCAACAAAGTCCTTAAATAATGCAGCAGATTCCTTAAATAATGCAGCAAAGTCCTTAAATAATGCAGCAGAGTCCTTAAATAATGCAGCAGAGTCCTTAAATACTGCAGCAGAGTCCTTAAATAATGCAACAAAGTCCTTAAATAATGCAGCAGAGTACTTAAATAATGCAACAAAGTCCTTAAATAATGCAGCAAAGTCCTTAAATAATGCAGCAGAGTCCTTAAATACTGAAGCAGAGTCCTTAAATATTGCAGCAAAGTCCTTAAATAATGCAGCAGAGTCCTTAAATAATGCAACAAAGTCCTTAAATAATGCAGCAGAGTCCTTAAATAATGCAACATAGTCCTTAAATACCGCAGCAAAGTGCTTAAATAATGCAGCAGAGTCCTCAAATGCTTCAGCAGAGTCCTTAAATAATGCAGCAGAGTCCTTAAATAATGCAGCAAAGTCCTTAAATAATGCAGCAGAGTCCTTAAATAATGCAACAAAGTCCTTAAATAATGCAGCAGAGTCCTTAAATACTGAAGCAGAGTCCTTAAATATTGCAGCAAAGTCCTTAAATAATGCAGCAGAGTCCTTAAATAATGCAGCAAAGTCCTTATTTAATGCAGCAGAGTCCTTAAATAATGCAACAAAGTCCTTAAATAATGCAGCAGAGTCCTTAAATACTGAAGCAGAGTCCTTAAATATTGCAGCAAAGTCCTTCAATAATGCAGCAGAGTCCTTAGATAATGCAACAAAGTCCTTAAATAATGCAGCAGATTCCTTAAATAATGCAGCAAAGTCCTTAAATAATGCAGCAGAGTCCTTAAATAATGCAGCAGAGTCCTTAAATACCGCAGCAGAGTCCTTAAATACTGAAGCAGAGTCCTTTAATATAGCAGCAAATTCCTTAAATAATGCAGCAGAGTCCATAAAAAAATCCAACAAAGTCATTAAATAATGCAGCAAGTCCTTAAATAATGCAGCAGAGTCCTCTAATAATGCAGCAGAGTCCTCAAATGCTTCAGCAAAGTCATTAAATAATGCAGCATAGTCCTTAAATAATGCAGCAAAGTCCTTAAATAATGCAGCACAGTTCTTAAGTAATGCAACAACGTCGTTAAATAATGCAGCAGAGTCCTTAAATAATGCAGCAAAGTCCTTAACTAATGCAGCAGAGTCCTTAAATAATGCAAGAAAGTCCTTAAATAATGCAGCAGAGTCCTTAAATAATGCAGTAAAGTCCTTAAATAATGCAGCAGAGTCCTTAAATAATGCAACAACGTCCTTAAATAATGCAGCAGAGTCCTTAAATACTGAAGCAGAGTCCTTAAATATTGCAGCAAAGTCCTTAAATAATGCATTAGAGTCCTTAAATAATGCAACAAAGTCCTTAAATAATGCAGCAGAGTCCTTAAATAATGCAGCAAAGTCCTTAAATAATGCAGCAGAGTCCTTAAATAATGCAGCAGAGTCCTTAAATACTGCAGCAGAGTCCTTAAATACTGAAGCAGAGTCCTTTAATATAGCAGCAAATTCCTTAAATAATGCAGCAGAGTCCTTAAAAAATCCAACAAAGTCATTAAATAATGCAGCAGAGTCCTCTAATAATGCAGCAGAGTCCTCAAATGCTTCAGCAAAGTCATTAAATAATGCAGCAAAGTCCTTAAATAATGCAGCAGAGTCCTTAAATAATGCAACAAAGTCCTTAAATAATGCAGCAGAGTCCTTAAATACTGAAGCAGAGTCCTTAAATATTGCTGCAAAGTCCTTAAATAATGCAGCAGAGTCATTAAATAATGCAACAAAGTCCTTAAATAATGCAGCAGAGTCCTTAAATAATGCAACAAAGTCCTTAAATAATGCAGCAGAGTACTTAAATAATGCAACAAAGTCCTTAAATAATGCAGCAAAGTCCTTAAATAATGCAGCAGAGTCCTTAAATAATGCAACAGAGTCCTTAAATACCGCAGCAAAGTGCTTAAATAATGCAGCAGAGTCCTCAAATTCTTCAGCAGAGTCCTTAAATAATGCAGCAGAGTCCTTAAATAATGCAGCAAAGTCCTTAAATAATGCAGCAGAGTCCTTAAATAATGCAACAAAGTCCTTAAATAATGCAGCAGAGTCCTTAAATACTGAAGCAGAGTCCTTAAATATTGCAGCAAAGTCCTTAAATAATGCAGCAGAGTCCTTAAATAATGCAACAGAGTCCTTAAATACCGCAGCAAAGTGCTTAAATAATGCAGCAGAGTCCTCAAATGCTTCAGCAGAGTCCTTAAATAATGCAGCAGAGTCCTTAAATAATGCAGCAAAGTCCTTAAATAATGCAGCAGAGTCCTTAAATAATGCAACAAAGTCCTTAAATAATGCAGCAGAGTCCTTAAATACTGAAGCAGAGTCCTTAAATATTGCAGCAAAGTCCTTAAATAATGCAGCAGAGTCCTTAAATAATGCAGCAAAGTCCTTATCTAATGCAGCAGAGTCCTTAAATAATGCAACAAAGTCCTTAAATAATGCAGCAGAGTCCTTAAATACTGAAGCAGAGTCCTTTAATATAGCAGCAAATTCTTTAAATAATGCAGCAGAGTCCTTAAAAAAATCCAACAAAGTCATTAAATAATGCAGCAGAGTCCTCTAATAATGCAGCAGAGTCCTCAAATGCTTCAGCAAAGTCATTAAATAATGCAGCATAGTCCTTAAATAATGCAGCAAAGTCCTTAAATAATGCAGCACAGTTCTTAAATAATGCAACAACGTCGTTAAATAATGCAGCAGAGTCCTTAAATAATGCAGCAAAGTCCTTAACTAATGCAGCAGAGTCCTTAAATAATGCAACAAAGTCCTTAAATAATGCAACAGAGTCCTTAAATACCGCAGCAAAGTGATTAAATAATGCAGCAGAGTCCTCAAATGCTTCAGCAGAGTCCTTAAATAATGCAGCAGAGTCCTTAAATAATGCAGCAAAGTCCTTAAATAATGCAGCAGAGTCCTTAAATAATGCAACAAAGTCCTTAAATAATGCAGCAGAGTCCTTAAATACTGAAGCAGAGTCCTTAAATATTGCAGCAAAGTCCTTAAATAATGCAGCAGAGTCCATAAATAATGCAGCAAAGTCCTTAAATAATGCAGCAGAGTCCTTAAATAATGCAACAAAGTCCTTAAATAATGCAGCAGAGTCCTTAAATATAGAAGCAGAGTCCTTAAATATTGCATCAAAGTCCTTCAATAATGCAGCAGAGTCCTTAGATAATGCAACAAAGTCCTTAAATAATGCAGCAGATTCCTTAAATAATGCAGCAAAGTCCTTAAATAATGCAGCAGAGTCCTTAAATAATGCAGCAGAGTCCTTAAATACCGCAGCAGAGTCCATAAATACTGAAGCAGAGTCCTTTAATATAGCAGCAAATTCCTTAAATAATGCAGCAGAGTCCTTAAAAAATCCAACAAAGTCATTAAATAATGCAGCAAGTCCTTAAATAAGGCAGCAGAGTCCTCTAATAATGCAGCAGAGACCTCAAATGCTTCAGCAAAGTCATTAAATAATGAAGCATAGTCCTTAAATAATGGAGCAAAGTCCTTAAATAATGCAGCACAGTTCTTAAATAATGCAACAACGTCGTTAAATAATGCAGCAGAGTCCTTAAATAATGCAGCAAAGTCCTTAACTAATGCAGCAGAGTCCTTAAATAATGCAACAAAGTCCTTAAATAATGCAGCAGAGTCCTTAAATAATGCAGTAAAGTCCTTAAATAATGCAGCAGAGTCCTTAAATAATGCAACAACGTCCTTAAATAATGCAGCAGAGTCCTTAAATACTGAAGCAGAGGCCTTAAATATTGCAGCAAAGTCCTTAAATAATGCAGCAGAGTCCTTAAATAATGCAACAAATTCCTTAAATAATGCAGCAAAGTCCTTAAATAATGCAGCAGAGTCCTTAAATAATGCAGCAGAGTCCTTAAATACCGCAGCAGAGTCCTTAAATACTGAAGCAGAGTCCTTTAATATAGCAGCAAATTCCTTAAATAATGCAGCAGAGTCCTTAAAAAATCCAACAAAGTCATTAAATAATGCAGCAGAGTCCTCTAATAATGCAGCAGAGTCCTCAAATGCTTCAGCAAAGTCATTAAATAATGCAGCAGAGTCCTCAAATGCTTAAGCAGAGTCCTTAAATACTGAAGCAGAGTCCTTAAACATTGCAGCAAAGTCCTTAAATAATGCAGCAGAGTCCTTAAATAATGCAGCAAAGTCCTTCAATAATGCAGCAGAGTCCTTAGATAATGCAACAAAGTCCTTAAATAATGCAGCAGATTCCTTAAATAATGCAGCAAAGTCCTTAAATAATGCAGCAGAGTCCTAAAATAATGCAGCAGGGTCCTTAAATACCACAGCAGAGTCCTTAAATACTGAAGCAGAGTCCTTTAATATAGCAGCAAATTCCTTAAATAATGCAGCAGAGTCCTTAAGAAATCCAACAAAGTCATTAAATAATGCAGCAAGTCCTTAAATAATGCAGCAGAGTCCTCTAATAATGCAGCAGAGTCCTCAAATGCTTCAGCAAAGTCATTAAATAATGCAGCATAATCCTTAAATAATGCAGCACAGTTCTTAAATAATGCAACAACGTCGTTAAATAATGCAGCAGAGTCCTTAAATAATGCAGCAAACTCCTTAACTAATGCAGCAGAGTCCTTAAATAATGCAACAAAGTCCTTAAATAATGCAACAGAGTCCTTAAATACCGCCGCAAAGTCCTTAAATAATGCAGCAGAGTCCTTAAATAATGCAACAAATTCCTTAAATAATGCAGCAAAGTCCTTAAATAATGCAGCAGTGTCCTTAAATAATGCAGCAAAGTCCTTAAATAATGCAGCAGAGTCCTTAAATAATGCAACAAAGTCCTTAAATAATGCAGCAGAGTCCTTAAATACTGAAGCAGAGTCCTTAAATATTGCTGCAAAGTCCTTAAATAATGCAGCAGTCATTAAATAATGCAACAATGTCCTTAAATAATGCAGCAGAGTCCTTAAAAAATCCAACAAAGTCATTAAATAATGCAGCAAGTCCTTAAATAATGCAGAACAGTTCTTAAATAATGCAACAACGTCGTTAAATAATGCAGCAGAGTCCTTAAATAATGCAGCAAAGTCCTTAACTAATGCAGCAGAGTCCTTAAATAATGCAACAAAGTCCTTAAATAATGCAACAGAGTCCTTAAATACCGCAGCAAAGGGCTTAAATAATGCAGCAGAGTCCTCAAATGCTTCAGCAGAGTCCTTAAATAATGTAGCATTGTCCTTAAATAATGCAGCAAAGTCCTTAAATAATGCAGCAGAGTCCTTAAATAATGCAACAAAGTCCTTAAATAATGCAGCAGAGTCCTTAAATACTGAAGCAGAGTCCTTAAATATTGCTGCAAAGTCCTTAAATAATGCAGCAGAGTCATTAAATAATGCAACAAAGTCCTTAAATAATGCAGCAGAGTCCTTAAATAATGCAACAAAGTCCTTAAATAATGCAGCAGAGTACTTAAATAATGCAACAAAGTCCTTAAATAATGCAGCAAAGTCCTTAAATAATGCAGCAGAGTCCTTAAATAATGCAACAAAGTCCTTAAATAATGCAGCAGAGTCCTTAAATAATGCAACAGAGTCCTTAAATACCGCAGCAAAGTGCTTAAATAATGCAGCAGAGTCTTCAAATGCTTCAGCAGAGTCCTTAAATAATGCAGCAGAGTCCTTAAATAATGCAGCAAAGTCCTTAAATACCGCAGCAAAGTGCTTAAATAATGCAGCAGAGTCCTCAAATGCTTCAGCAGAGTCCTTAAATAATGCAGCAGAGTCCTTAAATAATGCAGCAAAGTCCTTAAATAATGCAGCAGAGTCCTTAAATAATGCAACAAAGTCCTTAAATAATGCAGCAGAGTCCTTAAATACTGAAGCAGAGTCCTTAAATATTGCAGCAAAGTCCTTCAATAATGCAGCAGAGTCCTTAGATAATGCAACAAAGTCCTTAAATAATGCAGCAGATTCCTTAAATAATGCAGCAAAGTCCTTAAATAATGCAGCAGAGTCCTTAAATAATGCAGCAGAGTCCTTAAATACCGCAGCAGAGTCCTTAAATAATGAAGAAGAGTCCTTTAATATAGCAGCAAATTCCTTAAATAATGCAGCAGAGTCCATAAAAAAATCCAACAAAGTCATTAAATAATGCAGCAAGTCCTTAAATAATGCAGCAGAGTCCTCTAATAATGCAGCAGAGTCCTCAAATGCTTCAGCAAATTCATTAAATAATGCAGCATATTCCTTAAATAATGCAGAAAAGTCCTTAAATAATGCAGAACAGTTCTTAAATAATGCAACAACGTCGTTAAATAATGCAGCAGAGTCCTTAAATAATGCAGCAAAGTCCTTAACTAATGCAGCAGAGTCCTTAAATAATGCAACAAAGTCCTTAAATAATGCAACAGAGTCCTTAAATACCGCAGCAAAGGGCTTAAATAATGCAGCAGAGTCCTCAAATGCTTCAGCAGAGTCCTTAAATAATGCAGCATTGTCCTTAAATAATGCAGCAAAGTCCTTAAATAATGCAGCAGAGTCCTTAAATAATGCAACAAAGTCCTTAAATAATGCAGCAGAGTCCTTAAATACTGAAGCAGAGTCCTTAAATATTGCTGCAAAGTCCTTAAATAATGCAGCAGAGTCATTAAATAATGCAACAAAGTCCTTAAATAATGCAGCAGAGTCCTTAAATAATGCAACAAAGTCCTTAAATAATGCAGCAGAGTACTTAAATAATGCAACAAAGTCCTTAAATAATGCAGCAAAGTCCTTAAATAATGCAGCAGAGTCCTTAAATACTGAAGCAGAGTCCTTAAATATTGCAGCAAAGTCCTTAAATAATGCAGCAGAGTCCTTAAATAATGCAACAAAGTCCTTAAATAATGCAGCAGAGTCCTTAAATAATGCAACAGAGTCCTTAAATACCGCAGCAAAGTGCTTAAATAATGCAGCAGAGTCCTCAAATGCTTCAGCAGAGTCCTTAAATAATGCAGCAGAGTCCTTAAATAATGCAGCAAAGTCCTTAAATAATGCAGCAGAGTTCTTAAATAATGCAACAAAGTCCTTAAATAATGCAGCAGAGTCCTTAAATACTGAAGCAGAGTCCTTAAATATTGCAGCAAAGTCCTTAAATAATGCAGCAGAGTCCTTAAATAATGCAGCAAAGTCCTTATTTAATGCAGCAGAGTCCTTAAATAATGCAACAAAGTCCTTAAATAATGCAGCAGAGTCCTTAAATACTGAAGCAGAGTCCTTAAATATTGCAGCAAAGTCCTTCAATAATGCAGCAGAGTCCTTAGATAATGCAACAAAGTCCTTAAATAATGCAGCAGATTCCTTAAATAATGCAGCAAAGTCCTTAAATAATGCAGCAGAGTCCTTAAATAATGCAGCAGAGTCCTTAAATACTGCAGCAGAGTCCTTAAATACTGAAGCAGAGTCCTTTAATATAGCAGCAAATTCCTTAAATAATGCAGCAGAGTCCATAAAAAAATCCAACAAAGTCATTAAATAATGCAGCAAGTCCTTAAATAATGCAGCAGAGTCCTCTAATAATGCAGCAGAGTCCTCAAATGCTTCAGCAAAGTCATTAAATAATGCAGCATAGTCCTTAAATAATGCAGCAAAGTCCTTAAATAATGCAGCACAGTTCTTAAGTAATGCAACAACGTCGTTAAATAATGCAGCAGAGTCCTTAAATAATGCAGCAAAGTCCTTAACTAATGCAGCAGAGTCCTTAAATAATGCAAGAAAGTCCTTAAATAATGCAGCAGAGTCCTTAAATAATGCAGTAAAGTCCTTAAATAATGCAGCAGAGTCCTTAAATAATGCAACAACGTCCTTAAATAATGCAGCAGAGTCCTTAAATACTGAAGCAGAGTCCTTAAATATTGCAGCAAAGTCCTTAAATAATGCATTAGAGTCCTTAAATAATGCAACAAAGTCCTTAAATAATGCAGCAGAGTCCTTAAATAATGCAGCAAAGTCCTTAAATAATGCAGCAGAGTCCTTAAATAATGCAGCAGAGTCCTTAAATACTGCAGCAGAGTCCTTAAATACTGAAGCAGAGTCCTTTAATATAGCAGCAAATTCCTTAAATAATGCAGCAGAGTCCTTAAAAAATCCAACAAAGTCATTAAATAATGCAGCAGAGTCCTCTAATAATGCAGCAGAGTCCTCAAATGCTTCAGCAAAGTCATTAAATAATGCAGCATAGTCCTTAAATAATGCAAAGTCCTTAAATAAAGCAGCACAGTTCTTAAATAATGCAACAACGTCGGTAAATAATGCAGCAGAGTCCTTAAATAATGCAGCAAAGTCCTTAACTAATGCAGCAGAGTCCTTAAATAATGCAACAAAGTCCTTAAATAATGCAACAGAGTCCTTAAATACCGCAGCAAAGTGCTTAAATAATGCAGCAGAGTCCTTAAATAATGCAACAAAGTCCTTAAATAATGCAGCAGAGTCCTTAAATACTGAAGCAGAGTCCTTAAATATTGCAGCAAAGTCCTCTAATAATGCAGCAGAGTCCTTAAATAATGCAACAAAGTCCTTAAATAATGCAGCAGAGTCCTTAAATAATGCAACAAAGTCCTTAAATAATGCAGCAGAGTCCTTAAATACTGAAGCAGAGTCCTTAAATATTGCAGCAAAGTCCTTAAATAATGCAGCAAAGTCCTTAAATAATGCAGCAGAGTCCTTAAATAATGCAACAAAGTCCTTAAATAATGCAGCAGAGTCCTTAAATACTGAAGCAGAGTCCTTAAATATTGCTGCAAAGTCCTTAAATAATGCAGCAGAGTCATTAAATAATGCAACAAAGTCCTTAAATAATGCAGCAGAGTCCTTAAATAATGCAACAAAGTCCTTAAATAATGCAGCAGAGTACTTAAATAATGCAACAAAGTCCTTAAATAATGCAGCAAAGTCCTTAAATAATGCAGCAGAGTCCTTAAATAATGCAACAAAGTCCTTAAATAATGCAGCAGAGTCCTTAAATAATGCAACAGAGTCCTTAAATACCGCAGCAAAGTGCTTAAATAATGCAGCAGAGTCCTCAAATGCTTCAGCAGAGTCCTTAAATAATGCAGCAGAGTCCTTAAATAATGCAGCAAAGTCCTTAAATAATGCAGCAGAGTCCTTAAATAATGCAACAAAGTCCTTAAATAATGCAGCAGAGTCCTTAAATACTGAAGCAGAGTCCTTAAATATTGCAGCAAAGTCCTTAAATAATGCAGCAGAGTCCTTAAATAATGCAGCAAAGTCCTTATCTAATGCAGCAGAGTCCTTAAATAATGCAACAAAGTCCTTAAATAATGCAGCAGAGTCCTTAAATACTGAAGCAGAGTCCTTAAATATTGCAGCAAAGTCCTTCAATAATGCAGCAGAGTCCTTAGATAATGCAACAAAGTCCTTAAATAATGCAGCAGATTCCTTAAATAATGCAGCAAAGTCCTTAAATAATGCAGCAGAGTCCTTAAATAATGCAGCAGAGTCCTTAAATACCGCAGCAGAGTC
This sequence comes from Phyllobates terribilis, assembly GCF_046119375.1. Taxonomy (NCBI): domain Eukaryota; kingdom Metazoa; phylum Chordata; class Amphibia; order Anura; family Dendrobatidae; genus Phyllobates; species Phyllobates terribilis. Next base: position 1,644,032 of record NW_027362840.1, on the reverse strand, counting down.
CTTAAATACTGAAGCAGAGTCCTTTAATATAGCAGCAAATTCCTTAAATAATGAAGCAGAGTCCATAAAAAAATCCAACAAAGTCATTAAATAATGCAGCAAGTCCTTAAATAATGCAGCAGAGTCCTCTAATAATGCAGCAGAGTCCTCAAATGCTTCAGCAAATTCATTAAATAATGCAGCATATTCCTTAAATAATGCAGAAAAGTCCTTAAATAATGCAGAACAGTTCTTAAATAATGCAACAACGTCGTTAAATAATGCAGCAGAGTCCTTAAATAATGCAGCAAAGTCCTTAACTAATGCAGCAGAGTCCTTAAATAATGCAACAAAGTCCTTAAATAATGCAACAGAGTCCTTAAATACCGCAGCAAAGGGCTTAAATAATGCAGCAGAGTCCTCAAATGCTTCAGCAGAGTCCTTAAATAATGCAGCATTGTCCTTAAATAATGCAGCAAAGTCCTTAAATAATGCAGCAGAGTCCTTAAATAATGCAACAAAGTCCTTAAATAATGCAGCAGAGTCCTTAAATACTGAAGCAGAGTCCTTAAATATTGCTGCAAAGTCCTTAAATAATGCAGCAGAGTCATTAAATAATGCAACAAAGTCCTTAAATAATGCAGCAGAGTCCTTAAATAATGCAACAAAGTCCTTAAATAATGCAGCAGAGTACTTAAATAATGCAACAAAGTCCTTAAATAATGCAGCAAAGTCCTTAAATAATGCAGCAGAGTCCTTAAATACTGAAGCAGAGTCCTTAAATATTGCAGCAAAGTCCTTAAATAATGCAGCAGAGTCCTTAAATAATGCAACAAAGTCCTTAAATAATGCAGCAGAGTCCTTAAATAATGCAACAGAGTCCTTAAATACCGCAGCAAAGTGCTTAAATAATGCAGCAGAGTCCTCAAATGCTTCAGCAGAGTCCTTAAATAATGCAGCAGAGTCCTTAAATAATGCAGCAAAGTCCTTAAATAATGCAGCAGAGTCCTTAAATAATGCAACAAAGTCCTTAAATAATGCAGCAGAGTCCTTAAATACTGAAGCAGAGTCCTTAAATATTGCAGCAAAGTCCTTAAATAATGCAGCAGAGTCCTTAAATAATGCAGCAAAGTCCTTATTTAATGCAGCAGAGTCCTTAAATAATGCAACAAAGTCCTTAAATAATGCAGCAGAGTCCTTAAATACTGAAGCAGAGTCCTTAAATATTGCAGCAAAGTCCTTCAATAATGCAGCAGAGTCCTTAGATAATGCAACAAAGTCCTTAAATAATGCAGCAGATTCCTTAAATAATGCAGCAGAGTCCTTAAATAATGCAGCAGAGTCCTTAAATACCGCAGCAGAGTCCTTAAATACTGAAGCAGAGTCCTTTAATATAGCAGCAAATTCCTTAAATAATGCAGCAGAGTCCATAAAAAAATCCAACAAAGTCATTAAATAATGCAGCAAGTCCTTAAATAATGCAGCAGAGTCCTCTAATAATGCAGCAGAGTCCTCAAATGCTTCAGCAAAGTCATTAAATAATGCAGCATAGTCCTTAAATAATGCAGCAAAGTCCTTAAATAATGCAGCACAGTTCTTAAGTAATGCAACAACGTCGTTAAATAATGCAGCAGAGTCCTTAAATAATGCAGCAAAGTCCTTAACTAATGCAGCAGAGTCCTTAAATAATGCAAGAAAGTCCTTAAATAATGCAGCAGAGTCCTTAAATAATGCAGTAAAGTCCTTAAATAATGCAGCAGAGTCCTTAAATAATGCAACAACGTCCTTAAATAATGCAGCAGAGTCCTTAAATACTGAAGCAGAGTCCTTAAATATTGCAGCAAAGTCCTTAAATAATGCATTAGAGTCCTTAAATACCGCAGCAGAGTCCTTAAATACTGAAGCAGAGTCCTTTAATATAGCAGCAAATTCCTTAAATAATGCAGCAGAGTCCATAAAAAAATCCAACAAAGTCATTAAATAATGCAGCAAGTCCTTAAATAATGCAGCAGAGTCCTCTAATAATGCAGCAGAGTCCTCAAATGCTTCAGCAAAGTCATTAAATAATGCAGCATAGTCCTTAAATAATGCAGCAAAGTCCTTAAATAATGCAGCACAGTTCTTAAGTAATGCAACAACGTCGTTAAATAATGCAGCAGAGTCCTTAAATAATGCAGCAAAGTCCTTAACTAATGCAGCAGAGTCCTTAAATAATGCAAGAAAGTCCTTAAATAATGCAGCAGAGTCCTTAAATAATGCAGTAAAGTCCTTAAATAATGCAGCAGAGTCCTTAAATAATGCAACAACGTCCTTAAATAATGCAGCAGAGTCCTTAAATACTGAAGCAGAGTCCTTAAATATTGCAGCAAAGTCCTTAAATAATGCATTAGAGTCCTTAAATAATGCAACAAAGTCCTTAAATAATGCAGCAGAGTCCTTAAATAATGCAGCAAAGTCCTTAAATAATGCAGCAGAGTCCTTAAATAATGCAGCAGAGTCCTTAAATACTGCAGCAGAGTCCTTAAATACTGAAGCAGAGTCCTTTAATATAGCAGCAAATTCCTTAAATAATGCAGCAGAGTCCTTAAAAAATCCAACAAAGTCATTAAATAATGCAGCAGAGTCCTCTAATAATGCAGCAGAGTCCTCAAATGCTTCAGCAAAGTCATTAAATAATGCAGCAAAGTCCTTAATGCAGCAGAGTCCTTAAATAATGCAACAAAGTCCTTAAATAATGCAGCAGAGTCCTTAAATACTGAAGCAGAGTCCTAAAATATTGCTGCAAAGTCCTTAAATAATGCAGCAGAGTCATTAAATAATGCAACAAAGTCCTTAAATAATGCAGCAGAGTCCTTAAATAATGCAACAAAGTCCTTAAATAATGCAGCAGAGTACTTAAATAATGCAACAAAGTCCTTAAATAATGCAGCAAAGTCCTTAAATAATGCAGCAGAGTCCTTAAATAATGCAACAAAGTCCTTAAATAATGCAGCAGAGTCCTTAAATAATGCAACAGAGTCCTTAAATACCGCAGCAAAGTGCTTAAATAATGCAGCAGAGTCCTCAAATGCTTCAGCAGAGTCCTTAAATAATGCAGCAGAGTCCTTAAATAATGCAGCAAAGTCCTTAAATAATGCAGCAGAGTCCTTAAATAATGCAACAAAGTCCTTAAATAATGCAGCAGAGTCCTTAAATACTGAAGCAGAGTCCTTAAATATTGCAGCAAAGTCCTTAAATAATGCAGCAGAGTCCTTAAATAATGCAGCAAAGTCCTTATCTAATGCAGCAGAGTCCTTAAATAATGCAACAAAGTCCTTAAATAATGCAGCAGAGTCCTTAAATACTGAAGCAGAGTCCTTAAATATTGCAGCAAAGTCCTTCAATAATGCAGCAGAGTCCTTAGATAATGCAACAAAGTCCTTAAATAATGCAGCAGATTCCTTAAATAATGCAGCAAAGTCCTTAAATAATGCAGCAGAGTCCTTAAATAATGCAGCAGAGTCCTTAAATACCGCAGCAGAGTCCTTAAATACTGAAGAAGAGTCCTTTAATATAGCAGCAAATTCCTTAAATAATGCAGCAGAGTCCATAAAAAAATCCAACAAAGTCATTAAATAATGCAGCAAGTCCTTAAATAATGCAGCAGAGTCCTCTAATAATGCAGCAGAGTCCTCAAATGCTTCAGCAAATTCATTAAATAATGCAGCATATTCCTTAAATAATGCAGAAAAGTCCTTAAATAATGCAGAACAGTTCTTAAATAATGCAACAACGTCGTTAAATAATGCAGCAGAGTCCTTAAATAATGCAGCAAAGTCCTTAACTAATGCAGCAGAGTCCTTAAATAATGCAACAAAGTCCTTAAATAATGCAACAGAGTCCTTAAATACCGCAGCAAAGGGCTTAAATAATGCAGCAGAGTCCTCAAATGCTTCAGCAGAGTCCTTAAATAATGCAGCATTGTCCTTAAATAATGCAGCAAAGTCCTTAAATAATGCAGCAGAGTCCTTAAATAATGCAACAAAGTCCTTAAATAATGCAGCAGAGTCCTTAAATACTGAAGCAGAGTCCTTAAATATTGCTGCAAAGTCCTTAAATAATGCAGCAGAGTCATTAAATAATGCAACAAAGTCCTTAAATAATGCAGCAGAGTCCTTAAATAATGCAACAAAGTCCTTAAATAATGCAGCAGAGTACTTAAATAATGCAACAAAGTCCTTAAATAATGCAGCAAAGTCCTTAAATAATGCAGCAGAGTCCTTAAATACTGAAGCAGAGTCCTTAAATATTGCAGCAAAGTCCTTAAATAATGCAGCAGAGTCCTTAAATAATGCAACAAAGTCCTTAAATAATGCAGCAGAGTCCTTAAATAATGCAACAGAGTCCTTAAATACCGCAGCAAAGTGCTTAAATAATGCAGCAGAGTCCTCAAATGCTTCAGCAGAGTCCTTAAATAATGCAGCAGAGTCCTTAAATAATGCAGCAAAGTCCTTAAATAATGCAGCAGAGTTCTTAAATAATGCAACAAAGTCCTTAAATAATGCAGCAGAGTCCTTAAATACTGAAGCAGAGTCCTTAAATATTGCAGCAAAGTCCTTAAATAATGCAGCAGAGTCCTTAAATAATGCAGCAAAGTCCTTATTTAATGCAGCAGAGTCCTTAAATAATGCAACAAAGTCCTTAAATAATGCAGCAGAGTCCTTAAATACTGAAGCAGAGTCCTTAAATATTGCAGCAAAGTCCTTCAATAATGCAGCAGAGTCCTTAGATAATGCAACAAAGTCCTTAAATAATGCAGCAGATTCCTTAAATAATGCAGCAAAGTCCTTAAATAATGCAGCAGAGTCCTTAAATAATGCAGCAGAGTCCTTAAATACCGCAGCAGAGTCCTTAAATACTGAAGCAGAGTCCTTTAATATAGCAGCAAATTCCTTAAATAATGCAGCAGAGTCCATAAAAAAATCCAACAAAGTCATTAAATAATGCAGCAAGTCCTTAAATAATGCAGCAGAGTCCTCTAATAATGCAGCAGAGTCCTCAAATGCTTCAGCAAAGTCATTAAATAATGCAGCATAGTCCTTAAATAATGCAGCAAAGTCCTTAAATAATGCAGCACAGTTCTTAAGTAATGCAACAACGTCGTTAAATAATGCAGCAGAGTCCTTAAATAATGCAGCAAAGTCCTTAACTAATGCAGCAGAGTCCTTAAATAATGCAAGAAAGTCCTTAAATAATGCAGCAGAGTCCTTAAATAATGCAGTAAAGTCCTTAAATAATGCAGCAGAGTCCTTAAATAATGCAACAACGTCCTTAAATAATGCAGCAGAGTCCTTAAATACTGAAGCAGAGTCCTTAAATATTGCATCAAAGTCCTTAAATAATGCATTAGAGTCCTTAAATACCGCAGCAGAGTCCTTAAATACTGAAGCAGAGTCCTTTAATATAGCAGCAAATTCCTTAAATAATGCAGCAGAGTCCATAAAAAAATCCAACAAAGTCATTAAATAATGCAGCAAGTCCTTAAATAATGCAGCAGAGTCCTCTAATAATGCAGCAGAGTCCTCAAATGCTTCAGCAAAGTCATTAAATAATGCAGCATAGTCCTTAAATAATGCAGCAAAGTCCTTAAATAATGCAGCACAGTTCTTAAGTAATGCAACAATGTCGTTAAATAATGCAGCAGAGTCCTTAAATAATGCAGCAAAGTCCTTAACTAATGCAGCAGAGTCCTTAAATAATGCAAGAAAGTCCTTAAATAATGCAGCAGAGTCCTTAAATAATGCAGTAAAGTCCTTAAATAATGCAGCAGAGTCCTTAAATAATGCAACAACGTCCTTAAATAATGCAGCAGAGTCCTTAAATACTGAAGCAGAGTCCTTAAATATTGCAGCAAAGTCCTTAAATAATGCATTAGAGTCCTTAAATAATGCAACAAAGTCCTTAAATAATGCAGCAGAGTCCTTAAATAATGCAGCAAAGTCCTTAAATAATGCAGCAGAGTCCTTAAATAATGCAGCAGAGTCCTTAAATACTGCAGCAGAGTCCTTAAATACTGAAGCAGAGTCCTTTAATATAGCAGCAAATTCCTTAAATAATGCAGCAGAGTCCTTAAAAAATCCAACAAAGTCATTAAATAATGCAGCAGAGTCCTCTAATAATGCAGCAGAGTCCTCAAATGCTTCAGCAAAGTCATTAAATAATGCAGCAAAGTCCTTAATGCAGCAGAGTCCTTAAATAATGCAACAAAGTCCTTAAATAATGCAGCAGAGTCCTTAAATACTGAAGCAGAGTCCTTAAATATTGCTGCAAAGTCCTTAAATAATGCAGCAGAGTCATTAAATAATGCAACAAAGTCCTTAAATAATGCAGCAGAGTCCTTAAATAATGCAACAAAGTCCTTAAATAATGCAGCAGAGTACTTAAATAATGCAACAAAGTCCTTAAATAATGCAGCAAAGTCCTTAAATAATGCAACAGAGTCCTTAAATAATGCAACAAAGTCCTTAAATAATGCAGCAGAGTCCTTAAATAATGCAACAGAGTCCTTAAATACCGCAGCAAAGTGCTTAAATAATGCAGCAGAGTCCTCAAATGCTTCAGCAGAGTCCTTAAATAATGCAGCAGAGTCCTTAAATAATGCAGCAAAGTCCTTAAATAATGCAGCAGAGTCCTTAAATAATGCAACAAAGTCCTTAAATAATGCAGCAGAGTCCTTAAATACTGAAGCAGAGTCCTTAAATATTGCAGCAAAGTCCTTAAATAATGCAGCAGAGTCCTTAAATAATGCAGCAAAGTCCTTATCTAATGCAGCAGAGTCCTTAAATAATGCAACAAAGTCCTTAAATAATGCAGCAGAGTCCTTAAATACTGAAGCAGAGTCCTTAAATATTGCAGAAAAGTCCTTCAATAATGCAGCAGAGTCCTTAGATAATGCAACAAAGTCCTTAAATAATGCAGCAGATTCCTTAAATAATGCAGCAAAGTCCTTAAATAATGCAGCAGAGTCCTTAAATAATGCAGCAGAGTCCTTAAATACCGCAGCAGAGTCCTTAAATACTGAAGAAGAGTCCTTTAATATAGCAGCAAATTCCTTAAATAATGCAGCAGAGTCCATAAAAAAATCCAACAAAGTCATTAAATAATGCAGCAAGTCCTTAAATAATGCAGCAGAGTCCTCTAATAATGCAGCAGAGTCCTCAAATGCTTCAGCAAATTCATTAAATAATGCAGCATATTCCTTAAATAATGCAGAAAAGTCCTTAAATAATGCAGAACAGTTCTTAAATAATGCAACAACGTCGTTAAATAATGCAGCAGAGTCCTTAAATAATGCAGCAAAGTCCTTAACTAATGCAGCAGAGTCCTTAAATAATGCAACAAAGTCCTTAAATAATGCAACAGAGTCCTTAAATACCGCAGCAAAGGGCTTAAATAATGCAGCAGAGTCCTCAAATGCTTCAGCAGAGTCCTTAAATAATGCAGCATTGTCCTTAAATAATGCAACAAAGTCCTTAAATATTGCAGCAAAGTCCTTAAATAATGCAGCAGAGTCCTTAAATAATGCAGCAAAGTCCTTATTTAATGCAGCAGAGTCCTTAAATAATGCAACAAAGTCCTTAAATAATGCAGCAGAGTCCTTAAATACTGAAGCAGAGTCCTTAAATATTGCAGCAAAGTCCTTCAATAATGCAGCAGAGTCCTTAGATAATGCAACAAAGTCCTTAAATAATGCAGCAGATTCCTTAAATAATGCAGCAGAGTCCTTAAATAATGCAGCAGAGTCCTTAAATACCGCAGCAGAGTCCTTAAATACTGAAGCAGAGTCCTTTAATATAGCAGCAAATTCCTTAAATAATGCAGCAGAGTCCATAAAAAAATCCAACAAAGTCATTAAATAATGCAGCAAGTCCTTAAATAATGCAGCAGAGTCCTCTAATAATGCAGCAGAGTCCTCAAATGCTTCAGCAAAGTCATTAAATAATGCAGCATAGTCCTTAAATAATGCAGCAAAGTCCTTAAATAATGCAGCACAGTTCTTAAGTAATGCAACAACGTCGTTAAATAATGCAGCAGAGTCCTTAAATAATGCAGCAAAGTCCTTAACTAATGCAGCAGAGTCCTTAAATAATGCAAGAAAGTCCTTAAATAATGCAGCAGAGTCCTTAAATAATGCAGTAAAGTCCTTAAATAATGCAGCAGAGTCCTTAAATAATGCAACAACGTCCTTAAATAATGCAGCAGAGTCCTTAAATACTGAAGCAGAGTCCTTAAATATTGCAGCAAAGTCCTTAAATAATGCATTAGAGTCCTTAAATACCGCAGCAGAGTCCTTAAATACTGAAGCAGAGTCCTTTAATATAGCAGCAAATTCCTTAAATAATGCAGCAGAGTCCATAAAAAAATCCAACAAAGTCATTAAATAATGCAGCAAGTCCTTAAATAATGCAGCAGAGTCCTCTAATAATGCAGCAGAGTCCTCAAATGCTTCAGCAAAGTCATTAAATAATGCAGCATAGTCCTTAAATAATGCAGCAAAGTCCTTAAATAATGCAGCACAGTTCTTAAGTAATGCAACAACGTCGTTAAATAATGCAGCAGAGTCCTTAAATAATGCAGCAAAGTCCTTAACTAATGCAGCAGAGTCCTTAAATAATGCAAGAAAGTCCTTAAATAATGCAGCAGAGTCCTTAAATAATGCAGTAAAGTCCTTAAATAATGCAGCAGAGTCCTTAAATAATGCAACAACGTCCTTAAATAATGCAGCAGAGTCCTTAAATACTGAAGCAGAGTCCTTAAATATTGCAGCAAAGTCCTTAAATAATGCATTAGAGTCCTTAAATAATGCAACAAAGTCCTTAAATAATGCAGCAGAGTCCTTAAATAATGCAGCAAAGTCCTTAAATAATGCAGCAGAGTCCTTAAATAATGCAGCAGAGTCCTTAAATACTGCAGCAGAGTCCTTAAATACTGAAGCAGAGTCCTTTAATATAGCAGCAAATTCCTTAAATAATGCAGCAGAGTCCTTAAAAAATCCAACAAAGTCATTAAATAATGCAGCAGAGTCCTCTAATAATGCAGCAGAGTCCTCAAATGCTTCAGCAAAGTCATTAAATAATGCAGCAAAGTCCTTAATGCAGCAGAGTCCTTAAATAATGCAACAAAGTCCTTAAATAATGCAGCAGAGTCCTTAAATACTGAAGCAGAGTCCTAAAATATTGCTGCAAAGTCCTTAAATAATGCAGCAGAGTCATTAAATAATGCAACAAAGTCCTTAAATAATGCAGCAGAGTCCTTAAATAATGCAACAAAGTCCTTAAATAATGCAGCAGAGTACTTAAATAATGCAACAAAGTCCTTAAATAATGCAGCAAAGTCCTTAAATAATGCAGCAGAGTCCTTAAATAATGCAACAAAGTCCTTAAATAATGCAGCAGAGTCCTTAAATAATGCAACAGAGTCCTTAAATACCGCAGCAAAGTGCTTAAATAATGCAGCAGAGTCCTCAAATGCTTCAGCAGAGTCCTTAAATAATGCAGCAGAGTCCTTAAATAATGCAGCAAAGTCCTTAAATAATGCAGCAGAGTCCTTAAATAATGCAACAAAGTCCTTAAATAATGCAGCAGAGTCCTTAAATACTGAAGCAGAGTCCTTAAATATTGCAGCAAAGTCCTTAAATAATGCAGCAGAGTCCTTAAATAATGCAGCAAAGTCCTTATCTAATGCAGCAGAGTCCTTAAATAATGCAACAAAGTCCTTAAATAATGCAGCAGAGTCCTTAAATACTGAAGCAGAGTCCTTAAATATTGCAGCAAAGTCCTTCAATAATGCAGCAGAGTCCTTAGATAATGCAACAAAGTCCTTAAATAATGCAGCAGATTCCTTAAATAATGCAGCAAAGTCCTTAAATAATGCAGCAGAGTCCTTAAATAATGCAGCAGAGTCCTTAAATACCGCAGCAGAGTCCTTAAATACTGAAGAAGAGTCCTTTAATATAGCAGCAAATTCCTTAAATAATGCAGCAGAGTCCATAAAAAAATCCAACAAAGTCATTAAATAATGCAGCAAGTCCTTAAATAATGCAGCAGAGTCCTCTAATAATGCAGCAGAGTCCTCAAATGCTTCAGCAAATTCATTAAATAATGCAGCATATTCCTTAAATAATGCAGAAAAGTCCTTAAATAATGCAGAACAGTTCTTAAATAATGCAACAACGTCGTTAAATAATGCAGCAGAGTCCTTAAATAATGCAGCAAAGTCCTTAACTAATGCAGCAGAGTCCTTAAATAATGCAACAAAGTCCTTAAATAATGCAACAGAGTCCTTAAATACCGCAGCAAAGGGCTTAAATAATGCAGCAGAGTCCTCAAATGCTTCAGCAGAGTCCTTAAATAATGCAGCATTGTCCTTAAATAATGCAGCAAAGTCCTTAAATAATGCAGCAGAGTCCTTAAATAATGCAACAAAGTCCTTAAATAATGCAGCAGAGTCCTTAAATACTGAAGCAGAGTCCTTAAATATTGCTGCAAAGTCCTTAAATAATGCAGCAGAGTCATTAAATAATGCAACAAAGTCCTTAAATAATGCAGCAGAGTCCTTAAATAATGCAACAAAGTCCTTAAATAATGCAGCAGAGTACTTAAATAATGCAACAAAGTCCTTAAATAATGCAGCAAAGTCCTTAAATAATGCAGCAGAGTCCTTAAATACTGAAGCAGAGTCCTTAAATATTGCAGCAAAGTCCTTAAATAATGCAGCAGAGTCCTTAAATAATGCAACAAAGTCCTTAAATAATGCAGCAGAGTCCTTAAATAATGCAACAGAGTCCTTAAATACCGCAGCAAAGTGCTTAAATAATGCAGCAGAGTCCTCAAATGCTTCAGCAGAGTCCTTAAATAATGCAGCAGAGTCCTTAAATAATGCAGCAAAGTCCTTAAATAATGCAGCAGAGTTCTTAAATAATGCAACAAAGTCCTTAAATAATGCAGCAGAGTCCTTAAATACTGAAGCAGAGTCCTTAAATATTGCAGCAAAGTCCTTAAATAATGCAGCAGAGTCCTTAAATAATGCAGCAAAGTCCTTATTTAATGCAGCAGAGTCCTTAAATAATGCAACAAAGTCCTTAAATAATGCAGCAGAGTCCTTAAATACTGAAGCAGAGTCCTTAAATATTGCAGCAAAGTCCTTCAATAATGCAGCAGAGTCCTTAGATAATGCAACAAAGTCCTTAAATAATGCAGCAGATTCCTTAAATAATGCAGCAAAGTCCTTAAATAATGCAGCAGAGTCCTTAAATAATGCAGCAGAGTCCTTAAATACCGCAGCAGAGTCCTTAAATACTGAAGCAGAGTCCTTTAATATAGCAGCAAATTCCTTAAATAATGCAGCAGAGTCCATAAAAAAATCCAACAAAGTCATTAAATAATGCAGCAAGTCCTTAAATAATGCAGCAGAGTCCTCTAATAATGCAGCAGAGTCCTCAAATGCTTCAGCAAAGTCATTAAATAATGCAGCATAGTCCTTAAATAATGCAGCAAAGTCCTTAAATAATGCAGCACAGTTCTTAAGTAATGCAACAACGTCGTTAAATAATGCAGCAGAGTCCTTAAATAATGCAGCAAAGTCCTTAACTAATGCAGCAGAGTCCTTAAATAATGCAAGAAAGTCCTTAAATAATGCAGCAGAGTCCTTAAATAATGCAGTAAAGTCCTTAAATAATGCAGCAGAGTCCTTAAATAATGCAACAACGTCCTTAAATAATGCAGCAGAGTCCTTAAATACTGAAGCAGAGTCCTTAAATATTGCATCAAAGTCCTTAAATAATGCATTAGAGTCCTTAAATACCGCAGCAGAGTCCTTAAATACTGAAGCAGAGTCCTTTAATATAGCAGCAAATTCCTTAAATAATGCAGCAGAGTCCATAAAAAAATCCAACAAAGTCATTAAATAATGCAGCAAGTCCTTAAATAATGCAGCAGAGTCCTCTAATAATGCAGCAGAGTCCTCAAATGCTTCAGCAAAGTCATTAAATAATGCAGCATAGTCCTTAAATAATGCAGCAAAGTCCTTAAATAATGCAGCACAGTTCTTAAGTAATGCAACAATGTCGTTAAATAATGCAGCAGAGTCCTTAAATAATGCAGCAAAGTCCTTAACTAATGCAGCAGAGTCCTTAAATAATGCAAGAAAGTCCTTAAATAATGCAGCAGAGTCCTTAAATAATGCAGTAAAGTCCTTAAATAATGCAGCAGAGTCCTTAAATAATGCAACAACGTCCTTAAATAATGCAGCAGAGTCCTTAAATACTGAAGCAGAGTCCTTAAATATTGCAGCAAAGTCCTTAAATAATGCATTAGAGTCCTTAAATAATGCAACAAAGTCCTTAAATAATGCAGCAGAGTCCTTAAATAATGCAGCAAAGTCCTTAAATAATGCAGCAGAGTCCTTAAATAATGCAGCAGAGTCCTTAAATACTGCAGCAGAGTCCTTAAATACTGAAGCAGAGTCCTTTAATATAGCAGCAAATTCCTTAAATAATGCAGCAGAGTCCTTAAAAAATCCAACAAAGTCATTAAATAATGCAGCAGAGTCCTCTAATAATGCAGCAGAGTCCTCAAATGCTTCAGCAAAGTCATTAAATAATGCAGCAAAGTCCTTAATGCAGCAGAGTCCTTAAATAATGCAACAAAGTCCTTAAATAATGCAGCAGAGTCCTTAAATACTGAAGCAGAGTCCTTAAATATTGCTGCAAAGTCCTTAAATAATGCAGCAGAGTCATTAAATAATGCAACAAAGTCCTTAAATAATGCAGCAGAGTCCTTAAATAATGCAACAAAGTCCTTAAATAATGCAGCAGAGTACTTAAATAATGCAACAAAGTCCTTAAATAATGCAGCAAAGTCCTTAAATAATGCAACAGAGTCCTTAAATAATGCAACAAAGTCCTTAAATAATGCAGCAGAGTCCTTAAATAATGCAACAGAGTCCTTAAATACCGCAGCAAAGTGCTTAAATAATGCAGCAGAGTCCTCAAATGCTTCAGCAGAGTCCTTAAATAATGCAGCAGAGTCCTTAAATAATGCAGCAAAGTCCTTAAATAATGCAGCAGAGTCCTTAAATAATGCAACAAAGTCCTTAAATAATGCAGCAGAGTCCTTAAATACTGAAGCAGAGTCCTTAAATATTGCAGCAAAGTCCTTAAATAATGCAGCAGAGTCCTTAAATAATGCAGCAAAGTCCTTATCTAATGCAGCAGAGTCCTTAAATAATGCAACAAAGTCCTTAAATAATGCAGCAGAGTCCTTAAATACTGAAGCAGAGTCCTTAAATATTGCAGAAAAGTCCTTCAATAATGCAGCAGAGTCCTTAGATAATGCAACAAAGTCCTTAAATAATGCAGCAGATTCCTTAAATAATGCAGCAAAGTCCTTAAATAATGCAGCAGAGTCCTTAAATAATGCAGCAGAGTCCTTAAATACCGCAGCAGAGTCCTTAAATACTGAAGAAGAGTCCTTTAATATAGCAGCAAATTCCTTAAATAATGCAGCAGAGTCCATAAAAAAATCCAACAAAGTCATTAAATAATGCAGCAAGTCCTTAAATAATGCAGCAGAGTCCTCTAATAATGCAGCAGAGTCCTCAAATGCTTCAGCAAATTCATTAAATAATGCAGCATATTCCTTAAATAATGCAGAAAAGTCCTTAAATAATGCAGAACAGTTCTTAAATAATGCAACAACGTCGTTAAATAATGCAGCAGAGTCCTTAAATAATGCAGCAAAGTCCTTAACTAATGCAGCAGAGTCCTTAAATAATGCAACAAAGTCCTTAAATAATGCAACAGAGTCCTTAAATACCGCAGCAAAGGGCTTAAATAATGCAGCAGAGTCCTCAAATGCTTCAGCAGAGTCCTTAAATAATGCAGCATTGTCCTTAAATAATGCAGCAAAGTCCTTAAATAATGCAGCAGAGTCCTTAAATAATGCAACAAAGTCCTTAAATAATGCAGCAGAGTCCTTAAATACTGAAGCAGAGTCCTTAAATATTGCTGCAAAGTCCTTAAATAATGCAGCAGAGTCATTAAATAATGCAACAAAGTCCTTAAATAATGCAGCAGAGTCCTTAAATAATGCAACAAAGTCCTTAAATAATGCAGCAGAGTACTTAAATAATGCAACAAAGTCCTTAAATAATGCAGCAAAGTCCTTAAATAATGCAGCAGAGTCCTTAAATACTGAAGCAGAGTCCTTAAATATTGCAGCAAAGTCCTTAAATAATGCAGCAGAGTCCTTAAATAATGCAACAAAGTCCTTAAATAATGCAGCAGAGTCCTTAAATAATGCAACAGAGTCCTTAAATACCGCAGCAAAGTGCTTAAATAATGCAGCAGAGTCCTCAAATGCTTCAGCAGAGTCCTTAAATAATGCAGCAGAGTCCTTAAATAATGCAGCAAAGTCCTTAAATAATGCAGCAGAGTTCTTAAATAATGCAACAAAGTCCTTAAATAATGCAGCAGAGTCCTTAAATACTGAAGCAGAGTCCTTAAATATTGCAGCAAAGTCCTTAAATAATGCAGCAGAGTCCTTAAATAATGCAGCAAAGTCCTTATTTAATGCAGCAGAGTCCTTAAATAATGCAACAAAGTCCTTAAATAATGCAGCAGAGTCCTTAAATACTGAAGCAGAGTCCTTAAATATTGCAGCAAAGTCCTTCAATAATGCAGCAGAGTCCTTAGATAATGCAACAAAGTCCTTAAATAATGCAGCAGATTCCTTAAATAATGCAGCAAAGTCCTTAAATAATGCAGCAGAGTCCTTAAATAATGCAGCAGAGTCCTTAAATACCGCAGCAGAGTCCTTAAATACTGAAGCAGAGTCCTTTAATATAGCAGCAAATTCCTTAAATAATGCAGCAGAGTCCATAAAAAAATCCAACAAAGTCATTAAATAATGCAGCAAGTCCTTAAATAATGCAGCAGAGTCCTCTAATAATGCAGCAGAGTCCTCAAATGCTTCAGCAACGTCATTAAATAATGCAGCATAGTCCTTAAATAATGCAGCAAAGTCCTTAAATAATGCAGCACAGTTCTTAAGTAATGCAACAACGTCGTTAAATAATGCAGCAGAGTCCTTAAATACTGCAGCAGAGTCCTTAAATACTGAAGCAGAGTCCTTTAATATAGCAGCAAATTCCTTAAATAATGCAGCAGAGTCCTTAAAAAATCCAACAAAGTCATTAAATAATGCAGCAGAGTCCTCTAATAATGCAGCAGAGTCCTCAAATGCTTCAGCAAAGTCATTAAATAATGCAGCATAGTCCTTAAATAATGCAAAGTCCTTAAATAAAGCAGCACAGTTCTTAAATAATGCAACAACGTCGGTAAATAATGCAGCAGAGTCCTTAAATAATGCAGCAAAGTCCTTAACTAATGCAGCAGAGTCCTTAAATAATGCAACAAAGTCCTTAAATAATGCAACAGAGTCCTTAAATACCGCAGCAAAGTGCTTAAATAATGCAGCAGAGTCCTTAAATAATGCAACAAAGTCCTTAAATAATGCAGCAGAGTCCTTAAATACTGAAGCAGAGTCCTTAAATATTGCAGCAAAGTCCTCTAATAATGCAGCAGAGTCCTTAAATAATGCAACAAAGTCCTTAAATAATGCAGCAGAGTCCTTAAATAATGCAACAAAGTCCTTAAATAATGCAGCAGAGTCCTTAAATACTGAAGCAGAGTCCTTAAATATTGCAGCAAAGTCCTTAAATAATGCAGCAAAGTCCTTAAATAATGCAGCAGAGTCCTTAAATAATGCAACAAAGTCCTTAAATAATGCAGCAGAGTCCTTAAATACTGAAGCAGAGTCCTTAAATATTGCTGCAAAGTCCTTAAATAATGCAGCAGAGTCATTAAATAATGCAACAAAGTCCTTAAATAATGCAGCAGAGTCCTTAAATAATGCAACAACGTCCTTAAATAATGCAGCAGAGTACTTAAATAATGCAACAAAGTCCTTAAATAATGCAGCAAAGTCCTTAAATAATGCAGCAGAGTCCTTAAATAATGCAACAAAGTCCTTAAATAATGCAGCAGAGTCCTTAAATAATGCAACAGAGTCCTTAAATACCGCAGCAAAGTGCTTAAATAATGCAGCAGAGTCCTCAAATGCTTCAGCAGAGTCCTTAAATAATGCAGCAGAGTCCTTAAATAATGCAGCAAAGTCCTTAAATAATGCAGCAGAGTCCTTAAATAATGCAACAAAGTCCTTAAATAATGCAGCAGAGTCCTTAAATACTGAAGCAGAGTCCTTAAATATTGCAGCAAAGTCCTTAAATAATGCAGCAGAGTCCTTAAATAATGCAGCAAAGTCCTTATCTAATGCAGCAGAGTCCTTAAATAATGCAACAAAGTCCTTAAATAATGCAGCAGAGTCCTTAAATACTGAAGCAGAGTCCTTAAATATTGCAGCAAAGTCCTTCAATAATGCAGCAGAGTCCTTAGATAATGCAACAAAGTCCTTAAATAATGCAGCAGATTCCTTAAATAATGCAGCAAAGTCCTTAAATAATGCAGCAGAGTCCTTAAATAATGCAGCAGAGTCCTTAAATACCGCAGCAGAGTCCTTAAATACTGAAGCAGAGTCCTTTAATATAGCAGCAAATTCCTTAAATAATGCAGCAGAGTCCATAAAAAAATCCAACAAAGTCATTAAATAATGCAGCAAGTCCTTAAATAATGCAGCAGAGTCCTCTAATAATGCAGCAGAGTCCTCAAATGCTTCAGCAAATTCATTAAATAATGCAGCATATTCCTTAAATAATGCAGAAAAGTCCTTAAATAATGCAGAACAGTTCTTAAATAATGCAACAACGTCGTTAAATAATGCAGCAGAGTCCTTAAATAATGCAGCAAAGTCCTTAACTAATGCAGCAGAGTCCTTAAATAATGCAAGAAAGTCCTTAAATAATGCAACAGAGTCCTTAAATACCGCAGCAAAGGGCTTAAATAATGCAGCAGAGTCCTCAAATGCTTCAGCAGAGTCCTTAAATAATGCAGCATTGTCCTTAAATAATGCAGCAAAGTCCTTAAATAATGCAGCAGAGTCCTTAAATAATGCAACAAAGTCCTTAAATAATGCAGCAGAGTCCTTAAATACTGAAGCAGAGTCCTTAAATATTGCTGCAAAGTCCTTAAATAATGCAGCAGAGTCATTAAATAATGCAACAAAGTCCTTAAATAATGCAGCAGAGTCCTTAAATAATGCAACAAAGTCCTTAAATAATGCAGCAGAGTACTTAAATAATGCAACAAAGTCCTTAAATAATGCAGCAAAGTCCTTAAATAATGCAGCAGAGTCCTTAAATACTGAAGCAGAGTCCTTAAATATTGCAGCAAAGTCCTTAAATAATGCAGCAGAGTCCTTAAATAATGCTACAAAGTCCTTAAATAATGCAGCAGAGTCCTTAAATAATGCAACAGAGTCCTTAAATACCGCAGCAAAGTGCTTAAATAATGCAGCAGAGTCCTCAAATGCTTCAGCAGAGTCCTTAAATAATGCAGCAGAGTCCTTAAATAATGCAGCAAAGTCCTTAAATAATGCAGCAGAGTCCTTAAATAATGCAACAAAGTCCTTAAATAATGCAGCAGAGTCCTTAAATACTGAAGCAGAGTCCTTAAATATTGCAGCAAAGTCCTAAAATAATGCAGCAGAGTCCTTAAATAATGCAGCAAAGTCCTTATTTAATGCAGCAGAGTCCTTAAATAATGCAACAAAGTCCTTAAATAATGCAGCAGAGTCCTTAAATACTGAAGCAGAGTCCTTAAATATTGCAGCAAAGTCCTTCAATAATGCAGCAGAGTCCTTAGATAATGCAACAAAGTCCTTAAATAATGCAGCAGATTCCTTAAATAATGCAGCAAAGTCCTTAAATAATGCAGCAGAGTCCTTAAATAATGCAGCAGAGTCCTTAAATACCGCAGCAGAGTCCTTAAATACTGAAGCAGAGTCCTTTAATATAGCAGCAAATTCCTTAAATAATGCAGCAGAGTCCATAAAAAAATCCAACAAAGTCATTAAATAATGCAGCAAGTCCTTAAATAATGCAGCAGAGTCCTCTAATAATGCAGCAGAGTCCTCAAATGCTTCAGCAAAGTCATTAAATAATGCAGCATAGTCCTTAAATAATGCAGCAAAGTCCTTAAATAATGCAGCACAGTTCTTAAGTAATGCAACAACGTCGTTAAATAATGCAGCAGAGTCCTTAAATAATGCAGCAAAGTCCTTAACTAATGCAGCAGAGTCCTTAAATAATGCAAGAAAGTCCTTAAATAATGCAGCAGAGTCCTTAAATAATGCAGTAAAGTCCTTAAATAATGCAGCAGAGTCCTTAAATAATGCAACAACGTCCTTAAATAATGCAGCAGAGTCCTTAAATACTGAAGCAGAGTCCTTAAATATTGCAGCAAAGTCCTTAAATAATGCATTAGAGTCCTTAAATAATGCAACAAAGTCCTTAAATAATGCAGCAGAGTCCTTAAATAATGCAGCAAAGTCCTTAAATAATGCAGCAGAGTCCTTAAATAATGCAGCAGAGTCCTTAAATACTGCAGCAGAGTCCTTAAATACTGAAGCAGAGTCCTTTAATATAGCAGCAAATTCCTTAAATAATGCAGCAGAGTCCTTAAAAAATCCAACAAAGTCATTAAATAATGCAGCAGAGTCCTCTAATAATGCAGCAGAGTCCTCAAATGCTTCAGCAAAGTCATTAAATAATGCAGCAAAGTCCTTAAATAATGCAGCAGAGTCCTTAAATAATGCAACAAAGTCCTTAAATAATGCAGCAGAGTCCTTAAATACTGAAGCAGAGTCCTTAAATATTGCTGCAAAGTCCTTAAATAATGCAGCAGAGTCATTAAATAATGCAACAAAGTCCTTAAATAATGCAGCAGAGTCCTTAAATAATGCAACAAAGTCCTTAAATAATGCAGCAGAGTACTTAAATAATGCAACAAAGTCCTTAAATAATGCAGCAAAGTCCTTAAATAATGCAGCAGAGTCCTTAAATAATGCAACAGAGTCCTTAAATACCGCAGCAAAGTGCTTAAATAATGCAGCAGAGTCCTCAAATGCTTCAGCAGAGTCCTTAAATAATGCAGCAGAGTCCTTAAATAATGCAGCAAAGTCCTTAAATAATGCAGCAGAGTCCTTAAATAATGCAACAAAGTCCTTAAATAATGCAGCAGAGTCCTTAAATACTGAAGCAGAGTCCTTAAATATTGCAGCAAAGTCCTTAAATAATGCAGCAGAGTCCTTAAATAATGCAGCAAAGTCCTTATCTAATGCAGCAGAGTCCTTAAATAATGCAACAAAGTCCTTAAATAATGCAGCAGAGTCCTTAAATACTGAAGCAGAGTCCTTAAATATTGCAGCAAAGTCCTTCAATAATGCAGCAGAGTCCTTAGATAATGCAACAAAGTCCTTAAATAATGCAGCAGATTCCTTAAATAATGCAGCAAAGTCCTTAAATAATGCAGCAGAGTCCTTAAATAATGCAGCAGAGTCCTTAAATACCGCAGCAGAGTCCTTAAATACTGAAGAAGAGTCCTTTAATATAGCAGCAAATTCCTTAAATAATGCAGCAGAGTCCATAAAAAAATCCAACAAAGTCATTAAATAATGCAGCAAGTCCTTAAATAATGCAGCAGAGTCCTCTAATAATGCAGCAGAGTCCTCAAATGCTTCAGCAAATTCATTAAATAATGCAGCATATTCCTTAAATAATGCAGAAAAGTCCTTAAATAATGCAGAACAGTTCTTAAATAATGCAACAACGTCGTTAAATAATGCAGCAGAGTCCTTAAATAATGCAGCAAAGTCCTTAACTAATGCAGCAGAGTCCTTAAATAATGCAACAAAGTCCTTAAATAATGCAACAGAGTCCTTAAATACCGCAGCAAAGGGCTTAAATAATGCAGCAGAGTCCTCAAATGCTTCAGCAGAGTCCTTAAATAATGCAGCATTGTCCTTAAATAATGCAGCAAAGTCCTTAAATAATGCAGCAGAGTCCTTAAATAATGCAACAAAGTCCTTAAATAATGCAGCAGAGTCCTTAAATACTGAAGCAGAGTCCTTAAATATTGCTGCAAAGTCCTTAAATAATGCAGCAGAGTCATTAAATAATGCAACAAAGTCCTTAAATAATGCAGCAGAGTCCTTAAATAATGCAACAAAGTCCTTAAATAATGCAGCAGAGTACTTAAATAATGCAACAAAGTCCTTAAATAATGCAGCAAAGTCCTTAAATAATGCAGCAGAGTCCTTAAATACTGAAGCAGAGTCCTTAAATATTGCAGCAAAGTCCTTAAATAATGCAGCAGAGTCCTTAAATAATGCAACAAAGTCCTTAAATAATGCAGCAGAGTCCTTAAATAATGCAACAGAGTCCTTAAATACCGCAGCAAAGTGCTTAAATAATGCAGCAGAGTCCTCAAATGCTTCAGCAGAGTCCTTAAATAATGCAGCAGAGTCCTTAAATAATGCAGCAAAGTCCTTAAATAATGCAGCAGAGTTCTTAAATAATGCAACAAAGTCCTTAAATAATGCAGCAGAGTCCTTAAATACTGAAGCAGAGTACTTAAATATTGCAGCAAAGTCCTTAAATAATGCAGCAGAGTCCTTAAATAATGCAGCAAAGTCCTTATTTAATGCAGCAGAGTCCTTAAATAATGCAACAAAGTCCTTAAATAATGCAGCAGAGTCCTTAAATACTGAAGCAGAGTCCTTAAATATTGCAGCAAAGTCCTTCAATAATGCAGCAGAGTCCTTAGATAATGCAACAAAGTCCTTAAATAATGCAGCAGATTCCTTAAATAATGCAGCAAAGTCCTTAAATAATGCAGCAGAGTCCTTAAATAATGCAGCAGAGTCCTTAAATACCGCAGCAGAGTCCTTAAATACTGAAGCAGAGTCCTTTAATATAGCAGCAAATTCCTTAAATAATGCAGCAGAGTCCATAAAAAAATCCAACAAAGTCATTAAATAATGCAGCAAGTCCTTAAATAATGCAGCAGAGTCCTCTAATAATGCAGCAGAGTCCTCAAATGCTTCAGCAAAGTCATTAAATAATGCAGCATAGTCCTTAAATAATGCAGCAAAGTCCTTAAATAATGCAGCACAGTTCTTAAGTAATGCAACAACGTCGTTAAATAATGCAGCAGAGTCCTTAAATAATGCAGCAAAGTCCTTAACTAATGCAGCAGAGTCCTTAAATAATGCAAGAAAGTCCTTAAATAATGCAGCAGAGTCCTTAAATAATGCAGTAAAGTCCTTAAATAATGCAGCAGAGTCCTTAAATAATGCAACAACGTCCTTAAATAATGCAGCAGAGTCCTTAAATACTGAAGCAGAGTCCTTAAATATTGCAGCAAAGTCCTTAAATAATGCATTAGAGTCCTTAAATAATGCAACAAAGTCCTGAAATAATGCAGCAGAGTCCTTAAATAATGCAGCAAAGTCCTTAAATAATGCAGCAGAGTCCTTAAATAATGCAGCAGAGTCCTTAAATACTGCAGCAGAGTCCTTAAATACTGAAGCAGAGTCCTTTAATATAGCAGCAAATTCCTTAAATAATGCAGCAGAGTCCTTAAAAAATCCAACAAAGTCATTAAATAATGCAGCGGAGTCCTCTAATAATGCAGCAGAGTCCTCAAATGCTTCAGCAAAGTCATTAAATAATGCAGCATAGTCCTTAAATAATGCAAAGTCCTTAAATAAAGCAGCACAGTTCTTAAATAATGCAACAACGTCGGTAAATAATGCAGCAGAGTCCTTAAATAATGCAGCAAAGTCCTTAACTAATGCAGCAGAGTCCTTAAATAATGCAACAAAGTCCTTAAATAATGCAACAGAGTCCTTAAATACCGCAGCAAAGTGCTTAAATAATGCAGCAGAGTCCTTAAATAATGCAACAAAGTCCTTAAATAATGCAGCAGAGTCCTTAAATACTGAAGCAGAGTCCTTAAATATTGCATCAAAGTCCTCTAATAATGCAGCAGAGTCCTTAAATAATGCAACAAAGTCCTTAAATAATGCAGCAGAGTCCTTAAATAATGCAACAAAGTCCTTAAATAATGCAGCAGAGTCCTTAAATACTGAAGCAGAGACCTTAAATATTGCAGCAAAGTCCTTAAATAATGCAGCAAAGTCCTTAAATAATGCAGCAGAGTCCTTAAATAATGCAACAAAGTCCTTAAATAATGCAGCAGAGTCCTTAAATACTGAAGCAGAGTCCTTAAATATTGCTGCAAAGTCCTTAAATAATGCAGCAGAGTCATTAAATAATGCAACAAAGTCCTTAAATAATGCAGCAGAGTCCTTAAATAATGCAACAAAGTCCTTAAATAATGCAGCAGAGTACTTAAATAATGCAACAAAGTCCTTAAATAATGCAGCAAAGTCCTTAAATAATGCAGCAGAGTCCTTAAATAATGCAACAAAGTCCTTAAATAATGCAGCAGAGTCCTTAAATAATGCAACAGAGTCCTTAAATACCGCAGCAAAGTGCTTAAATAATGCAGCAGAGTCCTCAAATGCTTCAGCAGAGTCCTTAAATAATGCAGCAGAGTCCTTAAATAATGCAGCAAAGTCCTTAAATAATGCAGCAGAGTCCTTAAATAATGCAACAAAGTCCTTAAATAATGCAGCAGAGTCGTTAAATACTGAAGCAGAGTCCTTAAATATTGCAGCAAAGTCCTTAAATAATGCAGCAGAGTCCTTAAATAATGCAGCAAAGTCCTTATCTAATGCAGCAGAGTCCTTAAATAATGCAACAAAGTCCTTAAATAATGCAGCAGAGTCCTTAAATACTGAAGCAGAGTCCTTAAATATTGCAGCAAAGTCCTTCAATAATGCAGCAGAGTCCTTAGATAATGCAACAAAGTCCTTAAATAATGCAGCAGATTCCTTAAATAATGCAGCAAAGTCCTTAAATAATGCAGCAGAGTCCTTAAATAATGCAGCAGAGTCCTTAAATACCGCAGCAGAGTCCTTAAATACTGAAGCAGAGTCCTTTAATATAGCAGCAAATTCCTTAAATAATGCAGCAGAGTCCATAAAAAAATCCAACAAAGTCATTAAATAATGCAGCAAGTCCTTAAATAATGCAGCAGAGTCCTCTAATAATGCAGCAGAGTCCTCAAATGCTTCAGCAAATTCATTAAATAATGCAGCATATTCCTTAAATAATGCAGAAAAGTCCTTAAATAATGCAGAACAGTTCTTAAATAATGCAACAACGTCGTTAAATAATGCAGCAGAGTCCTTAAATAATGCAGCAAAGTCCTTAACTAATGCAGCAGAGTCCTTAAATAATGCAACAAAGTCCTTAAATAATGCAACAGAGTCCTTAAATACCGCAGCAAAGGGCTTAAATAATGCAGCAGAGTCCTCAAATGCTTCAGCAGAGTCCTTAAATAATGCAGCATTGTCCTTAAATAATGCAGCAAAGTCCTTAAATAATGCAGCAGAGTCCTTAAATAATGCAACAAAGTCCTTAAATAATGCAGCAGAGTCCTTAAATACTGAAGCAGAGTCCTTAAATATTGCTGCAAAGTCCTTAAATAATGCAGCAGAGTCATTAAATAATGCAACAAAGTCCTTAAATAATGCAGCAGAGTCCTTAAATAATGCAACAAAGTCCTTAAATAATGCAGCAGAGTACTTAAATAATGCAACAAAGTCCTTAAATAATGCAGCAAAGTCCTTAAATAATGCAGCAGAGTCCTTAAATACTGAAGCAGAGTCCTTAAATATTGCAGCAAAGTCCTTAAATAATGCAGCAGAGTCCTTAAATAATGCTACAAAGTCCTTAAATAATGCAGCAGAGTCCTTAAATAATGCAACAGAGTCCTTAAATACCGCAGCAAAGTGCTTAAATAATGCAGCAGAGTCCTCAAATGCTTCAGCAGAGTCCTTAAATAATGCAGCAGAGTCCTTAAATAATGCAGCAAAGTCCTTAAATAATGCAGCAGAGTCCTTAAATAATGCAACAAAGTCCTTAAATAATGCAGCAGAGTCCTTAAATACTGAAGCAGAGTCCTTAAATATTGCAGCAAAGTCCTAAAATAATGCAGCAGAGTCCTTAAATAATGCAGCAAAGTCCTTATTTAATGCAGCAGAGTCCTTAAATAATGCAACAAAGTCCTTAAATAATGCAGCAGAGTCCTTAAATACTGAAGCAGAGTCCTTAAATATTGCAGCAAAGTCCTTCAATAATGCAGCAGAGTCCTTAGATAATGCAACAAAGTCCTTAAATAATGCAGCAGATTCCTTAAATAATGCAGCAAAGTCCTTAAATAATGCAGCAGAGTCCTTAAATAATGCAGCAGAGTCCTTAAATACCGCAGCAGAGTCCTTAAATACTGAAGCAGAGTCCTTTAATATAGCAGCAAATTCCTTAAATAATGCAGCAGAGTCCATAAAAAAATCCAACAAAGTCATTAAATAATGCAGCAAGTCCTTAAATAATGCAGCAGAGTCCTCTAATAATGCAGCAGAGTCCTCAAATGCTTCAGCAAAGTCATTAAATAATGCAGCATAGTCCTTAAATAATGCAGCAAAGTCCTTAAATAATGCAGCACAGTTCTTAAGTAATGCAACAACGTCGTTAAATAATGCAGCAGAGTCCTTAAATAATGCAGCAAAGTCCTTAACTAATGCAGCAGAGTCCTTAAATAATGCAAGAAAGTCCTTAAATAATGCAGCAGAGTCCTTAAATAATGCAGTAAAGTCCTTAAATAATGCAGCAGAGTCCTTAAATAATGCAACAACGTCCTTAAATAATGCAGCAGAGTCCTTAAATACTGAAGCAGAGTCCTTAAATATTGCAGCAAAGTCCTTAAATAATGCATTAGAGTCCTTAAATAATGCAACAAAGTCCTTAAATAATGCAGCAGAGTCCTTAAATAATGCAGCAAAGTCCTTAAATAATGCAGCAGAGTCCTTAAATAATGCAGCAGAGTCCTTAAATACTGCAGCAGAGTCCTTAAATACTGAAGCAGAGTCCTTTAATATAGCAGCAAATTCCTTAAATAATGCAGCAGAGTCCTTAAAAAATCCAACAAAGTCATTAAATAATGCAGCAGAGTCCTCTAATAATGCAGCAGAGTCCTCAAATGCTTCAGCAAAGTCATTAAATAATGCAGCAAAGTCCTTAAATAATGCAGCAGAGTCCTTAAATAATGCAACAAAGTCCTTAAATAATGCAGCAGAGTCCTTAAATACTGAAGCAGAGTCCTTAAATATTGCTGCAAAGTCCTTAAATAATGCAGCAGAGTCATTAAATAATGCAACAAAGTCCTTAAATAATGCAGCAGAGTCCTTAAATAATGCAACAAAGTCCTTAAATAATGCAGCAGAGTACTTAAATAATGCAACAAAGTCCTTAAATAATGCAGCAAAGTCCTTAAATAATGCAGCAGAGTCCTTAAATAATGCAACAGAGTCCTTAAATACCGCAGCAAAGTGCTTAAATAATGCAGCAGAGTCCTCAAATGCTTCAGCAGAGTCCTTAAATAATGCAGCAGAGTCCTTAAATAATGCAGCAAAGTCCTTAAATAATGCAGCAGAGTCCTTAAATAATGCAACAAAGTCCTTAAATAATGCAGCAGAGTCCTTAAATACTGAAGCAGAGTCCTTAAATATTGCAGCAAAGTCCTTAAATAATGCAGCAGAGTCCTTAAATAATGCAGCAAAGTCCTTATCTAATGCAGCAGAGTCCTTAAATAATGCAACAAAGTCCTTAAATAATGCAGCAGAGTCCTTAAATACTGAAGCAGAGTCCTTAAATATTGCAGCAAAGTCCTTCAATAATGCAGCAGAGTCCTTAGATAATGCAACAAAGTCCTTAAATAATGCAGCAGATTCCTTAAATAATGCAGCAAAGTCCTTAAATAATGCAGCAGAGTCCTTAAATAATGCAGCAGAGTCCTTAAATACCGCAGCAGAGTCCTTAAATACTGAAGAAGAGTCCTTTAATATAGCAGCAAATTCCTTAAATAATGCAGCAGAGTCCATAAAAAAATCCAACAAAGTCATTAAATAATGCAGCAAGTCCTTAAATAATGCAGCAGAGTCCTCTAATAATGCAGCAGAGTCCTCAAATGCTTCAGCAAATTCATTAAATAATGCAGCATATTCCTTAAATAATGCAGAAAAGTCCATAAATAATGCAGAACAGTTCTTAAATAATGCAACAACGTCGTTAAATAATGCAGCAGAGTCCTTAAATAATGCAGCAAAGTCCTTAACTAATGCAGCAGAGTCCTTAAATAATGCAACAAAGTCCTTAAATAATGCAACAGAGTCCTTAAATACCGCAGCAAAGGGCTTAAATAATGCAGCAGAGTCCTCAAATGCTTCAGCAGAGTCCTTAAATAATGCAGCATTGTCCTTAAATAATGCAGCAAAGTCCTTAAATAATGCAGCAGAGTCCTTAAATAATGCAACAAAGTCCTTAAATAATGCAGCAGAGTCCTTAAATACTGAAGCAGAGTCCTTAAATATTGCTGCAAAGTCCTTAAATAATGCAGCAGAGTCATTAAATAATGCAACAAAGTCCTTAAATAATGCAGCAGAGTCCTTAAATAATGCAACAAAGTCCTTAAATAATGCAGCAGAGTACTTAAATAATGCAACAAAGTCCTTAAATAATGCAGCAAAGTCCTTAAATAATGCAGCAGAGTCCTTAAATACTGAAGCAGAGTCCTTAAATATTGCAGCAAAGTCCTTAAATAATGCAGCAGAGTCCTTAAATAATGCAACAAAGTCCTTAAGTAATGCAGCAGAGTCCTTAAATAATGCAACAGAGTCCTTAAATACCGCAGCAAAGTGCTTAAATAATGCAGCAGAGTCCTCAAATGCTTCAGCAGAGTCCTTAAATAATGCAGCAGAGTCCTTAAATAATGCAGCAAAGTCCTTAAATAATGCAGCAGAGTTCTTAAATAATGCAACAAAGTCCTTAAATAATGCAGCAGAGTCCTTAAATACTGAAGCAGAGTACTTAAATATTGCAGCAAAGTCCTTAAATAATGCAGCAGAGTCCTTAAATAATGCAGCAAAGTCCTTATTTAATGCAGCAGAGTCCTTAAATAATGCAACAAAGTCCTTAAATAATGCAGCAGAGTCCTTAAATACTGAAGCAGAGTCCTTAAATATTGCAGCAAAGTCCTTCAATAATGCAGCAGAGTCCTTAGATAATGCAACAAAGTCCTTAAATAATGCAGCAGATTCCTTAAATAATGCAGCAAAGTCCTTAAATAATGCAGCAGAGTCCTTAAATAATGCAGCAGAGTCCTTAAATACCGCAGCAGAGTCCTTAAATACTGAAGCAGAGTCCTTTAATATAGCAGCAAATTCCTTAAATAATGCAGCAGAGTCCATAAAAAAATCCAACAAAGTCATTAAATAATGCAGCAAGTCCTTAAATAATGCAGCAGAGTCCTCTAATAATGCAGCAGAGTCCTCAAATGCTTCAGCAAAGTCATTAAATAATGCAGCATAGTCCTTAAATAATGCAGCAAAGTCCTTAAATAATGCAGCACAGTTCTTAAGTAATGCAACAACGTCGTTAAATAATGCAGCAGAGTCCTTAAATAATGCAGCAAAGTCCTTAACTAATGCAGCAGAGTCCTTAAATAATGCAAGAAAGTCCTTAAATAATGCAGCAGAGTCCTTAAATAATGCAGTAAAGTCCTTAAATAATGCAGCAGAGTCCTTAAATAATGCAACAACGTCCTTAAATAATGCAGCAGAGTCCTTAAATACTGAAGCAGAGTCCTTAAATATTGCAGCAAAGTCCTTAAATAATGCATTAGAGTCCTTAAATAATGCAACAAAGTCCTGAAATAATGCAGCAGAGTCCTTAAATAATGCAGCAAAGTCCTTAAATAATGCAGCAGAGTCCTTAAATAATGCAGCAGAGTCCTTAAATACTGCAGCAGAGTCCTTAAATACTGAAGCAGAGTCCTTTAATATAGCAGCAAATTCCTTAAATAATGCAGCAGAGTCCTTAAAAAATCCAACAAAGTCATTAAATAATGCAGCGGAGTCCTCTAATAATGCAGCAGAGTCCTCAAATGCTTCAGCAAAGTCATTAAATAATGCAGCATAGTCCTTAAATAATGCAAAGTCCTTAAATAAAGCAGCACAGTTCTTAAATAATGCAACAACGTCGGTAAATAATGCAGCAGAGTCCTTAAATAATGCAGCAAAGTCCTTAACTAATGCAGCAGAGTCCTTAAATAATGCAACAAAGTCCTTAAATAATGCAACAGAGTCCTTAAATACCGCAGCAAAGTGCTTAAATAATGCAGCAGAGTCCTTAAATAATGCAACAAAGTCCTTAAATAATGCAGCAGAGTCCTTAAATACTGAAGCAGAGTCCTTAAATATTGCATCAAAGTCCTCTAATAATGCAGCAGAGTCCTTAAATAATGCAACAAAGTCCTTAAATAATGCAGCAGAGTCCTTAAATAATGCAACAAAGTCCTTAAATAATGCAGCAGAGTCCTTAAATACTGAAGCAGAGACCTTAAATATTGCAGCAAAGTCCTTAAATAATGCAGCAAAGTCCTTAAATAATGCAGCAGAGTCCTTAAATAATGCAACAAAGTCCTTAAATAATGCAGCAGAGTCCTTAAATACTGAAGCAGAGTCCTTAAATATTGCTGCAAAGTCCTTAAATAATGCAGCAGAGTCATTAAATAATGCAACAAAGTCCTTAAATAATGCAGCAGAGTCCTTAAATAATGCAACAAAGTCCTTAAATAATGCAGCAGAGTACTTAAATAATGCAACAAAGTCCTTAAATAATGCAGCAAAGTCCTTAAATAATGCAGCAGAGTCCTTAAATAATGCAACAAAGTCCTTAAATAATGCAGCAGAGTCCTTAAATAATGCAACAGAGTCCTTAAATACCGCAGCAAAGTGCTTAAATAATGCAGCAGAGTCCTCAAATGCTTCAGCAGAGTCCTTAAATAATGCAGCAGAGTCCTTAAATAATGCAGCAAAGTCCTTAAATAATGCAGCAGAGTCCTTAAATAATGCAACAAAGTCCTTAAATAATGCAGCAGAGTCCTTAAATACTGAAGCAGAGTCCTTAAATATTGCAGCAAAGTCCTTAAATAATGCAGCAGAGTCCTTAAATAATGCAGCAAAGTCCTTATCTAATGCAGCAGAGTCCTTAAATAATGCAACAAAGTCCTTAAATAATGCAGCAGAGTCCTTAAATACTGAAGCAGAGTCCTTAAATATTGCAGCAAAGTCCTTCAATAATGCAGCAGAGTCCTTAGATAATGCAACAAAGTCCTTAAATAATGCAGCAGATTCCTTAAATAATGCAGCAAAGTCCTTAAATAATGCAGCAGAGTCCTTAAATAATGCAGCAGAGTCCTTAAATACCGCAGCAGAGTCCTTAAATACTGAAGCAGAGTCCTTTAATATAGCAGCAAATTCCTTAAATAATGCAGCAGAGTCCATAAAAAAATCCAACAAAGTCATTAAATAATGCAGCAAGTCCTTAAATAATGCAGCAGAGTCCTCTAATAATGCAGCAGAGTCCTCAAATGCTTCAGCAAATTCATTAAATAATGCAGCATATTCCTTAAATAATGCAGAAAAGTCCTTAAATAATGCAGAACAGTTCTTAAATAATGCAACAACGTCGTTAAATAATGCAGCAGAGTCCTTAAATAATGCAGCAAAGTCCTTAACTAATGCAGCAGAGTCCTTAAATAATGCAACAAAGTCCTTAAATAATGCAACAGAGTCCTTAAATACCGCAGCAAAGGGCTTAAATAATGCAGCAGAGTCCTCAAATGCTTCAGCAGAGTCCTTAAATAATGCAGCATTGTCCTTAAATAATGCAGCAAAGTCCTTAAATAATGCAGCAGAGTCCTTAAATAATGCAACAAAGTCCTTAAATAATGCAGCAGAGTCCTTAAATACTGAAGCAGAGTCCTTAAATATTTCTGCAAAGTCCTTAAATAATGCAGCAGAGTCATTAAATAATGCAACAAAGTCCTTAAATAATGCAGCAGAGTCCTTAAATAATGCAACAAAGTCCTTAAATAATGCAGCAGAGTACTTAAATAATGCAACAAAGTCCTTAAATAATGCAGCAAAGTCCTTAAATAATGCAGCAGAGTCCTTAAATACTGAAGCAGAGTCCTTAAATATTGCAGCAAAGTCCTTAAATAATGCAGCAGAGTCCTTAAATAATGCAACAAAGTCCTTAAATAATGCAGCAGAGTCCTTAAATAATGCAACAGAGTCCTTAAATACCGCAGCAAAGTGCTTAAATAATGCAGCAGAGTCCTCAAATGCTTCAGCAGAGTCCTTAAATAATGCAGCAGAGTCCTTAAATAATGCAGCAAAGTCCTTAAATAATGCAGCAGAGTCCTTAAATAATGCAACAAAGTCCTTAAATAATGCAGCAGAGTCCTTAAATACTGAAGCAGAGTCCTTAAATATTGCAGCAAAGTCCTTAAATAATGCAGCAGAGTCCTTAAATAATGCAGCAAAGTCCTTATTTAATGCAGCAGAGTCCTTAAATAATGCAACAAAGTCCTTAAATAATGCAGCAGAGTCCTTAAATACTGAAGCAGAGTCCTTAAATATTGCAGCAAAGTCCTTCAATAATGCAGCAGAGTCCTTAGATAATGCAACAAAGTCCTTAAATAATGCAGCAGATTCCTTAAATAATGCAGCAAAGTCCTTAAATAATGCAGCAGAGTCCTTAAATAATGCAGCAGAGTCCTTAAATACCGAAGCAGAGTCCTTAAATACTGAAGCAGAGTCCTTTAATATAGCAGCAAATTCCTTAAATAATGCAGCAGAGTCCATAAAAAAATCCAACAAAGTCATTAAATAATGCAGCAAGTCCTTAAATAATGCAGCAGAGTCCTCTAATAATGCAGCAGAGTCCTCAAATGCTTCAGCAAAGTCATTAAATAATGCAGCATAGTCCTTAAATAATGCAGCAAAGTCCTTAAATAATGCAGCACAGTTCTTAAGTAATGCAACAACGTCGTTAAATAATGCAACAGAGTCCTTAAATAATGCAGCAAAGTCCTTAACTAATGCAGCAGAGTCCTTAAATAATGCAAGAAAGTCCTTAAATAATGCAGCAGAGTCCTTAAATAATGCAGTAAAGTCCTTAAATAATGCAGCAGAGTCCTTAAATAATGCAACAACGTCCTTAAATAATGCAGCAGAGTCCTTAAATACTGAAGCAGAGTCCTTAAATATTGCAGCAAAGTCCTTAAATAATGCATTAGAGTCCTTAAATAATGCAACAAAGTCCTTAAATAATGCAGCAGAGTCCTTAAATAATGCAGCAAAGTCCTTAAATAATGCAGCAGAGTCCTTAAATAATGCAGCAGAGTCCTTAAATAATGCAGCAGAGTCCTTAAATAATGCAGCAAAGTCCTTAAATAATGCAGCAGAGTTCTTAAATAATGCAACAAAGTCCTTAAATAATGCAGCAGAGTCCTTAAATACTGAAGCAGAGTCCTTAAATATTGCAGCAAAGTCCTTAAATAATGCAGCAGAGTCCTTAAATAATGCAGCAAAGTCCTTATTTAATGCAGCAGAGTCCTTAAATAATGCAACAAAGTCCTTAAATAATGCAGCAGAGTCCTTAAATACTGAAGCAGAGTCCTTAAATATTGCAGCAAAGTCCTTCAATAATGCAGCAGAGTCCTTAGATAATGCAACAAAGTCCTTAAATAATGCAGCAGATTCCTTAAATAATGCAGCAAAGTCCTTAAATAATGCAGCAGAGTCCTTAAATAATGCAGCAGAGTCCTTAAATACCGCAGCAGAGTCCTTAAATACTGAAGCAGAGTCCTTTAATATAGCAGCAAATTCCTTAAATAATGCAGCAGAGTCCATAAAAAAATCCAACAAAGTCATTAAATAATGCAGCAAGTCCTTAAATAATGCAGCAGAGTCCTCTAATAATGCAGCAGAGTCCTCAAATGCTTCAGCAAAGTCATTAAATAATGCAGCATAGTCCTTAAATAATGCAGCAAAGTCCTTAAATAATGCAGCACAGTTCTTAAGTAATGCAACAACGTCGTTAAATAATGCAGCAGAGTCCTTAAATAATGCAGCAAAGTCCTTAACTAATGCAGCAGAGTCCTTAAATAATGCAAGAAAGTCCTTAAATAATGCAGCAGAGTCCTTAAATAATGCAGTAAAGTCCTTAAATAATGCAGCAGAGTCCTTAAATAATGCAACAACGTCCTTAAATAATGCAGCAGAGTCCTTAAATACTGAAG
The DNA here is from genome assembly GCF_046119375.1 of Phyllobates terribilis. Lineage (NCBI taxonomy): Eukaryota > Metazoa > Chordata > Amphibia > Anura > Dendrobatidae > Phyllobates > Phyllobates terribilis. The sequence continues at coordinate 1,611,724 of NW_027362840.1, read as the reverse complement.
CAGAGTCCTTAAATATTGCAGCAAAGTCCTTAAATAATGCATTAGAGTCCTTAAATAATGCAACAAAGTCCTGAAATAATGCAGCAGAGTCCTTAAATAATGCAGCAAAGTCCTTAAATAATGCAGCAGAGTCCTTAAATAATGCAGCAGAGTCCTTAAATACTGCAGCAGAGTCCTTAAATACTGAAGCAGAGTCCTTTAATATAGCAGCAAATTCCTTAAATAATGCAGCAGAGTCCTTAAAAAATCCAACAAAGTCATTAAATAATGCAGCAGAGTCCTCTAATAATGCAGCAGAGTCCTCAAATGCTTCAGCAAAGTCATTAAATAATGCAGCATAGTCCTTAAATAATGCAAAGTCCTTAAATAAAGCAGCACAGTTGTTAAATAATGCAACAACGTCGGTAAATAATGCAGCAGAGTCCTTAAATAATGCAGCAAAGTCCTTAACTAATGCAGCAGAGTCCTTAAATAATGCAACAAAGTCCTTAAATAATGCAGCAGAGTCCTTAAATACTGAAGCAGAGTCCTTAAATATTGCTGCAAAGTCCTTAAATAATGCAGCAGAGTCATTAAATAATGCAACAAAGTCCTTAAATAATGCAGCAGAGTCCTTAAATAATGCAACAAAGTCCTTAAATAATGCAGCAGAGTACTTAAATAATGCAACAAAGTCCTTAAATAATGCAGCAAAGTCCTTAAATAATGCAGCAGAGTCCTTAAATAATGCAACAGAGTCCTTAAATACCGCAGCAAAGTGCTTAAATAATGCAGCAGAGTCCTCAAATGCTTCAGCAGAGTCCTTAAATAATGCAGCAGAGTCCTTAAATAATGCAGCAAAGTCCTTAAATAATGCAGCAGAGTCCTTAAATAATGCAACAAAGTCCTTAAATAATGCAGCAGAGTCCTTAAATACTGAAGCAGAGTCCTTAAATATTGCAGCAAAGTCCTTAAATAATGCAGCAGAGTCCTTAAATAATGCAGCAAAGTCCTTATCTAATGCAGCAGAGTCCTTAAATAATGCAACAAAGTCCTTAAATAATGCAGCAGAGTCCTTAAATACTGAAGCAGAGTCCTTAAATATTGCAGCAAAGTCCTTCAATAATGCAGCAGAGTCCTTAGATAATGCAACAAAGTCCTTAAATAATGCAGCAGATTCCTTAAATAATGCAGCAAAGTCCTTAAATAATGCAGCAGAGTCCTTAAATAATGCAGCAGAGTCCTTAAATACCGCAGCAGAGTCCTTAAATACTGAAGAAGAGTCCTTTAATATAGCAGCAAATTCCTTAAATAATGCAGCAGAGTCCATAAAAAAATCCAACAAAGTCATTAAATAATGCAGCAAGTCCTTAAATAATGCAGCAGAGTCCTCTAATAATGCAGCAGAGTCCTCAAATGCTTCAGCAAATTCATTAAATAATGCAGCATATTCCTTAAATAATGCAGAAAAGTCCTTAAATAATGCAGAACAGTTCTTAAATAATGCAACAACGTCGTTAAATAATGCAGCAGAGTCCTTAAATAATGCAGCAAAGTCCTTAACTAATGCAGCAGAGTCCTTAAATAATGCAACAAAGTCCTTAAATAATGCAACAGAGTCCTTAAATACCGCAGCAAAGGGCTTAAATAATGCAGCAGAGTCCTCAAATGCTTCAGCAGAGTCCTTAAATAATGCAGCATTGTCCTTAAATAATGCAGCAAAGTCCTTAAATAATGCAGCAGAGTCCTTAAATAATGCAACAAAGTCCTTAAATAATGCAGCAGAGTCCTTAAATACTGAAGCAGAGTCCTTAAATATTGCTGCAAAGTCCTTAAATAATGCAGCAGAGTCATTAAATAATGCAACAAAGTCCTTAAATAATGCAGCAGAGTCCTTAAATAATGCAACAAAGTCCTTAAATAATGCAGCAGAGTACTTAAATAATGCAACAAAGTCCTTAAATAATGCAGCAAAGTCCTTAAATAATGCAGCAGAGTCCTTAAATACTGAAGCAGAGTCCTTAAATATTGCAGCAAAGTCCTTAAATAATGCAGCAGAGTCCTTAAATAATGCAACAAAGTCCTTAAATAATGCAGCAGAGTCCTTAAATAATGCAACAGAGTCCTTAAATACCGCAGCAAAGTGCTTAAATAATGCAGCAGAGTCCTCAAATGCTTCAGCAGAGTCCTTAAATAATGCAGCAGAGTCCTTAAATAATGCAGCAAAGTCCTTAAATAATGCAGCAGAGTTCTTAAATAATGCAACAAAGTCCTTAAATAATGCAGCAGAGTCCTTAAATACTGAAGCAGAGTCCTTAAATATTGCAGCAAAGTCCTTAAATAATGCAGCAGAGTCCTTAAATAATGCAGCAAAGTCCTTATTTAATGCAGCAGAGTCCTTAAATAATGCAACAAAGTCCTTAAATAATGCAGCAGAGTCCTTAAATACTGAAGCAGAGTCCTTAAATATTGCAGCAAAGTCCTTCAATAATGCAGCAGAGTCCTTAGATAATGCAACAAAGTCCTTAAATAATGCAGCAGATTCCTTAAATAATGCAGCAAAGTCCTTAAATAATGCAGCAGAGTCCTTAAATAATGCAGCAGAGTCCTTAAATACCGCAGCAGAGTCCTTAAATACTGAAGCAGAGTCCTTTAATATAGCAGCAAATTCCTTAAATAATGCAGCAGAGTCCATAAAAAAATCCAACAAAGTCATTAAATAATGCAGCAAGTCCTTAAATAATGCAGCAGAGTCCTCTAATAATGCAGCAGAGTCCTCAAATGCTTCAGCAAAGTCATTAAATAATGCAGCATAGTCCTTAAATAATGCAGCAAAGTCCTTAAATAATGCAGCACAGTTCTTAAGTAATGCAACAACGTCGTTAAATAATGCAGCAGAGTCCTTAAATAATGCAGCAAAGTCCTTAACTAATGCAGCAGAGTCCTTAAATAATGCAAGAAAGTCCTTAAATAATGCAGCAGAGTCCTTAAATAATGCAGTAAAGTCCTTAAATAATGCAGCAGAGTCCTTAAATAATGCAACAACGTCCTTAAATAATGCAGCAGAGTCCTTAAATACTGAAGCAGAGTCCTTAAATATTGCAGCAAAGTCCTTAAATAATGCATTAGAGTCCTTAAATAATGCAACAAAGTCATGAAATAATGCAGCAGAGTCCTTAAATAATGCAGCAAAGTCCTTAAATAATGCAGCAGAGTCCTTAAATAATGCAGCAGAGTCCTTAAATACTGCAGCAGAGTCCTTAAATACTGAAGCAGAGTCCTTTAATATAGCAGCAAATTCCTTAAATAATGCAGCAGAGTCCTTAAAAAATCCAACAAAGTCATTAAATAATGCAGCAGAGTCCTCTAATAATGCAGCAGAGTCCTCAAATGCTTCAGCAAAGTCATTAAATAATGCAGCATAGTCCTTAAATAATGCAAAGTCCTTAAATAAAGCAGCACAGTTCTTAAATAATGCAACAACGTCGGTAAATAATGCAGCAGAGTCCTTAAATAATGCAGCAAAGTCCTTAACTAATGCAGCAGAGTCCTTAAATAATGCAACAAAGTCCTTAAATAATGCAACAGAGTCCTTAAATACCGCAGCAAAGTGCTTAAATAATGCAGCAGAGTCCTTAAATAATGCAACAAAGTCCTTAAATAATGCAGCAGAGTCCTTAAATACTGAAGCAGAGTCCTTAAATATTGCAGCAAAGTCCTCTAATAATGCAGCAGAGTCCTTAAATAATGCAACAAAGTCCTTAAATAATGCAGCAGAGTCCTTAAATAATGCAACAAAGTCCTTAAATAATGCAGCAGAGTCCTTAAATACTGAAGCAGAGACCTTAAATATTGCAGCAAAGTCCTTAAATAATGCAGCAAAGTCCTTAAATAATGCAGCAGAGTCCTTAAATAATGCAACAAAGTCCTTAAATAATGCAGCAGAGTCCTTATATACTGAAGCAGAGTCCTTAAATATTGCTGCAAAGTCCTTAAATAATGCAGCAGAGTCATTAAATAATGCAACAAAGTCCTTAAATAATGCAGCAGAGTCCTTAAATAATGCAACAAAGTCCTTAAATAATGCAGCAGAGTACTTAAATAATGCAACAAAGTCCTTAAATAATGCAGCAAAGTCCTTAAATAATGCAGCAGAGTCCTTAAATAATGCAACAAAGTCCTTAAATAATGCAGCAGAGTCCTTAAATAATGCAACAGAGTCCTTAAATACCGCAGCAAAGTGCTTAAATAATGCAGCAGAGTCCTCAAATGCTTCAGCAGAGTCCTTAAATAATGCAGCAGAGTCCTTAAATAATGCAGCAAAGTCCTTAAATAATGCAGCAGAGTCCTTAAATAATGCAACAAAGTCCTTAAATAATGCAGCAGAGTCCTTAAATACTGAAGCAGAGTCCTTAAATATTGCAGCAAAGTCCTTAAATAATGCAGCAGAGTCCTTAAATAATGCAGCAAAGTCCTTATCTAATGCAGCAGAGTCCTTAAATAATGCAACAAAGTCCTTAAATAATGCAGCAGAGTCCTTAAATACTGAAGCAGAGTCCTTAAATATTGCAGCAAAGTCCTTCAATAATGCAGCAGAGTCCTTAGATAATGCAACAAAGTCCTTAAATAATGCAGCAGATTCCTTAAATAATGCAGCAAAGTCCTTAAATAATGCAGCAGAGTCCTTAAATAATGCAGCAGAGTCCTTAAATACCGCAGCAGAGTCCTTAAATACTGAAGCAGAGTCCTTTAATATAGCAGCAAATTCCTTAAATAATGCAGCAGAGTCCATAAAAAAATCCAACAAAGTCATTAAATAATGCAGCAAGTCCTTAAATAATGCAGCAGAGTCCTCTAATAATGCAGCAGAGTCCTCAAATGCTTCAGCAAATTCATTAAATAATGCAGCATATTCCTTAAATAATGCAGAAAAGTCCTTAAATAATGCAGAACAGTTCTTAAATAATGCAACAACGTCGTTAAATAATGCAGCAGAGTCCTTAAATAATGCAGCAAAGTCCTTAACTAATGCAGCAGAGTCCTTAAATAATGCAACAAAGTCCTTAAATAATGCAACAGAGTCCTTAAATACCGCAGCAAAGGGCTTAAATAATGCAGCAGAGTCCTTAAATACTGAAGCAGAGTCCTTAAATATTGCAGCAAAGTCCTTCAATAATGCAGCAGAGTCCTTAGATAATGCAACAAAGTCCTTAAATAATGCAGCAGATTCCTTAAATAATGCAGCAAAGTCCTTAAATAATGCAGCAGAGTCCTTAAATAATGCAGCAGAGTCCTTAAATACCGCAGCAGAGTCCTTAAATACTGAAGCAGAGTCCTTTAATATAGCAGCAAATTCCTTAAATAATGCAGCAGAGTCCATAAAAAAATCCAACAAAGTCATTAAATAATGCAGCAAGTCCTTAAATAATGCAGCAGAGTCCTCTAATAATGCAGCAGAGTCCTCAAATGCTTCAGCAAAGTCATTAAATAATGCAGCATAGTCCTTAAATAATGCAGCAAAGTCCTTAAATAATGCAGCACAGTTCTTAAGTAATGCAACAACGTCGTTAAATAATGCAGCAGAGTCCTTAAATAATGCAGCAAAGTCCTTAACTAATGCAGCAGAGTCCTTAAATAATGCAAGAAAGTCCTTAAATAATGCAGCAGAGTCCTTAAATAATGCAGTAAAGTCCTTAAATAATGCAGCAGAGTCCTTAAATAATGCAACAACGTCCTTAAATAATGCAGCAGAGTCCTTAAATACTGAAGCAGAGTCCTTAAATATTGCAGCAAAGTCCTTAAATAATGCATTAGAGTCCTTAAATAATGCAACAAAGTCCTGAAATAATGCAGCAGAGTCCTTAAATAATGCAGCAAAGTCCTTAAATAATGCAGCAGAGTCCTTAAATAATGCAGCAGAGTCCTTAAATACTGCAGCAGAGTCCTTAAATACTGAAGCAGAGTCCTTTAATATAGCAGCAAATTCCTTAAATAATGCAGCAGAGTCCTTAAAAAATCCAACAAAGTCATTAAATAATGCAGCAGAGTCCTCTAATAATGCAGCAGAGTCCTCAAATGCTTCAGCAAAGTCATTAAATAATGCAGCATAGTCCTTAAATAATGCAAAGTCCTTAAATAAAGCAGCACAGTTCTTAAATAATGCAACAACGTCGGTAAATAATGCAGCAGAGTCCTTAAATAATGCAGCAAAGTCCTTAACTAATGCAGCAGAGTCCTTAAATAATGCAACAAAGTCCTTAAATAATGCAGCAGAGTCCTTAAATACTGAAGCAGAGTCCTTAAATATTGCTGCAAAGTCCTTAAATAATGCAGCAGAGTCATTAAATAATGCAACAAAGTCCTTAAATAATGCAGCAGAGTCCTTAAATAATGCAACAAAGTCCTTAAATAATGCAGCAGAGTACTTAAATAATGCAACAAAGTCCTTAAATAATGCAGCAAAGTCCTTAAATAATGCAGCAGAGTCCTTAAATAATGCAACAGAGTCCTTAAATACCGCAGCAAAGTGCTTAAATAATGCAGCAGAGTCCTCAAATGCTTCAGCAGAGTCCTTAAATAATGCAGCAGAGTCCTTAAATAATGCAGCAAAGTCCTTAAATAATGCAGCAGAGTCCTTAAATAATGCAACAAAGTCCTTAAATAATGCAGCAGAGTCCTTAAATACTGAAGCAGAGTCCTTAAATATTGCAGCAAAGTCCTTAAATAATGCAGCAGAGTCCTTAAATAATGCAGCAAAGTCCTTATCTAATGCAGCAGAGTCCTTAAATAATGCAACAAAGTCCTTAAATAATGCAGCAGAGTCCTTAAATACTGAAGCAGAGTCCTTAAATATTGCAGCAAAGTCCTTCAATAATGCAGCAGAGTCCTTAGATAATGCAACAAAGTCCTTAAATAATGCAGCAGATTCCTTAAATAATGCAGCAAAGTCCTTAAATAATGCAGCAGAGTCCTTAAATAATGCAGCAGAGTCCTTAAATACCGCAGCAGAGTCCTTAAATACTGAAGAAGAGTCCTTTAATATAGCAGCAAATTCCTTAAATAATGCAGCAGAGTCCATAAAAAAATCCAACAAAGTCATTAAATAATGCAGCAAGTCCTTAAATAATGCAGCAGAGTCCTCTAATAATGCAGCAGAGTCCTCAAATGCTTCAGCAAATTCATTAAATAATGCAGCATATTCCTTAAATAATGCAGAAAAGTCCTTAAATAATGCAGAACAGTTCTTAAATAATGCAACAACGTCGTTAAATAATGCAGCAGAGTCCTTAAATAATGCAGCAAAGTCCTTAACTATTGCAGCAGAGTCCTTAAATAATGCAACAAAGTCCTTAAATAATGCAACAGAGTCCTTAAATACCGCAGCAAAGGGCTTAAATAATGCAGCAGAGTCCTCAAATGCTTCAGCAGAGTCCTTAAATAATGCAGCATTGTCCTTAAATAATGCAGCAAAGTCCTTAAATAATGCAGCAGAGTCCTTAAATAATGCAACAAAGTCCTTAAATAATGCAGCAGAGTCCTTAAATACTGAAGCAGAGTCCTTAAATATTGCTGCAAAGTCCTTAAATAATGCAGCAGAGTCATTAAATAATGCAACAAAGTCCTTAAATAATGCAGCAGAGTCCTTAAATAATGCAACAAAGTCCTTAAATAATGCAGCAGAGTACTTAAATAATGCAACAAAGTCCTTAAATAATGCAGCAAAGTCCTTAAATAATGCAGCAGAGTCCTTAAATACTGAAGCAGAGTCCTTAAATATTGCAGCAAAGTCCTTAAATAATGCAGCAGAGTCCTTAAATAATGCAACAAAGTCCTTAAATAATGCAGCAGAGTCCTTAAATAATGCAACAGAGTCCTTAAATACCGCAGCAAAGTGCTTAAATAATGCAGCAGAGTCCTCAAATGCTTCAGCAGAGTCCTTAAATAATGCAGCAGAGTCCTTAAATAATGCAGCAAAGTCCTTAAATAATGCAGCAGAGTTCTTAAATAATGCAACAAAGTCCTTAAATAATGCAGCAGAGTCCTTAAATACTGAAGCAGAGTCCTTAAATATTGCAGCAAAGTCCTTAAATAATGCAGCAGAGTCCTTAAATAATGCAGCAAAGTCCTTATTTAATGCAGCAGAGTCCTTAAATAATGCAACAAAGTCCTTAAATAATGCAGCAGAGTCCTTAAATACTGAAGCAGAGTCCTTAAATATTGCAGCAAAGTCCTTCAATAATGCAGCAGAGTCCTTAGATAATGCAACAAAGTCCTTAAATAATGCAGCAGAGTCCTTAAATAATGCAGCAGAGTCCTTAAATACCGCAGCAGAGTCCTTAAATACTGAAGCAGAGTCCTTTAATATAGCAGCAAATTCCTTAAATAATGCAGCAGAGTCCATAAAAAAATCCAACAAAGTCATTAAATAATGCAGCAAGTCCTTAAATAATGCAGCAGAGTCCTCTAATAATGCAGCAGAGTCCTCAAATGCTTCAGCAAAGTCATTAAATAATGCAGCATAGTCCTTAAATAATGCAGCAAAGTCCTTAAATAATGCAGCACAGTTCTTAAGTAATGCAACAACGTCGTTAAATAATGCAGCAGAGTCCTTAAATAATGCAGCAAAGTCCTTAACTAATGCAGCAGAGTCCTTAAATAATGCAAGAAAGTCCTTAAATAATGCAGCAGAGTCCTTAAATAATGCAGTAAAGTCCTTAAATAATGCAGCAGAGTCCTTAAATAATGCAACAACGTCCTTAAATAATGCAGCAGAGTCCTTAAATACTGAAGCAGAGTCCTTAAATATTGCAGCAAAGTCCTTAAATAATGCATTAGAGTCCTTAAATAATGCAACAAAGTCCTGAAATAATGCAGCAGAGTCCTTAAATAATGCAGCAAAGTCCTTAAATAATGCAGCAGAGTCCTTAAATAATGCAGCAGAGTCCTTAAATACTGCAGCAGAGTCCTTAAATACTGAAGCAGAGTCCTTTAATATAGCAGCAAATTCCTTAAATAATGCAGCAGAGTCCTTAAAAAATCCAACAAAGTCATTAAATAATGCAGCAGAGTCCTCTAATAATGCAGCAGAGTCCTCAAATGCTTCAGCAAAGTCATTAAATAATGCAGCATAGTCCTTAAATAATGCAAAGTCCTTAAATAAAGCAGCACAGTTCTTAAATAATGCAACAACGTCGGTAAATAATGCAGCAGAGTCCTTAAATAATGCAGCAAAGTCCTTAACTAATGCAGCAGAGTCCTTAAATAATGCAACAAAGTCCTTAAATAATGCAACAGAGTCCTTAAATACCGCAGCAAAGTGCTTAAATAATGCAGCAGAGTCATTAAATAATGCAACAAAGTCCTTAAATAATGCAGCAGAGTCCTTAAATACTGAAGCAGAGTCCTTAAATATTGCAGCAAAGTCCTCTAATAATGCAGCAGAGTCCTTAAATAATGCAACAAAGTCCTTAAATAATGCAGCAGAGTCCTTAAATAATGCAACAAAGTCCTTAAATAATGCAGCAGAGTCCTTAAATACTGAAGCAGAGACCTTAAATATTGCAGCAAAGTCCTTAAATAATGCAGCAAAGTCCTTAAATAATGCAGCAGAGTCCTTAAATAATGCAACAAAGTCCTTAAATAATGCAGCAGAGTCCTTAAATACTGAAGCAGAGTCCTTAAATATTGCTGCAAAGTCCTTAAATAATGCAGCAGAGTCATTAAATAATGCAACAAAGTCCTTAAATAATGCAGCAGAGTCCTTAAATAATGCAACAAAGTCCTTAAATAATGCAGCAGAGTACTTAAATAATGCAACAAAGTCCTTAAATAATGCAGCAAAGTCCTTAAATAATGCAGCAGAGTCCTTAAATAATGCAACAAAGTCCTTAAATAATGCAGCAGAGTCCTTAAATAATGCAACAGAGTCCTTAAATACCGCAGCAAAGTGCTTAAATAATGCAGCAGAGTCCTCAAATGCTTCAGCAGAGTCCTTAAATAATGCAGCAGAGTCCTTAAATAATGCAGCAAAGTCCTTAAATAATGCAGCAGAGTCCTTAAATAATGCAACAAAGTCCTTAAATAATGCAGCAGAGTCCTTAAATACTGAAGCAGAGTCCTTAAATATTGCAGCAAAGTCCTTAAATAATGCAGCAGAGTCCTTAAATAATGCAGCAAAGTCCTTATCTAATGCAGCAGAGTCCTTAAATAATGCAACAAAGTCCTTAAATAATGCAGCAGAGTCCTTAAATACTGAAGCAGAGTCCTTAAATATTGCAGCAAAGTCCTTCAATAATGCAGCAGAGTCCTTAGATAATGCAACAAAGTCCTTAAATAATGCAGCAGATTCCTTAAATAATGCAGCAAAGTCCTTAAATAATGCAGCAGAGTCCTTAAGTAATGCAGCAGAGTCCTTAAATACCGCAGCAGAGTCCTTAAATACTGAAGCAGAGTCCTTTAATATAGCAGCAAATTCCTTAAATAATGCAGCAGAGTCCATAAAAAAATCCAACAAAGTCATTAAATAATGCAGCAAGTCCTTAAATAATGCAGCAGAGTCCTCTAATAATGCAGCAGAGTCCTCAAATGCTTCAGCAAATTCATTAAATAATGCAGCATATTCCTTAAATAATGCAGAAAAGTCCTTAAATAATGCAGAACAGTTCTTAAATAATGCAACAACGTCGTTAAATAATGCAGCAGAGTCCTTAAATAATGCAGCAAAGTCCTTAACTAATGCAGCAGAGTCCTTAAATAATGCAACAAAGTCCTTAAATAATGCAACAGAGTCCTTAAATACCGCAGCAAAGGGCTTAAATAATGCAGCAGAGTCCTCAAATGCTTCAGCAGAGTCCTTAAATAATGCAGCATTGTCCTTAAATAATGCAGCAAAGTCCTTAAATAATGCAGCAGAGTCCTTAAATAATGCAACAAAGTCCTTAAATAATGCAGCAGAGTCCTTAAATACTGAAGCAGAGTCCTTAAATATTGCTGCAAAGTCCTTAAATAATGCAGCAGAGTCATTAAATAATGCAACAAAGTCCTTAAATAATGCAGCAGAGTCCTTAAATAATGCAACAAAGTCCTTAAATAATGCAGCAGAGTACTTAAATAATGCAACAAAGTCCTTAAATAATGCAGCAAAGTCCTTAAATAATGCAGCAGAGTCCTTAAATACTGAAGCAGAGTCCTTAAATATTGCAGCAAAGTCCTTAAATAATGCAGCAGAGTCCTTAAATAATGCAACAAAGTCCTTAAATAATGCAGCAGAGTCCTTAAATAATGCAACAGAGTCCTTAAATACCGCAGCAAAGTGCTTAAATAATGCAGCAGAGTCCTCAAATGCTTCAGCAGAGTCCTTAAATAATGCAGCAGAGTCCTTAAATAATGCAGCAAAGTCCTTAAATAATGCAGCAGAGTCCTTAAATAATGCAACAAAGTCCTTAAATAATGCAGCAGAGTCCTTAAATACTGAAGCAGAGTCCTTAAATATTGCAGCAAAGTCCTTAAATAATGCAGCAGAGTCCTTAAATAATGCAGCAAAGTCCTTATTTAATGCAGCAGAGTCCTTAAATAATGCAACAAAGTCCTTAAATAATGCAGCAGAGTCCTTAAATACTGAAGCAGAGTCCTTAAATATTGCAGCAAAGTCCTTCAATAATGCAGCAGAGTCCTTAGATAATGCAACAAAGTCCTTAAATAATGCAGCAGATTCCTTAAATAATGCAGCAAAGTCCTTAAATAATGCAGCAGAGTCCTTAAATAATGCAACAAAGTCCTTAAATAATGCAGCAGAGTCCTTAAATACTGAAGCAGAGTCCTTAAATATTGCTGCAAAGTCCTTAAATAATGCAGCAGAGTCATTAAATAATGCAACAAAGTCCTTAAATAATGCAGCAGAGTCCTTAAATAATGCAACAAAGTCCTTAAATAATGCAGCAGAGTACTTAAATAATGCAACAAAGTCCTTAAATAATGCAGCAAAGTCCTTAAATAATGCAGCAGAGTCCTTAAATACTGAAGCAGAGTCCTTAAATATTGCAGCAAAGTCCTTAAATAATGCAGCAGAGTCCTTAAATAATGCAACAAAGTCCTTAAATAATGCAGCAGAGTCCTTAAATAATGCAACAGAGTCCTTAAATACCGCAGCAAAGTGCTTAAATAATGCAGCAGAGTCCTCAAATGCTTCAGCAGAGTCCTTAAATAATGCAGCAGAGTCCTTAAATAATGCAGCAAAGTCCTTAAATAATGCAGCAGAGTCCTTAAATAATGCAACAAAGTCCTTAAATAATGCAGCAGAGTCCTTAAATACTGAAGCAGAGTCCTTAAATATTGCAGCAAAGTCCTTAAATAATGCAGCAGAGTCCTTAAATAATGCAGCAAAGTCCTTATTTAATGCAGCAGAGTCCTTAAATAATGCAACAAAGTCCTTAAATAATGCAGCAGAGTCCTTAAATACTGAAGCAGAGTCCTTAAATATTGCAGCAAAGTCCTTCAATAATGCAGCAGAGTCCTTAGATAATGCAACAAAGTCCTTAAATAATGCAGCAGATTCCTTAAATAATGCAGCAAAGTCCTTAAATAATGCAGCAGAGTCCTTAAATAATGCAGCAGAGTCCTTAAATACCGCAGCAGAGTCCTTAAATACTGAAGCAGAGTCCTTTAATATAGCAGCAAATTCCTTAAATAATGCAGCAGAGTCCATAAAAAAATCCAACAAAGTCATTAAATAATGCAGCAAGTCCTTAAATAATGCAGCAGAGTCCTCTAATAATGCAGCAGAGTCCTCAAATGCTTCAGCAAAGTAATTAAATAATGCAGCATAGTCCTTAAATAATGCAGCAAAGTCCTTAAATAATGCAGCACAGTTCTTAAGTAATGCAACAACGTCGTTAAATAATGCAACAGAGTCCTTAAATAATGCAGCAAAGTCCTTAACTAATGCAGCAGAGTCCTTAAATAATGCAAGAAAGTCCTTAAATAATGCAGCAGAGTCCTTAAATAATGCAGTAAAGTCCTTAAATAATGCAGCAGAGTCCTTAAATAATGCAACAACGTCCTTAAATAATGCAGCAGAGTCCTTAAATACTGAAGCAGAGTCCTTAAATATTGCAGCAAAGTCCTTAAATAATGCATTAGAGTCCTTAAATAATGCAACAAAGTCCTTAAATAATGCAGCAGAGTCCTTAAATAATGCAGCAAAGTCCTTAAATAATGCAGCAGAGTCCTTAAATAATGCAGCAGAGTCCTTAAATAATGCAGCAGAGTCCTTAAATAATGCAGCAAAGTCCTTAAATAATGCAGCAGAGTTCTTAAATAATGCAACAAAGTCCTTAAATAATGCAGCAGAGTCCTTAAATACTGAAGCAGAGTCCTTAAATATTGCAGCAAAGTCCTTAAATAATGCAGCAGAGTCCTTAAATAATGCAGCAAAGTCCTTATTTAATGCAGCAGAGTCCTTAAATAATGCAACAAAGTCCTTAAATAATGCAGCAGAGTCCTTAAATACTGAAGCAGAGTCCTTAAATATTGCAGCAAAGTCCTTCAATAATGCAGCAGAGTCCTTAGATAATGCAACAAAGTCCTTAAATAATGCAGCAGATTCCTTAAATAATGCAGCAAAGTCCTTAAATAATGCAGCAGAGTCCTTAAATAATGCAGCAGAGTCCTTAAATACCGCAGCAGAGTCCTTAAATACTGAAGCAGAGTCCTTTAATATAGCAGCAAATTCCTTAAATAATGCAGCAGAGTCCATAAAAAAATCCAACAAAGTCATTAAATAATGCAGCAAGTCCTTAAATAATGCAGCAGAGTCCTCTAATAATGCAGCAGAGTCCTCAAATGCTTCAGCAAAGTCCTTAAATAATGCAGCATAGTCCTTAAATAATGCAACAAAGTCCTTAAATAATGCAGCAGAGTCCTTAAATAATGCAACAGAGTCCTTAAATACCGCAGCAAAGTGCTTAAATAATGCAGCAGAGTCCTCAAATGCTTCAGCAGAGTCCTTAAATAATGCAGCAGAGTCCTTAAATAATGCAGCAAAGTCCTTAAATAATGCAGCAGAGTCCTTAAATAATGCAACAAAGTCCTTAAATAATGCAGCAGAGTCCTTAAATACTGAAGCAGAGTCCTTAAATATTGCAGCAAAGTCCTTAAATAATGCAGCAGAGTCCTTAAATAATGCAGCAAAGTCCTTATTTAATGCAGCAGAGTCCTTAAATAATGCAACAAAGTCCTTAAATAATGCAGCAGAGTCCTTAAATACTGAAGCAGAGTCCTTAAATATTGCAGCAAAGTCCTTCAATAATGCAGCAGAGTCCTTAGATAATGCAACAAAGTCCTTAAATAATGCAGCAGATTCCTTAAATAATGCAGCAAAGTCCTTAAATAATGCAGCAGAGTCCTTAAATAATGCAACAAAGTCCTTAAATAATGCAGCAGAGTCCTTAAATACTGAAGCAGAGTCCTTAAATATTGCTGCAAAGTCCTTAAATAATGCAGCAGAGTCATTAAATAATGCAACAAAGTCCTTAAATAATGCAGCAGAGTCCTTAAATAATGCAACAAAGTCCTTAAATAATGCAGCAGAGTACTTAAATAATGCAACAAAGTCCTTAAATAATGCAGCAAAGTCCTTAAATAATGCAAGAAAGTCCTTAAATAATGCAGCAGAGTCCTTAAATAATGCAGTAAAGTCCTTAAATAATGCAGCAGAGTCCTTAAATAATGCAACAACGTCCTTAAATAATGCAGCAGAGTCCTTAAATACTGAAGCAGAGTCCTTAAATATTGCAGCAAAGTCCTTAAATAATGCATTAGAGTCCTTAAATAATGCAACAAAGTCCTGAAATAATGCAGCAGAGTCCTTAAATAATGCAGCAAAGTCCTTAAATAATGCAGCAGAGTCCTTAAATAATGCAGCAGAGTCCTTAAATACTGCAGCACAGTCCTTAAATACTGAAGCAGAGTCCTTTAATATAGCAGCAAATTCCTTAAATAATGCAGCAGAGTCCTTAAAAAATCCAACAAAGTCATTAAATAATGCAGCAGAGTCCTCTAATAATGCAGCAGAGTCCTCAAATGCTTCAGCAAAGTCATTAAATAATGCAGCATAGTCCTTAAATGATGCAAAGTCCTTAAATAAAGCAGCACAGTTCTTAAATAATGCAACAACGTCGGTAAATAATGCAGCAGAGTCCTTAAATAATGCAGCAAAGTCCTTAACTAATGCAGCAGAGTCCTTAAATAATGCAACAAAGTCCTTAAATAATGCAACAGAGTCCTTAAATACCGCAGCAAAGTGCTTAAATAATGCAGCAGAGTCCTTAAATAATGCAACAAAGTCCTTAAATAATGCAGCAGAGTCCTTAAATACTGAAGCAGAGTCCTTAAATATTGCAGCAAAGTCCTCTAATAATGCAGCAGAGTCCTTAAATAATGCAACAAAGTCCTTAAATAATGCAGCAGAGTCCTTAAATAATGCAACAAAGTCCTTAAATAATGCAGCAGAGTCCTTAAATACTGAAGCAGAGACCTTAAATATTGCAGCAAAGTCCTTAAATAATGCAGCAAAGTCCTTAAATAATGCAGCAGAGTCCTTAAATAATGCAACAAAGTCCTTAAATAATGCAGCAGAGTCCTTAAATACTGAAGCAGAGTCCTTAAATATTGCAGCAAAGTCCTTAAATAATGCAGCAGAGTCCTTAAATAATGCAGCAAAGTCCTTATCTAATGCAGCAGAGTCCTTAAATAATGCAACAAAGTCCTTAAATAATGCAGCAGAGTCCTTAAATACTGAAGCAGAGTCCTTAAATATTGCAGCAAAGTCCTTCAATAATGCAGCAGAGTCCTTAGATAATGCAACAAAGTCCTTAAATAATGCAGCAGATTCCTTAAATAATGCAGCAAAGTCCTTAAATAATGCAGCAGAGTCCTTAAGTAATGCAGCAGAGTCCTTAAATACCGCAGCAGAGTCCTTAAATACTGAAGCAGAGTCCTTTAATATAGCAGCAAATTCCTTAAATAATGCAGCAGAGTCCATAAAAAAATCCAACAAAGTCATTAAATAATGCAGCAAGTCCTTAAATAATGCAGCAGAGTCCTCTAATAATGCAGCAGAGTCCTCAAATGCTTCAGCAAATTCATTAAATAATGCAGCATATTCCTTAAATAATGCAGAAAAGTCCTTAAATAATGCAGAACAGTTCTTAAATAATGCAACAACGTCGTTAAATAATGCAGCAGAGTCCTTAAATAATGCAGCAAAGTCCTTAACTAATGCAGCAGAGTCCTTAAATAATGCAACAAAGTCCTTAAATAATGCAACAGAGTCCTTAAATACCGCAGCAAAGGGCTTAAATAATGCAGCAGAGTCCTCAAATGCTTCAGCAGAGTCCTTAAATAATGCAGCATTGTCCTTAAATAATGCAGCAAAGTCCTTAAATAATGCAGCAGAGTCCTTAAATAATGCAACAAAGTCCTTAAATAATGCAGCAGAGTCCTTAAATAATGCAACAGAGTCCTTAAATACCGCAGCAAAGTGCTTAAATAATGCAGCAGAGTCCTCAAATGCTTCAGCAGAGTCCTTAAATAATGCAGCAGAGTCCTTAAATAATGCAGCAAAGTCCTTAAATAATGCAGCAGAGTCCTTAAATAATGCAACAAAGTCCTTAAATAATGCAGCAGAGTCCTTAAATACTGAAGCAGAGTCCTTAAATATTGCAGCAAAGTCCTTAAATAATGCAGCAGAGTCCTTAAATAATGCAGCAAAGTCCTTATTTAATGCAGCAGAGTCCTTAAATAATGCAACAAAGTCCTTAAATAATGCAGCAGAGTCCTTAAATACTGAAGCAGAGTCCTTAAATATTGCAGCAAAGTCCTTCAATAATGCAGCAGAGTCCTTAGATAATGCAACAAAGTCCTTAAATAATGCAGCAGATTCCTTAAATAATGCAGCAAAGTCCTTAAATAATGCAGCAGAGTCCTTAAATAATGCAACAAAGTCCTTAAATAATGCAGCAGAGTCCTTAAATACTGAAGCAGAGTCCTTAAATATTGCTGCAAAGTCCTTAAATAATGCAGCAGAGTCATTAAATAATGCAACAAAGTCCTTAAATAATGCAGCAGAGTCCTTAAATAATGCAACAAAGTCCTTAAATAATGCAGCAGAGTACTTAAATAATGCAACAAAGTCCTTAAATAATGCAGCAAAGTCCTTAAATAATGCAAGAAAGTCCTTAAATAATGCAGCAGAGTCCTTAAATAATGCAGTAAAGTCCTTAAATAATGCAGCAGAGTCCTTAAATAATGCAACAACGTCCTTAAATAATGCAGCAGAGTCCTTAAATACTGAAGCAGAGTCCTTAAATATTGCAGCAAAGTCCTTAAATAATGCATTAGAGTCCTTAAATAATGCAACAAAGTCCTGAAATAATGCAGCAGAGTCCTTAAATAATGCAGCAAAGTCCTTAAATAATGCAGCAGAGTCCTTAAATAATGCAGCAGAGTCCTTAAATACTGCAGCACAGTCCTTAAATACTGAAGCAGAGTCCTTTAATATAGCAGCAAATTCCTTAAATAATGCAGCAGAGTCCTTAAAAAATCCAACAAAGTCATTAAATAATGCAGCAGAGTCCTCTAATAATGCAGCAGAGTCCTCAAATGCTTCAGCAAAGTCATTAAATAATGCAGCATAGTCCTTAAATGATGCAAAGTCCTTAAATAAAGCAGCACAGTTCTTAAATAATGCAACAACGTCGGTAAATAATGCAGCAGAGTCCTTAAATAATGCAGCAAAGTCCTTAACTAATGCAGCAGAGTCCTTAAATAATGCAACAAAGTCCTTAAATAATGCAACAGAGTCCTTAAATACCGCAGCAAAGTGCTTAAATAATGCAGCAGAGTCCTTAAATAATGCAACAAAGTCCTTAAATAATGCAGCAGAGTCCTTAAATACTGAAGCAGAGTCCTTAAATATTGCAGCAAAGTCCTCTAATAATGCAGCAGAGTCCTTAAATAATGCAACAAAGTCCTTAAATAATGCAGCAGAGTCCTTAAATAATGCAACAAAGTCCTTAAATAATGCAGCAGAGTCCTTAAATACTGAAGCAGAGACCTTAAATATTGCAGCAAAGTCCTTAAATAATGCAGCAAAGTCCTTAAATAATGCAGCAGAGTCCTTAAATAATGCAACAAAGTCCTTAAATAATGCAGCAGAGTCCTTAAATACTGAAGCAGAGTCCTTAAATATTGCAGCAAAGTCCTTAAATAATGCAGCAGAGTCCTTAAATAATGCAGCAAAGTCCTTATCTAATGCAGCAGAGTCCTTAAATAATGCAACAAAGTCCTTAAATAATGCAGCAGAGTCCTTAAATACTGAAGCAGAGTCCTTAAATATTGCAGCAAAGTCCTTCAATAATGCAGCAGAGTCCTTAGATAATGCAACAAAGTCCTTAAATAATGCAGCAGATTCCTTAAATAATGCAGCAAAGTCCTTAAATAATGCAGCAGAGTCCTTAAGTAATGCAGCAGAGTCCTTAAATACCGCAGCAGAGTCCTTAAATACTGAAGCAGAGTCCTTTAATATAGCAGCAAATTCCTTAAATAATGCAGCAGAGTCCATAAAAAAATCCAACAAAGTCATTAAATAATGCAGCAAGTCCTTAAATAATGCAGCAGAGTCCTCTAATAATGCAGCAGAGTCCTCAAATGCTTCAGCAAATTCATTAAATAATGCAGCATATTCCTTAAATAATGCAGAAAAGTCCTTAAATAATGCAGAACAGTTCTTAAATAATGCAACAACGTCGTTAAATAATGCAGCAGAGTCCTTAAATAATGCAGCAAAGTCCTTAACTAATGCAGCAGAGTCCTTAAATAATGCAACAAAGTCCTTAAATAATGCAACAGAGTCCTTAAATACCGCAGCAAAGGGCTTAAATAATGCAGCAGAGTCCTCAAATGCTTCAGCAGAGTCCTTAAATAATGCAGCATTGTCCTTAAATAATGCAGCAAAGTCCTTAAATAATGCAGCAGAGTCCTTAAATAATGCAACAAAGTCCTTAAATAATGCAGCAGAGTCCTTAAATACTGAAGCAGAGTCCTTAAATATTGCTGCAAAGTCCTTAAATAATGCAGCAGAGTCATTAAATAATGCAACAAAGTCCTTAAATAATGCAGCAGAGTCCTTAAATAATGCAACAAAGTCCTTAAATAATGCAGCAGAGTACTTAAATAATGCAACAAAGTCCTTAAATAATGCAGCAAAGTCCTTAAATAATGCAGCAGAGTCCTTAAATACTGAAGCAGAGTCCTTAAATATTGCAGCAAAGTCCTTAAATAATGCAGCAGAGTCCTTAAATAATGCAACAAAGTCCTTAAATAATGCAGCAGAGTCCTTAAATAATGCAACAGAGTCCTTAAATACCGCAGCAAAGTGCTTAAATAATGCAGCAGAGTCCTCAAATGCTTCAGCAGAGTCCTTAAATAATGCAGCAGAGTCCTTAAATAATGCAGCAAAGTCCTTAAATAATGCAGCAGAGTCCTTAAATAATGCAACAAAGTCCTTAAATAATGCAGCAGAGTCCTTAAATACTGAAGCAGAGTCCTTAAATATTGCAGCAAAGTCCTTAAATAATGCAGCAGAGTCCTTAAATAATGCAGCAAAGTCCTTATTTAATGCAGCAGAGTCCTTAAATAATGCAACAAAGTCCTTAAATAATGCAGCAGAGTCCTTAAATACTGAAGCAGAGTCCTTAAATATTGCAGCAAAGTCCTTCAATAATGCAGCAGAGTCCTTAGATAATGCAACAAAGTCCTTAAATAATGCAGCAGATTCCTTAAATAATGCAGCAAAGTCCTTAAATAATGCAGCAGAGTCCTTAAATAATGCAGCAGAGTCCTTAAATACCGCAGCAGAGTCCTTAAATACTGAAGCAGAGTCCTTTAATATAGCAGCAAATTCCTTAAATAATGCAGCAGAGTCCATAAAAAAATCCAACAAAGTCATTAAATAATGCAGCAAGTCCTTAAATAATGCAGCAGAGTCCTCTAATAATGCAGCAGAGTCCTCAAATGCTTCAGCAAAGTCATTAAATAATGCAGCATAGTCCTTAAATAATGCAGCAAAGTCCTTAAATAATGCAGCACAGTTCTTAAGTAATGCAACAACGTCGTTAAATAATGCAACAGAGTCCTTAAATAATGCAGCAAAGTCCTTAACTAATGCAGCAGAGTCCTTAAATAATGCAAGAAAGTCCTTAAATAATGCAGCAGAGTCCTTAAATAATGCAGTAAAGTCCTTAAATAATGCAGCAGAGTCCTTAAATAATGCAACAACGTCCTTAAATAATGCAGCAGAGTCCTTAAATACTGAAGCAGAGTCCTTAAATATTGCAGCAAAGTCCTTAAATAATGCATTAGAGTCCTTAAATAATGCAACAAAGTCCTTAAATAATGCAGCAGAGTCCTTAAATAATGCAGCAAAGTCCTTAAATAATGCAGCAGAGTCCTTAAATAATGCAAGAAAGTCCTTAAATAATGCAGCAGAGTCCTTAAATAATGCAGTAAAGTCCTTAAATAATGCAGCAGAGTCCTTAAATAATGCAACAACGTCCTTAAATAATGCAGCAGAGTCCTTAAATACTGAAGCAGAGTCCTTAAATATTGCAGCAAAGTCCTTAAATAATGCATTAGAGTCCTTAAATAATGCAACAAAGTCCTGAAATAATGCAGCAGAGTCCTTAAATAATGCAGCAAAGTCCTTAAATAATGCAGCAGAGTCCTTAAATAATGCAGCAGAGTCCTTAAATACTGCAGCAGAGTCCTTAAATACTGAAGCAGAGTCCTTTAATATAGCAGCAAATTCCTTAAATAATGCAGCAGAGTCCTTAAAAAATCCAACAAAGTCATTAAATAATGCAGCAGAGTCCTCTAATAATGCAGCAGAGTCCTCAAATGCTTCAGCAAAGTCATTAAATAATGCAGCATAGTCCTTAAATAATGCAAAGTCCTTAAATAAAGCAGCACAGTTCTTAAATAATGCAACAACGTCGGTAAATAATGCAGCAGAGTCCTTAAATAATGCAGCAAAGTCCTTAACTAATGCAGCAGAGTCCTTAAATAATGCAACAAAGTCCTTAAATAATGCAACAGAGTCCTTAAATACCGCAGCAAAGTGCTTAAATAATGCAGCAGAGTCATTAAATAATGCAACAAAGTCCTTAAATAATGCAGCAGAGTCCTTAAATACTGAAGCAGAGTCCTTAAATATTGCAGCAAAGTCCTCTAATAATGCAGCAGAGTCCTTAAATAATGCAACAAAGTCCTTAAATAATGCAGCAGAGTCCTTAAATAATGCAACAAAGTCCTTAAATAATGCAGCAGAGTCCTTAAATACTGAAGCAGAGACCTTAAATATTGCAGCAAAGTCCTTAAATAATGCAGCAAAGTCCTTAAATAATGCAGCAGAGTCCTTAAATAATGCAACAAAGTCCTTAAATAATGCAGCAGAGTCCTTAAATACTGAAGCAGAGTCCTTAAATATTGCTGCAAAGTCCTTAAATAATGCAGCAGAGTCATTAAATAATGCAACAAAGTCCTTAAATAATGCAGCAGAGTCCTTAAATAATGCAACAAAGTCCTTAAATAATGCAGCAGAGTACTTAAATAATGCAACAAAGTCCTTAAATAATGCAGCAAAGTCCTTAAATAATGCAGCAGAGTCCTTAAATAATGCAACAAAGTCCTTAAATAATGCAGCAGAGTCCTTAAATAATGCAACAGAGTCCTTAAATACCGCAGCAAAGTGCTTAAATAATGCAGCAGAGTCCTCAAATGCTTCAGCAGAGTCCTTAAATAATGCAGCAGAGTCCTTAAATAATGCAGCAAAGTCCTTAAATAATGCAGCAGAGTCCTTAAATAATGCAACAAAGTCCTTAAATAATGCAGCAGAGTCCTTAAATACTGAAGCAGAGTCCTTAAATATTGCAGCAAAGTCCTTAAATAATGCAGCAGAGTCCTTAAATAATGCAGCAAAGTCCTTATCTAATGCAGCAGAGTCCTTAAATAATGCAACAAAGTCCTTAAATAATGCAGCAGAGTCCTTAAATACTGAAGCAGAGTCCTTAAATATTGCAGCAAAGTCCTTCAATAATGCAGCAGAGTCCTTAGATAATGCAACAAAGTCCTTAAATAATGCAGCAGATTCCTTAAATAATGCAGCAAAGTCCTTAAATAATGCAGCAGAGTCCTTAAGTAATGCAGCAGAGTCCTTAAATACCGCAGCAGAGTCCTTAAATACTGAAGCAGAGTCCTTTAATATAGCAGCAAATTCCTTAAATAATGCAGCAGAGTCCATAAAAAAATCCAACAAAGTCATTAAATAATGCAGCAAGTCCTTAAATAATGCAGCAGAGTCCTCTAATAATGCAGCAGAGTCCTCAAATGCTTCAGCAAATTCATTAAATAATGCAGCATATTCCTTAAATAATGCAGAAAAGTCCTTAAATAATGCAGAACAGTTCTTAAATAATGCAACAACGTCGTTAAATAATGCAGCAGAGTCCTTAAATAATGCAGCAAAGTCCTTAACTAATGCAGCAGAGTCCTTAAATAATGCAACAAAGTCCTTAAATAATGCAACAGAGTCCTTAAATACCGCAGCAAAGGGCTTAAATAATGCAGCAGAGTCCTCAAATGCTTCAGCAGAGTCCTTAAATAATGCAGCATTGTCCTTAAATAATGCAGCAAAGTCCTTAAATAATGCAGCAGAGTCCTTAAATAATGCAACAAAGTCCTTAAATAATGCAGCAGAGTCCTTAAATACTGAAGCAGAGTCCTTAAATATTGCTGCAAAGTCCTTAAATAATGCAGCAGAGTCATTAAATAATGCAACAAAGTCCTTAAATAATGCAGCAGAGTCCTTAAATAATGCAACAAAGTCCTTAAATAATGCAGCAGAGTACTTAAATAATGCAACAAAGTCCTTAAATAATGCAGCAAAGTCCTTAAATAATGCAGCAGAGTCCTTAAATACTGAAGCAGAGTCCTTAAATATTGCAGCAAAGTCCTTAAATAATGCAGCAGAGTCCTTAAATAATGCAACAAAGTCCTTAAATAATGCAGCAGAGTCCTTAAATAATGCAACAGAGTCCTTAAATACCGCAGCAAAGTGCTTAAATAATGCAGCAGAGTCCTCAAATGCTTCAGCAGAGTCCTTAAATAATGCAGCAGAGTCCTTAAATAATGCAGCAAAGTCCTTAAATAATGCAGCAGAGTCCTTAAATAATGCAACAAAGTCCTTAAATAATGCAGCAGAGTCCTTAAATACTGAAGCAGAGTCCTTAAATATTGCAGCAAAGTCCTTAAATAATGCAGCAGAGTCCTTAAATAATGCAGCAAAGTCCTTATTTAATGCAGCAGAGTCCTTAAATAATGCAACAAAGTCCTTAAATAATGCAGCAGAGTCCTTAAATACTGAAGCAGAGTCCTTAAATATTGCAGCAAAGTCCTTCAATAATGCAGCAGAGTCCTTAGATAATGCAACAAAGTCCTTAAATAATGCAGCAGATTCCTTAAATAATGCAGCAAAGTCCTTAAATAATGCAGCAGAGTCCTTAAATAATGCAACAAAGTCCTTAAATAATGCAGCAGAGTCCTTAAATACTGAAGCAGAGTCCTTAAATATTGCTGCAAAGTCCTTAAATAATGCAGCAGAGTCATTAAATAATGCAACAAAGTCCTTAAATAATGCAGCAGAGTCCTTAAATAATGCAACAAAGTCCTTAAATAATGCAGCAGAGTACTTAAATAATGCAACAAAGTCCTTAAATAATGCAGCAAAGTCCTTAAATAATGCAGCAGAGTCCTTAAATACTGAAGCAGAGTCCTTAAATATTGCAGCAAAGTCCTTAAATAATGCAGCAGAGTCCTTAAATAATGCAACAAAGTCCTTAAATAATGCAGCAGAGTCCTTAAATAATGCAACAGAGTCCTTAAATACCGCAGCAAAGTGCTTAAATAATGCAGCAGAGTCCTCAAATGCTTCAGCAGAGTCCTTAAATAATGCAGCAGAGTCCTTAAATAATGCAGCAAAGTCCTTAAATAATGCAGCAGAGTCCTTAAATAATGCAACAAAGTCCTTAAATAATGCAGCAGAGTCCTTAAATACTGAAGCAGAGTCCTTAAATATTGCAGCAAAGTCCTTAAATAATGCAGCAGAGTCCTTAAATAATGCAGCAAAGTCCTTATTTAATGCAGCAGAGTCCTTAAATAATGCAACAAAGTCCTTAAATAATGCAGCAGAGTCCTTAAATACTGAAGCAGAGTCCTTAAATATTGCAGCAAAGTCCTTCAATAATGCAGCAGAGTCCTTAGATAATGCAACAAAGTCCTTAAATAATGCAGCAGATTCCTTAAATAATGCAGCAAAGTCCTTAAATAATGCAGCAGAGTCCTTAAATAATGCAGCAGAGTCCTTAAATACCGCAGCAGAGTCCTTAAATACTGAAGCAGAGTCCTTTAATATAGCAGCAAATTCCTTAAATAATGCAGCAGAGTCCATAAAAAAATCCAACAAAGTCATTAAATAATGCAGCAAGTCCTTAAATAATGCAGCAGAGTCCTCTAATAATGCAGCAGAGTCCTCAAATGCTTCAGCAAAGTCATTAAATAATGCAGCATAGTCCTTAAATAATGCAGCAAAGTCCTTAAATAATGCAGCACAGTTCTTAAGTAATGCAACAACGTCGTTAAATAATGCAACAGAGTCCTTAAATAATGCAGCAAAGTCCTTAACTAATGCAGCAGAGTCCTTAAATAATGCAAGAAAGTCCTTAAATAATGCAGCAGAGTCCTTAAATAATGCAGTAAAGTCCTTAAATAATGCAGCAGAGTCCTTAAATAATGCAACAACGTCCTTAAATAATGCAGCAGAGTCCTTAAATACTGAAGCAGAGTCCTTAAATATTGCAGCAAAGTCCTTAAATAATGCATTAGAGTCCTTAAATAATGCAACAAAGTCCTTAAATAATGCAGCAGAGTCCTTAAATAATGCAGCAAAGTCCTTAAATAATGCAGCAGAGTCCTTAAATAATGCAGCAGAGTCCTTAAATAATGCAGCAGAGTCCTTAAATAATGCAGCAAAGTCCTTAAATAATGCAGCAGAGTTCTTAAATAATGCAACAAAGTCCTTAAATAATGCAGCAGAGTCCTTAAATACTGAAGCAGAGTCCTTAAATATTGCAGCAAAGTCCTTAAATAATGCAGCAGAGTCCTTAAATAATGCAGCAAAGTCCTTATTTAATGCAGCAGAGTCCTTAAATAATGCAACAAAGTCCTTAAATAATGCAGCAGAGTCCTTAAATACTGAAGCAGAGTCCTTAAATATTGCAGCAAAGTCCTTCAATAATGCAGCAGAGTCCTTAGATAATGCAACAAAGTCCTTAAATAATGCAGCAGATTCCTTAAATAATGCAGCAAAGTCCTTAAATAATGCAGCAGAGTCCTTAAATAATGCAGCAGAGTCCTTAAATACCGCAGCAGAGTCCTTAAATACTGAAGCAGAGTCCTTTAATATAGCAGCAAATTCCTTAAATAATGCAGCAGAGTCCATAAAAAAATCCAACAAAGTCATTAAATAATGCAGCAAGTCCTTAAATAATGCAGCAGAGTCCTCTAATAATGCAGCAGAGTCCTCAAATGCTTCAGCAAAGTCATTAAATAATGCAGCATAGTCCTTAAATAATGCAGCAAAGTCCTTAAATAATGCAGCACAGTTCTTAAGTAATGCAACAACGTCGTTAAATAATGCAGCAGAGTCCTTAAATAATGCAGCAAAGTCCTTAACTAATGCAGCAGAGTCCTTAAATAATGCAAGAAAGTCCTTAAATAATGCAGCAGAGTCCTTAAATAATGCAGTAAAGTCCTTAAATAATGCAGCAGAGTCCTTAAATAATGCAACAACGTCCTTAAATAATGCAGCAGAGTCCTTAAATACTGAAGCAGAGTCCTTAAATATTGCAGCAAAGTCCTTAAATAATGCATTAGAGTCCTTAAATAATGCAACAAAGTCCTGAAATAATGCAGCAGAGTCCTTAAATAATGCAGCAAAGTCCTTAAATAATGCAGCAGAGTCCTTAAATAATGCAGCAGAGTCCTTAAATACTGCAGCAGAGTCCTTAAATACTGAAGCAGAGTCCTTTAATATAGCAGCAAATTCCTTAAATAATGCAGCAGAGTCCTTAAAAAATCCAACAAAGTCATTAAATAATGCAGCAGAGTCCTCTAATAATGCAGCAGAGTCCTCAAATGCTTCAGCAAAGTCATTAAATAATGCAGCATAGTCCTTAAATGATGCAAAGTCCTTAAATAAAGCAGCACAGTTCTTAAATAATGCAACAACGTCGGTAAATAATGCAGCAGAGTCCTTAAATAATGCAGCAAAGTCCTTAACTAATGCAGCAGAGTCCTTAAATAATGCAACAAAGTCCTTAAATAATGCAACAGAGTCCTTAAATACCGCAGCAAAGTGCTTAAATAATGCAGCAGAGTCCTTAAATAATGCAACAAAGTCCTTAAATAATGCAGCAGAGTCCTTAAATACTGAAGCAGAGTCCTTAAATATTGCAGCAAAGTCCTCTAATAATGCAGCAGAGTCCTTAAATAATGCAACAAAGTCCTTAAATAATGCAGCAGAGTCCTTAAATAATGCAACAAAGTCCTTAAATAATGCAGCAGAGTCCTTAAATACTGAAGCAGAGACCTTAAATATTGCAGCAAAGTCCTTAAATAATGCAGCAAAGTCCTTAAATAATGCAGCAGAGTCCTTAAATAATGCAACAAAGTCCTTAAATAATGCAGCAGAGTCCTTAAATACTGAAGCAGAGTCCTTAAATATTGCAGCAAAGTCCTTAAATAATGCAGCAGAGTCCTTAAATAATGCAGCAAAGTCCTTATCTAATGCAGCAGAGTCCTTAAATAATGCAACAAAGTCCTTAAATAATGCAGCAGAGTCCTTAAATACTGAAGCAGAGTCCTTAAATATTGCAGCAAAGTCCTTCAATAATGCAGCAGAGTCCTTAGATAATGCAACAAAGTCCTTAAATAATGCAGCAGATTCCTTAAATAATGCAGCAAAGTCCTTAAATAATGCAGCAGAGTCCTTAAGTAATGCAGCAGAGTCCTTAAATACCGCAGCAGAGTCCTTAAATACTGAAGCAGAGTCCTTTAATATAGCAGCAAATTCCTTAAATAATGCAGCAGAGTCCATAAAAAAATCCAACAAAGTCATTAAATAATGCAGCAAGTCCTTAAATAATGCAGCAGAGTCCTCTAATAATGCAGCAGAGTCCTCAAATGCTTCAGCAAATTCATTAAATAATGCAGCATATTCCTTAAATAATGCAGAAAAGTCCTTAAATAATGCAGAACAGTTCTTAAATAATGCAACAACGTCGTTAAATAATGCAGCAGAGTCCTTAAATAATGCAGCAAAGTCCTTAACTAATGCAGCAGAGTCCTTAAATAATGCAACAAAGTCCTTAAATAATGCAACAGAGTCCTTAAATACCGCAGCAAAGGGCTTAAATAATGCAGCAGAGTCCTCAAATGCTTCAGCAGAGTCCTTAAATAATGCAGCATTGTCCTTAAATAATGCAGCAAAGTCCTTAAATAATGCAGCAGAGTCCTTAAATAATGCAACAAAGTCCTTAAATAATGCAGCAGAGTCCTTAAATACTGAAGCAGAGTCCTTAAATATTGCTGCAAAGTCCTTAAATAATGCAGCAGAGTCATTAAATAATGCAACAAAGTCCTTAAATAATGCAGCAGAGTCCTTAAATAATGCAACAAAGTCCTTAAATAATACAGCAGAGTACTTAAATAATGCAACAAAGTCCTTAAATAATGCAGCAAAGTCCTTAAATAATGCAGCAGAGTCCTTAAATACTGAAGCAGAGTCCTTAAATATTGCAGCAAAGTCCTTAAATAATGCAGCAGAGTCCTTAAATAATGCAACAAAGTCCTTAAATAATGCAGCAGAGTCCTTAAATAATGCAACAGAGTCCTTAAATACCGCAGCAAAGTGCTTAAATAATGCAGCAGAGTCCTCAAATGCTTCAGCAGAGTCCTTAAATAATGCAGCAGAGTCCTTAAATAATGCAGCAAAGTCCTTAAATAATGCAGCAGAGTCCTTAAATAATGCAACAAAGTCCTTAAATAATGCAGCAGAGTCCTTAAATACTGAAGCAGAGTCCTTAAATATTGCAGCAAAGTCCTTAAATAATGCAGCAGAGTCCTTAAATAATGCAGCAAAGTCCTTATTTAATGCAGCAGAGTCCTTAAATAATGCAACAAAGTCCTTAAATAATGCAGCAGAGTCCTTAAATACTGAAGCAGAGTCCTTAAATATTGCAGCAAAGTCCTTCAATAATGCAGCAGAGTCCTTAGATAATGCAACAAAGTCCTTAAATAATGCAGCAGATTCCTTAAATAATGCAGCAAAGTCCTTAAATAATGCAGCAGAGTCCTTAAATAATGCAGCAGAGTCCTTAAATACCGCAGCAGAGTCCTTAAATACTGAAGCAGAGTCCTTTAATATAGCAGCAAATTCCTTAAATAATGCAGCAGAGTCCATAAAAAAATCCAACAAAGTCATTAAATAATGCAGCAAGTCCTTAAATAATGCAGCAGAGTCCTCTAATAATGCAGCAGAGTCCTCAAATGCTTCAGCAAAGTCATTAAATAATGCAGCATAGTCCTTAAATAATGCAGCAAAGTCCTTAAATAATGCAGCACAGTTCTTAAGTAATGCAACAACGTCGTTAAATAATGCAACAGAGTCCTTAAATAATGCAGCAAAGTCCTTAACTAATGCAGCAGAGTCCTTAAATAATGCAAGAAAGTCCTTAAATAATGCAGCAGAGTCCTTAAATAATGCAGTAAAGTCCTTAAATAATGCAGCAGAGTCCTTAAATAATGCAACAACGTCCTTAAATAATGCAGCAGAGTCCTTAAATACTGAAGCAGAGTCCTTAAATATTGCAGCAAAGTCCTTAAATAATGCATTAGAGTCCTTAAATAATGCAACAAAGTCCTTAAATAATGCAGCAGAGTCCTTAAATAATGCAGCAAAGTCCTTAAATAATGCAGCAGAGTCCTTAAATAATGCAGCAGAGTCCTTAAATAATGCAGCAGAGTCCTTAAATAATGCAGCAAAGTCCTTAAATAATGCAGCAGAGTTCTTAAATAATGCAACAAAGTCCTTAAATAATGCAGCAGAGTCCTTAAATACTGAAGCAGAGTCCTTAAATATTGCAGCAAAGTCCTTAAATAATGCAGCAGAGTCCTTAAATAATGCAGCAAAGTCCTTATTTAATGCAGCAGAGTCCTTAAATAATGCAACAAAGTCCTTAAATAATGCAGCAGAGTCCTTAAATACTGAAGCAGAGTCCTTAAATATTGCAGCAAAGTCCTTCAATAATGCAGCAGAGTCCTTAGATAATGCAACAAAGTCCTTAAATAATGCAGCAGATTCCTTAAATAATGCAGCAAAGTCCTTAAATAATGCAGCAGAGTCCTTAAATAATGCAGCAGAGTCCTTAAATACCGCAGCAGAGTCCTTAAATACTGAAGCAGAGTCCTTTAATATAGCAGCAAATTCCTTAAATAATGCAGCAGAGTCCATAAAAAAATCCAACAAAGTCATTAAATAATGCAGCAAGTCCTTAAATAATGCAGCAGAGTCCTCTAATAATGCAGCAGAGTCCTCAAATGCTTCAGCAAAGTCATTAAATAATGCAGCATAGTCCTTAAATAATGCAGCAAAGTCCTTAAATAATGCAGCACAGTTCTTAAGTAATGCAACAATGTCGTTAAATAATGCAGCAGAGTCCTTAAATAATGCAGCAAAGTCCTTAACTAATGCAGCAGAGTCCTTAAATAATGCAAGAAAGTCCTTAAATAATGCAGCAGAGTCCTTAAATAATGCAGTAAAGTCCTTAAATAATGCAGCAGAGTCCTTAAATAATGCAACAACGTCCTTAAATAATGCAGCAGAGTCCTTAAATACTGAAGCAGAGTCCTTAAATATTGCAGCAAAGTCCTTAAATAATGCATTAGAGTCCTTAAATAATGCAACAAAGTCCTGAAATAATGCAGCAGAGTCCTTAAATAATGCAGCAAAGTCCTTAAATAATGCAGCAGAGTCCTTAAATAATGCAGCAGAGTCCTTAAATACTGCAGCAGAGTCCTTAAATACTGAAGCAGAGTCCTTTAATATAGCAGCAAATTCCTTAAATAATGCAGCAGAGTCCTTAAAAAATCCAACAAAGTCATTAAATAATGCAGCAGAGTCCTCTAATAATGCAGCAGAGTCCTCAAATGCTTCAGCAAAGTCATTAAATAATGCAGCATAGTCCTTAAATGATGCAAAGTCCTTAAATAAAGCAGCACAGTTCTTAAATAATGCAACAACGTCGGTAAATAATGCAGCAGAGTCCTTAAATAATGCAGCAAAGTCCTTAACTAATGCAGCAGAGTCCTTAAATAATGCAACAAAGTCCTTAAATAATGCAACAGAGTCCTTAAATACCGCAGCAAAGTGCTTAAATAATGCAGCAGAGTCCTTAAATAATGCAACAAAGTCCTTAAATAATGCAGCAGAGTCCTTAAATACTGAAGCAGAGTCCTTAAATATTGCAGCAAAGTCCTCTAATAATGCAGCAGAGTCCTTAAATAATGCAACAAAGTCCTTAAATAATGCAGCAGAGTCCTTAAATAATGCAACAAAGTCCTTAAATAATGCAGCAGAGTCCTTAAATACTGAAGCAGAGACCTTAAATATTGCAGCAAAGTCCTTAAATAATGCAGCAAAGTCCTTAAATAATGCAGCAGAGTCCTTAAATAATGCAACAAAGTCCTTAAATAATGCAGCAGAGTCCTTAAATTCTGAAGCAGAGTCCTTAAATATTGCTGCAAAGTCCTTAAATAATGCAGCAGAGTCATTAAATAATGCAACAAAGTCCTTAAATAATGCAGCAGAGTCCTTAAATAATGCAACAAAGTCCTTAAATAATGCAGCAGAGTACTTAAATAATGCAACAAAGTCCTTAAATAATGCAGCAAAGTCCTTAAATAATGCAGCAGAGTCCTTAAATAATGCAACAAAGTCCTTAAATAATGCAGCAGAGTCCTTAAATAATGCAACAGAGTCCTTAAATACCGCAGCAAAGTGCTTAAATAATGCAGCAGAGTCCTCAAATGCTTCAGCAGAGTCCTTAAATAATGCAGCAGAGTCCTTAAATAATGCAGCAAAGTCCTTAAATAATGCAGCAGAGTCCTTAAATAATGCAACAAAGTCCTTAAATAATGCAGCAGAGTCCTTAAATACTGAAGCAGAGTCCTTAAATATTGCAGCAAAGTCCTTAAATAATGCAGCAGAGTCCTTAAATAATGCAGCAAAGTCCTTATCTAATGCAGCAGAGTCCTTAAATAATGCAACAAAGTCCTTAAATAATGCAGCAGAGTCCTTAAATACTGAAGCAGAGTCCTTAAATATTGCAGCAAAGTCCTTCAATAATGCAGCAGAGTCCTTAGATAATGCAACAAAGTCCTTAAATAATGCAGCAGATTCCTTAAATAATGCAGCAAAGTCCTTAAATAATGCAGCAGAGTCCTTAAATAATGCAGCAGAGTCCTTAAATACCGCAGCAGAGTCCTTAAATACTGAAGCAGAGTCCTTTAATATAGCAGCAAATTCCTTAAATAATGCAGCAGAGTCCATAAAAAAATCCAACAAAGTCATTAAATAATGCAGCAAGTCCTTAAATAATGCAGCAGAGTCCTCTAATAATGCAGCAGAGTCCTCAAATGCTTCAGCAAATTCATTAAATAATGCAGCATATTCCTTAAATAATGCAGAAAAGTCCTTAAATAATGCAGAACAGTTCTTAAATAATGCAACAACGTCGTTAAATAATGCAGCAGAGTCCTTAAATAATGCAGCAAAGTCCTTAACTAATGCAGCAGAGTCCTTAAATAATGCAACAAAGTCCTTAAATAATGCAACAGAGTCCTTAAATACCGCAGCAAAGGGCTTAAATAATGCAGCAGAGTCCTCAAATGCTTCAGCAGAGTCCTTAAATAATGCAGCATTGTCCTTAAATAATGCAGCAAAGTCCTTAAATAATGCAGCAGAGTCCTTAAATAATGCAACAAAGTCCTTAAATAATGCAGCAGAGTCCTTAAATACTGAAGCAGAGTCCTTAAATATTGCTGCAAAGTCCTTAAATAATGCAGCAGAGTCATTAAATAATGCAACAAAGTCCTTAAATAATGCAGCAGAGTCCTTAAATAATGCAACAAAGTCCTTAAATAATGCAGCAGAGTACTTAAATAATGCAACAAAGTCCTTAAATAATGCAGCAAAGTCCTTAAATAATGCAGCAGAGTCCTTAAATACTGAAGCAGAGTCCTTAAATATTGCAGCAAAGTCCTTAAATAATGCAGCAGAGTCCTTAAATAATGCAACAAAGTCCTTAAATAATGCAGCAGAGTCCTTAAATAATGCAACAGAGTCCTTAAATACCGCAGCAAAGTGCTTAAATAATGCAGCAGAGTCCTCAAATGCTTCAGCAGAGTCCTTAAATAATGCAGCAGAGTCCTTAAATAATGCAGCAAAGTCCTTAAATAATGCAGCAGAGTCCTTAAATAATGCAACAAAGTCCTTAAATAATGCAGCAGAGTCCTTAAATACTGAAGCAGAGTCCTTAAATATTGCAGCAAAGTCCTTAAATAATGCAGCAGAGTCCTTAAATAATGCAGCAAAGTCCTTATTTAATGCAGCAGAGTCCTTAAATAATGCAACAAAGTCCTTAAATAATGTAGCAGAGTCCTTAAATACTGAAGCAGAGTCCTTAAATATTGCAGCAAAGTCCTTCAATAATGCAGCAGAGTCCTTAGATAATGCAACAAAGTCCTTAAATAATGCAGCAGATTCCTTAAATAATGCAGCAAAGTCCTTAAATAATGCAGCAGAGTCCTTAAATAATGCAGCAGAGTCCTTAAATACCGCAGCAGAGTCCTTAAATACTGAAGCAGAGTCCTTTAATATAGCAGCAAATTCCTTAAATAATGCAGCAGAGTCCATAAAAAAATCCAACAAAGTCATTAAATAATGCAGCAAGTCCTTAAATAATGCAGCAGAGTCCTCTAATAATGCAGCAGAGTCCTCAAATGCTTCAGCAAAGTCATTAAATAATGCAGCATAGTCCTTAAATAATGCAGCAAAGTCCTTAAATAATGCAGCACAGTTCTTAAGTAATGCAACAACGTCGTTAAATAATGCAACAGAGTCCTTAAATAATGCAGCAAAGTCCTTAACTAATGCAGCAGAGTCCTTAAATAATGCAAGAAAGTCCTTAAATAATGCAGCAGAGTCCTTAAATAATGCAGTAAAGTCCTTAAATAATGCAGCAGAGTCCTTAAATAATGCAACAACGTCCTTAAATAATGCAGCAGAGTCCTTAAATACTGAAGCAGAGTCCTTAAATATTGCAGCAAAGTCCTTAAATAATGCATTAGAGTCCTTAAATAATGCAACAAAGTCCTTAAATAATGCAGCAGAGTCCTTAAATAATGCAGCAAAGTCCTTAAATAATGCAGCAGAGTCCTTAAATAATGCAGCAGAGTCCTTAAATACTGCAGCAGAGTCCTTAAATACTGAAGCAGAGTCCTTTAATATAGCAGCAAATTCCTTAAATAATGCAGCAGAGTCCTTAAAAAATCCAACAAAGTCATTAAATAATGCAGCAGAGTCCTCTAATAATGCAGCAGAGTCCTCAAATGCTTCAGCAAAGTCATTAAATAATGCAGCATAGTCCTTAAATAATGCAAAGTCCTTAAATAAAGCAGCACAGTTCTTAAATAATGCAACAACGTCGGTAAATAATGCAGCAGAGTCCTTAAATAATGCAGCAAAGTCCTTAACTAATGCAGCAGAGTCCTTAAATAATGCAACAAAGTCCTTAAATAATGCAACAGAGTCCTTAAATACCGCAGCAAAGTGCTTAAATAATGCAGCAGAGTCCTTAAATAATGCAACAAAGTCCTTAAATAATGCAGCAGAGTCCTTAAATACTGAAGCAGAGTCCTTAAATATTGCAGCAAAGTCCTCTAATAATGCAGCAGAGTCCTTAAATAATGCAACAAAGTCCTTAAATAATGCAGCAGAGTCCTTAAATAATGCAACAAAGTCCTTAAATAATGCAGCAGAGTCCTTAAATACTGAAGCAGAGTCCTTAAATATTGCAGCAAAGTCCTTAAATAATGCAGCAGAGTCCTTAAATAATGCAACAAAGTCCTTAAATAATGCAGCAGAGTCCTTAAATAATGCAACAAAGTCCTTAAATAATGCAGCAGAGTCCTTAAATACTGAAGCAGAGTCCTTAAATATTGCAGCAAAGTCCTTCAATAATGCAGCAGAGTCCTTAGATAATGCAACAAAGTCCTTAAATAATGCAGCAGATTCCTTAAATAATGCAGCCAAGTCCTTAAATAATGCAGCAGAGTCCTTAAATAATGCAGCAGAGTCCTTAAAAACCGCAGCAGAGTCCTTAAATACTGAAGCAGAGTCCTTTAATATAGCAGCAAATTCCTTAAATAACGCAGCAGAGTCCTTAAAAAATCCAACAAAGTCATTAAATAATGCAGCAAGTCCTTAAATAATGCAGCAGAGTCCTCTAATAATGCAGCAGAGTCCTCAAATGCTTCAGCAAAGTCATTAAATAATGCAGCATAGTCCTTAACTAATGCAGCAGAGTCCTTAAATAATGCAACAAAGTCCTTAAATAATGCAGCATATTCCTTAAATAATGCAGCAAAGTCCTTAAATAATGCAGAACAGTTCTTAAATAATGCAACAACGTCGTTAAATAATGCAGCAGAGTCCTTAAATAATGCAGCAAAGTCCTTAACTAATGCAGCAGAGTCCTTAAATAATGCAACAAAGTCCTTAAATAATGCAACAGAGTCCTTAAATACCGCAGCAAAGGGCTTAAATAATGCAGCAGAGTCCTCAAATGCTTCAGCAGAGTCCTTAAATAATGTAGCATTGTCCTTAAATAATGCAGCAAAGTCCTTAAATAATGCAGCAGAGTCCTTAAATAATGCAACAAAGTCCTTAAATAATGCAGCAGAGTCCTTAAATACTGAAGCAGAGTCCTTAAATATTGCTGCAAAGTCCTTAAATAATGCAGCAGAGTCATTAAATAATGCAACAAAGTCCTTAAATAATGCAGCAGAGTCCTTAAATAATGCAACAAAGTCCTTAAATAATGCAGCAGAGTACTTAAATAATGCAACAAAGTCCTTAAATAATGCAGCAAAGTCCTTAAATAGTGCAGCAGAGTCCTTAAATAATGCAACAAAGTCCTTAAATAATGCAGCAGAGTCCTTAAATAATGCAACAGAGTCCTTAAATACCGCAGCAAAGTGCTTAAATAATGCAGCAGAGTCCTCAAATGCTTCAGCAGAGTCCTTAAATAATGCAGCAGATTCCTTAAATAATGCAGCAAAGTCCTTAAATAATGCAGCAGAGTCCTTAAATAATGCAACAAAGTCCTTAAATAATGCAGCAGAGTCCTTAAATACTGAAGCAGAGTCCTTAAATATTGCAGCAAAGTCCTTAAATAATGCAGCAGAGTCCTTAAATAATGCAGCAAAGTCCTTATCTAATGCAGCAGAGTCCTTAAATAATGCAACAAAGTCCTTAAATAATGCAGCAGAGTCCTTAAATACTGAAGCAGAGTCCTTAAATATTGCAGCAAAGTCCTTCAATAATGCAGC
The DNA here is from genome assembly GCF_046119375.1 of Phyllobates terribilis. Classification (NCBI taxonomy): domain Eukaryota; kingdom Metazoa; phylum Chordata; class Amphibia; order Anura; family Dendrobatidae; genus Phyllobates; species Phyllobates terribilis. The sequence goes on along the minus strand of NW_027362840.1, from coordinate 1,575,907 downwards.
AGAGTCCTTAGATAATGCAACAAAGTCCTTAAATAATGCAGCAGATTCCTTAAATAATGCAGCAAAGTCCTTAAATAATGCAGCAGAGTCCTTAAATAATGCAGCAGAGTCCTTAAATACCGCAGCAGAGTCCTTAAATACTGAAGCAGAGTCCTTTAATATAGCAGCAAATTCCTTAAATAATGCAGCAGAGTCCATAAAAAAATCCAACAAAGTCATTAAATAATGCAGCAAGTCCTTAAAAAATGCAGCAGAGTCCTCTAATAATGCAGCAGAGTCCTCAAATGCTTCAGCAAATTCATTAAATAATGCAGCATATTCCTTAAATAATGCAGAAAAGTCCTTAAATAATGCAGAACAGTTCTTAAATAATGCAACAACGTCGTTAAATAATGCAGCAGAGTCCTTAAATAATGCAGCAAAGTCCTTAACTAATGCAGCAGAGTCCTTAAATAATGCAACAAAGTCCTTAAATAATGCAACAGAGTCCTTAAATACCGCAGCAAAGGGCTTAAATAATGCAGCAGAGTCCTCAAATGCTTCAGCAGAGTCCTTAAATAATGCAGCATTGTCCTTAAATAATGCAGCAAAGTCCTTAAATAATGCAGCAGAGTCCTTAAATAATGCAACAAAGTCCTTAAATAATGCAGCAGAGTCCTTAAATACTGAAGCAGAGTCCTTAAATATTGCTGCAAAGTCCTTAAATAATGCAGCAGAGTCATTAAATAATGCAACAAAGTCCTTAAATAATGCAGCAGAGTCCTTAAATAATGCAGCAGAGTCCTTAAATACCGCAGCAGAGTCCTTAAATACTGAAGCAGAGTCCTTTAATATAGCAGCAAATTCCTTAAATAATGCAGCAGAGTCCATAAAAAAATCCAACAAAGTCATTAAATAATGCAGCAAGTCCTTAAATAATGCAGCAGAGTCCTCTAATAATGCAGCAGAGTCCTCAAATGCTTCAGCAAAGTCATTAAATAATGCAGCATAGTCCTTAAATAATGCAGCAAAGTCCTTAAATAATGCAGCACAGTTCTTAAGTAATGCAAAAACGTCGTTAAATAATGCAGCAGAGTCCTTAAATAATGCAGCAAAGTCCTTAACTAATGCAGCAGAGTCCTTAAATAATGCAAGAAAGTCCTTAAATAATGCAGCAGAGTCCTTAAATAATGCAGTAAAGTCCTTAAATAATGCAGCAGAGTCCTTAAATAATGCAACAACGTCCTTAAATAATGCAGCAGAGTCCTTAAATACTGAAGCAGAGTCCTTAAATATTGCAGCAAAGTCCTTAAATAATGCATTAGAGTCCTTAAATAATGCAACAAAGTCCTTAAATAATGCAGCAGAGTCCTTAAATAATGCAGCAAAGTCCTTAAATAATGCAGCAGAGTCCTTAAATAATGCAGCAGAGTCCTTAAATACTGCAGCAGAGTCCTTAAATACTGAAGCAGAGTCCTTTAATATAGCAGCAAATTCCTTAAATAATGCAGCAGAGTCCTTAAAAAATCCAACAAAGTCATTAAATAATGCAGCAGAGTCCTCTAATAATGCAGCAGAGTCCTCAAATGCTTCAGCAAAGTCATTAAATAATGCAGCATAGTCCTTAAATAATGCAAAGTCCTTAAATAAAGCAGCACAGTTCTTAAAAAATGCAACAACGTCGGTAAATAATGCAGCAGAGTCCTTAAATAATGCAGCAAAGTCCTTAACTAATGCAGCAGAGTCCTTAAATAATGCAACAAAGTCCTTAAATAATGCAACAGAGTCCTTAAATACCGCAGCAAAGTGCTTAAATAATGCAGCAGAGTCCTTAAATAATGCAACAAAGTCCTTAAATAATGCAGCAGAGTCCTTAAATAATGCAGCAGAGTCCTTAAATACTGAAGCAGAGTCCTTAAATATTGCAGCAAAGTCCTTAAATAATGCAGCAGAGTCCTTAAATAATGCAACAAAGTCCTTAAATAATGCAGCAGAGTCCTTAAATAATGCAACAGAGTCCTTAAATACCGCAGCAAAGTGCTTAAATAATGCAGCAGAGTCCTCAAATGCTTCAGCAGAGTCCTTAAATAATGCAGCAGAGTCCTTAAATAATGCAGCAAAGTCCTTAAATAATGCAGCAGAGTCCTTAAATAATGCAACAAAGTCCTTAAATAATGCAGCAGAGTCCTTAAATACTGAAGCAGAGTCCTTAAATATTGCAGCAAAGTCCTTAAATAATGCAGCAGAGTCCTTAAATAATGCAGCAAAGTCCTTATTTAATGCAGCAGAGTCCTTAAATAATGCAACAAAGTCCTTAAATAATGCAGCAGAGTCCTTAAATACTGAAGCAGAGTCCTTAAATATTGCAGCAAAGTCCTTCAATAATGCAGCAGAGTCCTTAGATAATGCAACAAAGTCCTTAAATAATGCAGCAGATTCCTTAAATAATGCAGCAAAGTCCTTAAATAATGCAGCAGAGTCCTTAAATAATGCAGCAGAGTCCTTAAATACCGCAGCAGAGTCCTTAAATACTGAAGCAGAGTCCTTAAATATTGCAGCAAAGTCCTTAAATAATGCAGCAGAGTCCTTAAATAATGCAACAAAGTCCTTAAATAATGCAGCAGAGTCCTTAAATAATGCAACAGAGTCCTTAAATACCGCAGCAAAGTGCTTAAATAATGCAGCAGAGTCCTCAAATGCTTCAGCAGAGTCCTTAAATAATGCAGCAGAGTCCTTAAATAATGCAGCAAAGTCCTTAAATAATGCAGCAGAGTCCTTAAATAATGCAACAAAGTCCTTAAATAATGCAGCAGAGTCCTTAAATACTGAAGCAGAGTCCTTAAATATTGCAGCAAAGTCCTTAAATAATGCAGCAGAGTCCTTAAATAATGCAGCAAAGTCCTTATTTAATGCAGCAGAGTCCTTAAATAATGCAACAAAGTCCTTAAATAATGCAGCAGAGTCCTTAAATACTGAAGCAGAGTCCTTAAATATTGCAGCAAAGTCCTTCAATAATGCAGCAGAGTCCTTAGATAATGCAACAAAGTCCTTAAATAATGCAGCAGATTCCTTAAATAATGCAGCAAAGTCCTTAAATAATGCAGCAGAGTCCTTAAATAATGCAGCAGAGTCCTTAAATACCGCAGCAGAGTCCTTAAATACTGAAGCAGAGTCCTTTAATATATCAGCAAATTCCTTAAATAATGCAGCAGAGTCCATAAAAAAATCCAACAAAGTCATTAAATAATGCAGCAAGTCCTTAAATAATGCAGCAGAGTCCTCTAATAATGCAGCAGAGTCCTCAAATGCTTCAGCAAAGTCATTAAATAATGCAGCATAGTCCTTAAATAATGCAGCAAAGTCCTTAAATAATGCAGCACAGTTCTTAAGTAATGCAACAACGTCGTTAAATAATGCAACAGAGTCCTTAAATAATGCAGCAAAGTCCTTAACTAATGCAGCAGAGTCCTTAAATAATGCAAGAAAGTCCTTAAATAATGCAGCAGAGTCCTTAAATAATGCAGTAAAGTCCTTAAATAATGCAGCAGAGTCCTTAAATAATGCAACAACGTCCTTAAATAATGCAGCAGAGTCCTTAAATACTGAAGCAGAGTCCTTAAATATTGCAGCAAAGTCCTTAAATAATGCATTAGAGTCCTTAAATAATGCAACAAAGTCCTTAAATAATGCAGCAGAGTCCTTAAATAATGCAGCAAAGTCCTTAAATAATGCAGCAGAGTCCTTAAATAATGCAGCAGAGTCCTTAAATACTGCAGCAGAGTCCTTAAATACTGAAGCAGAGTCCTTTAATATAGCAGCAAATTCCTTAAATAATGCAGCAGAGTCCTTAAAAAATCCAACAAAGTCATTAAATAATGCAGCAGAGTCCTCTAATAATGCAGCAGAGTCCTCAAATGCTTCAGCAAAGTCATTAAATAATGCAGCATAGTCCTTAAATAATGCAAAGTCCTTAAATAAAGCAGCACAGTTCTTAAATAATGCAACAACGTCGGTAAATAATGCAGCAGAGTCCTTAAATAATGCAGCAAAGTCCTTAACTAATGCAGCAGAGTCCTTAAATAATGCAACAAAGTCCTTAAATAATGCAACAGAGTCCTTAAATACCGCAGCAAAGTGCTTAAATAATGCAGCAGAGTCCTTAAATAATGCAACAAAGTCCTTAAATAATGCAGCAGAGTCCTTAAATAATGCAGCAGAGTCCTTAAATACTGAAGCAGAGTCCTTAAATATTGCAGCAAAGTCCTTAAATAATGCAGCAGAGTCCTTAAATAATGCAACAAAATCCTTAAATAATGCAGCAGAGTCCTTAAATAATGCAACAGAGTCCTTAAATACCGCAGCAAAGTGCTTAAATAATGCAGCAGAGTCCTCAAATGCTTCAGCAGAGTCCTTAAATAATGCAGCAGAGTCCTTAAATAATGCAGCAAAGTCCTTAAATAATGCAGCAGAGTCCTTAAATAATGCAACAAAGTCCTTAAATAATGCAGCAGAGTCCTTAAATACTGAAGCAGAGTCCTTAAATATTGCAGCAAAGTCCTTAAATAATGCAGCAGAGTCCTTAAATAATGCAGCAAAGTCCTTATTTAATGCAGCAGAGTCCTTAAATAATGCAACAAAGTCCTTAAATAATGCAGCAGAGTCCTTAAATACTGAAGCAGAGTCCTTAAATATTGCAGCAAAGTCCTTCAATAATGCAGCAGAGTCCTTAGATAATGCAACAAAGTCCTTAAATAATGCAGCAGATTCCTTAAATAATGCAGCAAAGTCCTTAAATAATGCAGCAGAGTCCTTAAATAATGCAGCAGAGTCCTTAAATACCGCAGCAGAGTCCTTAAATACTGAAGCAGAGTCCTTTAATATAGCAGCAAATTCCTTAAATAATGCAGCAGAGTCCATAAAAAAATCCAACAAAGTCATTAAATAATGCAGCAAGTCCTTAAATAATGCAGCGGAGTCCTCTAATAATGCAGCAGAGTCCTCAAATGCTTCAGCAAAGTCATTAAATAATGCAGCATAGTCCTTAAATAATGCAGCAAAGTCCTTAAATAATGCAGCACAGTTCTTAAGTAATGCAACAACGTCGTTAAATAATGCAGCAGAGTCATTAAATAATGCAGCAAAGTCCTTAACTAATGCAGCAGAGTCCTTAAATAATGCAAGAAAGTCCTTAAATAATGCAACAAAGTCCTTAAATAATGCAGCAGAGTCCTTAAATACTGAAGCAGAGTCCTTAAATATTGCAGCAAAGTCCTCTAATAATGCAGCAGAGTCCTTAAATAATGCAACAAAGTCCTTAAATAATGCAGCAGAGTCCTTAAATAATGCAACAAAGTCCTTAAATAATGCAGCAGAGTCCTTAAATACTGAAGCAGAGACCTTAAATATTGCAGCAAAGTCCTTAAATAATGCAGCAAAGTCCTTAAATAATGCAGCAGAGTCCTTAAATAATGCAACAAAGTCCTTAAATAATGCAGCAGAGTCCTTAAATACTGAAGCAGAGTCCTTAAATATTGCTGCAAAGTCCTTAAATAATGCAGCAGAGTCCTTAAATAATGCAACAAAGTCCTTAAATAATGCAGCAGAGTCCTTAAATAATGCAACAGAGTCCTTAAATACCGCAGCAAAGTGCTTAAATAATGCAGCAGAGTCCTCAAATGCTTCAGCAGAGTCCTTAAATAATGCAGCAGAGTCCTTAAATAATGCAGCAAAGTCCTTAAATAATGCAGCAGAGTCCTTAAATAATGCAACAAAGTCCTTAAATAATGCAGCAGAGTCCTTAAATACTGAAGCAGAGTCCTTAAATATTGCAGCAAAGTCCTTAAATAATGCAGCAGAGTCCTTAAATAATGCAGCAAAGTCCTTATCTAATGCAGCAGAGTCCTTAAATAATGCAACAAAGTCCTTAAATAATGCAGCAGAGTCCTTAAATACTGAAGCAGAGTCCTTAAATATTGCAGCAAAGTCCTTCAATAATGCAGCAGAGTCCTTAGATAATGCAACAAAGTCCTTAAATAATGCAGCAGATTCCTTAAATAATGCAGCAAAGTCCTTAAATAATGCAGCAGAGTCCTTAAATAATGCAGCAGAGTCCTTAAATACCGCAGCAGAGTCCTTAAATACTGAAGCAGAGTCCTTTAATATAGCAGCAAATTCCTTAAATAATGCAGCAGAGTCCATAAAAAAATCCAACAAAGTCATTAAATAATGCAGCAAGTCCTTAAATAATGCAGCAGAGTCCTCTAATAATGCAGCAGAGTCCTCAAATGCTTCAGCAAATTCATTAAATAATGCAGCATATTCCTTAAATAATGCAGAAAAGTCCTTAAATAATGCAGAACAGTTCTTAAATAATGCAACAACGTCGTTAAATAATGCAGCAGAGTCCTTAAATAATGCAGCAAAGTCCTTAACTAATGCAGCAGAGTCCTTAAATAATGCAACAAAGTCCTTAAATAATGCAACAGAGTCCTTAAATACCGCAGCAAAGGGCTTAAATAATGCAGCAGAGTCCTCAAATGCTTCAGCAGAGTCCTTAAATAATGCAGCATTGTCCTTAAATAATGCAGCAAAGTCCTTAAATAATGCAGCAGAGTCCTTAAATAATGCAACAAAGTCCTTAAATAATGCAGCAGAGTCCTTAAATACTGAAGCAGAGTCCTTAAATATTGCTGCAAAGTCATTAAATAATGCAGCAGAGTCATTAAATAATGCAACAAAGTCCTTAAATAATGCAGCAGAGTCCTTAAATAATGCAACAAAGTCCTTAAATAATGCAGCAGAGTACTTAAATAATGCAACAAAGTCCTTAAATAATGCAGCAAAGTCCTTAAATAATGCAGCAGAGTCCTTAAATACTGAAGCAGAGTCCTTAAATATTGCAGCAAAGTCCTTAAATAATGCAGCAGAGTCCTTAAATAATGCAACAAAGTCCTTAAATAATGCAGCAGAGTCCTTAAATAATGCAACAGAGTCCTTAAATACCGCAGCAAAGTGCTTAAATAATGCAGCAGAGTCCTCAAATGCTTCAGCAGAGTCCTTAAATAATGCAGCAGAGTCCTTAAATAATGCAGCAAAGTCCTTAAATAATGCAGCAGAGTCCTTAAATAATGCAACAAAGTCCTTAAATAATGCAGCAGAGTCCTTAAATACTGAAGCAGAGTCCTTAAATATTGCAGCAAAGTCCTTAAATAATGCAGCAGAGTCCTTAAATAATGCAGCAAAGTCCTTATTTAATGCAGCAGAGTCCTTAAATAATGCAACAAAGTCCTTAAATAATGCAGCAGAGTCCTTAAATACTGAAGCAGAGTCCTTAAATATTGCAGCAAAGTCCTTCAATAATGCAGCAGAGTCCTTAGATAATGCAACAAAGTCCTTAAATAATGCAGCAGATTCCTTAAATAATGCAGCAAAGTCCTTAAATAATGCAGCAGAGTCCTTAAATAATGCAGCAGAGTCCTTAAATACCGCAGCAGAGTCCTTAAATACTGAAGCAGAGTCCTTTAATATAGCAGCAAATTCCTTAAATAATGCAGCAGAGTCCATAAAAAAATCCAACAAAGTCATTAAATAATGCAGCAAGTCCTTAAATAATGCAGCAGAGTCCTCTAATAATGCAGCAGAGTCCTCAAATGCTTCAGCAAAGTCATTAAATAATGCAGCATAGTCCTTAAATAATGCAGCAAAGTCCTTAAATAATGCAGCACAGTTCTTAAGTAATGCAACAACGTCGTTAAATAATGCAACAGAGTCCTTAAATAATGCAGCAAAGTCCTTAACTAATGCAGCAGAGTCCTTAAATAATGCAAGAAAGTCCTTAAATAATGCAGCAGAGTCCTTAAATAATGCAGTAAAGTCCTTAAATAATGCAGCAGAGTCCTTAAATAATGCAACAACGTCCTTAAATAATGCAGCAGAGTCCTTAAATACTGAAGCAGAGTCCTTAAATATTGCAGCAAAGTCCTTAAATAATGCATTAGAGTCCTTAAATAATGCAACAAAGTCCTTAAATAATGCAGCAGAGTCCTTAAATAATGCAGCAAAGTCCTTAAATAATGCAGCAGAGTCCTTAAATAATGCAGCAGAGTCCTTAAATACTGCAGCAGAGTCCTTAAATACTGAAGCAGAGTCCTTTAATATAGCAGCAAATTCCTTAAATAATGCAGCAGAGTCCTTAAAAAATCCAACAAAGTCATTAAATAATGCAGCAGAGTCCTCTAATAATGCAGCAGAGTCCTCAAATGCTTCAGCAAAGTCATTAAATAATGCAGCATAGTCCTTAAATAATGCAAAGTCCTTAAATAAAGCAGCACAGTTCTTAAATAATGCAACAACGTCGGTAAATAATGCAGCAGAGTCCTTAAATAATGCAGCAAAGTCCTTAACTAATGCAGCAGAGTCCTTAAATAATGCAACAAAGTCCTTAAATAATGCAACAGAGTCCTTAAATACCGCAGCAAAGTGCTTAAATAATGCAGCAGAGTCCTAAAATAATGCAACAAAGTCCTTAAATAATGCAGCAGAGTCCTTAAATACTGAAGCAGAGTCCTTAAATATTGCAGCAAAGTCCTCTAATAATGCAGCAGAGTCCTTAAATAATGCAACAAAGTCCTTAAATAATGCAGCAGAGTCCTTAAATAATGCAACAAAGTCCTTAAATAATGCAGCAGAGTCCTTAAATACTGAAGCAGAGTCCTTAAATATTGCAGCAAAGTCCTTAAATAATGCAGCAGAGTCCTTAAATAATGCAACAAAGTCGTTAAATAATGCAGCAGAGTCCTTAAATAATGCAACAAAGTCCTTAAATAATGCAGCAGAGTCCTTAAATACTGAAGCAGAGTCCTTAAATATTGCAGCAAAGTCCTTCAATAATGCAGCAGAGTCCTTAGATAATGCAACAAAGTCCTTAAATAATGCAGCAGATTCCTTAAATAATGCAGCCAAGTCCTTAAATAATGCAGCAGAGTCCTTAAATAATGCAGCAGAGTCCTTAAAAACCGCAGCAGAATCCTTAAATACTGAAGCAGAGTCCTTTAATATAGCAGCAAATTCCTTAAATAACGCAGCAGAGTCCTTAAAAAATCCAACAAAGTCATTAAATAATGCAGCAAGTCCTTAAATAATGCAGCAGAGTCCTCTAATAATGCAGCAGAGTCCTCAAATGCTTCAGCAAAGTCATTAAATAATGCAGCATAGTCCTTAACTAATGCAGCAGAGTCCTTAAATAATGCAACAAAGTCCTTAAATAATGCAGCATATTCCTTAAATAATGCAGCAAAGTCCTTAAATAATGCAGAACAGTTCTTAAATAATGCAACAACGTCGTTAAATAATGCAGCAGAGTCCTTAAATAATGCAGCAAAGTCCTTAACTAATGCAGCAGAGTCCTTAAATAATGCAACAAAGTCCTTAAATAATGCAACAGAGTCCTTAAATACCGCAGCAAAGGGCTTAAATAATGCAGCAGAGTCCTCAAATGCTTCAGCAGAGTCCTTAAATAATGTAGCATTGTCCTTAAATAATGCAGCAAACTCCTTAAATAATGCAGCAGAGTCCTTAAATAATGCAACAAAGTCCTTAAATAATGCAGCAGAGTCCTTAAATACTGAAGCAGAGTCCTTAAATATTGCTGCAAAGTCCTTAAATAATGCAGCAGAGAAATTAAATAATGCAACAAAGTCCTTAAATAATGCAGCAGAGTCCTTAAATAATGCAACAAAGTCCTTAAATAATGCAGCAGAGTACTTAAATAATGCAACAAAGTCCTTAAATAATGCAGCAAAGTCCTTAAATAGTGCAGCAGAGTCCTTAAATAATGCAACAAAGTCCTTAAATAATGCAGCAGAGTCCTTAAATAATGCAACAGAGTCCTTAAATACTGCAGCAAAGTGCTTAAATAATGCAGCAGAGTCCTCAAATGCTTCAGCAGAGTCCTTAAATAATGCAGCAGAGTCCTTAAATAATGCAGCAAAGTCCTTAAATAATGCAGCAGAGTCCTTAAATAATGCAACAAAGTCCTTAAATAATGCAGCAGAGTCCTTAAATACTGAAGCAGAGTCCTTAAATATTGCAGCAAAGTCCTTCAATAATGCAGCAGAGTCCTTAGATAATGCAACAAAGTCCTTAAATAATGCAGCAGATTCCTTAAATAATGCAGCAAAGTCCTTAAATAATGCAGCAGAGTCCTTAAATAATGCAGCAGAGTCCTTAAATACCGCAGCAGAGTCCTTAAATACTGAAGCAGAGTCCTTTAATATAGCAGCAAATTCCTTAAATAATGCAGCAGAGTCCATAAAAAAATCCAACAAAGTCATTAAATAATGCAGCAAGTCCTTAAATAATGCAGCAGAGTCCTCTAATAATGCAGCAGAGTCCTCAAATGCTTCAGCAAAGTCATTAAATAATGCAGCATAGTCCTTAAATAATGCAGCAAAGTCCTTAAATAATGCAGCACAGTTCTTAAGTAATGCAACAACGTCGTTAAATAATGCAACAGAGTCCTTAAATAATGCAGCAAAGTCCTTAACTAATGCAGCAGAGTCCTTAAATAATGCAAGAAAGTCCTTAAATAATGCAGCAGAGTCCTTAAATAATGCAGTAAAGTCCTTAAATAATGCAGCAGAGTCCTTAAATAATGCAACAACGTCCTTAAATAATGCAGCAGAGTCCTTAAATACTGAAGCAGAGTCCTTAAATATTGCAGCAAAGTCCTTAAATAATGCATTAGAGTCCTTAAATAATGCAACAAAGTCCTTAAATAATGCAGCAGAGTCCTTAAATAATGCAGCAAAGTCCTTAAATAATGCAGCAGAGTCCTTAAATAATGCAGCAGAGTCCTTAAATACTGCAGCAGAGTCCTTAAATACTGAAGCAGAGTCCTTTAATATAGCAGCAAATTCCTTAAATAATGCAGCAGAGTCCTTAAAAAATCCAACAAAGTCATTAAATAATGCAGCAGAGTCCTCTAATAATGCAGCAGAGTCCTCAAATGCTTCAGCAAAGTCATTAAATAATGCAGCATAGTCCTTAAATAATGCAAAGTCCTTAAATAAAGCAGCACAGTTCTTAAATAATGCAACAACGTCGGTAAATAATGCAGCAGAGTCCTTAAATAATGCAGCAAAGTCCTTAACTAATGCAGCAGAGTCCTTAAATAATGCAACAAAGTCCTTAAATAATGCAACAGAGTCCTTAAATACCGCAGCAAAGTGCTTAAATAATGCAGCAGAGTCCTTAAATAATGCAACAAAGTCCTTAAATAATGCAGCAGAGTCCTTAAATACTGAAGCAGAGTCCTTAAATATTGCAGCAAAGTCCTCTAATAATGCAGCAGAGTCCTTAAATAATGCAACAAAGTCCTTAAATAATGCAGCAGAGTCCTTAAATAATGCAACAAAGTCCTTAAATAATGCAGCAGAGTCCTTAAATACTGAAGCAGAGTCCTTAAATATTGCAGCAAAGTCCTTAAATAATGCAGCAGAGTCCTTAAATAATGCAACAAAGTCCTTAAATAATGCAGCAGAGTCCTTAAATAATGCAACAAAGTCCTTAAATAATGCAGCAGAGTCCTTAAATACTGAAGCAGAGTCCTTAAATATTGCAGCAAAGTCCTTCAATAATACAGCAGAGTCCTTAGATAATGCAACAAAGTCCTTAAATAATGCAGCAGATTCCTTAAATAATGCAGCCAAGTCCTTAAATAATGCAGCAGAGTCCTTAAATAATGCAGCAGAGTCCTTAAAAACCGCAGCAGAATCCTTAAATACTGAAGCAGAGTCCTTTAATATAGCAGCAAATTCCTTAAATAACGCAGCAGAGTCCTTAAAAAATCCAACAAAGTCATTAAATAATGCAGCAAGTCCTTAAATAATGCAGCAGAGTCCTCTAATAATGCAGCAGAGTCCTCAAATGCTTCAGCAAAGTCATTAAATAATGCAGCATAGTCCTTAACTAATGCAGCAGAGTCCTTAAATAATGCAACAAAGTCCTTAAATAATGCAGCATATTCCTTAAATAATGCAGCAAAGTCCTTAAATAATGCAGAACAGTTCTTAAATAATGCAACAACGTCGTTAAATAATGCAGCAGAGTCCTTAAATAATGCAGCAAAGTCCTTAACTAATGCAGCAGAGTCCTTAAATAATGCAACAAAGTCCTTAAATAATGCAACAGAGTCCTTAAATACCGCAGCAAAGGGCTTAAATAATGCAGCAGAGTCCTCAAATGCTTCAGCAGAGTCCTTAAATAATGTAGCATTGTCCTTAAATAATGCAGCAAACTCCTTAAATAATGCAGCAGAGTCCTTAAATAATGCAACAAAGTCCTTAAATAATGCAGCAGAGTCCTTAAATACTGAAGCAGAGTCCTTAAATATTGCTGCAAAGTCCTTAAATAATGCAGCAGAGTCATTAAATAATGCAACAAAGTCCTTAAATAATGCAGCAGAGTCCTTAAATAATGCAACAAAGTCCTTAAATAATGCAGCAGAGTACTTAAATAATGCAACAAAGTCCTTAAATAATGCAGCAAAGTCCTTAAATAGTGCAGCAGAGTCCTTAAATAATGCAACAAAGTCCTTAAATAATGCAGCAGAGTCCTTAAATAATGCAACAGAGTCCTTAAATACTGCAGCAAAGTGCTTAAATAATGCAGCAGAGTCCTCAAATGCTTCAGCAGAGTCCTTAAATAATGCAGCAGAGTCCTTAAATAATGCAGCAAAGTCCTTAAATAATGCAGCAGAGTCCTTAAATAATGCAACAAAGTCCTTAAATAATGCAGCAGAGTCCTTAAATACTGAAGCAGAGTCCTTAAATATTGCAGCAAAGTCCTTAAATAATGCAGCAGAGTCCTTAAATAATGCAGCAAAGTCCTTATCTAATGCAGCAGAGTCCTTAAATAATGCAACAAAGTCCTTAAATAATGCAGCAGAGTCCTTAAATACTGAAGCAGAGTCCTTAAATATTGCAGCAAAGTCCTTCAATAATGCAGCAGAGTCCTTAGATAATGCAACAAAGTCCTTAAATAATGCAGCAGATTCCTTAAATAATGCAGCAAAGTCCTTAAATAATGCAGCAGAGTCCTTAAATAATGCAGCAGAGTCCTTAAATACCGCAGCAGAGTCCTTAAATACTGAAGCAGAGTCCTTTAATATAGCAGCAAATTCCTTAAATAATGCAGCAGAGTCCATAAAAAAATCCAACAAAGTCATTAAATAATGCAGCAAGTCCTTAAATAATGCAGCAGAGTCCTCTAATAATGCAGCAGAGTCCTCAAATGCTTCAGCAAATTCATTAAATAATGCAGCATATTCCTTAAATAATGCAGAAAAGTCCTTAAATAATGCAGAACAGTTCTTAAATAATGCAACAACGTCGTTAAATAATGCAGCAGAGTCCTTAAATAATGCAGCAAAGTCCTTAACTAATGCAGCAGAGTCCTTAAATAATGCAACAAAGTCCTTAAATAATGCAACAGAGTCCTTAAATACCGCAGCAAAGGGCTTAAATAATGCAGCAGAGTCCTCAAATGCTTCAGCAGAGTCCTTAAATAATGCAGCATTGTCCTTAAATAATGCAGCAAAGTCCTTAAATAATGCAGCAGAGTCCTTAAATAATGCAACAGAGTCCTTAAATAATGCAGCAGAGTCCTTAAATACTGAAGCAGAGTCCTTAAATATTGCTGCAAAGTCCTTAAATAATGCAGCAGAGTCATTAAATAATGCAACAAAGTCCTTAAATAATGCAGCAGAGTCCTTAAATAATGCAACAAAGTCCTTAAATAATGCAGCAGAGTACTTAAATAATGCAACAAAGTCCTTAAATAATGCAGCAAAGTCCTTAAATAATGCAGCAGAGTCCTTAAATACTGAAGCAGAGTCCTTAAATATTGCAGCAAAGTCCTTAAATAATGCAGCAGAGTCCTTAAATAATGCAACAAAGTCCTTAAATAATGCAGCAGAGTCCTTAAATAATGCAACAGAGTCCTTAAATACCGCAGCAAAGTGCTTAAATAATGCAGCAGAGTCCTCAAATGCTTCAGCAGAGTCCTTAAATAATGCAGCAGAGTCCTTAAATAATGCAGCAAAGTCCTTAAATAATGCAGCAGAGTTCTTAAATAATGCAACAAAGTCCTTAAATAATGCAGCAGAGTCCTTAAATACTGAAGCAGAGTCCTTAAATATTGCAGCAAAGTCCTTAAATAATGCAGCAGAGTCCTTAAATAATGCAGCAAAGTCCTTATTTAATGCAGCCTAGTCCTTAAATAATGCAACAAAGTCCTTAAATAATGCAGCAGAGTCCTTAAATACTGAAGCAGAGTCCTTAAATATTGCAGCAAAGTCCTTCAATAATGCAGCAGAGTCCTTAGATAATGCAACAAAGTCCTTAAATAATGCAGCAGATTCCTTAAATAATGCAGCAAAGTCCTTAAATAATGCAGCAGAGTCCTTAAATAATGCAGCAGAGTCCTTAAATACCGCAGCAGAGTCCTTAAATACTGAAGCAGAGTCCTTTAATATAGCAGCAAATTCCTTAAATAATGCAGCAGAGTCCATAAAAAAATCCAACAAAGTCATTAAATAATGCAGCAAGTCCTTAAATAATGCAGCAGAGTCCTCTAATAATGCAGCAGAGTCCTCAAATGCTTCAGCAAAGTCATTAAATAATGCAGCATAGTCCTTAAATAATGCAGCAAAGTCCTTAAATAATGCAGCACAGTTCTTAAGTAATGCAACAACGTCGTTAAATAATGCAGCAGAGTCCTTAAATAATGCAGCAAAGTCCTTAACTAATGCAGCAGAGTCCTTAAATAATGCAAGAAAGTCCTTAAATAATGCAGCAGAGTCCTTAAATAATGCAGTAAAGTCCTTAAATAATGCAGCAGAGTCCTTAAATAATGCAACAACGTCCTTAAATAATGCAGCAGAGTCCTTAAATACTGAAGCAGAGTCCTTAAATATTGCAGCAAAGTCCTTAAATAATGCATTAGAGTCCTTAAATAATGCAACAAAGTCCTTAAATAATGCAGCAGAGTCCTTAAATAATGCAGCAAAGTCCTTAAATAATGCAGCAGAGTCCTTAAATAATGCAGCAGAGTCCTTAAATACTGCAGCAGAGTCCTTAAATACTGAAGCAGAGTCCTTTAATATAGCAGCAAATTCCTTAAATAATGCAGCAGAGTCCTTAAAAAATCCAACAAAGTCATTAAATAATGCAGCAGAGTCCTCTAATAATGCAGCAGAGTCCTCAAATGCTTCAGCAAAGTCATTAAATAATGCAGCATAGTCCTTAAATAATGCAAAGTCCTTAAATAAAGCAGCACAGTTCTTAAATAATGCAACAACGTCGGTAAATAATGCAGCAGAGTCCTTAAATAATGCAGCAAAGTCCTTAACTAATGCAGCAGAGTCCTTAAATAATGCAACAAAGTCCTTAAATAATGCAACAGAGTCCTTAAATACCGCAGCAAAGTGCTTAAATAATGCAGCAGAGTCCTTAAATAATGCAACAAAGTCCTTAAATAATGCAGCAGAGTCCTTAAATAATGCAGCAGAGTCCTTAAATACTGAAGCAGAGTCCTTAAATATTGCAGCAAAGTCCTTAAATAATGCAGCAGAGTCCTTAAATAATGCAACAAAGTCCTTAAATAATGCAGCAGAGTCCTTAAATAATGCAACAGAGTCCTTAAATACCGCAGCAAAGTGCTTAAATAATGCAGCAGAGTCCTCAAATGCTTCAGCAGAGTCCTTAAATAATGCAGCAGAGTCCTTAAATAATGCAGCAAAGTCCTTAAATAATGCAGCAGAGTCCTTAAATAATGCAACAAAGTCCTTAAATAATGCAGCAGAGTCCTTAAATACTGAAGCAGAGTCCTTAAATATTGCAGCAAAGTCCTTAAATAATGCAGCAGAGTCCTTAAATAATGCAGCAAAGTCCTTATTTAATGCAGCAGAGTCCTTAAATAATGCAACAAAGTCCTTAAATAATGCAGCAGAGTCCTTAAATACTGAAGCAGAGTCCTTAAATATTGCAGCAAAGTCCTTCAATAATGCAGCAGAGTCCTTAGATAATGCAACAAAGTCCTTAAATAATGCAGCAGATTCCTTAAATAATGCAGCAAAGTCCTTAAATAATGCAGCAGAGTCCTTAAATAATGCAGCAGAGTCCTTAAATACCGCAGCAGAGTCCTTAAATACTGAAGCAGAGTCCTTTAATATAGCAGCAAATTCCTTAAATAATGCAGCAGAGTCCATAAAAAAATCCAACAAAGTCATTAAATAATGCAGCAAGTCCTTAAATAATGCAGCAGAGTCCTCTAATAATGCAGCAGAGTCCTCAAATGCTTCAGCAAAGTCATTAAATAATGCAGCATAGTCCTTAAATAATGCAGCAAAGTCCTTAAATAATGCAGCACAGTTCTTAAGTAATGCAACAACGTCGTTAAATAATGCAGCAGAGTCATTAAATAATGCAGCAAAGTCCTTAACTAATGCAGCAGAGTCCTTAAATAATGCAAGAAAGTCCTTAAATAATGCAGCAGAGTCCTTAAATAATGCAGTAAAGTCCTTAAATAATGCAGCAGAGTCCTTAAATAATGCAACACCGTCCTTAAATAATGCAGCAGAGTCCTTAAATACTGAAGCAGAGTCCTTAAATATTGCAGCAAAGTCCTTAAATAATGCATTAGAGTCCTTAAATAATGCAACAAAGTCCTTAAATAATGCAGCAGAGTCCTTAAATAATGCAGCAAAGTCCTTAAATAATGCAGCAGAGTCCTTAAATAATGCAGCAGAGTCCTTAAATACTGCAGCAGAGTCCTTAAATACTGAAGCAGAGTCCTTTAATATAGCAGCAAATTCCTTAAATAATGCAGCAGAGTCCTTAAAAAATCCAACAAAGTCATTAAATAATGCAGCAGAGTCCTCTAATAATGCAGCAGAGTCCTCAAATGCTTCAGCAAAGTCATTAAATAATGCAGCATAGTCCTTAAATAATGCAAAGTCCTTAAATAAAGCAGCACAGTTCTTAAATAATGCAACAACGTCGGTAAATAATGCAGCAGAGTCCTTAAATAATGCAACAAAGTCCTTAAATAATGCAGCAGAGTCCTTAAATACTGAAGCAGAGTCCTTAAATATTGCTGCAAAGTCCTTAAATAATGCAGCAGAGTCCTTAAATAATGCAACAAAGTCCTTAAATAATGCAGCAGAGTACTTAAATAATGCAACAAAGTCCTTAAATAATGCAGCAAAGTCCTTAAATAGTGCAGCAGAGTCCTTAAATAATGCAACAAAGTCCTTAAATAATGCAGCAGAGTCCTTAAATAATGCAACAGAGTCCTTAAATACCGCAGCAAAGTGCTTAAATAATGCAGCAGAGTCCTCAAATGCTTCAGCAGAGTCCTTAAATAATGCAGCAGAGTCCTTAAATAATGCAGCAAAGTCCTTAAATAATGCAGCAGAGTCCTTAAATAATGCAACAAAGTCCTTAAATAATGCAGCAGAGTCCTTAAATACTGAAGCAGAGTCCTTAAATATTGCAGCAAAGTCCTTAAATAATGCAGCAGAGTCCTTAAATAATGCAGCAAAGTCCTTATCTAATGCAGCAGAGTCCTTAAATAATGCAACAAAGTCCTTAAATAATGCAGCAGAGTCCTTAAACACTGAAGCAGAGTCCTTAAATATTGCAGCAAAGTCCTTCAATAATGCAGCAGAGTCCTTAGATAATGCAACAAAGTCCTTAAATAATGCAGCAGATTCCTTAAATAATGCAGCAAAGTCCTTAAATAATGCAGCAGAGTCCTTAAATAATGCAGCAGAGTCCTTAAATACCGCAGCAGAGTCCTTAAATACTGAAGCAGAGTCCTTTAATATAGCAGCAAATTCCTTAAATAATGCAGCAGAGTCCATAAAAAAATCCAACAAAGTCATTAAATAATGCAGCAAGTCCTTAAATAATGCAGCAGAGTCCTCTAATAATGCAGCAGAGTCCTCAAATGCTTCAGCAAATTCATTAAATAATGCAGCATATTCCTTAAATAATGCAGAAAAGTCCTTAAATAATGCAGAACAGTTCTTAAATAATGCAACAACGTCGTTAAATAATGCAGCAGAGTCCTTAAATAATGCAGCAAAGTCCTTAACTAATGCAGCAGAGTCCTTAAATAATGCAACAAAGTCCTTAAATAATGCAACAGAGTCCTTAAATACCGCAGCAAAGGGCTTAAATAATGCAGCAGAGTCCTCAAATGCTTCAGCAGAGTCCTTAAATAATGCAGCATTGTCCTTAAATAATGCAGCAAAGTCCTTAAATAATGCAGCAGAGTCCTTAAATAATGCAACAAAGTCCTTAAATAATGCAGCAGAGTCCTTAAATACTGAAGCAGACTCCTTAAATATTGCTGCAAAGTCCTTAAATAATGCAGCAGAGTCATTAAATAATGCAACAAAGTCCTTAAATAATGCTGCAGAGTCCTTAAATAATGCAACAAAGTCCTTAAATAATGCAGCAGAGTACTTAAATAATGCAACAAAGTCCTTAAATAATGCAGCAAAGTCCTTAAATAATGCAGCAGAGTCCTTAAATACTGAAGCAGAGTCCTTAAATATTGCAGCAAAGTCCTTAAATAATGCAGCAGAGTCCTTAAATAATGCAACAAAGTCCTTAAATAATGCAGCAGAGTCCTTAAATAATGCAACAGAGTCCTTAAATACCGCAGCAAAGTGCTTAAATAATGCAGCAGAGTCCTCAAATGCTTCAGCAGAGTCCTTAAATAATGCAGCAGAGTCCTTAAATAATGCAGCAAAGTCCTTAAATAATGCAGCAGAGTCCTTAAATAATGCAACAAAGTCCTTAAATAATGCAGCAGAGTCCTTAAATACTGAAGCAGAGTCCTTAAATATTGCAGCAAAGTCCTTAAATAATGCAGCAGAGTCCTTAAATAATGCAGCAAAGTCCTTATTTAATGCAGCAGAGTCCTTAAATAATGCAACAAAGTCCTTAAATAATGCAGCAGAGTCCTTAAATACTGAAGCAGAGTCCTTAAATATTGCAGCAAAGTCCTTCAATAATGCAGCAGAGTCCTTAGATAATGCAACAAAGTCCTTAAATAATGCAGCAGATTCCTTAAATAATGCAGCAAAGTCCTTAAATAATGCAGCAGAGTCCTTAAATAATGCAGCAGAGTCCTTAAATAATGCAGCAGAGTCCTTAAATAATGCAACAAAGTCCTTAAATAATGCAGCAGAGTCCTTAAATACTGAAGCAGAGTCCTTAAATATTGCTGCAAAGTCCTTAAATAATGCAGCAGAGTCATTAAATAATGCAACAAAGTCCTTAAATAATGCAGCAGAGTCCTTAAATAATGCAACAAAGTCCTTAAATAATGCAGCAGAGTACTTAAATAATGCAACAAAGTCCTTAAATAATGCAGCAAAGTCCTTAAATAGTGCAGCAGAGTCCTTAAATAATGCAACAAAGTCCTTAAATTATGCAGCAGAGTCCTTAAATAATGCAACAGAGTCCTTAAATACCGCAGCAAAGTGCTTAAATAATGCAGCAGAGTCCTCAAATGCTTCAGCAGAGTCCTTAAATAATGCAGCAGACTCCTTAAATAATGCAGCAAAGTCCTTAAATAATGCAGCAGAGTCCTTAAATAATGCAACAAAGTCCTTAAATAATGCAGCAGAGTCCTTAAATACTGAAGCAGAGTCCTTAAATATTGCAGCAAAGTCCTTAAATAATGCAGCAGAGTCCTTAAATAATGCAGCAAAGTCCTTATCTAATGCAGCAGAGTCCTTAAATAATGCAACAAAGTCCTTAAATAATGCAGCAGAGTCCTTAAATACTGAAGCAGAGTCCTTAAATATTGCAGCAAAGTCCTTCAATAATGCAGCAGAGTCCTTAGATAATGCAACAAAGTCCTTAAATAATGCAGCAGATTCCTTAAATAATGCAGCAAAGTCCTTAAATAATGCAGCAGAGTCCTTAAATAATGCAGCAGAGTCCTTAAATACCGCAGCAGAGTCCTTAAATACTGAAGCAGAGTCCTTT
Organism: Phyllobates terribilis; assembly: GCF_046119375.1. Lineage (NCBI taxonomy): Eukaryota > Metazoa > Chordata > Amphibia > Anura > Dendrobatidae > Phyllobates > Phyllobates terribilis. Next base: position 1,555,862 of record NW_027362840.1, on the reverse strand, counting down.
AATATAGCAGCAAATTCCTTAAATAATGCAGCAGAGTCCATAAAAAAATCCAACAAAGTCATTAAATAATGCAGCAAGTCCTTAAATAATGCAGCAGAGTCCTCTAATAATGCAGCAGAGTCCTCAAATGCTTCAGCAAATTCATTAAATAATGCAGCATATTCCTTAAATAATGCAGAAAAGTCCTTAAATAATGCAGAACAGTTCTTAAATAATGCAACAACGTCGTTAAATAATGCAGCAGAGTCCTTAAATAATGCAGCAAAGTCCTTAACTAATGCAGCAGAGTCCTTAAATAATGCAACAAAGTCCTTAAATAATGCAACAGAGTCCTTAAATACCGCAGCAAAGGGCTTAAATAATGCAGCAGAGTCCTCAAATGCTTCAGCAGAGTCCTTAAATAATGCAGCATTGTCCTTAAATAATGCAGCAAAGTCCTTAAATAATGCAGCAGAGTCCTTAAATAATGCAACAGAGTCCTTAAATAATGCAGCAGAGTCCTTAAATACTGAAGCAGAGTCCTTAAATATTGCTGCAAAGTCCTTAAATAATGCAGCAGAGTCATTAAATAATGCAACAAAGTCCTTAAATAATGCAGCAGAGTCCTTAAATAATGCAACAAAGTCCTTAAATAATGCAGCAGAGTACTTAAATAATGCAACAAAGTCCTTAAATAATGCAGCAAAGTCCTTAAATAATGCAGCAGAGTCCTTAAATACTGAAGCAGAGTCCTTAAATATTGCAGCAAAGTCCTTAAATAATGCAGCAGAGTCCTTAAATAATGCAACAAAGTCCTTAAATAATGCAGCAGAGTCCTTAAATAATGCAACAGAGTCCTTAAATACCGCAGCAAAGTGCTTAAATAATGCAGCAGAGTCCTCAAATGCTTCAGCAGAGTCCTTAAATAATGCAGCAGAGTCCTTAAATAATGCAGCAAAGTCCTTAAATAATGCAGCAGAGTTCTTAAATAATGCAACAAAGTCCTTAAATAATGCAGCAGAGTCCTTAAATACTGAAGCAGAGTCCTTAAATATTGCAGCAAAGTCCTTAAATAATGCAGCAGAGTCCTTAAATAATGCAGCAAAGTCCTTATTTAATGCAGCAGAGTCCTTAAATAATGCAACAAAGTCCTTAAATAATGCAGCAGAGTCCTTAAATACTGAAGCAGAGTCCTTAAATATTGCAGCAAAGTCCTTCAATAATGCAGCAGAGTCCTTAGATAATGCAACAAAGTCCTTAAATAATGCAGCAGATTCCTTAAATAATGCAGCAAAGTCCTTAAATAATGCAGCAGAGTCCTTAAATAATGCAGCAGAGTCCTTAAATACCGCAGCAGAGTCCTTAAATACTGAAGCAGAGTCCTTTAATATAGCAGCAAATTCCTTAAATAATGCAGCAGAGTCCATAAAAAAATCCAACAAAGTCATTAAATAATGCAGCAAGTCCTTAAATAATGCAGCAGAGTCCTCTAATAATGCAGCAGAGTCCTCAAATGCTTCAGCAAAGTCATTAAATAATGCAGCATAGTCCTTAAATAATGCAGCAAAGTCCTTAAATAATGCAGCACAGTTCTTAAGTAATGCAACAACGTCGTTAAATAATGCAGCAGAGTCCTTAAATAATGCAGCAAAGTCCTTAACTAATGCAGCAGAGTCCTTAAATAATGCAAGAAAGTCCTTAAATAATGCAGCAGAGTCCTTAAATACTGAAGCAGAGTCCTTAAATATTGCAGCAAAGTCCTTAAATAATGCAGCAGAGTCCTTAAATAATGCAGCAAAGTCCTTATTTAATGCAGCAGAGTCCTTAAATAATGCAACAAAGTCCTTAAATAATGCAGCAGAGTCCTTAAATACTGAAGCAGAGTCCTTAAATATTGCAGCAAAGTCCTTCAATAATGCAGCAGAGTCCTTAGATAATGCAACAAAGTCCTTAAATAATGCAGCAGATTCCTTAAATAATGCAGCAAAGTCCTTAAATAATGCAGCAGAGTCCTTAAATAATGCAGCAGAGTCCTTAAATACCGCAGCAGAGTCCTTAAATACTGAAGCAGAGTCCTTTAATATAGCAGCAAATTCCTTAAATAATGCAGCAGAGTCCATAAAAAAATCCAACAAAGTCATTAAATAATGCAGCAAGTCCTTAAATAATGCAGCAGAGTCCTCTAATAATGCAGCAGAGTCCTCAAATGCTTCAGCAAAGTCATTAAATAATGCAGCATAGTCCTTAAATAATGCAGCAAAGTCCTTAAATAATGCAGCACAGTTCTTAAGTAATGCAACAACGTCGTTAAATAATGCAGCAGAGTCATTAAATAATGCAGCAAAGTCCTTAACTAATGCAGCAGAGTCCTTAAATAATGCAAGAAAGTCCTTAAATAATGCAGCAGAGTCCTTAAATAATGCAGTAAAGTCCTTAAATAATGCAGCAGAGTCCTTAAATAATGCAACACCGTCCTTAAATAATGCAGCAGAGTCCTTAAATACTGAAGCAGAGTCCTTAAATATTGCAGCAAAGTCCTTAAATAATGCATTAGAGTCCTTAAATAATGCAACAAAGTCCTTAAATAATGCAGCAGAGTCCTTAAATAATGCAGCAAAGTCCTTAAATAATGCAGCAGAGTCCTTAAATAATGCAGCAGAGTCCTTAAATACTGCAGCAGAGTCCTTAAATACTGAAGCAGAGTCCTTTAATATAGCAGCAAATTCCTTAAATAATGCAGCAGAGTCCTTAAAAAATCCAACAAAGTCATTAAATAATGCAGCAGAGTCCTCTAATAATGCAGCAGAGTCCTCAAATGCTTCAGCAAAGTCATTAAATAATGCAGCATAGTCCTTAAATAATGCAAAGTCCTTAAATAAAGCAGCACAGTTCTTAAATAATGCAACAACGTCGGTAAATAATGCAGCAGAGTCCTTAAATAATGCAACAAAGTCCTTAAATAATGCAGCAGAGTCCTTAAATACTGAAGCAGAGTCCTTAAATATTGCTGCAAAGTCCTTAAATAATGCAGCAGAGTCATTAAATAATGCAACAAAGTCCTTAAATAATGCAGCAGAGTCCTTAAATAATGCAACAAAGTCCTTAAATAATGCAGCAGAGTACTTAAATAATGCAACAAAGTCCTTAAATAATGCAGCAAAGTCCTTAAATAGTGCAGCAGAGTCCTTAAATAATGCAACAAAGTCCTTAAATAATGCAGCAGAGTCCTTAAATAATGCAACAGAGTCCTTAAATACCGCAGCAAAGTGCTTAAATAATGCAGCAGAGTCCTCAAATGCTTCAGCAGAGTCCTTAAATAATGCAGCAGAGTCCTTAAATAATGCAGCAAAGTCCTTAAATAATGCAGCAGAGTCCTTAAATAATGCAACAAAGTCCTTAAATAATGCAGCAGAGTCCTTAAATACTGAAGCAGAGTCCTTAAATATTGCAGCAAAGTCCTTAAATAATGCAGCAGAGTCCTTAAATAATGCAGCAAAGTCCTTATCTAATGCAGCAGAGTCCTTAAATAATGCAACAAAGTCCTTAAATAATGCAGCAGAGTCCTTAAACACTGAAGCAGAGTCCTTAAATATTGCAGCAAAGTCCTTCAATAATGCAGCAGAGTCCTTAGATAATGCAACAAAGTCCTTAAATAATGCAGCAGATTCCTTAAATAATGCAGCAAAGTCCTTAAATAATGCAGCAGAGTCCTTAAATAATGCAGCAGAGTCCTTAAATACCGCAGCAGAGTCCTTAAATACTGAAGCAGAGTCCTTTAATATAGCAGCAAATTCCTTAAATAATGCAGCAGAGTCCATAAAAAAATCCAACAAAGTCATTAAATAATGCAGCAAGTCCTTAAATAATGCAGCAGAGTCCTCTAATAATGCAGCAGAGTCCTCAAATGCTTCAGCAAATTCATTAAATAATGCAGCATATTCCTTAAATAATGCAGAAAAGTCCTTAAATAATGCAGAACAGTTCTTAAATAATGCAACAACGTCGTTAAATAATGCAGCAGAGTCCTTAAATAATGCAGCAAAGTCCTTAACTAATGCAGCAGAGTCCTTAAATAATGCAACAAAGTCCTTAAATAATGCAACAGAGTCCTTAAATACCGCAGCAAAGGGCTTAAATAATGCAGCAGAGTCCTCAAATGCTTCAGCAGAGTCCTTAAATAATGCAGCATTGTCCTTAAATAATGCAGCAAAGTCCTTAAATAATGCAGCAGAGTCCTTAAATAATGCAACAAAGTCCTTAAATAATGCAGCAGAGTCCTTAAATACTGAAGCAGAGTCCTTAAATATTGCTGCAAAGTCCTTAAATAATGCAGCAGAGTCATTAAATAATGCAACAAAGTCCTTAAATAATGCTGCAGAGTCCTTAAATAATGCAACAAAGTCCTTAAATAATGCAGCAGAGTACTTAAATAATGCAACAAAGTCCTTAAATAATGCAGCAAAGTCCTTAAATAATGCAGCAGAGTCCTTAAATACTGAAGCAGAGTCCTTAAATATTGCAGCAAAGTCCTTAAATAATGCAGCAGAGTCCTTAAATAATGCAACAAAGTCCTTAAATAATGCAGCAGAGTCCTTAAATAATGCAACAGAGTCCTTAAATACCGCAGCAAAGTGCTTAAATAATGCAGCAGAGTCCTCAAATGCTTCAGCAGAGTCCTTAAATAATGCAGCAGAGTCCTTAAATAATGCAGCAAAGTCCTTAAATAATGCAGCAGAGTCCTTAAATAATGCAACAAAGTCCTTAAATAATGCAGCAGAGTCCTTAAATACTGAAGCAGAGTCCTTAAATATTGCAGCAAAGTCCTTAAATAATGCAGCAGAGTCCTTAAATAATGCAGCAAAGTCCTTATTTAATGCAGCAGAGTCCTTAAATAATGCAACAAAGTCCTTAAATAATGCAGCAGAGTCCTTAAATACTGAAGCAGAGTCCTTAAATATTGCAGCAAAGTCCTTCAATAATGCAGCAGAGTCCTTAGATAATGCAACAAAGTCCTTAAATAATGCAGCAGATTCCTTAAATAATGCAGCAAAGTCCTTAAATAATGCAGCAGAGTCCTTAAATAATGCAGCAGAGTCCTTAAATAATGCAGCAGAGTCCTTAAATAATGCAACAAAGTCCTTAAATAATGCAGCAGAGTCCTTAAATACTGAAGCAGAGTCCTTAAATATTGCTGCAAAGTCCTTAAATAATGCAGCAGAGTCATTAAATAATGCAACAAAGTCCTTAAATAATGCAGCAGAGTCCTTAAATAATGCAACAAAGTCCTTAAATAATGCAGCAGAGTACTTAAATAATGCAACAAAGTCCTTAAATAATGCAGCAAAGTCCTTAAATAGTGCAGCAGAGTCCTTAAATAATGCAACAAAGTCCTTAAATAATGCAGCAGAGTTCTTAAATAATGCAACAAAGTCCTTAAATAATGCAGCAGAGTCCTTAAATACTGAAGCAGAGTCCTTAAATATTGCAGCAAAGTCCTTAAATAATGCAGCAGAGTCCTTAAATAATGCAGCAAAGTCCTTATTTAATGCAGCCTAGTCCTTAAATAATGCAACAAAGTCCTTAAATAATGCAGCAGAGTCCTTAAATACTGAAGCAGAGTCCTTAAATATTGCAGCAAAGTCCTTCAATAATGCAGCAGAGTCCTTAGATAATGCAACAAAGTCCTTAAATAATGCAGCAGATTCCTTAAATAATGCAGCAAAGTCCTTAAATAATGCAGCAGAGTCCTTAAATAATGCAGCAGAGTCCTTAAATACCGCAGCAGAGTCCTTAAATACTGAAGCAGAGTCCTTTAATATAGCAGCAAATTCCTTAAATAATGCAGCAGAGTCCATAAAAAAATCCAACAAAGTCATTAAATAATGCAGCAAGTCCTTAAATAATGCAGCAGAGTCCTCTAATAATGCAGCAGAGTCCTCAAATGCTTCAGCAAAGTCATTAAATAATGCAGCATAGTCCTTAAATAATGCAGCAAAGTCCTTAAATAATGCAGCACAGTTCTTAAGTAATGCAACAACGTCGTTAAATAATGCAGCAGAGTCCTTAAATAATGCAGCAAAGTCCTTAACTAATGCAGCAGAGTCCTTAAATAATGCAAGAAAGTCCTTAAATAATGCAGCAGAGTCCTTAAATAATGCAGTAAAGTCCTTAAATAATGCAGCAGAGTCCTTAAATAATGCAACAACGTCCTTAAATAATGCAGCAGAGTCCTTAAATACTGAAGCAGAGTCCTTAAATATTGCAGCAAAGTCCTTAAATAATGCATTAGAGCCCTTAAATAATGCAACAAAGTCCTTAAATAATGCAGCAGAGTCCTTAAATAATGCAGCAAAGTCCTTAAATAATGCAGCAGAGTCCTTAAATAATGCAGCAGAGTCCTTAAATACTGCAGCAGAGTCCTTAAATACTGAAGCAGAGTCCTTTAATATAGCAGCAAATTCCTTAAATAATGCAGCAGAGTCCTTAAAAAATCCAACAAAGTCATTAAATAATGCAGCAGAGTCCTCTAATAATGCAGCAGAGTCCTCAAATGCTTCAGCAAAGTCATTAAATAATGCAGCATAGTCCTTAAATAATGCAAAGTCCTTAAATAAAGCAGCACAGTTCTTAAATAATGCAACAACGTCGGTAAATAATGCAGCAGAGTCCTTAAATAATGCAGCAAAGTCCTTAACTAATGCAGCAGAGTCCTTAAATAATGCAACAAAGTCCTTAAATAATGCAACAGAGTCCTTAAATACCGCAGCAAAGTGCTTAAATAATGCAGCAGAGTCCTTAAATAATGCAACAAAGTCCTTAAATAATGCAGCAGAGTCCTTAAATAATGCAGCAGAGTCCTTAAATACTGAAGCAGAGTCCTTAAATATTGCAGCAAAGTCCTTAAATAATGCAGCAGAGTCCTTAAATAATGCAACAAAGTCCTTAAATAATGCAGCAGAGTCCTTAAATAATGCAACAGAGTCCTTAAATACCGCAGCAAAGTGCTTAAATAATGCAGCAGAGTCCTCAAATGCTTCAGCAGAGTCCTTAAATAATGCAGCAGAGTCCTTAAATAATGCAGCAAAGTCCTTAAATAATGCAGCAGAGTCCTTAAATAATGCAACAAAGTCCTTAAATAATGCAGCAGAGTCCTTAAATACTGAAGCAGAGTCCTTAAATATTGCAGCAAAGTCCTTAAATAATGCAGCAGAGTCCTTAAATAATGCAGCAAAGTCCTTATTTAATGCAGCAGAGTCCTTAAATAATGCAACAAAGTCCTTAAATAATGCAGCAGAGTCCTTAAATACTGAAGCAGAGTCCTTAAATATTGCAGCAAAGTCCTTCAATAATGCAGCAGAGTCCTTAGATAATGCAACAAAGTCCTTAAATAATGCAGCAGATTCCTTAAATAATGCAGCAAAGTCCTTAAATAATGCAGCAGAGTCCTTAAATAATGCAGCAGAGTCCTTAAATACCGCAGCAGAGTCCTTAAATACTGAAGCAGAGTCCTTTAATATAGCAGCAAATTCCTTAAATAATGCAGCAGAGTCCATAAAAAAATCCAACAAAGTCATTAAATAATGCAGCAAGTCCTTAAATAATGCAGCAGAGTCCTCTAATAATGCAGCAGAGTCCTCAAATGCTTCAGCAAAGTCATTAAATAATGCAGCATAGTCCTTAAATAATGCAGCAAAGTCCTTAAATAATGCAGCACAGTTCTTAAGTAATGCAACAACGTCGTTAAATAATGCAGCAGAGTCATTAAATAATGCAGCAAAGTCCTTAACTAATGCAGCAGAGTCCTTAAATAATGCAAGAAAGTCCTTAAATAATGCAGCAGAGTCCTTAAATAATGCAGTAAAGTCCTTAAATAATGCAGCAGAGTCCTTAAATAATGCAACACCGTCCTTAAATAATGCAGCAGAGTCCTTAAATACTGAAGCAGAGTCCTTAAATATTGCAGCAAAGTCCTTAAATAATGCATTAGAGTCCTTAAATAATGCAACAAAGTCCTTAAATAATGCAGCAGAGTCCTTAAATAATGCAGCAAAGTCCTTAAATAATGCAGCAGAGTCCTTAAATAATGCAGCAGAGTCCTTAAATACTGCAGCAGAGTCCTTAAATACTGAAGCAGAGTCCTTTAATATAGCAGCAAATTCCTTAAATAATGCAGCAGAGTCCTTAAAAAATCCAACAAAGTCATTAAATAATGCAGCAGAGTCCTCTAATAATGCAGCAGAGTCCTCAAATGCTTCAGCAAAGTCATTAAATAATGCAGCATAGTCCTTAAATAATGCAAAGTCCTTAAATAAAGCAGCACAGTTCTTAAATAATGCAACAACGTCGGTAAATAATGCAGCAGAGTCCTTAAATAATGCAACAAAGTCCTTAAATAATGCAGCAGAGTCCTTAAATACTGAAGCAGAGTCCTTAAATATTGCTGCAAAGTCCTTAAATAATGCAGCAGAGTCCTTAAATAATGCAACAAAGTCCTTAAATAATGCAGCAGAGTACTTAAATAATGCAACAAAGTCCTTAAATAATGCAGCAAAGTCCTTAAATAGTGCAGCAGAGTCCTTAAATAATGCAACAAAGTCCTTAAATAATGCAGCAGAGTCCTTAAATAATGCAACAGAGTCCTTAAATACCGCAGCAAAGTGCTTAAATAATGCAGCAGAGTCCTCAAATGCTTCAGCAGAGTCCTTAAATAATGCAGCAGAGTCCTTAAATAATGCAGCAAAGTCCTTAAATAATGCAGCAGAGTCCTTAAATAATGCAACAAAGTCCTTAAATAATGCAGCAGAGTCCTTAAATACTGAAGCAGAGTCCTTAAATATTGCAGCAAAGTCCTTAAATAATGCAGCAGAGTCCTTAAATAATGCAGCAAAGTCCTTATCTAATGCAGCAGAGTCCTTAAATAATGCAACAAAGTCCTTAAATAATGCAGCAGAGTCCTTAAACACTGAAGCAGAGTCCTTAAATATTGCAGCAAAGTCCTTCAATAATGCAGCAGAGTCCTTAGATAATGCAACAAAGTCCTTAAATAATGCAGCAGATTCCTTAAATAATGCAGCAAAGTCCTTAAATAATGCAGCAGAGTCCTTAAATAATGCAGCAGAGTCCTTAAATACCGCAGCAGAGTCCTTAAATACTGAAGCAGAGTCCTTTAATATAGCAGCAAATTCCTTAAATAATGCAGCAGAGTCCATAAAAAAATCCAACAAAGTCATTAAATAATGCAGCAAGTCCTTAAATAATGCAGCAGAGTCCTCTAATAATGCAGCAGAGTCCTCAAATGCTTCAGCAAATTCATTAAATAATGCAGCATATTCCTTAAATAATGCAGAAAAGTCCTTAAATAATGCAGAACAGTTCTTAAATAATGCAACAACGTCGTTAAATAATGCAGCAGAGTCCTTAAATAATGCAGCAAAGTCCTTAACTAATGCAGCAGAGTCCTTAAATAATGCAACAAAGTCCTTAAATAATGCAACAGAGTCCTTAAATACCGCAGCAAAGGGCTTAAATAATGCAGCAGAGTCCTCAAATGCTTCAGCAGAGTCCTTAAATAATGCAGCATTGTCCTTAAATAATGCAGCAAAGTCCTTAAATAATGCAGCAGAGTCCTTAAATAATGCAACAAAGTCCTTAAATAATGCAGCAGAGTCCTTAAATACTGAAGCAGAGTCCTTAAATATTGCTGCAAAGTCCTTAAATAATGCAGCAGAGTCATTAAATAATGCAACAAAGTCCTTAAATAATGCTGCAGAGTCCTTAAATAATGCAACAAAGTCCTTAAATAATGCAGCAGAGTACTTAAATAATGCAACAAAGTCCTTAAATAATGCAGCAAAGTCCTTAAATAATGCAGCAGAGTCCTTAAATACTGAAGCAGAGTCCTTAAATATTGCAGCAAAGTCCTTAAATAATGCAGCAGAGTCCTTAAATAATGCAACAAAGTCCTTAAATAATGCAGCAGAGTCCTTAAATAATGCAACAGAGTCCTTAAATACCGCAGCAAAGTGCTTAAATAATGCAGCAGAGTCCTCAAATGCTTCAGCAGAGTCCTTAAATAATGCAGCAGAGTCCTTAAATAATGCAGCAAAGTCCTTAAATAATGCAGCAGAGTCCTTAAATAATGCAACAAAGTCCTTAAATAATGCAGCAGAGTCCTTAAATACTGAAGCAGAGTCCTTAAATATTGCAGCAAAGTCCTTAAATAATGCAGCAGAGTCCTTAAATAATGCAGCAAAGTCCTTATTTAATGCAGCAGAGTCCTTAAATAATGCAACAAAGTCCTTAAATAATGCAGCAGAGTCCTTAAATACTGAAGCAGAGTCCTTAAATATTGCAGCAAAGTCCTTCAATAATGCAGCAGAGTCCTTAGATAATGCAACAAAGTCCTTAAATAATGCAGCAGATTCCTTAAATAATGCAGCAAAGTCCTTAAATAATGCAGCAGAGTCCTTAAATAATGCAGCAGAGTCCTTAAATAATGCAGCAGAGTCCTTAAATAATGCAACAAAGTCCTTAAATAATGCAGCAGAGTCCTTAAATACTGAAGCAGAGTCCTTAAATATTGCTGCAAAGTCCTTAAATAATGCAGCAGAGTCATTAAATAATGCAACAAAGTCCTTAAATAATGCAGCAGAGTCCTTTAATAATGCAACAAAGTCCTTAAATAATGCAGCAGAGTACTTAAATAATGCAACAAAGTCCTTAAATAATGCAGCAAAGTCCTTAAATAGTGCAGCAGAGTCCTTAAATAATGCAACAAAGTCCTTAAATTATGCAGCAGAGTCCTTAAATAATGCAACAGAGTCCTTAAATACCGCAGCAAAGTGCTTAAATAATGCAGCAGAGTCCTCAAATGCTTCAGCAGAGTCCTTAAATAATGCAGCAGACTCCTTAAATAATGCAGCAAAGTCCTTAAATAATGCAGCAGAGTCCTTAAATAATGCAACAAAGTCCTTAAATAATGCAGCAGAGTCCTTAAATACTGAAGCAGAGTCCTTAAATATTGCAGCAAAGTCCTTAAATAATGCAGCAGAGTCCTTAAATAATGCAGCAAAGTCCTTATCTAATGCAGCAGAGTCCTTAAATAATGCAACAAAGTCCTTAAATAATGCAGCAGAGTCCTTAAATACTGAAGCAGAGTCCTTAAATATTGCAGCAAAGTCCTTCAATAATGCAGCAGAGTCCTTAGATAATGCAACAAAGTCCTTAAATAATGCAGCAGATTCCTTAAATAATGCAGCAAAGTCCTTAAATAATGCAGCAGAGTCCTTAAATAATGCAGCAGAGTCCTTAAATACCGCAGCAGAGTCCTTAAATACTGAAGCAGAGTCCTTTAATATAGCAGCAAATTCCTTAAATAATGCAGCAGAGTCCATAAAAAAATCCAACAAAGTCATTAAATAATGCAGCAAGTCCTTAAATAATGCAGCAGAGTCCTCTAATAATGCAGCAGAGTCCTCAAATGCTTCAGCAAATTCATTAAATAATGCAGCATATTCCTTAAATAATGCAGAAAAGTCCTTAAATAATGCAGAACAGTTCTTAAATAATGCAACAACGTCGTTAAATAATGCAGCAGAGTCCTTAAATAATGCAGCAAAGTCCTTAACTAATGCAGCAGAGTCCTTAAATAATGCAACAAAGTCCTTAAATAATGCAACAGAGTCCTTAAATACCGCAGCAAAGGGCTTAAATAATGCAGCAGAGTCCTCAAATGCTTCAGCAGAGTCCTTAAATAATGCAGCATTGTCCTTAAATAATGCAGCAAAGTCCTTAAATAATGCAGCAGAGTCCTTAAATAATGCAACAGAGTCCTTAAATAATGCAGCAGAGTCCTTAAATACTGAAGCAGAGTCCTTAAATATTGCTGCAAAGTCCTTAAATAATGCAGCAGAGTCATTAAATAATGCAACAAAGTCCTTAAATAATGCAGCAGAGTCCTTAAATAATGCAACAAAGTCCTTAAATAATGCAGCAGAGTACTTAAATAATGCAACAAAGTCCTTAAATAATGCAGCAAAGTCCTTAAATAATGCAGCAGAGTCCTTAAATACTGAAGCAGAGTCCTTAAATATTGCAGCAAAGTCCTTAAATAATGCAGCAGAGTCCTTAAATAATGCAACAAAGTCCTTAAATAATGCAGCAGAGTCCTTAAATAATGCAACAGAGTCCTTAAATACCGCAGCAAAGTGCTTAAATAATGCAGCAGAGTCCTCAAATGCTTCAGCAGAGTCCTTAAATAATGCAGCAGAGTCCTTAAATAATGCAGCAAAGTCCTTAAATAATGCAGCAGAGTTCTTAAATAATGCAACAAAGTCCTTAAATAATGCAGCAGAGTCCTTAAATACTGAAGCAGAGTCCTTAAATATTGCAGCAAAGTCCTTAAATAATGCAGCAGAGTCCTTAAATAATGCAGCAAAGTCCTTATTTAATGCAGCAGAGTCCTTAAATAATGCAACAAAGTCCTTAAATAATGCAGCAGAGTCCTTAAATACTGAAGCAGAGTCCTTAAATATTGCAGCAAAGTCCTTCAATAATGCAGCAGAGTCCTTAGATAATGCAACAAAGTCCTTAAATAATGCAGCAGATTCCTTAAATAATGCAGCAAAGTCCTTAAATAATGCAGCAGAGTCCTTAAATAATGCAGCAGAGTCCTTAAATACCGCAGCAGAGTCCTTAAATACTGAAGCAGAGTCCTTTAATATAGCAGCAAATTCCTTAAATAATGCAGCAGAGTCCATAAAAAAATCCAACAAAGTCATTAAATAATGCAGCAAGTCCTTAAATAATGCAGCAGAGTCCTCTAATAATGCAGCAGAGTCCTCAAATGCTTCAGCAAAGTCATTAAATAATGCAGCATAGTCCTTAAATAATGCAGCAAAGTCCTTAAATAATGCAGCACAGTTCTTAAGTAATGCAACAACGTCGTTAAATAATGCAGCAGAGTCCTTAAATAATGCAGCAAAGTCCTTAACTAATGCAGCAGAGTCCTTAAATAATGCAAGAAAGTCCTTAAATAATGCAGCAGAGTCCTTAAATACTGAAGCAGAGTCCTTAAATATTGCAGCAAAGTCCTTAAATAATGCAGCAGAGTCCTTAAATAATGCAGCAAAGTCCTTATTTAATGCAGCAGAGTCCTTAAATAATGCAACAAAGTCCTTAAATAATGCAGCAGAGTCCTTAAATACTGAAGCAGAGTCCTTAAATATTGCAGCAAAGTCCTTCAATAATGCAGCAGAGTCCTTAGATAATGCAACAAAGTCCTTAAATAATGCAGCAGATTCCTTAAATAATGCAGCAAAGTCCTTAAATAATGCAGCAGAGTCCTTAAATAATGCAGCAGAGTCCTTAAATACCGCAGCAGAGTCCTTAAATACTGAAGCAGAGTCCTTTAATATAGCAGCAAATTCCTTAAATAATGCAGCAGAGTCCATAAAAAAATCCAACAAAGTCATTAAATAATGCAGCAAGTCCTTAAATAATGCAGCAGAGTCCTCTAATAATGCAGCAGAGTCCTCAAATGCTTCAGCAAAGTCATTAAATAATGCAGCATAGTCCTTAAATAATGCAGCAAAGTCCTTAAATAATGCAGCACAGTTCTTAAGTAATGCAACAACGTCGTTAAATAATGCAGCAGAGTCATTAAATAATGCAGCAAAGTCCTTAACTAATGCAGCAGAGTCCTTAAATAATGCAAGAAAGTCCTTAAATAATGCAGCAGAGTCCTTAAATAATGCAGTAAAGTCCTTAAATAATGCAGCAGAGTCCTTAAATAATGCAACACCGTCCTTAAATAATGCAGCAGAGTCCTTAAATACTGAAGCAGAGTCCTTAAATATTGCAGCAAAGTCCTTAAATAATGCATTAGAGTCCTTAAATAATGCAACAAAGTCCTTAAATAATGCAGCAGAGTCCTTAAATAATGCAGCAAAGTCCTTAAATAATGCAGCAGAGTCCTTAAATAATGCAGCAGAGTCCTTAAATACTGCAGCAGAGTCCTTAAATACTGAAGCAGAGTCCTTTAATATAGCAGCAAATTCCTTAAATAATGCAGCAGAGTCCTTAAAAAATCCAACAAAGTCATTAAATAATGCAGCAGAGTCCTCTAATAATGCAGCAGAGTCCTCAAATGCTTCAGCAAAGTCATTAAATAATGCAGCATAGTCCTTAAATAATGCAAAGTCCTTAAATAAAGCAGCACAGTTCTTAAATAATGCAACAACGTCGGTAAATAATGCAGCAGAGTCCTTAAATAATGCAACAAAGTCCTTAAATAATGCAGCAGAGTCCTTAAATACTGAAGCAGAGTCCTTAAATATTGCTGCAAAGTCCTTAAATAATGCAGCAGAGTCATTAAATAATGCAACAAAGTCCTTAAATAATGCAGCAGAGTCCTTAAATAATGCAACAAAGTCCTTAAATAATGCAGCAGAGTACTTAAATAATGCAACAAAGTCCTTAAATAATGCAGCAAAGTCCTTAAATAGTGCAGCAGAGTCCTTAAATAATGCAACAAAGTCCTTAAATAATGCAGCAGAGTCCTTAAATAATGCAACAGAGTCCTTAAATACCGCAGCAAAGTGCTTAAATAATGCAGCAGAGTCCTCAAATGCTTCAGCAGAGTCCTTAAATAATGCAGCAGAGTCCTTAAATAATGCAGCAAAGTCCTTAAATAATGCAGCAGAGTCCTTAAATAATGCAACAAAGTCCTTAAATAATGCAGCAGAGTCCTTAAATACTGAAGCAGAGTCCTTAAATATTGCAGCAAAGTCCTTAAATAATGCAGCAGAGTCCTTAAATAATGCAGCAAAGTCCTTATCTAATGCAGCAGAGTCCTTAAATAATGCAACAAAGTCCTTAAATAATGCAGCAGAGTCCTTAAACACTGAAGCAGAGTCCTTAAATATTGCAGCAAAGTCCTTCAATAATGCAGCAGAGTCCTTAGATAATGCAACAAAGTCCTTAAATAATGCAGCAGATTCCTTAAATAATGCAGCAAAGTCCTTAAAT
Organism: Phyllobates terribilis; assembly: GCF_046119375.1. NCBI lineage: Eukaryota > Metazoa > Chordata > Amphibia > Anura > Dendrobatidae > Phyllobates > Phyllobates terribilis. The sequence continues at coordinate 1,540,856 of NW_027362840.1, read as the reverse complement.
AATGCAGCAGAGTCCTTAAATAATGCAGCAGAGTCCTTAAATACCGCAGCAGAGTCCTTAAATACTGAAGCAGAGTCCTTTAATATAGCAGCAAATTCCTTAAATAATGCAGCAGAGTCCATAAAAAAATCCAACAAAGTCATTAAATAATGCAGCAAGTCCTTAAATAATGCAGCAGAGTCCTCTAATAATGCAGCAGAGTCCTCAAATGCTTCAGCAAATTCATTAAATAATGCAGCATATTCCTTAAATAATGCAGAAAAGTCCTTAAATAATGCAGAACAGTTCTTAAATAATGCAACAACGTCGTTAAATAATGCAGCAGAGTCCTTAAATAATGCAGCAAAGTCCTTAACTAATGCAGCAGAGTCCTTAAATAATGCAACAAAGTCCTTAAATAATGCAACAGAGTCCTTAAATACCGCAGCAAAGGGCTTAAATAATGCAGCAGAGTCCTCAAATGCTTCAGCAGAGTCCTTAAATAATGCAGCATTGTCCTTAAATAATGCAGCAAAGTCCTTAAATAATGCAGCAGAGTCCTTAAATAATGCAACAAAGTCCTTAAATAATGCAGCAGAGTCCTTAAATACTGAAGCAGAGTCCTTAAATATTGCTGCAAAGTCCTTAAATAATGCAGCAGAGTCATTAAATAATGCAACAAAGTCCTTAAATAATGCTGCAGAGTCCTTAAATAATGCAACAAAGTCCTTAAATAATGCAGCAGAGTACTTAAATAATGCAACAAAGTCCTTAAATAATGCAGCAAAGTCCTTAAATAATGCAGCAGAGTCCTTAAATACTGAAGCAGAGTCCTTAAATATTGCAGCAAAGTCCTTAAATAATGCAGCAGAGTCCTTAAATAATGCAACAAAGTCCTTAAATAATGCAGCAGAGTCCTTAAATAATGCAACAGAGTCCTTAAATACCGCAGCAAAGTGCTTAAATAATGCAGCAGAGTCCTCAAATGCTTCAGCAGAGTCCTTAAATAATGCAGCAGAGTCCTTAAATAATGCAGCAAAGTCCTTAAATAATGCAGCAGAGTCCTTAAATAATGCAACAAAGTCCTTAAATAATGCAGCAGAGTCCTTAAATACTGAAGCAGAGTCCTTAAATATTGCAGCAAAGTCCTTAAATAATGCAGCAGAGTCCTTAAATAATGCAGCAAAGTCCTTATTTAATGCAGCAGAGTCCTTAAATAATGCAACAAAGTCCTTAAATAATGCAGCAGAGTCCTTAAATACTGAAGCAGAGTCCTTAAATATTGCAGCAAAGTCCTTCAATAATGCAGCAGAGTCCTTAGATAATGCAACAAAGTCCTTAAATAATGCAGCAGATTCCTTAAATAATGCAGCAAAGTCCTTAAATAATGCAGCAGAGTCCTTAAATAATGCAGCAGAGTCCTTAAATAATGCAGCAGAGTCCTTAAATAATGCAACAAAGTCCTTAAATAATGCAGCAGAGTCCTTAAATACTGAAGCAGAGTCCTTAAATATTGCTGCAAAGTCCTTAAATAATGCAGCAGAGTCATTAAATAATGCAACAAAGTCCTTAAATAATGCAGCAGAGTCCTTAAATAATGCAACAAAGTCCTTAAATAATGCAGCAGAGTACTTAAATAATGCAACAAAGTCCTTAAATAATGCAGCAAAGTCCTTAAATAGTGCAGCAGAGTCCTTAAATAATGCAACAAAGTCCTTAAATTATGCAGCAGAGTCCTTAAATAATGCAACAGAGTCCTTAAATACCGCAGCAAAGTGCTTAAATAATGCAGCAGAGTCCTCAAATGCTTCAGCAGAGTCCTTAAATAATGCAGCAGACTCCTTAAATAATGCAGCAAAGTCCTTAAATAATGCAGCAGAGTCCTTAAATAATGCAACAAAGTCCTTAAATAATGCAGCAGAGTCCTTAAATACTGAAGCAGAGTCCTTAAATATTGCAGCAAAGTCCTTAAATAATGCAGCAGAGTCCTTAAATAATGCAGCAAAGTCCTTATCTAATGCAGCAGAGTCCTTAAATAATGCAACAAAGTCCTTAAATAATGCAGCAGAGTCCTTAAATACTGAAGCAGAGTCCTTAAATATTGCAGCAAAGTCCTTCAATAATGCAGCAGAGTCCTTAGATAATGCAACAAAGTCCTTAAATAATGCAGCAGATTCCTTAAATAATGCAGCAAAGTCCTTAAATAATGCAGCAGAGTCCTTAAATAATGCAGCAGAGTCCTTAAATACCGCAGCAGAGTCCTTAAATACTGAAGCAGAGTCCTTTAATATAGCAGCAAATTCCTTAAATAATGCAGCAGAGTCCATAAAAAAATCCAACAAAGTCATTAAATAATGCAGCAAGTCCTTAAATAATGCAGCAGAGTCCTCTAATAATGCAGCAGAGTCCTCAAATGCTTCAGCAAATTCATTAAATAATGCAGCATATTCCTTAAATAATGCAGAAAAGTCCTTAAATAATGCAGAACAGTTCTTAAATAATGCAACAACGTCGTTAAATAATGCAGCAGAGTCCTTAAATAATGCAGCAAAGTCCTTAACTAATGCAGCAGAGTCCTTAAATAATGCAACAAAGTCCTTAAATAATGCAACAGAGTCCTTAAATACCGCAGCAAAGGGCTTAAATAATGCAGCAGAGTCCTCAAATGCTTCAGCAGAGTCCTTAAATAATGCAGCATTGTCCTTAAATAATGCAGCAAAGTCCTTAAATAATGCAGCAGAGTCCTTAAATAATGCAACAGAGTCCTTAAATAATGCAGCAGAGTCCTTAAGTACTGAAGCAGAGTCCTTAAATATTGCTGCAAAGTCCTTAAATAATGCAGCAGAGTCATTAAATAATGCAACAAAGTCCTTAAATAATGCAGCAGAGTCCTTAAATAATGCAACAAAGTCCTTAAATAATGCAGCAGAGTACTTAAATAATGCAACAAAGTCCTTAAATAATGCAGCAAAGTCCTTAAATAATGCAGCAGAGTCCTTAAATACTGAAGCAGAGTCCTTAAATATTGCAGCAAAGTCCTTAAATAATGCAGCAGAGTCCTTAAATAATGCAACAAAGTCCTTAAATAATGCAGCAGAGTCCTTAAATAATGCAACAGAGTCCTTAAATACCGCAGCAAAGTGCTTAAATAATGCAGCAGAGTCCTCAAATGCTTCAGCAGAGTCCTTAAATAATGCAGCAGAGTCCTTAAATAATGCAGCAAAGTCCTTAAATAATGCAGCAGAGTTCTTAAATAATGCAACAAAGTCCTTAAATAATGCAGCAGAGTCCTTAAATACTGAAGCAGAGTCCTTAAATATTGCAGCAAAGTCCTTAAATAATGCAGCAGAGTCCTTAAATAATGCAGCAAAGTCCTTATTTAATGCAGCAGAGTCCTTAAATAATGCAACAAAGTCCTTAAATAATGCAGCAGAGTCCTTAAATACTGAAGCAGAGTCCTTAAATATTGCAGCAAAGTCCTTCAATAATGCAGCAGAGTCCTTAGATAATGCAACAAAGTCCTTAAATAATGCAGCAGATTCCTTAAATAATGCAGCAAAGTCCTTAAATAATGCAGCAGAGTCCTTAAATAATGCAGCAGAGTCCTTAAATACCGCAGCAGAGTCCTTAAATACTGAAGCAGAGTCCTTTAATATAGCAGCAAATTCCTTAAATAATGCAGCAGAGTCCATAAAAAAATCCAACAAAGTCATTAAATAATGCAGCAAGTCCTTAAATAATGCAGCAGAGTCCTCTAATAATGCAGCAGAGTCCTCAAATGCTTCAGCAAAGTCATTAAATAATGCAGCATAGTCCTTAAATAATGCAGCAAAGTCCTTAAATAATGCAGCACAGTTCTTAAGTAATGCAACAACGTCGTTAAATAATGCAGCAGAGTCCTTAAATAATGCAGCAAAGTCCTTAACTAATGCAGCAGAGTCCTTAAATAATGCAAGAAAGTCCTTAAATAATGCAGCAGAGTCCTTAAATACTGAAGCAGAGTCCTTAAATATTGCAGCAAAGTCCTTAAATAATGCAGCAGAGTCCTTAAATAATGCAGCAAAGTCCTTATTTAATGCAGCAGAGTCCTTAAATAATGCAACAAAGTCCTTAAATAATGCAGCAGAGTCCTTAAATACTGAAGCAGAGTCCTTAAATATTGCAGCAAAGTCCTTCAATAATGCAGCAGAGTCCTTAGATAATGCAACAAAGTCCTTAAATAATGCAGCAGATTCCTTAAATAATGCAGCAAAGTCCTTAAATAATGCAGCAGAGTCCTTAAATAATGCAGCAGAGTCCTTAAATACCGCAGCAGAGTCCTTAAATACTGAAGCAGAGTCCTTTAATATAGCAGCAAATTCCTTAAATAATGCAGCAGAGTCCATAAAAAAATCCAACAAAGTCATTAAATAATGCAGCAAGTCCTTAAATAATGCAGCAGAGTCCTCTAATAATGCAGCATTGTCCTCAAATGCTTCAGCAAAGTCATTAAATAATGCAGCATAGTCCTTAAATAATGCAGCAAAGTCCTTAAATAATGCAGCACAGTTCTTAAGTAATGCAACAACGTCGTTAAATAATGCAGCAGAGTCATTAAATAATGCAGCAAAGTCCTTAACTAATGCAGCAGAGTCCTTAAATAATGCAAGAAAGTCCTTAAATAATGCAGCAGAGTCCTTAAATAATGCAGTAAAGTCCTTAAATAATGCAGCAGAGTCCTTAAATAATGCAACACCGTCCTTAAATAATGCAGCAGAGTCCTTAAATACTGAAGCAGAGTCCTTAAATATTGCAGCAAAGTCCTTAAATAATGCATTAGAGTCCTTAAATAATGCAACAAAGTCCTTAAATAATGCAGCAGAGTCCTTAAATAATGCAGCAAAGTCCTTAAATAATGCAGCAGAGTCCTTAAATAATGCAGCAGAGTCCTTAAATACTGCAGCAGAGTCCTTAAATACTGAAGCAGAGTCCTTTAATATAGCAGCAAATTCCTTAAATAATGCAGCAGAGTCCTTAAAAAATCCAACAAAGTCATTAAATAATGCAGCAGAGTCCTCTAATAATGCAGCAGAGTCCTCAAATGCTTCAGCAAAGTCATTAAATAATGCAGCATAGTCCTTAAATAATGCAAAGTCCTTAAATAAAGCAGCACAGTTCTTAAATAATGCAACAACGTCGGTAAATAATGCAGCAGAGTCCTTAAATAATGCAACAAAGTCCTTAAATAATGCAGCAGAGTCCTTAAATACTGAAGCAGAGTCCTTAAATATTGCTGCAAAGTCCTTAAATAATGCAGCAGAGTCATTAAATAATGCAACAAAGTCCTTAAATAATGCAGCAGAGTCCTTAAATAATGCAACAAAGTCCTTAAATAATGCAGCAGAGTACTTAAATAATGCAACAAAGTCCTTAAATAATGCAGCAAAGTCCTTAAATAGTGCAGCAGAGTCCTTAAATAATGCAACAAAGTCCTTAAATAATGCAGCAGAGTCCTTAAATAATGCAACAGAGTCCTTAAATACCGCAGCAAAGTGCTTAAATAATGCAGCAGAGTCCTCAAATGCTTCAGCAGAGTCCTTAAATAATGCAGCAGAGTCCTTAAATAATGCAGCAAAGTCCTTAAATAATGCAGCAGAGTCCTTAAATAATGCAACAAAGTCCTTAAATAATGCAGCAGAGTCCTTAAATACTGAAGCAGAGTCCTTAAATATTGCAGCAAAGTCCTTAAATAATGCAGCAGAGTCCTTAAATAATGCAGCAAAGTCCTTATCTAATGCAGCAGAGTCCTTAAATAATGCAACAAAGTCCTTAAATAATGCAGCAGAGTCCTTAAACACTGAAGCAGAGTCCTTAAATATTGCAGCAAAGTCCTTCAATAATGCAGCAGAGTCCTTAGATAATGCAACAAAGTCCTTAAATAATGCAGCAGATTCCTTAAATAATGCAGCAAAGTCCTTAAATAATGCAGCAGAGTCCTTAAATAATGCAGCAGAGTCCTTAAATACCGCAGCAGAGTCCTTAAATACTGAAGCAGAGTCCTTTAATATAGCAGCAAATTCCTTAAATAATGCAGCAGAGTCCATAAAAAAATCCAACAAAGTCATTAAATAATGCAGCAAGTCCTTAAATAATGCAGCAGAGTCCTCTAATAATGCAGCAGAGTCCTCAAATGCTTCAGCAAATTCATTAAATAATGCAGCATATTCCTTAAATAATGCAGAAAAGTCCTTAAATAATGCAGAACAGTTCTTAAATAATGCAACAACGTCGTTAAATAATGCAGCAGAGTCCTTAAATAATGCAGCAAAGTCCTTAACTAATGCAGCAGAGTCCTTAAATAATGCAACAAAGTCCTTAAATAATGCAACAGAGTCCTTAAATACCGCAGCAAAGGGCTTAAATAATGCAGCAGAGTCCTCAAATGCTTCAGCAGAGTCCTTAAATAATGCAGCATTGTCCTTAAATAATGCAGCAAAGTCCTTAAATAATGCAGCAGAGTCCTTAAATAATGCAACAAAGTCCTTAAATAATGCAGCAGAGTCCTTAAATACTGAAGCAGAGTCCTTAAATATTGCTGCAAAGTCCTTAAATAATGCAGCAGAGTCATTAAATAATGCAACAAAGTCCTTAAATAATGCTGCAGAGTCCTTAAATAATGCAACAAAGTCCTTAAATAATGCAGCAGAGTACTTAAATAATGCAACAAAGTCCTTAAATAATGCAGCAAAGTCCTTAAATAATGCAGCAGAGTCCTTAAATACTGAAGCAGAGTCCTTAAATATTGCAGCAAAGTCCTTAAATAATGCAGCAGAGTCCTTAAATAATGCAACAAAGTCCTTAAATAATGCAGCAGAGTCCTTAAATAATGCAACAGAGTCCTTAAATACCGCAGCAAAGTGCTTAAATAATGCAGCAGAGTCCTCAAATGCTTCAGCAGAGTCCTTAAATAATGCAGCAGAGTCCTTAAATAATGCAGCAAAGTCCTTAAATAATGCAGCAGAGTCCTTAAATAATGCAACAAAGTCCTTAAATAATGCAGCAGAGTCCTTAAATACTGAAGCAGAGTCCTTAAATATTGCAGCAAAGTCCTTAAATAATGCAGCAGAGTCCTTAAATAATGCAGCAAAGTCCTTATTTAATGCAGCAGAGTCCTTAAATAATGCAACAAAGTCCTTAAATAATGCAGCAGAGTCCTTAAATACTGAAGCAGAGTCCTTAAATATTGCAGCAAAGTCCTTCAATAATGAAGCAGAGTCCTTAGATAATGCAACAAAGTCCTTAAATAATGCAGCAGATTCCTTAAATAATGCAGCAAAGTCCTTAAATAATGCAGCAGAGTCCTTAAATAATGCAGCAGAGTCCTTAAATAATGCAACAAAGTCCTTAAATAATGCAGCAGAGTCCTTAAATACTGAAGCAGAGTCCTTAAATATTGCTGCAAAGTCCTTAAATAATGCAGCAGAGTCATTAAATAATGCAACAAAGTCCTTAAATAATGCAGCAGAGTCCTTAAATAATGCAACAAAGTCCTTAAATAATGCAGCAGAGTACTTAAATAATGCAACAAAGTCCTTAAATAATGCAGCAAAGTCCTTAAATAGTGCAGCAGAGTCCTTAAATAATGCAACAAAGTCCTTAAATTATGCAGCAGAGTCCTTAAATAATGCAACAGAGTCCTTAAATACCGCAGCAAAGTGCTTAAATAATGCAGCAGAGTCCTCAAATGCTTCAGCAGAGTCCTTAAATAATGCAGCAGACTCCTTAAATAATGCAGCAAAGTCCTTAAATAATGCAGCAGAGTCCTTAAATAATGCAACAAAGTCCTTAAATAATGCAGCAGAGTCCTTAAATACTGAAGCAGAGTCCTTAAATATTGCAGCAAAGTCCTTAAATAATGCAGCAGAGTCCTTAAATAATGCAGCAAAGTCCTTATCTAATGCAGCAGAGTCCTTAAATAATGCAACAAAGTCCTTAAATAATGCAGCAGAGTCCTTAAATACTGAAGCAGAGTCCTTAAATATTGCAGCAAAGTCCTTCAATAATGCAGCAGAGTCCTTAGATAATGCAACAAAGTCCTTAAATAATGCAGCAGATTCCTTAAATAATGCAGCAAAGTCCTTAAATAATGCAGCAGAGTCCTTAAATAATGCAGCAGAGTCCTTAAATACCGCAGCAGAGTCCTTAAATACTGAAGCAGAGTCCTTTAATATAGCAGCAAATTCCTTAAATAATGCAGCAGAGTCCATAAAAAAATCCAACAAAGTCATTAAATAATGCAGCAAGTCCTTAAATAATGCAGCAGAGTCCTCTAATAATGCAGCAGAGTCCTCAAATGCTTCAGCAAATTCATTAAATAATGCAGCATATTCCTTAAATAATGCAGAAAAGTCCTTAAATAATGCAGAACAGTTCTTAAATAATGCAACAACGTCGTTAAATAATGCAGCAGAGTCCTTAAATAATGCAGCAAAGTCCTTAACTAATGCAGCAGAGTCCTTAAATAATGCAACAAAGTCCTTAAATAATGCAACAGAGTCCTTAAATACCGCAGCAAAGGGCTTAAATAATGCAGCAGAGTCCTCAAATGCTTCAGCAGAGTCCTTAAATAATGCAGCATTGTCCTTAAATAATGCAGCAAAGTCCTTAAATAATGCAGCAGAGTCCTTAAATAATGCAACAGAGTCCTTAAATAATGCAGCAGAGTCCTTAAATACTGAAGCAGAGTCCTTAAATATTGCTGCAAAGTCCTTAAATAATGCAGCAGAGTCATTAAATAATGCAACAAAGTCCTTAAATAATGCAGCAGAGTCCTTAAATAATGCAACAAAGTCCTTAAATAATGCAGCAGAGTACTTAAATAATGCAACAAAGTCCTTAAATAATGCAGCAAAGTCCTTAAATAATGCAGCAGAGTCCTTAAATACTGAAGCAGAGTCCTTAAATATTGCAGCAAAGTCCTTAAATAATGCAGCAGAGTCCTTAAATAATGCAACAAAGTCCTTAAATAATGCAGCAGAGTCCTTAAATAATGCAACAGAGTCCTTAAATACCGCAGCAAAGTGCTTAAATAATGCAGCAGAGTCCTCAAATGCTTCAGCAGAGTCCTTAAATAATGCAGCAGAGTCCTTAAATAATGCAGCAAAGTCCTTAAATAATGCAGCAGAGTTCTTAAATAATGCAACAAAGTCCTTAAATAATGCAGCAGAGTCCTTAAATACTGAAGCAGAGTCCTTAAATATTGCAGCAAAGTCCTTAAATAATGCAGCAGAGTCCTTAAATAATGCAGCAAAGTCCTTATTTAATGCAGCAGAGTCCTTAAATAATGCAACAAAGTCCTTAAATAATGCAGCAGAGTCCTTAAATACTGAAGCAGAGTCCTTAAATATTGCAGCAAAGTCCTTCAATAATGCAGCAGAGTCCTTAGATAATGCAACAAAGTCCTTAAATAATGCAGCAGATTCCTTAAATAATGCAGCAAAGTCCTTAAATAATGCAGCAGAGTCCTTAAATAATGCAGCAGAGTCCTTAAATACCGCAGCAGAGTCCTTAAATACTGAAGCAGAGTCCTTTAATATAGCAGCAAATTCCTTAAATAATGCAGCAGAGTCCATAAAAAAATCCAACAAAGTCATTAAATAATGCAGCAAGTCCTTAAATAATGCAGCAGAGTCCTCTAATAATGCAGCAGAGTCCTCAAATGCTTCAGCAAAGTCATTAAATAATGCAGCATAGTCCTTAAATAATGCAGCAAAGTCCTTAAATAATGCAGCACAGTTCTTAAGTAATGCAACAACGTCGTTAAATAATGCAGCAGAGTCCTTAAATAATGCAGCAAAGTCCTTAACTAATGCAGCAGAGTCCTTAAATAATGCAAGAAAGTCCTTAAATAATGCAGCAGAGTCCTTAAATACTGAAGCAGAGTCCTTAAATATTGCAGCAAAGTCCTTAAATAATGCAGCAGAGTCCTTAAATAATGCAGCAAAGTCCTTATTTAATGCAGCAGAGTCCTTAAATAATGCAACAAAGTCCTTAAATAATGCAGCAGAGTCCTTAAATACTGAAGCAGAGTCCTTAAATATTGCAGCAAAGTCCTTCAATAATGCAGCAGAGTCCTTAGATAATGCAACAAAGTCCTTAAATAATGCAGCAGATTCCTTAAATAATGCAGCAAAGTCCTTAAATAATGCAGCAGAGTCCTTAAATAATGCAGCAGAGTCCTTAAATACCGCAGCAGAGTCCTTAAATACTGAAGCAGAGTCCTTTAATATAGCAGCAAATTCCTTAAATAATGCAGCAGAGTCCATAAAAAAATCCAACAAAGTCATTAAATAATGCAGCAAGTCCTTAAATAATGCAGCAGAGTCCTCTAATAATGCAGCAGAGTCCTCAAATGCTTCAGCAAAGTCATTAAATAATGCAGCATAGTCCTTAAATAATGCAGCAAAGTCCTTAAATAATGCAGCACAGTTCTTAAGTAATGCAACAACGTCGTTAAATAATGCAGCAGAGTCATTAAATAATGCAGCAAAGTCCTTAACTAATGCAGCAGAGTCCTTAAATAATGCAAGAAAGTCCTTAAATAATGCAGCAGAGTCCTTAAATAATGCAGTAAAGTCCTTAAATAATGCAGCAGGGTCCTTAAATAATGCAACACCGTCCTTAAATAATGCAGCAGAGTCCTTAAATACTGAAGCAGAGTCCTTAAATATTGCAGCAAAGTCCTTAAATAATGCATTAGAGTCCTTAAATAATGCAACAAAGTCCTTAAATAATGCAGCAGAGTCCTTAAATAATGCAGCAAAGTCCTTAAATAATGCAGCAGAGTCCTTAAATAATGCAGCAGAGTCCTTAAATACTGCAGCAGAGTCCTTAAATACTGAAGCAGAGTCCTTTAATATAGCAGCAAATTCCTTAAATAATGCAGCAGAGTCCTTAAAAAATCCAACAAAGTCATTAAATAATGCAGCAGAGTCCTCTAATAATGCAGCAGAGTCCTCAAATGCTTCAGCAAAGTCATTAAATAATGCAGCATAGTCCTTAAATAATGCAAAGTCCTTAAATAAAGCAGCACAGTTCTTAAATAATGCAACAACGTCGGTAAATAATGCAGCAGAGTCCTTAAATAATGCAACAAAGTCCTTAAATAATGCAGCAGAGTCCTTAAATACTGAAGCAGAGTCCTTAAATATTGCTGCAAAGTCCTTAAATAATGCAGCAGAGTCATTAAATTATGCAACAAAGTCCTTAAATAATGCAGCAGAGTCCTTAAATAATGCAACAAAGTCCTTAAATAATGCAGCAGAGTACTTAAATAATGCAACAAAGTCCTTAAATAATGCAGCAAAGTCCTTAAATAGTGCAGCAGAGTCCTTAAATAATGCAACAAAGTCCTTAAATAATGCAGCAGAGTCCTTAAATAATGCAACAGAGTCCTTAAATACCGCAGCAAAGTGCTTAAATAATGCAGCAGAGTCCTCAAATGCTTCAGCAGAGTCCTTAAATAATGCAGCAGAGTCCTTAAATAATGCAGCAAAGTCCTTAAATAATGCAGCAGAGTCCTTAAATAATGCAACAAAGTCCTTAAATAATGCAGCAGAGTCCTTAAATACTGAAGCAGAGTCCTTAAATATTGCAGCAAAGTCCTTAAATAATGCAGCAGAGTCCTTAAATAATGCAGCAAAGTCCTTATCTAATGCAGCAGAGTCCTTAAATAATGCAACAAAGTCCTTAAATAATGCAGCAGAGTCCTTAAATACTGAAGCAGAGTCCTTAAATATTGCAGCAAAGTCCTTCAATAATGCAGCAGAGTCCTTAGATAATGCAACAAAGTCCTTAAATAATGCAGCAGATTCCTTAAATAATGCAGCAAAGTCCTTAAATAATGCAGCAGAGTCCTTAAATAATGCAGCAGAGTCCTTAAATACCGCAGCAGAGTCCTTAAATACTGAAGCAGAGTCCTTTAATATAGCAGCAAATTCCTTAAATAATGCAGCAGAGTCCATAAAAAAATCCAACAAAGTCATTAAATAATGCAGCAAGTCCTTAAATAATGCAGCAGAGTCCTCTAATAATGCAGCAGAGTCCTCAAATGCTTCAGCAAATTCATTAAATAATGCAGCATATTCCTTAAATAATGCAGAAAAGTCCTTAAATAATGCAGAACAGTTCTTAAATAATGCAACAACGTCGTTAAATAATGCAGCAGAGTCCTTAAATAATGCAGCAAAGTCCTTAACTAATGCAGCAGAGTCCTTAAATAATGCAACAAAGTCCTTAAATAATGCAACAGAGTCCTTAAATACCGCAGCAAAGGGCTTAAATAATGCAGTAGAGTCCTCAAATGCTTCAGCAGAGTCCTTAAATAATGCAGCATTGTCCTTAAATAATGCAGCAAAGTCCTTAAATAATGCAGCAGAGTCCTTAAATAATGCAACAGAGTCCTTAAATAATGCAGCAGAGTCCTTAAATACTGAAGCAGAGTCCTTAAATATTGCTGCAAAGTCCTTAAATAATGCAGCAGAGTCATTAAATAATGCAACAAAGTCCTTAAATAATGCAGCAGAGTCCTTAAATAATGCAACAAAGTCCTTAAATAATGCAGCAGAGTACTTAAATAATGCAACAAAGTCCTTAAATAATGCAGCAAAGTCCTTAAATAATGCAGCAGAGTCCTTAAATACTGAAGCAGAGTCCTTAAATATTGCAGCAAAGTCCTTAAATAATGCAGCAGAGTCCTTAAATAATGCAACAAAGTCCTTAAATAATGCAGCAGAGTCCTTAAATAATGCAACAGAGTCCTTAAATACCGCAGCAAAGTGCTTAAATAATGCAGCAGAGTCCTCAAATGCTTCAGCAGAGTCCTTAAATAATGCAGCAGAGTCCTTAAATAATGCAGCAAAGTCCTTAAATAATGCAGCAGAGTTCTTAAATAATGCAACAAAGTCCTTAAATAATGCAGCAGAGTCCTTAAATACTGAAGCAGAGTCCTTAAATATTGCAGCAAAGTCCTTAAATAATGCAGCAGAGTCCTTAAATAATGCAGCAAAGTCCTTATTTAATGCAGCAGAGTCCTTAAATAATGCAACAAAGTCCTTAAATAATGCAGCAGAGTCCTTAAATACTGAAGCAGAGTCCTTAAATATTGCAGCAAAGTCCTTCAATAATGCAGCAGAGTCCTTAGATAATGCAACAAAGTCCTTAAATAATGCAGCAGATTCCTTAAATAATGCAGCAAAGTCCTTAAATAATGCAGCAGAGTCCTTAAATAATGCAGCAGAGTCCTTAAATACCGCAGCAGAGTCCTTAAATACTGAAGCAGAGTCCTTTAATATAGCAGCAAATTCCTTAAATAATGCAGCAGAGTCCATAAAAAAATCCAACAAAGTCATTAAATAATGCAGCAAGTCCTTAAATAATGCAGCAGAGTCCTCTAATAATGCAGCAGAGTCCTCAAATGCTTCAGCAAAGTCATTAAATAATGCAGCATAGTCCTTAAATAATGCAGCAAAGTCCTTAAATAATGCAGCACAGTTCTTAAGTAATGCAACAACGTCGTTAAATAATGCAGCAGAGTCCTTAAATAATGCAGCAAAGTCCTTAACTAATGCAGCAGAGTCCTTAAATAATGCAAGAAAGTCCTTAAATAATGCAGCAGAGTCCTTAAATACTGAAGCAGAGTCCTTAAATATTGCAGCAAAGTCCTTAAATAATGCAGCAGAGTCCTTAAATAATGCAGCAAAGTCCTTATTTAATGCAGCAGAGTCCTTAAATAATGCAACAAAGTCCTTAAATAATGCAGCAGAGTCCTTAAATACTGAAGCAGAGTCCTTAAATATTGCAGCAAAGTCCTTCAATAATGCAGCAGAGTCCTTAGATAATGCAACAAAGTCCTTAAATAATGCAGCAGATTCCTTAAATAATGCAGCAAAGTCCTTAAATAATGCAGCAGAGTCCTTAAATAATGCAGCAGAGTCCTTAAATACCGCAGCAGAGTCCTTAAATACTGAAGCAGAGTCCTTTAATATAGCAGCAAATTCCTTAAATAATGCAGCAGAGTCCATAAAAAAATCCAACAAAGTCATTAAATAATGCAGCAAGTCCTTAAATAATGCAGCAGAGTCCTCTAATAATGCAGCAGAGTCCTCAAATGCTTCAGCAAAGTCATTAAATAATGCAGCATAGTCCTTAAATAATGCAGCAAAGTCCTTAAATAATGCAGCACAGTTCTTAAGTAATGCAACAACGTCGTTAAATAATGCAGCAGAGTCATTAAATAATGCAGCAAAGTCCTTAACTAATGCAGCAGAGTCCTTAAATAATGCAAGAAAGTCCTTAAATAATGCAGCAGAGTCCTTAAATAATGCAGTAAAGTCCTTAAATAATGCAGCAGAGTCCTTAAATAATGCAACACCGTCCTTAAATAATGCAGCAGAGTCCTTAAATACTGAAGCAGAGTCCTTAAATATTGCAGCAAAGTCCTTAAATAATGCATTAGAGTCCTTAAATAATGCAACAAAGTCCTTAAATAATGCAGCAGAGTCCTTAAATAATGCAGCAAAGTCCTTAAATAATGCAGCAGAGTCCTTAAATAATGCAGCAGAGTCCTTAAATACTGCAGCAGAGTCCTTAAATACTGAAGCAGAGTCCTTTAATATAGCAGCAAATTCCTTAAATAATGCAGCAGAGTCCTTAAAAAATCCAACAAAGTCATTAAATAATGCAGCAGAGTCCTCTAATAATGCAGCAGAGTCCTCAAATGCTTCAGCAAAGTCATTAAATAATGCAGCATAGTCCTTAAATAATGCAAAGTCCTTAAATAAAGCAGCACAGTTCTTAAATAATGCAACAACGTCGGTAAATAATGCAGCAGAGTCCTTAAATAATGCAACAAAGTCCTTAAATAATGCAGCAGAGTCCTTAAATACTGAAGCAGAGTCCTTAAATATTGCTGCAAAGTCCTTAAATAATGCAGCAGAGTCATTAAATAATGCAACAAAGTCCTTAAATAATGCAGCAGAGTCCTTAAATAATGCAACAAAGTCCTTAAATAATGCAGCAGAGTACTTAAATAATGCAACAAAGTCCTTAAATAATGCAGCAAAGTCCTTAAATAGTGCAGCAGAGTCCTTAAATAATGCAACAAAGTCCTTAAATAATGCAGCAGAGTCCTTAAATAATGCAACAGAGTCCTTAAATACCGCAGCAAAGTGCTTAAATAATGCAGCAGAGTCCTCAAATGCTTCAGCAGAGTCCTTAAATAATGCAGCAGAGTCCTTAAATAATGCAGCAAAGTCCTTAAATAATGCAGCAGAGTCCTTAAATAATGCAACAAAGTCCTTAAATAATGCAGCAGAGTCCTTAAATACTGAAGCAGAGTCCTTAAATATTGCAGCAAAGTCCTTAAATAATGCAGCAGAGTCCTTAAATAATGCAGCAAAGTCCTTATCTAATGCAGCAGAGTCCTTAAATAATGCAACAAAGTCCTTAAATAATGCAGCAGAGTCCTTAAACACTGAAGCAGAGTCCTTAAATATTGCAGCAAAGTCCTTCAATAATGCAGCAGAGTCCTTAGATAATGCAACAAAGTCCTTAAATAATGCAGCAGATTCCTTAAATAATGCAGCAAAGTCCTTAAATAATGCAGCAGAGTCCTTAAATAATGCAGCAGAGTCCTTAAATACCGCAGCAGAGTCCTTAAATACTGAAGCAGAGTCCTTTAATATAGCAGCAAATTCCTTAAATAATGCAGCAGAGTCCATAAAAAAATCCAACAAAGTCATTAAATAATGCAGCAAGTCCTTAAATAATGCAGCAGAGTCCTCTAATAATGCAGCAGAGTCCTCAAATGCTTCAGCAAATTCATTAAATAATGCAGCATATTCCTTAAATAATGCAGAAAAGTCCTTAAATAATGCAGAACAGTTCTTAAATAATGCAACAACGTCGTTAAATAATGCAGCAGAGTCCTTAAATAATGCAGCAAAGTCCTTAACTAATGCAGCAGAGTCCTTAAATAATGCAACAAAGTCCTTAAATAATGCAACAGAGTCCTTAAATACCGCAGCAAAGGGCTTAAATAATGCAGCAGAGTCCTCAAATGCTTCAGCAGAGTCCTTAAATAATGCAGCATTGTCCTTAAATAATGCAGCAAAGTCCTTAAATAATGCAGCAGAGTCCTTAAATAATGCAACAAAGTCCTTAAATAATGCAGCAGAGTCCTTAAATACTGAAGCAGAGTCCTTAAATATTGCTGCAAAGTCCTTAAATAATGCAGCAGAGTCATTAAATAATGCAACAAAGTCCTTAAATAATGCTGCAGAGTCCTTAAATAATGCAACAAAGTCCTTAAATAATGCAGCAGAGTACTTAAATAATGCAACAAAGTCCTTAAATAATGCAGCAAAGTCCTTAAATAATGCAGCAGAGTCCTTAAATACTGAAGCAGAGTCCTTAAATATTGCAGCAAAGTCCTTAAATAATGCAGCAGAGTCCTTAAATAATGCAACAAAGTCCTTAAATAATGCAGCAGAGTCCTTAAATAATGCAACAGAGTCCTTAAATACCGCAGCAAAGTGCTTAAATAATGCAGCAGAGTCCTCAAATGCTTCAGCAGAGTCCTTAAATAATGCAGCAGAGTCCTTAAATAATGCAGCAAAGTCCTTAAATAATGCAGCAGAGTCCTTAAATAATGCAACAAAGTCCTTAAATAATGCAGCAGAGTCCTTAAATACTGAAGCAGAGTCCTTAAATATTGCAGCAAAGTCCTTAAATAATGCAGCAGAGTCCTTAAATAATGCAGCAAAGTCCTTATTTAATGCAGCAGAGTCCTTAAATAATGCAACAAAGTCCTTAAATAATGCAGCAGAGTCCTTAAATACTGAAGCAGAGTCCTTAAATATTGCAGCAAAGTCCTTCAATAATGCAGCAGAGTCCTTAGATAATGCAACAAAGTCCTTAAATAATGCAGCAGATTCCTTAAATAATGCAGCAAAGTCCTTAAATAATGCAGCAGAGTCCTTAAATAATGCAGCAGAGTCCTTAAATAATGCAGCAGAGTCCTTAAATAATGCAACAAAGTCCTTAAATAATGCAGCAGAGTCCTTAAATACTGAAGCAGAGTCCTTAAATATTGCTGCAAAGTCCTTAAATAATGCAGCAGAGTCATTAAATAATGCAACAAAGTCCTTAAATAATGCAGCAGAGTCCTTAAATAATGCAACAAAGTCCTTAAATAATGCAGCAGAGTACTTAAATAATGCAACAAAGTCCTTAAATAATGCAGCAAAGTCCTTAAATAGTGCAGCAGAGTCCTTAAATAATGCAACAAAGTCCTTAAATTATGCAGCAGAGTCCTTAAATAATGCAACAGAGTCCTTAAATACCGCAGCAAAGTGCTTAAATAATGCAGCAGAGTCCTCAAATGCTTCAGCAGAGTCCTTAAATAATGCAGCAGACTCCTTAAATAATGCAGCAAAGTCCTTAAATAATGCAGCAGAGTCCTTAAATAATGCATCAAAGTCCTTAAATAATGCAGCAGAGTCCTTAAATACTGAAGCAGAGTCCTTAAATATTGCAGCAAAGTCCTTAAATAATGCAGCAGAGTCCTTAAATAATGCAGCAAAGTCCTTATCTAATGCAGCAGAGTCCTTAAATAATGCAACAAAGTCCTTAAATAATGCAGCAGAGTCCTTAAATACTGAAGCAGAGTCCTTAAATATTGCAGCAAAGTCCTTCAATAATGCAGCAGAGTCCTTAGATAATGCAACAAAGTCCTTAAATAATGCAGCAGATTCCTTAAATAATGCAGCAAAGTCCTTAAATAATGCAGCAGAGTCCTTAAATAATGCAGCAGAGTCCTTAAATACCGCAGCAGAGTCCTTAAATACTGAAGCAGAGTCCTTTAATATAGCAGCAAATTCCTTAAATAATGCAGCAGAGTCCATAAAAAAATCCAACAAAGTCATTAAATAATGCAGCAAGTCCTTAAATAATGCAGCAGAGTCCTCTAATAATGCAGCAGAGTCCTCAAATGCTTCAGCAAATTCATTAAATAATGCAGCATATTCCTTAAATAATGCAGAAAAGTCCTTAAATAATGCAGAACAGTTCTTAAATAATGCAACAACGTCGTTAAATAATGCAGCAGAGTCCTTAAATAATGCAGCAAAGTCCTTAACTAATGCAGCAGAGTCCTTAAATAATGCAACAAAGTCCTTAAATAATGCAACAGAGTCCTTAAATACCGCAGCAAAGGGCTTAAATAATGCAGCAGAGTCCTCAAATGCTTCAGCAGAGTCCTTAAATAATGCAGCATTGTCCTTAAATAATGCAGCAAAGTCCTTAAATAATGCAGCAGAGTCCTTAAATAATGCAACAGAGTCCTTAAATAATGCAGCAGAGTCCTTAAATACTGAAGCAGAGTCCTTAAATATTGCTGCAAAGTCCTTAAATAATGCAGCAGAGTCATTAAATAATGCAACAAAGTCCTTAAATAATGCAGCAGAGTCCTTAAATAATGCAACAAAGTCCTTAAATAATGCAGCAGAGTACTTAAATAATGCAACAAAGTCCTTAAATAATGCAGCAAAGTCCTTAAATAATGCAGCAGAGTCCTTAAATACTGAAGCAGAGTCCTTAAATATTGCAGCAAAGTCCTTAAATAATGCAGCAGAGTCCTTAAATAATGCAACAAAGTCCTTAAATAATGCAGCAGAGTCCTTAAATAATGCAACAGAGTCCTTAAATACCGCAGCAAAGTGCTTAAATAATGCAGCAGAGTCCTCAAATGCTTCAGCAGAGTCCTTAAATAATGCAGCAGAGTCCTTAAATAATGCAGCAAAGTCCTTAAATAATGCAGCAGAGTTCTTAAATAATGCAACAAAGTCCTTAAATAATGCAGCAGAGTCCTTAAATACTGAAGCAGAGTCCTTAAATATTGCAGCAAAGTCCTTAAATAATGCAGCAGAGTCCTTAAATAATGCAGCAAAGTCCTTATTTAATGCAGCAGAGTCCTTAAATAATGCAACAAAGTCCTTAAATAATGCAGCAGAGTCCTTAAATACTGAAGCAGAGTCCTTAAATATTGCAGCAAAGTCCTTCAATAATGCAGCAGAGTCCTTAGATAATGCAACAAAGTCCTTAAATAATGCAGCAGATTCCTTAAATAATGCAGCAAAGTCCTTAAATAATGCAGCAGAGTCCTTAAATAATGCAGCAGAGTCCTTAAATACCGCAGCAGAGTCCTTAAATACTGAAGCAGAGTCCTTTAATATAGCAGCAAATTCCTTAAATAATGCAGCAGAGTCCATAAAAAAATCCAACAAAGTCATTAAATAATGCAGCAAGTCCTTAAATAATGCAGCAGAGTCCTCTAATAATGCAGCAGAGTCCTCAAATGCTTCAGCAAAGTCATTAAATAATGCAGCATAGTCCTTAAATAATGCAGCAAAGTCCTTAAATAATGCAGCACAGTTCTTAAGTAATGCAACAACGTCGTTAAATAATGCAGCAGAGTCCTTAAATAATGCAGCAAAGTCCTTAACTAATGCAGCAGAGTCCTTAAATAATGCAAGAAAGTCCTTAAATAATGCAGCAGAGTCCTTAAATACTGAAGCAGAGTCCTTAAATATTGCAGCAAAGTCCTTAAATAATGCAGCAGAGTCCTTAAATAATGCAGCAAAGTCCTTATTTAATGCAGCAGAGTCCTTAAATAATGCAACAAAGTCCTTAAATAATGCAGCAGAGTCCTTAAATACTGAAGCAGAGTCCTTAAATATTGCAGCAAAGTCCTTCAATAATGCAGCAGAGTCCTTAGATAATGCAACAAAGTCCTTAAATAATGCAGCAGATTCCTTAAATAATGCAGCAAAGTCCTTAAATAATGCAGCAGAGTCCTTAAATAATGCAGCAGAGTCCTTAAATACCGCAGCAGAGTCCTTAAATACTGAAGCAGAGTCCTTTAATATAGCAGCAAATTCCTTAAATAATGCAGCAGAGTCCATAAAAAAATCCAACAAAGTCATTAAATAATGCAGCAAGTCCTTAAATAATGCAGCAGAGTCCTCTAATAATGCAGCAGAGTCCTCAAATGCTTCAGCAAAGTCATTAAATAATGCAGCATAGTCCTTAAATAATGCAGCAAAGTCCTTAAATAATGCAGCACAGTTCTTAAGTAATGCAACAACGTCGTTAAATAATGCAGCAGAGTCATTAAATAATGCAGCAAAGTCCTTAACTAATGCAGCAGAGTCCTTAAATAATGCAAGAAAGTCCTTAAATAATGCAGCAGAGTCCTTAAATAATGCAGTAAAGTCCTTAAATAATGCAGCAGAGTCCTTAAATAATGCAACACCGTCCTTAAATAATGCAGCAGAGTCCTTAAATACTGAAGCAGAGTCCTTAAATATTGCAGCAAAGTCCTTAAATAATGCATTAGAGTCCTTAAATAATGCAACAAAGTCCTTAAATAATGCAGCAGAGTCCTTAAATAATGCAGCAAAGTCCTTAAATAATGCAGCAGAGTCCTTAAATAATGCAGCAGAGTCCTTAAATACTGCAGCAGAGTCCTTAAATACTGAAGCAGAGTCCTTTAATATAGCAGCAAATTCCTTAAATAATGCAGCAGAGTCCTTAAAAAATCCAACAAAGTCATTAAATAATGCAGCAGAGTCCTCTAATAATGCAGCAGAGTCCTCAAATGCTTCAGCAAAGTCATTAAATAATGCAGCATAGTCCTTAAATAATGCAAAGTCCTTAAATAAAGCAGCACAGTTCTTAAATAATGCAACAACGTCGGTAAATAATGCAGCAGAGTCCTTAAATAATGCAACAAAGTCCTTAAATAATGCAGCAGAGTCCTTAAATACTGAAGCAGAGTCCTTAAATATTGCTGCAAAGTCCTTAAATAATGCAGCAGAGTCATTAAATAATGCAACAAAGTCCTTAAATAATGCAGCAGAGTCCTTAAATAATGCAACAAAGTCCTTAAATAATGCAGCAGAGTACTTAAATAATGCAACAAAGTCCTTAAATAATGCAGCAAAGTCCTTAAATAGTGCAGCAGAGTCCTTAAATAATGCAACAAAGTCCTTAAATAATGCAGCAGAGTCCTTAAATAATGCAACAGAGTCCTTAAATACCGCAGCAAAGTGCTTAAATAATGCAGCAGAGTCCTCAAATGCTTCAGCAGAGTCCTTAAATAATGCAGCAGAGTCCTTAAATAATGCAGCAAAGTCCTTAAATAATGCAGCAGAGTCCTTAAATAATGCAACAAAGTCCTTAAATAATGCAGCAGAGTCCTTAAATACTGAAGCAGAGTCCTTAAATATTGCAGCAAAGTCCTTAAATAATGCAGCAGAGTCCTTAAATAATGCAGCAAAGTCCTTATCTAATGCAGCAGAGTCCTTAAATAATGCAACAAAGTCCTTAAATAATGCAGCAGAGTCCTTAAACACTGAAGCAGAGTCCTTAAATATTGCAGCAAAGTCCTTCAATAATGCAGCAGAGTCCTTAGATAATGCAACAAAGTCCTTAAATAATGCAGCAGATTCCTTAAATAATGCAGCAAAGTCCTTAAATAATGCAGCAGAGTCCTTAAATAATGCAGCAGAGTCCTTAAATACCGCAGCAGAGTCCTTAAATACTGAAGCAGAGTCCTTTAATATAGCAGCAAATTCCTTAAATAATGCAGCAGAGTCCATAAAAAAATCCAACAAAGTCATTAAATAATGCAGCAAGTCCTTAAATAATGCAGCAGAGTCCTCTAATAATGCAGCAGAGTCCTCAAATGCTTCAGCAAATTCATTAAATAATGCAGCATATTCCTTAAATAATGCAGAAAAGTCCTTAAATAATGCAGAACAGTTCTTAAATAATGCAACAACGTCGTTAAATAATGCAGCAGAGTCCTTAAATAATGCAGCAAAGTCCTTAACTAATGCAGCAGAGTCCTTAAATAATGCAACAAAGTCCTTAAATAATGCAACAGAGTCCTTAAATACCGCAGCAAAGGGCTTAAATAATGCAGCAGAGTCCTCAAATGCTTCAGCAGAGTCCTTAAATAATGCAGCATTGTCCTTAAATAATGCAGCAAAGTCCTTAAATAATGCAGCAGAGTCCTTAAATAATGCAACAAAGTCCTTAAATAATGCAGCAGAGTCCTTAAATACTGAAGCAGAGTCCTTAAATATTGCTGCAAAGTCCTTAAATAATGCAGCAGAGTCATTAAATAATGCAACAAAGTCCTTAAATAATGCTGCAGAGTCCTTAAATAATGCAACAAAGTCCTTAAATAATGCAGCAGAGTACTTAAATAATGCAACAAAGTCCTTAAATAATGCAGCAAAGTCCTTAAATAATGCAGCAGAGTCCTTAAATACTGAAGCAGAGTCCTTAAATATTGCAGCAAAGTCCTTAAATAATGCAGCAGAGTCCTTAAATAATGCAACAAAGTCCTTAAATAATGCAGCAGAGTCCTTAAATAATGCAACAGAGTCCTTAAATACCGCAGCAAAGTGCTTAAATAATGCAGCAGAGTCCTCAAATGCTTCAGCAGAGTCCTTAAATAATGCAGCAGAGTCCTTAAATAATGCAGCAAAGTCCTTAAATAATGCAGCAGAGTCCTTAAATAATGCAACAAAGTCCTTAAATAATGCAGCAGAGTCCTTAAATACTGAAGCAGAGTCCTTAAATATTGCAGCAAAGTCCTTAAATAATGCAGCAGAGTCCTTAAATAATGCAGCAAAGTCCTTATTTAATGCAGCAGAGTCCTTAAATAATGCAACAAAGTCCTTAAATAATGCAGCAGAGTCCTTAAATACTGAAGCAGAGTCCTTAAATATTGCAGCAAAGTCCTTCAATAATGCAGCAGAGTCCTTAGATAATGCAACAAAGTCCTTAAATAATGCAGCAGATTCCTTAAATAATGCAGCAAAGTCCTTAAATAATGCAGCAGAGTCCTTAAATAATGCAGCAAAGTCCTTATTTAATGCAGCAGAGTCCTTAAATAATGCAACAAAGTCCTTAAATAATGCAGCAGAGTCCTTAAATACTGAAGCAGAGTCCTTAAATATTGCAGCAAAGTCCTTCAATAATGCAGCAGAGTCCTTAGATAATGCAACAAAGTCCTTAAATAATGCAGCAGATTCCTTAAATAATGCAGCAAAGTCCTTAAATAATGCAGCAGAGTCCTTAAATAATGCAGCAGAGTCCTTAAATACCGCAGCAGAGTCCTTAAATACTGAAGCAGAGTCCTTTAATATAGCAGCAAATTCCTTAAATAATGCAGCAGAGTCCATAAAAAAATCCAACAAAGTCATTAAATAATGCAGCAAGTCCTTAAATAATGCAGCAGAGTCCTCTAATAATGCAGCAGAGTCCTCAAATGCTTCAGCAAAGTCATTAAATAATGCAGCATAGTCCTTAAATAATGCAGCAAAGTCCTTAAATAATGCAGCACAGTTCTTAAGTAATGCAACAACGTCGTTAAATAATGCAGCAGAGTCCTTAAATAATGCAGCAAAGTCCTTAACTAATGCAGCAGAGTCCTTAAATAATGCAAGAAAGTCCTTAAATAATGCAGCAGAGTCCTTAAATACTGAAGCAGAGTCCTTAAATATTGCAGCAAAGTCCTTAAATAATGCAGCAGAGTCCTTAAATAATGCAGCAAAGTCCTTATTTAATGCAGCAGAGTCCTTAAATAATGCAACAAAGTCCTTAAATAATGCAGCAGAGTCCTTAAATACTGAAGCAGAGTCCTTAAATATTGCAGCAAAGTCCTTCAATAATGCAGCAGAGTCCTTAGATAATGCAACAAAGTCCTTAAATAATGCAGCAGATTCCTTAAATAATGCAGCAAAGTCCTTAAATAATGCAGCAGAGTCCTTAAATAATGCAGCAGAGTCCTTAAATACCGCAGCAGAGTCCTTAAATACTGAAGCAGAGTCCTTTAATATAGCAGCAAATTCCTTAAATAATGCAGCAGAGTCCATAAAAAAATCCAACAAAGTCATTAAATAATGCAGCAAGTCCTTAAATAATGCAGCAGAGTCCTCTAATAATGCAGCAGAGTCCTCAAATGCTTCAGCAAAGTCATTAAATAATGCAGCATAGTCCTTAAATAATGCAGCAAAGTCCTTAAATAATGCAGCACAGTTCTTAAGTAATGCAACAACGTCGTTAAATAATGCAGCAGAGTCATTAAATAATGCAGCAAAGTCCTTAACTAATGCAGCAGAGTCCTTAAATAATGCAAGAAAGTCCTTAAATAATGCAGCAGAGTCCTTAAATAATGCAGTAAAGTCCTTAAATAATGCAGCAGAGTCCTTAAATAATGCAACACCGTCCTTAAATAATGCAGCAGAGTCCTTAAATACTGAAGCAGAGTCCTTAAATATTGCAGCAAAGTCCTTAAATAATGCATTAGAGTCCTTAAATAATGCAACAAAGTCCTTAAATAATGCAGCAGAGTCCTTAAATAATGCAGCAAAGTCCTTAAATAATGCAGCAGAGTCCTTAAATAATGCAGCAGAGTCCTTAAATACTGCAGCAGAGTCCTTAAATACTGAAGCAGAGTCCTTTAATATAGCAGCAAATTCCTTAAATAATGCAGCAGAGTCCTTAAAAAATCCAACAAAGTCATTAAATAATGCAGCAGAGTCCTCTAATAATGCAGCAGAGTCCTCAAATGCTTCAGCAAAGTCATTAAATAATGCAGCATAG
Organism: Phyllobates terribilis; assembly: GCF_046119375.1. Lineage (NCBI taxonomy): Eukaryota > Metazoa > Chordata > Amphibia > Anura > Dendrobatidae > Phyllobates > Phyllobates terribilis. The sequence continues at coordinate 1,516,160 of NW_027362840.1, read as the reverse complement.
TCCTTAAATAATGCAAAGTCCTTAAATAAAGCAGCACAGTTCTTAAATAATGCAACAACGTCGGTAAATAATGCAGCAGAGTCCTTAAATAATGCAACAAAGTCCTTAAATAATGCAGCAGAGTCCTTAAATACTGAAGCAGAGTCCTTAAATATTGCTGCAAAGTCCTTAAATAATGCAGCAGAGTCATTAAATAATGCAACAAAGTCCTTAAATAATGCAGCAGAGTCCTTAAATAATGCAACAAAGTCCTTAAATAATGCAGCAGAGTACTTAAATAATGCAACAAAGTCCTTAAATAATGCAGCAAAGTCCTTAAATAGTGCAGCAGAGTCCTTAAATAATGCAACAAAGTCCTTAAATAATGCAGCAGAGTCCTTAAATAATGCAACAGAGTCCTTAAATACCGCAGCAAAGTGCTTAAATAATGCAGCAGAGTCCTCAAATGCTTCAGCAGAGTCCTTAAATAATGCAGCAGAGTCCTTAAATAATGCAGCAAAGTCCTTAAATAATGCAGCAGAGTCCTTAAATAATGCAACAAAGTCCTTAAATAATGCAGCAGAGTCCTTAAATACTGAAGCAGAGTCCTTAAATATTGCAGCAAAGTCCTTAAATAATGCAGCAGAGTCCTTAAATAATGCAGCAAAGTCCTTATCTAATGCAGCAGAGTCCTTAAATAATGCAACAAAGTCCTTAAATAATGCAGCAGAGTCCTTAAACACTGAAGCAGAGTCCTTAAATATTGCAGCAAAGTCCATCAATAATGCAGCAGAGTCCTTAGATAATGCAACAAAGTCCTTAAATAATGCAGCAGATTCCTTAAATAATGCAGCAAAGTCCTTAAATAATGCAGCAGAGTCCTTAAATAATGCAGCAGAGTCCTTAAATACCGCAGCAGAGTCCTTAAATACTGAAGCAGAGTCCTTTAATATAGCAGCAAATTCCTTAAATAATGCAGCAGAGTCCATAAAAAAATCCAACAAAGTCATTAAATAATGCAGCAAGTCCTTAAATAATGCAGCAGAGTCCTCTAATAATGCAGCAGAGTCCTCAAATGCTTCAGCAAATTCATTAAATAATGCAGCATATTCCTTAAATAATGCAGAAAAGTCCTTAAATAATGCAGAACAGTTCTTAAATAATGCAACAACGTCGTTAAATAATGCAGCAGAGTCCTTAAATAATGCAGCAAAGTCCTTAACTAATGCAGCAGAGTCCTTAAATAATGCAACAAAGTCCTTAAATAATGCAACAGAGTCCTTAAATACCGCAGCAAAGGGCTTAAATAATGCAGCAGAGTCCTCAAATGCTTCAGCAGAGTCCTTAAATAATGCAGCATTGTCCTTAAATAATGCAGCAAAGTCCTTAAATAATGCAGCAGAGTCCTTAAATAATGCAACAAAGTCCTTAAATAATGCAGCAGAGTCCTTAAATACTGAAGCAGAGTCCTTAAATATTGCTGCAAAGTCCTTAAATAATGCAGCAGAGTCATTAAATAATGCAACAAAGTCCTTAAATAATGCTGCAGAGTCCTTAAATAATGCAACAAAGTCCTTAAATAATGCAGCAGAGTACTTAAATAATGCAACAAAGTCCTTAAATAATGCAGCAAAGTCCTTAAATAATGCAGCAGAGTCCTTAAATACTGAAGCAGAGTCCTTAAATATTGCAGCAAAGTCCTTAAATAATGCAGCAGAGTCCTTAAATAATGCAACAAAGTCCTTAAATAATGCAGCAGAGTCCTTAAATAATGCAACAGAGTCCTTAAATACCGCAGCAAAGTGCTTAAATAATGCAGCAGAGTCCTCAAATGCTTCAGCAGAGTCCTTAAATAATGCAGCAGAGTCCTTAAATAATGCAGCAAAGTCCTTAAATAATGCAGCAGAGTCCTTAAATAATGCAACAAAGTCCTTAAATAATGCAGCAGAGTCCTTAAATACTGAAGCAGAGTCCTTAAATATTGCAGCAAAGTCCTTAAATAATGCAGCAGAGTCCTTAAATAATGCAGCAAAGTCCTTATTTAATGCAGCAGAGTCCTTAAATAATGCAACAAAGTCCTTAAATAATGCAGCAGAGTCCTTAAATACTGAAGCAGAGTCCTTAAATATTGCAGCAAAGTCCTTCAATAATGCAGCAGAGTCCTTAGATAATGCAACAAAGTCCTTAAATAATGCAGCAGATTCCTTAAATAATGCAGCAAAGTCCTTAAATAATGCAGCAGAGTCCTTAAATAATGCAGCAGAGTCCTTAAATACCGCAGCAGAGTCCTTAAATACTGAAGCAGAGTCCTTTAATATAGCAGCAAATTCCTTAAATAATGCAGCAGAGTCCATAAAAAAATCCAACAAAGTCATTAAATAATGCAGCAAGTCCTTAAATAATGCAGCAGAGTCCTCTAATAATGCAGCAGAGTCCTCAAATGCTTCAGCAAAGTCATTAAATAATGCAGCATAGTCCTTAAATAATGCAGCAAAGTCCTTAAATAATGCAGCACAGTTCTTAAGTAATGCAACAACGTCGTTAAATAATGCAGCAGAGTCATTAAATAATGCAGCAAAGTCCTTAACTAATGCAGCAGAGTCCTTAAATAATGCAAGAAAGTCCTTAAATAATGCAGCAGAGTCCTTAAATAATGCAGTAAAGTCCTTAAATAATGCAGCAGAGTCCTTAAATAATGCAACACCGTCCTTAAATAATGCAGCAGAGTCCTTAAATACTGAAGCAGAGTCCTTAAATATTGCAGCAAAGTCCTTAAATAATGCATTAGAGTCCTTAAATAATGCAACAAAGTCCTTAAATAATGCAGCAGAGTCCTTAAATAATGCAGCAAAGTCCTTAAATAATGCAGCAGAGTCCTTAAATAATGCAGCAGAGTCCTTAAATACTGCAGCAGAGTCCTTAAATACTGAAGCAGAGTCCTTTAATATAGCAGCAAATTCCTTAAATAATGCAGCAGAGTCCTTAAAAAATCCAACAAAGTCATTAAATAATGCAGCAGAGTCCTCTAATAATGCAGCAGAGTCCTCAAATGCTTCAGCAAAGTCATTAAATAATGCAGCATAGTCCTTAAATAATGCAAAGTCCTTAAATAAAGCAGCACAGTTCTTAAATAATGCAACAACGTCGGTAAATAATGCAGCAGAGTCCTTAAATAATGCAACAAAGTCCTTAAATAATGCAGCAGAGTCCTTAAATACTGAAGCAGAGTCCTTAAATATTGCTGCAAAGTCCTTAAATAATGCAGCAGAGTCATTAAATAATGCAACAAAGTCCTTAAATAATGCAGCAGAGTCCTTAAATAATGCAACAAAGTCCTTAAATAATGCAGCAGAGTACTTAAATAATGCAACAAAGTCCTTAAATAATGCAGCAAAGTCCTTAAATAGTGCAGCAGAGTCCTTAAATAATGCAACAAAGTCCTTAAATAATGCAGCAGAGTCCTTAAATAATGCAACAGAGTCCTTAAATACCGCAGCAAAGTGCTTAAATAATGCAGCAGAGTCCTCAAATGCTTCAGCAGAGTCCTTAAATAATGCAGCAGAGTCCTTAAATAATGCAGCAAAGTCCTTAAATAATGCAGCAGAGTCCTTAAATAATGCAACAAAGTCCTTAAATAATGCAGCAGAGTCCTTAAATACTGAAGCAGAGTCCTTAAATATTGCAGCAAAGTCCTTAAATAATGCAGCAGAGTCCTTAAATAATGCAGCAAAGTCCTTATCTAATGCAGCAGAGTCCTTAAATAATGCAACAAAGTCCTTAAATAATGCAGCAGAGTCCTTAAACACTGAAGCAGAGTCCTTAAATATTGCAGCAAAGTCCTTCAATAATGCAGCAGAGTCCTTAGATAATGCAACAAAGTCCTTAAATAATGCAGCAGATTCCTTAAATAATGCAGCAAAGTCCTTAAATAATGCAGCAGAGTCCTTAAATAATGCAGCAGAGTCCTTAAATACCGCAGCAGAGTCCTTAAATACTGAAGCAGAGTCCTTTAATATAGCAGCAAATTCCTTAAATAATGCAGCAGAGTCCATAAAAAAATCCAACAAAGTCATTAAATAATGCAGCAAGTCCTTAAATAATGCAGCAGAGTCCTCTAATAATGCAGCAGAGTCCTCAAATGCTTCAGCAAATTCATTAAATAATGCAGCATATTCCTTAAATAATGCAGAAAAGTCCTTAAATAATGCAGAACAGTTCTTAAATAATGCAACAACGTCGTTAAATAATGCAGCAGAGTCCTTAAATAATGCAGCAAAGTCCTTAACTAATGCAGCAGAGTCCTTAAATAATGCAACAAAGTCCTTAAATAATGCAACAGAGTCCTTAAATACCGCAGCAAAGGGCTTAAATAATGCAGCAGAGTCCTCAAATGCTTCAGCAGAGTCCTTAAATAATGCAGCATTGTCCTTAAATAATGCAGCAAAGTCCTTAAATAATGCAGCAGAGTCCTTAAATAATGCAACAAAGTCCTTAAATAATGCAGCAGAGTCCTTAAATACTGAAGCAGAGTCCTTAAATATTGCTGCAAAGTCCTTAAATAATGCAGCAGAGTCATTAAATAATGCAACAAAGTCCTTAAATAATGCTGCAGAGTCCTTAAATAATGCAACAAAGTCCTTAAATAATGCAGCAGAGTACTTAAATAATGCAACAAAGTCCTTAAATAATGCAGCAAAGTCCTTAAATAATGCAGCAGAGTCCTTAAATACTGAAGCAGAGTCCTTAAATATTGCAGCAAAGTCCTTAAATAATGCAGCAGAGTCCTTAAATAATGCAACAAAGTCCTTAAATAATGCAGCAGAGTCCTTAAATAATGCAACAGAGTCCTTAAATACCGCAGCAAAGTGCTTAAATAATGCAGCAGAGTCCTCAAATGCTTCAGCAGAGTCCTTAAATAATGCAGCAGAGTCCTTAAATAATGCAGCAAAGTCCTTAAATAATGCAGCAGAGTCCTTAAATAATGCAACAAAGTCCTTAAATAATGCAGCAGAGTCCTTAAATACTGAAGCAGAGTCCTTAAATATTGCAGCAAAGTCCTTAAATAATGCAGCAGAGTCCTTAAATAATGCAGCAAAGTCCTTATTTAATGCAGCAGAGTCCTTAAATAATGCAACAAAGTCCTTAAATAATGCAGCAGAGTCCTTAAATACTGAAGCAGAGTCCTTAAATATTGCAGCAAAGTCCTTCAATAATGCAGCAGAGTCCTTAGATAATGCAACAAAGTCCTTAAATAATGCAGCAGATTCCTTAAATAATGCAGCAAAGTCCTTAAATAATGCAGCAGAGTCCTTAAATAATGCAGCAAAGTCCTTATTTAATGCAGCAGAGTCCTTAAATAATGCAACAAAGTCCTTAAATAATGCAGCAGAGTCCTTAAATACTGAAGCAGAGTCCTTAAATATTGCAGCAAAGTCCTTCAATAATGCAGCAGAGTCCTTAGATAATGCAACAAAGTCCTTAAATAATGCAGCAGATTCCTTAAATAATGCAGCAAAGTCCTTAAATAATGCAGCAGAGTCCTTAAATAATGCAGCAGAGTCCTTAAATACCGCAGCAGAGTCCTTAAATACTGAAGCAGAGTCCTTTAATATAGCAGCAAATTCCTTAAATAATGCAGCAGAGTCCATAAAAAAATCCAACAAAGTCATTAAATAATGCAGCAAGTCCTTAAATAATGCAGCAGAGTCCTCTAATAATGCAGCAGAGTCCTCAAATGCTTCAGCAAAGTCATTAAATAATGCAGCATAGTCCTTAAATAATGCAGCAAAGTCCTTAAATAATGCAGCACAGTTCTTAAGTAATGCAACAACGTCGTTAAATAATGCAGCAGAGTCCTTAAATAATGCAGCAAAGTCCTTAACTAATGCAGCAGAGTCCTTAAATAATGCAAGAAAGTCCTTAAATAATGCAGCAGAGTCCTTAAATACTGAAGCAGAGTCCTTAAATATTGCAGCAAAGTCCTTAAATAATGCAGCAGAGTCCTTAAATAATGCAGCAAAGTCCTTATTTAATGCAGCAGAGTCCTTAAATAATGCAACAAAGTCCTTAAATAATGCAGCAGAGTCCTTAAATACTGAAGCAGAGTCCTTAAATATTGCAGCAAAGTCCTTCAATAATGCAGCAGAGTCCTTAGATAATGCAACAAAGTCCTTAAATAATGCAGCAGATTCCTTAAATAATGCAGCAAAGTCCTTAAATAATGCAGCAGAGTCCTTAAATAATGCAGCAGAGTCCTTAAATACCGCAGCAGAGTCCTTAAATACTGAAGCAGAGTCCTTTAATATAGCAGCAAATTCCTTAAATAATGCAGCAGAGTCCATAAAAAAATCCAACAAAGTCATTAAATAATGCAGCAAGTCCTTAAATAATGCAGCAGAGTCCTCTAATAATGCAGCAGAGTCCTCAAATGCTTCAGCAAAGTCATTAAATAATGCAGCATAGTCCTTAAATAATGCAGCAAAGTCCTTAAATAATGCAGCACAGTTCTTAAGTAATGCAACAACGTCGTTAAATAATGCAGCAGAGTCATTAAATAATGCAGCAAAGTCCTTAACTAATGCAGCAGAGTCCTTAAATAATGCAAGAAAGTCCTTAAATAATGCAGCAGAGTCCTTAAATAATGCAGTAAAGTCCTTAAATAATGCAGCAGAGTCCTTAAATAATGCAACACCGTCCTTAAATAATGCAGCAGAGTCCTTAAATACTGAAGCAGAGTCCTTAAATATTGCAGCAAAGTCCTTAAATAATGCATTAGAGTCCTTAAATAATGCAACAAAGTCCTTAAATAATGCAGCAGAGTCCTTAAATAATGCAGCAAAGTCCTTAAATAATGCAGCAGAGTCCTTAAATAATGCAGCAGAGTCCTTAAATACTGCAGCAGAGTCCTTAAATACTGAAGCAGAGTCCTTTAATATAGCAGCAAATTCCTTAAATAATGCAGCAGAGTCCTTAAAAAATCCAACAAAGTCATTAAATAATGCAGCAGAGTCCTCTAATAATGCAGCAGAGTCCTCAAATGCTTCAGCAAAGTCATTAAATAATGCAGCATAGTCCTTAAATAATGCAAAGTCCTTAAATAAAGCAGCACAGTTCTTAAATAATGCAACAACGTCGGTAAATAATGCAGCAGAGTCCTTAAATAATGCAACAAAGTCCTTAAATAATGCAGCAGAGTCCTTAAATACTGAAGCAGAGTCCTTAAATATTGCTGCAAAGTCCTTAAATAATGCAGCAGAGTCATTAAATAATGCAACAAAGTCCTTAAATAATGCAGCAGAGTCCTTAAATAATGCAACAAAGTCCTTAAATAATGCAGCAGAGTACTTAAATAATGCAACAAAGTCCTTAAATAATGCAGCAAAGTCCTTAAATAGTGCAGCAGAGTCCTTAAATAATGCAACAAAGTCCTTAAATAATGCAGCAGAGTCCTTAAATAATGCAACAGAGTCCTTAAATACCGCAGCAAAGTGCTTAAATAATGCAGCAGAGTCCTCAAATGCTTCAGCAGAGTCCTTAAATAATGCAGCAGAGTCCTTAAATAATGCAGCAAAGTCCTTAAATAATGCAGCAGAGTCCTTAAATAATGCAACAAAGTCCTTAAATAATGCAGCAGAGTCCTTAAATACTGAAGCAGAGTCCTTAAATATTGCAGCAAAGTCCTTAAATAATGCAGCAGAGTCCTTAAATAATGCAGCAAAGTCCTTATCTAATGCAGCAGAGTCCTTAAATAATGCAACAAAGTCCTTAAATAATGCAGCAGAGTCCTTAAACACTGAAGCAGAGTCCTTAAATATTGCAGCAAAGTCCATCAATAATGCAGCAGAGTCCTTAGATAATGCAACAAAGTCCTTAAATAATGCAGCAGATTCCTTAAATAATGCAGCAAAGTCCTTAAATAATGCAGCAGAGTCCTTAAATAATGCAGCAGAGTCCTTAAATACCGCAGCAGAGTCCTTAAATACTGAAGCAGAGTCCTTTAATATAGCAGCAAATTCCTTAAATAATGCAGCAGAGTCCATAAAAAAATCCAACAAAGTCATTAAATAATGCAGCAAGTCCTTAAATAATGCAGCAGAGTCCTCTAATAATGCAGCAGAGTCCTCAAATGCTTCAGCAAATTCATTAAATAATGCAGCATATTCCTTAAATAATGCAGAAAAGTCCTTAAATAATGCAGAACAGTTCTTAAATAATGCAACAACGTCGTTAAATAATGCAGCAGAGTCCTTAAATAATGCAGCAAAGTCCTTAACTAATGCAGCAGAGTCCTTAAATAATGCAACAAAGTCCTTAAATAATGCAACAGAGTCCTTAAATACCGCAGCAAAGGGCTTAAATAATGCAGCAGAGTCCTCAAATGCTTCAGCAGAGTCCTTAAATAATGCAGCATTGTCCTTAAATAATGCAGCAAAGTCCTTAAATAATGCAGCAGAGTCCTTAAATAATGCAACAAAGTCCTTAAATAATGCAGCAGAGTCCTTAAATACTGAAGCAGAGTCCTTAAATATTGCTGCAAAGTCCTTAAATAATGCAGCAGAGTCATTAAATAATGCAACAAAGTCCTTAAATAATGCTGCAGAGTCCTTAAATAATGCAACAAAGTCCTTAAATAATGCAGCAGAGTACTTAAATAATGCAACAAAGTCCTTAAATAATGCAGCAAAGTCCTTAAATAATGCAGCAGAGTCCTTAAATACTGAAGCAGAGTCCTTAAATATTGCAGCAAAGTCCTTAAATAATGCAGCAGAGTCCTTAAATAATGCAACAAAGTCCTTAAATAATGCAGCAGAGTCCTTAAATAATGCAACAGAGTCCTTAAATACCGCAGCAAAGTGCTTAAATAATGCAGCAGAGTCCTCAAATGCTTCAGCAGAGTCCTTAAATAATGCAGCAGAGTCCTTAAATAATGCAGCAAAGTCCTTAAATAATGCAGCAGAGTCCTTAAATAATGCAACAAAGTCCTTAAATAATGCAGCAGAGTCCTTAAATACTGAAGCAGAGTCCTTAAATATTGCAGCAAAGTCCTTAAATAATGCAGCAGAGTCCTTAAATAATGCAGCAAAGTCCTTATTTAATGCAGCAGAGTCCTTAAATAATGCAACAAAGTCCTTAAATAATGCAGCAGAGTCCTTAAATACTGAAGCAGAGTCCTTAAATATTGCAGCAAAGTCCTTCAATAATGCAGCAGAGTCCTTAGATAATGCAACAAAGTCCTTAAATAATGCAGCAGATTCCTTAAATAATGCAGCAAAGTCCTTAAATAATGCAGCAGAGTCCTTAAATAATGCAGCAGAGTCCTTAAATAATGCAGCAGAGTCCTTAAATAATGCAACAAAGTCCTTAAATAATGCAGCAGAGTCCTTAAATACTGAAGCAGAGTCCTTAAATATTGCTGCAAAGTCCTTAAATAATGCAGCAGAGTCATTAAATAATGCAACAAAGTCCTTAAATAATGCAGCAGAGTCCTTAAATAATGCAACAAAGTCCTTAAATAATGCAGCAGAGTACTTAAATAATGCAACAAAGTCCTTAAATAATGCAGCAAAGTCCTTAAATAGTGCAGCAGAGTCCTTAAATAATGCAACAAAGTCCTTAAATTATGCAGCAGAGTCCTTAAATAATGCAACAGAGTCCTTAAATACCGCAGCAAAGTGCTTAAATAATGCAGCAGAGTCCTCAAATGCTTCAGCAGAGTCCTTAAATAATGCAGCAGACTCCTTAAATAATGCAGCAAAGTCCTTAAATAATGCAGCAGAGTCCTTAAATAATGCAACAAAGTCCTTAAATAATGCAGCAGAGTCCTTAAATACTGAAGCAGAGTCCTTAAATATTGCAGCAAAGTCCTTAAATAATGCAGCAGAGTCCTTAAATAATGCAGCAAAGTCCTTATCTAATGCAGCAGAGTCCTTAAATAATGCAACAAAGTCCTTAAATAATGCAGCAGAGTCCTTAAATACTGAAGCAGAGTCCTTAAATATTGCAGCAAAGTCCTTCAATAATGCAGCAGAGTCCTTAGATAATGCAACAAAGTCCTTAAATAATGCAGCAGATTCCTTAAATAATGCAGCAAAGTCCTTAAATAATGCAGCAGAGTCCTTAAATAATGCAGCAGAGTCCTTAAATACCGCAGCAGAGTCCTTAAATACTGAAGCAGAGTCCTTTAATATAGCAGCAAATTCCTTAAATAATGCAGCAGAGTCCATAAAAAAATCCAACAAAGTCATTAAATAATGCAGCAAGTCCTTAAATAATGCAGCAGAGTCCTCTAATAATGCAGCAGAGTCCTCAAATGCTTCAGCAAATTCATTAAATAATGCAGCATATTCCTTAAATAATGCAGAAAAGTCCTTAAATAATGCAGAACAGTTCTTAAATAATGCAACAACGTCGTTAAATAATGCAGCAGAGTCCTTAAATAATGCAGCAAAGTCCTTAACTAATGCAGCAGAGTCCTTAAATAATGCAACAAAGTCCTTAAATAATGCAACAGAGTCCTTAAATACCGCAGCAAAGGGCTTAAACAATGCAGCAGAGTCCTCAAATGCTTCAGCAGAGTCCTTAAATAATGCAGCATTGTCCTTAAATAATGCAGCAAAGTCCTTAAATAATGCAGCAGAGTCCTTAAATAATGCAACAGAGTCCTTAAATAATGCAGCAGAGTCCTTAAATACTGAAGCAGAGTCCTTAAATATTGCTGCAAAGTCCTTAAATAATGCAGCAGAGTCATTAAATAATGCAACAAAGTCCTTAAATAATGCAGCAGAGTCCTTAAATAATGCAACAAAGTCCTTAAATAATGCAGCAGAGTACTTAAATAATGCAACAAAGTCCTTAAATAATGCAGCAAAGTCCTTAAATAATGCAGCAGAGTCCTTAAATACTGAAGCAGAGTCCTTAAATATTGCAGCAAAGTCCTTAAATAATGCAGCAGAGTCCTTAAATAATGCAACAAAGTCCTTAAATAATGCAGCAGAGTCCTTAAATAATGCAACAGAGTCCTTAAATACCGCAGCAAAGTGCTTAAATAATGCAGCAGAGTCCTCAAATGCTTCAGCAGAGTCCTTAAATAATGCAGCAGAGTCCTTAAATAATGCAGCAAAGTCCTTAAATAATGCAGCAGAGTTCTTAAATAATGCAACAAAGTCCTTAAATAATGCAGCAGAGTCCTTAAATACTGAAGCAGAGTCCTTAAATATTGCAGCAAAGTCCTTAAATAATGCAGCAGAGTCCTTAAATAATGCAGCAAAGTCCTTATTTAATGCAGCAGAGTCCTTAAATAATGCAACAAAGTCCTTAAATAATGCAGCAGAGTCCTTAAATACTGAAGCAGAGTCCTTAAATATTGCAGCAAAGTCCTTCAATAATGCAGCAGAGTCCTTAGATAATGCAACAAAGTCCTTAAATAATGCAGCAGATTCCTTAAATAATGCAGCAAAGTCCTTAAATAATGCAGCAGAGTCCTTAAATAATGCAGCAGAGTCCTTAAATACCGCAGCAGAGTCCTTAAATACTGAAGCAGAGTCCTTTAATATAGCAGCAAATTCCTTAAATAATGCAGCAGAGTCCATAAAAAAATCCAACAAAGTCATTAAATAATGCAGCAAGTCCTTAAATAATGCAGCAGAGTCCTCTAATAATGCAGCAGAGTCCTCAAATGCTTCAGCAAAGTCATTAAATAATGCAGCATAGTCCTTAAATAATGCAGCAAAGTCCTTAAATAATGCAGCACAGTTCTTAAGTAATGCAACAACGTCGTTAAATAATGCAGCAGAGTCCTTAAATAATGCAGCAAAGTCCTTAACTAATGCAGCAGAGTCCTTAAATAATGCAAGAAAGTCCTTAAATAATGCAGCAGAGTCCTTAAATACTGAAGCAGAGTCCTTAAATATTGCAGCAAAGTCCTTAAATAATGCAGCAGAGTCCTTAAATAATGCAGCAAAGTCCTTATTTAATGCAGCAGAGTCCTTAAATAATGCAACAAAGTCCTTAAATAATGCAGCAGAGTCCTTAAATACTGAAGCAGAGTCCTTAAATATTGCAGCAAAGTCCTTCAATAATGCAGCAGAGTCCTTAGATAATGCAACAAAGTCCTTAAATAATGCAGCAGATTCCTTAAATAATGCAGCAAAGTCCTTAAATAATGCAGCAGAGTCCTTAAATAATGCAGCAGAGTCCTTAAATACCGCAGCAGAGTCCTTAAATACTGAAGCAGAGTCCTTTAATATAGCAGCAAATTCCTTAAATAATGCAGCAGAGTCCATAAAAAAATCCAACAAAGTCATTAAATAATGCAGCAAGTCCTTAAATAATGCAGCAGAGTCCTCTAATAATGCAGCAGAGTCCTCAAATGCTTCAGCAAAGTCATTAAATAATGCAGCATAGTCCTTAAATAATGCAGCAAAGTCCTTAAATAATGCAGCACAGTTCTTAAGTAATGCAACAACGTCGTTAAATAATGCAGCAGAGTCATTAAATAATGCAGCAAAGTCCTTAACTAATGCAGCAGAGTCCTTAAATAATGCAAGAAAGTCCTTAAATAATGCAGCAGAGTCCTTAAATAATGCAGTAAAGTCCTTAAATAATGCAGCAGAGTCCTTAAATAATGCAACACCGTCCTTAAATAATGCAGCAGAGTCCTTAAATACTGAAGCAGAGTCCTTAAATATTGCAGCAAAGTCCTTAAATAATGCATTAGAGTCCTTAAATAATGCAACAAAGTCCTTAAATAATGCAGCAGAGTCCTTAAATAATGCAGCAAAGTCCTTAAATAATGCAGCAGAGTCCTTAAATAATGCAGCAGAGTCCTTAAATACTGCAGCAGAGTCCTTAAATACTGAAGCAGAGTCCTTTAATATAGCAGCAAATTCCTTAAATAATGCAGCAGAGTCCTTAAAAAATCCAACAAAGTCATTAAATAATGCAGCAGAGTCCTCTAATAATGCAGCAGAGTCCTCAAATGCTTCAGCAAAGTCATTAAATAATGCAGCATAGTCCTTAAATAATGCAAAGTCCTTAAATAAAGCAGCACAGTTCTTAAATAATGCAACAACGTCGGTAAATAATGCAGCAGAGTCCTTAAATAATGCAACAAAGTCCTTAAATAATGCAGCAGAGTCCTTAAATACTGAAGCAGAGTCCTTAAATATTGCTGCAAAGTCCTTAAATAATGCAGCAGAGTCATTAAATAATGCAACAAAGTCCTTAAATAATGCAGCAGAGTCCTTAAATAATGCAACAAAGTCCTTAAATAATGCAGCAGAGTACTTAAATAATGCAACAAAGTCCTTAAATAATGCAGCAAAGTCCTTAAATAGTGCAGCAGAGTCCTTAAATAATGCAACAAAGTCCTTAAATAATGCAGCAGAGTCCTTAAATAATGCAACAGAGTCCTTAAATACCGCAGCAAAGTGCTTAAATAATGCAGCAGAGTCCTCAAATGCTTCAGCAGAGTCCTTAAATAATGCAGCAGAGTCCTTAAATAATGCAGCAAAGTCCTTAAATAATGCAGCAGAGTCCTTAAATAATGCAACAAAGTCCTTAAATAATGCAGCAGAGTCCTTAAATACTGAAGCAGAGTCCTTAAATATTGCAGCAAAGTCCTTAAATAATGCAGCAGAGTCCTTAAATAATGCAGCAAAGTCCTTATCTAATGCAGCAGAGTCCTTAAATAATGCAACAAAGTCCTTAAATAATGCAGCAGAGTCCTTAAACACTGAAGCAGAGTCCTTAAATATTGCAGCAAAGTCCTTCAATAATGCAGCAGAGTCCTTAGATAATGCAACAAAGTCCTTAAATAATGCAGCAGATTCCTTAAATAATGCAGCAAAGTCCTTAAATAATGCAGCAGAGTCCTTAAATAATGCAGCAGAGTCCTTAAATACCGCAGCAGAGTCCTTAAATACTGAAGCAGAGTCCTTTAATATAGCAGCAAATTCCTTAAATAATGCAGCAGAGTCCATAAAAAAATCCAACAAAGTCATTAAATAATGCAGCAAGTCCTTAAATAATGCAGCAGAGTCCTCTAATAATGCAGCAGAGTCCTCAAATGCTTCAGCAAATTCATTAAATAATGCAGCATATTCCTTAAATAATGCAGAAAAGTCCTTAAATAATGCAGAACAGTTCTTAAATAATGCAACAACGTCGTTAAATAATGCAGCAGAGTCCTTAAATAATGCAGCAAAGTCCTTAACTAATGCAGCAGAGTCCTTAAATAATGCAACAAAGTCCTTAAATAATGCAACAGAGTCCTTAAATACCGCAGCAAAGGGCTTAAATAATGCAGCAGAGTCCTCAAATGCTTCAGCAGAGTCCTTAAATAATGCAGCATTGTCCTTAAATAATGCAGCAAAGTCCTTAAATAATGCAGCAGAGTCCTTAAATAATGCAACAAAGTCCTTAAATAATGCAGCAGAGTCCTTAAATACTGAAGCAGAGTCCTTAAATATTGCTGCAAAGTCCTTAAATAATGCAGCAGAGTCATTAAATAATGCAACAAAGTCCTTAAATAATGCTGCAGAGTCCTTAAATAATGCAACAAAGTCCTTAAATAATGCAGCAGAGTACTTAAATAATGCAACAAAGTCCTTAAATAATGCAGCAAAGTCCTTAAATAATGCAGCAGAGTCCTTAAATACTGAAGCAGAGTCCTTAAATATTGCAGCAAAGTCCTTAAATAATGCAGCAGAGTCCTTAAATAATGCAACAACGTCCTTAAATAATGCAGCAGAGTCCTTAAATAATGCAACAGAGTCCTTAAATACCGCAGCAAAGTGCTTAAATAATGCAGCAGAGTCCTCAAATGCTTCAGCAGAGTCCTTAAATAATGCAGCAGAGTCCTTAAATAATGCAGCAAAGTCCTTAAATAATGCAGCAGAGTCCTTAAATAATGCAACAAAGTCCTTAAATAATGCAGCAGAGTCCTTAAATACTGAAGCAGAGTCCTTAAATATTGCAGCAAAGTCCTTAAATAATGCAGCAGAGTCCTTAAATAATGCAGCAAAGTCCTTATTTAATGCAGCAGAGTCCTTAAATAATGCAACAAAGTCCTTAAATAATGCAGCAGAGTCCTTAAATACTGAAGCAGAGTCCTTAAATATTGCAGCAAAGTCCTTCAATAATGCAGCAGAGTCCTTAGATAATGCAACAAAGTCCTTAAATAATGCAGCAGATTCCTTAAATAATGCAGCAAAGTCCTTAAATAATGCAGCAGAGTCCTTAAATAATGCAGCAGAGTCCTTAAATAATGCAGCAGAGTCCTTAAATAATGCAACAAAGTCCTTAAATAATGCAGCAGAGTCCTTAAATACTGAAGCAGAGTCCTTAAATATTGCTGCAAAGTCCTTAAATAATGCAGCAGAGTCATTAAATAATGCAACAAAGTCCTTAAATAATGCAGCAGAGTCCTTAAATAATGCAACAAAGTCCTTAAATAATGCAGCAGAGTACTTAAATAATGCAACAAAGTCCTTAAATAATGCAGCAAAGTCCTTAAATAGTGCAGCAGAGTCCTTAAATAATGCAACAAAGTCCTTAAATTATGCAGCAGAGTCCTTAAATAATGCAACAGAGTCCTTAAATACCGCAGCAAAGTGCTTAAATAATGCAGCAGAGTCCTCAAATGCTTCAGCAGAGTCCTTAAATAATGCAGCAGACTCCTTAAATAATGCAGCAAAGTCCTTAAATAATGCAGCAGAGTCCTTAAATAATGCAGCAAAGTCCTTATCTAATGCAGCAGAGTCCTTAAATAATGCAACAAAGTCCTTAAATAATGCAGCAGAGTCCTTAAATACTGAAGCAGAGTCCTTAAATATTGCAGCAAAGTCCTTCAATAATGCAGCAGAGTCCTTAGATAATGCAACAAAGTCCTTAAATAATGCAGCAGATTCCTTAAATAATGCAGCAAAGTCCTTAAATAATGCAGCAGAGTCCTTAAATAATGCAGCAGAGTCCTTAAATACCGCAGCAGAGTCCTTAAATACTGAAGCAGAGTCCTTTAATATAGCAGCAAATTCCTTAAATAATGCAGCAGAGTCCATAAAAAAATCCAACAAAGTCATTAAATAATGCAGCAAGTCCTTAAATAATGCAGCAGAGTCCTCTAATAATGCAGCAGAGTCCTCAAATGCTTCAGCAAATTCATTAAATAATGCAGCATATTCCTTAAATAATGCAGAAAAGTCCTTAAATAATGCAGAACAGTTCTTAAATAATGCAACAACGTCGTTAAATAATGCAGCAGAGTCCTTAAATAATGCAGCAAAGTCCTTAACTAATGCAGCAGAGTCCTTAAATAATGCAACAAAGTCCTTAAATAATGCAACAGAGTCCTTAAATACCGCAGCAAAGGGCTTAAACAATGCAGCAGAGTCCTCAAATGCTTCAGCAGAGTCCTTAAATAATGCAGCATTGTCCTTAAATAATGCAGCAAAGTCCTTAAATAATGCAGCAGAGTCCTTAAATAATGCAACAGAGTCCTTAAATAATGCAGCAGAGTCCTTAAATACTGAAGCAGAGTCCTTAAATATTGCTGCAAAGTCCTTAAATAATGCAGCAGAGTCATTAAATAATGCAACAAAGTCCTTAAATAATGCAGCAGAGTCCTTAAATAATGCAACAAAGTCCTTAAATAATGCAGCAGAGTACTTAAATAATGCAACAAAGTCCTTAAATAATGCAGCAAAGTCCTTAAATAATGCAGCAGAGTCCTTAAATACTGAAGCAGAGTCCTTAAATATTGCAGCAAAGTCCTTAAATAATGCAGCAGAGTCCTTAAATAATGCAACAAAGTCCTTAAATAATGCAGCAGAGTCCTTAAATAATGCAACAGAGTCCTTAAATACCGCAGCAAAGTGCTTAAATAATGCAGCAGAGTCCTCAAATGCTTCAGCAGAGTCCTTAAATAATGCAGCAGAGTCCTTAAATAATGCAGCAAAGTCCTTAAATAATGCAGCAGAGTTCTTAAATAATGCAACAAAGTCCTTAAATAATGCAGCAGAGTCCTTAAATACTGAAGCAGAGTCCTTAAATATTGCAGCAAAGTCCTTAAATAATGCAGCAGAGTCCTTAAATAATGCAGCAAAGTCCTTATTTAATGCAGCAGAGTCCTTAAATAATGCAACAAAGTCCTTAAATAATGCAGCAGAGTCCTTAAATACTGAAGCAGAGTCCTTAAATATTGCAGCAAAGTCCTTCAATAATGCAGCAGAGTCCTTAGATAATGCAACAAAGTCCTTAAATAATGCAGCAGATTCCTTAAATAATGCAGCAAAGTCCTTAAATAATGCAGCAGAGTCCTTAAATAATGCAGCAGAGTCCTTAAATACCGCAGCAGAGTCCTTAAATACTGAAGCAGAGTCCTTTAATATAGCAGCAAATTCCTTAAATAATGCAGCAGAGTCCATAAAAAAATCCAACAAAGTCATTAAATAATGCAGCAAGTCCTTAAATAATGCAGCAGAGTCCTCTAATAATGCAGCAGAGTCCTCAAATGCTTCAGCAAAGTCATTAAATAATGCAGCATAGTCCTTAAATAATGCAGCAAAGTCCTTAAATAATGCAGCACAGTTCTTAAGTAATGCAACAACGTCGTTAAATAATGCAGCAGAGTCCTTAAATAATGCAGCAAAGTCCTTAACTAATGCAGCAGAGTCCTTAAATAATGCAAGAAAGTCCTTAAATAATGCAGCAGAGTCCTTAAATACTGAAGCAGAGTCCTTAAATATTGCAGCAAAGTCCTTAAATAATGCAGCAGAGTCCTTAAATAATGCAGCAAAGTCCTTATTTAATGCAGCAGAGTCCTTAAATAATGCAACAAAGTCCTTAAATAATGCAGCAGAGTCCTTAAATACTGAAGCAGAGTCCTTAAATATTGCAGCAAAGTCCTTCAATAATGCAGCAGAGTCCTTAGATAATGCAACAAAGTCCTTAAATAATGCAGCAGATTCCTTAAATAATGCAGCAAAGTCCTTAAATAATGCAGCAGAGTCCTTAAATAATGCAGCAGAGTCCTTAAATACCGCAGCAGAGTCCTTAAATACTGAAGCAGAGTCCTTTAATATAGCAGCAAATTCCTTAAATAATGCAGCAGAGTCCATAAAAAAATCCAACAAAGTCATTAAATAATGCAGCAAGTCCTTAAATAATGCAGCAGAGTCCTCTAATAATGCAGCAGAGTCCTCAAATGCTTCAGCAAAGTCATTAAATAATGCAGCATAGTCCTTAAATAATGCAGCAAAGTCCTTAAATAATGCAGCACAGTTCTTAAGTAATGCAACAACGTCGTTAAATAATGCAGCAGAGTCATTAAATAATGCAGCAAAGTCCTTAACTAATGCAGCAGAGTCCTTAAATAATGCAAGAAAGTCCTTAAATAATGCAGCAGAGTCCTTAAATAATGCAGTAAAGTCCTTAAATAATGCAGCAGAGTCCTTAAATAATGCAACACCGTCCTTAAATAATGCAGCAGAGTCCTTAAATACTGAAGCAGAGTCCTTAAATATTGCAGCAAAGTCCTTAAATAATGCATTAGAGTCCTTAAATAATGCAACAAAGTCCTTAAATAATGCAGCAGAGTCCTTAAATAATGCAGCAAAGTCCTTAAATAATGCAGCAGAGTCCTTAAATAATGCAGCAGAGTCCTTAAATACTGCAGCAGAGTCCTTAAATACTGAAGCAGAGTCCTTTAATATAGCAGCAAATTCCTTAAATAATGCAGCAGAGTCCTTAAAAAATCCAACAAAGTCATTAAATAATGCAGCAGAGTCCTCTAATAATGCAGCAGAGTCCTCAAATGCTTCAGCAAAGTCATTAAATAATGCAGCATAGTCCTTAAATAATGCAAAGTCCTTAAATAAAGCAGCACAGTTCTTAAATAATGCAACAACGTCGGTAAATAATGCAGCAGAGTCCTTAAATAATGCAACAAAGTCCTTAAATAATGCAGCAGAGTCCTTAAATACTGAAGCAGAGTCCTTAAATATTGCTGCAAAGTCCTTAAATAATGCAGCAGAGTCATTAAATAATGCAACAAAGTCCTTAAATAATGCAGCAGAGTCCTTAAATAATGCAACAAAGTCCTTAAATAATGCAGCAGAGTACTTAAATAATGCAACAAAGTCCTTAAATAATGCAGCAAAGTCCTTAAATAGTGCAGCAGAGTCCTTAAATAATGCAACAAAGTCCTTAAATAATGCAGCAGAGTCCTTAAATAATGCAACAGAGTCCTTAAATACCGCAGCAAAGTGCTTAAATAATGCAGCAGAGTCCTCAAATGCTTCAGCAGAGTCCTTAAATAATGCAGCAGAGTCCTTAAATAATGCAGCAAAGTCCTTAAATAATGCAGCAGAGTCCTTAAATAATGCAACAAAGTCCTTAAATAATGCAGCAGAGTCCTTAAATACTGAAGCAGAGTCCTTAAATATTGCAGCAAAGTCCTTAAATAATGCAGCAGAGTCCTTAAATAATGCAGCAAAGTCCTTATCTAATGCAGCAGAGTCCTTAAATAATGCAACAAAGTCCTTAAATAATGCAGCAGAGTCCTTAAACACTGAAGCAGAGTCCTTAAATATTGCAGCAAAGTCCTTCAATAATGCAGCAGAGTCCTTAGATAATGCAACAAAGTCCTTAAATAATGCAGCAGATTCCTTAAATAATGCAGCAAAGTCCTTAAATAATGCAGCAGAGTCCTTAAATAATGCAGCAGAGTCCTTAAATACCGCAGCAGAGTCCTTAAATACTGAAGCAGAGTCCTTTAATATAGCAGCAAATTCCTTAAATAATGCAGCAGAGTCCATAAAAAAATCCAACAAAGTCATTAAATAATGCAGCAAGTCCTTAAATAATGCAGCAGAGTCCTCTAATAATGCAGCAGAGTCCTCAAATGCTTCAGCAAATTCATTAAATAATGCAGCATATTCCTTAAATAATGCAGAAAAGTCCTTAAATAATGCAGAACAGTTCTTAAATAATGCAACAACGTCGTTAAATAATGCAGCAGAGTCCTTAAATAATGCAGCAAAGTCCTTAACTAATGCAGCAGAGTCCTTAAATAATGCAACAAAGTCCTTAAATAATGCAACAGAGTCCTTAAATACCGCAGCAAAGGGCTTAAATAATGCAGCAGAGTCCTCAAATGCTTCAGCAGAGTCCTTAAATAATGCAGCATTGTCCTTAAATAATGCAGCAAAGTCCTTAAATAATGCAGCAGAGTCCTTAAATAATGCAACAAAGTCCTTAAATAATGCAGCAGAGTCCTTAAATACTGAAGCAGAGTCCTTAAATATTGCTGCAAAGTCCTTAAATAATGCAGCAGAGTCATTAAATAATGCAACAAAGTCCTTAAATAATGCTGCAGAGTCCTTAAATAATGCAACAAAGTCCTTAAATAATGCAGCAGAGTACTTAAATAATGCAACAAAGTCCTTAAATAATGCAGCAAAGTCCTTAAATAATGCAGCAGAGTCCTTAAATACTGAAGCAGAGTCCTTAAATATTGCAGCAAAGTCCTTAAATAATGCAGCAGAGTCCTTAAATAATGCAACAACGTCCTTAAATAATGCAGCAGAGTCCTTAAATAATGCAACAGAGTCCTTAAATACCGCAGCAAAGTGCTTAAATAATGCAGCAGAGTCCTCAAATGCTTCAGCAGAGTCCTTAAATAATGCAGCAGAGTCCTTAAATAATGCAGCAAAGTCCTTAAATAATGCAGCAGAGTCCTTAAATAATGCAACAAAGTCCTTAAATAATGCAGCAGAGTCCTTAAATACTGAAGCAGAGTCCTTAAATATTGCAGCAAAGTCCTTAAATAATGCAGCAGAGTCCTTAAATAATGCAGCAAAGTCCTTATTTAATGCAGCAGAGTCCTTAAATAATGCAACAAAGTCCTTAAATAATGCAGCAGAGTCCTTAAATACTGAAGCAGAGTCCTTAAATATTGCAGCAAAGTCCTTCAATAATGCAGCAGAGTCCTTAGATAATGCAACAAAGTCCTTAAATAATGCAGCAGATTCCTTAAATAATGCAGCAAAGTCCTTAAATAATGCAGCAGAGTCCTTAAATAATGCAGCAGAGTCCTTAAATAATGCAGCAGAGTCCTTAAATAATGCAACAAAGTCCTTAAATAATGCAGCAGAGTCCTTAAATACTGAAGCAGAGTCCTTAAATATTGCTGCAAAGTCCTTAAATAATGCAGCAGAGTCATTAAATAATGCAACAAAGTCCTTAAATAATGCAGCAGAGTCCTTAAATAATGCAACAAAGTCCTTAAATAATGCAGCAGAGTACTTAAATAATGCAACAAAGTCCTTAAATAATGCAGCAAAGTCCTTAAATAGTGCAGCAGAGTCCTTAAATAATGCAACAAAGTCCTTAAATTATGCAGCAGAGTCCTTAAATAATGCAACAGAGTCCTTAAATACCGCAGCAAAGTGCTTAAATAATGCAGCAGAGTCCTCAAATGCTTCAGCAGAGTCCTTAAATAATGCAGCAGACTCCTTAAATAATGCAGCAAAGTCCTTAAATAATGCAGCAGAGTCCTTAAATAATGCAACAAAGTCCTTAAATAATGCAGCAGAGTCCTTAAATACTGAAGCAGAGTCCTTAAATATTGCAGCAAAGTCCTTAAATAATGCAGCAGAGTCCTTAAATAATGCAGCAAAGTCCTTATCTAATGCAGCAGAGTCCTTAAATAATGCAACAAAGTCCTTAAATAATGCAGCAGAGTCCTTAAATACTGAAGCAGAGTCCTTAAATATTGCAGCAAAGTCCTTCAATAATGCAGCAGAGTCCTTAGATAATGCAACAAAGTCCTTAAATAATGCAGCAGATTCCTTAAATAATGCAGCAAAGTCCTTAAATAATGCAGCAGAGTCCTTAAATAATGCAGCAGAGTCCTTAAATACCGCAGCAGAGTCCTTAAATACTGAAGCAGAGTCCTTTAATATAGCAGCAAATTCCTTAAATAATGCAGCAGAGTCCATAAAAAAATCCAACAAAGTCATTAAATAATGCAGCAAGTCCTTAAATAATGCAGCAGAGTCCTCTAATAATGCAGCAGAGTCCTCAAATGCTTCAGCAAATTCATTAAATAATGCAGCATATTCCTTAAATAATGCAGAAAAGTCCTTAAATAATGCAGAACAGTTCTTAAATAATGCAACAACGTCGTTAAATAATGCAGCAGAGTCCTTAAATAATGCAGCAAAGTCCTTAACTAATGCAGCAGAGTCCTTAAATAATGCAACAAAGTCCTTAAATAATGCAACAGAGTCCTTAAATACCGCAGCAAAGGGCTTAAACAATGCAGCAGAGTCCTCAAATGCTTCAGCAGAGTCCTTAAATAATGCAGCATTGTCCTTAAATAATGCAGCAAAGTCCTTAAATAATGCAGCAGAGTCCTTAAATAATGCAACAGAGTCCTTAAATAATGCAGCAGAGTCCTTAAATACTGAAGCAGAGTCCTTAAATATTGCTGCAAAGTCCTTAAATAATGCAGCAGAGTCATTAAATAATGCAACAAAGTCCTTAAATAATGCAGCAGAGTCCTTAAATAATGCAACAAAGTCCTTAAATAATGCAGCAGAGTACTTAAATAATGCAACAAAGTCCTTAAATAATGCAGCAAAGTCCTTAAATAATGCAGCAGAGTCCTTAAATACTGAAGCAGAGTCCTTAAATATTGCAGCAAAGTCCTTAAATAATGCAGCAGAGTCCTTAAATAATGCAACAAAGTCCTTAAATAATGCAGCAGAGTCCTTAAATAATGCAACAGAGTCCTTAAATACCGCAGCAAAGTGCTTAAATAATGCAGCAGAGTCCTCAAATGCTTCAGCAGAGTCCTTAAATAATGCAGCAGAGTCCTTAAATAATGCAGCAAAGTCCTTAAATAATGCAGCAGAGTTCTTAAATAATGCAACAAAGTAATTAAATAATGCAGCAGAGTCCTTAAATACTGAAGCAGAGTCCTTAAATATTGCAGCAAAGTCCTTAAATAATGCAGCAGAGTCCTTAAATAATGCAGCAAAGTCCTTATTTAATGCAGCAGAGTCCTTAAATAATGCAACAAAGTCCTTAAATAATGCAGCAGAGTCCTTAAATACTGAAGCAGAGTCCTTAAATATTGCAGCAAAGTCCTTCAATAATGCAGCAGAGTCCTTAGATAATGCAACAAAGTCCTTAAATAATGCAGCAGATTCCTTAAATAATGCAGCAAAGTCCTTAAATAATGCAGCAGAGTCCTTAAATAATGCAGCAGAGTCCTTAAATACCGCAGCAGAGTCCTTAAATACTGAAGCAGAGTCCTTTAATATAGCAGCAAATTCCTTAAATAATGCAGCAGAGTCCATAAAAAAATCCAACAAAGTCATTAAATAATGCAGCAAGTCCTTAAATAATGCAGCAGAGTCCTCTAATAATGCAGCAGAGTCCTCAAATGCTTCAGCAAAGTCATTAAATAATGCAGCATAGTCCTTAAATAATGCAGCAAAGTCCTTAAATAATGCAGCACAGTTCTTAAGTAATGCAACAACGTCGTTAAATAATGCAGCAGAGTCCTTAAATAATGCAGCAAAGTCCTTAACTAATGCAGCAGAGTCCTTAAATAATGCAAGAAAGTCCTTAAATAATGCAGCAGAGTCCTTAAATACTGAAGCAGAGTCCTTAAATATTGCAGCAAAGTCCTTAAATAATGCAGCAGAGTCCTTAAATAATGCAGCAAAGTCCTTATTTAATGCAGCAGAGTCCTTAAATAATGCAACAAAGTCCTTAAATAATGCAGCAGAGTCCTTAAATACTGAAGCAGAGTCCTTAAATATTGCAGCAAAGTCCTTCAATAATGCAGCAGAGTCCTTAGATAATGCAACAAAGTCCTTAAATAATGCAGCAGATTCCTTAAATAATGCAGCAAAGTCCTTAAATAATGCAGCAGAGTCCTTAAATAATGCAGCAGAGTCCTTAAATACCGCAGCAGAGTCCTTAAATACTGAAGCAGAGTCCTTTAATATAGCAGCAAATTCCTTAAATAATGCAGCAGAGTCCATAAAAAAATCCAACAAAGTCATTAAATAATGCAGCAAGTCCTTAAATAATGCAGCAGAGTCCTCTAATAATGCAGCAGAGTCCTCAAATGCTTCAGCAAAGTCATTAAATAATGCAGCATAGTCCTTAAATAATGCAGCAAAGTCCTTAAATAATGCAGCACAGTTCTTAAGTAATGCAACAACGTCGTTAAATAATGCAGCAGAGTCATTAAATAATGCAGCAAAGTCCTTAACTAATGCAGCAGAGTCCTTAAATAATGCAAGAAAGTCCTTAAATAATGCAGCAGAGTCCTTAAATAATGCAGTAAAGTCCTTAAATAATGCAGCAGAGTCCTTAAATAATGCAACACCGTCCTTAAATAATGCAGCAGAGTCCTTAAATACTGAAGCAGAGTCCTTAAATATTGCAGCAAAGTCCTTAAATAATGCATTAGAGTCCTTAAATAATGCAACAAAGTCCTTAAATAATGCAGCAGAGTCCTTAAATAATGCAGCAAAGTCCTTAAATAATGCAGCAGAGTCCTTAAATAATGCAGCAGAGTCCTTAAATACTGCAGCAGAGTCCTTAAATACTGAAGCAGAGTCCTTTAATATAGCAGCAAATTCCTTAAATAATGCAGCAGAGTCCTTAAAAAATCCAACAAAGTCATTAAATAATGCAGCAGAGTCCTCTAATAATGCAGCAGAGTCCTCAAATGCTTCAGCAAAGTCATTAAATAATGCAGCATAGTCCTTAAATAATGCAAAGTCCTTAAATAAAGCAGCACAGTTCTTAAATAATGCAACAACGTCGGTAAATAATGCAGCAGAGTCCTTAAATAATGCAACAAAGTCCTTAAATAATGCAGCAGAGTCCTTAAATACTGAAGCAGAGTCCTTAAATATTGCTGCAAAGTCCTTAAATAATGCAGCAGAGTCATTAAATAATGCAACAAAGTCCTTAAATAATGCAGCAGAGTCCTTAAATAATGCAACAAAGTCCTTAAATAATGCAGCAGAGTACTTAAATAATGCAACAAAGTCCTTAAATAATGCAGCAAAGTCCTTAAATAGTGCAGCAGAGTCCTTAAATAATGCAACAAAGTCCTTAAATAATGCAGCAGAGTCCTTAAATAATGCAACAGAGTCCTTAAATACCGCAGCAAAGTGCTTAAATAATGCAGCAGAGTCCTCAAATGCTTCAGCAGAGTCCTTAAATAATGCAGCAGAGTCCTTAAATAATGCAGCAAAGTCCTTAAATAATGCAGCAGAGTCCTTAAATAATGCAACAAAGTCCTTAAATAATGCAGCAGAGTCCTTAAATACTGAAGCAGAGTCCTTAAATATTGCAGCAAAGTCCTTAAATAATGCAGCAGAGTCCTTAAATAATGCAGCAAAGTCCTTATCTAATGCAGCAGAGTCCTTAAATAATGCAACAAAGTCCTTAAATAATGCAGCAGAGTCCTTAAACACTGAAGCAGAGTCCTTAAATATTGCAGCAAAGTCCTTCAATAATGCAGCAGAGTCCTTAGATAATGCAACAAAGTCCTTAAATAATGCAGCAGATTCCTTAAATAATGCAGCAAAGTCCTTAAATAATGCAGCAGAGTCCTTAAATAATGCAGCAGAGTCCTTAAATACCGCAGCAGAGTCCTTAAATACTGAAGCAGAGTCCTTTAATATAGCAGCAAATTCCTTAAATAATGCAGCAGAGTCCATAAAAAAATCCAACAAAGTCATTAAATAATGCAGCAAGTCCTTAAATAATGCAGCAGAGTCCTCTAATAATGCAGCAGAGTCCTCAAATGCTTCAGCAAATTCATTAAATAATGCAGCATATTCCTTAAATAATGCAGAAAAGTCCTTAAATAATGCAGAACAGTTCTTAAATAATGCAACAACGTCGTTAAATAATGCAGCAGAGTCCTTAAATAATGCAGCAAAGTCCTTAACTAA
This sequence comes from Phyllobates terribilis, assembly GCF_046119375.1. NCBI lineage: Eukaryota > Metazoa > Chordata > Amphibia > Anura > Dendrobatidae > Phyllobates > Phyllobates terribilis. The sequence continues at coordinate 1,490,190 of NW_027362840.1, read as the reverse complement.
TGCAGCAGAGTCCTTAAATAATGCAACAAAGTCCTTAAATAATGCAACAGAGTCCTTAAATACCGCAGCAAAGGGCTTAAATAATGCAGCAGAGTCCTCAAATGCTTCAGCAGAGTCCTTAAATAATGCAGCATTGTCCTTAAATAATGCAGCAAAGTCCTTAAATAATGCAGCAGAGTCCTTAAATAATGCAACAAAGTCCTTAAATAATGCAGCAGAGTCCTTAAATACTGAAGCAGAGTCCTTAAATATTGCTGCAAAGTCCTTAAATAATGCAGCAGAGTCATTAAATAATGCAACAAAGTCCTTAAATAATGCTGCAGAGTCCTTAAATAATGCAACAAAGTCCTTAAATAATGCAGCAGAGTACTTAAATAATGCAACAAAGTCCTTAAATAATGCAGCAAAGTCCTTAAATAATGCAGCAGAGTCCTTAAATACTGAAGCAGAGTCCTTAAATATTGCAGCAAAGTCCTTAAATAATGCAGCAGAGTCCTTAAATAATGCAACAACGTCCTTAAATAATGCAGCAGAGTCCTTAAATAATGCAACAGAGTCCTTAAATACCGCAGCAAAGTGCTTAAATAATGCAGCAGAGTCCTCAAATGCTTCAGCAGAGTCCTTAAATAATGCAGCAGAGTCCTTAAATAATGCAGCAAAGTCCTTAAATAATGCAGCAGAGTCCTTAAATAATGCAACAAAGTCCTTAAATAATGCAGCAGAGTCCTTAAATACTGAAGCAGAGTCCTTAAATATTGCAGCAAAGTCCTTAAATAATGCAGCAGAGTCCTTAAATAATGCAGCAAAGTCCTTATTTAATGCAGCAGAGTCCTTAAATAATGCAACAAAGTCCTTAAATAATGCAGCAGAGTCCTTAAATACTGAAGCAGAGTCCTTAAATATTGCAGCAAAGTCCTTCAATAATGCAGCAGAGTCCTTAGATAATGCAACAAAGTCCTTAAATAATGCAGCAGATTCCTTAAATAATGCAGCAAAGTCCTTAAATAATGCAGCAGAGTCCTTAAATAATGCAGCAGAGTCCTTAAATAATGCAGCAGAGTCCTTAAATAATGCAACAAAGTCCTTAAATAATGCAGCAGAGTCCTTAAATACTGAAGCAGAGTCCTTAAATATTGCTGCAAAGTCCTTAAATAATGCAGCAGAGTCATTAAATAATGCAACAAAGTCCTTAAATAATGCAGCAGAGTCCTTAAATAATGCAACAAAGTCCTTAAATAATGCAGCAGAGTACTTAAATAATGCAACAAAGTCCTTAAATAATGCAGCAAAGTCCTTAAATAGTGCAGCAGAGTCCTTAAATAATGCAACAAAGTCCTTAAATTATGCAGCAGAGTCCTTAAATAATGCAACAGAGTCCTTAAATACCGCAGCAAAGTGCTTAAATAATGCAGCAGAGTCCTCAAATGCTTCAGCAGAGTCCTTAAATAATGCAGCAGACTCCTTAAATAATGCAGCAAAGTCCTTAAATAATGCAGCAGAGTCCTTAAATAATGCAACAAAGTCCTTAAATAATGCAGCAGAGTCCTTAAATACTGAAGCAGAGTCCTTAAATATTGCAGCAAAGTCCTTAAATAATGCAGCAGAGTCCTTAAATAATGCAGCAAAGTCCTTATCTAATGCAGCAGAGTCCTTAAATAATGCAACAAAGTCCTTAAATAATGCAGCAGAGTCCTTAAATACTGAAGCAGAGTCCTTAAATATTGCAGCAAAGTCCTTCAATAATGCAGCAGAGTCCTTAGATAATGCAACAAAGTCCTTAAATAATGCAGCAGATTCCTTAAATAATGCAGCAAAGTCCTTAAATAATGCAGCAGAGTCCTTAAATAATGCAGCAGAGTCCTTAAATACCGCAGCAGAGTCCTTAAATACTGAAGCAGAGTCCTTTAATATAGCAGCAAATTCCTTAAATAATGCAGCAGAGTCCATAAAAAAATCCAACAAAGTCATTAAATAATGCAGCAAGTCCTTAAATAATGCAGCAGAGTCCTCTAATAATGCAGCAGAGTCCTCAAATGCTTCAGCAAATTCATTAAATAATGCAGCATATTCCTTAAATAATGCAGAAAAGTCCTTAAATAATGCAGAACAGTTCTTAAATAATGCAACAACGTCGTTAAATAATGCAGCAGAGTCCTTAAATAATGCAGCAAAGTCCTTAACTAATGCAGCAGAGTCCTTAAATAATGCAACAAAGTCCTTAAATAATGCAACAGAGTCCTTAAATACCGCAGCAAAGGGCTTAAATAATGCAGCAGAGTCCTCAAATGCTTCAGCAGAGTCCTTAAATAATGCAGCATTGTCCTTAAATAATGCAGCAAAGTTCTTAAATAATGCAGCAGAGTCCTTAAATAATGCAACAGAGTCCTTAAATAATGCAGCAGAGTCCTTAAATACTGAAGCAGAGTCCTTAAATATTGCTGCAAAGTCCTTAAATAATGCAGCAGAGTCATTAAATAATGCAACAAAGTCCTTAAATAATGCAGCAGAGTCCTTAAATAATGCAACAAAGTCCTTAAATAATGCAGCAGAGTACTTAAATAATGCAACAAAGTCCTTAAATAATGCAGCAAAGTCCTTAAATAATGCAGCAGAGTCCTTAAATACTGAAGCAGAGTCCTTAAATATTGCAGCAAAGTCCTTAAATAATGCAGCAGAGTCCTTAAATAATGCAACAAAGTCCTTAAATAATGCAGCAGAGTCCTTAAATAATGCAACAGAGTCCTTAAATACCGCAGCAAAGTGCTTAAATAATGCAGCAGAGTCCTCAAATGCTTCAGCAGAGTCCTTAAATAATGCAGCAGAGTCCTTAAATAATGCAGCAAAGTCCTTAAATAATGCAGCAGAGTTCTTAAATAATGCAACAAAGTCCTTAAATAATGCAGCAGAGTCCTTAAATACTGAAGCAGAGTCCTTAAATATTGCAGCAAAGTCCTTAAATAATGCAGCAGAGTCCTTAAATAATGCAGCAAAGTCCTTATTTAATGCAGCAGAGTCCTTAAATAATGCAACAAAGTCCTTAAATAATGCAGCAGAGTCCTTAAATACTGAAGCAGAGTCCTTAAATATTGCAGCAAAGTCCTTCAATAATGCAGCAGAGTCCTTAGATAATGCAACAAAGTCCTTAAATAATGCAGCAGATTCCTTAAATAATGCAGCAAAGTCCTTAAATAATGCAGCAGAGTCCTTAAATAATGCAGCAGAGTCCTTAAATACCGCAGCAGAGTCCTTAAATACTGAAGCAGAGTCCTTTAATATAGCAGCAAATTCCTTAAATAATGCAGCAGAGTCCATAAAAAAATCCAACAAAGTCATTAAATAATGCAGCAAGTCCTTAAATAATGCAGCAGAGTCCTCTAATAATGCAGCAGAGTCCTCAAATGCTTCAGCAAAGTCATTAAATAATGCAGCATAGTCCTTAAATAATGCAGCAAAGTCCTTAAATAATGCAGCACAGTTCTTAAGTAATGCAACAACGTCGTTAAATAATGCAGCAGAGTCCTTAAATAATGCAGCAAAGTCCTTAACTAATGCAGCAGAGTCCTTAAATAATGCAAGAAAGTCCTTAAATAATGCAGCAGAGTCCTTAAATAATGCAGTAAAGTCCTTAAATAATGCAGCAGAGTCCTTAAATAATGCAACAACGTCCTTAAATAATGCAGCAGAGTCCTTAAATACTGAAGCAGAGTCCTTAAATATTGCAGCAAAGTCCTTAAATAATGCATTAGAGTCCTTAAATAATGCAACAAAGTCCTTAAATAATGCAGCAGAGTCCTTAAATAATGCAGCAAAGTCCTTAAATAATGCAGCAGAGTCCTTAAATAATGCAGCAGAGTCCTTAAATACTGCAGCAGAGTCCTTAAATACTGAAGCAGAGTCCTTTAATATAGCAGCAAATTCCTTAAATAATGCAGCAGAGTCCTTAAAAAATCCAACAAAGTCATTAAATAATGCAGCAGAGTCCTCTAATAATGCAGCAGAGTCCTCAAATGCTTCAGCAAAGTCATTAAATAATGCAGCATAGTCCTTAAATAATGCAAAGTCCTTAAATAAAGCAGCACAGTTCTTAAATAATGCAACAACGTCGGTAAATAATGCAGCAGAGTCCTTAAATAATGCAGCAAAGTCCTTAACTAATGCAGCAGAGTCCTTAAATAATGCAACAAAGTCCTTAAATAATGCAACAGAGTCCTTAAATACCGCAGCAAAGTGCTTAAATAATGCAGCAGAGTCCTTAAATAATGCAGCAGAGTCCTTAAATAATGCAGCAGAGTCCTTAAATACCGCAGCAGAGTCCTTAAATACTGAAGCAGAGTCCTTTAATATAGCAGCAAATTCCTTAAATAATGCAGCAGAGTCCATAAAAAAATCCAACAAAGTCATTAAATAATGCAGCAAGTCCTTAAATAATGCAGCAGAGTCCTCTAATAATGCAGCAGAGTCCTCAAATGCTTCAGCAAATTCATTAAATAATGCAGCATATTCCTTAAATAATGCAGAAAAGTCCTTAAATAATGCAGAACAGTTCTTAAATAATGCAACAACGTCGTTAAATAATGCAGCAGAGTCCTTAAATAATGCAGCAAAGTCCTTAACTAATGCAGCAGAGTCCTTAAATAATGCAACAAAGTCCTTAAATAATGCAACAGAGTCCTTAAATACCGCAGCAAAGGGCTTAAATAATGCAGCAGAGTCCTCAAATGCTTCAGCAGAGTCCTTAAATAATGCAGCATTGTCCTTAAATAATGCAGCAAAGTCCTTAAATAATGCAGCAGAGTCCTTAAATAATGCAACAAAGTCCTTAAATAATGCAGCAGAGTCCTTAAATACTGAAGCAGAGTCCTTAAATATTGCTGCAAAGTCCTTAAATAATGCAGCAGAGTCATTAAATAATGCAACAAAGTCCTTAAATAATGCTGCAGAGTCCTTAAATAATGCAACAAAGTCCTTAAATAATGCAGCAGAGTACTTAAATAATGCAACAAAGTCCTTAAATAATGCAGCAAAGTCCTTAAATAATGCAGCAGAGTCCTTAAATACTGAAGCAGAGTCCTTAAATATTGCAGCAAAGTCCTTAAATAATGCAGCAGAGTCCTTAAATAATGCAACAACGTCCTTAAATAATGCAGCAGAGTCCTTAAATAATGCAACAGAGTCCTTAAATACCGCAGCAAAGTGCTTAAATAATGCAGCAGAGTCCTCAAATGCTTCAGCAGAGTCCTTAAATAATGCAGCAGAGTCCTTAAATAATGCAGCAAAGTCCTTAAATAATGCAGCAGAGTCCTTAAATAATGCAACAAAGTCCTTAAATAATGCAGCAGAGTCCTTAAATACTGAAGCAGAGTCCTTAAATATTGCAGCAAAGTCCTTAAATAATGCAGCAGAGTCCTTAAATAATGCAGCAAAGTCCTTATTTAATGCAGCAGAGTCCTTAAATAATGCAACAAAGTCCTTAAATAATGCAGCAGAGTCCTTAAATACTGAAGCAGAGTCCTTAAATATTGCAGCAAAGTCCTTCAATAATGCAGCAGAGTCCTTAGATAATGCAACAAAGTCCTTAAATAATGCAGCAGATTCCTTAAATAATGCAGCAAAGTCCTTAAATAATGCAGCAGAGTCCTTAAATAATGCAGCAGAGTCCTTAAATAATGCAGCAGAGTCCTTAAATAATGCAACAAAGTCCTTAAATAATGCAGCAGAGTCCTTAAATACTGAAGCAGAGTCCTTAAATATTGCTGCAAAGTCCTTAAATAATGCAGCAGAGTCATTAAATAATGCAACAAAGTCCTTAAATAATGCAGCAGAGTCCTTAAATAATGCAACAAAGTCCTTAAATAATGCAGCAGAGTACTTAAATAATGCAACAAAGTCCTTAAATAATGCAGCAAAGTCCTTAAATAGTGCAGCAGAGTCCTTAAATAATGCAACAAAGTCCTTAAATTATGCAGCAGAGTCCTTAAATAATGCAACAGAGTCCTTAAATACCGCAGCAAAGTGCTTAAATAATGCAGCAGAGTCCTCAAATGCTTCAGCAGAGTCCTTAAATAATGCAGCAGACTCCTTAAATAATGCAGCAAAGTCCTTAAATAATGCAGCAGAGTCCTTAAATAATGCAACAAAGTCCTTAAATAATGCAGCAGAGTCCTTAAATACTGAAGCAGAGTCCTTAAATATTGCAGCAAAGTCCTTAAATAATGCAGCAGAGTCCTTAAATAATGCAGCAAAGTCCTTATCTAATGCAGCAGAGTCCTTAAATAATGCAACAAAGTCCTTAAATAATGCAGCAGAGTCCTTAAATACTGAAGCAGAGTCCTTAAATATTGCAGCAAAGTCCTTCAATAATGCAGCAGAGTCCTTAGATAATGCAACAAAGTCCTTAAATAATGCAGCAGATTCCTTAAATAATGCAGCAAAGTCCTTAAATAATGCAGCAGAGTCCTTAAATAATGCAGCAGAGTCCTTAAATACCGCAGCAGAGTCCTTAAATACTGAAGCAGAGTCCTTTAATATAGCAGCAAATTCCTTAAATAATGCAGCAGAGTCCATAAAAAAATCCAACAAAGTCATTAAATAATGCAGCAAGTCCTTAAATAATGCAGCAGAGTCCTCTAATAATGCAGCAGAGTCCTCAAATGCTTCAGCAAATTCATTAAATAATGCAGCATATTCCTTAAATAATGCAGAAAAGTCCTTAAATAATGCAGAACAGTTCTTAAATAATGCAACAACGTCGTTAAATAATGCAGCAGAGTCCTTAAATAATGCAGCAAAGTCCTTAACTAATGCAGCAGAGTCCTTAAATAATGCAACAAAGTCCTTAAATAATGCAACAGAGTCCTTAAATACCGCAGCAAAGGGCTTAAATAATGCAGCAGAGTCCTCAAATGCTTCAGCAGAGTCCTTAAATAATGCAGCATTGTCCTTAAATAATGCAGCAAAGTCCTTAAATAATGCAGCAGAGTCCTTAAATAATGCAACAGAGTCCTTAAATAATGCAGCAGAGTCCTTAAATACTGAAGCAGAGTCCTTAAATATTGCTGCAAAGTCCTTAAATAATGCAGCAGAGTCATTAAATAATGCAACAAAGTCCTTAAATAATGCAGCAGAGTCCTTAAATAATGCAACAAAGTCCTTAAATAATGCAGCAGAGTACTTAAATAATGCAACAAAGTCCTTAAATAATGCAGCAAAGTCCTTAAATAATGCAGCAGAGTCCTTAAATACTGAAGCAGAGTCCTTAAATATTGCAGCAAAGTCCTTAAATAATGCAGCAGAGTCCTTAAATAATGCAACAAAGTCCTTAAATAATGCAGCAGAGTCCTTAAATAATGCAACAGAGTCCTTAAATACCGCAGCAAAGTGCTTAAATAATGCAGCAGAGTCCTCAAATGCTTCAGCAGAGTCCTTAAATAATGCAGCAGAGTCCTTAAATAATGCAGCAAAGTCCTTAAATAATGCAGCAGAGTTCTTAAATAATGCAACAAAGTCCTTAAATAATGCAGCAGAGTCCTTAAATACTGAAGCAGAGTCCTTAAATATTGCAGCAAAGTCCTTAAATAATGCAGCAGAGTCCTTAAATAATGCAGCAAAGTCCTTATTTAATGCAGCAGAGTCCTTAAATAATGCAACAAAGTCCTTAAATAATGCAGCAGAGTCCTTAAATACTGAAGCAGAGTCCTTAAATATTGCAGCAAAGTCCTTCAATAATGCAGCAGAGTCCTTAGATAATGCAACAAAGTCCTTAAATAATGCAGCAGATTCCTTAAATAATGCAGCAAAGTCCTTAAATAATGCAGCAGAGTCCTTAAATAATGCAGCAGAGTCCTTAAATACCGCAGCAGAGTCCTTAAATACTGAAGCAGAGTCCTTTAATATAGCAGCAAATTCCTTAAATAATGCAGCAGAGTCCATAAAAAAATCCAACAAAGTCATTAAATAATGCAGCAAGTCCTTAAATAATGCAGCAGAGTCCTCTAATAATGCAGCAGAGTCCTCAAATGCTTCAGCAAAGTCATTAAATAATGCAGCATAGTCCTTAAATAATGCAGCAAAGTCCTTAAATAATGCAGCACAGTTCTTAAGTAATGCAACAACGTCGTTAAATAATGCAGCAGAGTCCTTAAATAATGCAGCAAAGTCCTTAACTAATGCAGCAGAGTCCTTAAATAATGCAAGAAAGTCCTTAAATAATGCAGCAGAGTCCTTAAATAATGCAGTAAAGTCCTTAAATAATGCAGCAGAGTCCTTAAATAATGCAACAACGTCCTTAAATAATGCAGCAGAGTCCTTAAATACTGAAGCAGAGTCCTTAAATATTGCAGCAAAGTCCTTAAATAATGCATTAGAGTCCTTAAATAATGCAACAAAGTCCTTAAATAATGCAGCAGAGTCCTTAAATAATGCAGCAAAGTCCTTAAATAATGCAGCAGAGTCCTTAAATAATGCAGCAGAGTCCTTAAATACTGCAGCAGAGTCCTTAAATACTGAAGCAGAGTCCTTTAATATAGCAGCAAATTCCTTAAATAATGCAGCAGAGTCCTTAAAAAATCCAACAAAGTCATTAAATAATGCAGCAGAGTCCTCTAATAATGCAGCAGAGTCCTCAAATGCTTCAGCAAAGTCATTAAATAATGCAGCATAGTCCTTAAATAATGCAAAGTCCTTAAATAAAGCAGCACAGTTCTTAAATAATGCAACAACGTCGGTAAATAATGCAGCAGAGTCCTTAAATAATGCAGCAAAGTCCTTAACTAATGCAGCAGAGTCCTTAAATAATGCAACAAAGTCCTTAAATAATGCAACAGAGTCCTTAAATACCGCAGCAAAGTGCTTAAATAATGCAGCAGAGTCCTTAAATAATGCAACAAAGTCCTTAAATAATGCAGCAGAGTCCTTAAATAATGCAGCAGAGTCCTTAAATACTGAAGCAGAGTCCTTAAATATTGCAGCAAAGTCCTTAAATAATGCAGCAGAGTCCTTAAATAATGCAACAAAGTCCTTAAATAATGCAGCAGAGTCCTTAAATAATGCAACAGAGTCCTTAAATACCGCAGCAAAGTGCTTAAATAATGCAGCAGAGTCCTCAAATGCTTCAGCAGAGTCCTTAAATAATGCAGCAGAGTCCTTAAATAATGCAGCAAAGTCCTTAAAAAATGCAGCAGAGTCCTTCAATAATGCAACAAAGTCCTTAAATAATGCAGCAGAGTCCTTAAATACTGAAGCAGAGTCCTTAAATATTGCAGCAAAGTCCTTAAATAATGCAGCAGAGTCCTTAAATAATGCAGCAAAGTCCTTATTTAATGCAGCAGAGTCCTTAAATAATGCAACAAAGTCCTTAAATAATGCAGCAGAGTCCTTAAATACTGAAGCAGAGTCCTTAAATATTGCAGCAAAGTCCTTCAATAATGCAGCAGAGTCCTTAGATAATGCAACAAAGTCCTTAAATAATGCAGCAGATTCCTTAAATAATGCAGCAAAGTCCTTAAATAATGCAGCAGAGTCCTTAAATAATGCAGCAGAGTCCTTAAATACCGCAGCAGAGTCCTTAAATACTGAAGCAGAGTCCTTTAATATAGCAGCAAATTCCTTAAATAATGCAGCAGAGTCCATAAAAAAATCCAACAAAGTCATTAAATAATGCAGCAAGTCCTTAAATAATGCAGCAGAGTCCTCTAATAATGCAGCAGAGTCCTCGAATGCTTCAGCAAAGTCATTAAATAATGCAGCATAGTCCTTAAATAATGCAGCAAAGTCCTTAAATAATGCAGCACAGTTCTTAAGTAATGCAACAACGTCGTTAAATAATGCAGCAGAGTCATTAAATAATGCAGCAAAGTCCTTAACTAATGCAGCAGAGTCCTTAAATAATGCAAGAAAGTCCTTAAATAATGCAGCAGAGTCCTTAAATAATGCAGTAAAGTCCTTAAATAATGCAGCAGAGTCCTTAAATAATGCAACACCGTCCTTAAATAATGCAGCAGAGTCCTTAAATACTGAAGCAGAGTCCTTAAATATTGCAGCAAAGTCCTTAAATAATGCATTAGAGTCCTTAAATAATGCAACAAAGTCCTTAAATAATGCAGCAGAGTCCTTAAATAATGCAGCAAAGTCCTTAAATAATGCAGCAGAGTCCTTAAATAATGCAGCAGAGTCCTTAAATACTGCAGCAGAGTCCTTAAATACTGAAGCAGAGTCCTTTAATATAGCAGCAAATTCCTTAAATAATGCAGCAGAGTCCTTAAAAAATCCAACAAAGTCATTAAATAATGCAGCAGAGTCCTCTAATAATGCAGCAGAGTCCTCAAATGCTTCAGCAAAGTCATTAAATAATGCAGCATAGTCCTTAAATAATGCAAAGTCCTTAAATAAAGCAGCACAGTTCTTAAATAATGCAACAACGTCGGTAAATAATGCAGCAGAGTCCTTAAATAATGCAACAAAGTCCTTAATTAATGCAGCAGAGTCCTTAAATACTGAAGCAGAGTCCTTAAATATTGCTGCAAAGTCCTTAAATAATGCAGCAGAGTCATTAAATAATGCAACAAAGTCCTTAAATAATGCAGCAGAGTCCTTAAATAATGCAACAAAGTCCTTAAATAATGCAGCAGAGTACTTAAATAATGCAACAAAGTCCTTAAATAATGCAGCAAAGTCCTTAAATAGTGCAGCAGAGTCCTTAAATAATGCAACAAAGTCCTTAAATAATGCAGCAGAGTCCTTAAGTAATGCAACAGAGTCCTTAAATACCGCAGCAAAGTGCTTAAATAATGCAGCAGAGTCCTCAAATGCTTCAGCAGAGTCCTTAAATAATGCAGCAGAGTCCTTAAATAATGCAGCAAAGTCCTTAAATAATGCAGCAGAGTCCTTAAATAATGCAACAAAGTCCTTAAATAATGCAGCAGAGTCCTTAAATACTGAAGCAGAGTCCTTAAATATTGCAGCAAAGTCCTTAAATAATGCAGCAGAGTCCTTAAATAATGCAGCAAAGTCCTTATCTAATGCAGCAGAGTCCTTAAATAATGCAACAAAGTCCTTAAATAATGCAGCAGAGTCCTTAAACACTGAAGCAGAGTCCTTAAATATTGCAGCAAAGTCCTTCAATAATGCAGCAGAGTCCTTAGATAATGCAACAAAGTCCTTAAATAATGCAGCAGATTCCTTAAATAATGCAGCAAAGTCCTTAAATAATGCAGCAGAGTCCTTAAATAATGCAGCAGAGTCCTTAAATACCGCAGCAGAGTCCTTAAATACTGAAGCAGAGTCCTTTAATATAGCAGCAAATTCCTTAAATAATGCAGCAGAGTCCATAAAAAAATCCAACAAAGTCATTAAATAATGCAGCAAGTCCTTAAATAATGCAGCAGAGTCCTCTAATAATGCAGCAGAGTCCTCAAATGCTTCAGCAAATTCATTAAATAATGCAGCATATTCCTTAAATAATGCAGAAAAGTCCTTAAATAATGCAGAACAGTTCTTAAATAATGCAACAACGTCGTTAAATAATGCAGCAGAGTCCTTAAATAATGCAGCAAAGTCCTTAACTAATGCAGCAGAGTCCTTAAATAATGCAACAAAGTCCTTAAATAATGCAACAGAGTCCTTAAATACCGCAGCAAAGGGCTTAAATAATGCAGCAGAGTCCTCAAATGCTTCAGCAGAGTCCTTAAATAATGCAGCATTGTCCTTAAATAATGCAGCAAAGTCCTTAAATAATGCAGCAGAGTCCTTAAATAATGCAACAAAGTCCTTAAATAATGCAGCAGAGTCCTTAAATACTGAAGCAGAGTCCTTAAATATTGCTGCAAAGTCCTTAAATAATGCAGCAGAGTCATTAAATAATGCAACAAAGTCCTTAAATAATGCTGCAGAGTCCTTAAATAATGCAACAAAGTCCTTAAATAATGCAGCAGAGTACTTAAATAATGCAACAAAGTCCTTAAATAATGCAGCAAAGTCCTTAAATAATGCAGCAGAGTCCTTAAATACTGAAGCAGAGTCCTTAAATATTGCAGCAAAGTCCTTAAATAATGCAGCAGAGTCCTTAAATAATGCAACAAAGTCCTTAAATAATGCAGCAGAGTCCTTAAATAATGCAACAGAGTCCTTAAATACCGCAGCAAAGTGCTTAAATAATGCAGCAGAGTCCTCAAATGCTTCAGCAGAGTCCTTAAATAATGCAGCAGAGTCCTTAAATAATGCAGCAAAGTCCTTAAATAATGCAGCAGAGTCCTTAAATAATGCAACAAAGTCCTTAAATAATGCAGCAGAGTCCTTAAATACTGAAGCAGAGTCCTTAAATATTGCAGCAAAGTCCTTAAATAATGCAGCAGAGTCCTTAAATAATGCAGCAAAGTCCTTATTTAATGCAGCAGAGTCCTTAAATAATGCAACAAAGTCCTTAAATAATGCAGCAGAGTCCTTAAATACTGAAGCAGAGTCCTTAAATATTGCAGCAAAGTCCTTCAATAATGCAGCAGAGTCCTTAGATAATGCAACAAAGTCCTTAAATAATGCAGCAGATTCCTTAAATAATGCAGCAAAGTCCTTAAATAATGCAGCAGAGTCCTTAAATAATGCAGCAGAGTCCTTAAATACCGCAGCAGAGTCCTTAAATACTGAAGCAGAGTCCTTTAATATAGCAGCAAATTCCTTAAATAATGCAGCAGAGTCCATAAAAAAATCCAACAAAGTCATTAAATAATGCAGCAAGTCCTTAAATAATGCAGCAGAGTCCTCTAATAATGCAGCAGAGTCCTCAAATGCTTCAGCAAAGTCATTAAATAATGCAGCATAGTCCTTAAATAATGCAGCAAAGTCCTTAAATAATGCAGCACAGTTCTTAAGTAATGCAACAACGTCGTTAAATAATGCAGCAGAGTCCTTAAATAATGCAGCAAAGTCCTTAACTAATGCAGCAGAGTCCTTAAATAATGCAAGAAAGTCCTTAAATAATGCAGCAGAGTCCTTAAATAATGCAGTAAAGTCCTTAAATAATGCAGCAGAGTCCTTAAATAATGCAACAACGTCCTTAAATAATGCAGCAGAGTCCTTAAATACTGAAGCAGAGTCCTTAAATATTGCAGCAAAGTCCTTAAATAATGCATTAGAGTCCTTAAATAATGCAACAAAGTCCTTAAATAATGCAGCAGAGTCCTTAAATAATGCAGCAAAGTCCTTAAATAATGCAGCAGAGTCCTTAAATAATGCAGCAGAGTCCTTAAATACTGCAGCAGAGTCCTTAAATACTGAAGCAGAGTCCTTTAATATAGCAGCAAATTCCTTAAATAATGCAGCAGAGTCCTTAAAAAATCCAACAAAGTCATTAAATAATGCAGCAGAGTCCTCTAATAATGCAGCAGAGTCCTCAAATGCTTCAGCAAAGTCATTAAATAATGCAGCATAGTCCTTAAATAATGCAAAGTCCTTAAATAAAGCAGCACAGTTCTTAAATAATGCAACAACGTCGGTAAATAATGCAGCAGAGTCCTTAAATAATGCAACAAAGTCCTTAAATAATGCAGCAGAGTCCTTAAATACTGAAGCAGAGTCCTTAAATATTGCTGCAAAGTCCTTAAATAATGCAGCAGAGTCATTAAATAATGCAACAAAGTCCTTAAATAATGCAGCAGAGTCCTTAAATAATGCAACAAAGTCCTTAAATAATGCAGCAGAGTACTTAAATTATGCAACAAAGTCCTTAAATAATGCAGCAAAGTCCTTAAATAGTGCAGCAGAGTCCTTAAATAATGCAACAAAGTCCTTAAATAATGCAGCAGAGTCCTTAAATAATGCAACAGAGTCCTTAAATACCGCAGCAAAGTGCTTAAATAATGCAGCAGAGTCCTCAAATGCTTCAGCAGAGTCCTTAAATAATGCAGCAGAGTCCTTAAATAATGCAGCAAAGTCCTTAAATAATGCAGCAGAGTCCTTAAATAATGCAACAAAGTCCTTAAATAATGCAGCAGAGTCCTTAAATACTGAAGCAGAGTCCTTAAATATTGCAGCAAAGTCCTTAAATAATGCAGCAGAGTCCTTAAATAATGCAGCAAAGTCCTTATCTAATGCAGCAGAGTCCTTAAATAATGCAACAAAGTCCTTAAATAATGCAGCAGAGTCCTTAAATACTGAAGCAGAGTCCTTAAATATTGCAGCAAAGTCCTTCAATAATGCAGCAGAGTCCTTAGATAATGCAACAAAGTCCTTAAATAATGCAGCAGATTCCTTAAATAATGCAGCAAAGTCCTTAAATAATGCAGCAGAGTCCTTAAATAATGCAGCAGAGTCCTTAAATACCGCAGCAGAGTCCTTAAATACTGAAGCAGAGTCCTTTAATATAGCAGCAAATTCCTTAAATAATGCAGCAGAGTCCATAAAAAAATCCAACAAAGTCATTAAATAATGCAGCAAGTCCTTAAATAATGCAGCAGAGTCCTCTAATAATGCAGCAGAGTCCTCAAATGCTTCAGCAAATTCATTAAATAATGCAGCATATTCCTTAAATAATGCAGAAAAGTCCTTAAATAATGCAGAACAGTTCTTAAATAATGCAACAACGTCGTTAAATAATGCAGCAGAGTCCTTAAATAATGCAGCAAAGTCCTTAACTAATGCAGCAGAGTCCTTAAATAATGCAACAAAGTCCTTAAATAATGCAACAGAGTCCTTAAATACCGCAGCAAAGGGCTTAAATAATGCAGCAGAGTCCTCAAATGCTTCAGCAGAGTCCTTAAATAATGCAGCATTGTCCTTAAATAATGCAGCAAAGTCCTTAAATAATGCAGCAGAGTCCTTAAATAATGCAACAAAGTCCTTAAATAATGCAGCAGAGTCCTTAAATACTGAAGCAGAGTCCTTAAATATTGCTGCAAAGTCCTTAAATAATGCAGCAGAGTCATTAAATAATGCAACAAAGTCCTTAAATAATGCAGCAGAGTCCTTAAATAATGCAACAAAGTCCTTAAATAATGCAGCAGAGTACTTAAATAATGCAACAAAGTCCTTAAATAATGCAGCAAAGTCCTTAAATAATGCAGCAGAGTCCTTAAATACTGAAGCAGAGTCCTTAAATATTGCAGCAAAGTCCTTAAATAATGCAGCAGAGTCCTTAAATAATGCAACAAAGTCCTTAAATAATGCAGCAGAGTCCTTAAATAATGCAACAGAGTCCTTAAATACCGCAGCAAAGTGCTTAAATAATGCAGCAGAGTCCTCAAATGCTTCAGCAGAGTCCTTAAATAATGCAGCAGAGTCCTTAAATAATGCAGCAAAGTCCTTAAATAATGCAGCAGAGTTCTTAAATAATGCAACAAAGTCCTTAAATAATGCAGCAGAGTCCTTAAATACTGAAGCAGAGTCCTTAAATATTGCAGCAAAGTCCTTAAATAATGCAGCAGAGTCCTTAAATAATGCAGCAAAGTCCTTATTTAATGCAGCAGAGTCCTTAAATAATGCAACAAAGTCCTTAAATAATGCAGCAGAGTCCTTAAATACTGAAGCAGAGTCCTTAAATATTGCAGCAAAGTCCTTCAATAATGCAGCAGAGTCCTTAGATAATGCAACAAAGTCCTTAAATAATGCAGCAGATTCCTTAAATAATGCAGCAAAGTCCTTAAATAATGCAGCAGAGTCCTTAAATAATGCAGCAGAGTCCTTAAATACCGCAGCAGAGTCCTTAAATACTGAAGCAGAGTCCTTTAATATAGCAGCAAATTCCTTAAATAATGCAGCAGAGTCCATAAAAAAATCCAACAAAGTCATTAAATAATGCAGCAAGTCCTTAAATAATGCAGCAGAGTCCTCTAATAATGCAGCAGAGTCCTCGAATGCTTCAGCAAAGTCATTAAATAATGCAGCATAGTCCTTAAATAATGCAGCAAAGTCCTTAAATAATGCAGCACAGTTCTTAAGTAATGCAACAACGTCGTTAAATAATGCAGCAGAGTCCTTAAATAATGCAGCAAAGTCCTTAACTAATGCAGCAGAGTCCTTAAATAATGCAAGAAAGTCCTTAAATAATGCAGCAGAGTCCTTAAATAATGCAGTAAAGTCCTTAAATAATGCAGCAGAGTCCTTAAATAATGCAACACCGTCCTTAAATAATGCAGCAGAGTCCTTAAATACTGAAGCAGAGTCCTTAAATATTGCAGCAAAGTCCTTAAATAATGCATTAGAGTCCTTAAATAATGCAACAAAGTCCTTAAATAATGCAGCAGAGTCCTTAAATAATGCAGCAAAGTCCTTAAATAATGCAGCAGAGTCCTTAAATAATGCAGCAGAGTCCTTAAATACTGCAGCAGAGTCCTTAAATACTGAAGCAGAGTCCTTTAATATAGCAGCAAATTCCTTAAATAATGCAGCAGAGTCCTTAAAAAATCCAACAAAGTCATTAAATAATGCAGCAGAGTCCTCTAATAATGCAGCAGAGTCCTCAAATGCTTCAGCAAAGTCATTAAATAATGCAGCATAGTCCTTAAATAATGCAAAGTCCTTAAATAAAGCAGCACAGTTCTTAAATAATGCAACAACGTCGGTAAATAATGCAGCAGAGTCCTTAAATAATGCAGCAAAGTCCTTAACTAATGCAGCAGAGTCCTTAAATAATGCAACAAAGTCCTTAAATAATGCAACAGAGTCCTTAAATACCGCAGCAAAGTGCTTAAATAATGCAGCAGAGTCCTTAAATAATGCAACAAAGTCCTTAAATAATGCAGCAGAGTCCTTAAATACTGAAGCAGAGTCCTTAAATATTGCAGCAAAGTCCTCTAATAATGCAGCAGAGTCCTTAAATAATGCAACAAAGTCCTTAAATAATGCAGCAGAGTCCTTAAATAATGCAACAAAGTCCTTAAATAATGCAGCAGAGTCCTTAAATACTGAAGCAGAGTCCTTAAATATTGCAGCAAAGTCCTTAAATAATGCAGCAGAGTCCTTAAATAATGCAACAAAGTCCTTAAATAATGCAGCAGAGTCCTTAAATAATGCAACAAAGTCCTTAAATAATGCAGCAGAGTCCTTAAATACTGAAGCAGAGTCCTTAAATATTGCAGCAAAGTCCTTCAATAATGCAGCAGAGTCCTTAGATAATGCAACAAAGTCCTTAAATAATGCAGCAGATTCCTTAAATAATGCAGCCAAGTCCTTAAATAATGCAGCAGAGTCCTTAAATAATGCAGCAGAGTCCTTAAATACCGCAGCAGAGTCCTTAAATACTGAAGCAGAGTCCTTTAATATAGCAGCAAATTCCTTAAATAACGCAGCAGAGTCCATAAAAAATCCAACAAAGTCATTAAATAATGCAGCAAGTCCTTAAATAATGCAGCAGAGTCCTCTAATAATGCAGCAGAGTCCTCAAATGCTTCAGCAAAGTCATTAAATAATGCAGCATAGTCCTTAACTAATGCAGCAGAGTCCTTAAATAATGCAACAAAGTCCTTAAATAATGCAGCATATTCCTTAAATAATGCAGCAAAGTCCTTAAATAATGCAGAACAGTTCTTAAATAATGCAACAACGTCGTTAAATAATGCAGCAGAGTCCTTAAATAATGCAGCAAAGTCCTTAACTAATGCAGCAGAGTCCTTAAATAATGCAACAAAGTCCTTAAATAATGCAACAGAGTCCTTAAATACCGCAGCAAAGGGCTTAAATAATGCAGCAGAGTCCTCAAATGCTTCAGCAGAGTCCTTAAATAATGTAGCATTGTCCTTAAATAATGGAGCAAAGTCCTTAAATAATGCAGCAGAGTCCTTAAATAATGCAACAAAGTCCTTAAATAATGCAGCAGAGTCCTTAAATACTGAAGCAGAGTCCTTAAATATTGCTGCAAAGTCCTTAAATAATGCAGCAGAGTCATTTAATAATGCAACAAAGTCCTTAAATAATGCAGCAGAGTCCTTAAATAATGCAACAAAGTCCTTAAATAATGCAGCAGAGTACTTAAATAATGCAACAAAGTCCTTAAATAATGCAGCAAAGTCCTTAAATAATGCAGCAGAGTCCTTAAATAATGCAACAAAGTCCTTAAATAATGCAGCAGAGTCCTTAAATAATGCAACAGAGTCCTTAAATACCGCAGCAAAGTGCTTAAATAATGCAGCAGAGTCCTCAAATGCTTCAGCAGAGTCCTTAAATAATGCAGCAGAGTCCTTAAATAATGCAGCAAAGTCCTTAAATAATGCAGCAGAGTCCTTAAATAATGCAACAAAGTCCTTAAATAATGCAGCAGAGTCCTTAAATACTGAAGCAGAGTCCTTAAATATTGCAGCAAAGTCCTTAAATAATGCAGCAGAGTCCTTAAATAATGCAGCAAAGTCCTTATCTAATGCAGCAGAGTCCTTAAATAATGCAACAAAGTCCTTAAATAATGCAGCAGAGTCCTTAAATACTGAAGCAGAGTCCTTAAATATTGCAGCAAAGTCCTTCAATAATGCAGCAGAGTCCTTAGATAATGCAACAAAGTCCTTAAATAATGCAGCAGATTCCTTAAATAATGCAGCAAAGTCCTTAAATAATGCAGCAGAGTCCTTAATTAATGCAGCAGAGTCCTTAAATACCGCAGCAGAGTCCTTAAATACTGAAGCAGAGTCCTTTAATATAGCAGCAAATTCCTTAAATAATGCAGCAGAGTCCATAAAAAAATCCAACAAAGTCATTAAATAATGCAGCAAGTCCTTAAATAATGCAGCAGAGTCCTCTAATAATGCAGCAGAGTCCTCAAATGCTTCAGCAAATTCATTAAATAATGCAGCATATTCCTTAAATAATGCAGAAAAGTCCTTAAATAATGCAGAACAGTTCTTAAATAATGCAACAACGTCGTTAAATAATGCAGCAGAGTCCTTAAATAATGCAGCAAAGTCCTTAACTAATGCAGCAGAGTCCTTAAATAATGCAACAAAGTCCTTAAATAATGCAACAGAGTCCTTAAATACCGCAGCAAAGGGCTTAAATAATGCAGCAGAGTCCTCAAATGCTTCAGCAGAGTCCTTAAATAATGCAGCATTGTCCTTAAATAATGCAGCAAAGTCCTTAAATAATGCAGCAGAGTCCTTAAATAATGCAACAAAGTCCTTAAATAATGCAGCAGAGTCCTTAAATACTGAAGCAGAGTCCTTAAATATTGCTGCAAAGTCCTTAAATAATGCAGCAGAGTCATTAAATAGTGCAACAAAGTCCTTAAATAATGCAGCAGAGTCCTTAAATAATGCAACAAAGTCCTTAAATAATGCAGCAGAGTACTTAAATAATGCAACAAAGTCCTTAAATAATGCAGCAAAGTCCTTAAATAATGCAGCAGAGTCCTTAAATACTGAAGCAGAGTCCTTAAATATTGCAGCAAAGTCCTTAAATAATGCAGCAGAGTCCTTAAATAATGCAACAAAGTCCTTAAATAATGCAGCAGAGTCCTTAAATAATGCAACAGAGTCCTTAAATACCGCAGCAAAGTGCTTAAATAATGCAGCAGAGTCCTCAAATGCTTCAGCAGAGTCCTTAAATAATGCAGCAGAGTCCTTAAATAATGCAGCAAAGTCCTTAAATAATGCAGCAGAGTTCTTAAATAATGCAACAAAGTCCTTAAATAATGCAGCAGAGTCCTTAAATACTGAAGCAGAGTCCTTAAATATTGCAGCAAAGTCCTTAAATAATGCAGCAGAGTCCTTAAATAATGCAGCAAAGTCCTTATTTAATGCAGCAGAGTCCTTAAATAATGCAACAAAGTCCTTAAATAATGCAGCAGAGTCCTTAAATAATGCAACAGAGTCCTTAAATACCGCAGCAAAGTGCTTAAATAATGCAGCAGAGTCCTCAAATGCTTCAGCAGAGTCCTTAAATAATGCAGCAGAGTCCTTAAATAATGCAGCAAAGTCCTTAAATAATGCAGCAGAGTCCTTAAATAATGCAACAAAGTCCTTAAATAATGCAGCAGAGTCCTTAAATACTGAAGCAGAGTCCTTAAATATTGCAGCAAAGTCCTTAAATAATGCAGCAGAGTCCTTAAATAATGCAGCAAAGTCCTTATTTAATGCAGCAGAGTCCTTAAATAATGCAACAAAGTCCTTAAATAATGCAGCAGAGTCCTTAAATACTGAAGCAGAGTCCTTAAATATTGCAGCAAAGTCCTTCAATAATGCAGCAGAGTCCTTAGATAATGCAACAAAGTCCTTAAATAATGCAGCAGATTCCTTAAATAATGCAGCAAAGTCCTTAAATAATGCAGCAGAGTCCTTAAATAATGCAGCAGAGTCCTTAAATACCGCAGCAGAGTCCTTAAATACTGAAGCAGAGTCCTTTAATATAGCAGCAAATTCCTTAAATAATGCAGCAGAGTCCATAAAAAAATCCAACAAAGTCATTAAATAATGCAGCAAGTCCTTAAATAATGCAGCAGAGTCCTCTAATAATGCAGCAGAGTCCTCAAATGCTTCAGCAAAGTCATTAAATAATGCAGCATAGTCCTTAAATAATGCAGCAAAGTCCTTAAATAATGCAGCACAGTTCTTAAGTAATGCAACAACGTCGTTAAATAATGCAGCAGAGTCCTTAAATAATGCAGCAAAGTCCTTAACTAATGCAGCAGAGTCCTTAAATAATGCAAGAAAGTCCTTAAATAATGCAGCAGAGTCCTTAAATAATGCAGTAAAGTCCTTAAATAATGCAGCAGAGTCCTTAAATAATGCAACAACGTCCTTAAATAATGCAGCAGAGTCCTTAAATACTGAAGCAGAGTCCTTAAATATTGCAGCAAAGTCCTTAAATAATGCATTAGAGTCCTTAAATAATGCAACAAAGTCCTTAAATAATGCAGCAGAGTCCTTAAATAATGCAGCAAAGTCCTTAAATAATGCAGCAGAGTCCTTAAATAATGCAGCAGAGTCCTTAAATACTGCAGCAGAGTCCTTAAATACTGAAGCAGAGTCCTTTAATATAGCAGCAAATTCCTTAAATAATGCAGCAGAGTCCTTAAAAAATCCAACAAAGTCATTAAATAATGCAGCAGAGTCCTCTAATAATGCAGCAGAGTCCTCAAATGCTTCAGCAAAGTCATTAAATAATGCAGCATAGTCCTTAAATAATGCAAAGTCCTTAAATAAAGCAGCACAGTTCTTAAATAATGCAACAACGTCGGTAAATAATGCAGCAGAGTCCTTAAATAATGCAACAAAGTCCTTAAATAATGCAGCAGAGTCCTTAAATACTGAAGCAGAGTCCTTAAATATTGCTGCAAAGTCCTTAAATAATGCAGCAGAGTCATTTAATAATGCAACAAAGTCCTTAAATAATGCAGCAGAGTCCTTAAATAATGCAACAAAGTCCTTAAATAATGCAGCAGAGTACTTAAATAATGCAACAAAGTCCTTAAATAATGCAGCAAAGTCCTTAAATAATGCAGCAGAGTCCTTAAATAATGCAACAAAGTCCTTAAATAATGCAGCAGAGTCCTTAAATAATGCAACAGAGTCCTTAAATACCGCAGCAAAGTGCTTAAATAATGCAGCAGAGTCCTCAAATGCTTCAGCAGAGTCCTTAAATAATGCAGCAGAGTCCTTAAATAATGCAGCAAAGTCCTTAAATAATGCAGCAGAGTCCTTAAATAATGCAACAAAGTCCTTAAATAATGCAGCAGAGTCCTTAAATACTGAAGCAGAGTCCTTAAATATTGCAGCAAAGTCCTTAAATAATGCAGCAGAGTCCTTAAATAATGCAGCAAAGTCCTTATCTAATGCAGCAGAGTCCTTAAATAATGCAACAAAGTCCTTAAATAATGCAGCAGAGTCCTTAAATACTGAAGCAGAGTCCTTAAATATTGCAGCAAAGTCCTTCAATAATGCAGCAGAGTCCTTAGATAATGCAACAAAGTCCTTAAATAATGCAGCAGATTCCTTAAATAATGCAGCAAAGTCCTTAAATAATGCAGCAGAGTCCTTAATTAATGCAGCAGAGTCCTTAAATACCGCAGCAGAGTCCTTAAATACTGAAGCAGAGTCCTTTAATATAGCAGCAAATTCCTTAAATAATGCAGCAGAGTCCATAAAAAAATCCAACAAAGTCATTAAATAATGCAGCAAGTCCTTAAATAATGCAGCAGAGTCCTCTAATAATGCAGCAGAGTCCTCAAATGCTTCAGCAAATTCATTAAATAATGCAGCATATTCCTTAAATAATGCAGAAAAGTCCTTAAATAATGCAGAACAGTTCTTAAATAATGCAACAACGTCGTTAAATAATGCAGCAGAGTCCTTAAATAATGCAGCAAAGTCCTTAACTAATGCAGCAGAGTCCTTAAATAATGCAACAAAGTCCTTAAATAATGCAACAGAGTCCTTAAATACCGCAGCAAAGGGCTTAAATAATGCAGCAGAGTCCTCAAATGCTTCAGCAGAGTCCTTAAATAATGCAGCATTGTCCTTAAATAATGCAGCAAAGTCCTTAAATAATGCAGCAGAGTCCTTAAATAATGCAACAAAGTCCTTAAATAATGCAGCAGAGTCCTTAAATACTGAAGCAGAGTCCTTAAATATTGCTGCAAAGTCCTTAAATAATGCAGCAGAGTCATTAAATAGTGCAACAAAGTCCTTAAATAATGCAGCAGAGTCCTTAAATAATGCAACAAAGTCCTTAAATAATGCAGCAGAGTACTTAAATAATGCAACAAAGTCCTTAAATAATGCAGCAAAGTCCTTAAATAATGCAGCAGAGTCCTTAAATACTGAAGCAGAGTCCTTAAATATTGCAGCAAAGTCCTTAAATAATGCAGCAGAGTCCTTAAATAATGCAACAAAGTCCTTAAATAATGCAGCAGAGTCCTTAAATAATGCAACAGAGTCCTTAAATACTGCAGCAAAGTGCTTAAATAATGCAGCAGAGTCCTCAAATGCTTCAGCAGAGTCCTTAAATAATGCAGCAGAGTCCTTAAATAATGCAGCAAAGTCCTTAAATAATGCAGCAGAGTTCTTAAATAATGCAACAAAGTCCTTAAATAATGCAGCAGAGTCCTTAAATACTGAAGCAGAGTCCTTAAATATTGCAGCAAAGTCCTTAAATAATGCAGCAGAGTCCTTAAATAATGCAGCAAAGTCCTTATTTAATGCAGCAGAGTCCTTAAATAATGCAACAAAGTCCTTAAATAATGCAGCAGAGTCCTTAAATAATGCAACAGAGTCCTTAAATACCGCAGCAAAGTGCTTAAATAATGCAGCAGAGTCCTCAAATGCTTCAGCAGAGTCCTTAAATAATGCAGCAGAGTCCTTAAATAATGCAGCAAAGTCCTTAAATAATGCAGCAGAGTCCTTAAATAATGCAACAAAGTCCTTAAATAATGCAGCAGAGTCCTTAAATACTGAAGCAGAGTCCTTAAATATTGCAGCAAAGTCCTTAAATAATGCAGCAGAGTCCTTAAATAATGCAGCAAAGTCCTTATTTAATGCAGCAGAGTCCTTAAATAATGCAACAAAGTCCTTAAATAATGCAGCAGAGTCCTTAAATACTGAAGCAGAGTCCTTAAATATTGCAGCAAAGTCCTTCAATAATGCAGCAGAGTCCTTAGATAATGCAACAAAGTCCTTAAATAATGCAGCAGATTCCTTAAATAATGCAGCAAAGTCCTTAAATAATGCAGCAGAGTCCTTAAATAATGCAGCAGAGTCCTTAAATACCGCAGCAGAGTCCTTAAATACTGAAGCAGAGTCCTTTAATATAGCAGCAAATTCCTTAAATAATGCAGCAGAGTCCATAAAAAAATCCAACAAAGTCATTAAATAATGCAGCAAGTCCTTAAATAATGCAGCAGAGTCCTCTAATAATGCAGCAGAGTCCTCAAATGCTTCAGCAAAGTCATTAAATAATGCAGCATAGTCCTTAAATAATGCAGCAAAGTCCTTAAATAATGCAGCACAGTTCTTAAGTAATGCAACAACGTCGTTAAATAATGCAGCAGAGTCCTTAAATAATGCAGCAAAGTCCTTAACTAATGCAGCAGAGTCCTTAAATAATGCAAGAAAGTCCTTAAATAATGCAGCAGAGTCCTTAAATAATGCAGTAAAGTCCTTAAATAATGCAGCAGAGTCCTTAAATAATGCAACAACGTCCTTAAATAATGCAGCAGAGTCCTTAAATACTGAAGCAGAGTCCTTAAATATTGCAGCAAAGTCCTTAAATAATGCATTAGAGTCCTTAAATAATGCAACAAAGTCCTTAAATAATGCAGCAGAGTCCTTAAATAATGCAGCAAAGTCCTTAAATAATGCAGCAGAGTCCTTAAATAATGCAGCAGAGTCCTTAAATACTGCAGCAGAGTCCTTAAATACTGAAGCAGAGTCCTTTAATATAGCAGCAAATTCCTTAAATAATGCAGCAGAGTCCTTAAAAAATCCAACAAAGTCATTAAATAATGCAGCAGAGTCCTCTAATAATGCAGCAGAGTCCTCAAATGCTTCAGCAAAGTCATTAAATAATGCAGCATAGTCCTTAAATAATGCAAAGTCCTTAAATAAAGCAGCACAGTTCTTAAATAATGCAACAACGTCGGTAAATAATGCAGCAGAGTCCTTAAATAATGCAACAAAGTCCTTAAATAATGCAGCAGAGTCCTTAAATACTGAAGCAGAGTCCTTAAATATTGCTGCAAAGTCCTTAAATAATGCAGCAGAGTCATTAAATAATGCAACAAAGTCCTTAAATAATGCAGCAGAGTCCTTAAATAATGCAACAAAGTCCTTAAATAATGCAGCAGAGTACTTAAATTATGCAACAAAGTCCTTAAATAATGCAGCAAAGTCCTTAAATAGTGCAGCAGAGTCCTTAAATAATGCAACAAAGTCCTTAAATAATGCAGCAGAGTCCTTAAATAATGCAACAGAGTCCTTAAATACCGCAGCAAAGTGCTTAAATAATGCAGAAGAGTCCTCAAATGCTTCAGCAGAGTCCTTAAATAATGCAGCAGAGTCCTTAAATAATGCAGCAAAGTCCTTAAATAATGCAGCAGAGTCCTTAAATAATGCAACAAAGTCCTTAAATAATGCAGCAGAGTCCTTAAATACTGAAGCAGAGTCCTTAAATATTGCAGCAAAGTCCTTAAATAATGCAGCAGAGTCCTTAAATAATGCAGCAAAGTCCTTATCTAATGCAGCAGAGTCCTTAAATAATGCAACAAAGTCCTTAAATAATGCAGCAGAGTCCTTAAATACTGAAGCAGAGTCCTTAAATATTGCAGCAAAGTCCTTCAATAATGCAGCAGAGTCCTTAGATAATGCAACAAAGTCCTTAAATAATGCAGCAGATTCCTTAAATAATGCAGCAAAGTCCTTAAATAATGCAGCAGAGTCCTTAAATAATGCAGCAGAGTCCTTAAATACCGCAGCAGAGTCCTTAAATACTGAAGCAGAGTCCTTTAATATAGCAGCAAATTCCTTAAATAATGCAGCAGAGTCCATAAAAAAATCCAACAAAGTCATTAAATAATGCAGCAAGTCCTTAAATAATGCAGCAGAGTCCTCTAATAATGCAGCAGAGTCCTCAAATGCTTCAGCAAATTCATTAAATAATGCAGCATATTCCTTAAATAATGCAGAAAAGTCCTTAAATAATGCAGAACAGTTCTTAAATAATGCAACAACGTCGTTAAATAATGCAGCAGAGTCCTTAAATAATGCAGCAAAGTCCTTAACTAATGCAGCAGAGTCCTTAAATAATGCAACAAAGTCCTTAAATAATGCAACAGAGTCCTTAAATACCGCAGCAAAGGGCTTAAATAATGCAGCAGAGTCCTCAAATGCTTCAGCAGAGTCCTTAAATAATGCAGCATTGTCCTTAAATAATGCAGCAAAGTCCTTAAATAATGCAGCAGAGTCCTTAAATAATGCAACAAAGTCCTTAAATAATTCAGCAGAGTCCTTAAATACTGAAGCAGAGTCCTTAAATATTGCTGCAAAGTCCTTAAATAATGCAGCAGAGTCATTAAATAATGCAACAAAGTCCTTAAATAATGCAGCAGAGTCCTTAAATAATGCAACAAAGTCCTTAAATAATGCAGCAGAGTACTTAAATAATGCAACAAAGTCCTTAAATAATGCAGCAAAGTCCTTAAATAATGCAGCAGAGTCCTTAAATACTGAAGCAGAGTCCTTAAATATTGCAGCAAAGTCCTTAAATAATGCAGCAGAGTCCTTAAATAATGCAACAAAGTCCTTAAATAATGCAGCAGAGTCCTTAAATAATGCAACAGAGTCCTTAAATACCGCAGCAAAGTGCTTAAATAATGCAGCAGAGTCCTCAAATGCTTCAGCAGAGTCCTTAAATAATGCAGCAGAGTCCTTAAATAATGCAGCAAAGTCCTTAAATAATGCAGCAGAGTTCTTAAATAATGCAACAAAGTCCTTAAATTATGCAGCAGAGTCCTTAAATACTGAAGCAGAGTCCTTAAATATTGCAGCAAAGTCCTTAAATAATGCAGCAGAGTCCTTAAATAATGCAGCAAAGTCCTTATTTAATGCAGCAGAGTCCTTAAATAATGCAACAAAGTCCTTAAATAATGCAGCAGAGTCCTTAAATACTGAAGCAGAGTCCTTAAATATTGCAGCAAAGTCCTTCAATAATGCAGCAGAGTCCTTAGATAATGCAACAAAGTCCTTAAATAATGCAGCAGATTCCTTAAATAATGCAGCAAAGTCCTTAAATAATGCAGCAGAGTCCTTAAATAATGCAGCAGAGTCCTTAAATACCGCAGCAGAGTCCTTAAATACTGAAGCAGAGTCCTTTAATATAGCAGCAAATTCCTTAAATAATGCAGCAGAGTCCATAAAAAAATCCAACAAAGTCATTAAATAATGCAGCAAGTCCTTAAATAATGCAGCAGAGTCCTCTAATAATGCAGCAGAGTCCTCGAATGCTTCAGCAAAGTCATTAAATAATGCAGCATAGTCCTTAAATAATGCAGCAAAGTCCTTAAATAATGCAGCACAGTTCTTAAGTAATGCAACAACGTCGTTAAATAATGCAGCAGAGTCCTTAAATAATGCAGCAAAGTCCTTAACTAATGCAGCAGAGTCCTTAAATAATGCAAGAAAGTCCTTAAATAATGCAGCAGAGTCCTTAAATAATGCAGTAAAGTCCTTAAATAATGCAGCAGAGTCCTTAAATAATGCAACAACGTCCTTAAATAATGCAGCAGAGTCCTTAAATACTGAAGCAGAGTCCTTAAATATTGCAGCAAAGTCCTTAAATAATGCATTAGAGTCCTTAAATAATGCAACAAAGTCCTTAAATAATGCAGCAGAGTCCTTAAATAATGCAGCAAATTCCTTAAATAATGCAGCAGAGTCCTTAAATAATGCAGCAGAGTCCTTAAATACTGCAGCAGAGTCCTTAAATACTGAAGCAGAGTCCTTTAATATAGCAGCAAATTCCTTAAATAATGCAGCAGAGTCCTTAAAAAATCCAACAAAGTCATTAAATAATGCAGCAGAGTCCTCTAATAATGCAGCAGAGTCCTCAAATGCTTCAGCAAAGTCATTAAATAATGCAGCATAGTCCTTAAATAATGCAAAGTCCTTAAATAAAGCAGCACAGTTCTTAAATAATGCAACAACGTCGGTAAATAATGCAGCAGAGTCCTTAAATAATGCAGCAAAGTCCTTAACTAATGCAGCAGAGTCCTTAAATAATGCAACAAAGTCCTTAAATAATGCAACAGAGTCCTTAAATACCGCAGCAAAGTGCTTAAATAATGCAGCAGAGTCCTTAAATAATGCAACAAAGTCCTTAAATAATGCAGCAGAGTCCTTAAATACTGAAGCAGAGTCCTTAAATATTGCAGCAAAGTCCTCTAATAATGCAGCAGAGTCCTTAAATAATGCAACAAAGTCCTTAAATAATGCAGCAGAGTCCTTAAATAATGCAACAAAGTCCTTAAATAATGCAGCAGAGTCCTTAAATACTGAAGCAGAGTCCTTAAATATTGCAGCAAAGTCCTTAAATAATGCAGCAGAG
This sequence comes from Phyllobates terribilis, assembly GCF_046119375.1. Lineage (NCBI taxonomy): Eukaryota > Metazoa > Chordata > Amphibia > Anura > Dendrobatidae > Phyllobates > Phyllobates terribilis. The sequence goes on along the minus strand of NW_027362840.1, from coordinate 1,462,191 downwards.
TCCTTAAATAATGCAACAAAGTCCTTAAATAATGCAGCAGAGTCCTTAAATAATGCAACAAAGTCCTTAAATAATGCAGCAGAGTCCTTAAATACTGAAGCAGAGTCCTTAAATATTGCAGCAAAGTCCTTCAATAATGCAGCAGAGTCCTTAGATAATGCAACAAAGTCCTTAAATAATGCAGCAGATTCCTTAAATAATGCAGCCAAGTCCTTAAATAATGCAGCAGAGTCCTTAAATAATGCAGCAGAGTCCTTAAATACCGCAGCAGAGTCCTTAAATACTGAAGCAGAGTCCTTTAATATAGCAGCAAATTCCTTAAATAACGCAGCAGAGTCCATAAAAAATCCAACAAAGTCATTAAATAATGCAGCAAGTCCTTAAATAATGCAGCAGAGTCCTCTAATAATGCAGCAGAGTCCTCAAATGCTTCAGCAAAGTCATTAAATAATGCAGCATAGTCCTTAACTAATGCAGCAGAGTCCTTAAATAATGCAACAAAGTCCTTAAATAATGCAGCATATTCCTTAAATAATGCAGCAAAGTCCTTAAATAATGCAGAACAGTTCTTAAATAATGCAACAACGTCGTTAAATAATGCAGCAGAGTCCTTAAATAATGCAGCAAAGTCCTTAACTAATGCAGCAGAGTCCTTAAATAATGCAACAAAGTCCTTAAATAATGCAACAGAGTCCTTAAATACCGCAGCAAAGGGCTTAAATAATGCAGCAGAGTCCTCAAATGCTTCAGCAGAGTCCTTAAATAATGTAGCATTGTCCTTAAATAATGGAGCAAAGTCCTTAAATAATGCAGCAGAGTCCTTAAATAATGCAACAAAGTCCTTAAATAATGCAGCAGAGTCCTTAAATACTGAAGCAGAGTCCTTAAATATTGCTGCAAAGTCCTTAAATAATGCAGCAGAGTCATTAAATAATGCAACAAAGTCCTTAAATAATGCAGCAGAGTCCTTAAATAATGCAACAAAGTCCTTAAATAATGCAGCAGAGTACTTAAATAATGCAACAAAGTCCTTAAATAATGCAGCAAAGTCCTTAAATAATGCAGCAGAGTCCTTAAATAATGCAACAAAGTCCTTAAATAATGCAGCAGAGTCCTTAAATAATGCAACAGAGTCCTTAAATACCGCAGCAAAGTGCTTAAATAATGCAGCAGAGTCCTCAAATGCTTCAGCAGAGTCCTTAAATAATGCAGCAGAGTCCTTAAATAATGCAGCAAAGTCCTTAAATAATGCAGCAGAGTCCTTAAATAATGCAACAAAGTCCTTAAATAATGCAGCAGAGTCCTTAAATACTGAAGCAGAGTCCTTAAATATTGCAGCAAAGTCCTTAAATAATGCAGCAGAGTCCTTAAATAATGCAGCAAAGTCCTTATCTAATGCAGCAGAGTCCTTAAATAATGCAACAAAGTCCTTAAATAATGCAGCAGAGTCCTTAAATACTGAAGCAGAGTCCTTAAATATTGCAGCAAAGTCCTTCAATAATGCAGCAGAGTCCTTAGATAATGCAACAAAGTCCTTAAATAATGCAGCAGATTCCTTAAATAATGCAGCAAAGTCCTTAAATAATGCAGCAGAGTCCTTAATTAATGCAGCAGAGTCCTTAAATACCGCAGCAGAGTCCTTAAATACTGAAGCAGAGTCCTTTAATATAGCAGCAAATTCCTTAAATAATGCAGCAGAGTCCATAAAAAAATCCAACAAAGTCATTAAATAATGCAGCAAGTCCTTAAATAATGCAGCAGAGTCCTCTAATAATGCAGCAGAGTCCTCAAATGCTTCAGCAAATTCATTAAATAATGCAGCATATTCCTTAAATAATGCAGAAAAGTCCTTAAATAATGCAGAACAGTTCTTAAATAATGCAACAACGTCGTTAAATAATGCAGCAGAGTCCTTAAATAATGCAGCAAAGTCCTTAACTAATGCAGCAGAGTCCTTAAATAATGCAACAAAGTCCTTAAATAATGCAACAGAGTCCTTAAATACCGCAGCAAAGGGCTTAAATAATGCAGCAGAGTCCTCAAATGCTTCAGCAGAGTCCTTAAATAATGCAGCATTGTCCTTAAATAATGCAGCAAAGTCCTTAAATAATGCAGCAGAGTCCTTAAATAATGCAACAAAGTCCTTAAATAATGCAGCAGAGTCCTTAAATACTGAAGCAGAGTCCTTAAATATTGCTGCAAAGTCCTTAAATAATGCAGCAGAGTCATTAAATAGTGCAACAAAGTCCTTAAATAATGCAGCAGAGTCCTTAAATAATGCAACAAAGTCCTTAAATAATGCAGCAGAGTACTTAAATAATGCAACAAAGTCCTTAAATAATGCAGCAAAGTCCTTAAATAATGCAGCAGAGTCCTTAAATACTGAAGCAGAGTCCTTAAATATTGCAGCAAAGTCCTTAAATAATGCAGCAGAGTCCTTAAATAATGCAACAAAGTCCTTAAATAATGCAGCAGAGTCCTTAAATAATGCAACAGAGTCCTTAAATACCGCAGCAAAGTGCTTAAATAATGCAGCAGAGTCCTCAAATGCTTCAGCAGAGTCCTTAAATAATGCAGCAGAGTCCTTAAATAATGCAGCAAAGTCCTTAAATAATGCAGCAGAGTTCTTAAATAATGCAACAAAGTCCTTAAATAATGCAGCAGAGTCCTTAAATACTGAAGCAGAGTCCTTAAATATTGCAGCAAAGTCCTTAAATAATGCAGCAGAGTCCTTAAATAATGCAGCAAAGTCCTTATTTAATGCAGCAGAGTCCTTAAATAATGCAACAAAGTCCTTAAATAATGCAGCAGAGTCCTTAAATAATGCAACAGAGTCCTTAAATACCGCAGCAAAGTGCTTAAATAATGCAGCAGAGTCCTCAAATGCTTCAGCAGAGTCCTTAAATAATGCAGCAGAGTCCTTAAATAATGCAGCAAAGTCCTTAAATAATGCAGCAGAGTCCTTAAATAATGCAACAAAGTCCTTAAATAATGCAGCAGAGTCCTTAAATACTGAAGCAGAGTCCTTAAATATTGCAGCAAAGTCCTTAAATAATGCAGCAGAGTCCTTAAATAATGCAGCAAAGTCCTTATTTAATGCAGCAGAGTCCTTAAATAATGCAACAAAGTCCTTAAATAATGCAGCAGAGTCCTTAAATACTGAAGCAGAGTCCTTAAATATTGCAGCAAAGTCCTTCAATAATGCAGCAGAGTCCTTAGATAATGCAACAAAGTCCTTAAATAATGCAGCAGATTCCTTAAATAATGCAGCAAAGTCCTTAAATAATGCAGCAGAGTCCTTAAATAATGCAGCAGAGTCCTTAAATACCGCAGCAGAGTCCTTAAATACTGAAGCAGAGTCCTTTAATATAGCAGCAAATTCCTTAAATAATGCAGCAGAGTCCATAAAAAAATCCAACAAAGTCATTAAATAATGCAGCAAGTCCTTAAATAATGCAGCAGAGTCCTCTAATAATGCAGCAGAGTCCTCAAATGCTTCAGCAAAGTCATTAAATAATGCAGCATAGTCCTTAAATAATGCAGCAAAGTCCTTAAATAATGCAGCACAGTTCTTAAGTAATGCAACAACGTCGTTAAATAATGCAGCAGAGTCCTTAAATAATGCAGCAAAGTCCTTAACTAATGCAGCAGAGTCCTTAAATAATGCAAGAAAGTCCTTAAATAATGCAGCAGAGTCCTTAAATAATGCAGTAAAGTCCTTAAATAATGCAGCAGAGTCCTTAAATAATGCAACAACGTCCTTAAATAATGCAGCAGAGTCCTTAAATACTGAAGCAGAGTCCTTAAATATTGCAGCAAAGTCCTTAAATAATGCATTAGAGTCCTTAAATAATGCAACAAAGTCCTTAAATAATGCAGCAGAGTCCTTAAATAATGCAGCAAAGTCCTTAAATAATGCAGCAGAGTCCTTAAATAATGCAGCAGAGTCCTTAAATACTGCAGCAGAGTCCTTAAATACTGAAGCAGAGTCCTTTAATATAGCAGCAAATTCCTTAAATAATGCAGCAGAGTCCTTAAAAAATCCAACAAAGTCATTAAATAATGCAGCAGAGTCCTCTAATAATGCAGCAGAGTCCTCAAATGCTTCAGCAAAGTCATTAAATAATGCAGCATAGTCCTTAAATAATGCAAAGTCCTTAAATAAAGCAGCACAGTTCTTAAATAATGCAACAACGTCGGTAAATAATGCAGCAGAGTCCTTAAATAATGCAACAAAGTCCTTAAATAATGCAGCAGAGTCCTTAAATACTGAAGCAGAGTCCTTAAATATTGCTGCAAAGTCCTTAAATAATGCAGCAGAGTCATTAAATAATGCAACAAAGTCCTTAAATAATGCAGCAGAGTCCTTAAATAATGCAACAAAGTCCTTAAATAATGCAGCAGAGTACTTAAATTATGCAACAAAGTCCTTAAATAATGCAGCAAAGTCCTTAAATAGTGCAGCAGAGTCCTTAAATAATGCAACAAAGTCCTTAAATAATGCAGCAGAGTCCTTAAATAATGCAACAGAGTCCTTAAATACCGCAGCAAAGTGCTTAAATAATGCAGAAGAGTCCTCAAATGCTTCAGCAGAGTCCTTAAATAATGCAGCAGAGTCCTTAAATAATGCAGCAAAGTCCTTAAATAATGCAGCAGAGTCCTTAAATAATGCAACAAAGTCCTTAAATAATGCAGCAGAGTCCTTAAATACTGAAGCAGAGTCCTTAAATATTGCAGCAAAGTCCTTAAATAATGCAGCAGAGTCCTTAAATAATGCAGCAAAGTCCTTATCTAATGCAGCAGAGTCCTTAAATAATGCAACAAAGTCCTTAAATAATGCAGCAGAGTCCTTAAATACTGAAGCAGAGTCCTTAAATATTGCAGCAAAGTCCTTCAATAATGCAGCAGAGTCCTTAGATAATGCAACAAAGTCCTTAAATAATGCAGCAGATTCCTTAAATAATGCAGCAAAGTCCTTAAATAATGCAGCAGAGTCCTTAAATAATGCAGCAGAGTCCTTAAATACCGCAGCAGAGTCCTTAAATACTGAAGCAGAGTCCTTTAATATAGCAGCAAATTCCTTAAATAATGCAGCAGAGTCCATAAAAAAATCCAACAAAGTCATTAAATAATGCAGCAAGTCCTTAAATAATGCAGCAGAGTCCTCTAATAATGCAGCAGAGTCCTCAAATGCTTCAGCAAATTCATTAAATAATGCAGCATATTCCTTAAATAATGCAGAAAAGTCCTTAAATAATGCAGAACAGTTCTTAAATAATGCAACAACGTCGTTAAATAATGCAGCAGAGTCCTTAAATAATGCAGCAAAGTCCTTAACTAATGCAGCAGAGTCCTTAAATAATGCAACAAAGTCCTTAAATAATGCAACAGAGTCCTTAAATACCGCAGCAAAGGGCTTAAATAATGCAGCAGAGTCCTCAAATGCTTCAGCAGAGTCCTTAAATAATGCAGCATTGTCCTTAAATAATGCAGCAAAGTCCTTAAATAATGCAGCAGAGTCCTTAAATAATGCAACAAAGTCCTTAAATAATTCAGCAGAGTCCTTAAATACTGAAGCAGAGTCCTTAAATATTGCTGCAAAGTCCTTAAATAATGCAGCAGAGTCATTAAATAATGCAACAAAGTCCTTAAATAATGCAGCAGAGTCCTTAAATAATGCAACAAAGTCCTTAAATAATGCAGCAGAGTACTTAAATAATGCAACAAAGTCCTTAAATAATGCAGCAAAGTCCTTAAATAATGCAGCAGAGTCCTTAAATACTGAAGCAGAGTCCTTAAATATTGCAGCAAAGTCCTTAAATAATGCAGCAGAGTCCTTAAATAATGCAACAAAGTCCTTAAATAATGCAGCAGAGTCCTTAAATAATGCAACAGAGTCCTTAAATACCGCAGCAAAGTGCTTAAATAATGCAGCAGAGTCCTCAAATGCTTCAGCAGAGTCCTTAAATAATGCAGCAGAGTCCTTAAATAATGCAGCAAAGTCCTTAAATAATGCAGCAGAGTTCTTAAATAATGCAACAAAGTCCTTAAATTATGCAGCAGAGTCCTTAAATACTGAAGCAGAGTCCTTAAATATTGCAGCAAAGTCCTTAAATAATGCAGCAGAGTCCTTAAATAATGCAGCAAAGTCCTTATTTAATGCAGCAGAGTCCTTAAATAATGCAACAAAGTCCTTAAATAATGCAGCAGAGTCCTTAAATACTGAAGCAGAGTCCTTAAATATTGCAGCAAAGTCCTTCAATAATGCAGCAGAGTCCTTAGATAATGCAACAAAGTCCTTAAATAATGCAGCAGATTCCTTAAATAATGCAGCAAAGTCCTTAAATAATGCAGCAGAGTCCTTAAATAATGCAGCAGAGTCCTTAAATACCGCAGCAGAGTCCTTAAATACTGAAGCAGAGTCCTTTAATATAGCAGCAAATTCCTTAAATAATGCAGCAGAGTCCATAAAAAAATCCAACAAAGTCATTAAATAATGCAGCAAGTCCTTAAATAATGCAGCAGAGTCCTCTAATAATGCAGCAGAGTCCTCAAATGCTTCAGCAAAGTCATTAAATAATGCAGCATAGTCCTTAAATAATGCAGCAAAGTCCTTAAATAATGCAGCACAGTTCTTAAGTAATGCAACAACGTCGTTAAATAATGCAGCAGAGTCCTTAAATAATGCAGCAAAGTCCTTAACTAATGCAGCAGAGTCCTTAAATAATGCAAGAAAGTCCTTAAATAATGCAGCAGAGTCCTTAAATAATGCAGTAAAGTCCTTAAATAATGCAGCAGAGTCCTTAAATAATGCAACAACGTCCTTAAATAATGCAGCAGAGTCCTTAAATACTGAAGCAGAGTCCTTAAATATTGCAGCAAAGTCCTTAAATAATGCATTAGAGTCCTTAAATAATGCAACAAAGTCCTTAAATAATGCAGCAGAGTCCTTAAATAATGCAGCAAAGTCCTTAAATAATGCAGCAGAGTCCTTAAATAATGCAGCAGAGTCCTTAAATACTGCAGCAGAGTCCTTAAATACTGAAGCAGAGTCCTTTAATATAGCAGCAAATTCCTTAAATAATGCAGCAGAGTCCTTAAAAAATCCAACAAAGTCATTAAATAATGCAGCAGAGTCCTCTAATAATGCAGCAGAGTCCTCAAATGCTTCAGCAAAGTCATTAAATAATGCAGCATAGTCCTTAAATAATGCAAAGTCCTTAAATAAAGCAGCACAGTTCTTAAATAATGCAACAACGTCGGTAAATAATGCAGCAGAGTCCTTAAATAATGCAGCAAAGTCCTTAACTAATGCAGCAGAGTCCTTAAATAATGCAACAAAGTCCTTAAATAATGCAACAGAGTCCTTAAATACCGCAGCAAAGTGCTTAAATAATGCAGCAGAGTCCTTAAATAATGCAACAAAGTCCTTAAATAATGCAGCAGAGTCCTTAAATACTGAAGCAGAGTCCTTAAATATTGCAGCAAAGTCCTCTAATAATGCAGCAGAGTCCTTAAATAATGCAACAAAGTCCTTAAATAATGCAGCAGAGTCCTTAAATAATGCAACAAAGTCCTTAAATAATGCAGCAGAGTCCTTAAATACTGAAGCAGAGTCCTTAAATATTGCAGCAAAGTCCTTAAATAATGCAGCAGAGTCCTTAAATAATTCAACAAAGTCCTTAAATAATGCAGCAGAGTCCTTAAATAATGCAACAAAGTCCTTAAATAATGCAGCAGAGTCCTTAAATACTGAAGCAGAGTCCTTAAATATTGCAGCAAAGTCCTTCAATAATGCAGCAGAGTCCTTAGATAATGCAACAAAGTCCTTAAATAATGCAGCAGATTCCTTAAATAATGCAGCCAAGTCCTTAAATAATGCAGCAGAGTCCTTAAATAATGCAGCAGAGTCCTTAAATACCGCAGCAGAGTCCTTAAATACTGAAGCAGAGTCCTTTAATATAGCAGCAAATTCCTTAAATAACGCAGCAGAGTCCATAAAAAATCCAACAAAGTCATTAAATAATGCAGCAAGTCCTTAAATAATGCAGCAGAGTCCTCTAATAATGCAGCAGAGTCCTCAAATGCTTCAGCAAAGTCATTAAATAATGCAGCATAGTCCTTAACTAATGCAGCAGAGTCCTTAAATAATGCAACAAAGTCCTTAAATAATGCAGCATATTCCTTAAATAATGCAGCAAAGTCCTTAAATAATGCAGAACAGTTCTTAAATAATGCAACAACGTCGTTAAATAATGCAGCAGAGTCCTTAAATAATGCAGCAAAGTCCTTAACTAATGCAGCAGAGTCCTTAAATAATGCAACAAAGTCCTTAAATAATGCAACAGAGTCCTTAAATACCGCAGCAAAGGGCTTAAATAATGCAGCAGAGTCCTCAAATGCTTCAGCAGAGTCCTTAAATAATGTAGCATTGTCCTTAAATAATGCAGCAAAGTCCTTAAATAATGCAGCAGAGTCCTTAAATAATGCAACAAAGTCCTTAAATAATGCAGCAGAGTCCTTAAATACTGAAGCAGAGTCCTTAAATATTGCTGCAAAGTCCTTAAATAATGCAGCAGAGTCATTAAATAATGCAACAAAGTCCTTAAATAATGCAGCAGAGTCCTTAAATAATGCAACAAAGTCCTTAAATAATGCAGCAGAGTACTTAAATAATGCAACAAAGTCCTTAAATAATGCAGCAATGTCCTTAAATAATGCAGCAGAGTCCTTAAATAATGCAACAAAGTCCTTAAATAATGCAGCAGAGTCCTTAAATAATGCAACAGAGTCCTTAAATACTGCAGCAAAGTGCTTAAATAATGCAGCAGAGTCCTCAAATGCTTCAGCAGAGTCCTTAAATAATGCAGCAGAGTCCTTAAATAATGCAGCAAAGTCCTTAAATAATGCAGCAGAGTCCTTAAATAATGCAACAAAGTCCTTAAATAATGCAGCAGAGTCCTTAAATACTGAAGCAGAGTCCTTAAATATTGCAGCAAAGTCCTTCAATAATGCAGCAGAGTCCTTAGATAATGCAACAAAGTCCTTAAATAATGCAGCAGATTCCTTAAATAATGCAGCAAAGTCCTTAAATAATGCAGCAGAGTCCTTAATTAATGCAGCAGAGTCCTTAAATACCGCAGCAGAGTCCTTAAATACTGAAGCAGAGTCCTTTAATATAGCAGCAAATTCCTTAAATAATGCAGCAGAGTCCATAAAAAAATCCAACAAAGTCATTAAATAATGCAGCAAGTCCTTAAATAATGCAGCAGAGTCCTCTAATAATGCAGCAGAGTCCTCAAATGCTTCAGCAAATTCATTAAATAATGCAGCATATTCCTTAAATAATGCAGAAAAGTCCTTAAATAATGCAGAACAGTTCTTAAATAATGCAACAACGTCGTTAAATAATGCAGCAGAGTCCTTAAATAATGCAGCAAAGTCCTTAACTAATGCAGCAGAGTCCTTAAATAATGCAACAAAGTCCTTAAATAATGCAACAGAGTCCTTAAATACCGCAGCAAAGGGCTTAAATAATGCAGCAGAGTCCTCAAATGCTTCAGCAGAGTCCTTAAATAATGCAGCATTGTCCTTAAATAATGCAGCAAAGTCCTTAAATAATGCAGCAGAGTCCTTAAATAATGCAACAAAGTCCTTAAATAATGCAGCAGAGTCCTTAAATACTGAAGCAGAGTCCTTAAATATTGCTGCAAAGTCCTTAAATAATGCAGCAGAGTCATTAAATAATGCAACAAAGTCCTTAAATAATGCAGCAGAGTCCTTAAATAATGCAACAAAGTCCTTAAATAATGCAGCAGAGTACTTAAATAATGCAACAAAGTCCTTAAATAATGCAGCAAAGTCCTTAAATAATGCAGCAGAGTCCTTAAATACTGAAGCAGAGTCCTTAAATATTGCAGCAAAGTCCTTAAATAATGCAGCAGAGTCCTTAAATAATGCAACAAAGTCCTTAAATAATGCAGCAGAGTCCTTAAATAATGCAACAGAGTCCTTAAATACCGCAGCAAAGTGCTTAAATAATGCAGCAGAGTCCTCAAATGCTTCAGCAGAGTCCTTAAATAATGCAGCAGAGTCCTTAAATAATGCAGCAAAGTCCTTAAATAATGCAGCAGAGTTCTTAAATAATGCAACAAAGTCCTTAAATAATGCAGCAGAGTCCTTAAATACTGAAGCAGAGTCCTTAAATATTGCAGCAAAGTCCTTAAATAATGCAGCAGAGTCCTTAAATAATGCAGCAAAGTCCTTATTTAATGCAGCAGAGTCCTTAAATAATGCAACAAAGTCCTTAAATAATGCAGCAGAGTCCTTAAATACTGAAGCAGAGTCCTTAAATATTGCAGCAAAGTCCTTCAATAATGCAGCAGAGTCCTTAGATAATGCAACAAAGTCCTTAAATAATGCAGCAGATTCCTTAAATAATGCAGCAAAGTCCTTAAATAATGCAGCAGAGTCCTTAAATAATGCAGCAGAGTCCTTAAATACCGCAGCAGAGTCCTTAAATACTGAAGCAGAGTCCTTTAATATAGCAGCAAATTCCTTAAATAATGCAGCAGAGTCCATAAAAAAATCCAACAAAGTCATTAAATAATGCAGCAAGTCCTTAAATAATGCAGCAGAGTCCTCTAATAATGCAGCAGAGTCCTCAAATGCTTCAGCAAAGTCATTAAATAATGCAGCATAGTCCTTAACTAATGCAGCAGAGTCCTTAAATAATGCAACAAAGTCCTTAAATAATGCAGCATATTCCTTAAATAATGCAGCAAAGTCCTTAAATAATGCAGAACAGTTCTTAAATAATGCAACAACGTCGTTAAATAATGCAGCAGAGTCCTTAAATAATGCAGCAAAGTCCTTAACTAATGCAGCAGAGTCCTTAAATAATGCAACAAAGTCCTTAAATAATGCAACAGAGTCCTTAAATACCGCAGCAAAGGGCTTAAATAATGCAGCAGAGTCCTCAAATGCTTCAGCAGAGTCCTTAAATAATGTAGCATTGTCCTTAAATAATGCAGCAAAGTCCTTAAATAATGCAGCAGAGTCCTTAAATAATGCAACAAAGTCCTTAAATAATGCAGCAGAGTCCTTAAATACTGAAGCAGAGTCCTTAAATATTGCTGCAAAGTCCTTAAATAATGCAGCAGAGTCATTAAATAATGCAACAAAGTCCTTAAATAATGCAGCAGAGTCCTTAAATAATGCAACAAAGTCCTTAAATAATGCAGCAGAGTACTTAAATAATGCAACAAAGTCCTTAAATAATGCAGCAATGTCCTTAAATAATGCAGCAGAGTCCTTAAATAATGCAACAAAGTCCTTAAATAATGCAGCAGAGTCCTTAAATAATGCAACAGAGTCCTTAAATACTGCAGCAAAGTGCTTAAATAATGCAGCAGAGTCCTCAAATGCTTCAGCAGAGTCCTTAAATAATGCAGCAGAGTCCTTAAATAATGCAGCAAAGTCCTTAAATAATGCAGCAGAGTCCTTAAATAATGCAACAAAGTCCTTAAATAATGCAGCAGAGTCCTTAAATACTGAAGCAGAGTCCTTAAATATTGCAGCAAAGTCCTTCAATAATGCAGCAGAGTCCTTAGATAATGCAACAAAGTCCTTAAATAATGCAGCAGATTCCTTAAATAATGCAGCAAAGTCCTTAAATAATGCAGCAGAGTCCTTAATTAATGCAGCAGAGTCCTTAAATACCGCAGCAGAGTCCTTAAATACTGAAGCAGAGTCCTTTAATATAGCAGCAAATTCCTTAAATAATGCAGCAGAGTCCATAAAAAAATCCAACAAAGTCATTAAATAATGCAGCAAGTCCTTAAATAATGCAGCAGAGTCCTCTAATAATGCAGCAGAGTCCTCAAATGCTTCAGCAAATTCATTAAATAATGCAGCATATTCCTTAAATAATGCAGAAAAGTCCTTAAATAATGCAGAACAGTTCTTAAATAATGCAACAACGTCGTTAAATAATGCAGCAGAGTCCTTAAATAATGCAGCAAAGTCCTTAACTAATGCAGCAGAGTCCTTAAATAATGCAACAAAGTCCTTAAATAATGCAACAGAGTCCTTAAATACCGCAGCAAAGGGCTTAAATAATGCAGCAGAGTCCTCAAATGCTTCAGCAGAGTCCTTAAATAATGCAGCATTGTCCTTAAATAATGCAGCAAAGTCCTTAAATAATGCAGCAGAGTCCTTAAATAATGCAACAAAGTCCTTAAATAATGCAGCAGAGTCCTTAAATACTGAAGCAGAGTCCTTAAATATTGCTGCAAAGTCCTTAAATAATGCAGCAGAGTCATTAAATAATGCAACAAAGTCCTTAAATAATGCAGCAGAGTCCTTAAATAATGCAACAAAGTCCTTAAATAATGCAGCAGAGTACTTAAATAATGCAACAAAGTCCTTAAATAATGCAGCAAAGTCCTTAAATAATGCAGCAGAGTCCTTAAATACTGAAGCAGAGTCCTTAAATATTGCAGCAAAGTCCTTAAATAATGCAGCAGAGTCCTTAAATAATGCAACAAAGTCCTTAAATAATGCAGCAGAGTCCTTAAATAATGCAACAGAGTCCTTAAATACCGCAGCAAAGTGCTTAAATAATGCAGCAGAGTCCTCAAATGCTTCAGCAGAGTCCTTAAATAATGCAGCAGAGTCCTTAAATAATGCAGCAAAGTCCTTAAATAATGCAGCAGAGTTCTTAAATAATGCAACAAAGTCCTTAAATAATGCAGCAGAGTCCTTAAATACTGAAGCAGAGTCCTTAAATATTGCAGCAAAGTCCTTAAATAATGCAGCAGAGTCCTTAAATAATGCAGCAAAGTCCTTATTTAATGCAGCAGAGTCCTTAAATAATGCAACAAAGTCCTTAAATAATGCAGCAGAGTCCTTAAATACTGAAGCAGAGTCCTTAAATATTGCAGCAAAGTCCTTCAATAATGCAGCAGAGTCCTTAGATAATGCAACAAAGTCCTTAAATAATGCAGCAGATTCCTTAAATAATGCAGCAAAGTCCTTAAATAATGCAGCAGAGTCCTTAAATAATGCAGCAGAGTCCTTAAATACCGCAGCAGAGTCCTTAAATACTGAAGCAGAGTCCTTTAATATAGCAGCAAATTCCTTAAATAATGCAGCAGAGTCCATAAAAAAATCCAACAAAGTCATTAAATAATGCAGCAAGTCCTTAAATAATGCAGCAGAGTCCTCTAATAATGCAGCAGAGTCCTCAAATGCTTCAGCAAAGTCATTAAATAATGCAGCATAGTCCTTAAATAATGCAGCAAAGTCCTTAAATAATGCAGCACAGTTCTTAAGTAATGCAACAACGTTGTTAAATAATGCAGCAGAGTCCTTAAATAATGCAGCAAAGTCCTTAACTAATGCAGCAGAATCCTTAAATAATGCAAGAAAGTCCTTAAATAATGCAGCAGAGTCCTTAAATAATGCAGTAAAGTCCTTAAATAATGCAGCAGAGTCCTTAAATAATGCAACAACGTCCTTAAATAATGCAGCAGAGTCCTTAAATACTGAAGCAGAGTCCTTAAATATTGCAGCAAAGTCCTTAAATAATGCATTAGAGTCCTTAAATAATGCAACAAAGTCCTTAAATAATGCAGCAGAGTCCTTAAATAATGCAGCAAAGTCCTTAAATAATGCAGCAGAGTCCTTAAATAATGCAGCAGAGTCCTTAAATACTGCAGCAGAGTCCTTAAATACTGAAGCAGAGTCCTTTAATATAGCAGCAAATTCCTTAAATAATGCAGCAGAGTCCTTAAAAAATCCAACAAAGTCATTAAATAATGCAGCAGAGTCCTCTAATAATGCAGCAGAGTCCTCAAATGCTTCAGCAAAGTCATTAAATAATGCAGCATAGTCCTTAAATAATGCAAAGTCCTTAAATAAAGCAGCACAGTTCTTAAATAATGCAACAACGTCGGTAAATAATGCAGCAGAGTCCTTAAATAATGCAGCAAAGTCCTTAACTAATGCAGCAGAGTCCTTAAATAATGCAACAAAGTCCTTAAATAATGCAACAGAGTCCTTAAATACCGCAGCAAAGTGCTTAAATAATGCAGCAGAGTCCTTAAATAATGCAACAAAGTCCTTAAATAATGCAGCAGAGTCCTTAAATACTGAAGCAGAGTCCTTAAATATTGCAGCAAAGTCCTCTAATAATGCAGCAGAGTCCTTAAATAATGCAACAAAGTCCTTAAATAATGCAGCAGAGTCCTTAAATAATGCAACAAAGTCCTTAAATAATGCAGCAGAGTCCTTAAATACTGAAGCAGAGTCCTTAAATATTGCAGCAAAGTCCTTAAATAATGCAGCAAAGTCCTTAAATAATGCAGCAGAGTCCTTAAATAATGCAACAAAGTCCTTAAATAATGCAGCAGAGTCCTTAAATACTGAAGCAGAGTCCTTAAATATTGCTGCAAAGTCCTTAAATAATGCAGCAGAGTCATTAAATAATGCAACAAAGTCCTTAAATAATGCAGCAGAGTCCTTAAATAATGCAACAAAGTCCTTAAATAATGCAGCAGAGTACTTAAATAATGCAACAAAGTTCTTAAATAATGCAGCAAAGTCCTTAAATAATGCAGCAGAGTCCTTAAATAATGCAACAAAGTTTTTAAATAATGCAGCAGAGTCCTTAAATAATGCAACAGAGTCCTTAAATACCGCAGCAAAGTGCTTAAATAATGCAGCAGAGTCCTCAAATGCTTCAGCAGAGTCCTTAAATAATGCATTAGAGTCCTTAAATAATGCAACAAAGTCCTTAAATAATGCAGCAGAGTCCTTAAATAATGCAGCAAAGTCCTTAAATAATGCAGCAGAGTCCTTAAATAATGCAGCAGAGTCCTTAAATACTGCAGCAGAGTCCTTAAATACTGAAGCAGAGTCCTTTAATATAGCAGCAAATTCCTTAAATAATGCAGCAGAGTCCTTAAAAAATCCAACAAAGTCATTAAATAATGCAGCAGAGTCCTCTAATAATGCAGCAGAGTCCTCAAATGCTTCAGCAAAGTCATTAAATAATGCAGCATAGTCCTTAAATAATGCAAAGTCCTTAAATAAAGCAGCACAGTTCTTAAATAATGCAACAACGTCGGTAAATAATGCAGCAGAGTCCTTAAATAATGCAGCAAAGTCCTTAACTAATGCAGCAGAGTCCTTAAATAATGCAACAAAGTCCTTAAATAATGCAACAGAGTCCTTAAATACCGCAGCAAAGTGCTTAAATAATGCAGCAGAGTCCTTAAATAATGCAACAAAGTCCTTAAATAATGCAGCAGAGTCCTTAAATACTGAAGCAGAGTCCTTAAATATTGCAGCAAAGTCCTCTAATAATGCAGCAGAGTCCTTAAATAATGCAACAAAGTCCTTAAATAATGCAGCAGAGTCCTTAAATAATGCAACAAAGTCCTTAAATAATGCAGCAGAGTCCTTAAATACTGAAGCAGAGTCCTTAAATATTGCAGCAAAGTCCTTAAATAATGCAGCAGAGTCCTTAAATAATTCAACAAAGTCCTTAAATAATGCAGCAGAGTCCTTAAATAATGCAACAAAGTCCTTAAATAATGCAGCAGAGTCCTTAAATACTGAAGCAGAGTCCTTAAATATTGCAGCAAAGTCCTTCAATAATGCAGCAGAGTCCTTAGATAATGCAACAAAGTCCTTAAATAATGCAGCAGATTCCTTAAATAATGCAGCCAAGTCCTTAAATAATGCAGCAGAGTCCTTAAATAATGCAGCAGAGTCCTTAAATACCGCAGCAGAGTCCTTAAATACTGAAGCAGAGTCCTTTAATATAGCAGCAAATTCCTTAAATAACGCAGCAGAGTCCATAAAAAATCCAACAAAGTCATTAAATAATGCAGCAAGTCCTTAAATAATGCAGCAGAGTCCTCTAATAATGCAGCAGAGTCCTCAAATGCTTCAGCAAAGTCATTAAATAATGCAGCATAGTCCTTAACTAATGCAGCAGAGTCCTTAAATAATGCAACAAAGTCCTTAAATAATGCAGCATATTCCTTAAATAATGCAGCAAAGTCCTTAAATAATGCAGAACAGTTCTTAAATAATGCAACAACGTCGTTAAATAATGCAGCAGAGTCCTTAAATAATGCAGCAAAGTCCTTAACTAATGCAGCAGAGTCCTTAAATAATGCAACAAAGTCCTTAAATAATGCAACAGAGTCCTTAAATACCGCAGCAAAGGGCTTAAATAATGCAGCAGAGTCCTCAAATGCTTCAGCAGAGTCCTTAAATAATGTAGCATTGTCCTTAAATAATGCAGCAAAGTCCTTAAATAATGCAGCAGAGTCCTTAAATAATGCAACAAAGTCCTTAAATAATGCAGCAGAGTCCTTAAATACTGAAGCAGAGTCCTTAAATATTGCTGCAAAGTCCTTAAATAATGCAGCAGAGTCATTAAATAATGCAACAAAGTCCTTAAATAATGCAGCAGAGTCCTTAAATAATGCAACAAAGTCCTTAAATAATGCAGCAGAGTACTTAAATAATGCAACAAAGTCCTTAAATAATGCAGCAATGTCCTTAAATAATGCAGCAGAGTCCTTAAATAATGCAACAAAGTCCTTAAATAATGCAGCAGAGTCCTTAAATAATGCAACAGAGTCCTTAAATACTGCAGCAAAGTGCTTAAATAATGCAGCAGAGTCCTCAAATGCTTCAGCAGAGTCCTTAAATAATGCAGCAGAGTCCTTAAATAATGCAGCAAAGTCCTTAAATAATGCAGCAGAGTCCTTAAATAATGCAACAAAGTCCTTAAATAATGCAGCAGAGTCCTTAAATACTGAAGCAGAGTCCTTAAATATTGCAGCAAAGTCCTTCAATAATGCAGCAGAGTCCTTAGATAATGCAACAAAGTCCTTAAATAATGCAGCAGATTCCTTAAATAATGCAGCAAAGTCCTTAAATAATGCAGCAGAGTCCTTAATTAATGCAGCAGAGTCCTTAAATACCGCAGCAGAGTCCTTAAATACTGAAGCAGAGTCCTTTAATATAGCAGCAAATTCCTTAAATAATGCAGCAGAGTCCATAAAAAAATCCAACAAAGTCATTAAATAATGCAGCAAGTCCTTAAATAATGCAGCAGAGTCCTCTAATAATGCAGCAGAGTCCTCAAATGCTTCAGCAAATTCATTAAATAATGCAGCATATTCCTTAAATAATGCAGAAAAGTCCTTAAATAATGCAGAACAGTTCTTAAATAATGCAACAACGTCGTTAAATAATGCAGCAGAGTCCTTAAATAATGCAGCAAAGTCCTTAACTAATGCAGCAGAGTCCTTAAATAATGCAACAAAGTCCTTAAATAATGCAACAGAGTCCTTAAATACCGCAGCAAAGGGCTTAAATAATGCAGCAGAGTCCTCAAATGCTTCAGCAGAGTCCTTAAATAATGCAGCATTGTCCTTAAATAATGCAGCAAAGTCCTTAAATAATGCAGCAGAGTCCTTAAATAATGCAACAAAGTCCTTAAATAATGCAGCAGAGTCCTTAAATACTGAAGCAGAGTCCTTAAATATTGCTGCAAAGTCCTTAAATAATGCAGCAGAGTCATTAAATAATGCAACAAAGTCCTTAAATAATGCAGCAGAGTCCTTAAATAATGCAACAAAGTCCTTAAATAATGCAGCAGAGTACTTAAATAATGCAACAAAGTCCTTAAATAATGCAGCAAAGTCCTTAAATAATGCAGCAGAGTCCTTAAATACTGAAGCAGAGTCCTTAAATATTGCAGCAAAGTCCTTAAATAATGCAGCAGAGTCCTTAAATAATGCAACAAAGTCCTTAAATAATGCAGCAGAGTCCTTAAATAATGCAACAGAGTCCTTAAATACCGCAGCAAAGTGCTTAAATAATGCAGCAGAGTCCTCAAATGCTTCAGCAGAGTCCTTAAATAATGCAGCAGAGTCCTTAAATAATGCAGCAAAGTCCTTAAATAATGCAGCAGAGTTCTTAAATAATGCAACAAAGTCCTTAAATAATGCAGCAGAGTCCTTAAATACTGAAGCAGAGTCCTTAAATATTGCAGCAAAGTCCTTAAATAATGCAGCAGAGTCCTTAAATAATGCAGCAAAGTCCTTATTTAATGCAGCAGAGTCCTTAAATAATGCAACAAAGTCCTTAAATAATGCAGCAGAGTCCTTAAATACTGAAGCAGAGTCCTTAAATATTGCAGCAAAGTCCTTCAATAATGCAGCAGAGTCCTTAGATAATGCAACAAAGTCCTTAAATAATGCAGCAGATTCCTTAAATAATGCAGCAAAGTCCTTAAATAATGCAGCAGAGTCCTTAAATAATGCAGCAGAGTCCTTAAATACCGCAGCAGAGTCCTTAAATACTGAAGCAGAGTCCTTTAATATAGCAGCAAATTCCTTAAATAATGCAGCAGAGTCCATAAAAAAATCCAACAAAGTCATTAAATAATGCAGCAAGTCCTTAAATAATGCAGCAGAGTCCTCTAATAATGCAGCAGAGTCCTCAAATGCTTCAGCAAAGTCATTAAATAATGCAGCATAGTCCTTAAATAATGCAGCAAAGTCCTTAAATAATGCAGCACAGTTCTTAAGTAATGCAACAACGTTGTTAAATAATGCAGCAGAGTCCTTAAATAATGCAGCAAAGTCCTTAACTAATGCAGCAGAATCCTTAAATAATGCAAGAAAGTCCTTAAATAATGCAGCAGAGTCCTTAAATAATGCAGTAAAGTCCTTAAATAATGCAGCAGAGTCCTTAAATAATGCAACAACGTCCTTAAATAATGCAGCAGAGTCCTTAAATACTGAAGCAGAGTCCTTAAATATTGCAGCAAAGTCCTTAAATAATGCATTAGAGTCCTTAAATAATGCAACAAAGTCCTTAAATAATGCAGCAGAGTCCTTAAATAATGCAGCAAAGTCCTTAAATAATGCAGCAGAGTCCTTAAATAATGCAGCAGAGTCCTTAAATACTGCAGCAGAGTCCTTAAATACTGAAGCAGAGTCCTTTAATATAGCAGCAAATTCCTTAAATAATGCAGCAGAGTCCTTAAAAAATCCAACAAAGTCATTAAATAATGCAGCAGAGTCCTCTAATAATGCAGCAGAGTCCTCAAATGCTTCAGCAAAGTCATTAAATAATGCAGCATAGTCCTTAAATAATGCAAAGTCCTTAAATAAAGCAGCACAGTTCTTAAATAATGCAACAACGTCGGTAAATAATGCAGCAGAGTCCTTAAATAATGCAGCAAAGTCCTTAACTAATGCAGCAGAGTCCTTAAATAATGCAACAAAGTCCTTAAATAATGCAACAGAGTCCTTAAATACCGCAGCAAAGTGCTTAAATAATGCAGCAGAGTCCTTAAATAATGCAACAAAGTCCTTAAATAATGCAGCAGAGTCCTTAAATACTGAAGCAGAGTCCTTAAATATTGCAGCAAAGTCCTCTAATAATGCAGCAGAGTCCTTAAATAATGCAACAAAGTCCTTAAATAATGCAGCAGAGTCCTTAAATAATGCAACAAAGTCCTTAAATAATGCAGCAGAGTCCTTAAATACTGAAGCAGAGTCCTTAAATATTGCAGCAAAGTCCTTAAATAATGCAGCAAAGTCCTTAAATAATGCAGCAGAGTCCTTAAATAATGCAACAAAGTCCTTAAATAATGCAGCAGAGTCCTTAAATACTGAAGCAGAGTCCTTAAATATTGCTGCAAAGTCCTTAAATAATGCAGCAGAGTCATTAAATAATGCAACAAAGTCCTTAAATAATGCAGCAGAGTCCTTAAATAATGCAACAAAGTCCTTAAATAATGCAGCAGAGTACTTAAATAATGCAACAAAGTTCTTAAATAATGCAGCAAAGTCCTTAAATAATGCAGCAGAGTCCTTAAATAATGCAACAAAGTTTTTAAATAATGCAGCAGAGTCCTTAAATAATGCAACAGAGTCCTTAAATACCGCAGCAAAGTGCTTAAATAATGCAGCAGAGTCCTCAAATGCTTCAGCAGAGTCCTTAAATAATGCATTAGAGTCCTTAAATAATGCAACAAAGTCCTTAAATAATGCAGCAGAGTCCTTAAATAATGCAGCAAAGTCCTTAAATAATGCAGCAGAGTCCTTAAATAATGCAGCAGAGTCCTTAAATACTGCAGCAGAGTCCTTAAATACTGAAGCAGAGTCCTTTAATATAGCAGCAAATTCCTTAAATAATGCAGCAGAGTCCTTAAAAAATCCAACAAAGTCATTAAATAATGCAGCAGAGTCCTCTAATAATGCAGCAGAGTCCTCAAATGCTTCAGCAAAGTCATTAAATAATGCAGCATAGTCCTTAAATAATGCAAAGTCCTTAAATAAAGCAGCACAGTTCTTAAATAATGCAACAACGTCGGTAAATAATGCAGCAGAGTCCTTAAATAATGCAGCAAAGTCCTTAACTAATGCAGCAGAGTCCTTAAATAATGCAACAAAGTCCTTAAATAATGCAACAGAGTCCTTAAATACCGCAGCAAAGTGCTTAAATAATGCAGCAGAGTCCTTAAATAATGCAACAAAGTCCTTAAATAATGCAGCAGAGTCCTTAAATACTGAAGCAGAGTCCTTAAATATTGCAGCAAAGTCCTCTAATAATGCAGCAGAGTCCTTAAATAATGCAACAAAGTCCTTAAATAATGCAGCAGAGTCCTTAAATAATGCAACAAAGTCCTTAAATAATGCAGCAGAGTCCTTAAATACTGAAGCAGAGTCCTTAAATATTGCAGCAAAGTCCTTAAATAATGCAGCAGAGTCCTTAAATAATGCAACAAAGTCCTTAAATAATGCAGCAGAGTCCTTAAATAATGCAACAAAGTCCTTAAATAATGCAGCAGAGTCCTTAAATACTGAAGCAGAGTCCTTAAATATTGCAGCAAAGTCCTTCAATAATGCAGCAGAGTCCTTAGATAATGCAACAAAGTCCTTAAATAATGCAGCAGATTCCTTAAATAATGCAGCCAAGTCCTTAAATAATGCAGCAGAGTCCTTAAATAATGCAGCAGAGTCCTTAAATACCGCAGCAGAGTCCTTAAATACTGAAGCAGAGTCCTTTAATATAGCAGCAAATTCCTTAAATAACGCAGCAGAGTCCTTAAAAAATCCAACAAAGTCATTAAATAATGCAGCAAGTCCTTAAATAATGCAGCAGAGTCCTCTAATAATGCAGCAGAGTCCTCAAATGCTTCAGCAAAGTCATTAAATAATGCAGCATAGTCCTTAACTAATGCAGCAGAGTCCTTAAATAATGCAACAAAGTCCTTAAATAATGCAGCATATTCCTTTAATAATGCAGCAAAGTCCTTAAATAATGCAGAACAGTTCTTAAATAATGCAACAACGTCGTTAAATAATGCAGCAGAGTCCTTAAATAATGCAGCAAAGTCCTTAACTAATGCAGCAGAGTCCTTAAATAATGCAACAAAGTCCTTAAATAATGCAACAGAGTCCTTAAATACCGCAGCAAAGGGCTTAAATAATGCAGCAGAGTCCTCAAATGCTTCAGCAGAGTCCTTAAATAATGTAGCATTGTCCTTAAATAATGCAGCAAAGTCCTTAAATAATGCAGCAGAGTCCTTAAATAATGCAACAAAGTCCTTAAATAATGCAGCAGAGTCCTTAAATACTGAAGCAGAGTCCTTAAATATTGCTGCAAAGTCCTTAAATAATGCAGCAGAGTCATTAAATAATGCAACAAAGTCCTTAAATAATGCAGCAGAGTCCTTAAATAATGCAACAAAGTCCTTAAATAATGCAGCAGAGTACTTAAATAATGCAACAAAGTCCTTAAATAATGCAGCAAAGTCCTTAAATAATGCAGCAGAGTCCTTAAATAATGCAACAAAGTCCTTAAATAATGCAGCAGAGTCCTTAAATAATGCAACAGAGTCCTTAAATACCGCAGCAAAGTGCTTAAATAATGCAGCAGAGTCCTCAAATGCTTCAGCAGAGTCCTTAAATAATGCAGCAGAGTCCTTAAATAATGCAGCAAAGTCCTTAAATAATGCAGCAGAGTCCTTAAATAATGCAACAAAGTCCTTAAATAATGCAGCAGAGTCCTTAAATACTGAAGCAGTGTCCTTAAATATTGCAGCAAAGTCCTTAAATAATGCAGCAGAGTCCTTAAATAATGCAGCAAAGTCCTTATCTAATGCAGCAGAGTCCTTAAATAATGCAACAAAGTCATTAAATAATGCAGCAGAGTCCTTAAATACTGAAGCAGAGTCCTTAAATATTGCAGAAAAGTCCTTCAATAATGCAGCAGAGTCCTTAGATAATGCAACAAAGTCCTTAAATAATGCAGCAGATTCCTTAAATAATGCAGCAAAGTCCTTAAATAATGCAGCAGAGTCCTTAAATAATGCAGCAGAGTCCTTAAATACCGCAGCAGAGTCCTTAAATACTGAAGCAGAGTCCTTTAATATAGCAGCAAATTCCTTAAATAATGCAGCAGAGTCCATAAAAAAATCCAACAAAGTCATTAAATAATGCAGCAAGTCCTTAAATAATGCAGCAGAGTCCTCTAATAATGCAGCAGAGTCCTCAAATGCTTCAGCAAATTCATTAAATAATGCAGCATATTCCTTAAATAATGCAGAAAAGTCCTTAAATAATGCAGAACAGTTCTTAAATAATGCAACAACGTCGTTAAATAATGCAGCAGAGTCCTTAAATAATGCAGCAAAGTCCTTAACTAATGCAGCAGAGTCCTTAAATAATGCAACAAAGTCCTTAAATAATGCAACAGAGTCCTTAAATACCGCAGCAAAGGGCTTAAATAATGCAGCAGAGTCCTCAAATGCTTCAGCAGAGTCCTTAAATAATGCAGCATTGTCCTTAAATAATGCAGCAAAGTCCTTAAATAATGCAGCAGAGTCCTTAAATAATGCAACAAAGTCCTTAAATAATGCAGCAGAGTCCTTAAATACTGAAGCAGAGTCCTTAAATATTGCTGCAAAGTCCTTAAATAATGCAGCAGAGTCATTAAATAATGCAACAAAGTCCTTAAATAATGCAGCAGAGTCCTTAAATAATGCAACAAAGTCCTTAAATAATGCAGCAGAGTACTTAAATAATGCAACAAAGTCCTTAAATAATGCAGCAAAGTCCTTAAATAATGCAGCAGAGTCCTTAAATACTGAAGCAGAGTCCTTAAATATTGCAGCAAAGTCCTTAAATAATGCAGCAGAGTCCTTAAATAATGCAACAAAGTCCTTAAATAATGCAGCAGAGTCCTTAAATAATGCAACAGAGTCCTTAAATACCGCAGCAAAGTGCTTAAATAATGCAGCAGAGTCCTCAAATGCTTCAGCAGAGTCCTTAAATAATGCAGCAGAGTCCTTAAATAATGCAGCAAAGTCCTTAAATAATGCAGCAGAGTTCTTAAATAATGCAACAAAGTCCTTAAATAATGCAGCAGAGTCCTTAAATACTGAAGCAGAGTGCTTAAATATTGCAGCAAAGTCCTTAAATAATGCAGCAGAGTCCTTAAATAATGCAGCAAAGTCCTTATTTAATGCAGCAGAGTCCTTAAATAATGCAACAAAGTCCTTAAATAATGCAGCAGAGTCCTTAAATACTGAAGCAGAGTCCTTAAATATTGCAGCAAAGTCCTTCAATAATGCAGCAGAGTCCTTAGATAATGCAACAAAGTCCTTAAATAATGCAGCAGATTCCTTAAATAATGCAGCAAAGTCCTTAAATAATGCAGCAGAGTCCTTAAATAATGCAGCAGAGTCCTTAAATACCGCAGCAGAGTCCTTAAATACTGAAGCAGAGTCCTTTAATATAGCAGCAAATTCCTTAAATAATGCAGCAGAGTCCATAAAAAAATCCAACAAAGTCATTAAATAATGCAGCAAGTCCTTAAATAATGCAGCAGAGTCCTCTAATAATGCAGCAGAGTCCTCAAATGCTTCAGCAAAGTCATTAAATAATGCAGCATAGTCCTTAAATAATGCAGCAAAGTCCTTAAATAATGCAGCACAGTTCTTAAGTAATGCAACAACGTCGTTAAATAATGCAGCAGAGTCCTTAAATAATGCAGCAAAGTCCTTAACTAATGCAGCAGAGTCCTTAAATAATGCAAGAAAGTCCTTAAATAATGCAGCAGAGTCCTTAAATAATGCAGTAAAGTCCTTAAATAATGCAGCAGAGTCCTTAAATAATGCAACAACGTCCTTAAATAATGCAGCAGAGTCCTTAAATACTGAAGCAGAGTCCTTAAATATTGCAGCAAAGTCCTTAAATAATGCATTAGAGTCCTTAAATAATGCAACAAAGTCCTTAAATAATGCAGCAGAGTCCTTAAATAATGCAGCAAAGTCCTTAAATAATGCAGCAGAGTCCTTAAATAATGCAGCAGAGTCCTTAAATACTGCAGCAGAGTCCTTAAATACTGAAGCAGAGTCCTTTAATATAGCAGCAAATTCCTTAAATAATGCAGCAGAGTCCTTAAAAAATCCAACAAAGTCATTAAATAATGCAGCAGAGTCCTCTAATAATGCAGCAGAGTCCTCAAATGCTTCAGCAAAGTCATTAAATAATGCAGCATAGTCCTTAAATAATGCAAAGTCCTTAAATAAAGCAGCACAGTTCTTAAATAATGCAACAACGTCGGTAAATAATGCAGCAGAGTCCTTAAATAATGCAGCAAAGTCCTTAACTAATGCAGCAGAGTCCTTAAATAATGCAGCAGAGTCCTTAAATAATGCAACAAAGTCCTTAAATAATGCAGCAGAGTCCTTAAATACTGAAGCAGAGTCCTTAAATATTGCAGCAAAGTCCTCTAATAATGCAGCAGAGTCCTTAAATAATGCAACAAAGTCCTTAAATAATGCAGCAGAGTCCTTAAATAATGCAACAAAGTCCTTAAATAATGCAGCAGAGTCCTTAAATAATGCAACAAAGTCCTTAAATATTGCAGCAAAGTCCTTAAATAATGCAGCAGAGTCCTTAAATAATGCAACAAAGTCCTTAAATAATGCAGCAGAGTCCTTAAATAATGCAACAAAGTCCTTAAATAATGCAGCAGAGTCCTTAAATACTGAAGCAGAGTCCTTAAATATTGCAGCAAAGTCCTTCAATAATGCAGCAGAGTCCTTAGATAATGCAACAAAGTCCTTAAATAATGCAGCAGATTCCTTAAATAATGCAGCCAAGTCCTTAAATAATGCAGCAGAGTCCTT
Organism: Phyllobates terribilis; assembly: GCF_046119375.1. Classification (NCBI taxonomy): domain Eukaryota; kingdom Metazoa; phylum Chordata; class Amphibia; order Anura; family Dendrobatidae; genus Phyllobates; species Phyllobates terribilis. The sequence continues at coordinate 1,436,948 of NW_027362840.1, read as the reverse complement.
AAATAATGCAGCAAAGTCCTTAACTAATGCAGCAGAGTCCTTAAATAATGCAAGAAAGTCCTTAAATAATGCAGCAGAGTCCTTAAATAATGCAGTAAAGTCCTTAAATAATGCAGCAGAGTCCTTAAATAATGCAACAACGTCCTTAAATAATGCAGCAGAGTCCTTAAATACTGAAGCAGAGTCCTTAAATATTGCAGCAAAGTCCTTAAATAATGCATTAGAGTCCTTAAATAATGCAACAAAGTCCTTAAATAATGCAGCAGAGTCCTTAAATAATGCAGCAAAGTCCTTAAATAATGCAGCAGAGTCCTTAAATAATGCAGCAGAGTCCTTAAATACTGCAGCAGAGTCCTTAAATACTGAAGCAGAGTCCTTTAATATAGCAGCAAATTCCTTAAATAATGCAGCAGAGTCCTTAAAAAATCCAACAAAGTCATTAAATAATGCAGCAGAGTCCTCTAATAATGCAGCAGAGTCCTCAAATGCTTCAGCAAAGTCATTAAATAATGCAGCATAGTCCTTAAATAATGCAAAGTCCTTAAATAAAGCAGCACAGTTCTTAAATAATGCAACAACGTCGGTAAATAATGCAGCAGAGTCCTTAAATAATGCAGCAAAGTCCTTAACTAATGCAGCAGAGTCCTTAAATAATGCAGCAGAGTCCTTAAATAATGCAACAAAGTCCTTAAATAATGCAGCAGAGTCCTTAAATACTGAAGCAGAGTCCTTAAATATTGCAGCAAAGTCCTCTAATAATGCAGCAGAGTTCTTAAATAATGCAACAAAGTCCTTAAATAATGCAGCAGAGTCCTTAAATAATGCAACAAAGTCCTTAAATAATGCAGCAGAGTCCTTAAATAATGCAACAAAGTCCTTAAATATTGCAGCAAAGTCCTTAAATAATGCAGCAGAGTCCTTAAATAATGCAACAAAGTCCTTAAATAATGCAGCAGAGTCCTTAAATAATGCAACAAAGTCCTTAAATAATGCAGCAGAGTCCTTAAATACTGAAGCAGAGTCCTTAAATATTGCAGCAAAGTCCTTCAATAATGCAGCAGAGTCCTTAGATAATGCAACAAAGTCCTTAAATAATGCAGCAGATTCCTTAAATAATGCAGCCAAGTCCTTAAATAATGCAGCAGAGTCCTTAAATAATGCAGCAAAGTCCTTAACTAATGCAGCAGAGTCCTTAAATAATGCAAGAAAGTCCTTAAATAATGCAGCAGAGTCCTTAAATAATGCAGTAAAGTCCTTAAATAATGCAGCAGAGTCCTTAAATAATGCAACAACGTCCTTAAATAATGCAGCAGAGTCCTTAAATACTGAAGCAGAGTCCTTAAATATTGCAGCAAAGTCCTTAAATAATGCATTAGAGTCCTTAAATAATGCAACAAAGTCCTTAAATAATGCAGCAGAGTCCTTAAATACTGAAGCAGAGTCCTTAAATATTGCTGCAAAGTCCTTAAATAATGCAGCAGAGTCATTAAATAATGCAACAAAGTCCTTAAATAATGCAGCAGAGTCCTTAAATAATGCAACAAAGTCCTTAAATAATGCAGCAGAGTACTTAAATAATGCAACAAAGTCCTTAAATAATGCAGCAAAGTCCTTAAATAATGCAGCAGAGTCCTTAAATACTGAAGCAGAGTCCTTAAATATTGCAGCAAAGTCCTTAAATAATGCAGCAGAGTCCTTAAATAATGCAACAAAGTCCTTAAATAATGCAGCAGAGTCCTTAAATAATGCAACAGAGTCCTTAAATACCGCAGCAAAGTGCTTAAATAATGCAGCAGAGTCCTCAAATGCTTCAGCAGAGTCCTTAAATAATGCAGCAGAGTCCTTAAATAATGCAGCAAAGTCCTTAAATAATGCAGCAGAGTTCTTAAATAATGCAACAAAGTCCTTAAATAATGCAGCAGAGTCCTTAAATACTGAAGCAGAGTGCTTAAATATTGCAGCAAAGTCCTTAAATAATGCAGCAGAGTCCTTAAATAATGCAGCAAAGTCCTTATTTAATGCAGCAGAGTCCTTAAATAATGCAACAAAGTCCTTAAATAATGCAGCAGAGTCCTTAAATACTGAAGCAGAGTCCTTAAATATTGCAGCAAAGTCCTTCAATAATGCAGCAGAGTCCTTAGATAATGCAACAAAGTCCTTAAATAATGCAGCAGATTCCTTAAATAATGCAGCAAAGTCCTTAAATAATGCAGCAGAGTCCTTAAATAATGCAGCAGAGTCCTTAAATACCGCAGCAGAGTCCTTAAATACTGAAGCAGAGTCCTTTAATATAGCAGCAAATTCCTTAAATAATGCAGCAGAGTCCATAAAAAAATCCAACAAAGTCATTAAATAATGCAGCAAGTCCTTAAATAATGCAGCAGAGTCCTCTAATAATGCAGCAGAGTCCTCAAATGCTTCAGCAAAGTCATTAAATAATGCAGCATAGTCCTTAAATAATGCAGCAAAGTCCTTAAATAATGCAGCACAGTTCTTAAGTAATGCAACAACGTCGTTAAATAATGCAGCAGAGTCCTTAAATAATGCAGCAAAGTCCTTAACTAATGCAGCAGAGTCCTTAAATAATGCAAGAAAGTCCTTAAATAATGCAGCAGAGTCCTTAAATAATGCAGTAAAGTCCTTAAATAATGCAGCAGAGTCCTTAAATAATGCAACAACGTCCTTAAATAATGCAGCAGAGTCCTTAAATACTGAAGCAGAGTCCTTAAATATTGCAGCAAAGTCCTTAAATAATGCATTAGAGTCCTTAAATAATGCAACAAAGTCCTTAAATAATGCAGCAGAGTCCTTAAATAATGCAGCAAAGTCCTTAAATAATGCAGCAGAGTCCTTAAATAATGCAGCAGAGTCCTTAAATACTGCAGCAGAGTCCTTAAATACTGAAGCAGAGTCCTTTAATATAGCAGCAAATTCCTTAAATAATGCAGCAGAGTCCTTAAAAAATCCAACAAAGTCATTAAATAATGCAGCAGAGTCCTCTAATAATGCAGCAGAGTCCTCAAATGCTTCAGCAAAGTCATTAAATAATGCAGCATAGTCCTTAAATAATGCAAAGTCCTTAAATAAAGCAGCACAGTTCTTAAATAATGCAACAACGTCGGTAAATAATGCAGCAGAGTCCTTAAATAATGCAGCAAAGTCCTTAACTAATGCAGCAGAGTCCTTAAATAATGCAGCAGAGTCCTTAAATAATGCAACAAAGTCCTTAAATAATGCAGCAGAGTCCTTAAATACTGAAGCAGAGTCCTTAAATATTGCAGCAAAGTCCTCTAATAATGCAGCAGAGTCCTTAAATAATGCAACAAAGTCCTTAAATAATGCAGCAGAGTCCTTAAATAATGCAACAAAGTCCTTAAATAATGCAGCAGAGTCCTTAAATAATGCAACAAAGTCCTTAAATATTGCAGCAAAGTCCTTAAATAATGCAGCAGAGTCCTTAAATAATGCAACAAAGTCCTTAAATAATGCAGCAGAGTCCTTAAATAATGCAACAAAGTCCTTAAATAATGCAGCAGAGTCCTTAAATACTGAAGCAGAGTCCTTAAATATTGCAGCAAAGTCCTTCAATAATGCAGCAGAGTCCTTAGATAATGCAACAAAGTCCTTAAATAATGCAGCAGATTCCTTAAATAATGCAGCCAAGTCCTTAAATAATGCAGCAGAGTCCTTAAATAATGCAGCAAAGTCCTTAACTAATGCAGCAGAGTCCTTAAATAATGCAAGAAAGTCCTTAAATAATGCAGCAGAGTCCTTAAATAATGCAGTAAAGTCCTTAAATAATGCAGCAGAGTCCTTAAATAATGCAACAACGTCCTTAAATAATGCAGCAGAGTCCTTAAATACTGAAGCAGAGTCCTTAAATATTGCAGCAAAGTCCTTAAATAATGCATTAGAGTCCTTAAATAATGCAACAAAGTCCTTAAATAATGCAGCAGAGTCCTTAAATAATGCAGCAAAGTCCTTAAATAATGCAGCAGAGTCCTTAAATAATGCAGCAGAGTCCTTAAATACTGCAGCAGAGTCCTTAAATACTGAAGCAGAGTCCTTTAATATAGCAGCAAATTCCTTAAATAATGCAGCAGAGTCCTTAAAAAATCCAACAAAGTCATTAAATAATGCAGCAGAGTCCTCTAATAATGCAGCAGAGTCCTCAAATGCTTCAGCAAAGTCATTAAATAATGCAGCATAGTCCTTAAATAATGCAAAGTCCTTAAATAAAGCAGCACAGTTCTTAAATAATGCAACAACGTCGGTAAATAATGCAGCAGAGTCCTTAAATAATGCAGCAAAGTCCTTAACTAATGCAGCAGAGTCCTTAAATAATGCAGCAGAGTCCTTAAATAATGCAACAAAGTCCTTAAATAATGCAGCAGAGTCCTTAAATACTGAAGCAGAGTCCTTAAATATTGCAGCAAAGTCCTCTAATAATGCAGCAGAGTCCTTAAATAATGCAACAAAGTCCTTAAATAATGCAGCAGAGTCCTTAAATAATGCAACAAAGTCCTTAAATAATGCAGCAGAGTCCTTAAATAATGCAACAAAGTCCTTAAATATTGCAGCAAAGTCCTTAAATAATGCAGCAGAGTCCTTAAATAATGCAACAAAGTCCTTAAATAATGCAGCAGAGTCCTTAAATAATGCAACAAAGTCCTTAAATAATGCAGCAGAGTCCTTAAATACTGAAGCAGAGTCCTTAAATATTGCAGCAAAGTCCTTCAATAATGCAGCAGAGTCCTTAGATAATGCAACAAAGTCCTTAAATAATGCAGCAGATTCCTTAAATAATGCAGCCAAGTCCTTAAATAATGCAGCAGAGTCCTTAAATAATGCAGCAAAGTCCTTAACTAATGCAGCAGAGTCCTTAAATAATGCAAGAAAGTCCTTAAATAATGCAGCAGAGTCCTTAAATAATGCAGTAAAGTCCTTAAATAATGCAGCAGAGTCCTTAAATAATGCAACAACGTCCTTAAATAATGCAGCAGAGTACTTAAATACTGAAGCAGAGTCCTTAAATATTGCAGCAAAGTCCTTAAATAATGCATTAGAGTCCTTAAATAATGCAACAAAGTCCTTAAATAATGCAGCAGAGTCCTTAAATAATGCAGCAAAGTCCTTAAATAATGCAGCAGAGTCCTTAAATAATGCAGCAGAGTCCTTAAATACTGCAGCAGAGTCCTTAAATACTGAAGCAGAGTCCTTTAATATAGCAGCAAATTCCTTAAATAATGCAGCAGAGTCCTTAAAAAATCCAACAAAGTCATTAAATAATGCAGCAGAGTCCTCTAATAATGCAGCAGAGTCCTCAAATGCTTCAGCAAAGTCATTAAATAATGCAGCATAGTCCTTAAATAATGCAAAGTCCTTAAATAAAGCAGCACAGTTCTTAAATAATGCAACAACGTCGGTAAATAATGCAGCAGAGTCCTTAAATAATGCAGCAAAGTCCTTAACTAATGCAGCAGAGTCCTTAAATAATGCAGCAGAGTCCTTAAATAATGCAACAAAGTCCTTAAATAATGCAGCAGAGTCCTTAAATACTGAAGCAGAGTCCTTAAATATTGCAGCAAAGTCCTCTAATAATGCAGCAGAGTTCTTAAATAATGCAACAAAGTCCTTAAATAATGCAGCAGAGTCCTTAAATAATGCAACAAAGTCCTTAAATAATGCAGCAGAGTCCTTAAATAATGCAACAAAGTCCTTAAATATTGCAGCAAAGTCCTTAAATAATGCAGCAGAGTCCTTAAATAATGCAACAAAGTCCTTAAATAATGCAGCAGAGTCCTTAAATAATGCAACAAAGTCCTTAAATAATGCAGCAGAGTCCTTAAATACTGAAGCAGAGTCCTTAAATATTGCAGCAAAGTCCTTCAATAATGCAGCAGAGTCCTTAGATAATGCAACAAAGTCCTTAAATAATGCAGCAGATTCCTTAAATAATGCAGCCAAGTCCTTAAATAATGCAGCAGAGTCCTTAAATAATGCAGCAAAGTCCTTAACTAATGCAGCAGAGTCCTTAAATAATGCAAGAAAGTCCTTAAATAATGCAGCAGAGTCCTTAAATAATGCAGTAAAGTCCTTAAATAATGCAGCAGAGTCCTTAAATAATGCAACAACGTCCTTAAATAATGCAGCAGAGTCCTTAAATACTGAAGCAGAGTCCTTAAATATTGCAGCAAAGTCCTTAAATAATGCATTAGAGTCCTTAAATAATGCAACAAAGTCCTTAAATAATGCAGCAGAGTCCTTAAATACTGAAGCAGAGTCCTTAAATATTGCTGCAAAGTCCTTAAATAATGCAGCAGAGTCATTAAATAATGCAACAAAGTCCTTAAATAATGCAGCAGAGTCCTTAAATAATGCAACAAAGTCCTTAAATAATGCAGCAGAGTACTTAAATAATGCAACAAAGTCCTTAAATAATGCAGCAAAGTCCTTAAATAATGCAGCAGAGTCCTTAAATACTGAAGCAGAGTCCTTAAATATTGCAGCAAAGTCCTTAAATAATGCAGCAGAGTCCTTAAATAATGCAACAAAGTCCTTAAATAATGCAGCAGAGTCCTTAAATAATGCAACAGAGTCCTTAAATACCGCAGCAAAGTGCTTAAATAATGCAGCAGAGTCCTCAAATGCTTCAGCAGAGTCCTTAAATAATGCAGCAGAGTCCTTAAATAATGCAGCAAAGTCCTTAAATAATGCAGCAGAGTTCTTAAATAATGCAACAAAGTCCTTAAATAATGCAGCAGAGTCCTTAAATACTGAAGCAGAGTGCTTAAATATTGCAGCAAAGTCCTTAAATAATGCAGCAGAGTCCTTAAATAATGCAGCAAAGTCCTTATTTAATGCAGCAGAGTCCTTAAATAATGCAACAAAGTCCTTAAATAATGCAGCAGAGTCCTTAAATACTGAAGCAGAGTCCTTAAATATTGCAGCAAAGTCCTTCAATAATGCAGCAGAGTCCTTAGATAATGCAACAAAGTCCTTAAATAATGCAGCAGATTCCTTAAATAATGCAGCAAAGTCCTTAAATAATGCAGCAGAGTCCTTAAATAATGCAGCAGAGTCCTTAAATACCGCAGCAGAGTCCTTAAATACTGAAGCAGAGTCCTTTAATATAGCAGCAAATTCCTTAAATAATGCAGCAGAGTCCATAAAAAAATCCAACAAAGTCATTAAATAATGCAGCAAGTCCTTAAATAATGCAGCAGAGTCCTCTAATAATGCAGCAGAGTCCTCAAATGCTTCAGCAAAGTCATTAAATAATGCAGCATAGTCCTTAAATAATGCAGCAAAGTCCTTAAATAATGCAGCACAGTTCTTAAGTAATGCAACAACGTCGTTAAATAATGCAGCAGAGTCCTTAAATAATGCAGCAAAGTCCTTAACTAATGCAGCAGAGTCCTTAAATAATGCAAGAAAGTCCTTAAATAATGCAGCAGAGTCCTTAAATAATGCAGTAAAGTCCTTAAATAATGCAGCAGAGTCCTTAAATAATGCAACAACGTCCTTAAATAATGCAGCAGAGTCCTTAAATACTGAAGCAGAGTCCTTAAATATTGCAGCAAAGTCCTTAAATAATGCATTAGAGTCCTTAAATAATGCAACAAAGTCCTTAAATAATGCAGCAGAGTCCTTAAATAATGCAGCAAAGTCCTTAAATAATGCAGCAGAGTCCTTAAATAATGCAGCAGAGTCCTTAAATACTGCAGCAGAGTCCTTAAATACTGAAGCAGAGTCCTTTAATATAGCAGCAAATTCCTTAAATAATGCAGCAGAGTCCTTAAAAAATCCAACAAAGTCATTAAATAATGCAGCAGAGTCCTCTAATAATGCAGCAGAGTCCTCAAATGCTTCAGCAAAGTCATTAAATAATGCAGCATAGTCCTTAAATAATGCAAAGTCCTTAAATAAAGCAGCACAGTTCTTAAATAATGCAACAACGTCGGTAAATAATGCAGCAGAGTCCTTAAATAATGCAGCAAAGTCCTTAACTAATGCAGCAGAGTCCTTAAATAATGCAGCAGAGTCCTTAAATAATGCAACAAAGTCCTTAAATAATGCAGCAGAGTCCTTAAATACTGAAGCAGAGTCCTTAAATATTGCAGCAAAGTCCTCTAATAATGCAGCAGAGTCCTTAAATAATGCAACAAAGTCCTTAAATAATGCAGCAGAGTCCTTAAATAATGCAACAAAGTCCTTAAATAATGCAGCAGAGTCCTTAAATAATGCAACAAAGTCCTTAAATATTGCAGCAAAGTCCTTAAATAATGCAGCAGAGTCCTTAAATAATGCAACAAAGTCCTTAAATAATGCAGCAGAGTCCTTAAATAATGCAACAAAGTCCTTAAATAATGCAGCAGAGTCCTTAAATACTGAAGCAGAGTCCTTAAATATTGCAGCAAAGTCCTTCAATAATGCAGCAGAGTCCTTAGATAATGCAACAAAGTCCTTAAATAATGCAGCAGATTCCTTAAATAATGCAGCCAAGTCCTTAAATAATGCAGCAGAGTCCTTAAATAATGCAGCAAAGTCCTTAACTAATGCAGCAGAGTCCTTAAATAATGCAAGAAAGTCCTTAAATAATGCAGCAGAGTCCTTAAATAATGCAGTAAAGTCCTTAAATAATGCAGCAGAGTCCTTAAATAATGCAACAACGTCCTTAAATAATGCAGCAGAGTCCTTAAATACTGAAGCAGAGTCCTTAAATATTGCAGCAAAGTCCTTAAATAATGCATTAGAGTCCTTAAATAATGCAACAAAGTCCTTAAATAATGCAGCAGAGTCCTTAAATAATGCAGCAAAGTCCTTAAATAATGCAGCAGAGTCCTTAAATAATGCAGCAGAGTCCTTAAATACTGCAGCAGAGTCCTTAAATACTGAAGCAGAGTCCTTTAATATAGCAGCAAATTCCTTAAATAATGCAGCAGAGTCCTTAAAAAATCCAACAAAGTCATTAAATAATGCAGCAGAGTCCTCTAATAATGCAGCAGAGTCCTCAAATGCTTCAGCAAAGTCATTAAATAATGCAGCATAGTCCTTAAATAATGCAAAGTCCTTAAATAAAGCAGCACAGTTCTTAAATAATGCAACAACGTCGGTAAATAATGCAGCAGAGTCCTTAAATAATGCAGCAAAGTCCTTAACTAATGCAGCAGAGTCCTTAAATAATGCAGCAGAGTCCTTAAATAATGCAACAAAGTCCTTAAATAATGCAGCAGAGTCCTTAAATACTGAAGCAGAGTCCTTAAATATTGCAGCAAAGTCCTCTAATAATGCAGCAGAGTTCTTAAATAATGCAACAAAGTCCTTAAATAATGCAGCAGAGTCCTTAAATAATGCAACAAAGTCCTTAAATAATGCAGCAGAGTCCTTAAATAATGCAACAAAGTCCTTAAATATTGCAGCAAAGTCCTTAAATAATGCAGCAGAGTCCTTAAATAATGCAACAAAGTCCTTAAATAATGCAGCAGAGTCCTTAAATAATGCAACAAAGTCCTTAAATAATGCAGCAGAGTCCTTAAATACTGAAGCAGAGTCCTTAAATATTGCAGCAAAGTCCTTCAATAATGCAGCAGAGTCCTTAGATAATGCAACAAAGTCCTTAAATAATGCAGCAGATTCCTTAAATAATGCAGCCAAGTCCTTAAATAATGCAGCAGAGTCCTTAAATAATGCAGCAAAGTCCTTAACTAATGCAGCAGAGTCCTTAAATAATGCAAGAAAGTCCTTAAATAATGCAGCAGAGTCCTTAAATAATGCAGTAAAGTCCTTAAATAATGCAGCAGAGTCCTTAAATAATGCAACAACGTCCTTAAATAATGCAGCAGAGTCCTTAAATACTGAAGCAGAGTCCTTAAATATTGCAGCAAAGTCCTTAAATAATGCATTAGAGTCCTTAAATAATGCAACAAAGTCCTTAAATAATGCAGCAGAGTCCTTAAATACTGAAGCAGAGTCCTTAAATATTGCTGCAAAGTCCTTAAATAATGCAGCAGAGTCATTAAATAATGCAACAAAGTCCTTAAATAATGCAGCAGAGTCCTTAAATAATGCAACAAAGTCCTTAAATAATGCAGCAGAGTACTTAAATAATGCAACAAAGTCCTTAAATAATGCAGCAAAGTCCTTAAATAATGCAGCAGAGTCCTTAAATACTGAAGCAGAGTCCTTAAATATTGCAGCAAAGTCCTTAAATAATGCAGCAGAGTCCTTAAATAATGCAACAAAGTCCTTAAATAATGCAGCAGAGTCCTTAAATAATGCAACAGAGTCCTTAAATACCGCAGCAAAGTGCTTAAATAATGCAGCAGAGTCCTCAAATGCTTCAGCAGAGTCCTTAAATAATGCAGCAGAGTCCTTAAATAATGCAGCAAAGTCCTTAAATAATGCAGCAGAGTTCTTAAATAATGCAACAAAGTCCTTAAATAATGCAGCAGAGTCCTTAAATACTGAAGCAGAGTGCTTAAATATTGCAGCAAAGTCCTTAAATAATGCAGCAGAGTCCTTAAATAATGCAGCAAAGTCCTTATTTAATGCAGCAGAGTCCTTAAATAATGCAACAAAGTCCTTAAATAATGCAGCAGAGTCCTTAAATACTGAAGCAGAGTCCTTAAATATTGCAGCAAAGTCCTTCAATAATGCAGCAGAGTCCTTAGATAATGCAACAAAGTCCTTAAATAATGCAGCAGATTCCTTAAATAATGCAGCAAAGTCCTTAAATAATGCAGCAGAGTCCTTAAATAATGCAGCAGAGTCCTTAAATACCGCAGCAGAGTCCTTAAATACTGAAGCAGAGTCCTTTAATATAGCAGCAAATTCCTTAAATAATGCAGCAGAGTCCATAAAAAAATCCAACAAAGTCATTAAATAATGCAGCAAGTCCTTAAATAATGCAGCAGAGTCCTCTAATAATGCAGCAGAGTCCTCAAATGCTTCAGCAAAGTCATTAAATAATGCAGCATAGTCCTTAAATAATGCAGCAAAGTCCTTAAATAATGCAGCACAGTTCTTAAGTAATGCAACAACGTCGTTAAATAATGCAGCAGAGTCCTTAAATAATGCAGCAAAGTCCTTAACTAATGCAGCAGAGTCCTTAAATAATGCAAGAAAGTCCTTAAATAATGCAGCAGAGTCCTTAAATAATGCAGTAAAGTCCTTAAATAATGCAGCAGAGTCCTTAAATAATGCAACAACGTCCTTAAATAATGCAGCAGAGTCCTTAAATACTGAAGCAGAGTCCTTAAATATTGCAGCAAAGTCCTTAAATAATGCATTAGAGTCCTTAAATAATGCAACAAAGTCCTTAAATAATGCAGCAGAGTCCTTAAATAATGCAGCAAAGTCCTTAAATAATGCAGCAGAGTCCTTAAATAATGCAGCAGAGTCCTTAAATACTGCAGCAGAGTCCTTAAATACTGAAGCAGAGTCCTTTAATATAGCAGCAAATTCCTTAAATAATGCAGCAGAGTCCTTAAAAAATCCAACAAAGTCATTAAATAATGCAGCAGAGTCCTCTAATAATGCAGCAGAGTCCTCAAATGCTTCAGCAAAGTCATTAAATAATGCAGCATAGTCCTTAAATAATGCAAAGTCCTTAAATAAAGCAGCACAGTTCTTAAATAATGCAACAACGTCGGTAAATAATGCAGCAGAGTCCTTAAATAATGCAGCAAAGTCCTTAACTAATGCAGCAGAGTCCTTAAATAATGCAGCAGAGTCCTTAAATAATGCAACAAAGTCCTTAAATAATGCAGCAGAGTCCTTAAATACTGAAGCAGAGTCCTTAAATATTGCAGCAAAGTCCTCTAATAATGCAGCAGAGTCCTTAAATAATGCAACAAAGTCCTTAAATAATGCAGCAGAGTCCTTAAATAATGCAACAAAGTCCTTAAATAATGCAGCAGAGTCCTTAAATAATGCAACAAAGTCCTTAAATATTGCAGCAAAGTCCTTAAATAATGCAGCAGAGTCCTTAAATAATGCAACAAAGTCCTTAAATAATGCAGCAGAGTCCTTAAATAATGCAACAAAGTCCTTAAATAATGCAGCAGAGTCCTTAAATACTGAAGCAGAGTCCTTAAATATTGCAGCAAAGTCCTTCAATAATGCAGCAGAGTCCTTAGATAATGCAACAAAGTCCTTAAATAATGCAGCAGATTCCTTAAATAATGCAGCCAAGTCCTTAAATAATGCAGCAGAGTCCTTAAATAATGCAGCAAAGTCCTTAACTAATGCAGCAGAGTCCTTAAATAATGCAAGAAAGTCCTTAAATAATGCAGCAGAGTCCTTAAATAATGCAGTAAAGTCCTTAAATAATGCAGCAGAGTCCTTAAATAATGCAACAACGTCCTTAAATAATGCAGCAGAGTCCTTAAATACTGAAGCAGAGTCCTTAAATATTGCAGCAAAGTCCTTAAATAATGCATTAGAGTCCTTAAATAATGCAACAAAGTCCTTAAATAATGCAGCAGAGTCCTTAAATAATGCAGCAAAGTCCTTAAATAATGCAGCAGAGTCCTTAAATAATGCAGCAGAGTCCTTAAATACTGCAGCAGAGTCCTTAAATACTGAAGCAGAGTCCTTTAATATAGCAGCAAATTCCTTAAATAATGCAGCAGAGTCCTTAAAAAATCCAACAAAGTCATTAAATAATGCAGCAGAGTCCTCTAATAATGCAGCAGAGTCCTCAAATGCTTCAGCAAAGTCATTAAATAATGCAGCATAGTCCTTAAATAATGCAAAGTCCTTAAATAAAGCAGCACAGTTCTTAAATAATGCAACAACGTCGGTAAATAATGCAGCAGAGTCCTTAAATAATGCAGCAAAGTCCTTAACTAATGCAGCAGAGTCCTTAAATAATGCAGCAGAGTCCTTAAATAATGCAACAAAGTCCTTAAATAATGCAGCAGAGTCCTTAAATACTGAAGCAGAGTCCTTAAATATTGCAGCAAAGTCCTCTAATAATGCAGCAGAGTCCTTAAATAATGCAACAAAGTCCTTAAATAATGCAGCAGAGTCCTTAAATAATGCAACAAAGTCCTTAAATAATGCAGCAGAGTCCTTAAATAATGCAACAAAGTCCTTAAATATTGCAGCAAAGTCCTTAAATAATGCAGCAGAGTCCTTAAATAATGCAACAAAGTCCTTAAATAATGCAGCAGAGTCCTTAAATAATGCAACAAAGTCCTTAAATAATGCAGCAGAGTCCTTAAATACTGAAGCAGAGTCCTTAAATATTGCAGCAAAGTCCTTCAATAATGCAGCAGAGTCCTTAGATAATGCAACAAAGTCCTTAAATAATGCAGCAGATTCCTTAAATAATGCAGCCAAGTCCTTAAATAATGCAGCAGAGTCCTTAAATAATGCAGCAAAGTCCTTAACTAATGCAGCAGAGTCCTTAAATAATGCAAGAAAGTCCTTAAATAATGCAGCAGAGTCCTTAAATAATGCAGTAAAGTCCTTAAATAATGCAGCAGAGTCCTTAAATAATGCAACAACGTCCTTAAATAATGCAGCAGAGTCCTTAAATACTGAAGCAGAGTCCTTAAATATTGCAGCAAAGTCCTTAAATAATGCATTAGAGTCCTTAAATAATGCAACAAAGTCCTTAAATAATGCAGCAGAGTCCTTAAATAATGCAGCAAAGTCCTTAAATAATGCAGCAGAGTCCTTAAATAATGCAGCAGAGTCCTTAAATACTGCAGCAGAGTCCTTAAATACTGAAGCAGAGTCCTTTAATATAGCAGCAAATTCCTTAAATAATGCAGCAGAGTCCTTAAAAAATCCAACAAAGTCATTAAATAATGCAGCAGAGTCCTCTAATAATGCAGCAGAGTCCTCAAATGCTTCAGCAAAGTCATTAAATAATGCAGCATAGTCCTTAAATAATGCAAAGTCCTTAAATAAAGCAGCACAGTTCTTAAATAATGCAACAACGTCGGTAAATAATGCAGCAGAGTCCTTAAATAATGCAGCAAAGTCCTTAACTAATGCAGCAGAGTCCTTAAATAATGCAGCAGAGTCCTTAAATAATGCAACAAAGTCCTTAAATAATGCAGCAGAGTCCTTAAATACTGAAGCAGAGTCCTTAAATATTGCAGCAAAGTCCTCTAATAATGCAGCAGAGTTCTTAAATAATGCAACAAAGTCCTTAAATAATGCAGCAGAGTCCTTAAATAATGCAACAAAGTCCTTAAATAATGCAGCAGAGTCCTTAAATAATGCAACAAAGTCCTTAAATATTGCAGCAAAGTCCTTAAATAATGCAGCAGAGTCCTTAAATAATGCAACAAAGTCCTTAAATAATGCAGCAGAGTCCTTAAATAATGCAACAAAGTCCTTAAATAATGCAGCAGAGTCCTTAAATACTGAAGCAGAGTCCTTAAATATTGCAGCAAAGTCCTTCAATAATGCAGCAGAGTCCTTAGATAATGCAACAAAGTCCTTAAATAATGCAGCAGATTCCTTAAATAATGCAGCCAAGTCCTTAAATAATGCAGCAGAGTCCTTAAATAATGCAGCAAAGTCCTTAACTAATGCAGCAGAGTCCTTAAATAATGCAAGAAAGTCCTTAAATAATGCAGCAGAGTCCTTAAATAATGCAGTAAAGTCCTTAAATAATGCAGCAGAGTCCTTAAATAATGCAACAACGTCCTTAAATAATGCAGCAGAGTCCTTAAATACTGAAGCAGAGTCCTTAAATATTGCAGCAAAGTCCTTAAATAATGCATTAGAGTCCTTAAATAATGCAACAAAGTCCTTAAATAATGCAGCAGAGTCCTTAAATACTGAAGCAGAGTCCTTAAATATTGCTGCAAAGTCCTTAAATAATGCAGCAGAGTCATTAAATAATGCAACAAAGTCCTTAAATAATGCAGCAGAGTCCTTAAATAATGCAACAAAGTCCTTAAATAATGCAGCAGAGTACTTAAATAATGCAACAAAGTCCTTAAATAATGCAGCAAAGTCCTTAAATAATGCAGCAGAGTCCTTAAATACTGAAGCAGAGTCCTTAAATATTGCAGCAAAGTCCTTAAATAATGCAGCAGAGTCCTTAAATAATGCAACAAAGTCCTTAAATAATGCAGCAGAGTCCTTAAATAATGCAACAGAGTCCTTAAATACCGCAGCAAAGTGCTTAAATAATGCAGCAGAGTCCTCAAATGCTTCAGCAGAGTCCTTAAATAATGCAGCAGAGTCCTTAAATAATGCAGCAAAGTCCTTAAATAATGCAGCAGAGTTCTTAAATAATGCAACAAAGTCCTTAAATAATGCAGCAGAGTCCTTAAATACTGAAGCAGAGTGCTTAAATATTGCAGCAAAGTCCTTAAATAATGCAGCAGAGTCCTTAAATAATGCAGCAAAGTCCTTATTTAATGCAGCAGAGTCCTTAAATAATGCAACAAAGTCCTTAAATAATGCAGCAGAGTCCTTAAATACTGAAGCAGAGTCCTTAAATATTGCAGCAAAGTCCTTCAATAATGCAGCAGAGTCCTTAGATAATGCAACAAAGTCCTTAAATAATGCAGCAGATTCCTTAAATAATGCAGCAAAGTCCTTAAATAATGCAGCAGAGTCCTTAAATAATGCAGCAGAGTCCTTAAATACCGCAGCAGAGTCCTTAAATACTGAAGCAGAGTCCTTTAATATAGCAGCAAATTCCTTAAATAATGCAGCAGAGTCCATAAAAAAATCCAACAAAGTCATTAAATAATGCAGCAAGTCCTTAAATAATGCAGCAGAGTCCTCTAATAATGCAGCAGAGTCCTCAAATGCTTCAGCAAAGTCATTAAATAATGCAGCATAGTCCTTAAATAATGCAGCAAAGTCCTTAAATAATGCAGCACAGTTCTTAAGTAATGCAACAACGTCGTTAAATAATGCAGCAGAGTCCTTAAATAATGCAGCAAAGTCCTTAACTAATGCAGCAGAGTCCTTAAATAATGCAAGAAAGTCCTTAAATAATGCAGCAGAGTCCTTAAATAATGCAGTAAAGTCCTTAAATAATGCAGCAGAGTCCTTAAATAATGCAACAACGTCCTTAAATAATGCAGCAGAGTCCTTAAATACTGAAGCAGAGTCCTTAAATATTGCAGCAAAGTCCTTAAATAATGCATTAGAGTCCTTAAATAATGCAACAAAGTCCTTAAATAATGCAGCAGAGTCCTTAAATAATGCAGCAAAGTCCTTAAATAATGCAGCAGAGTCCTTAAATAATGCAGCAGAGTCCTTAAATACTGCAGCAGAGTCCTTAAATACTGAAGCAGAGTCCTTTAATATAGCAGCAAATTCCTTAAATAATGCAGCAGAGTCCTTAAAAAATCCAACAAAGTCATTAAATAATGCAGCAGAGTCCTCTAATAATGCAGCAGAGTCCTCAAATGCTTCAGCAAAGTCATTAAATAATGCAGCATAGTCCTTAAATAATGCAAAGTCCTTAAATAAAGCAGCACAGTTCTTAAATAATGCAACAACGTCGGTAAATAATGCAGCAGAGTCCTTAAATAATGCAGCAAAGTCCTTAACTAATGCAGCAGAGTCCTTAAATAATGCAGCAGAGTCCTTAAATAATGCAACAAAGTCCTTAAATAATGCAGCAGAGTCCTTAAATACTGAAGCAGAGTCCTTAAATATTGCAGCAAAGTCCTCTAATAATGCAGCAGAGTCCTTAAATAATGCAACAAAGTCCTTAAATAATGCAGCAGAGTCCTTAAATAATGCAACAAAGTCCTTAAATAATGCAGCAGAGTCCTTAAATAATGCAACAAAGTCCTTAAATATTGCAGCAAAGTCCTTAAATAATGCAGCAGAGTCCTTAAATAATGCAACAAAGTCCTTAAATAATGCAGCAGAGTCCTTAAATAATGCAACAAAGTCCTTAAATAATGCAGCAGAGTCCTTAAATACTGAAGCAGAGTCCTTAAATATTGCAGCAAAGTCCTTCAATAATGCAGCAGAGTCCTTAGATAATGCAACAAAGTCCTTAAATAATGCAGCAGATTCCTTAAATAATGCAGCCAAGTCCTTAAATAATGCAGCAGAGTCCTTAAATAATGCAGCAAAGTCCTTAACTAATGCAGCAGAGTCCTTAAATAATGCAAGAAAGTCCTTAAATAATGCAGCAGAGTCCTTAAATAATGCAGTAAAGTCCTTAAATAATGCAGCAGAGTCCTTAAATAATGCAACAACGTCCTTAAATAATGCAGCAGAGTCCTTAAATACTGAAGCAGAGTCCTTAAATATTGCAGCAAAGTCCTTAAATAATGCATTAGAGTCCTTAAATAATGCAACAAAGTCCTTAAATAATGCAGCAGAGTCCTTAAATAATGCAGCAAAGTCCTTAAATAATGCAGCAGAGTCCTTAAATAATGCAGCAGAGTCCTTAAATACTGCAGCAGAGTCCTTAAATACTGAAGCAGAGTCCTTTAATATAGCAGCAAATTCCTTAAATAATGCAGCAGAGTCCTTAAAAAATCCAACAAAGTCATTAAATAATGCAGCAGAGTCCTCTAATAATGCAGCAGAGTCCTCAAATGCTTCAGCAAAGTCATTAAATAATGCAGCATAGTCCTTAAATAATGCAAAGTCCTTAAATAAAGCAGCACAGTTCTTAAATAATGCAACAACGTCGGTAAATAATGCAGCAGAGTCCTTAAATAATGCAGCAAAGTCCTTAACTAATGCAGCAGAGTCCTTAAATAATGCAGCAGAGTCCTTAAATAATGCAACAAAGTCCTTAAATAATGCAGCAGAGTCCTTAAATACTGAAGCAGAGTCCTTAAATATTGCAGCAAAGTCCTCTAATAATGCAGCAGAGTCCTTAAATAATGCAACAAAGTCCTTAAATAATGCAGCAGAGTCCTTAAATAATGCAACAAAGTCCTTAAATAATGCAGCAGAGTCCTTAAATAATGCAACAAAGTCCTTAAATATTGCAGCAAAGTCCTTAAATAATGCAGCAGAGTCCTTAAATAATGCAACAAAGTCCTTAAATAATGCAGCAGAGTCCTTAAATAATGCAACAAAGTCCTTAAATAATGCAGCAGAGTCCTTAAATACTGAAGCAGAGTCCTTAAATATTGCAGCAAAGTCCTTCAATAATGCAGCAGAGTCCTTAGATAATGCAACAAAGTCCTTAAATAATGCAGCAGATTCCTTAAATAATGCAGCCAAGTCCTTAAATAATGCAGCAGAGTCCTTAAATAATGCAGCAAAGTCCTTAACTAATGCAGCAGAGTCCTTAAATAATGCAAGAAAGTCCTTAAATAATGCAGCAGAGTCCTTAAATAATGCAGTAAAGTCCTTAAATAATGCAGCAGAGTCCTTAAATAATGCAACAACGTCCTTAAATAATGCAGCAGAGTCCTTAAATACTGAAGCAGAGTCCTTAAATATTGCAGCAAAGTCCTTAAATAATGCATTAGAGTCCTTAAATAATGCAACAAAGTCCTTAAATAATGCAGCAGAGTCCTTAAATAATGCAGCAAAGTCCTTAAATAATGCAGCAGAGTCCTTAAATAATGCAGCAGAGTCCTTAAATACTGCAGCAGAGTCCTTAAATACTGAAGCAGAGTCCTTTAATATAGCAGCAAATTCCTTAAATAATGCAGCAGAGTCCTTAAAAAATCCAACAAAGTCATTAAATAATGCAGCAGAGTCCTCTAATAATGCAGCAGAGTCCTCAAATGCTTCAGCAAAGTCATTAAATAATGCAGCATAGTCCTTAAATAATGCAAAGTCCTTAAATAAAGCAGCACAGTTCTTAAATAATGCAACAACGTCGGTAAATAATGCAGCAGAGTCCTTAAATAATGCAGCAAAGTCCTTAACTAATGCAGCAGAGTCCTTAAATAATGCAGCAGAGTCCTTAAATAATGCAACAAAGTCCTTAAATAATGCAGCAGAGTCCTTAAATACTGAAGCAGAGTCCTTAAATATTGCAGCAAAGTCCTCTAATAATGCAGCAGAGTCCTTAAATAATGCAACAAAGTCCTTAAATAATGCAGCAGAGTCCTTAAATAATGCAACAAAGTCCTTAAATAATGCAGCAGAGTCCTTAAATAATGCAACAAAGTCCTTAAATATTGCAGCAAAGTCCTTAAATAATGCAGCAGAGTCCTTAAATAATGCAACAAAGTCCTTAAATAATGCAGCAGAGTCCTTAAATAATGCAACAAAGTCCTTAAATAATGCAGCAGAGTCCTTAAATACTGAAGCAGAGTCCTTAAATATTGCAGCAAAGTCCTTCAATAATGCAGCAGAGTCCTTAGATAATGCAACAAAGTCCTTAAATAATGCAGCAGATTCCTTAAATAATGCAGCCAAGTCCTTAAATAATGCAGCAGAGTCCTTAAATAATGCAGCAGAGTCCTTAAATACCGCAGCAGAGTCCTTAAATACTGAAGCAGAGTCCTTTAATATAGCAGCAAATTCCTTAAATAACGCAGCAGAGTCCATAAAAAATCCAACAAAGTCATTAAATAATGCAGCAAGTCCTTAAATAATGCAGCAGAGTCCTCTAATAATGCAGCAGAGTCCTTAAATACTGAAGCAGAGTCCTTAAATATTGCAGCAAAGTCCTTAAATAATGCAGCAGAGTCCTTAAATAATGCAACAAAGTCCTTAAATAATGCAGCAGAGTCCTTAAATAATGCAACAAAGTCCTTAAATAATGCAGCAGAGTCCTTAAATACTGAAGCAGAGTCCTTAAATATTGCAGCAAAGTCCTTCAATAATGCAGCAGAGTCCTTAGATAATGCAACAAAGTCCTTAAATAATGCAGCAGATTCCTTAAATAATGCAGCCAAGTCCTTAAATAATGCAGCAGAGTCCTTAAATAATGCAGCAGAGTCCTTAAATACCGCAGCAGAGTCCTTAAATACTGAAGCAGAGTCCTTTAATATAGCAGCAAATTCCTTAAATAACGCAGCAGAGTCCATAAAAAATCCAACAAAGTCATTAAATAATGCAGCAAGTCCTTAAATAATGCAGCAGAGTCCTCTAATAATGCAGCAGAGTCCTCAAATGCTTCAGCAAAGTCATTAAATAATGCAGCATAGTCCTTAACTAATGCAGCAGAGTCCTTAAATAATGCAACAAAGTCCTTAAATAATGCAGCATATTCCTTAAATAATGCAGCAAAGTCCTTAAATAATGCAGAACAGTTCTTAAATAATGCAACAACGTCGTTAAATAATGCAGCAGAGTCCTTAAATAATGCAGCAAAGTCCTTAACTAATGCAGCAGAGTCCTTAAATAATGCAACAAAGTCCTTAAATAATGCAACAGAGTCCTTAAATACCGCAGAAAAGGGCTTAAATAATGCAGCAGAGTCCTCAAATGCTTCAGCAGAGTCCTTAAATAATGTAGCATTGTCCTTAAATAATGCAGCAAAGTCCTTAAATAATGCAGCAGAGTCCTTAAATAATGCAACAAAGTCCTTAAATAATGCAGCAGAGTCCTTAAATACTGAAGCAGAGTCCTTAAATATTGCTGCAAAGTCCTTAAATAATGCAGCAGAGTCATTAAATAATGCAACAAAGTCCTTAAATAATGCAGCAGAGTCCTTAAATAATGCAACAAAGTCCTTAAATAATGCAGCAGAGTACTTAAATAATGCAACAAAGTCCTTAAATAATGCAGCAAAGTCCTTAAATAATGCAGCAGAGTCCTTAAATAATGCAACAAAGTCCTTAAATAATGCAGCAGAGTCCTTAAATAATGCAACAGAGTCCTTAAATACCGCAGCAAAGTGCTTAAATAATGCAGCAGAGTCCTCAAATGCTTCAGCAGAGTCCTTAAATAATGCAGCAGAGTCCTTAAATAATGCAGCAAAGTCCTTAAATAATGCAGCAGAGTCCTTAAATAATGCAACAAAGTCCTTAAATAATGCAGCAGAGTCCTTAAATACTGAAGCAGAGTCCTTAAATATTGCAGCAAAGTCCTTAAATAATGCAGCAGAGTCCTTAAATAATGCAGCAAAGTCCTTATCTAATGCAGCAGAGTCCTTAAATAATGCAACAAAGTCCTTAAATAATGCAGCAGAGTCCTTAAATACTGAAGCAGAGTCCTTAAATATTGCAGCAAAGTCCTTCAATAATGCAGCAGAGTCCTTAGATAATGCAACAAAGTCCTTAAATAATGCAGCAGATTCCTTAAATAATGCAGCAAAGTCCTTAAATAATGCAGCAGAGTCCTTAAATAATGCAGCAGAGTCCTTAAATACCGCAGCAGAGTCCTTAAATACTGAAGCAGAGTCCTTTAATATAGCAGCAAATTCCTTAAATAATGCAGCAGAGTCCATAAAAAAATCCAACAAAGTCATTAAATAATGCAGCAAGTCCTTAAATAATGCAGCAGAGTCCTCTAATAATGCAGCAGAGTCCTCAAATGCTTCAGCAAATTCATTAAATAATGCAGCATATTCCTTAAATAATGCAGAAAAGTCCTTAAATAATGCAGAACAGTTCTTAAATAATGCAACAACGTCGTTAAATAATGCAGCAGAGTCCTTAAATAATGCAGCAAAGTCCTTAACTAATGCAGCAGAGTCCTTAAATAATGCAACAAAGTCCTTAAATAATGCAACAGAGTCCTTAAATACCGCAGCAAAGGGCTTAAATAATGCAGCAGAGTCCTCAAATGCTTCAGCAGAGTCCTTAAATAATGCAGCATTGTCCTTAAATAATGCCGCAAAGTCCTTAAATAATGCAGCAGAGTCCTTAAATAATGCAACAAAGTCCTTAAATAATGCAGCAGAGTCCTTAAATACTGAAGCAGAGTCCTTAAATATTGCTGCAAAGTCCTTAAATAATGCAGCAGAGTCATTAAATAATGCAACAAAGTCCTTAAATAATGCAGCAGTGTCCTTAAATAATGCAACAAAGTCCTTAAATAATGCAGCAGAGTACTTAAATAATGCAACAAAGTCCTTAAATAATGCAGCAAAGTCCTTAAATAATGCAGCAGAGTCCTTAAATACTGAAGCAGAGTCCTTAAATATTGCAGCAAAGTCCTTAAATAATGCAGCAGAGTCCTTAAATAATGCAACAAAGTCCTTAAATAATGCAGCAGAGTCCTTAAATAATGCAACAGAGTCCTTAAATACCGCAGCAAAGTGCTTAAATAATGCAGCAGAGTCCTCAAATGCTTCAGCAGAGTCCTTAAATAATGCAGCAGAGTCCTTAAATAATGCAGCAAAGTCCTTAAATAATGCAGCAGAGTTCTTAAATAATGCAACAAAGTCCTTAAATAATGCAGCAGAGTCATTAAATACTGAAGCAGAGTCCTTAAATATTGCAGCAAAGTCCTTAAATAATGCAGCAGAGTCCTTAAATAATGCAGCAAAGTCCTTATTTAATGCAGCAGAGTCCTTAAATAATGCAACAAAGTCCTTAAATAATGCAGCAGAGTCCTTAAATACTGAAGCAGAGTCCTTAAATATTGCAGCAAAGTCCTTCAATAATGCAGCAGAGTCCTTAGATAATGCAACAAAGTCCTTAAATAATGCAGCAGATTCCTTAAATAATGCAGCAAAGTCCTTAAATAATGCAGCAGAGTCCTTAAATAATGCAGCAGAGTCCTTAAATACCGCAGCAGAGTCCTTAAATACTGAAGCAGAGTCCTTTAATATAGCAGCAAATTCCTTAAATAATGCAGCAGAGTCCATAAAAAAATCCAACAAAGTCATTAAATAATGCAGCAAGTCCTTAAATAATGCAGCAGAGTCCTCTAATAATGCAGCAGAGTCCTCAAATGCTTCAGCAAAGTCATTAAATAATGCAGCATAGTCCTTAAATAATGCAGCAAAGTCCTTAAATAATGCAGCACAGTTCTTAAGTAATGCAACAACGTTGTTAAATAATGCAGCAGAGTCCTTAAATAATGCAGCAAAGTCCTTAACTAATGCAGCAGAATCCTTAAATAATGCAAGAAAGTCCTTAAATAATGCAGCAGAGTCCTTAAATAATGCAGTAAAGTCCTTAAATAATGCAGCAGAGTCCTTAAATAATGCAACAACGTCCTTAAAAAATGCAGCAGAGTCCTTAAATACTGAAGCAGAGTCCTTAAATATTGCAGCAAAGTCCTTAAATAATGCATTAGAGTCCTTAAATAATGCAACAAAGTCCTTAAATAATGCAGCAGAGTCCTTAAATAATGCAGCAAAGTCCTTAAATAATGCAGCAGAGTCCTTAAATAATGCAGCAGAGTCCTTAAATACTGCAGCAGAGTCCTTAAATACTGAAGCAGAGTCCTTTAATATAGCAGCAAATTCCTTAAATAATGCAGCAGAGTCCTTAAAAAATCCAACAAAGTCATTAAATAATGCAGCAGAGTCCTCTAATAATGCAGCAGAGTCCTCAAATGCTTCAGCAAAGTCATTAAATAATGCAGCATAGTCCTTAAATAATGCAAAGTCCTTAAATAAAGCAGCACAGTTCTTAAATAATGCAACAACGTCGGTAAATAATGCAGCAGAGTCCTTAAATAATGCAGCAAAGTCCTTAACTAATGCAGCAGAGTCCTTAAATAATGCAGCAGAGTCCTTAAATAATGCAACAAAGTCCTTAAATAATGCAGCAGAGTCCTTAAATACTGAAGCAGAGTCCTTAAATATTGCAGCAAAGTCCTCTAATAATGCAGCAGAGTCCTTAAATAATGCAACAAAGTCCTTAAATAATGCAGCAGAGTCCTTAAATAATGCAACAAAGTCCTTAAATAATGCAGCAGAGTCCTTAAATAATGCAACAAAGTCCTTAAATATTGCAGCAAAGTCCTTAAATAATGCAGCAGAGTCCTTAAATAATGCAACAAAGTCCTTAAATAATGCAGCAGAGTCCTTAAATAATGCAACAAAGTCCTTAAATAATGCAGCAGAGTCCTTAAATACTGAAGCAGAGTCCTTAAATATTGCAGCAAAGTCCTTCAATAATGCAGCAGAGTCCTTAGATAATGCAACAAAGTCCTTAAATAATGCAGCAGATTCCTTAAATAATGCAGCCAAGTCCTTAAATAATGCAGCAGAGTCCTTAAATAATGCAGCAGAGTCCTTAAATACCGCAGCAGAGTCCTTAAATACTGAAGCAGAGTCCTTTAATATAGCAGCAAATTCCTTAAATAACGCAGCAGAGTCCATAAAAAATCCAACAAAGTCATTAAATAATGCAGCAAGTCCTTAAATAATGCAGCAGAGTCCTCTAATAATGCAGCAGAGTCCTTAAATACTGAAGCAGAGTCCTTAAATATTGCAGCAAAGTCCTTAAATAATGCAGCAGAGTCCTTAAATAATGCAACAAAGTCCTTAAATAATGCAGCAGAGTCCTTAAATAATGCAACAAAGTCCTTAAATAATGCAGCAGAGTCCTTAAATACTGAAGCAGAGTCCTTAAATATTGCAGCAAAGTCCTTCAATAATGCAGCAGAGTCCTTAGATAATGCAACAAAGTCCTTAAATAATGCAGCAGATTCCTTAAATAATGCAGCCAAGTCCTTAAATAATGCAGCAGAGTCCTTAAATAATGCAGCAGAGTCCTTAAATACCGCAGCAGAGTCCTTAAATACTGAAGCAGAGTCCTTTAATATAGCAGCAAATTCCTTAAATAACGCAGCAGAGTCCATAAAAAATCCAACAAAGTCATTAAATAATGCAGCAAGTCCTTAAATAATGCAGCAGAGTCCTCTAATAATGCAGCAGAGTCCTCAAATGCTTCAGCAAAGTCATTAAATAATGCAGCATAGTCCTTAACTAATGCAGCAGAGTCCTTAAATAATGCAACAAAGTCCTTAAATAATGCAGCATATTCCTTAAATAATGCAGCAAAGTCCTTAAATAATGCAGAACAGTTCTTAAATAATGCAACAACGTCGTTAAATAATGCAGCAGAGTCCTTAAATAATGCAGCAAAGTCCTTAACTAATGCAGCAGAGTCCTTAAATAATGCAACAAAGTCCTTAAATAATGCAACAGAGTCCTTAAATACCGCAGAAAAGGGCTTAAATAATGCAGCAGAGTCCTCAAATGCTTCAGCAGAGTCCTTAAATAATGTAGCATTGTCCTTAAATAATGCAGCAAAGTCCTTAAATAATGCAGCAGAGTCCTTAAATAATGCAACAAAGTCCTTAAATAATGCAGCAGAGTCCTTAAATACTGAAGCAGAGTCCTTAAATATTGCTGCAAAGTCCTTAAATAATGCAGCAGAGTCATTAAATAATGCAACAAAGTCCTTAAATAATGCAGCAGAGTCCTTAAATAATGCAACAAAGTCCTTAAATAATGCAGCAGAGTACTTAAATAATGCAACAAAGTCCTTAAATAATGCAGCAAAGTCCTTAAATAATGCAGCAGAGTCCTTAAATAATGCAACAAAGTCCTTAAATAATGCAGCAGAGTCCTTAAATAATGCAACAGAGTCCTTAAATACCGCAGCAAAGTGCTTAAATAATGCAGCAGAGTCCTCAAATGCTTCAGCAGAGTCCTTAAATAATGCAGCAGAGTCCTTAAATAATGCAGCAAAGTCCTTAAATAATGCAGCAGAGTCCTTAAATAATGCAACAAAGTCCTTAAATAATGCAGCAGAGTCCTTAAATACTGAAGCAGAGTCCTTAAATATTGCAGCAAAGTCCTTAAATAATGCAGCAGAGTCCTTAAATAATGCAGCAAAGTCCTTATCTAATGCAGCAGAGTCCTTAAATAATGCAACAAAGTCCTTAAATAATGCAGCAGAGTCCTTAAATACTGAAGCAGAGTCCTTAAATATTGCAGCAAAGTCCTTCAATAATGCAGCAGAGTCCTTAGATAATGCAACAAAGTCCTTAAATAATGCAGCAGATTCCTTAAATAATGCAGCAAAGTCCTTAAATAATGCAGCAGAGTCCTTAAATAATGCAGCAGAGTCCTTAAATACCGCAGCAGAGTCCTTAAATACTGAAGCAGAGTCCTTTAATATAGCAGCAAATTCCTTAAATAATGCAGCAGAGTCCATAAAAAAATCCAACAAAGTCATTAAATAATGCAGCAAGTCCTTAAATAATGCAGCAGAGTCCTCTAATAATGCAGCAGAGTCCTCAAATGCTTCAGCAAATTCATTAAATAATGCAGCATATTCCTTAAATAATGCAGAAAAGTCCTTAAATAATGCAGAACAGTTCTTAAATAATGCAACAACGTCGTTAAATAATGCAGCAGAGTCCTTAAATAATGCAGCAAAGTCCTTAACTAATGCAGCAGAGTCCTTAAATAATGCAACAAAGTCCTTAAATAATGCAACAGAGTCCTTAAATACCGCAGCAAAGGGCTTAAATAATGCAGCAGAGTCCTCAAATGCTTCAGCAGAGTCCTTAAATAATGCAGCATTGTCCTTAAATAATGCCGCAAAGTCCTTAAATAATGCAGCAGAGTCCTTAAATAATGCAACAAAGTCCTTAAATAATGCAGCAGAGTCCTTAAATACTGAAGCAGAGTCCTTAAATATTGCTGCAAAGTCCTTAAATAATGCAGCAGAGTCATTAAATAATGCAACAAAGTCCTTAAATAATGCAGCAGTGTCCTTAAATAATGCAACAAAGTCCTTAAATAATGCAGCAGAGTACTTAAATAATGCAACAAAGTCCTTAAATAATGCAGCAAAGTCCTTAAATAATGCAGCAGAGTCCTTAAATACTGAAGCAGAGTCCTTAAATATTGCAGCAAAGTCCTTAAATAATGCAGCAGAGTCCTTAAATAATGCAACAAAGTCCTTAAATAATGCAGCAGAGTCCTTAAATAATGCAACAGAGTCCTTAAATACCGCAGCAAAGTGCTTAAATAATGCAGCAGAGTCCTCAAATGCTTCAGCAGAGTCCTTAAATAATGCAGCAGAGTCCTTAAATAATGCAGCAAAGTCCTTAAATAATGCAGCAGAGTTCTTAAATAATGCAACAAAGTCCTTAAATAATGCAGCAGAGTCATTAAATACTGAAGCAGAGTCCTTAAATATTGCAGCAAAGTCCTTAAATAATGCAGCAGAGTCCTTAAATAATGCAGCAAAGTCCTTATTTAATGCAGCAGAGTCCTTAAATAATGCAACAAAGTCCTTAAATAATGCAGCAGAGTCCTTAAATACTGAAGCAGAGTCCTTAAATATTGCAGCAAAGTCCTTCAATAATGCAGCAGAGTCCTTAGATAATGCAACAAAGTCCTTAAATAATGCAGCAGATTCCTTAAATAATGCAGCAAAGTCCTTAAATAATGCAGCAGAGTCCTTAAATAATGCAGCAGAGTCCTTAAATACCGCAGCAGAGTCCTTAAATACTGAAGCAGAGTCCTTTAATATAGCAGCAAATTCCTTAAATAATGCAGCAGAGTCCATAAAAAAATCCAACAAAGTCATTAAATAATGCAGCAAGTCCTTAAATAATGCAGCAGAGTCCTCTAATAATGCAGCAGAGTCCTCAAATGCTTCAGCAAAGTCATTAAATAATGCAGCATAGTCCTTAAATAATGCAGCAAAGTCCTTAAATAATGCAGCACAGTTCTTAAGTAATGCAACAACGTTGTTAAATAATGCAGCAGAGTCCTTAAATAATGCAGCAAAGTCCTTAACTAATGCAGCAGAATCCTTAAATAATGCAAGAAAGTCCTTAAATAATGCAGCAGAGTCCTTAAATAATGCAGTAAAGTCCTTAAATAATGCAGCAGAGTCCTTAAATAATGCAACAACGTCCTTAAAAAATGCAGCAGAGTCCTTAAATACTGAAGCAGAGTCCTTAAATATTGCAGCAAAGTCCTTAAATAATGCATTAGAGTCCTTAAATAATGCAACAAAGTCCTTAAATAATGCAGCAGAGTCCTTAAATAATGCAGCAAAGTCCTTAAATAATGCAGCAGAGTCCTTAAATAATGCAGCAGAGTCCTTAAATACTGCAGCAGAGTCCTTAAATACTGAAGCAGAGTCCTTTAATATAGCAGCAAATTCCTTAAATAATGCAGCAGAGTCCTTAAAAAATCCAACAAAGTCATTAAATAATGCAGCAGAGTCCTCTAATAATGCAGCAGAGTCCTCAAATGCTTCAGCAAAGTCATTAAATAATGCAGCATAGTCCTTAAATAATGCAAAGTCCTTAAATAAAGCAGCACAGTTCTTAAATAATGCAACAACGTCGGTAAATAATGCAGCAGAGTCCTTAAATAATGCAGCAAAGTCCTTAACTAATGCAGCAGAGTCCTTAAATAATGCAACAAAGTCCTTAAATAATGCAACAGAGTCCTTAAATACCGCAGCAAAGTGCTTAAATAATGCAGCAGAGTCCTTAAATAATGCAACAAAGTCCTTAAATAATGCAGCAGAGTCCTTAAATACTGAAGCAGAGTCCTTAAATATTGCAGCAAAGTCCTCTAATAATGCAGCAGAGTCCTTAAATAATGCAACAAAGTCCTTAAATAATGCAGCAGAGTCCTTAAATAATGCAACAAAGTCCTTAAATAATGCAGCAGAGTCCTTAAATACTGAAGCAGAGTCCTTAAATATTACAGCAAAGTCCTTAAATAATGCAGCAAAGTCCTTAAATAATGCAGCAGAGTCCTTAAATAATGCAACAAAGTCCTTAAATAATGCAGCAGAGTCCTTAAATACTGAAGCAGAGTCCTTAAATATTGCTGCAAAGTCCTTAAATAATGCAGCAGAGTCATTAAATAATGCAACAAAGTCCTTAAATAATGCAGCAGAGTCCTTAAATAATGCAACAAAGTCCTTAAATAATGCAGCAGAGTACTTAAATAATGCAACAAAGTCCTTAAATAATGCAGCAAAGTCCTTAAATAATGCAGCAGAGTCCTTAAATAATGCAACAAAGTCCTTAAATAATGCAGCAGAGTCCTTAAATAATGCAACAGAGTCCTTAAATACCGCAGCAAAGTGCTTAAATAATGCAGCAGAGTCCTCAAATGCTTCAGCAGAGTCCTTAAATAATGCATTAGAGTCCTTAAATAATGCAACAAAGTCCTTAAATAATGCAGCAGAGTCCTTAAATAATGCAGCAAAGTCCTTAAATAATGCAGCAGAGTCCTTAAATAATGCAGCAGAGTCCT
The DNA here is from genome assembly GCF_046119375.1 of Phyllobates terribilis. NCBI lineage: Eukaryota > Metazoa > Chordata > Amphibia > Anura > Dendrobatidae > Phyllobates > Phyllobates terribilis. The sequence continues at coordinate 1,407,868 of NW_027362840.1, read as the reverse complement.
TAAATACTGCAGCAGAGTCCTTAAATACTGAAGCAGAGTCCTTTAATATAGCAGCAAATTCCTTAAATAATGCAGCAGAGTCCTTAAAAAATCCAACAAAGTCATTAAATAATGCAGCAGAGTCCTCTAATAATGCAGCAGAGTCCTCAAATGCTTCAGCAAAGTCATTAAATAATGCAGCATAGTCCTTAAATAATGCAAAGTCCTTAAATAAAGCAGCACAGTTCTTAAATAATGCAACAACGTCGGTAAATAATGCAGCAGAGTCCTTAAATAATGCAGCAAAGTCCTTAACTAATGCAGCAGAGTCCTTAAATAATGCAACAAAGTCCTTAAATAATGCAACAGAGTCCTTAAATACCGCAGCAAAGTGCTTAAATAATGCAGCAGAGTCCTTAAATAATGCAACAAAGTCCTTAAATAATGCAGCAGAGTCCTTAAATACTGAAGCAGAGTCCTTAAATATTGCAGCAAAGTCCTCTAATAATGCAGCAGAGTCCTTAAATAATGCAACAAAGTCCTTAAATAATGCAGCAGAGTCCTTAAATAATGCAACAAAGTCCTTAAATAATGCAGCAGAGTCCTTAAATACTGAAGCAGAGTCCTTAAATATTGCAGCAAAGTCCTTAAATAATGCAGCAGAGTCCTTAAATAATGCAACAAAGTCCTTAAATAATGCAGCAGAGTCCTTAAATAATGCAACAAAGTCCTTAAATAATGCAGCAGAGTCCTTAAATACTGAAGCAGAGTCCTTAAATATTGCAGCAAAGTCCTTCAATAATGCAGCAGAGTCCTTAGATAATGCAACAAAGTCCTTAAATAATGCAGCAGATTCCTTAAATAATGCAGCCAAGTCCTTAAATAATGCAGCAGAGTCCTTAAATAATGCAGCAGAGTCCTTAAATACCGCAGCAGAGTCCTTAAATACTGAAGCAGAGTCCTTTAATATAGCAGCAAATTCCTTAAATAACGCAGCAGAGTCCTTAAAAAATCCAACAAAGTCATTAAATAATGCAGCAAGTCCTTAAATAATGCAGCAGAGTCCTCTAATAATGCAGCAGAGTCCTCAAATGCTTCAGCAAAGTCATTAAATAATGCAGCATAGTCCTTAACTAATGCAGCAGAGTCCTTAAATAATGCAACAAAGTCCTTAAATAATGCAGCATATTCCTTAAATAATGCAGCAAAGTCCTTAAATAATGCAGAACAGTTCTTAAATAATGCAACAACGTCGTTAAATAATGCAGCAGAGTCCTTAAATAATGCAGCAAAGTCCTTAACTAATGCAGCAGAGTCCTTAAATAATGCAACAAAGTCCTTAAATAATGCAACAGAGTCCTTAAATACCGCAGCAAAGGGCTTAAATAATGCAGCAGAGTCCTCAAATGCTTCAGCAGAGTCCTTAAATAATGTAGCATTGTCCTTAAATAATGCAGCAAAGTCCTTAAATAATGCAGCAGAGTCCTTAAATAATGCAACAAAGTCCTTAAATAATGCAGCAGAGTCCTTAAATAATGCAACAAAGTCCTTAAATAATGCAGCAGAGTACTTAAATAATGCAACAAAGTCCTTAAATAATGCAGCAAAGTCCTTAAATAATGCAGCAGAGTCCTTAAATACTGAAGCAGAGTCCTTAAATATTGCAGCAAAGTCCTTAAATAATGCAGCAGAGTCCTTAAATAATGCAACAAAGTCCTTAAATAATGCAGCAGAGTCCTTAAATAATGCAACAGAGTCCTTAAATACCGCAGCAAAGTGCTTAAATAATGCAGCAGAGTCCTCAAATGCTTCAGCAGAGTCCTTAAATAATGCAGCAGAGTCCTTAAATAATGCAGCAAAGTCCTTAAATAATGCAGCAGAGTTCTTAAATAATGCAACAAAGTCCTTAAATAATGCAGCAGAGTCCTTAAATACTGAAGCAGAGTCCTTAAATATTGCAGCAAAGTCCTTAAATAATGCAGCAGAGTCCTTAAATAATGCAGCAAAGTCCTTATTTAATGCAGCAGAGTCCTTAAATAATGCAACAAAGTCCTTAAATAATGCAGCAGAGTCCTTAAATACTGAAGCAGAGTCCTTAAATATTGCAGCAAAGTCCTTCAATAATGCAGCAGAGTCCTTAGATAATGCAACAAAGTCCTTAAATAATGCAGCAGATTCCTTAAATAATGCAGCAAAGTCCTTAAATAATGCAGCAGTCCTTAAATAATGCAGCAGAGTCCTTAAATACCGCAGCAGAGTCCTTAAATACTGAAGCAGAGTCCTTTAATATAGCAGCAAATTCCTTAAATAATGCAGCAGAGTCCATAAAAAAATCCAACAAAGTCATTAAATAATGCAGCAAGTCCTTAAATAATGCAGCAGAGTCCTCTAATAATGCAGCAGAGTCCTCAAATGCTTCAGCAAAGTCATTAAATAATGCAGCATAGTCCTTAAATAATGCAGCAAAGTCCTTAAATAATGCAGCACAGTTCTTAAGTAATGCAACAACGTCGTTAAATAATGCCGCAGAGTCCTTAAATAATGCAGCAAAGTCCTTAACTAATGCAGCAGAGTCCTTAAATAATGCAAGAAAGTCCTTAAATAATGCAGCAGAGTCCTTAAATAATGCAGTAAAGTCCTTAAATAATGCAGCAGAGTCCTTAAATAATGCAACAACGTCCTTAAATAATGCAGCAGAGTCCTTAAATACTGAAGCAGAGTCCTTAAATATTGCAGCAAAGTCCTTAAATAATGCATTAGAGTCCTTAAATAATGCAACAAAGTCCTTAAATAATGCAGCAGAGTCCTTAAATAATGCAGCAAAGTCCTTAAATAATGCAGCAGAGTCCTTAAATAATGCAGCAGAGTCCTTAAATACTGCAGCAGAGTCCTTAAATACTGAAGCAGAGTCCTTTAATATAGCAGCAAATTCCTTAAATAATGCAGCAGAGTCCTTAAAAAATCCAACAAAGTCATTAAATAATGCAGCAGAGTCCTCTAATAATGCAGCAGAGTCCTCAAATGCTTCAGCAAAGTCATTAAATAATGCAGCATAGTCCTTAAATAATGCAAAGTCCTTAAATAAAGCAGCACAGTTCTTAAATAATGCAACAACGTCGGTAAATAATGCAGCAGAGTCCTTAAATAATGCAGCAAAGTCCTTAACTAATGCAGCAGAGTCCTTAAATAATGCAACAAAGTCCTTAAATAATGCAACAGAGTCCTTAAATACCGCAGCAAAGTGCTTAAATAATGCAGCAGAGTCCTTAAATAATGCAACAAAGTCCTTAAATAATGCAGCAGAGTCCTTAAATACTGAAGCAGAGTCCTTAAATATTGCAGCAAAGTCCTCTAATAATGCAGCAGAGTCCTTAAATAATGCAGCAAAGTCCTTAAATAATGCAGCAGAGTTCTTAAATAATGCAACAAAGTCCTTAAATAATGCAGCAGAGTCATTAAATACTGAAGCAGAGTCCTTAAATATTGCAGCAAAGTCCTTAAATAATGCAGCAGAGTCCTTAAATAATGCAGCAAAGTCCTTATTTAATGCAGCAGAGTCCTTAAATAATGCAACAAAGTCCTTAAATAATGCAGCAGAGTCCTTAAATACTGAAGCAGAGTCCTTAAATATTGCAGCAAAGTCCTTCAATAATGCAGCAGAGTCCTTAGATAATGCAACAAAGTCCTTAAATAATGCAGCAGATTCCTTAAATAATGCAGCAAAGTCCTTAAATAATGCAGCAGAGTCCTTAAATAATGCAGCAGAGTCCTTAAATACCGCAGCAGAGTCCTTAAATACTGAAGCAGAGTCCTTTAATATAGCAGCAAATTCCTTAAATAATGCAGCAGAGTCCATAAAAAAATCCAACAAAGTCATTAAATAATGCAGCAAGTCCTTAAATAATGCAGCAGAGTCCTCTAATAATGCAGCAGAGTCCTCAAATGCTTCAGCAAAGTCATTAAATAATGCAGCATAGTCCTTAAATAATGCAGCAAAGTCCTTAAATAATGCAGCACAGTTCTTAAGTAATGCAACAACGTTGTTAAATAATGCAGCAGAGTCCTTAAATAATGCAGCAAAGTCCTTAACTAATGCAGCAGAATCCTTAAATAATGCAAGAAAGTCCTTAAATAATGCAGCAGAGTCCTTAAATAATGCAGTAAAGTCCTTAAATAATGCAGCAGAGTCCTTAAATAATGCAACAACGTCCTTAAAAAATGCAGCAGAGTCCTTAAATACTGAAGCAGAGTCCTTAAATATTGCAGCAAAGTCCTTAAATAATGCATTAGAGTCCTTAAATAATGCAACAAAGTCCTTAAATAATGCAGCAGAGTCCTTAAATAATGCAGCAAAGTCCTTAAATAATGCAGCAGAGTCCTTAAATAATGCAGCAGAGTCCTTAAATACTGCAGCAGAGTCCTTAAATACTGAAGCAGAGTCCTTTAATATAGCAGCAAATTCCTTAAATAATGCAGCAGAGTCCTTAAAAAATCCAACAAAGTCATTAAATAATGCAGCAGAGTCCTCTAATAATGCAGCAGAGTCCTCAAATGCTTCAGCAAAGTCATTAAATAATGCAGCATAGTCCTTAAATAATGCAAAGTCCTTAAATAAAGCAGCACAGTTCTTAAATAATGCAACAACGTCGGTAAATAATGCAGCAGAGTCCTTAAATAATGCAGCAAAGTCCTTAACTAATGCAGCAGAGTCCTTAAATAATGCAACAAAGTCCTTAAATAATGCAACAGAGTCCTTAAATACCGCAGCAAAGTGCTTAAATAATGCAGCAGAGTCCTTAAATAATGCAACAAAGTCCTTAAATAATGCAGCAGAGTCCTTAAATACTGAAGCAGAGTCCTTAAATATTGCAGCAAAGTCCTCTAATAATGCAGCAGAGTCCTTAAATAATGCAACAAAGTCCTTAAATAATGCAGCAGAGTCCTTAAATAATGCAACAAAGTCCTTAAATAATGCAGCAGAGTCCTTAAATACTGAAGCAGAGTCCTTAAATATTGCAGCAAAGTCCTTAAATAATGCAGCAAATTCCTTAAATAATGCAGCAGAGTCCTTAAATAATGCAACAAAGTCCTTAAATAATGCAGCAGAGTCCTTAAATACTGAAGCAGAGTCCTTAAATATTGCTGCAAAGTCCTTAAATAATGCAGCAGAGTCATTAAATAATGCAACAAAGTCCTTAAATAATGCAGCAGAGTCCTTAAATAATGCAACAAAGTCCTTAAATAATGCAGCAGAGTACTTAAATAATGCAACAAAGTCCTTAAATAATGCAGCAAAGTCCTTAAATAATGCAGCAGAGTCCTTAAATAATGCAACAAAGTCCTTAAATAATGCAGCAGAGTCCTTAAATAATGCAACAGAGTCCTTAAATACCGCAGCAAAGTGCTTAAATAATGCAGCAGAGTCCTCAAATGCTTCAGCAGAGTCCTTAAATAATGCATTAGAGTCCTTAAATAATGCAACAAAGTCCTTAAATAATGCAGCAGAGTCCTTAAATAATGCAGCAGAGTCCTTAAATAATGCAGCAGAGTCCTTAAATACTGCAGCAGAGTCCTTAAATACTGAAGCAGAGTCCTTTAATATAGCAGCAAATTCCTTAAATAATGCAGCAGAGTCCTTAAAAAATCCAACAAAGTCATTAAATAATGCAGCAGAGTCCTCTAATAATGCAGCAGAGTCCTCAAATGCTTCAGCAAAGTCATTAAATAATGCAGCATAGTCCTTAAATAATGCAAAGTCCTTAAATAAAGCAGCACAGTTCTTAAATAATGCAACAACGTCGGTAAATAATGCAGCAGAGTCCTTAAATAATGCAGCAAAGTCCTTAACTAATGCAGCAGAGTCCTTAAATAATGCAACAAAGTCCTTAAATAATGCAACAGAGTCCTTAAATACCGCAGCAAAGTGCTTAAATAATGCAGCAGAGTCCTTAAATAATGCAACAAAGTCCTTAAATAATGCAGCAGAGTCCTTAAATACTGAAGCAGAGTCCTTAAATATTGCAGCAAAGTCCTCTAATAATGCAGCAGAGTCCTTAAATAATGCAACAAAGTCCTTAAATAATGCAGCAGAGTCCTTAAATAATGCAACAAAGTCCTTAAATAATGCAGCAGAGTCCTTAAATACTGAAGCAGAGTCCTTAAATATTGCAGCAAAGTCCTTAAATAATGCAGCAGAGTCCTTAAATAATGCAACAAAGTCCTTAAATAATGCAGCAGAGTCCTTAAATAATGCAACAAAGTCCTTAAATAATGCAGCAGAGTCCTTAAATACTGAAGCAGAGTCCTTAAATATTGCAGCAAAGTCCTTCAATAATGCAGCAGAGTCCTTAGATAATGCAACAAAGTCCTTAAATAATGCAGCAGATTCCTTAAATAATGCAGCCAAGTCCTTAAATAATGCAGCAGAGTCCTTAAATAATGCAGCAGAGTCCTTAAATACCGCAGCAGAGTCCTTAAATACTGAAGCAGAGTCCTTTAATATAGCAGCAAATTCCTTAAATAACGCAGCAGAGTCCTTAAAAAATCCAACAAAGTCATTAAATAATGCAGCAAGTCCTTAAATAATGCAGCAGAGTCCTCTAATAATGCAGCAGAGTCCTCAAATGCTTCAGCAAAGTCATTAAATAATGCAGCATAGTCCTTAACTAATGCAGCAGAGTCCTTAAATAATGCAACAAAGTCCTTAAATAATGCAGCATATTCCTTAAATAATGCAGCAAAGTCCTTAAATAATGCAGAACAGTTCTTAAATAATGCAACAACGTCGTTAAATAATGCAGCAGAGTCCTTAAATAATGCAGCAAAGTCCTTAACTAATGCAGCAGAGTCCTTAAATAATGCAACAAAGTCCTTAAATAATGCAACAGAGTCCTTAAATACCGCAGCAAAGGGCTTAAATAATGCAGCAGAGTCCTCAAATGCTTCAGCAGAGTCCTTAAATAATGTAGCATTGTCCTTAAATAATGCAGCAAAGTCCTTAAATAATGCAGCAGAGTCCTTAAATAATGCAACAAAGTCCTTAAATAATGCAGCAGAGTCCTTAAATAATGCAACAAAGTCCTTAAATAATGCAGCAGAGTACTTAAATAATGCAACAAAGTCCTTAAATAATGCAGCAAAGTCCTTAAATAATGCAGCAGAGTCCTTAAATACTGAAGCAGAGTCCTTAAATATTGCAGCAAAGTCCTTAAATAATGCAGCAGAGTCCTTAAATAATGCAACAAAGTCCTTAAATAATGCAGCAGAGTCCTTAAATAATGCAACAGAGTCCTTAAATACCGCAGCAAAGTGCTTAAATAATGCAGCAGAGTCCTCAAATGCTTCAGCAGAGTCCTTAAATAATGCAGCAGAGTCCTTAAATAATGCAGCAAAGTCCTTAAATAATGCAGCAGAGTTCTTAAATAATGCAACAAAGTCCTTAAATAATGCAGCAGAGTCCTTAAATACTGAAGCAGAGTCCTTAAATATTGCAGCAAAGTCCTTAAATAATGCAGCAGAGTCCTTAAATAATGCAGCAAAGTCCTTATTTAATGCAGCAGAGTCCTTAAATAATGCAACAAAGTCCTTAAATAATGCAGCAGAGTCCTTAAATACTGAAGCAGAGTCCTTAAATATTGCAGCAAAGTCCTTCAATAATGCAGCAGAGTCCTTAGATAATGCAACAAAGTCCTTAAATAATGCAGCAGATTCCTTAAATAATGCAGCAAAGTCCTTAAATAATGCAGCAGAGTCCTTAAATAATGCAGCAGAGTCCTTAAATACCGCAGCAGAGTCCTTAAATACTGAAGCAGAGTCCTTTAATATAGCAGCAAATTCCTTAAATAATGCAGCAGAGTCCATAAAAAAATCCAACAAAGTCATTAAATAATGCAGCAAGTCCTTAAATAATGCAGCAGAGTCCTCTAATAATGCAGCAGAGTCCTCAAATGCTTCAGCAAAGTCATTAAATAATGCAGCATAGTCCTTAAATAATGCAGCAAAGTCCTTAAATAATGCAGCACAGTTCTTAAGTAATGCAACAACGTCGTTAAATAATGCCGCAGAGTCCTTAAATAATGCAGCAAAGTCCTTAACTAATGCAGCAGAGTCCTTAAATAATGCAAGAAAGTCCTTAAATAATGCAGCAGAGTCCTTAAATAATGCAGTAAAGTCCTTAAATAATGCAGCAGAGTCCTTAAATAATGCAACAACGTCCTTAAATAATGCAGCAGAGTCCTTAAATACTGAAGCAGAGTCCTTAAATATTGCAGCAAAGTCCTTAAATAATGCATTAGAGTCCTTAAATAATGCAACAAAGTCCTTAAATAATGCAGCAGAGTCCTTAAATAATGCAGCAAAGTCCTTAAATAATGCAGCAGAGTCCTTAAATAATGCAGCAGAGTCCTTAAATACTGCAGCAGAGTCCTTAAATACTGAAGCAGAGTCCTTTAATATAGCAGCAAATTCCTTAAATAATGCAGCAGAGTCCTTAAAAAATCCAACAAAGTCATTAAATAATGCAGCAGAGTCCTCTAATAATGCAGCAGAGTCCTCAAATGCTTCAGCAAAGTCATTAAATAATGCAGCATAGTCCTTAAATAATGCAAAGTCCTTAAATAAAGCAGCACAGTTCTTAAATAATGCAACAACGTCGGTAAATAATGCAGCAGAGTCCTTAAATAATGCAGCAAAGTCCTTAACTAATGCAGCAGAGTCCTTAAATAATGCAACAAAGTCCTTAAATAATGCAACAGAGTCCTTAAATACCGCAGCAAAGTGCTTAAATAATGCAGCAGAGTCCTTAAATAATGCAACAAAGTCCTTAAATAATGCAGCAGAGTCCTTAAATACTGAAGCAGAGTCCTTAAATATTGCAGCAAAGTCCTCTAATAATGCAGCAGAGTCCTTAAATAATGCAACAAAGTCCTTAAATAATGCAGCAGAGTCCTTAAATAATGCAACAAAGTCCTTAAATAATGCAGCAGAGTCCTTAAATACTGAAGCAGAGTCCTTAAATATTGCAGCAAAGTCCTTAAATAATGCAGCAGAGTCCTTAAATAATGCAACAAAGTCCTTAAATAATGCAGCAGAGTCCTTAAATAATGCAACAAAGTCCTTAAATAATGCAGCAGAGTCCTTAAATACTGAAGCAGAGTCCTTAAATATTGCAGCAAAGTCCTTCAATAATGCAGCAGAGTCCTTAGATAATGCAACAAAGTCCTTAAATAATGCAGCAGATTCCTTAAATAATGCAGCCAAGTCCTTAAATAATGCAGCAGAGTCCTTAAATAATGCAGCAGAGTCCTTAAATACCGCAGCAGAGTCCTTAAATACTGAAGCAGAGTCCTTTAATATAGCAGCAAATTCCTTAAATAACGCAGCAGAGTCCTTAAAAAATCCAACAAAGTCATTAAATAATGCAGCAAGTCCTTAAATAATGCAGCAGAGTCCTCTAATAATGCAGCAGAGTCCTCAAATGCTTCAGCAAAGTCATTAAATAATGCAGCATAGTCCTTAACTAATGCAGCAGAGTCCTTAAATAATGCAACAAAGTCCTTAAATAATGCAGCATATTCCTTAAATAATGCAGCAAAGTCCTTAAATAATGCAGAACAGTTCTTAAATAATGCAACAACGTCGTTAAATAATGCAGCAGAGTCCTTAAATAATGCAGCAAAGTCCTTAACTAATGCAGCAGAGTCCTTAAATAATGCAACAAAGTCCTTAAATAATGCAACAGAGTCCTTAAATACCGCAGCAAAGGGCTTAAATAATGCAGCAGAGTCCTCAAATGCTTCAGCAGAGTCCTTAAATAATGTAGCATTGTCCTTAAATAATGCAGCAAAGTCCTTAAATAATGCAGCAGAGTCCTTAAATAATGCAACAAAGTCCTTAAATAATGCAGCAGAGTCCTTAAATACTGAAGCAGAGTCCTTAAATATTGCTGCAAAGTCCTTAAATAATGCAGCAGAGTCATTAAATAATGCAACAAAGTCCTTAAATAATGCAGCAGAGTCCTTAAATAATGCAACAAAGTCCTTAAATAATGCAGCAGAGTACTTAAATAATGCAACAAAGTCCTTAAATAATGCAGCAAAGTCCTTAAATAATGCAGCAGAGTCCTTAAATAATGCAACAAAGTCCTTAAATAATGCAGCAGAGTCCTTAAATAATGCAACAGAGTCCTTAAATACCGCAGCAAAGTGCTTAAATAATGCAGCAGAGTCCTCAAATGCTTCAGCAGAGTCCTTAAATAATGCAGCAGAGTCCTTAAATAATGCAGCAAAGTCCTTAAATAATGCAGCAGAGTCCTTAAATAATGCAACAAAGTCCTTAAATAATGCAGCAGAGTCCTTAAATACTGAAGCAGAGTCCTTAAATATTGCAGCAAAGTCCTTAAATAATGCAGCAGAGTCCTTAAATAATGCAGCAAAGTCCTTATCTAATGCAGCAGAGTCCTTAAATAATGCAACAAAGTCCTTAAATAATGCAGCAGAGTCCTTAAATACTGAAGCAGAGTCCTTAAATATTGCAGCAAAGTCCTTCAATAATGCAGCAGAGTCCTTAGATAATGCAACAAAGTCCTTAAATAATGCAGCAGATTCCTTAAATAATGCAGCAAAGTCCTTAAATAATGCAGCAGAGTCCTTAAATAATGCAGCAGAGTCCTTAAATACCGCAGCAGAGTCCTTAAATACTGAAGCAGAGTCCTTTAATATAGCAGCAAATTCCTTAAATAATGCAGCAGAGTCCATAAAAAAATCCAACAAAGTCATTAAATAATGCAGCAAGTCCTTAAATAATGCAGCAGAGTCCTCTAATAATGCAGCAGAGTCCTCAAATGCTTCAGCAAATTCATTAAATAATGCTGCATATTCCTTAAATAATGCAGAAAAGTCCTTAAATAATGCAGAACAGTTCTTAAATAATGCAACAACGTCGTTAAATAATGCAGCAGAGTCCTTAAATAATGCAGCAAAGTCCTTAACTAATGCAGCAGAGTCCTTAAATAATGCAACAAAGTCCTTAAATAATGCAACAGAGTCCTTAAATACCGCAGCAAAGGGCTTAAATAATGCAGCAGAGTCCTCAAATGCTTCAGCAGAGTCCTTAAATAATGCAGCATTGTCCTTAAATAATGCCGCAAAGTCCTTAAATAATGCAGCAGAGTCCTTAAATAATGCAACAAAGTCCTTAAATAATGCAGCAGAGTCCTTAAATACTGAAGCAGAGTCCTTAAATATTGCTGCAAAGTCCTTAAATAATGCAGCAGAGTCATTAAATAATGCAACAAAGTCCTTAAATAATGCAGCAGAGTCCTTAAATAATGCAACAAAGTCCTTAAATAATGCAGCAGAGTACTTAAATAATGCAACAAAGTCCTTAAATAATGCAGCAAAGTCCTTAAATAATGCAGCAGAGTCCTTAAATACTGAAGCAGAGTCCTTAAATATTGCAGCAAAGTCCTTAAATAATGCAGCAGAGTCCTTAAATAATGCAACAAAGTCCTTAAATAATGCAGCAGAGTCCTTAAATAATGCAACAGAGTCCTTAAATACCGCAGCAAAGTGCTTAAATAATGCAGCAGAGTCCTCAAATGCTTCAGCAGAGTCCTTAAATAATGCAGCAGAGTCCTTAAATAATGCAGCAAAGTCCTTAAATAATGCAGCAGAGTTCTTAAATAATGCAACAAAGTCCTTAAATAATGCAGCAGAGTCCTTAAATACTGAAGCAGAGTCCTTAAATATTGCAGCAAAGTCCTTAAATAATGCAGCAGAGTCCTTAAATAATGCAGCAAAGTCCTTATTTAATGCAGCAGAGTCCTTAAATAATGCAACAAAGTCCTTAAATAATGCAGCAGAGTCCTTAAATACTGAAGCAGAGTCCTTAAATATTGCAGCAAAGTCCTTCAATAATGCAGCAGAGTCCTTAGATAATGCAACAAAGTCCTTAAATAATGCAGCAGATTCCTTAAATAATGCAGCAAAGTCCTTAAATAATGCAGCAGAGTCCTTAAATAATGCAGCAGAGTCCTTAAATACCGCAGCAGAGTCCTTAAATACTGAAGCAGAGTCCTTTAATATAGCAGCAAATTCCTTAAATAATGCAGCAGAGTCCATAAAAAAATCCAACAAAGTCATTAAATAATGCAGCAAGTCCTTAAATAATGCAGCAGAGTCCTCTAATAATGCAGCAGAGTCCTCAAATGCTTCAGCAAAGTCATTAAATAATGCAGCATAGTCCTTAAATAATGCAGCAAAGTCCTTAAATAATGCAGCACAGTTCTTAAGTAATGCAACAACGTTGTTAAATAATGCAGCAGAGTCCTTAAATAATGCAGCAAAGTCCTTAACTAATGCAGCAGAATCCTTAAATAATGCAAGAAAGTCCTTAAATAATGCAGCAGAGTCCTTAAATAATGCAGTAAAGTCCTTAAATAATGCAGCAGAGTCCTTAAATAATGCAACAACGTCCTTAAATAATGCAGCAGAGTCCTTAAATACTGAAGCAGAGTCCTTAAATATTGCAGCAAAGTCCTTAAATAATGCATTAGAGTCCTTAAATAATGCAACAAAGTCCTTAAATAATGCAGCAGAGTCCTTAAATAATGCAGCAAAGTCCTTAAATAATGCAGCAGAGTCCTTAAATAATGCAGCAGAGTCCTTAAATACTGCAGCAGAGTCCTTAAATACTGAAGCAGAGTCCTTTAATATAGCAGCAAATTCCTTAAATAATGCAGCAGAGTCCTTAAAAAATCCAACAAAGTCATTAAATAATGCAGCAGAGTCCTCTAATAATGCAGCAGAGTCCTCAAATGCTTCAGCAAAGTCATTAAATAATGCAGCATAGTCCTTAAATAATGCAAAGTCCTTAAATAAAGCAGCACAGTTCTTAAATAATGCAACAACGTCGGTAAATAATGCAGCAGAGTCCTTAAATAATGCAGCATTGTCCTTAACTAATGCAGCAGAGTCCTTAAATAATGCAACAAAGTCCTTAAATAATGCAACAGAGTCCTTAAATACCGCAGCAAAGTGCTTAAATAATGCAGCAGAGTCCTTAAATAATGCAACAAAGTCCTTAAATAATGCAGCAGAGTCCTTAAATACTGAAGCAGAGTCCTTAAATATTGCAGCAAAGTCCTCTAATAATGCAGCAGAGTCCTTAAATAATGCAACAAAGTCCTTAAATAATGCAGCAGAGTCCTTAAATAATGCAACAAAGTCCTTAAATAATGCAGCAGAGTCCTTAAATACTGAAGCAGAGTCCTTAAATATTGCAGCAAAGTCCTTAAATAATGCAGCAAAGTCCTTAAATAATGCAGCAGAGTCCTTAAATAATGCAACAAAGTCCTTAAATAATGCAGCAGAGTCCTTAAATACTGAAGCAGAGTCCTTAAATATTGCTGCAAAGTCCTTAAATAATGCAGCAGAGTCATTAAATAATGCAACAAAGTCCTTAAATAATGCAGCAGAGTCCTTAAATAATGCAACAAAGTCCTTAAATAATGCAGCAGAGTACTTAAATAATGCAACAAAGTCCTTAAATAATGCAGCAAAGTCCTTAAATAATGCAGCAGAGTCCTTAAATAATGCAACAAAGTCCTTAAATAATGCAGCAGAGTCCTTAAATAATGCAACAGAGTCCTTAAATACCGCAGCAAAGTGCTTAAATAATGCAGCAGAGTCCTCAAATGCTTCAGCAGAGTCCTTAAATAATGCATTAGAGTCCTTAAATAATGCAACAAAGTCCTTAAATAATGCAGCAGAGTCCTTAAATAATGCAGCAAAGTCCTTAAATAATGCAGCAGAGTCCTTAAATAATGCAGCAGAGTCCTTAAATACTGCAGCAGAGTCCTTAAATACTGAAGCAGAGTCCTTTAATATAGCAGCAAATTCCTTAAATAATGCAGCAGAGTCCTTAAAAAATCCAACAAAGTCATTAAATAATGCAGCAGAGTCCTCTAATAATGCAGCAGAGTCCTCAAATGCTTCAGCAAAGTCATTAAATAATGCAGCATAGTCCTTAAATAATGCAAAGTCCTTAAATAAAGCAGCACAGTTCTTAAATAATGCAACAACGTCGGTAAATAATGCAGCAGAGTCCTTAAATAATGCAGCAAAGTCCTTAACTAATGCAGCAGAGTCCTTAAATAATGCAACAAAGTCCTTAAATAATGCAACAGAGTCCTTAAATACCGCAGCAAAGTGCTTAAATAATGCAGCAGAGTCCTTAAATAATGCAACAAAGTCCTTAAATAATGCAGCAGAGTCCTTAAATACTGAAGCAGAGTCCTTAAATATTGCAGCAAAGTCCTCTAATAATGCAGCAGAGTCCTTAAATAATGCAACAAAGTCCTTAAATAATGCAGCAGAGTCCTTAAATAATGCAACAAAGTCCTTAAATAATGCAGCAGAGTCCTTAAATACTGAAGCAGAGTCCTTAAATATTGCAGCAAAGTCCTTAAATAATGCAGCAGAGTCCTTAAATAATGCAACAAAGTCCTTAAATAATGCAGCAGAGTCCTTAAATAATGCAACAAAGTCCTTAAATAATGCAGCAGAGTCCTTAAATACTGAAGCAGAGTCCTTAAATATTGCAGCAAAGTCCTTCAATAATGCAGCAGAGTCCTTAGATAATGCAACAAAGTCCTTAAATAATGCAGCAGATTCCTTAAATAATGCAGCCAAGTCCTTAAATAATGCAGCAGAGTCCTTAAATAATGCAGCAGAGTCCTTAAATACCGCAGCAGAGTCCTTAAATACTGAAGCAGAGTCCTTTAATATAGCAGCAAATTCCTTAAATAACGCAGCAGAGTCCTTAAAAAATCCAACAAAGTCATTAAATAATGCAGCAAGTCCTTAAATAATGCAGCAGAGTCCTCTAATAATGCAGCAGAGTCCTCAAATGCTTCAGCAAAGTCATTAAATAATGCAGCATAGTCCTTAACTAATGCAGCAGAGTCCTTAAATAATGCAACAAAGTCCTTAAATAATGCAGCATATTCCTTAAATAATGCAGCAAAGTCCTTAAATAATGCAGAACAGTTCTTAAATAATGCAACAACGTCGTTAAATAATGCAGCAGAGTCCTTAAATAATGCAGCAAAGTCCTTAACTAATGCAGCAGAGTCCTTAAATAATGCAACAAAGTCCTTAAATAATGCAACAGAGTCCTTAAATACCGCAGCAAAGGGCTTAAATAATGCAGCAGAGTCCTCAAATGCTTCAGCAGAGTCCTTAAATAATGTAGCATTGTCCTTAAATAATGCAGCAAAGTCCTTAAATAATGCAGCAGAGTCCTTAAATAATGCAACAAAGTCCTTAAATAATGCAGCAGAGTCCTTAAATACTGAAGCAGAGTCCTTAAATATTGCTGCAAAGTCCTTAAATAATGCAGCAGAGTCATTAAATAATGCAACAAAGTCCTTAAATAATGCAGCAGAGTCCTTAAATAATGCAACAAAGTCCTTAAATAATGCAGCAGAGTACTTAAATAATGCAACAAAGTCCTTAAATAATGCAGCAAAGTCCTTAAATAATGCAGCAGAGTCCTTAAATAATGCAACAAAGTCCTTAAATAATGCAGCAGAGTCCTTAAATAATGCAACAGAGTCCTTAAATACCGCAGCAAAGTGCTTAAATAATGCAGCAGAGTCCTCAAATGCTTCAGCAGAGTCCTTAAATAATGCAGCAGAGTCCTTAAATAATGCAGCAAAGTCCTTAAATAATGCAGCAGAGTCCTTAAATAATGCAACAAAGTCCTTAAATAATGCAGCAGAGTCCTTAAATACTGAAGCAGAGTCCTTAAATATTGCAGCAAAGTCCTTAAATAATGCAGCAGAGTCCTTAAATAATGCAGCAAAGTCCTTATCTAATGCAGCAGAGTCCTTAAATAATGCAACAAAGTCCTTAAATAATGCAGCAGAGTCCTTAAATACTGAAGCAGAGTCCTTAAATATTGCAGCAAAGTCCTTCAATAATGCAGCAGAGTCCTTAGATAATGCAACAAAGTCCTTAAATAATGCAGCAGATTCCTTAAATAATGCAGCAAAGTCCTTAAATAATGCAGCAGAGTCCTTAAATAATGCAGCAGAGTCCTTAAATACCGCAGCAGAGTCCTTAAATACTGAAGCAGAGTCCTTTAATATAGCAGCAAATTCCTTAAATAATGCAGCAGAGTCCATAAAAAAATCCAACAAAGTCATTAAATAATGCAGCAAGTCCTTAAATAATGCAGCAGAGTCCTCTAATAATGCAGCAGAGTCCTCAAATGCTTCAGCAAATTCATTAAATAATGCAGCATATTCCTTAAATAATGCAGAAAAGTCCTTAAATAATGCAGAACAGTTCTTAAATAATGCAACAACGTCGTTAAATAATGCAGCAGAGTCCTTAAATAATGCAGCAAAGTCCTTAACTAATGCAGCAGAGTCCTTAAATAATGCAACAAAGTCCTTAAATAATGCAACAGAGTCCTTAAATACCGCAGCAAAGGGCTTAAATAATGCAGCAGAGTCCTCAAATGCTTCAGCAGAGTCCTTAAATAATGCAGCATTGTCCTTAAATAATGCAGCAAAGTCCTTAAATAATGCAGCAGAGTCCTTAAATAATGCAACAAAGTCCTTAAATAATGCAGCAGAGTCCTTAAATACTGAAGCAGAGTCCTTAAATATTGCTGCAAAGTCCTTAAATAATGCAGCAGAGTCATTAAATAATGCAACAAAGTCCTTAAATAATGCAGCAGAGTCCTTAAATAATGCAACAAAGTCCTTAAATAATGCAGCAGAGTACTTAAATAATGCAACAAAGTCCTTAAATAATGCAGCAAAGTCCTTAAATAATGCAGCAGAGTCCTTAAATACTGAAGCAGAGTCCTTAAATATTGCAGCAAAGTCCTTAAATAATGCAGCAGAGTCCTTAAATAATGCAACAAAGTCCTTAAATAATGCAGCAGAGTCCTTAAATAATGCAACAGAGTCCTTAAATACCGCAGCAAAGTGCTTAAATAATGCAGCAGAGTCCTCAAATGCTTCAGCAGAGTCCTTAAATAATGCAGCAGAGTCCTTAAATAATGCAGCAAAGTCCTTAAATAATGCAGCAGAGTTCTTAAATAATGCAACAAAGTCCTTAAATAATGCAGCAGAGTCCTTAAATACTGAAGCAGAGTCCTTAAATATTGCAGCAAAGTCCTTAAATAATGCAGCAGAGTCCTTAAATAATGCAGCAAAGTCCTTATTTAATGCAGCAGAGTCCTTAAATAATGCAACAAAGTCCTTAAATAATGCAGCAGAGTCCTTAAATACTGAAGCAGAGTCCTTAAATATTGCAGCAAAGTCCTTCAATAATGCAGCAGAGTCCTTAGATAATGCAACAAAGTCCTTAAATAATGCAGCAGATTCCTTAAATAATGCAGCAAAGTCCTTAAATAATGCAGCAGAGTCCTTAAATAATGCAGCAGAGTCCTTAAATACCGCAGCAGAGTCCTTAAATACTGAAGCAGAGTCCTTTAATATAGCAGCAAATTCCTTAAATAATGCAGCAGAGTCCATAAAAAAATCCAACAAAGTCATTAAATAATGCAGCAAGTCCTTAAATAATGCAGCAGAGTCCTCTAATAATGCAGCAGAGTCCTCAAATGCTTCAGCAAAGTCATTAAATAATGCAGCATAGTCCTTAAATAATGCAGCAAAGTCCTTAAATAATGCAGCACAGTTCTTAAGTAATGCAACAACGTTGTTAAATAATGCAGCAGAGTCCTTAAATAATGCAGCAAAGTCCTTAACTAATGCAGCAGAATCCTTAAATAATGCAAGAAAGTCCTTAAATAATGCAGCAGAGTCCTTAAATAATGCAGTAAAGTCCTTAAATAATGCAGCAGAGTCCTTAAATAATGCAACAACGTCCTTAAATAATGCAGCAGAGTCCTTAAATACTGAAGCAGAGTCCTTAAATATTGCAGCAAAGTCCTTAAATAATGCATTAGAGTCCTTAAATAATGCAACAAAGTCCTTAAATAATGCAGCAGAGTCCTTAAATAATGCAGCAAAGTCCTTAAATAATGCAGCAGAGTCCTTAAATAATGCAGCAGAGTCCTTAAATACTGCAGCAGAGTCCTTAAATACTGAAGCAGAGTCCTTTAATATAGCAGCAAATTCCTTAAATAATGCAGCAGAGTCCTTAAAAAATCCAACAAAGTCATTAAATAATGCAGCAGAGTCCTCTAATAATGCAGCAGAGTCCTCAAATGCTTCAGCAAAGTCATTAAATAATGCAGCATAGTCCTTAAATAATGCAAAGTCCTTAAATAAAGCAGCACAGTTCTTAAATAATGCAACAACGTCGGTAAATAATGCAGCAGAGTCCTTAAATAATGCAGCAAAGTCCTTAACTAATGCAGCAGAGTCCTTAAATAATGCAACAAAGTCCTTAAATAATGCAACAGAGTCCTTAAATACCGCAGCAAAGTGCTTAAATAATGCAGCAGAGTCCTTAAATAATGCAACAAAGTCCTTAAATAATGCAGCAGAGTCCTTAAATACTGAAGCAGAGTCCTTAAATATTGCAGCAAAGTCCTCTAATAATGCAGCAGAGTCCTTAAATAATGCAACAAAGTCCTTAAATAATGCAGCAGAGTCCTTAAATAATGCAACAAAGTCCTTAAATAATGCAGCAGAGTCCTTAAATACTGAAGCAGAGTCCTTAAATATTGCAGCAAAGTCCTTAAATAATGCAGCAAAGTCCTTAAATAATGCAGCAGAGTCCTTAAATAATGCAACAAAGTCCTTAAATAATGCAGCAGAGTCCTTAAATACTGAAGCAGAGTCCTTAAATATTGCTGCAAAGTCCTTAAATAATGCAGCAGAGTCATTAAATAATGCAACAAAGTCCTTAAATAATGCAGCAGAGTCCTTAAATAATGCAACAAAGTCCTTAAATAATGCAGCAGAGTACTTAAATAATGCAACAAAGTCCTTAAATAATGCAGCAAAGTCCTTAAATAATGCAGCAGAGTCCTTAAATAATGCAACAAAGTCCTTAAATAATGCAGCAGAGTCCTTAAATAATGCAACAGAGTCCTTAAATACCGCAGCAAAGTGCTTAAATAATGCAGCAGAGTCCTCAAATGCTTCAGCAGAGTCCTTAAATAATGCATTAGAGTCCTTAAATAATGCAACAAAGTCCTTAAATAATGCAGCAGAGTCCTTAAATAATGCAGCAAAGTCCTTAAATAATGCAGCAGAGTCCTTAAATAATGCAGCAGAGTCCTTAAATACTGCAGCAGAGTCCTTAAATACTGAAGCAGAGTCCTTTAATATAGCAGCAAATTCCTTAAATAATGCAGCAGAGTCCTTAAAAAATCCAACAAAGTCATTAAATAATGCAGCAGAGTCCTCTAATAATGCAGCAGAGTCCTCAAATGCTTCAGCAAAGTCATTAAATAATGCAGCATAGTCCTTAAATAATGCAAAGTCCTTAAATAAAGCAGCACAGTTCTTAAATAATGCAACAACGTCGGTAAATAATGCAGCAGAGTCCTTAAATAATGCAGCAAAGTCCTTAACTAATGCAGCAGAGTCCTTAAATAATGCAACAAAGTCCTTAAATAATGCAACAGAGTCCTTAAATACCGCAGCAAAGTGCTTAAATAATGCAGCAGAGTCCTTAAATAATGCAACAAAGTCCTTAAATAATGCAGCAGAGTCCTTAAATACTGAAGCAGAGTCCTTAAATATTGCAGCAAAGTCCTCTAATAATGCAGCAGAGTCCTTAAATAATGCAACAAAGTCCTTAAATAATGCAGCAGAGTCCTTAAATAATGCAACAAAGTCCTTAAATAATGCAGCAGAGTCCTTAAATACTGAAGCAGAGTCCTTAAATATTGCAGCAAAGTCCTTAAATAATGCAGCAGAGTCCTTAAATAATGCAACAAAGTCCTTAAATAATGCAGCAGAGTCCTTAAATAATGCAACAAAGTCCTTAAATAATGCAGCAGAGTCCTTAAATACTGAAGCAGAGTCCTTAAATATTGCAGCAAAGTCCTTCAATAATGCAGCAGAGTCCTTAGATAATGCAACAAAGTCCTTAAATAATGCAGCAGATTCCTTAAATAATGCAGCCAAGTCCTTAAATAATGCAGCAGAGTCCTTAAATAATGCAGCAGAGTCCTTAAATACCGCAGCAGAGTCCTTAAATACTGAAGCAGAGTCCTTTAATATAGCAGCAAATTCCTTAAATAACGCAGCAGAGTCCTTAAAAAATCCAACAAAGTCATTAAATAATGCAGCAAGTCCTTAAATAATGCAGCAGAGTCCTCTAATAATGCAGCAGAGTCCTCAAATGCTTCAGCAAAGTCATTAAATAATGCAGCATAGTCCTTAACTAATGCAGCAGAGTCCTTAAATAATGCAACAAAGTCCTTAAATAATGCAGCATATTCCTTAAATAATGCAGCAAAGTCCTTAAATAATGCAGAACAGTTCTTAAATAATGCAACAACGTCGTTAAATAATGCAGCAGAGTCCTTAAATAATGCAGCAAAGTCCTTAACTAATGCAGCAGAGTCCTTAAATAATGCAACAAAGTCCTTAAATAATGCAACAGAGTCCTTAAATACCGCAGCAAAGGGCTTAAATAATGCAGCAGAGTCCTCAAATGCTTCAGCAGAGTCCTTAAATAATGTAGCATTGTCCTTAAATAATGCAGCAAAGTCCTTAAATAATGCAGCAGAGTCCTTAAATAATGCAACAAAGTCCTTAAATAATGCAGCAGAGTCCTTAAATAATGCAACAAAGTCCTTAAATAATGCAGCAGAGTACTTAAATAATGCAACAAAGTCCTTAAATAATGCAGCAAAGTCCTTAAATAATGCAGCAGAGTCCTTAAATACTGAAGCAGAGTCCTTAAATATTGCAGCAAAGTCCTTAAATAATGCAGCAGAGTCCTTAAATAATGCAACAAAGTCCTTAAATAATGCAGCAGAGTCCTTAAATAATGCAACAGAGTCCTTAAATACCGCAGCAAAGTGCTTAAATAATGCAGCAGAGTCCTCAAATGCTTCAGCAGAGTCCTTAAATAATGCAGCAGAGTCCTTAAATAATGCAGCAAAGTCCTTAAATAATGCAGCAGAGTTCTTAAATAATGCAACAAAGTCCTTAAATAATGCAGCAGAGTCCTTAAATACTGAAGCAGAGTCCTTAAATATTGCAGCAAAGTCCTTAAATAATGCAGCAGAGTCCTCAAATGCTTCAGCAGAGTCCTTAAATAATGCAGCATTGTCCTTAAATAATGCAGCAAAGTCCTTAAATAATGCAGCAGAGTCCTTAAATAATGCAACAAAGTCCTTAAATAATGCAGCAGAGTCCTTAAATACTGAAGCAGAGTCCTTAAATATTGCTGCAAAGTCCTTAAATAATGCAGCAGAGTCATTAAATAATGCAACAAAGTCCTTAAATAATGCAGCAGAGTCCTTAAATAATGCAACAAAGTCCTTAAATAATGCAGCAGAGTACTTAAATAATGCAACAAAGTCCTTAAATAATGCAGCAAAGTCCTTAAATAATGCAGCAGAGTCCTTAAATACTGAAGCAGAGTCCTTAAATATTGCAGCAAAGTCCTTAAATAATGCAGCAGAGTCCTTAAATAATGCAACAAAGTCCTTAAATAATGCAGCAGAGTCCTTAAATAATGCAACAGAGTCCTTAAATACCGCAGCAAAGTGCTTAAATAATGCAGCAGAGTCCTCAAATGCTTCAGCAGAGTCCTTAAATAATGCAGCAGAGTCCTTAAATAATGCAGCAAAGTCCTTAAATAATGCAGCAGAGTTCTTAAATAATGCAACAAAGTCCTTAAATAATGCAGCAGAGTCCTTAAATACTGAAGCAGAGTCCTTAAATATTGCAGCAAAGTCCTTAAATAATGCAGCAGAGTCCTTAAATAATGCAGCAAAGTCCTTATTTAATGCAGCAGAGTCCTTAAATAATGCAACAAAGTCCTTAAATAATGCAGCAGAGTCCTTAAATACTGAAGCAGAGTCCTTAAATATTGCAGCAAAGTCCTTCAATAATGCAGCAGAGTCCTTAGATAATGCAACAAAGTCCTTAAATAATGCAGCAGATTCCTTAAATAATGCAGCAAAGTCCTTAAATAATGCAGCAGAGTCCTTAAATAATGCAGCAGAGTCCTTAAATACCGCAGCAGAGTCCTTAAATACTGAAGCAGAGTCCTTTAATATAGCAGCAAATTCCTTAAATAATGCAGCAGAGTCCATAAAAAAATCCAACAAAGTCATTAAATAATGCAGCAAGTCCTTAAATAATGCAGCAGAGTCCTCTAATAATGCAGCAGAGTCCTCAAATGCTTCAGCAAAGTCATTAAATAATGCAGCATAGTCCTTAAATAATGCAGCAAAGTCCTTAAATAATGCAGCACAGTTCTTAAGTAATGCAACAACGTTGTTAAATAATGCAGCAGAGTCCTTAAATAATGCAGCAAAGTCCTTAACTAATGCAGCAGAATCCTTAAATAATGCAAGAAAGTCCTTAAATAATGCAGCAGAGTCCTTAAATAATGCAGTAAAGTCCTTAAATAATGCAGCAGAGTCCTTAAATAATGCAACAACGTCCTTAAATAATGCAGCAGAGTCCTTAAATACTGAAGCAGAGTCCTTAAATATTGCAGCAAAGTCCTTAAATAATGCATTAGAGTCCTTAAATAATGCAACAAAGTCCTTAAATAATGCAGCAGAGTCCTTAAATAATGCAGCAAAGTCCTTAAATAATGCAGCAGAGTCCTTAAATAATGCAGCAGAGTCCTTAAATACTGCAGCAGAGTCCTTAAATACTGAAGCAGAGTCCTTTAATATAGCAGCAAATTCCTTAAATAATGCAGCAGAGTCCTTAAAAAATCCAACAAAGTCATTAAATAATGCAGCAGAGTCCTCTAATAATGCAGCAGAGTCCTCAAATGCTTCAGCAAAGTCATTAAATAATGCAGCATAGTCCTTAAATAATGCAAAGTCCTTAAATAAAGCAGCACAGTTCTTAAATAATGCAACAACGTCGGTAAATAATGCAGCAGAGTCCTTAAATAATGCAGCAAAGTCCTTAACTAATGCAGCAGAGTCCTTAAATAATGCAACAAAGTCCTTAAATAATGCAACAGAGTCCTTAAATACCGCAGCAAAGTGCTTAAATAATGCAGCAGAGTCCTTAAATAATGCAACAAAGTCCTTAAATAATGCAGCAGAGTCCTTAAATACTGAAGCAGAGTCCTTAAATATTGCAGCAAAGTCCTCTAATAATGCAGCAGAGTCCTTAAATAATGCAACAAAGTCCTTAAATAATGCAGCAGAGTCCTTAAATAATGCAACAAAGTCCTTAAATAATGCAGCAGAGTCCTTAAATACTGAAGCAGAGTCCTTAAATATTGCAGCAAAGTCCTTAAATAATGCAGCAAAGTCCTTAAATAATGCAGCAGAGTCCTTAAATAATGCAACAAAGTCCTTAAATAATGCAGCAGAGTCCTTAAATACTGAAGCAGAGTCCTTAAATATTGCTGCAAAGTCCTTAAATAATGCAGCAGAGTCATTAAATAATGCAACAAAGTCCTTAAATAATGCAGCAGAGTCCTTAAATAATGCAACAAAGTCCTTAAATAATGCAGCAGAGTACTTAAATAATGCAACAAAGTCCTTAAATAATGCAGCAATGTCCTTAAATAATGCAGCAGAGTCCTTAAATAATGCAACAAAGTCCTTAAATAATGCAGCAGAGTCCTTAAATAATGCAACAGAGTCCTTAAATACCGCAGCAAAGTGCTTAAATAATGCAGCAGAGTCCTCAAATGCTTCAGCAGAGTCCTTAAATAATGCATTAGAGTCCTTAAATAATGCAACAAAGTCCTTAAATAATGCAGCAGAGTCCTTAAATAATGCAGCAAAGTCCTTAAATAATGCAGCAGAGTCCTTAAATAATGCAGCAGAGTCCTTAAATACTGCAGCAGAGTCCTTAAATACTGAAGCAGAGTCCTTTAATATAGCAGCAAATTCCTTAAATAATGCAGCAGAGTCCTTAAAAAATCCAACAAAGTCATTAAATAATGCAGCAGAGTCCTCTAATAATGCAGCAGAGTCCTCAAATGCTTCAGCAAAGTCATTAAATAATGCAGCATAGTCCTTAAATAATGCAAAGTCCTTAAATAAAGCAGCACAGTTCTTAAATAATGCAACAACGTCGGTAAATAATGCAGCAGAGTCCTTAAATAATGCAGCAAAGTCCTTAACTAATGCAGCAGAGTCCTTAAATAATGCAACAAAGTCCTTAAATAATGCAACAGAGTCCTTAAATACCGCAGCAAAGTGCTTAAATAATGCAGCAGAGTCCTTAAATAATGCAACAAAGTCCTTAAATAATGCAGCAGAGTCCTTAAATACTGAAGCAGAGTCCTTAAATATTGCAGCAAAGTCCTCTAATAATGCAGCAGAGTCCTTAAATAATGCAACAAAGTCCTTAAATAATGCAGCAGAGTCCTTAAATAATGCAACAAAGTCCTTAAATAATGCAGCAGAGTCCTTAAATACTGAAGCAGAGTCCTTAAATATTGCAGCAAAGTCCTTAAATAATGCAGCAGAGTCCTTAAATAATGCAACAAAGTCCTTAAATAATGCAGCAGAGTCCTTAAATAATGCAACAAAGTCCTTAAATAATGCAGCAGAGTCCTTAAATACTGAAGCAGAGTCCTTAAATATTGCAGCAAAGTCCTTCAATAATGCAGCAGAGTCCTTAGATAATGCAACAAAGTCCTTAAATAATGCAGCAGATTCCTTAAATAATGCAGCCAAGTCCTTAAATAATGCAGCAGAGTCCTTAAATAATGCAGCAGAGTCCTTAAATACCGCAGCAGAGTCCTTAAATACTGAAGCAGAGTCCTTTAATATAGCAGCAAATTCCTTAAATAACGCAGCAGAGTCCTTAAAAAATCCAACAAAGTCATTAAATAATGCAGCAAGTCCTTAAATAATGCAGCAGAGTCCTCTAATAATGCAGCAGAGTCCTCAAATGCTTCAGCAAAGTCATTAAATAATGCAGCATAGTCCTTAACTAATGCAGCAGAGTCCTTAAATAATGCAACAAAGTCCTTAAATAATGCAGCATATTCCTTAAATAATGCAGCAAAGTCCTTAAATAATGCAGAACAGTTCTTAAATAATGCAACAACGTCGTTAAATAATGCAGCAGAGTCCTTAAATAATGCAGCAAAGTCCTTAACTAATGCAGCAGAGTCCTTAAATAATGCAACAAAGTCCTTAAATAATGCAACAGAGTCCTTAAATACCGCAGCAAAGGGCTTAAATAATGCAGCAGAGTCCTCAAATGCTTCAGCAGAGTCCTTAAATAATGTAGCATTGTCCTTAAATAATGCAGCAAAGTCCTTAAATAATGCAGCAGAGTCCTTAAATAATGCAACAAAGTCCTTAAATAATGCAGCAGAGTCCTTAAATAATGCAACAAAGTCCTTAAATAATGCAGCAGAGTACTTAAATAATGCAACAAAGTCCTTAAATAATGCAGCAAAGTCCTTAAATAATGCAGCAGAGTCCTTAAATACTGAAGCAGAGTCCTTAAATATTGCAGCAAAGTCCTTAAATAATGCAGCAGAGTCCTTAAATAATGCAACAAAGTCCTTAAATAATGCAGCAGAGTCCTTAAATAATGCAACAGAGTCCTTAAATACCGCAGCAAAGTGCTTAAATAATGCAGCAGAGTCCTCAAATGCTTCAGCAGAGTCCTTAAATAATGCAGCAGAGTCCTTAAATAATGCAGCAAAGTCCTTAAATAATGCAGCAGAGTTCTTAAATAATGCAACAAAGTCCTTAAATAATGCAGCAGAGTCCTTAAATACTGAAGCAGAGTCCTTAAATATTGCAGCAAAGTCCTTAAATAATGCAGCAGAGTCCTTAAATAATGCAGCAAAGTCCTTATTTAATGCAGCAGAGTCCTTAAATAATGCAACAAAGTCCTTAAATAATGCAGCAGAGTCCTTAAATACTGAAGCAGAGTCCTTAAATATTGCAGCAAAGTCCTTCAATAATGCAGCAGAGTCCTTAGATAATGCAACAAAGTCCTTAAATAATGCAGCAGATTCCTTAAATAATGCAGCAAAGTCCTTAAATAATGCAGCAGAGTCCTTAAATAATGCAGCAGAGTCCTTAAATACCGCAGCAGAGTCCTTAAATACTGAAGCAGAGTCCTTTAATATAGCAGCAAATTCCTTAAATAATGCAGCAGAGTCCATAAAAAAATCCAACAAAGTCATTAAATAATGCAGCAAGTCCTTAAATAATGCAGCAGAGTCCTCTAATAATGCAGCAGAGTCCTCAAATGCTTCAGCAAAGTCATTAAATAATGCAGCATAGTCCTTAAATAATGCAGCAAAGTCCTTAAATAATGCAGCACAGTTCTTAAGTAATGCAACAACGTCGTTAAATAATGCCGCAGAGTCCTTAAATAATGCAGCAAAGTCCTTAACTAATGCAGCAGAGTCCTTAAATAATGCAAGAAAGTCCTTAAATAATGCAGCAGAGTCCTTAAATAATGCAGTAAAGTCCTTAAATAATGCAGCAGAGTCCTTAAATAATGCAACAACGTCCTTAAATAATGCAGCAGAGTCCTTAAATACTGAAGCAGAGTCCTTAAATATTGCAGCAAAGTCCTTAAATAATGCATTAGAGTCCTTAAATAATGCAACAAAGTCCTTAAATAATGCAGCAGAGTCCTTAAATAATGCAGCAAAGTCCTTAAATAATGCAGCAGAGTCCTTAAATAATGCAGCAGAGTCCTTAAATACTGCAGCAGAGTCCTTAAATACTGAAGCAGAGTCCTTTAATATAGCAGCAAATTCCTTAAATAATGCAGCAGAGTCCTTAAAAAATCCAACAAAGTCATTAAATAATGCAGCAGAGTCCTCTAATAATGCAGCAGAGTCCTCAAATGCTTCAGCAAAGTCATTAAATAATGCAGCATAGTCCTTAAATAATGCAAAGTCCTTAAATAAAGCAGCACAGTTCTTAAATAATGCAACAACGTCGGTAAATAATGCAGCAGAGTCCTTAAATAATGCAGCAAAGTCCTTAACTAATGCAGCAGAGTCCTTAAATAATGCAACAAAGTCCTTAAATAATGCAACAGAGTCCTTAAATACCGCAGCAAAGTGCTTAAATAATGCAGCAGAGTCCTTAAATAATGCAACAAAGTCCTTAAATAATGCAGCAGAGTCCTTAAATACTGAAGCAGAGTCCTTAAATATTGCAGCAAAGTCCTCTAATAATGCAGCAGAGTCCTTAAATAATGCAACAAAGTCCTTAAATAATGCAGCAGAGTCCTTAAATAATGCAACAAAGTCCTTAAATAATGCAGCAGAGTCCTTAAATACTGAAGCAGAGTCCTTAAATATTGCAGCAAAGTCCTTAAATAATGCAGCAGAGTCCTTAAATAATGCAACAAAGTCCTTAAATAATGCAGCAGAGTCCTTAAATAATGCAACAAAGTCCTTAAATAATGCAGCAGAGTCCTTAAATACTGAAGCAGAGTCCTTAAATATTGCAGCAAAGTCCTTCAATAATGCAGCAGAGTCCTTAGATAATGCAACAAAGTCCTTAAATAATGCAGCAGATTCCTTAAATAATGCAGCCAAGTCCTTAAATAATGCAGCAGAGTCCTTAAATAATGCAGCAGAGTCCTTAAATACCGCAGCAGAGTCCTTAAATACTGAAGCAGAGTCCTTTAATATAGCAGCAAATTCCTTAAATAACGCAGCAGAGTCCATAAAAAATCCAACAAAGTCATTAAATAATGCAGCAAGTCCTTAAATAATACAGCAGAGTCCTCTAATAATGCAGCAGAGTCCTCAAATGCTTCAGCAAAGTCATTAAATAATGCAGCATAGTCCTTAACTAATGCAGCAGAGTCCTTAAATAATGCAACAAAGTCCTTAAATAATGCAGCATATTCCTTAAATAATGCAGCAAAGTCCTTAAATAATGCAGAACAGTTCTTAAATAATGCAACAACGTCGTTAAATAATGCAGCAGAGTCCTTAAATAATGCAGCAAAGTCCTTAACTAATGCAGCAGAGTCCTTAAATAATGCAACAAAGTCCTTAAATAATGCAACAGAGTCCTTAAATACCGCAGCAAAGGGCTTAAATAATGCAGCAGAGTCCTCAAATGCTTCAGCAGAGTCCTTAAATAATGTAGCATTGTCCTTAAATAATGCAGCAAAGTCCTTAAATAATGCAGCAGAGTCCTTAAATAATGCAACAAAGTCCTTAAATAATGCAGCAAAGTCCTTAAATAATGCAGCAGAGTCCTTAAATAATGCAACAAAGTCCTTAAATAATGCAGCAGAGTCCTTAAATAATGCAACAGAGTCCTTAAATACCGCAGCAAAGTGCTTAAATAATGCAGCAGAGTCCTCAAATGCTTCAGCAGAGTCCTTAAATAATGCAGCAGAGTCCTTAAATAATGCAGCAAAGTCCTTAAATAATGCAGCAGAGTCCTTAAATAATGCAACAAAGTCCTTAAATAATGCAGCAGAGTCCTTAAATACTGAAGCAGAGTCCTTAAATATTGCAGCAAAGTCCTTAAATAATGCAGCAGAGTCCTTAAATAATGCAGCAAAGTCCTTATCTAATGCAGCAGAGTCCTTAAATAATGCAACAAAGTCCTTAAATAATGCAGCAGAGTCCTTAAATACTGAAGCAGAGTCCTTAAATATTGCAGCAAAGTCCTTCAATAATGCAGCAGAGTCCTTAGATAATGCAACAAAGTCCTTAAATAATGCAACAGATTCCTTAAATAATGCAGCAAAGTCCTTAAATAATGCAGCAGAGTCCTTAAATAATGCAGCAGAGTCCTTAAATACCGCAGCAGAGTCCTTAAATACTGAAGCAGAGTCCTTTAATATAGCAGCAAATTCCTTAAATAATGCAGCAGAGTCCATAAAAAAATCCAACAAAGTCATTAAATAATGCAGCAAGTCCTTAAATAATGCAGCAGAGTCCTCTAATAATGCAGCAGAGTCCTCAAATGCTTCAGCAAATTCATTAAATAATGCAGCATATTCCTTAAATAATGCAGAAAAGTCCTTAAATAATGCAGAACAGTTCTTAAATAATGCAACAACGTCGTTAAATAATGCAGCAGAGTCCTTAAATAATGCAGCAAAGTCCTTAACTAATGCAGCAGAGTCCTTAAATAATGCAACAAAGTCCTTAAATAATGCAACAGAGTCCTTAAATACCGCAGCAAAGGGCTTAAATAATGCAGCAGAGTCCTCAAATGCTTCAGCAGAGTCCTTAAATAATGCAGCATTGTCCTTAAATAATGCCGCAAAGTCCTTAAATAATGCAGCAGAGTCCTTAAATAATGCAACAAAGTCCTTAAATAATGCAGCAGAGTCCTTAAATACTGAAGCAGAGTCCTTAAATATTGCTGCAAAGTCCTTAAATAATGCAGCAGAGTCATTAAATAATGCAACAAAGTCCTTAAATAATGCAGCAGAGTCCTTAAATAATGCAACAAAGTCCTTAAATAATGCAGCAGAGTACTTAAATAATGCAACAAAGTCCTTAAATAATGCAGCAAAGTCCTTAAATAATGCAGCAGAGTCCTTAAATACTGAAGCAGAGTCCTTAAATATTGCAGCAAAGTCCTTAAATAATGCAGCAGAGTCCTTAAATAATGCAACAAAGTCCTTAAATAATGCAGCAGAGTCCTTAAATAATGCAACAGAGTCCTTAAATACCGCAGCAAAGTGCTTAAATAATGCAGCAGAGTCCTCAAATGCTTCAGCAGAGTCCTTAAATAATGCAGCAGAGTCCTTAAATAATGCAGCAAAGTCCTTAAATAATGCAGCAGAGTTCTTAAATAATGCAACAAAGTCCTTAAATAATGCAGCAGAGTCCTTAAATACTGAAGCAGAGTCCTTAAATATTGCAGCAAAGTCCTTAAATAATGCAGCAGAGTCCTTAAATAATGCAGCAAAGTCCTTATTTAATGCAGCAGAGTCCTTAAATAATGCAACAAAGTCCTTAAATAATGCAGCAGAGTCCTTAAATACTGAAGCAGAGTCCTTAAATATTGCAGCAAAGTCCTTCAATAATGCAGCAGAGTCCTTAGATAATGCAACAAAGTCCTTAAATAATGCAGCAGATTCCTTAAATAATGCAGCAAAGTCCTTAAATAATGCAGCAGAGTCCTTAAATAATGCAGCAGAGTCCTTAAATACCGCAGCAGAGTCCTTAAATACTGAAGCAGAGTCCTTTAATATAGCAGCAAATTCCTTAAATAATGCAGCAGAGTCCATAAAAAAATCCAACAAAGTCATTAAATAATGCAGCAAGTCCTTAAATAATGCAGCAGAGTCCTCTAATAATGCAGCAGAGTCCTCAAATGCTTCAGCAAAGTCATTAAATAATGCAGCATAGTCCTTAAATAATGCAGCAAAGTCCTTAAATAATGCAGCACAGTTCTTAAGTAATGCAACAACGTTGTTAAATAATGCAGCAGAGTCCTTAAATAATGCAGCAAAGTCCTTAACTAATGCAGCAGAATCCTTAAATAATGCAAGAAAGTCCTTAAATAATGCAGCAGAGTCCTTAAATAATGCAGTAAAGTCCTTAAATAATGCAGCAGAGTCCTTAAATAATGCAACAACGTCCTTAAATAATGCAGCAGAGTCCTTAAATACTGAAGCAGAGTCCTTAAATATTGCAGCAAAGTCCTTAAATAATGCATTAGAGTCCTTAAATAATGCAACAAAGTCCTTAAATAATGCAGCAGAGTCCTTAAATAATGCAGCAAAGTCCTTAAATAATGCAGCAGAGTCCTTAAATAATGCAGCAGAGTCCTTAAATACTGCAGCAGAGTCCTTAAATACTGAAGCAGAGTCCTTTAATATAGCAGCAAATTCCTTAAATAATGCAGCAGAGTCCTTAAAAAATCCAACAAAGTCATTAAATAATGCAGCAGAGTCCTCTAATAATGCAGCAGAGTCCTCAAATGCTTCAGCAAAGTCATTAAATAATGCAGCATAGTCCTTAAATAATGCAAAGTCCTTAAATAAAGCAGCACAGTTCTTAAATAATGCAACAACGTCGGTAAATAATGCAGCAGAGTCCTTAAATAATGCAGCAAAGTCCTTAACTAATGCAGCAGAGTCCTTAAATAATGCAACAAAGTCCTTAAATAATGCAACAGAGTCCTTAAATACCGCAGCAAAGTGCTTAAATAATGCAGCAGAGTCCTTAAATAATGCAACAAAGTCCTTAAATAATGCAGCAGAGTCCTTAAATACTGAAGCAGAGTCCTTAAATATTGCAGCAAAGTCCTCTAATAATGCAGCAGAGTCCTTAAATAATGCAACAAAGTCCTTAAATAATGCAGCAGAGTCCTTAAATAATGCAACAAAGTCCTTAAATAATGCAGCAGAGTCCTTAAATACTGAAGCAGAGTCCTTAAATATTGCAGCAAAGTCCTTAAATAATGCAGCAAAGTCCTTAAATAATGCAGCAGAGTCCTTAAATAATGCAACAAAGTCCTTAAATAATGCAGCAGAGTCCTTAAATACTGAAGCAGAGTCCTTAAATATTGCTGCAAAGTCCTTAAATAATGCAGCAGAGTCATTAAATAATGCAACAAAGTCCTTAAATAATGCAGCAGAGTCCTTAAATAATGCAACAAAGTCCTTAAATAATGCAGCAGAGTACTTAAATAATGCAACAAAGTCCTTAAATAATGCAACAAAGTCCTTAAATAATGCAGCAGAGTCCTTAAATAATGCAACAAAGTCCTTAAATAATGCAGCAGAGTCCTTAAATACTGAAGCAGAGTCCTTAAATATTGCAGCAAAGTCCTTCAATAATGCAGCAGAGTCCTTAGATAATGCAACAAAGTCCTTAAATAATGCAGCAGATTCCTTAAATAATGCAGCCAAGTCCTTAAATAATGCAGCAGAGTCCTTAAATAATGCAGCAGAGTCCTTAAATACCGCAGCAGAGTCCTTAAATACTGAAGCAGAGTCCTTTAATATAGCAGCAAATTCCTTAAATAACGCAGCAGAGTCCTTAAAAAATCCAACAAAGTCATTAAATAATGCAGCAAGTCCTTAAATAATGCAGCAGAGTCCTCTAATAATGCAGCAGAGTCCTCAAATGCTTCAGCAAAGTCATTAAATAATGCAGCATAGTCCTTAACTAATGCAGCAGAGTCCTTAAATAATGCAACAAAGTCCTTAAATAATGCAGCATATTCCTTAAATAATGCAGCAAAGTCCTTAAATAATGCAGAACAGTTCTTAAATAATGCAACAACGTCGTTAAATAATGCAGCAGAGTCCTTAAATAATGCAGCAAAGTCCTTAACTAATGCAGCAGAGTCCTTAAATAATGCAACAAAGTCCTTAAATAATGCAACAGAGTCCTTAAATACCGCAGCAAAGGGCTTAAATAATGCAGCAGAGTCCTCAAATGCTTCAGCAGAGTCCTTAAATAATGTAGCATTGTCCTTAAATAATGCAGCAAAGTCCTTAAATAATGCAGCAGAGTCCTTAAATAATGCAACAAAGTCCTTAAATAATGCAGCAGAGTCCTTAAATACTGAAGCAGAGTCCTTAAATATTGCTGCAAAGTCCTTAAATAATGCAGCAGAGTCATTAAATAATGCAACAAAGTCCTTAAATAATGCAGCAGAGTCCTTAAATAATGCAACAAAGTCCTTAAATAATGCAGCAGAGTACTTAAATAATGCAACAAAGTCCTTAAATAATGCAGCAAAGTCCTTAAATAATGCAGCAGAGTCCTTAAATAATGCAACAAAGTCCTTAAATAATGCAGCAGAGTCCTTAAATAATGCAACAGAGTCCTTAAATACCGCAGCAAAGTGCTTAAATAATGCAGCAGAGTCCTCAAATGCTTCAGCAGAGTCCTTAAATAATGCAGCAGAGTCCTTAAATAATGCAGCAAAGTCCTTAAATAATGCAGCAGAGTCCTTAAATAATGCAACAAAGTCCTTAAATAATGCAGCAGAGTCCTTAAATACTGAAGCAGAGTCCTTAAATATTGCAGCAAAGTCCTTAAATAATGCAGCAGAGTCCTTAAATAATGCAGCAAAGTCCTTATCTAATGCAGCAGAGTCCTTAAATAATGCAACAAAGTCCTTAAATAATGCAGCAGAGTCCTTAAATACTGAAGCAGAGTCCTTAAATATTGCAGCAAAGTCCTTCAATAATGCAGCAGAGTCCTTAGATAATGCAACAAAGTCCTTAAATAATGCAGCAGATTCCTTAAATAATGCAGCAAAGTCCTTAAATAATGCAGCAGAGTCCTTAAATAATGCAGCAGAGTCCTTAAATACCGCAGCAGAGTCCTTAAATACTGAAGCAGAGTCCTTTAATATAGCAGCAAATTCCTTAAATAATGCAGCAGAGTCCATAAAAAAATCCAACAAAGTCATTAAATAATGCAGCAAGTCCTTAAATAATGCAGCAGAGTCCTCTAATAATGCAGCAGAGTCCTCAAATGCTTCAGCAAATTCATTAAATAATGCAGCATATTCCTTAAATAATGCAGAAAAGTCCTTAAATAATGCAGAACAGTTCTTAAATAATGCAACAACGTCGTTAAATAATGCAGCAGAGTCCTTAAATAATGCAGCAAAGTCCTTAACTAATGCAGCAGAGTCCTTAAATAATGCAACAAAGTCCTTAAATAATGCAACAGAGTCCTTAAATACCGCAGCAAAGGGCTTAAATAATGCAGCAGAGTCCTCAAATGCTTCAGCAGAGTCCTTAAATAATGCAGCATTGTCCTTAAATAATGCAGCAAAGTCCTTAAATAATGCAGCAGAGTCCTTAAATAATGCAACAAAGTCCTTAAATAATGCAGCAGAGTCCTTAAATACTGAAGCAGAGTCCTTAAATATTGCTGCAAAGTCCTTAAATAATGCAGCAGAGTCATTAAATAATGCAACAAAGTCCTTAAATAATGCAGCAGAGTCCTTAAATAATGCAACAAAGTCCTTAAATAATGCAGCAGAGTACTTAAATAATGCAACAAAGTCCTTAAATAATGCAGCAAAGTCCTTAAATAATGCAGCAGAGTCCTTAAATACTGAAGCAGAGTCCTTAAATATTGCAGCAAAGTCCTTAAATAATGCAGCAGAGTCCTTAAATAATGCAACAAAGTCCTTAAATAATGCAGCAGAGTCCTTAAATAATGCAACAGAGTCCTTAAATACCGCAGCAAAGTGCTTAAATAATGCAGCAGAGTCCTCAAATGCTTCAGCAGAGTCCTTAAATAATGCAGCAGAGTCCTTAAATAATGCAGCAAAGTCCTTAAATAATGCAGCAGAGTTCTTAAATAATGCAACAAAGTCCTTAAATAATGCAGCAGAGTCCTTAAATACTGAAGCAGAGTCCTTAAATATTGCAGCAAAGTCCTTAAATAATGCAGCAGAGTCCTTAAATAATGCAGCAAAGTCCTTATTTAATGCAGCAGAGTCCTTAAATAATGCAACAAAGTCCTTAAATAATGCAGCAGAGTCCTTAAATACTGAAGCAGAGTCCTTAAATATTGCAGCAAAGTCCTTCAATAATGCAGCAGAGTCCTTAGATAATGCAACAAAGTCCTTAAATAATGCAGCAGATTCCTTAAATAATGCAGCAAAGTCCTTAAATAATGCAGCAGAGTCCTTAAATAATGCAGCAGAGTCCTTAAATACCGCAGCAGAGTCCTTAAATACTGAAGCAGAGTCCTTTAATATAGCAGCAAATTCCTTAAATAATGCAGCAGAGTCCATAAAAAAATCCAACAAAGTCATTAAATAATGCAGCAAGTCCTTAAATAATGCAGCAGAGTCCTCTAATAATGCAGCAGAGTCCTCAAATGCTTCAGCAAAGTCATTAAATAATGCAGCATAGTCCTTAAATAATGCAGCAAAGTCCTTAAATAATGCAGCACAGTTCTTAAGTAATGCAACAACGTTGTTAAATAATGCAGCAGAGTCCTTAAATAATGCAGCAAAGTCCTTAACTAATGCAGCAGAATCCTTAAATAATGCAAGAAAGTCCTTAAATAATGCAGCAGAGTCCTTAAATAATGCAGTAAAGTCCTTAAATAATGCAGCAGAGTCCTTAAATAATGCAACAACGTCCTTAAATAATGCAGCAGAGTCCTTAAATACTGAAGCAGAGTCCTTAAATATTGCAGCAAAGTCCTTAAATAATGCATTAGAGTCCTTAAATAATGCAACAAAGTCCTTAAATAATGCAGCAGAGTCCTTAAATAATGCAGCAAAGTCCTTAAATAATGCAGCAGAGTCCTTAAATAATGCAGCAGAGTCCTTAAATACTGCAGCAGAGTCCTTAAATACTGAAGCAGAGTCCTTTAATATAGCAGCAAATTCCTTAAATAATGCAGCAGAGTCCTTAAAAAATCCAACAAAGTCATTAAATAATGCAGCAGAGTCCTCTAATAATGCAGCAGAGTCCTCAAATGCTTCAGCAAAGTCATTAAATAATGCAGCATAGTCCTTAAATAATGCAAAGTCCTTAAATAAAGCAGCACAGTTCTTAAATAATGCAACAACGTCGGTAAATAATGCAGCAGAGTCCTTAAATAATGCAGCAAAGTCCTTAACTAATGCAGCAGAGTCCTTAAATAATGCAACAAAGTCCTTAAATAATGCAACAGAGTCCTTAAATACCGCAGCAAAGTGCTTAAATAATGCAGCAGAGTCCTTAAATAATGCAACAAAGTCCTTAAATAATGCAGCAGAGTCCTTAAATACTGAAGCAGAGTCCTTAAATATTGCAGCAAAGTCCTCTAATAATGCAGCAGAGTCCTTAAATAATGCAACAAAGTCCTTAAATAATGCAGCAGAGTCCTTAAATAATGCAACAAAGTCCTTAAATAATGCAGCAGAGTCCTTAAATACTGAAGCAGAGTCCTTAAATATTGCAGCAAAGTCCTTAAATAATGCAGCAAAGTCCTTAAATAATGCAGCAGAGTCCTTAAATAATGCAACAAAGTCCTTAAATAATGCAGCAGAGTCCTTAAATACTGAAGCAGAGTCCTTAAATATTGCTGCAAAGTCCTTAAATAATGCAGCAGAGTCATTAAATAATGCAACAAAGTCCTTAAATAATGCAGCAGAGTCCTTAAATAATGCAACAAAGTCCTTAAATAATGCAGCAGAGTACTTAAATAATGCAACAAAGTCCTTAAATAATGCAGCAAAGTCCTTAAATAATGCAGCAGAGTCCTTAAATAATGCAACAAAGTCCTTAAATAATGCAGCAGAGTCCTTAAATAATGCAACAGAGTCCTTAAATACCGCAGCAAAGTGCTTAAATAATGCAGCAGAGTCCTCAAATGCTTCAGCAGAGTCCTTAAATAATGCATTAGAGTCCTTAAATAATGCAACAAAGTCCTTAAATAATGCAGCAGAGTCCTTAAATAATGCAGCAAAGTCCTTAAATAATGCAGCAGAGTCCTTAAATAATGCAGCAGAGTCCTTAAATACTGCAGCAGAGTCCTTAAATACTGAAGCAGAGTCCTTTAATATAGCAGCAAATTCCTTAAATAATGCAGCAGAGTCCTTAAAAAATCCAACAAAGTCATTAAATAATGCAGCAGAGTCCTCTAATAATGCAGCAGAGTCCTCAAATGCTTCAGCAAAGTCATTAAATAATGCAGCATAGTCCTTAAATAATGCAAAGTCCTTAAATAAAGCAGCACAGTTCTTAAATAATGCAACAACGTCGGTAAATAATGCAGCAGAGTCCTTAAATAATGCAGCAAAGTCCTTAACTAATGCAGCAGAGTCCTTAAATAATGCAACAAAGTCCTTAAATAATGCAACAGAGTCCTTAAATACCGCAGCAAAGTGCTTAAATAATGCAGCAGAGTCCTTAAATAATGCAACAAAGTCCTTAAATAATGCAGCAGAGTCCTTAAATACTGAAGCAGAGTCCTTAAATATTGCAGCAAAGTCCTCTAATAATGCAGCAGAGTCCTTAAATAATGCAACAAAGTCCTTAAATAATGCAGCAGAGTCCTTAAATAATGCAACAAAGTCCTTAAATAATGCAGCAGAGTCCTTAAATACTGAAGCAGAGTCCTTAAATATTGCAGCAAAGTCCTTAAATAATGCAGCAGAGTCCTTAAATAATGCAACAAAGTCCTTAAATAATGCAGCAGAGTCCTTAAATAATGCAACAAAGTCCTTAAATAATGCAGCAGAGTCCTTAAATACTGAAGCAGAGTCCTTAAATATTGCAGCAAAGTCCTTCAATAATGCAGCAGAGTCCTTAGATAATGCAACAAAGTCCTTAAATAATGCAGCAGATTCCTTAAATAATGCAGCCAAGTCCTTAAATAATGCAGCAGAGTCCTTAAATAATGCAGCAGAGTCCTTAAATACCGCAGCAGAGTCCTTAAATACTGAAGCAGAGTCCTTTAATATAGCAGCAAATTCCTTAAATAACGCAGCAGAGTCCTTAAAAAATCCAACAAAGTCATTAAATAATGCAGCAAGTCCTTAAATAATGCAGCAGAGTCCTCTAATAATGCAGCAGAGTCCTCAAATGCTTCAGCAAAGTCATTAAATAATGCAGCATAGTCCTTAACTAATGCAGCAGAGTCCTTAAATAATGCAACAAAGTCCTTAAATAATGCAGCATATTCCTTAAATAATGCAGCAAAGTCCTTAAATAATGCAGAACAGTTCTTAAATAATGCAACAACGTCGTTAAATAATGCAGCAGAGTCCTTAAATAATGCAGCAAAGTCCTTAACTAATGCAGCAGAGTCCTT
Source organism: Phyllobates terribilis (assembly GCF_046119375.1). Lineage (NCBI taxonomy): Eukaryota > Metazoa > Chordata > Amphibia > Anura > Dendrobatidae > Phyllobates > Phyllobates terribilis. Next base: position 1,370,018 of record NW_027362840.1, on the reverse strand, counting down.
AAATAATGCAACAAAGTCCTTAAATAATGCAACAGAGTCCTTAAATACCGCAGCAAAGGGCTTAAATAATGCAGCAGAGTCCTCAAATGCTTCAGCAGAGTCCTTAAATAATGTAGCATTGTCCTTAAATAATGCAGCAAAGTCCTTAAATAATGCAGCAGAGTCCTTAAATAATGCAACAAAGTCCTTAAATAATGCAGCAGAGTCCTTAAATACTGAAGCAGAGTCCTTAAATATTGCTGCAAAGTCCTTAAATAATGCAGCAGAGTCATTAAATAATGCAACAAAGTCCTTAAATAATGCAGCAGAGTCCTTAAATAATGCAACAAAGTCCTTAAATAATGCAGCAGAGTACTTAAATAATGCAACAAAGTCCTTAAATAATGCAGCAAAGTCCTTAAATAATGCAGCAGAGTCCTTAAATAATGCAACAAAGTCCTTAAATAATGCAGCAGAGTCCTTAAATAATGCAACAGAGTCCTTAAATACCGCAGCAAAGTGCTTAAATAATGCAGCAGAGTCCTCAAATGCTTCAGCAGAGTCCTTAAATAATGCAGCAGAGTCCTTAAATAATGCAGCAAAGTCCTTAAATAATGCAGCAGAGTCCTTAAATAATGCAACAAAGTCCTTAAATAATGCAGCAGAGTCCTTAAATACTGAAGCAGAGTCCTTAAATATTGCAGCAAAGTCCTTAAATAATGCAGCAGAGTCCTTAAATAATGCAGCAAAGTCCTTATCTAATGCAGCAGAGTCCTTAAATAATGCAACAAAGTCCTTAAATAATGCAGCAGAGTCCTTAAATACTGAAGCAGAGTCCTTAAATATTGCAGCAAAGTCCTTCAATAATGCAGCAGAGTCCTTAGATAATGCAACAAAGTCCTTAAATAATGCAGCAGATTCCTTAAATAATGCAGCAAAGTCCTTAAATAATGCAGCAGAGTCCTTAAATAATGCAGCAGAGTCCTTAAATACCGCAGCAGAGTCCTTAAATACTGAAGCAGAGTCCTTTAATATAGCAGCAAATTCCTTAAATAATGCAGCAGAGTCCATAAAAAAATCCAACAAAGTCATTAAATAATGCAGCAAGTCCTTAAATAATGCAGCAGAGTCCTCTAATAATGCAGCAGAGTCCTCAAATGCTTCAGCAAATTCATTAAATAATGCAGCATATTCCTTAAATAATGCAGAAAAGTCCTTAAATAATGCAGAACAGTTCTTAAATAATGCAACAACGTCGTTAAATAATGCAGCAGAGTCCTTAAATAATGCAGCAAAGTCCTTAACTAATGCAGCAGAGTCCTTAAATAATGCAACAAAGTCCTTAAATAATGCAACAGAGTCCTTAAATACCGCAGCAAAGGGCTTAAATAATGCAGCAGAGTCCTCAAATGCTTCAGCAGAGTCCTTAAATAATGCAGCATTGTCCTTAAATAATGCAGCAAAGTCCTTAAATAATGCAGCAGAGTCCTTAAATAATGCAACAAAGTCCTTAAATAATGCAGCAGAGTCCTTAAATACTGAAGCAGAGTCCTTAAATATTGCTGCAAAGTCCTTAAATAATGCAGCAGAGTCATTAAATAATGCAACAAAGTCCTTAAATAATGCAGCAGAGTCCTTAAATAATGCAACAAAGTCCTTAAATAATGCAGCAGAGTACTTAAATAATGCAACAAAGTCCTTAAATAATGCAGCAAAGTCCTTAAATAATGCAGCAGAGTCCTTAAATACTGAAGCAGAGTCCTTAAATATTGCAGCAAAGTCCTTAAATAATGCAGCAGAGTCCTTAAATAATGCAACAAAGTCCTTAAATAATGCAGCAGAGTCCTTAAATAATGCAACAGAGTCCTTAAATACCGCAGCAAAGTGCTTAAATAATGCAGCAGAGTCCTCAAATGCTTCAGCAGAGTCCTTAAATAATGCAGCAGAGTCCTTAAATAATGCAGCAAAGTCCTTAAATAATGCAGCAGAGTTCTTAAATAATGCAACAAAGTCCTTAAATAATGCAGCAGAGTCCTTAAATACTGAAGCAGAGTCCTTAAATATTGCAGCAAAGTCCTTAAATAATGCAGCAGAGTCCTTAAATAATGCAGCAAAGTCCTTATTTAATGCAGCAGAGTCCTTAAATAATGCAACAAAGTCCTTAAATAATGCAGCAGAGTCCTTAAATACTGAAGCAGAGTCCTTAAATATTGCAGCAAAGTCCTTCAATAATGCAGCAGAGTCCTTAGATAATGCAACAAAGTCCTTAAATAATGCAGCAGATTCCTTAAATAATGCAGCAAAGTCCTTAAATAATGCAGCAGAGTCCTTAAATAATGCAGCAGAGTCCTTAAATACCGCAGCAGAGTCCTTAAATACTGAAGCAGAGTCCTTTAATATAGCAGCAAATTCCTTAAATAATGCAGCAGAGTCCATAAAAAATCCAACAAAGTCATTAAATAATGCAGCAAGTCCTTAAATAATGCAGCAGAGTCCTCTAATAATGCAGCAGAGTCCTCAAATGCTTCAGCAAAGTCATTAAATAATGCAGCATAGTCCTTAAATAATGCAGCAAAGTCCTTAAATAATGCAGCACAGTTCTTAAGTAATGCAACAACGTTGTTAAATAATGCAGCAGAGTCCTTAAATAATGCAGCAAAGTCCTTAACTAATGCAGCAGAATCCTTAAATAATGCAAGAAAGTCCTTAAATAATGCAGCAGAGTCCTTAAATAATGCAGTAAAGTCCTTAAATAATGCAGCAGAGTCCTTAAATAATGCAACAACGTCCTTAAATAATGCAGCAGAGTCCTTAAATACTGAAGCAGAGTCCTTAAATATTGCAGCAAAGTCCTTAAATAATGCATTAGAGTCCTTAAATAATGCAACAAAGTCCTTAAATAATGCAGCAGAGTCCTTAAATAATGCAGCAAAGTCCTTAAATAATGCAGCAGAGTCCTTAAATAATGCAGCAGAGTCCTTAAATACTGCAGCAGAGTCCTTAAATACTGAAGCAGAGTCCTTTAATATAGCAGCAAATTCCTTAAATAATGCAGCAGAGTCCTTAAAAAATCCAACAAAGTCATTAAATAATGCAGCAGAGTCCTCTAATAATGCAGCAGAGTCCTCAAATGCTTCAGCAAAGTCATTAAATAATGCAGCATAGTCCTTAAATAATGCAAAGTCCTTAAATAAAGCAGCACAGTTCTTAAATAATGCAACAACGTCGGTAAATAATGCAGCAGAGTCCTTAAATAATGCAGCAAAGTCCTTAACTAATGCAGCAGAGTCCTTAAATAATGCAACAAAGTCCTTAAATAATGCAACAGAGTCCTTAAATACCGCAGCAAAGTGCTTAAATAATGCAGCAGAGTCCTTAAATAATGCAACAAAGTCCTTAAATAATGCAGCAGAGTCCTTAAATACTGAAGCAGAGTCCTTAAATATTGCAGCAAAGTCCTCTAATAATGCAGCAGAGTCCTTAAATAATGCAACAAAGTCCTTAAATAATGCAGCAGAGTCCTTAAATAATGCAACAAAGTCCTTAAATAATGCAGCAGAGTCCTTAAATACTGAAGCAGAGTCCTTAAATATTGCAGCAAAGTCCTTAAATAATGCAGCAAAGTCCTTAAATAATGCAGCAGAGTCCTTAAATAATGCAACAAAGTCCTTAAATAATGCAGCAGAGTCCTTAAATACTGAAGCAGAGTCCTTAAATATTGCTGCAAAGTCCTTAAATAATGCAGCAGAGTCATTAAATAATGCAACAAAGTCCTTAAATAATGCAGCAGAGTCCTTAAATAATGCAACAAAGTCCTTAAATAATGCAGCAGAGTACTTAAATAATGCAACAAAGTCCTTAAATAATGCAACAAAGTCCTTAAATAATGCAGCAGAGTCCTTAAATAATGCAACAAAGTCCTTAAATAATGCAGCAGAGTCCTTAAATACTGAAGCAGAGTCCTTAAATATTGCAGCAAAGTCCTTCAATAATGCAGCAGAGTCCTTAGATAATGCAACAAAGTCCTTAAATAATGCAGCAGATTCCTTAAATAATGCAGCCAAGTCCTTAAATAATGCAGCAGAGTCCTTAAATAATGCAGCAGAGTCCTTAAATACCGCAGCAGAGTCCTTAAATACTGAAGCAGAGTCCTTTAATATAGCAGCAAATTCCTTAAATAACGCAGCAGAGTCCTTAAATAATGCAACAAAGTCCTTAAATAATGCAGCAAAGTCCTTAAATAATGCAGCAGAGTCCTTAAATAATGCAACAAAGTCCTTAAATAATGCAGCAGAGTCCTTAAATAATGCAACAGAGTCCTTAAATACCGCAGCAAAGTGCTTAAATAATGCAGCAGAGTCCTCAAATGCTTCAGCAGAGTCCTTAAATAATGCAGCAGAGTCCTTAAATAATGCAGCAAAGTCCTTAAATAATGCAGCAGAGTCCTTAAATAATGCAACAAAGTCCTTAAATAATGCAGCAGAGTCCTTAAATACTGAAGCAGAGTCCTTAAATATTGCAGCAAAGTCCTTAAATAATGCAGCAGAGTCCTTAAATAATGCAGCAAAGTCCTTATCTAATGCAGCAGAGTCCTTAAATAATGCAACAAAGTCCTTAAATAATGCAGCAGAGTCCTTAAATACTGAAGCAGAGTCCTTAAATATTGCAGCAAAGTCCTTCAATAATGCAGCAGAGTCCTTAGATAATGCAACAAAGTCCTTAAATAATGCAGCAGATTCCTTAAATAATGCAGCAAAGTCCTTAAATAATGCAGCAGAGTCCTTAAATAATGCAGCAGAGTCCTTAAATACCGCAGCAGAGTCCTTAAATACTGAAGCAGAGTCCTTTAATATAGCAGCAAATTCCTTAAATAATGCAGCAGAGTCCATAAAAAAATCCAACAAAGTCATTAAATAATGCAGCAAGTCCTTAAATAATGCAGCAGAGTCCTCTAATAATGCAGCAGAGTCCTCAAATGCTTCAGCAAATTCATTAAATAATGCAGCATATTCCTTAAATAATGCAGAAAAGTCCTTAAATAATGCAGAACAGTTCTTAAATAATGCAACAACGTCGTTAAATAATGCAGCAGAGTCCTTAAATAATGCAGCAAAGTCCTTAACTAATGCAGCAGAGTCCTTAAATAATGCAACAAAGTCCTTAAATAATGCAACAGAGTCCTTAAATACCGCAGCAAAGGGCTTAAATAATGCAGCAGAGTCCTCAAATGCTTCAGCAGAGTCCTTAAATAATGCAGCATTGTCCTTAAATAATGCAGCAAAGTCCTTAAATAATGCAGCAGAGTCCTTAAATAATGCAACAAAGTCCTTAAATAATGCAGCAGAGTCCTTAAATACTGAAGCAGAGTCCTTAAATATTGCTGCAAAGTCCTTAAATAATGCAGCAGAGTCATTAAATAATGCAACAAAGTCCTTAAATAATGCAGCAGAGTCCTTAAATAATGCAACAAAGTCCTTAAATAATGCAGCAGAGTACTTAAATAATGCAACAAAGTCCTTAAATAATGCAGCAAAGTCCTTAAATAATGCAGCAGAGTCCTTAAATACTGAAGCAGAGTCCTTAAATATTGCAGCAAAGTCCTTAAATAATGCAGCAGAGTCCTTAAATAATGCAACAAAGTCCTTAAATAATGCAGCAGAGTCCTTAAATAATGCAACAGAGTCCTTAAATACCGCAGCAAAGTGCTTAAATAATGCAGCAGAGTCCTCAAATGCTTCAGCAGAGTCCTTAAATAATGCAGCAGAGTCCTTAAATAATGCAGCAAAGTCCTTAAATAATGCAGCAGAGTTCTTAAATAATGCAACAAAGTCCTTAAATAATGCAGCAGAGTCCTTAAATACTGAAGCAGAGTCCTTAAATATTGCAGCAAAGTCCTTAAATAATGCAGCAGAGTCCTTAAATAATGCAGCAAAGTCCTTATTTAATGCAGCAGAGTCCTTAAATAATGCAACAAAGTCCTTAAATAATGCAGCAGAGTCCTTAAATACTGAAGCAGAGTCCTTAAATATTGCAGCAAAGTCCTTCAATAATGCAGCAGAGTCCTTAGATAATGCAACAAAGTCCTTAAATAATGCAGCAGATTCCTTAAATAATGCAGCAAAGTCCTTAAATAATGCAGCAGAGTCCTTAAATAATGCAGCAGAGTCCTTAAATACCGCAGCAGAGTCCTTAAATACTGAAGCAGAGTCCTTTAATATAGCAGCAAATTCCTTAAATAATGCAGCAGAGTCCATAAAAAAATCCAACAAAGTCATTAAATAATGCAGCAAGTCCTTAAATAATGCAGCAGAGTCCTCTAATAATGCAGCAGAGTCCTCAAATGCTTCAGCAAAGTCATTAAATAATGCAGCATAGTCCTTAAATAATGCAGCAAAGTCCTTAAATAATGCAGCACAGTTCTTAAGTAATGCAACAACGTTGTTAAATAATGCAGCAGAGTCCTTAAATAATGCAGCAAAGTCCTTAACTAATGCAGCAGAGTCCTTAAATAATGCAAGAAAGTCCTTAAATAATGCAGCAGAGTCCTTAAATAATGCAGTAAAGTCCTTAAATAATGCAGCAGAGTCCTTAAATAATGCAACAACGTCCTTAAATAATGCAGCAGAGTCCTTAAATACTGAAGCAGAGTCCTTAAATATTGCAGCAAAGTCCTTAAATAATGCATTAGAGTCCTTAAATAATGCAACAAAGTCCTTAAATAATGCAGCAGAATCCTTAAATAATGCAGCAAAGTCCTTAAATAATGCAGCAGAGTCCTTAAATAATGCAGCAGAGTCCTTAAATACTGCAGCAGAGTCCTTAAATACTGAAGCAGAGTCCTTTAATATAGCAGCAAATTCCTTAAATAATGCAGCAGAGTCCTTAAAAAATCCAACAAAGTCATTAAATAATGCAGCAAAGTCCTTAACTAATGCAGCAGAGTCCTTAAATAATGCAAGAAAGTCCTTAAATAATGCAACAGAGTCCTTAAATACCGCAGCAAAGTGCTTAAATAATGCAGCAGAGTCCTTAAATAATGCAACAAAGTCCTTAAATAATGCAGCAGAGTCCTTAAATACTGAAGCAGAGTCCTTAAATATTGCAGCAAAGTCCTCTAATAATGCAGCAGAGTCCTTAAATAATGCAACAAAGTCCTTAAATAATGCAGCAGAGTCCTTAAATACTGAAGCAGAGTCCTTAAATATTGCAGCAAAGTCCTTAAATAATGCAGCAAAGTCCTTAAATAATGCAGCAGAGTCCTTAAATAATGCAACAAAGTCCTTAAATAATGCAGCAGAGTCCTTAAATACTGAAGCAGAGTCCTTAAATATTGCTGCAAAGTCCTTAAATAATGCAGCAGAGTCATTAAATAATGCAACAAAGTCCTTAAATAATGCAGCAGAGTCCTTAAATAATGCAACAAAGTCCTTAAATAATGCAGCAGAGTACTTAAATAATGCAACAAAGTCCTTAAATAATGCAGCAAAGTCCTTAAATAATGCAGCAGAGTCCTTAAATAATGCAACAAAGTCCTTAAATAATGCAGCAGAGTCCTTAAATAATGCAACAGAGTCCTTAAATACCGCAGCAAAGTGCTTAAATAATGCAGCAGAGTCCTCAAATGCTTCAGCAGAGTCCTTAAATAATGCAGCAGAGTCCTTAAATAATGCAGCAAAGTCCTTAAATAATGCAGCAGAGTCCTTAAATAATGCAACAAAGTCCTTAAATAATGCAGCAGAGTCCTTAAATACTGAAGCAGAGTCCTTAAATATTGCAGCAAAGTCCTTAAATAATGCAGCAGAGTCCTTAAATAATGCAGCAAAGTCCTTATCTAATGCAGCAGAGTCCTTAAATAATGCAACAAAGTCCTTAAATAATGCAGCAGAGTCCTTAAATAATGCAACAAAGTCCTTAAATAATGCAGCAGAGTACTTAAATAATGCAACAAAAGTCCTTAAATAATGCAGCAAAGTCCTTAAATAATGCAGCAGAGTCCTTAAATAATGCAACAAAGTCCTTAAATAATGCAGCAGAGTCCTTAAATAATGCAACAGAGTCCTTAAATACCGCAGCAAAGTGCTTAAATAATGCAGCAGAGTCCTCAAATGCTTCAGCAGAGTCCTTAAATAATGCAGCAGAGTCCTTAAATAATGCAGCAAAGTCCTTAAATAATGCAGCAGAGTCCTTAAATAATGCAACAAAGTCCTTAAATAATGCAGCAGAGTCCTTAAATACTGAAGCAGAGTCCTTAAATATTGCAGCAAAGTCCTTAAATAATGCAGCAGAGTCCTTAAATAATGCAGCAAAGTCCTTATCTAATGCAGCAGAGTCCTTAAATAATGCAACAAAGTCCTTAAATAATGCAGCAGAGTCCTTAAATACTGAAGCAGAGTCCTTAAATATTGCAGCAAAGTCCTTCAATAATGCAGCAGAGTCCTTAGATAATGCAACAAAGTCCTTAAATAATGCAGCAGATTCCTTAAATAATGCAGCAAAGTCCTTAAATAATGCAGCAGAGTCCTTAAATAATGCAGCAGAGTCCTTAAATACCGCAGCAGAGTCCTTAAATACTGAAGCAGAGTCCTTTAATATAGCAGCAAATTCCTTAAATAATGCAGCAGAGTCCATAAAAAAATCCAACAAAGTCATTAAATAATGCAGCAAGTCCTTAAATAATGCAGCAGAGTCCTCTAATAATGCAGCAGAGTCCTCAAATGCTTCAGCAAATTCATTAAATAATGCAGCATATTCCTTAAATAATGCAGAAAAGTCCTTAAATAATGCAGAACAGTTCTTAAATAATGCAACAACGTCGTTAAATAATGCAGCAGAGTCCTTAAATAATGCAGCAAAGTCCTTAACTAATGCAGCAGAGTCCTTAAATAATGCAAAAAAAGGCCTTAAATAATGCAACAGAGTCCTTAAATACCGCAGCAAAGGGCTTAAATAATGCAGCAGAGTCCTCAAATGCTTCAGCAGAGTCCTTAAATAATGCAGCATTGTCCTTAAATAATGCAGCAGAGTCCTTAAATAATGCAACAAAGTCCTTAAATAATGCAGCAGAGTCCTTAAATACTGAAGCAGAGTCCTTAAATATTGCTGCAAAGTCCTTAAATAATGCAGCAGAGTCATTAAATAATGCAACAAAGTCCTTAAATAATGCAGCAGAGTCCTTAAATAATGCAACAAAGTCCTTAAATAATGCAGCAGAGTACTTAAATAATGCAACAAAGTCCTTAAATAATGCAGCAAAGTCCTTAAATAATGCAGCAGAGTCCTTAAATACTGAAGCAGAGTCCTTAAATATTGCAGCAAAGTCCTTAAATAATGCAGCAGAGTCCTTAAATAATGCAACAAAGTCCTTAAATAATGCAGCAGAGTCCTTAAATAATGCAACAGAGTCCTTAAATACCGCAGCAAAGTGCTTAAATAATGCAGCAGAGTCCTCAAATGCTTCAGCAGAGTCCTTAAATAATGCAGCAGAGTCCTTAAATAATGCAGCAAAGTCCTTAAATAATGCAGCAGAGTCCTTAAATAATGCAACAAAGTCCTTAAATAATGCAGCAGAGTCCTTAAATACTGAAGCAGAGTCCTTAAATATTGCAGCAAAGTCCTTAAATAATGCAGCAGAGTCCTTAAATAATGCAGCAAAGTCCTTATTTAATGCAGCAGAGTCCTTAAATAATGCAACAAAGTCCTTAAATAATGCAGCAGAGTCCTTAAATACTGAAGCAGAGTCCTTAAATATTGCAGCAAAGTCCTTCAATAATGCAGCAGAGTCCTTAGATAATGCAACAAAGTCCTTAAATAATGCAGCAGATTCCTTAAATAATGCAGCAAAGTCCTTAAATAATGCAGCAGAGTCCTTAAATAATGCAGCAGAGTCCTTAAATACCGCAGCAGAGTCCTTAAATACTGAAGCAGAGTCCTTTAATATAGCAGCAAATTCCTTAAATAATGCAGCAGAGTCCATAAAAAAATCCAACAAAGTCATTAAATAATGCAGCAAGTCCTTAAATAATGCAGCAGAGTCCTCTAATAATGCAGCAGAGTCCTCAAATGCTTCAGCAAAGTCATTAAATAATGCAGCATAGTCCTTAAATAATGCAGCAAAGTCCTTAAATAATGCAGCACAGTTCTTAAGTAATGCAACAACGTCGTTAAATAATGCAGCAGAGTCCTTAAATAATGCAGCAAAGTCCTTAACTAATGCAGCAGAGTCCTTAAATAATGCAAGAAAGTCCTTAAATAATGCAGCAGAGTCCTTAAATAATGCAGTAAAGTCCTTAAATAATGCAGCAGAGTCCTTAAATAATGCAACAACGTCCTTAAATAATGCAGCAGAGTCCTTAAATACTGAAGCAGAGTCCTTAAATATTGCAGCAAAGTCCTTAAATAATGCATTAGAGTCCTTAAATAATGCAACAAAGTCCTTAAATAATGCAGCAGAGTCCTTAAAAAATCCAACAAAGTCATTAAATAATGCAGCAGAGTCCTCTAATAATGCAGCAGAGTCCTCAAATGCTTCAGCAAAGTCATTAAATAATGCAGCATAGTCCTTAAATAATGCAAAATCCTTAAATAAAGCAGCACAGTTCTTAAATAATGCAACAACGTCGGTAAATAATGCAGCAGAGTCCTTAAATAATGCAGCAAAGTCCTTAACTAATGCAGCAGAGTCCTTAAATAATGCAACAAAGTCCTTAAATAATGCAACAGAGTCCTTAAATACCGCAGCAAAGTGCTTAAATAATGCAGCAGAGTCCTTAAATAATGCAGCAGAGTCCTTAAATACTGAAGCAGAGTCCTTAAATATTGCAGCAAAGTCCTCTAATAATGCAGCAGAGTCCTTAAATAATGCAACAAAGTCCTTAAATAATGCAGCAGAGTCCTTAAATAATGCAACAAAGTCCTTAAATAATGCAGCAGAGTCCTTAAATACTGAAGCAGAGTCCTTAAATATTGCAGCAAAGTCCTTAAATAATGCAGCAGAGTCCTTAAATAATGCAACAAAGTCCTTAAATAATGCAGCAGAGTCCTTAAATAATGCAACAAAGTCCTTAAATAATGCAGCAGAGTCCTTAGATACTGAAGCAGAGTCCTTAAATATTGCAGCAAAGTCCTTCAATAATGCAGCAGAGTCCTTAGATAATGCAACAAAGTCCTTAAATAATGCAGCAGATTCCTTAAATAATGCAGCCAAGTCCTTAAATAATGCAGCAGAGTCCTTAAATAATGCAGCAGAGTCCTTAAATACCGCAGCAGAGTCCTTAAATACTGAAGCAGAGTCCTTTAATATAGCAGCAAATTCCTTAAATAATGCAGCAGAGTCCTTAAAAAATCCAACAAAGTCATTAAATAATGCAGCAAGTCCTTAAATAATGCAGCAGAGTCCTCTAATAATGCAGCAGAGTCCTCAAATGCTTCAGCAAAGTCATTAAATAATGCAGCATAGTCCTTAACTAATGCAGCAGAGTCCTTAAATAATGCAACAAAGTCCTTAAATAATGCAGCATATTCCTTAAATAATGCAGCAAAGTCCTTAAATAATGCAGAACAGTTCTTAAATAATGCAACAACGTCGTTAAATAATGCAGCAGAGTCCTTAAATAATGCAGCAAAGTCCTTAACTAATGCAGCAGAGTCCTTAAATAATGCAACAAAGTCCTTAAATAATGCAACAGAGTCCTTAAATACCGCAGCAAAGGGCTTAAATAATGCAGCAGAGTCCTCAAATGCTTCAGCAGAGTCCTTAAATAATGTAGCATTGTCCTTAAATAATGCAGCAAAGTCCTTAAATAATGCAGCAGAGTCCTTAAATAATGCAACAAAGTCCTTAAATAATGCAGCAGAGTCCTTAAATACTGAAACAGAGTCCTTAAATATTGCTGCAAAGTCCTTAAATAATGCAGCAGAGTCATTAAATAATGCAACAAAGTCCTTAAATAATGCAGCAGAGTCCTTAAATAATGCAACAAAGTCCTTAAATAATGCAGCAGAGTACTTAAATAATGCAACAAAGTCCTTAAATAATGCAGCAAAGTCCTTAAATAATGCAGCAGAGTCCTTAAATAATGCAACAAAGTCCTTAAATAATGCAGCAGAGTCCTTAAATAATGCAACAGAGTCCTTAAATACCGCAGCAAAGTGCTTAAATAATGCAGCAGAGTCCTCAAATGCTTCAGCAGAGTCCTTAAATAATGCAGCAGAGTCCTTAAATAATGCAGCAAAGTCCTTAAATAATGCAGCAGAGTCCTTAAATAATGCAACAAAGTCCTTAAATAATGCAGCAGAGTCCTTAAATACTGAAGCAGAGTCCTTAAATATTGCAGCAAAGTCCTTAAATAATGCAGCAGAGTCCTTAAATAATGCAGCAAAGTCCTTATCTAATGCAGCAGAGTCCTTAAATACTGAAGCAGAGTCCTTAAATATTGCAGCAAAGTCATTAAATAATGCAGCATAGTCCTTAAATAATGGAGCAAAGTCCTTAAATAATGCAGCACAGTTCTTAAATAATGCAACAACGTCGTTAAATAATGCAGCAGAGTCCTTAAATAATGCAGCAAAGTCCTTAACTAATGCAGCAGAGTCCTTAAATAATGCAACAAAGTCCTTAAATAATGCAGCAGAGTCCTTAAATAATGCAGTAAAGTCCTTAAATAATGCAGCAGAGTCCTTAAATAATGCAACAACGTCCTTAAATAATGCAGCAGAGTCCTTAAATACTGAAGCAGAGTCCTTAAATATTGCAGCAAAGTCCTTAAATAATGCAGCAGAGTCCTTAAATAATGCAACAAATTCCTTTAATATAGCAGCAAATTCCTTAAATAATGCAGCAGAGTCCTTAAAAAATCCAACAAAGTCATTAAATAATGCAGCAGAGTCCTCTAATAATGCAGCAGAGTCCTCAAATGCTTCAGCAAAGTCATTAAATAATGCAGCAGAGTCCTCAAATGCTTAAGCAGAGTCCTTAAATACTGAAGCCGAGTCCTTAAACATTGCAGCAAAGTCCTTAAATAATGCAGCAGAGTCCTTAAATAATGCAGCAGAGTCATTAAATAATGCAACAAAGTCCTTAAATAATGCAGCAGAGTCCTTAAATATTGCTGCAAAGTCCTTAAATAATGCAGCAGAGTCATTAAATAATGCAACAAAGTCCTTAAATAATGCAGCAGAGTCCTTAAATAATGCAACAAAGTCCTTAAATAATGCAGCAGAGTACTTAAATAATGCAACAAAGTCCTTAAATAATGCAGCAAAGTCCTTAAATAATGCAGCAGAGTCCTTAAATAATGCAACAAAGTCCTTAAATAATGCAGCAGAGTCCTTAAATAATGCAACAGAGTCCTTAAATACCGCAGCAAAGTGCTTAAATAATGCAGCAGAGTCCTCAAATGCTTCAGCAGAGTCCTTAAATAATGCAGCAGAGTCCTTAAATAATGCAGCAAAGTCCTTAAATAATGCAGCAGAGTCCTTAAATAATGCAACAAAGTCCTTAAATAATGCAGCAGAGTCCTTAAATACTGAAGCAGAGTCCTTAAATATTGCAGCAAAGTCCTTAAATAATGCAGCAGAGTCCTTAAATAATGCAGCAAAGTCCTTATCTAATGCAGCAGAGTCCTTAAATAATGCAACAAAGTCCTTAAATAATGCAGCAGAGTCCTTAAATAATGCAACAAAGTCCTTAAATAATGCAGCAGAGTACTTAAATAATGCAACAAAAGTCCTTAAATAATGCAGCAAAGTCCTTAAATAATGCAGCAGAGTCCTTAAATAATGCAACAAAGTCCTTAAATAATGCAGCAGAGTCCTTAAATAATGCAACAGAGTCCTTAAATACCGCAGCAAAGTGCTTAAATAATGCAGCAGAGTCCTCAAATGCTTCAGCAGAGTCCTTAAATAATGCAGCAGAGTCCTTAAATAATGCAGCAAAGTCCTTAAATAATGCAGCAGAGTCCTTAAATAATGCAACAAAGTCCTTAAATAATGCAGCAGAGTCCTTAAATACTGAAGCAGAGTCCTTAAATATTGCAGCAAAGTCCTTAAATAATGCAGCAGAGTCCTTAAATAATGCAGCAAAGTCCTTATCTAATGCAGCAGAGTCCTTAAATAATGCAACAAAGTCCTTAAATAATGCAGCAGAGTCCTTAAATACTGAAGCAGAGTCCTTAAATATTGCAGCAAAGTCCTTCAATAATGCAGCAGAGTCCTTAGATAATGCAACAAAGTCCTTAAATAATGCAGCAGATTCCTTAAATAATGCAGCAAAGTCCTTAAATAATGCAGCAGAGTCCTTAAATAATGCAGCAGAGTCCTTAAATACCGCAGCAGAGTCCTTAAATACTGAAGCAGAGTCCTTTAATATAGCAGCAAATTCCTTAAATAATGCAGCAGAGTCCATAAAAAAATCCAACAAAGTCATTAAATAATGCAGCAAGTCCTTAAATAATGCAGCAGAGTCCTCTAATAATGCAGCAGAGTCCTCAAATGCTTCAGCAAATTCATTAAATAATGCAGCATATTCCTTAAATAATGCAGAAAAGTCCTTAAATAATGCAGAACAGTTCTTAAATAATGCAACAACGTCGTTAAATAATGCAGCAGAGTCCTTAAATAATGCAGCAAAGTCCTTAACTAATGCAGCAGAGTCCTTAAATAATGCAACAAAGTCCTTAAATAATGCAACAGAGTCCTTAAATACCGCAGCAACGGGCTTAAATAATGCAGCAGAGTCCTCAAATGCTTCATCAGAGTCCTTAAATAATGTAGCATTGTCCTTAAATAATGCAGCAAAGTCCTTAAATAATGCAGCAGAGTCCTTAAATAATGCAACAAAGTCCTTAAATAATGCAGCAGAGTCCTTAAATACTGAAGCAGAGTCCTTAAATATTGCTGCAAAGTCCTTAAATAATGCAGCAGAGTCATTAAATAATGCAACAAAGTCCTTAAATAATGCAGCAGAGTCCTTAAATAATGCAACAAAGTCCTTAAATAATGCAGCAGAGTACTTAAATAATGCAACAAAGTCCTTAAATAATGCTGCAAAGTCCTTAAATAATGCAGCAGAGTCCTTAAATAATGCAACAAAGTCCTTAAATAATGCAGCAGAGTCCTTAAATAATGCAACAGAGTCCTTAAATACCGCAGCAAAGTGCTTAAATAATGCAGCAGAGTCCTCAAATGCTTCAGCAGAGTCCTTAAATAATGCAGCAGAGTCCTTAAATAATGCAGCAAAGTCCTTAAATAATGCAGCAGAGTCCTTAAATAATGCAACAAAGTCCTTAAATAATGCAGCAGAGTCCTTAAATACTGAAGCAGAGTCCTTAAATATTGCAGCAAAGTCCTTAAATAATGCAGCAGAGTCCTTAAATAATGCAGCAAAGTCCTTATCTAATGCAGCAGAGTCCTTAAATAATGCAACAAAGTCCTTAAATAATGCAGCAGAGTCCTTAAATACTGAAGCAGAGTCCTTAAATATTGCAGCAAAGTCCTTCAATAATGCAGCAGAGTCCTTAGATAATGCAACAAAGTCCTTAAATAATGCAGCAGATTCCTTAAATAATGCAGCAAAGTCCTTAAATAATGCAGCAGAGTCCTTAAATAATGCAGCAGAGTCCTTAAATACCGCAGCAGAGTCCTTAAATACTGAAGCAGAGTCCTTTAATATAGCAGCAAATTCCTTAAATAATGCAGCAGAGTCCATAAAAAAATCCAACAAAGTCATTAAATAATGCAGCAAGTCCTTAAATAATGCAGCAGAGTCCTCTAATAATGCAGCAGAGTCCTCAAATGCTTCAGCAAATTCATTAAATAATGCAGCATATTCCTTAAATAATGCAGAAAAGTCCTTAAATAATGCAGAACAGTTCTTAAATAATGCAACAACGTCGTTAAATAATGCAGCAGAGTCCTTAAATAATGCAGCAAAGTCCTTAACTAATGCAGCAGAGTCCTTAAATAATGCAACAAAGTCCTTAAATAATGCAACAGAGTCCTTAAATACCGCAGCAAAGGGCTTAAATAATGCAGCAGAGTCCTCAAATGCTTCAGCAGAGTCCTTAAATAATGCAGCATTGTCCTTAAATAATGCAGCAAAGTCCTTAAATAATGCAGCAGAGTCCTTAAATAATGCAACAAAGTCCTTAAATAATGCAGCAGAGTCCTTAAATACTGAAGCAGAGTCCTTAAATATTGCTGCAAAGTCCTTAAATAATGCAGCAGAGTCATTAAATAATACAACAAAGTCCTTAAATAATGCAGCAGAGTCCTTAAATAATGCAACAAAGTCCTTAAATAATGCAGCAGAGTACTTAAATAATACAACAAAGTCCTTAAATAATGCAGCAAAGTCCTTAAATAATGCAGCAGAGTCCTTAAATACTGAAGCAGAGTCCTTAAATATTGCAGCAAAGTCCTTAAATAATGCAGCAGAGTCCTTAAATAATGCAACAAAGTCCTTAAATAATGCAGCAGAGTCCTTAAATAATGCAACAGAGTCCTTAAATACCGCAGCAAAGTGCTTAAATAATGCAGCAGAGTCCTCAAATGCTTCAGCAGAGTCCTTAAATAATGCAGCAGAGTCCTTAAATAATGCAGCAAAGTCCTTAAATAATGCAGCAGAGTCCTTAAATAATGCAACAAAGTCCTTAAATAATGCAGCAGAGTCCTTAAATACTGAAGCAGAGTCCTTAAATATTGCAGCAAAGTCCTTCAATAATGCAGCAGAGTCCTTAGATAATGCAACAAAGTCCTTAAATAATGCAGCAGATTCCTTAAATAATGCAGCAAAGTCCTTAAATAATGCAGCAGAGTCCTTAAATAATGCAGCAGAGTCCTTAAATACCGCAGCAGAGTCCTTAAATACTGAAGCAGAGTCCTTTAATATAGCAGCAAATTCCTTAAATAATGCAGCAGAGTCCATAAAAAAATCCAACAAAGTCATTAAATAATGCAGCAAGTCCTTAAATAATGCAGCAGAGTCCTCTAATAATGCAGCAGAGTCCTCAAATGCTTCAGCAAAGTCATTAAATAATGCAGCATAGTCCTTAAATAATGCAGCAAAGTCCTTAAATAATGCAGCACAGTTCTTAAGTAATGCAACAACGTCGTTAAATAATGCAGCAGAGTCCTTAAATAATGCAGCAAAGTCCTTAACTAATGCAGCAGAGTCCTTAAATAATGCAAGAAAGTCCTTAAATAATGCAGCAGAGTCCTTAAATAATGCAGTAAAGTCCTTAAATAATGCAGCAGAGTCCTTAAATAATGCAACAACGTCCTTAAATAATGCAGCAGAGTCCTTAAATACTGAAGCAGAGTCCTTAAATATTGCAGCAAAGTCCTTAAATAATGCATTAGAGTCCTTAAATAATGCAACAAAGTCCTTAAATAATGCAGCAGAGTCCTTAAATAATGCAGCAAAGTCCTTAAATAATGCAGCAGAGTCCTTAAATAATGCAGCAGAGTCCTTAAATACTGCAGCAGAGTCCTTAAATACTGAAGCAGAGTCCTTTAATATAGCAGCAAATTC
This sequence comes from Phyllobates terribilis, assembly GCF_046119375.1. NCBI lineage: Eukaryota > Metazoa > Chordata > Amphibia > Anura > Dendrobatidae > Phyllobates > Phyllobates terribilis. The sequence goes on along the minus strand of NW_027362840.1, from coordinate 1,352,512 downwards.
CTTAAATAATGCAGCAGAGTCCTTAAAAAATCCAACAAAGTCATTAAATAATGCAGCAGAGTCCTCTAATAATGCAGCAGAGTCCTCAAATGCTTCAGCAAAGTCATTAAATAATGCAGCATAGTCCTTAAATAATGCAAAGTCCTTAAATAAAGCAGCACAGTTCTTAAATAATGCAACAACGTCGGTAAATAATGCAGCAGAGTCCTTAAATAATGCAGCAAAGTCCTTAACTAATGCAGCAGAGTCCTTAAATAATGCAACAAAGTCCTTAAATAATGCAACAGAGTCCTTAAATACCGCAGCAAAGTGCTTAAATAATGCAGCAGAGTCCTTAAATAATGCAACAAAGTCCTTAAATAATGCAGCAGAGTCCTTAAATACTGAAGCAGAGTCCTTAAATATTGCAGCAAAGTCCTCTAATAATGCAGCAGAGTCCTTAATTAATGCAACAAAGTCCTTAAATAATGCAGCAGAGTCCTTAAATAATGCAACAAAGTCCTTAAATAATGCAGCAGAGTCCTTAAATACTGAAGCAGAGTCCTTAAATATTGCAGCAAAGTCCTTAAATAATGCAGCAGAGTCCTTAAATAATGCAACAAAGTCCTTAAATAATGCAGCAGAGTCCTTAAATAATGCAACAAAGTCCTTAAATAATGCAGCAGAGTCCTTAAATACTGAAGCAGAGTCCTTAAATATTGCAGCAAAGTCCTTCAATAATGCAGCAGAGTCCTTAGATAATGCAACAAAGTCCTTAAATAATGCAGCAGATTCCTTAAATAATGCAGCAAAGTCCTTAAATAATGCAGCAGAGTCCTTAAATAATGCAGCAGAGTCCTTAAATACCGCAGCAGAGTCCTTAAATACTGAAGCAGAGTCCTTTAATATAGCAGCAAATTCCTTAAATAACGCAGCAGAGTCCTTAAAAAATCCAACAAAGTCATTAAATAATGCAGCAAGTCCTTAAATAATGCAGCAGAGTCCTCTAATAATGCAGCAGAGTCCTCAAATGCTTCAGCAAAGTCATTAAATAATGCAGCATAGTCCTTAACTAATGCAGCAGAGTCCTTAAATAATGCAACAAAGTCCTTAAATAATGCAGCATATTCCTTAAATAATGCAGCAAAGTCCTTAAATAATGCAGAACAGTTCTTAAATAATGCAACAACGTCGTTAAATAATGCAGCAGAGTCCTTAAATAATGCAGCAAAGTCCTTAACTAATGCAGCAGAGTCCTTAAATAATGCAAGAAAGTCCTTAAATAATGCAGCAGAGTCCTTAAATAATGCAGTAAAGTCCTTAAATAATGCAGCAGAGTCCTTAAATAATGCAACAACGTCCTTAAATAATGCAGCAGAGTCCTTAAATACTGAAGCAGAGTCCTTAAATATTGCAGCAAAGTCCTTAAATAATGCAACAAAGTCCTTAAATAATGCAGCAGAGTCCTTAAATAATGCAGCAAAGTCCTTAAATAATGCAGCAGAGTCCTTAAATAATGCAGCAGAGTCCTTAAATACTGCAGCAGAGTCCTTAAATACTGAAGCAGAGTCCTTTAATATAGCAGCAAATTCCTTAAATAATGCAGCAGAGTCCTTAAAAAATCCAACAAAGTCATTAAATAATGCAGCAGAGTCCTCTAATAATGCAGCAGAGTCCTCAAATGCTTCAGCAAAGTCATTAAATAATGCAGCATAGTCCTTAAATAATGCAAAGTCCTTAAATAAAGCAGCACAGTTCTTAAATAATGCAACAACGTCGGTAAATAATGCAGCAGAGTCCTTAAATACTGAAGCAGAGTCCTTAAATATTGCAGCAAAGTCCTTAAATAATGCAGCAGAGTCCTTAAATAATGCAACAAAGTCCTTAAATAATGCAGCAGAGTCCTTAAATAATGCAACAAAGTCCTTAAATAATGCAGCAGAGTCCTTAAATACTGAAGCAGAGTCCTTAAATATTGCAGCAAAGTCCTTCAATAATGCAGCAGAGTCCTTAGATAATGCAACAAAGTCCTTAAATAATGCAGCAGATTCCTTAAATAATGCAGCAAAGTCCTTAAATAATGCAGCAGAGTCCTTAAATAATGCAGCAGAGTCCTTAAATACCGCAGCAGAGTCCTTAAATACTGAAGCAGAGTCCTTTAATATAGCAGCAAATTCCTTAAATAACGCAGCAGAGTCCTTAAAAAATCCAACAAAGTCATTAAATAATGCAGCAAGTCCTTAAATAATGCAGCAGAGTCCTCTAATAATGCAGCAGAGTCCTCAAATGCTTCAGCAAAGTCATTAAATAATGCAGCATAGTCCTTAACTAATGCAGCAGAGTCCTTAAATAATGCAACAAAGTCCTTAAATAATGCAGCATATTCCTTAAATAATGCAGCAAAGTCCTTAAATAATGCAGAACAGTTCTTAAATAATGCAACAACGTCGTTAAATAATGCAGCAGAGTCCTTAAATAATGCAGCAAAGTCCTTAACTAATGCAGCAGAGTCCTTAAATAATGCAAGAAAGTCCTTAAATAATGCAGCAGAGTCCTTAAATAATGCAGTAAAGTCCTTAAATAATGCAGCAGAGTCCTTAAATAATGCAACAACGTCCTTAAATAATGCAGCAGAGTCCTTAAATACTGAAGCAGAGTCCTTAAATATTGCAGCAAAGTCCTTAAATAATGCAACAAAGTCCTTAAATAATGCAGCAGAGTCCTTAAATAATGCAGCAAAGTCCTTAAATAATGCAGCAGAGTCCTTAAATAATGCAGCAGAGTCCTTAAATACTGCAGCAGAGTCCTTAAATACTGAAGCAGAGTCCTTTAATATAGCAGCAAATTCCTTAAATAATGCAGCAGAGTCCTTAAAAAATCCAACAAAGTCATTAAATAATGCAGCAGAGTCCTCTAATAATGCAGCAGAGTCCTCAAATGCTTCAGCAAAGTCATTAAATAATGCAGCATAGTCCTTAAATAATGCAAAGTCCTTAAATAAAGCAGCACAGTTCTTAAATAATGCAACAACGTCGGTAAATAATGCAGCAGAGTCCTTAAATAATGCAGCAAAGTCCTTAACTAATGCAGCAGAGTCCTTAAATAATGCAACAAAGTCCTTAAATAATGCAGCAGAGTCCTTAAATAATGCAACAAAGTCCTTAAATAATGCAGCAGAGTCCTTAAATACTGAAGCAGAGTCCTTAAATATTGCAGCAAAGTCCTTCAATAATGCAGCAGAGTCCTTAGATAATGCAACAAAGTCCTTAAATAATGCAGCAGATTCCTTAAATAATGCAGCAAAGTCCTTAAATAATGCAGCAGAGTCCTTAAATAATGCAGCAGAGTCCTTAAATACCGCAGCAGAGTCCTTAAATACTGAAGCAGAGTCCTTTAATATAGCAGCAAATTCCTTAAATAATGCAGCAGAGTCCATAAAAAAATCCAACAAAGTCATTAAATAATGCAGCAAGTCCTTAAATAATGCAGCAGAGTCCTCTAATAATGCAGCAGAGTCCTCAAATGCTTCAGCAAAGTCATTAAATAATGCAGCATAGTCCTTAAATAATGCAGCAAAGTCCTTAAATAATGCAGCACAGTTCTTAAGTAATGCAACAACGTCGTTAAATAATGCAGCAGAGTCCTTAAATAATGCAGCAAAGTCCTTAACTAATGCAGCAGAGTCCTTAAATAATGCAAGAAAGTCCTTAAATAATGCAGCAGAGTCCTTAAATAATGCAGTAAAGTCCTTAAATAATGCAGCAGAGTCCTTAAATAATGCAACAACGTCCTTAAATAATGCAGCAGAGTCCTTAAATACTGAAGCAGAGTCCTTAAATATTGCAGCAAAGTCCTTAAATAATGCATTAGAGTCCTTAAATAATGCAACAAAGTCCTTAAATAATGCAGCAGAGTCCTTAAATAATGCAGCAAAGTCCTTAAATAATGCAGCAGAGTCCTTAAATAATGCAGCAGAGTCCTTAAATACTGCAGCAGAGTCCTTAAATACTGAAGCAGAGTCCTTTAATATAGCAGCAAATTCCTTAAATAATGCAGCAGAGTCCTTAAAAAATCCAACAAAGTCATTAAATAATGCAGCAGAGTCCTCTAATAATGCAGCAGAGTCCTCAAATGCTTCAGCAAAGTCATTAAATAATGCAGCATAGTCCTTAAATAATGCAAAGTCCTTAAATAAAGCAGCACAGTTCTTAAATAATGCAACAACGTCGGTAAATAATGCAGCAGAGTCCTTAAATAATGCAGCAAAGTCCTTAACTAATGCAGCAGAGTCCTTAAATAATGCAACAAAGTCCTTAAATAATGCAACAGAGTCCTTAAATACCGCAGCAAAGTGCTTAAATAATGCAGCAGAGTCCTTAAATAATGCAACAAAGTCCTTAAATAATGCAGCAGAGTCCTTAAATACTGAAGCAGAGTCCTTAAATATTGCAGCAAAGTCCTCTAATAATGCAGCAGAGTCCTTAATTAATGCAACAAAGTCCTTAAATAATGCAGCAGAGTCCTTAAATAATGCAACAAAGTCCTTAAATAATGCAGCAGAGTCCTTAAATACTGAAGCAGAGTCCTTAAATATTGCAGCAAAGTCCTTAAATAATGCAGCAGAGTCCTTAAATAATGCAACAAAGTCCTTAAATAATGCAGCAGAGTCCTTAAATAATGCAACAAAGTCCTTAAATAATGCAGCAGAGTCCTTAAATACTGAAGCAGAGTCCTTAAATATTGCAGCAAAGTCCTTCAATAATGCAGCAGAGTCCTTAGATAATGCAACAAAGTCCTTAAATAATGCAGCAGATTCCTTAAATAATGCAGCAAAGTCCTTAAATAATGCAGCAGAGTCCTTAAATAATGCAGCAGAGTCCTTAAATACCGCAGCAGAGTCCTTAAATACTGAAGCAGAGTCCTTTAATATAGCAGCAAATTCCTTAAATAACGCAGCAGAGTCCTTAAAAAATCCAACAAAGTCATTAAATAATGCAGCAAGTCCTTAAATAATGCAGCAGAGTCCTCTAATAATGCAGCAGAGTCCTCAAATGCTTCAGCAAAGTCATTAAATAATGCAGCATAGTCCTTAACTAATGCAGCAGAGTCCTTAAATAATGCAACAAAGTCCTTAAATAATGCAGCATATTCCTTAAATAATGCAGCAAAGTCCTTAAATAATGCAGAACAGTTCTTAAATAATGCAACAACGTCGTTAAATAATGCAGCAGAGTCCTTAAATAATGCAGCAAAGTCCTTAACTAATGCAGCAGAGTCCTTAAATAATGCAAGAAAGTCCTTAAATAATGCAGCAGAGTCCTTAAATAATGCAGTAAAGTCCTTAAATAATGCAGCAGAGTCCTTAAATAATGCAACAACGTCCTTAAATAATGCAGCAGAGTCCTTAAATACTGAAGCAGAGTCCTTAAATATTGCAGCAAAGTCCTTAAATAATGCAACAAAGTCCTTAAATAATGCAGCAGAGTCCTTAAATAATGCAGCAAAGTCCTTAAATAATGCAGCAGAGTCCTTAAATAATGCAGCAGAGTCCTTAAATACTGCAGCAGAGTCCTTAAATACTGAAGCAGAGTCCTTTAATATAGCAGCAAATTCCTTAAATAATGCAGCAGAGTCCTTAAAAAATCCAACAAAGTCATTAAATAATGCAGCAGAGTCCTCTAATAATGCAGCAGAGTCCTCAAATGCTTCAGCAAAGTCATTAAATAATGCAGCATAGTCCTTAAATAATGCAAAGTCCTTAAATAAAGCAGCACAGTTCTTAAATAATGCAACAACGTCGGTAAATAATGCAGCAGAGTCCTTAAATACTGAAGCAGAGTCCTTAAATATTGCAGCAAAGTCCTTAAATAATGCAGCAGAGTCCTTAAATAATGCAACAAAGTCCTTAAATAATGCAGCAGAGTCCTTAAATAATGCAACAAAGTCCTTAAATAATGCAGCAGAGTCCTTAAATACTGAAGCAGAGTCCTTAAATATTGCAGCAAAGTCCTTCAATAATGCAGCAGAGTCCTTAGATAATGCAACAAAGTCCTTAAATAATGCAGCAGATTCCTTAAATAATGCAGCAAAGTCCTTAAATAATGCAGCAGAGTCCTTAAATAATGCAGCAGAGTCCTTAAATACCGCAGCAGAGTCCTTAAATACTGAAGCAGAGTCCTTTAATATAGCAGCAAATTCCTTAAATAACGCAGCAGAGTCCTTAAAAAATCCAACAAAGTCATTAAATAATGCAGCAAGTCCTTAAATAATGCAGCAGAGTCCTCTAATAATGCAGCAGAGTCCTCAAATGCTTCAGCAAAGTCATTAAATAATGCAGCATAGTCCTTAACTAATGCAGCAGAGTCCTTAAATAATGCAACAAAGTCCTTAAATAATGCAGCATATTCCTTAAATAATGCAGCAAAGTCCTTAAATAATGCAGAACAGTTCTTAAATAATGCAACAACGTCGTTAAATAATGCAGCAGAGTCCTTAAATAATGCAGCAAAGTCCTTAACTAATGCAGCAGAGTCCTTAAATAATGCAAGAAAGTCCTTAAATAATGCAGCAGAGTCCTTAAATAATGCAGTAAAGTCCTTAAATAATGCAGCAGAGTCCTTAAATAATGCAACAACGTCCTTAAATAATGCAGCAGAGTCCTTAAATACTGAAGCAGAGTCCTTAAATATTGCAGCAAAGTCCTTAAATAATGCAACAAAGTCCTTAAATAATGCAGCAGAGTCCTTAAATAATGCAGCAAAGTCCTTAAATAATGCAGCAGAGTCCTTAAATAATGCAGCAGAGTCCTTAAATACTGCAGCAGAGTCCTTAAATACTGAAGCAGAGTCCTTTAATATAGCAGCAAATTCCTTAAATAATGCAGCAGAGTCCTTAAAAAATCCAACAAAGTCATTAAATAATGCAGCAGAGTCCTCTAATAATGCAGCAGAGTCCTCAAATGCTTCAGCAAAGTCATTAAATAATGCAGCATAGTCCTTAAATAATGCAAAGTCCTTAAATAAAGCAGCACAGTTCTTAAATAATGCAACAACGTCGGTAAATAATGCAGCAGAGTCCTTAAATAATGCAGCAAAGTCCTTAACTAATGCAGCAGAGTCCTTAAATAATGCAACAAAGTCCTTAAATAATGCAGCAGAGTCCTTAAATAATGCAACAAAGTCCTTAAATAATGCAGCAGAGTCCTTAAATACTGAAGCAGAGTCCTTAAATATTGCAGCAAAGTCCTTAAATAATGCAGCAGAGTCCTTAAATAATGCAACAAAGTCCTTAAATAATGCAGCAGAGTCCTTAAATAATGCAACAAAGTCCTTAAATAATGCAGCAGAGTCCTTAAATACTGAAGCAGAGTCCTTAAATATTGCAGCAAAGTCCTTCAATAATGCAGCAGAGTCCTTAGATAATGCAACAAAGTCCTTAAATAATGCAGCAGATTCCTTAAATAATGCAGCAAAGTCCTTAAATAATGCAGCAGAGTCCTTAAATAATGCAGCAGAGTCCTTAAATACCGCAGCAGAGTCCTTAAATACTGAAGCAGAGTCCTTTAATATAGCAGCAAATTCCTTAAATAACGCAGCAGAGTCCTTAAAAAATCCAACAAAGTCATTAAATAATGCAGCAAGTCCTTAAATAATGCAGCAGAGTCCTCTAATAATGCAGCAGAGTCCTCAAATGCTTCAGCAAAGTCATTAAATAATGCAGCATAGTCCTTAACTAATGCAGCAGAGTCCTTAAATAATGCAACAAAGTCCTTAAATAATGCAGCATATTCCTTAAATAATGCAGCAAAGTCCTTAAATAATGCAGAACAGTTCTTAAATAATGCAACAACGTCGTTAAATAATGCAGCAGAGTCCTTAAATAATGCAGCAAAGTCCTTAACTAATGCAGCAGAGTCCTTAAATAATGCAAGAAAGTCCTTAAATAATGCAGCAGAGTCCTTAAATAATGCAGTAAAGTCCTTAAATAATGCAGCAGAGTCCTTAAATAATGCAACAACGTCCTTAAATAATGCAGCAGAGTCCTTAAATACTGAAGCAGAGTCCTTAAATATTGCAGCAAAGTCCTTAAATAATGCATTAGAGTCCTTAAATAATGCAACAAAGTCCTTAAATAATGCAGCAGAGTCCTTACATAATGCAGCAAAGTCCTTAAATAATGCAGCAGAGTCCTTAAATAATGCAGCAGAGTCCTTAAATACTGAAGCAGAGTCCTTAAATATTGCAGCAAAGTCCTTAAATAATGCAGCAGAGTCCTTAAATAATGCAGCAAAGTCCTTATCTAATGCAGCAGAGTCCTTAAATAATGCAACAAAGTCCTTAAATAATGCAGCAGAGTCCTTAAATAATGCAACAAAGTCCTTAAATAATGCAGCAGAGTACTTAAATAATGCAACAAAAGTCCTTAAATAATGCAGCAAAGTCCTTAAATAATGCAGCAGAGTCCTTAAATAATGCAACAAAGTCCTTAAATAATGCAGCAGAGTCCTTAAATAATGCAACAGAGTCCTTAAATACCGCAGCAAAGTGCTTAAATAATGCAGCAGAGTCCTCAAATGCTTCAGCAGAGTCCTTAAATAATGCAGCAGAGTCCTTAAATAATGCAGCAAAGTCCTTAAATAATGCAGCAGAGTCCTTAAATAATGCAACAAAGTCCTTAAATAATGCAGCAGAGTCCTTAAATACTGAAGCAGAGTCCTTAAATATTGCAGCAAAGTCCTTAAATAATGCAGCAGAGTCCTTAAATAATGCAGCAAAGTCCTTATCTAATGCAGCAGAGTCCTTAAATAATGCAACAAAGTCCTTAAATAATGCAGCAGAGTCCTTAAATACTGAAGCAGAGTCCTTAAATATTGCAGCAAAGTCCTTCAATAATGCAGCAGAGTCCTTAGATAATGCAACAAAGTCCTTAAATAATGCAGCAGATTCCTTAAATAATGCAGCAAAGTCCTTAAATAATGCAGCAGAGTCCTTAAATAATGCAGCAGAGTCCTTAAATACCGCAGCAGAGTCCTTAAATACTGAAGCAGAGTCCTTTAATATAGCAGCAAATTCCTTAAATAATGCAGCAGAGTCCATAAAAAAATCCAACAAAGTCATTAAATAATGCAGCAAGTCCTTAAATAATGCAGCAGAGTCCTCTAATAATGCAGCAGAGTCCTCAAATGCTTCAGCAAATTCATTAAATAATGCAGCATATTCCTTAAATAATGCAGAAAAGTCCTTAAATAATGCAGAACAGTTCTTAAATAATGCAACAACGTCGTTAAATAATGCAGCAGAGTCCTTAAATAATGCAGCAAAGTCCTTAACTAATGCAGCAGAGTCCTTAAATAATGCAACAAAGTCCTTAAATAATGCAACAGAGTCCTTAAATACCGCAGCAACGGGCTTAAATAATGCAGCAGAGTCCTCAAATGCTTCATCAGAGTCCTTAAATAATGTAGCATTGTCCTTAAATAATGCAGCAAAGTCCTTAAATAATGCAGCAGAGTCCTTAAATAATGCAACAAAGTCCTTAAATAATGCAGCAGAGTCCTTAAATACTGAAGCAGAGTCCTTAAATATTGCTGCAAAGTCCTTAAATAATGCAGCAGAGTCATTAAATAATGCAACAAAGTCCTTAAATAATGCAGCAGAGTCCTTAAATAATGCAACAAAGTCCTTAAATAATGCAGCAGAGTACTTAAATAATGCAACAAAGTCCTTAAATAATGCTGCAAAGTCCTTAAATAATGCAGCAGAGTCCTTAAATAATGCAACAAAGTCCTTAAATAATGCAGCAGAGTCCTTAAATAATGCAACAGAGTCCTTAAATACCGCAGCAAAGTGCTTAAATAATGCAGCAGAGTCCTCAAATGCTTCAGCAGAGTCCTTAAATAATGCAGCAGAGTCCTTAAATAATGCAGCAAAGTCCTTAAATAATGCAGCAGAGTCCTTAAATAATGCAACAAAGTCCTTAAATAATGCAGCAGAGTCCTTAAATACTGAAGCAGAGTCCTTAAATATTGCAGCAAAGTCCTTAAATAATGCAGCAGAGTCCTTAAATAATGCAGCAAAGTCCTTATCTAATGCAGCAGAGTCCTTAAATAATGCAACAAAGTCCTTAAATAATGCAGCAGAGTCCTTAAATACTGAAGCAGAGTCCTTAAATATTGCAGCAAAGTCCTTCAATAATGCAGCAGAGTCCTTAGATAATGCAACAAAGTCCTTAAATAATGCAGCAGATTCCTTAAATAATGCAGCAAAGTCCTTAAATAATGCAGCAGAGTCCTTAAATAATGCAGCAGAGTCCTTAAATACCGCAGCAGAGTCCTTAAATACTGAAGCAGAGTCCTTTAATATAGCAGCAAATTCCTTAAATAATGCAGCAGAGTCCATAAAAAATTCCAACAAAGTCATTAAATAATGCAGCAAGTCCTTAAATAATGCAGCAGAGTCCTCTAATAATGCAGCAGAGTCCTCAAATGCTTCAGCAAATTCATTAAATAATGCAGCATATTCCTTAAATAATGCAGAAAAGTCCTTAAATAATGCAGAACAGTTCTTAAATAATGCAACAACGTCGTTAAATAATGCAGCAGAGTCCTTAAATAATGCAGCAAAGTCCTTAACTAATGCAGCAGAGTCCTTAAATAATGCAACAAAGTCCTTAAATAATGCAACAGAGTCCTTAAATACCGCAGCAAAGGGCTTAAATAATGCAGCAGAGTCCTCAAATGCTTCAGCAGAGTCCTTAAATAATGCAGCATTGTCCTTAAATAATGCAGCAAAGTCCTTAAATAATGCAGCAGAGTCCTTAAATAATGCAACAAAGTCCTTAAATAATGCAGCAGAGTCCTTAAATACTGAAGCAGAGTCCTTAAATATTGCTGCAAAGTCCTTAAATAATGCAGCAGAGTCATTAAATAATACAACAAAGTCCTTAAATAATGCAGCAGAGTCCTTAAATAATGCAACAAAGTCCTTAAATAATGCAGCAGAGTACTTAAATAATACAACAAAGTCCTTAAATAATGCAGCAAAGTCCTTAAATAATGCAGCAGAGTCCTTAAATACTGAAGCAGAGTCCTTAAATATTGCAGCAAAGTCCTTAAATAATGCAGCAGAGTCCTTAAATAATGCAACAAAGTCCTTAAATAATGCAGCAGAGTCCTTAAATAATGCAACAGAGTCCTTAAATACCGCAGCAAAGTGCTTAAATAATGCAGCAGAGTCCTCAAATGCTTCAGCAGAGTCCTTAAATAATGCAGCAGAGTCCTTAAATAATGCAGCAAAGTCCTTAAATAATGCAGCAGAGTCCTTAAATAATGCAACAAAGTCCTTAAATAATGCAGCAGAGTCCTTAAATACTGAAGCAGAGTCCTTAAATATTGCAGCAAAGTCCTTCAATAATGCAGCAGAGTCCTTAGATAATGCAACAAAGTCCTTAAATAATGCAGCAGATTCCTTAAATAATGCAGCAAAGTCCTTAAATAATGCAGCAGAGTCCTTAAATAATGCAGCAGAGTCCTTAAATACCGCAGCAGAGTCCTTAAATACTGAAGCAGAGTCCTTTAATATAGCAGCAAATTCCTTAAATAATGCAGCAGAGTCCATAAAAAAATCCAACAAAGTCATTAAATAATGCAGCAAGTCCTTAAATAATGCAGCAGAGTCCTCTAATAATGCAGCAGAGTCCTCAAATGCTTCAGCAAAGTCATTAAATAATGCAGCATAGTCCTTAAATAATGCAGCAAAGTCCTTAAATAATGCAGCACAGTTCTTAAGTAATGCAACAACGTCGTTAAATAATGCAGCAGAGTCCTTAAATAATGCAGCAAAGTCCTTAACTAATGCAGCAGAGTCCTTAAATAATGCAAGAAAGTCCTTAAATAATGCAGCAGAGTCCTTAAATAATGCAGTAAAGTCCTTAAATAATGCAGCAGAGTCCTTAAATAATGCAACAACGTCCTTAAATAATGCAGCAGAGTCCTTAAATACTGAAGCAGAGTCCTTAAATATTGCAGCAAAGTCCTTAAATAATGCATTAGAGTCCTTAAATAATGCAACAAAGTCCTTAAATAATGCAGCAGAGTCCTTAAATAATGCAGCAAAGTCCTTAAATAATGCAGCAGAGTCCTTAAATAATGCAGCAGAGTCCTTAAATACTGCAGCAGAGTCCTTAAATACTGAAGCAGAGTCCTTTAATATAGCAGCAAATTCCTTAAATAATGCAGCAGAGTCCTTAAAAAATCCAACAAAGTCATTAAATAATGCAGCAGAGTCCTCTAATAATGCAGCAGAGTCCTCAAATGCTTCAGCAAAGTCATTAAATAATGCAGCATAGTCCTTAAATAATGCAAAGTCCTTAAATAAAGCAGCACAGTTCTTAAATAATGCAACAACGTCGGTAAATAATGCAGCAGAGTCCTTAAATAATGCAGCAAAGTCCTTAACTAATGCAGCAGAGTCCTTAAATAATGCAACAAAGTCCTTAAATAATGCAACAGAGTCCTTAAATACCGCAGCAAAGTGCTTAAATAATGCAGCAGAGTCCTTAAATAATGCAACAAAGTCCTTAAATAATGCAGCAGAGTCCTTAAATACTGAAGCAGAGTCCTTAAATATTGCAGCAAAGTCCTCTAATAATGCAGCAGAGTCCTTAATTAATGCAACAAAGTCCTTAAATAATGCAGCAGAGTCCTTAAATAATGCAACAAAGTCCTTAAATAATGCAGCAGAGTCCTTAAATACTGAAGCAGAGTCCTTAAATATTGCAGCAAAGTCCTTAAATAATGCAGCAGAGTCCTTAAATAATGCAACAAAGTCCTTAAATAATGCAGCAGAGTCCTTAAATAATGCAACAAAGTCCTTAAATAATGCAGCAGAGTCCTTAAATACTGAAGCAGAGTCCTTAAATATTGCAGCAAAGTCCTTCAATAATGCAGCAGAGTCCTTAGATAATGCAACAAAGTCCTTAAATAATGCAGCAGATTCCTTAAATAATGCAGCAAAGTCCTTAAATAATGCAGCAGAGTCCTTAAATAATGCAGCAGAGTCCTTAAATACCGCAGCAGAGTCCTTAAATACTGAAGCAGAGTCCTTTAATATAGCAGCAAATTCCTTAAATAACGCAGCAGAGTCCTTAAAAAATCCAACAAAGTCATTAAATAATGCAGCAAGTCCTTAAATAATGCAGCAGAGTCCTCTAATAATGCAGCAGAGTCCTCAAATGCTTCAGCAAAGTCATTAAATAATGCAGCATAGTCCTTAACTAATGCAGCAGAGTCCTTAAATAATGCAACAAAGTCCTTAAATAATGCAGCATATTCCTTAAATAATGCAGCAAAGTCCTTAAATAATGCAGAACAGTTCTTAAATAATGCAACAACGTCGTTAAATAATGCAGCAGAGTCCTTAAATAATGCAGCAAAGTCCTTAACTAATGCAGCAGAGTCCTTAAATAATGCAAGAAAGTCCTTAAATAATGCAGCAGAGTCCTTAAATAATGCAGTAAAGTCCTTAAATAATGCAGCAGAGTCCTTAAATAATGCAACAACGTCCTTAAATAATGCAGCAGAGTCCTTAAATACTGAAGCAGAGTCCTTAAATATTGCAGCAAAGTCCTTAAATAATGCAACAAAGTCCTTAAATAATGCAGCAGAGTCCTTAAATAATGCAGCAAAGTCCTTAAATAATGCAGCAGAGTCCTTAAATAATGCAGCAGAGTCCTTAAATACTGCAGCAGAGTCCTTAAATACTGAAGCAGAGTCCTTTAATATAGCAGCAAATTCCTTAAATAATGCAGCAGAGTCCTTAAAAAATCCAACAAAGTCATTAAATAATGCAGCAGAGTCCTCTAATAATGCAGCAGAGTCCTCAAATGCTTCAGCAAAGTCATTAAATAATGCAGCATAGTCCTTAAATAATGCAAAGTCCTTAAATAAAGCAGCACAGTTCTTAAATAATGCAACAACGTCGGTAAATAATGCAGCAGAGTCCTTAAATAATGCAGCAAAGTCCTTAACTAATGCAGCAGAGTCCTTAAATAATGCAACAAAGTCCTTAAATAATGCAGCAGAGTCCTTAAATAATGCAACAAAGTCCTTAAATAATGCAGCAGAGTCCTTAAATACTGAAGCAGAGTCCTTAAATATTGCAGCAAAGTCCTTAAATAATGCAGCAGAGTCCTTAAATAATGCAACAAAGTCCTTAAATAATGCAGCAGAGTCCTTAAATAATGCAACAAAGTCCTTAAATAATGCAGCAGAGTCCTTAAATACTGAAGCAGAGTCCTTAAATATTGCAGCAAAGTCCTTCAATAATGCAGCAGAGTCCTTAGATAATGCAACAAAGTCCTTAAATAATGCAGCAGATTCCTTAAATAATGCAGCAAAGTCCTTAAATAATGCAGCAGAGTCCTTAAATAATGCAGCAGAGTCCTTAAATACCGCAGCAGAGTCCTTAAATACTGAAGCAGAGTCCTTTAATATAGCAGCAAATTCCTTAAATAACGCAGCAGAGTCCTTAAAAAATCCAACAAAGTCATTAAATAATGCAGCAAGTCCTTAAATAATGCAGCAGAGTCCTCTAATAATGCAGCAGAGTCCTCAAATGCTTCAGCAAAGTCATTAAATAATGCAGCATAGTCCTTAACTAATGCAGCAGAGTCCTTAAATAATGCAACAAAGTCCTTAAATAATGCAGCATATTCCTTAAATAATGCAGCAAAGTCCTTAAATAATGCAGAACAGTTCTTAAATAATGCAACAACGTCGTTAAATAATGCAGCAGAGTCCTTAAATAATGCAGCAAAGTCCTTAACTAATGCAGCAGAGTCCTTAAATAATGCAAGAAAGTCCTTAAATAATGCAGCAGAGTCCTTAAATAATGCAGTAAAGTCCTTAAATAATGCAGCAGAGTCCTTAAATAATGCAACAACGTCCTTAAATAATGCAGCAGAGTCCTTAAATACTGAAGCAGAGTCCTTAAATATTGCAGCAAAGTCCTTAAATAATGCATTAGAGTCCTTAAATAATGCAACAAAGTCCTTAAATAATGCAGCAGAGTCCTTACATAATGCAGCAAAGTCCTTAAATAATGCAGCAGAGTCCTTAAATAATGCAGCAGAGTCCTTAAATACTGAAGCAGAGTCCTTAAATATTGCAGCAAAGTCCTTAAATAATGCAGCAGAGTCCTTAAATAATGCAGCAAAGTCCTTATCTAATGCAGCAGAGTCCTTAAATAATGCAACAAAGTCCTTAAATAATGCAGCAGAGTCCTTAAATAATGCAACAAAGTCCTTAAATAATGCAGCAGAGTACTTAAATAATGCAACAAAAGTCCTTAAATAATGCAGCAAAGTCCTTAAATAATGCAGCAGAGTCCTTAAATAATGCAACAAAGTCCTTAAATAATGCAGCAGAGTCCTTAAATAATGCAACAGAGTCCTTAAATACCGCAGCAAAGTGCTTAAATAATGCAGCAGAGTCCTCAAATGCTTCAGCAGAGTCCTTAAATAATGCAGCAGAGTCCTTAAATAATGCAGCAAAGTCCTTAAATAATGCAGCAGAGTCCTTAAATAATGCAACAAAGTCCTTAAATAATGCAGCAGAGTCCTTAAATACTGAAGCAGAGTCCTTAAATATTGCAGCAAAGTCCTTAAATAATGCAGCAGAGTCCTTAAATAATGCAGCAAAGTCCTTATCTAATGCAGCAGAGTCCTTAAATAATGCAACAAAGTCCTTAAATAATGCAGCAGAGTCCTTAAATACTGAAGCAGAGTCCTTAAATATTGCAGCAAAGTCCTTCAATAATGCAGCAGAGTCCTTAGATAATGCAACAAAGTCCTTAAATAATGCAGCAGATTCCTTAAATAATGCAGCAAAGTCCTTAAATAATGCAGCAGAGTCCTTAAATAATGCAGCAGAGTCCTTAAATACCGCAGCAGAGTCCTTAAATACTGAAGCAGAGTCCTTTAATATAGCAGCAAATTCCTTAAATAATGCAGCAGAGTCCATAAAAAAATCCAACAAAGTCATTAAATAATGCAGCAAGTCCTTAAATAATGCAGCAGAGTCCTCTAATAATGCAGCAGAGTCCTCAAATGCTTCAGCAAATTCATTAAATAATGCAGCATATTCCTTAAATAATGCAGAAAAGTCCTTAAATAATGCAGAACAGTTCTTAAATAATGCAACAACGTCGTTAAATAATGCAGCAGAGTCCTTAAATAATGCAGCAAAGTCCTTAACTAATGCAGCAGAGTCCTTAAATAATGCAACAAAGTCCTTAAATAATGCAACAGAGTCCTTAAATACCGCAGCAACGGGCTTAAATAATGCAGCAGAGTCCTCAAATGCTTCATCAGAGTCCTTAAATAATGTAGCATTGTCCTTAAATAATGCAGCAAAGTCCTTAAATAATGCAGCAGAGTCCTTAAATAATGCAACAAAGTCCTTAAATAATGCAGCAGAGTCCTTAAATACTGAAGCAGAGTCCTTAAATATTGCTGCAAAGTCCTTAAATAATGCAGCAGAGTCATTAAATAATGCAACAAAGTCCTTAAATAATGCAGCAGAGTCCTTAAATAATGCAACAAAGTCCTTAAATAATGCAGCAGAGTACTTAAATAATGCAACAAAGTCCTTAAATAATGCTGCAAAGTCCTTAAATAATGCAGCAGAGTCCTTAAATAATGCAACAAAGTCCTTAAATAATGCAGCAGAGTCCTTAAATAATGCAACAGAGTCCTTAAATACCGCAGCAAAGTGCTTAAATAATGCAGCAGAGTCCTCAAATGCTTCAGCAGAGTCCTTAAATAATGCAGCAGAGTCCTTAAATAATGCAGCAAAGTCCTTAAATAATGCAGCAGAGTCCTTAAATAATGCAACAAAGTCCTTAAATAATGCAGCAGAGTCCTTAAATACTGAAGCAGAGTCCTTAAATATTGCAGCAAAGTCCTTAAATAATGCAGCAGAGTCCTTAAATAATGCAGCAAAGTCCTTATCTAATGCAGCAGAGTCCTTAAATAATGCAACAAAGTCCTTAAATAATGCAGCAGAGTCCTTAAATACTGAAGCAGAGTCCTTAAATATTGCAGCAAAGTCCTTCAATAATGCAGCAGAGTCCTTAGATAATGCAACAAAGTCCTTAAATAATGCAGCAGATTCCTTAAATAATGCAGCAAAGTCCTTAAATAATGCAGCAGAGTCCTTAAATAATGCAGCAGAGTCCTTAAATACCGCAGCAGAGTCCTTAAATACTGAAGCAGAGTCCTTTAATATAGCAGCAAATTCCTTAAATAATGCAGCAGAGTCCATAAAAAATTCCAACAAAGTCATTAAATAATGCAGCAAGTCCTTAAATAATGCAGCAGAGTCCTCTAATAATGCAGCAGAGTCCTCAAATGCTTCAGCAAATTCATTAAATAATGCAGAATATTCCTTAAATAATGCAGAAAAGTCCTTAAATAATGCAGAACAGTTCTTAAATAATGCAACAACGTCGTTAAATAATGCAGCAGAGTCCTTAAATAATGCAGCAAAGTCCTTAACTAATGCAGCAGAGTCCTTAAATAATGCAACAAAGTCCTTAAATAATGCAACAGAGTCCTTAAATACCGCAGCAAAGGGCTTAAATAATGCAGCAGAGTCCTCAAATGCTTCAGCAGAGTCCTTAAATAATGCAGCATTGTCCTTAAATAATGCAGCAAAGTCCTTAAATAATGCAGCAGAGTCCTTAAATAATGCAACAAAGTCCTTAAATAATGCAGCAGAGTCCTTAAATACTGAAGCAGAGTCCTTAAATATTGCTGCAAAGTCCTTAAATAATGCAGCAGAGTCATTAAATAATACAACAAAGTCCTTAAATAATGCAGCAGAGTCCTTAAATAATGCAACAAAGTCCTTAAATAATGCAGCAGAGTACTTAAATAATACAACAAAGTCCTTAAATAATGCAGCAAAGTCCTTAAATAATGCAGCAGAGTCCTTAAATACTGAAGCAGAGTCCTTAAATATTGCAGCAAAGTCCTTAAATAATGCAGCAGAGTCCTTAAATAATGCAACAAAGTCCTTAAATAATGCAGCAGAGTCCTTAAATAATGCAACAGAGTCCTTAAATACCGCAGCAAAGTGCTTAAATAATGCAGCAGAGTCCTCAAATGCTTCAGCAGAGTCCTTAAATAATGCAGCAGAGTCCTTAAATAATGCAGCAAAGTCCTTAAATAATGCAGCAGAGTCCTTAAATAATGCAACAAAGTCCTTAAATAATGCAGCAGAGTCCTTAAATACTGAAGCAGAGTCCTTAAATATTGCAGCAAAGTCCTTCAATAATGCAGCAGAGTCCTTAGATAATGCAACAAAGTCCTTAAATAATGCAGCAGATTCCTTAAATAATGCAGCAAAGTCCTTAAATAATGCAGCAGAGTCCTTAAATAATGCAGCAGAGTCCTTAAATACCGCAGCAGAGTCCTTAAATACTGAAGCAGAGTCCTTTAATATAGCAGCAAATTCCTTAAATAATGCAGCAGAGTCCATAAAAAAATCCAACAAAGTCATTAAATAATGCAGCAAGTCCTTAAATAATGCAGCAGAGTCCTCTAATAATGCAGCAGAGTCCTCAAATGCTTCAGCAAAGTCATTAAATAATGCAGCATAGTCCTTAAATAATGCAGCAAAGTCCTTAAATAATGCAGCACAGTTCTTAAGTAATGCAACAACGTCGTTAAATAATGCAGCAGAGTCCTTAAATAATGCAGCAAAGTCCTTAACTAATGCAGCAGAGTCCTTAAATAATGCAAGAAAGTCCTTAAATAATGCAGCAGAGTCCTTAAATAATGCAGTAAAGTCCTTAAATAATGCAGCAGAGTCCTTAAATAATGCAACAACGTCCTTAAATAATGCAGCAGAGTCCTTAAATACTGAAGCAGAGTCCTTAAATATTGCAGCAAAGTCCTTAAATAATGCATTAGAGTCCTTAAATAATGCAACAAAGTCCTTAAATAATGCAGCAGAGTCCTTAAATAATGCAGCAAAGTCCTTAAATAATGCAGCAGAGTCCTTAAATAATGCAGCAGAGTCCTTAAATACTGCAGCAGAGTCCTTAAATACTGAAGCAGAGTCCTTTAATATAGCAGCAAATTCCTTAAATAATGCAGCAGAGTCCTTAAAAAATCCAACAAAGTCATTAAATAATGCAGCAGAGTCCTCTAATAATGCAGCAGAGTCCTCAAATGCTTCAGCAAAGTCATTAAATAATGCAGCATAGTCCTTAAATAATGCAAAGTCCTTAAATAAAGCAGCACAGTTCTTAAATAATGCAACAACGTCGGTAAATAATGCAGCAGAGTCCTTAAATAATGCAGCAAAGTCCTTAACTAATGCAGCAGAGTCCTTAAATAATGCAACAAAGTCCTTAAATAATGCAACAGAGTCCTTAAATACCGCAGCAAAGTGCTTAAATAATGCAGCAGAGTCCTTAAATAATGCAACAAAGTCCTTAAATAATGCAGCAGAGTCCTTAAATACTGAAGCAGAGTCCTTAAATATTGCAGCAAAGTCCTCTAATAATGCAGCAGAGTCCTTAATTAATGCAACAAAGTCCTTAAATAATGCAGCAGAGTCCTTAAATAATGCAACAAAGTCCTTAAATAATGCAGCAGAGTCCTTAAATACTGAAGCAGAGTCCTTAAATATTGCAGCAAAGTCCTTAAATAATGCAGCAGAGTCCTTAAATAATGCAACAAAGTCCTTAAATAATGCAGCAGAGTCCTTAAATAATGCAACAAAGTCCTTAAATAATGCAGCAGAGTCCTTAAATACTGAAGCAGAGTCCTTAAATATTGCAGCAAAGTCCTTCAATAATGCAGCAGAGTCCTTAGATAATGCAACAAAGTCCTTAAATAATGCAGCAGATTCCTTAAATAATGCAGCAAAGTCCTTAAATAATGCAGCAGAGTCCTTAAATAATGCAGCAGAGTCCTTAAATACCGCAGCAGAGTCCTTAAATACTGAAGCAGAGTCCTTTAATATAGCAGCAAATTCCTTAAATAACGCAGCAGAGTCCTTAAAAAATCCAACAAAGTCATTAAATAATGCAGCAAGTCCTTAAATAATGCAGCAGAGTCCTCTAATAATGCAGCAGAGTCCTCAAATGCTTCAGCAAAGTCATTAAATAATGCAGCATAGTCCTTAACTAATGCAGCAGAGTCCTTAAATAATGCAACAAAGTCCTTAAATAATGCAGCATATTCCTTAAATAATGCAGCAAAGTCCTTAAATAATGCAGAACAGTTCTTAAATAATGCAACAACGTCGTTAAATAATGCAGCAGAGTCCTTAAATAATGCAGCAAAGTCCTTAACTAATGCAGCAGAGTCCTTAAATAATGCAAGAAAGTCCTTAAATAATGCAGCAGAGTCCTTAAATAATGCAGTAAAGTCCTTAAATAATGCAGCAGAGTCCTTAAATAATGCAACAACGTCCTTAAATAATGCAGCAGAGTCCTTAAATACTGAAGCAGAGTCCTTAAATATTGCAGCAAAGTCCTTAAATAATGCAACAAAGTCCTTAAATAATGCAGCAGAGTCCTTAAATAATGCAGCAAAGTCCTTAAATAATGCAGCAGAGTCCTTAAATAATGCAGCAGAGTCCTTAAATACTGCAGCAGAGTCCTTAAATACTGAAGCAGAGTCCTTTAATATAGCAGCAAATTCCTTAAATAATGCAGCAGAGTCCTTAAAAAATCCAACAAAGTCATTAAATAATGCAGCAGAGTCCTCTAATAATGCAGCAGAGTCCTCAAATGCTTCAGCAAAGTCATTAAATAATGCAGCATAGTCCTTAAATAATGCAAAGTCCTTAAATAAAGCAGCACAGTTCTTAAATAATGCAACAACGTCGGTAAATAATGCAGCAGAGTCCTTAAATAATGCAGCAAAGTCCTTAACTAATGCAGCAGAGTCCTTAAATAATGCAACAAAGTCCTTAA
Organism: Phyllobates terribilis; assembly: GCF_046119375.1. Classification (NCBI taxonomy): domain Eukaryota; kingdom Metazoa; phylum Chordata; class Amphibia; order Anura; family Dendrobatidae; genus Phyllobates; species Phyllobates terribilis. The sequence goes on along the minus strand of NW_027362840.1, from coordinate 1,331,543 downwards.
ATAATGCAGCAGAGTCCTTAAATAATGCAACAAAGTCCTTAAATAATGCAGCAGAGTCCTTAAATACTGAAGCAGAGTCCTTAAATATTGCAGCAAAGTCCTTAAATAATGCAGCAGAGTCCTTAAATAATGCAACAAAGTCCTTAAATAATGCAGCAGAGTCCTTAAATAATGCAACAAAGTCCTTAAATAATGCAGCAGAGTCCTTAAATACTGAAGCAGAGTCCTTAAATATTGCAGCAAAGTCCTTCAATAATGCAGCAGAGTCCTTAGATAATGCAACAAAGTCCTTAAATAATGCAGCAGATTCCTTAAATAATGCAGCAAAGTCCTTAAATAATGCAGCAGAGTCCTTAAATAATGCAGCAGAGTCCTTAAATACCGCAGCAGAGTCCTTAAATACTGAAGCAGAGTCCTTTAATATAGCAGCAAATTCCTTAAATAACGCAGCAGAGTCCTTAAAAAATCCAACAAAGTCATTAAATAATGCAGCAAGTCCTTAAATAATGCAGCAGAGTCCTCTAATAATGCAGCAGAGTCCTCAAATGCTTCAGCAAAGTCATTAAATAATGCAGCATAGTCCTTAACTAATGCAGCAGAGTCCTTAAATAATGCAACAAAGTCCTTAAATAATGCAGCATATTCCTTAAATAATGCAGCAAAGTCCTTAAATAATGCAGAACAGTTCTTAAATAATGCAACAACGTCGTTAAATAATGCAGCAGAGTCCTTAAATAATGCAGCAAAGTCCTTAACTAATGCAGCAGAGTCCTTAAATAATGCAAGAAAGTCCTTAAATAATGCAGCAGAGTCCTTAAATAATGCAGTAAAGTCCTTAAATAATGCAGCAGAGTCCTTAAATAATGCAACAACGTCCTTAAATAATGCAGCAGAGTCCTTAAATACTGAAGCAGAGTCCTTAAATATTGCAGCAAAGTCCTTAAATAATGCATTAGAGTCCTTAAATAATGCAACAAAGTCCTTAAATAATGCAGCAGAGTCCTTAAATAATGCAGCAAAGTCCTTAAATAATGCAGCAGAGTCCTTAAATAATGCAGCAGAGTCCTTAAATACTGCAGCAGAGTCCTTAAATACTGAAGCAGAGTCCTTTAATATAGCAGCAAATTCCTTAAATAATGCAGCAGAGTCCTTAAAAAATCCAACAAAGTCATTAAATAATGCAGCAGAGTCCTCTAATAATGCAGCAGAGTCCTCAAATGCTTCAGCAAAGTCATTAAATAATGCAGCATAGTCCTTAAATAATGCAAAGTCCTTAAATAAAGCAGCACAGTTCTTAAATAATGCAACAACGTCGGTAAATAATGCAGCAGAGTCCTTAAATAATGCAGCAAAGTCCTTAACTAATGCAGCAGAGTCCTTAAATAATGCAACAAAGTCCTTAAATAATGCAACAGAGTCCTTAAATACCGCAGCAAAGTGCTTAAATAATGCAGCAGAGTCCTTAAATAATGCAACAAAGTCCTTAAATAATGCAGCAGAGTCCTTAAATACTGAAGCAGAGTCCTTAAATATTGCAGCAAAGTCCTCTAATAATGCAGCAGAGTCCTTAATTAATGCAACAAAGTCCTTAAATAATGCAGCAGAGTCCTTAAATAATGCAACAAAGTCCTTAAATAATGCAGCAGAGTCCTTAAATACTGAAGCAGAGTCCTTAAATATTGCAGCAAAGTCCTTAAATAATGCAGCAGAGTCCTTAAATAATGCAACAAAGTCCTTAAATAATGCAGCAGAGTCCTTAAATAATGCAACAAAGTCCTTAAATAATGCAGCAGAGTCCTTAAATACTGAAGCAGAGTCCTTAAATATTGCAGCAAAGTCCTTCAATAATGCAGCAGAGTCCTTAGATAATGCAACAAAGTCCTTAAATAATGCAGCAGATTCCTTAAATAATGCAGCAAAGTCCTTAAATAATGCAGCAGAGTCCTTAAATAATGCAGCAGAGTCCTTAAATACCGCAGCAGAGTCCTTAAATACTGAAGCAGAGTCCTTTAATATAGCAGCAAATTCCTTAAATAACGCAGCAGAGTCCTTAAAAAATCCAACAAAGTCATTAAATAATGCAGCAAGTCCTTAAATAATGCAGCAGAGTCCTCTAATAATGCAGCAGAGTCCTCAAATGCTTCAGCAAAGTCATTAAATAATGCAGCATAGTCCTTAACTAATGCAGCAGAGTCCTTAAATAATGCAACAAAGTCCTTAAATAATGCAGCATATTCCTTAAATAATGCAGCAAAGTCCTTAAATAATGCAGAACAGTTCTTAAATAATGCAACAACGTCGTTAAATAATGCAGCAGAGTCCTTAAATAATGCAGCAAAGTCCTTAACTAATGCAGCAGAGTCCTTAAATAATGCAAGAAAGTCCTTAAATAATGCAGCAGAGTCCTTAAATAATGCAGTAAAGTCCTTAAATAATGCAGCAGAGTCCTTAAATAATGCAACAACGTCCTTAAATAATGCAGCAGAGTCCTTAAATACTGAAGCAGAGTCCTTAAATATTGCAGCAAAGTCCTTAAATAATGCATTAGAGTCCTTAAATAATGCAACAAAGTCCTTAAATAATGCAGCAGAGTCCTTAAATAATGCAGCAAAGTCCTTAAATAATGCAGCAGAGTCCTTAAATAATGCAGCAGAGTCCTTAAATACTGCAGCAGAGTCCTTAAATACTGAAGCAGAGTCCTTTAATATAGCAGCAAATTCCTTAAATAATGCAGCAGAGTCCTTAAAAAATCCAACAAAGTCATTAAATAATGCAGCAGAGTCCTCTAATAATGCAGCAGAGTCCTCAAATGCTTCAGCAAAGTCATTAAATAATGCAGCATAGTCCTTAAATAATGCAAAGTCCTTAAATAAAGCAGCACAGTTCTTAAATAATGCAACAACGTCGGTAAATAATGCAGCAGAGTCCTTAAATAATGCAGCAAAGTCCTTAACTAATGCAGCAGAGTCCTTAAATAATGCAACAAAGTCCTTAAATAATGCAGCAGAGTCCTTAAATAATGCAACAAAGTCCTTAAATAATGCAGCAGAGTCCTTAAATACTGAAGCAGAGTCCTTAAATATTGCAGCAAAGTCCTTAAATAATGCAGCAGAGTCCTTAAATAATGCAACAAAGTCCTTAAATAATGCAGCAGAGTCCTTAAATAATGCAACAAAGTCCTTAAATAATGCAGCAGAGTCCTTAAATACTGAAGCAGAGTCCTTAAATATTGCAGCAAAGTCCTTCAATAATGCAGCAGAGTCCTTAGATAATGCAACAAAGTCCTTAAATAATGCAGCAGATTCCTTAAATAATGCAGCAAAGTCCTTAAATAATGCAGCAGAGTCCTTAAATAATGCAGCAGAGTCCTTAAATACCGCAGCAGAGTCCTTAAATACTGAAGCAGAGTCCTTTAATATAGCAGCAAATTCCTTAAATAACGCAGCAGAGTCCTTAAAAAATCCAACAAAGTCATTAAATAATGCAGCAAGTCCTTAAATAATGCAGCAGAGTCCTCTAATAATGCAGCAGAGTCCTCAAATGCTTCAGCAAAGTCATTAAATAATGCAGCATAGTCCTTAACTAATGCAGCAGAGTCCTTAAATAATGCAACAAAGTCCTTAAATAATGCAGCATATTCCTTAAATAATGCAGCAAAGTCCTTAAATAATGCAGAACAGTTCTTAAATAATGCAACAACGTCGTTAAATAATGCAGCAGAGTCCTTAAATAATGCAGCAAAGTCCTTAACTAATGCAGCAGAGTCCTTAAATAATGCAAGAAAGTCCTTAAATAATGCAGCAGAGTCCTTAAATAATGCAGTAAAGTCCTTAAATAATGCAGCAGAGTCCTTAAATAATGCAACAACGTCCTTAAATAATGCAGCAGAGTCCTTAAATACTGAAGCAGAGTCCTTAAATATTGCAGCAAAGTCCTTAAATAATGCAGCAGAGTCCTTAAATACTGAAGCAGAGTCCTTAAATATTGCAGCAAAGTCCTTAAATAATGCAGCAGAGTCCTTAAATAATGCAACAAAGTCCTTAAATAATGCAGCAGAGTCCTTAAATAATGCAACAAAGTCCTTAAATAATGCAGCAGAGTCCTTAAATACTGAAGCAGAGTCCTTAAATATTGCAGCAAAGTCCTTCAATAATGCAGCAGAGTCCTTAGATAATGCAACAAAGTCCTTAAATAATGCAGCAGATTCCTTAAATAATGCAGCAAAGTCCTTAAATAATGCAGCAGAGTCCTTAAATAATGCAGCAGAGTCCTTAAATACCGCAGCAGAGTCCTTAAATACTGAAGCAGAGTCCTTTAATATAGCAGCAAATTCCTTAAATAACGCAGCAGAGTCCTTAAAAAATCCAACAAAGTCATTAAATAATGCAGCAAGTCCTTAAATAATGCAGCAGAGTCCTCTAATAATGCAGCAGAGTCCTCAAATGCTTCAGCAAAGTCATTAAATAATGCAGCATAGTCCTTAACTAATGCAGCAGAGTCCTTAAATAATGCAACAAAGTCCTTAAATAATGCAGCATATTCCTTAAATAATGCAGCAAAGTCCTTAAATAATGCAGAACAGTTCTTAAATAATGCAACAACGTCGTTAAATAATGCAGCAGAGTCCTTAAATAATGCAGCAAAGTCCTTAACTAATGCAGCAGAGTCCTTAAATAATGCAAGAAAGTCCTTAAATAATGCAGCAGAGTCCTTAAATAATGCAGTAAAGTCCTTAAATAATGCAGCAGAGTCCTTAAATAATGCAACAACGTCCTTAAATAATGCAGCAGAGTCCTTAAATACTGAAGCAGAGTCCTTAAATATTGCAGCAAAGTCCTTAAATAATGCATTAGAGTCCTTAAATAATGCAACAAAGTCCTTAAATAATGCAGCAGAGTCCTTAAATAATGCAGCAAAGTCCTTAAATAATGCAGCAGAGTCCTTAAATAATGCAGCAGAGTCCTTAAATACTGCAGCAGAGTCCTTAAATACTGAAGCAGAGTCCTTTAATATAGCAGCAAATTCCTTAAATAATGCAGCAGAGTCCTTAAAAAATCCAACAAAGTCATTAAATAATGCAGCAGAGTCCTCTAATAATGCAGCAGAGTCCTCAAATGCTTCAGCAAAGTCATTAAATAATGCAGCATAGTCCTTAAATAATGCAAAGTCCTTAAATAAAGCAGCACAGTTCTTAAATAATGCAACAACGTCGGTAAATAATGCAGCAGAGTCCTTAAATAATGCAGCAAAGTCCTTAACTAATGCAGCAGAGTCCTTAAATAATGCAACAAAGTCCTTAAATAATGCAACAGAGTCCTTAAATACCGCAGCAAAGTGCTTAAATAATGCAGCAGAGTCCTTAAATAATGCAACAAAGTCCTTAAATAATGCAGCAGAGTCCTTAAATACTGAAGCAGAGTCCTTAAATATTGCAGCAAAGTCCTCTAATAATGCAGCAGAGTCCTTAATTAATGCAACAAAGTCCTTAAATAATGCAGCAGAGTCCTTAAATAATGCAACAAAGTCCTTAAATAATGCAGCAGAGTCCTTAAATACTGAAGCAGAGTCCTTAAATATTGCAGCAAAGTCCTTAAATAATGCAGCAGAGTCCTTAAATAATGCAACAAAGTCCTTAAATAATGCAGCAGAGTCCTTAAATAATGCAACAAAGTCCTTAAATAATGCAGCAGAGTCCTTAAATACTGAAGCAGAGTCCTTAAATATTGCAGCAAAGTCCTTCAATAATGCAGCAGAGTCCTTAGATAATGCAACAAAGTCCTTAAATAATGCAGCAGATTCCTTAAATAATGCAGCAAAGTCCTTAAATAATGCAGCAGAGTCCTTAAATAATGCAGCAGAGTCCTTAAATACCGCAGCAGAGTCCTTAAATACTGAAGCAGAGTCCTTTAATATAGCAGCAAATTCCTTAAATAACGCAGCAGAGTCCTTAAAAAATCCAACAAAGTCATTAAATAATGCAGCAAGTCCTTAAATAATGCAGCAGAGTCCTCTAATAATGCAGCAGAGTCCTCAAATGCTTCAGCAAAGTCATTAAATAATGCAGCATAGTCCTTAACTAATGCAGCAGAGTCCTTAAATAATGCAACAAAGTCCTTAAATAATGCAGCATATTCCTTAAATAATGCAGCAAAGTCCTTAAATAATGCAGAACAGTTCTTAAATAATGCAACAACGTCGTTAAATAATGCAGCAGAGTCCTTAAATAATGCAGCAAAGTCCTTAACTAATGCAGCAGAGTCCTTAAATAATGCAAGAAAGTCCTTAAATAATGCAGCAGAGTCCTTAAATAATGCAGTAAAGTCCTTAAATAATGCAGCAGAGTCCTTAAATAATGCAACAACGTCCTTAAATAATGCAGCAGAGTCCTTAAATACTGAAGCAGAGTCCTTAAATATTGCAGCAAAGTCCTTAAATAATGCATTAGAGTCCTTAAATAATGCAACAAAGTCCTTAAATAATGCAGCAGAGTCCTTAAATAATGCAGCAAAGTCCTTAAATAATGCAGCAGAGTCCTTAAATAATGCAGCAGAGTCCTTAAATACTGCAGCAGAGTCCTTAAATACTGAAGCAGAGTCCTTTAATATAGCAGCAAATTCCTTAAATAATGCAGCAGAGTCCTTAAAAAATCCAACAAAGTCATTAAATAATGCAGCAGAGTCCTCTAATAATGCAGCAGAGTCCTCAAATGCTTCAGCAAAGTCATTAAATAATGCAGCATAGTCCTTAAATAATGCAAAGTCCTTAAATAAAGCAGCACAGTTCTTAAATAATGCAACAACGTCGGTAAATAATGCAGCAGAGTCCTTAAATAATGCAGCAAAGTCCTTAACTAATGCAGCAGAGTCCTTAAATAATGCAACAAAGTCCTTAAATAATGCAGCAGAGTCCTTAAATAATGCAACAAAGTCCTTAAATAATGCAGCAGAGTCCTTAAATACTGAAGCAGAGTCCTTAAATATTGCAGCAAAGTCCTTAAATAATGCAGCAGAGTCCTTAAATAATGCAACAAAGTCCTTAAATAATGCAGCAGAGTCCTTAAATAATGCAACAAAGTCCTTAAATAATGCAGCAGAGTCCTTAAATACTGAAGCAGAGTCCTTAAATATTGCAGCAAAGTCCTTCAATAATGCAGCAGAGTCCTTAGATAATGCAACAAAGTCCTTAAATAATGCAGCAGATTCCTTAAATAATGCAGCAAAGTCCTTAAATAATGCAGCAGAGTCCTTAAATAATGCAGCAGAGTCCTTAAATACCGCAGCAGAGTCCTTAAATACTGAAGCAGAGTCCTTTAATATAGCAGCAAATTCCTTAAATAACGCAGCAGAGTCCTTAAAAAATCCAACAAAGTCATTAAATAATGCAGCAAGTCCTTAAATAATGCAGCAGAGTCCTCTAATAATGCAGCAGAGTCCTCAAATGCTTCAGCAAAGTCATTAAATAATGCAGCATAGTCCTTAACTAATGCAGCAGAGTCCTTAAATAATGCAACAAAGTCCTTAAATAATGCAGCATATTCCTTAAATAATGCAGCAAAGTCCTTAAATAATGCAGAACAGTTCTTAAATAATGCAACAACGTCGTTAAATAATGCAGCAGAGTCCTTAAATAATGCAGCAAAGTCCTTAACTAATGCAGCAGAGTCCTTAAATAATGCAAGAAAGTCCTTAAATAATGCAGCAGAGTCCTTAAATAATGCAGTAAAGTCCTTAAATAATGCAGCAGAGTCCTTAAATAATGCAACAACGTCCTTAAATAATGCAGCAGAGTCCTTAAATACTGAAGCAGAGTCCTTAAATATTGCAGCAAAGTCCTTAAATAATGCATTAGAGTCCTTAAATAATGCAACAAAGTCCTTAAATAATGCAGCAGAGTCCTTAAATAATGCAGCAAAGTCCTTAAATAATGCAGCAGAGTCCTTAAATAATGCAGCAGAGTCCTTAAATACTGCAGCAGAGTCCTTAAATACTGAAGCAGAGTCCTTTAATATAGCAGCAAATTCCTTAAATAATGCAGCAGAGTCCTTAAAAAATCCAACAAAGTCATTAAATAATGCAGCAGAGTCCTCTAATAATGCAGCAGAGTCCTCAAATGCTTCAGCAAAGTCATTAAATAATGCAGCATAGTCCTTAAATAATGCAAAGTCCTTAAATAAAGCAGCACAGTTCTTAAATAATGCAACAACGTCGGTAAATAATGCAGCAGAGTCCTTAAATAATGCAGCAAAGTCCTTAACTAATGCAGCAGAGTCCTTAAATAATGCAACAAAGTCCTTAAATAATGCAACAGAGTCCTTAAATACCGCAGCAAAGTGCTTAAATAATGCAGCAGAGTCCTTAAATAATGCAACAAAGTCCTTAAATAATGCAGCAGAGTCCTTAAATACTGAAGCAGAGTCCTTAAATATTGCAGCAAAGTCCTCTAATAATGCAGCAGAGTCCTTAATTAATGCAACAAAGTCCTTAAATAATGCAGCAGAGTCCTTAAATAATGCAACAAAGTCCTTAAATAATGCAGCAGATTCCTTAAATAATGCAGCAAAGTCCTTAAATAATGCAGCAGAGTCCTTAAATAATGCAGCAGAGTCCTTAAATACCGCAGCAGAGTCCTTAAATACTGAAGCAGAGTCCTTTAATATAGCAGCAAATTCCTTAAATAATGCAGCAGAGTCCATAAAAAAATCCAACAAAGTCATTAAATAATGCAGCAAGTCCTTAAATAATGCAGCAGAGTCCTCTAATAATGCAGCAGAGTCCTCAAATGCTTCAGCAAATTCATTAAATAATGCAGCATATTCCTTAAATAATGCAGAAAAGTCCTTAAATAATGCAGAACAGTTCTTAAATAATGCAACAACGTCGTTAAATAATGCAGCAGAGTCCTTAAATAATGCAGCAAAGTCCTTAACTAATGCAGCAGAGTCCTTAAATAATGCAACAAAGTCCTTAAATAATGCAACAGAGTCCTTAAATACCGCAGCAAAGGGCTTAAATAATGCAGCAGAGTCCTCAAATGCTTCAGCAGAGTCCTTAAATAATGCAGCATTGTCCTTAAATAATGCAGCAAAGTCCTTAAATAATGCAGCAGAGTCCTTAAATAATGCAACAAAGTCCTTAAATAATGCAGCAGAGTCCTTAAATACTGAAGCAGAGTCCTTAAATATTGCTGCAAAGTCCTTAAATAATGCAGCAGAGTCATTAAATAATACAACAAAGTCCTTAAATAATGCAGCAGAGTCCTTAAATAATGCAACAAAGTCCTTAAATAATGCAGCAGAGTACTTAAATAATACAACAAAGTCCTTAAATAATGCAGCAAAGTCCTTAAATAATGCAGCAGAGTCCTTAAATACTGAAGCAGAGTCCTTAAATATTGCAGCAAAGTCCTTAAATAATGCAGCAGAGTCCTTAAATAATGCAACAAAGTCCTTAAATAATGCAGCAGAGTCCTTAAATAATGCAACAGAGTCCTTAAATACCGCAGCAAAGTGCTTAAATAATGCAGCAGAGTCCTCAAATGCTTCAGCAGAGTCCTTAAATAATGCAGCAGAGTCCTTAAATAATGCAGCAAAGTCCTTAAATAATGCAGCAGAGTCCTTAAATAATGCAACAAAGTCCTTAAATAATGCAGCAGAGTCCTTAAATACTGAAGCAGAGTCCTTAAATATTGCAGCAAAGTCCTTCAATAATGCAGCAGAGTCCTTAGATAATGCAACAAAGTCCTTAAATAATGCAGCAGATTCCTTAAATAATGCAGCAAAGTCCTTAAATAATGCAGCAGAGTCCTTAAATAATGCAGCAGAGTCCTTAAATACCGCAGCAGAGTCCTTAAATACTGAAGCAGAGTCCTTTAATATAGCAGCAAATTCCTTAAATAATGCAGCAGAGTCCATAAAAAAATCCAACAAAGTCATTAAATAATGCAGCAAGTCCTTAAATAATGCAGCAGAGTCCTCTAATAATGCAGCAGAGTCCTCAAATGCTTCAGCAAAGTCATTAAATAATGCAGCATAGTCCTTAAATAATGCAGCAAAGTCCTTAAATAATGCAGCACAGTTCTTAAGTAATGCAACAACGTCGTTAAATAATGCAGCAGAGTCCTTAAATAATGCAGCAAAGTCCTTAACTAATGCAGCAGAGTCCTTAAATAATGCAAGAAAGTCCTTAAATAATGCAGCAGAGTCCTTAAATAATGCAGTAAAGTCCTTAAATAATGCAGCAGAGTCCTTAAATAATGCAACAACGTCCTTAAATAATGCAGCAGAGTCCTTAAATACTGAAGCAGAGTCCTTAAATATTGCAGCAAAGTCCTTAAATAATGTATTAGAGTCCTTAAATAATGCAACAAAGTCCTTAAATAATGCAGCAGAGTCCTTAAATAATGCAGCAAAGTCCTTAAATAATGCAGCAGAGTCCTTAAATAATGCAGCAGAGTCCTTAAATACTGCAGCAGAGTCCTTAAATACTGAAGCAGAGTCCTTTAATATAGCAGCAAATTCCTTAAATAATGCAGCAGAGTCCTTAAAAAATCCAACAAAGTCATTAAATAATGCAGCAGAGTCCTCTAATAATGCAGCAGAGTCCTCAAATGCTTCAGCAAAGTCATTAAATAATGCAGCATAGTCCTTAAATAATGCAAAGTCCTTAAATAAAGCAGCACAGTTCTTAAATAATGCAACAACGTCGGTAAATAATGCAGCAGAGTCCTTAAATAATGCAGCAAAGTCCTTAACTAATGCAGCAGAGTCCTTAAATAATGCAACAAAGTCCTTAAATAATGCAACAGAGTCCTTAAATACCGCAGCAAAGTGCTTAAATAATGCAGCAGAGTCCTTAAATAATGCAACAAAGTCCTTAAATAATGCAGCAGAGTCCTTAAATACTGAAGCAGAGTCCTTAAATATTGCAGCAAAGTCCTCTAATAATGCAGCAGAGTCCTTAATTAATGCAACAAAGTCCTTAAATAATGCAGCAGAGTCCTTAAATAATGCAACAAAGTCCTTAAATAATGCAGCAGAGTCCTTAAATACTGAAGCAGAGTCCTTAAATATTGCAGCAAAGTCCTTAAATAATGCAGCAGAGTCCTTAAATAATGCAACAAAGTCCTTAAATAATGCAGCAGAGTCCTTAAATAATGCAACAAAGTCCTTAAATAATGCAGCAGAGTCCTTAAATACTGAAGCAGAGTCCTTAAATATTGCAGCAAAGTCCTTCAATAATGCAGCAGAGTCCTTAGATAATGCAACAAAGTCCTTAAATAATGCAGCAGATTCCTTAAATAATGCAGCAAAGTCCTTAAATAATGCAGCAGAGTCCTTAAATAATGCAGCAGAGTCCTTAAATACCGCAGCAGAGTCCTTAAATACTGAAGCAGAGTCCTTTAATATAGCAGCAAATTCCTTAAATAACGCAGCAGAGTCCTTAAAAAATCCAACAAAGTCATTAAATAATGCAGCAAGTCCTTAAATAATGCAGCAGAGTCCTCTAATAATGCAGCAGAGTCCTCAAATGCTTCAGCAAAGTCATTAAATAATGCAGCATAGTCCTTAACTAATGCAGCAGAGTCCTTAAATAATGCAACAAAGTCCTTAAATAATGCAGCATATTCCTTAAATAATGCAGCAAAGTCCTTAAATAATGCAGAACAGTTCTTAAATAATGCAACAACGTCGTTAAATAATGCAGCAGAGTCCTTAAATAATGCAGCAAAGTCCTTAACTAATGCAGCAGAGTCCTTAAATAATGCAAGAAAGTCCTTAAATAATGCAGCAGAGTCCTTAAATAATGCAGTAAAGTCCTTAAATAATGCAGCAGAGTCCTTAAATAATGCAACAACGTCCTTAAATAATGCAGCAGAGTCCTTAAATACTGAAGCAGAGTCCTTAAATATTGCAGCAAAGTCCTTAAATAATGCAACAAAGTCCTTAAATAATGCAGCAGAGTCCTTAAATAATGCAGCAAAGTCCTTAAATAATGCAGCAGAGTCCTTAAATAATGCAGCAGAGTCCTTAAATACTGCAGCAGAGTCCTTAAATACTGAAGCAGAGTCCTTTAATATAGCAGCAAATTCCTTAAATAATGCAGCAGAGTCCTTAAAAAATCCAACAAAGTCATTAAATAATGCAGCAGAGTCCTCTAATAATGCAGCAGAGTCCTCAAATGCTTCAGCAAAGTCATTAAATAATGCAGCATAGTCCTTAAATAATGCAAAGTCCTTAAATAAAGCAGCACAGTTCTTAAATAATGCAACAACGTCGGTAAATAATGCAGCAGAGTCCTTAAATAATGCAGCAAAGTCCTTAACTAATGCAGCAGAGTCCTTAAATAATGCAACAAAGTCCTTAAATAATGCAGCAGAGTCCTTAAATAATGCAACAAAGTCCTTAAATAATGCAGCAGAGTCCTTAAATACTGAAGCAGAGTCCTTAAATATTGCAGCAAAGTCCTTAAATAATGCAGCAGAGTCCTTAAATAATGCAACAAAGTCCTTAAATAATGCAGCAGAGTCCTTAAATAATGCAACAAAGTCCTTAAATAATGCAGCAGAGTCCTTAAATACTGAAGCAGAGTCCTTAAATATTGCAGCAAAGTCCTTCAATAATGCAGCAGAGTCCTTAGATAATGCAACAAAGTCCTTAAATAATGCAGCAGATTCCTTAAATAATGCAGCAAAGTCCTTAAATAATGCAGCAGAGTCCTTAAATAATGCAGCAGAGTCCTTAAATACCGCAGCAGAGTCCTTAAATACTGAAGCAGAGTCCTTTAATATAGCAGCAAATTCCTTAAATAACGCAGCAGAGTCCTTAAAAAATCCAACAAAGTCATTAAATAATGCAGCAAGTCCTTAAATAATGCAGCAGAGTCCTCTAATAATGCAGCAGAGTCCTCAAATGCTTCAGCAAAGTCATTAAATAATGCAGCATAGTCCTTAACTAATGCAGCAGAGTCCTTAAATAATGCAACAAAGTCCTTAAATAATGCAGCATATTCCTTAAATAATGCAGCAAAGTCCTTAAATAATGCAGAACAGTTCTTAAGTAATGCAACAACGTCGTTAAATAATGCAGCAGAGTCCTTAAATAATGCAGCAAAGTCCTTAACTAATGCAGCAGAGTCCTTAAATAATGCAAGAAAGTCCTTAAATAATGCAGCAGAGTCCTTAAATAATGCAGTAAAGTCCTTAAATAATGCAGCAGAGTCCTTAAATAATGCAACAACGTCCTTAAATAATGCAGCAGAGTCCTTAAATACTGAAGCAGAGTCCTTAAATATTGCAGCAAAGTCCTTAAATAATGCATTAGAGTCCTTAAATAATGCAACAAAGTCCTTAAATAATGCAGCAGAGTCCTTAAATAATGCAGCAAAGTCCTTAAATAATGCAGCAGAGTCCTTAAATAATGCAGCAGAGTCCTTAAATACTGCAGCAGAGTCCTTAAATACTGAAGCAGAGTCCTTTAATATAGCAGCAAATTCCTTAAATAATGCAGCAGAGTCCTTAAAAAATCCAACAAAGTCATTAAATAATGCAGCAGAGTCCTCTAATAATGCAGCAGAGTCCTCAAATGCTTCAGCAAAGTCATTAAATAATGCAGCATAGTCCTTAAATAATGCAAAGTCCTTAAATAAAGCAGCACAGTTCTTAAATAATGCAACAACGTCGGTAAATAATGCAGCAGAGTCCTTAAATAATGCAGCAAAGTCCTTAACTAATGCAGCAGAGTCCTTAAATAATGCAACAAAGTCCTTAAATAATGCAACAGAGTCCTTAAATACCGCAGCAAAGTGCTTAAATAATGCAGCAGAGTCCTTAAATAATGCAACAAAGTCCTTAAATAATGCAGCAGAGTCCTTAAATACTGAAGCAGAGTCCTTAAATATTGCAGCAAAGTCCTCTAATAATGCAGCAGAGTCCTTAATTAATGCAACAAAGTCCTTAAATAATGCAGCAGAGTCCTTAAATAATGCAACAAAGTCCTTAAATAATGCAGCAGAGTCCTTAAATACTGAAGCAGAGTCCTTAAATATTGCAGCAAAGTCCTTAAATAATGCAGCAGAGTCCTTAAATAATGCAACAAAGTCCTTAAATAATGCAGCAGAGTCCTTAAATAATGCAACAAAGTCCTTAAATAATGCAGCAGAGTCCTTAAATACTGAAGCAGAGTCCTTAAATATTGCAGCAAAGTCCTTCAATAATGCAGCAGAGTCCTTAGATAATGCAACAAAGTCCTTAAATAATGCAGCAGATTCCTTAAATAATGCAGCAAAGTCCTTAAATAATGCAGCAGAGTCCTTAAATAATGCAGCAGAGTCCTTAAATACCGCAGCAGAGTCCTTAAATACTGAAGCAGAGTCCTTTAATATAGCAGCAAATTCCTTAAATAACGCAGCAGAGTCCTTAAAAAATCCAACAAAGTCATTAAATAATGCAGCAAGTCCTTAAATAATGCAGCAGAGTCCTCTAATAATGCAGCAGAGTCCTCAAATGCTTCAGCAAAGTCATTAAATAATGCAGCATAGTCCTTAACTAATGCAGCAGAGTCCTTAAATAATGCAACAAAGTCCTTAAATAATGCAGCATATTCCTTAAATAATGCAGCAAAGTCCTTAAATAATGCAGAACAGTTCTTAAATAATGCAACAACGTCGTTAAATAATGCAGCAGAGTCCTTAAATAATGCAGCAAAGTCCTTAACTAATGCAGCAGAGTCCTTAAATAATGCAAGAAAGTCCTTAAATAATGCAGCAGAGTCCTTAAATAATGCAGTAAAGTCCTTAAATAATGCAGCAGAGTCCTTAAATAATGCAACAACGTCCTTAAATAATGCAGCAGAGTCCTTAAATACTGAAGCAGAGTCCTTAAATATTGCAGCAAAGTCCTTAAATAATGCATTAGAGTCCTTAAATAATGCAACAAAGTCCTTAAATAATGCAGCAGAGTCCTTAAATAATGCAGCAAAGTCCTTAAATAATGCAGCAGAGTCCTTAAATAATGCAGCAGAGTCCTTAAATACTGCAGCAGAGTCCTTAAATACTGAAGCAGAGTCCTTTAATATAGCAGCAAATTCCTTAAATAATGCAGCAGAGTCCTTAAAAAATCCAACAAAGTCATTAAATAATGCAGCAGAGTCCTCTAATAATGCAGCAGAGTCCTCAAATGCTTCAGCAAAGTCATTAAATAATGCAGCATAGTCCTTAAATAATGCAAAGTCCTTAAATAAAGCAGCACAGTTCTTAAATAATGCAACAACGTCGGTAAATAATGCAGCAGAGTCCTTAAATAATGCAGCAAAGTCCTTAACTAATGCAGCAGAGTCCTTAAATAATGCAACAAAGTCCTTAAATAATGCAGCAGAGTCCTTAAATAATGCAACAAAGTCCTTAAATAATGCAGCAGAGTCCTTAAATACTGAAGCAGAGTCCTTAAATATTGCAGCAAAGTCCTTAAATAATGCAGCAGAGTCCTTAAATAATGCAACAAAGTCCTTAAATAATGCAGCAGAGTCCTTAAATAATGCAACAAAGTCCTTAAATAATGCAGCAGAGTCCTTAAATACTGAAGCAGAGTCCTTAAATATTGCAGCAAAGTCCTTCAATAATGCAGCAGAGTCCTTAGATAATGCAACAAAGTCCTTAAATAATGCAGCAGATTCCTTAAATAATGCAGCAAAGTCCTTAAATAATGCAGCAGAGTCCTTAAATAATGCAGCAGAGTCCTTAAATACCGCAGCAGAGTCCTTAAATACTGAAGCAGAGTCCTTTAATATAGCAGCAAATTCCTTAAATAACGCAGCAGAGTCCTTAAAAAATCCAACAAAGTCATTAAATAATGCAGCAAGTCCTTAAATAATGCAGCAGAGTCCTCTAATAATGCAGCAGAGTCCTCAAATGCTTCAGCAAAGTCATTAAATAATGCAGCATAGTCCTTAACTAATGCAGCAGAGTCCTTAAATAATGCAACAAAGTCCTTAAATAATGCAGCATATTCCTTAAATAATGCAGCAAAGTCCTTAAATAATGCAGAACAGTTCTTAAATAATGCAACAACGTCGTTAAATAATGCAGCAGAGTCCTTAAATAATGCAGCAAAGTCCTTAACTAATGCAGCAGAGTCCTTAAATAATGCAAGAAAGTCCTTAAATAATGCAGCAGAGTCCTTAAATAATGCAGTAAAGTCCTTAAATAATGCAGCAGAGTCCTTAAATAATGCAACAACGTCCTTAAATAATGCAGCAGAGTCCTTAAATACTGAAGCAGAGTCCTTAAATATTGCAGCAAAGTCCTTAAATAATGCATTAGAGTCCTTAAATAATGCAGCAAAGTCCTTAAATAATGCAGCAAAGTCCTTAAATAATGCAGCAGAGTCCTTAAATAATGCAGCAAAGTCCTTAAATAATGCAGCAGAGTCCTTAAATAATGCAGCAGAGTCCTTAAATACTGCAGCAGAGTCCTTAAATACTGAAGCAGAGTCCTTTAATATAGCAGCAAATTCCTTAAATAATGCAGCAGAGTCCTTAAAAAATCCAACAAAGTCATTAAATAATGCAGCAGAGTCCTCTAATAATGCAGCAGAGTCCTCAAATGCTTCAGCAAAGTCATTAAATAATGCAGCATAGTCCTTAAATAATGCAAAGTCCTTAAATAAAGCAGCACAGTTCTTAAATAATGCAACAACGTCGGTAAATAATGCAGCAGAGTCCTTAAATAATGCAGCAAAGTCCTTAACTAATGCAGCAGAGTCCTTAAATAATGCAACAAAGTCCTTAAATAATGCAACAGAGTCCTTAAATACCGCAGCAAAGTGCTTAAATAATGCAGCAGAGTCCTTAAATAATGCAACAAAGTCCTTAAATAATGCAGCAGAGTCCTTAAATACTGAAGCAGAGTCCTTAAATATTGCAGCAAAGTCCTCTAATAATGCAGCAGAGTCCTTAATTAATGCAACAAAGTCCTTAAATAATGCAGCAGAGTCCTTAAATAATGCAGCAGAGTCCTTAAATACTGAAGCAGAGTCCTTAAATATTGCAGCAAAGTCCTTAAATAATGCAGCAGAGTCCTTAAATAATGCAACAAAGTCCTTAAATAATGCAGCAGAGTCCTTAAATACTGAAGCAGAGTCCTTAAATATTGCAGCAAAGTCCTTAAATAATGCAGCAGAGTCCTTAAATAATGCAGCAAAGTCCTTATCTAATGCAGCAGAGTCCTTAAATACTGAAGCAGAGTCCTTAAATATTGCAGCAAAGTCATTAAATAATGCAGCATAGTCCTTAAATAATGGAGCAAAGTCCTTAAATAATGCAGCACAGTTCTTAAATAATGCAACAACGTCGTTAAATAATGCAGCAGAGTCCTTAAATAATGCAGCAAAGTCCTTAACTAATGCAGCAGAGTCCTTAAATAATGCAGCAGAGTCCTTAAATAATGCAGTAAAGTCCTTAAATAATGCAGCAGAGTCCTTAAATAATGCAACAACGTCCTTAAATAATGCAGCAGAGTCCTTAAATACTGAAGCAGAGTCCTTAAATATTGCAGCAAAGTCCTTAAATAATGCAGCAGAGTCCTTAAATAATGCAACAAATTCCTTTAATATAGCAGCAAATTCCTTAAATAATGCAGCAGAGTCCTTAAAAAATCCAACAAAGTCATTAAATAATGCAGCAGAGTCCTCTAATAATGCAGCAGAGTCCTCAAATGCTTCAGCAAAGTCATTAAATAATGCAGCAGAGTCCTCAAATGCTTAAGCAGAGTCCTTAAATACTGAAGCCGAGTCCTTAAACATTGCAGCAAAGTCCTTAAATAATGCAGCAGAGTCCTTAAATAATGCAGCAAAGTCCTTCAATAATGCAGCAGAGTCCTTAGATAATGCAACAAAGTCCTTAAATAATGCAGCAGATTCCTTAAATAATGCAGCAAAGTCCTTAAATAATGCAGCAGAGTCCTAAAATAATGCAGCAGGGTCCTTAAATACCGCAGCAGAGTCCTTAAATACTGAAGCAGAGTCCTTTAATATAGCAGCAAATTCCTTAAATAATGCAGCAGAGTCCTTAAGAAATCCAACAAAGTCATTAAATAATGCAGCAAGTCCTTAAATAATGCAGCAGAGTCCTCTAATAATGCAGCAGAGTCCTCAAATGCTTCAGCAAAGTCATTAAATAATGCAGCATAATCCTTAAATAATGCAGCAAAGTCCTTAAATAATGCAGCACAGTTCTTAAATAATGCAACAACGTCGTTAAATAATGCAGCAGAGTCCTTAAATAATGCAGCAAACTCCTTAACTAATGCAGCAGAGTCCTTAAATAATGCAACAAAGTCCTTAAATAATGCAACAGAGTCCTTAAATACCGCCGCAAAGTGCTTAAATAATGCAGCAGAGTCCTTAAATAATGCAGCAGAGTCCTTAAATACTGCAGCAGAGTCCTTAAATACTGAAGCAGAGTCCTTTAATATAGCAGCAAATTCCTTAAATAATGCAGCAGAGTCCTTAAAAAATCCAACAAAGTCATTAAATAATGCAGCAGAGTCCTCTAATAATGCAGCAGAGTCCTCAAATGCTTCAGCAAAGTCATTAAATAATGCAGCATAGTCCTTAAATAATGCAAAGTCCTTAAATAAAGCAGCACAGTTCTTAAATAATGCAACAACGTCGGTAAATAATGCAGCAGAGTCCTTAAATAATGCAGCAAAGTCCTTAACTAATGCAGCAGAGTCCTTAAATAATGCAACAAAGTCCTTAAATAATGCAGCAGAGTCCTTAAATAATGCAACAAAGTCCTTAAATAATGCAGCAGAGTCCTTAAATACTGAAGCAGAGTCCTTAAATATTGCAGCAAAGTCCTTAAATAATGCAGCAGAGTCCTTAAATAATGCAACAAAGTCCTTAAATAATGCAGCAGAGTCCTTAAATAATGCAACAAAGTCCTTAAATAATGCAGCAGAGTCCTTAAATACTGAAGCAGAGTCCTTAAATATTGCAGCAAAGTCCTTCAATAATGCAGCAGGGTCCTTAGATAATGCAACAAAGTCCTTAAATAATGCAGCAGATTCCTTAAATAATGCAGCAAAGTCCTTAAATAATGCAGCAGAGTCCTTAAATAATGCAGCAGAGTCCTTAAATACCGCAGCAGAGTCCTTAAATACTGAAGCAGAGTCCTTTAATATAGCAGCAAATTCCTTAAATAACGCAGCAGAGTCCTTAAAAAATCCAACAAAGTCATTAAATAATGCAGCAAGTCCTTAAATAATGCAGCAGAGTCCTCTAATAATGCAGCAGAGTCCTCAAATGCTTCAGCAAAGTCATTAAATAATGCAGCATAGTCCTTAACTAATGCAGCAGAGTCCTTAAATAATGCAACAAAGTCCTTAAATAATGCAGCATATTCCTTAAATAATGCAGCAAAGTCCTTAAATAATGCAGAACAGTTCTTAAGTAATGCAACAACGTCGTTAAATAATGCAGCAGAGTCCTTAAATAATGCAGCAAAGTCCTTAACTAATGCAGCAGAGTCCTTAAATAATGCAAGAAAGTCCTTAAATAATGCAGCAGAGTCCTTAAATAATGCAGTAAAGTCCTTAAATAATGCAGCAGAGTCCTTAAATAATGCAACAACGTCCTTAAATAATGCAGCAGAGTCCTTAAATACTGAAGCAGAGTCCTTAAATATTGCAGCAAAGTCCTTAAATAATGCATTAGAGTCCTTAAATAATGCAACAAAGTCCTTAAATAATGCAGCAGAGTCCTTAAATAATGCAGCAAAGTCCTTAAATAATGCAGCAGAGTCCTTAAATAATGCAGCAGAGTCCTTAAATACTGCAGCAGAGTCCTTAAATACTGAAGCAGAGTCCTTTAATATAGCAGCAAATTCCTTAAATAATGCAGCAGAGTCCTTAAAAAATCCAACAAAGTCATTAAATAATGCAGCAGAGTCCTCTAATAATGCAGCAGAGTCCTCAAATGCTTCAGCAAAGTCATTAAATAATGCAGCATAGTCCTTAAATAATGCAAAGTCCTTAAATAAAGCAGCACAGTTCTTAAATAATGCAACAACGTCGGTAAATAATGCAGCAGAGTCCTTAAATAATGCAGCAAAGTCCTTAACTAATGCAGCAGAGTCCTTAAATAATGCAACAAAGTCCTTAAATAATGCAACAGAGTCCTTAAATACCGCAGCAAAGTGCTTAAATAATGCAGCAGAGTCCTTAAATAATGCAACAAAGTCCTTAAATAATGCAGCAGAGTCCTTAAATACTGAAGCAGAGTCCTTAAATATTGCAGCAAAGTCCTCTAATAATGCAGCAGAGTCCTTAATTAATGCAACAAAGTCCTTAAATAATGCAGCAGAGTCCTTAAATAATGCAACAAAGTCCTTAAATAATGCAGCAGAGTCCTTAAATACTGAAGCAGAGTCCTTAAATATTGCAGCAAAGTCCTTAAATAATGCAGCAGAGTCCTTAAATAATGCAACAAAGTCCTTAAATAATGCAGCAGAGTCCTTAAATAATGCAACAAAGTCCTTAAATAATGCAGCAGAGTCCTTAAATACTGAAGCAGAGTCCTTAAATATTGCAGCAAAGTCCTTCAATAATGCAGCAGAGTCCTTAGATAATGCAACAAAGTCCTTAAATAATGCAGCAGATTCCTTAAATAATGCAGCAAAGTCCTTAAATAATGCAGCAGAGTCCTTAAATAATGCAGCAGAGTCCTTAAATACCGCAGCAGAGTCCTTAAATACTGAAGCAGAGTCCTTTAATATAGCAGCAAATTCCTTAAATAACGCAGCAGAGTCCTTAAAAAATCCAACAAAGTCATTAAATAATGCAGCAAGTCCTTAAATAATGCAGCAGAGTCCTCTAATAATGCAGCAGAGTCCTCAAATGCTTCAGCAAAGTCATTAAATAATGCAGCATAGTCCTTAACTAATGCAGCAGAGTCCTTAAATAATGCAACAAAGTCCTTAAATAATGCAGCATATTCCTTAAATAATGCAGCAAAGTCCTTAAATAATGCAGAACAGTTCTTAAATAATGCAACAACGTCGTTAAATAATGCAGCAGAGTCCTTAAATAATGCAGCAAAGTCCTTAACTAATGCAGCAGAGTCCTTAAATAATGCAAGAAAGTCCTTAAATAATGCAGCAGAGTCCTTAAATAATGCAGTAAAGTCCTTAAATAATGCAGCAGAGTCCTTAAATAATGCAACAACGTCCTTAAATAATGCAGCAGAGTCCTTAAATACTGAAGCAGAGTCCTTAAATATTGCAGCAAAGTCCTTAAATAATGCATTAGAGTCCTTAAATAATGCAACAAAGTCCTTAAATAATGCAGCAGAGTCCTTAAATAATGCAGCAAAGTCCTTAAATAATGCAGCAGAGTCCTTAAATAATGCAGCAGAGTCCTTAAATACTGCAGCAGAGTCCTTAAATACTGAAGCAGAGTCCTTTAATATAGCAGCAAATTCCTTAAATAATGCAGCAGAGTCCTTAAAAAATCCAACAAAGTCATTAAATAATGCAGCAGAGTCCTCTAATAATGCAGCAGAGTCCTCAAATGCTTCAGCAAAGTCATTAAATAATGCAGCATAGTCCTTAAATAATGCAAAGTCCTTAAATAAAGCAGCACAGTTCTTAAATAATGCAACAACGTCGGTAAATAATGCAGCAGAGTCCTTAAATAATGCAGCAAAGTCCTTAACTAATGCAGCAGAGTCCTTAAATAATGCAACAAAGTCCTTAAATAATGCAGCAGAGTCCTTAAATAATGCAACAAAGTCCTTAAATAATGCAGCAGAGTCCTTAAATACTGAAGCAGAGTCCTTAAATATTGCAGCAAAGTCCTTAAATAATGCAGCAGAGTCCTTAAATAATGCAACAAAGTCCTTAAATAATGCAGCAGAGTCCTTAAATAATGCAACAAAGTCCTTAAATAATGCAGCAGAGTCCTTAAATACTGAAGCAGAGTCCTTAAATATTGCAGCAAAGTCCTTCAATAATGCAGCAGAGTCCTTAGATAATGCAACAAAGTCCTTAAATAATGCAGCAGATTCCTTAAATAATGCAGCAAAGTCCTTAAATAATGCAGCAGAGTCCTTAAATAATGCAGCAGAGTCCTTAAATACCGCAGCAGAGTCCTTAAATACTGAAGCAGAGTCCTTTAATATAGCAGCAAATTCCTTAAATAACGCAGCAGAGTCCTTAAAAAATCCAACAAAGTCATTAAATAATGCAGCAAGTCCTTAAATAATGCAGCAGAGTCCTCTAATAATGCAGCAGAGTCCTCAAATGCTTCAGCAAAGTCATTAAATAATGCAGCATAGTCCTTAACTAATGCAGCAGAGTCCTTAAATAATGCAACAAAGTCCTTAAATAATGCAGCATATTCCTTAAATAATGCAGCAAAGTCCTTAAATAATGCAGAACAGTTCTTAAATAATGCAACAACGTCGTTAAATAATGCAGCAGAGTCCTTAAATAATGCAGCAAAGTCCTTAACTAATGCAGCAGAGTCCTTAAATAATGCAAGAAAGTCCTTAAATAATGCAGCAGAGTCCTTAAATAATGCAGTAAAGTCCTTAAATAATGCAGCAGAGTCCTTAAATAATGCAACAACGTCCTTAAATAATGCAGCAGAGTCCTTAAATACTGAAGCAGAGTCCTTAAATATTGCAGCAAAGTCCTTAAATAATGCATTAGAGTCCTTAAATAATGCAGCAAAGTCCTTAAATAATGCAGCAAAGTCCTTAAATAATGCAGCAGAGTCCTTAAATAATGCAGCAAAGTCCTTAAATAATGCAGCAGAGTCCTTAAATAATGCAGCAGAGTCCTTAAATACTGCAGCAGAGTCCTTAAATACTGAAGCAGAGTCCTTTAATATAGCAGCAAATTCCTTAAATAATGCAGCAGAGTCCTTAAAAAATCCAACAAAGTCATTAAATAATGCAGCAGAGTCCTCTAATAATGCAGCAGAGTCCTCAAATGCTTCAGCAAAGTCATTAAATAATGCAGCATAGTCCTTAAATAATGCAAAGTCCTTAAATAAAGCAGCACAGTTCTTAAATAATGCAACAATGTCGGTAAATAATGCAGCAGAGTCCTTAAATAATGCAGCAAAGTCCTTAACTAATGCAGCAGAGTCCTTAAATAATGCAACAAAGTCCTTAAATAATGCAACAGAGTCCTTAAATACCGCAGCAAAGTGCTTAAATAATGCAGCAGAGTCCTTAAATAATGCAACAAAGTCCTTAAATAATGCAGCAGAGTCCTTAAATACTGAAGCAGAGTCCTTAAATATTGCAGCAAAGTCCTCTAATAATGCAGCAGAGTCCTTAATTAATGCAACAAAGTCCTTAAATAATGCAGCAGAGTCCTTAAATAATGCAGCAGAGTCCTTAAATACTGAAGCAGAGTCCTTAAATATTGCAGCAAAGTCCTTAAATAATGCAGCAGAGTCCTTAAATAATGCAACAAAGTCCTTAAATAATGCAGCAGAGTCCTTAAATACTGAAGCAGAGTCCTTAAATATTGCAGCAAAGTCCTTAAATAATGCAGCAGAGTCCTTAAATAATGCAGCAAAGTCCTTATCTAATGCAGCAGAGTCCTTAAATACTGAAGCAGAGTCCTTAAATATTGCAGCAAAGTCATTAAATAATGCAGCATAGTCCTTAAATAATGGAGCAAAGTCCTTAAATAATGCAGCACAGTTCTTAAATAATGCAACAACGTCGTTAAATAATGCAGCAGAGTCCTTAAATAATGCAGCAAAGTCCTTAACTAATGCAGCAGAGTCCTTAAATAATGCAGCAGAGTCCTTAAATAATGCAGTAAAGTCCTTAAATAATGCAGCAGAGTCCTTAAATAATGCAACAACGTCCTTAAATAATGCAGCAGAGTCCTTAAATACTGAAGCAGAGTCCTTAAATATTGCAGCAAAGTCCTTAAATAATGCAGCAGAGTCCTTAAATAATGCAACAAATTCCTTTAATATAGCAGCAAATTCCTTAAATAATGCAGCAGAGTCCTTAAAAAATCCAACAAAGTCATTAAATAATGCAGCAGAGTCCTCTAATAATGCAGCAGAGTCCTCAAATGCTTCAGCAAAGTCATTAAATAATGCAGCAGAGTCCTCAAATGCTTAAGCAGAGTCCTTAAATACTGAAGCCGAGTCCTTAAACATTGCAGCAAAGTCCTTAAATAATGCAGCAGAGTCCTTAAATAATGCAGCAAAGTCCTTCAATAATGCAGCAGAGTCCTTAGATAATGCAACAAAGTCCTTAAATAATGCAGCAGATTCCTTAAATAATGCAGCAAAGTCCTTAAATAATGCAGCAGAGTCCTAAAATAATGCAGCAGGGTCCTTAAATACCGCAGCAGAGTCCTTAAATACTGAAGCAGAGTCCTTTAATATAGCAGCAAATTCCTTAAATAATGCAGCAGAGTCCTTAAGAAATCCAACAAAGTCATTAAATAATGCAGCAAGTCCTTAAATAATGCAGCAGAGTCCTCTAATAATGCAGCAGAGTCCTCAAATGCTTCAGCAAAGTCATTAAATAATGCAGCATAATCCTTAAATAATGCAGCAAAGTCCTTAAATAATGCAGCACAGTTCTTAAATAATGCAACAACGTCGTTAAATAATGCAGCAGAGTCCTTAAATAATGCAGCAAACTCCTTAACTAATGCAGCAGAGTCCTTAAATAATGCAACAAAGTCCTTAAATAATGCAACAGAGTCCTTAAATACCGCCGCAAAGTGCTTAAATAATGCAGCAGAGTCCTCAAATGCTTCAGCAGAGTCCTTAAATAATGCAGCAGTGTCCTTAAATAATGCAGCAAAGTCCTTAAATAATGCAGCAGAGTCCTTAAATAATGCAACAAAGTCCTTAAATAATGCAGCAGAGTCCTTAAATACTGAAGCAGAGTCCTTAAATATTGCTGCAAAGTCCTTAAATAATGCAGCAGTCATTAAATAATGCAACAATGTCCTTAAATAATGCAGCAGAGTCCTTAAAAAATCCAACAAAGTCATTAAATAATGCAGCAAGTCCTTAAATAATGCAGCAGAGTCCTCTAATAATGCAGCAGAGTCCTCAAATGCTTCAGCAAATTCATTAAATAATGCAGCATATTCCTTAAATAATGCAGCAAAGTCCTTAAATAATGCAGAACAGTTCTTAAATAATGCAACAACGTCGTTAAATAATGCAGCAGAGTCCTTAAATAATGCAGCAAAGTCCTTAACTAATGCAGCAGAGTCCTTAAATAATGCAACAAAGTCCTTAAATAATGCAACAGAGTCCTTAAATACCGCAGCAAAGGGCTTAAATAATGCAGCAGAGTCCTCAAATGCTTCATCAGAGTCCTTAAATAATGTAGCATTGTCCTTAAATAATGCAGCAAAGTCCTTAAATAATGCAGCAGAGTCCTTAAATAATGCAACAAAGTCCTTAAATAATGCAGCAGAGTCCTTAAATACTGAAGCAGAGTCCTTAAATATTGCTGCAAAGTCCTTAAATAATGCAGCAGAGTCATTAAATAATGCAACAAAGTCCTTAAATAATGCAGCAGAGTCCTTAAATAATGCAACAAAGTCCTTAAATAATGCAGCAGAGTACTTAAATAATGCAACAAAGTCCTTAAATAATGCTGCAAAGTCCTTAAATAATGCAGCAGAGTCCTTAAATAATGCAACAAAGTCCTTAAATAATGCAGCAGAGTCCTTAAATAATGCAACAGAGTCCTTAAATACCGCAGCAAAGTGCTTAAATAATGCAGCAGAGTCCTCAAATGCTTCAGCAGAGTCCTTAAATAATGCAGCAGAGTCCTTAAATAATGCAGCAAAGTCCTTAAATAATGCAGCAGAGTCCTTAAATAATGCAACAAAGTCCTTAAATAATGCAGCAGAGTCCTTAAATACTGAAGCAGAGTCCTTAAATATTGCAGCAAAGTCCTTAAATAATGCAGCAGAGTCCTTAAATAATGCAGCAAAGTCCTTATCTAATGCAGCAGAGTCCTTAAATAATGCAACAAAGTCCTTAAATAATGCAGCAGAGTCCTTAAATACTGAAGCAGAGTCCTTAAATATTGCAGCAAAGTCCTTCAATAATGCAGCAGAGTCCTTAGATAATGCAACAAAGTCCTTAAATAATGCAGCAGATTCCTTAAATAATGCAGCAAAGTCCTTAAATAATGCAGCAGAGTCCTTAAATAATGCAGCAGAGTCCTTAAATACCGCAGCAGAGTCCTTAAATACTGAAGCAGAGTCCTTTCATATAGCAGCAAATTCCTTAAATAATGCAGCAGAGTCCATAAAAAAATCCAACAAAGTCATTAAATAATGCAGCAAGTCCTTAAATAATGCAGCAGAGTCCTCTAATAATGCAGCAGAGTCCTCAAATGCTTCAGCAAATTCATTAAATGATGCAGCATATTCCTTAAATAATGCAGAAAAGTCCTTAAATAATGCAGAACAGTTCTTAAATAATGCAACAACGTCGTTAAATAATGCAGCAGAGTCCTTAAATAATGCAGCAAAGTCCTTAACTAATGCAGCAGAGTCCTTAAATAATGCAACAAAGTCCTTAAATAATGCAACAGAGTCCTTAAATACCGCAGCAAAGGGCTTAAATAATGCAGCAGAGTCCTTAAATAATGCAACAAAGTCCTTAAATAATGCAGCAGAGTCCTTAAATACTGAAGCAGAGTCCTTAAATATTGCTGCAAAGTCCTTAAATAATGCAGCAGAGTCATTAAATAATACAACAAAGTCCTTAAATAATGCAGCAGAGTCCTTAAATAATGCAACAAAGTCCTTAAATAATGCAGCAGAGTACTTAAATAATACAACAAAGTCCTTAAATAATGCAGCAAAGTCCTTAAATAATGCAGCAGAGTCCTTAAATACTGAAGCAGAGTCCTTAAATATTGCAGCAAAGTCCTTAAATAATGCAGCAGAGTCCTTAAATAATGCAACAAAGTCCTTAAATAATGCAGCAGAGTCCTTAAATAATGCAACAGAGTCCTTAAATACCGCAGCAAAGTGCTTAAATAATGCAGCAGAGTCCTCAAATGCTTCAGCAGAGTCCTTAAATAATGCAGCAGAGTCCTTAAATAATGCAGCAAAGTCCTTAAATAATGCAGCAGAGTCCTTAAATAATGCAACAAAGTCCTTAAATAATGCAGCAGAGTCCTTAAATACTGAAGCAGAGTCCTTAAATATTGCAGCAAAGTCCTTCAATAATGCAGCAGAGTCCTTAGATAATGCAACAAAGTCCTTAAATAATGCAGCAGATTCCTTAAATAATGCAGCAAAGTCCTTAAATAATGCAGCAGAGTCCTTAAATAATGCAGCAGAGTCCTTAAATACCGCAGCAGAGTCCTTAAATACTGAAGCAGAGTCCTTTAATATAGCAGCAAATTCCTTAAATAACGCAGCAGAGTCCTTAAAAAATCCAACAAAGTCATTAAATAATGCAGCAAGTCCTTAAATAATGCAGCAGAGTCCTCTAATAATGCAGCAGAGTCCTCAAATGCTTCAGCAAAGTCATTAAATAATGCAGCATAGTCCTTAACTAATGCAGCAGAGTCCTTAAATAATGCAACAAAGTCCTTAAATAATGCAGCATATTCCTTAAATAATGCAGCAAAGTCCTTAAATAATGCAGAACAGTTCTTAAATAATGCAACAACGTCGTTAAATAATGCAGCAGAGTCCTTAAATAATGCAGCAAAGTCCTTAACTAATGCAGCAGAGTCCTTAAATAATGCAAGAAAGTCCTTAAATAATGCAGCAGAGTCCTTAAATAATGCAGTAAAGTCCTTAAATAATGCAGCAGAGTCCTTAAATAATGCAACAACGTCCTTAAATAATGCAGCAGAGTCCTTAAATACTGAAGCAGAGTCCTTAAATATTGCAGCAAAGTCCTTAAATAATGCATTAGAGTCCTTAAATAATGCAACAAAGTCCTTAAATAATGCAGCAGAGTCCTTAAATAATGCAGCAAAGTCCTTAAATAATGCAGCAGAGTCCTTAAATAATGCAGCAGAGTCCTTAAATACTGCAGCAGAGTCCTTAAATACTGAAGCAGAGTCCTTTAATATAGCAGCAAATTCCTTAAATAATGCAGCAGAGTCCTTAAAAAATCCAACAAAGTCATTAAATAATGCAGCAGAGTCCTCTAATAATGCAGCAGAGTCCTCAAATGCTTCAGCAAAGTCATTAAATAATGCAGCATAGTCCTTAAATAATGCAAAGTCCTTAAATAAAGCAGCACAGTTCTTAAATAATGCAACAACGTCGGTAAATAATGCAGCAGAGTCCTTAAATAATGCAGCAAAGTCCTTAACTAATGCAGCAGAGTCCTTAAATAATGCAACAAAGTCCTTAAATAATGCAACAGAGTCCTTAAATACCGCAGCAAAGTGCTTAAATAATGCAGCAGAGTCCTTAAATAATGCAACAAAGTCCTTAAATAATGCAGCAGAGTCCTTAAATACTGAAGCAGAGTCCTTAAATATTGCAGCAAAGTCCTTAAATAATGCAGCAGAGTCCTTAAATAATGCAACAAAGTCCTTAAATAATGCAGCAGAGTCCTCAAATGCTTCATCAGAGTCCTTAAATAATGTAGCATTGTCCTTAAATAATGCAGCAAAGTCCTTAAATAATGCAGCAAAGTCCTTAAATAATGCAACAAAGTCCTTAAATAATGCAGCAGAGTCCTTAAATACTGAAGCAGAGTCCTTAAATATTGCTGCAAAGTCCTTAAATAATGCAGCAGAGTCATTAAATAATGCAACAAAGTCCTTAAATAATGCAGCAGAGTCCTTAAATAATGCAACAAAGTCCTTAAATAATGCAGCAGAGTACTTAAATAATGCAACAAAGTCCTTAAATAATGCTGCAAAGTCCTTAAATAATGCAGCAGAGTCCTTAAATAATGCAACAAAGTCCTTAAATAATGCAGCAGAGTCCTTAAATAATGCAACAGAGTCCTTAAATACCGCAGCAAAGTGCTTAAATAATGCAGCAGAGTCCTCAAATGCTTCAGCAGAGTCCTTAAATAATGCAGCAGAGTCCTTAAATAATGCAGCAGAGTCCTTAAATAATGCAACAAAGTCCTTAAATAATGCAGCAGAGTCCTTAAATACTGAAGCAGAGTCCTTAAATATTGCAGCAAAGTCCTTAAATAATGCAGCAGAGTCCTTAAATAATGCAGCAAAGTCCTTATCTAATGCAGCAGAGTCCTTAAATAATGCAACAAAGTCCTTAAATAATGCAGCAGAGTCCTTAAATACTGAAGCAGAGTCCTTAAATATTGCAGCAAAGTCCTTCAATAATGCAGCAGAGTCCTTAGATAATGCAACAAAGTCCTTAAATAATGCAGCAGATTCCTTAAATAATGCAGCAAAGTCCTTAAATAATGCAGCAGAGTCCTTAAATAATGCAGCAGAGTCCTTAAATACCGCAGCAGAGTCCTTAAATACTGAAGCAGAGTCCTTTAATATAGCAGCAAATTCCTTAAATAATGCAGCAGAGTCCATAAAAAAATCCAACAAAGTCATTAAATAATGCAGCAAGTCCTTAAATAATGCAGCAGAGTCCTCTAATAATGCAGCAGAGTCCTCAAATGCTTCAGCAAATTCATTAAATAATGCAGCATATTCCTTAAATAATGCAGAAAAGTCCTTAAATAATGCAGAACAGTTCTTAAATAATGCAACAACGTCGTTAAATAATGCAGCAGAGTCCTTAAATAATGCAGCAAAGTCCTTAACTAATGCAGCAGAGTCCTTAAATAATGCAACAAAGTCCTTAAATAATGCAACAGAGTCCTTAAATACCGCAGCAAAGGGCTTAAATAATGCAGCAGAGTCCTTAAATAATGCAACAAAGTCCTTAAATAATGCAGCAGAGTCCTTAAATACTGAAGCAGAGTCCTTAAATATTGCTGCAAAGTCCTTAAATAATGCAGCAGAGTCATTAAATAATACAACAAAGTCCTTAAATAATGCAGCAGAGTCCTTAAATAATGCAACAAAGTCCTTAAATAATGCAGCAGAGTACTTAAATAATACAACAAAGTCCTTAAATAATGCAGCAAAGTCCTTAAATAATGCAGCAGAGTCCTTAAATACTGAAGCAGAGTCCTTAAATATTGCAGCAAAGTCCTTCAATAATGCAGCAGAGTCCTTAGATAATGCAACAAAGTCCTTAAATAATGCAGCAGATTCCTTAAATAATGCAGCAAAGTCCTTAAATAATGCAGCAGAGTCCTTAAATAATGCAGCAGAGTCCTTAAATACCGCAGCAGAGTCCTTAAATACTGAAGCAGAGTCCTTTAATATAGCAGCAAATTCCTTAAATAATGCAGCAGAGTCCATAAAAAAATCCAACAAAGTCATTAAATAATGCAGCAAGTCCTTAAATAATGCAGCAGAGTCCTCTAATAATGCAGCAGAGTCCTCAAATGCTTCAGCAAATTCATTAAATAATGCAGCATATTCCTTAAATAATGCAGAAAAGTCCTTAAATAATGCAGAACAGTTCTTAAATAATGCAACAACGTCGTTAAATAATGCAGCAGAGTCCTTAAATAATGCAGCAAAGTCCTTAACTAATGCAGCAGAGTCCTTAAATAATGCAACAAAGTCCTTAAATAATGCAACAGAGTCCTTAAATACCGCAGCAAAGGGCTTAAATAATGCAGCAGAGTCCTTAAATAATGCAACAAAGTCCTTAAATAATGCAGCAGAGTCCTTAAATACTGAAGCAGAGTCCTTAAATATTGCTGCAAAGTCCTTAAATAATGCAGCAGAGTCATTAAATAATACAACAAAGTCCTTAAATAATGCAGCAGAGTCCTTAAATAATGCAACAAAGTCCTTAAATAATGCAGCAGAGTACTTAAATAATACAACAAAGTCCTTAAATAATGCAGCAAAGTCCTTAAATAATGCAGCAGAGTCCTTAAATACTGAAGCAGAGTCCTTAAATATTGCAGCAAAGTCCTTAAATAATGCAGCAGAGTCCTTAAATAATGCAACAAAGTCCTTAAATAATGCAGCAGAGTCCTTAAATAATGCAACAGAGTCCTTAAATACCGCAGCAAAGTGCTTAAATAATGCAGCAGAGTCCTCAAATGCTTCAGCAGAGTCCTTAAATAATGCAGCAGAGTCCTTAAATAATGCAGCAAAGTCCTTAAATAATGCAGCAGAGTCCTTAAATAATGCAACAAAGTCCTTAAATAATGCAGCAGAGTCCTTAAATACTGAAGCAGAGTCCTTAAATATTGCAGCAAAGTCCTTCAATAATGCAGCAGAGTCCTTAGATAATGCAACAAAGTCCTTAAATAATGCAGCAGATTCCTTAAATAATGCAGCAAAGTCCTTAAATAATGCAGCAGAGTCCTTAAATAATGCAGCAGAGTCCTTAAATACCGCAGCAGAGTCCTTAAATACTGAAGCAGAGTCCTTTAATATAGCAGCAAATTCCTTAAATAACGCAGCAGAGTCCTTAAAAAATCCAACAAAGTCATTAAATAATGCAGCAAGTCCTTAAATAATGCAGCAGAGTCCTCTAATAATGCAGCAGAGTCCTCAAATGCTTCAGCAAAGTCATTAAATAATGCAGCATAGTCCTTAACTAATGCAGCAGAGTCCTTAAATAATGCAACAAAGTCCTTAAATAATGCAGCATATTCCTTAAATAATGCAGCAAAGTCCTTAAATAATGCAGAACAGTTCTTAAATAATGCAACAACGTCGTTAAATAATGCAGCAGAGTCCTTAAATAATGCAGCAAAGTCCTTAACTAATGCAGCAGAGTCCTTAAATAATGCAAGAAAGTCCTTAAATAATGCAGCAGAGTCCTTAAATAATGCAGTAAAGTCCTTAAATAATGCAGCAGAGTCCTTAAATAATGCAACAACGTCCTTAAATAATGCAGCAGAGTCCTTAAATACTGAAGCAGAGTCCTTAAATATTGCAGCAAAGTCCTTAAATAATGCATTAGAGTCCTTAAATAATGCAACAAAGTCCTTAAATAATGCAGCAGAGTCCTTAAATAATGCAGCAAAGTCCTTAAATAATGCAGCAGAGTCCTTAAATAATGCAGCAGAGTCCTTAAATACTGCAGCAGAGTCCTTAAATACTGAAGCAGAGTCCTTTAATATAGCAGCAAATTCCTTAAATAATGCAGCAGAGTCCTTAAAAAATCCAACAAAGTCATTAAATAATGCAGCAGAGTCCTCTAATAATGCAGCAGAGTCCTCAAATGCTTCAGCAAAGTCATTAAATAATGCAGCATAGTCCTTAAATAATGCAAAGTCCTTAAATAAAGCAGCACAGTTCTTAAATAATGCAACAACGTCGGTAAATAATGCAGCAGAGTCCTTAAATAATGCAGCAAAGTCCTTAACTAATGCAGCAGAGTCCTTAAATAATGCAACAAAGTCCTTAAATAATGCAACAGAGTCCTTAAATACCGCAGCAAAGTGCTTAAATAATGCAGCAGAGTCCTTAAATAATGCAACAAAGTCCTTAAATAATGCAGCAGAGTCCTTAAATACTGAAGCAGAGTCCTTAAATATTGCAGCAAAGTCCTCTAATAATGCAGCAGAGTCCTTAATTAATGCAACAAAGTCCTTAAATAATGCAGCAGAGTCCTTAAATAATGCAACAAAGTCCTTAAATAATGCAGCAGAGTCCTTAAATACTGAAGCAGAGTCCTTAAATATTGCAGCAAAGTCCTTAAATAATGCAGCAGAGTCCTTAAATAATGCTACAAAGTCCTTAAATAATGCAGCAGAGTCCTTAAATAATGCAACAAAGTCCTTAAATAATGCAGCAGAGTCCTTAAATACTGAAGCAGAGTCCTTAAATATTGCAGCAAAGTCCTTCAATAATGCAGCAGAGTCCTTAGATAATGCAACAAAGTCCTTAAATAATGCAGCAGATTCCTTAAATAATGCAGCAAAGTCCTTAAATAATGCAGCAGAGTCCTTAAATAATGCAGCAGAGTCCTTAAATACCGCAGCAGAGTCCTTAAATACTGAAGCAGAGTCCTTTAATATAGCAGCAAATTCCTTAAATAACGCAGCAGAGTCCTTAAAAAATCCAACAAAGTCATTAAATAATGCAGCAAGTCCTTAAATAATGCAGCAGAGTCCTCTAATAATGCAGCAGAGTCCTCAAATGCTTCAGCAAAGTCATTAAATAATGCAGCATAGTCCTTAACTAATGCAGCAGAGTCCTTAAATAATGCAACAAAGTCCTTAAATAATGCAGCATATTCCTTAAATAATGCAGCAAAGTCCTTAAATAATGCAGAACAGTTCTTAAATAATGCAACAACGTCGTTAAATAATGCAGCAGAGTCCTTAAATAATGCAGCAAAGTCCTTAACTAATGCAGCAGAGTCCTTAAATAATGCAAGAAAGTCCTTAAATAATGCAGCAGAGTCCTTAAATAATGCAGTAAAGTCCTTAAATAATGCAGCAGAGTCCTTAAATAATGCAACAACGTCCTTAAATAATGCAGCAGAGTCCTTAAATACTGAAGCAGAGTCCTTAAATATTGCAGCAAAGTCCTTAAATAATGCATTAGAGTCCTTAAATAATGCAACAAAGTCCTTAAATAATGCAGCAGAGTCCTTAAATAATGCAGCAAAGTCCTTAAATAATGCAGCAGAGTCCTTAAATAATGCAGCAGAGTCCTTAAATACTGCAGCAGAGTCCTTAAATACTGAAGCAGAGTCCTTTAATATAGCAGCAAATTCCTTAAATAATGCAGCAGAGTCCTTAAAAAATCCAACAAAGTCATTAAATAATGCAGCAGAGTCCTCTAATAATGCAGCAGAGTCCTCAAATGCTTCAGCAAAGTCATTAAATAATGCAGCATAGTCCTTAAATAATGCAAAGTCCTTAAATAAAGCAGCACAGTTCTTAAATAATGCAACAACGTCGGTAAATAATGCAGCAGAGTCCTTAAATAATGCAGCAAAGTCCTTAACTAATGCAGCAGAGTCCTTAAATAATGCAACAAAGTCCTTAAATAATGCAGCAGAGTCCTTAAATAATGCAACAAAGTCCTTAAATAATGCAGCAGAGTCCTTAAATACTGAAGCAGAGTCCTTAAATATTGCAGCAAAGTCCTTAAATAATGCAGCAGAGTCCTTAAATAATGCAACAAAGTCCTTAAATAATGCAGCAGAGTCCTTAAATAATGCAACAAAGTCCTTAAATAATGCAGCAGAGTCCTTAAATACTGAAGCAGAGTCCTTAAATATTGCAGCAAAGTCCTTCAATAATGCAGCAGAGTCCTTAGATAATGCAACAAAGTCCTTAAATAATGCAGCAGATTCCTTAAATAATGCAGCAAAGTCCTTAAATAATGCAGCAGAGTCCTTAAATAATGCAGCAGAGTCCTTAAATACCGCAGCAGAGTCCTTAAATACTGAAGCAGAGTCCTTTAATATAGCAGCAAATTCCTTAAATAACGCAGCAGAGTCCTTAAAAAATCCAACAAAGTCATTAAATAATGCAGCAAGTCCTTAAATAATGCAGCAGAGTCCTCTAATAATGCAGCAGAGTCCTCAAATGCTTCAGCAAAGTCATTAAATAATGCAGCATAGTCCTTAACTAATGCAGCAGAGTCCTTAAATAATGCAACAAAGTCCTTAAATAATGCAGCATATTCCTTAAATAATGCAGCAAAGTCCTTAAATAATGCAGAACAGTTCTTAAATAATGCAACAACGTCGTTAAATAATGCAGCAGAGTCCTTAAATAATGCAGCAAAGTCCTTAACTAATGCAGCAGAGTCCTTAAATAATGCAAGAAAGTCCTTAAATAATGCAGCAGAGTCCTTAAATAATGCAGTAAAGTCCTTAAATTATGCAGCAGAGTCCTTAAATAATGCAACAACGTCCTTAAATAATGCAGCAGAGTCCTTAAATACTGAAGCAGAGTCCTTAAATATTGCAGCAAAGTCCTTAAATAATGCATTAGAGTCCTTAAATAATGCAACAAAGTCCTTAAATAATGCAGCAGAGTCCTTAAATAATGCAGCAAAGTCCTTAAATAATGCAGCAGAGTCCTTAAATAATGCAGCAGAGTCCTTAAATACTGCAGCAGAGTCCTTAAATACTGAAGCAGAGTCCTTTAATATAGCAGCAAATTCCTTAAATAATGCAGCAGAGTCCTTAAAAAATCCAACAAAGTCATTAAATAATGCAGCAGAGTCCTCTAATAATGCAGCAGAGTCCTCAAATGCTTCAGCAAAGTCATTAAATAATGCAGCATAGTCCTTAAATAATGCAAAGTCCTTAAATAAAGCAGCACAGTTCTTAAATAATGCAACAACGTCGGTAAATAATGCAGCAGAGTCCTTAAATAATGCAGCAAAGTCCTTAACTAATGCAGCAGAGTCCTTAAATAATGCAACAAAGTCCTTAAATAATGCAACAGAGTCCTTAAATACCGCAGCAAAGTGCTTAAATAATGCAGCAGAGTCCTTAAATAATGCAACAAAGTCCTTAAATAATGCAGCAGAGTCCTTAAATACTGAAGCAGAGTCCTTAAATATTGCAGCAAAGTCCTCTAATAATGCAGCAGAGTCCTTAATTAATGCAACAAAGTCCTTAAATAATGCAGCAGAGTCCTTAAATAATGCAGCAGAGTCCTTAAATACTGAAGCAGAGTCCTTAAATATTGCAGCAAAGTCCTTAAATAATGCAGCAGAGTCCTTAAATAATGCAACAAAGTCCTTAAATAATGCAGCAGAGTCCTTAAATACTGAAGCAGAGTCCTTAAATATTGCAGCAAAGTCCTTAAATAATGCAGCAGAGTCCTTAAATAATGCAGCAAAGTCCTTATCTAATGCAGCAGAGTCCTTAAATACTGAAGCAGAGTCCTTAAATATTGCAGCAAAGTCATTAAATAATGCAGCATAGTCCTTAAATAATGGAGCAAAGTCCTTAAATAATGCAGCACAGTTCTTAAATAATGCAACAACGTCGTTAAATAATGCAGCAGAGTCCTTAAATAATGCAGCAAAGTCCTTAACTAATGCAGCAGAGTCCTTAAATAATGCAACAAAGTCCTTAAATAATGCAGCAGAGTCCTTAAATAATGCAGTAAAGTCCTTAAATAATGCAGCAGAGTCCTTAAATAATGCAACAACGTCCTTAAATAATGCAGCAGAGTCCTTAAATACTGAAGCAGAGTCCTTAAATATTGCAGCAAAGTCCTTAAATAATGCAGCAGAGTCCTTAAATAATGCAACAAATTCCTTTAATATAGCAGCAAATTCCTTAAATAATGCAGCAGAGTCCTTAAAAAATCCAACAAAGTCATTAAATAATGCAGCAGAGTCCTCTAATAATGCAGCAGAGTCCTCAAATGCTTCAGCAAAGTCATTAAATAATGCAGCAGAGTCCTCAAATGCTTAAGCAGAGTCCTTAAATACTGAAGCCGAGTCCTTAAACATTGCAGCAAAGTCCTTAAATAATGCAGCAGAGTCCTTAAATAATGCAGCAAAGTCCTTCAATAATGCAGCAGAGTCCTTAGATAATGCAACAAAGTCCTTAAATAATGCAGCAGATTCCTTAAATAATGCAGCAAAGTCCTTAAATAATGCAGCAGAGTCCTAAAATAATGCAGCAGGGTCCTTAAATACCGCAGCAGAGTCCTTAAATACTGAAGCAGAGTCCTTTAATATAGCAGCAAATTCCTTAAATAATGCAGCAGAGTCCTTAAGAAATCCAACAAAGTCATTAAATAATGCAGCAAGTCCTTAAATAATGCAGCAGAGTCCTCTAATAATGCAGCAGAGTCCTCAAATGCTTCAGCAAAGTCATTAAATAATGCAGCATAATCCTTAAATAATGCAGCAAAGTCCTTAAATAATGCAGCACAGTTCTTAAATAATGCAACAACGTCGTTAAATAATGCAGCAGAGTCCTTAAATAATGCAGCAAACTCCTTAACTAATGCAGCAGAGTCCTTAAATAATGCAACAAAGTCCTTAAATAATGCAACAGAGTCCTTAAATACCGCCGCAAAGTGCTTAAATAATGCAGCAGAGTCCTCAAATGCTTCAGCAGAGTCCTTAAATAATGCAGCAGTGTCCTTAAATAATGCAGCAAAGTCCTTAAATAATGCAGCAGAGTCCTTAAATAATGCAACAAAGTCCTTAAATAATGCAGCAGAGTCCTTAAATACTGAAGCAGAGTCCTTAAATATTGCTGCAAAGTCCTTAAATAATGCAGCAGTCATTAAATAATGCAACAATGTCCTTAAATAATGCAGCAGAGTCCTTAAAAAATCCAACAAAGTCATTAAATAATGCAGCAAGTCCTTAAATAATGCAGCAGAGTCCTCTAATAATGCAGCAGAGTCCTCAAATGCTTCAGCAAATTCATTAAATAATGCAGCATATTCCTTAAATAATGCAGCAAAGTCCTTAAATAATGCAGAACAGTTCTTAAATAATGCAACAACGTCGTTAAATAATGCAGCAGAGTCCTTAAATAATGCAGCAAAGTCCTTAACTAATGCAGCAGAGTCCTTAAATAATGCAACAAAGTCCTTAAATAATGCAACAGAGTCCTTAAATACCGCAGCAAAGGGCTTAAATAATGCAGCAGAGTCCTCAAATGCTTCATCAGAGTCCTTAAATAATGTAGCATTGTCCTTAAATAATGCAGCAAAGTCCTTAAATAATGCAGCAGAGTCCTTAAATAATGCAACAAAGTCCTTAAATAATGCAGCAGAGTCCTTAAATACTGAAGCAGAGTCCTTAAATATTGCTGCAAAGTCCTTAAATAATGCAGCAGAGTCATTAAATAATGCAACAAAGTCCTTAAATAATGCAGCAGAGTCCTTAAATAATGCAACAAAGTCCTTAAATAATGCAGCAGAGTACTTAAATAATGCAACAAAGTCCTTAAATAATGCTGCAAAGTCCTTAAATAATGCAGCAGAGTCCTTAAATAATGCAACAAAGTCCTTAAATAATGCAGCAGAGTCCTTAAATAATGCAACAGAGTCCTTAAATACCGCAGCAAAGTGCTTAAATAATGCAGCAGAGTCCTCAAATGCTTCAGCAGAGTCCTTAAATAATGCAGCAGAGTCCTTAAATAATGCAGCAAAGTCCTTAAATAATGCAGCAGAGTCCTTAAATAATGCAACAAAGTCCTTAAATAATGCAGCAGAGTCCTTAAATACTGAAGCAGAGTCCTTAAATATTGCAGCAAAGTCCTTAAATAATGCAGCAGAGTCCTTAAATAATGCAGCAAAGTCCTTATCTAATGCAGCAGAGTCCTTAAATAATGCAACAAAGTCCTTAAATAATGCAGCAGAGTCCTTAAATACTGAAGCAGAGTCCTTAAATATTGCAGCAAAGTCCTTCAATAATGCAGCAGAGTCCTTAGATAATGCAACAAAGTCCTTAAATAATGCAGCAGATTCCTTAAATAATGCAGCAAAGTCCTTAAATAATGCAGCAGAGTCCTTAAATAATGCAGCAGAGTCCTTAAATACCGCAGCAGAGTCCTTAAATACTGAAGCAGAGTCCTTTAATATAGCAGCAAATTCCTTAAATAATGCAGCAGAGTCCATAAAAAAATCCAACAAAGTCATTAAATAATGCAGCAAGTCCTTAAATAATGCAGCAGAGTCCTCTAATAATGCAGCAGAGTCCTCAAATGCTTCAGCAAATTCATTAAATAATGCAGCATATTCCTTAAATAATGCAGAAAAGTCCTTAAATAATGCAGAACAGTTCTTAAATAATGCAACAACGTCGTTAAATAATGCAGCAGAGTCCTTAAATAATGCAGCAAAGTCCTTAACTAATGCAGCAGAGTCCTTAAATAATGCAACAAAGTCCTTAAATAATGCAACAGAGTCCTTAAATACCGCAGCAAAGGGCTTAAATAATGCAGCAGAGTCCTTAAATAATGCAACAAAGTCCTTAAATAATGCAGCAGAGTCCTTAAATACTGAAGCAGAGTCCTTAAATATTGCTGCAAAGTCCTTAAATAATGCAGCAGAGTCATTAAATAATACAACAAAGTCCTTAAATAATGCAGCAGAGTCCTTAAATAATGCAACAAAGTCCTTAAATAATGCAGCAGAGTACTGAAATAATACAACAAAGTCCTTAAATAATGCAGCAAAGTCCTTAAATAATGCAGCAGAGTCCTTAAATACTGAAGCAGAGTCCTTAAATATTGCAGCAAAGTCCTTAAATAATGCAGCAGAGTCCTTAAATAATGCAACAAAGTCCTTAAATAATGCAGCAGAGTCCTTAAATAATGCAACAGAGTCCTTAAATACCGCAGCAAAGTGCTTAAATAATGCAGCAGAGTCCTCAAATGCTTCAGCAGAGTCCTTAAATAATGCAGCAGAGTCCTTAAATAATGCAGCAAAGTCCTTAAATAATGCAGCAGAGTCCTTAAATAATGCAACAAAGTCCTTAAATAATGCAGCAGAGTCCTTAAATACTGAAGCAGAGTCCTTAAATATTGCAGCAAAGTCCTTCAATAATGCAGCAGAGTCCTTAGATAATGCAACAAAGTCCTTAAATAATGCAGCAGATTCCTTAAATAATGCAGCAAAGTCCTTAAATAATGCAGCAGAGTCCTTAAATAATGCAGCAGAGTCCTTAAATACCGCAGCAGAGTCCTTAAATACTGAAGCAGAGTCCTTTAATATAGCAGCAAATTCCTTAAATAATGCAGCAGAGTCCATAAAAAAATCCAACAAAGTCATTAAATAATGCAGCAAGTCCTTAAATAATGCAGCAGAGTCCTCTAATAATGCAGCAGAGTCCTCAAATGCTTCAGCAAAGTCATTAAATAATGCAGCATAGTCCTTAAATAATGCAGCAAAGTCCTTAAATAATGCAGCACAGTTCTTAAGTAATGCAACAACGTCGTTAAATAATGCAGCAGAGTCCTTAAATAATGCAGCAAAGTCCTTAACTAATGCAGCAGAGTCCTTAAATAATGCAAGAAAGTCCTTAAATAATGCAGCAGAGTCCTTAAATAATGCAGTAAAGTCCTTAAATAATGCAGCAGAGTCCTTAAATAATGCAACAACGTCCTTAAATAATGCAGCAGAGTCCTTAAATACTGAAGCAGAGTCCTTAAATATTGCAGCAAAGTCCTTAAATAATGCATTAGAGTCCTTAAATAATGCAACAAAGTCCTTAAATAATGCAGCAGAGTCCTTAAATAATGCAGCAAAGTCCTTAAATAATGCAGCAGAGTCCTTAAATAATGCAGCAGAGTCCTTAAATACTGCAGCAGAGTCCTTAAATACTGAAGCAGAGTCCTTTAATATAGCAGCAAATTCCTTAAATAATGCAGCAGAGTCCTTAAAAAATCCAACAAAGTCATTAAATAATGCAGCAGAGTCCTCTAATAATGCAGCAGAGTCCTCAAATGCTTCAGCAAAGTCATTAAATAATGCAGCATAGTCCTTAAATAATGCAAAGTCCTTAAATAAAGCAGCACAGTTCTTAAATAATGCAACAACGTCGGTAAATAATGCAGCAGAGTCCTTAAATAATGCAGCAAAGTCCTTAACTAATGCAGCAGAGTCCTTAAATAATGCAACAAAGTCCTTAAATAATGCAACAGAGTCCTTAAATACCGCAGCAAAGTGCTTAAATAATGCAGCAGAGTCCTTAAATAATGCAACAAAGTCCTTAAATAATGCAGCAGAGTCCTTAAATACTGAAGCAGAGTCCTTAAATATTGCAGCAAAGTCCTCTAATAATGCAGCAGAGTCCTTAATTAATGCAACAAAGTCCTTAAATAATGCAGCAGAGTCCTTAAATAATGCAACAAAGTCCTTAAATAATGCAGCAGAGTCCTTAAATACTGAAGCAGAGTCCTTAAATATTGCAGCAAAGTCCATAAATAATGCAGCAGAGTCCTTAAATAATGCAACAAAGTCCTTAAATAATGCAGCAGAGTCCTTAAATAATGCAACAAAGTCCTTAAATAATGCAGCAGAGTCCTTAAATACTGAAGCAGAGTCCTTAAATATTGCAGCAAAGTCCTTCAATAATGCAGCAGAGTCCTTAGATAATGCAACAAAGTCCTTAAATAATGCAGCAGATTCCTTAAATAATGCAGCAAAGTCCTTAAATAATGCAGCAGAGTCCTTAAATAATGCAGCAGAGTCCTTAAATACCGCAGCAGAGTCCTTAAATACTGAAGCAGAGTCCTTTAATATAGCAGCAAATTCCTTAAATAACGCAGCAGAGTCCTTAAAAAATCCAACAAAGTCATTAAATAATGCAGCAAGTCCTTAAATAATGCAGCAGAGTCCTCTAATAATGCAGCAGAGTCCTCAAATGCTTCAGCAAAGTCATTAAATAATGCAGCATAGTCCTTAACTAATGCAGCAGAGTCCTTAAATAATGCAACAAAGTCCTTAAATAATGCAGCATATTCCTTAAATAATGCAGCAAAGTCCTTAAATAATGCAGAACAGTTCTTAAATAATGCAACAACGTCGTTAAATAATGCAGCAGAGTCCTTAAATAATGCAGCAAAGTCTTTAACTAATGCAGCAGAGTCCTTAAATAATGCAAGAAAGTCCTTAAATAATGCAGCAGAGTCCTTAAATAATGCAGTAAAGTCCTTAAATAATGCAGCAGAGTCCTTAAATAATGCAACAACGTCCTTAAATAATGCAGCAGAGTCCTTAAATACTGAAGCAGAGTCCTTAAATATTGCAGCAAAGTCCTTAAATAATGCATTAGAGTCCTTAAATAATGCAACAAAGTCCTTAAATAATGCAGCAGAGTCCTTAAATAATGCAGCAAAGTCCTTAAATAATGCAGCAGAGTCCTTAAATAATGCAGCAGAGTCCTTAAATACTGCAGCAGAGTCCTTAAATACTGAAGCAGAGTCCTTTAATATAGCAGCAAATTCCTTAAATAATGCAGCAGGGTCCTTAAAAAATCCAACAAAGTCATTAAATAATGCAGCAGAGTCCTCTAATAATGCAGCAGAGTCCTCAAATGCTTCAGCAAAGTCATTAAATAATGCAGCATAGTCCTTAAATAATGCAAAGTCCTTAAATAAAGCAGCACAGTTCTTAAATAATGCAACAACGTCGGTAAATAATGCAGCAGAGTCCTTAAATAATGCAGCAAAGTCCTTAACTAATGCAGCATAGTCCTTAAATAATGCAACAAAGTCCTTAAATAATGCAGCAGAGTCCTTAAATAATGCAACAAAGTCCTTAAATAATGCAGCAGAGTCCTTAAATACTGAAGCAGAGTCCTTAAATATTGCAGCAAAGTCCTTAAATAATGCAGCAGAGTCCTTAAATAATGCAGCAAAGTCCTTATCTAATGCAGCAGAGTCCTTAAATAATGCAACAAAGTCCTTAAATAATGCAGCAGAGTCCTTAAATACTGAAGCAGAGTCCTTAAATATTGCAGCAAAGTCCTTCAATAATGCAGCAGAGTCCTTAGATAATGCAACAAAGTCCTTAAATAATGCAGCAGATTCCTTAAATAATGCAGCAAAGTCCTTAAATAATGCAGCAGAGTCCTTAAATAATGCAGCAGAGTCCTTAAATACCGCAGCAGAGTCCTTAAATACTGAAGCAGAGTCCTTTAATATAGCAGCAAATTCCTTAAATAATGCAGCAGAGTCCATAAAAAAATCCAACAAAGTCATTAAATAATGCAGCAAGTCCTTAAATAATGCAGCAGAGTCCTCTAATAATGCAGCAGAGTCCTCAAATGCTTCAGCAAATTCATTAAATAATGCAGCATATTCCTTAAATAATGCAGAAAAGTCCTTAAATAATGCAGAACAGTTCTTAAATAATGCAACAACGTCGTTAAATAATGCAGCAGAGTCCTTAAATAATGCAGCAAAGTCCTTAACTAATGCAGCAGAGTCCTTAAATAATGCAACAAAGTCCTTAAATAATGCAACAGAGTCCTTAAATACCGCAGCAAAGGGCTTAAATAATGCAGCAGAGTCCTCAAATGCTTCAGCAGAGTCCTTAAATAATGCAGCATTGTCCTTAAATAATGCAGCAAAGTCCTTAAATAATGCAGCAGAGTCCTTAAATAATGCAACAAAGTCCTTAAATAATGCAGCAGAGTCCTTAAATACTGAAGCAGAGTCCTTAAATATTGCTGCAAAGTCCTTAAATAATGCAGCAGAGTCATTAAATAATGCAACAAAGTCCTTAAATAATGCAGCAGAGTCCTTAAATAATGCAACAAAGTCCTTAAATAATGCAGCAGAGTACTTAAATAATGCAACAAAGTCCTTAAATAATGCAGCAAAGTCCTTAAATAATGCAGCAGAGTCCTTAAATACCGCAGCAGAGTCCTTAAATACTGAAGCAGAGTCCTTTAATATAGCAGCAAATTCCTTAAATAACGCAGCAGAGTCCTTAAAAAATCCAACAAAGTCATTAAATAATGCAGCAAGTCCTTAAATAATGCAGCAGAGTCCTCTAATAATGCAGCAGAGTCCTCAAATGCTTCAGCAAAGTCATTAAATAATGCAGCATAGTCCTTAACTAATGCAGCAGAGTCCTTAAATAATGCAACAAAGTCCTTAAATAATGCAGCATATTCCTTAAATAATGCAGCAAAGTCCTTAAATAATGCAGAACAGTTCTTAAATAATGCAACAACGTCGTTAAATAATGCAGCAGAGTCCTTAAATAATGCAGCAAAGTCCTTAACTAATGCAGCAGAGTCCTTAAATAATGCAAGAAAGTCCTTAAATAATGCAGCAGAGTCCTTAAATAATGCAGTAAAGTCCTTAAATAATGCAGCAGAGTCCTTAAATAATGCAACAACGTCCTTAAATAATGCAGCAGAGTCCTTAAATACTGAAGCAGAGTCCTTAAATATTGCAGCAAAGTCCTTAAATAATGCATTAGAGTCCTTAAATAATGCAACAAAGTCCTTAAATAATGCAGCAGAGTCCTTAAATAATGCAGCAAAGTCCTTAAATAATGCAGCAGAGTCCTTAAATAATGCAGCAGAGTCCTTAAATACTGCAGCAGAGTCCTTAAATACTGAAGCAGAGTCCTTTAATATAGCAGCAAATTCCTTAAATAATGCAGCAGAGTCCTTAAAAAATCCAACAAAGTCATTAAATAATGCAGCAGAGTCCTCTAATAATGCAGCAGAGTCCTCAAATGCTTCAGCAAAGTCATTAAATAATGCAGCATAGTCCTTAAATAATGCAAAGTCCTTAAATAAAGCAGCACAGTTCTTAAATAATGCAACAACGTCGGTAAATAATGCAGCAGAGTCCTTAAATAATGCAGCAAAGTCCTTAACTAATGCAGCAGAGTCCTTAAATAATGCAACAAAGTCCTTAAATAATGCAGCAGAGTCCTTAAATAA
This sequence comes from Phyllobates terribilis, assembly GCF_046119375.1. Classification (NCBI taxonomy): domain Eukaryota; kingdom Metazoa; phylum Chordata; class Amphibia; order Anura; family Dendrobatidae; genus Phyllobates; species Phyllobates terribilis. The sequence goes on along the minus strand of NW_027362840.1, from coordinate 1,287,131 downwards.
TGCAACAAAGTCCTTAAATAATGCAGCAGAGTCCTTAAATACTGAAGCAGAGTCCTTAAATATTGCAGCAAAGTCCTTAAATAATGCAGCAGAGTCCTTAAATAATGCAACAAAGTCCTTAAATAATGCAGCAGAGTCCTTAAATAATGCAACAACTCCTTAAATAATGCAGCAGAGTCCTTAAATACTGAAGCAGAGTCCTTAAATATTGCAGCAAAGTCCTTCAATAATGCAGCAGAGTCCTTAGATAATGCAACAAAGTCCTTAAATAATGCAGCAGATTCCTTAAATAATGCAGCAAAGTCCTTAAATAATGCAGCAGAGTCCTTAAATAATGCAGCAGAGTCCTTAAATACCGCAGCAGAGTCCTTAAATACTGAAGCAGAGTCCTTTAATATAGCAGCAAATTCCTTAAATAACGCAGCAGAGTCCTTAAAAAATCCAACAAAGTCATTAAATAATGCAGCAAGTCCTTAAATAATGCAGCAGAGTCCTCTAATAATGCAGCAGAGTCCTCAAATGCTTCAGCAAAGTCATTAAATAATGCAGCATAGTCCTTAAATAATGCAAAGTCCTTAAATAAAGCAGCACAGTTCTTAAATAATGCAACAACGTCGGTAAATAATGCAGCAGAGTCCTTAAATAATGCAGCAAAGTCCTTAACTAATGCAGCAGAGTCCTTAAATAATGCAACAAAGTCCTTAAATAATGCAACAGAGTCCTTAAATACCGCAGCAAAGTGCTTAAATAATGCAGCAGAGTCCTTAAATAATGCAACAAAGTCCTTAAATAATGCAGCAGAGTCCTTAAATACTGAAGCAGAGTCCTTAAATATTGCAGCAAAGTCCTCTAATAATGCAGCAGAGTCCTTAATTAATGCAACAAAGTCCTTAAATAATGCAGCAGAGTCCTTAAATAATGCAGCAGAGTCCTTAAATACTGAAGCAGAGTCCTTAAATATTGCAGCAAAGTCCTTAAATAATGCAGCAGAGTCCTTAAATAATGCAACAAAGTCCTTAAATAATGCAGCAGAGTCCTTAAATACTGAAGCAGAGTCCTTAAATATTGCAGCAAAGTCCTTAAATAATGCAGCAGAGTCCTTAAATAATGCAGCAAAGTCCTTATCTAATGCAGCAGAGTCCTTAAATACTGAAGCATAGTCCTTAAATATTGCAGCAAAGTCATTAAATAATGCAGCATAGTCCTTAAATAATGGAGCAAAGTCCTTAAATAATGCAGCACAGTTCTTAAATAATGCAACAACGTCGTTAAATAATGCAGCAGAGTCCTTAAATAATGCAGCAAAGTCCTTAACTAATGCAGCAGAGTCCTTAAATAATGCAACAAAGTCCTTAAATAATGCAGCAGAGTCCTTAAATAATGCAGTAAAGTCCTTAAATAATGCAGCAGAGTCCTTAAATAATGCAACAACGTCCTTAAATAATGCAGCAGAGTCCTTAAATACTGAAGCAGAGTCCTTAAATATTGCAGCAAAGTCCTTAAATAATGCAGCAGAGTCCTTAAATAATGCAACAAATTCCTTTAATATAGCAGCAAATTCCTTAAATAATGCAGCAGAGTCCTTAAAAAATCCAACAAAGTCATTAAATAATGCAGCAGAGTCCTCTAATAATGCAGCAGAGTCCTCAAATGCTTCAGCAAAGTCATTAAATAATGCAGCAGAGTCCTCAAATGCTTAAGCAGAGTCCTTAAATACTGAAGCCGAGTCCTTAAACATTGCAGCAAAGTCCTTAAATAATGCAGCAGAGTCCTTAAATAATGCAGCAAAGTCCTTCAATAATGCAGCAGAGTCCTTAGATAATGCAACAAAGTCCTTAAATAATGCAGCAGATTCCTTAAATAATGCAGCAAAGTCCTTAAATAATGCAGCAGAGTCCTAAAATAATGCAGCAGGGTCCTTAAATACCGCAGCAGAGTCCTTAAATACTGAAGCAGAGTCCTTTAATATAGCAGCAAATTCCTTAAATAATGCAGCAGAGTCCTTAAGAAATCCAACAAAGTCATTAAATAATGCAGCAAGTCCTTAAATAATGCAGCAGAGTCCTCTAATAATGCAGCAGAGTCCTCAAATGCTTCAGCAAAGTCATTAAATAATGCAGCATAATCCTTAAATAATGCAGCAAAGTCCTTAAATAATGCAGCACAGTTCTTAAATAATGCAACAACGTCGTTAAATAATGCAGCAGAGTCCTTAAATAATGCAGCAAACTCCTTAACTAATGCAGCAGAGTCCTTAAATAATGCAACAAAGTCCTTAAATAATGCAACAGAGTCCTTAAATACCGCCGCAAAGTGCTTAAATAATGCAGCAGAGTCCTCAAATGCTTCAGCAGAGTCCTTAAATAATGCAGCAGTGTCCTTAAATAATGCAGCAAAGTCCTTAAATAATGCAGCAGAGTCCTTAAATAATGCAACAAAGTCCTTAAATAATGCAGCAGAGTCCTTAAATACTGAAGCAGAGTCCTTAAATATTGCTGCAAAGTCCTTAAATAATGCAGCAGTCATTAAATAATGCAACAATGTCCTTAAATAATGCAGCAGAGTCCTTAAAAAATCCAACAAAGTCATTAAATAATGCAGCAAGTCCTTAAATAATGCAGCAGAGTCCTCTAATAATGCAGCAGAGTCCTCAAATGCTTCAGCAAATTCATTAAATAATGCAGCATATTCCTTAAATAATGCAGCAAAGTCCTTAAATAATGCAGAACAGTTCTTAAATAATGCAACAACGTCGTTAAATAATGCAGCAGAGTCCTTAAATAATGCAGCAAAGTCCTTAACTAATGCAGCAGAGTCCTTAAATAATGCAACAAAGTCCTTAAATAATGCAACAGAGTCCTTAAATACCGCAGCAAAGGGCTTAAATAATGCAGCAGAGTCCTCAAATGCTTCATCAGAGTCCTTAAATAATGTAGCATTGTCCTTAAATAATGCAGCAAAGTCCTTAAATAATGCAGCAGAGTCCTTAAATAATGCAACAAAGTCCTTAAATAATGCAGCAGAGTCCTTAAATACTGAAGCAGAGTCCTTAAATATTGCTGCAAAGTCCTTAAATAATGCAGCAGAGTCATTAAATAATGCAACAAAGTCCTTAAATAATGCAGCAGAGTCCTTAAATAATGCAACAAAGTCCTTAAATAATGCAGCAGAGTACTTAAATAATGCAACAAAGTCCTTAAATAATGCTGCAAAGTCCTTAAATAATGCAGCAGAGTCCTTAAATAATGCAACAAAGTCCTTAAATAATGCAGCAGAGTCCTTAAATAATGCAACAGAGTCCTTAAATACCGCAGCAAAGTGCTTAAATAATGCAGCAGAGTCCTCAAATGCTTCAGCAGAGTCCTTAAATAATGCAGCAGAGTCCTTAAATAATGCAGCAAAGTCCTTAAATAATGCAGCAGAGTCCTTAAATAATGCAACAAAGTCCTTAAATAATGCAGCAGAGTCCTTAAATACTGAAGCAGAGTCCTTAAATATTGCAGCAAAGTCCTTAAATAATGCAGCAGAGTCCTTAAATAATGCAGCAAAGTCCTTATCTAATGCAGCAGAGTCCTTAAATAATGCAACAAAGTCCTTAAATAATGCAGCAGAGTCCTTAAATACTGAAGCAGAGTCCTTAAATATTGCAGCAAAGTCCTTCAATAATGCAGCAGAGTCCTTAGATAATGCAACAAAGTCCTTAAATAATGCAGCAGATTCCTTAAATAATGCAGCAAAGTCCTTAAATAATGCAGCAGAGTCCTTAAATAATGCAGCAGAGTCCTTAAATACCGCAGCAGAGTCCTTAAATACTGAAGCAGAGTCCTTTAATATAGCAGCAAATTCCTTAAATAATGCAGCAGAGTCCATAAAAAAATCCAACAAAGTCATTAAATAATGCAGCAAGTCCTTAAATAATGCAGCAGAGTCCTCTAATAATGCAGCAGAGTCCTCAAATGCTTCAGCAAATTCATTAAATAATGCAGCATATTCCTTAAATAATGCAGAAAAGTCCTTAAATAATGCAGAACAGTTCTTAAATAATGCAACAACGTCGTTAAATAATGCAGCAGAGTCCTTAAATAATGCAGCAAAGTCCTTAACTAATGCAGCAGAGTCCTTAAATAATGCAACAAAGTCCTTAAATAATGCAACAGAGTCCTTAAATACCGCAGCAAAGGGCTTAAATAATGCAGCAGAGTCCTTAAATAATGCAACAAAGTCCTTAAATAATGCAGCAGAGTCCTTAAATACTGAAGCAGAGTCCTTAAATATTGCTGCAAAGTCCTTAAATAATGCAGCAGAGTCATTAAATAATACAACAAAGTCCTTAAATAATGCAGCAGAGTCCTTAAATAATGCAACAAAGTCCTTAAATAATGCAGCAGAGTACTTAAATAATACAACAAAGTCCTTAAATAATGCAGCAAAGTCCTTAAATAATGCAGCAGAGTCCTTAAATACTGAAGCAGAGTCCTTAAATATTGCAGCAAAGTCCTTAAATAATGCAGCAGAGTCCTTAAATAATGCAACAAAGTCCTTAAATAATGCAGCAGAGTCCTTAAATAATGCAACAGAGTCCTTAAATACCGCAGCAAAGTGCTTAAATAATGCAGCAGAGTCCTCAAATGCTTCAGCAGAGTCCTTAAATAATGCAGCAGAGTCCTTAAATAATGCAGCAAAGTCCTTAAATAATGCAGCAGAGTCCTTAAATAATGCAACAAAGTCCTTAAATAATGCAGCAGAGTCCTTAAATACTGAAGCAGAGTCCTTAAATATTGCAGCAAAGTCCTTCAATAATGCAGCAGAGTCCTTAGATAATGCAACAAAGTCCTTAAATAATGCAGCAGATTCCTTAAATAATGCAGCAAAGTCCTTAAATAATGCAGCAGAGTCCTTAAATAATGCAGCAGAGTCCTTAAATACCGCAGCAGAGTCCTTAAATACTGAAGCAGAGTCCTTTAATATAGCAGCAAATTCCTTAAATAATGCAGCAGAGTCCATAAAAAAATCCAACAAAGTCATTAAATAATGCAGCAAGTCCTTAAATAATGCAGCAGAGTCCTCTAATAATGCAGCAGAGTCCTCAAATGCTTCAGCAAAGTCATTAAATAATGCAGCATAGTCCTTAAATAATGCAGCAAAGTCCTTAAATAATGCAGCACAGTTCTTAAGTAATGCAACAACGTCGTTAAATAATGCAGCAGAGTCCTTAAATAATGCAGCAAAGTCCTTAACTAATGCAGCAGAGTCCTTAAATAATGCAAGAAAGTCCTTAAATAATGCAGCAGAGTCCTTAAATAATGCAGTAAAGTCCTTAAATAATGCAGCAGAGTCCTTAAATAATGCAACAACGTCCTTAAATAATGCAGCAGAGTCCTTAAATACTGAAGCAGAGTCCTTAAATATTGCAGCAAAGTCCTTAAATAATGCATTAGAGTCCTTAAATAATGCAACAAAGTCCTTAAATAATGCAGCAGAGTCCTTAAATAATGCAGCAAAGTCCTTAAATAATGCAGCAGAGTCCTTAAATAATGCAGCAGAGTCCTTAAATACTGCAGCAGAGTCCTTAAATACTGAAGCAGAGTCCTTTAATATAGCAGCAAATTCCTTAAATAATGCAGCAGAGTCCTTAAAAAATCCAACAAAGTCATTAAATAATGCAGCAGAGTCCTCTAATAATGCAGCAGAGTCCTCAAATGCTTCAGCAAAGTCATTAAATAATGCAGCATAGTCCTTAAATAATGCAAAGTCCTTAAATAAAGCAGCACAGTTCTTAAATAATGCAACAACGTCGGTAAATAATGCAGCAGAGTCCTTAAATAATGCAGCAAAGTCCTTAACTAATGCAGCAGAGTCCTTAAATAATGCAACAAAGTCCTTAAATAATGCAACAGAGTCCTTAAATACCGCAGCAAAGTGCTTAAATAATGCAGCAGAGTCCTTAAATAATGCAACAAAGTCCTTAAATAATGCAGCAGAGTCCTTAAATACTGAAGCAGAGTCCTTAAATATTGCAGCAAAGTCCTCTAATAATGCAGCAGAGTCCTTAATTAATGCAACAAAGTCCTTAAATAATGCAGCAGAGTCCTTAAATAATGCAACAAAGTCCTTAAATAATGCAGCAGAGTCCTTAAATACTGAAGCAGAGTCCTTAAATATTGCAGCAAAGTCCTTAAATAATGCAGCAGAGTCCTTAAATAATGCAACAAAGTCCTTAAATAATGCAGCAGAGTCCTTAAATAATGCAACAAAGTCCTTAAATAATGCAGCAGAGTCCTTAAATACTGAAGCAGAGTCCTTAAATATTGCAGCAAAGTCCTTCAATAATGCAGCAGAGTCCTTAGATAATGCAACAAAGTCCTTAAATAATGCAGCAGATTCCTTAAATAATGCAGCAAAGTCCTTAAATAATGCAGCAGAGTCCTTAAATAATGCAGCAGAGTCCTTAAATACCGCAGCAGAGTCCTTAAATACTGAAGCAGAGTCCTTTAATATAGCAGCAAATTCCTTAAATAACGCAGCAGAGTCCTTAAAAAATCCAACAAAGTCATTAAATAATGCAGCAAGTCCTTAAATAATGCAGCAGAGTCCTCTAATAATGCAGCAGAGTCCTCAAATGCTTCAGCAAAGTCATTAAATAATGCAGCATAGTCCTTAACTAATGCAGCAGAGTCCTTAAATAATGCAACAAAGTCCTTAAATAATGCAGCATATTCCTTAAATAATGCAGCAAAGTCCTTAAATAATGCAGAACAGTTCTTAAATAATGCAACAACGTCGTTAAATAATGCAGCAGAGTCCTTAAATAATGCAGCAAAGTCCTTAACTAATGCAGCAGAGTCCTTAAATAATGCAAGAAAGTCCTTAAATAATGCAGCAGAGTCCTTAAATAATGCAGTAAAGTCCTTAAATAATGCAGCAGAGTCCTTAAATAATGCAACAACGTCCTTAAATAATGCAGCAGAGTCCTTAAATACTGAAGCAGAGTCCTTAAATATTGCAGCAAAGTCCTTAAATAATGCATTAGAGTCCTTAAATAATGCAACAAAGTCCTTAAATAATGCAGCAGAGTCCTTAAATAATGCAGCAAAGTCCTTAAATAATGCAGCAGAGTCCTTAAATAATGCAGCAGAGTCCTTAAATACTGCAGCAGAGTCCTTAAATACTGAAGCAGAGTCCTTTAATATAGCAGCAAATTCCTTAAATAATGCAGCAGAGTCCTTAAAAAATCCAACAAAGTCATTAAATAATGCAGCAGAGTCCTCTAATAATGCAGCAGAGTCCTCAAATGCTTCAGCAAAGTCATTAAATAATGCAGCATAGTCCTTAAATAATGCAAAGTCCTTAAATAAAGCAGCACAGTTCTTAAATAATGCAACAACGTCGGTAAATAATGCAGCAGAGTCCTTAAATAATGCAGCAAAGTCCTTAACTAATGCAGCATAGTCCTTAAATAATGCAACAAAGTCCTTAAATAATGCAGCAGAGTCCTTAAATAATGCAACAAAGTCCTTAAATAATGCAGCAGAGTCCTTAAATACTGAAGCAGAGTCCTTAAATATTGCAGCAAAGTCCTTAAATAATGCAGCAGAGTCCTTAAATAATGCAGCAAAGTCCTTATCTAATGCAGCAGAGTCCTTAAATAATGCAACAAAGTCCTTAAATAATGCAGCAGAGTCCTTAAATACTGAAGCAGAGTCCTTAAATATTGCAGCAAAGTCCTTCAATAATGCAGCAGAGTCCTTAGATAATGCAACAAAGTCCTTAAATAATGCAGCAGATTCCTTAAATAATGCAGCAAAGTCCTTAAATAATGCAGCAGAGTCCTTAAATAATGCAGCAGAGTCCTTAAATACCGCAGCAGAGTCCTTAAATACTGAAGCAGAGTCCTTTAATATAGCAGCAAATTCCTTAAATAATGCAGCAGAGTCCATAAAAAAATCCAACAAAGTCATTAAATAATGCAGCAAGTCCTTAAATAATGCAGCAGAGTCCTCTAATAATGCAGCAGAGTCCTCAAATGCTTCAGCAAATTCATTAAATAATGCAGCATATTCCTTAAATAATGCAGAAAAGTCCTTAAATAATGCAGAACAGTTCTTAAATAATGCAACAACGTCGTTAAATAATGCAGCAGAGTCCTTAAATAATGCAGCAAAGTCCTTAACTAATGCAGCAGAGTCCTTAAATAATGCAACAAAGTCCTTAAATAATGCAACAGAGTCCTTAAATACCGCAGCAAAGGGCTTAAATAATGCAGCAGAGTCCTCAAATGCTTCAGCAGAGTCCTTAAATAATGCAGCATTGTCCTTAAATAATGCAGCAAAGTCCTTAAATAATGCAGCAGAGTCCTTAAATAATGCAACAAAGTCCTTAAATAATGCAGCAGAGTCCTTAAATACTGAAGCAGAGTCCTTAAATATTGCTGCAAAGTCCTTAAATAATGCAGCAGAGTCATTAAATAATGCAACAAAGTCCTTAAATAATGCAGCAGAGTCCTTAAATAATGCAACAAAGTCCTTAAATAATGCAGCAGAGTACTTAAATAATGCAACAAAGTCCTTAAATAATGCAGCAAAGTCCTTAAATAATGCAGCAGAGTCCTTAAATACTGAAGCAGAGTCTTAAATATTGCAGCAAAGTCCTTAAATAATGCAGCAGAGTCCTTAAATAATGCAACAAAGTCCTTAAATAATGCAGCAGAGTCCTTAAATAATGCAACAGAGTCCTTAAATACCGCAGCAAAGTGCTTAAATAATGCAGCAGAGTCCTCAAATGCTTCAGCAGAGTCCTTAAATAATGCAGCAGAGTCCTTAAATAATGCAGCAAAGTCCTTAAATAATGCAGCAGAGTCCTTAAATAATGCAACAAAGTCCTTAAATAATGCAGCATAGTCCTTAAATACTGAAGCAGAGTCCTTAAATATTGCAGCAAAGTCCTTAAATAATGCAGCAGAGTCCTTAAATAATGCAGCAAAGTCCTTATTTAATGCAGCAGAGTCCTTAAATAATGCAACAAAGTCCTTAAATAATGCAGCAGAGTCCTTAAATACTGAAGCAGAGTCCTTAAATATTGCAGCAAAGTCCTTCAATAATGCAGCAGAGTCCTTAGATAATGCAACAAAGTCCTTAAATAATGCAGCAGATTCCTTAAATAATGCAGCAAAGTCCTTAAATAATGCAGCAGAGTCCTTAAATAATGCAGCAGAGTCCTTAAATACCGCAGCAGAGTCCTTAAATACTGAAGCAGAGTCCTTTAATATAGCAGCAAATTCCTTAAATAATGCAGCAGAGTCCATAAAAAAATCCAACAAAGTCATTAAATAATGCAGCAAGTCCTTAAATAATGCAGCAGAGTCCTCTAATAATGCAGCAGAGTCCTCAAATGCTTCAGCAAAGTCATTAAATAATGCAGCATAGTCCTTAAATAATGCAGCAAAGTCCTTAAATAATGCAGCACAGTTCTTAAGTAATGCAACAACGTCGTTAAATAATGCAGCAGAGTCCTTAAATAATGCAGCAAAGTCCTTAACTAATGCAGCAGAGTCCTTAAATAATGCAAGAAAGTCCTTAAATAATGCAGCAGAGTCCTTAAATAATGCAGTAAAGTCCTTAAATAATGCAGCAGAGTCCTTAAATAATGCAACAACGTCCTTAAATAATGCAGCAGAGTCCTTAAATACTGAAGCAGAGTCCTTAAATATTGCAGCAAAGTCCTTAAATAATGCATTAGAGTCCTTAAATAATGCAACAAAGTCCTTAAATAATGCAGCAGAGTCCTTAAATAATGCAGCAAAGTCCTTAAATAATGCAGCAGAGTCCTTAAATAATGCAGCAGAGTCCTTAAATACTGCAGCAGAGTCCTTAAATACTGAAGCAGAGTCCTTTAATATAGCAGCAAATTCCTTAAATAATGCAGCAGAGTCCTTAAAAAATCCAACAAAGTCATTAAATAATGCAGCAGAGTCCTCTAATAATGCAGCAGAGTCCTCAAATGCTTCAGCAAAGTCATTAAATAATGCAGCATAGTCCTTAAATAATGCAAAGTCCTTAAATAAAGCAGCACAGTTCTTAAATAATGCAACAACGTCGGTAAATAATGCAGCAGAGTCCTTAAATAATGCAGCAAAGTTCTTAACTAATGCAGCAGAGTCCTTAAATAATGCAACAACGTCCTTAAATAATGCAGCAGAGTCCTTAAATACTGAAGCAGAGTCCTTAAATATTGCAGCAAAGTCCTTAAATAATGCAGCAGAGTCCTTAAATAATGCAACAAATTCCTTTAATATAGCAGCAAATTCCTTAAATAATGCAGCAGAGTCCTTAAAAAATCCAACAAAGTCATTAAATAATGCAGCAGAGTCCTCTAATAATGCAGCAGAGTCCTCAAATGCTTCAGCAAAGTCATTAAATAATGCAGCAGAGTCCTCAAATGCTTAAGCAGAGTCCTTAAATACTGAAGCCGAGTCCTTAAACATTGCAGCAAAGTCCTTAAATAATGCAGCAGAGTCCTTAAATAATGCAGCAAAGTCCTTCAATAATGCAGCAGAGTCCTTAGATAATGCAACAAAGTCCTTAAATAATGCAGCAGATTCCTTAAATAATGCAGCAAAGTCCTTAAATAATGCAGCAGAGTCCTAAAATAATGCAGCAGGGTCCTTAAATACCGCAGCAGAGTCCTTAAATACTGAAGCAGAGTCCTTTAATATAGCAGCAAATTCCTTAAATAATGCAGCAGAGTCCTTAAGAAATCCAACAAAGTCATTAAATAATGCAGCAAGTCCTTAAATAATGCAGCAGAGTCCTCTAATAATGCAGCAGAGTCCTCAAATGCTTCAGCAAAGTCATTAAATAATGCAGCATAGTCCTTAAATAATGCAGCAAAGTCCTTAAATAATGCAGCACAGTTCTTAAATAATGCAACAACGTCGTTAAATAATGCAGCAGAGTCCTTAAATAATGCAGCAAACTCCTTAACTAATGCAGCAGAGTCCTTAAATAATGCAACAAAGTCCTTAAATAATGCAACAGAGTCCTTAAATACCGCCGCAAAGTGCTTAAATAATGCAGCAGAGTCCTCAAATGCTTCAGCAGAGTCCTTAAATAATGCAGCAGTGTCCTTAAATAATGCAGCAAAGTCCTTAAATAATGCAGCAGAGTCCTTAAATAATGCAACAAAGTCCTTAAATAATGCAGCAGAGTCCTTAAATACTGAAGCAGAGTCCTTAAATATTGCTGCAAAGTCCTTAAATAATGCAGCAGTCATTAAATAATGCAACAATGTCCTTAAATAATGCAGCAGAGTCCTTAAAAAATCCAACAAAGTCATTAAATAATGCAGCAAGTCCTTAAATAATGCAGCAGAGTCCTCTAATAATGCAGCAGAGTCCTCAAATGCTTCAGCAAATTCATTAAATAATGCAGCATATTCCTTAAATAATGCAGCAAAGTCCTTAAATAATGCAGAACAGTTCTTAAATAATGCAACAACGTCGTTAAATAATGCAGCAGAGTCCTTAAATAATGCAGCAAAGTCCTTAACTAATGCAGCAGAGTCCTTAAATAATGCAACAAAGTCCTTAAATAATGCAACAGAGTCCTTAAATACCGCAGCAAAGGGCTTAAATAATGCAGCAGAGTCCTCAAATGCTTCATCAGAGTCCTTAAATAATGTAGCATTGTCCTTAAATAATGCAGCAAAGTCCTTAAATAATGCAGCAGAGTCCTTAAATAATGCAACAAAGTCCTTAAATAATGCAGCAGAGTCCTTAAATACTGAAGCAGAGTCCTTAAATATTGCTGCAAAGTCCTTAAATAATGCAGCAGAGTCATTAAATAATGCAACAAAGTCCTTAAATAATGCAGCAGAGTCCTTAAATAATGCAACAAAGTCCTTAAATAATGCAGCAGAGTACTTAAATAATGCAACAAAGTCCTTAAATAATGCTGCAAAGTCCTTAAATAATGCAGCAGAGTCCTTAAATAATGCAACAAAGTCCTTAAATAATGCAGCAGAGTCCTTAAATAATGCAACAGAGTCCTTAAATACCGCAGCAAAGTGCTTAAATAATGCAGCAGAGTCCTCAAATGCTTCAGCAGAGTCCTTAAATAATGCAGCAGAGTCCTTAAATAATGCAGCAAAGTCCTTAAATAATGCAGCAGAGTCCTTAAATAATGCAACAAAGTCCTTAAATAATGCAGCAGAGTCCTTAAATACTGAAGCAGAGTCCTTAAATATTGCAGCAAAGTCCTTAAATAATGCAGCAGAGTCCTTAAATAATGCAGCAAAGTCCTTATCTAATGCAGCAGAGTCCTTAAATAATGCAACAAAGTCCTTAAATAATGCAGCAGAGTCCTTAAATACTGAAGCAGAGTCCTTAAATATTGCAGCAAAGTCCTTCAATAATGCAGCAGAGTCCTTAGATAATGCAACAAAGTCCTTAAATAATGCAGCAGATTCCTTAAATAATGCAGCAAAGTCCTTAAATAATGCAGCAGAGTCCTTAAATAATGCAGCAGAGTCCTTAAATACCGCAGCAGAGTCCTTAAATACTGAAGCAGAGTCCTTTAATATAGCAGCAAATTCCTTAAATAATGCAGCAGAGTCCATAAAAAAATCCAACAAAGTCATTAAATAATGCAGCAAGTCCTTAAATAATGCAGCAGAGTCCTCTAATAATGCAGCAGAGTCCTCAAATGCTTCAGCAAATTCATTAAATAATGCAGCATATTCCTTAAATAATGCAGAAAAGTCCTTAAATAATGCAGAACAGTTCTTAAATAATGCAACAACGTCGTTAAATAATGCAGCAGAGTCCTTAAATAATGCAGCAAAGTCCTTAACTAATGCAGCAGAGTCCTTAAATAATGCAACAAAGTCCTTAAATAATGCAACAGAGTCCTTAAATACCGCAGCAAAGGGCTTAAATAATGCAGCAGAGTCCTTAAATAATGCAACAAAGTCCTTAAATAATGCAGCAGAGTCCTTAAATACTGAAGCAGAGTCCTTAAATATTGCTGCAAAGTCCTTAAATAATGCAGCAGAGTCATTAAATAATACAACAAAGTCCTTAAATAATGCAGCAGAGTCCTTAAATAATGCAACAAAGTCCTTAAATAATGCAGCAGAGTACTTAAATAATACAACAAAGTCCTTAAATAATGCAGCAAAGTCCTTAAATAATGCAGCAGAGTCCTTAAATACTGAAGCAGAGTCCTTAAATATTGCAGCAAAGTCCTTAAATAATGCAGCAGAGTCCTTAAATAATGCAACAAAGTCCTTAAATAATGCAGCAGAGTCCTTAAATAATGCAACAGAGTCCTTAAATACCGCAGCAAAGTGCTTAAATAATGCAGCAGAGTCCTCAAATGCTTCAGCAGAGTCCTTAAATAATGCAGCAGAGTCCTTAAATAATGCAGCAAAGTCCTTAAATAATGCAGCAGAGTCCTTAAATAATGCAACAAAGTCCTTAAATAATGCAGCAGAGTCCTTAAATACTGAAGCAGAGTCCTTAAATATTGCAGCAAAGTCCTTCAATAATGCAGCAGAGTCCTTAGATAATGCAACAAAGTCCTTAAATAATGCAGCAGATTCCTTAAATAATGCAGCAAAGTCCTTAAATAATGCAGCAGAGTCCTTAAATAATGCAGCAGAGTCCTTAAATACCGCAGCAGAGTCCTTAAATACTGAAGCAGAGTCCTTTAATATAGCAGCAAATTCCTTAAATAATGCAGCAGAGTCCATAAAAAAATCCAACAAAGTCATTAAATAATGCAGCAAGTCCTTAAATAATGCAGCAGAGTCCTCTAATAATGCAGCAGAGTCCTCAAATGCTTCAGCAAAGTCATTAAATAATGCAGCATAGTCCTTAAATAATGCAGCAAAGTCCTTAAATAATGCAGCACAGTTCTTAAGTAATGCAACAACGTCGTTAAATAATGCAGCAGAGTCCTTAAATAATGCAGCAAAGTCCTTAACTAATGCAGCAGAGTCCTTAAATAATGCAAGAAAGTCCTTAAATAATGCAGCAGAGTCCTTAAATAATGCAGTAAAGTCCTTAAATAATGCAGCAGAGTCCTTAAATAATGCAACAACGTCCTTAAATAATGCAGCAGAGTCCTTAAATACTGAAGCAGAGTCCTTAAATATTGCAGCAAAGTCCTTAAATAATGCATTAGAGTCCTTAAATAATGCAACAAAGTCCTTAAATAATGCAGCAGAGTCCTTAAATAATGCAGCAAAGTCCTTAAATAATGCAGCAGAGTCCTTAAATAATGCAGCAGAGTCCTTAAATACTGCAGCAGAGTCCTTAAATACTGAAGCAGAGTCCTTTAATATAGCAGCAAATTCCTTAAATAATGCAGCAGAGTCCTTAAAAAATCCAACAAAGTCATTAAATAATGCAGCAGAGTCCTCTAATAATGCAGCAGAGTCCTCAAATGCTTCAGCAAAGTCATTAAATAATGCAGCATAGTCCTTAAATAATGCAAAGTCCTTAAATAAAGCAGCACAGTTCTTAAATAATGCAACAACGTCGGTAAATAATGCAGCAGAGTCCTTAAATAATGCAGCAAAGTCCTTAACTAATGCAGCAGAGTCCTTAAATAATGCAACAAAGTCCTTAAATAATGCAACAGAGTCCTTAAATACCGCAGCAAAGTGCTTAAATAATGCAGCAGAGTCCTTAAATAATGCAACAAAGTCCTTAAATAATGCAGCAGAGTCCTTAAATACTGAAGCAGAGTCCTTAAATATTGCAGCAAAGTCCTCTAATAATGCAGCAGAGTCCTTAATTAATGCAACAAAGTCCTTAAATAATGCAGCAGAGTCCTTAAATAATGCAACAAAGTCCTTAAATAATGCAGCAGAGTCCTTAAATACTGAAGCAGAGTCCTTAAATATTGCAGCAAAGTCCTTAAATAATGCAGCAGAGTCCTTAAATAATGCAACAAAGTCCTTAAATAATGCAGCAGAGTCCTTAAATAATGCAACAAAGTCCTTAAATAATGCAGCAGAGTCCTTAAATACTGAAGCAGAGTCCTTAAATATTGCAGCAAAGTCCTTCAATAATGCAGCAGAGTCCTTAGATAATGCAACAAAGTCCTTAAATAATGCAGCAGATTCCTTAAATAATGCAGCAAAGTCCTTAAATAATGCAGCAGAGTCCTTAAATAATGCAGCAGAGTCCTTAAATACCGCAGCAGAGTCCTTAAATACTGAAGCAGAGTCCTTTAATATAGCAGCAAATTCCTTAAATAACGCAGCAGAGTCCTTAAAAAATCCAACAAAGTCATTAAATAATGCAGCAAGTCCTTAAATAATGCAGCAGAGTCCTCTAATAATGCAGCAGAGTCCTCAAATGCTTCAGCAAAGTCATTAAATAATGCAGCATAGTCCTTAACTAATG
The DNA here is from genome assembly GCF_046119375.1 of Phyllobates terribilis. Lineage (NCBI taxonomy): Eukaryota > Metazoa > Chordata > Amphibia > Anura > Dendrobatidae > Phyllobates > Phyllobates terribilis. The sequence continues at coordinate 1,271,722 of NW_027362840.1, read as the reverse complement.
CAGCAGAGTCCTTAAATAATGCAACAAAGTCCTTAAATAATGCAGCATATTCCTTAAATAATGCAGCAAAGTCCTTAAATAATGCAGAACAGTTCTTAAATAATGCAACAACGTCGTTAAATAATGCAGCAGAGTCCTTAAATAATGCAGCAAAGTCCTTAACTAATGCAGCAGAGTCCTTAAATAATGCAAGAAAGTCCTTAAATAATGCAGCAGAGTCCTTAAATAATGCAGTAAAGTCCTTAAATAATGCAGCAGAGTCCTTAAATAATGCAACAACGTCCTTAAATAATGCAGCAGAGTCCTTAAATACTGAAGCAGAGTCCTTAAATATTGCAGCAAAGTCCTTAAATAATGCATTAGAGTCCTTAAATAATGCAACAAAGTCCTTAAATAATGCAGCAGAGTCCTTAAATAATGCAGCAAAGTCCTTAAATAATGCAGCAGAGTCCTTAAATAATGCAGCAGAGTCCTTAAATACTGCAGCAGAGTCCTTAAATACTGAAGCAGAGTCCTTTAATATAGCAGCAAATTCCTTAAATAATGCAGCAGAGTCCTTAAAAAATCCAACAAAGTCATTAAATAATGCAGCAGAGTCCTCTAATAATGCAGCAGAGTCCTCAAATGCTTCAGCAAAGTCATTAAATAATGCAGCATAGTCCTTAAATAATGCAAAGTCCTTAAATAAAGCAGCACAGTTCTTAAATAATGCAACAACGTCGGTAAATAATGCAGCAGAGTCCTTAAATAATGCAGCAAAGTCCTTAACTAATGCAGCATAGTCCTTAAATAATGCAACAAAGTCCTTAAATAATGCAGCAGAGTCCTTAAATAATGCAACAAAGTCCTTAAATAATGCAGCAGAGTCCTTAAATACTGAAGCAGAGTCCTTAAATATTGCAGCAAAGTCCTTAAATAATGCAGCAGAGTCCTTAAATAATGCAGCAAAGTCCTTATCTAATGCAGCAGAGTCCTTAAATAATGCAACAAAGTCCTTAAATAATGCAGCAGAGTCCTTAAATACTGAAGCAGAGTCCTTAAATATTGCAGCAAAGTCCTTCAATAATGCAGCAGAGTCCTTAGATAATGCAACAAAGTCCTTAAATAATGCAGCAGATTCCTTAAATAATGCAGCAAAGTCCTTAAATAATGCAGCAGAGTCCTTAAATAATGCAGCAGAGTCCTTAAATACCGCAGCAGAGTCCTTAAATACTGAAGCAGAGTCCTTTAATATAGCAGCAAATTCCTTAAATAATGCAGCAGAGTCCATAAAAAAATCCAACAAAGTCATTAAATAATGCAGCAAGTCCTTAAATAATGCAGCAGAGTCCTCTAATAATGCAGCAGAGTCCTCAAATGCTTCAGCAAATTCATTAAATAATGCAGCATATTCCTTAAATAATGCAGAAAAGTCCTTAAATAATGCAGAACAGTTCTTAAATAATGCAACAACGTCGTTAAATAATGCAGCAGAGTCCTTAAATAATGCAGCAAAGTCCTTAACTAATGCAGCAGAGTCCTTAAATAATGCAACAAAGTCCTTAAATAATGCAACAGAGTCCTTAAATACCGCAGCAAAGGGCTTAAATAATGCAGCAGAGTCCTCAAATGCTTCAGCAGAGTCCTTAAATAATGCAGCATTGTCCTTAAATAATGCAGCAAAGTCCTTAAATAATGCAGCAGAGTCCTTAAATAATGCAACAAAGTCCTTAAATAATGCAGCAGAGTCCTTAAATACTGAAGCAGAGTCCTTAAATATTGCTGCAAAGTCCTTAAATAATGCAGCAGAGTCATTAAATAATGCAACAAAGTCCTTAAATAATGCAGCAGAGTCCTTAAATAATGCAACAAAGTCCTTAAATAATGCAGCAGAGTACTTAAATAATGCAACAAAGTCCTTAAATAATGCAGCAAAGTCCTTAAATAATGCAGCAGAGTCCTTAAATACTGAAGCAGAGTCTTAAATATTGCAGCAAAGTCCTTAAATAATGCAGCAGAGTCCTTAAATAATGCAACAAAGTCCTTAAATAATGCAGCAGAGTCCTTAAATAATGCAACAGAGTCCTTAAATACCGCAGCAAAGTGCTTAAATAATGCAGCAGAGTCCTCAAATGCTTCAGCAGAGTCCTTAAATAATGCAGCAGAGTCCTTAAATAATGCAGCAAAGTCCTTAAATAATGCAGCAGAGTCCTTAAATAATGCAACAAAGTCCTTAAATAATGCAGCATAGTCCTTAAATACTGAAGCAGAGTCCTTAAATATTGCAGCAAAGTCCTTAAATAATGCAGCAGAGTCCTTAAATAATGCAGCAAAGTCCTTATTTAATGCAGCAGAGTCCTTAAATAATGCAACAAAGTCCTTAAATAATGCAGCAGAGTCCTTAAATACTGAAGCAGAGTCCTTAAATATTGCAGCAAAGTCCTTCAATAATGCAGCAGAGTCCTTAGATAATGCAACAAAGTCCTTAAATAATGCAGCAGATTCCTTAAATAATGCAGCAAAGTCCTTAAATAATGCAGCAGAGTCCTTAAATAATGCAGCAGAGTCCTTAAATACCGCAGCAGAGTCCTTAAATACTGAAGCAGAGTCCTTTAATATAGCAGCAAATTCCTTAAATAATGCAGCAGAGTCCATAAAAAAATCCAACAAAGTCATTAAATAATGCAGCAAGTCCTTAAATAATGCAGCAGAGTCCTCTAATAATGCAGCAGAGTCCTCAAATGCTTCAGCAAAGTCATTAAATAATGCAGCATAGTCCTTAAATAATGCAGCAAAGTCCTTAAATAATGCAGCACAGTTCTTAAGTAATGCAACAACGTCGTTAAATAATGCAGCAGAGTCCTTAAATAATGCAGCAAAGTCCTTAACTAATGCAGCAGAGTCCTTAAATAATGCAAGAAAGTCCTTAAATAATGCAGCAGAGTCCTTAAATAATGCAGTAAAGTCCTTAAATAATGCAGCAGAGTCCTTAAATAATGCAACAACGTCCTTAAATAATGCAGCAGAGTCCTTAAATACTGAAGCAGAGTCCTTAAATATTGCAGCAAAGTCCTTAAATAATGCATTAGAGTCCTTAAATAATGCAACAAAGTCCTTAAATAATGCAGCAGAGTCCTTAAATAATGCAGCAAAGTCCTTAAATAATGCAGCAGAGTCCTTAAATAATGCAGCAGAGTCCTTAAATACTGCAGCAGAGTCCTTAAATACTGAAGCAGAGTCCTTTAATATAGCAGCAAATTCCTTAAATAATGCAGCAGAGTCCTTAAAAAATCCAACAAAGTCATTAAATAATGCAGCAGAGTCCTCTAATAATGCAGCAGAGTCCTCAAATGCTTCAGCAAAGTCATTAAATAATGCAGCATAGTCCTTAAATAATGCAAAGTCCTTAAATAAAGCAGCACAGTTCTTAAATAATGCAACAACGTCGGTAAATAATGCAGCAGAGTCCTTAAATAATGCAGCAAAGTTCTTAACTAATGCAGCAGAGTCCTTAAATAATGCAACAAAGTCCTTAAATAATGCAACAGAGTCCTTAAATACCGCAGCAAAGTGCTTAAATAATGCAGCAGAGTCCTTAAATAATGCAACAAAGTCCTTAAATAATGCAGCAGAGTCCTTAAATACTGAAGCAGAGTCCTTAAATATTGCAGCAAAGTCCTCTAATAATGCAGCAGAGTCCTTAAATAATGCAACAAAGTCCTTAAATAATGCAGCAGAGTCCTTAAATAATGCAACAAAGTCCTTAAATAATGCAGCAGAGTCCTTAAATACTGAAGCAGAGTCCTTAAATATTGCAGCAAAGTCCTTAAATAATGCAGCAGAGTCCTTAAATAATGCAACAAAGTCCTTAAATAATGCAGCAGAGTCCTTAAATAATGCAACAAAGTCCTTAAATAATGCAGCAGAGTCCTTAAATACTGAAGCAGAGTCCTTAAATATTGCAGCAAAGTCCTTAAATAATGCAGCAGAGTCCTTAGATAATGCAACAAAGTCCTTAAATAATGCAGCAGATTCCTTAAATAATGCAGCAAAGTCCTTAAATAATGCAGCAGAGTCCTTAAATAATGCAGCAGAGTCCTTAAATACCGCAGCAGAGTCCTTAAATACTGAAGCAGAGTCCTTTAATATAGCAGCAAATTCCTTAAATAACGCAGCAGAGTCCTTAAAAAATCCAACAAAGTCATTAAATAATGCAGCAAGTCCTTAAATAATGCAGCAGAGTCCTCTAATAATGCAGCAGAGTCCTCAAATGCTTCAGCAAAGTCATTAAATAATGCAGCATAGTCCTTAACTAATGCAGCAGAGTCCTTAAATAATGCAACAAAGTCCTTAAATAATGCAGCATATTCCTTAAATAATGCAGCAAAGTCCTTAAATAATGCAGAACAGTTCTTAAATAATGCAACAACGTCGTTAAATAATGCAGCAGAGTCCTTAAATAATGCAGCAAAGTCCTTAACTAATGCAGCAGAGTCCTTAAATAATGCAACAAAGTCCTTAAATAATGCAACAGAGTCCTTAAATACCGCAGCAAAGGGCTTAAATAATGCAGCAGAGTCCTCAAATGCTTCAGCAGAGTCCTTAAATAATGTAGCATTGTCCTTAAATAATGCAGCAAAGTCCTTAAATAATGCAGCAGAGTCCTTAAATAATGCAACAAAGTCCTTAAATAATGCAGCAGAGTCCTTAAATACTGAAGCAGAGTCCTTAAATATTGCTGCAAAGTCCTTAAATAATGCAGCAGAGTCATTAAATAATGCAACAAAGTCCTTAAATAATGCAGCAGAGTCCTTAAATAATGCAACAAAGTCCTTAAATAATGCAGCAGAGTACTTAAATAATGCAACAAAGTCCTTAAATAATGCAGCAAAGTCCTTAAATAATGCAGCAGAGTCCTTAAATAATGCAACAAAGTCCTTAAATAATGCAGCAGAGTCCTTAAATAATGCAACAGAGTCCTTAAATACCGCAGCAAAGTGCTTAAATAATGCAGCAGAGTCCTCAAATGCTTCAGCAGAGTCCTTAAATAATGCAGCAGAGTCCTTAAATAATGCAGCAAAGTCCTTAAATAATGCAGCAGAGTCCTTAAATAATGCAACAAAGTCCTTAAATAATGCAGCAGAGTCCTTAAATACTGAAGCAGAGTCCTTAAATATTGCAGCAAAGTCCTTAAATAATGCAGCAGAGTCCTTAAATAATGCAGCAAAGTCCTTATCTAATGCAGCAGAGTCCTTAAATACTGAAGCAGAGTCCTTAAATATTGCAGCAAAGTCATTAAATAATGCAGCATAGTCCTTAAATAATGGAGCAAAGTCCTTAAATAATGCAGCACAGTTCTTAAATAATGCAACAACGTCGTTAAATAATGCAGCAGAGTCCTTAAATAATGCAGCAAAGTCCTTAACTAATGCAGCAGAGTCCTTAAATAATGCAACAAAGTCCTTAAATAATGCAGCAGAGTCCTTAAATAATGCAGTAAAGTCCTTAAATAATGCAGCAGAGTCCTTAAATAATGCAACAACGTCCTTAAATAATGCAGCAGAGTCCTTAAATACTGAAGCAGAGTCCTTAAATATTGCAGCAAAGTCCTTAAATAATGCAGCAGAGTCCTTAAATAATGCAACAAATTCCTTAAATAATGCAGCAAAGTCCTTAAATAATGCAGCAGAGTCCTTAAATAATGCAGCAGATTCCTTAAATACCGCAGCAGAGTCCTTAAATACTGAAGCAGAGTCCTTTAATATAGCAGCAAATTCCTTAAATAATGCAGCAGAGTCCTTAAAAAATCCAACAAAGTCATTAAATAATGCAGCAGAGTCCTCTAATAATGCAGCAGAGTCCTCAAATGCTTCAGCAAAGTCATTAAATAATGCAGCAGAGTCCTCAAATGCTTAAGCAGAGTCCTTAAATACTGAAGCAGAGTCCTTAAACATTGCAGCAAAGTCCTTAAATAATGCAGCAGAGTCCTTAAATAATGCAGCAAAGTCCTTCAATAATGCAGCAGAGTCCTTAGATAATTCAACAAAGTCCTTAAATAATGCAGCAGATTCCTTAAATAATGCAGCAAAGTCCTTAAATAATGCAGCAGAGTCCTAAAATAATGCAGCAGGGTCCTTAAATACCGCAGCAGAGTCCTTAAATACTGAAGCAGAGTCCTTTAATATAGCAGCAAATTCCTTAAATAATGCAGCAGAGTCCTTAAGAAATCCAACAAAGTCATTAAATAATGCAGCAAGTCCTTAAATAATGCAGCAGAGTCCTCTAATAATGCAGCAGAGTCCTCAAATGCTTCAGCAAAGTCATTAAATAATGCAGCATAATCCTTAAATAATGCAGCAAAGTCCTTAAATAATGCAGCACAGTTCTTAAATAATGCAACAACGTCGTTAAATAATGCAGCAGAGTCCTTAAATAATGCAGCAAACTCCTTAACTAATGCAGCAGAGTCCTTAAATAATGCAACAAAGTCCTTAAATAATGCAACAGAGTCCTTAAATACCGCCGCAAAGTGCTTAAATAATGCAGCAGAGTCCTCAAATGCTTCAGCAGAGTCCTTAAATAATGCAGCAGTGTCCTTAAATAATGCAGCAAAGTCCTTAAATAATGCAGCAGAGTCCTTAAATAATGCAACAAAGTCCTTAAATAATGCAGCAGAGTCCTTAAATACTGAAGCAGAGTCCTTAAATATTGCTGCAAAGTCCTTAAATAATGCAGCAGAGTCATTAAATAATGCAACAAAGTCCTTAAATAATGCAGCAGAGTCCTTAAATAATGCAACAAAGTCCTTAAATAATGCAGCAGAGTACTTAAATAATGCAACAAAGTCCTTAAATAATGCAGCAAAGTCCTTAAATAATGCAGCAGAGTCCTTAAATAATGCAACAAAGTCCTTAAATAATGCAGCAGAGTCCTTAAATAATGCAACAGAGTCCTTAAATACCGCAGCAAAGTGCTTAAATAATGCAGCAGAGTCCTCAAATGCTTCAGCAGAGTCCTTAAATAATGCAGCAGAGTCCTTAAATAATGCAGCAAAGTCCTTAAATAATGCAGCAGAGTCCTTAAATAATGCAACAAAGTCCTTAAATAATGCAACAGAGTCCTTAAATACCGCAGCAAAGGGCTTAAATAATGCAGCAGAGTCCTCAAATGCTTCATCAGAGTCCTTAAATAATGTAGCATTGTCCTTAAATAATGCAGCAAAGTCCTTAAATAATGCAGCAGAGTCCTTAAATAATGCAACAAAGTCCTTAAATAATGCAGCAGAGTCCTTAAATACTGAAGCAGAGTCCTTAAATATTGCTGCAAAGTCCTTAAATAATGCAGCAGAGTCATTAAATAATGCAACAAAGTCCTTAAATAATGCAGCAGAGTCCTTAAATAATGCAACAAAGTCCTTAAATAATGCAGCAGAGTACTTAAATAATGCAACAAAGTCCTTAAATAATGCTGCAAAGTCCTTAAATAATGCAGCAGAGTCCTTAAATAATGCAACAAAGTCCTTAAATAATGCAGCAGAGTCCTTAAATAATGCAACAGAGTCCTTAAATACCGCAGCAAAGTGCTTAAATAATGCAGCAGAGTCCTCAAATGCTTCAGCAGAGTCCTTAAATAATGCAGCAGAGTCCTTAAATAATGCAGCAAAGTCCTTAAATAATGCAGCAGAGTCCTTAAATAATGCAACAAAGTCCTTAAATAATGCAGCAGAGTCCTTAAATACTGAAGCAGAGTCCTTAAATATTGCAGCAAAGTCCTTAAATAATGCAGCAGAGTCCTTAAATAATGCAGCAAAGTCCTTATCTAATGCAGCAGAGTCCTTAAATAATGCAACAAAGTCCTTAAATAATGCAGCAGAGTCCTTAAATACTGAAGCAGAGTCCTTAAATATTGCAGCAAAGTCCTTCAATAATGCAGCAGAGTCCTTAGATAATGCAACAAAGTCCTTAAATAATGCAGCAGATTCCTTAAATAATGCAGCAAAGTCCTTAAATAATGCAGCAGAGTCCTTAAATAATGCAGCAGAGTCCTTAAATACCGCAGCAGAGTCCTTAAATACTGAAGCAGAGTCCTTTAATATAGCAGCAAATTCCTTAAATAATGCAGCAGAGTCCATAAAAAAATCCAACAAAGTCATTAAATAATGCAGCAAGTCCTTACATAATGCAGCAGAGTCCTCTAATAATGCAGCAGAGTCCTCAAATGCTTCAGCAAATTCATTAAATAATGCAGCATATTCCTTAAATAATGCAGAAAAGTCCTTAAATAATGCAGAACAGTTCTTAAATAATGCAACAACGTCGTTAAATAATGCAGCAGAGTCCTTAAATAATGCAGCAAAGTCCTTAACTAATGCAGCAGAGTCCTTAAATAATGCAACAAAGTCCTTAAATAATGCAACAGAGTCCTTAAATACCGCAGCAAAGGGCTTAAATAATGCAGCAGAGTCCTCAAATGCTTCAGCAGAGTCCTTAAATAATGCAGCATTGTCCTTAAATAATGCAGCAAAGTCCTTAAATAATGCAGCAGAGTCCTTAAATAATGCAACAAAGTCCTTAAATAATGCAGCAGAGTCCTTAAATACTGAAGCAGAGTCCTTAAATATTGCTGCAAAGTCCTTAAATAATGCAGCAGAGTCATTAAATAATGCAACAAAGTCCTTAAATAATGCAGCAGAGTCCTTAAATAATGCAACAAAGTCCTTAAATAATGCAGCAGAGTACTTACATAATGCAACAAAGTCCTTAAATAATGCAGCATATTCCTTAAATAATGCAGCAAAGTCCTTAAATAATGCAGAACAGTTCTTAAATAATGCAACAACGTCGTTAAATAATGCAGCAGAGTCCTTAAATAATGCAGCAAAGTCCTTAACTAATGCAGCAGAGTCCTTAAATAATGCAAGAAAGTCCTTAAATAATGCAGCAGAGTCCTTAAATAATGCAGTAAAGTCCTTAAATAATGCAGCAGAGTCCTTAAATAATGCAACAACGTCCTTAAATAATGCAGCAGAGTCCTTAAATACTGAAGCAGAGTCCTTAAATATTGCAGCAAAGTCCTTAAATAATGCATTAGAGTCCTTAAATAATGCAACAAAGTCCTTAAATAATGCAGCAGAGTCCTTAAATAATGCAGCAAAGTCCTTAAATAATGCAGCAGAGTCCTTAAATAATGCAGCAGAGTCCTTAAATACTGCAGCAGAGTCCTTAAATACTGAAGCAGAGTCCTTTAATATAGCAGCAAATTCCTTAAATAATGCAGCAGAGTCCTTAAAAAATCCAACAAAGTCATTAAATAATGCAGCAGAGTCCTCTAATAATGCAGCAGAGTCCTCAAATGCTTCAGCAAAGTCATTAAATAATGCAGCATAGTCCTTAAATAATGCAAAGTCCTTAAATAAAGCAGCACAGTTCTTAAATAATGCAACAACGTCGGTAAATAATGCAGCAGAGTCCTTAAATAATGCAGCAAAGTCCTTAACTAATGCAGCATAGTCCTTAAATAATGCAACAAAGTCCTTAAATAATGCAGCAGAGTCCTTAAATAATGCAACAAAGTCCTTAAATAATGCAGCAGAGTCCTTAAATACTGAAGCAGAGTCCTTAAATATTGCAGCAAAGTCCTTAAATAATGCAGCAGAGTCCTTAAATAATGCAGCAAAGTCCTTATCTAATGCAGCAGAGTCCTTAAATAATGCAACAAAGTCCTTAAATAATGCAGCAGAGTCCTTAAATACTGAAGCAGAGTCCTTAAATATTGCAGCAAAGTCCTTCAATAATGCAGCAGAGTCCTTAGATAATGCAACAAAGTCCTTAAATAATGCAGCAGATTCCTTAAATAATGCAGCAAAGTCCTTAAATAATGCAGCAGAGTCCTTAAATAATGCAGCAGAGTCCTTAAATACCGCAGCAGAGTCCTTAAATACTGAAGCAGAGTCCTTTAATATAGCAGCAAATTCCTTAAATAATGCAGCAGAGTCCATAAAAAAATCCAACAAAGTCATTAAATAATGCAGCAAGTCCTTAAATAATGCAGCAGAGTCCTCTAATAATGCAGCAGAGTCCTCAAATGCTTCAGCAAATTCATTAAATAATGCAGCATATTCCTTAAATAATGCAGAAAAGTCCTTAAATAATGCAGAACAGTTCTTAAATAATGCAACAACGTCGTTAAATAATGCAGCAGAGTCCTTAAATAATGCAGCAAAGTCCTTAACTAATGCAGCAGAGTCCTTAAATAATGCAACAAAGTCCTTAAATAATGCAACAGAGTCCTTAAATACCGCAGCAAAGGGCTTAAATAATGCAGCAGAGTCCTCAAATGCTTCAGCAGAGTCCTTAAATAATGCAGCATTGTCCTTAAATAATGCAGCAAAGTCCTTAAATAATGCAGCAGAGTCCTTAAATAATGCAACAAAGTCCTTAAATAATGCAGCAGAGTCCTTAAATACTGAAGCAGAGTCCTTAAATATTGCTGCAAAGTCCTTAAATAATGCAGCAGAGTCATTAAATAATGCAACAAAGTCCTTAAATAATGCAGCAGAGTCCTTAAATAATGCAACAAAGTCCTTAAATAATGCAGCAGAGTACTTAAATAATGCAACAAAGTCCTTAAATAATGCAGCAAAGTCCTTAAATAATGCAGCAGAGTCCTTAAATACTGAAGCAGAGTCTTAAATATTGCAGCAAAGTCCTTAAATAATGCAGCAGAGTCCTTAAATAATGCAACAAAGTCCTTAAATAATGCAGCAGAGTCCTTAAATAATGCAACAGAGTCCTTAAATACCGCAGCAAAGTGCTTAAATAATGCAGCAGAGTCCTCAAATGCTTCAGCAGAGTCCTTAAATAATGCAGCAGAGTCCTTAAATAATGCAGCAAAGTCCTTAAATAATGCAGCAGAGTCCTTAAATAATGCAACAAAGTCCTTAAATAATGCAGCATAGTCCTTAAATACTGAAGCAGAGTCCTTAAATATTGCAGCAAAGTCCTTAAATAATGCAGCAGAGTCCTTAAATAATGCAGCAAAGTCCTTATTTAATGCAGCAGAGTCCTTAAATAATGCAACAAAGTCCTTAAATAATGCAGCAGAGTCCTTAAATACTGAAGCAGAGTCCTTAAATATTGCAGCAAAGTCCTTCAATAATGCAGCAGAGTCCTTAGATAATGCAACAAAGTCCTTAAATAATGCAGCAGATTCCTTAAATAATGCAGCAAAGTCCTTAAATAATGCAGCAGAGTCCTTAAATAATGCAGCAGAGTCCTTAAATACCGCAGCAGAGTCCTTAAATACTGAAGCAGAGTCCTTTAATATAGCAGCAAATTCCTTAAATAATGCAGCAGAGTCCATAAAAAAATCCAACAAAGTCATTAAATAATGCAGCAAGTCCTTAAATAATGCAGCAGAGTCCTCTAATAATGCAGCAGAGTCCTCAAATGCTTCAGCAAAGTCATTAAATAATGCAGCATAGTCCTTAAATAATGCAGCAAAGTCCTTAAATAATGCAGCACAGTTCTTAAGTAATGCAACAACGTCGTTAAATAATGCAGCAGAGTCCTTAAATAATGCAGCAAAGTCCTTAACTAATGCAGCAGAGTCCTTAAATAATGCAAGAAAGTCCTTAAATAATGCAGCAGAGTCCTTAAATAATGCAGTAAAGTCCTTAAATAATGCAGCAGAGTCCTTAAATAATGCAACAACGTCCTTAAATAATGCAGCAGAGTCCTTAAATACTGAAGCAGAGTCCTTAAATATTGCAGCAAAGTCCTTAAATAATGCATTAGAGTCCTTAAATAATGCAACAAAGTCCTTAAATAATGCAGCAGAGTCCTTAAATAATGCAGCAAAGTCCTTAAATAATGCAGCAGAGTCCTTAAATAATGCAGCAGAGTCCTTAAATACTGCAGCAGAGTCCTTAAATACTGAAGCAGAGTCCTTTAATATAGCAGCAAATTCCTTAAATAATGCAGCAGAGTCCTTAAAAAATCCAACAAAGTCATTAAATAATGCAGCAGAGTCCTCTAATAATGCAGCAGAGTCCTCAAATGCTTCAGCAAAGTCATTAAATAATGCAGCATAGTCCTTAAATAATGCAAAGTCCTTAAATAAAGCAGCACAGTTCTTAAATAATGCAACAACGTCGGTAAATAATGCAGCAGAGTCCTTAAATAATGCAGCAAAGTCCTTAACTAATGCAGCAGAGTCCTTAAATAATGCAACAAAGTCCTTAAATAATGCAACAGAGTCCTTAAATACCGCAGCAAAGTGCTTAAATAATGCAGCAGAGTCCTTAAATAATGCAACAAAGTCCTTAAATAATGCAGCAGAGTCCTTAAATACTGAAGCAGAGTCCTTAAATATTGCAGCAAAGTCCTCTAATAATGCAGCAGAGTCCTTAAATAATGCAACAAAGTCCTTAAATAATGCAGCAGAGTCCTTAAATAATGCAACAAAGTCCTTAAATAATGCAGCAGAGTCCTTAAATACTGAAGCAGAGTCCTTAAATATTGCAGCAAAGTCCTTAAATAATGCAGCAGAGTCCTTAAATAATGCAACAAAGTCCTTAAATAATGCAGCAGAGTCCTTAAATAATGCAACAAAGTCCTTAAATAATGCAGCAGAGTCCTTAAATACTGAAGCAGAGTCCTTAAATATTGCAGCAAAGTCCTTCAATAATGCAGCAGAGTCCTTAGATAATGCAACAAAGTCCTTAAATAATGCAGCAGATTCCTTAAATAATGCAGCAAAGTCCTTAAATAATGCAGCAGAGTCCTTAAATAATGCAGCAGAGTCCTTAAATACCGCAGCAGAGTCCTTAAATACTGAAGCAGAGTCCTTTAATATAGCAGCAAATTCCTTAAATAACGCAGCAGAGTCCTTAAAAAATCCAACAAAGTCATTAAATAATGCAGCAAGTCCTTAAATAATGCAGCAGAGTCCTCTAATAATGCAGCAGAGTCCTCAAATGCTTCAGCAAAGTCATTAAATAATGCAGCATAGTCCTTAACTAATGCAGCAGAGTCCTTAAATAATGCAACAAAGTCCTTAAATAATGCAGCATATTCCTTAAATAATGCAGCAAAGTCCTTAAATAATGCAGAACAGTTCTTAAATAATGCAACAACGTCGTTAAATAATGCAGCAGAGTCCTTAAATAATGCAGCAAAGTCCTTAACTAATGCAGCAGAGTCCTTAAATAATGCAACAAAGTCCTTAAATAATGCAACAGAGTCCTTAAATACCGCAGCAAAGGGCTTAAATAATGCAGCAGAGTCCTCAAATGCTTCAGCAGAGTCCTTAAATAATGTAGCATTGTCCTTAAATAATGCAGCAAAGTCCTTAAATAATGCAGCAGAGTCCTTAAATAATGCAACAAAGTCCTTAAATAATGCAGCAGAGTCCTTAAATACTGAAGCAGAGTCCTTAAATATTGCTGCAAAGTCCTTAAATAATGCAGCAGAGTCATTAAATAATGCAACAAAGTCCTTAAATAATGCAGCAGAGTCCTTAAATAATGCAACAAAGTCCTTAAATAATGCAGCAGAGTACTTAAATAATGCAACAAAGTCCTTAAATAATGCAGCAAAGTCCTTAAATAATGCAGCAGAGTCCTTAAATAATGCAACAAAGTCCTTAAATAATGCAGCAGAGTCCTTAAATAATGCAACAGAGTCCTTAAATACCGCAGCAAAGTGCTTAAATAATGCAGCAGAGTCCTCAAATGCTTCAGCAGAGTCCTTAAATAATGCAGCAGAGTCCTTAAATAATGCAGCAAAGTCCTTAAATAATGCAGCAGAGTCCTTAAATAATGCAACAAAGTCCTTAAATAATGCAGCAGAGTCCTTAAATACTGAAGCAGAGTCCTTAAATATTGCAGCAAAGTCCTTAAATAATGCAGCAGAGTCCTTAAATAATGCAGCAAAGTCCTTATCTAATGCAGCAGAGTCCTTAAATACTGAAGCAGAGTCCTTAAATATTGCAGCAAAGTCATTAAATAATGCAGCATAGTCCTTAAATAATGGAGCAAAGTCCTTAAATAATGCAGCACAGTTCTTAAATAATGCAACAACGTCGTTAAATAATGCAGCAGAGTCCTTAAATAATGCAGCAAAGTCCTTAACTAATGCAGCAGAGTCCTTAAATAATGCAACAAAGTCCTTAAATAATGCAGCAGAGTCCTTAAATAATGCAGTAAAGTCCTTAAATAATGCAGCAGAGTCCTTAAATAATGCAACAACGTCCTTAAATAATGCAGCAGAGTCCTTAAATACTGAAGCAGAGTCCTTAAATATTGCAGCAAAGTCCTTAAATAATGCAGCAGAGTCCTTAAATAATGCAACAAATTCCTTAAATAATGCAGCAAAGTCCTTAAATAATGCAGCAGAGTCCTTAAATAATGCAGCAGATTCCTTAAATACCGCAGCAGAGTCCTTAAATACTGAAGCAGAGTCCTTTAATATAGCAGCAAATTCCTTAAATAATGCAGCAGAGTCCTTAAAAAATCCAACAAAGTCATTAAATAATGCAGCAGAGTCCTCTAATAATGCAGCAGAGTCCTCAAATGCTTCAGCAAAGTCATTAAATAATGCAGCAGAGTCCTCAAATGCTTAAGCAGAGTCCTTAAATACTGAAGCAGAGTCCTTAAACATTGCAGCAAAGTCCTTAAATAATGCAGCAGAGTCCTTAAATAATGCAGCAAAGTCCTTCAATAATGCAGCAGAGTCCTTAGATAATTCAACAAAGTCCTTAAATAATGCAGCAGATTCCTTAAATAATGCAGCAAAGTCCTTAAATAATGCAGCAGAGTCCTAAAATAATGCAGCAGGGTCCTTAAATACCGCAGCAGAGTCCTTAAATACTGAAGCAGAGTCCTTTAATATAGCAGCAAATTCCTTAAATAATGCAGCAGAGTCCTTAAGAAATCCAACAAAGTCATTAAATAATGCAGCAAGTCCTTAAATAATGCAGCAGAGTCCTCTAATAATGCAGCAGAGTCCTCAAATGCTTCAGCAAAGTCATTAAATAATGCAGCATAATCCTTAAATAATGCAGCAAAGTCCTTAAATAATGCAGCACAGTTCTTAAATAATGCAACAACGTCGTTAAATAATGCAGCAGAGTCCTTAAATAATGCAGCAAACTCCTTAACTAATGCAGCAGAGTCCTTAAATAATGCAACAAAGTCCTTAAATAATGCAACAGAGTCCTTAAATACCGCCGCAAAGTGCTTAAATAATGCAGCAGAGTCCTCAAATGCTTCAGCAGAGTCCTTAAATAATGCAGCAGTGTCCTTAAATAATGCAGCAAAGTCCTTAAATAATGCAGCAGAGTCCTTAAATAATGCAACAAAGTCCTTAAATAATGCAGCAGAGTCCTTAAATACTGAAGCAGAGTCCTTAAATATTGCTGCAAAGTCCTTAAATAATGCAGCAGAGTCATTAAATAATGCAACAAAGTCCTTAAATAATGCAGCAGAGTCCTTAAATAATGCAACAAAGTCCTTAAATAATGCAGCAGAGTACTTAAATAATGCAACAAAGTCCTTAAATAATGCAGCAAAGTCCTTAAATAATGCAGCAGAGTCCTTAAATAATGCAACAAAGTCCTTAAATAATGCAGCAGAGTCCTTAAATAATGCAACAGAGTCCTTAAATACCGCAGCAAAGTGCTTAAATAATGCAGCAGAGTCCTCAAATGCTTCAGCAGAGTCCTTAAATAATGCAGCAGAGTCCTTAAATAATGCAGCAAAGTCCTTAAATAATGCAGCAGAGTCCTTAAATAATGCAACAAAGTCCTTAAATAATGCAACAGAGTCCTTAAATACCGCAGCAAAGGGCTTAAATAATGCAGCAGAGTCCTCAAATGCTTCATCAGAGTCCTTAAATAATGTAGCATTGTCCTTAAATAATGCAGCAAAGTCCTTAAATAATGCAGCAGAGTCCTTAAATAATGCAACAAAGTCCTTAAATAATGCAGCAGAGTCCTTAAATACTGAAGCAGAGTCCTTAAATATTGCTGCAAAGTCCTTAAATAATGCAGCAGAGTCATTAAATAATGCAACAAAGTCCTTAAATAATGCAGCAGAGTCCTTAAATATTGCAACAAAGTCCTTAAATAATGCAGCAGAGTACTTAAATAATGCAACAAAGTCCTTAAATAATGCTGCAAAGTCCTTAAATAATGCAGCAGAGTCCTTAAATAATGCAACAAAGTCCTTAAATAATGCAGCAGAGTCCTTAAATAATGCAACAGAGTCCTTAAATACCGCAGCAAAGTGCTTAAATAATGCAGCAGAGTCCTCAAATGCTTCAGCAGAGTCCTTAAATAATGCAGCAGAGTCCTTAAATAATGCAGCAAAGTCCTTAAATAATGCAGCAGAGTCCTTAAATAATGCAACAAAGTCCTTAAATAATGCAGCAGAGTCCTTAAATACTGAAGCAGAGTCCTTAAATATTGCAGCAAAGTCCTTAAATAATGCAGCAGAGTCCTTAAATAATGCAGCAAAGTCCTTATCTAATGCAGCAGAGTCCTTAAATAATGCAACAAAGTCCTTAAATAATGCAGCAGAGTCCTTAAATACTGAAGCAGAGTCCTTAAATATTGCAGCAAAGTCCTTCAATAATGCAGCAGAGTCCTTAGATAATGCAACAAAGTCCTTAAATAATGCAGCAGATTCCTTAAATAATGCAGCAAAGTCCTTAAATAATGCAGCAGAGTCCTTAAATAATGCAGCAGAGTCCTTAAATACCGCAGCAGAGTCCTTAAATACTGAAGCAGAGTCCTTTAATATAGCAGCAAATTCCTTAAATAATGCAGCAGAGTCCATAAAAAAATCCAACAAAGTCATTAAATAATGCAGCAAGTCCTTAAATAATGCAGCAGAGTCCTCTAATAATGCAGCAGAGTCCTCAAATGCTTCAGCAAATTCATTAAATAATGCAGCATATTCCTTAAATAATGCAGAAAAGTCCTTAAATAATGCAGAACAGTTCTTAAATAATGCAACAACGTCGTTAAATAATGCAGCAGAGTCCTTAAATAATGCAGCAAAGTCCTTAACTAATGCAGCAGAGTCCTTAAATAATGCAACAAAGTCCTTAAATAATGCAACAGAGTCCTTAAATACCGCAGCAAAGGGCTTAAATAATGCAGCAGAGTCCTCAAATGCTTCAGCAGAGTCCTTAAATAATGCAGCATTGTCCTTAAATAATGCAGCAAAGTCCTTAAATAATGCAGCAGAGTCCTTAAATAATGCAACAAAGTCCTTAAATAATGCAGCAGAGTCCTTAAATACTGAAGCAGAGTCCTTAAATATTGCTGCAAAGTCCTTAAATAATGCAGCAGAGTCATTAAATAATGCAACAAAGTCCTTAAATAATGCAGCAGAGTCCTTAAATAATGCAACAAAGTCCTTAAATAATGCAGCAGAGTACTTAAATAATGCAACAAAGTCCTTAAATAATGCAGCAAAGTCCTTAAATAATGCAGCAGAGTCCTTAAATACTGAAGCAGAGTCCTTAAATATTGCAGCAAAGTCCTTAAATAATGCAGCAGAGTCCTTAAATAATGCAACAAAGTCCTTAAATAATGCAGCAGAGTCCTTAAATAATGCAACAGAGTCCTTAAATACCGCAGCAAAGTGCTTAAATAATGCAGCAGAGTCCTCAAATGCTTCAGCAGAGTCCTTAAATAATGCAGCAGAGTCCTTAAATAATGCAGCAAAGTCCTTAAATAATACAGCAGAGTCCTTAAATAATGCAACAAAGTCCTTAAATAATGCAGCAGAGTCCTTAAATACTGAAGCAGAGTCCTTAAATATTGCAGCAAAGTCCTTAAATAATGCAGCAGAGTCCTTAAATAATGCAGCAAAGTCCTTATTTAATGCAGCAGAGTCCTTAAATAATGCAACAAAGTCCTTAAATAATGCAGCAGAGTCCTTAAATACTGAAGCAGAGTCCTTAAATATTGCAGCAAAGTCCTTCAATAATGCAGCAGAGTCCTTAGATAATGCAACAAAGTCCTTAAATAATGCAGCAGATTCCTTAAATAATGCAGCAAAGTCCTTAAATAATGCAGCAGAGTCCTTAAATAATGCAGCAGAGTCCTTAAATACCGCAGCAGAGTCCTTAAATACTGAAGCAGAGTCCTTTAATATAGCAGCAAATTCCTTAAATAATGCAGCAGAGTCCATAAAAAAATCCAACAAAGTCATTAAATAATGCAGCAAGTCCTTAAATAATGCAGCAGAGTCCTCTAATAATGCAGCAGAGTCCTCAAATGCTTCAGCAAAGTCATTAAATAATGCAGCATAGTCCTTAAATAATGCAGCAAAGTCCTTAAATAATGCAGCACAGTTCTTAAGTAATGCAACAACGTCGTTAAATAATGCAGCAGAGTCCTTAAATAATGCAGCAAAGTCCTTAACTAATGCAGCAGAGTCCTTAAATAATGCAAGAAAGTCCTTAAATAATGCAGCAGAGTCCTTAAATAATGCAGTAAAGTCCTTAAATAATGCAGCAGAGTCCTTAAATAATGCAACAACGTCCTTAAATAATGCAGCAGAGTCCTTAAATACTGAAGCAGAGTCCTTAAATATTGCAGCAAAGTCCTTAAATAATGCATTAGAGTCCTTAAATAATGCAACAAAGTCCTTAAATAATGCAGCAGAGTCCTTAAATAATGCAGCAAAGTCCTTAAATAATGCAGCAGAGTCCTTAAATAATGCAGCAGAGTCCTTAAATACTGCAGCAGAGTCCTTAAATACTGAAGCAGAGTCCTTTAATATAGCAGCAAATTCCTTAAATAATGCAGCAGAGTCCTTAAAAAATCCAACAAAGTCATTAAATAATGCAGCAGAGTCCTCTAATAATGCAGCAGAGTCCTCAAATGCTTCAGCAAAGTCATTAAATAATGCAGCATAGTCCTTAAATAATGCAAAGTCCTTAAATAAAGCAGCACAGTTCTTAAATAATGCAACAACGTCGGTAAATAATGCAGCAGAGTCCTTAAATAATGCAGCAAAGTCCTTAACTAATGCAGCAGAGTCCTTAAATAATGCAACAAAGTCCTTAAATAATGCAACAGAGTCCTTAAATACCGCAGCAAAGTGCTTAAATAATGCAGCAGAGTCCTTAAATAATGCAACAAAGTCCTTAAATAATGCAGCAGAGTCCTTAAATACTGAAGCAGAGTCCTTAAATATTGCAGCAAAGTCCTCTAATAATGCAGCAGAGTCCTTAATTAATGCAACAAAGTCCTTAAATAATGCAGCAGAGTCCTTAAATAATGCAACAAAGTCCTTAAATAATGCAGCAGAGTCCTTAAATACTGAAGCAGAGTCCTTAAATATTGCAGCAAAGTCCTTAAATAATGCAGCAGAGTCCTTAAATAATGCAACAAAGTCCTTAAATAATGCAGCAGAGTCCTTAAATAATGCAACAAAGTCCTTAAATAATGCAGCAGAGTCCTTAAATACTGAAGCAGAGTCCTTAAATATTGCAGCAAAGTCCTTCAATAATGCAGCAGAGTCCTTAGATAATGCAACAAAG
The DNA here is from genome assembly GCF_046119375.1 of Phyllobates terribilis. Classification (NCBI taxonomy): domain Eukaryota; kingdom Metazoa; phylum Chordata; class Amphibia; order Anura; family Dendrobatidae; genus Phyllobates; species Phyllobates terribilis. Next base: position 1,252,184 of record NW_027362840.1, on the reverse strand, counting down.
TCCTTAAATAATGCAGCAGATTCCTTAAATAATGCAGCAAAGTCCTTAAATAATGCAGCAGAGTCCTTAAATAATGCAGCAGAGTCCTTAAATACCGCAGCAGAGTCCTTAAATACTGAAGCAGAGTCCTTTAATATAGCAGCAAATTCCTTAAATAACGCAGCAGAGTCCTTAAAAAATCCAACAAAGTCATTAAATAATGCAGCAAGTCCTTAAATAATGCAGCAGAGTCCTCTAATAATGCAGCAGAGTCCTCAAATGCTTCAGCAAAGTCATTAAATAATGCAGCATAGTCCTTAACTAATGCAGCAGAGTCCTTAAATAATGCAACAAAGTCCTTAAATAATGCAGCATATTCCTTAAATAATGCAGCAAAGTCCTTAAATAATGCAGAACAGTTCTTAAATAATGCAACAACGTCGTTAAATAATGCAGCAGAGTCCTTAAATAATGCAGCAAAGTCCTTAACTAATGCAGCAGAGTCCTTAAATAATGCAAGAAAGTCCTTAAATAATGCAGCAGAGTCCTTAAATAATGCAGTAAAGTCCTTAAATAATGCAGCAGAGTCCTTAAATAATGCAACAACGTCCTTAAATAATGCAGCAGAGTCCTTAAATACTGAAGCAGAGTCCTTAAATATTGCAGCAAAGTCCTTAAATAATGCATTAGAGTCCTTAAATAATGCAACAAAGTCCTTAAATAATGCAGCAGAGTCCTTAAATAATGCAGCAAAGTCCTTAAATAATGCAGCAGAGTCCTTAAATAATGCAGCAGAGTCCTTAAATACTGCAGCAGAGTCCTTAAATACTGAAGCAGAGTCCTTTAATATAGCAGCAAATTCCTTAAATAATGCAGCAGAGTCCTTAAAAAATCCAACAAAGTCATTAAATAATGCAGCAGAGTCCTCTAATAATGCAGCAGAGTCCTCAAATGCTTCAGCAAAGTCATTAAATAATGCAGCATAGTCCTTAAATAATGCAAAGTCCTTAAATAAAGCAGCACAGTTCTTAAATAATGCAACAACGTCGGTAAATAATGCAGCAGAGTCCTTAAATAATGCAGCAAAGTCCTTAACTAATGCAGCATAGTCCTTAAATAATGCAACAAAGTCCTTAAATAATGCAGCAGAGTCCTTAAATAATGCAACAAAGTCCTTAAATAATGCAGCAGAGTCCTTAAATACTGAAGCAGAGTCCTTAAATATTGCAGCAAAGTCCTTAAATAATGCAGCAGAGTCCTTAAATAATGCAGCAAAGTCCTTATCTAATGCAGCAGAGTCCTTAAATAATGCAACAAAGTCCTTAAATAATGCAGCAGAGTCCTTAAATACTGAAGCAGAGTCCTTAAATATTGCAGCAAAGTCCTTCAATAATGCAGCAGAGTCCTTAGATAATGCAACAAAGTCCTTAAATAATGCAGCAGATTCCTTAAATAATGCAGCAAAGTCCTTAAATAATGCAGCAGAGTCCTTAAATAATGCAGCAGAGTCCTTAAATACCGCAGCAGAGTCCTTAAATACTGAAGCAGAGTCCTTTAATATAGCAGCAAATTCCTTAAATAATGCAGCAGAGTCCATAAAAAAATCCAACAAAGTCATTAAATAATGCAGCAAGTCCTTAAATAATGCAGCAGAGTCCTCTAATAATGCAGCAGAGTCCTCAAATGCTTCAGCAAATTCATTAAATAATGCAGCATATTCCTTAAATAATGCAGAAAAGTCCTTAAATAATGCAGAACAGTTCTTAAATAATGCAACAACGTCGTTAAATAATGCAGCAGAGTCCTTAAATAATGCAGCAAAGTCCTTAACTAATGCAGCAGAGTCCTTAAATAATGCAACAAAGTCCTTAAATAATGCAACAGAGTCCTTAAATACCGCAGCAAAGGGCTTAAATAATGCAGCAGAGTCCTCAAATGCTTCAGCAGAGTCCTTAAATAATGCAGCATTGTCCTTAAATAATGCAGCAAAGTCCTTAAATAATGCAGCAGAGTCCTTAAATAATGCAACAAAGTCCTTAAATAATGCAGCAGAGTCCTTAAATACTGAAGCAGAGTCCTTAAATATTGCTGCAAAGTCCTTAAATAATGCAGCAGAGTCATTAAATAATGCAACAAAGTCCTTAAATAATGCAGCAGAGTCCTTAAATAATGCAACAAAGTCCTTAAATAATGCAGCAGAGTACTTAAATAATGCAACAAAGTCCTTAAATAATGCAGCAAAGTCCTTAAATAATGCAGCAGAGTCCTTAAATACTGAAGCAGAGTCCTTAAATATTGCAGCAAAGTCCTTAAATAATGCAGCAGAGTCCTTAAATAATGCAACAAAGTCCTTAAATAATGCAGCAGAGTCCTTAAATAATGCAACAGAGTCCTTAAATACCGCAGCAAAGTGCTTAAATAATGCAGCAGAGTCCTCAAATGCTTCAGCAGAGTCCTTAAATAATGCAGCAGAGTCCTTAAATAATGCAGCAAAGTCCTTAAATAATGCAGCAGAGTCCTTAAATAATGCAACAAAGTCCTTAAATAATGCAGCATAGTCCTTAAATACTGAAGCAGAGTCCTTAAATATTGCAGCAAAGTCCTTAAATAATGCAGCAGAGTCCTTAAATAATGCAGCAAAGTCCTTATTTAATGCAGCAGAGTCCTTAAATAATGCAACAAAGTCCTTAAATAATGCAGCAGAGTCCTTAAATACTGAAGCAGAGTCCTTAAATATTGCAGCAAAGTCCTTCAATAATGCAGCAGAGTCCTTAGATAATGCAACAAAGTCCTTAAATAATGCAGCAGATTCCTTAAATAATGCAGCAAAGTCCTTAAATAATGCAGCAGAGTCCTTAAATAATGCAGCAGAGTCCTTAAATACCGCAGCAGAGTCCTTAAATACTGAAGCAGAGTCCTTTAATATAGCAGCAAATTCCTTAAATAATGCAGCAGAGTCCATAAAAAAATCCAACAAAGTCATTAAATAATGCAGCAAGTCCTTAAATAATGCAGCAGAGTCCTCTAATAATGCAGCAGAGTCCTCAAATGCTTCAGCAAAGTCATTAAATAATGCAGCATAGTCCTTAAATAATGCAGCAAAGTCCTTAAATAATGCAGCACAGTTATTAAGTAATGCAACAACGTCGTTAAATAATGCAGCAGAGTCCTTAAATAATGCAGCAAAGTCCTTAACTAATGCAGCAGAGTCCTTAAATAATGCAAGAAAGTCCTTAAATAATGCAGCAGAGTCCTTAAATAATGCAGTAAAGTCCTTAAATAATGCAGCAGAGTCCTTAAATAATGCAACAACGTCCTTAAATAATGCAGCAGAGTCCTTAAATACTGAAGCAGAGTCCTTAAATATTGCAGCAAAGTCCTTAAATAATGCATTAGAGTCCTTAAATAATGCAACAAAGTCCTTAAATAATGCAGCAGAGTCCTTAAATAATGCAGCAAAGTCCTTAAATAATGCAGCAGAGTCCTTAAATAATGCAGCAGAGTCCTTAAATACTGCAGCAGAGTCCTTAAATACTGAAGCAGAGTCCTTTAATATAGCAGCAAATTCCTTAAATAATGCAGCAGAGTCCTTAAAAAATCCAACAAAGTCATTAAATAATGCAGCAGAGTCCTCTAATAATGCAGCAGAGTCCTCAAATGCTTCAGCAAAGTCATTAAATAATGCAGCATAGTCCTTAAATAATGCAAAGTCCTTAAATAAAGCAGCACAGTTCTTAAATAATGCAACAACGTCGGTAAATAATGCAGCAGAGTCCTTAAATAATGCAGCAAAGTCCTTAACTAATGCAGCAGAGTCCTTAAATAATGCAACAAAGTCCTTAAATAATGCAACAGAGTCCTTAAATACCGCAGCAAAGTGCTTAAATAATGCAGCAGAGTCCTTAAATAATGCAACAAAGTCCTTAAATAATGCAGCAGAGTCCTTAAATACTGAAGCAGAGTCCTTAAATATTGCAGCAAAGTCCTCTAATAATGCAGCAGAGTCCTTAAATAATGCAACAAAGTCCTTAAATAATGCAGCAGAGTCCTTAAATAATGCAACAAAGTCCTTAAATAATGCAGCAGAGTCCTTAAATACTGAAGCAGAGTCCTTAAATATTGCAGCAAAGTCCTTAAATAATGCAGCAGAGTCCTTAAATAATGCAACAAAGTCCTTAAATAATGCAGCAGAGTCCTTAAATAATGCAACAAAGTCCTTAAATAATGCAGCAGAGTCCTTAAATACTGAAGCAGAGTCCTTAAATATTGCAGCAAAGTCCTTCAATAATGCAGCAGAGTCCTTAGATAATGCAACAAAGTCCTTAAATAATGCAGCAGATTCCTTAAATAATGCAGCAAAGTCCTTAAATAATGCAGCAGAGTCCTTAAATAATGCAGCAGAGTCCTTAAATACCGCAGCAGAGTCCTTAAATACTGAAGCAGAGTCCTTTAATATAGCAGCAAATTCCTTAAATAACGCAGCAGAGTCCTTAAAAAATCCAACAAAGTCATTAAATAATGCAGCAAGTCCTTAAATAATGCAGCAGAGTCCTCTAATAATGCAGCAGAGTCCTCAAATGCTTCAGCAAAGTCATTAAATAATGCAGCATAGTCCTTAACTAATGCAGCAGAGTCCTTAAATAATGCAACAAAGTCCTTAAATAATGCAGCATATTCCTTAAATAATGCAGCAAAGTCCTTAAATAATGCAGAACAGTTCTTAAATAATGCAACAACGTCGTTAAATAATGCAGCAGAGTCCTTAAATAATGCAGCAAAGTCCTTAACTAATGCAGCAGAGTCCTTAAATAATGCAACAAAGTCCTTAAATAATGCAACAGAGTCCTTAAATACCGCAGCAAAGGGCTTAAATAATGCAGCAGAGTCCTCAAATGCTTCAGCAGAGTCCTTAAATAATGTAGCATTGTCCTTAAATAATGCAGCAAAGTCCTTAAATAATGCAGCAGAGTCCTTAAATAATGCAACAAAGTCCTTAAATAATGCAGCAGAGTCCTTAAATACTGAAGCAGAGTCCTTAAATATTGCTGCAAAGTCCTTAAATAATGCAGCAGAGTCATTAAATAATGCAACAAAGTCCTTAAATAATGCAGCAGAGTCCTTAAATAATGCAACAAAGTCCTTAAATAATGCAGCAGAGTACTTAAATAATGCAACAAAGTCCTTAAATAATGCAGCAAAGTCCTTAAATAATGCAGCAGAGTCCTTAAATAATGCAACAAAGTCCTTAAATAATGCAGCAGAGTCCTTAAATAATGCAACAGAGTCCTTAAATACCGCAGCAAAGTGCTTAAATAATGCAGCAGAGTCCTCAAATGCTTCAGCAGAGTCCTTAAATAATGCAGCAGAGTCCTTAAATAATGCAGCAAAGTCCTTAAATAATGCAGCAGAGTCCTTAAATAATGCAACAAAGTCCTTAAATAATGCAGCAGAGTCCTTAAATACTGAAGCAGAGTCCTTAAATATTGCAGCAAAGTCCTTAAATAATGCAGCAGAGTCCTTAAATAATGCAGCAAAGTCCTTATCTAATGCAGCAGAGTCCTTAAATACTGAAGCAGAGTCCTTAAATATTGCAGCAAAGTCATTAAATAATGCAGCATAGTCCTTAAATAATGGAGCAAAGTCCTTAAATAATGCAGCACAGTTCTTAAATAATGCAACAACGTCGTTAAATAATGCAGCAGAGTCCTTAAATAATGCAGCAAAGTCCTTAACTAATGCAGCAGAGTCCTTAAATAATGCAACAAAGTCCTTAAATAATGCAGCAGAGTCCTTAAATAATGCAGTAAAGTCCTTAAATAATGCAGCAGAGTCCTTAAATAATGCAACAACGTCCTTAAATAATGCAGCAGAGTCCTTAAATACTGAAGCAGAGTCCTTAAATATTGCAGCAAAGTCCTTAAATAATGCAGCAGAGTCCTTAAATAATGCAACAAATTCCTTAAATAATGCAGCAAAGTCCTTAAATAATGCAGCAGAGTCCTTAAATAATGCAGCAGATTCCTTAAATACCGCAGCAGAGTCCTTAAATACTGAAGCAGAGTCCTTTAATATAGCAGCAAATTCCTTAAATAATGCAGCAGAGTCCTTAAAAAATCCAACAAAGTCATTAAATAATGCAGCAGAGTCCTCTAATAATGCAGCAGAGTCCTCAAATGCTTCAGCAAAGTCATTAAATAATGCAGCAGAGTCCTCAAATGCTTAAGCAGAGTCCTTAAATACTGAAGCAGAGTCCTTAAACATTGCAGCAAAGTCCTTAAATAATGCAGCAGAGTCCTTAAATAATGCAGCAAAGTCCTTCAATAATGCAGCAGAGTCCTTAGATAATTCAACAAAGTCCTTAAATAATGCAGCAGATTCCTTAAATAATGCAGCAAAGTCCTTAAATAATGCAGCAGAGTCCTAAAATAATGCAGCAGGGTCCTTAAATACCGCAGCAGAGTCCTTAAATACTGAAGCAGAGTCCTTTAATATAGCAGCAAATTCCTTAAATAATGCAGCAGAGTCCTTAAGAAATCCAACAAAGTCATTAAATAATGCAGCAAGTCCTTAAATAATGCAGCAGAGTCCTCTAATAATGCAGCAGAGTCCTCAAATGCTTCAGCAAAGTCATTAAATAATGCAGCATAATCCTTAAATAATGCAGCAAAGTCCTTAAATAATGCAGCACAGTTCTTAAATAATGCAACAACGTCGTTAAATAATGCAGCAGAGTCCTTAAATAATGCAGCAAACTCCTTAACTAATGCAGCAGAGTCCTTAAATAATGCAACAAAGTCCTTAAATAATGCAACAGAGTCCTTAAATACCGCCGCAAAGTGCTTAAATAATGCAGCAGAGTCCTCAAATGCTTCAGCAGAGTCCTTAAATAATGCAGCAGTGTCCTTAAATAATGCAGCAAAGTCCTTAAATAATGCAGCAGAGTCCTTAAATAATGCAACAAAGTCCTTAAATAATGCAGCAGAGTCCTTAAATACTGAAGCAGAGTCCTTAAATATTGCTGCAAAGTCCTTAAATAATGCAGCAGAGTCATTAAATAATGCAACAAAGTCCTTAAATAATGCAGCAGAGTCCTTAAATAATGCAACAAAGTCCTTAAATAATGCAGCAGAGTACTTAAATAATGCAACAAAGTCCTTAAATAATGCAGCAAAGTCCTTAAATAATGCAGCAGAGTCCTTAAATAATGCAACAAAGTCCTTAAATAATGCAGCAGAGTCCTTAAATAATGCAACAGAGTCCTTAAATACCGCAGCAAAGTGCTTAAATAATGCAGCAGAGTCCTCAAATGCTTCAGCAGAGTCCTTAAATAATGCAGCAGAGTCCTTAAATAATGCAGCAAAGTCCTTAAATAATGCAGCAGAGTCCTTAAATAATGCAACAAAGTCCTTAAATAATGCAACAGAGTCCTTAAATACCGCAGCAAAGGGCTTAAATAATGCAGCAGAGTCCTCAAATGCTTCATCAGAGTCCTTAAATAATGTAGCATTGTCCTTAAATAATGCAGCAAAGTCCTTAAATAATGCAGCAGAGTCCTTAAATAATGCAACAAAGTCCTTAAATAATGCAGCAGAGTCCTTAAATACTGAAGCAGAGTCCTTAAATATTGCTGCAAAGTCCTTAAATAATGCAGCAGAGTCATTAAATAATGCAACAAAGTCCTTAAATAATGCAGCAGAGTCCTTAAATAATGCAACAAAGTCCTTAAATAATGCAGCAGAGTACTTAAATAATGCAACAAAGTCCTTAAATAATGCTGCAAAGTCCTTAAATAATGCAGCAGAGTCCTTAAATAATGCAACAAAGTCCTTAAATAATGCAGCAGAGTCCTTAAATAATGCAACAGAGTCCTTAAATACCGCAGCAAAGTGCTTAAATAATGCAGCAGAGTCCTCAAATGCTTCAGCAGAGTCCTTAAATAATGCAGCAGAGTCCTTAAATAATGCAGCAAAGTCCTTAAATAATGCAGCAGAGTCCTTAAATAATGCAACAAAGTCCTTAAATAATGCAGCAGAGTCCTTAAATACTGAAGCAGAGTCCTTAAATATTGCAGCAAAGTCCTTAAATAATGCAGCAGAGTCCTTAAATAATGCAGCAAAGTCCTTATCTAATGCAGCAGAGTCCTTAAATAATGCAACAAAGTCCTTAAATAATGCAGCAGAGTCCTTAAATACTGAAGCAGAGTCCTTAAATATTGCAGCAAAGTCCTTCAATAATGCAGCAGAGTCCTTAGATAATGCAACAAAGTCCTTAAATAATGCAGCAGATTCCTTAAATAATGCAGCAAAGTCCTTAAATAATGCAGCAGAGTCCTTAAATAATGCAGCAGAGTCCTTAAATACCGCAGCAGAGTCCTTAAATACTGAAGCAGAGTCCTTTAATATAGCAGCAAATTCCTTAAATAATGCAGCAGAGTCCATAAAAAAATCCAACAAAGTCATTAAATAATGCAGCAAGTCCTTACATAATGCAGCAGAGTCCTCTAATAATGCAGCAGAGTCCTCAAATGCTTCAGCAAATTCATTAAATAATGCAGCATATTCCTTAAATAATGCAGAAAAGTCCTTAAATAATGCAGAACAGTTCTTAAATAATGCAACAACGTCGTTAAATAATGCAGCAGAGTCCTTAAATAATGCAGCAAAGTCCTTAACTAATGCAGCAGAGTCCTTAAATAATGCAACAAAGTCCTTAAATAATGCAACAGAGTCCTTAAATACCGCAGCAAAGGGCTTAAATAATGCAGCAGAGTCCTCAAATGCTTCAGCAGAGTCCTTAAATAATGCAGCATTGTCCTTAAATAATGCAGCAAAGTCCTTAAATAATGCAGCAGAGTCCTTAAATAATGCAACAAAGTCCTTAAATAATGCAGCAGAGTCCTTAAATACTGAAGCAGAGTCCTTAAATATTGCTGCAAAGTCCTTAAATAATGCAGCAGAGTCATTAAATAATGCAACAAAGTCCTTAAATAATGCAGCAGAGTCCTTAAATAATGCAACAAAGTCCTTAAATAATGCAGCAGAGTACTTACATAATGCAACAAAGTCCTTAAATAATGCAGCATATTCCTTAAATAATGCAGCAAAGTCCTTAAATAATGCAGAACAGTTCTTAAATAATGCAACAACGTCGTTAAATAATGCAGCAGAGTCCTTAAATAATGCAGCAAAGTCCTTAACTAATGCAGCAGAGTCCTTAAATAATGCAAGAAAGTCCTTAAATAATGCAGCAGAGTCCTTAAATAATGCAGTAAAGTCCTTAAATAATGCAGCAGAGTCCTTAAATAATGCAACAACGTCCTTAAATAATGCAGCAGAGTCCTTAAATACTGAAGCAGAGTCCTTAAATATTGCAGCAAAGTCCTTAAATAATGCATTAGAGTCCTTAAATAATGCAACAAAGTCCTTAAATAATGCAGCAGAGTCCTTAAATAATGCAGCAAAGTCCTTAAATAATGCAGCAGAGTCCTTAAATAATGCAGCAGAGTCCTTAAATACTGCAGCAGAGTCCTTAAATACTGAAGCAGAGTCCTTTAATATAGCAGCAAATTCCTTAAATAATGCAGCAGAGTCCTTAAAAAATCCAACAAAGTCATTAAATAATGCAGCAGAGTCCTCTAATAATGCAGCAGAGTCCTCAAATGCTTCAGCAAAGTCATTAAATAATGCAGCATAGTCCTTAAATAATGCAAAGTCCTTAAATAAAGCAGCACAGTTCTTAAATAATGCAACAACGTCGGTAAATAATGCAGCAGAGTCCTTAAATAATGCAGCAAAGTCCTTAACTAATGCAGCATAGTCCTTAAATAATGCAACAAAGTCCTTAAATAATGCAGCAGAGTCCTTAAATAATGCAACAAAGTCCTTAAATAATGCAGCAGAGTCCTTAAATACTGAAGCAGAGTCCTTAAATATTGCAGCAAAGTCCTTAAATAATGCAGCAGAGTCCTTAAATAATGCAGCAAAGTCCTTATCTAATGCAGCAGAGTCCTTAAATAATGCAACAAAGTCCTTAAATAATGCAGCAGAGTCCTTAAATACTGAAGCAGAGTCCTTAAATATTGCAGCAAAGTCCTTCAATAATGCAGCAGAGTCCTTAGATAATGCAACAAAGTCCTTAAATAATGCAGCAGATTCCTTAAATAATGCAGCAAAGTCCTTAAATAATGCAGCAGAGTCCTTAAATAATGCAGCAGAGTCCTTAAATACCGCAGCAGAGTCCTTAAATACTGAAGCAGAGTCCTTTAATATAGCAGCAAATTCCTTAAATAATGCAGCAGAGTCCATAAAAAAATCCAACAAAGTCATTAAATAATGCAGCAAGTCCTTAAATAATGCAGCAGAGTCCTCTAATAATGCAGCAGAGTCCTCAAATGCTTCAGCAAATTCATTAAATAATGCAGCATATTCCTTAAATAATGCAGAAAAGTCCTTAAATAATGCAGAACAGTTCTTAAATAATGCAACAACGTCGTTAAATAATGCAGCAGAGTCCTTAAATAATGCAGCAAAGTCCTTAACTAATGCAGCAGAGTCCTTAAATAATGCAACAAAGTCCTTAAATAATGCAACAGAGTCCTTAAATACCGCAGCAAAGGGCTTAAATAATGCAGCAGAGTCCTCAAATGCTTCAGCAGAGTCCTTAAATAATGCAGCATTGTCCTTAAATAATGCAGCAAAGTCCTTAAATAATGCAGCAGAGTCCTTAAATAATGCAACAAAGTCCTTAAATAATGCAGCAGAGTCCTTAAATACTGAAGCAGAGTCCTTAAATATTGCTGCAAAGTCCTTAAATAATGCAGCAGAGTCATTAAATAATGCAACAAAGTCCTTAAATAATGCAGCAGAGTCCTTAAATAATGCAACAAAGTCCTTAAATAATGCAGCAGAGTACTTAAATAATGCAACAAAGTCCTTAAATAATGCAGCAAAGTCCTTAAATAATGCAGCAGAGTCCTTAAATACTGAAGCAGAGTCTTAAATATTGCAGCAAAGTCCTTAAATAATGCAGCAGAGTCCTTAAATAATGCAACAAAGTCCTTAAATAATGCAGCAGAGTCCTTAAATAATGCAACAGAGTCCTTAAATACCGCAGCAAAGTGCTTAAATAATGCAGCAGAGTCCTCAAATGCTTCAGCAGAGTCCTTAAATAATGCAGCAGAGTCCTTAAATAATGCAGCAAAGTCCTTAAATAATGCAGCAGAGTCCTTAAATAATGCAACAAAGTCCTTAAATAATGCAGCATAGTCCTTAAATACTGAAGCAGAGTCCTTAAATATTGCAGCAAAGTCCTTAAATAATGCAGCAGAGTCCTTAAATAATGCAGCAAAGTCCTTATTTAATGCAGCAGAGTCCTTAAATAATGCAACAAAGTCCTTAAATAATGCAGCAGAGTCCTTAAATACTGAAGCAGAGTCCTTAAATATTGCAGCAAAGTCCTTCAATAATGCAGCAGAGTCCTTAGATAATGCAACAAAGTCCTTAAATAATGCAGCAGATTCCTTAAATAATGCAGCAAAGTCCTTAAATAATGCAGCAGAGTCCTTAAATAATGCAGCAGAGTCCTTAAATACCGCAGCAGAGTCCTTAAATACTGAAGCAGAGTCCTTTAATATAGCAGCAAATTCCTTAAATAATGCAGCAGAGTCCATAAAAAAATCCAACAAAGTCATTAAATAATGCAGCAAGTCCTTAAATAATGCAGCAGAGTCCTCTAATAATGCAGCAGAGTCCTCAAATGCTTCAGCAAAGTCATTAAATAATGCAGCATAGTCCTTAAATAATGCAGCAAAGTCCTTAAATAATGCAGCACAGTTCTTAAGTAATGCAACAACGTCGTTAAATAATGCAGCAGAGTCCTTAAATAATGCAGCAAAGTCCTTAACTAATGCAGCAGAGTCCTTAAATAATGCAAGAAAGTCCTTAAATAATGCAGCAGAGTCCTTAAATAATGCAGTAAAGTCCTTAAATAATGCAGCAGAGTCCTTAAATAATGCAACAACGTCCTTAAATAATGCAGCAGAGTCCTTAAATACTGAAGCAGAGTCCTTAAATATTGCAGCAAAGTCCTTAAATAATGCATTAGAGTCCTTAAATAATGCAACAAAGTCCTTAAATAATGCAGCAGAGTCCTTAAATAATGCAGCAAAGTCCTTAAATAATGCAGCAGAGTCCTTAAATAATGCAGCAGAGTCCTTAAATACTGCAGCAGAGTCCTTAAATACTGAAGCAGAGTCCTTTAATATAGCAGCAAATTCCTTAAATAATGCAGCAGAGTCCTTAAAAAATCCAACAAAGTCATTAAATAATGCAGCAGAGTCCTCTAATAATGCAGCAGAGTCCTCAAATGCTTCAGCAAAGTCATTAAATAATGCAGCATAGTCCTTAAATAATGCAAAGTCCTTAAATAAAGCAGCACAGTTCTTAAATAATGCAACAACGTCGGTAAATAATGCAGCAGAGTCCTTAAATAATGCAGCAAAGTCCTTAACTAATGCAGCAGAGTCCTTAAATAATGCAACAAAGTCCTTAAATAATGCAACAGAGTCCTTAAATACCGCAGCAAAGTGCTTAAATAATGCAGCAGAGTCCTTAAATAATGCAACAAAGTCCTTAAATAATGCAGCAGAGTCCTTAAATACTGAAGCAGAGTCCTTAAATATTGCAGCAAAGTCCTCTAATAATGCAGCAGAGTCCTTAAATAATGCAACAAAGTCCTTAAATAATGCAGCAGAGTCCTTAAATAATGCAACAAAGTCCTTAAATAATGCAGCAGAGTCCTTAAATACTGAAGCAGAGTCCTTAAATATTGCAGCAAAGTCCTTAAATAATGCAGCAGAGTCCTTAAATAATGCAACAAAGTCCTTAAATAATGCAGCAGAGTCCTTAAATAATGCAACAAAGTCCTTAAATAATGCAGCAGAGTCCTTAAATACTGAAGCAGAGTCCTTAAATATTGCAGCAAAGTCCTTCAATAATGCAGCAGAGTCCTTAGATAATGCAACAAAGTCCTTAAATAATGCAGCAGATTCCTTAAATAATGCAGCAAAGTCCTTAAATAATGCAGCAGAGTCCTTAAATAATGCAGCAGAGTCCTTAAATACCGCAGCAGAGTCCTTAAATACTGAAGCAGAGTCCTTTAATATAGCAGCAAATTCCTTAAATAACGCAGCAGAGTCCTTAAAAAATCCAACAAAGTCATTAAATAATGCAGCAAGTCCTTAAATAATGCAGCAGAGTCCTCTAATAATGCAGCAGAGTCCTCAAATGCTTCAGCAAAGTCATTAAATAATGCAGCATAGTCCTTAACTAATGCAGCAGAGTCCTTAAATAATGCAACAAAGTCCTTAAATAATGCAGCATATTCCTTAAATAATGCAGCAAAGTCCTTAAATAATGCAGAACAGTTCTTAAATAATGCAACAACGTCGTTAAATAATGCAGCAGAGTCCTTAAATAATGCAGCAAAGTCCTTAACTAATGCAGCAGAGTCCTTAAATAATGCAACAAAGTCCTTAAATAATGCAACAGAGTCCTTAAATACCGCAGCAAAGGGCTTAAATAATGCAGCAGAGTCCTCAAATGCTTCAGCAGAGTCCTTAAATAATGTAGCATTGTCCTTAAATAATGCAGCAAAGTCCTTAAATAATGCAGCAGAGTCCTTAAATAATGCAACAAAGTCCTTAAATAATGCAGCAGAGTCCTTAAATACTGAAGCAGAGTCCTTAAATATTGCTGCAAAGTCCTTAAATAATGCAGCAGAGTCATTAAATAATGCAACAAAGTCCTTAAATAATGCAGCAGAGTCCTTAAATAATGCAACAAAGTCCTTAAATAATGCAGCAGAGTACTTAAATAATGCAACAAAGTCCTTAAATAATGCAGCAAAGTCCTTAAATAATGCAGCAGAGTCCTTAAATAATGCAACAAAGTCCTTAAATAATGCAGCAGAGTCCTTAAATAATGCAACAGAGTCCTTAAATACCGCAGCAAAGTGCTTAAATAATGCAGCAGAGTCCTCAAATGCTTCAGCAGAGTCCTTAAATAATGCAGCAGAGTCCTTAAATAATGCAGCAAAGTCCTTAAATAATGCAGCAGAGTCCTTAAATAATGCAACAAAGTCCTTAAATAATGCAGCAGAGTCCTTAAATACTGAAGCAGAGTCCTTAAATATTGCAGCAAAGTCCTTAAATAATGCAGCAGAGTCCTTAAATAATGCAGCAAAGTCCTTATCTAATGCAGCAGAGTCCTTAAATACTGAAGCAGAGTCCTTAAATATTGCAGCAAAGTCATTAAATAATGCAGCATAGTCCTTAAATAATGGAGCAAAGTCCTTAAATAATGCAGCACAGTTCTTAAATAATGCAACAACGTCGTTAAATAATGCAGCAGAGTCCTTAAATAATGCAGCAAAGTCCTTAACTAATGCAGCAGAGTCCTTAAATAATGCAACAAAGTCCTTAAATAATGCAGCAGAGTCCTTAAATAATGCAGTAAAGTCCTTAAATAATGCAGCAGAGTCCTTAAATAATGCAACAACGTCCTTAAATAATGCAGCAGAGTCCTTAAATACTGAAGCAGAGTCCTTAAATATTGCAGCAAAGTCCTTAAATAATGCAGCAGAGTCCTTAAATAATGCAACAAATTCCTTAAATAATGCAGCAAAGTCCTTAAATAATGCAGCAGAGTCCTTAAATAATGCAGCAGATTCCTTAAATACCGCAGCAGAGTCCTTAAATACTGAAGCAGAGTCCTTTAATATAGCAGCAAATTCCTTAAATAATGCAGCAGAGTCCTTAAAAAATCCAACAAAGTCATTAAATAATGCAGCAGAGTCCTCTAATAATGCAGCAGAGTCCTCAAATGCTTCAGCAAAGTCATTAAATAATGCAGCAGAGTCCTCAAATGCTTAAGCAGAGTCCTTAAATACTGAAGCAGAGTCCTTAAACATTGCAGCAAAGTCCTTAAATAATGCAGCAGAGTCCTTAAATAATGCAGCAAAGTCCTTCAATAATGCAGCAGAGTCCTTAGATAATTCAACAAAGTCCTTAAATAATGCAGCAGATTCCTTAAATAATGCAGCAAAGTCCTTAAATAATGCAGCAGAGTCCTAAAATAATGCAGCAGGGTCCTTAAATACCGCAGCAGAGTCCTTAAATACTGAAGCAGAGTCCTTTAATATAGCAGCAAATTCCTTAAATAATGCAGCAGAGTCCTTAAGAAATCCAACAAAGTCATTAAATAATGCAGCAAGTCCTTAAATAATGCAGCAGAGTCCTCTAATAATGCAGCAGAGTCCTCAAATGCTTCAGCAAAGTCATTAAATAATGCAGCATAATCCTTAAATAATGCAGCAAAGTCCTTAAATAATGCAGCACAGTTCTTAAATAATGCAACAACGTCGTTAAATAATGCAGCAGAGTCCTTAAATAATGCAGCAAACTCCTTAACTAATGCAGCAGAGTCCTTAAATAATGCAACAAAGTCCTTAAATAATGCAACAGAGTCCTTAAATACCGCCGCAAAGTGCTTAAATAATGCAGCAGAGTCCTCAAATGCTTCAGCAGAGTCCTTAAATAATGCAGCAGTGTCCTTAAATAATGCAGCAAAGTCCTTAAATAATGCAGCAGAGTCCTTAAATAATGCAACAAAGTCCTTAAATAATGCAGCAGAGTCCTTAAATACTGAAGCAGAGTCCTTAAATATTGCTGCAAAGTCCTTAAATAATGCAGCAGAGTCATTAAATAATGCAACAAAGTCCTTAAATAATGCAGCAGAGTCCTTAAATAATGCAACAAAGTCCTTAAATAATGCAGCAGAGTACTTAAATAATGCAACAAAGTCCTTAAATAATGCAGCAAAGTCCTTAAATAATGCAGCAGAGTCCTTAAATAATGCAACAAAGTCCTTAAATAATGCAGCAGAGTCCTTAAATAATGCAACAGAGTCCTTAAATACCGCAGCAAAGTGCTTAAATAATGCAGCAGAGTCCTCAAATGCTTCAGCAGAGTCCTTAAATAATGCAGCAGAGTCCTTAAATAATGCAGCAAAGTCCTTAAATAATGCAGCAGAGTCCTTAAATAATGCAACAAAGTCCTTAAATAATGCAACAGAGTCCTTAAATACCGCAGCAAAGGGCTTAAATAATGCAGCAGAGTCCTCAAATGCTTCATCAGAGTCCTTAAATAATGTAGCATTGTCCTTAAATAATGCAGCAAAGTCCTTAAATAATGCAGCAGAGTCCTTAAATAATGCAACAAAGTCCTTAAATAATGCAGCAGAGTCCTTAAATACTGAAGCAGAGTCCTTAAATATTGCTGCAAAGTCCTTAAATAATGCAGCAGAGTCATTAAATAATGCAACAAAGTCCTTAAATAATGCAGCAGAGTCCTTAAATATTGCAACAAAGTCCTTAAATAATGCAGCAGAGTACTTAAATAATGCAACAAAGTCCTTAAATAATGCTGCAAAGTCCTTAAATAATGCAGCAGAGTCCTTAAATAATGCAACAAAGTCCTTAAATAATGCAGCAGAGTCCTTAAATAATGCAACAGAGTCCTTAAATACCGCAGCAAAGTGCTTAAATAATGCAGCAGAGTCCTCAAATGCTTCAGCAGAGTCCTTAAATAATGCAGCAGAGTCCTTAAATAATGCAGCAAAGTCCTTAAATAATGCAGCAGAGTCCTTAAATAATGCAACAAAGTCCTTAAATAATGCAGCAGAGTCCTTAAATACTGAAGCAGAGTCCTTAAATATTGCAGCAAAGTCCTTAAATAATGCAGCAGAGTCCTTAAATAATGCAGCAAAGTCCTTATCTAATGCAGCAGAGTCCTTAAATAATGCAACAAAGTCCTTAAATAATGCAGCAGAGTCCTTAAATACTGAAGCAGAGTCCTTAAATATTGCAGCAAAGTCCTTCAATAATGCAGCAGAGTCCTTAGATAATGCAACAAAGTCCTTAAATAATGCAGCAGATTCCTTAAATAATGCAGCAAAGTCCTTAAATAATGCAGCAGAGTCCTTAAATAATGCAGCAGAGTCCTTAAATACCGCAGCAGAGTCCTTAAATACTGAAGCAGAGTCCTTTAATATAGCAGCAAATTCCTTAAATAATGCAGCAGAGTCCATAAAAAAATCCAACAAAGTCATTAAATAATGCAGCAAGTCCTTAAATAATGCAGCAGAGTCCTCTAATAATGCAGCAGAGTCCTCAAATGCTTCAGCAAATTCATTAAATAATGCAGCATATTCCTTAAATAATGCAGAAAAGTCCTTAAATAATGCAGAACAGTTCTTAAATAATGCAACAACGTCGTTAAATAATGCAGCAGAGTCCTTAAATAATGCAGCAAAGTCCTTAACTAATGCAGCAGAGTCCTTAAATAATGCAACAAAGTCCTTAAATAATGCAACAGAGTCCTTAAATACCGCAGCAAAGGGCTTAAATAATGCAGCAGAGTCCTCAAATGCTTCAGCAGAGTCCTTAAATAATGCAGCATTGTCCTTAAATAATGCAGCAAAGTCCTTAAATAATGCAGCAGAGTCCTTAAATAATGCAACAAAGTCCTTAAATAATGCAGCAGAGTCCTTAAATACTGAAGCAGAGTCCTTAAATATTGCTGCAAAGTCCTTAAATAATGCAGCAGAGTCATTAAATAATGCAACAAAGTCCTTAAATAATGCAGCAGAGTCCTTAAATAATGCAACAAAGTCCTTAAATAATGCAGCAGAGTACTTAAATAATGCAACAAAGTCCTTAAATAATGCAGCAAAGTCCTTAAATAATGCAGCAGAGTCCTTAAATACTGAAGCAGAGTCCTTAAATATTGCAGCAAAGTCCTTAAATAATGCAGCAGAGTCCTTAAATAATGCAACAAAGTCCTTAAATAATGCAGCAGAGTCCTTAAATAATGCAACAGAGTCCTTAAATACCGCAGCAAAGTGCTTAAATAATGCAGCAGAGTCCTCAAATGCTTCAGCAGAGTCCTTAAATAATGCAGCAGAGTCCTTAAATAATGCAGCAAAGTCCTTAAATAATACAGCAGAGTCCTTAAATAATGCAACAAAGTCCTTAAATAATGCAGCAGAGTCCTTAAATACTGAAGCAGAGTCCTTAAATATTGCAGCAAAGTCCTTAAATAATGCAGCAGAGTCCTTAAATAATGCAGCAAAGTCCTTATTTAATGCAGCAGAGTCCTTAAATAATGCAACAAAGTCCTTAAATAATGCAGCAGAGTCCTTAAATACTGAAGCAGAGTCCTTAAATATTGCAGCAAAGTCCTTCAATAATGCAGCAGAGTCCTTAGATAATGCAACAAAGTCCTTAAATAATGCAGCAGATTCCTTAAATAATGCAGCAAAGTCCTTAAATAATGCAGCAGAGTCCTTAAATAATGCAGCAGAGTCCTTAAATACCGCAGCAGAGTCCTTAAATACTGAAGCAGAGTCCTTTAATATAGCAGCAAATTCCTTAAATAATGCAGCAGAGTCCATAAAAAAATCCAACAAAGTCATTAAATAATGCAGCAAGTCCTTAAATAATGCAGCAGAGTCCTCTAATAATGCAGCAGAGTCCTCAAATGCTTCAGCAAAGTCATTAAATAATGCAGCATAGTCCTTAAATAATGCAGCAAAGTCCTTAAATAATGCAGCACAGTTCTTAAGTAATGCAACAACGTCGTTAAATAATGCAGCAGAGTCCTTAAATAATGCAGCAAAGTCCTTAACTAATGCAGCAGAGTCCTTAAATAATGCAAGAAAGTCCTTAAATAATGCAGCAGAGTCCTTAAATAATGCAGTAAAGTCCTTAAATAATGCAGCAGAGTCCTTAAATAATGCAACAACGTCCTTAAATAATGCAGCAGAGTCCTTAAATACTGAAGCAGAGTCCTTAAATATTGCAGCAAAGTCCTTAAATAATGCATTAGAGTCCTTAAATAATGCAACAAAGTCCTTAAATAATGCAGCAGAGTCCTTAAATAATGCAGCAAAGTCCTTAAATAATGCAGCAGAGTCCTTAAATAATGCAGCAGAGTCCTTAAATACTGCAGCAGAGTCCTTAAATACTGAAGCAGAGTCCTTTAATATAGCAGCAAATTCCTTAAATAATGCAGCAGAGTCCTTAAAAAATCCAACAAAGTCATTAAATAATGCAGCAGAGTCCTCTAATAATGCAGCAGAGTCCTCAAATGCTTCAGCAAAGTCATTAAATAATGCAGCATAGTCCTTAAATAATGCAAAGTCCTTAAATAAAGCAGCACAGTTCTTAAATAATGCAACAACGTCGGTAAATAATGCAGCAGAGTCCTTAAATAATGCAGCAAAGTCCTTAACTAATGCAGCAGAGTCCTTAAATAATGCAACAAAGTCCTTAAATAATGCAACAGAGTCCTTAAATACCGCAGCAAAGTGCTTAAATAATGCAGCAGAGTCCTTAAATAATGCAACAAAGTCCTTAAATAATGCAGCAGAGTCCTTAAATACTGAAGCAGAGTCCTTAAATATTGCAGCAAAGTCCTCTAATAATGCAGCAGAGTCCTTAATTAATGCAACAAAGTCCTTAAATAATGCAGCAGAGTCCTTAAATAATGCAACAAAGTCCTTAAATAATGCAGCAGAGTCCTTAAATACTGAAGCAGAGTCCTTAAATATTGCAGCAAAGTCCTTAAATAATGCAGCAGAGTCCTTAAATAATGCAACAAAGTCCTTAAATAATGCAGCAGAGTCCTTAAATAATGCAACAAAGTCCTTAAATAATGCAGCAGAGTCCTTAAATACTGAAGCAGAGTCCTTAAATATTGCAGCAAAGTCCTTCAATAATGCAGCAGAGTCCTTAGATAATGCAACAAAGTCCTTAAATAATGCAGCAGATTCCTTAAATAATGCAGCAAAGTCCTTAAATAATGCAGCAGAGTCCTTAAATAATGCAGCAGAGTCCTTAAATACCGCAGCAGAGTCCTTAAATACTGAAGCAGAGTCCTTTAATATAGCAGCAAATTCCTTAAATAACGCAGCAGAGTCCTTAAAAAATCCAACAAAGTCATTAAATAATGCAGCAAGTCCTTAAATAATGCAGCAGAGTCCTCTAATAATGCAGCAGAGTCCTCAAATGCTTCAGCAAAGTCATTAAATAATGCAGCATAGTCCTTAACTAATGCAGCAGAGTCCTTAAATAATGCAACAAAGTCCTTAAATAATGCAGCATATTCCTTAAATAATGCAGCAAAGTCCTTAAATAATGCAGAACAGTTCTTAAATAATGCAACAACGTCGTTAAATAATGCAGCAGAGTCCTTAAATAATGCAGCAAAGTCCTTAACTAATGCAGCAGAGTCCTTAAATAATGCAAGAAAGTCCTTAAATAATGCAGCAGAGTCCTTAAATAATGCAGTAAAGTCCTTAAATAATGCAGCAGAGTCCTTAAATAATGCAACAACGTCCTTAAATAATGCAGCAGAGTCCTTAAATACTGAAGCAGAGTCCTTAAATATTGCAGCAAAGTCCTTAAATAATGCATTAGAGTCCTTAAATAATGCAACAAAGTCCTTAAATAATGCAGCAGAGTCCTTAAATAATGCAGCAAAGTCCTTAAATAATGCAGCAGAGTCCTTAAATAATGCAGCAGAGTCCTTAAATACTGCAGCAGAGTCCTTAAATACTGAAGCAGAGTCCTTTAATATAGCAGCAAATTCCTTAAATAATGCAGCAGAGTCCTTAAAAAATCCAACAAAGTCATTAAATAATGCAGCAGAGTCCTCTAATAATGCAGCAGAGTCCTCAAATGCTTCAGCAAAGTCATTAAATAATGCAGCATAGTCCTTAAATAATGCAAAGTCCTTAAATAAAGCAGCACAGTTCTTAAATAATGCAACAACGTCGGTAAATAATGCAGCAGAGTCCTTAAATAATGCAGCAAAGTCCTTAACTAATGCAGCATAGTCCTTAAATAATGCAACAAAGTCCTTAAATAATGCAGCAGAGTCCTTAAATAATGCAACAAAGTCCTTAAATAATGCAGCAGAGTCCTTAAATACTGAAGCAGAGTCCTTAAATATTGCAGCAAAGTCCTTAAATAATGCAGCAGAGTCCTTAAATAATGCAGCAAAGTCCTTATCTAATGCAGCAGAGTCCTTAAATAATGCAACAAAGTCCTTAAATAATGCAGCAGAGTCCTTAAATACTGAAGCAGAGTCCTTAAATATTGCAGCAAAGTCCTTCAATAATGCAGCAGAGTCCTTAGATAATGCAACAAAGTCCTTAAATAATGCAGCAGATTCCTTAAATAATGCAGCAAAGTCCTTAAATAATGCAGCAGAGTCCTTAAATAATGCAGCAGAGTCCTTAAATACCGCAGCAGAGTCCTTAAATACTGAAGCAGAGTCCTTTAATATAGCAGCAAATTCCTTAAATAATGCAGCAGAGTCCATAAAAAAATCCAACAAAGTCATTAAATAATGCAGCAAGTCCTTAAATAATGCAGCAGAGTCCTCTAATAATGCAGCAGAGTCCTCAAATGCTTCAGCAAATTCATTAAATAATGCAGCATATTCCTTAAATAATGCAGAAAAGTCCTTAAATAATGCAGAACAGTTCTTAAATAATGCAACAACGTCGTTAAATAATGCAGCAGAGTCCTTAAATAATGCAGCAAAGTCCTTAACTAATGCAGCAGAGTCCTTAAATAATGCAACAAAGTCCTTAAATAATGCAACAGAGTCCTTAAATACCGCAGCAAAGGGCTTAAATAATGCAGCAGAGTCCTCAAATGCTTCAGCAGAGTCCTTAAATAATGCAGCATTGTCCTTAAATAATGCAGCAAAGTCCTTAAATAATGCAGCAGAGTCCTTAAATAATGCAACAAAGTCCTTAAATAATGCAGCAGAGTCCTTAAATACTGAAGCAGAGTCCTTAAATATTGCTGCAAAGTCCTTAAATAATGCAGCAGAGTCATTAAATAATGCAACAAAGTCCTTAAATAATGCAGCAGAGTCCTTAAATAATGCAACAAAGTCCTTAAATAATGCAGCAGAGTACTTAAATAATGCAACAAAGTCCTTAAATAATGCAGCAAAGTCCTTAAATAATGCAGCAGAGTCCTTAAATACTGAAGCAGAGTCCTTAAATATTGCAGCAAAGTCCTTAAATAATGCAGCAGAGTCCTTAAATAATGCAACAAAGTCCTTAAATAATGCAGCAGAGTCCTTAAATAATGCAACAGAGTCCTTAAATACCGCAGCAAAGTGCTTAAATAATGCAGCAGAGTCCTCAAATGCTTCAGCAGAGTCCTTAAATAATGCAGCAGAGTCCTTAAATAATGCAGCAAAGTCCTTAAATAATGCAGCAGAGTCCTTAAATAATGCAACAAAGTCCTTAAATAATGCAGCATAGTCCTTAAATACTGAAGCAGAGTCCTTAAATATTGCAGCAAAGTCCTTAAATAATGCAGCAGAGTCCTTAAATAATGCAGCAAAGTCCTTATTTAATGCAGCAGAGTCCTTAAATAATGCAACAAAGTCCTTAAATAATGCAGCAGAGTCCTTAAATACTGAAGCAGAGTCCTTAAATATTGCAGCAAAGTCCTTCAATAATGCAGCAGAGTCCTTAGATAATGCAACAAAGTCCTTAAATAATGCAGCAGATTCCTTAAATAATGCAGCAAAGTCCTTAAATAATGCAGCAGAGTCCTTAAATAATGCAGCAGAGTCCTTAAATACCGCAGCAGAGTCCTTAAATACTGAAGCAGAGTCCTTTAATATAGCAGCAAATTCCTTAAATAATGCAGCAGAGTCCATAAAAAAATCCAACAAAGTCATTAAATAATGCAGCAAGTCCTTAAATAATGCAGCAGAGTCCTCTAATAATGCAGCAGAGTCCTCAAATGCTTCAGCAAAGTCATTAAATAATGCAGCATAGTCCTTAAATAATGCAGCAAAGTCCTTAAATAATGCAGCACAGTTATTAAGTAATGCAACAACGTCGTTAAATAATGCAGCAGAGTCCTTAAATAATGCAGCAAAGTCCTTAACTAATGCAGCAGAGTCCTTAAATAATGCAAGAAAGTCCTTAAATAATGCAGCAGAGTCCTTAAATAATGCAGTAAAGTCCTTAAATAATGCAGCAGAGTCCTTAAATAATGCAACAACGTCCTTAAATAATGCAGCAGAGTCCTTAAATACTGAAGCAGAGTCCTTAAATATTGCAGCAAAGTCCTTAAATAATGCATTAGAGTCCTTAAATAATGCAACAAAGTCCTTAAATAATGCAGCAGAGTCCTTAAATAATGCAGCAAAGTCCTTAAATAATGCAGCAGAGTCCTTAAATAATGCAGCAGAGTCCTTAAATACTGCAGCAGAGTCCTTAAATACTGAAGCAGAGTCCTTTAATATAGCAGCAAATTCCTTAAATAATGCAGCAGAGTCCTTAAAAAATCCAACAAAGTCATTAAATAATGCAGCAGAGTCCTCTAATAATGCAGCAGAGTCCTCAAATGCTTCAGCAAAGTCATTAAATAATGCAGCATAGTCCTTAAATAATGCAAAGTCCTTAAATAAAGCAGCACAGTTCTTAAATAATGCAACAACGTCGGTAAATAATGCAGCAGAGTCCTTAAATAATGCAGCAAAGTCCTTAACTAATGCAGCAGAGTCCTTAAATAATGCAACAAAGTCCTTAAATAATGCAACAGAGTCCTTAAATACCGCAGCAAAGTGCTTAAATAATGCAGCAGAGTCCTTAAATAATGCAACAAAGTCCTTAAATAATGCAGCAGAGTCCTTAAATACTGAAGCAGAGTCCTTAAATATTGCAGCAAAGTCCTCTAATAATGCAGCAGAGTCCTTAAATAATGCAACAAAGTCCTTAAATAATGCAGCAGAGTCCTTAAATAATGCAACAAAGTCCTTAAATAATGCAGCAGAGTCCTTAAATACTGAAGCAGAGTCCTTAAATATTGCAGCAAAGTCCTTAAATAATGCAGCAGAGTCCTTAAATAATGCAACAAAGTCCTTAAATAATGCAGCAGAGTCCTTAAATAATGCAACAAAGTCCTTAAATAATGCAGCAGAGTCCTTAAATACTGAAGCAGAGTCCTTAAATATTGCAGCAAAGTCCTTCAATAATGCAGCAGAGTCCTTAGATAATGCAACAAAGTCCTTAAATAATGCAGCAGATTCCTTAAATAATGCAGCAAAGTCCTTAAATAATGCAGCAGAGTCCTTAAATAATGCAGCAGAGTCCTTAAATACCGCAGCAGAGTCCTTAAATACTGAAGCAGAGTCCTTTAATATAGCAGCAAATTCCTTAAATAACGCAGCAGAGTCCTTAAAAAATCCAACAAAGTCATTAAATAATGCAGCAAGTCCTTAAATAATGCAGCAGAGTCCTCTAATAATGCAGCAGAGTCCTCAAATGCTTCAGCAAAGTCATTAAATAATGCAGCATAGTCCTTAACTAATGCAGCAGAGTCCTTAAATAATGCAACAAAGTCCTTAAATAATGCAGCATATTCCTTAAATAATGCAGCAAAGTCCTTAAATAATGCAGAACAGTTCTTAAATAATGCAACAACGTCGTTAAATAATGCAGCAGAGTCCTTAAATAATGCAGCAAAGTCCTTAACTAATGCAGCAGAGTCCTTAAATAATGCAACAAAGTCCTTAAATAATGCAACAGAGTCCTTAAATACCGCAGCAAAGGGCTTAAATAATGCAGCAGAGTCCTCAAATGCTTCAGCAGAGTCCTTAAATAATGTAGCATTGTCCTTAAATAATGCAGCAAAGTCCTTAAATAATGCAGCAGAGTCCTTAAATAATGCAACAAAGTCCTTAAATAATGCAGCAGAGTCCTTAAATACTGAAGCAGAGTCCTTAAATATTGCTGCAAAGTCCTTAAATAATGCAGCAGAGTCATTAAATAATGCAACAAAGTCCTTAAATAATGCAGCAGAGTCCTTAAATAATGCAACAAAGTCCTTAAATAATGCAGCAGAGTACTTAAATAATGCAACAAAGTCCTTAAATAATGCAGCAAAGTCCTTAAATAATGCAGCAGAGTCCTTAAATAATGCAACAAAGTCCTTAAATAATGCAGCAGAGTCCTTAAATAATGCAACAGAGTCCTTAAATACCGCAGCAAAGTGCTTAAATAATGCAGCAGAGTCCTCAAATGCTTCAGCAGAGTCCTTAAATAATGCAGCAGAGTCCTTAAATAATGCAGCAAAGTCCTTAAATAATGCAGCAGAGTCCTTAAATAATGCAACAAAGTCCTTAAATAATGCAGCAGAGTCCTTAAATACTGAAGCAGAGTCCTTAAATATTGCAGCAAAGTCCTTAAATAATGCAGCAGAGTCCTTAAATAATGCAGCAAAGTCCTTATCTAATGCAGCAGAGTCCTTAAATACTGAAGCAGAGTCCTTAAATATTGCAGCAAAGTCATTAAATAATGCAGCATAGTCCTTAAATAATGGAGCAAAGTCCTTAAATAATGCAGCACAGTTCTTAAATAATGCAACAACGTCGTTAAATAATGCAGCAGAGTCCTTAAATAATGCAGCAAAGTCCTTAACTAATGCAGCAGAGTCCTTAAATAATGCAACAAAGTCCTTAAATAATGCAGCAGAGTCCTTAAATAATGCAGTAAAGTCCTTAAATAATGCAGCAGAGTCCTTAAATAATGCAACAACGTCCTTAAATAATGCAGCAGAGTCCTTAAATACTGAAGCAGAGTCCTTAAATATTGCAGCAAAGTCCTTAAATAATGCAGCAGAGTCCTTAAATAATGCAACAAATTCCTTAAATAATGCAGCAAAGTCCTTAAATAATGCAGCAGAGTCCTTAAATAATGCAGCAGATTCCTTAAATACCGCAGCAGAGTCCTTAAATACTGAAGCAGAGTCCTTTAATATAGCAGCAAATTCCTTAAATAATGCAGCAGAGTCCTTAAAAAATCCAACAAAGTCATTAAATAATGCAGCAGAGTCCTCTAATAATGCAGCAGAGTCCTCAAATGCTTCAGCAAAGTCATTAAATAATGCAGCAGAGTCCTCAAATGCTTAAGCAGAGTCCTTAAATACTGAAGCAGAGTCCTTAAACATTGCAGCAAAGTCCTTAAATAATGCAGCAGAGTCCTTAAATAATGCAGCAAAGTCCTTCAATAATGCAGCAGAGTCCTTAGATAATTCAACAAAGTCCTTAAATAATGCAGCAGATTCCTTAAATAATGCAGCAAAGTCCTTAAATAATGCAGCAGAGTCCTAAAATAATGCAGCAGGGTCCTTAAATACCGCAGCAGAGTCCTTAAATACTGAAGCAGAGTCCTTTAATATAGCAGCAAATTCCTTAAATAATGCAGCAGAGTCCTTAAGAAATCCAACAAAGTCATTAAATAATGCAGCAAGTCCTTAAATAATGCAGCAGAGTCCTCTAATAATGCAGCAGAGTCCTCAAATGCTTCAGCAAAGTCATTAAATAATGCAGCATAATCCTTAAATAATGCAGCAAAGTCCTTAAATAATGCAGCACAGTTCTTAAATAATGCAACAACGTCGTTAAATAATGCAGCAGAGTCCTTAAATAATGCAGCAAACTCCTTAACTAATGCAGCAGAGTCCTTAAATAATGCAACAAAGTCCTTAAATAATGCAACAGAGTCCTTAAATACCGCCGCAAAGTGCTTAAATAATGCAGCAGAGTCCTCAAATGCTTCAGCAGAGTCCTTAAATAATGCAGCAGTGTCCTTAAATAATGCAGCAAAGTCCTTAAATAATGCAGCAGAGTCCTTAAATAATGCAACAAAGTCCTTAAATAATGCAGCAGAGTCCTTAAATACTGAAGCAGAGTCCTTAAATATTGCTGCAAAGTCCTTAAATAATGCAGCAGAGTCATTAAATAATGCAACAAAGTCCTTAAATAATGCAGCAGAGTCCTTAAATAATGCAACAAAGTCCTTAAATAATGCAGCAGAGTACTTAAATAATGCAACAAAGTCCTTAAATAATGCAGCAAAGTCCTTAAATAATGCAGCAGAGTCCTTAAATAATGCAACAAAGTCCTTAAATAATGCAGCAGAGTCCTTAAATAATGCAACAGAGTCCTTAAATACCGCAGCAAAGTGCTTAAATAATGCAGCAGAGTCCTCAAATGCTTCAGCAGAGTCCTTAAATAATGCAGCAGAGTCCTTAAATAATGCAGCAAAGTCCTTAAATAATGCAGCAGAGTCCTTAAATAATGCAACAAAGTCCTTAAATAATGCAACAGAGTCCTTAAATACCGCAGCAAAGGGCTTAAATAATGCAGCAGAGTCCTCAAATGCTTCATCAGAGTCCTTAAATAATGTAGCATTGTCCTTAAATAATGCAGCAAAGTCCTTAAATAATGCAGCAGAGTCCTTAAATAATGCAACAAAGTCCTTAAATAATGCAGCAGAGTCCTTAAATACTGAAGCAGAGTCCTTAAATATTGCTGCAAAGTCCTTAAATAATGCAGCAGAGTCATTAAATAATGCAACAAAGTCCTTAAATAATGCAGCAGAGTCCTTAAATAATGCAACAAAGTCCTTAAATAATGCAGCAGAGTACTTAAATAATGCAACAAAGTCCTTAAATAATGCTGCAAAGTCCTTAAATAATGCAGCAGAGTCCTTAAATAATGCAACAAAGTCCTTAAATAATGCAGCAGAGTCCTTAAATAATGCAACAGAGTCCTTAAATACCGCAGCAAAGTGCTTAAATAATGCAGCAGAGTCCTCAAATGCTTCAGCAGAGTCCTTAAATAATGCAGCAGAGTCCTTAAATAATGCAGCAAAGTCCTTAAATAATGCAGCAGAGTCCTTAAATAATGCAACAAAGTCCTTAAATAATGCAGCAGAGTCCTTAAATACTGAAGCAGAGTCCTTAAATATTGCTGCAAAGTCCTTAAATAATGCAGCAGAGTCATTAAATAATGCAACAAAGTCCTTAAATAATGCAGCAGAGTCCTTAAATAATGCAACAAAGTCCTTAAATAATGCAGCAGAGTACTTAAATAATGCAACAAAGTCCTTAAATAATGCAGCAAAGTCCTTAAATAATGCAGCAGAGTCCTTAAATACTGAAGCAGAGTCCTTAAATATTGCAGCAAAGTCCTTAAATAATGCAGCAGAGTCCTTAAATAATGCAACAAAGTCCTTAAATAATGCAGCAGAGTCCTTAAATAATGCAACAGAGTCCTTAAATACCGCAGCAAAGTGCTTAAATAATGCAGCAGAGTCCTCAAATGCTTCAGCAGAGTCCTTAAATAATGCAGCAGAGTCCTTAAATAATGCAGCAAAGTCCTTAAATAATGCAGCAGAGTCCTTAAATAATGCAACAAAGTCCTTAAATAATGCAGCATAGTCCTTAAATACTGAAGCAGAGTCCTTAAATATTGCAGCAAAGTCCTTAAATAATGCAGCAGAGTCCTTAAATAATGCAGCAAAGTCCTTATCTAATGCAGCAGAGTCCTTAAATACTGAAGCAGAGTCCTTAAATATTGCAGCAAAGTCATTAAATAATGCAGCATAGTCCTTAAATAATGGAGCAAAGTCCTTAAATAATGCAGCACAGTTCTTAAATAATGCAACAACGTCGTTAAATAATGCAGCAGAGTCCTTAAATAATGCAGCAAAGTCCTTAACTAATGCAGCAGAGTCCTTAAATAATGCAACAAAGTCCTTAAATAATGCAGCAGAGTCCTTAAATAATGCAGTAAAGTCCTTAAATAATGCAGCAGAGTCCTTAAATAATGCAACAACGTCCTTAAATAATGCAGCAGAGTCCTTAAATACTGAAGCAGAGTCCTTAAATATTGCAGCAAAGTCCTTAAATAATGCAGCAGAGTCCTTAAATAATGCAACAAATTCCTTAAATAATGCAGCAAAGTCCTTAAATAATGCAGCAGAGTCCTTAAATAATGCAGCAGATTCCTTAAATACCGCAGCAGAGTCCTTAAATACTGAAGCAGAGTCCTTTAATATAGCAGCAAATTCCTTAAATAATGCAGCAGAGTCCTTAAAAAATCCAACAAAGTCATTAAATAATGCAGCAGAGTCCTCTAATAATGCAGCAGAGTCCTCAAATGCTTCAGCAAAGTCATTAAATAATGCAGCAGAGTCCTCAAATGCTTAAGCAGAGTCCTTAAATACTGAAGCAGAGTCCTTAAACATTGCAGCAAAGTCCTTAAATAATGCAGCAGAGTCCTTAAATAATGCAGCAAAGTCCTTCAATAATGCAGCAGAGTCCTTAGATAATTCAACAAAGTCCTTAAATAATGCAGCAGATTCCTTAAATAATGCAGCAAAGTCCTTAAATAATGCAGCAGAGTCCTAAAATAATGCAGCAGGGTCCTTAAATACCGCAGCAGAGTCCTTAAATACTGAAGCAGAGTCCTTTAATATAGCAGCAAATTCCTTAAATAATGCAGCAGAGTCCTTAAGAAATCCAACAAAGTCATTAAATAATGCAGCAAGTCCTTAAATAATGCAGCAGAGTCCTCTAATAATGCAGCAGAGTCCTCAAATGCTTCAGCAAAGTCATTAAATAATGCAGCATAATCCTTAAATAATGCAGCAAAGTCCTTAAATAATGCAGCACAGTTCTTAAATAATGCAACAACGTCGTTAAATAATGCAGCAGAGTCCTTAAATAATGCAGCAAACTCCTTAACTAATGCAGCAGAGTCCTTAAATAATGCAACAAAGTCCTTAAATAATGCAACAGAGTCCTTAAATACCGCCGCAAAGTGCTTAAATAATGCAGCAGAGTCCTCAAATGCTTCAGCAGAGTCCTTAAATAATGCAGCAGTGTCCTTAAATAATGCAGCAAAGTCCTTAAATAATGCAGCAGAGTCCTTAAATAATGCAACAAAGTCCTTAAATAATGCAGCAGAGTCCTTAAATACTGAAGCAGAGTCCTTAAATATTGCTGCAAAGTCCTTAAATAATGCAGCAGAGTCATTAAATAATGCAACAAAGTCCTTAAATAATGCAGCAGAGTCCTTAAATAATGCAACAAAGTCCTTAAATAATGCAGCAGAGTACTTAAATAATGCAACAAAGTCCTTAAATAATGCAGCAAAGTCCTTAAATAATGCAGCAGAGTCCTTAAATAATGCAACAAAGTCCTTAAATAATGCAGCAGAGTCCTTAAATAATGCAACAGAGTCCTTAAATACCGCAGCAAAGTGCTTAAATAATGCAGCAGAGTCCTCAAATGCTTCAGCAGAGTCCTTAAATAATGCAGCAGAGTCCTTAAATAATGCAGCAAAGTCCTTAAATAATGCAGCAGAGTCCTTAAATAATGCAACAAAGTCCTTAAATAATGCAACAGAGTCCTTAAATACCGCAGCAAAGGGCTTAAATAATGCAGCAGAGTCCTCAAATGCTTCATCAGAGTCCTTAAATAATGTAGCATTGTCCTTAAATAATGCAGCAAAGTCCTTAAATAATGCAGCAGAGTCCTTAAATAATGCAACAAAGTCCTTAAATAATGCAGCAGAGTCCTTAAATACTGAAGCAGAGTCCTTAAATATTGCTGCAAAGTCCTTAAATAATGCAGCAGAGTCATTAAATAATGCAACAAAGTCCTTAAATAATGCAGCAGAGTCCTTAAATAATGCAACAAAGTCCTTAAATAATGCAGCAGAGTACTTAAATAATGCAACAAAGTCCTTAAATAATGCTGCAAAGTCCTTAAATAATGCAGCAGAGTCCTTAAATAATGCAACAAAGTCCTTAAATAATGCAGCAGAGTCCTTAAATAATGCAACAGAGTCCTTAAATACCGCAGCAAAGTGCTTAAATAATGCAGCAGAGTCCTCAAATGCTTCAGCAGAGTCCTTAAATAATGCAGCAGAGTCCTTAAATAATGCAGCAAAGTCCTTAAATAATGCAGCAGAGTCCTTAAATAATGCAACAAAGTCCTTAAATAATGCAGCAGAGTCCTCAAATGCTTCATCAGAGTCCTTAAATAATGTAGCATTGTCCTTAAATAATGCAGCAAAGTCCTTAAATAATGCAGCAGAGTCCTTAAATAATGCAACAAAGTCCTTAAATAATGCAGCAGAGTCCTTAAATACTGAAGCAGAGTCCTTAAATATTGCTGCAAAGTCCTTAAATAATGCAGCAGAGTCATTAAATAATGCAACAAAGTCCTTAAATAATGCAGCAGAGTCCTTAAATAATGCAACAAAGTCCTTAAATAATGCAGCAGAGTACTTAAATAATGCAACAAAGTCCTTAAATAATGCTGCAAAGTCCTTAAATAATGCAGCAGAGTCCTTAAATAATGCAACAAAGTCCTTAAATAATGCAGCAGAGTCCTTAAATAATGCAACAGAGTCCTTAAATACCGCAGCAAAGTGCTTAAATAATGCAGCAGAGTCCTCAAATGCTTCAGCAGAGTCCTTAAATAATGCAGCAGAGTCCTTAAATAATGCAGCAAAGTCCTTAAATAATGCAGCAGAGTCCTTAAATAATGCAACAAAGTCCTTAAATAATGCAGCAGAGTCCTTAAATACTGAAGCAGAGTCCTTAAATATTGCTGCAAAGTCCTTAAATAATGCAGCAGAGTCATTAAATAATGCAACAAAGTCCTTAAATAATGCAGCAGAGTCCTTAAATAATGCAACAAAGTCCTTAAATAATGCAGCAGAGTACTTAAATAATGCAACAAAGTCCTTAAATAATGCAGCAAAGTCCTTAAATAATGCAGCAGAGTCCTTAAATACTGAAGCAGAGTCCTTAAATATTGCAGCAAAGTCCTTAAATAATGCAGCAGAGTCCTTAAATAATGCAACAAAGTCCTTAAATAATGCAGCAGAGTCCTTAAATAATGCAACAGAGTCCTTAAATACCGCAGCAAAGTGCTTAAATAATGCAGCAGAGTCCTCAAATGCTTCAGCAGAGTCCTTAAATAATGCAGCAGAGTCCTTAAATAATGCAGCAAAGTCCTTAAATAATGCAGCAGAGTCCTTAAATAATGCAACAAAGTCCTTAAATAATGCAGCATAGTCCTTAAATACTGAAGCAGAGTCCTTAAATATTGCAGCAAAGTCCTTAAATAATGCAGCAGAGTCCTTAAATAATGCAGCAAAGTCCTTATCTAATGCAGCAGAGTCCTTAAATACTGAAGCAGAGTCCTTAAATATTGCAGCAAAGTCATTAAATAATGCAGCATAGTCCTTAAATAATGGAGCAAAGTCCTTAAATAATGCAGCACAGTTCTTAAATAATGCAACAACGTCGTTAAATAATGCAGCAGAGTCCTTAAATAATGCAGCAAAGTCCTTAACTAATGCAGCAGAGTCCTTAAATAATGCAACAAAGTCCTTAAATAATGCAGCAGAGTCCTTAAATAATGCAGTAAAGTCCTTAAATAATGCAGCAGAGTCCTTAAATAATGCAACAACGTCCTTAAATAATGCAGCAGAGTCCTTAAATACTGAAGCAGAGTCCTTAAATATTGCAGCAAAGTCCTTAAATAATGCAGCAGAGTCCTTAAATAATGCAACAAATTCCTTAAATAATGCAGCAAAGTCCTTAAATAATGCAGCAGAGTCCTTAAATAATGCAGCAGATTCCTTAAATACCGCAGCAGAGTCCTTAAATACTGAAGCAGAGTCCTTTAATATAGCAGCAAATTCCTTAAATAATGCAGCAGAGTCCTTAAAAAATCCAACAAAGTCATTAAATAATGCAGCAGAGTCCTCTAATAATGCAGCAGAGTCCTCAAATGCTTCAGCAAAGTCATTAAATAATGCAGCAGAGTCCTCAAATGCTTAAGCAGAGTCCTTAAATACTGAAGCAGAGTCCTTAAACATTGCAGCAAAGTCCTTAAATAATGCAGCAGAGTCCTTAAATAATGCAGCAAAGTCCTTCAATAATGCAGCAGAGTCCTTAGATAATTCAACAAAGTCCTTAAATAATGCAGCAGATTCCTTAAATAATGCAGCAAAGTCCTTAAATAATGCAGCAGAGTCCTAAAATAATGCAGCAGGGTCCTTAAATACCGCAGCAGAGTCCTTAAATACTGAAGCAGAGTCCTTTAATATAGCAGCAAATTCCTTAAATAATGCAGCAGAGTCCTTAAGAAATCCAACAAAGTCATTAAATAATGCAGCAAGTCCTTAAATAATGCAGCAGAGTCCTCTAATAATGCAGCAGAGTCCTCAAATGCTTCAGCAAAGTCATTAAATAATGCAGCATAATCCTTAAATAATGCAGCAAAGTCCTTAAATAATGCAGCACAGTTCTTAAATAATGCAACAACGTCGTTAAATAATGCAGCAGAGTCCTTAAATAATGCAGCAAACTCCTTAACTAATGCAGCAGAGTCCTTAAATAATGCAACAAAGTCCTTAAATAATGCAACAGAGTCCTTAAATACCGCCGCAAAGTGCTTAAATAATGCAGCAGAGTCCTCAAATGCTTCAGCAGAGTCCTTAAATAATGCAGCAGTGTCCTTAAATAATGCAGCAAAGTCCTTAAATAATGCAGCAGAGTCCTTAAATAATGCAACAAAGTCCTTAAATAATGCAGCAGAGTCCTTAAATACTGAAGCAGAGTCCTTAAATATTGCTGCAAAGTCCTTAAATAATGCAGCAGAGTCATTAAATAATGCAACAAAGTCCTTAAATAATGCAGCAGAGTCCTTAAATAATGCAACAAAGTCCTTAAATAATGCAGCAGAGTACTTAAATAATGCAACAAAGTCCTTAAATAATGCAGCAAAGTCCTTAAATAATGCAGCAGAGTCCTTAAATAATGCAACAAAGTCCTTAAATAATGCAGCAGAGTCCTTAAATAATGCAACAGAGTCCTTAAATACCGCAGCAAAGTGCTTAAATAATGCAGCAGAGTCCTCAAATGCTTCAGCAGAGTCCTTAAATAATGCAGCAGAGTCCTTAAATAATGCAGCAAAGTCCTTAAATAATGCAGCAGAGTCCTTAAATAATGCAACAAAGTCCTTAAATAATGCAACAGAGTCCTTAAATACCGCAGCAAAGGGCTTAAATAATGCAGCAGAGTCCTCAAATGCTTCATCAGAGTCCTTAAATAATGTAGCATTGTCCTTAAATAATGCAGCAAAGTCCTTAAATAATGCAGCAGAGTCCTTAAATAATGCAACAAAGTCCTTAAATAATGCAGCAGAGTCCTTAAATACTGAAGCAGAGTCCTTAAATATTGCTGCAAAGTCCTTAAATAATGCAGCAGAGTCATTAAATAATGCAACAAAGTCCTTAAATAATGCAGCAGAGTCCTTAAATAATGCAACAAAGTCCTTAAATAATGCAGCAGAGTACTTAAATAATGCAACAAAGTCCTTAAATAATGCTGCAAAGTCCTTAAATAATGCAGCAGAGTCCTTAAATAATGCAACAAAGTCCTTAAATAATGCAGCAGAGTCCTTAAATAATGCAACAGAGTCCTTAAATACCGCAGCAAAGTGCTTAAATAATGCAGCAGAGTCCTCAAATGCTTCAGCAGAGTCCTTAAATAATGCAGCAGAGTCCTTAAATAATGCAGCAAAGTCCTTAAATAATGCAGCAGAGTCCTTAAATAATGCAACAAAGTCCTTAAATAATGCAGCAGAGTCCTTAAATACTGAAGCAGAGTCCTTAAATATTGCTGCAAAGTCCTTAAATAATGCAGCAGAGTCATTAAATAATGCAACAAAGTCCTTAAATAATGCAGCAGAGTCCTTAAATAATGCAACAAAGTCCTTAAATAATGCAGCAGAGTACTTAAATAATGCAACAAAGTCCTTAAATAATGCAGCAAAGTCCTTAAATAATGCAGCAGAGTCCTTAAATACTGAAGCAGAGTCCTTAAATATTGCAGCAAAGTCCTTAAATAATGCAGCAGAGTCCTTAAATAATGCAACAAAGTCCTTAAATAATGCAGCAGAGTCCTTAAATAATGCAACAGAGTCCTTAAATACCGCAGCAAAGTGCTTAAATAATGCAGCAGAGTCCTCAAATGCTTCAGCAGAGTCCTTAAATAATGCAGCAGAGTCCTTAAATAATGCAGCAAAGTCCTTAAATAATGCAGCAGAGTCCTTAAATAATGCAACAAAGTCCTTAAATAATGCAGCATAGTCCTTAAATACTGAAGCAGAGTCCTTAAATATTGCAGCAAAGTCCTTAAATAATGCAGCAGAGTCCTTAAATAATGCAGCAAAGTCCTTATTTAATGCAGCAGAGTCCTTAAATAATGCAACAAAGTCCTTAAATAATGCAGCAGAGTCCTTAAATACTGAAGCAGAGTCCTTAAATATTGCAGCAAAGTCCTTCAATAATGCAGCAGAGTCCTTAGATAATGCAACAAAGTCCTTAAATAATGCAGCAGATTCCTTAAATAATGCAGCAAAGTCCTTAAATAATGCAGCAGAGTCCTTAAATAATGCAGCAGAGTCCTTAAATACCGCAGCAGAGTCCTTAAATACTGAAGCAGAGTCCTTTAATATAGCAGCAAATTCCTTAAATAATGCAGCAGAGTCCATAAAAAAATCCAACAAAGTCATTAAATAATGCAGCAAGTCCTTAAATAATGCAGCAGAGTCCTCTAATAATGCAGCAGAGTCCTCAAATGCTTCAGCAAAGTCATTAAATAATGCAGCATAGTCCTTAACTAATGCAGCAGAGTCCTTAAATAATGCAACAAAGTCCTTAAATAATGCAGCATATTCCTTAAATAATGCAGCAAAGTCCTTAAATAATGCAGAACAGTTCTTAAATAATGCAACAACGTCGTTAAATAATGCAGCAGAGTCCTTAAATAATGCAGCAAAGTCCTTAACTAATGCAGCAGAGTCCTTAAATAATGCAAGAAAGTCCTTAAATAATGCAGCAGAGTCCTTAAATAATGCAGTAAAGTCCTTAAATAATGCAGCAGAGTCCTTAAATAATGCAACAACGTCCTTAAATAATGCAGCAGAGTCCTTAAATACTGAAGCAGAGTCCTTAAATATTGCAGCAAAGTCCTTAAATAATGCATTAGAGTCCTTAAATAATGCAACAAAGTCCTTAAATAATGCAGCAGAGTCCTTAAATAATGCAGCAAAGTCCTTAAATAATGCAGCAGAGTCCTTAAATAATGCAGCAGAGTCCTTAAATACTGCAGCAGAGTCCTTAAATACTGAAGCAGAGTCCTTTAATATAGCAGCAAATTCCTTAAATAATGCAGCAGAGTCCTTAAAAAATCCAACAAAGTCATTAAATAATGCAGCAGAGTCCTCTAATAATGCAGCAGAGTCCTCAAATGCTTCAGCAAAGTCATTAAATAATGCAGCATAGTCCTTAAATAATGCAAAGTCCTTAAATAAAGCAGCACAGTTCTTAAATAATGCAACAACGTCGGTAAATAATGCAGCAGAGTCCTTAAATAATGCAGCAAAGTCCTTAACTAATGCAGCATAGTCCTTAAATAATGCAACAAAGTCCTTAAATAATGCAGCAGAGTCCTTAAATAATGCAACAAAGTCCTTAAATAATGCAGCAGAGTCCTTAAATACTGAAGCAGAGTCCTTAAATATTGCAGCAAAGTCCTTAAATAATGCAGCAGAGTCCTTAAATAATGCAGCAAAGTCCTTATCTAATGCAGCAGAGTCCTTAAATAATGCAACAAAGTCCTTAAATAATGCAGCAGAGTCCTTAAATACTGAAGCAGAGTCCTTAAATATTGCAGCAAAGTCCTTCAATAATGCAGCAGAGTCCTTAGATAATGCAACAAAGTCCTTAAATAATGCAGCAGATTCCTTAAATAATGCAGCAAAGTCCTTAAATAATGCAGCAGAGTCCTTAAATAATGCAGCAGAGTCCTTAAATACCGCAGCAGAGTCCTTAAATACTGAAGCAGAGTCCTTTAATATAGCAGCAAATTCCTTAAATAATGCAGCAGAGTCCATAAAAAAATCCAACAAAGTCATTAAATAATGCAGCAAGTCCTTAAATAATGCAGCAGAGTCCTCTAATAATGCAGCAGAGTCCTCAAATGCTTCAGCAAATTCATTAAATAATGCAGCATATTCCTTAAATAATGCAGAAAAGTCCTTAAATAATGCAGAACAGTTCTTAAATAATGCAACAACGTCGTTAAATAATGCAGCAGAGTCCTTAAATAATGCAGCAAAGTCCTTAACTAATGCAGCAGAGTCCTTAAATAATGCAACAAAGTCCTTAAATAATGCAACAGAGTCCTTAAATACCGCAGCAAAGGGCTTAAATAATGCAGCAGAGTCCTCAAATGCTTCAGCAGAGTCCTTAAATAATGCAGCATTGTCCTTAAATAATGCAGCAAAGTCCTTAAATAATGCAGCAGAGTCCTTAAATAATGCAACAAAGTCCTTAAATAATGCAGCAGAGTCCTTAAATACTGAAGCAGAGTCCTTAAATATTGCTGCAAAGTCCTTAAATAATGCAGCAGAGTCATTAAATAATGCAACAAAGTCCTTAAATAATGCAGCAGAGTCCTTAAATAATGCAACAAAGTCCTTAAATAATGCAGCAGAGTACTTAAATAATGCAACAAAGTCCTTAAATAATGCAGCAAAGTCCTTAAATAATGCAGCAGAGTCCTTAAATACTGAAGCAGAGTCCTTAAATATTGCAGCAAAGTCCTTAAATAATGCAGCAGAGTCCTTAAATAATGCAACAAAGTCCTTAAATAATGCAGCAGAGTCCTTAAATAATGCAACAGAGTCCTTAAATACCGCAGCAAAGTGCTTAAATAATGCAGCAGAGTCCTCAAATGCTTCAGCAGAGTCCTTAAATAATGCAGCAGAGTCCTTAAATGATGCAGCAAAGTCCTTAAATAATGCAGCAGAGTCCTTAAATAATGCAACAAAGTCCTTAAATAATGCAGCATAGTCCTTAAATACTGAAGCAGAGTCCTTAAATATTGCAGCAAAGTCCTTAAATAATGCAGCAGAGTCCTTAAATAATGCAGCAAAGTCCTTATTTAATGCAGCAGAGTCCTTAAATAATGCAACAAAGTCCTTAAATAATGCAGCAGAGTCCTTAAATACTGAAGCAGAGTCCTTAAATATTGCAGCAAAGTCCTTCAATAATGCAGCAGAGTCCTTAGATAATGCAACAAAGTCCTTAAATAATGCAGCAGATTCCTTAAATAATGCAGCAAAGTCCTTAAATAATGCAGCAGAGTCCTTAAATAATGCAGCAGAGTCCTTAAATACCGCAGCAGAGTCCTTAAATACTGAAGCAGAGTCCTTTAATATAGCAGCAAATTCCTTAAATAATGCAGCAGAGTCCATAAAAAAATCCAACAAAGTCATTAAATAATGCAGCAAGTCCTTAAATAATGCAGCAGAGTCCTCTAATAATGCAGCAGAGTCCTCAAATGCTTCAGCAAAGTCATTAAATAATGCAGCATAGTCCTTAAATAATGCAGCATAGTCCTTAAATAATGCAGCAAAGTCCTTAAATAATGCAGCACAGTTATTAAGTAATGCAACAACGTCGTTAAATAATGCAGCAGAGTCCTTAAATAATGCAGCAAAGTCCTTAACTAATGCAGCAGAGTCCTTAAATAATGCAAGAAAGTCCTTAAATAATGCAGCAGAGTCCTTAAATAATGCAGTAAAGTCCTTAAATAATGCAGCAGAGTCCTTAAATAATGCAACAACGTCCTTAAATAATGCAGCAGAGTCCTTAAATACTGAAGCAGAGTCCTTAAATATTGCAGCAAAGTCCTTAAATAATGCATTAGAGTCCTTAAATAATGCAACAAAGTCCTTAAATAATGCAGCAGAGTCCTTAAATAATGCAGCAAAGTCCTTAAATAATGCAGCAGAGTCCTTAAATAATGCAGCAGAGTCCTTAAATACTGCAGCAGAGTCCTTAAATACTGAAGCAGAGTCCTTTAATATAGCAGCAAATTCCTTAAATAATGCAGCAGAGTCCTTAAAAAATCCAACAAAGTCATTAAATAATGCAGCAGAGTCCTCTAATAATGCAGCAGAGTCCTCAAATGCTTCAGCAAAGTCATTAAATAATGCAGCATAGTCCTTAAATAATGCAAAGTCCTTAAATAAAGCAGCACAGTTCTTAAATAATGCAACAACGTCGGTAAATAATGCAGCAGAGTCCTTAAATAATGCAGCAAAGTCCTTAACTAATGCAGCAGAGTCCTTAAATAATGCAACAAAGTCCTTAAATAATGCAACAGAGTCCTTAAATACCGCAGCAAAGTGCTTAAATAATGCAGCAGAGTCCTTAAATAATGCAACAAAGTCCTTAAATAATGCAGCAGAGTCCTTAAATACTGAAGCAGAGTCCTTAAATATTGCTGCAAAGTCCTTAAATAATGCAGCAGAGTCATTAAATAATGCAACAAAGTCCTTAAATAATGCAGCAGAGTCCTTAAATAATGCAACAAAGTCCTTAAATAATGCAGCAGAGTACTTAAATAATGCAACAAAGTCCTTAAATAATGCTGCAAAGTCCTTAAATAATGCAGCAGAGTCCTTAAATAATGCAACAAAGTCCTTAAATAATGCAGCAGAGTCCTTAAATAATGCAACAGAGTCCTTAAATACCGCAGCAAAGTGCTTAAATAATGCAGCAGAGTCCTCAAATGCTTCAGCAGAGTCCTTAAATAATGCAGCAGAGTCCTTAAATAATGCAGCAAAGTCCTTAAATAATGCAGCAGAGTCCTTAAATAATGCAACAAAGTCCTTAAATAATGCAGCAGAGTCCTTAAATACTGAAGCAGAGTCCTTAAATATTGCTGCAAAGTCCTTAAATAATGCAGCAGAGTCATTAAATAATGCAACAAAGTCCTTAAATAATGCAGCAGAGTCCTTAAATAATGCAACAAAGTCCTTAAATAATGCAGCAGAGTACTTAAATAATGCAACAAAGTCCTTAAATAATGCAGCAAAGTCCTTAAATAATGCAGCAGAGTCCTTAAATACTGAAGCAGAGTCCTTAAATAT
Organism: Phyllobates terribilis; assembly: GCF_046119375.1. NCBI lineage: Eukaryota > Metazoa > Chordata > Amphibia > Anura > Dendrobatidae > Phyllobates > Phyllobates terribilis. The sequence goes on along the minus strand of NW_027362840.1, from coordinate 1,212,227 downwards.
TGCAGCAAAGTCCTTAAATAATGCAGCAGAGTCCTTAAATAATGCAACAAAGTCCTTAAATAATGCAGCAGAGTCCTTAAATAATGCAACAGAGTCCTTAAATACAGAAGCAGCAAAGTGCTTAAATAATGCAGCAGAGTCCTCAAATGCTTCAGCAGAGTCCTTAAATAATGCAGCAGAGTCCTTAAATAATGCAGCAAAGTCCTTAAATAATGCAGCAGAGTCCTTAAATAATGCAACAAAGTCCTTAAATAATGCAGCATAGTCCTTAAATACTGAAGCAGAGTCCTTAAATATTGCAGCAAAGTCCTTAAATAATGCAGCAGAGTCCTTAAATAATGCAGCAAAGTCCTTATTTAATGCAGCAGAGTCCTTAAATAATGCAACAAAGTCCTTAAATAATGCAGCAGAGTCCTTAAATACTGAAGCAGAGTCCTTAAATATTGCAGCAAAGTCCTTCAATAATGCAGCAGAGTCCTTAGATAATGCAACAAAGTCCTTAAATAATGCAGCAGATTCCTTAAATAATGCAGCAAAGTCCTTAAATAATGCAGCAGAGTCCTTAAATAATGCAGCAGAGTCCTTAAATACCGCAGCAGAGTCCTTAAATACTGAAGCAGAGTCCTTTAATATAGCAGCAAATTCCTTAAATAATGCAGCAGAGTCCATAAAAAAATCCAACAAAGTCATTAAATAATGCAGCAAGTCCTTAAATAATGCAGCAGAGTCCTCTAATAATGCAGCAGAGTCCTCAAATGCTTCAGCAAAGTCATTAAATAATGCAGCATAGTCCTTAACTAATGCAGCAGAGTCCTTAAATAATGCAACAAAGTCCTTAAATAATGCAGCATATTCCTTAAATAATGCAGCAAAGTCCTTAAATAATGCAGAACAGTTCTTAAATAATGCAACAACGTCGTTAAATAATGCAGCAGAGTCCTTAAATAATGCAGCAAAGTCCTTAACTAATGCAGCAGAGTCCTTAAATAATGCAAGAAAGTCCTTAAATAATGCAGCAGAGTCCTTAAATAATGCAGTAAAGTCCTTAAATAATGCAGCAGAGTCCTTAAATAATGCAACAACGTCCTTAAATAATGCAGCAGAGTCCTTAAATACTGAAGCAGAGTCCTTAAATATTGCAGCAAAGTCCTTAAATAATGCATTAGAGTCCTTAAATAATGCAACAAAGTCCTTAAATAATGCAGCAGAGTCCTTAAATAATGCAGCAAAGTCCTTAAATAATGCAGCAGAGTCCTTAAATAATGCAGCAGAGTCCTTAAATACTGCAGCAGAGTCCTTAAATACTGAAGCAGAGTCCTTTAATATAGCAGCAAATTCCTTAAATAATGCAGCAGAGTCCTTAAAAAATCCAACAAAGTCATTAAATAATGCAGCAGAGTCCTCTAATAATGCAGCAGAGTCCTCAAATGCTTCAGCAAAGTCATTAAATAATGCAGCATAGTCCTTAAATAATGCAAAGTCCTTAAATAAAGCAGCACAGTTCTTAAATAATGCAACAACGTCGGTAAATAATGCAGCAGAGTCCTTAAATAATGCAGCAAAGTCCTTAACTAATGCAGCATAGTCCTTAAATAATGCAACAAAGTCCTTAAATAATGCAGCAGAGTCCTTAAATAATGCAACAAAGTCCTTAAATAATGCAGCAGAGTCCTTAAATACTGAAGCAGAGTCCTTAAATATTGCAGCAAAGTCCTTAAATAATGCAGCAGAGTCCTTAAATAATGCAGCAAAGTCCTTATCTAATGCAGCAGAGTCCTTAAATAATGCAACAAAGTCCTTAAATAATGCAGCAGAGTCCTTAAATACTGAAGCAGAGTCCTTAAATATTGCAGCAAAGTCCTTCAATAATGCAGCAGAGTCCTTAGATAATGCAACAAAGTCCTTAAATAATGCAGCAGATTCCTTAAATAATGCAGCAAAGTCCTTAAATAATGCAGCAGAGTCCTTAAATAATGCAGCAGAGTCCTTAAATACCGCAGCAGAGTCCTTAAATACTGAAGCAGAGTCCTTTAATATAGCAGCAAATTCCTTAAATAATGCAGCAGAGTCCATAAAAAAATCCAACAAAGTCATTAAATAATGCAGCAAGTCCTTAAATAATGCAGCAGAGTCCTCTAATAATGCAGCAGAGTCCTCAAATGCTTCAGCAAATTCATTAAATAATGCAGCATATTCCTTAAATAATGCAGAAAAGTCCTTAAATAATGCAGAACAGTTCTTAAATAATGCAACAACGTCGTTAAATAATGCAGCAGAGTCCTTAAATAATGCAGCAAAGTCCTTAACTAATGCAGCAGAGTCCTTAAATAATGCAACAAAGTCCTTAAATAATGCAACAGAGTCCTTAAATACCGCAGCAAAGGGCTTAAATAATGCAGCAGAGTCCTCAAATGCTTCAGCAGAGTCCTTAAATAATGCAGCATTGTCCTTAAATAATGCAGCAAAGTCCTTAAATAATGCAGCAGAGTCCTTAAATAATGCAACAAAGTCCTTAAATAATGCAGCAGAGTCCTTAAATACTGAAGCAGAGTCCTTAAATATTGCTGCAAAGTCCTTAAATAATGCAGCAGAGTCATTAAATAATGCAACAAAGTCCTTAAATAATGCAGCAGAGTCCTTAAATAATGCAACAAAGTCCTTAAATAATGCAGCAGAGTACTTAAATAATGCAACAAAGTCCTTAAATAATGCAGCAAAGTCCTTAAATAATGCAGCAGAGTCCTTAAATACTGAAGCAGAGTCCTTAAATATTGCAGCAAAGTCCTTAAATAATGCAGCAGAGTCCTTAAATAATGCAACAAAGTCCTTAAATAATGCAGCAGAGTCCTTAAATAATGCAACAGAGTCCTTAAATACCGCAGCAAAGTGCTTAAATAATGCAGCAGAGTCCTCAAATGCTTCAGCAGAGTCCTTAAATAATGCAGCAGAGTCCTTAAATGATGCAGCAAAGTCCTTAAATAATGCAGCAGAGTCCTTAAATAATGCAACAAAGTCCTTAAATAATGCAGCATAGTCCTTAAATACTGAAGCAGAGTCCTTAAATATTGCAGCAAAGTCCTTAAATAATGCAGCAGAGTCCTTAAATAATGCAGCAAAGTCCTTATTTAATGCAGCAGAGTCCTTAAATAATGCAACAAAGTCCTTAAATAATGCAGCAGAGTCCTTAAATACTGAAGCAGAGTCCTTAAATATTGCAGCAAAGTCCTTCAATAATGCAGCAGAGTCCTTAGATAATGCAACAAAGTCCTTAAATAATGCAGCAGATTCCTTAAATAATGCAGCAAAGTCCTTAAATAATGCAGCAGAGTCCTTAAATAATGCAGCAGAGTCCTTAAATACCGCAGCAGAGTCCTTAAATACTGAAGCAGAGTCCTTTAATATAGCAGCAAATTCCTTAAATAATGCAGCAGAGTCCATAAAAAAATCCAACAAAGTCATTAAATAATGCAGCAAGTCCTTAAATAATGCAGCAGAGTCCTCTAATAATGCAGCAGAGTCCTCAAATGCTTCAGCAAAGTCATTAAATAATGCAGCATAGTCCTTAAATAATGCAGCAAAGTCCTTAAATAATGCAGCACAGTTATTAAGTAATGCAACAACGTCGTTAAATAATGCAGCAGAGTCCTTAAATAATGCAGCAAAGTCCTTAACTAATGCAGCAGAGTCCTTAAATAATGCAAGAAAGTCCTTAAATAATGCAGCAGAGTCCTTAAATAATGCAGTAAAGTCCTTAAATAATGCAGCAGAGTCCTTAAATAATGCAACAACGTCCTTAAATAATGCAGCAGAGTCCTTAAATACTGAAGCAGAGTCCTTAAATATTGCAGCAAAGTCCTTAAATAATGCATTAGAGTCCTTAAATAATGCAACAAAGTCCTTAAATAATGCAGCAGAGTCCTTAAATAATGCAGCAAAGTCCTTAAATAATGCAGCAGAGTCCTTAAATAATGCAGCAGAGTCCTTAAATACTGCAGCAGAGTCCTTAAATACTGAAGCAGAGTCCTTTAATATAGCAGCAAATTCCTTAAATAATGCAGCAGAGTCCTTAAAAAATCCAACAAAGTCATTAAATAATGCAGCAGAGTCCTCTAATAATGCAGCAGAGTCCTCAAATGCTTCAGCAAAGTCATTAAATAATGCAGCATAGTCCTTAAATAATGCAAAGTCCTTAAATAAAGCAGCACAGTTCTTAAATAATGCAACAACGTCGGTAAATAATGCAGCAGAGTCCTTAAATAATGCAGCAAAGTCCTTAACTAATGCAGCAGAGTCCTTAAATAATGCAACAAAGTCCTTAAATAATGCAACAGAGTCCTTAAATACCGCAGCAAAGTGCTTAAATAATGCAGCAGAGTCCTTAAATAATGCAACAAAGTCCTTAAATAATGCAGCAGAGTCCTTAAATACTGAAGCAGAGTCCTTAAATATTGCTGCAAAGTCCTTAAATAATGCAGCAGAGTCATTAAATAATGCAACAAAGTCCTTAAATAATGCAGCAGAGTCCTTAAATAATGCAACAAAGTCCTTAAATAATGCAGCAGAGTACTTAAATAATGCAACAAAGTCCTTAAATAATGCTGCAAAGTCCTTAAATAATGCAGCAGAGTCCTTAAATAATGCAACAAAGTCCTTAAATAATGCAGCAGAGTCCTTAAATAATGCAACAGAGTCCTTAAATACCGCAGCAAAGTGCTTAAATAATGCAGCAGAGTCCTCAAATGCTTCAGCAGAGTCCTTAAATAATGCAGCAGAGTCCTTAAATAATGCAGCAAAGTCCTTAAATAATGCAGCAGAGTCCTTAAATAATGCAACAAAGTCCTTAAATAATGCAGCAGAGTCCTTAAATACTGAAGCAGAGTCCTTAAATATTGCTGCAAAGTCCTTAAATAATGCAGCAGAGTCATTAAATAATGCAACAAAGTCCTTAAATAATGCAGCAGAGTCCTTAAATAATGCAACAAAGTCCTTAAATAATGCAGCAGAGTACTTAAATAATGCAACAAAGTCCTTAAATAATGCAGCAAAGTCCTTAAATAATGCAGCAGAGTCCTTAAATACTGAAGCAGAGTCCTTAAATATTGCAGCAAAGTCCTTAAATAATGCAGCAGAGTCCTTAAATAATGCAACAAAGTCCTTAAATAATGCAGCAGAGTCCTTAAATAATGCAACAGAGTCCTTAAATACCGCAGCAAAGTGCTTAAATAATGCAGCAGAGTCCTCAAATGCTTCAGCAGAGTCCTTAAATAATGCAGCAGAGTCCTTAAATAATGCAGCAAAGTCCTTAAATAATGCAGCAGAGTCCTTAAATAATGCAACAAAGTCCTTAAATAATGCAGCATAGTCCTTAAATACTGAAGCAGAGTCCTTAAATATTGCAGCAAAGTCCTTAAATAATGCAGCAGAGTCCTTAAATAATGCAGCAAAGTCCTTATTTAATGCAGCAGAGTCCTTAAATAATGCAACAAAGTCCTTAAATAATGCAGCAGAGTCCTTAAATACTGAAGCAGAGTCCTTAAATATTGCAGCAAAGTCCTTCAATAATGCAGCAGAGTCCTTAGATAATGCAACAAAGTCCTTAAATAATGCAGCAGATTCCTTAAATAATGCAGCAAAGTCCTTAAATAATGCAGCAGAGTCCTTAAATAATGCAGCAGAGTCCTTAAATACCGCAGCAGAGTCCTTAAATACTGAAGCAGAGTCCTTTAATATAGCAGCAAATTCCTTAAATAATGCAGCAGAGTCCATAAAAAAATCCAACAAAGTCATTAAATAATGCAGCAAGTCCTTAAATAATGCAGCAGAGTCCTCTAATAATGCAGCAGAGTCCTCAAATGCTTCAGCAAAGTCATTAAATAATGCAGCATAGTCCTTAACTAATGCAGCAGAGTCCTTAAATAATGCAACAAAGTCCTTAAATAATGCAGCATATTCCTTAAATAATGCAGCAAAGTCCTTAAATAATGCAGAACAGTTCTTAAATAATGCAACAACGTCGTTAAATAATGCAGCAGAGTCCTTAAATAATGCAGCAAAGTCCTTAACTAATGCAGCAGAGTCCTTAAATAATGCAAGAAAGTCCTTAAATAATGCAGCAGAGTCCTTAAATAATGCAGTAAAGTCCTTAAATAATGCAGCAGAGTCCTTAAATAATGCAACAACGTCCTTAAATAATGCAGCAGAGTCCTTAAATACTGAAGCAGAGTCCTTAAATATTGCAGCAAAGTCCTTAAATAATGCATTAGAGTCCTTAAATAATGCAACAAAGTCCTTAAATAATGCAGCAGAGTCCTTAAATAATGCAGCAAAGTCCTTAAATAATGCAGCAGAGTCCTTAAATAATGCAGCAGAGTCCTTAAATACTGCAGCAGAGTCCTTAAATACTGAAGCAGAGTCCTTTAATATAGCAGCAAATTCCTTAAATAATGCAGCAGAGTCCTTAAAAAATCCAACAAAGTCATTAAATAATGCAGCAGAGTCCTCTAATAATGCAGCAGAGTCCTCAAATGCTTCAGCAAAGTCATTAAATAATGCAGCATAGTCCTTAAATAATGCAAAGTCCTTAAATAAAGCAGCACAGTTCTTAAATAATGCAACAACGTCGGTAAATAATGCAGCAGAGTCCTTAAATAATGCAGCAAAGTCCTTAACTAATGCAGCATAGTCCTTAAATAATGCAACAAAGTCCTTAAATAATGCAGCAGAGTCCTTAAATAATGCAACAAAGTCCTTAAATAATGCAGCAGAGTCCTTAAATACTGAAGCAGAGTCCTTAAATATTGCAGCAAAGTCCTTAAATAATGCAGCAGAGTCCTTAAATAATGCAGCAAAGTCCTTATCTAATGCAGCAGAGTCCTTAAATAATGCAACAAAGTCCTTAAATAATGCAGCAGAGTCCTTAAATACTGAAGCAGAGTCCTTAAATATTGCAGCAAAGTCCTTCAATAATGCAGCAGAGTCCTTAGATAATGCAACAAAGTCCTTAAATAATGCAGCAGATTCCTTAAATAATGCAGCAAAGTCCTTAAATAATGCAGCAGAGTCCTTAAATAATGCAGCAGAGTCCTTAAATACCGCAGCAGAGTCCTTAAATACTGAAGCAGAGTCCTTTAATATAGCAGCAAATTCCTTAAATAATGCAGCAGAGTCCATAAAAAAATCCAACAAAGTCATTAAATAATGCAGCAAGTCCTTAAATAATGCAGCAGAGTCCTCTAATAATGCAGCAGAGTCCTCAAATGCTTCAGCAAATTCATTAAATAATGCAGCATATTCCTTAAATAATGCAGAAAAGTCCTTAAATAATGCAGAACAGTTCTTAAATAATGCAACAACGTCGTTAAATAATGCAGCAGAGTCCTTAAATAATGCAGCAAAGTCCTTAACTAATGCAGCAGAGTCCTTAAATAATGCAACAAAGTCCTTAAATAATGCAACAGAGTCCTTAAATACCGCAGCAAAGGGCTTAAATAATGCAGCAGAGTCCTCAAATGCTTCAGCAGAGTCCTTAAATAATGCAGCATTGTCCTTAAATAATGCAGCAAAGTCCTTAAATAATGCAGCAGAGTCCTTAAATAATGCAACAAAGTCCTTAAATAATGCAGCAGAGTCCTTAAATACTGAAGCAGAGTCCTTAAATATTGCTGCAAAGTCCTTAAATAATGCAGCAGAGTCATTAAATAATGCAACAAAGTCCTTAAATAATGCAGCAGAGTCCTTAAATAATGCAACAAAGTCCTTAAATAATGCAGCAGAGTACTTAAATAATGCAACAAAGTCCTTAAATAATGCAGCAAAGTCCTTAAATAATGCAGCAGAGTCCTTAAATACTGAAGCAGAGTCCTTAAATATTGCAGCAAAGTCCTTAAATAATGCAGCAGAGTCCTTAAATAATGCAACAAAGTCCTTAAATAATGCAGCAGAGTCCTTAAATAATGCAACAGAGTCCTTAAATACCGCAGCAAAGTGCTTAAATAATGCAGCAGAGTCCTCAAATGCTTCAGCAGAGTCCTTAAATAATGCAGCAGAGTCCTTAAATAATGCAGCAAAGTCCTTAAATAATGCAGCAGAGTCCTTAAATAATGCAACAAAGTCCTTAAATAATGCAGCATAGTCCTTAAATACTGAAGCAGAGTCCTTAAATATTGCAGCAAAGTCCTTAAATAATGCAGCAGAGTCCTTAAATAATGCAGCAAAGTCCTTATTTAATGCAGCAGAGTCCTTAAATAATGCAACAAAGTCCTTAAATAATGCAGCAGAGTCCTTAAATACTGAAGCAGAGTCCTTAAATATTGCAGCAAAGTCCTTCAATAATGCAGCAGAGTCCTTAGATAATGCAACAAAGTCCTTAAATAATGCAGCAGATTCCTTAAATAATGCAGCAAAGTCCTTAAATAATGCAGCAGAGTCCTTAAATAATGCAGCAGAGTCCTTAAATACCGCAGCAGAGTCCTTAAATACTGAAGCAGAGTCCTTTAATATAGCAGCAAATTCCTTAAATAATGCAGCAGAGTCCATAAAAAAATCCAACAAAGTCATTAAATAATGCAGCAAGTCCTTAAATAATGCAGCAGAGTCCTCTAATAATGCAGCAGAGTCCTCAAATGCTTCAGCAAAGTCATTAAATAATGCAGCATAGTCCTTAAATAATGCAGCAAAGTCCTTAAATAATGCAGCACAGTTATTAAGTAATGCAACAACGTAGTTAAATAATGCAGCAGAGTCCTTAAATAATGCAGCAAAGTCCTTAACTAATGCAGCAGAGTCCTTAAATAATGCAAGAAAGTCCTTAAATAATGCAGCAGAGTCCTTAAATAATGCAGTAAAGTCCTTAAATAATGCAGCAGAGTCCTTAAATAATGCAACAACGTCCTTAAATAATGCAGCAGAGTCCTTAAATACTGAAGCAGAGTCCTTAAATATTGCAGCAAAGTCCTTAAATAATGCATTAGAGTCCTTAAATAATGCAACAAAGTCCTTAAATAATGCAGCAGAGTCCTTAAATAATGCAGCAAAGTCCTTAAATAATGCAGCAGAGTCCTTAAATAATGCAGCAGAGTCCTTAAATACTGCAGCAGAGTCCTTAAATACTGAAGCAGAGTCCTTTAATATAGCAGCAAATTCCTTAAATAATGCAGCAGAGTCCTTAAAAAATCCAACAAAGTCATTAAATAATGCAGCAGAGTCCTCTAATAATGCAGCAGAGTCCTCAAATGCTTCAGCAAAGTCATTAAATAATGCAGCATAGTCCTTAAATAATGCAAAGTCCTTAAATAAAGCAGCACAGTTCTTAAATAATGCAACAACGTCGGTAAATAATGCAGCAGAGTCCTTAAATAATGCAGCAAAGTCCTTAACTAATGCAGCAGAGTCCTTAAATAATGCAACAAAGTCCTTAAATAATGCAACAGAGTCCTTAAATACCGCAGCAAAGTGCTTAAATAATGCAGCAGAGTCCTTAAATAATGCAACAAAGTCCTTAAATAATGCAGCAGAGTCCTTAAATACTGAAGCAGAGTCCTTAAATATTGCAGCAAAGTCCTCTAATAATGCAGCAGAGTCCTTAAATAATGCAACAAAGTCCTTAAATAATGCAGCAGAGTCCTTAAATAATGCAACAAAGTCCTTAAATAATGCAGCAGAGTCCTTAAATACTGAAGCAGAGTCCTTAAATATTGCAGCAAAGTCCTTAAATAATGCAGCAGAGTCCTTAAATAATGCAACAAAGTCCTTAAATAATGCAGCAGAGTCCTTAAATAATGCAACAAAGTCCTTAAATAATGCAGCAGAGTCCTTAAATACTGAAGCAGAGTCCTTAAATATTGCAGCAAAGTCCTTCAATAATGCAGCAGAGTCCTTAGATAATGCAACAAAGTCCTTAAATAATGCAGCAGATTCCTTAAATAATGCAGCAAAGTCCTTAAATAATGCAGCAGAGTCCTTAAATAATGCAGCAGAGTCCTTAAATACCGCAGCAGAGTCCTTAAATACTGAAGCAGAGTCCTTTAATATAGCAGCAAATTCCTTAAATAACGCAGCAGAGTCCTTAAAAAATCCAACAAAGTCATTAAATAATGCAGCAAGTCCTTAAATAATGCAGCAGAGTCCTCTAATAATGCAGCAGAGTCCTCAAATGCTTCAGCAAAGTCATTAAATAATGCAGCATAGTCCTTAACTAATGCAGCAGAGTCCTTAAATAATGCAACAAAGTCCTTAAATAATGCAGCATATTCCTTAAATAATGCAGCAAAGTCCTTAAATAATGCAGAACAGTTCTTAAATAATGCAACAACGTCGTTAAATAATGCAGCAGAGTCCTTAAATAATGCAGCAAAGTCCTTAACTAATGCAGCAGAGTCCTTAAATAATGCAACAAAGTCCTTAAATAATGCAACAGAGTCCTTAAATACCGCAGCAAAGGGCTTAAATAATGCAGCAGAGTCCTCAAATGCTTCAGCAGAGTCCTTAAATAATGTAGCATTGTCCTTAAATAATGCAGCAAAGTCCTTAAATAATGCAGCAGAGTCCTTAAATAATGCAACAAAGTCCTTAAATAATGCAGCAGAGTCCTTAAATACTGAAGCAGAGTCCTTAAATATTGCTGCAAAGTCCTTAAATAATGCAGCAGAGTCATTAAATAATGCAACAAAGTCCTTAAATAATGCAGCAGAGTCCTTAAATAATGCAACAAAGTCCTTAAATAATGCAGCAGAGTACTTAAATAATGCAACAAAGTCCTTAAATAATGCAGCAAAGTCCTTAAATAATGCAGCAGAGTCCTTAAATAATGCAACAAAGTCCTTAAATAATGCAGCAGAGTCCTTAAATAATGCAACAGAGTCCTTAAATACCGCAGCAAAGTGCTTAAATAATGCAGCAGAGTCCTCAAATGCTTCAGCAGAGTCCTTAAATAATGCAGCAGAGTCCTTAAATAATGCTGCAAAGTCCTTAAATAATGCAGCAGAGTCCTTAAATAATGCAACAAAGTCCTTAAATAATGCAGCAGAGTCCTTAAATACTGAAGCAGAGTCCTTAAATATTGCAGCAAAGTCCTTAAATAATGCAGCAGAGTCCTTAAATAATGCAGCAAAGTCCTTATCTAATGCAGCAGAGTCCTTAAATACTGAAGCAGAGTCCTTAAATATTGCAGCAAAGTCATTAAATAATGCAGCATAGTCCTTAAATAATGGAGCAAAGTCCTTAAATAATGCAGCACAGTTCTTAAATAATGCAACAACGTCGTTAAATAATGCAGCAGAGTCCTTAAATAATGCAGCAAAGTCCTTAACTAATGCAGCAGAGTCCTTAAATAATGCAACAAAGTCCTTAAATAATGCAGCAGAGTCCTTAAATAATGCAGTAAAGTCCTTAAATAATGCAGCAGAGTCCTTAAATAATGCAACAACGTCCTTAAATAATGCAGCAGAGTCCTTAAATACTGAAGCAGAGTCCTTAAATATTGCAGCAAAGTCCTTAAATAATGCAGCAGAGTCCTTAAATAATGCAACAAATTCCTTAAATAATGCAGCAAAGTCCTTAAATAATGCAGCAGAGTCCTTAAATAATGCAGCAGATTCCTTAAATACCGCAGCAGAGTCCTTAAATACTGAAGCAGAGTCCTTTAATATAGCAGCAAATTCCTTAAATAATGCAGCAGAGTCCTTAAAAAATCCAACAAAGTCATTAAATAATGCAGCAGAGTCCTCTAATAATGCAGCAGAGTCCTCAAATGCTTCAGCAAAGTCATTAAATAATGCAGCAGAGTCCTCAAATGCTTAAGCAGAGTCCTTAAATACTGAAGCAGAGTCCTTAAACATTGCAGCAAAGTCCTTAAATAATGCAGCAGAGTCCTTAAATAATGCAGCAAAGTCCTTCAATAATGCAGCAGAGTCCTTAGATAATTCAACAAAGTCCTTAAATAATGCAGCAGATTCCTTAAATAATGCAGCAAAGTCCTTAAATAATGCAGCAGAGTCCTAAAATAATGCAGCAGGGTCCTTAAATACCGCAGCAGAGTCCTTAAATACTGAAGCAGAGTCCTTTAATATAGCAGCAAATTCCTTAAATAATGCAGCAGAGTCCTTAAGAAATCCAACAAAGTCATTAAATAATGCAGCAAGTCCTTAAATAATGCAGCAGAGTCCTCTAATAATGCAGCAGAGTCCTCAAATGCTTCAGCAAAGTCATTAAATAATGCAGCATAATCCTTAAATAATGCAGCAAAGTCCTTAAATAATGCAGCACAGTTCTTAAATAATGCAACAACGTCGTTAAATAATGCAGCAGAGTCCTTAAATAATGCAGCAAACTCCTTAACTAATGCAGCAGAGTCCTTAAATAATGCAACAAAGTCCTTAAATAATGCAACAGAGTCCTTAAATACCGCCGCAAAGTGCTTAAATAATGCAGCAGAGTCCTCAAATGCTTCAGCAGAGTCCTTAAATAATGCAGCAGTGTCCTTAAATAATGCAGCAAAGTCCTTAAATAATGCAGCAGAGTCCTTAAATAATGCAACAAAGTCCTTAAATAATGCAGCAGAGTCCTTAAATACTGAAGCAGAGTCCTTAAATATTGCTGCAAAGTCCTTAAATAATGCAGCAGAGTCATTAAATAATGCAACAAAGTCCTTAAATAATGCAGCAGAGTCCTTAAATAATGCAACAAAGTCCTTAAATAATGCAGCAGAGTACTTAAATAATGCAACAAAGTCCTTAAATAATGCAGCAAAGTCCTTAAATAATGCAGCAGAGTCCTTAAATAATGCAACAAAGTCCTTAAATAATGCAGCAGAGTCCTTAAATAATGCAACAGAGTCCTTAAATACCGCAGCAAAGTGCTTAAATAATGCAGCAGAGTCCTCAAATGCTTCAGCAGAGTCCTTAAATAATGCAGCAGAGTCCTTAAATAATGCAGCAAAGTCCTTAAATAATGCAGCAGAGTCCTTAAATAATGCAACAAAGTCCTTAAATAATGCAACAGAGTCCTTAAATACCGCAGCAAAGGGCTTAAATAATGCAGCAGAGTCCTCAAATGCTTCATCAGAGTCCTTAAATAATGTAGCATTGTCCTTAAATAATGCAGCAAAGTCCTTAAATAATGCAGCAGAGTCCTTAAATAATGCAACAAAGTCCTTAAATAATGCAGCAGAGTCCTTAAATACTGAAGCAGAGTCCTTAAATATTGCTGCAAAGTCCTTAAATAATGCAGCAGAGTCATTAAATAATGCAACAAAGTCCTTAAATAATGCAGCAGAGTCCTTAAATAATGCAACAAAGTCCTTAAATAATGCAGCAGAGTACTTAAATAATGCAACAAAGTCCTTAAATAATGCTGCAAAGTCCTTAAATAATGCAGCAGAGTCCTTAAATAATGCAACAAAGTCCTTAAATAATGCAGCAGAGTCCTTAAATAATGCAACAGAGTCCTTAAATACCGCAGCAAAGTGCTTAAATAATGCAGCAGAGTCCTCAAATGCTTCAGCAGAGTCCTTAAATAATGCAGCAGAGTCCTTAAATAATGCAGCAAAGTCCTTAAATAATGCAGCAGAGTCCTTAAATAATGCAACAAAGTCCTTAAATAATGCAGCAGAGTCCTTAAATACTGAAGCAGAGTCCTTAAATATTGCTGCAAAGTCCTTAAATAATGCAGCAGAGTCATTAAATAATGCAACAAAGTCCTTAAATAATGCAGCAGAGTCCTTAAATAATGCAACAAAGTCCTTAAATAATGCAGCAGAGTACTTAAATAATGCAACAAAGTCCTTAAATAATGCAGCAAAGTCCTTAAATAATGCAGCAGAGTCCTTAAATACTGAAGCAGAGTCCTTAAATATTGCAGCAAAGTCCTTAAATAATGCAGCAGAGTCCTTAAATAATGCAACAAAGTCCTTAAATAATGCAGCAGAGTCCTTAAATAATGCAACAGAGTCCTTAAATACCGCAGCAAAGTGCTTAAATAATGCAGCAGAGTCCTCAAATGCTTCAGCAGAGTCCTTAAATAATGCAGCAGAGTCGTTAAATAATGCAGCAAAGTCCTTAAATAATGCAGCAGAGTCCTTAAATAATGCAACAAAGTCCTTAAATAATGCAGCATAGTCCTTAAATACTGAAGCAGAGTCCTTAAATATTGCAGCAAAGTCCTTAAATAATGCAGCAGAGTCCTTAAATAATGCAGCAAAGTCCTTATCTAATGCAGCAGAGTCCTTAAATACTGAAGCAGAGTCCTTAAATATTGCAGCAAAGTCATTAAATAATGCAGCATAGTCCTTAAATAATGGAGCAAAGTCCTTAAATAATGCAGCACAGTTCTTAAATAATGCAACAACGTCGTTAAATAATGCAGCAGAGTCCTTAAATAATGCAGCAAAGTCCTTAACTAATGCAGCAGAGTCCTTAAATAATGCAACAAAGTCCTTAAATAATGCAGCAGAGTCCTTAAATAATGCAGTAAAGTCCTTAAATAATGCAGCAGAGTCCTTAAATAATGCAACAACGTCCTTAAATAATGCAGCAGAGTCCTTAAATACTGAAGCAGAGTCCTTAAATATTGCAGCAAAGTCCTTAAATAATGCAGCAGAGTCCTTAAATAATGCAACAAATTCCTTAAATAATGCAGCAAAGTCCTTAAATAATGCAGCAGAGTCCTTAAATAATGCAGCAGATTCCTTAAATACCGCAGCAGAGTCCTTAAATACTGAAGCAGAGTCCTTTAATATAGCAGCAAATTCCTTAAATAATGCAGCAGAGTCCTTAAAAAATCCAACAAAGTCATTAAATAATGCAGCAGAGTCCTCTAATAATGCAGCAGAGTCCTCAAATGCTTCAGCAAAGTCATTAAATAATGCAGCAGAGTCCTCAAATGCTTAAGCAGAGTCCTTAAATACTGAAGCAGAGTCCTTAAACATTGCAGCAAAGTCCTTAAATAATGCAGCAGAGTCCTTAAATAATGCAGCAAAGTCCTTCAATAATGCAGCAGAGTCCTTAGATAATTCAACAAAGTCCTTAAATAATGCAGCAGATTCCTTAAATAATGCAGCAAAGTCCTTAAATAATGCAGCAGAGTCCTAAAATAATGCAGCAGGGTCCTTAAATACCGCAGCAGAGTCCTTAAATACTGAAGCAGAGTCCTTTAATATAGCAGCAAATTCCTTAAATAATGCAGCAGAGTCCTTAAGAAATCCAACAAAGTCATTAAATAATGCAGCAAGTCCTTAAATAATGCAGCAGAGTCCTCTAATAATGCAGCAGAGTCCTCAAATGCTTCAGCAAAGTCATTAAATAATGCAGCATAATCCTTAAATAATGCAGCAAAGTCCTTAAATAATGCAGCACAGTTCTTAAATAATGCAACAACGTCGTTAAATAATGCAGCAGAGTCCTTAAATAATGCAGCAAACTCCTTAACTAATGCAGCAGAGTCCTTAAATAATGCAACAAAGTCCTTAAATAATGCAACAGAGTCCTTAAATACCGCCGCAAAGTGCTTAAATAATGCAGCAGAGTCCTCAAATGCTTCAGCAGAGTCCTTAAATAATGCAGCAGTGTCCTTAAATAATGCAGCAAAGTCCTTAAATAATGCAGCAGAGTCCTTAAATAATGCAACAAAGTCCTTAAATAATGCAGCAGAGTCCTTAAATACTGAAGCAGAGTCCTTAAATATTGCTGCAAAGTCCTTAAATAATGCAGCAGAGTCATTAAATAATGCAACAAAGTCCTTAAATAATGCAGCAGAGTCCTTAAATAATGCAACAAAGTCCTTAAATAATGCAGCAGAGTACTTAAATAATGCAACAAAGTCCTTAAATAATGCAGCAAAGTCCTTAAATAATGCAGCAGAGTCCTTAAATAATGCAACAAAGTCCTTAAATAATGCAGCAGAGTCCTTAAATAATGCAACAGAGTCCTTAAATACCGCAGCAAAGTGCTTAAATAATGCAGCAGAGTCCTCAAATGCTTCAGCAGAGTCCTTAAATAATGCAGCAGAGTCCTTAAATAATGCAGCAAAGTCCTTAAATAATGCAGCAGAGTCCTTAAATAATGCAACAAAGTCCTTAAATAATGCAACAGAGTCCTTAAATACCGCAGCAAAGGGCTTAAATAATGCAGCAGAGTCCTCAAATGCTTCATCAGAGTCCTTAAATAATGTAGCATTGTCCTTAAATAATGCAGCAAAGTCCTTAAATAATGCAGCAGAGTCCTTAAATAATGCAACAAAGTCCTTAAATAATGCAGCAGAGTCCTTAAATACTGAAGCAGAGTCCTTAAATATTGCTGCAAAGTCCTTAAATAATGCAGCAGAGTCATTAAATAATGCAACAAAGTCCTTAAATAATGCAGCAGAGTCCTTAAATAATGCAACAAAGTCCTTAAATAATGCAGCAGAGTACTTAAATAATGCAACAAAGTCCTTAAATAATGCTGCAAAGTCCTTAAATAATGCAGCAGAGTCCTTAAATAATGCAACAAAGTCCTTAAATAATGCAGCAGAGTCCTTAAATAATGCAACAGAGTCCTTAAATACCGCAGCAAAGTGCTTAAATAATGCAGCAGAGTCCTCAAATGCTTCAGCAGAGTCCTTAAATAATGCAGCAGAGTCCTTAAATAATGCAGCAAAGTCCTTAAATAATGCAGCAGAGTCCTTAAATAATGCAACAAAGTCCTTAAATAATGCAGCAGAGTCCTTAAATACTGAAGCAGAGTCCTTAAATATTGCTGCAAAGTCCTTAAATAATGCAGCAGAGTCATTAAATAATGCAACAAAGTCCTTAAATAATGCAGCAGAGTCCTTAAATAATGCAACAAAGTCCTTAAATAATGCAGCAGAGTACTTAAATAATGCAACAAAGTCCTTAAATAATGCAGCAAAGTCCTTAAATAATGCAGCAGAGTCCTTAAATACTGAAGCAGAGTCCTTAAATATTGCAGCAAAGTCCTTAAATAATGCAGCAGAGTCCTTAAATAATGCAACAAAGTCCTTAAATAATGCAGCAGAGTCCTTAAATAATGCAACAGAGTCCTTAAATACCGCAGCAAAGTGCTTAAATAATGCAGCAGAGTCCTCAAATGCTTCAGCAGAGTCCTTAAATAATGCAGCAGAGTCCTTAAATAATGCAGCAAAGTCCTTAAATAATGCAGCAGAGTCCTTAAATAATGCAACAAAGTCCTTAAATAATGCAGCATAGTCCTTAAATACTGAAGCAGAGTCCTTAAATATTGCAGCAAAGTCCTTAAATAATGCAGCAGAGTCCTTAAATAATGCAGCAAAGTCCTTATTTAATGCAGCAGAGTCCTTAAATAATGCAACAAAGTCCTTAAATAATGCAGCAGAGTCCTTAAATACTGAAGCAGAGTCCTTAAATATTGCAGCAAAGTCCTTCAATAATGCAGCAGAGTCCTTAGATAATGCAACAAAGTCCTTAAATAATGCAGCAGATTCCTTAAATAATGCAGCAAAGTCCTTAAATAATGCAGCAGAGTCCTTAAATAATGCAGCAGAGTCCTTAAATACCGCAGCAGAGTCCTTAAATACTGAAGCAGAGTCCTTTAATATAGCAGCAAATTCCTTAAATAATGCAGCAGAGTCCATAAAAAAATCCAACAAAGTCATTAAATAATGCAGCAAGTCCTTAAATAATGCAGCAGAGTCCTCTAATAATGCAGCAGAGTCCTCAAATGCTTCAGCAAAGTCATTAAATAATGCAGCATAGTCCTTAAATAATGCAGCAAAGTCCTTAAATAATGCAGCACAGTTCTTAAGTAATGCAACAACGTCGTTAAATAATGCAGCAGAGTCCTTAAATAATGCAGCAAAGTCCTTAACTAATGCAGCAGAGTCCTTAAATAATGCAAGAAAGTCCTTAAATAATGCAGCAGAGTCCTTAAATAATGCAGTAAAGTCCTTAAATAATGCAGCAGAGTCCTTAAATAATGCAACAACGTCCTTAAATAATGCAGCAGAGTCCTTAAATACTGAAGCAGAGTCCTTAAATATTGCAGCAAAGTCCTTAAATAATGCATTAGAGTCCTTAAATAATGCAACAAAGTCCTTAAATAATGCAGCAGAGTCCTTAAATAATGCAGCAAAGTCCTTAAATAATGCAGCAGAGTCCTTAAATAATGCAGCAGAGTCCTTAAATACTGCAGCAGAGTCCTTAAATACTGAAGCAGAGTCCTTTAATATAGCAGCAAATTCCTTAAATAATGCAGCAGAGTCCTTAAAAAATCCAACAAAGTCATTAAATAATGCAGCAGAGTCCTCTAATAATGCAGCAGAGTCCTCAAATGCTTCAGCAAAGTCATTAAATAATGCAGCATAGTCCTTAAATAATGCAAAGTCCTTAAATAAAGCAGCACAGTTCTTAAATAATGCAACAACGTCGGTAAATAATGCAGCAGAGTCCTTAAATAATGCAGCAAAGTCCTTAACTAATGCAGCAGAGTCCTTAAATAATGCAACAAAGTCCTTAAATAATGCAACAGAGTCCTTAAATACCGCAGCAAAGTGCTTAAATAATGCAGCAGAGTCCTTAAATAATGCAACAAAGTCCTTAAATAATGCAGCAGAGTCCTTAAATACTGAAGCAGAGTCCTTAAATATTGCAGCAAAGTCCTCTAATAATGCAGCAGAGTCCTTAAATAATGCAACAAAGTCCTTAAATAATGCAGCAGAGTCCTTAAATAATGCAACAAAGTCCTTAAATAATGCAGCAGAGTCCTTAAATACTGAAGCAGAGTCCTTAAATATTGCAGCAAAGTCCTTAAATAATGCAGCAGAGTCCTTAAATAATGCAACAAAGTCCTTAAATAATGCAGCAGAGTCCTTAAATAATGCAACAAAGTCCTTAAATAATGCAGCAGAGTCCTTAAATACTGAAGCAGAGTCCTTAAATATTGCAGCAAAGTCCTTCAATAATGCAGCAGAGTCCTTAGATAATGCAACAAAGTCCTTAAATAATGCAGCAGATTCCTTAAATAATGCAGCAAAGTCCTTAAATAATGCAGCAGAGTCCTTAAATAATGCAGCAGAGTCCTTAAATACCGCAGCAGAGTCCTTAAATACTGAAGCAGAGTCCTTTAATATAGCAGCAAATTCCTTAAATAACGCAGCAGAGTCCTTAAAAAATCCAACAAAGTCATTAAATAATGCAGCAAGTCCTTAAATAATGCAGCAGAGTCCTCTAATAATGCAGCAGAGTCCTCAAATGCTTCAGCAAAGTCATTAAATAATGCAGCATAGTCCTTAACTAATGCAGCAGAGTCCTTAAATAATGCAACAAAGTCCTTAAATAATGCAGCATATTCCTTAAATAATGCAGCAAAGTCCTTAAATAATGCAGAACAGTTCTTAAATAATGCAACAACGTCGTTAAATAATGCAGCAGAGTCCTTAAATAATGCAGCAAAGTCCTTAACTAATGCAGCAGAGTCCTTAAATAATGCAACAAAGTCCTTAAATAATGCAACAGAGTCCTTAAATACCGCAGCAAAGGGCTTAAATAATGCAGCAGAGTCCTCAAATGCTTCAGCAGAGTCCTTAAATAATGTAGCATTGTCCTTAAATAATGCAGCAAAGTCCTTAAATAATGCAGCAGAGTCCTTAAATAATGCAACAAAGTCCTTAAATAATGCAGCAGAGTCCTTAAATACTGAAGCAGAGTCCTTAAATATTGCTGCAAAGTCCTTAAATAATGCAGCAGAGTCATTAAATAATGCAACAAAGTCCTTAAATAATGCAGCAGAGTCCTTAAATAATGCAACAAAGTCCTTAAATAATGCAGCAGAGTACTTAAATAATGCAACAAAGTCCTTAAATAATGCAGCAAAGTCCTTAAATAATGCAGCAGAGTCCTTAAATACTGAAGCAGAGTCCTTAAATATTGCAGCAAAGTCCTTAAATAATGCAGCAGAGTCCTTAAATAATGCAACAAAGTCCTTAAATAATGCAGCAGAGTCCTTAAATAATGCAACAGAGTCCTTAAATACCGCAGCAAAGTGCTTAAATAATGCAGCAGAGTCCTCAAATGCTTCAGCAGAGTCCTTAAATAATGCAGCAGAGTCCTTAAATAATGCAGCAAAGTCCTTAAATAATGCAGCAGAGTCCTTAAATAATGCAACAAAGTCCTTAAATAATGCAGCATAGTCCTTAAATACTGAAGCAGAGTCCTTAAATATTGCAGCAAAGTCCTTAAATAATGCAGCAGAGTCCTTAAATAATGCAGCAAAGTCCTTATCTAATGCAGCAGAGTCCTTAAATACTGAAGCAGAGTCCTTAAATATTGCAGCAAAGTCATTAAATAATGCAGCATAGTCCTTAAATAATGGAGCAAAGTCCTTAAATAATGCAGCACAGTTCTTAAATAATGCAACAACGTCGTTAAATAATGCAGCAGAGTCCTTAAATAATGCAGCAAAGTCCTTAACTAATGCAGCAGAGTCCTTAAATAATGCAACAAAGTCCTTAAATAATGCAGCAGAGTCCTTAAATAATGCAGTAAAGTCCTTAAATAATGCAGCAGAGTCCTTAAATAATGCAACAACGTCCTTAAATAATGCAGCAGAGTCCTTAAATACTGAAGCAGAGTCCTTAAATATTGCAGCAAAGTCCTTAAATAATGCAGCAGAGTCCTTAAATAATGCAACAAATTCCTTAAATAATGCAGCAAAGTCCTTAAATAATGCAGCAGAGTCCTTAAATAATGCAGCAGATTCCTTAAATACCGCAGCAGAGTCCTTAAATACTGAAGCAGAGTCCTTTAATATAGCAGCAAATTCCTTAAATAATGCAGCAGAGTCCTTAAAAAATCCAACAAAGTCATTAAATAATGCAGCAGAGTCCTCTAATAATGCAGCAGAGTCCTCAAATGCTTCAGCAAAGTCATTAAATAATGCAGCAGAGTCCTCAAATGCTTAAGCAGAGTCCTTAAATACTGAAGCAGAGTCCTTAAACATTGCAGCAAAGTCCTTAAATAATGCAGCAGAGTCCTTAAATAATGCAGCAAAGTCCTTCAATAATGCAGCAGAGTCCTTAGATAATTCAACAAAGTCCTTAAATAATGCAGCAGATTCCTTAAATAATGCAGCAAAGTCCTTAAATAATGCAGCAGAGTCCTAAAATAATGCAGCAGGGTCCTTAAATACCGCAGCAGAGTCCTTAAATACTGAAGCAGAGTCCTTTAATATAGCAGCAAATTCCTTAAATAATGCAGCAGAGTCCTTAAGAAATCCAACAAAGTCATTAAATAATGCAGCAAGTCCTTAAATAATGCAGCAGAGTCCTCTAATAATGCAGCAGAGTCCTCAAATGCTTCAGCAAAGTCATTAAATAATGCAGCATAATCCTTAAATAATGCAGCAAAGTCCTTAAATAATGCAGCACAGTTCTTAAATAATGCAACAACGTCGTTAAATAATGCAGCAGAGTCCTTAAATAATGCAGCAAACTCCTTAACTAATGCAGCAGAGTCCTTAAATAATGCAACAAAGTCCTTAAATAATGCAACAGAGTCCTTAAATACCGCCGCAAAGTGCTTAAATAATGCAGCAGAGTCCTCAAATGCTTCAGCAGAGTCCTTAAATAATGCAGCAGTGTCCTTAAATAATGCAGCAAAGTCCTTAAATAATGCAGCAGAGTCCTTAAATAATGCAACAAAGTCCTTAAATAATGCAGCAGAGTCCTTAAATACTGAAGCAGAGTCCTTAAATATTGCTGCAAAGTCCTTAAATAATGCAGCAGAGTCATTAAATAATGCAACAAAGTCCTTAAATAATGCAGCAGAGTCCTTAAATAATGCAACAAAGTCCTTAAATAATGCAGCAGAGTACTTAAATAATGCAACAAAGTCCTTAAATAATGCAGCAAAGTCCTTAAATAATGCAGCAGAGTCCTTAAATAATGCAACAAAGTCCTTAAATAATGCAGCAGAGTCCTTAAATAATGCAACAGAGTCCTTAAATACCGCAGCAAAGTGCTTAAATAATGCAGCAGAGTCCTCAAATGCTTCAGCAGAGTCCTTAAATAATGCAGCAGAGTCCTTAAATAATGCAGCAAAGTCCTTAAATAATGCAGCAGAGTCCTTAAATAATGCAACAAAGTCCTTAAATAATGCAACAGAGTCCTTAAATACCGCAGCAAAGGGCTTAAATAATGCAGCAGAGTCCTCAAATGCTTCATCAGAGTCCTTAAATAATGTTGCATTGTCCTTAAATAATGCAGCAAAGTCCTTAAATAATGCAGCAGAGTCCTTAAATAATGCAACAAAGTCCTTAAATAATGCAGCAGAGTCCTTAAATACTGAAGCAGAGTCCTTAAATATTGCTGCAAAGTCCTTAAATAATGCAGCAGAGTCATTAAATAATGCAACAAAGTCCTTAAATAATGCAGCAGAGTCCTTAAATAATGCAACAAAGTCCTTAAATAATGCAGCAGAGTACTTAAATAATGCAACAAAGTCCTTAAATAATGCTGCAAAGTCCTTAAATAATGCAGCAGAGTCCTTAAATAATGCAACAAAGTCCTTAAATAATGCAGCAGAGTCCTTAAATAATGCAACAGAGTCCTTAAATACCGCAGCAAAGTGCTTAAATAATGCAGCAGAGTCCTCAAATGCTTCAGCAGAGTCCTTAAATAATGCAGCAGAGTCCTTAAATAATGCAGCAAAGTCCTTAAATAATGCAGCAGAGTCCTTAAATAATGCAACAAAGTCCTTAAATAATGCAGCAGAGTCCTTAAATACTGAAGCAGAGTCCTTAAATATTGCTGCAAAGTCCTTAAATAATGCAGCAGAGTCATTAAATAATGCAACAAAGTCCTTAAATAATGCAGCAGAGTCCTTAAATAATGCAACAAAGTCCTTAAATAATGCAGCAGAGTACTTAAATAATGCAACAAAGTCCTTAAATAATGCAGCAAAGTCCTTAAATAATGCAGCAGAGTCCTTAAATACTGAAGCAGAGTCCTTAAATATTGCAGCAAAGTCCTTAAATAATGCAGCAGAGTCCTTAAATAATGCAACAAAGTCCTTAAATAATGCAGCAGAGTCCTTAAATAATGCAACAGAGTCCTTAAATACCGCAGCAAAGTGCTTAAATAATGCAGCAGAGTCCTCAAATGCTTCAGCAGAGTCCTTAAATAATGCAGCAGAGTCCTTAAATAATGCAGCAAAGTCCTTAAATAATGCAGCAGAGTCCTTAAATAATGCAACAAAGTCCTTAAATAATGCAGCATAGTCCTTAAATACTGAAGCAGAGTCCTTAAATATTGCAGCAAAGTCCTTAAATAATGCAGCAGAGTCCTTAAATAATGCAGCAAAGTCCTTATTTAATGCAGCAGAGTCCTTAAATAATGCAACAAAGTCCTTAAATAATGCAGCAGAGTCCTTAAATACTGAAGCAGAGTCCTTAAATATTGCAGCAAAGTCCTTCAATAATGCAGCAGAGTCCTTAGATAATGCAACAAAGTCCTTAAATAATGCAGCAGATTCCTTAAATAATGCAGCAAAGTCCTTAAATAATGCAGCAGAGTCCTTAAATAATGCAGCAGAGTCCTTAAATACCGCAGCAGAGTCCTTAAATACTGAAGCAGAGTCCTTTAATATAGCAGCAAATTCCTTAAATAATGCAGCAGAGTCCATAAAAAAATCCAACAAAGTCATTAAATAATGCAGCAAGTCCTTAAATAATGCAGCAGAGTCCTCTAATAATGCAGCAGAGTCCTCAAATGCTTCAGCAAAGTCATTAAATAATGCAGCATAGTCCTTAAATAATGCAGCAAAGTCCTTAAATAATGCAGCACAGTTCTTAAGTAATGCAACAACGTCGTTAAATAATGCAGCAGAGTCCTTAAATAATGCAGCAAAGTCCTTAACTAATGCAGCAGAGTCCTTAAATAATGCAAGAAAGTCCTTAAATAATGCAGCAGAGTCCTTAAATAATGCAGTAAAGTCCTTAAATAATGCAGCAGAGTCCTTAAATAATGCAACAACGTCCTTAAATAATGCAGCAGAGTCCTTAAATACTGAAGCAGAGTCCTTAAATATTGCAGCAAAGTCCTTAAATAATGCATTAGAGTCCTTAAATAATGCAACAAAGTCCTTAAATAATGCAGCAGAGTCCTTAAATAATGCAGCAAAGTCCTTAAATAATGCAGCAGAGTCCTTAAATAATGCAGCAGAGTCCTTAAATACTGCAGCAGAGTCCTTAAATACTGAAGCAGAGTCCTTTAATATAGCAGCAAATTCCTTAAATAATGCAGCAGAGTCCTTAAAAAATCCAACAAAGTCATTAAATAATGCAGCAGAGTCCTCTAATAATGCAGCAGAGTCCTCAAATGCTTCAGCAAAGTCATTAAATAATGCAGCATAGTCCTTAAATAATGCAAAGTCCTTAAATAAAGCAGCACAGTTCTTAAATAATGCAACAACGTCGGTAAATAATGCAGCAGAGTCCTTAAATAATGCAGCAAAGTCCTTAACTAATGCAGCAGAGTCCTTAAATAATGCAACAAAGTCCTTAAATAATGCAACAGAGTCCTTAAATACCGCAGCAAAGTGCTTAAATAATGCAGCAGAGTCCTTAAATAATGCAACAAAGTCCTTAAATAATGCAGCAGAGTCCTTAAATACTGAAGCAGAGTCCTTAAATATTGCAGCAAAGTCCTCTAATAATGCAGCAGAGTCCTTAAATAATGCAACAAAGTCCTTAAATAATGCAGCAGAGTCCTTAAATAATGCAACAAAGTCCTTAAATAATGCAGCAGAGTCCTTAAATACTGAAGCAGAGTCCTTAAATATTGCAGCAAAGTCCTTAAATAATGCAGCAGAGTCCTTAAATAATGCAACAAAGTCCTTAAATAATGCAGCAGAGTCCTTAAATAATGCAACAAAGTCCTTAAATAATGCAGCAGAGTCCTTAAATACTGAAGCAGAGTCCTTAAATATTGCAGCAAAGTCCTTCAATAATGCAGCAGAGTCCTTAGATAATGCAACAAAGTCCTTAAATAATGCAGCAGATTCCTTAAATAATGCAGCAAAGTCCTTAAATAATGCAGCAGAGTCCTTAAATAATGCAGCAGAGTCCTTAAATACCGCAGCAGAGTCCTTAAATACTGAAGCAGAGTCCTTTAATATAGCAGCAAATTCCTTAAATAACGCAGCAGAGTCCTTAAAAAATCCAACAAAGTCATTAAATAATGCAGCAAGTCCTTAAATAATGCAGCAGAGTCCTCTAATAATGCAGCAGAGTCCTCAAATGCTTCAGCAAAGTCATTAAATAATGCAGCATAGTCCTTAACTAATGCAGCAGAGTCCTTAAATAATGCAACAAAGTCCTTAAATAATGCAGCATATTCCTTAAATAATGCAGCAAAGTCCTTAAATAATGCAGAACAGTTCTTAAATAATGCAACAACGTCGTTAAATAATGCAGCAGAGTCCTTAAATAATGCAGCAAAGTCCTTAACTAATGCAGCAGAGTCCTTAAATAATGCAACAAAGTCCTTAAATAATGCAACAGAGTCCTTAAATACCGCAGCAAAGGGCTTAAATAATGCAGCAGAGTCCTCAAATGCTTCAGCAGAGTCCTTAAATAATGTAGCATTGTCCTTAAATAATGCAGCAAAGTCCTTAAATAATGCAGCAGAGTCCTTAAATAATGCAACAAAGTCCTTAAATAATGCAGCAGAGTCCTTAAATACTGAAGCAGAGTCCTTAAATATTGCTGCAAAGTCCTTAAATAATGCAGCAGAGTCATTAAATAATGCAACAAAGTCCTTAAATAATGCAGCAGAGTCCTTAAATAATGCAACAAAGTCCTTAAATAATGCAGCAGAGTACTTAAATAATGCAACAAAGTCCTTAAATAATGCAGCAAAGTCCTTAAATAATGCAGCAGAGTCCTTAAATAATGCAACAAAGTCCTTAAATAATGCAGCAGAGTCCTTAAATAATGCAACAGAGTCCTTAAATACCGCAGCAAAGTGCTTAAATAATGCAGCAGAGTCCTCAAATGCTTCAGCAGAGTCCTTAAATAATGCAGCAGAGTCCTTAAATAATGCAGCAAAGTCCTTAAATAATGCAGCAGAGTCCTTAAATAATGCAACAAAGTCCTTAAATAATGCAGCAGAGTCCTTAAATACTGAAGCAGAGTCCTTAAATATTGCAGCAAAGTCCTTAAATAATGCAGCAGAGTCCTTAAATAATGCAGCAAAGTCCTTATCTAATGCAGCAGAGTCCTTAAATACTGAAGCAGAGTCCTTAAATATTGCAGCAAAGTCATTAAATAATGCAGCATAGTCCTTAAATAATGGAGCAAAGTCCTTAAATAATGCAGCACAGTTCTTAAATAATGCAACAACGTCGTTAAATAATGCAGCAGAGTCCTTAAATAATGCAGCAAAGTCCTTAACTAATGCAGCAGAGTCCTTAAATAATGCAACAAAGTCCTTAAATAATGCAGCAGAGTCCTTAAATAATGCAGTAAAGTCCTTAAATAATGCAGCAGAGTCCTTAAATAATGCAACAACGTCCTTAAATAATGCAGCAGAGTCCTTAAATACTGAAGCAGAGTCCTTAAATATTGCAGCAAAGTCCTTAAATAATGCAGCAGAGTCCTTAAATAATGCAACAAATTCCTTAAATAATGCAGCAAAGTCCTTAAATAATGCAGCAGAGTCCTTAAATAATGCAGCAGATTCCTTAAATACCGCAGCAGAGTCCTTAAATACTGAAGCAGAGTCCTTTAATATAGCAGCAAATTCCTTAAATAATGCAGCAGAGTCCTTAAAAAATCCAACAAAGTCATTAAATAATGCAGCAGAGTCCTCTAATAATGCAGCAGAGTCCTCAAATGCTTCAGCAAAGTCATTAAATAATGCAGCAGAGTCCTCAAATGCTTAAGCAGAGTCCTTAAATACTGAAGCAGAGTCCTTAAACATTGCAGCAAAGTCCTTAAATAATGCAGCAGAGTCCTTAAATAATGCAGCAAAGTCCTTCAATAATGCAGCAGAGTCCTTAGATAATTCAACAAAGTCCTTAAATAATGCAGCAGATTCCTTAAATAATGCAGCAAAGTCCTTAAATAATGCAGCAGAGTCCTAAAATAATGCAGCAGGGTCCTTAAATACCGCAGCAGAGTCCTTAAATACTGAAGCAGAGTCCTTTAATATAGCAGCAAATTCCTTAAATAATGCAGCAGAGTCCTTAAGAAATCCAACAAAGTCATTAAATAATGCAGCAAGTCCTTAAATAATGCAGCAGAGTCCTCTAATAATGCAGCAGAGTCCTCAAATGCTTCAGCAAAGTCATTAAATAATGCAGCATAATCCTTAAATAATGCAGCAAAGTCCTTAAATAATGCAGCACAGTTCTTAAATAATGCAACAACGTCGTTAAATAATGCAGCAGAGTCCTTAAATAATGCAGCAAACTCCTTAACTAATGCAGCAGAGTCCTTAAATAATGCAACAAAGTCCTTAAATAATGCAACAGAGTCCTTAAATACCGCCGCAAAGTGCTTAAATAATGCAGCAGAGTCCTCAAATGCTTCAGCAGAGTCCTTAAATAATGCAGCAGTGTCCTTAAATAATGCAGCAAAGTCCTTAAATAATGCAGCAGAGTCCTTAAATAATGCAACAAAGTCCTTAAATAATGCAGCAGAGTCCTTAAATACTGAAGCAGAGTCCTTAAATATTGCTGCAAAGTCCTTAAATAATGCAGCAGAGTCATTAAATAATGCAACAAAGTCCTTAAATAATGCAGCAGAGTCCTTAAATAATGCAACAAAGTCCTTAAATAATGCAGCAGAGTACTTAAATAATGCAACAAAGTCCTTAAATAATGCAGCAAAGTCCTTAAATAATGCAGCAGAGTCCTTAAATAATGCAACAAAGTCCTTAAATAATGCAGCAGAGTCCTTAAATAATGCAACAGAGTCCTTAAATACCGCAGCAAAGTGCTTAAATAATGCAGCAGAGTCCTCAAATGCTTCAGCAGAGTCCTTAAATAATGCAGCAGAGTCCTTAAATAATGCAGCAAAGTCCTTAAATAATGCAGCAGAGTCCTTAAATAATGCAACAAAGTCCTTAAATAATGCAACAGAGTCCTTAAATACCGCAGCAAAGGGCTTAAATAATGCAGCAGAGTCCTCAAATGCTTCATCAGAGTCCTTAAATAATGTAGCATTGTCCTTAAATAATGCAGCAAAGTCCTTAAATAATGCAGCAGAGTCCTTAAATAATGCAACAAAGTCCTTAAATAATGCAGCAGAGTCCTTAAATACTGAAGCAGAGTCCTTAAATATTGCTGCAAAGTCCTTAAATAATGCAGCAGAGTCATTAAATAATGCAACAAAGTCCTTAAATAATGCAGCAGAGTCCTTAAATAATGCAACAAAGTCCTTAAATAATGCAGCAGAGTACTTAAATAATGCAACAAAGTCCTTAAATAATGCTGCAAAGTCCTTAAATAATGCAGCAGAGTCCTTAAATAATGCAACAAAGTCCTTAAATAATGCAGCAGAGTCCTTAAATAATGCAACAGAGTCCTTAAATACCGCAGCAAAGTGCTTAAATAATGCAGCAGAGTCCTCAAATGCTTCAGCAGAGTCCTTAAATAATGCAGCAGAGTCCTTAAATAATGCAGCAAAGTCCTTAAATAATGCAGCAGAGTCCTTAAATAATGCAACAAAGTCCTTAAATAATGCAGCAGAGTCCTTAAATACTGAAGCAGAGTCCTTAAATATTGCAGCAAAGTCCTTAAATAATGCAGCAGAGTCCTTAAATAATGCAGCAAAGTCCTTATCTAATGCAGCAGAGTCCTTAAATAATGCAACAAAGTCCTTAAATAATGCAGCAGAGTACTTAAATAATGCAACAAAGTCCTTAAATAATGCAGCAAAGTCCTTAAATAATGCAGCAGAGTCCTTAAATAATGCAACAAAGTCCTTAAATAATGCAGCAGAGTCCTTAAATAATGCAACAGAGTCCTTAAATACCGCAGCAAAGTGCTTAAATAATGCAGCAGAGTCCTCAAATGCTTCAGCAGAGTCCTTAAATAATGCAGCAGAGTCCTTAAATAATGCAGCAAAGTCCTTAAATAATGCAGCAGAGTCCTTAAATAATGCAACAAAGTCCTTAAATAATGCAACAGAGTCCTTAAATACCGCAGCAAAGGGCTTAAATAATGCAGCAGAGTCCTCAAATGCTTCATCAGAGTCCTTAAATAATGTAGCATTGTCCTTAAATAATGCAGCAAAGTCCTTAAATAATGCAGCAGAGTCCTTAAATAATGCAACAAAGTCCTTAAATAATGCAGCAGAGTCCTTAAATACTGAAGCAGAGTCCTTAAATATTGCTGCAAAGTCCTTAAATAATGCAGCAGAGTCATTAAATAATGCAACAAAGTCCTTAAATAATGCAGCAGAGTCCTTAAATAATGCAACAAAGTCCTTAAATAATGCAGCAGAGTACTTAAATAATGCAACAAAGTCCTTAAATAATGCTGCAAAGTCCTTAAATAATGCAGCAGAGTCCTTAAATAATGCAACAAAGTCCTTAAATAATGCAGCAGAGTCCTTAAATAATGCAACAGAGTCCTTAAATACCGCAGCAAAGTGCTTAAATAATGCAGCAGAGTCCTCAAATGCTTCAGCAGAGTCCTTAAATAATGCAGCAGAGTCCTTAAATAATGCAGCAAAGTCCTTAAATAATGCAGCAGAGTCCTTAAATAATGCAACAAAGTCCTTAAATAATGCAGCAGAGTCCTTAAATACTGAAGCAGAGTCCTTAAATATTGCTGCAAAGTCCTTAAATAATGCAGCAGAGTCATTAAATAATGCAACAAAGTCCTTAAATAATGCAGCAGAGTCCTTAAATAATGCAACAAAGTCCTTAAATAATGCAGCAGAGTACTTAAATAATGCAACAAAGTCCTTAAATAATGCAGCAAAGTCCTTAAATAATGCAGCAGAGTCCTTAAATACTGAAGCAGAGTCCTTAAATATTGCAGCAAAGTCCTTAAATAATGCAGCAGAGTCCTTAAATAATGCAACAAAGTCCTTAAATAATGCAGCAGAGTCCTTAAATAATGCAACAGAGTCCTTAAATACCGCAGCAAAGTGCTTAAATAATGCAGCAGAGTCCTCAAATGCTTCAGCAGAGTCCTTAAATAATGCAGCAGAGTCCTTAAATAATGCAGCAAAGTCCTTAAATAATGCAGCAGAGTCCTTAAATAATGCAACAAAGTCCTTAAATAATGCAGCATAGTCCTTAAATACTGAAGCAGAGTCCTTAAATATTGCAGCAAAGTCCTTAAATAATGCAGCAGAGTCCTTAAATAATGCAGCAAAGTCCTTATTTAATGCAGCAGAGTCCTTAAATAATGCAACAAAGTCCTTAAATAATGCAGCAGAGTCCTTAAATACTGAAGCAGAGTCCTTAAATATTGCAGCAAAGTCCTTCAATAATGCAGCAGAGTCCTTAGATAATGCAACAAAGTCCTTAAATAATGCAGCAGATTCCTTAAATAATGCAGCAAAGTCCTTAAATAATGCAGCAGAGTCCTTAAATAATGCAGCAGAGTCCTTAAATACCGCAGCAGAGTCCTTAAATACTGAAGCAGAGTCCTTTAATATAGCAGCAAATTCCTTAAATAATGCAGCAGAGTCCATAAAAAAATCCAACAAAGTCATTAAATAATGCAGCAAGTCCTTAAATAATGCAGCAGAGTCCTCTAATAATGCAGCAGAGTCCTCAAATGCTTCAGCAAAGTCATTAAATAATGCAGCATAGTCCTTAAATAATGCAGCAAAGTCCTTAAATAATGCAGCACAGTTCTTAAGTAATGCAACAACGTCGTTAAATAATGCAGCAGAGTCCTTAAATAATGCAGCAAAGTCCTTAACTAATGCAGCAGAGTCCTTAAATAATGCAAGAAAGTCCTTAAATAATGCAGCAGAGTCCTTAAATAATGCAGTAAAGTCCTTAAATAATGCAGCAGAGTCCTTAAATAATGCAACAACGTCCTTAAATAATGCAGCAGAGTCCTTAAATACTGAAGCAGAGTCCTTAAATATTGCAGCAAAGTCCTTAAATAATGCATTAGAGTCCTTAAATAATGCAACAAAGTCCTTAAATAATGCAGCAGAGTCCTTAAATAATGCAGCAAAGTCCTTAAATAATGCAGCAGAGTCCTTAAATAATGCAGCAGAGTCCTTAAATACTGCAGCAGAGTCCTTAAATACTGAAGCAGAGTCCTTTAATATAGCAGCAAATTCCTTAAATAATGCAGCAGAGTCCTTAAAAAATCCAACAAAGTCATTAAATAATGCAGCAGAGTCCTCTAATAATGCAGCAGAGTCCTCAAATGCTTCAGCAAAGTCATTAAATAATGCAGCATAGTCCTTAAATAATGCAAAGTCCTTAAATAAAGCAGCACAGTTCTTAAATAATGCAACAACGTCGGTAAATAATGCAGCAGAGTCCTTAAATAATGCAGCAAAGTCCTTAACTAATGCAGCAGAGTCCTTAAATAATGCAACAAAGTCCTTAAATAATGCAACAGAGTCCTTAAATACCGCAGCAAAGTGCTTAAATAATGCAGCAGAGTCCTTAAATAATGCAACAAAGTCCTTAAATAATGCAGCAGAGTCCTTAAATACTGAAGCAGAGTCCTTAAATATTGCAGCAAAGTCCTCTAATAATGCAGCAGAGTCCTTAAATAATGCAACAAAGTCCTTAAATAATGCAGCAGAGTCCTTAAATAATGCAACAAAGTCCTTAAATAATGCAGCAGAGTCCTTAAATACTGAAGCAGAGTCCTTAAATATTGCAGCAAAGTCCTTAAATAATGCAGCAGAGTCCTTAAATAATGCAACAAAGTCCTTAAATAATGCAGCAGAGTCCTTAAATAATGCAACAAAGTCCTTAAATAATGCAGCAGAGTCCTTAAATACTGAAGCAGAGTCCTTAAATATTGCAGCAAAGTCCTTCAATAATGCAGCAGAGTCCTTAGATAATGCAACAAAGTCCTTAAATAATGCAGCAGATTCCTTAAATAATGCAGCAAAGTCCTTAAATAATGCAGCAGAGTCCTTAAATAATGCAGCAGAGTCCTTAAATACCGCAGCAGAGTCCTTAAATACTGAAGCAGAGTCCTTTAATATAGCAGCAAATTCCTTAAATAACGCAGCAGAGTCCTTAAAAAATCCAACAAAGTCATTAAATAATGCAGCAAGTCCTTAAATAATGCAGCAGAGTCCTCTAATAATGCAGCAGAGTCCTCAAATGCTTCAGCAAAGTCATTAAATAATGCAGCATAGTCCTTAACTAATGCAGCAGAGTCCTTAAATAATGCAACAAAGTCCTTAAATAATGCAGCATATTCCTTAAATAATGCAGCAAAGTCCTTAAATAATGCAGAACAGTTCTTAAATAATGCAACAACGTCGTTAAATAATGCAGCAGAGTCCTTAAATAATGCAGCAAAGTCCTTAACTAATGCAGCAGAGTCCTTAAATAATGCAACAAAGTCCTTAAATAATGCAACAGAGTCCTTAAATACCGCAGCAAAGGGCTTAAATAATGCAGCAGAGTCCTCAAATGCTTCAGCAGAGTCCTTAAATAATGTAGCATTGTCCTTAAATAATGCAGCAAAGTCCTTAAATAATGCAGCAGAGTCCTTAAATAATGCAACAAAGTCCTTAAATAATGCAGCAGAGTCCTTAAATACTGAAGCAGAGTCCTTAAATATTGCTGCAAAGTCCTTAAATAATGCAGCAGAGTCATTAAATAATGCAACAAAGTCCTTAAATAATGCAGCAGAGTCCTTAAATAATGCAACAAAGTCCTTAAATAATGCAGCAGAGTACTTAAATAATGCAACAAAGTCCTTAAATAATGCAGCAAAGTCCTTAAATAATGCAGCAGAGTCCTTAAATAATGCAACAAAGTCCTTAAATAATGCAGCAGAGTCCTTAAATAATGCAACAGAGTCCTTAAATACCGCAGCAAAGTGCTTAAATAATGCAGCAGAGTCCTCAAATGCTTCAGCAGAGTCCTTAAATAATGCAGCAGAGTCCTTAAATAATGCAGCAAAGTCCTTAAATAATGCAGCAGAGTCCTTAAATAATGCAACAAAGTCCTTAAATAATGCAGCAGAGTCCTTAAATACTGAAGCAGAGTCCTTAAATATTGCAGCAAAGTCCTTAAATAATGCAGCAGAGTCCTTAAATAATGCAGCAAAGTCCTTATCTAATGCAGCAGAGTCCTTAAATACTGAAGCAGAGTCCTTAAATATTGCAGCAAAGTCATTAAATAATGCAGCATAGTCCTTAAATAATGGAGCAAAGTCCTTAAATAATGCAGCACAGTTCTTAAATAATGCAACAACGTCGTTAAATAATGCAGCAGAGTCCTTAAATAATGCAGCAAAGTCCTTAACTAATGCAGCAGAGTCCTTAAATAATGCAACAAAGTCCTTAAATAATGCAGCAGAGTCCTTAAATAATGCAGTAAAGTCCTTAAATAATGCAGCAGAGTCCTTAAATAATGCAACAACGTCCTTAAATAATGCAGCAGAGTCCTTAAATACTGAAGCAGAGTCCTTAAATATTGCAGCAAAGTCCTTAAATAATGCAGCAGAGTCCTTAAATAATGCAACAAATTCCTTAAATAATGCAGCAAAGTCCTTAAATAATGCAGCAGAGTCCTTAAATAATGCAGCAGATTCCTTAAATACCGCAGCAGAGTCCTTAAATACTGAAGCAGAGTCCTTTAATATAGCAGCAAATTCCTTAAATAATGCAGCAGAGTCCTTAAAAAATCCAACAAAGTCATTAAATAATGCAGCAGAGTCCTCTAATAATGCAGCAGAGTCCTCAAATGCTTCAGCAAAGTCATTAAATAATGCAGCAGAGTCCTCAAATGCTTAAGCAGAGTCCTTAAATACTGAAGCAGAGTCCTTAAACATTGCAGCAAAGTCCTTAAATAATGCAGCAGAGTCCTTAAATAATGCAGCAAAGTCCTTCAATAATGCAGCAGAGTCCTTAGATAATTCAACAAAGTCCTTAAATAATGCAGCAGATTCCTTAAATAATGCAGCAAAGTCCTTAAATAATGCAGCAGAGTCCTAAAATAATGCAGCAGGGTCCTTAAATACCGCAGCAGAGTCCTTAAATACTGAAGCAGAGTCCTTTAATATAGCAGCAAATTCCTTAAATAATGCAGCAGAGTCCTTAAGAAATCCAACAAAGTCATTAAATAATGCAGCAAGTCCTTAAATAATGCAGCAGAGTCCTCTAATAATGCAGCAGAGTCCTCAAATGCTTCAGCAAAGTCATTAAATAATGCAGCATAATCCTTAAATAATGCAGCAAAGTCCTTAAATAATGCAGCACAGTTCTTAAATAATGCAACAACGTCGTTAAATAATGCAGCAGAGTCCTTAAATAATGCAGCAAACTCCTTAACTAATGCAGCAGAGTCCTTAAATAATGCAACAAAGTCCTTAAATAATGCAACAGAGTCCTTAAATACCGCCGCAAAGTGCTTAAATAATGCAGCAGAGTCCTCAAATGCTTCAGCAGAGTCCTTAAATAATGCAGCAGTGTCCTTAAATAATGCAGCAAAGTCCTTAAATAATGCAGCAGAGTCCTTAAATAATGCAACAAAGTCCTTAAATAATGCAGCAGAGTCCTTAAATACTGAAGCAGAGTCCTTAAATATTGCTGCAAAGTCCTTAAATAATGCAGCAGAGTCATTAAATAATGCAACAAAGTCCTTAAATAATGCAGCAGAGTCCTTAAATAATGCAACAAAGTCCTTAAATAATGCAGCAGAGTACTTAAATAATGCAACAAAGTCCTTAAATAATGCAGCAAAGTCCTTAAATAATGCAGCAGAGTCCTTAAATAATGCAACAAAGTCCTTAAATAATGCAGCAGAGTCCTTAAATAATGCAACAGAGTCCTTAAATACCGCAGCAAAGTGCTTAAATAATGCAGCAGAGTCCTCAAATGCTTCAGCAGAGTCCTTAAATAATGCAGCAGAGTCCTTAAATAATGCAGCAAAGTCCTTAAATAATGCAGCAGAGTCCTTAAATAATGCAACAAAGTCCTTAAATAATGCAACAGAGTCCTTAAATACCGCAGCAAAGGGCTTAAATAATGCAGCAGAGTCCTCAAATGCTTCATCAGAGTCCTTAAATAATGTAGCATTGTCCTTAAATAATGCAGCAAAGTCCTTAAATAATGCAGCAGAGTCCTTAAATAATGCAACAAAGTCCTTAAATAATGCAGCAGAGTCCTTAAATACTGAAGCAGAGTCCTTAAATATTGCTGCAAAGTCCTTAAATAATGCAGCAGAGTCATTAAATAATGCAACAAAGTCCTTAAATAATGCAGCAGAGTCCTTAAATAATGCAACAAAGTCCTTAAATAATGCAGCAGAGTACTTAAATAATGCAACAAAGTCCTTAAATAATGCAGCAAAGTCCTTAAATAATGCAGCAGAGTCCTTAAATACTGAAGCAGAGTCCTTAAATATTGCAGCAAAGTCCTTAAATAATGCAGCAGAGTCCTTAAATAATGCAACAAAGTCCTTAAATAATGCAGCAGAGTCCTTAAATAATGCAACAGAGTCCTTAAATACCGCAGCAAAGTGCTTAAATAATGCAGCAGAGTCCTCAAATGCTTCAGCAGAGTCCTTAAATAATGCAGCAGAGTCCTTAAATAATGCAGCAAAGTCCTTAAATAATGCAGCAGAGTCCTTAAATAATGCAACAAAGTCCTTAAATAATGCAGCATAGTCCTTAAATACTGAAGCAGAGTCCTTAAATATTGCAGCAAAGTCCTTAAATAATGCAGCAGAGTCCTTAAATAATGCAGCAAAGTCCTTATTTAATGCAGCAGAGTCCTTAAATAATGCAACAAAGTCCTTAAATAATGCAGCAGAGTCCTTAAATACTGAAGCAGAGTCCTTAAATATTGCAGCAAAGTCCTTCAATAATGCAGCAGAGTCCTTAGATAATGCAACAAAGTCCTTAAATAATGCAGCAGATTCCTTAAATAATGCAGCAAAGTCCTTAAATAATGCAGCAGAGTCCTTAAATAATGCAGCAGAGTCCTTAAATACCGCAGCAGAGTCCTTAAATACTGAAGCAGAGTCCTTTAATATAGCAGCAAATTCCTTAAATAATGCAGCAGAGTCCATAAAAAAATCCAACAAAGTCATTAAATAATGCAGCAAGTCCTTAAATAATGCAGCAGAGTCCTCTAATAATGCAGCAGAGTCCTCAAATGCTTCAGCAAAGTCATTAAATAATGCAGCATAGTCCTTAAATAATGCAGCAAAGTCCTTAAATAATGCAGCACAGTTCTTAAGTAATGCAACAACGTCGTTAAATAATGCAGCAGAGTCCTTAAATAATGCAGCAAAGTCCTTAACTAATGCAGCAGAGTCCTTAAATAATGCAAGAAAGTCCTTAAATAATGCAGCAGAGTCCTTAAATAATGCAGTAAAGTCCTTAAATAATGCAGCAGAGTCCTTAAATAATGCAACAACGTCCTTAAATAATGCAGCAGAGTCCTTAAATACTGAAGCAGAGTCCTTAAATATTGCAGCAAAGTCCTTAAATAATGCATTAGAGTCCTTAAATAATGCAACAAAGTCCTTAAATAATGCAGCAGAGTCCTTAAATAATGCAGCAAAGTCCTTAAATAATGCAGCAGAGTCCTTAAATAATGCAGCAGAGTCCTTAAATACTGCAGCAGAGTCCTTAAATACTGAAGCAGAGTCCTTTAATATAGCAGCAAATTCCTTAAATAATGCAGCAGAGTCCTTAAAAAATCCAACAAAGTCATTAAATAATGCAGCAGAGTCCTCTAATAATGCAGCAGAGTCCTCAAATGCTTCAGCAAAGTCATTAAATAATGCAGCATAGTCCTTAAATAATGCAAAGTCCTTAAATAAAGCAGCACAGTTCTTAAATAATGCAACAACGTCGGTAAATAATGCAGCAGAGTCCTTAAATAATGCAGCAAAGTCCTTAACTAATGCAGCAGAGTCCTTAAATAATGCAACAAAGTCCTTAAATAATGCAACAGAGTCCTTAAATACCGCAGCAAAGTGCTTAAATAATGCAGCAGAGTCCTTAAATAATGCAACAAAGTCCTTAAATAATGCAGCAGAGTCCTTAAATACTGAAGCAGAGTCCTTAAATATTGCAGCAAAGTCCTCTAATAATGCAGCAGAGTCCTTAAATAATGCAACAAAGTCCTTAAATAATGCAGCAGAGTCCTTAAATAATGCAACAAAGTCCTTAAATAATGCAGCAGAGTCCTTAAATACTGAAGCAGAGTCCTTAAATATTGCAGCAAAGTCCTTAAATAATGCAGCAGAGTCCTTAAATAATGCAACAAAGTCCTTAAATAATGCAGCAGAGTCCTTAAATAATGCAACAAAGTCCTTAAATAATGCAGCAGAGTCCTTAAATACTGAAGCAGAGTCCTTAAATATTGCAGCAAAGTCCTTCAATAATGCAGCAGAGTCCTTAGATAATGCAACAAAGTCCTTAAATAATGCAGCAGATTCCTTAAATAATGCAGCAAAGTCCTTAAATAATGCAGCAGAGTCCTTAAATAATGCAGCAGAGTCCTTAAATACCGCAGCAGAGTCCTTAAATACTGAAGCAGAGTCCTTTAATATAGCAGCAAATTCCTTAAATAACGCAGCAGAGTCCTTAAAAAATCCAACAAAGTCATTAAATAATGCAGCAAGTCCTTAAATAATGCAGCAGAGTCCTCTAATAATGCAGCAGAGTCCTCAAATGCTTCAGCAAAGTCATTAAATAATGCAGCATAGTCCTTAACTAATGCAGCAGAGTCCTTAAATAATGCAACAAAGTCCTTAAATAATGCAGCATATTCCTTAAATAATGCAGCAAAGTCCTTAAATAATGCAGAACAGTTCTTAAATAATGCAACAACGTCGTTAAATAATGCAGCAGAGTCCTTAAATAATGCAGCAAAGTCCTTAACTAATGCAGCAGAGTCCTTAAATAATGCAACAAAGTCCTTAAATAATGCAACAGAGTCCTTAAATACCGCAGCAAAGGGCTTAAATAATGCAGCAGAGTCCTCAAATGCTTCAGCAGAGTCCTTAAATAATGTAGCATTGTCCTTAAATAATGCAGCAAAGTCCTTAAATAATGCAGCAGAGTCCTTAAATAATGCAACAAAGTCCTTAAATAATGCAGCAGAGTCCTTAAATACTGAAGCAGAGTCCTTAAATATTGCTGCAAAGTCCTTAAATAATGCAGCAGAGTCATTAAATAATGCAACAAAGTCCTTAAATAATGCAGCAGAGTCCTTAAATAATGCAACAAAGTCCTTAAATAATGCAGCAGAGTACTTAAATAATGCAACAAAGTCCTTAAATAATGCAGCAAAGTCCTTAAATAATGCAGCAGAGTCCTTAAATAATGCAACAAAGTCCTTAAATAATGCAGCAGAGTCCTTAAATAATGCAACAGAGTCCTTAAATACCGCAGCAAAGTGCTTAAATAATGCAGCAGAGTCCTCAAATGCTTCAGCAGAGTCCTTAAATAATGCAGCAGAGTCCTTAAATAATGCAGCAAAGTCCTTAAATAATGCAGCAGAGTCCTTAAATAATGCAACAAAGTCCTTAAATAATGCAGCAGAGTCCTTAAATACTGAAGCAGAGTCCTTAAATATTGCAGCAAAGTCCTTAAATAATGCAGCAGAGTCCTTAAATAATGCAGCAAAGTCCTTATCTAATGCAGCAGAGTCCTTAAATACTGAAGCAGAGTC
The DNA here is from genome assembly GCF_046119375.1 of Phyllobates terribilis. Lineage (NCBI taxonomy): Eukaryota > Metazoa > Chordata > Amphibia > Anura > Dendrobatidae > Phyllobates > Phyllobates terribilis. The sequence goes on along the minus strand of NW_027362840.1, from coordinate 1,173,396 downwards.
CTTAAATATTGCAGCAAAGTCATTAAATAATGCAGCATAGTCCTTAAATAATGGAGCAAAGTCCTTAAATAATGCAGCACAGTTCTTAAATAATGCAACAACGTCGTTAAATAATGCAGCAGAGTCCTTAAATAATGCAGCAAAGTCCTTAACTAATGCAGCAGAGTCCTTAAATAATGCAACAAAGTCCTTAAATAATGCAGCAGAGTCCTTAAATAATGCAGTAAAGTCCTTAAATAATGCAGCAGAGTCCTTAAATAATGCAACAACGTCCTTAAATAATGCAGCAGAGTCCTTAAATACTGAAGCAGAGTCCTTAAATATTGCAGCAAAGTCCTTAAATAATGCAGCAGAGTCCTTAAATAATGCAACAAATTCCTTAAATAATGCAGCAAAGTCCTTAAATAATGCAGCAGAGTCCTTAAATAATGCAGCAGATTCCTTAAATACCGCAGCAGAGTCCTTAAATACTGAAGCAGAGTCCTTTAATATAGCAGCAAATTCCTTAAATAATGCAGCAGAGTCCTTAAAAAATCCAACAAAGTCATTAAATAATGCAGCAGAGTCCTCTAATAATGCAGCAGAGTCCTCAAATGCTTCAGCAAAGTCATTAAATAATGCAGCAGAGTCCTCAAATGCTTAAGCAGAGTCCTTAAATACTGAAGCAGAGTCCTTAAACATTGCAGCAAAGTCCTTAAATAATGCAGCAGAGTCCTTAAATAATGCAGCAAAGTCCTTCAATAATGCAGCAGAGTCCTTAGATAATTCAACAAAGTCCTTAAATAATGCAGCAGATTCCTTAAATAATGCAGCAAAGTCCTTAAATAATGCAGCAGAGTCCTAAAATAATGCAGCAGGGTCCTTAAATACCGCAGCAGAGTCCTTAAATACTGAAGCAGAGTCCTTTAATATAGCAGCAAATTCCTTAAATAATGCAGCAGAGTCCTTAAGAAATCCAACAAAGTCATTAAATAATGCAGCAAGTCCTTAAATAATGCAGCAGAGTCCTCTAATAATGCAGCAGAGTCCTCAAATGCTTCAGCAAAGTCATTAAATAATGCAGCATAATCCTTAAATAATGCAGCAAAGTCCTTAAATAATGCAGCACAGTTCTTAAATAATGCAACAACGTCGTTAAATAATGCAGCAGAGTCCTTAAATAATGCAGCAAACTCCTTAACTAATGCAGCAGAGTCCTTAAATAATGCAACAAAGTCCTTAAATAATGCAACAGAGTCCTTAAATACCGCCGCAAAGTGCTTAAATAATGCAGCAGAGTCCTCAAATGCTTCAGCAGAGTCCTTAAATAATGCAGCAGTGTCCTTAAATAATGCAGCAAAGTCCTTAAATAATGCAGCAGAGTCCTTAAATAATGCAACAAAGTCCTTAAATAATGCAGCAGAGTCCTTAAATACTGAAGCAGAGTCCTTAAATATTGCTGCAAAGTCCTTAAATAATGCAGCAGAGTCATTAAATAATGCAACAAAGTCCTTAAATAATGCAGCAGAGTCCTTAAATAATGCAACAAAGTCCTTAAATAATGCAGCAGAGTACTTAAATAATGCAACAAAGTCCTTAAATAATGCAGCAAAGTCCTTAAATAATGCAGCAGAGTCCTTAAATAATGCAACAAAGTCCTTAAATAATGCAGCAGAGTCCTTAAATAATGCAACAGAGTCCTTAAATACCGCAGCAAAGTGCTTAAATAATGCAGCAGAGTCCTCAAATGCTTCAGCAGAGTCCTTAAATAATGCAGCAGAGTCCTTAAATAATGCAGCAAAGTCCTTAAATAATGCAGCAGAGTCCTTAAATAATGCAACAAAGTCCTTAAATAATGCAACAGAGTCCTTAAATACCGCAGCAAAGGGCTTAAATAATGCAGCAGAGTCCTCAAATGCTTCATCAGAGTCCTTAAATAATGTAGCATTGTCCTTAAATAATGCAGCAAAGTCCTTAAATAATGCAGCAGAGTCCTTAAATAATGCAACAAAGTCCTTAAATAATGCAGCAGAGTCCTTAAATACTGAAGCAGAGTCCTTAAATATTGCTGCAAAGTCCTTAAATAATGCAGCAGAGTCATTAAATAATGCAACAAAGTCCTTAAATAATGCAGCAGAGTCCTTAAATAATGCAACAAAGTCCTTAAATAATGCAGCAGAGTACTTAAATAATGCAACAAAGTCCTTAAATAATGCTGCAAAGTCCTTAAATAATGCAGCAGAGTCCTTAAATAATGCAACAAAGTCCTTAAATAATGCAGCAGAGTCCTTAAATAATGCAACAGAGTCCTTAAATACCGCAGCAAAGTGCTTAAATAATGCAGCAGAGTCCTCAAATGCTTCAGCAGAGTCCTTAAATAATGCAGCAGAGTCCTTAAATAATGCAGCAAAGTCCTTAAATAATGCAGCAGAGTCCTTAAATAATGCAACAAAGTCCTTAAATAATGCAGCAGAGTCCTTAAATACTGAAGCAGAGTCCTTAAATATTGCAGCAAAGTCCTTAAATAATGCAGCAGAGTCCTTAAATAATGCAGCAAAGTCCTTATCTAATGCAGCAGAGTCCTTAAATAATGCAACAAAGTCCTTAAATAATGCAGCAGAGTACTTAAATAATGCAACAAAGTCCTTAAATAATGCAGCAAAGTCCTTAAATAATGCAGCAGAGTCCTTAAATAATGCAACAAAGTCCTTAAATAATGCAGCAGAGTCCTTAAATAATGCAACAGAGTCCTTAAATACCGCAGCAAAGTGCTTAAATAATGCAGCAGAGTCCTCAAATGCTTCAGCAGAGTCCTTAAATAATGCAGCAGAGTCCTTAAATAATGCAGCAAAGTCCTTAAATAATGCAGCAGAGTCCTTAAATAATGCAACAAAGTCCTTAAATAATGCAACAGAGTCCTTAAATACCGCAGCAAAGGGCTTAAATAATGCAGCAGAGTCCTCAAATGCTTCATCAGAGTCCTTAAATAATGTAGCATTGTCCTTAAATAATGCAGCAAAGTCCTTAAATAATGCAGCAGAGTCCTTAAATAATGCAACAAAGTCCTTAAATAATGCAGCAGAGTCCTTAAATACTGAAGCAGAGTCCTTAAATATTGCTGCAAAGTCCTTAAATAATGCAGCAGAGTCATTAAATAATGCAACAAAGTCCTTAAATAATGCAGCAGAGTCCTTAAATAATGCAACAAAGTCCTTAAATAATGCAGCAGAGTACTTAAATAATGCAACAAAGTCCTTAAATAATGCTGCAAAGTCCTTAAATAATGCAGCAGAGTCCTTAAATAATGCAACAAAGTCCTTAAATAATGCAGCAGAGTCCTTAAATAATGCAACAGAGTCCTTAAATACCGCAGCAAAGTGCTTAAATAATGCAGCAGAGTCCTCAAATGCTTCAGCAGAGTCCTTAAATAATGCAGCAGAGTCCTTAAATAATGCAGCAAAGTCCTTAAATAATGCAGCAGAGTCCTTAAATAATGCAACAAAGTCCTTAAATAATGCAGCAGAGTCCTTAAATACTGAAGCAGAGTCCTTAAATATTGCTGCAAAGTCCTTAAATAATGCAGCAGAGTCATTAAATAATGCAACAAAGTCCTTAAATAATGCAGCAGAGTCCTTAAATAATGCAACAAAGTCCTTAAATAATGCAGCAGAGTACTTAAATAATGCAACAAAGTCCTTAAATAATGCAGCAAAGTCCTTAAATAATGCAGCAGAGTCCTTAAATACTGAAGCAGAGTCCTTAAATATTGCAGCAAAGTCCTTAAATAATGCAGCAGAGTCCTTAAATAATGCAACAAAGTCCTTAAATAATGCAGCAGAGTCCTTAAATAATGCAACAGAGTCCTTAAATACCGCAGCAAAGTGCTTAAATAATGCAGCAGAGTCCTCAAATGCTTCAGCAGAGTCCTTAAATAATGCAGCAGAGTCCTTAAATAATGCAGCAAAGTCCTTAAATAATGCAGCAGAGTCCTTAAATAATGCAACAAAGTCCTTAAATAATGCAGCATAGTCCTTAAATACTGAAGCAGAGTCCTTAAATATTGCAGCAAAGTCCTTAAATAATGCAGCAGAGTCCTTAAATAATGCAGCAAAGTCCTTATTTAATGCAGCAGAGTCCTTAAATAATGCAACAAAGTCCTTAAATAATGCAGCAGAGTCCTTAAATACTGAAGCAGAGTCCTTAAATATTGCAGCAAAGTCCTTCAATAATGCAGCAGAGTCCTTAGATAATGCAACAAAGTCCTTAAATAATGCAGCAGATTCCTTAAATAATGCAGCAAAGTCCTTAAATAATGCAGCAGAGTCCTTAAATAATGCAGCAGAGTCCTTAAATACCGCAGCAGAGTCCTTAAATACTGAAGCAGAGTCCTTTAATATAGCAGCAAATTCCTTAAATAATGCAGCAGAGTCCATAAAAAAATCCAACAAAGTCATTAAATAATGCAGCAAGTCCTTAAATAATGCAGCAGAGTCCTCTAATAATGCAGCAGAGTCCTCAAATGCTTCAGCAAAGTCATTAAATAATGCAGCATAGTCCTTAAATAATGCAGCAAAGTCCTTAAATAATGCAGCACAGTTCTTAAGTAATGCAACAACGTCGTTAAATAATGCAGCAGAGTCCTTAAATAATGCAGCAAAGTCCTTAACTAATGCAGCAGAGTCCTTAAATAATGCAAGAAAGTCCTTAAATAATGCAGCAGAGTCCTTAAATAATGCAGTAAAGTCCTTAAATAATGCAGCAGAGTCCTTAAATAATGCAACAACGTCCTTAAATAATGCAGCAGAGTCCTTAAATACTGAAGCAGAGTCCTTAAATATTGCAGCAAAGTCCTTAAATAATGCATTAGAGTCCTTAAATAATGCAACAAAGTCCTTAAATAATGCAGCAGAGTCCTTAAATAATGCAGCAAAGTCCTTAAATAATGCAGCAGAGTCCTTAAATAATGCAGCAGAGTCCTTAAATACTGCAGCAGAGTCCTTAAATACTGAAGCAGAGTCCTTTAATATAGCAGCAAATTCCTTAAATAATGCAGCAGAGTCCTTAAAAAATCCAACAAAGTCATTAAATAATGCAGCAGAGTCCTCTAATAATGCAGCAGAGTCCTCAAATGCTTCAGCAAAGTCATTAAATAATGCAGCATAGTCCTTAAATAATGCAAAGTCCTTAAATAAAGCAGCACAGTTCTTAAATAATGCAACAACGTCGGTAAATAATGCAGCAGAGTCCTTAAATAATGCAGCAAAGTCCTTAACTAATGCAGCAGAGTCCTTAAATAATGCAACAAAGTCCTTAAATAATGCAACAGAGTCCTTAAATACCGCAGCAAAGTGCTTAAATAATGCAGCAGAGTCCTTAAATAATGCAACAAAGTCCTTAAATAATGCAGCAGAGTCCTTAAATACTGAAGCAGAGTCCTTAAATATTGCAGCAAAGTCCTCTAATAATGCAGCAGAGTCCTTAAATAATGCAACAAAGTCCTTAAATAATGCAGCAGAGTCCTTAAATAATGCAACAAAGTCCTTAAATAATGCAGCAGAGTCCTTAAATACTGAAGCAGAGTCCTTAAATATTGCAGCAAAGTCCTTAAATAATGCAGCAGAGTCCTTAAATAATGCAACAAAGTCCTTAAATAATGCAGCAGAGTCCTTAAATAATGCAACAAAGTCCTTAAATAATGCAGCAGAGTCCTTAAATACTGAAGCAGAGTCCTTAAATATTGCAGCAAAGTCCTTCAATAATGCAGCAGAGTCCTTAGATAATGCAACAAAGTCCTTAAATAATGCAGCAGATTCCTTAAATAATGCAGCAAAGTCCTTAAATAATGCAGCAGAGTCCTTAAATAATGCAGCAGAGTCCTTAAATACCGCAGCAGAGTCCTTAAATACTGAAGCAGAGTCCTTTAATATAGCAGCAAATTCCTTAAATAACGCAGCAGAGTCCTTAAAAAATCCAACAAAGTCATTAAATAATGCAGCAAGTCCTTAAATAATGCAGCAGAGTCCTCTAATAATGCAGCAGAGTCCTCAAATGCTTCAGCAAAGTCATTAAATAATGCAGCATAGTCCTTAACTAATGCAGCAGAGTCCTTAAATAATGCAACAAAGTCCTTAAATAATGCAGCATATTCCTTAAATAATGCAGCAAAGTCCTTAAATAATGCAGAACAGTTCTTAAATAATGCAACAACGTCGTTAAATAATGCAGCAGAGTCCTTAAATAATGCAGCAAAGTCCTTAACTAATGCAGCAGAGTCCTTAAATAATGCAACAAAGTCCTTAAATAATGCAACAGAGTCCTTAAATACCGCAGCAAAGGGCTTAAATAATGCAGCAGAGTCCTCAAATGCTTCAGCAGAGTCCTTAAATAATGTAGCATTGTCCTTAAATAATGCAGCAAAGTCCTTAAATAATGCAGCAGAGTCCTTAAATAATGCAACAAAGTCCTTAAATAATGCAGCAGAGTCCTTAAATACTGAAGCAGAGTCCTTAAATATTGCTGCAAAGTCCTTAAATAATGCAGCAGAGTCATTAAATAATGCAACAAAGTCCTTAAATAATGCAGCAGAGTCCTTAAATAATGCAACAAAGTCCTTAAATAATGCAGCAGAGTACTTAAATAATGCAACAAAGTCCTTAAATAATGCAGCAAAGTCCTTAAATAATGCAGCAGAGTCCTTAAATAATGCAACAAAGTCCTTAAATAATGCAGCAGAGTCCTTAAATAATGCAACAGAGTCCTTAAATACCGCAGCAAAGTGCTTAAATAATGCAGCAGAGTCCTCAAATGCTTCAGCAGAGTCCTTAAATAATGCAGCAGAGTCCTTAAATAATGCAGCAAAGTCCTTAAATAATGCAGCAGAGTCCTTAAATAATGCAACAAAGTCCTTAAATAATGCAGCAGAGTCCTTAAATACTGAAGCAGAGTCCTTAAATATTGCAGCAAAGTCCTTAAATAATGCAGCAGAGTCCTTAAATAATGCAGCAAAGTCCTTATCTAATGCAGCAGAGTCCTTAAATACTGAAGCAGAGTCCTTAAATATTGCAGCAAAGTCATTAAATAATGCAGCATAGTCCTTAAATAATGGAGCAAAGTCCTTAAATAATGCAGCACAGTTCTTAAATAATGCAACAACGTCGTTAAATAATGCAGCAGAGTCCTTAAATAATGCAGCAAAGTCCTTAACTAATGCAGCAGAGTCCTTAAATAATGCAACAAAGTCCTTAAATAATGCAGCAGAGTCCTTAAATAATGCAGTAAAGTCCTTAAATAATGCAGCAGAGTCCTTAAATAATGCAACAACGTCCTTAAATAATGCAGCAGAGTCCTTAAATACTGAAGCAGAGTCCTTAAATATTGCAGCAAAGTCCTTAAATAATGCAGCAGAGTCCTTAAATAATGCAACAAATTCCTTAAATAATGCAGCAAAGTCCTTAAATAATGCAGCAGAGTCCTTAAATAATGCAGCAGATTCCTTAAATACCGCAGCAGAGTCCTTAAATACTGAAGCAGAGTCCTTTAATATAGCAGCAAATTCCTTAAATAATGCAGCAGAGTCCTTAAAAAATCCAACAAAGTCATTAAATAATGCAGCAGAGTCCTCTAATAATGCAGCAGAGTCCTCAAATGCTTCAGCAAAGTCATTAAATAATGCAGCAGAGTCCTCAAATGCTTAAGCAGAGTCCTTAAATACTGAAGCAGAGTCCTTAAACATTGCAGCAAAGTCCTTAAATAATGCAGCAGAGTCCTTAAATAATGCAGCAAAGTCCTTCAATAATGCAGCAGAGTCCTTAGATAATTCAACAAAGTCCTTAAATAATGCAGCAGATTCCTTAAATAATGCAGCAAAGTCCTTAAATAATGCAGCAGAGTCCTAAAATAATGCAGCAGGGTCCTTAAATACCGCAGCAGAGTCCTTAAATACTGAAGCAGAGTCCTTTAATATAGCAGCAAATTCCTTAAATAATGCAGCAGAGTCCTTAAGAAATCCAACAAAGTCATTAAATAATGCAGCAAGTCCTTAAATAATGCAGCAGAGTCCTCTAATAATGCAGCAGAGTCCTCAAATGCTTCAGCAAAGTCATTAAATAATGCAGCATAATCCTTAAATAATGCAGCAAAGTCCTTAAATAATGCAGCACAGTTCTTAAATAATGCAACAACGTCGTTAAATAATGCAGCAGAGTCCTTAAATAATGCAGCAAACTCCTTAACTAATGCAGCAGAGTCCTTAAATAATGCAACAAAGTCCTTAAATAATGCAACAGAGTCCTTAAATACCGCCGCAAAGTGCTTAAATAATGCAGCAGAGTCCTCAAATGCTTCAGCAGAGTCCTTAAATAATGCAGCAGTGTCCTTAAATAATGCAGCAAAGTCCTTAAATAATGCAGCAGAGTCCTTAAATAATGCAACAAAGTCCTTAAATAATGCAGCAGAGTCCTTAAATACTGAAGCAGAGTCCTTAAATATTGCTGCAAAGTCCTTAAATAATGCAGCAGAGTCATTAAATAATGCAACAAAGTCCTTAAATAATGCAGCAGAGTCCTTAAATAATGCAACAAAGTCCTTAAATAATGCAGCAGAGTACTTAAATAATGCAACAAAGTCCTTAAATAATGCAGCAAAGTCCTTAAATAATGCAGCAGAGTCCTTAAATAATGCAACAAAGTCCTTAAATAATGCAGCAGAGTCCTTAAATAATGCAACAGAGTCCTTAAATACCGCAGCAAAGTGCTTAAATAATGCAGCAGAGTCCTCAAATGCTTCAGCAGAGTCCTTAAATAATGCAGCAGAGTCCTTAAATAATGCAGCAAAGTCCTTAAATAATGCAGCAGAGTCCTTAAATAATGCAACAAAGTCCTTAAATAATGCAACAGAGTCCTTAAATACCGCAGCAAAGGGCTTAAATAATGCAGCAGAGTCCTCAAATGCTTCATCAGAGTCCTTAAATAATGTAGCATTGTCCTTAAATAATGCAGCAAAGTCCTTAAATAATGCAGCAGAGTCCTTAAATAATGCAACAAAGTCCTTAAATAATGCAGCAGAGTCCTTAAATACTGAAGCAGAGTCCTTAAATATTGCTGCAAAGTCCTTAAATAATGCAGCAGAGTCATTAAATAATGCAACAAAGTCCTTAAATAATGCAGCAGAGTCCTTAAATAATGCAACAAAGTCCTTAAATAATGCAGCAGAGTACTTAAATAATGCAACAAAGTCCTTAAATAATGCTGCAAAGTCCTTAAATAATGCAGCAGAGTCCTTAAATAATGCAACAAAGTCCTTAAATAATGCAGCAGAGTCCTTAAATAATGCAACAGAGTCCTTAAATACCGCAGCAAAGTGCTTAAATAATGCAGCAGAGTCCTCAAATGCTTCAGCAGAGTCCTTAAATAATGCAGCAGAGTCCTTAAATAATGCAGCAAAGTCCTTAAATAATGCAGCAGAGTCCTTAAATAATGCAACAAAGTCCTTAAATAATGCAGCAGAGTCCTTAAATACTGAAGCAGAGTCCTTAAATATTGCAGCAAAGTCCTTAAATAATGCAGCAGAGTCCTTAAATAATGCAGCAAAGTCCTTATCTAATGCAGCAGAGTCCTTAAATAATGCAACAAAGTCCTTAAATAATGCAGCAGAGTCCTTAAATACTGAAGCAGAGTCCTTAAATATTGCAGCAAAGTCCTTCAATAATGCAGCAGAGTCCTTAGATAATGCAACAAAGTCCTTAAATAATGCAGCAGATTCCTTAAATAATGCAGCAAAGTCCTTAAATAATGCAGCAGAGTCCTTAAATAATGCAGCAGAGTCCTTAAATACCGCAGCAGAGTCCTTAAATACTGAAGCAGAGTCCTTTAATATAGCAGCAAATTCCTTAAATAATGCAGCAGAGTCCATAAAAAAATCCAACAAAGTCATTAAATAATGCAGCAAGTCCTTAAATAATGCAGCAGAGTCCTCTAATAATGCAGCAGAGTCCTCAAATGCTTCAGCAAATTCATTAAATAATGCAGCATATTCCTTAAATAATGCAGAAAAGTCCTTAAATAATGCAGAACAGTTCTTAAATTATGCAACAACGTCGTTAAATAATGCAGCAGAGTCCTTAAATAATGCAGCAAAGTCCTTAACTAATGCAGCAGAGTCCTTAAATAATGCAACAAAGTCCTTAAATAATGCAACAGAGTCCTTAAATACCGCAGCAAAGGGCTTAAATAATGCAGCAGAGTCCTCAAATGCTTCAGCAGAGTCCTTAAATAATGCAGCATTGTCCTTAAATAATGCAGCAAAGTCCTTAAATAATGCAGCAGAGTCCTTAAATAATGCAACAAAGTCCTTAAATAATGCAGCAGAGTCCTTAAATACTGAAGCAGAGTCCTTAAATATTGCTGCAAAGTCCTTAAATAATGCAGCAGAGTCATTAAATAATGCAACAAAGTCCTTAAATAATGCAGCAGAGTCCTTAAATAATGCAACAAAGTCCTTAAATAATGCAGCAGAGTACTTAAATAATGCAACAAAGTCCTTAAATAATGCAGCAAAGTCCTTAAATAATGCAGCAGAGTCCTTAAATACTGAAGCAGAGTCCTTAAATATTGCAGCAAAGTCCTTAAATAATGCAGCAGAGTCCTTAAATAATGCAACAAAGTCCTTAAATAATGCAGCAGAGTCCTTAAATAATGCAACAGAGTCCTTAAATACCGCAGCAAAGTGCTTAAATAATGCAGCAGAGTCCTCAAATGCTTCAGCAGAGTCCTTAAATAATGCAGCAGAGTCCTTAAATAATGCAGCAAAGTCCTTAAATAATACAGCAGAGTCCTTAAATAATGCAACAAAGTCCTTAAATAATGCAGCAGAGTCCTTAAATACTGAAGCAGAGTCCTTAAATATTGCAGCAAAGTCCTTAAATAATGCAGCAGAGTCCTTAAATAATGCAGCAAAGTCCTTATTTAATGCAGCAGAGTCCTTAAATAATGCAACAAAGTCCTTAAATAATGCAGCAGAGTCCTTAAATACTGAAGCAGAGTCCTTAAATATTGCAGCAAAGTCCTTCAATAATGCAGCAGAGTCCTTAGATAATGCAACAAAGTCCTTAAATAATGCAGCAGATTCCTTAAATAATGCAGCAAAGTCCTTAAATAATGCAGCAGAGTCCTTAAATAATGCAGCAGAGTCCTTAAATACCGCAGCAGAGTCCTTAAATACTGAAGCAGAGTCCTTTAATATAGCAGCAAATTCCTTAAATAATGCAGCAGAGTCCATAAAAAAATCCAACAAAGTCATTAAATAATGCAGCAAGTCCTTAAATAATGCAGCAGAGTCCTCTAATAATGCAGCAGAGTCCTCAAATGCTTCAGCAAAGTCATTAAATAATGCAGCATAGTCCTTAAATAATGCAGCAAAGTCCTTAAATAATGCAGCACAGTTCTTAAGTAATGCAACAACGTCGTTAAATAATGCAGCAGAGTCCTTAAATAATGCAGCAAAGTCCTTAACTAATGCAGCAGAGTCCTTAAATAATGCAAGAAAGTCCTTAAATAATGCAGCAGAGTCCTTAAATAATGCAGTAAAGTCCTTAAATAATGCAGCAGAGTCCTTAAATAATGCAACAACGTCCTTAAATAATGCAGCAGAGTCCTTAAATACTGAAGCAGAGTCCTTAAATATTGCAGCAAAGTCCTTAAATAATGCATTAGAGTCCTTAAATAATGCAACAAAGTCCTTAAATAATGCAGCAGAGTCCTTAAATAATGCAGCAAAGTCCTTAAATAATGCAGCAGAGTCCTTAAATAATGCAGCAGAGTCCTTAAATACTGCAGCAGAGTCCTTAAATACTGAAGCAGAGTCCTTTAATATAGCAGCAAATTCCTTAAATAATGCAGCAGAGTCCTTAAAAAATCCAACAAAGTCATTAAATAATGCAGCAGAGTCCTCTAATAATGCAGCAGAGTCCTCAAATGCTTCAGCAAAGTCATTAAATAATGCAGCATAGTCCTTAAATAATGCAAAGTCCTTAAATAAAGCAGCACAGTTCTTAAATAATGCAACAACGTCGGTAAATAATGCAGCAGAGTCCTTAAATAATGCAGCAAAGTCCTTAACTAATGCAGCAGAGTCCTTAAATAATGCAACAAAGTCCTTAAATAATGCAACAGAGTCCTTAAATACCGCAGCAAAGTGCTTAAATAATGCAGCAGAGTCCTTAAATAATGCAACAAAGTCCTTAAATAATGCAGCAGAGTCCTTAAATACTGAAGCAGAGTCCTTAAATATTGCAGCAAAGTCCTCTAATAATGCAGCAGAGTCCTTAATTAATGCAACAAAGTCCTTAAATAATGCAGCAGAGTCCTTAAATAATGCAACAAAGTCCTTAAATAATGCAGCAGAGTCCTTAAATACTGAAGCAGAGTCCTTAAATATTGCAGCAAAGTCCTTAAATAATGCAGCAGAGTCCTTAAATAATGCAACAAAGTCCTTAAATAATGCAGCAGAGTCCTTAAATAATGCAACAAAGTCCTTAAATAATGCAGCAGAGTCCTTAAATACTGAAGCAGAGTCCTTAAATATTGCAGCAAAGTCCTTCAATAATGCAGCAGAGTCCTTAGATAATGCAACAAAGTCCTTAAATAATGCAGCAGATTCCTTAAATAATGCAGCAAAGTCCTTAAATAATGCAGCAGAGTCCTTAAATAATGCAGCAGAGTCCTTAAATACCGCAGCAGAGTCCTTAAATACTGAAGCAGAGTCCTTTAATATAGCAGCAAATTCCTTAAATAACGCAGCAGAGTCCTTAAAAAATCCAACAAAGTCATTAAATAATGCAGCAAGTCCTTAAATAATGCAGCAGAGTCCTCTAATAATGCAGCAGAGTCCTCAAATGCTTCAGCAAAGTCATTAAATAATGCAGCATAGTCCTTAACTAATGCAGCAGAGTCCTTAAATAATGCAACAAAGTCCTTAAATAATGCAGCATATTCCTTAAATAATGCAGCAAAGTCCTTAAATAATGCAGAACAGTTCTTAAATAATGCAACAACGTCGTTAAATAATGCAGCAGAGTCCTTAAATAATGCAGCAAAGTCCTTAACTAATGCAGCAGAGTCCTTAAATAATGCAAGAAAGTCCTTAAATAATGCAGCAGAGTCCTTAAATAATGCAGTAAAGTCCTTAAATAATGCAGCAGAGTCCTTAAATAATGCAACAACGTCCTTAAATAATGCAGCAGAGTCCTTAAATACTGAAGCAGAGTCCTTAAATATTGCAGCAAAGTCCTTAAATAATGCATTAGAGTCCTTAAATAATGCAACAAAGTCCTTAAATAATGCAGCAGAGTCCTTAAATAATGCAGCAAAGTCCTTAAATAATGCAGCAGAGTCCTTAAATAATGCAGCAGAGTCCTTAAATACTGCAGCAGAGTCCTTAAATACTGAAGCAGAGTCCTTTAATATAGCAGCAAATTCCTTAAATAATGCAGCAGAGTCCTTAAAAAATCCAACAAAGTCATTAAATAATGCAGCAGAGTCCTCTAATAATGCAGCAGAGTCCTCAAATGCTTCAGCAAAGTCATTAAATAATGCAGCATAGTCCTTAAATAATGCAAAGTCCTTAAATAAAGCAGCACAGTTCTTAAATAATGCAACAACGTCGGTAAATAATGCAGCAGAGTCCTTAAATAATGCAGCAAAGTCCTTAACTAATGCAGCATAGTCCTTAAATAATGCAACAAAGTCCTTAAATAATGCAGCAGAGTCCTTAAATAATGCAACAAAGTCCTTAAATAATGCAGCAGAGTCCTTAAATACTGAAGCAGAGTCCTTAAATATTGCAGCAAAGTCCTTAAATAATGCAGCAGAGTCCTTAAATAATGCAGCAAAGTCCTTATCTAATGCAGCAGAGTCCTTAAATAATGCAACAAAGTCCTTAAATAATGCAGCAGAGTCCTTAAATACTGAAGCAGAGTCCTTAAATATTGCAGCAAAGTCCTTCAATAATGCAGCAGAGTCCTTAGATAATGCAACAAAGTCCTTAAATAATGCAGCAGATTCCTTAAATAATGCAGCAAAGTCCTTAAATAATGCAGCAGAGTCCTTAAATAATGCAGCAGAGTCCTTAAATACCACAGCAGAGTCCTTAAATACTGAAGCAGAGTCCTTTAATATAGCAGCAAATTCCTTAAATAATGCAGCAGAGTCCATAAAAAAATCCAACAAAGTCATTAAATAATGCAGCAAGTCCTTAAATAATGCAGCAGAGTCCTCTAATAATGCAGCAGAGTCCTCAAATGCTTCAGCAAATTCATTAAATAATGCAGCATATTCCTTAAATAATGCAGAAAAGTCCTTAAATAATGCAGAACAGTTCTTAAATAATGCAACAACGTCGTTAAATAATGCAGCAGAGTCCTTAAATAATGCAGCAAAGTCCTTAACTAATGCAGCAGAGTCCTTAAATAATGCAACAAAGTCCTTAAATAATGCAACAGAGTCCTTAAATACCGCAGCAAAGGGCTTAAATAATGCAGCAGAGTCCTCAAATGCTTCAGCAGAGTCCTTAAATAATGCAGCATTGTCCTTAAATAATGCAGCAAAGTCCTTAAATAATGCAGCAGAGTCCTTAAATAATGCAACAAAGTCCTTAAATAATGCAGCAGAGTCCTTAAATACTGAAGCAGAGTCCTTAAATATTGCTGCAAAGTCCTTAAATAATGCAGCAGAGTCATTAAATAATGCAACAAAGTCCTTAAATAATGCAGCAGAGTCCTTAAATAATGCAACAAAGTCCTTAAATAATGCAGCAGAGTACTTAAATAATGCAACAAAGTCCTTAAATAATGCAGCAAAGTCCTTAAATAATGCAGCAGAGTCCTTAAATACTGAAGCAGAGTCCTTAAATATTGCAGCAAAGTCCTTAACTAATGCAGCAGAGTCCTTAAATAATGCAACAAAGTCCTTAAATAATGCAGCAGAGTCCTTAAATAATGCAACAGAGTCCTTAAATACCGCAGCAAAGTGCTTAAATAATGCAGCAGAGTCCTCAAATGCTTCAGCAGAGTCCTTAAATAATGCAGCAGAGTCCTTAAATAATGCAGCAAAGTCCTTAAATAATGCAGCAGAGTCCTTAAATAATGCAACAAAGTCCTTAAATAATGCAGCATAGTCCTTAAATACTGAAGCAGAGTCCTTAAATATTGCAGCAAAGTCCTTAAATAATGCAGCAGAGTCCTTAAATAATGCAGCAAAGTCCTTATTTAATGCAGCAGAGTCCTTAAATAATGCAACAAAGTCCTTAAATAATGCAGCAGAGTCCTTAAATACTGAAGCAGAGTCCTTAAATATTGCAGCAAAGTCCTTCAATAATGCAGCAGAGTCCTTAGATAATGCAACAAAGTCCTTAAATAATGCAGCAGATTCCTTAAATAATGCAGCAAAGTCCTTAAATAATGCAGCAGAGTCCTTAAATAATGCAGCAGAGTCCTTAAATACCGCAGCAGAGTCCTTAAATACTGAAGCAGAGTCCTTTAATATAGCAGCAAATTCCTTAAATAATGCAGCAGAGTCCATAAAAAAATCCAACAAAGTCATTAAATAATGCAGCAAGTCCTTAAATAATGCAGCAGAGTCCTCTAATAATGCAGCAGAGTCCTCAAATGCTTCAGCAAAGTCATTAAATAATGCAGCATAGTCCTTAAATAATGCAGCAAAGTCCTTAAATAATGCAGCACAGTTCTTAAGTAATGCAACAACGTCGTTAAATAATGCAGCAGAGTCCTTAAATAATGCAGCAAAGTCCTTAACTAATGCAGCAGAGTCCTTAAATAATGCAAGAAAGTCCTTAAATAATGCAGCAGAGTCCTTAAATAATGCAGTAAAGTCCTTAAATAATGCAGCAGAGTCCTTAAATAATGCAACAACGTCCTTAAATAATGCAGCAGAGTCCTTAAATACTGAAGCAGAGTCCTTAAATATTGCAGCAAAGTCCTTAAATAATGCATTAGAGTCCTTAAATAATGCAACAAAGTCCTTAAATAATGCAGCAGAGTCCTTAAATAATGCAGCAAAGTCCTTAAATAATGCAGCAGAGTCCTTAAATAATGCAGCAGAGTCCTTAAATACTGCAGCAGAGTCCTTAAATACTGAAGCAGAGTCCTTTAATATAGCAGCAAATTCCTTAAATAATGCAGCAGAGTCCTTAAAAAATCCAACAAAGTCATTAAATAATGCAGCAGAGTCCTCTAATAATGCAGCAGAGTCCTCAAATGCTTCAGCAAAGTCATTAAATAATGCAGCATAGTCCTTAAATAATGCAAAGTCCTTAAATAAAGCAGCACAGTTCTTAAATAATGCAACAACGTCGGTAAATAATGCAGCAGAGTCCTTAAATAATGCAGCAAAGTCCTTAACTAATGCAGCAGAGTCCTTAAATAATGCAACAAAGTCCTTAAATAATGCAACAGAGTCCTTAAATACCGCAGCAAAGTGCTTAAATAATGCAGCAGAGTCCTTAAATAATGCAACAAAGTCCTTAAATAATGCAGCAGAGTCCTTAAATACTGAAGCAGAGTCCTTAAATATTGCAGCAAAGTCCTCTAATAATGCAGCAGAGTCCTTAAATAATGCAACAAAGTCCTTAAATAATGCAGCAGATTCCTTAAATAATGCAACAAAGTCCTTAAATAATGCAGCAGAGTCCTTAAATACTGAAGCAGAGCCCTTAAATATTGCAGCAAAGTCCTTAAATAATGCAGCAGAGTCCTTAAATAATGCAACAAAGTCCTTAAATAATGCAGCAGAGTCCTTAAATAATGCAACAAAGTCCTTAAATAATGCAGCAGAGTCCTTAAATACTGAAGCAGAGTCCTTAAATATTGCAGCAAAGTCCTTCAATAATGCAGCAGAGTCCTTAGATAATGCAACAAAGTCCTTAAATAATGCAGCAGATTCCTTAAATAATGCAGCAAAGTCCTTAAATAATGCAGCAGAGTCCTTAAATAATGCAGCAGAGTCCTTAAATACCGCAGCAGAGTCCTTAAATACTGAAGCAGAGTCCTTTAATATAGCAGCAAATTCCTTAAATAACGCAGCAGAGTCCTTAAAAAATCCAACAAAGTCATTAAATAATGCAGCAAGTCCTTAAATAATGCAGCAGAGTCCTCTAATAATGCAGCAGAGTCCTCAAATGCTTCAGCAAAGTCATTAAATAATGCAGCATAGTCCTTAACTAATGCAGCAGAGTCCTTAAATAATGCAACAAAGTCCTTAAATAATGCAGCATATTCCTTAAATAATGCAGCAAAGTCCTTAAATAATGCAGAACAGTTCTTAAATAATGCAACAACGTCGTTAAATAATGCAGCAGAGTCCTTAAATAATGCAGCAAAGTCCTTAACTAATGCAGCAGAGTCCTTAAATAATGCAACAAAGTCCTTAAATAATGCAACAGAGTCCTTAAATACCGCAGCAAAGGGCTTAAATAATGCAGCAGAGTCCTCAAATGCTTCAGCAGAGTCCTTAAATAATGTAGCATTGTCCTTAAATAATGCAGCAAAGTCCTTAAATAATGCAGCAGAGTCCTTAAATAATGCAACAAAGTCCTTAAATAATGCAGCAGAGTCCTTAAATACTGAAGCAGAGTCCTTAAATATTGCTGCAAAGTCCTTAAATAATGCAGCAGAGTCATTAAATAATGCAACAAAGTCCTTAAATAATGCAGCAGAGTCCTTAAATAATGCAACAAAGTCCTTAAATAATGCAGCAGAGTACTTAAATAATGCAACAAAGTCCTTAAATAATGCAGCAAAGTCCTTAAATAATGCAGCAGAGTCCTTAAATAATGCAACAAAGTCCTTAAATAATGCAGCAGAGTCCTTAAATAATGCAACAGAGTCCTTAAATACCGCAGCAAAGTGCTTAAATAATGCAGCAGAGTCCTCAAATGCTTCAGCAGAGTCCTTAAATAATGCAGCAGAGTCCTTAAATAATGCAGCAAAGTCCTTAAATAATGCAGCAGAGTCCTTAAATAATGCAACAAAGTCCTTAAATAATGCAGCAGAGTCCTTAAATACTGAAGCAGAGTCCTTAAATATTGCAGCAAAGTCCTTAAATAATGCAGCAGAGTCCTTAAATAATGCAGCAAAGTCCTTATCTAATGCAGCAG
The DNA here is from genome assembly GCF_046119375.1 of Phyllobates terribilis. Classification (NCBI taxonomy): domain Eukaryota; kingdom Metazoa; phylum Chordata; class Amphibia; order Anura; family Dendrobatidae; genus Phyllobates; species Phyllobates terribilis. The sequence continues at coordinate 1,155,252 of NW_027362840.1, read as the reverse complement.
AGTCCTTAAATACTGAAGCAGAGTCCTTAAATATTGCAGCAAAGTCATTAAATAATGCAGCATAGTCCTTAAATAATGGAGCAAAGTCCTTAAATAATGCAGCACAGTTCTTAAATAATGCAACAACGTCGTTAAATAATGCAGCAGAGTCCTTAAATAATGCAGCAAAGTCCTTAACTAATGCAGCAGAGTCCTTAAATAATGCAACAAAGTCCTTAAATAATGCAGCAGAGTCCTTAAATAATGCAGTAAAGTCCTTAAATAATGCAGCAGAGTCCTTAAATAATGCAACAACGTCCTTAAATAATGCAGCAGAGTCCTTAAATACTGAAGCAGAGTCCTTAAATATTGCAGCAAAGTCCTTAAATAATGCAGCAGAGTCCTTAAATAATGCAACAAATTCCTTAAATAATGCAGCAAAGTCCTTAAATAATGCAGCAGAGTCCTTAAATAATGCAGCAGATTCCTTAAATACCGCAGCAGAGTCCTTAAATACTGAAGCAGAGTCCTTTAATATAGCAGCAAATTCCTTAAATAATGCAGCAGAGTCCTTAAAAAATCCAACAAAGTCATTAAATAATGCAGCAGAGTCCTCTAATAATGCAGCAGAGTCCTCAAATGCTTCAGCAAAGTCATTAAATAATGCAGCAGAGTCCTCAAATGCTTAAGCAGAGTCCTTAAATACTGAAGCAGAATCCTTAAACATTGCAGCAAAGTCCTTAAATAATGCAGCAGAGTCCTTAAATAATGCAGCAAAGTCCTTCAATAATGCAGCAGAGTCCTTAGATAATTCAACAAAGTCCTTAAATAATGCAGCAGATTCCTTAAATAATGCAGCAAAGTCCTTAAATAATGCAGCAGAGTCCTAAAATAATGCAGCAGGGTCCTTAAATACCGCAGCAGAGTCCTTAAATACTGAAGCAGAGTCCTTTAATATAGCAGCAAATTCCTTAAATAATGCAGCAGAGTCCTTAAGAAATCCAACAAAGTCATTAAATAATGCAGCAAGTCCTTAAATAATGCAGCAGAGTCCTCTAATAATGCAGCAGAGTCCTCAAATGCTTCAGCAAAGTCATTAAATAATGCAGCATAATCCTTAAATAATGCAGCAAAGTCCTTAAATAATGCAGCACAGTTCTTAAATAATGCAACAACGTCGTTAAATAATGCAGCAGAGTCCTTAAATAATGCAGCAAACTCCTTAACTAATGCAGCAGAGTCCTTAAATAATGCAACAAAGTCCTTAAATAATGCAACAGAGTCCTTAAATACCGCCGCAAAGTGCTTAAATAATGCAGCAGAGTCCTCAAATGCTTCAGCAGAGTCCTTAAATAATGCAGCAGTGTCCTTAAATAATGCAGCAAAGTCCTTAAATAATGCAGCAGAGTCCTTAAATAATGCAACAAAGTCCTTAAATAATGCAGCAGAGTCCTTAAATACTGAAGCAGAGTCCTTAAATATTGCTGCAAAGTCCTTAAATAATGCAGCAGAGTCATTAAATAATGCAACAAAGTCCTTAAATAATGCAGCAGAGTCCTTAAATAATGCAACAAAGTCCTTAAATAATGCAGCAGAGTACTTAAATAATGCAACAAAGTCCTTAAATAATGCAGCAAAGTCCTTAAATAATGCAGCAGAGTCCTTAAATAATGCAACAAAGTCCTTAAATAATGCAGCAGAGTCCTTAAATAATGCAACAGAGTCCTTAAATACCGCAGCAAAGTGCTTAAATAATGCAGCAGAGTCCTCAAATGCTTCAGCAGAGTCCTTAAATAATGCAGCAGAGTCCTTAAATAATGCAGCAAAGTCCTTAAATAATGCAGCAGAGTCCTTAAATAATGCAACAAAGTCCTTAAATAATGCAACAGAGTCCTTAAATACCGCAGCAAAGGGCTTAAATAATGCAGCAGAGTCCTCAAATGCTTCATCAGAGTCCTTAAATAATGTAGCATTGTCCTTAAATAATGCAGCAAAGTCCTTAAATAATGCAGCAGAGTCCTTAAATAATGCAACAAAGTCCTTAAATAATGCAGCAGAGTCCTTAAATACTGAAGCAGAGTCCTTAAATATTGCTGCAAAGTCCTTAAATAATGCAGCAGAGTCATTAAATAATGCAACAAAGTCCTTAAATAATGCAGCAGAGTCCTTAAATAATGCAACAAAGTCCTTAAATAATGCAGCAGAGTACTTAAATAATGCAACAAAGTCCTTAAATAATGCTGCAAAGTCCTTAAATAATGCAGCAGAGTCCTTAAATAATGCAACAAAGTCCTTAAATAATGCAGCAGAGTCCTTAAATAATGCAACAGAGTCCTTAAATACCGCAGCAAAGTGCTTAAATAATGCAGCAGAGTCCTCAAATGCTTCAGCAGAGTCCTTAAATAATGCAGCAGAGTCCTTAAATAATGCAGCAAAGTCCTTAAATAATGCAGCAGAGTCCTTAAATAATGCAACAAAGTCCTTAAATAATGCAGCAGAGTCCATAAATACTGAAGCAGAGTCCTTAAATATTGCAGCAAAGTCCTTAAATAATGCAGCAGAGTCCTTAAATAATGCAGCAAAGTCCTTATCTAATGCAGCAGAGTCCTTAAATAATGCAACAAAGTCCTTAAATAATGCAGCAGAGTCCTTAAATACTGAAGCAGAGTCCTTAAATATTGCAGCAAAGTCCTTCAATAATGCAGCAGAGTCCTTAGATAATGCAACAAAGTCCTTAAATAATGCAGCAGATTCCTTAAATAATGCAGCAAAGTCCTTAAATAATGCAGCAGAGTCCTTAAATAATGCAGCAGAGTCCTTAAATACCGCAGCAGAGTCCTTAAATACTGAAGCAGAGTCCTTTAATATAGCAGCAAATTCCTTAAATAATGCAGCAGAGTCCATAAAAAAATCCAACAAAGTCATTAAATAATGCAGCAAGTCCTTAAATAATGCAGCAGAGTCCTCTAATAATGCAGCAGAGTCCTCAAATGCTTCAGCAAATTCATTAAATAATGCAGCATATTCCTTAAATAATGCAGAAAAGTCCTTAAATAATGCAGAACAGTTCTTAAATAATGCAACAACGTCGTTAAATAATGCAGCAGAGTCCTTAAATAATGCAGCAAAGTCCTTAACTAATGCAGCAGAGTCCTTAAATAATGCAACAAAGTCCTTAAATAATGCAACAGAGTCCTTAAATACCGCAGCAAAGGGCTTAAATAATGCAGCAGAGTCCTCAAATGCTTCAGCAGAGTCCTTAAATAATGCAGCATTGTCCTTAAATAATGCAGCAAAGTCCTTAAATAATGCAGCAGAGTCCTTAAATAATGCAACAAAGTCCTTAAATAATGCAGCAGAGTCCTTAAATACTGAAGCAGAGTCCTTAAATATTGCTGCAAAGTCCTTAAATAATGCAGCAGAGTCATTAAATAATGCAACAAAGTCCTTAAATAATGCAGCAGAGTCCTTAAATAATGCAACAAAGTCCTTAAATAATGCAGCAGAGTACTTAAATAATGCAACAAAGTCCTTAAATAATGCAGCAAAGTCCTTAAATAATGCAGCAGAGTCCTTAAATACTGAAGCAGAGTCCTTAAATATTGCAGCAAAGTCCTTAAATAATGCAGCAGAGTCCTTAAATAATGCAACAAAGTCCTTAAATAATGCAGCAGAGTCCTTAAATAATGCAACAGAGTCCTTAAATACCGCAGCAAAGTGCTTAAATAATGCAGCAGAGTCCTCAAATGCTTCAGCAGAGTCCTTAAATAATGCAGCAGAGTCCTTAAATAATGCAACAAAGTCCTTAAATAATGCAGCAAAGTCCTTAAATAATGCAGCAGAGTCCTTAAATACTGAAGCAGAGTCCTTAAATATTGCAGCAAAGTCCTTAAATAATGCAGCAGAGTCCTTAAATAATGCAACAAAGTCCTTAAATAATGCAGCAGAGTCCTTAAATAATGCAACAGAGTCCTTAAATACCGCAGCAAAGTGCTTAAATAATGCAGCAGAGTCCTCAAATGCTTCAGCAGAGTCCTTAAATAATGCAGCAGAGTCCTTAAATAATGCAACAAAGTCCTTAAATAATGCAGCAGAGTCCTTAAATACTGAAGCAGAGTCCTTAAATATTGCAGCAAAGTCCTTAAATAATGCAGCAGAGTCCTTAAATAATGCAGCAAAGTCCTTATTTAATGCAGCAGAGTCCTTAAATAATGCAACAAAGTCCTTAAATAATGCAGCAGAGTCCTTAAATACTGAAGCAGAGTCCTTAAATATTGCAGCAAAGTCCTTCAATAATGCAGCAGAGTCCTTAGATAATGCAACAAAGTCCTTAAATAATGCAGCAGATTCCTTAAATAATGCAGCAAAGTCCTTAAATAATGCAGCAGAGTCCTTAAATAATGCAGCAGAGTCCTTAAATACTGCAGCAGAGTCCTTAAATACTGAAGCAGAGTCCTTTAATATAGCAGCAAATTCCTTAAATAATGCAGCAGAGTCCATAAAAAAATCCAACAAAGTCATTAAATAATGCAGCAAGTCCTTAAATAATGCAGCAGAGTCCTCTAATAATGCAGCAGAGTCCTCAAATGCTTCAGCAAAGTCATTAAATAATGCAGCATAGTCCTTAAATAATGCAGCAAAGTCCTTAAATAATGCAGCACAGTTCTTAAGTAATGCAACAACGTCGTTAAATAATGCAGCAGAGTCCTTAAATAATGCAGCAAAGTCATTAAATAATGCAGCATAGTCCTTAAATAATGCAGTAAAGTCCTTAAATAATGCAGCAGAGTCCTTAAATAATGCAACAACGTCCTTAAATAATGCAGCAGAGTCCTTAAATACTGAAGCAGAGTCCTTAAATATTGCAGCAAAGTCCTTAAATAATGCATTAGAGTCCTTAAATAATGCAACAAAGTCCTTAAATAATGCAGCAGAGTCCTTAAATAATGCAGCAAAGTCCTTAAATAATGCAGCAGAGTCCTTAAATAATGCAGCAGAGTCCTTAAATACTGCAGCAGAGTCCTTAAATACTGAAGCAGAGTCCTTTAATATAGCAGCAAATTCCTTAAATAATGCAGCAGAGTCCTTAAAAAATCCAACAAAGTCATTAAATAATGCAGCAGAGTCCTCTAATAATGCAGCAGAGTCCTCAAATGCTTCAGCAAAGTCATTAAATAATGCAGCATAGTCCTTAAATAATGCAAAGTCCTTAAATAAAGCAGCACAGTTCTTAAATAATGCAACAACGTCGGTAAATAATGCAGCAGAGTCCTTAAATAATGCAGCAAAGTCCTTAACTAATGCAGCAGAGTCCTTAAATAATGCAACAAAGTCCTTAAATAATGCAACAGAGTCCTTAAATACCGCAGCAAAGTGCTTAAATAATGCAGCAGAGTCCTTAAATAATGCAACAAAGTCCTTAAATAATGCAGCAGAGTCCTTAAATACTGAAGCAGAGTCCTTAAATATTGCAGCAAAGTCCTCTAATAATGCAGCAGAGTCCTTAAATAATGCAACAAAGTCCTTAAATAATGCAGCAGAGTCCTTAAATAATGCAACAAAGTCCTTAAATAATGCAGCAGAGTCCTTAAATACTGAAGCAGAGTCCTTAAATATTGCAGCAAAGTCCTTAAATAATGCAGCAGAGTCCTTAAATAATGCAACAAAGTCCTTAAATAATGCAGCAGAGTCCTTAAATAATGCAACAAAGTCCTTAAATAATGCAGCAGAGTCCTTAAATACTGAAGCAGAGTCCTTAAATATTGCAGCAAAGTCCTTCAATAATGCAGCAGAGTCCTTAGATAATGCAACAAAGTCCTTAAATAATGCAGCAGATTCCTTAAATAATGCAGCAAAGTCCTTAAATAATGCAGCAGAGTCCTTAAATAATGCAGCAGAGTCCTTAAATACCGCAGCAGAGTCCTTAAATACTGAAGCAGAGTCCTTTAATATAGCAGCAAATTCCTTAAATAACGCAGCAGAGTCCTTAAAAAATCCAACAAAGTCATTAAATAATGCAGCAAGTCATTAAACAATGCAGCAGAGTCCTCTAATAATGCAGCAGAGTCCTCAAATGCTTCAGCAAAGTCATTAAATAATGCAGCATAGTCCTTAACTAATGCAGCAGAGTCCTTAAATAATGCAACAAAGTCCTTAAATAATGCAGCATATTCCTTAAATAATGCAGCAAAGTCCTTAAATAATGCAGAACAGTTCTTAAATAATGCAACAACGTCGTTAAATAATGCAGCAGAGTCCTTAAATAATGCAGCAAAGTCCTTAACTAATGCAGCAGAGTCCTTAAATAATGCAACAAAGTCCTTAAATAATGCAACAGAGTCCTTAAATACCGCAGCAAAGGGCTTAAATAATGCAGCAGAGTCCTCAAATGCTTCAGCAGAGTCCTTAAATAATGTAGCAAAGTCCTTAAATAATGCAGCAGAGTCCTTAAATAATGCAACAAAGTCCTTAAATAATGCAGCAGAGTCCTTAAATACTGAAGCAGAGTCCTTAAATATTGCTGCAAAGTCCTTAAATAATGCAGCAGAGTCATTAAATAATGCAACAAAGTCCTTAAATAATGCAGCAGAGTCCTTAAATAATGCAACAAAGTCCTTAAATAATGCAGCAGAGTACTTAAATAATGCAACAAAGTCCTTAAATAATGCAGCAAAGTCCTTAAATAATGCAGCAGAGTCCTTAAATAATGCAACAAAGTCCTTAAATAATGCAGCAGAGTCCTTAAATAATGCAACAGAGTCCTTAAATACCGCAGCAAAGTTCTTAAATAATGCAGCAGAGTCCTCAAATGCTTCAGCAGAGTCCTTAAATAATGCAGCAGAGTCCTTAAATAATGCAGCAAAGTCCTTAAATAATGCAGCAGAGTCCTTAAATAATGCAACAAAGTCCTTAAATAATGCAGCAGAGTCCTTAAATACTGAAGCAGAGTCCTTAAATATTGCAGCAAAGTCCTTAAATAATCCAGCAGAGTCCTTAAATAATGCAGCAAAGTCCTTATCTAATGCAGCAGAGTCCTTAAATAATGCAACAAAGTCCTTAAATAATGCAGCAGAGTCCTTAAATACTGAAGCAGAGTCCTTAAATATTGCAGCAAAGTCCTTCAATAATGCAGCAGAGTCCTTAGATAATGCAACAAAGTCCTTAAATAATGCAGCAGATTCCTTAAATAATGCAGCAAAGTCCTTAAATAATGCAGCAGAGTCCTTAAATAATGCAGCAGAGTCCTTAAATACCGCAGCAGAGTCCTTAAATACTGAAGCAGAGTCCTTTAATATAGCAGCAAATTCCTTAAATAATGCAGCAGAGTCCATAAAAAAATCCAACAAAGTCATTAAATAATGCAGCAAGTCCTTAAATAATGCAGCAGAGTCCTCTAATAATGCAGCAGAGTCCTCAAATGCTTCAGCAAATTCATTAAATAATGCAGCATATTCCTTAAATAATGCAGAAAAGTCCTTAAATAATGCAGAACAGTTCTTAAATAATGCAACAACGTCGTTAAATAATGCAGCAGAGTCCTTAAATAATGCAGCAAAGTCCTTAACTAATGCAGCAGAGTCCTTAAATAATGCAACAAAGTCCTTAAATAATGCAACAGAGTCCTTAAATACCGCAGCAAAGGGCTTAAATAATGCAGCAGAGTCCTCAAATGCTTCAGCAGAGTCCTTAAATAATGCAGCATTGTCCTTAAATAATGCAGCAAAGTCCTTAAATAATGCAGCAGAGTCCTTAAATAATGCAACAAAGTCCTTAAATAATGCAGCAGAGTCGTTAAATACTGAAGCAGAGTCCTTAAATATTGCTGCAAAGTCCTTAAATAATGCAGCAGAGTCATTAAATAATGCAACAAAGTCCTTAAATAATGCAGCAGAGTCCTTAAATAATGCAACAAAGTCCTTAAATAATGCAGCAGAGTACTTAAATAATGCAACAAAGTCCTTAAATAATGCAGCAAAGTCCTTAAATAATGCAGCAGAGTCCTTAAATACTGAAGCAGAGTCCTTAAATATTGCAGCAAAGTCCTTAAATAATGCAGCAGAGTCCTTAAATAATGCAACAAAGTCCTTAAATAATGCAGCAGAGTCCTTAAATAATGCAACAGAGTCCTTAAATACCGCAGCAAAGTGCTTAAATAATGCAGCAGAGTCCTCAAATGCTTCAGCAGAGTCCTTAAATAATGCAGCAGAGTCCTTAAATACCGCAGCAGAGTCCTTAAATACTGAAGCAGAGTCCTTTAATATAGCAGCAAATTCCTTAAATAATGCAGCAGAGTCCATAAAAAAATCCAACAAAGTCATTAAATAATGCAGCAAGTCCTTAAATAATGCAGCAGAGTCCTCTAATAATGCAGCAGAGTCCTCAAATGCTTCAGCAAAGTCATTAAATAATGCAGCATAGTCCTTAAATAATGCAGCAAAGTCCTTAAATAATGCAGCACAGTTCTTAAGTAATGCAACAACGTCGTTAAATAATGCAGCAGAGTCCTTAAATAATGCATCAAAGTCCTTAACTAATGCAGCAGAGTCCTTAAATAATGCAAGAAAGTCCTTAAATAATGCAGCAGAGTCCTTAAATAATGCAGTAAAGTCCTTAAATAATGCAGCAGAGTCCTTAAATAATGCAACAACGTCCTTAAATAATGCAGCAGAGTCCTTAAATACTGAAGCAGAGTCCTTAAATATTGCAGCAAAGTCCTTAAATAATGCATTAGAGTCCTTAAATAATGCAACAAAGTCCTTAAATAATGCAGCAGAGTCCTTAAATAATGCAGCAAAGTCCTTAAATAATGCAGCAGAGTCCTTAAATAATGCAGCAGAGTCCTTAAATACTGCAGCAGAGTCCTTAAATACTGAAGCAGAGTCCTTTAATATAGCAGCAAATTCCTTAAATAATGCAGCAGAGTCCTTAAAAAATCCAACAAAGTCATTAAATAATGCAGCAGAGTCCTCTAATAATGCAGCAGAGTCCTCAAATGCTTCAGCAAAGTCATTAAATAATGCAGCATAGTCCTTAAATAATGCAAAGTCCTTAAATAAAGCAGCACAGTTCTTAAATAATGCAACAACGTCGGTAAATAATGCAGCAGAGTCCTTAAATAATGCAGCAAAGTCCTTAACTAATGCAGCAGAGTCCTTAAATAATGCAACAAAGTCCTTAAATAATGCAACAGAGTCCTTAAATACCGCAGCAAAGTGCTTAAATAATGCAGCAGAGTCCTTAAATAATGCAACAAAGTCCTTAAATAATGCAGCAGAGTCCTTAAATACTGAAGCAGAGTCCTTAAATATTGCAGCAAAGTCCTCTAATAATGCAGCAGAGTCCTTAAATAATGCAACAAAGTCCTTAAATAATGCAGCAGAGTCCTTAAATAATGCAACAAAGTCCTTAAATAATGCAGCAGAGTCCTTAAATACTGAAGCAGAGTCCTTAAATATTGCAGCAAAGTCCTTAAATAATGCAGCAGAGTCCTTAAATAATGCAACAAAGTCCTTAAATAATGCAGCAGAGTCCTTAAATAATGCAACAAAGTCCTTAAATAATGCAGCAGAGTCCTTAAATACTGAAGCAGAGTCCTTAAATATTGCAGCAAAGTCCTTCAATAATGCAGCAGAGTCCTTAGATAATGCAACAAAGTCCTTAAATAATGCAGCAGATTCCTTAAATAATGCAGCAAAGTCCTTAAATAATGCAGCAGAGTCCTGAAATAATGCAGCAGAGTCCTTAAATACCGCAGCAGAGTCCTTAAATACTGAAGCAGAGTCCTTTAATATAGCAGCAAATTCCTTAAATAACGCAGCAGAGTCCTTAAAAAATCCAACAAAGTCATTAAATAATGCAGCAAGTCATTAAACAATGCAGCAGAGTCCTCTAATAATGCAGCAGAGTCCTCAAATGCTTCAGCAAAGTCATTAAATAATGCAGCATAGTCCTTAACTAATGCAGCAGAGTCCTTAAATAATGCAACAAAGTCCTTAAATAATGCAGCATATTCCTTAAATAATGCAGCAAAGTCCTTAAATAATGCAGAACAGTTCTTAAATAATGCAACAACGTCGTTAAATAATGCAGCAGAGTCCTTAAATAATGCAGCAAAGTCCTTAACTAATGCAGCAGAGTCCTTAAATAATGCAACAAAGTCCTTAAATAATGCAACAGAGTCCTTAAATACCGCAGCAAAGGGCTTAAATAATGCAGCAGAGTCCTCAAATGCTTCAGCAGAGTCCTTAAATAATGTAGCAAAGTCCTTAAATAATGCAGCAGAGTCCTTAAATAATGCAACAAAGTCCTTAAATAATGCAGCAGAGTCCTTAAATACTGAAGCAGAGTCCTTAAATATTGCTGCAAAGTCCTTAAATAATGCAGCAGAGTCATTAAATAATGCAACAAAGTCCTTAAATAATGCAGCAGAGTCCTTAAATAATGCAACAAAGTCCTTAAATAATGCAGCAGAGTACTTAAATAATGCAACAAAGTCCTTAAATAATGCAGCAAAGTCCTTAAATAATGCAGCAGAGTCCTTAAATAATGCAACAAAGTCCTTAAATAATGCAGCAGAGTCCTTAAATAATGCAACAGAGTCCTTAAATACCGCAGCAAAGTGCTTAAATAATGCAGCAGAGTCCTCAAATGCTTCAGCAGAGTCCTTAAATAATGCAGCAGAGTCCTTAAATAATGCAGCAAAGTCCTTAAATAATGCAGCAGAGTCCTTAAATAATGCAACAAAGTCCTTAAATAATGCAGCAGAGTCCTTAAATACTGAAGCAGAGTCCTTAAATATTGCAGCAAAGTCCTTAAATAATCCAGCAGAGTCCTTAAATAATGCAGCAAAGTCCTTATCTAATGCAGCAGAGTCCTTAAATAATGCAACAAAGTCCTTAAATAATGCAGCAGAGTCCTTAAATACTGAAGCAGAGTCCTTAAATATTGCAGCAAAGTCCTTCAATAATGCAGCAGAGTCCTTAGATAATGCAACAAAGTCCTTAAATAATGCAGCAGATTCCTTAAATAATGCAGCAAAGTCCTTAAATAATGCAGCAGAGTCCTTAAATAATGCAGCAGAGTCCTTAAATACCGCAGCAGAGTCCTTAAATACTGAAGCAGAGTCCTTTAATATAGCAGCAAATTCCTTAAATAATGCAGCAGAGTCCATAAAAAAATCCAACAAAGTCATTAAATAATGCAGCAAGTCCTTAAATAATGCAGCAGAGTCCTCTAATAATGCAGCAGAGTCCTCAAATGCTTCAGCAAATTCATTAAATAATGCAGCATATTCCTTAAATAATGCAGAAAAGTCCTTAAATAATGCAGAACAGTTCTTAAATAATGCAACAACGTCGTTAAATAATGCAGCAGAGTCCTTAAATAATGCAGCAAAGTCCTTAACTAATGCAGCAGAGTCCTTAAATAATGCAACAAAGTCCTTAAATAATGCAACAGAGTCCTTAAATACCGCAGCAAAGGGCTTAAATAATGCAGCAGAGTCCTCAAATGCTTCAGCAGAGTCCTTAAATAATGCAGCATTGTCCTTAAATAATGCAGCAAAGTCCTTAAATAATGCAGCAGAGTCCTTAAGTAATGCAACAAAGTCCTTAAATAATGCAGCAGAGTCCTTAAATACTGAAGCAGAGTCCTTAAATATTGCTGCAAAGTCCTTAAATAATGCAGCAGAGTCATTAAATAATGCAACAAAGTCCTTAAATAATGCAGCAGAGTCCTTAAATAATGCAACAAAGTCCTTAAATAATGCAGCAGAGTACTTAAATAATGCAACAAAGTCCTTAAATAATGCAGCAAAGTCCTTAAATAATGCAGCAGAGTCCTTAAATACTGAAGCAGAGTCCTTAAATATTGCAGCAAAGTCCTTAAATAATGCAGCAGAGTCCTTAAATAATGCAACAAAGTCCTTAAATAATGCAGCAGAGTCCTTAAATAATGCAACAGAGTCCTTAAATACCGCAGCAAAGTGCTTAAATAATGCAGCAGAGTCCTCAAATGCTTCAGCAGAGTCCTTAAATAATGCAGCAGAGTCCTTAAATAATGCAGCAAAGTCCTTAAATAATGCAGCAGAGTCCTTAAATAATGCAACAAAGTCCTTAAATAATGCAGCATAGTCCTTAAATACTGAAGCAGAGTCCTTAAATATTGCAGCAAAGTCCTTAAATAATGCAGCAGAGTCCTTAAATAATGCAGCAAAGTCCTTATTTAATGCAGCAGAGTCCTTAAATAATGCAACAAAGTCCTTAAATAATGCAGCAGAGTCCTTAAATACTGAAGCAGAGTCCTTAAATATTGCAGCAAAGTCCTTCAATAATGCAGCAGAGTCCTTAGATAATGCAACAAAGTCCTTAAATAATGCAGCAGATTCCTTAAATAATGCAGCAAAGTCCTTAAATAATGCAGCAGAGTCCTTAAATAATGCAGCAGAGTCCTTAAATACCGCAGCAGAGTCCTTAAATACTGACGCAGAGTCCTTTAATATAGCAGCAAATTCCTTAAATAATGCAGCAGAGTCCATAAAAAAATCCAACAAAGTCATTAAATAATGCAGCAAGTCCTTAAATAATGCAGCAGAGTCCTCTAATAATGCAGCAGAGTCCTCAAATGCTTCAGCAAAGTCATTAAATAATGCAGCATAGTCCTTAAATAATGCAGCAAAGTCCTTAAATAATGCAGCACAGTTCTTAAGTAATGCAACAACGTCGTTAAATAATGCAGCAGAGTCCTTAAATAATGCAGCAAAGTCCTTAACTAATGCAGCAGAGTCCTTAAATAATGCAAGAAAGTCCTTAAATAATGCAGCAGAGTCCTTAAATAATGCAGTAAAGTCCTTAAATAATGCAGCAGAGTCCTTAAATAATGCAACAACGTCCTTAAATAATGCAGCAGAGTCCTTAAATACTGAAGCAGAGTCCTTTAATATAGCAGCAAATTCCTTAAATAATGCAGCAGAGTCCTTAAAAAATCCAGCAGAGTCCTTAAATACTGCAGCAGAGTCCTTAAATACTGAAGCAGAGTCCTTTAATATAGCAGCAAATTCCTTAAATAATGCAGCAGAGTCCTTAAAAAATCCAACCAAGTCATTAAATAATGCAGCAGAGTCCTCTAATAATGCAGCAGAGTCCTCAAATGCTTCAGCAAAGTCATTAAATAATGCAGCATAGTCCTTAAATAATGCAAAGTCCTTAAATAAAGCAGCACAGTTCTTAAATAATGCAACAACGTCGGTAAATAATGCAGCAGAGTCCTTAAATAATGCAGCAAAGTCCTTAACTAATGCAGCAGAGTCCTTAAATAATGCAACAAAGTCCTTAAATAATGCAACAGAGTCCTTAAATACCGCAGCAAAGTGCTTAAATAATGCAGCAGAGTCCTTAAATAATGCAACAAAGTCCTTAAATAATGCAGCAGAGTCCTTAAATACTGAAGCAGAGTCCTTAAATATTGCAGCAAAGTCCTCTAATAATGCAGCAGAGTCCTTAAATAATGCAACAAAGTCCTTAAATAATGCAGCAGAGTCCTTAAATAATGCAACAAAGTCCTTAAATAATGCAGCAGAGTCCTTAAATACTGAAGCAGAGTCCTTAAATATTGCAGCAAAGTCCTTAAATAATGCAGCAGAGTCCTTAAATAATGCAACAAAGTCCTTAAATAATGCAGCAGAGTCCTTAAATAATGCAACAAAGTCCTTAAATAATGCAGCAGAGTCCTTAAATACTGAAGCAGAGTCCTTAAATATTGCAGCAAAGTCCTTCAATAATGCAGCAGAGTCCTTAGATAATGCAACAAAGTCCTTAAATAATGCAGCAGATTCCTTAAATAATGCAGCAAAGTCCTTAAATAATGCAGCAGAGTCCTTAAATAATGCAGCAGAGTCCTTAAATACCGCAGCAGAGTCCTTAAATACTGAAGCAGAGTCCTTTAATATAGCAGCAAATTCCTTAAATAACGCAGCAGAGTCCTTAAAAAATCCAACAAAGTCATTAAATAATGCAGCAAGTCCTTAAATAATGCAGCAGAGTCCTCTAATAATGCAGCAGAGTCCTCAAATGCTTCAGCAAAGTCATTAAATAATGCAGCATAGTCCTTAACTAATGCAGCAGAGTCATTAAATAATGCAACAAAGTCCTTAAATAATGCAGCAGAGTCCTTAAATAATGCAGTAAAGTCGTTAAATAATGCAGCAGAGTCCTTAAATAATGCAGCAAAGTCCTTAACTAATGCAGCAGAGTCCTTAAATATTGCAGCAAAGTCCTTAAATAATGCATTAGAGTCCTTAAATAATGCAACAAAGTCCTTAAATAATGCAGCAGAGTCCTTAAATAATGCAGAAAAGTCCTTAAATAATGCAGCAGAGTCCTTAAATAATGCAGCAGAGTCCTTAAATACCGCAGCAGAGTCCTTAAATACTGAAGCAGAGTCCTTTAATATAGCAGCAAATTCTTTAAATAATGCAGCAGAGTCCTTAAAAAAATCCAACAAAGTCATTAAATAATGCAGCAGAGTCCTCTAATAATGCAGCAGAGTCCTCAAATGCTTCAGCAAAGTCATTAAATAATGCAGCATAGTCCTTAAATAATGCAGCAAAGTCCTTAAATAATGCAGCACAGTTCTTAAATAATGCAACAACGTCGTTAAATAATGCAGCAGAGTCCTTAAATAATGCAGCAAAGTCCTTAACTAATGCAGCAGAGTCCTTAAATAATGCAACAAAGTCCTTAAATAATGCAACAGAGTCCTTAAATACCGCAGCAAAGGGCTTAAATAATGCAGCAGAGTCCTCAAATGCTTCAGCAGAGTCCTTAAATAATGTAGCATTGTCCTTAAATAATGCAGCAAAGTCCTTAAATAATGCAACAAAGTCCTTAAATAATGCAGCAGAGTCCTTAAATACTGAAGCAGAGTCCTTAAATATTGCTGCAAAGTCCTTAAATAATGCAGCAGAGTCATTAAATAATGCAACAAAGTCCTTAAATAATGCAGCAGAGTCCTTAAATAATGCAACAAAGTCCTTAAATAATGCAGCAGAGTACTTAAATAATGCAACAAAGTCCTTAAATAATGCAACAAAGTCCTTAAATAATGCAACAGAGTCCTTAAATACCGCAGCAAAGGGCTTAAATAATGCAGCAGAGTCCTCAAATGCTTCAGCAGAGTCCTTAAATAATGTAGCATTGTCCTTAAATAATGCAGCAAAGTCCTTAAATAATGCAGCAGAGTCCTTAAATAATGCAACAAAGTCCTTAAATAATGCAGCAGAGTCCTTAAATACTGAAGCAGAGTCCTTAAATATTGCTGCAAAGTCCTTAAATAATGCAGCAGAGTCATTAAATAATGCAACAAAGTCCTTAAATAATGCAGCAGAGTCCTTAAATAATGCAACAAAGTCCTTAAATAATGCAGCAGAGTACTTAAATAATGCAACAAAGTCCTTAAATAATGCAGCAAAGTCCTTAAATAATGCAGCAGAGTCCTTAAATAATGCAACAAAGTCCTTAAATAATGCAGCAGAGTCCTTAAATAATGCAACAAAGTCCTTAAATAATGCAGCAGAGTCCTTAAATACTGAAGCAGAGTCCTTAAATATTGCAGCAAAGTCCTCTAATAATGCAGCAGAGTCCTTAAATAATGCAACAAAGTCCTTAAATAATGCAGCAGAGTCCTTAAATAATGCAACAAAGTCCTTAAATAATGCAGCAGAGTCCTTAAATACTGAAGCAGAGTCCTTAAATATTGCAGCAAAGTCCTTAAATAATGCAGCAGAGTCCTTAAATAATGCAACAAAGTCCTTAAATAATGCAGCAGAGTCCTTAAATAATGCAACAAAGTCCTTAAATAATGCAGCAGAGTCCTTAAATACTGAAGCAGAGTCCTTAAATATTGCAGCAAAGTCCTTCAATAATGCAGCAGAGTCCTTAGATAATGCAACAAAGTCCTTAAATAATGCAGCAGATTCCTTAAATAATGCAGCAAAGTCCTTAAATAATGCAGCAGAGTCCTGAAATAATGCAGCAGAGTCCTTAAATACCGCAGCAGAGTCCTTAAATACTGAAGCAGAGTCCTTTAATATAGCAGCAAATTCCTTAAATAACGCAGCAGAGTCCTTAAAAAATCCAACAAAGTCATTAAATAATGCAGCAAGTCATTAAACAATGCAGCAGAGTCCTCTAATAATGCAGCAGAGTCCTCAAATGCTTCAGCAAAGTCATTAAATAATGCAGCATAGTCCTTAACTAATGCAGCAGAGTCCTTAAATAATGCAACAAAGTCCTTAAATAATGCAGCATATTCCTTAAATAATGCAGCAAAGTCCTTAAATAATGCAGAACAGTTCTTAAATAATGCAACAACGTCGTTAAATAATGCAGCAGAGTCCTTAAATAATGCAGCAAAGTCCTTAACTAATGCAGCAGAGTCCTTAAATAATGCAACAAAGTCCTTAAATAATGCAACAGAGTCCTTAAATACCGCAGCAAAGGGCTTAAATAATGCAGCAGAGTCCTCAAATGCTTCAGCAGAGTCCTTAAATAATGTAGCAAAGTCCTTAAATAATGCAGCAGAGTCCTTAAATAATGCAACAAAGTCCTTAAATAATGCAGCAGAGTCCTTAAATACTGAAGCAGAGTCCTTAAATATTGCTGCAAAGTCCTTAAATAATGCAGCAGAGTCATTAAATAATGCAACAAAGTCCTTAAATAATGCAGCAGAGTCCTTAAATAATGCAACAAAGTCCTTAAATAATGCAGCAGAGTACTTAAATAATGCAACAAAGTCCTTAAATAATGCAGCAAAGTCCTTAAATAATGCAGCAGAGTCCTTAAATAATGCAACAAAGTCCTTAAATAATGCAGCAGAGTCCTTAAATAATGCAACAGAGTCCTTAAATACCGCAGCAAAGTGCTTAAATAATGCAGCAGAGTCCTCAAATGCTTCAGCAGAGTCCTTAAATAATGCAGCAGAGTCCTTAAATAATGCAGCAAAGTCCTTAAATAATGCAGCAGAGTCCTTAAATAATGCAACAAAGTCCTTAAATAATGCAGCAGAGTCCTTAAATACTGAAGCAGAGTCCTTAAATATTGCAGCAAAGTCCTTAAATAATCCAGCAGAGTCCTTAAATAATGCAGCAAAGTCCTTATCTAATGCAGCAGAGTCCTTAAATAATGCAACAAAGTCCTTAAATAATGCAGCAGAGTCCTTAAATACTGAAGCAGAGTCCTTAAATATTGCAGCAAAGTCCTTCAATAATGCAGCAGAGTCCTTAGATAATGCAACAAAGTCCTTAAATAATGCAGCAGATTCCTTAAATAATGCAGCAAAGTCCTTAAATAATGCAGCAGAGTCCTTAAATAATGCAGCAGAGTCCTTAAATACCGCAGCAGAGTCCTTAAATACTGAAGCAGAGTCCTTTAATATAGCAGCAAATTCCTTAAATAATGCAGCAGAGTCCATAAAAAAATCCAACAAAGTCATTAAATAATGCAGCAAGTCCTTAAATAATGCAGCAGAGTCCTCTAATAATGCAGCAGAGTCCTCAAATGCTTCAGCAAATTCATTAAATAATGCAGCATATTCCTTAAATAATGCAGAAAAGTCCTTAAATAATGCAGAACAGTTCTTAAATAATGCAACAACGTCGTTAAATAATGCAGCAGAGTCCTTAAATAATGCAGCAAAGTCCTTAACTAATGCAGCAGAGTCCTTAAATAATGCAACAAAGTCCTTAAATAATGCAACAGAGTCCTTAAATACCGCAGCAAAGGGCTTAAATAATGCAGCAGAGTCCTCAAATGCTTCAGCAGAGTCCTTAAATAATGCAGCATTGTCCTTAAATAATGCAGCAAAGTCCTTAAATAATGCAGCAGAGTCCTTAAGTAATGCAACAAAGTCCTTAAATAATGCAGCAGAGTCCTTAAATACTGAAGCAGAGTCCTTAAATATTGCTGCAAAGTCCTTAAATAATGCAGCAGAGTCATTAAATAATGCAACAAAGTCCTTAAATAATGCAGCAGAGTCCTTAAATAATGCAACAAAGTCCTTAAATAATGCAGCAGAGTACTTAAATAATGCAACAAAGTCCTTAAATAATGCAGCAAAGTCCTTAAATAATGCAGCAGAGTCCTTAAATACTGAAGCAGAGTCCTTAAATATTGCAGCAAAGTCCTTAAATAATGCAGCAGAGTCCTTAAATAATGCAACAAAGTCCTTAAATAATGCAGCAGAGTCCTTAAATAATGCAACAGAGTCCTTAAATACCGCAGCAAAGTGCTTAAATAATGCAGCAGAGTCCTCAAATGCTTCAGCAGAGTCCTTAAATAATGCAGCAGAGTCCTTAAATAATGCAGCAAAGTCCTTAAATAATGCAGCAGAGTCCTTAAATAATGCAACAAAGTCCTTAAATAATGCAGCATAGTCCTTAAATACTGAAGCAGAGTCCTTAAATATTGCAGCAAAGTCCTTAAATAATGCAGCAGAGTCCTTAAATAATGCAGCAAAGTCCTTATTTAATGCAGCAGAGTCCTTAAATAATGCAACAAAGTCCTTAAATAATGCAGCAGAGTCCTTAAATACTGAAGCAGAGTCCTTAAATATTGCAGCAAAGTCCTTCAATAATGCAGCAGAGTCCTTAGATAATGCAACAAAGTCCTTAAATAATGCAGCAGATTCCTTAAATAATGCAGCAAAGTCCTTAAATAATGCAGCAGAGTCCTTAAATAATGCAGCAGAGTCCTTAAATACCGCAGCAGAGTCCTTAAATACTGACGCAGAGTCCTTTAATATAGCAGCAAATTCCTTAAATAATGCAGCAGAGTCCATAAAAAAATCCAACAAAGTCATTAAATAATGCAGCAAGTCCTTAAATAATGCAGCAGAGTCCTCTAATAATGCAGCAGAGTCCTCAAATGCTTCAGCAAAGTCATTAAATAATGCAGCATAGTCCTTAAATAATGCAGCAAAGTCCTTAAATAATGCAGCACAGTTCTTAAGTAATGCAACAACGTCGTTAAATAATGCAGCAGAGTCCTTAAATAATGCAGCAAAGTCCTTAACTAATGCAGCAGAGTCCTTAAATAATGCAAGAAAGTCCTTAAATAATGCAGCAGAGTCCTTAAATAATGCAGTAAAGTCCTTAAATAATGCAGCAGAGTCCTTAAATAATGCAACAACGTCCTTAAATAATGCAGCAGAGTCCTTAAATACTGAAGCAGAGTCCTTTAATATAGCAGCAAATTCCTTAAATAATGCAGCAGAGTCCTTAAAAAATCCAGCAGAGTCCTTAAATACTGCAGCAGAGTCCTTAAATACTGAAGCAGAGTCCTTTAATATAGCAGCAAATTCCTTAAATAATGCAGCAGAGTCCTTAAAAAATCCAACCAAGTCATTAAATAATGCAGCAGAGTCCTCTAATAATGCAGCAGAGTCCTCAAATGCTTCAGCAAAGTCATTAAATAATGCAGCATAGTCCTTAAATAATGCAAAGTCCTTAAATAAAGCAGCACAGTTCTTAAATAATGCAACAACGTCGGTAAATAATGCAGCAGAGTCCTTAAATAATGCAGCAAAGTCCTTAACTAATGCAGCAGAGTCCTTAAATAATGCAACAAAGTCCTTAAATAATGCAACAGAGTCCTTAAATACCGCAGCAAAGTGCTTAAATAATGCAGCAGAGTCCTTAAATAATGCAACAAAGTCCTTAAATAATGCAGCAGAGTCCTTAAATACTGAAGCAGAGTCCTTAAATATTGCAGCAAAGTCCTCTAATAATGCAGCAGAGTCCTTAAATAATGCAACAAAGTCCTTAAATAATGCAGCAGAGTCCTTAAATAATGCAACAAAGTCCTTAAATAATGCAGCAGAGTCCTTAAATACTGAAGCAGAGTCCTTAAATATTGCAGCAAAGTCCTTAAATAATGCAGCAGAGTCCTTAAATAATGCAACAAAGTCCTTAAATAATGCAGCAGAGTCCTTAAATAATGCAACAAAGTCCTTAAATAATGCAGCAGAGTCCTTAAATACTGAAGCAGAGTCCTTAAATATTGCAGCAAAGTCCTTCAATAATGCAGCAGAGTCCTTAGATAATGCAACAAAGTCCTTAAATAATGCAGCAGATTCCTTAAATAATGCAGCAAAGTCCTTAAATAATGCAGCAGAGTCCTTAAATAATGCAGCAGAGTCCTTAAATACCGCAGCAGAGTCCTTAAATACTGAAGCAGAGTCCTTTAATATAGCAGCAAATTCCTTAAATAACGCAGCAGAGTCCTTAAAAAATCCAACAAAGTCATTAAATAATGCAGCAAGTCCTTAAATAATGCAGCAGAGTCCTCTAATAATGCAGCAGAGTCCTCAAATGCTTCAGCAAAGTCATTAAATAATGCAGCATAGTCCTTAACTAATGCAGCAGAGTCATTAAATAATGCAACAAAGTCCTTAAATAATGCAGCAGAGTCCTTAAATAATGCAGTAAAGTCGTTAAATAATGCAGCAGAGTCCTTAAATAATGCAGCAAAGTCCTTAACTAATGCAGCAGAGTCCTTAAATATTGCAGCAAAGTCCTTAAATAATGCATTAGAGTCCTTAAATAATGCAACAAAGTCCTTAAATAATGCAGCAGAGTCCTTAAATAATGCAGAAAAGTCCTTAAATAATGCAGCAGAGTCCTTAAATAATGCAGCAGAGTCCTTAAATACCGCAGCAGAGTCCTTAAATACTGAAGCAGAGTCCTTTAATATAGCAGCAAATTCTTTAAATAATGCAGCAGAGTCCTTAAAAAAATCCAACAAAGTCATTAAATAATGCAGCAGAGTCCTCTAATAATGCAGCAGAGTCCTCAAATGCTTCAGCAAAGTCATTAAATAATGCAGCATAGTCCTTAAATAATGCAGCAAAGTCCTTAAATAATGCAGCACAGTTCTTAAATAATGCAACAACGTCGTTAAATAATGCAGCAGAGTCCTTAAATAATGCAGCAAAGTCCTTAACTAATGCAGCAGAGTCCTTAAATAATGCAACAAAGTCCTTAAATAATGCAACAGAGTCCTTAAATACCGCAGCAAAGGGCTTAAATAATGCAGCAGAGTCCTCAAATGCTTCAGCAGAGTCCTTAAATAATGTAGCATTGTCCTTAAATAATGCAGCAAAGTCCTTAAATAATGCAGCAGAGTCCTTAAATAATGCAACAAAGTCCTTAAATAATGCAGCAGAGTCCTTAAATACTGAAGCAGAGTCCTTAAATATTGCTGCAAAGTCCTTAAATAATGCAGCAGAGTCATTAAATAATGCAACAAAGTCCTTAAATAATGCAGCAGAGTCCTTAAATAATGCAACAAAGTCCTTAAATAATGCAGCAGAGTACTTAAATAATGCAACAAAGTCCTTAAATAATGCAACAAAGTCCTTAAATAATGCAACAGAGTCCTTAAATACCGCAGCAAAGGGCTTAAATAATGCAGCAGAGTCCTCAAATGCTTCAGCAGAGTCCTTAAATAATGTAGCATTGTCCTTAAATAATGCAGCAAAGTCCTTAAATAATGCAGCAGAGTCCTTAAATAATGCAACAAAGTCCTTAAATAATGCAGCAGAGTCCTTAAATACTGAAGCAGAGTCCTTAAATATTGCTGCAAAGTCCTTAAATAATGCAGCAGAGTCATTAAATAATGCAACAAAGTCCTTAAATAATGCAGCAGAGTCCTTAAATAATGCAACAAAGTCCTTAAATAATGCAGCAGAGTACTTAAATAATGCAACAAAGTCCTTAAATAATGCAGCAAAGTCCTTAAATAATGCAGCAGAGTCCTTAAATAATGCAACAAAGTCCTTAAATAATGCAGCAGAGTCCTTAAATAATGCAACAGAGTCCTTAAATACCGCAGCAAAGTGCTTAAATAATGCAGCAGAGTCCTCAAATGCTTCAGCAGAGTCCTTAAATAATGCAGCAGAGTCCTTAAATAATGCAGCAAAGTCCTTAAATAATGCAGCAGAGTCCTTAAATAATGCAACAAAGTCCTTAAATAATGCAGCAGAGTCCTTAAATACTGAAGCAGAGTCCTTAAATATTGCAGCAAAGTCCTTAAATAATGCAGCAGAGTCCTTAAATAATGCAGCAAAGTCCTTATCTAATGCAGCAGAGTCCTTAAATAATGCAACAAAGTCCTTAAATAATGCAGCAGAGTCCTTAAATACTGAAGCAGAGTCCTTAAATATTGCAGCAAAGTCCTTCAATAATGCAGCAGAGTCCTTAGATAATGCAACAAAGTCCTTAAATAATGCAGCAGATTCCTTAAATAATGCAGCAAAGTCCTTAAATAATGCAGCAGAGTCCTTAAATAATGCAGCAGAGTCCTTAAATACCGCAGCAGAGTCCTTAAATACTGAAGCAGAGTCCTTTAATATAGCAGCAAATTCCTTAAATAATGCAGCAGAGTCCATAAAAAAATCCAACAAAGTCATTAAATAATGCAGCAAGTCCTTAAATAATGCAGCAGAGTCCTCTAATAATGCAGCAGAGTCCTCAAATGCTTCAGCAAATTCATTAAATAATGCAGCATATTCCTTAAATAATGCAGAAAAGTCCTTAAATAATGCAGAACAGTTCTTAAATAATGCAACAACGTCGTTAAATAATGCAGCAGAGTCCTTAAATAATGCAGCAAAGTCCTTAACTAATGCAGCAGAGTCCTTAAATAATGCAACAAAGTCCTTAAATAATGCAACAGAGTCCTTAAATACCGCAGCAAAGGGCTTAAATAATGCAGCAGAGTCCTCAAATGCTTCAGCAGAGTCCTTAAATAATGCAGCATTGTCCTTAAATAATGCAGCAAAGTCCTTAAATAATGCAGCAGAGTCCTTAAATAATGCAACAAAGTCCTTAAATAATGCAGCAGAGTCCTTAAATACTGAAGCAGAGTCCTTAAATATTGCTGCAAAGTCCTTAAATAATGCAGCAGAGTCATTAAATAATGCAACAAAGTCCTTAAATAATGCAGCAGAGTCCTTAAATAATGCAACAAAGTCCTTAAATAATGCAGCAGAGTACTTAAATAATGCAACAAAGTCCTTAAATAATGCAGCAAAGTCCTTAAATAATGCAGCAGAGTCCTTAAATACTGAAGCAGAGTCCTTAAATATTGCAGCAAAGTCCTTAAATAATGCAGCAGAGTCCTTAAATAATGCAACAAAGTCCTTAAATAATGCAGCAGAGTCCTTAAATAATGCAACAGAGTCCTTAAATACCGCAGCAAAGTGCTTAAATAATGCAGCAGAGTCCTCAAATGCTTCAGCAGAGTCCTTAAATAATGCAGCAGAGTCCTTAAATAATGCAGCAAAGTCCTTAAATAATGCAGCAGAGTCCTTAAATAATGCAACAAAGTCCTTAAATAATGCAGCAGAGTCCTTAAATACTGAAGCAGCGTCCTTAAATATTGCAGCAGAGTCCTTAAATAATGCAAGAAAGTCCTTAAATAATGCAGCAGAGTCCTTAAATAATGCAGTAAAGTCCTTAAATAATGCAGCAGAGTCCTTAAATAATGCAACAACGTCCTTAAATAATGCAGCAGAGTCCTTAAATACTGAAGCAGAGTCCTTAAATATTGCAGCAAAGTCCTTAAATAATGCAATAGAGTCCTTAAATAATGCAACAAAGTCCTTAAATAATGCAGCAGAGTCCTTAAATAATGCAGCAAAGTCCTTAAATAATGCAGCAGAGTCCTTAAATAATGCAGCAGAGTCCTTAAATACTGCAGCAGAGTCCTTAAATACTGAAGCAGAGTCCTTTAATATAGCAGCAAATTCCTTAAATAATGCAGCAGAGTCCTTAAAAAAATCCAACAAAGTCATTAAATAATGCAGCAGTTCCTCTAATAATGCAGCAGAGTCCTCAAATGCTTCAGCAAAGTCATTAAATAATGCAGCATAGTCCTTAAATAATGCAAAGTCCTTAAATAAAGCAGCACAGTTCTTAAATAATGCAACAACGTCGGTAAATAATGCAGCAGAGTCCTTAAATAATGCAGCAAAGTCCTTAACTAATGCAGCAGAGTCCTTAAATAATGCAACAAAGTCCTTAAATAATGCAGCAGAGTCCTTAAATACTGAAGCAGAGTCCTTAAATATTGCAGCAAAGTCCTCTAATAATGCAGCAGAGTCCTTAAATAATGCAACAAAGTCCTTAAATAATGCAGCAGAGTCCTTAAATAATGCAACAAAGTCCTTAAATAATGCAGCAGAGTCCTTAAATACTGAAGCAGAGTCCTTAAATATTGCAGCAAAGTCCTTAAATAATGCAGCAGAGTCCTTAAATAATGCAACAAAGTCCTTAAATAATGCAGCAGAGTCCTTAAATAATGCAACAAAGTCCTTAAATAATGCAGCAGAGTCCTTAAATACTGAAGCAGAGTCCTTAAATATTGCAGCAATGTCCTTCAATAATGCAGCAGAGTCCTTAGATAATGCAACAAAGTCCTTAAATAATGCAGCAGATTCCTTAAATAATGCAGCAAAGTCCTTAAATAATGCAGCAGAGTCCTTAAATAATGCAGCAGAGTCCTTAAATACCGCAGCAGAGTCCTTAAATACTGAAGCAGAGTCCTTTAATAAAGCAGCAAATTCCTTAAATAACGCAGCAGAGTCCTTAAAAAATCCAACAAAGTCATTAAATAATGCAGCAAGTCCTTAAATAATGCAGCAGAGTCCTCTAATAATGCAGCAGAGTCCTCAAATGCTTCAGCAAAGTCATTAAATAATGCAGCATAGTCCTTAACTAATGCAGCAGAGTCCTTAAATAATGCAACAAAGTCCTTAAATAATGCAGCAGAGTCCTTAAATAATGCAACAAAGTCCTTAAATAATGCAGCAGAGTACTTAAATAATGCAACAAAGTCCTTAAATAATGCAACAAAGTCCTTAAATAATGCAACAGAGTCCTTAAATACCGCAGCAAAGGGCTTAAATAATGCAGCAGAGTCCTCAAATGCTTCAGCAGAGTCCTTAAATAATGCAGCAGAGTCCTTAAATAATGCAACAAAGTCCTTAAATAATGCAGCAGAGTCCTTAAATACTGAAGCAGAGTCCTTAAATATTGCTGCAAAGTCCTTAAATAATGCAGCAGAGTCATTAAATAATGCAACAAAGTCCTTAAATAATGCAGCAGAGTCCTTAAATAATGCAACAAAGTCCTTAAATAATGCAGCAGAGTACTTAAATAATGCAACAAAGTCCTTAAATAATGCAGCAAAGTCCTTAAATAATGCAGCAGAGTCCTTAAATAATGCAACAAAGTCCTTAAATAATGCAGCAGAGTCCTTAAATAATGCAACAGAGTCCTTAAATACCGCAGCAAAGTGCTTAAATAATGCAGCAGAGTCCTCAAATGCTTCAGCAGAGTCCTTAAATAATGCAGCAGAGTCCTTAAATAATGCAGCAAAGTCCTTAAATAATGCAGCAGAGTCCTTAAATAATGCAACAAAGTCCTTAAATAATGCAGCAGAGTCCTTAAATACTGAAGCAGAGTCCTTAAATATTGCAGCAAAGTCCTTAAATAATGCAGCAGAGTCCTTAAATAATGCAGCAAAGTCCTTATCTAATGCAGCAGAGTCCTTAAATAATGCAACAAAGTCCTTAAATAATGCAGCAGAGTCCTTAAATACTGAAGCAGAGTCCTTAAATATTGCAGCAAAGTCCTTCAATAATGCAGCAGAGTCCTTAGATAATGCAACAAAGTCCTTAAATAATGCAGCAGATTCCTTAAATAATGCAGCAAAGTCCTTAAATAATGCAGCAGAGTCCTTAAATAATGCAGCAGAGTCCTTAAATACCGCAGCAGAGTCCTTAAATACTGAAGCAGAGTCCTTTAATATAGCAGCAAATTCCTTAAATAATGCAGCAGAGTCCATAAAAAAATCCAACAAAGTCATTAAATAATGCAGCAAGTCCTTAAATAATGCAGCAGAGTCCTCTAATAATGCAGCAGAGTCCTCAAATGCTTCAGCAAATTCATTAAATAATGCAGCATATTCCTTAAATAATGCAGAAAAGTCCTTAAATAATGCAGAACAGTTCTTAAATAATGCAACAACGTCGTTAAATAATGCAGCAGAGTCCTTAAATAATGCAGCAAAGTCCTTAACTAATGCAGCAGAGTCCTTAAATAATGCAACAAAGTCCTTAAATAATGCAACAGAGTCCTTAAATACCGCAGCAAAGTGCTTAAATAATGCAGCAGAGTCCTTAAATACTGAAGCAGAGTTCTTAAATATTGCTGCAAAGTCCTTAAATAATGCAGCAGAGTCATTAAATAATGCAACAAAGTCCTTAAATAATGCAGCAGAGTCCTTAAATAATGCAACAAAGTCCTTAAATAATGCAGCAGAGTACTTAAATAATGCAACAAAGTCCTTAAATAATGCAGCAAAGTCCTTAAATAATGCAGCAGAGTCCTTAAATACTGAAGCAGAGTCCTTAAATATTGCAGCAAAGTCCTTAAATAATGCAGCAGAGTCCTTAAATAATGCAACAAAGTCCTTAAATAATGCAGCAGAGTCCTTAAATAATGCAACAGAGTCCTTAAATACCGCAGCAAAGTGCTTAAATAATGCAGCAGAGTCCTCAAATGCTTCAGCAGAGTCCTTAAATAATGCAGCAGAGTCCTTAAATAATGCAGCAAAGTCCTTAAATAATGCAACAAAGTCCTTAAATAATGCAGCAGAGTCCTTAAATACTGAAGCAGAGTCCTTAAATATTGCAGCAAAGTCCTTAAATAATGCAGCAGAGTCCTTAAATAATGCAGCAAAGTCCTTATTTAATGCAGCAGAGTCCTTAAATAATGCAACAAAGTCCTTAAATAATGCAGCAGAGTCCTTAAATACTGAAGCAGAGTCCTTAAATATTGCAGCAAAGTCCTTCAATAATGCAGCAGAGTCCTTAGATAATGCAACAAAGTCCTTAAATAATGCAGCAGATTCCTTAAATAATGCAGCAGAGTCCTTAAATAATGCAACAACGTCCTTAAATAATGCAGCAGAGTCCTTAAATACTGAAGCAGAGTCCTTAAATATTGCAGCAAAGTCCTTAAATAATGCAATAGAGTCCTTAAATAATGCAACAAAGTCCTTAAATAATGCAGCAGAGTCCTTAAATAATGCAGCAAAGTCCTTAAATAATGCAGCAGAGTCCTTAAATAATGCAGCAGAGTCCTTAAATACTGCAGCAGAGTCCTTAAATACTGAAGCAGAGTCCTTTAATATAGCAGCAAATTCCTTAAATAATGCAGCAGAGTCCTTAAAAAATCCAACAAAGTCATTAAATAATGCAGCAGTTCCTCTAATAATGCAGCAGAGTCCTCAAATGCTTCAGCATAGTCATTAAATAATGCAGCATAGTCCTTAAATAATGCAAAGTCCTTAAATAAAGCAGCACAGTTCTTAAATAATGCAACAACGTCGGTAAATAATGCAGCAGAGTCCTTAAATAATGCAGCAAAGTCCTTAACTAATGCAGCAGAGTCCTTAAATAATGCAACAAAGTCCTTAAATAATGCAACAGAGTCCTTAAATACCGCAGCAAAGTGCTTAAATAATGCAGCAGAGTCCTTAAATAATGCAACAAAGTCCTTAAATAATGCAGCAGAGTCCTTAAATACTGAAGCAGAGTCCTTAAATATTGCAGCAAAGTCCTCTAATAATGCAGCAGAGTCCTTAAATAATGCAACAAAGTCCTTAAATAATGCAGCAGAGTCCTTAAATAATGCAACAAAGTCCTTAAATAATGCAGCAGAGTCCTTAAATACTGAAGCAGAGTCCTTAAATATTGCAGCAAAGTCCTTAAATAATGCAGCAGAGTCCTTAAATAATGCAACAAAGTCCTTAAATAATGCAGCAGAGTCCTTAAATAATGCAACAAAGTCCTTAAATAATGCAGCAGAGTCCTTAAATACTGAAGCAGAGTCCTTAAATATTGCAGCAAAGTCCTTCAATAATGCAGCAGAGTCCTTAGATAATGCAACAAAGTCCTTAAATAATGCAGCAGATTCCTTAAATAATGCAGCAAAGTCCTTAAATAATGCAGCAGAGTCCTTAAATAATGCAGCAGAGTCCTTAAATACCGCAGCAGAGTCCTTAAATACTGAAGCAGAGTCCTTTAATATAGCAGCAAATTCCTTAAATAACGCAGCAGAGTCCTTAAAAAATCCAACAAAGTCATTAAATAATGCAGCAAGTCCTTAAATAATGCAGCAGAGTCCTCTAATAATGCAGCAGAGTCCTCAAATGCTTCAGCAAAGTCATTAAATAATGCAGCATAGTCCTTAACTAATGCAGCAGAGTCCTTAAATAATGCAACAAAGTCCTTAAATAATGCAGCAGAGTCCTTAAATAATGCAGTAAAGTCGTTAAATAATGCAGCAGAGTCCTTAAATAATGCAGCAAAGTCCTTAACTAATGCAGCAGAGTCCTTAAATATTGCAGCAAAGTCCTTAAATAATGCATTAGAGTCCTTAAATAATGCAACAAAGTCCTTAAATAATGCAGCAGAGTCCTTAAATAATGCAGAAAAGTCCTTAAATAATGCAGCAGAGTCCTTAAATAATGCAGCAGAGTCCTTAAATACCGCAGCAGAGTCCTTAAATACTGAAGCAGAGTCCTTTAATATAGCAGCAAATTCTTTAAATAATGCAGCAGAGTCCTTAAAAAAATCCAACAAAGTCATTAAATAATGCAGCAGAGTCCTCTAATAATGCAGCAGAGTCCTCAAATGCTTCAGCAAAGTCATTAAATAATGCAGCATAGTCCTTAAATAATGCAGCAAAGTCCTTAAATAATGCAGCACAGTTCTTAAATAATGCAACAACGTCGTTAAATAATGCAGCAGAGTCCTTAAATAATGCAGCAAAGTCCTTAACTAATGCAGCAGAGTCCTTAAATAATGCAACAAAGTCCTTAAATAATGCAACAGAGTCCTTAAATACCGCAGCAAAGGGCTTAAATAATGCAGCAGAGTCCTCAAATGCTTCAGCAGAGTCCTTAAATAATGTAGCATTGTCCTTAAATAATGCAGCAAAGTCCTTAAATAATGCAGCAGAGTCCTTAAATAATGCAACAAAGTCCTTAAATAATGCAGCAGAGTCCTTAAATACTGAAGCAGAGTCCTTAAATATTGCTGCAAAGTCCTTAAATAATGCAGCAGAGTCATTAAATAATGCAACAAAGTCCTTAAATAATGCAGCAGAGTCCTTAAATAATGCAACAAAGTCCTTAAATAATGCAGCAGAGTACTTAAATAATGCAACAAAGTCCTTAAATAATGCAACAAAGTCCTTAAATAATGCAACAGAGTCCTTAAATACCGCAGCAAAGGGCTTAAATAATGCAGCAGAGTCCTCAAATGCTTCAGCAGAGTCCTTAAATAATGTAGCATTGTCCTTAAATAATGCAGCAAAGTCCTTAAATAATGCAGCAGAGTCCTTAAATAATGCAACAAAGTCCTTAAATAATGCAGCAGAGTCCTTAAATACTGAAGCAGAGTCCTTAAATATTGCTGCAAAGTCCTTAAATAATGCAGCAGAGTCATTAAATAATGCAACAAAGTCCTTAAATAATGCAGCAGAGTCCTTAAATAATGCAACAAAGTCCTTAAATAATGCAGCAGAGTACTTAAATAATGCAACAAAGTCCTTAAATAATGCAGCAAAGTCCTTAAATAATGCAGCAGAGTCCTTAAATAATGCAACAAAGTCCTTAAATAATGCAGCAGAGTCCTTAAATAATGCAACAGAGTCCTTAAATACCGCAGCAAAGTGCTTAAATAATGCAGCAGAGTCCTCAAATGCTTCAGCAGAGTCCTTAAATAATGCAGCAGAGTCCTTAAATAATGCAGCAAAGTCCTTAAATAATGCAGCAGAGTCCTTAAATAATGCAACAAAGTCCTTAAATAATGCAGCAGAGTCCTTAAATACTGAAGCAGAGTCCTTAAATATTGCAGCAAAGTCCTTAAATAATGCAGCAGAGTCCTTAAATAATGCAGCAAAGTCCTTATCTAATGCAGCAGAGTCCTTAAATAATGCAACAAAGTCCTTAAATAATGCAGCAGAGTCCTTAAATACTGAAGCAGAGTCCTTAAATATTGCAGCAAAGTCCTT
This sequence comes from Phyllobates terribilis, assembly GCF_046119375.1. NCBI lineage: Eukaryota > Metazoa > Chordata > Amphibia > Anura > Dendrobatidae > Phyllobates > Phyllobates terribilis. The sequence continues at coordinate 1,125,134 of NW_027362840.1, read as the reverse complement.
CAATAATGCAGCAGAGTCCTTAGATAATGCAACAAAGTCCTTAAATAATGCAGCAGATTCCTTAAATAATGCAGCAAAGTCCTTAAATAATGCAGCAGAGTCCTTAAATAATGCAGCAGAGTCCTTAAATACCGCAGCAGAGTCCTTAAATACTGAAGCAGAGTCCTTTAATATAGCAGCAAATTCCTTAAATAATGCAGCAGAGTCCATAAAAAATCCAACAAAGTCATTAAATAATGCAGCAAGTCCTTAAATAATGCAGCAGAGTCCTCTAATAATGCAGCAGAGTCCTCAAATGCTTCAGCAAATTCATTAAATAATGCAGCATATTCCTTAAATAATGCAGAAAAGTCCTTAAATAATGCAGAACAGTTCTTAAATAATGCAACAACGTCGTTAAATAATGCAGCAGAGTCCTTAAATAATGCAGCAAAGTCCTTAACTAATGCAGCAGAGTCCTTAAATAATGCAACAAAGTCCTTAAATAATGCAACAGAGTCCTTAAATACCGCAGCAAAGGGCTTAAATAATGCAGCAGAGTCCTCAAATGCTTCAGCAGAGTCCTTAAATAATGCAGCATTGTCCTTAAATAATGCAGCAAAGTCCTTAAATAATGCAGCAGAGTCCTTAAATAATGCAACAAAGTCCTTAAATAATGCAGCAGAGTCCTTAAATACTGAAGCAGAGTCCTTAAATATTGCTGCAAAGTCCTTAAATAATGCAGCAGAGTCATTAAATAATGCAACAAAGTCCTTAAATAATGCAGCAGAGTCCTTAAATAATGCAACAAAGTCCTTAAATAATGCAGCAGAGTACTTAAATAATGCAACAAAGTCCTTAAATAATGCAGCAAAGTCCTTAAATAATGCAGCAGAGTCCTTAAATACTGAAGCAGAGTCCTTAAATATTGCAGCAAAGTCCTTAAATAATGCAGCAGAGTCCTTAAATAATGCAACAAAGTCCTTAAATAATGCAGCAGAGTCCTTAAATAATGCAACAGAGTCCTTAAATACCGCAGCAAAGTGCTTAAATAATGCAGCAGAGTCCTCAAATGCTTCAGCAGAGTCCTTAAATAATGCAGCAGAGTCCTTAAATAATGCAGCAAAGTCCTTAAATAATGCAGCAGAGTCCTTAAATAATGCAACAATGTCCTTAAATAATGCAGCAGAGTCCTTAAATACTGAAGCAGCGTCCTTAAATATTGCAGCAGAGTCCTTAAATAATGCAAGAAAGTCCTTAAATAATGCAGCAGAGTCCTTAAATAATGCAGTAAAGTCCTTAAATAATGCAGCAGAGTCCTTAAATAATGCAACAACGTCCTTAAATAATGCAGCAGAGTCCTTAAATACTGAAGCAGAGTCCTTAAATATTGCAGCAAAGTCCTTAAATAATGCAATAGAGTCCTTAAATAATGCAACAAAGTCCTTAAATAATGCAGCAGAGTCCTTAAATAATGCAGCAAAGTCCTTAAATAATGCAGCAGAGTCCTTAAATAATGCAGCAGAGTCCTTAAATACTGCAGCAGAGTCCTTAAATACTGAAGCAGAGTCCTTTAATATAGCAGCAAATTCCTTAAATAATGCAGCAGAGTCCTTAAAAAAATCCAACAAAGTCATTAAATAATGCAGCAGTTCCTCTAATAATGCAGCAGAGTCCTCAAATGCTTCAGCAAAGTCATTAAATAATGCAGCATAGTCCTTAAATAATGCAAAGTCCTTAAATAAAGCAGCACAGTTCTTAAATAATGCAACAACGTCGGTAAATAATGCAGCAGAGTCCTTAAATAATGCAGCAAAGTCCTTAACTAATGCAGCAGAGTCCTTAAATAATGCAACAAAGTCCTTAAATAATGCAGCAGAGTCCTTAAATACTGAAGCAGAGTCCTTAAATATTGCAGCAAAGTCCTCTAATAATGCAGCAGAGTCCTTAAATAATGCAACAAAGTCCTTAAATAATGCAGCAGAGTCCTTAAATAATGCAACAAAGTCCTTAAATAATGCAGCAGAGTCCTTAAATACTGAAGCAGAGTCCTTAAATATTGCAGCAAAGTCCTTAAATAATGCAGCAGAGTCCTTAAATAATGCAACAAAGTCCTTAAATAATGCAGCAGAGTCCTTAAATAATGCAACAAAGTCCTTAAATAATGCAGCAGAGTCCTTAAATACTGAAGCAGAGTCCTTAAATATTGCAGCAATGTCCTTCAATAATGCAGCAGAGTCCTTAGATAATGCAACAAAGTCCTTAAATAATGCAGCAGATTCCTTAAATAATGCAGCAAAGTCCTTAAATAATGCAGCAGAGTCCTTAAATAATGCAGCAGAGTCCTTAAATACCGCAGCAGAGTCCTTAAATACTGAAGCAGAGTCCTTTAATAAAGCAGCAAATTCCTTAAATAACGCAGCAGAGTCCTTAAAAAATCCAACAAAGTCATTAAATAATGCAGCAAGTCCTTAAATAATGCAGCAGAGTCCTCTAATAATGCAGCAGAGTCCTCAAATGCATCAGCAAAGTCATTAAATAATGCAGCATAGTCCTTAACTAATGCAGCAGAGTCCTTAAATAATGCAACAAAGTCCTTAAATAATGCAGCAGAGTCCTTAAATAATGCAACAAAGTCCTTAAATAATGCAGCAGAGTACTTAAATAATGCAACAAAGTCCTTAAATAATGCAACAAAGTCCTTAAATAATGCAACAGAGTCCTTAAATACCGCAGCAAAGGGCTTAAATAATGCAGCAGAGTCCTCAAATGCTTCAGCAGAGTCCTTAAATAATGCAGCAGAGTCCTTAAATAATGCAACAAAGTCCTTAAATAATGCAGCAGAGTCCTTAAATACTGAAGCAGAGTCCTTAAATATTGCTGCAAAGTCCTTAAATAATGCAGCAGAGTCATTAAATAATGCAACAAAGTCCTTAAATAATGCAGCAGAGTCCTTAAATAATGCAACAAAGTCCTTAAATAATGCAGCAGAGTACTTAAATAATGCAACAAAGTCCTTAAATAATGCAGCAAAGTCCTTAAATAATGCAGCAGAGTCCTTAAATAATGCAACAAAGTCCTTAAATAATGCAGCAGAGTCCTTAAATAATGCAACAGAGTCCTTAAATACCGCAGCAAAGTGCTTAAATAATGCAGCAGAGTCCTCAAATGCTTCAGCAGAGTCCTTAAATAATGCAGCAGAGTCCTTAAATAATGCAGCAAAGTCCTTAAATAATGCAGCAGAGTCCTTAAATAATGCAACAAAGTCCTTAAATAATGCAGCAGAGTCCTTAAATACTGAAGCAGAGTCCTTAAATATTGCAGCAAAGTCCTTAAATAATGCAGCAGAGTCCTTAAATAATGCAGCAAAGTCCTTATCTAATGCAGCAGAGTCCTTAAATAATGCAACAAAGTCCTTAAATAATGCAGCAGAGTCCTTAAATACTGAAGCAGAGTCCTTAAATATTGCAGCAAAGTCCTTCAATAATGCAGCAGAGTCCTTAGATAATGCAACAAAGTCCTTAAATAATGCAGCAGATTCCTTAAATAATGCAGCAAAGTCCTTAAATAATGCAGCAGAGTCCTTAAATAATGCAGCAGAGTCCTTAAATACCGCAGCAGAGTCCTTAAATACTGAAGCAGAGTCCTTTAATATAGCAGCAAATTCCTTAAATAATGCAGCAGAGTCCATAAAAAAATCCAACAAAGTCATTAAATAATGCAGCAAGTCCTTAAATAATGCAGCAGAGTCCTCTAATAATGCAGCAGAGTCCTCAAATGCTTCAGCAAATTCATTAAATAATGCAGCATATTCCTTAAATAATGCAGAAAAGTCCTTAAATAATGCAGAACAGTTCTTAAATAATGCAACAACGTCGTTAAATAATGCAGCAGAGTCCTTAAATAATGCAGCAAAGTCCTTAACTAATGCAGCAGAGTCCTTAAATAATGCAACAAAGTCCTTAAATAATGCAACAGAGTCCTTAAATACCGCAGCAAAGTGCTTAAATAATGCAGCAGAGTCCTTAAATACTGAAGCAGAGTTCTTAAATATTGCTGCAAAGTCCTTAAATAATGCAGCAGAGTCATTAAATAATGCAACAAAGTCCTTAAATAATGCAGCAGAGTCCTTAAATAATGCAACAAAGTCCTTAAATAATGCAGCAGAGTACTTAAATAATGCAACAAAGTCCTTAAATAATGCAGCAAAGTCCTTAAATAATGCAGCAGAGTCCTTAAATACTGAAGCAGAGTCCTTAAATATTGCAGCAAAGTCCTTAAATAATGCAGCAGAGTCCTTAAATAATGCAACAAAGTCCTTAAATAATGCAGCAGAGTCCTTAAATAATGCAACAGAGTCCTTAAATACCGCAGCAAAGTGCTTAAATAATGCAGCAGAGTCCTCAAATGCTTCAGCAGAGTCCTTAAATAATGCAGCAGAGTCCTTAAATAATGCAGCAAAGTCCTTAAATAATGCAACAAAGTCCTTAAATAATGCAGCAGAGTCCTTAAATACTGAAGCAGAGTCCTTAAATATTGCAGCAAAGTCCTTAAATAATGCAGCAGAGTCCTTAAATAATGCAGCAAAGTCCTTATTTAATGCAGCAGAGTCCTTAAATAATGCAACAAAGTCCTTAAATAATGCAGCAGAGTCCTTAAATACTGAAGCAGAGTCCTTAAATATTGCAGCAAAGTCCTTCAATAATGCAGCAGAGTCCTTAGATAATGCAACAAAGTCCTTAAATAATGCAGCAGATTCCTTAAATAATGCAGCAGAGTCCTTAAATAATGCAACAACGTCCTTAAATAATGCAGCAGAGTCCTTAAATACTGAAGCAGAGTCCTTAAATATTGCAGCAAAGTCCTTAAATAATGCAATAGAGTCCTTAAATAATGCAACAAAGTCCTTAAATAATGCAGCAGAGTCCTTAAATAATGCAGCAAAGTCCTTAAATAATGCAGCAGAGTCCTTAAATAATGCAGCAGAGTCCTTAAATACTGCAGCAGAGTCCTTAAATACTGAAGCAGAGTCCTTTAATATAGCAGCAAATTCCTTAAATAATGCAGCAGAGTCCTTAAAAAATCCAACAAAGTCATTAAATAATGCAGCAGTTCCTCTAATAATGCAGCAGAGTCCTCAAATGCTTCAGCATAGTCATTAAATAATGCAGCATAGTCCTTAAATAATGCAAAGTCCTTAAATAAAGCAGCACAGTTCTTAAATAATGCAACAACGTCGGTAAATAATGCAGCAGAGTCCTTAAATAATGCAGCAAAGTCCTTAACTAATGCAGCAGAGTCCTTAAATAATGCAACAAAGTCCTTAAATAATGCAACAGAGTCCTTAAATACCGCAGCAAAGTGCTTAAATAATGCAGCAGAGTCCTTAAATAATGCAACAAAGTCCTTAAATAATGCAGCAGAGTCCTTAAATACTGAAGCAGAGTCCTTAAATATTGCAGCAAAGTCCTCTAATAATGCAGCAGAGTCCTTAAATAATGCAACAAAGTCCTTAAATAATGCAGCAGAGTCCTTAAATAATGCAACAAAGTCCTTAAATAATGCAGCAGAGTCCTTAAATACTGAAGCAGAGTCCTTAAATATTGCAGCAAAGTCCTTAAATAATGCAGCAGAGTCCTTAAATAATGCAACAAAGTCCTTAAATAATGCAGCAGAGTCCTTAAATAATGCAACAAAGTCCTTAAATAATGCAGCAGAGTCCTTAAATACTGAAGCAGAGTCCTTAAATATTGCAGCAAAGTCCTTCAATAATGCAGCAGAGTCCTTAGATAATGCAACAAAGTCCTTAAATAATGCAGCAGATTCCTTAAATAATGCAGCAAAGTCCTTAAATAATGCAGCAGAGTCCTTAAATAATGCAGCAGAGTCCTTAAATACCGCAGCAGAGTCCTTAAATACTGAAGCAGAGTCCTTTAATATAGCAGCAAATTCCTTAAATAACGCAGCAGAGTCCTTAAAAAATCCAACAAAGTCATTAAATAATGCAGCAAGTCCTTAAATAATGCAGCAGAGTCCTCTAATAATGCAGCAGAGTCCTCAAATGCTTCAGCAAAGTCATTAAATAATGCAGCATAGTCCTTAACTAATGCAGCAGAGTCCTTAAATAATGCAACAAAGTCCTTAAATAATGCAGCAGAGTCCTTAAATAATGCAGTAAAGTCGTTAAATAATGCAGCAGAGTCCTTAAATAATGCAGCAAAGTCCTTAACTAATGCAGCAGAGTCCTTAAATATTGCAGCAAAGTCCTTAAATAATGCATTAGAGTCCTTAAATAATGCAACAAAGTCCTTAAATAATGCAGCAGAGTCCTTAAATAATGCAGAAAAGTCCTTAAATAATGCAGCAGAGTCCTTAAATAATGCAGCAGAGTCCTTAAATACCGCAGCAGAGTCCTTAAATACTGAAGCAGAGTCCTTTAATATAGCAGCAAATTCTTTAAATAATGCAGCAGAGTCCTTAAAAAAATCCAACAAAGTCATTAAATAATGCAGCAGAGTCCTCTAATAATGCAGCAGAGTCCTCAAATGCTTCAGCAAAGTCATTAAATAATGCAGCATAGTCCTTAAATAATGCAGCAAAGTCCTTAAATAATGCAGCACAGTTCTTAAATAATGCAACAACGTCGTTAAATAATGCAGCAGAGTCCTTAAATAATGCAGCAAAGTCCTTAACTAATGCAGCAGAGTCCTTAAATAATGCAACAAAGTCCTTAAATAATGCAACAGAGTCCTTAAATACCGCAGCAAAGGGCTTAAATAATGCAGCAGAGTCCTCAAATGCTTCAGCAGAGTCCTTAAATAATGTAGCATTGTCCTTAAATAATGCAGCAAAGTCCTTAAATAATGCAGCAGAGTCCTTAAATAATGCAACAAAGTCCTTAAATAATGCAGCAGAGTCCTTAAATACTGAAGCAGAGTCCTTAAATATTGCTGCAAAGTCCTTAAATAATGCAGCAGAGTCATTAAATAATGCAACAAAGTCCTTAAATAATGCAGCAGAGTCCTTAAATAATGCAACAAAGTCCTTAAATAATGCAGCAGAGTACTTAAATAATGCAACAAAGTCCTTAAATAATGCAACAAAGTCCTTAAATAATGCAACAGAGTCCTTAAATACCGCAGCAAAGGGCTTAAATAATGCAGCAGAGTCCTCAAATGCTTCAGCAGAGTCCTTAAATAATGTAGCATTGTCCTTAAATAATGCAGCAAAGTCCTTAAATAATGCAGCAGAGTCCTTAAATAATGCAACAAAGTCCTTAAATAATGCAGCAGAGTCCTTAAATACTGAAGCAGAGTCCTTAAATATTGCTGCAAAGTCCTTAAATAATGCAGCAGAGTCATTAAATAATGCAACAAAGTTCTTAAATAATGCAGCAGAGTCCTTAAATAATGCAACAAAGTCCTTAAATAATGCAGCAGAGTACTTAAATAATGCAACAAAGTCCTTAAATAATGCAGCAAAGTCCTTAAATAATGCAGCAGAGTCCTTAAATAATGCAACAAAGTCCTTAAATAATGCAGCAGAGTCCTTAAATAATGCAACAGAGTCCTTAAATACCGCAGCAAAGTGCTTAAATAATGCAGCAGAGTCCTCAAATGCTTCAGCAGAGTCCTTAAATAATGCAGCAGAGTCCTTAAATAATGCAGCAAAGTCCTTAAATAATGCAGCAGAGTCCTTAAATAATGCAACAAAGTCCTTAAATAATGCAGCAGAGTCCTTAAATACTGAAGCAGAGTCCTTAAATATTGCAGCAAAGTCCTTAAATAATGCAGCAGAGTCCTTAAATAATGCAGCAAAGTCCTTATCTAATGCAGCAGAGTCCTTAAATAATGCAACAAAGTCCTTAAATAATGCAGCAGAGTCCTTAAATACTGAAGCAGAGTCCTTAAATATTGCAGCAAAGTCCTTCAATAATGCAGCAGAGTCCTTAGATAATGCAACAAAGTCCTTAAATAATGCAGCAGATTCCTTAAATAATGCAGCAAAGTCCTTAAATAATGCAGCAGAGTCCTTAAATAATGCAGCAGAGTCCTTAAATACCGCAGCAGAGTCCTTAAATACTGAAGCAGAGTCCTTTAATATAGCAGCAAATTCCTTAAATAATGCAGCAGAGTCCATAAAAAAATCCAACAAAGTCATTAAATAATGCAGCAAGTCCTTAAATAATGCAGCAGAGTCCTCTAATAATGCAGCAGAGTCCTCAAATGCTTCAGCAAATTCATTAAATAATGCAGCATATTCCTTAAATAATGCAGAAAAGTCCTTAAATAATGCAGAACAGTTCTTAAATAATGCAACAACGTCGTTAAATAATGCAGCAGAGTCCTTAAATAATGCAGCAAAGTCCTTAACTAATGCAGCAGAGTCCTTAAATAATGCAACAAAGTCCTTAAATAATGCAACAGAGTCCTTAAATACCGCAGCAAAGGGCTTAAATAATGCAGCAGAGTCCTCAAATGCTTCAGCAGAGTCCTTAAATAATGCAGCATTGTCCTTAAATAATGCAGCAAAGTCCTTAAATAATGCAGCAGAGTCCTTAAATAATGCAACAAAGTCCTTAAATAATGCAGCAGAGTCCTTAAATACTGAAGCAGAGTCCTTAAATATTGCTGCAAAGTCCTTAAATAATGCAGCAGAGTCATTAAATAATGCAACAAAGTCCTTAAATAATGCAGCAGAGTCCTTAAATAATGCAACAAAGTCCTTAAATAATGCAGCAGAGTACTTAAATAATGCAACAAAGTCCTTAAATAATGCAGCAAAGTCCTTAAATAATGCAGCAGAGTCCTTAAATACTGAAGCAGAGTCCTTAAATATTGCAGCAAAGTCCTTAAATAATGCAGCAGAGTCCTTAAATAATGCAACAAAGTCCTTAAATAATGCAGCAGAGTCCTTAAATAATGCAACAGAGTCCTTAAATACCGCAGCAAAGTGCTTAAATAATGCAGCAGAGTCCTCAAATGCTTCAGCAGAGTCCTTAAATAATGCAGCAGAGTCCTTAAATAATGCAGCAAAGTCCTTAAATAATGCAGCAGAGTCCTTAAATAATGCAACAAAGTCCTTAAATAATGCAGCAGAGTCCTTAAATACTGAAGCAGCGTCCTTAAATATTGCAGCAGAGTCCTTAAATAATGCAAGAAAGTCCTTAAATAATGCAGCAGAGTCCTTAAATAATGCAGTAAAGTCCTTAAATAATGCAGCAGAGTCCTTAAATAATGCAACAACGTCCTTAAATAATGCAGCAGAGTCCTTAAATACTGAAGCAGAGTCCTTAAATATTGCAGCAAAGTCCTTAAATAATGCAATAGAGTCCTTAAATAATGCAACAAAGTCCTTAAATAATGCAGCAGAGTCCTTAAATAATGCAGCAAAGTCCTTAAATAATGCAGCAGAGTCCTTAAATAATGCAGCAGAGTCCTTAAATACTGCAGCAGAGTCCTTAAATACTGAAGCAGAGTCCTTTAATATAGCAGCAAATTCCTTAAATAATGCAGCAGAGTCCTTAAAAAAATCCAACAAAGTCATTAAATAATGCAGCAGTTCCTCTAATAATGCAGCAGAGTCCTCAAATGCTTCAGCAAAGTCATTAAATAATGCAGCATAGTCCTTAAATAATGCAAAGTCCTTAAATAAAGCAGCACAGTTCTTAAATAATGCAACAACGTCGGTAAATAATGCAGCAGAGTCCTTAAATAATGCAGCAAAGTCCTTAACTAATGCAGCAGAGTCCTTAAATAATGCAACAAAGTCCTTAAATAATGCAGCAGAGTCCTTAAATACTGAAGCAGAGTCCTTAAATATTGCAGCAAAGTCCTCTAATAATGCAGCAGAGTCCTTAAATAATGCAACAAAGTCCTTAAATAATGCAGCAGAGTCCTTAAATAATGCAACAAAGTCCTTAAATAATGCAGCAGAGTCCTTAAATACTGAAGCAGAGTCCTTAAATATTGCAGCAAAGTCCTTAAATAATGCAGCAGAGTCCTTAAATAATGCAACAAAGTCCTTAAATAATGCAGCAGAGTCCTTAAATAATGCAACAAAGTCCTTAAATAATGCAGCAGAGTCCTTAAATACTGAAGCAGAGTCCTTAAATATTGCAGCAATGTCCTTCAATAATGCAGCAGAGTCCTTAGATAATGCAACAAAGTCCTTAAATAATGCAGCAGATTCCTTAAATAATGCAGCAAAGTCCTTAAATAATGCAGCAGAGTCCTTAAATAATGCAGCAGAGTCCTTAAATACCGCAGCAGAGTCCTTAAATACTGAAGCAGAGTCCTTTAATAAAGCAGCAAATTCCTTAAATAACGCAGCAGAGTCCTTAAAAAATCCAACAAAGTCATTAAATAATGCAGCAAGTCCTTAAATAATGCAGCAGAGTCCTCTAATAATGCAGCAGAGTCCTCAAATGCTTCAGCAAAGTCATTAAATAATGCAGCATAGTCCTTAACTAATGCAGCAGAGTCCTTAAATAATGCAACAAAGTCCTTAAATAATGCAGCAGAGTCCTTAAATAATGCAACAAAGTCCTTAAATAATGCAGCAGAGTACTTAAATAATGCAACAAAGTCCTTAAATAATGCAACAAAGTCCTTAAATAATGCAACAGAGTCCTTAAATACCGCAGCAAAGGGCTTAAATAATGCAGCAGAGTCCTCAAATGCTTCAGCAGAGTCCTTAAATAATGCAGCAGAGTCCTTAAATAATGCAACAAAGTCCTTAAATAATGCAGCAGAGTCCTTAAATACTGAAGCAGAGTCCTTAAATATTGCTGCAAAGTCCTTAAATAATGCAGCAGAGTCATTAAATAATGCAACAAAGTCCTTAAATAATGCAGCAGAGTCCTTAAATAATGCAACAAAGTCCTTAAATAATGCAGCAGAGTACTTAAATAATGCAACAAAGTCCTTAAATAATGCAGCAAAGTCCTTAAATAATGCAGCAGAGTCCTTAAATAATGCAACAAAGTCCTTAAATAATGCAGCAGAGTCCTTAAATAATGCAACAGAGTCCTTAAATACCGCAGCAAAGTGCTTAAATAATGCAGCAGAGTCCTCAAATGCTTCAGCAGAGTCCTTAAATAATGCAGCAGAGTCCTTAAATAATGCAGCAAAGTCCTTAAATAATGCAGCAGAGTCCTTAAATAATGCAACAAAGTCCTTAAATAATGCAGCAGAGTCCTTAAATACTGAAGCAGAGTCCTTAAATATTGCAGCAAAGTCCTTAAATAATGCAGCAGAGTCCTTAAATAATGCAGCAAAGTCCTTATCTAATGCAGCAGAGTCCTTAAATAATGCAACAAAGTCCTTAAATAATGCAGCAGAGTCCTTAAATACTGAAGCAGAGTCCTTAAATATTGCAGCAAAGTCCTTCAATAATGCAGCAGAGTCCTTAGATAATGCAACAAAGTCCTTAAATAATGCAGCAGATTCCTTAAATAATGCAGCAAAGTCCTTAAATAATGCAGCAGAGTCCTTAAATAATGCAGCAGAGTCCTTAAATACCGCAGCAGAGTCCTTAAATACTGAAGCAGAGTCCTTTAATATAGCAGCAAATTCCTTAAATAATGCAGCAGAGTCCATAAAAAAATCCAACAAAGTCATTAAATAATGCAGCAAGTCCTTAAATAATGCAGCAGAGTCCTCTAATAATGCAGCAGAGTCCTCAAATGCTTCAGCAAATTCATTAAATAATGCAGCATATTCCTTAAATAATGCAGAAAAGTCCTTAAATAATGCAGAACAGTTCTTAAATAATGCAACAACGTCGTTAAATAATGCAGCAGAGTCCTTAAATAATGCAGCAAAGTCCTTAACTAATGCAGCAGAGTCCTTAAATAATGCAACAAAGTCCTTAAATAATGCAACAGAGTCCTTAAATACCGCAGCAAAGTGCTTAAATAATGCAGCAGAGTCCTTAAATACTGAAGCAGAGTTCTTAAATATTGCTGCAAAGTCCTTAAATAATGCAGCAGAGTCATTAAATAATGCAACAAAGTCCTTAAATAATGCAGCAGAGTCCTTAAATAATGCAACAAAGTCCTTAAATAATGCAGCAGAGTACTTAAATAATGCAACAAAGTCCTTAAATAATGCAGCAAAGTCCTTAAATAATGCAGCAGAGTCCTTAAATACTGAAGCAGAGTCCTTAAATATTGCAGCAAAGTCCTTAAATAATGCAGCAGAGTCCTTAAATAATGCAACAAAGTCCTTAAATAATGCAGCAGAGTCCTTAAATAATGCAACAGAGTCCTTAAATACCGCAGCAAAGTGCTTAAATAATGCAGCAGAGTCCTCAAATGCTTCAGCAGAGTCCTTAAATAATGCAGCAGAGTCCTTAAATAATGCAGCAAAGTCCTTAAATAATGCAACAAAGTCCTTAAATAATGCAGCAGAGTCCTTAAATACTGAAGCAGAGTCCTTAAATATTGCAGCAAAGTCCTTAAATAATGCAGCAGAGTCCTTAAATAATGCAGCAAAGTCCTTATTTAATGCAGCAGAGTCCTTAAATAATGCAACAAAGTCCTTAAATAATGCAGCAGAGTCCTTAAATACTGAAGCAGAGTCCTTAAATATTGCAGCAAAGTCCTTCAATAATGCAGCAGAGTCCTTAGATAATGCAACAAAGTCCTTAAATAATGCAGCAGATTCCTTAAATAATGCAGCAGAGTCCTTAAATAATGCAACAACGTCCTTAAATAATGCAGCAGAGTCCTTAAATACTGAAGCAGAGTCCTTAAATATTGCAGCAAAGTCCTTAAATAATGCAATAGAGTCCTTAAATAATGCAACAAAGTCCTTAAATAATGCAGCAGAGTCCTTAAATAATGCAGCAAAGTCCTTAAATAATGCAGCAGAGTCCTTAAATAATGCAGCAGAGTCCTTAAATACTGCAGCAGAGTCCTTAAATACTGAAGCAGAGTCCTTTAATATAGCAGCAAATTCCTTAAATAATGCAGCAGAGTCCTTAAAAAATCCAACAAAGTCATTAAATAATGCAGCAGTTCCTCTAATAATGCAGCAGAGTCCTCAAATGCTTCAGCATAGTCATTAAATAATGCAGCATAGTCCTTAAATAATGCAAAGTCCTTAAATAAAGCAGCACAGTTCTTAAATAATGCAACAACGTCGGTAAATAATGCAGCAGAGTCCTTAAATAATGCAGCAAAGTACTTAACTAATGCAGCAGAGTCCTTAAATAATGCAACAAAGTCCTTAAATAATGCAACAGAGTCCTTAAATACCGCAGCAAAGTGCTTAAATAATGCAGCAGAGTCCTTAAATAATGCAGCAAAGTCCTTATCTAATGCAGCAGAGTCCTTAAATAATGCAACAAAGTCCTTAAATAATGCAGCAGAGTCCTTAAATACTGAAGCAGAGTCCTTAAATATTGCAGCAAAGTCCTTCAATAATGCAGCAGAGTCCTTAGATAATGCAACAAAGTCCTTAAATAATGCAGCAGATTCCTTAAATAATGCAGCAAAGTCCTTAAATAATGCAGCAGAGTCCTTAAATAATGCAGCAGAGTCCTTAAATACCGCAGCAGAGTCCTTAAATACTGAAGCAGAGTCCTTTAATATAGCAGCAAATTCCTTAAATAATGCAGCAGAGTCCATAAAAAAATCCAACAAAGTCATTAAATAATGCAGCAAGTCCTTAAATAATGCAGCAGAGTCCTCTAATAATGCAGCAGAGTCCTCAAATGCTTCAGCAAATTCATTAAATAATGCAGCATATTCCTTAAATAATGCAGAAAAGTCCTTAAATAATGCAGAACAGTTCTTAAATAATGCAACAACGTCGTTAAATAATGCAGCAGAGTCCTTAAATAATGCAGCAAAGTCCTTAACTAATGCAGCAGAGTCCTTAAATAATGCAACAAAGTCCTTAAATAATGCAACAGAGTCCTTAAATACCGCAGCAAAGGGCTTAAATAATGCAGCAGAGTCCTCAAATGCTTCAGCAGAGTCCTTAAATAATGCAGCATTGTCCTTAAATAATGCAGCAAAGTCCTTAAATAATGCAGCAGAGTCCTTAAATAATGCAACAAAGTCCTTAAATAATGCAGCAGAGTCCTTAAATACTGAAGCAGAGTCCTTAAATATTGCTGCAAAGTCCTTAAATAATGCAGCAGAGTCATTAAATAATGCAACAAAGTCCTTAAATAATGCAGCAGAGTCCTTAAATAATGCAACAAAGTCCTTAAATAATGCAGCAGAGTACTTAAATAATGCAACAAAGTCCTTAAATAATGCAGCAAAGTCCTTAAATAATGCAGCAGAGTCCTTAAATACTGAAGCAGAGTCCTTAAATATTGCAGCAAAGTCCTTAAATAATGCAGCAGAGTCCTTAAATAATGCAACAAAGTCCTTAAATAATGCAGCAGAGTCCTTAAATAATGCAACAGAGTCCTTAAATACCGCAGCAAAGTGCTTAAATAATGCAGCAGAGTCCTCAAATGCTTCAGCAGAGTCCTTAAATAATGCAGCAGAGTCCTTAAATAATGCAGCAAAGTCCTTAAATAATGCAGCAGAGTCCTTAAATAATGCAACAAAGTCCTTAAATAATGCAGCAGAGTCCTTAAATACTGAAGCAGCGTCCTTAAATATTGCAGCAGAGTCCTTAAATAATGCAAGAAAGTCCTTAAATAATGCAGCAGAGTCCTTAAATAATGCAGTAAAGTCCTTAAATAATGCAGCAGAGTCCTTAAATAATGCAACAACGTCCTTAAATAATGCAGCAGAGTCCTTAAATACTGAAGCAGAGTCCTTAAATATTGCAGCAAAGTCCTTAAATAATGCAATAGAGTCCTTAAATAATGCAACAAAGTCCTTAAATAATGCAGCAGAGTCCTTAAATAATGCAGCAAAGTCCTTAAATAATGCAGCAGAGTCCTTAAATAATGCAGCAGAGTCCTTAAATACTGCAGCAGAGTCCTTAAATACTGAAGCAGAGTCCTTTAATATAGCAGCAAATTCCTTAAATAATGCAGCAGAGTCCTTAAAAAAATCCAACAAAGTCATTAAATAATGCAGCAGTTCCTCTAATAATGCAGCAGAGTCCTCAAATGCTTCAGCAAAGTCATTAAATAATGCAGCATAGTCCTTAAATAATGCAAAGTCCTTAAATAAAGCAGCACAGTTCTTAAATAATGCAACAACGTCGGTAAATAATGCAGCAGAGTCCTTAAATAATGCAGCAAAGTCCTTAACTAATGCAGCAGAGTCCTTAAATAATGCAACAAAGTCCTTAAATAATGCAGCAGAGTCCTTAAATACTGAAGCAGAGTCCTTAAATATTGCAGCAAAGTCCTCTAATAATGCAGCAGAGTCCTTAAATAATGCAACAAAGTCCTTAAATAATGCAGCAGAGTCCTTAAATAATGCAACAAAGTCCTTAAATAATGCAGCAGAGTCCTTAAATACTGAAGCAGAGTCCTTAAATATTGCAGCAAAGTCCTTAAATAATGCAGCAGAGTCCTTAAATAATGCAACAAAGTCCTTAAATAATGCAGCAGAGTCCTTAAATAATGCAACAAAGTCCTTAAATAATGCAGCAGAGTCCTTAAATACTGAAGCAGAGTCCTTAAATATTGCAGCAATGTCCTTCAATAATGCAGCAGAGTCCTTAGATAATGCAACAAAGTCCTTAAATAATGCAGCAGATTCCTTAAATAATGCAGCAAAGTCCTTAAATAATGCAGCAGAGTCCTTAAATAATGCAGCAGAGTCCTTAAATACCGCAGCAGAGTCCTTAAATACTGAAGCAGAGTCCTTTAATAAAGCAGCAAATTCCTTAAATAACGCAGCAGAGTCCTTAAAAAATCCAACAAAGTCATTAAATAATGCAGCAAGTCCTTAAATAATGCAGCAGAGTCCTCTAATAATGCAGCAGAGTCCTCAAATGCTTCAGCAAAGTCATTAAATAATGCAGCATAGTCCTTAACTAATGCAGCAGAGTCCTTAAATAATGCAACAAAGTCCTTAAATAATGCAGCAGAGTCCTTAAATAATGCAACAAAGTCCTTAAATAATGCAGCAGAGTACTTAAATAATGCAACAAAGTCCTTAAATAATGCAACAAAGTCCTTAAATAATGCAACAGAGTCCTTAAATACCGCAGCAAAGGGCTTAAATAATGCAGCAGAGTCCTCAAATGCTTCAGCAGAGTCCTTAAATAATGCAGCAGAGTCCTTAAATAATGCAACAAAGTCCTTAAATAATGCAGCAGAGTCCTTAAATACTGAAGCAGAGTCCTTAAATATTGCTGCAAAGTCCTTAAATAATGCAGCAGAGTCATTAAATAATGCAACAAAGTCCTTAAATAATGCAGCAGAGTCCTTAAATAATGCAACAAAGTCCTTAAATAATGCAGCAGAGTACTTAAATAATGCAACAAAGTCCTTAAATAATGCAGCAAAGTCCTTAAATAATGCAGCAGAGTCCTTAAATAATGCAACAAAGTCCTTAAATAATGCAGCAGAGTCCTTAAATAATGCAACAGAGTCCTTAAATACCGCAGCAAAGTGCTTAAATAATGCAGCAGAGTCCTCAAATGCTTCAGCAGAGTCCTTAAATAATGCAGCAGAGTCCTTAAATAATGCAGCAAAGTCCTTAAATAATGCAGCAGAGTCCTTAAATAATGCAACAAAGTCCTTAAATAATGCAGCAGAGTCCTTAAATACTGAAGCAGAGTCCTTAAATATTGCAGCAAAGTCCTTAAATAATGCAGCAGAGTCCTTAAATAATGCAGCAAAGTCCTTATCTAATGCAGCAGAGTCCTTAAATAATGCAACAAAGTCCTTAAATAATGCAGCAGAGTCCTTAAATACTGAAGCAGAGTCCTTAAATATTGCAGCAAAGTCCTTCAATAATGCAGCAGAGTCCTTAGATAATGCAACAAAGTCCTTAAATAATGCAGCAGATTCCTTAAATAATGCAGCAAAGTCCTTAAATAATGCAGCAGAGTCCTTAAATAATGCAGCAGAGTCCTTAAATACCGCAGCAGAGTCCTTAAATACTGAAGCAGAGTCCTTTAATATAGCAGCAAATTCCTTAAATAATGCAGCAGAGTCCATAAAAAAATCCAACAAAGTCATTAAATAATGCAGCAAGTCCTTA
Source organism: Phyllobates terribilis (assembly GCF_046119375.1). NCBI lineage: Eukaryota > Metazoa > Chordata > Amphibia > Anura > Dendrobatidae > Phyllobates > Phyllobates terribilis. The sequence continues at coordinate 1,108,018 of NW_027362840.1, read as the reverse complement.
AATAATGCAGCAGAGTCCTCTAATAATGCAGCAGAGTCCTCAAATGCTTCAGCAAATTCATTAAATAATGCAGCATATTCCTTAAATAATGCAGAAAAGTCCTTAAATAATGCAGAACAGTTCTTAAATAATGCAACAACGTCGTTAAATAATGCAGCAGAGTCCTTAAATAATGCAGCAAAGTCCTTAACTAATGCAGCAGAGTCCTTAAATAATGCAACAAAGTCCTTAAATAATGCAACAGAGTCCTTAAATACCGCAGCAAAGTGCTTAAATAATGCAGCAGAGTCCTTAAATACTGAAGCAGAGTTCTTAAATATTGCTGCAAAGTCCTTAAATAATGCAGCAGAGTCATTAAATAATGCAACAAAGTCCTTAAATAATGCAGCAGAGTCCTTAAATAATGCAACAAAGTCCTTAAATAATGCAGCAGAGTACTTAAATAATGCAACAAAGTCCTTAAATAATGCAGCAAAGTCCTTAAATAATGCAGCAGAGTCCTTAAATACTGAAGCAGAGTCCTTAAATATTGCAGCAAAGTCCTTAAATAATGCAGCAGAGTCCTTAAATAATGCAACAAAGTCCTTAAATAATGCAGCAGAGTCCTTAAATAATGCAACAGAGTCCTTAAATACCGCAGCAAAGTGCTTAAATAATGCAGCAGAGTCCTCAAATGCTTCAGCAGAGTCCTTAAATAATGCAGCAGAGTCCTTAAATAATGCAGCAAAGTCCTTAAATAATGCAACAAAGTCCTTAAATAATGCAGCAGAGTCCTTAAATACTGAAGCAGAGTCCTTAAATATTGCAGCAAAGTCCTTAAATAATGCAGCAGAGTCCTTAAATAATGCAGCAAAGTCCTTATTTAATGCAGCAGAGTCCTTAAATAATGCAACAAAGTCCTTAAATAATGCAGCAGAGTCCTTAAATACTGAAGCAGAGTCCTTAAATATTGCAGCAAAGTCCTTCAATAATGCAGCAGAGTCCTTAGATAATGCAACAAAGTCCTTAAATAATGCAGCAGATTCCTTAAATAATGCAGCAGAGTCCTTAAATAATGCAACAACGTCCTTAAATAATGCAGCAGAGTCCTTAAATACTGAAGCAGAGTCCTTAAATATTGCAGCAAAGTCCTTAAATAATGCAATAGAGTCCTTAAATAATGCAACAAAGTCCTTAAATAATGCAGCAGAGTCCTTAAATAATGCAGCAAAGTCCTTAAATAATGCAGCAGAGTCCTTAAATAATGCAGCAGAGTCCTTAAATACTGCAGCAGAGTCCTTAAATACTGAAGCAGAGTCCTTTAATATAGCAGCAAATTCCTTAAATAATGCAGCAGAGTCCTTAAAAAATCCAACAAAGTCATTAAATAATGCAGCAGTTCCTCTAATAATGCAGCAGAGTCCTCAAATGCTTCAGCATAGTCATTAAATAATGCAGCATAGTCCTTAAATAATGCAAAGTCCTTAAATAAAGCAGCACAGTTCTTAAATAATGCAACAACGTCGGTAAATAATGCAGCAGAGTCCTTAAATAATGCAGCAAAGTCCTTAACTAATGCAGCAGAGTCCTTAAATAATGCAACAAAGTCCTTAAATAATGCAACAGAGTCCTTAAATACCGCAGCAAAGTGCTTAAATAATGCAGCAGAGTCCTTAAATAATGCAACAAAGTCCTTAAATAATGCAGCAGAGTCCTTAAATACTGAAGCAGAGTCCTTAAATATTGCAGCAAAGTCCTCTAATAATGCAGCAGAGTCCTTAAATAATGCAACAAAGTCCTTAAATAATGCAGCAGAGTCCTTAAATAATGCAACAAAGTCCTTAAATAATGCAGCAGAGTCCTTAAATACTGAAGCAGAGTCCTTAAATATTGCAGCAAAGTCCTTAAATAATGCAGCAGAGTCCTTAAATAATGCAACAAAGTCCTTAAATAATGCAGCAGAGTCCTTAAATAATGCAACAAAGTCCTTAAATAATGCAGCAGAGTCCTTAAATACTGAAGCAGAGTCCTTAAATATTGCAGCAAAGTCCTTCAATAATGCAGCAGAGTCCTTAGATAATGCAACAAAGTCCTTAAATAATGCAGCAGATTCCTTAAATAATGCAGCAAAGTCCTTAAATAATGCAGCAGAGTCCTTAAATAATGCAGCAGAGTCCTTAAATACCGCAGCAGAGTCCTTAAATACTGAAGCAGAGTCCTTTAATATAGCAGCAAATTCCTTAAATAACGCAGCAGAGTCCTTAAAAAATCCAACAAAGTCATTAAATAATGCAGCAAGTCCTTAAATAATGCAGCAGAGTCCTCTAATAATGCAGCAGAGTCCTCAAATGCTTCAGCAAAGTCATTAAATAATGCAGCATAGTCCTTAACTAATGCAGCAGAGTCCTTAAATAATGCAACAAAGTCCTTAAATAATGCAGCAGAGTCCTTAAATAATGCAGTAAAGTCGTTAAATAATGCAGCAGAGTCCTTAAATAATGCAGCAAAGTCCTTAACTAATGCAGCAGAGTCCTTAAATATTGCAGCAAAGTCCTTAAATAATGCATTAGAGTCCTTAAATAATGCAACAAAGTCCTTAAATAATGCAGCAGAGTCCTTAAATAATGCAGAAAAGTCCTTAAATAATGCAGCAGAGTCCTTAAATAATGCAGCAGAGTCCTTAAATACCGCAGCAGAGTCCTTAAATACTGAAGCAGAGTCCTTTAATATAGCAGCAAATTCTTTAAATAATGCAGCAGAGTCCTTAAAAAAATCCAACAAAGTCATTAAATAATGCAGCAGAGTCCTCTAATAATGCAGCAGAGTCCTCAAATGCTTCAGCAAAGTCATTAAATAATGCAGCATAGTCCTTAAATAATGCAGCAAAGTCCTTAAATAATGCAGCACAGTTCTTAAATAATGCAACAACGTCGTTAAATAATGCAGCAGAGTCCTTAAATAATGCAGCAAAGTCCTTAACTAATGCAGCAGAGTCCTTAAATAATGCAACAAAGTCCTTAAATAATGCAACAGAGTCCTTAAATACCGCAGCAAAGGGCTTAAATAATGCAGCAGAGTCCTCAAATGCTTCAGCAGAGTCCTTAAATAATGTAGCATTGTCCTTAAATAATGCAGCAAAGTCCTTAAATAATGCAGCAGAGTCCTTAAATAATGCAACAAAGTCCTTAAATAATGCAGCAGAGTCCTTAAATACTGAAGCAGAGTCCTTAAATATTGCTGCAAAGTCCTTAAATAATGCAGCAGAGTCATTAAATAATGCAACAAAGTCCTTAAATAATGCAGCAGAGTCCTTAAATAATGCAACAAAGTCCTTAAATAATGCAGCAGAGTACTTAAATAATGCAACAAAGTCCTTAAATAATGCAACAAAGTCCTTAAATAATGCAACAGAGTCCTTAAATACCGCAGCAAAGGGCTTAAATAATGCAGCAGAGTCCTCAAATGCTTCAGCAGAGTCCTTAAATAATGTAGCATTGTCCTTAAATAATGCAGCAAAGTCCTTAAATAATGCAGCAGAGTCCTTAAATAATGCAACAAAGTCCTTAAATAATGCAGCAGAGTCCTTAAATACTGAAGCAGAGTCCTTAAATATTGCTGCAAAGTCCTTAAATAATGCAGCAGAGTCATTAAATAATGCAACAAAGTCCTTAAATAATGCAGCAGAGTCCTTAAATAATGCAACAAAGTCCTTAAATAATGCAGCAGAGTACTTAAATAATGCAACAAAGTCCTTAAATAATGCAGCAAAGTCCTTAAATAATGCAGCAGAGTCCTTAAATAATGCAACAAAGTCCTTAAATAATGCAGCAGAGTCCTTAAATAATGCAACAGAGTCCTTAAATACCGCAGCAAAGTGCTTAAATAATGCAGCAGAGTCCTCAAATGCTTCAGCAGAGTCCTTAAATAATGCAGCAGAGTCCTTAAATAATGCAGCAAAGTCCTTAAATAATGCAGCAGAGTCCTTAAATAATGCAACAAAGTCCTTAAATAATGCAGCAGAGTCCTTAAATACTGAAGCAGAGTCCTTAAATATTGCAGCAAAGTCCTTAAATAATGCAGCAGAGTCCTTAAATAATGCAGCAAAGTCCTTATCTAATGCAGCAGAGTCCTTAAATAATGCAACAAAGTCCTTAAATAATGCAGCAGAGTCCTTAAATACTGAAGCAGAGTCCTTAAATATTGCAGCAAAGTCCTTCAATAATGCAGCAGAGTCCTTAGATAATGCAACAAAGTCCTTAAATAATGCAGCAGATTCCTTAAATAATGCAGCAAAGTCCTTAAATAATGCAGCAGAGTCCTTAAATAATGCAGCAGAGTCCTTAAATACCGCAGCAGAGTCCTTAAATACTGAAGCAGAGTCCTTTAATATAGCAGCAAATTCCTTAAATAATGCAGCAGAGTCCATAAAAAAATCCAACAAAGTCATTAAATAATGCAGCAAGTCCTTAAATAATGCAGCAGAGTCCTCTAATAATGCAGCAGAGTCCTCAAATGCTTCAGCAAATTCATTAAATAATGCAGCATATTCCTTAAATAATGCAGAAAAGTCCTTAAATAATGCAGAACAGTTCTTAAATAATGCAACAACGTCGTTAAATAATGCAGCAGAGTCCTTAAATAATGCAGCAAAGTCCTTAACTAATGCAGCAGAGTCCTTAAATAATGCAACAAAGTCCTTAAATAATGCAACAGAGTCCTTAAATACCGCAGCAAAGGGCTTAAATAATGCAGCAGAGTCCTCAAATGCTTCAGCAGAGTCCTTAAATAATGCAGCATTGTCCTTAAATAATGCAGCAAAGTCCTTAAATAATGCAGCAGAGTCCTTAAATAATGCAACAAAGTCCTTAAATAATGCAGCAGAGTCCTTAAATACTGAAGCAGAGTCCTTAAATATTGCTGCAAAGTCCTTAAATAATGCAGCAGAGTCATTAAATAATGCAACAAAGTCCTTAAATAATGCAGCAGAGTCCTTAAATAATGCAACAAAGTCCTTAAATAATGCAGCAGAGTACTTAAATAATGCAACAAAGTCCTTAAATAATGCAGCAAAGTCCTTAAATAATGCAGCAGAGTCCTTAAATACTGAAGCAGAGTCCTTAAATATTGCAGCAAAGTCCTTAAATAATGCAGCAGAGTCCTTAAATAATGCAACAAAGTCCTTAAATAATGCAGCAGAGTCCTTAAATAATGCAACAGAGTCCTTAAATACCGCAGCAAAGTGCTTAAATAATGCAGCAGAGTCCTCAAATGCTTCAGCAGAGTCCTTAAATAATGCAGCAGAGTCCTTAAATAATGCAGCAAAGTCCTTAAATAATGCAGCAGAGTCCTTAAATAATGCAACAAAGTCCTTAAATAATGCAGCAGAGTCCTTAAATACTGAAGCAGCGTCCTTAAATATTGCAGCAGAGTCCTTAAATAATGCAAGAAAGTCCTTAAATAATGCAGCAGAGTCCTTAAATAATGCAGTAAAGTCCTTAAATAATGCAGCAGAGTCCTTAAATAATGCAACAACGTCCTTAAATAATGCAGCAGAGTCCTTAAATACTGAAGCAGAGTCCTTAAATATTGCAGCAAAGTCCTTAAATAATGCAATAGAGTCCTTAAATAATGCAACAAAGTCCTTAAATAATGCAGCAGAGTCCTTAAATAATGCAGCAAAGTCCTTAAATAATGCAGCAGAGTCCTTAAATAATGCAGCAGAGTCCTTAAATACTGCAGCAGAGTCCTTAAATACTGAAGCAGAGTCCTTTAATATAGCAGCAAATTCCTTAAATAATGCAGCAGAGTCCTTAAAAAAATCCAACAAAGTCATTAAATAATGCAGCAGTTCCTCTAATAATGCAGCAGAGTCCTCAAATGCTTCAGCAAAGTCATTAAATAATGCAGCATAGTCCTTAAATAATGCAAAGTCCTTAAATAAAGCAGCACAGTTCTTAAATAATGCAACAACGTCGGTAAATAATGCAGCAGAGTCCTTAAATAATGCAGCAAAGTCCTTAACTAATGCAGCAGAGTCCTTAAATAATGCAACAAAGTCCTTAAATAATGCAGCAGAGTCCTTAAATACTGAAGCAGAGTCCTTAAATATTGCAGCAAAGTCCTCTAATAATGCAGCAGAGTCCTTAAATAATGCAACAAAGTCCTTAAATAATGCAGCAGAGTCCTTAAATAATGCAACAAAGTCCTTAAATAATGCAGCAGAGTCCTTAAATACTGAAGCAGAGTCCTTAAATATTGCAGCAAAGTCCTTAAATAATGCAGCAGAGTCCTTAAATAATGCAACAAAGTCCTTAAATAATGCAGCAGAGTCCTTAAATAATGCAACAAAGTCCTTAAATAATGCAGCAGAGTCCTTAAATACTGAAGCAGAGTCCTTAAATATTGCAGCAATGTCCTTCAATAATGCAGCAGAGTCCTTAGATAATGCAACAAAGTCCTTAAATAATGCAGCAGATTCCTTAAATAATGCAGCAAAGTCCTTAAATAATGCAGCAGAGTCCTTAAATAATGCAGCAGAGTCCTTAAATACCGCAGCAGAGTCCTTAAATACTGAAGCAGAGTCCTTTAATAAAGCAGCAAATTCCTTAAATAACGCAGCAGAGTCCTTAAAAAATCCAACAAAGTCATTAAATAATGCAGCAAGTCCTTAAATAATGCAGCAGAGTCCTCTAATAATGCAGCAGAGTCCTCAAATGCTTCAGCAAAGTCATTAAATAATGCAGCATAGTCCTTAACTAATGCAGCAGAGTCCTTAAATAATGCAACAAAGTCCTTAAATAATGCAGCAGAGTCCTTAAATAATGCAACAAAGTCCTTAAATAATGCAGCAGAGTACTTAAATAATGCAACAAAGTCCTTAAATAATGCAACAAAGTCCTTAAATAATGCAACAGAGTCCTTAAATACCGCAGCAAAGGGCTTAAATAATGCAGCAGAGTCCTCAAATGCTTCAGCAGAGTCCTTAAATAATGCAGCAGAGTCCTTAAATAATGCAACAAAGTCCTTAAATAATGCAGCAGAGTCCTTAAATACTGAAGCAGAGTCCTTAAATATTGCTGCAAAGTCCTTAAATAATGCAGCAGAGTCATTAAATAATGCAACAAAGTCCTTAAATAATGCAGCAGAGTCCTTAAATAATGCAACAAAGTCCTTAAATAATGCAGCAGAGTACTTAAATAATGCAACAAAGTCCTTAAATAATGCAGCAAAGTCCTTAAATAATGCAGCAGAGTCCTTAAATAATGCAACAAAGTCCTTAAATAATGCAGCAGAGTCCTTAAATAATGCAACAGAGTCCTTAAATACCGCAGCAAAGTGCTTAAATAATGCAGCAGAGTCCTCAAATGCTTCAGCAGAGTCCTTAAATAATGCAGCAGAGTCCTTAAATAATGCAGCAAAGTCCTTAAATAATGCAGCAGAGTCCTTAAATAATGCAACAAAGTCCTTAAATAATGCAGCAGAGTCCTTAAATACTGAAGCAGAGTCCTTAAATATTGCAGCAAAGTCCTTAAATAATGCAGCAGAGTCCTTAAATAATGCAGCAAAGTCCTTATCTAATGCAGCAGAGTCCTTAAATAATGCAACAAAGTCCTTAAATAATGCAGCAGAGTCCTTAAATACTGAAGCAGAGTCCTTAAATATTGCAGCAAAGTCCTTCAATAATGCAGCAGAGTCCTTAGATAATGCAACAAAGTCCTTAAATAATGCAGCAGATTCCTTAAATAATGCAGCAAAGTCCTTAAATAATGCAGCAGAGTCCTTAAATAATGCAGCAGAGTCCTTAAATACCGCAGCAGAGTCCTTAAATACTGAAGCAGAGTCCTTTAATATAGCAGCAAATTCCTTAAATAATGCAGCAGAGTCCATAAAAAAATCCAACAAAGTCATTAAATAATGCAGCAAGTCCTTAAATAATGCAGCAGAGTCCTCTAATAATGCAGCAGAGTCCTCAAATGCTTCAGCAAATTCATTAAATAATGCAGCATATTCCTTAAATAATGCAGAAAAGTCCTTAAATAATGCAGAACAGTTCTTAAATAATGCAACAACGTCGTTAAATAATGCAGCAGAGTCCTTAAATAATGCAGCAAAGTCCTTAACTAATGCAGCAGAGTCCTTAAATAATGCAACAAAGTCCTTAAATAATGCAACAGAGTCCTTAAATACCGCAGCAAAGTGCTTAAATAATGCAGCAGAGTCCTTAAATACTGAAGCAGAGTTCTTAAATATTGCTGCAAAGTCCTTAAATAATGCAGCAGAGTCATTAAATAATGCAACAAAGTCCTTAAATAATGCAGCAGAGTCCTTAAATAATGCAACAAAGTCCTTAAATAATGCAGCAGAGTACTTAAATAATGCAACAAAGTCCTTAAATAATGCAGCAAAGTCCTTAAATAATGCAGCAGAGTCCTTAAATACTGAAGCAGAGTCCTTAAATATTGCAGCAAAGTCCTTAAATAATGCAGCAGAGTCCTTAAATAATGCAACAAAGTCCTTAAATAATGCAGCAGAGTCCTTAAATAATGCAACAGAGTCCTTAAATACCGCAGCAAAGTGCTTAAATAATGCAACAGAGTCCTCAAATGCTTCAGCAGAGTCCTTAAATAATGCAGCAGAGTCCTTAAATAATGCAGCAAAGTCCTTAAATAATGCAACAAAGTCCTTAAATAATGCAGCAGAGTCCTTAAATACTGAAGCAGAGTCCTTAAATATTGCAGCAAAGTCCTTAAATAATGCAGCAGAGTCCTTAAATAATGCAGCAAAGTCCTTATTTAATGCAGCAGAGTCCTTAAATAATGCAACAAAGTCCTTAAATAATGCAGCAGAGTCCTTAAATACTGAAGCAGAGTCCTTAAATATTGCAGCAAAGTCCTTCAATAATGCAGCAGAGTCCTTAGATAATGCAACAAAGTCCTTAAATAATGCAGCAGATTCCTTAAATAATGCAGCAGAGTCCTTAAATAATGCAACAACGTCCTTAAATAATGCAGCAGAGTCCTTAAATACTGAAGCAGAGTCCTTAAATATTGCAGCAAAGTCCTTAAATAATGCAATAGAGTCCTTAAATAATGCAACAAAGTCCTTAAATAATGCAGCAGAGTCCTTAAATAATGCAGCAAAGTCCTTAAATAATGCAGCAGAGTCCTTAAATAATGCAGCAGAGTCCTTAAATACTGCAGCAGAGTCCTTAAATACTGAAGCAGAGTCCTTTAATATAGCAGCAAATTCCTTAAATAATGCAGCAGAGTCCTTAAAAAATCCAACAAAGTCATTAAATAATGCAGCAGTTCCTCTAATAATGCAGCAGAGTCCTCAAATGCTTCAGCATAGTCATTAAATAATGCAGCATAGTCCTTAAATAATGCAAAGTCCTTAAATAAAGCAGCACAGTTCTTAAATAATGCAACAACGTCGGTAAATAATGCAGCAGAGTCCTTAAATAATGCAGCAAAGTCCTTAACTAATGCAGCAGAGTCCTTAAATAATGCAACAAAGTCCTTAAATAATGCAACAGAGTCCTTAAATACCGCAGCAAAGTGCTTAAATAATGCAGCAGAGTCCTTAAATAATGCAACAAAGTCCTTAAATAATGCAGCAGAGTCCTTAAATACTGAAGCAGAGTCCTTAAATATTGCAGCAAAGTCCTCTAATAATGCAGCAGAGTCCTTAAATAATGCAACAAAGTCCTTAAATAATGCAGCAGAGTCCTTAAATAATGCAACAAAGTCCTTAAATAATGCAGCAGAGTCCTTAAATACTGAAGCAGAGTCCTTAAATATTGCAGCAAAGTCCTTAAATAATGCAGCAGAGTCCTTAAATAATGCAACAAAGTCCTTAAATAATGCAGCAGAGTCCTTAAATAATGCAACAAAGTCCTTAAATAATGCAGCAGAGTCCTTAAATACTGAAGCAGAGTCCTTAAATATTGCAGCAAAGTCCTTCAATAATGCAGCAGAGTCCTTAGATAATGCAACAAAGTCCTTAAATAATGCAGCAGATTCCTTAAATAATGCAGCAAAGTCCTTAAATAATGCAGCAGAGTCCTTAAATAATGCAGCAGAGTCCTTAAATACCGCAGCAGAGTCCTTAAATACTGAAGCAGAGTCCTTTAATATAGCAGCAAATTCCTTAAATAACGCAGCAGAGTCCTTAAAAAATCCAACAAAGTCATTAAATAATGCAGCAAGTCCTTAAATAATGCAGCAGAGTCCTCTAATAATGCAGCAGAGTCCTCAAATGCTTCAGCAAAGTCATTAAATAATGCAGCATAGTCCTTAACTAATGCAGCAGAGTCCTTAAATAATGCAACAAAGTCCTTAAATAATGCAGCAGAGTCCTTAAATAATGCAGTAAAGTCGTTAAAAAATGCAGCAGAGTCCTTAAATAATGCAGCAAAGTCCTTAACTAATGCAGCAGAGTCCTTAAATATTGCAGCAAAGTCCTTAAATAATGCATTAGAGTCCTTAAATAATGCAACAAAGTCCTTAAATAATGCAGCAGAGTCCTTAAATAATGCAGAAAAGTCCTTAAATAATGCAGCAGAGTCCTTAAATAATGCAGCAGAGTCCTTAAATACCGCAGCAGAGTCCTTAAATACTGAAGCAGAGTCCTTTAATATAGCAGCAAATTCTTTAAATAATGCAGCAGAGTCCTTAAAAAAATCCAACAAAGTCATTAAATAATGCAGCAGAGTCCTCTAATAATGCAGCAGAGTCCTCAAATGCTTCAGCAAAGTCATTAAATAATGCAGCATAGTCCTTAAATAATGCAGCAAAGTCCTTAAATATTGCAGCACAGTTCTTAAATAATGCAACAACGTCGTTAAATAATGCAGCAGAGTCCTTAAATAATGCAGCAAAGTCCTTAACTAATGCAGCAGAGTCCTTAAATAATGCAACAAAGTCCTTAAATAATGCAACAGAGACCTTAAATACCGCAGCAAAGTGATTAAATAATGCAGCAGAGTCCTCAAATGCTTCAGCAGAGTCCTTAAATAATGCAGCAGAGTCCTTAAATAATGCAGCAAAGTCCTTAAATAATGCAGCAGAGTCCTTAAATAATGCAACAAAGTCCTTAAATAATGCAGAAAAGTCCTTAAATAATGCAGCAGAGTCCTTAAATAATGCAGCAGAGTCCTTAAATACCGCAGCAGAGTCCTTAAATACTGAAGCAGAGTCCTTTAATATAGCAGCAAATTCTTTAAATAATGCAGCAGAGTCCTTAAAAAAATCCAACAAAGTCATTAAATAATGCAGCAGAGTCCTCTAATAATGCAGCAGAGTCCTCAAATGCTTCAGCAAAGTCCTTAAATAATGCAGCAAAGTCCTTAACTAATGCAGCAGAGTCCTTAAATAATGCAACAAAGTCCTTAAATAATGCAACAGAGACCTTAAATACCGCAGCAAAGTGATTAAATAATGCAGCAGAGTCCTCAAATGCTTCAGCAGAGTCCTTAAATAATGCAGCAGAGTCCTTAAATAATGCAGCAAAGTCCTTAAATAATGCAGCAGAGTCCTTAAATAATGCAACAAAGTCCTTAAATAATGCAGCAGAGTCCTTAAATACTGAAGCAGAGTCCTTAAATATTGCAGCAAAGTCCTTAAATAATGCAGCAGAGTCCATAAATAATGCAGCAACGTCCTTAAATAATGCAGCAGAGTCCTTAAATAATGCAACAAAGTCCTTAAATAATGCAGCAGAGTCCTTAAATACTGAAGCAGAGTCCTTAAATATTGCAGCAAAGTCCTTCAATAATGCAGCAGAGTCCTTAGATAATGCAACAAAGTCCTTAAATAATGCAGCAGATTCCTTAAATAATGCAGCAAAGTCCTTAAATAATGCAGCAGAGTCCTTAAATAATGCAGCAGAGTCCTTAAATACCGCAGCAGAGTCCATAAATACTGAAGCAGAGTCCTTTAATATAGCAGCAAATTCCTTAAATAATGCAGCAGAGTCCTTAAAAAATCCAACAAAGTCATTAAATAATGCAGCAAGTCCTTAAATAATGCAGCAGAGTCCTCTAATAATGCAGCAGAGTCCTCAAATGCTTCAGCAAAGTCATTAAATAATGCAGCATAGTCCTTAAATAATGGAGCAAAGTCCTTAAATAATGCAGCACAGTTCTTAAATAATGCAACAACGTCGTTAAATAATGCAGCAGAGTCCTTAAATAATGCAGCAAAGTCCTTAACTAATGCAGCAGAGTCCTTAAATAATGCAACAAAGTCCTTAAATAATGCAGCATAGTCCTTAAATAATGCAGTAAAGTCCTTAAATAATGCAGCAGAGTCCTTAAATAATGCAACAACGTCCTTAAATAATGCAGCAGAGTCCTTAAATACTGAAGCAGAGTCCTTAAATATTGCAGCAAAGTCCTTAAATAATGCAGCAGAGTCCTTAAATAATGCAACAAATTCCTTAAATAATGCAGCAAAGTCCTTAAATAATGCAGCAGAGTCCTTAAATAATGCAGCAGAGTCCTTAAATACCGCAGCAGAGTCCTTAAATACTGAAGCAGAGTCCTTTAACATAGCAGCAAATTCCTTAAATAATGCAGCAGAGTCCTTAAAAAATCCAACAAAGTCATTAAATAATGGAGCAGAGTCCTCTAATAATGCAGCAGAGTCCTCAAATGCTTCAGCAAAGTCATTAAATAATGCAGCAGAGTCCTCAAATGCTTAAGCAGAGTCCTTAAATACTGAAGCAGAGTCCTTAAACATTGCTGCAAAGTCCTTAAATAATGCAGCAGAGTCCTTAAATAATGCAGCAAAGTCCTTCAATAATGCAGCAGAGTCCTTAGATAATGCAACAAAGTCCTTAAATAATGCAGCAGATTCCTTAAATAATGCAGCAAAGTCCTTAAATAATGCAGCAGAGTCCTAAAATAATGCAGCAGGGTCCTTAAATACCGCAGCAGAGTCCTTAAAGACTGAAGCAGAGTCCTTTAATATAGCAGCAAATTCCTTAAATAATGCAGCAGAGTCCTTAAGAAATCCAACAAAGTCATTAAATAATGCAGCAAGTCCTTAAATAATGCAGCAGAGTCCTCTAATAATGCAGCAGAGTCCTCAAATGCTTCAGCAAAGTCATTAAATAATGCAGCATAGTCCTTAAATAATGCAACAGAGTCCTTAAATACTGAAGCAGAGTCCTTTAATATAGCAGCAAATTCTTTAAATAATGCAGCAGAGTCCTTAAAAAAATCCAACAAAGTCATTAAATAATGCAGCAGAGTCCTCTAATAATGCAGCAGAGTCCTCAAATGCTTCAGCAAAGTCATTAAATAATGCAGCATAGTCCTTAAATAATGCAGCAAAGTCCTTAAATAATGCAGCACAGTTCTTAAATAATGCAACAACGTCGTTAAATAATGCAGCAGAGTCCTTAAATAATGCAGCAAAGTCCTTAACTAATGCAGCAGAGTCCTTAAATAATGCAACAAAGTCCTTAAATAATGCAACAGAGTCCTTAAATACCGCAGCAAAGGGCTTAAATAATGCAGCAGAGTCCTCAAATGCTTCAGCAGAGTCCTTAAATAATGTAGCATTGTCCTTAAATAATGCAGCAAAGTCCTTAAATAATGCAGCAGAGTCCTTAAATAATGCAACAAAGTCCTTAAATAATGCAGCAGAGTCCTTAAATACTGAAGCAGAGTCCTTAAATATTGCTGCAAAGTCCTTAAATAATGCAGCAGAGTCATTAAATAATGCAACAGAGTCATTAAATAATGCAACAAAGTCCTTAAATAATGCAGCAGAGTCCTTAAATAATGCAACAAAGTCCTTAAATAATGCAACAGAGTCCTTAAATACCGCAGCAAAGGGCTTAAATAATGCAGCAGAGTCCTCAAATGCTTCAGCAGAGTCCTTAAATAATGTAGCATTGTCCTTAAATAATGCAGCAAAGTCCTTAAATAATGCAGCAGAGTCCTTAAATAATGCAACAAAGTCCTTAAATAATGCAGCAGAGTCCTTAAATACTGAAGCAGAGTCCTTAAATATTGCAGCAAAGTCCTTCAATAATGCAGCAGAGTCCTTAGATAATGCAACAAAGTCCTTAAATAATGCAGCAGATTCCTTAAATAATGCAGCAAAGTCCTTAAATAATGCAGCAGAGTCCTTAAATAATGCAGCAGAGTCCTTAAATACCGCAGCAGAGTCCTTAAATACTGAAGCAGAGTCCTTTAATATAGCAGCAAATTCCTTAAATAATGCAGCAGAGTCCATAAAAAAATCCAACAAAGTCATTAAATAATGCAGCAAGTCCTTAAATAATGCAGCAGAGTCCTCTAATAATGCAGCAGAGTCCTCAAATGCTTCAGCAAATTCATTAAATAATGCAGCATATTCCTTAAATAATGCAGAAAAGTCCTTAAATAATGCAGAACAGTTCTTAAATAATGCAACAACGTCGTTAAATAATGCAGCAGAGTCCTTAAATAATGCAGCAAAGTCCTTAACTAATGCAGCAGAGTCCTTAAATAATGCAACAAAGTCCTTAAATAATGCAACAGAGTCCTTAAATACCGCAGCAAAGGGCTTAAATAATGCAGCAGAGTCCTCAAATGCTTCAGCAGAGTCCTTAAATAATGCAGCATTGTCCTTAAATAATGCAGCAAAGTCCTTAAATAATGCAGCAGAGTCCTTAAATAATGCAACAAAGTCCTTAAATAATGCAGCAGAGTCCTTAAATACTGAAGCAGAGTCCTTAAATATTGCTGCAAAGTCCTTAAATAATGCAGCAGAGTCATTAAATAATGCAACAAAGTCCTTAAATAATGCAGCAGAGTCCTTAAATAATGCAACAAAGTCCTTAAATAATGCAGCAGAGTACTTAAATAATGCAACAAAGTCCTTAAATAATGCAGCAAAGTCCTTAAATAATGCAGCAGAGTCCTTAAATAATGCAACAAAGTCCTTAAATAATGCAACAGAGTCCTTAAATACCGCAGCAAAGGGCTTAAATAATGCAGCAGAGTCCTCAAATGCTTCAGCAGAGTCCTTAAATAATGTAGCATTGTCCTTAAATAATGCAGCAAAGTCCTTAAATAATGCAGCAGAGTCCTTAAATAATGCAACAAAGTCCTTAAATAATGCAGCAGAGTCCTTAAATACTGAAGCAGAGTCCTTAAATATTGCAGCAAAGTCCTTCAATAATGCAGCAGAGTCCTTAGATAATGCAACAAAGTCCTTAAATAATGCAGCAGATTCCTTAAATAATGCAGCAAAGTCCTTAAATAATGCAGCAGAGTCCTTAAATAATGCAGCAGAGTCCTTAAATACCGCAGCAGAGTCCTTAAATACTGAAGCAGAGTCCTTTAATATAGCAGCAAATTCCTTAAATAATGCAGCAGAGTCCATAAAAAAATCCAACAAAGTCATTAAATAATGCAGCAAGTCCTTAAATAATGCAGCAGAGTCCTCTAATAATGCAGCAGAGTCCTCAAATGCTTCAGCAAATTCATTAAATAATGCAGCATATTCCTTAAATAATGCAGAAAAGTCCTTAAATAATGCAGAACAGTTCTTAAATAATGCAACAACGTCGTTAAATAATGCAGCAGAGTCCTTAAATAATGCAGCAAAGTCCTTAACTAATGCAGCAGAGTCCTTAAATAATGCAACAAAGTCCTTAAATAATGCAACAGAGTCCTTAAATACCGCAGCAAAGGGCTTAAATAATGCAGCAGAGTCCTCAAATGCTTCAGCAGAGTCCTTAAATAATGCAGCATTGTCCTTAAATAATGCAGCAAAGTCCTTAAATAATGCAGCAGAGTCCTTAAATAATGCAACAAAGTCCTTAAATAATGCAGCAGAGTCCTTAAATACTGAAGCAGAGTCCTTAAATATTGCTGCAAAGTCCTTAAATAATGCAGCAGAGTCATTAAATAATGCAACAAAGTCCTTAAATAATGCAGCAGAGTCCTTAAATAATGCAACAAAGTCCTTAAATAATGCAGCAGAGTACTTAAATAATGCAACAAAGTCCTTAAATAATGCAGCAAAGTCCTTAAATAATGCAACAAAGTCCTTAAATAATGCAGCAGAGTACTTAAATAATGCAACAAAGTCCTTTAATAATGCAGCAAAGTCCTTAAATAATGCAGCAGAGTCCTTAAATACTGAAGCAGAGTCCTTAAATATTGCAGCAAAGTCCTTAAATAATGCAGCAGAGTCCTTAAATAATGCAACAAAGTCCTTAAATAATGCAGCAGAGTCCTTAAATAATGCAACAGAGTCCTTAAATACCGCAGCAAAGTGCTTAAATAATGCAGCAGAGTCCTCAAATGCTTCAGCAAAGTCCTTAAATAATGCAGCAGAGTCCTTAAATAATGCAACAAAGTCCTTAAATAATGCAGCAGAGTCCTTAAATACTGAAGCAGAGTCCTTAAATATTGCAGCAAAGTCCTTAAATAATGCAGCAGAGTCCTTAAATAATGCAGCAAAGTCCTTATTTAATGCAGCAGAGTCCTTAAATAATGCAACAAAGTCCTTAAATAATGCAGCAGAGTCCTTAAATACTGAAGCAGAGTCCTTAAATATTGCAGCAAAGTCCTTCAATAATGCAGCAGAGTCCTTAGATAATGCAACAAAGTCCTTAAATAATGCAGCAGATTCCTTAAATAATGCAGCAAAGTCCTTAAATAATGCAGCAGAGTCCTTAAATAATGCAGCAGAGTCCTTAAATACCGCAGCAGAGTCCTTAAATACTGAAGCAGAGTCCTTTAATATAGCAGCAAATTCCTTAAATAATGCAGCAGAGTCCATAAAAAAATCCAACAAAGTC
This sequence comes from Phyllobates terribilis, assembly GCF_046119375.1. Classification (NCBI taxonomy): domain Eukaryota; kingdom Metazoa; phylum Chordata; class Amphibia; order Anura; family Dendrobatidae; genus Phyllobates; species Phyllobates terribilis. The sequence goes on along the minus strand of NW_027362840.1, from coordinate 1,091,233 downwards.
ATTAAATAATGCAGCAAGTCCTTAAATAATGCAGCAGAGTCCTCTAATAATGCAGCAGAGTCCTCAAATGCTTCAGCAAAGTCATTAAATAATGCAGCATAGTCCTTAAATAATGCAGCAAAGTCCTTAAATAATGCAGCACAGTTCTTAAGTAATGCAACAACGTCGTTAAATAATGCAGCAGAGTCCTTAAATAATGCAGCAAAGTCCTTAACTAATGCAGCAGAGTCCTTAAATAATGCAAGAAAGTCCTTAAATAATGCAGCAGAGTCCTTAAATAATGCAGTAAAGTCCTTAAATAATGCAGCAGAGTCCTTAAATAATGCAACAACGTCCTTAAATAATGCAGCAGAGTCCTTAAATACTGAAGCAGAGTCCTTAAATATTGCAGCAAAGTCCTTAAATAATGCATTAGAGTCCTTAAATAATGCAACAAAGTCCTTAAATAATGCAGCAGAGTCCTTAAATAATGCAGCAAAGTCCTTAAATAATGCAGCAGAGTCCTTAAATAATGCAGCAGAGTCCTTAAATACTGCAGCAGAGACCTTAAATACTGAAGCAGAGTCCTTTAATATAGCAGCAAATTCCTTAAATAATGCAGCAGAGTCCTTAAAAAATCCAACAAAGTCATTAAATAATGCAGCAGAGTCCTCTAATAATGCAGCAGAGTCCTCAAATGCTTCAGCAAAGTCATTAAATAATGCAGCATAGTCCTTAAATAATGCAAAGTCCTTAAATAAAGCAGCACAGTTCTTAAATAATGCAACAACGTCGGTAAATAATGCAGCAGAGTCCTTAAATAATGCAGCAAAGTCCTTAATTAATGCAGCAGAGTCCTTAAATAATGCAACAAAGTCCTTAAATAATGCAACAGAGTCCTTAAATACCGCAGCAAAGTGCTTAAATAATGCAGCAGAGTCCTTAAATAATGCAACAAAGTCCTTAAATAATGCAGCAGAGTCCTTAAATACTGAAGCAGAGTCCTTAAATATTGCAGCAAAGTCCTCTAATAATGCAGCAGAGTCCTTAAATAATGCAACAAAGTCCTTAAATAATGCAGCAGAGTCCTTAAATAATGCAACAAAGTCCTTAAATAATGCAGCAGAGTCCTTAAATACTGAAGCAGAGTCCTTAAATATTGCAGCAAAGTCCTTAAATAATGCAGCAGAGTCCTTAAATAATGCAACAAAGTCCTTAAATAATGCAGCAGAGTCCTTAAATAATGCAACAAAGTCCTTAAATAATGCAGCAGAGTCCTTAAATACTGAAGCAGAGTCCTTAAATATTGCAGCAAAGTCCTTCAATAATGCAGCAGAGTCCTTAGATAATGCAACAAAGTCCTTAAATAATGCAGCAGATTCCTTAAATAATGCAGCAAAGTCCTTAAATAATGCAGCAGAGTCCTTAAATAATGCAGCAGAGTCCTTAAATACCGCAGCAGAGTCCTTAAATACTGAAGCAGAGTCCTTTAATATAGCAGCAAATTCCTTAAATAACGCAGCAGAGTCCTTAAAAAATCCAACAAAGTCATTAAATAATGCAGCAAGTCCTTAAATAATGCAGCAGAGTCCTCTAATAATGCAGCAGAGTCCTCAAATGCTTCAGCAAAGTCATTAAATAATGCAGCATAGTCCTTAACTAATGCAGCAGAGTCCTTAAATAATGCAACAAAGTCCTTAAATAATGCAGCAGAGTCCTTAAATAATGCAGTAAAGTCGTTAAAAAATGCAGCAGAGTCCTTAAATAATGCAGCAAAGTCCTTAACTAATGCAGCAGAGTCCTTAAATATTGCAGCAAAGTCCTTAAATAATGCATTAGAGTCCTTAAATAATGCAACAAAGTCCTTAAATAATGCAGCAGAGTCCTTAAATAATGCAGAAAAGTCCTTAAATAATGCAGCAGAGTCCTTAAATAATGCAGCAGAGTCCTTAAATACCGCAGCAGAGTCCTTAAATACTGAAGCAGAGTCCTTTAATATAGCAGCAAATTCTTTAAATAATGCAGCAGAGTCCTTAAAAAAATCCAACAAAGTCATTAAATAATGCAGCAGAGTCCTCTAATAATGCAGCAGAGTCCTCAAATGCTTCAGCAAAGTCATTAAATAATGCAGCATAGTCCTTAAATAATGCAGCAAAGTCCTTAAATATTGCAGCACAGTTCTTAAATAATGCAACAACGTCGTTAAATAATGCAGCAGAGTCCTTAAATAATGCAGCAAAGTCCTTAACTAATGCAGCAGAGTCCTTAAATAATGCAACAAAGTCCTTAAATAATGCAACAGAGACCTTAAATACCGCAGCAAAGTGATTAAATAATGCAGCAGAGTCCTCAAATGCTTCAGCAGAGTCCTTAAATAATGCAGCAGAGTCCTTAAATAATGCAGCAAAGTCCTTAAATAATGCAGCAGAGTCCTTAAATAATGCAACAAAGTCCTTAAATAATGCAGCAGAGTCCTTAAATACTGAAGCAGAGTCCTTAAATATTGCAGCAAAGTCCTTAAATAATGCAGCAGAGTCCATAAATAATGCAGCAACGTCCTTAAATAATGCAGCAGAGTCCTTAAATAATGCAACAAAGTCCTTAAATAATGCAGCAGAGTCCTTAAATACTGAAGCAGAGTCCTTAAATATTGCAGCAAAGTCCTTCAATAATGCAGCAGAGTCCTTAGATAATGCAACAAAGTCCTTAAATAATGCAGCAGATTCCTTAAATAATGCAGCAAAGTCCTTAAATAATGCAGCAGAGTCCTTAAATAATGCAGCAGAGTCCTTAAATACCGCAGCAGAGTCCATAAATACTGAAGCAGAGTCCTTTAATATAGCAGCAAATTCCTTAAATAATGCAGCAGAGTCCTTAAAAAATCCAACAAAGTCATTAAATAATGCAGCAAGTCCTTAAATAATGCAGCAGAGTCCTCTAATAATGCAGCAGAGTCCTCAAATGCTTCAGCAAAGTCATTAAATAATGCAGCATAGTCCTTAAATAATGGAGCAAAGTCCTTAAATAATGCAGCACAGTTCTTAAATAATGCAACAACGTCGTTAAATAATGCAGCAGAGTCCTTAAATAATGCAGCAAAGTCCTTAACTAATGCAGCAGAGTCCTTAAATAATGCAACAAAGTCCTTAAATAATGCAGCATAGTCCTTAAATAATGCAGTAAAGTCCTTAAATAATGCAGCAGAGTCCTTAAATAATGCAACAACGTCCTTAAATAATGCAGCAGAGTCCTTAAATACTGAAGCAGAGTCCTTAAATATTGCAGCAAAGTCCTTAAATAATGCAGCAGAGTCCTTAAATAATGCAACAAATTCCTTAAATAATGCAGCAAAGTCCTTAAATAATGCAGCAGAGTCCTTAAATAATGCAGCAGAGTCCTTAAATACCGCAGCAGAGTCCTTAAATACTGAAGCAGAGTCCTTTAACATAGCAGCAAATTCCTTAAATAATGCAGCAGAGTCCTTAAAAAATCCAACAAAGTCATTAAATAATGGAGCAGAGTCCTCTAATAATGCAGCATAGTCCTCAAATGCTTCAGCAAAGTCATTAAATAATGCAGCAGAGTCCTCAAATGCTTAAGCAGAGTCCTTAAATACTGAAGCAGAGTCCTTAAACATTGCAGCAAAGTCCTTAAATAATGCAGCAGAGTCCTTAAATAATGCAGCAAAGTCCTTCAATAATGCAGCAGAGTCCTTAGATAATGCAACAAAGTCCTTAAATAATGCAGCAGATTCCTTAAATAATGCAGCAAAGTCCTTAAATAATGCAGCAGAGTCCTAAAATAATGCAGCAGGGTCCTTAAATACCGCAGCAGAGTCCTTAAAGACTGAAGCAGAGTCCTTTAATATAGCAGCAAATTCCTTAAATAATGCAGCAGAGTCCTTAAGAAATCCAACAAAGTCATTAAATAATGCAGCAAGTCCTTAAATAATGCAGCAGAGTCCTCTAATAATGCAGCAGAGTCCTCAAATGCTTCAGCAAAGTCATTAAATAATGCAGCATAGTCCTTAAATAATGCAACAGAGTCCTTAAATACTGAAGCAGAGTCCTTTAATATAGCAGCAAATTCTTTAAATAATGCAGCAGAGTCCTTAAAAAAATCCAACAAAGTCATTAAATAATGCAGCAGAGTCCTCTAATAATGCAGCAGAGTCCTCAAATGCTTCAGCAAAGTCATTAAATAATGCAGCATAGTCCTTAAATAATGCAGCAAAGTCCTTAAATAATGCAGCACAGTTCTTAAATAATGCAACAACGTCGTTAAATAATGCAGCAGAGTCCTTAAATAATGCAGCAAAGTCCTTAACTAATGCAGCAGAGTCCTTAAATAATGCAACAAAGTCCTTAAATAATGCAACAGAGTCCTTAAATACCGCAGCAAAGGGCTTAAATAATGCAGCAGAGTCCTCAAATGCTTCAGCAGAGTCCTTAAATAATGTAGCATTGTCCTTAAATAATGCAGCAAAGTCCTTAAATAATGCAGCAGAGTCCTTAAATAATGCAACAAAGTCCTTAAATAATGCAGCAGAGTCCTTAAATACTGAAGCAGAGTCCTTAAATATTGCTGCAAAGTCCTTAAATAATGCAGCAGAGTCATTAAATAATGCAACAGAGTCATTAAATAATGCAACAAAGTCCTTAAATAATGCAGCAGAGTCCTTAAATAATGCAACAAAGTCCTTAAATAATGCAACAGAGTCCTTAAATACCGCAGCAAAGGGCTTAAATAATGCAGCAGAGTCCTCAAATGCTTCAGCAGAGTCCTTAAATAATGTAGCATTGTCCTTAAATAATGCAGCAAAGTCCTTAAATAATGCAGCAGAGTCCTTAAATAATGCAACAAAGTCCTTAAATAATGCAGCAGAGTCCTTAAATACTGAAGCAGAGTCCTTAAATATTGCAGCAAAGTCCTTCAATAATGCAGCAGAGTCCTTAGATAATGCAACAAAGTCCTTAAATAATGCAGCAGATTCCTTAAATAATGCAGCAAAGTCCTTAAATAATGCAGCAGAGTCCTTAAATAATGCAGCAGAGTCCTTAAATACCGCAGCAGAGTCCTTAAATACTGAAGCAGAGTCCTTTAATATAGCAGCAAATTCCTTAAATAATGCAGCAGAGTCCATAAAAAAATCCAACAAAGTCATTAAATAATGCAGCAAGTCCTTAAATAATGCAGCAGAGTCCTCTAATAATGCAGCAGAGTCCTCAAATGCTTCAGCAAATTCATTAAATAATGCAGCATATTCCTTAAATAATGCAGAAAAGTCCTTAAATAATGCAGAACAGTTCTTAAATAATGCAACAACGTCGTTAAATAATGCAGCAGAGTCCTTAAATAATGCAGCAAAGTCCTTAACTAATGCAGCAGAGTCCTTAAATAATGCAACAAAGTCCTTAAATAATGCAACAGAGTCCTTAAATACCGCAGCAAAGGGCTTAAATAATGCAGCAGAGTCCTCAAATGCTTCAGCAGAGTCCTTAAATAATGCAGCATTGTCCTTAAATAATGCAGCAAAGTCCTTAAATAATGCAGCAGAGTCCTTAAATAATGCAACAAAGTCCTTAAATAATGCAGCAGAGTCCTTAAATACTGAAGCAGAGTCCTTAAATATTGCTGCAAAGTCCTTAAATAATGCAGCAGAGTCATTAAATAATGCAACAAAGTCCTTAAATAATGCAGCAGAGTCCTTAAATAATGCAACAAAGTCCTTAAATAATGCAGCAGAGTACTTAAATAATGCAACAAAGTCCTTAAATAATGCAGCAAAGTCCTTAAATAATGCAGCAGAGTCCTTAAATAATGCAACAAAGTCCTTAAATAATGCAACAGAGTCCTTAAATACCGCAGCAAAGGGCTTAAATAATGCAGCAGAGTCCTCAAATGCTTCAGCAGAGTCCTTAAATAATGTAGCATTGTCCTTAAATAATGCAGCAAAGTCCTTAAATAATGCAGCAGAGTCCTTAAATAATGCAACAAAGTCCTTAAATAATGCAGCAGAGTCCTTAAATACTGAAGCAGAGTCCTTAAATATTGCAGCAAAGTCCTTCAATAATGCAGCAGAGTCCTTAGATAATGCAACAAAGTCCTTAAATAATGCAGCAGATTCCTTAAATAATGCAGCAAAGTCCTTAAATAATGCAGCAGAGTCCTTAAATAATGCAGCAGAGTCCTTAAATACCGCAGCAGAGTCCTTAAATACTGAAGCAGAGTCCTTTAATATAGCAGCAAATTCCTTAAATAATGCAGCAGAGTCCATAAAAAAATCCAACAAAGTCATTAAATAATGCAGCAAGTCCTTAAATAATGCAGCAGAGTCCTCTAATAATGCAGCAGAGTCCTCAAATGCTTCAGCAAATTCATTAAATAATGCAGCATATTCCTTAAATAATGCAGAAAAGTCCTTAAATAATGCAGAACAGTTCTTAAATAATGCAACAACGTCGTTAAATAATGCAGCAGAGTCCTTAAATAATGCAGCAAAGTCCTTAACTAATGCAGCAGAGTCCTTAAATAATGCAACAAAGTCCTTAAATAATGCAACAGAGTCCTTAAATACCGCAGCAAAGGGCTTAAATAATGCAGCAGAGTCCTCAAATGCTTCAGCAGAGTCCTTAAATAATGCAGCATTGTCCTTAAATAATGCAGCAAAGTCCTTAAATAATGCAGCAGAGTCCTTAAATAATGCAACAAAGTCCTTAAATAATGCAGCAGAGTCCTTAAATACTGAAGCAGAGTCCTTAAATATTGCTGCAAAGTCCTTAAATAATGCAGCAGAGTCATTAAATAATGCAACAAAGTCCTTAAATAATGCAGCAGAGTCCTTAAATAATGCAACAAAGTCCTTAAATAATGCAGCAGAGTACTTAAATAATGCAACAAAGTCCTTAAATAATGCAGCAAAGTCCTTAAATAATGCAGCAGAGTCCTTAAATAATGCAACAAAGTCCTTAAATAATGCAGCAGAGTACTTAAATAATGCAACAAAGTCCTTTAATAATGCAGCAAAGTCCTTAAATAATGCAGCAGAGTCCTTAAATACTGAAGCAGAGTCCTTAAATATTGCAGCAAAGTCCTTAAATAATGCAGCAGAGTCCTTAAATAATGCAACAAAGTCCTTAAATAATGCAGCAGAGTCCTTAAATAATGCAACAGAGTCCTTAAATACCGCAGCAAAGTGCTTAAATAATGCAGCAGAGTCCTCAAATGCTTCAGCAAAGTCCTTAAATAATGCAGCAGAGTCCTTAAATAATGCAACAAAGTCCTTAAATAATGCAGCAGAGTCCTTAAATACTGAAGCAGAGTCCTTAAATATTGCAGCAAAGTCCTTAAATAATGCAGCAGAGTCCTTAAATAATGCAGCAAAGTCCTTATTTAATGCAGCAGAGTCCTTAAATAATGCAACAAAGTCCTTAAATAATGCAGCAGAGTCCTTAAATACTGAAGCAGAGTCCTTAAATATTGCAGCAAAGTCCTTCAATAATGCAGCAGAGTCCTTAGATAATGCAACAAAGTCCTTAAATAATGCAGCAGATTCCTTAAATAATGCAGCAAAGTCCTTAAATAATGCAGCAGAGTCCTTAAATAATGCAGCAGAGTCCTTAAATACCGCAGCAGAGTCCTTAAATACTGAAGCAGAGTCCTTTAATATAGCAGCAAATTCCTTAAATAATGCAGCAGAGTCCATAAAAAAATCCAACAAAGTCATTAAATAATGCAGCAAGTCCTTAAATAATGCAGCAGAGTCCTCTAATAATGCAGCAGAGTCCTCAAATGCTTCAGCAAAGTCATTAAATAATGCAGCATAGTCCTTAAATAATGCAGCAAAGTCCTTAAATAATGCAGCACAGTTCTTAAGTAATGCAACAACGTCGTTAAATAATGCAGCAGAGTCCTTAAATAATGCAGCAAAGTCCTTAACTAATGCAGCAGAGTCCTTAAATAATGCAAGAAAGTCCTTAAATAATGCAGCAGAGTCCTTAAATAATGCAGTAAAGTCCTTAAATAATGCAGCAGAGTCCTTAAATAATGCAACAACGTCCTTAAATAATGCAGCAGAGTCCTTAAATACTGAAGCAGAGTCCTTAAATATTGCAGCAAAGTCCTTAAATAATGCATTAGAGTCCTTAAATAATGCAACAAAGTCCTTAAATAATGCAGCAGAGTCCTTAAATAATGCAGCAAAGTCCTTAAATAATGCAGCAGAGTCCTTAAATAATGCAGCAGAGTCCTTAAATACTGCAGCAGAGACCTTAAATACTGAAGCAGAGTCCTTTAATATAGCAGCAAATTCCTTAAATAATGCAGCAGAGTCCTTAAAAAATCCAACAAAGTCATTAAATAATGCAGCAGAGTCCTCTAATAATGCAGCAGAGTCCTCAAATGCTTCAGCAAAGTCATTAAATAATGCAGCATAGTCCTTAAATAATGCAAAGTCCTTAAATAAAGCAGCACAGTTCTTAAATAATGCAACAACGTCGGTAAATAATGCAGCAGAGTCCTTAAATAATGCAGCAAAGTCCTTAATTAATGCAGCAGAGTCCTTAAATAATGCAACAAAGTCCTTAAATAATGCAACAGAGTCCTTAAATACCGCAGCAAAGTGCTTAAATAATGCAGCAGAGTCCTTAAATAATGCAACAAAGTCCTTAAATAATGCAGCAGAGTCCTTAAATACTGAAGCAGAGTCCTTAAATATTGCAGCAAAGTCCTCTAATAATGCAGCAGAGTCCTTAAATAATGCAACAAAGTCCTTAAATAATGCAGCAGAGTCCTTAAATAATGCAACAAAGTCCTTAAATAATGCAGCAGAGTCCTTAAATACTGAAGCAGAGTCCTTAAATATTGCAGCAAAGTCCTTAAATAATGCAGCAGAGTCCTTAAATAATGCAACAAAGTCCTTAAATAATGCAGCAGAGTCCTTAAATAATGCAACAAAGTCCTTAAATAATGCAGCAGAGTCCTTAAATACTGAAGCAGAGTCCTTAAATATTGCAGCAAAGTCCTTCAATAATGCAGCAGAGTCCTTAGATAATGCAACAAAGTCCTTAAATAATGCAGCAGATTCCTTAAATAATGCAGCAAAGTCCTTAAATAATGCAGCAGAGTCCTTAAATAATGCAGCAGAGTCCTTAAATACCGCAGCAGAGTCCATAAATACTGAAGCAGAGTCCTTTAATATAGCAGCAAATTCCTTAAATAATGCAGCAGAGTCCTTAAAAAATCCAACAAAGTCATTAAATAATGCAGCAAGTCCTTAAATAATGCAGCAGAGTCCTCTAATAATGCAGCAGAGTCCTCAAATGCTTCAGCAAAGTCATTAAATAATGCAGCATAGTCCTTAAATAATGGAGCAAAGTCCTTAAATAATGCAGCACAGTTCTTAAATAATGCAACAACGTCGTTAAATAATGCAGCAGAGTCCTTAAATAATGCAGCAAAGTCCTTAACTAATGCAGCAGAGTCCTTAAATAATGCAACAAAGTCCTTAAATAATGCAGCATAGTCCTTAAATAATGCAGTAAAGTCCTTAAATAATGCAGCAGAGTCCTTAAATAATGCAACAACGTCCTTAAATAATGCAGCAGAGTCCTTAAATACTGAAGCAGAGTCCTTAAATATTGCAGCAAAGTCCTTAAATAATGCAGCAGAGTCCTTAAATAATGCAACAAATTCCTTAAATAATGCAGCAAAGTCCTTAAATAATGCAGCAGAGTCCTTAAATAATGCAGCAGAGTCCTTAAATACCGCAGCAGAGTCCTTAAATACTGAAGCAGAGTCCTTTAATATAGCAGCAAATTCCTTAAATAATGCAGCAGAGTCCTTAAAAAATCCAACAAAGTCATTAAATAATGCAGCAGAGTCCTCTAATAATGCAGCAGAGTCCTCAAATGCTTCAGCAAAGTCATTAAATAATGCAGCAGAGTCCTCAAATGCTTAAGCAGAGTCCTTAAATACTGAAGCAGAGTCCTTAAACATTGCAGCAAAGTCCTTAAATAATGCAGCAGAGTCCTTAAATAATGCAGCAAAGTCCTTCAATAATGCAGCAGAGTCCTTAGATAATGCAACAAAGTCCTTAAATAATGCAGCAGATTCCTTAAATAATGCAGCAAAGTCCTTAAATAATGCAGCAGAGTCCTAAAATAATGCAGCAGGGTCCTTAAATACCGCAGCAGAGTCCTTAAAGACTGAAGCAGAGTCCTTTAATATAGCAGCAAATTCCTTAAATAATGCAGCAGAGTCCTTAAGAAATCCAACAAAGTCATTAAATAATGCAGCAAGTCCTTAAATAATGCAGCAGAGTCCTCTAATAATGCAGCAGAGTCCTCAAATGCTTCAGCAAAGTCATTAAATAATGCAGCATAGTCCTTAAATAATGCAACAGAGTCCTTAAATACTGAAGCAGAGTCCTTTAATATAGCAGCAAATTCTTTAAATAATGCAGCAGAGTCCTTAAAAAAATCCAACAAAGTCATTAAATAATGCAGCAGAGTCCTCTAATAATGCAGCAGAGTCCTCAAATGCTTCAGCAAAGTCATTAAATAATGCAGCATAGTCCTTAAATAATGCAGCAAAGTCCTTAAATAATGCAGCACAGTTCTTAAATAATGCAACAACGTCGTTAAATAATGCAGCAGAGTCCTTAAATAATGCAGCAAAGTCCTTAACTAATGCAGCAGAGTCCTTAAATAATGCAACAAAGTCCTTAAATAATGCAACAGAGTCCTTAAATACCGCAGCAAAGGGCTTAAATAATGCAGCAGAGTCCTCAAATGCTTCAGCAGAGTCCTTAAATAATGTAGCATTGTCCTTAAATAATGCAGCAAAGTCCTTAAATAATGCAGCAGAGTCCTTAAATAATGCAACAAAGTCCTTAAATAATGCAGCAGAGTCCTTAAATACTGAAGCAGAGTCCTTAAATATTGCTGCAAAGTCCTTAAATAATGCAGCAGAGTCATTAAATAATGCAACAAAGTCCTTAAATAATGCAGCAGAGTCCTTAAATAATGCAACAAAGTCCTTAAATAATGCAGCAGAGTACTTAAATAATGCAACAAAGTCCTTAAATAATGCAACAAAGTCCTTAAATAATGCAACAGAGTCCTTAAATATCGCAGCAAAGGGCTTAAATAATGCAGCAGAGTCCTCAAATGCTTCAGCAGAGTCCTTAAATAATGTAGCATTGTCCTTAAATAATGCAGCAAAGTCCTTAAATAATGCAGCAGAGTCCTTAAATAATGCAACAAAGTCCTTAAATAATGCAGCAGAGTCCTTAAATACTGAAGCAGAGTCCTTAAATATTGCAGCAAAGTCCTTCAATAATGCAGCAGAGTCCTTAGATAATGCAACAAAGTCCTTAAATAATGCAGCAGATTCCTTAAATAATGCAGCAAAGTCCTTAAATAATGCAGCAGAGTCCTTAAATAATGCAGCAGAGTCCTTAAATACCGCAGCAGAGTCCTTAAATACTGAAGCAGAGTCCTTTAATATAGCAGCAAATTCCTTAAATAATGCAGCAGAGTCCATAAAAAAATCCAACAAAGTCATTAAATAATGCAGCAAGTCCTTAAATAATGCAGCAGAGTCCTCTAATAATGCAGCAGAGTCCTCAAATGCTTCAGCAAATTCATTAAATAATGCAGCATATTCCTTAAATAATGCAGAAAAGTCCTTAAATAATGCAGAACAGTTCTTAAATAATGCAACGACGTCGTTAAATAATGCAGCAGAGTCCTTAAATAATGCAGCAAAGTCCTTAACTAATGCAGCAGAGTCCTTAAATAATGCAACAAAGTCCTTAAATAATGCAACAGAGTCCTTAAATACCGCAGCAAAGGGCTTAAATAATGCAGCAGAGTCCTCAAATGCTTCAGCAGAGTCCTTAAATAATGCAGCATTGTCCTTAAATAATGCAGCAAAGTCCTTAAATAATGCAGCAGAGTCCTTAAATAATGCAACAAAGTCCTTAAATAATGCAGCAGAGTCCTTAAATACTGAAGCAGAGTCCTTAAATATTGCTGCAAAGTCCTTAAATAATGCAGCAGAGTCATTAAATAATGCAACAAAGTCCTTAAATAATGCAGCAGAGTCCTTAAATAATGCAACAAAGTCCTTAAATAATGCAGCAGAGTCCTTAAATAATGCAACAAAGTCCTTAAATAATGCAGCAAAGTCCTTAAATAATGCAGCAGAGTCCTTAAATAATGCAACAAAGTCCTTAAATAATGCAGCAGAGTACTTAAATAATGCAACAAAGTCCTTAAATAATGCAGCAAAGTCCTTAAATAATGCAGCAGAGTCCTTAAATACTGAAGCAGAGTCCTTAAATATTGCAGCAAAGTCCTTAAATAATGCAGCAGAGTCCTTAAATAATGCAACAAAGTCCTTAAATAATGCAGCAGAGTCCTTAAATAATGCAACAGAGTCCTTAAATACCGCAGCAAAGTGCTTAAATAATGCAGCAGAGTCCTCAAATGCTTCAGCAAAATCCTTAAATAATGCAGCAGAGTCCTTAAATAATGCAACAAAGTCCTTAAATAATGCAGCAGAGTCCTTAAATACTGAAGCAGAGTCCTTAAATATTGCAGCAAAGTCCTTAAATAATGCAGCAGAGTCCTTAAATAATGCAGCAAAGTCCTTATTTAATGCAGCAGAGTCCTTAAATAATGCAACAAAGTCCTTAAATAATGCAGCAGAGTCCTTAAATACTGAAGCAGAGTCCTTAAATATTGCAGCAAAGTCCTTCAATAATGCAGCAGAGTCCTTAGATAATGCAACAAAGTCCTTAAATAATGCAGCAGATTCCTTAAATAATGCAGCAAAGTCCTTAAATAATGCAGCAGAGTCCTTAAATAATGCAGCAGAGTCCTTAAATACCGCAGCAGAGTCCTTAAATACTGAAGCAGAGTCCTTTAATATAGCAGCAAATTCCTTAAATAATGCAGCAGAGTCCATTAAAAAAATCCAACAAAGTCATTAAATAATGCAGCAAGTCCTTAAATAATGCAGCAGAGTCCTCTAATAATGCAGCAGAGTCCTCAAATGCTTCAGCAAAGTCATTAAATAATGCAGCATAGTCCTTAAATAATGCAGCAAAGTCCTTAAATAATGCAGCACAGTTCTTAAGTAATGCAACAACGTCGTTAAATAATGCAGCAGAGTCCTTAAATAATGCAGCAAAGTCCTTAACTAATGCAGCAGAGTCCTTAAATAATGCAAGAAAGTCCTTAAATAATGCAGCAGAGTCCTTAAATAATGCAGTAAAGTCCTTAAATAATGCAGCAGAGTCCTTAAATAATGCAACAACGTCCTTAAATAATGCAGCAGAGTCCTTAAATACTGAAGCAGAGTCCTTAAATATTGCAGCAAAGTCCTTAAATAATGCATTAGAGTCCTTAAATAATGCAACAAAGTCCTTAAATAATGCAGCAGAGTCCTTAAATAATGCAGCAAAGTCCTTAAATAATGCAGCAGAGTCCTTAAATAATGCAGCAGAGTCCTTAAATACTGCAGCAGAGTCCTTAAATACTGAAGCAGAGTCCGTTAATATAGCAGCAAATTCCTTAAATAATGCAGCAGAGTCCTTAAAAAATCCAACAAAGTCATTAAATAATGCAGCAGAGTCCTCTAATAATGCAGCAGAGTCCTCAAATGCTTCAGCAAAGTCATTAAATAATGCAGCATAGTCCTTAAATAATGCAAAGTCCTTAAATAAAGCAGCACAGTTCTTAAATAATGCAACAACGTCGGTAAATAATGCAGCAGAGTCCTTAAATAATGCAGCAAAGTCCTTAACTAATGCAGCAGAGTCCTTAAATAATGCAACAAAGTCCTTAAATAATGCAACAGAGTCCTTAAATACCGCAGCAAAGTGCTTAAATAATGCAGCAGAGTCCTTAAATAATGCAACAAAGTCCTTAAATAATGCAGCAGAGTCCTTAAATACTGAAGCAGAGTCCTTAAATATTGCAGCAAAGTCCTCTAATAATGCAGCAGAGTCCTTAAATAATGCAACAAAGTCCTTAAATAATGCAGCAGAGTCCTTAAATAATGCAACAAAGTCCTTAAATAATGCAGCAGAGTCCTTAAATACTGAAGCAGAGTCCTTAAATATTGCAGCAAAGTCCTTAAATAATGCAGCAGAGTCCTTAAATAATGCAACAAAGTCCTTAAATAATGCAGCAGAGTCCTTAAATAATGCAACAAAGTCCTTAAATAATGCAGCAGAGTCCTTAAATACTGAAGCAGAGTCCTTAAATATTGCAGCAAAGTCCTTCAATAATGCAGCAGAGTCCTTAGATAATGCAACAAAGTCCTTAAATAATGCAGCAGATTCCTTAAATAATGCAGCAAAGTCCTTAAATAATGCAGCAGAGTCCTTAAATAATGCAGCAGAGTCCTTAAATACCGCAGCAGAGTCCATAAATACTGAAGCAGAGTCCTTTAATATAGCAGCAAATTCCTTAAATAATGCAGCAGAGTCCTTAAAAAATCCAACAAAGTCATTAAATAATGCAGCAAGTCCTTAAATAATGCAGCAGAGTCCTCTAATAATGCAGCAGAGTCCTCAAATGCTTCAGCAAAGTCATTAAATAATGCAGCATAGTCCTTAAATAATGGAGCAAAGTCCTTAAATAATGCAGCACAGTTCTTAAATAATGCAACAACGTCGTTAAATAATGCAGCAAAGTCCTTAACTAATGCAGCAGAGTCCTTAAATAATGCAACAAAGTCCTTAAATAATGCAGGAAAGTCCTTAAATAATGCAGCAGAGTCCTTAAATAATGCAACAACGTCCTTAAATAATGCAGCAGAGTCCTTAAATACTGAAGCAGAGTCCTTAAATATTGCAGCAAAGTCCTTAAATAATGCAGCAGAGTCCTTAAATAATGCAACAAATTCCTTAAATAATGCAGCAAAGTCCTTAAATAATGCAGCAGAGTCCTTAAATAATGCAGCAGAGTCCTTAAATACCGCAGCAGAGTCCTTAAATACTGAAGCAGAGTCCTTAAATATTGCTGCAAAGTCCTTAAATAATGCAGCAGAGTCATTAAATAATGCAACAAAGTCCTTAAATAATGCAGCAGAGTCCTTAAATAATGCAACAAAGTCCTTAAATAATGCAGCAAAGTCCTTAACTAATGCAGCAGAGTCCTTAAATAATGCAACAAAGTCCTTAAATAATGCAACAGAGTCCTTAAATACCGCAGCAAAGGGCTTAAATAATGCAGCAGAGTCCTCAAATGCTTCAGCAGAGTCCTTAAATAATGCAGCATTGTCCTTAAATAATGCAGCAAAGTCCTTAAATAATGCAGCAGAGTCCTTAAATAATGCAACAAAGTCCTTAAATAATGCAGCAGAGTCCTTAAATACTGAAGCAGAGTCCTTAAATATTGCTGCAAAGTCCTTAAATAATGCAGCAGAGTCATTAAATAATGCAACAAAGTCCTTAAATAATGCAGCAGAGTCCTTAAATAATGCAACAAAGTCCTTAAATAATGCAGCAGAGTCCTTAAATAATGCAACAAAGTCCTTAAATAATGCAGCAAAGTCCTTAAATAATGCAGCAGAGTCCTTAAATAATGCAACAAAGTCCTTAAATAATGCAGCAGAGTACTTAAATAATGCAACAAAGTCCTTAAATAATGCAGCAAAGTCCTTAAATAATGCAGCAGAGTCCTTAAATACTGAAGCAGAGTCCTTAAATATTGCAGCAAAGTCCTTAAATAATGCAGCAGAGTCCTTAAATAATGCAACAAAGTCCTTAAATAATGCAGCAGAGTCCTTAAATAATGCAACAGAGTCCTTAAATACCGCAGCAAAGTGCTTAAATAATGCAGCAGAGTCCTCAAATGCTTCAGCAAAGTCCTTAAATAATGCAGCAGAGTCCTTAAATAATGCAACAAAGTCCTTAAATAATGCAGCAGAGTCCTTAAATACTGAAGCAGAGTCCTTAAATATTGCAGCAAAGTCCTTAAATAATGCAGCAGAGTCCTTAAATAATGCAGCAAAGTCCTTATTTAATGCAGCAGAGTCCTTAAATAATGCAACAAAGTCCTTAAATAATGCAGCAGAGTCCTTAAATACTGAAGCAGAGTCCTTAAATATTGCAGCAAAGTCCTTCAATAATGCAGCAGAGTCCTTAGATAATGCAACAAAGTCCTTAAATAATGCAGCAGATTCCTTAAATAATGCAGCAAAGTCCTTAAATAATGCAGCAGAGTCCTTAAATACCGCAGCAGAGTCCTTAAATACTGAAGCAGAGTCCTTTAATATAGCAGCAAATTCCTTAAATAATGCAGCAGAGTCCATAAAAAAATCCAACAAAGTCATTAAATAATGCAGCAAGTCCTTAAATAATGCAGCAGAGTCCTCTAATAATGCAGCAGAGTCCTCAAATGCTTCAGCAAAGTCATTAAATAATGCAGCATAGTCCTTAAATAATGCAGCAAAGTCCTTAAATAATGCAACACAGTTCTTAAGTAATGCAACAACGTCGTTAAATAATGCAGCAGAGTCCTTAAATAATGCAGCAAAGTCCTTAACTAATGCAGCAGAGTCCTTAAATAATGCAAGAAAGTCCTTAAATAATGCAGCAGAGTCCTTAAATAATGCAGTAAAGTCCTTAAATAATGCAGCAGAGTCCTTAAATAATGCAACAACGTCCTTAAATAATGCAGCAGAGTCCTTAAATACTGAAGCAGAGTCCTTAAATATTGCAGCAAAGTCCTTAAATAATGCATTAGAGTCCTTAAATAATGCAACAAAGTCCTTAAATAATGCAGCAGAGTCCTTAAATAATGCAGCAAAGTCCTTAAATAATGCAGCAGAGTCCTTAAATAATGCAGCAGAGTCCTTAAATACTGCAGCAGAGTCCTTAAATACTGAAGCAGAGTCCGTTAATATAGCAGCAAATTCCTTAAATAATGCAGCAGAGTCCTTAAAAAATCCAACAAAGTCATTAAATAATGCAGCAGAGTCCTCTAATAATGCAGCAGAGTCCTCAAATGCTTCAGCAAAGTCATTAAATAATGCAGCATAGTCCTTAAATAATGCAAAGTCCTTAAATAAAGCAGCACAGTTCTTAAATAATGCAACAACGTCGGTAAATAATGCAGCAGAGTCCTTAAATAATGCAGCAAAGTCCTTAACTAATGCAGCAGAGTCCTTAAATAATGCAACAAAGTCCTTAAATAATGCAACAGAGTCCTTAAATACCGCAGCAAAGTGCTTAAATAATGCAGCAGAGTCCTTAAATAATGCAACAAAGTCCTTAAATAATGCAGCAGAGTCCTTAAATACTGAAGCAGAGTCCTTAAATATTGCAGCAAAGTCCTCTAATAATGCAGCAGAGTCCTTAAATAATGCAACAAAGTCCTTAAATAATGCAGCAGAGTCCTTAAATAATGCAACAAAGTCCTTAAATAATGCAGCAGAGTCCTTAAATACTGAAGCAGAGTCCTTAAATATTGCAGCAAAGTCCTTAAATAATGCAGCAGAGTCCTTAAATAATGCAACAAAGTCCTTAAATAATGCAGCAGAGTCCTTAAATAATGCAACAAAGTCCTTAAATAATGCAGCAGAGTCCTTAAATACTGAAGCAGAGTCCTTAAATATTGCAGCAAAGTCCTTCAATAATGCAGCAGAGTCCTTAGATAATGCAACAAAGTCCTTAAATAATGCAGCAGATTCCTTAAATAATGCAGCAAAGTCCTTAAATAATGCAGCAGAGTCCTTAAATAATGCAGCAGAGTCCTTAAATACCGCAGCAGAGTCCATAAATACTGAAGCAGAGTCCTTTAATATAGCAGCAAATTCCTTAAATAATGCAGCAGAGTCCTTAAAAAATCCAACAAAGTCATTAAATAATGCAGCAAGTCCTTAAATAATGCAGCAGAGTCCTCTAATAATGCAGCAGAGTCCTCAAATGCTTCAGCAAAGTCATTAAATAATGCAGCATAGTCCTTAAATAATGGAGCAAAGTCCTTAAATAATGCAGCACAGTTCTTAAATAATGCAACAACGTCGTTAAATAATGCAGCAGAGTCCTTAAATAATGCAGCAAAGTCCTTAACTAATGCAGCAGAGTCCTTAAATAATGCAACAAAGTCCTTAAATAATGCAGCATAGTCCTTAAATAATGCAGTAAAGTCCTTAAATAATGCAGCAGAGTCCTTAAATAATGCAACAACGTCCTTAAATAATGCAGCAGAGTCCTTAAATACTGAAGCAGAGTCCTTAAATATTGCAGCAAAGTCCTTAAATAATGCAGCAGAGTCCTTAAATAATGCAACAAATTCCTTAAATAATGCAGCAAAGTCCTTAAATAATGCAGCAGAGTCCTTAAATAATGCAGCAGAGTCCTTAAAAAATCCAACAAAGTCATTAAATAATGCAGCAGAGTCCTCTAATAATGCAGCAGAGTCCTCAAATGCTTCAGCAAAGTCATTAAATAATGCAGCAGAGTCCTCAAATGCTTAAGCAGAGTCCTTAAATACTGAAGCAGAGTCCTTAAACATTGCAGCAAAGTCCTTAAATAATGCAGCAGAGTCCTTAAATAATGCAGCAAAGTCCTTCAATAATGCAGCAGAGTCCTTAGATAATGCAACAAAGTCCTTAAATAATGCAGCAGATTCCTTAAATAATGCAGCAAAGTCCTTAAATAATGCAGCAGAGTCCTAAAATAATGCAGCAGGGTCCTTAAATACCGCAGCAGAGTCCTTAAAGACTGAAGCAGAGTCCTTTAATATAGCAGCAAATTCCTTAAATAATGCAGCAGAGTCCTTAAGAAATCCAACAAAGTCATTAAATAATGCAGCAAGTCCTTAAATAATGCAGCAGAGTCCTCTAATAATGCAGCAGAGTCCTCAAATGCTTCAGCAAAGTCATTAAATAATGCAGCATAGTCCTTAAATAATGCAACAGAGTCCTTAAATACTGAAGCAGAGTCCTTTAATATAGCAGCAAATTCTTTAAATAATGCAGCAGAGTCCTTAAAAAAATCCAACAAAGTCATTAAATAATGCAGCAGAGTCCTCTAATAATGCAGCAGAGTCCTCAAATGCTTCAGCAAAGTCATTAAATAATGCAGCATAGTCCTTAAATAATGCAGCAAAGTCCTTAAATAATGCAGCAGAGTCCTTAAATACTGAAGCAGAGTCCTTAAATATTGCAGCAAAGTCCTTAAATAATGCAGCAGAGTCCTTAAATAATGCAACAAAGTCCTTAAATAATGCAGCAGAGTCCTTAAATAATGCAACAGAGTCCTTAAATACCGCAGCAAAGTGCTTAAATAATGCAGCAGAGTCCTCAAATGCTTCAGCAAAATCCTTAAATAATGCAGCAGAGTCCTTAAATAATGCAACAAAGTCCTTAAATAATGCAGCAGAGTCCTTAAATACTGAAGCAGAGTCCTTAAATATTGCAGCAAAGTCCTTAAATAATGCAGCAGAGTCCTTAAATAATGCAGCAAAGTCCTTATTTAATGCAGCAGAGTCCTTAAATAATGCAACAAAGTCCTTAAATAATGCAGCAGAGTCCTTAAATACTGAAGCAGAGTCCTTAAATATTGCAGCAAAGTCCTTCAATAATGCAGCAGAGTCCTTAGATAATGCAACAAAGTCCTTAAATAATGCAGCAGATTCCTTAAATAATGCAGCAAAGTCCTTAAATAATGCAGCAGAGTCCTTAAATAATGCAGCAGAGTCCTTAAATACCGCAGCAGAGTCCTTAAATACTGAAGCAGAGTCCTTTAATATAGCAGCAAATTCCTTAAATAATGCAGCAGAGTCCATTAAAAAAATCCAACAAAGTCATTAAATAATGCAGCAAGTCCTTAAATAATGCAGCAGAGTCCTCTAATAATGCAGCAGAGTCCTCAAATGCTTCAGCAAAGTCATTAAATAATGCAGCATAGTCCTTAAATAATGCAGCAAAGTCCTTAAATAATGCAGCACAGTTCTTAAGTAATGCAACAACGTCGTTAAATAATGCAGCAGAGTCCTTAAATAATGCAGCAAAGTCCTTAACTAATGCAGCAGAGTCCTTAAATAATGCAAGAAAGTCCTTAAATAATGCAGCAGAGTCCTTAAATAATGCAGTAAAGTCCTTAAATAATGCAGCAGAGTCCTTAAATAATGCAACAACGTCCTTAAATAATGCAGCAGAGTCCTTAAATACTGAAGCAGAGTCCTTAAATATTGCAGCAAAGTCCTTAAATAATGCATTAGAGTCCTTAAATAATGCAACAAAGTCCTTAAATAATGCAGCAGAGTCCTTAAATAATGCAGCAAAGTCCTTAAATAATGCAGCAGAGTCCTTAAATAATGCAGCAGAGTCCTTAAATACTGCAGCAGAGTCCTTAAATACTGAAGCAGAGTCCGTTAATATAGCAGCAAATTCCTTAAATAATGCAGCAGAGTCCTTAAAAAATCCAACAAAGTCATTAAATAATGCAGCAGAGTCCTCTAATAATGCAGCAGAGTCCTCAAATGCTTCAGCAAAGTCATTAAATAATGCAGCATAGTCCTTAAATAATGCAAAGTCCTTAAATAAAGCAGCACAGTTCTTAAATAATGCAACAACGTCGGTAAATAATGCAGCAGAGTCCTTAAATAATGCAGCAAAGTCCTTAACTAATGCAGCAGAGTCCTTAAATAATGCAACAAAGTCCTTAAATAATGCAACAGAGTCCTTAAATACCGCAGCAAAGTGCTTAAATAATGCAGCAGAGTCCTTAAATAATGCAACAAAGTCCTTAAATAATGCAGCAGAGTCCTTAAATACTGAAGCAGAGTCCTTAAATATTGCAGCAAAGTCCTCTAATAATGCAGCAGAGTCCTTAAATAATGCAACAAAGTCCTTAAATAATGCAGCAGAGTCCTTAAATAATGCAACAAAGTCCTTAAATAATGCAGCAGAGTCCTTAAATACTGAAGCAGAGTCCTTAAATATTGCAGCAAAGTCCTTAAATAATGCAGCAGAGTCCTTAAATAATGCAACAAAGTCCTTAAATAATGCAGCAGAGTCCTTAAATAATGCAACAAAGTCCTTAAATAATGCAGCAGAGTCCTTAAATACTGAAGCAGAGTCCTTAAATATTGCAGCAAAGTCCTTCAATAATGCAGCAGAGTCCTTAGATAATGCAACAAAGTCCTTAAATAATGCAGCAGATTCCTTAAATAATGCAGCAAAGTCCTTAAATAATGCAGCAGAGTCCTTAAATAATGCAGCAGAGTCCTTAAATACCGCAGCAGAGTCCATAAATACTGAAGCAGAGTCCTTTAATATAGCAGCAAATTCCTTAAATAATGCAGCAGAGTCCTTAAAAAATCCAACAAAGTCATTAAATAATGCAGCAAGTCCTTAAATAATGCAGCAGAGTCCTCTAATAATGCAGCAGAGTCCTCAAATGCTTCAGCAAAGTCATTAAATAATGCAGCATAGTCCTTAAATAATGGAGCAAAGTCCTTAAATAATGCAGCACAGTTCTTAAATAATGCAACAACGTCGTTAAATAATGCAGCAAAGTCCTTAACTAATGCAGCAGAGTCCTTAAATAATGCAACAAAGTCCTTAAATAATGCAGTAAAGTCCTTAAATAATGCAGCAGAGTCCTTAAATAATGCAACAACGTCCTTAAATAATGCAGCAGAGTCCTTAAATACTGAAGCAGAGTCCTTAAATATTGCAGCAAAGTCCTTAAATAATGCAGCAGAGTCCTTAAATAATGCAACAAATTCCTTAAATAATGCAGCAAAGTCCTTAAATAATGCAGCAGAGTCCTTAAATAATGCAGCAGAGTCCTTAAATACCGCAGCAGAGTCCTTAAATACTGAAGCAGAGTCCTTAAATATTGCTGCAAAGTCCTTAAATAATGCAGCAGAGTCATTAAATAATGCAACAAAGTCCTTAAATAATGCAGCAGAGTCCTTAAATAATGCAACAAAGTCCTTAAATAATGCAGCAAAGTCCTTAACTAATGCAGCAGAGTCCTTAAATAATGCAACAAAGTCCTTAAATAATGCAACAGAGTCCTTAAATACCGCAGCAAAGGGCTTAAATAATGCAGCAGAGTCCTCAAATGCTTCAGCAGAGTCCTTAAATAATGCAGCATTGTCCTTAAATAATGCAGCAGAGTCCTTAAATAATGCAACAAAGTCCTTAAATAATGCAGCAGAGTCCTTAAATACTGAAGCAGAGTCCTTAAATATTGCAGCAAAGTCCTTCAATAATGCAGCAGAGTCCTTAGATAATGCAACAAAGTCCTTAAATAATGCAGCAGATTCCTTAAATAATGCAGCAAAGTCCTTAAATAATGCAGCAGAGTCCTTAAATAATGCAGCAGAGTCCTTAAATACCGCAGCAGAGTCCATAAATACTGAAGCAGAGTCCTTTAATATAGCAGCAAATTCCTTAAATAATGCAGCAGAGTCCTTAAAAAATCCAACAAAGTCATTAAATAATGCAGCAAGTCCTTAAATAATGCAGCAGAGTCCTCTAATAATGCAGCAGAGTCCTCAAATGCTTCAGCAAAGTCATTAAATAATGCAGCATAGTCCTTAAATAATGGAGCAAAGTCCTTAAATAATGCAGCACAGTTCTTAAATAATGCAACAACGTCGTTAAATAATGCAGCAAAGTCCTTAACTAATGCAGCAGAGTCCTTAAATAATGCAACAAAGTCCTTAAATAATGCAGGAAAGTCCTTAAATAATGCAGCAGAGTCCTTAAATAATGCAACAACGTCCTTAAATAATGCAGCAGAGTCCTTAAATACTGAAGCAGAGTCCTTAAATATTGCAGCAAAGTCCTTAAATAATGCAGCAGAGTCCTTAAATAATGCAACAAATTCCTTAAATAATGCAGCAAAGTCCTTAAATAATGCAGCAGAGTCCTTAAATAATGCAGCAGAGTCCTTAAATACCGCAGCAGAGTCCTTAAATACTGAAGCAGAGTCCTTAAATATTGCTGCAAAGTCCTTAAATAATGCAGCAGAGTCATTAAATAATGCAACAAAGTCCTTAAATAATGCAGCAGAGTCCTTAAATAATGCAACAAAGTCCTTAAATAATGCAGCAAAGTCCTTAACTAATGCAGCAGAGTCCTTAAATAATGCAACAAAGTCCTTAAATAATGCAACAGAGTCCTTAAATACCGCAGCAAAGGGCTTAAATAATGCAGCAGAGTCCTCAAATGCTTCAGCAGAGTCCTTAAATAATGCAGCATTGTCCTTAAATAATGCAGCAAAGTCCTTAAATAATGCAGCAGAGTCCTTAAATAATGCAACAAAGTCCTTAAATAATGCAGCAGAGTCCTTAAATACTGAAGCAGAGTCCTTAAATATTGCTGCAAAGTCCTTAAATAATGCAGCAGAGTCATTAAATAATGCAACAAAGTCCTTAAATAATGCAGCAGAGTCCTTAAATAATGCAACAAAGTCCTTAAATAATGCAGCAGAGTCCTTAAATAATGCAACAAAGTCCTTAAATAATGCAGCAAAGTCCTTAAATAATGCAGCAGAGTCCTTAAATAATGCAACAAAGTCCTTAAATAATGCAGCAGAGTACTTAAATAATGCAACAAAGTCCTTAAATAATGCAGCAAAGTCCTTAAATAATGCAGCAGAGTCCTTAAATACTGAAGCAGAGTCCTTAAATATTGCAGCAAAGTCCTTAAATAATGCAGCAGAGTCCTTAAATAATGCAACAAAGTCCTTAAATAATGCAGCAGAGTCCTTAAATAATGCAACAGAGTCCTTAAATACCGCAGCAAAGTGCTTAAATAATGCAGCAGAGTCCTCAAATGCTTCAGCAAAGTCCTTAAATAATGCAGCAGAGTCCTTAAATAATGCAACAAAGTCCTTAAATAATGCAGCAGAGTCCTTAAATACTGAAGCAGAGTCCTTAAATATTGCAGCAAAGTCCTTAAATAATGCAGCAGAGTCCTTAAATAATGCAGCAAAGTCCTTATTTAATGCAGCAGAGTCCTTAAATAATGCAACAAAGTCCTTAAATAATGCAGCAGAGTCCTTAAATACTGAAGCAGAGTCCTTAAATATTGCAGCAAAGTCCTTCAATAATGCAGCAGAGTCCTTAGATAATGCAACAAAGTCCTTAAATAATGCAGCAGATTCCTTAAATAATGCAGCAAAGTCCTTAAATAATGCAGCAGAGTCCTTAAATACCGCAGCAGAGTCCTTAAATACTGAAGCAGAGTCCTTTAATATAGCAGCAAATTCCTTAAATAATGCAGCAGAGTCCATAAAAAAATCCAACAAAGTCATTAAATAATGCAGCAAGTCCTTAAATAATGCAGCAGAGTCCTCTAATAATGCAGCAGAGTCCTCAAATGCTTCAGCAAAGTCATTAAATAATGCAGCATAGTCCTTAAATAATGCAGCAAAGTCCTTAAATAATGCAACACAGTTCTTAAGTAATGCAACAACGTCGTTAAATAATGCAGCAGAGTCCTTAAATAATGCAGCAAAGTCCTTAACTAATGCAGCAGAGTCCTTAAATAATGCAAGAAAGTCCTTAAATAATGCAGCAGAGTCCTTAAATAATGCAGTAAAGTCCTTAAATAATGCAGCAGAGTCCTTAAATAATGCAACAACGTCCTTAAATAATGCAGCAGAGTCCTTAAATACTGAAGCAGAGTCCTTAAATATTGCAGCAAAGTCCTTAAATAATGCATTAGAGTCCTTAAATAATGCAACAAAGTCCTTAAATAATGCAGCAGAGTCCTTAAATAATGCAGCAAAGTCCTTAAATAATGCAGCAGAGTCCTTAAATAATGCAGCAGAGTCCTTAAATACTGCAGCAGAGTCCTTAAATACTGAAGCAGAGTCCGTTAATATAGCAGCAAATTCCTTAAATAATGCAGCAGAGTCCTTAAAAAATCCAACAAAGTCATTAAATAATGCAGCAGAGTCCTCTAATAATGCAGCAGAGTCCTCAAATGCTTCAGCAAAGTCATTAAATAATGCAGCATAGTCCTTAAATAATGCAAAGTCCTTAAATAAAGCAGCACAGTTCTTAAATAATGCAACAACGTCGGTAAATAATGCAGCAGAGTCCTTAAATAATGCAGCAAAGTCCTTAACTAATGCAGCAGAGTCCTTAAATAATGCAACAAAGTCCTTAAATAATGCAACAGAGTCCTTAAATACCGCAGCAAAGTGCTTAAATAATGCAGCAGAGTCCTTAAATAATGCAACAAAGTCCTTAAATAATGCAGCAGAGTCCTTAAATACTGAAGCAGAGTCCTTAAATATTGCAGCAAAGTCCTCTAATAATGCAGCAGAGTCCTTAAATAATGCAACAAAGTCCTTAAATAATGCAGCAGAGTCCTTAAATAATGCAACAAAGTCCTTAAATAATGCAGCAGAGTCCTTAAATACTGAAGCAGAGTCCTTAAATATTGCAGCAAAGTCCTTAAATAATGCAGCAGAGTCCTTAAATAATGCAACAAAGTCCTTAAATAATGCAGCAGAGTCCTTAAATAATGCAACAAAGTCCTTAAATAATGCAGCAGAGTCCTTAAATACTGAAGCAGAGTCCTTAAATATTGCAGCAAAGTCCTTCAATAATGCAGCAGAGTCCTTAGATAATGCAACAAAGTCCTTAAATAATGCAGCAGATTCCTTAAATAATGCAGCAAAGTCCTTAAATAATGCAGCAGAGTCCTTAAATAATGCAGCAGAGTCCTTAAATACCGCAGCAGAGTCCATAAATACTGAAGCAGAGTCCTTTAATATAGCAGCAAATTCCTTAAATAATGCAGCAGAGTCCTTAAAAAATCCAACAAAGTCATTAAATAATGCAGCAAGTCCTTAAATAATGCAGCAGAGTCCTCTAATAATGCAGCAGAGTCCTCAAATGCTTCAGCAAAGTCATTAAATAATGCAGCATAGTCCTTAAATAATGGAGCAAAGTCCTTAAATAATGCAGCACAGTTCTTAAATAATGCAACAACGTCGTTAAATAATGCAGCAGAGTCCTTAAATAATGCAGCAAAGTCCTTAACTAATGCAGCAGAGTCCTTAAATAATGCAACAAAGTCCTTAAATAATGCAGCATAGTCCTTAAATAATGCAGTAAAGTCCTTAAATAATGCAGCAGAGTCCTTAAATAATGCAACAACGTCCTTAAATAATGCAGCAGAGTCCTTAAATACTGAAGCAGAGTCCTTAAATATTGCAGCAAAGTCCTTAAATAATGCAGCAGAGTCCTTAAATAATGCAACAAATTCCTTAAATAATGCAGCAAAGTCCTTAAATAATGCAGCAGAGTCCTTAAATAATGCAGCAGAGTCCTTAAATACCGCAGCAGAGTCCTTAAATACTGAAGCAGAGTCCTTTAATATAGCAGCAAATTCCTTAAATAATGCAGCAGAGTCCTTAAAAAATCCAACAAAGTCATTAAATAATGCAGCAGAGTCCTCTAATAATGCAGCAGAGTCCTCAAATGCTTCAGCAAAGTCATTAAATAATGCAGCAGAGTCCTCAAATGCTTAAGCAGAGTCCTTAAATACTGAAGCAGAGTCCTTAAACATTGCAGCAAAGTCCTTAAATAATGCAGCAGAGTCCTTAAATAATGCAGCAAAGTCCTTCAATAATGCAGCAGAGTCCTTAGATAATGCAACAAAGTCCTTAAATAATGCAGCAGATTCCTTAAATAATGCAGCAAAGTCCTTAAATAATGCAGCAGAGTCCTAAAATAATGCAGCAGGGTCCTTAAATACCGCAGCAGAGTCCTTAAAGACTGAAGCAGAGTCCTTTAATATAGCAGCAAATTCCTTAAATAATGCAGCAGAGTCCTTAAGAAATCCAACAAAGTCATTAAATAATGCAGCAAGTCCTTAAATAATGCAGCAGAGTCCTCTAATAATGCAGCAGAGTCCTCAAATGCTTCAGCAAAGTCATTAAATAATGCAGCATAGTCCTTAAATAATGCAACAGAGTCCTTAAATACTGAAGCAGAGTCCTTTAATATAGCAGCAAATTCTTTAAATAATGCAGCAGAGTCCTTAAAAAAATCCAACAAAGTCATTAAATAATGCAGCAGAGTCCTCTAATAATGCAGCAGAGTCCTCAAATGCTTCAGCAAAGTCATTAAATAATGCAGCATAGTCCTTAAATAATGCAGCAAAGTCCTTAAATAATGCAGCAGAGTCCTTAAATACTGAAGCAGAGTCCTTAAATATTGCAGCAAAGTCCTTAAATAATGCAGCAGAGTCCTTAAATAATGCAACAAAGTCCTTAAATAATGCAGCAGAGTCCTTAAATAATGCAACAGAGTCCTTAAATACCGCAGCAAAGTGCTTAAATATTGCAGCAGAGTCCTCAAATGCTTCAGCAAAATCCTTAAATAATGCAGCAGAGTCCTTAAATAATGCAACAAAGTCCTTAAATAATGCAGCAGAGTCCTTAAATACTGAAGCAGAGTCCTTAAATATTGCAGCAAAGTCCTTAAATAATGCAGCAGAGTCCTTAAATAATGCAGCAAAGTCCTTATTTAATGCAGCAGAGTCCTTAAATAATGCAACAAAGTCCTTAAATAATGCAGCAGAGTCCTTAAATACTGAAGCAGAGTCCTTAAATATTGCAGCAAAGTCCTTCAATAATGCAGCAGAGTCCTTAGATAATGCAACAAAGTCCTTAAATAATGCAGCAGATTCCTTAAATAATGCAGCAAAGTCCTTAAATAATGCAGCAGAGTCCTTAAATAATGCAGCAGAGTCCTTAAATACCGCAGCAGAGTCCTTAAATACTGAAGCAGAGTCCTTTAATATAGCAGCAAATTCCTTAAATAATGCAGCAGAGTCCATTAAAAAAATCCAACAAAGTCATTAAATAATGCAGCAAGTCCTTAAATAATGCAGCAGAGTCCTCTAATAATGCAGCAGAGTCCTCAAATGCTTCAGCAAAGTCATTAAATAATGCAGCATAGTCCTTAAATAATGCAGCAAAGTCCTTAAATAATGCAGCACAGTTCTTAAGTAATGCAACAACGTCGTTAAATAATGCAGCAGAGTCCTTAAATAATGCAGCAAAGTCCTTAACTAATGCAGCAGAGTCCTTAAATAATGCAAGAAAGTCCTTAAATAATGCAGCAGAGTCCTTAAATAATGCAGTAAAGTCCTTAAATAATGCAGCAGAGTCCTTAAATAATGCAACAACGTCCTTAAATAATGCAGCAGAGTCCTTAAATACTGAAGCAGAGTCCTTAAATATTGCAGCAAAGTCCTTAAATAATGCATTAGAGTCCTTAAATAATGCAACAAAGTCCTTAAATAATGCAGCAGAGTCCTTAAATAATGCAGCAAAGTCCTTAAATAATGCAGCAGAGTCCTTAAATAATGCAGCAGAGTCCTTAAATACTGCAGCAGAGTCCTTAAATACTGAAGCAGAGTCCGTTAATATAGCAGCAAATTCCTTAAATAATGCAGCAGAGTCCTTAAAAAATCCAACAAAGTCATTAAATAATGCAGCAGAGTCCTCTAATAATGCAGCAGAGTCCTCAAATGCTTCAGCAAAGTCATTAAATAATGCAGCATAGTCCTTAAATAATGCAAAGTCCTTAAATAAAGCAGCACAGTTCTTAAATAATGCAACAACGTCGGTAAATAATGCAGCAGAGTCCTTAAATAATGCAGCAAAGTCCTTAACTAATGCAGCAGAGTCCTTAAATAATGCAACAAAGTCCTTAAATAATGCAACAGAGTCCTTAAATACCGCAGCAAAGTGCTTAAATAATGCAGCAGAGTCCTTAAATAATGCAACAAAGTCCTTAAATAATGCAGCAGAGTCCTTAAATACTGAAGCAGAGTCCTTAAATATTGCAGCAAAGTCCTCTAATAATGCAGCAGAGTCCTTAAATAATGCAACAAAGTCCTTAAATAATGCAGCAGAGTCCTTAAATAATGCAACAAAGTCCTTAAATAATGCAGCAGAGTCCTTAAATACTGAAGCAGAGTCCTTAAATATTGCAGCAAAGTCCTTAAATAATGCAGCAGAGTCCTTAAATAATGCAACAAAGTCCTTAAATAATGCAGCAGAGTCCTTAAATAATGCAACAAAGTCCTTAAATAATGCAGCAGAGTCCTTAAATACTGAAGCAGAGTCCTTAAATATTGCAGCAAAGTCCTTCAATAATGCAGCAGAGTCCTTAGATAATGCAACAAAGTCCTTAAATAATGCAGCAGATTCCTTAAATAATGCAGCAAAGTCCTTAAATAATGCAGCAGAGTCCTTAAATAATGCAGCAGAGTCCTTAAATACCGCAGCAGAGTCCATAAATACTGAAGCAGAGTCCTTTAATATAGCAGCAAATTCCTTAAATAATGCAGCAGAGTCCTTAAAAAATCCAACAAAGTCATTAAATAATGCAGCAAGTCCTTAAATAATGCAGCAGAGTCCTCTAATAATGCAGCAGAGTCCTCAAATGCTTCAGCAAAGTCATTAAATAATGCAGCATAGTCCTTAAATAATGGAGCAAAGTCCTTAAATAATGCAGCACAGTTCTTAAATAATGCAACAACGTCGTTAAATAATGCAGCAAAGTCCTTAACTAATGCAGCAGAGTCCTTAAATAATGCAACAAAGTCCTTAAATAATGCAGTAAAGTCCTTAAATAATGCAGCAGAGTCCTTAAATAATGCAACAACGTCCTTAAATAATGCAGCAGAGTCCTTAAATACTGAAGCAGAGTCCTTAAATATTGCAGCAAAGTCCTTAAATAATGCAGCAGAGTCCTTAAATAATGCAACAAATTCCTTAAATAATGCAGCAAAGTCCTTAAATAATGCAGCAGAGTCCTTAAATAATGCAGCAGAGTCCTTAAATACCGCAGCAGAGTCCTTAAATACTGAAGCAGAGTCCTTAAATATTGCTGCAAAGTCCTTAAATAATGCAGCAGAGTCATTAAATAATGCAACAAAGTCCTTAAATAATGCAGCAGAGTCCTTAAATAATGCAACAAAGTCCTTAAATAATGCAGCAAAGTCCTTAACTAATGCAGCAGAGTCCTTAAATAATGCAACAAAGTCCTTAAATAATGCAACAGAGTCCTTAAATACCGCAGCAAAGGGCTTAAATAATGCAGCAGAGTCCTCAAATGCTTCAGCAGAGTCCTTAAATAATGCAGCATTGTCCTTAAATAATGCAGCAAAGTCCTTAAATAATGCAGCAGAGTCCTTAAATAATGCAACAAAGTCCTTAAATAATGCAGCAGAGTCCTTAAATACTGAAGCAGAGTCCTTAAATATTGCTGCAAAGTCCTTAAATAATGCAGCAGAGTCATTAAATAATGCAACAAAGTCCTTAAATAATGCAGCAGAGTCCTTAAATAATGCAACAAAGTCCTTAAATAATGCAGCAGAGTCCTTAAATAATGCAACAAAGTCCTTAAATAATGCAGCAAAGTCCTTAAATAATGCAGCAGAGTCCTTAAATAATGCAACAAAGTCCTTAAATAATGCAGCAGAGTACTTAAATAATGCAACAAAGTCCTTAAATAATGCAGCAAAGTCCTTAAATAATGCAGCAGAGTCCTTAAATACTGAAGCAGAGTCCTTAAATATTGCAGCAAAGTCCTTAAATAATGCAGCAGAGTCCTTAAATAATGCAACAAAGTCCTTAAATAATGCAGCAGAGTCCTTAAATAATGCAACAGAGTCCTTAAATACCGCAGCAAAGTGCTTAAATAATGCAGCAGAGTCCTCAAATGCTTCAGCAAAGTCCTTAAATAATGCAGCAGAGTCCTTAAATAATGCAACAAAGTCCTTAAATAATGCAGCAGAGTCCTTAAATACTGAAGCAGAGTCCTTAAATATTGCAGCAAAGTCCTTAAATAATGCAGCAGAGTCCTTAAATAATGCAGCAAAGTCCTTATTTAATGCAGCAGAGTCCTTAAATAATGCAACAAAGTCCTTAAATAATGCAGCAGAGTCCTTAAATACTGAAGCAGAGTCCTTAAATATTGCAGCAAAGTCCTTCAATAATGCAGCAGAGTCCTTAGATAATGCAACAAAGTCCTTAAATAATGCAGCAGATTCCTTAAATAATGCAGCAAAGTCCTTATATAATGCAGCAGAGTCCTTAAATACCGCAGCAGAGTCCTTAAATACTGAAGCAGAGTCCTTTAATATAGCAGCAAATTCCTTAAATAATGCAGCAGAGTCCATAAAAAAATCCAACAAAGTCATTAAATAATGCAGCAAGTCCTTAAATAATGCAGCAGAGTCCTCTAATAATGCAGCAGAGTCCTCAAATGCTTCAGCAAAGTCATTAAATAATGCAGCATAGTCCTTAAATAATGCAGCAAAGTCCTTAAATAATGCAACACAGTTCTTAAGTAATGCAACAACGTCGTTAAATAATGCAGCAGAGTCCTTAAATAATGCAGCAAAGTCCTTAACTAATGCAGCAGAGTCCTTAAATAATGCAAGAAAGTCCTTAAATAATGCAGCAGAGTCCTTAAATAATGCAGTAAAGTCCTTAAATAATGCAGCAGAGTCCTTAAATAATGCAACAACGTCCTTAAATAATGCAGCAGAGTCCTTAAATACTGAAGCAGAGTCCTTAAATATTGCAGCAAAGTCCTTAAATAATGCATTAGAGTCCTTAAATAATGCAACAAAGTCCTTAAATAATGCAGCAGAGTCCTTAAATAATGCAGCAAAGTCCTTAAATAATGCAGCAGAGTCCTTAAATAATGCAGCAGAGTCCTTAAATACTGCAGCAGAGTCCTTAAATACTGAAGCAGAGTCCGTTAATATAGCAGCAAATTCCTTAAATAATGCAGCAGAGTCCTTAAAAAATCCAACAAAGTCATTAAATAATGCAGCAGAGTCCTCTAATAATGCAGCAGAGTCCTCAAATGCTTCAGCAAAGTCATTAAATAATGCAGCATAGTCCTTAAATAATGCAAAGTCCTTAAATAAAGCAGCACAGTTCTTAAATAATGCAACAACGTCGGTAAATAATGCAGCAGAGTCCTTAAATAATGCAGCAAAGTCCTTAACTAATGCAGCAGAGTCCTTAAATAATGCAACAAAGTCCTTAAATAATGCAACAGAGTCCTTAAATACCGCAGCAAAGTGCTTAAATAATGCAGCAGAGTCCTTAAATAATGCAACAAAGTCCTTAAATAATGCAGCAGAGTCCTTAAATACTGAAGCAGAGTCCTTAAATATTGCAGCAAAGTCCTCTAATAATGCAGCAGAGTCCTTAAATAATGCAACAAAGTCCTTAAATAATGCAGCAGAGTCCTTAAATAATGCAACAAAGTCCTTAAATAATGCAGCAGAGTCCTTAAATACTGAAGCAGAGTCCTTAAATATTGCAGCAAAGTCCTTAAATAATGCAGCAGAGTCCTTAAATAATGCAACAAAGTCCTTAAATAATGCAGCAGAGTCCTTAAATAATGCAACAAAGTCCTTAAATAATGCAGCAGAGTCCTTAAATACTGAAGCAGAGTCCTTAAATATTGCAGCAAAGTCCTTCAATAATGCAGCAGAGTCCTTAGATAATGCAACAAAGTCCTTAAATAATGCAGCAGATTCCTTAAATAATGCAGCAAAGTCCTTAAATAATGCAGCAGAGTCCTTAAATAATGCAGCAGAGTCCTTAAATACCGCAGCAGAGTCCATAAATACTGAAGCAGAGTCCTTTAATATAGCAGCAAATTCCTTAAATAATGCAGCAGAGTCCTTAAAAAATCCAACAAAGTCATTAAATAATGCAGCAAGTCCTTAAATAATGCAGCAGAGTCCTCTAATAATGCAGCAGAGTCCTCAAATGCTTCAGCAAAGTCATTAAATAATGCAGCATAGTCCTTAAATAATGGAGCAAAGTCCTTAAATAATGCAGCACAGTTCTTAAATAATGCAACAACGTCGTTAAATAATGCAGCAGAGTCCTTAAATAATGCAGCAAAGTCCTTAACTAATGCAGCAGAGTCCTTAAATAATGCAACAAAGTCCTTAAATAATGCAGCATAGTCCTTAAATAATGCAGTAAAGTCCTTAAATAATGCAGCAGAGTCCTTAAATAATGCAACAACGTCCTTAAATAATGCAGCAGAGTCCTTAAATACTGAAGCAGAGTCCTTAAATATTGCAGCAAAGTCCTTAAATAATGCAGCAGAGTCCTTAAATAATGCAACAAATTCCTTAAATAATGCAGCAAAGTCCTTAAATAATGCAGCAGAGTCCTTAAATAATGCAGCAGAGTCCTTAAATACCGCAGCAGAGTCCTTAAATACTGAAGCAGAGTCCTTTAATATAGCAGCAAATTCCTTAAATAATGCAGCAGAGTCCTTAAAAAATCCAACAAAGTCATTAAATAATGCAGCAGAGTCCTCTAATAATGCAGCAGAGTCCTCAAATGCTTCAGCAAAGTCATTAAATAATGCAGCAGAGTCCTCAAATGCTTAAGCAGAGTCCTTAAATACTGAAGCAGAGTCCTTAAACATTGCAGCAAAGTCCTTAAATAATGCAGCAGAGTCCTTAAATAATGCAGCAAAGTCCTTCAATAATGCAGCAGAGTCCTTAGATAATGCAACAAAGTCCTTAAATAATGCAGCAGATTCCTTAAATAATGCAGCAAAGTCCTTAAATAATGCAGCAGAGTCCTAAAATAATGCAGCAGGGTCCTTAAATACCGCAGCAGAGTCCTTAAAGACTGAAGCAGAGTCCTTTAATATAGCAGCAAATTCCTTAAATAATGCAGCAGAGTCCTTAAGAAATCCAACAAAGTCATTAAATAATGCAGCAAGTCCTTAAATAATGCAGCAGAGTCCTCTAATAATGCAGCAGAGTCCTCAAATGCTTCAGCAAAGTCATTAAATAATGCAGCATAGTCCTTAAATAATGCAACAGAGTCCTTAAATACTGAAGCAGAGTCCTTTAATATAGCAGCAAATTCTTTAAATAATGCAGCAGAGTCCTTAAAAAAATCCAACAAAGTCATTAAATAATGCAGCAGAGTCCTCTAATAATGCAGCAGAGTCCTCAAATGCTTCAGCAAAGTCATTAAATAATGCAGCATAGTCCTTAAATAATGCAGCAAAGTCCTTAAATAATGCAGCACAGTTCTTAAATAATGCAACAACGTCGTTAAATAATGCAGCAGAGTCCTTAAATAATGCAGCAAAGTCCTTAACTAATGCAGCAGAGTCCTTAAATAATGCAACAAAGTCCTTAAATAATGCAACAGAGTCCTTAAATACCGCAGCAAAGGGCTTAAATAATGCAGCAGAGTCCTCAAATGCTTCAGCAGAGTCCTTAAATAATGTAGCATTGTCCTTAAATAATGCAGCAAAGTCCTTAAATAATGCAGCAGAGTCCTTAAATAATGCAACAAAGTCCTTAAATAATGCAGCAGAGTCCTTAAATACTGAAGCAGAGTCCTTAAATATTGGTGCAAAGTCCTTAAATAATGCAGCAGAGTCATTAAATAATGCAACAAAGTCCTTAAATAATGCAGCAGAGTCCTTAAATAATGCAACAAAGTCCTTAAATAATGCAGCAGAGTACTTAAATAATGCAACAAAGTCCTTAAATAATGCAACAAAGTCCTTAAATAATGCAACAGAGTCCTTAAATACCGCAGCAAAGGGCTTAAATAATGCAGCAGAGTCCTCAAATGCTTCAGCAGAGTCCTTAAATAATGTAGCATTGTCCTTAAATAATGCAGCAAAGTCCTTAAATAATGCAGCAGAGTCCTTAAATACTGAAGCAGAGTCCTTAAATATTGCAGCAAAGTCCTTCAATAATGCAGCAGAGTCGTTAGATAATGCAACAAAGTCCTTAAATAATGCAGCAGATTCCTTAAATAATGCAGCAAAGTCCTTAAATAATGCAGCAGAGTCCTTAAATAATGCAGCAGAGTCCTTAAATACCGCAGCAGAGTCCTTAAATACTGAAGCAGAGACCTTTAATATAGCAGCAAATTCCTTAAATAATGCAGCAGAGTCAATAAAAAAATCCAACAAAGTCATTAAATAATGCAGCAAGTCCTTAAATAATGCAGCAGAGTCCTCTAATAATGCAGCAGAGTCCTCAAATGCTTCAGCAAATTCATTAAATAATGCAGCATATTCCTTAAATAATGCAGAAAAGTCCTTAAATAATGCAGAACAGTTCTTAAATAATGCAACGACGTCGTTAAATAATGCAGCAGAGTCCTTAAATAATGCAGCAAAGTCCTTAACTAATGCAGCAGAGTCCTTAAATAATGCAACAAAGTCCTTAAATAATGCAACAGAGTCCTTAAATACCGCAGCAAAGGGCTTAAATAATGCAGCAGAGTCCTCAAATGCTTCAGCAGAGTCCTTAAATAATGCAGCATTGTCCTTAAATAATGCAGCAAAGTCCTTAAATAATGCAGCAGAGTCCTTAAATAATGCAACAAAGTCCTTAAATAATGCAGCAGAGTCCTTAAATACTGAAGCAGAGTCCTTAAATATTGCTGCAAAGTCCTTAAATAATGCAGCAGAGTCATTAAATAATGCAACAAAGTCCTTAAATAATGCAGCAGAGTCCTTAAATAATGCAACAAAGTCCTTAAATAATGCAGCAGAGTCCTTAAATAATGCAACAAAGTCCTTAAATAATGCAGCAAAGTCCTTAAATAATGCAGCAGAGTCCTTAAATAATGCAACAAAGTCCTTAAATAATGCAGCAGAGTACTTAAATAATGCAACAAAGTCCTTAAATAATGCAGCAAAGTCCTTAAATAATGCAGCAGAGTCCTTAAATACTGAAGCAGAGTCCTTAAATATTGCAGCAAAGTCCTTAAATAATGCAGCAGAGTCCTTAAATAATGCAACAAAGTCCTTAAATAATGCAGCAGAGTCCTTAAATAATGCAACAGAGTCCTTAAATACCGCAGCAAAGTGCTTAAATAATGCAGCAGAGTCCTCAAATGCTTCAGCAAAGTCCTTAAATAATGCAGCAGAGTCCTTAAATAATGCAACAAAGTCCTTAAATAATGCAGCAGAGTCCTTAAATACTGAAGCAGAGTCCTTAAATATTGCAGCAAAGTCCTTAAATAATGCAGCAGAGTCCTTAAATAATGCAGCAAAGTCCTTATTTAATGCAGCAGAGTCCTTAAATAATGCAACAAAGTCCTTAAATAATGCAGCAGAGTCCTTAAATACTGAAGCAGAGTCCTTAAATATTGCAGCAAAGTTCTTCAATAATGCAGCAGAGTCCTTAGATAATGCAACAAAGTCCTTAAATAATGCAGCAGATTCCTTAAATAATGCAGCAAAGTCCTTAAATAATGCAGCAGAGTCCTTAAATAATGCAGCAGAGTCCTTAAATACCGCAGCAGAGTCCTTAAATACTGAAGCAGAGTCCTTTAATATAGCAGCAAATTCCTTAAATAATGCAGCAGAGTCCATAAAAAAATCCAACAAAGTCATTAAATAATGCAGCAAGTCCTTAAATAATGCAGCAGAGTCCTCTAATAATGCAGCAGAGTCCTCAAATGCTTCAGCAAAGTCATTAAATAATGCAGCATAGTCCTTAAATAATGCAGCAAAGTCCTTAAATAATGCAGCACAGTTCTTAAGTAATGCAACAACGTCGTTAAATAATGCAGCAGAGTCCTTAAATAATGCAGCAAAGTCCTTAACTAATGCAGCAGAGTCCTTAAATAATGCAAGAAAGTCCTTAAATAATGCAGCAGAGTCCTTAAATAATGCAGTAAAGTCCTTAAATAATGCAGCAGAGTCCTTAAATAATGCAACAACGTCCTTAAATAATGCAGCAGAGTCCTTAAATACTGAAGCAGAGTCCTTAAATATTGCAGCAAAGTCCTTAAATAATGCATTAGAGTCCTTAAATAATGCAACAAAGTCCTTAAATAATGCAGCAGAGTCCTTAAATAATGCAGCAAAGTCCTTAAATAATGCAGCAGAGTCCTTAAATAATGCAGCAGAGTCCTTAAATACTGCAGCAGAGTCCTTAAATACTGAAGCAGAGTCCTTTAATATAGCAGCAAATTCCTTAAATAATGCAGCAGAGTCCTTAAAAAATCCAACAAAGTCATTAAATAATGCAGCAGAGTCCTCTAATAATGCAGCAGAGTCCTCAAATGCTTCAGCAAAGTCATTAAATAATGCAGCATAGTCCTTAAATAATGCAAAGTCCTTAAATAAAGCAGCACAGTTCTTAAATAATGCAACAACGTCGGTAAATAATGCAGCAGAGTCCTTAAATAATGCAGCAAAGTCCTTAACTAATGCAGCAGAGTCCTTAAATAATGCAACAAAGTCCTTAAATAATGCAACAGAGTCCTTAAATACCGCAGCAAAGTGCTTAAATAATGCAGCAGAGTCCTTAAATAATGCAACAAAGTCCTTAAATAATGCAGCAGAGTCCTTAAATACTGAAGCAGAGTCCTTAAATATTGCAGCAAAGTCCTCTAATAATGCAGCAGAGTCCTTAAATAATGCAACAAAGTCCTTAAATAATGCAGCAGAGTCCTTAAATAATGCAACAAAGTCCTTAAATAATGCAGCAGAGTCCTTAAATACTGAAGCAGAGTCCTTAAATATTGCAGCAAAGTCCTTAAATAATGCAGCAGAGTCCTTAAATAATGCAACAAAGTCCTTAAATAATGCAGCAGAGTCCTTAAATAATGCAACAAAGTCCTTAAATAATGCAGCAGAGTCCTTAAATACTGAAGCAGAGTCCTTAAATATTGCAGCAAAGTCCTTCAATAATGCAGCAGAGTCCTTAGATAATGCAACAAAGTCCTTAAATAATGCAGCAGATTCCTTAAATAATGCAGCAAAGTCCTTAAATAATGCAGCAGAGTCCTTAAATAATGCAGCAGAGTCCTTAAATACCGCAGCAGAGTCCTTAAATACTGAAGCAGAGTCCTTTAATATAGCAGCAAATTCCTTAAATAACGCAGCAGAGTCCTTAAAAAATCCAACAAAGTCATTAAATAATGCAGCAAGTCCTTAAATAATGCAGCAGAGTCCTCTAATAATGCAGCAGAGTCCTCAAATGCTTCAGCAAAGTCATTAAATAATGCAGCATAGTCCTTAACTAATGCAGCAGAGTCCTTAAATAATGCAACAAAGTCCTTAAATAATGCAGCAGAGTCCTTAAATAATGCAGTAAAGTCGTTAAAAAATGCAGCAGAGTCCTTAAATAATGCAGCAAAGTCCTTAACTAATGCAGCAGAGTCCTTAAATATTGCAGCAAAGTCCTTAAATAATGCATTAGAGTCCTTAAATAATGCAACAAAGTCCTTAAATAATGCAGCAGAGTCCTTAAATAATGCAGAAAAGTCCTTAAATAATGCAGCAGAGTCCTTAAATAATGCAGCAGAGTCCTTAAATACCGCAGCAGAGTCCTTAAATACTGAAGCAGAGTCCTTTAATATAGCAGCAAATTCTTTAAATAATGCAGCAGAGTCCTTAAAAAAATCCAACAAAGTCATTAAATAATGCAGCAGAGTCCTCTAATAATGCAGCAGAGTCCTCAAATGCTTCAGCAAAGTCATTAAATAATGCAGCATAGTCCTTAAATAATGCAGCAAAGTCCTTAAATATTGCAGCACAGTTCTTAAATAATGCAACAACATCGTTAAATAATGCAGCAGAGTCCTTAAATAATGCAGCAAAGTCCTTAACTAATGCAGCAGAGTCCTTAAATAATGCAACAAAGTCCTTAAATAATGCAACAGAGACCTTAAATACCGCAGCAAAGTGATTAAATAATGCAGCAGAGTCCTCAAATGCTTCAGCAGAGTCCTTAAATAATGCAGCAGAGTCCTTAAATAATGCAGCAAAGTCCTTAAATAATGCAGCAGAGTCCTTAAATAATGCAACAAAGTCCTTAAATAATGCAGCAGAGTCCTTAAATAATGCAGCAGAGTCCTTAAATAATGCAGCAAAGTCCTTAAATAATGCAGCAGAGTCCTTAAATAATGCAGCAGAGTCCTTAAATACTGCAGCAGAGTCCTTAAATACTGAAGCAGAGTCCGTTAATATAGCAGCAAATTCCTTAAATAATGCAGCAGAGTCCTTAAAAAATCCAACAAAGTCATTAAATAATGCAGCAGAGTCCTCTAATAATGCAGCAGAGTCCTCAAATGCTTCAGCAAAGTCATTAAATAATGCAGCATAGTCCTTAAATAATGCAAAGTCCTTAAATAAAGCAGCACAGTTCTTAAATAATGCAACAACGTCGGTAAATAATGCAGCAGAGTCCTTAAATAATGCAGCAAAGTCCTTAACTAATGCAGCAGAGTCCTTAAATAATGCAACAAAGTCCTTAAATAATGCAACAGAGTCCTTAAATACCGCAGCAAAGTGCTTAAATAATGCAGCAGAGTCCTTAAATAATGCAACAAAGTCCTTAAATAATGCAGCAGAGTCCTTAAATACTGAAGCAGAGTCCTTAAATATTGCAGCAAAGTCCTCTAATAATGCAGCAGAGTCCTTAAATAATGCAACAAAGTCCTTAAATAATGCAGCAGAGTCCTTAAATAATGCAACAAAGTCCTTAAATAATGCAGCAGAGTCCTTAAATACTGAAGCAGAGTCCTTAAATATTGCAGCAAAGTCCTTAAATAATGCAGCAGAGTCCTTAAATAATGCAACAAAGTCCTTAAATAATGCAGCAGAGTCCTTAAATAATGCAACAAAGTCCTTAAATAATGCAGCAGAGTCCTTAAATACTGAAGCAGAGTCCTTAAATATTGCAGCAAAGTCCTTCAATAATGCAGCAGAGTCCTTAGATAATGCAACAAAGTCCTTAAATAATGCAGCAGATTCCTTAAATAATGCAGCAAAGTCCTTAAATAATGCAGCAGAGTCCTTAAATAATGCAGCAGAGTCCTTAAATACCGCAGCAGAGTCCATAAATACTGAAGCAGAGTCCTTTAATATAGCAGCAAATTCCTTAAATAATGCAGCAGAGTCCTTAAAAAATCCAACAAAGTCATTAAATAATGCAGCAAGTCCTTAAATAATGCAGCAGAGTCCTCTAATAATGCAGCAGAGTCCTCAAATGCTTCAGCAAAGTCATTAAATAATGCAGCATAGTCCTTAAATAATGGAGCAAAGTCCTTAAATAATGCAGCACAGTTCTTAAATAATGCAACAACGTCGTTAAATAATGCAGCAGAGTCCTTAAATAATGCAGCAAAGTCCTTAACTAATGCAGCAGAGTCCTTAAATAATGCAACAAAGTCCTTAAATAATGCAGCATAGTCCTTAAATAATGCAGTAAAGTCCTTAAATAATGCAGCAGAGTCCTTAAATAATGCAACAACGTCCTTAAATAATGCAGCAGAGTCCTTAAATACTGAAGCAGAGTCCTTAAATATTGCAGCAAAGTCCTTAAATAATGCAGCAGAGTCCTTAAATAATGCAACAAATTCCTTAAATAATGCAGCAAAGTCCTTAAATAATGCAGCAGAGTCCTTAAATAATGCAGCAGAGTCCTTAAATACCGCAGCAGAGTCCTTAAATACTGAAGCAGAGTCCTTTAATATAGCAGCAAATTCCTTAAATAATGCAGCAGAGTCCTTAAAAAATCCAACAAAGTCATTAAATAATGCAGCAGAGTCCTCTAATAATGCAGCAGAGTCCTCAAATGCTTCAGCAAAGTCATTAAATAATGCAGCAGAGTCCTCAAATGCTTAAGCAGAGTCCTTAAATACTGAAGCAGAGTCCTTAAACATTGCAGCAAAGTCCTTAAATAATGCAGCAGAGTCCTTAAATAATGCAGCAAAGTCCTTCAATAATGCAGCAGAGTCCTTAGATAATGCAACAAAGTCCTTAAATAATGCAGAAGATTCCTTAAATAATGCAGCAAAGTCCTTAAATAATGCAGCAGAGTCCTAAAATAATGCAGCAGGGTCCTTAAATACCGCAGCAGAGTCCTTAAAGACTGAAGCAGAGTCCTTTAATATAGCAGCAAATTCCTTAAATAATGCAGCAGAGTCCTTAAGAAATCCAACAAAGTCATTAAATAATGCAGCAAGTCCTTAAATAATGCAGCAGAGTCCTCTAATAATGCAGCAGAGTCCTCAAATGCTTCAGCAAAGTCATTAAATAATGCAGCATAGTCCTTAAATAATGCAACAGAGTCCTTAAATACTGAAGCAGAGTCCTTTAATATAGC
Source organism: Phyllobates terribilis (assembly GCF_046119375.1). Taxonomy (NCBI): domain Eukaryota; kingdom Metazoa; phylum Chordata; class Amphibia; order Anura; family Dendrobatidae; genus Phyllobates; species Phyllobates terribilis. Next base: position 1,050,079 of record NW_027362840.1, on the reverse strand, counting down.
AGCAAATTCTTTAAATAATGCAGCAGAGTCCTTAAAAAAATCCAACAAAGTCATTAAATAATGCAGCAGAGTCCTCTAATAATGCAGCAGAGTCCTCAAATGCTTCAGCAAAGTCATTAAATAATGCAGCATAGTCCTTAAATAATGCAGCAAAGTCCTTAAATAATGCAGCACAGTTCTTAAATAATGCAACAACGTCGTTAAATAATGCAGCAGAGTCCTTAAATAATGCAGCAAAGTCCTTAACTAATGCAGCAGAGTCCTTAAATAATGCAACAAAGTCCTTAAATAATGCAACAGAGTCCTTAAATACCGCAGCAAAGGGCTTAAATAATGCAGCAGAGTCCTCAAATGCTTCAGCAGAGTCCTTAAATAATGTAGCATTGTCCTTAAATAATGCAGCAAAGTCCTTAAATAATGCAGCAGAGTCCTTAAATAATGCAACAAAGTCCTTAAATAATGCAGCAGAGTCCTTAAATACTGAAGCAGAGTCCTTAAATATTGCTGCAAAGTCCTTAAATAATGCAGCAGAGTCATTAAATAATGCAACAAAGTCCTTAAATAATGCAGCAGAGTCCTTAAATAATGCAACAAAGTCCTTAAATAATGCAGCAGAGTACTTAAATAATGCAACAAAGTCCTTAAATAATGCAACAGAGTCCTTAAATACCGCAGCAAAGGGCTTAAATAATGCAGCAGAGTCCTCAAATGCTTCAGCAGAGTCCTTAAATAATGTAGCATTGTCCTTAAATAATGCAGCAAAGTCCTTAAATAATGCAGCAGAGTCCTTAAATAATGCAACAAAGTCCTTAAATAATGCAGCAGAGTCCTTAAATACTGAAGCAGAGTCCTTAAATATTGCAGCAAAGTCCTTCAATAATGCAGCAGAGTCCTTAGATAATGCAACAAAGTCCTTAAATAATGCAGCAGATTCCTTAAATAATGCAGCAAAGTCCTTAAATAATGCAGCAGAGTCCTTAAATAATGCAGCAGAGTCCTTAAATACCGCAGCAGAGTCCTTAAATACTGAAGCAGAGTCCTTTAATATAGCAGCAAATTCCTTAAATAATGCAGCAGAGTCCATAAAAAAATCCAACAAAGTCATTAAATAATGCAGCAAGTCCTTAAATAATGCAGCAGAGTCCTCTAATAATGCAGCAGAGTCCTCAAATGCTTCAGCAAATTCATTAAATAATGCAGCATATTCCTTAAATAATGCAGAAAAGTCCTTAAATAATGCAGAACAGTTCTTAAATAATGCAACGACGTCGTTAAATAATGCAGCAGAGTCCTTAAATAATGCAGCAAAGTCCTTAACTAATGCAGCAGAGTCCTTAAATAATGCAACAAAGTCCTTAAATAATGCAACAGAGTCCTTAAATACCGCAGCAAAGGGCTTAAATAATGCAGCAGAGTCCTCAAATGCTTCAGCAGAGTCCTTAAATAATGCAGCATTGTCCTTAAATAATGCAGCAAAGTCCTTAAATAATGCAGCAGAGTCCTTAAATAATGCAACAAAGTCCTTAAATAATGCAGCAGAGTCCTTAAATACTGAAGCAGAGTCCTTAAATATTGCTGCAAAGTCCTTAAATAATGCAGCAGAGTCATTAAATAATGCAACAAAGTCCTTAAATAATGCAGCAGAGTCCTTAAATAATGCAACAAAGTCCTTAAATAATGCAGCAGAGTCCTTAAATAATGCAACAAAGTCCTTAAGTAATGCAGCAAAGTCCTTAAATAATGCAGCAGAGTCCTTAAATAATGCAACAAAGTCCTTAAATAATGCAGCAGAGTACTTAAATAATGCAACAAAGTCCTTAAATAATGCAGCAAAGTCCTTAAATAATGCAGCAGAGTCCTTAAATACTGAAGCAGAGTCCTTAAATATTGCAGCAAAGTCCTTAAATAATGCAGCAGAGTCCTTAAATAATGCAACAAAGTCCTTAAATAATGCAGCAGAGTCCTTAAATAATGCAACAGAGTCCTTAAATACCGCAGCAAAGTGCTTAAATAATGCAGCAGAGTCCTCAAATGCTTCAGCAAAGTCCTTAAATAATGCAGCAGAGTCCTTAAATAATGCAACAAAGTCCTTAAATAATGCAGCAGAGTCCTTAAATACTGAAGCAGAGTCCTTAAATATTGCAGCAAAGTCCTTAAATAATGCAGCAGAGTCCTTAAATAATGCAGCAAAGTCCTTATTTAATGCAGCAGAGTCCTTAAATAATGCAACAAAGTCCTTAAATAATGCAGCAGAGTCCTTAAATACTGAAGCAGAGTCCTTAAATATTGCAGCAAAGTCCTTCAATAATGCAGCAGAGTCCTTAGATAATGCAACAAAGTCCTTAAATAATGCAGCAGATTCCTTAAATAATGCAGCAAAGTCCTTAAATAATGCAGCAGAGTCCTTAAATAATGCAGCAGAGTCCTTAAATACCGCAGCAGAGTCCTTAAATACTGAAGCAGAGTCCTTTAATATAGCAGCAAATTCCTTAAATAATGCAGCAGAGTCCATAAAAAAATCCAACAAAGTCATTAAATAATGCAGCAAGTCCTTAAATAATGCAGCAGAGTCCTCTAATAATGCAGCAGAGTCCTCAAATGCTTCAGCAAAGTCATTAAATAATGCAGCATAGTCCTTAAATAATGCAGCAAAGTCCTTAAATAATGCAGCACAGTTCTTAAGTAATGCAACAACGTCGTTAAATAATGCAGCAGAGTCCTTAAATAATGCAGCAAAGTCCTTAACTAATGCAGCAGAGTCCTTAAATAATGCAAGAAAGTCCTTAAATAATGCAGCAGAGTCCTTAAATAATGCAGTAAAGTCCTTAAATAATGCAGCAGAGTCCTTAAATAATGCAACAACGTCCTTAAATAATGCAGCAGAGTCCTTAAATACTGAAGCAGAGTCCTTAAATATTGCAGCAAAGTCCTTAAATAATGCATTAGAGTCCTTAAATAATGCAACAAAGTCCTTAAATAATGCAGCAGAGTCCTTAAATAATGCAGCAAAGTCCTTAAATAATGCAGCAGAGTCCTTAAATAATGCAGCAGAGTCCTTAAATACTGCAGCAGAGTCCTTAAATACTGAAGCAGAGTCCTTTAATATAGCAGCAAATTCCTTAAATAATGCAGCAGAGTCCTTAAAAAATCCAACAAAGTCATTAAATAATGCAGCAGAGTCCTCTAATAATGCAGCAGAGTCCTCAAATGCTTCAGCAAAGTCATTAAATAATGCAGCATAGTCCTTAAATAATGCAAAGTCCTTAAATAAAGCAGCACAGTTCTTAAATAATGCAACAACGTCGGTAAATAATGCAGCAGAGTCCTTAAATAATGCAGCAAAGTCCTTAACTAATGCAGCAGAGTCCTTAAATAATGCAACAAAGTCCTTAAATAATGCAACAGAGTCCTTAAATACCGCAGCAAAGTGCTTAAATAATGCAGCAGAGTCCTTAAATAATGCAACAAAGTCCTTAAATAATGCAGCAGAGTCCTTAAATACTGAAGCAGAGTCCTTAAATATTGCAGCAAAGTCCTCTAATAATGCAGCAGAGTCCTTAAATAATGCAACAAAGTCCTTAAATAATGCAGCAGAGTCCTTAAATAATGCAACAAAGTCCTTAAATAATGCAGCAGAGTCCTTAAATACTGAAGCAGAGTCCTTAAATATTGCAGCAAAGTCCTTAAATAATGCAGCAGAGTCCTTAAATAATGCAACAAAGTCCTTAAATAATGCAGCAGAGTCCTTAAATAATGCAACAAAGTCCTTAAATAATGCAGCAGAGTCCTTAAATACTGAAGCAGAGTCCTTAAATATTGCAGCAAAGTCCTTCAATAATGCAGCAGAGTCCTTAGATAATGCAACAAAGTCCTTAAATAATGCAGCAGATTCCTTAAATAATGCAGCAAAGTCCTTAAATAATGCAGCAGAGTCCTTAAATAATGCAGCAGAGTCCTTAAATACCGCAGCAGAGTCCTTAAATACTGAAGCAGAGTCCTTTAATATAGCAGCAAATTCCTTAAATAACGCAGCAGAGTCCTTAAAAAATCCAACAAAGTCATTAAATAATGCAGCAAGTCCTTAAATAATGCAGCAGAGTCCTCTAATAATGCAGCAGAGTCCTCAAATGCTTCAGCAAAGTCATTAAATAATGCAGCATAGTCCTTAACTAATGCAGCAGAGTCCTTAAATAATGCAACAAAGTCCTTAAATAATGCAGCAGAGTCCTTAAATAATGCAGTAAAGTCGTTAAAAAATGCAGCAGAGTCCTTAAATAATGCAGCAAAGTCCTTAACTAATGCAGCAGAGTCCTTAAATATTGCAGCAAAGTCCTTAAATAATGCATTAGAGTCCTTAAATAATGCAACAAAGTCCTTAAATAATGCAGCAGAGTCCTTAAATAATGCAGAAAAGTCCTTAAATAATGCAGCAGAGTCCTTAAATAATGCAGCAGAGTCCTTTAATACCGCAGCAGAGTCCTTAAATACTGAAGCAGAGTCCTTTAATATAGCAGCAAATTCTTTAAATAATGCAGCAGAGTCCTTAAAAAAATCCAACAAAGTCATTAAATAATGCAGCAGAGTCCTCTAATAATGCAGCAGAGTCCTCAAATGCTTCAGCAAAGTCATTAAATAATGCAGCATAGTCCTTAAATAATGCAGCAAAGTCCTTAAATATTGCAGCACAGTTCTTAAATAATGCAACAACATCGTTAAATAATGCAGCAGAGTCCTTAAATAATGCAGCAAAGTCCTTAACTAATGCAGCAGAGTCCTTAAATAATGCAACAAAGTCCTTAAATAATGCAACAGAGACCTTAAATACCGCAGCAAAGTGATTAAATAATGCAGCAGAGTCCTCAAATGCTTCAGCAGAGTCCTTAAATAATGCAGCAGAGTCCTTAAATAATGCAGCAAAGTCCTTAAATAATGCAGCAGAGTCCTTAAATAATGCAACAAAGTCCTTAAATAATGCAGCAGAGTCCTTAAATACTGAAGCAGAGTCCTTAAATATTGCAGCAAAGTCCTTAAATAATGCAGCAGAGTCCATAAATAATGCAGCAAAGTCCTTAAATAATGCAGCAGAGTCCTTAAATAATGCAACAAAGTCCTTAAATAATGCAGCAGAGTCCTTAAATACTGAAGCAGAGTCCTTAAATATTGCAGCAAAGTCCTTCAATAATGCAGCAGAGTCCTTAGATAATGCAACAAAGTCCTTAAATAATGCAGCAGATTCCTTAAATAATGCAGCAAAGTCCTTAAATAATGCAGCAGAGTCCTTAAATAATGCAGCAGAGTCCTTAAATACCGCAGCAGAGTCCATAAATACTGAAGCAGAGTCCTTTAATATAGCAGCAAATTCCTTAAATAATGCAGCAGAGTCCTTAAAAAATCCAACAAAGTCATTAAATAATGCAGCAAGTCCTTAAATAATGCAGCAGAGTCCTCTAATAATGCAGCAGAGTCCTCAAATGCTTCAGCAAAGTCATTAAATAATGCAGCATAGTCCTTAAATAATGGAGCAAAGTCCTTAAATAATGCAGCACAGTTCTTAAATAATGCAACAACATCGTTAAATAATGCAGCAGAGTCCTTAAATAATGCAGCAAAGTCCTTAACTAATGCAGCAGAGTCCTTAAATAATGCAACAAAGTCCTTAAATAATGCAGCATAGTCCTTAAATAATGCAGTAAAGTCCTTAAATAATGCAGCAGAGTCCTTAAATAATGCAACAACGTCCTTAAATAATGCAGCAGAGTCCTTAAATACTGAAGCAGAGTCCTTAAATATTGCAGCAAAGTCCTTAAATAATGCAGCAGAGTCCTTAAATAATGCAACAAATTCCTTAAATAATGCAGCAAAGTCCTTAAATAATGCAGCAGAGTCCTTAAATAATGCAGCAGAGTCCTTAAATACCGCAGCAGAGTCCTTAAATACTGAAGCAGAGTCCTTTAATATAGCAGCAAATTCCTTAAATAATGCAGCAGAGTCCTTAAAAAATCCAACAAAGTCATTAAATAATGCAGCAGTGTCCTCTAATAATGCAGCAGAGTCCTCAAATGCTTCAGCAAAGTCATTAAATAATGCAGCAGAGTCCTCAAATGCTTAAGCAGAGTCCTTAAATACTGAAGCAGAGTCCTTAAACATTGCAGCAAAGTCCTTAAATAATGCAGCAGAGTCCTTAAATAATGCAGCAAAGTCCTTCAATAATGCAGCAGAGTCCTTAGATAATGCAACAAAGTCCTTAAATAATGCAGCAGATTCCTTAAATAATGCAGCAAAGTCCTTAAATAATGCAGCAGAGTCCTAAAATAATGCAGCAGGGTCCTTAAATACCGCAGCAGAGTCCTTAAAGACTGAAGCAGAGTCCTTTAATATAGCAGCAAATTCCTTAAATAATGCAGCAGAGTCCTTAAGAAATCCAACAAAGTCATTAAATAATGCAGCAAGTCCTTAAATAATGCAGCAGAGTCCTCTAATAATGCAGCAGAGTCCTCAAATGCTTCAGCAAAGTCATTAAATAATGCAGCATAGTCCTTAAATAATGCAACAGAGTCCTTAAATACTGAAGCAGAGTCCTTTAATATAGCAGCAAATTCTTTAAATAATGCAGCAGAGTCCTTAAAAAAATCCAACAAAGTCATTAAATAATGCAGCAGAGTCCTCTAATAATGCAGCAGAGTCCTCAAATGCTTCAGCAAAGTCATTAAATAATGCAGCATAGTCCTTAAATAATGCAGCAAAGTCCTTAAATAATGCAGCACAGTTCTTAAATAATGCAACAACGTCGTTAAATAATGCAGCAGAGTCCTTAAATAATGCAGCAAAGTCCTTAACTAATGCAGCAGAGTCCTTAAATAATGCAACAAAGTCCTTAAATAATGCAACAGAGACCTTAAATACCGCAGCAAAGTGATTAAATAATGCAGCAGAGTCCTCAAATGCTTCAGCAGAGTCCTTAAATAATGCAGCAGAGTCCTTAAATAATGCAGCAAAGTCCTTAAATAATGCAGCAGAGTCCTTAAATAATGCAACAAAGTCCTTAAATAATGCAGCAGAGTCCTTAAATACTGAAGCAGAGTCCTTAAATATTGCAGCAAAGTCCTTAAATAATGCAGCAGAGTCCATAAATAATGCAGCAAAGTCCTTAAATAATGCAGCAGAGTCCTTAAATAATGCAACAAAGTCCTTAAATAATGCAGCAGAGTCCTTAAATACTGAAGCAGAGTCCTTAAATATTGCAGCAAAGTCCTTCAATAATGCAGCAGAGTCCTTAGATAATGCAACAAAGTCCTTAAATAATGCAGCAGATTCCTTAAATAATGCAGCAAAGTCCTTAAATAATGCAGCAGAGTCCTTAAATAATGCAGCAGAGTCCTTAAATACCGCAGCAGAGTCCATAAATACTGAAGCAGAGTCCTTTAATATAGCAGCAAATTCCTTAAATAATGCAGCAGAGTCCTTAAAAAATCCAACAAAGTCATTAAATAATGCAGCAAGTCCTTAAATAATGCAGCAGAGTCCTCTAATAATGCAGCAGAGTCCTCAAATGCTTCAGCAAAGTCATTAAATAATGCAGCATAGTCCTTAAATAATGGAGCAAAGTCCTTAAATAATGCAGCACAGTTCTTAAATAATGCAACAACGTCGTTAAATAATGCAGCAGAGTCCTTAAATAATGCAGCAAAGTCCTTAACTAATGCAGCAGAGTCCTTAAATAATGCAACAAAGTCCTTAAATAATGCAGCATAGTCCTTAAATAATGCAGTAAAGTCCTTAAATAATGCAGCAGAGTCCTTAAATAATGCAACAACGTCCTTAAATAATGCAGCAGAGTCCTTAAATACTGAAGCAGAGTCCTTAAATATTGCAGCAAAGTCCTTAAATAATGCAGCAGAGTCCTTAAATAATGCAACAAATTCCTTAAATAATGCAGCAAAGTCCTTAAATAATGCAGCAGAGTCCTTAAATAATGCAGCAGAGTCCTTAAATACCGCAGCAGAGTCCTTAAATACTGAAGCAGAGTCCTTTAATATAGCAGCAAATTCCTTAAATAATGCAGCAGAGTCCTTAAAAAATCCAACAAAGTCATTAAATAATGCAGCAGAGTCCTCTAATAATGCAGCAGAGTCCTCAAATGCTTCAGCAAAGTCATTAAATAATGCAGCAGAGTCCTCAAATGCTTAAGCAGAGTCCTTAAATACTGAAGCAGAGTCCTTAAACATTGCAGCAAAGTCCTTAAATAATGCAGCAGAGTCCTTAAATAATGCAGCAAAGTCCTTCAATAATGCAGCAGAGTCCTTAGATAATGCAACAAAGTCCTTAAATAATGCAGAAGATTCCTTAAATAATGCAGCAAAGTCCTTAAATAATGCAGCAGAGTCCTAAAATAATGCAGCAGGGTCCTTAAATACCGCAGCAGAGTCCTTAAAGACTGAAGCAGAGTCCTTTAATATAGCAGCAAATTCCTTAAATAATGCAGCAGAGTCCTTAAGAAATCCAACAAAGTCATTAAATAATGCAGCAAGTCCTTAAATAATGCAGCAGAGTCCTCTAATAATGCAGCAGAGTCCTCAAATGCTTCAGCAAAGTCATTAAATAATGCAGCATAGTCCTTAAATAATGCAACAGAGTCCTTAAATACTGAAGCAGAGTCCTTTAATATAGCAGCAAATTCTTTAAATAATGCAGCAGAGTCCTTAAAAAAATCCAACAAAGTCATTAAATAATGCAGCAGAGTCCTCTAATAATGCAGCAGAGTCCTCAAATGCTTCAGCAAAGTCATTAAATAATGCAGCATAGTCCTTAAATAATGCAGCAAAGTCCTTAAATAATGCAGCACAGTTCTTAAATAATGCAACAACGTCGTTAAATAATGCAGCAGAGTCCTTAAATAATGCAGCAAAGTCCTTAACTAATGCAGCAGAGTCCTTAAATAATGCAACAAAGTCCTTAAATAATGCAACAGAGTCCTTAAATACCGCAGCAAAGGGCTTAAATAATGCAGCAGAGTCCTCAAATGCTTCAGCAGAGTCCTTAAATAATGTAGCATTGTCCTTAAATAATGCAGCAAAGTCCTTAAATAATGCAGCAGAGTCCTTAAATAATGCAACAAAGTCCTTAAATAATGCAGCAGAGTCCTTAAATACTGAAGCAGAGTCCTTAAATATTGCTGCAAAGTCCTTAAATAATGCAGCAGAGTCATTAAATAATGCAACAAAGTCCTTAAATAATGCAGCAGAGTCCTTAAATAATGCAACAAAGTCCTTAAATAATGCAGCAGAGTACTTAAATAATGCAACAAAGTCCTTAAATAATGCAACAGAGTCCTTAAATACCGCAGCAAAGGGCTTAAATAATGCAGCAGAGTCCTCAAATGCTTCAGCAGAGTCCTTAAATAATGTAGCATTGTCCTTAAATAATGCAGCAAAGTCCTTAAATAATGCAGCAGAGTCCTTAAATAATGCAACAAAGTCCTTAAATAATGCAGCAGAGTCCTTAAATACTGAAGCAGAGTCCTTAAATATTGCAGCAAAGTCCTTCAATAATGCAGCAGAGTCCTTAGATAATGCAACAAAGTCCTTAAATAATGCAGCAGATTCCTTAAATAATGCAGCAAAGTCCTTAAATAATGCAGCAGAGTCCTTAAATAATGCAGCAGAGTCCTTAAATACCGCAGCAGAGTCCTTAAATACTGAAGCAGAGTCCTTTAATATAGCAGCAAATTCCTTAAATAATGCAGCAGAGTCCATAAAAAAATCCAACAAAGTCATTAAATAATGCAGCAAGTCCTTAAATAATGCAGCAGAGTCCTCTAATAATGCAGCAGAGTCCTCAAATGCTTCAGAAAATTCATTAAATAATGCAGCATATTCCTTAAATAATGCAGAAAAGTCCTTAAATAATGCAGAACAGTTCTTAAATAATGCAACGACGTCGTTAAATAATGCAGCAGAGTCCTTAAATAATGCAGCAAAGTCCTTAACTAATGCAGCAGAGTCCTTAAATAATGCAACAAAGTCCTTAAATAATGCAACAGAGTCCTTAAATACCGCAGCAAAGGGCTTAAATAATGCAGCAGAGTCCTCAAATGCTTCAGCAGAGTCCTTAAATAATGCAGCATTGTCCTTAAATAATGCAGCAAAGTCCTTAAATAATGCAGCAGAGTCCTTAAATAATGCAACAAAGTCCTTAAATAATGCAGCAGAGTCCTTAAATACTGAAGCAGAGTCCTTAAATATTGCTGCAAAGTCCTTAAATAATGCAGCAGAGTCATTAAATAATGCAACAAAGTCCTTAAATAATGCAGCAGAGTCCTTAAATAATGCAACAAAGTCCTTAAATAATGCAGCAGAGTCCTTAAATAATGCAACAAAGTCCTTAAATAATGCAGCAAAGTCCTTAAATAATGCAGCAGAGTCCTTAAATAATGCAACAAAGTCCTTAAATAATGCAGCAGAGTACTTAAATAATGCAACAAAGTCCTTAAATAATGCAGCAAAGTCCTTAAATAATGCAGCAGAGTCCTTAAATAATGCAACAAAGTCCTTAAATAATGCAGCAGAGTCCTTAAATACTGAAGCAGAGTCCTTAAATATTGCAGCAAAGTCCTTCAATAATGCAGCAGAGTCCTTAGATAATGCAACAAAGTCCTTAAATAATGCAGCAGATTCCTTAAATAATGCAGCAAAGTCCTTAAATAATGCAGCAGAGTCCTTAAATAATGCAGCAGAGTCCTTAAATACCGCAGCAGAGTCCATAAATACTGAAGCAGAGTCCTTTAATATAGCAGCAAATTCCTTAAATAATGCAGCAGAGTCCTTAAAAAATCCAACAAAGTCATTAAATAATGCAGCAAGTCCTTAAATAATGCAGCAGAGTCCTCTAATAATGCAGCAGAGTCCTCAAATGCTTCAGCAAAGTCATTAAATAATGCAGCATAGTCCTTAAATAATGGAGCAAAGTCCTTAAATAATGCAGCACAGTTCTTAAATAATGCAACAACGTCGTTAAATAATGCAGCAGAGTCCTTAAATAATGCAGCAAAGTCCTTAACTAATGCAGCAGAGTCCTTAAATAATGCAACAAAGTCCTTAAATAATGCAGCATAGTCCTTAAATAATGCAGTAAAGTCCTTAAATAATGCAGCAGAGTCCTTAAATAATGCAACAACGTCCTTAAATAATGCAGCAGAGTCCTTAAATACTGAAGCAGAGTCCTTAAATATTGCAGCAAAGTCCTTAAATAATGCAGCAGAGTCCTTAAATAATGCAACAAATTCCTTAAATAATGCAGCAAAGTCCTTAAATAATGCAGCAGAGTCCTTAAATAATGCAGCAGAGTCCTTAAATACCGCAGCAGAGTCCTTAAATACTGAAGCAGAGTCCTTTAATATAGCAGCAAATTCCTTAAATAATGCAGCAGAGTCCTTAAAAAATCCAACAAAGTCATTAAATAATGCAGCAGAGTCCTCTAATAATGCAGCAGAGTCCTCAAATGCTTCAGCAAAGTCATTAAATAATGCAGCAGAGTCCTCAAATGCTTAAGCAGAGTCCTTAAATACTGAAGCAGAGTCCTTAAACATTGCAGCAAAGTCCTTAAATAATGCAGCAGAGTCCTTAAATAATGCAGCAAAGTCCTTCAATAATGCAGCAGAGTCCTTAGATAATGCAACAAAGTCCTTAAATAATGCAGAAGATTCCTTAAATAATGCAGCAAAGTCCTTAAATAATGCAGCAGAGTCCTAAAATAATGCAGCAGGGTCCTTAAATACCGCAGCAGAGTCCTTAAAGACTGAAGCAGAGTCCTTTAATATAGCAGCAAATTCCTTAAATAATGCAGCAGAGTCCTTAAGAAATCCAACAAAGTCATTAAATAATGCAGCAAGTCCTTAAATAATGCAGCAGAGTCCTCTAATAATGCAGCAGAGTCCTCAAATGCTTCAGCAAAGTCATTAAATAATGCAGCATAGTCCTTAAATAATGCAACAGAGTCCTTAAATACTGAAGCAGAGTCCTTTAATATAGCAGCAAATTCTTTAAATAATGCAGCAGAGTCCTTAAAAAAATCCAACAAAGTCATTAAATAATGCAGCAGAGTCCTCTAATAATGCAGCAGAGTCCTCAAATGCTTCAGCAAAGTCATTAAATAATGCAGCATAGTCCTTAAATAATGCAGCAAAGTCCTTAAATAATGCAGCACAGTTCTTAAATAATGCAACAACGTCGTTAAATAATGCAGCAGAGTCCTTAAATAATGCAGCAAAGTCCTTAACTAATGCAGCAGAGTCCTTAAATAATGCAACAAAGTCCTTAAATAATGCAACAGAGTCCTTAAATACCGCAGCAAAGGGCTTAAATAATGCAGCAGAGTCCTCAAATGCTTCAGCAGAGTCCTTAAATAATGTAGCATTGTCCTTAAATAATGCAGCAAAGTCCTTAAATAATGCAGCAGAGTCCTTAAATAATGCAACAAAGTCCTTAAATAATGCAGCAGAGTCCTTAAATACTGAAGCAGAGTCCTTAAATATTGCTGCAAAGTCCTTAAATAATGCAGCAGAGTCCTTAAATAATGCAACAAAGTCCTTAAATAATGCAGCAGAGTCCTTAAATACTGAAGCAGAGTCCTTAAATATTGCTGCAAAGTCCTTAAATAATGCAGCAGAGTCATTAAATAATGCAACAAAGTCCTTAAATAATGCAACAGAGTCCTTAAATACCGCAGCAAAGGGCTTAAATAATGCAGCAGAGTCCTCAAATGCTTCAGCAGAGTCCTTAAATAATGCAGCATTGTCCTTAAATAATGCAGCAAAGTCCTTAAATAATGCAGCAGAGTCCTTAAATAATGCAACAAAGTCCTTAAATAATGCAGCAGAGTCCTTAAATACTGAAGCAGAGTCCTTAAATATTGCTGCAAAGTCCTTAAATAATGCAGCAGAGTCATTAAATAATGCAACAAAGTCCTTAAATAATGCAGCAGAGTCCTTAAATAATGCAACAAAGTCCTTAAATAATGCAGCAGAGTCCTTAAATAATGCAACAAAGTCCTTAAATAATGCAGCAAAGTCCTTAAATAATGCAGCAGAGTCCTTAAATAATGCAACAAAGTCCTTAAATAATGCAGCAGAGTACTTAAATAATGCAACAAAGTCCTTAAATAATGCAGCAAAGTCCTTAAATAATGCAGCAGAGTCCTTAAATAATGCAACAAAGTCCTTAAATAATGCAGCAGAGTCCTTAAATACTGAAGCAGAGTCCTTAAATATTGCAGCAAAGTCCTTCAATAATGCAGCAGAGTCCTTAGATAATGCAACAAAGTCCTTAAATAATGCAGCAGATTCCTTAAATAATGCAGCAAAGTCCTTAAATAATGCAGCAGAGTCCTTAAATAATGCAGCAGAGTCCTTAAATACCGCAGCAGAGTCCATAAATACTGAAGCAGAGTCCTTTAATATAGCAGCAAATTCCTTAAATAATGCAGCAGAGTCCTTAAAAAATCCAACAAAGTCATTAAATAATGCAGCAAGTCCTTAAATAATGCAGCAGAGTCCTCTAATAATGCAGCAGAGTCCTCAAATGCTTCAGCAAAGTCATTAAATAATGCAGCATAGTCCTTAAATAATGGAGCAAAGTCCTTAAATAATGCAGCACAGTTCTTAAATAATGCAACAACGTCGTTAAATAATGCAGCAGAGTCCTTAAATAATGCAGCAAAGTCCTTAACTAATGCAGCAGAGTCCTTAAATAATGCAACAAAGTCCTTAAATAATGCAGCATAGTCCTTAAATAATGCAGTAAAGTCCTTAAATAATGCAGCAGAGTCCTTAAATAATGCAACAACGTCCTTAAATAATGCAGCAGAGTCCTTAAATACTGAAGCAGAGTCCTTAAATATTGCAGCAAAGTCCTTAAATAATGCAGCAGAGTCCTTAAATAATGCAACAAATTCCTTAAATAATGCAGCAAAGTCCTTAAATAATGCAGCAGAGTCCTTAAATAATGCAGCAGAGTCCTTAAATACCGCAGCAGAGTCCTTAAATACTGAAGCAGAGTCCTTTAATATAGCAGCAAATTCCTTAAATAATGCAGCAGAGTCCTTAAAAAATCCAACAAAGTCATTAAATAATGCAGCAGAGTCCTCTAATAATGCAGCAGAGTCCTCAAATGCTTCAGCAAAGTCATTAAATAATGCAGCAGAGTCCTCAAATGCTTAAGCAGAGTCCTTAAATACTGAAGCAGAGTCCTTAAACATTGCAGCAAAGTCCTTAAATAATGCAGCAGAGTCCTTAAATAATGCAGCAAAGTCCTTCAATAATGCAGCAGAGTCCTTAGATAATGCAACAAAGTCCTTAAATAATGCAGAAGATTCCTTAAATAATGCAGCAAAGTCCTTAAATAATGCAGCAGAGTCCTAAAATAATGCAGCAGGGTCCTTAAATACCGCAGCAGAGTCCTTAAAGACTGAAGCAGAGTCCTTTAATATAGCAGCAAATTCCTTAAATAATGCAGCAGAGTCCTTAAGAAATCCAACAAAGTCATTAAATAATGCAGCAAGTCCTTAAATAATGCAGCAGAGTCCTCTAATAATGCAGCAGAGTCCTCAAATGCTTCAGCAAAGTCATTAAATAATGCAGCATAGTCCTTAAATAATGCAACAGAGTCCTTAAATACTGAAGCAGAGTCCTTTAATATAGCAGCAAATTCTTTAAATAATGCAGCAGAGTCCTTAAAAAAATCCAACAAAGTCATTAAATAATGCAGCAGAGTCCTCTAATAATGCAGCAGAGTCCTCAAATGCTTCAGCAAAGTCATTAAATAATGCAGCATAGTCCTTAAATAATGCAGCAAAGTCCTTAAATAATGCAGCACAGTTCTTAAATAATGCAACAACGTCGTTAAATAATGCAGCAGAGTCCTTAAATAATGCAGCAAAGTCCTTAACTAATGCAGCAGAGTCCTTAAATAATGCAACAAAGTCCTTAAATAATGCAACAGAGTCCTTAAATACCGCAGCAAAGGGCTTAAATAATGCAGCAGAGTCCTCAAATGCTTCAGCAGAGTCCTTAAATAATGTAGCATTGTCCTTAAATAATGCAGCAAAGTCCTTAAATAATGCAGCAGAGTCCTTAAATAATGCAACAAAGTCCTTAAATAATGCAGCAGAGTCCTTAAATACTGAAGCAGAGTCCTTAAATATTGCTGCAAAGTCCTTAAATAATGCAGCAGAGTCATTAAATAATGCAACAAAGTCCTTAAATAATGCAGCAGAGTCCTTAAATAATGCAACAAAGTCCTTAAATAATGCAGCAGAGTACTTAAATAATGCAACAAAGTCCTTAAATAATGCAACAGAGTCCTTAAATACCGCAGCAAAGGGCTTAAATAATGCAGCAGAGTCCTCAAATGCTTCAGCAGAGTCCTTAAATAATGTAGCATTGTCCTTAAATAATGCAGCAAAGTCCTTAAATAATGCAGCAGAGTCCTTAAATAATGCAACAAAGTCCTTAAATAATGCAGCAGAGTCCTTAAATACTGAAGCAGAGTCCTTAAATATTGCAGCAAAGTCCTTCAATAATGCAGCAGAGTCCTTAGATAATGCAACAAAGTCCTTAAATAATGCAGCAGATTCCTTAAATAATGCAGCAAAGTCCTTAAATAATGCAGCAGAGTCCTTAAATAATGCAGCAGAGTCCTTAAATACCGCAGCAGAGTCCTTAAATACTGAAGCAGAGTCCTTTAATATAGCAGCAAATTCCTTAAATAATGCAGCAGAGTCCATAAAAAAATCCAACAAAGTCATTAAATAATGCAGCAAGTCCTTAAATAATGCAGCAGAGTCCTCTAATAATGCAGCAGAGTCCTCAAATGCTTCAGAAAATTCATTAAATAATGCAGCATATTCCTTAAATAATGCAGAAAAGTCCTTAAATAATGCAGAACAGTTCTTAAATAATGCAACGACGTCGTTAAATAATGCAGCAGAGTCCTTAAATAATGCAGCAAAGTCCTTAACTAATGCAGCAGAGTCCTTAAATAATGCAACAAAGTCCTTAAATAATGCAACAGAGTCCTTAAATACCGCAGCAAAGGGCTTAAATAATGCAGCAGAGTCCTCAAATGCTTCAGCAGAGTCCTTAAATAATGCAGCATTGTCCTTAAATAATGCAGCAAAGTCCTTAAATAATGCAGCAGAGTCCTTAAATAATGCAACAAAGTCCTTAAATAATGCAGCAGAGTCCTTAAATACTGAAGCAGAGTCCTTAAATATTGCTGCAAAGTCCTTAAATAATGCAGCAGAGTCATTAAATAATGCAACAAAGTCCTTAAATAATGCAGCAGAGTCCTTAAATAATGCAACAAAGTCCTTAAATAATGCAGCAGAGTCCTTAAATAATGCAACAAAGTCCTTAAATAATGCAGCAAAGTCCTTAAATAATGCAGCAGAGTCCTTAAATAATGCAACAAAGTCCTTAAATAATGCAGCAGAGTACTTAAATAATGCAACAAAGTCCTTAAATAATGCAGCAAAGTCCTTAAATAATGCAGCAGAGTCCTTAAATACTGAAGCAGAGTCCTTAAATATTGCAGCAAAGTCCTTAAATAATGCAGCAGAGTCCTTAAATAATGCAACAAAGTCCTTAAATAATGCAGCAGAGTCCTTAAATAATGCAACAGAGTCCTTAAATACCGCAGCAAAGTGCTTAAATAATGCAGCAGAGTCCTCAAATGCTTCAGCAAAGTCCTTAAATAATGCAGCAGAGTCCTTAAATAATGCAACAAAGTCCTTAAATAATGCAGCAGAGTCCTTAAATACTGAAGCAGAGTCCTTAAATATTGCAGCAAAGTCCTTAAATAATGCAGCAGAGTCCTTAAATAATGCAGCAAAGTCCTTATTTAATGCAGCAGAGTCCTTAAATAATGCAACAAAGTCCTTAAATAATGCAGCAGAGTCCTTAAATACTGAAGCAGAGTCCTTAAATATTGCAGCAAAGTCCTTCAATAATGCAGCAGAGTCCTTAGATAATGCAACAAAGTCCTTAAATAATGCAGCAGATTCCTTAAATAATGCAGCAAAGTCCTTAAATAATGCAGCAGAGTCCTTAAATAATGCAGCAGAGTCCTTAAATACCGCAGCAGAGTCCTTAAATACTGAAGCAGAGTCCTTTAATATAGCAGCAAATTCCTTAAATAATGCAGCAGAGTCCATAAAAAAATCCAACAAAGTCATTAAATAATGCAGCAAGTCCTTAAATAATGCAGCAGAGTCCTCTAATAATGCAGCAGAGTCCTCAAATGCTTCAGCAAAGTCATTAAATAATGCAGCATAGTCCTTAAATAATGCAGCAAAGTCCTTAAATAATGCAGCACAGTTCTTAAGTAATGCAACAACGTCGTTAAATAATGCAGCAGAGTCCTTAAATAATGCAGCAAAGTCCTTAACTAATGCAGCAGAGTCCTTAAATAATGCAAGAAAGTCCTTAAATAATGCAGCAGAGTCCTTAAATAATGCAGTAAAGTCCTTAAATAATGCAGCAGAGTCCTTAAATAATGCAACAATGTCCTTAAATAATGCAGCAGAGTCCTTAAATACTGAAGCAGAGTCCTTAAATATTGCAGCAAAGTCCTTAAATAATGCATTAGAGTCCTTAAATAATGCAACAAAGTCCTTAAATAATGCAGCAGAGTCCTTAAATAATGCAGCAAAGTCCTTAAATAATGCAGCAGAGTCCTTAAATAATGCAGCAGAGTCCTTAAATACTGCAGCAGAGTCCTTAAATACTGAAGCAGAGTCCTTTAATATAGCAGCAAATTCCTTAAATAATGCAGCAGAGTCCTTAAAAAATCCAACAAAGTCATTAAATAATGCAGCAGAGTCCTCTAATAATGCAGCAGAGTCCTCAAATGCTTCAGCAAAGTCATTAAATAATGCAGCATAGTCCTTAAATAATGCAAAGTCCTTAAATAAAGCAGCACAGTTCTTAAATAATGCAACAACGTCGGTAAATAATGCAGCAGAGTCCTTAAATAATGCAGCAAAGTCCTTAACTAATGCAGCAGAGTCCTTAAATAATGCAACAAAGTCCTTAAATAATGCAACAGAGTCCTTAAATACCGCAGCAAAGTGCTTAAATAATGCAGCAGAGTCCTTAAATAATGCAACAAAGTCCTTAAATAATGCAGCAGAGTCCTTAAATACTGAAGCAGAGTCCTTAAATATTGCAGCAAAGTCCTCTAATAATGCAGCAGAGTCCTTAAATAATGCAACAAAGTCCTTAAATAATGCAGCAGAGTCCTTAAATAATGCAACAAAGTCCTTAAATAATGCAGCAGAGTCCTTAAATACTGAAGCAGAGTCCTTAAATATTGCAGCAAAGTCCTTAAATAATGCAGCAGAGTCCTTAAATAATGCAACAAAGTCCTTAAATAATGCAGCAGAGTCCTTAAATAATGCAACAAAGTCCTTAAATAATGCAGCAGAGTCCTTAAATACTGAAGCAGAGTCCTTAAATATTGCAGCAAAGTCCTTCAATAATGCAGCAGAGTCCTTAGATAATGCAACAAAGTCCTTAAATAATGCAGCAGATTCCTTAAATAATGCAGCAAAGTCCTTAAATAATGCAGCAGAGTCCTTAAATAATGCAGCAGAGTCCTTAAATACCGCAGCAGAGTCCTTAAATACTGAAGCAGAGTCCTTTAATATAGCAGCAAATTCCTTAAATAACGCAGCAGAGTCCTTAAAAAATCCAACAAAGTCATTAAATAATGCAGCAAGTCCTTAAATAATGCAGCAGAGTCCTCTAATAATGCAGCAGAGTCCTCAAATGCTTCAGCAAAGTCATTAAATAATGCAGCATAGTCCTTAACTAATGCAGCAGAGTCCTTAAATAATGCAACAAAGTCCTTAAATAATGCAGCAGAGTCCTTAAATAATGCAGTAAAGTCGTTAAAAAATGCAGCAGAGTCCTTAAATAATGCAGCAAAGTCCTTAACTAATGCAGCAGAGTCCTTAAATATTGCAGCAAAGTCCTTAAATAATGCATTAGAGTCCTTAAATAATGCAACAAAGTCCTTAAATAATGCAGCAGAGTCCTTAAATAATGCAGAAAAGTCCTTAAATAATGCAGCAGAGTCCTTAAATAATGCAGCAGAGTCCTTAAATACCGCAGCAGAGTCCTTAAATACTGAAGCAGAGTCCTTTAATATAGCAGCAAATTCTTTAAATAATGCAGCAGAGTCCTTAAAAAAATCCAACAAAGTCATTAAATAATGCAGCAGAGTCCTCTAATAATGCAGCAGAGTCCTCAAATGCTTCAGCAAAGTCATTAAATAATGCAGCATAGTCCTTAAATAATGCAGCAAAGTCCTTAAATATTGCAGCACAGTTCTTAAATAATGCAACAACATCGTTAAATAATGCAGCAGAGTCCTTAAATAATGCAGCAAAGTCCTTAACTAATGCAGCAGAGTCCTTAAATAATGCAACAAAGTCCTTAAATAATGCAACAGAGACCTTAAATACCGCAGCAAAGTGATTAAATAATGCAGCAGAGTCCGCAAATGCTTCAGCAGAGTCCTTAAATAATGCAGCAGAGTCCTTAAATAATGCAGCAAAGTCCTTAAATAATGCAGCAGAGTCCTTAAATAATGCAACAAAGTCCTTAAATAATGCAGCAGAGTCCTTAAATACTGAAGCAGAGTCCTTAAATATTGCAGCAAAGTCCTTAAATAATGCAGCAGAGTCCATAAATAATGCAGCAAAGTCCTTAAATAATGCAGCAGAGTCCTTAAATAATGCAACAAAGTCCTTAAATAATGCAGCAGAGTCCTTAAATACTGAAGCAGAGTCCTTAAATATTGCAGCAAAGTCCTTCAATAATGCAGCAGAGTCCTTAGATAATGCAACAAAGTCCTTAAATAATGCAGCAGATTCCTTAAATAATGCAGCAAAGTCCTTAAATAATGCAGCAGAGTCCTTAAATAATGCAGCAGAGTCCTTAAATACCGCAGCAGAGTCCATAAATACTGAAGCAGAGTCCTTTAATATAGCAGCAAATTCCTTAAATAATGCAGCAGAGTCCTTAAAAAATCCAACAAAGTCATTAAATAATGCAGCAAGTCCTTAAATAATGCAGCAGAGTCCTCTAATAATGCAGCAGAGTCCTCAAATGCTTCAGCAAAGTCATTAAATAATGCAGCATAGTCCTTAAATAATGGAGCAAAGTCCTTAAATAATGCAGCACAGTTCTTAAATAATGCAACAACGTCGTTAAATAATGCAGCAGAGTCCTTAAATAATGCAGCAAAGTCCTTAACTAATGCAGCAGAGTCCTTAAATAATGCAACAAAGTCCTTAAATAATGCAGCATAGTCCTTAAATAATGCAGTAAAGTCCTTAAATAATGCAGCAGAGTCCTTAAATAATGCAACAACGTCCTTAAATAATGCAGCAGAGTCCTTAAATACTGAAGCAGAGTCCTTAAATATTGCAGCAAAGTCCTTAAATAATGCAGCAGAGTCCTTAAATAATGCAACAAATTCCTTAAATAATGCAGCAAAGTCCTTAAATAATGCAGCAGAGTCCTTAAATAATGCAGCAGAGTCCTTAAATACCGCAGCAGAGTCCTTAAATACTGAAGCAGAGTCCTTTAATATAGCAGCAAATTCCTTAAATAATGCAGCAGAGTCCTTAAAAAATCCAACAAAGTCATTAAATAATGCAGCAGAGTCCTCTAATAATGCAGCAGAGTCCTCAAATGCTTCAGCAAAGTCATTAAATAATGCAGCAGAGTCCTCAAATGCTTAAGCAGAGTCCTTAAATACTGAAGCAGAGTCCTTAAACATTGCAGCAAAGTCCTTAAATAATGCAGCAGAGTCCTTAAATAATGCAGCAAAGTCCTTCAATAATGCAGCAGAGTCCTTAGATAATGCAACAAAGTCCTTAAATAATGCAGAAGATTCCTTAAATAATGCAGCAAAGTCCTTAAATAATGCAGCAGAGTCCTAAAATAATGCAGCAGGGTCCTTAAATACCGCAGCAGAGTCCTTAAAGACTGAAGCAGAGTCCTTTAATATAGCAGCAAATTCCTTAAATAATGCAGCAGAGTCCTTAAGAAATCCAACAAAGTCATTAAATAATGCAGCAAGTCCTTAAATAATGCAGCAGAGTCCTCTAATAATGCAGCAGAGTCCTCAAATGCTTCAGCAAAGTCATTAAATAATGCAGCATAGTCCTTAAATAATGCAACAGAGTCCTTAAATACTGAAGCAGAGTCCTTTAATATAGCAGCAAATTCTTTAAATAATGCAGCAGAGTCCTTAAAAAAATCCAACAAAGTCATTAAATAATGCAGCAGAGTCCTCTAATAATGCAGCAGAGTCCTCAAATGCTTCAGCAAAGTCATTAAATAATGCAGCATAGTCCTTAAATAATGCAGCAAAGTCCTTAAATAATGCAGCACAGTTCTTAAATAATGCAACAACGTCGTTAAATAATGCAGCAGAGTCCTTAAATAATGCAGCAAAGTCCTTAACTAATGCAGCAGAGTCCTTAAATAATGCAACAAAGTCCTTAAATAATGCAACAGAGTCCTTAAATACCGCAGCAAAGGGCTTAAATAATGCAGCAGAGTCCTCAAATGCTTCAGCAGAGTCCTTAAATAATGTAGCATTGTCCTTAAATAATGCAGCAAAGTCCTTAAATAATGCAGCAGAGTCCTTAAATAATGCAACAAAGTCCTTAAATAATGCAGCAGAGTCCTTAAATACTGAAGCAGAGTCCTTAAATATTGCTGCAAAGTCCTTAAATAATGCAGCAGAGTCATTAAATAATGCAACAAAGTCCTTAAATAATGCAGCAGAGTCCTTAAATAATGCAACAAAGTCCTTAAATAATGCAGCAGAGTACTTAAATAATGCAACAAAGTCCTTAAATAATGCAACAGAGTCCTTAAATACCGCAGCAAAGGGCTTAAATAATGCAGCAGAGTCCTCAAATGCTTCAGCAGAGTCCTTAAATAATGTAGCATTGTCCTTAAATAATGCAGCAAAGTCCTTAAATAATGCAGCAGAGTCCTTAAATAATGCAACAAAGTCCTTAAATAATGCAGCAGAGTCCTTAAATACTGAAGCAGAGTCCTTAAATATTGCAGCAAAGTCCTTCAATAATGCAGCAGAGTCCTTAGATAATGCAACAAAGTCCTTAAATAATGCAGCAGATTCCTTAAATAATGCAGCAAAGTCCTTAAATAATGCAGCAGAGTCCTTAAATAATGCAGCAGAGTCCTTAAATACCGCAGCAGAGTCCTTAAATACTGAAGCAGAGTCCTTTAATATAGCAGCAAATTCCTTAAATAATGCAGCAGAGTCCATAAAAAAATCCAACAAAGTCATTAAATAATGCAGCAAGTCCTTAAATAATGCAGCAGAGTCCTCTAATAATGCAGCAGAGTCCTCAAATGCTTCAGCAAATTCATTAAATAATGCAGCATATTCCTTAAATAATGCAGAAAAGTCCTTAAATAATGCAGAACAGTTCTTAAATAATGCAACGACGTCGTTAAATAATGCAGCAGAGTCCTTAAATAATGCAGCAAAGTCCTTAACTAATGCAGCAGAGTCCTTAAATAATGCAACAAAGTCCTTAAATAATGCAACAGAGTCCTTAAATACCGCAGCAAAGGGCTTAAATAATGCAGCAGAGTCCTCAAATGCTTCAGCAGAGTCCTTAAATAATGCAGCATTGTCCTTAAATAATGCAGCAAAGTCCTTAAATAATGCAGCAGAGTCCTTAAATAATGCAACAAAGTCCTTAAATAATGCAGCAGAGTCCTTAAATACTGAAGCAGAGTCCTTAAATATTGCTGCAAAGTCCTTAAATAATGCAGCAGAGTCATTAAATAATGCAACAAAGTCCTTAAATAATGCAGCAGAGTCCTTAAATAATGCAACAAAGTCCTTAAATAATGCAGCAGAGTCCTTAAATAATGCAACAAAGTCCTTAAATAATGCAGCAAAGTCCTTAAATAATGCAGCAGAGTCCTTAAATAATGCAACAAAGTCCTTAAATAATGCAGCAGAGTACTTAAATAATGCAACAAAGTCCTTAAATAATGCAGCAAAGTCCTTAAATAATGCAGCAGAGTCCTTAAATACTGAAGCAGAGTCCTTAAATATTGCAGCAAAGTCCTTAAATAATGCAGCAGAGTCCTTAAATAATGCAACAAAGTCCTTAAATAATGCAGCAGAGTCCTTAAATAATGCAACAGAGTCCTTAAATACCGCAGCAAAGTGCTTAAATAATGCAGCAGAGTCCTCAAATGCTTCAGCAAAGTCCTTAAATAATGCAGCAGAGTCCTTAAATAATGCAACAAAGTCCTTAAATAATGCAGCAGAGTCCTTAAATACTGAAGCAGAGTCCTTAAATATTGCAGCAAAGTCCTTAAATAATGCAGCAGAGTCCTTAAATAATGCAGCAAAGTCCTTATTTAATGCAGCAGAGTCCTTAAATAATGCAACAAAGTCCTTAAATAATGCAGCAGAGTCCTTAAATACTGAAGCAGAGTCCTTAAATATTGCAGCAAAGTCCTTCAATAATGCAGCAGAGTCCTTAGATAATGCAACAAAGTCCTTAAATAATGCAGCAGATTCCTTAAATAATGCAGCAAAGTCCTTAAATAATGCAGCAGAGTCCTTAAATAATGCAGCAGAGTCCTTAAATACCGCAGCAGAGTCCTTAAATACTGAAGCAGAGTCCTTTAATATAGCAGCAAATTCCTTAAATAATGCAGCAGAGTCCATAAAAAAATCCAACAAAGTCATTAAATAATGCAGCAAGTCCTTAAATAATGCAGCAGAGTCCTCTAATAATGCAGCAGAGTCCTCAAATGCTTCAGCAAAGTCATTAAATAATGCAGCATAGTCCTTAAATAATGCAGCAAAGTCCTTAAATAATGCAGCACAGTTCTTAAGTAATGCAACAACGTCGTTAAATAATGCAGCAGAGTCCTTAAATAATGCAGCAAAGTCCTTAACTAATGCAGCAGAGTCCTTAAATAATGCAAGAAAGTCCTTAAATAATGCAGCAGAGTCCTTAAATAATGCAGTAAAGTCCTTAAATAATGCAGCAGAGTCCTTAAATAATGCAACAACGTCCTTAAATAATGCAGCAGAGTCCTTAAATACTGAAGCAGAGTCCTTAAATATTGCAGCAAAGTCCTTAAATAATGCATTAGAGTCCTTAAATAATGCAACAAAGTCCTTAAATAATGCAGCAGAGTCCTTAAATAATGCAGCAAAGTCCTTAAATAATGCAGCAGAGTCCTTAAATAATGCAGCAGAGTCCTTAAATACTGCAGCAGAGTCCTTAAATACTGAAGCAGAGTCCTTTAATATAGCAGCAAATTCCTTAAATAATGCAGCAGAGTCCTTAAAAAATCCAACAAAGTCATTAAATAATGCAGCAGAGTCCTCTAATAATGCAGCAGAGTCCTCAAATGCTTCAGCAAAGTCATTAAATAATGCAGCATAGTCCTTAAATAATGCAAAGTCCTTAAATAAAGCAGCACAGTTCTTAAATAATGCAACAACGTCGGTAAATAATGCAGCAGAGTCCTTAAATAATGCAGCAAAGTCCTTAACTAATGCAGCAGAGTCCTTAAATAATGCAACAAAGTCCTTAAATAATGCAACAGAGTCCTTAAATACCGCAGCAAAGTGCTTAAATAATGCAGCAGAGTCCTTAAATAATGCAACAAAGTCCTTAAATAATGCAGCAGAGTCCTTAAATACTGAAGCAGAGTCCTTAAATATTGCAGCAAAGTCCTCTAATAATGCAGCAGAGTCCTTAAATAATGCAACAAAGTCCTTAAATAATGCAGCAGAGTCCTTAAATAATGCAACAAAGTCCTTAAATAATGCAGCAGAGTCCTTAAATACTGAAGCAGAGTCCTTAAATATTGCAGCAAAGTCCTTAAATAATGCAGCAGAGTCCTTAAATAATGCAACAAAGTCCTTAAATAATGCAGCAGAGTCCTTAAATAATGCAACAAAGTCCTTAAATAATGCAGCAGAGTCCTTAAATACTGAAGCAGAGTCCTTAAATATTGCAGCAAAGTCCTTCAATAATGCAGCAGAGTCCTTAGATAATGCAACAAAGTCCTTAAATAATGCAGCAGATTCCTTAAATAATGCAGCAAAGTCCTTAAATAATGCAGCAGAGTCCTTAAATAATGCAGCAGAGTCCTTAAATACCGCAGCAGAGTCCTTAAATACTGAAGCAGAGTCCTTTAATATAGCAGCAAATTCCTTAAATAACGCAGCAGAGTCCTTAAAAAATCCAACAAAGTCATTAAATAATGCAGCAAGTCCTTAAATAATGCAGCAGAGTCCTCTAATAATGCAGCAGAGTCCTCAAATGCTTCAGCAAAGTCATTAAATAATGCAGCATAGTCCTTAACTAATGCAGCAGAGTCCTTAAATAATGCAACAAAGTCCTTAAATAATGCAGCAGAGTCCTTAAATAATGCAGTAAAGTCGTTAAAAAATGCAGCAGAGTCCTTAAATAATGCAGCAAAGTCCTTAACTAATGCAGCAGAGTCCTTAAATATTGCAGCAAAGTCCTTAAATAATGCATTAGAGTCCTTAAATAATGCAACAAAGTCCTTAAATAATGCAGCAGAGTCCTTAAATAATGCAGAAAAGTCCTTAAATAATGCAGCAGAGTCCTTAAATAATGCAGCAGAGTCCTTTAATACCGCAGCAGAGTCCTTAAATACTGAAGCAGAGTCCTTTAATATAGCAGCAAATTCTTTAAATAATGCAGCAGAGTCCTTAAAAAAATCCAACAAAGTCATTAAATAATGCAGCAGAGTCCTCTAATAATGCAGCAGAGTCCTCAAATGCTTCAGCAAAGTCATTAAATAATGCAGCATAGTCCTTAAATAATGCAGCAAAGTCCTTAAATATTGCAGCACAGTTCTTAAATAATGCAACAACATCGTTAAATAATGCAGCAGAGTCCTTAAATAATGCAGCAAAGTCCTTAACTAATGCAGCAGAGTCCTTAAATAATGCAACAAAGTCCTTAAATAATGCAACAGAGACCTTAAATACCGCAGCAAAGTGATTAAATAATGCAGCAGAGTCCTCAAATGCTTCAGCAGAGTCCTTAAATAATGCAGCAGAGTCCTTAAATAATGCAGCAAAGTCCTTAAATAATGCAGCAGAGTCCTTAAATAATGCAACAAAGTCCTTAAATAATGCAGCAGAGTCCTTAAATACTGAAGCAGAGTCCTTAAATATTGCAGCAAAGTCCTTAAATAATGCAGCAGAGTCCATAAATAATGCAGCAAAGTCCTTAAATAATGCAGCAGAGTCCTTAAATAATGCAACAAAGTCCTTAAATAATGCAGCAGAGTCCTTAAATACTGAAGCAGAGTCCTTAAATATTGCAGCAAAGTCCTTCAATAATGCAGCAGAGTCCTTAGATAATGCAACAAAGTCCTTAAATAATGCAGCAGATTCCTTAAATAATGCAGCAAAGTCCTTAAATAATGCAGCAGAGTCCTTAAATAATGCAGCAGAGTCCTTAAATACCGCAGCAGAGTCCATAAATACTGAAGCAGAGTCCTTTAATATAGCAGCAAATTCCTTAAATAATGCAGCAGAGTCCTTAAAAAATCCAACAAAGTCATTAAATAATGCAGCAAGTCCTTAAATAATGCAGCAGAGTCCTCTAATAATGCAGCAGAGTCCTCAAATGCTTCAGCAAAGTCATTAAATAATGCAGCATAGTCCTTAAATAATGGAGCAAAGTCCTTAAATAATGCAGCACAGTTCTTAAATAATGCAACAACATCGTTAAATAATGCAGCAGAGTCCTTAAATAATGCAGCAAAGTCCTTAACTAATGCAGCAGAGTCCTTAAATAATGCAACAAAGTCCTTAAATAATGCAGCATAGTCCTTAAATAATGCAGTAAAGTCCTTAAATAATGCAGCAGAGTCCTTAAATAATGCAACAACGTCCTTAAATAATGCAGCAGAGTCCTTAAATACTGAAGCAGAGTCCTTAAATATTGCAGCAAAGTCCTTAAATAATGCAGCAGAGTCCTTAAATAATGCAACAAATTCCTTAAATAATGCAGCAAAGTCCTTAAATAATGCAGCAGAGTCCTTAAATAATGCAGCAGAGTCCTTAAATACCGCAGCAGAGTCCTTAAATACTGAAGCAGAGTCCTTTAATATAGCAGCAAATTCCTTAAATAATGCAGCAGAGTCCTTAAAAAATCCAACAAAGTCATTAAATAATGCAGCAGTGTCCTCTAATAATGCAGCAGAGTCCTCAAATGCTTCAGCAAAGTCATTAAATAATGCAGCAGAGTCCTCAAATGCTTAAGCAGAGTCCTTAAATACTGAAGCAGAGTCCTTAAACATTGCAGCAAAGTCCTTAAATAATGCAGCAGAGTCCTTAAAAAATGCAGCAAAGTCCTTCAATAATGCAGCAGAGTCCTTAGATAATGCAACAAAGTCCTTAAATAATGCAGCAGATTCCTTAAATAATGCAGCAAAGTCCTTAAATAATGCAGCAGAGTCCTAAAATAATGCAGCAGGGTCCTTAAATACCGCAGCAGAGTCCTTAAAGACTGAAGCAGAGTCCTTTAATATAGCAGCAAATTCCTTAAATAATGCAGCAGAGTCCTTAAGAAATCCAACAAAGTCATTAAATAATGCAGCAAGTCCTTAAATAATGCAGCAGAGTCCTCTAATAATGCAGCAGAGTCCTCAAATGCTTCAGCAAAGTCATTAAATAATGCAGCATAGTCCTTAAATAATGCAACAGAGTCCTTAAATACTGAAGCAGAGTCCTTTAATATAGCAGCAAATTCTTTAAATAATGCAGCAGAGTCCTTAAAAAAATCCAACAAAGTCATTAAATAATGCAGCAGAGTCCTCTAATAATGCAGCAGAGTCCTCAAATGCTTCAGCAAAGTCATTAAATAATGCAGCATAGTCCTTAAATAATGCAGCAAAGTCCTTAAATAATGCAGCACAGTTCTTAAATAATGCAACAACGTCGTTAAATAATGCAGCAGAGTCCTTAAATAATGCAGCAAAGTCCTTAACTAATGCAGCAGAGTCCTTAAATAATGCAACAAAGTCCTTAAATAATGCAACAGAGACCTTAAATACCGCAGCAAAGTGATTAAATAATGCAGCAGAGTCCTCAAATGCTTCAGCAGAGTCCTTAAATAATGCAGCAGAGTCCTTAAATAATGCAGCAAAGTCCTTAAATAATGCAGCAGAGTCCTTAAATAATGCAACAAAGTCCTTAAATAATGCAGCAGAGTCCTTAAATACTGAAGCAGAGTCCTTAAATATTGCAGCAAAGTCCTTAAATAATGCAGCAGAGTCCATAAATAATGCAGCAAAGTCCTTAAATAATGCAGCAGAGTCCTTAAATAATGCAACAAAGTCCTTAAATAATGCAGCAGAGTCCTTAAATACTGAAGCAGAGTCCTTAAATATTGCAGCAAAGTCCTTCAATAATGCAGCAGAGTCCTTAGATAATGCAACAAAGTCCTTAAATAATGCAGCAGATTCCTTAAATAATGCAGCAAAGTCCTTAAATAATGCAGCAGAGTCCTTAAATAATGCAGCAGAGTCCTTAAATACCGCAGCAGAGTCCATAAATACTGAAGCAGAGTCCTTTAATATAGCAGCAAATTCCTTAAATAATGCAGCAGAGTCCTTAAAAAATCCAACAAAGTCATTAAATAATGCAGCAAGTCCTTAAATAATGCAGCAGAGTCCTCTAATAATGCAGCAGAGTCCTCAAATGCTTCAGCAAAGTCATTAAATAATGCAGCATAGTCCTTAAATAATGGAGCAAAGTCCTTAAATAATGCAGCACAGTTCTTAAATAATGCAACAACGTCGTTAAATAATGCAGCAGAGTCCTTAAATAATGCAGCAAAGTCCTTAACTAATGCAGCAGAGTCCTTAAATAATGCAACAAAGTCCTTAAATAATGCAGCATAGTCCTTAAATAATGCAGTAAAGTCCTTAAATAATGCAGCAGAGTCCTTAAATAATGCAACAACGTCCTTAAATAATGCAGCAGAGTCCTTAAATACTGAAGCAGAGTCCTTAAATATTGCAGCAAAGTCCTTAAATAATGCAGCAGAGTCCTTAAATAATGCAACAAATTCCTTAAATAATGCAGCAAAGTCCTTAAATAATGCAGCAGAGTCCTTAAATAATGCAGCAGAGTCCTTAAATACCGCAGCAGAGTCCTTAAATACTGAAGCAGAGTCCTTTAATATAGCAGCAAATTCCTTAAATAATGCAGCAGAGTCCTTAAAAAATCCAACAAAGTCATTAAATAATGCAGCAGAGTCCTCTAATAATGCAGCAGAGTCCTCAAATGCTTCAGCAAAGTCATTAAATAATGCAGCAGAGTCCTCAAATGCTTAAGCAGAGTCCTTAAATACTGAAGCAGAGTCCTTAAACATTGCAGCAAAGTCCTTAAATAATGCAGCAGAGTCCTTAAATAATGCAGCAAAGTCCTTCAATAATGCAGCAGAGTCCTTAGATAATGCAACAAAGTCCTTAAATAATGCAGAAGATTCCTTAAATAATGCAGCAAAGTCCTTAAATAATGCAGCAGAGTCCTAAAATAATGCAGCAGGGTCCTTAAATACCGCAGCAGAGTCCTTAAAGACTGAAGCAGAGTCCTTTAATATAGCAGCAAATTCCTTAAATAATGCAGCAGAGTCCTTAAGAAATCCAACAAAGTCATTAAATAATGCAGCAAGTCCTTAAATAATGCAGCAGAGTCCTCTAATAATGCAGCAGAGTCCTCAAATGCTTCAGCAAAGTCATTAAATAATGCAGCATAGTCCTTAAATAATGCAACAGAGTCCTTAAATACTGAAGCAGAGTCCTTTAATATAGCAGCAAATTCTTTAAATAATGCAGCAGAGTCCTTAAAAAAATCCAACAAAGTCATTAAATAATGCAGCAGAGTCCTCTAATAATGCAGCAGAGTCCTCAAATGCTTCAGCAAAGTCATTAAATAATGCAGCATAGTCCTTAAATAATGCAGCAAAGTCCTTAAATAATGCAGCACAGTTCTTAAATAATGCAACAACGTCGTTAAATAATGCAGCAGAGTCCTTAAATAATGCAGCAAAGTCCTTAACTAATGCAGCAGAGTCCTTAAATAATGCAACAAAGTCCTTAAATAATGCAACAGAGTCCTTAAATACCGCAGCAAAGGGCTTAAATAATGCAGCAGAGTCCTCAAATGCTTCAGCAGAGTCCTTAAATAATGTAGCATTGTCCTTAAATAATGCAGCAAAGTCCTTAAATAATGCAGCAGAGTCCTTAAATAATGCAACAAAGTCCTTAAATAATGCAGCAGAGTCCTTAAATACTGAAGCAGAGTCCTTAAATATTGCTGCAAAGTCCTTAAATAATGCAGCAGAGTCATTAAATAATGCAACAAAGTCCTTAAATAATGCAGCAGAGTCCTTAAATAATGCAACAAAGTCCTTAAATAATGCAGCAGAGTACTTAAATAATGCAACAAAGTCCTTAAATAATGCAACAGAGTCCTTAAATACCGCAGCAAAGGGCTTAAATAATGCAGCAGAGTCCTCAAATGCTTCAGCAGAGTCCTTAAATAATGTAGCATTGTCCTTAAATAATGCAGCAAAGTCCTTAAATAATGCAGCAGAGTCCTTAAATAATGCAACAAAGTCCTTAAATAATGCAGCAGAGTCCTTAAATACTGAAGCAGAGTCCTTAAATATTGCAGCAAAGTCCTTCAATAATGCAGCAGAGTCCTTAGATAATGCAACAAAGTCCTTAAATAATGCAGCAGATTCCTTAAATAATGCAGCAAAGTCCTTAAATAATGCAGCAGAGTCCTTAAATAATGCAGCAGAGTCCTTAAATACCGCAGCAGAGTCCTTAAATACTGAAGCAGAGTCCTTTAATATAGCAGCAAATTCCTTAAATAATGCAGCAGAGTCCATAAAAAAATCCAACAAAGTCATTAAATAATGCAGCAAGTCCTTAAATAATGCAGCAGAGTCCTCTAATAATGCAGCAGAGTCCTCAAATGCTTCAGAAAATTCATTAAATAATGCAGCATATTCCTTAAATAATGCAGAAAAGTCCTTAAATAATGTAGAACAGTTCTTAAATAATGCAACGACGTCGTTAAATAATGCAGCAGAGTCCTTAAATAATGCAGCAAAGTCCTTAACTAATGCAGCAGAGTCCTTAAATAATGCAACAAAGTCCTTAAATAATGCAACAGAGTCCTTAAATACCGCAGCAAAGGGCTTAAATAATGCAGCAGAGTCCTCAAATGCTTCAGCAGAGTCCTTAAATAATGCAGCATTGTCCTTAAATAATGCAGCAAAGTCCTTAAATAATGCAGCAGAGTCCTTAAATAATGCAACAAAGTCCTTAAATAATGCAGCAGAGTCCTTAAATACTGAAGCAGAGTCCTTAAATATTGCTGCAAAGTCCTTAAATAATGCAGCAGAGTCATTAAATAATGCAACAAAGTCCTTAAATAATGCAGCAGAGTCCTTAAATAATGCAACAAAGTCCTTAAATAATGCAGCAGAGTCCTTAAATAATGCAACAAAGTCCTTAAATAATGCAGCAAAGTCCTTAAATAATGCAGCAGAGTCCTTAAATAATGCAACAAAGTCCTTAAATAATGCAGCAGAGTACTTAAATAATGCAACAAAGTCCTTAAATAATGCAGCAAAGTCCTTAAATAATGCAGCAGAGTCCTTAAATACTGAAGCAGAGTCCTTAAATATTGCAGCAAAGTCCTTAAATAATGCAGCAGAGTCCTTAAATAATGCAACAAAGTCCTTAAATAATGCAGCAGAGTCCTTAAATAATGCAACAGAGTCCTTAAATACCGCAGCAAAGTGCTTAAATAATGCAGCAGAGTCCTCAAATGCTTCAGCAAAGTCCTTAAATAATGCAGCAGAGTCCTTAAATAATGCAACAAAGTCCTTAAATAATGCAGCAGAGTCCTTAAATACTGAAGCAGAGTCCTTAAATATTGCAGCAAAGTCCTTAAATAATGCAGCAGAGTCCTTAAATAATGCAGCAAAGTCCTTATTTAATGCAGCAGAGTCCTTAAATAATGCAACAAAGTCCTTAAATAATGCAGCAGAGTCCTTAAATACTGAAGCAGAGTCCTTAAATATTGCAGCAAAGTCCTTCAATAATGCAGCAGAGTCCTTAGATAATGCAACAAAGTCCTTAAATAATGCAGCAGATTCCTTAAATAATGCAGCAAAGTCCTTAAATAATGCAGCAGAGTCCTTAAATAATGCAGCAGAGTCCTTAAATACCGCAGCAGAGTCCTTAAATACTGAAGCAGAGTCCTTTAATATAGCAGCAAATTCCTTAAATAATGCAGCAGAGTCCATAAAAAAATCCAACAAAGTCATTAAATAATGCAGCAAGTCCTTAAATAATGCAGCAGAGTCCTCTAATAATGCAGCAGAGTCCTCAAATGCTTCAGCAAAGTCATTAAATAATGCAGCATAGTCCTTAAATAATGCAGCAAAGTCCTTAAATAATGCAGCACAGTTCTTAAGTAATGCAACAACGTCGTTAAATAATGCAGCAGAGTCCTTAAATAATGCAGCAAAGTCCTTAACTAATGCAGCAGAGTCCTTAAATAATGCAAGAAAGTCCTTAAATAATGCAGCAGAGTCCATAAATAATGCAGTAAAGTCCTTAAATAATGCAGCAGAGTCCTTAAATAATGCAACAACGTCCTTAAATAATGCAGCAGAGTCCTTAAATACTGAAGCAGAGTCCTTAAATATTGCAGCAAAGTCCTTAAATAATGCATTAGAGTCCTTAAATAATGCAACAAAGTCCTTAAATAATGCAGCAGAGTCCTTAAATAATGCAGCAAAGTCCTTAAATAATGCAGCAGAGTCCTTAAATAATGCAGCAGAGTCCTTAAATACTGCAGCAGAGTCCTTAAATACTGAAGCAGAGTCCTTTAATATAGCAGCAAATTCCTTAAATAATGCAGCAGAGTCCTTAAAAAATCCAACAAAGTCATTAAATAATGCAGCAGAGTCCTCTAATAATGCAGCAGAGTCCTCAAATGCTTCAGCAAAGTCATTAAATAATGCAGCATAGTCCTTAAATAATGCAAAGTCCTTAAATAAAGCAGCACAGTTCTTAAATAATGCAACAACGTCGGTAAATAATGCAGCAGAGTCCTTAAATAATGCAGCAAAGTCCTTAACTAATGCAGCAGAGTCCTTAAATAATGCAACAAAGTCCTTAAATAATGCAACAGAGTCCTTAAATACCGCAGCAAAGTGCTTAAATAATGCAGCAGAGTCCTTAAATAATGCAACAAAGTCCTTAAATAATGCAGCAGAGTCCTTAAATACTGAAGCAGAGTCCTTAAATATTGCAGCAAAGTCCTCTAATAATGCAGCAGAGTCCTTAAATAATGCAACAAAGTCCTTAAATAATGCAGCAGAGTCCTTAAATAATGCAACAAAGTCCTTAAATAATGCAGCAGAGTCCTTAAATACTGAAGCAGAGTCCTTAAATATTGCAGCAAAGTCCTTAAATAATGCAGCAGAGTCCTTAAATAATGCAACAAAGTCCTTAAATAATGCAGCAGAGTCCTTAAATAATGCAACAAAGTCCTTAAATAATGCAGCAGAGTCCTTAAATACTGAAGCAGAGTCCTTAAATATTGCAGCAAAGTCCTTCAATAATGCAGCAGAGTCCTTAGATAATGCAACAAAGTCCTTAAATAATGCAGCAGATTCCTTAAATAATGCAGCAAAGTCCTTAAATAATGCAGCAGAGTCCTTAAATAATGCAGCAGAGTCCTTAAATACCGCAGCAGAGTCCTTAAATACTGAAGCAGAGTCCTTTAATATAGCAGCAAATTCCTTAAATAACGCAGCAGAGTCCTTAAAAAATCCAACAAAGTCATTAAATAATGCAGCAAGTCCTTAAATAATGCAGCAGAGTCCTCTAATAATGCAGCAGAGTCCTCAAATGCTTCAGCAAAGTCATTAAATAATGCAGCATAGTCCTTAACTAATGCAGCAGAGTCCTTAAATAATGCAACAAAGTCCTTAAATAATGCAGCAGAGTCCTTAAATAATGCAGTAAAGTCGTTAAAAAATGCAGCAGAGTCCTTAAATAATGCAGCAAAGTCCTTAACTAATGCAGCAGAGTCCTTAAATATTGCAGCAAAGTCCTTAAATAATGCATTAGAGTCCTTAAATAATGCAACAAAGTCCTTAAATAATGCAGCAGAGTCCTTAAATAATGCAGAAAAGTCCTTAAATAATGCAGCAGAGTCCTTAAATAATGCAGCAGAGTCCTTTAATACCGCAGCAGAGTCCTTAAATACTGAAGCAGAGTCCTTTAATATAGCAGCAAATTCTTTAAATAATGCAGCAGAGTCCTTAAAAAAATCCAACAAAGTCATTAAATAATGCAGCAGAGTCCTCTAATAATGCAGCAGAGTCCTCAAATGCTTCAGCAAAGTCATTAAATAATGCAGCATAGTCCTTAAATAATGCAGCAAAGTCCTTAAATATTGCAGCACAGTTCTTAAATAATGCAACAACATCGTTAAATAATGCAGCAGAGTCCTTAAATAATGCAGCAAAGTCCTTAACTAATGCAGCAGAGTCCTTAAATAATGCAACAAAGTCCTTAAATAATGCAACAGAGACCTTACATACCGCAGCAAAGTGATTAAATAATGCAGCAGAGTCCTCAAATGCTTCAGCAGAGTCCTTAAATAATGCAGCAGAGTCCTTAAATAATGCAGCAAAGTCCTTAAATAATGCAGCAGAGTCCTTAAATAATGCAACAAAGTCCTTAAATAATGCAGCAGAGTCCTTAAATACTGAAGCAGAGTCCTTAAATATTGCAGCAAAGTCCTTAAATAATGCAGCAGAGTCCATAAATAATGCAGCAAAGTCCTTAAATAATGCAGCAGAGTCCTTAAATAATGCAACAAAGTCCTTAAATAATGCAGCAGAGTCCTTAAATACTGAAGCAGAGTCCTTAAATATTGCAGCAAAGTCCTTCAATAATGCAGCAGAGTCCTTAGATAATGCAACAAAGTCCTTAAATAATGCAGCAGATTCCTTAAATAATGCAGCAAAGTCCTTAAATAATGCAGCAGAGTCCTTAAATAATGCAGCAGAGTCCTTAAATACCGCAGCAGAGTCCATAAATACTGAAGCAGAGTCCTTTAATATAGCAGCAAATTCCTTAAATAATGCAGCAGAGTCCTTAAAAAATCCAACAAAGTCATTAAATAATGCAGCAAGTCCTTAAATAATGCAGCAGAGTCCTCTAATAATGCAGCAGAGTCCTCAAATGCTTCAGCAAAGTCATTAAATAATGCAGCATAGTCCTTAAATAATGGAGCAAAGTCCTTAAATAATGCAGCACAGTTCTTAAATAATGCAACAACATCGTTAAATAATGCAGCAGAGTCCTTAAATAATGCAGCAAAGTCCTTAACTAATGCAGCAGAGTCCTTAAATAATGCAACAAAGTCCTTAAATAATGCAGCATAGTCCTTAAATAATGCAGTAAAGTCCTTAAATAATGCAGCAGAGTCCTTAAATAATGCAACAACGTCCTTAAATAATGCAGCAGAGTCCTTAAATACTGAAGCAGAGTCCTTAAATATTGCAGCAAAGTCCTTAAATAATGCAGCAGAGTCCTTAAATAATGCAACAAATTCCTTAAATAATGCAGCAAAGTCCTTAAATAATGCAGCAGAGTCCTTAAATAATGCAGCAGAGTCCTTAAATACCGCAGCAGAGTCCTTAAATACTGAAGCAGAGTCCTTTAATATAGCAGCAAATTCCTTAAATAATGCAGCAGAGTCCTTAAAAAATCCAACAAAGTCATTAAATAATGCAGCAGTGTCCTCTAATAATGCAGCAGAGTCCTCAAATGCTTCAGCAAAGTCATTAAATAATGCAGCAGAGTCCTCAAATGCTTAAGCAGAGTCCTTAAATACTGAAGCAGAGTCCTTAAACATTGCAGCAAAGTCCTTAAATAATGCAGCAGAGTCCTTAGATAATGCAACAAAGTCCTTAAATAATGCAGCAGATTCCTTAAATAATGCAGCAAAGTCCTTAAATAATGCAGCAGAGTCCTAAAATAATGCAGCAGGGTCCTTAAATACCGCAGCAGAGTCCTTAAAGACTGAAGCAGAGTCCTTTAATATAGCAGCAAATTCCTTAAATAATGCAGCAGAGTCCTTAAGAAATCCAACAAAGTCATTAAATAATGCAGCAAGTCCTTAAATAATGCAGCAGAGTCCTCTAATAATGCAGCAGAGTCCTCAAATGCTTCAGCAAAGTCATTAAATAATGCAGCATAGTCCTTAAATAATGCAACAGAGTCCTTAAATACTGAAGCAGAGTCCTTTAATATAGCAGCAAATTCTTTAAATAATGCAGCAGAGTCCTTAAAAAAATCCAACAAAGTCATTAAATAATGCAGCAGAGTCCTCTAATAATGCAGCAGAGTCCTCAAATGCTTCAGCAAAGTCATTAAATAATGCAGCATAGTCCTTAAATAATGCAGCAAAGTCCTTAAATAATGCAGCACAGTTCTTAAATAATGCAACAACGTCGTTAAATAATGCAGCAGAGTCCTTAAATAATGCAGCAAAGTCCTTAACTAATGCAGCAGAGTCCTTAAATAATGCAACAAAGTCCTTAAATAATGCAACAGAGTCCTTAAATACCGCAGCAAAGGGCTTAAATAATGCAGCAGAGTCCTCAAATGCTTCAGCAGAGTCCTTAAATAATGTAGCATTGTCCTTAAATAATGCAGCAAAGTCCTTAAATAATGCAGCAGAGTCCTTAAATAATGCAACAAAGTCCTTAAATAATGCAGCAGAGTCCTTAAATACTGAAGCAGAGTCCTTAAATATTGCTGCAAAGTCCTTAAATAATGCAGCAGAGTCCTTAAATAATGCAACAAAGTCCTTAAATAATGCAGCAGAGTCCTTAAATACTGAAGCAGAGTCCTTAAATATTGCAGCAAAGTCCTTAAATAATGCAGCAGAGTCCTTAAATAATGCAGCAAAGTCCTTATCTAATGCAGCAGAGTCCTTAAATAATGCAACAAAGTCCTTAAATAATGCAGCAGAGTCCTTAAATACTGAAGCAGAGTCCTTAAATATTGCAGCAAAGTCCTTCAATAATGCAGCAGAGTCCTTAGATAATGCAACAAAGTCCTTAAATAATGCAGCAGATTCCTTAAATAATGCAGCAAAGTCCTTAAATAATGCAGCAGAGTCCTTAAATAATGCAGCAGAGTCCTTAAATACCGCAGCAGAGTCCTTAAATACTGAAGCAGAGTCCTTTAATATAGCAGCAAATTCCTTAAATAATGCAGCAGAGTCCATAAAAAAATCCAACAAAGTCATTAAATAATGCAGCAAGTCCTTAAATAATGCAGCAGAGTCCTCTAATAATGCAGCAGAGTCCTCAAATGCTTCAGCAAATTCATTAAATAATGCAGCATATTCCTTAAATAATGCAGAAAAGTCCTTAAATAATGCAGAACAGTTCTTAAATAATGCAACAACGTCGTTAAATAATGCAGCAGTGTCCTTAAATAATGCAGCAAAGTCCTTAACTAATGCAGCAGAGTCCTTAAATAATGCAACAAAGTCCTTAAATAATGCAACAGAGTCCTTAAATACCGCAGCAAAGGGCTTAAATAATGCAGCAGAGTCCTCAAATGCTTCAGCAGAGTCCTTAAATAATGCAGCATTGTCCTTAAATAATGCAGCAAAGTCCTTAAATAATGCAGCAGAGTCCTTAAATAATGCAACAAAGTCCTTAAATAATGCAGCAGAGTCCTTAAATACTGAAGCAGAGTCCTTAAATATTGCTGCAAAGTCCTTAAATAATGCAGCAGAGTCATTAAATAATGCAACAAAGTCCTTAAATAATGCAGCAGAGTCCTTAAATAATGCAACAAAGTCCTTAAATAATGCAGCAGAGTACTTAAATAATGCAACAAAGTCCTTAAATAATGCAGCAAAGTCCTTAAATAATGCAGCAGAGTCCTTAAATACTGAAGCAGAGTCCTTAAATATTGCAGCAAAGTCCTTAAATAATGCAGCAGAGTCCTTAAATAATGCAACAAAGTCCTTAAATAATGCAGCAGAGTCCTTAAATAATGCAACAGAGTCCTTAAATACCGCAGCAAAGTGCTTAAATAATGCAGCAGAGTCCTCAAATGCTTCAGCAGAGTCCTTAAATAATGCAGCAGAGTCCTTAAATAATGCAGCAAAGTCATTAAATAATGCAGCAGAGTCCTCAAATGCTTAAGCAGAGTCCTTAAATACTGAAGCAGAGTCCTTAAACATTGCAGCAAAGTCCTTAAATAATGCAGCAGAGTCCTTAAATAATGCAGCAAAGTCCTTCAATAATGCAGCAGAGTCCTTAGATAATGCAACAAAGTCCTTAAATAATGCAGCAGATTCCTTAAATAATGCAGCAAAGTCCTTAAATAATGCAGCAGAGTCCTAAAATAATGCAGCAGGGTCCTTAAATACCGCAGCAGAGTCCTTAAAGACTGAAGCAGAGTCCTTTAATATAGCAGCAAATTCCTTAAATAATGCAGCAGAGTCCTTAAGAAATCCAACAAAGTCATTAAATAATGCAGCAAGTCCTTAAATAATGCAGCAGAGTCCTCTAATAATGCAGCAGAGTCCTCAAATGCTTCAGCAAAGTCATTAAATAATGCAGCATAGTCCTTAAATAATGCAACAGAGTCCTTAAATACTGAAGCAGAGTCCTTTAATATAGCAGCAAATTCTTTAAATAATGCAGCAGAGTCCTTAAAAAAATCCAACAAAGTCATTAAATAATGCAGCAGAGTCCTCTAATAATGCAGCAGAGTCCTCAAATGCTTCAGCAAAGTCATTAAATAATGCAGCATAGTCCTTAAATAATGCAGCAAAGTCCTTAAATAATGCAGCACAGTTCTTAAATAATGCAACAACGTCGTTAAATAATGCAGCAGAGTCCTTAAATAATGCAGCAAAGTCCTTAACTAATGCAGCAGAGTCCTTAAATAATGCAACAAAGTCCTTAAATAATGCAACAGAGTCCTTAAATACCGCAGCAAAGTGCTTAAATAATGCAGCAGAGTCCTCAAA
The DNA here is from genome assembly GCF_046119375.1 of Phyllobates terribilis. Classification (NCBI taxonomy): domain Eukaryota; kingdom Metazoa; phylum Chordata; class Amphibia; order Anura; family Dendrobatidae; genus Phyllobates; species Phyllobates terribilis. The sequence continues at coordinate 1,010,834 of NW_027362840.1, read as the reverse complement.
TGCTTCAGCAGAGTCCTTAAATAATGTAGCATTGTCCTTAAATAATGCAGCAAAGTCCTTAAATAATGCAGCAGAGTCCTTAAATAATGCAACAAAGTCCTTAAATAATGCAGCAGAGTCCTTAAATACTGAAGCAGAGTCCTTAAATATTGCTGCAAAGTCCTTAAATAATGCAGCAGAGTCCTTAAATAATGCAACAAAGTCCTTAAATAATGCAGCAGAGTCCTTAAATACTGAAGCAGAGTCCTTAAATATTGCAGCAAAGTCCTTAAATAATGCAGCAGAGTCCTTAAATAATGCAGCAAAGTCCTTATCTAATGCAGCAGAGTCCTTAAATAATGCAACAAAGTCCTTAAATAATGCAGCAGAGTCCTTAAATACTGAAGCAGAGTCCTTAAATATTGCAGCAAAGTCCTTCAATAATGCAGCAGAGTCCTTAGATAATGCAACAAAGTCCTTAAATAATGCAGCAGATTCCTTAAATAATGCAGCAAAGTCCTTAAATAATGCAGCAGAGTCCTTAAATAATGCAGCAGAGTCCTTAAATACCGCAGCAGAGTCCTTAAATACTGAAGCAGAGTCCTTTAATATAGCAGCAAATTCCTTAAATAATGCAGCAGAGTCCATAAAAAAATCCAACAAAGTCATTAAATAATGCAGCAAGTCCTTAAATAATGCAGCAGAGTCCTCTAATAATGCAGCAGAGTCCTCAAATGCTTCAGCAAATTCATTAAATAATGCAGCATATTCCTTAAATAATGCAGAAAAGTCCTTAAATAATGCAGAACAGTTCTTAAATAATGCAACAACGTCGTTAAATAATGCAGCAGTGTCCTTAAATAATGCAGCAAAGTCCTTAACTAATGCAGCAGAGTCCTTAAATAATGCAACAAAGTCCTTAAATAATGCAACAGAGTCCTTAAATACCGCAGCAAAGGGCTTAAATAATGCAGCAGAGTCCTCAAATGCTTCAGCAGAGTCCTTAAATAATGCAGCATTGTCCTTAAATAATGCAGCAAAGTCCTTAAATAATGCAGCAGAGTCCTTAAATAATGCAACAAAGTCCTTAAATAATGCAGCAGAGTCCTTAAATACTGAAGCAGAGTCCTTAAATATTGCTGCAAAGTCCTTAAATAATGCAGCAGAGTCATTAAATAATGCAACAAAGTCCTTAAATAATGCAGCAGAGTCCTTAAATAATGCAACAAAGTCCTTAAATAATGCAGCAGATTACTTAAATAATGCAACAAAGTCCTTAAATAATGCAGCAAAGTCCTTAAATAATGCAGCAGAGTCCTTAAATACTGAAGCAGAGTCCTTAAATATTGCAGCAAAGTCCTTAAATAATGCAGCAGAGTCCTTAAATAATGCAACAAAGTCCTTAAATAATGCAGCAGAGTCCTTAAATAATGCAACAGAGTCCTTAAATACCGCAGCAAAGTGCTTAAATAATGCAGCAGAGTCCTCAAATGCTTCAGCAGAGTCCTTAAATAATGCAGCAGAGTCCTTAAATAATGCAGCAAAGTCCTTAAATAATGCAGCAGAGTCCTTAAATAATGCAACAAAGTCCTTAAATAATGCAGCAGAGTCCTTAAATACTGAAGCAGAGTCCTTAAATATTGCAGCAAAGTCCTTAAATAATGCAGCAGAGTCCTTAAATAATGCAGCAAAGTCCTTATTTAATGCAGCAGAGTCCTTAAATAATGCAACAAAGTCCTTAAATAATGCAGCAGAGTCCTTAAATACTGAAGCAGAGTCCTTAAATATTGCAGCAAAGTCCTTCAATAATGCAGCAGAGTCCTTAGATAATGCAACAAAGTCCTTAAATAATGCAGCAGATTCCTTAAATAATGCAGCAAAGTCCTTAAATAATGCAGCAGAGTCCTTAAATAATGCAGCAGAGTCCTTAAATACCGCAGCAGAGTCCTTAAATACTGAAGCAGAGTCCTTTAATATAGCAGCAAATTCCTTAAATAATGCAGCAGAGTCCATAAAAAAATCCAACAAAGTCATTAAATAATGCAGCAAGTCCTTAAATAATGCAGCAGAGTCCTCTAATAATGCAGCAGAGTCCTCAAATGCTTCAGCAAAGTCATTAAATAATGCAGCATAGTCCTTAAATAATGCAGCAAAGTCCTTAAATAATGCAGCAAAGTCCTTAAATAATGCAGCACAGTTCTTAAGTAATGCAACAACGTCGTTAAATAATGCAGCAGAGTCCTTAAATAATGCAGCAAAGTCCTTAACTAATGCAGCAGAGTCCTTAAATAATGCAAGAAAGTCCTTAAATAATGCAGCAGAGTCCTTAAATAATGCAGTAAAGTCCTTAAATAATGCAGCAGAGTCCTTAAATAATGCAACAACGTCCTTAAATAATGCAGCAGAGTCCTTAAATACTGAAGCAGAGTCCTTAAATATTGCAGCAAAGTCCTTAAATAATGCATTAGAGTCCTTAAATAATGCAACAAAGTCCTTAAATAATGCAGCAGAGTCCTTAAATAATGCAGCAAAGTCCTTAAATAATGCAGCAGAGTCCTTAAATAATGCAGCAGAGTCCTTAAATACTGCAGCAGAGTCCTTAAATACTGAAGCAGAGTCCTTTAATATAGCAGCAAATTCCTTAAATAATGCAGCAGAGTCCTTAAAAAATGCAACAAAGTCATTAAATAATGCAGCAGAGTCCTCTAATAATGCAGCAGAGTCCTCAAATGCTTCAGCAAAGTCATTAAATAATGCAGCATAGTCCTTAAATAATGCAAAGTCCTTAAATAAAGCAGCACAGTTCTTAAATAATGCAACAACGTCGGTAAATAATGCAGCAGAGTCCTTAAATAATGCAGCAAAGTCCTTAACTAATGCAGCAGAGTCCTTAAATAATGCAACAAAGTCCTTAAATAATGCAACAGAGTCCTTAAATACCGCAGCAAAGTGCTTAAATAATGCAGCAGAGTCCTTAAATAATGCAACAAAGTCCTTAAATAATGCAGCAGAGTCCTTAAATACTGAAGCAGAGTCCTTAAATATTGCAGCAAAGTCCTCTAATAATGCAGCAGAGTCCTTAAATAATGCAACAAAGTCCTTAAATAATGCAGCAGAGTCCTTAAATAATGCAACAAAGTCCTTAAATAATGCAGCAGAGTCCTTAAATAATGCAACAAAGTCCTTAAATAATGCAGCAGAGTCCTTAAATACTGAAGCAGAGTCCTTAAATATTGCAGCAAAGTCCTTCAATAATGCAGCAGAGTCCTTAGATAATGCAACAAAGTCCTTAAATAATGCAGCAGATTCCTTAAATAATGCAGCAAAGTCCTTAAATAATGCAGCAGAGTCCTTAAATAATTCAGCAGAGTCCTTAAATAATGCAGCAAGTCCTTAAATAATGCAGCAGAGTCCTCTAATAATGCAGCAGAGTCCTCAAATGCTTCAGCAAATTCATTAAATAATGCAGCATATTCCTTAAATAATGCAGAAAAGTCCTTAAATAATGCAGAACAGTTCTTAAATAATGCAACAACGTCGTTAAATAATGCAGCAGTGTCCTTAAATAATGCAGCAAAGTCCTTAACTAATGCAGCAGAGTCCTTAAATAATGCAACAAAGTCCTTAAATAATGCAACAGAGTCCTTAAATACCGCAGCAAAGGGCTTAAATAATGCAGCAGAGTCCTCAAATGCTTCAGCAGAGTCCTTAAATAATGCAGCATTGTCCTTAAATAATGCAGCAAAGTCCTTAAATAATGCAGCAGAGTCCTTAAATAATGCAACAAAGTCCTTAAATAATGCAGCAGAGTCCTTAAATACTGAAGCAGAGTCCTTAAATATTGCTGCAAAGTCCTTAAATAATGCAGCAGAGTCATTAAATAATGCAACAAAGTCCTTAAATAATGCAGCAGAGTCCTTAAATAATGCAACAAAGTCCTTAATTAATGCAGCAGAGTACTTAAATAATGCAACAAAGTCCTTAAATAATGCAGCAAAGTCCTTAAATAATGCAGCAGAGTCCTTAAATACTGAAGCAGAGTCCTTAAATATTGCAGCAAAGTCCTTAAATAATGCAGCAGAGTCCTTAAATAATGCAACAAAGTCCTTAAATAATGCAGCAGAGTCCTTAAATAATGCAACAGAGTCCTTAAATACCGCAGCAAAGTGCTTAAATAATGCAGCAGAGTCCTCAAATGCTTCAGCAGAGTCCTTAAATAATGCAGCAGAGTCCTTAAATAATGCAGCAAAGTCATTAAATAATGCAGCAGAGTCCTCAAATGCTTAAGCAGAGTCCTTAAATACTGAAGCAGAGTCCTTAAACATTGCAGCAAAGTCCTTAAATAATGCAGCAGAGTCCTTAAATAATGCAGCAAAGTCCTTCAATAATGCAGCAGAGTCCTTAGATAATGCAACAAAGTCCTTAAATAATGCAGCAGATTCCTTAAATAATGCAGCAAAGTCCTTAAATAATGCAGCAGAGTCCTAAAATAATGCAGCAGGGTCCTTAAATACCGCAGCAGAGTCCTTAAAGACTGAAGCAGAGTCCTTTAATATAGCAGCAAATTCCTTAAATAATGCAGCAGAGTCCTTAAGAAATCCAACAAAGTCATTAAATAATGCAGCAAGTCCTTAAATAATGCAGCAGAGTCCTCTAATAATGCAGCAGAGTCCTCAAATGCTTCAGCAAAGTCATTAAATAATGCAGCATAGTCCTTAAATAATGCAACAGAGTCCTTAAATACTGAAGCAGAGTCCTTTAATATAGCAGCAAATTCTTTAAATAATGCAGCAGAGTCCTTAAAAAAATCCAACAAAGTCATTAAATAATGCAGCAGAGTCCTCTAATAATGCAGCAGAGTCCTCAAATGCTTCAGCAAAGTCATTAAATAATGCAGCATAGTCCTTAAATAATGCAGCAAAGTCCTTAAATAATGCAGCACAGTTCTTAAATAATGCAACAACGTCGTTAAATAATGCAGCAGAGTCCTTAAATAATGCAGCAAAGTCCTTAACTAATGCAGCAGAGTCCTTAAATAATGCAACAAAGTCCTTAAATAATGCAACAGAGTCCTTAAATACCGCAGCAAAGGGCTTAAATAATGCAGCAGAGTCCTCAAATGCTTCAGCAGAGTCCTTAAATAATGTAGCATTGTCCTTAAATAATGCAGCAAAGTCCTTAAATAATGCAGCAGAGTCCTTAAATAATGCAACAAAGTCCTTAAATAATGCAGCAGAGTCCTTAAATACTGAAGCAGAGTCCTTAAATATTGCTGCAAAGTCCTTAAATAATGCAGCAGAGTCCTTAAATAATGCAACAAAGTCCTTAAATAATGCAGCAGAGTCCTTAAATACTGAAGCAGAGTCCTTAAATATTGCAGCAAAGTCCTTAAATAATGCAGCAGAGTCCTTAAATAATGCAGCAAAGTCCTTATCTAATGCAGCAGAGTCCTTAAATAATGCAACAAAGTCCTTAAATAATGCAGCAGAGTCCTTAAATACTGAAGCAGAGTCCTTAAATATTGCAGCAAAGTCCTTCAATAATGCAGCAGAGTCCTTAGATAATGCAACAAAGTCCTTAAATAATGCAGCAGATTCCTTAAATAATGCAGCAAAGTCCTTAAATAATGCAGCAGAGTCCTTAAATAATGCAGCAGAGTCCTTAAATACCGCAGCAGAGTCCTTAAATACTGAAGCAGAGTCCTTTAATATAGCAGCAAATTCCTTAAATAATGCAGCAGAGTCCATAAAAAAATCCAACAAAGTCATTAAATAATGCAGCAAGTCCTTAAATAATGCAGCAGAGTCCTCTAATAATGCAGCAGAGTCCTCAAATGCTTCAGCAAATTCATTAAATAATGCAGCATATTCCTTAAATAATGCAGAAAAGTCCTTAAATAATGCAGAACAGTTCTTAAATAATGCAACAACGTCGTTAAATAATGCAGCAGTGTCCTTAAATAATGCAGCAAAGTCCTTAACTAATGCAGCAGAGTCCTTAAATAATGCAACAAAGTCCTTAAATAATGCAACAGAGTCCTTAAATACCGCAGCAAAGGGCTTAAATAATGCAGCAGAGTCCTCAAATGCTTCAGCAGAGTCCTTAAATAATGCAGCATTGTCCTTAAATAATGCAGCAAAGTCCTTAAATAATGCAGCAGAGTCCTTAAATAATGCAACAAAGTCCTTAAATAATGCAGCAGAGTCCTTAAATACTGAAGCAGAGTCCTTAAATATTGCTGCAAAGTCCTTAAATAATGCAGCAGAGTCATTAAATAATGCAACAAAGTCCTTAAATAATGCAGCAGAGTCCTTAAATAATGCAACAAAGTCCTTAAATAATGCAGCAGAGTACTTAAATAATGCAACAAAGTCCTTAAATAATGCAGCAAAGTCCTTAAATAATGCAGCAGAGTCCTTAAATACTGAAGCAGAGTCCTTAAATATTGCAGCAAAGTCCTTAAATAATGCAGCAGAGTCCTTAAATAATGCAACAAAGTCCTTAAATAATGCAGCAGAGTCCTTAAATAATGCAACAGAGTCCTTAAATACCGCAGCAAAGTGCTTAAATAATGCAGCAGAGTCCTCAAATGCTTCAGCAGAGTCCTTAAATAATGCAGCAGAGTCCTTAAATAATGCAGCAAAGTCCTTAAATAATGCAGCAGAGTCCTTAAATAATGCAACAAAGTCCTTAAATAATGCAGCAGAGTCCTTAAATACTGAAGCAGAGTCCTTAAATATTGCAGCAAAGTCCTTAAATAATGCAGCAGAGTCCTTAAATAATGCAGCAAAGTCCTTATTTAATGCAGCAGAGTCCTTAAATAATGCAACAAAGTCCTTAAATAATGCAGCAGAGTCCTTAAATACTGAAGCAGAGTCCTTAAATATTGCAGCAAAGTCCTTCAATAATGCAGCAGAGTCCTTAGATAATGCAACAAAGTCCTTAAATAATGCAGCAGATTCCTTAAATAATGCAGCAAAGTCCTTAAATAATGCAGCAGAGTCCTTAAATAATGCAGCAGAGTCCTTAAATACCGCAGCAGAGTCCTTAAATACTGAAGCAGAGTCCTTTAATATAGCAGCAAATTCCTTAAATAATGCAGCAGAGTCCATAAAAAAATCCAACAAAGTCATTAAATAATGCAGCAAGTCCTTAAATAATGCAGCAGAGTCCTCTAATAATGCAGCAGAGTCCTCAAATGCTTCAGCAAAGTCATTAAATAATGCAGCATAGTCCTTAAATAATGCAGCAAAGTCCTTAAATAATGCAGCAAAGTCCTTAAATAATGCAGCACAGTTCTTAAGTAATGCAACAACGTCGTTAAATAATGCAGCAGAGTCCTTAAATAATGCAGCAAAGTCCTTAACTAATGCAGCAGAGTCCTTAAATAATGCAAGAAAGTCCTTAAATAATGCAGCAGAGTCCTTAAATAATGCAGTAAAGTCCTTAAATAATGCAGCAGAGTCCTTAAATAATGCAACAACGTCCTTAAATAATGCAGCAGAGTCCTTAAATACTGAAGCAGAGTCCTTAAATATTGCAGCAAAGTCCTTAAATAATGCATTAGAGTCCTTAAATAATGCAACAAAGTCCTTAAATAATGCAGCAGAGTCCTTAAAAAATGCAGCAAAGTCCTTAAATAATGCAGCAGAGTCCTTAAATAATGCAGCAGAGTCCTTAAATACTGCAGCAGAGTCCTTAAATACTGAAGCAGAGTCCTTTAATATAGCAGCAAATTCCTTAAATAATGCAGCAGAGTCCTTAAAAAATGCAACAAAGTCATTAAATAATGCAGCAGAGTCCTCTAATAATGCAGCAGAGTCCTCAAATGCTTCAGCAAAGTCATTAAATAATGCAGCATAGTCCTTAAATAATGCAAAGTCCTTAAATAAAGCAGCACAGTTCTTAAATAATGCAACAACGTCGGTAAATAATGCAGCAGAGTCCTTAAATAATGCAGCAAAGTCCTTAACTAATGCAGCAGAGTCCTTAAATAATGCAACAAAGTCCTTAAATAATGCAACAGAGTCCTTAAATACCGCAGCAAAGTGCTTAAATAATGCAGCAGAGTCCTTAAATAATGCAACAAAGTCCTTAAATAATGCAGCAGAGTCCTTAAATACTGAAGCAGAGTCCTTAAATATTGCAGCAAAGTCCTCTAATAATGCAGCAGAGTCCTTAAATAATGCAACAAAGTCCTTAAATAATGCAGCAGAGTCCTTAAATAATGCAACAAAGTCCTTAAATAATGCAGCAGAGTCCTTAAATAATGCAACAAAGTCCTTAAATAATGCAGCAGAGTCCTTAAATACTGAAGCAGAGTCCTTAAATATTGCAGCAAAGTCCTTCAATAATGCAGCAGAGTCCTTAGATAATGCAACAAAGTCCTTAAATAATGCAGCAGATTCCTTAAATAATGCAGCAAAGTCCTTAAATAATGCAGCAGAGTCCTTAAATAATTCAGCAGAGTCCTTAAATACCGCAGCAGAGTCCTTAAATACTGAAGCAGAGTCCTTTAATATAGCAGCAAATTCCTTAAATAACGCAGCAGAGTCCTTAAAAAATCCAACAAAGTCATTAAATAATGCAGCAAGTCCTTAAATAATGCAGCAGAGTCCTCTAATAATGCAGCAGAGTCCTCAAATGCTTCAGCAAAGTCATTAAATAATGCAGCATAGTCCTTAACTAATGCAGCAGAGTCCTTAAATAATGCAACAAAGTCCTTAAATAATGCATCAGAGTCCTTAAATAATGCAGTAAAGTCGTTAAAAAATGCAGCAGAGTCCTTAAATAATGCAGCAAAGTCCTTAACTAATGCAGCAGAGTCCTTAAATATTGCAGCAAAGTCCTTAAATAATGCAACAAAGTCCTTAAATAATGCAGCAAGTCCTTAAATAATGCAGCAGAGTCCTCTAATAATGCAGCAGAGTCCTCAAATGCTTCAGCAAATTCATTAAATAATGCAGCATATTCCTTAAATAATGCAGAAAAGTCCTTAAATAATGCAGAACAGTTCTTAAATAATGCAACAACGTCGTTAAATAATGCAGCAGTGTCCTTAAATAATGCAGCAAAGTCCTTAACTAATGCAGCAGAGTCCTTAAATAATGCAACAAAGTCCTTAAATAATGCAACAGAGTCCTTAAATACCGCAGCAAAGGGCTTAAATAATGCAGCAGAGTCCTCAAATGCTTCAGCAGAGTCCTTAAATAATGCAGCATTGTCCTTAAATAATGCAGCAAAGTCCTTAAATAATGCAGCAGAGTCCTTAAATAATGCAACAAAGTCCTTAAATAATGCAGCAGAGTCCTTAAATACTGAAGCAGAGTCCTTAAATATTGCTGCAAAGTCCTTAAATAATGCAGCAGAGTCATTAAATAATGCAACAAAGTCCTTAAATAATGCAGCAGAGTCCTTAAATAATGCAACAAAGTCCTTAATTAATGCAGCAGAGTACTTAAATAATGCAACAAAGTCCTTAAATAATGCAGCAAAGTCCTTAAATAATGCAGCAGAGTCCTTAAATACTGAAGCAGAGTCCTTAAATATTGCAGCAAAGTCCTTAAATAATGCAGCAGAGTCCTTAAATAATGCAACAAAGTCCTTAAATAATGCAGCAGAGTCCTTAAATAATGCAACAGAGTCCTTAAATACCGCAGCAAAGTGCTTAAATAATGCAGCAGAGTCCTCAAATGCTTCAGCAGAGTCCTTAAATAATGCAGCAGAGTCCTTAAATAATGCAGCAAAGTCATTAAATAATGCAGCAGAGTCCTCAAATGCTTAAGCAGAGTCCTTAAATACTGAAGCAGAGTCCTTAAACATTGCAGCAAAGTCCTTAAATAATGCAGCAGAGTCCTTAAATAATGCAGCAAAGTCCTTCAATAATGCAGCAGAGTCCTTAGATAATGCAACAAAGTCCTTAAATAATGCAGCAGATTCCTTAAATAATGCAGCAAAGTCCTTAAATAATGCAGCAGAGTCCTAAAATAATGCAGCAGGGTCCTTAAATACCGCAGCAGAGTCCTTAAAGACTGAAGCAGAGTCCTTTAATATAGCAGCAAATTCCTTAAATAATGCAGCAGAGTCCTTAAGAAATCCAACAAAGTCATTAAATAATGCAGCAAGTCCTTAAATAATGCAGCAGAGTCCTCTAATAATGCAGCAGAGTCCTCAAATGCTTCAGCAAAGTCATTAAATAATGCAGCATAGTCCTTAAATAATGCAACAGAGTCCTTAAATACTGAAGCAGAGTCCTTTAATATAGCAGCAAATTCTTTAAATAATGCAGCAGAGTCCTTAAAAAAATCCAACAAAGTCATTAAATAATGCAGCAGAGTCCTCTAATAATGCAGCAGAGTCCTCAAATGCTTCAGCAAAGTCATTAAATAATGCAGCATAGTCCTTAAATAATGCAGCAAAGTCCTTAAATAATGCAGCACAGTTCTTAAATAATGCAACAACGTCGTTAAATAATGCAGCAGAGTCCTTAAATAATGCAGCAAAGTCCTTAACTAATGCAGCAGAGTCCTTAAATAATGCAACAAAGTCCTTAAATAATGCAACAGAGTCCTTAAATACCGCAGCAAAGGGCTTAAATAATGCAGCAGAGTCCTCAAATGCTTCAGCAGAGTCCTTAAATAATGTAGCATTGTCCTTAAATAATGCAGCAAAGTCCTTAAATAATGCAGCAGAGTCCTTAAATAATGCAACAAAGTCCTTAAATAATGCAGCAGAGTCCTTAAATACTGAAGCAGAGTCCTTAAATATTGCTGCAAAGTCCTTAAATAATGCAGCAGAGTCCTTAAATAATGCAACAAAGTCCTTAAATAATGCAGCAGAGTCCTTAAATACTGAAGCAGAGTCCTTAAATATTGCAGCAAAGTCCTTAAATAATGCAGCAGAGTCCTTAAATAATGCAGCAAAGTCCTTATCTAATGCAGCAGAGTCCTTAAATAATGCAACAAAGTCCTTAAATAATGCAGCAGAGTCCTTAAATACTGAAGCAGAGTCCTTAAATATTGCAGCAAAGTCCTTCAATAATGCAGCAGAGTCCTTAGATAATGCAACAAAGTCCTTAAATAATGCAGCAGATTCCTTAAATAATGCAGCAAAGTCCTTAAATAATGCAGCAGAGTCCTAAAATAATGCAGCAGGGTCCTTAAATACCGCAGCAGAGTCCTTAAAGACTGAAGCAGAGTCCTTTAATATAGCAGCAAATTCCTTAAATAATGCAGCAGAGTCCTTAAGAAATCCAACAAAGTCATTAAATAATGCAGCAAGTCCTTAAATAATGCAGCAGAGTCCTCTAATAATGCAGCAGAGTCCTCAAATGCTTCAGCAAAGTCATTAAATAATGCAGCATAGTCCTTAAATAATGCAACAGAGTCCTTAAATACTGAAGCAGAGTCCTTTAATATAGCAGCAAATTCTTTAAATAATGCAGCAGAGTCCTTAAAAAAATCCAACAAAGTCATTAAATAATGCAGCAGAGTCCTCTAATAATGCAGCAGAGTCCTCAAATGCTTCAGCAAAGTCATTAAATAATGCAGCATAGTCCTTAAATAATGCAGCAAAGTCCTTAAATAATGCAGCACAGTTCTTAAATAATGCAACAACGTCGTTAAATAATGCAGCAGAGTCCTTAAATAATGCAGAAAAGTCCTTAACTAATGCAGCAGAGTCCTTAAATAATGCAACAAAGTCCTTAAATAATGCAACAGAGTCCTTAAATACCGCAGCAAAGGGCTTAAATAATGCAGCAGAGTCCTCAAATGCTTCAGCAGAGTCCTTAAATAATGTAGCATTGTCCTTAAATAATGCAGCAAAGTCCTTAAATAATGCAGCAGAGTCCTTAAATAATGCAACAAAGTCCTTAAATAATGCAGCAGAGTCCTTAAATACTGAAGCAGAGTCCTTAAATATTGCAGCAAAGTCCTTAAATAATGCAGCAGAGTCCTTAAATAATGCAGCAAAGTCCTTATTTAATGCAGCAGAGTCCTTAAATAATGCAACAAAGTCCTTAAATAATGCAGCAGAGTCCTTAAATACTGAAGCAGAGTCCTTAAATATTGCAGCAAAGTCCTTCAATAATGCAGCAGAGTCCTTAGATAATGCAACAAAGTCCTTAAATAATGCAGCAGATTCCTTAAATAATGCAGCAAAGTCCTTAAATAATGCAGCAGAGTCCTTAAATAATGCAGCAGAGTCCTTAAATACCGCAGCAGAGTCCTTAAATACTGAAGCAGAGTCCTTTAATATAGCAGCAAATTCCTTAAATAATGCAGCAGAGTCCATAAAAAAATCCAACAAAGTCATTAAATAATGCAGCAAGTCCTTAAATAATGCAGCAGAGTCCTCTAATAATGCAGCAGAGTCCTCAAATGCTTCAGCAAAGTCATTAAATAATGCAGCATAGTCCTTAAATAATGCAGCAAAGTCCTTAAATAATGCAGCAAAGTCCTTAAATAATGCAGCACAGTTCTTAAGTAATGCAACAACGTCGTTAAATAATGCAGCAGAGTCCTTAAATAATGCAGCAAAGTCCTTAACTAATGCAGCAGAGTCCTTAAATAATGCAAGAAAGTCCTTAAATAATGCAGCAGAGTCCTTAAATAATGCAGTAAAGTCCTTAAATAATGCAGCAGAGTCCTTAAATAATGCAACAACGTCCTTAAATAATGCAGCAGAGTCCTTAAATACTGAAGCAGAGTCCTTAAATATTGCAGCAAAGTCCTTAAATAATGCATTAGAGTCCTTAAATAATGCAACAAAGTCCTTAAATAATGCAGCAGAGTCCTTAAAAAATGCAGCAAAGTCCTTAAATAATGCAGCAGAGTCCTTAAATAATGCAGCAGAGTCCTTAAATACTGCAGCAGAGTCCTTAAATACTGAAGCAGAGTCCTTTAATATAGCAGCAAATTCCTTAAATAATGCAGCAGAGTCCTTAAAAAATGCAACAAAGTCATTAAATAATGCAGCAGAGTCCTCTAATAATGCAGCAGAGTCCTCAAATGCTTCAGCAAAGTCATTAAATAATGCAGCATAGTCCTTAAATAATGCAAAGTCCTTAAATAAAGCAGCACAGTTCTTAAATAATGCAACAACGTCGGTAAATAATGCAGCAGAGTCCTTAAATAATGCAGCAAAGTCCTTAACTAATGCAGCAGAGTCCTTAAATAATGCAACAAAGTCCTTAAATAATGCAACAGAGTCCTTAAATACCGCAGCAAAGTGCTTAAATAATGCAGCAGAGTCCTTAAATAATGCAACAAAGTCCTTAAATAATGCAGCAGAGTCCTTAAATACTGAAGCAGAGTCCTTAAATATTGCAGCAAAGTCCTCTAATAATGCAGCAGAGTCCTTAAATAATGCAACAAAGTCCTTAAATAATGCAGCAGAGTCCTTAAATAATGCAACAAAGTCCTTAAATAATGCAGCAGAGTCCTTAAATAATGCAACAAAGTCCTTAAATAATGCAGCAGAGTCCTTAAATACTGAAGCAGAGTCCTTAAATATTGCAGCAAAGTCCTTCAATAATGCAGCAGAGTCCTTAGATAATGCAACAAAGTCCTTAAATAATGCAGCAGATTCCTTAAATAATGCAGCAAAGTCCTTAAATAATGCAGCAGAGTCCTTAAATAATTCAGCAGAGTCCTTAAATACCGCAGCAGAGTCCTTAAATACTGAAGCAGAGTCCTTTAATATAGCAGCAAATTCCTTAAATAACGCAGCAGAGTCCTTAAAAAATCCAACAAAGTCATTAAATAATGCAGCAAGTCCTTAAATAATGCAGCAGAGTCCTCTAATAATGCAGCAGAGTCCTCAAATGCTTCAGCAAAGTCATTAAATAATGCAGCATAGTCCTTAACTAATGCAGCAGAGTCCTTAAATAATGCAACAAAGTCCTTAAATAATGCATCAGAGTCCTTAAATAATGCAGTAAAGTCGTTAAAAAATGCAGCAGAGTCCTTAAATAATGCAGCAAAGTCCTTAACTAATGCAGCAGAGTCCTTAAATATTGCAGCAAAGTCCTTAAATAATGCAACAAAGTCCTTAAATAATGCAGCAAGTCCTTAAATAATGCAGCAGAGTCCTCTAATAATGCAGCAGAGTCCTCAAATGCTTCAGCAAATTCATTAAATAATGCAGCATATTCCTTAAATAATGCAGAAAAGTCCTTAAATAATGCAGAACAGTTCTTAAATAATGCAACAACGTCGTTAAATAATGCAGCAGTGTCCTTAAATAATGCAGCAAAGTCCTTAACTAATGCAGCAGAGTCCTTAAATAATGCAACAAAGTCCTTAAATAATGCAACAGAGTCCTTAAATACCGCAGCAAAGGGCTTAAATAATGCAGCAGAGTCCTCAAATGCTTCAGCAGAGTCCTTAAATAATGCAGCATTGTCCTTAAATAATGCAGCAAAGTCCTTAAATAATGCAGCAGAGTCCTTAAATAATGCAACAAAGTCCTTAAATAATGCAGCAGAGTCCTTAAATACTGAAGCAGAGTCCTTAAATATTGCTGCAAAGTCCTTAAATAATGCAGCAGAGTCATTAAATAATGCAACAAAGTCCTTAAATAATGCAGCAGAGTCCTTAAATAATGCAACAAAGTCCTTAATTAATGCAGCAGAGTACTTAAATAATGCAACAGAGTCCTTAAATACCGCAGCAAAGGGCTTAAATAATGCAGCAGAGTCCTCAAATGCTTCAGCAGAGTCCTTAAATAATGTAGCATTGTCCTTAAATAATGCAGCAAAGTCCTTAAATAATGCAGCAGAGTCCTTAAATAATGCAACAAAGTCCTTAAATAATGCAGCAGAGTCCTTAAATACTGAAGCAGAGTCCTTAAATATTGCAGCAAAGTCCTTAAATAATGCAGCAGAGTCCTTAAATAATGCAGCAAAGTCCTTATTTAATGCAGCAGAGTCCTTAAATAATGCAACAAAGTCCTTAAATAATGCAGCAGAGTCCTTAAATACTGAAGCAGAGTCCTTAAATATTGCAGCAAAGTCCTTCAATAATGCAGCAGAGTCCTTAGATAATGCAACAAAGTCCTTAAATAATGCAGCAGATTCCTTAAATAATGCAGCAAAGTCCTTAAATAATGCAGCAGAGTCCTTAAATAATTCAGCAGAGTCCTTAAATACCGCAGCAGAGTCCTTAAATACTGAAGCAGAGTCCTTTAATATAGCAGCAAATTCCTTAAATAACGCAGCAGAGTCCTTAAAAAATCCAACAAAGTCATTAAATAATGCAGCAAGTCCTTAAATAATGCAGCAGAGTCCTCTAATAATGCAGCAGAGTCCTCAAATGCTTCAGCAAAGTCATTAAATAATGCAGCATAGTCCTTAACTAATGCAGCAGAGTCCTTAAATAATGCAACAAAGTCCTTAAATAATGCATCAGAGTCCTTAAATAATGCAGTAAAGTCGTTAAAAAATGCAGCAGAGTCCTTAAATAATGCAGCAAAGTCCTTAACTAATGCAGCAGAGTCCTTAAATATTGCAGCAAAGTCCTTAAATAATGCAACAAAGTCCTTAAATAATGCAGCAAGTCCTTAAATAATGCAGCAGAGTCCTCTAATAATGCAGCAGAGTCCTCAAATGCTTCAGCAAATTCATTAAATAATGCAGCATATTCCTTAAATAATGCAGAAAAGTCCTTAAATAATGCAGAACAGTTCTTAAATAATGCAACAACGTCGTTAAATAATGCAGCAGTGTCCTTAAATAATGCAGCAAAGTCCTTAACTAATGCAGCAGAGTCCTTAAATAATGCAACAAAGTCCTTAAATAATGCAACAGAGTCCTTAAATACCGCAGCAAAGGGCTTAAATAATGCAGCAGAGTCCTCAAATGCTTCAGCAGAGTCCTTAAATAATGCAGCATTGTCCTTAAATAATGCAGCAAAGTCCTTAAATAATGCAGCAGAGTCCTTAAATAATGCAACAAAGTCCTTAAATAATGCAGCAGAGTCCTTAAATACTGAAGCAGAGTCCTTAAATATTGCTGCAAAGTCCTTAAATAATGCAGCAGAGTCATTAAATAATGCAACAAAGTCCTTAAATAATGCAGCAGAGTCCTTAAATAATGCAACAAAGTCCTTAATTAATGCAGCAGAGTACTTAAATAATGCAACAGAGTCCTTAAATACCGCAGCAAAGGGCTTAAATAATGCAGCAGAGTCCTCAAATGCTTCAGCAGAGTCCTTAAATAATGTAGCATTGTCCTTAAATAATGCAGCAAAGTCCTTAAATAATGCAGCAGAGTCCTTAAATAATGCAACAAAGTCCTTAAATAATGCAGCAGAGTCCTTAAATACTGAAGCAGAGTCCTTAAATATTGCAGCAAAGTCCTTAAATAATGCAGCAGAGTCCTTAAATAATGCAGCAAAGTCCTTATTTAATGCAGCAGAGTCCTTAAATAATGCAACAAAGTCCTTAAATAATGCAGCAGAGTCCTTAAATACTGAAGCAGAGTCCTTAAATATTGCAGCAAAGTCCTTCAATAATGCAGCAGAGTCCTTAGATAATGCAACAAAGTCCTTAAATAATGCAGCAGATTCCTTAAATAATGCAGCAAAGTCCTTAAATAATGCAGCAGAGTCCTTAAATAATGCAGCAGAGTCCTTAAATACCGCAGCAGAGTCCTTAAATACTGAAGCAGAGTCCTTTAATATAGCAGCAAATTCCTTAAATAATGCAGCAGAGTCCATAAAAAAATCCAACAAAGTCATTAAATAATGCAGCAAGTCCTTAAATAATGCAGCAGAGTCCTCTAATAATGCAGCAGAGTCCTCAAATGCTTCAGCAAAGTCATTAAATAATGCAGCATAGTCCTTAAATAATGCAGCAAAGTCCTTAAATAATGCAGCAAAGTCCTTAAATAATGCAGCACAGTTCTTAAGTAATGCAACAACGTCGTTAAATAATGCAGCAGAGTCCTTAAATAATGCAGCAAAGTCCTTAACTAATGCAGCAGAGTCCTTAAATAATGCAAGAAAGTCCTTAAATAATGCAGCAGAGTCCTTAAATAATGCAGTAAAGTCCTTAAATAATGCAGCAGAGTCCTTAAATAATGCAACAACGTCCTTAAATAATGCAGCAGAGTCCTTAAATACTGAAGCAGAGTCCTTAAATATTGCAGCAAAGTCCTTAAATAATGCATTAGAGTCCTTAAATAATGCAACAAAGTCCTTAAATAATGCAGCAGAGTCCTTAAAAAATGCAGCAAAGTCCTTAAATAATGCAGCAGAGTCCTTAAATAATGCAGCAGAGTCCTTAAATACTGCAGCAGAGTCCTTAAATACTGAAGCAGAGTCCTTTAATATAGCAGCAAATTCCTTAAATAATGCAGCAGAGTCCTTAAAAAATGCAACAAAGTCATTAAATAATGCAGCAGAGTCCTCTAATAATGCAGCAGAGTCCTCAAATGCTTCAGCAAAGTCATTAAATAATGCAGCATAGTCCTTAAATAATGCAAAGTCCTTAAATAAAGCAGCACAGTTCTTAAATAATGCAACAACGTCGGTAAATAATGCAGCAGAGTCCTTAAATAATGCAGCAAAGTCCTTAACTAATGCAGCAGAGTCCTTAAATAATGCAACAAAGTCCTTAAATAATGCAACAGAGTCCTTAAATACCGCAGCAAAGTGCTTAAATAATGCAGCAGAGTCCTTAAATAATGCAACAAAGTCCTTAAATAATGCAGCAGAGTCCTTAAATACTGAAGCAGAGTCCTTAAATATTGCAGCAAAGTCCTCTAATAATGCAGCAGAGTCCTTAAATAATGCAACAAAGTCCTTAAATAATGCAGCAGAGTCCTTAAATAATGCAACAAAGTCCTTAAATAATGCAGCAGAGTCCTTAAATAATGCAACAAAGTCCTTAAATAATGCAGCAGAGTCCTTAAATACTGAAGCAGAGTCCTTAAATATTGCAGCAAAGTCCTTCAATAATGCAGCAGAGTCCTTAGATAATGCAACAAAGTCCTTAAATAATGCAGCAGATTCCTTAAATAATGCAGCAAAGTCCTTAAATAATGCAGCAGAGTCCTTAAATAATTCAGCAGAGTCCTTAAATACCGCAGCAGAGTCCTTAAATACTGAAGCAGAGTCCTTTAATATAGCAGCAAATTCCTTAAATAACGCAGCAGAGTCCTTAAAAAATCCAACAAAGTCATTAAATAATGCAGCAAGTCCTTAAATAATGCAGCAGAGTCCTCTAATAATGCAGCAGAGTCCTCAAATGCTTCAGCAAAGTCATTAAATAATGCAGCATAGTCCTTAACTAATGCAGCAGAGTCCTTAAATAATGCAACAAAGTCCTTAAATAATGCATCAGAGTCCTTAAATAATGCAGTAAAGTCGTTAAAAAATGCAGCAGAGTCCTTAAATAATGCAGCAAAGTCCTTAACTAATGCAGCAGAGTCCTTAAATATTGCAGCAAAGTCCTTAAATAATGCAACAAAGTCCTTAAATAATGCAGCAAGTCCTTAAATAATGCAGCAGAGTCCTCTAATAATGCAGCAGAGTCCTCAAATGCTTCAGCAAATTCATTAAATAATGCAGCATATTCCTTAAATAATGCAGAAAAGTCCTTAAATAATGCAGAACAGTTCTTAAATAATGCAACAACGTCGTTAAATAATGCAGCAGTGTCCTTAAATAATGCAGCAAAGTCCTTAACTAATGCAGCAGAGTCCTTAAATAATGCAACAAAGTCCTTAAATAATGCAACAGAGTCCTTAAATACCGCAGCAAAGGGCTTAAATAATGCAGCAGAGTCCTCAAATGCTTCAGCAGAGTCCTTAAATAATGCAGCATTGTCCTTAAATAATGCAGCAAAGTCCTTAAATAATGCAGCAGAGTCCTTAAATAATGCAACAAAGTCCTTAAATAATGCAGCAGAGTCCTTAAATACTGAAGCAGAGTCCTTAAATATTGCTGCAAAGTCCTTAAATAATGCAGCAGAGTCATTAAATAATGCAACAAAGTCCTTAAATAATGCAGCAGAGTCCTTAAATAATGCAACAAAGTCCTTAATTAATGCAGCAGAGTACTTAAATAATGCAACAAAGTCCTTAAATAATGCAGCAAAGTCCTTAAATAATGCAGCAGAGTCCTTAAATACTGAAGCAGAGTCCTTAAATATTGCAGCAAAGTCCTTAAATAATGCAGCAGAGTCCTTAAATAATGCAACAAAGTCCTTAAATAATGCAGCAGAGTCCTTAAATAATGCAACAGAGTCCTTAAATACCGCAGCAAAGTGCTTAAATAATGCAGCAGAGTCCTCAAATGCTTCAGCAGAGTCCTTAAATAATGCAGCAGAGTCCTTAAATAATGCAGCAAAGTCATTAAATAATGCAGCAGAGTCCTCAAATGCTTAAGCAGAGTCCTTAAATACTGAAGCAGAGTCCTTAAACATTGCAGCAAAGTCCTTAAATAATGCAGCAGAGTCCTTAAATAATGCAGCAAAGTCCTTCAATAATGCAGCAGAGTCCTTAGATAATGCAACAAAGTCCTTAAATAATGCAGCAGATTCCTTAAATAATGCAGCAAAGTCCTTAAATAATGCAGCAGAGTCCTAAAATAATGCAGCAGGGTCCTTAAATACCGCAGCAGAGTCCTTAAAGACTGAAGCAGAGTCCTTTAATATAGCAGCAAATTCCTTAAATAATGCAGCAGAGTCCTTAAGAAATCCAACAAAGTCATTAAATAATGCAGCAAGTCCTTAAATAATGCAGCAGAGTCCTCTAATAATGCAGCAGAGTCCTCAAATGCTTCAGCAAAGTCATTAAATAATGCAGCATAGTCCTTAAATAATGCAACAGAGTCCTTAAATACTGAAGCAGAGTCCTTTAATATAGCAGCAAATTCTTTAAATAATGCAGCAGAGTCCTTAAAAAAATCCAACAAAGTCATTAAATAATGCAGCAGAGTCCTCTAATAATGCAGCAGAGTCCTCAAATGCTTCAGCAAAGTCATTAAATAATGCAGCATAGTCCTTAAATAATGCAGCAAAGTCCTTAAATAATGCAGCACAGTTCTTAAATAATGCAACAACGTCGTTAAATAATGCAGCAGAGTCCTTAAATAATGCAGCAAAGTCCTTAACTAATGCAGCAGAGTCCTTAAATAATGCAACAAAGTCCTTAAATAATGCAACAGAGTCCTTAAATACCGCAGCAAAGGGCTTAAATAATGCAGCAGAGTCCTCAAATGCTTCAGCAGAGTCCTTAAATAATGTAGCATTGTCCTTAAATAATGCAGCAAAGTCCTTAAATAATGCAGCAGAGTCCTTAAATAATGCAACAAAGTCCTTAAATAATGCAGCAGAGTCCTTAAATACTGAAGCAGAGTCCTTAAATATTGCTGCAAAGTCCTTAAATAATGCAGCAGAGTCCTTAAATAATGCAACAAAGTCCTTAAATAATGCAGCAGAGTCCTTAAATACTGAAGCAGAGTCCTTAAATATTGCAGCAAAGTCCTTAAATAATGCAGCAGAGTCCTTAAATAATGCAGCAAAGTCCTTATCTAATGCAGCAGAGTCCTTAAATAATGCAACAAAGTCCTTAAATAATGCAGCAGAGTCCTTAAATACTGAAGCAGAGTCCTTAAATATTGCAGCAAAGTCCTTCAATAATGCAGCAGAGTCCTTAGATAATGCAACAAAGTCCTTAAATAATGCAGCAGATTCCTTAAATAATGCAGCAAAGTCCTTAAATAATGCAGCAGAGTCCTTAAATAATGCAGCAGAGTCCTTAAATACCGCAGCAGAGTCCTTAAATACTGAAGCAGAGTCCTTTAATATAGCAGCAAATTCCTTAAATAATGCAGCAGAGTCCATAAAAAAATCCAACAAAGTCATTAAATAATGCAGCAAGTCCTTAAATAATGCAGCAGAGTCCTCTAATAATGCAGCAGAGTCCTCAAATGCTTCAGCAAATTCATTAAATAATGCAGCATATTCCTTAAATAATGCAGAAAAGTCCTTAAATAATGCAGAACAGTTCTTAAATAATGCAACAACGTCGTTAAATAATGCAGCAGTGTCCTTAAATAATGCAGCAAAGTCCTTAACTAATGCAGCAGAGTCCTTAAATAATGCAACAAAGTCCTTAAATAATGCAACAGAGTCCTTAAATACCGCAGCAAAGGGCTTAAATAATGCAGCAGAGTCCTCAAATGCTTCAGCAGAGTCCTTAAATAATGCAGCATTGTCCTTAAATAATGCAGCAAAGTCCTTAAATAATGCAGCAGAGTCCTTAAATAATGCAACAAAGTCCTTAAATAATGCAGCAGAGTCCTTAAATACTGAAGCAGAGTCCTTAAATATTGCTGCAAAGTCCTTAAATAATGCAGCAGAGTCATTAAATAATGCAACAAAGTCCTTAAATAATGCAGCAGAGTCCTTAAATAATGCAACAAAGTCCTTAAATAATGCAGCAGAGTACTTAAATAATGCAACAAAGTCCTTAAATAATGCAGCAAAGTCCTTAAATAATGCAGCAGAGTCCTTAAATACTGAAGCAGAGTCCTTAAATATTGCAGCAAAGTCCTTAAATAATGCAGCAGAGTCCTTAAATAATGCAACAAAGTCCTTAAATAATGCAGCAGAGTCCTTAAATAATGCAACAGAGTCCTTAAATACCGCAGCAAAGTGCTTAAATAATGCAGCAGAGTCCTCAAATGCTTCAGCAGAGTCCTTAAATAATGCAGCAGAGTCCTTAAATAATGCAGCAAAGTCCTTAAATAATGCAGCAGAGTCCTTAAATAATGCAACAAAGTCCTTAAATAATGCAGCAGAGTCCTTAAATACTGAAGCAGAGTCCTTAAATATTGCAGCAAAGTCCTTAAATAATGCAGCAGAGTCCTTAAATAATGCAGCAAAGTCCTTATTTAATGCAGCAGAGTCCTTAAATAATGCAACAAAGTCCTTAAATAATGCAGCAGAGTCCTTAAATACTGAAGCAGAGTCCTTAAATATTGCAGCAAAGTCCTTCAATAATGCAGCAGAGTCCTTAGATAATGCAACAAAGTCCTTAAATAATGCAGCAGATTCCTTAAATAATGCAGCAAAGTCCTTAAATAATGCAGCAGAGTCCTTAAATAATGCAGCAGAGTCCTTAAATACCGCAGCAGAGTCCTTAAATACTGAAGCAGAGTCCTTTAATATAGCAGCAAATTCCTTAAATAATGCAGCAGAGTCCATAAAAAAATCCAACAAAGTCATTAAATAATGCAGCAAGTCCTTAAATAATGCAGCAGAGTCCTCTAATAATGCAGCAGAGTCCTCAAATGCTTCAGCAAAGTCATTAAATAATGCAGCATAGTCCTTAAATAATGCAGCAAAGTCCTTAAATAATGCAGCACAGTTCTTAAGTAATGCAACAACGTCGTTAAATAATGCAGCAGAGTCCTTAAATAATGCAGCAAAGTCCTTAACTAATGCAGCAGAGTCCTTAAATAATGCAAGAAAGTCCTTAAATAATGCAGCAGAGTCCTTAAATAATGCAGTAAAGTCCTTAAATAATGCAGCAGAGTCCTTAAATAATGCAACAACGTCCTTAAATAATGCAGCAGAGTCCTTAAATACTGAAGCAGAGTCCTAAAATATTGCAGCAAAGTCCTTAAATAATGCATTAGAGTCCTTAAATAATGCAACAAAGTCCTTAAATAATGCAGCAGAGTCCTTAAATAATGCAGCAAAGTCCTTAAATAATGCAGCAGAGTCCTTAAATAATGCAGCAGAGTCCTTAAATACTGCAGCAGAGTCCTTAAATACTGAAGCAGAGTCCTTTAATATAGCAGCAAATTCCTTAAATAATGCAGCAGAGTCCTTAAAAAATGCAACAAAGTCATTAAATAATGCAGCAGAGTCCTCTAATAATGCAGCAGAGTCCTCAAATGCTTCAGCAAAGTCATTAAATAATGCAGCATAGTCCTTAAATAATGCAAAGTCCTTAAATAAAGCAGCACAGTTCTTAAATAATGCAACAACGTCGGTAAATAATGCAGCAGAGTCCTTAAATAATGCAGCAAAGTCCTTAACTAATGCAGCAGAGTCCTTAAATAATGCAACAAAGTCCTTAAATAATGCAACAGAGTCCTTAAATACCGCAGCACAGTGCTTAAATAATGCAGCAGAGTCCTTAAATAATGCAACAAAGTCCTTAAATAATGCAGCAGAGTCCTTAAATACTGAAGCAGAGTCCTTAAATATTGCAGCAAAGTCCTCTAATAATGCAGCAGAGTCCTTAAATAATGCAACAAAGTCCTTAAATAATGCAGCAGAGTCCTTAAATAATGCAACAAAGTCCTTAAATAATGCAGCAGAGTCCTTAAATAATGCAACAAAGTCCTTAAATAATGCAGCAGAGTCCTTAAATACTGAAGCAGAGTCCTTAAATATTGCAGCAAAGTCCTTCAATAATGCAGCAGAGTCCTTAGATAATGCAACACAGTCCTTAAATAATGCAGCAGATTCCTTAAATAATGCAGCAAAGTCCTTAAATAATGCAGCAGAGTCCTTAAATAATGCAGCAGAGTCCTTAAATACCGCAGCAGAGTCCTTAAATACTGAAGCAGAGTCCTTTAATATAGCAGCAAATTCCTTAAATAACGCAGCAGAGTCCTTAAAAAATCCAACAAAGTCATTAAATAATGCAGCAAGTCCTTAAATAATGCAGCAGAGTCCTCTAATAATGCAGCAGAGTCCTCAAATGCTTCAGCAAAGTCATTAAATAATGCAGCATAGTCCTTAACTAATGCAGCAGAGTCCTTAAATAATGCAACAAAGTCCTTAAATAATGCATCAGAGTCCTTAAATAATGCAGTAAAGTCGTTAAAAAATGCAGCAGAGTCCTTAAATAATGCAGCAAAGTCCTTAACTAATGCAGCAGAGTCCTTAAATATTGCAGCAAAGTCCTTAAATAATGCATTAGAGTCCTTAAATAATGCAACAAAGTCCTTAAATAATGCAGCAGAGTCCTTAAATAATGCAGAAAAGTCCTTAAATAATGCAGCAGAGTCCTTAAATAATGCAGCAGAGTCCTTAAATACCGCAGCAGAGTCCTTAAATACTGAAGCAGAGTCCTTTAATATAGCAGCAAATTCTTTAAATAATGCAGCAGAGTCCTTAAAAAAATCCAACAAAGTCATTAAATAATGCAGCAGAGTCCTCTAATAATGCAGCAGAGTCCTCAAATGCTTCAGCAAAGTCATTAAATAATGCAGCATAGTCCTTAAATAATGCAGCAAAGTCCTTAAATAATGCAGCACAGTTCTTAAATAATGCAACAACGTCGTTAAATAATGCAGCAGAGTCCTTAAATAATGCAGCAAAGTCCTTAACTAATGCAGCAGAGTCCTTAAATAATGCAACAAAGTCCTTAAATAATGCAACAGAGACCTTAAATACCGCAGCAAAGTGATTAAATAATGCAGCAGAGTCCTCAAATGCTTCAGCAGAGTCCTTAAATAATGCAGCAGAGTCCTTAAATAATGCAGCAAAGTCCTTAAATAATGCAGCAGAGTCCTTAAATAATGCAACAAAGTCCTTAAATAATGCAGCAGAGTCCTTAAATACTGAAGCAGAGTCCTTAAATATTGCAGCAAAGTCCTTAAATAATGCAGCAGAGTCCATAAATAATGCAGCAAAGTCCTTAAATAATGCAGCAGAGTCCTTAAATAATGCAACAAAGTCCTTAAATAATGCAGCAGAGTCCTTAAATACTGAAGCAGAGTCCTTAAATATTGCAGCAAAGTCCTTCAATAATGCAGCAGAGTCCTTAGATAATGCAACAAAGTCCTTAAATAATGCAGCAGATTCCTTAAATAATGCAGCAAAGTCCTTAAATAATGCAGCAGAGTCCTTAAATAATGCAGCAGAGTCCTTAAATACCGCAGCAGAGTCCATAAATACTGAAGCAGAGTCCTTTAATATAGCAGCAAATTCCTTAAATAATGCAGCAGAGTCCTTAAAAAAACCAACAAAGTCATTAAATAATGCAGCAAGTCCTTAAATAATGCAGCAGAGTCCTCTAATAATGCAGCAGAGTCCTCAAATGCTTCAGCAAAGTCATTAAATAATGCAGCATAGTCCTTAAATAATGGAGCAAAGTCCTTAAATAATGCAGCACAGTTCTTAAATAATGCAACAACGTCGTTAAATAATGCAGCAGAGTCCTTAAATAATGCAGCAAAGTCCTTAACTAATGCAGCAGAGTCCTTAAATAATGCAACAAAGTCCTTAAATAATGCAGCATAGTCCTTAAATAATGCAGTAAAGTCCTTAAATAATGCAGCAGAGTCCTTAAATAATGCAACAACGTCCTTAAATAATGCAGCAGAGTCCTTAAATACTGAAGCAGAGTCCTTAAATATTGTAGCAAAGTCCTTAAATAATGCAGCAGAGTCCTTAAATAATGCAACAAATTCCTTAAATAATGCAGCAAAGTCCTTAAATAATGCAGCAGAGTCCTTAAATAATGCAGCAGAGTCCTTAAATACCGCAGCAGAGTCCTTAAATACTGAAGCAGAGTCCTTTAATATAGCAGCAAATTCCTTAAATAATGCAGCAGAGTCCTTAAAAAATCCAACAGTCATTAAATAATGCAGCAGAGTCCTCTAATAATGCAGCAGAGTCCTCAAATGCTTCAGCAAAGTCATTAAATAATGCAGCAGAGTCCTCAAATGCTTAAGCAGAGTCCTTAAATACTGAAGCAGAGTCCTTAAACATTGCAGCAAAGTCCTTAAATAATGCAGCAGAGTCCTTAAATAATGCAGCAAAGTCCTTCAATAATGCAGCAGAGTCCTTAGATAATGCAACAAAGTCCTTAAATAATGCAGCAGATTCCTTAAATAATGCAGCAAAGTCCTTAAATAATGCAGCAGAGTCCTAAAATAATGCAGCATGGTCCTTAAATACCGCAGCAGAGTCCTTAAAGACTGAAGCAGAGTCCTTTAATATAGCAGCAAATTCCTTAAATAATGCAGCAGAGTCCTTAAGAAATCCAACAAAGTCATTAAATAATGCAGCAAGTCCTTAAATAATGCAGCAGAGTCCTCTAATAATGCAGCAGAGTCCTCAAATGCTTCAGCAAAGTCATTAAATAATGCAGCATAGTCCTTAAATAATGCAACAGAGTCCTTAAATACTGAAGCAGAGTCCTTTAATATAGCAGCAAATTCTTTAAATAATGCAGCAGAGTCCTTAAAAAAATCCAACAAAGTCATTAAATAATGCAGCAGAGTCCTCTAATAATGCAGCAGAGTCCTCAAATGCTTCAGCAAAGTCATTAAATAATGCAGCATAGTCCTTAAATAATGCAGCAAAGTCCTTAAATAATGCAGCACAGTTCTTAAATAATGCAACAACGTCGTTAAATAATGCAGCAGAGTCCTTAAATAATGCAGAAAAGTCCTTAACTAATGCAGCAGAGTCCTTAAATAATGCAACAAAGTCCTTAAATAATGCAACAGAGTCCTTAAATACCGCAGCAAAGGGCTTAAATAATGCAGCAGAGTCCTCAAATGCTTCAGCAGAGTCCTTAAATAATGTAGCATTGTCCTTAAATAATGCAGCAAAGTCCTTAAATAATGCAGCAGAGTCCTTAAATAATGCAACAAAGTCCTTAAATAATGCAGCAGAGTCCTTAAATACTGAAGCAGAGTCCTTAAATATTGCTGCAAAGTCCTTAAATAATGCAGCAGAGTCATTAAATAATGCAACAAAGTCCTTAAATAATGCAGCAGAGTCCTTAAATAATGCAACAAAGTCCTTAAATAATGCAGCAGAGTACTTAAATAATGCAACAAAGTCCTTAAATAATGCAACAAAGTCCTTAAATAATGCAACATAGTCCTTAAATACCGCAGTAAAGGGCTTAAATAATGCAGCAGAGTCCTCAAATGCTTCAGCAGAGTCCTTAAATAATGTAGCATTGTCCTTAAATAATGCAGCAAAGTCCTTAAATAATGCAGCAGAGTCCTTAAATAATGCAACAAAGTCCTTAAATAATGCAGCAGAGTCCTTAAATACTGAAGCAGAGTCCTTAAATATTGCTGCAAAGTCCTTAAATAATGCAGCAGAGTCATTAAATAATGCAACAAAGTCCTTAAATAATGCAGCAGAGTCCTTAAATAATGCAACAAAGTCCTTAAATAATGCAGCAGAG
The DNA here is from genome assembly GCF_046119375.1 of Phyllobates terribilis. Classification (NCBI taxonomy): domain Eukaryota; kingdom Metazoa; phylum Chordata; class Amphibia; order Anura; family Dendrobatidae; genus Phyllobates; species Phyllobates terribilis. Next base: position 983,674 of record NW_027362840.1, on the reverse strand, counting down.
TACTTAAATAATGCAACAAAGTCCTTAAATAATGCAGCAAAGTCCTTAAATAATGCAGCAGAGTCCTTAAATAATGCAACAAAGTCCTTAAATAATGCAGCAGAGTCCTTAAATAATGCAACAGAGTCCTTAAATACCGCAGCAAAGTGCTTAAATAATGCAGCAGAGTCCTCAAATGCTTCAGCAGAGTCCTTAAATAATGCAGCAGAGTCCTTAAATAATGCAGCAAAGTCCTTAAATAATGCAGCAGAGTCCTTAAATAATGCAACAAAGTCCTTAAATAATGCAGCAGAGTCCTTAAATACTGAAGCAGAGTCCTTAAATATTGCAGCAAAGTCCTTAAATAATGCAGCAGAGTCCTTAAATAATGCAGCAAAGTCCTTATCTAATGCAGCAGAGTCCTTAAATAATGCAACAAAGTCCTTAAATAATGCAGCAGAGTCCTTAAATACTGAAGCAGAGTCCTTAAATATTGCAGCAAAGTCCTTCAATAATGCAGCAGAGTCCTTAGATAATGCAACAAAGTCCTTAAATAATGCAGCAGATTCCTTAAATAATGCAGCAAAGTCCTTAAATAATGCAGCAGAGTCCTTAAATAATGCAGCAGAGTCCTTAAATACCGCAGCAGAGTCCTTAAATACTGAAGCAGAGTCCTTTAATATAGCAGCAAATTCCTTAAATAATGCAGCAGAGTCCATAAAAAAATCCAACAAAGTCATTAAATAATGCAGCAAGTCCTTAAATAATGCAGCAGAGTCCTCTAATAATGCAGCAGAGTCCTCAAATGCTTCAGCAAATTCATTAAATAATGCAGCATATTCCTTAAATAATGCAGAAAAGTCCTTAAATAATGCAGAACAGTTCTTAAATAATGCAACAACGTCGTTAAATAATGCAGCAGAGTCCTTAAATAATGCAGCAAAGTCCTTAACTAATGCAGCAGAGTCCTTAAATAATGCAACAAAGTCCTTAAATAATGCAGCAAAGTCCTTAAATAATGCAGCAGAGTCCTTAAATAATGCAACAAAGTCCTTAAATAATGCAGCAGAGTCCTTAAATAATGCAACAGAGTCCTTAAATACCGCAGCAAAGTGCTTAAATAATGCAGCAGAGTCCTCAAATGCTTCAGCAGAGTCCTTAAATAATGCAGCAGAGTCCTTAAATAATGCAGCAAAGTCCTTAAATAATGCAGCAGAGTCCTTAAATAATGCAACAAAGTCCTTAAATAATGCAGCAGAGTCCTTAAATACTGAAGCAGAGTCCTTAAATATTGCAGCAAAGTCCTTAAATAATGCAGCAGAGTCCTTAAATAATGCAGCAAAGTCCTTATCTAATGCAGCAGAGTCCTTAAATAATGCAACAAAGTCCTTAAATAATGCAGCAGAGTCCTTAAATACTGAAGCAGAGTCCTTAAATATTGCAGCAAAGTCCTTCTATAATGCAGCAGAGTCCTTAGATAATGCAACAAAGTCCTTAAATAATGCAGCAGATTCCTTAAATAATGCAGCAAAGTCCTTAAATAATGCAGCAGAGTCCTTAAATAATGCAGCAGAGTCCTTAAATACCGCAGCAGAGTCCTTAAATACTGAAGCAGAGTCCTTTAATATAGCAGCAAATTCCTTAAATAATGCAGCAGAGTCCATAAAAAAATCCAACAAAGTCATTAAATAATGCAGCAAGTCCTTAAATAATGCAGCAGAGTCCTCTAATAATGCAGCAGAGTCCTCAAATGCTTCAGCAAATTCATTAAATAATGCAGCATATTCCTTAAATAATGCAGAAAAGTCCTTAAATAATGCAGAACAGTTCTTAAATAATGCAACAACGTCGTTAAATAATGCAGCAGAGTCCTTAAATAATGCAGCAAAGTCCTTAACTAATGCAGCAGAGTCCTTAAATAATGCAACAAAGTCCTTAAATAATGCAACAGAGTCCTTAAATACCGCAGCAAAGGGCTTAAATAATGCAGCAGAGTCCTCAAATGCTTCAGCAGAGTCCTTAAATAATGCAGCATTGTCCTTAAATAATGCAGCAAAGTCCTTAAATAATGCAGCAGAGTCCTTAAATAATGCAACAAAGTCCTTAAATAATGCAGCAGAGTCCTTAAATACTGAAGCAGAGTCCTTAAATATTGCTGCAAATTCCTTAAATAATGCAGCAGAGTCATTAAATAATGCAACAAAGTCCTTAAATAATGCAGCAGAGTCCTTAAATAATGCAACAAAGTCCTTAAATAATGCAGCAGAGTACTTAAATAATGCAACAAAGTCCTTAAATAATGCAGCAAAGTCCTTAAATAATGCAGCAGAGTCCTTAAATACTGAAGCAGAGTCCTTAAATATTGCAGCAAAGTCCTTAAATAATGCAGCAGAGTCCTTAAATAATGCAACAAAGTCCTTAAATAATGCAGCAGAGTCCTTAAATAATGCAACAGAGTCCTTAAACACCGCAGCAAAGTGCTTAAATAATGCAGCAGAGTCCTCAAATGCTTCAGCAGAGTCCTTAAATAATGCAGCAGAGTCCTTAAATAATGCAGCAGAGTCCTTAAATAATGCAACAAAGTCCTTAAATAATGCAGCAGAGTCCTTAAATACTGAAGCAGAGTCCTTAAATATTGCTGCAAAGTCCTTAAATAATGCAGCAGAGTCATTAAATAATGCAACAAAGTCCTTAAATAATGCAGCAGAGTCCTTAAATACTGAAGCAGAGTCCTTAAATATTGCTGCAAAGTCCTTAAATAATGCAGCAGAGTCATTAAATAATGCAACAAAGTCCTTAAATAATGCAGCAGAGTCCTTAAATAATGCAACAAAGTCCTTAAATAATGCAGCAGAGTCCTTAAATAATGCAACAAAGTCCTTAAATAATGCAGCAGAGTCCTTAAATACTGAAGCAGAGTCCTTAAATATTGCTGCAAAGTCCTTAAATAATGCAGCAGAGTCATTAAATAATGCAACAAAGTCCTTAAATAATGCAGCAGAGTACTTAAATAATGCAACAAAGTCCTTAAATAATGCAACAAAGTCCTTAAATAATGCAACAGAGTCCTTAAATACCGCAGTAAAGGGCTTAAATAATGCAGCAGAGTCCTCAAATGCTTCAGCAGAGTCCTTAAATAATGTAGCATTGTCCTTAAATAATGCAGCAAAGTCCTTAAATAATGCAGCAGAGTCCTTAAATAATGCAGCAGAGTCCTTAAATAATGCAACAACGTCGTTAAATAATGCAGCAGAGTCCTTAAATAATGCAGCAAAGTCCTTAACTAATGCAGCAGAGTCCTTAAATAATGCAACAAAGTCCTTAAATAATGCAACAGAGTCCTTAAATACCGCAGCAAAGGGCTTAAATAATGCAGCAGAGTCCTCAAATGCTTCAGCAGAGTCCTTAAATAATGCAGCATTGTCCTTAAATAATGCAGCAAAGTCCTTAAATAATGCAGCAGAGTCCTTAAATACTGAAGCAGAGTCCTTAAATATTGCAGCAAAGTCCTTCAATAATGCAGCAGAGTCCTTAGATAATGCAACAAAGTCCTTAAATAATGCAGCAGATTCCTTAAATAATGCAGCAAAGTCCTTAAATAATGCAGCAGAGTCCTTAAATAATGCAGCAGAGTCCTTAAATACCGCAGCAGAGTCCTTAAATACTGAAGCAGAGTCCTTTAATATAGCAGCAAATTCCTTAAATAACGCAGCAGAGTCCTTAAAAAATCCAACAAAGTCATTAAATAATGCAGCAAGTCCTTAAATAATGCAGCAGAGTCCTCTAATAATGCAGCAGAGTCCTCAAATGCTTCAGCAAAGTCATTAAATAATGCAGCATAGTCCTTAACTAATGCAGCAGAGTCCTTAAATAATGCAACAAAGTCCTTAAATAATGCATCAGAGTCCTTAAATAATGCAGTAAAGTCGTTAAAAAATGCAGCAGAGTCCTTAAATAATGCAGCAAAGTCCTTAACTAATGCAGCAGAGTCCTTAAATATTGCAGCAAAGTCCTTAAATAATGCATTAGAGTCCTTAAATAATGCAACAAAGTCCTTAAATAATGCAGCAGAGTCCTTAAATAATGCAGAAAAGTCCTTAAATAATGCAGCAGAGTCCTTAAATAATGCAGCAGAGTCCTTAAATACCGCAGCAGAGTCCTTAAATACTGAAGCAGAGTCCTTTAATATAGCAGCAAATTCTTTAAATAATGCAGCAGAGTCCTTAAAAAAATCCAACAAAGTCATTAAATAATGCAGCAGAGTCCTCTAATAATGCACCAGAGTCCTCAAATGCTTCAGCAAAGTCATTAAATAATGCAGCATAGTCCTTAAATAATGCAGCAAAGTCCTTAAATAATGCAGCACAGTTCTTAAATAATGCAACAACGTCGTTAAATAATGCAGCAGAGTCCTTAAATAATGCAGCAAAGTCCTTAAATAATGCAGCACAGTTCTTAAATAATGCAACAACGTCGTTAAATAATGCAGCAGAGTCCTTAAATAATGCAACAAAGTCCTTAAATAATGCAACAGAGACCTTAAATACCGCAGCAAAGTGATTAAATAATGCAGCAGAGTCCTCAAATGCTTCAGCAGAGTCCTTAAATAATGCAGCAGAGTCCTTAAATAATGCAGCAAAGTCCTTAAATAATGCAGCAGAGTCCTTAAATAATGCAACAAAGTCCTTAAATAATGCAGCAGAGTCCTTAAATACTGAAGCAGAGTCCTTAAATATTGCAGCAAAGTCCTTAAATAATGCAGCAGAGTCCATAAATAATGCAGCAAAGTCCTTAAATAATGCAGCAGAGTCCTTAAATAATGCAACAAAGTCCTTAAATAATGCAGCAGAGTCCTTAAATACTGAAGCAGAGTCCTTAAATATTGCAGCAAAGTCCTTCAATAATGCAGCAGAGTCCTTAGATAATGCAACAAAGTCCTTAAATAATGCAGCAGATTCCTTAAATAATGCAGCAAAGTCCTTAAATAATGCAGCAGAGTCCTTAAATAATGCAGCAGAGTCCTTAAATACCGCAGCAGAGTCCATAAATACTGAAGCAGAGTCCTTTAATATAGCAGCAAATTCCTTAAATAATGCAGCAGAGTCCTTAAAAAAACCAACAAAGTCATTAAATAATGCAGCAAGTCCTTAAATAATGCAGCAGAGTCCTCTAATAATGCAGCAGAGTCCTCAAATGCTTCAGCAAAGTCATTAAATAATGCAGCATAGTCCTTAAATAATGGAGCAAAGTCCTTAAATAATGCAGCACAGTTCTTAAATAATGCAACAACGTCGTTAAATAATGCAGCAGAGTCCTTAAATAATGCAGCAAAGTCCTTAACTAATGCAGCAGAGTCCTTAAATAATGCAACAAAGTCCTTAAATAATGCAGCATAGTCCTTAAATAATGCAGTAAAGTCCTTAAATAATGCAGCAGAGTCCTTAAATAATGCAACAACGTCCTTAAATAATGCAGCAGAGTCCTTAAATACTGAAGCAGAGTCCTTAAATATTGCAGCAAAGTCCTTAAATAATGCAGCAGAGTCCTTAAATAATGCAACAAATTCCTTAAATAATGCAGCAAAGTCCTTAAATAATGCAGCAAAGTCCTTAAATAATGCAGCAAAGTCCTTAAATAATGCAGCAGAGTCCTTAAATAATGCAACAAATTCCTTAAATAATGCAGCAAAGTCCTTAAATAATGCAGCAGAGTCCTTAAATAATGCAGCAGAGTCCTTAAATACTGAAGCAGAGTCCTTTAATATAGCAGCAAATTCCTTAAATAATGCAGCAGAGTCCTTAAAAAATCCAACAAAGTCATTAAATAATGCAGCAGAGTCCTCTAATAATGCAGCAGAGTCCTCAAATGCTTCAGCAAAGTCATTAAATAATGCAGCAGAGTCCTCAAATGCTTAAGCAGAGTCCTTAAATACTGAAGCAGAGTCCTTAAACATTGCAGCAAAGTCCTTAAATAATGCAGCAGAGTCCTTAAATAATGCAGCAAAGTCCTTCAATAATGCAGCAGAGTCCTTAGATAATGCAACAAAGTCCTTAAATAATGCAGCAGATTCCTTAAATAATGCAGCAAAGTCCTTAAATAATGCAGCAGAGTCCTAAAATAATGCAGCATGGTCCTTAAATACCGCAGCAGAGTCCTTAAAGACTGAAGCAGAGTCCTTTAATATAGCAGCAAATTCCTTAAATAATGCAGCAGAGTCCTTAAGAAATCCAACAAAGTCATTAAATAATGCAGCAAGTCCTTAAATAATGCAGCAGAGTCCTCTAATAATGCAGCAGAGTCCTCAAATGCTTCAGCAAAGTCATTAAATAATGCAGCATAATCCTTAAATAATGCAACAGAGTCCTTAAATACTGAAGCAGAGTCCTTTAATATAGCAGCAAATTCTTTAAATAATGCAGCAGAGTCCTTAAAAAAATCCAACAAAGTCATTAAATAATGCAGCAGAGTCCTCTAATAATGCAGCAGAGTCCTCAAATGCTTCAGCAAAGTCATTAAATAATGCAGCATAGTCCTTAAATAATGCAGCAAAGTCCTTAAATAATGCAGCACAGTTCTTAAATAATGCAACAACGTCGTTAAATAATGCAGCAGAGTCCTTAAATAATGCAGAAAAGTCCTTAACTAATGCAGCAGAGTCCTTAAATAATGCAACAAAGTCCTTAAATAATGCAACAGAGTCCTTAAATACCGCAGCAAAGGGCTTAAATAATGCAGCAGAGTCCTCAAATGCTTCAGCAGAGTCCTTAAATAATGTAGCATTGTCCTTAAATAATGCAGCAAAGTCCTTAAATAATGCAGCAGAGTCCTTAAATAATGCAACAAAGTCCTTAAATAATGCAGCAGAGTCCTTAAATACTGAAGCAGAGTCCTTAAATATTGCTGCAAAGTCCTTAAATAATGCAGCAGAGTCATTAAATAATGCAACAAAGTCCTTAAATAATGCAGCAGAGTCCTTAAATAATGCAACAAAGTCCTTAAATAATGCAGCAGAGTACTTAAATAATGCAACAAAGTCCTTAAATAATGTAACAAAGTCCTTAAATAATGCAACATAGTCCTTAAATACCGCAGTAAAGGGCTTAAATAATGCAGCAGAGTCCTCAAATGCTTCAGCAGAGTCCTTAAATAATGTAGCATTGTCCTTAAATAATGCAGCAAAGTCCTTAAATAATGCAGCAGAGTCCTTAAATAATGCAACAAAGTCCTTAAATAATGCAGCAGAGTCCTTAAATACTGAAGCAGAGTCCTTAAATATTGCTGCAAAGTCCTTAAATAATGCAGCAGAGTCATTAAATAATGCAACAAAGTCCTTAAATAATGCAGCAGAGTCCTTAAATAATGCAACAAAGTCCTTAAATAATGCAGCAGAGTACTTAAATAATGCAACAAAGTCCTTAAATAATGCAGCAAAGTCCTTAAATAATGCAGCAGAGTCCTTAAATAATGCAACAAAGTCCTTAAATAATGCAGCAGAGTCCTTAAATAATGCAACAGAGTCCTTAAATACCGCAGCAAAGTGCTTAAATAATGCAGCAGAGTCCTCAAATGCTTCAGCAGAGTCCTTAAATAATGCAGCAGAGTCCTTAAATAATGCAGCAAAGTCCTTAAATAATGCAGCAGAGTCCTTAAATAATGCAACAAAGTCCTTAAATAATGCAGCAGAGTCCTTAAATACTGAAGCAGAGTCCTTAAATATTGCAGCAAAGTCCTTAAATAATGCAGCAGAGTCCTTAAATAATGCAGCAAAGTCCTTATCTAATGCAGCAGAGTCCTTAAATAATGCAACAAAGTCCTTAAATAATGCAGCAGAGTCCTTAAATACTGAAGCAGAGTCCTTAAATATTGCAGCAAAGTCCTTCAATAATGCAGCAGAGTCCTTAGATAATGCAACAAAGTCCTTAAATAATGCAGCAGATTCCTTAAATAATGCAGCAAAGTCCTTAAATAATGCAGCAGAGTCCTTAAATAATGCAGCAGAGTCCTTAAATACCGCAGCAGAGTCCTTAAATACTGAAGCAGAGTCCTTTAATATAGCAGCAAATTCCTTAAATAATGCAGCAGAGTCCATAAAAAAATCCAACAAAGTCATTAAATAATGCAGCAAGTCCTTAAATAATGCAGCAGAGTCCTCTAATAATGCAGCAGAGTCCTCAAATGCTTCAGCAAATTCATTAAATAATGCAGCATATTCCTTAAATAATGCAGAAAAGTCCTTAAATAATGCAGAACAGTTCTTAAATAATGCAACAACGTCGTTAAATAATGCAGCAGAGTCCTTAAATAATGCAGCAAAGTCCTTAACTAATGCAGCAGAGTCCTTAAATAATGCAACAAAGTCCTTAAATAATGCAACAGAGTCCTTAAATACCGCAGCAAAGGGCTTAAATAATGCAGCAGAGTCCTCAAATGCTTCAGCAGAGTCCTTAAATAATGCAGCATTGTCCTTAAATAATGCAGCAAAGTCCTTAAATAATGCAGCAGAGTCCTTAAATAATGCAACAAAGTCCTTAAATAATGCAGCAGAGTCCTTAAATACTGAAGCAGAGTCCTTAAATATTGCTGCAAATTCCTTAAATAATGCAGCAGAGTCATTAAATAATGCAACAAAGTCCTTAAATAATGCAGCAGAGTCCTTAAATAATGCAACAAAGTCCTTAAATAATGCAGCAGAGTACTTAAATAATGCAACAAAGTCCTTAAATAATGCAGCAAAGTCCTTAAATAATGCAGCAGAGTCCTTAAATACTGAAGCAGAGTCCTTAAATATTGCAGCAAAGTCCTTAAATAATGCAGCAGAGTCCTTAAATAATGCAACAAAGTCCTTAAATAATGCAGCAGAGTCCTTAAATAATGCAACAGAGTCCTTAAACACCGCAGCAAAGTGCTTAAATAATGCAGCAGAGTCCTCAAATGCTTCAGCAGAGTCCTTAAATAATGCAGCAGAGTCCTTAAATAATGCAGCAGAGTCCTTAAATAATGCAACAAAGTCCTTAAATAATGCAGCAGAGTCCTTAAATACTGAAGCAGAGTCCTTAAATATTGCTGCAAAGTCCTTAAATAATGCAGCAGAGTCATTAAATAATGCAACAAAGTCCTTAAATAATGCAGCAGAGTCCTTAAATACTGAAGCAGAGTCCTTAAATATTGCTGCAAAGTCCTTAAATAATGCAGCAGAGTCATTAAATAATGCAACAAAGTCCTTAAATAATGCAGCAGAGTCCTTAAATAATGCAACAAAGTCCTTAAATAATGCAGCAGAGTCCTTAAATAATGCAACAAAGTCCTTAAATAATGCAGCAGAGTCCTTAAATACTGAAGCAGAGTCCTTAAATATTGCTGCAAAGTCCTTAAATAATGCAGCAGAGTCATTAAATAATGCAACAAAGTCCTTAAATAATGCAGCAGAGTACTTAAATAATGCAACAAAGTCCTTAAATAATGCAACAAAGTCCTTAAATAATGCAACAGAGTCCTTAAATACCGCAGTAAAGGGCTTAAATAATGCAGCAGAGTCCTCAAATGCTTCAGCAGAGTCCTTAAATAATGTAGCATTGTCCTTAAATAATGCAGCAAAGTCCTTAAATAATGCAGCAGAGTCCTTAAATAATGCAGCAGAGTCCTTAAATAATGCAACAACGTCGTTAAATAATGCAGCAGAGTCCTTAAATAATGCAGCAAAGTCCTTAACTAATGCAGCAGAGTCCTTAAATAATGCAACAAAGTCCTTAAATAATGCAACAGAGTTCTTAAATACCGCAGCAAAGGGCTTAAATAATGCAGCAGAGTCCTCAAATGCTTCAGCAGAGTCCTTAAATAATGCAGCATTGTCCTTAAATAATGCAGCAAAGTCCTTAAATAATGCAGCAGAGTCCTTAAATACTGAAGCAGAGTCCTTAAATATTGCAGCAAAGTCCTTCAATAATGCAGCAGAGTCCTTAGATAATGCAACAAAGTCCTTAAATAATGCAGCAGATTCCTTAAATAATGCAGCAAAGTCCTTAAATAATGCAGCAGAGTCCTTAAATAATGCAGCAGAGTCCTTAAATACCGCAGCAGAGTCCTTAAATACTGAAGCAGAGTCCTTTAATATAGCAGCAAATTCCTTAAATAACGCAGCAGAGTCCTTAAAAAATCCAACAAAGTCATTAAATAATGCAGCAAGTCCTTAAATAATGCAGCAGAGTCCTCTAATAATGCAGCAGAGTCCTCAAATGCTTCAGCAAAGTCATTAAATAATGCAGCATAGTCCTTAACTAATGCAGCAGAGTCCTTAAATAATGCAACAAAGTCCTTAAATAATGCATCAGAGTCCTTAAATAATGCAGTAAAGTCGTTAAAAAATGCAGCAGAGTCCTTAAATAATGCAGCAAAGTCCTTAACTAATGCAGCAGAGTCCTTAAATATTGCAGCAAAGTCCTTAAATAATGCATTAGAGTCCTTAAATAATGCAACAAAGTCCTTAAATAATGCAGCAGAGTCCTTAAATAATGCAGAAAAGTCCTTAAATAATGCAGCAGAGTCCTTAAATAATGCAGCAGAGTCCTTAAATACCGCAGCAGAGTCCTTAAATACTGAAGCAGAGTCCTTTAATATAGCAGCAAATTCTTTAAATAATGCAGCAGAGTCCTTAAAAAAATCCAACAAAGTCATTAAATAATGCAGCAGAGTCCTCTAATAATGCAGCAGAGTCCTCAAATGCTTCAGCAAAGTCATTAAATAATGCAGCATAGTCCTTAAATAATGCAGCAAAGTCCTTAAATAATGCAGCACAGTTCTTAAATAATGCAACAACGTCGTTAAATAATGCAGCAGAGTCCTTAAATAATGCAGCAAAGTCCTTAACTAATGCAGCAGAGTCCTTAAATAATACAACAAAGTCCTTAAATAATGCAACAGAGACCTTAAATACCGCAGCAAAGTGATTAAATAATGCAGCAGAGTCCTCAAATGCTTCAGCAGAGTCCTTAAATAATGCAGCAGAGTCCTTAAATAATGCAGCAAAGTCCTTAAATAATGCAGCAGAGTCCTTAAATAATGCAACAAAGTCCTTAAATAATGCAGCAGAGTCCTTAAATACTGAAGCAGAGTCCTTAAATATTGCAGCAAAGTCCTTCAATAATGCAGCAGAGTCCTTAGATAATGCAACAAAGTCCTTAAATAATGCAGCAGATTCCTTAAATAATGCAGCAAAGTCCTTAAATAATGCAGCAGAGTCCTTAAATAATGCAGCAGAGTCCTTAAATACCGCAGCAGAGTCCATAAATACTGAAGCAGAGTCCTTTAATATAGCAGCAAATTCCTTAAATAATGCAGCAGAGTCCTTAAAAAAACCAACAAAGTCATTAAATAATGCAGCAAGTCCTTAAATAATGCAGCAGAGTCCTCTAATAATGCAGCAGAGTCCTCAAATGCTTCAGCAAAGTCATTAAATAATGCAGCATAGTCCTTAAATAATGGAGCAAAGTCCTTAAATAATGCAGCACAGTTCTTAAATAATGCAACAACGTCGTTAAATAATGCAGCAGAGTCCTTAAATAATGCAGCAAAGTCCTTAACTAATGCAGCAGAGTCCTTAAATAATGCAACAAAGTCCTTAAATAATGCAGCATAGTCCTTAAATAATGCAGTAAAGTCCTTAAATAATGCAGCAGAGTCCTTAAATAATGCAACAACGTCCTTAAATAATGCAGCAGAGTCCTTAAATACTGAAGCAGAGTCCTTAAATATTGCAGCAAAGTCCTTAAATAATGCAGCAGAGTCCTTAAATAATGCAACAAATTCCTTAAATAATGCAGCAAAGTCCTTAAATAATGCAGCAGAGTCCTTAAATAATGCAGCAGAGTCCTTAAATACCGCAGCAGAGTCCTTAAATACTGAAGCAGAGTCCTTTAATATAGCAGCAAATTCCTTAAATAATGCAGCAGAGTCCTTAAAAAATCCAACAAAGTCATTAAATAATGCAGCAGAGTCCTCTAATAATGCAGCAGAGTCCTCAAATGCTTCAGCAAAGTCATTAAATAATGCAGCAGAGTCCTCAAATGCTTAAGCAGAGTCCTTAAATACTGAAGCAGAGTCCTTAAACATTGCAGCAAAGTCCTTAAATAATGCAGCAGAGTCCTTAAATAATGCAGCAAAGTCCTTCAATAATGCAGCAGAGTCCTTAGATAATGCAACAAAGTCCTTAAATAATGCAGCAGATTCCTTAAATAATGCAGCAAAGTCCTTAAATAATGCAGCAGAGTCCTAAAATAATGCAGCAGGGTCCTTAAATACCGCAGCAGAGTCCTTAAAGACTGAAGCAGAGTCCTTTAATATAGCAGCAAATTCCTTAAATAATGCAGCAGAGTCCTTAAGAAATCCAACAAAGTCATTAAATAATGCAGCAAGTCCTTAAATAATGCAGCAGAGTCCTCTAATAATGCAGCAGAGTCCTCAAATGCTTCAGCAAAGTCATTAAATAATGCAGCATAGTCCTTAAATAATGCAACAGAGTCCTTAAATACTGAAGCAGAGTCCTTTAATATAGCAGCAAATTCTTTAAATAATGCAGCAGAGTCCTTAAAAAAATCCAACAAAGTCATTAAATAATGCAGCAGAGTCCTCTAATAATGCAGCAGAGTCCTCAAATGCTTCAGCAAAGTCATTAAATAATGCAGCATAGTCCTTAAATAATGCAGCAAAGTCCTTAAATAATGCAGCACAGTTCTTAAATAATGCAACAACGTCGTTAAATAATGCAGCAGAGTCCTTAAATAATGCAGAAAAGTCCTTAACTAATGCAGCAGAGTCCTTAAATAATGCAACAAAGTCCTTAAATAATGCAACAGAGTCCTTAAATACCGCAGCAAAGGGCTTAAATAATGCAGCAGAGTCCTCAAATGCTTCAGCAGAGTCCTTAAATAATGTAGCATTGTCCTTAAATAATGCAGCAAAGTCCTTAAATAATGCAGCAGAGTCCTTAAATAATGCAACAAAGTCCTTAAATAATGCAGCAGAGTCCTTAAATACTGAAGCAGAGTCCTTAAATATTGCTGCAAAGTCCTTAAATAATGCAGCAGAGTCATTAAATAATGCAACAAAGTCCTTAAATAATGCAGCAGAGTCCTTAAATAATGCAACAAAGTCCTTAAATAATGCAGCAGAGTACTTAAATAATGCAACAAAGTCCTTAAATAATGCAACAAAGTCCTTAAATAATGCAACAGAGTCCTTAAATACCGCAGTAAAGGGCTTAAATAATGCAGCAGAGTCCTCAAATGCTTCAGCAGAGTCCTTAAATAATGTAGCATTGTCCTTAAATAATGCAGCAAAGTCCTTAAATAATGCAGCAGAGTCCTTAAATAATGCAACAAAGTCCTTAAATAATGCAGCAGAGTCCTTAAATACTGAAGCAGAGTCCTTAAATATTGCTGCAAAGTCCTTAAATAATGCAGCAGAGTCATTAAATAATGCAACAAAGTCCTTAAATAATGCAGCAGAGTCCTTAAATAATGCAACAAAGTCCTTAAATAATGCAGCAGAGTACTTAAATAATGCAACAAAGTCCTTAAATAATGCAGCAAAGTCCTTAAATAATGCAGCAGAGTCCTTAAATAATGCAACAAAGTCCTTAAATAATGCAGCAGAGTCCTTAAATAATGCAACAGAGTCCTTTAATACCGCAGCAAAGTGCTTAAATAATGCAGCAGAGTCCTCAAATGCTTCAGCAGAGTCCTTAAATAATGCAGCAGAGTCCTTAAATAATGCAGCAAAGTCCTTAAATAATGCAGCAGAGTCCTTAAATAATGCAACAAAGTCCTTAAATAATGCAGCAGAGTCCTTAAATACTGAAGCAGAGTCCTTAAATATTGCAGCAAAGTCCTTAAATAATGCAGCAGAGTCCTTAAATAATGCAGCAAAGTCCTTATCTAATGCAGCAGAGTCCTTAAATAATGCAACAAAGTCCTTAAATAATGCAGCAGAGTCCTTAAATACTGAAGCAGAGTCCTTAAATATTGCAGCAAAGTCCTTCAATAATGCAGCAGAGTCCTTAGATAATGCAACAAAGTCCTTAAATAATGCAGCAGATTCCTTAAATAATGCAGCAAAGTCCTTAAATAATGCAGCAGAGTCCTTAAATAATGCAGCAGAGTCCTTAAATACCGCAGCAGAGTCCTTAAATACTGAAGCAGAGTCCTTTAATATAGCAGCAAATTCCTTAAATAATGCAGCAGAGTCCATAAAAAAATCCAACAAAGTCATTAAATAATGCAGCAAGTCCTTAAATAATGCAGCAGAGTCCTCTAATAATGCAGCAGAGTCCTCAAATGCTTCAGCAAATTCATTAAATAATGCAGCATATTCCTTAAATAATGCAGAAAAGTCCTTAAATAATGCAGAACAGTTCTTAAATAATGCAACAACGTCGTTAAATAATGCAGCAGAGTCCTTAAATAATGCAGCAAAGTCCTTAACTAATGCAGCAGAGTCCTTAAATAATGCAACAAAGTCCTTAAATAATGCAACAGAGTCCTTAAATACCGCAGCAAAGGGCTTAAATAATGCAGCAGAGTCCACAAATGCTTCAGCAGAGTCCTTAAATAATGCAGCATTGTCCTTAAATAATGCAGCAAAGTCCTTAAATAATGCAGCAGAGTCCTTAAATAATGCAACAAAGTCCTTAAATAATGCAGCAGAGTCCTTAAATACTGAAGCAGAGTCCTTAAATATTGCTGCAAAGTCCTTAAATAATGCAGCAGAGTCATTAAATAATGCAACAAAGTCCTTAAATAATGCAGCAGAGTCCTTAAATAATGCAACAAAGTCCTTAAATAATGCAGCAGAGTACTTAAATAATGCAACAAATTCCTTAAATAATGCAGCAAAGTCCTTAAATAATGCAGCAGAGTCCTTAAATACTGAAGCAGAGTCCTTAAATATTGCAGCAAAGTCCTTAAATAATGCAGCAGAGTCCTTAAATAATGCAACAAAGTCCTTAAATAATGCAGCAGAGTCCTTAAATAATGCAACAGAGTCCTTAAACACCGCAGCAAAGTGCTTAAATAATGCAGCAGAGTCCTCAAATGCTTCAGCAGAGTCCTTAAATAATGCAGCAGAGTCCTTAAATAATGCAGCAGAGTCCTTAAATAATGCAACAAAGTCCTTAAATAATGCAGCAGAGTCCTTAAATACTGAAGCAGAGTCCTTAAATATTGCTGCAAAGTCCTTAAATAATGCAGCAGAGTCATTAAATAATGCAACAAAGTCCTTAAATAATGCAGCAGAGTCCTTAAATACTGAAGCAGAGTCCTTAAATATTGCTGCAAAGTCCTTAAATAATGCAGCAGAGTCATTAAATAATGCAACAAAGTCCTTAAATAATGCAGCAGAGTCCTTAAATAATGCAACAAAGTCCTTAAATAATGCAGCAGAGTCCTTAAATAATGCAACAAAGTCCTTAAATAATGCAGCAGAGTCC
Organism: Phyllobates terribilis; assembly: GCF_046119375.1. Taxonomy (NCBI): domain Eukaryota; kingdom Metazoa; phylum Chordata; class Amphibia; order Anura; family Dendrobatidae; genus Phyllobates; species Phyllobates terribilis. The sequence goes on along the minus strand of NW_027362840.1, from coordinate 968,217 downwards.
TTAAATACTGAAGCAGAGTCCTTAAATATTGCTGCAAAGTCCTTAAATAATGCAGCAGAGTCATTAAATAATGCAACAAAGTCCTTAAATAATGCAGCAGAGTACTTAAATAATGCAACAAAGTCCTTAAATAATGCAACAAAGTCCTTAAATAATGCAACAGAGTCCTTAAATACCGCAGTAAAGGGTTAAATAATGCAGCAGAGTCCTCAAATGCTTCAGCAGAGTCCTTAAATAATGTAGCATTGTCCTTAAATAATGCAGCAAAGTCCTTAAATAATGCAGCAGAGTCCTTAAATAATGCAACAAAGTCCTTAAATAATGCAGCAGAGTCCTTAAATACTGAAGCAGAGTCCTTAAATATTGCTGCAAAGTCCTTAAATAATGCAGCAGAGTCATTAAATAATGCAACAAAGTCCTTAAATAATGCAGCAGAGTCCTTAAATAATGCAACAAAGTCCTTAAATAATGCAGCAGAGTACTTAAATAATGCAACAAAGTCCTTAAATAATGCAGCAAAGTCCTTAAATAATGCAGCAGAGTCCTTAAATAATGCAACAAAGTCCTTAAATAATGCAGCAGAGTCCTTAAATAATGCAACAGAGTCCTTAAATACCGCAGCAAAGTGCTTAAATAATGCAGCAGAGTCCTCAAATGCTTCAGCAGAGTCCTTAAATAATGCAGCAGAGTCCTTAAATAATGCAGCAAAGTCCTTAAATAATGCAGCAGAGTCCTTAAATAATGCAACAAAGTCCTTAAATAATGCAGCAGAGTCCTTAAATACTGAAGCAGAGTCCTTAAATATTGCAGCAAAGTCCTTCAATAATGCAGCAGAGTCCTTAAATAATGCAGCAAAGTCCTTATCTAATGCAGCAGAGTCCTTAAATAATGCAACAAAGTCCTTAAATAATGCAGCAGAGTCCTTAAATACTGAAGCAGAGTCCTTAAATATTGCAGCAAAGTCCTTCAATAATGCAGCAGAGTCCTTAGATAATGCAACAAAGTCCTTAAATAATGCAGCAGATTCCTTAAATAATGCAGCAAAGTCCTTAAATAATGCAGCAGAGTCCTTAAATAATGCAGCAGAGTCCTTAAATACCGCAGCAGAGTCCTTAAATACTGAAGCAGAGTCCTTTAATATAGCAGCAAATTCCTTAAATAATGCAGCAGAGTCCATAAAAAAATCCAACAAAGTCATTAAATAATGCAGCAAGTCCTTAAATAATGCAGCAGAGTCCTCTAATAATGCAGCAGAGTCCTCAAATGCTTCAGCAAATTCATTAAATAATGCAGCATATTCCTTAAATAATGCAGAAAAGTCCTTAAATAATGCAGAACAGTTCTTAAATAATGCAACAACGTCGTTAAATAATGCAGCAGAGTCCTTAAATAATGCAGCAAAGTCCTTAACTAATGCAGCAGAGTCCTTAAATAATGCAACAAAGTCCTTAAATAATGCAACAGAGTCCTTAAATACCGCAGCAAAGGGCTTAAATAATGCAGCAGAGTCCTCAAATGCTTCAGCAGAGTCCTTAAATAATGCAGCATTGTCCTTAAATAATGCAGCAAAGTCCTTAAATAATGCAGCAGAGTCCTTAAATAATGCAACAAAGTCCTTAAATAATGCAGCAGAGTCCTTAAATACTGAAGCAGAGTCCTTAAATATTGCTGCAAAGTCCTTAAATAATGCAGCAGAGTCATTAAATAATGCAACAAAGTCCTTAAATAATGCAGCAGAGTCCTTAAATAATGCAACAAAGTCCTTAAATAATGCAGCAGAGTACTTAAATAATGCAACAAAGTCCTTAAATAATGCAGCAAAGTCCTTAAATAATGCAGCAGAGTCCTTAAATACTGAAGCAGAGTCCTTAAATATTGCAGCAAAGTCCTTAAATAATGCAGCAGAGTCCTTAAATAATGCAACAAAGTCCTTAAATAATGCAGCAGAGTCCTTAAATAATGCAACAGAGTCCTTAAATACCGCAGCAAAGTGCTTAAATAATGCAGCAGAGTCCTCAAATGCTTCAGCAGAGTCCTTAAATAATGCAGCAGAGTCCTTAAATAATGCAGCAAAGTCCTTAAATAATGCAGCAGAGTCCTTAAATAATGCAACAAAGTCCTTAAATAATGCAGCAGAGTCCTTAAATACTGAAGCAGAGTCCTTAAATATTGCAGCAAAGTCCTTAAATAATGCAGCAGAGTCCTTAAATAATGCAGCAAAGTCCTTATTTAATGCAGCAGAGTCCTTAAATAATGCAACAAAGTCCTTAAATAATGCAGCAGAGTCCTTAAATACTGAAGCAGAGTCCTTAAATATTGCAGCAAAGTCCTTCAATAATGCAGCAGAGTCCTTAGATAATGCAACAAAGTCCTTAAATAATGCAGCAGATTCCTTAAATAATGCAGCAAAGTCCTTAAATAATGCAGCAGAGTCCTTAAATAATGCAGCAGAGTCCTTAAATACCGCAGCAGAGTCCTTAAATACTGAAGCAGAGTCCTTTAATATAGCAGCAAATTCCTTAAATAATGCAGCAGAGTCCATAAAAAAATCCAACAAAGTCATTAAATAATGCAGCAAGTCCTTAAATAATGCAGCAGAGTCCTCTAATAATGCAGCAGAGTCCTCAAATGCTTCAGCAAAGTCATTAAATAATGCAGCATAGTCCTTAAATAATGCAGCAAAGTCCTTAAATAATGCAGCACAGTTCTTAAGTAATGCAACAACGTCCTTAAATAATGCAGCAGAGTCCTTAAATACTGAAGCAGAGTCCTTAAATATTGCAGCAAAGTCCTTAAATAATGCATTAGAGTCCTTAAATAATGCAACAAAGTCCTTAAATAATGCAGCAGAGTCCTTAAATAATGCAGCAAAGTCCTTAAATAATGCAGCAGAGTCCTTAAATAATGCAGCAGAGTCCTTAAATACTGCAGCAGAGTCCTTAAATACTGAAGCAGAGTCCTTTAATATAGCAGCAAATTCCTTAAATAATGCAGCAGAGTCCTTAAAAAATCCAACAAAGTCATTAAATAATGCAGCAGAGTCCTCTAATAATGCAGCAGAGTCCTCAAATGCTTCAGCAAAGTCATTAAATAATGCAGCATAGTCCTTAAATAATGCAAAGTCCTTAAATAAAGCAGCACAGTTCTTAAATAATGCAACAACGTCGGTAAATAATGCAGCAGAGTCCTTAAATAATGCAGCAAAGTCCTTAACTAATGCAGCAGAGTCCTTAAATAATGCAACAAAGTCCTTAAATAATGCAACAGAGTCCTTAAATACCGCAGCAAAGTGCTTAAATAATGCAGCAGAGTCCTTAAATAATGCAACAAAGTCCTTAAATAATGCAGCAGAGTCCTTAAATACTGAAGCAGAGTCCTTAAATATTGCAGCAAAGTCCTCTAATAATGCAGCAGAGTCCTTAAATAATGCAACAAAGTCCTTAAATAATGCAGCAGAGTCCTTAAATAATGCAACAAAGTCCTTAAATAATGCAGCAGAGTCCTTAAATACTGAAGCAGAGTCCTTAAATATTGCAGCAAAGTCCTTAAATAATGCAGCAGAGTCCTTAAATAATGCAACAAAGTCCTTAAATAATGCAGCAGAGTCCTTAAATAATGCAACAAAGTCCTTAAATAATGCAGCAGAGTCCTTAAATACTGAAGCAGAGTCCTTAAATATTGCAGCAAAGTCCTTCAATAATGCAGCAGAGTCCTTAGATAATGCAACAAAGTCCTTAAATAATGCAGCAGATTCCTTAAATAATGCAGCAAAGTCCTTAAATAATGCAGCAGAGTCCTTAAATAATGCAGCAGAGTCCTTAAATACCGCAGCAGAGTCCTTAAATACTGAAGCAGAGTCCTTTAATATAGCAGCAAGTTCCTTAAATAACGCAGCAGAGTCCTTAAAAAATCCAACAAAGTCATTAAATAATGCAGCAAGTCCTTAAATAATGCAGCAGAGTCCTCTAATAATGCAGCAGAGTCCTCAAATGCTTCAGCAAAGTCATTAAATAATGCAGCATAGTCCTTAACTAATGCAGCAGAGTCCTTAAATAATGCAACAAAGTCCTTAAATAATGCAGCAGAGTCCTTAAATAATGCAGTAAAGTCGTTAAAAAATGCAGCAGAGTCCTTAAATAATGCAGCAAAGTCCTTAACTAATGCAGCAGAGTCCTTAAATATTGCAGCAAAGTCCTTAAATAATGCATTAGAGTCCTTAAATAATGCAACAAAGTCCTTAAATAATGCAGCAGAGTCCTTAAATAATGCAGAAAAGTCCTTAAATAATGCAGCAGAGTCCTTAAATAATGCAGCAGAGTCCTTAAATACCGCAGCAGAGTCCTTAAATACTGAAGCAGAGTCCTTTAATATAGCAGCAAATTCTTTAAATAATGCAGCAGAGTCCTTAAAAAAATCCAACAAAGTCATTAAATAATGCAGCAGAGTCCTCTAATAATGCAGCAGAGTCCTCAAATGCTTCAGCAAAGTCATTAAATAATGCAGCATAGTCCTTAAATAATGCAGCAAAGTCCTTAAATAATGCAGCACAGTTCTTAAATAATGCAACAACGTCGTTAAATAATGCAGCAGAGTCCTTAAATAATGCAGCAAAGTCCTTAACTAATGCAGCAGAGTCCTTAAATAATGCAACAAAGTCCTTAAATAATGCAACAGAGACCTTAAATACAGCAGCAAAGTGATTAAATAATGCAGCAGAGTCCTCAAATGCTTCAGCAGAGTCCTTAAATAATGCAGCAGAGTCCTTAAATAATGCAGCAAAGTCCTTAAATAATGCAGCAGAGTCCTTAAATAATGCAACAAAGTCCTTAAATAATGCAGCAGAGTCCTTAAATACTGAAGCAGAGTCCTTAAATATTGCAGCAAAGTCCTTAAATAATGCAGCAGAGTCCATAAATAATGCAGCAAAGTCCTTAAATAATGCAGCAGAGTCCTTAAATAATGCAACAAAGTCCTTAAATAATGCAGCAGAGTCCTTAAATACTGAAGCAGAGTCCTTAAATATTGCAGCAAAGTCCTTCAATAATGCAGCAGAGTCCTTAGATAATGCAACAAAGTCCTTAAATAATGCAGCAGATTCCTTAAATAATGCAGCAAAGTCCTTAAATAATGCAGCAGAGTCCTTAAATAATGCAGCAGAGTCCTTAAATACCGCAGCAGAGTCCATAAATACTGAAGCAGAGTCCTTTAATATAGCAGCAAATTCCTTAAATAATGCAGCAGAGTCCTTAAAAAATCCAACAAAGTCATTAAATAATGCAGCAAGTCCTTAAATAATGCAGCAGAGTCCTCTAATAATGCAGCAGAGTCCTCAAATGCTTCAGCAAAGTCATTAAATAATGCAGCATAGTCCTTAAATAATGGAGCAAAGTCCTTAAATAATGCAGCACAGTTCTTAAATAATGCAACAACGTCGTTAAATAATGCAGCAGAGTCCTTAAATAATGCAGCAAAGTCCTTAACTAATGCAGCAGAGTCCTTAAATAATGCAACAAAGTCCTTAAATAATGCAACAGAGTCCTTAAATACCGCAGCAAAGGGCTTAAATAATGCAGCAGAGTCCTCAAATGCTTCAGCAGAGTCCTTAAATAATGCAGCATTGTCCTTAAATAATGCAGCAAAGTCCTTAAATAATGCAGCAGAGTCCTTAAATAATGCAACAAAGTCCTTAAATAATGCAGCAGAGTCCTTAAATACTGAAGCAGAGTCCTTAAATATTGCTGCAAAGTCCTTAAATAATGCAGCAGAGTCATTAAATAATGCAACAAAGTCCTTAAATAATGCAGCAGAGTCCTTAAATAATGCAACAAAGTCCTTAAATAATGCAGCAGAGTACTTAAATAATGCAACAAAGTCCTTAAATAATGCAGCAAAGTCCTTAAATAATGCAGCAGAGTCCTTAAATACTGAAGCAGAGTCCTTAAATATTGCAGCAAAGTCCTTAAATAATGCAGCAGAGTCCTTAAATAATGCAACAAAGTCCTTAAATAATGCAGCAGAGTCCTTAAATAATGCAACAGAGTCCTTAAATACCGCAGCAAAGTGCTTAAATAATGCAGCAGAGTCCTCAAATGCTTCAGCAGAGTCCTTAAATAATGCAGCAGAGTCCTTAAATAATGCAGCAAAGTCCTTAAATAATGCAGCAGAGTCCTTAAATAATGCAACAAAGTCCTTAAATAATGCAGCAGAGTCCTTAAATACTGAAGCAGAGTCCTTAAATATTGCAGCAAAGTCCTTAAATAATGCAGCAGAGTCCTTAAATAATGCAGCAAAGTCCTTATTTAATGCAGCAGAGTCCTTAAATAATGCAACAAAGTCCTTAAATAATGCAGCAGAGTCCTTAAATACTGAAGCAGAGTCCTTAAATATTGCAGCAAAGTCCTTCAATAATGCAGCAGAGTCCTTAGATAATGCAACAAAGTCCTTAAATAATGCAGCAGATTCCTTAAATAATGCAGCAAAGTCCTTAAATAATGCAGCAGAGTCCTTAAATAATGCAGCAGAGTCCTTAAATACCGCAGCAGAGTCCTTAAATACTGAAGCAGAGTCCTTTAATATAGCAGCAAATTCCTTAAATAATGCAGCAGAGTCCATAAAAAAATCCAACAAAGTCATTAAATAATGCAGCAAGTCCTTAAATAATGCAGCAGAGTCCTCTAATAATGCAGCAGAGTCCTCAAATGCTTCAGCAAAGTCATTAAATAATGCAGCATAGTCCTTAAATAATGCAGCAAAGTCCTTAAATAATGCAGCACAGTTCTTAAGTAATGCAACAACGTCGTTAAATAATGCAGCAGAGTCCTTAAATAATGCAGCAAAGTCCTTAACTAATGCAGCAGAGTCCTTAAATAATGCAAGAAAGTCCTTAAATAATGCAGCAGAGTCCTTAAATAATGCAGTAAAGTCCTTAAATAATGCAGCAGAGTCCTTAAATAATGCAACAACGTCCTTAAATAATGCAGCAGAGTCCTTAAATACTGAAGCAGAGTCCTTAAATATTGCAGCAAAGTCCTTAAATAATGCATTAGAGTCCTTAAATAATGCAACAAAGTCCTTAAATAATGCAGCAGAGTCCTTAAATAATGCAGCAAAGTCCTTAAATAATGCAGCAGAGTCCTTAAATAATGCAGCAGAGTCCTTAAATACTGCAGCAGAGTCCTTAAATACTGAAGCAGAGTCCTTTAATATAGCAGCAAATTCCTTAAATAATGCAGCAGAGTCCTTAAAAAATCCAACAAAGTCATTAAATAATGCAGCAGAGTCCTCTAATAATGCAGCAGAGTCCTCAAATGCTTCAGCAAAGTCATTAAATAATGCAGCATAGACCTTAAATAATGCAAAGTCCTTAAATAAAGCAGCACAGTTCTTAAATAATGCAACAACGTCGGTAAATAATGCAGCAGAGTCCTTAAATAATGCAGCAAAGTCCTTAACTAATGCAGCAGAGTCCTTAAATAATGCAACAAAGTCCTTAAATAATGCAACAGAGTCCTTAAATACCGCAGCAAAGTGCTTAAATAATGCAGCAGAGTCCTTAAATAATGCAACAAAGTCCTTAAATAATGCAGCAGAGTCCTTAAATACTGAAGCAGAGTCCTTAAATATTGCAGCAAAGTCCTCTAATAATGCAGCAGAGTCCTTAAATAATGCAACAAAGTCCTTAAATAATGCAGCAGAGTCCTTAAATAATGCAACAAAGTCCTTAAATAATGCAGCAGAGTCCTTAAATACTGAAGCAGAGTCCTTAAATATTGCAGCAAAGTCCTCTAATAATGCAGCAGAGTCCTTAAATAATGCAACAAAGTCCTTAAATAATGCAGCAGAGTCCTTAAATAATGCAACAAAGTCCTTAAATAATGCAGCAGAGTCCTTAAATACTGAAGCAGAGTCCTTAAATATTGCAGCAAAGTCCTTCAATAATGCAGCAGAGTCCTTAAAAAAATCCAACAAAGTCATTAAATAATGCAGCAGAGTCCTCTAATAATGCAGCAGAGTCCTCAAATGCTTCAGCAAAGTCATTAAATAATGCAGCATAGTCCTTAAATAATGCAGCAAAGTCCTTAAATAATGCAGCACAGTTCTTAAATAATGCAACAACGTCGTTAAATAATGCAGCAGAGTCCTTAAATAATGCAGCAAAGTCCTTAACTAATGCAGCAGAGTCCTTAAATAATGCAACAAAGTCCTTAAATAATGCAACAGAGACCTTAAATACAGCAGCAAAGTGATTAAATAATGCAGCAGAGTCCTCAAATGCTTCAGCAGAGTCCTTAAATAATGCAGCAGAGTCCTTAAATAATGCAGCAAAGTCCTTAAATAATGCAGCAGAGTCCTTAAATAATGCAACAAAGTCCTTAAATAATGCAGCAGAGTCCTTAAATACTGAAGCAGAGTCCTTAAATATTGCAGCAAAGTCCTTAAATAATGCAGCAGAGTCCATAAATAATGCAGCAAAGTCCTTAAATAATGCAGCAGAGTCCTTAAATAATGCAACAAAGTCCTTAAATAATGCAGCAGAGTCCTTAAATACTGAAGCAGAGTCCTTAAATATTGCAGCAAAGTCCTTCAATAATGCAGCAGAGTCCTTAGATAATGCAACAAAGTCCTTAAATAATGCAGCAGATTCCTTAAATAATGCAGCAAAGTCCTTAAATAATGCAGCAGAGTCCTTAAATAATGCAGCAGAGTCCTTAAATACCGCAGCAGAGTCCATAAATACTGAAGCAGAGTCCTTTAATATAGCAGCAAATTCCTTAAATAATGCAGCAGAGTCCTTAAAAAATCCAACAAAGTCATTAAATAATGCAGCAAGTCCTTAAATAATGCAGCAGAGTCCTCTAATAATGCAGCAGAGTCCTCAAATGCTTCAGCAAAGTCATTAAATAATGCAGCATAGTCCTTAAATAATGGAGCAAAGTCCTTAAATAATGCAGCACAGTTCTTAAATAATGCAACAACGTCGTTAAATAATGCAGCAGAGTCCTTAAATAATGCAGCAAAGTCCTTAACTAATGCAGCAGAGTCCTTAAATAATGCAACAAAGTCCTTAAATAATGCAGCATAGTCCTTAAATAATGCAGTAAAGTCCTTAAATAATGCAGCAGAGTCCTTAAATAATGCAACAACGTCCTTAAATAATGCAGCAGAGTCCTTAAATACTGAAGCAGAGTCCTTAAATATTGCAGCAAAGTCCTTAAATAATGCAGCAGAGTCCTTAAATAATGCAACAAATTCCTTAAATAATGCAGCAAAGTCCTTAAATAATGCAGCAGAGTCCTTAAATAATGCAGCAGAGTCCTTAAATACCGCAGCAGAGTCCTTAAATACTGAAGCAGAGTCCTTTAATATAGCAGCAAATTCCTTAAATAATGCAGCAGAGTCCTTAAAAAATCCAACAAAGTCATTAAATAATGCAGCAGAGTCCTCTAATAATGCAGCAGAGTCCTCAAATGCTTCAGCAAAGTCATTAAATAATGCAGCAGAGTCCTCTAATAATGCAGCAGAGTCCTCAAATGCTTCAGCAAAGTCATTAAATAATGCAGCAGAGTCCTCAAATGCTTAAGCAGAGTCCTTAAATACTGAAGCAGAGTCCTTAAACATTGCAGCAAAGTCCTTAAATAATGCAGCAGAGTCCTTAAATAATGCAGCAAAGTCCTTCAATAATGCAGCAGAGTCCTTAGATAATGCAACAAAGTCCTTAAATAATGCAGCAGATTCCTTAAATAATGCAGCAAAGTCCTTAAATAATGCAGCAGAGTCCTAAAATAATGCAGCAGGGTCCTTAAATACCGCAGCAGAGTCCTTAAAGACTGAAGCAGAGTCCTTTAATATAGCAGCAAATTCCTTAAATAATGCAGCAGAGTCCTTAAGAAATCCAACAAAGTCATTAAATAATGCAGCAAGTCCTTAAATAATGCAGCAGAGTCCTCTAATAATGCAGCAGAGTCCTCAAATGCTTCAGCAAAGTCATTAAATAATGCAGCATAGTCCTTAAATAATGCAACAGAGTCCTTAAATACCGCAGCAAAGTGATTAAATAATGCAGCAGAGTCCTCAAATGCTTCAGCAAAGTCCTTAAATAATGCAGCAGAGTCCATAAATAATGCAGCAAAGTCCTTAAATAATGCAGCAGAGTCCTTAAATAATGCAACAAAGTCCTTAAATAATGCAGCAGAGTCCTTAAATACTGAAGCAGAGTCCTTAAATATTGCAGCAAAGTCCTTCAATAATGCAGCAGAGTCCTTAGATAATGCAACAAAGTCCTTAAATAATGCAGCAGATTCCTTAAATAATGCAGCAAAGTCCTTAAATAATGCAGCAGAGTCCTTAAATAATGCAGCAGAGTCCTTAAATACCGCAGCAGAGTCCATAAATACTGAAGCAGAGTCCTTTAATATAGCAGCAAATTCCTTAAATAATGCAGCAGAGTCCTTAAAAAATCCAACAAAGTCATTAAATAATGCAGCAAGTCCTTAAATAATGCAGCAGAGTCCTCTAATAATGCAGCAGAGTCCTCAAATGCTTCAGCAAAGTCATTAAATAATGCAGCATAGTCCTTAAATAATGGAGCAAAGTCCTTAAATAATGCAGCACAGTTCTTAAATAATGCAACAACGTCGTTAAATAATGCAGCAGAGTCCTTAAATAATGCAGCAAAGTCCTTAACTAATGCAGCAGAGTCCTTAAATAATGCAACAAAGTCCTTAAATAATGCAACAGAGTCCTTAAATACCGCAGCAAAGGGCTTAAATAATGCAGCAGAGTCCTCAAATGCTTCAGCAGAGTCCTTAAATAATGCAGCATTGTCCTTAAATAATGCAGCAAAGTCCTTAAATAATGCAGCAGAGTCCTTAAATAATGCAACAAAGTCCTTAAATAATGCAGCAGAGTCCTTAAATACTGAAGCAGAGTCCTTAAATATTGCTGCAAAGTCCTTAAATAATGCAGCAGAGTCATTAAATAATGCAACAAAGTCCTTAAATAATGCAGCAGAGTCCTTAAATAATGCAACAAAGTCCTTAAATAATGCAGCAGAGTACTTAAATAATGCAACAAAGTCCTTAAATAATGCAGCAAAGTCCTTAAATAATGCAGCAGAGTCCTTAAATACTGAAGCAGAGTCCTTAAATATTGCAGCAAAGTCCTTAAATAATGCAGCAGAGTCCTTAAATAATGCAACAAAGTCCTTAAATAATGCAGCAGAGTCCTTAAATAATGCAACAGAGTCCTTAAATACCGCAGCAAAGTGCTTAAATAATGCAGCAGAGTCCTCAAATGCTTCAGCAGAGTCCTTAAATAATGCAGCAGAGTCCTTAAATAATGCAGCAAAGTCCTTAAATAATGCAGCAGAGTCCTTAAATAATGCAACAAAGTCCTTAAATAATGCAGCAGAGTCCTTAAATACTGAAGCAGAGTCCTTAAATATTGCAGCAAAGTCCTTAAATAATGCAGCAGAGTCCTTAAATAATGCAGCAAAGTCCTTATTTAATGCAGCAGAGTCCTTAAATAATGCAACAAAGTCCTTAAATAATGCAGCAGAGTCCTTAAATACTGAAGCAGAGTCCTTAAATATTGCAGCAAAGTCCTTCAATAATGCAGCAGAGTCCTTAGATAATGCAACAAAGTCCTTAAATAATGCAGCAGATTCCTTAAATAATGCAGCAAAGTCCTTAAATAATGCAGCAGAGTCCTTAAATAATGCAGCAGAGTCCTTAAATACCGCAGCAGAGTCCTTAAATACTGAAGCAGAGTCCTTTAATATAGCAGCAAATTCCTTAAATAATGCAGCAGAGTCCATAAAAAAATCCAACAAAGTCATTAAATAATGCAGCAAGTCCTTAAATAATGCAGCAGAGTCCTCTAATAATGCAGCAGAGTCCTCAAATGCTTCAGCAAAGTCATTAAATAATGCAGCATAGTCCTTAAATAATGCAGCAAAGTCCTTAAATAATGCAGCACAGTTCTTAAGTAATGCAACAACGTCGTTAAATAATGCAGCAGAGTCCTTAAATAATGCAGCAAAGTCCTTAACTAATGCAGCAGAGTCCTTAAATAATGCAAGAAAGTCCTTAAATAATGCAGCAGAGTCCTTAAATAATGCAGTAAAGTCCTTAAATAATGCAGCAGAGTCCTTAAATAATGCAACAACGTCCTTAAATAATGCAGCAGAGTCCTTAAATACTGAAGCAGAGTCCTTAAATATTGCAGCAAAGTCCTTAAATAATGCATTAGAGTCCTTAAATAATGCAACAAAGTCCTTAAATAATGCAGCAGAGTCCTTAAATAATGCAGCAAAGTCCTTAAATAATGCAGCAGAGTCCTTAAATAATGCAGCAGAGTCCTTAAATACTGCAGCAGAGTCCTTAAATACTGAAGCAGAGTCCTTTAATATAGCAGCAAATTCCTTAAATAATGCAGCAGAGTCCTTAAAAAATCCAACAAAGTCATTAAATAATGCAGCAGAGTCCTCTAATAATGCAGCAGAGTCCTCAAATGCTTCAGCAAAGTCATTAAATAATGCAGCATAGACCTTAAATAATGCAAAGTCCTTAAATAAAGCAGCACAGTTCTTAAATAATGCAACAACGTCGGTAAATAATGCAGCAGAGTCCTTAAATAATGCAGCAAAGTCCTTAACTAATGCAGCAGAGTCCTTAAATAATGCAACAAAGTCCTTAAATAATGCAACAGAGTCCTTAAATACCGCAGCAAAGTGCTTAAATAATGCAGCAGAGTCCTTAAATAATGCAACAAAGTCCTTAAATAATGCAGCAGAGTCCTTAAATACTGAAGCAGAGTCCTTAAATATTGCAGCAAAGTCCTCTAATAATGCAGCAGAGTCCTTAAATAATGCAACAAAGTCCTTAAATAATGCAGCAGAGTCCTTAAATAATGCAACAAAGTCCTTAAATAATGCAGCAGAGTCCTTAAATACTGAAGCAGAGTCCTTAAATATTGCAGCAAAGTCCTCTAATAATGCAGCAGAGTCCTTAAATAATGCAACAAAGTCCTTAAATAATGCAGCAGAGTCCTTAAATAATGCAACAAAGTCCTTAAATAATGCAGCAGAGTCCTTAAATACTGAAGCAGAGTCCTTAAATATTGCAGCAAAGTCCTTCAATAATGCAGCAGAGTCCTTAGATAATGCAACAAAGTCCTTAAATAATGCAGCAGATTCCTTAAATAATGCAGCAAAGTCCTTAAATAATGCAGCAGAGTCCTTAAATAATGCAGCAGAGTCCTTAAATACCGCAGCAGAGTCCTTAAATACTGAAGCAGAGTCCTTTAATATAGCAGCAAGTTCCTTAAATAACGCAGCAGAGTCCTTAAAAAATCCAACAAAGTCATTAAATAATGCAGCAAGTCCTTAAATAATGCAGCAGAGTCCTCTAATAATGCAGCAGAGTCCTCAAATGCTTCAGCAAAGTCATTAAATAATGCAGCATAGTCCTTAATTAATGCAGCAGAGTCCTTAAATAATGCAACAAAGTCCTTAAATAATGCAGCAGAGTCCTTAAATAATGCAGTAAAGTCGTTAAAAAATGCAGCAGAGTCCTTAAATAATGCAGCAAAGTCCTTAACTAATGCAGCAGAGTCCTTAAATATTGCAGCAAAGTCCTTAAATAATGCATTAGAGTCCTTAAATAATGCAACAAAGTCCTTAAATAATGCAGCAGAGTCCTTAAATAATGCAGAAAAGTCCTTAAATAATGCAGCAGAGTCCTTAAATAATGCAGCAGAGTCCTTAAATACCGCAGCAGAGTCCTTAAATACTGAAGCAGAGTCCTTTAATATAGCAGCAAATTCTTTAAATAATGCAGCAGAGTCCTTAAAAAAATCCAACAAAGTCATTAAATAATGCAGCAGAGTCCTCTAATAATGCAGCAGAGTCCTCAAATGCTTCAGCAAAGTCATTAAATAATGCAGCATAGTCCTTAAATAATGCAGCAAAGTCCTTAAATAATGCAGCACAGTTCTTAAATAATGCAACAACGTCGTTAAATAATGCAGCAGAGTCCTTAAATAATGCAGCAAAGTCCTTAACTAATGCAGCAGAGTCCTTAAATAATGCAACAAAGTCCTTAAATAATGCAACAGAGACCTTAAATACAGCAGCAAAGTGATTAAATAATGCAGCAGAGTCCTCAAATGCTTCAGCAGAGTCCTTAAATAATGCAGCAGAGTCCTTAAATAATGCAGCAAAGTCCTTAAATAATGCAGCAGAGTCCTTAAATAATGCAACAAAGTCCTTAAATAATGCAGCAGAGTCCTTAAATACTGAAGCAGAGTCCTTAAATATTGCAGCAAAGTCCTTAAATAATGCAGCAGAGTCCATAAATAATGCAGCAAAGTCCTTAAATAATGCAGCAGAGTCCTTAAATAATGCAACAAAGTCCTTAAATAATGCAGCAGAGTCCTTAAATACTGAAGCAGAGTCCTTAAATATTGCAGCAAAGTCCTTCAATAATGCAGCAGAGTCCTTAGATAATGCAACAAAGTCCTTAAATAATGCAGCAGATTCCTTAAATAATGCAGCAAAGTCCTTAAATAATGCAGCAGAGTCCTTAAATAATGCAGCAGAGTCCTTAAATACCGCAGCAGAGTCCATAAATACTGAAGCAGAGTCCTTTAATATAGCAGCAAATTCCTTAAATAATGCAGCAGAGTCCTTAAAAAATCCAACAAAGTCATTAAATAATGCAGCAAGTCCTTAAATAATGCAGCAGAGTCCTCTAATAATGCAGCAGAGTCCTCAAATGCTTCAGCAAAGTCATTAAATAATGCAGCATAGTCCTTAAATAATGGAGCAAAGTCCTTAAATAATGCAGCACAGTTCTTAAATAATGCAACAACGTCGTTAAATAATGCAGCAGAGTCCTTAAATAATGCAGCAAAGTCCTTAACTAATGCAGCAGAGTCCTTAAATAATGCAACAAAGTCCTTAAATAATGCAGCATAGTCCTTAAATAATGCAGTAAAGTCCTTAAATAATGCAGCAGAGTCCTTAAATAATGCAACAACGTCCTTAAATAATGCAGCAGAGTCCTTAAATACTGAAGCAGAGTCCTTAAA
This sequence comes from Phyllobates terribilis, assembly GCF_046119375.1. Classification (NCBI taxonomy): domain Eukaryota; kingdom Metazoa; phylum Chordata; class Amphibia; order Anura; family Dendrobatidae; genus Phyllobates; species Phyllobates terribilis. The sequence goes on along the minus strand of NW_027362840.1, from coordinate 953,127 downwards.
TATTGCAGCAAAGTCCTTAAATAATGCAGCAGAGTCCTTAAATAATGCAACAAATTCCTTAAATAATGCAGCAAAGTCCTTAAATAATGCAGCAGAGTCCTTAAATAATGCAGCAGAGTCCTTAAATACCGCAGCAGAGTCCTTAAATACTGAAGCAGAGTCCTTTAATATAGCAGCAAATTCCTTAAATAATGCAGCAGAGTCCTTAAAAAATCCAACAAAGTCATTAAATAATGCAGCAGAGTCCTCTAATAATGCAGCAGAGTCCTCAAATGCTTCAGCAAAGTCATTAAATAATGCAGCAGAGTCCTCTAATAATGCAGCAGAGTCCTCAAATGCTTCAGCAAAGTCATTAAATAATGCAGCAGAGTCCTCAAATGCTTAAGCAGAGTCCTTAAATACTGAAGCAGAGTCCTTAAACATTGCAGCAAAGTCCTTAAATAATGCAGCAGAGTCCTTAAATAATGCAGCAAAGTCCTTCAATAATGCAGCAGAGTCCTTAGATAATGCAACAAAGTCCTTAAATAATGCAGCAGATTCCTTAAATAATGCAGCAAAGTCCTTAAATAATGCAGCAGAGTCCTAAAATAATGCAGCAGGGTCCTTAAATACCGCAGCAGAGTCCTTAAAGACTGAAGCAGAGTCCTTTAATATAGCAGCAAATTCCTTAAATAATGCAGCAGAGTCCTTAAGAAATCCAACAAAGTCATTAAATAATGCAGCAAGTCCTTAAATAATGCAGCAGAGTCCTCTAATAATGCAGCAGAGTCCTCAAATGCTTCAGCAAAGTCATTAAATAATGCAGCATAGTCCTTAAATAATGCAACAGAGTCCTTAAATACCGCAGCAAAGTGATTAAATAATGCAGCAGAGTCCTCAAATGCTTCAGCAGAGTCCTTAAATAATGCAGCAGAGTCCTTAAATAATGCAGCAAAGTCCTTAAATAATGCAGCATAGTCCTTAAATAATGCAACAAAGTCCTTAAATAATGCAGCAGAGTCCTTAAATACTGAAGCAGAGTCCTTAAATATTGCAGCAAAGTCCTTAAATAATGCAGAAGAGTCCATAAATAATGCAGCAAAGTCCTTAAATAATGCAGCAGAGTCCTTAAATAATGCAACAAAGTCCTTAAATAATGCAGCAGAGTCCTTAAATACTGAAGCAGAGTCCTTAAATATTGCAGCAAAGTCCTTCAATAATGCAGCAGAGTCCTTAGATAATGCAACAAAGTCCTTAAATAATGCAGCAGATTCCTTAAATAATGCAGCAAAGTCCTTAAATAATGCAGCAGAGTCCTTAAATAATGCAGCAGAGTCCTTAAATACCGCAGCAGAGTCCATAAATACTGAAGCAGAGTCCTTTAATATAGCATCAAATTCCTTAAATAATGCAGCAGAGTCCTTAAAAAATCCAACAAAGTCATTAAATAATGCAGCAAGTCCTTAAATAATGCAGCAGAGTCCTCTAATAATGCAGCAGAGTCTTCAAATGCTTCAGCAAAGTCATTAAATAATGCAGCATAGTCCTTAAATAATGGAGCAAAGTCCTTAAATAATGCAGCACAGTTCTTAAATAATGCAACAACGTCGTTAAATAATGCAGCAGAGTCCTTAAATAATGCAGCAAAGTCCTTAACTAATGCAGCAGAGTCCTTAAATAATGCAACAAAGTCCTTAAATAATGCAGCAGAGTCCTTAAATAATGCAGTAAAGTCCTTAAATAATGCAGCAGAGTCCTTAAATAATGCAACAACGTCCTTAAATAATGCAGCAGAGTCCTTAAATACTGAAGCAGAGTCCTTAAATATTGCAGCAAAGTCCTTAAATAATGCAGCAGAGTCCTTAAATAATGCAACAAATTCCTTAAATAATGCAGCAAAGTCCTTAAATAATGCAGCAGAGTCCTTAAATAATGCAGCAGAGTCCTTAAATACCGCAGCAGAGTCCTTAAATACTGAAGCAGAGTCCTTTAATATAGCAGCAAATTCCTTAAATAATGCAGCAGAGTCCTTAAAAAATCCAACAAAGTCATTAAATAATGCAGCAGAGTCCTCTAATAATGCAGCAGAGTCCTCAAATGCTTCAGCAAAGTCATTAAATAATGCAGCAGAGTCCTCAAATGCTTAAGCAGAGTCCTTAAATACTGAAGCAGAGTCCTTAAATATTGCTGCAAAGTCCTTAAATAATGCAGCAGAGTCATTAAATAATGCAACAAAGTCCTTAAATAATGCAGCAGAGTCCTTAAATAATGCAACAAAGTCCTTAAATAATGCAGCAGAGTACTTAAATAATGCAACAAAGTCCTTAAATAATGCAGCAAAGTCCTTAAATAATGCAGCAGAGTCCTTAAATACTGAAGCAGAGTCCTTAAATATTGCAGCAAAGTCCTTAAATAATGCAGCAGAGTCCTTAAATAATGCAACAAAGTCCTTAAATAATGCAGCAGAGTCCTTAAATAATGCAACAGAGTCCTTAAATACCGCAGCAAAGTGCTTAAATAATGCAGCAGAGTCCTCAAATGCTTCAGCAGAGTCCTTAAATAATGCAGCAGAGTCCTTAAATAATGCAGCAAAGTCCTTAAATAATGCAGCAGAGTCCTTAAATAATGCAACAAAGTCCTTAAATAATGCAGCAGAGTCCTTAAATACTGAAGCAGAGTCCTTAAATATTGCAGCAAAGTCCTTAAATAATGCAGCAGAGTCCTTAAATAATGCAGCAAAGTCCTTATTTAATGCAGCAGAGTCCTTAAATAATGCAACAAAGTCCTTAAATAATGCAGCAGAGTCCTTAAATACTGAAGCAGAGTCCTTAAATATTGCAGCAAAGTCCTTCAATAATGCAGCAGAGTCCTTAGATAATGCAACAAAGTCCTTAAATAATGCAGCAGATTCCTTAAATAATGCAGCAAAGTCCTTAAATAATGCAGCAGAGTCCTTAAATAATGCAGCAGAGTCCTTAAATACCGCAGCAGAGTCCTTAAATACTGAAGCAGAGTCCTTTAATATAGCAGCAAATTCCTTAAATAATGCAGCAGAGTCCATAAAAAAATCCAACAAAGTCATTAAATAATGCAGCAAGTCCTTAAATAATGCAGCAGAGTCCTCTAATAATGCAGCAGAGTCCTCAAATGCTTCAGCAAAGTCATTAAATAATGCAGCATAGTCCTTAAATAATGCAGCAAAGTCCTTAAATAATGCAGCACAGTTCTTAAGTAATGCAACAACGTCGTTAAATAATGCAGCAGAGTCCTTAAATAATGCAGCAAAGTCCTTAACTAATGCAGCAGAGTCCTTAAATAATGCAAGAAAGTCCTTAAATAATGCAGCAGAGTCCTTAAATAATGCAGTAAAGTCCTTAAATAATGCAGCAGAGTCCTTAAATAATGCAACAACGTCCTTAAATAATGCAGCAGAGTCCTTAAATACTGAAGCAGAGTCCTTAAATATTGCAGCAAAGTCCTTAAATAATGCATTAGAGTCCTTAAATAATGCAACAAAGTCCTTAAATAATGCAGCAGAGTCCTTAAATAATGCAGCAAAGTCCTTAAATAATGCAGCAGAGTCCTTAAATAATGCAGCAGAGTCCTTAAATACTGCAGCAGAGTCCTTAAATACTGAAGCAGAGTCCTTTAATATAGCAGCAAATTCCTTAAATAATGCAGCAGAGTCCTTAAAAAATCCAACAAAGTCATTAAATAATGCAGCAGAGTCCTCTAATAATGCAGCAGAGTCCTCAAATGCTTCAGCAAAGTCATTAAATAATGCAGCATAGTCCTTAAATAATGCAAAGTCCTTAAATAAAGCAGCACAGTTCTTAAATAATGCAACAACGTCGGTAAATAATGCAGCAGAGTCCTTAAATAATGCAGCAAAGTCCTTAACTAATGCTGCAGAGTCCTTAAATAATGCAACAAAGTCCTTAAATAATGCAACAGAGTCCTTAAATACCGCAGCAAAGTGCTTAAATAATGCAGCAGAGTCCTTAAATAATGCAACAAAGTCCTTAAATAATGCAGCAGAGTCCTTAAATACTGAAGCAGAGTCCTTAAATATTGCAGCAAAGTCCTCTAATAATGCAGCAGAGTCCTTAAATAATGCAACAAAGTCCTTAAATAATGCAGCAGAGTCCTTAAATAATGCAACAAAGTCCTTAAATAATGCAGCAGAGTCCTTAAATACTGAAGCAGAGTCCTTAAATATTGCAGCAAAGTCCTTAAATAATGCAGCAGAGTCCTTAAATAATGCAACAAAGTCCTTAAATAATGCAGCAGAGTCCTTAAATAATGCAACAAAGTCCTTAAATAATGCAGCAGAGTCCTTAAATACTGAAGCAGAGTCCTTAAATATTGCAGCAAAGTCCTTCAATAATGCAGCAGAGTCCTTAGATAATGCAACAAAGTCCTTAAATAATGCAGCAGATTCCTTAAATAATGCAGCAAAGTCCTTAAATAATGCAGCAGAGTCCTTAAATAATGCAGCAGAGTCCTTAAATACCGCAGCAGAGTCCTTAAATACTGAAGCAGTGTCCTTTAATATAGCAGCAAGTTCCTTAAATAACGCAGCAGAGTCCTTAAAAAATCCAACAAAGTCATTAAATAATGCAGCAAGTCCTTAAATAATGCAGCAGAGTCCTCTAATAATGCAGCAGAGTCCTCAAATGCTTCAGCAAAGTCATTAAATAATGCAGCATAGTCCTTAACTAATGCAGCAGAGTCCTTAAATAATGCAACAAAGTCCTTAAATAATGCAGCAGAGTCCTTAAATAATGCAGTAAAGTCGTTAAAAAATGCAGCAGAGTCCTTAAATAATGCAGCAAAGTCCTTAACTAATGCAGCAGAGTCCTTAAATATTGCAGCAAAGTCCTTAAATAATGCATTAGAGTCCTTAAATAATGCAACAAAGTCCTTAAATAATGCAGCAGAGTCCTTAAATAATGCAGAAAAGTCCTTAAATAATGCAGCAGAGTCCTTAAATAATGCAGCAGAGTCCTTAAATACCGCAGCAGAGTCCTTAAATACTGAAGCAGAGTCCTTTAATATAGCAGCAAATTCTTTAAATAATGCAGCAGAGTCCTTAAAAAAATCTAACAAAGTCATTAAATAATGCAGCAGAGTCCTCTAATAATGCAGCAGAGTCCTCAAATGCTTCAGCAAAGTCATTAAATAATGCAGCATAGTCCTTAAATAATGCAGCAAAGTCCTTAAATAATGCAGCACAGTTCTTAAATAATGCAACAACGTCGTTAAATAATGCAGCAGAGTCCTTAAATAATGCAGCAAAGTCCTTAACTAATGCAGCAGAGTCCTTAAATAATGCAACAAAGTCCTTAAATAATGCAACAGAGACCTTAAATACAGCAGCAAAGTGATTAAATAATGCAGCAGAGTCCTCAAATGCTTCAGCAGAGTCCTTAAATAATGCAGCAGAGTCCTTAAATAATGCAGCAAAGTCCTTAAATAATGCAGCAGAGTCCTTAAATAATGCAACAAAGTCCTTAAATAATGCAGCAGAGTCCTTAAATACTGAAGCAGAGTCCTTAAATATTGCAGCAAAGTCCTTAAATAATGCAGCAGAGTCCATAAATAATGCAGCCAAGTCCTTAAATAATGCAGCAGAGTCCTTAAATAATGCAACAAAGTCCTTAAATAATGCAGCAGAGTCCTTAAATACTGAAGCAGAGTCCTTAAATATTGCAGCAAAGTCCTTCAATAATGCAGCAGAGTCCTTAGATAATGCAACAAAGTCCTTAAATAATGCAGCAGATTCCTTAAATAATGCAGCAAAGTCCTTAAATAATGCAGCAGAGTCCTTAAATAATGCAGCAGAGTCCTTAAATACCGCAGCAGAGTCCATAAATACTGAAGCAGAGTCCTTTAATATAGCAGCAAATTCCTTAAATAATGCAGCAGAGTCCTTAAAAAATCCAACAAAGTCATTAAATAATGCAGCAAGTCCTTAAATAATGCAGCAGAGTCCTCTAATAATGCAGCAGAGTCCTCAAATGCTTCAGCAAAGTCATTAAATAATGCAGCATAGTCCTTAAATAATGGAGCAAAGTCCTTAAATAATGCAGCACAGTTCTTAAATAATGCAACAACGTCGTTAAATAATGCAGCAGAGTCCTTAAATAATGCAGCAAAGTCCTTAACTAATGCAGCAGAGTCCTTAAATAATGCAACAAAGTCCTTAAATAATGCAGCATAGTCCTTAAATAATGCAGTAAAGTCCTTAAATAATGCAGCAGAGTCCTTAAATAATGCAACAACGTCCTTAAATAATGCAGCAGAGTCCTTAAATACTGAAGCAGAGTCCTTAAATATTGCAGCAAAGTCCTTAAATAATGCAGCAGAGTCCTTAAATAATGCAACAAATTCCTTAAATAATGCAGCAAAGTCCTTAAATAATGCAGCAGAGTCCTTAAATAATGCAGCAGAGTCCTTAAATACCGCAGCAGAGTCCTTAAATACTGAAGCAGAGTCCTTTAATATAGCAGCAAATTCCTTAAATAATGCAGCAGAGTCCTTAAAAAATCCAACAAAGTCATTAAATAATGCAGCAGAGTCCTCTAATAATGCAGCAGAGTCCTCAAATGCTTCAGCAAAGTCATTAAATAATGCAGCAGAGTCCTCTAATAATGCAGCAGAGTCCTCAAATGCTTCAGCAAAGTCATTAAATAATGCAGCAGAGTCCTCAAATGCTTAAGCAGAGTCCTTAAATACTGAAGCAGAGTCCTTAAACATTGCAGCAAAGTCCTTAAATAATGCAGCAGAGTCCTTAAATAATGCAGCAAAGTCCTTCAATAATGCAGCAGAGTCCTTAGATAATGCAACAAAGTCCTTAAATAATGCAGCAGATTCCTTAAATAATGCAGCAAAGTCCTTAAATAATGCAGCAGAGTCCTAAAATAATGCAGCAGGGTCCTTAAATACCGCAGCAGAGTCCTTAAAGACTGAAGCAGAGTCCTTTAATATAGCAGCAAATTCCTTAAATTATGCAGCAGAGTCCTTAAGAAATCCAACAAAGTCATTAAATAATGCAGCAAGTCCTTAAATAATGCAGCAGAGTCCTCTAATAATGCAGCAGAGTCCTCAAATGCTTCAGCAAAGTCATTAAATAATGCAGCATAGTCCTTAAATAATGCAACAGAGTCCTTAAATACCGCAGCAAAGTGATTAAATAATGCAGCAGAGTAATCAAATGCTTCAGCAGAGTCCTTAAATAATGCAGCAGAGTCCTTAAATAATGCAGCAAAGTCCTTAAATAATGCAGCATAGTCCTTAAATAATGCAACAAAGTCCTTAAATAATGCAGCAGAGTCCTTAGATAATGCAACAAAGTCCTTAAATAATGCAGCAGATTCCTTAAATAATGCAGCAAAGTCCTTAAATAATGCAGCAGAGTCCTTAAATAATGCAGCAGAGTCCTTAAATACCGCAGCAGAGTCCATAAATACTGAAGCAGAGTCCTTTAATATAGCATCAAATTCCTTAAATAATGCAGCAGAGTCCTTAAAAAATCCAACAAAGTCATTAAATAATGCAGCAAGTCCTTAAATAATGCAGCAGAGTCCTCTAATAATGCAGCAGAGTCTTCAAATGCTTCAGCAAAGTCATTAAATAATGCAGCATAGTCCTTAAATAATGGAGCAAAGTCCTTAAATAATGCAGCACAGTTCTTAAATAATGCAACAACGTCGTTAAATAATGCAGCAGAGTCCTTAAATAATGCAGCAAAGTCCTTAACTAATGCAGCAGAGTCCTTAAATAATGCAACAAAGTCCTTAAATAATGCAGCAGAGTCCTTAAATAATGCAGTAAAGTCCTTAAATAATGCAGCAGAGTCCTTAAATAATGCAACAACGTCCTTAAATAATGCAGCTGAGTCCTTAAATACTGAAGCAGAGTCCTTAAATATTGCAGCAAAGTCCTTAAATAATGCAGCAGAGTCCTTAAATAATGCAACAAATTCCTTAAATAATGCAGCAAAGTCCTTAAATAATGCAGCAGAGTCCTTAAATAATGCAGCAGAGTCCTTAAATACCGCAGCAGAGTCCTTAAATACTGAAGCAGAGTCCTTTAATATAGCAGCAAATTCCTTAAATAATGCAGCAGGGTCCTTAAAAAATCCAACAAAGTCATTAAATAATGCAGCAGAGTCCTCTAATAATGCAGCAGAGTCCTCAAATGCTTCAGCAAAGTCATTAAATAATGCAGCAGAGTCCTCAAATGCTTAAGCAGAGTCCTTAAATACTGAAGCAGAGTCCTTAAATATTGCTGCAAAGTCCTTAAATAATGCAGCAGAGTCATTAAATAATGCAACAAAGTCCTTAAATAATGCAGCAGAGTCCTTAAATAATGCAACAAAGTCCTTAAATAATGCAGCAGAGTACTTAAATAATGCAACAAAGTCCTTAAATAATGCAGCAAAGTCCTTAAATAATGCAGCAGAGTCCTTAAATACTGAAGCAGAGTCCTTAAATATTGCAGCAAAGTCCTTAAATAATGCAGCAGAGTCCTTAAATAATGCAACAAAGTCCTTAAATAATGCAGCAGAGTCCTTAAATAATGCAACAGAGTCCTTAAATACCGCAGCAAAGTGCTTAAATAATGCAGCAGAGTCCTCAAATGCTTCAGCAGAGTCCTTAAATAATGCAGCAGAGTCCTTAAATAATGCAGCAAAGTCCTTAAATAATGCAGCAGAGTCCTTAAATAATGCAACAAAGTCCTTAAATAATGCAGCAGAGTCCTTAAATACTGAAGCAGAGTCCTTAAATATTGCAGCAAAGTCCTTAAATAATGCAGCAGAGTCCTTATATAATGCAGCAAAGTCCTTATTTAATGCAGCAGAGTCCTTAAATAATGCAACAAAGTCCTTAAATAATGCAGCAGAGTCCTTAAATACTGAAGCAGAGTCCTTAAATATTGCAGCAAAGTCCTTCAATAATGCAGCAGAGTCCTTAGATAATGCAACAAAGTCCTTAAATAATGCAGCAGATTCCTTAAATAATGCAGCAAAGTCCTTAAATAATGCAGCAGAGTCCTTAAATAATGCAGCAGAGTCCTTAAATACCGCAGCAGAGTCCTTAAATACTGAAGCAGAGTCCTTTAATATAGCAGCAAATTCCTTAAATAATGCAGCAGAGTCCATAAAAAAATCCAACAAAGTCATTAAATAATGCAGCAAGTCCTTAAATAATGCAGCAGAGTCCTCTAATAATGCAGCAGAGTCCTCAAATGCTTCAGCAAAGTCATTAAATAATGCAGCATAGTCCTTAAATAATGCAGCAAAGTCCTTAAATAATGCAGCACAGTTCTTAAGTAATGCAACAACGTCGTTAAATAATGCAGCAGAGTCCTTAAATAATGCAGCAAAGTCCTTAACTAATGCAGCAGAGTCCTTAAATAATGCAAGAAAGTCCTTAAATAATGCAGCAGAGTCCTTAAATAATGCAGTAAAGTCCTTAAATAATGCAGCAGAGTCCTTAAATAATGCAACAACGTCCTTAAATAATGCAGCAGAGTCCTTAAATACTGAAGCAGAGTCCTTAAATATTGCAGCAAAGTCCTTAAATAATGCATTAGAGTCCTTAAATAATGCAACAAAGTCCTTAAATAATGCAGCAGAGTCCTTAAATAATGCAGCAAAGTCCTTAAATAATGCAGCAGAGTCCTTAAATAATGCAGCAGAGTCCTTAAATACTGCAGCAGAGTCCTTAAATACTGAAGCAGAGTCCTTTAATATAGCAGCAAATTCCTTAAATAATGCAGCAGAGTCCTTAAAAAATCCAACAAAGTCATTAAATAATGCAGCAGAGTCCTCTAATAATGCAGCAGAGTCCTCAAATGCTTCAGCAAAGTCATTAAATAATGCAGCATAGTCCTTAAATAATGCAAAGTCCTTAAATAAAGCAGCACAGTTCTTAAATAATGCAACAACGTCGGTAAATAATGCAGCAGAGTCCTTAAATAATGCAGCAAAGTCCTTAACTAATGCTGCAGAGTCCTTAAATAATGCAACAAAGTCCTTAAATAATGCAACAGAGTCCTTAAATACCGCAGCAAAGTGCTTAAATAATGCAGCAGAGTCCTTAAATAATGCAACAAAGTCCTTAAATAATGCAGCAGAGTCCTTAAATACTGAAGCAGAGTCCTTAAATATTGCAGCAAAGTCCTCTAATAATGCAGCAGAGTCCTTAAATAATGCAACAAAGTACTTAAATAATGCAGCAGAGTCCTTAAATAATGCAACAAAGTCCTTAAATAATGCAGCAGAGTCCTTAAATACTGAAGCAGAGTCCTTAAATATTGCAGCAAAGTCCTTAAATAATGCAGCAGAGTCCTTAAATAATGCAACAAAGTCCTTAAATAATGCAGCAGAGTCCTTAAATAATGCAACAAAGTCCTTAAATAATGCAGCAGAGTCCTTAAATACTGAAGCAGAGTCCTTAAATATTGCAGCAAAGTCCTTCAATAATGCAGCAGAGTCCTTAGATAATGCAACAAAGTCCTTAAATAATGCAGCAGATTCCTTAAATAATGCAGCAAAGTCCTTAAATAATGCAGCAGAGTCCTTAAATAATGCAGCAGAGTCCTTAAATACCGCAGCAGAGTCCTTAAATACTGAAGCAGAGTCCTTTAATATAGCAGCAAGTTCCTTAAATAACGCAGCAGAGTCCTTAAAAAATCCAACAAAGTCATTAAATAATGCAGCAAGTCCTTAAATAATGCAGCAGAGTCCTCTAATAATGCAGCAGAGTCCTCAAATGCTTCAGCAAAGTCATTAAATAATGCAGCATAGTCCTTAACTAATGCAGCAGAGTCCTTAAATAATGCAACAAAGTCCTTAAATAATGCAGCAGAGTCCTTAAATAATGCAGTAAAGTCGTTAAAAAATGCAGCAGAGTCCTTAAATAATGCAGCAAAGTCCTTAACTAATGCAGCAGAGTCCTTAAATATTGCAGCAAAGTCCTTAAATAATGCATTAGAGTCCTTAAATAATGCAACAAAGTCCTTAAATAATGCAGCAGAGTCCTTAAATAATGCAGAAAAGTCCTTAAATAATGCAGCAGAGTCCTTAAATAATGCAGCAGAGTCCTTAAATACCGCAGCAGAGTCCTTAAATACTGAAGCAGAGTCCTTTAATATAGCAGCAAATTCTTTAAATAATGCAGCAGAGTCCTTAAAAAAATCCAACAAAGTCATTAAATAATGCAGCAGAGTCCTCTAATAATGCAGCAGAGTCCTCAAATGCTTCAGCAAAGTCATTAAATAATGCAGCATAGTCCTTAAATAATGCAGCAAAGTCCTTAAATAATGCAGCACAGTTCTTAAATAATGCAACAACGTCGTTAAATAATGCAGCAGAGTCCTTAAATAATGCAGCAAAGTCCTTAACTAATGCAGCAGAGTCCTTAAATAATGCAACAAAGTCCTTAAATAATGCAACAGAGACCTTAAATACAGCAGCAAAGTGATTAAATAATGCAGCAGAGTCCTCAAATGCTTCAGCAGAGTCCTTAAATAATGCAGCAGAGTCCTTAAATAATGCAGCAAAGTCCTTAAATAATGCAGCAGAGTCCTTAAATACTGAAGCAGAGTCCTTAAATATTGCAGCAAAGTCCTTAAATAATGCAGCAGAGTCCTTATATAATGCAGCAAAGTCCTTATTTAATGCAGCAGAGTCCTTAAATAATGCAACAAAGTCCTTAAATAATGCAGCAGAGTCCTTAAATACTGAAGCAGAGTCCTTAAATATTGCAGCAAAGTCCTTAAATAATGCAGCAGAGTCCTTATATAATGCAGCAAAGTCCTTATTTAATGCAGCAGAGTCCTTAAATAATGCAACAAAGTCCTTAAATAATGCAGCAGAGTCCTTAAATACTGAAGCAGAGTCCTTAAATATTGCAGCAAAGTCCTTCAATAATGCAGCAGAGTCCTTAGATAATGCAACAAAGTCCTTAAATAATGCAGCAGATTCCTTAAATAATGCAGCAAAGTCCTTAAATAATGCAGCAGAGTCCTTAAATAATGCAGCAGAGTCCTTAAATACCGCAGCAGAGTCCTTAAATACTGAAGCAGAGTCCTTTAATATAGCAGCAAATTCCTTAAATAATGCAGCAGAGTCCATAAAAAAATCCAACAAAGTCATTAAATAATGCAGCAAGTCCTTAAATAATGCAGCAGAGTCCTCTAATAATGCAGCAGAGTCCTCAAATGCTTCAGCAAAGTCATTAAATAATGCAGCATAGTCCTTAAATAATGCAGCAAAGTCCTTAAATAATGCAGCACAGTTCTTAAGTAATGCAACAACGTCGTTAAATAATGCAGCAGAGTCCTTAAATAATGCAGCAAAGTCCTTAACTAATGCAGCAGAGTCCTTAAATAATGCAAGAAAGTCCTTAAATAATGCAGCAGAGTCCTTAAATAATGCAGTAAAGTCCTTAAATAATGCAGCAGAGTCCTTAAATAATGCAACAACGTCCTTAAATAATGCAGCAGAGTCCTTAAATACTGAAGCAGAGTCCTTAAATATTGCAGCAAAGTCCTTAAATAATGCATTAGAGTCCTTAAATAATGCAACAAAGTCCTTAAATAATGCAGCAGAGTCCTTAAATAATGCAGCAAAGTCCTTAAATAATGCAGCAGAGTCCTTAAATAATGCAGCAGAGTCCTTAAATACTGCAGCAGAGTCCTTAAATACTGAAGCAGAGTCCTTTAATATAGCAGCAAATTCCTTAAATAATGCAGCAGAGTCCTTAAAAAATCCAACAAAGTCATTAAATAATGCAGCAGAGTCCTCTAATAATGCAGCAGAGTCCTCAAATGCTTCAGCAAAGTCATTAAATAATGCAGCATAGTCCTTAAATAATGCAAAGTCCTTAAATAAAGCAGCACAGTTCTTAAATAATGCAACAACGTCGGTAAATAATGCAGCAGAGTCCTTAAATAATGCAGCAAAGTCCTTAACTAATGCTGCAGAGTCCTTAAATAATGCAACAAAGTCCTTAAATAATGCAACAGAGTCCTTAAATACCGCAGCAAAGTGCTTAAATAATGCAGCAGAGTCCTTAAATAATGCAACAAAGTCCTTAAATAATGCAGCAGAGTCCTTAAATACTGAAGCAGAGTCCTTAAATATTGCAGCAAAGTCCTCTAATAATGCAGCAGAGTCCTTAAATAATGCAACAAAGTACTTAAATAATGCAGCAGAGTCCTTAAATAATGCAACAAAGTCCTTAAATAATGCAGCAGAGTCCTTAAATACTGAAGCAGAGTCCTTAAATATTGCAGCAAAGTCCTTAAATAATGCAGCAGAGTCCTTAAATAATGCAACAAAGTCCTTAAATAATGCAGCAGAGTCCTTAAATAATGCAACAAAGTCCTTAAATAATGCAGCAGAGTCCTTAAATACTGAAGCAGAGTCCTTAAATATTGCAGCAAAGTCCTTCAATAATGCAGCAGAGTCCTTAGATAATGCAACAAAGTCCTTAAATAATGCAGCAGATTCCTTAAATAATGCAGCAAAGTCCTTAAATAATGCAGCAGAGTCCTTAAATAATGCAGCAGAGTCCTTAAATACCGCAGCAGAGTCCTTAAATACTGAAGCAGAGTCCTTTAATATAGCAGCAAGTTCCTTAAATAACGCAGCAGAGTCCTTAAAAAATCCAACAAAGTCATTAAATAATGCAGCAAGTCCTTAAATAATGCAGCAGAGTCCTCTAATAATGCAGCAGAGTCCTCAAATGCTTCAGCAAAGTCATTAAATAATGCAGCATAGTCCTTAACTAATGCAGCAGAGTCCTTAAATAATGCAACAAAGTCCTTAAATAATGCAGCAGAGTCCTTAAATAATGCAGTAAAGTCGTTAAAAAATGCAGCAGAGTCCTTAAATAATGCAGCAAAGTCCTTAACTAATGCAGCAGAGTCCTTAAATATTGCAGCAAAGTCCTTAAATAATGCATTAGAGTCCTTAAATAATGCAACAAAGTCCTTAAATAATGCAGCAGAGTCCTTAAATAATGCAGAAAAGTCCTTAAATAATGCAGCAGAGTCCTTAAATAATGCAGCAGAGTCCTTAAATACCGCAGCAGAGTCCTTAAATACTGAAGCAGAGTCCTTTAATATAGCAGCAAATTCTTTAAATAATGCAGCAGAGTCCTTAAAAAAATCCAACAAAGTCATTAAATAATGCAGCAGAGTCCTCTAATAATGCAGCAGAGTCCTCAAATGCTTCAGCAAAGTCATTAAATAATGCAGCATAGTCCTTAAATAATGCAGCAAAGTCCTTAAATAATGCAGCACAGTTCTTAAATAATGCAACAACGTCGTTAAATAATGCAGCAGAGTCCTTAAATAATGCAGCAAAGTCCTTAACTAATGCAGCAGAGTCCTTAAATAATGCAACAAATTCCTTAAATAATGCAGCAAAGTCCTTAAATAATGCAGCAGAGTCCTTAAATAATGCAGCAGAGTCCTTAAATACCGCAGCAGAGTCCTTAAATACTGAAGCAGAGTCCTTTAATATAGCAGCAAATTCCTTAAATAATGCAGCAGAGTCCTTAAAAAATCCAACAAAGTCATTAAATAATGCAGCAGAGTCCTCTAATAATGCAGCAGAGTCCTCAAATGCTTCAGCAAAGTCATTAAATAATGCAGCAGAGTCCTCTAATAATGCAGCAGAGTCCTCAAATGCTTCAGCAAAGTCATTAAATAATGCAGCAGAGTCCTCAAATGCTTAAGCAGAGTCCTTAAATACTGAAGCAGAGTCCTTAAACATTGCAGCAAAGTCCTTAAATAATGCAGCAGAGTCCTTAAATAATGCAGCAAAGTCCTTCAATAATGCAGCAGAGTCCTTAGATAATGCAACAAAGTCCTTAAATAATGCAGCAGATTCCTTAAATAATGCAGCAAAGTCCTTAAATAATGCAGCAGAGTCCTAAAATAATGCAGCAGGGTCCTTAAATACCGCAGCAGAGTCCTTAAAGACTGAAGCAGAGTCCTTTAATATAGCAGCAAATTCCTTAAATTATGCAGCAGAGTCCTTAAGAAATCCAACAAAGTCATTAAATAATGCAGCAAGTCCTTAAATAATGCAGCAGAGTCCTCTAATAATGCAGCAGAGTCCTCAAATGCTTCAGCAAAGTCATTAAATAATGCAGCATAGTCCTTAAATAATGCAACAGAGTCCTTAAATACCGCAGCAAAGTGATTAAATAATGCAGCAGAGTAATCAAATGCTTCAGCAGAGTCCTTAAATAATGCAGCAGAGTCCTTAAATAATGCAGCAAAGTCCTTAAATAATGCAGCATAGTCCTTAAATAATGCAACAAAGTCCTTAAATAATGCAGCAGAGTCCTTAGATAATGCAACAAAGTCCTTAAATAATGCAGCAGATTCCTTAAATAATGCAGCAAAGTCCTTAAATAATGCAGCAGAGTCCTTAAATAATGCAGCAGAGTCCTTAAATACCGCAGCAGAGTCCATAAATACTGAAGCAGAGTCCTTTAATATAGCATCAAATTCCTTAAATAATGCAGCAGAGTCCTTAAAAAATCCAACAAAGTCATTAAATAATGCAGCAAGTCCTTAAATAATGCAGCAGAGTCCTCTAATAATGCAGCAGAGTCTTCAAATGCTTCAGCAAAGTCATTAAATAATGCAGCATAGTCCTTAAATAATGGAGCAAAGTCCTTAAATAATGCAGCACAGTTCTTAAATAATGCAACAACGTCGTTAAATAATGCAGCAGAGTCCTTAAATAATGCAGCAAAGTCCTTAACTAATGCAGCAGAGTCCTTAAATAATGCAACAAAGTCCTTAAATAATGCAGCAGAGTCCTTAAATAATGCAGTAAAGTCCTTAAATAATGCAGCAGAGTCCTTAAATAATGCAACAACGTCCTTAAATAATGCAGCTGAGTCCTTAAATACTGAAGCAGAGTCCTTAAATATTGCAGCAAAGTCCTTAAATAATGCAGCAGAGTCCTTAAATAATGCAACAAATTCCTTAAATAATGCAGCAAAGTCCTTAAATAATGCAGCAGAGTCCTTAAATAATGCAGCAGAGTCCTTAAATACCGCAGCAGAGTCCTTAAATACTGAAGCAGAGTCCTTTAATATAGCAGCAAATTCCTTAAATAATGCAGCAGGGTCCTTAAAAAATCCAACAAAGTCATTAAATAATGCAGCAGAGTCCTCTAATAATGCAGCAGAGTCCTCAAATGCTTCAGCAAAGTCATTAAATAATGCAGCAGAGTCCTCAAATGCTTAAGCAGAGTCCTTAAATACTGAAGCAGAGTCCTTAAATATTGCTGCAAAGTCCTTAAATAATGCAGCAGAGTCATTAAATAATGCAACAAAGTCCTTAAATAATGCAGCAGAGTCCTTAAATAATGCAACAAAGTCCTTAAATAATGCAGCAGAGTACTTAAATAATGCAACAAAGTCCTTAAATAATGCAGCAAAGTCCTTAAATAATGCAGCAGAGTCCTTAAATACTGAAGCAGAGTCCTTAAATATTGCAGCAAAGTCCTTAAATAATGCAGCAGAGTCCTTAAATAATGCAACAAAGTCCTTAAATAATGCAGCAGAGTCCTTAAATAATGCAACAGAGTCCTTAAATACCGCAGCAAAGTGCTTAAATAATGCAGCAGAGTCCTCAAATGCTTCAGGAGAGTCCTTAAATAATGCAGCAGAGTCCTTAAATAATGCAG
Organism: Phyllobates terribilis; assembly: GCF_046119375.1. Classification (NCBI taxonomy): domain Eukaryota; kingdom Metazoa; phylum Chordata; class Amphibia; order Anura; family Dendrobatidae; genus Phyllobates; species Phyllobates terribilis. The sequence goes on along the minus strand of NW_027362840.1, from coordinate 936,419 downwards.
CAAAGTCCTTAAATAATGCAGCAGATTCCTTAAATAATGCAACAAAGTCCTTAAATAATGCAGCAGAGTCCTTAAATACTGAAGCAGAGTCCTTAAATATTGCAGCAAAGTCCTTAAATAATGCAGCAGAGTCCTTATATAATGCAGCAAAGTCCTTATTTAATGCAGCAGAGTCCTTAAATAATGCAACAAAGTCCTTAAATAATGCAGCAGAGTCCTTAAATACTGAAGCAGAGTCCTTAAATATTGCAGCAAAGTCCTTCAATAATGCAGCAGAGTCCTTAGATAATGCAACAAAGTCCTTAAATAATGCAGCAGATTCCTTAAATAATGCAGCAAAGTCCTTAAATAATGCAGCAGAGTCCTTAAATAATGCAGCAGAGTCCTTAAATACCGCAGCAGAGTCCTTAAATACTGAAGCAGAGCCCTTTAATATAGCAGCAAATTCCTTAAATAATGCAGCAGAGTCCATAAAAAAATCCAACAAAGTCATTAAATAATGCAGCAAGTCCTTAAATAATGCAGCAGAGTCCTCTAATAATGCAGCAGAGTCCTCAAATGCTTCAGCAAAGTCATTAAATAATGCAGCATAGTCCTTAAATAATGCAGCAAAGTCCTTAAATAATGCAGCACAGTTCTTAAGTAATGCAACAACGTCGTTAAATAATGCAGCAGAGTCCTTAAATAATGCAGCAAAGTCCTTAACTAATGCAGCAGAGTCCTTAAATAATGCAAGAAAGTCCTTAAATAATGCAGCAGAGTCCTTAAATAATGCAGTAAAGTCCTTAAATAATGCAGCAGAGTCCTTAAATAATGCAACAACGTCCTTAAATAATGCAGCAGAGTCCTTAAATACTGAAGCAGAGTCCTTAAATATTGCAGCAAAGTCCTTAAATAATGCATTAGAGTCCTTAAATAATGCAACAAAGTCCTTAAATAATGCAGCAGAGTCCTTAAATAATGCAGCAAAGTCCTTAAATAATGCAGCAGAGTCCTTAAATAATGCAGCAGAGTCCTTAAATACTGCAGCAGAGTCCTTAAATACTGAAGCAGAGTCCTTTAATATAGCAGCAAATTCCTTAAATAATGCAGCAGAGTCCTTAAAAAATCCAACAAAGTCATTAAATAATGCAGCAGAGTCCTCTAATAATGCAGCAGAGTCCTCAAATGCTTCAGCAAAGTCATTAAATAATGCAGCATAGTCCTTAAATAATGCAAAGTCCTTAAATAAAGCAGCACAGTTCTTAAATAATGCAACAACGTCGGTAAATAATGCAGCAGAGTCCTTAAATAATGCAGCAAAGTCCTTAACTAATGCTGCAGAGTCCTTAAATAATGCAACAAAGTCCTTAAATAATGCAACAGAGTCCTTAAATACCGCAGCAAAGTGCTTAAATAATGCAGCAGAGTCCTTAAATAATGCAACAAAGTCCTTAAATAATGCAGCAGAGTCCTTAAATACTGAAGCAGAGTCCTTAAATATTGCAGCAAAGTCCTCTAATAATGCAGCAGAGTCCTTAAATAATGCAACAAAGTACTTAAATAATGCAGCAGAGTCCTTAAATAATGCAACAAAGTCCTTAAATAATGCAGCAGAGTCCTTAAATACTGAAGCAGAGTCCTTAAATATTGCAGCAAAGTCCTTAAATAATGCAGCAGAGTCCTTAAATAATGCAACAAAGTCCTTAAATAATGCAGCAGAGTCCTTAAATAATGCAACAAAGTCCTTAAATAATGCAGCAGAGTCCTTAAATACTGAAGCAGAGTCCTTAAATATTGCAGCAAAGTCCTTCAATAATGCAGCAGAGTCCTTAGATAATGCAACAAAGTCCTTAAATAATGCAGCAGATTCCTTAAATAATGCAGCAAAGTCCTTAAATAATGCAGCAGAGTCCTTAAATAATGCAGCAGAGTCCTTAAATACCGCAGCAGAGTCCTTAAATACTGAAGCAGAGTCCTTTAATATAGCAGCAAGTTCCTTAAATAACGCAGCAGAGTCCTTAAAAAATCCAACAAAGTCATTAAATAATGCAGCAAGTCCTTAAATAATGCAGCAGAGTCCTCTAATAATGCAGCAGAGTCCTCAAATGCTTCAGCAAAGTCATTAAATAATGCAGCATAGTCCTTAACTAATGCAGCAGAGTCCTTAAATAATGCAACAAAGTCCTTAAATAATGCAGCAGAGTCCTTAAATAATGCAGTAAAGTCGTTAAAAAATGCAGCAGAGTCCTTAAATAATGCAGCAAAGTCCTTAACTAATGCAGCAGAGTCCTTAAATATTGCAGCAAAGTCCTTAAATAATGCATTAGAGTCCTTAAATAATGCAACAAAGTCCTTAAATAATGCAGCAGAGTCCTTAAATAATGCAGAAAAGTCCTTAAATAATGCAGCAGAGTCCTTAAATAATGCAGCAGAGTCCTTAAATACCGCAGCAGAGTCCTTAAATACTGAAGCAGAGTCCTTTAATATAGCAGCAAATTCTTTAAATAATGCAGCAGAGTCCTTAAAAAAATCCAACAAAGTCATTAAATAATGCAGCAGAGTCCTCTAATAATGCAGCAGAGTCCTCAAATGCTTCAGCAAAGTCATTAAATAATGCAGCATAGTCCTTAAATAATGCAGCAAAGTCCTTAAATAATGCAGCACAGTTCTTAAATAATGCAACAACGTCGTTAAATAATGCAGCAGAGTCCTTAAATAATGCAGCAAAGTCCTTAACTAATGCAGCAGAGTCCTTAAATAATGCAACAAAGTCCTTAAATAATGCAACAGAGACCTTAAATACAGCAGCAAAGTGATTAAATAATGCAGCAGAGTCCTCAAATGCTTCAGCAGAGTCCTTAAATAATGCAGCAGAGTCCTTAAATAATGCAGCAAAGTCCTTAAATAATGCAGCAGAGTCCTTAAATACTGAAGCAGAGTCCTTAAATATTGCAGCAAAGTCCTTAAATAATGCAGCAGAGTCCTTATATAATGCAGCAAAGTCCTTATTTAATGCAGCAGAGTCCTTAAATAATGCAACAAAGTCCTTAAATAATGCAGCAGAGTCCTTAAATACTGAAGCAGAGTCCTTAAATATTGCAGCAAAGTCCTTAAATAATGCAGCAGAGTCCTTATATAATGCAGCAAAGTCCTTATTTAATGCAGCAGAGTCCTTAAATAATGCAACAAAGTCCTTAAATAATGCAGCAGAGTCCTTAAATACTGAAGCAGAGTCCTTAAATATTGCAGCAAAGTCCTTCAATAATGCAGCAGAGTCCTTAGATAATGCAACAAAGTCCTTAAATAATGCAGCAGATTCCTTAAATAATGCAGCAAAGTCCTTAAATAATGCAGCAGAGTCCTTAAATAATGCAGCAGAGTCCTTAAATACCGCAGCAGAGTCCTTAAATACTGAAGCAGAGTCCTTTAATATAGCAGCAAATTCCTTAAATAATGCAGCAGAGTCCATAAAAAAATCCAACAAAGTCATTAAATAATGCAGCAAGTCCTTAAATAATGCAGCAGAGTCCTCTAATAATGCAGCAGAGTCCTCAAATGCTTCAGCAAAGTCATTAAATAATGCAGCATAGTCCTTAAATAATGCAGCAAAGTCCTTAAATAATGCAGCACAGTTCTTAAGTAATGCAACAACGTCGTTAAATAATGCAGCAGAGTCCTTAAATAATGCAGCAAAGTCCTTAACTAATGCAGCAGAGTCCTTAAATAATGCAAGAAAGTCCTTAAATAATGCAGCAGAGTCCTTAAATAATGCAGTAAAGTCCTTAAATAATGCAGCAGAGTCCTTAAATAATGCAACAACGTCCTTAAATAATGCAGCAGAGTCCTTAAATACTGAAGCAGAGTCCTTAAATATTGCAGCAAAGTCCTTAAATAATGCATTAGAGTCCTTAAATAATGCAACAAAGTCCTTAAATAATGCAGCAGAGTCCTTAAATAATGCAGCAAAGTCCTTAAATAATGCAGCAGAGTCCTTAAATAATGCAGCAGAGTCCTTAAATACTGCAGCAGAGTCCTTAAATACTGAAGCAGAGTCCTTTAATATAGCAGCAAATTCCTTAAATAATGCAGCAGAGTCCTTAAAAAATCCAACAAAGTCATTAAATAATGCAGCAGAGTCCTCTAATAATGCAGCAGAGTCCTCAAATGCTTCAGCAAAGTCATTAAATAATGCAGCATAGTCCTTAAATAATGCAAAGTCCTTAAATAAAGCAGCACAGTTCTTAAATAATGCAACAACGTCGGTAAATAATGCAGCAGAGTCCTTAAATAATGCAGCAAAGTCCTTAACTAATGCTGCAGAGTCCTTAAATAATGCAACAAAGTCCTTAAATAATGCAACAGAGTCCTTAAATACCGCAGCAAAGTGCTTAAATAATGCAGCAGAGTCCTTAAATAATGCAACAAAGTCCTTAAATAATGCAGCAGAGTCCTTAAATACTGAAGCAGAGTCCTTAAATATTGCAGCAAAGTCCTCTAATAATGCAGCAGAGTCCTTAAATAATGCAACAAAGTACTTAAATAATGCAGCAGAGTCCTTAAATAATGCAACAAAGTCCTTAAATAATGCAGCAGAGTCCTTAAATACTGAAGCAGAGTCCTTAAATATTGCAGCAAAGTCCTTAAATAATGCAGCAGAGTCCTTAAATAATGCAACAAAGTCCTTAAATAATGCAGCAGAGTCCTTAAATAATGCAACAAAGTCCTTAAATAATGCAGCAGAGTCCTTAAATACTGAAGCAGAGTCCTTAAATATTGCAGCAAAGTCCTTCAATAATGCAGCAGAGTCCTTAGATAATGCAACAAAGTCCTTAAATAATGCAGCAGATTCCTTAAATAATGCAGCAAAGTCCTTAAATAATGCAGCAGAGTCCTTAAATAATGCAGCAGAGTCCTTAAATACCGCAGCAGAGTCCTTAAATACTGAAGCAGAGTCCTTTAATATAGCAGCAAGTTCCTTAAATAACGCAGCAGAGTCCTTAAAAAATCCAACAAAGTCATTAAATAATGCAGCAAGTCCTTAAATAATGCAGCAGAGTCCTCTAATAATGCAGCAGAGTCCTCAAATGCTTCAGCAAAGTCATTAAATAATGCAGCATAGTCCTTAACTAATGCAGCAGAGTCCTTAAATAATGCAACAAAGTCCTTAAATAATGCAGCAGAGTCCTTAAATAATGCAGTAAAGTCGTTAAAAAATGCAGCAGAGTCCTTAAATAATGCAGCAAAGTCCTTAACTAATGCAGCAGAGTCCTTAAATATTGCAGCAAAGTCCTTAAATAATGCATTAGAGTCCTTAAATAATGCAACAAAGTCCTTAAATAATGCAGCAGAGTCCTTAAATAATGCAGAAAAGTCCTTAAATAATGCAGCAGAGTCCTTAAATAATGCAGCAGAGTCCTTAAATACCGCAGCAGAGTCCTTAAATACTGAAGCAGAGTCCTTTAATATAGCAGCAAATTCTTTAAATAATGCAGCAGAGTCCTTAAAAAAATCCAACAAAGTCATTAAATAATGCAGCAGAGTCCTCTAATAATGCAGCAGAGTCCTCAAATGCTTCAGCAAAGTCATTAAATAATGCAGCATAGTCCTTAAATAATGCAGCAAAGTCCTTAAATAATGCAGCACAGTTCTTAAATAATGCAACAACGTCGTTAAATAATGCAGCAGAGTCCTTAAATAATGCAGCAAAGTCCTTAACTAATGCAGCAGAGTCCTTAAATAATGCAACAAAGTCCTTAAATAATGCAACAGAGACCTTAAATACAGCAGCAAAGTGATTAAATAATGCAGCAGAGTCCTCAAATGCTTCAGCAGAGTCCTTAAATAATGCAGCAGAGTCCTTAAATAATGCAGCAAAGTCCTTAAATAATGCAGCAGAGTCCTTAAATAATGCAACAAAGTCCTTAAATAATGCAGCAGAGTCCTTAAATACTGAAGCAGAGTCCTTAAATATTGCAGCAAAGTCCTTAAATAATGCAGCAGAGTCCATAAATAATGCAGCAAAGTCCTTAAATAATGCAGCAGAGTCCTTAAATAATGCAACAAAGTCCTTAAATAATGCAGCAGAGTCCTTAAATACTGAAGCAGAGTCCTTAAATATTGCAGCAAAGTCCTTCAATAATGCAGCAGAGTCCTTAGATAATGCAACAAAGTCCTTAAATAATGCAGCAGATTCCTTAAATAATGCAGCAAAGTCCTTAAATAATGCAGCAGAGTCCTTAAATAATGCAGCAGAGTCCTTAAATACCGCAGCAGAGTCCATAAATACTGAAGCAGAGTCCTTTAATATAGCAGCAAATTCCTTAAATAATGCAGCAGAGTCCTTAAAAAATCCAACAAAGTCATTAAATAATGCAGCAAGTCCTTAAATAATGCAGCAGAGTCCTCTAATAATGCAGCAGAGTCCTCAAATGCTTCAGCAAAGTCATTAAATAATGCAGCATAGTCCTTAAATAATGGAGCAAAGTCCTTAAATAATGCAGCACAGTTCTTAAATAATTCAACAACGTCGTTAAATAATGCAGCAGAGTCCTTAAATAATGCAGCAAAGTCCTTAACTAATGCAGCAGAGTCCTTAAATAATGCAACAAAGTCCTTAAATAATGCAGCATAGTCCTTAAATAATGCAGTAAAGTCCTTAAATAATGCAGCAGAGTCCTTAAATAATGCAACAACGTCCTTAAATAATGCAGCAGAGTCCTTAAATACTGAAGCAGAGTCCTTAAATATTGCAGCAAAGTCCTTAAATAATGCAGCAGAGTCCTTAAATAATGCAACAAATTCCTTAAATAATGCAGCAAAGTCCTTAAATAATGCAGCAGAGTCCTTAAATAATGCAGCAGAGTCCTTAAATACCGCAGCAGAGTCCTTAAATACTGAAGCAGAGTCCTTTAATATAGCAGCAAATTCCTTAAATAATGCAGCAGAGTCCTTAAAAAATCCAACAAAGTCATTAAATAATGCAGCAGAGTCCTCTAATAATGCAGCAGAGTCCTCAAATGCTTCAGCAAAGTCATTAAATAATGCAGCAGAGTCCTCTAATAATGCAGCAGAGTCCTCAAATGCTTCAGCAAAGTCATTAAATAATGCAGCAGAGTCCTCAAATGCTTAAGCAGAGTCCTTAAATACTGAAGCAGAGTCCTTAAACATTGCAGCAAAGTCCTTAAATAATGCAGCAGAGTCCTTAAATAATGCAGCAAAGTCCTTCAATAATGCAGCAGAGTCCTTAGATAATGCAACAAAGTCCTTAAATAATGCAGCAGATTCCTTAAATAATGCAGCAAAGTCCTTAAATAATGCAGCAGAGTCCTAAAATAATGCAGCAGGGTCCTTAAATACCGCAGCAGAGTCCTTAAAGACTGAAGCAGAGTCCTTTAATATAGCAGCAAATTCCTTAAATAATGCAGCAGAGTCCTTAAGAAATCCAACAAAGTCATTAAATAATGCAGCAAGTCCTTAAATAATGCAGCAGAGTCCTCTAATAATGCAGCAGAGTCCTCAAATGCTTCAGCAAAGTCATTAAATAATGCAGCATAGTCCTTAAATAATGCAACAGAGTCCTTAAATACCGCAGCAAAGTGATTAAATAATGCAGCAGAGTCCTCAAATGCTTCAGCAGAGTCCTTAAATAATGCAGCAGAGTCCTTAAATAATGCAGCAAAGTCCTTAAATAATGCAGCATAGTCCTTAAATAATGCAACAAAGTCCTTAAAAAATGCAGCAGAGTCCTTAAATACTGAAGCAGAGTCCTTAAATATTGCAGCAAAGTCCTTAAATAATGCAGAAGAGTCCATAAATAATGCAGCAAAGTCCTTAAATAATGCAGCAGAGTCCTTAAATAATGCAACAAAGTCCTTAAATAATGCAGCAGAGTCCTTAAATACTGAAGCAGAGTCCTTAAATATTGCAGCAAAGTCCTTCAATAATGCAGCAGAGTCCTTAGATAATGCAACAAAGTCCTTAAATAATGCAGCAGATTCCTTAAATAATGCAGCAAAGTCCTTAAATAATGCAGCAGAGTCCTTAAATAATGCAGCAGAGTCCTTAAATACCGCAGCAGAGTCCATAAATACTGAAGCAGAGTCCTTTAATATAGCATCAAATTCCTTAAATAATGCAGCAGAGTCCTTAAAAAATCCAACAAAGTCATTAAATAATGCAGCAAGTCCTTAAATAATGCAGCAGAGTCCTCTAATAATGCAGCAGAGTCTTCAAATGCTTCAGCAAAGTCATTAAATAATGCAGCATAGTCCTTAAATAATGGAGCAAAGTCCTTAAATAATGCAGCACAGTTCTTAAATAATGCAACAACGTCGTTAAATAATGCAGCAGAGTCCTTAAATAATGCAGCAAAGTCCTTAACTAATGCAGCAGAGTCCTTAAATAATGCAACAAAGTCCTTAAATAATGCAGCAGAGTCCTTAAATAATGCAGTAAAGTCCTTAAATAATGCAGCAGAGTCCTTAAATAATGCAACAACGTCCTTAAATAATGCAGCAGAGTCCTTAAATACTGAAGCAGAGTCCTTAAATATTGCAGCAAAGTCCTTAAATAATGCAGCAGAGTCCTTAAATAATGCAACAAATTCCTTAAATAATGCAGCAAAGTCCTTAAATAATGCAGCAGAGTCCTTAAATAATGCAGCAGAGTCCTTAAATACCGCAGCAGAGTCCTTAAATACTGAAGCAGAGTCCTTTAATATAGCAGCAAATTCCTTAAATAATGCAGCAGAGTCCTTAAAAAATCCAACAAAGTCATTAAATAATGCAGCAGAGTCCTCTAATAGTGCAGCAGAGTCCTCAAATGCTTCAGCAAAGTCATTAAATAATGCAGCAGAGTCCTCAAATGCTTAAGCAGAGTCCTTAAATACTGAAGCAGAGTCCTTAAACATTGCAGCAAAGTCCTTAAATAATGCAGCAGAGTCCTTAAATAATGCAGCAAAGTCCTTCAATAATGCAGCAGAGTCCTTAGATAATGCAACAAAGTCCTTAAATAATGCAGCAGATTCCTTAAATAATGCAGCAAAATCCTTAAATAATGCAGCAGAGTCCTAAAATAATGCAGCAGGGTCCTTAAATACCGCAGCAGAGTCCTTAAATACTGAAGCAGAGTCCTTTAATATAGCAGCAAATTCCTTAAATAATGCAGCAGAGTCCTTAAGAAATCCAACAAAGTCATTAAATAATGCAGCAAGTCCTTAAATAATGCAGCAGAGTCCTCTAATAATGCAGCAGAGTCCTCAAATGCTTCAGCAAAGTCATTAAATAATGCAGCATAATCCTTAAATAATGCAGCAAAGTCCTTAAATAATGCAGCACAGTTCTTAAATAATGCAACAACGTCGTTAAATAATGCAGCAGAGTCCTTAAATAATGCAGCAAACTCCTTAACTAATGCAGCAGAGTCCTTAAATAATGCAACAAAGTCCTTAAATAATGCAACAGAGTCCTTAAATACCGCCGCAAATTGCTTAAATAATGCAGCAGAGTCCTCAAATGCTTCAGCAGAGTCCTTAAATAATGCAGCAGTGTCCTTAAATAATGCAGCAAAGTCCTTAAATAATGCAGCAGAGTCCTTAAATAATGCAACAAAGTCCTTAAATAATGCAGCAGAGTCCTTAAATACTGAAGCAGAGTCCTTAAATATTGCTGCAAAGTCCTTAAATAATGCAGCAGTCATTAAATAATGCAACAATGTCCTTAAATAATGCAGCAGAGTCCTTAAAAAATCCAACAAAGTCATTAAATAATGCAGCAAGTCCTTAAATAATGCAGCAGAGTCCTCTAATAATGCAGCAGAGTCCTCAAATGCTTCAGCAAATTCATTAAATAATGCAGCATATTCCTTAAATAATGCAGCAAAGTCCTTAAATAATGCAGAACAGTTCTTAAATAATGCAACAACGTCGTTAAATAATGCAGCACAGTCCTTAAATAATGCAGCAAAGTCCTTAACTAATGCAGCAGAGTCCTTAAATAATGCAACAAAGTCCTTAAATAATGCAACAGAGTCCTTAAATACCGCAGCAAAGGGCTTAAATAATGCAGCAGAGTCCTCAAATGCTTCAGCAGAGTCCTTAAATAATGTAGCATTGTCCTTAAATAATGCAGCAAAGTCCTTAAATAATGCAGCAGAGTCCTTAAATAATGCAACAAAGTCCTTAAATAATGCAGCAGAGTCCTTAAATACTGAAGCAGAGTCCTTAAATATTGCTGCAAAGTCCTTAAATAATGCAGCAGAGTCATTAAATAATGCAACAAAGTCCTTAAATAATGCAGCAGAGTCCTTAAATAATGCAACAAAGTCCTTAAATAATGCAGCAGAGTACTTAAATAATGCAACAAAGTCCTTAAATAATGCAGCAAAGTCCTTAAATAATGCAGCAGAGTCCTTAAATACTGAAGCAGAGTCCTTAAATATTGCAGCAAAGTCCTTAAATAATGCAGCAGAGTCCTTAAATAATGCAACAAAGTCCTTAAATAATGCAGCAGAGTCCTTAAATAATGCAGCAGAGTCCTTAAATACCGCAGCAGAGTCCTTAAATACTGAAGCAGAGTCCTTTAATATAGCAGCAAATTCCTTAAATAATGCAGCAGAGTCCTTAAAAAATCCAACAAAGTCATTAAATAATGCAGCAGAGTCCTCTAATAGTGCAGCAGAGTCCTCAAATGCTTCAGCAAAGTCATTAAATAATGCAGCAGAGTCCTCAAATGCTTAAGCAGAGTCCTTAAATACTGAAGCAGAGTCCTTAAACATTGCAGCAAAGTCCTTAAATAATGCAGCAGAGTCCTTAAATAATGCAGCAAAGTCCTTCAATAATGCAGCAGAGTCCTTAGATAATGCAACAAAGTCCTTAAATAATGCAGCAGATTCCTTAAATAATGCAGCAAAATCCTTAAATAATGCAGCAGAGTCCTAAAATAATGCAGCAGGGTCCTTAAATACCGCAGCAGAGTCCTTAAATACTGAAGCAGAGTCCTTTAATATAGCAGCAAATTCCTTAAATAATGCAGCAGAGTCCTTAAGAAATCCAACAAAGTCATTAAATAATGCAGCAAGTCCTTAAATAATGCAGCAGAGTCCTCTAATAATGCAGCAGAGTCCTCAAATGCTTCAGCAAAGTCATTAAATAATGCAGCATAATCCTTAAATAATGCAGCAAAGTCCTTAAATAATGCAGCACAGTTCTTAAATAATGCAACAACGTCGTTAAATAATGCAGCAGAGTCCTTAAATAATGCAGCAAACTCCTTAACTAATGCAGCAGAGTCCTTAAATAATGCAACAAAGTCCTTAAATAATGCAACAGAGTCCTTAAATACCGCCGCAAATTGCTTAAATAATGCAGCAGAGTCCTTAAATACTGAAGCAGAGTCCTTAAATATTGCTGCAAAGTCCTTAAATAATGCAGCAGTCATTAAATAATGCAACAATGTCCTTAAATAATGCAGCAAAGTCCTTAAATAATGCAGCAGAGTCCTTAAATAATGCAACAAAGTCCTTAAATAATGCAGCTGAGTCCTTAAATACTGAAGCAGAGTCCTTAAATATTGCAGCAAAGTCCTTAAATAATGCAGCAGAGTCCTTAAATAATGCAACAAATTCCTTAAATAATGCAGCAAAGTCCTTAAATAATGCAGCAGAGTCCTTAAATAATGCAGCAGAGTCCTTAAATACCGCAGCAGAGTCCTTAAATACTGAAGCAGAGTCCTTTAATATAGCAGCAAATTCCTTAAATAATGCAGCAGGGTCCTTAAAAAATCCAACAAAGTCATTAAATAATGCAGCAGAGTCCTCTAATAATGCAGCAGAGTCCTCAAATGCTTCAGCAAAGTCATTAAATAATGCAGCAGAGTCCTCAAATGCTTAAGCAGAGTCCTTAAATACTGAAGCAGAGTCCTTAAATATTGCTGCAAAGTCCTTAAATAATGCAGCAGAGTCATTAAATAATGCAACAAAGTCCTTAAATAATGCAGCAGAGTCCTTAAATAATGCAACAAAGTCCTTAAATAATGCAGCAGAGTACTTAAATAATGCAACAAAGTCCTTAAATAATGCAGCAAAGTCCTTAAATAATGCAGCAGAGTCCTTAAATACTGAAGCAGAGTCCTTAAATATTGCAGCAAAGTCCTTAAATAATGCAGCAGAGTCCTTAAATAATGCAACAAAGTCCTTAAATAATGCAGCAGAGTCCTTAAATAATGCAACAGAGTCCTTAAATACCGCAGCAAAGTGCTTAAATAATGCAGCAGAGTCCTCAAATGCTTCAGCAGAGTCCTTAAATAATGCAGCAGAGTCCTTAAATAATGCAGCAAAGTCCTTAAATAATGCAGCAGAGTCCTTAAATAATGCAACAAAGTCCTTAAATAATGCAGCAGAGTCCTTAAATACTGAAGCAGAGTCCTTAAATATTGCAGCAAAGTCCTTAAATAATGCAGCAGAGTCCTTATATAATGCAGCAAAGTCCTTATTTAATGCAGCAGAGTCCTTAAATAATGCAACAAAGTCCTTAAATAATGCAGCAGAGTCCTTAAATACTGAAGCAGAGTCCTTAAATATTGCAGCAAAGTCCTTCAATAATGCAGCAGAGTCCTTAGATAATGCAACAAAGTCCTTAAATAATGCAGCAGATTCCTTAAATAATGCAGCAAAGTCCTTAAATAATGCAGCAGAGTCCTTAAATAATGCAGCAGAGTCCTTAAATACCGCAGCAGAGTCCTTAAATACTGAAGCAGAGTCCTTTAATATAGCAGCAAATTCCTTAAATAATGCAGCAGAGTCCATAAAAAAATCCAACAAAGTCATTAAATAATGCAGCAAGTCCTTAAATAATGCAGCAGAGTCCTCTAATAATGCAGCAGAGTCCTCAAATGCTTCAGCAAAGTCATTAAATAATGCAGCATAGTCCTTAAATAATGCAGCAAAGTCCTTAAATAATGCAGCACAGTTCTTAAGTAATGCAACAACGTCGTTAAATAATGCAGCAGAGTCCTTAAATAATGCAGCAAAGTCCTTAACTAATGCAGCAGAGTCCTTAAATAATGCAAGAAAGTCCTTAAATAATGCAGCAGAGTCCTTAAATAATGCAGTAAAGTCCTTAAATAATGCAGCAGAGTCCTTAAATAATGCAACAACGTCCTTAAATAATGCAGCAGAGTCCTTAAATACTGAAGCAGAGTCCTTAAATATTGCAGCAAAGTCCTTAAATAATGCATTAGAGTCCTTAAATAATGCAACAAAGTCCTTAAATAATGCAGCAGAGTCCTTAAATAATGCAGCAAAGTCCTTAAATAATGCAGCAGAGTCCTTAAATAATGCAGCAGAGTCCTTAAATACTGCAGCAGAGTCCTTAAATACTGAAGCAGAGTCCTTTAATATAGCAGCAAATTCCTTAAATAATGCAGCAGAGTCCTTAAAAAATCCAACAAAGTCATTAAATAATGCAGCAGAGTCCTCTAATAATGCAGCAGAGTCCTCAAATGCTTCAGCAAAGTCATTAAATAATGCAGCATAGTCCTTAAATAATGCAAAGTCCTTAAATAAAGCAGCACAGTTCTTAAATAATGCAACAACGTCGGTAAATAATGCAGCAGAGTCCTTAAATAATGCAGCAAAGTCCTTAACTAATGCTGCAGAGTCCTTAAATAATGCAACAAAGTCCTTAAATAATGCAACAGAGTCCTTAAATACCGCAGCAAAGTGCTTAAATAATGCAGCAGAGTCCTTAAATAATGCAACAAAGTCCTTAAATAATGCAGCAGAGTCCTTAAATACTGAAGCAGAGTCCTTAAATATTGCAGCAAAGTCCTCTAATAATGCAGCAGAGTCCTTAAATAATGCAACAAAGTACTTAAATAATGCAGCAGAGTCCTTAAATAATGCAACAAAGTCCTTAAATAATGCAGCAGAGTCCTTAAATACTGAAGCAGAGTCCTTAAATATTGCAGCAAAGTCCTTAAATAATGCAGCAGAGTCCTTAAATAATGCAACAAAGTCCTTAAATAATGCAGCAGAGTCCTTAAATAATGCAACAAAGTCCTTAAATAATGCAGCAGAGTCCTTAAATACTGAAGCAGAGTCCTTAAATATTGCAGCAAAGTCCTTCAATAATGCAGCAGAGTCCTTAGATAATGCAACAAAGTCCTTAAATAATGCAGCAGATTCCTTAAATAATGCAGCAAAGTCCTTAAATAATGCAGCAGAGTCCTTAAATAATGCAGCAGAGTCCTTAAATACCGCAGCAGAGTCCTTAAATACTGAAGCAGAGTCCTTTAATATAGCAGCAAGTTCCTTAAATAACGCAGCAGAGTCCTTAAAAAATCCAACAAAGTCATTAAATAATGCAGCAAGTCCTTAAATAATGCAGCAGAGTCCTCTAATAATGCAGCAGAGTCCTCAAATGCTTCAGCAAAGTCATTAAATAATGCAGCATAGTCCTTAACTAATGCAGCAGAGTCCTTAAATAATGCAACAAAGTCCTTAAATAATGCAGCAGAGTCCTTAAATAATGCAGTAAAGTCGTTAAAAAATGCAGCAGAGTCCTTAAATAATGCAGCAAAGTCCTTAACTAATGCAGCAGAGTCCTTAAATATTGCAGCAAAGTCCTTAAATAATGCATTAGAGTCCTTAAATAATGCAACAAAGTCCTTAAATAATGCAGCAGAGTCCTTAAATAATGCAGAAAAGTCCTTAAATAATGCAGCAGAGTCCTTAAATAATGCAGCAGAGTCCTTAAATACCGCAGCAGAGTCCTTAAATACTGAAGCAGAGTCCTTTAATATAGCAGCAAATTCTTTAAATAATGCAGCAGAGTCCTTAAAAAAATCCAACAAAGTCATTAAATAATGCAGCAGAGTCCTCTAATAATGCAGCAGAGTCCTCAAATGCTTCAGCAAAGTCATTAAATAATGCAGCATAGTCCTTAAATAATGCAGCAAAGTCCTTAAATAATGCAGCACAGTTCTTAAATAATGCAACAACGTCGTTAAATAATGCAGCAGAGTCCTTAAATAATGCAGCAAAGTCCTTAACTAATGCAGCAGAGTCCTTAAATAATGCAACAAAGTCCTTAAATAATGCAACAGAGACCTTAAATACAGCAGCAAAGTGATTAAATAATGCAGCAGAGTCCTCAAATGCTTCAGCAGAGTCCTTAAATAATGCAGCAGAGTC
Organism: Phyllobates terribilis; assembly: GCF_046119375.1. Taxonomy (NCBI): domain Eukaryota; kingdom Metazoa; phylum Chordata; class Amphibia; order Anura; family Dendrobatidae; genus Phyllobates; species Phyllobates terribilis. The sequence continues at coordinate 921,248 of NW_027362840.1, read as the reverse complement.
CTTAAATAATGCAGCAAAGTCCTTAAATAATGCAGCAGAGTCCTTAAATAATGCAACAAAGTCCTTAAATAATGCAGCAGAGTCCTTAAATACTGAAGCAGAGTCCTTAAATATTGCAGCAAAGTCCTTAAATAATGCAGCAGAGTCCATAAATAATGCAGCAAAGTCCTTAAATAATGCAGCAGAGTCCTTAAATAATGCAACAAAGTCCTTAAATAATGCAGCAGAGTCCTTAAATACTGAAGCAGAGTCCTTAAATATTGCAGCAAAGTCCTTCAATAATGCAGCAGAGTCCTTAGATAATGCAACAAAGTCCTTAAATAATGCAGCAGATTCCTTAAATAATGCAGCAAAGTCCTTAAATAATGCAGCAGAGTCCTTAAATAATGCAGCAGAGTCCTTAAATACCGCAGCAGAGTCCATAAATACTGAAGCAGAGTCCTTTAATATAGCAGCAAATTCCTTAAATAATGCAGCAGAGTCCTTAAAAAATCCAACAAAGTCATTAAATAATGCAGCAAGTCCTTAAATAATGCAGCAGAGTCCTCTAATAATGCAGCAGAGTCCTCAAATGCTTCAGCAAAGTCATTAAATAATGCAGCATAGTCCTTAAATAATGGAGCAAAGTCCTTAAATAATGCAGCACAGTTCTTAAATAATGCAACAACGTCGTTAAATAATGCAGCAGAGTCCTTAAATAATGCAGCAAAGTCCTTAACTAATGCAGCAGAGTCCTTAAATAATGCAACAAAGTCCTTAAATAATGCAGCATAGTCCTTAAATAATGCAGTAAAGTCCTTAAATAATGCAGCAGAGTCCTTAAATAATGCAACAACGTCCTTAAATAATGCAGCAGAGTCCTTAAATACTGAAGCAGAGTCCTTAAATATTGCAGCAAAGTCCTTAAATAATGCAGCAGAGTCCTTAAATAATGCAACAAATTCCTTAAATAATGCAGCAAAGTCCTTAAATAATGCAGCAGAGTCCTTAAATAATGCAGCAGAGTCCTTAAATACCGCAGCAGAGTCCTTAAATACTGAAGCAGAGTCCTTTAATATAGCAGCAAATTCCTTAAATAATGCAGCAGAGTCCTTAAAAAATCCAACAAAGTCATTAAATAATGCAGCAGAGTCCTCTAATAATGCAGCAGAGTCCTCAAATGCTTCAGCAAAGTCATTAAATAATGCAGCAGAGTCCTCTAATAATGCAGCAGAGTCCTCAAATGCTTCAGCAAAGTCATTAAATAATGCAGCAGAGTCCTCAAATGCTTAAGCAGAGTCCTTAAATACTGAAGCAGAGTCCTTAAACATTGCAGCAAAGTCCTTAAATAATGCAGCAGAGTCCTTAAATAATGCAGCAAAGTCCTTCAATAATGCAGCAGAGTCCTTAGATAATGCAACAAAGTCCTTAAATAATGCAGCAGATTCCTTAAATAATGCAGCAAAGTCCTTAAATAATGCAGCAGAGTCCTAAAATAATGCAGCAGGGTCCTTAAATACCGCAGCAGAGTCCTTAAAGACTGAAGCAGAGTCCTTTAATATAGCAGCAAATTCCTTAAATAATGCAGCAGAGTCCTTAAGAAATCCAACAAAGTCATTAAATAATGCAGCAAGTCCTTAAATAATGCAGCAGAGTCCTCTAATAATGCAGCAGAGTCCTCAAATGCTTCAGCAAACTCATTAAATAATGCAGCATAGTCCTTAAATAATGCAACAGAGTCCTTAAATACCGCAGCAAAGTGATTAAATAATGCAGCAGAGTCCTCAAATGCTTCAGCAGAGTCCTTAAATAATGCAGCAGAGTCCTTAAATAATGCAGCAAAGTCCTTAAATAATGCAGCATAGTCCTTAAATAATGCAACAAAGTCCTTAAAAAATGCAGCAGAGTCCTTAAATACTGAAGCAGAGTCCTTAAATATTGCAGCAAAGTCCTTAAATAATGCAGAAGAGTCCATAAATAATGCAGCAAAGTCCTTAAATAATGCAGCAGAGTCCTTAAATAATGCAACAAAGTCCTTAAATAATGCAGCAGAGTCCTTAAATACTGAAGCAGAGTCCTTAAATATTGCAGCAAAGTCCTTCAATAATGCAGCAGAGTCCTTAGATAATGCAACAAAGTCCTTAAATAATGCAGCAGATTCCTTAAATAATGCAGCAAAGTCCTTAAATAATGCAGCAGAGTCCTTAAATAATGCAGCAGAGTCCTTAAATACCGCAGCAGAGTCCATAAATACTGAAGCAGAGTCCTTTAATATAGCATCAAATTCCTTAAATAATGCAGCAGAGTCCTTAAAAAATCCAACAAAGTCATTAAATAATGCAGCAAGTCCTTAAATAATGCAGCAGAGTCCTCTAATAATGCAGCAGAGTCTTCAAATGCTTCAGCAAAGTCATTAAATAATGCAGCATAGTCCTTAAATAATGGAGCAAAGTCCTTAAATAATGCAGCACAGTTCTTAAATAATGCAACAACGTCGTTAAATAATGCAGCAGAGTCCTTAAATAATGCAGCAAAGTCCTTAACTAATGCAGCAGAGTCCTTAAATAATGCAACAAAGTCCTTAAATAATGCAGCAGAGTCCTTAAATAATGCAGTAAAGTCCTTAAATAATGCAGCAGAGTCCTTAAATAATGCAACAACGTCCTTAAATAATGCAGCAGAGTCCTTAAATACTGAAGCAGAGTCCTTAAATATTGCAGCAAAGTCCTTAAATAATGCAGCAGAGTCCTTAAATAATGCAACAAATTCCTTAAATAATGCAGCAAAGTCCTTAAATAATGCAGCAGAGTCCTTAAATAATGCAGCAGAGTCCTTAAATACCGCAGCAGAGTCCTTAAATACTGAAGCAGAGTCCTTTAATATAGCAGCAAATTCCTTAAATAATGCAGCAGAGTCCTTAAAAAATCCAACAAAGTCATTAAATAATGCAGCAGAGTCCTCTAATAGTGCAGCAGAGTCCTCAAATGCTTCAGCAAAGTCATTAAATAATGCAGCAGAGTCCTCAAATGCTTAAGCAGAGTCCTTAAATACTGAAGCAGAGTCCTTAAACATTGCAGCAAAGTCCTTAAATAATGCAGCAGAGTCCTTAGATAATGCAACAAAGTCCTTAAATAATGCAGCAGATTCCTTAAATAATGCAGCAAAATCCTTAAATAATGCAGCAGAGTCCTAAAATAATGCAGCAGGGTCCTTAAATACCGCAGCAGAGTCCTTAAATACTGAAGCAGAGTCCTTTAATATAGCAGCAAATTCCTTAAATAATGCAGCAGAGTCCTTAAGAAATCCAACAAAGTCATTAAATAATGCAGCAAGTCCTTAAATAATGCAGCAGAGTCCTCTAATAATGCAGCAGAGTCCTCAAATGCTTCAGCAAAGTCATTAAATAATGCAGCATAATCCTTAAATAATGCAGCAAAGTCCTTAAATAATGCAGCACAGTTCTTAAATAATGCAACAACGTCGTTAAATAATGCAGCAGAGTCCTTAAATAATGCAGCAAACTCCTTAACTAATGCAGCAGAGTCCTTAAATAATGCAACAAAGTCCTTAAATAATGCAACAGAGTCCTTAAATACCGCCGCAAATTGCTTAAATAATGCAGCAGAGTCCTCAAATGCTTCAGCAGAGTCCTTAAATAATGCAGCAGTGTCCTTAAATAATGCAGCAAAGTCCTTAAATAATGCAGCAGAGTCCTTAAATAATGCAACAAAGTCCTTAAATAATGCAGCAGAGTCCTTAAATACTGAAGCAGAGTCCTTAAATATTGCTGCAAAGTCCTTAAATAATGCAGCAGTCATTAAATAATGCAACAATGTCCTTAAATAATGCAGCAGAGTCCTTAAAAAATCCAACAAAGTCATTAAATAATGCAGCAAGTCCTTAAATAATGCAGCAGAGTCCTCTAATAATGCAGCAGAGTCCTCAAATGCTTCAGCAAATTCATTAAATAATGCAGCATATTCCTTAAATAATGCAGCAAAGTCCTTAAATAATGCAGAACAGTTCTTAAATAATGCAACAACGTCGTTAAATAATGCAGCACAGTCCTTAAATAATGCAGCAAAGTCCTTAACTAATGCAGCAGAGTCCTTAAATAATGCAACAAAGTCCTTAAATAATGCAACAGAGTCCTTAAATACCGCAGCAAAGGGCTTAAATAATGCAGCAGAGTCCTCAAATGCTTCAGCAGAGTCCTTAAATAATGTAGCATTGTCCTTAAATAATGCAGCAAAGTCCTTAAATAATGCAGCAGAGTCCTTAAATAATGCAACAAAGTCCTTAAATAATGCAGCAGAGTCCTTAAATACTGAAGCAGAGTCCTTAAATATTGCTGCAAAGTCCTTAAATAATGCAGCAGAGTCATTAAATAATGCAACAAAGTCCTTAAATAATGCAGCAGAGTCCTTAAATAATGCAACAAAGTCCTTAAATAATGCAGCAGAGTACTTAAATAATGCAACAAAGTCCTTAAATAATGCAGCAAAGTCCTTAAATAATGCAGCAGAGTCCTTAAATACTGAAGCAGAGTCCTTAAATATTGCAGCAAAGTCCTTAAATAATGCAGCAGAGTCCTTAAATAATGCAACAAAGTCCTTAAATAATGCAGCAGAGTCCTTAAATAATGCAGCAGAGTCCTTAAATACCGCAGCAGAGTCCTTAAATACTGAAGCAGAGTCCTTTAATATAGCAGCAAATTCCTTAAATAATGCAGCAGAGTCCTTAAAAAATCCAACAAAGTCATTAAATAATGCAGCAGAGTCCTCTAATAGTGCAGCAGAGTCCTCAAATGCTTCAGCAAAGTCATTAAATAATGCAGCAGAGTCCTCAAATGCTTAAGCAGAGTCCTTAAATACTGAAGCAGAGTCCTTAAACATTGCAGCAAAGTCCTTAAATAATGCAGCAGAGTCCTTAAATAATGCAGCAAAGTCCTTCAATAATGCAGCAGAGTCCTTAGATAATGCAACAAAGTCCTTAAATAATGCAGCAGATTCCTTAAATAATGCAGCAAAATCCTTAAATAATGCAGCAGAGTCCTAAAATAATGCAGCAGGGTCCTTAAATACCGCAGCAGAGTCCTTAAATACTGAAGCAGAGTCCTTTAATATAGCAGCAAATTCCTTAAATAATGCAGCAGAGTCCTTAAGAAATCCAACAAAGTCATTAAATAATGCAGCAAGTCCTTAAATAATGCAGCAGAGTCCTCTAATAATGCAGCAGAGTCCTCAAATGCTTCAGCAAAGTCATTAAATAATGCAGCATAATCCTTAAATAATGCAGCAAAGTCCTTAAATAATGCAGCACAGTTCTTAAATAATGCAACAACGTCGTTAAATAATGCAGCAGAGTCCTTAAATAATGCAGCAAACTCCTTAACTAATGCAGCAGAGTCCTTAAATAATGCAACAAAGTCCTTAAATAATGCAACAGAGTCCTTAAATACCGCCGCAAATTGCTTAAATAATGCAGCAGAGTCCTCAAATGCTTCAACAGAGTCCTTAAATAATGCAGCAGTGTCCTTAAATAATGCAGCAAAGTCCTTAAATAATGCAGCAGAGTCCTTAAATAATGCAACAAAGTCCTTAAATAATGCAGCAGAGTCCTTAAATACTGAAGCAGAGTCCTTAAATATTGCTGCAAAGTCCTTAAATAATGCAGCAGTCATTAAATAATGCAACAATGTCCTTAAATAATGCAGCAGAGTCCTTAAAAAATCCAACAAAGTCATTAAATAATGCAGCAAGTCCTTAAATAATGCAGCAGAGTCCTCTAATAATGCAGCAGAGTCCTCAAATGCTTCAGCAAATTCATTAAATAATGCAGCATATTCCTTAAATAATGCAGCAAAGTCCTTAAATAATGCAGAACAGTTCTTAAATAATGCAACAACGTCGTTAAATAATGCAGCACAGTCCTTAAATAATGCAGCAAAGTCCTTAACTAATGCAGCAGAGTCCTTAAATAATGCAACAAAGTCCTTAAATAATGCAACAGAGTCCTTAAATACCGCAGCAAAGGGCTTAAATAATGCAGCAGAGTCCTCAAATGCTTCAGCAGAGTCCTTAAATAATGTAGCATTGTCCTTAAATAATGCAGCAAAGTCCTTAAATAATGCAGCAGAGTCCTTAAATAATGCAACAAAGTCCTTAAATAATGCAGCAGAGTCCTTAAATACTGAAGCAGAGTCCTTAAATATTGCTGCAAAGTCCTTAAATAATGCAGCAGAGTCATTAAATAATGCAACAAAGTCCTTAAATAATGCAGCAGAGTACTTAAATAATGCAACAAAGTCCTTAAATAATGCAGCAAAGTCCTTAAATAATGCAGCAGAGTCCTTAAATACTGAAGCAGAGTCCTTAAATATTGCAGCAAAGTCCTTAAATAATGCAGCAGAGTCCTTAAATAATGCAACAAAGTCCTTAAATAATGCAGCAGAGTCCTTAAATAATGCAACAGAGTCCTTAAATACCGCAGCAAAGTGCTTAAATAATGCAGCAGAGTCCTCAAATGCTTCAGCAGAGTCCTTAAATAATGCAGCAGAGTCCTTAAATAATGCAGCAAAGTCCTTAAATAATGCAGCAGAGTCCTTAAATAATGCAACAAAGTCCTTAAATAATGCAGCAGAGTCCTTAAATACTGAAGCAGAGTCCTTAAATATTGCAGCAAAGTCCTTAAATAATGCAGCAGAGTCCTTAAATAATGCAGCAAAGTCCTTATCTAATGCAGCAGAGTCCTTAAATAATGCAACAAAGTCCTTAAATAATGCAGCAGAGTCCTTAAATACTGAAGCAGAGTCCTTAAATATTGCAGCAAAGTCCTTCAATAATGCAGCAGAGTCCTTAGATAATGCAACAAAGTCCTTAAATAATGCAGCAGATTCCTTAAATAATGCAGCAAAGTCCTTAAATAATGCAGCAGAGTCCTTAAATACCGCAGCAGAGTCCTTAAATACTGAAGCAGAGTCCTTTAATATAGCAGCAAATTCCTTAAATAATGCAGCAGAGTCCATAAAAAAATCCAACAAAGTCATTAAATAATGCAGCAAGTCCTTAAATAATGCAGCAGAGTCCTCTAATAATGCAGCAGAGTCCTCAAATGCTTCAGCAAAGTCATTAAATAATGCAGCATAGTCCTTAAATAATGCAGCAAAGTCCTTAAATAATGCAGCACAGTTCTTAAGTAATGCAACAACGTCATCAAATAATGCTGCAGAGTCCTTAAATAATGCAGCAAAGTCCTTAACTAATGCAGCAGAGTCCTTAAATAATGCAAGAAAGTCCTTAAATAATGCAGCAGAGTCCTTAAATAATGCAGTAAAGTCCTTAAATAATGCAGCAGAGTCCTTAAATAATGCAACAACGTCCTTAAATAATGCAGCAGAGTCCTTAACCCCTTAAGCCCCGCGGGTGGTTTGCACGTTAATGACCGGGCCAATTTTTACAATTCTGACCACTGTCACTTTATGAGGTAATTACTCTCGAACGCTTCAACGGATCCCCCTGATTCTGAGATTGTTTTTTCGTGACATATTGTACTTCATGATTGTGGAAAAATTTCTTCGATATCACTTGCGTTTATTTGTGAAAAAAACGGAAATTTGGCGAAAATTTTGAAAATTTTGCAATTTTCAAAATTTGAATTTTTAAGCCCTGAAATCAGAGCGATATGTCACACAAAAGAGTTAATAAATAACATTTCCCACATGTCTACTTTACATCAGCACAATTTTGGAACCAAAATTTTTTTTTGTTAGGGAGCTATAAGGGTTAAAAGTTGACCAGCGATTTCTCATTTTTCCAACAAAATTTACAAAACCATTTTTTTAGGGACCACATCACATTTGAAGTCACTTTGAGAGGTCTTTATGACAGAAAATACCCAAAAGTGACACCATTCTAAAAACTGCACCCCTCAAGGTGCTCAAAACCACATTCAAGAACTTTATTAACCCTTCAGGTGCTTCACAGGAATTTTTTGAATGTGGAAGAAAAAAATGAACATTTAACTTTTTTCACAAAAATGTTAATTTAGACCCAATTTTTTTTATTTTCACAGGGGTAACAAGAAAAAATGGACCCCAAAATTTGTTGTGCAATTTCCCCTGGGCACGCAGATACCCAATATTTGGGGAAAAAATACTGTTTGGGCGCACGGCAGGGCTCGGAAGGGAAGGAGCGCTATTTGACTTTTTTATTGTAAAATTTGCTTGAATAATTAGCGGACGCCATGTTGTGTTTGGAGAGCCCATGTGTGCCCAAACTTTGGAGCTCCCCCACAAGTGACCCCATTTTGGAAACTAGACCCCCCAAGGCACCTTTCTAGATGCATAGTGAGCACTTGGAACCCCCAGGTGCTTCACAAATTGATTCGTAACAATGAAAAAGTGAAAAAAAAAAACACTTTTTCATTTTTATGAATCAATTTGTGAAGCACCTGAGTGTTCCAAGTGCTCACAATGCATCTAGATAGGTGCCTTGGGGGGTCTAGTTTCCAAAATGGGGTCACTTGTGGGGGAGCTCCAATGTTTGGGCACACAGCGGCTCTCCAAACGCAACATGGTGTCGCTAACAATTTGAGCCGATTTTCCGTTAAATTTGTTAGAGGACACCATGTTGCATTTAGAGAGTCCCTGTGTGCCCAAACATTGGAGCTCCCCCACAAGTGACCCCATTTTGGAAACTAGACCCCCCAAGGCACCTATCTAGATGCATAGTGAGCACTTGGAACCCCCAGGTGCTTCACAAATTGATTCGTAATAATGAAAAAGTGAAAAAAAAAACACTTTTTCATTTTTACGAATCAATTTGTGAAGCACCTAGGGGTTCCAAGTGCTCACTATGCATCTAGATAGGTGCCTTGGGGGGTCTAGTTTCCAAAATGGGGTCACTTGTGGGGGAGCTCCAATGTTTGGGCACACAGGGACTCTCTAAATGCAACATGGTGTCCGCTAACAAATTTAACGCAAAATTGGCTCAAATTGTTAGCGACACCATGTTGCGTTTGGAGAGCTGCTGTGTGCCCAAACATTGGAGCTCCCCCACAAGTGACCCCATTTTGGAAACTAGACCCCCCAAGGCACCTATCTAGATGCATAGTGAGCACTTGGAACCCCCAGGTGCTTCACAAATTGATTCGTAATAATGAAAAAGTGAAAAAAAAAACACTTTTTCATTTTTACGAATCAATTTGTGAAGCACCTAGGGGTTCCAAGTGCTCACTATGCATCTAGATAGGTGCCTTGGGGGGTCTAGTTTCCAAAATGGGGTCACTTGTGGGGGAGCTCCAATGTTTGGGCACACAGGGACTCTCTAAATGCAACATGGTATCCGCTAACAAATTGAATGGAAAATCGGCTCAAATTGTTAGCGGACGCCACATTGCGTTTGGAGAGCCCCTCTGTGCCCAAACTTTGGAGCTCCCCCACAAGTGACCCCATTTTGGAAACTAGACCCCCCAAGGCACCTTTCTAGATGCATAGTGAGCACTTGGAACCCCCAGGTGCTTCACAAATTGATTCGTAATAATGAAAAAGTGAAAAAAAAAACACTTTTTCATTTTTACGAATTAATTTGTGAAGCACCTAGGGGTTCCAAGTGCTCACTATGCATCTAGATAGGTGCCTTGGGGGGTCTAGTTTCCAAAATGGGGTCACTTGTGGGGGAGCTCCAATGTTTGGACACACAGGGGCTCTCCAAACGCAACATGGCGTCCGCTAACAATTTGAGCCGATTTTCCATTCAATTTGTTAGCGGACACCATGTCGCGTTTGGAGAGCCCGTGATGTGCCTAAACAGTGGAGCTCCCCCACAAGTGTCCCCATTTTGGAAACTATACCCCTCAAAGATTTTATTAAGGTGTATAGTGAACATTTTGAACCCAGAGGTACGGCACATTATTTGTTTACATTAGGTCATCATATTGAATAAGTTTTCATTATTCTTGAGCGCAAGTGCTCGCTACTTGAGTTTGCATCGGGTACTCAGGTATGCACCATGTACAGCGTGTGCTCGAGTGACATGCTCGAGTCCCTGCTCCGCATGTTTCACGGTTATTAGACACCCAAAAAAAAACATGCGGGGATCGCTCGTGCATGGCAGGCAATCCCCGTAAAGTTTTTTGGCCGCGAAGCATATGGGGCAGAGACTCGAGCATGTCACTCAAATACCCACGATACTAAATGCATACCAGAGCACCCGATGCAAACTCAAGTAGCGAGCACTTGCTCTCAACACTAGTCGCCATATCGTCATCTTTTTTTCTTACTTTTGAAAAAAATCCCAACCCCAGCCCTAACCCTAGCACAACCCTAGCCCCAGCACAACCCTAGCCCCAGCACAACCCTAGCCCCAGCACAACCCTAGCCCCAGCACAACCCTAGCCCCAAACCCAGCCCTAACCCTAGCCCAATCCTAACTCAAGAGTTTATTTTTGACGCCGTTCCTTGTGCGGTATAAGTGATTAGACGACTTTATTCTTCGGGTCGGTGTGATTACAGCAATGCCAGAATCATATGGGGTTTTTATGACTGACAGCTGTCACACACTAAAAGACGCATTTTTTGTAAAATCTAGTTTTTGCATCGCCATATTTTGAGAGCTATAATTTTTCCAAATTTTGGCAGACAGTCATGTGATGGCTCGTTTTTTGCGGGATGACTTGACGTTGTTATTGGTGCCATTTTCAGGCACGTGACATTTTTTGATCGCTTTCTATTCCGATTTTTGGGAGGCAGAATAAACAAAAACCAACAATTCAGGAATTGTTTTTTTTTTTTTTTTTTTATTCTGTTCCGCGTGTGGTAAAATTGATGAGGCAGCTTTACTCTTTGGGTCAGTACGTTTACAGCGGTACCACATTTGTATAATTTTTCTATGTTTTGGCGCTTATACACAATAAAAGCTATTTTATAGAAAAAAATATTTTTTAGTATCGCTTTATTCTGAGAGCTATAACTTTTTTATTTTTCGGCTGATGGAGCTATATGGCAGCTTGTTTTTTGCGGGACGAGATGACGTTTTCAGCGGTATCATTTTTATTTATATGCGTCTTTTTGATCGCGTGTTATTCCACTTTTTGTTTGGCGGTATGGTGATAAAGCATTGTTTTTTGCTTGGTTTTTTTTTTTTTTTTTTTACCGTGTTCACTGAAGGGGTTAACTAGTGGGACAGTTTTATAGGTCAGGTTGTTCCGGACGCGGCGATACCAAATATGTGTACTTTTATTGTTTTTTTTTTATTTTTTTTATAATAATATTTATTGATGGGTACATTATATTTTTATTTTTGGTGTATTATTTTTTTTATTTTTTTATAATATTTTTGCACATTTTTTTTTTTTTTTTTTTTCCACTTTCACACAGTTTATACACTTTATTACTTTGTCCCACTCTGGGACTTTCACTTTTTTTTTTCTGATCGCCTGCATGGCACAGGAATGGAGCACCATCCCTATGCCATGAAGGCTGTCAGAAGTGCACAGTGTGAAGATTGCTTGGAGATGCACTGCGCATGTCCAAGCAATCTTCCTGCTCTCTGGTGACCCGGATGTTGTCATGACGACATCGGGTCGTCATGGCAACACCCGGGAAGCCTTTGCAGACTGCGCTGGAAGCCGGAAGAGGAGGTGAGTATCGGCGATCACCTCCCCTTGCCCCCGCAATGCCGCGATCGACTTCGATCGACTTCGATCGCAGCATCGCGGGGGTTAATGTGCTGGGAGCGGTGCGTGACCGCTCCCTGCACATAGTACCGGGTGTCAGCTGTGACAATCAGCTGACACCCGGCGGCGATCGCGCCCGCACAGCCTGTGTGCGCGCGCGATCGCCATGACGTACTAATACGGGTCTGGCTCTTAAGTCCCAGGGCACAGACGCGTATTAGTACGTCAGATGTTATTAAGGGGTTAAATACTGAAGCAGAGTCCTTAAATATTGCAACAAAGTCCTTAAATAATGCAGCAGAGTCCTTAAATAATGCAGCAAAGTCCTTAAATAATGCAGCAGAGTCCTTAAATAATGCAGCAGAGTCCTTAAATACCGCAGCAGAGTCCTTAAATACTGAAGCAGATTCCTTTAATATAGCAGCAAATTCCTTAAATAATGCAGCAGAGTCCTTAAAAAATCCAACAAAGTCATTAAATAATGCAGCAGAGTCCTCTAATAATGCAGCAGAGTCCTCAAATGCTTCAGCAAAGTCATTAAATAATGCAGCATAGTCCTTAAATAATGCAAAGTCCTTAAATAAAGCAGCACAGTTCTTAAATAATGCAACAACGTCGGTAAATAATGCAGCAGAGTCCTTAAATAATGCAGCAAAGTCCTTAACTAATGCAGCAGAGTCCTTAAATAATGCAAGAAAGTCCTTAAATAATGCAGCAGAGTCCTTAAATAATGCAGTAAAGTCCTTAAATAATGCAGCAGAGTCCTTAAATAATGCAACAACGTCCTTAAATAATGCAGCAGAGTCCTTAAATACTGAAGCAGAGTCCTTAAATATTGCAGCAAAGTCCTTAAATAATGCATTAGAGTCCTTAAATAATGCAACAAAGTCCTTAAATAATGCAGCAGAGTCCTTAAATAATGCAGCAAAGTCCTTAAATAATGCAGCAGAGTCCTTAAATAATGCAGCAGAGTCCTTAAATACCGCAGCAGAGTCCTTAAATACTGAAGCAGAGTCATTTAATATAGCAGCAAATTCCTTAAATAATGCAGCAGAGTCCTTAAAAAATCCAACAAAGTCATTAAATAATGCAGCAGAGTCCTCTATGCAGCAGAGTCCTCAAATGCTTCAGCAAAGTCATTAAATAATGCAGCATAGTCCTTAAATAATGCAAAGTCCTTAAATAAAGCACCACAGTTCTTAAATAATGCAACAACGTCGGTAAATAATGCAGCAGAGTCCTTAAATAATGCAGCAAAGTCCTTAACTAATGCAGCAGAGTCCTTAAATACCGCAGCAAAGTGCTTAAATAATGCAGCAGAGTCCTCAAATGCTTCAGCAGAGTCCTTAAAAAATGCAGCAGAGTCCTTAAATAATGCAGCAAAGTCCTTAAATAATGCAGCAGAGTCCTTAAATAATGCAACAAAGTCCTTAAATAATGCAGCAGAGTCCTTAAATACTGAAGCAGAGTCCTTAAATATTGCAGCAAAGTCCTTAAATAATGCAGCAGAGTCCTTAAATAATAAAACAAAGTCCTTAAATAATGCAGCAGAGTCCTTAAATAATGCAACAAAGTCCTTAAATAATGCAGCAGAGTCCTTAAATACTGAAGCAGAGTCCTTAAATATTGCAGCAAAGTCCTTAAATAACGCAGCAAAGTCCTTAAATACTGAAGCAGAGTCCTTTAATATAGCAGTAAATTCCTTAAATAACGCAGCAGAGTCCTTAAAAAATCCAACAAAGTCATTAAATAATGCAGCAAGTCCTTAAATAATGCAGCAGAGTCCTCTAATAATGCAGCAGAGTCCTCAAATGCTTCAGCAAAGTCATTAAATAATGCAGCATAGTCCTTAACTAATGCAGCAGAGTCCTTAAATAATGCAACAAAGTCCTTAAATAATGCAGCAGAGTCCTTAAATAATGCAGTAAAGTCGTTAAATAATGCAGCAGAGTCCTTAAATAATGCAGCAAAGTCCTTAACTAATGCAGCAGAGTCCTTAAATATTGCAGCAAAGTCCTTAAATAATGCATTAGAGTCCTTAAATAATGCAACAAAGTCCTTAAATAATGCAGCAGAGTCCTTAAATAATGCAGCAAAGTCCTTAAATAATGCAGCAGAGTCCTTAAATAATGCAGCAGAGTCCTTAAATACCGCAGCAGAGTCCTTAAATACTGAAGCAGAGTCCTTTAATATAGCAGCAAATTCCTTAAATAATGCAGCAGAGTCCTTAAAAAATCCAACAAAGTCATTAAATAATGCAGCAGAGTCCTCTAATAATGCAGCAGAGTCCTCAAATGCTTCAGCAAAGTCATTAAATAATGCAGCATAGTCCTTAAATAATGCAGCAAAGTCCTTAAATAATGCAGCACAGTTCTTAAATAATGCAACAACGTCGTTAAATAATGCAGCAGAGTCTTAAATAATGCAGCAAAGTCCTTAACTAATCCAGCAGAGTCCTTAAATAATGCAACAAAGTCCTTAAATAATGCAACAGAGTCCTTAAATACCGCAGCAAAGTGATTAAATAATGCAGCAGAGTCCTCAAATGCTTCAGCAGAGTCCTTAAATAATGCAGCAGAGTCCTTAAATAATGCAGCAAAGTCCTTAAATAATGCAGCAGAGTCCTTAAATAATGCAGCAGAGTCCTCAAATGCTTAAGCAGAGTCCTTAAATACTGAAGCAGAGTCCTTAAACATTGCAGCAAAGTCCTTAAATAATGCAGCAGAGTCCTTAAATAATGCAGCAAAGTCCTTCAATAATGCAGCAGAGTCCTTAGATAATGCAACAAAGTCCTTAAATAATGCAGCAGATTCCTTAAATAATGCAGCAAAGTCCTTAAATAATGCAGCAAAGTCCTAATATAATGCAGCAGGGTCCTTAAATACCGCAGCAGAGTCCTTAAATACTGAAGCAGAGTCCTTTAATATAGCAGCAAATTCCTTAAATAATGCAGCAGAGTCCTTAAGAAATCCAACAAAGTCATTAAATAATGCAGCAAGTCCTTAAATAATGCAGCAGAGTCCTCTAATAATGCAGCAGAGTCCTCAAATGCTTCAGCAAAGTCATTAAATAATGCAGCATAATCCTTAAATAATGCAGCAAAGTCCTTAAATAATGCAGCACAGTTCTTAAATAATGCAACAACGTCGTTAAATAATGCAGCAGAGTCCTTAAATAATGCAGCAAACTCCTTAACTAATGCAGCAGAGTCCTTAAATAATGCAACAAAGTCCTTAAATAATGCAACAGAGTCCTTAAATACCGCCGCAAAGTGCTTAAATAATGCAGCAGAGTCCTCAAATGCTTCAGCAGAGTCCTTAAATAATGCAGCAGTGTCCTTAAATAATGCAGCAAAGTCCTTAAATAATGCAGCAGAGTCCTTAAATAATGCAACAAAGTCCTTAAATAATGCAGCAGAGTCCTTAAATACTGAAGCAGAGTCCTTAAATATTGCTGCAAAGTCCTTAAATAATGCAGCAGTCATTAAATAATGCAAAAATGTCCTTAAATAATGCAGCAGAGTCCTTAAAAAATCCAACAAAGTCATTAAATAATGCAGCAAGTCCTTAAATAATGCAGCAGAGTCCTCTAATAATGCAGCAGAGTCCTCAAATGCTTCAGCAAATTCATTAAATAATGCAGCATATTCCTTAAATAATGCAGCAAAGTCCTTAAATAATGCAGAACAGTTCTTAAATAATGCAACAACGTCGTTAAATAATGCAGCAGAGTCCTTAAATAATGCAGCAAAGTCCTTAACTAATGCAGCAGAGTCCTTAAATAATGCAACAAAGTCCTTAAATAATGCAACAGAGTCCTTAAATACCGCAGCAAAGGGCTTAAATAATGCAGCAGAGTCCTCAAATGCTTCAGCAGAGTCCTTAAATAATGTAGCATTGTCCTTAAATAATGCAGCAAAGTCCTTAAATAATGCAGCAGAGTCCTTAAATAATGCAACAAAGTCCTTAAATAATGCAGCAGAGTCCTTAAATACTGAAGCAGAGTCCTTAAATTTTGCTGCAAAGTCCTTAAATAATGCAGCAGAGTCATTAAATAATGCAACAAAGTCCTTAAATAATGCAGCAGAGTCCTTAAATAATGCAACAAAGTCCTTAAATAATGCAGCAGAGTACTTAAATAATGCAACAAAGTCCTTAAATAATGCAGCAAAGTCCTTAAATAATGCAGCAGAGTCCTTAAATACTGAAGCAGAGTCCTTAAATATTGCAGCAAAGTCCTTAAATAATGCAGCAGAGTCCTTAAATAATGCAACAAAGTCCTTAAATAATGCAGCAGAGTCCTTAAATAATGCAACAGAGTCCTTAAATACCGCAGCAAAGTGCTTAAATAATGCAGCAGAGTCCTCAAATGCTTCAGCAGAGTCCTTAAATAATGCAGCAGAGTCCTTAAATAATGCAGCAAAGTCCTTAAATAATGCAGCAGAGTCCTTAAATAATGCAACAAAGTCCTTAAATAATGCAGCAGAGTCCTTAAATACTGAAGCAGAGTCCTTAAATATTGCAGCAAAGTCCTTAAATAATGCAGCAGAGTCCTTAAATAATGCAGCAAAGTCCTTATCTAATGCAGCAGAGTCCTTAAATAATGCAACAAAGTCCTTAAATAATGCAGCAGAGTCCTTAAATACTGAAGCAGAGTCCTTAAATATTGCAGCAAAGTCCTTCAATAATGCAGCAGAGTCCTTAGATAATGCAACAAAGTCCTTAAATAATGCAGCAGATTCCTTAAATAATGCAGCAAAGTCCTTAAATAATGCAGCAGAGTCCTTAAATAATGCAGCAGAGTCCTTAAATACCGCAGCAGAGTCCTTAAATACTGAAGCAGAGTCCTTTAATATAGCAGCAAATTCCTTAAATAATGCAGCAGAGTCCATAAAAAAATCCAACAAAGTCATTAAATAATGCAGCAAGTCCTTAAATAATGCAGCAGAGTCCTCTAATAATGCAGCAGAGTCCTCAAATGCTTCAGCAAAGTCATTAAATAATGCAGCATAGTCCTTAAATAATGCAGCAAAGTCCTTAAATAATGCAGCACAGTTCTTAAGTAATGCAACAACGTCATCAAATAATGCTGCAGAGTCCTTAAATAATGCAGCAAAGTCCTTAACTAATGCAGCAGAGTCCTTAAATAATGCAAGAAAGTCCTTAAATAATGCAGCAGAGTCCTTAAATAATGCAGTAAAGTCCTTAAATAATGCAGCAGAGTCCTTAAATAATGCAACAACGTCCTTAAATAATGCAGCAGAGTCCTTAAATACTGAAGCAGAGTCCTTAAATATTGCAACAAAGTCCTTAAATAATGCAGCAGAGTCCTTAAATAATGCAGCAAAGTCCTTAAATAATGCAGCAGAGTCCTTAAATAATGCAGCAGAGTCCTTAAATACCGCAGCAGAGTCCTTAAATACTGAAGCAGAGTCCTTTAATATAGCAGCAAATTCCTTAAATAATGCAGCAGAGTCCTTAAAAAATCCAACAAAGTCATTAAATAATGCAGCAGAGTCCTCTAATAATGCAGCAGAGTCCTCAAATGCTTCAGCAAAGTCATTAAATAATGCAGCATAGTCCTTAAATAATGCAAAGTCCTTAAATAAAGCAGCACAGTTCTTAAATAATGCAACAACGTCGGTAAATAATGCAGCAGAGTCCTTAAATAATGCAGCAAAGTCCTTAACTAATGCAGCAGAGTCCTTAAATAATGCAAGAAAGTCCTTAAATAATGCAGCAGAGTCCTTAAATAATGCAGTAAAGTCCTTAAATAATGCAGCAGAGTCCTTAAATAATGCAACAACGTCCTTAAATAATGCAGCAGAGTCCTTAAATACTGAAGCAGAGTCCTTAAATATTGCAGCAAAGTCCTTAAATAATGCATTAGAGTCCTTAAATAATGCAACAAAGTCCTTAAATAATGCAGCAGAGTCCTTAAATAATGCAGCAAAGTCCTTAAATAATGCAGCAGAGTCCTTAAATAATGCAGCAGAGTCCTTAAATACCGCAGCAGAGTCCTTAAATACTGAAGCAGAGTCATTTAATATAGCAGCAAATTCCTTAAATAATGCAGCAGAGTCCTTAAAAAATCCAACAAAGTCATTAAATAATGCAGCAGAGTCCTCTATGCAGCAGAGTCCTCAAATGCTTCAGCAAAGTCATTAAATAATGCAGCATAGTCCTTAAATAATGCAAAGTCCTTAAATAAAGCACCACAGTTCTTAAATAATGCAACAACGTCGGTAAATAATGCAGCAGAGTCCTTAAATAATGCAGCAAAGTCCTTAACTAATGCAGCAGAGTCCTTAAATACCGCAGCAAAGTGCTTAAATAATGCAGCAGAGTCCTCAAATGCTTCAGCAGAGTCCTTAAAAAATGCAGCAGAGTCCTTAAATAATGCAGCAAAGTCCTTAAATAATGCAGCAGAGTCCTTAAATAATGCAACAAAGTCCTTAAATAATGCAGCAGAGTCCTTAAATACTGAAGCAGAGTCCTTAAATATTGCAGCAAAGTCCTTAAATAATGCAGCAGAGTCCTTAAATAATAAAACAAAGTCCTTAAATAATGCAGCAGAGTCCTTAAATAATGCAACAAAGTCCTTAAATAATGCAGCAGAGTCCTTAAATACTGAAGCAGAGTCCTTAAATATTGCAGCAAAGTCCTTAAATAACGCAGCAAAGTCCTTAAATACTGAAGCAGAGTCCGTTAATATAGCAGTAAATTCCTTAAATAACGCAGCAGAGTCCTTAAAAAATCCAACAAAGTCATTAAATAATGCAGCAAGTCCTTAAATAATGCAGCAGAGTCCTCTAATAATGCAGCAGAGTCCTCAAATGCTTCAGCAAAGTCATTAAATAATGCAGCATAGTCCTTAACTAATGCAGCAGAGTCCTTAAATAATGCAACAAAGTCCTTAAATAATGCAGCAGAGTCCTTAAATAATGCAGTAAAGTCGTTAAATAATTCAGCAGAGTCCTTAAATAATGCAGCAAAGTCCTTAACTAATGCAGCAGAGTCCTTAAATATTGCAGCAAAGTCCTTAAATAATGCATTAGAGTCCTTAAATAATGCAACAAAGTCCTTAAATAATGCAGCAGAGTCCTTAAATAATGCAGCAAAGTCCTTAAATAATGCAGCAGAGTCCTTAAATAATGCAGCAGAGTCCTTAAATACCGCAGCAGAGTCCTTAAATACTGAAGCAGAGTCCTTTAATATAGCAGCAAATTCCTTAAATAATGCAGCAGAGTCCTTAAAAAATCCAACAAAGTCATTAAATAATGCAGCAGAGTCCTCTAATAATGCAGCAGAGTCCTCAAATGCTTCAGCAAAGTCATTAAATAATGCAGCATAGTCCTTAAATAATGCAGCAAAGTCCTTAAATAATGCAGCACAGTTCTTAAATAATGCAACAACGTCGTTAAATAATGCAGCAGAGTCCTTAAATAATGCAGCAAAGTCCTTAACTAATGCAGCAGAGTCCTTAAATAATGCAACAAAGTCCTTAAATAATGCAACAGAGTCCTTAAATACCGCAGCAAAGTGATTAAATAATGCAGCAGAGTCCTCAAATGCTTCAGCAGAGTCCTTAAATAATGCAGCAGAGTCCTTAAATAATGCAGCAAAGTCCTTAAATAATGCAGCAGAGTCCTTAAATAATGCAGCAGAGTCCTCAAATGCTTAAGCAGAGTCCTTAAATACTGAAGCAGAGTCCTTAAACATTGCAGCAAAGTCCTTAAATAATGCAGCAGAGTCCTTAAATAATGCAGCAAAGTCCTTCAATAATGCAGCAGAGTCCTTAGATAATGCAACAAAGTCCTTAAATAATGCAGCAGATTCCTTAAATAATGCAGCAAAGTCCTTAAATAATGCAGCAGAGTCCTAATATAATGCAGCAGGGTCCTTAAATACCGCAGCAGAGTCCTTAAATACTGAAGCAGAGTCCTTTAATATAGCAGCAAATTCCTTAAATAATGCAGCAGAGTCCTTAAGAAATCCAACAAAGTCATTAAATAATGCAGCAAGTCCTTAAATAATGCAGCAGAGTCCTCTAATAATGCAGCAGAGTCCTCAAATGCTTCAGCAAAGTCATTAAATAATGCAGCATAATCCTTAAATAATGCAGCAAAGTCCTTAAATAATGCAGCACAGTTCTTAAATAATGCAACAACGTCGTTAAATAATGCAGCAGAGTCCTTAAATAATGCAGCAAACTCCTTAGCTAATGCAGCAGAGTCCTTAAATAATGCAACAAAGTCCTTAAATAATGCAACAGAGTCCTTAAATACCGCCGCAAAGTGCTTAAATAATGCAGCAGAGTCCTCAAATGCTTCAGCAGAGTCCTTAAATAATGCAGCAGTGTCCTTAAATAATGCAGCAAAGTCCTTAAATAATGCAGCAGAGTCCTTAAATAATGCAACAAAGTCCTTAAATAATGCAGCAGAGTCCTTAAATACTGAAGCAGAGTCCTTAAATATTGCTGCAAAGTCCTTAAATAATGCAGCAGTCATTAAATAATGCAAAAATGTCCTTAAATAATGCAGCAGAGTCCTTAAAAAATCCAACAAAGTCATTAAATAATGCAGCAAGTCCTTAAATAATGCAGCAGAGTCCTCTAATAATGCAGCAGAGTCCTCAAATGCTTCAGCAAATTCATTAAATAATGCAGCATATTCCTTAAATAATGCAGCAAAGTCCTTAAATAATGCAGAACAGTTCTTAAATAATGCAACAACGTCGTTAAATAATGCAGCAGAGTCCTTAAATAATGCAGCAAAGTCCTTAACTAATGCAGCAGAGTCCTTAAATAATGCAACAAAGTCCTTAAATAATGCAACAGAGTCCTTAAATACCGCAGCAAAGGGCTTAAATAATGCAGCAGAGTCCTCAAATGCTTCAGCAGAGTCCTTAAATAATGTAGCATTGTCCTTAAATAATGCAGCAAAGTCCTTAAATAATGCAGCAGAGTCCTTAAATAATGCAACAAAGTCCTTAAATAATGCAGCAGAGTCCTTAAATACTGAAGCAGAGTCCTTAAATTTTGCTGCAAAGTCCTTAAATAATGCAGCAGAGTCATTAAATAATGCAACAAAGTCCTTAAATAATGCAGCAGAGTCCTTAAATAATGCA
The DNA here is from genome assembly GCF_046119375.1 of Phyllobates terribilis. NCBI lineage: Eukaryota > Metazoa > Chordata > Amphibia > Anura > Dendrobatidae > Phyllobates > Phyllobates terribilis. The sequence continues at coordinate 900,465 of NW_027362840.1, read as the reverse complement.
ACAAAGTCCTTAAATAATGCAGCAGAGTACTTAAATAATGCAGCAAAGTCCTTAAATAATGCAGCAGAGTCCTTAAATACTGAAGCAGAGTCCTTAAATATTGCAGCAAAGTCCTTAAATAATGCAGCAGAGTCCTTAAATAATGCAACAAAGTCCTTAAATAATGCAGCAGAGTCCTTAAATAATGCAACAGAGTCCTTAAATACCGCAGCAAAGTGCTTAAATAATGCAGCAGAGTCCTCAAATGCTTCAGCAGAGTCCTTAAATAATGCAGCAGAGTCCTTAAATAATGCAGCAAAGTCCTTAAATAATGCAGCAGAGTCCTTAAATAATGCAACAAAGTCCTTAAATAATGCAGCAGAGTCCTTAAATACTGAAGCAGAGTCCTTAAATATTGCAGCAAAGTCCTTAAATAATGCAGCAGAGTCCTTAAATAATGCAGCAAAGTCCTTATCTAATGCAGCAGAGTCCTTAAATAATGCAACAAAGTCCTTAAATAATGCAGCAGAGTCCTTAAATACTGAAGCAGAGTCCTTAAATATTGCAGCAAAGTCCTTCAATAATGCAGCAGAGTCCTTAGATAATGCAACAAAGTCCTTAAATAATGCAGCAGATTCCTTAAATAATGCAGCAAAGTCCTTAAATAATGCAGCAGAGTCCTTAAATAATGCAGCAGAGTCCTTAAATACCGCAGCAGAGTCCTTAAATACTGAAGCAGAGTCCTTTAATATAGCAGCAAATTCCTTAAATAATGCAGCAGAGTCCATAAAAAAATCCAACAAAGTCATTAAATAATGCAGCAAGTCCTTAAATAATGCAGCAGAGTCCTCTAATAATGCAGCAGAGTCCTCAAATGCTTCAGCAAAGTCATTAAATAATGCAGCATAGTCCTTAAATAATGCAGCAAAGTCCTTAAATAATGCAGCACAGTTCTTAAGTAATGCAACAACGTCATCAAATAATGCTGCAGAGTCCTTAAATAATGCAGCAAAGTCCTTAACTAATGCAGCAGAGTCCTTAAATAATGCAAGAAAGTCCTTAAATAATGCAGCAGAGTCCTTAAATAATGCAGTAAAGTCCTTAAATAATGCAGCAGAGTCCTTAAATAATGCAACAACGTCCTTAAATAATGCAGCAGAGTCCTTAAATACTGAAGCAGAGTCCTTAAATATTGCAACAAAGTCCTTAAATAATGCAGCAGAGTCCTTAAATAATGCAGCAAAGTCCTTAAATAATGCAGCAGAGTCCTTAAATAATGCAGCAGAGTCCTTAAATACCGCAGCAGAGTCCTTAAATACTGAAGCAGAGTCCTTTAATATAGCAGCAAATTCCTTAAATAATGCAGCAGAGTCCTTAAAAAATCCAACAAAGTCATTAAATAATGCAGCAGAGTCCTCTAATAATGCAGCAGAGTCCTCAAATGCTTCAGCAAAGTCATTAAATAATGCAGCATAGTCCTTAAATAATGCAAAGTCCTTAAATAAAGCAGCACAGTTCTTAAATAATGCAACAACGTCGGTAAATAATGCAGCAGAGTCCTTAAATAATGCAGCAAAGTCCTTAACTAATGCAGCAGAGTCCTTAAATAATGCAAGAAAGTCCTTAAATAATGCAGCAGAGTCCTTAAATAATGCAGTAAAGTCCTTAAATAATGCAGCAGAGTCCTTAAATAATGCAACAACGTCCTTAAATAATGCAGCAGAGTCCTTAAATACTGAAGCAGAGTCCTTAAATATTGCAGCAAAGTCCTTAAATAATGCATTAGAGTCCTTAAATAATGCAACAAAGTCCTTAAATAATGCAGCAGAGTCCTTAAATAATGCAGCAAAGTCCTTAAATAATGCAGCAGAGTCCTTAAATAATGCAGCAGAGTCCTTAAATACCGCAGCAGAGTCCTTAAATACTGAAGCAGAGTCATTTAATATAGCAGCAAATTCCTTAAATAATGCAGCAGAGTCCTTAAAAAATCCAACAAAGTCATTAAATAATGCAGCAGAGTCCTCTATGCAGCAGAGTCCTCAAATGCTTCAGCAAAGTCATTAAATAATGCAGCATAGTCCTTAAATAATGCAAAGTCCTTAAATAAAGCACCACAGTTCTTAAATAATGCAACAACGTCGGTAAATAATGCAGCAGAGTCCTTAAATAATGCAGCAAAGTCCTTAACTAATGCAGCAGAGTCCTTAAATACCGCAGCAAAGTGCTTAAATAATGCAGCAGAGTCCTCAAATGCTTCAGCAGAGTCCTTAAAAAATGCAGCAGAGTCCTTAAATAATGCAGCAAAGTCCTTAAATAATGCAGCAGAGTCCTTAGATAATGCAACAAAGTCCTTAAATAATGCAGCAGAGTCCTTAAATACTGAAGCAGAGTCCTTAAATATTGCAGCAAAGTCCTTAAATAATGCAGCAGAGTCCTTAAATAATAAAACAAAGTCCTTAAATAATGCAGCAGAGTCCTTAAATAATGCAACAAAGTCCTTAAATAATGCAGCAGAGTCCTTAAATACTGAAGCAGAGTCCTTAAATATTGCAGCAAAGTCCTTAAATAACGCAGCAAAGTCCTTAAATACTGAAGCAGAGTCCTTTAATATAGCAGTAAATTCCTTAAATAACGCAGCAGAGTCCTTAAAAAATCCAACAAAGTCATTAAATAATGCAGCAAGTCCTTAAATAATGCAGCAGAGTCCTCTAATAATGCAGCAGAGTCCTCAAATGCTTCAGCAAAGTCATTAAATAATGCAGCATAGTCCTTAACTAATGCAGCAGAGTCCTTAAATAATGCAACAAATTCCTTAAATAATGCAGCAGAGTCCTTAAATAATGCAGTAAAGTCGTTAAATAATGCAGCAGAGTCCTTAAATAATGCAGCAAAGTCCTTAACTAATGCAGCAGAGTCCTTAAATATTGCAGCAAAGTCCTTAAATAATGCATTAGAGTCCTTAAATAATGCAACAAAGTCCTTAAATAATGCAGCAGAGTCCTTAAATAATGCAGCAAAGTCCTTAAATAATGCAGCAGAGTCCTTAAATAATGCAGCAGAGTCCTTAAATACTGCAGCAGAGTCCTTAAATACTGAAGCAGAGTCCTTTAATATAGCAGCAAATTCCTTAAATAATGCAGCAGAGTCCTTAAAAAATCCAACAAAGTCATTAAATAATGCAGCAGAGTCCTCTAATAATGCAGCAGAGTCCTCAAATGCTTCAGCAAAGTCATTAAATAATGCAGCATAGTCCTTAAATAATGCAGCAAAGTCCTTAAATAATGCAGCACAGTTCTTTAATAATGCAACAACGTCGTTAAATAATGCAGCAGAGTCCTTAAATAATGCAGCAAAGTCCTTAACTAATGCAGCAGAGTCCTTAAATAATGCAACAAAGTCCTTAAATAATGCAACAGAGTCCTTAAATACCGCAGCAAAGTGATTAAATAATGCAGCAGAGTCCTCAAATGCTTCAGCAGAGTCCTTAAATAATGCAGCAGAGTCCTTAAATAATGCAGCAAAGTCCTTAAATAATGCAGCAGAGTCCTTAAATAATGCAGCAGAGTCCTCAAATGCTTAAGCAGAGTCCTTAAATACTGAAGCAGGGTCCTTAAACATTGCAGCAAAGTCCTTAAATAATGCAGCAGAGTCCTTAAATAATGCAGCAAAGTCCTTCAATAATGCAGCAGAGTCCTTAGATAATGCAACAAAGTCCTTAAATAATGCAGCAGATTCCTTAAATAATGCAGCAAAGTCCTTAAATAATGCAGCAGAGTCCTAATATAATGCAGCAGGGTCCTTAAATACCGCAGCAGAGTCCTTAAATACTGAAGCAGAGTCCTTTAATATAGCAGCAAATTCCTTAAATAATGCAGCAGAGTCCTTAAGAAATCCAACAAAGTCATTAAATAATGCAGCAAGTCCTTAAATAATGCAGCAGAGTCCTCTAATAATGCAGCAGAGTCCTCAAATGCTTCAGCAAAGTCATTAAATAATGCAGCATAATCCTTAAATAATGCAGCAAAGTCCTTAAATAATGCAGCACAGTTCTTAAATAATGCAACAACGTCGTTAAATAATGCAGCAGAGTCCTTAAATAATGCAGCAAACTCCTTAGCTAATGCAGCAGAGTCCTTAAATAATGCAACAAAGTCCTTAAATAATGCAACAGAGTCCTTAAATACCGCCGCAAAGTGCTTAAATAATGCAGCAGAGTCCTCAAATGCTTCAGCAGAGTCCTTAAATAATGCAGCAGTGTCCTTAAATAATGCAGCAAAGTCCTTAAATAATGCAGCAGAGTCCTTAAATAATGCAACAAAGTCCTTAAATAATGCAGCAGAGTCCTTAAATACTGAAGCAGAGTCCTTAAATATTGCTGCAAAGTCCTTAAATAATGCAGCAGTCATTAAATAATGCAAAAATGTCCTTAAATAATGCAGCAGAGTCCTTAAAAAATCCAACAAAGTCATTAAATAATGCAGCAAGTCCTTAAATAATGCAGCAGAGTCCTCTAATAATGCAGCAGAGTCCTCAAATGCTTCAGCAAATTCATTAAATAATGCAGCATATTCCTTAAATAATGCAGCAAAGTCCTTAAATAATGCAGAACAGTTCTTAAATAATGCAACAACGTCGTTAAATAATGCAGCAGAGTCCTTAAATAATGCAGCAAAGTCCTTAACTAATGCAGCAGAGTCCTTAAATAATGCAACAAAGTCCTTAAATAATGCAACAGAGTCCTTAAATACCACAGCAAAGGGCTTAAATAATGCAGCAGAGTCCTCAAATGCTTCAGCAGAGTCCTTAAATAATGTAGCATTGTCCTTAAATAATGCAGCAAAGTCCTTAAATAATGCAGCAGAGTCCTTAAATAATGCAACAAAGTCCTTAAATAATGCAGCAGAGTCCTTAAATACTGAAGCAGAGTCCTTAAATATTGCAGCAAAGTCCTTAAATAATGCAGCAGAGTCCATAAATAATGCAGCAAAGTCCTTAAATAATGCAGCAGAGTCCTTAAATAATGCAACAAAGTCCTTAAATAATGCAGCAGAGTCCTTAAATACTGAAGCAGAGTCCTTAAATATTGCAGCAAAGTCCTTCAATAATGCAGCAGAGTCCTTAGATAATGCAACAAAGTCCTTAAATAATGCAGCAGATTCCTTAAATAATGCAGCAAAGTCCTTAAATAATGCAGCAGAGTCCTTAAATAATGCAGCAGAGTCCTTAAATACCGCAGCAGAGTCCATAAATACTGAAGCAGAGTCCTTTAATATAGCAGCAAATTCCTTAAATAATGCAGCAGAGTCCTTAAAAAATCCAACAAAGTCATTAAATAATGCAGCAAGTCCTTAAATAATGCAGCAGAGTCCTCTAATAATGCAGCAGAGTCCTCAAATGCTTCAGCAAAGTCATTAAATAATGCAGCATAGTCCTTAAATAATGGAGCAAAGTCCTTAAATAATGCAGCACAGTTCTTAAATAATGCAACAACGTCGTTAAATAATGCAGCAGAGTCCTTAAATAATGCAGCAAAGTCCTTAACTAATGCAGCAGAGTCCTTAAATAATGCAACAAAGTCCTTAAATAATGCAGCAGAGTCCTTAAATAATGCAGTAAAGTCCTTAAATAATGCAGCAGAGTCCTTAAATAATGCAACAACGTCCTTAAATAATGCAGCAGAGTCCTTAAATACTGAAGCAGAGTCCTTAAATATTGCAGCAAAGTCCTTAAATAATGCAGCAGAGTCCTTATATAATGCAACAAATTCCTTAAATAATGCAGCAAAGTCCTTAAATAATGCAGCAGAGTCCTTAAATAATGCAGCAGAGTCCTTAAATAATGCAACAACGTCCTTAAATAATGCAGCAGAGTCCTTAAATACTGAAGCAGAGTCCTTTAATATAGCAGCAAATTCCTTAAATAATGCAGCAGAGTCCTTAAAAAATCCAACAAAGTCATTAAATAATGCAGCAGAGTCCTCTAATAATGCAGCAGAGTCCTCAAATGCTTCAGCAAAGTCATTAAATAATGCAGCAGAGTCCTCAAATGCTTAAGCAGAGTCCTTAAATACTGAAGCAGAGTCCTTAAACATTGCAGCAAAGTCCTTAAATAATGCAGCAGAGTCCTTAAATAATGCAGCAAAGTCCTTCAATAATGCAGCAGAGTCCTTAGATAATGCAACAAAGTCCTTAAATAATGCAGCAGATTCCTTAAATAATGCAGCAAAGTCCTTAAATAATGCAGCAGAGTCCTAATATAATGCAGCAGGGTCCTTAAATACCGCAGCAGAGTCCTTAAATACTGAAGCAGAGTCCTTTAATATAGCAGCAAATTCCTTAAATAATGCAGCAGAGTCCTTAAGAAATCCAACAAAGTCATTAAATAATGCAGCAAGTCCTTAAATAATGCAGCAGAGTCCTCTAATAATGCAGCAGAGTCCTCAAATGCTTCAGCAAAGTCATTAAATAATGCAGCAGAGTCCTTAAATAATGCAGCAAAGTCCTTAAATAATGCAGCATAATCCTTAAATAATGCAGCAAAGTCCTTAAATAATGCAGCACAGTTCTTAAATAATGCAACAACGTCGTTAAATAATGCAGCAGAGTCCTTAAATAATGCAGCAAAGTCCTTAACTAATGCAGCAGAGTCCTTAAATAATGCAACAAAGTGCTTAAATAATGCAGCAGAGTCCTCAAATGCTTCAGCAGAGTCCTTAAATAATGCAGCAGTGTCCTTAAATAATGCAGCAAAGTCCTTAAATAATGCAGCAGAGTCCTTAAATAATGCAGCAAAGTCCTTATCTAATGCAGCAGAGTCCTTAAATAATGCAACAAAGTCCTTAAATAATGCAGCAGAGTCCTTAAATACTGAAGCAGAGTCCTTAAATATTGCAGCAAAGTCCTTCAATAATGCAGCAGAGTCCTTAGATAATGCAACAAAGTCCTTAAATAATGCAGCAGATTCCTTAAATAATGCAGCAAAGTCCTTAAATAATGCAGCAGAGTCCTTAAATAATGCAGCAGAGTCCTTAAATACCGCAGCAGAGTCCTTAAATACTGAAGCAGAGTCCTTTAATATAGCAGCAAATTCCTTAAATAATGCAGCAGAGTCCATAAAAAAATCCAACAAAGTCATTAAATAATGCAGCAAGTCCTTAAATAATGCAGCAGAGTCCTCTAATAATGCAGCAGAGTCCTCAAATGCTTCAGCAAAGTCATTAAATAATGCAGCATAGTCCTTAAATAATGCAGCAAAGTCCTTAAATAATGCAGCACAGTTCTTAAGTAATGCAACAACGTCATCAAATAATGCTACAGAGTCCTTAAATAATGCAGCAAAGTCCTTAACTAATGCAGCAGAGTCCTTAAATAATGCAAGAAAGTCCTTAAATAATGCAGCAGAGTCCTTAAATAATGCAGTAAAGTCCTTAAATAATGCAGCAGAGTCCTTAAATAATGCAACAACGTCCTTAAATAATGCAGCAGAGTCCTTAAATACTGAAGCAGAGTCCTTAAATATTGCAACAAAGTCCTTAAATAATGCAGCAGAGTCCTTAAATAATGCAGCAAAGTCCTTAAATAATGCAGCAGAGTCCTTAAATAATGCAGCAGAGTCCTTAAATACCGCAGCAGAGTCCTTAAATACTGAAGCAGAGTCCTTTAATATAGCAGCAAATTCCTTAAATAATGCAGCAGAGTCCTTAAAAAATCCAACAAAGTCATTAAATAATGCAGCAGAGTCCTCTAATAATGCAGCAGAGTCCTCAAATGCTTCAGCAAAGTCATTAAATAATGCAGCATAGTCCTTAAATAATGCAAAGTCCTTAAATAAAGCAGCACAGTTCTTAAATAATGCAACAACGTCGGTAAATAATGCAGCAGAGTCCTTAAATAATGCAGCAAAGTCCTTAACTAATGCAGCAGAGTCCTTAAATAATGCAAGAAAGTCCTTAAATAATGCAGCAGAGTCCTTAAATAATGCAGTAAAGTCCTTAAATAATGCAGCAGAGTCCTTAAATAATGCAACAACGTCCTTAAATAATGCAGCAGAGTCCTTAAATACTGAAGCAGAGTCCTTAAATATTGCAGCAAAGTCCTTAAATAATGCATTAGAGTCCTTAAATAATGCAACAAAGTCCTTAAATAATGCAGCAGAGTCCTTAAATAATGCAGCAAAGTCCTTAAATAATGCAGCAGAGTCCTTAAATAATGCAGCAGAGTCCTTAAATACCGCAGCAGAGTCCTTAAATACTGAAGCAGAGTCATTTAATATAGCAGCAAATTCCTTAAATAATGCAGCAGAGTCCTTAAAAAATCCAACAAAGTCATTAAATAATGCAGCAGAGTCCTCTATGCAGCAGAGTCCTCAAATGCTTCAGCAAAGTCATTAAATAATGCAGCATAGTCCTTAAATAATGCAAAGTCCTTAAATAAAGCACCACAGTTCTTAAATAATGCAACAACGTCGGTAAATAATGCAGCAGAGTCCATAAATAATGCAGCAAAGTCCTTAACTAATGCAGCAGAGTCCTTAAATACCGCAGCAAAGTGCTTAAATAATGCAGCAGAGTCCTCAAATGCTTCAGCAGAGTCCTTAAAAAATGCAGCAGAGTCCTTAAATAATGCAGCAAAGTCCTTAAATAATGCAGCAGAGTCCTTAGATAATGCAACAAAGTCCTTAAATAATGCAGCAGAGTCCTTAAATACTGAAGCAGAGTCCTTAAATATTGCAGCAAAGTCCTTAAATAATGCAGCAGAGTCCTTAAATAATAAAACAAAGTCCTTAAATAATGCAGCAGAGTCCTTAAATAATGCAACAAAGTCCTTAAATAATGCAGCAGAGTCCTTAAATACTGAAGCAGAGTCCTTAAATATTGCAGCAAAGTCCTTAAATAACGCAGCAAAGTCCTTAAATACTGAAGCAGAGTCCTTTAATATAGCAGTAAATTCCTTAAATAACGCAGCAGAGTCCTTAAAAAATCCAACAAAGTCATTAAATAATGCAGCAAGTCCTTAAATAATGCAGCAGAGTCCTCTAATAATGCAGCAGAGTCCTCAAATGCTTCAGCAAAGTCATTAAATAATGCAGCATAGTCCTTAACTAATGCAGCAGAGTCCTTAAATAATGCAACAAATTCCTTAAATAATGCAGCAGAGTCCTTAAATAATGCAGTAAAGTCGTTAAATAATGCAGCAGAGTCCTTAAATAATGCAGCAAAGTCCTTAACTAATGCAGCAGAGTCCTTAAATATTGCAGCAAAGTCCTTAAATAATGCATTAGAGTCCTTAAATAATGCAACAAAGTCCTTAAATAATGCAGCAGAGTCCTTAAATAATGCAGCAAAGTCCTTAAATAATGCAGCAGAGTCCTTAAATAATGCAGCAGAGTCCTTAAATACTGCAGCAGAGTCCTTAAATACTGAAGCAGAGTCCTTTAATATAGCAGCAAATTCCTTAAATAATGCAGCAGAGTCCTTAAAAAATCCAACAAAGTCATTAAATAATGCAGCAGAGTCCTCTAATAATGCAGCAGAGTCCTCAAATGCTTCAGCAAAGTCATTAAATAATGCAGCATAGTCCTTAAATAATGCAGCAAAGTCCTTAAATAATGCAGCACAGTTCTTTAATAATGCAACAACGTCGTTAAATAATGCAGCAGAGTCCTTAAATAATGCAGCAAAGTCCTTAACTAATGCAGCAGAGTCCTTAAATAATGCAACAAAGTCCTTAAATAATGCAACAGAGTCCTTAAATACCGCAGCAAAGTGATTAAATAATGCAGCAGAGTCCTCAAATGCTTCAGCAGAGTCCTTAAATAATGCAGCAGAGTCCTTAAATAATGCAGCAAAGTCCTTAAATAATGCAGCAGAGTCCTTAAATAATGCAGCAGAGTCCTCAAATGCTTAAGCAGAGTCCTTAAATACTGAAGCAGGGTCCTTAAACATTGCAGCAAAGTCCTTAAATAATGCAGCAGAGTCCTTAAATAATGCAGCAAAGTCCTTCAATAATGCAGCAGAGTCCTTAGATAATGCAACAAAGTCCTTAAATAATGCAGCAGATTCCTTAAATAATGCAGCAAAGTCCTTAAATAATGCAGCAGAGTCCTAATATAATGCAGCAGGGTCCTTAAATACCGCAGCAGAGTCCTTAAATACTGAAGCAGAGTCCTTTAATATAGCAGCAAATTCCTTAAATAATGCAGCAGAGTCCTTAAGAAATCCAACAAAGTCATTAAATAATGCAGCAAGTCCTTAAATAATGCAGCAGAGTCCTCTAATAATGCAGCAGAGTCCTCAAATGCTTCAGCAAAGTCATTAAATAATGCAGCATAATCCTTAAATAATGCAGCAAAGTCCTTAAATAATGCAGCACAGTTCTTAAATAATGCAACAACGTCGTTAAATAATGCAGCAGAGTCCTTAAATAATGCAGCAAACTCCTTAGCTAATGCAGCAGAGTCCTTAAATAATGCAACAAAGTCCTTAAATAATGCAACAGAGTCCTTAAATACCGCCGCAAAGTGCTTAAATAATGCAGCAGAGTCCTCAAATGCTTCAGCAGAGTCCTTAAATAATGCAGCAGTGTCCTTAAATAATGCAGCAAAGTCCTTAAATAATGCAGCAGAGTCCTTAAATAATGCAACAAAGTCCTTAAATAATGCAGCAGAGTCCTTAAATACTGAAGCAGAGTCCTTAAATATTGCTGCAAAGTCCTTAAATAATGCAGCAGTCATTAAATAATGCAAAAATGTCCTTAAATAATGCAGCAGAGTCCTTAAAAAATCCAACAAAGTCATTAAATAATGCAGCAAGTCCTTAAATAATGCAGCAGAGTCCTCTAATAATGCAGCAGAGTCCTCAAATGCTTCAGCAAATTCATTAAATAATGCAGCATATTCCTTAAATAATGCAGCAAAGTCCTTAAATAATGCAGAACAGTTCTTAAATAATGCAACAACGTCGTTAAATAATGCAGCAGAGTCCTTAAATAATGCAGCAAAGTCCTTAACTAATGCAGCAGAGTCCTTAAATAATGCAACAAAGTCCTTAAATAATGCAACAGAGTCCTTAAATACCGCAGCAAAGGGCTTAAATAATGCAGCAGAGTCCTCAAATGCTTCAGCAGAGTCCTTAAATAATGTAGCATTGTCCTTAAATAATGCAGCAAAGTCCTTAAATAATGCAGCAGAGTCCTTAAATAATGCAACAAAGTCCTTAAATAATGCAGCAGAGTCCTTAAATACTGAAGCAGAGTCCTTAAATATTGCAGCAAAGTCCTTAAATAATGCAGCAGAGTCCATAAATAATGCAGCAAAGTCCTTAAATAATGCAGCAGAGTCCTTAAATAATGCAACAAAGTCCTTAAATAATGCAGCAGAGTCCTTAAATACTGAAGCAGAGTCCTTAAATATTGCAGCAAAGTCCTTCAATAATGCAGCAGAGTCCTTAGATAATGCAACAAAGTCCTTAAATAATGCAGCAGATTCCTTAAATAATGCAGCAAAGTCCTTAAATAATGCAGCAGAGTCCTTAAATAATGCAGCAGAGTCCTTAAATACCGCAGCAGAGTCCATAAATACTGAAGCAGAGTCCTTTAATATAGCAGCAAATTCCTTAAATAATGCAGCAGAGTCCTTAAAAAATCCAACAAAGTCATTAAATAATGCAGCAAGTCCTTAAATAATGCAGCAGAGTCCTCTAATAATGCAGCAGAGTCCTCAAATGCTTCAGCAAAGTCATTAAATAATGCAGCATAGTCCTTAAATAATGGAGCAAAGTCCTTAAATAATGCAGCACAGTTCTTAAATAATGCAACAACGTCGTTAAATAATGCAGCAGAGTCCTTAAATAATGCAGCAAAGTCCTTAACTAATGCAGCAGAGTCCTTAAATAATGCAACAAAGTCCTTAAATAATGCAGCAGAGTCCTTAAATAATGCAGTAAAGTCCTTAAATAATGCAGCAGAGTCCTTAAATAATGCAACAACGTCCTTAAATAATGCAGCAGAGTCCTTAAATACTGAAGCAGAGTCCTTAAATATTGCAGCAAAGTCCTTAAATAATGCAGCAGAGTCCTTATATAATGCAACAAATTCCTTAAATAATGCAGCAAAGTCCTTAAATAATGCAGCAGAGTCCTTAAATAATGCAGCAGAGTCCTTAAATAATGCAACAACGTCCTTAAATAATGCAGCAGAGTCCTTAAATACTGAAGCAGAGTCCTTTAATATAGCAGCAAATTCCTTAAATAATGCAGCAGAGTCCTTAAAAAATCCAACAAAGTCATTAAATAATGCAGCAGAGTCCTCTAATAATGCAGCAGAGTCCTCAAATGCTTCAGCAAAGTCATTAAATAATGCAGCAGAGTCCTCAAATGCTTAAGCAGAGTCCTTAAATACTGAAGCAGAGTCCTTAAACATTGCAGCAAAGTCCTTAAATAATGCAGCAGAGTCCTTAAATAATGCAGCAAAGTCCTTCAATAATGCAGCAGAGTCCTTAGATAATGCAACAAAGTCCTTAAATAATGCAGCAGATTCCTTAAATAATGCAGCAAAGTCCTTAAATAATGCAGCAGAGTCCTAATATAATGCAGCAGGGTCCTTAAATACCGCAGCAGAGTCCTTAAATACTGAAGCAGAGTCCTTTAATATAGCAGCAAATTCCTTAAATAATGCAGCAGAGTCCTTAAGAAATCCAACAAAGTCATTAAATAATGCAGCAAGTCCTTAAATAATGCAGCAGAGTCCTCTAATAATGCAGCAGAGTCCTCAAATGCTTCAGCAAAGTCATTAAATAATGCAGCAGAGTCCTTAAATAATGCAGCAAAGTCCTTAAATAATGCAGCATAATCCTTAAATAATGCAGCAAAGTCCTTAAATAATGCAGCACAGTTCTTAAATAATGCAACAACGTCGTTAAATAATGCAGCAGAGTCCTTAAATAATGCAGCAAAGTCCTTAACTAATGCAGCAGAGTCCTTAAATAATGCAACAAAGTGCTTAAATAATGCAGCAGAGTCCTCAAATGCTTCAGCAGAGTCCTTAAATAATGCAGCAGTGTCCTTAAATAATGCAGCAAAGTCCTTAAATAATGCAGCAGAGTCCTTAAATAATGCATCAAAGTCCTTAAATAATGCAGCAGAGTCCTTAAATACTGAAGCAGAGTCCTTAAATATTGCTGCAAAGTCCTTAAATAATGCAGCAGTCATTAAATAATGCAAAAATGTCCTTAAATAATGCAGCAGAGTCCTTAAAAAATCCAACAAAGTCATTAAATAATGCAGCAAGTCCTTAAATAATGCAGCAGAGTCCTCTAATAATGCAGCAGAGTCCTCAAATGCTTCAGCAAATTCATTAAATAATGCAGCATATTCCTTAAATAATGCAGCAAAGTCCTTAAATAATGCAGAACAGTTCTTAAATAATGCAACAACGTCGTTAAATAATGCAGCAGAGTCCTTAAATAATGCAGCAAAGTCCTTAACTAATGCAGCAGAGTCCTTAAATAATGCAACAAAGTCCTTAAATAATGCAACAGAGTCCTTAAATACCGCAGCAAAGGGCTTAAATAATGCAGCAGAGTCCTCAAATGCTTCAGCAGAGTCCTTAAATAATGTAGCATTGTCCTTAAATAATGCAGCAAAGTCCTTAAATAATGCAGCAGAGTCCTTAAATAATGCAACAAAGTCCTTAAATAATGCAGCAGAGTCCTTAAATACTGAAGCAGAGTCCTTAAATATTGCTGCAAAGTCCTTAAATAATGCAGCAGAGTCATTAAATAATGCAACAAAGTCCTTAAATAATGCAGCAGAGTCCTTAAATAATGCAACAAAGTCCTTAAATAATGCAGCAGAGTACTTAAATAATGCAACAAAGTCCTTAAATAATGCAGCAAAGTCCTTAAATAATGCAGCAGAGTCCTTAAATACTGAAGCAGAGTCCTTAAATATTGCAGCAAAGTCCTTAAATAATGCAGCAGAGTCCTTAAATAATGCAACAAAGTCCTTAAATAATGCAGCAGAGTCCTTAAATAATGCAACAGAGTCCTTAAATACCGCAGCAAAGTGCTTAAATAATGCAGCAGAGTCCTCAAATGCTTCAGCAGAGTCCTTAAATAATGCAGCAAAGTCCTTAAATAATGCAGCAGAATCCTTAAATAATGCAGCAGAGTCCTTAAATACCGCAGCAGAGTCCTTAAATACTGAAGCAGAGTCCTTTAATATAGCAGCAAATTCCTTAAATAATGCAGCAGAGTCCATAAAAAAATCCAACAAAGTCATTAAATAATGCAGCAAGTCCTTAAATAATGCAGCAGAGTCCTCTAATAATGCAGCAGAGTCCTCAAATGCTTCAGCAAAGTCATTAAATAATGCAGCATAGTCCTTAAATAATGCAGCAAAGTCCTTAAATAATGCAGCACAGTTCTTAAGTAATGCAACAACGTCGTTAAATAATGCAGCAGAGTCCTTAAATAATGCAGCAAAGTCCTTAACTAATGCAGCAGAGTCCTTAAATAATGCAAGAAAGTCCTTAAATAATGCAGCAGAGTCCTTAAATAATGCAGTAAAGTCCTTAAATAATGCAGCAGAGTCCTTAAATAATGCAACAACGTCCTTAAATAATGCAGCAGAGTCCTTAAATACTGAAGCAGAGTCCTTAAATATTGCAACAAAGTCCTTAAATAATGCAGCAGAGTCCTTAAATAATGCAGCAAAGTCCTTAAATAATGCAGCAGAGTCCTTAAATAATGCAGCAGAGTCCTTAAATACCGCAGCAGAGTCCTTAAATACTGAAGCAGAGTCCTTTAATATAGCAGCAAATTCCTTAAATAATGCAGCAGAGTCCTTAAAAAATCCAACAAAGTCATTAAATAATGCAGCAGAGTCCTCTAATAATGCAGCAGAGTCCTCAAATGCTTCAGCAAAGTCATTAAATAATGCAGCAGAGTCCTCAAATGCTTAAGCAGAGTCCTTAAATACTGAAGCAGAGTCCTTAAACATTGCAGAAAAGTCCTTAAATAATGCAGCAGAGTCCTTAAATAATGCAGCAAAGTCCTTCAATAATGCAGCAGAGTCCTTAGATAATGCAACAAAGTCCTTAAATAATGCAGCAGATTCCTTAAATAATGCAGCAAAGTCCTTAAATAATGCAGCAGAGTCCTAATATAATGCAGCAGGGTCCTTAAATACCGCAGCAGAGTCCTTAAATACTGAAGCAGAGTCCTTTAATATAGCAGCAAATTCCTTAAATAATGCAGCAGAGTCCTTAAGAAATCCAACAAAGTCATTAAATAATGCAGCAAGTCCTTAAATAATGCAGCAGAGTCCTCTAATAATGCAGCAGAGTCCTCAAATGCTTCAGCAAAGTCATTAAATAATGCAGCATAATCCTTAAATAATGCAGCAAAGTCCTTAAATAATGCAGCACAGTTCTTAAATAATGCAACAACGTCGTTAAATAATGCAGCAGAGTCCTTAAATAATGCAGCAAACTCCTTAACTAATGCAGCAGAGTCCTTAAATAATGCAACAAAGTCCTTAAATAATGCAACAGAGTCCTTAAATACCGCCGCAAAGTGCTTAAATAATGCAGCAGAGTCCTCAAATGCTTCAGCAGAGTCCTTAAATAATGCAGCAGTGTCCTTAAATAATGCAGCAAAGTCCTTAAATAATGCAGCAGAGTCCTTAAATAATGCAACAAAGTCCTTAAATAATGCAGCAGAGTCCTTAAATACTGAAGCAGAGTCCTTAAATATTGCTGCAAAGTCCTTAAATAATGCAGCAGTCATTAAATAATGCAAAAATGTCCTTAAATAATGCAGCAGAGTCCTTAAAAAATCCAACAAAGTCATTAAATAATGCAGCAAGTCCTTAAATAATGCAGCAGAGTCCTCTAATAATGCAGCAGAGTCCTCAAATGCTTCAGCAAATTCATTAAATAATGCAGCATATTCCTTAAATAATGCAGCAGAGTCCTTAAATAATGCAGCAAAGTCCTTAACTAATGCAGCAGAGTCCTTAAATAATGCAACAAAGTCTTTAAATAATGCAACAGAGTCCTTAAATACCGCAGCAAAGGGCTTAAATAATGCAGCAGAGTCCTCAAATGCTTCAGCAGAGTCCTTAAATAATGTAGCATTGTCCTTAAATAATGCAGCAAAGTCCTTAAATAATGCAGCAGAGTCCTTAAATAATGCAACAAAGTCCTTAAATAATGCAGCAGAGTCCTTAAATACTGAAGCAGAGTCCTTAAATATTGCAGCAAAGTCCTTAAATAATGCAGCAGAGTCCATAAATAATGCAGCAAAGTCCTTAAATAATGCAGCAGAGTCCTTAAATAATGCAACAAAGTCCTTAAATAATGCAGCAGAGTCCTTAAATACTGAAGCAGAGTCCTTAAATATTGCAGCAAAGTCCTTCAATAATGCAGCAGAGTCCTTAGATAATGCAACAAAGTCCTTAAATAATGCAGCAGATTCCTTAAATAATGCAGCAAAGTCCTTAAATAATGCAGCAGAGTCCTTAAATAATGCAGCAGAGTCCTTAAATACCGCAGCAGAGTCCATAAATACTGAAGCAGAGTCCTTTAATATAGCAGCAAATTCCTTAAATAATGCAGCAGAGTCCTTAAAAAATCCAACAAAGTCATTAAATAATGCAGCAAGTCCTTAAATAATGCAGCAGAGCCCTCTAATAATGCAGCAGAGTCCTCAAATGCTTCAGCAAAGTCATTAAATAATGCAGCATAGTCCTTAAATAATGGAGCAAAGTCCTTAAATAATGCAGCACAGTTCTTAAATAATGCAACAACGTCGTTAAATAATGCAGCAGAGTCCTTAAATAATGCAGCAAAGTCCTTAACTAATGCAGCAGAGTCCTTAAATAATGCAACAAAGTCCTTAAATAATGCAGCAGAGTCCTTAAATAATGCAGTAAAGTCCTTAAATAATGCAGCAGAGTCCTTAAATAATGCAACAACGTCGTTAAATAATGCAGCAGAGTCCTTAAATAATGCAGCAAAGTCCTTAACTAATGCAGCAGAGTCCTTAAATAATGCAACAAAGTCCTTAAATAATGCAACAGAGTCCTTAAATACCGCAGCAAAGGGCTTAAATAATGCAGCAGAGTCCTCAAATGCTTCAGCAGAGTCCTTAAATAATGTAGCATTGTCCTTAAATAATGCAGCAAAGTCCTTAAATAATGCAGCAGAGTCCTTAAATAATGCAACAAAGTCCTTAAATAATGCAGCAGAGTCCTTAAATACTGAAGCAGAGTCCTTAAATATTGCTGCAAAGTCCTTAAATAATGCAGCAGAGTCATTAAATAATGCAACAAAGTCCTTAAATAATGCAGCAGAGTCCTTAAATAATGCAACAAAGTCCTTAAATAATGCAGCAGAGTACTTAAATAATGCAACAAAGTCCTTAAATAATGCAGCAAAGTCCTTAAATAATGCAGCAGAGTCCTTAAATACTGAAGCAGAGTCCTTAAATATTGCAGCAAAGTCCTTAAATAATGCAGCAGAGTCCTTAAATAATGCAACAAAGTCCTTAAATAATGCAGCAGAGTCCTTAAATAATGCAACAGAGTCCTTAAATACCGCAGCAAAGTGCTTAAATAATGCAGCAGAGTCCTCAAATGCTTCAGCAGAGTCCTTAAATAATGCAGCAAAGTCCTTAAATAATGCAGCAGAGTCCTTAAATAATGCAGCAGAGTCCTTAAATACCGCAGCAGAGTCCTTAAATACTGAAGCAGAGTCCTTTAATATAGCAGCAAATTCCTTAAATAATGCAGCAGAGTCCATAAAAAAATCCAACAAAGTCATTAAATAATGCAGCAAGTCCTTAAATAATGCAGCAGAGTCCTCTAATAATGCAGCAGAGTCCTCAAATGCTTCAGCAAAGTCATTAAATAATGCAGCATAGTCCTTAAATAATGCAGCAAAGTCCTTAAATAATGAAGCACAGTTCTTAAGTAATGCAACAACGTCGTTAAATAATGCAGCAGAGTCCTTAAATAATGCAGCAAAGTCCTTAACTAATGCAGCAGAGTCCTTAAATAATGCAAGAAAGTCCTTAAATAATGCAGCAGAGTCCTTAAATAATGCAGTAAAGTCCTTAAATAATGCAGCAGAGTCCTTAAATAATGCAACAACGTCCTTAAATAATGCAGCAGAGTCCTTAAATACTGAAGCAGAGTCCTTAAATATTGCAACAAAGTCCTTAAATAATGCAGCAGAGTCCTTAAATAATGCAGCAAAGTCCTTAAATAATGCAGCAGAGTCCTTAAATAATGCAGCAGAGTCCTTAAATACTGAAGCAGAGTCCTTAAATATTGCTGCAAAGTCCTTAAATAATGCAGCAGTCATTAAATAATGCAAAAATGTCCTTAAATAATGCAGCAGAGTCCTTAAAAAATCCAACAAAGTCATTAAATAATGCAGCAAGTCCTTAAATAATGCAGCAGAGTCCTCTAATAATGCAGCAGAGTCCTCAAATGCTTCAGCAAATTCATTAAATAATGCAGCATATTCCTTAAATAATGCAGCAGAGTCCTTAAATAATGCAGCAAAGTCCTTAACTAATGCAGCAGAGTCCTTAAATAATGCAACAAAGTCTTTAAATAATGCAACAGAGTCCTTAAATACCGCAGCAAAGGGCTTAAATAATGCAGCAGAGTCCTCAAATGCTTCAGCAGAGTCCTTAAATAATGTAGCATTGTCCTTAAATAATGCAGCAAAGTCCTTAAATAATGCAGCAGAGTCCTTAAATAATGCAACAAAGTCCTTAAATAATGCAGCAGAGTCCTTAAATACTGAAGCAGAGTCCTTAAATATTGCAGCAAAGTCCTTAAATAATGCAGCAGAGTCCATAAATAATGCAGCAAAGTCCTTAAATAATGCAGCAGAGTCCTTAAATAATGCAACAAAGTCCTTAAATAATGCAGCAGAGTCCTTAAATAATGCAGCAGAGTCCTTAAATACCGCAGCAGAGTCCATAAATACTGAAGCAGAGTCCTTTAATATAGCAGCAAATTCCTTAAATAATGCAGCAGAGTCCTTAAAAAATCCAACAAAGTCATTAAATAATGCAGCAAGTCCTTAAATAATGCAGCAGAGCCCTCTAATAATGCAGCAGAGTCCTCAAATGCTTCAGCAAAGTCATTAAATAATGCAGCATAGTCCTTAAATAATGGAGCAAAGTCCTTAAATAATGCAGCACAGTTCTTAAATAATGCAACAACGTCGTTAAATAATGCAGCAGAGTCCTTAAATAATGCAGCAAAGTCCTTAACTAATGCAGCAGAGTCCTTAAATAATGCAACAAAGTCCTTAAATAATGCAGCAGAGTTCTTAAATAATGCAGTAAAGTCCTTAAATAATGCAGCAGAGTCCTTAAATAATGCAACAACGTCGTTAAATAATGCAGCAGAGTCCTTAAATAATGCAGCAAAGTCCTTAACTAATGCAGCAGAGTCCTTAAATAATGCAACAAAGTCCTTAAATAATGCAACAGAGTCCTTAAATACCGCAGCAAAGGGCTTAAATAATGCAGCAGAGTCCTCAAATGCTTCAGCAGAGTCCTTAAATAATGTAGCATTGTCCTTAAATAATGCAGCAAAGTCCTTAAATAATGCAGCAGAGTCCTTAAATAATGCAACAAAGTCCTTAAATAATGCAGCAGAGTCCTTAAATACTGAAGCAGAGTCCTTAAATATTGCTGCAAAGTCCTTAAATAATGCAGCAGAGTCATTAAATAATGCAACAAAGTCCTTAAATAATGCAGCAGAGTCCTTAAATAATGCAACAAAGTCCTTAAATAATGCAGCAGAGTACTTAAATAATGCAACAAAGTCCTTAAATAATGCAGCAAAGTCCTTAAATAATGCAGCAGAGTCCTTAAATACTGAAGCAGAGTCCTTAAATATTGCAGCAAAGTCCTTAAATAATGCAGCAGAGTCCTTAAATAATGCAACAAAGTCCTTAAATAATGCAGCAGAGTCCTTAAATAATGCAACAGAGTCCTTAAATACCGCAGCAAAGTGCTTAAATAATGCAGCAGAGTCCTCAAATGCTTCAGCAGAGTCCTTAAATAATGCAGCAAAGTCCTTAAATAATGCAGCAGAGTCCTTAAATAATGCAGCAGAGTCCTTAAATACCGCAGCAGAGTCCTTAAATACTGAAGCAGAGTCCTTTAATATAGCAGCAAATTCCTTAAATAATGCAGCAGAGTCCATAAAAAAATCCAACAAAGTCATTAAATAATGCAGCAAGTCCTTAAATAATGCAGCAGAGTCCTCTAATAATGCAGCAGAGTCCTCAAATGCTTCAGCAAAGTCATTAAATAATGCAGCATAGTCCTTAAATAATGCAGCAAAGTCCTTAAATAATGCAGCACAGTTCTTAAGTAATGCAACAACGTCGTTAAATAATGCAGCAGAGTCCTTAAATAATGCAGCAAAGTCCTTAACTAATGCAGCAGAGTCCTTAAATAATGCAAGAAAGTCCTTAAATAATGCAGCAGAGTCCTTAAATAATGCAGTAAAGTCCTTAAATAATGCAGCAGAGTCCTTAAATAATGCAACAACGTCCTTAAATAATGCAGCAGAGTCCTTAAATACTGAAGCAGAGTCCTTAAATATTGCAACAAAGTCCTTAAATAATGCAGCAGAGTCCTTAAATAATGCAGCAAAGTCCTTAAATAATGCAGCAGAGTCCTTAAATAATGCAGCAGAGTCCTTAAATACCGCAGCAGAGTCCTTAAATACTGAAGCAGAGTCCTTTAATATAGCAGCAAATTCCTTAAATAATGCAGCAGAGTCCTTAAAAAATCCAACAAAGTCATTAAATAATGCAGCAGAGTCCTCTAATAATGCAGCAGAGTCCTCAAATGCTTCAGCAAAGTCATTAAATAATGCAGCAGAGTCCTCAAATGCTTAAGCAGAGTCCTTAAATACTGAAGCAGAGTCCTTAAACATTGCAGCAAAGTCCTTAAATAATGCAGCAGAGTCCTTAAATAATGCAGCAAAGTCCTTCAATAATGCAGCAGAGTCCTTAGATAATGCAACAAAGTCCTTAAATAATGCAGCAGATTCCTTAAATAATGCAGCAAAGTCCTTAAATAATGCAGCAGAGTCCTAATATAATGCAGCAGGGTCCTTAAATACCGCAGCAGAGTCCTTAAATACTGAAGCAGAGTCCTTTAATATAGCAGCAAATTCCTTAAATAATGCAGCAGAGTCCTTAAGAAATCCAACAAAGTCATTAAATAATGCAGCAAGTCCTTAAATAATGCAGCAGAGTCCTCTAATAATGCAGCAGAGTCCTCAAATGCTTCAGCAAAGTCATTAAATAATGCAGCATAATCCTTAAATAATGCAGCAAAGTCCTTAAATAATGCAGCACAGTTCTTAAATAATGCAACAACGTCGTTAAATAATGCAGCAGAGTCCTAAAATAATGCAGCAAACTCCTTAACTAATGCAGCAGAGTCCTTAAATAATGCAACAAAGTCCTTAAATAATGCAACAGAGTCCTTAAATACCGCCGCAAAGTGCTTAAATAATGCAGCAGAGTCCTCAAATGCTTCAGCAGAGTCCTTAAATAATGCAGCAGTGTCCTTAAATAATGCAGCAAAGTCCTTAAATAATGCAGCAGAGTCCTTAAATAATGCAACAAAGTCCTTAAATAATGCAGCAGAGTCCTTAAATACTGAAGCAGAGTCCTTAAATATTGCTGCAAAGTCCTTAAATAATGCAGCAGTCATTAAATAATGCAAAAATGTCCTTAAATAATGCAGCAGAGTCCTTAAAAAATCCAACAAAGTCATTAAATAATGCAGCAAGTCCTTAAATAATGCAGCAGAGTCCTCTAATAATGCAGCAGAGTCCTCAAATGCTTCAGCAAATTCATTAAATAATGCAGCATATTCCTTAAATAATGCAGCAAAGTCCTTAAATAATGCAGAACAGTTCTTAAATAATGCAACAACGTCGTTAAATAATGCAGCAGAGTCCTTAAATAATGCAGCAAAGTCCTTAACTAATGCAGCAGAGTCCTTAAATAATGCAACAAAGTCCTTAAATAATGCAACAGAGTCCTTAAATACCGCAGCAAAGGGCTTAAATAATGCAGCAGAGTCCTCAAATGCTTCAGCAGAGTCCTTAAATAATGTAGCATTGTCCTTAAATAATGCAGCAAAGTCCTTAAATAATGCAGCAGAGTCCTTAAATAATGCAACAAAGTCCTTAAATAATGCAGCAGAGTCCTTAAATACTGAAGCAGAGTCCTTAAATATTGCAGCAAAGTCCTTAAATAATGCAGCAGAGTCCATAAATAATGCAGCAAAGTCCTTAAATAATGCAGCAGAGTCCTTAAATAATGCAACAAAGTCCTTAAATAATGCAGCAGAGTCCTTAAATACTGAAGCAGAGTCCTTAAATATTGCAGCAAAGTCCTTCAATAATGCAGCATCGTCCTTAGATAATGCAACAAAGTCCTTAAATAATGCAGCAGATTCCTTAAATAATGCAGCAAAGTCCTTAAATAATGCAGCAGAGTCCTTAAATAATGCAGCAGAGTCCTTAAATACCGCAGCAGAGTCCATAAATACTGAAGCAGAGTCCTTTAATATAGCAGCAAATTCCTTAAATAATGCAGCAGAGTCCTTAAAAAATCCAACAAAGTCATTAAATAATGCAGCAAGTCCTTAAATAATGCAGCAGAGTCCTCTAATAATGCAGCAGAGTCCTCAAATGCTTCAGCAAAGTCATTAAATAATGCAGCATAGTCCTTAAATAATGGAGCAAAGTCCTTAAATAATGCAGCACAGTTCTTAAATAATGCAACAACGTCGTTAAATAATGCAGCAGAGTCCTTAAATAATGCAGCAAAGTCCTTAACTAATGCAGCAGAGTCCTTAAATAATGCAACAAAGTCCTTAAATAATGCAGCAGAGTCCTTAAATAATGCAGTAAAGTCCTTAAATAATGCAGCAGAGTCCTTAAATAATGCAACAACGTCCTTAAATAATGCAGCAGAGTCCTTAAATACTGAAGCAGAGTCCTTAAATATTGCAGCAAAGTCCTTAAATAATGCAGCAGAGTCCTTAAATAATGCAACAAATTCCTTAAATAATGCAGCAAAGTCCTTAAATAATGCAGCAGAGTCCTTAAATAATGCAGCAGATTCCTTAAATAATGCAGCAAAGTCCTTAAATAATGCAGCAGAGTCCTAATATAATGCAGCAGGGTCCTTAAATACCGCAGCAGAGTCCTTAAATACTGAAGCAGAGTCCTTTAATATAGCAGCAAATTCCTTAAATAATGCAGCAGAGTCCTTAAGAAATCCAACAAAGTCATTAAATAATGCAGCAAGTCCTTAAATAATGCAGCAGAGTCCTCTAATAATGCAGCAGAGTCCTCAAATGCTTCAGCAAAGTCATTAAATAATGCAGCATAATCCTTAAATAATGCAGCAAAGTCCTTAAATAATGCAGCACAGTTCTTAAATAATGCAACAACGTCGTTAAATAATGCAGCAGAGTCCTTAAATAATGCAGCAAACTCCTTAACTAATGCAGCAGAGTCCTTAAATAATGCAACAAAGTCCTTAAATAATGCAACAGAGTCCTTAAATACCGCCGCAAAGTGCTTAAATAATGCAGCAGAGTCCTCAAATGCTTCAGCAGAGTCCTTAAATAATGCAGCAGTGTCCTTAAATAATGCAGCAAAGTCCTTAAATAATGCAGCAGAGTCCTTAAATAATGCAACAAAGTCCTTAAATAATGCAGCAGAGTCCTTAAATACTGAAGCAGAGTCCTTAAATATTGCTGCAAAGTCCTTAAATAATGCAGCAGTCATTAAATAATGCAAAAATGTCCTTAAATAATGCAGCAGAGTCCTTAAAAAATCCAACAAAGTCATTAAATAATGCAGCAAGTCCTTAAATAATGCAGCAGAGTCCTCTAATAATGCAGCAGAGTCCTCAAATGCTTCAGCAAATTCATTAAATAATGCAGCATATTCCTTAAATAATGCAGCAGAGTCCTTAAATAATGCAGCAAAGTCCTTAACTAATGCAGCAGAGTCCTTAAATAATGCAACAAAGTCTTTAAATAATGCAACAGAGTCCTTAAATACCGCAGCAAAGGGCTTAAATAATGCAGCAGAGTCCTCAAATGCTTCAGCAGAGTCCTTAAATAATGTAGCATTGTCCTTAAATAATGCAGCAAAGTCCTTAAATAATGCAGCAGAGTCCTTAAATAATGCAACAAAGTCCTTAAATAATGCAGCAGAGTCCTTAAATACTGAAGCAGAGTCCTTAAATATTGCAGCAAAGTCCTTAAATAATGCAGCAGAGTCCATAAATAATGCAGCAAAGTCCTTAAATAATGCAGCAGAGTCCTTAAATAATGCAACAAAGTCCTTAAATAATGCAGCAGAGTCCTTAAATACTGAAGCAGAGTCCTTAAATATTGCAGCAAAGTCCTTCAATAATGCAGCAGAGTCCTTAGATAATGCAACAAAGTCCTTAAATAATGCAGCAGATTCCTTAAATAATGCAGCAAAGTCCTTAAATAATGCAGCAGAGTCCTTAAATAATGCAGCAGAGTCCTTAAATACCGCAGCAGAGTCCATAAATACTGAAGCAGAGTCCTTTAATATAGCAGCAAATTCCTTAAATAATGCAGCAGAGTCCTTAAAAAATCCAACAAAGTCATTAAATAATGCAGCAAGTCCTTAAATAATGCAGCAGAGCCCTCTAATAATGCAGCAGAGTCCTCAAATGCTTCAGCAAAGTCATTAAATAATGCAGCATAGTCCTTAAATAATGGAGCAAAGTCCTTAAATAATGCAGCACAGTTCTTAAATAATGCAACAACGTCGTTAAATAATGCAGCAGAGTCCTTAAATAATGCAGCAAAGTCCTTAACTAATGCAGCAGAGTCCTTAAATAATGCAACAAAGTCCTTAAATAATGCAGCAGAGTCCTTAAATAATGCAGTAAAGTCCTTAAATAATGCAGCAGAGTCCTTAAATAATGCAACAACGTCGTTAAATAATGCAGCAGAGTCCTTAAATAATGCAGCAAAGTCCTTAACTAATGCAGCAGAGTCCTTAAATAATGCAACAAAGTCCTTAAATAATGCAACAGAGTCCTTAAATACCGCAGCAAAGGGCTTAAATAATGCAGCAGAGTCCTCAAATGCTTCAGCAGAGTCCTTAAATAATGTAGCATTGTCCTTAAATAATGCAGCAAAGTCCTTAAATAATGCAGCAGAGTCCTTAAATAATGCAACAAAGTCCTTAAATAATGCAGCAGAGTCCTTAAATACTGAAGCAGAGTCCTTAAATATTGCTGCAAAGTCCTTAAATAATGCAGCAGAGTCATTAAATAATGCAACAAAGTCCTTAAATAATGCAGCAGAGTCCTTAAATAATGCAACAAAGTCCTTAAATAATGCAGCAGAGTACTTAAATAATGCAACAAAGTCCTTAAATAATGCAGCAAAGTCCTTAAATAATGCAGCAGAGTCCTTAAATACTGAAGCAGAGTCCTTAAATATTGCAGCAAAGTCCTTAAATAATGCAGCAGAGTCCTTAAATAATGCAACAAAGTCCTTAAATAATGCAGCAGAGTCCTTAAATAATGCAACAGAGTCCTTAAATACCGCAGCAAAGTGCTTAAATAATGCAGCAGAGTCCTCAAATGCTTCAGCAGAGTCCTTAA
This sequence comes from Phyllobates terribilis, assembly GCF_046119375.1. Classification (NCBI taxonomy): domain Eukaryota; kingdom Metazoa; phylum Chordata; class Amphibia; order Anura; family Dendrobatidae; genus Phyllobates; species Phyllobates terribilis. The sequence continues at coordinate 874,762 of NW_027362840.1, read as the reverse complement.
ATAATGCAGCAAAGTCCTTAAATAATGCAGCAGAGTCCTTAAATAATGCAGCAGAGTCCTTAAATACCGCAGCAGAGTCCTTAAATACTGAAGCAGAGTCCTTTAATATAGCAGCAAATTCCTTAAATAATGCAGCAGAGTCCATAAAAAAATCCAACAAAGTCATTAAATAATGCAGCAAGTCCTTAAATAATGCAGCAGAGTCCTCTAATAATGCAGCAGAGTCCTCAAATGCTTCAGCAAAGTCATTAAATAATGCAGCATAGTCCTTAAATAATGCAGCAAAGTCCTTAAATAATGCAGCACAGTTCTTAAGTAATGCAACAACGTCGTTAAATAATGCAGCAGAGTCCTTAAATAATGCAGCAAAGTCCTTAACTAATGCAGCAGAGTCCTTAAATAATGCAAGAAAGTCCTTAAATAATGCAGCAGAGTCCTTAAATAATGCAGTAAAGTCCTTAAATAATGCAGCAGAGTCCTTAAATAATGCAACAACGTCCTTAAATAATGCAGCAGAGTCCTTAAATACTGAAGCAGAGTCCTTAAATATTGCAACAAAGTCCTTAAATAATGCAGCAGAGTCCTTAAATAATGCAGCAAAGTCCTTAAATAATGCAGCAGAGTCCTTAAATAATGCAGCAGAGTCCTTAAATACTGAAGCAGAGTCCTTAAATATTGCTGCAAAGTCCTTAAATAATGCAGCAGTCATTAAATAATGCAAAAATGTCCTTAAATAATGCAGCAGAGTCCTTAAAAAATCCAACAAAGTCATTAAATAATGCAGCAAGTCCTTAAATAATGCAGCAGAGTCCTCTAATAATGCAGCAGAGTCCTCAAATGCTTCAGCAAATTCATTAAATAATGCAGCATATTCCTTAAATAATGCAGCAGAGTCCTTAAATAATGCAGCAAAGTCCTTAACTAATGCAGCAGAGTCCTTAAATAATGCAACAAAGTCTTTAAATAATGCAACAGAGTCCTTAAATACCGCAGCAAAGGGCTTAAATAATGCAGCAGAGTCCTCAAATGCTTCAGCAGAGTCCTTAAATAATGTAGCATTGTCCTTAAATAATGCAGCAAAGTCCTTAAATAATGCAGCAGAGTCCTTAAATAATGCAACAAAGTCCTTAAATAATGCAGCAGAGTCCTTAAATACTGAAGCAGAGTCCTTAAATATTGCAGCAAAGTCCTTAAATAATGCAGCAGAGTCCATAAATAATGCAGCAAAGTCCTTAAATAATGCAGCAGAGTCCTTAAATAATGCAACAAAGTCCTTAAATAATGCAGCAGAGTCCTTAAATACTGAAGCAGAGTCCTTAAATATTGCAGCAAAGTCCTTCAATAATGCAGCAGAGTCCTTAGATAATGCAACAAAGTCCTTAAATAATGCAGCAGATTCCTTAAATAATGCAGCAAAGTCCTTAAATAATGCAGCAGAGTCCTTAAATAATGCAGCAGAGTCCTTAAATACCGCAGCAGAGTCCATAAATACTGAAGCAGAGTCCTTTAATATAGCAGCAAATTCCTTAAATAATGCAGCAGAGTCCTTAAAAAATCCAACAAAGTCATTAAATAATGCAGCAAGTCCTTAAATAATGCAGCAGAGCCCTCTAATAATGCAGCAGAGTCCTCAAATGCTTCAGCAAAGTCATTAAATAATGCAGCATAGTCCTTAAATAATGGAGCAAAGTCCTTAAATAATGCAGCACAGTTCTTAAATAATGCAACAACGTCGTTAAATAATGCAGCAGAGTCCTTAAATAATGCAGCAAAGTCCTTAACTAATGCAGCAGAGTCCTTAAATAATGCAACAAAGTCCTTAAATAATGCAGCAGAGTCCTTAAATAATGCAGTAAAGTCCTTAAATAATGCAGCAGAGTCCTTAAATAATGCAACAACGTCGTTAAATAATGCAGCAGAGTCCTTAAATAATGCAGCAAAGTCCTTAACTAATGCAGCAGAGTCCTTAAATAATGCAACAAAGTCCTTAAATAATGCAACTGAGTCCTTAAATACCGCAGCAAAGGGCTTAAATAATGCAGCAGAGTCCTCAAATGCTTCAGCAGAGTCCTTAAATAATGTAGCATTGTCCTTAAATAATGCAGCAAAGTCCTTAAATAATGCAGCAGAGTCCTTAAATAATGCAACAAAGTCCTTAAATAATGCAGCAGAGTCCTTAAATACTGAAGCAGAGTCCTTAAATATTGCTGCAAAGTCCTTAAATAATGCAGCAGAGTCATTAAATAATGCAACAAAGTCCTTAAATAATGCAGCAGAGTCCTTAAATAATGCAACAAAGTCCTTAAATAATGCAGCAGAGTACTTAAATAATGCAAAAAAGTCCTTAAATAATGCAGCAAAGTCCTTAAATAATGCAGCAGAGTCCTTAAATACTGAAGCAGAGTCCTTAAATATTGCAGCAAAGTCCTTAAATAATGCAGCAGAGTCCTTAAATAATGCAACAAAGTCCTTAAATAATGCAGCAGAGTCCTTAAATAATGCAACAGAGTCCTTAAATACCGCAGCAAAGTGCTTAAATAATGCAGCAGAGTCCTCAAATGCTTCAGCAGAGTCCTTAAATAATGCAGCAAAGTCCTTAAATAATGCAGCAGAGTCCTTAAATAATGCAGCAGAGTCCTTAAATACCGCAGCAGAGTCCTTAAATACTGAAGCAGAGTCCTTTAATATAGCAGCAAATTCCTTAAATAATGCAGCAGAGTCCATAAAAAAATCCAACACAGTCATTAAATAATGCAGCAAGTCCTTAAATAATGCAGCAGAGTCCTCTAATAATGCAGCAGAGTCCTCAAATGCTTCAGCAAAGTCATTAAATAATGCAGCATAGTCCTTAAATAATGCAGCAAAGTCCTTAAATAATGCAGCACAGTTCTTAAGTAATGCAACAACGTCGTTAAATAATGCAGCAGAGTCCTTAAATAATGCAGCAAAGTCCTTAACTAATGCAGCAGAGTCCTTAAATAATGCAAGAAAGTCCTTAAATAATGCAGCAGAGTCCTTAAATAATGCAGTAAAGTCCTTAAATAATGCAGCAGAGTCCTTAAATAATGCAACAACGTCCTTAAATAATGCAGCAGAGTCCTTAAATACTGAAGCAGAGTCCTTAAATATTGCAACAAAGTCCTTAAATAATGCAGCAGAGTCCTTAAATAATGCAGCAAAGTCCTTAAATAATGCAGCAGAGTCCTTAAATAATGCAGCAGAGTCCTTAAATACCGCAGCAGAGTCCTTAAATACTGAAGCAGAGTCCTTTAATATAGCAGCAAATTCCTTAAATAATGCAGCAGAGTCCTTAAAAAATCCAACAAAGTCATTAAATAATGCAGCAGAGTCCTCTAATAATGCAGCAGAGTCCTCAAATGCTTCAGCAAAGTCATTAAATAATGCAGCAGAGTCCTCAAATGCTTAAGCAGAGTCCTTAAATACTGAAGCAGAGTCCTTAAACATTGCAGCAAAGTCCTTAAATAATGCAGCAGAGTCCTTAAATAATGCAGCAAAGTCCTTCAATAATGCAGCAGAGTCCTTAGATAATGCAACAAAGTCCTTAAATAATGCAGCAGATTCCTTAAATAATGCAGCAAAGTCCTTAAATAATGCAGCAGAGTCCTAATATAATGCAGCAGGGTCCTTAAATACCGCAGCAGAGTCCTTAAATACTGAAGCAGAGTCCTTTAATATAGCAGCAAATTCCTTAAATAATGCAGCAGAGTCCTTAAGAAATCCAACAAAGTCATTAAATAATGCAGCAAGTCCTTAAATAATGCAGCAGAGTCCTCTAATAATGCAGCAGAGTCCTCAAATGCTTCAGCAAAGTCATTAAATAATGCAGCATAATCCTTAAATAATGCAGCAAAGTCCTTAAATAATGCAGCACAGTTCTTAAATAATGCAACAACGTCGTTAAATAATGCAGCAGAGTCCTAAAATAATGCAGCAAACTCCTTAACTAATGCAGCAGAGTCCTTAAATAATGCAACAAAGTCCTTAAATAATGCAACAGAGTCCTTAAATACCGCCGCAAAGTGCTTAAATAATGCAGCAGAGTCCTCAAATGCTTCAGCAGAGTCCTTAAATAATGCAGCAGTGTCCTTAAATAATGCAGCAAAGTCCTTAAATAATGCAGCAGAGTCCTTAAATAATGCAACAAAGTCCTTAAATAATGCAGCAGAGTCCTTAAATACTGAAGCAGAGTCCTTAAATATTGCTGCAAAGTCCTTAAATAATGCAGCAGTCATTAAATAATGCAAAAATGTCCTTAAATAATGCAGCAGAGTCCTTAAAAAATCCAACAAAGTCATTAAATAATGCAGCAAGTCCTTAAATAATGCAGCAGAGTCCTCTAATAATGCAGCAGAGTCCTCAAATGCTTCAGCAAATTCATTAAATAATGCAGCATATTCCTTAAATAATGCAGCAAAGTCCTTAAATAATGCAGAACAGTTCTTAAATAATGCAACAACGTCGTTAAATAATGCAGCAGAGTCCTTAAATAATGCAGCAAAGTCCTTAACTAATGCAGCAGAGTCCTTAAATAATGCAACAAAGTCCTTAAATAATGCAACAGAGTCCTTAAATACCGCAGCAAAGGGCTTAAATAATGCAGCAGAGTCCTCAAATGCTTCAGCAGAGTCCTTAAATAATGTAGCATTGTCCTTAAATAATGCAGCAAAGTCCTTAAATAATGCAGCAGAGTCCTTAAATAATGCAACAAAGTCCTTAAATAATGCAGCAGAGTCCTTAAATACTGAAGCAGAGTCCTTAAATATTGCAGCAAAGTCCTTAAATAATGCAGCAGAGTCCATAAATAATGCAGCAAAGTCCTTAAATAATGCAGCAGAGTCCTTAAATAATGCAACAAAGTCCTTAAATAATGCAGCAGAGTCCTTAAATACTGAAGCAGAGTCCTTAAATATTGCAGCAAAGTCCTTCAATAATGCAGCATCGTCCTTAGATAATGCAACAAAGTCCTTAAATAATGCAGCAGATTCCTTAAATAATGCAGCAAAGTCCTTAAATAATGCAGCAGAGTCCTTAAATAATGCAGCAGAGTCCTTAAATACCGCAGCAGAGTCCATAAATACTGAAGCAGAGTCCTTTAATATAGCAGCAAATTCCTTAAATAATGCAGCAGAGTCCTTAAAAAATCCAACAAAGTCATTAAATAATGCAGCAAGTCCTTAAATAATGCAGCAGAGTCCTCTAATAATGCAGCAGAGTCCTCAAATGCTTCAGCAAAGTCATTAAATAATGCAGCATAGTCCTTAAATAATGGAGCAAAGTCCTTAAATAATGCAGCACAGTTCTTAAATAATGCAACAACGTCGTTAAATAATGCAGCAGAGTCCTTAAATAATGCAGCAAAGTCCTTAACTAATGCAGCAGAGTCCTTAAATAATGCAACAAAGTCCTTAAATAATGCAGCAGAGTCCTTAAATAATGCAGTAAAGTCCTTAAATAATGCAGCAGAGTCCTTAAATAATGCAACAACGTCCTTAAATAATGCAGCAGAGTCCTTAAATACTGAAGCAGAGTCCTTAAATATTGCAGCAAAGTCCTTAAATAATGCAGCAGAGTCCTTAAATAATGCAACAAATTCCTTAAATAATGCAGCAAAGTCCTTAAATAATGCAGCAGAGTCCTTAAATAATGCAGCAGAGTCCTTAAATACCGCAGCAGAGTCCTTAAATACTGAAGCAGAGTCCTTTAATATAGCAGCAAATTCCTTAAATAATGCAGCAGAGTCCTTAAAAAATCCAACAAAGTCATTAAATAATGCAGCAGAGTCCTCTAATAATGCAGCAGAGTCCTCAAATGCTTCAGCAAAGTCATTAAATAATGCAGCAGAGTCGTCAAATGCTTAAGCAGAGTCCTTAAATACTGAAGCAGAGTCCTTAAACATTGCAGCAAAGTCCTTAAATAATGCAGCAGAGTCCTTAAATAATGCAGCAAAGTCCTTCAATAATGCAGCAGAGTCCTTAGATAATGCAACAAAGTCCTTAAATAATGCAGCAGATTCCTTAAATAATGCAGCAAAGTCCTTAAATAATGCAGCAGAGTCCTAATATAATGCAGCAGGGTCCTTAAATACCGCAGCAGAGTCCTTAAATACTGAAGCAGAGTCCTTTAATATAGCAGCAAATTCCTTAAATAATGCAGCAGAGTCCTTAAGAAATCCAACAAAGTCATTAAATAATGCAGCAAGTCCTTAAATAATGCAGCAGAGTCCTCTAATAATGCAGCAGAGTCCTCAAATGCTTCAGCAAAGTCATTAAATAATGCAGCATAATCCTTAAATAATGCAGCAAAGTCCTTAAATAATGCAGCACAGTTCTTAAATAATGCAACAACGTCGTTAAATAATGCAGCAGAGTCCTTAAATAATGCAGCAAACTCCTTAACTAATGCAGCAGAGTCCTTAAATAATGCAACAAAGTCCTTAAATAATGCAACAGAGTCCTTAAATACCGCCGCAAAGTGCTTAAATAATGCAGCAGAGTCCTCAAATGCTTCAGCAGAGTCCTTAAATAATGCAGCAGTGTCCTTAAATAATGCAGCAAAGTCCTTAAATAATGCAGCAGAGTCCTTAAATAATGCAACAAAGTCCTTAAATAATGCAGCAGAGTCCTTAAATACTGAAGCAGAGTCCTTAAATATTGCTGCAAAGTCCTTAAATAATGCAGCAGTCATTAAATAATGCAAAAATGTCCTTAAATAATGCAGCAGAGTCCTTAAAAAATCCAACAAAGTCATTAAATAATGCAGCAAGTCCTTAAATAATGCAGCAGAGTCCTCTAATAATGCAGCAGAGTCCTCAAATGCTTCAGCAAATTCATTAAATAATGCAGCATATTCCTTAAATAATGCAGCAAAGTCCTTAAATAATGCAGAACAGTTCTTAAATAATGCAACAACGTCGTTAAATAATGCAGCAAAGTCCTTAACTAATGCAGCAGAGTCCTTAAATAATGCAACAAAGTCCTTAAATAATGCAACAGAGTCCTTAAATACCGCAGCAAAGGGCTTAAATAATGCAGCAGAGTCCTCAAATGCTTCAGCAGAGTCCTTAAATAATGTAGCATTGTCCTTAAATAATGCAGCAAAGTCCTTAAATAATGCAGCAGAGTCCTTAAATAATGCAACAAAGTCCTTAAATAATGCAGCAGAGTCCTTAAATACTGAAGCAGAGTCCTTAAATATTGCTGCAAAGTCCTTAAATAATGCAGCAGAGTCATTAAATAATGCAACAAAGTCCTTAAATAATGCAGCAGAGTCCTTAAATAATGCAACAAAGTCCTTAAATAATGCAGCAGAGTACTTAAATAATGCAACAAAGTCCTTAAATAATGCAGCAAAGTCCTTAAATAATGCAGCAGAGTCCTTAAATACTGAAGCAGAGTCCTTAAATATTGCAGCAAAGTCCTTAAATAATGCAGCAGAGTCCTTAAATAATGCAAAAAAGTCCTTAAATAATGCAGCAGAGTCCTTAAATAATGCAACAGAGTCCTCAAATACCGCAGCAAAGTTCTTAAATAATGCAGCAGAGTCCTCAAATGCTTCAGCAGAGTCCTTAAATAATGCAGCAAAGTCCTTAAATAATGCAGCAGAGTCCTTAAATAATGCAGCAGAGTCCTTAAATACCGCAGCAGAGTCCTTAAATACTGAAGCAGAGTCCTTTAATATAGCAGCAAATTCCTTAAATAATGCAGCAGAGTCCATAAAAAAATCCAACAAAGTCATTAAATAATGCAGCAAGTCCTTAAATAATGCAGCAGAGTCCTCTAATAATGCAGCAGAGTCCTCAAATGCTTCAGCAAAGTCATTAAATAATGCAGCATAGTCCTTAAATAATGCAGCAAAGTCCTTAAATAATGCAGCACAGTTCTTAAGTAATGCAACAACGTCGTTAAATAATGCAGCAGAGTCCTTAAATAATGCAGCAAAGTCCTTAACTAATGCAACAGAGTCCTTAAATAATGCAAGAAAGTCCTTAAATAATGCAGCAGAGTCCTTAAATAATGCAAGAAAGTCCTTAAATAATGCAGCAGAGTCCTTAAATAATGCAGTAAAGTCCTTAAATAATGCAGCAGAGTCCTTAAATAATGCAACAACGTCCTTAAATAATGCAGCAGAGTCCTTAAATACTGAAGCAGAGTCCTTAAATATTGCAACAAAGTCCTTAAATAATGCAGCAGAGTCCTTAAATAATGCAGCAAAGTCCTTAAATAATGCAGCAGAGTCCTTAAATAATGCAGCAGAGTCCTTAAATACCGCAGCAGAGTCCTTAAATACTGAAGCAGAGTCCTTTAATATAGCAGCAAATTCCTTAAATAATGCAGCAGAGTCCTTAAAAAATCCAACAAAGTCATTAAATAATGCAGCAGAGTCCTCTAATAATGCAGCAGAGTCCTCAAATGCTTCAGCAAAGTCATTAAATAATGCAGCATAGTCCTTAAATAATGCAAAGTCCTTAAATAAAGCAGCACAGTTCTTAAATAATGCAACAACGTCGGTAAATAATGCAGCAGAGTCCTTAAATAATGCAGCAAAGTCCTTAACTAATGCAGCAGAGTCCTTAAATAATGCAACAAAGTCCTTAAATAATGCAACAGAGTCCTTAAATACCGCAGCAAAGTGCTTAAATAATGCATCAGAGTCCTCAAATGCTTCAGCAGAGTCCTTAAAAAATGCAGCAGAGTCCTTAAATAATGCAGCAAAGTCCTTAAATAATGCAGCAGAGTCCTTAAATAATGCAACAAAGTCCTTAAATAATGCAGCAGAGTCCTTAAATACTGAAGCAGAGTCCTTAAATATTGCTGCAAAGTCCTTAAATAATGCAGCAGTCATTAAATAATGCAAAAATGTCCTTAAATAATGCAGCAGAGTCCTTAAAAAATCCAACAAAGTCATTAAATAATGCAGCAAGTCCTTAAATAATGCAGCAGAGTCCTCTAATAATGCAGCAGAGTCCTCAAATGCTTCAGCAAATTCATTAAATAATGCAGCATATTCCTTAAATAATGCAGCAAAGTCCTTAAATAATGCAGAACAGTTCTTAAATAATGCAACAACGTCGTTAAATAATGCAGCAAAGTCCTTAACTAATGCAGCAGAGTCCTTAAATAATGCAACAAAGTCCTTAAATAATGCAACAGAGTCCTTAAATACCGCAGCAAAGGGCTTAAATAATGCAGCAGAGTCCTCAAATGCTTCAGCAGAGTCCTTAAATAATGTAGCATTGTCCTTAAATAATGCAGCAAAGTCCTTAAATAATGCAGCAGAGTCCTTAAATAATGCAACAAAGTCCTTAAATAATGCAGCAGAGTCCTTAAATACTGAAGCAGAGTCCCTAAATATTGCTGCAAAGTCCTTAAATAATGCAGCAGAGTCATTAAATAATGCAACAAAGTCCTTAAATAATGCAGCAGAGTCCTTAAATAATGCAACAAAGTCCTTAAATAATGCAGCAGAGTACTTAAATAATGCAACAAAGTCCTTAAATAATGCAGCAAAGTCCTTAAATAATGCAGCAGAGTCCTTAAATACTGAAGCAGAGTCCTTAAATATTGCAGCAAAGTCCTTAAATAATGCAGCAGAGTCCTTAAATAATGCAAAAAAGTCCTTAAATAATGCAGCAGAGTCCTTAAATAATGCAACAGAGTCCTTAAATACCGCAGCAAAGTTCTTAAATAATGCAGCAGAGTCCTCAAATGCTTCAGCAGAGTCCTTAAATAATGCAGCAAAGTCCTTAAATAATGCAGCAGAGTCCTTAAATAATGCAGCAGAGTCCTTAAATACCGCAGCAGAGTCCTTAAATACTGAAGCAGAGTCCTTTAATATAGCAGCAAATTCCTTAAATAATGCAGCAGAGTCCATAAAAAAATCCAACAAAGTCATTAAATAATGCAGCAAGTCCTTAAATAATGCAGCAGAGTCCTCTAATAATGCAGCAGAGTCCTCAAATGCTTCAGCAAAGTCATTAAATAATGCAGCATAGTCCTTAAATAATGCAGCAAAGTCCTTAAATAATGCAGCACAGTTCTTAAGTAATGCAACAACGTCGTTAAATAATGCAGCAGAGTCCTTAAATAATGCAGCAAAGTCCTTAACTAATGCAACAGAGTCCTTAAATAATGCAAGAAAGTCCTTAAATAATGCAGCAGAGTCCTTAAATAATGCAAGAAAGTCCTTAAATAATGCAGCAGAGTCCTTAAATAATGCAGTAAAGTCCTTAAATAATGCAGCAGAGTCCTTAAATAATGCAACAACGTCCTTAAATAATGCAGCAGAGTCCTTAAATACTGAAGCAGAGTCCTTAAATATTGCAACAAAGTCCTTAAATAATGCAGCAGAGTCCTTAAATAATGCAGCAAAGTCCTTAAATAATGCAGCAGAGTCCTTAAATAATGCAGCAGAGTCCTTAAATACCGCAGCAGAGTCCTTAAATACTGAAGCAGAGTCCTTTAATATAGCAGCAAATTCCTTAAATAATGCAGCAGAGTCCTTAAAAAATCCAACAAAGTCATTAAATAATGCAGCAGAGTCCTCTAATAATGCAGCAGAGTCCTCAAATGCTTCAGCAAAGTCATTAAATAATGCAGCATAGTCCTTAAATAATGCAAAGTCCTTAAATAAAGCAGCACAGTTCTTAAATAATGCAACAACGTCGGTAAATAATGCAGCAGAGTCCTTAAATAATGCAGCAAAGTCCTTAACTAATGCAGCAGAGTCCTTAAATAATGCAACAAAGTCCTTAAATAATGCAACAGAGTCCTTAAATACCGCAGCAAAGTGCTTAAATAATGCAGCAGAGTCCTCAAATGCTTCAGCAGAGTCCTTAAAAAATGCAGCAGAGTCCTTAAATAATGCAGCAAAGTCCTTAAATAATGCAGCAGAGTCCTTAAATAATGCAACAAAGTCCTTAAATAATGCAGCAGAGTCCTTAAATACTGAAGCAGAGTCCTTAAATATTGCTGCAAAGTCCTTAAATAATGCAGCAGTCATTAAATAATGCAAAAATGTCCTTAAATAATGCAGCAGAGTCCTTAAAAAATCCAACAAAGTCATTAAATAATGCAGCAAGTCCTTAAATAATGCAGCAGAGTCCTCTAATAATGCAGCAGAGTCCTCAAATGCTTCAGCAAATTCATTAAATAATGCAGCATATTCCTTAAATAATGCAGCAAAGTCCTTAAATAATGCAGAACAGTTCTTAAATAATGCAACAACGTCGTTAAATAATGCAGCAAAGTCCTTAACTAATGCAGCAGAGTCCTTAAATAATGCAACAAAGTCCTTAAATAATGCAACAGAGTCCTTAAATACCGCAGCAAAGGGCTTAAATAATGCAGCAGAGTCCTCAAATGCTTCAGCAGAGTCCTTAAATAATGTAGCATTGTCCTTAAATAATGCAGCAAAGTCCTTAAATAATGCAGCAGAGTCCTTAAATAATGCAACAAAGTCCTTAAATAATGCAGCAGAGTCCTTAAATACTGAAGCAGAGTCCCTAAATATTGCTGCAAAGTCCTTAAATAATGCAGCAGAGTCATTAAATAATGCAACAAAGTCCTTAAATAATGCAGCAGAGTCCTTAAATAATGCAACAAAGTCCTTAAATAATGCAGCAGAGTACTTAAATAATGCAACAAAGTCCTTAAATAATGCAGCAAAGTCCTTAAATAATGCAGCAGAGTCCTTAAATACTGAAGCAGAGTCCTTAAATATTGCAGCAAAGTCCTTAAATAATGCAGCAGAGTCCTTAAATAATGCAAAAAAGTCCTTAAATAATGCAGCAGAGTCCTTAAATAATGCAACAGAGTCCTTAAATACCGCAGCAAAGTTCTTAAATAATGCAGCAGAGTCCTCAAATGCTTCAGCAGAGTCCTTAAATAATGCAGCAAAGTCCTTAAATAATGCAGCAGAGTCCTTAAATAATGCAGCAGAGTCCTTAAATACCGCAGCAGAGTCCTTAAATACTGAAGCAGAGTCCTTTAATATAGCAGCAAATTCCTTAAATAATGCAGCAGAGTCCATAAAAAAATCCAACAAAGTCATTAAATAATGCAGCAAGTCCTTAAATAATGCAGCAGAGTCCTCTAATAATGCAGCAGAGTCCTCAAATGCTTCAGCAAAGTCATTAAATAATGCAGCATAGTCCTTAAATAATGCAGCAAAGTCCTTAAATAATGCAGCACAGTTCTTAAATAATGCAACAACGTCGTTAAATAATGCAGCAGAGTCCTTAAATAATGCAGCAAAGTCCTTAACTAATGCAGCAGAGTCCTTAAATAATGCAACAAAGTCCTTAAATAATGCAGCAGAGTCCTTAAATAATGCAGTAAAGTCCTTAAATAATGCAGCAGAGTCCTTAAATAATGCAACAACGTCCTTAAATAATGCAGCAGAGTCCTTAAATACTGAAGCAGAGTCCTTAAATATTGCAGCAAAGTCCTTAAATAATGCAGCAGAGTCCTTAAATAATGCAACAAATTCCTTAAATAATGCAGCAAAGTCCTTAAATAATGCAGCAGAGTCCTTAAATAATGCAGCAGAGTCCTTAAATACCGCAGCAGAGTCCTTAAATACTGAAGCAGAGTCCTTTAATATAGCAGCAAATTCCTTAAATAATGCAGCAGAGTCCTTAAAAAATCCAACAAAGTCATTAAATAATGCAGCAGAGTCCTCTAATAATGCAGCAGAGTCCTCAAATGCTTCAGCAAAGTCATTAAATAATGCAGCAGAGTCGTCAAATGCTTAAGCAGAGTCCTTAAATACTGAAGCAGAGTCCTTAAACATTGCAGCAAAGTCCTTAAATAATGCAGCAGAGTCCTTAAATAATGCAGCAAAGTCCTTCAATAATGCAGCAGAGTCCTTAGATAATGCAACAAAGTCCTTAAATAATGCAGCAGATTCCTTAAATAATGCAGCAAAGTCCTTAAATAATGCAGCAGAGTCCTAATATAATGCAGCAGGGTCCTTAAATACCGCAGCAGAGTCCTTAAATACTGAAGCAGAGTCCTTTAATATAGCAGCAAATTCCTTAAATAATGCAGCAGAGTCCTTAAGAAATCCAACAAAGTCATTAAATAATGCAGCAAGTCCTTAAATAATGCAGCAGAGTCCTCTAATAATGCAGCAGAGTCCTCAAATGCTTCAGCAAAGTCATTAAATAATGCAGCATAATCCTTAAATAATGCAGCAAAGTCCTTAAATAATGCAGCACAGTTCTTAAATAATGCAACAACGTCGTTAAATAATGCAGCAGAGTCCTTAAATAATGCAGCAAACTCCTTAACTAATGCAGCAGAGTCCTTAAATAATGCAACAAAGTCCTTAAATAATGCAACAGAGTCCTTAAATACCGCCGCAAAGTGCTTAAATAATGCAGCAGAGTCCTCAAATGCTTCAGCAGAGTCCTTAAATAATGCAGCAGTGTCCTTAAATAATGCAGCAAAGTCCTTAAATAATGCAGCAGAGTCCTTAAATAATGCAACAAAGTCCTTAAATAATGCAGCAGAGTCCTTAAATACTGAAGCAGAGTCCTTAAATATTGCTGCAAAGTCCTTAAATAATGCAGCAGTCATTAAATAATGCAAAAATGTCCTTAAATAATGCAGCAGAGTCCTTAAAAAATCCAACAAAGTCATTAAATAATGCAGCAAGTCCTTAAATAATGCAGCAGAGTCCTCTAATAATGCAGCAGAGTCCTCAAATGCTTCAGCAAATTCATTAAATAATGCAGCATATTCCTTAAATAATGCAGCAAAGTCCTTAAATAATGCAGAACAGTTCTTAAATAATGCAACGTCGTTAAATAATGCAGCAAAGTCCTTAACTAATGCAGCAGAGTCCTTAAATAATGCAACAAAGTCCTTAAATAATGCAACAGAGTCCTTAAATACCGCAGCAAAGGGCTTAAATAATGCAGCAGAGTCCTCAAATGCTTCAGCAGAGTCCTTAAATAATGTAGCATTGTCCTTAAATAATGCAGCAAAGTCCTTAAATAATGCAGCAGAGTCCTTAAATAATGCAACAAAGTCCTTAAATAATGCAGCAGAGTCCTTAAATACTGAAGCAGAGTCCTTAAATATTGCTGCAAAGTCCTTAAATAATGCAGCAGAGTCATTAAATAATGCAACAAAGTCCTTAAATAATGCAGCAGAGTCCTTAAATAATGCAACAAAGTCCTTAAATAATGCAGCAGAGTACTTAAATAATGCAACAAAGTCCTTAAATAATGCAGCAAAGTCCTTAAATAATGCAGCAGAGTCCTTAAATACTGAAGCAGAGTCCTTAAATATTGCAGCAAAGTCCTTAAATAATGCAGCAGAGTCCTTAAATAATGCAAAAAAGTCCTTAAATAATGCAGCAGAGTCCTTAAATAATGCAACAGAGTCCTCAAATACCGCAGCAAAGTTCTTAAATAATGCAGCAGAGTCCTCAAATGCTTCAGCAGAGTCCTTAAATAATGCAGCAAAGTCCTTAAATAATGCAGCAGAGTCCTTAAATAATGCAGCAGAGTCCTTAAATACCGCAGCAGAGTCCTTAAATACTGAAGCAGAGTCCTTTAATATAGCAGCAAATTCCTTAAATAATGCAGCAGAGTCCATAAAAAAATCCAACAAAGTCATTAAATAATGCAGCAAGTCCTTAAATAATGCAGCAGAGTCCTCTAATAATGCAGCAGAGTCCTCAAATGCTTCAGCAAAGTCATTAAATAATGCAGCATAGTCCTTAAATAATGCAGCAAAGTCCTTAAATAATGCAGCACAGTTCTTAAGTAATGCAACAACGTCGTTAAATAATGCAGCAGAGTCCTTAAATAATGCAGCAAAGTCCTTAACTAATGCAACAGAGTCCTTAAATAATGCAAGAAAGTCCTTAAATAATGCAGCAGAGTCCTTAAATAATGCAAGAAAGTCCTTAAATAATGCAGCAGAGTCCTTAAATAATGCAGTAAAGTCCTTAAATAATGCAGCAGAGTCCTTAAATAATGCAACAACGTCCTTAAATAATGCAGCAGAGTCCTTAAATACTGAAGCAGAGTCCTTAAATATTGCAACAAAGTCCTTAAATAATGCAGCAGAGTCCTTAAATAATGCAGCAAAGTCCTTAAATAATGCAGCAGAGTCCTTAAATAATGCAGCAGAGTCCTTAAATACCGCAGCAGAGTCCTTAAATACTGAAGCAGAGTCCTTTAATATAGCAGCAAATTCCTTAAATAATGCAGCAGAGTCCTTAAAAAATCCAACAAAGTCATTAAATAATGCAGCAGAGTCCTCTAATAATGCAGCAGAGTCCTCAAATGCTTCAGCAAAGTCATTAAATAATGCAGCATAGTCCTTAAATAATGCAAAGTCCTTAAATAAAGCAGCACAGTTCTTAAATAATGCAACAACGTCGGTAAATAATGCAGCAGAGTCCTTAAATAATGCAGCAAAGTCCTTAACTAATGCAGCAGAGTCCTTAAATAATGCAACAAAGTCCTTAAATAATGCAACAGAGTCCTTAAATACCGCAGCAAAGTGCTTAAATAATGCAGCAGAGTCCTCAAATGCTTCAGCAGAGTCCTTAAAAAATGCAGCAGAGTCCTTAAATAATGCAGCAAAGTCCTTAAATAATGCAGCAGAGTCCTTAAATAATGCAACAAAGTCCTTAAATAATGCAGCAGAGTCCTTAAATACTGAAGCAGAGTCCTTAAATATTGCTGCAAAGTCCTTAAATAATGCAGCAGTCATTAAATAATGCAAAAATGTCCTTAAATAATGCAGCAGAGTCCTTAAAAAATCCAACAAAGTCATTAAATAATGCAGCAAGTCCTTAAATAATGCAGCAGAGTCCTCTAATAATGCAGCAGAGTCCTCAAATGCTTCAGCAAATTCATTAAATAATGCAGCATATTCCTTAAATAATGCAGCAAAGTCCTTAAATAATGCAGAACAGTTCTTAAATAATGCAACAACGTCGTTAAATAATGCAGCAAAGTCCTTAACTAATGCAGCAGAGTCCTTAAATAATGCAACAAAGTCCTTAAATAATGCAACAGAGTCCTTAAATACCGCAGCAAAGGGCTTAAATAATGCAGCAGAGTCCTCAAATGCTTCAGCAGAGTCCTTAAATAATGTAGCATTGTCCTTAAATAATGCAGCAAAGTCCTTAAATAATGCAGCAGAGTCCTTAAATAATGCAACAAAGTCCTTAAATAATGCAGCAGAGTCCTTAAATACTGAAGCAGAGTCCCTAAATATTGCTGCAAAGTCCTTAAATAATGCAGCAGAGTCATTAAATAATGCAACAAAGTCCTTAAATAATGCAGCAGAGTCCTTAAATAATGCAACAAAGTCCTTAAATAATGCAGCAGAGTACTTAAATAATGCAACAAAGTCCTTAAATAATGCAGCAAAGTCCTTAAATAATGCAGCAGAGTCCTTAAATACTGAAGCAGAGTCCTTAAATATTGCAGCAAAGTCCTTAAATAATGCAGCAGAGTCCTTAAATAATGCAAAAAAGTCCTTAAATAATGCAGCAGAGTCCTTAAATAATGCAACAGAGTCCTTAAATACCGCAGCAAAGTTCTTAAATAATGCAGCAGAGTCCTCAAATGCTTCAGCAGAGTCCTTAAATAATGCAGCAAAGTCCTTAAATAATGCAGCAGAGTCCTTAAATACCGCAGCAGAGTCCTTAAATACTGAAGCAGAGTCCTTTAATATAGCAGCAAATTCCTTAAATAATGCAGCAGAGTCCATAAAAAAATCCAACAAAGTCATTAAATAATGCAGCAAGTCCTTAAATAATGCAGCAGAGTCCTCTAATAATGCAGCAGAGTCCTCAAATGCTTCAGCAAAGTCATTAAATAATGCAGCATAGTCCTTAAATAATGCAGCAAAGTCCTTAAATAATGCAGCACAGTTCTTAAGTAATGCAACAACGTCGTTAAATAATGCAGCAGAGTCCTTAAATAATGCAGCAAAGTCCTTAACTAATGCAACAGAGTCCTTAAATAATGCAAGAAAGTCCTTAAATAATGCAGCAGAGTCCTTAAATAATGCAGTAAAGTCCTTAAATAATGCAGCAGAGTCCTTAAATAATGCAACAACATCCTTAAATAATGCAGCAGAGTCCTTAAATACTGAAGCAGAGTCCTTAAATATTGCAACAAAGTCCTTAAATAATGCAGCAGAGTCCTTAAATAATGCAGCAAAGTCCTTAAATAATGCAGCAGAGTCCTTAAATAATGCAGCAGAGTCCTTAAATACCGCAGCAGAGTCCTTAAATACTGAAGCAGAGTCCTTTAATATAGCAGCAAATTCCTTAAATAATGCAGCAGAGTCCTTAAAAAATCCAACAAAGTCATTAAATAATGCAGCAGAGTCCTCTAATAATGCAGCAGAGTCCTCAAATGCTTCAGCAAAGTCATTAAATAATGCAGCATAGTCCTTAAATAATGCAAAGTCCTTAAATAAAGCAGCACAGTTCTTAAATAATGCAACAACGTCGGTAAATAATGCAGCAGAGTCCTTAAATAATGCAGCAAAGTCCTTAACTAATGCAGCAGAGTCCTTAAATAATGCAACAAAGTCCTTAAATAATGCAACACAGTCCTTAAATACCGCAGCAAAGTGCTTAAATAATGCAGCAGAGTCCTCAAATGCTTCAGCAGAGTCCTTAAAAAATGCAGCAGAGTCCTTAAATAATGCAGCAAAGTCCTTAAATAATGCAGCAGAGTCCTTAAATAATGCAACAAAGTCCTTAAATAATGCAGCAGAGTCCTTAAATACTGAAGCAGAGTCCTTAAATATTGCAGCAAAGTCCTTAAATAATGCAGCAAAGTCCTTATCTAATGCAGCAGAGTCCTTAAATAATGCAACAAAGTCCTTAAATAATGCAGCAGAGTCCTTAAATATTGCAGCAAAGTCCTTAAATAATGCAGCAAAGTCCTTATCTAATGCAGCAGAGTCCTTAAATAATGCAACAAAGTCCTTAAATAATGCAGCAGAGTCCTTAAATACTGAAGCAGAGTCCTTAAATATTGCAGCAAAGTCCTTCAATAATGCAGCAGAGTCCTTAGATAATGCAGCAAAGTCCTTAAATAATGCAGCAGATTCCTTAAATAATGCAGCAAAGTCATTTAATATAGCAGCAAATTCCTTAAATAATGCAGCAGAGTCCATAAAAAAATCCAACAAAGTCATTAAATAATGCAGCAAGTCCTTAAATAATGCAGCAGAGTCCTCTAATAATGCAGCAGAGTCCTCAAATGCTTCAGCAAAGTCATTAAATAATGCAGCATAGTCCTTAAATAATGCAGCAAAGTCCTTAAATAATGCAGCACAGTTCTTAAGTAATGCAACAACGTCGTTAAATAATGCAGCAGAGTCCTTAAATAATGCAGCAAAGTCCTTAACTAATGCAGCAGAGTCCTTAAATAATGCAAGAAAGTCCTTAAATAATGCAGCAGAGTCCTTAAATAATGCAGTAAAGTCCTTAAATAATGCAGCAGAGTCCTTAAATAATGCAACAACGTCCTTAAATAATGCAGCAGAGTCCTTAAATACTGAAGCAGAGTCCTTAAATATTGCAGCAAAGTCCTTAAATAATGCATTAGAGTCCTTAAATAATGCAACAAAGTCCTTAAATAATGCAGCAGAGTCCTTAAATAATGCAGCAAAGTCCATAAATAATGCAGCAGAGTCCTTAAATAATGCAGCAGAGTCCTTAAATACCGCAGCAGAGTCCTTAAATACTGAAGCAGAGTCCTTTAATATAGCAGCAAATTCCTTAAATAATGCAGCAGAGTCCTTAAAAAATCCAACAAAGTCATTAAATAATGCAGCAGAGTCCTCTAATAATGCAGCAGAGTCCTCAAATGCTTCAGCAAAGTCATTAAATAATGCAGCATAGTCCTTAAATAATGCAAAGTCCTTAAATAAAGCAGCACAGTTCTTAAGTAATGCAACAACGTCGGTAAATAATGCAGCAGAGTCCTTAAATAATGCAGCAAAGTCCTTAACTAATGCAGCAGAGTCCTTAAATAATGCAACAAAGTCCTTAAATAATGCAACAGAGTCCTTAAATACCGCAGCAAAGTGCTTAAATAATGCAGCAGAGTCCTCAAATGCTTCAGCAGAGTCCTTAAAAAATGCAGCAGAGTCCTTAAATAATGCAGCAAAGTCCTTAAATAATGCAGCAGAGTCCTTAAATAATGCAACAAAGTCCTTAAATAATGCAGCAGAGTCCTTAAATACTGAAGCAGAGTCCTTAAATATTGCTGCAAAGTCCTTAAATAATGCAGCAGTCATTAAATAATGCAAAAATGTCCTTAAATAATGCAGCAGAGTCCTTAAAAAATCCAACAAAGTCATTAAATAATGCAGCAAGTCCTTAAATAATGCAGCAGAGTCCTCTAATAATGCAGCAGAGTCCTCAAATGCTTCAGCAAATTCATTAAATAATGCAGCATATTCCTTAAATAATGCAGCAAAGTCCTTAAATAATGCAGAACAGTTCTTAAATAATGCAACAACGTCGTTAAATAATGCAGCAAAGTCCTTAACTAATGCAGCAGAGTCCTTAAATAATGCAACAAAGTCCTTAAATAATGCAACAGAGTCCTTAAATACCGCAGCAAAGGGCTTAAATAATGCAGCAGAGTCCTCAAATGCTTCAGCAGAGTCCTTAAATAATGTAGCATTGTCCTTAAATAATGCAGCAAAGTCCTTAAATAATGCAGCAGAGTCCTTAAATAATGCAACAAAGTCCTTAAATAATGCAGCAGAGTCCTTAAATACTGAAGCAGAGTCCCTAAATATTGCTGCAAAGTCCTTAAATAATGCAGCAGAGTCATTAAATAATGCAACAAAGTCCTTAAATAATGCAGCAGAGTCCTTAAATAATGCAACAAAGTCCTTAAATAATGCAGCAGAGTACTTAAATAATGCAACAAAGTCCTTAAATAATGCAGCAAAGTCCTTAAATAATGCAGCAGAGTCCTTAAATACTGAAGCAGAGTCCTTAAATATTGCAGCAAAGTCCTTAAATAATGCAGCAGAGTCCTTAAATAATGCAAAAAAGTCCTTAAATAATGCAGCAGAGTCCTTAAATAATGCAACAGAGTCCTTAAATACCGCAGCAAAGTTCTTAAATAATGCAGCAGAGTCCTCAAATGCTTCAGCAGAGTCCTTAAATAATGCAGCAAAGTCCTTAAATAATGCAGCAGAGTCCTTAAATAATGCAGCAGAGTCCTTAAATACCGCAGCAGAGTCCTTAAATACTGAAGCAGAGTCCTTTAATATAGCAGCAAATTCCTTAAATAATGCAGCAGAGTCCATAAAAAAATCCAACAAAGTCATTAAATAATGCAGCAAGTCCTTAAATAATGCAGCAGAGTCCTCTAATAATGCAGCAGAGTCCTCAAATGCTTCAGCAAAGTCATTAAATAATGCAGCATAGTCCTTAAATAATGCAGCAAAGTCCTTAAATAATGCAGCACAGTTCTTAAGTAATGCAACAACGTCGTTAAATAATGCAGCAGAGTCCTTAAATAATGCAGCAAAGTCCTTAACTAATGCAACAGAGTCCTTAAATAATGCAAGAAAGTCCTTAAATAATGCAGCAGAGTCCTTAAATAATGCAGTAAAGTCCTTAAATAATGCAGCAGAGTCCTTAAATAATGCAACAACATCCTTAAATAATGCAGCAGAGTCCTTAAATACTGAAGCAGAGTCCTTAAATATTGCAACAAAGTCCTTAAATAATGCAGCAGAGTCCTTAAATAATGCAGCAAAGTCCTTAAATAATGCAGCAGAGTCCTTAAATAATGCAGCAGAGTCCTTAAATACCGCAGCAGAGTCCTTAAATACTGAAGCAGAGTCCTTTAATATAGCAGCAAATTCCTTAAATAATGCAGCAGAGTCCTTAAAAAATCCAACAAAGTCATTAAATAATGCAGCAGAGTCCTCTAATAATGCAGCAGAGTCCTCAAATGCTTCAGCAAAGTCATTAAATAATGCAGCATAGTCCTTAAATAATGCAAAGTCCTTAAATAAAGCAGCACAGTTCTTAAATAATGCAACAATGTCGGTAAATAATGCAGCAGAGTCCTTAAATAATGCAGCAAAGTCCTTAACTAATGCAGCAGAGTCCTTAAATAATGCAACAAAGTCCTTAAATAATGCAACACAGTCCTTAAATACCGCAGCAAAGTGCTTAAATAATGCAGCAGAGTCCTCAAATGCTTCAGCAGAGTCCTTAAAAAATGCAGCAGAGTCCTTAAATAATGCAGCAAAGTCCTTAAATAATGCAGCAGAGTCCTTAAATAATGCAACAAAGTCCTTAAATAATGCAGCAGAGTCCTTAAATACTGAAGCAGAGTCCTTAAATATTGCAGCAAAGTCCTTAAATAATGCAGCAAAGTCCTTATCTAATGCAGCAGAGTCCTTAAATAATGCAACAAAGTCCTTAAATAATGCAGCAGAGTCCTTAAATATTGCAGCAAAGTCCTTAAATAATGCAGCAAAGTCCTTATCTAATGCAGCAGAGTCCTTAAATAATGCAACAAAGTCCTTAAATAATGCAGCAGAGTCCTTAAATACTGAAGCAGAGTCCTTAAATATTGCAGCAAAGTCCTTCAATAATGCAGCAGAGTCCTTAGATAATGCAGCAAAGTCCTTAAATAATGCAGCAGATTCCTTAAATAATGCAGCAAAGTCCTTTAATATAGCAGCAAATTCCTTAAATAATGCAGCAGAGTCCATAAAAAAATCCAACAAAGTCATTAAATAATGCAGCAAGTCCTTAAATAATGCAGCAGAGTCCTCTAATAATGCAGCAGAGTCCTCAAATGCTTCAGCAAAGTCATTAAATAATGCAGCATAGTCCTTAAATAATGCAGCAAAGTCCTTAAATAATGCAGCACAGTTCTTAAGTAATGCAACAACGTCGTTAAATAATGCAGCAGAGTCCTTAAATAATGCAGCAAAGTCCTTAACTAATGCAGCAGAGTCCTTAAATAATGCAAGAAAGTCCTTAAATAATGCAGCAGAGTCCTTAAATAATGCAGTAAAGTCCTTAAATAATGCAGCAGAGTCCTTAAATAATGCAACAACGTCCTTAAATAATGCAGCAGAGTCCTTAAATACTGAAGCAGAGTCCTTAAATATTGCAGCAAAGTCCTTAAATAATGCATTAGAGTCCTTAAATAATGCAACAAAGTCCTTAAATAATGCAGCAGAGTCCTTAAATAATGCAGCAAAGTCCTTAAATAATGCAGCAGAGTCCTTAAATAATGCAGCAGAGTCCTTAAATACCGCAGCAGAGTCCTTAAATACTGAAGCATAGTCCTTTAATATAGCAGCAAATTCCTTAAATAATGCAGCAGAGTCCTTAAAAAATCCAACAAAGTCATTAAATAATGCAGCAGAGTCCTCTAATAATGCAGCAGAGTCCTCAAATGCTTCAGCAAAGTCATTAAATAATGCAGCATAGTCCTTAAATAATGCAAAGTCCTTAAATAAAGCAGCACAGTTCTTAAATAATGCAACAACGTCGGTAAATAATGCAGCAGAGTCCTTAAATAATGCAGCAAAGTCCTTAACTAATGCAGCAGAGTCCTTAAATACCGCAGCAAAGTGCTTAAATAATGCAGCAGAGTCCTCAAATGCTTCAGCAGAGTCCTTAAAAAATGCAGCAGAGTCCTTAAATAATGCAGCAAAGTCCTTAAATAATGCAGCAGAGTCCTTAAATAATGCAACAAAGTCCTTAAATAATGCAGCAGAGTCCTTAAATACTGAAGCAGAGTCCTTAAATATTGCAGCAAAGTCCTTAAATAATGCAGCAGAGTCCTTAAATAATGCAACAAAGTCCTTAAATAATGCAAAAAAGTCCTTAAATAATGCAGCAGAGTCCTTAAATACTGAAGCAGAGTCCTTAAATATTGCAGCAAAGTCCTTAAATAACGCAGCAGAGTCCTTAAATACTGAAGCAGAGTCCTTTAATATAGCAGTAAATTCCTTAAATAACGCAGCAGAGTCCTTAAAAAATCCAACAAAGTCATTAAATAATGCAGCAAGTCCTTAAATAATGCAGCAGAGTCCTCTAATAATGCAGCAGAGTCCTCAAATGCTTCAGCAAAGTCATTAAATAATGCAGCATAGTCCTTAAATAATGCAAAGTCCTTAAATAAAGCAGCACAGTTCTTAAGTAATGCAACAACGTCGGTAAATAATGCAGCAGAGTCCTTAAATAATGCAGCAAAGTCCTTAACTAATGCAGCAGAGTCCTTAAATAATGCAACAAAGTCCTTAAATAATGCAACAGAGTCCTTAAATACCGCAGCAAAGTGCTTAAATAATGCAGCAGAGTCCTCAAATGCTTCAGCAGAGTCCTTAAAAAATGCAGCAGAGTCCTTAAATAATGCAGCAAAGTCCTTAAATAATGCAGCAGAGTCCTTAAATAATGCAACAAAGTCCTTAAATAATGCAGCAGAGTCCTTAAATACTGAAGCAGAGTCCTTAAATATTGCTGCAAAGTCCTTAAATAATGCAGCAGTCATTAAATAATGCAAAAATGTCCTTAAATAATGCAGCAGAGTCCTTAAAAAATCCAACAAAGTCATTAAATAATGCAGCAAGTCCTTAAATAATGCAGCAAAGTCCTTAAATAATGCAGAACAGTTCTTAAATAATGCAACAACGTCGTTAAATAATGCAGCAAAGTCCTTAACTAATGCAGCAGAGTCCTTAAATAATGCAACAAAGTCCTTAAATAATGCAACAGAGTCCTTAAATACCGCAGCAAAGGGCTTAAATAATGCAGCAGAGTCCTCAAATGCTTCAGCAGAGTCCTTAAATAATGTAGCATTGTCCTTAAATAATGCAGCAAAGTCCTTAAATAATGCAGCAGAGTCCTTAAATAATGCAACAAAGTCCTTAAATAATGCAGCAGAGTCCTTAAATACTGAAGCAGAGTCCCTAAATATTGCTGCAAAGTCCTTAAATAATGCAGCAGAGTCATTAAATAATGCAACAAAGTCCTTAAATAATGCAGCAGAGTCCTTAAATAATGCAACAAAGTCCTTAAATAATGCAGCAGAGTACTTAAATAATGCAACAAAGTCCTTAAATAATGCAGCAAAGTCCTTAAATAATGCAGCAGAGTCCTTAAATACTGAAGCAGAGTCCTTAAATATTGCAGCAAATTCCTTAAATAATGCAGCAGAGTCCTTAAATAATGCAAAAAAGTCCTTAAATAATGCAGCAGAGTCCTTAAATAATGCAACAGAGTCCTTAAATACCGCAGCAAAGTTCTTAAATAATGCAGCAGAGTCCTCAAATGCTTCAGCAGAGTCCTTAAATAATGCAGCAAAGTCCTTAAATAATGCAGCAGAGTCCTTAAATAATGCAGCAGAGTCCTTAAATACCGCAGCAGAGTCCTTAAATACTGAAGCAGAGTCCTTTAATATAGCAGCAAATTCCTTAAATAATGCAGCAGAGTCCATAAAAAAATCCAACAAAGTCATTAAATAATGCAGCAAGTCCTTAAATAATGCTGCAGAGTCCTCTAATAATGCAGCAGAGTCCTCAAATGCTTCAGCAAAGTCATTAAATAATGCAGCATAGTCCTTAAATAATGCAGCAAAGTCCTTAAATAATGCAGCACAGTTCTTAAGTAATGCAACAACGTCGTTAAATAATGCAGCAGAGTCCTTAAATAATGCAGCAAAGTCCTTAACTAATGCAACAGAGTCCTTAAATAATGCAAGAAAGTCCTTAAATAATGCAGCAGAGTCCTTAAATAATGCAGTAAAGTCCTTAAATAATGCAGCAGAGTCCTTAAATAATGCAACAACATCCTTAAATAATGCAGCAGAGTCCTTAAATACTGAAGCAGAGTCCTTAAATATTGCAACAAAGTCCTTAAATAATGCAGCAGAGTCCTTAAATAATGCAGCAAAGTCCTTAAATAATGCAGCAGAGTCCTTAAATAATGCAGCAGAGTCCTTAAATACCGCAGCAGAGTCCTTAAATACTGAAGCAGAGTCCTTTAATATAGCAGCAAATTCCTTAAATAATGCAGCAGAGTCCTTAAAAAATCCAACAAAGTCATTAAATAATGCAGCAGAGTCCTCTAATAATGCAGCAGAGTCCTCAAATGCTTCAGCAAAGTCATTAAATAATGCAGCATAGTCCTTAAATAATGCAAAGTCCTTAAATAAAGCAGCACAGTTCTTAAATAATGCAACAACGTCGGTAAATAATGCAGCAGAGTCCTTAAATAATGCAGCAAAGTCCTTAACTAATGCAGCAGAGTCCTTAAATAATGCAACAAAGTCCTTAAATAATGCAACACAGTCCTTAAATACCGCAGCAAAGTGCTTAAATAATGCAGCAGAGTCCTCAAATGCTTCAGCAGAGTCCTTAAAAAATGCAGCAGAGTCCTTAAATAATGCAGCAAAGTCCTTAAATAATGCAGCAGAGTCCTTAAATAATGCAACAAAGTCCTTAAATAATGCAGCAGAGTCCTTAAATACTGAAGCAGAGTCCTTAAATATTGCAGCAAAGTCCTTAAATAATGCAGCAAAGTCCTTATCTAATGCAGCAGAGTCCTTAAATAATGCAACAAAGTCCTTAAATAATGCAGCAGAGTCCTTAAATATTGCAGCAAAGTCCTTAAATAATGCAGCAAAGTCCTTATCTAATGCAGCAGAGTCCTTAAATAATGCAACAAAGTCCTTAAATAATGCAGCAGAGTCCTTAAATACTGAAGCAGAGTCCTTAAATATTGCAGCAAAGTCCTTCAATAATGCAGCAGAGTCCTTAGATAATGCAGCAAAGTCCTTAAATAATGCAGCAGATTCCTTAAATAATGCAGCAAAGTCCTTTAATATAGCAGCAAATTCCTTAAATAATGCAGCAGAGTCCATAAAAAAATCCAACAAAGTCATTAAATAATGCAGCAAGTCCTTAAATAATGCAGCAGAGTCCTCTAATAATGCAGCAGAGTCCTCAAATGCTTCAGCAAAGTCATTAAATAATGCAGCATAGTCCTTAAATAATGCAGCAAAGTCCTTAAATAATGCAGCACAGTTCTTAAGTAATGCAACAACGTCGTTAAATAATGCAGCAGAGTCCTTAAATAATGCAGCAAAGTCCTTAACTAATGCAGCAGAGTCCTTAAATAATGCAAGAAAGTCCTTAAATAATGCAGCAGAGTCCTTAAATAATGCAGTAAAGTCCTTAAATAATGCAGCAGAGTCCTTAAATAATGCAACAACGTCCTTAAATAATGCAGCAGAGTCCTTAAATACTGAAGCAGAGTCCTTAAATATTGCAGCAAAGTCCTTAAATAATGCATTAGAGTCCTTAAATAATGCAACAAAGTCCTTAAATAATGCAGCAGAGTCCTTAAATAATGCAGCAAAGTCCTTAAATAATGCAGCAGAGTCCTTAAATAATGCAGCAGAGTCCTTAAATACCGCAGCAGAGTCCTTAAATACTGAAGCATAGTCCTTTAATATAGCAGCAAATTCCTTAAATAATGCAGCAGAGTCCTTAAAAAATCCAACAAAGTCATTAAATAATGCAGCAGAGTCCTCTAATAATGCAGCAGAGTCCTCAAATGCTTCAGCAAAGTCATTAAATAATGCAGCATAGTCCTTAAATAATGCAAAGTCCTTAAATAAAGCAGCACAGTTCTTAAATAATGCAACAACGTCGGTAAATAATGCAGCAGAGTCCTTAAATAATGCAGCAAAGTCCTTAACTAATGCAGCAGAGTCCTTAAATACCGCAGCAAAGTGCTTAAATAATGCAGCAGAGTCCTCAAATGCTTCAGCAGAGTCCTTAAAAAATGCAGCAGAGTCCTTAAATAATGCAGCAAAGTCCTTAAATAATGCAGCAGAGTCCTTAAATAATGCAACAAAGTCCTTAAATAATGCAGCAGAGTCCTTAAATACTGAAGCAGAGTCCTTAAATATTGCAGCAAAGTCCTTAAATAATGCAGCAGAGTCCTTAAATAATGCAACAAAGTCCTTAAATAATGCAGCAGAGTCCTTAAATAATGCAAAAAAGTCCTTAAATAATGCAGCAGAGTCCTTAAATACTGAAGCAGAGTCCTTAAATATTGCAGCAAAGTCCTTAAATAACGCAGCAGAGTCCTTAAATACTGAAGCAGAGTCCTTTAATATAGCAGTAAATTCCTTAAATAACGCAGCAGAGTCCTTAAAAAATCCAACAAAGTCATTAAATAATGCAGCAAGTCCTTAAATAATGCAGCAGAGTCCTCTAATAATGCAGCAGAGTCCTCAAATGCTTCAGCAAAGTCATTAAATAATGCAGCATAGTCCTTAACTAATGCAGCAGAGTCCTTAAATAATGCAACAAAGTCCTTAAATAATGCAGCAGAGTCCTTAAATAATGCAGTAAAGTCGTTAAATAATGCAGCAGAGTCCTTAAATAATGCAGCAAAGTCCTTAACTAATGCAGCAGAGTCCTTAAATATTGCAGCAATGTCCTTAAATAATGCATTAGAGTCCTTAAATAATGCAACAAAGTCCTTAAATAATGCAGCAGAGTCCTTAAATAATGCAGCAAAGTCCTTAAATAATGCAGCAGAGTCCTTAAATAATGCAGCAGAGTCCTTAAATACCGCAGCAGGGTCCTTAAATACTGAAGCAGAGTCATTTAATATAGCAGCAAATTCCTTAAATAATGCAGCAGAGTCCTTAAAAAATCCAACAAAGTCATTAAATAATGCAGCAGAGTCCTCTAATAATGCAGCAGAGTCCTCAAATGCTTCAGCAAAGTCATTAAATAATGCAGCATAGTCCTTAAATAATGCAGCAAAGTCCTTAAATAATGCAGCACAGTTCTTAAATAATGCAACAACGTCGTTAAATAATGCAGCAGAGTCCTTAAATAATGCAGCAAAGTCCTTAACTAATGCAGCAGAGTCCTTAAATAATGCAACAAAGTCCTTAAATAATGCAACAGAGTCCTTAAATACCGCAGCAAAGTGATTAAATAATGCAGCAGAGTCCTCAAATGCTTCAGCAGAGTCCTTAAATAATGCAGCAGAGTCCTTAAATAATGCAGCAAAGTCCTTAAATAATGCAGCAGAGTCCTTAAATAATGCAACAAAGTCCTTAAATAATGCAGCAGAGTCCTTAAATACTGAAGCAGAGTCCTTAAATATTGCAGCAAAGTCCTTAAATAATGCAGCAGAGTCCATAAATAATGCAGCAGAGTCCTTAAATAATGCAACAAAGTCCTTAAATAATGCAGCAGAGTCCTTAAATACAGAAGCAGAGTCCTTAAATATTGCAGCAAAGTCCTTCAATAATGCAGCAGAGTCCTTAGATAATGCAACAAAGTCCTTAAATAATGCAGCAGATTCCTTAAATAATGCAGCAAAGTCCTTAAATAATGCAGCAGAGTCCTTAAATAATGCAGCAGAGTCCTTAAATACCGCAGCAGAGTCCTTAAATACTGAAGCAGAGTCCTTTAATATAGCAGCAAATTCCTTAAATAATGCAGCAGAGTCCTTAAAAAATCCAACAAAGTCATTAAATAATGCATCAAGTCCTTAAATAATGCAGCAGAGTCCTCTAATAATGCAGCAGAGTCCTCAAATGCTTCAGCAAAGTCATTAAATAATGCAGCATAGTCCTTAAATAATGGAGCAAAGTCCTTAAATAATGCAGCACAGTTCTTAAATAATTCAACAACGTCGTTAAATAATGCAGCAGAGTCCTTAAATAATGCAGCAAAGTCCTTAACTAATGCAGCAGAGTCCTTAAATAATGCAACAAAGTCCTTAAATAATGCAGCAGAGTCCTTAAATAATGCAGTAAAGTCCTTAAATAATGCAGCAGAGTCCTTAAATAATGCAACAACGTCCTTAAATAATGCAGCAGAGTCCTTAAATACTGAAGCAGAGTCCTTAAATATTGCAGCAAAGTCCTTAAATAATGCAGCAGAGTCCTTAAATAATGCAACAAATTCCTTAAATAATGCAGCAAAGTCCTTAAATAATGCAGCAGAGTCCTTAAATAATGCAGCAGAGTCCTTAAATACCGCAGCAGAGTCCTTAAATACTGAAGCAGAGTCCTTTAATATAGCAGCAAATTCCTTAAATAATGCAGCAGAGTCCTTAAAAAATCCAACAAAGTCATTAAATAATGCAGCAGAGTCCTCTAATAATGCAGCAGAGTCCTCAAATGCTTCAGCAAAGTCATTAAATAATGCAGCAGAGTCCTCAAATGCTTAAGCAGAGTCCTTAAATACTGAAGCAGAGTCCTTAAATATTGCAGCAAAGTCCTTAAATAATGCAGCAGAGTCCTTAAATAATGCAACAAAGTCCTTAAATAATGCAGCAGAGTCCTTAAATGATGAAGTAAAGTCGTTAAATAATGCAGCAGAGTCCTTAAATAATGCAGCAAAGTCCTTAACTAATGCAGCAGAGTCCTTAAATATTGCAGCAAAGTCCTTAAATAATGCATTAGAGTCCTTAAATAATGCAACAAAGTCCTTAAATAATGCAGCAGAGTCCTTAAATAATGCAGAAAGTCCTTAAATAATGCAGCAGAGTCCTTAAATAATGCAGCAGAGTCCTTAAATACCGCAGCAGAGTCCTTAAATACTGAAGCAGAGTCCTTTAATATAGCAGCAAATTCTTTAAATAATGCAGCAGAGTCCTTAAAAAAATCCAACAAAGTCATTAAATAATGCAGCAGAGTCCTTAAATACAGAAGCAGAGTCCTTAAATATTGCAGCAAAGTCCTTCAATAATGCAGCAGAGTCCTTAGATAATGCAACAAAGTCCTTAAATAATGCAGCAGATTCCTTAAATAATGCAGCAAAGTCCTTAAATAATGCAGCAGAGTCCTTAAATAATGCAGCAGAGTCCTTAAATACCGCAGCAGAGTCCTTAAATACTGAAGCAGAGTCCTTTAATATAGCAGCAAATTCCTTAAATAATGCAGCAGAGTCCTTAAAAAATCCAACAAAGTCATTAAATAATGCATCAAGTCCTTAAATAATGCAGCAGAGTCCTCTAATAATGCAGCAGAGTCCTCAAATGCTTCAGCAAAGTCATTAAATAATGCAGCATAGTCCTTAAATAATGGAGCAAAGTCCTTAAATAATGCAGCACAGTTCTTAAATAATTCAACAACGTCGTTAAATAATGCAGCAGAGTCCTTAAATAATGCAGCAAAGTCCTTAACTAATGCAGCAGAGTCCTTAAATAATGCAACAAAGTCCTTAAATAATGCAGCAGAGTCCTTAAATAATGCAGTAAAGTCCTTAAATAATGCAGCAGAGTCCTTAAATAATGCAACAACGTCCTTAAATAATGCAGCAGAGTCCTTAAATACTGAAGCAGAGTCCTTAAATATTGCAGCAAAGTCCTTAAATAATGCAGCAGAGTCCTTAAATAATGCAACAAATTCCTTAAATAATGCAGCAAAGTCCTTAAATAATGCAGCAGAGTCCTTAAATAATGCAGCAGAGTCCTTAAATACCGCAGCAGAGTCCTTAAATACTGAAGCAGAGTCCTTTAATATAGCAGCAAATTCCTTAAATAATGCAGCAGAGTCCTTAAAAAATCCAACAAAGTCATTAAATAATGCAGCAGAGTCCTCTAATAATGCAGCAGAGTCCTCAAATGCTTCAGCAAAGTCATTAAATAATGCAGCAGAGTCCTCAAATGCTTAAGCAGAGTCCTTAAATACTGAAGCAGAGTCCTTAAATATTGCAGCAAAGTCCTTAAATAATGCAGCAGAGTCCTTAAATAATGCAACAAAGTCCTTAAATAATGCAGCAGAGTCCTTAAATGATGAAGTAAAGTCGTTAAATAATGCAGCAGAGTCCTTAAATAATGCAGCAAAGTCCTTAACTAATGCAGCAGAGTCCTTAAATATTGCAGCAAAGTCCTTAAATAATGCATTAGAGTCCTTAAATAATGCAACAAAGTCCTTAAATAATGCAGCAGAGTCCTTAAATAATGCAGAAAGTCCTTAAATAATGCAGCAGAGTCCTTAAATAATGCAGCAGAGTCCTTAAATACCGCAGCAGAGTCCTTAAATACTGAAGCAGAGTCCTTTAATATAGCAGCAAATTCTTTAAATAATGCAGCAGAGTCCTTAAAAAAATCCAACAAAGTCATTAAATAATGCAGCAGAGTCCTCTAATAATGCAGCAGAGTCCTCAAATGCTTCAGCAAAGTCATTAAATAATGCAGCATAGTCCTTAAATAATGCAGCAAAGTCCTTAAATAATGCAGCACAGTTCTTAAATAATGCAACAACGTCGTTAAATAATGCAGCAGAGTCCTTAAATAATGCAGCAAAGTCCTTAACTAATGCAGCAGAGTCCTTAAATATTGCAGCAAAGTCCTTAAATAATGCATTAGAGTCCTTAAATAATGCAACAAAGTCCTTAAATAATGCAGCAGAGTCCTTAAATAATGCAGAAAAGTCCTTAAATACCGCAGCAAAGTGCTTAAATAATGCAGCAGAGTCCTCAAATGCTTCAGCAGAGTCCTTAAAAAATGCAGCAGAGTCCTTAAATAATGCAGCAAAGTCCTTAAATAATGCAGCAGAGTCCTTAAATAATGCAAGAAAGTCCTTAAATAATGCAGCAGAGTCCTTAAATACTGAAGCAGAGTCCTTAAATATTGCAGCAAAGTCCTTAAATAATGCAGCAGAGTCCATAAATAATGCAACAAAGTCCTTAAATAATGCAGCAGAGTCCTTAAATAATGCAACAAAGTCCTTAAATAATGCAGCAGAGTCCTTAAATACTGAAGCAGAGTCCTTAAATATTGCAGCAAAGTCCTTAAATAACGCAGCAGAGTCCTTAAATACTGAAGCAGAGTCCTTTAATATAGCAGTAAATTCCTTAAATAACGCAGCAGAGTCCTTAAAAAATCCAACAAAGTCATTAAATAATGCAGCAAGTCCTTAAATAATGCAGCAGAGTCCTCTAATAATGCAGCAGAGTCCTCAAATGCTTCAGCAAAGTCATTAAATAATGCAGCATAGTCCTTAACTAATGAAGCAGAGTCCTTAAATAATGCAACAAAGTCCTTAAATAATGCAGCAGAGTCCTCTAATAATGCAGCAGAGTCCTCAAATGCTTCAGCAAAGTCATTAAATAATGCAGCATAGTCCTTAAATAATGCAGCAAAGTCCTTAAATAATGCAGCACAGTTCTTAAGTAATGCAACAACGTCGTTAAATAATGCAGCAGAGTCCTTAAATAATGCAGCAAAGTCCTTAACTAATGCAACAGAGTCCTTAAATAATGCAAGAAAGTCCTTAAATAATGCAGCAGAGTCCTTAAATAATGCAGTAAAGTCCTTAAATAATGCAGCAGAGTCCTTAAATAATGCAACAACGTCCTTAAATAATGCAGCAGAGTCCTTAAATACTGAAGCAGAGTCCTTAAATATTGCAACAAAGTCCTTAAATAATGCAGCAGAGTCCTTAAATAATGCAGCAAAGTCCTTAAATAATGCAGCAGAGTCCTTAAATAATGCAGCAGAGTCCTTAAATACCGCAGCAGAGTCCTTAAATACTGAAGCAGAGTCCTTTAATATAGCAGCAAATTCCTTAAATAATGCAGCAGAGTCCTTAAAAAATCCAACAAAGTCATTAAATAATGCAGCAGAGTCCTCTAATAATGCAGCAGAGTCCTCAAATGCTTCAGCAAAGTCATTAAATAATGCAGCATAGTCCTTAAATAATGCAAAGTCCTTAAATAAAGCAGCACAGTTCTTAAATAATGCAACAACGTCGGTAAATAATGCAGCAGAGTCCTTAAATAATGCAGCAAAGTCCTTAACTAATGCAGCAGAGTCCTTAAATAATGCAACAAAGTCCTTAAATAATGCAACAGAGTCCTTAAATACCGCAGCAAAGTGCTTAAATAATGCAGCAGAGTCCTCAAATGCTTCAGCAGAGTCCTTAAAAAATGCAGCAGAGTCCTTAAATAATGCAGCAAAGTCCTTAAATAATGCAGCAGAGTCCTTAAATAATGCAACAAAGTCCTTAAATAATGCAGCAGAGTCCTTAAATACTGAAGCAGAGTCCTTAAATATTGCAGCAAAGTCCTTAAATAATGCAGCAGAGTCCTTAAATAATGCAGCAAAGTCCTTATCTAATGCAGCAGAGTCCTTAAATAATGCAACAAAGTCCTTAAATAATGCAGCAGAGTCCTTAAATACTGAAGCAGAGTCCTTAAATATTGCAGCAAAGTCCTTCAATAATGCAGCAGAGTCCTTAAATAATGCAGCAAAGTCCTTTAATATAGCAGCAAATTCCTTAAATAATGCAGCAGAGTCCATAAAAAAATCCAACAAAGTCATTAAATAATGCAGCAAGTCCTTAAATAATGCAGCAGAGTCCTCTAATAATGCAGCAGAGTCCTCAAATGCTTCAGCAAAGTCATTAAATAATGCAGCATAGTCCTTAAATAATGCAGCAAAGTCCTTAAATAATGCAGCACAGTTCTTAAGTAATGCAACAACGTCGTTAAATAATGCAGCAGAGTCCTTAAATAATGCAGCAAAGTCCTTAACTAATGCAGCAGAGTCCTTAAATAATGCAAGAAAGTCCTTAAATAATGCAGCAGAGTCCTTAAATAATGCAGTAAAGTCCTTAAATAATGCAGCAGAGTCCTTAAATAATGCAACAACGTCCTTAAATAATGCAGCAGAGTCCTTAAATACTGAAGCAGAGTCCTTAAATATTGCAGCAAAGTCCTTAAATAATGCATTAGAGTCCTTAAATAATGCAACAAAGTCCTTAAATAATGCAGCAGAGTCCTTAAATAATGCAGCAAAGTCCTTAAATAATGCAGCAGAGTCCTTAAATAATGCAGCAGAGTCCTTAAATACCGCAGCAGAGTCCTTAAATACTGAAGCATAGTCCTTTAATATAGCAGCAAATTCCTTAAATAATGCAGCAGAGTCCTTAAAAAATCCAACAAAGTCATTAAATAATGCAGCAGAGTCCTCTAATAATGCAGCAGAGTCCTCAAATGCTTCAGCAAAGTCATTAAATAATGCAGCATAGTCCTTAAATAATGCAAAGTCCTTAAATAAAGCAGCACAGTTCTTAAATAATGCAACAACGTCGGTAAATAATGCAGCAGAGTCCTTAAATAATGCAGCAAAGTCCTTAACTAATGCAGCAGAGTCCTTAAATACCGCAGCAAAGTGCTTAAATAATGCAGCAGAGTCCTCAAATGCTTCAGCAGAGTCCTTAAAAAATGCAGCAGAGTCCTTAAATAATGCAGCAAAGTCCTTAAATAATGCAGCAGAGTCCTTAAATAATGCAACAAAGTCCTTAAATAATGCAGCAGAGTCCTTAAATACTGAAGCAGAGTCCTTAAATATTGCAGCAAAGTCCTTAAATAATGCAGCAGAGTCCTTAAATAATGCAACAAAGTCCTTAAATAATGCAGCAGAGTCCTTAAATAATGCAAAAAAGTCCTTAAATAATGCAGCAGAGTCCTTAAATACTGAAGCAGAGTCCTTAAATATTGCAGCAAAGTCCTTAAATAACGCAGCAGAGTCCTTAAATACTGAAGCAGAGTCCTTTAATATAGCAGTAAATTCCTTAAATAACGCAGCAGAGTCCTTAAAAAATCCAACAAAGTCATTAAATAATGCAGCAAGTCCTTAAATAATGCAGCAGAGTCCTCTAATAATGCAGCAGAGTCCTCAAATGCTTCAGCAAAGTCATTAAATAATGCAGCATAGTCCTTAACTAATGCAGCAGAGTCCTTAAATAATGCAACAAAGTCCTTAAATAATGCAGCAGAGTCCTTAAATAATGCAGTAAAGTCGTTAAATAATGCAGCAGAGTCCTTAAATAATGCAGCAAAGTCCTTAACTAATGCAGCAGAGTCCTTAAATATTGCAGCAATGTCCTTAAATAATGCATTAGAGTCCTTAAATAATGCAACAAAGTCCTTAAATAATGCAGCAGAGTCCTTAAATAATGCAGCAAAGTCCTTAAATAATGCAGCAGAGTCCTTAAATAATTCAGCGGAGTCCTTAAATACCGCAGCAGGGTCCTTAAATACTGAAGCAGAGTCATTTAATATAGCAGCAAATTCCTTAAATAATGCAGCAGAGTCCTTAAAAAATCCAACAAAGTCATTAAATAATGCAGCAGAGTCCTCTAATAATGCAGCAGAGTCCTCAAATGCTTCAGCAAAGTCATTAAATAATGCAGCATAGTCCTTAAATAATGCAGCAAAGTCCTTAAATAATGCAGCACAGTTCTTAAATAATGCAACAACGTCGTTAAATAATGCAGCAGAGTCCTTAAATAATGCAGCAAAGTCCTTAACTAATGCAGCAGAGTCCTTAAATAATGCAACAAAGTCCTTAAATAATGCAACAGAGTCCTTAAATACCGCAGCAAAGTGATTAAATAATGCAGCAGAGTCCTCAAATGCTTCAGCAGAGTCCTTAAATAATGCAGCAGAGTCCTTAAATAATGCAGCAAAGTCCTTAAATAATGCAGCAGAGTCCTTAAATAATGCAACAAAGTCCTTAAATAATGCAGCAGAGTCCTTAAATACTGAAGCAGAGTCCTTAAATATTGCAGCAAAGTCCTTAAATAATGCAGCAGAGTCCATAAATAATGCAGCAAAGTCCTTAAATAATGCAGCAGAGTCCTTAAATAATGCAACAAAGTCCTTAAATAATGCAGCAGAGTCCTTAAATACTGAAGCAGAGTCCTTAAATATTGCAGCAAAGTCCTTCAATAATGCAGCAGAGTCCTTAGATAATGCAACAAAGTCCTTAAATAATGCAGCAGATTCCTTAAATAATGCAGCAAAGTCCTTAAATAATGCAGCAGAGTCCTTAAATAATGCAGCAGAGTCCTTAAATACCGCAGCAGAGTCCTTAAATACTGAAGCAGAGTCCTTTAATATAGCAGCAAATTCCTTAAATAATGCAGCAGAGTCCTTAAAAAATCCAACAAAGTCATTAAATAATGCATCAAGTCCTTAAATAATGCAGCA
The DNA here is from genome assembly GCF_046119375.1 of Phyllobates terribilis. NCBI lineage: Eukaryota > Metazoa > Chordata > Amphibia > Anura > Dendrobatidae > Phyllobates > Phyllobates terribilis. The sequence goes on along the minus strand of NW_027362840.1, from coordinate 838,709 downwards.
GAGTCCTCTAATAATGCAGCAGAGTCCTCAAATGCTTCAGCAAAGTCATTAAATAATGCAGCATAGTCCTTAAATAATGGAGCAAAGTCCTTAAATAATGCAGCACAGTTCTTAAATAATGCAACAACGTCGTTAAATAATGCAGCAGAGTCCTTAAATAATGCAGCAAAGTCCTTAACTAATGCAGCAGAGTCCTTAAATAATGCAACAAAGTCCTTAAATAATGCAGCAGAGTCCTTAAATAATGCAGTAAAGTCCTTAAATAATGCAGCAGAGTCCTTAAATAATGCAACAACGTCCTTAAATAATGCAGCAGAGTCCTTAAATACTGAAGCAGAGTCCTTAAATATTGCAGCAAAGTCCTTAAATAATGCAGCAGAGTCCTTAAATAATGCAACAAATTCCTTAAATAATGCAGCAAAGTCCTTAAATAATGCAGCAGAGTCCTTAAATAATGCAGCAGAGTCCTTAAATACCGCAGCAGAGTCCTTAAATACTGAAGCAGAGTCCTTTAATATAGCAGCAAATTCCTTAAATAATGCAGCAGAGTCCTTAAAAAATCCAACAAAGTCATTAAATAATGCAGCAGAGTCCTCTAATAATGCAGCAGAGTCCTCAAATGCTTCAGCAAAGTCATTAAATAATGCAGCAGAGTCCTCAAATGCTTAAGCAGAGTCCTTAAATACTGAAGCAGAGTCCTTAAATATTGCAGCAAAGTCCTTAAATAATGCAGCAGAGTCCTTAAATAATGCAACAAAGTCCTTAAATAATGCAGCAGAGTCCTTAAATGATGAAGTAAAGTCGTTAAATAATGCAGCAGAGTCCTTAAATAATGCAGCAAAGTCCTTAACTAATGCAGCAGAGTCCTTAAATATTGCAGCAAAGTCCTTAAATAATGCATTAGAGTCCTTAAATAATGCAACAAAGTCCTTAAATAATGCAGCAGAGTCCTTAAATAATGCAGAAAAGTCCTTAAATAATGCAGCAGAGTCCTTAAATAATGCAGCAGAGTCCTTAAATACCGCAGCAGAGTCCTTAAATACTGAAGCAGAGTCCTTTAATATAGCAGCAAATTCTTTAAATAATGCAGCAGAGTCCTTAAAAAAATCCAACAAAGTCATTAAATAATGCAGCAGAGTCCTCTAATAATGCAGCAGAGTCCTCAAATGCTTCAGCAAAGTCATTAAATAATGCAGCATAGTCCTTAAATAATGCAGCAAAGTCCTTAAATAATGCAGCACAGTTCTTAAATAATGCAACAAAGTCGTTAAATAATGCAGCAGAGTCCTTAAATAATGCAGCAAAGTCCTTAACTAATGCAGCAGAGTCCTTAAATACCGCAGCAAAGTGCTTAAATAATGCAGCAGAGTCCTCAAATGCTTCAGCAGAGTCCTTAAAAAATGCAGCAGAGTCCTTAAATAATGCAGCAAAGTCCTTAAATAATGCAGCAGAGTCCTTAAATAATGCAAGAAAGTCCTTAAATAATGCAGCAGAGTCCTTAAATACTGAAGCAGAGTCCTTAAATATTGCAGCAAAGTCCTTAAATAATGCAGCAGAGTCCTTAAATAATGCAACAAAGTCCTTAAATAATGCAGCAGAGTCCTTAAATAATGCAACAAAGTCCTTAAATAATGCAGCAGAGTCCTTAAATACTGAAACAGAGTCCTTAAATATTGCAGCAAAGTCCTTAAATAACGCAGCAGAGTCCTTAAATACTGAAGCAGAGTCCTTTAATATAGCAGTAAATTCCTTAAATAACGCAGCAGAGTCCTTAAAAAATCCAACAAAGTCATTAAATAATGCAGCAAGTCCTTAAATAATGCAGCAGAGTCCTCTAATAATGCAGCAGAGTCCTCAAATGCTTCAGCAAAGTCATTAAATAATGCAGCATAGTCCTTAACTAATGAAGCAGAGTCCTTAAATAATGCAACAAAGTCCTTAAATAATGCAGCAGAGTCCTTAAATAATGCAGTAAAGTCGTTAAATAATGCAGCAGAGTCCTTAAATAATGCAGCAAAGTCCTTAACTAATGCAGCAGAGTCCTTAAATATTGCAGCAAAGTCCTTAAATAATGCATTAGAGTCCTTAAATAATGCAACAAAGTCCTTAAATAATGCAGCAGAGTCCTTAAATAATGCAGCAAAGTCCTTAAATAATGCAGCAGAGTCCTTAAATAATGCAGCAGAGTCCTTAAATACCGCAGCAGAGTCCTTAAATACTGAAGCAGAGTCCTTTAATATAGCAGCAAATTCCTTAAATAATGCAGCAGAGTCCTTAAAAAATCCAACAAAGTCATTAAAAATTGCAGCAGAGTCCTCTAATAATGCAGCAGAGTCCTCAAATGCTTCAGCAAAGTCATTAAATAATGCAGCATAGTCCTTAAATAATGCAGCAAAGTCCTTAAATAATGCAGCACAGTTCTTAAATAATGCAACAACGTCGTTAAATAATGCAGCAGAGTCCTTAAATAATGCAGCAAAGTCCTTAACTAATGCAGCAGAGTCCTTAAATAATGCAACAAAGTCCTTAAATAATGCAACAGAGTCCTTAAATACCGCAGCAAAGTGATTAAATAATGCAGCAGAGTCCTCAAATGCTTCAGCAGAGTCCTTAAATAATGCAGCAGAGTCCTTAAATAATGCAGCAAAGTCCTTAAATAATGCAGCAGAGTCCTTAAATAATGCAACAAAGTCCTTAAATAATGCAGCAGAGTCCTTAAATACTGAAGCAGAGTCCTTAAATATTGCAGCAAAGTCCTTAAATAATGCAGCAGAGTCCATAAATAATGCAGCAAAGTCCTTAAATAATGCAGCAGAGTCCTTAAATAATGCAACAAAGTCCTTAAATAATGCAGCAGAGTCCTTAAATACTGAAGCAGAGTCCTTAAATATTGCAGCAAAGTCCTTCAATAATGCAGCAGAGTCCTTAGATAATGCAACAAAGTCCTTAAATAATGCAGCAGATTCCTTAAATAATGCAGCAAAGTCCTTAAATAATGCAGCAGAGTCCTTAAATAATGCAGCAGAGTCCTTAGATACCGCAGCAGAGTCCTTAAATACTGAAGCAGAGTCCTTTAATATAGCAGCAAATTCCTTAAATAATGCAGCAGAGTCCTTAAAAAATCCAACAAAGTCATTAAATAATGCAGCAGAGTCCTCTAATAATGCAGCAGAGTCCTCAAATGCTTCAGCAAAGTCATTAAATAATGCAGCATAGTCCTTAAATAATGCAAAGTCCTTAAATAAAGCAGCACAGTTCTTAAATAATGCAACACCGTCGGTAAATAATGCAGCAGAGTCCTTAAATAATGCAGCAAAGTCCTTAACTAATGCAGCAGAGTCCTTAAATAATGCAACAAAGTCCTTAAATAATGCAACAGAGTCCTTAAATACCGCAGCAAAGTGCTTAAATAATGCAGCAGAGTCCTCAAATGCTTCAGCAGAGTCCTTAAAAAATGCAGCAGAGTCCTTAAATAATGCAGCAAAGTCCTTAAATAATGCAGCAGAGTCCTTAAATAATGCAACAAAGTCCTTAAATAATGCAGCAGAGTCCTTAAATACTGAAGCAGAGTCCTTAAATATTGCAGCAAAGTCCTTAAATAATGCAGCAGAGTCCTTAAATAATGCAGCAAAGTCCTTATCTAATGCAGCAGAGTCCTTAAATAATGCAACAAAGTCCTTAAATAATGCAGCAGAGTCCTTAAATACTGAAGCAGAGTCCTTAAATATTGCAGCAAAGTCCTTCAATAATGCAGCAGAGTCCTTAGATAATGCAACAAAGTCCTTAAATAATGCAGCAGATTCCTTAAATAATGCAGCAAAGTCCTTTAATATAGCAGCAAATTCCTTAAATAATGCAGCAGAGTCCATAAAAAAATCCAACAAAGTCATTAAATAATGCAGCAAGTCCTTAAATAATGCAGCAGAGTCCTCTAATAATGCAGCAGAGTCCTCAAATGCTTCAGCAAAGTCATTAAATAATGCAGCATAGTCCTTAAATAATGCAGCAAAGTCCTTAAATAATGCAGCACAGTTCTTAAGTAATGCAACAACATCGTTAAATAATGCAGCAGAGTCCTTAAATAATGCAGCAAAGTCCTTAACTAATGCAGCAGAGTCCTTAAATAATGCAAGAAAGTCCTTAAATAATGCAGCAGAGTCCTTAAATAATGCAGTAAAGTCCTTAAATAATGCAGCAGAGTCCTTAAATAATGCAACAACGTCCTTAAATAATGCAGCAGAGTCCTTAAATACTGAAGCAGAGTCCTTAAATATTGCAGCAAAGTCCTTAAATAATGCATTAGAGTCCTTAAATAATGCAACAAAGTCCTTAAATAATGCAGCAGAGTCCTTAAATAATGCAGCAAAGTCCTTAAATAATGCAGCAGAGTCCTTAAATAATGCAGCAGAGTCCTTAAATACCGCAGCAGAGTCCTTAAATACTGAAGCATAGTCCTTTAATATAGCAGCAAATTCCTTAAATAATGCAGCAGAGTCCTTAAAAAATCCAACAAAGTCATTAAATAATGCAGCAGAGTCCTCTAATAATGCAGCAGAGTCCTCAAATGCTTCAGCAAAGTCATTAAATAATGCAGCATAGTCCTTAAATAATGCAAAGTCCTTAAATAAAGCAGCACAGTTCTTAAATAATGCAACAACGTCGGTAAATAATGCAGCAGAGTCCTTAAATAATGCAGCAAAGTCCTTAACTAATGCAGCAGAGTCCTTAAATACCGCAGCAAAGTGCTTAAATAATGCTGCAGAGTCCTCAAATGCTTCAGCAGAGTCCTTAAAAAATGCAGCAGAGTCCTTAAATAATGCAGCAAAGTCCTTAAATAATGCAGCAGAGTCCTTAAATAATGCAACAAAGTCCTTAAATAATGCAGCAGAGTCCTTAAATACTGAAGCAGAGTCCTTAAATATTGCAGCAAAGTCCTTAAATAATGCAGCAGAGTCCTTAAATAATGCAACAAAGTCCTTAAATAATGCAGCAGAGTCCTTAAATAATGCAAAAAAGTCCTTAAATAATGCAGCAGAGTCCTTAAATACTGAAGCAGAGTCCTTAAATATTGCAGCAAAGTCCTTAAATAACGCAGCAGAGTCCTTAAATACTGAAGCAGAGTCCTTTAATATAGCAGTAAATTCCTTAAATAACGCAGCAGAGTCCTTAAAAAATCCAACAAAGTCATTAAATAATGCAGCAAGTCCTTAAATAATGCAGCAGAGTCCTCGAATAATGCAGCAGAGTCCTCAAATGCTTCAGCAAAGTCATTAAATAATGCAGCATAGTCCTTAACTAATGCAGCAGAGTCCTTAAATAATGCAACAAAGTCCTTAAATAATGCAGCAGAGTCCTTAAATAATGCAGTAAAGTCGTTAAATAATGCAGCAGAGTCCTTAAATAATGCAGCAAAGTCCTTAACTAATGCAGCAGAGTCCTTAAATATTGCAGCAATGTCCTTAAATAATGCATTAGAGTCCTTAAATAATGCAACAAAGTCCTTAAATAATGCAGCAGAGTCCTTAAATAATGCAGCAAAGTCCTTAAATAATGCAGCAGAGTCCTTAAATAATGCAGCAGAGTCCTTAAATACCGCAGCAGGGTCCTTAAATACTGAAGCAGAGTCATTTAATATAGCAGCAAATTCCTTAAATAATGCAGCAGAGTCCTTAAAAAATCCAACAAAGTCATTAAATAATGCAGCAGAGTCCTCTAATAATGCAGCAGAGTCCTCAAATGCTTCAGCAAAGTCATTAAATAATGCAGCATAGTCCTTAAATAATGCAGCAAAGTCCTTAAATAATGCAGCACAGTTCTTAAATAATGCAACAACGTCGTTAAATAATGCAGCAGAGTCCTTAAATAATGCAGCAAAGTCCTTAACTAATGCAGCAGAGTCCTTAAATAATGCAACAAAGTCCTTAAATAATGCAACAGAGTCCTTAAATACCGCAGCAAAGTGATTAAATAATGCAGCAGAGTCCTCAAATGCTTCAGCAGAGTCCTTAAATAATGCAGCAGAGTCCTTAAATAATGCAGCAAAGTCCTTAAATAATGCAGCAGAGTCCTTAAATAATGCAACAAAGTCCTTAAATAATGCAGCAGAGTCCTTAAATACTGAAGCAGAGTCCTTAAATATTGCAGCAAAGTCCTTAAATAATGCAGCAGAGTCCATAAATAATGCAGCAAAGTCCTTAAATAATGCAGCAGAGTCCTTAAATAATGCAACAAAGTCCTTAAATAATGCAGCAGAGTCCTTAAATACTGAAGCAGAGTCCTTAAATATTGCAGCAAAGTCCTTCAATAATGCAGCAGAGTCCTTAGATAATGCAACAAAGTCCTTAAATAATGCAGCAGATTCCTTAAATAATGCAGCAAAGTCCTTAAATAATGCAGCAGAGTCCTTAAATAATGCAGCAGAGTCCTTAAATACCGCAGCAGAGTCCTTAAATACTGAAGCAGAGTCCTTTAATATAGCAGCAAATTCCTTAAATAATGCAGCAGAGTCCTTAAAAATCCAACAAAGTCATTAAATAATGCATCAAGTCCTTAAATAATGCAGCAGAGTCCTCTAATAATGCAGCAGAGTCCTCAAATGCTTCAGCAAAGTCATTAAATAATGCAGCATAGTCCTTAAATAATGGAGCAAAGTCCTTAAATAATGCAGCACAGTTCTTAAATAATGCAACAACGTCGTTAAATAATGCAGCAGAGTCCTTAAATAATGCAGCAAAGTCCTTAACTAATGCAGCAGAGTCCTTAAATAATGCAACAAAGTCCTTAAATAATGCAGCAGAGTCCTTAAATAATGCAGTAAAGTCCTTAAATAATGCAGCAGAGTCCTTAAATAATGCAACAACGTCCTTAAATAATGCAGCAGAGTCCTTAAATACTGAAGCAGAGTCCTTAAATATTGCAGCAAAGTCCTTAAATAATGCAGCAGAGTCCTTAAATAATGCAACAAATTCCTTAAATAATGCAGCAAAGTCCTTAAATAATGCAGCAGAGTCCTTAAATAATGCAGCAGAGTCCTTAAATACCGCAGCAGAGTCCTTAAATACTGAAGCAGAGTCCTTTAATATAGCAGCAAATTCCTTAAATAATGCAGCAGAGTCCTTAAAAAATCCAACAAAGTCATTAAATAATGCAGCAGAGTCCTCTAATAATGCAGCAGAGTCCTCAAATGCTTCAGCAAAGTCATTAAATAATGCAGCAGAGTCCTCAAATGCTTAAGCAGAGTCCTTAAATACTGAAGCAGAGTCCTTAAATATTGCAGCAAAGTCCTTAAATAATGCAGCAGAGTCCTTAAATAATGCAACAAAGTCCTTAAATAATGCAGCAGAGTCCTTAAATGATGAAGTAAAGTCGTTAAATAATGCAGCAGAGTCCTTAAATAATGCAGCAAAGTCCTTAACTAATGCAGCAGAGTCCTTAAATAATGCAACAAAGTCCTTAAATAATGCAGCAGAGTCCTTAAATAATGCAGAAAAGTCCTTAAATAATGCAGCAGAGTCCTTAAATAATGCAGCATAGTCCTTAAATACCGCAGCAGAGTCCTTAAATACTGAAGCAGAGTCCTTTAATATAGCAGCAAATTCTTTAAATAATGCAGCAGAGTCCTTAAAAAAATCCAACAAAGTCATTAAATAATGCAGCAGAGTCCTCTAATAATGCAGCAGAGTCCTCAAATGCTTCAGCAAAGTCATTAAATAATGCAGCATAGTCCTTAAATAATGCAGCAAAGTCCTTAAATAATGCAGCACAGTTCTTAAATAATGCAACAACGTCGTTAAATAATGCAGCAGAGTCCTTAAATAATGCAGCAAAGTCCTTAACTAATGCAGCAGAGTCCTTAAATAATGCAGCAGAGTCCTTAAATAATGCAAGAAAGTCCTTAAATAATGCAGCAGAGTCCTTAAATACTGAAGCAGAGTCCTTAAATATTGCAGCAAAGTCCTTAAATAATGCAGCAGAGTCCTTAAATAATGCAACAAAGTCCTTAAATAATGCAGCAGAGTCCTTAAATAATGCAACAAAGTCCTTAAATAATGCAGCAGAGTCCTTAAATACTGAAGCAGAGTCCTTAAAAAATGCAGCAGAGTCCTTAAATAATGCAGCAAAGTCCTTAAATAATGCAGCAGAGTCCTTAAATAATGCAAGAAAGTCCTTAAATAATGCAGCAGAGTCCTTAAATACTGAAGCAGAGTCCTTAAATATTGCAGCAAAGTCCTTAAATAATGCAGCAGAGTCCTTAAATAATGCAACAAAGTCCTTAAATAATGCAGCAGAGTCCTTAAATAATGCAACAAAGTCCTTAAATAATGCAGCAGAGTCCTTAAATACTGAAGCAGAGTCCTTAAATATTGCAGCAAAGTCCTTAAATAACGCAGCAGAGTCCTTAAATACTGAAGCAGAGTCCTTTAATATAGCAGTAAATTCCTTAAATAACGCAGCAGAGTCCTTAAAAAATCCAACAAAGTCATTAAATAATGCAGCAAGTCCTTAAATAATGCAGCAGAGTCCTCTAATAATGCAGCAGAGTCCTCAAATGCTTCAGCAAAGTCATTAAATAATGCAGCATAGTCCTTAACTAATGAAGCAGAGTCCTTAAATAATGCAACAAAGTCCTTAAATAATGCAGCAGAGTCCTTAAATAATGCAGTAAAGTCGTTAAATAATGCAGCAGAGTCCTTAAATAATGCAGCAAAGTCCTTAACCAATGCAGCAGAGTCCTTAAATATTGCAGCAAAGTCCTTAAATAATGCATTAGAGTCCTTAAATAATGCAACAAAGTCCTTAAATAATGCAGCAGAGTCCTTAAATAATGCAGCAAAGTCCTTAAATAATGCAGCAGAGTCCTTAAATAATGCAGCAGAGTAATTAAATACCGCAGCAGAGTCCTTAAATACTGAAGCAGAGTCCTTTAATATAGCAGCAAATTCCTTAAATAATGCAGCAGAGTCCTTAAAAAATCCAACAAAGTCATTAAATAATGCAGCAGAGTCCTCTAATAATGCAGCAGAGTCCTCAAATGCTTCAGCAAAGTCATTAAATAATGCAGCATAGTCCTTAAATAATGCAGCAAAGTCCTTAAATAATGCAGCACAGTTCTTAAATAATGCAACAACGTCGTTAAATAATGCAGCAGAGTCCTTAAATAATGCAGCAAAGTCCTTAACTAATGCAGCAGAGTCCTTAAATATTGCAGCAATGTCCTTAAATAATGCATTAGAGTCCTTAAATAATGCAACAAAGTCCTTAAATAATGCAGCAGAGTCCTTAAATAATGCAGCAAAGTCCTTAAATAATGCAGCAGAGTCCTTAAATAATGCAGCAGAGTCCTTAAATACCGCAGCAGGGTCCTTAAATACTGAAGCAGAGTCATTTAATATAGCAGCAAATTCCTTAAATAATGCAGCAGAGTCCTTAAAAAATCCAACAAAGTCATTAAATAATGCAGCAGAGTCCTCTAATAATGCAGCAGAGTCCTCAAATGCTTCAGCAAAGTCATTAAATAATGCAGCATAGTCCTTAAATAATGCAGCAAAGTCCTTAAATAATGCAGCACAGTTCTTAAATAATGCAACAACGTCGTTAAATAATGCAGCAGAGTCCTTAAATAATGCAGCAAAGTCCTTAACTAATGCAGCAGAGTCCTTAAATAATGCAACAAAGTCCTTAAATAATGCAACAGAGTCCTTAAATACCGCAGCAAAGTGATTAAATAATGCAGCAGAGTCCTCAAATGCTTCAGCAGAGTCCTTAAATAATGCAGCAGAGTCCTTAAATAATGCAGCAAAGTCCTTAAATAATGCAGCAGAGTCCTTAAATAATGCAACAAAGTCCTTAAATAATGCAGCAGAGTCCTTAAATACTGAAGCAGAGTCCTTAAATATTGCAGCAAAGTCCTTAAATAATGCAGCAGAGTCCATAAATAATGCAGCAAAGTCCTTAAATAATGCAGCAGAGTCCTTAAATAATGCAACAAAGTCCTTAAATAATGCAGCAGAGTCCTTAAATACTGAAGCAGAGTCCTTAAATATTGCAGCAAAGTCCTTCAATAATGCAGCAGAGTCCTTAGATAATGCAACAAAGTCCTTAAATAATGCAGCAGATTCCTTAAATAATGCAGCAAAGTCCTTAAATAATGCAGCAGAGTCCTTAAATAATGCAGCAGAGTCCTTAAATACCGCAGCAGAGTCCTTAAATACTGAAGCAGAGTCCTTTAATATAGCAGCAAATTCCTTAAATAATGCAGCAGAGTCCTTAAAAAATCCAACAAAGTCATTAAATAATGCATCAAGTCCTTAAATAATGCAGCAGAGTCCTCTAATAATGCAGCAGAGTCCTCAAATGCTTCAGCAAAGTCATTAAATAATGCAGCATAGTCCTTAAATAATGCAGCAAAGTCCTTAAATAATGCAGCACAGTTCTTAAATAATGCAACAACGTCGTTAAATAATGCAGCAGAGTCCTTAAATAATGCAGCAAAGTCCTTAACTAATGCAGCAGAGTCCTTAAATACCGCAGCAAAGTGCTTAAATAATGCAGCAGAGTCCTCAAATGCTTCAGCAGAGTCCTTAAAAAATGCAGCAGAGTCCTTAAATAATGCAGCAAAGTCCTTAAATAATGCAGCAGAGTCCTTAAATAATGCAACAAAGTCCTTAAATAATGCAGCAGAGTCCTTAAATACTGAAGCAGAGTCCTTAAATATTGCAGCAAAGTCCTTAAATAATGCAGCAGAGTCCTTAAATAATGCAACAAAGTCCTTAAATAATGCAGCAGAGTCCTTAAATAATGCAACAAAGTCCTTAAATAATGCAGCAGAGTCCTTAAATACTGAAGCAGAGTCCTTAAATATTGCAGCAAAGTCCTTAAATAACGCAGCAGAGTCCTTAAATACTGAAGCAGAGTCCTTTAATATAGCAGTAAATTCCTTAAATAACGCAGCAGAGTCCTTAAAAAATCCAACAAAGTCATTAAATAATGCAGCAAGTCCTTAAATAATGCAGCAGAGTCCTCTAATAATGCAGCAGAGTCCTCAAATGCTTCAGCAAAGTCATTAAATAATGCAGCATAGTCCTTAACTAATGCAGCAGAGTCCTTAAATAATGCAACAAAGTCCTTAAATAATGCAGCAGAGTCCTTAAATAATGCAACAAAGTCCTTAAATAATGCAGCAGAGTCCTTAAATATTGCAGCAAAGTCCTTAAATAATGCATTAGAGTCCTTAAATAATGCAACAAAGTCCTTAAATAATGCAGCAGAGTCCTTAAATAATGCAGCAAAGTCCTTAAATAATGCAGCAGAGTCCTTAAATAATGCAGCAGAGTCCTTAAATACCGCAGCAGAGTCCTTAAATACTGAAGCAGAGTCCTTTAATATAGCAGCAAATTCCTTAAATAATGCAGCAGAGTCCTTAAAAAATCCAACAAAGTCATTAAATAATGCAGCAGAGTCCTCTAATAATGCAGCAGAGTCCTCAAATGCTTCAGCAAAGTCATTAAATAATGCAGCATAGTCCTTAAATAATGCAGCAAAGTCCTTAAATAATGCAGCACAGTTCTTAAATAATGCAACAACGTCGTTAAATAATGCAGCAGAGTCCTTAAATAATGCAGCAAAGTCCTTAACTAATGCAGCAGAGTCCTTAAATAATGCAACAAAGTCCTTAAATAATGCAACAGAGTCCTTAAATACCGCAGCAAAGTGATTAAATAATGCAGCAGAGTCCTCAAATGCTTCAGCAGAGTCCTTAAATAATGCAGCAGAGTCCTTAAATAATGCAGCAAAGTCCTTAAATAATGCAGCAGAGTCCTTAAATAATGCAACAAAGTCCTTAAATAATGCAGCAGAGTCCTTAAATACTGAAGCAGAGTCCTTAAATATTGCAGCAAAGTCCTTAAATAATGCAGCAGAGTCCATAAATAATGCAGCAAAGTCCTTAAATAATGCAGCAGAGTCCTTAAATAATGCAACAAAGTCCTTAAATAATGCAGCAGAGTCCTTAAATACTGAAGCAGAGTCCTTAAATATTGCAGCAAAGTCCTTCAATAATGCAGCAGAGTCCTTAGATAATGCAACAAAGTCCTTAAATAATGCAGCAGATTCCTTAAATAATGCAGCAAAGTCCTTAAATAATGCAGCAGAGTCCTTAAATAATGCAGCAGAGTCCTTAAATACCGCAGCAGAGTCCTTAAATACTGAAGCAGAGTCCTTTAATATAGCAGCAAATTCCTTAAATAATGCAGCAGAGTCCTTAAAAAATCCAACAAAGTCATTAAATAATGCATCAAGTCCTTAAATAATGCAGCAGAGTCCTCTAATAATGCAGCAGAGTCCTCAAATGCTTCAGCAAAGTCATTAAATAATGCAGCATAGTCCTTAAATAATGCAGCAAAGTCCTTAAATAATGCAGCACAGTTCTTAAATAATGCAACAACGTCGTTAAATAATGCAGCAGAGTCCTTAAATAATGCAGCAAAGTCCTTAACTAATGCAGCAGAGTCCTTAAATACCGCAGCAAAGTGCTTAAATAATGCAGCAGAGTCCTCAAATGCTTCAGCAGAGTCCTTAAAAAATGCAGCAGAGTCCTTAAATAATGCAGCAAAGTCCTTAAATAATGCAGCAGAGTCCTTAAATAATGCAACAAAGTCCTTAAATAATGCAGCAGAGTCCTTAAATACTGAAGCAGAGTCCTTAAATATTGCAGCAAAGTCCTTAAATAATGCAGCAGAGTCCTTAAATAATGCAACAAAGTCCTTAAATAATGCAGCAGAGTCCTTAAATAATGCAGCAAAGTCCTTAACTAATGCAGCAGAGTCCTTAAATATTGCAGCAAAGTCCTTAAATAATGCATTAGAGTCCTTAAATAATGCAACAAAGTCCTTAAATAATGCAGCAGAGTCCTTAAATACTGAAGCAGAGTCCTTTAATATAGCAGTAAATTCCTTAAATAACGCAGCAGAGTCCTTAAAAAATCCAACAAAGTCATTAAATAATGCAGCAAGTCCTTAAATAATGCAGCAGAGTCCTCTAATAATGCAGCAGAGTCCTCAAATGCTTCAGCAAAGTCATTAAATAATGCAGCATAGTCCTTAACTAATGCAGCAGAGTCCTTAAATAATGCAACAAAGTCCTTAAATAATGCAGCAGAGTCCTTAAATAATGCAGTAAAGTCGTTAAATAATGCAGCAGAGTCCTTAAATAATGCAGCAAAGTCCTTAACTAATGCAGCAGAGTCCTTAAATATTGCAGCAAAGTCCTTAAATAATGCATTAGAGTCCTTAAATAATGCAACAAAGTCCTTAAATAATGCAGCAGAGTCCTTAAATAATGCAGCAAAGTCCTTAAATAATGCAGCAGAGTCCTTAAATAATGCAGCAGAGTCCTTAAATACCGCAGCAGAGTCCTTAAATACTGAAGCAGAGTCCTTTAATATAGCAGCAAATTCCTTAAATAATGCAGCAGAGTCCTTAAAAAATCCAACAAAGTCATTAAATAATGCAGCAGAGTCCTCTAATAATGCAGCAGAGTCCTCAAATGCTTCAGCAAAGTCATTAAATAATGCAGCATAGTCCTTAAATAATGCAGCAAAGTCCTTAAATAATGCAGCACAGTTCTTAAATAATGCAACAACGTCGTTAAATAATGCAGCAGAGTCCTTAAATAATGCAGCAAAGTCCTTAACTAATGCAGCAGAGTCCTTAAATAATGCAACAAAGTCCTTAAATAATGCAACAGAGTCCTTAAATACCGCAGCAAAGTGATTAAATAATGCAGCAGAGTCCTCAAATGCTTCAGCAGAGTCCTTAAATAATGCAGCAGAGTCCTTAAATAATGCAGCAAAGTCCTTAAATAATGCAGCAGAGTCCTTAAATAATGCAACAAAGTCCTTAAATAATGCAGCAGAGTCCTTAAATACTGAAGCAGAGTCCTTAAATATTGCAGCAAAGTCCTTAAATAATGCAGCAGAGTCCATAAATAATGCAGCAAAGTCCTTAAATAATGCAGCAGAGTCCTTAAATAATGCAACAAAGTCCTTAAATAATGCAGCAGAGTCCTTAAATAATGCAGCAGAGTCCTTAAATACCGCAGCAGAGTCCTTAAATACTGAAGCAGAGTCCTTTAATATAGCAGCAAATTCCTTAAATAATGCAGCAGAGTCCTTAAAAAATCCAACAAAGTCATTAAATAATGCAGCAGAGTCCTCTAATAATGCAGCAGAGTCCTCAAATGCTTCAGCAAAGTCATTAAATAATGCAGCATTGTCCTTAAATAATGCAGCAAAGTCCTTAAATAATGCAGCACAGTTCTTAAATAATGCAACAACGTTGTTAAATAATGCAGCAGAGTCCTTAAATAATGCAGCAAAGTCCTTAACTAATGCAGCAGAGTCCTTAAATAATGCAACAAAGTCCTTAAATAATGCAACAGAGTCCTTAAATACCGCAGCAAAGTGATTAAATAATGCAGCAGAGTCCTCAAATGCTTCAGCAGAGTCCTTAAATAATGCAGCAGAGTCCTTAAATAATGCAGCAAAGTCCTTAAATAATGCAGCAGAGTCCTTAAATAATGCAACAAAGTCCTTAAATAATGCAGCAGAGTCCTTAAATACTGAAGCAGAGTCCTTAAATATTGCAGCAAAGTCCTTAAATAATGCAGCAGAGTCCATAAATAATGCAGCAAAGTCCTTAAATAATGCAGCAGAGTCCTTAAATAATGCAACAAAGTCCTTAAATAATGCAGCAGAGTCCTTAAATACTGAAGCAGAGTCCTTAAATATTGCAGCAAAGTCCTTCAATAATGCAGCAGAGTCCTTAGATAATGCAACAAAGTCCTTAAATAATGCAGCAGATTCCTTAAATAATGCAGCAAAGTCCTTAAATAATGCAGCAGAGTCCTTAAATAATGCAGCAGAGTCCTTAAATACCGCAGCAGAGTCCTTAAATACTGAAGCAGAGTCCTTTAATATAGCAGCAAATTCCTTAAATAATGCAGCAGAGTCCTTAAAAAATCCAACAAAGTCATTAAATAATGCATCAAGTCCTTAAATAATGCAGCAGAGTCCTCTAATAATGCAGCAGAGTCCTCAAATGCTTCAGCAAAGTCATTAAATAATGCAGCATAGTCCTTAAATAATGCAGCAAAGTCCTTAAATAATGCAGCACAGTTCTTAAATAATGCAACAACGTCGTTAAATAATGCAGCAGAGTCCTTAAATAATGCAGCAAAGTCCTTAACTAATGCAGCAGAGTCCTTAAATACCGCAGCAAAGTGCTTAAATAATGCAGCAGAGTCCTCAAATGCTTCAGCAGAGTCCTTAAAAAATGCAGCAGAGTCCTTAAATAATGCAGCAAAGTCCTTAAATAATGCAGCAGAGTCCTTAAATAATGCAACAAAGTCCTTAAATAATGCAGCAGAGTCCTTAAATACTGAAGCAGAGTCCTTAAATATTGCAGCAAAGTCCTTAAATAATGCAGCAGAGTCCTTAAATAATGCAACAAAGTCCTTAAATAATGCAGCAGAGTCCTTAAATAATGCAACAAAGTCCTTAAATAATGCAGCAGAGTCCTTAAATACTGAAGCAGAGTCCTTAAATATTGCAGCAAAGTCCTTAAATAACGCAGCAGAGTCCTTAAATACTGAAGCAGAGTCCTTTAATATAGCAGTAAATTCCTTAAATAACGCAGCAGAGTCCTTAAAAAATCCAACAAAGTCATTAAATAATGCAGAAAGTCCTTAAATAATGCAGCAGAGTCCTCTAATAATGCAGCAGAGTCCTCAAATGCTTCAGCAAAGTCATTAAATAATGCAGCATAGTCCTTAACTAATGCAGCAGAGTCCTTAAATAATGCAACAAAGTCCTTAAATAATGCAGCAGAGTCCTTAAATACCGCAGCAGAGTCCTTAAATACTGAAGCATAGTCCTTTAATATAGCAGCAAATTCCTTAAATAATGCAGCAGAGTCCTTAAAAAATCCAACAAAGTCATTAAATAATGCAGCAGAGTCCTCTAATAATGCAGCAGAGTCCTCAAATGCTTCAGCAAAGTCATTAAATAATGCAGCATAGTCCTTAAATAATGCAAAGTCCTTAAATAAAGCAGCACAGTTCTTAAATAATGCAACAACGTCGGTAAATAATGCAGCAGAGTCCTTAAATAATGCAGCAAAGTCCTTAACTAATGCAGCAGAGTCCTTAAATACCGCAGCAAAGTGCTTAAATAATGCAGCAGAGTCCTCAAATGCTTCAGCAGAGTCCTTAAAAAATGCAGCAGAGTCCTTAAATAATGCAGCAAAGTCCTTAAATAATGCAGCAGAGTCCTTAAATAATGCAACAAAGTCCTTAAATAATGCAGCAGAGTCCTTAAATACTGAAGCAGAGTCCTTAAATATTGCAGCAAAGTCCTTAAATAATGCAGCAGAGTCCTTAAATAATGCAACAAAGTCCTTAAATAATGCAGCAGAGTCCTTAAATAATGCAAAAAAGTCCTTAAATAATGCAGCAGAGTCCTTAAATACTGAAGCAGAGTCCTTAAATATTGCAGCAAAGTCCTTAAATAACGCAGCAGAGTCCTTAAATACTGAAGCAGAGTCCTTTAATATAGCAGTAAATTCCTTAAATAACGCAGCAGAGTCCTTAAAAAATCCAACAAAGTCATTAAATAATGCAGCAAGTCCTTAAATAATGCAGCAGAGTCCTCTAATAATGCAGCAGAGTCCTCAAATGCTTCAGCAAAGTCATTAAATAATGCAGCATAGTCCTTAACTAATGCAGCAGAGTCCTTAAATAATGCAACAAAGTCCTTAAATAATGCAGCAGAGTCCTTAAATAATGCAGTAAAGTCGTTAAATAATGCAGCAGAGTCCTTAAATAATGCAGCAAAGTCCTTAACTAATGCAGCAGAGTCCTTAAATATTGCAGCAATGTCCTTAAATAATGCATTAGAGTCCTTAAATAATGCAACAAAGTCCTTAAATAATGCAGCAGAGTCCTTAAATAATGCAGCAAAGTCCTTAAATAATGCAGCAGAGTCCTTAAATAATGCAGCAGAGTCCTTAAATACCGCAGCAGGGTCCTTAAATACTGAAGCAGAGTCATTTAATATAGCAGCAAATTCCTTAAATAATGCAGCAGAGTCCTTAAAAAATCCAACAAAGTCATTAAATAATGCAGCAGAGTCCTCTAATAATGCAGCAGAGTCCTCAAATGCTTCAGCAAAGTCATTAAATAATGCAGCATAGTCCTTAAATAATGCAGCAAAGTCCTTAAATAATGCAGCACAGTTCTTAAATAATGCAACAACGTCGTTAAATAATGCAGCAGAGTCCTTAAATAATGCAGCAAAGTCCTTAACTAATGCAGCAGAGTCCTTAAATAATGCAACAAAGTCCTTAAATAATGCAACAGAGTCCTTAAATACCGCAGCAAAGTGATTAAATAATGCAGCAGAGTCCTCAAATGCTTCAGCAGAGTCCTTAAATAATGCAGCAGAGTCCTTAAATAATGCATCAAAGTCCTTAAATAATGCAGCAGAGTCCTTAAATAATGCAACAAAGTCCTTAAATAATGCAGCAGAGTCCTTAAATACTGAAGCAGAGTCCTTAAATATTGCAGCAAAGTCCTTAAATAATGCAGCAGAGTCCATAAATAATGCAGCAAAGTCCTTAAATAATGCAGCAGAGTCCTTAAATAATGCAACAAAGTCCTTAAATAATGCAGCAGAGTCCTTAAATACTGAAGCAGAGTCCTTAAATATTGCAGCAAAGTCCTTCAATAATGCAGCAGAGTCCTTAGATAATGCAACAAAGTCCTTAAATAATGCAGCAGATTCCTTAAATAATGCAGCAAAGTCCTTAAATAATGCAGCAGAGTCCTTAAATAATGCAGCAGAGTCCTTAAATACCGCAGCAGAGTCCTTAAATACTGAAGCAGAGTCCTTTAATATAGCAGCAAATTCCTTAAATAATGCAGCAGAGTCCTTAAAAAATCCAACAAAGTCATTAAATAATGCATCAAGTCCTTAAATAATGCAGCAGAGTCCTCTAATAATGCAGCAGAGTCCTCAAATGCTTCAGCAAAGTCATTAAATAATGCAGCATAGTCCTTAAATAATGGAGCAAAGTCCTTAAATAATGCAGCACAGTTCTTAAATAATGCAACAACGTCGTTAAATAATGCAGCAGAGTCCTTAAATAATGCAGCAAAGTCCTTAACTAATGCAGCAGAGTCCTTAAATAATGCAACAAAGTCCTTAAATAATGCAGCAGAGTCCTTAAATAATGCAGTAAAGTCCTTAAATAATGCAGCAGAGTCCTTAAATAATGCATCAACGTCCTTAAATAATGCAGCAGAGTCCTTAAATACTGAAGCAGAGTCCTTAAATATTGCAGCAAAGTCCTTAAATAATGCAGCAGAGTCCTTAAATAATGCAACAAATTCCTTAAATAATGCAGCAAAGTCCTTAAATAATGCAGCAGAGTCCTTAAATAATGCAGCAGAGTCCTTAAATACCGCAGCAGAGTCCTTAAATACTGAAGCAGAGTCCTTTAATATAGCAGCAAATTCCTTAAATAATGCAGCAGAGTCCTTAAAAAATCCAACAAAGTCATTAAATAATGCAGCAGAGTCCTCTAATAATGCAGCAGAGTCCTCAAATGCTTCAGCAAAGTCATTAAATAATGCAGCAGAGTCCTCAAATGCTTAAGCAGAGTCCTTAAATACTGAAGCAGAGTCCTTAAATATTGCAGCAAAGTCCTTAAATAATGCAGCAGAGTCCTTAAATAATGCAACAAAGTCCTTAAATAATGCAGCAGAGTCCTTAAATGATGAAGTAAAGTCGTTAAATAATGCAGCAGAGTCCTTAAATAATGCAGCAAAGTCCTTAACTAATGCAGCAGAGTCCTTAAATATTGCAGCAAAGTCCTTAAATAATGCATTAGAGTCCTTAAATAATGCAACAAAGTCCTTAAATAATGCAGCAGAGTCCTTAAATAATGCAGAAAAGTCCTTAAATAATGCAGCAGAGTCCTTAAATAATGCAGCAGAGTCCTTAAATACCGCAGCAGAGTCCTTAAATACTGAAGCAGAGTCCTTTAATA
The DNA here is from genome assembly GCF_046119375.1 of Phyllobates terribilis. NCBI lineage: Eukaryota > Metazoa > Chordata > Amphibia > Anura > Dendrobatidae > Phyllobates > Phyllobates terribilis. The sequence continues at coordinate 819,606 of NW_027362840.1, read as the reverse complement.
TAGCAGCAAATTCTTTAAATAATGCAGCAGAGTCCTTAAAAAAATCCAACAAAGTCATTAAATAATGCAGCAGAGTCCTCTAATAATGCAGCAGAGTCCTCAAATGCTTCAGCAAAGTCATTAAATAATGCAGCATAGTCCTTAAATAATGCAGCAAAGTCCTTAAATAATGCAGCACAGTTCTTAAATAATGCAACAACGTCGTTAAATAATGCAGCAGAGTCCTTAAATAATGCAGCAAAGTCCTTAACTAATGCAGCAGAGTCCTTAAATAATGCAGCAGAGTCCTTAAATAATGCAAGAAAGTCCTTAAATAATGCAGCAGAGTCCTTAAATACTGAAGCAGAGTCCTTAAATATTGCAGCAAAGTCCTTAAATAATGCAGCAGAGTCCTTAAATAATGCAACAAAGTCCTTAAATAATGCAGCAGAGTCCTTAAATAATGCAGCAAAGTCCTTAACTAATGCAGCAGAGTCCTTAAATATTGCAGCAAAGTCCTTAAATAATGCATTAGAGTCCTTAAATAATGCAACAAAGTCCTTAAATAATGCAGCAGAGTCCTTAAATACTGAAGCAGAGTCCTTTAATATAGCAGTAAATTCCTTAAATAACGCAGCAGAGTCCTTAAAAAATCCAACAAAGTCATTAAATAATGCAGCAAGTCCTTAAATAATGCAGCAGAGTCCTCTAATAATGCAGCAGAGTCCTCAAATGCTTCAGCAAAGTCATTAAATAATGCAGCATAGTCCTTAACTAATGCAGCAGAGTCCTTAAATAATGCAACAAAGTCCTTAAATAATGCAGCAGAGTCCTTAAATAATGCAGTAAAGTCGTTAAATAATGCAGCAGAGTCCTTAAATAATGCAGCAAAGTCCTTAACTAATGCAGCAGAGTCCTTAAATATTGCCGCAAAGTCCTTAAATAATGCATTAGAGTCCTTAAATAATGCAACAAAGTCCTTAAATAATGCAGCAGAGTCCTTAAATAATGCAGCAAAGTCCTTAAATAATGCAGCAGAGTCCTTAAATAATGCAGCAGAGTCCTTAAATACCGCAGCAGAGTCCTTAAATACTGAAGCAGAGTCCTTTAATATAGCAGCAAATTCCTTAAATAATGCAGCAGAGTCCTTAAAAAATCCAACAAAGTCATTAAATAATGCAGCAGAGTCCTCTAATAATGCAGCAGAGTCCTCAAATGCTTCAGCAAAGTCATTAAATAATGCAGCATAGTCCTTAAATAATGCAGCAAAGTCCTTAAATAATGCAGCACAGTTCTTAAATAATGCAACAACGTCGTTAAATAATGCAGCAGAGTCCTTAAATAATGCAGCAAAGTCCTTAACTAATGCAGCAGAGTCCTTAAATAATGCAACAAAGTCCTTAAATAATGCAACAGAGTCCTTAAATACCGCAGCAAAGTGATTAAATAATGCAGCAGAGTCCTCAAATGCTTCAGCAGAGTCCTTAAATAATGCAGCAGAGTCCTTAAATAATGCAGCAAAGTCCTTAAATAATGCAGCAGAGTCCTTAAATAATGCAACAAAGTCCTTAAATAATGCAGCAGAGTCCTTAAATACTGAAGCAGAGTCCTTAAATATTGCAGCAAAGTCCTTAAATAATGCAGCAGAGTCCATAAATAATGCAGCAAAGTCCTTAAATAATGCAGCAGAGTCCTTAAATAATGCAACAAAGTCCTTAAATAATGCAGCAGAGTCCTTAAATAATGCAGCAGAGTCCTTAAATACCGCAGCAGAGTCCTTAAATACTGAAGCAGAGTCCTTTAATATAGCAGCAAATTCCTTAAATAATGCAGCAGAGTCCTTAAAAAATCCAACAAAGTCATTAAATAATGCAGCAGAGTCCTCTAATAATGCAGCAGAGTCCTCAAATGCTTCAGCAAAGTCATTAAATAATGCAGCATTGTCCTTAAATAATGCAGCAAAGTCCTTAAATAATGCAGCACAGTTCTTAAATAATGCAACAACGTTGTTAAATAATGCAGCAGAGTCCTTAAATAATGCAGCAGAGTCCTTAAATACCGCAGCAGAGTCCTTAAATACTGAAGCAGAGTCCTTTAATATAGCAGCAAATTCCTTAAATAATGCAGCAGAGTCCTTAAAAAATCCAACAAAGTCATTAAATAATGCATCAAGTCCTTAAATAATGCAGCAGAGTCCTCTAATAATGCAGCAGAGTCCTCAAATGCTTCAGCAAAGTCATTAAATAATGCAGCATAGTCCTTAAATAATGCAGCAAAGTCCTTAAATAATGCAGCACAGTTCTTAAATAATGCAACAACGTCGTTAAATAATGCAGCAGAGTCCTTAAATAATGCAGCAAAGTCCTTAACTAATGCAGCAGAGTCCTTAAATACCGCAGCAAAGTGCTTAAATAATGCAGCAGAGTCCTCAAATGCTTCAGCAGAGTCCTTAAAAAATGCAGCAGAGTCCTTAAATAATGCAGCAAAGTCCTTAAATAATGCAGCAGAGTCCTTAAATAATGCAACAAAGTCCTTAAATAATGCAGCAGAGTCCTTAAATACTGAAGCAGAGTCCTTAAATATTGCAGCAAAGTCCTTAAATAATGCAGCAGAGTCCTTAAATAATGCAACAAAGTCCTTAAATAATGCAGCAGAGTCCTTAAATAATGCAACAAAGTCCTTAAATAATGCAGCAGAGTCCTTAAATACTGAAGCAGAGTCCTTAAATATTGCAGCAAAGTCCTTAAATAACGCAGCAGAGTCCTTAAATACTGAAGCAGAGTCCTTTAATATAGCAGTAAATTCCTTAAATAACGCAGCAGAGTCCTTAAAAAATCCAACAAAGTCATTAAATAATGCAGAAAGTCCTTAAATAATGCAGCAGAGTCCTCTAATAATGCAGCAGAGTCCTCAAATGCTTCAGCAAAGTCATTAAATAATGCAGCATAGTCCTTAACTAATGCAGCAGAGTCCTTAAATAATGCAACAAAGTCCTTAAATAATGCAGCAGAGTCCTTAAATACCGCAGCAGAGTCCTTAAATACTGAAGCATAGTCCTTTAATATAGCAGCAAATTCCTTAAATAATGCAGCAGAGTCCTTAAAAAATCCAACAAAGTCATTAAATAATGCAGCAGAGTCCTCTAATAATGCAGCAGAGTCCTCAAATGCTTCAGCAAAGTCATTAAATAATGCAGCATAGTCCTTAAATAATGCAAAGTCCTTAAATAAAGCAGCACAGTTCTTAAATAATGCAACAACGTCGGTAAATAATGCAGCAGAGTCCTTAAATAATGCAGCAAAGTCCTTAACTAATGCAGCAGAGTCCTTAAATACCGCAGCAAAGTGCTTAAATAATGCAGCAGAGTCCTCAAATGCTTCAGCAGAGTCCTTAAAAAATGCAGCAGAGTCCTTAAATAATGCAGCAAAGTCCTTAAATAATGCAGCAGAGTCCTTAAATAATGCAACAAAGTCCTTAAATAATGCAGCAGAGTCCTTAAATACTGAAGCAGAGTCCTTAAATATTGCAGCAAAGTCCTTAAATAATGCAGCAGAGTCCTTAAATAATGCAGCAGAGTCCTTAAATAATGCAAAAAAGTCCTTAAATAATGCAGCAGAGTCCTTAAATACTGAAGCAGAGTCCTTAAATATTGCAGCAAAGTCCTTAAATAACGCAGCAGAGTCCTTAAATACTGAAGCAGAGTCCTTTAATATAGCAGTAAATTCCTTAAATAACGCAGCAGAGTCCTTAAAAAATCCAACAAAGTCATTAAATAATGCAGCAAGTCCTTAAATAATGCAGCAGAGTCCTCTAATAATGCAGCAGAGTCCTCAAATGCTTCAGCAAAGTCATTAAATAATGCAGCATAGTCCTTAACTAATGCAGCAGAGTCCTTAAATAATGCAACAAAGTCCTTAAATAATGCAGCAGAGTCCTTAAATAATGCAGTAAAGTCGTTAAATAATGCAGCAGAGTCCTTAAATAATGCAGCAAAGTCCTTAACTAATGCAGCAGAGTCCTTAAATATTGCAGCAATGTCCTTAAATAATGCATTAGAGTCCTTAAATAATGCAACAAAGTCCTTAAATAATGCAGCAGAGTCCTTAAATAATGCAGCAAAGTCCTTAAATAATGCAGCAGAGTCCTTAAATAATGCAGCAGAGTCCTTAAATACCGCAGCAGGGTCCTTAAATACTGAAGCAGAGTCATTTAATATAGCAGCAAATTCCTTAAATAATGCAGCAGAGTCCTTAAAAAATCCAACAAAGTCATTAAATAATGCAGCAGAGTCCTCTAATAATGCAGCAGAGTCCTCAAATGCTTCAGCAAAGTCATTAAATAATGCAGCATAGTCCTTAAATAATGCAGCAAAGTCCTTAAATAATGCAGCACAGTTCTTAAATAATGCAACAACGTCGTTAAATAATGCAGCAGAGTCCTTAAATAATGCAGCAAAGTCCTTAACTAATGCAGCAGAGTCCTTAAATAATGCAACAAAGTCCTTAAATAATGCAACAGAGTCCTTAAATACCGCAGCAAAGTGATTAAATAATACAGCAGAGTCCTCAAATGCTTCAGCAGAGTCCTTAAATAATGCAGCAGAGTCCTTAAATAATGCATCAAAGTCCTTAAATAATGCAGCAGAGTCCTTAAATAATGCAACAAAGTCCTTAAATAATGCAGCAGAGTCCTTAAATACTGAAGCAGAGTCCTTAAATATTGCAGCAAAGTCCTTAAATAATGCAGCAGAGTCCATAAATAATGCAGCAAAGTCCTTAAATAATGCAGCAGAGTCCTTAAATAATGCAACAAAGTCCTTAAATAATGCAGCAGAGTCCTTAAATACTGAAGCAGAGTCCTTAAATATTGCAGCAAAGTCCTTCAATAATGCAGCAGAGTCCTTAGATAATGCAACAAAGTCCTTAAATAATGCAGCAGATTCCTTAAATAATGCAGCAAAGTCCTTAAATAATGCAGCAGAGTCCTTAAATAATGCAGCAGAGTCCTTAAATACCGCAGCAGAGTCCTTAAATACTGAAGCAGAGTCCTTTAATATAGCAGCAAATTCCTTAAATAATGCAGCAGAGTCCTTAAAAAATCCAACAAAGTCATTAAATAATGCATCAAGTCCTTAAATAATGCAGCAGAGTCCTCTAATAATGCAGCAGAGTCCTCAAATGCTTCAGCAAAGTCATTAAATAATGCAGCATAGTCCTTAAATAATGGAGCAAAGTCCTTAAATAATGCAGCACAGTTCTTAAATAATGCAACAACGTCGTTAAATAATGCAGCAGAGTCCTTAAATAATGCAGCAAAGTCCTTAACTAATGCAGCAGAGTCCTTAAATAATGCAACAAAGTCCTTAAATAATGCAGCAGAGTCCTTAAATAATGCAGTAAAGTCCTTAAATAATGCAGCAGAGTCCTTAAATAATGCATCAACGTCCTTAAATAATGCAGCAGAGTCCTTAAATACTGAAGCAGAGTCCTTAAATATTGCAGCAAAGTCCTTAAATAATGCAGCAGAGTCCTTAAATAATGCAACAAATTCCTTAAATAATGCAGCAAAGTCCTTAAATAATGCAGCAGAGTCCTTAAATAATGCAGCAGAGTCCTTAAATACCGCAGCAGAGTCCTTAAATACTGAAGCAGAGTCCTTTAATATAGCAGCAAATTCCTTAAATAATGCAGCAGAGTCCTTAAAAAATCCAACAAAGTCATTAAATAATGCAGCAGAGTCCTCTAATAATGCAGCAGAGTCCTCAAATGCTTCAGCAAAGTCATTAAATAATGCAGCAGAGTCCTCAAATGCTTAAGCAGAGTCCTTAAATACTGAAGCAGAGTCCTTAAATATTGCAGCAAAGTCCTTAAATAATGCAGCAGAGTCCTTAAATAATGCAACAAAGTCCTTAAATAATGCAGCAGAGTCCTTAAATGATGAAGTAAAGTCGTTAAATAATGCAGCAGAGTCCTTAAATAATGCAGCAAAGTCCTTAACTAATGCAGCAGAGTCCTTAAATATTGCAGCAAAGTCCTTAAATAATGCATTAGAGTCCTTAAATAATGCAACAAAGTCCTTAAATAATGCAGCAGAGTCCTTAAATAATGCAGAAAAGTCCTTAAATAATGCAGCAGAGTCCTTAAATAATGCAGCAGAGTCCTTAAATACCGCAGCAGAGTCCTTAAATACTGAAGCAGAGTCCTTTAATATAGCAGCAAATTCTTTAAATAATGCAGCAGAGTCCTTAAAAAAATCCAACAAAGTCATTAAATAATGCAGCAGAGTCCTCTAATAATGCAGCAGAGTCCTCAAATGCTTCAGCAAAGTCATTAAATAATGCAGCATAGTCCTTAAATAATGCAGCAAAGTCCTTAAATAATGCAGCACAGTTCTTAAATAATGCAACAACGTCGTTAAATAATGCAGCAGAGTCCTTAAATAATGCAGCAAAGTCCTTAACTAATGCAGCAGAGTCCTTAAATAATGCAGCAGAGTCCTTAAATAATGCAAGAAAGTCCTTAAATAATGCAGCAGAGTCCTTAAATAATGCAGCAAAGTCCTTAAATAATGCAGCAGAGTCCTTAAATAATGCAGCAGAGTCCTTAAATACCGCAGCAGAGTCCTTAAATACTGAAGCAGAGTCCTTTAATATAGCAGCAAATTCCTTAAATAATGCAGCAGAGTCCTTAAAAAATCCAACAAAGTCATTAAATAATGCAGCAGAGTCCTCTAATAATGCAGCAGAGTCCTCAAATGCTTCAGCAAAGTCATTAAATAATGCAGCATAGTCCTTAAATAATGCAGCAAAGTCCTTAAATAATGCAGCACAGTTCTTAAATAATGCAACAACGTCGTTAAATAGTGCAGCAGAGTCCTTAAATAATGCAGCAAAGTCCTTAACTAATGCAGCAGAGTCCTTAAATAATGCAACAAAGTCCTTAAATAATGCAACAGAGTCCTTAAATACCGCAGCAAAGTGATTAAATAATGCAGCAGAGTCCTCAAATGCTTCAGCAGAGTCCTTAAATAATGCAGCAGAGTCCTTAAATAATGCAGCAAAGTCCTTAAATAATGCAGCAGAGTCCTTAAATAATGCAACAAAGTCCTTAAATAATGCAGCAGAGTCCTTAAATACTGAAGCAGAGTCCTTAAATATTGCAGCAAAGTCCTTAAATAATGCAGCAGAGTCCATAAATAATGCAGCAAAGTCCTTAAATAATGCAGCAGAGTCCTTAAATAATGCAACAAAGTCCTTAAATAATGCAGCAGAGTCCTTAAATAATGCAGTAAAGTCGTTAAATAATGCAGCAGAGTCCTTAAATAATGCAGCAAAGTCCTTAACTAATGCAGCAGAGTCCTTAAATATTGCAGCAATGTCCTTAAATAATGCATTAGAGTCCTTAAATAATGCAACAAAGTCCTTAAATAATGCAGCAGAGTCCTTAAATAATGCAGCAAAGTCCTTAAATAATGCAGCAGAGTCCTTAAATAATGCAGCAGAGTCCTTAAATACCGCAGCAGGGTCCTTAAATACTGAAGCAGAGTCATTTAATATAGCAGCAAATTCCTTAAATAATGCAGCAGAGTCCTTAAAAAATCCAACAAAGTCATTAAATAATGCAGCAGAGTCCTCTAATAATGCAGCAGAGTCCTCAAATGCTTCAGCAAAGTCATTAAATAATGCAGCATAGTCCTTAAATAATGCAGCAAAGTCCTTAAATAATGCAGCACAGTTCTTAAATAATGCAACAACGTCGTTAAATAATGCAGCAGAGTCCTTAAATAATGCAGCAAAGTCCTTAAATAATGCAGCAGAGTCCTTAAATAATGCAACAAAGTCCTTAAATAATGCAGCAGAGTCCTTAAATACTGAAGCAGAGTCCTTAAATATTGCAGCAAAGTCCTTAAATAATGCAGCAGAGTCCATAAATAATGCAGCAAAGTCCTTAAATAATGCAGCAGAGTCCTTAAATAATGCAACAAAGTCCTTAAATAATGCAGCAGAGTCCTTAAATACTGAAGCAGAGTCCTTAAATATTGCAGCAAAGTCCTTCAATAATGCAGCAGAGTCCTTAGATAATGCAACAAAGTCCTTAAATAATGCAGCAGATTCCTTAAATAATGCAGCAAAGTCCTTAAATAATGCAGCAGAGTCCTTAAATAATGCAGCAGAGTCCTTAAATACCGCAGCAGAGTCCTTAAATACTGAAGCAGAGTCCTTTAATATAGCAGCAAATTCCTTAAATAATGCAGCAGAGTCCTTAAAAAATCCAACAAAGTCATTAAATAATGCATCAAGTCCTTAAATAATGCAGCAGAGTCCTCTAATAATGCAGCAGAGTCCTCAAATGCTTCAGCAAAGTCATTAAATAATGCAGCATAGTCCTTAAATAATGCAGCAAAGTCCTTAAATAATGCAGCACAGTTCTTAAATAATGCAACAACGTCGTTAAATAATGCAGCAGAGTCCTTAAATAATGCAGCAAAGTCCTTAACTAATGCAGCAGAGTCCTTAAATACCGCAGCAAAGTGCTTAAATAATGCAGCAGAGTCCTCAAATGCTTCAGCAGAGTCCTTAAAAAATGCAGCAGAGTCCTTAAATAATGCAGCAAAGTCCTTAAATAATGCAGCAGAGTCCTTAAATAATGCAACAAAGTCCTTAAATAATGCAGCAGAGTCCTTAAATACTGAAGCAGAGTCCTTAAATATTGCAGCAAAGTCCTTAAATAATGCAGCAGAGTCCTTAAATAATGCAACAAAGTCCTTAAATAATGCAGCAGAGTCCTTAAATAATGCAACAAAGTCCTTAAATAATGCAGCAGAGTCCTTAAATACTGAAGCAGAGTCCTTAAATATTGCAGCAAAGTCCTTAAATAACGCAGCAGAGTCCTTAAATACTGAAGCAGAGTCCTTTAATATAGCAGTAAATTCCTTAAATAACGCAGCAGAGTCCTTAAAAAATCCAACAAAGTCATTAAATAATGCAGCAAGTCCTTAAATAATGCAGCAGAGTCCTCTAATAATGCAGCAGAGTCCTCAAATGCTTCAGCAAAGTCATTAAATAATGCAGCATAGTCCTTAACTAATGCAGCAGAGTCCTTAAATAATGCAACAAAGTCCTTAAATAATGCAGCAGAGTCCTTAAATAATGCAGTAAAGTCGTTAAATAATGCAGCAGAGTCCTTAAATAATGCAGCAAAGTCCTTAACTAATGCAGCAGAGTCCTTAAATATTGCAGCAAAGTCCTTAAATAATGCATTAGAGTCCTTAAATAATGCAACAAAGTCCTTAAATAATGCAGCAGAGTCCTTAAATAATGCAGCAAAGTCCTTAAATAATGCAGCAGAGTCCTTAAATAATGCAGCAGAGTCCTTAAATACCGCAGCAGAGTCCTTAAATACTGAAGCAGAGTCCTTTAATATAGCAGCAAATTCCTTAAATAATGCAGCAGAGTCCTTAAAAAATCCAACAAAGTCATTAAATAATGCAGCAGAGTCCTCTAATAATGCAGCAGAGTCCTCAAATGCTTCAGCAAAGTCATTAAATAATGCAGCATAGTCCTTAAATAATGCAGCAAAGTCCTTAAATAATGCAGCACAGTTCTTAAATAATGCAACAACGTCATTAAATAATGCAGCAGAGTCCTTAAATAATGCAGCAAAGTCCTTAACTAATGCAGCAGAGTCCTTAAATAATGCAACAAAGTCCTTAAATAATGCAACAGAGTCCTTAAATACCGCAGCAAAGTGATTAAATAATGCAGCAGAGTCCTCAAATGCTTCAGCAGAGTCCTTAAATAATGCAGCAGAGTCCTTAAATAATGCAGCAAAGTCCTTAAATAATGCAGCAGAGTCCTTAAATAATGCAACAAAGTCCTTAAATAATGCAGCAGAGTCCTTAAATACTGAAGCAGAGTCCTTAAATATTGCAGCAAAGTCCTTAAATAATGCAGCAGAGTCCATAAATAATGCAGCAAAGTCCTTAAATAATGCAGCAGAGTCCTTAAATAATGCAACAAAGTCCTTAAATAATGCAGCAGAGTCCTTAAATACTGAAGCAGAGTCCTTAAATATTGCAGCAAAGTCCTTCAATAATGCAGCAGAGTCCTTAGATAATGCAACAAAGTCCTTAAATAATGCAGCAGATTCCTTAAATAATGCAGCAAAGTCCTTAAATAATGCAGCAGAGTCCTTAAATAATGCAGCAGAGTCCTTAAATACCGCAGCAGAGTCCTTAAATACTGAAGCAGAGTCCTTTAATATAGCAGCAAATTCCTTAAATAATGCAGCAGAGTCCTTAAAAAATCCAACAAAGTCATTAAATAATGCATCAAGTCCTTAAATAATGCAGCAGAGTCCTCTAATAATGCAGCAGAGTCCTCAAATGCTTCAGCAAAGTCATTAAATAATGCAGCATAGTCCTTAAATAATGCAGCAAAGTCCTTAAATAATGCAGCACAGTTCTTAAATAATGCAACAACGTCGTTAAATAATGCAGCAGAGTCCTTAAATAATGCAGCAAAGTCCTTAACTAATGCAGCAGAGTCCTTAAATACCGCAGCAAAGTGCTTAAATAATGCAGCAGAGTCCTCAAATGCTTCAGCAGAGTCCTTAAAAAATGCAGCAGAGTCCTTAAATAATGCAGCAAAGTCCTTAAATAATGCAGCAGAGTCCTTAAATAATGCAACAAAGTCCTTAAATAATGCAGCAGAGTCCTTAAATAATGCAACAAAGTCCTTAAATAATGCAGCAGAGTCCTTAAATAATGCAGCAAAGTCCTTAACTAATGCAGCAGAGTCCTTAAATATTGCAGCAAAGTCCTTAAATAATGCATTAGAGTCCTTAAATAATGCAACAAAGTCCTTAAATAATGCAGCAGAGTCCTTAAATACTGAAGCAGAGTCCTTTAATATAGCAGTAAATTCCTTAAATAACGCAGCAGAGTCCTTAAAAAATCCAACAAAGTCATTAAATAATGCAGCAAGTCCTTAAATAATGCAGCAGAGTCCTCTAATAATGCAGCAGAGTCCTCAAATGCTTCAGCAAAGTCATTAAATAATGCAGCATAGTCCTTAACTAATGCAGCAGAGTCCTTAAATAATGCAACAAAGTCCTTAAATAATGCAGCAGAGTCCTTAAATAATGCAGTAAAGTCGTTAAATAATGCAGCAGAGTCCTTAAATAATGCAGCAAAGTCCTTAACTAATGCAGCAGAGTCCTTAAATATTGCAGCAAAGTCCTTAAATAATGCATTAGAGTCCTTAAATAATGCAACAAAGTCCTTAAATAATGCAGCAGAGTCCTTAAATAATGCAGCAAAGTCCTTAAATAATGCAGCAGAGTCCTTAAATAATGCAGCAGAGTCCTTAAATACCGCAGCAGAGTCCTTAAATACTGAAGCAGAGTCCTTTAATATAGCAGCAAATTCCTTAAATAATGCAGCAGAGTCCTTAAAAAATCCAACAAAGTCATTAAATAATGCAGCAGAGTCCTCTAATAATGCAGCAGAGTCCTCAAATGCTTCAGCAAAGTCATTAAATAATGCAGCATAGTCCTTAAATAATGCAGCAAAGTCCTTAAATAATGCAGCACAGTTCTTAAATAATGCAACAACGTCGTTAAATAATGCAGCAGAGTCCTTAAATAATGCAGCAAAGTCCTTAACTAATGCAGCAGAGTCCTTAAATATTGCAGCAATGTCCTTAAATAATGCATTAGAGTCCTTAAATAATGCAACAAAGTCCTTAAATAATGCAGCAGAGTCCTTAAATAATGCAGCAAAGTCCTTAAATAATGCAGCAGAGTCCTTAAATAATGCAGCAGAGTCCTTAAATACCGCAGCAGGGTCCTTAAATACTGAAGCAGAGTCATTTAATATAGCAGCAAATTCCTTAAATAATGCAGCAGAGTCCTTAAAAAATCCAACAAAGTCATTAAATAATGCAGCAGAGTCCTCTAATAATGCAGCAGAGTCCTCAAATGCTTCAGCAAAGTCATTAAATAATGCAGCATAGTCCTTAAATAATGCAGCAAAGTCCTTAAATAATGCAGCACAGTTCTTAAATAATGCAACAACGTCGTTAAATAATGCAGCAGAGTCCTTAAATAATGCAGCAAAGTCCTTAAATAATGCAGCAGAGTCCTTAAATAATGCAACAAAGTCCTTAAATAATGCAGCAGAGTCCTTAAATACTGAAGCAGAGTCCTTAAATATTGCAGCAAAGTCCTTAAATAATGCAGCAGAGTCCATAAATAATGCAGCAAAGTCCTTAAATAATGCAGCAGAGTCCTTAAATAATGCAACAAAGTCCTTAAATAATGCAGCAGAGTCCTTAAATACTGAAGCAGAGTCCTTAAATATTGCAGCAAAGTCCTTCAATAATGCAGCAGAGTCCTTAGATAATGCAACAAAGTCCTTAAATAATGCAGCAGATTCCTTAAATAATGCAGCAAAGTCCTTAAATAATGCAGCAGAGTCCTTAAATAATGCAGCAGAGTCCTTAAATACCGCAGCAGAGTCCTTAAATACTGAAGCAGAGTCCTTTAATATAGCAGCAAATTCCTTAAATAATGCAGCAGAGTCCTTAAAAAATCCAACAAAGTCATTAAATAATGCATCAAGTCCTTAAATAATGCAGCAGAGTCCTCTAATAATGCAGCAGAGTCCTCAAATGCTTCAGCAAAGTCATTAAATAATGCAGCATAGTCCTTAAATAATGCAGCAAAGTCCTTAAATAATGCAGCACAGTTCTTAAATAATGCAACAACGTCGTTAAATAATGCAGCAGAGTCCTTAAATAATGCAGCAAAGTCCTTAACTAATGCAGCAGAGTCCTTAAATACCGCAGCAAAGTGCTTAAATAATGCAGCAGAGTCCTCAAATGCTTCAGCAGAGTCCTTAAAAAATGCAGCAGAGTCCTTAAATAATGCAGCAAAGTCCTTAAATAATGCAGCAGAGTCCTTAAATAATGCAACAAAGTCCTTAAATAATGCAGCAGAGTCCTTATATACTGAAGCAGAGTCCTTAAATATTGCAGCAAAGTCCTTAAATAATGCAGCAGAGTCCTTAAATAATGCAACAAAGTCCTTAAATAATGCAGCAGAGTCCTTAAATAATGCAACAAAGTCCTTAAATAATGCAGCAGAGTCCTTAAATACTGAAGCAGAGTCCTTAAATATTGCAGCAAAGTCCTTAAATAACGCAGCAGAGTCCTTAAATACTGAAGCAGAGTCCTTTAATATAGCAGTAAATTCCTTAAATAACGCAGCAGAGTCCTTAAAAAATCCAACAAAGTCATTAAATAATGCAGCAAGTCCTTAAATAATGCAGCAGAGTCCTCTAATAATGCAGCAGAGTCCTCAAATGCTTCAGCAAAGTCATTAAATAATGCAGCATAGTCCTTAACTAATGCAGCAGAGTCCTTAAATAATGCAACAAAGTCCTTAAATAATGCAGCAGAGTCCTTAAATAATGCAGTAAAGTCGTTAAATAATGCAGCAGAGTCCTTAAATAATGCAGCAAAGTCCTTAACTAATGCAGCAGAGTCCTTAAATATTGCAGCAAAGTCCTTAAATAATGCATTAGAGTCCTTAAATAATGCAACAAAGTCCTTAAATAATGCAGCAGAGTCCTTAAATAATGCAGCAAAGTCCTTAAATAATGCAGCAGAGTCCTTAAATAATGCAGCAGAGTCCTTAAATACCGCAGCAGAGTCCTTAAATACTGAAGCAGAGTCCTTTAATATAGCAGCAAATTCCTTAAATAATGCAGCAGAGTCCTTAAAAAATCCAACAAAGTCATTAAATAATGCAGCAGAGTCCTCTAATAATGCAGCAGAGTCCTCAAATGCTTCAGCAAAGTCATTAAATAATGCAGCATAGTCCTTAAATAATGCAGCAAAGTCCTTAAATAATGCAGCACAGTTCTTAAATAATGCAACAACGTCATTAAATAATGCAGCAGAGTCCTTAAATAATGCAGCAAAGTCCTTAACTAATGCAGCAGAGTCCTTAAATAATGCAACAAAGTCCTTAAATAATGCAACAGAGTCCTTAAATACCGCAGCAAAGTGATTAAATAATGCAGCAGAGTCCTCAAATGCTTCAGCAGAGTCCTTAAATAATGCAGCAGAGTCCTTAAATAATGCAGCAAAGTCCTTAAATAATGCAGCAGAGTCCTTAAATAATGCAACAAAGTCCTTAAATAATGCAGCAGAGTCCTTAAATACTGAAGCAGAGTCCTTAAATATTGCAGCAAAGTCCTTAAATAATGCAGCAGAGTCCATAAATAATGCAGCAAAGTCCTTAAATAATGCAGCAGAGTCCTTAAATAATGCAACAAAGTCCTTAAATAATGCAGCAGAGTCCTTAAATACTGAAGCAGAGTCCTTAAATATTGCAGCAAAGTCCTTCAATAATGCAGCAGAGTCCTTAGATAATGCAACAAAGTCCTTAAATAATGCAGCAGATTCCTTAAATAATGCAGCAAAGTCCTTAAATAATGCAGCAGAGTCCTTAAATAATGCAGCAGAGTCCTTAAATACCGCAGCAGAGTCCTTAAATACTGAAGCAGAGTCCTTTAATATAGCAGCAAATTCCTTAAATAATGCAGCAGAGTCCTTAAAAAATCCAACAAAGTCATTAAATAATGCATCAAGTCCTTAAATAATGCAGCAGAGTCCTCTAATAATGCAGCAGAGTCCTCAAATGCTTCAGCAAAGTCATTAAATAATGCAGCATAGTCCTTAAATAATGCAGCAAAGTCCTTAAATAATGCAGCACAGTTCTTAAATAATGCAACAACGTCGTTAAATAATGCAGCAGAGTCCTTAAATAATGCAGCAAAGTCCTTAACTAATGCAGCAGAGTCCTTAAATACCGCAGCAAAGTGCTTAAATAATGCAGCAGAGTCCTCAAATGCTTCAGCAGAGTCCTTAAAAAATGCAGCAGAGTCCTTAAATAATGCAGCAAAGTCCTTAAATAATGCAGCAGAGTCCTTAAATAATGCAACAAAGTCCTTAAATAATGCAGCAGAGTCCTTAAATAATGCAACAAAGTCCTTAAATAATGCAGCAGAGTCCTTAAATAATGCAGCAAAGTCCTTAACTAATGCAGCAGAGTCCTTAAATATTGCAGCAAAGTCCTTAAATAATGCATTAGAGTCCTTAAATAATGCAACAAAGTCCTTAAATAATGCAGCAGAGTCCTTAAATACTGAAGCAGAGTCCTTTAATATAGCAGTAAATTCCTTAAATAACGCAGCAGAGTCCTTAAAAAATCCAACAAAGTCATTAAATAATGCAGCAAGTCCTTAAATAATGCAGCAGAGTCCTCTAATAATGCAGCAGAGTCCTCAAATGCTTCAGCAAAGTCATTAAATAATGCAGCATAGTCCTTAACTAATGCAGCAGAGTCCTTAAATAATGCAACAAAGTCCTTAAATAATGCAGCAGAGTCCTTAAATAATGCAGTAAAGTCGTTAAATAATGCAGCAGAGTCCTTAAATAATGCAGCAAAGTCCTTAACTAATGCAGCAGAGTCCTTAAATATTGCAGCAAAGTCCTTAAATAATGCATTAGAGTCCTTAAATAATGCAACAAAGTCCTTAAATAATGCAGCAGAGTCCTTAAATAATGCAGCAAAGTCCTTAAATAATGCAGCAGAGTCCTTAAATAATGCAGCAGAGTCCTTAAATACCGCAGCAGAGTCCTTAAATACTGAAGCAGAGTCCTTTAATATAGCAGCAAATTCCTTAAATAATGCAGCAGAGTCCTTAAAAAATCCAACAAAGTCATTAAATAATGCAGCAGAGTCCTCTAATAATGCAGCAGAGTCCTCAAATGCTTCAGCAAAGTCATTAAATAATGCAGCATAGTCCTTAAATAATGCAGCAAAGTCCTTAAATAATGCAGCACAGTTCTTAAATAATGCAACAACGTCGTTAAATAATGCAGCAGAGTCCTTAAATAATGCAGCAAAGTCCTTAACTAATGCAGCAGAGTCCTTAAATAATGCAACAAAGTCCTTAAATAATGCAACAGAGTCCTTAAATACCGCAGCAAAGTGATTAAATAATGCAGCAGAGTCCTCAAATGCTTCAGCAGAGTCCTTAAATAATGCAGCAGAGTCCTTAAATAATGCAGCAAAGTCCTTAAATAATGCAGCAGAGTCCTTAAATAATGCAACAAAGTCCTTAAATAATGCAGCAGAGTCCTTAAATACTGAAGCAGAGTCCTTAAATATTGCAGCAAAGTCCTTAAATAATGCAGCAGAGTCCATAAATAATGCAGCAAAGTCCTTAAATAATGCAGCAGAGTCCTTAAATAATGCAACAAAGTCCTTAAATAATGCAGCAGAGTCCTTAAATAATGCAGCAGAGTCCTTAAATACCGCAGCAGAGTCCTTAAATACTGAAGCAGAGTCCTTTAATATAGCAGCAAATTCCTTAAATAATGCAGCAGAGTCCTTAAAAAATCCAACAAAGTCATTAAATAATGCAGCAGAGTCCTCTAATAATGCAGCAGAGTCCTCAAATGCTTCAGCAAAGTCATTGAATAATGCAGCATTGTCCTTAAATAATGCAGCAAAGTCCTTAAATAATGCAGCACAGTTCTTAAATAATGCAACAACGTCGTTAAATAATGCAGCAGAGTCCTTAAATAATGCAGCAAAGTCCTTAACTAATGCAGCAGAGTCCTTAAATAATGCAACAAAGTCCTTAAATAATGCAACAGAGTCCTTAAATACCGCAGCAAAGTGATTAAATAATGCAGCAGAGTCCTCAAATGCTTCAGCAGAGTCCTTAAATAATGCAGCAGAGTCCTTAAATAATGCAGCAAAGTCCTTAAATAATGCAGCAGAGTCCTTAAATAATGCAACAAAGTCCTTAAATAATGCAGCAGAGTCCTTAAATACTGAAGCAGAGTCCTTAAATATTGCAGCAAAGTCCTTAAATAATGCAGCAGAGTCCATAAATAATGCAGCAAAGTCCTTAAATAATGCAGCAGAGTCCTTAAATAATGCAACAAAGTCCTTAAATAATGCAGCAGAGTCCTTAAATACTGAAGCAGAGTCCTTAAATATTGCAGCAAAGTCCTTCAATAATGCAGCAGAGTCCTTAGATAATGCAACAAAGTCCTTAAATAATGCAGCAGATTCCTTAAATAATGCAGCAAAGTCCTTAAATAATGCAGCAGAGTCCTTAAATAATGCAGCAGAGTCCTTAAATACCGCAGCAGAGTCCTTAAATACTGAAGCAGAGTCCTTTAATATAGCAGCAAATTCCTTAAATAATGCAGCAGAGTCCTTAAAAAATCCAACAAAGTCATTAAATAATGCATCAAGTCCTTAAATAATGCAGCAGAGTCCTCTAATAATGCAGCAGAGTCCTCAAATGCTTCAGCAAAGTCATTAAATAATGCAGCATAGTCCTTAAATAATGCAGCAAAGTCCTTAAATAATGCAGCACAGTTCTTAAATAATGCAACAACGTCGTTAAATAATGCAGCAGAGTCCTTAAATAATGCAGCAAAGTCCTTAACTAATGCAGCAGAGTCCTTAAATACCGCAGCAAAGTGCTTAAATAATGCAGCAGAGTCCTCAAATGCTTCAGCAGAGTCCTTAAAAAATGCAGCAGAGTCCTTAAATAATGCAGCAAAGTCCTTAAATAATGCAGCAGAGTCCTTAAATAATGCAACAAAGTCCTTAAATAATGCAGCAGAGTCCTTAAATACTGAAGCAGAGTCCTTAAATATTGCAGCAAAGTCCTTAAATAATGCAGCAGAGTCCTTAAATAATGCAACAAAGTCCTTAAATAATGCAGCAGAGTCCTTAAATAATGCAACAAAGTCCTTAAATAATGCAGCAGAGTCCTTAAATACTGAAGCAGAGTCCTTAAATATTGCAGCAAAGTCCTTAAATAACGCAGCAGAGTCCTTAAATACTGAAGCAGAGTCCTTTAATATAGCAGTAAATTCCTTAAATAACGCAGCAGAGTCCTTAAAAAATCCAACAAAGTCATTAAATAATGCAGAAAGTCCTTAAATAATGCAGCAGAGTCCTCTAATAATGCAGCAGAGTCCTCAAATGCTTCAGCAAAGTCATTAAATAATGCAGCATAGTCCTTAACTAATGCAGCAGAGTCCTTAAATAATGCAACAAAGTCCTTAAATAATGCAGCAGAGTCCTTAAATACCGCAGCAGAGTCCTTAAATACTGAAGCATAGTCCTTTAATATAGCAGCAAATTCCTTAAATAATGCAGCAGAGTCCTTAAAAAATCCAACAAAGTCATTAAATAATGCAGCAGAGTCCTCTAATAATGCAGCAGAGTCCTCAAATGCTTCAGCAAAGTCATTAAATAATGCAGCATAGTCCTTAAATAATGCAAAGTCCTTAAATAAAGCAGCACAGTTCTTAAATAATGCAACAACGTCGGTAAATAATGCAGCAGAGTCCTTAAATAATGCAGCAAAGTCCTTAACTAATGCAGCAGAGTCCTTAAATACCGCAGCAAAGTGCTTAAATAATGCAGCAGAGTCCTCAAATGCTTCAGCAGAGTCCTTAAAAAATGCAGCAGAGTCCTTAAATAATGCAGCAAAGTCCTTAAATAATGCAGCAGAGTCCTTAAATAATGCAACAAAGTCCTTAAATAATGCAGCAGAGTCCTTAAATACTGAAGCAGAGTCCTTAAATATTGCAGCAAAGTCCTTAAATAATGCAGCAGAGTCCTTAAATAATGCAACAAAGTCCTTAAATAATGCAGCAGAGTCCTTAAATAATGCAAAAAAGTCCTTAAATAATGCAGCAGAGTCCTTAAATACTGAAGCAGAGTCCTTAAATATTGCAGCAAAGTCCTTAAATAACGCAGCAGAGTCCTTAAATACTGAAGCAGAGTCCTTTAATATAGCAGTAAATTCCTTAAATAACGCAGCAGAGTCCTTAAAAAATCCAACAAAGTCATTAAATAATGCAGCAAGTCCTTAAATAATGCAGCAGAGTCTTCTAATAATGCAGCAGAGTCCTCAAATGCTTCAGCAAAGTCATTAAATAATGCAGCATAGTCCTTAACTAATGCAGCAGAGTCCTTAAATAATGCAACAACGTCGTTAAATAATGCAGCAGAGTCCTTAAATAATGCAGCAAAGTCCTTAACTAATGCAGCAGAGTCCTTAAATAATGCAACAAAGTCCTTAAATAATGCAGCAGAGTCCTTAAATAATGCAGTAAAGTCCTTAAATAATGCAGCAGAGTCCTTAAATAATGCATCAACGTCCTTAAATAATGCAGCAGAGTCCTTAAATACTGAAGCAGAGTCCTTAAATATTGCAGCAAAGTCCTTAAATAATGCAGCAGAGTCCTTAAATAATGCAACAAATTCCTTAAATAATGCAGCAAAGTCCTTAAATAATGCAGCAGAGTCCTTAAATAATGCAGCAGAGTCCTTAAATACCGCAGCAGAGTCCTTAAATACTGAAGCAGAGTCCTTTAATATAGCAGCAAATTCCTTAAATAATGCAGCAGAGTCCTTAAAAAATCCAACAAAGTCATTAAATAATGCAGCAGAGTCCTCTAATAATGCAGCAGAGTCCTCAAATGCTTCAGCAAAGTCATTAAATAATGCAGCAGAGTCCTCAAATGCTTAAGCAGAGTCCTTAAATACTGAAGCAGAGTCCTTAAATATTGCAGCAAAGTCCTTAAATAATGCAGCAGAGTCCTTAAATAATGCAACAAAGTCCTTAAATAATGCAGCAGAGTCCTTAAATGATGAAGTAAAGTCGTTAAATAATGCAGCAGAGTCCTTAAATAATGCAGCAAAGTCCTTAACTAATGCAGCAGAGTCCTTAAATATTGCAGCAAAGTCCTTAAATAATGCATTAGAGTCCTTAAATAATGCAACAAAGTCCTTAAATAATGCAGCAGAGTCCTTAAATAATGCAGAAAAGTCCTTAAATAATGCAGCAGAGTCCTTAAATAATGCAGCAGAGTCCTTAAATACCGCAGCAGAGTCCTTAAATACTGAAGCAGAGTCCTTTAATATAGCAGCAAATTCTTTAAATAATGCAGCAGAGTCCTTAAAAAAATCCAACAAAGTCATTAAATAATGCAGCAGAGTCCTCTAATAATGCAGCAGAGTCCTCAAATGCTTCAGCAAAGTCATTAAATAATGCAGCATAGTCCTTAAATAATGCAGCAAAGTCCTTAAATAATGCAGCACAGTTCTTAAATAATGCAACAACGTCGTTAAATAATGCAGCAGAGTCCTTAAATAATGCAGCAAAGTCCTTAACTAATGCAGCAGAGTCCTTAAATAATGCAGCAGAGTCCTTAAATAATGCAAGAAAGTCCTTAAATAATGCAGCAGAGTCCTTAAATACTGAAGCAGAGTCCTTAAATATTGCAGCAAAGTCCTTAAATAATGCAGCAGAGTCCTTAAATAATGCAACAAAGTCCTTAAATAATGCAGCAGAGTCCTTAAATAATGCAACAAAGTCCTTAAATAATGCAGCAGAGTCCTTAAATACTGAAGCAGAGTCCTTAAAAAATGCAGCAGAGTCCTTAAATAATGCAGCAAAGTCCTTAAATAATGCAGCAGAGTCCTTAAATAATGCAAGAAAGTCCTTAAATAATGCAGCAGAGTCCTTAAATACTGAAGCAGAGTCCTTAAATATTGCAGCAAAGTCCTTAAATAATGCAGCAGAGTCCTTAAATAATGCAACAAAGTCCTTAAATAATGCAGCAGAGTCCTTAAATAATGCAACAAAGTCCTTAAATAATGCAGCAGAGACCTTAAATACTGAAGCAGAGTCCTTAAATATTGCAGCAAAGTCCTTAAATAACGCAGCAGAGTCCTTAAATACTGAAGCAGAGTCCTTTAATATAGCAGTAAATTCCTTAAATAACGCAGCAGAGTCCTTAAAAAATCCAACAAAGTCATTAAATAATGCAGCAAGTCCTTAAATAATGCAGCAGAGTCCTCTAATAATGCAGCAGAGTCCTCAAATGCTTCAGCAAAGTCATTAAATAATGCAGCATAGTCCTTAACTAATGAAGCAGAGTCCTTAAATAATGCAACAAAGTCCTTAAATAATGCAGCAGAGTCCTTAAATAATGCAGTAAAGTCGTTAAATAATGCAGCAGAGTCCTTAAATAATGCAGCAAAGTCCTTAACTAATGCAGCAGAGTCCTTAAATATTGCAGCAAAGTCCTTAAATAATGCATTAGAGTCCTTAAATAATGCAACAAAGTCCTTAAATAATGCAGCAGAGTCCTTAAATAATGCAGCAAAGTCCTTAAATAATGCAGCAGAGTCCTTAAATAATGCAGCAGAGTCCTTAAATACCGCAGCAGAGTCCTTAAATACTGAAGCAGAGTCCTTTAATATAGCAGCAAATTCCTTAAATAATGCAGCAGAGTCCTTAAAAAATCCAACAAAGTCATTAAATAATGCAGCAGAGTCCTCTAATAATGCAGCAGAGTCCTCAAATGCTTCAGCAAAGTCATTAAATAATGCAGCATAGTCCTTAAATAATGCAGCAAAGTCCTTAAATAATGCAGCACAGTTCTTAAATAATGCAACAACGTCGTTAAATAATGCAGCAGAGTCCTTAAATAATGCAGCAAAGTCCTTAACTAATGCAGCAGAGTCCTTAAATAATGCAACAAAGTCCTTAAATAATGCAACAGAGTCCTTAAATACCGCAGCAAAGTGATTAAATAATGCAGCAGAGTCCTCAAATGCTTCAGCAGAGTCCTTAAATAATGCAGCAGAGTCCTTAAATAATGCAGCAAAGTCCTTAAATAATGCAGCAGAGTCCTTAAATAATGCAACAAAGTCCTTAAATAATGCAGCAGAGTCCTTAAATACTGAAGCAGAGTCCTTAAATATTGCAGCAAAGTCCTTAAATAATGCAGCAGAGTCCATAAATAATGCAGCAAAGTCCTTAAATAATGCAGCAGAGTCCTTAAATAATGCAACAAAGTCCTTAAATAATGCAGCAGAGTCCTTAAATAATGCAGTAAAGTCGTTAAATAATGCAGCAGAGTCCTTAAATAATGCAGCAAAGTCCTTAACTAATGCAGCAGAGTCCTTAAATATTGCAGCAATGTCCTTAAATAATGCATTAGAGTCCTTAAATAATGCAACAAAGTCCTTAAATAATGCAGCAGAGTCCTTAAATAATGCAGCAAAGTCCTTAAATAATGCAGCAGAGTCCTTAAATAATGCAGCAGAGTCCTTAAATACCGCAGCAGGGTCCTTAAATACTGAAGCAGAGTCATTTAATATAGCAGCAAATTCCTTAAATAATGCAGCAGAGTCCTTAAAAAATCCAACAAAGTCATTAAATAATGCAGCAGAGTCCTCTAATAATGCAGCAGAGTCCTCAAATGCTTCAGCAAAGTCATTAAATAATGCAGCATAGTCCTTAAATAATGCAGCAAAGTCCTTAAATAATGCAGCACAGTTCTTAAATAATGCAACAACGTCGTTAAATAATGCAGCAGAGTCCTTAAATAATGCAGCAAAGTCCTTAACTAATGCAGCAGAGTCCTTAAATAATGCAACAAAGTCCTTAAATAATGCAACAGAGTCCTTAAATACCGCAGCAAAGTGATTAAATAATGCAGCAGAGTCCTCAAATGCTTCAGCAGAGTCCTTAAATAATGCAGCAGAGTCCTTAAATAATGCATCAAAGTCCTTAAATAATGCAGCAGAGTCCTTAAATAATGCAACAAAGTCCTTAAATAATGCAGCAGAGTCCTTAAATACTGAAGCAGAGTCCTTAAATATTGCAGCAAAGTCCTTAAATAATGCAGCAGAGTCCATAAATAATGCAGCAAAGTCCTTAAATAATGCAGCAGAGTCCTTAAATAATGCAACAAAGTCCTTAAATAATGCAGCAGAGTCCTTAAATACTGAAGCAGAGTCCTTAAATATTGCAGCAAAGTCCTTCAATAATGCAGCAGAGTCCTTAGATAATGCAACAAAGTCCTTAAATAATGCAGCAGATTCCTTAAATAATGCAGCAAAGTCCTTAAATAATGCAGCAGAGTCCTTAAATAATGCAGCAGAGTCCTTAAATACCGCAGCAGAGTCCTTAAATACTGAAGCAGAGTCCTTTAATATAGCAGCAAATTCCTTAAATAATGCAGCAGAGTCCTTAAAAAATCCAACAAAGTCATTAAATAATGCATCAAGTCCTTAAATAATGCAGCAGAGTCCTCTAATAATGCAGCAGAGTCCTCAAATGCTTCAGCAAAGTCATTAAATAATGCAGCATAGTCCTTAAATAATGGAGCAAAGTCCTTAAATAATGCAGCACAGTTCTTAAATAATGCAACAACGTCGTTAAATAATGCAGCAGAGTCCTTAAATAATGCAGCAAAGTCCTTAACTAATGCAGCAGAGTCCTTAAATAATGCAACAAAGTCCTTAAATAATGCAGCAGAGTCCTTAAATAATGCAGTAAAGTCCTTAAATAATGCAGCAGAGTCCTTAAATAATGCATCAACGTCCTTAAATAATGCAGCAGAGTCCTTAAATACTGAAGCAGAGTCCTTAAATATTGCAGCAAAGTCCTTAAATAATGCAGCAGAGTCCTTAAATAATGCAACAAATTCCTTAAATAATGCAGCAAAGTCCTTAAATAATGCAGCAGAGTCCTTAAATAATGCAGCAGAGTCCTTAAATACCGCAGCAGAGTCCTTAAATACTGAAGCAGAGTCCTTTAATATAGCAGCAAATTCCTTAAATAATGCAGCAGAGTCCTTAAAAAATCCAACAAAGTCATTAAATAATGCAGCAGAGTCCTCTAATAATGCAGCAGAGTCCTCAAATGCTTCAGCAAAGTCATTAAATAATGCAGCAGAGTCCTCAAATGCTTAAGCAGAGTCCTTAAATACTGAAGCAGAGTCCTTAAATATTGCAGCAAAGTCCTTAAATAATGCAGCAGAGTCCTTAAATAATGCAACAAAGTCCTTAAATAATGCAGCAGAGTCCTTAAATGATGAAGTAAAGTCGTTAAATAATGCAGCAGAGTCCTTAAATAATGCAGCAAAGTCCTTAACTAATGCAGCAGAGTCCTTAAATATTGCAGCAAAGTCCTTAAATAATGCATTAGAGTCCTTAAATAATGCAACAAAGTCCTTAAATAATGCAGCAGAGTCCTTAAATAATGCAGAAAAGTCCTTAAATAATGCAGCAGAGTCCTTAAATAATGCAGCAGAGTCCTTAAATACCGCAGCAGAGTCCTTAAATACTGAAGCAGAGTCCTTTAATATAGCAGCAAATTCTTTAAATAATGCAGCAGAGTCCTTAAAAAAATCCAACAAAGTCATTAAATAATGCAGCAGAGTCCTCTAATAATGCAGCAGAGTCCTCAAATGCTTCAGCAAAGTCATTAAATAATGCAGCATAGTCCTTAAATAATGCAGCAAAGTCCTTAAATAATGCAGCACAGTTCTTAAATAATGCAACAACGTCGTTAAATAATGCAGCAGAGTCCTTAAATAATGCAGCAAAGTCCTTAACTAATGCAGCAGAGTCCTTAAATAATGCAGCAGAGTCCTTAAATAATGCAAGAAAGTCCTTAAATAATGCAGCAGAGTCCTTAAATACTGAAGCAGAGTCCTTAAATATTGCAGCAAAGTCCTTAAATAATGCAGCAGAGTCCTTAAATAATGCAACAAAGTCCTTAAATAATGCAGCAGAGTCCTTAAATAATGCAACAAAGTCCTTAAATAATGCAGCAGAGTCCTTAAATACTGAAGCAGAGTCCTTAAAAAATGCAGCAGAGTCCTTAAATAATGCAGCAAAGTCCTTAAATAATGCAGCAGAGTCCTTAAATAATGCAAGAAAGTCCTTAAATAATGCAGCAGAGTCCTTAAATACTGAAGCAGAGTCGTTAAATATTGCAGCAAAGTCCTTAAATAATGCAGCAGAGTCCTTAAAAAATCCAACAAAGTCATTAAATAATGCAGCAGAGTCCTCTAATAATGCAGCAGAGTCCTCAAATGCTTCAGCAAAGTCATTAAATAATGCAGCATAGTCCTTAAATAATGCAAAGTCCTTAAATAAAGCAGCACAGTTCTTAAATAATGCAACAACGTCGGTAAATAATGCAGCAGAGTCCTTAAATAATGCAGCAAAGTCCTTAACTAATGCAGCAGAGTCCTTAAATACCGCAGCAAAGTGCTTAAATAATGCAGCAGAGTCCTCAAATGCTTCAGCAGAGTCCTTAAAAAATGCAGCAGAGTCCTTAAATAATGCAGCAAAGTCCTTAAATAATGCAGCAGAGTCCTTAAATAATGCAACAAAGTCCTTAAATAATGCAGCAGAGTCCTTAAATACTGAAGCAGAGTCCTTAAATATTGCAGCAAAGTCCTTAAATAATGCAGCAGAGTCCTTAAATAATGCAACAAAGTCCTTAAATAATGCAGCAGAGTCCTTAAATAATGCAAAAAAGTCCTTAAATAATGCAGCAGAGTCCTTAAATACTGAAGCAGAGTCCTTAAATATTGCAGCAAAGTCCTTAAATAACGCAGCAGAGTCCTTAAATACTGAAGCAGAGTCCTTTAATATAGCAGTAAATTCCTTAAATAACGCAGCAGAGTCCTTAAAAAATCCAACAAAGTCATTAAATAATGCAGCAAGTCCTTAAATAATGCAGCAGAGTCCTCTAATAATGCAGCAGAGTCCTCAAATGCTTCAGCAAAGTCATTAAATAATGCAGCATAGTCCTTAACTAATGCAGCAGAGTCCTTAAATAATGCAACAACGTCGTTAAATAATGCAGCAGAGTCCTTAAATAATGCAGCAAAGTCCTTAACTAATGCAGCAGAGTCCTTAAATAATGCAACAAAGTCCTTAAATAATGCAGCAGAGTCCTTAAATAATGCAGTAAAGTCCTTAAATAATGCAGCAGAGTCCTTAAATAATGCATCAACGTCCTTAAATAATGCAGCAGAGTCCTTAAATACTGAAGCAGAGTCCTTAAATATTGCAGCAAAGTCCTTAAATAATGCAGCAGAGTCCTTAAATAATGCAACAAATTCCTTAAATAATGCAGCAAAGTCCTTAAATAATGCAGCAGAGTCCTTAAATAATGCAGCAGAGTCCTTAAATACCGCAGCAGAGTCCTTAAATACTGAAGCAGAGTCCTTTAATATAGCAGCAAATTCCTTAAATAATGCAGCAGAGTCCTTAAAAAATCCAACAAAGTCATTAAATAATGCAGCAGAGTCCTCTAATAATGCAGCAGAGTCCTCAAATGCTTCAGCAAAGTCATTAAATAATGCAGCAGAGTCCTCAAATGCTTAAGCAGAGTCCTTAAATACTGAAGCAGAGTCCTTAAATATTGCAGCAAAGTCCTTAAATAATGCAGCAGAGTCCTTAAATAATGCAACAAAGTCCTTAAATAATGCAGCAGAGTCCTTAAATGATGAAGTAAAGTCGTTAAATAATGCAGCAGAGTCCTTAAATAATGCAGCAAAGTCCTTAACTAATGCAGCAGAGTCCTTAAATATTGCAGCAAAGTCCTTAAATAATGCATTAGAGTCCTTAAATAATGCAACAAAGTCCTTAAATAATGCAGCAGAGTCCTTAAATAATGCAGAAAAGTCCTTAAATAATGCAGCAGAGTCCTTAAATAATGCAGCAGAGTCCTTAAATACCGCAGCAGAGTCCTTAAATACTGAAGCAGAGTCCTTTAATATAGCAGCAAATTCTTTAAATAATGCAGCAGAGTCCTTAAAAAAATCCAACAAAGTCATTAAATAATGCAGCAGAGTCCTCTAATAATGCAGCAGAGTCCTCAAATGCTTCAGCAAAGTCATTAAATAATGCAGCATAGTCCTTAAATAATGCAGCAAAGTCCTTAAATAATGCAGCACAGTTCTTAAATAATGCAACAACGTCGTTAAATAATGCAGCAGAGTCCTTAAATAATGCAGCAAAGTCCTTAACTAATGCAGCAGAGTCCTTAAATAATGCAGCAGAGTCCTTAAATAATGCAAGAAAGTCCTTAAATAATGCAGCAGAGTCCTTAAATACTGAAGCAGAGTCCTTAAATATTGCAGCAAAGTCCTTAAATAATGCAGCAGAGTCCTTAAATAATGCAACAAAGTCCTTAAATAATGCAGCAGAGTCCTTAAATAATGCAACAAAGTCCTTAAATAATGCAGCAGAGTCCTTAAATACTGAAGCAGAGTCCTTAAAAAATGCAGCAGAGTCCTTAAATAATGCAGCAAAGTCCTTAAATAATGCAGCAGAGTCCTTAAATAATGCAAGAAAGTCCTTAAATAATGCAGCAGAGTCCTTAAATACTGAAGCAGAGTCCTTAAATATTGCAGCAAAGTCCTTAAATAATGCAGCAGAGTCCTTAAATAATGCAACAAAGTCCTTAAATAATGCAGCAGAGTCCTTAAATAATGCAACAAAGTCCTTAAATAATGCAGCAGAGACCTTAAATACTGAAGCAGAGTCCTTAAATATTGCAGCAAAGTCCTTAAATAACGCAGCAGAGTCCTTAAATACTGAAGCAGAGTCCTTTAATATAGCAGTAAATTCCTTAAATAACGCAGCAGAGTCCTTAAAAAATCCAACAAAGTCATTAAATAATGCAGCAAGTCCTTAAATAATGCAGCAGAGTCCTCTAATAATGCAGCAGAGTCCTCAAATGCTTCAGCAAAGTCATTAAATAATGCAGCATAGTCCTTAACTAATGAAGCAGAGTCCTTAAATAATGCAACAAAGTCCTTAAATAATGCAGCAGAGTCCTTAAATAATGCAGTAAAGTCGTTAAATAATGCAGCAGAGTCCTTAAATAATGCAGCAAAGTCCTTAACTAATGCAGCAGAGTCCTTAAATATTGCAGCAAAGTCCTTAAATAATGCATTAGAGTCCTTAAATAATGCAACAAAGTCCTTAAATAATGCAGCAGAGTCCTTAAATAATGCAGCAAAGTCCTTAAATAATGCAGCAGAGTCCTTAAATAATGCAGCAGAGTCCTTAAATACCGCAGCAGAGTCCTTAAATACTGAAGCAGAGTCCTTTAATATAGCAGCAAATTCCTTAAATAATGCAGCAGAGTCCTTAAAAAATCCAACAAAGTCATTAAATAATGCAGCAGAGTCCTCTAATAATGCAGCAGAGTCCTCAAATGCTTCAGCAAAGTCATTAAATAATGCAGCATAGTCCTTAAATAATGCAGCAAAGTCCTTAAATAATGCAGCACAGTTCTTAAATAATGCAACAACGTCGTTAAATAATGCAGCAGAGTCCTTAAATAATGCAGCAAAGTCCTTAACTAATGCAGCAGAGTCCTTAAATAATGCAACAAAGTCCTTAAATAATGCAACAGAGTCCTTAAATACCGCAGCAAAGTGATTAAATAATGCAGCAGAGTCCTCAAATGCTTCAGCAGAGTCCTTAAATAATGCAGCAGAGTCCTTAAATAATGCAGCAAAGTCCTTAAATAATGCAGCAGAGTCCTTAAATAATGCAACAAAGTCCTTAAATAATGCAGCAGAGTCCTTAAATACTGAAGCAGAGTCCTTAAATATTGCAGCAAAGTCCTTAAATAATGCAGCAGAGTCCATAAATAATGCAGCAAAGTCCTTAAATAATGCAGCAGAGTCCTTAAATAATGCAACAAAGTCCTTAAATAATGCAGCAGAGTCCTTAAATAATGCAGTAAAGTCGTTAAATAATGCAGCAGAGTCCTTAAATAATGCAGCAAAGTCCTTAACTAATGCAGCAGAGTCCTTAAATATTGCAGCAATGTCCTTAAATAATGCATTAGAGTCCTTAAATAATGCAACAAAGTCCTTAAATAATGCAGCAGAGTCCTTAAATAATGCAGCAAAGTCCTTAAATAATGCAGCAGAGTCCTTAAATAATGCAGCAGAGTCCTTAAATACCGCAGCAGGGTCCTTAAATACTGAAGCAGAGTCATTTAATATAGCAGCAAATTCCTTAAATAATGCAGCAGAGTCCTTAAAAAATCCAACAAAGTCATTAAATAATGCAGCAGAGTCCTCTAATAATGCAGCAGAGTCCTCAAATGCTTCAGCAAAGTCATTAAATAATGCAGCATAGTCCTTAAATAATGCAGCAAAGTCCTTAAATAATGCAGCACAGTTCTTAAATAATGCAACAACGTCGTTAAATAATGCAGCAGAGTCCTTAAATAATGCAGCAAAGTCCTTAACTAATGCAGCAGAGTCCTTAAATAATGCAACAAAGTCCTTAAATAATGCAACAGAGTCCTTAAATACCGCAGCAAAGTGATTAAATAATGCAGCAGAGTCCTCAAATGCTTCAGCAGAGTCCTTAAATAATGCAGCAGAGTCCTTAAATAATGCATCAAAGTCCTTAAATAATGCAGCAGAGTCCTTAAATAATGCAACAAAGTCCTTAAATAATGCAGCAGAGTCCTTAAATACTGAAGCAGAGTCCTTAAATATTGCAGCAAAGTCCTTAAATAATGCAGCAGAGTCCATAAATAATGCAGCAAAGTCCTTAAATAATGCAGCAGAGTCCTTAAATAATGCAACAAAGTCCTTAAATAATGCAGCAGAGTCCTTAAATACTGAAGCAGAGTCCTTAAATATTGCAGCAAAGTCCTTCAATAATGCAGCAGAGTCCTTAGATAATGCAACAAAGTCCTTAAATAATGCAGCAGATTCCTTAAATAATGCAGCAAAGTCCTTAAATAATGCAGCAGAGTCCTTAAATAATGCAGCAGAGTCCTTAAATACCGCAGCAGAGTCCTTAAATACTGAAGCAGAGTCCTTTAATATAGCAGCAAATTCCTTAAATAATGCAGCAGAGTCCTTAAAAAATCCAACAAAGTCATTAAATAATGCATCAAGTCCTTAAATAATGCAGCAGAGTCCTCTAATAATGCAGCAGAGTCCTCAAATGCTTCAGCAAAGTCATTAAATAATGCAGCATAGTCCTTAAATAATGGAGCAAAGTCCTTAAATAATGCAGCACAGTTCTTAAATAATGCAACAACGTCGTTAAATAATGCAGCAGAGTCCTTAAATAATGCAGCAAAGTCCTTAACTAATGCAGCAGAGTCCTTAAATAATGCAACAAAGTCCTTAAATAATGCAGCAGAGTCCTTAAATAATGCAGTAAAGTCCTTAAATAATGCAGCAGAGTCCTTAAATAATGCATCAACGTCCTTAAATAATGCAGCAGAGTCCTTAAATACTGAAGCAGAGTCCTTAAATATTGCAGCAAAGTCCTTAAATAATGCAGCAGAGTCCTTAAATAATGCAACAAATTCCTTAAATAATGCAGCAAAGTCCTTAAATAATGCAGCAGAGTCCTTAAATAATGCAGCAGAGTCCTTAAATACCGCAGCAGAGTCCTTAAATACTGAAGCAGAGTCCTTTAATATAGCAGCAAATTCCTTAAATAATGCAGCAGAGTCCTTAAAAAATCCAACAAAGTCATTAAATAATGCAGCAGAGTCCTCTAATAATGCAGCAGAGTCCTCAAATGCTTCAGCAAAGTCATTAAATAATGCAGCAGAGTCCTCAAATGCTTAAGCAGAGTCCTTAAATACTGAAGCAGAGTCCTTAAATATTGCAGCAAAGTCCTTAAATAATGCAGCAGAGTCCTTAAATAATGCAACAAAGTCCTTAAATAATGCAGCAGAGTCCTTAAATGATGAAGTAAAGTCGTTAAATAATGCAGCAGAGTCCTTAAATAATGCAGCAAAGTCCTTAACTAATGCAGCAGAGTCCTTAAATATTGCAGCAAAGTCCTTAAATAATGCATTAGAGTCCTTAAATAATGCAACAAAGTCCTTAAATAATGCAGCAGAGTCCTTAAATAATGCAGAAAAGTCCTTAAATAATGCAGCAGAGTCCTTAAATAATGCAGCAGAGTCCTTAAATACCGCAGCAGAGTCCTTAAATACTGAAGCAGAGTCCTTTAATATAGCAGCAAATTCTTTAAATAATGCAGCAGAGTCCTTAAAAAAATCCAACAAAGTCATTAAATAATGCAGCAGAGTCCTCTAATAATGCAGCAGAGTCCTCAAATGCTTCAGCAAAGTCATTAAATAATGCAGCATAGTCCTTAAATAATGCAGCAAAGTCCTTAAATAATGCAGCACAGTTCTTAAATAATGCAACAACGTCGTTAAATAATGCAGCAGAGTCCTTAAATAATGCAGCAAAGTCCTTAACTAATGCAGCAGAGTCCTTAAATAATGCAGCAGAGTCCTTAAATAATGCAAGAAAGTCCTTAAATAATGCAGCAGAGTCCTTAAATACTGAAGCAGAGTCCTTAAATATTGCAGCAAAGTCCTTAAATAATGCAGCAGAGTCCTTAAATAATGCAACAAAGTCCTTAAATAATGCAGCAGAGTCCTTAAATAATGCAACAAAGTCCTTAAATAATGCAGCAGAGTCCTTAAATACTGAAGCAGAGTCCTTAAAAAATGCAGCAGAGTCCTTAAATAATGCAGCAAAGTCCTTAAATAATGCAGCAGAGTCCTTAAATAATGCAAGAAAGTCCTTAAATAATGCAGCAGAGTCCTTAAATACTGAAGCAGAGTCCTTAAATATTGCAGCAAAGTCCTTAAATAATGCAGCAGAGTCCTTAAATAATGCAACAAAGTCCTTAAATAATGCAGCAGAGTCCTTAAATAATGCAACAAAGTCCTTAAATAATGCAGCAGAGACCTTAAATACTGAAGCAGAGTCCTTAAATATTGCAGCAAAGTCCTTAAATAACGCAGCAGAGTCCTTAAAAACTGAAGCAGAGTCCTTTAATATAGCAGTAAATTCCTTAAATAACGCAGCAGAGTCCTTAAAAAATCCAACAAAGTCATTAAATAATGCAGCAAGTCCTTAAATAATGCAGCAGAGTCCTCTAATAATGCAGCAGAGTCCTCAAATGCTTCAGCAAAGTCATTAAATAATGCAGCATAGTCCTTAACTAATGAAGCAGAGTCCTTAAATAATGCAACAAAGTCCTTAAATAATGCAGCAGAGTCCTTAAATAATGCAGTAAAGTCGTTAAATAATGCAGCAGAGTCCTTAAATAATGCAGCAAAGTCCTTAACTAATGCAGCAGAGTCCTTAAATATTGCAGCAAAGTCCTTAAATAATGCATTAGAGTCCTTAAATAATGCAACAAAGTCCTTAAATAATGCAGCAGAGTCCTTAAATAATGCAGCAAAGTCCTTAAATAATGCAGCAGAGTCCTTAAATAATGCAGCAGAGTCCTTAAATACCGCAGCAGAGTCCTTAAATACTGAAGCAGAGTCCTTTAATATAGCAGCAAATTCCTTAAATAATGCAGCAGAGTCCTTAAAAAATCCAACAAAGTCATTAAATAATGCAGCAGAGTCCTCAAATGCTTCAGCAAAGTCATTAAATAATGCAGCATAGTCCTTAAATAATGCAGCAAAGTCCTTAAATAATGCAGCACAGTTCTTAAATAATGCAACAACGTCGTTAAATAATGCAGCAGAGTCCTTAAATAATGCAGCAAAGTCCTTAACTAATGCAGCAGAGTCCTTAAATAATGCAACAAAGTCCTTAAATAATGCAACAGAGTCCTTAAATACCGCAGCAAAGTGATTAAATAATGCAGCAGAGTCCTCAAATGCTTCAGCAGAGTCCTTAAATAATGCAGCAGAGTCCTTAAATAATGCAGCAAAGTCCTTAAATAATGCAGCAGAGTCCTTAAATAATGCAACAAAGTCCTTAAATAATGCAGCAGAGTCCTTAAATACTGAAGCAGAGTCCTTAAATATTGCAGCAAAGTCCTTAAATAATGCAGCAGAGTCCATAAATAATGCAGCAAAGTCCTTAAATAATGCAGCAGAGTCCTTAAATAATGCAACAAAGTCCTTAAATAATGCAGCAGAGTCCTTAAATAATGCAGTAAAGTCGTTAAATAATGCAGCAGAGTCCTTAAATAATGCAGCAAAGTCCTTAACTAATGCAGCAGAGTCCTTAAATATTGCAGCAATGTCCTTAAATAATGCATTAGAGTCCTTAAATAATGCAACAAAGTCCTTAAATAATGCAGCAGAGTCCTTAAATAATGCAGCAAAGTCCTTAAATAATGCAGCAGAGTCCTTAAATAATGCAGCAGAGTCCTTAAATACCGCAGCAGGGTCCTTAAATACTGAAGCAGAGTCATTTAATATAGCAGCAAATTCCTTAAATAATGCAGCAGAGTCCTTAAAAAATCCAACAAAGTCATTAAATAATGCAGCAGAGTCCTCTAATAATGCAGCAGAGTCCTCAAATGCTTCAGCAAAGTCATTAAATAATGCAGCATAGTCCTTAAATAATGCAGCAAAGTCCTTAAATAATGCAGCACAGTTCTTAAATAATGCAACAACGTCGTTAAATAATGCAGCAGAGTCCTTAAATAATGCAGCAAAGTCCTTAACTAATGCAGCAGAGTCCTTAAATAATGCAACAAAGTCCTTAAATAATGCAACAGAGTCCTTAAATACCGCAGCAAAGTGATTAAATAATGCAGCAGAGTCCTCAAATGCTTCAGCAGAGTCCTTAAATAATGCAGCAGAGTCCTTAAATAATGCAGCAAAGTCCTTAAATAATGCAGCAGAGTCCTTAAATAATGCAACAAAGTCCTTAAATAATGCAGCAGAGTCCTTAAATACTGAAGCAGAGTCCTTAAATATTGCAGCAAAGTCCTTAAATAATGCAGCAGAGTCCATAAATAATGCAGCAAAGTCCTTAAATAATGCAGCAGAGTCCTTAAATAATGCAACAAAGTCCTTAAATAATGCAGCAGAGTCCTTAAATACTGAAGCAGAGTCCTTAAATATTGCAGCAAAGTCCTTCAATAATGCAGCAGAGTCCTTAGATAATGCAACAAAGTCCTTAAATAATGCAGCAGATTCCTTAAATAATGCAGCAAAGTCCTTAAATAATGCAGCAGAGTCCTTAAATAATGCAGCAGAGTCCTTAAATACCGCAGCAGAGTCCTTAAATACTGAAGCAGAGTCCTTTAATATAGCAGCAAATTCCTTAAATAATGCAGCAGAGTCCTTAAAAAATCCAACAAAGTCATTAAATAATGCATCAAGTCCTTAAATAATGCAGCAGAGTCCTCTAATAATGCAGCAGAGTCCTCAAATGCTTCAGCAAAGTCATTAAATAATGCAGCATAGTCCTTAAATAATGCAGCAAAGTCCTTAAATAATGCAGCACAGTTCTTAAATAATGCAACAACGTCGTTAAATAATGCAGCAGAGTCCTTAAATAATGCAGCAAAGTCCTTAACTAATGCAGCAGAGTCCTTAAATACCGCAGCAAAGTGCTTAAATAATGCAGCAGAGTCCTCAAATGCTTCAGCAGAGTCCTTAAAAAATGCAGCAGAGTCCTTAAATAATGCAGCAAAGTCCTTAAATAATGCAGCAGAGTCCTTAAATAATGCAACAAAGTGCTTAAATAATGCAGCAGAGTCCTTAAATACTGAAGCAGAGTCCTTAAATATTGCAGCAAAGTCCTTAAATAATGCAGCAGAGTCCTTAAATAATGCAACAAAGTCCTTAAATAATGCAGCAGAGTCCTTAAATAATGCAACAAAGTCCTTAAATAATGCAGCAGAGTCCTTAAATACTGAAGCAGAGTCCTTAAATATTGCAGCAAAGTCCTTAAATAACGCAGCAGAGTCCTTAAATACTGAAGCAGAGTCCTTTAATATAGCAGTAAATTCCTTAAATAACGCAGCAGAGTCCTTAAAAAATCCAACAAAGTCATTAAATAATGCAGCAAGTCCTTAAATAATGCAGCAGAGTCCTCTAATAATGCAGCAGAGTCCTCAAATGCTTCAGCAAAGTCATTAAATAATGCAGCATAGTCCTTAACTAATGCAGCAGAGTCCTTAAATAATGCAACAAAGTCCTTAAATAATGCAGCAGAGTCCTTAAATAATGCAGTAAAGTCGTTAAATAATGCAGCAGAGTCCTTAAATAATGCAGCAAAGTCCTTAACTAATGCAGCAGAGTCCTTAAATATTGCAGCAAAGTCCTTAAATAATGCATTAGAGTCCTTAAATAATGCAACAAAGTCCTTAAATAATGCAGCAGAGTCCTTAAATAATGCAGCAAAGTCCTTAAATAATGCAGCAGAGTCCTTAAATAATGCAGCAGAGTCCTTAAATACCGCAGCAGAGTCCTTAAATACTGAAGCAGAGTCCTTTAATATAGCAGCAAATTCCTTAAATAATGCAGCAGAGTCCTTAAAAAATCCAACAAAGTCATTAAATAATGCAGCAGAGTCCTCTAATAATGCAGCAGAGTCCTCAAATGCTTCAGCAAAGTCATTAAATAATGCAGCATAGTCCTTAAATAATGCAGCAAAGTCCTTAAATAATGCAGCACAGTTCTTAAATAATGCAACAACGTCATTAAATAATGCAGCAGAGTCCTTAAATAATGCAGCAAAGTCCTTAACTAATGCAGCAGAGTCCTTAAATAATGCAACAAAGTCCTTAAATAATGCAACAGAGTCCTTAAATACCGCAGCAAAGTGATTAAATAATGCAGCAGAGTCCTCAAATGCTTCAGCAGAGTCCTTAAATAATGCAGCAGAGTCCTAAAATAATGCAGCAAAGTCCTTAAATAATGCAGCAGAGTCCTTAAATAATGCAACAAAGTCCTTAAATAATGCAGCAGAGTCCTTAAATACTGAAGCAGAGTCCTTAAATATTGCAGCAAAGTCCTTAAATAATGCAGCAGAGTCCATAAATAATGCAGCAAAGTCCTTAAATAATGCAGCAGAGTCCTTAAATAATGCAACAAAGTCCTTAAATAATGCAGCAGAGTCCTTAAATACTGAAGCAGAGTCCTTAAATATTGCAGCAAAGTCCTTCAATAATGCAGCAGAGTCCTTAGATAATGCAACAAAGTCCTTAAATAATGCAGCAGATTCCTTAAATAATGCAGCAAAGTCCTTAAATAATGCAGCAGAGTCCTTAAATAATGCAGCAGAGTCCTTAAATACCGCAGCAGAGTCCTTAAATACTGAAGCAGAGTCCTTTAATATAGCAGCAAATTCCTTAAATAATGCAGCAGAGTCCTTAAAAAATCCAACAAAGTCATTAAATAATGCATCAAGTCCTTAAATAATGCAGCAGAGTCCTCTAATAATGCAGCAGAGTCCTCAAATGCTTCAGCAAAGTCATTAAATAATGCAGCATAGTCCTTAAATAATGCAGCAAAGTCCTTAAATAATGCAGCACAGTTCTTAAATAATGCAACAACGTCCTTAAATAATGCAGCAGAGTCCTTAAATAATGCAGCAAAGTCCTTAACTAATGCAGCAGAGTCCTTAAATACCGCAGCAAAGTGCTTAAATAATGCAGCAGAGTCCTCAAATGCTTCAGCAGAGTCCTTAAAAAATGCAGCAGAGTCCTTAAATAATGCAGCAAAGTCCTTAAATAATGCAGCAGAGTCCTTAAATAATGCAACAAAGTCCTTAAATAATGCAGCAGAGTCCTTAAATACTGAAGCAGAGTCCTTAAATATTGCAGCAAAGTCCTTAAATAATGCAGCAGAGTCCTTAAATAATGCAACAAAGTCCTTAAATAATGCAGCAGAGTCCTTAAATAATGCAGCAAAGTCCTTAACTAATGCAGCAGAGTCCTTAAATATTGCAGCAAAGTCCTTAAATAATGCATTAGAGTCCTTAAATAATGCAACAAAGTCCTTAAATAATGCAGCAGAGTCCTTAAATACTGAAGCAGAGTCCTTTAATATAGCAGTAAATTCCTTAAATAACGCAGCAGAGTCCTTAAAAAATCCAACAAAGTCATTAAATAATGCAGCAAGTCCTTAAATAATGCAGCAGAGTCCTCTAATAATGCAGCAGAGTCCTCAAATGCTTCAGCAAAGTCATTAAATAATGCAGCATAGTCCTTAACTAATGCAGCAGAGTCCTTAAATAATGCAACAAAGTCCTTAAATAATGCAGCAGAGTCCTTAAATAATGCAGTAAAGTCGTTAAATAATGCAGCAGAGTCCTTAAATAATGCAGCAAAGTCCTTAACTAATGCAGCAGAGTCCTTAAATATTGCAGCAAAGTCCTTAAATAATGCATTAGAGTCCTTAAATAATGCAACAAAGTCCTTAAATAATGCAGCAGAGTCCTTAAATAATGCAGCAAAGTCCTTAAATAATGCAGCAGAGTCCTTAAATAATGCAGCAGAGTCCTTAAATACCGCAGCAGAGTCCTTAAATACTGAAGCAGAGTCCTTTAATATAGCAGCAAATTCCTTAAATAATGCAGCAGAGTCCTTAAAAAATCCAACAAAGTCATTAAATAATGCAGCAGAGTCCTCTAATAATGCAGCAGAGTCCTCAAATGCTTCAGCAAAGTCATTAAATAATGCAGCATAGTCCTTAAATAATGCAGCAAAGTCCTTAAATAATGCAGCACAGTTCTTAAATAATGCAACAACGTCGTTAAATAATGCAGCAGAGTCCTTAAATAATGCAGCAAAGTCCTTAACTAATGCAGCAGAGTCCTTAAATAATGCAACAAAGTCCTTAAATAATGCAACAGAGTCCTTAAATACCGCAGCAAAGTGATTAAATAATGCAGCAGAGTCCTCAAATGCTTCAGCAGAGTCCTTAAATAATGCAGCAGAGTCCTTAAATAATGCAGCAAAGTCCTTAAATAATGCAGCAGAGTCCTTAAATAATGCAACAAAGTCCTTAAATAATGCAGCAGAGTCCTTAAATACTGAAGCAGAGTCCTTAAATATTGCAGCAAAGTCCTTAAATAATGCAGCAGAGTCCATAAATAATGCAGCAAAGTCCTTAAATAATGCAGCAGAGTCCTTAAATAATGCAACAAAGTCCTTAAATAATGCAGCAGAGTCCTTAAATAATGCAGCAGAGTCCTTAAATACCGCAGCAGAGTCCTTAAATACTGAAGCAGAGTCCTTTAATATAGCAGCAAATTCCTTAAATAATGCAGCAGAGTCCTTAAAAAATCCAACAAAGTCATTAAATAATGCAGCAGAGTCCTCTAATAATGCAGCAGAGTCCTCAAATGCTTCAGCAAAGTCATTAAATAATGCAGCATTGTCCTTAAATAATGCAGCAAAGTCCTTAAATAATGCAGCACAGTTCTTAAATAATGCAACAACGTCGTTAAATAATGCAGCAGAGTACTTAAATAATGCAGCAAAGTCCTTAACTAATGCAGCAGAGTCCTTAAATAATGCAACAAAGTCCTTAAATAATGCAACAGAGTCCTTAAATACCGCAGCAAAGTGATTAAATAATGCAGCAGAGTCCTCAAATGCTTCAGCAGAGTCCTTAAATAATGCAGCAGAGTCCTTAAATAATGCAGCAAAGTCCTTAAATAATGCAGCAGAGTCCTTAAATAATGCAACAAAGTCCTTAAATAATGCAGCAGAGTCCTTAAATACTGAAGCAGAGTCCTTAAATATTGCAGCAAAGTCCTTAAATAATGCAGCAGAGTCCATAAATAATGCAGCAAAGTCCTTAAATAATGCAGCAGAGTCCTTAAATAATGCAACAAAGTCCTTAAATAATGCAGCAGAGTCCTTAAATACTGAAGCAGAGTCCTTAAATATTGCAGCAAAGTCCTTCAATAATGCAGCAGAGTCCTTAGATAATGCAACAAAGTCCTTAAATAATGCAGCAGATTCCTTAAATAATGCAGCAAAGTCCTTAAATAATGCAGCAGAGTCCTTAAATAATGCAGCAGAGTCCTTAAATACCGCAGCAGAGTCCTTAAATACTGAAGCAGAGTCCTTTAATATAGCAGCAAATTCCTTAAATAATGCAGCAGAGTCCTTAAAAAATCCAACAAAGTCATTAAATAATGCATCAAGTCCTTAAATAATGCAGCAGAGTCCTCTAATAATGCAGCAGAGTCCTCAAATGCTTCAGCAAAGTCATTAAATAATGCAGCATAGTCCTTAAATAATGCAGCAAAGTCCTTAAATAATGCAGCACAGTTCTTAAATAATGCAACAACGTCGTTAAATAATGCAGCAGAGTCCTTAAATAATGCAGCAAAGTCCTTAACTAATGCAGCAGAGTCCTTAAATACCGCAGCAAAGTGCTTAAATAATGCAGCAGAGTCCTCAAATGCTTCAGCAGAGTCCTTAAAAAATGCAGCAGAGTCCTTAAATAATGCAGCAAAGTCCTTAAATAATGCAGCAGAGTCCTTAAATAATGCAACAAAGTCCTTAAATAATGCAGCAGAGTCCTTAAATACTGAAGCAGAGTCCTTAAATATTGCAGCAAAGTCCTTAAATAATGCAGCAGAGTCCTTAAATAATGCAACAAAGTCCTTAAATAATGCAGCAGAGTCCTTAAATAATGCAACAAAGTCCTTAAATAATGCAGCAGAGTCCTTAAATACTGAAGCAGAGTCCTTAAATATTGCAGCAAAGTCCTTAAATAACGCAGCAGAGTCCTTAAATACTGAAGCAGAGTCCTTTAATATAGCAGTAAATTCCTTAAATAACGCAGCAGAGTCCTTAAAAAATCCAACAAAGTCATTAAATAATGCAGAAAGTCCTTAAATAATGCAGCAGAGTCCTCTAATAATGCAGCAGAGTCCTCAAATGCTTCAGCAAAGTCATTAAATAATGCAGCATAGTCCTTAACTAATGCAGCAGAGTCCTTAAATAATGCAACAAAGTCCTTAAATAATGCAGCAGAGTCCTTAAATACCGCAGCAGAGTCCTTAAATACTGAAGCATAGTCCTTTAATATAGCAGCAAATTCCTTAAATAATGCAGCAGAGTCCTTAAAAAATCCAACAAAGTCATTAAATAATGCAGCAGAGTCCTCTAATAATGCAGCAGAGTCCTCAAATGCTTCAGCAAAGTCATTAAATAATGCAGCATAGTCCTTAAATAATGCAAAGTCCTTAAATAAAGCAGCACAGTTCTTAAATAATGCAACAACGTCGGTAAATAATGCAGCAGAGTCCTTAAATAATGCAGCAAAGTCCTTAACTAATGCAGCAGAGTCCTTAAATACCGCAGCAAAGTGCTTAAATAATGCAGCAGAGTCCTCAAATGCTTCAGCAGAGTCCTTAAAAAATGCAGCAGAGTCCTTAAATAATGCAGCAAAGTCCTTAAATAATGCAGCAGAGTCCTTAAATAATGCAACAAAGTCCTTAAATAATGCAGCAGAGTCCTTAAATACTGAAGCAGAGTCCTTAAATATTGCAGCAAAGTCCTTAAATAATGCAGCAGAGTCCTTAAATAATGCAACAAAGTCCTTAAATAATGCAGCAGAGTCCTTAAATAATGCAAAAAAGTCCTTAAATAATGCAGCAGAGTCCTTAAATACTGAAGCAGAGTCCTTAAATATTGCAGCAAAGTCCTTAAATAACGCAGCAGAGTCCTTAAATACTGAAGCAGAGTCCTTTAATATAGCAGTAAATTCCTTAAATAACGCAGCAGAGTCCTTAAAAAATCCAACAAAGTCATTAAATAATGCAGCAAGTCCTTAAATAATGCAGCAGAGTCCTCTAATAATGCAGCAGAGTCCTCAAATGCTTCAGCAAAGTCATTAAATAATGCAGCATAGTCCTTAACTAATGCAGCAGAGTCCTTAAATACCGCAGCAAAGTGCTTAAATAATGCAGCAGAGTCCTCAAATGCTTCAGCAGAGTCCTTAAAAAATGCAGCAGAGTCCTTAAATAATGCAGCAAAGTCCTTAAATAATGCAGCAGAGTCCTTAAATAATGCAACAAAGTCCTTAAATAATGCAGCAGAGTCCTTAAATACTGAAGCAGAGTCCTTAAATATTGCAGCAAAGTCCTTAAATAATGCAGCAGAGTCCATAAATAATGCAGCAAAGTCCTTAAATAATGCAGCAGAGTCCTTAAATAATGCAACAAAGTCCTTAAATAATGCAGCAGAGTCCTTAAATAATGCAGCAGAGTCCTTAAATACCGCAGCAGAGTCCTTAAATACTGAAGCAGAGTCCTTTAATATAGCAGCAA
The DNA here is from genome assembly GCF_046119375.1 of Phyllobates terribilis. Taxonomy (NCBI): domain Eukaryota; kingdom Metazoa; phylum Chordata; class Amphibia; order Anura; family Dendrobatidae; genus Phyllobates; species Phyllobates terribilis. Next base: position 778,619 of record NW_027362840.1, on the reverse strand, counting down.
ATTCCTTAAATAATGCAGCAGAGTCCTTAAAAAATCCAACAAAGTCATTAAATAATGCAGCAGAGTCCTCTAATAATGCAGCAGAGTCCTCAAATGCTTCAGCAAAGTCATTAAATAATGCAGCATTGTCCTTAAATAATGCAGCAAAGTCCTTAAATAATGCAGCACAGTTCTTAAATAATGCAACAACGTCGTTAAATAATGCAGCAGAGTCCTTAAATAATGCAGCAAAGTCCTTAACTAATGCAGCAGAGTCCTTAAATAATGCAACAAAGTCCTTAAATAATGCAACAGAGTCCTTAAATACCGCAGCAAAGTGATTAAATAATGCAGCAGAGTCCTCAAATGCTTCAGCAGAGTCCTTAAATAATGCAGCAGAGTCCTTAAATAATGCAGCAAAGTCCTTAAATAATGCAGCAGAGTCCTTAAATAATGCAACAAAGTCCTTAAATAATGCAGCAGAGTCCTTAAATACTGAAGCAGAGTCCTTAAATATTGCAGCAAAGTCCTTAAATAATGCAGCAGAGTCCATAAATAATGCAGCAAAGTCCTTAAATAATGCAGCAGAGTCCTTAAATAATGCAACAAAGTCCTTAAATAATGCAGCAGAGTCCTTAAATACTGAAGCAGAGTCCTTAAATATTGCAGCAAAGTCCTTCAATAATGCAGCAGAGTCCTTAGATAATGCAACAAAGTCCTTAAATAATGCAGCAGATTCCTTAAATAATGCAGCAAAGTCCTTAAATAATGCAGCAGAGTCCTTAAATAATGCAGCAGAGTCCTTAAATACCGCAGCAGAGTCCTTAAATACTGAAGCAGAGTCCTTTAATATAGCAGCAAATTCCTTAAATAATGCAGCAGAGTCCTTAAAAAATCCAACAAAGTCATTAAATAATGCATCAAGTCCTTAAATAATGCAGCAGAGTCCTCTAATAATGCAGCAGAGTCCTCAAATGCTTCAGCAAAGTCATTAAATAATGCAGCATAGTCCTTAAATAATGCAGCAAAGTCCTTAAATAATGCAGCACAGTTCTTAAATAATGCAACAACGTCGTTAAATAATGCAGCAGAGTCCTTAAATAATGCAGCAAAGTCCTTAACTAATGCAGCAGAGTCCTTAAATACCGCAGCAAAGTGCTTAAATAATGCAGCAGAGTCCTCAAATGCTTCAGCAGAGTCCTTAAAAAATGCAGCAGAGTCCTTAAATAATGCAGCAAAGTCCTTAAATAATGCAGCAGAGTCCTTAAATAATGCAACAAAGTCCTTAAATAATGCAGCAGAGTCCTTAAATACTGAAGCAGAGTCCTTAAATATTGCAGCAAAGTCCTTAAATAATGCAGCAGAGTCCTTAAATAATGCAACAAAGTCCTTAAATAATGCAGCAGAGTCCTTAAATAATGCAACAAAGTCCTTAAATAATGCAGCAGAGTCCTTAAATACTGAAGCAGAGTCCTTAAATATTGCAGCAAAGTCCTTAAATAACGCAGCAGAGTCCTTAAATACTGAAGCAGAGTCCTTTAATATAGCAGTAAATTCCTTAAATAACGCAGCAGAGTCCTTAAAAAATCCAACAAAGTCATTAAATAATGCAGAAAGTCCTTAAATAATGCAGCAGAGTCCTCTAATAATGCAGCAGAGTCCTCAAATGCTTCAGCAAAGTCATTAAATAATGCAGCATAGTCCTTAACTAATGCAGCAGAGTCCTTAAATAATGCAACAAAGTCCTTAAATAATGCAGCAGAGTCCTTAAATACCGCAGCAGAGTCCTTAAATACTGAAGCATAGTCCTTTAATATAGCAGCAAATTCCTTAAATAATGCAGCAGAGTCCTTAAAAAATCCAACAAAGTCATTAAATAATGCAGCAGAGTCCTCTAATAATGCAGCAGAGTCCTCAAATGCTTCAGCAAAGTCATTAAATAATGCAGCATAGTCCTTAAATAATGCAAAGTCCTTAAATAAAGCAGCACAGTTCTTAAATAATGCAACAACGTCGGTAAATAATGCAGCAGAGTCCTTAAATAATGCAGCAAAGTCCTTAACTAATGCAGCAGAGTCCTTAAATACCGCAGCAAAGTGCTTAAATAATGCAGCAGAGTCCTCAAATGCTTCAGCAGAGTACTTAAAAAATGCAGCAGAGTCCTTAAATAATGCAGCAAAGTCCTTAAATAATGCAGCAGAGTCCTTAAATAATGCAACAAAGTCCTTAAATAATGCAGCAGAGTCCTTAAATACTGAAGCAGAGTCCTTAAATATTGCAGCAAAGTCCTTAAATAATGCAGCAGAGTCCTTAAATAATGCAACAAAGTCCTTAAATAATGCAGCAGAGTCCTTAAATAATGCAAAAAAGTCCTTAAATAATGCAGCAGAGTCCTTAAATACTGAAGCAGAGTCCTTAAATATTGCAGCAAAGTCCTTAAATAACGCAGCAGAGTCCTTAAATACTGAAGCAGAGTCCTTTAATATAGCAGTAAATTCCTTAAATAACGCAGCAGAGTCCTTAAAAAATCCAACAAAGTCATTAAATAATGCAGCAAGTCCTTAAATAATGCAGCAGAGTCCTCTAATAATGCAGCAGAGTCCTCAAATGCTTCAGCAAAGTCATTAAATAATGCAGCATAGTCCTTAACTAATGCAGCAGAGTCCTTAAATACCGCAGCAAAGTGCTTAAATAATGCAGCAGAGTCCTCAAATGCTTCAGCAGAGTCCTTAAAAAATGCAGCAGAGTCCTTAAATAATGCAGCAAAGTCCTTAAATAATGCAGCAGAGTCCTTAAATAATGCAACAAAGTCCTTAAATAATGCAGCAGAGTCCTTAAATACTGAAGCAGAGTCCTTAAATATTGCAGCAAAGTCCTTAAATAATGCAGCAGAGTCCTTAAATAATGCAACAAAGTCCTTAAATAATGCAGCAGAGTCCTTAAATAATGCAGCAAAGTCCTTAACTAATGCAGCAGAGTCCTTAAATATTGCAGCAAAGTCCTTAAATAATGCATTAGAGTCCTTAAATAATGCAACAAAGTCCTTAAATAATGCAGCAGAGTCCTTAAATACTGAAGCAGAGTCCTTTAATATAGCAGTAAATTCCTTAAATAACGCAGCAGAGTCCTTAAAAAATCCAACAAAGTCATTAAATAATGCAGCAAGTCCTTAAATAATGCAGCAGAGTCCTCTAATAATGCAGCAGAGTCCTCAAATGCTTCAGCAAAGTCATTAAATAATGCAGCATAGTCCTTAACTAATGCAGCAGAGTCCTTAAATAATGCAACAAAGTCCTTAAATAATGCAGCAGAGTCCTTAAATAATGCAGTAAAGTCGTTAAATAATGCAGCAGAGTCCTTAAATAATGCAGCAAAGTCCTTAACTAATGCAGCAGAGTCCTTAAATATTGCAGCAAAGTCCTTAAATAATGCATTAGAGTCCTTAAATAATGCAACAAAGTCCTTAAATAATGCAGCAGAGTCCTTAAATAATGCAGCAGAGTCCTTAAATAATGCAGCAGAGTCCTTAAATACCGCAGCAGAGTCCTTAAATACTGAAGCAGAGTCCTTTAATATAGCAGCAAATTCCTTAAATAATGCAGCAGAGTCCTTAAAAAATCCAACAAAGTCATTAAATAATGCAGCAGAGTCCTCTAATAATGCAGCAGAGTCCTCAAATGCTTCAGCAAAGTCATTAAATAATGCAGCATAGTCCTTAAATAATGCAGCAAAGTCCTTAAATAATGCAGCACAGTTCTTAAATAATGCAACAACGTCGTTAAATAATGCAGCAGAGTCCTTAAATAATGCAGCAAAGTCCTTAACTAATGCAGCAGAGTCCTTAAATAATGCAACAAAGTCCTTAAATAATGCAACAGAGTCCTTAAATACCGCAGCAAAGTGATTAAATAATGCAGCAGAGTCCTCAAATGCTTCAGCAGAGTCCTTAAATAATGCAGCAGAGTCCTTAAATAATGCAGCAAAGTCCTTAAATAATGCAGCAGAGTCCTTAAATAATGCAACAAAGTCCTTAAATAATGCAGCAGAGTCCTTAAATACTGAAGCAGAGTCCTTAAATATTGCAGCAAAGTCCTTAAATAATGCAGCAGAGTCCATAAATAATGCAGCAAAGTCCTTAAATAATGCAGCAGAGTCCTTAAATAATGCAACAAAGTCCTTAAATAATGCAGCAGAGTCCTTAAATAATGCAGCAGAGTCCTTAAATACCGCAGCAGAGTCCTTAAATACTGAAGCAGAGTCCTTTAATATAGCAGCAAATTCCTTAAATAATGCAGCAGAGTCCTTAAAAAATCCAACAAAGTCATTAAATAATGCAGCAGAGTCCTCTAATAATGCAGCAGAGTCCTCAAATGCTTCAGCAAAGTCATTAAATAATGCAGCATTGTCCTTAAATAATGCAGCAAAGTCCTTAAATAATGCAGCACAGTTCTTAAATAATGCAACAACGTCGTTAAATAATGCAGCAGAGTCCTTAAATAATGCAGCAAAGTCCTTAACTAATGCAGCAGAGTCCTTAAATAATGCAACAAAGTCCTTAAATAATGCAACAGAGTCCTTAAATACCGCAGCAAAGTGATTAAATAATGCAGCAGAGTCCTCAAATGCTTCAGCAGAGTCCTTAAATAATGCAGCAGAGTCCTTAAATAATGCAGCAAAGTCCTTAAATAATGCAGCAGAGTCCTTAAATAATGCAACAAAGTCCTTAAATAATGCAGCAGAGTCCTTAAATACTGAAGCAGAGTCCTTAAATATTGCAGCAAAGTCCTTAAATAATGCAGCAGAGTCCATAAATAATGCAGCAAAGTCCTTAAATAATGCAGCAGAGTCCTTAAATAATGCAACAAAGTCCTTAAATAATGCAGCAGAGTCCTTAAATACTGAAGCAGAGTCCTTAAATATTGCAGCAAAGTCCTTCAATAATGCAGCAGAGTCCTTAGATAATGCAACAAAGTCCTTAAATAATGCAGCAGATTCCTTAAATAATGCAGCAAAGTCCTTAAATAATGCAGCAGAGTCCTTAAATAATGCAGCAGAGTCCTTAAATACCGCAGCAGAGTCCTTAAATACTGAAGCAGAGTCCTTTAATATAGCAGCAAATTCCTTAAATAATGCAGCAGAGTCCTTAAAAAATCCAACAAAGTCATTAAATAATGCATCAAGTCCTTAAATAATGCAGCAGAGTCCTCTAATAATGCAGCAGAGTCCTCAAATGCTTCAGCAAAGTCATTAAATAATGCAGCATAGTCCTTAAATAATGCAGCAAAGTCCTTAAATAATGCAGCACAGTTCTTAAATAATGCAACAACGTCGTTAAATAATGCAGCAGAGTCCTTAAATAATGCAGCAAAGTCCTTAACTAATGCAGCAGAGTCCTTAAATACCGCAGCAAAGTGCTTAAATAATGCAGCAGAGTCCTCAAATGCTTCAGCAGAGTCCTTAAAAAATGCAGCAGAGTCCTTAAATAATGCAGCAAAGTCCTTAAATAATGCAGCAGAGTCCTTAAATAATGCAACAAAGTCCTTAAATAATGCAGCAGAGTCCTTAAATACTGAAGCAGAGTCCTTAAATATTGCAGCAAAGTCCTTAAATAATGCAGCAGAGTCCTTAAATAATGCAACAAAGTCCTTAAATAATGCAGCAGAGTCCTTAAATAATGCAACAAAGTCCTTAAATAATGCAGCAGAGTCCTTAAATACTGAAGCAGAGTCCTTAAATATTGCAGCAAAGTCCTTAAATAACGCAGCAGAGTCCTTAAATACTGAAGCAGAGTCCTTTAATATAGCAGTAAATTCCTTAAATAACGCAGCAGAGTCCTTAAAAAATCCAACAAAGTCATTAAATAATGCAGAAAGTCCTTAAATAATGCAGCAGAGTCCTCTAATAATGCAGCAGAGTCCTCAAATGCTTCAGCAAAGTCATTAAATAATGCAGCATAGTCCTTAACTAATGCAGCAGAGTCCTTAAATAATGCAACAAAGTCCTTAAATAATGCAGCAGAGTCCTTAAATACCGCAGCAGAGTCCTTAAATACTGAAGCATAGTCCTTTAATATAGCAGCAAATTCCTTAAATAATGCAGCAGAGTCCTTAAAAAATCCAACAAAGTCATTAAATAATGCAGCAGAGTCCTCTAATAATGCAGCAGAGTCCTCAAATGCTTCAGCAAAGTCATTAAATAATGCAGCATAGTCCTTAAATAATGCAAAGTCCTTAAATAAAGCAGCACAGTTCTTAAATAATGCAACAACGTCGGTAAATAATGCAGCAGAGTCCTTAAATAATGCAGCAAAGTCCTTAACTAATGCAGCAGAGTCCTTAAATACCGCAGCAAAGTGCTTAAATAATGCAGCAGAGTCCTCAAATGCTTCAGCAGAGTCCTTAAAAAATGCAGCAGAGTCCTTAAATAATGCAGCAAAGTCCTTAAATAATGCAGCAGAGTCCTTAAATAATGCAACAAAGTCCTTAAATAATGCAGCAGAGTCCTTAAATACTGAAGCAGAGTCCTTAAATATTGCAGCAAAGTCCTTAAATAATGCAGCAGAGTCCTTAAATAATGCAACAAAGTCCTTAAATAATGCAGCAGAGTCCTTAAATAATGCAAAAAAGTCCTTAAATAATGCAGCAGAGTCCTTAAATACTGAAGCAGAGTCCTTAAATATTGCAGCAAAGTCCTTAAATAACGCAGCAGAGTCCTTAAATACTGAAGCAGAGTCCTTTAATATAGCAGTAAATTCCTTAAATAACGCAGCAGAGTCCTTAAAAAATCCAACAAAGTCATTAAATAATGCAGCAAGTCCTTAAATAATGCAGCAGAGTCCTCTAATAATGCAGCAGAGTCCTCAAATGCTTCAGCAAAGTCATTAAATAATGCAGCATAGTCCTTAACTAATGCAGCAGAGTCCTTAAATAATGCAACAAAGTCCTTAAATAATGCAGCAGAGTCCTTAAATAATGCAGTAAAGTCGTTAAATAATGCAGCAGAGTCCTTAAATAATGCAGCAAAGTCCTTAACTAATGCAGCAGAGTCCTTAAATATTGCAGCAATGTCCTTAAATAATGCATTAGAGTCCTTAAATAATGCAACAAAGTCCTTAAATAATGCAGCAGAGTCCTTAAATAATGCAGCAAAGTCCTTAAATAATGCAGCAGAGTCCTTAAATAATGCAGCAGAGTCCTTAAATACCGCAGCAGGGTCCTTAAATACTGAAGCAGAGTCATTTAATATAGCAGCAAATTCCTTAAATAATGCAGCAGAGTCCTTAAAAAATCCAACAAAGTCATTAAATAATGCAGCAGAGTCCTCTAATAATGCAGCAGAGTCCTCAAATGCTTCAGCAAAGTCATTAAATAATGCAGCATAGTCCTTAAATAATGCAGCAAAGTCCTTAAATAATGCAGCACAGTTCTTAAATAATGCAACAACGTCGTTAAATAATGCAGCAGAGTCCTTAAATAATGCAGCAAAGTCCTTAACTAATGCAGCAGAGTCCTTAAATAATGCAACAAAGTCCTTAAATAATGCAACAGAGTCCTTAAATACCGCAGCAAAGTGATTAAATAATGCAGCAGAGTCCTCAAATGCTTCAGCAGAGTCCTTAAATAATGCAGCAGAGTCCTTAAATAATGCAGCAAAGTCCTTAAATAATGCAGCAGAGTCCTTAAATAATGCAACAAAGTCCTTAAATAATGCAGCAGAGTCCTTAAATACTGAAGCAGAGTCCTTAAATATTGCAGCAAAGTCCTTAAATAATGCAGCAGAGTCCATAAATAATGCAGCAAAGTCCTTAAATAATGCAGCAGAGTCCTTAAATAATGCAACAAAGTCCTTAAATAATGCAGCAGAGTCCTTAAATACTGAAGCAGAGTCCTTAAATATTGCAGCAAAGTCCTTCAATAATGCAGCAGAGTCCTTAGATAATGCAACAAAGTCCTTAAATAATGCAGCAGATTCCTTAAATAATGCAGCAAAGTCCTTAAATAATGCAGCAGAGTCCTTAAATAATGCAGCAGAGTCCTTAAATACCGCAGCAGAGTCCTTAAATACTGAAGCAGAGTCCTTTAATATAGCAGCAAATTCCTTAAATAATGCAGCAGAGTCCTTAAAAAATCCAACAAAGTCATTAAATAATGCATCAAGTCCTTAAATAATGCAGCAGAGTCCTCTAATAATGCAGCAGAGTCCTCAAATGCTTCAGCAAAGTCATTAAATAATGCAGCATAGTCCTTAAATAATGGAGCAAAGTCCTTAAATAATGCAGCACAGTTCTTAAATAATGCAACAACGTCGTTAAATAATGCAGCAGAGTCCTTAAATAATGCAGCAAAGTCCTTAACTAATGCAGCAGAGTCCTTAAATAATGCAACAAAGTCCTTAAATAATGCAGCAGAGTCCTTAAATAATGCAGTAAAGTCCTTAAATAATGCAGCAGAGTCCTTAAATAATGCAACAACGTCCTTAAATAATGCAGCAGAGTCCTTAAATACTGAAGCAGAGTCCTTAAATATTGCAGCAAAGTCCTTAAATAATGCAGCAGAGTCCTTAAATAATGCAACAAATTCCTTAAATAATGCAGCAAAGTCCTTAAATAATGCAGCAGAGTCCTTAAATAATGCAGCAGAGTCCTTAAATACCGCAGCAGAGTCCTTAAATACTGAAGCAGAGTCCTTTAATATAGCAGCAAATTCCTTAAATAATGCAGCAGAGTCCTTAAAAAATCCAACAAAGTCATTAAATAATGCAGCAGAGTCCTCTAATAATGCAGCAGAGTCCTCAAATGCTTCAGCAAAGTCATTAAATAATGCAGCAGAGTCCTCAAATGCTTAAGCAGAGTCCTTAAATACTGAAGCAGAGTCCTTAAATATTGCAGCAAAGTCCTTAAATAATGCAGCAGAGTCCTTAAATAATGCAACAAAGTCCTTAAATAATGCAGCAGAGTCCTTAAATGATGAAGTAAAGTCGTTAAATAATGCAGCAGAGTCCTTAAATAATGCAGCAAAGTCCTTAACTAATGCAGCAGAGTCCTTAAATATTGCAGCAAAGTCCTTAAATAATGCATTAGAGTCCTTAAATAATGCAACAAAGTCCTTAAATAATGCAGCAGAGTCCTTAAATAATGCAGAAAAGTCCTTAAATAATGCAGCAGAGTCCTTAAATAATGCAGCAGAGTCCTTAAATACCGCAGCAGAGTCCTTAAATACTGAAGCAGAGTCCTTTAATATAGCAGCAAATTCTTTAAATAATACAGCAGAGTCCTTAAAAAAATCCAACAAAGTCATTAAATAATGCAGCAGAGTCCTCTAATAATGCAGCAGAGTCCTCAAATGCTTCAGCAAAGTCATTAAATAATGCAGCATAGTCCTTAAATAATGCAGCAAAGTCCTTAAATAATGCAGCACAGTTCTTAAATAATGCAACAACGTCGTTAAATAATGCAGCAGAGTCCTTAAATAATGCAGCAAAGTCCTTAACTAATGCAGCAGAGTCCTTAAATACCGCAGCAAAGTGCTTAAATAATGCAGCAGAGTCCTCAAATGCTTCAGCAGAGTCCTTAAAAAATGCAGCAGAGTCCTTAAATAATGCAGCAAAGTCCTTAAATAATGCAGCAGAGTCCTTAAATACTGAAGCAGAGTCCTTAAATATTGCAGCAAAGTCCTTCAATAATGCAGCAGAGTCCTTAGATAATGCAACAAAGTCCTTAAATAATGCAGCAGATTCCTTAAATAATGCAGCAAAGTCCTTAAATAATGCAGCAGAGTCCTTAAATAATGCAGCAGAGTCCTTAAATACCGCAGCAGAGTCCTTAAATACTGAAGCAGAGTCCTTTAATATAGCAGCAAATTCCTTAAATAATGCAGCAGAGTCCTTAAAAAATCCAACAAAGTCATTAAATAATGCATCAAGTCCTTAAATAATGCAGCAGAGTCCTCTAATAATGCAGCAGAGTCCTCAAATGCTTCAGCAAAGTCATTAAATAATGCAGCATAGTCCTTAAATAATGCAGCAAAGTCCTTAAATAATGCAGCACAGTTCTTAAATAATGCAACAACGTCGTTAAATAATGCAGCAGAGTCCTTAAATAATGCAGCAAAGTCCTTAACTAATGCAGCAGAGTCCTTAAATACCGCAGCAAAGTGCTTAAATAATGCAGCAGAGTCCTCAAATGCTTCAGCAGAGTCCTTAAAAAATGCAGCAGAGTCCTTAAATAATGCAGCAAAGTCCTTAAATAATGCAGCAGAGTCCTTAAATAATGCAACAAAGTCCTTAAATAATGCAGCAGAGTCCTTAAATACTGAAGCAGAGTCCTTAAATATTGCAGCAAAGTCCTTAAATAATGCAGCAGAGTCCTTAAATAATGCAACAAAGTCCTTAAATAATGCAGCAGAGTCCTTAAATAATGCAACAAAGTCCTTAAATAATGCAGCAGAGTCCTTAAATACTGAAGCAGAGTCCTTAAATATTGCAGCAAAGTCCTTAAATAACGCAGCAGAGTCCTTAAATACTGAAGCAGAGTCCTTTAATATAGCAGTAAATTCCTTAAATAACGCAGCAGAGTCCTTAAAAAATCCAACAAAGTCATTAAATAATGCAGAAAGTCCTTAAATAATGCAGCAGAGTCCTCTAATAATGCAGCAGAGTCCTCAAATGCTTCAGCAAAGTCATTAAATAATGCAGCATAGTCCTTAACTAATGCAGCAGAGTCCTTAAATAATGCAACAAAGTCCTTAAATAATGCAGCAGAGTCCTTAAATACCGCAGCAGAGTCCTTAAATACTGAAGCATAGTCCTTTAATATAGCAGCAAATTCCTTAAATAATGCAGCAGAGTCCTTAAAAAATCCAACAAAGTCATTAAATAATGCAGCAGAGTCCTCTAATAATGCAGCAGAGTCCTCAAATGCTTCAGCAAAGTCATTAAATAATGCAGCATAGTCCTTAAATAATGCAAAGTCCTTAAATAAAGCAGCACAGTTCTTAAATAATGCAACAACGTCGGTAAATAATGCAGCAGAGTCCTTAAATAATGCAGCAAAGTCCTTAACTAATGCAGCAGAGTCCTTAAATACCGCAGCAAAGTGCTTAAATAATGCAGCAGAGTCCTCAAATGCTTCAGCAGAGTCCTTAAAAAATGCAGCAGAGTCCTTAAATAATGCAGCAAAGTCCTTAAATAATGCAGCAGAGTCCTTAAATAATGCAACAAAGTCCTTAAATAATGCAGCAGAGTCCTTAAATACTGAAGCAGAGTCCTTAAATATTGCAGCAAAGTCCTTAAATAATGCAGCAGAGTCCTTAAATAATGCAACAAAGTCCTTAAATAATGCAGCAGAGTCCTTAAATAATGCAAAAAAGTCCTTAAATAATGCAGCAGAGTCCTTAAATACTGAAGCAGAGTCCTTAAATATTGCAGCAAAGTCCTTAAATAACGCAGCAGAGTCCTTAAATACTGAAGCAGAGTCCTTTAATATAGCAGTAAATTCCTTAAATAACGCAGCAGAGTCCTTAAAAAATCCAACAAAGTCATTAAATAATGCAGCAAGTCCTTAAATAATGCAGCAGAGTCCTCTAATAATGCAGCAGAGTCCTCAAATGCTTCAGCAAAGTCATTAAATAATGCAGCATAGTCCTTAACTAATGCAGCAGAGTCCTTAAATAATGCAACAAAGTCCTTAAATAATGCAGCAGAGTCCTTAAATAATGCAGTAAAGTCGTTAAATAATGCAGCAGAGTCCTTAAATAATGCAGCAAAGTCCTTAACTAATGCAGCAGAGTCCTTAAATATTGCAGCAATGTCCTTAAATAATGCATTAGAGTCCTTAAATAATGCAACAAAGTCCTTAAATAATGCAGCAGAGTCCTTAAATAATGCAGCAAAGTCCTTAAATAATGCAGCAGAGTCCTTAAATAATGCAGCAGAGTCCTTAAATACCGCAGCAGGGTCCTTAAATACTGAAGCAGAGTCATTTAATATAGCAGCAAATTCCTTAAATAATGCAGCAGAGTCCTTAAAAAATCCAACAAAGTCATTAAATAATGCAGCAGAGTCCTCTAATAATGCAGCAGAGTCCTCAAATGCTTCAGCAAAGTCATTAAATAATGCAGCATAGTCCTTAAATAATGCAGCAAAGTCCTTAAATAATGCAGCACAGTTCTTAAATAATGCAACAACGTCGTTAAATAATGCAGCAGAGTCCTTAAATAATGCAGCAAAGTCCTTAACTAATGCAGCAGAGTCCTTAAATAATGCAACAAAGTCCTTAAATAATGCAACAGAGTCCTTAAATACCGCAGCAAAGTGATTAAATAATGCAGCAGAGTCCTCAAATGCTTCAGCAGAGTCCTTAAATAATGCAGCAGAGTCCTTAAATAATGCAGCAAAGTCCTTAAATAATGCAGCAGAGTCCTTAAATAATGCAACAAAGTCCTTAAATAATGCAGCAGAGTCCTTAAATACTGAAGCAGAGTCCTTAAATATTGCAGCAAAGTCCTTAAATAATGCAGCAGAGTCCATAAATAATGCAGCAAAGTCCTTAAATAATGCAGCAGAGTCCTTAAATAATGCAACAAAGTCCTTAAATAATGCAGCAGAGTCCTTAAATACTGAAGCAGAGTCCTTAAATATTGCAGCAAAGTCCTTCAATAATGCAGCAGAGTCCTTAGATAATGCAACAAAGTCCTTAAATAATGCAGCAGATTCCTTAAATAATGCAGCAAAGTCCTTAAATAATGCAGCAGAGTCCTTAAATAATGCAGCAGAGTCCTTAAATACCGCAGCAGAGTCCTTAAATACTGAAGCAGAGTCCTTTAATATAGCAGCAAATTCCTTAAATAATGCAGCAGAGTCCTTAAAAAATCCAACAAAGTCATTAAATAATGCATCAAGTCCTTAAATAATGCAGCAGAGTCCTCTAATAATGCAGCAGAGTCCTCAAATGCTTCAGCAAAGTCATTAAATAATGCAGCATAGTCCTTAAATAATGGAGCAAAGTCCTTAAATAATGCAGCACAGTTCTTAAATAATGCAACAACGTCGTTAAATAATGCAGCAGAGTCCTTAAATAATGCAGCAAAGTCCTTAACTAATGCAGCAGAGTCCTTAAATAATGCAACAAAGTCCTTAAATAATGCAGCAGAGTCCTTAAATAATGCAGTAAAGTCCTTAAATAATGCAGCAGAGTCCTTAAATAATGCAACAACGTCCTTAAATAATGCAGCAGAGTCCTTAAATACTGAAGCAGAGTCCTTAAATATTGCAGCAAAGTCCTTAAATAATGCAGCAGAGTCCTTAAATAATGCAACAAATTCCTTAAATAATGCAGCAAAGTCCTTAAATAATGCAGCAGAGTCCTTAAATAATGCAGCAGAGTCCTTAAATACCGCAGCAGAGTCCTTAAATACTGAAGCAGAGTCCTTTAATATAGCAGCAAATTCCTTAAATAATGCAGCAGAGTCCTTAAAAAATCCAACAAAGTCATTAAATAATGCAGCAGAGTCCTCTAATAATGCAGCAGAGTCCTCAAATGCTTCAGCAAAGTCATTAAATAATGCAGCAGAGTCCTCAAATGCTTAAGCAGAGTCCTTAAATACTGAAGCAGAGTCCTTAAATATTGCAGCAAAGTCCTTAAATAATGCAGCAGAGTCCTTAAATAATGCAACAAAGTCCTTAAATAATGCAGCAGAGTCCTTAAATGATGAAGTAAAGTCGTTAAATAATGCAGCAGAGTCCTTAAATAATGCAGCAAAGTCCTTAACTAATGCAGCAGAGTCCTTAAATATTGCAGCAAAGTCCTTAAATAATGCATTAGAGTCCTTAAATAATGCAACAAAGTCCTTAAATAATGCAGCAGAGTCCTTAAATAATGCAGAAAAGTCCTTAAATAATGCAGCAGAGTCCTTAAATAATGCAGCAGAGTCCTTAAATACCGCAGCAGAGTCCTTAAATACTGAAGCAGAGTCCTTTAATATAGCAGCAAATTCTTTAAATAATACAGCAGAGTCCTTAAAAAAATCCAACAAAGTCATTAAATAATGCAGCAGAGTCCTCTAATAATGCAGCAGAGTCCTCAAATGCTTCAGCAAAGTCATTAAATAATGCAGCATAGTCCTTAAATAATGCAGCAAAGTCCTTAAATAATGCAGCACAGTTCTTAAATAATGCAACAACGTCGTTAAATAATGCAGCAGAGTCCTTAAATAATGCAGCAAAGTCCTTAACTAATGCAGCAGAGTCCTTAAATACCGCAGCAAAGTGCTTAAATAATGCAGCAGAGTCCTCAAATGCTTCAGCAGAGTCCTTAAAAAATGCAGCAGAGTCCTTAAATAATGCAGCAAAGTCCTTAAATAATGCAGCAGAGTCCTTAAATAATGCAAGAAAGTCCTTAAATAATGCAGCAGAGTCCTTAAATACTGAAGCAGAGTCCTTAAATATTGCAGCAAAGTCCTTAAATAATGCAGCAGAGTCCTTAAATAATGCAACAAAGTCCTTAAATAATGCAGCAGAGTCCTTAAATAATGCAACAAAGTCCTTAAATAATGCAGCAGAGTCCTTAAATACTGAAGCAGAGTCCTTAAATATTGCAGCAATGTCCTTAAATAACGCAGCAGAGTCCTTAAATACTGAAGCAGAGTCCTTTAATATAGCAGTAAATTCCTTAAATAACGCAGCAGAGTCCTTAAAAAATCCAACAAAGTCATTAAATAATGCAGCAAGTCCTTAAATAATGCAGCAGAGTCCTCTAATAATGCAGCAGAGTCCTCAAATGCTTCAGCAAAGTCATTAAATAATGCAGCATAGTCCTTAACTAATGAAGCAGAGTCCTTAAATAATGCAACAAAGTCCTTAAATAATGCAGCAGAGTCCTTAAATAATGCAGTAAAGTCGTTAAATAATGCAGCAGAGTCCTTAAATAATGCAGCAAAGTCCTTAACTAATGCAGCAGAGTCCTTAAATATTGCAGCAAAGTCCTTAAATAATGCATTAGAGTCCTTAAATAATGCAACAAAGTCCTTAAATAATGCAGCAGAGTCCTTAAATAATGCAGCAAAGTCCTTAAATAATGCAGCAGAGTCCTTAAATAATGCAGCAGAGTCCTTAAATACCGCAGCAGAGTCCTTAAATACTGAAGCAGAGTCCTTTAATATAGCAGCAAATTCCTTAAATAATGCAGCAGAGTCCTTAAAAAATCCAACAAAGTCATTAAATAATGCAGCAGAGTCCTCTAATAATGCAGCAGAGTCCTCAAATGCTTCAGCAAAGTCATTAAATAATGCAGCATAGTCCTTAAATAATGCAGCAAAGTCCTTAAATAATGCAGCACAGTTCTTAAATAATGCAACAACGTCGTTAAATAATGCAGCAGAGTCCTTAAATAATGCAGCAAAGTCCTTAACTAATGCAGCAGAGTCCTTAAATAATGCAACAAAGTCCTTAAATAATGCAACAGAGTCCTTAAATACCGCAGCAAAGTGATTAAATAATGCAGCAGAGTCCTCAAATGCTTCAGCAGAGTCCTTAAATAATGCAGCAGAGTCCTTAAATAATGCAGCAAAGTCCTTAAATAATGCAGCAGAGTCCTTAAATAATGCAACAAAGTCCTTAAATAATGCAGCAGAGTCCTTAAATACTGAAGCAGAGTCCTTAAATATTGCAGCAAAGTCCTTAAATAATGCAGCAGAGTCCATAAATAATGCAGCAAAGTCCTTAAATAATGCAGCAGAGTCCTTAAATAATGCAACAAAGTCCTTAAATAATGCAGCAGAGTCCTTAAATAATGCAGTAAAGTCGTTAAATAATGCAGCAGAGTCCTTAAATAATGCAGCAAAGTCCTTAACTAATGCAGCAGAGTCCTTAAATATTGCAGCAATGTCCTTAAATAATGCATTAGAGTCCTTAAATAATGCAACAAAGTCCTTAAATAATGCAGCAGAGTCCTTAAATAATGCAGCAAAGTCCTTAAATAATGCAGCAGAGTCCTTAAATAATGCAGCAGAGTCCTTAAATACCGCAGCAGGGTCCTTAAATACTGAAGCAGAGTCATTTAATATAGCAGCAAATTCCTTAAATAATGCAGCAGAGTCCTTAAAAAATCCAACAAAGTCATTAAATAATGCAGCAGAGTCCTCTAATAATGCAGCAGAGTCCTCAAATGCTTCAGCAAAGTCATTAAATAATGCAGCATAGTCCTTAAATAATGCAGCAAAGTCCTTAAATAATGCAGCACAGTTCTTAAATAATGCAACAACGTCGTTAAATAATGCAGCAGAGTCCTTAAATAATGCAGCAAAGTCCTTAACTAATGCAGCAGAGTCCTTAAATAATGCAACAAAGTCCTTAAATAATGCAACAGAGTCCTTAAATACCGCAGCAAAGTGATTAAATAATGCAGCAGAGTCCTCAAATGCTTCAGCAGAGTCCTTAAATAATGCAGCAGAGTCCTTAAATAATGCAGCAAAGTCCTTAAATAATGCAGCAGAGTCCTTAAATAATGCAACAAAGTCCTTAAATAATGCAGCAGAGTCCTTAAATACTGAAGCAGAGTCCTTAAATATTGCAGCAAAGTCCTTAAATAATGCAGCAGAGTCCATAAATAATGCAGCAAAGTCCTTAAATAATGCAGCAGAGTCCTTAAATAATGCAACAAAGTCCTTAAATAATGCAGCAGAGTCCTTAAATACTGAAGCAGAGTCCTTAAATATTGCAGCAAAGTCCTTCAATAATGCAGCAGAGTCCTTAGATAATGCAACAAAGTCCTTAAATAATGCAGCAGATTCCTTAAATAATGCAGCAAAGTCCTTAAATAATGCAGCAGAGTCCTTAAATAATGCAGCAGAGTCCTTAAATACCGCAGCAGAGTCCTTAAATACTGAAGCAGAGTCCTTTAATATAGCAGCAAATTCCTTAAATAATGCAGCAGAGTCCTTAAAAAATCCAACAAAGTCATTAAATAATGCATCAAGTCCTTAAATAATGCAGCAGAGTCCTCTAATAATGCAGCAGAGTCCTCAAATGCTTCAGCAAAGTCATTAAATAATGCAGCATAGTCCTTAAATAATGGAGCAAAGTCCTTAAATAATGCAGCACAGTTCTTAAATAATGCAACAACGTCGTTAAATAATGCAGCAGAGTCCTTAAATAATGCAGCAAAGTCCTTAACTAATGCAGCAGAGTCCTTAAATAATGCAACAAAGTCCTTAAATAATGCAGCAGAGTCCTTAAATAATGCAGTAAAGTCCTTAAATAATGCAGCAGAGTCCTTAAATAATGCAACAACGTGCTTAAATAATGCAGCAGAGTCCTTAAATACTGAAGCAGAGTCCTTAAATATTGCAGCAAAGTCCTTAAATAATGCAGCAGAGTCCTTAAATAATGCAACAAATTCCTTAAATAATGCAGCAAAGTCCTTAAATAATGCAGCAGAGTCCTTAAATAATGCAGCAGAGTCCTTAAATACCGCAGCAGAGTCCTTAAATACTGAAGCAGAGTCCTTTAATATAGCAGCAAATTCCTTAAATAATGCAGCAGAGTCCTTAAAAAATCCAACAAAGTCATTAAATAATGCAGCAGAGTCCTCTAATAATGCAGCAGAGTCCTCAAATGCTTCAGCAAAGTCATTAAATAATGCAGCAGAGTCCTCAAATGCTTAAGCAGAGTCCTTAAATACTGAAGCAGAGTCCTTAAATATTGCAGCAAAGTCCTTAAATAATGCAGCAGAGTCCTTAAATGATGAAGTAAAGTCGTTAAATAATGCAGCAGAGTCCTTAAATAATGCAGCAAAGTCCTTAACTAATGCAGCAGAGTCCTTAAATATTGCAGCAAAGTCCTTAAATAATGCATTAGAGTCCTTAAATAATGCAACAAAGTCCTTAAATAATGCAGCAGAGTCCTTAAATAATGCAGAAAAGTCCTTAAATAATGCAGCAGAGTCCTTAAATAATGCAGCAGAGTCCTTAAATACCACAGCAGAGTCCTTAAATACTGAAGCAGAGTCCTTTAATATAGCAGCAAATTCTTTAAATAATGCAGCAGAGTCCTTAAAAAAATCCAACAAAGTCATTAAATAATGCAGCAGAGTCCTCTAATAATGCAGCAGAGTCCTCAAATGCTTCAGCAAAGTCATTAAATAATGCAGCATAGTCCTTAAATAATGCAGCAAAGTCCTTAAATAATGCAGCACAGTTCTTAAATAATGCAACAACGTCGTTAAATAATGCAGCAGAGTCCTTAAATAATGCAGCAAAGTCCTTAACTAATGCAGCAGAGTCCTTAAATACCGCAGCAAAGTGCTTAAATAATGCAGCAGAGTCCTCAAATGCTTCAGCAGAGTCCTTAAAAAATGCAGCAGAGTCCTTAAATAATGCAAGAAAGTCCTTAAATAATGCAGCAGAGTCCTTAAATACTGAAGCAGAGTCCTTAAATATTGCAGCAAAGTCCTTAAATAATGCAGCAGAGTCCTTAAATAATGCAACAAAGTCCTTAAATAATGCAGCAGAGTCCTTAAATAATGCAACAAAGTCCTTAAATAATGCAGCAGAGTCCTTAAATACTGAAGCAGAGTCCTTAAATATTGCAGCAAAGTCCTTAAATAACGCAGCAGAGTCCTTAAATACTGAAGCAGAGTCCTTTAATATAGCAGTAAATTCCTTAAATAACGCAGCAGAGTCCTTAAAAAATCCAACAAAGTCATTAAATAATGCAGCAAGTCCTTAAATAATGCAGCAGAGTCCTCTAATAATGCAGCAGAGTCCTCAAATGCTTCAGCAAAGTCATTAAATAATGCAGCATAGTCCTTAACTAATGAAGCAGAGTCCTTAAATAATGCAACAAAGTCCTTAAATAATGCAGCAGAGTCCTTAAATAATGCAGTAAAGTCGTTAAATAATGCAGCAGAGTCCTTAAATAATGCAGCAAAGTCCTTAACTAATGCAGCAGAGTCCTTAAATATTGCAGCAAAGTCCTTAAATAATGCATTAGAGTCCTTAAATAATGCAACAAAGTCCTTAAATAATGCAGCAGAGTCCTTAAATAATGCAGCAAAGTCCTTAAATAATGCAGCAGAGTCCTTAAATAATGCAGCAGAGTCCTTAAATACCGCAGCAGAGTCCTTAAATACTGAAGCAGAGTCCTTTAATATAGCAGCAAATTCCTTAAATAATGCAGCAGAGTCCTTAAAAAATCCAACAAAGTCATTAAATAATGCAGCAGAGTCCTCTAATAATGCAGCAGAGTCCTCAAATGCTTCAGCAAAGTCATTAAATAATGCAGCATAGTCCTTAAATAATGCAGCAAAGTCCTTAAATAATGCAGCACAGTTCTTAAATAATGCAACAACGTCGTTAAATAATGCAGCAGAGTCCTTAAATAATGCAGCAAAGCACTTAACTAATGCAGCAGAGTCCTTAAATAATGCAACAAAGTCCTTAAATAATGCAACAGAGTCCTTAAATACCGCAGCAAAGTGATTAAATAATGCAGCAGAGTCCTCAAATGCTTCAGCAGAGTCCTTAAATAATGCAGCAGAGTCCTTAAATAATGCAGCAAAGTCCTTAAATAATGCAGCAGAGTCCTTAAATAATGCAACAAAGTCCTTAAATAATGCAGCAGAGTCCTTAAATACTGAAGCAGAGTCCTTAAATATTGCAGCAAAGTCCTTAAATAATGCAGCAGAGTCCATAAATAATGCAGCAAAGTCCTTAAATAATGCAGCAGAGTCCTTAAATAATGCAACAAAGTCCTTAAATAATGCAGCAGAGTCCTTAAATACTGAAGCAGAGTCCTTAAATATTGCAGCAAAGTCCTTCAATAATGCAGCAGAGTCCTTAGATAATGCAACAAAGTCCTTAAATAATGCAGCAGATTCCTTAAATAATGCAGCAAAGTCCTTAAATAATGCAGCAGAGTCCTTAAAAAATCCAACAAAGTCATTAAATAATGCAGCAGAGTCCTCTAATAATGCAGCAGAGTCCTCAAATGCTTCAGCAAAGTCATTAAATAATGCAGCATAGTCCTTAAATAATGCAGCAAAGTCCTTAAATAATGCAGCACAGTTCTTAAATAATGCAACAACGTCGTTAAATAATGCAGCAGAGTCCTTAAATAATGCAGCAAAGTCCTTAACTAATGCAGCAGAGTCCTTAAATAATGCAACAAAGTCCTTAAATAATGCAACAGAGTCCTTAAATACCGCAGCAAAGTGATTAAATAATGCAGCAGAGTCCTCAAATGCTTCAGCAGAGTCCTTAAATAATGCAGCAGAGTCCTTAAATAATGCAGCAAAGTCCTTAAATAATGCAGCAGAGTCCTTAAATAATGCAACAAAGTCCTTAAATAATGCAGCAGAGTCCTTAAATACTGAAGCAGAGTCCTTAAATATTGCAGCAAAGTCCTTAAATAATGCAGCAGAGTCCATAAATAATGCAGCAAAGTCCTTAAATAATGCAGCAGAGTCCTTAAATAATGCAACAAAGTCCTTAAATAATGCAGCAGAGTCCTTAAATACTGAAGCAGAGTCCTTAAATATTGCAGCAAAGTCCTTCAATAATGCAGCAGAGTCCTTAGATAATGCAACAAAGTCCTTAAATAATGCAGCAGATTCCTTAAATAATGCAGCAAAGTCCTTAAATAATGCAGCAGAGTCCTTAAATAATGCAGCAGAGTCCTTAAATACCGCAGCAGAGTCCTTAAATACTGAAGCAGAGTCCTTTAATATAGCAGCAAATTCCTTAAATAATGCAGCAGAGTCCTTAAAAAATCCAACAAAGTCATTAAATAATGCATCAAGTCCTTAAATAATGCAGCAGAGTCCTCTAATAATGCAGCAGAGTCCTCAAATGCTTCAGCAAAGTCATTAAATAATGCAGCATAGTCCTTAAATAATGGAGCAAAGTCCTTAAATAATGCAGCACAGTTCTTAAATAATGCAACAACGTCGTTAAATAATGCAGCAGAGTCCTTAAATAATGCAGCAAAGTCCTTAACTAATGCAGCAGAGTCCTTAAATAATGCAACAAAGTCCTTAAATAATGCAGCAGAGTCCTTAAATAATGCAGTAAAGTCCTTAAATAATGCAGCAGAGTCCTTAAATAATGCAACAACGTGCTTAAATAATGCAGCAGAGTCCTTAAATACTGAAGCAGAGTCCTTAAATATTGCAGCAAAGTCCTTAAATAATGCAGCAGAGTCCTTAAATAATGCAACAAATTCCTTAAATAATGCAGCAAAGTCCTTAAATAATGCAGCAGAGTCCTTAAATAATGCAGCAGAGTCCTTAAATACCGCAGCAGAGTCCTTAAATACTGAAGCAGAGTCCTTTAATATAGCAGCAAATTCCTTAAATAATGCAGCAGAGTCCTTAAAAAATCCAACAAAGTCATTAAATAATGCAGCAGAGTCCTCTAATAATGCAGCAGAGTCCTCAAATGCTTCAGCAAAGTCATTAAATAATGCAGCAGAGTCCTCAAATGCTTAAGCAGAGTCCTTAAATACTGAAGCAGAGTCCTTAAATATTGCAGCAAAGTCCTTAAATAATGCAGCAGAGTCCTTAAATGATGAAGTAAAGTCGTTAAATAATGCAGCAGAGTCCTTAAATAATGCAGCAAAGTCCTTAACTAATGCAGCAGAGTCCTTAAATATTGCAGCAAAGTCCTTAAATAATGCATTAGAGTCCTTAAATAATGCAACAAAGTCCTTAAATAATGCAGCAGAGTCCTTAAATAATGCAGAAAAGTCCTTAAATAATGCAGCAGAGTCCTTAAATAATGCAGCAGAGTCCTTAAATACCACAGCAGAGTCCTTAAATACTGAAGCAGAGTCCTTTAATATAGCAGCAAATTCTTTAAATAATGCAGCAGAGTCCTTAAAAAAATCCAACAAAGTCATTAAATAATGCAGCAGAGTCCTCTAATAATGCAGCAGAGTCCTCAAATGCTTCAGCAAAGTCATTAAATAATGCAGCATAGTCCTTAAATAATGCAGCAAAGTCCTTAAATAATGCAGCACAGTTCTTAAATAATGCAACAACGTCGTTAAATAATGCAGCAGAGTCCTTAAATAATGCAGCAAAGTCCTTAACTAATGCAGCAGAGTCCTTAAATACCGCAGCAAAGTGCTTAAATAATGCAGCAGAGTCCTCAAATGCTTCAGCAGAGTCCTTAAAAAATGCAGCAGAGTCCTTAAATAATGCAAGAAAGTCCTTAAATAATGCAGCAGAGTCCTTAAATACTGAAGCAGAGTCCTTAAATATTGCAGCAAAGTCCTTAAATAATGCAGCAGAGTCCTTAAATAATGCAACAAAGTCCTTAAATAATGCAGCAGAGTCCTTAAATAATGCAACAAAGTCCTTAAATAATGCAGCAGAGTCCTTAAATACTGAAGCAGAGTCCTTAAATATTGCAGCAAAGTCCTTAAATAACGCAGCAGAGTCCTTAAATACTGAAGCAGAGTCCTTTAATATAGCAGTAAATTCCTTAAATAACGCAGCAGAGTCCTTAAAAAATCCAACAAAGTCATTAAATAATGCAGCAAGTCCTTAAATAATGCAGCAGAGTCCTCTAATAATGCAGCAGAGTCCTCAAATGCTTCAGCAAAGTCATTAAATAATGCAGCATAGTCCTTAACTAATGAAGCAGAGTCCTTAAATAATGCAACAAAGTCCTTAAATAATGCAGCAGAGTCCTTAAATAATGCAGTAAAGTCGTTAAATAATGCAGCAGAGTCCTTAAATAATGCAGCAAAGTCCTTAACTAATGCAGCAGAGTCCTTAAATATTGCAGCAAAGTCCTTAAATAATGCATTAGAGTCCTTAAATAATGCAACAAAGTCCTTAAATAATGCAGCAGAGTCCTTAAATAATGCAGCAAAGTCCTTAAATAATGCAGCAGAGTCCTTAAATAATGCAGCAGAGTCCTTAAATACCGCAGCAGAGTCCTTAAATACTGAAGCAGAGTCCTTTAATATAGCAGCAAATTCCTTAAATAATGCAGCAGAGTCCTTAAAAAATCCAACAAAGTCATTAAATAATGCAGCAGAGTCCTCTAATAATGCAGCAGAGTCCTCAAATGCTTCAGCAAAGTCATTAAATAATGCAGCATAGTCCTTAAATAATGCAGCAAAGTCCTTAAATAATGCAGCACAGTTCTTAAATAATGCAACAACGTCGTTAAATAATGCAGCAGAGTCCTTAAATAATGCAGCAAAGCACTTAACTAATGCAGCAGAGTCCTTAAATAATGCAACAAAGTCCTTAAATAATGCAACAGAGTCCTTAAATACCGCAGCAAAGTGATTAAATAATGCAGCAGAGTCCTCAAATGCTTCAGCAGAGTCCTTAAATAATGCAGCAGAGTCCTTAAATAATGCAGCAAAGTCCTTAAATAATGCAGCAGAGTCCTTAAATAATGCAACAAAGTCCTTAAATAATGCAGCAGAGTCCTTAAATACTGAAGCAGAGTCCTTAAATATTGCAGCAAAGTCCTTAAATAATGCAGCAGAGTCCATAAATAATGCAGCAAAGTCCTTAAATAATGCAGCAGAGTCCTTAAATAATGCAACAAAGTCCTTAAATAATGCAGCAGAGTCCTTAAATACTGAAGCAGAGTCCTTAAATATTGCAGCAAAGTCCTTCAATAATGCAGCAGAGTCCTTAGATAATGCAACAAAGTCCTTAAATAATGCAGCAGATTCCTTAAATAATGCAGCAAAGTCCTTAAATAATGCAGCAGAGTCCTTAAATAATGCAGCAGAGTCCTTAAATACCGCAGCAGAGTCCTTAAATACTGAAGCAGAGTCCTTTAATATAGCAGCAAATTCCTTAAATAATGCAGCAGAGTCCTTAAAAAATCCAACAAAGTCATTAAATAATGCATCAAGTCCTTAAATAATGCAGCAGAGTCCTCTAATAATGCAGCAGAGTCCTCAAATGCTTCAGCAAAGTCATTAAATAATGCAGCATAGTCCTTAAATAATGCAGCAAAGTCCTTAAATAATGCAGCACAGTTCTTAAATAATGCAACAACGTCGTTAAATAATGCAGCAGAGTCCTTAAATAATGCAGCAAAGTCCTTAACTAATGCAGCAGAGTCCTTAAATACCGCAGCAAAGTGCTTAAATAATGCAGCAGAGTCCTCAAATGCTTCAGCAGAGTCCTTAAAAAATGCAGCAGAGTCCTTAAATAATGCAGCAAAGTCCTTAAATAATGCAGCAGAGTCCTTAAATAATGCAACAAAGTCCTTAAATAATGCAGCAGAGTCCTTAAATACTGAAGCAGAGTCCTTAAATATTGCAGCAAAGTCCTTAAATAATGCAGCAGAGTCCTTAAATAATGCAACAAAGTCCTTAAATAATGCAGCAGAGTCCTTAAATAATGCAACAAAGTCCTTAAATAATGCAGCAGAGTCCTTAAATACTGAAGCAGAGTCCTTAAATATTGCAGCAAAGTCCTTAAATAACGCAGCAGAGTCCTTAAATACTGAAGCAGAGTCCTTTAATATAGCAGTAAATTCCTTAAATAACGCAGCAGAGTCCTTAAAAAATCCAACAAAGTCATTAAATAATGCAGCAAGTCCTTAAATAATGCAGCAGAGTCCTCTAATAATGCAGCAGAGTCCTCAAATGCTTCAGCAAAGTCATTAAATAATGCAGCATAGTCCTTAACTAATGCAGCAGAGTCCTTAAATAATGCAACAAAGTCCTTAAATAATGCAGCAGAGTCCTTAAATAATGCAGTAAAGTCGTTAAATAATGCAGCAGAGTCCTTAAATAATGCAGCAAAGTCCTTAACTAATGCAGCAGAGTCCTTAAATATTGCAGCAAAGTCCTTAAATAATGCATTAGAGTCCTTAAATAATGCAACAAAGTCCTTAAATAATGCAGCAGAGTCCTTAAATAATGCAACAAAGTGCTTAAATAATGCAGCAGAGTCCTTAAATAATGCAGCAGAGTCCTTAAATACCGCAGCAGAGTCCTTAAATACTGAAGCAGAGTCCTTTAATATAGCAGCAAATTCCTTAAATAATGCAGCAGAGTCCTTAAAAAATCCAACAAAGTCATTAAATAATGCAGCAGAGTCCTCTAATAATGCAGCAGAGTCCTCAAATGCTTCAGCAAAGTCATTAAATAATGCAGCATAGTCCTTAAATAATGCAGCAAAGTCCTTAAATAATGCAGCACAGTTCTTAAATAATGCAACAACGTCGTTAAATAATGCAGCAGAGTCCTTAAATAATGCAGCAAAGTCCTTAACTAATGCAGCAGAGTCCTTAAATAATGCAACAAAGTCCTTAAATAATGCAACAGAGACCTTAAATACCGCAGCAAAGTGATTAAATAATGCAGCAGAGTCCTCAAATGCTTCAGCAGAGTCCTTAAATAATGCAGCAGAGTCCTTAAATAATGCAGCAAAGTCCTTAAATAATGCAGCAGAGTCCTTAAATAATGCAACAAAGTCCTTAAATAATGCAGCAGAGTCCTTAAATACTGAAGCAGAGTCCTTAAATATTGCAGCAAAGTCCTTAAATAATGCAGCAGAGTCCATAAATAATGCAGCAAAGTCCTTAAATAATGCAGCAGAGTCCTTAAATAATGCAACAAAGTCCTTAAATAATGCAGCAGAGTCCTTAAATACTGAAGCAGAGTCCTTAAATATTGCAGCAAAGTCCTTCAATAATGCAGCAGAGTCCTTAGATAATGCAACAAAGTCCTTAAATAATGCAGCAGATTCCTTAAATAATGCAGCAAAGTCCTTAAATAATGCAGCAGAGTCCTTAAATAATGCAGCAGAGTCCTTAAATACCACAGCAGAGTCCTTAAATACTGAAGCAGAGTCCTTTAATATAGCAGCAAATTCCTTAAATAATGCAGCAGAGTCCTTAAAAAATCCAACAAAGTCATTAAATAATGCATCAAGTCCTTAAATAATGCAGCAGAGTCCTCTAATAATGCAGCAGAGTCCTCAAATGCTTCAGCAAAGTCATTAAATAATGCAGCATAGTCCTTAAATAATGCAGCAAAGTCCTTAAATAATGCAGCACAGTTCTTAAATAATGCAACAACGTCGTTAAATAATGCAGCAGAGTCCTTAAATAATGCAGCAAAGTCCTTAACTAATGCAGCAGAGTCCTTAAATACCGCAGCAAAGTGCTTAAATAATGCAGCAGAGTCCTCAAATGCTTCAGCAGAGTCCTTAAAAAATGCAGCAGAGTCCTTAAATAATGCAGCAAAGTCCTTAAATAATGCAGCAGAGTCCTTAAATAATGCAACAAAGTCCTTAAATAATGCAGCAGAGTCCTTAAATACTGAAGCAGAGTCCTTAAATATTGCAGCAAAGTCCTTAAATAATGCAGCAGAGTCCTTAAATAATGCAACAAAGTCCTTAAATAATGCAGCAGAGTCCTTAAATAATGCAACAAAGTCCTTAAATAATGCAGCAGAGTCCTTAAATACTGAAGCAGAGTCCTTAAATATTGCAGCAAAGTCCTTAAATAACGCAGCAGAGTCCTTAAATACTGAAGCAGAGTCCTTTAATATAGCAGTAAATTCCTTAAATAACGCAGCAGAGTCCTTAAAAAATCCAACAAAGTCATTAAATAATGCAGCAAGTCCTTAAATAATGCAGCAGAGTCCTCTAATAATGCAGCAGAGTCCTCAAATGCTTCAGCAAAGTCATTAAATAATGCAGCATAGTCCTTAACTAATGCAGCAGAGTCCTTAAATAATGCAACAAAGTCCTTAAATAATGCAGCAGAGTCCTTAAATAATGCAGTAAAGTCGTTAAATAATGCAGCAGAGTCCTTAAATAATGCAGCAAAGTCCTTAACTAATGCAGCAGAGTCCTTAAATATTGCAGCAAAGACCTTAAATAATGCATTAGAGTCCTTAAATAATGCAACAAAGTCCTTAAATAATGCAGCAGAGTCCTTAAATAATGCAGCAAAGTCCTTAAATAATGCAGCAGAGTCCTTAAATAATGCAGCAGAGTCCTTAAATACCGCAGCAGAGTCCTTAAATACTGAAGCAGAGTCCTTTAATATAGCAGCAAATTCCTTAAATAATGCAGCAGAGTCCTTAAAAAATCCAACAAAGTCATTAAATAATGCAGCAGAGTCCTCTAATAATGCAGCAGAGTCCTCAAATGCTTCAGCAAAGTCATTAAATAATGCAGCATAGTCCTTAAATAATGCAGCAAAGTCCTTAAATAATGCAGCACAGTTCTTAAATAATGCAACAACGTCGTTAAATAATGCAGCAGAGTCCTTAAATAATGCAGCAAAGTCCTTAACTAATGCAGCAGAGTCCTTAAATAATGCAACAAAGTCCTTAAATAATGCAACAGAGTCCTTAAATACCGCAGCAAAGTGATTAAATAATGCAGCAGAGTCCTCAAATGCTTCAGCAGAGTCCTTAAATAATGCAGCAGAGTCCTTAAATAATGCAGCAAAGTCCTTAAATAATGCAGCAGAGTCCTTAAATAATGCAACAAAGTCCTTAAATAATGCAGCAGAGTCCTTAAATACTGAAGCAGAGTCCTTAAATATTGCAGCAAAGTCCTTAAATAATGCAGCAGAGTCCATAAATAATGCAGCAAAGTCCTTAAATAATGCAGCAGAGTCCTTAAATAATGCAACAAAGTCCTTAAATAATGCAGCAGAGTCCTTAAATAATGCAGCAGAGTCCTTAAATACCGCAGCAGAGTCCTTAAATACTGAAGCAGAGTCCTTTAATATAGCAGCAAATTCCTTAAATAATGCAGCAGAGTCCTTAAAAAATCCAACAAAGTCATTAAATAATGCAGCAGAGTCCTCTAATAATGCAGCAGTCCTCAAATGCTTCAGCAAAGTCATTAAATAATGCAGCATTGTCCTTAAATAATGCAGCAAAGTCCTTAAATAATGCAGCACAGTTCTTAAATAATGCAACAACGTCGTTAAATAATGCAGCAGAGTCCTTAAATAATGCAGCAAAGTCCTTAACTAATGCAGCAGAGTCCTTAAATAATGCAACAAAGTCCTTAAATAATGCAACAGAGTCCTTAAATACCGCAGCAAAGTGATTAAATAATGCAGCAGAGTCCTCAAATGCTTCAGCAGAGTCCTTAAATAATGCAGCAGAGTCCTTAAATAATGCAGCAAAGTCCTTAAATAATGCAGCAGAGTCCTTAAATAATGCAACAAAGTCCTTAAATAATGCAGCAGAGTCCTTAAATACTGAAGCAGAGTCCTTAAATATTGCAGCAAAGTCCTTAAATAATGCAGCAGAGTCCATAAATAATGCAGCAAAGTCCTTAAATAATGCAGCAGAGTCCTTAAATAATGCAACAAAGTCCTTAAATAATGCAGCAGAGTCCTTAAATACTGAAGCAGAGTCCTTAAATATTGCAGCAAAGTCCTTCAATAATGCAGCAGAGTCCTTAGATAATGCAACAAAGTCCTTAAATAATGCAGCAGATTCCTTAAATAATGCAGCAAAGTCCTTAAATAATGCAGCAGAGTCCTTAAATAATGCAGCAGAGTCCTTAAATACCGCAGCAGAGTCCTTAAATACTGAAGCAGAGTCCTTTAATATAGCAGCAAATTCCTTAAATAATGCAGCAGAGTCCTTAAAAAATCCAACAAAGTCATTAAATAATGCATCAAGTCCTTAAATAATGCAGCAGAGTCCTCTAATAATGCAGCAGAGTCCTCAAATGCTTCAGCAAAGTCATTAAATAATGCAGCATAGTCCTTAAATAATGCAGCAAAGTCCTTAAATAATGCAGCACAGTTCTTAAATAATGCAACAACGTCGTTAAATAATGCAGCAGAGTCCTTAAATAATGCAGCAAAGTCCTTAACTAATGCAGCAGAGTCCTTAAATACCGCAGCAAAGTCCTTAAATAATGCAGCAGAGTCCTCAAATGCTTCAGCAGAGTCCTTAAAAAATGCAGCAGAGTCCTTAAATAATGCAGCAAAGTCCTTAAATAATGCAGCAGAGTCCTTAAATAATGCAACAAAGTCCTTAAATAATGCAGCAGAGTCCTTAAATACTGAAGCAGAGTCCTTAAATATTGCAGCAAAGTCCTTAAATAATGCAGCAGAGTCCTTAAATAATGCAACAAAGTCCTTAAATAATGCAGCAGAGTCCTTAAATAATGCAACAAAGTCCTTAAATAATGCAGCAGAGTCCTTAAATACTGAAGCAGAGTCCTTAAATATTGCAGCAAAGTCCTTAAATAACGCAGCAGAGTCCTTAAATACTGAAGCAGAGTCCTTTAATATAGCAGTAAATTCCTTAAATAACGCAGCAGAGTCCTTAAAAAATCCAACAAAGTCATTAAATAATGCAGCAAGTCCTTAAATAATGCAGCAGAGTCCTCTAATAATGCAGCAGAGTCCTCAAATGCTTCAGCAAAGTCATTAAATAATGCAGCATAGTCCTTAACTAATGCAGCAGAGTCCTTAAATAATGCAACAAAGTCCTTAAATAATGCAGCAGAGTCCTTAAATAATGCAGTAAAGTCCTTAAATAATGCAGCAGAGTCCTTAAATAATGCAGCAAAGTCCTTAACTAATGCAGCAGAGTCCTTAAATATTGCAGCAAAGTCCTTAAATAATGCATTAGAGTCCTTAAATAATGCAACAAAGTCCTTAAATAATGCAGCAGAGTCCTTAAATAATGCAGCAAAGTCCTTAAATAATGCAGCAGAGTCCTTAAATAATGCAGCAGAGTCCTTAAATACCGCAGCAGAGTCCTTAAATACTGAAGCAGAGTCCTTTAATATAGCAGCAAATTCCTTAAATAATGCAGCAGAGTCCTTAAAAAATCCAACAAAGTCATTAAATAATGCAGCAGAGTCCTCTAATAATGCAGCAGAGTCCTCAAATGCTTCAGCAAAGTCATTAAATAATGCAGCATAGTCCTTAAATAATGCAGCAAAGTCCTTAAATAATGCAGCACAGTTCTTAAATAATGCAACAACGTCGTTAAATAATGCAGCAGAGTCCTTAAATAATGCAGCAAAGTCCTTAACTAATGCAGCAGAGTCCTTAAATAATGCAACAAAGTCCTTAAATAATGCAACAGAGTCCTTAAATACCGCAGCAAAGTGATTAAATAATGCAGCAGAGTCCTCAAATGCTTCAGCAGAGTCCTTAAATAATGCAGCAGAGTCCTTAAATAATGCAGCAAAGTCCTTAAATAATGCAGCAGAGTCCTTAAATAATGCAACAAAGTCCTTAAATAATGCAGCAGAGTCCTTAAATACTGAAGCAGAGTCCTTAAATATTGCAGCAAAGTCCTTAAATAATGCAGCAGAGTCCATAAATAATGCAGCAAAGTCCTTAAATAATGCAGCAGAGTCCTTAAATAATGCAACAAAGTCCTTAAATAATGCAGCAGAGTCCTTAAATACTTAAGCAGAGTCCTTAAATATTGCAGCAAAGTCCTTCAATAATGCAGCAGAGTCCTTAGATAATGCAACAAAGTCCTTAAATAATGCAGCAGATTCCTTAAATAATGCAGCAAAGTCCTTAAATAATGCAGCAGAGTCCTTAAATAATGCAGCAAAGTCCTTAACTAATGCAGCAGAGTCCTTAAATAATGCAACAAAGTCCTTAAATAATGCAGCAGAGTCCTTAAATAATGCAGTAAAGTCCTTAAATAATGCAGCAGAGTCCTTAAATAATGCAACAACGTCCTTAAATAATGCAGCAGAGTCCTTAAATACTGAAGCAGAGTCCTTAAATATTGCAGCAAAGTCCTTAAATAATGCAGCAGAGTCCTTAAATAATGCAACAAATTCCTTAAATAATGCAGCAAAGTCCTTAAATAATGCAGCAGAGTCCTTAAATAATGCAGCAGAGTCCTTAAATACCGCAGCAGAGTCCTTAAATACTGAAGCAGAGTCCTTTAATATAGCAGCAAATTCCTTAAATAATGCAGCAGAGTCCTTAAAAAATCCAACAAAGTCATTAAATAATGCAGCAGAGTCCTCTAATAATGCAGCAGAGTCCTCAAATGCTTCAGCAAAGTCCTTAAATACTGAAGCAGAGTCCTTAAACATTGCAGCAAAGTCCTTAAATAATGCAGCAGAGTCCTTAAATAATGCAGCAAAGTCCTTCAATAATGCAGCAGAGTCCTTAGATAATGCAACAAAGTCCTTAAATAATGCAGCAGATTCCTTAAATAATGCAGCAAAGTCCTTAAATAATGCAGCAGAGTCCTAATATAATGCAGCAGGGTCCCTAAATACCGCAGCAGAGTCCTTAAATACTGAAGCAGAGTCCTTTAATATAGCAGCAAATTCCTTAAATAATGCAGCAGAGTCCTTAAGAAATCCAACAAAGTCATTAAATAATGCAGCAAGTCCTTAAATAATGCAGCAGAGTCCTCTAATAATGCAGCAGAGTCCTCAAATGCTTCAGCAAAGTCATTAAATAATGCAGCATAATCCTTAAATAATGCAGCAAAGTCCTTAAATAATGCAGCACAGTTCTTAAATAATGCAACAACGTCGTTAAATAATGCAGCAGAGTCCTTAAATAATGCAGCAAACTCCTTAACTAATGCAGCAGAGTCCTTAAATAATGCAACAAAGTCCTTAAATAATGCAACAGAGTCCTTAAATACCGCCGCAAAGTGCTTAAATAATGCAGCAGAGTCCTCAAATGCTTCAGCAGAGTCCTTAAATAATGCAGCAGTGTCCTTAAATAATGCAGCAAAGTCCTTAAATAATGCAGCAGAGTCCTTAAATAATGCAACAAAGTCCTTAAATAATGCAGCAGAGTCCTTAAATACTGAAGCAGAGTCCTTAAATATTGCTGCAAAGTCCTTAAATAATGCAGCAGTCATTAAATAATGCAACAATGTCCTTAAATAATGCAGCAGAGTCCTTAAAAAATCCAACAAAGTCATTAAATAATGCAGCAAGTCCTTAAATAATGCAGCAGAGTCCTCTAATCATGCAGCAGAGTCCTCAAATGCTTCAGCAAATTCATTAAATAATGCAGCATATTCCTTAAATAATGCAGCAAAGTCCTTAAATAATGCAGAACAGTTCTTAAATAATGCAACAACGTCGTTAAATAATGCAGCAGAGTCCTTAAATAATGCAGCAAAGTCCTTAACTAATGCAGCAGAGTCCTTAAATAATGCAACAAAGTCCTTAAATAATGCAACAGAGTCCTTAAATACCGCAGCAAAGGGCTTAAATAATGCAGCAGAGTCCTCAAATGCTTCAGAAGAGTCCTTAAATAATGTAGCATTGTCCTTAAATAATGCAGCAAAGTCCTTAAATAATGCAGCAGAGTCCTTAAATAATGCAACAAAGTCCTTAAATAATACAGCAGAGTCCTTAAATACTGAAGCAGAGTCCTTAAATATTGCTGCAAAGTCCTTAAATAATGCAGCAGAGTCATTAAATAATGCAACAAAGTCCTTAAATAATGCAGCAGAGTCCTTAAATAATGCAACAAAGTCCTTAAATAATGCATCAGAGTACTTAAATAATGCAACAAAGTCCTTAAATAATGCAGCAAAGTCCTTAAATAATGCAGCAGAGTCCTTAAATACTGAAGCAGAGTCCTTAAATATTGCAGCAAAGTCCTTAAATAATGCAGCAGAGTCCTTAAATAATGCAACAAAGTCCTTAAATAATGCAGCAGAGTCCTTAAATAATGCAACAGAGTCCTTAAATACCGCAGCAAAGTGCTTAAATAATGCAGCAGAGTCCTCAAATGCTTCAGCAGAGTCCTTAAATAATGCAGCAGAGTCCTTAAATAATGCAGCAAAGTCCTTAAATAATGCAGCAGAGTCCTTAAATAATGCAACAAAGTCCTTAAATAATGCAGCAGAGTCCTTAAATACTGAAGCAGAGTCCTTAAATATTGCAGCAAAGTCCTTAAATAATGCAGCAGAGTCCTTAAATAATGCAGCAAAGTCCTTATCTAATGCAGCAGAGTCCTTAAATAATGCAACAAAGTCCTTAAATAATGCAGCAGAGTCCTTAAATACTGAAGCAGAGTCCTTAAATATTGCAGCAAAGTCCTTCAATAATGCAGCAGAGTCCTTAGATAATGCAACAAAGTCCTTAAATAATGCAGCAGATTCCTTAAATAATGCAGCAAAGTCCTTAAATAATGCAGCAGAGTCCTTAAATAATGCAGCAGAGTCCTTAAATACCGCAGCAGAGTCCTTAAATACTGAAGCAGAGTCCTTTAATATAGCAGCAAATTCCTTAAATAATGCAGCAGAGTCCATAAAAAAATCCAACAAAGTCATTAAATAATGCAGCAAGTCCCTAAATAATGCAGCAGAGTCCTCTAATAATGCAGCAGAGTCCTCAAATGCTTCAGCAAAGTCATTAAATAATGCAGCATAGTCCTTAAATAATGCAGCAAAGTCCTTAAATAATGCAGCACAGTTCTTAAGTAATGCAACAACGTCGTTAAATAATGCAGCAGAGTCCTTAAATAATGCAGCAAAGTCCTTAACTAATGCAGCAGAGTCCTTAAATAATGCAAGAAAGTCCTTAAATAATGCAGCAGAGTCCTTAAATAATGCAGTAAAGTCCTTAAATAATGCAGCAGAGTCCTTAAATAATGCAACAACGTCCTTAAATAATGCAGCAGAGTCCTTAAATACTGAAGCAGAGTCCTTAAATATTGCAACAAAGTCCTTAAATAATGCAGCAGAGTCCTTAAATAATGCAGCAAAGTCCTTAAATAATGCAGCAGAGTCCTTAAATAATGCAGCAGAGTCCTTAAATACCGCAGCAGAGTCCTTAAATACTGAAGCAGAGTCCTTTAATATAGCAGCAAATTCCTTAAATAATGCAGCAGAGTCCTTAAAAAATCCAACAAAGTCATTAAATAATGCAGCAGAGTCCTCTAATAATGCAGCAGAGTCCTCAAATGCTTCAGCAAAGTCATTAAATAATGCAGCATAGTCCTTAAATAATGCAAAGTCCTTAAATAAAGCAGCACAGTTCTTAAATAATGCAACAACGTCGGTAAATAATGCAGCAGAGTCCTTAAATAATGCAGCAAAGTCCTTAACTAATGCAGCAGAGTCCTTAAATAATGCAACAAAGTCCTTAAATAATGCAACAGAGTCCTTAAATACCGCAGCAAAGTGCTTAAATAATGCAGCAGAGTCCTGAAATGCTTCAGCAGAGTCCTTAAAAAATGCAGCAGAGTCCTTAAATAATGCAGCAAAGTCCTTAACTAATGCAGCAGAGTCCTTAAATATTGCAGCAAAGTCCTTAAATAATGCATTAGAGTCCTTAAATAATGCAACAAAGTCCTTAAATAATGCAGCAGAGTCCTTAAATAATGCAGCAAAGTCCTTAAATAATGCAGCAGAGTCCTTAAATAATGCAGCAGAGTCCTTAAATACCGCAGCAGAGTCCTTAAATACTGAAGCAGAGTCCTTTAATATAGCAGCAAATTCCTTAAATAATGCAGCAGAGTCCTTAAAAAATCCAACAAAGTCATTAAATAATGCAGCAGAGTCCTCTAATAATGCAGCAGAGTCCTCAAATGCTTCAGCAAAGTCATTAAATAATGCAGCATAGTCCTTAAATAATGCAGCAAAGTCCTTAAATAATGCAGCACAGTTCTTAAATAATGCAACAACGTCGTTAAATAATGCAGCAGAGTCCTTAAATAATGCAGCAAAGTCCTTAACTAATGCAGCAGAGTCCTTAAATAATGCAACAAAGTCCTTAAATAATGCAACAGAGTCCTTAAATACCGCAGCAAAGTGATTAAATAATGCAGCAGAGTCCTCAAATGCTTCAGCAGAGTCCTTAAATAATGCAGCAGAGTCCTTAAATAATGCAGCAAAGTCCTTAAATAATGCAGCAGAGTCCTTAAATAATGCAACAAAGTCCTTAAATAATGCAGCAGAGTCCTTAAATACTGAAGCAGAGTCCTTAAATATTGCAGCAAAGTCCTTAAATAATGCAGCAGAGTCCATAAATAATGCAGCAAAGTCCTTAAATAATGCAGCAGAGTCCTTAAATAATGCAACAAAGTCCTTAAATAATGCAGCAGAGTCCTTAAATACTGAAGCAGAGTCCTTAAATATTGCAGCAAAGTCCTTCAATAATGCAGCAGAGTCCTTAGATAATGCAACAAAGTCCTTAAATAATGCAGCAGATTCCTTAAATAATGCAGCAAAGTCCTTAAATAATGCAGCAGAGTCCTTAAATAATGCAGCAGAGTCCTTAAATACCACAGCAGAGTCCTTAAATACTGAAGCAGAGTCCTTTAATATAGCAGCAAATTCCTTAAATAATGCAGCAGAGTCCTTAAAAAATCCAACAAAGTCATTAAATAATGCATCAAGTCCTTAAATAATGCAGCAGAGTCCTCTAATAATGCAGCAGAGTCCTCAAATGCTTCAGCAAAGTCATTAAATAATGCAGCATAGTCCTTAAATAATGCAGCAAAGTCCTTAAATAATGCAGCACAGTTCTTAAATAATGCAACAACGTCGTTAAATAATGCAGCAGAGTCCTTAAATAATGCAGCAAAGTCCTTAACTAATGCAGCAGAGTCCTTAAATACCGCAGCAAAGTGCTTAAATAATGCAGCAGAGTCCTCAAATGCTTCAGCAGAGTCCTTAAAAAATGCAGCAGAGTCCTTAAATAATGCAGCAAAGTCCTTAAATAATGCAGCAGAGTCCTTAAATAATGCAACAAAGTCCTTAAATAATGCAGCAGAGTCCTTAAATACTGAAGCAGAGTCCTTAAATATTGCAGCAAAGTCCTTAAATAATGCAGCAGAGTCCTTAAATAATGCAACAAAGTCCTTAAATAATGCAGCAGAGTCCTTAAATATTGCAGCAAAGTCCTTAAATAACGCAGCAGAGTCCTTAAATACTGAAGCAGAGTCCTTTAATATAGCAGTAAATTCCTTAAATAACGCAGCAGAGTCCTTAAAAAATCCAACAAAGTCATTAAATAATGCAGCAAGTCCTTAAATAATGCAGCAGAGTCCTCTAATAATGCAGCAGAGTCCTCAAATGCTTCAGCAAAGTCATTAAATAATGCAGCATAGTCCTTAACTAATGCAGCAGAGTCCTTAAATAATGCAACAAAGTCCTTAAATAATGCAGCAGAGTCCTTAAATAATGCAGTAAAGTCGTTAAATAATGCAGCAGAGTCCTTAAATAATGCAGCAAAGTCCTTAACTAATGCAGCAGAGTCCTTAAATATTGCAGCAAAGACCTTAAATAATGCATTAGAGTCCTTAAATAATGCAACAAAGTCCTTAAATAATGCAGCAGAGTCCTTAAATAATGCAGCAAAGTCCTTAAATAATGCAGCAGAGTCCTTAAATAATGCAGCAGAGTCCTTAAATACCGCAGCAGAGTCCTTAAATACTGAAGCAGAGTCCTTTAATATAGCAGCAAATTCCTTAAATAATGCAGCAGAGTCCTTAAAAAATCCAACAAAGTCATTAAATAATGCAGCAGAGTCCTCTAATAATGCAGCAGAGTCCTCAAATGCTTCAGCAAAGTCATTAAATAATGCAGCATAGTCCTTAAATAATGCAGCAAAGTCCTTAAATAATGCAGCACAGTTCTTAAATAATGCAACAACGTCGTTAAATAATGCAGCAGAGTCCTTAAATAATGCAGCAAAGTCCTTAACTAATGCAGCAGAGTCCTTAAATAATGCAACAAAGTCCTTAAATAATGCAACAGAGTCCTTAAATACCGCAGCAAAGTGATTAAATAATGCAGCAGAGTCCTCAAATGCTTCAGCAGAGTCCTTAAATAATGCAGCAGAGTCCTTAAATAATGCAGCAAAGTCCTTAAATAATGCAGCAGAGTCCTTAAATAATGCAACAAAGTCCTTAAATAATGCAGCAGAGTCCTTAAATACTGAAGCAGAGTCCTTAAATATTGCAGCAAAGTCCTTAAATAATGCAGCAGAGTCCATAAATAATGCAGCAAAGTCCTTAAATAATGCAGCAGAGTCCTTAAATAATGCAACAAAGTCCTTAAATAATGCAGCAGAGTCCTTAAATAATGCAGCAGAGTCCTTAAATACCGCAGCAGAGTCCTTAAATACTGAAGCAGAGTCCTTTAATATAGCAGCAAATTCCTTAAATAATGCAGCAGAGTCCTTAAAAAATCCAACAAAGTCATTAAATAATGCAGCAGAGTCCTCTAATAATGCAGCAGTCCTCAAATGCTTCAGCAAAGTCATTAAATAATGCAGCATTGTCCTTAAATAATGCAGCAAAGTCCTTAAATAATGCAGCACAGTTCTTAAATAATGCAACAACGTCGTTAAATAATGCAGCAGAGTCCTTAAATAATGCAGCAAAGTCCTTAACTAATGCAGCAGAGTCCTTAAATAATGCAACAAAGTCCTTAAATAATGCAACAGAGTCCTTAAATACCGCAGCAAAGTGATTAAATAATGCAGCAGAGTCCTCAAATGCTTCAGCAGAGTCCTTAAATAATGCAGCAGAGTCCTTAAATAATGCAGCAAAGTCCTTAAATAATGCAGCAGAGTCCTTAAATAATGCAACAAAGTCCTTAAATAATGCAGCAGAGTCCTTAAATACTGAAGCAGAGTCCTTAAATATTGCAGCAAAGTCCTTAAATAATGCAGCAGAGTCCATAAATAATGCAGCAAAGTCCTTAAATAATGCAGCAGAGTCCTTAAATAATGCAACAAAGTCCTTAAATAATGCAGCAGAGTCCTTAAATACTGAAGCAGAGTCCTTAAATATTGCAGCAAAGTCCTTCAATAATGCAGCAGAGTCCTTAGATAATGCAACAAAGTCCTTAAATAATGCAGCAGATTCCTTAAATAATGCAGCAAAGTCCTTAAATAATGCAGCAGAGTCCTTAAATAATGCAGCAGAGTCCTTAAATACCGCAGCAGAGTCCTTAAATACTGAAGCAGAGTCCTTTAATATAGCAGCAAATTCCTTAAATAATGCAGCAGAGTCCTTAAAAAATCCAACAAAGTCATTAAATAATGCATCAAGTCCTTAAATAATGCAGCAGAGTCCTCTAATAATGCAGCAGAGTCCTCAAATGCTTCAGCAAAGTCATTAAATAATGCAGCATAGTCCTTAAATAATGCAGCAAAGTCCTTAAATAATGCAGCACAGTTCTTAAATAATGCAACAACGTCGTTAAATAATGCAGCAGAGTCCTTAAATAATGCAGCAAAGTCCTTAACTAATGCAGCAGAGTCCTTAAATACCGCAGCAAAGTGCTTAAATAATGCAGCAGAGTCCTCAAATGCTTCAGCAGAGTCCTTAAAAAATGCAGCAGAGTCCTTAAATAATGCAGCAAAGTCCTTAAATAATGCAGCAGAGTCCTTAAATAATGCAACAAAGTCCTTAAATAATGCAGCAGAGTCCTTAAATACTGAAGCAGAGTCCTTAAATATTGCAGCAAAGTCCTTAAATAATGCAGCAGAGTCCTTAAATAATGCAACAAAGTCCTTAAATAATGCAGCAGAGTCCTTAAATAATGCAACAAAGTCCTTAAATAATGCAGCAGAGTCCTTAAATACTGAAGCAGAGTCCTTAAATATTGCAGCAAAGTCCTTAAATAACGCAGCAGAGTCCTTAAATACTGAAGCAGAGTCCTTTAATATAGCAGTAAATTCCTTAAATAACGCAGCAGAGTCCTTAAAAAATCCAACAAAGTCATTAAATAATGCAGCAAGTCCTTAAATAATGCAGCAGAGTCCTCTAATAATGCAGCAGAGTCCTCAAATGCTTCAGCAAAGTCATTAAATAATGCAGCATAGTCCTTAACTAATGCAGCAGAGTCCTTAAATAATGCAACAAAGTCCTTAAATAATGCAGCAGAGTCCTTAAATAATGCAGTAAAGTCCTTAAATAATGCAGCAGAGTCCTTAAATAATGCAGCAAAGTCCTTAACTAATGCAGCAGAGTCCTTAAATATTGCAGCAAAGTCCTTAAATAATGCATTAGAGTCCTTAAATAATGCAACAAAGTCCTTAAATAATGCAGCAGAGTCCTTAAATAATGCAGCAAAGTCCTTAAATAATGCAGCAGAGTCCTTAAATAATGCAGCAGAGTCCTTAAATACCGCAGCAGAGTCCTTAAATAATGCAGCAGAGTCCTTAAATAATGCAGCAGAGTCCTCTAATAATGCAGCAGAGTCCTCAAATGCTTCAGCAAAGTCATTAAATAATGCAGCATAGTCCTTAACTAATGCAGCAGAGTCCTTAAATAATGCAACAAAGTCCTTAAATAATGCAGCAGAGTCCTTAAATAATGCAGTAAAGTCCTTAAATAATGCAGCAGAGTCCTTAAATAATGCAGCAAAGTCCTTAACTAATGCAGCAGAGTCCTTAAATATTGCAGCAAAGTCCTTAAATAATGCATTAGAGTCCTTAAATAATGCAACAAAGTCCTTAAATAATGCAGCAGAGTCCTTAAATAATGCAGCAAAGTCCTTAAATAATGCAGCAAAGTCCTTAACTAATGCAGCAGATTCCTTTAATATAGCAGCAAATTCCTTAAATAATGCAGCAGAGTCCTTAAAAAATCCAACAAAGTCATTAAATAATGCAGCAGAGTCCTCTAATAATGCAGCAGAGTCCTCAAATGCTTCAGCAAAGTCATTAAATAATGCAGCATAGTCCTTAAATAATGCAGCAAAGTCCTTAAATAATGCAGCACAGTTCTTAAATAATGCAACAACGTCGTTAAATAATGCAGCAGAGTCCTTAAATAATGCAGCAAAGTCCTTAACTAATGCAGCAGAGTCCTTAAATAATGCAACAAAGTCCTTAAATAATGCAACAGAGTCCTTAAATACCGCAGCAAAGTGATTAAATAATGCAGCAGAGTCCTCAAATGCTTCAGCAGAGTCCTTAAATAATGCAGCAGAGTCCTTAAATAATGCAGCAAAGTCCTTAAATAATGCAGCAGAGTCCTTAAATAATGCAACAAAGTCCTTAAATAATGCAGCAGAGTCCTTAAATACTGAAGCAGAGTCCTTAAATATTGCAGCAAAGTCCTTAAATAATGCAGCAGAGTCCATAAATAATGCAGCAAAGTCCTTAAATAATGCAGCAGAGTCCTTAAATAATGCAACAAAGTCCTTAAATAATGCAGCAGAGTCCTTAAATACTGAAGCAGAGTCCTTAAATATTGCAGCAAAGTCCTTCAATAATGCAGCAGAGTCCTTAGATAATGCAACAAAGTCCTTAAATAATGCAGCAGATTCCTTAAATAATGCAGCAAAGTCCTTAAATAATGCAGCAGAGTCCTTAAATAATGCAGCAAAGTCCTTAACTAATGCAGCAGAGTCCTTAAATAATGCAACAAAGTCCTTAAATAATGCAGCAGAGTCCTTAAATAATGCAGTAAAGTCCTTAAATAATGCAGCAGAGTCCTTAAATAATGCAACAACGTCCTTAAATAATGCAGCAGAGTCCTTAAATACTGAAGCAGAGTCCTTAAATATTGCAGCAAAGTCCTTAAATAATGCAGCAGAGTCCTTAAATAATGCAACAAATTCCTTAAATAATGCAGCAAAGTCCTTAAATAATGCAGCAGAGTCCTTAAATAATGCAGCAGAGTCCTTA
Source organism: Phyllobates terribilis (assembly GCF_046119375.1). Taxonomy (NCBI): domain Eukaryota; kingdom Metazoa; phylum Chordata; class Amphibia; order Anura; family Dendrobatidae; genus Phyllobates; species Phyllobates terribilis. The sequence continues at coordinate 738,061 of NW_027362840.1, read as the reverse complement.
AATACCGCAGCAGAGTCCTTAAATACTGAAGCAGAGTCCTTTAATATAGCAGCAAATTCCTTAAATAATGCAGCAGAGTCCTTAAAAAATCCAACAAAGTCATTAAATAATGCAGCAGAGTCCTCTAATAATGCAGCAGAGTCCTCAAATGCTTCAGCAAAGTCATTAAATAATGCAGCAGAGTCCTCAAATGCTTAAGCAGAGTCCTTAAATACTGAAGCAGAGTCCTTAAACATTGCAGCAAAGTCCTTAAATAATGCAGCAGAGTCCTTAAATAATGCAGCAAAGTCCTTCAATAATGCAGCAGAGTCCTTAGATAATGCAACAAAGTCCTTAAATAATGCAGCAGATTCCTTAAATAATGCAGCAAAGTCCTTAAATAATGCAGCAGAGTCCTAATATAATGCAGCAGGGTCCCTAAATACCGCAGCAGAGTCCTTAAATACTGAAGCAGAGTCCTTTAATATAGCAGCAAATTCCTTAAATAATGCAGCAGAGTCCTTAAGAAATCCAACAAAGTCATTAAATAATGCAGCAAGTCCTTAAATAATGCAGCAGAGTCCTCTAATAATGCAGCAGAGTCCTCAAATGCTTCAGCAAAGTCATTAAATAATGCAGCATAATCCTTAAATAATGCAGCAAAGTCCTTAAATAATGCAGCACAGTTCTTAAATAATGCAACAACGTCGTTAAATAATGCAGCAGAGTCCTTAAATAATGCAGCAAACTCCTTAACTAATGCAGCAGAGTCCTTAAATAATGCAACAAAGTCCTTAAATAATGCAACAGAGTCCTTAAATACCGCCGCAAAGTGCTTAAATAATGCAGCAGAGTCCTCAAATGCTTCAGCAGAGTCCTTAAATAATGCAGCAGTGTCCTTAAATAATGCAGCAAAGTCCTTAAATAATGCAGCAGAGTCCTTAAATAATGCAACAAAGTCCTTAAATAATGCAGCAGAGTCCTTAAATACTGAAGCAGAGTCCTTAAATATTGCTGCAAAGTCCTTAAATAATGCAGCAGTCATTAAATAATGCAACAATGTCCTTAAATAATGCAGCAGAGTCCTTAAATAATGCAACAAAGTCCTTAAATAATGCAGCAGAGTCCTTAAATACTGAAGCAGAGTCCTTAAATATTGCAGCAAAGTCCTTAAATAATGCAGCAGAGTCCTTAAATAATGCAGCAAAGTCCTTATCTAATGCAGCAGAGTCCTTAAATAATGCAACAAAGTCCTTAAATAATGCAGCAGAGTCCTTAAATACTGAAGCAGAGTCCTTAAATATTGCAGCAAAGTCCTTCAATAATGCAGCAGAGTCCTTAGATAATGCAACAAAGTCCTTAAATAATGCAGCAGATTCCTTAAATAATGCAGCAAAGTCCTTAAATAATGCAGCAGAGTCCTTAAATAATGCAGCAGAGTCCTTAAATACCGCAGCAGAGTCCTTAAATACTGAAGCAGAGTCCTTTAATATAGCAGCAAATTCCTTAAATAATGCAGCAGAGTCCATAAAAAAATCCAACAAAGTCATTAAATAATGCAGCAAGTCCCTAAATAATGCAGCAGAGTCCTCTAATAATGCAGCAGAGTCCTCAAATGCTTCAGCAAAGTCATTAAATAATGCAGCATAGTCCTTAAATAATGCAGCAAAGTCCTTAAATAATGCAGCACAGTTCTTAAGTAATGCAACAACGTCGTTAAATAATGCAGCAGAGTCCTTAAATAATGCAGCAAAGTCCTTAACTAATGCAGCAGAGTCCTTAAATAATGCAAGAAAGTCCTTAAATAATGCAGCAGAGTCCTTAAATAATGCAGTAAAGTCCTTAAATAATGCAGCAGAGTCCTTAAATAATGCAACAACGTCCTTAAATAATGCAGCAGAGTCCTTAAATACTGAAGCAGAGTCCTTAAATATTGCAACAAAGTCCTTAAATAATGCAGCAGAGTCCTTAAATAATGCAGCAAAGTCCTTAAATAATGCAGCAGAGTCCTTAAATAATGCAGCAGAGTCCTTAAATACCGCAGCAGAGTCCTTAAATACTGAAGCAGAGTCCTTTAATATAGCAGCAAATTCCTTAAATAATGCAGCAGAGTCCTTAAAAAATCCAACAAAGTCATTAAATAATGCAGCAGAGTCCTCTAATAATGCAGCAGAGTCCTCAAATGCTTCAGCAAAGTCATTAAATAATGCAGCATAGTCCTTAAATAATGCAAAGTCCTTAAATAAAGCAGCACAGTTCTTAAATAATGCAACAACGTCGGTAAATAATGCAGCAGAGTCCTTAAATAATGCAGCAAAGTCCTTAACTAATGCAGCAGAGTCCTTAAATAATGCAACAAAGTCCTTAAATAATGCAACAGAGTCCTTAAATACCGCAGCAAAGTGCTTAAATAATGCAGCAGAGTCCTGAAATGCTTCAGCAGAGTCCTTAAAAAATGCAGCAGAGTCCTTAAATAATGCAGCAAAGTCCTTAACTAATGCAGCAGAGTCCTTAAATATTGCAGCAAAGTCCTTAAATAATGCATTAGAGTCCTTAAATAATGCAACAAAGTCCTTAAATAATGCAGCAGAGTCCTTAAATAATGCAGCAAAGTCCTTAAATAATGCAGCAGAGTCCTTAAATAATGCAGCAGAGTCCTTAAATACCGCAGCAGAGTCCTTAAATACTGAAGCAGAGTCCTTTAATATAGCAGCAAATTCCTTAAATAATGCAGCAGAGTCCTTAAAAAATCCAACAAAGTCATTAAATAATGCAGCAGAGTCCTCTAATAATGCAGCAGAGTCCTCAAATGCTTCAGCAAAGTCATTAAATAATGCAGCATAGTCCTTAAATAATGCAGCAAAGTCCTTAAATAATGCAGCACAGTTCTTAAATAATGCAACAACGTCGTTAAATAATGCAGCAGAGTCCTTAAATAATGCAGCAAAGTCCTTAACTAATGCAGCAGAGTCCTTAAATAATGCAACAAAGTCCTTAAATAATGCAACAGAGTCCTTAAATACCGCAGCAAAGTGATTAAATAATGCAGCAGAGTCCTCAAATGCTTCAGCAGAGTCCTTAAATAATGCAGCAGAGTCCTTAAATAATGCAGCAAAGTCCTTAAATAATGCAGCAGAGTCCTTAAATAATGCAACAAAGTCCTTAAATAATGCAGCAGAGTCCTTAAATACTGAAGCAGAGTCCTTAAATATTGCAGCAAAGTCCTTAAATAATGCAGCAGAGTCCATAAATAATGCAGCAAAGTCCTTAAATAATGCAGCAGAGTCCTTAAATAATGCAACAAAGTCCTTAAATAATGCAGCAGAGTCCTTAAATACTGAAGCAGAGTCCTTAAATATTGCAGCAAAGTCCTTCAATAATGCAGCAGAGTCCTTAGATAATGCAACAAAGTCCTTAAATAATGCAGCAGATTCCTTAAATAATGCAGCAAAGTCCTTAAATAATGCAGCAGAGTCCTTAAATAATGCAGCAGAGTCCTTAAATACCACAGCAGAGTCCTTAAATACTGAAGCAGAGTCCTTTAATATAGCAGCAAATTCCTTAAATAATGCAGCAGAGTCCTTAAAAAATCCAACAAAGTCATTAAATAATGCATCAAGTCCTTAAATAATGCAGCAGAGTCCTCTAATAATGCAGCAGAGTCCTCAAATGCTTCAGCAAAGTCATTAAATAATGCAGCATAGTCCTTAAATAATGCAGCAAAGTCCTTAAATAATGCAGCACAGTTCTTAAATAATGCAACAACGTCGTTAAATAATGCAGCAGAGTCCTTAAATAATGCAGCAAAGTCCTTAACTAATGCAGCAGAGTCCTTAAATACCGCAGCAAAGTGCTTAAATAATGCAGCAGAGTCCTCAAATGCTTCAGCAGAGTCCTTAAAAAATGCAGCAGAGTCCTTAAATAATGCAGCAAAGTCCTTAAATAATGCAGCAGAGTCCTTAAATAATGCAACAAAGTCCTTAAATAATGCAGCAGAGTCCTTAAATACTGAAGCAGAGTCCTTAAATATTGCAGCAAAGTCCTTAAATAATGCAGCAGAGTCCTTAAATAATGCAACAAAGTCCTTAAATAATGCAGCAGAGTCCTTAAATAATGCAACAAAGTCCTTAAATAATGCAGCAGATTCCTTAAATACTGAAGCAGAGTCCTTAAATATTGCAGCAAAGTCCTTAAATAACGCAGCAGAGTCCTTAAATACTGAAGCAGAGTCCTTTAATATAGCAGTAAATTCCTTAAATAACGCAGCAGAGTCCTTAAAAAATCCAACAAAGTCATTAAATAATGCAGCAAGTCCTTAAATAATGCAGCAGAGTCCTCTAATAATGCAGCAGAGTCCTCAAATGCTTCAGCAAAGTCATTAAATAATGCAGCATAGTCCTTAACTAATGCAGCAGAGTCCTTAAATAATGCAACAAAGTCCTTAAATAATGCAGCAGAGTCCTTAAATAATGCAGTAAAGTCGTTAAATAATGCAGCAGAGTCCTTAAATAATGCAGCAAAGTCCTTAACTAATGCAGCAGAGTCCTTAAATATTGCAGCAAAGACCTTAAATAATGCATTAGAGTCCTTAAATAATGCAACAAAGTCCTTAAATAATGCAGCAGAGTCCTTAAATAATGCAGCAAAGTCCTTAAATAATGCAGCAGAGTCCTTAAATAATGCAGCAGAGTCCTTAAATACCGCAGCAGAGTCCTTAAATACTGAAGCAGAGTCCTTTAATATAGCAGCAAATTCCTTAAATAATGCAGCAGAGTCCTTAAAAAATCCAACAAAGTCATTAAATAATGCAGCAGAGTCCTCTAATAATGCAGCAGAGTCCTCAAATGCTTCAGCAAAGTCATTAAATAATGCAGCATAGTCCTTAAATAATGCAGCAAAGTCCTTAAATAATGCAGCACAGTTCTTAAATAATGCAACAACGTCGTTAAATAATGCAGCAGAGTCCTTAAATAATGCAGCAAAGTCCTTAACTAATGCAGCAGAGTCCTTAAATAATGCAACAAAGTCCTTAAATAATGCAACAGAGTCCTTAAATACCGCAGCAAAGTGATTAAATAATGCAGCAGAGTCCTCAAATGCTTCAGCAGAGTCCTTAAATAATGCAGCAGAGTCCTTAAATAATGCAGCAAAGTCCTTAAATAATGCAGCAGAGTCCTTAAATAATGCAACAAAGTCCTTAAATAATGCAGCAGAGTCCTTAAATACTGAAGCAGAGTCCTTAAATATTGCAGCAAAGTCCTTAAATAATGCAGCAGAGTCCATAAATAATGCAGCAAAGTCCTTAAATAATGCAGCAGAGTCCTTAAATAATGCAACAAAGTCCTTAAATAATGCAGCAGAGTCCTTAAATAATGCAGCAGAGTCCTTAAATACCGCAGCAGAGTCCTTAAATACTGAAGCAGAGTCCTTTAATATAGCAGCAAATTCCTTAAATAATGCAGCAGAGTCCTTAAAAAATCCAACAAAGTCATTAAATAATGCAGCAGAGTCCTCTAATAATGCAGCAGTCCTCAAATGCTTCAGCAAAGTCATTAAATAATGCAGCATTGTCCTTAAATAATGCAGCAAAGTCCTTAAATAATGCAGCACAGTTCTTAAATAATGCAACAACGTCGTTAAATAATGCAGCAGAGTCCTTAAATAATGCAGCAAAGTCCTTAACTAATGCAGCAGAGTCCTTAAATAATGCAACAAAGTCCTTAAATAATGCAACAGAGTCCTTAAATACCGCAGCAAAGTGATTAAATAATGCAGCAGAGTCCTCAAATGCTTCAGCAGAGTCCTTAAATAATGCAGCAGAGTCCTTAAATAATGCAGCAAAGTCCTTAAATAATGCAGCAGAGTCCTTAAATAATGCAACAAAGTCCTTAAATAATGCAGCAGAGTCCTTAAATACTGAAGCAGAGTCCTTAAATATTGCAGCAAAGTCCTTAAATAATGCAGCAGAGTCCATAAATAATGCAGCAAAGTCCTTAAATAATGCAGCAGAGTCCTTAAATAATGCAACAAAGTCCTTAAATAATGCAGCAGAGTCCTTAAATACTGAAGCAGAGTCCTTAAATATTGCAGCAAAGTCCTTCAATAATGCAGCAGAGTCCTTAGATAATGCAACAAAGTCCTTAAATAATGCAGCAGATTCCTTAAATAATGCAGCAAAGTCCTTAAATAATGCAGCAGAGTCCTTAAATAATGCAGCAGAGTCCTTAAATACCGCAGCAGAGTCCTTAAATACTGAAGCAGAGTCCTTTAATATAGCAGCAAATTCCTTAAATAATGCAGCAGAGTCCTTAAAAAATCCAACAAAGTCATTAAATAATGCATCAAGTCCTTAAATAATGCAGCAGAGTCCTCTAATAATGCAGCAGAGTCCTCAAATGCTTCAGCAAAGTCATTAAATAATGCAGCATAGTCCTTAAATAATGCAGCAAAGTCCTTAAATAATGCAGCACAGTTCTTAAATAATGCAACAACGTCGTTAAATAATGCAGCAGAGTCCTTAAATAATGCAGCAAAGTCCTTAACTAATGCAGCAGAGTCCTTAAATACCGCAGCAAAGTGCTTAAATAATGCAGCAGAGTCCTCAAATGCTTCAGCAGAGTCCTTAAAAAATGCAGCAGAGTCCTTAAATAATGCAGCAAAGTCCTTAAATAATGCAGCAGAGTCCTTAAATAATGCAACAAAGTCCTTAAATAATGCAGCAGAGTCCTTAAATACTGAAGCAGAGTCCTTAAATATTGCAGCAAAGTCCTTAAATAATGCAGCAGAGTCCTTAAATAATGCAACAAAGTCCTTAAATAATGCAGCAGAGTCCTTAAATAATGCAACAAAGTCCTTAAATAATGCAGCAGAGTCCTTAAATACTGAAGCAGAGTCCTTAAATATTGCAGCAAAGTCCTTAAATAACGCAGCAGAGTCCTTAAATACTGAAGCAGAGTCCTTTAATATAGCAGTAAATTCCTTAAATAACGCAGCAGAGTCCTTAAAAAATCCAACAAAGTCATTAAATAATGCAGCAAGTCCTTAAATAATGCAGCAGAGTCCTCTAATAATGCAGCAGAGTCCTCAAATGCTTCAGCAAAGTCATTAAATAATGCAGCATAGTCCTTAACTAATGCAGCAGAGTCCTTAAATAATGCAACAAAGTCCTTAAATAATGCAGCAGAGTCCTTAAATAATGCAGTAAAGTCCTTAAATAATGCAGCAGAGTCCTTAAATAATGCAGCAAAGTCCTTAACTAATGCAGCAGAGTCCTTAAATATTGCAGCAAAGTCCTTAAATAATGCATTAGAGTCCTTAAATAATGCAACAAAGTCCTTAAATAATGCAGCAGAGTCCTTAAATAATGCAGCAAAGTCCTTAAATAATGCAGCAGAGTCCTTAAATAATGCAGCAGAGTCCTTAAATACCGGAGCAGAGTCCTTAAATAATGCAGCAGAGTCCTTAAATAATGCAGCAGAGTCCTCTAATAATGCAGCAGAGTCCTCAAATGCTTCAGCAAAGTCATTAAATAATGCAGCATAGTCCTTAACTAATGCAGCAGAGTCCTTAAATAATGCAACAAAGTCCTTAAATAATGCAGCAGAGTCCTTAAATAATGCAGTAAAGTCCTTAAATAATGCAGCAGAGTCCTTAAATAATGCAGCAAAGTCCTTAACTAATGCAGCAGAGTCCTTAAATATTGCAGCAAAGTCCTTAAATAATGCATTAGAGTCCTTAAATAATGCAACAAAGTCCTTAAATAATGCAGCAGAGTCCTTAAATAATGCAGCAAAGTCCTTAAATAATGCAGCAAAGTCCTTAACTAATGCAGCAGATTCCTTTAATATAGCAGCAAATTCCTTAAATAATGCAGCAGAGTCCTTAAAAAATCCAACAAAGTCATTAAATAATGCAGCAGAGTCCTCTAATAATGCAGCAGAGTCCTCAAATGCTTCAGCAAAGTCATTAAATAATGCAGCATAGTCCTTAAATAATGCAGCAAAGTCCTTAAATAATGCAGCACAGTTCTTAAATAATGCAACAACGTCGTTAAATAATGCAGCAGAGTCCTTAAATAATGCAGCAAAGTCCTTAACTAATGCAGCAGAGTCCTTAAATAATGCAACAAAGTCCTTAAATAATGCAACAGAGTCCTTAAATACCGCAGCAAAGTGATTAAATAATGCAGCAGAGTCCTCAAATGCTTCAGCAGAGTCCTTAAATAATGCAGCAGAGTCCTTAAATAATGCAGCAAAGTCCTTAAATAATGCAGCAGAGTCCTTAAATAATGCAACAAAGTCCTTAAATAATGCAGCAGAGTCCTTAAATACTGAAGCAGAGTCCTTAAATATTGCAGCAAAGTCCTTAAATAATGCAGCAGAGTCCATAAATAATGCAGCAAAGTCCTTAAATAATGCAGCAGAGTCCTTAAATAATGCAACAAAGTCCTTAAATAATGCAGCAGAGTCCTTAAATACTGAAGCAGAGTCCTTAAATATTGCAGCAAAGTCCTTCAATAATGCAGCAGAGTCCTTAGATAATGCAACAAAGTCCTTAAATAATGCAGCAGATTCCTTAAATAATGCAGCAAAGTCCTTAAATAATGCAGCAGAGTCCTTAAATAATGCAGCAAAGTCCTTAACTAATGCAGCAGAGTCCTTAAATAATGCAACAAAGTCCTTAAATAATGCAGCAGAGTCCTTAAATAATGCAGTAAAGTCCTTAAATAATGCAGCAGAGTCCTTAAATAATGCAACAACGTCCTTAAATAATGCAGCAGAGTCCTTAAATACTGAAGCAGAGTCCTTAAATATTGCAGCAAAGTCCTTAAATAATGCAGCAGAGTCCTTAAATAATGCAACAAATTCCTTAAATAATGCAGCAAAGTCCTTAAATAATGCAGCAGAGTCCTTAAATAATGCAGCAGAGTCCTTAAATACCGCAGCAGAGTCCTTAAATACTGAAGCAGAGTCCTTTAATATAGCAGCAAATTCCTTAAATAATGCAGCAGAGTCCTTAAAAAATCCAACAAAGTCATTAAATAATGCAGCAGAGTCCTCTAATAATGCAGCAGAGTCCTCAAATGCTTCAGCAAAGTCATTAAATAATGCAGCAGAGTCCTCAAATGCTTAAGCAGAGTCCTTAAATACTGAAGCAGAGTCCTTAAACATTGCAGCAAAGTCCTTAAATAATGCAGCAGAGTCCTTAAATAATGCAGCAAAGTCCTTCAATAATGCAGCAGAGTCCTTAGATAATGCAACAAAGTCCTTAAATAATGCAGCAGATTCCTTAAATAATGCAGCAAAGTCCTTAAATAATGCAGCAGAGTCCTAATATAATGCAGCAGGGTCCCTAAATACCGCAGCAGAGTCCTTAAATACTGAAGCAGAGTCCTTTAATATAGCAGCAAATTCCTTAAATAATGCAGCAGAGTCCTTAAGAAATCCAACAAAGTCATTAAATAATGCAGCAAGTCCTTAAATAATGCAGCAGAGTCCTCTAATAATGCAGCAGAGTCCTCAAATGCTTCAGCAAAGTCATTAAATAATGCAGCATAATCCTTAAATAATGCAGCAAAGTCCTTAAATAATGCAGCACAGTTCTTAAATAATGCAACAACGTCGTTAAATAATGCAGCAGAGTCCTTAAATAATGCAGCAAACTCCTTAACTAATGCAGCAGAGTCCTTAAATAATGCAAAAAAGTCCTTAAATAATGCAACAGAGTCCTTAAATACCGCCGCAAAGTGCTTAAATAATGCAGCAGAGTCCTCAAATGCTTCAGCAGAGTCCTTAAATAATGCAGGAGTGTCCTTAAATAATGCAGCAAAGTCCTTAAATAATGCAGCAGAGTCCTTAAATAATGCAACAAAGTCCTTAAATAATGCAGCAGAGTCCTTAAATACTGAAGCAGAGTCCTTAAATATTGCTGCAAAGTCCTTAAATAATGCAGCAGTCATTAAATAATGCAACAATGTCCTTAAATAATGCAGCAGAGTCCTTTAAAAAATCCAACAAAGTCATTAAATAATGCAGCAAGTCCTTAAATAATGCAGCAGAGTCCTCTAATAATGCAGCAGAGTCCTCAAATGCTTCAGCAAATTCATTAAATAATGCAGCATATTCCTTAAATAATGCAGCAAAGTCCTTAAATAATGCAGAACAGTTCTTAAATAATGCAACAACGTCGTTAAATAATGCAGCAGAGTCCTTAAATAATGCAGCAAAGTCCTTAACTAATGCAGCAGAGTCCTTAAATAATGCAACAAAGTCCTTAAATAATGCAACAGAGTCCTTAAATACCGCAGCAAAGGGCTTAAATAATGCAGCAGAGTCCTCAAATGCTTCAGAAGAGTCCTTAAATAATGTAGCATTGTCCTTAAATAATGCAGCAAAGTCCTTAAATAATGCAGCAGAGTCCTTAAATAATGCAACAAAGTCCTTAAATAATACAGCAGAGTCCTTAAATACTGAAGCAGAGTCCTTAAATATTGCTGCAAAGTCCTTAAATAATGCAGCAGAGTCATTAAATAATGCAACAAAGTCCTTAAATAATGCAGCAGAGTCCTTAAATAATGCAACAAAGTCCTTAAATAATGCAGCAGAGTACTTAAATAATGCAACAAAGTCCTTAAATAATGCAGCAAAGTCCTTAAATAATGCAGCAGAGTCCTTAAATACTGAAGCAGAGTCCTTAAATATTGCAGCAAAGTCCTTAAATAATGCAGCAGAGTCCTTAAATAATGCAACAAAGTCCTTAAATAATGCAGCAGAGTCCTTAAATAATGCAACAGAGTCCTTAAATACCGCAGCAAAGTGCTTAAATAATGCAGCAGAGTCCTCAAATGCTTCAGCAGAGTCCTTAAATAATGCAGCAGAGTCCTTAAATAATGCAGCAAAGTCCTTAAATAATGCAGCAGAGTCCTTAAATAATGCAACAAAGTCCTTAAATAATGCAGCAGAGTCCTTAAATACTGAAGCAGAGTCCTTAAATATTGCAGCAAAGTCCTTAAATAATGCAGCAGAGTCCTTAAATAATGCAGCAAAGTCCTTATCTAATGCAGCAGAGTCCTTAAATAATGCAACAAAGTCCTTAAATAATGCAGCAGAGTCCTTAAATACTGAAGCAGAGTCCTTAAATATTGCAGCAAAGTCCTTCAATAATGCAGCAGAGTCCTTAGATAATGCAACAAAGTCCTTAAATAATGCAGCAGATTCCTTAAATAATGCAGCAAAGTCCTTAAATAATGCAGCAGAGTCCTTAAATAATGCAGCAGAGTCCTTAAATACCGGAGCAGAGTCCTTAAATAATGCAGCAGAGTCCTTAAATAATGCAGCAGAGTCCTCTAATAATGCAGCAGAGTCCTCAAATGCTTCAGCAAAGTCATTAAATAATGCAGCATAGTCCTTAACTAATGCAGCAGAGTCCTTAAATAATGCAACAAAGTCCTTAAATAATGCAGCAGAGTCCTTAAATAATGCAGTAAAGTCCTTAAATAATGCAGCAGAGTCCTTAAATAATGCAGCAAAGTCCTTAACTAATGCAGCAGAGTCCTTAAATATTGCAGCAAAGTCCTTAAATAATGCATTAGAGTCCTTAAATAATGCAACAAAGTCCTTAAATAATGCAGCAGAGTCCTTAAATAATGCAGCAAAGTCCTTAAATAATGCAGCAAAGTCCTTAACTAATGCAGCAGATTCCTTTAATATAGCAGCAAATTCCTTAAATAATGCAGCAGAGTCCTTAAAAAATCCAACAAAGTCATTAAATAATGCAGCAGAGTCCTCTAATAATGCAGCAGAGTCCTCAAATGCTTCAGCAAAGTCATTAAATAATGCAGCATAGTCCTTAAATAATGCAGCAAAGTCCTTAAATAATGCAGCACAGTTCTTAAATAATGCAACAACGTCGTTAAATAATGCAGCAGAGTCCTTAAATAATGCAGCAAAGTCCTTAACTAATGCAGCAGAGTCCTTAAATAATGCAACAAAGTCCTTAAATAATGCAACAGAGTCCTTAAATACCGCAGCAAAGTGATTAAATAATGCAGCAGAGTCCTCAAATGCTTCAGCAGAGTCCTTAAATAATGCAGCAGAGTCCTTAAATAATGCAGCAAAGTCCTTAAATAATGCAGCAGAGTCCTTAAATAATGCAACAAAGTCCTTAAATAATGCAGCAGAGTCCTTAAATACTGAAGCAGAGTCCTTAAATATTGCAGCAAAGTCCTTAAATAATGCAGCAGAGTCCATAAATAATGCAGCAAAGTCCTTAAATAATGCAGCAGAGTCCTTAAATAATGCAACAAAGTCCTTAAATAATGCAGCAGAGTCCTTAAATACTGAAGCAGAGTCCTTAAATATTGCAGCAAAGTCCTTCAATAATGCAGCAGAGTCCTTAGATAATGCAACAAAGTCCTTAAATAATGCAGCAGATTCCTTAAATAATGCAGCAAAGTCCTTAAATAATGCAGCAGAGTCCTTAAATAATGCAGCAAAGTCCTTAACTAATGCAGCAGAGTCCTTAAATAATGCAACAAAGTCCTTAAATAATGCAGCAGAGTCCTTAAATAATGCAGTAAAGTCCTTAAATAATGCAGCAGAGTCCTTAAATAATGCAACAACGTCCTTAAATAATGCAGCAGAGTCCTTAAATACTGAAGCAGAGTCCTTAAATATTGCAGCAAAGTCCTTAAATAATGCAGCAGAGTCCTTAAATAATGCAACAAATTCCTTAAATAATGCAGCAAAGTCCTTAAATAATGCAGCAGAGTCCTTAAATAATGCAGCAGAGTCCTTAAATACCGCAGCAGAGTCCTTAAATACTGAAGCAGAGTCCTTTAATATAGCAGCAAATTCCTTAAATAATGCAGCAGAGTCCTTAAAAAATCCAACAAAGTCATTAAATAATGCAGCAGAGTCCTCTAATAATGCAGCAGAGTCCTCAAATGCTTCAGCAAAGTCATTAAATAATGCAGCAGAGTCCTCAAATGCTTAAGCAGAGTCCTTAAATACTGAAGCAGAGTCCTTAAACATTGCAGCAAAGTCCTTAAATAATGCAGCAGAGTCCTTAAATAATGCAGCAAAGTCCTTCAATAATGCAGCAGAGTCCTTAGATAATGCAACAAAGTCCTTAAATAATGCAGCAGATTCCTTAAATAATGCAGCAAAGTCCTTAAATAATGCAGCAGAGTCCTAATATAATGCAGCAGGGTCCCTAAATACCGCAGCAGAGTCCTTAAATACTGAAGCAGAGTCCTTTAATATAGCAGCAAATTCCTTAAATAATGCAGCAGAGTCCTTAAGAAATCCAACAAAGTCATTAAATAATGCAGCAAGTCCTTAAATAATGCAGCAGAGTCCTCTAATAATGCAGCAGAGTCCTCAAATGCTTCAGCAAAGTCATTAAATAATGCAGCATAATCCTTAAATAATGCAGCAAAGTCCTTAAATAATGCAGCACAGTTCTTAAATAATGCAACAACGTCGTTAAATAATGCAGCAGAGTCCTTAAATAATGCAGCAAACTCCTTAACTAATGCAGCAGAGTCCTTAAATAATGCAAAAAAGTCCTTAAATAATGCAACAGAGTCCTTAAATACCGCCGCAAAGTGCTTAAATAATGCAGCAGAGTCCTCAAATGCTTCAGCAGAGTCCTTAAATAATGCAGGAGTGTCCTTAAATAATGCAGCAAAGTCCTTAAATAATGCAGCAGAGTCCTTAAATAATGCAACAAAGTCCTTAAATAATGCAGCAGAGTCCTTAAATACTGAAGCAGAGTCCTTAAATATTGCTGCAAAGTCCTTAAATAATGCAGCAGTCATTAAATAATGCAACAATGTCCTTAAATAATGCAGCAGAGTCCTTTAAAAAATCCAACAAAGTCATTAAATAATGCAGCAAGTCCTTAAATAATGCAGCAGAGTCCTCTAATAATGCAGCAGAGTCCTCAAATGCTTCAGCAAATTCATTAAATAATGCAGCATATTCCTTAAATAATGCAGCAAAGTCCTTAAATAATGCAGAACAGTTCTTAAATAATGCAACAACGTCGTTAAATAATGCAGCAGAGTCCTTAAATAATGCAGCAAAGTCCTTAACTAATGCAGCAGAGTCCTTAAATAATGCAACAAAGTCCTTAAATAATGCAACAGAGTCCTTAAATACCGCAGCAAAGGGCTTAAATAATGCAGCAGAGTCCTCAAATGCTTCAGAAGAGTCCTTAAATAATGTAGCATTGTCCTTAAATAATGCAGCAAAGTCCTTAAATAATGCAGCAGAGTCCTTAAATAATGCAACAAAGTCCTTAAATAATACAGCAGAGTCCTTAAATACTGAAGCAGAGTCCTTAAATATTGCTGCAAAGTCCTTAAATAATGCAGCAGAGTCATTAAATAATGCAACAAAGTCCTTAAATAATGCAGCAGAGTCCTTAAATAATGCAACAAAGTCCTTAAATAATGCAGCAGAGTACTTAAATAATGCAACAAAGTCCTTAAATAATGCAGCAAAGTCCTTAAATAATGCAGCAGAGTCCTTAAATACTGAAGCAGAGTCCTTAAATATTGCAGCAAAGTCCTTAAATAATGCAGCAGAGTCCTTAAATAATGCAACAAAGTCCTTAAATAATGCAGCAGAGTCCTTAAATAATGCAACAGAGTCCTTAAATACCGCAGCAAAGTGCTTAAATAATGCAGCAGAGTCCTCAAATGCTTCAGCAGAGTCCTTAAATAATGCAGCAGAGTCCTTAAATAATGCAGCAAAGTCCTTAAATAATGCAGCAGAGTCCTTAAATAATGCAACAAAGTCCTTAAATAATGCAGCAGAGTCCTTAAATACTGAAGCAGAGTCCTTAAATATTGCAGCAAAGTCCTTAAATAATGCAGCAGAGTCCTTAAATAATGCAGCAAAGTCCTTATCTAATGCAGCAGAGTCCTTAAATAATGCAACAAAGTCCTTAAATAATGCAGCAGAGTCCTTAAATACTGAAGCAGAGTCCTTAAATATTGCAGCAAAGTCCTTCAATAATGCAGCAGAGTCCTTAGATAATGCAACAAAGTCCTTAAATAATGCAGCAGATTCCTTAAATAATGCAGCAAAGTCCTTAAATAATGCAGCAGAGTCCTTAAATAATGCAGCAGAGTCCTTAAATACCGCAGCAGAGTCCTTAAATACTGAAGCAGAGTCCTTAAATATTGCAACAAAGTCCTTAAATAATGCAGCAGAGTCCTTAAATAATGCAGCAAAGTCCTTAAATAATGCAGCAGAGTCCTTAAATAATGCAGCAGAGTCCTTAAATACTGCAGCAGAGTCCTTAAATACTGAAGCAGAGTCCTTTAATATAGCAGCAAATTCCTTAAATAATGCAGCAGAGTCCTTAAAAAATCCAACAAAGTCATTAAATAATGCAGCAGAGTCCTCTAATAATGCAGCAGAGTCCTCAAATGCTTCAGCAAAGTCATTAAATAATGCAGCATAGTCCTTAAATAATGCAAAGTCCTTAAATAAAGCAGCACAGTTCTTAAATAATGCAACAACGTCGGTAAATAATGCAGCAGAGTCCTTAAATAATGCAGCAAAGTCCTTAACTAATGCAGCAGAGTCCTTAAATAATGCAACAAAGTCCTTAAATAATGCAACAGAGTCCTTAAATACCGCAGCAAAGTGCTTAAATAATGCAGCAGAGTCCTCAAATGCTTCAGCAGAGTCCTTAAAAAATGCAGCAGAGTCCTTAAATAATGCAGCAAAGTCCTTAAATAATGCAGCAGAGTCCTTAAATAATGCAACAAAGTCCTTAAATAATGCAGCAGAGTCCTTAAATACTGAAGCAGAGTCCTTAAATATTGCAGCAAAGTCCTTAAATAATGCAGCAGAGTCCTTAAATAATGCAGCAAAGTCCTTATCTAATGCAGCAGAGTCCTTAAATAATGCAACAAAGTCCTTAAATAATGCAGCAGAGTCCTTAAATACTGAAGCAGAGTCCTTAAATATTGCAGCAAAGTCCTTCAATAATGCAGCAGATTCCTTAAATAATGCAGCAAAGTCCTTAAATAATGCAGCAGAGTCCTTAAATAATGCAGCAGAGTCCTTAAATACCGCAGCAGAGTCCTTAAATACTGAAGCAGAGTCCTTTAATATAGCAGCAAATTCCTTAAATAATGCAGCAGAGTCCATAAAAAAATCCAACAAAGTCATTAAATAATGCAGCAAGTCCTTAAATAATGCAGCAGAGTCCTCTAATAATGCAGCAGAGTCCTCAAATGCTTCAGCAAAGTCATTAAATAATGCAGCATAGTCCTTAAATAATGCAGCAAAGTCCTTAAATAATGCAGCACAGTTCTTAAGTAATGCAACAACGTCGTTAAATAATGCAGCAGAGTCCTTAAATAATGCAGCAAAGTCCTTAACTAATGCAGCAGAGTCCTTAAATAATGCAAGAAAGTCCTTAAATAATGCAGCAGAGTCCTTAAATAATGCAGTAAAGTCCTTAAATAATGCAGCAGAGTCCTTAAATAATGCAACAACGTCCTTAAATAATGCAGCAGAGTCCTTAAATACTGAAGCAGAGTCCTTAAATATTGCAGCAAAGTCCTTAAATAATGCATTAGAGTCCTTAAATAATGCAACAAAGTCCTTAAATAATGCAGCAGAGTCCTTAAATAATGCAGCAAAGTCCTTAAATAATGCAGCAGAGTCCTTAAATAATGCAGCAGAGTCCTTAAATACCGCAGCAGAGTCCTTAAATACTGAAGCAGAGTCCTTTAATATAGCAGCAAATTCCTTAAATAATGCAGCAGAGTCCTTAAAAAATCCAACAAAGTCATTAAATAATGCAGCAGAGTCCTCTAATAATGCAGCAGAGTCCTCAAATGCTTCAGCAAAGTCATTAAATAATGCAGCATAGTCCTTAAATAATGCAAAGTCCTTAAATAAAGCAGCACAGTTCTTAAATAATGCAACAACGTCGGTAAATAATGCAGCAGAGTCCTTAAATAATGCAGCAAAGTCCTTAACTAATGCAGCAGAGTCCTTAAATACCGCAGCAAAGTGCTTAAATAATGCAGCAGAGTCCTCAAATGCTTCAGCAGAGTCCTTAAAAAATGCAGCAGAGTCCTTAAATAATGCAGCAGAGTCCTTAAATAATGCAACAAAGTCCTTAAATAATGCAGCAGAGTCCTTAAATACTGAAGCAGAGTCCTTAAATATTGCAGCAAAGTCCTTAAATAATGCAGCAGAGTCCTTAAATAATGCAGCAAAGTCCTTATCTAATGCAGCAGAGTCCTTAAATAATGCAACAAAGTCCTTAAATAATGCAGCAGAGTCCTTAAATAATGCAGCAGAGTCCTTAAATACCGCAGCAGAGTCCTTAAATACTGAAGCAGAGTCCTTTAATATAGCAGCAAATTCCTTAAATAATGCAGCAGAGTCCTTAAAAAATCCAACAAAGTCATTAAATAATGCAGCAGAGTCCTCTAATAATGCAGCAGTCCTCAAATGCTTCAGCAAAGTCATTAAATAATGCAGCATTGTCCTTAAATAATGCAGCAAAGTCCTTAAATAATGCAGCACAGTTCTTAAATAATGCAACAACGTCGTTAAATAATGCAGCAGAGTCCTTAAATAATGCAGCAAAGTCCTTAACTAATGCAGCAGAGTCCTTAAATAATGCAACAAAGTCCTTAAATAATGCAACAGAGTCCTTAAATACCGCAGCAAAGTGATTAAATAATGCAGCAGAGTCCTCAAATGCTTCAGCAGAGTCCTTAAATAATGCAGCAGAGTCCTTAAATAATGCAGCAAAGTCCTTAAATAATGCAGCAGAGTCCTTAAATAATGCAACAAAGTCCTTAAATAATGCAGCAGAGTCCTTAAATACTGAAGCAGAGTCCTTAAATATTGCAGCAAAGTCCTTAAATAATGCAGCAGAGTCCATAAATAATGCAGCAAAGTCCTTAAATAATGCAGCAGAGTCCTTAAATAATGCAACAAAGTCCTTAAATAATGCAGCAGAGTCCTTAAATACTGAAGCAGAGTCCTTAAATATTGCAGCAAAGTCCTTCAATAATGCAGCAGAGTCCTTAGATAATGCAACAAAGTCCTTAAATAATGCAGCAGATTCCTTAAATAATGCAGCAAAGTCCTTAAATAATGCAGCAGAGTCCTTAAATAATGCAGCAGAGTCCTTAAATACCGCAGCAGAGTCCTTAAATACTGAAGCAGAGTCCTTTAATATAGCAGCAAATTCCTTAAATAATGCAGCAGAGTCCTTAAAAAATCCAACAAAGTCATTAAATAATGCATCAAGTCCTTAAATAATGCAGCAGAGTCCTCTAATAATGCAGCAGAGTCCTCAAATGCTTCAGCAAAGTCATTAAATAATGCAGCATAGTCCTTAAATAATGCAGCAAAGTCCTTAAATAATGCAGCACAGTTCTTAAATAATGCAACAACGTCGTTAAATAATGCAGCAGAGTCCTTAAATAATGCAGCAAAGTCCTTAACTAATGCAGCAGAGTCCTTAAATACCGCAGCAAAGTGCTTAAATAATGCAGCAGAGTCCTCAAATGCTTCAGCAGAGTCCTTAAAAAATGCAGCAGAGTCCTTAAATAATGCAGCAAAGTCCTTAAATAATGCAGCAGAGTCCTTAAATAATGCAACAAAGTCCTTAAATAATGCAGCAGAGTCCTTAAATACTGAAGCAGAGTCCTTAAATATTGCAGCAAAGTCCTTAAATAATGCAGCAGAGTCCTTAAATAATGCAACAAAGTCCTTAAATAATGCAGCAGAGTCCTTAAATAATGCAACAAAGTCCTTAAATAATGCAGCAGAGTCCTTAAATACTGAAGCAGAGTCCTTAAATATTGCAGCAAAGTCCTTAAATAACGCAGCAGAGTCCTTAAATACTGAAGCAGAGTCCTTTAATATAGCAGTAAATTCCTTAAATAACGCAGCAGAGTCCTTAAAAAATCCAACAAAGTCATTAAATAATGCAGCAAGTCCTTAAATAATGCAGCAGAGTCCTCTAATAATGCAGCAGAGTCCTCAAATGCTTCAGCAAAGTCATTAAATAATGCAGCATAGTCCTTAACTAATGCAGCAGAGTCCTTAAATAATGCAACAAAGTCCTTAAATAATGCAGCAGAGTCCTTAAATAATGCAGTAAAGTCCTTAAATAATGCAGCAGAGTCCTTAAATAATGCAGCAAAGTCCTTAACTAATGCAGCAGAGTCCTTAAATATTGCAGCAAAGTCCTTAAATAATGCATTAGAGTCCTTAAATAATGCAACAAAGTCCTTAAATAATGCAGCAGAGTCCTTAAATAATGCAGCAAAGTCCTTAAATAATGCAGCAGAGTCCTTAAATAATGCAGCAGAGTCCTTAAATACCGCAGCAGAGTCCTTAAATACTGAAGCAGAGTCCTTTAATATAGCAGCAAATTCCTTAAATAATGCAGCAGAGTCCTTAAAAAATCCAACAAAGTCATTAAATAATGCAGCAGAGTCCTCTAATAATGCAGCAGAGTCCTCAAATGCTTCAGCAAAGTCATTAAATAATGCAGCATAGTCCTTAAATAATGCAGCAAAGTCCTTAAATAATGCAGCACAGTTCTTAAATAATGCAACAACGTCGTTAAATAATGCAGCAGAGTCCTTAAATAATGCAGCAAAGTCCTTAACTAATGCAGCAGAGTCCTTAAATAATGCAACAAAGTCCTTAAATAATGCAACAGAGTCCTTAAATACCGCAGCAAAGTGATTAAATAATGCAGCAGAGTCCTCAAATGCTTCAGCAGAGTCCTTAAATAATGCAGCAGAGTCCTTAAATAATGCAGCAAAGTCCTTAAATAATGCAGCAGAGTCCTTAAATAATGCAACAAAGTCCTTAAATAATGCAGCAGAGTCCTTAAATACTGAAGCAGAGTCCTTAAATATTGCAGCAAAGTCCTTAAATAATGCAGCAGAGTCCATAAATAATGCAGCAAAGTCCTTAAATAATGCAGCAGAGTCCTTAAATAATGCAACAAAGTCCTTAAATAATGCAGCAGAGTCCTTAAATACTTAAGCAGAGTCCTTAAATATTGCAGCAAAGTCCTTCAATAATGCAGCAGAGTCCTTAGATAATGCAACAAAGTCCTTAAATAATGCAGCAGATTCCTTAAATAATGCAGCAAAGTCCTTAAATAATGCAGCAGAGTCCTTAAATAATGCAGCAAAGTCCTTAACTAATGCAGCAGAGTCCTTAAATAATGCAACAAAGTCCTTAAATAATGCAGCAGAGTCCTTAAATAATGCAGTAAAGTCCTTAAATAATGCAGCAGAGTCCTTAAATAATGCAACAACGTCCTTAAATAATGCAGCAGAGTCCTTAAATACTGAAGCAGAGTCCTTAAATATTGCAGCAAAGTCCTTAAATAATGCAGCAGAGTCCTTAAATAATGCAACAAATTCCTTAAATAATGCAGCAAAGTCCTTAAATAATGGAGCAGAGTCCTTAAATAATGCAGCAGAGTCCTTAAATACCGCAGCAGAGTCCTTAAATACTGAAGCAGAGTCCTTTAATATAGCAGCAAATTCCTTAAATAATGCAGCAGAGTCCTTAAAAAATCCAACAAAGTCATTAAATAATGCAGCAGAGTCCTCTAATAATGCAGCAGAGTCCTCAAATGCTTCAGCAAAGTCCTTAAATACTGAAGCAGAGTCCTTAAACATTGCAGCAAAGTCCTTAAATAATGCAGCAGAGTCCTTAAATAATGCAGCAAAGTCCTTCAATAATGCAGCAGAGTCCTTAGATAATGCAACAAAGTCCTTAAATAATGCAGCAGATTCCTTAAATAATGCAGCAAAGTCCTTAAATAATGCAGCAGAGTCCTAATATAATGCAGCAGGGTCCCTAAATACCGCAGCAGAGTCCTTAAATACTGAAGCAGAGTCCTTTAATATAGCAGCAAATTCCTTAAATAATGCAGCAGAGTCCTTAAGAAATCCAACAAAGTCATTAAATAATGCAGCAAGTCCTTAAATAATGCAGCAGAGTCCTCTAATAATGCAGCAGAGTCCTCAAATGCTTCAGCAAAGTCATTAAATAATGCAGCATAATCCTTAAATAATGCAGCAAAGTCCTTAAATAATGCAGCACAGTTCTTAAATAATGCAACAACGTCGTTAAATAATGCAGCAGAGTCCTTAAATAATGCAGCAAACTCCTTAACTAATGCAGCAGAGTCCTTAAATAATGCAACAAAGTCCTTAAATAATGCAACAGAGTCCTTAAATACCGCCGCAAAGTGCTTAAATAATGCAGCAGAGTCCTCAAATGCTTCAGCAGAGTCCTTAAATAATGCAGCAGTGTCCTTAAATAATGCAGCAAAGTCCTTAAATAATGCAGCAGAGTCCTTAAATAATGCAACAAAGTCCTTAAATAATGCAGCAGAGTCCTTAAATACTGAAGCAGAGTCCTTAAATATTGCTGCAAAGTCCTTAAATAATGCAGCAGTCATTAAATAATGCAACAATGTCCTTAAATAATGCAGCAGAGTCCTTAAAAAATCCAACAAAGTCATTAAATAATGCAGCAAGTCCTTAAATAATGCAGCAGAGTCCTCTAATCATGCAGCAGAGTCCTCAAATGCTTCAGCAAATTCATTAAATAATGCAGCATATTCCTTAAATAATGCAGCAAAGTCCTTAAATAATGCAGAACAGTTCTTAAATAATGCAACAACGTCGTTAAATAATGCAGCAGAGTCCTTAAATAATGCAGCAAAGTCCTTAACTAATGCAGCAGAGTCCTTAAATAATGCAACAAAGTCCTTAAATAATGCAACAGAGTCCTTAAATACCGCAACAAAGGGCTTAAATAATGCAGCAGAGTCCTCAAATGCTTCAGAAGAGTCCTTAAATAATGTAGCATTGTCCTTAAATAATGCAGCAAAGTCCTTAAATAATGCAGCAGAGTCCTTAAATAATGCAACAAAGTCCTTAAATAATACAGCAGAGTCCTTAAATACTGAAGCAGAGTCCTTAAATATTGCTGCAAAGTCCTTAAATAATGCAGCAGAGTCATTAAATAATGCAACAAAGTCCTTAAATAATGCAGCAGAGTCCTTAAATAATGCAACAAAGTCCTTAAATAATGCATCAGAGTACTTAAATAATGCAACAAAGTCCTTAAATAATGCAGCAAAGTCCTTAAATAATGCAGCAGAGTCCTTAAATACTGAAGCAGAGTCCTTAAATATTGCAGCAAAGTCCTTAAATAATGCAGCAGAGTCCTTAAATAATGCAACAAAGTCCTTAAATAATGCAGCAGAGTCCTTAAATAATGCAACAGAGTCCTTAAATACCGCAGCAAAGTGCTTAAATAATGCAGCAGAGTCCTCAAATGCTTCAGCAGAGTCCTTAAATAATGCAGCAGAGTCCTTAAATAATGCAGCAAAGTCCTTAAATAATGCAGCAGAGTCCTTAAATAATGCAACAAAGTCCTTAAATAATGCAGCAGAGTCCTTAAATACTGAAGCAGAGTCCTTAAATATTGCAGCAAAGTCCTTAAATAATGCAGCAGAGTCCTTAAATAATGCAGCAAAGTCCTTATCTAATGCAGCAGAGTCCTTAAATAATGCAACAAAGTCCTTAAATAATGCAGCAGAGTCCTTAAATACTGAAGCAGAGTCCTTAAATATTGCAGCAAAGTCCTTCAATAATGCAGCAGAGTCCTTAGATAATGCAACAAAGTCCTTAAATAATGCAGCAGATTCCTTAAATAATGCAGCAAAGTCCTTAAATAATGCAGCAGAGTCCTTAAATAATGCAGCAGAGTCCTTAAATACCGCAGCAGAGTCCTTAAATACTGAAGCAGAGTCCTTTAATATAGCAGCAAATTCCTTAAATAATGCAGCAGAGTCCATAAAAAAATCCAACAAAGTCATTAAATAATGCAGCAAGTCCCTAAATAATGCAGCAGAGTCCTCTAATAATGCAGCAGAGTCCTCAAATGCTTCAGCAAAGTCATTAAATAATGCAGCATAGTCCTTAAATAATGCAGCAAAGTCCTTAAATAATGCAGCACAGTTCTTAAGTAATGCAACAACGTCGTTAAATAATGCAGCAGAGTCCTTAAATAATGCAGCAAAGTCCTTAACTAATGCAGCAGAGTCCTTAAATAATGCAAGAAAGTCCTTAAATAATGCAGCAGAGTCCTTAAATAATGCAGTAAAGTCCTTAAATAATGCAGCAGAGTCCTTAAATAATGCAACAACGTCCTTAAATAATGCAGCAGAGTCCTTAAATACTGAAGCAGAGTCCTTAAATATTGCAACAAAGTCCTTAAATAATGCAGCAGAGTCCTTAAATAATGCAGCAAAGTCCTTAAATAATGCAGCAGAGTCCTTAAATAATGCAGCAGAGTCCTTAAATACCGCAGCAGAGTCCTTAAATACTGAAGCAGAGTCCTTTAATATAGCAGCAAATTCCTTAAATAATGCAGCAGAGTCCTTAAAAAATCCAACAAAGTCATTAAATAATGCAGCAGAGTCCTCTAATAATGCAGCAGAGTCCTCAAATGCTTCAGCAAAGTCATTAAATAATGCAGCATAGTCCTTAAATAATGCAAAGTCCTTAAATAAAGCAGCACAGTTCTTAAATAATGCAACAACGTCGGTAAATAATGCAGCAGAGTCCTTAAATAATGCAGCAAAGTCCTTAACTAATGCAGCAGAGTCCTTAAATAATGCAACAAAGTCCTTAAATAATGCAACAGAGTCCTTAAATACCGCAGCAAAGTGCTTAAATAATGCAGCAGAGTCCTGAAATGCTTCAGCAGAGTCCTTAAAAAATGCAGCAGAGTCCTTAAATAATGCAGCAAAGTCCTTAACTAATGCAGCAGAGTCCTTAAATATTGCAGCAAAGTCCTTAAATAATGCATTAGAGTCCTTAAATAATGCAACAAAGTCCTTAAATAATGCAGCAGAGTCCTTAAATAATGCAGCAAAGTCCTTAAATAATGCAGCAGAGTCCTTAAATAATGCAGCAGAGTCCTTAAATACCGCAGCAGAGTCCTTAAATACTGAAGCAGAGTCCTTTAATATAGCAGCAAATTCCTTAAATAATGCAGCAGAGTCCTTAAAAAATCCAACAAAGTCATTAAATAATGCAGCAGAGTCCTCTAATAATGCAGCAGAGTCCTCAAATGCTTCAGCAAAGTCATTAAATAATGCAGCATAGTCCTTAAATAATGCAGCAAAGTCCTTAAATAATGCAGCACAGTTCTTAAATAATGCAACAACGTCGTTAAATAATGCAGCAGAGTCCTTAAATAATGCAGCAAAGTCCTTAACTAATGCAGCAGAGTCCTTAAATAATGCAACAAAGTCCTTAAATAATGCAACAGAGTCCTTAAATACCGCAGCAAAGTGATTAAATAATGCAGCAGAGTCCTCAAATGCTTCAGCAGAGTCCTTAAATAATGCAGCAGAGTCCTTAAATAATGCAGCAAAGTCCTTAAATAATGCAGCAGAGTCCTTAAATAATGCAACAAAGTCCTTAAATAATGCAGCAGAGTCCTTAAATACTGAAGCAGAGTCCTTAAATATTGCAGCAAAGTCCTTAAATAATGCAGCAGAGTCCATAAATAATGCAGCAAAGTCCTTAAATAATGCAGCAGAGTCCTTAAATAATGCAACAAAGTCCTTAAATAATGCAGCAGAGTCCTTAAATACTGAAGCAGAGTCCTTAAATATTGCAGCAAAGTCCTTCAATAATGCAGCAGAGTCCTTAGATAATGCAACAAAGTCCTTAAATAATGCAGCAGATTCCTTAAATAATGCAGCAAAGTCCTTAAATAATGCAGCAGAGTCCTTAAATAATGCAGCAGAGTCCTTAAATACCACAGCAGAGTCCTTAAATACTGAAGCAGAGTCCTTTAATATAGCAGCAAATTCCTTAAATAATGCAGCAGAGTCCTTAAAAAATCCAACAAAGTCATTAAATAATGCATCAAGTCCTTAAATAATGCAGCAGAGTCCTCTAATAATGCAGCAGAGTCCTCAAATGCTTCAGCAAAGTCATTAAATAATGCAGCATAGTCCTTAAATAATGCAGCAAAGTCCTTAAATAATGCAGCACAGTTCTTAAATAATGCAACAACGTCGTTAAATAATGCAGCAGAGTCCTTAAATAATGCAGCAAAGTCCTTAACTAATGCAGCAGAGTCCTTAAATACCGCAGCAAAGTGCTTAAATAATGCAGCAGAGTCCTCAAATGCTTCAGCAGAGTCCTTAAAAAATGCAGCAGAGTCCTTAAATAATGCAGCAAAGTCCTTAAATAATGCAGCAGAGTCCTTAAATAATGCAACAAAGTCCTTAAATAATGCAGCAGAGTCCTTAAATACTGAAGCAGAGTCCTTAAATATTGCAGCAAAGTCCTTAAATAATGCAGCAGAGTCCTTAAATAATGCAACAAAGTCCTTAAATAATGCAGCAGAGTCCTTAAATAATGCAACAAAGTCCTTAAATAATGCAGCAGATTCCTTAAATACTGAAGCAGAGTCCTTAAATATTGCAGCAAAGTCCTTAAATAACGCAGCAGAGTCCTTAAATACTGAAGCAGAGTCCTTTAATATAGCAGTAAATTCCTTAAATAACGCAGCAGAGTCCTTAAAAAATCCAACAAAGTCATTAAATAATGCAGCAAGTCCTTAAATAATGCAGCAGAGTCCTCTAATAATGCAGCAGAGTCCTCAAATGCTTCAGCAAAGTCATTAAATAATGCAGCATAGTCCTTAACTAATGCAGCAGAGTCCTTAAATAATGCAACAAAGTCCTTAAATAATGCAGCAGAGTCCTTAAATAATGCAGTAAAGTCGTTAAATAATGCAGCAGAGTCCTTAAATAATGCAGCAAAGTCCTTAACTAATGCAGCAGAGTCCTTAAATATTGCAGCAAAGACCTTAAATAATGCATTAGAGTCCTTAAATAATGCAACAAAGTCCTTAAATAATGCAGCAGAGTCCTTAAATAATGCAGCAAAGTCCTTAAATAATGCAGCAGAGTCCTTAAATAATGCAGCAGAGTCCTTAAATACCGCAGCAGAGTCCTTAAATACTGAAGCAGAGTCCTTTAATATAGCAGCAAATTCCTTAAATAATGCAGCAGAGTCCTTAAAAAATCCAACAAAGTCATTAAATAATGCAGCAGAGTCCTCTAATAATGCAGCAGAGTCCTCAAATGCTTCAGCAAAGTCATTAAATAATGCAGCATAGTCCTTAAATAATGCAGCAAAGTCCTTAAATAATGCAGCACAGTTCTTAAATAATGCAACAACGTCGTTAAATAATGCAGCAGAGTCCTTAAATAATGCAGCAAAGTCCTTAACTAATGCAGCAGAGTCCTTAAATAATGCAACAAAGTCCTTAAATAATGCAACAGAGTCCTTAAATACCGCAGCAAAGTGATTAAATAATGCAGCAGAGTCCTCAAATGCTTCAGCAGAGTCCTTAAATAATGCAGCAGAGTCCTTAAATAATGCAGCAAAGTCCTTAAATAATGCAGCAGAGTCCTTAAATAATGCAACAAAGTCCTTAAATAATGCAGCAGAGTCCTTAAATACTGAAGCAGAGTCCTTAAATATTGCAGCAAAGTCCTTAAATAATGCAGCAGAGTCCATAAATAATGCAGCAAAGTCCTTAAATAATGCAGCAGAGTCCTTAAATAATGCAACAAAGTCCTTAAATAATGCAGCAGAGTCCTTAAATAATGCAGCAGAGTCCTTAAATACCGCAGCAGAGTCCTTAAATACTGAAGCAGAGTCCTTTAATATAGCAGCAAATTCCTTAAATAATGCAGCAGAGTCCTTAAAAAATCCAACAAAGTCATTAAATAATGCAGCAGAGTCCTCTAATAATGCAGCAGTCCTCAAATGCTTCAGCAAAGTCATTAAATAATGCAGCATTGTCCTTAAATAATGCAGCAAAGTCCTTAAATAATGCAGCACAGTTCTTAAATAATGCAACAACGTCGTTAAATAATGCAGCAGAGTCCTTAAATAATGCAGCAAAGTCCTTAACTAATGCAGCAGAGTCCTTAAATAATGCAACAAAGTCCTTAAATAATGCAACAGAGTCCTTAAATACCGCAGCAAAGTGATTAAATAATGCAGCAGAGTCCTCAAATGCTTCAGCAGAGTCCTTAAATAATGCAGCAGAGTCCTTAAATAATGCAGCAAAGTCCTTAAATAATGCAGCAGAGTCCTTAAATAATGCAACAAAGTCCTTAAATAATGCAGCAGAGTCCTTAAATACTGAAGCAGAGTCCTTAAATATTGCAGCAAAGTCCTTAAATAATGCAGCAGAGTCCATAAATAATGCAGCAAAGTCCTTAAATAATGCAGCAGAGTCCTTAAATAATGCAACAAAGTCCTTAAATAATGCAGCAGAGTCCTTAAATACTGAAGCAGAGTCCTTAAATATTGCAGCAAAGTCCTTCAATAATGCAGCAGAGTCCTTAGATAATGCAACAAAGTCCTTAAATAATGCAGCAGATTCCTTAAATAATGCAGCAAAGTCCTTAAATAATGCAGCAGAGTCCTTAAATAATGCAGCAGAGTCCTTAAATACCGCAGCAGAGTCCTTAAATACTGAAGCAGAGTCCTTTAATATAGCAGCAAATTCCTTAAATAATGCAGCAGAGTCCTTAAAAAATCCAACAAAGTCATTAAATAATGCATCAAGTCCTTAAATAATGCAGCAGAGTCCTCTAATAATGCAGCAGAGTCCTCAAATGCTTCAGCAAAGTCATTAAATAATGCAGCATAGTCCTTAAATAATGCAGCAAAGTCCTTAAATAATGCAGCACAGTTCTTAAATAATGCAACAACGTCGTTAAATAATGCAGCAGAGTCCTTAAATAATGCAGCAAAGTCCTTAACTAATGCAGCAGAGTCCTTAAATACCGCAGCAAAGTGCTTAAATAATGCAGCAGAGTCCTCAAATGCTTCAGCAGAGTCCTTAAAAAATGCAGCAGAGTCCTTAAATAATGCAGCAAAGTCCTTAAATAATGCAGCAGAGTCCTTAAATAATGCAACAAAGTCCTTAAATAATGCAGCAGAGTCCTTAAATACTGAAGCAGAGTCCTTAAATATTGCAGCAAAGTCCTTAAATAATGCAGCAGAGTCCTTAAATAATGCAACAAAGTCCTTAAATAATGCAGCAGAGTCCTTAAATAATGCAACAAAGTCCTTAAATAATGCAGCAGAGTCCTTAAATACTGAAGCAGAGTCCTTAAATATTGCAGCAAAGTCCTTAAATAACGCAGCAGAGTCCTTAAATACTGAAGCAGAGTCCTTTAATATAGCAGTAAATTCCTTAAATAACGCAGCAGAGTCCTTAAAAAATCCAACAAAGTCATTAAATAATGCAGCAAGTCCTTAAATAATGCAGCAGAGTCCTCTAATAATGCAGCAGAGTCCTCAAATGCTTCAGCAAAGTCATTAAATAATGCAGCATAGTCCTTAACTAATGCAGCAGAGTCCTTAAATAATGCAACAAAGTCCTTAAATAATGCAGCAGAGTCCTTAAATAATGCAGTAAAGTCCTTAAATAATGCAGCAGAGTCCTTAAATAATGCAGCAAAGTCCTTAACTAATGCAGCAGAGTCCTTAAATATTGCAGCAAAGTCCTTAAATAATGCATTAGAGTCCTTAAATAATGCAACAAAGTCCTTAAATAATGCAGCAGAGTCCTTAAATAATGCAGCAAAGTCCTTAAATAATGCAGCAGAGTCCTTAAATAATGCAGCAGAGTCCTTAAATACCGCAGCAGAGTCCTTAAATAATGCAGCAGAGTCCTTAAATAATGCAGCAGAGTCCTCTAATAATGCAGCAGAGTCCTCAAATGCTTCAGCAAAGTCATTAAATAATGCAGCATAGTCCTTAACTAATGCAGCAGAGTCCTTAAATAATGCAACAAAGTCCTTAAATAATGCAGCAGAGTCCTTAAATAATGCAGTAAAGTCCTTAAATAATGCAGCAGAGTCCTTAAATAATGCAGCAAAGTCCTTAACTAATGCAGCAGAGTCCTTAAATATTGCAGCAAAGTCCTTAAATAATGCATTAGAGTCCTTAAATAATGCAACAAAGTCCTTAAATAATGCAGCAGAGTCCTTAAATAATGCAGCAAAGTCCTTAAATAATGCAGCAAAGTCCTTAACTAATGCAGCAGATTCCTTTAATATAGCAGCAAATTCCTTAAATAATGCAGCAGAGTCCTTAAAACATCCAACAAAGTCATTAAATAATGCAGCAGAGTCCTCTAATAATGCAGCAGAGTCCTCAAATGCTTCAGCAAAGTCATTAAATAATGCAGCATAGTCCTTAAATAATGCAGCAAAGTCCTTAAATAATGCAGCACAGTTCTTAAATAATGCAACAACGTCGTTAAATAATGCAGCAGAGTCCTTAAATAATGCAGCAAAGTCCTTAACTAATGCAGCAGAGTCCTTAAATAATGCAACAAAGTCCTTAAATAATGCAACAGAGTCCTTAAATACCGCAGCAAAGTGATTAAATAATGCAGCAGAGTCCTCAAATGCTTCAGCAGAGTCCTTAAATAATGCAGCAGAGTCCTTAAATAATGCAGCAAAGTCCTTAAATAATGCAGCAGAGTCCTTAAATAATGCAACAAAGTCCTTAAATAATGCAGCAGAGTCCTTAAATACTGAAGCAGAGTCCTTAAATATTGCAGCAAAGTCCTTAAATAATGCAGCAGAGTCCATAAATAATGCAGCAAAGTCCTTAAATAATGCAGCAGAGTCCTTAAATAATGCAACAAAGTCCTTAAATAATGCAGCAGAGTCCTTAAATACTGAAGCAGAGTCCTTAAATATTGCAGCAAAGTCCTTCAATAATGCAGCAGAGTCCTTAGATAATGCAACAAAGTCCTTAAATAATGCAGCAGATTCCTTAAATAATGCAGCAAAGTCCTTAAATAATGCAGCAGAGTCCTTAAATAATGCAGCAAAGTCCTTAACTAATGCAGCAGAGTCCTTAAATAATGCAACAAAGTCCTTAAATAATGCAGCAGAGTCCTTAAATAATGCAGTAAAGTCCTTAAATAATGCAGCAGAGTCCTTAAATAATGCAACAACGTCCTTAAATAATGCAGCAGAGTCCTTAAATACTGAAGCAGAGTCCTTAAATATTGCAGCAAAGTCCTTAAATAATGCAGCAGAGTCCTTAAATAATGCAACAAATTCCTTAAATAATGCAGCAAAGTCCTTAAATAATGCAGCAGAGTCCTTAAATAATGCAGCAGAGTCCTTAAATACCGCAGCAGAGTCCTTAAATACTGAAGCAGAGTCCTTTAATATAGCAGCAAATTCCTTAAATAATGCAGCAGAGTCCTTAAAAAATCCAACAAAGTCATTAAATAATGCAGCAGAGTCCTCTAATAATGCAGCAGAGTCCTCAAATGCTTCAGCAAAGTCATTAAATAATGCAGCAGAGTCCTCAAATGCTTAAGCAGAGTCCTTAAATACTGAAGCAGAGTCCTTAAACATTGCAGCAAAGTCCTTAAATAATGCAGCAGAGTCCTTAAATAATGCAGCAAAGTCCTTCAATAATGCAGCAGAGTCCTTAGATAATGCAACAAAGTCCTTAAATAATGCAGCAGATTCCTTAAATAATGCAGCAAAGTCCTTAAATAATGCAGCAGAGTCCTAATATAATGCAGCAGGGTCCCTAAATACCGCAGCAGAGTCCTTAAATACTGAAGCAGAGTCCTTTAATATAGCAGCAAATTCCTTAAATAATGCAGCAGAGTCCTTAAGAAATCCAACAAAGTCATTAAATAATGCAGCAAGTCCTTAAATAATGCAGCAGAGTCCTCTAATAATGCAGCAGAGTCCTCAAATGCTTCAGCAAAGTCATTAAATAATGCAGCATAATCCTTAAATAATGCAGCAAAGTCCTTAAATAATGCAGCACAGTTCTTAAATAATGCAACAACGTCGTTAAATAATGCAGCAGAGTCCTTAAATAATGCAGCAAACTCCTTAACTAATGCAGCAGAGTCCTTAAATAATGCAACAAAGTCCTTAAATAATGCAACAGAGTCCTTAAATACCGCCGCAAAGTGCTTAAACAATGCAGCAGAGTCCTCAAATGCTTCAGCAGAGTCCTTAAATAATGCAGCAGTGTCCTTAAATAATGCAGCAAAGTCCTTAAATAATGCAGCAGAGTCCTTAAATAATGCAACAAAGTCCTTAAATAATGCAGCAGAGTCCTTAAATACTGAAGCAGAGTCCTTAAATATTGCTGCAAAGTCCTTAAATAATGCAGCAGTCATTAAATAATGCAACAATGTCCTTAAATAATGCAGCAGAGTCCTTAAAAAATCCAACAAAGTCATTAAATAATGCAGCAAGTCCTTAAATAATGCAGCAGAGTCCTCTAATAATGCAGCAGAGTCCTCAAATGCTTCAGCAAATTCATTAAATAATGCAGCATATTCCTTAAATAATGCAGCAAAGTCCTTAAATAATGCAGAACAGTTCTTAAATAATGCAACAACGTCGTTAAATAATGCAGCAGAGTCCTTAAATAATGCAGCAAAGTCCTTAACTAATGCAGCAGAGTCCTTAAATAATGCAACAAAGTCCTTAAATAATGCAACAGAGTCCTTAAATACCGCAGCAAAGGGCTTAAATAATGCAGCAGAGTCCTCAAATGCTTCAGAAGAGTCCTTAAATAATGTAGCATTGTCCTTAAATAATGCAGCAAAGTCCTTAAATAATGCAGCAGAGTCCTTAAATAATGCAACAAAGTCCTTAAATAATACAGCAGAGTCCTTAAATACTGAAGCAGAGTCCTTAAATATTGCTGCAAAGTCCTTAAATAATGCAGCAGAGTCATTAAATAATGCAACAAAGTCCTTAAATAATGCAGCAGAGTCCTTAAATAATGCAACAAAGTCCTTAAATAATGCAGCAGAGTACTTAAATAATGCAACAAAGTCCTTAAATAATGCAGCAAAGTCCTTAAATAATGCAGCAGAGTCCTTAAATACTGAAGCAGAGTCCTTAAATATTGCAGCAAAGTCCTTAAATAATGCAGCAGAGTCCTTAAATAATGCAACAAAGTCCTTAAATAATGCAGCAGAGTCCTTAAATAATGCAACAGAGTCCTTAAATACCGCAGCAAAGTGCTTAAATAATGCAGCAGAGTCCTCAAATGCTTCAGCAGAGTCCTTAAATAATGCAGCAGAGTCCTTAAATAATGCAGCAAAGTCCTTAAATAATGCAGCAGAGTCCTTAAATAATGCAACAAAGTCCTTAAATAATGCAGCAGAGTCCTTAAATACTGAAGCAGAGTCCTTAAATATTGCAGCAAAGTCCTTAAATAATGCAGCAGAGTCCTTAAATAATGCAGCAAAGTCCTTATCTAATGCAGCAGAGTCCTTAAATAATGCAACAAAGTCCTTAAATAATGCAGCAGAGTCCTTAAATACTGAAGCAGAGTCCTTAAATATTGCAGCAAAGTCCTTCAATAATGCAGCAGAGTCCTTAGATAATGCAACAAAGTCCTTAAATAATGCAGCAGATTCCTTAAATAATGCAGCAAAGTCCTTAAATAATGCAGCAGAGTCCTTAAATAATGCAGCAGAGTCCTTAAATACCGCAGCAGAGTCCTTAAATACTGAAGCAGAGTCCTTAAATATTGCAACAAAGTCCTTAAATAATGCAGCAGAGTCCTTAAATAATGCAGCAAAGTCCTTAAATAATGCAGCAGAGTCCTTAAATAATGCAGCAGAGTCCTTAAATACTGCAGCAGAGTCCTTAAATACTGAAGCAGAGTCCTTTAATATAGCAGCAAATTCCTTAAATAATGCAGCAGAGTCCTTAAAAAATCCAACAAAGTCATTAAATAATGCAGCAGAGTCCTCTAATAATGCAGCAGAGTCCTCAAATGCTTCAGCAAAGTCATTAAATAATGCAGCATAGTCCTTAAATAATGCAAAGTCCTTAAATAAAGCAGCACAGTTCTTAAATAATGCAACAACGTCGGTAAATAATGCAGCAGAGTCCTTAAATAATGCAGCAAAGTCCTTAACTAATGCAGCAGAGTCCTTAAATAATGCAACAAAGTCCTTAAATAATGCAACAGAGTCCTTAAATACCGCAGCAAAGTGCTTAAATAATGCAGCAGAGTCCTCAAATGCTTCAGCAGAGTCCTTAAAAAATGCAGCAGAGTCCTTAAATAATGCAGCAAAGTCCTTAAATAATGCAGCAGAGTCCTTAAATAATGCAACAAAGTCCTTAAATAATGCAGCAGAGTCCTTAAATACTGAAGCAGAGTCCTTAAATATTGCAGCAAAGTCCTTAAATAATGCAGCAGAGTCCTTAAATAATGCAGCAAAGTCCTTATCTAATGCAGCAGAGTCCTTAAATAATGCAACAAAGTCCTTAAATAATGCAGCAGAGTCCTTAAATACTGAAGCAGAGTCCTTAAATATTGCAGCAAAGTCCTTCAATAATGCAGCAGATTCCTTAAATAATGCAGCAAAGTCCTTAAATAATGCAGCAGAGTCCTTAAATAATGCAGCAGAGTCCTTAAATACCGCAGCAGAGTCCTTAAATACTGAAGCAGAGTCCTTTAATATAGCAGCAAATTCCTTAAATAATGCAGCAGAGTCCATAAAAAAATCCAACAAAGTCATTAAATAATGCAGCAAGTCCTTAAATAATGCAGCAGAGTCCTCTAATAATGCAGCAGAGTCCTCAAATGCTTCAGCAAAGTCATTAAATAATGCAGCATAGTCCTTAAATAATGCAGCAAAGTCCTTAAATAATGCAGCACAGTTCTTAAGTAATGCAACAACGTCGTTAAATAATGCAGCAGAGTCCTTAAATAATGCAGCAAAGTCCTTAACTAATGCAGCAGAGTCCTTAAATAATGCAAGAAAGTCCTTAAATAATGCAGCAGAGTCCTTAAATAATGCAGTAAAGTCCTTAAATAATGCAGCAGAGTCCTTAAATAATGCAACAACGTCCTTAAATAATGCAGCAGAGTCCTTAAATACTGAAGCAGAGTCCTTAAATATTGCAGCAAAGTCCTTAAATAATGCATTAGAGTCCTTAAATAATGCAACAAAGTCCTTAAATAATGCAGCAGAGTCCTTAAATAATGCAGCAAAGTCCTTAAATAATGCAGCAGAGTCCTTAAATAATGCAGCAGAGTCCTTAAATACCGCAGCAGAGTCCTTAAATACTGAAGCAGAGTCCTTTAATATAGCAGCAAATTCCTTAAATAATGCAGCAGAGTCCTTAAAAAATCCAACAAAGTCATTAAATAATGCAGCAGAGTCCTCTAATAATGCAGCAGAGTCCTCAAATGCTTCAGCAAAGTCATTAAATAATGCAGCATAGTCCTTAAATAATGCAAAGTCCTTAAATAAAGCAGCACAGTTCTTAAATAATGCAACAACGTCGGTAAATAATGCAGCAGAGTCCTTAAATAATGCAGCAAAGTCCTTAACTAATGCAGCAGAGTCCTTAAATACCGCAGCAAAGTGCTTAAATAATGCAGCAGAGTCCTCAAATGCTTCAGCAGAGTCCTTAAAAAATGCAGCAGAGTCCTTAAATAATGCAGCAGAGTCCTTAAATAATGCAACAAAGTCCTTAAATAATGCAGCAGAGTCCTTAAATACTGAAGCAGAGTCCTTAAATATTGCAGCAAAGTCCTTAAATAATGCAGCAGAGTCCTTAAATAATGCAGCAAAGTCCTTATCTAATGCAGCAGAGTCCTTAAATAATGCAACAAAGTCCTTAAATAATGCAGCAGAGTCCTTAAATACTGAAGCAGAGTCCTTAAATATTGCAGCAAAGTCCTTCAATAATGCAGCAGATTCCTTAAATAATGCAGCAAAGTCCTTAAATAATGCAGCAGAGTCCTTAAATAATGCAGCAGAGTCCTTAAATACCGCAGCAGAGTCCTTAAATACTGAAGCAGAGTCCTTTAATATAGCAGCAAATTCCTTAAATAATGCAGCAGAGTCCATAAAAAAATCCAACAAAGTCATTAAATAATGCAGCAAGTCCTTAAATAATGCAGCAGAGTCCTCTAATAATGCAGCAGAGTCCTCAAATGCTTCAGCAAAGTCATTAAATAATGCAGCATAGTCCTTAAATAATGCAGCAAAGTCCTTAAATAATGCAGCACAGTTCTTAAGTAATGCAACAACGTCGTTAAATAATGCAGCAGAGTCCTTAAATAATGCAGCAAAGTCCTTAACTAATGCAGCAGAGTCCTTAAATAATGCAAGAAAGTCCTTAAATAATGCAGCAGAGTCCTTAAATAATGCAGTAAAGTCCTTAAATAATGCAGCAGAGTCCTTAAATAATGCAACAACGTCCATAAATAATGCAGCAGAGTCCTTAAATACTGAAGCAGAGTCCTTAAATATTGCAGCAAAGTCCTTAAATAATGCATTAGAGTCCTTAAATAATGCAACAAAGTCCTTAAATAATGCAGCAGAGTCCTTAAATAATGCAGCAAAGTCCTTAAATAATGCAGCAGAGTCCTTAAATAATGCAGCAGAGTCCTTAAATACCGCAGCAGAGTCCTTAAATACTGAAGCAGAGTCCTTTAATATAGCAGCAAATTCCTTAAATAATGCAGCAGAGTCCTTAAAAAATCCAACAAAGTCATTAAATAATGCAGCAGAGTCCTCTAATAATGCAGCAGAGTCCTCAAATGCTTCAGCAAAGTCATTAAATAATGCAGCATAGTCCTTAAATAATGCAAAGTCCTTAAATAAAGCAGCACAGTTCTTAAATAATGCAACATAGTCGGTAAATAATGCAGCAGAGTCCTTAAATAATGCAGCAAAGTCCTTAACTAATGCAGCAGAGTCCTTAAATAATGCAACAAAGTCCTTAAATAATGCAGCAGAGTCCTTAAATACTGAAGCAGAGTCCTTAAATACCGCAGCAAAGTGCTTAAATAATGCAGCAGAGTCCTCAAATGCTTCAGCAGAGTCCTTAAAAAATGCAGCAGAGTCCTTAAATAATGCAGCAAAGTCCTTAAATAATGCAGCAGAGTCCTTAAATAATGCAACAAAGTCCTTAAATAATGCAGCAGAGTCCTTAAATACTGAAGCAGAGTCCTTAAATATTGCAGCAAAGTCCTTAAATAATGCAGCAGAGTCCTTAAATAATGCAACAAAGTCCTTAAATAATGCAGCAGAGTCCTTAAATAATGCAACAAAGTCCTTAAATAATGCAGCAGAGTCCTTAAATACTGAAGCAGAGTCCTTAAATATTGCAGCAAAGTCCTTAAATAACGCAGCAGAGTCCTTAAATACTGAAGCAGAGTCCTTTAATATAGCAGTAAATTCCTTAAATAACGCAGCAGAGTCCTTAAAAAATCCAACAAAGTCATTAAATAATGCAGCATGTCCTTAAATAATGCAGCAGAGTCCTCTAATAATGCAGCAGAGTCCTCAAATGCTTCAGCAAAGTCATTAAATAATGCAGCATAGTCCTTAACTAATGCAGCAGAGTCCTTAAATAATGCAACAAAGTCCTTAAATAATGCAGCAGAGTCCTTAAATAATGCAGTAAAGTCGTTAAATAATGCAGCAGAGTCCTTAAATAATGCAGCAAAGTCCTTAACTAATGCAGCAGAGTCCTTAAATATTGCAGCAAAGTCCTTAAATAATGCATTAGAGTCCTTAAATAATGCAACAAAGTCCTTAAATAATGCAGCAGAGTCCTTAAATAATGCAGCAAAGTCCTTAAATAATGCAGCAGAGTCCTTAAATAATGCAGCAGAGTCCTTAAATACCGCAGCAGAGTCCTTAAATACTGAAGCAGAGTCCTTAAATATTGCAGCAAAGTCCTTAAATAACGCAGCAGAGTCCTTAAATACTGAAGCAGAGTCCTTTAATATAGCAGTAAATTCCTTAAATAACGCAGCAGAGTCCTTAAAAAATCCAACAAAGTCATTAAATAATGCAGCATGTCCTTAAATAATGCAGCAGAGTCCTCTAATAATGCAGCAGAGTCCTCAAATGCTTCAGCAAAGTCATTAAATAATGCAGCATAGTCCTTAACTAATGCAGCAGAGTCCTTAAATAATGCAACAAAGTCCTTAAATAATGCAGCAGAGTCCTTAAATAATGCAGTAAAGTCGTTAAATAATGCAGCAGAGTCCTTAAATAATGCAGCAAAGTCCTTAACTAATGCAGCAGAGTCCTTAAATATTGCAGCAAAGTCCTTAAATAATGCATTAGAGTCCTTAAATAATGCAACAAAGTCCTTAAATAATGCAGCAGAGTCCTTAAATAATGCAGCAAAGTCCTTAAATAATGCAGCAGAGTCCTTAAATAATGCAGCAGAGTCCTTAAATACCGCAGCAGAGTCCTTAAATACTGAAGCAGAGTCCTTTAATATAGCAGCAAATTCCTTAAATAATGCAGCAGAGTCCTTAAAAAATCCAACAAAGTCATTAAATAATGCAGCAGAGTCCTCTAATAATGCAGCAGAGTCCTCAAATGCTTCAGCAAAGTCATTAAATAATGCAGCATAGTCCTTAAATAATGCAGCAAAGTCCTTAAATAATGCAGCAAAGTCCTTAAATAATGCAGCACAGTTCTTAAATAATGCAACAACGTCGTTAAATAATGCAGCAGAGTCCTTAAATAATGCAGCAAAGTCCTTAACTAATGCAGCAGAGTCCTTAAATAATGCAACAAAGTCCTTAAATAATGCAACAGAGTCCTTAAATACCGCAGCAAAGTGCTTAAATAATGCAGCAGAGTCCTCAAATGCTTCAGCAGAGTCCTTAAAAAATGCAGCAGAGTCCTTAAATAATGCAGCAAAGTCCTTAAATAATGCAGCAGAGTCCTTAAATAATGCAACAAAGTCCTTAAATAATGCAGCAGAGTCCTTAAATACTGAAGCAGAGTCCTTAAATATTGCAGCAAAGTCCTTAAATAATGCAGCAGAGTCCTTAAATAATGCAGCAAAGTCCTTATCTAATGCAGCAGAGTCCTTAAATAATGCAACAAAGTCCTTAAATAATGCAGCAGAGTCCTTAAATACTGAAGCAGAGTCCTTAAATATTGCAGCAAAGTCCTTCAATAATGCAGCAGATTCCTTAAATAATGCAGCAAAGTCCTTAAATAATGCAGCAGAGTCCTTAAATAATGCAGCAGAGTCCTTAAATACCGCAGCAGAGTCCTTAAATACTGAAGCAGAGTCCTTTAATATAGCAGCAAATTCCTTAAATAATGCAGCAGAGTCCATAAAAAAATCCAACAAAGTCATTAAATAATGCAGCAAGTCCTTAAATAATGCAGCAGAGTCCTCTAATTATGCAGCAGAGTCCTCAAATGCTTCAGCAAAGTCATTAAATAATGCAGCATAGTCCTTAAATAATGCAGCAAAGTCCTTAAATAATGCAGCACAGTTCTTAAGTAATGCAACAACGTCGTTAAATAATGCAGCAGAGTCCTTAAATAATGCAGCAAAGTCCTTAACTAATGCAGCAGAGTCCTTAAATAATGCAAGAAAGTCCTTAAATAATGCAGCAGAGTCCTTAAATAATGCAGTAAAGTCCTTAAATAATGCAGCAGAGTCCTTAAATAATGCAACAACGTCCTTAAATAATGCAGCAGAGTCCTTAAATACTGAAGCAGAGTCCTTAAATATTGCAGCAAAGTCCTTAAATAATGCATTAGAGTCCTTAAATAATGCAACAAAGTCCTTAAATAATGCAGCAGAGTCCTTAAATAATGCAGCAAAGTCCTTAAATAATGCAGCAGAGTCCTTAAATAATGCAGCAGAGTCCTTAAATACCGCAGCAGAGTCCTTAAATACTGAAGCAGAGTCCTTTAATATAGCAGCAAATTCCTTAAATAATGCAGCAGAGTCCTTAAAAAATCCAACAAAGTCATTAAATAATGCAGCAGAGTCCTCTAATAATGCAGCAGAGTCCTCAAATGCTTCAGCAAAGTCATTAAATAATGCAGCATAGTCCTTAAATAATGCAAAGTCCTTAAATAAAGCAGCACAGTTCTTAAATAATGCAACAACGTCGGTAAATAATGCAGCAGAGTCCTTAAATAATGCAGCAAAGTCCTTAACTAATGCAGCAGAGTCCTTAAATACCGCAGCAAAGTGCTTAAATAATGCAGCAGAGTCCTCAAATGCTTCAGCAGAGTCCTTAAAAAATGCAGCAGAGTCCTTAAATAATGCAGCAGAGTCCTTAAATAATGCAACAAAGTCCTTAAATAATGCAGCAGAGTCCTTAAATACTGAAGCAGAGTCCTTAAATATTGCAGCAAAGTCCTTAAATAATGCAGCAGAGTCCTTAAATAATGCAGCAAAGTCCTTATCTAATGCAGCAGAGTCCTTAAATAATGCAACAAAGTCCTTAAATAATGCAGCAGAGTCCTTAAATACTGAAGCAGAGTCCTTAAATATTGCAGCAAAGTCCTTCAATAATGCAGCAGATTCCTTAAATAATGCAGCAAAGTCCTTAAATAATGCAGCAGAGTCCTTAAATAATGCAGCAGAGTCCTTAAATACCGCAGCAGAGTCCTTAAATACTGAAGCAGAGTCCTTTAATATAGCAGCAAATTCCTTAAATAATGCAGCAGAGTCCATAAAAAAATCCAACAAAGTCATTAAATAATGCAGCAAGTCCTTAAATAATGCAGCAGAGTCCTCTAATAATGCAGCAGAGTCCTCAAATGCTTCAGCAAAGTCATTAAGAAATGAAGCATAGTCCTTAAATAATGCAGCAAAGTCCTTAAATAATGCAGCACAGTTCTTAAGTAATGCAACAACGTCGTTAAATAATGCAGCAGAGTCCTTAAATAATGCAGCAAAGTCCTTAACTAATGCAGCAGAGTCCTTAAATAATGCAAGAAAGTCCTTAAATAATGCAGCAGAGTCCTTAAATAATGCAGTAAAGTCCTTAAATAATGCAGCAGAGTCCTTAAATAATGCAACAACGTCCTTAAATAATGCAGCAGAGTCCTTAAATACTGAAGCAGAGTCCTTAAATATTGCAGCAAAGTCCTTAAATAATGCATTAGAGTCCTTAAATAATGCAACAAAGTCCTTAAATAATGCAGCAGAGTCCTTAAATAATGCAGCAAAGTCCTTAAATAATGCAGCA
This sequence comes from Phyllobates terribilis, assembly GCF_046119375.1. Classification (NCBI taxonomy): domain Eukaryota; kingdom Metazoa; phylum Chordata; class Amphibia; order Anura; family Dendrobatidae; genus Phyllobates; species Phyllobates terribilis. The sequence goes on along the minus strand of NW_027362840.1, from coordinate 697,914 downwards.
GAGTCCTTAAATAATGCAGCAGAGTCCTTAAATACCGCAGCAGAGTCCTTAAATACTGAAGCAGAGTCCTTTAATATAGCAGCAAATTCCTTAAATAATGCAGCAGAGTCCTTAAAAAATCCAACAAAGTCATTAAATAATGCAGCAGAGTCCTCTAATAATGCAGCAGAGTCCTCAAATGCTTCAGCAAAGTCATTAAATAATGCAGCATAGTCCTTAAATAATGCAAAGTCCTTAAATAAAGCAGCACAGTTCTTAAATAATGCAACAACGTCGGTAAATAATGCAGCAGAGTCCTTAAATACTGAAGCAGAGTCCTTAAACATTGCAGCAAAGTCCTTAAATAATGCAGCAGAGTCCTTAAATAATGCAGCAAAGTCCTTCAATAATGCAGCAGAGTCCTTAGATAATGCAACAAAGTCCTTAAATAATGCAGCAGATTCCTTAAATAATGCAGCAAAGTCCTTAAATAATGCAGCAGAGTCCTAATATAATGCAGCAGGGTCCCTAAATACCGCAGCAGAGTCCTTAAATACTGAAGCAGAGTCCTTTAATATAGCAGCAAATTCCTTAAATAATGCAGCAGAGTCCTTAAGAAATCCAACAAAGTCATTAAATAATGCAGCAAGTCCTTAAATAATGCAGCAGAGTCCTCTAATAATGCAGCAGAGTCCTCAAATGCTTCAGCAAAGTCATTAAATAATGCAGCATAATCCTTAAATAATGCAGCAAAGTCCTTAAATAATGCAGCACAGTTCTTAAATAATGCAACAACGTCGTTAAATAATGCAGCAGAGTCCTTAAATAATGCAGCAAACTCCTTAACTAATGCAGCAGAGTCCTTAAATAATGCAACAAAGTCCTTAAATAATGCAACAGAGTCCTTAAATACCGCCGCAAAGTGCTTAAATAATGCAGCAGAGTCCTCAAATGCTTCAGCAGAGTCCTTAAATAATGCAGCAGTGTCCTTAAATAATGCAGCAAAGTCCTTAAATAATGCAGCAGAGTCCTTAAATAATGCAACAAAGTCCTTAAATAATGCAGCAGAGTCCTTAAATACTGAAGCAGAGTCCTTAAATATTGCTGCAAAGTCCTTAAATAATGCAGCAGTCATTAAATAATGCAACAATGTCCTTAAATAATGCAGCAGAGTCCTTAAAAAATCCAACAAAGTCATTAAATAATGCAGCAAGTCCTTAAATAATGCAGCAGAGTCCTCTAATAATGCAGCAGAGTCCTCAAATGCTTCAGCAAATTCATTAAATAATGCAGCATATTCCTTAAATAATGCAGCAAAGTCCTTAAATAATGCAGAACAGTTCTTAAATAATGCAACAACGTCGTTAAATAATGCAGCAGAGTCCTTAAATAATGCAGCAAAGTCCTTAACTAATGCAGCAGAGTCCTTAAATAATGCAACAAAGTCCTTAAATAATGCAACAGAGTCCTTAAATACCGCAGCAAAGGGCTTAAATAATGCAGCAGAGTCCTCAAATGCTTCAGAAGAGTCCTTAAATAATGTAGCATTGTCCTTAAATAATGCAGCAAAGTCCTTAAATAATGCAGCAGAGTCCTTAAATAATGCAACAAAGTCCTTAAATAATACAGCAGAGTCCTTAAATACTGAAGCAGAGTCCTTAAATATTGCTGCAAAGTCCTTAAATAATGCAGCAGAGTCATTAAATAATGCAACAAAGTCCTTAAATAATGCAGCAGAGTCCTTAAATAATGCAACAAAGTCCTTAAATAATGCAGCAGAGTACTTAAATAATGCAACAAAGTCCTTAAATAATGCAGCAAAGTCCTTAAATAATGCAGCAGAGTCCTTAAATACTGAAGCAGAGTCCTTAAATATTGCAGCAAAGTCCTTAAATAATGCAGCAGAGTCCTTAAATAATGCAACAAAGTCCTTAAATAATGCAGCAGAGTCCTTAAATAATGCAACAGAGTCCTTAAATACCGCAGCAAAGTGCTTAAATAATGCAGCAGAGTCCTCAAATGCTTCAGCAGAGTCCTTAAATAATGCAGCAGAGTCCTTAAATAATGCAGCAAAGTCCTTAAATAATGCAGCAGAGTCCTTAAATAATGCAACAAAGTCCTTAAATAATGCAGCAGAGTCCTTAAATACTGAAGCAGAGTCCTTAAATATTGCAGCAAAGTCCTTAAATAATGCAGCAGAGTCCTTAAATAATGCAGCAAAGTCCTTATCTAATGCAGCAGAGTCCTTAAATAATGCAACAAAGTCCTTAAATAATGCAGCAGAGTCCTTAAATACTGAAGCAGAGTCCTTAAATATTGCAGCAAAGTCCTTCAATAATGCAGCAGAGTCCTTAGATAATGCAACAAAGTCCTTAAATAATGCAGCAGATTCCTTAAATAATGCAGCAAAGTCCTTAAATAATGCAGCAGAGTCCTTAAATAATGCAGCAGAGTCCTTAAATACCGCAGCAGAGTCCTTAAATACTGAAGCAGAGTCCTTTAATATAGCAGCAAATTCCTTAAATAATGCAGCAGAGTCCATAAAAAAATCCAACAAAGTCATTAAATAATGCAGCAAGTCCCTAAATAATGCAGCAGAGTCCTCTAATAATGCAGCAGAGTCCTCAAATGCTTCAGCAAAGTCATTAAATAATGCAGCATAGTCCTTAAATAATGCAGCAAAGTCCTTAAATAATGCTGCACAGTTCTTAAGTAATGCAACAACGTCGTTAAATAATGCAGCAGAGTCCTTAAATAATGCAGCAAAGTCCTTAACTAATGCAGCAGAGTCCTTAAATAATGCAAGAAAGTCCTTAAATAATGCAGCAGAGTCCTTAAATAATGCAGTAAAGTCCTTAAATAATGCAGCAGAGTCCTTAAATAATGCAACAACGTCCTTAAATAATGCAGCAGAGTCCTTAAATACTGAAGCAGAGTCCTTAAATATTGCAACAAAGTCCTTAAATAATGCAGCAGAGTCCTTAAATAATGCAGCAAAGTCCTTAAATAATGCAGCAGAGTCCTTAAATAATGCAGCAGAGTCCTTAAATACTGCAGCAGAGTCTTTAAATACTGAAGCAGAGTCCTTTAATATAGCAGCAAATTCCTTAAATAATGCAGCAGAGTCCTTAAAAAATCCAACAAAGTCATTAAATAATGCAGCAGAGTCCTCTAATAATGCAGCAGAGTCCTCAAATGCTTCAGCAAAGTCATTAAATAATGCAGCATAGTCCTTAAATAATGCAAAGTCCTTAAATAAAGCAGCACAGTTCTTAAATAATGCAACAACGTCGGTAAATAATGCAGCAGAGTCCTTAAATAATGCAGCAAAGTCCTTAACTAATGCAGCAGAGTCCTTAAATAATGCAACAAAGTCCTTAAATAATGCAACAGAGTCCTTAAATACCGCAGCAAAGTGCTTAAATAATGCAGCAGAGTCCTCAAATGCTTCAGCAGAGTCCTTAAAAAATGCAGCAGAGTCCTTAAATAATGCAGCAGAGTCCTTAAATAATGCAACAAAGTCCTTAAATAATGCAGCAGAGTCCTTAAATACTGAAGCAGAGTCCTTAAATATTGCAGCAAAGTCCTTAAATAATGCAGCAGAGTCCTTAAATAATGCAGCAAAGTCCTTATCTAATGCAGCAGAGTCCTTAAATAATGCAACAAAGTCCTTAAATAATGCAGCAGAGTCCTTAAATACTGAAGCAGAGTCCTTAAATATTGCAGCAAAGTCCTTCAATAATGCAGCAGATTCCTTAAATAATGCAGCAAAGTCCTTAAATAATGCAGCAGAGTCCTTAAATAATGCAGCAGAGTCCTTAAATACCGCAGCAGAGTCCTTAAATACTGAAGCAGAGTCCTTTAATATAGCAGCAAATTCCTTAAATAATGCAGCAGAGTCCATAAAAAAATCCAACAAAGTCATTAAATAATGCAGCAAGTCCTTAAATAATGCAGCAGAGTCCTCTAATAATGCAGCAGAGTCCTCAAATGCTTCAGCAAAGTCATTAAATAATGCAGCATAGTCCTTAAATAATGCAGCAAAGTCCTTAAATAATGCAGCACAGTTCTTAAGTAATGCAACAACGTCGTTAAATAATGCAGCAGAGTCCTTAAATAATGCAGCAAAGTCCTTAACTAATGCAGCAGAGTCCTTAAATAATGCAAGAAAGTCCTTAAATAATGCAGCAGAGTCCTTAAATAATGCAGTAAAGTCCTTAAATAATGCAGCAGAGTCCTTAAATAATGCAACAACGTCCTTAAATAATGCAGCAGAGTCCTTAAATACTGAAGCAGAGTCCTTAAATATTGCAGCAAAGTCCTTAAATAATGCATTAGAGTCCTTAAATAATGCAACAAAGTCCTTAAATAATGCAGCAGAGTCCTTAAATAATGCAGCAAAGTCCTTAAATAATGCAGCAGAGTCCTTAAATAATGCAGCAGAGTCCTTAAATACCGCAGCAGAGTCCTTAAATACTGAAGCAGAGTCCTTTAATATAGCAGCAAATTCCTTAAATAATGCAGCAGAGTCCTTAAAAAATCCAACAAAGTCATTAAATAATGCAGCAGAGTCCTCTAATAATGCAGCAGAGTCCTCAAATGCTTCAGCAAAGTCATTAAATAATGCAGCATAGTCCTTAAATAATGCAAAGTCCTTAAATAAAGCAGCACAGTTCTTAAATAATGCAACAACGTCGGTAAATAATGCAGCAGAGTCCTTAAATAATGCAGCAAAGTCCTTAACTAATGCAGCAGAGTCCTTAAATACCGCAGCAAAGTGCTTAAATAATGCAGCAGAGTCCTCAAATGCTTCAGCAGAGTCCTTAAAAAATGCAGCAGAGTCCTTAAATAATGCAGCAGAGTCCTTAAATAATGCAACAAAGTCCTTAAATAATGCAGCAGAGTCCTTAAATACTGAAGCAGAGTCCTTAAATATTGCAGCAAAGTCCTTAAATAATGCAGCAGAGTCCTTAAATAATGCAGCAAAGTCCTTATCTAATGCAGCAGAGTCCTTAAATAATGCAACAAAGTCCTTAAATAATGCAGCAGAGTCCTTAAATACTGAAGCAGAGTCCTTAAATATTGCAGCAAAGTCCTTCAATAATGCAGCAGATTCCTTAAATAATGCAGCAAAGTCCTTAAATAATGCAGCAGAGTCCTTAAATAATGCAGCAGAGTCCTTAAATACCGCAGCAGAGTCCTTAAATACTGAAGCAGAGTCCTTTAATATAGCAGCAAATTCCTTAAATAATGCAGCAGAGTCCATAAAAAAATCCAACAAAGTCATTAAATAATGCAGCAAGTCCTTAAATAATGCAGCAGAGTCCTCTAATAATGCAGCAGAGTCCTCAAATGCTTCAGCAAAGTCATTAAATAATGCAGCATAGTCCTTAAATAATGCAGCAAAGTCCTTAAATAATGCAGCACAGTTCTTAAGTAATGCAACAACGTCGTTAAATAATGCAGCAGAGTCCTTAAATAATGCAGCAAAGTCCTTAACTAATGCAGCAGAGTCCTTAAATAATGCAAGAAAGTCCTTAAATAATGCAGCAGAGTCCTTAAATAATGCAGTAAAGTCCTTAAATAATGCAGCAGAGTCCTTAAATAATGCAACAACGTCCATAAATAATGCAGCAGAGTCCTTAAATACTGAAGCAGAGTCCTTAAATATTGCAGCAAAGTCCTTAAATAATGCATTAGAGTCCTTAAATAATGCAACAAAGTCCTTAAATAATGCAGCAGAGTCCTTAAATAATGCAGCAAAGTCCTTAAATAATGCAGCAGAGTCCTTAAATAATGCAGCAGAGTCCTTAAATACCGCAGCAGAGTCCTTAAATACTGAAGCAGAGTCCTTTAATATAGCAGCAAATTCCTTAAATAATGCAGCAGAGTCCTTAAAAAATCCAACAAAGTCATTAAATAATGCAGCAGAGTCCTCTAATAATGCAGCAGAGTCCTCAAATGCTTCAGCAAAGTCATTAAATAATGCAGCATAGTCCTTAAATAATGCAAAGTCCTTAAATAAAGCAGCACAGTTCTTAAATAATGCAACATAGTCGGTAAATAATGCAGCAGAGTCCTTAAATAATGCAGCAAAGTCCTTAACTAATGCAGCAGAGTCCTTAAATAATGCAACAAAGTCCTTAAATAATGCAGCAGAGTCCTTAAATACTGAAGCAGAGTCCTTAAATACCGCAGCAAAGTGCTTAAATAATGCAGCAGAGTCCTCAAATGCTTCAGCAGAGTCCTTAAAAAATGCAGCAGAGTCCTTAAATAATGCAGCAAAGTCCTTAAATAATGCAGCAGAGTCCTTAAATAATGCAACAAAGTCCTTAAATAATGCAGCAGAGTCCTTAAATACTGAAGCAGAGTCCTTAAATATTGCAGCAAAGTCCTTAAATAATGCAGCAGAGTCCTTAAATAATGCAACAAAGTCCTTAAATAATGCAGCAGAGTCCTTAAATAATGCAACAAAGTCCTTAAATAATGCAGCAGAGTCCTTAAATACTGAAGCAGAGTCCTTAAATATTGCAGCAAAGTCCTTAAATAACGCAGCAGAGTCCTTAAATACTGAAGCAGAGTCCTTTAATATAGCAGTAAATTCCTTAAATAACGCAGCAGAGTCCTTAAAAAATCCAACAAAGTCATTAAATAATGCAGCATGTCCTTAAATAATGCAGCAGAGTCCTCTAATAATGCAGCAGAGTCCTCAAATGCTTCAGCAAAGTCATTAAATAATGCAGCATAGTCCTTAACTAATGCAGCAGAGTCCTTAAATAATGCAACAAAGTCCTTAAATAATGCAGCAGAGTCCTTAAATAATGCAGTAAAGTCGTTAAATAATGCAGCAGAGTCCTTAAATAATGCAGCAAAGTCCTTAACTAATGAAGCAGAGTCCTTAAATATTGCAGCAAAGTCCTTAAATAATGCATTAGAGTCCTTAAATAATGCAACAAAGTCCTTAAATAATGCAGCAGAGTCCTTAAATAATGCAGCAAAGTCCTTAAATAATGCAGCAGAGTCCTTAAATAATGCAGCAGAGTCCTTAAATACCGCAGCAGAGTCCTTAAATACTGAAGCAGAGTCCTTAAATATTGCAGCAAAGTCCTTAAATAACGCAGCAGAGTCCTTAAATACTGAAGCAGAGTCCTTTAATATAGCAGTAAATTCCTTAAATAACGCAGCAGAGTCCTTAAAAAATCCAACAAAGTCATTAAATAATGCAGCATGTCCTTAAATAATGCAGCAGAGTCCTCTAATAATGCAGCAGAGTCCTCAAATGCTTCAGCAAAGTCATTAAATAATGCAGCATAGTCCTTAACTAATGCAGCAGAGTCCTTAAATAATGCAACAAAGTCCTTAAATAATGCAGCAGAGTCCTTAAATAATGCAGTAAAGTCGTTAAATAATGCAGCAGAGTCCTTAAATAATGCAGCAAAGTCCTTAACTAATGCAGCAGAGTCCTTAAATATTGCAGCAAAGTCCTTAAATAATGCATTAGAGTCCTTAAATAATGCAACAAAGTCCTTAAATAATGCAGCAGAGTCCTTAAATAATGCAGCAAAGTCCTTAAATAATGCAGCAGAGTCCTTAAATAATGCAGCAGAGTCCTTAAATACCGCAGCAGAGTCCTTAAATACTGAAGCAGAGTCCTTTAATATAGCAGCAAATTCCTTAAATAATGCAGCAGAGTCCTTAAAAAATCCAACAAAGTCATTAAATAATGCAGCAGAGTCCTCTAATAATGCAGCAGAGTCCTCAAATGCTTCAGCAAAGTCATTAAATAATGCAGCATAGTCCTTAAATAATGCAGCAAAGTCCTTAAATAATGCAGCAAAGTCCTTAAATAATGCAGCACAGTTCTTAAATAATGCAACAACGTCGTTAAATAATGCAGCAGAGTCCTTAAATAATGCAGCAAAGTCCTTAACTAATGCAGCAGAGTCCTTAAATAATGCAACAAAGTCCTTAAATAATGCAACAGAGTCCTTAAATACCGCAGCAAAGTGCTTAAATAATGCAGCAGAGTCCTCAAATGCTTCAGCAGAGTCCTTAAAAAATGCAGCAGAGTCCTTAAATAATGCAGCAAAGTCCTTAAATAATGCAGCAGAGTCCTTAAATAATGCAACAAAGTCCTTAAATAATGCAGCAGAGTCCTTAAATACTGAAGCAGAGTCCTTAAATATTGCAGCAAAGTCCTTAAATAATGCAGCAGAGTCCTTAAATAATGCAGCAAAGTCCTTATCTAATGCAGCAGAGTCCTTAAATAATGCAACAAAGTCCTTAAATAATGCAGCAGAGTCCTTAAATACTGAAGCAGAGTCCTTAAATATTGCAGCAAAGTCCTTCAATAATGCAGCAGATTCCTTAAATAATGCAGCAAAGTCCTTAAATAATGCAGCAGAGTCCTTAAATAATGCAGCAGAGTCCTTAAATACCGCAGCAGAGTCCTTAAATACTGAAGCAGAGTCCTTTAATATAGCAGCAAATTCCTTAAATAATGCAGCAGAGTCCATAAAAAAATCCAACAAAGTCATTAAATAATGCAGCAAGTCCTTAAATAATGCAGCAGAGTCCTCTAATTATGCAGCAGAGTCCTCAAATGCTTCAGCAAAGTCATTAAATAATGCAGCATAGTCCTTAAATAATGCAGCAAAGTCCTTAAATAATGCAGCACAGTTCTTAAGTAATGCAACAACGTCGTTAAATAATGCAGCAGAGTCCTTAAATAATGCAGCAAAGTCCTTAACTAATGCAGCAGAGTCCTTAAATAATGCAAGAAAGTCCTTAAATAATGCAGCAGAGTCCTTAAATAATGCAGTAAAGTCCTTAAATAATGCAGCAGAGTCCTTAAATAATGCAACAACGTCCTTAAATAATGCAGCAGAGTCCTTAAATACTGAAGCAGAGTCCTTAAATATTGCAGCAAAGTCCTTAAATAATGCATTAGAGTCCTTAAATAATGCAACAAAGTCCTTAAATAATGCAGCAGAGTCCTTAAATAATGCAGCAAAGTCCTTAAATAATGCAGCAGAGTCCTTAAATAATGCAGCAGAGTCCTTAAATACCGCAGCAGAGTCCTTAAATACTGAAGCAGAGTCCTTTAATATAGCAGCAAATTCCTTAAATAATGCAGCAGAGTCCTTAAAAAATCCAACAAAGTCATTAAATAATGCAGCAGAGTCCTCTAATAATGCAGCAGAGTCCTCAAATGCTTCAGCAAAGTCATTAAATAATGCAGCATAGTCCTTAAATAATGCAAAGTCCTTAAATAAAGCAGCACAGTTCTTAAATAATGCAACAACGTCGGTAAATAATGCAGCAGAGTCCTTAAATAATGCAGCAAAGTCCTTAACTAATGCAGCAGAGTCCTTAAATACCGCAGCAAAGTGCTTAAATAATGCAGCAGAGTCCTCAAATGCTTCAGCAGAGTCCTTAAAAAATGCAGCAGAGTCCTTAAATAATGCAGCAGAGTCCTTAAATAATGCAACAAAGTCCTTAAATAATGCAGCAGAGTCCTTAAATACTGAAGCAGAGTCCTTAAATATTGCAGCAAAGTCCTTAAATAATGCAGCAGAGTCCTTAAATAATGCAGCAAAGTCCTTATCTAATGCAGCAGAGTCCTTAAATAATGCAACAAAGTCCTTAAATAATGCAGCAGAGTCCTTAAATACTGAAGCAGAGTCCTTAAATATTGCAGCAAAGTCCTTCAATAATGCAGCAGATTCCTTAAATAATGCAGCAAAGTCCTTAAATAATGCAGCAGAGTCCTTAAATAATGCAGCAGAGTCCTTAAATACCGCAGCAGAGTCCTTAAATACTGAAGCAGAGTCCTTTAATATAGCAGCAAATTCCTTAAATAATCCAGCAGAGTCCATAAAAAAATCCAACAAAGTCATTAAATAATGCAGCAAGTCCTTAAATAATGCAGCAGAGTCCTCTAATAATGCAGCAGAGTCCTCAAATGCTTCAGCAAAGTCATTAAGAAATGAAGCATAGTCCTTAAATAATGCAGCAAAGTCCTTAAATAATGCAGCACAGTTCTTAAGTAATGCAACAACGTCGTTAAATAATGCAGCAGAGTCCTTAAATAATGCAGCAAAGTCCTTAACTAATGCAGCAGAGTCCTTAAATAATGCAAGAAAGTCCTTAAATAATGCAGCAGAGTCCTTAAATAATGCAGTAAAGTCCTTAAATAATGCAGCAGAGTCCTTAAATAATGCAACAACGTCCTTAAATAATGCAGCAGAGTCCTTAAATACTGAAGCAGAGTCCTTAAATATTGCAGCAAAGTCCTTAAATAATGCATTAGAGTCCTTAAATAATGCAACAAAGTCCTTAAATAATGCAGCAGAGTCCTTAAATAATGCAGCAAAGTCCTTAAATAATGCAGCAGAGTCCTTAAATAATGCAGCAGAGTCCTTAAATACCGCAGCAGAGTCCTTAAATACTGAAGCAGAGTCCTTTAATATAGCAGCAAATTCCTTAAATAATGCAGCAGAGTCCTTAAAAAATCCAACAAAGTCATTAAATAATGCAGCAGAGTCCTCTAATAATGCAGCAGAGTCCTCAAATGCTTCAGCAAAGTCATTAAATAATGCAGCATAGTCCTTAAATAATGCAAAGTCCTTAAATAAAGCAGCACAGTTCTTAAATAATGCAACAACGTCGGTAAATAATGCAGCAGAGTCCTTAAATAATGCAGCAAAGTCCTTAACTAATGCAGCAGAGTCCTTAAATACCGCAGCAAAGTGCTTAAATAATGCAGCAGAGTCCTCAAATGCTTCAGCAGAGTCCTTAAAAATGCAGCAGAGTCCTTAAATAATGCAGCAGAGTCCTTAAATAATGCAACAAAGTCCTTAAATAATGCAGCAGAGTCCTTAAATACTGAAGCAGAGTCCTTAAATATTGCAGCAAAGTCCTTAAATAATGCAGCAGAGTCCTTAAATAATGCAGCAAAGTCCTTATCTAATGCAGCAGAGTCCTTAAATAATGCAACAAAGTCCTTAAATAATGCAGCAGAGTCCTTAAATACTGAAGCAGAGTCCTTAAATATTGCAGCAAAGTCCTTCAATAATGCAGCAGATTCCTTAAATAATGCAGCAAAGTCCTTAAATAATGCAGCAGAGTCCTTAAATAATGCAGCAGAGTCCTTAAATACCGCAGCAGAGTCCTTAAATACTGAAGCAGAGTCCTTTAATATAGCAGCAAATTCCTTAAATAATGCAGCAGAGTCCATAAAAAAATCCAACAAAGTCATTAAATAATGCAGCAAGTCCTTAAATAATGCAGCAGAGTCCTCTAATAATGCAGCAGAGTCCTCAAATGCTTCAGCAAAGTCATTAAATAATGCAGCATAGTCCTTAAATAATGCAGCAAAGTCCTTAAATAATGCAGCACAGTTCTTAAGTAATGCAACAACGTCGTTAAATAATGCAGCAGAGTCCTTAAATAATGCAGCAAAGTCCTTAACTAATGCAGCAGAGTCCTTAAATAATGCAAGAAAGTCCTTAAATAATGCAGCAGAGTCCTTAAATAATGCAGTAAAGTCCTTAAATAATGCAGCAGAGTCCTTAAATAATGCAACAACGTCCATAAATAATGCAGCAGAGTCCTTAAATACTGAAGCAGAGTCCTTAAATATTGCAGCAAAGTCCTTAAATAATGCATTAGAGTCCTTAAATAATGCAACAAAGTCCTTAAATAATGCAGCAGAGTCCTTAAATAATGCAGCAAAGTCCTTAAATAATGCAGCAGAGTCCTTAAATACCGCAGCAGAGTCCTTAAATACTGAAGCAGAGTCCTTTAATATAGCAGCAAATTCCTTAAATAATGCAGCAGAGTCCTTAAAAAATCCAACAAAGTCATTAAATAATGCAGCAGAGTCCTCTAATAATGCAGCAGAGTCCTCAAATGCTTCAGCAAAGTCATTAAATAATGCAGCATAGTCCTTAAATAATGCAAAGTCCTTAAATAAAGCAGCACAGTTCTTAAATAATGCAACAACGTCGGTAAATAATGCAGCAGAGTCCTTAAATAATGCAGCAAAGTCCTTAACTAATGCAGCAGAGTCCTTAAATAATGCAACAAAGTCCTTAAATAATGCAGCAGAGTCCTTAAATACTGAAGCAGAGTCCTTAAATACCGCAGCAAAGTGCTTAAATAATGCAGCAGAGTCCTCAAATGCTTCAGCAGAGTCCTTAAAAAATGCAGCAGAGTCCTTAAATAATGCAGCAAAGTCCTTAAATAATGCAGCAGAGTCCTTAAATAATGCAACAAAGTCCTTATATAATGCAGCAGAGTCCTTAAATACTGAAGCAGAGTCCTTAAATATTGCAGCAAAGTCCTTAAATAATGCAGCAGAGTCCTTAAATAATGCAACAAAGTCCTTAAATAATGCAGCAGAGTCCTAATATAATGCAGCAGGGTCCCTAAATACCGCAGCAGAGTCCTTAAATACTGAAGCAGAGTCCTTTAATATAGCAGCAAATTCCTTAAATAATGCAGCAGAGTCCTTAAGAAATCCAACAAAGTCATTAAATAATGCAGCAAGTCCTTAAATAATGCAGCAGAGTCCTCTAATAATGCAGCAGAGTCCTCAAATGCTTCAGCAAAGTCATTAAATAATGCAGCATAATCCTTAAATAATGCAGCAAAGTCCTTAAATAATGCAGCACAGTTCTTAAATAATGCAACAACGTCGTTAAATAATGCAGCAGAGTCCTTAAATAATGCAGCAAACTCCTTAACTAATGCAGCAGAGTCCTTAAATAATGCAACAAAGTCCTTAAATAATGCAACAGAGTCCTTAAATACCGCCGCAAAGTGCTTAAATAATGCAGCAGAGTCCTCAAATGCTTCAGCAGAGTCCTTAAATAATGCAGCAGTGTCCTTAAATAATGCAGCAAAGTCCTTAAATAATGCAGCAGAGTCCTTAAATAATGCAACAAAGTCCTTAAATAATGCAGCAGAGTCCTTAAATACTGAAGCAGAGTCCTTAAATATTGCTGCAAAGTCCTTAAATAATGCAGCAGTCATTAAATAATGCAACAATGTCCTTAAATAATGCAGCAGAGTCCTTAAAAAATCCAACAAAGTCATTAAATAATGCAGCAAGTCCTTAAATAATGCAGCAGAGTCCTCTAATAATGCAGCAGAGTCCTCAAATGCTTCAGCAAATTCATTAAATAATGCAGCATATTCCTTAAATAATGCAGCAAAGTCCTTAAATAATGCAGAACAGTTCTTAAATAATGCAACAACGTCGTTAAATAATGCAGCAGAGTCCTTAAATAATGCAGCAAAGTCCTTAACTAATGCAGCAGAGTCCTTAAATAATGCAACAAAGTCCTTAAATAATGCAACAGAGTCCTTAAATACCGCAGCAAAGGGCTTAAATAATGCAGCAGAGTCCTCAAATGCTTCAGAAGAGTCCTTAAATAATGTAGCATTGTCCTTAAATAATGCAGCAAAGTCCTTAAATAATGCAGCAGAGTCCTTAAATAATGCAACAAAGTCCTTAAATAATACAGCAGAGTCCTTAAATACTGAAGCAGAGTCCTTAAATATTGCTGCAAAGTCCTTAAATAATGCAGCAGAGTCATTAAATAATGCAACAAAGTCCTTAAATAATGCAGCAGAGTCCTTAAATAATGCAACAAAGTCCTTAAATAATGCAGCAGAGTACTTAAATAATGCAACAAAGTCCTTAAATAATGCAGCAAAGTCCTTAAATAATGCAGCAGAGTCCTTAAATACTGAAGCAGAGTCCTTAAATATTGCAGCAAAGTCCTTAAATAATGCAGCAGAGTCCTTAAATAATGCAACAAAGTCCTTAAATAATGCAGCAGAGTCCTTAAATAATGCAACAGAGTCCTTAAATACCGCAGCAAAGTGCTTAAATAATGCAGCAGAGTCCTCAAATGCTTCAGCAGAGTCCTTAAATAATGCAGCAGAGTCCTTAAATAATGCAGCAAAGTCCTTAAATAATGCAGCAGAGTCCTTAAATAATGCAACAAAGTCCTTAAATAATGCAGCAGAGTCCTTAAATACTGAAGCAGAGTCCTTAAATATTGCAGCAAAGTCCTTAAATAATGCAGCAGAGTCCTTAAATAATGCAGCAAAGTCCTTATCTAATGCAGCAGAGTCCTTAAATAATGCAACAAAGTCCTTAAATAATGCAGCAGAGTCCTTAAATACTGAAGCAGAGTCCTTAAATATTGCAGCAAAGTCCTTCAATAATGCAGCAGAGTCCTTAGATAATGCAACAAAGTCCTTAAATAATGCAGCAGATTCCTTAAATAATGCAGCAAAGTCCTTAAATAATGCAGCAGAGTCCTTAAATAATGCAGCAGAGTCCTTAAATACCGCAGCAGAGTCCTTAAATACTGAAGCAGAGTCCTTTAATATAGCAGCAAATTCCTTAAATAATGCAGCAGAGTCCATAAAAAAATCCAACAAAGTCATTAAATAATGCAGCAAGTCCCTAAATAATGCAGCAGAGTCCTCTAATAATGCAGCAGAGTCCTCAAATGCTTCAGCAAAGTCATTAAATAATGCAGCATAGTCCTTAAATAATGCAGCAAAGTCCTTAAATAATGCAGCACAGTTCTTAAGTAATGCAACAACGTCGTTAAATAATGCAGCAGAGTCCTTAAATAATGCAGCAAAGTCCTTAACTGATGCAGCAGAGTCCTTAAATAATGCAAGAAAGTCCTTAAATAATGCAGCAGAGTCCTTAAATAATGCAGTAAAGTCCTTAAATAATGCAGCAGAGTCCTTAAATAATGCAACAACGTCCTTAAATAATGCAGCAGAGTCCTTAAATACTGAAGCAGAGTCCTTAAATATTGCAACAAAGTCCTTAAATAATGCAGCAGAGTCCTTAAATAATGCAGCAAAGTCCTTAAATAATGCAGCAGAGTCCTTAAATAATGCAGCAGAGTCCTTAAATACTGCAGCAGAGTCCTTAAATACTGAAGCAGAGTCCTTTAATATAGCAGCAAATTCCTTAAATAATGCAGCAGAGTCCTTAAAAAATCCAACAAAGTCATTAAATAATGCAGCAGAGTCCTCTAATAATGCAGCAGAGTCCTCAAATGCTTCAGCAAAGTCATTAAATAATGCAGCATAGTCCTTAAATAATGCAAAGTCCTTAAATAAAGCAGCACAGTTCTTAAATAATGCAACAACGTCGGTAAATAATGCAGCAGAGTCCTTAAATAATGCAGCAAAGTCCTTAACTAATGCAGCAGAGTCCTTAAATAATGCAACAAAGTCCTTAAATAATGCAACAGAGTCCTTAAATACCGCAGCAAAGTGCTTAAATAATGCAGCAGAGTCCTCAAATGCTTCAGCAGAGTCCTTAAAAAATGCAGCAGAGTCCTTAAATAATGCAGCAGAGTCCTTAAATAATGCAACAAAGTCCTTAAATAATGCAGCAGAGTCCTTAAATACTGAAGCAGAGTCCTTAAATATTGCAGCAAAGTCCTTAAATAATGCAGCAGAGTCCTTAAATAATGCAGCAAAGTCCTTATCTAATGCAGCAGAGTCCTTAAATAATGCAACAAAGTCCTTAAATAATGCAGCAGAGTCCTTAAATACTGAAGCAGAGTCCTTAAATATTGCAGCAAAGTCCTTCAATAATGCAGCAGATTCCTTAAATAATGCAGCAAAGTCCTTAAATAATGCAGCAGAGTCCTTAAATAATGCAGCAGAGTCCTTAAATACCGCAGCAGAGTCCTTAAATACTGAAGCAGAGTCCTTTAATATAGCAGCAAATTCCTTAAATAATGCAGCAGAGTCCATAAAAAAATCCAACAAAGTCATTAAATAATGCAGCAAGTCCTTAAATAATGCAGCAGAGTCCTCTAATAATGCAGCAGAGTCCTCAAATGCTTCAGCAAAGTCATTAAATAATGCAGCATAGTCCTTAAATAATGCAGCAAAGTCCTTAAATAATGCAGCACAGTTCTTAAGTAATGCAACAACGTCGTTAAATAATGCAGCAGAGTCCTTAAATAATGCAGCAAAGTCCTTAACTAATGCAGCAGAGTCCTTAAATAATGCAAGAAAGTCCTTAAATAATGCAGCAGAGTCCTTAAATAATGCAGTAAAGTCCTTAAATAATGCAGCAGAGTCCTTAAATAATGCAACAACGTCCTTAAATAATGCAGCAGAGTCCTTAAATACTGAAGCAGAGTCCTTAAATATTGCAGCAAAGTCCTTAAATAATGCATTAGAGTCCTTAAATAATGCAACAAAGTCCTTAAATAATGCAGCAGAGTCCTTAAATAATGCAGCAAAGTCCTTAAATAATGCAGCAGAGTCCTTAAATAATGCAGCAGAGTCCTTAAATACCGCAGCAGAGTCCTTAAATACTGAAGCAGAGTCCTTTAATATAGCAGCAAATTCCTTAAATAATGCAGCAGAGTCCTTAAAAAATCCAACAAAGTCATTAAATAATGCAGCAGAGTCCTCTAATAATGCAGCAGAGTCCTCAAATGCTTCAGCAAAGTCATTAAATAATGCAGCATAGTCCTTAAATAATGCAAAGTCCTTAAATAAAGCAGCACAGTTCTTAAATAATGCAACAACGTCGGTAAATAATGCAGCAGAGTCCTTAAATAATGCAGCAAAGTCCTTAACTAATGCAGCAGAGTCCTTAAATACCGCAGCAAAGTGCTTAAATAATGCAGCAGAGTCCTCAAATGCTTCAGCAGAGTCCTTAAAAAATGCAGCAGAGTCCTTAAATAATGCAGCAGAGTCCTTAAATAATGCAACAAAGTCCTTAAATAATGCAGCAGAGTCCTTAAATACTGAAGCAGAGTCCTTAAATATTGCAGCAAAGTCCTTAAATAATGCAGCAGAGTCCTTAAATAATGCAGCAAAGTCCTTATCTAATGCAGCAGAGTCCTTAAATAATGCAACAAAGTCCTTAAATAATGCAGCAGAGTCCTTAAATACTGAAGCAGAGTCCTTAAATATTGCAGCAAAGTCCTTCAATAATGCAGCAGATTCCTTAAATAATGCAGCAAAGTCCTTAAATAATGCAGCAGAGTCCTTAAATAATGCAGCAGAGTCCTTAAATACCGCAGCAGAGTCCTTAAATACTGAAGCAGAGTCCTTTAATATAGCAGCAAATTCCTTAAATAATGCAGCAGAGTCCATAAAAAAATCCAACAAAGTCATTAAATAATGCAGCAAGTCCTTAAATAATGCAGCAGAGTCCTCTAATAATGCAGCAGAGTCCTCAAATGCTTCAGCAAAGTCATTAAATAATGCAGCATAGTCCTCAAATAATGCAGCAAAGTCCTTAAATAATGCAGCACAGTTCTTAAGTAATGCAACAACGTCGTTAAATAATGCAGCAGAGTCCTTAAATAATGCAGCAAAGTCCTTAACTAATGCAGCAGAGTCCTTAAATAATGCAAGAAAGTCCTTAAATAATGCAGCAGAGTCCTTAAATAATGCAGTAAAGTCCTTAAATAATGCAGCAGAGTCCTTAAATAATGCAACAACGTCCATAAATAATGCAGCAGAGTCCTTAAATACTGAAGCAGAGTCCTTAAATATTGCAGCAAAGTCCTTAAATAATGCATTAGAGTCCTTAAATAATGCAACAAAGTCCTTAAATAATGCAGCAGAGTCCTTAAATAATGCAGCAAAGTCCTTAAATAATGCAGCAGAGTCCTTAAATAATGCAGCAGAGTCCTTAAATACCGCAGCAGAGTCCTTAAATACTGAAGCAGAGTCCTTTAATATAGCAGCAAATTCCTTAAATAATGCAGCAGAGTCCTTAAAAAATCCAACAAAGTCATTAAATAATGCAGCAGAGTCCTCTAATAATGCAGCAGAGTCCTCAAATGCTTCAGCAAAGTCATTAAATAATGCAGCATAGTCCTTAAATAATGCAAAGTCCTTAAATAAAGCAGCACAGTTCTTAAATAATGCAACATAGTCGGTAAATAATGCAGCAGAGTCCTTAAATAATGCAGCAAAGTCCTTAACTAATGCAGCAGAGTCCTTAAATAATGCAACAAAGTCCTTAAATAATGCAGCAGAGTCCTTAAATACTGAAGCAGAGTCCTTAAATACCGCAGCAAAGTGCTTAAATAATGCAGCAGAGTCCTCAAATGCTTCAGCAGAGTCCTTAAAAAATGCAGCAGAGTCCTTAAATAATGCAGCAAAGTCCTTAAATAATGCAGCAGAGTCCTTAAATAATGCAACAAAGTCCTTAAATAATGCAGCAGAGTCCTTAAATACTGAAGCAGAGTCCTTAAATATTGCAGCAAAGTCCTTAAATAATGCAGCAGAGTCCTTAAATAATGCAACAAAGTCCTTAAATAATGCAGCAGAGTCCTTAAATAATGCAACAAAGTCCTTAAATAATGCAGCAGAGTCCTTAAATACTGAAGCAGAGTCCTTAAATATTGCAGCAAAGTCCTTAAATAACGCAGCAGAGTCCTTAAATACTGAAGCAGAGTCCTTTAATATAGCAGTAAATTCCTTAAATAACGCAGCAGAGTCCTTAAAAAATCCAACAAAGTCATTAAATAATGCAGCATGTCCTTAAATAATGCAGCAGAGTCCTCTAATAATGCAGCAGAGTCCTCAAATGCTTCAGCAAAGTCATTAAATAATGCAGCATAGTCCTTAACTAATGCAGCAGAGTCCTTAAATAATGCAACAAAGTCCTTAAATAATGCAGCAGAGTCCTTAAATAATGCAGTAAAGTCGTTAAATAATGCAGCAGAGTCCTTAAATAATGCAGCAAAGTCCTTAACTAATGCAGCAGAGTCCTTAAATATTGCAGCAAAGTCCTTAAATAATGCATTAGAGTCCTTAAATAATGCAACAAAGTCCTTAAATAATGCAGCAGAGTCCTTAAATAATGCAGCAAAGTCCTTAAATAATGCAGCAGAGTCCTTAAATAATGCAGCAGAGTCCTTAAATACCGCAGCAGAGTCCTTAAATACTGAAGCAGAGTCCTTAAATATTGCAGCAAAGTCCTTAAATAACGCAGCAGAGTCCTTAAATACTGAAGCAGAGTCCTTTAATATAGCAGTAAATTCCTTAAATAACGCAGCAGAGTCCTTAAAAAATCCAACAAAGTCATTAAATAATGCAGCATGTCCTTAAATAATGCAGCAGAGTCCTCTAATAATGCAGCAGAGTCCTCAAATGCTTCAGCAAAGTCATTAAATAATGCAGCATAGTCCTTAACTAATGCAGCAGAGTCCTTAAATAATGCAACAAAGTCCTTAAATAATGCAGCAGAGTCCTTAAATAATGCAGTAAAGTCGTTAAATAATGCAGCAGAGTCCTTAAATAATGCAGCAAAGTCCTTAACTAATGCAGCAGAGTCCTTAAATATTGCAGCAAAGTCCTTAAATAATGCATTAGAGTCCTTAAATAATGCAACAAAGTCCTTAAATAATGCAGCAGAGTCCTTAAATAATGCAGCAAAGTCCTTAAATAATGCAGCAGAGTCCTTAAATAATGCAGCAGAGTCCTTAAATACCGCAGCAGAGTCCTTAAATACTGAAGCAGAGTCCTTTAATATAGCAGCAAATTCCTTAAATAATGCAGCAGAGTCCTTAAAAAATCCAACAAAGTCATTAAATAATGCAGCAGAGTCCTCTAATAATGCAGCAGAGTCCTCAAATGCTTCAGCAAAGTCATTAAATAATGCAGCATAGTCCTTAAATAATGCAGCAAAGTCCTTAAATAATGCAGCAAAGTCCTTAAATAATGCAGCACAGTTCTTAAATAATGCAACAACGTCGTTAAATAATGCAGCAGAGTCCTTAAATAATGCAGCAAAGTCCTTAACTAATGCAGCAGAGTCCTTAAATAATGCAACAAAGTCCTTAAATAATGCAACAGAGTCCTTAAATACCGCAGCAAAGTGCTTAAATAATGCAGCAGAGTCCTCAAATGCTTCAGCAGAGTCCTTAAAAAATGCAGCAGAGTCCTTAAATAATGCAGCAAAGTCCTTAAATAATGCAGCAGAGTCCTTAAATAATGCAACAAAGTCCTTAAATAATGCAGCAGAGTCCTTAAATACTGAAGCAGAGTCCTTAAATATTGCAGCAAAGTCCTTAAATAATGCAGCAGAGTCCTTAAATAATGCAGCAAAGTCCTTATCTAATGCAGCAGAGTCCTTAAATAATGCAACAAAGTCCTTAAATAATGCAGCAGAGTCCTTAAATACTGAAGCAGAGTCCTTAAATATTGCAGCAAAGTCCTTCAATAATGCAGCAGATTCCTTAAATAATGCAGCAAAGTCCTTAAATAATGCAGCAGAGTCCTTAAATAATGCAGCAGAGTCCTTAAATACCGCAGCAGAGTCCTTAAATACTGAAGCAGAGTCCTTTAATATAGCAGCAAATTCCTTAAATAATGCAGCAGAGTCCATAAAAAAATCCAACAAAGTCATTAAATAATGCAGCAAGTCCTTAAATAATGCAGCAGAGTCCTCTAATTATGCAGCAGAGTCCTCAAATGCTTCAGCAAAGTCATTAAATAATGCAGCATAGTCCTTAAATAATGCAGCAAAGTCCTTAAATAATGCAGCACAGTTCTTAAGTAATGCAACAACGTCGTTAAATAATGCAGCAGAGTCCTTAAATAATGCAGCAAAGTCCTTAACTAATGCAGCAGAGTCCTTAAATAATGCAAGAAAGTCCTTAAATAATGCAGCAGAGTCCTTAAATAATGCAGTAAAGTCCTTAAATAATGCAGCAGAGTCCTTAAATAATGCAACAACGTCCTTAAATAATGCAGCAGAGTCCTTAAATACTGAAGCAGAGTCCTTAAATATTGCAGCAAAGTCCTTAAATAATGCATTAGAGTCCTTAAATAATGCAACAAAGTCCTTAAATAATGCAGCAGAGTCCTTAAATAATGCAGCAAAGTCCTTAAATAATGC
This sequence comes from Phyllobates terribilis, assembly GCF_046119375.1. NCBI lineage: Eukaryota > Metazoa > Chordata > Amphibia > Anura > Dendrobatidae > Phyllobates > Phyllobates terribilis. Next base: position 677,003 of record NW_027362840.1, on the reverse strand, counting down.
AGCAGAGTCCTTAAATAATGCAGCAGAGTCCTTAAATACCGCAGCAGAGTCCTTAAATACTGAAGCAGAGTCCTTTAATATAGCAGCAAATTCCTTAAATAATGCAGCAGAGTCCTTAAAAAATCCAACAAAGTCATTAAATAATGCAGCAGAGTCCTCTAATAATGCAGCAGAGTCCTCAAATGCTTCAGCAAAGTCATTAAATAATGCAGCATAGTCCTTAAATAATGCAAAGTCCTTAAATAAAGCAGCACAGTTCTTAAATAATGCAACAACGTCGGTAAATAATGCAGCAGAGTCCTTAAATAATGCAGCAAAGTCCTTAACTAATGCAGCAGAGTCCTTAAATACCGCAGCAAAGTGCTTAAATAATACAGCAGAGTCCTCAAATGCTTCAGCAGAGTCCTTAAAAAATGCAGCAGAGTCCTTAAATAATGCAGCAGAGTCCTTAAATAATGCAACAAAGTCCTTAAATAATGCAGCAGAGTCCTTAAATACTGAAGCAGAGTCCTTAAATATTGCAGCAAAGTCCTTAAATAATGCAGCAGAGTCCTTAAATAATGCAGCAAAGTCCTTATCTAATGCAGCAGAGTCCTTAAATAATGCAACAAAGTCCTTAAATAATGCAGCAGAGTCCTTAAATACTGAAGCAGAGTCCTTAAATATTGCAGCAAAGTCCTTCAATAATGCAGCAGATTCCTTAAATAATGCAGCAAAGTCCTTAAATAATGCAGCAGAGTCCTTAAATAATGCAGCAGAGTCCTTAAATACCGCAGCAGAGTCCTTAAATACTGAAGCAGAGTCCTTTAATATAGCAGCAAATTCCTTAAATAATGCAGCAGAGTCCATAAAAAAATCCAACAAAGTCATTAAATAATGCAGCAAGTCCTTAAATAATGCAGCAGAGTCCTCTAATAATGCAGCAGAGTCCTCAAATGCTTCAGCAAAGTCATTAAGAAATGAAGCATAGTCCTTAAATAATGCAGCAAAGTCCTTAAATAATGCAGCACAGTTCTTAAGTAATGCAACAACGTCGTTAAATAATGCAGCAGAGTCCTTAAATAATGCAGCAAAGTCCTTAACTAATGCAGCAGAGTCCTTAAATAATGCAAGAAAGTCCTTAAATAATGCAGCAGAGTCCTTAAATAATGCAGTAAAGTCCTTAAATAATGCAGCAGAGTCCTTAAATAATGCAACAACGTCCTTAAATAATGCAGCAGAGTCCTTAAATACTGAAGCAGAGTCCTTAAATATTGCAGCAAAGTCCTTAAATAATGCATTAGAGTCCTTAAATAATGCAACAAAGTCCTTAAATAATGCAGCAGAGTCCTTAAATAATGCAGCAAAGTCCTTAAATAATGCAGCAGAGTCCTTAAATAATGCAGCAGAGTCCTTAAATACCGCAGCAGAGTCCTTAAATACTGAAGCAGAGTCCTTTAATATAGCAGCAAATTCCTTAAATAATGCAGCAGAGTCCTTAAAAAATCCAACAAAGTCATTAAATAATGCAGCAGAGTCCTCTAATAATGCAGCAGAGTCCTCAAATGCTTCAGCAAAGTCATTAAATAATGCAGCATAGTCCTTAAATAATGCAAAGTCCTTAAATAAAGCAGCACAGTTCTTAAATAATGCAACAACGTCGGTAAATAATGCAGCAGAGTCCTTAAATAATGCAGCAAAGTCCTTAACTAATGCAGCAGAGTCCTTAAATACCGCAGCAAAGTGCTTAAATAATGCAGCAGAGTCCTCAAATGCTTCAGCAGAGTCCTTAAAAATGCAGCAGAGTCCTTAAATAATGCAGCAGAGTCCTTAAATAATGCAACAAAGTCCTTAAATAATGCAGCAGAGTCCTTAAATACTGAAGCAGAGTCCTTAAATATTGCAGCAAAGTCCTTAAATAATGCAGCAGAGTCCTTAAATAATGCAGCAAAGTCCTTATCTAATGCAGCAGAGTCCTTAAATAATGCAACAAAGTCCTTAAAAAATGCAGCAGAGTCCTTAAATACTGAAGCAGAGTCCTTAAATATTGCAGCAAAGTCCTTCAATAATGCAGCAGATTCCTTAAATAATGCAGCAAAGTCCTTAAATAATGCAGCAGAGTCCTTAAATAATGCAGCAGAGTCCTTAAATACCGCAGCAGAGTCCTTAAATACTGAAGCAGAGTCCTTTAATATAGCAGCAAATTCCTTAAATAATGCAGCAGAGTCCATAAAAAAATCCAACAAAGTCATTAAATAATGCAGCAAGTCCTTAAATAATGCAGCAGAGTCCTCTAATAATGCAGCAGAGTCCTCAAATGCTTCAGCAAAGTCATTAAATAATGCAGCATAGTCCTTAAATAATGCAGCAAAGTCCTTAAATAATGCAGCACAGTTCTTAAGTAATGCAACAACGTCGTTAAATAATGCAGCAGAGTCCTTAAATAATGCAGCAAAGTCCTTAACTAATGCAGCAGAGTCCTTAAATAATGCAAGAACGTCCTTAAATAATGCAGCAGAGTCCTTAAATAATGCAGTAAAGTCCTTAAATAATGCAGCAGAGTCCTTAAATAATGCAACAACGTCCATAAATAATGCAGCAGAGTCCTTAAATACTGAAGCAGAGTCCTTAAATATTGCAGCAAAGTCCTTAAATAATGCATTAGAGTCCTTAAATAATGCAACAAAGTCCTTAAATAATGCAGCAGAGTCCTTAAATAATGCAGCAAAGTCCTTAAATAATGCAGCAGAGTCCTTAAATACCGCAGCAGAGTCCTTAAATACTGAAGCAGAGTCCTTTAATATAGCAGCAAATTCCTTAAATAATGCAGCAGAGTCCTTAAAAAATCCAACAAAGTCATTAAATAATGCAGCAGAGTCCTCTAATAATGCAGCAGAGTCCTCAAATGCTTCAGCAAAGTCATTAAATAATGCAGCATAGTCCTTAAATAATGCAAAGTCCTTAAATAAAGCAGCACAGTTCTTAAATAATGCAACAACGTCGGTAAATAATGCAGCAGAGTCCTTAAATAATGCAGCAAAGTCCTTAACTAATGCAGCAGAGTCCTTAAATAATGCAACAAAGTCCTTAAATAATGCAGCAGAGTCCTTAAATACTGAAGCAGAGTCCTTAAATACCGCAGCAAAGTGCTTAAATAATGCAGCAGAGTCCTCAAATGCTTCAGCAGAGTCCTTAAAAAATGCAGCAGAGTCCTTAAATAATGCAGCAAAGTCCTTAAATAATGCAGCAGAGTCCTTAAATAATGCAACAAAGTCCTTAAATAATGCAGCAGAGTCCTTAAATACTGAAGCAGAGTCCTTAAATATTGCAGCAAAGTCCTTAAATAATGCAGCAGAGTCCTTAAATAATGCAACAAAGTCCTTAAATAATGCAGCAGAGTCCTTAAATAATGCAACAAAGTCCTTAAATAATGCAGCAGAGTCCTTAAATACTGAAGCAGAGTCCTTAAATATTGCAGCAAAGTCCTTAAATAACGCAGCAGAGTCCTTAAATACTGAAGCAGAGTCCTTTAATATAGCAGTGAATTCCTTAAATAACGCAGCAGAGTCCTTAAAAAATCCAACAAAGTCATTAAATAATGCAGCATGTCCTTAAATAATGCAGCAGAGTCCTCTAATAATGCAGCAGAGTCCTCAAATGCTTCAGCAAAGTCATTAAATAATGCAGCATAGTCCTTAACTAATGCAGCAGAGTCCTTAAATAATGCAACAAAGTCCTTAAATAATGCAGCAGAGTCCTTAAATAATGCAGTAAAGTCGTTAAATAATGCAGCAGAGTCCTTAAATAATGCAGCAAAGTCCTTAACTAATGCAGCAGAGTCCTTAAATATTGCAGCAAAGTCCTTAAATAATGCATTAGAGTCCTTAAATAATGCAACAAAGTCCTTAAATAATGCAGCAGAGTCCTTAAATAATGCAGCAAAGTCCTTAAATAATGCAGCAGAGTCCTTAAATAATGCAGCAGAGTCCTTAAATACCGCAGCAGAGTCCTTAAATACTGAAGCAGAGTCCTTTAATATAGCAGCAAATTCCTTAAATAATGCAGCAGAGTCCTTAAAAAATCCAACAAAGTCATTAAATAATGCAGCAGAGACCTCTAATAATGCAGCAGAGTCCTCAAATGCTTCAGCAAAGTCATTAAATAATGCAGCATAGTCCTTAAATAATGCAGCAAAGTCCTTAAATAATGCAGCAAAGTCCTTAAATAATGCAGCACAGTTCTTAAATAATGCAACAACGTCGTTAAATAATGCAGCAGAGTCCTTAAATAATGCAGCAAAGTCCTTAACTAATGCAGCAGAGTCCTTAAATAATGCAACAAAGTCCTTAAAAAATGCAACAGAGTCCTTAAATACCGCAGCAAAGTGATTAAATAATGCAGCAGAGTCCTCAAATGCTTCAGCAGAGTCCTTAAATAATGCAGCAGAGTCCTTAAATAATGCAGCAAAGTCCTTAAATAATGCAGCAGAGTCCTTAAATAATGCAACAAAGTCCTTAAATAATGCAGCAGAGTCCTTAAATACTGAAGCAGAGTCCTTAAATATTGCAGCAAAGTCCTTAAATAATGCAGCAGAGTCCATAAATAATGCAGCAAAGTCCTTAAATAATGCAGCAGAGTCCTTAAATAATGCAACAAAGTCCTTAAATAATGCAGCAGAGTCCTTAAATACTGAAGCAGAGTCCTTAAATATTGCAGCAAAGTCCTTCAATAATGCAGCAGAGTCCTTAGATAATGCAACAAAGTCCTTAAATAATGCAGCAGATTCCTTAAATAATGCAGCAAAGTCCTTAAATAATGCAGCAGAGTCCTTAAATAATGCAGCAGAGTCCTTAAATACCGCAGCAGAGTCCTTAAATACTGAAGCAGAGTCCTTTAATATAGCAGCAAATTCCTTAAATAATGCAGCAGAGTCCTTAAAAAATCCAACAAAGTCATTAAATAATGCAGCAAGTCCTTAAATAATGCAGCAGAGTCCTCTAATAATGCAGCAGAGTCCTCAAATGCTTCAGCAAAGTCATTAAATAATGCAGCATAGTCCTTAAATAATGGAGCAAAGTCCTTAAATAATGCAGCACAGTTCTTAAATAATGCAACAACGTCGTTAAATAATGCAGCAGAGTCCTTAAATAATGCAGCAAAGTCCTTAACTAATGCAGCAGAGTCCTTAAATAATGCAACAAAGTCCTTAAATAATGCAGCAGAGTCCTTAAATAATGCAGTAAAGTCCTTAAATAATGCAGCAGAGTCCTTAAATAATGCAACAACGTCCTTAAATAATGCAGCAGAGTCCTTAAATACTGAAGCAGAGTCCTTAAATATTGCAGCAAAGTCCTTAAATAATGCAGCAGAGTCCTTAAATAATGCAACAAATTCCTTAAATAATGCAGCAAAGTCCTTAAATAATGCAGCAGAGTCCTTAAATAATGCAGCAGAGTCCTTAAATACCGCAGCAGAGTCCTTAAATACTGAAGCAGAGTCCTTTAATATAGCAGCAAATTCCTTAAATAATGCAGCAGAGTCCTTAAAAAATCCAACAAAGTCATTAAATAATGCAGCAGAGTCCTCTAATAATGCAGCAGAGTCCTCAAATGCTTCAGCAAAGTCATTAAATAATGCAGCAGAGTCCTCAAATGCTTAAGCAGAGTCCTTAAATACTGAAGCAGAGTCCTTAAATATTGCAGCAAAGTCCTTAAATAATGCAGCAGAGTCCTTAAATAATGCAGCAAAGTCCTTCAATAATGCAGCAGAGTCCTTAGATAATGCAACAAAGTCCTTAAATAATGCAGCAGATTCCTTAAATAATGCAGCAAAGTCCTTAAATAATGCAGCAGAGTCCTAAAATAATGCAGCAGGGTCCTTAAATACCGCAGCAGAGTCCTTAAATACTGAAGCAGAGTCCTTTAATATAGCAGCAAATTCCTTAAATAATGCAGCAGAGTCCTTAAGAAATCCAACAAAGTCATTAAATAATGCAGCAAGTCCTTAAATAATGCAGCAGAGTCCTCTAATAATGCAGCAGAGTCCTCAAATGCTTCAGCAAAGTCATTAAATAATGCAGCATAGTCCTTAAATAATGCAGCAAAGTCCTTAAATAATGCAGCACAGTTCTTAAATAATGCAACAACGTCGTTAAATAATGCAGCAGAGTCCTTAAATAATGCAGCAAACTCCTTAACTAATGCAGCAGAGTCCTTAAATAATGCAACAAAGTCCTTAAATAATGCAACAGAGTCCTTAAATACCACCGCAAAGTGCTTAAATAATGCAGCAGAGACCTCAAATGCTTCAGCAGAGTCCTTAAATAATGCAGCAGTGTCCTTAAATAATGCAGCAAAGTCCTTAAATAATGCAGCGGAGTCCTTAAATAATGCAACAAAGTCCTTAAATAATGCAGCAGAGTCCTTAAATACTGAAGCAGAGTCCTTAAATATTGCTGCAAAGTCCTTAAATAATGCAGCAGAGTCATTAAATAATGCAACAATGTCCTTAAATAATGCAGCAGAGTCCTTAAAAAATCCAACAAAGTCATTAAATAATGCAGCAAGTCCTTAAATAATGCAGCAGAGTCCTCTAATAATGCAGCAGAGTCCTCAAATGCTTCAGCAAATTCATTAAATAATGCAGCATATTCCTTAAATAATGCAGCAAAGTCCTTAAATAATGCAGAACATTTCTTAAATAATGCAACAACGTCGTTAAATAATGCAGCAGAGTCCTTAAATAATGCAGCAAAGTCCTTAACTAATGCAGCAGAGTCCTTAAATAATGCAACAAAGTCCTTAAATAATGCAACAGAGTCCTTAAATACAGCAGCAAAGGGCTTAAATAATGCAGCAGAGTCCTCAAATGCTTCAGCAGAGTCCTTAAATAATGCAGCATTGTCCTTAAATAATGCAGCAAAGTCCTTAAATAATGCAGCAGAGTCCTTAAATAATGCAACAAAGTCCTTAAATAATGCAGCAGAGTCCTTAAATACTGAAGCAGAGTCCTTAAATATTGCTGCAAAGTCCTTAAATAATGCAGCAGAGTCATTAAATAATGCAACAAAGTCCTTAAATAATGCAGCAGAGTCCTTAAATAATGCAACAAAGTCCTTAAATAATGCAGCAGAGTACTTAAATAATGCAACAAAGTCCTTAAATAATGCAGCAAAGTCCTTAAATAATGCAGCAGAGTCCTTAAATACTGAAGCAGAGTCCTTAAATATTGCAGCAAAGTCCTTAAATAATGCAGCAGAGTCCTTAAATAATGCAACAAAGTCCTTAAATAATGCAACAGAGTCCTTAAATACCGCAGCAAAGTGCTTAAATAATGCAGCAGAGTCCTCAAATGCTTCAGCAGAGTCCTTAAATAATGCAGCAGAGTCCTTAAATAATGCAGCAAAGTCCTTAAATAATGCAGCAGAGTCCTTAAATAATGCAACAAAGTCCTTAAATAATGCAGCAGAGTCCTTAAATACTGAAGCAGAGTCCTTAAATATTGCAGCAAAGTCCTTAAATAATGCAGCAGAGTCCTTAAATAATGCAGCAAAGTCCTTATCTAATGCAGCAGAGTCCTTAAATAATGCAACAAAGTCCTTAAATAATGCAGCAGAGTCCTTAAATACTGAAGCAGAGTCCTTAAATATTGCAGCAAAGTCCTTCAATAATGCAGCAGAGTCCTTAGATAATGCAACAAAGTCCTTAAATAATGCAGCAGATTCCTTAAATAATGCAGCAAAGTCCTTAAATAATGCAGCAGAGTCCTTAAATAATGCAGCAGAGTCCTTAAATACCGCAGCAGAGTCCTTAAATACTGAAGCAGAGTCCTTTAATATAGCAGCAAATTCCTTAAATAATGCAGCAGAGTCCATAAAAAAATCCAACAAAGTCATTAAATAATGCAGCAAGTCCTTAAATAATGCAGCAGAGTCCTCTAATAATGCAGCAGAGTCCTCAAATGCTTCAGCAAAGTCATTAAATAATGCAGCATAGTCCTTAAATAATGCAGCAAAGTCCTTAAATAATGCAGCACAGTTCTTAAGTAATGCAACAACGTCGTTAAATAATGCAGCAGAGTCCTTAAATAATGCAGCAAAGTCCTTAACTAATGCAGCAGAGTCCTTAAATAATGCAAGAAAGTCCTTAAATAATGCAGCAGAGTCCTTAAATAATGCAGTAAAGTCCTTAAATAATGCAGCAGAGTCCTTAAATAATGCAACAACGTCCTTAAATAATGCAGCAGAGTCCTTAAATACTGAAGCAGAGTCCTTAAATATTGCAGCAAAGTCCTTAAATAATGCATTAGAGTCCTTAAATAATGCAACAAAGTCCTTAAATAATGCAGCAGAGTCCTTAAATAATGCAGCAAAGTCCTTAAATAATGCAGCAGAGTCCTTAAATAATGCAGCAGAGTCCTTAAATACCGCAGCAGAGTCCTTAAATACTGAAGCAGGGTCCTTTAATATAGCAGCAAATTCCTTAAATAATGCAGCAGAGTCCTTAAAAAATCCAACAAAGTCATTAAATAATGCAGCAGAGTCCTCTAATAATGCAGCAGAGTCCTCAAATCCTTCAGCAAAGTCATTAAATAATGCAGCATAGTCCTTAAATAATGCAAAGTCCTTAAATAAAGCAGCACAGTTCTTAAATAATGCAACAACGTCGGTAAATAATGCAGCAGAGTCCTTAAATAATGCAGCAAAGTCCTTAACTAATGCAGCAGAGTCCTTAAATAATGCAACAAAGTCCTTAAATAATGCAACAGAGTCCTAAAATACCGCAGCAAAGTGCTTAAATAATGCAGCAGAGTCCTCAAATGCTTCAGCAGAGTCCTTAAAAAATGCAGCAGAGTCGTTAAATAATGCAGCAAAGTCCTTAAATAATGCAGCAGAGTCCTTAAATAATGCAACAAAGTCCTTAAATAATGCAGCAGAGTCCTTAAATACTGAAGCAGAGTCCTTAAATATTGCAGCAAAGTCCTTAAATAATGCAGCAGAGTCCTTAAATAATGCAGCAAAGTCCTTATCTAATGCAGCAGAGTCCTTAAATAATGCAACAAAGTCCTTAAATAATGCAGCAGAGTCCTTAAATACTGAAGCAGAGTCCTTAAATATTGCAGCAAAGTCCTTCAATAATGCAGCAGAGTCCTTAGATAATGCAACAAAGTCCTTAAATAATGCAGCAGATTCCTTACATAATGCAGCAAAGTCCTTAAATAATGCAGCAGAGTCCTTAAATAATGCAGCAGAGTCCTTAAATACCGCAGCAGAGTCCTTAAATACTGAAGCAGAGTCCTTTAATATAGCAGCAAATTCCTTAAATAATGCAGCAGAGTCCATAAAAAAATCCAACAAAGTCATTAAATAATGCAGCAAGTCCTTAAATAATGCAGCAGAGTCCTCTCATAATGCAGCAGAGTCCTCAAATGCTTCAGCAAAGTCATTAAATAATGCAGCATAGTCCTTAAATAATGCAGCAAAGTCCTTAAATAATGCAGCACAGTTCTTAAGTAATGCAACAACGTCGTTAAATAATGCAGCAGAGTCCTTAAATAATGCAGCAAAGTCCTTAACTAATGCAGCAGAGTCCTTAAATAATGCAAGAAAGTCCTTAAATAATGCAGCAGAGTCCTTAAATAATGCAGTAAAGTCCTTAAATAATGCAGCAGAGTCCTTAAATAATGCAACAACGTCCTTAAATAATGCAGCAGAGTCCTTAAATACTGAAGCAGAGTCCTTAAATATTGCAGCAAAGTCCTTAAATAATGCATTAGAGTCCTTAAATAATGCAACAAAGTCCTTAAATAATGCAGCAGAGTCCTTAAATAATGCAGCAAAGTCCTTAAATAATGCAGCAGAGTCCTTAAATAATGCAGCAGAGTCCTTAAATACCGCAGCAGAGTCCTTAAATACTGAAGCAGAGTCCTTTAATATAGCATCAAATTCCTTTAATTAATGCAGCAGAGTCCTTAAAAAATCCAACAAAGTCATTAAATAATGCAGCAGAGTCCTCTAATAATGCAGCAGAGTCCTCAAATGCTTCAGCAAAGTCATTAAATAATGCAGCATAGTCCTTAAATAATGCAAAGTCCTTAAATAAAGCAGCACAGTTCTTAAATAATGCAACAACGTCGGTAAATAATGCAGCAGAGTCCTTAAATAATGCAGCAAAGTCCTTAACTAATGCAGCAGAGTCCTTAAATACCGCAGCAAAGTGCTTAAATAATGCAGCAGAGTCCTCAAATGCTTCAGCAGAGTCTTTAAAAAATGCAGCAGAGTCCTTAAATAATGCAGCAAAGTCCTTAAATAATGCAGCAGAGTCCTTAAATAATGCAACAAAGTCCTTAAATAATGCAGCAGAGTCCTTAAATACTGAAGCAGAGTCCTTAAATATTGCAGCAAAGTCCTTAAATAATGCAGCAGAGTCCTTAAATAATGCAACAAAGTCCTTCAATAATGCAGCAGAGTCCTTAGATAATGCAACAAAGTCCATAAATAATGCAGCAGATTCCTTAAATAATGCAGCAAAGTCCTTAAATAATGCAGCAGAGTCCTAAAATAATGCAGCAGGGTCCTTAAATACCGCAGCAGAGTCCTTAAATACTGAAACAGAGTCCTTTAATATAGCAGCAAATTCCTTAAATAATGCAGCAGAGTCCTTAAGAAATCCAACAAAGTCATTAAATAATGCTGCAAGTCCTTAAATAATGCAGCAGAGTACTTAAATAATGCAACAAAGTCCTTAAATAATGCAGCAAAGTCCTTAAATAATGCAGCAGAGTCCTTAAATACTGAAGCAGAGTCCTTAAATATTGCAGCAAAGTCCTTAAATAATGCAGCAGAGTCCTTAAATAATGCAACAAAGTCCTTAAATAATGCAACAGAGTCCTTAAATACCGCAGCAAAGTGCTTAAATAATGCAGCAGAGTCCTCAAATGCTTCAGCAGAGTCCTTAAATAATGCAGCAGAGTCCTTAAATAATGCAGCAAAGTCCTTAAATAATGCAGCAGAGTCCTTAAATAATGCAACAAAGTCCTTAAATAATGCAGCAGAGTCCTTAAATACTGAAGCAGAGTCCTTAAATATTGCAGCAAAGTCCTTAAATAATGCAGCAGAGTCCTTAAATAATGCAGCAAAGTCCTTATCTAATGCAGCAGAGTCCTTATCTAATGCAGCAGAGTCCTTAAATAATGCAACAAAGTCCTTAAATAATGCAGCAGAGTCCTTAAATACTGAAGCAGAGTCCTTAAATATTGCAGCAAAGTCCTTCAATAATGCAGCAGAGTCCTTAGATAATGCAACAAAGTCCTTAAATAATGCAGCAGATTCCTTAAATAATGCAGCAAAGTCCTTAAATAATGCAGCAGAGTCCTTAAATAATGCAGCAGAGTCCTTAAATACCGCAGCAGAGTCCTTAAATACTGAAGCAGAGTCCTTTAATATAGCAGCAAATTCCTTAAATAATGCAGCAGAGTCCATAAAAAAATCCAACAAAGTCATTAAATAATGCAGCAAGTCCTTAAATAATGCAGCAGAGTCCTCTAATAATGCAGCAGAGTCCTCAAATGCTTCAGCAAAGTCATTAAATAATGCAGCATAGTCCTTAAATAATGCAGCAAAGTCCTTAAATAATGCAGCACAGTTCTTAAGTAATGCAACAACGTCGTTAAATAATGCAGCAGAGTCCTTAAATAATGCAGCAAAGTCCTTAACTAATGCAGCAGAGTCCTTAAATAATGCAAGAAAGTCCTTAAATAATGCAGCAGAGTCCTTAAATAATGCAGTAAAGTCCTTAAATAATGCAGCAGAGTCCTTAAATAATGCAACAACGTCCTTAAATAATGCAGCAGAGTCCTTAAATACTGAAGCAGAGTCCTTAAATATTGCAGCAAAGTCCTTAAATAATGCATTAGAGTCCTTAAATAATGCAACAAAGTCCTTAAATAATGCAGCAGAGTCCTTAAATAATGCAGCAAAGTCCTTAAATAATGCAGCAGAGTCCTTAAATAATGCAGCAGAGTCCTTAAATACCGCAGCAGAGTCCTTAAATACTGAAGCAGGGTCCTTTAATATAGCAGCAAATTCCTTAAATAATGCAGCAGAGTCCTTAAAAAATCCAACAAAGTCATTAAATAATGCAGCAGAGTCCTCTAATAATGCAGCAGAGTCCTCAAATCCTTCAGCAAAGTCATTAAATAATGCAGCATAGTCCTTAAATAATGCAAAGTCCTTAAATAAAGCAGCACAGTTCTTAAATAATGCAACAACGTCGGTAAATAATGCAGCAGAGTCCTTAAATAATGCAGCAAAGTCCTTAACTAATGCAGCAGAGTCCTTAAATAATGCAACAAAGTCCTTAAATAATGCAACAGAGTCCTAAAATACCGCAGCAAAGTGCTTAAATAATGCAGCAGAGTCCTCAAATGCTTCAGCAGAGTCCTTAAAAAATGCAGCAGAGTCGTTAAATAATGCAGCAAAGTCCTTAAATAATGCAGCAGAGTCCTTAAATAATGCAACAAAGTCCTTAAATAATGCAGCAGAGTCCTTAAATACTGAAGCAGAGTCCTTAAATATTGCAGCAAAGTCCTTAAATAATGCAGCAGAGTCCTTAAATAATGCAGCAAAGTCCTTATCTAATGCAGCAGAGTCCTTAAATAATGCAACAAAGTCCTTAAATAATGCAGCAGAGTCCTTAAATACTGAAGCAGAGTCCTTAAATATTGCAGCAAAGTCCTTCAATAATGCAGCAGAGTCCTTAGATAATGCAACAAAGTCCTTAAATAATGCAGCAGATTCCTTACATAATGCAGCAAAGTCCTTAAATAATGCAGCAGAGTCCTTAAATAATGCAGCAGAGTCCTTAAATACCGCAGCAGAGTCCTTAAATACTGAAGCAGAGTCCTTTAATATAGCAGCAAATTCCTTAAATAATGCAGCAGAGTCCATAAAAAAATCCAACAAAGTCATTAAATAATGCAGCAAGTCCTTAAATAATGCAGCAGAGTCCTCTAATAATGCAGCAGAGTCCTCAAATGCTTCAGCAAAGTCATTAAATAATGCAGCATAGTCCTTAAATAATGCAGCAAAGTCCTTAAATAATGCAGCACAGTTCTTAAGTAATGCAACAACGTCGTTAAATAATGCAGCAGAGTCCTTAAATAATGCAGCAAAGTCCTTAACTAATGCAGCAGAGTCCTTAAATAATGCAAGAAAGTCCTTAAATAATGCAGCAGAGTCCTTAAATAATGCAGTAAAGTCCTTAAATAATGCAGCAGAGTCCTTAAATAATGCAACAACGTCCTTAAATAATGCAGCAGAGTCCTTAAATACTGAAGCAGAGTCCTTAAATATTGCAGCAAAGTCCTTAAATAATGCATTAGAGTCCTTAAATAATGCAACAAAGTCCTTAAATAATGCAGCAGAGTCCTTAAATAATGCAGCAAAGTCCTTAAATAATGCAGCAGAGTCCTTAAATAATGCAGCAGAGTCCTTAAATACCGCAGCAGAGTCCTTAAATACTGAAGCAGAGTCCTTTAATATAGCATCAAATTCCTTTAATTAATGCAGCAGAGTCCTTAAAAAATCCAACAAAGTCATTAAATAATGCAGCAGAGTCCTCTAATAATGCAGCAGAGTCCTCAAATGCTTCAGCAAAGTCATTAAATAATGCAGCATAGTCCTTAAATAATGCAAAGTCCTTAAATAAAGCAGCACAGTTCTTAAATAATGCAACAACGTCGGTAAATAATGCAGCAGAGTCCTTAAATAATGCAGCAAAGTCCTTAACTAATGCAGCAGAGTCCTTAAATACCGCAGCAAAGTGCTTAAATAATGCAGCAGAGTCCTCAAATGCTTCAGCAGAGTCTTTAAAAAATGCAGCAGAGTCCTTAAATAATGCAGCAAAGTCCTTAAATAATGCAGCAGAGTCCTTAAATAATGCAACAAAGTCCTTAAATAATGCAGCAGAGTCCTTAAATACTGAAGCAGAGTCCTTAAATATTGCAGCAAAGTCCTTAAATAATGCAGCAGAGTCCTTAAATAATGCAACAAAGTCCTTCAATAATGCAGCAGAGTCCTTAGATAATGCAACAAAGTCCATAAATAATGCAGCAGATTCCTTAAATAATGCAGCAAAGTCATTAAATAATGCAGCAGAGTCCTAAAATAATGCAGCAGGGTCCTTAAATACCGCAGCAGAGTCCTTAAATACTGAAACAGAGTCCTTTAATATAGCAGCAAATTCCTTAAATAATGCAGCAGAGTCCTTAAGAAATCCAACAAAGTCATTAAATAATGCTGCAAGTCCTTAAATAATGCAGCAGAGTCCTCTAATAATGCAGCAGAGTCCTCAAATGCTTCAGCAAAGTCATTAAATAATGCAGCATAGTCCTTAAATAATGCAGCAAAGTCCTTAAATAATGCAGCACAGTTCTTAAATAATGCAACAACGTCGTTAAATAATGCAGCAGAGTCCTTAAATAATGCAGCAAACTCCTTAACTAATGCAGCAGAGTCCTTAAATAATGCAACAAAGTCCTTAAATAATGCAACAGAGTCCTTAAATACCGCCGCAAAGTGCTTAAATAATGCAGCAGAGTCCTCAAATGCTTCAGCAGAGTCCTTAAATAATGCAGCAGTGTCCTTAAATAATGCAGCAAAGTCCTTAAATAATGCAACAAAGTCCTTAAATAATGCAGCAGAGTCCTTAAATACTGAAGCAGAGTCCTTAAATATTGCAGCAAAGTCCTTAAATAATGCAGCAGAGTCCTTAAATAATGCAACAAAGTCCTTCAATAATGCAGCAGAGTCCTTAGATAATGCAACAAAGTCCATAAATAATGCAGCAGATTCCTTAAATAATGCAGCAAAGTCCTTAAATAATGCAGCAGAGTCCTAAAATAATGCAGCAGGGTCCTTAAATACCGCAGCAGAGTCCTTAAATACTGAAACAGGGTCCTTTAATATAGCAGCAAATTCCTTAAATAATGCAGCAGAGACTTAAGAAATCCAACAAAGTCATTAAATAATGCAGCAAGTCCTTAAATAATGCAGCAGAGTCCTCTAATAATGCAGCAGAGTCCTCAAATGCTTCAGCAAAGTCATTAAATAATGCAGCATAGTCCTTAAATAATGCAGCAAAGTCCTTAAATAATGCAGCACAGTTCTTAAATAATGCAACAACGTCGTTAAATAATGCAGCAGAGTCCTTAAATAATGCAGCAAACTCCTTAACTAATGCAGCAGAGTCCTTAAATAATGCAACAAAGTCCTTAAATAATGCAACAGAGTCCTTAAATACCGCCGCAAAGTGCTTAAATAATGCAGCAGAGTCCTCAAATGCTTCAGCAGAGTCCTTAAATAATGCAGCAGTGTCCTTAAATAATGCAGCAAAGTCCTTAAATAATGCAGCAGAGTCCTTAAATAATGCAACAAAGTCCTTAAATAATGCAGCAGAGTCCTTAAATACTGAAGCAGAGTCCTTAAATATTGCTGCAAAGTCCTTAAATAATGCAGCAGAGTCATTAAATAATGCAACAAAGTCCTTAAATAATGCAGCAGAGTCCTTAAATAATGCAACAAAGTCCTTAAATAATGCAGCAGAGTACTTAAATAATGCAACAAAGTCCTTAAATAATGCAGCAAAGTCCTTAAATAATGCAGCAGAGTCCTTAAATACTGAAGCAGAGTCCTTAAATATTGCAGCAAAGTCCTTAAATAATGCAGCAGAGTCCTTAAATAATGCAACAAAGTCCTTAAATAATGCAACAGAGTCCTTAAATACCGCAGCAAAGTGCTTAAATAATGCAGCAGAGTCCTCAAATGCTTCAGCAGAGTCCTTAAATAATGCAGCAGAGTCCTTAAATAATGCAGCAAAGTCCTTAAATAATGCAGCAGAGTCCTTAAATAATGCAACAAAGTCCTTAAATAATGCAGCAGAGTCCTTAAATACTGAAGCAAAGTCCTTAAATATTGCAGCAAAGTCCTTAAATAATGCAGCAGAGTCCTTAAATAATGCAGCAAAGTCCTTATCTAATGCAGCAGAGTCCTTAAATAATGCAACAAAGTCCTTAAATAATGCAGCAGAGTCCTTAAATACTGAAGCAGAGTCCTTAAATATTGCAGCAAAGTCCTTCAATAATGCAGCAGAGTCCTTAGATAATGCAACAAAGTCCTTTAATAATGCAGCAGATTCCTTAAATAATGCAGCAAAGTCCTTAAATAATGCAGCAGAGTCCTTAAATAATGCAGCAGAGTCCTTAAATACCGCAGCAGAGTCCTTAAATACTGAAGCAGAGTCCTTTAATATAGCAGCAAATTCCTTAAATAATGCAGCAGAGTCCATAAAAAAATCCAACAAAGTCATTAAATAATGCAGCAAGTCCTTAAATAATGCAGCAGAGTCCTCTAATAATGCAGCAGAGTCCTCAAATGCTTCAGCAAAGTCATTAAATAATGCAGCATAGTCCTTAAATAATGCAGCAAAGTCCTTAAATAATGCAGCACAGTTCTTAAGTAATGCAACAACGTCGTTAAATAATGCAGCAGAGTCCTTAAATAATGCAGCAAAGTCCTTAACTAATGCAGCAGAGTCCTTAAATAATGCAAGAAAGTCCTTAAATAATGCAGCAGAGTCCTTAAATAATGCAGTAAAGTCCTTAAATAATGCAGCAGAGTCCTTAAATAATGCAACAACGTCCTTAAATAATGCAGCAGAGTCCTTAAATACTGAAGCAGAGTCCTTAAATATTGCAGCAAAGTCCTTAAATAATGCATTAGAGTCCTTAAATAATGCAACAAAGTCCTTAAATAATGCAGCAGAGTCCTTAAATAATGCAGCAAAGTCCTTAAATAATGCAGCAGAGTCCTTAAATAATGCAGCAGAGTCCTTAAATACCGCAGCAGAGTCCTTAAATACTGAAGCAGGGTCCTTTAATATAGCAGCAAATTCCTTAAATAATGCAGCAGAGTCCTTAAAAAATCCAACAAAGTCATTAAATAATGCAGCAGAGTCCTCTAATAATGCAGCAGAGTCCTCAAATCCTTCAGCAAAGTCATTAAATAATGCAGCATAGTCCTTAAATAATGCAAAGTCCTTAAATAAAGCAGCACAGTTCTTAAATAATGCAACAACGTCGGTAAATAATGCAGCAGAGTCCTTAAATAATGCAGCAAAGTCCTTAACTAATGCAGCAGAGTCCTTAAATAATGCAACAAAGTCCTTAAATAATGCAACAGAGTCCTAAAATACCGCAGCAAAGTGCTTAAATAATGCAGCAGAGTCCTCAAATGCTTCAGCAGAGTCCTTAAAAAATGCAGCAGAGTCCTTAAATAATGCAGCAAAGTCCTTAAATAATGCAGCAGAGTCCTTAAATAATGCAACAAAGTCCTTAAATAATGCAGCAGAGTCCTTAAATACTGAAGCAGAGTCCTTAAATATTGCAGCAAAGTCCTTAAATAATGCAGCAGAGTCCTTAAATAATGCAGCAAAGTCCTTATCTAATGCAGCAGAGTCCTTAAATAATGCAACAAAGTCCTTAAATAATGCAGCAGAGTCCTTAAATACTGAAGCAGAGTCCTTAAATATTGCAGCAAAGTCCTTCAATAATGCAGCAGAGTCCTTAGATAATGCAACAAAGTCCTTAAATAATGCAGCAGATTCCTTAAATAATGCAGCAAAGTCCTTAAATAATGCAGCAGAGTCCTTAAATAATGCAGCAGAGTCCTTAAATACCGCAGCAGAGTCCTTAAATACTGAAGCAGAGTCCTTTAATATAGCAGCAAATTCCTTAAATAATGCAGCAGAGTCCATAAAAAAATCCAACAAAGTCATTAAATAATGCAGCAAGTCCTTAAATAATGCAGCAGAGTCCTCTAATAATGCAGCAGAGTCCTCAAATGCTTCAGCAAAGTCTTTAAATAATGCAGCATAGTCCTTAAATAATGCAGCAAAGTCCTTAAATAATGCAGCACAGTTCTTAAGTAATGCAACAACGTCGTTAAATAATGCAGCAGAGTCCTTAAATAATGCAGCAAAGTCCTTAACTAATGCAGCAGAGTCCTTAAATAATGCAAGAAAGTCCTTAAATAATGCAGCAGAGTCCTTAAATAATGCAGTAAAGTCCTTAAATAATGCAGCAGAGTCCTTAAATAATGCAACAACGTCCTTAAATAATGCAGCAGAGTCCTTAAATACTGAAGCAGAGTCCTTAAATATTGCAGCAAAGTCCTTAAATAATGCATTAGAGTCCTTAAATAATGCAACAAAGTCCTTAAATAATGCAGCAGAGTCCTTAAATAATGCAGCAAAGTCCTTAAATAATGCAGCAGAGTCCTTAAATAATGCAGCAGAGTCCTTAAATACCGCAGCAGAGTCCTTAAATACTGAAGCAGAGTCCTTTAATATAGCATCAAATTCCTTTAATTAATGCAGCAGAGTCCTTAAAAAATCCAACAAAGTCATTAAATAATGCAGCAGAGTCCTCTAATAATGCAGCAGAGTCCTCAAATGCTTCAGCAAAGTCATTAAATAATGCAGCATAGTCCTTAAATAATGCAAAGTCCTTAAATAAAGCAGCACAGTTCTTAAATAATGCAACAACGTCGGTAAATAATGCAGCAGAGTCCTTAAATAATGCAGCAAAGTCCTTAACTAATGCAGCAGAGTCCTTAAATACCGCAGCAAAGTGCTTAAATAATGCAGCAGAGTCCTCAAATGCTTCAGCAGAGTCTTTAAAAAATGCAGCAGAGTCCTTAAATAATGCAGCAAAGTCCTTAAATAATGCAGCAGAGTCCTTAAATAATGCAACAAAGTCCTTAAATAATGCAGCAGAGTCCTTAAATACTGAAGCAGAGTCCTTAAATATTGCAGCAAAGTCCTTAAATAATGCAGCAGAGTCCTTAAATAATGCAACAAAGTCCTTCAATAATGCAGCAGAGTCCTTAGATAATGCAACAAAGTCCATAAATAATGCAGCAGATTCCTTAAATAATGCAGCAAAGTCCTTAAATAATGCAGCAGAGTCCTAAAATAATGCAGCAGGGTCCTTAAATACCGCAGCAGAGTCCTTAAATACTGAAACAGAGTCCTTTAATATAGCAGCAAATTCCTTAAATAATGCAGCAGAGTCCTTAAGAAATCCAACAAAGTCATTAAATAATGCAGCAAGTCCTTAAATAATGCAGCAGAGTCCTCTAATAATGCAGCAGAGTCCTCAAATGCTTCAGCAAAGTCATTAAATAATGCAGCATAGTCCTTAAATAATGCAGCACAGTTCTTAAATAATGCAACAACGTCGTTAAATAATGCAGCAGAGTCCTTAAATAATGCAGCAAACTCCTTAACTAATGCAGCAGAGTCCTTAAATAATGCAACAAAGTCCTTAAATAATGCAACAGAGTCCTTAAATACCGCCGCAAAGTGCTTAAATAATGCAGCAGAGTCCTCAAATGCTTCAGCAGAGTCCTTAAATAATGCAGCAGTGTCCTTAAATAATGCAGCAAAGTCCTTAAATAATGCAGCAGAGTCCTTAAATAATGCAACAAAGTCCTTAAATAATGCAGCAGAGTCCTTAAATACTGAAGCATAGTCCTTAAATATTGCTGCAAAGTCCTTAAATAATGCAGCAGAGTCATTAAATAATGCAACAATGTCCTTAAATAATGCAGCAGAGTCCTTAAAAAATCCAACAAAGTCATTAAATAATGCAGCAAGTCCTTAAATAATGCAGCAGAGTCCTCTAATAATGCAGCAGAGTCCTCAAATGCTTCAGCAAATTCATTAAATAATGCAGCATATTCCTTAAATAATGCAGCAAAGTCCTTAAATAATGCAGAACAGTTCTTAAATAATGCAACAACGTCGTTAAATAATGCAGCAGAGTCCTTAAATAATGCAGCAAAGTCCTTAACTAATGCAGCAGAGTCCTTAAATAATGCAACAAAGTCCTTAAATAATGCAACAGAGTCCTTAAATACAGCAGCAAAGGGCTTAAATAATGCAGCAGAGTCCTCAAATGCTTCAGCAGAGTCCTTAAATAATGCAGCATTGTCCTTAAATAATGCAGCAAAGTCCTTAAATAATGCAGCAGAGTCCTTAAATAATGCAACAAAGTCCTTAAATAATGCAGCAGAGTCCTTAAATACTGAAGCAGAGTCCTTAAATATTGCTGCAAAGTCCTTAAATAATGCAGCAGAGTCATTAAATAATGCAACAAAGTCCTTAAATAATGCAGCAGAGTCCTTAAATAATGCAACAAAGTCCTTAAATAATGCAGCAGAGTACTTAAATAATGCAACAAAGTCCTTAAATAATGCAGCAAAGTCCTTAAATAATGCAGCAGAGTCCTTAAATACTGAAGCAGAGTCCTTAAATATTGCAGCAAAGTCCTTAAATAATGCAGCAGAGTCCTTAAATAAGGCAACAAAGTCCTTAAATAATGCAACAGAGTCCTTAAATACCGCAGCAAAGTGCTTAAATAATGCAGCAGAGTCCTCAAATGCTTCAGCAGAGTCCTTAAATAATGCAGCATTGTCCTTAAATAATGCAGCAAAGTCCTTAAATAATGCAGCAGAGTCCTTAAATAATGCAGCAGAGTCCTTAAATACTGAAGCAGAGTCCTTAAATATTGCTGCAAAGTCCTTAAATAATGCAGCAGAGTCATTAAATAATGCAACAAAGTCCTTAAATAATGCAGCAGAGTCCTTAAATAATGCAACAAAGTCCTTAAATAATGCAGCAGAGTCCTTAAATAATGCAACAAAGTCCTTAAATAATGCAGCAGAGTCCTTAAATAATGCAACAGAGTCCTTAAATACCGCAGCAAAGTGCTTAAATAATGCAGCAGAGTCCTCAAATGCTTCAGCAGAGTCCTTAAATAATGCAGCAGAGTCCTTAAATAATGCAGCAAAGTCCTTAAATAATGCAGCAGAGTCCTTAAATAATGCAACAAAGTCCTTAAATAATGCAGCAGAGTCCTTAAATACTGAAGCAGAGTCCTTAAATATTGCAGCAAAGTCTTAAATAATGCAGCAGAGTCCTTAAATAATGCAGCAAAGTCCTTATCTAATGCAGCAGAGTCCTTAAATAATGCAACAAAGTCCTTAAATAATGCAGCAGAGTCCTTAAATAATGAAGCAGAGTCCTTAAATATTGCAGCAAAGTCCTTCAATAATGCAGCAGAGTCCTTAGATAATGCAACAAAGTCCTTAAATAATGCAGCAGATTCCTTAAATAATGCAGCAAAGTCCTTAAATAATGCAGCAGAGTCCTTAAATAATGCAGCAGAGTCCTTAAATACCGCAGCAGAGTCCTTAAATACTGAAGCAGAGTCCTTTAATATAGCAGCAAATTCCTTAAATAATGCAGCAGAGTCCATAAAAAAATCCAACAAAGTCATTAAATAATGCAGCAAGTCCTTAAATAATGCAGCAGAGTCCTCTAATAATGCAGCAGAGTCCTCAAATGCTTCAGCAAAGTCATTAAATAATGCAGCATAGTCCTTAAATAATGCAGCAAAGTCCTTAAATAATGCAGCACAGTTCTTAAATAATGCAACAACGTCGTTAAATAATGCAGCAGAGTCCTTAAATAATGCAACAAAGTCCTTAAATAATGCAGCAGAGTCCTTAAATAATGCAGCAGAGTCCTTAAATAATGCAGCAGAGTCCTTAAATACTGCAGCAGAGTCCTTAAATACTGAAGCAGAGTCCTTTAATATAGCAGCAAATTCCTTAAATAATGCAGCAGAGTCCTTAAAAAATCCAACAAAGTCATTAAATAATGCAGCAGAGTCCTCTAATAATGCAGCAGAGTCCTCAAATGATTCAGCAAAGTCATTAAATAATGCAGCATAGTCCTTAAATAATGCAAAGTCCTTAAATAAAGCAGCACAGTTCTTAAATAATGCAACAACGTCGGTAAATAATGCAGCAGAGTCCTTAAATAATGCAGCAAAGTCCTTAACTAATGCAGCAGAGTCCTTAAATAATGCAACAAAGTCCTTAAATAATGCAACAGAGTCCTTAAATACAGCAGCAAAGGGCTTAAATAATGCAGCAGAGTCCTCAAATGCTTCAGCAGAGTCCTTAAATAATGCAGCATTGTCCTTAAATAATGCAGCAAAGTCCTTAAATAATGCAGCAGAGTCCTTAAATAATGCAACAAAGTCCTTAAATAATGCAGCAGAGTCCTTAAATACTGAAGCAGAGTCCTTAAATATTGCTGCAAAGTCCTTAAATAATGCAGCAGAGTCATTAAATAATGCAACAAAGTCCTTAAATAATGCAGCAGAGTCCTTAAATAATGCAACAAAGTCCTTAAATAATGCAGCAGAGTACTTAAATAATGCAACAAAGTCCTTAAATAATGCAGCAAAGTCCTTAAATAATGCAGCAGAGTCCTTAAATACTGAAGCAGAGTCCTTAAATATTGCAGCAAAGTCCTTAAATAATGCAGCAGAGTCCTTAAATAATGCAACAAAGTCCTTAAATAATGCAACAGAGTCCTTAAATACCGCAGCAAAGTGCTTAAATAATGCAGCAGAGTCCTCAAATGCTTCAGCAGAGTCCTTAAATAATGCAGCAGAGTCCTTAAATAATGCAGCAAAGTCCTTAAATAATGCAGCAGAGTCCTTAAATAATGCAACAAAGTCCTTAAATAATGCAGCAGAGTCCTTAAATACTGAAGCAGAGTCCTTAAATATTGCAGCAAAGTCCTTAAATAATGCAGCAGAGTCCTTAAATAATGCAGCAAAGTCCTTATCTAATGCAGCAGAGTCCTTAAATAATGCAACAAAGTCCTTAAATAATGCAGCAGAGTCCTTAAATACTGAAGCAGAGTCCTTAAATATTGCAGCAAAGTCCTTCAATAATGCAGCAGAGTCCTTAGATAATGCAACAAAGTCCTTAAATAATGCAGCAGATTCCTTAAATAATGCAGCAAAGTCCTTAAATAATGCAGCAGAGTCCTTAAATAATGCAGCAGAGTCCTTAAATACCGCAGCAGAGTCCTTAAATACTGAAGCAGAGTCCTTTAATATAGCAGCAAATTCCTTAAATAATGCAGCAGAGTCCATAAAAAAATCCAACAAAGTCATTAAATAATGCAGCAAGTCCTTAAATAATGCAGCAGAGTCCTCTAATAATGCAGCAGAGTCCTCAAATGCTTCAGCAAAGTCATTAAATAATGCAGCATAGTCCTTAAATAATGCAGCAAAGTCCTTAAATAATGCAGCACAGTTCTTAAGTAATGCAACAACGTCGTTAAATAATGCAGCAGAGTCCTTAAATAATGCAGCAAAGTCCTTAACTAATGCAGCAGAGTCCTTAAATAATGCAAGAAAGTCCTTAAATAATGCAGCAGAGTCCTTAAATAATGCAGTAAAGTCCTTAAATAATGCAGCAGAGTCCTTAAATAATGCAACAACGTCCTTAAATAATGCAGCAGAGTCCTTAAATACTGAAGCAGAGTCCTTAAATATTGCAGCAAAGTCCTTAAATAATGCATTAGAGTCCTTAAATAATGCAACAAAGTCCTTAAATAATGCAGCAGAGTCCTTAAATAATGCAGCAAAGTCCTTAAATAATGCAGCAGAGTCCTTAAATAATGCAGCAGAGTCCTTAAATACCGCAGCAGAGTCCTTAAATACTGAAGCAGGGTCCTTTAATATAGCAGCAAATTCCTTAAATAATGCAGCAGAGTCCTTAAAAAATCCAACAAAGTCATTAAATAATGCAGCAGAGTCCTCTAATAATGCAGCAGAGTCCTCAAATCCTTCAGCAAAGTCATTAAATAATGCAGCATAGTCCTTAAATAATGCAAAGTCCTTAAATAAAGCAGCACAGTTCTTAAATAATGCAACAACGTCGGTAAATAATGCAGCAGAGTCCTTAAATAATGCAGCAAAGTCCTTAACTAATGCAGCAGAGTCCTTAAATAATGCAACAAAGTCCTTAAATAATGCAACAGAGTCCTAAAATACCGCAGCAAAGTGCTTAAATAATGCAGCAGAGTCCTCAAATGCTTCAGCAGAGTCCTTAAAAAATGCAGCAGAGTCGTTAAATAATGCAGCAAAGTCCTTAAATAATGCAGCAGAGTCCTTAAATAATGCAACAAAGTCCTTAAATAATGCAGCAGAGTCCTTAAATACTGAAGCAGAGTCCTTAAATATTGCAGCAAAGTCCTTAAATAATGCAGCAGAGTCCTTAAATAATGCAGCAAAGTCCTTATCTAATGCAGCAGAGTCCTTAAATAATGCAACAAAGTCCTTAAATAATGCAGCAGAGTCCTTAAATACTGAAGCAGAGTCCTTAAATATTGCAGCAAAGTCCTTCAATAATGCAGCAGAGTCCTTAGATAATGCAACAAAGTCCTTAAATAATGCAGCAGATTCCTTACATAATGCAGCAAAGTCCTTAAATAATGCAGCAGAGTCCTTAAATAATGCAGCAGAGTCCTTAAATACCGCAGCAGAGTCCTTAAATACTGAAGCAGAGTCCTTTAATATAGCAGCAAATTCCTTAAATAATGCAGCAGAGTCCATAAAAAAATCCAACAAAGTCATTAAATAATGCAGCAAGTCCTTAAATAATGCAGCAGAGTCCTCTAATAATGCAGCAGAGTCCTCAAATGCTTCAGCAAAGTCTTTAAATAATGCAGCATAGTCCTTAAATAATGCAGCAAAGTCCTTAAATAATGCAGCACAGTTCTTAAGTAATGCAACAACGTCGTTAAATAATGCAGCAGAGTCCTTAAATAATGCAGCAAAGTCCTTAACTAATGCAGCAGAGTCCTTAAATAATGCAAGAAAGTCCTTAAATAATGCAGCAGAGTCCTTAAATAATGCAGTAAAGTCCTTAAATAATGCAGCAGAGTCCTTAAATAATGCAACAACGTCCTTAAATAATGCAGCAGAGTCCTTAAATACTGAAGCAGAGTCCTTAAATATTGCAGCAAAGTCCTTAAATAATGCATTAGAGTCCTTAAATAATGCAACAAAGTCCTTAAATAATGCAGCAGAGTCCTTAAATAATGCAGCAAAGTCCTTAAATAATGCAGCAGAGTCCTTAAATAATGCAGCAGAGTCCTTAAATACCGCAGCAGAGTCCTTAAATACTGAAGCAGAGTCCTTTAATATAGCATCAAATTCCTTTAATTAATGCAGCAGAGTCCTTAAAAAATCCAACAAAGTCATTAAATAATGCAGCAGAGTCCTCTAATAATGCAGCAGAGTCCTCAAATGCTTCAGCAAAGTCATTAAATAATGCAGCATAGTCCTTAAATAATGCAAAGTCCTTAAATAAAGCAGCACAGTTCTTAAATAATGCAACAACGTCGGTAAATAATGCAGCAGAGTCCTTAAATAATGCAGCAAAGTCCTTAACTAATGCAGCAGAGTCCTTAAATACCGCAGCAAAGTGCTTAAATAATGCAGCAGAGTCCTCAAATGCTTCAGCAGAGTCTTTAAAAAATGCAGCAGAGTCCTTAAATAATGCAGCAAAGTCCTTAAATAATGCAGCAGAGTCCTTAAATAATGCAACAAAGTCCTTAAATAATGCAGCAGAGTCCTTAAATACTGAAGCAGAGTCCTTAAATATTGCAGCAAAGTCCTTAAATAATGCAGCAGAGTCCTTAAATAATGCAACAAAGTCCTTCAATAATGCAGCAGAGTCCTTAGATAATGCAACAAAGTCCATAAATAATGCAGCAGATTCCTTAAATAATGCAGCAAAGTCCTTAAATAATGCAGCAGAGTCCTAAAATAATGCAGCAGGGTCCTTAAATACCGCAGCAGAGTCCTTAAATACTGAAACAGAGTCCTTTAATATAGCAGCAAATTCCTTAAATAATGCAGCAGAGTCCTTAAGAAATCCAACAAAGTCATTAAATAATGCAGCAAGTCCTTAAATAATGCAGCAGAGTCCTCTAATAATGCAGCAGAGTCCTCAAATGCTTCAGCAAAGTCATTAAATAATGCAGCATAGTCCTTAAATAATGCAGCAAAGTCCTTAAATAATGCAGCACAGTTCTTAAATAATGCAACAACGTCGTTAAATAATGCAGCAGAGTCCTTAAATAATGCAGCAAACTCCTTAACTAATGCAGCAGAGTCCTTAAATAATGCAACAAAGTCCTTAAATAATGCAACAGAGTCCTTAAATACCGCCGCAAAGTGCTTAAATAATGCAGCAGAGTCCTCAAATGCTTCAGCAGAGTCCTTAAATAATGCAGCAGTGTCCTTAAATAATGCAGCAAAGTCCTTAAATAATGCAACAAAGTCCTTAAATAATGCAGCAGAGTCCTTAAATACTGAAGCAGAGTCCTTAAATATTGCAGCAAAGTCCTTAAATAATGCAGCAGAGTCCTTAAATAATGCAACAAAGTCCTTCAATAATGCAGCAGAGTCCTTAGATAATGCAACAAAGTCCATAAATAATGCAGCAGATTCCTTAAATAATGCAGCAAAGTCCTTAAATAATGCAGCAGAGTCCTAAAATAATGCAGCAGGGTCCTTAAATACCGCAGCAGAGTCCTTAAATACTGAAACAGAGTCCTTTAATATAGCAGCAAATTCCTTAAATAATGCAGCAGAGACTTAAGAAATCCAACAAAGTCATTAAATAATGCAGCAAGTCCTTAAATAATGCAGTAGAGTCCTCTAATAATGCAGCAGAGTCCTCAAATGCTTCAGCAAAGTCATTAAATAATGCAGCATAGTCCTTAAATAATGCAGCAAAGTCCTTAAATAATGCAGCACAGTTCTTAAATAATGCAACAACGTCGTTAAATAATGCAGCAGAGTCCTTAAATAATGCAGCAAACTCCTTAACTAATGCAGCAGAGTCCTTAAATAATGCAACAAAGTCCTTAAATAATGCAACAGAGTCCTTAAATACCGCCGCAAAGTGCTTAAATAATGCAGCAGAGTCCTCAAATGCTTCAGCAGAGTCCTTAAATAATGCAGCAGTGTCCTTAAATAATGCAGCAAAGTCCTTAAATAATGCAGCAGAGTCCTTAAATAATGCAACAAAGTCCTTAAATAATGCAGCAGAGTCCTTAAATACTGAAGCAGAGTCCTTAAATATTGCTGCAAAGTCCTTAAATAATGCAGCAGAGTCATTAAATAATGCAACAAAGTCCTTAAATAATGCAGCAGAGTCCTTAAATAATGCAACAAAGTCCTTAAATAATGCAGCAGAGTACTTAAATAATGCAACAAAGTCCTTAAATAATGCAGCAAAGTCCTTAAATAATGCAGCAGAGTCCTTAAATACTGAAGCAGAGTCCTTAAATATTGCAGCAAAGTCCTTAAATAATGCAGCAGAGTCCTTAAATAATGCAACAAAGTCCTTAAATAATGCAACAGAGTCCTTAAATACCGCAGCAAAGTGCTTAAATAATGCAGCAGAGTCCTCAAATGCTTCAGCAGAGTCCTTAAATAATGCAGCAGAGTCCTTAAATAATGCAGCAAAGTCCTTAAATAATGCAGCAGAGTCCTTAAATAATGCAACAAAGTCCTTAAATAATGCAGCAGAGTCCTTAAATACTGAAGCAAAGTCCTTAAATATTGCAGCAAAGTCCTTAAATAATGCAGCAGAGTCCTTAAATAATGCAGCAAAGTCCTTATCTAATGCAGCAGAGTCCTTAAATAATGCAACAAAGTCCTTAAATAATGCAGCAGAGTCCTTAAATACTGAAGCAGAGTCCTTAAATATTGCAGCAAAGTCCTTCAATAATGCAGCAGAGTCCTTAGATAATGCAACAAAGTCCTTTAATAATGCAGCAGATTCCTTAAATAATGCAGCAAAGTCCTTAAATAATGCAGCAGAGTCCTTAAATAATGCAGCAGAGTCCTTAAATACCGCAGCAGAGTCCTTAAATACTGAAGCAGAGTCCTTTAATATAGCAGCAAATTCCTTAAATAATGCAGCAGAGTCCATAAAAAAATCCAACAAAGTCATTAAATAATGCAGCAAGTCCTTAAATAATGCAGCAGAGTCCTCTAATAATGCAGCAGAGTCCTCAAATGCTTCAGCAAAGTCATTAAATAATGCAGCATAGTCCTTAAATAATGCAGCAAAGTCCTTAAATAATGCAGCACAGTTCTTAAGTAATGCAACAACGTCGTTAAATAATGCAGCAGAGTCCTTAAATAATGCAGCAAAGTCCTTAACTAATGCAGCAGAGTCCTTAAATAATGCAAGAAAGTCCTTAAATAATGCAGCAGAGTCCTTAAATAATGCAGTAAAGTCCTTAAATAATGCAGCAGAGTCCTTAAATAATGCAACAACGTCCTTAAATAATGCAGCAGAGTCCTTAAATACTGAAGCAGAGTCCTTAAATATTGCAGCAAAGTCCTTAAATAATGCATTAGAGTCCTTAAATAATGCAACAAAGTCCTTAAATAATGCAGCAGAGTCCTTAAATAATGCAGCAAAGTCCTTAAATAATGCAGCAGAGTCCTTAAATAATGCAGCAGAGTCCTTAAATACCGCAGCAGAGTCCTTAAATACTGAAGCAGGGTCCTTTAATATAGCAGCAAATTCCTTAAATAATGCAGCAGAGTCCTTAAAAAATCCAACAAAGTCATTAAATAATGCAGCAGAGTCCTCTAATAATGCAGCAGAGTCCTCAAATCCTTCAGCAAAGTCATTAAATAATGCAGCATAGACCTTAAATAATGCAAAGTCCTTAAATAAAGCAGCACAGTTCTTAAATAATGCAACAACGTCGGTAAATAATGCAGCAGAGTCCTTAAATAATGCAGCAAAGTCCTTAACTAATGCAGCAGAGTCCTTAAATAATGCAACAAAGTCCTTAAATAATGCAACAGAGTCCTAAAATACCGCAGCAAAGTGCTTAAATAATGCAGCAGAGTCCTCAAATGCTTCAGCAGAGTCCTTAAAAAATGCAGCAGAGTCCTTAAATAATGCAGCAAAGTCCTTAAATAATGCAGCAGAGTCCTTAAATAATGCAACAAAGTCCTTAAATAATGCAGCAGAGTCCTTAAATACTGAAGCAGAGTCCTTAAATATTGCAGCAAAGTCCTTAAATAATGCAGCAGAGTCCTTAAATAATGCAGCAAAGTCCTTATCTAATGCAGCAGAGTCCTTAAATAATGCAACAAAGTCCTTAAATAATGCAGCAGAGTCCTTAAATACTGAAGCAGAGTCCTTAAATATTGCAGCAAAGTCCTTCAATAATGCAGCAGAGTCCTTAGATAATGCAACAAAGTCCTTAAATAATGCAGCAGATTCCTTAAATAATGCAGCAAAGTCCTTAAATAATGCAGCAGAGTCCTTAAATAATGCAGCAGAGTCCTTAAATACCGCAGCAGAGTCCTTAAATACTGAAGCAGAGTCCTTTAATATAGCAGCAAATTCCTTAAATAATGCAGCAGAGTCCATAAAAAAATCCAACAAAGTCATTAAATAATGCAGCAAGTCCTTAAATAATGCAGCAGAGTCCTCTAATAATGCAGCAGAGTCCTCAAATGCTTCAGCAAAGTCTTTAAATAATGCAGCATAGTCCTTAAATAATGCAGCAAAGTCCTTAAATAATGCAGCACAGTTCTTAAGTAATGCAACAACGTCGTTAAATAATGCAGCAGAGTCCTTAAATAATGCAGCAAAGTCCTTAACTAATGCAGCAGAGTCCTTAAATAATGCAAGAAAGTCCTTAAATAATGCAGCAGAGTCCTTAAATAATGCAGTAAAGTCCTTAAATAATGCAGCAGAGTCCTTAAATAATGCAACAACGTCCTTAAATAATGCAGCAGAGTCCTTAAATACTGAAGCAGAGTCCTTAAATATTGCAGCAAAGTCCTTAAATAATGCATTAGAGTCCTTAAATAATGCAACAAAGTCCTTAAATAATGCAGCAGAGTCCTTAAATAATGCAGCAAAGTCCTTAAATAATGCAGCAGAGTCCTTAAATAATGCAGCAGAGTCCTTAAATACCGCAGCAGAGTCCTTAAATACTGAAGCAGAGTCCTTTAATATAGCATCAAATTCCTTTAATTAATGCAGCAGAGTCCTTAAAAAATCCAACAAAGTCATTAAATAATGCAGCAGAGTCCTCTAATAATGCAGCAGAGTCCTCAAATGCTTCAGCAAAGTCATTAAATAATGCAGCATAGTCCTTAAATAATGCAAAGTCCTTAAATAAAGCAGCACAGTTCTTAAATAATGCAACAACGTCGGTAAATAATGCAGCAGAGTCCTTAAATAATGCAGCAAAGTCCTTAACTAATGCAGCAGAGTCCTTAAATACCGCAGCAAAGTGCTTAAATAATGCAGCAGAGTCCTCAAATGCTTCAGCAGAGTCTTTAAAAAATGCAGCAGAGTCCTTAAATAATGCAGCAAAGTCCTTAAATAATGCAGCAGAGTCCTTAAATAATGCAACAAAGTCCTTAAATAATGCAGCAGAGTCCTTAAATACTGAAGCAGAGTCCTTAAATATTGCAGCAAAGTCCTTAAATAATGCAGCAGAGTCCTTAAATAATGCAACAAAGTCCGTCAATAATGCAGCAGAGTCCTTAGATAATGCAACAAAGTCCATAAATAATGCAGCAGATTCCATAAATAATGCAGCAAAGTCCTTAAATAATGCAGCAGAGTCCTAAAATAATGCAGCAGGGTCCTTAAATACCGCAGCAGAGTCCTTAAATACTGAAACAGAGTCCTTTAATATAGCAGCAAATTCCTTAAATAATGCAGCAGAGTCCTTAAGAAATCCAACAAAGTCATTAAATAATGCAGCAAGTCCTTAAATAATGCAGCAGAGTCCTCTAATAATGCAGCAGAGTCCTCAAATGCTTCAGCAAAGTCATTAAATAATGCAGCATAGTCCTTAAATAATGCAGCACAGTTCTTAAATAATGCAACAACGTCGTTAAATAATGCAGCAGAGTCCTTAAATAATGCAGCAAACTCCTTAACTAATGCAGCAGAGTCCTTAAATAATGCAACAAAGTCCTTAAATAATGCAACAGAGTCCTTAAATACCGCCGCAAAGTGCTTAAATAATGCAGCAGAGTCCTCAAATGCTTCAGCAGAGTCCTTAAATAATGCAGCAGTGTCCTTAAATAATGCAGCAAAGTCCTTAAATAATGCAGCAGAGTCCTTAAATAATGCAACAAAGTCCTTAAATAATGCAGCAGAGTCCTTAAATACTGAAGCATAGTCCTTAAATATTGCTGCAAAGTCCTTAAATAATGCAGCAGAGTCATTAAATAATGCAACAATGTCCTTAAATAATGCAGCAGAGTCCTTAAAAAATCCAACAAAGTCATTAAATAATGCAGCAAGTCCTTAAATAATGCAGCAGAGTCCTCTAATAATGCAGCAGAGTCCTCAAATGCTTCAGCAAATTCATTAAATAATGCAGCATATTCCTTAAATAATGCAGCAAAGTCCTTAAATAATGCAGAACAGTTCTTAAATAATGCAACAACGTCGTTAAATAATGCAGCAGAGTCCTTAAATAATGCAGCAAAGTCCTTAACTAATGCAGCAGAGTCCTTAAATAATGCAACAAAGTCCTTAAATAATGCAACAGAGTCCTTAAATACAGCAGCAAAGGGCTTAAATAATGCAGCAGAGTCCTCAAATGCTTCAGCAGAGTCCTTAAATAATGCAGCATTGTCCTTAAATAATGCAGCAAAGTCCTTAAATAATGCAGCAGAGTCCTTAAATAATGCAACAAAGTCCTTAAATAATGCAGCAGAGTCCTTAAATACTGAAGCAAAGTCCTTAAATATTGCAGCAAAGTCCTTAAATAATGCAGCAGAGTCCTTAAATAATGCAGCAAAGTCCTTATCTAATGCAGCAGAGTCCTTAAATAATGCAACAAAGTCCTTAAATAATGCAGCAGAGTCCTTAAATACTGAAGCAGAGTCCTTAAATATTGCAGCAAAGTCCTTCAATAATGCAGCAGAGTCCTTAGATAATGCAACAAAGTCCTTTAATAATGCAGCAGATTCCTTAAATAATGCAGCAAAGTCCTTAAATAATGCAGCAGAGTCCTTAAATAATGCAGCAGAGTCCTTAAATACCGCAGCAGAGTCCTTAAATACTGAAGCAGAGTCCTTTAATATAGCAGCAAATTCCTTAAATAATGCAGCAGAGTCCATAAAAAAATCCAACAAAGTCATTAAATAATGCAGCAAGTCCTTAAATAATGCAGCAGAGTCCTCTAATAATGCAGCAGAGTCCTCAAATGCTTCAGCAAAGTCATTAAATAATGCAGCATAGTCCTTAAATAATGCAGCAAAGTCCTTAAATAATGCAGCACAGTTCTTAAGTAATGCAACAACGTCGTTAAATAATGCAGCAGAGTCCTTAAATAATGCAGCAAAGTCCTTAACTAATGCAGCAGAGTCCTTAAATAATGCAAGAAAGTCCTTAAATAATGCAGCAGAGTCCTTAAATAATGCAGTAAAGTCCTTAAATAATGCAGCAGAGTCCTTAAATAATGCAACAACGTCCTTAAATAATGCAGCAGAGTCCTTAAATACTGAAGCAGAGTCCTTAAATATTGCAGCAAAGTCCTTAAATAATGCATTAGAGTCCTTAAATAATGCAACAAAGTCCTTAAATAATGCAGCAGAGTCCTTAAATAATGCAGCAAAGTCCTTAAATAATGCAGCAGAGTCCTTAAATAATGCAGCAGAGTCCTTAAATACCGCAGCAGAGTCCTTAAATACTGAAGCAGGGTCCTTTAATATAGCAGCAAATTCCTTAAATAATGCAGCAGAGTCCTTAAAAAATCCAACAAAGTCATTAAATAATGCAGCAGAGTCCTCTAATAATGCAGCAGAGTCCTCAAATCCTTCAGCAAAGTCATTAAATAATGCAGCATAGTCCTTAAATAATGCAAAGTCCTTAAATAAAGCAGCACAGTTCTTAAATAATGCAACAACGTCGGTAAATAATGCAGCAGAGTCCTTAAATAATGCAGCAAAGTCCTTAACTAATGCAGCAGAGTCCTTAAATAATGCAACAAAGTCCTTAAATAATGCAACAGAGTCCTAAAATACCGCAGCAAAGTGCTTAAATAATGCAGCAGAGTCCTCAAATGCTTCAGCAGAGTCCTTAAAAAATGCAGCAGAGTCCTTAAATAATGCAGCAAAGTCCTTAAATAATGCAGCAGAGTCCTTAAATAATGCAACAAAGTCCTTAAATAATGCAGCAGAGTCCTTAAATACTGAAGCAGAGTCCTTAAATATTGCAGCAAAGTCCTTAAATAATGCAGCAGAGTCCTTAAATAATGCAGCAAAGTCCTTATCTAATGCAGCAGAGTCCTTAAATAATGCAACAAAGTCCTTAAATAATGCAGCAGAGTCCTTAAATACTGAAGCAGAGTCCTTAAATATTGCAGCAAAGTCCTTCAATAATGCAGCAGAGTCCTTAGATAATGCAACAAAGTCCTTAAATAATGCAGCAGATTCCTTAAATAATGCAGCAAAGTCCTTAAATAATGCAGCAGAGTCCTTAAATAATGCAGCAGAGTCCTTAAATACCGCAGCAGAGTCCTTAAATACTGAAGCAGAGTCCTTTAATATAGCAGCAAATTCCTTAAATAATGCAGCAGAGTCCATAAAAAAATCCAACAAAGTCATTAAATAATGCAGCAAGTCCTTAAATAATGCAGCAGAGTCCTCTAATAATGCAGCAGAGTCCTCAAATGCTTCAGCAAAGTCTTTAAATAATGCAGCATAGTCCTTAAATAATGCAGCAAAGTCCTTAAATAATGCAGCACAGTTCTTAAGTAATGCAACAACGTCGTTAAATAATGCAGCAGAGTCCTTAAATAATGCAGCAAAGTCCTTAACTAATGCAGCAGAGTCCTTAAATAATGCAAGAAAGTCCTTAAATAATGCAGCAGAGTCCTTAAATAATGCAGTAAAGTCCTTAAATAATGCAGCAGAGTCCTTAAATAATGCAACAACGTCCTTAAATAATGCAGCAGAGTCCTTAAATACTGAAGCAGAGTCCTTAAATATTGCAGCAAAGTCCTTAAATAATGCATTAGAGTCCTTAAATAATGCAACAAAGTCCTTAAATAATGCAGCAGAGTCCTTAAATAATGCAGCAAAGTCCTTAAATAATGCAGCAGAGTCCTTAAATAATGCAGCAGAGTCCTTAAATACCGCAGCAGAGTCCTTAAATACTGAAGCAGAGTCCTTTAATATAGCATCAAATTCCTTTAATTAATGCAGCAGAGTCCTTAAAAAATCCAACAAAGTCATTAAATAATGCAGCAGAGTCCTCTAATAATGCAGCAGAGTCCTCAAATGCTTCAGCAAAGTCATTAAATAATGCAGCATAGTCCTTAAATAATGCAAAGTCCTTAAATAAAGCAGCACAGTTCTTAAATAATGCAACAACGTCGGTAAATAATGCAGCAGAGTCCTTAAATAATGCAGCAAAGTCCTTAACTAATGCAGCAGAGTCCTTAAATACCGCAGCAAAGTGCTTAAATAATGCAGCAGAGTCCTCAAATGCTTCAGCAGAGTCTTTAAAAAATGCAGCAGAGTCCTTAAATAATGCAGCAAAGTCCTTAAATAATGCAGCAGAGTCCTTAAATAATGCAACAAAGTCCTTAAATAATGCAGCAGAGTCCTTAAATACTGAAGCAGAGTCCTTAAATATTGCAGCAAAGTCCTTAAATAATGCAGCAGAGTCCTTAAATAATGCAACAAAGTCCGTCAATAATGCAGCAGAGTCCTTAGATAATGCAACAAAGTCCATAAATAATGCAGCAGATTCCTTAAATAATGCAGCAAAGTCCTTAAATAATGCAGCAGAGTCCTAAAATAATGCAGCAGGGTCCTTAAATACCGCAGCAGAGTCCTTAAATACTGAAACAGAGTCCTTTAATATAGCAGCAAATTCCTTAAATAATGCAGCAGAGTCCTTAAGAAATCCAACAAAGTCATTAAATAATGCAGCAAGTCCTTAAATAATGCAGCAGAGTCCTCTAATAATGCAGCAGAGTCCTCAAATGCTTCAGCAAAGTCATTAAATAATGCAGCATAGTCCTTAAATAATGCAGCACAGTTCTTAAATAATGCAACAACGTCGTTAAATAATGCAGCAGAGTCCTTAAATAATGCAGCAAACTCCTTAACTAATGCAGCAGAGTCCTTAAATAATGCAACAAAGTCCTTAAATAATGCAACAGAGTCCTTAAATACCGCCGCAAAGTGCTTAAATAATGCAGCAGAGTCCTCAAATGCTTCAGCAGAGTCCTTAAATAATGCAGCAGTGTCCTTAAATAATGCAGCAAAGTCCTTAAATAATGCAGCAGAGTCCTTAAATAATGCAACAAAGTCCTTAAATAATGCAGCAGAGTCCTTAAATACTGAAGCATAGTCCTTAAATATTGCTGCAAAGTCCTTAAATAATGCAGCAGAGTCATTAAATAATGCAACAATGTCCTTAAATAATGCAGCAGAGTCCTTAAAAAATCCAACAAAGTCATTAAATAATGCAGCAAGTCCTTAAATAATGCAGCAGAGTCCTCTAATAATGCAGCAGAGTCCTCAAATGCTTCAGCAAATTCATTAAATAATGCAGCATATTCCTTAAATAATGCAGCAAAGTCCTTAAATAATGCAGAACAGTTCTTAAATAATGCAACAACGTCGTTAAATAATGCAGCAGAGTCCTTAAATAATGCAGCAAAGTCCTTAACTAATGCAGCAGAGTCCTTAAATAATGCAACAAAGTCCTTAAATAATGCAACAGAGTCCTTAAATACAGCAGCAAAGGGCTTAAATAATGCAGCAGAGTCCTCAAATGCTTCAGCAGAGTCCTTAAATAATGCAGCATTGTCCTTAAATAATGCAGCAAAGTCCTTAAATAATGCAGCAGAGTCCTTAAATAATGCAACAAAGTCCTTAAATAATGCAGCAGAGTCCTTAAATACTGAAGCAGAGTCCTTAAATATTGCTGCAAAGTCCTTAAATAATGCAGCAGAGTCATTAAATAATGCAACAAAGTCCTTAAATAATGCAGCAGAGTCCTTAAATAATGCAACAAAGTCCTTAAATAATGCAGCAGAGTACTTAAATAATGCAACAAAGTCCTTAAATAATGCAGCAAAGTCCTTAAATAATGCAGCAGAGTCCTTAAATACTGAAGCAGAGTCCTTAAATATTGCAGCAAAGTCCTTAAATAATGCAGCAGAGTCCTTAAATAAGGCAACAAAGTCCTTAAATAATGCAACAGAGTCCTTAAATACCGCAGCAAAGTGCTTAAATAATGCAGCAGAGTCCTCAAATGCTTCAGCAGAGTCCTTAAATAATGCAGCATTGTCCTTAAATAATGCAGCAAAGTCCTTAAATAATGCAGCAGAGTCCTTAAATAATGCAGCAGAGTCCTTAAATACTGAAGCAGAGTCCTTAAATATTGCTGCAAAGTCCTTAAATAATGCAGCAGAGTCATTAAATAATGCAACAAAGTCCTTAAATAATGCAGCAGAGTCCTTAAATAATGCAACAAAGTCCTTAAATAATGCAGCAGAGTCCTTAAATAATGCAACAAAGTCCTTAAATAATGCAGCAGAGTCCTTAAATAATGCAACAGAGTCCTTAAATACCGCAGCAAAGTGCTTAAATAATGCAGCAGAGTCCTCAAATGCTTCAGCAGAGTCCTTAAATAATGCAGCAGAGTCCTTAAATAATGCAGCAAAGTCCTTAAATAATGCAGCAGAGTCCTTAAATAATGCAACAAAGTCCTTAAATAATGCAGCAGAGTCCTTAAATACTGAAGCAGAGTCCTTAAATATTGCAGCAAAGTCCTTAAATAATGCAGCAGAGTCCTTAAATAATGCAGCAAAGTCCTTATCTAATGCAGCAGAGTCCTTAAATAATGCAACAAAGTCCTTAAATAATGCAGTAGAGTCCTTAAATACTGAAGCAGAGTCCTTAAATATTGCAGCAAAGTCCTTCAATAATGCAGCAGAGTCCTTAGATAATGCAACAAAGTCCTTAAATAATGCAGCAGATTCCTTAAATAATGCAGCAAAGTCCTTAAATAATGCAGCAGAGTCCTTAAATAATGCAGCAGAGTCCTTAAATACCGCAGCAGAGTCCTTAAATACTGAAGCAGAGTCCTTTAATATAGCAGCAAATTCCTTAAATAATGCAGCAGAGTCCATAAAAAAATCCAACAAAGTCATTAAATAATGCAGCAAGTCCTTAAATAATGCAGCAGAGTCCTCTAATAATGCAGCAGAGTCCTCAAATGCTTCAGCAAAGT
The DNA here is from genome assembly GCF_046119375.1 of Phyllobates terribilis. Classification (NCBI taxonomy): domain Eukaryota; kingdom Metazoa; phylum Chordata; class Amphibia; order Anura; family Dendrobatidae; genus Phyllobates; species Phyllobates terribilis. The sequence goes on along the minus strand of NW_027362840.1, from coordinate 639,760 downwards.
CATTAAATAATGCAGCATAGTCCTTAAATAATGCAGCAAAGTCCTTAAATAATGCAGCACAGTTCTTAAATAATGCAACAACGTCGTTAAATAATGCAGCAGAGTCCTTAAATAATGCAACAAAGTCCTTAAATAATGCAGCAGAGTCCTTAAATAATGCAGCAGAGTCCTTAAATAATGCAGCAGAGTCCTTAAATACTGCAGCAGAGTCCTTAAATACTGAAGCAGAGTCCTTTAATATAGCAGCAAATTCCTTAAATAATGCAGCAGAGTCCTTAAAAAATCCAACAAAGTCATTAAATAATGCAGCAGAGTCCTCTAATAATGCAGCAGAGTCCTCAAATGATTCAGCAAAGTCATTAAATAATGCAGCATAGTCCTTAAATAATGCAAAGTCCTTAAATAAAGCAGCACAGTTCTTAAATAATGCAACAACGTCGGTAAATAATGCAGCAGAGTCCTTAAATAATGCAGCAAAGTCCTTAACTAATGCAGCAGAGTCCTTAAATAATGCAACAAAGTATTTAAATAATGCAACAGAGTCCTTAAATACCGCAGCAAAGTGCTTAAATAATGCAGCAGAGTCCTCAAATGCTTCAGCAGAGTCCTTAAAAAATGCAGCAGAGTCCTTAAATAATGCAGCAAAGTCCTTAAATAATGCAGCAGAGTCCTTAAATAATGCAACAAAGTCCTTAAATAAAGCAGCAGAGTCCTTAAATACTGAAGCAGAGTCCTTAAATATTGCAGCAAAGTCCTTAAATAATGCAGCAGAGTCCTCAAATGCTTAAGCAGAGTCCTTAAATACTGAAGCAGAGTCCTTAAATATTGCAGCAAAGTCCTTAAATAATGCAGCAGAGTCCTTAAATAATGCAGCAAAGTCCTTCAATAATGCAGCAGAGTCCTTAGATAATGCAACAAAGTCCTTAAATAATGCAGCAGATTCCTTAAATAATGTAGCAAAGTCCTTAAATAATGCAGCAGAGTCCTAAAATAATGCAGCAGGGTCCTTAAATACCGCAGCAGAGTCCTTAAATACTGAAGCAGAGTCCTTTAATATAGCAGCAAATTGCTTAAATAATGCAGCAGAGTCCTTAAGAAATCCAACAAAGTCATTAAATAATGCAGCAAGTCCTTAAATAATGCAGCAGAGTCCTCTAATAATGCAGCAGAGTCCTCAAATGCTTCAGCAAATTCATTAAATAATGCAGCATATTCCTTAAATAATGCAGCAAAGTCCTTAAATAATGCAGAACAGTTCTTAAATAATGCAACAACGTCGTTAAATAATGCAGCAGAGTCCTTAAATAATGCAGCAAAGTCCTTAACTAATGCAGCAGAGTCCTTAAATAATGCAACAAAGTCCTTAAATAATGCAACAGAGTCCTTAAAAACCGCAGCAAAGGGCTTAAATAATGCAGCAGAGTCCTCAAATGCTTCAGCAGAGTCCTTAAATAATGAAGCATTGTCCTTAAATAATGCAGCAAAGTCCTTAAATAATGCAGCAGCGTCCTTAAATAATGCAACAAAGTCCTTAAATAATGCAGCAGAGTCCTTAAATACTGAAGCATAGTCCTTAAATATTGCTGCAAAGTCCTTAAATAATGCAGCAGAGTCATTAAATAATGCAACAAAGTCCTTAAATAATGCAGCAGAGTCCTTAAATAATGCAACAAAGTCCTTAAATAATGCAGCAGAGTACTTAAATAATGCAACAAAGTCCTTAAATAATGCAGCAAAGTCCTTAAATAATGCAGCAGAGTCCTTAAATACTGAAGCAGAGTCCTTAAATATTGCAGCAAAGTCCTTAAATAATGCAGCAGAGTCCTTAAATAATGCAACAAAGTCCTTAAATAATGCAGCTGAGTCCTTAAATAATGCAACAGAGTCCTTAAATACCGCAGCAAAGTGCTTAAATAATGCAGCAGAGTCCTCAAATGCTTCAGCAGAGTCCTTAAATAATGCAGCAGAGTCCTTAAATAATGCAGCAAAGTCCTTAAATAATGCAGCAGAGTCCTTAAATAATGCAACAAAGTCCTTAAATAATGCAGCAGAGTCCTTAAATACTGAAGCAAAGTCCTTAAATATTGCAGCAAAGTCCTTAAATAATGCAGCAGAGTCCTTAAATAATGCAGCAAAGTCCTTATCTAATGCAGCAGAGTCCTTAAATAATGCAACAAAGTCCTTAAATAATGCAGCAGAGTCCTTAAATACTGAAGCATAGTCCTTAAATATTGCTGCAAAGTCCTTAAATAATGCAGCAGAGTCATTAAATAATGCAACAATGTCCTTAAATAATGCAGCAGAGTCCTTAAAAAATCCAACAAAGTCATTAAATAATGCAGCAAGTCCTTAAATAATGCAGCAGAGTCCTCTAATAATGCAGCAGAGTCCTCAAATGCTTCAGCAAATTCATTAAATAATGCAGCATATTCCTTAAATAATGCAGCAAAGTCCTTAAATAATGCAGAACAGTTCTTAAATAATGCAACAACGTCGTTAAATAATGCAGCAGAGTCCTTAAATAATGCAGCAAAGTCCTTAACTAATGCAGCAGAGTCCTTAAATAATGCAACAAAGTCCTTAAATAATGCAACAGAGTCCTTAAATACAGCAGCAAAGGGCTTAAATAATGCAGCAGAGTCCTCAAATGCTTCAGCAGAGTCCTTAAATAATGCAGCATTGTCCTTAAATAATGCAGCAAAGTCCTTAAATAATGCAGCAGAGTCCTTAAATAATGCAACAAAGTCCTTAAATAATGCAGCAGAGTCCTTAAATACTGAAGCAGAGTCCTTAAATATTGCTGCAAAGTCCTTAAATAATGCAGCAGAGTCATTAAATAATGCAACAAAGTCCTTAAATAATGCAGCAGAGTCCTTAAATAATGCAACAAAGTCCTTAAATAATGCAGCAGAGTACTTAAATAATGCAACAAAGTCCTTAAATAATGCAGCAAAGTCCTTAAATAATGCAGCAGAGTCCTTAAATACTGAAGCAGAGTCCTTAAATATTGCAGCAAAGTCCTTAAATAATGCAGCAGAGTCCTTAAATAAGGCAACAAAGTCCTTAAATAATGCAACAGAGTCCTTAAATACCGCAGCAAAGTGCTTAAATAATGCAGCAGAGTCCTCAAATGCTTCAGCAGAGTCCTTAAATAATGCAGCATTGTCCTTAAATAATGCAGCAAAGTCCTTAAATAATGCAGCAGAGTCCTTAAATAATGCAGCAGAGTCCTTAAATACTGAAGCAGAGTCCTTAAATATTGCTGCAAAGTCCTTAAATAATGCAGCAGAGTCATTAAATAATGCAACAAAGTCCTTAAATAATGCAGCAGAGTCCTTAAATAATGCAGCAAAGTCCTTAAATAATGCAGCAGAGTCCTTAAATAATGCAGCAGAGTCCTTAAATACCGCAGCAGAGTCCTTAAATACTGAAGCAGGGTCCTTTAATATAGCAGCAAATTCCTTAAATAATGCAGCAGAGTCCTTAAAAAATCCAACAAAGTCATTAAATAATGCAGCAGAGTCCTCTAATAATGCAGCAGAGTCCTCAAATCCTTCAGCAAAGTCATTAAATAATGCAGCATAGTCCTTAAATAATGCAAAGTCCTTAAATAAAGCAGCACAGTTCTTAAATAATGCAACAACGTCGGTAAATAATGCAGCAGAGTCCTTAAATAATGCAGCAAAGTCCTTAACTAATGCAGCAGAGTCCTTAAATAATGCAACAAAGTCCTTAAATAATGCAACAGAGTCCTAAAATACCGCAGCAAAGTGCTTAAATAATGCAGCAGAGTCCTCAAATGCTTCAGCAGAGTCCTTAAAAAATGCAGCAGAGTCGTTAAATAATGCAGCAAAGTCCTTAAATAATGCAGCAGAGTCCTTAAATAATGCAACAAAGTCCTTAAATAATGCAGCAGAGTCCTTAAATACTGAAGCAGAGTCCTTAAATATTGCAGCAAAGTCCTTAAATAATGCAGCAGAGTCCTTAAATAATGCAGCAAAGTCCTTATCTAATGCAGCAGAGTCCTTAAATAATGCAACAAAGTCCTTAAATAATGCAGCAGAGTCCTTAAATACTGAAGCAGAGTCCTTAAATATTGCAGCAAAGTCCTTCAATAATGCAGCAGAGTCCTTAGATAATGCAACAAAGTCCTTAAATAATGCAGCAGATTCCTTACATAATGCAGCAAAGTCCTTAAATAATGCAGCAGAGTCCTTAAATAATGCAGCAGAGTCCTTAAATACCGCAGCAGAGTCCTTAAATACTGAAGCAGAGTCCTTTAATATAGCAGCAAATTCCTTAAATAATGCAGCAGAGTCCATAAAAAAATCCAACAAAGTCATTAAATAATGCAGCAAGTCCTTAAATAATGCAGCAGAGTCCTCTAATAATGCAGCAGAGTCCTCAAATGCTTCAGCAAAGTCATTAAATAATGCAGCATAGTCCTTAAATAATGCAGCAAAGTCCTTAAATAATGCAGCACAGTTCTTAAGTAATGCAACAACGTCGTTAAATAATGCAGCAGAGTCCTTAAATAATGCAGCAAAGTCCTTAACTAATGCAGCAGAGTCCTTAAATAATGCAAGAAAGTCCTTAAATAATGCAGCAGAGTCCTTAAATAATGCAGTAAAGTCCTTAAATAATGCAGCAGAGTCCTTAAATAATGCAACAACGTCCTTAAATAATGCAGCAGAGTCCTTAAATACTGAAGCAGAGTCCTTAAATATTGCAGCAAAGTCCTTAAATAATGCATTAGAGTCCTTAAATAATGCAACAAAGTCCTTAAATAATGCAGCAGAGTCCTTAAATAATGCAGCAAAGTCCTTAAATAATGCAGCAGAGTCCTTAAATAATGCAGCAGAGTCCTTAAATACCGCAGCAGAGTCCTTAAATACTGAAGCAGAGTCCTTTAATATAGCATCAAATTCCTTTAATTAATGCAGCAGAGTCCTTAAAAAATCCAACAAAGTCATTAAATAATGCAGCAGAGTCCTCTAATAATGCAGCAGAGTCCTCAAATGCTTCAGCAAAGTCATTAAATAATGCAGCATAGTCCTTAAATAATGCAAAGTCCTTAAATAAAGCAGCACAGTTCTTAAATAATGCAACAACGTCGGTAAATAATGCAGCAGAGTCCTTAAATAATGCAGCAAAGTCCTTAACTAATGCAGCAGAGTCCTTAAATACCGCAGCAAAGTGCTTAAATAATGCAGCAGAGTCCTCAAATGCTTCAGCAGAGTCTTTAAAAAATGCAGCAGAGTCCTTAAATAATGCAGCAAAGTCCTTAAATAATGCAGCAGAGTCCTTAAATAATGCAACAAAGTCCTTAAATAATGCAGCAGAGTCCTTAAATACTGAAGCAGAGTCCTTAAATATTGCAGCAAAGTCCTTAAATAATGCAGCAGAGTCCTTAAATAATGCAACAAAGTCCTTCAATAATGCAGCAGAGTCCTTAGATAATGCAACAAAGTCCATAAATAATGCAGCAGATTCCTTAAATAATGCAGCAAAGTCCTTAAATAATGCAGCAGAGTCCTAAAATAATGCAGCAGGGTCCTTAAATACCGCAGCAGAGTCCTTAAATACTGAAACAGAGTCCTTTAATATAGCAGCAAATTCCTTAAATAATGCAGCAGAGTCCTTAAGAAATCCAACAAAGTCATTAAATAATGCAGCAAGTCCTTAAATAATGCAGCAGAGTCCTCTAATAATGCAGCAGAGTCCTCAAATGCTTCAGCAAAGTCATTAAATAATGCAGCATAGTCCTTAAATAATGCAGCAAAGTCCTTAAATAATGCAGCACAGTTCTTAAATAATGCAACAACGTCGTTAAATAATGCAGCAGAGTCCTTAAATAATGCAGCAAACTCCTTAACTAATGCAGCAGAGTCCTTAAATAATGCAACAAAGTCCTTAAATAATGCAACAGAGTCCTTAAATACCGCCGCAAAGTGCTTAAATAATGCAGCAGAGTCCTCAAATGCTTCAGCAGAGTCCTTAAATAATGCAGCAGTGTCCTTAAATAATGCAGCAAAGTCCTTAAATAATGCAACAAAGTCCTTAAATAATGCAGCAGAGTCCTTAAATACTGAAGCAGAGTCCTTAAATATTGCAGCAAAGTCCTTAAATAATGCAGCAGAGTCCTTAAATAATGCAACAAAGTCCTTCAATAATGCAGCAGAGTCCTTAGATAATGCAACAAAGTCCATAAATAATGCAGCAGATTCCTTAAATAATGCAGCAAAGTCCTTAAATAATGCAGCAGAGTCCTAAAATAATGCAGCAGGGTCCTTAAATACCGCAGCAGAGTCCTTAAATACTGAAACAGAGTCCTTTAATATAGCAGCAAATTCCTTAAATAATGCAGCAGAGACTTAAGAAATCCAACAAAGTCATTAAATAATGCAGCAAGTCCTTAAATAATGCAGCAGAGTCCTCTAATAATGCAGCAGAGTCCTCAAATGCTTCAGCAAAGTCATTAAATAATGCAGCATAGTCCTTAAATAATGCAGCAAAGTCCTTAAATAATGCAGCACAGTTCTTAAATAATGCAACAACGTCGTTAAATAATGCAGCAGAGTCCTTAAATAATGCAGCAAACTCCTTAACTAATGCAGCAGAGTCCTTAAATAATGCAACAAAGTCCTTAAATAATGCAACAGAGTCCTTAAATACCGCCGCAAAGTGCTTAAATAATGCAGCAGAGTCCTCAAATGCTTCAGCAGAGTCCTTAAATAATGCAGCAGTGTCCTTAAATAATGCAGCAAAGTCCTTAAATAATGCAGCAGAGTCCTTAAATAATGCAACAAAGTCCTTAAATAATGCAGCAGAGTCCTTAAATACTGAAGCAGAGTCCTTAAATATTGCTGCAAAGTCCTTAAATAATGCAGCAGAGTCATTAAATAATGCAACAAAGTCCTTAAATAATGCAGCAGAGTCCTTAAATAATGCAACAAAGTCCTTAAATAATGCAGCAGAGTACTTAAATAATGCAACAAAGTCCTTAAATAATGCAGCAAAGTCCTTAAATAATGCAGCAGAGTCCTTAAATACTGAAGCAGAGTCCTTAAATATTGCAGCAAAGTCCTTAAATAATGCAGCAGAGTCCTTAAATAATGCAACAAAGTCCTTAAATAATGCAACAGAGTCCTTAAATACCGCAGCAAAGTGCTTAAATAATGCAGCAGAGTCCTCAAATGCTTCAGCAGAGTCCTTAAATAATGCAGCAGAGTCCTTAAATAATGCAGCAAAGTCCTTAAATAATGCAGCAGAGTCCTTAAATAATGCAACAAAGTCCTTAAATAATGCAGCAGAGTCCTTAAATACTGAAGCAAAGTCCTTAAATATTGCAGCAAAGTCCTTAAATAATGCAGCAGAGTCCTTAAATAATGCAGCAAAGTCCTTATCTAATGCAGCAGAGTCCTTAAATAATGCAACAAAGTCCTTAAATAATGCAGCAGAGTCCTTAAATACTGAAGCAGAGTCCTTAAATATTGCAGCAAAGTCCTTCAATAATGCAGCAGAGTCCTTAGATAATGCAACAAAGTCCTTTAATAATGCAGCAGATTCCTTAAATAATGCAGCAAAGTCCTTAAATAATGCAGCAGAGTCCTTAAATAATGCAGCAGAGTCCTTAAATACCGCAGCAGAGTCCTTAAATACTGAAGCAGAGTCCTTTAATATAGCAGCAAATTCCTTAAATAATGCAGCAGAGTCCATAAAAAAATCCAACAAAGTCATTAAATAATGCAGCAAGTCCTTAAATAATGCAGCAGAGTCCTCTAATAATGCAGCAGAGTCCTCAAATGCTTCAGCAAAGTCATTAAATAATGCAGCATAGTCCTTAAATAATGCAGCAAAGTCCTTAAATAATGCAGCACAGTTCTTAAGTAATGCAACAACGTCGTTAAATAATGCAGCAGAGTCCTTAAATAATGCAGCAAAGTCCTTAACTAATGCAGCAGAGTCCTTAAATAATGCAAGAAAGTCCTTAAATAATGCAGCAGAGTCCTTAAATAATGCAGTAAAGTCCTTAAATAATGCAGCAGAGTCCTTAAATAATGCAACAACGTCCTTAAATAATGCAGCAGAGTCCTTAAATACTGAAGCAGAGTCCTTAAATATTGCAGCAAAGTCCTTAAATAATGCATTAGAGTCCTTAAATAATGCAACAAAGTCCTTAAATAATGCAGCAGAGTCCTTAAATAATGCAGCAAAGTCCTTAAATAATGCAGCAGAGTCCTTAAATAATGCAGCAGAGTCCTTAAATACCGCAGCAGAGTCCTTAAATACTGAAGCAGGGTCCTTTAATATAGCAGCAAATTCCTTAAATAATGCAGCAGAGTCCTTAAAAAATCCAACAAAGTCATTAAATAATGCAGCAGAGTCCTCTAATAATGCAGCAGAGTCCTCAAATCCTTCAGCAAAGTCATTAAATAATGCAGCATAGTCCTTAAATAATGCAAAGTCCTTAAATAAAGCAGCACAGTTCTTAAATAATGCAACAACGTCGGTAAATAATGCAGCAGAGTCCTTAAATAATGCAGCAAAGTCCTTAACTAATGCAGCAGAGTCCTTAAATAATGCAACAAAGTCCTTAAATAATGCAACAGAGTCCTAAAATACCGCAGCAAAGTGCTTAAATAATGCAGCAGAGTCCTCAAATGCTTCAGCAGAGTCCTTAAAAAATGCAGCAGAGTCCTTAAATAATGCAGCAAAGTCCTTAAATAATGCAGCAGAGTCCTTAAATAATGCAACAAAGTCCTTAAATAATGCAGCAGAGTCCTTAAATACTGAAGCAGAGTCCTTAAATATTGCAGCAAAGTCCTTAAATAATGCAGCAGAGTCCTTAAATAATGCAGCAAAGTCCTTATCTAATGCAGCAGAGTCCTTAAATAATGCAACAAAGTCCTTAAATAATGCAGCAGAGTCCTTAAATACTGAAGCAGAGTCCTTAAATATTGCAGCAAAGTCCTTCAATAATGCAGCAGAGTCCTTAGATAATGCAACAAAGTCCTTAAATAATGCAGCAGATTCCTTAAATAATGCAGCAAAGTCCTTAAATAATGCAGCAGAGTCCTTAAATAATGCAGCAGAGTCCTTAAATACCGCAGCAGAGTCCTTAAATACTGAAGCAGAGTCCTTTAATATAGCAGCAAATTCCTTAAATAATGCAGCAGAGTCCATAAAAAAATCCAACAAAGTCATTAAATAATGCAGCAAGTCCTTAAATAATGCAGCAGAGTCCTCTAATAATGCAGCAGAGTCCTCAAATGCTTCAGCAAAGTCTTTAAATAATGCAGCATAGTCCTTAAATAATGCAGCAAAGTCCTTAAATAATGCAGCACAGTTCTTAAGTAATGCAACAACGTCGTTAAATAATGCAGCAGAGTCCTTAAATAATGCAGCAAAGTCCTTAACTAATGCAGCAGAGTCCTTAAATAATGCAAGAAAGTCCTTAAATAATGCAGCAGAGTCCTTAAATAATGCAGTAAAGTCCTTAAATAATGCAGCAGAGTCCTTAAATAATGCAACAACGTCCTTAAATAATGCAGCAGAGTCCTTAAATACTGAAGCAGAGTCCTTAAATATTGCAGCAAAGTCCTTAAATAATGCATTAGAGTCCTTAAATAATGCAACAAAGTCCTTAAATAATGCAGCAGAGTCCTTAAATAATGCAGCAAAGTCCTTAAATAATGCAGCAGAGTCCTTAAATAATGCAGCAGAGTCCTTAAATACCGCAGCAGAGTCCTTAAATACTGAAGCAGAGTCCTTTAATATAGCATCAAATTCCATTAATTAATGCAGCAGAGTCCTTAAAAAATCCAACAAAGTCATTAAATAATGCAACAGAGTCCTCTAATAATGCAGCAGAGTCCTCAAATGCTTCAGCAAAGTCATTAAATAATGCAGCATAGTCCTTAAATAATGCAAAGTCCTTAAATAAAGCAGCACAGTTCTTAAATAATGCAACAACGTCGGTAAATAATGCAGCAGAGTCCTTAAATAATGCAGCAAAGTCCTTAACTAATGCAGCAGAGTCCTTAAATACCGCAGCAAAGTGCTTAAATAATGCAGCAGAGTCCTCAAATGCTTCAGCAGAGTCTTTAAAAAATGCAGCAGAGTCCTTAAATAATGCAGCAAAGTCCTTAAATAATGCAGCAGAGTCCTTAAATAATGCAACAAAGTCCTTAAATAATGCAGCAGAGTCCTTAAATACTGAAGCAGAGTCCTTAAATATTGCAGCAAAGTCCTTAAATAATGCAGCAGAGTCCTTAAATAATGCAACAAAGTCCTTCAATAATGCAGCAGAGTCCTTAGATAATGCAACAAAGTCCATAAATAATGCAGCAGATTCCTTAAATAATGCAGCAAAGTCCTTAAATAATGCAGCAGAGTCCTAAAATAATGCAGCAGGGTCCTTAAATACCGCAGCAGAGTCCTTAAATACTGAAACAGAGTCCTTTAATATAGCAGCAAATTCCTTAAATAATGCAGCAGAGTCCTTAAGAAATCCAACAAAGTCATTAAATAATGCAGCAAGTCCTTAAATAATGCAGCAGAGTCCTCTAATAATGCAGCAGAGTCCTCAAATGCTTCAGCAAAGTCATTAAATAATGCAGCATAGTCCTTAAATAATGCAGCACAGTTCTTAAATAATGCAACAACGTCGTTAAATAATGCAGCAGAGTCCTTAAATAATGCAGCAAACTCCTTAACTAATGCAGCAGAGTCCTTAAATAATGCAACAAAGTCCTTAAATAATGCAACAGAGTCCTTAAATACCGCCGCAAAGTGCTTAAATAATGCAGCAGAGTCCTCAAATGCTTCAGCAGAGTCCTTAAATAATGCAGCAGTGTCCTTAAATAATGCAGCAAAGTCCTTAAATAATGCAGCAGAGTCCTTAAATAATGCAACAAAGTCCTTAAATAATGCAGCAGAGTCCTTAAATACTGAAGCATAGTCCTTAAATATTGCTGCAAAGTCCTTAAATAATGCAGCAGAGTCATTAAATAATGCAACAATGTCCTTAAATAATGCAGCAGAGTCCTTAAAAAATCCAACAAAGTCATTAAATAATGCAGCAAGTCCTTAAATAATGCAGCAGAGTCCTCTAATAATGCAGCAGAGTCCTCAAATGCTTCAGCAAATTCATTAAATAATGCAGCATATTCCTTAAATAATGCAGCAAAGTCCTTAAATAATGCAGAACAGTTCTTAAATAATGCAACAACGTCGTTAAATAATGCAGCAGAGTCCTTAAATAATGCAGCAAAGTCCTTAACTAATGCAGCAGAGTCCTTAAATAATGCAACAAAGTCCTTAAATAATGCAACAGAGTCCTTAAATACAGCAGCAAAGGGCTTAAATAATGCAGCAGAGTCCTCAAATGCTTCAGCAGAGTACTTAAATAATGCAGCATTGTCCTTAAATAATGCAGCAAAGTCCTTAAATAATGCAGCAGAGTCCTTAAATAATGCAACAAAGTCCTTAAATAATGCAGCAGAGTCCTTAAATACTGAAGCAGAGTCCTTAAATATTGCTGCAAAGTCCTTAAATAATGCAGCAGAGTCATTAAATAATGCAACAAAGTCCTTAAATAATGCAGCAGAGTCCTTAAATAATGCAACAAAGTCCTTAAATAATGCAGCAGAGTACTTAAATAATGCAACAAAGTCCTTAAATAATGCAGCAAAGTCCTTAAATAATGCAGCAGAGTCGTTAAATACTGAAGCAGAGTCCTTAAATATTGCAGCAAAGTCCTTAAATAATGCAGCAGAGTCCTTAAATAAGGCAACAAAGTCCTTAAATAATGCAACAGAGTCCTTAAATACCGCAGCAAAGTGCTTAAATAATGCAGCAGAGTCCTCAAATGCTTCAGCAGAGTCCTTAAATAATGCAGCATTGTCCTTAAATAATGCAGCAAAGTCCTTAAATAATGCAGCAGAGTCCTTAAATAATGCAGCAGAGTCCTTAAATACTGAAGCAGAGTCCTTAAATATTGCTGCAAAGTCCTTAAATAATGCAGCAGAGTCATTAAATAATGCAACAAAGTCCTTAAATAATGCAGCAGAGTCCTTAAATAATGCAACAAAGTCCTTAAATAATGCAGCAGAGTCCTTAAATAATGCAACAAAGTCCTTAAATAATGCAGCAGAGTCCTTAAATAATGCAACAGAGTCCTTAAATACCGCAGCAAAGTGCTTAAATAATGCAGCAGAGTCCTCAAATGCTTCAGCAGAGTCCTTAAATAATGCAGCAGAGTCCTTAAATAATGCAGCAAAGTCCTTAAATAATGCAGCAGAGTCCTTAAATAATGCAACAAAGTCCTTAAATAATGCAGCAGAGTCCTTAAATACTGAAGCAGAGTCCTTAAATATTGCAGCAAAGTCCTTAAATAATGCAGCAGAGTCCTTAAATAATGCAGCAAAGTCCTTATCTAATGCAGCAGAGTCCTTAAATAATGCAACAAAGTCCTTAAATAATGCAGCAGAGTCCTTAAATACTGAAGCAGAGTCCTTAAATATTGCAGCAAAGTCCTTCAATAATGCAGCAGAGTCCTTAGATAATGCAACAAAGTCCTTAAATAATGCAGCAGATTCCTTAAATAATGCAGCAAAGTCCTTAAATAATGCAGCAGAGTCCTTAAATAATGCAGCAGAGTCCTTAAATACCGCAGCAGAGTCCTTAAATACTGAAGCAGAGTCCTTTAATATAGCAGCAAATTCCTTAAATAATGCAGCAGAGTCCATAAAAAAATCCAACAAAGTCATTAAATAATGCAGCAAGTCCTTAAATAATGCAGCAGAGTCCTCTAATAATGCAGCAGAGTCCTCAAATGCTTCAGCAAAGTCATTAAATAATGCAGCATAGTCCTTAAATAATGCAGCAAAGTCCTTAAATAATGCAGCACAGTTCTTAAATAATGCAACAACGTCGTTAAATAATGCAGCAGAGTCCTTAAATAATGCAACAAAGTCCTTAAATAATGCAGCAGAGTCCTTAAATAATGCAGCAGAGTCCTTAAATAATGCAGCAGAGTCCTTAAATACTGCAGCAGAGTCCTTAAATACTGAAGCAGAGTCCTTTAATATAGCAGCAAATTCCTTAAATAATGCAGCAGAGTCCTTAAAAAATCCAACAAAGTCATTAAATAATGCAGCAGAGTCCTCTAATAATGCAGCAGAGTCCTCAAATGATTCAGCAAAGTCATTAAATAATGCAGCATAGTCCTTAAATAATGCAAAGTCCTTAAATAAAGCAGCACAGTTCTTAAATAATGCAACAACGTCGGTAAATAATGCAGCAGAGTCCTTAAATAATGCAGCAAAGTCCTTAACTAATGCAGCAGAGTCCTTAAATAATGCAACAAAGTATTTAAATAATGCAACAGAGTCCTTAAATACCGCAGCAAAGTGCTTAAATAATGCAGCAGAGTCCTCAAATGCTTCAGCAGAGTCCTTAAAAAATGCAGCAGAGTCCTTAAATAATGCAGCAAAGTCCTTAAATAATGCAGCAGAGTCCTTAAATAATGCAACAAAGTCCTTAAATAATGCAGCAGAGTCCTTAAATACTGAAGCAGAGTCCTTAAATATTGCAGCAAAGTCCTTAAATAATGCAGCAGAGTCCTCAAATGCTTAAGCAGAGTCCTTAAATACTGAAGCAGAGTCCTTAAATATTGCAGCAAAGTCCTTAAATAATGCAGCAGAGTCCTTAAATAATGCAGCAAAGTCCTTCAATAATGCAGCAGAGTCCTTAGATAATGCAACAAAGTCCTTAAATAATGCAGCAGATTCCTTAAATAATGCAGCAAAGTCCTTAAATAATGCAGCAGAGTCCTAAAATAATGCAGCAGGGTCCTTAAATACCGCAGCAGAGTCCTTAAATACTGAAGCAGAGTCCTTTAATATAGCAGCAAATTGCTTAAATAATGCAGCAGAGTCCTTAAGAAATCCAACAAAGTCATTAAATAATGCAGCAAGTCCTTAAATAATGCAGCAGAGTCCTCTAATAATGCAGCAGAGTCCTCAAATGCTTCAGCAAATTCATTAAATAATGCAGCATATTCCTTAAATAATGCAGCAAAGTCCTTAAATAATGCAGAACAGTTCTTAAATAATGCAACAACGTCGTTAAATAATGCAGCAGAGTCCTTAAATAATGCAGCAAAGTCCTTAACTAATGCAGCAGAGTCCTTAAATAATGCAACAAAGTCCTTAAATAATGCAACAGAGTCCTTAAAAACCGCAGCAAAGGGCTTAAATAATGCAGCAGAGTCCTCAAATGCTTCAGCAGAGTCCTTAAATAATGAAGCATTGTCCTTAAATAATGCAGCAAAGTCCTTAAATAATGCAGCAGCGTCCTTAAATAATGCAACAAAGTCCTTAAATAATGCAGCAGAATCCTTAAATACTGAAGCATAGTCCTTAAATATTGCTGCAAAGTCCTTAAATAATGCAGCAGAGTCATTAAATAATGCAACAAAGTCCTTAAATAATGCAGCAGAGTCCTTAAATAATGCAACAAAGTCCTTAAATAATGCAGCAGAGTACTTAAATAATGCAACAAAGTCCTTAAATAATGCAGCAAAGTCCTTAAATAATGCAGCAGAGTCCTTAAATACTGAAGCAGAGTCCTTAAATATTGCAGCAAAGTCCTTAAATAATGCAGCAGAGTCCTTAAATAATGCAACAAAGTCCTTAAATAATGCAGCTGAGTCCTTAAATAATGCAACAGAGTCCTTAAATACCGCAGCAAAGTGCTTAAATAATGCAGCAGAGTCCTCAAATGCTTCAGCAGAGTCCTTAAATAATGCAGCAGAGTCCTTAAATAATGCAGCAAAGTCCTTAAATAATGCAGCAGAGTCCTTAAATAATGCAACAAAGTCCTTAAATAATGCAGCAGAGTCCTTAAATACTGAAGCAAAGTCCTTAAATATTGCAGCAAAGTCCTTAAATAATGCAGCAGAGTCCTTAAATAATGCAGCAAAGTCCTTATCTAATGCAGCAGAGTCCTTAAATAATGCAACAAAGTCCTTAAATAATGCAGCAGAGTCCTTAAATACTGAAGCATAGTCCTTAAATATTGCTGCAAAGTCCTTAAATAATGCAGCAGAGTCATTAAATAATGCAACAATGTCCTTAAATAATGCAGCAGAGTCCTTAAAAAATCCAACAAAGTCATTAAATAATGCAGCAAGTCCTTAAATAATGCAGCAGAGTCCTCTAATAATGCAGCAGAGTCCTCAAATGCTTCAGCAAATTCATTAAATAATGCAGCATATTCCTTAAATAATGCAGCAAAGTCCTTAAATAATGCAGAACAGTTCTTAAATAATGCAACAACGTCGTTAAATAATGCAGCAGAGTCCTTAAATAATGCAGCAAAGTCCTTAACTAATGCAGCAGAGTCCTTAAATAATGCAACAAAGTCCTTAAATAATGCAACAGAGTCCTTAAATACAGCAGCAAAGGGCTTAAATAATGCAGCAGAGTCCTCAAATGCTTCAGCAGAGTCCTTAAATAATGCAGCATTGTCCTTAAATAATGCAGCAAAGTCCTTAAATAATGCAGCAGAGTCCTTAAATAATGCAACAAAGTCCTTAAATAATGCAGCAGAGTCCTTAAATACTGAAGCAGAGTCCTTAAATATTGCTGCAAAGTCCTTAAATAATGCAGCAGAGTCATTAAATAATGCAACAAAGTCCTTAAATAATGCAGCAGAGTCCTTAAATAATGCAACAAAGTCCTTAAATAATGCAGCAGAGTACTTAAATAATGCAACAAAGTCCTTAAATAATGCAGCAAAGTCCTTAAATAATGCAGCAGAGTCCTTAAATACTGAAGCAGAGTCCTTAAATATTGCAGCAAAGTCCTTAAATAATGCAGCAGAGTCCTTAAATAAGGCAACAAAGTCCTTAAATAATGCAACAGAGTCCTTAAATACCGCAGCAAAGTGCTTAAATAATGCAGCAGAGTCCTCAAATGCTTCAGCAGTCCTTAAATAATGCAGCATTGTCCTTAAATAATGCAGCAAAGTCCTTAAATAATGCAGCAGAGTCCTTAAATAATGCAGCAGAGTCCTTAAATACTGAAGCAGAGTCCTTAAATATTGCTGCAAAGTCCTTAAATAATGCAGCAGAGTCATTAAATAATGCAACAAAGTCCTTAAATAATGCAGCAGAGTCCTTAAATAATGCAACAAAGTCCTTAAATAATGCAGCAGAGTCCTTAAATAATGCAACAAAGTCCTTAAATAATGCAGCAGAGTCCTTAAATAATGCAACAGAGTCCTTAAATACCGCAGCAAAGTGCTTAAATAATGCAGCAGAGTTCTCAAATGCTTCAGCAGAGTCCTTAAATAATGCAGCAGAGTCCTTAAATAATGCAGCAAAGTCCTTAAATAATGCAGCAGAGTCCTTAAATAATGCAACAAAGTCCTTAAATAATGCAGCAGAGTCCTTAAATACTGAAGCAGAGTCCTTAAATATTGCAGCAAAGTCCTTAAATAATGCAGCAGAGTCCTTAAATACTGAAGCAGAGTCCTTAAATATTGCAGCAAAGTCCTTAAATAATGCAGCAGAGTCCTTAAATAAGGCAACAAAGTCCTTAAATAATGCAACAGAGTCCTTAAATACCGCAGCAAAGTGCTTAAATAATGCAGCAGAGTCCTCAAATGCTTCAGCAGTCCTTAAATAATGCAGCATTGTCCTTAAATAATGCAGCAAAGTCCTTAAATAATGCAGCAGAGTCCTTAAATAATGCAGCAGAGTCCTTAAATACTGAAGCAGAGTCCTTAAATATTGCTGCAAAGTCCTTAAATAATGCAGCAGAGTCATTAAATAATGCAACAAAGTCCTTAAATAATGCAGCAGAGTCCTTAAATAATGCAACAAAGTCCTTAAATAATGCAGCAGAGTCCTTAAATAATGCAACAAAGTCCTTAAATAATGCAGCAGAGTCCTTAAATAATGCAACAGAGTCCTTAAATACCGCAGCAAAGTGCTTAAATAATGCAGCAGAGTCCTCAAATGCTTCAGCAGAGTCCTTAAATAATGCAGCAGAGTCCTTAAATAATGCAGCAAAGTCCTTAAATAATGCAGCAGAGTCCTTAAATAATGCAACAAAGTCCTTAAATAATGCAGCAGAGTCCTTAAATACTGAAGCAGAGTCCTTAAATATTGCAGCAAAGTCCTTAAATAATGCAGCAGAGTCCTTAAATAATGCAGCAAAGTCCTTATCTAATGCAGCAGAGTCCTTAAATAATGCAACAAAGTCCTTAAATAATGCAGCAGAGTCCTTAAATACTGAAGCAGAGTCCTTAAATATTGCAGCAAAGTCCTTCAATAATGCAGCAGAGTCCTTAGATAATGCAACAAAGTCCTTAAATAATGCAGCAGATTCCTTAAATAATGCAGCAAAGTCCTTAAATAATGCAGCAGAGTCCTTAAATAATGCAGCAGAGTCCTTAAATACCGCAGCAGAGTCCTTAAATACTGAAGCAGAGTCCTTTAATATAGCAGCAAATTCCTTAAATAATGCAGCAGAGTCCATAAAAAAATCCAACAAAGTCATTAAATAATGCAGCAAGTCCTTAAATAATGCAGCAGAGTCCTCTAATAATGCAGCAGAGTCCTCAAATGCTTCAGCAAAGTCATTAAATAATGCAGCATAGTCCTTAAATAATGCAGCAAAGTCCTTAAATAATGCAGCACAGTTCTTAAATAATGCAACAACGTCGTTAAATAATGCAGCAGAGTCCTTAAATAATGCAACAAAGTCCTTAAATAATGCAGCAGAGTCCTTAAATAATGCAGCAGAGTCCTTAAATAATGCAGCAGAGTCCTTAAATACTGCAGCAGAGTCCTTAAATACTGAAGCAGAGTCCTTTAATATAGCAGCAAATTCCTTAAATAATGCAGCAGAGTCCTTAAAAAATCCAACAAAGTCATTAAATAATGCAGCAGAGTCCTCTAATAATGCAGCAGAGTCCTCAAATGATTCAGCAAAGTCATTAAATAATGCAGCATAGTCCTTAAATAATGCAAAGTCCTTAAATAAAGCAGCACAGTTCTTAAATAATGCAACAACGTCGGTAAATAATGCAGCAGAGTCCTTAAATAATGCAGCAAAGTCCTTAACTAATGCAGCAGAGTCCTTAAATAATGCAACAAAGTATTTAAATAATGCAACAGAGTCCTTAAATACCGCAGCAAAGTGCTTAAATAATGCAGCAGAGTCCTCAAATGCTTCAGCAGAGTCCTTAAAAAATGCAGCAGAGTCCTTAAATAATGCAGCAAAGTCCTTAAATAATGCAGCAGAGTCCTTAAATAATGCAACAAAGTCCTTAAATAATGCAGCAGAGTCCTTAAATACTGAAGCAGAGTCCTTAAATATTGCAGCAAAGTCCTTAAATAATGCAGCAGAGTCCTCAAATGCTTAAGCAGAGTCCTTAAATACTGAAGCAGAGTCCTTAAATATTGCAGCAAAGTCCTTAAATAATGCAGCAGAGTCCTTAAATAATGCAGCAAAGTCCTTCAATAATGCAGCAGAGTCCTTAGATAATGCAACAAAGTCCTTAAATAATGCAGCAGATTCCTTAAATAATGCAGCAAAGTCCTTAAATAATGCAGCAGAGTCCTAAAATAATGCAGCAGGGTCCTTAAATACCGCAGCAGAGTCCTTAAATACTGAAGCAGAGTCCTTTAATATAGCAGCAAATTCCTTAAATAATGCAGCAGAGTCCTTAAGAAATCCAACAAAGTCATTAAATAATGCAGCAAGTCCTTAAATAATGCAGCAGAGTCCTCTAATAATGCAGCAGAGTCCTCAAATGCTTCAGCAAATTCATTAAATAATGCAGCATATTCCTTAAATAATGCAGCAAAGTCCTTAAATAATGCAGAACAGTTCTTAAATAATGCAACAACGTCGTTAAATAATGCAGCAGAGTCCTTAAATAATGCAGCAAAGTCCTTAACTAATGCAGCAGAGTCCTTAAATAATGCAACAAAGTCCTTAAATAATGCAACAGAGTCCTTAAAAACCGCAGCAAAGGGCTTAAATAATGCAGCAGAGTCCTCAAATGCTTCAGCAGAGTCCTTAAATAATGAAGCATTGTCCTTAAATAATGCAGCAAAGTCCTTAAATAATGCAGCAGCGTCCTTAAATAATGCAACAAAGTCCTTAAATAATGCAGCAGAGTCCTTAAATACTGAAGCATAGTCCTTAAATATTGCTGCAAAGTCCTTAAATAATGCAGCAGAGTCATTAAATAATGCAACAAAGTCCTTAAATAATGCAGCAGAGTCCTTAAATAATGCAACAAAGTCCTTAAATAATGCAGCAGAGTACTTAAATAATGCAACAAAGTCCTTAAATAATGCAGCAAAGTCCTTAAATAATGCAGCAGAGTCCTTAAATACTGAAGCAGAGTCCTTAAATATTGCAGCAAAGTCCTTAAATAATGCAGCAGAGTCCTTAAATAATGCAACAAAGTCCTTAAATAATGCAGCTGAGTCCTTAAATAATGCAACAGAGTCCTTAAATACCGCAGCAAAGTGCTTAAATAATGCAGCAGAGTCCTCAAATGCTTCAGCAGAGTCCTTAAATAATGCAGCAGAGTCCTTAAATAATGCAGCAAAGTCCTTAAATAATGCAGCAGAGTCCTTAAATAATGCAACAAAGTCCTTAAATAATGCAGCAGAGTCCTTAAATACTGAAGCAAAGTCCTTAAATATTGCAGCAAAGTCCTTAAATAATGCAGCAGAGTCCTTAAATAATGCAGCAAAGTCCTTATCTAATGCAGCAGAGTCCTTAAATAATGCAACAAAGTCCTTAAATAATGCAGCAGAGTCCTTAAATACTGAAGCATAGTCCTTAAATATTGCTGCAAAGTCCTTAAATAATGCAGCAGAGTCATTAAATAATGCAACAATGTCCTTAAATAATGCAGCAGAGTCCTTAAAAAATCCAACAAAGTCATTAAATAATGCAGCAAGTCCTTAAATAATGCAGCAGAGTCCTCTAATAATGCAGCAGAGTCCTCAAATGCTTCAGCAAATTCATTAAATAATGCAGCATATTCCTTAAATAATGCAGCAAAGTCCTTAAATAATGCAGAACAGTTCTTAAATAATGCAACAACGTCGTTAAATAATGCAGCAGAGTCCTTAAATAATGCAGCAAAGTCCTTAACTAATGCAGCAGAGTCCTTAAATAATGCAACAAAGTCCTTAAATAATGCAACAGAGTCCTTAAATACAGCAGCAAAGGGCTTAAATAATGCAGCAGAGTCCTCAAATGCTTCAGCAGAGTCCTTAAATAATGCAGCATTGTCCTTAAATAATGCAGCAAAGTCCTTAAATAATGCAGCAGAGTCCTTAAATAATGCAACAAAGTCCTTAAATAATGCAGCAGAGTCCTTAAATACTGAAGCAGAGTCCTTAAATATTGCTGCAAAGTCCTTAAATAATGCAGCAGAGTCATTAAATAATGCAACAAAGTCCTTAAATAATGCAGCAGAGTCCTTAAATAATGCAACAAAGTCCTTAAATAATGCAGCAGAGTACTTAAATAATGCAACAAAGTCCTTAAATAATGCAGCAAAGTCCTTAAATAATGCAGCAGAGTCCTTAAATACTGAAGCAGAGTCCTTAAATATTGCAGCAAAGTCCTTAAATAATGCAGCAGAGTCCTTAAATAAGGCAACAAAGTCCTTAAATAATGCAACAGAGTCCTTAAATACCGCAGCAAAGTGCTTAAATAATGCAGCAGAGTCCTCAAATGCTTCAGCAGTCCTTAAATAATGCAGCATTGTCCTTAAATAATGCAGCAAAGTCCTTAAATAATGCAGCAGAGTCCTTAAATAATGCAGCAGAGTCCTTAAATACTGAAGCAGAGTCCTTAAATATTGCTGCAAAGTCCTTAAATAATGCAGCAGAGTCATTAAATAATGCAACAAAGTCCTTAAATAATGCAGCAGAGTCCTTAAATAATGCAACAAAGTCCTTAAATAATGCAGCAGAGTCCTTAAATAATGCAACAAAGTCCTTAAATAATGCAGCAGAGTCCTTAAATAATGCAACAGAGTCCTTAAATACCGCAGCAAAGTGCTTAAATAATGCAGCAGAGTCCTCAAATGCTTCAGCAGAGTCCTTAAATAATGCAGCAGAGTCCTTAAATAATGCAGCAAAGTCCTTAAATAATGCAGCAGAGTCCTTAAATAATGCAACAAAGTCCTTAAATAATGCAGCAGAGTCCTTAAATACTGAAGCAGAGTCCTTAAATATTGCAGCAAAGTCCTTAAATAATGCAGCAGAGTCCTTAAATAATGCAGCAAAGTCCTTATCTAATGCAGCAGAGTCCTTAAATAATGCAACAAAGTCCTTAAATAATGCAGCAGAGTCCTTAAATACTGAAGCAGAGTCCTTAAATATTGCAGCAAAGTCCTTCAATAATGCAGCAGAGTCCTTAGATAATGCAACAAAGTCCTTAAATAATGCAGCAGATTCCTTAAATAATGCAGCAAAGTCCTTAAATAATGCAGCAGAGTCCTTAAATAATGCAGCATAGTCCTTAAATACCGCAGCAGAGTCCTTAAATACTGAAGCAGAGTCCTTTAATATAGCAGCAAATTCCTTAAATAATGCAGCAGAGTCCATAAAAAAATCCAACAAAGTCATTAAATAATGCAGCAAGTCCTTAAATAATGCAGCAGAGTCCTCTAATAATGCAGCAGAGTCCTCAAATGCTTCAGCAAAGTCATTAAATAATGCAGCATAGTCCTTAAATAATGCAGCAAAGTCCTTAAATAATGCAGCACAGTTCTTAAATAATGCAACAACGTCGTTAAATAATGCAACAGAGTCCTTAAATAATGCAACAAAGTCCTTAAATAATGCAGCAGAGTCCTTAAATAATGCAGCAGAGTCCTTAAATAATGCAGCAGAGTCCTTAAATACTGCAGCAGAGTCCTTAAATACTGAAGCAGAGTCCTTTAATATAGCAGCAAATTCCTTAAATAATGCAGCAGAGTCCTTAAAAAATCCAACAAAGTCATTAAATAATGCAGCAGAGTCCTCTAATAATGCAGCAGAGTCCTCAAATGATTCAGCAAAGTCATTAAATAATGCAGCATAGTCCTTAAATAATGCAAAGTCCTTAAATAAAGCAGCACAGTTCTTAAATAATGCAACAACGTCGGTAAATAATGCAGCAGAGTCCTTAAATAATGCAGCAAAGTCCTTAACTAATGCAGCAGAGTCCTTAAATAATGCAACAAAGTATTTAAATAATGCAACAGAGTCCTTAAATACCGCAGCAAAGTGCTTAAATAATGCAGCAGAGTCCTCAAATGCTTCAGCAGAGTCCTTAAAAAATGCAGCAGAGTCCTTAAATAATGCAGCAAAGTCCTTAAATAATGCAGCAGAGTCCTTAAATAATGCAACAAAGTCCTTAAATAATGCAGCAGAGTCCTTAAATACTGAAGCAGAGTCCTTAAATATTGCAGCAAAGTCCTTAAATAATGCAGCAGAGTCCTCAAATGCTTAAGCAGAGTCCTTAAATACTGAAGCAGAGTCCTTAAATATTGCAGCAAAGTCCTTCAATAATGCAGCAGAGTCCTTAGATAATGCAACAAAGTCCTTAAATAATGCAGCAGATTCCTTAAATAATGCAGCAAAGTCCTTAAATAATGCAGCAGAGTCCTAAAATAATGCAGCAGGGTCCTTAAATACCGCAGCAGAGTCCTTAAATACTGAAGCAGAGTCCTTTAATATAGCAGCAAATTCCTTAAATAATGCAGCAGAGTCCTTAAGAAATCCAACAAAGTCATTAAATAATGCAGCAAGTCCTTAAATAATGCAGCAGAGTCCTCTAATAATGCAGCAGAGTCCTCAAATGCTTCAGCAAATTCATTAAATAATGCAGCATATTCCTTAAATAATGCAGCAAAGTCCTTAAATAATGCAGAACAGTTCTTAAATAATGCAACAACGTCGTTAAATAATGCAGCAGAGTCCTTAAATAATGCAGCAAAGTCCTTAACTAATGCAGCAGAGTCCTTAAATAATGCAACAAAGTCCTTAAATAATGCAACAGAGTCCTTAAAAACCGCAGCAAAGGGCTTAAATAATGCAGCAGAGTCCTCAAATGCTTCAGCAGAGTCCTTAAATAATGAAGCATTGTCCTTAAATAATGCAGCAAAGTCCTTAAATAATGCAGCAGCGTCCTTAAATAATGCAACAAAGTCCTTAAATAATGCAGCAGAGTCCTTAAATACTGAAGCATAGTCCTTAAATATTGCTGCAAAGTCCTTAAATAATGCAGCAGAGTCATTAAATAATGCAACAAAGTCCTTAAATAATGCAGCAGAGTCCTTAAATAATGCAACAAAGTCCTTAAATAATGCAGCAGAGTACTTAAATAATGCAACAAAGTCCTTAAATAATGCAGCAGAGTCCTTAAAAAATCCAACAAAGTCATTAAATAATGCAGCAAGTCCTTAAATAATGCAGCAGAGTCCTCTAATAATGCAGCAGAGTCCTCAAATGCTTCAGCAAATTCATTAAATAATGCAGCATATTCCTTAAATAATGCAGCAAAGTCCTTAAATAATGCAGAACAGTTCTTAAATAATGCAACAACGTCGTTAAATAATGCAGCAGAGTCCTTAAATAATGCAGCAAAGTCCTTAACTAATGCAGCAGAGTCCTTAAATAATGCAACAAAGTCCTTAAATAATGCAACAGAGTCCTTAAATACAGCAGCAAAGGGCTTAAATAATGCAGCAGAGTCCTCAAATGCTTCAGCAGAGTCCTTAAATAATGCAG
Organism: Phyllobates terribilis; assembly: GCF_046119375.1. Taxonomy (NCBI): domain Eukaryota; kingdom Metazoa; phylum Chordata; class Amphibia; order Anura; family Dendrobatidae; genus Phyllobates; species Phyllobates terribilis. Next base: position 615,930 of record NW_027362840.1, on the reverse strand, counting down.
CATTGTCCTTAAATAATGCAGCAAAGTCCTTAAATAATGCAGCAGAGTCCTTAAATAATGCAACAAAGTCCTTAAATAATGCAGCAGAGTCCTTAAATACTGAAGCAGAGTCCTTAAATATTGCTGCAAAGTCCTTAAATAATGCAGCAGAGTCATTAAATAATGCAACAAAGTCCTTAAATAATGCAGCAGAGTCCTTAAATAATGCAACAAATTCCTTAAATAATGCAGCAGAGTACTTAAATAATGCAACAAAGTCCTTAAATAATGCAGCAAAGTCCTTAAATAATGCAGCAGAGTCCTTAAATACTGAAGCAGAGTCCTTAAATATTGCAGCAAAGTCCTTAAATAATGCAGCAGAGTCCTTAAATAAGGCAACAAAGTCCTTAAATAATGCAACAGAGTCCTTAAATACCGCAGCAAAGTGCTTAAATAATGCAGCAGAGTCCTCAAATGCTTCAGCAGTCCTTAAATAATGCAGCATTGTCCTTAAATAATGCAGCAAAGTACTTAAATAATGCAGCAGAGTCCTTAAATAATGCAGCAGAGTCCTTAAATACTGAAGCAGAGTCCTTAAATATTGCTGCAAAGTCCTTAAATAATGCAGCAGAGTCATTAAATAATGCAACAAAGTCCTTAAATAATGCAGCAGAGTCCTTAAATAATGCAACAAAGTCCTTAAATAATGCAGCAGAGTCCTTAAATAATGCAACAAAGTCCTTAAATAATGCAGCAGAGTCCTTAAATAATGCAACAGAGTCCTTAAATACCGCAGCAAAGTGCTTAAATAATGCAGCAGAGTCCTCAAATGCTTCAGCAGAGTCCTTAAATAATGCAGCAGAGTCCTTAAATAATGCAGCAAAGTCCTTAAATAATGCAGCAGAGTCCTTAAATAATGCAACAAAGTCCTTAAATAATGCAGCAGAGTCCTTAAATACTGAAGCAGAGTCCTTAAATATTGCAGCAAAGTCCTTAAATAATGCAGCAGAGTCCTTAAATAATGCAGCAAAGTCCTTATCTAATGCAGCAGAGTCCTTAAATAATGCAACAAAGTCCTTAAATAATGCAGCAGAGTCCTTAAATACTGAAGCAGAGTCCTTAAATATTGCAGCAAAGTCCTTCAATAATGCAGCAGAGTCCTTAGATAATGCAACAAAGTCCTTAAATAATGCAGCAGATTCCTTAAATAATGCAGCAAAGTCCTTAAATAATGCAGCAGAGTCCTTAAATAATGCAGCAGAGTCCTTAAATACCGCAGCAGAGTCCTTAAATACTGAAGCAGAGTCCTTTAATATAGCAGCAAATTCCTTAAATAATGCAGCAGAGTCCATAAAAAAATCCAACAAAGTCATTAAATAATGCAGCAAGTCCTTAAATAATGCAGCAGAGTCCTCTAATAATGCAGCAGAGTCCTCAAATGCTTCAGCAAAGTCATTAAATAATGCAGCATAGTCCTTAAATAATGCAGCAAAGTCCTTAAATAATGCAGCACAGTTCTTAAATAATGCAACAACGTCGTTAAATAATGCAGCAGAGTCCTTAAATAATGCAACAAAGTCCTTAAATAATGCAGCAGAGTCCTTAAATAATGCAGCAGAGTCCTTAAATAATGCAGCAGAGTCCTTAAATACTGCAGCAGAGTCCTTAAATACTGAAGCAGAGTCCTTTAATATAGCAGCAAATTCCTTAAATAATGCAGCAGAGTCCTTAAAAAATCCAACAAAGTCATTAAATAATGCAGCAGAGTCCTCTAATAATGCAGCAGAGTCCTCAAATGATTCAGCAAAGTCATTAAATAATGCAGCATAGTCCTTAAATAATGCAAAGTCCTTAAATAAAGCAGCACAGTTCTTAAATAATGCAACAACGTCGGTAAATAATGCAGCAGAGTCCTTAAATAATGCAGCAAAGTCCTTAACTAATGCAGCAGAGTCCTTAAATAATGCAACAAAGTATTTAAATAATGCAACAGAGTCCTTAAATACCGCAGCAAAGTGCTTAAATAATGCAGCAGAGTCCTCAAATGCTTCAGCAGAGTCCTTAAAAAATGCAGCAGAGTCCTTAAATAATGCAGCAAAGTCCTTAAATAATGCAGCAGAGTCCTTAAATAATGCAACAAAGTCCTTAAATAATGCAGCAGAGTCCTTAAATACTGAAGCAGAGTCCTTAAATATTGCAGCAAAGTCCTTAAATAATGCAGCAGAGTCCTCAAATGCTTAAGCAGAGTCCTTAAATACTGAAGCAGAGTCCTTAAATATTGCAGCAAAGTCCTTAAATAATGCAGCAGAGTCCTTAAATAATGCAGCAAAGTCCTTCAATAATGCAGCAGAGTCCTTAGATAATGCAACAAAGTCCTTAAATAATGCAGCAGATTCCTTAAATAATGCAGCAAAGTCCTTAAATAATGCAGCAGAGTCCTAAAATAATGCAGCAGGGTCCTTAAATACCGCAGCAGAGTCCTTAAATACTGAAGCAGAGTCCTTTAATATAGCAGCAAATTCCTTAAATAATGCAGCAGAGTCCTTAAGAAATCCAACAAAGTCATTAAATAATGCAGCAAGTCCTTAAATAATGCAGCAGAGTCCTCTAATAATGCAGCAGAGTCCTCAAATGCTTCAGCAAATTCATTAAATAATGCAGCATATTCCTTAAATAATGCAGCAAAGTCCTTAAATAATGCAGAACAGTTCTTAAGTAATGCAACAACGTCGTTAAATAATGCAGCAGAGTCCTTAAATAATGCAGCAAAGTCCTTAACTAATGCAGCAGAGTCCTTAAATAATGCAACAAAGTCCTTAAATAATGCAACAGAGTCCTTAAAAACCGCAGCAAAGGGCTTAAATAATGCAGCAGAGTCCTCAAATGCTTCAGCAGAGTCCTTAAATAATGAAGCATTGTCCTTAAATAATGCAGCAAAGTCCTTAAATAATGCAGCAGCGTCCTTAAAAAATGCAACAAAGTCCTTAAATAATGCAGCAGAGTCCTTAAATACTGAAGCATAGTCCTTAAATATTGCTGCAAAGTCCTTAAATAATGCAGCAGAGTCATTAAATAATGCAACAAAGTCCTTAAATAATGCAGCAGAGTCCTTAAATAATGCAACAAAGTCCTTAAATAATGCAGCAGAGTACTTAAATAATGCAACAAAGTCCTTAAATAATGCAGCAAAGTCCTTAAATAATGCAGCAGAGTCCTTAAATACTGAAGCAGAGTCCTTAAATATTGCAGCAAAGTCCTTAAATAATGCAGCAGAGTCCTTAAATAATGCAACAAAGTCCTTAAATAATGCAGCAAAGTCCTTAAATAATGCAGCAGAGTCCTTAAATACTGAAGCAGAGTCCTTAAATATTGCAGCAAAGTCCTTAAATAATGCAGCAGAGTCCTTAAATAAGGCAACAAAGTCGTTAAATAATGCAACAGAGTCCTTAAATACCGCAGCAAAGTGCTTAAATAATGCAGCAGAGTCCTCAAATGCTTCAGCAGAGTCCTTAAATAATGCAGCATTGTCCTTAAATAATGCAGCAAAGTCCTTAAATAATGCAGCAGAGTCCTTAAATAATGCAGCAGAGTCCTTAAATACTGAAGCAGAGTCCTTAAATATTGCTGCAAAGTCCTTAAATAATGCAGCAGAGTCATTAAATAATGCAACAAAGTCCTTAAATAATGCAGCAGAGTCCTTAAATAATGCAACAAAGTCCTTAAATAATGCAGCAGAGTCCTTAAATAATGCAACAAAGTCCTTAAATAATGCAGCAGAGTCCTTAAATAATGCAACAGAGTCCTTAAATACCGCAGCAAAGTGCTTAAATAATGCAGCAGAGTCCTCAAATGCTTCAGCAGAGTCCTTAAATAATGCAGCAGAGTCCTTAAATAATGCAGCAAAGTCCTTAAATAATGCAGCAGAGTCCTTAAATAATGCAACAAAGTCCTTAAATAATGCAGCAGAGTCCTTAAATACTGAAGCAGAGTCCTTAAATATTGCAGCAAAGTCCTTAAATAATGCAGCAGAGTCCTTAAATAATGCAGCAAAGTCCTTATCTAATGCAGCAGAGTCCTTAAATAATGCAACAAAGTCCTTAAATAATGCAGCAGAGTCCTTAAATACTGAAGCAGAGTCCTTAAATATTGCAGCAAAGTCCTTCAATAATGCAGCAGAGTCCTTAGATAATGCAACAAAGTCCTTAAATAATGCAGCAGATTCCTTAAATAATGCAGCAAAGTCCTTAAATAATGCAGCAGAGTCCTTAAATAATGCAGCAGAGTCCTTAAATACCGCAGCAGAGTCCTTAAATACTGAAGCAGAGTCCTTTAATATAGCAGCAAATTCCTTAAATAATGCAGCAGAGTCCATAAAAAAATCCAACAAAGTCATTAAATAATGCAGCAAGTCCTTAAATAATGCAGCAGAGTCCTCTAATAATGCAGCAGAGTCCTCAAATGCTTCAGCAAAGTCATTAAATAATGCAGCATAGTCCTTAAATAATGCAGCAAAGTCCTTAAATAATGCAGCACAGTTCTTAAATAATGCAACAACGTCGTTAAATAATGCAGCAGAGTCCTTAAATAATGCAACAAAGTCCTTAAATAATGCAGCAGAGTCCTTAAATAATGCAGCAGAGTCCTTAAATAATGCAGCAGAGTCCTTAAATACTGCAGCAGAGTCCTTAAATACTGAAGCAGAGTCCTTTAATATAGCAGCAAATTCCTTAAATAATGCAGCAGAGTCCTTAAAAAATCCAACAAAGTCATTAAATAATGCAGCAGAGTCCTCTAATAATGCAGCAGAGTCCTCAAATGATTCAGCAAAGTCATTAAATAATGCAGCATAGTCCTTAAATAATGCAAAGTCCTTAAATAAAGCAGCACAGTTCTTAAATAATGCAACAACGTCGGTAAATAATGCAGCAGAGTCCTTAAATAATGCAGCAAAGTCCTTAACTAATGCAGCAGAGTCCTTAAATAATGCAACAAAGTATTTAAATAATGCAACAGAGTCCTTAAATACCGCAGCAAAGTGCTTAAATAATGCAGCAGAGTCCTCAAATGCTTCAGCAGAGTCCTTAAAAAATGCAGCAGAGTCCTTAAATAATGCAGCAAAGTCCTTAAATAATGCAGCAGAGTCCTTAAATAATGCAACAAAGTCCTTAAATAATGCAGCAGAGTCCTTAAATACTGAAGCAGAGTCCTTAAATATTGCAGCAAAGTCCTTAAATAATGCAGCAGAGTCCTCAAATGCTTAAGCAGAGTCCTTAAATACTGAAGCAGAGTCCTTAAATATTGCAGCAAAGTCCTTAAATAATGCAGCAGAGTCCTTAAATAATGCAGCAAAGTCCTTCAATAATGCAGCAGAGTCCTTAGATAATGCAACAAAGTCCTTAAATAATGCAGCAGATTCCTTAAATAATGCAGCAAAGTCCTTAAATAATGCAGCAGAGTCCTAAAATAATGCAGCAGGGTCCTTAAATACCGCAGCAGAGTCCTTAAATACTGAAGCAGAGTCCTTTAATATAGCAGCAAATTCCTTAAATAATGCAGCAGAGTCCTTAAGAAATCCAACAAAGTCATTAAATAATGCAGCAAGTCCTTAAATAATGCAGCAGAGTCCTCTAATAATGCAGCAGAGTCCTCAAATGCTTCAGCAAATTCATTAAATAATGCAGCATATTCCTTAAATAATGCAGCAAAGTCCTTAAATAATGCAGAACAGTTCTTAAGTAATGCAACAACGTCGTTAAATAATGCAGCAGAGTCCTTAAATAATGCAGCAAAGTCCTTAACTAATGCAGCAGAGTCCTTAAATAATGCAACAAAGTCCTTAAATAATGCAACAGAGTCCTTAAAAACCGCAGCAAAGGGCTTAAATAATGCAGCAGAGTCCTCAAATGCTTCAGCAGAGTCCTTAAATAATGAAGCATTGTCCTTAAATAATGCAGCAAAGTCCTTAAATAATGCAGCAGCGTCCTTAAATAATGCAACAAAGTCCTTAAATAATGCAGCAGAGTCCTTAAATACTGAAGCATAGTCCTTAAATATTGCTGCAAAGTCCTTAAATAATGCAGCAGAGTCATTAAATAATGCAACAAAGTCCTTAAATAATGCAGCAGAGTCCTTAAATAATGCAACAAAGTCCTTAAATAATGCAGCAGAGTACTTAAATAATGCAACAAAGTCCTTAAATAATGCAGCAAAGTCCTTAAATAATGCAGCAGAGTCCTTAAATACTGAAGCAGAGTCCTTAAATATTGCAGCAAAGTCCTTAAATAATGCAGCAGAGTCCTTAAATAATGCAACAAAGTCCTTAAATAATGCAGCAAAGTCCTTAAATAATGCAGCAGAGTCCTTAAATACTGAAGCAGAGTCCTTAAATATTGCAGCAAAGTCCTTAAATAATGCAGCAGAGTCCTTAAATAAGGCAACAAAGTCGTTAAATAATGCAACAGAGTCCTTAAATACCGCAGCAAAGTGCTTAAATAATGCAGCAGAGTCCTCAAATGCTTCAGCAGAGTCCTTAAATAATGCAGCATTGTCCTTAAATAATGCAGCAAAGTCCTTAAATAATGCAGCAGAGTCCTTAAATAATGCAGCAGAGTCCTTAAATACTGAAGCAGAGTCCTTAAATATTGCTGCAAAGTCCTTAAATAATGCAGCAGAGTCATTAAATAATGCAACAAAGTCCTTAAATAATGCAGCAGAGTCCTTAAATAATGCAACAAAGTCCTTAAATAATGCAGCAGAGTCCTTAAATAATGCAACAAAGTCCTTAAATAATGCAGCAGAGTCCTTAAATAATGCAACAGAGTCCTTAAATACCGCAGCAAAGTGCTTAAATAATGCAGCAGAGTCCTCAAATGCTTCAGCAGAGTCCTTAAATAATGCAGCAGAGTCCTTAAATAATGCAGCAAAGTCCTTAAATAATGCAGCAGAGTCCTTAAATAATGCAACAAAGTCCTTAAATAATGCAGCAGAGTCCTTAAATACTGAAGCAGAGTCCTTAAATATTGCAGCAAAGTCCTTAAATAATGCAGCAGAGTCCTTAAATAATGCAGCAAAGTCCTTATCTAATGCAGCAGAGTCCTTAAATAATGCAACAAAGTCCTTAAATAATGCAGCAGAGTCCTTAAATACTGAAGCAGAGTCCTTAAATATTGCAGCAAAGTCCTTCAATAATGCAGCAGAGTCCTTAGATAATGCAACAAAGTCCTTAAATAATGCAGCAGATTCCTTAAATAATGCAGCAAAGTCCTTAAATAATGCAGCAGAGTCCTTAAATAATGCAGCAGAGTCCTTAAATACCGCAGCAGAGTCCTTAAATACTGAAGCAGAGTCCTTTAATATAGCAGCAAATTCCTTAAATAATGCAGCAGAGTCCATAAAAAAATCCAACAAAGTCATTAAATAATGCAGCAAGTCCTTAAATAATGCAGCAGAGTCCTCTAATAATGCAGCAGAGTCCTCAAATGCTTCAGCAAAGTCATTAAATAATGCAGCATAGTCCTTAAATAATGCAGCAAAGTCCTTAAATAATGCAGCACAGTTCTTAAATAATGCAACAACGTCGTTAAATAATGCAGCAGAGTCCTTAAATAATGCAACAAAGTCCTTAAATAATGCAGCAGAGTCCTTAAATAATGCAGCAGAGTCCTTAAATAATGCAGCAGAGTCCTTAAATACTGCAGCAGAGTCCTTAAATACTGAAGCAGAGTCCTTTAATATAGCAGCAAATTCCTTAAATAATGCAGCAGAGTCCTTAAAAAATCCAACAAAGTCATTAAATAATGCAGCAGAGTCCTCTAATAATGCAGCAGAGTCCTCAAATGATTCAGCAAAGTCATTAAATAATGCAGCATAGTCCTTAAATAATGCAAAGTCCTTAAATAAAGCAGCACAGTTCTTAAATAATGCAACAACGTCGGTAAATAATGCAGCAGAGTCCTTAAATAATGCAGCAAAGTCCTTAACTAATGCAGCAGAGTCCTTAAATAATGCAACAAAGTATTTAAATAATGCAACAGAGTCCTTAAATACCGCAGCAAAGTGCTTAAATAATGCAGCAGAGTCCTCAAATGCTTCAGCAGAGTCCTTAAAAAATGCAGCAGAGTCCTTAAATAATGCAGCAAAGTCCTTAAATAATGCAGCAGAGTCCTTAAATAATGCAACAAAGTCCTTAAATAATGCAGCAGAGTCCTTAAATACTGAAGCAGAGTCCTTAAATATTGCAGCAAAGTCCTTAAATAATGCAGCAGAGTCCTCAAATGCTTAAGCAGAGTCCTTAAATACTGAAGCAGAGTCCTTAAATATTGCAGCAAAGTCCTTAAATAATGCAGCAGAGTCCTTAAATAATGCAGCAATGTCCTTCAATAATGCAGCAGAGTCCTTAGATAATGCAACAAAGTCCTTAAATAATGCAGCAGATTCCTTAAATAATGCAGCAAAGTCCTTAAATAATGCAGCAGAGTCCTAAAATAATGCAGCAGGGTCCTTAAATACCGCAGCAGAGTCCTTAAATACTGAAGCAGAGTCCTTTAATATAGCAGCAAATTCCTTAAATAATGCAGCAGAGTCCTTAAGAAATCCAACAAAGTCATTAAATAATGCAGCAAGTCCTTAAATAATGCAGCAGAGTCCTCTAATAATGCAGCAGAGTCCTCAAATGCTTCAGCAAATTCATTAAATAATGCAGCATATTCCTTAAATAATGCAGCAAAGTCCTTAAATAATGCAGAACAGTTCTTAAATAATGCAACAACGTCGTTAAATAATGCAGCAGAGTCCTTAAATAATGCAGCAAAGTCCTTAACTAATGCAGCAGAGTCCTTAAATAATGCAACAAAGTCCTTAAATAATGCAACAGAGTCCTTAAAAACCGCAGCAAAGGGCTTAAATAATGCAGCAGAGTCCTCAAATGCTTCAGCAGAGTCCTTAAATAATGAAGCATTGTCCTTAAATAATGCAGCAAAGTCCTTAAATAATGCAGCAGCGTCCTTAAATAATGCAACAAAGTCCTTAAATAATGCAGCAGAGTCCTTAAATACTGAAGCATAGTCCTTAAATATTGCTGCAAAGTCCTTAAATAATGCAGCAGAGTCATTAAATAATGCAACAAAGTCCTTAAATAATGCAGCAGAGTCCTTAAATAATGCAACAAAGTCCTTAAATAATGCAGCAGAGTACTTAAATAATGCAACAAAGTCCTTAAATAATGCAGCAAAGTCCTTAAATAATGCAGCAGAGTCCTTAAATACTGAAGCAGAGTCCTTAAATATTGCAGCAAAGTCCTTAAATAATGCAGCAGAGTCCTTAAATAATGCAACAAAGTCCTTAAATAATGCAGCTGAGTCCTTAAATAATGCAACAGAGTCCTTAAATACCGCAGCAAAGTGCTTAAATAATGCAGCAGAGTCCTCAAATGCTTCAGCAGAGTCCTTAAATAATGCAGCAGAGTCCTTAAATAATGCAGCAAAGTCCTTAAATAATGCAGCAGAGTCCTTAAATAATGCAACAAAGTCCTTAAATAATGCAGCAGAGTCCTTAAATACTGAAGCAAAGTCCTTAAATATTGCAGCAAAGTCCTTAAATAATGCAGCAGAGTCCTTAAATAATGCAGCAAAGTCCTTATCTAATGCAGCAGAGTCCTTAAATAATGCAACAAAGTCCTTAAATAATGCAGCAGAGTCCTTAAATACTGAAGCAGAGTCCTTAAATATTGCAGCAAAGTCCTTCAATAATGCAGCAGAGTCCTTAGATAATGCAACAAAGTCCTTTAATAATGCAGCAGATTCCTTAAATAATGCAGCAAAGTCCTTAAATAATGCAGCAGAGTCCTTAAATAATGCAGCAGAGTCCTTAAATACCGCAGCAGAGTCCTTAAATACTGAAGCAGAGTCCTTTAATATAGCAGCAAATTCCTTAAATAATGCAGCAGAGTCCATAAAAAAATCCAACAAAGTCATTAAATAATGCAGCAAGTCCTTAAATAATGCAGCAGAGTCCTCTAATAATGCAGCAGAGTCCTCAAATGCTTCAGCAAAGTCATTAAATAATGCAGCATAGTCCTTAAATAATGCAGCAAAGTCCTTAAATAATGCAGCACAGTTCTTAAGTAATGCAACAACGTCGTTAAATAATGCAGCAGAGTCCTTAAATAATGCAGCAAAGTCCTTAACTAATGCAGCAGAGTCCTTAAATAATGCAAGAAAGTCCTTAAATAATGCAGCAGAGTCCTTAAATAATGCAGTAAAGTCCTTAAATAATGCAGCAGAGTCCTTAAATAATGCAACAACGTCCTTAAATAATGCAGCAGAGTCCTTAAATACTGAAGCAGAGTCCTTAAATATTGCAGCAAAGTCCTTAAATAATGCATTAGAGTCCTTAAATAATGCAACAAAGTCCTTAAATAATGCAGCAGAGTCCTTAAATAATGCAGCAAAGTCCTTAAATAATGCAGCAGAGTCCTTAAATAATGCAGCAGAGTCCTTAAATACCGCAGCAGAGTCCTTAAATACTGAAGCAGGGTCCTTTAATATAGCAGCAAATTCCTTAAATAATGCAGCAGAGTCCTTAAAAAATCCAACAAAGTCATTAAATAATGCAGCAGAGTCCTCTAATAATGCAGCAGAGTCCTCAAATCCTTCAGCAAAGTCATTAAATAATGCAGCATAGTCCTTAAATAATGCAAAGTCCTTAAATAAAGCAGCACAGTTCTTAAATAATGCAACAACGTCGGTAAATAATGCAGCAGAGTCCTTAAATAATGCAGCAAAGTCCTTAACTAATGCAGCAGAGTCCTTAAATAATGCAACAAAGTCCTTAAATAATGCAACAGAGTCCTAAAATACCGCAGCAAAGTGCTTAAATAATGCAGCAGAGTCCTCAAATGCTTCAGCAGAGTCCTTAAAAAATGCAGCAGAGTCCTTAAATAATGCAGCAAAGTCCTTAAATAATGCAGCAGAGTCCTTAAATAATGCAACAAAGTCCTTAAATAATGCAGCAGAGTCCTTAAATACTGAAGCAGAGTCCTTAAATATTGCAGCAAAGTCCTTAAATAATGCAGCAGAGTCCTTAAATAATGCAGCAAAGTCCTTATCTAATGCAGCAGAGTCCTTAAATAATGCAACAAAGTCCTTAAATAATGCAGCAGAGTCCTTAAATACTGAAGCAGAGTCCTTAAATATTGCAGCAAAGTCCTTCAATAATGCAGCAGAGTCCTTAGATAATGCAACAAAGTCCTTAAATAATGCAGCAGATTCCTTAAATAATGCAGCAAAGTCCTTAAATAATGCAGCAGAGTCCTTAAATAATGCAGCAGAGTCCTTAAATACCGCAGCAGAGTCCTTAAATACTGAAGCAGAGTCCTTTAATATAGCAGCAAATTCCTTAAATAATGCAGCAGAGTCCATAAAAAAATCCAACAAAGTCATTAAATAATGCAGCAAGTCCTTAAATAATGCAGCAGAGTCCTCTAATAATGCAGCAGAGTCCTCAAATGCTTCAGCAAAGTCTTTAAATAATGCAGCATAGTCCTTAAATAATGCAGCAAAGTCCTTAAATAATGCAGCACAGTTCTTAAGTAATGCAACAACGTCGTTAAATAATGCAGCAGAGTCCTTAAATAATGCAGCAAAGTCCTTAACTAATGCAGCAGAGTCCTTAAATAATGCAAGAAAGTCCTTAAATAATGCAGCAGAGTCCTTAAATAATGCAGTAAAGTCCTTAAATAATGCAGCAGAGTCCTTAAATAATGCAACAACGTCCTTAAATAATGCAGCAGAGTCCTTAAATACTGAAGCAGAGTCCTTAAATATTGCAGCAAAGTCCTTAAATAATGCATTAGAGTCCTTAAATAATGCAACAAAGTCCTTAAATAATGCAGCAGAGTCCTTAAATAATGCAGCAAAGTCCTTAAATAATGCAGCAGAGTCCTTAAATAATGCAGCAGAGTCCTTAAATACCGCAGCAGAGTCCTTAAATACTGAAGCAGAGTCCTTTAATATAGCATCAAATTCCTTTAATTAATGCAGCAGAGTCCTTAAAAAATCCAACAAAGTCATTAAATAATGCAGCAGAGTCCTCTAATAATGCAGCAGAGTCCTCAAATGCTTCAGCAAAGTCATTAAATAATGCAGCATAGTCCTTAAATAATGCAAAGTCCTTAAATAAAGCAGCACAGTTCTTAAATAATGCAACAACGTCGGTAAATAATGCAGCAGAGTCCTTAAATAATGCAGCAAAGTCCTTAACTAATGCAGCAGAGTCCTTAAATACCGCAGCAAAGTGCTTAAATAATGCAGCAGAGTCCTCAAATGCTTCAGCAGAGTCTTTAAAAAATGCAGCAGAGTCCTTAAATAATGCAGCAAAGTCCTTAAATAATGCAGCAGAGTCCTTAAATAATGCAACAAAGTCCTTAAATAATGCAGCAGAGTCCTTAAATACTGAAGCAGATTCCTTAAATATTGCAGCAAAGTCCTTAAATAATGCAGCAGAGTCCTTAAATAATGCAACAAAGTCCTTCAATAATGCAGCAGAGTCCTTAGATAATGCAACAAAGTCCATAAATAATGCAGCAGATTCCTTAAATAATGCAGCAAAGTCCTTAAATAATGCAGCAGAGTCCTAAAATAATGCAGCAGGGTCCTTAAATACCGCAGCAGAGTCCTTAAATACTGAAACAGAGTCCTTTAATATAGCAGCAAATTCCTTAAATAATGCAGCAGAGTCCTTAAGAAATCCAACAAAGTCATTAAATAATGCAGCAAGTCCTTAAATAATGCAGCAGAGTCCTCTAATAATGCAGCAGAGTCCTCAAATGCTTCAGCAAAGTCATTAAATAATGCAGCATAGTCCTTAAATAATGCAGCAAAGTCCTTAAATAATGCAGCACAGTTCTTAAATAATGCAACAACGTCGTTAAATAATGCAGCAGAGTCCTTAAATAATGCAGCAAACTCCTTAACTAATGCAGCAGAGTCCTTAAATAATGCAACAAAGTCCTTAAATAATGCAACAGAGTCCTTAAATACCGCCGCAAAGTGCTTAAATAATGCAGCAGAGTCCTCAAATGCTTCAGCAGAGTCCTTAAATAATGCAGCAGTGTCCTTAAATAATGCAGCAAAGTCCTTAAATAATGCAGCAGAGTCCTTAAATAATGCAACAAAGTCCTTAAATAATGCAGCAGAGTCCTTAAATACTGAAGCATAGTCCTTAAATATTGCTGCAAAGTCCTTAAATAATGCAGCAGAGTCATTAAATAATGCAACAATGTCCTTAAATAATGCAGCAGAGTCCTTAAAAAATCCAACAAAGTCATTAAATAATGCAGCAAGTCCTTAAATAATGCAGCAGAGTCCTCTAATAATGCAGCAGAGTCCTCAAATGCTTCAGCAAATTCATTAAATAATGCAGCATATTCCTTAAATAATGCAGCAAAGTCCTTAAATAATGCAGAACAGTTCTTAAATAATGCAACAACGTCGTTAAATAATGCAGCAGAGTCCTTAAATAATGCAGCAAAGTCCTTAACTAATGCAGCAGAGTCCTTAAATAATGCAACAAAGTCCTTAAATAATGCAACAGAGTCCTTAAATACAGCAGCAAAGGGCTTAAATAATGCAGCAGAGTCCTCAAATGCTTCAGCAGAGTCCTTAAATAATGCAGCATTGTCCTTAAATAATGCAGCAAAGTCCTTAAATAATGCAGCAGAGTCCTTAAATAATGCAACAAAGTCCTTAAATAATGCAGCAGAGTCCTTAAATACTGAAGCAGAGTCCTTAAATATTGCTGCAAAGTCCTTAAATAATGCAGCAGAGTCATTAAATAATGCAACAAAGTCCTTAAATAATGCAGCAGAGTCCTTAAATAATGCAACAAAGTCCTTAAATAATGCAGCAGAGTACTTAAATAATGCAACAAAGTCCTTAAATAATGCAGCAAAGTCCTTAAATAATGCAGCAGAGTCCTTAAATACTGAAGCAGAGTCCTTAAATATTGCAGCAAAGTCCTTAAATAATGCAGCAGAGTCCTTAAATAAGGCAACAAAGTCCTTAAATAATGCAACAGAGTCCTTAAATACCGCAGCAAAGTGCTTAAATAATGCAGCAGAGTCCTCAAATGCTTCAGCAGAGTCCTTAAATAATGCAGCATTGTCCTTAAATAATGCAGCAAAGTCCTTAAATAATGCAGCAGAGTCCTTAAATAATGCAGCAGAGTCCTTAAATACTGAAGCAGAGTCCTTAAATATTGCTGCAAAGTCCTTAAATAATGCAGCAGAGTCATTAAATAATGCAACAAAGTCCTTAAATAATGCAGCAGAGTCCTTAAATAATGCAACAAAGTCCTTAAATAATGCAGCAGAGTCCTTAAATAATGCAACAAAGTCCTTAAATAATGCAGCAGAGTCCTTAAATAATGCAACAGAGTCCTTAAATACCGCAGCAAAGTGCTTAAATAATGCAGCAGAGTCCTCAAATGCTTCAGCAGAGTCCTTAAATAATGCAGCAGAGTCCTTAAATAATGCAGCAAAGTCCTTAAATAATGCAGCAGAGTCCTTAAATAATGCAACAAAGTCCTTAAATAATGCAGCAGAGTCCTTAAATACTGAAGCAGAGTCCTTAAATATTGCAGCAAAGTCCTTAAATAATGCAGCAGAGTCCTTAAATAATGCAGCAAAGTCCTTATCTAATGCAGCAGAGTCCTTAAATAATGCAACAAAGTCCTTAAATAATGCAGCAGAGTCCTTAAATACTGAAGCAGAGTCCTTAAATATTGCAGCAAAGTCCTTCAATAATGCAGCAGAGTCCTTAGATAATGCAACAAAGTCCTTAAATAATGCAGCAGATTCCTTAAATAATGCAGCAAAGTCCTTAAATAATGCAGCAGAGTCCTTAAATAATGCAGCAGAGTCCTTAAATACCGCAGCAGAGTCCTTAAATACTGAAGCAGAGTCCTTTAATATAGCAGCAAATTCCTTAAATAATGCAGCAGAGTCCATAAAAAAATCCAACAAAGTCATTAAATAATGCAGCAAGTCCTTAAATAATGCAGCAGAGTCCTCTAATAATGCAGCAGAGTCCTCAAATGCTTCAGCAAAGTCATTAAATAATGCAGCATAGTCCTTAAATAATGCAGCAAAGTCCTTAAATAATGCAGCACAGTTCTTAAATAATGCAACAACGTCGTTAAATAATGCAGCAGAGTCCTTAAATAATGCAACAAAGTCCTTAAATAATGCAGCAGAGTCCTTAAATAATGCAGCAGAGTCCTTAAATAATGCAGCAGAGTCCTTAAATACTGCAGCAGAGTCCTTAAATACTGAAGCAGAGTCCTTTAATATAGCAGCAAATTCCTTAAATAATGCAGCAGAGTCCTTAAAAAATCCAACAAAGTCATTAAATAATGCAGCAGAGTCCTCTAATAATGCAGCAGAGTCCTCAAATGATTCAGCAAAGTCATTAAATAATGCAGCATAGTCCTTAAATAATGCAAAGTCCTTAAATAAAGCAGCACAGTTCTTAAATAATGCAACAACGTCGGTAAATAATGCAGCAGAGTCCTTAAATAATGCAGCAAAGTCCTTAACTAATGCAGCAGAGTCCTTAAATAATGCAACAAAGTATTTAAATAATGCAACAGAGTCCTTAAATACCGCAGCAAAGTGCTTAAATAATGCAGCAGAGTCCTCAAATGCTTCAGCAGAGTCCTTAAAAAATGCAGCAGAGTCCTTAAATAATGCAGCAAAGTCCTTAAATAATGCAGCAGAGTCCTTAAATAATGCAACAAAGTCCTTAAATAATGCAGCAGAGTCCTTAAATACTGAAGCAGAGTCCTTAAATATTGCAGCAAAGTCCTTAAATAATGCAGCAGAGTCCTCAAATGCTTAAGCAGAGTCCTTAAATACTGAAGCAGAGTCCTTAAATATTGCAGCAAAGTCCTTAAATAATGCAGCAGAGTCCTTAAATAATGCAGCAAAGTCCTTCAATAATGCAGCAGAGTCCTTAGATAATGCAACAAAGTCCTTAAATAATGCAGCAGATTCCTTAAATAATGCAGCAAAGTCCTTAAATAATGCAGCAGAGTCCTAAAATAATGCAGCAGGGTCCTTAAATACCGCAGCAGAGTCCTTAAATACTGAAGCAGAGTCCTTTAATATAGCAGCAAATTCCTTAAATAATGCAGCAGAGTCCTTAAGAAATCCAACAAAGTCATTAAATAATGCAGCAAGTCCTTAAATAATGCAGCAGAGTCCTCTAATAATGCAGCAGAGTCCTCAAATGCTTCAGCAAATTCATTAAATAATGCAGCATATTCCTTAAATAATGCAGCAAAGTCCTTAAATAATGCAGAACAGTTCTTAAATAATGCAACAACGTCGTTAAATAATGCAGCAGAGTCCTTAAATAATGCAGCAAAGTCCTTAACTAATGCAGCAGAGTCCTTAAATAATGCAACAAAGTCCTTAAATAATGCAACAGAGTCCTTAAAAACCGCAGCAAAGGGCTTAAATAATGCAGCAGAGTCCTCAAATGCTTCAGCAGAGTCCTTAAATAATGAAGCATTGTCCTTAAATAATGCAGCAAAGTCCTTAAATAATGCAGCAGCGTCCTTAAATAATGCAACAAAGTCCTTAAATAATGCAGCAGAGTCCTTAAATACTGAAGCATAGTCCTTAAATATTGCTGCAAAGTCCTTAAATAATGCAGCAGAGTCATTAAATAATGCAACAAAGTCCTTAAATAATGCAGCAGAGTCCTTAAATAATGCAACAAAGTCCTTAAATAATGCAGCAGAGTACTTAAATAATGCAACAAAGTCCTTAAATAATGCAGCAAAGTCCTTAAATAATGCAGCAGAGTCCTTAAATACTGAAGCAGAGTCCTTAAATATTGCAGCAAAGTCCTTAAATAATGCAGCAGAGTCCTTAAATAATGCAACAAAGTCCTTAAATAATGCAGCTGAGTCCTTAAATAATGCAACAGAGTCCTTAAATACCGCAGCAAAGTGCTTAAATAATGCAGCAGAGTCCTCAAATGCTTCAGCAGAGTCCTTAAATAATGCAGTAGAGTCCTTAAATAATGCAGCAAAGTCCTTAAATAATGCAGCAGAGTCCTTAAATAATGCAACAAAGTCCTTAAATAATGCAGCAGAGTCCTTAAATACTGAAGCAGAGTCCTTAAATATTGCAGCAAAGTCCTTAAATAATGCAGCAGAGTCCTTAAATAATGCAGCAAAGTCCTTATCTAATGCAGCAGAGTCCTTAAATAATGCAACAAAGTCCTTAAATAATGCAGCAGAGTCCTTAAATACTGAAGCAGAGTCCTTAAATATTGCAGCAAAGTCCTTCAATAATGCAGCAGAGTCCTTAGATAATGCAACAAAGTCCTTAAATAATGCAGCAGATTCCTTAAATAATGCAGCAAAGTCCTTAAATAATGCAGCAGAGTCCTTAAATAATGCAGCAGAGTCCTTAAATACCGCAGCAGAGTCCTTAAATACTGAAGCAGAGTCCTTTAATATAGCAGCAAATTCCTTAAATAATGCAGCAGAGTCCATAAAAAAATCCAACAAAGTCATTAAATAATGCAGCAAGTCCTTAAATAATGCAGCAGAGTCCTCTAATAATGCAGCAGAGTCCTCAAATGCTTCAGCAAAGTCATTAAATAATGCAGCATAGTCCTTAAATAATGCAGCAAAGTCCTTAAATAATGCAGCACAGTTCTTAAGTAATGCAACAACGTCGTTAAATAATGCAGCAAAGTCCTTAAATAATGCAGCAGAGTCCTTAAATAATGCAGCAGAGTCCTTAAATACCGCAGCAGAGTCCTTAAATACTGAAGCAGAGTCCTTTAATATAGCAGCAAATTCCTTAAATAATGCAGCAGAGTCCATAAAAAAATCCAACAAAGTCATTAAATAATGCAGCAAGTCCTTAAATAATGCAGCAGAGTCCTCTAATAATGCAGCAGAGTCCTCAAATGCTTCAGCAAAGTCATTAAATAATGCAGCATAGTCCTTAAATAATGCAGCAAAGTCCTTAAATAATGCAGCACAGTTCTTAAGTAATGCAACAACGTCGTTAAATAATGCAGCAGAGTCCTTAAATAATGCAGCAAAGTCCTTAACTAATGCAGCAGAGTCCTTAAATAGTGCAAGAAAGTCCTTAAATAATGCAGCAGAGTCCTTAAATAATGCAGTAAAGTCCTTAAATAATGCAGCAGAGTCCTTAAATAATGCAACAACGTCCTTAAATAATGCAGCAGAGTCCTTAAATACTGAAGCAGAGTCCTTAAATATTGCAGCAAAGTCCTTCAATAATGCAGCAGATTCCTTAAATAATGCAGCAAAGTCCTTAAATAATGCAGCAGAGTCCTTAAATAATGCAGCAGAGTCCTTAAATACCGCAGCAGAGTCCTTAAATACTGAAGCAGAGTCCTTTAATATAGCAGCAAATTCCTTAAATAATGCAGCAGAGTCCATAAAAAAATCCAACAAAGTCATTAAATAATGCAGCAAGTCCTTAAATAATGCAGCAGAGTCCTCTAATAATGCAGCAGAGTCCTCAAATGCTTCAGCAAAGTCATTAAATAATGCAGCATAGTCCTTAAATAATGCAGCAAAGTCCTTAAATAATGCAGCACAGTTCTTAAGTAATGCAACAACGTCGTTAAATAATGCAGCAGAGTCCTTAAATAATGCAGCAAAGTCCTTAACTAATGCAGCAGAGTCCTTAAATAATGCAAGAAAGTCCTTAAATAATGCAGCAGAGTCCTTAAATAATGCAGTAAAGTCCTTAAATAATGCAGCAGAGTCCTTAAATAATGCAACAACGTCCATAAATAATGCAGCAGAGTCCTTAAATACTGAAGCAGAGTCCTTAAATATTGCAGCAAAGTCCTTAAATAATGCATTAGAGTCCTTAAATAATGCAACAAAGTCCTTAAATAATGCAGCAGAGTCCTTAAATAATGCAGCAAAGTCCTTAAATAATGCAGCAGAGTCCTTAAATAATGCAGCAGAGTCCTTAAATACCGCAGCAGAGTCCTTAAATACTGAAGCAGAGTCCTTTAATATAGCAGCAAATTCCTTAAATAATGCAGCAGAGTCCTTAAATAATGCAACAAAGTCCTTAAATAATGCAGCAGAGTCCTTAAATACTGAAGCAGAGTCCTTAAATATTGCAGCAAAGTCCTTAAATAATGCAGCAGAGTCCTTAAATAATGCAGCAAAGTCCTTATCTAATGCAGCAGAGTCCTTAAATAATGCAACAAAGTCCTTAAATAATGCAGCAGAGTCCTTAAATACTGAAGCAGAGTCTTAAATATTGCAGCAAAGTCCTTCAATAATGCAGCAGATTCCTTAAATAATGCAGCAAAGTCCTTAAATAATGCAGCAGAGTCCTTAAATAAATCAGCAGAGTCCTTAAATACCGCAGCAGAGTCCTTAAATACTGAAGCAGAGTCCTTTAATATAGCAGCAAATTCCTTAAATAATGCAGCAGAGTCCATAAAAAAATCCAACAAAGTCATTAAATAATGCAGCAAGTCCTTAAATAATGCAGCAGAGTCCTCTAATAATGCAGCAGAGTCCTCAAATGCTTCAGCAAATTCATTAAATAATGCAGCATATTCCTTAAATAATGCAGAAAAGTCCTTAAATAATGCAGCACAGTTCTTAAATAATGCAACAACGTCGTTAAATAATGCAGCAGAGTCCTTAAATAATGCAGCAAAGTCCTTAACTAATGCAGCAGAGTCCTTAAATATTGCAGCAAAGTCCTTAAATAATGCATTAGAGTCCTTAAATAATGCAACAAAGTCCTTAAATAATGCAGCAGAGTCCTTAAATAATGCAGCAAAGTCCTTAAATAATGCAGCAGAGTCCTTAAATAATGCAGCAGAGTCCTTAAATACCGCAGCAGAGTCCTTAAATACTGAAGCAGAGTCCTTTAATATAGCAGCAAATTCCTTAAATAATGCAGCAGAGTCCTTAAAAAATCCAACAAAGTCATTAAATAATGCAGCAGAGTCCTCTAATAATGCAGCAGAGTCCTCAAATGCTTCAGCAAAGTCATTAAATAATGCAGCATAGTCCTTAAATAATGCAGCAAAGTCCTTAAATAATGCAGCAAAGTCCTTAAATAATGCAGCACAGTTCTTAAATAATGCAACAACGTCGTTAAATAATGCAGCAGAGTCCTTAAATAATGCAGCAAAGTCCTTAACTAATGCAGCAGAGTCCTTAAATAATGCAACAAAGTCCTTAAAAAATGCAACAGAGTCCTTAAATACCGCAGCAAAGTGATTAAATAATGCAGCAGAGTCCTCAAATGCTTCAGCAGAGTCCTTAAATAATGCAGCAGAGTCCTTAAATAATGCAGCAAAGTCCTTAAATAATGCAGCAGAGTCCTTAAATAATGCAACAAAGTCCTTAAATAATGCAGCAGAGTCCTTAAATACTGAAGCAGAGTCCTTAAATATTGCAGCAAAGTCCTTAAATAATGCAGCAGAGTCCATAAATAATGCAGCAAAGTCCTTAAATAATGCAGCAGAGTCCTTAAATAATGCAACAAAGTCCTTAAATAATGCAGCAGAGTCCTTAAATACTGAAGCAGAGTCCTTAAATATTGCAGCAAAGTCCTTCAATAATGCAGCAGAGTCCTTAGATAATGCAACAAAGTCCTTAAATAATGCAGCAGATTCCTTAAATAATGCAGCAAAGTCCTTAAATAATGCAGCAGAGTCCTTAAATAATGCAGCAGAGTCCTTAAATACCGCAGCAGAGTCCTTAAATACTGAAGCAGAGTCCTTTAATATAGCAGCAAATTCCTTAAATAATGCAGCAGAGTCCTTAAAAAATCCAACAAAGTCATTAAATAATGCAGCAAGTCCTTAAATAATGCAGCAGAGTCCTCTAATAATGCAGCAGAGTCCTCAAATGCTTCAGCAAAGTCATTAAATAATGCAGCATAGTCCTTAAATAATGGAGCAAAGTCCTTAAATAATGCAGCACAGTTCTTAAATAATGCAACAACGTCGTTAAATAATGCAGCAGAGTCCTTAAATAATGCAGCAAAGTCCTTAACTAATGCAGCAGAGTCCTTAAATAATGCAACAAAGTCCTTAAATAATGCAGCAGAGTCCTTAAATAATGCAGTAAAGTCCTTAAATAATGCAGCAGAGTCCTTAAATAATGCAACAACGTCCTTAAATAATGCAGCAGAGTCCTTAAATACTGAAGCAGAGTCCTTAAATATTGCAGCAAAGTCCTTAAATAATGCAGCAGAGTCCTTAAATAATGCAACAAATTCCTTAAATAATGCAGCAAAGTCCTTAAATAATGCAGCAGAGTCCTTAAATAATGCAGCAGAGTCCTTAAATACCGCAGCAGAGTCCTTAAATACTGAAGCAGAGTCCTTTAATATAGCAGCAAATTCCTTAAATAATGCAGCAGAGTCCTTAAAAAATCCAACAAAGTCATTAAATAATGCAGCAGAGTCCTCTAATAATGCAGCAGAGTCCTCAAATGCTTCAGCAAAGTCATTAAATAATGCAGCAGAGTCCTCAAATGCTTAAGCAGAGTCCTTAAATACTGAAGCAGAGTCCTTAAATATTGCAGCAAAGTCCTTAAATAATGCAGCAGAGTCCTTAAATAATGCAGCAAAGTCCTTCAATAATGCAGCAGAGTCCTTAGATAATGCAACAAAGTCCTTAAATAATGCAGCAGATTCCTTAAATAATGCAGCAAAGTCCTTAAATAATGCAGCAGAGTCCTAAAATAATGCAGCAGGGTCCTTAAATACCGCAGCAGAGTCCTTAAATACTGAAGCAGAGTCCTTTAATATAGCAGCAAATTCCTTAAATAATGCAGCAGAGTCCTTAAGAAATCCAACAAAGTCATTAAATAATGCAGCAAGTCCTTAAATAATGCAGCAGAGTCCTCTAATAATGCAGCAGAGTCCTCAAATGCTTCAGCAAAGTCATTAAATAATGCAGCATAGTCCTTAAATAATGCAGCAAAGTCCTTAAATAATGCAGCACAGTTCTTAAATAATACAACAACGTCGTTAAATAATGCAGCATAGTCCTTAAATAATGCAGCAAACTCCTTAACTAATGCAGCAGAGTCCTTAAATAATGCAACAAAGTCCTTAAATAATGCAACAGATTCCTTAAATACCGCCGCAAAGTGCTTAAATAATGCAGCAGAGACCTCAAATGCTTCAGCAGAGTCCTTAAATAATGCAGCAGTGTCCTTAAATAATGCAGCAAAGTCCTTAAATAATGCAGCGGAGTCCTTAAATAATGCAACAAAGTCCTTAAATAATGCAGCAGAGTCCTTAAATACTGAAGCAGAGTCCTTAAATATTGCTGCAAAGTCCTTAAATAATGCAGCAGAGTCATTAAATAATGCAACAATGTCCTTAAATAATGCAGCAGAGTCCTTAAAAAATCCAACAAAGTCATTAAATAATGCAGCAAGTCCTTAAATAATGCAGCAGAGTCCTCTAATAATGCAGCAGAGTCCTCAAATGCTTCAGCAAATTCATTAAATAATGCAGCATATTCCTTAAATAATGCAGCAAAGTCCTTAAATAATGCAGAACAGTTCTTAAATAATGCAACAACGTCGTTAAATAATGCAGCAGAGTCCTTAAATAATGCAGCAAAGTCCTTAACTAATGCAGCAGAGTCCTTAAATAATGCAACAAAGTCCTTAAATAATGCAACAGAGTCCTTAAATACAGCAGCAAAGGGCTTAAATAATGCAGCAGAGTCCTCAAATGCTTCAGCAGAGTCCTTAAATAATGCAGCATTGTCCTTAAATAATGCAGCAAAGTCCTTAAATAATGCAGCAGAGTCCTTAAATAATGCAACAAAGTCCTTAAATAATGCAGCAGAGTCCTTAAATACTGAAGCAGAGTCCTTAAATATTGCTGCAAAGTCCTTAAATAATGCAGCAGAGTCATTAAATAATGCAACAAAGTCCTTAAATAATGCAGCAGAGTCCTTAAATAATGCAACAAAGTCCTTAAATAATGCAGCAGAGTACTTAAATAATGCAACAAAGTCCTTAAATAATGCAGCAAAGTCCTTAAATAATGCAGCAGAGTCCTTAAATACTGAAGCAGAGTCCTTAAATATTGCAGCAAAGTCCTTAAATAATGCAGCAGAGTCCTTAAATAATGCAACAAAGTCCTTAAATAATGCAACAGAGTCCTTAAATACCGCAGCAAAGTGCTTAAATAATGCAGCAGAGTCCTCAAATGCTTCAGCAGAGTCCTTAAATAATGCAGCAGAGTCCTTAAATAATGCAGCAAAGTCCTTAAATAATGCAGCAGAGTCCTTAAATAATGCAACAAAGTCCTTAAATAATGCAGCAGAGTCCTTAAATACTGAAGCAGAGTCCTTAAATATTGCAGCAAAGTCCTTAAATAATGCAGCAGAGTCCTTAAATAATGCAGCAAAGTACTTATCTAATGCAGCATAGTCCTTAAATAATGCAACAAAGTCCTTAAATAATGCAGCAGAGTCCTTAAATACTGAAGCAGAGTCCTTAAATATTGCAGCAAAGTCCTTCAATAATGCAGCAGAGTCCTTAGATAATGCAACAAAGTCCTTAAATAATGCAGCAGATTCCTTAAATAATGCAGCAAAGTCCTTAAATAATGCAGCAGAGTCCTTAAATAATGCAGCAGAGTCCTTAAATACCGCAGCAGAGTCCTTAAATACTGAAGCAGAGTCCTTTAATATAGCAGCAAATTCCTTAAATAATGCAGCAGAGTCCATAAAAAAATCCAACAAAGTCATTAAATAATGCAGCAAGTCCTTAAATAATGCAGCAGAGTCCTCTAATAATGCAGCAGAGTCCTCAAATGCTTCAGCAAATTCATTAAATAATGCAGCATATTCCTTAAATAATGCAGAAAAGTCCTTAAATAATGCAGCACAGTTCTTAAATAATGCAACAACGTCGTTAAATAATGCAGCAGAGTCCTTAAATAATGCAGCAAAGTCCTTCAATAATGCAGCAGAGTCCTTAAATAATGCAGCAAAGTCCTTAAATAATGCAGCAGAGTCCTTAAATAATGCAGCAGAGTCCTTAAATACCGCAGCAGAGTCCTTAAATACTGAAGCAGAGTCCTTTAATATAGCAGCAAATTCCTTAAATAATGCAGCAGAGTCCTTAAAAAATCCAACAAAGTCATTAAATAATGCAGCAGAGTCCTCTAATAATGCAGCAGAGTCCTCAAATGCTTCAGCAAAGTCATTAAATAATGCAGCATAGTCCTTAAATAATGCAGCAAAGTCCTTAAATAATGCAGCAAAGTCCTTAAATAATGCAGCACAGTTCTTAAATAATGCAACAACGTCGTTAAATAATGCAGCAGAGTCCTTAAATAATGCAGCAAAGTCCTTAACTAATGCAGCAGAGTCCTTAAATAATGCAACAAAGTCCTTAAAAAATGCAACAGAGTCCTTAAATACCGCAGCAAAGTGATTAAATAATGCAGCAGAGTCCTCAAATGCTTCAGCAGAGTCCTTAAATAATGCAGCAGAGTCCTTAAATAATGCAGCAAAGTCCTTAAATAATGCAGCAGAGTCCTTAAATAATGCAACAAAGTCCTTAAATAATGCAGCAGAGTCCTTAAATACTGAAGCAGAGTCCTTAAATATTGCAGCAAAGTCCTTAAATAATGCAGCAGAGTCCATAAATAATGCAGCAAAGTCCTTAAATAATGCAGCAGAGTCCTTAAATAATGCAACAAAGTCCTTAAATAATGCAGCAGAGTCCTTAAATACTGAAGCAGAGTCCTTAAATATTGCAGCAAAGTCCTTCAATAATGCAGCAGAGTCCTTAGATAATGCAACAAAGTCCTTAAATAATGCAGCAGATTCCTTAAATAATGCAGCAAAGTCCTTAAATAATGCAGCAGAGTCCTTAAATAATGCAGCAGAGTCCTTAAATACCGCAGCAGAGTCCTTAAATACTGAAGCAGAGTCCTTTAATATAGCAGCAAATTCCTTAAATAATGCAGCAGAGTCCTTAAGAAATCCAACAAAGTCATTAAATAATGCAGCAAGTCCTTAAATAATGCAGCAGAGTCCTCTAATAATGCAGCAGAGTCCTCAAATGCTTCAGCAAAGTCATTAAATAATGCAGCATAGTCCTTAAATAATGCAGCAAAGTCCTTAAATAATGCAGCACAGTTCTTAAATAATGCAACAACGTCGTTAAATAATGCAGCAGAGTCCTTAAATAATGCAGCAAACTCCTTAACTAATGCAGCAGAGTCCTTAAATAATGCAACAAAGTCCTTAAATAATGCAACAGAGTCCTTAAATACCGCCGCAAAGTGCTTAAATAATGCAGCAGAGACCTCAAATGCTTCAGCAGAGTCCTTAAATAATGCAGCAGTGTCCTTAAATAATGCAGCAAAGTCCTTAAATAATGCAGCGGAGTCCTTAAATAATGCAACAAAGTCCTTAAATAATGCAGCAGAGTCCTTAAATACTGAAGCAGAGTCCTTAAATATTGCTGCAAAGTCCTTAAATAATGCAGCAGAGTCATTAAATAATGCAACAATGTCCTTAAATAATGCAGCAGAGTCCTTAAAAAATCCAACAAAGTCATTAAATAATGCAGCAAGTCCTTAAATAATGCAGCAGAGTCCTCTAATAATGCAGCAGAGTCCTCAAATGCTTCAGCAAATTCATTAAATAATGCAGCATATTCCTTAAATAATGCAGCAAAGTCCTTAAATAATGCAGAACAGTTCTTAAATAATGCAACAACGTCGTTAAATAATGCAGCAGAGTCCTTAAATAATGCAGCAAAGTCCTTAACTAATGCAGCAGAGTCCTTAAATAATGCAACAAAGTCCTTAAATAATGCAACAGAGTCCTTAAATACAGCAGCAAAGGGCTTAAATAATGCAGCAGAGTCCTCAAATGCTTCAGCAGAGTCCTTAAATAATGCAGCATTGTCCTTAAATAATGCAGCAAAGTCCTTAAATAATGCAGCAGAGTCCTTAAATAATGCAACAAAGTCCTTAAATAATGCAGCAGAGTCCTTAAATACTGAAGCAGAGTCCTTAAATATTGCTGCAAAGTCCTTAAATAATGCAGCAGAGTCATTAAATAATGCAACAAAGTCCTTAAATAATGCAGCAGAGTCCTTAAATAATGCAACAAAGTCCTTAAATAATGCAGCAGAGTACTTAAATAATGCAACAAAGTCCTTAAATAATGCAGCAAAGTCCTTAAATAATGCAGCAGAGTCCTTAAATACTGAAGCAGAGTCCTTAAATATTGCAGCAAAGTCCTTAAATAATGCAGCAGAGTCCTTAAATAATGCAACAAAGTCCTTAAATAATGCAACAGAGTCCTTAAATACCGCAGCAAAGTGCTTAAATAATGCAGCAGAGTCCTCAAATGCTTCAGCAGAGTCCTTAAATAATGCAGCAGAGTCCTTAAATAATGCAGCAAAGTCCTTAAATAATGCAGCAGAGTCCTTAAATAATGCAACAAAGTCCTTAAATAATGCAGCAGAGTCCTTAAATACTGAAGCAGAGTCCTTAAATATTGCAGCAAAGTCCTTAAATAATGCAGCAGAGTCCTTAAATAATGCAGCAAAGTCCTTATCTAATGCAGCATAGTCCTTAAATAATGCAACAAAGTCCTTAAATAATGCAGCAGAGTCCTTAAATACTGAAGCAGAGTCCTTAAATATTGCAGCAAAGTCCTTCAATAATGCAGCAGAGTCCTTAGATAATGCAACAAAGTCCTTAAATAATGCAGCAGATTCCTTAAATAATGCAGCAGAGTCCTTAAATAATGCAGCAGAGTCCTTAAATACCGCAGCAGAGTCCTTAAATACTGAAGCAGAGTCCTTTAATATAGCAGCAAATTCCTTAAATAATGCAGCAGAGTCCATAAAAAAATCCAACAAAGTCATTAAATAATGCAGCAAGTCCTTAAATAATGCAGCAGAGTCCTCTAATAATGCAGCAGAGTCCTCAAATGCTTCAGCAAAGTCATTAAATAATGCAGCATAGTCCTTAAATAATGCAGCAAAGTCCTTAAATAATGCAGCACAGTTCTTAAGTAATGCAACAACGTCGTTAAATAATGCAGCAGAGTCCTTAAATAATGCAGCAAAGTCCTTAACTAATGCAGCAGAGTCCTTAAATAATGCAAGAAAGTCCTTAAATAATGCAGCAGAGTCCTTAAATAATGCAGTAAAGTCCTTAAATAATGCAGCAGAGTCCTTAAATAATGCAACAACGTCCTTAAATAATGCAGCAGAGTCCTTAAATACTGAAGCAGAGTCCTTAAATATTGCAGCAAAGTCCTTAAATAATGCATTAGAGTCCTTAAATAATGCAACAAAGTCCTTAAATAATGCAGCTGAGTCCTTAAATAATGCAACAGAGTCCTTAAATACCGCAGCAAAGTGCTTAAATAATGCAGCAGAGTCCTCAAATGCTTCAGCAGAGTCCTTAAATAATGCAGTAGAGTCCTTAAATAATGCAGCAAAGTCCTTAAATAATGCAGCAGAGTCCTTAAATAATGCAACAAAGTCCTTAAATAATGCAGCAGAGTCCTTAAATACTGAAGCAGAGTCCTTAAATATTGCAGCAAAGTCCTTAAATAATGCAGCAGAGTCCTTAAATAATGCAGCAAAGTCCTTATCTAATGCAGCAGAGTCCTTAAATAATGCAACAAAGTCCTTAAATAATGCAGCAGAGTCCTTAAATACTGAAGCAGAGTCCTTAAATATTGCAGCAAAGTCCTTCAATAATGCAGCAGAGTCCTTAGATAATGCAACAAAGTCCTTAAATAATGCAGCAGATTCCTTAAATAATGCAGCAAAGTCCTTAAATAATGCAGCAGAGTCCTTAAATAATGCAGCAGAGTCCTTAAATACCGCAGCAGAGTCCTTAAATACTGAAGCAGAGTCCTTTAATATAGCAGCAAATTCCTTAAATAATGCAGCAGAGTCCATAAAAAAATCCAACAAAGTCATTAAATAATGCAGCAAGTCCTTAAATAATGCAGCAGAGTCCTCTAATAATGCAGCAGAGTCCTCAAATGCTTCAGCAAAGTCATTAAATAATGCAGCATAGTCCTTAAATAATGCAGCAAAGTCCTTAAATAATGCAGCACAGTTCTTAAGTAATGCAACAACGTCGTTAAATAATGCAGCAAAGTCCTTAAATAATGCAGCAGAGTCCTTAAATAATGCAGCAGAGTCCTTAAATACCGCAGCAGAGTCCTTAAATACTGAAGCAGAGTCCTTTAATATAGCAGCAAATTCCTTAAATAATGCAGCAGAGTCCATAAAAAAATCCAACAAAGTCATTAAATAATGCAGCAAGTCCTTAAATAATGCAGCAGAGTCCTCTAATAATGCAGCAGAGTCCTCAAATGCTTCAGCAAAGTCATTAAATAATGCAGCATAGTCCTTAAATAATGCAGCAAAGTCCTTAAATAATGCAGCACAGTTCTTAAGTAATGCAACAACGTCGTTAAATAATGCAGCAGAGTCCTTAAATAATGCAGCAAAGTCCTTAACTAATGCAGCAGAGTCCTTAAATAGTGCAAGAAAGTCCTTAAATAATGCAGCAGAGTCCTTAAATAATGCAGTAAAGTCCTTAAATAATGCAGCAGAGTCCTTAAATAATGCAACAACGTCCTTAAATAATGCAGCAGAGTCCTTAAATACTGAAGCAGAGTCCTTAAATATTGCAGCAAAGTCCTTCAATAATGCAGCAGATTCCTTAAATAATGCAGCAAAGTCCTTAAATAATGCAGCAGAGTCCTTAAATAATGCAGCAGAGTCCTTAAATACCGCAGCAGAGTCCTTAAATACTGAAGCAGAGTCCTTTAATATAGCAGCAAATTCCTTAAATAATGCAGCAGAGTCCATAAAAAAATCCAACAAAGTCATTAAATAATGCAGCAAGTCCTTAAATAATGCAGCAGAGTCCTCTAATAATGCAGCAGAGTCCTCAAATGCTTCAGCAAAGTCATTAAATAATGCAGCATAGTCCTTAAATAATGCAGCAAAGTCCTTAAATAATGCAGCACAGTTCTTAAGTAATGCAACAACGTCGTTAAATAATGCAGCAGAGTCCTTAAATAATGCAGCAAAGTCCTTAACTAATGCAGCAGAGTCCTTAAATAATGCAAGAAAGTCCTTAAATAATGCAGCAGAGTCCTTAAATAATGCAGTAAAGTCCTTAAATAATGCAGCAGAGTCCTTAAATAATGCAACAACGTCCATAAATAATGCAGCAGAGTCCTTAAATACTGAAGCAGAGTCCTTAAATATTGCAGCAAAGTCCTTAAATAATGCATTAGAGTCCTTAAATAATGCAACAAAGTCCTTAAATAATGCAGCAGAGTCCTTAAATAATGCAGCAAAGTCCTTAAATAATGCAGCAGAGTCCTTAAATAATGCAGCAGAGTCCTTAAATACCGCAGCAGAGTCCTTAAATACTGAAGCAGAGTCCTTTAATATAGCAGCAAATTCCTTAAATAATGCAGCAGAGTCCTTAAATAATGCAACAAAGTCCTTAAATAATGCAGCAGAGTCCTTAAATACTGAAGCAGAGTCCTTAAATATTGCAGCAAAGTCCTTAAATAATGCAGCAGAGTCCTTAAATAATGCAGCAAAGTCCTTATCTAATGCAGCAGAGTCCTTAAATAATGCAACAAAGTCCTTAAATAATGCAGCAGAGTCCTTAAATACTGAAGCAGAGTCTTAAATATTGCAGCAAAGTCCTTCAATAATGCAGCAGATTCCTTAAATAATGCAGCAAAGTCCTTAAATAATGCAGCAGAGTCCTTAAATAATGCAGCAGAGTCCTTAAATACCGCAGCAGAGTCCTTAAATACTGAAGCAGAGTCCTTTAATATAGCAGCAAATTCCTTAAATAATGCAGCAGAGTCCATAAAAAAATCCAACAAAGTCATTAAATAATGCAGCAAGTCCTTAAATAATGCAGCAGAGTCCTCTAATAATGCAGCAGAGTCCTCAAATGCTTCAGCAAATTCATTAAATAATGCAGCATATTCCTTAAATAATGCAGAAAAGTCCTTAAATAATGCAGCACAGTTCTTAAATAATGCAACAACGTCGTTAAATAATGCAGCAGAGTCCTTAAATAATGCAGCAAAGTCCTTAACTAATGCAGCAGAGTCCTTAAATATTGCAGCAAAGTCCTTAAATAATGCATTAGAGTCCTTAAATAATGCAACAAAGTCCTTAAATAATGCAGCAGAGTCCTTAAATAATGCAGCAAAGTCCTTAAATAATGCAGCAGAGTCCTTAAATAATGCAGCAGAGTCCTTAAATACCGCAGCAGAGTCCTTAAATACTGAAGCAGAGTCCTTTAATATAGCAGCAAATTCCTTAAATAATGCAGCAGAGTCCTTAAAAAATCCAACAAAGTCATTAAATAATGCAGCAGAGTCCTCTAATAATGCAGCAGAGTCCTCAAATGCTTCAGCAAAGTCATTAAATAATGCAGCATAGTCCTTAAATAATGCAGCAAAGTCCTTAAATAATGCAGCAAAGTCCTTAAATAATGCAGCACAGTTCTTAAATAATGCAACAACGTCGTTAAATAATGCAGCAGAGTCCTTAAATAATGCAGCAAAGTCCTTAACTAATGCAGCAGAGTCCTTAAATAATGCAACAAAGTCCTTAAAAAATGCAACAGAGTCCTTAAATACCGCAGCAAAGTGATTAAATAATGCAGCAGAGTCCTCAAATGCTTCAGCAGAGTCCTTAAATAATGCAGCAGAGTCCTTAAATAATGCAGCAAAGTCCTTAAATAATGCAGCAGAGTCCTTAAATAATGCAACAAAGTCCTTAAATAATGCAGCAGAGTCCTTAAATACTGAAGCAGAGTCCTTAAATATTGCAGCAAAGTCCTTAAATAATGCAGCAGAGTCCATAAATAATGCAGCAAAGTCCTTAAATAATGCAGCAGAGTCCTTAAATAATGCAACAAAGTCCTTAAATAATGCAGCAGAGTCCTTAAATACTGAAGCAGAGTCCTTAAATATTGCAGCAAAGTCCTTCAATAATGCAGCAGAGTCCTTAGATAATGCAACAAAGTCCTTAAATAATGCAGCAGATTCCTTAAATAATGCAGCAAAGTCCTTAAATAATGCAGCAGAGTCCTTAAATAATGCAGCAGAGTCCTTAAATACCGCAGCAGAGTCCTTAAATACTGAAGCAGAGTCCTTTAATATAGCAGCAAATTCCTTAAATAATGCAGCAGAGTCCTTAAAAAATCCAACAAAGTCATTAAATAATGCAGCAAGTCCTTAAATAATGCAGCAGAGTCCTCTAATAATGCAGCAGAGTCCTCAAATGCTTCAGCAAAGTCATTAAATAATGCAGCATAGTCCTTAAATAATGGAGCAAAGTCCTTAAATAATGCAGCACAGTTCTTAAATAATGCAACAACGTCGTTAAATAATGCAGCAGAGTCCTTAAATAATGCAGCAAAGTCCTTAACTAATGCAGCAGAGTCCTTAAATAATGCAACAAAGTCCTTAAATAATGCAGCAGAGTCCTTAAATAATGCAGTAAAGTCCTTAAATAATGCAGCAGAGTCCTTAAATAATGCAACAACGTCCTTAAATAATGCAGCAGAGTCCTTAAATACTGAAGCAGAGTCCTTAAATATTGCAGCAAAGTCCTTAAATAATGCAGCAGAGTCCTTAAATAATGCAACAAATTCCTTAAATAATGCAGCAAAGTCCTTAAATAATGCAGCAGAGTCCTTAAATAATGCAGCAGAGTCCTTAAATACCGCAGCAGAGTCCTTAAATACTGAAGCAGAGTCCTTTAATATAGCAGCAAATTCCTTAAATAATGCAGCAGAGTCCTTAAAAAATCCAACAAAGTCATTAAATAATGCAGCAGAGTCCTCTAATAATGCAGCAGAGTCCTCAAATGCTTCAGCAAAGTCATTAAATAATGCAGCAGAGTCCTCAAATGCTTAAGCAGAGTCCTTAAATACTGAAGCAGAGTCCTTAAATATTGCAGCAAAGTCCTTAAATAATGCAGCAGAGTCCTTAAATAATGCAGCAAAGTCCTTCAATAATGCAGCAGAGTCCTTAGATAATGCAACAAAGTCCTTAAATAATGCAGCAGATTCCTTAAATAATGCAGCAAAGTCCTTAAATAATGCAGCAGAGTCCTAAAATAATGCAGCAGGGTCCTTAAATACCGCAGCAGAGTCCTTAAATACTGAAGCAGAGTCCTTTAATATAGCAGCAAATTCCTTAAATAATGCAGCAGAGTCCTTAAGAAATCCAACAAAGTCATTAAATAATGCAGCAAGTCCTTAAATAATGCAGCAGAGTCCTCTAATAATGCAGCAGAGTCCTCAAATGCTTCAGCAAAGTCATTAAATAATGCAGCATAGTCCTTAAATAATGCAGCAAAGTCCTTAAATAATGCAGCACAGTTCTTAAATAATGCAACAACGTCGTTAAATAATGCAGCAGAGTCCTTAAATAATGCAGCAAACTCCTTAACTAATGCAGCAGAGTCCTTAAATAATGCAACAAAGTCCTTAAATAATGCAACAGATTCCTTAAATACCGCCGCAAAGTGCTTAAATAATGCAGCAGAGACCTCAAATGCTTCAGCAGAGTCCTTAAATAATGCAGCAGTGTCCTTAAATAATGCAGCAAAGTCCTTAAATAATGCAGCGGAGTCCTTAAATAATGCAACAAAGTCCTTAAATAATGCAGCAGAGTCCTTAAATACTGAAGCAGAGTCCTTTAATATAGCAGCAAATTCCTTAAATAATGCAGCAGAGTCCTTAAAAAATCCAACAAAGTCATTAAATAATGCAGCAAGTCCTTAAATAATGCAGCAGAGTCCTCTAATAATGCAGCAGAGTCCTCAAATGCTTCAGCAAAGTCATTAAATAATGCAGCATAGTCCTTAAATAATGGAGCAAAGTCCTTAAATAATGCAGCACAGTTCTTAAATAATGCAACAACGTCGTTAAATAATGCAGCAGAGTCCTTAAATAATGCAGCAAAGTCCTTAACTAATGCAGCAGAGTCCTTAAATAATGCAACAAAGTCCTTAAATAATGCAGCAGAGTCCTTAAATAATGCAGTAAAGTCCTTAAATAATGCAGCAGAGTCCTTAAATAATGCAACAACGTCCTTAAATAATGCAGCAGAGTCCTTAAATACTGAAGCAGAGTCCTTAAATATTGCAGCAAAGTCCTTAAATAATGCAGCAGAGTCCTTAAATAATGCAACAAATTCCTTAAATAATGCAGCAAAGTCCTTAAATAATGCAGCAGAGTCCTTAAATAATGCAGCAGAGTCCTTAAATACCGCAGCAGAGTCCTTAAATACTGAAGCAGAGTCCTTTAATATAGCAGCAAATTCCTTAAATAATGCAGCAGAGTCCTTAAAAAATCCAACAAAGTCATTAAATAATGCAGCAGAGTCCTCTAATAATGCAGCAGAGTCCTCAAATGCTTCAGCAAAGTCATTAAATAATGCAGCAGAGTCCTCAAATGCTTAAGCAGAGTCCTTAAATACTGAAGCAGAGTCCTTAAATATTGCAGCAAAGTCCTTAAATAATGCAGCAGAGTCCTTAAATAATGCAGCAAAGTCCTTCAATAATGCAGCAGAGTCCTTAGATAATGCAACAAAGTCCTTAAATAATGCAGCAGATTCCTTAAATAATGCAGCAAAGTCCTTAAATAATGCAGCAGAGTCCTAAAATAATGCAGCAGGGTCCTTAAATACCGCAGCAGAGTCCTTAAATACTGAAGCAGAGTCCTTTAATATAGCAGCAAATTCCTTAAATAATGCAGCAGAGTCCTTAAGAAATCCAACAAAGTCATTAAATAATGCAGCAAGTCCTTAAATAATGCAGCAGAGTCCTCTAATAATGCAGCAGAGTCCTCAAATGCTTCAGCAAAGTCATTAAATAATGCAGCATAGTCCTTAAATAATGCAGCAAAGTCCTTAAATAATGCAGCACAGTTCTTAAATAATGCAACAACGTCGTTAAATAATGCAGCAGAGTCCTTAAATAATGCAGCAAACTCCTTAACTAATGCAGCAGAGTCCTTAAATAATGCAACAAAGTCCTTAAATAATGCAACAGATTCCTTAAATACCGCCGCAAAGTGCTTAAATAATGCAGCAGAGACCTCAAATGCTTCAGCAGAGTCCTTAAATAATGCAGCAGTGTCCTTAAATAATGCAGCAAAGTCCTTAAATAATGCAGCGGAGTCCTTAAATAATGCAACAAAGTCCTTAAATAATGCAGCAGAGTCCTTAAATACTGAAGCAGAGTCCTTTAATATAGCAGCAAATTCCTTAAATAATGCAGCAGAGTCCTTAAAAAATCCAACAAAGTCATTAAATAATGCAGCAAGTCCTTAAATAATGCAGCAGAGTCCTCTAATAATGCAGCAGAGTCCTCAAATGCTTCAGCAAAGTCATTAAATAATGCAGCATAGTCCTTAAATAATGGAGCAAAGTCCTTAAATAATGCAGCACAGTTCTTAAATAATGCAACAACGTCGTTAAATAATGCAGCAGAGTCCTTAAATAATGCAGCAAAGTCCTTAACTAATGCAGCAGAGTCCTTAAATAATGCAACAAAGTCCTTAAATAATGCAGCAGAGTCCTTAAATAATGCAGTAAAGTCCTTAAATAATGCAGCAGAGTCCTTAAATAATGCAACAACGTCCTTAAATAATGCAGCAGAGTCCTTAAATACTGAAGCAGAGTCCTTAAATATTGCAGCAAAGTCCTTAAATAATGCAGCAGAGTCCTTAAATAATGCAACAAATTCCTTAAATAATGCAGCAAAGTCCTTAAATAATGCAGCAGAGTCCTTAAATAATGCAGCAGAGTCCTTAAATACCGCAGCAGAGTCCTTAAATACTGAAGCAGAGTCCTTTAATATAGCAGCAAATTCCTTAAATAATGCAGCAGAGTCCTTAAAAAATCCAACAAAGTCATTAAATAATGCAGCAGAGTCCTCTAATAATGCAGCAGAGTCCTCAAATGCTTCAGCAAAGTCATTAAATAATGCAGCAGAGTCCTCAAATGCTTAAGCAGAGTCCTTAAATACTGAAGCAGAGTCCTTAAATATTGCAGCAAAGTCCTTAAATAATGCAGCAGAGTCCTTAAATAATGCAGCAAAGTCCTTCAATAATGCAGCAGAGTCCTTAGATAATGCAACAAAGTCCTTAAATAATGCAGCAGATTCCTTAAATAATGCAGCAAAGTCCTTAAATAATGCAGCAGAGTCCTAAAATAATGCAGCAGGGTCCTTAAATACCGCAGCAGAGTCCTTAAATACTGAAGCAGAGTCCTTTAATATAGCAGCAAATTCCTTAAATAATGCAGCAGAGTCCTTAAGAAATCCAACAAAGTCATTAAATAATGCAGCAAGTCCTTAAATAATGCAGCAGAGTCCTCTAATAATGCAGCAGAGTCCTCAAATGCTTCAGCAAAGTCATTAAATAATGCAGCATAGTCCTTAAATAATGCAGCAAAGTCCTTAAATAATGCAGCACAGTTCTTAAATAATGCAACAACGTCGTTAAATAATGCAGCATAGTCCTTAAATAATGCAGCAAACTCCTTAACTAATGCAGCAGAGTCCTTAAATAATGCAACAAAGTCCTTAAATAATGCAACAGATTCCTTAAATACCGCCGCAAAGTGCTTAAATAATGCAGCAGAGACCTCAAATGCTTCAGCAGAGTCCTTAAATAATGCAGCAGTGTCCTTAAATAATGCAGCAAAGTCCTTAAATAATGCAGCGGAGTCCTTAAATAATGCAACAAAGTCCTTAAATAATGCAGCAGAGTCCTTAAATACTGAAGCAGAGTCCTTAAATATTGCTGCAAAGTCCTTAAATAATGCAGCAGAGTCATTAAATAATGCAACAATGTCCTTAAATAATGCAGCAGAGTCCTTAAAAAATCCAACAAAGTCATTAAATAATGCAGCAAGTCCTTAAATAATGCAGCAGAGTCCTCTAATAATGCAGCAGAGTCCTCAAATGCTTCAGCAAATTCATTAAATAATGCAGCATATTCCTTAAATAATGCAGCAAAGTCCTTAAATAATGCAGAACAGTTCTTAAATAATGCAACAACGTCGTTAAATAATGCAGCAGAGTCCTTAAATAATGCAGCAAAGTCCTTAACTAATGCAGCAGAGTCCTTAAATAATGCAACAAAGTCCTTAAATAATGCAACAGAGTCCTTAAATACAGCAGCAAAGGGCTTAAATAATGCAGCAGAGTCCTCAAATGCTTCAGCAGAGTCCTTAAATAATGCAGCATTGTCCTTAAATAATGCAGCAAAGTCCTTAAATAATGCAGCAGAGTCCTTAAATAATGCAACAAAGTCCTTAAATAATGCAGCAGAGTCCTTAAATACTGAAGCAGAGTCCTTAAATATTGCTGCAAAGTCCTTAAATAATGCAGCAGAGTCATTAAATAATGCAACAAAGTCCTTAAATAATGCAGCAGAGTCCTTAAATAATGCAACAAAGTCCTTAAATAATGCAGCAGAGTACTTAAATAATGCAACAAAGTCCTTAAATAATGCAGCAAAGTCCTTAAATAATGCAGCAGAGTCCTTAAATACTGAAGCAGAGTCCTTAAATATTGCAGCAAAGTCCTTAAATAATGCAGCAGAGTCCTTAAATAATGCAACAAAGTCCTTAAATAATGCAACAGAGTCCTTAAATACCGCAGCAAAGTGCTTAAATAATGCAGCAGAGTCCTCAAATGCTTCAGCAGAGTCCTTAAATAATGCAGCAGAGTCCTTAAATAATGCAGCAAAGTCCTTAAATAATGCAGCAGAGTCCTTAAATAATGCAACAAAGTCCTTAAATAATGCAGCAGATTCCTTAAATACTGAAGCAGAGTCCTTAAATATTGCAGCAAAGTCCTTAAATAATGCAGCAGAGTCCTTAAATAATGCAGCAAAGTCCTTATCTAATGCAGCATAGTCCTTAAATAATGCAACAAAGTCCTTAAATAATGCAGCAGAGTCCTTAAATACTGAAGCAGAGTCCTTAAATATTGCAGCAAAGTCCTTCAATAATGCAGCAGAGTCCTTAGATAATGCAACAAAGTCCTTAAATAATGCAGCAGATTCCTTAAATAATGCAGCAAAGTCCTTAAATAATGCAGCAGAGTCCTTAAATAATGCAGCAGAGTCCTTAAATACCGCAGCAGAGTCCTTAAATACTGAAGCAGAGTCCTTTAATATAGCAGCAAATTCCTTAAATAATGCAGCAGAGTCCATAAAAAAATCCAACAAAGTCATTAAATAATGCAGCAAGTCCTTAAATAATGCAGCAGAGTCCTCTAATAATGCAGCAGAGTCCTCAAATGCTTCAGCAAATTCATTAAATAATGCAGCATATTCCTTAAATAATGCAGAAAAGTCCTTAAATAATGCAGCACAGTTCTTAAATAATGCAACAACGTCGTTAAATAATGCAGCAGAGTCCTTAAATAATGCAGCAAAGTCCTTCAATAATGCAGCAGAGTCCTTAAATAATGCAGCAAAGTCCTTAAATAATGCAGCAGAGTCCTTAAATAATGCAGCAGAGTCCTTAAATACCGCAGCAGAGTCCTTAAATACTGAAGCAGAGTCCTTTAATATAGCAGCAAATTCCTTAAATAATGCAGCAGAGTCCTTAAAAAATCCAACAAAGTCATTAAATAATGCAGCAGAGTCCTCTAATAATGCAGCAGAGTCCTCAAATGCTTCAGCAAAGTCATTAAATAATGCAGCATAGTCCTTAAATAATGCAGCAAAGTCCTTAAATAATGCAGCAAAGTCCTTAAATAATGCAGCACAGTTCTTAAATAATGCAACAACGTCGTTAAATAATGCAGCAGAGTCCTTAAATAATGCAGCAAAGTCCTTAACTAATGCAGCAGAGTCCTTAAATAATGCAACAAAGTCCTTAAAAAATGCAACAGAGTCCTTAAATACCGCAGCAAAGTGATTAAATAATGCAGCAGAGTCCTCAAATGCTTCAGCAGAGTCCTTAAATAATGCAGCAGAGTCCTTAAATAATGCAGCAAAGTCCTTAAATAATGCAGCAGAGTCCTTAAATAATGCAACAAAGTCCTTAAATAATGCAGCAGAGTCCTTAAATACTGAAGCAGAGTCCTTAAATATTGCAGCAAAGTCCTTAAATAATGCAGCAGAGTCCATAAATAATGCAGCAAAGTCCTTAAATAATGCAGCAGAGTCCTTAAATAATGCAACAAAGTCCTTAAATAATGCAGCAGAGTCCTTAAATACTGAAGCAGAGTCCTTAAATATTGCAGCAAAGTCCTTCAATAATGCAGCAGAGTCCTTAGATAATGCAACAAAGTCCTTAAATAATGCAGCAGATTCCTTAAATAATGCAGCAAAGTCCTTAAATAATGCAGCAGAGTCCTTAAATAATGCAGCAGAGTCCTTAAATACCGCAGCAGAGTCCTTAAATACTGAAGCAGAGTCCTTTAATATAGCAGCAAATTCCTTAAATAATGCAGCAGAGTCCTTAAAAAATCCAACAAAGTCATTAAATAATGCAGCAAGTCCTTAAATAATGCAGCAGAGTCCTCTAATAATGCAGCAGAGTCCTCAAATGCTTCAGCAAAGTCATTAAATAATGCAGCATAGTCCTTAAATAATGGAGCAAAGTCCTTAAATAATGCAGCACAGTTCTTAAATAATGCAACAACGTCGTTAAATAATGCAGCAGAGTCCTTAAATAATGCAGCAAAGTCCTTAACTAATGCAGCAGAGTCCTTAAATAATGCAACAAAGTCCTTAAATAATGCAGCAGAGTCCTTAAATAATGCAGTAAAGTCCTTAAATAATGCAGCAGAGTCCTTAAATAATGCAACAACGTCCTTAAATAATGCAGCAGAGTCCTTAAATACTGAAGCAGAGTCCTTAAATATTGCAGCAAAGTCCTTAAATAATGCAGCAGAGTCCTTAAATAATGCAACAAATTCCTTAAATAATGCAGCAAAGTCCTTAAATAATGCAGCAGAGTCCTTAAATAATGCAGCAGAGTCCTTAAATACCGCAGCAGAGTCCTTAAATACTGAAGCAGAGTCCTTTAATATAGCAGCAAATTCCTTAAATAATGCAGCAGAGTCCTTAAAAAATCCAACAAAGTCATTAAATAATGCAGCAGAGTCCTCTAATAATGCAGCAGAGTCCTCAAATGCTTCAGCAAAGTCATTAAATAATGCAGCAGAGTCCTCAAATGCTTAAGCAGAGTCCTTAAATACTGAAGCAGAGTCCTTAAATATTGCAGCAAAGTCCTTAAATAATGCAGCAGAGTCCTTAAATAATGCAGCAAAGTCCTTCAATAATGCAGCAGAGTCCTTAGATAATGCAACAAAGTCCTTAAATAATGCAGCAGATTCCTTAAATAATGCAGCAAAGTCCTTAAATAATGCAGCAGAGTCCTAAAATAATGCAGCAGGGTCCTTAAATACCGCAGCAGAGTCCTTAAATACTGAAGCAGAGTCCTTTAATATAGCAGCAAATTCCTTAAATAATGCAGCAGAGTCCTTAAGAAATCCAACAAAGTCATTAAATAATGCAGCAAGTCCTTAAATAATGCAGCAGAGTCCTCTAATAATGCAGCAGAGTCCTCAAATGCTTCAGCAAAGTCATTAAATAATGCAGCATAGTCCTTAAATAATGCAGCAAAGTCCTTAAATAATGCAGCACAGTTCTTAAATAATGCAACAACGTCGTTAAATAATGCAGCAGAGTCCTTAAATAATGCAGCAAACTCCTTAACTAATGCAGCAGAGTCCTTAAATAATGCAACAAAGTCCTTAAATAATGCAACAGAGTCCTTAAATACCGCCGCAAAGTGCTTAAATAATGCAGCAGAGACCTCAAATGCTTCAGCAGAGTCCTTAAATAATGCAGCAGTGTCCTTAAATAATGCAGCAAAGTCCTTAAATAATGCAGCGGAGTCCTTAAATAATGCAACAAAGTCCTTAAATAATGCAGCAGAGTCCTTAAATACTGAAGCAGAGTCCTTAAATATTGCTGCAAAGTCCTTAAATAATGCAGCAGAGTCATTAAATAATGCAACAATGTCCTTAAATAATGCAGCAGAGTCCTTAAAAAATCCAACAAAGTCATTAAATAATGCAGCAAGTCCTTAAATAATGCAGCAGAGTCCTCTAATAATGCAGCAGAGTCCTCAAATGCTTCAGCAAATTCATTAAATAATGCAGCATATTCCTTAAATAATGCAGCAAAGTCCTTAAATAATGCAGAACAGTTCTTAAATAATGCAACAACGTCGTTAAATAATGCAGCAGAGTCCTTAAATAATGCAGCAAAGTCCTTAACTAATGCAGCAGAGTCCTTAAATAATGCAACAAAGTCCTTAAATAATGCAACAGAGTCCTTAAATACAGCAGCAAAGGGCTTAAATAATGCAGCAGAGTCCTCAAATGCTTCAGCAGAGTCCTTAAATAATGCAGCATTGTCCTTAAATAATGCAGCAAAGTCCTTAAATAATGCAGCAGAGTCCTTAAATAATGCAACAAAGTCCTTAAATAATGCAGCAGAGTCCTTAAATACTGAAGCAGAGTCCTTAAATATTGCTGCAAAGTCCTTAAATAATGCAGCAGAGTCATTAAATAATGCAACAAAGTCCTTAAATAATGCAGCAGAGTCCTTAAATAATGCAACAAAGTCCTTAAATAATGCAGCAGAGTACTTAAATAATGCAACAAAGTCCTTAAATAATGCAGCAAAGTCCTTAAATAATGCAGCAGAGTCCTTAAATACTGAAGCAGAGTCCTTAAATATTGCAGCAAAGTCCTTAAATAATGCAGCAGAGTCCTTAAATAATGCAACAAAGTCCTTAAATAATGCAACAGAGTCCTTAAATACCGCAGCAAAGTGCTTAAATAATGCAGCAGAGTCCTCAAATGCTTCAGCAGAGTCCTTAAATAATGCAGCAGAGTCCTTAAATAATGCAGCAAAGTCCTTAAATAATGCAGCAGAGTCCTTAAATAATGCAACAAAGTCCTTAAATAATGCAGCAGAGTCCTTAAATACTGAAGCAGAGTCCTTAAATATTGCAGCAAAGTCCTTAAATAATGCAGCAGAGTCCTTAAATAATGCAGCAAAGTCCTTATCTAATGCAGCATAGTCCTTAAATAATGCAACAAAGTCCTTAAATAATGCAGCAGAGTCCTTAAATACTGAAGCAGAGTCCTTAAATATTGCAGCAAAGTCCTTCAATAATGCAGCAGAGTCCTTAGATAATGCAACAAAGTCCTTAAATAATGCAGCAGATTCCTTAAATAATGCAGCAAAGTCCTTAAATAATGCAGCAGAGTCCTTAAATAATGCAGCAGAGTCCTTAAATACCGCAGCAGAGTCCTTAAATACTGAAGCAGAGTCCTTTAATATAGCAGCAAATTCCTTAAATAATGCAGCAGAGTCCATAAAAAAATCCAACAAAGTCATTAAATAATGCAGCAAGTCCTTAAATAATGCAGCAGAGTCCTCTAATAATGCAGCAGAGTCCTCAAATGCTTCAGCAAAGTCATTAAATAATGCAGCATAGTCCTTAAATAATGCAGCAAAGTCCTTAAATAATGCAGCACAGTTCTTAAGTAATGCAACAACGTCGTTAAATAATGCAGCAGAGTCCTTAAATAATGCAGCAAAGTCCTTAACTAATGCAGCAGAGTCCTTAAATAATGCAAGAAAGTCCTTAAATAATGCAGCAGAGTCCTTAAATAATGCAGTAAAGTCCTTAAATAATGCAGCAGAGTCCTTAAATAATGCAACAACGTCCTTAAATAATGCAGCAGAGTCCTTAAATACTGAAGCAGAGTCCTTAAATATTGCAGCAAAGTCCTTAAATAATGCATTAGAGTCCTTAAATAATGCAACAAAGTCCTTAAATAATGCAGCTGAGTCCTTAAATAATGCAACAGAGTCCTTAAATACCGCAGCAAAGTGCTTAAATAATGCAGCAGAGTCCTCAAATGCTTCAGCAGAGTCCTTAAATAATGCAGTAGAGTCCTTAAATAATGCAGCAAAGTCCTTAAATAATGCAGCAGAGTCCTTAAATAATGCAACAAAGTCCTTAAATAATGCAGCAGAGTCCTTAAATACTGAAGCAGAGTCCTTAAATATTGCAGCAAAGTCCTTAAATAATGCAGCAGAGTCCTTAAATAATGCAGCAAAGTCCTTATCTAATGCAGCAGAGTCCTTAAATAATGCAACAAAGTCCTTAAATAATGCAGCAGAGTCCTTAAATACTGAAGCAGAGTCCTTAAATATTGCAGCAAAGTCCTTCAATAATGCAGCAGAGTCCTTAGATAATGCAACAAAGTCCTTAAATAATGCAGCAGATTCCTTAAATAATGCAGCAAAGTCCTTAAATAATGCAGCAGAGTCCTTAAATAATGCAGCAGAGTCCTTAAATACCGCAGCAGAGTCCTTAAATACTGAAGCAGAGTCCTTTAATATAGCAGCAAATTCCTTAAATAATGCAGCAGAGTCCATAAAAAAATCCAACAAAGTCATTAAATAATGCAGCAAGTCCTTAAATAATGCAGCAGAGTCCTCTAATAATGCAGCAGAGTCCTCAAATGCTTCAGCAAAGTCATTAAATAATGCAGCATAGTCCTTAAATAATGCAGCAAAGTCCTTAAATAATGCAGCACAGTTCTTAAGTAATGCAACAACGTCGTTAAATAATGCAGCAAAGTCCTTAAATAATGCAGCAGAGTCCTTAAATAATGCAGCAGAGTCCTTAAATACCGCAGCAGAGTCCTTAAATACTGAAGCAGAGTCCTTTAATATAGCAGCAAATTCCTTAAATAATGCAGCAGAGTCCATAAAAAAATCCAACAAAGTCATTAAATAATGCAGCAAGTCCTTAAATAATGCAGCAGAGTCCTCTAATAATGCAGCAGAGTCCTCAAATGCTTCAGCAAAGTCATTAAATAATGCAGCATAGTCCTTAAATAATGCAGCAAAGTCCTTAAATAATGCAGCACAGTTCTTAAGTAATGCAACAACGTCGTTAAATAATGCAGCAGAGTCCTTAAATAATGCAGCAAAGTCCTTAACTAATGCAGCAGAGTCCTTAAATAGTGCAAGAAAGTCCTTAAATAATGCAGCAGAGTCCTTAAATAATGCAGTAAAGTCCTTAAATAATGCAGCAGAGTCCTTAAATAATGCAACAACATCCTTAAATAATGCAGCAGAGTCCTTAAATACTGAAGCAGAGTCCTTAAATATTGCAGCAAAGTCCTTCAATAATGCAGCAGATTCCTTAAATAATGCAGCAAAGTCCTTAAATAATGCAGCAGAGTCCTTAAATA
The DNA here is from genome assembly GCF_046119375.1 of Phyllobates terribilis. Lineage (NCBI taxonomy): Eukaryota > Metazoa > Chordata > Amphibia > Anura > Dendrobatidae > Phyllobates > Phyllobates terribilis. The sequence continues at coordinate 572,508 of NW_027362840.1, read as the reverse complement.
ATGCAGCAGAGTCCTTAAATACCGCAGCAGAGTCCTTAAATACTGAAGCAGAGTCCTTTAATATAGCAGCAAATTCCTTAAATAATGCAGCAGAGTCCATAAAAAAATCCAACAAAGTCATTAAATAATGCAGCAAGTCCTTAAATAATGCAGCAGAGTCCTCTAATAATGCAGCAGAGTCCTCAAATGCTTCAGCAAAGTCATTAAATAATGCAGCATAGTCCTTAAATAATGCAGCAAAGTCCTTAAATAATGCAGCACAGTTCTTAAGTAATGCAACAACGTCGTTAAATAATGCAGCAGAGTCCTTAAATAATGCAGCAAAGTCCTTCAATAATGCAGCAGAGTCCTTAGATAATGCAACAAAGTCCTTAAATAATGCAGCAGATTCCTTAAATAATGCAGCAAAGTCCTTAAATAATGCAGCAGAGTCCTAAAATAATGCAGCAGGGTCCTTAAATACCGCAGCAGAGTCCTTAAATACTGAAGCAGAGTCCTTTAATATAGCAGCAAATTCCTTAAATAATGCAGCAGAGTCCTTAAGAAATCCAACAAAGTCATTAAATAATGCAGCAAGTCCTTAAATAATGCAGCAGAGTCCTCTAATAATGCAGCAGAGTCCTCAAATGCTTCAGCAAAGTCATTAAATAATGCAGCATAGTCCTTAAATAATGCAGCAAAGTCCTTAAATAATGCAGCACAGTTCTTAAATAATGCAACAACGTCGTTAAATAATGCAGCAGAGTCCTTAAATAATAGAGCAAACTCCTTAACTAATGCAGCAGAGTCCTTAAATAATGCAACAAAGTCCTTAAATAATGCAACAGAGTCCTTAAATACCGCCGCAAAGTGCTTAAATAATGCAGCAGAGACCTCAAATGCTTCAGCAGAGTCCTTAAATAATGCAGCAGTGTCCTTAAATAATGCAGCAAAGTCCTTAAATAATGCAGCGGAGTCCTTAAATAATGCAACAAAGTCCTTAAATAATGCAGCAGAGTCCTTAAATACTGAAGCAGAGTCCTTAAATATTGCTGCAAAGTCCTTAAATAATGCAGCAGAGTCATTAAATAATGCAACAATGTCCTTAAATAATGCAGCAGAGTCCTTAAAAAATCCAACAAAGTCATTAAATAATGCAGCAAGTCCTTAAATAATGCAGCAGAGTCCTCTAATAATGCAGCAGAGTCCTCAAATGCTTCAGCAAATTCATTAAATAATGCAGCATATTCCTTAAATAATGCAGCAAAGTCCTTAAATAATGCAGAACAGTTCTTAAATAATGCAACAATGTCGTTAAATAATGCAGCAGAGTCCTTAAATAATGCAGCAAAGTCCTTAACTAATGCAGCAGAGTCCTTAAATAATGCAACAAAGTCCTTAAATAATGCAACAGAGTCCTTAAATACAGCAGCAAAGGGCTTAAATAATGCAGCAGAGTCCTCAAATGCTTCAGCAGAGTCCTTAAATAATGCAGCATTGTCCTTAAATAATGCAGCAAAGTCCTTAAATAATGCAGCAGAGTCCTTAAATAATGCAACAAAGTCCTTAAATAATGCAGCAGAGTCCTTAAATACTGAAGCAGAGTCCTTAAATATTGCTGCAAAGTCCTTAAATAATGCAGCAGAGTCATTAAATAATGCAACAAAGTCCTTAAATAATGCAGCAGAGTCCTTAAATAATGCAACAAAGTCCTTAAATAATGCAGCAGAGTACTTAAATAATGCAACAAAGTCCTTAAATAATGCAGCAAAGTCCTTAAATAATGCAGCAGAGTCCTTAAATACTGAAGCAGAGTCCTTAAATATTGCAGCAAAGTCCTTAAATAATGCAGCAGAGTCCTTAAATAATGCAACAAAGTCCTTAAATAATGCAACAGAGTCCTTAAATACCGCAGCAAAGTGCTTAAATAATGCAGCAGAGTCCTCAAATGCTTCAGCAGAGTCCTTAAATAATGCAGCAGAGTCCTTAAATAATGCAGCAAAGTCCTTAAATAATGCAGCAGAGTCCTTAAATAATGCAACAAAGTCCTTAAATAATGCAGCAGAGTCCTTAAATACTGAAGGAGAGTCCTTAAATATTGCAGCAAAGTCCTTAAATAATGCAGCAGAGTCCTTAAATAATGCAGCAAAGTCCTTATCTAATGCAGCATAGTCCTTAAATAATGCAACAAAGTCCTTAAATAATGCAGCAGAGTCCTTAAATACTGAAGCAGAGTCCTTAAATATTGCAGCAAAGTCCTTCAATAATGCAGCAGAGTCCTTAGATAATGCAACAAAGTCCTTAAATAATGCAGCAGATTCCTTAAATAATGCAGCAAAGTCCTTAAATAATGCAGCAGAGTCCTTAAATAATGCAGCAGAGTCCTTAAATACCGCAGCAGAGTCCTTAAATACTGAAGCAGAGTCCTTTAATATAGCAGCAAATTCCTTAAATAATGCAGCAGAGTCCATAAAAAAATCCAACAAAGTCATTAAATAATGCAGCAAGTCCTTAAATAATGCAGCAGAGTCCTCTAATAATGCAGCAGAGTCCTCAAATGCTTCAGCAAAGTCATTAAATAATGCAGCATAGTCCTTAAATAATGCAGCAAAGTCCTTAAATAATGCAGCACAGTTCTTAAGTAATGCAACAACGTCGTTAAATAATGCAGCAGAGTCCTTAAATAATGCAGCAAAGTCCTTAACTAATGCAGCAGAGTCCTTAAATAATGCAAGAAAGTCCTTAAATAATGCAGCAGAGTCCTTAAATAATGCAGTAAAGTCCTTAAATAATGCAGCAGAGTCCTTAAATAATGCAACAACGTCCTTAAATAATGCAGCAGAGTCCTTAAATACTGAAGCAGAGTCCTTAAATATTGCAGCAAAGTCCTTAAATAATGCATTAGAGTCCTTAAATAATGCAACAAAGTCCTTAAATAATGCAGCTGAGTCCTTAAATAATGCAACAGAGTCCTTAAATACCGCAGCAAAGTGCTTAAATAATGCAGCAGAGTCCTCAAATGCTTCAGCAGAGTCCTTAAATAATGCAGTAGAGTCCTTAAATAATGCAGCAAAGTCCTTAAATAATGCAGCAGAGTCCTTAAATAATGCAACAAAGTCCTTAAATAATGCAGCAGAGTCCTTAAATACTGAAGCAGAGTCCTTAAATATTGCAGCAAAGTCCTTAAATAATGCAGCAGAGTCCTTAAATAATGCAGCAAAGTCCTTATCTAATGCAGCAGAGTCCTTAAATAATGCAACAAAGTCCTTAAATAATGCAGCAGAGTCCTTAAATACTGAAGCAGAGTCCTTAAATATTGCAGCAAAGTCCTTCAATAATGCAGCAGAGTCCTTAGATAATGCAACAAAGTCCTTAAATAATGCAGCAGATTCCTTAAATAATGCAGCAAAGTCCTTAAATAATGCAGCAGAGTCCTTAAATAATGCAGCAGAGTCCTTAAATACCGCAGCAGAGTCCTTAAATACTGAAGCAGAGTCCTTTAATATAGCAGCAAATTCCTTAAATAATGCAGCAGAGTCCATAAAAAAATCCAACAAAGTCATTAAATAATGCAGCAAGTCCTTAAATAATGCAGCAGAGTCCTCTAATAATGCAGCAGAGTCCTCAAATGCTTCAGCAAAGTCATTAAATAATGCAGCATAGTCCTTAAATAATGCAGCAAAGTCCTTAAATAATGCAGCACAGTTCTTAAGTAATGCAACAACGTCGTTAAATAATGCAGCAAAGTCCTTAAATAATGCAGCAGAGTCCTTAAATAATGCAGCAGAGTCCTTAAATACCGCAGCAGAGTCCTTAAATACTGAAGCAGAGTCCTTTAATATAGCAGCAAATTCCTTAAATAATGCAGCAGAGTCCATAAAAAAATCCAACAAAGTCATTAAATAATGCAGCAAGTCCTTAAATAATGCAGCAGAGTCCTCTAATAATGCAGCAGAGTCCTCAAATGCTTCAGCAAAGTCATTAAATAATGCAGCATAGTCCTTAAATAATGCAGCAAAGTCCTTAAATAATGCAGCACAGTTCTTAAGTAATGCAACAACGTCGTTAAATAATGCAGCAGAGTCCTTAAATAATGCAGCAAAGTCCTTAACTAATGCAGCAGAGTCCTTAAATAGTGCAAGAAAGTCCTTAAATAATGCAGCAGAGTCCTTAAATAATGCAGTAAAGTCCTTAAATAATGCAGCAGAGTCCTTAAATAATGCAACAACATCCTTAAATAATGCAGCAGAGTCCTTAAATACTGAAGCAGAGTCCTTAAATATTGCAGCAAAGTCCTTCAATAATGCAGCAGATTCCTTAAATAATGCAGCAAAGTCCTTAAATAATGCAGCAGAGTCCTTAAATAATGCAGCAGAGTCCTTAAATACCGCAGCAGAGTCCTTAAATACTGAAGCAGAGTCCTTTAATATAGCAGCAAATTCCTTAAATAATGCAGCAGAGTCCATAAAAAAATCCAACAAAGTCATTAAATAAAGCAGCAAGTCCTTAAATAATGCAGCAGAGTCCTCTAATAATGCAGCAGAGTCCTCAAATGCTTCAGCAAAGTCATTAAATAATGCAGCATAGTCCTTAAATAATGCAGCAAAGTCCTTAAATAATGCAGCACAGTTCTTAAGTAATGCAACAACGTCGTTAAATAATGCAGCAGAGTCCTTAAATAATGCAGCAAAGTCCTTAACTAATGCAGCAGAGTCCTTAAATAATGCAAGAAAGTCCTTAAATAATGCAGCAGAGTCCTTAAATAATGCAGTAAAGTCCTTAAATAATGCAGCAGAGTCCTTAAATAATGCAACAACGTCCATAAATAATGCAGCAGAGTCCTTAAATACTGAAGCAGAGTCCTTAAATATTGCAGCAAAGTCCTTAAATAATGCATTAGAGTCCTTAAATAATGCAACAAAGTCCTTAAATAATGCAGCAGAGTCCTTAAATAATGCAGCAAAGTCCTTAAATAATGCAGCAGAGTCCTTAAATAATGCAGCAGAGTCCTTAAATACCGCAGCAGAGTCCTTAAATACTGAAGCAGAGTCCTTTAATATAGCAGCAAATTCCTTAAATAATGCAGCAGAGTCCTTAAATAATGCAACAAAGTCCTTAAATAATGCAGCAGAGTCCTTAAATACTGAAGCAGAGTCCTTAAATATTGCAGCAAAGTCCTTAAATAATGCAGCAGAGTCCTTAAATAATGCAGCAAAGTCCTTATCTAATGCAGCAGAGTCCTTAAATAATGCAACAAAGTCCTTAAATAATGCAGCAGAGTCCTTAAATACTGAAGCAGAGTCTTAAATATTGCAGCAAAGTCCTTCAATAATGCAGCAGATTCCTTAAATAATGCAGCAAAGTACTTAAATAATGCAGCAGAGTCCTTAAATAATGCAGCAGAGTCCTTAAATACCGCAGCAGAGTCCTTAAATACTGAAGCAGAGTCCTTTAATATAGCAGCAAATTCCTTAAATAATGCAGCAGAGTCCATAAAAAAATCCAACAAAGTCATTAAATAATGCAGCAAGTCCTTAAATAATGCAGCAGAGTCCTCTAATAATGCAGCAGAGTCCTCAAATGCTTCAGCAAATTCATTAAATAATGCAGCATATTCCTTAAATAATGCAGAAAAGTCCTTAAATAATGCAGCACAGTTCTTAAATAATGCAACAACGTCGTTAAATAATGCAGCAGAGTCCTTAAATAATGCAGCAAAGTCCTTAACTAATGCAGCAGAGTCCTTAAATATTGCAGCAAAGTCCTTAAATAATGCATTAGAGTCCTTAAATAATGCAACAAAGTCCTTAAATAATGCAGCAGAGTCCTTAAATAATGCAGCAAAGTCCTTAAATAATGCAGCAGAGTCCTTAAATAATGCAGCAGAGTCCTTAAATACCGCAGCAGAGTCCTTAAATACTGAAGCAGAGTCCTTTAATATAGCAGCAAATTCCTTAAATAATGCAGCAGAGTCCTTAAAAAATCCAACAAAGTCATTAAATAATGCAGCAGAGTCCTCTAATAATGCAGCAGAGTCCTCAAATGCTTCAGCAAAGTCATTAAATAATGCAGCATAGTCCTTAAATAATGCAGCAAAGTCCTTAAATAATGCAGCAAAGTCCTTAAATAATGCAGCACAGTTCTTAAATAATGCAACAACGTCGTTAAATAATGCAGCAGAGTCCTTAAATAATGCAGCAAAGTCCTTAACTAATGCAGCAGAGTCCTTAAATAATGCAACAAAGTCCTTAAAAAATGCAACAGAGTCCTTAAATACCGCAGCAAAGTGATTAAATAATGCAGCAGAGTCCTCAAATGCTTCAGCAGAGTCCTTAAATAATGCAGCAGAGTCCTTAAATAATGCAGCAAAGTCCTTAAATAATGCAGCAGAGTCCTTAAATAATGCAACAAAGTCCTTAAATAATGCAGCAGAGTCCTTAAATACTGAAGCAGAGTCCTTAAATATTGCAGCAAAGTCCTTAAATAATGCAGCAGAGTCCATAAATAATGCAGCAAAGTCCTTAAATAATGCAGCAGAGTCCTTAAATAATGCAACAAAGTCCTTAAATAATGCAGCAGAGTCCTTAAATACTGAAGCAGAGTCCTTAAATATTGCAGCAAAGTCCTTCAATAATGCAGCAGAGTCCTTAGATAATGCAACAAAGTCCTTAAATAATGCAGCAGATTCCTTAAATAATGCAGCAAAGTCCTTAAATAATGCAGCAGAGTCCTTAAATAATGCAGCAGAGTCCTTAAATACCGCAGCAGAGTCCTTAAATACTGAAGCAGAGTCCTTTAATATAGCAGCAAATTCCTTAAATAATGCAGCAGAGTCCTTAAAAAATCCAACAAAGTCATTAAATAATGCAGCAAGTCCTTAAATAATGCAGCAGAGTCCTCTAATAATGCAGCAGAGTCCTCAAATGCTTCAGCAAAGTCATTAAATAATGCAGCATAGTCCTTAAATAATGGAGCAAAGTCCTTAAATAATGCAGCACAGTTCTTAAATAATGCAACAACGTCGTTAAATAATGCAGCAGAGTCCTTAAATAATGCAGCAAAGTCCTTAACTAATGCAGCAGAGTCCTTAAATAATGCAACAAAGTCCTTAAATAATGCAGCAGAGTCCTTAAATAATGCAGTAAAGTCCTTAAATAATGCAGCAGAGTCCTTAAATAATGCAACAACGTCCTTAAATAATGCAGCAGAGTCCTTAAATACTGAAGCAGAGTCCTTAAATATTGCAGCAAAGTCCTTAAATAATGCAGCAGAGTCCTTAAATAATGCAACAAATTCCTTAAATAATGCAGCAAAGTCCTTAAATAATGCAGCAGAGTCCTTAAATAATGCAGCAGAGTCCTTAAATACCGCAGCAGAGTCCTTAAATACTGAAGCAGAGTCCTTTAATATAGCAGCAAATTCCTTAAATAATGCAGCAGAGTCCTTAAAAAATCCAACAAAGTCATTAAATAATGCAGCAGAGTCCTCTAATAATGCAGCAGAGTCCTCAAATGCTTCAGCAAAGTCATTAAATAATGCAGCAGAGTCCTCAAATGCTTAAGCAGAGTCCTTAAATACTGAAGCAGAGTCCTTAAATATTGCAGCAAAGTCCTTAAATAATGCAGCAGAGTCCTTAAATAATGCAGCAAAGTCCTTCAATAATGCAGCAGAGTCCTTAGATAATGCAACAAAGTCCTTAAATAATGCAGCAGATTCCTTAAATAATGCAGCAAAGTCCTTAAATAATGCAGCAGAGTCCTAAAATAATGCAGCAGGGTCCTTAAATACCGCAGCAGAGTCCTTAAATACTGAAGCAGAGTCCTTTAATATAGCAGCAAATTCCTTAAATAATGCAGCAGAGTCCTTAAGAAATCCAACAAAGTCATTAAATAATGCAGCAAGTCCTTAAATAATGCAGCAGAGTCCTCTAATAATGCAGCAGAGTCCTCAAATGCTTCAGCAAAGTCATTAAATAATGCAGCATAGTCCTTAAATAATGCAGCAAAGTCCTTAAATAATGCAGCACAGTTCTTAAATAATGCAACAACGTCGTTAAATAATGCAGCAGAGTCCTTAAATAATGCAGCAAACTCCTTAACTAATGCAGCAGAGTCCTTAAATAATGCAACAAAGTCCTTAAATAATGCAACAGATTCCTTAAATACCGCCGCAAAGTGCTTAAATAATGCAGCAGAGACCTCAAATGCTTCAGCAGAGTCCTTAAATAATGCAGCAGTGTCCTTAAATAATGCAGCAAAGTCCTTAAATAATGCAGCGGAGTCCTTAAATAATGCAACAAAGTCCTTAAATAATGCAGCAGAGTCCTTAAATACTGAAGCAGAGTCCTTAAATATTGCTGCAAAGTCCTTAAATAATGCAGCAGAGTCATTAAATAATGCAACAATGTCCTTAAATAATGCAGCAGAGTCCTTAAAAAATCCAACAAAGTCATTAAATAATGCAGCAAGTCCTTAAATAATGCAGCAGAGTCCTCTAATAATGCAGCAGAGTCCTCAAATGCTTCAGCAAATTCATTAAATAATGCAGCATATTCCTTAAATAATGCAGCAAAGTCCTTAAATAATGCAGAACAGTTCTTAAATAATGCAACAACGTCGTTAAATAATGCAGCAGAGTCCTTAAATAATGCAGCAAAGTCCTTAACTAATGCAGCAGAGTCCTTAAATAATGCAACAAAGTCCTTAAATAATGCAACAGAGTCCTTAAATACAGCAGCAAAGGGCTTAAATAATGCAGCAGAGTCCTCAAATGCTTCAGCAGAGTCCTTAAATAATGCAGCATTGTCCTTAAATAATGCAGCAAAGTCCTTAAATAATGCAGCAGAGTCCTTAAATAATGCAACAAAGTCCTTAAATAATGCAGCAGAGTCCTTAAATACTGAAGCAGAGTCCTTAAATATTGCTGCAAAGTCCTTAAATAATGCAGCAGAGTCATTAAATAATGCAACAAAGTCCTTAAATAATGCAGCAGAGTCCTTAAATAATGCAACAAAGTCCTTAAATAATGCAGCAGAGTACTTAAATAATGCAACAAAGTCCTTAAATAATGCAGCAAAGTCCTTAAATAATGCAGCAGAGTCCTTAAATACTGAAGCAGAGTCCTTAAATATTGCAGCAAAGTCCTTAAATAATGCAGCAGAGTCCTTAAATAATGCAACAAAGTCCTTAAATAATGCAACAGAGTCCTTAAATACCGCAGCAAAGTGCTTAAATAATGCAGCAGAGTCCTCAAATGCTTCAGCAGAGTCCTTAAATAATGCAGCAGAGTCCTTAAATAATGCAGCAAAGTCCTTAAATAATGCAGCAGAGTCCTTAAATAATGCAACAAAGTCCTTAAATAATGCAGCAGAGTCCTTAAATACTGAAGCAGAGTCCTTAAATATTGCAGCAAAGTCCTTAAATAATGCAGCAGAGTCCTTAAATAATGCAGCAAAGTCCTTATCTAATGCAGCATAGTCCTTAAATAATGCAACAAAGTCCTTAAATAATGCAGCAGAGTCCTTAAATACTGAAGCAGAGTCCTTAAATATTGCAGCAAAGTCCTTCAATAATGCAGCAGAGTCCTTAGATAATGCAACAAAGTCCTTAAATAATGCAGCAGAGTCCTTAAATAATGCAGCAGAGTCCTTAAATACCGCAGCAGAGTCCTTAAATACTGAAGCAGAGTCCTTTAATATAGCAGCAAATTCCTTAAATAATGCAGCAGAGTCCATAAAAAAATCCAACAAAGTCATTAAATAATGCAGCAAGTCCTTAAATAATGCAGCAGAGTCCTCTAATAATGCAGCAGAGTCCTCAAATGCTTCAGCAAAGTCATTAAATAATGCAGCATAGTCCTTAAATAATGCAGCAAAGTCCTTAAATAATGCAGCACAGTTCTTAAGTAATGCAACAACGTCGTTAAATAATGCAGCAGAGTCCTTAAATAATGCAGCAAAGTCCTTAACTAATGCAGCAGAGTCCTTAAATAATGCAAGAAAGTCCTTAAATAATGCAGCAGAGTCCTTAAATAATGCAGTAAAGTCCTTAAATAATGCAGCAGAGTCCTTAAATAATGCAACAACGTCCTTAAATAATGCAGCAGAGTCCTTAAATACTGAAGCAGAGTCCTTAAATATTGCAGCAAAGTCCTTAAATAATGCATTAGAGTCCTTAAATAATGCAACAAAGTCCTTAAATAATGCAGCAGAGTCCTTAAATAATGCAGCAAAGTCCTTAAATAATGCAGCAGAGTCCTTAAATAATGCAGCAGAGTCCTTAAATACCGCAGCAGAGTCCTTAAATACTGAAGCAGGGTCCTTTAATATAGCAGCAAATTCCTTAAATAATGCAGCAGAGTCCTTAAAAAATCCAACAAAGTCATTAAATAATGCAGCAGAGTCCTCTAATAATGCAGCAGAGTCCTCAAATCCTTCAGCAAAGTCATTAAATAATGCAGCATAGTCCTTAAATAATGCAAAGTCCTTAAATAAAGCAGCACAGTTCTTAAATAATGCAACAACGTCGGTAAATAATGCAGCAGAGTCCTTAAATAATGCAGCAAAGTCCTTAACTAATGCAGCAGAGTCCTTAAATAATGCAACAAAGTCCTTAAATAATGCAACAGAGTCCTAAAATACCGCAGCAAAGTGCTTAAATAATGCAGCAGAGTCCTCAAATGCATCAGCAGAGTCCTTAAAAAATGCAGCAGAGTCGTTAAATAATGCAGCAAAGTCCTTAAATAATGCAGCAGAGTCCTTAAATAATGCAACAAAGTCCTTAAATAATGCAGCAGAGTCCTTAAATACTGAAGCAGAGTCCTTAAATATTGCAGCAAAGTCCTTAAATAATGCAGCAGAGTCCTTAAATAATGCAGCAAAGTCCTTATCTAATGCAGCAGAGTCCTTAAATAATGCAACAAAGTCCTTAAATAATGCAGCAGAGTCCTTAAATACTGAAGCAGAGTCCTTAAATATTGCAGCAAAGTCCTTCAATAATGCAGCAGAGTCCTTAGATAATGCAACAAAGTCCTTAAATAATGCAGCAGATTCCTTACATAATGCAGCAAAGTCCTTAAATAATGCAGCAGAGTCCTTAAATAATGCAGCAGAGTCCTTAAATACCGCAGCAGAGTCCTTAAATACTGAAGCAGAGTCCTTTAATATAGCAGCAAATTCCTTAAATAATGCAGCAGAGTCCATAAAAAAATCCAACAAAGTCATTAAATAATGCAGCAAGTCCTTAAATAATGCAGCAGAGTCCTCTAATAATGCAGCAGAGTCCTCAAATGCTTCAGCAAAGTCATTAAATAATGCAGCATAGTCCTTAAATAATGCAGCAAAGTCCTTAAATAATGCAGCACAGTTCTTAAGTAATGCAACAACGTCGTTAAATAATGCAGCAGAGTCCTTAAATAATGCAGCAAAGTCCTTAACTAATGCAGCAGAGTCCTTAAATAATGCAAGAAAGTCCTTAAATAATGCAGCAGAGTCCTTAAATAATGCAGTAAAGTCCTTAAATAATGCAGCAGAGTCCTTAAATAATGCAACAACGTCCTTAAATAATGCAGCAGAGTCCTTAAATACTGAAGCAGAGTCCTTAAATATTGCAGCAAAGTCCTTAAATAATGCATTAGAGTCCTTAAATAATGCAACAAAGTCCTTAAATAATGCAGCAGAGTCCTTAAATAATGCAGCAAAGTCCTTAAATAATGCAGCAGAGTCCTTAAATAATGCAGCAGAGTCCTTAAATACCGCAGCAGAGTCCTTAAATACTGAAGCAGAGTCCTTTAATATAGCATCAAATTCCTTTAATTAATGCAGCAGAGTCCTTAAAAAATCCAACAAAGTCATTAAATAATGCAGCAGAGTCCTCTAATAATGCAGCAGAGTCCTCAAATGCTTCAGCAAAGTCATTAAATAATGCAGCATAGTCCTTAAATAATGCAAAGTCCTTAAATAAAGCAGCACAGTTCTTAAATAATGCAACAACGTCGGTAAATAATGCAGCAGAGTCCTTAAATAATGCAGCAAAGTCCTTAACTAATGCAGCAGAGTCCTTAAATACCGCAGCAAAGTGCTTAAATAATGCAGCAGAGTCCTCAAATGCTTCAGCAGAGTCTTTAAAAAATGCAGCAGAGTCCTTAAATAATGCAGCAAAGTCCTTAAATAATGCAGCAGAGTCCTTAAATAATGCAACAAAGTCCTTAAATAATGCTGCAGAGTCCTTAAATACTGAAGCAGAGTCCTTAAATATTGCAGCAAAGTCCTTAAATAATGCAGCAGAGTCCTTAAATAATGCAACAAAGTCCTTCAATAATGCAGCAGAGTCCTTAGATAATGCAACAAAGTCCGTAAATAATGCAGCAGATTCCTTAAATAATGCAGCAAAGTCCTTAAATAATGCAGCAGAGTCCTAAAATAATGCAGCAGGGTCCTTAAATACCGCAGCAGAGTCCTTAAATACTGAAACAGAGTCCTTTAATATAGCAGCAAATTCCTTAAATAATGCAGCAGAGTCCTTAAGAAATCCAACAAAGTCATTAAATAATGCAGCAAGTCCTTAAATAATGCAGCAGAGTCCTCTAATAATGCAGCAGAGTCCTCAAATGCTTCAGCAAAGTCATTAAATAATGCAGCATAGTCCTTAAATAATGCAGCAAAGTCCTTAAATAATGCAGCACAGTTCTTAAATAATGCAACAACGTCGTTAAATAATGCAGCAGAGTCCTTAAATAATGCAGCAAACTCCTTAACTAATGCAGCAGAGTCCTTAAATAATGCAACAAAGTCCTTAAATAATGCAACAGAGTCCTTAAATACCGCCGCAAAGTGCTTAAATAATGCAGCAGAGTCCTCAAATGCTTCAGCAGAGTCCTTAAATAATGCAGCAGTGTCCTTAAATAATGCAGCAAAGTCCTTAAATAATGCAGCAGAGTCCTTAAATAATGCAACAAAGTCCTTAAATAATGCAGCAGAGTCCTTAAATACTGAAGCAGAGTCCTTAAATATTGCTGCAAAGTCCTTAAATAATGCAGCAGAGTCATTAAATAATGCAACAAAGTCCTTAAATAATGCAGCAGAGTCCTTAAATAATGCAACAAAGTCCTTAAATAATGCAGCAGAGTACTTAAATAATGCAACAAAGTCCTTAAATAATGCAGCAAAGTCCTTAAATAATGCAGCAGAGTCCTTAAATACTGAAGCAGAGTCCTTAAATATTGCAGCAAAGTCCTTAAATAATGCAGCAGAGTCCTTAAATAATGCAACAAAGTCCTTAAATAATGCAACAGAGTCCTTAAATACCGCAGCAAAGTGCTTAAATAATGCAGCAGAGTCCTCAAATGCTTCAGCAGAGTCCTTAAATAATGCAGCAGAGTCCTTAAATAATGCAGCAAAGTCCTTAAATAATGCAGCAGAGTCCTTAAATAATGCAGCAGAGTCCTTAAATACCGCAGCAGAGTCCTTAAATACTGAAGCAGAGTCCTTTAATATAGCAGCAAATTCCTTAAATAATGCAGCAGAGTCCATAAAAAAATCCAACAAAGTCATTAAATAATGCAGCAAGTCCTTAAATAATGCAGCAGAGTCCTCTAATAATGCAGCAGAGTCCTCAAATGCTTCAGCAAAGTCATTAAATAATGCAGCATAGTCCTTAAATAATGCAGCAAAGTCCTTAAATAATGCAGCACAGTTCTTAAGTAATGCAACAACGTCGTTAAATAATGCAGCAGAGTCCTTAAATAATGCAGCAAAGTCCTTAACTAATGCAGCAGAGTCCTTAAATAGTGCAAGAAAGTCCTTAAATAATGCAGCAGAGTCCTTAAATAATGCAGTAAAGTCCTTAAATAATGCAGCAGAGTCCTTAAATAATGCAACAACGTCCTTAAATAATGCAGCAGAGTCCTTAAATACTGAAGCAGAGTCCTTAAATATTGCAGCAAAGTCCTTCAATAATGCAGCAGATTCCTTAAATAATGCAGCAAAGTCCTTAAATAATGCAGCAGAGTCCTTAAATAATGCAGCAGAGTCCTTAAATACCGCAGCAGAGTCCTTAAATACTGAAGCAGAGTCCTTTAATATAGCAGCAAATTCCTTAAATAATGCAGCAGAGTCCATAAAAAAATCCAACAAAGTCATTAAATAATGCAGCAAGTCCTTAAATAATGCAGCAGAGTCCTCTAATAATGCAGCAGAGTCCTCAAATGCTTCAGCAAAGTCATTAAATAATGCAGCATAGTCCTTAAATAATGCAGCAAAGTCCTTAAATAATGCAGCACAGTTCTTAAGTAATGCAACAACGTCGTTAAATAATGCAGCAGAGTCCTTAAATAATGCAGCAAAGTCCTTAACTAATGCAGCAGAGTCCTTAAATAATGCAAGAAAGTCCTTAAATAATGCAGCAGAGTCCTTAAATAATGCAGTAAAGTCCTTAAATAATGCAGCAGAGTCCTTAAATAATGCAACAACGTCCATAAATAATGCAGCAGAGTCCTTAAATACTGAAGCAGAGTCCTTAAATATTGCAGCAAAGTCCTTAAATAATGCATTAGAGTCCTTAAATAATGCAACAAAGTCCTTAAATAATGCAGCAGAGTCCTTAAATAATGCAGCAAAGTCCTTAAATAATGCAGCAGAGTCCTTAAATAATGCAGCAGAGTCCTTAAATACCGCAGCAGAGTCCTTAAATACTGAAGCAGAGTCCTTTAATATAGCAGCAAATTCCTTAAATAATGCAGCAGAGTCCTTAAATAATGCAACAAAGTCCTTAAATAATGCAGCAGAGTCCTTAAATACTGAAGCAGAGTCCTTAAATATTGCAGCAAAGTCCTTAAATAATGCAGCAGAGTCCTTAAATAATGCAGCAAAGTCCTTATCTAATGCAGCAGAGTCCTTAAATAATGCAACAAAGTCCTTAAATAATGCAGCAGAGTCCTTAAATACTGAAGCAGAGTCTTAAATATTGCAGCAAAGTCCTTCAATAATGCAGCAGATTCCTTAAATAATGCAGCAAAGTCCTTAAATAATGCAGCAGAGTCCTTAAATAATGCAGCAGAGTCCTTAAATACCGCAGCAGAGTCCTTAAATACTGAAGCAGAGTCCTTTAATATAGCAGCAAATTCCTTAAATAATGCAGCAGAGTCCATAAAAAAATCCAACAAAGTCATTAAATAATGCAGCAAGTCCTTAAATAATGCAGCAGAGTCCTCTAATAATGCAGCAGAGTCCTCAAATGCTTCAGCAAATTCATTAAATAATGCAGCATATTCCTTAAATAATGCAGAAAAGTCCTTAAATAATGCAGCACAGTTCTTAAATAATGCAACAACGTCGTTAAATAATGCAGCAGAGTCCTTAAATAATGCAGCAAAGTCCTTAACTAATGCAGCAGAGTCCTTAAATATTGCAGCAAAGTCCTTAAATAATGCATTAGAGTCCTTAAATAATGCAACAAAGTCCTTAAATAATGCAGCAGAGTCCTTAAATAATGCAGCAAAGTCCTTAAATAATGCAGCAGAGTCCTTAAATAATGCAGCAGAGTCCTTAAATACCGCAGCAGAGTCCTTAAATACTGAAGCAGAGTCCTTTAATATAGCAGCAAATTCCTTAAATAATGCAGCAGAGTCCTTAAAAAATCCAACAAAGTCATTAAATAATGCAGCAGAGTCCTCTAATAATGCAGCAGAGTCCTCAAATGCTTCAGCAAAGTCATTAAATAATGCAGCATAGTCCTTAAATAATGCAGCAAAGTCCTTAAATAATGCAGCAAAGTCCTTAAATAATGCAGCACAGTTCTTAAATAATGCAACAACGTCGTTAAATAATGCAGCAGAGTCCTTAAATAATGCAGCAAAGTCCTTAACTAATGCAGCAGAGTCCTTAAATAATGCAACAAAGTCCTTAAAAAATGCAACAGAGTCCTTAAATACCGCAGCAAAGTGATTAAATAATGCAGCAGAGTCCTCAAATGCTTCAGCAGAGTCCTTAAATAATGCAGCAGAGTCCTTAAATAATGCAGCAAAGTCCTTAAATAATGCAGCAGAGTCCTTAAATAATGCAACAAAGTCCTTAAATAATGCAGCAGAGTCCTTAAATACTGAAGCAGAGTCCTTAAATATTGCAGCAAAGTCCTTAAATAATGCAGCAGAGTCCATAAATAATGCAGCAAAGTCCTTAAATAATGCAGCAGAGTCCTTAAATAATGCAACAAAGTCCTTAAATAATGCAGCAGAGTCCTTAAATACTGAAGCAGAGTCCTTAAATATTGCAGCAAAGTCCTTCAATAATGCAGCAGAGTCCTTAGATAATGCAACAAAGTCCTTAAATAATGCAGCAGATTCCTTAAATAATGCAGCAAAGTCCTTAAATAATGCAGCAGAGTCCTTAAATAATGCAGCAGAGTCCTTAAATACCGCAGCAGAGTCCTTAAATACTGAAGCAGAGTCCTTTAATATAGCAGCAAATTCCTTAAATAATGCAGCAGAGTCCTTAAAAAATCCAACAAAGTCATTAAATAATGCAGCAAGTCCTTAAATAATGCAGCAGAGTCCTCTAATAATGCAGCAGAGTCCTCAAATGCTTCAGCAAAGTCATTAAATAATGCAGCATAGTCCTTAAATAATGGAGCAAAGTCCTTAAATAATGCAGCACAGTTCTTAAATAATGCAACAACGTCGTTAAATAATGCAGCAGAGTCCTTAAATAATGCAGCAAAGTCCTTAACTAATGCAGCAGAGTCCTTAAATAATGCAACAAAGTCCTTAAATAATGCAGCAGAGTCCTTAAATAATGCAGTAAAGTCCTTAAATAATGCAGCAGAGTCCTTAAATAATGCAACAACGTCCTTAAATAATGCAGCAGAGTCCTTAAATACTGAAGCAGAGTCCTTAAATATTGCAGCAAAGTCCTTAAATAATGCAGCAGAGTCCTTAAATAATGCAACAAATTCCTTAAATAATGCAGCAAAGTCCTTAAATAATGCAGCAGAGTCCTTAAATAATGCAGCAGAGTCCTTAAATACCGCAGCAGAGTCCTTAAATACTGAAGCAGAGTCCTTTAATATAGCAGCAAATTCCTTAAATAATGCAGCAGAGTCCTTAAAAAATCCAACAACGTCATTAAATAATGCAGCAGAGTCCTCTAATAATGCAGCAGAGTCCTCAAATGCTTCAGCAAAGTCATTAAATAATGCAGCAGAGTCCTCAAATGCTTAAGCAGAGTCCTTAAATACTGATGCAGAGTCCTTAAATATTGCAGCAAAGTCCTTAAATAATGCAGCAGAGTCCTTAAATAATGCAGCAAAGTCCTTCAATAATGCAGCAGAGTCCTTAGATAATGCAACAAAGTCCTTAAATAATGCAGCAGATTCCTTAAATAATGCAGCAAAGTCCTTAAATAATGCAGCAGAGTCCTAAAATAATGCAGCAGGGTCCTTAAATACCGCAGCAGAGTCCTTAAATACTGAAGCAGAGTCCTTTAATATAGCAGCAAATTCCTTAAATAATGCAGCAGAGTCCTTAAGAAATCCAACAAAGTCATTAAATAATGCAGCAAGTCCTTAAATAATGCAGCAGAGTCCTCTAATAATGCAGCAGAGTCCTCAAATGCTTCAGCAAAGTCATTAAATAATGCAGCATAGTCCTTAAATAATGCAGCAAAGTCCTTAAATAATGCAGCACAGTTCTTAAATAATGCAACAACGTCGTTAAATAATGCAGCAGAGTCCTTAAATAATGCAGCAAACTCCTTAACTAATGCAGCAGAGTCCTTAAATAATGCAACAAAGTCCTTAAATAATGCAACAGATTCCTTAAATACCGCCGCAAAGTGCTTAAATAATGCAGCAGAGACCTCAAATGCTTCAGCAGAGTCCTTAAATAATGCAGCAGTGTCCTTAAATAATGCAGCAAAGTCCTTAAATAATGCAGCGGAGTCCTTAAATAATGCAACAAAGTCCTTAAATAATGCAGCAGAGTCCTTAAATACTGAAGCAGAGTCCTTAAATATTGCTGCAAAGTCCTTAAATAATGCAGCAGAGTCATTAAATAATGCAACAATGTCCTTAAATAATGCAGCAGAGTCCTTAAAAAATCCAACAAAGTCATTAAATAATGCAGCAAGTCCTTAAATAATGCAGCAGAGTCCTCTAATAATGCAGCAGAGTCCTCAAATGCTTCAGCAAATTCATTAAATAATGCAGCATATTCCTTAAATAATGCAGCAAAGTCCTTAAATAATGCAGAACAGTTCTTAAATAATGCAACAACGTCGTTAAATAATGCAGCAGAGTCCTTAAATAATGCAGCAAAGTCCTTAACTAATGCAGCAGAGTCCTTAAATAATGCAACAAAGTCCTTAAATAATGCAACAGAGTCCTTAAATACAGCAGCAAAGGGCTTAAATAATGCAGCAGAGTCCTCAAATGCTTCAGCAGAGTCCTTAAATAATGCAGCATTGTCCTTAAATAATGCAGCAAAGTCCTTAAATAATGCAGCAGAGTCCTTAAATAATGCAACAAAGTCCTTAAATAATGCAGCAGAGTCCTTAAATACTGAAGCAGAGTCCTTAAATATTGCTGCAAAGTCCTTAAATAATGCAGCAGAGTCATTAAATAATGCAACAAAGTCCTTAAATAATGCAGCAGAGTCCTTAAATAATGCAACAAAGTCCTTAAATAATGCAGCAGAGTACTTAAATAATGCAACAAAGTCCTTAAATAATGCAGCAAAGTCCTTAAATAATGCAGCAGAGTCCTTAAATACTGAAGCAGAGTCCTTAAATATTGCAGCAAAGTCCTTAAATAATGCAGCAGAGTCCTTAAATAATGCAACAAAGTCCTTAAATAATGCAACAGAGTCCTTAAATACCGCAGCAAAGTGCTTAAATAATGCAGCAGAGTCCTCAAATGCTTCAGCAGAGTCCTTAAATAATGCAGCAGAGTCCTTAAATAATGCAGCAAAGTCCTTAAATAATGCAGCAGAGTCCTTAAATAATGCAACAAAGTCCTTAAATAATGCAGCAGAGTCCTTAAATACTGAAGCAGAGTCCTTAAATATTGCAGCAAAGTCCTTAAATAATGCAGCAGAGTCCTTAAATAATGCAGCAAAGTCCTTATCTAATGCAGCATAGTCCTTAAATAATGCAACAAAGTCCTTAAATAATGCAGCAGAGTCCTTAAATACTGAAGCAGAGTCCTTAAATATTGCAGCAAAGTCCTTCAATAATGCAGCAGAGTCCTTAGATAATGCAACAAAGTCCTTAAATAATGCAGCAGATTCCTTAAATAATGCAGCAAAGTCCTTAAATAATGCAGCAGAGTCCTTAAATAATGCAGCAGAGTCCTTAAATACCGCAGCAGAGTCCTTAAATACTGAAGCAGAGTCCTTTAATATAGCAGCAAATTCCTTAAATAATGCAGCAGAGTCCATAAAAAAATCCAACAAAGTCATTAAATAATGCAGCAAGTCCTTAAATAATGCAGCAGAGTCCTCTAATAATGCAGCAGAGTCCTCAAATGCTTCAGCAAAGTCATTAAATAATGCAGCATAGTCCTTAAATAATGCAGCAAAGTCCTTAAATAATGCAGCACAGTTCTTAAGTAATGCAACAACGTCGTTAAATAATGCAGCAGAGTCCTTAAATAATGCAGCAAAGTCCTTAACTAATGCAGCAGAGTCCTTAAATAATGCAAGAAAGTCCTTAAATAATGCAGCAGAGTCCTTAAATAATGCAGTAAAGTCCTTAAATAATGCAGCAGAGTCCTTAAATAATGCAACAACGTCCTTAAATAATGCAGCAGAGTCCTTAAATACTGAAGCAGAGTCCTTAAATATTGCAGCAAAGTCCTTAAATAATGCATTAGAGTCCTTAAATAATGCAACAAAGTCCTTAAATAATGCAGCAGAGTCCTTAAATAATGCAGCAAAGTCCTTAAATAATGCAGCAGAGTCCTTAAATAATGCAGCAGAGTCCTTAAATACCGCAGCAGAGTCCTTAAATACTGAAGCAGGGTCCTTTAATATAGCAGCAAATTCCTTAAATAATGCAGCAGAGTCCTTAAAAAATCCAACAAAGTCATTAAATAATGCAGCAGAGTCCTCTAATAATGCAGCAGAGTCCTCAAATCCTTCAGCAAAGTCATTAAATAATGCAGCATAGTCCTTAAATAATGCAAAGTCATTAAATAAAGCAGCACAGTTCTTAAATAATGCAACAACGTCGGTAAATAATGCAGCAGAGTCCTTAAATAATGCAGCAAAGTCCTTAACTAATGCAGCAGAGTCCTTAAATAATGCAACAAAGTCCTTAAATAATGCAACAGAGTCCTTAAATAATGCAACAAAGTCCTTAAATAATGCAGCAGAGTCCTTAAATAATGCAGCAAAGTCCTTAACTAATGCAGCAGAGTCCTTAAATATTGCAGCAAAGTCCTTAAATAATGCATTAGAGTCCTTAAATAATGCAACAAAGTCCTTAAATAATGCAGCAGAGTCCTTAAATAATGCAGCAAAGTCCTTAAATAATGCAGCAGAGTCCTTAAATAATGCAGCAGAGTCCTTAAATACCGCAGCAGAGTCCTTAAATACTGAAGCAGAGTCCTTTAATATAGCAGCAAATTCCTTAAATAATGCAGCAGAGTCCTTAAAAAATCCAACAAAGTCATTAAATAATGCAGCAGAGTCCTCTAATAATGCAGCAGAGTCCTCAAATGCTTCAGCAAAGTCATTAAATAATGCAGCATAGTCCTTAAATAATGCAGCAAAGTCCTTAAATAATGCAGCAAAGTCCTTAAATAATGCAGCACAGTTCTTAAATAATGCAACAACGTCGTTAAATAATGCAGCAGAGTCCTTAAATAATGCAGCAAAGTCCTTAACTAATGCAGCAGAGTCCTTAAATAATGCAACAAAGTCCTTAAAAAATGCAACAGAGTCCTTAAATACCGCAGCAAAGTGATTAAATAATGCAGCAGAGTCCTCAAATGCTTCAGCAGAGTCCTTAAATAATGCAGCAGAGTCCTTAAATAATGCAGCAAAGTCCTTAAATAATGCAGCAGAGTCCTTAAATAATGCAACAAAGTCCTTAAATAATGCAGCAGAGTCCTTAAATACTGAAGCAGAGTCCTTAAATATTGCAGCAAAGTCCTTAAATAATGCAGCAGAGTCCATAAATAATGCAGCAAAGTCCTTAAATAATGCAGCAGAGTCCTTAAATAATGCAACAAAGTCCTTAAATAATGCAGCAGAGTCCTTAAATACTGAAGCAGAGTCCTTAAATATTGCAGCAAAGTCCTTCAATAATGCAGCAGAGTCCTTAGATAATGCAACAAAGTCCTTAAATAATGCAGCAGATTCCTTAAATAATGCAGCAAAGTCCTTAAATAATGCAGCAGAGTCCTTAAATAATGCAGCAGAGTCCTTAAATACCGCAGCAGAGTCCTTAAATACTGAAGCAGAGTCCTTTAATATAGCAGCAAATTCCTTAAATAATGCAGCAGAGTCCTTAAAAAATCCAACAAAGTCATTAAATAATGCAGCAAGTCCTTAAATAATGCAGCAGAGTCCTCTAATAATGCAGCAGAGTCCTCAAATGCTTCAGCAAAGTCATTAAATAATGCAGCATAGTCCTTAAATAATGGAGCAAAGTCCTTAAATAATGCAGCACAGTTCTTAAATAATGCAACAACGTCGTTAAATAATGCAGCAGAGTCCTTAAATAATGCAGCAAAGTCCTTAACTAATGCAGCAGAGTCCTTAAATAATGCAACAAAGTCCTTAAATAATGCAGCAGAGTCCTTAAATAATGCAGTAAAGTCCTTAAATAATGCAGCAGAGTCCTTAAATAATGCAACAACGTCCTTAAATAATGCAGCAGAGTCCTTAAATACTGAAGCAGAGTCCTTAAATATTGCAGCAAAGTCCTTAAATAATGCAGCAGAGTCCTTAAATAATGCAACAAATTCCTTAAATAATGCAGCAAAGTCCTTAAATAATGCAGCAGAGTCCTTAAATAATGCAGCAGAGTCCTTAAATACCGCAGCAGAGTCCTTAAATACTGAAGCAGAGTCCTTTAATATAGCAGCAAATTCCTTAAATAATGCAGCAGAGTCCTTAAAAAATCCAACAACGTCATTAAATAATGCAGCAGAGTCCTCTAATAATGCAGCAGAGTCCTCAAATGCTTCAGCAAAGTCATTAAATAATGCAGCAGAGTCCTCAAATGCTTAAGCAGAGTCCTTAAATACTGATGCAGAGTCCTTAAATATTGCAGCAAAGTCCTTAAATAATGCAGCAGAGTCCTTAAATAATGCAGCAAAGTCCTTCAATAATGCAGCAGAGTCCTTAGATAATGCAACAAAGTCCTTAAATAATGCAGCAGATTCCTTAAATAATGCAGCAAAGTCCTTAAATAATGCAGCAGAGTCCTAAAATAATGCAGCAGGGTCCTTAAATACCGCAGCAGAGTCCTTAAATACTGAAGCAGAGTCCTTTAATATAGCAGCAAATTCCTTAAATAATGCAGCAGAGTCCTTAAGAAATCCAACAAAGTCATTAAATAATGCAGCAAGTCCTTAAATAATGCAGCAGAGTCCTCTAATAATGCAGCAGAGTCCTCAAATGCTTCAGCAAAGTCATTAAATAATGCAGCATAGTCCTTAAATAATGCAGCAAAGTCCTTAAATAATGCAGCACAGTTCTTAAATAATGCAACAACGTCGTTAAATAATGCAGCAGAGTCCTTAAATAATGCAGCAAACTCCTTAACTAATGCAGCAGAGTCCTTAAATAATGCAACAAAGTCCTTAAATAATGCAACAGATTCCTTAAATACCGCCGCAAAGTGCTTAAATAATGCAGCAGAGACCTCAAATGCTTCAGCAGAGTCCTTAAATAATGCAGCAGTGTCCTTAAATAATGCAGCAAAGTCCTTAAATAATGCAGCGGAGTCCTTAAATAATGCAACAAAGTCCTTAAATAATGCAGCAGAGTCCTTAAATACTGAAGCAGAGTCCTTAAATATTGCTGCAAAGTCCTTAAATAATGCAGCAGAGTCATTAAATAATGCAACAATGTCCTTAAATAATGCAGCAGAGTCCTTAAAAAATCCAACAAAGTCATTAAATAATGCAGCAAGTCCTTAAATAATGCAGCAGAGTCCTCTAATAATGCAGCAGAGTCCTCAAATGCTTCAGCAAATTCATTAAATAATGCAGCATATTCCTTAAATAATGCAGCAAAGTCCTTAAATAATGCAGAACAGTTCTTAAATAATGCAACAACGTCGTTAAATAATGCAGCAGAGTCCTTAAATAATGCAGCAAAGTCCTTAACTAATGCAGCAGAGTCCTTAAATAATGCAACAAAGTCCTTAAATAATGCAACAGAGTCCTTAAATACAGCAGCAAAGGGCTTAAATAATGCAGCAGAGTCCTCAAATGCTTCAGCAGAGTCCTTAAATAATGCAGCATTGTCCTTAAATAATGCAGCAAAGTCCTTAAATAATGCAGCAGAGTCCTTAAATAATGCAACAAAGTCCTTAAATAATGCAGCAGAGTCCTTAAATACTGAAGCAGAGTCCTTAAATATTGCTGCAAAGTCCTTAAATAATGCAGCAGAGTCATTAAATAATGCAACAAAGTCCTTAAATAATGCAGCAGAGTCCTTAAATAATGCAACAAAGTCCTTAAATAATGCAGCAGAGTACTTAAATAATGCAACAAAGTCCTTAAATAATGCAGCAAAGTCCTTAAATAATGCAGCAGAGTCCTTAAATACTGAAGCAGAGTCCTTAAATATTGCAGCAAAGTCCTTAAATAATGCAGCAGAGTCCTTAAATAATGCAACAAAGTCCTTAAATAATGCAACAGAGTCCTTAAATACCGCAGCAAAGTGCTTAAATAATGCAGCAGAGTCCTCAAATGCTTCAGCAGAGTCCTTAAATAATGCAGCAGAGTCCTTAAATAATGCAGCAAAGTCCTTAAATAATGCAGCAGAGTCCTTAAATAATGCAACAAAGTCCTTAAATAATGCAGCAGAGTCCTTAAATACTGAAGCAGAGTCCTTAAATATTGCAGCAAAGTCCTTAAATAATGCAGCAGAGTCCTTAAATAATGCAGCAAAGTCCTTATCTAATGCAGCATAGTCCTTAAATAATGCAACAAAGTCCTTAAATAATGCAGCAGAGTCCTTAAATACTGAAGCAGAGTCCTTAAATATTGCAGCAAAGTCCTTCAATAATGCAGCAGAGTCCTTAGATAATGCAACAAAGTCCTTAAATAATGCAGCAGATTCCTTAAATAATGCAGCAAAGTCCTTAAATAATGCAGCAGAGTCCTTAAATAATGCAGCAGAGTCCTTAAATACCGCAGCAGAGTCCTTAAATACTGAAGCAGAGTCCTTTAATATAGCAGCAAATTCCTTAAATAATGCAGCAGAGTCCATAAAAAAATCCAACAAAGTCATTAAATAATGCAGCAAGTCCTTAAATAATGCAGCAGAGTCCTCTAATAATGCAGCAGAGTCCTCAAATGCTTCAGCAAAGTCATTAAATAATGCAGCATAGTCCTTAAATAATGCAGCAAAGTCCTTAAATAATGCAGCACAGTTCTTAAGTAATGCAACAACGTCGTTAAATAATGCAGCAGAGTCCTTAAATAATGCAGCAAAGTCCTTAACTAATGCAGCAGAGTCCTTAAATAATGCAAGAAAGTCCTTAAATAATGCAGCAGAGTCCTTAAATAATGCAGTAAAGTCCTTAAATAATGCAGCAGAGTCCTTAAATAATGCAACAACGTCCTTAAATAATGCAGCAGAGTCCTTAAATACTGAAGCAGAGTCCTTAAATATTGCAGCAAAGTCCTTAAATAATGCATTAGAGTCCTTAAATAATGCAACAAAGTCCTTAAATAATGCAGCAGAGTCCTTAAATAATGCAGCAAAGTCCTTAAATAATGCAGCAGAGTCCTTAAATAATGCAGCAGAGTCCTTAAATACCGCAGCAGAGTCCTTAAATACTGAAGCAGGGTCCTTTAATATAGCAGCAAATTCCTTAAATAATGCAGCAGAGTCCTTAAAAAATCCAACAAAGTCATTAAATAATGCAGCAGAGTCCTCTAATAATGCAGCAGAGTCCTCAAATCCTTCAGCAAAGTCATTAAATAATGCAGCATAGTCCTTAAATAATGCAAAGTCATTAAATAAAGCAGCACAGTTCTTAAATAATGCAACAACGTCGGTAAATAATGCAGCAGAGTCCTTAAATAATGCAGCAAAGTCCTTAACTAATGCAGCAGAGTCCTTAAATAATGCAACAAAGTCCTTAAATAATGCAACAGAGTCCTTAAATAATGCAACAAAGTCCTTAAATAATGCAGCAGAGTCCTTAAATAATGCAGCAAAGTCCTTAACTAATGCAGCAGAGTCCTTAAATATTGCAGCAAAGTCCTTAAATAATGCATTAGAGTCCTTAAATAATGCAACAAAGTCCTTAAATAATGCAGCAGAGTCATTAAATAATGCAGCAAAGTCCTTAAATAATGCAGCAGAGTCCTTAAATAATGCAGCAGAGTCCTTAAATACCGCAGCAGAGTCCTTAAATACTGAAGCAGAGTCCTTTAATATAGCAGCAAATTCCTTAAATAATGCAGCAGAGTCCTTAAAAAATCCAACAAAGTCATTAAATAATGCAGCAGAGTCCTCTAATAATGCAGCAGAGTCCTCAAATGCTTCAGCAAAGTCATTAAATAATGCAGCATAGTCCTTAAATAATGCAGCAAAGTCCTTAAATAATGCAGCAAAGTCCTTAAATAATGCAGCACAGTTCTTAAATAATGCAACAACGTCGTTAAATAATGCAGCAGAGTCCTTAAATAATGCAGCAAAGTCCTTAACTAATGCAGCAGAGTCCTTAAATAATGCAACAAAGTCCTTAAAAAATGCAACAGAGTCCTTAAATACCGCAGCAAAGTGATTAAATAATGCAGCAGAGTCCTCAAATGCTTCAGCAGAGTCCTTAAATAATGCAGCAGAGTCCTTAAATAATGCAGCAAAGTCCTTAAATAATGCAGCAGAGTCCTTAAATAATGCAACAAAGTCCTTAAATAATGCAGCAGAGTCCTTAAATACTGAAGCAGAGTCCTTAAATATTGCAGCAAAGTCCTTAAATAATGCAGCAGAGTCCATAAATAATGCAGCAAAGTCCTTAAATAATGCAGCAGAGTCCTTAAATAATGCAACAAAGTCCTTAAATAATGCAGCAGAGTCCTTAAATACTGAAGCAGAGTCCTTAAATATTGCAGCAAAGTCCTTCAATAATGCAGCAGAGTCCTTAGATAATGCAACAAAGTCCTTAAATAATGCAGCAGATTCCTTAAATAATGCAGCAAAGTCCTTAAATAATGCAGCAGAGTCCTTAAATAATGCAGCAGAGTCCTTAAATACCGCAGCAGAGTCCTTAAATACTGAAGCAGAGTCCTTTAATATAGCAGCAAATTCCTTAAATAATGCAGCAGAGTCCTTAAAAAATCCAACAAAGTCATTAAATAATGCAGCAAGTCCTTAAATAATGCAGCAGAGTCCTCTAATAATGCAGCAGAGTCCTCAAATGCTTCAGCAAAGTCATTAAATAATGCAGCATAGTCCTTAAATAATGGAGCAAAGTCCTTAAATAATGCAGCACAGTTCTTAAATAATGCAACAACGTCGTTAAATAATGCAGCAGAGTCCTTAAATAATGCAGCAAAGTCCTTAACTAATGCAGCAGAGTCCTTAAATAATGCAACAAAGTCCTTAAATAATGCAGCAGAGTCCTTAAATAATGCAGTAAAGTCCTTAAATAATGCAGCAGAGTCCTTAAATAATGCAACAACGTCCTTAAATAATGCAGCAGAGTCCTTAAATACTGAAGCAGAGTCCTTAAATATTGCAGCAAAGTCCTTAAATAATGCAGCAGAGTCCTTAAATAATGCAACAAATTCCTTAAATAATGCAGCAAAGTCCTTAAATAATGCAGCAGAGTCCTTAAATAATGCAGCAGAGTCCTTAAATACCGCAGCAGAGTCCTTAAATACTGAAGCAGAGTCCTTTAATATAGCAGCAAATTCCTTAAATAATGCAGCAGAGTCCTTAAAAAATCCAACAAAGTCATTAAATAATGCAGCAGAGTCCTCTAATAATGCAGCAGAGTCCTCAAATGCTTCAGCAAAGTCATTAAATAATGCAGCAGAGTCCTCAAATGCTTAAGCAGAGTCCTTAAATACTGAAGCAGAGTCCTTAAATATTGCAGCAAAGTCCTTAAATAATGCAGCAGAGTCCTTAAATAATGCAGCAAAGTCCTTCAATAATGCAGCAGAGTCCTTAGATAATGCAACAAAGTCCTTAAATAATGCAGCAGATTCCTTAAATAATGCAGCAAAGTCCTTAAATAATGCAGCAGAGTCCTAAAATAATGCAGCAGGGTCCTTAAATACCGCAGCAGAGTCCTTAAATACTGAAGCAGAGTCCTTTAATATAGCAGCAAATTCCTTAAATAATGCAGCAGAGTCCTTAAGAAATCCAACAAAGTCATTAAATAATGCAGCAAGTCCTTAAATAATGCAGCAGAGTCCTCTAATAATGCAGCAGAGTCCTCAAATGCTTCAGCAAAGTCATTAAATAATGCAGCATAGTCCTTAAATAATGCAGCAAAGTCCTTAAATAATGCAGCACAGTTCTTAAATAATGCAACAACGTCGTTAAATAATGCAGCAGAGTCCTTAAATAATGCAGCAAACTCCTTAACTAATGCAGCAGAGTCCTTAAATAATGCAACAAAGTCCTTAAATAATGCAACAGATTCCTTAAATACCGCCGCAAAGTGCTTAAATAATGCAGCAGAGACCTCAAATGCTTCAGCAGAGTCCTTAAATAATGCAGCAGTGTCCTTAAATAATGCAGCAAAGTCCTTAAATAATGCAGCGGAGTCCTTAAATAATGCAACAAAGTCCTTAAATAATGCAGCAGAGTCCTTAAATACTGAAGCAGAGTCCTTAAATATTGCTGCAAAGTCCTTAAATAATGCAGCAGAGTCATTAAATAATGCAACAATGTCCTTAAATAATGCAGCAGAGTCCTTAAAAAATCCAACAAAGTCATTAAATAATGCAGCAAGTCCTTAAATAATGCAGCAGAGTCCTCTAATAATGCAGCAGAGTCCTCAAATGCTTCAGCAAATTCATTAAATAATGCAGCATATTCCTTAAATAATGCAGCAAAGTCCTTAAATAATGCAGAACAGTTCTTAAATAATGCAACAACGTCGTTAAATAATGCAGCAGAGTCCTTAAATAATGCAGCAAAGTCCTTAACTAATGCAGCAGAGTCCTTAAATAATGCAACAAAGTCCTTAAATAATGCAACAGAGTCCTTAAATACAGCAGCAAAGGGCTTAAATAATGCAGCAGAGTCCTCAAATGCTTCAGCAGAGTCCTTAAATAATGCAGCATTGTCCTTAAATAATGCAGCAAAGTCCTTAAATAATGCAGCAGAGTCCTTAAATAATGCAACAAAGTCCTTAAATAATGCAGCAGAGTCCTTAAATACTGAAGCAGAGTCCTTAAATATTGCTGCAAAGTCCTTAAATAATGCAGCAGAGTCATTAAATAATGCAACAAAGTCCTTAAATAATGCAGCAGAGTCCTTAAATAATGCAACAAAGTCCTTAAATAATGCAGCAGAGTACTTAAATAATGCAACAAAGTCCTTAAATAATGCAGCAAAGTCCTTAAATAATGCAGCAGAGTCCTTAAATACTGAAGCAGAGTCCTTAAATATTGCAGCAAAGTCCTTAAATAATGCAGCAGAGTCCTTAAATAATGCAACAAAGTCCTTAAATAATGCAACAGAGTCCTTAAATACCGCAGCAAAGTGCTTAAATAATGCAGCAGAGTCCTCAAATGCTTCAGCAGAGTCCTTAAATAATGCAGCAGAGTCCTTAAATAATGCAGCAAAGTCCTTAAATAATGCAGCAGAGTCCTTAAATAATGCAACAAAGTCCTTAAATAATGCAGCAGAGTCCTTAAATACTGAAGCAGAGTCCTTAAATATTGCAGCAAAGTCCTTAAATAATGCAGCAGAGTCCTTAAATAATGCAGCAAAGTCCTTATCTAATGCAGCATAGTCCTTAAATAATGCAACAAAGTCCTTAAATAATGCAGCAGAGTCCTTAAATACTGAAGCAGAGTCCTTAAATATTGCAGCAAAGTCCTTCAATAATGCAGCAGAGTCCTTAGATAATGCAACAAAGTCCTTAAATAATGCAGCAGAGTCCTTAAATAATGCAGCAGAGTCCTTAAATACCGCAGCAGAGTCCTTAAATACTGAAGCAGAGTCCTTTAATATAGCAGCAAATTCCTTAAATAATGCAGCAGAGTCCATAAAAAAATCCAACAAAGTCATTAAATAATGCAGCAAGTCCTTAAATAATGCAGCAGAGTCCTCTAATAATGCAGCAGAGTCCTCAAATGCTTCAGCAAAGTCATTAAATAATGCAGCATAGTCCTTAAATAATGCAGCAAAGTCCTTAAATAATGCAGCACAGTTCTTAAGTAATGCAACAACGTCGTTAAATAATGCAGCAGAGTCCTTAAATAATGCAGCAAAGTCCTTAACTAATGCAGCAGAGTCCTTAAATAATGCAAGAAAGTCCTTAAATAATGCAGCAGAGTCCTTAAATAATGCAGTAAAGTCCTTAAATAATGCAGCAGAGTCCTTAAATAATGCAACAACGTCCTTAAATAATGCAGCAGAGTCCTTAAATACTGAAGCAGAGTCCTTAAATATTGCAGCAAAGTCCTTAAATAATGCATTAGAGTCCTTAAATAATGCAACAAAGTCCTTAAATAATGCAGCAGAGTCCTTAAATAATGCAGCAAAGTCCTTAAATAATGCAGCAGAGTCCTTAAATAATGCAGCAGAGTCCTTAAATACCGCAGCAGAGTCCTTAAATACTGAAGCAGGGTCCTTTAATATAGCAGCAAATTCCTTAAATAATGCAGCAGAGTCCTTAAAAAATCCAACAAAGTCATTAAATAATGCAGCAGAGTCCTCTAATAATGCAGCAGAGTCCTCAAATCCTTCAGCAAAGTCATTAAATAATGCAGCATAGTCCTTAAATAATGCAAAGTCCTTAAATAAAGCAGCACAGTTCTTAAATAATGCAACAACGTCGGTAAATAATGCAGCAGAGTCCTTAAATAATGCAGCAAAGTCCTTAACTAATGCAGCAGAGTCCTTAAATAATGCAACAAAGTCCTTAAATAATGCAACAGAGTCCTAAAATACCGCAGCAAAGTGCTTAAATAATGCAGCAGAGTCCTCAAATGCATCAGCAGAGTCCTTAAAAAATGCAGCAGAGTCGTTAAATAATGCAGCAAAGTCCTTAAATAATGCAGCAGAGTCCTTAAATAATGCAACAAAGTCCTTAAATAATGCAGCAGAGTCCTTAAATACTGAAGCAGAGTCCTTAAATATTGCAGCAAAGTCCTTAAATAATGCAGCAGAGTCCTTAAATAATGCAGCAAAGTCCTTATCTAATGCAGCAGAGTCCTTAAATAATGCAACAAAGTCCTTAAATAATGCAGCAGAGTCCTTAAATACTGAAGCAGAGTCCTTAAATATTGCAGCAAAGTCCTTCAATAATGCAGCAGAGTCCTTAGATAATGCAACAAAGTCCTTAAATAATGCAGCAGATTCCTTACATAATGCAGCAAAGTCCTTAAATAATGCAGCAGAGTCCTTAAATAATGCAGCAGAGTCCTTAAATACCGCAGCAGAGTCCTTAAATACTGAAGCAGAGTCCTTTAATATAGCAGCAAATTCCTTAAATAATGCAGCAGAGTCCATAAAAAAATCCAACAAAGTCATTAAATAATGCAGCAAGTCCTTAAATAATGCAGCAGAGTCCTCTAATAATGCAGCAGAGTCCTCAAATGCTTCAGCAAAGTCATTAAATAATGCAGCATAGTCCTTAAATAATGCAGCAAAGTCCTTAAATAATGCAGCACAGTTCTTAAGTAATGCAACAACGTCGTTAAATAATGCAGCAGAGTCCTTAAATAATGCAGCAAAGTCCTTAACTAATGCAGCAGAGTCCTTAAATAATGCAAGAAAGTCCTTAAATAATGCAGCAGAGTCCTTAAATAATGCAGTAAAGTCCTTAAATAATGCAGCAGAGTCCTTAAATAATGCAACAACGTCCTTAAATAATGCAGCAGAGTCCTTAAATACTGAAGCAGAGTCCTTAAATATTGCAGCAAAGTCCTTAAATAATGCATTAGAGTCCTTAAATAATGCAACAAAGTCCTTAAATAATGCAGCAGAGTCCTTAAATAATGCAGCAAAGTCCTTAAATAATGCAGCAGAGTCCTTAAATAATGCAGCAGAGTCCTTAAATACCGCAGCAGAGTCCTTAAATACTGAAGCAGAGTCCTTTAATATAGCATCAAATTCCTTTAATTAATGCAGCAGAGTCCTTAAAAAATCCAACAAAGTCATTAAATAATGCAGCAGAGTCCTCTAATAATGCAGCAGAGTCCTCAAATGCTTCAGCAAAGTCATTAAATAATGCAGCATAGTCCTTAAATAATGCAAAGTCCTTAAATAAAGCAGCACAGTTCTTAAATAATGCAACAACGTCGGTAAATAATGCAGCAGAGTCCTTAAATAATGCAGCAAAGTCCTTAACTAATGCAGCAGAGTCCTTAAATACCGCAGCAAAGTGCTTAAATAATGCAGCAGAGTCCTCAAATGCTTCAGCAGAGTCTTTAAAAAATGCAGCAGAGTCCTTAAATAATGCAGCAAAGTCCTTAAATAATGCAGCAGAGTCCTTAAATAATGCAACAAAGTCCTTAAATAATGCTGCAGAGTCCTTAAATACTGAAGCAGAGTCCTTAAATATTGCAGCAAAGTCCTTAAATAATGCAGCAGAGTCCTTAAATAATGCAACAAAGTCCTTCAATAATGCAGCAGAGTCCTTAGATAATGCAACAAAGTCCATAAATAATGCAGCAGATTCCTTAAATAATGCAGCAAAGTCCTTAAATAATGCAGCAGAGTCCTAAAATAATGCAGCAGGGTCCTTAAATACCGCAGCAGAGTCCTTAAATACTGAAACAGAGTCCTTTAATATAGCAGCAAATTCCTTAAATAATGCAGCAGAGTCCTTAAGAAATCCAACAAAGTCATTAAATAATGCAGCAAGTCCTTAAATAATGCAGCAGAGTCCTCTAATAATGCAGCAGAGTCCTCAAATGCTTCAGCAAAGTCATTAAATAATGCAGCATAGTCCTTAAATAATGCAGCAAAGTCCTTAAATAATGCAGCACAGTTCTTAAATAATGCAACAACGTCGTTAAATAATGCAGCAGAGTCCTTAAATAATGCAGCAAACTCCTTAACTAATGCAGCAGAGTCCTTAAATAATGCAACAAAGTCCTTAAATAATGCAACAGAGTCCTTAAATACCGCCGCAAAGTGCTTAAATAATGCAGCAGAGTCCTCAAATGCTTCAGCAGAGTCCTTAAATAATGCAGCAGTGTCCTTAAATAATGCAGCAAAGTCCTTAAATAATGCAGCAGAGTCCTTAAATAATGCAACAAAGTCCTTAAATAATGCAGCAGAGTCCTTAAATACTGAAGCAGAGTCCTTAAATATTGCTGCAAAGTCCTTAAATAATGCAGCAGAGTCATTAAATAATGCAACAAAGTCCTTAAATAATGCAGCAGAGTCCTTAAATAATGCAACAAAGTCCTTAAATAATGCAGCAGAGTACTTAAATAATGCAACAAAGTCCTTAAATAATGCAGCAAAGTCCTTAAATAATGCAGCAGAGTCCTTAAATACTGAAGCAGAGTCCTTAAATATTGCAGCAAAGTCCTTAAATAATGCAGCAGAGTCCTTAAATAATGCAACAAAGTCCTTAAATAATGCAACAGAGTCCTTAAATACCGCAGCAAAGTGCTTAAATAATGCAGCAGAGTCCTCAAATGCTTCAGCAGAGTCCTTAAATAATGCAGCAGAGTCCTTAAATAATGCAGCAAAGTCCTTAAATAATGCAGCAGAGTCCTTAAATAATGCAGCAGAGTCCTTAAATACCGCAGCAGAGTCCTTAAATACTGAAGCAGAGTCCTTTAATATAGCAGCAAATTCCTTAAATAATGCAGCAGAGTCCATAAAAAAATCCAACAAAGTCATTAAATAATGCAGCAAGTCCTTAAATAATGCAGCAGAGTCCTCTAATAATGCAGCAGAGTCCTCAAATGCTTCAGCAAAGTCATTAAATAATGCAGCATAGTCCTTAAATAATGCAGCAAAGTCCTTAAATAATGCAGCACAGTTCTTAAGTAATGCAACAACGTCGTTAAATAATGCAGCAGAGTCCTTAAATAATGCAGCAAAGTCCTTAACTAATGCAGCAGAGTCCTTAAATAGTGCAAGAAAGTCCTTAAATAATGCAGCAGAGTCCTTAAATAATGCAGTAAAGTCCTTAAATAATGCAGCAGAGTCCTTAAATAATGCAACAACGTCCTTAAATAATGCAGCAGAGTCCTTAAATACTGAAGCAGAGTCCTTAAATATTGCAGCAAAGTCCTTCAATAATGCAGCAGATTCCTTAAATAATGCAGCAAAGTCCTTAAATAATGCAGCAGAGTCCTTAAATAATGCAGCAGAGTCCTTAAATACCGCAGCAGAGTCCTTAAATACTGAAGCAGAGTCCTTTAATATAGCAGCAAATTCCTTAAATAATGCAGCAGAGTCCATAAAAAAATCCAACAAAGTCATTAAATAATGCAGCAAGTCCTTAAATAATGCAGCAGAGTCCTCTAATAATGCAGCAGAGTCCTCAAATGCTTCAGCAAAGTCATTAAATAATGCAGCATAGTCCTTAAATAATGCAGCAAAGTCCTTAAATAATGCAGCACAGTTCTTAAGTAATGCAACAACGTCGTTAAATAATGCAGCAGAGTCCTTAAATAATGCAGCAAAGTCCTTAACTAATGCAGCAGAGTCCTTAAATAATGCAAGAAAGTCCTTAAATAATGCAGCAGAGTCCTTAAATAATGCAGTAAAGTCCTTAAATAATGCAGCAGAGTCCTTAAATAATGCAACAACGTCCATAAATAATGCAGCAGAGTCCTTAAATACTGAAGCAGAGTCCTTAAATATTGCAGCAAAGTCCTTAAATAATGCATTAGAGTCCTTAAATAATGCAACAAAGTCCTTAAATAATGCAGCAGAGTCCTTAAATAATGCAGCAAAGTCCTTAAATAATGCAGCAGAGTCCTTAAATAATGCAGCAGAGTCCTTAAATACCGCAGCAGAGTCCTTAAATACTGAAGCAGAGTCCTTTAATATAGCAGCAAATTCCTTAAATAATGCAGCAGAGTCCTTAAATAATGCAACAAAGTCCTTAAATAATGCAGCAGAGTCCTTAAATACTGAAGCAGAGTCCTTAAATATTGCAGCAAAGTCCTTAAATAATGCAGCAGAGTCCTTAAATAATGCAGCAAAGTCCTTATCTAATGCAGCAGAGTCCTTAAATAATGCAACAAAGTCCTTAAATAATGCAGCAGAGTCCTTAAATACTGAAGCAGAGTCTTAAATATTGCAGCAAAGTCCTTCAATAATGCAGCAGATTCCTTAAATAATGCAGCAAAGTCCTTAAATAATGCAGCAGAGTCCTTAAATAATGCAGCAGAGTCCTTAAATACCGCAGCAGAGTCCTTAAATACTGAAGCAGAGTCCTTTAATATAGCAGCAAATTCCTTAAATAATGCAGCAGAGTCCATAAAAAAATCCAACAAAGTCATTAAATAATGCAGCAAGTCCTTAAATAATGCAGCAGAGTCCTCTAATAATGCAGCAGAGTCCTCAAATGCTTCAGCAAATTCATTAAATAATGCAGCATATTCCTTAAATAATGCAGAAAAGTCCTTAAATAATGCAGCACAGTTCTTAAATAATGCAACAACGTCGTTAAATAATGCAGCAGAGTCCTTAAATAATGCAGCAAAGTCCTTAACTAATGCAGCAGAGTCCTTAAATATTGCAGCAAAGTCCTTAAATAATGCATTAGAGTCCTTAAATAATGCAACAAAGTCCTTAAATAATGCAGCAGAGTCCTTAAATAATGCAGCAAAGTCCTTAAATAATGCAGCAGAGTCCTTAAATAATGCAGCAGAGTCCTTAAATACCGCAGCAGAGTCCTTAAATACTGAAGCAGAGTCCTTTAATATAGCAGCAAATTCCTTAAATAATGCAGCAGAGTCCTTAAAAAATCCAACAAAGTCATTAAATAATGCAGCAGAGTCCTCTAATAATGCAGCAGAGTCCTCAAATGCTTCAGCAAAGTCATTAAATAATGCAGCATAGTCCTTAAATAATGCAGCAAAGTCCTTAAATAATGCAGCAAAGTCCTTAAATAATGCAGCACAGTTCTTAAATAATGCAACAACGTCGTTAAATAATGCAGCAGAGTCCTTAAATAATGCAGCAAAGTCCTTAACTAATGCAGCAGAGTCCTTAAATAATGCAACAAAGTCCTTAAAAAATGCAACAGAGTCCTTAAATACCGCAGCAAAGTGATTAAATAATGCAGCAGAGTCCTCAAATGCTTCAGCAGAGTCCTTAAATAATGCAGCAGAGTCCTTAAATAATGCAGCAAAGTCCTTAAATAATGCAGCAGAGTCCTTAAATAATGCAACAAAGTCCTTAAATAATGCAGCAGAGTCCTTAAATACTGAAGCAGAGTCCTTAAATATTGCAGCAAAGTCCTTAAATAATGCAGCAGAGTCCATAAATAATGCAGCAAAGTCCTTAAATAATGCAGCAGAGTCCTTAAATAATGCAACAAAGTCCTTAAATAATGCAGCAGAGTCCTTAAATACTGAAGCAGAGTCCTTAAATATTGCAGCAAAGTCCTTCAATAATGCAGCAGAGTCCTTAGATAATGCAACAAAGTCCTTAAATAATGCAGCAGATTCCTTAAATAATGCAGCAAAGTCCTTAAATAATGCAGCAGAGTCCTTAAATAATGCAGCAGAGTCCTTAAATACCGCAGCAGAGTCCTTAAATACTGAAGCAGAGTCCTTTAATATAGCAGCAAATTCCTTAAATAATGCAGCAGAGTCCTTAAAAAATCCAACAAAGTCATTAAATAATGCAGCAAGTCCTTAAATAATGCAGCAGAGTCCTCTAATAATGCAGCAGAGTCCTCAAATGCTTCAGCAAAGTCATTAAATAATGCAGCATAGTCCTTAAATAATGGAGCAAAGTCCTTAAATAATGCAGCACAGTTCTTAAATAATGCAACAACGTCGTTAAATAATGCAGCAGAGTCCTTAAATAATGCAGCAAAGTCCTTAACTAATGCAGCAGAGTCCTTAAATAATGCAACAAAGTCCTTAAATAATGCAGCAGAGTCCTTAAATAATGCAGTAAAGTCCTTAAATAATGCAGCAGAGTCCTTAAATAATGCAACAACGTCCTTAAATAATGCAGCAGAGTCCTTAAATACTGAAGCAGAGTCCTTAAATATTGCAGCAAAGTCCTTAAATAATGCAGCAGAGTCCTTAAATAATGCAACAAATTCCTTAAATAATGCAGCAAAGTCCTTAAATAATGCAGCAGAGTCCTTAAATAATGCAGCAGAGTCCTTAAATACCGCAGCAGAGTCCTTAAATACTGAAGCAGAGTCCTTTAATATAGCAGCAAATTCCTTAAATAATGCAGCAGAGTCCTTAAAAAATCCAACAAAGTCATTAAATAATGCAGCAGAGTCCTCTAATAATGCAGCAGAGTCCTCAAATGCTTCAGCAAAGTCATTAAATAATGCAGCAGAGTCCTCAAATGCTTAAGCAGAGTCCTTAAATACTGATGCAGAGTCCTTAAATATTGCAGCAAAGTCCTTAAATAATGCAGCAGAGTCCTTAAATAATGCAGCAAAGTCCTTCAATAATGCAGCAGAGTCCTTAGATAATGCAACAAAGTCCTTAAATAATGCAGCAGATTCCTTAAATAATGCAGCAAAGTCCTTAAATAATGCAGCAGAGTCCTAAAATAATGCAGCAGGGTCCTTAAATACCGCAGCAGAGTCCTTAAATACTGAAGCAGAGTCCTTTAATATAGCAGCAAATTCCTTAAATAATGCAGCAGAGTCCTTAAGAAATCCAACAAAGTCATTAAATAATGCAGCAAGTCCTTAAATAATGCAGCAGAGTCCTCTAATAATGCAGCAGAGTCCTCAAATGCTTCAGCAAAGTCATTAAATAATGCAGCATAGTCCTTAAATAATGCAGCAAAGTCCTTAAATAATGCAGCACAGTTCTTAAATAATGCAACAACGTCGTTAAATAATGCAGCAGAGTCCTTAAATAATGCAGCAAACTCCTTAACTAATGCAGCAGAGTCCTTAAATAATGCAACAAAGTCCTTAAATAATGCAACAGATTCCTTAAATACCGCCGCAAAGTGCTTAAATAATGCAGCAGAGACCTCAAATGCTTCAGCAGAGTCCTTAAATAATGCAGCAGTGTCCTTAAATAATGCAGCAAAGTCCTTAAATAATGCAGCGGAGTCCTTAAATAATGCAACAAAGTCCTTAAATAATGCAGCAGAGTCCTTAAATACTGAAGCAGAGTCCTTAAATATTGCTGCAAAGTCCTTAAATAATGCAGCAGAGTCATTAAATAATGCAACAATGTCCTTAAATAATGCAGCAGAGTCCTTAAAAAATCCAACAAAGTCATTAAATAATGCAGCAAGTCCTTAAATAATGCAGCAGAGTCCTCTAATAATGCAGCAGAGTCCTCAAATGCTTCAGCAAATTCATTAAATAATGCAGCATATTCCTTAAATAATGCAGCAAAGTCCTTAAATAATGCAGAACAGTTCTTAAATAATGCAACAACGTCGTTAAATAATGCAGCAGAGTCCTTAAATAATGCAGCAAAGTCCTTAACTAATGCAGCAGAGTCCTTAAATAATGCAACAAAGTCCTTAAATAATGCAACAGAGTCCTTAAATACAGCAGCAAAGGGCTTAAATAATGCAGCAGAGTCCTCAAATGCTTCAGCAGAGTCCTTAAATAATGCAGCATTGTCCTTAAATAATGCAGCAAAGTCCTTAAATAATGCAGCAGAGTCCTTAAATAATGCAACAAAGTCCTTAAATAATGCAGCAGAGTCCTTAAATACTGAAGCAGAGTCCTTAAATATTGCTGCAAAGTCCTTAAATAATGCAGCAGAGTCATTAAATAATGCAACAAAGTCCTTAAATAATGCAGCAGAGTCCTTAAATAATGCAACAAAGTCCTTAAATAATGCAGCAGAGTACTTAAATAATGCAACAAAGTCCTTAAATAATGCAGCAAAGTCCTTAAATAATGCAGCAGAGTCCTTAAATACTGAAGCAGAGTCCTTAAATATTGCAGCAAAGTCCTTAAATAATGCAGCAGAGTCCTTAAATAATGCAACAAAGTCCTTAAATAATGCAACAGAGTCCTTAAATACCGCAGCAAAGTGCTTAAATAATGCAGCAGAGTCCTCAAATGCTTCAGCAGAGTCCTTAAATAATGCAGCAGAGTCCTTAAATAATGCAGCAAAGTCCTTAAATAATGCAGCAGAGTCCTTAAATAATGCAACAAAGTCCTTAAATAATGCAGCAGAGTCCTTAAATACTGAAGCAGAGTCCTTAAATATTGCAGCAAAGTCCTTAAATAATGCAGCAGAGTCCTTAAATAATGCAGCAAAGTCCTTATCTAATGCAGCATAGTCCTTAAATAATGCAACAAAGTCCTTAAATAATGCAGCAGAGTCCTTAAATACTGAAGCAGAGTCCTTAAATATTGCAGCAAAGTCCTTCAATAATGCAGCAGAGTCCTTAGATAATGCAACAAAGTCCTTAAATAATGCAGCAGATTCCTTAAATAATGCAGCAAAGTCCTTAAATAATGCAGCAGAGTCCTTAAATAATGCAGCAGAGTCCTTAAATACCGCAGCAGAGTCCTTAAATACTGAAGCAGAGTCCTTTAATATAGCAGCAAATTCCTTAAATAATGCAGCAGAGTCCATAAAAAAATCCAACAAAGTCATTAAATAATGCAGCAAGTCCTTAAATAATGCAGCAGAGTCCTCTAATAATGCAGCAGAGTCCTCAAATGCTTCAGCAAAGTCATTAAATAATGCAGCATAGTCCTTAAATAATGCAGCAAAGTCCTTAAATAATGCAGCACAGTTCTTAAGTAATGCAACAACGTCGTTAAATAATGCAGCAGAGTCCTTAAATAATGCAGCAAAGTCCTTAACTAATGCAGCAGAGTCCTTAAATAATGCAAGAAAGTCCTTAAATAATGCAGCAGAGTCCTTAAATAATGCAGTAAAGTCCTTAAATAATGCAGCAGAGTCCTTAAATAATGCAACAACGTCCTTAAATAATGCAGCAGAGTCCTTAAATACTGAAGCAGAGTCCTTAAATATTGCAGCAAAGTCCTTAAATAATGCATTAGAGTCCTTAAATAATGCAACAAAGTCCTTAAATAATGCAGCAGAGTCCTTAAATAATGCAGCAAAGTCCTTAAATAATGCAGCAGAGTCCTTAAATAATGCAGCAGAGTCCTTAAATACCGCAGCAGAGTCCTTAAATACTGAAGCAGGGTCCTTTAATATAGCAGCAAATTCCTTAAATAATGCAGCAGAGTCCTTAAAAAATCCAACAAAGTCATTAAATAATGCAGCAGAGTCCTCTAATAATGCAGCAGAGTCCTCAAATCCTTCAGCAAAGTCATTAAATAATGCAGCATAGTCCTTAAATAATGCAAAGTCATTAAATAAAGCAGCACAGTTCTTAAATAATGCAACAACGTCGGTAAATAATGCAGCAGAGTCCTTAAATAATGCAGCAAAGTCCTTAACTAATGCAGCAGAGTCCTTAAATAATGCAACAAAGTCCTTAAATAATGCAACAGAGTCCTAAAATACCGCAGCAAAGTGCTTAAATAATGCAGCAGAGTCCTCAAATGCTTCAGCAGAGTCCTTAAAAAATGCAGCAGAGTCGTTAAATAATGCAGCAAAGTCCTTAAATAATGCAGCAGAGTCCTTAAATAATGCAACAAGGTCCTTAAATAATGCAGCAGAGTCCTTAAATACTGAAGCAGAGTCCTTAAATATTGCAGCAAAGTCCTTAAATAATGCAGCAGAGTCCTTAAATAATGCAGCAAAGTCCTTATCTAATGCAGCAGAGTCCTTAAATAATGCAACAAAGTCCTTAAATAATGCAGCAGAGTCCTTAAATACTGAAGCAGAGTCCTTAAATATTGCAGCAAAGTCCTTCAATAATGCAGCAGAGTCCTTAGATAATGCAACAAAGTCCTTAAATAATGCAGCAGATTCCTTACATAATGCAGCAAAGTCCTTAAATAATGCAGCAGAGTCCTTAAATAATGCAGCAGAGTCCTTAAATACCGCAGCAGAGTCCTTAAATACTGAAGCAGAGTCCTTTAATATAGCAGCAAATTCCTTAAATAATGCAGCAGAGTCCATAAAAAAATCCAACAAAGTCATTAAATAATGCAGCAAGTCCTTAAATAATGCAGCAGAGTCCTCTAATAATGCAGCAGAGTCCTCAAATGCTTCAGCAAAGTCATTAAATAATGCAGCATAGTCCTTAAATAATGCAGCAAAGTCCTTAAATAATGCAGCACAGTTCTTAAGTAATGCAACAACGTCGTTAAATAATGCAGCAGAGTCCTTAAATAATGCAGCAAAGTCCTTAACTAATGCAGCAGAGTCCTTAAATAATGCAAGAAAGTCCTTAAATAATGCAGCAGAGTCCTTAAATAATGCAGTAAAGTCCTTAAATAATGCAGCAGAGTCCTTAAATAATGCAACAACGTCCTTAAATAATGCAGCAGAGTCCTTAAATACTGAAGCAGAGTCCTTAAATATTGCAGCAAAGTCCTTAAATAATGCATTAGAGTCCTTAAATAATGCAACAAAGTCCTTAAATAATGCAGCAGAGTCCTTAAATAATGCAGCAAAGTCCTTAAATAATGCAGCAGAGTCCTTAAATAATGCAGCAGAGTCCTTAAATACCGCAGCAGAGTCCTTAAATACTGAAGCAGAGTCCTTTAATATAGCATCAAATTCCTTTAATTAATGCAGCAGAGTCCTTAAAAAATCCAACAAAGTCATTAAATAATGCAGCAGAGTCCTCTAATAATGCAGCAGAGTCCTCAAATGCTTCAGCAAAGTCATTAAATAATGCAGCATAGTCCTTAAATAATGCAAAGTCCTTAAATAAAGCAGCACAGTTCTTAAATAATGCAACAACGTCGGTAAATAATGCAGCAGAGTCCTTAAATAATGCAGCAAAGTCCTTAACTAATGCAGCAGAGTCCTTAAATACCGCAGCAAAGTGCTTAAATAATGCAGCAGAGTCCTCAAATGCTTCAGCAGAGTCTTTAAAAAATGCAGCAGAGTCCTTAAATAATGCAGCAAAGTCCTTAAATAATGCAGCAGAGTCCTTAAATAATGCAACAAAGTCCTTAAATAATGCTGCAGAGTCCTTAAATACTGAAGCAGAGTCCTTAAATATTGCAGCAAAGTCCTTAAATAATGCAGCAGAGTCCTTAAATAATGCAACAAAGTCCTTCAATAATGCAGCAGAGTCCTTAGATAATGCAACAAAGTCCATAAATAATGCAGCAGATTCCTTAAATAATGCAGCAAAGTCCTTAAATAATGCAGCAGAGTCCTAAAATAATGCAGCAGGGTCCTTAAATACCGCAGCAGAGTCCTTAAATACTGAAACAGAGTCCTTTAATATAGCAGCAAATTCCTTAAATAATGCAGCAGAGTCCTTAAGAAATCCAACAAAGTCATTAAATAATGCAGCAAGTCCTTAAATAATGCAGCAGAGTCCTCTAATAATGCAGCAGAGTCCTCAAATGCTTCAGCAAAGTCATTAAATAATGCAGCATAGTCCTTAAATAATGCAGCAAAGTCCTTAAATAATGCAGCACAGTTCTTAAATAATGCAACAACGTCGTTAAATAATGCAGCAGAGTCCTTAAATAATGCAGCAAACTCCTTAACTAATGCAGCAGAGTCCTTAAATAATGCAACAAAGTCCTTAAATAATGCAACAGAGTCCTTAAATACCGCCGCAAAGTGCTTAAATAATGCAGCAGAGTCCTCAAATGCTTCAGCAGAGTCCTTAAATAATGCAGCAGTGTCCTTAAATAATGCAGCAAAGTCCTTAAATAATGCAGCAGAGTCCTTAAATAATGCAACAAAGTCCTTAAATAATGCAGCAGAGTCCTTAAATACTGAAGCAGAGTCCTTAAATATTGCTGCAAAGTCCTTAAATAATGCAGCAGAGTCATTAAATAATGCAACAAAGTCCTTAAATAATGCAGCAGAGTCCTTAAATAATGCAACAAAGTCCTTAAATAATGCAGCAGAGTACTTAAATAATGCAACAAAGTCCTTAAATAATGCAGCAAAGTCCTTAAATAATGCAGCAGAGTCCTTAAATACTGAAGCAGAGTCCTTAAATATTGCAGCAAAGTCCTTAAATAATGCAGCAGAGTCCTTAAATAATGCAACAAAGTCCTTAAATAATGCAACAGAGTCCTTAAATACCGCAGCAAAGTGCTTAAATAATGCAGCAGAGTCCTCAAATGCTTCAGCAGAGTCCTTAAATAATGCAGCAGAGTCCTTAAATAATGCAGCAAAGTCCTTAAATAATGCAGCAGAGTCCTTAAATAATGCAACAAAGTCCTTAAAT
Source organism: Phyllobates terribilis (assembly GCF_046119375.1). Taxonomy (NCBI): domain Eukaryota; kingdom Metazoa; phylum Chordata; class Amphibia; order Anura; family Dendrobatidae; genus Phyllobates; species Phyllobates terribilis. Next base: position 529,713 of record NW_027362840.1, on the reverse strand, counting down.
AATGCAGCAGAGTCCTTAAATACTGAAGCAGAGTCCTTAAATATTGCAGCAAAGTCCTTAAATAATGCAGCAGAGTCCTTAAATAATGCAGCAAAGTCCTTATCTAATGCAGCAGAGTCCTTAAATAATGCAACAAAGTCCTTAAATAATGCAGCAGAGTCCTTAAATACTGAAGCAGAGTCCTTAAATATTGCAGCAAAGTCCTTCAATAATGCAGCAGAGTCCTTAGATAATGCAACAAAGTCCTTTAATAATGCAGCAGATTCCTTAAATAATGCAGCAAAGTCCTTAAATAATGCAGCAGAGTCCTTAAATAATGCAGCAGAGTCCTTAAATACCGCAGCAGAGTCCTTAAATACTGAAGCAGAGTCCTTTAATATAGCAGCAAATTCCTTAAATAATGCAGCAGAGTCCATAAAAAAATCCAACAAAGTCATTAAATAATGCAGCAAGTCCTTAAATAATGCAGCAGAGTCCTCTAATAATGCAGCAGAGTCCTCAAATGCTTCAGCAAAGTCATTAAATAATGCAGCATAGTCCTTAAATAATGCAGCAAAGTCCTTAAATAATGCAGCACAGTTCTTAAGTAATGCAACAACGTCGTTAAATAATGCAGCAGAGTCCTTAAATAATGCAGCAAAGTCCTTAACTAATGCAGCAGAGTCCTTAAATAATGCAAGAAAGTCCTTAAATAATGCAGCAGAGTCCTTAAATAATGCAGTAAAGTCCTTAAATAATGCAGCAGAGTCCTTAAATAATGCAACAACGTCCTTAAATAATGCAGCAGAGTCCTTAAATACTGAAGCAGAGTCCTTAAATATTGCAGCAAAGTCCTTAAATAATGCATTAGAGTCCTTAAATAATGCAACAAAGTCCTTAAATAATGCAGCAGAGTCCTTAAATAATGCAGCAAAGTCCTTAAATAATGCAGCAGAGTCCTTAAATAATGCAGCAGAGTCCTTAAATACCGCAGCAGAGTCCTTAAATACTGAAGCAGGGTCCTTTAATATAGCAGCAAATTCCTTAAATAATGCAGCAGAGTCCTTAAAAAATCCAACAAAGTCATTAAATAATGCAGCAGAGTCCTCTAATAATGCAGCAGAGTCCTCAAATCCTTCAGCAAAGTCATTAAATAATGCAGCATAGTCCTTAAATAATGCAAAGTCCTTAAATAAAGCAGCACAGTTCTTAAATAATGCAACAACGTCGGTAAATAATGCAGCAGAGTCCTTAAATAATGCAGCAAAGTCCTTAACTAATGCAGCAGAGTCCTTAAATAATGCAACAAAGTCCTTAAATAATGCAACAGAGTCCTAAAATACCGCAGCAAAGTGCTTAAATAATGCAGCAGAGTCCTCAAATGCTTCAGCAGAGTCCTTAAAAAATGCAGCAGAGTCCTTAAATAATGCAGCAAAGTCCTTAAATAATGCAGCAGAGTCCTTAAATAATGCAACAAAGTCCTTAAATAATGCAGCAGAGTCCTTAAATACTGAAGCAGAGTCCTTAAATATTGCAGCAAAGTCCTTAAATAATGCAGCAGAGTCCTTAAATAATGCAGCAAAGTCCTTATCTAATGCAGCAGAGTCCTTAAATAATGCAACAAAGTCCTTAAATAATGCAGCAGAGTCCTTAAATACTGAAGCAGAGTCCTTAAATATTGCAGCAAAGTCCTTCAATAATGCAGCAGAGTGCTTAGATAATGCAACAAAGTCCTTAAATAATGCAGCAGATTCCTTAAATAATGCAGCAAAGTCCTTAAATAATGCAGCAGAGTCCTTAAATAATGCAGCAGAGTCCTTAAATACCGCAGCAGAGTCCTTAAATACTGAAGCAGAGTCCTTTAATATAGCAGCAAATTCCTTAAATAATGCAGCAGAGTCCATAAAAAAATCCAACAAAGTCATTAAATAATGCAGCAAGTCCTTAAATAATTCAGCAGAGTCCTCTAATAATGCAGCAGAGTCCTCAAATGCTTCAGCAAAGTCATTAAATAATGCAGCATAGTCCTTAAATAATGCAGCAAAGTCCTTAAATAATGCAGCACAGTTCTTAAGTAATGCAACAACGTCGTTAAATAATGCAGCAGAGTCCTTAAATAATGCAGCAAAGTCCTTAACTAATGCAGCAGAGTCCTTAAATAATGCAAGAAAGTCCTTAAATAATGCAGCATAGTCCTTAAATAATGCAGTAAAGTCCTTAAATAATGCAGCAGAGTCCTTAAATAATGCAACAACGTCCTTAAATAATGCAGCAGAGTCCTTAAATACTGAAGCAGAGTCCTTAAATATTGCAGCAAAGTCCTTAAATAATGCATTAGAGTCCTTAAATAATGCAACAAAGTCCTTAAATAATGCAGCAGAGTCCTTAAATAATGCAGCAAAGTCCTTAAATAATGCAGCAGAGTCCTTAAATAATGCAGCAGAGTCCTTAAATACCGCAGCAGAGTCCTTAAATACTGAAGCAGAGTCCTTTAATATAGCATCAAATTCCTTTAATTAATGCAGCAGAGTCCTTAAAAAATCCAACAAAGTCATTAAATAATGCAGCAGAGTCCTCTAATAATGCAGCAGAGTCCTCAAATGCTTCAGCAAAGTCATTAAATAATGCAGCATAGTCCTTAAATAATGCAAAGTCCTTAAATAAAGCAGCACAGTTCTTAAATAATGCAACAACGTTGGTAAATAATGCAGCAGAGTCCTTAAATAATGCAGCAAAGTCCTTAACTAATGCAGCAGAGTCCTTAAATACCGCAGCAAAGTGCTTAAATAATGCAGCAGAGTCCTCAAATGCTTCAGCAGAGTCTTTAAAAAATGCAGCAGAGTCCTTAAATAATGCAGCAAAGTCCTTAAATAATGCAGCAGAGTCCTTAAATAATGCAACAAAGTCCTTAAATAATGCAGCAGAGTCCTTAAATACTGAAGCAGAGTCCTTAAATATTGCAGCAAAGTCCTTAAATAATGCAGCAGAGTCCTTAAATAATGCAACAAAGTCCTTCAATAATGCAGCAGAGTCCTTAGATAATGCAACAAAGTCCATAAATAATGCAGCAGATTCCTTAAATAATGCAGCAAAGTCCTTAAATAATGCAGCAGAGTCCTAAAATAATGCAGCAGGGTCCTTAAATACCGCAGCAGAGTCCTTAAATACTGAAACAGAGTCCTTTAATATAGCAGCAAATTCCTTAAATAATGCAACAAAGTCCTTCAATAATGCAGCAGAGTCCTTAGATAATGCAACAAAGTCCATAAATAATGCAGCAGATTCCTTAAATAATGCAGCAAGTCCTTAAATAATGCAGCAGAGTCCTCTAATAATGCAGCAGAGTCCTCAAATGCTTCAGCAAAGTCATTAAATAATGCAGCATAGTCCTTAAATAATGCAGCACAGTTCTTAAATAATGCAACAACGTCGTTAAATAATGCAGCAGAGTCCTTAAATAATGCAGCAAACTCCTTAACTAATGCAGCAGAGTCCTTAAATAATGCAACAAAGTCCTTAAATAATGCAACAGAGTCCTTAAATACCGCCGCAAAGTGCTTAAATAATGCAGCAGAGTCCTCAAATGCTTCAGCAGAGTCCTTAAATAATGCAGCAGTGTCCTTAAATAATGCAGCAAAGTCCTTAAATAATGCAGCAGAGTCCTTAAATAATGCAACAAAGTCCTTAAATAATGCAGCAGAGTCCTTAAATACTGAAGCAGAGTCCTTAAATATTGCTGCAAAGTCCTTAAATAATGCAGCAGAGTCATTAAATAATGCAACAATGTCCTTAAATAATGCAGCAGAGTCCTTAAAAAATCCAACAAAGTCATTAAATAATGCAGCAAGTCCTTAAATAATGCAGCAGAGTCCTCTAATAATGCAGCAGAGTCCTCAAATGCTTCAGCAAATTCATTAAATAATGCAGCATTGTCCTTAAATAATGCAGCAAAGTCCTTAAATAATGCAGCAGAGTCCTTAAATAATGCAACAAAGTCCTTAAATAATGCAGCAGAGTCCTTAAATACTGAAGCAGAGTCCTTAAATATTGCTGCAAAGTCCTTAAATAATGCAGCAGAGTCATTAAATAATGCAACAAAGTCCTTAAATAATGCAGCAGAGTCCTTAAATAATGCAACAAAGTCCTTAAATAATGCAGCAGAGTACTTAAATAATGCAACAAAGTCCTTAAATAATGCAGCAAAGTCCTTAAATAATGCAGCAGAGTCCTTAAATACTGAAGCAGAGTCCTTAAATATTGCAGCAAAGTCCTTAAATAATGCAGCAGAGTCCTTAAATAAGGCAACAAAGTCCTTAAATAATGCAACAGAGTCCTTAAATACCGCAGCAAAGTGCTTAAATAATGCAGCAGAGTCCTCAAATGCTTCAGCAGAGTCCTTAAATAATGCAGCAGAGTCCTTAAATAATGCAGCAAAGTCCTTAAATAATGCAGCAGAGTCCTTAAATAATGCAACAAAGTCCTTAAATAATGCAGCAGAGTCCTTAAATACTGAAGCAGAGTCCTTAAATATTGCAGCAAAGTCCTTAAATAATGCAGCAGAGTCCTTAAATAATGCAGCAAAGTCCTTATCTAATGCAGCAGAGTCCTTAAATAATGCAACAAAGTCCTTAAATAATGCAGCAGAGTCCTTAAATACTGAAGCAGAGTCCTTAAATATTGCAGCAAAGTCCTTCAATAATGCAGCAGAGTCCTTAGATAATGCAACAAAGTCCTTAAATAATGCAGCAGATTCCTTAAATAATGCAGCAAAGTCCTTAAATAATGCAGCAGAGTCCTTAAATAATGCAGCAGAGTCCTTAAATACCGCAGCAGAGTCCTTAAATACTGAAGCAGAGTCCTTTAATATAGCAGCAAATTCCATAAATAATGCAGCAGAGTCCATAAAAAAATCCAACAAAGTCATTAAATAATGCAGCAAGTCCTTAAATAATGCAGCAGAGTCCTCTAATAATGCAGCAGAGTCCTAAAATGCTTCAGCAAAGTCATTAAATAATGCAGCATAGTCCTTAAATAATGCAGCAAAGTCCTTAAATAATGCAGCACAGTTCTTAAGTAATGCAACAACGTCGTTAAATAATGCAGCAGAGTCCTTAAATAATGCAGCAAAGTCCTTAACTAATGCAGCAGAGTCCTTAAATATTGCAAGAAAGTCCTTAAATAATGCAGCAGAGTCCTTAAATAATGCAGTAAAGTCCTTAAATAATGCAGCAGAGTCCTTAAATATTGCAACAACGTCCTTAAATAATGCAGCAGAGTCCTTAAATACTGAAGCAGAGTCCTTAAATATTGCAGCAAAGTCCTTAAATAATGCATTAGAGTCCTTAAATAATGCAACAAAGTCCTTAAATAATGCAGCAGAGTCCTTAAATAATGCAGCAAAGTCCTTAAATAATGCAGCAGAGTCCTTAAATAATGCAGCAGAGTCCTTAAATACCGCAGCAGAGTCCTTAAATACTGAAGCAGGGTCCTTTAATATAGCAGCAAATTCCTTAAATAATGCAGCAGAGTCCTTAAAAAATCCAACAAAGTCATTAAATAATGCAGCAGAGTCCTCTAATAATGCAGCAGAGTCCTCAAATCCTTCAGCAAAGTCATTAAATAATGCAGCATAGTCCTTAAATAATGCAAAGTCCTTAAATAAAGCAGCACAGTTCTTAAATAATGCAACAACGTCGGTAAATAATGCAGCAGAGTCCTTAAATAATGCAGCAAAGTCCTTAACTAATGCAGCAGAGTCCTTAAATAATGCAACAAAGTCCTTAAATAATGCAACAGAGTCCTTAAATACCGCAGCAAAGTGCTTAAATAATGCAGCAGAGTCCTCAAATGCTTCAGCAGAGTCCTTAAAAAATGCAGCAGAGTCCTTAAATAATGCAGCAAAGTCCTTAAATAATGCAGCAGAGTCCTTAAATAATGCAACAAAGTCCTTAAATAATGCAGCAGAGTCCTTAAATACTGAAACAGAGTCCTTAAATATTGCAGCAAAGTCCTTAAATAATGCAGCAGAGTCCTTAAATAATGCAGCAAAGTCCTTATCTAATGCAGCAGAGTCCTTAAATAATGCAACAAAGTCCTTAAATAATGCAGCAGAGTCCTTAAATACTGAAGCAGAGTCCTTAAATATTGCAGCAAAGTCCTTAAATAATGCAGCAGAGTCCTTAAATAATGCAACAAAGTCCTTAAATAATGCAGCAGAGTCCTTAAATACTGAAGCAGAGTCCTTAAATATTGCAGCAAAGTCCTTCAATAATGCAGCAGAGTCCTTAGATAATGCAACAAAGTCCTTTAATAATGCAGCAGATTCCTTAAATAATGCAGCAAAGTCCTTAAATAATGCAGCAGAGTCCTTAAATAATGCAGCAGAGTCCTTAAATACCGCAGCAGAGTCCTTAAATACTGAAGCAGAGTCCTTTAATATAGCAGCAAATTCCTTAAATAATGCAGCAGAGTCCATAAAAAAATCCAACAAAGTCATTAAATAATGCAGCAAGTCGTTAAATAATGCAGCAGAGTCCTCTAATAATGCAGCAGAGTCCTCAAATGCTTCAGCAAAGTCATTAAATAATGCAGCATAGTCCTTAAATAATGCAGCAAAGTCCTTAAATAATGCAGCACAGTTCTTAAGTAATGCAACAACGTCGTTAAATAATGCAGCAGAGTCCTTAAATAATGCAGCAAAGTCCTTAACTAATGCAGCAGAGTCCTTAAATAATGCAAGAAAGTCCTTAAATAATGCAGCAGAGTCCTTAAATAATGCAGTAAAGTCCTTAAATAATGCAGCAGAGTCCTTAAATAATGCAACAACGTCCTTAAATAATGCAGCAGAGTCCTTAAATACTGAAGCAGAGTCCTTAAATATTGCAGCAAAGTCCTTAAATAATGCATTAGAGTCCTTAAATAATGCAACAAAGTCCTTAAATAATGCAGCAGAGTCCTTAAATAATGCAGCAAAGTCCTTAAATAATGCAGCAGAGTCCTTAAATAATGCAGCAGAGTCCTTAAATACCGCAGCAGAGTCCTTAAATACTGAAGCAGGGTCCTTTAATATAGCAGCAAATTCCTTAAATAATGCAGCAGAGTCCTTAAAAAATCCAACAAAGTCATTAAATAATGCAGCAGAGTCCTCTAATAATGCAGCAGAGTCCTCAAATCCTTCAGCAAAGTCATTAAATAATGCAGCATAGTCCTTAAATAATGCAAAGTCCTTAAATAAAGCAGCACAGTTCTTAAATAATGCAACAACGTCGGTAAATAATGCAGCAGAGTCCTTAAATAATGCAGCAAAGTCCTTAACTAATGCAGCAGAGTCCTTAAATAATGCAACAAAGTCCTTAAATAATGCAACAGAGTCCTAAAATACCGCAGCAAAGTGCTTAAATAATGCAGCAGAGTCCTCAAATGCTTCAGCAGAGTCCTTAAAAAATGCAGCAGAGTCCTTAAATAATGCAGCAAAGTCCTTAAATAATGCAGCAGAGTCCTTAAATAATGCAACAAAGTCCTTAAATAATGCAGCAGAGTCCTTAAATACTGAAGCAGAGTCCTTAAATATTGCAGCAAAGTCCTTAAATAATGCAGCAGAGTCCTTAAATAATGCAGCAAAGTCCTTATCTAATGCAGCAGAGTCCTTAAATAATGCAACAAAGTCCTTAAATAATGCAGCAGAGTCCTTAAATACTGAAGCAGAGTCCTTAAATATTGCAGCAAAGTCCTTCAATAATGCAGCAGAGTCCTTAGATAATGCAACAAAGTCCTTAAATAATGCAGCAGATTCCTTAAATAATGCAGCAAAGTCCTTAAATAATGCAGCAGAGTCCTTAAATAATGCAGCAGAGTCCTTAAATACCGCAGCAGAGTCCTTAAATACTGAAGCAGAGTCCTTTAATATAGCAGCAAATTCCTTAAATAATGCAGCAGAGTCCATAAAAAAATCCAACAAAGTCATTAAATAATGCAGCAAGTCCTTAAATAATTCAGCAGAGTCCTCTAATAATGCAGCAGAGTCCTCAAATGCTTCAGCAAAGTCATTAAATAATGCAGCATAGTCCTTAAATAATGCAGCAAAGTCCTTAAATAATGCAGCACAGTTCTTAAGTAATGCAACAACGTCGTTAAATAATGCAGCAGAGTCCTTAAATAATGCAGCAAAGTCCTTAACTAATGCAGCAGAGTCCTTAAATAATGCAAGAAAGTCCTTAAATAATGCAGCATAGTCCTTAAATAATGCAGTAAAGTCCTTAAATAATGCAGCAGAGTCCTTAAATAATGCAACAACGTCCTTAAATAATGCAGCAGAGTCCTTAAATACTGAAGCAGAGTCCTTAAATATTGCAGCAAAGTCCTTAAATAATGCATTAGAGTCCTTAAATAATGCAACAAAGTCCTTAAATAATGCAGCAGAGTCCTTAAATAATGCAGCAAAGTCCTTAAATAATGCAGCAGAGTCCTTAAATAATGCAGCAGAGTCCTTAAATACCGCAGCAGAGTCCTTAAATACTGAAGCAGAGTCCTTTAATATAGCATCAAATTCCTTTAATTAATGCAGCAGAGTCCTTAAAAAATCCAACAAAGTCATTAAATAATGCAGCAGAGTCCTCTAATAATGCAGCAGAGTCCTCAAATGCTTCAGCAAAGTCATTAAATAATGCAGCATAGTCCTTAAATAATGCAAAGTCCTTAAATAAAGCAGCACAGTTCTTAAATAATGCAACAACGTTGGTAAATAATGCAGCAGAGTCCTTAAATAATGCAGCAAAGTCCTTAACTAATGCAGCAGAGTCCTTAAATACCGCAGCAAAGTGCTTAAATAATGCAGCAGAGTCCTCAAATGCTTCAGCAGAGTCTTTAAAAAATGCAGCAGAGTCCTTAAATAATGCAGCAAAGTCCTTAAATAATGCAGCAGAGTCCTTAAATAATGCAACAAAGTCCTTAAATAATGCAGCAGAGTCCTTAAATACTGAAGCAGAGTCCTTAAATATTGCAGCAAAGTCCTTAAATAATGCAGCAGAGTCCTTAAATAATGCAACAAAGTCCTTCAATAATGCAGCAGAGTCCTTAGATAATGCAACAAAGTCCATAAATAATGCAGCAGATTCCTTAAATAATGCAGCAAAGTCCTTAAATAATGCAGCAGAGTCCTAAAATAATGCAGCAGGGTCCTTAAATACCGCAGCAGAGTCCTTAAATACTGAAACAGAGTCCTTTAATATAGCAGCAAATTCCTTAAATAATGCAACAAAGTCCTTCAATAATGCAGCAGAGTCCTTAGATAATGCAACAAAGTCCATAAATAATGCAGCAGATTCCTTAAATAATGCAGCAAGTCCTTAAATAATGCAGCAGAGTCCTCTAATAATGCAGCAGAGTCCTCAAATGCTTCAGCAAAGTCATTAAATAATGCAGCATAGTCCTTAAATAATGCAGCACAGTTCTTAAATAATGCAACAACGTCGTTAAATAATGCAGCAGAGTCCTTAAATAATGCAGCAAACTCCTTAACTAATGCAGCAGAGTCCTTAAATAATGCAACAAAGTCTTTAAATAATGCAACAGAGTCCTTAAATACCGCCGCAAAGTGCTTAAATAATGCAGCAGAGTCCTCAAATGCTTCAGCAGAGTCCTTAAATAATGCAGCAGTGTCCTTAAATAATGCAGCAAAGTCCTTAAATAATGCAGCAGAGTCCTTAAATAATGCAACAAAGTCCTTAAATAATGCAGCAGAGTCCTTAAATACTGAAGCAGAGTCCTTAAATATTGCTGCAAAGTCCTTAAATAATGCAGCAGAGTCATTAAATATTGCAACAATGTCCTTAAATAATGCAGCAGAGTCCTTAAAAAATCCAACAAAGTCATTAAATAATGCAGCAAGTCCTTAAATAATGCAGCAGAGTCCTCTAATAATGCAGCAGAGTCCTCAAATGCTTCAGCAAATTCATTAAATAATGCAGCATATTCCTTAAATAATGCAGCAAAGTCCTTAAATAATGCAGAACAGTTCTTAAATAATGCAACAACGTCGTTAAATAATGCAGCAGAGTCCTTAAATAATGCAGCAAAGTCCTTAACTAATGCAGCAGAGTCCTTAAATAATGCAACAAAGTCCTTAAATAATGCAACAGAGTCCTTAAATACAGCAGCAAAGGGCTTAAATAATGCAGCAGAGTCCTCAAATGCTTCAGCAGAGTCCTTAAATAATGCAGCATTGTCCTTAAATAATGCAGCAAAGTCCTTAAATAATGCAGCAGAGTCCTTAAATAATGCAACAAAGTCCTTAAATAATGCAGCAGAGTCCTTAAATACTGAAGCAGAGTCCTTAAATATTGCTGCAAAGTCCTTAAATAATGCAGCAGAGTCATTAAATAATGCAACAAAGTCCTTAAATAATGCAGCAGAGTCCTTAAATAATGCAACAAAGTCCTTAAATAATGCAGCAGAGTACTTAAATAATGCAACAAAGTCCTTAAATAATGCAGCAAAGTCCTTAAATAATGCAGCAGAGTCCTTAAATACTGAAGCAGAGTCCTTAAATATTGCAGCAAAGTCCTTAAATAATGCAGCAGAGTCCTTAAATAATGCAACAAAGTCCTTAAATAATGCAGCAGAGTCCTTAAATACTGAAGCAGAGTCCTTAAATATTGCAGCAAAGTCCTTCAATAATGCAGCAGAGTCCTTAGATAATGCAACAAAGTCCTTAAATAATGCAGCAGATTCCTTAAATAATGCAGCAAAGTCCTTAAATAATGCAGCAGAGTCCTTAAATAATGCAGCAGAGTCCTTAAATACCGCAGCAGAGTCCTTAAATACTGAAGCAGAGTCCTTTAATATAGCAGCAAATTCCATAAATAATGCAGCAGAGTCCATAAAAAAATCCAACAAAGTCATTAAATAATGCAGCAAGTCCTTAAATAATGCAGCAGAGTCCTCTAATAATGCAGCAGAGTCCTAAAATGCTTCAGCAAAGTCATTAAATAATGCAGCATAGTCCTTAAATAATGCAGCAAAGTCCTTAAATAATGCAGCACAGTTCTTAAGTAATGCAACAACGTCGTTAAATAATGCAGCAGAGTCCTTAAATAATGCAGCAAAGTCCTTAACTAATGCAGCAGAGTCCTTAAATATTGCAAGAAAGTCCTTAAATAATGCAGCAGAGTCCTTAAATAATGCAGTAAAGTCCTTAAATAATGCAGCAGAGTCCTTAAATATTGCAACAACGTCCTTAAATAATGCAGCAGAGTCCTTAAATACTGAAGCAGAGTCCTTAAATATTGCAGCAAAGTCCTTAAATAATGCATTAGAGTCCTTAAATAATGCAACAAAGTCCTTAAATAATGCAGCAGAGTCCTTAAATAATGCAGCAAAGTCCTTAAATAATGCAGCAGAGTCCTTAAATAATGCAGCAGAGTCCTTAAATACCGCAGCAGAGTCCTTAAATACTGAAGCAGGGTCCTTTAATATAGCAGCAAATTCCTTAAATAATGCAGCAGAGTCCTTAAAAAATCCAACAAAGTCATTAAATAATGCAGCAGAGTCCTCTAATAATGCAGCAGAGTCCTCAAATCCTTCAGCAAAGTCATTAAATAATGCAGCATAGTCCTTAAATAATGCAAAGTCCTTAAATAAAGCAGCACAGTTCTTAAATAATGCAACAACGTCGGTAAATAATGCAGCAGAGTCCTTAAATAATGCAGCAAAGTCCTTAACTAATGCAGCAGAGTCCTTAAATAATGCAACAAAGTCCTTAAATAATGCAACAGAGTCCTTAAATACCGCAGCAAAGTGCTTAAATAATGCAGCAGAGTCCTCAAATGCTTCAGCAGAGTCCTTAAAAAATGCAGCAGAGTCCTTAAATAATGCAGCAAAGTCCTTAAATAATGCAGCAGAGTCCTTAAATAATGCAACAAAGTCCTTAAATAATGCAGCAGAGTCCTTAAATACTGAAACAGAGTCCTTAAATATTGCAGCAAAGTCCTTAAATAATGCAGCAGAGTCCTTAAATAATGCAGCAAAGTCCTTATCTAATGCAGCAGAGTCCTTAAATAATGCAACAAAGTCCTTAAATAATGCAGCAGAGTCCTTAAATACTGAAGCAGAGTCCTTAAATATTGCAGCAAAGTCCTTAAATAATGCAGCAGAGTCCTTAAATAATGCAACAAAGTCCTTAAATAATGCAGCAGAGTCCTTAAATAATGCAACAATGTCCTTAAATAATGCAGCAGAGTCCTTAAATACTGAAGCAGAGTCCTTAAATATTGCAGCAAAGTCCTTAAATAACGCAGCAGAGTCCTTAAATACTGAAGCAGAGTCCTTTAATATAGCAGTAAATTCCTTAAATAACGCAGCAGAGTCCTTAAAAAATCCAACAAAGACATTAAATAATGCAGCAGAGTCCTCTAATAATGCAGCAGAGTCCTCAAATGCTTCAGCAAAGTCATTAAATAATGCAGCATAGTCCTTAACTAATGCAGCAGAGTCCTTAAATAATGCAACAAAGTCCTTAAATAATGCAGCAGAGTCCTTAAATAATGCAGTAAAGTCGTTAAATAATGCAGCAGAGTCCTTAAATAATGCAGCAAAGTCCTTAACTAATGCAGCAGAGTCCTTAAATATTGCAGCAAAGTCCTTAAATAATGCATTAGAGTCCTTAAATAATGCAACAAAGTCCTTAAATAATGCAGCAGAGTCCTTAAATAATGCAGCAAAGTCCTTAAATAATGCAGCAGAGTCCTTAAATAATGCAGCAGAGTCCTTAAATACCGCAGCAGAGTCCTTAAATACTGAAGCAGAGTCCTTTAATATAGCAGCAAATTCCTTAAATAATGCAGCAGAGTCCTTAAAAAATCCAACAAAGTCATTAAATAATGCAGCAGAGTCCTCTAATAATGCAGCAGAGTCCTCAAATGCTTCAGCAAAGTCATTAAATAATGCAGCATAGTCCTTAAATAATGCAGCAAAGTCCTTAAATAATGCAGCACAGTTCTTAAATAATGCAACAACGTCGTTAAATAATGCAGCAGAGTCCTTAAATAATGCAGCAAAGTCCTTAACTAATGCAGCAGAGTCCTTAAATAATGCAACAAAGTCCTTAAATAATGCAACAGAGTCCTTAAATACCGCAGCAAAGTGATTAAATAATGCAGCAGAGTCCTCAAATGCTTCAGCAGAGTCCTTAAATAATGCAGCAGAGTCCTTAAATAATGCAGCAAAGTCCTTAAATAATGCAGCAGAGTCCTTAAATAATGCAACAAAGTCCTTAAATAATGCAGCAGAGTCCTTAAATACTGAAGCAGAGTCCTTAAATATTGCAGCAAAGTCCTTAAATAATGCAGCAGAGTCCATAAATAATGCAGCAAAGTCCTTAAATAATGCAGCAGAGTCCTTAAATAATGCAACAAAGTCCTTAAATAATGCAGCAGAGTCCTTAAATACTGAAGCAGAGTCCTTAAATATTGCAGCAAAGTCCTTCAATAATGCAGCAGAGTCCTTAGATAATGCAACAAAGTCCTTAAATAATGCTGCAGATTCCTTAAATAATGCAGCAAAGTCCTTAAATAATGCAGCAGAGTCCTTAAATAATGCAGCAGAGTCCTTAAATACCGCAGCAGAGTCCTTAAATACTGAAGCAGAGTCCTTTAATATAGCAGCAAATTCCTTAAATAATGCAGCAGAGTCCTTAAAAAATCCAACAAAGTCATTAAATAATGCATCAAGTCCTTAAATAATGCAGCAGAGTCCTCTAATAATGCAGCAGAGTCCTCAAATGCTTCAGCAAAGTCATTAAATAATGCAGCATAGTCCTTAAATAATGGAGCAAAGTCCTTAAATAATGCAGCACAGTTCTTAAATAATGCAACAACGTCGTTAAATAATGCAGCAGAGTCCTTAAATAATGCAGCAAAGTCCTTAACTAATGCAGCAGAGTCCTTAAATAATGCAACAAAGTCCTTAAATAATGCAGCAGAGTCCTTAAATAATGCAGTAAAGTCCTTAAATAATGCAGCAGAGTCCTTAAATAATGCAGCAGAGTCCTTAAATACTGAAGCAGAGTCCTTAAATATTGCAGCAAAGTCCTTAAATAATGCAGCAGAGTCCTTAAATAATGCAACAAATTCCTTAAATAATGCAGCAAAGTCCTTAAATAATGCAGCAGAGTCCTTAAATAATGCAGCAGAGTCCTTAAATACCGCAGCAGAGTCCTTAAATACTGAAGCAGAGTCCTTTAATATAGCAGCAAATTCCTTAAATAATGCAGCAGAGTCCTTAAAAAATCCAACAAAGTCATTAAATAATGCAGCAGAGTCCTCTAATAATGCAGCAGAGTCCTCAAATGCTTCAGCAAAGTCATTCAATAATGCAGCAGAGTCCTCAAATGCTTAAGCAGAGTCCTTAAATACTGAAGCAGAGTCCTTAAATATTGCAGCAAAGTCCTTAAATAATGCAGCAGAGTCCTTAAATAATGCAAAAAGGCCTTAAATAATGCAGCAGAGTCCTTAAATAATGCAGTAAAGTCGTTAAATAATGCAGCAGAGTCCTTAAATAATGCAGCAAAGTCCTTAACTAATGCAGCAGAGTCCTTAAATATTGCAGCAAAGTCCTTACATAATGCATTAGAGTCCTTAAATAATTCAAGAAAGTCCTTAAATAATGCAGCAGAGTCCTTAAATAATGCAGCAAAGTCCTTAACTAATGCAGCAGAGTCCTTAAATAATGCAACAAAGTCCTTAAATAATGCAACAGAGTCCTTAAATACCGCAGCAAAGTGCTTAAATAATGCAGCAGAGTCCTCAAATGCTTCAGCAGAGTCCTTAAAAAATGCAGCAGAGTCCTTAAATAATGCAGCAAAGTCCTTAAATAATGCAGCACAGTTCTTAAGTAATGCAACAACGTCGTTAAATAATGCAGCAGAGTCCTTAAATAATGCAGCAAAGTCCTTAACTAATGCAGCAGAGTCCTTAAATAATGCAAGAAAGTCCTTAAATAATGCAGCAGAGTCCTTAAATAATGCAGTAAAGTCCTTAAATAATGCAGCAGAGTCCTTAAATAATGCAACAACGTCCTTAAATAATGCAGCAGAGTCCTTAAATACTGAAGCAGAGTCCTTAAATATTGCAGCAAAGTCCTTAAATAATGCATTAGAGTCCTTAAATAATGCAACAAAGTCCTTAAATAATGCAGCAGAGTCCTTAAATAATGCAGCAAAGTCCTTAAATAATGCAGCAGAGTCCTTAAATAATGCAGCAGAGTCCTTAAATACCGCAGCAGAGTCCTTAAATACTGAAGCAGGGTCCTTTAATATAGCAGCAAATTCCTTAAATAATGCAGCAGAGTCCTTAAAAAATCCAACAAAGTCATTAAATAATGCAGCAGAGTCCTCTAATAATGCAGCAGAGTCCTCAAATCCTTCAGCAAAGTCATTAAATAATGCAGCATAGTCCTTAAATAATGCAAAGTCCTTAAATAAAGCAGCACAGTTCTTAAATAATGCAACAACGTCGTTAAATAATGCAGCAGAGTCCTTAAATAATGCAGCAAAGTCCTTAACTAATGCAGCAGAGTCCTTAAATAATGCAACAAAGTCCTTAAATAATGCAACAGAGTCCTTAAATACCGCAGCAAAGTGATTAAATAATGCAGCAGAGTCCTCAAATGCTTCAGCAGAGTCCTTAAATAATGCAGCAGAGTCCTTAAATAATGCAGCAAAGTCCTTAAATAATGCAGCAGAGTCCTTAAATAATGCAACAAAGTCCTTAAATAATGCAGCAGAGTCCTTAAATACTGAAGCAGAGTCCTTAAATATTGCAGCAAAGTCCTTAAATAATGCAGCAGAGTCCATAAATAATGCAGCAAAGTCCTTAAATAATGCAGCAGAGTCCTTAAATAATGCAACAAAGTCCTTAAATAATGCAGCAGAGTCCTTAAATACTGAAGCAGAGTCCTTAAATATTGCAGCAAAGTCCTTCAATAATGCAGCAGAGTCCTTAGATAATGCAACAAAGTCCTTAAATAATGCTGCAGATTCCTTAAATAATGCAGCAAAGTCCTTAAATAATGCAGCAGAGTCCTTAAATAATGCAGCAGAGTCCTTAAATACCGCAGCAGAGTCCTTAAATACTGAAGCAGAGTCCTTTAATATAGCAGCAAATTCCTTAAATAATGCAGCAGAGTCCTTAAAAAATCCAACAAAGTCATTAAATAATGCATCAAGACCTTAAATAATGCAGCAGAGTCCTCTAATAATGCAGCAGAGTCCTCAAATGCTTCAGCAAAGTCATTAAATAATGCAGCATAGTCCTTAAATAATGGAGCAAAGTCCTTAAATAATGCAGCACAGTTCTTAAATAATGCAACAACGTCGTTAAATAATGCAGCAGAGTCCTTAAATAATGCAGCAAAGTCCTTAACTAATGCAGCAGAGTCCTTAAATAATGCAACAAAGTCCTTAAATAATGCAGCAGAGTCCTTAAATAATGCAGTAAAGTCCTTAAATAATGCAGCAGAGTCCTTAAATAATGCAGCAGAGTCCTTAAATACTGAAGCAGAGTCCTTAAATATTGCAGCAAAGTCCTTAAATAATGCAGCAGAGTCCTTAAATAATGCAACAAATTCCTTAAATAATGCAGCAAAGTCCTTAAATAATGCAGCAGAGTCCTTAAATAATGCAGCAGAGTCCTTAAATACCGCAGCAGAGTCCTTAAATACTGAAGCAGAGTCCTTTAATATAGCAGCAAATTCCTTAAATAATGCAGCAGAGTCCTTAAAAAATCCAACAAAGTCATTAAATAATGCAGCAGAGTCCTCTAATAATGCAGCAGAGTCCTCAAATGCTTCAGCAAAGTCATTCAATAATGCAGCAGAGTCCTCAAATGCTTAAGCAGAGTCCTTAAATACTGAAGCAGAGTCCTTAAATATTGCAGCAAAGTCCTTAAATAATGCAGCAGAGTCCTTAAATAATGCAACAAAGTCCTTAAATAATGCAGCAGAGTCCTTAAATAATGCAGTAAAGTCGTTAAATAATGCAGCAGAGTCCTTAAATAATGCAGCAAAGTCCTTAACTAATGCAGCAGAGTCCTTAAATATTGCAGCAAAGTCCTTACATAATGCATTAGAGTCCTTAAATAATTCAAGAAAGTCCTTAAATAATGCAGCAGAGTCCTTAAATAATGCAGCAAAGTCCTTAACTAATGCAGCAGAGTCCTTAAATAATGCAACAAAGTCCTTAAATAATGCAACAGAGTCCTTAAATACCGCAGCAAAGTGCTTAAATAATGCAGCAGAGTCCTCAAATGCTTCAGCAGAGTCCTTAAAAAATGCAGCAGAGTCCTTAAATAATGCAGCAAAGTCCTTAAATAATGCAGCACAGTTCTTAAGTAATGCAACAACGTCGTTAAATAATGCAGCAGAGTCCTTAAATAATGCAGCAAAGTCCTTAACTAATGCAGCAGAGTCCTTAAATAATGCAAGAAAGTCCTTAAATAATGCAGCAGAGTCCTTAAATAATGCAGTAAAGTCCTTAAATAATGCAGCAGAGTCCTTAAATAATGCAACAACGTCCTTAAATAATGCAGCAGAGTCCTTAAATACTGAAGCAGAGTCCTTAAATATTGCAGCAAAGTCCTTAAATAATGCATTAGAGTCCTTAAATAATGCAACAAAGTCCTTAAATAATGCAGCAGAGTCCTTAAATAATGCAGCAAAGTCCTTAAATAATGCAGCAGAGTCCTTAAATAATGCAGCAGAGTCCTTAAATACCGCAGCAGAGTCCTTAAATACTGAAGCAGGGTCCTTTAATATAGCAGCAAATTCCTTAAATAATGCAGCAGAGTCCTTAAAAAATCCAACAAAGTCATTAAATAATGCAGCAGAGTCCTCTAATAATGCAGCAGAGTCCTCAAATCCTTCAGCAAAGTCATTAAATAATGCAGCATAGTCCTTAAATAATGCAAAGTCCTTAAATAAAGCAGCACAGTTCTTAAATAATGCAACAACGTCGGTAAATAATGCAGCAGAGTCCTTAAATAATGCAGCAAAGTCCTTAAATAATGCAGCAGAGTCCTTAAATAATGCAACAAATTCCTTAAATAATGCAGCAAAGTCCTTAAATAATGCAGCAGAGTCCTTAAATAATGCAGCAGAGTCCTTAAATACCGCAGCAGAGTCCTTAAATGCTGAAGCAGAGTCCTTTAATATAGCAGCAAATTCCTTAAATAATGCAGCAGAGTCCTTAAAAAATCCAACAAAGTCATTAAATAATGCAGCAGAGTCCTCTAATAATGCAGCAGAGTCCTCAAATGCTTCAGCAAAGTCATTAAATAATGCAGCAGAGTCCTGAAATGCTTAAGCAGAGTCCTTAAATACTGAAGCAGAGTCCTTAAATATTGCAGCAAAGTCCTTAAATAATGCAGCAGAGTCCTTAAATAATGCAACAAAGTCCTTAAATAATGCAGCAGAGTCCTTAAATGATGAAGTAAAGTCGTTAAATAATGCAGCAGAGTCCTTAAATAATGCAGCAAAGTCCTTAACTAATGCAGCAGAGTCCTTAAATATTGCAGCAAAGTCCTTAAATAATGCATTAGAGTCCTTAAATAATGCAACAAAGTCCTTAAATAATGCAGCAGAGTCCTTAAATAATGCAGAAAAGTCCTTAAATAATGCAGCAGAGTCCTTAAATAATGCAGCAGAGTCCTTAAATACCGCAGCAGAGTCCTTAAATACTGAAGCAGAGTCCTTTAATATAGCAGCAAATTCTTTAAATAATGCAGCAGAGTCCTTAAAAAAATCCAACAAAGTCATTAAATAATGCAGCAGAGTCCTCTAATAATGCAGCAGAGTCCTCAAATGCTTCAGCAAAGTCATTAAATAATGCAGCATAGTCCTTAAATAATGCAGCAAAGTCCTTAAATAATGCAGCACAGTTCTTAAATAATGCAACAACGTCGTTAAATAATGCACCAGAGTCCTTAAATAATGCAGCAAAGTCCTTAACTAATGCAGCAGAGTCCTTAAATACCGCAGCAAAGTGCTTAAATAATGCAGCAGAGTCCTCAAATGCTTCAGCAGAGTCCTTAAAAAATGCAGCAGAGTCCTTAAATAATGCAGCAAAGTCCTTAAATAATGCAGCAGAGTCCTTAAATAATGCAACAAAGTCCTTAAATAATGCAGCAGAGTCCTTAAATACTGAAGCAGAGTCCTTAAATATTGCAGCAAAGTCCTTAAATAACGCAGCAGAGTCCTTAAATACTGAAGCAGAGTCCTTTAATATAGCAGTAAATTCCTTAAATAACGCAGCAGAGTCCTTAAAAAATCCAACAAAGTCATTAAATAATGCAGCAAGTCCTTAAATAATGCAGCAGAGTCCTCTAATAATGCAGCAGAGTCCTCAAATGCTTCAGCAAAGTCATTAAATAATGCAGCATAGTCCTTAACTAATGCAGCAGAGTCCTTAAATAATGCAACAAAGTCCTTAAATAATGCAGCAGAGTCCTTAAATAATGCAGTAAAGTCGTTAAATAATGCAGCAGAGTCCTTAAATAATGCAGCAAAGTCCTTAACTAATGCAGCAGAGTCCTTAAATATTGCAGCAAAGTCCTTAAATAATGCATTAGAGTCCTTAAATAATGCAACAAAGTCCTTAAATAATGCAGCAGAGTCCTTAAATAATGCAGCAAAGTCCTTAAATAATGCAGCAGAGTCCTTAAATAATGCAGCAGAGTCCTTAAATACCGCAGCAGAGTCCTTAAATACTGAAGCAGAGTCCTTTAATATAGCAGCAAATTCCTTAAATAATGCAGCAGAGTCCTTAAAAAATCCAACAAAGTCATTAAATAATGCAGCAGAGTCCTCTAATAATGCAGCAGAGTCCTCAAATGCTTCAGCAAAGTCATTAAATAATGCAGCATAGTCCTTAAATAATGCAGCAAAGTCCTTAAATAATGCAGCACAGTTCTTAAATAATGCAACAACGTCGTTAAATAATGCAGCAGAGTCCTTAAATAATGCAGCAAAGTCCTTAACTAATGCAGCAGAGTCCTTAAATAATGCAACAAAGTCCTTAAATAATGCAACAGAGTCCTTAAATACCGCAGCAAAGTGATTAAATAATGCAGCAGAGTCCTCAAATGCTTCAGCAGAGTCCTTAAATAATGCAGCAGAGTCCTTAAATAATGCAGCAAAGTCCTTAAATAATGCAGCAGAGTCCTTAAATAATGCAACAAAGTCCTTAAATAATGCAGCAGAGTCCTTAAATACTGAAGCAGAGTCCTTAAATATTGCAGCAAAGTCCTTAAATAATGCAGCAGAGTCCATAAATAATGCAGCAAAGTCCTTAAATAATGCAGCAGAGTCCTTAAATAATGCAACAAAGTCCTTAAATAATGCAGCAGAGTCCTTAAATACTGAAGCAGAGTCCTTAAATATTGCAGCAAAGTCCTTCAATAATGCAGCAGAGTCCTTAGATAATGCAACAAAGTCCTTAAATAATGCAGCATAGTCCTTAAATAATGCAGCAAAGTCCTTAAATAATGCAGCACAGTTCTTAAGTAATGCAACAACGTCGTTAAATAATGCAGCAGAGTCCTTAAATAATGCAGCAAAGTCCTTAACTAATGCAGCAGAGTCCTTAAATATTGCAAGAAAGTCCTTAAATAATGCAGCAGAGTCCTTAAATAATGCAGTAAAGTCCTTAAATAATGCAGCAGAGTCCTTAAATATTGCAACAACGTCCTTAAATAATGCAGCAGAGTCCTTAAATACTGAAGCAGAGTCCTTAAATATTGCAGCAAAGTCCTTAAATAATGCATTAGAGTCCTTAAATAATGCAACAAAGTCCTTAAATAATGCAGCAGAGTCCTTAAATAATGCAGCAAAGTCCTTAAATAATGCAGCAGAGTCCTTAAATAATGCAGCAGAGTCCTTAAATACCGCAGCAGAGTCCTTAAATACTGAAGCAGGGTCCTTTAATATAGCAGCAAATTCCTTAAATAATGCAGCAGAGTCCTTAAAAAATCCAACAAAGTCATTAAATAATGCAGCAGAGTCCTCTAATAATGCAGCAGAGTCCTCAAATCCTTCAGCAAAGTCATTAAATAATGCAGCATAGTCCTTAAATAATGCAAAGTCCTTAAATAAAGCAGCACAGTTCTTAAATAATGCAACAACGTCGGTAAATAATGCAGCAGAGTCCTTAAATAATGCAGCAAAGTCCTTAACTAATGCAGCAGAGTCCTTAAATAATGCAACAAAGTCCTTAAATAATGCAACAGAGTCCTTAAATACCGCAGCAAAGTGCTTAAATAATGCAGCAGAGTCCTCAAATGCTTCAGCAGAGTCCTTAAAAAATGCAGCAGAGTCCTTAAATAATGCAGCAAAGTCCTTAAATAATGCAGCAGAGTCCTTAAATAATGCAACAAAGTCCTTAAATAATGCAGCAGAGTCCTTAAATACTGAAACAGAGTCCTTAAATATTGCAGCAAAGTCCTTAAATAATGCAGCAGAGTCCTTAAATAATGCAGCAAAGTCCTTATCTAATGCAGCAGAGTCCTTAAATAATGCAACAAAGTCCTTAAATAATGCAGCAGAGTCCTTAAATACTGAAGCAGAGTCCTTAAATATTGCAGCAAAGTCCTTAAATAATGCAGCAGAGTCCTTAAATAATGCAACAAAGTCCTTAAATAATGCAGCAGAGTCCTTAAATAATGCAACAATGTCCTTAAATAATGCAGCAGAGTCCTTAAATACTGAAGCAGAGTCCTTAAATATTGCAGCAAAGTCCTTAAATAACGCAGCAGAGTCCTTAAAAAATCCAACAAAGTCATTAAATAATGCAGCAGAGTCCTCTAATAATGCAGCAGAGTCCTCAAATGCTTCAGCAAAGTCATTCAATAATGCAGCAGAGTCCTCAAATGCTTAAGCAGAGTCCTTAAATACTGAAGCAGAGTCCTTAAATATTGCAGCAAAGTCCTTAAATAATGCAGCAGAGTCCTTAAATAATGCAACAAAGTCCTTAAATAATGCAGCAGAGTCCTTAAATAATGCAGTAAAGTCGTTAAATAATGCAGCAGAGTCCTTAAATAATGCAGCAAAGTCCTTAACTAATGCAGCAGAGTCCTTAAATATTGCAGCAAAGTCCTTACATAATGCATTAGAGTCCTTAAATAATTCAAGAAAGTCCTTAAATAATGCAGCAGAGTCCTTAAATAATGCAGCAAAGTCCTTAACTAATGCAGCAGAGTCCTTAAATAATGCAACAAAGTCCTTAAATAATGCAACAGAGTCCTTAAATACCGCAGCAAAGTGCTTAAATAATGCAGCAGAGTCCTCAAATGCTTCAGCAGAGTCCTTAAAAAATGCAGCAGAGTCCTTAAATAATGCAGCAAAGTCCTTAAATAATGCAGCACAGTTCTTAAGTAATGCAACAACGTCGTTAAATAATGCAGCAGAGTCCTTAAATAATGCAGCAAAGTCCTTAACTAATGCAGCAGAGTCCTTAAATAATGCAAGAAAGTCCTTAAATAATGCAGCAGAGTCCTTAAATAATGCAGTAAAGTCCTTAAATAATGCAGCAGAGTCCTTAAATAATGCAACAACGTCCTTAAATAATGCAGCAGAGTCCTTAAATACTGAAGCAGAGTCCTTAAATATTGCAGCAAAGTCCTTAAATAATGCATTAGAGTCCTTAAATAATGCAACAAAGTCCTTAAATAATGCAGCAGAGTCCTTAAATAATGCAGCAAAGTCCTTAAATAATGCAGCAGAGTCCTTAAATAATGCAGCAGAGTCCTTAAATACCGCAGCAGAGTCCTTAAATACTGAAGCAGGGTCCTTTAATATAGCAGCAAATTCCTTAAATAATGCAGCAGAGTCCTTAAAAAATCCAACAAAGTCATTAAATAATGCAGCAGAGTCCTCTAATAATGCAGCAGAGTCCTCAAATCCTTCAGCAAAGTCATTAAATAATGCAGCATAGTCCTTAAATAATGCAAAGTCCTTAAATAAAGCAGCACAGTTCTTAAATAATGCAACAACGTCGGTAAATAATGCAGCAGAGTCCTTAAATAATGCAGCAAAGTCCTTAAATAATGCAGCAGAGTCCTTAAATAATGCAACAAATTCCTTAAATAATGCAGCAAAGTCCTTAAATAATGCAGCAGAGTCCTTAAATAATGCAGCAGAGTCCTTAAATACCGCAGCAGAGTCCTTAAATACTGAAGCAGAGTCCTTTAATATAGCAGCAAATTCCTTAAATAATGCAGCAGAGTCCTTAAAAAATCCAACAAAGTCATTAAATAATGCAGCAGAGTCCTCTAATAATGCAGCAGAGTCCTCAAATGCTTCAGCAAAGTCATTAAATAATGCAGCAGAGTCCTGAAATGCTTAAGCAGAGTCCTTAAATACTGAAGCAGAGTCCTTAAATATTGCAGCAAAGTCCTTAAATAATGCAGCAGAGTCCTTAAATAATGCAACAAAGTCCTTAAATAATGCAGCAGAGTCCTTAAATGATGAAGTAAAGTCGTTAAATAATGCAGCAGAGTCCTTAAATAATGCAGCAAAGTCCTTAACTAATGCAGCAGAGTCCTTAAATATTGCAGCAAAGTCCTTAAATAATGCATTAGAGTCCTTAAATAATGCAACAAAGTCCTTAAATAATGCAGCAGAGTCCTTAAATAATGCAGAAAAGTCCTTAAATAATGCAGCAGAGTCCTTAAATAATGCAGCAGAGTCCTTAAATACCGCAGCAGAGTCCTTAAATACTGAAGCAGAGTCCTTTAATATAGCAGCAAATTCTTTAAATAATGCAGCAGAGTCCTTAAAAAAATCCAACAAAGTCATTAAATAATGCAGCAGAGTCCTCTAATAATGCAGCAGAGTCCTCAAATGCTTCAGCAAAGTCATTAAATAATGCAGCATAGTCCTTAAATAATGCAGCAAAGTCCTTAAATAATGCAGCACAGTTCTTAAATAATGCAACAACGTCGTTAAATAATGCACCAGAGTCCTTAAATAATGCAGCAAAGTCCTTAACTAATGCAGCAGAGTCCTTAAATACCGCAGCAAAGTGCTTAAATAATGCAGCAGAGTCCTCAAATGCTTCAGCAGAGTCCTTAAAAAATGCAGCAGAGTCCTTAAATAATGCAGCAAAGTCCTTAAATAATGCAGCAGAGTCCTTAAATAATGCAACAAAGTCCTTAAATAATGCAGCAGAGTCCTTAAATACTGAAGCAGAGTCCTTAAATATTGCAGCAAAGTCCTTAAATAACGCAGCAGAGTCCTTAAATACTGAAGCAGAGTCCTTTAATATAGCAGTAAATTCCTTAAATAACGCAGCAGAGTCCTTAAAAAATCCAACAAAGTCATTAAATAATGCAGCAAGTCCTTAAATAATGCAGCAGAGTCCTCTAATAATGCAGCAGAGTCCTCAAATGCTTCAGCAAAGTCATTAAATAATGCAGCATAGTCCTTAACTAATGCAGCAGAGTCCTTAAATAATGCAACAAAGTCCTTAAATAATGCAGCAGAGTCCTTAAATAATGCAGTAAAGTCGTTAAATAATGCAGCAGAGTCCTTAAATAATGCAGCAAAGTCCTTAACTAATGCAGCAGAGTCCTTAAATATTGCAGCAAAGTCCTTAAATAATGCATTAGAGTCCTTAAATAATGCAACAAAGTCCTTAAATAATGCAGCAGAGTCCTTAAATAATGCAGCAAAGTCCTTAAATAATGCAGCAGAGTCCTTAAATAATGCAGCAGAGTCCTTAAATACCGCAGCAGAGTCCTTAAATACTGAAGCAGAGTCCTTTAATATAGCAGCAAATTCCTTAAATAATGCAGCAGAGTCCTTAAAAAATCCAACAAAGTCATTAAATAATGCAGCAGAGTCCTCTAATAATGCAGCAGAGTCCTCAAATGCTTCAGCAAAGTCATTAAATAATGCAGCATAGTCCTTAAATAATGCAGCAAAGTCCTTAAATAATGCAGCACAGTTCTTAAATAATGCAACAACGTCGTTAAATAATGCAGCAGAGTCCTTAAATAATGCAGCAAAGTCCTTAACTAATGCAGCAGAGTCCTTAAATAATGCAACAAAGTCCTTAAATAATGCAACAGAGTCCTTAAATACCGCAGCAAAGTGATTAAATAATGCAGCAGAGTCCTCAAATGCTTCAGCAGAGTCCTTAAATAATGCAGCAGAGTCCTTAAATAATGCAGCAAAGTCCTTAAATAATGCAGCAGAGTCCTTAAATAATGCAACAAAGTCCTTAAATAATGCAGCAGAGTCCTTAAATACTGAAGCAGAGTCCTTAAATATTGCAGCAAAGTCCTTAAATAATGCAGCAGAGTCCATAAATAATGCAGCAAAGTCCTTAAATAATGCAGCACAGTTCTTAAGTAATGCAACAACGTCGTTAAATAATGCAGCAGAGTCCTTAAATAATGCAGCAAAGTCCTTAACTAATGCAGCAGAGTCCTTAAATATTGCAAGAAAGTCCTTAAATAATGCAGCAGAGTCCTTAAATAATGCAGTAAAGTCCTTAAATAATGCAGCAGAGTCCTTAAATATTGCAACAACGTCCTTAAATAATGCAGCAGAGTCCTTAAATACTGAAGCAGAGTCCTTAAATATTGCAGCAAAGTCCTTAAATAATGCATTAGAGTCCTTAAATAATGCAACAAAGTCCTTAAATAATGCAGCAGAGTCCTTAAATAATGCAGCAAAGTCCTTAAATAATGCAGCAGAGTCCTTAAATAATGCAGCAGAGTCCTTAAATACCGCAGCAGAGTCCTTAAATACTGAAGCAGGGTCCTTTAATATAGCAGCAAATTCCTTAAATAATGCAGCAGAGTCCTTAAAAAATCCAACAAAGTCATTAAATAATGCAGCAGAGTCCTCTAATAATGCAGCAGAGTCCTCAAATCCTTCAGCAAAGTCATTAAATAATGCAGCATAGTCCTTAAATAATGCAAAGTCCTTAAATAAAGCAGCACAGTTCTTAAATAATGCAACAACGTCGGTAAATAATGCAGCAGAGTCCTTAAATAATGCAGCAAAGTCCTTAACTAATGCAGCAGAGTCCTTAAATAATGCAACAAAGTCCTTAAATAATGCAACAGAGTCCTTAAATACCGCAGCAAAGTGCTTAAATAATGCAGCAGAGTCCTCAAATGCTTCAGCAGAGTCCTTAAAAAATGCAGCAGAGTCCTTAAATAATGCAGCAAAGTCCTTAAATAATGCAGCAGAGTCCTTAAATAATGCAACAAAGTCCTTAAATAATGCAGCAGAGTCCTTAAATACTGAAACAGAGTCCTTAAATATTGCAGCAAAGTCCTTAAATAATGCAGCAGAGTCCTTAAATAATGCAGCAAAGTCCTTATCTAATGCAGCAGAGTCCTTAAATAATGCAACAAAGTCCTTAAATAATGCAGCAGAGTCCTTAAATACTGAAGCAGAGTCCTTAAATATTGCAGCAAAGTCCTTAAATAATGCAGCAGAGTCCTTAAATAATGCAACAAAGTCCTTAAATAATGCAGCAGAGTCCTTAAATAATGCAACAATGTCCTTAAATAATGCAGCAGAGTCCTTAAATACTGAAGCAGAGTCCTTAAATATTGCAGCAAAGTCCTTAAATAACGCAGCAGAGTCCTTAAAAAATCCAACAAAGTCATTAAATAATGCAGCAGAGTCCTCTAATAATGCAGCAGAGTCCTCAAATGCTTCAGCAAAGTCATTCAATAATGCAGCAGAGTCCTCAAATGCTTAAGCAGAGTCCTTAAATACTGAAGCAGAGTCCTTAAATATTGCAGCAAAGTCCTTAAATAATGCAGCAGAGTCCTTAAATAATGCAACAAAGTCCTTAAATAATGCAGCAGAGTCCTTAAATAATGCAGTAAAGTCGTTAAATAATGCAGCAGAGTCCTTAAATAATGCAGCAAAGTCCTTAACTAATGCAGCAGAGTCCTTAAATATTGCAGCAAAGTCCTTACATAATGCATTAGAGTCCTTAAATAATTCAAGAAAGTCCTTAAATAATGCAGCAGAGTCCTTAAATAATGCAGCAAAGTCCTTAACTAATGCAGCAGAGTCCTTAAATAATGCAACAAAGTCCTTAAATAATGCAACAGAGTCCTTAAATACCGCAGCAAAGTGCTTAAATAATGCAGCAGAGTCCTCAAATGCTTCAGCAGAGTCCTTAAAAAATGCAGCAGAGTCCTTAAATAATGCAGCAAAGTCCTTAAATAATGCAGCACAGTTCTTAAGTAATGCAACAACGTCGTTAAATAATGCAGCAGAGTCCTTAAATAATGCAGCAAAGTCCTTAACTAATGCAGCAGAGTCCTTAAATAATGCAAGAAAGTCCTTAAATAATGCAGCAGAGTCCTTAAATAATGCAGTAAAGTCCTTAAATAATGCAGCAGAGTCCTTAAATAATGCAACAACGTCCTTAAATAATGCAGCAGAGTCCTTAAATACTGAAGCAGAGTCCTTAAATATTGCAGCAAAGTCCTTAAATAATGCATTAGAGTCCTTAAATAATGCAACAAAGTCCTTAAATAATGCAGCAGAGTCCTTAAATAATGCAGCAAAGTCCTTAAATAATGCAGCAGAGTCCTTAAATAATGCAGCAGAGTCCTTAAATACCGCAGCAGAGTCCTTAAATACTGAAGCAGGGTCCTTTAATATAGCAGCAAATTCCTTAAATAATGCAGCAGAGTCCTTAAAAAATCCAACAAAGTCATTAAATAATGCAGCAGAGTCCTCTAATAATGCAGCAGAGTCCTCAAATCCTTCAGCAAAGTCATTAAATAATGCAGCATAGTCCTTAAATAATGCAAAGTCCTTAAATAAAGCAGCACAGTTCTTAAATAATGCAACAACGTCGGTAAATAATGCAGCAGAGTCCTTAAATAATGCAGCAAAGTCCTTAAATAATGCAGCAGAGTCCTTAAATAATGCAACAAATTCCTTAAATAATGCAGCAAAGTCCTTAAATAATGCAGCAGAGTCCTTAAATAATGCAGCAGAGTCCTTAAATACCGCAGCAGAGTCCTTAAATACTGAAGCAGAGTCCTTTAATATAGCAGCAAATTCCTTAAATAATGCAGCAGAGTCCTTAAAAAATCCAACAAAGTCATTAAATAATGCAGCAGAGTCCTCTAATAATGCAGCAGAGTCCTCAAATGCTTCAGCAAAGTCATTAAATAATGCAGCAGAGTCCTGAAATGCTTAAGCAGAGTCCTTAAATACTGAAGCAGAGTCCTTAAATATTGCAGCAAAGTCCTTAAATAATGCAGCAGAGTCCTTAAATAATGCAACAAAGTCCTTAAATAATGCAGCAGAGTCCTTAAATGATGAAGTAAAGTCGTTAAATAATGCAGCAGAGTCCTTAAATAATGCAGCAAAGTCCTTAACTAATGCAGCAGAGTCCTTAAATATTGCAGCAAAGTCCTTAAATAATGCATTAGAGTCCTTAAATAATGCAACAAAGTCCTTAAATAATGCAGCAGAGTCCTTAAATAATGCAGAAAAGTCCTTAAATAATGCAGCAGAGTCCTTAAATAATGCAGCAGAGTCCTTAAATACCGCAGCAGAGTCCTTAAATACTGAAGCAGAGTCCTTTAATATAGCAGCAAATTCTTTAAATAATGCAGCAGAGTCCTTAAAAAAATCCAACAAAGTCATTAAATAATGCAGCAGAGTCCTCTAATAATGCAGCAGAGTCCTCAAATGCTTCAGCAAAGTCATTAAATAATGCAGCATAGTCCTTAAATAATGCAGCAAAGTCCTTAAATAATGCAGCACAGTTCTTAAATAATGCAACAACGTCGTTAAATAATGCACCAGAGTCCTTAAATAATGCAGCAAAGTCCTTAACTAATGCAGCAGAGTCCTTAAATACCGCAGCAAAGTGCTTAAATAATGCAGCAGAGTCCTCAAATGCTTCAGCAGAGTCCTTAAAAAATGCAGCAGAGTCCTTAAATAATGCAGCAAAGTCCTTAAATAATGCAGCAGAGTCCTTAAATAATGCAACAAAGTCCTTAAATAATGCAGCAGAGTCCTTAAATACTGAAGCAGAGTCCTTAAATATTGCAGCAAAGTCCTTAAATAACGCAGCAGAGTCCTTAAATACTGAAGCAGAGTCCTTTAATATAGCAGTAAATTCCTTAAATAACGCAGCAGAGTCCTTAAAAAATCCAACAAAGTCATTAAATAATGCAGCAAGTCCTTAAATAATGCAGCAGAGTCCTCTAATAATGCAGCAGAGTCCTCAAATGCTTCAGCAAAGTCATTAAATAATGCAGCATAGTCCTTAACTAATGCAGCAGAGTCCTTAAATAATGCAACAAAGTCCTTAAATAATGCAGCAGAGTCCTTAAATAATGCAGTAAAGTCGTTAAATAATGCAGCAGAGTCCTTAAATAATGCAGCAAAGTCCTTAACTAATGCAGCAGAGTCCTTAAATATTGCAGCAAAGTCCTTAAATAATGCATTAGAGTCCTTAAATAATGCAACAAAGTCCTTAAATAATGCAGCAGAGTCCTTAAATAATGCAGCAAAGTCCTTAAATAATGCAGCAGAGTCCTTAAATAATGCAGCAGAGTCCTTAAATACCGCAGCAGAGTCCTTAAATACTGAAGCAGAGTCCTTTAATATAGCAGCAAATTCCTTAAATAATGCAGCAGAGTCCTTAAAAAATCCAACAAAGTCATTAAATAATGCAGCAGAGTCCTCTAATAATGCAGCAGAGTCCTCAAATGCTTCAGCAAAGTCATTAAATAATGCAGCATAGTCCTTAAATAATGCAGCAAAGTCCTTAAATAATGCAGCACAGTTCTTAAATAATGCAACAACGTCGTTAAATAATGCAGCAGAGTCCTTAAATAATGCAGCAAAGTCCTTAACTAATGCAGCAGAGTCCTTAAATAATGCAACAAAGTCCTTAAATAATGCAACAGAGTCCTTAAATACCGCAGCAAAGTGATTAAATAATGCAGCAGAGTCCTCAAATGCTTCAGCAGAGTCCTTAAATAATGCAGCAGAGTCCTTAAATAATGCAGCAAAGTCCTTAAATAATGCAGCAGAGTCCTTAAATAATGCAACAAAGTCCTTAAATAATGCAGCAGAGTCCTTAAATACTGAAGCAGAGTCCTTAAATATTGCAGCAAAGTCCTTAAATAATGCAGCAGAGTCCATAAATAATGCAGCAAAGTCCTTAAATAATGCAGCAGAGTCCTTAAATAATGCAACAAAGTCCTTAAATAATGCAGCAGAGTCCTTAAATACTGAAGCAGAGTCCTTAAATATTGCAGCAAAGTCCTTCAATAATGCAGCAGAGTCCTTAGATAATGCAACAAAGTCCTTAAATAATGCAGCATAGTCCTTAAATAATGCAGCAAAGTCCTTAAATAATGCAGCACAGTTCTTAAGTAATGCAACAACGTCGTTAAATAATGCAGCAGAGTCCTTAAATAATGCAGCAAAGTCCTTAACTAATGCAGCAGAGTCCTTAAATATTGCAAGAAAGTCCTTAAATAATGCAGCAGAGTCCTTAAATAATGCAGTAAAGTCCTTAAATAATGCAGCAGAGTCCTTAAATATTGCAACAACGTCCTTAAATAATGCAGCAGAGTCCTTAAATACTGAAGCAGAGTCCTTAAATATTGCAGCAAAGTCCTTAAATAATGCATTAGAGTCCTTAAATAATGCAACAAAGTCCTTAAATAATGCAGCAGAGTCCTTAAATAATGCAGCAAAGTCCTTAAATAATGCAGCAGAGTCCTTAAATAATGCAGCAGAGTCCTTAAATACCGCAGCAGAGTCCTTAAATACTGAAGCAGGGTCCTTTAATATAGCAGCAAATTCCTTAAATAATGCAGCAGAGTCCTTAAAAAATCCAACAAAGTCATTAAATAATGCAGCAGAGTCCTCTAATAATGCAGCAGAGTCCTCAAATCCTTCAGCAAAGTCATTAAATAATGCAGCATAGTCCTTAAATAATGCAAAGTCCTTAAATAAAGCAGCACAGTTCTTAAATAATGCAACAACGTCGGTAAATAATGCAGCAGAGTCCTTAAATAATGCAGCAAAGTCCTTAACTAATGCAGCAGAGTCCTTAAATAATGCAACAAAGTCCTTAAATAATGCAACAGAGTCCTTAAATACCGCAGCAAAGTGCTTAAATAATGCAGCAGAGTCCTCAAATGCTTCAGCAGAGTCCTTAAAAAATGCAGCAGAGTCCTTAAATAATGCAGCAAAGTCCTTAAATAATGCAGCAGAGTCCTTAAATAATGCAACAAAGTCCTTAAATAATGCAGCAGAGTCCTTAAATACTGAAACAGAGTCCTTAAATATTGCAGCAAAGTCCTTAAATAATGCAGCAGAGTCCTTAAATAATGCAGCAAAGTCCTTATCTAATGCAGCAGAGTCCTTAAATAATGCAACAAAGTCCTTAAATAATGCAGCAGAGTCCTTAAATACTGAAGCAGAGTCCTTAAATATTGCAGCAAAGTCCTTAAATAATGCAGCAGAGTCCTTAAATAATGCAACAAAGTCCTTAAATAATGCAGCAGAGTCCTTAAATAATGCAACAATGTCCTTAAATAATGCAGCAGAGTCCTTAAATACTGAAGCAGAGTCCTTAAATATTGCAGCAAAGTCCTTAAATAACGCAGCAGAGTCCTTAAATACTGAAGCAGAGTCCTTTAATATAGCAGTAAATTCCTTAAATAACGCAGCAGAGTCCTTAAAAAATCCAACAAAGACATTAAATAATGCAGCAGAGTCCTCTAATAATGCAGCAGAGTCCTCAAATGCTTCAGCAAAGTCATTAAATAATGCAGCATAGTCCTTAACTAATGCAGCAGAGTCCTTAAATAATGCAACAAAGTCCTTAAATAATGCAGCAGAGTCCTTAAATAATGCAGTAAAGTCGTTAAATAATGCAGCAGAGTCCTTAAATAATGCAGCAAAGTCCTTAACTAATGCAGCAGAGTCCTTAAATATTGCAGCAAAGTCCTTAAATAATGCATTAGAGTCCTTAAATAATGCAACAAAGTCCTTAAATAATGCAGCAGAGTCCTTAAATAATGCAGCAAAGTCCTTAAATAATGCAGCAGAGTCCTTAAATAATGCAGCAGAGTCCTTAAATACCGCAGCAGAGTCCTTAAATACTGAAGCAGAGTCCTTTAATATAGCAGCAAATTCTTTAAATAATGCAGCAGAGTCCTTAAAAAAATCCAACAAAGTCATTAAATAATGCAGCAGAGTCCTCTAATAATGCAGCAGAGTCCTCAAATGCTTCAGCAAAGTCATTAAATAATGCAGCATAGTCCTTAAATAATGCAGCAAAGTCCTTAAATAATGCAGCACAGTTCTTAAATAATGCAACAACGTCGTTAAATAATGCACCAGAGTCCTTAAATAATGCAGCAAAGTCCTTAACTAATGCAGCAGAGTCCTTAAATACCGCAGCAAAGTGCTTAAATAATGCAGCAGAGTCCTCAAATGCTTCAGCAGAGTCCTTAAAAAATGCAGCAGAGTCCTTAAATAATGCAGCAAAGTCCTTAAATAATGCAGCAGAGTCCTTAAATAATGCAACAAAGTCCTTAAATAATGCAGCAGAGTCCTTAAATACTGAAGCAGAGTCCTTAAATATTGCAGCAAAGTCCTTAAATAACGCAGCAGAGTCCTTAAATACTGAAGCAGAGTCCTTTAATATAGCAGTAAATTCCTTAAATAACGCAGCAGAGTCCTTAAAAAATCCAACAAAGTCATTAAATAATGCAGCAAGTCCTTAAATAATGCAGCAGAGTCCTCTAATAATGCAGCAGAGTCCTCAAATGCTTCAGCAAAGTCATTAAATAATGCAGCATAGTCCTTAACTAATGCAGCAGAGTCCTTAAATAATGCAACAAAGTCCTTAAATAATGCAGCAGAGTCCTTAAATAATGCAGTAAAGTCGTTAAATAATGCAGCAGAGTCCTTAAATAATGCAGCAAAGTCCTTAACTAATGCAGCAGAGTCCTTAAATATTGCAGCAAAGTCCTTAAATAATGCATTAGAGTCCTTAAATAATGCAACAAAGTCCTTAAATAATGCAGCAGAGTCCTTAAATAATGCAGCAAAGTCCTTAAATAATGCAGCAGAGTCCTTAAATAATGCAGCAGAGTCCTTAAATACCGCAGCAGAGTCCTTAAATACTGAAGCAGAGTCCTTTAATATAGCAGCAAATTCCTTAAATAATGCAGCAGAGTCCTTAAAAAATCCAACAAAGTCATTAAATAATGCAGCAGAGTCCTCTAATAATGCAGCAGAGTCCTCAAATGCTTCAGCAAAGTCATTAAATAATGCAGCATAGTCCTTAAATAATGCAGCAAAGTCCTTAAATAATGCAGCACAGTTCTTAAATAATGCAACAACGTCGTTAAATAATGCAGCAGAGTCCTTAAATAATGCAGCAAAGTCCTTAACTAATGCAGCAGAGTCCTTAAATAATGCAACAAAGTCCTTAAATAATGCAACAGAGTCCTTAAATACCGCAGCAAAGTGATTAAATAATGCAGCAGAGTCCTCAAATGCTTCAGCAGAGTCCTTAAATAATGCAGCAGAGTCCTTAAATAATGCAGCAAAGTCCTTAAATAATGCAGCAGAGTCCTTAAATAATGCAACAAAGTCCTTAAATAATGCAGCAGAGTCCTTAAATACTGAAGCAGAGTCCTTAAATATTGCAGCAAAGTCCTTAAATAATGCAGCAGAGTCCATAAATAATGCAGCAAAGTCCTTAAATAATGCAGCAGAGTCCTTAAATAATGCAACAAAGTCCTTAAATAATGCAGCAGAGTCCTTAAATACTGAAGCAGAGTCCTTAAATATTGCAGCAAAGTCCTTCAATAATGCAGCAGAGTCCTTAGATAATGCAACAAAGTCCTTAAATAATGCAGCATAGTCCTTAAATAATGCAGCAAAGTCCTTAAATAATGCAGCACAGTTCTTAAGTAATGCAACAACGTCGTTAAATAATGCAGCAGAGTCCTTAAATAATGCAGCAAAGTCCTTAACTAATGCAGCAGAGTCCTTAAATATTGCAAGAAAGTCCTTAAATAATGCAGCAGAGTCCTTAAATAATGCAGTAAAGTCCTTAAATAATGCAGCAGAGTCCTTAAATATTGCAACAACGTCCTTAAATAATGCAGCAGAGTCCTTAAATACTGAAGCAGAGTCCTTAAATATTGCAGCAAAGTCCTTAAATAATGCATTAGAGTCCTTAAATAATGCAACAAAGTCCTTAAATAATGCAGCAGAGTCCTTAAATAATGCAGCAAAGTCCTTAAATAATGCAGCAGAGTCCTTAAATAATGCAGCAGAGTCCTTAAATACCGCAGCAGAGTCCTTAAATACTGAAGCAGGGTCCTTTAATATAGCAGCAAATTCCTTAAATAATGCAGCAGAGTCCTTAAAAAATCCAACAAAGTCATTAAATAATGCAGCAGAGTCCTCTAATAATGCAGCAGAGTCCTCAAATCCTTCAGCAAAGTCATTAAATAATGCAGCATAGTCCTTAAATAATGCAAAGTCCTTAAATAAAGCAGCACAGTTCTTAAATAATGCAACAACGTCGGTAAATAATGCAGCAGAGTCCTTAAATAATGCAGCAAAGTCCTTAACTAATGCAGCAGAGTCCTTAAATAATGCAACAAAGTCCTTAAATAATGCAACAGAGTCCTTAAATACCGCAGCAAAGTGCTTAAATAATGCAGCAGAGTCCTCAAATGCTTCAGCAGAGTCCTTAAAAAATGCAGCAGAGTCCTTAAATAATGCAGCAAAGTCCTTAAATAATGCAGCAGAGTCCTTAAATAATGCAACAAAGTCCTTAAATAATGCAGCAGAGTCCTTAAATACTGAAACAGAGTCCTTAAATATTGCAGCAAAGTCCTTAAATAATGCAGCAGAGTCCTTAAATAATGCAGCAAAGTCCTTATCTAATGCAGCAGAGTCCTTAAATAATGCAACAAAGTCCTTAAATAATGCAGCAGAGTCCTTAAATACTGAAGCAGAGTCCTTAAATATTGCAGCAAAGTCCTTAAATAATGCAGCAGAGTCCTTAAATAATGCAACAAAGTCCTTAAATAATGCAGCAGAGTCCTTAAATAATGCAACAATGTCCTTAAATAATGCAG
Organism: Phyllobates terribilis; assembly: GCF_046119375.1. NCBI lineage: Eukaryota > Metazoa > Chordata > Amphibia > Anura > Dendrobatidae > Phyllobates > Phyllobates terribilis. The sequence goes on along the minus strand of NW_027362840.1, from coordinate 494,557 downwards.
CAGAGTCCTTAAATACTGAAGCAGAGTCCTTAAATATTGCAGCAAAGTCCTTAAATAACGCAGCAGAGTCCTTAAATACTGAAGCAGAGTCCTTTAATATAGCAGTAAATTCCTTAAATAACGCAGCAGAGTCCTTAAAAAATCCAACAAAGACATTAAATAATGCAGCAGAGTCCTCTAATAATGCAGCAGAGTCCTCAAATGCTTCAGCAAAGTCATTAAATAATGCAGCATAGTCCTTAACTAATGCAGCAGAGTCCTTAAATAATGCAACAAAGTCCTTAAATAATGCAGCAGAGTCCTTAAATAATGCAGTAAAGTCGTTAAATAATGCAGCAGAGTCCTTAAATAATGCAGCAAAGTCCTTAACTAATGCAGCAGAGTCCTTAAATATTGCAGCAAAGTCCTTAAATAATGCATTAGAGTCCTTAAATAATGCAACAAAGTCCTTAAATAATGCAGCAGAGTCCTTAAATAATGCAGCAAAGTCCTTAAATAATGCAGCAGAGTCCTTAAATAATGCAGCAGAGTCCTTAAATACCGCAGCAGAGTCCTTAAATACTGAAGCAGAGTCCTTTAATATAGCAGCAAATTCCTTAAATAATGCAGCAGAGTCCTTAAAAAATCCAACAAAGTCATTAAATAATGCAGCAGAGTCCTCTAATAATGCAGCAGAGTCCTCAAATGCTTCAGCAAAGTCATTAAATAATGCAGCATAGTCCTTAAATAATGCAGCAAAGTCCTTAAATAATGCAGCACAGTTCTTAAATAATGCAACAACGTCGTTAAATAATGCAGCAGAGTCCTTAAATAATGCAGCAAAGTCCTTAACTAATGCAGCAGAGTCCTTAAATAATGCAACAAAGTCCTTAAATAATGCAACAGAGTCCTTAAATACCGCAGCAAAGTGATTAAATAATGCAGCAGAGTCCTCAAATGCTTCAGCAGAGTCCTTAAATAATGCAGCAGAGTCCTTAAATAATGCAGCAAAGTCCTTAAATAATGCAGCAGAGTCCTTAAATAATGCAACAAAGTCCTTAAATAATGCAGCAGAGTCCTTAAATACTGAAGCAGAGTCCTTAAATATTGCAGCAAAGTCCTTAAATAATGCAGCAGAGTCCATAAATAATGCAGCAAAGTCCTTAAATAATGCAGCAGAGTCCTTAAATAATGCAACAAAGTCCTTAAATAATGCAGCAGAGTCCTTAAATACTGAAGCAGAGTCCTTAAATATTGCAGCAAAGTCCTTCAATAATGCAGCAGAGTCCTTAGATAATGCAACAAAGTCCTTAAATAATGCTGCAGATTCCTTAAATAATGCAGCAAAGTCCTTAAATAATGCAGCAGAGTCCTTAAATAATGCAGCAGAGTCCTTAAATACCGCAGCAGAGTCCTTAAATACTGAAGCAGAGTCCTTTAATATAGCAGCAAATTCCTTAAATAATGCAGCAGAGTCCTTAAAAAATCCAACAAAGTCATTAAATAATGCATCAAGTCCTTAAATAATGCAGCAGAGTCCTCTAATAATGCAGCAGAGTCCTCAAATGCTTCAGCAAAGTCATTAAATAATGCAGCATAGTCCTTAAATAATGGAGCAAAGTCCTTAAATAATGCAGCACAGTTCTTAAATAATGCAACAACGTCGTTAAATAATGCAGCAGAGTCCTTAAATAATGCAGCAAAGTCCTTAACTAATGCAGCAGAGTCCTTAAATAATGCAACAAAGTCCTTAAATAATGCAGCAGAGTCCTTAAATAATGCAGTAAAGTCCTTAAATAATGCAGCAGAGTCCTTAAATAATGCAGCAGAGTCCTTAAATACTGAAGCAGAGTCCTTAAATATTGCAGCAAAGTCCTTAAATAATGCAGCAGAGTCCTTAAATAATGCAACAAATTCCTTAAATAATGCAGCAAAGTCCTTAAATAATGCAGCAGAGTCCTTAAATAATGCAGCAGAGTCCTTAAATACCGCAGCAGAGTCCTTAAATACTGAAGCAGAGTCCTTTAATATAGCAGCAAATTCCTTAAATAATGCAGCAGAGTCCTTAAAAAATCCAACAAAGTCATTAAATAATGCAGCAGAGTCCTCTAATAATGCAGCAGAGTCCTCAAATGCTTCAGCAAAGTCATTCAATAATGCAGCAGAGTCCTCAAATGCTTAAGCAGAGTCCTTAAATACTGAAGCAGAGTCCTTAAATATTGCAGCAAAGTCCTTAAATAATGCAGCAGAGTCCTTAAATAATGCAAAAAGGCCTTAAATAATGCAGCAGAGTCCTTAAATAATGCAGTAAAGTCGTTAAATAATGCAGCAGAGTCCTTAAATAATGCAGCAAAGTCCTTAACTAATGCAGCAGAGTCCTTAAATATTGCAGCAAAGTCCTTACATAATGCATTAGAGTCCTTAAATAATTCAAGAAAGTCCTTAAATAATGCAGCAGAGTCCTTAAATAATGCAGCAAAGTCCTTAACTAATGCAGCAGAGTCCTTAAATAATGCAACAAAGTCCTTAAATAATGCAACAGAGTCCTTAAATACCGCAGCAAAGTGCTTAAATAATGCAGCAGAGTCCTCAAATGCTTCAGCAGAGTCCTTAAAAAATGCAGCAGAGTCCTTAAATAATGCAGCAAAGTCCTTAAATAATGCAGCACAGTTCTTAAGTAATGCAACAACGTCGTTAAATAATGCAGCAGAGTCCTTAAATAATGCAGCAAAGTCCTTAACTAATGCAGCAGAGTCCTTAAATAATGCAAGAAAGTCCTTAAATAATGCAGCAGAGTCCTTAAATAATGCAGTAAAGTCCTTAAATAATGCAGCAGAGTCCTTAAATAATGCAACAACGTCCTTAAATAATGCAGCAGAGTCCTTAAATACTGAAGCAGAGTCCTTAAATATTGCAGCAAAGTCCTTAAATAATGCATTAGAGTCCTTAAATAATGCAACAAAGTCCTTAAATAATGCAGCAGAGTCCTTAAATAATGCAGCAAAGTCCTTAAATAATGCAGCAGAGTCCTTAAATAATGCTGCAGAGTCCTTAAATACCGCAGCAGAGTCCTTAAATACTGAAGCAGGGTCCTTTAATATAGCAGCAAATTCCTTAAATAATGCAGCAGAGTCCTTAAAAAATCCAACAAAGTCATTAAATAATGCAGCAGAGTCCTCTAATAATGCAGCAGAGTCCTCAAATCCTTCAGCAAAGTCATTAAATAATGCAGCATAGTCCTTAAATAATGCAGCAAAGTCCTTAAATAAAGCAGCACAGTTCTTAAATAATGCAACAACGTCGTTAAATAATGCAGCAGAGTCCTTAAATAATGCAGCAAAGTCCTTAACTAATGCAGCAGAGTCCTTAAATAATGCAACAAAGTCCTTAAATAATGCAACAGAGTCCTTAAATACCGCAGCAAAGTGATTAAATAATGCAGCAGAGTCCTCAAATGCTTCAGCAGAGTCCTTAAATAATGCAGCAGAGTCCTTAAATAATGCAGCAAAGTCCTTAAATAATGCAGCAGAGTCCTTAAATAATGCAACAAAGTCCTTAAATAATGCAGCAGAGTCCTTAAATACTGAAGCAGAGTCCTTAAATATTGCAGCAAAGTCCTTAAATAATGCAGCAGAGTCCATAAATAATGCAGCAAAGTCCTTAAATAATGCAGCAGAGTCCTTAAATAATGCAACAAAGTCCTTAAATAATGCAGCAGAGTCCTTAAATACTGAAGCAGAGTCCTTAAATATTGCAGCAAAGTCCTTCAATAATGCAGCAGAGTCCTTAGATAATGCAACAAAGTCCTTAAATAATGCTGCAGATTCCTTAAATAATGCAGCAAAGTCCTTAAATAATGCAGCAGAGTCCTTAAATAATGCAGCAGAGTCCTTAAATACCGCAGCAGAGTCCTTAAATACTGAAGCAGAGTCCTTTAATATAGCAGCAAATTCCTTAAATAATGCAGCAGAGTCCTTAAAAAATCCAACAAAGTCATTAAATAATGCATCAAGTCCTTAAATAATGCAGCAGAGTCCTCTAATAATGCAGCAGAGTCCTCAAATGCTTCAGCAAAGTCATTAAATAATGCAGCATAGTCCTTAAATAATGGAGCAAAGTCCTTAAATAATGCAGCACAGTTCTTAAATAATGCAACAACGTCGTTAAATAATGCAGCAGAGTCCTTAAATAATGCAGCAAAGTCCTTAACTAATGCAGCAGAGTCCTTAAATAATGCAACAAAGTCCTTAAATAATGCAGCAGAGTCCTTAAATAATGCAGTAAAGTCCTTAAATAATGCAGCAGAGTCCTTAAATAATGCAGCAGAGTCCTTAAATACTGAAGCAGAGTCCTTAAATATTGCAGCAAAGTCCTTAAATAATGCAGCAGAGTCCTTAAATAATGCAACAAATTCCTTAAATAATGCAGCAAAGTCCTTAAATAATGCAGCAGAGTCCTTAAATAATGCAGCAGAGTCCTTAAATACCGCAGCAGAGTCCTTAAATACTGAAGCAGAGTCCTTTAATATAGCAGCAAATTCCTTAAATAATGCAGCAGAGTCCTTAAAAAATCCAACAAAGTCATTAAATAATGCAGCAGAGTCCTCTAATAATGCAGCAGAGTCCTCAAATGCTTCAGCAAAGTCATTCAATAATGCAGCAGAGTCCTCAAATGCTTAAGCAGAGTCCTTAAATACTGAAGCAGAGTCCTTAAATATTGCAGCAAAGTCCTTAAATAATGCAGCAGAGTCCTTAAATAATGCAACAAAGTCCTTAAATAATGCAGCAGAGTCCTTAAATAATGCAGTAAAGTCGTTAAATAATGCAGCAGAGTCCTTAAATAATGCAGCAAAGTCCTTAACTAATGCAGCAGAGTCCTTAAATATTGCAGCAAAGTCCTTACATAATGCATTAGAGTCCTTAAATAATTCAAGAAAGTCCTTAAATAATGCAGCAGAGTCCTTAAATAATGCAGCAAAGTCCTTAACTAATGCAGCAGAGTCCTTAAATAATGCAACAAAGTCCTTAAATAATGCAACAGAGTCCTTAAATACCGCAGCAAAGTGCTTAAATAATGCAGCAGAGTCCTCAAATGCTTCAGCAGAGTCCTTAAAAAATGCAGCAGAGTCCTTAAATAATGCAGCAAAGTCCTTAAATAATGCAGCACAGTTCTTAAGTAATGCAACAACGTCGTTAAATAATGCAGCAGAGTCCTTAAATAATGCAGCAAAGTCCTTAACTAATGCAGCAGAGTCCTTAAATAATGCAAGAAAGTCCTTAAATAATGCAGCAGAGTCCTTAAATAATGCAGTAAAGTCCTTAAATAATGCAGCAGAGTCCTTAAATAATGCAACAACGTCCTTAAATAATGCAGCAGAGTCCTTAAATACTGAAGCAGAGTCCTTAAATATTGCAGCAAAGTCCTTAAATAATGCATTAGAGTCCTTAAATAATGCAACAAAGTCCTTAAATAATGCAGCAGAGTCCTTAAATAATGCAGCAAAGTCCTTAAATAATGCAGCAGAGTCCTTAAATAATGCAGCAGAGTCCTTAAATACCGCAGCAGAGTCCTTAAATACTGAAGCAGGGTCCTTTAATATAGCAGCAAATTCCTTAAATAATGCAGCAGAGTCCTTAAAAAATCCAACAAAGTCATTAAATAATGCAGCAGAGTCCTCTAATAATGCAGCAGAGTCCTCAAATCCTTCAGCAAAGTCATTAAATAATGCAGCATAGTCCTTAAATAATGCAAAGTCCTTAAATAAAGCAGCACAGTTCTTAAATAATGCAACAACGTCGGTAAATAATGCAGCAGAGTCCTTAAATAATGCAGCAAAGTCCTTAAATAATGCAGCAGAGTCCTTAAATAATGCAACAAATTCCTTAAATAATGCAGCAAAGTCCTTAAATAATGCAGCAGAGTCCTTAAATAATGCAGCAGAGTCCTTAAATACCGCAGCAGAGTCCTTAAATACTGAAGCAGAGTCCTTTAATATAGCAGCAAATTCCTTAAATAATGCAGCAGAGTCCTTAAAAAATCCAACAAAGTCATTAAATAATGCAGCAGAGTCCTCTAATAATGCAGCAGAGTCCTCAAATGCTTCAGCAAAGTCATTCAATAATGCAGCAGAGTCCTCAAATGCTTAAGCAGAGTCCTTAAATACTGAAGCAGAGTCCTTAAATATTGCAGCAAAGTCCTTAAATAATGCAGCAGAGTCCTTAAATAATGCAAAAAGGCCTTAAATAATGCAGCAGAGTCCTTAAATAATGCAGTAAAGTCGTTAAATAATGCAGCAGAGTCCTTAAATAATGCAGCAAAGTCCTTAACTAATGCAGCAGAGTCCTTAAATATTGCAGCAAAGTCCTTACATAATGCATTAGAGTCCTTAAATAATTCAAGAAAGTCCTTAAATAATGCAGCAGAGTCCTTAAATAATGCAGCAAAGTCCTTAACTAATGCAGCAGAGTCCTTAAATAATGCAACAAAGTCCTTAAATAATGCAACAGAGTCCTTAAATACCGCAGCAAAGTGCTTAAATAATGCAGCAGAGTCCTCAAATGCTTCAGCAGAGTCCTTAAAAAATGCAGCAGAGTCCTTAAATAATGCAGCAAAGTCCTTAAATAATGCAGCACAGTTCTTAAGTAATGCAACAACGTCGTTAAATAATGCAGCAGAGTCCTTAAATAATGCAGCAAAGTCCTTAACTAATGCAGCAGAGTCCTTAAATAATGCAAGAAAGTCCTTAAATAATGCAGCAGAGTCCTTAAATAATGCAGTAAAGTCCTTAAATAATGCAGCAGAGTCCTTAAATAATGCAACAACGTCCTTAAATAATGCAGCAGAGTCCTTAAATACTGAAGCAGAGTCCTTAAATATTGCAGCAAAGTCCTTAAATAATGCATTAGAGTCCTTAAATAATGCAACAAAGTCCTTAAATAATGCAGCAGAGTCCTTAAATAATGCAGCAAAGTCCTTAAATAATGCAGCAGAGTCCTTAAATAATGCAGCAGAGTCCTTAAATACCGCAGCAGAGTCCTTAAATACTGAAGCAGGGTCCTTTAATATAGCAGCAAATTCCTTAAATAATGCAGCAGAGTCCTTAAAAAATCCAACAAAGTCATTAAATAATGCAGCAGAGTCCTCTAATAATGCAGCAGAGTCCTCAAATCCTTCAGCAAAGTCATTAAATAATGCAGCATAGTCCTTAAATAATGCAAAGTCCTTAAATAAAGCAGCACAGTTCTTAAATAATGCAACAACGTCGTTAAATAATGCAGCAGAGTCCTTAAATAATGCAGCAAAGTCCTTAACTAATGCAGCAGAGTCCTTAAATAATGCAACAAAGTCCTTAAATAATGCAACAGAGTCCTTAAATACCGCAGCAAAGTGATTAAATAATGCAGCAGAGTCCTCAAATGCTTCAGCAGAGTCCTTAAATAATGCAGCAGAGTCCTTAAATAATGCAGCAAAGTCCTTAAATAATGCAGCAGAGTCCTTAAATAATGCAACAAAGTCCTTAAATAATGCAGCAGAGTCCTTAAATACTGAAGCAGAGTCCTTAAATATTGCAGCAAAGTCCTTAAATAATGCAGCAGAGTCCATAAATAATGCAGCAAAGTCCTTAAATAATGCAGCAGAGTCCTTAAATAATGCAACAAAGTCCTTAAATAATGCAGCAGAGTCCTTAAATACTGAAGCAGAGTCCTTAAATATTGCAGCAAAGTCCTTCAATAATGCAGCAGAGTCCTTAGATAATGCAACAAAGTCCTTAAATAATGCTGCAGATTCCTTAAATAATGCAGCAAAGTCCTTAAATAATGCAGCAGAGTCCTTAAATAATGCAGCAGAGTCCTTAAATACCGCAGCAGAGTCCTTAAATACTGAAGCAGAGTCCTTTAATATAGCAGCAAATTCCTTAAATAATGCAGCAGAGTCCTTAAAAAATCCAACAAAGTCATTAAATAATGCATCAAGTCCTTAAATAATGCAGCAGAGTCCTCTAATAATGCAGCAGAGTCCTCAAATGCTTCAGCAAAGTCATTAAATAATGCAGCATAGTCCTTAAATAATGGAGCAAAGTCCTTAAATAATGCAGCACAGTTCTTAAATAATGCAACAACGTCGTTAAATAATGCAGCAGAGTCCTTAAATAATGCAGCAAAGTCCTTAACTAATGCAGCAGAGTCCTTAAATAATGCAACAAAGTCCTTAAATAATGCAGCAGAGTCCTTAAATAATGCAGTAAAGTCCTTAAATAATGCAGCAGAGTCCTTAAATAATGCAGCAGAGTCCTTAAATACTGAAGCAGAGTCCTTAAATATTGCAGCAAAGTCCTTAAATAATGCAGCAGAGTCCTTAAATAATGCAACAAATTCCTTAAATAATGCAGCAAAGTCCTTAAATAATGCAGCAGAGTCCTTAAATAATGCAGCAGAGTCCTTAAATACCGCAGCAGAGTCCTTAAATACTGAAGCAGAGTCCTTTAATATAGCAGCAAATTCCTTAAATAATGCAGCAGAGTCCTTAAAAAATCCAACAAAGTCATTAAATAATGCAGCAGAGTCCTCTAATAATGCAGCAGAGTCCTCAAATGCTTCAGCAAAGTCATTCAATAATGCAGCAGAGTCCTCAAATGCTTAAGCAGAGTCCTTAAATACTGAAGCAGAGTCCTTAAATATTGCAGCAAAGTCCTTAAATAATGCAGCAGAGTCCTTAAATAATGCAACAAAGTCCTTAAATAATGCAGCAGAGTCCTTAAATAATGCAGTAAAGTCGTTAAATAATGCAGCAGAGTCCTTAAATAATGCAGCAAAGTCCTTAACTAATGCAGCAGAGTCCTTAAATATTGCAGCAAAGTCCTTACATAATGCATTAGAGTCCTTAAATAATTCAAGAAAGTCCTTAAATAATGCAGCAGAGTCCTTAAATAATGCAGCAAAGTCCTTAACTAATGCAGCAGAGTCCTTAAATAATGCAACAAAGTCCTTAAATAATGCAACAGAGTCCTTAAATACCGCAGCAAAGTGCTTAAATAATGCAGCAGAGTCCTCAAATGCTTCAGCAGAGTCCTTAAAAAATGCAGCAGAGTCCTTAAATAATGCAGCAAAGTCCTTAAATAATGCAGCACAGTTCTTAAGTAATGCAACAACGTCGTTAAATAATGCAGCAGAGTCCTTAAATAATGCAGCAAAGTCCTTAACTAATGCAGCAGAGTCCTTAAATAATGCAAGAAAGTCCTTAAATAATGCAGCAGAGTCCTTGAATAATGCAGTAAAGTCCTTAAATAATGCAGCAGAGTCCTTAAATAATGCAACAACGTCCTTAAATAATGCAGCAGAGTCCTTAAATACTGAAGCAGAGTCCTTAAATATTGCAGCAAAGTCCTTAAATAATGCATTAGAGTCCTTAAATAATGCAACAAAGTCCTTAAATAATGCAGCAGAGTCCTTAAATAATGCAGCAAAGTCCTTAAATAATGCAGCAGAGTCCTTAAATAATGCAGCAGAGTCCTTAAATACCGCAGCAGAGTCCTTAAATACTGAAGCAGGGTCCTTTAATATAGCAGCAAATTCCTTAAATAATGCAGCAGAGTCCTTAAAAAATCCAACAAAGTCATTAAATAATGCAGCAGAGTCCTCTAATAATGCAGCAGAGTCCTCAAATCCTTCAGCAAAGTCATTAAATAATGCAGCATAGTCCTTAAATAATGCAAAGTCCTTAAATAAAGCAGCACAGTTCTTAAATAATGCAACAACGTCGGTAAATAATGCAGCAGAGTCCTTAAATAATGCAGCAAAGTCCTTAAATAATGCAGCAGAGTCCTTAAATAATGCAACAAATTCCTTAAATAATGCAGCAAAGTCCTTAAATAATGCAGCAGAGTCCTTAAATAATGCAGCAGAGTCCTTAAATACCGCAGCAGAGTCCTTAAATACTGAAGCAGAGTCCTTTAATATAGCAGCAAATTCCTTAAATAATGCAGCAGAGTCCTTAAAAAATCCAACAAAGTCATTAAATAATGCAGCAGAGTCCTCTAATAATGCAGCAGAGTCCTCAAATGCTTCAGCAAAGTCATTAAATAATGCAGCAGAGTCCTGAAATGCTTAAGCAGAGTCCTTAAATACTGAAGCAGAGTCCTTAAATATTGCAGCAAAGTCCTTAAATAATGCAGCAGAGTCCTTAAATAATGCAACAAAGTCCTTAAATAATGCAGCAGAGTCCTTAAATGATGAAGTAAAGTCGTTAAATAATGCAGCAGAGTCCTTAAATAATGCAACAATGTCCTTAAATAATGCAGCAGAGTCCTTAAATACTGAAGCAGAGTCCTTAAATATTGCAGCAAAGTCCTTAAATAACGCAGCAGAGTCCTTAAATACTGAAGCAGAGTCCTTTAATATAGCAGTAAATTCCTTAAATAACGCAGCAGAGTCCTTAAAAAATCCAACAAAGACATTAAATAATGCAGCAGAGTCCTCTAATAATGCAGCAGAGTCCTCAAATGCTTCAGCAAAGTCATTAAATAATGCAGCATAGTCCTTAACTAATGCAGCAGAGTCCTTAAATAATGCAACAAAGTCCTTAAATAATGCAGCAGAGTCCTTAAATAATGCAGTAAAGTCGTTAAATAATGCAGCAGAGTCCTTAAATAATGCAGCAAAGTCCTTAACTAATGCAGCAGAGTCCTTAAATATTGCAGCAAAGTCCTTAAATAATGCATTAGAGTCCTTAAATAATGCAACAAAGTCCTTAAATAATGCAGCAGAGTCCTTAAATAATGCAGCAAAGTCCTTAAATAATGCAGCAGAGTCCTTAAATAATGCAGCAGAGTCCTTAAATACCGCAGCAGAGTCCTTAAATACTGAAGCAGAGTCCTTTAATATAGCAGCAAATTCCTTAAATAATGCAGCAGAGTCCTTAAAAAATCCAACAAAGTCATTAAATAATGCAGCAGAGTCCTCTAATAATGCAGCAGAGTCCTCAAATGCTTCAGCAAAGTCATTAAATAATGCAGCATAGTCCTTAAATAATGCAGCAAAGTCCTTAAATAATGCAGCACAGTTCTTAAATAATGCAACAACGTCGTTAAATAATGCAGCAGAGTCCTTAAATAATGCAGCAAAGTCCTTAACTAATGCAGCAGAGTCCTTAAATAATGCAACAAAGTCCTTAAATAATGCAACAGAGTCCTTAAATACCGCAGCAAAGTGATTAAATAATGCAGCAGAGTCCTCAAATGCTTCAGCAGAGTCCTTAAATAATGCAGCAGAGTCCTTAAATAATGCAGCAAAGTCCTTAAATAATGCAGCAGAGTCCTTAAATAATGCAACAAAGTCCTTAAATAATGCAGCAGAGTCCTTAAATACTGAAGCAGAGTCCTTAAATATTGCAGCAAAGTCCTTAAATAATGCAGCAGAGTCCATAAATAATGCAGCAAAGTCCTTAAATAATGCAGCAGAGTCCTTAAATAATGCAACAAAGTCCTTAAATAATGCAGCAGAGTCCTTAAATACTGAAGCAGAGTCCTTAAATATTGCAGCAAAGTCCTTCAATAATGCAGCAGAGTCCTTAGATAATGCAACAAAGTCCTTAAATAATGCTGCAGATTCCTTAAATAATGCAGCAAAGTCCTTAAATAATGCAGCAGAGTCCTTAAATAATGCAGCAGAGTCCTTAAATACCGCAGCAGAGTCCTTAAATACTGAAGCAGAGTCCTTTAATATAGCAGCAAATTCCTTAAATAATGCAGCAGAGTCCTTAAAAAATCCAACAAAGTCATTAAATAATGCATCAAGTCCTTAAATAATGCAGCAGAGTCCTCTAATAATGCAGCAGAGTCCTCAAATGCTTCAGCAAAGTCATTAAATAATGCAGCATAGTCCTTAAATAATGGAGCAAAGTCCTTAAATAATGCAGCACAGTTCTTAAATAATGCAACAACGTCGTTAAATAATGCAGCAGAGTCCTTAAATAATGCAGCAAAGTCCTTAACTAATGCAGCAGAGTCCTTAAATAATGCAACAAAGTCCTTAAATAATGCAGCAGAGTCCTTAAATAATGCAGTAAAGTCCTTAAATAATGCAGCAGAGTCCTTAAATAATGCAGCAGAGTCCTTAAATACTGAAGCAGAGTCCTTAAATATTGCAGCAAAGTCCTTAAATAATGCAGCAGAGTCCTTAAATAATGCAACAAATTCCTTAAATAATGCAGCAAAGTCCTTAAATAATGCAGCAGAGTCCTTAAATAATGCAGCAGAGTCCTTAAATACCGCAGCAGAGTCCTTAAATACTGAAGCAGAGTCCTTTAATATAGCAGCAAATTCCTTAAATAATGCAGCAGAGTCCTTAAAAAATCCAACAAAGTCATTAAATAATGCAGCAGAGTCCTCTAATAATGCAGCAGAGTCCTCAAATGCTTCAGCAAAGTCATTCAATAATGCAGCAGAGTCCTCAAATGCTTAAGCAGAGTCCTTAAATACTGAAGCAGAGTCCTTAAATATTGCAGCAAAGTCCTTAAATAATGCAGCAGAGTCCTTAAATAATGCAAAAAGGCCTTAAATAATGCAGCAGAGTCCTTAAATAATGCAGTAAAGTCGTTAAATAATGCAGCAGAGTCCTTAAATAATGCAGCAAAGTCCTTAACTAATGCAGCAGAGTCCTTAAATATTGCAGCAAAGTCCTTACATAATGCATTAGAGTCCTTAAATAATTCAAGAAAGTCCTTAAATAATGCAGCAGAGTCCTTAAATAATGCAGCAAAGTCCTTAACTAATGCAGCAGAGTCCTTAAATAATGCAACAAAGTCCTTAAATAATGCAACAGAGTCCTTAAATACCGCAGCAAAGTGCTTAAATAATGCAGCAGAGTCCTCAAATGCTTCAGCAGAGTCCTTAAAAAATGCAGCAGAGTCCTTAAATAATGCAGCAAAGTCCTTAAATAATGCAGCACAGTTCTTAAGTAATGCAACAACGTCGTTAAATAATGCAGCAGAGTCCTTAAATAATGCAGCAAAGTCCTTAACTAATGCAGCAGAGTCCTTAAATAATGCAAGAAAGTCCTTAAATAATGCAGCAGAGTCCTTAAATAATGCAGTAAAGTCCTTAAATAATGCAGCAGAGTCCTTAAATAATGCAACAACGTCCTTAAATAATGCAGCAGAGTCCTTAAATACTGAAGCAGAGTCCTTAAATATTGCAGCAAAGTCCTTAAATAATGCATTAGAGTCCTTAAATAATGCAACAAAGTCCTTAAATAATGCAGCAGAGTCCTTAAATAATGCAGCAAAGTCCTTAAATAATGCAGCAGAGTCCTTAAATAATGCTGCAGAGTCCTTAAATACCGCAGCAGAGTCCTTAAATACTGAAGCAGGGTCCTTTAATATAGCAGCAAATTCCTTAAATAATGCAGCAGAGTCCTTAAAAAATCCAACAAAGTCATTAAATAATGCAGCAGAGTCCTCTAATAATGCAGCAGAGTCCTCAAATCCTTCAGCAAAGTCATTAAATAATGCAGCATAGTCCTTAAATAATGCAAAGTCCTTAAATAAAGCAGCACAGTTCTTAAATAATGCAACAACGTCGTTAAATAATGCAGCAGAGTCCTTAAATAATGCAGCAAAGTCCTTAACTAATGCAGCAGAGTCCTTAAATAATGCAACAAAGTCCTTAAATAATGCAACAGAGTCCTTAAATACCGCAGCAAAGTGATTAAATAATGCAGCAGAGTCCTCAAATGCTTCAGCAGAGTCCTTAAATAATGCAGCAGAGTCCTTAAATAATGCAGCAAAGTCCTTAAATAATGCAGCAGAGTCCTTAAATAATGCAACAAAGTCCTTAAATAATGCAGCAGAGTCCTTAAATACTGAAGCAGAGTCCTTAAATATTGCAGCAAAGTCCTTAAATAATGCAGCAGAGTCCATAAATAATGCAGCAAAGTCCTTAAATAATGCAGCAGAGTCCTTAAATAATGCAACAAAGTCCTTAAATAATGCAGCAGAGTCCTTAAATACTGAAGCAGAGTCCTTAAATATTGCAGCAAAGTCCTTCAATAATGCAGCAGAGTCCTTAGATAATGCAACAAAGTCCTTAAATAATGCTGCAGATTCCTTAAATAATGCAGCAAAGTCCTTAAATAATGCAGCAGAGTCCTTAAATAATGCAGCAGAGTCCTTAAATACCGCAGCAGAGTCCTTAAATACTGAAGCAGAGTCCTTTAATATAGCAGCAAATTCCTTAAATAATGCAGCAGAGTCCTTAAAAAATCCAACAAAGTCATTAAATAATGCATCAAGTCCTTAAATAATGCAGCAGAGTCCTCTAATAATGCAGCAGAGTCCTCAAATGCTTCAGCAAAGTCATTAAATAATGCAGCATAGTCCTTAAATAATGGAGCAAAGTCCTTAAATAATGCAGCACAGTTCTTAAATAATGCAACAACGTCGTTAAATAATGCAGCAGAGTCCTTAAATAATGCAGCAAAGTCCTTAACTAATGCAGCAGAGTCCTTAAATAATGCAACAAAGTCCTTAAATAATGCAGCAGAGTCCTTAAATAATGCAGTAAAGTCCTTAAATAATGCAGCAGAGTCCTTAAATAATGCAGCAGAGTCCTTAAATACTGAAGCAGAGTCCTTAAATATTGCAGCAAAGTCCTTAAATAATGCAGCAGAGTCCTTAAATAATGCAACAAATTCCTTAAATAATGCAGCAAAGTCCTTAAATAATGCAGCAGAGTCCTTAAATAATGCAGCAGAGTCCTTAAATACCGCAGCAGAGTCCTTAAATACTGAAGCAGAGTCCTTTAATATAGCAGCAAATTCCTTAAATAATGCAGCAGAGTCCTTAAAAAATCCAACAAAGTCATTAAATAATGCAGCAGAGTCCTCTAATAATGCAGCAGAGTCCTCAAATGCTTCAGCAAAGTCATTCAATAATGCAGCAGAGTCCTCAAATGCTTAAGCAGAGTCCTTAAATACTGAAGCAGAGTCCTTAAATATTGCAGCAAAGTCCTTAAATAATGCAGCAGAGTCCTTAAATAATGCAACAAAGTCCTTAAATAATGCAGCAGAGTCCTTAAATAATGCAGTAAAGTCGTTAAATAATGCAGCAGAGTCCTTAAATAATGCAGCAAAGTCCTTAACTAATGCAGCAGAGTCCTTAAATATTGCAGCAAAGTCCTTACATAATGCATTAGAGTCCTTAAATAATTCAAGAAAGTCCTTAAATAATGCAGCAGAGTCCTTAAATAATGCAGCAAAGTCCTTAACTAATGCAGCAGAGTCCTTAAATAATGCAACAAAGTCCTTAAATAATGCAACAGAGTCCTTAAATACCGCAGCAAAGTGCTTAAATAATGCAGCAGAGTCCTCAAATGCTTCAGCAGAGTCCTTAAAAAATGCAGCAGAGTCCTTAAATAATGCAGCAAAGTCCTTAAATAATGCAGCACAGTTCTTAAGTAATGCAACAACGTCGTTAAATAATGCAGCAGAGTCCTTAAATAATGCAGCAAAGTCCTTAACTAATGCAGCAGAGTCCTTAAATAATGCAAGAAAGTCCTTAAATAATGCAGCAGAGTCCTTAAATAATGCAGTAAAGTCCTTAAATAATGCAGCAGAGTCCTTAAATAATGCAACAACGTCCTTAAATAATGCAGCAGAGTCCTTAAATACTGAAGCAGAGTCCTTAAATATTGCAGCAAAGTCCTTAAATAATGCATTAGAGTCCTTAAATAATGCAACAAAGTCCTTAAATAATGCAGCAGAGTCCTTAAATAATGCAGCAAAGTCCTTAAATAATGCAGCAGAGTCCTTAAATAATGCAGCAGAGTCCTTAAATACCGCAGCAGAGTCCTTAAATACTGAAGCAGGGTCCTTTAATATAGCAGCAAATTCCTTAAATAATGCAGCAGAGTCCTTAAAAAATCCAACAAAGTCATTAAATAATGCAGCAGAGTCCTCTAATAATGCAGCAGAGTCCTCAAATCCTTCAGCAAAGTCATTAAATAATGCAGCATAGTCCTTAAATAATGCAAAGTCCTTAAATAAAGCAGCACAGTTCTTAAATAATGCAACAACGTCGGTAAATAATGCAGCAGAGTCCTTAAATAATGCAGCAAAGTCCTTAAATAATGCAGCAGAGTCCTTAAATAATGCAACAAATTCCTTAAATAATGCAGCAAAGTCCTTAAATAATGCAGCAGAGTCCTTAAATAATGCAGCAGAGTCCTTAAATACCGCAGCAGAGTCCTTAAATACTGAAGCAGAGTCCTTTAATATAGCAGCAAATTCCTTAAATAATGCAGCAGAGTCCTTAAAAAATCCAACAAAGTCATTAAATAATGCAGCAGAGTCCTCTAATAATGCAGCAGAGTCCTCAAATGCTTCAGCAAAGTCATTCAATAATGCAGCAGAGTCCTCAAATGCTTAAGCAGAGTCCTTAAATACTGAAGCAGAGTCCTTAAATATTGCAGCAAAGTCCTTAAATAATGCAGCAGAGTCCTTAAATAATGCAAAAAGGCCTTAAATAATGCAGCAGAGTCCTTAAATAATGCAGTAAAGTCGTTAAATAATGCAGCAGAGTCCTTAAATAATGCAGCAAAGTCCTTAACTAATGCAGCAGAGTCCTTAAATATTGCAGCAAAGTCCTTACATAATGCATTAGAGTCCTTAAATAATTCAAGAAAGTCCTTAAATAATGCAGCAGAGTCCTTAAATAATGCAGCAAAGTCCTTAACTAATGCAGCAGAGTCCTTAAATAATGCAACAAAGTCCTTAAATAATGCAACAGAGTCCTTAAATACCGCAGCAAAGTGCTTAAATAATGCAGCAGAGTCCTCAAATGCTTCAGCAGAGTCCTTAAAAAATGCAGCAGAGTCCTTAAATAATGCAGCAAAGTCCTTAAATAATGCAGCACAGTTCTTAAGTAATGCAACAACGTCGTTAAATAATGCAGCAGAGTCCTTAAATAATGCAGCAAAGTCCTTAACTAATGCAGCAGAGTCCTTAAATAATGCAAGAAAGTCCTTAAATAATGCAGCAGAGTCCTTAAATAATGCAGTAAAGTCCTTAAATAATGCAGCAGAGTCCTTAAATAATGCAACAACGTCCTTAAATAATGCAGCAGAGTCCTTAAATACTGAAGCAGAGTCCTTAAATATTGCAGCAAAGTCCTTAAATAATGCATTAGAGTCCTTAAATAATGCAACAAAGTCCTTAAATAATGCAGCAGAGTCCTTAAATAATGCAGCAAAGTCCTTAAATAATGCAGCAGAGTCCTTAAATAATGCAGCAGAGTCCTTAAATACCGCAGCAGAGTCCTTAAATACTGAAGCAGGGTCCTTTAATATAGCAGCAAATTCCTTAAATAATGCAGCAGAGTCCTTAAAAAATCCAACAAAGTCATTAAATAATGCAGCAGAGTCCTCTAATAATGCAGCAGAGTCCTCAAATCCTTCAGCAAAGTCATTAAATAATGCAGCATAGTCCTTAAATAATGCAAAGTCCTTAAATAAAGCAGCACAGTTCTTAAATAATGCAACAACGTCGTTAAATAATGCAGCAGAGTCCTTAAATAATGCAGCAAAGTCCTTAACTAATGCAGCAGAGTCCTTAAATAATGCAACAAAGTCCTTAAATAATGCAACAGAGTCCTTAAATACCGCAGCAAAGTGATTAAATAATGCAGCAGAGTCCTCAAATGCTTCAGCAGAGTCCTTAAATAATGCAGCAGAGTCCTTAAATAATGCAGCAAAGTCCTTAAATAATGCAGCAGAGTCCTTAAATAATGCAACAAAGTCCTTAAATAATGCAGCAGAGTCCTTAAATACTGAAGCAGAGTCCTTAAATATTGCAGCAAAGTCCTTAAATAATGCAGCAGAGTCCATAAATAATGCAGCAAAGTCCTTAAATAATGCAGCAGAGTCCTTAAATAATGCAACAAAGTCCTTAAATAATGCAGCAGAGTCCTTAAATACTGAAGCAGAGTCCTTAAATATTGCAGCAAAGTCCTTCAATAATGCAGCAGAGTCCTTAGATAATGCAACAAAGTCCTTAAATAATGCTGCAGATTCCTTAAATAATGCAGCAAAGTCCTTAAATAATGCAGCAGAGTCCTTAAATAATGCAGCAGAGTCCTTAAATACCGCAGCAGAGTCCTTAAATACTGAAGCAGAGTCCTTTAATATAGCAGCAAATTCCTTAAATAATGCAGCAGAGTCCTTAAAAAATCCAACAAAGTCATTAAATAATGCATCAAGTCCTTAAATAATGCAGCAGAGTCCTCTAATAATGCAGCAGAGTCCTCAAATGCTTCAGCAAAGTCATTAAATAATGCAGCATAGTCCTTAAATAATGGAGCAAAGTCCTTAAATAATGCAGCACAGTTCTTAAATAATGCAACAACGTCGTTAAATAATGCAGCAGAGTCCTTAAATAATGCAGCAAAGTCCTTAACTAATGCAGCAGAGTCCTTAAATAATGCAACAAAGTCCTTAAATAATGCAGCAGAGTCCTTAAATAATGCAGTAAAGTCCTTAAATAATGCAGCAGAGTCCTTAAATAATGCAGCAGAGTCCTTAAATACTGAAGCAGAGTCCTTAAATATTGCAGCAAAGTCCTTAAATAATGCAGCAGAGTCCTTAAATAATGCAACAAATTCCTTAAATAATGCAGCAAAGTCCTTAAATAATGCAGCAGAGTCCTTAAATAATGCAGCAGAGTCCTTAAATACCGCAGCAGAGTCCTTAAATACTGAAGCAGAGTCCTTTAATATAGCAGCAAATTCCTTAAATAATGCAGCAGAGTCCTTAAAAAATCCAACAAAGTCATTAAATAATGCAGCAGAGTCCTCTAATAATGCAGCAGAGTCCTCAAATGCTTCAGCAAAGTCATTCAATAATGCAGCAGAGTCCTCAAATGCTTAAGCAGAGTCCTTAAATACTGAAGCAGAGTCCTTAAATATTGCAGCAAAGTCCTTAAATAATGCAGCAGAGTCCTTAAATAATGCAACAAAGTCCTTAAATAATGCAGCAGAGTCCTTAAATAATGCAGTAAAGTCGTTAAATAATGCAGCAGAGTCCTTAAATAATGCAGCAAAGTCCTTAACTAATGCAGCAGAGTCCTTAAATATTGCAGCAAAGTCCTTACATAATGCATTAGAGTCCTTAAATAATTCAAGAAAGTCCTTAAATAATGCAGCAGAGTCCTTAAATAATGCAGCAAAGTCCTTAACTAATGCAGCAGAGTCCTTAAATAATGCAACAAAGTCCTTAAATAATGCAACAGAGTCCTTAAATACCGCAGCAAAGTGCTTAAATAATGCAGCAGAGTCCTCAAATGCTTCAGCAGAGTCCTTAAAAAATGCAGCAGAGTCCTTAAATAATGCAGCAAAGTCCTTAAATAATGCAGCACAGTTCTTAAGTAATGCAACAACGTCGTTAAATAATGCAGCAGAGTCCTTAAATAATGCAGCAAAGTCCTTAACTAATGCAGCAGAGTCCTTAAATAATGCAAGAAAGTCCTTAAATAATGCAGCAGAGTCCTTGAATAATGCAGTAAAGTCCTTAAATAATGCAGCAGAGTCCTTAAATAATGCAACAACGTCCTTAAATAATGCAGCAGAGTCCTTAAATACTGAAGCAGAGTCCTTAAATATTGCAGCAAAGTCCTTAAATAATGCATTAGAGTCCTTAAATAATGCAACAAAGTCCTTAAATAATGCAGCAGAGTCCTTAAATAATGCAGCAAAGTCCTTAAATAATGCAGCAGAGTCCTTAAATAATGCAGCAGAGTCCTTAAATACCGCAGCAGAGTCCTTAAATACTGAAGCAGGGTCCTTTAATATAGCAGCAAATTCCTTAAATAATGCAGCAGAGTCCTTAAAAAATCCAACAAAGTCATTAAATAATGCAGCAGAGTCCTCTAATAATGCAGCAGAGTCCTCAAATCCTTCAGCAAAGTCATTAAATAATGCAGCATAGTCCTTAAATAATGCAAAGTCCTTAAATAAAGCAGCACAGTTCTTAAATAATGCAACAACGTCGGTAAATAATGCAGCAGAGTCCTTAAATAATGCAGCAAAGTCCTTAAATAATGCAGCAGAGTCCTTAAATAATGCAACAAATTCCTTAAATAATGCAGCAAAGTCCTTAAATAATGCAGCAGAGTCCTTAAATAATGCAGCAGAGTCCTTAAATACCGCAGCAGAGTCCTTAAATACTGAAGCAGAGTCCTTTAATATAGCAGCAAATTCCTTAAATAATGCAGCAGAGTCCTTAAAAAATCCAACAAAGTCATTAAATAATGCAGCAGAGTCCTCTAATAATGCAGCAGAGTCCTCAAATGCTTCAGCAAAGTCATTAAATAATGCAGCAGAGTCCTGAAATGCTTAAGCAGAGTCCTTAAATACTGAAGCAGAGTCCTTAAATATTGCAGCAAAGTCCTTAAATAATGCAGCAGAGTCCTTAAATAATGCAACAAAGTCCTTAAATAATGCAGCAGAGTCCTTAAATGATGAAGTAAAGTCGTTAAATAATGCAGCAGAGTCCTTAAATAATGCAGCAAAGTCCTTAACTAATGCAGCAGAGTCCTTAAATATTGCAGCAAAGTCCTTAAATAATGCATTAGAGTCCTTAAATAATGCAACAAAGTCCTTAAATAATGCAGCAGAGTCCTTAAATAATGCAGAAAAGTCCTTAAATAATGCAGCAGAGTCCTTAAATAATGCAGCAGAGTCCTTAAATACCGCAGCAGAGTCCTTAAATACTGAAGCAGAGTCCTTTAATATAGCAGCAAATTCTTTAAATAATGCAGCAGAGTCCTTAAAAAAATCCAACAAAGTCATTAAATAATGCAGCAGAGTCCTCTAATAATGCAGCAGAGTCCTCAAATGCTTCAGCAAAGTCATTAAATAATGCAGCATAGTCCTTAAATAATGCAGCAAAGTCCTTAAATAATGCAGCACAGTTCTTAAATAATGCAACAACGTCGTTAAATAATGCACCAGAGTCCTTAAATAATGCAGCAAAGTCCTTAACTAATGCAGCAGAGTCCTTAAATACCGCAGCAAAGTGCTTAAATAATGCAGCAGAGTCCTCAAATGCTTCAGCAGAGTCCTTAAAAAATGCAGCAGAGTCCTTAAATAATGCAGCAAAGTCCTTAAATAATGCAGCAGAGTCCTTAAATAATGCAACAAAGTCCTTAAATAATGCAGCAGAGTCCTTAAATACTGAAGCAGAGTCCTTAAATATTGCAGCAAAGTCCTTAAATAACGCAGCAGAGTCCTTAAATACTGAAGCAGAGTCCTTTAATATAGCAGTAAATTCCTTAAATAACGCAGCAGAGTCCTTAAAAAATCCAACAAAGTCATTAAATAATGCAGCAAGTCCTTAAATAATGCAACAGAGTCCTTAAATACCGCAGCAAAGTGCTTAAATAATGCAGCAGAGTCCTCAAATGCTTCAGCAGAGTCCTTAAAAAATGCAGCAGAGTCCTTAAATAATGCAGCAAAGTCCTTAAATAATGCAGCACAGTTCTTAAGTAATGCAACAACGTCGTTAAATAATGCAGCAGAGTCCTTAAATAATGCAGCAAAGTCCTTAACTAATGCAGCAGAGTCCTTAAATAATGCAAGAAAGTCCTTAAATAATGCAGCAGAGTCCTTGAATAATGCAGTAAAGTCCTTAAATAATGCAGCAGAGTCCTTAAATAATGCAACAACGTCCTTAAATAATGCAGCAGAGTCCTTAAATACTGAAGCAGAGTCCTTAAATATTGCAGCAAAGTCCTTAAATAATGCATTAGAGTCCTTAAATAATGCAACAAAGTCCTTAAATAATGCAGCAGAGTCCTTAAATAATGCAGCAAAGTCCTTAAATAATGCAGCAGAGTCCTTAAATAATGCAGCAGAGTCCTTAAATACCGCAGCAGAGTCCTTAAATACTGAAGCAGGGTCCTTTAATATAGCAGCAAATTCCTTAAATAATGCAGCAGAGTCCTTAAAAAATCCAACAAAGTCATTAAATAATGCAGCAGAGTCCTCTAATAATGCAGCAGAGTCCTCAAATCCTTCAGCAAAGTCATTAAATAATGCAGCATAGTCCTTAAATAATGCAAAGTCCTTAAATAAAGCAGCACAGTTCTTAAATAATGCAACAACGTCGGTAAATAATGCAGCAGAGTCCTTAAATAATGCAGCAAAGTCCTTAAATAATGCAGCAGAGTCCTTAAATAATGCAACAAATTCCTTAAATAATGCAGCAAAGTCCTTAAATAATGCAGCAGAGTCCTTAAATAATGCAGCAGAGTCCTTAAATACCGCAGCAGAGTCCTTAAATACTGAAGCAGAGTCCTTTAATATAGCAGCAAATTCCTTAAATAATGCAGCAGAGTCCTTAAAAAATCCAACAAAGTCATTAAATAATGCAGCAGAGTCCTCTAATAATGCAGCAGAGTCCTCAAATGCTTCAGCAAAGTCATTAAATAATGCAGCAGAGTCCTGAAATGCTTAAGCAGAGTCCTTAAATACTGAAGCAGAGTCCTTAAATATTGCAGCAAAGTCCTTAAATAATGCAGCAGAGTCCTTAAATAATGCAACAAAGTCCTTAAATAATGCAGCAGAGTCCTTAAATGATGAAGTAAAGTCGTTAAATAATGCAGCAGAGTCCTTAAATAATGCAGCAAAGTCCTTAACTAATGCAGCAGAGTCCTTAAATATTGCAGCAAAGTCCTTAAATAATGCATTAGAGTCCTTAAATAATGCAACAAAGTCCTTAAATAATGCAGCAGAGTCCTTAAATAATGCAGAAAAGTCCTTAAATAATGCAGCAGAGTCCTTAAATAATGCAGCAGAGTCCTTAAATACCGCAGCAGAGTCCTTAAATACTGAAGCAGAGTCCTTTAATATAGCAGCAAATTCTTTAAATAATGCAGCAGAGTCCTTAAAAAAATCCAACAAAGTCATTAAATAATGCAGCAGAGTCCTCTAATAATGCAGCAGAGTCCTCAAATGCTTCAGCAAAGTCATTAAATAATGCAGCATAGTCCTTAAATAATGCAGCAAAGTCCTTAAATAATGCAGCACAGTTCTTAAATAATGCAACAACGTCGTTAAATAATGCACCAGAGTCCTTAAATAATGCAGCAAAGTCCTTAACTAATGCAGCAGAGTCCTTAAATACCGCAGCAAAGTGCTTAAATAATGCAGCAGAGTCCTCAAATGCTTCAGCAGAGTCCTTAAAAAATGCAGCAGAGTCCTTAAATAATGCAGCAAAGTCCTTAAATAATGCAGCAGAGTCCTTAAATAATGCAACAAAGTCCTTAAATAATGCAGCAGAGTCCTTAAATACTGAAGCAGAGTCCTTAAATATTGCAGCAAAGTCCTTAAATAACGCAGCAGAGTCCTTAAATACTGAAGCAGAGTCCTTTAATATAGCAGTAAATTCCTTAAATAACGCAGCAGAGTCCTTAAAAAATCCAACAAAGTCATTAAATAATGCAGCAAGTCCTTAAATAATGCAGCAGAGTCCTCTAATAATGCAGCAGAGTCCTCAAATGCTTCAGCAAAGTCATTAAATAATGCAGCATAGTCCTTAACTAATGCAGCAGAGTCCTTAAATAATGCAACAAAGTCCTTAAATAATGCAGCAGAGTCCTTAAATAATGCAGTAAAGTCGTTAAATAATGCAGCAGAGTCCTTAAATAATGCAGCAAAGTCCTTAACTAATGCAGCAGAGTCCTTAAATATTGCAGCAAAGTCCTTAAATAATGCATTAGAGTCCTTAAATAATGCAACAAAGTCCTTAAATAATGCAGCAGAGTCCTTAAATAAGGCAGCAAAGTCCTTAAATAATGCAGCAGAGTCCTTAAATAATGCAGCAGAGTCCTTAAATACCGCAGCAGAGTCCTTAAATACTGAAGCAGAGTCCTTTAATATAGCAGCAAATTCCTTAAATAATGCAGCAGAGTCCTTAAAAAATCCAACAAAGTCATTAAATAATGCAGCAGAGTCCTCTAATAATGCAGCAGAGTCCTCAAATGCTTCAGCAAAGTCATTAAATAATGCAGCATAGTCCTTAAATAATGCAGCAAAGTCCTTAAATAATGCAGCACAGTTCTTAAATAATGCAACAACGTCGTTAAATAATGCAGCAGAGTCCTTAAATAATGCAGCAAAGTCCTTAACTAATGCAGCAGAGTCCTTAAATAATGCAACAAAGTCCTTAAATAATGCAACAGAGTCCTTAAATACCGCAGCAAAGTGATTAAATAATGCAGCAGAGTCCTCAAATGCTTCAGCAGAGTCCTTAAATAATGCAGCAGAGTCCTTAAATAATGCAGCAAAGTCCTTAAATAATGCAGCAGAGTCCTTAAATAATGCAACAAAGTCCTTAAATAATGCAGCAGAGTCCTTAAATACTGAAGCAGAGTCCTTAAATATTGCAGCAAAGTCCTTAAATAATGCAGCAGAGTCCATAAATAATGCAGCAAAGTCCTTAAATAATGCAGCAGAGTCCTTAAATAATGCAACAAAGTCCTTAAATAATGCAGCAGAGTCCTTAAATACTGAAGCAGAGTCCTTAAATATTGCAGCAAAGTCCTTCAATAATGCAGCAGAGTCCTTAGATAATGCAACAAAGTCCTTAAATAATGCAGCAGATTCCTTAAATAATGCAGCAAAGTCCTTAAATAATGCAGCAGAGTCCTTAAATAATGCAGCAGAGTCCTTAAATACCGCAGCAGAGTCCTTAAATACTGAAGCAGAGTCCTTTAATATAGCAGCAAATTCCTTAAATAATGCAGCAGAGTCCTTAAAAAATCCAAAAAAAGTCATTAAATAATGCATCAAGTCCTTAAATAATGCAGCAGAGTCCTCTAATAATGCAGCAGAGTCCTCAAATGCTTCAGCAAAGTCATTAAATAATGCAGCATAGTCCTTAAATAATGCAGCAAAGTCCTTAAATAATGCAGCACAGTTCTTAAATAATGCAACAACGTCGTTAAATAATGCAGCAGAGTCCTTAAATAATGCAGCAAAGTCCTTAACTAATGCAGCAGAGTCCTTAAATACCGCAGCAAAGTGCTTAAATAATGCAGCAGAGTCCTCAAATGCTTCAGCAGAGTCCTTAAAAAATGCAGCAGAGTCCTTAAATAATGCAGCAAAGTCCTTAAATAATGCAGCAGAGTCCTTAAATAATGCAACAAAGTCCTTAAATAATGCAGCAGAGTCCTTAAATACTGAAGCAGAGTCCTTAAATATTGCAGCAAAGTCCTTAAATAATGCAGCAGAGTCCTTAAATAATGCAACAAAGTCCTTAAATAATGCAGCAGAGTCCTTAAATAATGCAACAAAGTCCTTAAATAATGCAGCAGAGTCCTTAAATACTGAAGCAGAGTCCTTAAATATTGCAGCAAAGTCCTTAAATAACGCAGCAGAGTCCTTAAATACTGAAGCAGAGTCCTTTAATATAGCAGTAAATTCCTTAAATAACGCAGCAGAGTCCTTAAAAAATCCAACAAAGTCATTAAATAATGCAGCAAGTCCTTAAATAATGCAGCAGAGTCCTCTAATAATGCAGCAGAGTCCTCAAATGCTTCAGCAAAGTCATTAAATAATGCAGCATAGTCCTTAACTAATGCAGCAGAGTCCTTAAATAATGCAACAAAGTCCTTAAATAATGCAGCAGAGTCCTTAAATAATGCAGTAAAGTCGTTAAATAATGCAGCAGAGTCCTTAAATAATGCAGCAAAGTCCTTAACTAATGCAGCAGAGTCCTTAAATATTGCAGCAAAGTCCTTAAATAATGCATTAGAGTCCTTAAATAATGCAACAAAGTCCTTAAATAATGCAGCAGAGTCCTTAAATAATGCAGCAAAGTCCTTAAATAATGCAGCAGAGTCCTTAAATAATGCAGCAGAGTCCTTAAATACCGCAGCAGAGTCCTTAAATACTGAAGCAGAGTCCTTTAATATAGCAGCAAATTCCTTAAATAATGCAGCAGAGTCCTTAAAAAATCCAACAAAGTCATTAAATAATGCAGCAGAGTCCTCTAATAATGCAGCAGAGTCCTCAAATGCTTCAGCAAAGTCATTAAATAATGCAGCATAGTCCTTAAATAATGCAGCAAAGTCCTTAAATAATGCAGCACAGTTCTTAAATAATGCAACAACGTCGTTAAATAATGCAGCAGAGTCCTTAAATAATGCAGCAAAGTCCTTAAATAATGCAGCAGAGTCCTTAAATAATGCAAGAAAGTCCTTAAATAATGCAGCAGAGTCCTTAAATACTGAAGCAGAGTCCTTAAATATTGCAGCAAAGTCCTTAAATAATGCAGCAGAGTCCTTAAATAATGCAACAAAGTCCTTAAATAATGCAGCAGAGTCCTTAAATAATGCAACAAAGTCCTTAAATAATGCAGCAGAGTCCTTAAATACTGAAGCAGAGTCCTTAAATATTGCAGCAAAGTCCTTAAATAACGCAGCAGAGTCCTTAAATACTGAAGCAGAGTCCTTTAATATAGCAGTAAATTCCTTAAATAACGCAGCAGAGTCCTTAAAAAATCCAACAAAGTCATTAAATAATGCAGCAAGTCCTTAAATAATGCAGCAGAGTCCTCTAATAATGCAGCAGAGTCCTCAAATGCTTCAGCAAAGTCATTAAATAATGCAGCATAGTCCTTAACTAATGAAGCAGAGTCCTTAAATAATGCAACAAAGTCCTTAAATAATGCAGCAGAGTCCTTAAATAATGCAGTAAAGTCGTTAAATAATGCAGCAGAGTCCTTAAATAATGCAGCAAAGTCCTTAACTAATGCAGCAGAGTCCTTAAATATTGCAGCAAAGTCCTTAAATAATGCATTAGAGTCCTTAAATAATGCAACAAAGTCCTTAAATAATGCAGCAGAGTCCTTAAATAATGCAGCAAAGTCCTTAAATAATGCAGCAGAGTCCTTAAATAATGCAGCAGAGTCCTTAAATACCGCAGCAGAGTCCTTAAATACTGAAGCAGAGTCCTTTAATATAGCAGCAAATTCCTTAAATAATGCAGCAGAGTCCTTAAAAAATCCAACAAAGTCATTAAATAATGCAGCAGAGTCCTCTAATAATGCAGCAGAGTCCTCAAATGCTTCAGCAAAGTCATTAAATAATGCAGCATAGTCCTTAAATAATGCAGCAAAGTCCTTAAATAATGCAGCACAGTTCTTAAATAATGCAACAACGTCGTTAAATAATGCAGCAGAGTCCTTAAATAATGCAGCAAAGTCCTTAACTAATGCAGCAGAGTCCTTAAATAATGCAACAAAGTCCTTAAATAATGCAACAGAGTCCTTAAATACCGCAGCAAAGTGATTAAATAATGCAGCAGAGTCCTCAAATGCTTCAGCAGAGTCCTTAAATAATGCAGCAGAGTCCTTAAATAATGCAGCAAAGTCCTTAAATAATGCAGCAGAGTCCTTAAATAATGCAGCAACGTCCTTAACTAATGCAGCAGAGTCCTTAAATACCGCAGCAAAGTGCTTAAATAATGCAGCAGAGTCCTCAAATGCTTCAGCAGAGTCCTTAAAAAATGCAGCAGAGTCCTTAAATAATGCAGCAAAGTCCTTAAATAATGCAGCAGAGTCCTTAAATAATGCAACAAAGTCCTTAAATAATGCAGCAGAGTCCTTAAATACTGAAGCAGAGTCCTTAAATATTGCAGCAAAGTCCTTAAATAATGCAGCAGAGTCCTTAAATAATGCAACAAAGTCCTTAAATAATGCAGCAGAGTCCTTAAATAATGCAACAAAGTCCTTAAATAATGCAGCAGAGTCCTTAAATACTGAAGCAGAGTCCTTAAATATTGCAGCAAAGTCCTTAAATAACGCAGCAGAGTCCTTAAATACTGAAGCAGAGTCCTTTAATATAGCAGTAAATTCCTTAAATAACGCAGCAGAGTCCTTAAAAAATCCAACAAACTCATTAAATAATGCAGCAAGTCCTTAAATAATGCAGCAGAGTCCTCTAATAATGCAGCAGAGTCCTCAAATGCTTCAGCAAAGTCATTAAATAATGCAGCATAGTCCTTAACTAATGCAGCAGAGTCCTTAAATAATGCAACAAAGTCCTTAAATAATGCAGCAGAGTCCTTAAATAATGCAGTAAAGTCGTTAAATAATGCAGCAGAGTCCTTAAATAATGCAGCAAAGTCCTTAACTAATGCAGCAGAGTCCTTAAATATTGCAGCAAAGTCCTTAAATAATGCATTAGAGTCCTTAAATAATGCAACAAAGTCCTTAAATAATGCAGCAGAGTCCTTAAATAATGCAGTAAAGTCGTTAAATAATGCAGCAGAGTCCTTAAATAATTCAGCAAAGTCCTTAACTAATGCAGCAGAGTCCTTAAATATTGCAGCAAAGTCCTTAAATAATGCATTAGAGTCCTTAAATAATGCAACAAAGTCCTTAAATAATGCAGCAGAGTCCTTAAATAATGCAGCAAAGTCCTTAAATAATGCAGCAGAGTCCTTAAATAATGCAGCAGAGTCCTTAAATACCGCAGCAGAGTCCTTAAATACTGAAGCAGAGTCCTTTAATATAGCAGCAAATTCCTTAAATAATGCAGCAGAGTCCTTAAAAAATCCAACAAAGTCATTAAATAATGCAGCAGAGTCCTCTAATAATGCAGCAGAGTCCTCAAATGCTTCAGCAAAGTCATTAAATAATGCAGCATAGTCCTTAAATAATGCAGCAAAGTCCTTAAATAATGCAGCACAGTTCTTAAATAATGCAACAACGTCGTTAAATAATGCAGCAGAGTCCTTAAATAATGCAGCAAAGTCCTTAAATAATGCAGCAGAGTCCTTAAATACTGAAGCAGAGTCCTTAAATATTGCAGCAAAGTCCTTAAATAATGCAGCAGAGTCCATAAATAATGCAGCAAAGTCCTTAAATAATGCAGCAGAGTCCTTAAATAATGCAACAAAGTCCTTAAATAATGCAGCAGAGTCCTTAAATACTGAAGCAGAGTCCTTAAATATTGCAGCAAAGTCCTTCAATAATGCAGCAGAGTCCTTAGATAATGCAACAAAGTCCTTAAATAATGCAGCAGATTCCTTAAATAATGCAGCAAAGTCCTTAAATAATGCAGCAGAGTCCTTAAATACCGCAGCAGAGTCCTTAAATACTGAAGCAGAGTCCTTTAATATAGCAGCAAATTCCTTAAATAATGCAGCAGAGTCCTTAAATAATGCAACAAAGTCCTTAAATAATGCAGCAGAGTCCTTAAATAATGCAACAAAGTCCTTAAATAATGCAGCAGAGTCCTTAAATACTGAAGCAGAGTCCTTAAATATTGCAGCAAAGTCCTTAAATAACGCAGCAGAGTCCTTAAATACTGAAGCAGAGTCCTTTAATATAGCAGTAAATTCCTTAAATAACGCAGCAGAGTCCTTAAAAAATCCAACAAAGTCATTAAATAATGCAGCAAGTCCTTAAATAATGCAGCAGAGTCCTCTAATAATGCAGCAGAGTCCTCAAATGCTTCAGCAAAGTCATTAAATAATGCAGCATAGTCCTTAACTAATGCAGCAGAGTCCTTAAATAATGCAACAAAGTCCTTAAATAATGCAGCAGAGTCCTTAAATAATGCAGTAAAGTCGTTAAATAATGCAGCAGAGTCCTTAAATAATGCAGCAAAGTCCTTAACTAATGCAGCAGAGTCCTTAAATATTGCAGCAAAGTCCTTAAATAATGCATTAGAGTCCTTAAATAATGCAGCAAAGTCCTTAAATAATGCAGCAGAGTCCTTAAATAATGCAACAAAGTCCTTAAATAATGCAGCAGAGTCCTTAAATACTGAAGCAGAGTCCTTAAATATTGCAGCAAAGTCCTTAAATAATGCAGCAGAGTCCTTAAATAATGCAACAAAGTCCTTAAATAATGCAGCAGAGTCCTTAAATAATGCAACAAAGTCCTTAAATAATGCAGCAGAGTCCTTAAATACTGAAGCAGAGTCCTTAAATATTGCAGCAAAGTCCTTAAATAACACAGCAGAGTCCTTAAATACTGAAGCAGAGTCCTTTAATATAGCAGTAAATTCCTTAAATAACGCAGCAGAGTCCTTAAAAAATCCAACAAAGTCATTAAATAATGCAGCAAGTCCTTAAATAATGCAGCAGAGTCCTCTAATAATGCAGCAGAGTCCTCAAATGCTTCAGCAAAGTCATTAAATAATGCAGCATAGTCCTTAACTAATGCAGCAGTGTCCTTAAATAATGCAACAAAGTCCTTAAATAATGCAGCAGAGTCCTTAAATAATGCAGTAAAGTCGTTAAATAATGCAGCAGAGTCCTTAAATAATGCAGCAAAGTCCTTAACTAATGCAGCAGAGTCCTTAAATATTGCAGCAAAGTCCTTAAATAATGCATTAGAGTCCTTAAATAATGCAACAAAGTCCTTAAATAATGCAGCAGAGTCCTTAAATAATGCAGCAAAGTCCTTAAATAATGCAGCAGAGTCCTTAAATAATGCAGCAGAGTCCTTAAATACCGCAGCAGAGTCCTTAAATACTGAAGCAGAGTCCTTTAATATAGCAGCAAATTCCTTAAATAATGCAGCAGAGTCCTTAAAAAATCCAACAAAGTCATTAAATAATGCAGCAGAGTCCTCTAATAATGCAGCAGAGTCCTCAAATGCTTCAGCAAAGTCATTAAATAATGCAGCATAGTCCTTAAATAATGCAGCAAAGTCCTTAAATAATGCAGCACAGTTCTTAAATAATGCAACAACGTCGTTAAATAATGCAGCAGAGTCCTTAAATATTGCAGCAAAGTCCTTAAATAATGCAGCAGTGTCCTTAAATAATGCAAGAAAGTCCTTAAATAATGCAGCAGAGTCCTTAAATACTGAAGCAGAGTCCTTAAATATTGCAGCAAAGTCCTTAAATAATGCAGCAGAGTCCTTAAATAATGCAACAAAGTCCTTAAATAATGCAGCAGAGTCCTTAAATAATGCAACAAAGTCCTTAAATAATGCAGCAGAGTCCTTAAATACTGAAGCAGAGTCCTTAAATATTGCAGCAAAGTCCTTAAATAACGCAGCAGAGTCCTTAAATACTGAAGCAGAGTCCTTTAATATAGCAGTAAATTCCTTAAATAACGCAGCAGAGTCCTTAAAAAATCCAACAAAGTCATTAAATAATGCAGCAAGTCCTTAAATAATGCAGCAGAGTCCTCTAATAATGCAGCAGAGTCCTCAAATGCTTCAGCAAAGTCATTAAATAATGCAGCATAGTCCTTAACTAATGAAGCAGAGTCCTTAAATAATGCAACAAAGTCCTTAAATAATGCAGCAGAGTCCTTAAATAATGCAGTAAAGTCGTTAAATAATGCAGCAGAGTCCTTAAATAATGCAGCAAAGTCCTTAACTAATGCAGCAGAGTCCTTAAATATTGCAGCAAAGTCCTTAAATAATGCATTAGAGTCCTTAAATAATGCAACAAAGTCCTTAAATAATGCAGCAGAGTCCTTAAATAATGCAGCAAAGTCCTTAAATAATGCAGCAGAGTCCTTAAATAATGCAGCAGAGTCCTTAAATACCGCAGCAGAGTCCTTAAATACTGAAGCAGAGTCCTTTAATATAGCAGCAAATTCCTTAAATAATGCAGCAGAGTCCTTAAAAAATCCAACAAAGTCATTAAATAATGCAGCAGAGTCCTCTAATAATGCAGCAGAGTCCTCAAATGCTTCAGCAAAGTCATTAAATAATGCAGCATAGTCCTTAAATAATGCAGCAAAGTCCTTAAATAATGCAGCACAGTTCTTAAATAATGCAACAACGTCGTTAAATAATGCAGCAGAGTCCTTAAATAATGCAGCAAAGTCCTTAACTAATGCAGCAGAGTCCTTAAATAATGCAACAAAGTCCTTAAATAATGCAACAGAGTCCTTAAATACCGCAGCAAAGTGATTAAATAATGCAGCAGAGTCCTCAAATGCTTCAGCAGAGTCCTTAAATAATGCAGCAGAGTCCTTAAATAATGCAGCAAAGTCCTTAAATAATGCAGCAGAGTCCTTAAATAATGCAACAAAGTCCTTAAATAATGCAGCAGAGTCCTTAAATACTGAAGCAGAGTCCTTAAATATTGCAGCAAAGTCCTTAAATAATGCAGCAGAGTCCTTAAATAATGCAGCAAAGTCCTTAAATAATGCAGCAGAGTCCTTAAATAATGCAACAAAGTCCTTAAATAATGCAGCAGAGTCCTTAAATACTGAAGCAGAGTCCTTAAATATTGCAGCAAAGTCCTTCAATAATGCAGCAGAGTCCTTAGATAATGCAACAAAGTCCTTAAATAATGCAGCAGATTCCTTAAATAATGCAGCAAAGTCCTTAAATAATGCAGCAGAGTCCTTAAATAATGCAGCAGAGTCCTTAAATACCGCAGCAGAGTCCTTAAATACTGAAGCAGAGTCCTTTAATATAGCAGCAAATTCCTTAAATAATGCAGCAGAGTCCTTAAAAAATCCAACAAAGTCATTAAATAATGCATCAAGTCCTTAAATAATGCAGCAGAGTCCTCTAATAATGCAGCAGAGTCCTCAAATGCTTCAGCAAAGTCATTAAATAATGCAGCATAGTCCTTAAATAATGCAGCAAAGTCCTTAAATAATGCAGCACAGTTCTTAAATAATGCAACAACGTCGTTAAATAATGCAGCAGAGTCCTTAAATAATGCAGCAAAGTCCTTAACTAATGCAGCAGAGTCCTTAAATACCGCAGCAAAGTGCTTAAATAATGCAGCAGAGTCCTCAAATGCTTCAGCAGAGTCCTTAAAAAATGCAGCAGAGTCCTTAAATAATGCAGCAAAGTCCTTAAATAATGCAGCAGAGTCCTTAAATAATGCAACAAAGTCCTTAAATAATGCAGCAGAGTCCTTAAATACTGAAGCAGAGTCCTTAAATATTGCAGCAAAGTCCTTAAATAATGCAGCAGAGTCCTTAAATAATGCAACAAAGTCCTTAAATAATGCAGCAGAGTCCTTAAATAATGCAACAAAGTCCTTAAATAATGCAGCAGAGTCCTTAAATACTGAAGCAGAGTCCTTAAATATTGCAGCAAAGTCCTTAAATAACGCAGCAGAGTCCTTAAATACTGAAGCAGAGTCCTTTAATATAGCAGTAAATTCCTTAAATAACGCAGCAGAGTCCTTAAAAAATCCAACAAAGTCATTAAATAATGCAGCAAGTCCTTAAATAATGCAGCAGAGTCCTCTAATAATGCAGCAGAGTCCTCAAATGCTTCAGCAAAGTCATTAAATAATGCAGCATAGTCCTTAACTAATGCAGCAGAGTCCTTAAATAATGCAACAAAGTCCTTAAATAATGCAGCAGAGTCCTTAAATAATGCAGTAAAGTCGTTAAATAATGCAACAGAGTCCTTAAATAATGCAGCAAAGTCCTTAACTAATGCAGCAGAGTCCTTAAATATTGCAGCAAAGTCCTTAAATAATGCATTAGAGTCCTTAAATAATGCAACAAAGTCCTTAAATAATGCAGCAGAGTCCTTAAATAATGCAGCAAAGTCCTTAAATAATGCAGCAGAGTCCTTAAATAATGCAGCAGAGTCCTTAAATACCGCAGCAGAGTCCTTAAATACTGAAGCAGAGTCCTTTAATATAGCAGCAAATTCCTTAAATAATGCAGCAGAGTCCTTAAAAAATCCAACAAAGTCATTAAATAATGCAGCATAGTCCTTAAATAATGCAGCAAAGTCCTTAAATAATGCAGCACAGTTCTTAAATAATGCAACAACGTCGTTAAATAATGCAGCAGAGTCCTTAAATAATGCAGCAAAGTCCTTAACTAATGCAGCAGAGTCCTTAAATACCGCAGCAAAGTGCTTAAATAATGCAGCAGAGTCCTCAAATGCTTCAGCAGAGTCCTTAAAAAATGCAGCAGAGTCCTTAAATAATGCAGCAAAGTCCTTAAATAATGCAGCAGAGTCCTTAAATAATGCAACAAAGTCCTTAAATAATGCAGCAGAGTCCTTAAATACTGAAGCAGAGTCCTTAAATATTGCAGCAAAGTCCTTAAATAATGCAGCAGAGTCCTTAAATAATGCAACAAAGTCCTTAAATAATGCAGCAGAGTCCTTAAATAATGCAACAAAGTCCTTAAATAATGCAGCAGAGTCCTTAAATACTGAAGCAGAGTCCTTAAATATTGCAGCAAAGTCCTTAAATAACGCAGCAGAGTCCTTAAATACTGAAGCAGAGTCCTTTAATATAGCAGTAAATTCCTTAAATAACGCAGCAGAGTCCTTAAAAAATCCAACAAAGTCATTAAATAATGCAGCAAGTCCTTAAATAATGCAGCAGAGTCCTCTAATAATGCAGCAGAGTCCTCAAATGCTTCAGCAAAGTCATTAAATAATGCAGCATAGTCCTTAACTAATGCAGCAGAGTCCTTAAATAATGCAACAAAGTCCTTAAATAATGCAGCAGAGTCCTTAAATAATGCAGTAAAGTCGTTAAATAATGCAGCAGAGTCCTTAAATAATGCAGCAAAGTCCTTAACTAATGCAGCAGAGTCCTTAAATATTGCAGCAAAGTCCTTAAATAATGCATTAGAGTCCTTAAATAATGCAACAAAGTCCTTAAATAATGCAGCAGAGTCCTTAAATAATGCAGCAAAGTCCTTAAATAATGCAGCAGAGTCCTTAAATAATGCAGCAGAGTCCTTAAATACCGCAGCAGAGTCCTTAAATACTGAAGCAGAGTCCTTTAATATAGCAGCAAATTCCTTAAATAATGCAGCAGAGTCCTTAAAAAATCCAACAAAGTCATTAAATAATGCAGCAGAGTCCTCTAATAATGCAGCAGAGTCCTCAAATGCTTCAGCAAAGTCATTAAATAATGCAGCATAGTCCTTAAATAATGCAGCAAAGTCCTTAAATAATGCAGCACAGTTCTTAAATAATGCAACAACGTCGTTAAATAATGCAGCAGAGTCCTTAAATAATGCAGCAAAGTCCTTAACTAATGCAGCAGAGTCCTTAAATAATGCAACAAAGTCCTTAAATAATGCAACAGAGTCCTTAAATACCGCAGCAAAGTGATTAAATAATGCAGCAGAGTCCTCAAATGCTTCAGCAGAGTCCTTAAATAATGCAGCAGAGTCCTTAAATAATGCAGCAAAGTCCTTAAATAATGCAGCAGAGTCCTTAAATAATGCAACAAAGTCCTTAAATAATGCAGCAGAGTCCTTAAATACTGAAGCAGAGTCCTTAAATATTGCAGCAAAGTCCTTAAATAATGCAGCAGAGTCCATAAATAATGCAGCAAAGTCCTTAAATAATGCAGCAGAGTCCTTAAATAATGCAACAAAGTCCTTAAATAATGCAGCAGAGTCCTTAAATACTGAAGCAGAGTCCTTAAATATTGCAGCAAAGTCCTTCAATAATGCAGCAGAGTCCTTAGATAATGCAACAAAGTCCTTAAATAATGCAGCAGATTCCTTAAATAATGCAGCAGAGTCCTTAAATACTGAAGCAGAGTCCTTAAATATTGCAGCAAAGTCCTTAAATAATGCAGCAGAGTCCTTAAATAATGCAACAAAGTCCTTAAATAATGCAGCAGAGTCCTTAAATAATGCAACAAAGTCCTTAAATAATGCAGCAGAGTCCTTAAATACTGAAGCAGAGTCCTTAAATATTGCAGCAAAGTCCTTAAATAACGCAGCAGAGTCCTTAAATACTGAAGCAGAGTCCTTTAATATAGCAGTAAATTCCTTAAATAACGCAGCAGAGTCCTTAAAAAATCCAACAAAGTCATTAAATAATGCAGCAAGTCCTTAAATAATGCAGCAGAGTCCTCTAATAATGCAGCAGAGTCCTCAAATGCTTCAGCAAAGTCATTAAATAATGCAGCATAGTCCTTAACTAATGCAGCAGAGTCCTTAAATAATGCAACAAAGTCCTTAAATAATGCAGCAGAGTCCTTAAATAATGCAGTAAAGTCGTTAAATAATGCAGCAGAGTCCTTAAATAATGCAGCAAATTCCTTAACTAATGCAGCAGAGTCCTTAAATATTGCAGCAAAGTCCTTAAATAATGCATTAGAGTCCTTAAATAATGCAACAAAGTCCTTAAATAATGCAGCAGAGTCCTTAAATAATGCAGCAAAGTCCTTAAATAATGCAGCAGAGTCCTTAAATAATGCAGCAGAGTCCTTAAATACCGCAGCAGAGTCCTTAAATACTGAAGCAGAGTCCTTTAATATAGCAGCAAATTCCTTAAATAATGCAGCAGAGTCCTTAAAAAATCCAACAAAGTCATTAAATAATGCAGCAGAGTCCTCTAATAATGCAGCAGAGTCCTCAAATGCTTCAGCAAAGTCATTAAATAATGCAGCATAGTCCTTAAATAATGCAGCAAAGTCCTTAAATAATGCAGCAGAGTCCTTAAATAATGCAGCAAAGTCCTTAAATAATGCAGCAGAGTCCTTAAATAATGCAGCAGAGTCCTTAAATACCGCAGCAGAGTCCTTAAATACTGAAGCAGAGTCCTTTAATATAGCAGCAAATTCCTTAAATAATGCAGCAGAGTCCTTAAAAAATCCAACAAAGTCATTAAATAATGCAGCAGAGTCCTCTAATAATGCAGCAGAGTCCTCAAATGCTTCAGCAAAGTCATTAAATAATGCAGCATAGTCCTTAAATAATGCAGCAAAGTCCTTAAATAATGCAGCACAGTTCTTAAATAATGCAACAACGTCGTTAAATAATGCAGCAGAGTCCTTAAATAATGCAGCAAAGTCCTTAACTAATGCAGCAGAGTCCTTAAATAATGCAACAAAGTCCTTAAATAATGCAACAGAGTCCTTAAATACCGCAGCAAAGTGATTAAATAATGCAGCAGAGTCCTCAAATGCTTCAGCAGAGTCCTTAAATAATGCAGCAGAGTCC
The DNA here is from genome assembly GCF_046119375.1 of Phyllobates terribilis. NCBI lineage: Eukaryota > Metazoa > Chordata > Amphibia > Anura > Dendrobatidae > Phyllobates > Phyllobates terribilis. The sequence goes on along the minus strand of NW_027362840.1, from coordinate 457,654 downwards.
TTAAATAATGCAGCAAAGTCCTTAAATAATGCAGCAGAGTCCTTAAATAATGCAACAAAGTCCTTAAATAATGCAGCAGAGTCCTTAAATACTGAAGCAGAGTCCTTAAATATTGCAGCAAAGTCCTTAAATAATGCAGCAGAGTCCATAAATAATGCAGCAAAGTCCTTAAATAATGCAGCAGAGTCCTTAAATAATGCAACAAAGTCCTTAAATAATGCAGCAGAGTCCTTAAATACTGAAGCAGAGTCCTTAAATATTGCAGCAAAGTCCTTCAATAATGCAGCAGAGTCCTTAGATAATGCAACAAAGTCCTTAAATAATGCAGCAGATTCCTTAAATAATGCAGCAGAGTCCTTAAATACTGAAGCAGAGTCCTTAAATATTGCAGCAAAGTCCTTAAATAATGCAGCAGAGTCCTTAAATAATGCAACAAAGTCCTTAAATAATGCAGCAGAGTCCTTAAATAATGCAACAAAGTCCTTAAATAATGCAGCAGAGTCCTTAAATACTGAAGCAGAGTCCTTAAATATTGCAGCAAAGTCCTTAAATAACGCAGCAGAGTCCTTAAATACTGAAGCAGAGTCCTTTAATATAGCAGTAGATTCCTTAAATAACGCAGCAGAGTCCTTAAAAAATCCAACAAAGTCATTAAATAATGCAGCAAGTCCTTAAATAATGCAGCAGAGTCCTCTAATAATGCAGCAGAGTCCTCAAATGCTTCAGCAAAGTCATTAAATAATGCAGCATAGTCCTTAACTAATGCAGCAGAGTCCTTAAATAATGCAACAAAGTCCTTAAATAATGCAGCAGAGTCCTTAAATAATGCAGTAAAGTCGTTAAATAATGCAGCAGAGTCCTTAAATAATGCAGCAAATTCCTTAACTAATGCAGCAGAGTCCTTAAATATTGCAGCAAAGTCCTTAAATAATGCATTAGAGTCCTTAAATAATGCAACAAAGTCCTTAAATAATGCAGCAGAGTCCTTAAATAATGCAGCAAAGTCCTTAAATAATGCAGCAGAGTCCTTAAATAATGCAGCAGAGTCCTTAAATACCGCAGCAGAGTCCTTAAATACTGAAGCAGAGTCCTTTAATATAGCAGCAAATTCCTTAAATAATGCAGCAGAGTCCTTAAAAAATCCAACAAAGTCATTAAATAATGCAGCAGAGTCCTCTAATAATGCAGCAGAGTCCTCAAATGCTTCAGCAAAGTCATTAAATAATGCAGCATAGTCCTTAAATAATGCAGCAAAGTCCTTAAATAATGCAGCACAGTTCTTAAATAATGCAACAACGTCGTTAAATAATGCAGCAGAGTCCTTAAATAATGCAGCAAAGTCCTTAACTAATGCAGCAGAGTCCTTAAATAATGCAACAAAGTCCTTAAATAATGCAACAGAGTCCTTAAATACCGCAGCAAAGTGATTAAATAATGCAGCAGAGTCCTCAAATGCTTCAGCAGAGTCCTTAAATAATGCAGCAGAGTCCTTAAATAATGCAGCAAAGTCCTTAAATAATGCAGCAGAGTCCTTAAATAATGCAGCAAAGTCCTTAACTAATGCAGCAGAGTCCTTAAATACCGCAGCAAAGTGCTTAAATAATGCAGCAGAGTCCTCAAATGCTTCAGCAGAGTCCTTAAAAAATGCAGCAGAGTCCTTAAATAATGCAGCAAAGTCCTTAAATAATGCAACAAAGTCCTTAAATAATGCAGCAGAGTCCTTAAATACTGAAGCAGAGTCCTTAAATATTGCAGCAACGTCCTTCAATAATGCAGCAGAGTCCTTAGATAATGCAACAAAGTCCTTAAATAATGCAGCAGATTCCTTAAATAATGCAGCAAAGTCCTTAAATAATGCAGCAGAGTCCTTAAATAATGCAGCAGAGTCCTTAAATACCGCAAAAGAGTCCATAAATACTGAAGCAGAGTCCTTTAATATAGCAGCAAATTCCTTAAATAATGCAGCAGAGTCCTTAAAAAATCCAACAAAGTCATTAAATAATGCAGCAAGTCCTTAAATAATGCAGCAGAGTCCTCTAATAATGCAGCAGAGTCCTCAAATGCTTCAGCAAAGTCATTAAATAATGCAGCATAGTCCTTAAATAATGGAGCACAGTTCTTAAATAATGCAACAACGTCGTTAAATAATGCAGCAGAGTCCTTAAATAATGCAACAACGTCGTTAAATAATGCAGCAAAGTCCTTAAATAATGCAGCACAGTTCTTAATTAATGCAACAACGTCGTTAAATAATGCAGCAGAGTCCTTAAATAATGCAGCAAAGTCCTTAACTAATGCAGCAGAGTCCTTAAATAATGCAACAAAGTCCTTAAATAATGCAGCAGAGTCCTTAAATAATGCAGTAAAGTCTTTAAATAATGCAGCAGAGTCCTTAAATAATGCAACAACGTCCTTAAATAATGCAGCAGAGTCCTTAAATACTGAAGCAGAGTCCTTAAATATTGCAGCAAAGTCCTTAAATAATGCAGCAGAGTCCTTAAATAATGCAACAAATTCCTTAAATAATGCAGCAAAGTCCTTAAATAATGCAGCAGAGTCCTTAAATAATGCAGCAGAGTCCTTAAATACCGCAGCAGAGTCCTTAAATACTGAAGCAGAGTCCTTTAATATAGCAGCAAATTCCTTAAATAATGCAGCAGAGTCCTTAAAAAATCCAACAAAGTCATTAAATAATGCAGCAGAGTCCTCTAATAATGCAGCAGAGTCCTCAAATGCTTCAGCAAAGTCATTAAATAATGCAGCAGAGTCCTCAAATGCTTAAGCAGAGTCCTTAAATACTGAAGCAGAGTCCTTAAACATTGCAGCAAAGTCCTTAAATAATGCAGCAGAGTCCTTAAATAATGCAGCAAAGTCCTTCAATAATGCAGCAGAGTCCTTTGATAATGCAACAAAGTCCTTAAATAATGCAGCAGATTCCTTAAATAATGCAGCAAAGTCCTTAAATAATGCAGCAGAGTCCTAATATAATGCAGCAGGGTCCCTAAATACCGCAGCAGAGTCCTTAAATACTGAAGCAGAGTCCTTTAATATAGCAGCAAATTCCTTAAATAATGCAGCAGAGTCCTTAAGAAATCCAACAAAGTCATTAAATAATGCAGCAAGTCCTTAAATAATGCAGCAGAGTCCTCTAATAATGCAGCAGAGTCCTCAAATGATTCAGCAAAGTCATTAAATAATGCAGCATAATCCTTAAATAATGCAGCAAAGTCCTTAAATAATGCAGCACAGTTCTTAAATAATGCAACAACGTCGTTAAATAATGCAGCAGAGTCCTTAAATAATGCAGCAAACTCCTTAACTAATGCAGCAGAGTCCTTAAATAATGCAACAAAGTCCTTAAATAATGCAACAGAGTCCTTAAATACCGCCGCAAAGTGCTTAAATAATGCAGCAGAGTCCTCAAATGCTTCAGCAGAGTCCTTAAATAATGCAGCAGTGTCCTTAAATAATGCAGCAAAGTCCTTAAATAATGCAGCAGAGTCCTTAAATAATGCAACAAAGTCCTTAAATAATGCAGCAGAGTCCTTAAATACTGAAGCAGAGTCCTTAAATATTGCTGCAAAGTCCTTAAATAATGCAGCAGTCATTAAATAATGCAACAATGTCCTTAAATAATGCAGCAGAGTCCTTAAAAAATCCAACAAAGTCATTAAATAATGCAGCAAGTCCTTAAATAATGCAGCAGAGTCCTCTAATAATGCAGCAGAGTCCTCAAATGCTTCAGCAAATTCATTAAATAATGCAGCATATTCCTTAAATAATGCAGCAAAGTCCTTAAATAATGCAGAACAGTTCTTAAATAATGCAACAACGTCGTTAAATAATGCAGCAGAGTCCTTAAATAATGCAGCAAAGTCCTTAACTAATGCAGCAGAGTCCTTAAATAATGCAACAAAGTCCTTAAATAATGCAACAGAGTCCTTAAATACCGCAGCAAAGGGCTTAAATAATGCAGCAGAGTCCTCAAATGCTTCAGAAGAGTCCTTAAATAATGTAGCATTGTCCTTAAATAATGCAGCAAAGTCCTTAAATAATGCAGCAGAGTCCTTAAATAATGCAACAAAGTCCTTAAATAATGCAGCAGAGTCCTTAAATACTGAAGCAGAGTCCTTAAATATTGCTGCAAAGTCCTTAAATAATGCAGCAGAGTCATTAAATAATGCAACAAAGTCCTTAAATAATGCAGCAGAGTCCTTAAATAATGCAACAAAGTCCTTAAATAATGCAGCAGAGTACTTAAATAATGCAACAAAGTCCTTAAATAATGCAGCAAAGTCCTTAAATAATGCAGCAGAGTCCTTAAATACTGAAGCAGAGTCCTTAAATATTGCAGCAAAGTCCTTAAATAATGCAGCAGAGTCCTTAAATAATGCAACAAAGTCCTTAAATAATGCAGCAGAGTCCTTAAATAATGCAACAGAGTCCTTAAATACCGCAGCAAAGTGCTTAAATAATGCAGCAGAGTCCTCAAATGCTTCAGCAGAGTCCTTAAATAATGCAGCAGAGTCCTTAAATAATGCAGCAAAGTCCTTAAATAATGCAGCAGAGTCCTTAAATAATGCAACAAAGTCCTTAAATAATGCAGCAGAGTCCTTAAATACTGAAGCAGAGTCCTTAAATATTGCAGCAAAGTCCTTAAATAATGCAGCAGAGTCCTTAAATAATGCAGCAAAGTCCTTATCTAATGCAGCAGAGTCCTTAAATAATGCAACAAAGTCCTTAAATAATGCAGCAGAGTCCTTAAATACTGAAGCAGAGTCCTTAAATATTGCAGCAAAGTCCTTCAATAATGCAGCAGAGTCCTTAGATAATGCAACAAAGTCCTTAAATAATGCAGCAGATTCCTTAAATAATGCAGCAAAGTCCTTAAATAATGCAGCAGAGTCCTTAAATAATGCAGCAGAGTCCTTAAATACCGCAGCAGAGTCCTTAAATACTGAAGCAGAGTCCTTTAATATAGCAGCAAATTCCTTAAATAATGCAGCAGAGTCCATAAAAAAATCCAACAAAGTCATTAAATAATGCAGCAAGTCCTTAAATAATGCAGCAGAGTCCTCTAATAATGCAGCAGAGTCCTCAAATGCTTCAGCAAAGTCATTAAATAATGCAGCATAGTCCTTAAATAATGCAGCAAAGTCCTTAAATAATGCAGCACAGTTCTTAAGTAATGCAACAACGTCGTTAAATAATGCAGCAGAGTCCTTAAATAATGCAGCAAAGTCCTTAACTAATGCAGCAGAGTCCTTAAATAATGCAAGAAAGTCCTTAAATAATGCAGCAGAGTCCTTAAATAATGCAGTAAAGTCCTTAAATAATGCAGCAGAGTCCTTAAATAATGCAACAACGTCCTTAAATAATGCAGCAGAGTCCTTAAATACTGAAGCAGAGTCCTTAAATATTGCAACAAAGTCCTTAAATAATGCAGCAGAGTCCTTAAATAATGCAGCAAAGTCCTTAAATAATGCAGCAGAGTCCTTAAATAATGCAGCAGAGTCCTTAAATACCGCAGCAGAGTCCTTAAATACTGAAGCAGAGTCCTTTAATATAGCAGCAAATTCCTTAAATAATGCAGCAGAGTCCTTAAAAAATCCAACAAAGTCATTAAATAATGCAGCAGAGTCCTCTAATAATGCAGCAGAGTCCTCAAATGCTTCAGCAAAGTCATTAAATAATGCAGCATAGTCCTTAAATAATGCAAAGTCCTTAAATAAAGCAGCACAGTTCTTAAATAATGCAACAACGTCGGTAAATAATGCAGCAGAGTCCTTAAATAATGCAGCAAAGTCCTTAACTAATGCAGCAGAGTCCTTAAATAATGCAACAAAGTCCTTAAATAATGCAACAGAGTCCTTAAATACCGCAGCAAAGTGCTTAAATAATGCAGCAGAGTCCTCAAATGCTTCAGCAGAGTCCTTAAAAAATGCAGCAGAGTCCTTAAATAATGCAGCAAAGTCCTTAAATACTGCAGCAGAGTCCTTAAATAATGCAACAAAGTCCTTAAATAATGCAGCAGAGTCCTTAAATACTGAAGCAGAGTCCTTAAATATTGCAGCAAAGTCCTTAAATAATGCAGCAGAGTCCTTAAATAATGCAGCAAAGTCCTTATCTAATGCAGCAGAGTCCTTAAATAATGCAACAAAGTCCTTAAATAATGCAGCAGAGTCCTTAAATACTGAAGCAGAGTCCTTAAATATTGCAGCAAAGTCCTTCAATAATGCAGCAGATTCCTTAAATAATGCAGCAAAGTCCTTAAATAATGCAGCAGAGTCCTTAAATAATGCAGCAGAGTCCTTAAATACCGCAGCAGAGTCCTTAAATACTGAAGCAGAGTCCTTTAATATAGCAGCAAATTCCTTAAATAATGCAGCAGAGTCCATAAAAAAATCCAACAAAGTCATTAAATAATGCAGCAAGTCCTTAAATAATGCAGCAGAGTCCTCTAATAATGCAGCAGAGTCCTCAAATGCTTCAGCAAAGTCATTAAATAATGCAGCATAGTCCTTAAATAATGCAGCAAAGTCCTTAAATAATGCAGCACAGTTCTTAAGTAATGCAACAACGTCGTTAAATAATGCAGCAGAGTCCTTAAATAATGCAGCAAAGTCCTTAACTAATGCAGCAGAGTCCTTAAATAATGCAAGAAAGTCCTTAAATAATGCAGCAGAGTCCTTAAATAATGCAGTAAAGTCCTTAAATAATGCAGCAGAGTCCTTAAATAATGCAACAACGTCCTTAAATAATGCAGCAGAGTCCTTAAATACTGAAGCAGAGTCCTTAAATATTGCAGCAAAGTCCTTAAATAATGCATTAGAGTCCTTAAATAATGCAACAAAGTCCTTAAATAATGCAGCAGAGTCCTTAAATAATGCAGCAAAGTCCTTAAATAATGCAGCAGAGTCCTTAAATAATGCAGCAGAGTCCTTAAATACCGCAGCAGAGTCCTTAAATACTGAAGCAGAGTCCTTTAATATAGCAGCAAATTCCTTAAATAATGCAGCAGAGTCCTTAAAAAATCCAACAAAGTCATTAAATAATGCAGCAGAGTCCTCTAATAATGCAGCAGAGTCCTCAAATGCTTCAGCAAAGTCATTAAATAATGCAGCATAGTCCTTAAATAATGCAAAGTCCTTAAATAAAGCAGCACAGTTCTTAAATAATGCAACAACGTCGGTAAATAATGCAGCAGAGTCCTTAAATAATGCAGCAAAGTCCTTAACTAATGCAGCAGAGTCCTTAAATACCGCAGCAAAGTGCTTAAATAATGCAGCAGAGTCCTCAAATGCTTCAGCAGAGTCCTTAAAAAATGCAGCAGAGTCCTTAAATAATGCAGCAGAGTCCTTAAATAATGCAACAAAGTCCTTAAATAATGCAGCAGAGTCCTTAAATACTGAAGCAGAGTCCTTAAATATTGCAGCAAAGTCCTTAAATAATGCAGCAGAGTCCTTAAATAATGCAGCAAAGTCCTTATCTAATGCAGCAGAGTCCTTAAATAATGCATCAAAGTCCTTAAATAATGCAGCAGAGTCCTTAAATACTGAAGCAGAGTCCTTAAATATTGCAGCAAAGTCCTTCAATAATGCAGCAGATTCCTTAAATAATGCAGCAAAGTCCTTAAATAATGCAGCAGAGTCCTTAAATAATGCAGCAGAGTCCTTAAATACCGCAGCAGAGTCCTTAAATACTGAAGCAGAGTCCTTAAATACCGCAGCAAAGTGCTTAAATAATGCAGCAGAGTCCTCAAATGCTTCAGCAGAGTCCTTAAAAAATGCAGCAGAGTCCTTAAATAATGCAGCAAAGTCCTTAAATAATGCAGCAGAGTCCTTAAATAATGCAACAAATTCCTTAAATAATGCAGCAGAGTCCTTAAATACTGAAGCAGAGTCCTTAAATATTGCAGCAAAGTCCTTAAATAATGCAGCAGAGTCCTTAAATAATGCAACAAAGTCCTTAAATAATGCAGCAGAGTCCTTAAATAATGCAACAAAGTCCTTAAATAATGCAGCAGAGTCCTTAAATACTGAAGCAGAGTCCTTAAATATTGCAGCAAAGTCCTTAAATAACGCAGCAGAGTCCTTAAATACTGAAGCAGAGTCCTTTAATATAGCAGTAAATTCCTTAAATAACGCAGCAGAGTCCTTAAAAAATCCAACAAAGTCATTAAATAATGCAGCATGTCCTTAAATAATGCAGCAGAGTCCTCTAATAATGCAGCAGAGTCCTCAAATGCTTCAGCAAAGTCATTAAATAATGCAGCATAGTCCTTAACTAATGCAGCAGAGTCCTTAAATAATGCAACAAAGTCCTTAAATAATGCAGCAGAGTCCTTAAATAATGCAGTAAAGTCGTTAAATAATGCAGCAGAGTCCTTAAATAATGCAGCAAAGTCCTTAACTAATGCAGCAGAGTCCTTAAATATTGCAGCAAAGTCCTTAAATAATGCATTAGAGTCCTTAAATAATGCAACAAAGTCCTTAAATAATGCAGCAGAGTCCTTAAATACTGAAACAGAGTCCTTAAATATTGCAGCAAAGTCCTTAAATAATGCAGCAGAGTCCTTAAATAATGCAACAAAGTCCTTAAATAATGCAGCAGAGTCCTTAAATAATGCAACAAAGTCCTTAAATAATGCAGCAGAGTCCTTAAATACTGAAGCAGAGTCCTTAAATATTGCAGCAAAGTCCTTAAATAACGCAGCAGAGTCCTTAAATACTGAAGCAGAGTCCTTTAATATAGCAGTAAATTCCTTAAATAACGCAGCAGAGTCCTTAAAAAATCCAACAAAGTCATTAAATAATGCAGCAAGTCCTTAAATAATGCAGCAGAGTCCTCTAATAATGCAGCAGAGTCCTCAAATGCTTCAGCAAAGTCATTAAATAATGCAGCATAGTCCTTAACTAATGCAGCAGAGTCCTTAAATAATGCAACAAAGTCCTTAAATAATGCAGCAGAGTCCTTAAATAATGCAGTAAAGTCGTTAAATAATGCAGCAGAGTCCTTAAATAATGCAGCAAAGTCCTTAACTAATGCAGCAGAGTCCTTAAATATTGCAGCAAAGTCCTTAAATAATGCATTAGAGTCCTTAAATAATGCAACAAAGTCCTTAAATAATGCAGCAGAGTCCTTAAATAATGCAGCAAAGTCCTTAAATAATGCAGCAGAGTCCTTAAATAATGCAGCAGAGTCCTTAAATACCGCAGCAGAGTCCTTAAATACTGAAGCAGAGTCCTTTAATATAGCAGCAAATTCCTTAAATAATGCAGCAGAGTCCTTAAAAAATCCAACAAAGTCATTAAATAATGCAGCAGAGTCCTCTAATAATGCAGCAGAGTCCTCAAATGCTTCAGCAAAGTCATTAAATAATGCAGCATAGTCCTTAAATAATGCAGCAAAGTCCTTAAATAATGCAGCACAGTTCTTAAATAATGCAACAACGTCGTTAAATAATGCAGCAGAGTCCTTAAATAATGCAGCAAAGTCCTTAAATAATGCAGCAGAGTCCTTAAATAATGCAAGAAAGTCCTTAAATAATGCAGCAGAGTCCTTAAATACTGAAGCAGAGTCCTTAAATATTGCAGCAAAGTCCTTAAATAATGCAGCAGAGTCCTTAAATAATGCAACAAAGTCCTTAAATAATGCAGCAGAGTCCTTAAATAATGCAACAAAGTCCTTAAATAATGCAGCAGAGTCCTTAAATACTGAAGCAGAGTCCTTAAATATTGCAGCACAGTCCTTAAATAACGCAGCAGAGTCCTTAAATACTGAAGCAGAGTCCTTTAATATAGCAGTAAATTCCTTAAATAACGCAGCAGAGTCCTTAAAAAATCCAACAAAGTCATTAAATAATGCAGCAAGTCCTTAAATAATGCAGCAGAGTCCTCTAATAATGCAGCAGAGTCCTCAAATGCTTCAGCAAAGTCATTAAATAATGCAGCATAGTCCTTAAATAATGCAGCAAAGTCCTTAAATAATGCAGCACAGTTCTTAAATAATGCAACAACGTCGTTAAATAATGCAGCAGAGTCCTTAAATAATGCAGCAAAGTCCTTAACTAATGCAGCAGAGTCCTTAAATAATGCAACAAAGTCCTTAAATAATGCAACAGAGTCATTAAATACCGCAGCAAAGTGATTAAATAATGCAGCAGAGTCCTCAAATGCTTCAGCAGAGTCCTTAAATAATGCAGCAGAGTCCTTAAATAATGCAGCAAAGTCCTTAAATAATGCAGCAGAGTCCTTAAATAATGCAGCAACGTCCTTAACTAATGCAGCAGAGTCCTTAAATACCGCAGCAAAGTGCTTAAATAATGCAGCAGAGTCCTCAAATGCTTCAGCAGAGTCCTTAAAAAATGCAGCAGAGTCCTTAAATAATGCAGCAAAGTCCTTAAATAATGCAGCAGAGTCCTTAAATAATGCAACAAAGTCCTTAAATAATGCAGCAGAGTCCTTAAATACTGAAGCAGAGTCCTTAAATATTGCAGCAAAGTCCTTAAATAATGCAGCAGAGTCCTTAAATAATGCAACAAAGTCCTTAAATAATGCAGCAGAGTCCTTAAATAATGCAACAAAGTCCTTAAATAATGCAGCAGAGTCCTTAAATACTGAAGCAGAGTCCTTAAATATTGCAGCAAAGTCCTTAAATAACGCAGCAGAGTCCTTAAATACTGAAGCAGAGTCCTTTAATATAGCAGTAAATTCCTTAAATAACGCAGCAGAGTCCTTAAAAAATCCAACAAAGTCATTAAATAATGCAGCAAGTCCTTAAATAATGCAGCAGAGTCCTCTAATAATGCAGCAGAGTCCTCAAATGCTTCAGCAAAGTCATTAAATAATGCAGCATAGTCCTTAACTAATGCAGCAGAGTCCTTAAATAATGCAACAAAGTCCTTAAATAATGCAGCAGAGTCCTTAAATAATGCAGTAAAGTCGTTAAATAATGCAGCAGAGTCCTTAAATAATGCAGCAAAGTCCTTAACTAATGCAGCAGAGTCCTTAAATATTGCAGCAAAGTCCTTAAATAATGCATTAGAGTCCTTAAATAATGCAACAAAGTCCTTAAATAATGCAGCAGAGTCCTTAAATAATGCAGCAAAGTCCTTAAATAATGCAGCAGAGTCCTTAAATAATGCAGCAGAGTCCTTAAATACCACAGCAGAGTCCTTAAATACTGAAGCAGAGTCCTTTAATATAGCAGCAAATTCCTTAAATAATGCAGCAGAGTCCTTAAAAAATCTAACAAAGTCATTAAATAATGCAGCAGAGTCCTCTAATAATGCAGCAGAGTCCTCAAATGCTTCAGCAAAGTCATTAAATAATGCAGCATAGTCCTTAAATAATGCAGCAAAGTCCTTAAATAATGCAGCACAGTTCTTAAATAATGCAACAACGTCGTTAAATAATGCAGCAGAGTCCTTAAATAATGCAGCAAAGTCCTTAACTAATGCAGCAGAGTCCTTAAATAATGCAACAAAGTCCTTAAATAATGCAACAGAGTCCTTAAATACCGCAGCAAAGTGATTAAATAATGCAGCAGAGTCCTCAAATGCTTCAGCAGAGTCCTTAAATAATGCAGCAGAGTCCTTAAATAATGCAGCAAAGTCCTTAAATAATGCAGCAGAGTCCTTAAATAATGCAACAAAGTCCTTAAATAATGCAGCAGAGTCCTTAAATACTGAAGCAGAGTCCTTAAATATTGCAGCAAAGTCCTTAAATAATGCAGCAGAGTCCTTAAATAATGCAGCAAAGTCCTTAAATAATGCAGCAGAGTCCTTAAATAATGCAACAAAGTCCTTAAATAATGCAGCAGAGTCCTTAAATACTGAAGCAGAGTCCTTAAATATTGCAGCAAAGTCCTTCAATAATGCAGCAGAGTCCTTAGATAATGCAACAAAGTCCTTAAATAATGCAGCAGATTCCTTAAATAATGCAGCAAAGTCCTTAAATAATGCAGCAGAGTCCTTAAATAATGCAGCAGAGTCCTTAAATACCGCAGCAGAGTCCTTAAATACTGAAGCAGAGTCCTTTAATATAGCAGCAAATTCCTTAAATAATGCAGCAGAGTCCTTAAAAAATCCAACAAAGTCATTAAATAATGCATCAAGTCCTTAAATAATGCAGCAGAGTCCTCTAATAATGCAGCAGAGTCCTCAAATGCTTCAGCAAAGTCATTAAATAATGCAGCATAGTCCTTAAATAATGCAGCAAAGTCCTTAAATAATGCAGCACAGTTCTTAAATAATGCAACAACGTCGTTAAATAATGCAGCAGAGTCCTTAAATAATGCAGCAAAGTCCTTAACTAATGCAGCAGAGTCCTTAAATACCGCAGCAAAGTGCTTAAATAATGCAGCAGAGTCCTCAAATGCTTCAGCAGAGTCCTTAAAAAATGCAGCAGAGTCCTTAAATAATGCAGCAAAGTCCTTAAATAATGCAGCAGAGTCCTTAAATAATGCAACAAAGTCCTTAAATAATGCAGCAGAGTCCTTAAATACTGAAGCAGAGTCCTTAAATATTGCAGCAAAGTCCTTAAATAATGCAGCAGAGTCCTTAAATAATGCAACAAAGTCCTTAAATAATGCAGCAGAGTCCTTAAATAATGCAACAAAGTCCTTAAATAATGCAGCAGAGTCCTTAAATACTGAAGCAGAGTCCTTAAATATTGCAGCAAAGTCCTTAAATAACGCAGCAGAGTCCTTAAATACTGAAGCAGAGTCCTTTAATATAGCAGTAAATTCCTTAAATAATGCAGCAGAGTCCTTAAAAAATCCAACAAAGTCATTAAATAATGCAGCAAGTCCTTAAATAATGCAGCAGAGTCCTCTAATAATGCAGCAGAGTCCTCAAATGCTTCAGCAAAGTCATTAAATAATGCAGCATAGTCCTTAACTAATGCAGCAGAGTCCTTAAATAATGCAACAAAGTCCTTAAATAATGCAGCAGAGTCCTTAAATAATGCAGTAAAGTCGTTAAATAATGCAGCAGAGTCCTTAAATAATGCAGCAAAGTCCTTAACTAATGCAGCAGAGTCCTTAAATATTGCAGCAAAGTCCTTAAATAATGCATTAGAGTCCTTAAATAATGCAACAAAGTCCTTAAATAATGCAGCAGAGTCCTTAAATAATGCAGCAAAGTCCTTAAATAATGCAGCAGAGTCCTTAAATAATGCAGCAGAGTCCTTAAATACCGCAGCAGAGTCCTTAAATACTGAAGCAGAGTCCTTTAATATAGCAGCAAATTCCTTAAATAATGCAGCAGAGTCCTTAAAAAATCCAAAAAAGTCATTAAATAATGCAGCAGAGTCCTCTAATAATGCAGCAGAGTCCTCAAATGCTTCAGCAAAGTCATTAAATAATGCAGCATAGTCCTTAAATAATGCAGCAAAGTCCTTAAATAATGCAGCACAGTTCTTAAATAATGCAACAACGTCGTTAAATAATGCAGCAGAGTCCTTAAATAATGCAGCAAAGTCCTTAAATAATGCAGCAGAGTCCTTAAATAATGCAAGAAAGTCCTTAAATAATGCAGCAGAGTCCTTAAATACTGAAGCAGAGTCCTTAAATATTGCAGCAAAGTCCTTAAATAATGCAGCAGAGTCCTTAAATAATGCAACAAAGTCCTTAAATAATGCAGCAGAGTCCTTAAATAATGCAACAAAGTCCTTAAATAATGCAGCAGAGTCCTTAAATACTGAAGCAGAGTCCTTAAATATTGCAGCAAAGTCCTTAAATAACGCAGCAGAGTCCTTAAATACTGAAGCAGAGTCCTTTAATATAGCAGTAAATTCCTTAAATAACGCAGCAGAGTCCTTAAAAAATCCAACAAAGTCATTAAATAATGCAGCAAGTCCTTAAATAATGCAGCAGAGTCCTCTAATAATGCAGCAGAGTCCTCAAATGCTTCAGCAAAGTCATTAAATAATGCAGCATAGTCCTTAACTAATGAAGCAGAGTCCTTAAATAATGCAACAAAGTCCTTAAATAATGCAGCAGAGTCCTTAAATAATGCAGTAAAGTCGTTAAATAATGCAGCAGAGTCCTTAAATAATGCAGCAAATTCCTTAACTAATGCAGCAGAGTCCTTAAATATTGCAGCAAAGTCCTTAAATAATGCATTAGAGTCCTTAAATAATGCAACAAAGTCCTTAAATAATGCAGCAGAGTCCTTAAATAATGCAGCAAAGTCCTTAAATAATGCAGCAGAGTCCTTAAATAATGCAGCAGAGTCCTTAAATACCGCAGCAGAGTCCTTAAATACTGAAGCAGAGTCCTTTAATATAGCAGCAAATTCCTTAAATAATGCAGCAGAGTCCTTAAAAAATCCAACAAAGTCATTAAATAATGCAGCAGAGTCCTCTAATAATGCAGCAGAGTCCTCAAATGCTTCAGCAAAGTCATTAAATAATGCAGCATAGTCCTTAAATAATGCAGCAAAGTCCTTAAATAATGCAGCACAGTTCTTAAATAATGCAACAACGTCGTTAAATAATGCAGCAGAGTCCTTAAATAATGCAGCAAAGTCCTTAACTAATGCAGCAGAGTCCTTAAATAATGCAACAAAGTCCTTAAATAATGCAACAGAGTCCTTAAATACCGCAGAAAAGTGATTAAATAATGCAGCAGAGTCCTCAAATGCTTCAGCAGAGTCCTTAAATAATGCAGCAGAGTCCTTAAATAATGCAGCAAAGTCCTTAAATAATGCAGCAGAGTCCTTAAATAATGCAGCAAAGTCCTTAACTAATGCAGCAGAGTCCTTAAATACCGCAGCAAAGTGCTTAAATAATGCAGCAGAGTCCTCAAATGCTTCAGCAGAGTCCTTAAAAAATGCAGCAGAGTCCTTAAATAATGCAGCAAAGTCCTTAAATAATGCAACAAAGTCCTTAAATAATGCAGCAGAGTCCTTAAATACTGAAGCAGAGTCCTTAAATATTGCAGCAAAGTCCTTCAATAATGCAGCAGAGTCCTTAGATAATGCAACAAAGTCCTTAAATAATGCAGCAGATTCCTTAAATAATGCAGCAAAGTCCTTAAATAATGCAGAAGAGTCCTTAAATAATGCAGCAGAGTCCTTAAATACCGCAAAAGAGTCCATAAATACTGAAGCAGAGTCCTTTAATATAGCAGCAAATTCCTTAAATAATGCAGCAGAGTCCTTAAAAAATCCAACAAAGTCATTAAATAATGCAGCAAGTCCTTAAATAATGCAGCAGAGTCCTCTAATAATGCAGCAGAGTCCTCAAATGCTTCAGCAAAGTCATTAAATAATGCAGCATAGTCCTTAAATAATGGAGCACAGTTCTTAAATAATGCAACAACGTCGTTAAATAATGCAGCAGAGTCCTTAAATAATGCAACAACGTCGTTAAATAATGCAGCAAAGTCCTTAAATAATGCAGCACAGTTCTTAAATAATGCAACAACGTCGTTAAATAATGCAGCAGAGTCCTTAAATAATGCAGCAAAGTCCTTAACTAATGCAGCAGAGTCCTTAAATAATGCAACAAAGTCCTTAAATAATGCAGCAGAGTCCTTAAATAATGCAGTAAAGTCCTTAAATAATGCAGCAGAGTCCTTAAATAATGCAACAACGTCCTTAAATAATGCAGCAGAGTCCTTAAATACTGAAGCAGAGTCCTTAAATATTGCAGCAAAGTCCTTAAATAATGCAGCAAAGTCCTTAAATAATGCAGCAGAGTCCTTAAATAATGCAGCAGAGTCCTTAAATACCGCAGCAGAGTCCTTAAATACTGAAGCAGAGTCCTTTAATATAGCAGCAAATTCCTTAAATAATGCAGCAGAGTCCTTAAAAAATCCAACAAAGTCATTAAATAATGCAGCAGAGTCCTCTAATAATGCAGCAGAGTCCTCAAATGCTTCAGCAAAGTCATTAAATAATGCAGCAGAGTCCTAAAATGCTTAAGCAGAGTCCTTAAATACTGAAGCAGAGTCCTTAAACATTGCAGCAAAGTCCTTAAATAATGCAGCAGAGTCCTTAAATAATGCAGCAAAGTCCTTCAATAATGCAGCAGAGTCCTTAGATAATGCAACAAAGTCCTTAAATAATGCAGCAGATTCCTTAAATAATGCAGCAAAGTCCTTAAATAATGCAGCAGAGTCCTAATATAATGCAGCAGGGTCCCTAAATACCGCAGCAGAGTCCTTAAATACTGAAGCAGAGTCCTTTAATATAGCAGCAAATTCCTTAAATAATGCAGCAGAGTCCTTAAGAAATCCAACAAAGTCATTAAATAATGCAGCAAGTCCTTAAATAATGCAGCAGAGTCCTCTAATAATGCAGCAGAGTCCTCAAATGCTTCAGCAAAGTCATTAAATAATGCAGCATAATCTTTAATAATGCAGCAAAGTCCTTAAATAATGCAGCACAGTTCTTAAATAATGCAACAACGTCGTTAAATAATGCAGCAGAGTCCTTAAATAATGCAGCAAACTCCTTAACTAATGCAGCAGAGTCCTTAAATAATGCAACAAAGTCCTTAAATAATGCAACAGAGTCCTTAAATACCGCCGCAAAGTGCTTAAATAATGCAGCAGAGTCCTCAAATGCTTCAGCAGAGTCCTTAAATAATGCAGCAGTGTCCTTAAATAATGCAGCAAAGTCCTTAAATAATGCAGCAGAGTCCTTAAATAATGCAACAAAGTCCTTAAATAATGCAGCAGAGTCCTTAAATACTGAAGAAGAGTCCTTAAATATTGCTGCAAAGTCCTTAAATAATGCAGCAGTCATTAAATAATGCAACAATGTCCTTAAATAATGCAGCAGAGTCCTTAAAAAATCCAACAAAGTCATTAAATAATGCAGCAAGTCCTTAAATAATGCAGCAGAGTCCTCTAATAATGCAGCAGAGTCCTCAAATGCTTCAGCAAATTCATTAAATAATGCAGCATATTCCTTAAATAATGCAGCAAAGTCCTTAAATAATGCAGAACAGTTCTTAAATAATGCAACAACGTCGTTAAATAATGCAGCAGAGTCCTTAAATAATGCAGCAAAGTCCTTAACTAATGCAGCAGAGTCCTTAAATAATGCAACAAAGTCCTTAAATAATGCAACAGAGTCCTTAAATACCGCAGCAAAGGGCTTAAATAATGCAGCAGAGTCCTCAAATGCTTCAGAAGAGTCCTTAAATAATGTAGCATTGTCCTTAAATAATGCAGCAAAGTCCTTAAATAATGCAGCAGAGTCCTTAAATAATGCAACAAAGTCCTTAAATAATGCAGCAGAGTCCTTAAATACTGAAGCAGAGTCCTTAAATATTGCTGCAAAGTCCTTAAATAATGCAGCAGAGTCATTAAATAATGCAACAAAGTCCTTAAATAATGCAGCAGAGTCCTTAAATAATGCAACAAAGTCCTTAAATAATGCAGCAGAGTACTTAAATAATGCAACAAAGTCCTTAAATAATGCAGCAAAGTCCTTAAATAATGCAGCAGAGTCCTTAAATACTGAAGCAGAGTCCTTAAATATTGCAGCAAAGTCCTTAAATAATGCAGCAGAGTCCTTAAATAATGCAACAAAGTCCTTAAATAATGCAGCAGAGTCCTTAAATAATGCAACATAGTCCTTAAATACCGCAGCAAAGTGCTTAAATAATGCAGCAGAGTCCTCAAATGCTTCAGCAGAGTCCTTAAATAATGCAGCAGAGTCCTTAAATAATGCAGCAAAGTCCTTAAATAATGCAGCAGAGTCCTTAAATAATGCAACAAAGTCCTTAAATAATGCAGCAGAGTCCTTAAATACTGAAGCAGAGTCCTTAAATAATGCAACAAATTCCTTAAATAATGCAGCAGAGTCCTTAAATACTGAAGCAGAGTCCTTAAATATTGCAGCAAAGTCCTTAAATAATGCAGCAGAGTCCTTAAATAATGCAACAAAGTCCTTAAATAATGCAGCAGAGTCCTTAAATAATGCAACAAAGTCCTTAAATAATGCAGCAGAGTCCTTAAATACTGAAGCAGAGTCCTTAAATATTGCAGCAAAGTCCTTAAATAACGCAGCAGAGTCCTTAAATACTGAAGCAGAGTCCTTTAATATAGCAGTAAATTCCTTAAATAACGCAGCAGAGTCCTTAAAAAATCCAACAAAGTCATTAAATAATGCAGCATGTCCTTAAATAATGCAGCAGAGTCCTCTAATAATGCAGCAGAGTCCTCAAATGCTTCAGCAAAGTCATTAAATAATGCAGCATAGTCCTTAACTAATGCAGCAGAGTCCTTAAATAATGCAACAAAGTCCTTAAATAATGCAGCAGAGTCCTTAAATAATGCAGTAAAGTCGTTAAATAATGCAGCAGAGTCCTTAAATAATGCAGCAAAGTCCTTAACTAATGCAGCAGAGTCCTTAAATATTGCAGCAAAGTCCTTAAATAATGCATTAGAGTCCTTAAATAATGCAACAAAGTCCTTAAATAATGCAGCAGAGTCCTTAAATACTGAAACAGAGTCCTTAAATATTGCAGCAAAGTCCTTAAATAATGCAGCAGAGTCCTTAAATAATGCAACAAAGTCCTTAAATAATGCAGCAGAGTCCTTAAATAATGCAACAAAGTCCTTAAATAATGCAGCAGAGTCCTTAAATACTGAAGCAGAGTCCTTAAATATTGCAGCAAAGTCCTTAAATAACGCAGCAGAGTCCTTAAATACTGAAGCAGAGTCCTTTAATATAGCAGTAAATTCCTTAAATAACGCAGCAGAGTCCTTAAAAAATCCAACAAAGTCATTAAATAATGCAGCAAGTCCTTAAATAATGCAGCAGAGTCCTCTAATAATGCAGCAGAGTCCTCAAATGCTTCAGCAAAGTCATTAAATAATGCAGCATAGTCCTTAACTAATGCAGCAGAGTCCTTAAATAATGCAACAAAGTCCTTAAATAATGCAGCAGAGTCCTTAAATAATGCAGTAAAGTCGTTAAATAATGCAGCAGAGTCCTTAAATAATGCAGCAAAGTCCTTAACTAATGCAGCAGAGTCCTTAAATATTGCAGCAAAGTCCTTAAATAATGCATTAGAGTCCTTAAATAATGCAACAAAGTCCTTAAATAATGCAGCAGAGTCCTTAAATAATGCAGCAAAGTCCTTAAATAATGCAGCAGAGTCCTTAAATAATGCAGCAGAGTCCTTAAATACCGCAGCAGAGTCCTTAAATACTGAAGCAGAGTCCTTTAATATAGCAGCAAATTCCTTAAATAATGCAGCAGAGTCCTTAAAAAATCCAACAAAGTCATTAAATAATGCAGCAGAGTCCTCTAATAATGCAGCAGAGTCCTCAAATGCTTCAGCAAAGTCATTAAATAATGCAGCATAGTCCTTAAATAATGCAGCAAAGTCCTTAAATAATGCAGCACAGTTCTTAAATAATGCAACAACGTCGTTAAATAATGCAGCAGAGTCCTTAAATAATGCAGCAAAGTCCTTAAATAATGCAGCAGAGTCCTTAAATAATGCAAGAAAGTCCTTAAATAATGCAGCAGAGTCCTTAAATACTGAAGCAGAGTCCTTAAATATTGCAGCAAAGTCCTTAAATAATGCAGCAGAGTCCTTAAATAATGCAACAAAGTCCTTAAATAATGCAGCAGAGTCCTTAAATAATGCAACAAAGTCCTTAAATAATGCAGCAGAGTCCTTAAATACTGAAGCAGAGTCCTTAAATATTGCAGCACAGTCCTTAAATAACGCAGCAGAGTCCTTAAATACTGAAGCAGAGTCCTTTAATATAGCAGTAAATTCCTTAAATAACGCAGCAGAGTCCTTAAAAAATCCAACAAAGTCATTAAATAATGCAGCAAGTCCTTAAATAATGCAGCAGAGTCCTCTAATAATGCAGCAGAGTCCTCAAATGCTTCAGCAAAGTCATTAAATAATGCAGCATAGTCCTTAAATAATGCAGCAAAGTCCTTAAATAATGCAGCACAGTTCTTAAATAATGCAACAACGTCGTTAAATAATGCAGCAGAGTCCTTAAATAATGCAGCAAAGTCCTTAACTAATGCAGCAGAGTCCTTAAATAATGCAACAAAGTCCTTAAATAATGCAACAGAGTCATTAAATACCGCAGCAAAGTGATTAAATAATGCAGCAGAGTCCTCAAATGCTTCAGCAGAGTCCTTAAATAATGCAGCAGAGTCCTTAAATAATGCAGCAAAGTCCTTAAATAATGCAGCAGAGTCCTTAAATAATGCAGCAACGTCCTTAACTAATGCAGCAGAGTCCTTAAATACCGCAGCAAAGTGCTTAAATAATGCAGCAGAGTCCTCAAATGCTTCAGCAGAGTCCTTAAAAAATGCAGCAGAGTCCTTAAATAATGCAGCAAAGTCCTTAAATAATGCAGCAGAGTCCTTAAATAATGCAACAAAGTCCTTAAATAATGCAGCAGAGTCCTTAAATACTGAAGCAGAGTCCTTAAATATTGCAGCAAAGTCCTTAAATAATGCAGCAGAGTCCTTAAATAATGCAACAAAGTCCTTAAATAATGCAGCAGAGTCCTTAAATAATGCAACAAAGTCCTTAAATAATGCAGCAGAGTCCTTAAATACTGAAGCAGAGTCCTTAAATATTGCAGCAAAGTCCTTAAATAACGCAGCAGAGTCCTTAAATACTGAAGCAGAGTCCTTTAATATAGCAGTAAATTCCTTAAATAACGCAGCAGAGTCCTTAAAAAATCCAACAAAGTCATTAAATAATGCAGCAAGTCCTTAAATAATGCAGCAGAGTCCTCTAATAATGCAGCAGAGTCCTCAAATGCTTCAGCAAAGTCATTAAATAATGCAGCATAGTCCTTAACTAATGCAGCAGAGTCCTTAAATAATGCAACAAAGTCCTTAAATAATGCAGCAGAGTCCTTAAATAATGCAGTAAAGTCGTTAAATAACGCAGCAGAGTCCTTAAAAAATCCAACAAAGTCATTAAATAATGCAGCAAGTCCTTAAATAATGCAGCAGAGTCCTCTAATAATGCAGCAGAGTCCTCAAATGCTTCAGCAAATTCATTAAATAATGCAGCATATTCCTTAAATAATGCAGCAAAGTCCTTAAATAATGCAGAACAGTTCTTAAATAATGCAACAACGTCGTTAAATAATGCAGCAGAGTCCTTAAATAATGCAGCAAAGTCCTTAACTAATGCAGCAGAGTCCTTAAATAATGCAACAAAGTCCTTAAATAATGCAACAGAGTCCTTAAATACCGCAGCAAAGGGCTTAAATAATGCAGCAGAGTCCTCAAATGCTTCAGAAGAGTCCTTAAATAATGTAGCATTGTCCTTAAATAATGCAGCAAAGTCCTTAAATAATGCAGCAGAGTCCTTAAATAATGCAACAAAGTCCTTAAATAATGCAGCAGAGTCCTTAAATACTGAAGCAGAGTCCTTAAATATTGCTGCAAAGTCCTTAAATAATGCAGCAGAGTCATTAAATAATGCAACAAAGTCCTTAAATAATGCAGCAGAGTCCTTAAATAATGCAACAAAGTCCTTAAATAATGCAGCAGAGTACTTAAATAATGCAACAAAGTCCTTAAATAATGCAGCAAAGTCCTTAAATAATGCAGCAGAGTCCTTAAATACTGAAGCAGAGTCCTTAAATATTGCAGCAAAGTCCTTAAATAATGCAGCAGAGTCCTTAAATAATGCAACAAAGTCCTTAAATAATGCAGCAGAGTCCTTAAATAATGCAACATAGTCCTTAAATACCGCAGCAAAGTGCTTAAATAATGCAGCAGAGTCCTCAAATGCTTCAGCAGAGTCCTTAAATAATGCAGCAGAGTCCTTAAATAATGCAGCAAAGTCCTTAAATAATGCAGCAGAGTCCTTAAATAATGCAACAAAGTCCTTAAATAATGCAGCAGAGTCCTTAAATACTGAAGCAGAGTCCTTAAATAATGCAACAAATTCCTTAAATAATGCAGCAGAGTCCTTAAATACTGAAGCAGAGTCCTTAAATATTGCAGCAAAGTCCTTAAATAATGCAGCAGAGTCCTTAAATAATGCAACAAAGTCCTTAAATAATGCAGCAGAGTCCTTAAATAATGCAACAAAGTCCTTAAATAATGCAGCAGAGTCCTTAAATACTGAAGCAGAGTCCTTAAATATTGCAGCAAAGTCCTTAAATAACGCAGCAGAGTCCTTAAATACTGAAGCAGAGTCCTTTAATATAGCAGTAAATTCCTTAAATAACGCAGCAGAGTCCTTAAAAAATCCAACAAAGTCATTAAATAATGCAGCATGTCCTTAAATAATGCAGCAGAGTCCTCTAATAATGCAGCAGAGTCCTCAAATGCTTCAGCAAAGTCATTAAATAATGCAGCATAGTCCTTAACTAATGCAGCAGAGTCCTTAAATAATGCAACAAAGTCCTTAAATAATGCAGCAGAGTCCTTAAATAATGCAGTAAAGTCGTTAAATAATGCAGCAGAGTCCTTAAATAATGCAGCAAAGTCCTTAACTAATGCAGCAGAGTCCTTAAATATTGCAGCAAAGTCCTTAAATAATGCATTAGAGTCCTTAAATAATGCAACAAAGTCCTTAAATAATGCAGCAGAGTCCTTAAATACTGAAACAGAGTCCTTAAATATTGCAGCAAAGTCCTTAAATAATGCAGCAGAGTCCTTAAATAATGCAACAAAGTCCTTAAATAATGCAGCAGAGTCCTTAAATAATGCAACAAAGTCCTTAAATAATGCAGCAGAGTCCTTAAATACTGAAGCAGAGTCCTTAAATATTGCAGCAAAGTCCTTAAATAACGCAGCAGAGTCCTTAAATACTGAAGCAGAGTCCTTTAATATAGCAGTAAATTCCTTAAATAACGCAGCAGAGTCCTTAAAAAATCCAACAAAGTCATTAAATAATGCAGCAAGTCCTTAAATAATGCAGCAGAGTCCTCTAATAATGCAGCAGAGTCCTCAAATGCTTCAGCAAAGTCATTAAATAATGCAGCATAGTCCTTAACTAATGCAGCAGAGTCCTTAAATAATGCAACAAAGTCCTTAAATAATGCAGCAGAGTCCTTAAATAATGCAGTAAAGTCGTTAAATAATGCAGCAGAGTCCTTAAATAATGCAGCAAAGTCCTTAACTAATGCAGCAGAGTCCTTAAATATTGCAGCAAAGTCCTTAAATAATGCATTAGAGTCCTTAAATAATGCAACAAAGTCCTTAAATAATGCAGCAGAGTCCTTAAATAATGCAGCAAAGTCCTTAAATAATGCAGCAGAGTCCTTAAATAATGCAGCAGAGTCCTTAAATACCGCAGCAGAGTCCTTAAATACTGAAGCAGAGTCCTTTAATATAGCAGCAAATTCCTTAAATAATGCAGCAGAGTCCTTAAAAAATCCAACAAAGTCATTAAATAATGCAGCAGAGTCCTCTAATAATGCAGCAGAGTCCTCAAATGCTTCAGCAAAGTCATTAAATAATGCAGCATAGTCCTTAAATAATGCAGCAAAGTCCTTAAATAATGCAGCACAGTTCTTAAATAATGCAACAACGTCGTTAAATAATGCAGCAGAGTCCTTAAATAATGCAGCAAAGTCCTTAAATAATGCAGCAGAGTCCTTAAATAATGCAAGAAAGTCCTTAAATAATGCAGCAGAGTCCTTAAATACTGAAGCAGAGTCCTTAAATATTGCAGCAAAGTCCTTAAATAATGCAGCAGAGTCCTTAAATAATGCAACAAAGTCCTTAAATAATGCAGCAGAGTCCTTAAATAATGCAACAAAGTCCTTAAATAATGCAGCAGAGTCCTTAAATACTGAAGCAGAGTCCTTAAATATTGCAGCACAGTCCTTAAATAACGCAGCAGAGTCCTTAAATACTGAAGCAGAGTCCTTTAATATAGCAGTAAATTCCTTAAATAACGCAGCAGAGTCCTTAAAAAATCCAACAAAGTCATTAAATAATGCAGCAAGTCCTTAAATAATGCAGCAGAGTCCTCTAATAATGCAGCAGAGTCCTCAAATGCTTCAGCAAAGTCATTAAATAATGCAGCATAGTCCTTAAATAATGCAGCAAAGTCCTTAAATAATGCAGCACAGTTCTTAAATAATGCAACAACGTCGTTAAATAATGCAGCAGAGTCCTTAAATAATGCAGCAAAGTCCTTAACTAATGCAGCAGAGTCCTTAAATAATGCAACAAAGTCCTTAAATAATGCAACAGAGTCATTAAATACCGCAGCAAAGTGATTAAATAATGCAGCAGAGTCCTCAAATGCTTCAGCAGAGTCCTTAAATAATGCAGCAGAGTCCTTAAATAATGCAGCAAAGTCCTTAAATAATGCAGCAGAGTCCTTAAATAATGCAGCAACGTCCTTAACTAATGCAGCAGAGTCCTTAAATACCGCAGCAAAGTGCTTAAATAATGCAGCAGAGTCCTCAAATGCTTCAGCAGAGTCCTTAAAAAATGCAGCAGAGTCCTTAAATAATGCAGCAAAGTCCTTAAATAATGCAGCAGAGTCCTTAAATAATGCAACAAAGTCCTTAAATAATGCAGCAGAGTCCTTAAATACTGAAGCAGAGTCCTTAAATATTGCAGCAAAGTCCTTAAATAATGCAGCAGAGTCCTTAAATAATGCAACAAAGTCCTTAAATAATGCAGCAGAGTCCTTAAATAATGCAACAAAGTCCTTAAATAATGCAGCAGAGTCCTTAAATACTGAAGCAGAGTCCTTAAATATTGCAGCAAAGTCCTTAAATAACGCAGCAGAGTCCTTAAATACTGAAGCAGAGTCCTTTAATATAGCAGTAAATTCCTTAAATAACGCAGCAGAGTCCTTAAAAAATCCAACAAAGTCATTAAATAATGCAGCAAGTCCTTAAATAATGCAGCAGAGTCCTCTAATAATGCAGCAGAGTCCTCAAATGCTTCAGCAAAGTCATTAAATAATGCAGCATAGTCCTTAACTAATGCAGCAGAGTCCTTAAATAATGCAACAAAGTCCTTAAATAATGCAGCAGAGTCCTTAAATAATGCAGTAAAGTCGTTAAATAATGCAGCAGAGTCCTTAAATAATGCAGCAAAGTCCTTAACTAATGCAGCAGAGTCCTTAAATATTGCAGCAAAGTCCTTAAATAATGCATTAGAGTCCTTAAATAATGCAACAAAGTCCTTAAATAATGCAGCAGAGTCCTTAAATAATGCAGCAAAGTCCTTAAATAATGCAGCAGAGTCCTTAAATAATGCAGCAGAGTCCTTAAATACCACAGCAGAGTCCTTAAATACTGAAGCAGAGTCCTTTAATATAGCAGCAAATTCCTTAAATAATGCAGCAGAGTCCTTAAAAAATCTAACAAAGTCATTAAATAATGCAGCAGAGTCCTCTAATAATGCAGCAGAGTCCTCAAATGCTTCAGCAAAGTCATTAAATAATGCAGCATAGTCCTTAAATAATGCAGCAAAGTCCTTAAATAATGCAGCACAGTTCTTAAATAATGCAACAACGTCGTTAAATAATGCAGCAGAGTCCTTAAATAATGCAGCAAAGTCCTTAACTAATGCAGCAGAGTCCTTAAATAATGCAACAAAGTCCTTAAATAATGCAACAGAGTCCTTAAATACCGCAGCAAAGTGATTAAATAATGCAGCAGAGTCCTCAAATGCTTCAGCAGAGTCCTTAAATAATGCAGCAGAGTCCTTAAATAATGCAGCAAAGTCCTTAAATAATGCAGCAGAGTCCTTAAATAATGCAACAAAGTCCTTAAATAATGCAGCAGAGTCCTTAAATACTGAAGCAGAGTCCTTAAATATTGCAGCAAAGTCCTTAAATAATGCAGCAGAGTCCTTAAATAATGCAGCAAAGTCCTTAAATAATGCAGCAGAGTCCTTAAATAATGCAACAAAGTCCTTAAATAATGCAGCAGAGTCCTTAAATACTGAAGCAGAGTCCTTAAATATTGCAGCAAAGTCCTTCAATAATGCAGCAGAGTCCTTAGATAATGCAACAAAGTCCTTAAATAATGCAGCAGATTCCTTAAATAATGCAGCAAAGTCCTTAAATAATGCAGCAGAGTCCTTAAATAATGCAGCAGAGTCCTTAAATACCGCAGCAGAGTCCTTAAATACTGAAGCAGAGTCCTTTAATATAGCAGCAAATTCCTTAAATAATGCAGCAGAGTCCTTAAAAAATCCAACAAAGTCATTAAATAATGCATCAAGTCCTTAAATAATGCAGCAGAGTCCTCTAATAATGCAGCAGAGTCCTCAAATGCTTCAGCAAAGTCATTAAATAATGCAGCATAGTCCTTAAATAATGCAGCAAAGTCCTTAAATAATGCAGCACAGTTCTTAAATAATGCAACAACGTCGTTAAATAATGCAGCAGAGTCCTTAAATAATGCAGCAAAGTCCTTAACTAATGCAGCAGAGTCCTTAAATACCGCAGCAAAGTGCTTAAATAATGCAGCAGAGTCCTCAAATGCTTCAGCAGAGTCCTTAAAAAATGCAGCAGAGTCCTTAAATAATGCAGCAAAGTCCTTAAATAATGCAACAAAGTCCTTAAATAATGCAGCAGAGTCCTTAAATACTGAAGCAGAGTCCTTAAATATTGCAGCAAAGTCCTTCAATAATGCAGCAGAGTCCTTAGATAATGCAACAAAGTCCTTAAATAATGCAGCAGATTCCTTAAATAATGCAGCAAAGTCCTTAAATAATGCAGAAGAGTCCTTAAATAATGCAGCAGAGTCCTTAAATACCGCAAAAGAGTCCATAAATACTGAAGCAGAGTCCTTTAATATAGCAGCAAATTCCTTAAATAATGCAGCAGAGTCCTTAAAAAATCCAACAAAGTCATTAAATAATGCAGCAAGTCCTTAAATAATGCAGCAGAGTCCTCTAATAATGCAGCAGAGTCCTCAAATGCTTCAGCAAAGTCATTAAATAATGCAGCATAGTCCTTAAATAATGGAGCACAGTTCTTAAATAATGCAACAACGTCGTTAAATAATGCAGCAGAGTCCTTAAATAATGCAACAACGTCGTTAAATAATGCAGCAAAGTCCTTAAATAATGCAGCACAGTTCTTAAATAATGCAACAACGTCGTTAAATAATGCAGCAGAGTCCTTAAATAATGCAGCAAAGTCCTTAACTAATGCAGCAGAGTCCTTAAATAATGCAACAAAGTCCTTAAATAATGCAGCAGAGTCCTTAAATAATGCAGTAAAGTCCTTAAATAATGCAGCAGAGTCCTTAAATAATGCAACAACGTCCTTAAATAATGCAGCAGAGTCCTTAAATACTGAAGCAGAGTCCTTAAATATTGCAGCAAAGTCCTTAAATAATGCAGCAGAGTCCTTAAATAATGCAACAAATTCCTTAAATAATGCAGCAAAGTCCTTAAATAATGCAGCAGAGTCCTTAAATAATGCAGCAGAGTCCTTAAATACCGCAGCAGAGTCCTTAAATACTGAAGCAGAGTCCTTTAATATAGCAGCAAATTCCTTAAATAATGCAGCAGAGTCCTTAAAAAATCCAACAAAGTCATTAAATAATGCAGCAGAGTCCTCTAATAATGCAGCAGAGTCCTCAAATGCTTCAGCAAAGTCATTAAATAATGCAGCAGAGTCCTCAAATGCTTAAGCAGAGTCCTTAAATACTGAAGCAGAGTCCTTAAACATTGCAGCAAAGTCCTTAAATAATGCAGCAGAGTCCTTAAATAATGCAGCAAAGTCCTTCAATAATGCAGCAGAGTCCTTAGATAATGCAACAAAGTCCTTAAATAATGCAGCAGATTCCTTAAATAATGCAGCAAAGTCCTTAAATAATGCAGCAGAGTCCTAATATAATGCAGCAGGGTCCCTAAATACCGCAGCAGAGTCCTTAAATACTGAAGCAGAGTCCTTTAATATAGCAGCAAATTCCTTAAATAATGCAGCAGAGTCCTTAAGAAATCCAACAAAGTCATTAAATAATGCAGCAAGTCCTTAAATAATGCAGCAGAGTCCTCTAATAATGCAGCAGAGTCCTCAAATGCTTCAGCAAAGTCATTAAATAATGCAGCATAATCTTTAATAATGCAGCAAAGTCCTTAAATAATGCAGCACAGTTCTTAAATAATGCAACAACGTCGTTAAATAATGCAGCAGAGTCCTTAAATAATGCAGCAAACTCCTTAACTAATGCAGCAGAGTCCTTAAATAATGCAACAAAGTCCTTAAATAATGCAACAGAGTCCTTAAATACCGCCGCAAAGTGCTTAAATAATGCAGCAGAGTCCTCAAATGCTTCAGCAGAGTCCTTAAATAATGCAGCAGTGTCCTTAAATAATGCAGCAAAGTCCTTAAATAATGCAGCAGAGTCCTTAAATAATGCAACAAAGTCCTTAAATAATGCAGCAGAGTCCTTAAATACTGAAGCAGAGTCCTTAAATATTGCTGCAAAGTCCTTAAATAATGCAGCAGTCATTAAATAATGCAACAATGTCCTTAAATAATGCAGCAGAGTCCTTAAAAAATCCAACAAAGTCATTAAATAATGCAGCAAGTCCTTAAATAATGCAGCAGAGTCCTCTAATAATGCAGCAGAGTCCTCAAATGCTTCAGCAAATTCATTAAATAATGCAGCATATTCCTTAAATAATGCAGCAAAGTCCTTAAATAATGCAGAACAGTTCTTAAATAATGCAACAACGTCGTTAAATAATGCAGCAGAGTCCTTAAATAATGCAGCAAAGTCCTTAACTAATGCAGCAGAGTCCTTAAATAATGCAACAAAGTCCTTAAATAATGCAACAGAGTCCTTAAATACCGCAGCAAAGGGCTTAAATAATGCAGCAGAGTCCTCAAATGCTTCAGAAGAGTCCTTAAATAATGTAGCATTGTCCTTAAATAATGCAGCAAAGTCCTTAAATAATGCAGCAGAGTCCTTAAATAATGCAACAAAGTCCTTAAATAATGCAGCAGAGTCCTTAAATACTGAAGCAGAGTCCTTAAATATTGCTGCAAAGTCCTTAAATAATGCAGCAGAGTCATTAAATAATGCAACAAAGTCCTTAAATAATGCAGCAGAGTCCTTAAATAATGCAACAAAGTCCTTAAATAATGCAGCAGAGTACTTAAATAATGCAACAAAGTCCTTAAATAATGCAGCAAAGTCCTTAAATAATGCAGCAGAGTCCTTAAATACTGAAGCAGAGTCCTTAAATATTGCAGCAAAGTCCTTAAATAATGCAGCAGAGTCCTTAAATAATGCAACAAAGTCCTTAAATAATGCAGCAGAGTCCTTAAATAATGCAACATAGTCCTTAAATACCGCAGCAAAGTGCTTAAATAATGCAGCAGAGTCCTCAAATGCTTCAGCAGAGTCCTTAAATAATGCAGCAGAGTCCTTAAATAATGCAGCAAAGTCCTTAAATAATGCAGCAGAGTCCTTAAATAATGCAACAAAGTCCTTAAATAATGCAGCAGAGTCCTTAAATACTGAAGCAGAGTCCTTAAATAATGCAACAAATTCCTTAAATAATGCAGCAGAGTCCTTAAATACTGAAGCAGAGTCCTTAAATATTGCAGCAAAGTCCTTAAATAATGCAGCAGAGTCCTTAAATAATGCAACAAAGTCCTTAAATAATGCAGCAGAGTCCTTAAATAATGCAACAAAGTCCTTAAATAATGCAGCAGAGTCCTTAAATACTGAAGCAGAGTCCTTAAATATTGCAGCAAAGTCCTTAAATAACGCAGCAGAGTCCTTAAATACTGAAGCAGAGTCCTTTAATATAGCAGTAAATTCCTTAAATAACGCAGCAGAGTCCTTAAAAAATCCAACAAAGTCATTAAATAATGCAGCATGTCCTTAAATAATGCAGCAGAGTCCTCTAATAATGCAGCAGAGTCCTCAAATGCTTCAGCAAAGTCATTAAATAATGCAGCATAGTCCTTAACTAATGCAGCAGAGTCCTTAAATAATGCAACAAAGTCCTTAAATAATGCAGCAGAGTCCTTAAATAATGCAGTAAAGTCGTTAAATAATGCAGCAGAGTCCTTAAATAATGCAGCAAAGTCCTTAACTAATGCAGCAGAGTCCTTAAATATTGCAGCAAAGTCCTTAAATAATGCATTAGAGTCCTTAAATAATGCAACAAAGTCCTTAAATAATGCAGCAGAGTCCTTAAATACTGAAACAGAGTCCTTAAATATTGCAGCAAAGTCCTTAAATAATGCAGCAGAGTCCTTAAATAATGCAACAAAGTCCTTAAATAATGCAGCAGAGTCCTTAAATAATGCAACAAAGTCCTTAAATAATGCAGCAGAGTCCTTAAATACTGAAGCAGAGTCCTTAAATATTGCAGCAAAGTCCTTAAATAACGCAGCAGAGTCCTTAAATACTGAAGCAGAGTCCTTTAATATAGCAGTAAATTCCTTAAATAACGCAGCAGAGTCCTTAAAAAATCCAACAAAGTCATTAAATAATGCAGCAAGTCCTTAAATAATGCAGCAGAGTCCTCTAATAATGCAGCAGAGTCCTCAAATGCTTCAGCAAAGTCATTAAATAATGCAGCATAGTCCTTAACTAATGCAGCAGAGTCCTTAAATAATGCAACAAAGTCCTTAAATAATGCAGCAGAGTCCTTAAATAATGCAGTAAAGTCGTTAAATAATGCAGCAGAGTCCTTAAATAATGCAGCAAAGTCCTTAACTAATGCAGCAGAGTCCTTAAATATTGCAGCAAAGTCCTTAAATAATGCATTAGAGTCCTTAAATAATGCAACAAAGTCCTTAAATAATGCAGCAGAGTCCTTAAATAATGCAGCAAAGTCCTTAAATAATGCAGCAGAGTCCTTAAATAATGCAGCAGAGTCCTTAAATACCGCAGCAGAGTCCTTAAATACTGAAGCAGAGTCCTTTAATATAGCAGCAAATTCCTTAAATAATGCAGCAGAGTCCTTAAAAAATCCAACAAAGTCATTAAATAATGCAGCAGAGTCCTCTAATAATGCAGCAGAGTCCTCAAATGCTTCAGCAAAGTCATTAAATAATGCAGCATAGTCCTTAAATAATGCAGCAAAGTCCTTAAATAATGCAGCACAGTTCTTAAATAATGCAACAACGTCGTTAAATAATGCAGCAGAGTCCTTAAATAATGCAGCAAAGTCCTTAAATAATGCAGCAGAGTCCTTAAATAATGCAAGAAAGTCCTTAAATAATGCAGCAGAGTCCTTAAATACTGAAGCAGAGTCCTTAAATATTGCAGCAAAGTCCTTAAATAATGCAGCAGAGTCCTTAAATAATGCAACAAAGTCCTTAAATAATGCAGCAGAGTCCTTAAATAATGCAACAAAGTCCTTAAATAATGCAGCAGAGTCCTTAAATACTGAAGCAGAGTCCTTAAATATTGCAGCACAGTCCTTAAATAACGCAGCAGAGTCCTTAAATACTGAAGCAGAGTCCTTTAATATAGCAGTAAATTCCTTAAATAACGCAGCAGAGTCCTTAAAAAATCCAACAAAGTCATTAAATAATGCAGCAAGTCCTTAAATAATGCAGCAGAGTCCTCTAATAATGCAGCAGAGTCCTCAAATGCTTCAGCAAAGTCATTAAATAATGCAGCATAGTCCTTAAATAATGCAGCAAAGTCCTTAAATAATGCAGCACAGTTCTTAAATAATGCAACAACGTCGTTAAATAATGCAGCAGAGTCCTTAAATAATGCAGCAAAGTCCTTAACTAATGCAGCAGAGTCCTTAAATAATGCAACAAAGTCCTTAAATAATGCAACAGAGTCATTAAATACCGCAGCAAAGTGATTAAATAATGCAGCAGAGTCCTCAAATGCTTCAGCAGAGTCCTTAAATAATGCAGCAGAGTCCTTAAATAATGCAGCAAAGTCCTTAAATAATGCAGCAGAGTCCTTAAATAATGCAGCAACGTCCTTAACTAATGCAGCAGAGTCCTTAAATACCGCAGCAAAGTGCTTAAATAATGCAGCAGAGTCCTCAAATGCTTCAGCAGAGTCCTTAAAAAATGCAGCAGAGTCCTTAAATAATGCAGCAAAGTCCTTAAATAATGCAGCAGAGTCCTTAAATAATGCAACAAAGTCCTTAAATAATGCAGCAGAGTCCTTAAATACTGAAGCAGAGTCCTTAAATATTGCAGCAAAGTCCTTAAATAATGCAGCAGAGTCCTTAAATAATGCAACAAAGTCCTTAAATAATGCAGCAGAGTCCTTAAATAATGCAACAAAGTCCTTAAATAATGCAGCAGAGTCCTTAAATACTGAAGCAGAGTCCTTAAATATTGCAGCAAAGTCCTTAAATAACGCAGCAGAGTCCTTAAATACTGAAGCAGAGTCCTTTAATATAGCAGTAAATTCCTTAAATAACGCAGCAGAGTCCTTAAAAAATCCAACAAAGTCATTAAATAATGCAGCAAGTCCTTAAATAATGCAGCAGAGTCCTCTAATAATGCAGCAGAGTCCTCAAATGCTTCAGCAAAGTCATTAAATAATGCAGCATAGTCCTTAACTAATGCAGCAGAGTCCTTAAATAATGCAACAAAGTCCTTAAATAATGCAGCAGAGTCCTTAAATAATGCAGTAAAGTCGTTAAATAATGCAGCAGAGTCCTTAAATAATGCAGCAAAGTCCTTAACTAATGCAGCAGAGTCCTTAAATATTGCAGCAAAGTCCTTAAATAATGCATTAGAGTCCTTAAATAATGCAACAAAGTCCTTAAATAATGCAGCAGAGTCCTTAAATAATGCAGCAAAGTCCTTAAATAATGCAGCAGAGTCCTTAAATAATGCAGCAGAGTCCTTAAATACCACAGCAGAGTCCTTAAATACTGAAGCAGAGTCCTTTAATATAGCAGCAAATTCCTTAAATAATGCAGCAGAGTCCTTAAAAAATCTAACAAAGTCATTAAATAATGCAGCAGAGTCCTCTAATAATGCAGCAGAGTCCTCAAATGCTTCAGCAAAGTCATTAAATAATGCAGCATAGTCCTTAAATAATGCAGCAAAGTCCTTAAATAATGCAGCACAGTTCTTAAATAATGCAACAACGTCGTTAAATAATGCAGCAGAGTCCTTAAATAATGCAGCAAAGTCCTTAACTAATGCAGCAGAGTCCTTAAATAATGCAACAAAGTCCTTAAATAATGCAACAGAGTCCTTAAATACCGCAGCAAAGTGATTAAATAATGCAGCAGAGTCCTCAAATGCTTCAGCAGAGTCCTTAAATAATGCAGCAGAGTCCTTAAATAATGCAGCAAAGTCCTTAAATAATGCAGCAGAGTCCTTAAATAATGCAACAAAGTCCTTAAATAATGCAGCAGAGTCCTTAAATACTGAAGCAGAGTCCTTAAATATTGCAGCAAAGTCCTTAAATAATGCAGCAGAGTCCTTAAATAATGCAGCAAAGTCCTTAAATAATGCAGCAGAGTCCTTAAATAATGCAACAAAGTCCTTAAATAATGCAGCAGAGTCCTTAAATACTGAAGCAGAGTCCTTAAATATTGCAGCAAAGTCCTTCAATAATGCAGCAGAGTCCTTAGATAATGCAACAAAGTCCTTAAATAATGCAGCAGATTCCTTAAATAATGCAGCAAAGTCCTTAAATAATGCAGCAGAGTCCTTAAATAATGCAGCAGAGTCCTTAAATACCGCAGCAGAGTCCTTAAATACTGAAGCAGAGTCCTTTAATATAGCAGCAAATTCCTTAAATAATGCAGCAGAGTCCTTAAAAAATCCAACAAAGTCATTAAATAATGCATCAAGTCCTTAAATAATGCAGCAGAGTCCTCTAATAATGCAGCAGAGTCCTCAAATGCTTCAGCAAAGTCATTAAATAATGCAGCATAGTCCTTAAATAATGCAGCAAAGTCCTTAAATAATGCAGCACAGTTCTTAAATAATGCAACAACGTCGTTAAATAATGCAGCAGAGTCCTTAAATAATGCAGCAAAGTCCTTAACTAATGCAGCAGAGTCCTTAAATACCGCAGCAAAGTGCTTAAATAATGCAGCAGAGTCCTCAAATGCTTCAGCAGAGTCCTTAAAAAATGCAGCAGAGTCCTTAAATAATGCAGCAAAGTCCTTAAATAATGCAACAAAGTCCTTAAATAATGCAGCAGAGTCCTTAAATACTGAAGCAGAGTCCTTAAATATTGCAGCAAAGTCCTTCAATAATGCAGCAGAGTCCTTAGATAATGCAACAAAGTCCTTAAATAATGCAGCAGATTCCTTAAATAATGCAGCAAAGTCCTTAAATAATGCAGAAGAGTCCTTAAATAATGCAGCAGAGTCCTTAAATACCGCAAAAGAGTCCATAAATACTGAAGCAGAGTCCTTTAATATAGCAGCAAATTCCTTAAATAATGCAGCAGAGTCCTTAAAAAATCCAACAAAGTCATTAAATAATGCAGCAAGTCCTTAAATAATGCAGCAGAGTCCTCTAATAATGCAGCAGAGTCCTCAAATGCTTCAGCAAAGTCATTAAATAATGCAGCATAGTCCTTAAATAATGGAGCACAGTTCTTAAATAATGCAACAACGTCGTTAAATAATGCAGCAGAGTCCTTAAATAATGCAACAACGTCGTTAAATAATGCAGCAAAGTCCTTAAATAATGCAGCACAGTTCTTAAATAATGCAACAACGTCGTTAAATAATGCAGCAGAGTCCTTAAATAATGCAGCAAAGTCCTTAACTAATGCAGCAGAGTCCTTAAATAATGCAACAAAGTCCTTAAATAATGCAGCAGAGTCCTTAAATAATGCAGTAAAGTCCTTAAATAATGCAGCAGAGTCCTTAAATAATGCAACAACGTCCTTAAATAATGCAGCAGAGTCCTTAAATACTGAAGCAGAGTCCTTAAATATTGCAGCAAAGTCCTTAAATAATGCAGCAGAGTCCTTAAATAATGCAACAAATTCCTTAAATAATGCAGCAAAGTCCTTAAATAATGCAGCAGAGTCCTTAAATAATGCAGCAGAGTCCTTAAATACCGCAGCAGAGTCCTTAAATACTGAAGCAGAGTCCTTTAATATAGCAGCAAATTCCTTAAATAATGCAGCAGAGTCCTTAAAAAATCCAACAAAGTCATTAAATAATGCAGCAGAGTCCTCTAATAATGCAGCAGAGTCCTCAAATGCTTCAGCAAAGTCATTAAATAATGCAGCAGAGTCCTCAAATGCTTAAGCAGAGTCCTTAAATACTGAAGCAGAGTCCTTAAACATTGCAGCAAAGTCCTTAAATAATGCAGCAGAGTCCTTAAATAATGCAGCAAAGTCCTTCAATAATGCAGCAGAGTCCTTAGATAATGCAACAAAGTCCTTAAATAATGCAGCAGATTCCTTAAATAATGCAGCAAAGTCCTTAAATAATGCAGCAGAGTCCTAATATAATGCAGCAGGGTCCCTAAATACCGCAGCAGAGTCCTTAAATACTGAAGCAGAGTCCTTTAATATAGCAGCAAATTCCTTAAATAATGCAGCAGAGTCCTTAAGAAATCCAACAAAGTCATTAAATAATGCAGCAAGTCCTTAAATAATGCAGCAGAGTCCTCTAATAATGCAGCAGAGTCCTCAAATGCTTCAGCAAAGTCATTAAATAATGCAGCATAATCTTTAATAATGCAGCAAAGTCCTTAAATAATGCAGCACAGTTCTTAAATAATGCAACAACGTCGTTAAATAATGCAGCAGAGTCCTTAAATAATGCAGCAAACTCCTTAACTAATGCAGCAGAGTCCTTAAATAATGCAACAAAGTCCTTAAATAATGCAACAGAGTCCTTAAATACCGCCGCAAAGTGCTTAAATAATGCAGCAGAGTCCTCAAATGCTTCAGCAGAGTCCTTAAATAATGCAGCAGTGTCCTTAAATAATGCAGCAAAGTCCTTAAATAATGCAGCAGAGTCCTTAAATAATGCAACAAAGTCCTTAAATAATGCAGCAGAGTCCTTAAATACTGAAGCAGAGTCCTTAAATATTGCTGCAAAGTCCTTAAATAATGCAGCAGTCATTAAATAATGCAACAATGTCCTTAAATAATGCAGCAGAGTCCTTAAAAAATCCAACAAAGTCATTAAATAATGCAGCAAGTCCTTAAATAATGCAGCAGAGTCCTCTAATAATGCAGCAGAGTCCTCAAATGCTTCAGCAAATTCATTAAATAATGCAGCATATTCCTTAAATAATGCAGCAAAGTCCTTAAATAATGCAGAACAGTTCTTAAATAATGCAACAACGTCGTTAAATAATGCAGCAGAGTCCTTAAATAATGCAGCAAAGTCCTTAACTAATGCAGCAGAGTCCTTAAATAATGCAACAAAGTCCTTAAATAATGCAACAGAGTCCTTAAATACCGCAGCAAAGGGCTTAAATAATGCAGCAGAGTCCTCAAATGCTTCAGAAGAGTCCTTAAATAATGTAGCATTGTCCTTAAATAATGCAGCAAAGTCCTTAAATAATGCAGCAGAGTCCTTAAATAATGCAACAAAGTCCTTAAATAATGCAGCAGAGTCCTTAAATACTGAAGCAGAGTCCTTAAATATTGCTGCAAAGTCCTTAAATAATGCAGCAGAGTCATTAAATAATGCAACAAAGTCCTTAAATAATGCAGCAGAGTCCTTAAATAATGCAACAAAGTCCTTAAATAATGCAGCAGAGTACTTAAATAATGCAACAAAGTCCTTAAATAATGCAGCAAAGTCCATAAATAATGCAGCAGAGTCCTTAAATACTGAAGCAGAGTCCTTAAATATTGCAGCAAAGTCCTTAAATAATGCAGCAGAGTCCTTAAATAATGCAACAAAGTCCTTAAATAATGCAGCAGAGTCCTTAAATAATGCAACATAGTCCTTAAATACCGCAGCAAAGTGCTTAAATAATGCAGCAGAGTCCTCAAATGCTTCAGCAGAGTCCTTAAATAATGCAGCAGAGTCCTTAAATAATGCAGCAAAGTCCTTAAATAATGCAGCAGAGTCCTTAAATAATGCAACAAAGTCCTTAAATAATGCAGCAGAGTCCTTAAATACTGAAGCAGAGTCCTTAAATATTGCAGCAAAGTCCTTAAATAATGCAGCAGAGTCCTTAAATAATGCAGCAAAGTCCTTATCTAATGCAGCAGAGTCCTTAAATAATGCAACAAAGTCCTTAAATAATGCAGCAGAGTCCTTAAATACTGAAGCAGAGTCCTTAAATATTGCAGCAAAGTCCTTCAATAATGCAGCAGAGTCCTTAGATAATGCAACAAAGTCCTTAAATAATGCAGCAGATTCCTTAAATAATGCAGCAAAGTCCTTAAATAATGCAGCAGAGTCCTTAAATAATGCAGCAGAGTCCTTAAATACCGCAGCAGAGTCCTTAAATACTGAAGCAGAGTCCTTTAATATAGCAGCAAATTCCTTAAATAATGCAGCAGAGTCCATAAAAAAATCCAACAAAGTCATTAAATAATGCAGCAAGTCCTTAAATAATGCAGCAGAGTCCTCTAATAATGCAGCAGAGTCCTCAAATGCTTCAGCAAAGTCATTAAATAATGCAGCATAGTCCTTAAATAATGCAGCAAAGTCCTTAAATAATGCAGCACAGTTCTTAAATAATGCAACAACGTCGTTAAATAATGCAGCAGAGTCCTTAAATAATGCAGCAAAGTCCTTAACTAATGCAGCAGAGTCCTTAAATAATGCAACAAAGTCCTTAAATAATGCAACAGAGTCATTAAATACCGCAGCAAAGTGATTAAATAATGCAGCAGAGTCCTCAAATGCTTCAGCAGAGTCCTTAAATAATGCAGCAGAGTCCTTAAATAATGCAGCAAAGTCCTTAAATAATGCAGCAGAGTCCTTAAATAATGCAGCAACGTCCTTAACTAATGCAGCAGAGTCCTTAAATACCGCAGCAAAGTGCTTAAATAATGCAGCAGAGTCCTCAAATGCTTCAGCAGAGTCCTTAAAAAATGCAGCAGAGTCCTTAAATAATGCAGCAAAGTCCTTAAATAATGCAGCAGAGTCCTTAAATAATGCAACAAAGTCCTTAAATAATGCAGCAGAGTCCTTAAATACTGAAGCAGAGTCCTTAAATATTGCAGCAAAGTCCTTAAATAATGCAGCAGAGTCCTTAAATAATGCAACAAAGTCCTTAAATAATGCAGCAGAGTCCTTAAATAATGCAACAAAGTCCTTAAATAATGCAGCAGAGTCCTTAAATACTGAAGCAGAGTCCTTAAATATTGCAGCAAAGTCCTTAAATAACGCAGCAGAGTCCTTAAATACTGAAGCAGAGTCCTTTAATATAGCAGTAAATTCCTTAAATAACGCAGCAGAGTCCTTAAAAAATCCAACAAAGTCATTAAATAATGCAGCAAGTCCTTAAATAATGCAGCAGAGTCCTCTAATAATGCAGCAGAGTCCTCAAATGCTTCAGCAAAGTCATTAAATAATGCAGCATAGTCCTTAACTAATGCAGCAGAGTCCTTAAATAATGCAACAAAGTCCTTAAATAATGCAGCAGAGTCCTTAAATAATGCAGTAAAGTCGTTAAATAATGCAGCAGAGTCCTTAAATAATGCAGCAAAGTCCTTAACTAATGCAGCAGAGTCCTTAAATATTGCAGCAAAGTCCTTAAATAATGCATTAGAGTCCTTAAATAATGCAACAAAGTCCTTAAATAATGCAGCAGAGTCCTTAAATAATGCAGCAAAGTCCTTAAATAATGCAGCAGAGTCCTTAAATAATGCAGCAGAGTCCTTAAATACCACAGCAGAGTCCTTAAATACTGAAGCAGAGTCCTTTAATATAGCAGCAAATTCCTTAAATAATGCAGCAGAGTCCTTAAAAAATCTAACAAAGTCATTAAATAATGCAGCAGAGTCCTCTAATAATGCAGCAGAGTCCTCAAATGCTTCAGCAAAGTCATTAAATAATGCAGCATAGTCCTTAAATAATGCAGCAAAGTCCTTAAATAATGCAGCACAGTTCTTAAATAATGCAACAACGTCGTTAAATAATGCAGCAGAGTCCTTAAATAATGCAGCAAAGTCCTTAACTAATGCAGCAGAGTCCTTAAATAATGCAACAAAGTCCTTAAATAATGCAACAGAGTCCTTAAATACCGCAGCAAAGTGATTAAATAATGCAGCAGAGTCCTCAAATGCTTCAGCAGAGTCCTTAAATAATGCAGCAGAGTCCTTAAATAATGCAGCAAAGTCCTTAAATAATGCAGCAGAGTCCTTAAATAATGCAACAAAGTCCTTAAATAATGCAGCAGAGTCCTTAAATACTGAAGCAGAGTCCTTAAATATTGCAGCAAAGTCCTTAAATAATGCAGCAGAGTCCTTAAATAATGCAGCAAAGTCCTTAAATAATGCAGCAGAGTCCTTAAATAATGCAACAAAGTCCTTAAATAATGCAGCAGAGTCCTTAAATACTGAAGCAGAGTCCTTAAATATTGCAGCAAAGTCCTTCAATAATGCAGCAGAGTCCTTAGATAATGCAACAAAGTCCTTAAATAATGCAGCAGATTCCTTAAATAATGCAGCAAAGTCCTTAAATAATGCAGCAGAGTCCTTAAATAATGCAGCAGAGTCCTTAAATACCGCAGCAGAGTCCTTAAATACTGAAGCAGAGTCCTTTAATATAGCAGCAAATTCCTTAAATAATGCAGCAGAGTCCTTAAAAAATCCAACAAAGTCATTAAATAATGCATCAAGTCCTTAAATAATGCAGCAGAGTCCTCTAATAATGCAGCAGAGTCCTCAAATGCTTCAGCAAAGTCATTAAATAATGCAGCATAGTCCTTAAATAATGCAGCAAAGTCCTTAAATAATGCAGCACAGTTCTTAAATAATGCAACAACGTCGTTAAATAATGCAGCAGAGTCCTTAAATAATGCAGCAAAGTCCTTAACTAATGCAGCAGAGTCCTTAAATACCGCAGCAAAGTGCTTAAATAATGCAGCAGAGTCCTCAAATGCTTCAGCAGAGTCCTTAAAAAATGCAGCAGAGTCCTTAAATAATGCAGCAAAGTCCTTAAATAATGCAACAAAGTCCTTAAATAATGCAGCAGAGTCCTTAAATACTGAAGCAGAGTCCTTAAATATTGCAGCAAAGTCCTTCAATAATGCAGCAGAGTCCTTAGATAATGCAACAAAGTCCTTAAATAATGCAGCAGATTCCTTAAATAATGCAGCAAAGTCCTTAAATAATGCAGAAGAGTCCTTAAATAATGCAGCAGAGTCCTTAAATACCGCAAAAGAGTCCATAAATACTGAAGCAGAGTCCTTTAATATAGCAGCAAATTCCTTAAATAATGCAGCAGAGTCCTTAAAAAATCCAACAAAGTCATTAAATAATGCAGCAAGTCCTTAAATAATGCAGCAGAGTCCTCTAATAATGCAGCAGAGTCCTCAAATGCTTCAGCAAAGTCATTAAATAATGCAGCATAGTCCTTAAATAATGGAGCACAGTTCTTAAATAATGCAACAACGTCGTTAAATAATGCAGCAGAGTCCTTAAATAATGCAACAACGTCGTTAAATAATGCAGCAAAGTCCTTAAATAATGCAGCACAGTTCTTAAATAATGCAACAACGTCGTTAAATAATGCAGCAGAGTCCTTAAATAATGCAGCAAAGTCCTTAACTAATGCAGCAGAGTCCTTAAATAATGCAACAAAGTCCTTAAATAATGCAGCAGAGTCCTTAAATAATGCAGTAAAGTCCTTAAATAATGCAGCAGAGTCCTTAAATAATGCAACAACGTCCTTAAATAATGCAGCAGAGTCCTTAAATACTGAAGCAGAGTCCTTAAATATTGCAGCAAAGTCCTTAAATAATGCAGCAGAGTCCTTAAATAATGCAACAAATTCCTTAAATAATGCAGCAAAGTCCTTAAATAATGCAGCAGAGTCCTTAAATAATGCAGCAGAGTCCTTAAATACCGCAGCAGAGTCCTTAAATACTGAAGCAGAGTCCTTTAATATAGCAGCAAATTCCTTAAATAATGCAGCAGAGTCCTTAAAAAATCCAACAAAGTCATTAAATAATGCAGCAGAGTCCTCTAATAATGCAGCAGAGTCCTCAAATGCTTCAGCAAAGTCATTAAATAATGCAGCAGAGTCCTCAAATGCTTAAGCAGAGTCCTTAAATACTGAAGCAGAGTCCTTAAACATTGCAGCAAAGTCCTTAAATAATGCAGCAGAGTCCTTAAATAATGCAGCAAAGTCCTTCAATAATGCAGCAGAGTCCTTAGATAATGCAACAAAGTCCTTAAATAATGCAGCAGATTCCTTAAATAATGCAGCAAAGTCCTTAAATAATGCAGCAGAGTCCTAATATAATGCAGCAGGGTCCCTAAATACCGCAGCAGAGTCCTTAAATACTGAAGCAGAGTCCTTTAATATAGCAGCAAATTCCTTAAATAATGCAGCAGAGTCCTTAAGAAATCCAACAAAGTCATTAAATAATGCAGCAAGTCCTTAAATAATGCAGCAGAGTCCTCTAATAATGCAGCAGAGTCCTCAAATGCTTCAGCAAAGTCATTAAATAATGCAGCATAATCTTTAATAATGCAGCAAAGTCCTTAAATAATGCAGCACAGTTCTTAAATAATGCAACAACGTCGTTAAATAATGCAGCAGAGTCCTTAAATAATGCAGCAAACTCCTTAACTAATGCAGCAGAGTCCTTAAATAATGCAACAAAGTCCTTAAATAATGCAACAGAGTCCTTAAATACCGCCGCAAAGTGCTTAAATAATGCAGCAGAGTCCTCAAATGCTTCAGCAGAGTCCTTAAATAATGCAGCAGTGTCCTTAAATAATGCAGCAAAGTCCTTAAATAATGCAGCAGAGTCCTTAAATAATGCAACAAAGTCCTTAAATAATGCAGCAGAGTCCTTAAATACTGAAGCAGAGTCCTTAAATATTGCTGCAAAGTCCTTAAATAATGCAGCAGTCATTAAATAATGCAACAATGTCCTTAAATAATGCAGCAGAGTCCTTAAAAAATCCAACAAAGTCATTAAATAATGCAGCAAGTCCTTAAATAATGCAGCAGAGTCCTCTAATAATGCAGCAGAGTCCTCAAATGCTTCAGCAAATTCATTAAATAATGCAGCATATTCCTTAAATAATGCAGCAAAGTCCTTAAATAATGCAGAACAGTTCTTAAATAATGCAACAACGTCGTTAAATAATGCAGCAGAGTCCTTAAATAATGCAGCAAAGTCCTTAACTAATGCAGCAGAGTCCTTAAATAATGCAACAAAGTCCTTAAATAATGCAACAGAGTCCTTAAATACCGCAGCAAAGGGCTTAAATAATGCAGCAGAGTCCTCAAATGCTTCAG
This sequence comes from Phyllobates terribilis, assembly GCF_046119375.1. Classification (NCBI taxonomy): domain Eukaryota; kingdom Metazoa; phylum Chordata; class Amphibia; order Anura; family Dendrobatidae; genus Phyllobates; species Phyllobates terribilis. The sequence goes on along the minus strand of NW_027362840.1, from coordinate 415,365 downwards.
AAGAGTCCTTAAATAATGTAGCATTGTCCTTAAATAATGCAGCAAAGTCCTTAAATAATGCAGCAGAGTCCTTAAATAATGCAACAAAGTCCTTAAATAATGCAGCAGAGTCCTTAAATACTGAAGCAGAGTCCTTAAATATTGCTGCAAAGTCCTTAAATAATGCAGCAGAGTCATTAAATAATGCAACAAAGTCCTTAAATAATGCAGCAGAGTCCTTAAATAATGCAACAAAGTCCTTAAATAATGCAGCAGAGTACTTAAATAATGCAACAAAGTCCTTAAATAATGCAGCAAAGTCCATAAATAATGCAGCAGAGTCCTTAAATACTGAAGCAGAGTCCTTAAATATTGCAGCAAAGTCCTTAAATAATGCAGCAGAGTCCTTAAATAATGCAACAAAGTCCTTAAATAATGCAGCAGAGTCCTTAAATAATGCAACATAGTCCTTAAATACCGCAGCAAAGTGCTTAAATAATGCAGCAGAGTCCTCAAATGCTTCAGCAGAGTCCTTAAATAATGCAGCAGAGTCCTTAAATAATGCAGCAAAGTCCTTAAATAATGCAGCAGAGTCCTTAAATAATGCAACAAAGTCCTTAAATAATGCAGCAGAGTCCTTAAATACTGAAGCAGAGTCCTTAAATATTGCAGCAAAGTCCTTAAATAATGCAGCAGAGTCCTTAAATAATGCAGCAAAGTCCTTATCTAATGCAGCAGAGTCCTTAAATAATGCAACAAAGTCCTTAAATAATGCAGCAGAGTCCTTAAATACTGAAGCAGAGTCCTTAAATATTGCAGCAAAGTCCTTCAATAATGCAGCAGAGTCCTTAGATAATGCAACAAAGTCCTTAAATAATGCAGCAGATTCCTTAAATAATGCAGCAAAGTCCTTAAATAATGCAGCAGAGTCCTTAAATAATGCAGCAGAGTCCTTAAATACCGCAGCAGAGTCCTTAAATACTGAAGCAGAGTCCTTTAATATAGCAGCAAATTCCTTAAATAATGCAGCAGAGTCCATAAAAAAATCCAACAAAGTCATTAAATAATGCAGCAAGTCCTTAAATAATGCAGCAGAGTCCTCTAATAATGCAGCAGAGTCCTCAAATGCTTCAGCAAAGTCATTAAATAATGCAGCATAGTCCTTAAATAATGCAGCAAAGTCCTTAAATAATGCAGCACAGTTCTTAAGTAATGCAACAACGTCGTTAAATAATGCAGCAGAGTCCTTAAATAATGCAGCAAAGTCCTTAACTAATGCAGCAGAGTCCTTAAATAATGCAAGAAAGTCCTTAAATAATGCAGCAGAGTCCTTAAATAATGCAGTAAAGTCCTTAAATAATGCAGCAGAGTCCTTAAATAATGCAACAACGTCCTTAAATAATGCAGCAGAGTCCTTAAATACTGAAGCAGAGTCCTTAAATATTGCAACAAAGTCCTTAAATAATGCAGCAGAGTCCTTAAATAATGCAGCAAAGTCCTTAAATAATGCAGCAGAGTCCTTAAATAATGCAGCAGAGTCCTTAAATACCGCAGCAGAGTCCTTAAATACTGAAGCAGAGTCCTTTAATATAGCAGCAAATTCCTTAAATAATGCAGCAGAGTCCTTAAAAAATCCAACAAAGTCATTAAATAATGCAGCAGAGTCCTCTAATAATGCAGCAGAGTCCTCAAATGCTTCAGCAAAGTCATTAAATAATGCAGCATAGTCCTTAAATAATGCAAAGTCCTTAAATAAAGCAGCACAGTTCTTAAATAATGCAACAACGTCGGTAAATAATGCAGCAGAGTCCTTAAATAATGCAGCAAAGTCCTTAACTAATGCAGCAGAGTCCTTAAATAATGCAACAAAGTCCTTAAATAATGCAACAGAGTCCTTAAATACCGCAGCAAAGTGCTTAAATAATGCAGCAGAGTCCTCAAATGCTTCAGCAGAGTCCTTAAAAAATGCAGCAGAGTCCTTAAATAATGCAGCAAAGTCCTTAAATAATGCAGCAGAGTCCTTAAATAATGCAACAAAGTCCTTAAATAATGCAGCAGAGTCCTTAAATACTGAAGCAGAGTCCTTAAATATTGCAGCAAAGTCCTTAAATAATGCAGCAGAGTCCTTAAATAATGCAGCAAAGTCCTTATCTAATGCAGCAGAGTCCTTAAATAATGCAACAAAGTCCTTAAATAATGCAGCAGAGTCCTTAAATACTGAAGCAGAGTCCTTAAATATTGCAGCAAAGTCCTTCAATAATGCAGCAGATTACTTAAATAATGCAGCAAAGTCCTTAAATAATGCAGCAGAGTCCTTAAATAATGCAGCAGAGTCCTTAAATACCGCAGCAGAGTCCTTAAATACTGAAGCAGAGTCCTTTAATATAGCAGCAAATTCCTTAAATAATGCAGCAGAGTCCATAAAAAAATCCAACAAAGTCATTAAATAATGCAGCAAGTCCTTAAATAATGCAGCAGAGTCCTCTAATAATGCAGCAGAGTCCTCAAATGCTTCAGCAAAGTCATTAAATAATGCAGCATAGTCCTTAAATAATGCAGCAAAGTCCTTAAATAATGCAGCACAGTTCTTAAGTAATGCAACAACGTCGTTAAATAATGCAGCAGAGTCCTTAAATAATGCAGCAAAGTCCTTAACTAATGCAGCAGAGTCCTTAAATAATGCAAGAAAGTCCTTAAATAATGCAGCAGAGTCCTTAAATAATGCAGTAAAGTCCTTAAATAATGCAGCAGAGTCCTTAAATAATGCAACAACGTCCTTAAATAATGCAGCAGAGTCCTTAAATACTGAAGCAGAGTCCTTAAATATTGCAGCAAAGTCCTTAAATAATGCATTAGAGTCCTTAAATAATGCAACAAAGTCCTTAAATAATGCAGCAGAGTCCTTAAATAATGCAGCAAAGTCCTTAAATAATGCAGCAGAGTCCTTAAATAATGCAGCAGAGTCCTTAAATACCGCAGCAGAGTCCTTAAATACTGGAGCAGAGTCCTTTAATATAGCAGCAAATTCCTTAAATAATGCAGCAGAGTCCTTAAAAAATCCAACAAAGTCATTAAATAATGCAGCAGAGTCCTCTAATAATGCAGCAGAGTCCTCAAATGCTTCAGCAAAGTCATTAAATAATGCAGCATAGTCCTTAAATAATGCAAAGTCCTTAAATAAAGCAGCACAGTTCTTAAATAATGCAACAACGTCGGTAAATAATGCAGCAGAGTCCTTAAATAATGCAGCAAAGTCCTTAACTAATGCAGCAGAGTCCTTAAATACCGCAGCAAAGTGCTTAAATAATGCAGCAGAGTCCTCAAATGCTTCAGCAGAGTCCTTAAAAAATGCAGCAGAGTCCTTAAATAATGCAGCAGAGTCCTTAAATAATGCAACAAAGTCCTTAAATAATGCAGCAGAGTCCTTAAATACTGAAGCAGAGTCCTTAAATATTGCAGCAAAGTCCTTAAATAATGCAGCAGAGTCCTTAAATAATGCAGCAAAGTCCTTATCTAATGCAGCAGAGTCCTTAAATAATGCAACAAAGTCCTTAAATAATGCAGCAGAGTCCTTAAATACTGAAGCAGAGTCCTTAAATATTGCAGCAAAGTCCTTCAATAATGCAGCAGATTCCTTAAATAATGCAGCAAAGTCCTTAAATAATGCAGCAGAGTCCTTAAATAATGCAGCAGAGTCCTTAAATACCGCAGCAGAGTCCTTAAATACTGAAGCAGAGTCCTTTAATATAGCAGAAAATTCCTTAAATAATGCAGCAGAGTCCATAAAAAAATCCAACAAAGTCATTAAATAATGCAGCAAGTCCTTAAATAATGCAGCAGAGTCCTCTAATAATGCAGCAGAGTCCTCAAATGCTTCAGCAAAGTCATTAAATAATGCAGCATAGTCCTTAAATAATGCAGCAAAGTCCTTAAATAATGCAGCACAGTTCTTAAGTAATGCAACAACGTCGTTAAATAATGCAGCAGAGTCCTTAAATAATGCAGCAAAGTCCTTAACTAATGCAGCAGAGTCCTTAAATAATGCAAGAAAGTCCTTAAATAATGCAGCAGAGTCCTTAAATAATGCAGTAAAGTCCTTAAATAATGCAGCAGAGTCCTTAAATAATGCAACAACGTCCATAAATAATGCAGCAGAGTCCTTAAATACTGAAGCAGAGTCCTTAAATATTGCAGCAAAGTCCTTAAATAATGCATTAGAGTCCTTAAATAATGCAACAAAGTCCTTAAATAATGCAGCAGAGTCCTTAAATAATGAAGCAAAGTCCTTAAATAATGCAGCAGAGTCCTTAAATAATGCAGCAGAGTCCTTAAATACCGCAGCAGAGTCCTTAAATACTGAAGCAGAGTCCTTTAATATAGCAGCAAATTCCTTAAATAATGCAGCAGAGTCCTTAAAAAATCCAACAAAGTCATTAAATAATGCAGCAGAGTCCTCTAATAATGCAGCAGAGTCCTCAAATGCTTCAGCAAAGTCATTAAATAATGCAGCATAGTCCTTAAATAATGCAAAGTCCTTAAATAAAGCAGCACAGTTCTTAAATAATGCAACAACGTCGGTAAATAATGCAGCAGAGTCCTTAAATAATGCAGCAAAGTCCTTAACTAATGCAGCAGAGTCCTTAAATAATGCAACAAAGTCCTTAAATAATGCAGCAGAGTCCTTAAATACTGAAGCAGAGTCCTTAAATACCGCAGCAAAGTGCTTAAATAATGCAGCAGAGTCCTCAAATGCTTCAGCAGAGTCCTTAAAAAATGCAGCAGAGTCCTTAAATAATGCAGCAAAGTCCTTAAATAATGCAGCAGAGTCCTTAAATAATGCAACAAAGTCCTTAAATAATGCAGCAGAGTCCTTAAATACTGAAGCAGAGTCCTTAAATATTGCAGCAAAGTCCTTAAATAATGCAGCAGAGTCCTTAAATAATGCAACAAAGTCCTTAAATAATGCAGCAGAGTCCTTAAATAATGCAACAAAGTCCTTAAATAATGCAGCAGAGTCCTTAAATACTGAAGCAGAGTCCTTAAATATTGCAGCAAAGTCCTTAAATAACGCAGCAGAGTCCTTAAATACTGAAGCAGAGTCCTTTAATATAGCAGTAAATTCCTTAAATAACGCAGCAGAGTCCTTAAAAAATCCAACAAAGTCATTAAATAATGCAGCATGTCCTTAAATAATGCAGCAGAGTCCTCTAATAATGCAGCAGAGTCCTCAAATGCTTCAGCAAAGTCATTAAATAATGCAGCATAGTCCTTAACTAATGCAGCAGAGTCCTTAAATAATGCAACAAAGTCCTTAAATAATGCAGCAGAGTCCTTAAATAATGCAGTAAAGTCGTTAAATAATGCAGCAGAGTCCTTAAATAATGCAGCAAAGTCCTTAAATAATGCATTAGAGTCCTTAAATAATGCAACAAAGTCCTTAAATAATGCAGCAGAGTCCTTAAATAATGCAGCAAAGTCCTTAAATAATGCAGCAGAGTCCTTAAATAATGAAGCAGAGTCCTTAAATACCGCAGCAGAGTCCTTAAATACTGAAGCAGAGTCCTTTAATATAGCAGCAAATTCCTTAAATAATGCAGCAGAGTCCTTAAAAAATCCAACAAAGTCATTAAATAATGCAGCAGAGTCCTCTAATAATGCAGCAGAGTCCTCAAATGCTTCAGCAAAGTCATTAAATAATGCAGCATAGTCCTTAAATAATGCAGCAAAGTCCTTAAATAATGCAGCAAAGTCCTTAAATAATGCAGCACAGTTCTTAAATAATGCAACAACGTCGTTAAATAATGCAGCAGAGTCCTTAAATAATGCAGCAAAGTCCTTAACTAATGCAGCAGAGTCCTTAAATAATGCAACAAAGTCCTTAAAAAATGCAACAGAGTCCTTAAATACCGCAGCAAAGTGATTAAATAATGCAGCAGAGTCCTCAAATGCTTCAGCAGAGTCCTTAAATAATGCAGCAGAGTCCTTAAATAATGCAGCAAAGTCCTTAAATAATGCAGCAGAGTCCTTAAATAATGCAACAAAGTCCTTAAATAATGCAGCAGAGTCCTTAAATACTGAAGCAGAGTCCTTAAATATTGCAGCAAAGTCCTTAAATAATGCAGCAGAGTCCATAAATAATGCAGCAAAGTCCTTAAATAATGCAGCAGAGTCCTTAAATAATGCAACAAAGTCCTTAAATAATGCAGCAGAGTCCTTAAATACTGAAGCAGAGTCCTTAAATATTGCAGCAAAGTCCTTCAATAATGCAGCAGAGTCCTTAGATAATGCAACAAAGTCCTTAAATAATGCAGCAGATTCCTTAAATAATGCAGCAAAGTCCTTAAATAATGCAGCAGAGTCCTTAAATAATGCAGCAGAGTCCTTAAATACCGCAGCAGAGTCCTTAAATACTGAAGCAGAGTCCTTTAATATAGCAGCAAATTCCTTAAATAATGCAGCAGAGTCCTTAAAAAATCAAACAAAGTCATTAAATAATGCAGCAAGTCCTTAAATAATGCAGCAGAGTCCTCTAATAATGCAGCAGAGTCCTCAAATGCTTCAGCAAAGTCATTAAATAATGCAGCATAGTCCTTAAATAATCGAGCAAAGTCCTTAAATAATGCAGCACAGTTCTTAAATAATGCAGCAAAGTCCTTAACTAATGCAGCAGAGTCCTTAAATAATGCAACAAAGTCCTTAAATAATGCAGCAGAGTCCTTAAATAATGCAGTAAAGTCCTTAAATAATGCAGCAGAGTCCTTAAATAATGCAACAACGTCCTTAAATAATGCAGCAGAGTCCTTAAATACTGAAGCAGAGTCCTTAAATATTGCAGCAAAGTCCTTAAATAATGCAGCAGAGTCCTTAAATAATGCAACAAATTCCTTAAATAATGCAGCAAAGTCCTTAAATAATGCAGCAGAGTCCTTAAATAATGCAGCAGAGTCCTTAAATACCGCAGCAGAGTCCTTAAATACTGAAGCAGAGTCCTTTAATATAGCAGCAAATTCCTTAAATAATGCAGCAGAGTCCTTAAAAAATCCAACAAAGTCATTAAATAATGCAGCAGAGTCCTCTAATAATGCAGCAGAGTCCTCAAATGCTTCAGCAAAGTCATTAAATAATGCAGCAGAGTCCTCAAATGCTTAAGCAGAGTCCTTAAATACTGAAGCAGAGTCCTTAAATATTGCAGCAAAGTCCTTAAATAATGCAGCAGAGTCCTTAAATAATGCAGCAAAGTCCTTCAATAATGCAGCAGAGTCCTTAGATAATGCAACAAAGTCCTTAAATAATGCAGCAGATTCCTTAAATAATGCAGCAAAGTCCTTAAATAATGCAGCAGAGTCCTAAAATAATGCAGCAGGGTCCTTAAATACCGCAGCAGAGTCCTTAAATACTGAAGCAGAGTCCTTTAATATAGCAGCAAATTCCTTAAATAATGCAGCAGAGTCCTTAAGAAATCCAACAAAGTCATTAAATAATGCAGCAAGTCCTTAAATAATGCAGCAGAGTCCTCTAATAATGCAGCAGAGTCCTCAAATGCTTCAGCAAAGTCATTAAATAATGCAGCATAGTCCTTAAATAATGCAGCAAAGTCCTTAAATAATGCAGCACAGTTCTTAAATAATGCAACAACGTCGTTAAATAATGCAGCAGAGTCCTTAAATAATGCAGCAAACTCCTTAACTAATGCAGCAGAGTCCTTAAATAATGCAACAAAGTCCTTAAATAATGCAACAGAGTCCTTAAATACCGCCGCAAAGTGCTTAAATAATGCAGCAGAGACCTCAAATGCTTCAGCAGAGTCCTTAAATAATGCAGCAGTGTCCTTAAATAATGCAGCAAAGTCCTTAAATAATGCAGCGGAGTCCTTAAATAATGCAACAAAGTCCTTAAATAATGCAGCAGAGTCCTTAAATACTGAAGCAGAGTCCTTAAATATTGCTGCAAAGTCCTTAAATAATGCAGCAGAGTCATTAAATAATGCAACAATGTCCTTAAATAATGCAGCAGAGTCCTTAAAAAATCCAACAAAGTCATTAAATAATGCAGCAAGTCCTTAAATAATGCAGCAGAGTCCTCTAATAATGCAGCAGAGTCCTCAAATGCTTCAGCAAATTCATTAAATAATGCAGCATATTCCTTAAATAATGCAGCAAAGTCCTTAAATAATGCAGAACAGTTCTTAAATAATGCAACAACGTCGTTAAATAATGCAGCAGAGTCCTTAAATAATGCAGCAAAGTCCTTAACTAATGCAGCAGAGTCCTTAAATAATGCAACAAAGTCCTTAAATAATGCAACAGAGTCCTTAAATACCGCAGCAAAGGGCTTAAATAATGCAGCAGAGTCCTCAAATGCTTCAGAAGAGTCCTTAAATAATGTAGCATTGTCCTTAAATAATGCAGCAAAGTCCTTAAATAATGCAGCAGAGTCCTTAAATAATGCAACAAAGTCCTTAAATAATGCAGCAGAGTCCTTAAATACTGAAGCAGAGTCCTTAAATATTGCTGCAAAGTCCTTAAATAATGCAGCAGAGTCATTAAATAATGCAACAAAGTCCTTAAATAATGCAGCAGAGTCCTTAAATAATGCAACAAAGTCCTTAAATAATGCAGCAGAGTACTTAAATAATGCAGCAGAGTCCTTAAATACTGAAGCAGAGTCCTTAAATATTGCAGCAAAGTCCTTAAATAATGCAGCAGAGTCCTTAAATAATGCAACAAAGTCCTTAAATAATGCAGCAGAGTCCTTAAATAATGCAACAGAGTCCTTAAATACCGCAGCAAAGTGCTTAAATAATGCAGCAGAGTCCTCAAATGCTTCAGCAGAGTCCTTAAATAATGCAGCAGAGTCCTTAAATAATGCAGCAAAGTCCTTAAATAATGCAGCAGAGTCCTTAAATAATGCAACAAAGTCCTTAAATAATGCAGCAGAGTCCTTAAATACTGAAGCAGAGTCCTTAAATATTGCAGCAAAGTCCTTAAATAATGCAGCAGAGTCCTTAAATAATGCAGCAAAGTCCTTATCTAATGCAGCAGAGTCCTTAAATAATGCAACAAAGTCCTTAAATAATGCAGCAGAGTCCTTAAATACTGAAGCAGAGTCCTTAAATATTGCAGCAAAGTCCTTCAATAATGCAGCAGAGTCCTTAGATAATGCAACAAAGTCCTTAAATAATGCAGCAGATTCCTTAAATAATGCAGCAAAGTCCTTAAATAATGCAGCAGAGTCCTTAAATAATGCAGCAGAGTCCTTAAATACCGCAGCAGAGTCCTTAAATACTGAAGCAGAGTCCTTTAATATAGCAGCAAATTCCTTAAATAATGCAGCAGAGTCCATAAAAAAATCCAACAAAGTCATTAAATAATGCAGCAAGTCCTTAAATAATGCAGCAGAGTCCTCTAATAATGCAGCAGAGTCCTCAAATGCTTCAGCAAAGTCATTAAATAATGCAGCATAGTCCTTAAATAATGCAGCAAAGTCCTTAAATAATGCAGCACAGTTCTTAAGTAATGCAACAACGTCGTTAAATAATGCAGCAGAGTCCTTAAATAATGCAGCAAAGTCCTTAACTAATGCAGCAGAGTCCTTAAATAATGCAAGAAAGTCCTTAAATAATGCAGCAGAGTCCTTAAATAATGCAGTAAAGTCCTTAAATAATGCAGCAGAGTCCTTAAATAATGCAACAACGTCCTTAAATAATGCAGCAGAGTCCTTAAATACTGAAGCAGAGTCCTTAAATATTGCAACAAAGTCCTTAAATAATGCAGCAGAGTCCTTAAATAATGCAGCAAAGTCCTTAAATAATGCAGCAGAGTCCTTAAATAATGCAGCAGAGTCCTTAAATACCGCAGCAGAGTCCTTAAATACTGAAGCAGAGTCCTTTAATATAGCAGCAAATTCCTTAAATAATGCAGCAGAGTCCTTAAAAAATCCAACAAAGTCATTAAATAATGCAGCAGAGTCCTCTAATAATGCAGCAGAGTCCTCAAATGCTTCAGCAAAGTCATTAAATAATGCAGCATAGTCCTTAAATAATGCAAAGTCCTTAAATAAAGCAGCACAGTTCTTAAATAATGCAACAACGTCGGTAAATAATGCAGCAGAGTCCTTAAATAATGCAGCAAAGTCCTTAACTAATGCAGCAGAGTCCTTAAATAATGCAACAAAGTCCTTAAATAATGCAACAGAGTCCTTAAATACCGCAGCAAAGTGCTTAAATAATGCAGCAGAGTCCTCAAATGCTTCAGCAGAGTCCTTAAAAAATGCAGCAGAGTCCTTAAATAATGCAGCAAAGTCCTTAAATAATGCAGCAGAGTCCTTAAATAATGCAACAAAGTCCTTAAATAATGCAGCAGAGTCCTTAAATACTGAAGCAGAGTCCTTAAATATTGCAGCAAAGTCCTTAAATAATGCAGCAGAGTCCTTAAATAATGCAGCAAAGTCCTTATCTAATGCAGCAGAGTCCTTAAATAATGCAACAAAGTCCTTAAATAATGCAGCAGAGTCCTTAAATACTGAAGCAGAGTCCTTAAATATTGCAGCAAAGTCCTTCAATAATGCAGCAGATTACTTAAATAATGCAGCAAAGTCCTTAAATAATGCAGCAGAGTCCTTAAATAATGCAGCAGAGTCCTTAAATACCGCAGCAGAGTCCTTAAATACTGAAGCAGAGTCCTTTAATATAGCAGCAAATTCCTTAAATAATGCAGCAGAGTCCATAAAAAAATCCAACAAAGTCATTAAATAATGCAGCAAGTCCTTAAATAATGCAGCAGAGTCCTCTAATAATGCAGCAGAGTCCTCAAATGCTTCAGCAAAGTCATTAAATAATGCAGCATAGTCCTTAAATAATGCAGCAAAGTCCTTAAATAATGCAGCACAGTTCTTAAGTAATGCAACAACGTCGTTAAATAATGCAGCAGAGTCCTTAAATAATGCAGCAAAGTCCTTAACTAATGCAGCAGAGTCCTTAAATAATGCAAGAAAGTCCTTAAATAATGCAGCAGAGTCCTTAAATAATGCAGTAAAGTCCTTAAATAATGCAGCAGAGTCCTTAAATAATGCAACAACGTCCTTAAATAATGCAGCAGAGTCCTTAAATACTGAAGCAGAGTCCTTAAATATTGCAGCAAAGTCCTTAAATAATGCATTAGAGTCCTTAAATAATGCAACAAAGTCCTTAAATAATGCAGCAGAGTCCTTAAATAATGCAGCAAAGTCCTTAAATAATGCAGCAGAGTCCTTAAATAATGCAGCAGAGTCCTTAAATACCGCAGCAGAGTCCTTAAATACTGGAGCAGAGTCCTTTAATATAGCAGCAAATTCCTTAAATAATGCAGCAGAGTCCTTAAAAAATCCAACAAAGTCATTAAATAATGCAGCAGAGTCCTCTAATAATGCAGCAGAGTCCTCAAATGCTTCAGCAAAGTCATTAAATAATGCAGCATAGTCCTTAAATAATGCAAAGTCCTTAAATAAAGCAGCACAGTTCTTAAATAATGCAACAACGTCGGTAAATAATGCAGCAGAGTCCTTAAATAATGCAGCAAAGTCCTTAACTAATGCAGCAGAGTCCTTAAATACCGCAGCAAAGTGCTTAAATAATGCAGCAGAGTCCTCAAATGCTTCAGCAGAGTCCTTAAAAAATGCAGCAGAGTCCTTAAATAATGCAGCAGAGTCCTTAAATAATGCAACAAAGTCCTTAAATAATGCAGCAGAGTCCTTAAATACTGAAGCAGAGTCCTTAAATATTGCAGCAAAGTCCTTAAATAATGCAGCAGAGTCCTTAAATAATGCAGCAAAGTCCTTATCTAATGCAGCAGAGTCCTTAAATAATGCAACAAAGTCCTTAAATAATGCAGCAGAGTCCTTAAATACTGAAGCAGAGTCCTTAAATATTGCAGCAAAGTCCTTCAATAATGCAGCAGATTCCTTAAATAATGCAGCAAAGTCCTTAAATAATGCAGCAGAGTCCTTAAATAATGCAGCAGAGTCCTTAAATACCGCAGCAGAGTCCTTAAATACTGAAGCAGAGTCCTTTAATATAGCAGAAAATTCCTTAAATAATGCAGCAGAGTCCATAAAAAAATCCAACAAAGTCATTAAATAATGCAGCAAGTCCTTAAATAATGCAGCAGAGTCCTCTAATAATGCAGCAGAGTCCTCAAATGCTTCAGCAAAGTCATTAAATAATGCAGCATAGTCCTTAAATAATGCAGCAAAGTCCTTAAATAATGCAGCACAGTTCTTAAGTAATGCAACAACGTCGTTAAATAATGCAGCAGAGTCCTTAAATAATGCAGCAAAGTCCTTAACTAATGCAGCAGAGTCCTTAAATAATGCAAGAAAGTCCTTAAATAATGCAGCAGAGTCCTTAAATAATGCAGTAAAGTCCTTAAATAATGCAGCAGAGTCCTTAAATAATGCAACAACGTCCATAAATAATGCAGCAGAGTCCTTAAATACTGAAGCAGAGTCCTTAAATATTGCAGCAAAGTCCTTAAATAATGCATTAGAGTCCTTAAATAATGCAACAAAGTCCTTAAATAATGCAGCAGAGTCCTTAAATAATGAAGCAAAGTCCTTAAATAATGCAGCAGAGTCCTTAAATAATGCAGCAGAGTCCTTAAATACCGCAGCAGAGTCCTTAAATACTGAAGCAGAGTCCTTTAATATAGCAGCAAATTCCTTAAATAATGCAGCAGAGTCCTTAAAAAATCCAACAAAGTCATTAAATAATGCAGCAGAGTCCTCTAATAATGCAGCAGAGTCCTCAAATGCTTCAGCAAAGTCATTAAATAATGCAGCATAGTCCTTAAATAATGCAAAGTCCTTAAATAAAGCAGCACAGTTCTTAAATAATGCAACAACGTCGGTAAATAATGCAGCAGAGTCCTTAAATAATGCAGCAAAGTCCTTAACTAATGCAGCAGAGTCCTTAAATAATGCAACAAAGTCCTTAAATAATGCAGCAGAGTCCTTAAATACTGAAGCAGAGTCCTTAAATACCGCAGCAAAGTGCTTAAATAATGCAGCAGAGTCCTCAAATGCTTCAGCAGAGTCCTTAAAAAATGCAGCAGAGTCCTTAAATAATGCAGCAAAGTCCTTAAATAATGCAGCAGAGTCCTTAAATAATGCAACAAAGTCCTTAAATAATGCAGCAGAGTCCTTAAATACTGAAGCAGAGTCCTTAAATATTGCAGCAAAGTCCTTAAATAATGCAGCAGAGTCCTTAAATAATGCAACAAAGTCCTTAAATAATGCAGCAGAGTCCTTAAATAATGCAACAAAGTCCTTAAATAATGCAGCAGAGTCCTTAAATACTGAAGCAGAGTCCTTAAATATTGCAGCAAAGTCCTTAAATAACGCAGCAGAGTCCTTAAATACTGAAGCAGAGTCCTTTAATATAGCAGTAAATTCCTTAAATAACGCAGCAGAGTCCTTAAAAAATCCAACAAAGTCATTAAATAATGCAGCATGTCCTTAAATAATGCAGCAGAGTCCTCTAATAATGCAGCAGAGTCCTCAAATGCTTCAGCAAAGTCATTAAATAATGCAGCATAGTCCTTAACTAATGCAGCAGAGTCCTTAAATAATGCAACAAAGTCCTTAAATAATGCAGCAGAGTCCTTAAATAATGCAGTAAAGTCGTTAAATAATGCAGCAGAGTCCTTAAATAATGCAGCAAAGTCCTTAACTAATGCAGCAGAGTCCTTAAATATTGCAGCAAAGTCCTTAAATAATGCATTAGAGTCCTTAAATAATGCAACAAAGTCCTTAAATAATGCAGCAGAGTCCTTAAATAATGCAGCAAAGTCCTTAAATAATGCAGCAGAGTCCTTAAATAATGAAGCAGAGTCCTTAAATACCGCAGCAGAGTCCTTAAATACTGAAGCAGAGTCCTTTAATATAGCAGCAAATTCCTTAAATAATGCAGCAGAGTCCTTAAAAAATCCAACAAAGTCATTAAATAATGCAGCAGAGTCCTCTAATAATGCAGCAGAGTCCTCAAATGCTTCAGCAAAGTCATTAAATAATGCAGCATAGTCCTTAAATAATGCAGCAAAGTCCTTAAATAATGCAGCAAAGTCCTTAAATAATGCAGCACAGTTCTTAAATAATGCAACAACGTCGTTAAATAATGCAGCAGAGTCCTTAAATAATGCAGCAAAGTCCTTAACTAATGCAGCAGAGTCCTTAAATAATGCAACAAAGTCCTTAAAAAATGCAACAGAGTCCTTAAATACCGCAGCAAAGTGATTAAATAATGCAGCAGAGTCCTCAAATGCTTCAGCAGAGTCCTTAAATAATGCAGCAGAGTCCTTAAATAATGCAGCAAAGTCCTTAAATAATGCAGCAGAGTCCTTAAATAATGCAACAAAGTCCTTAAATAATGCAGCAGAGTCCTTAAATACTGAAGCAGAGTCCTTAAATATTGCAGCAAAGTCCTTAAATAATGCAGCAGAGTCCATAAATAATGCAGCAAAGTCCTTAAATAATGCAGCAGAGTCCTTAAATAATGCAACAAAGTCCTTAAATAATGCAGCAGAGTCCTTAAATACTGAAGCAGAGTCCTTAAATATTGCAGCAAAGTCCTTCAATAATGCAGCAGAGTCCTTAGATAATGCAACAAAGTCCTTAAATAATGCAGCAGATTCCTTAAATAATGCAGCAAAGTCCTTAAATAATGCAGCAGAGTCCTTAAATAATGCAGCAGAGTCCTTAAATACCGCAGCAGAGTCCTTAAATACTGAAGCAGAGTCCTTTAATATAGCAGCAAATTCCTTAAATAATGCAGCAGAGTCCTTAAAAAATCAAACAAAGTCATTAAATAATGCAGCAAGTCCTTAAATAATGCAGCAGAGTCCTCTAATAATGCAGCAGAGTCCTCAAATGCTTCAGCAAAGTCATTAAATAATGCAGCATAGTCCTTAAATAATCGAGCAAAGTCCTTAAATAATGCAGCACAGTTCTTAAATAATGCAGCAAAGTCCTTAACTAATGCAGCAGAGTCCTTAAATAATGCAACAAAGTCCTTAAATAATGCAGCAGAGTCCTTAAATAATGCAGTAAAGTCCTTAAATAATGCAGCAGAGTCCTTAAATAATGCAACAACGTCCTTAAATAATGCAGCAGAGTCCTTAAATACTGAAGCAGAGTCCTTAAATATTGCAGCAAAGTCCTTAAATAATGCAGCAGAGTCCTTAAATAATGCAACAAATTCCTTAAATAATGCAGCAAAGTCCTTAAATAATGCAGCAGAGTCCTTAAATAATGCAGCAGAGTCCTTAAATACCGCAGCAGAGTCCTTAAATACTGAAGCAGAGTCCTTTAATATAGCAGCAAATTCCTTAAATAATGCAGCAGAGTCCTTAAAAAATCCAACAAAGTCATTAAATAATGCAGCAGAGTCCTCTAATAATGCAGCAGAGTCCTCAAATGCTTCAGCAAAGTCATTAAATAATGCAGCAGAGTCCTCAAATGCTTAAGCAGAGTCCTTAAATACTGAAGCAGAGTCCTTAAATATTGCAGCAAAGTCCTTAAATAATGCAGCAGAGTCCTTAAATAATGCAGCAAAGTCCTTCAATAATGCAGCAGAGTCCTTAGATAATGCAACAAAGTCCTTAAATAATGCAGCAGATTCCTTAAATAATGCAGCAAAGTCCTTAAATAATGCAGCAGAGTCCTAAAATAATGCAGCAGGGTCCTTAAATACCGCAGCAGAGTCCTTAAATACTGAAGCAGAGTCCTTTAATATAGCAGCAAATTCCTTAAATAATGCAGCAGAGTCCTTAAGAAATCCAACAAAGTCATTAAATAATGCAGCAAGTCCTTAAATAATGCAGCAGAGTCCTCTAATAATGCAGCAGAGTCCTCAAATGCTTCAGCAAAGTCATTAAATAATGCAGCATAGTCCTTAAATAATGCAGCAAAGTCCTTAAATAATGCAGCACAGTTCTTAAATAATGCAACAACGTCGTTAAATAATGCAGCAGAGTCCTTAAATAATGCAGCAAACTCCTTAACTAATGCAGCAGAGTCCTTAAATAATGCAACAAAGTCCTTAAATAATGCAACAGAGTCCTTAAATACCGCCGCAAAGTGCTTAAATAATGCAGCAGAGACCTCAAATGCTTCAGCAGAGTCCTTAAATAATGCAGCAGTGTCCTTAAATAATGCAGCAAAGTCCTTAAATAATGCAGCGGAGTCCTTAAATAATGCAACAAAGTCCTTAAATAATGCAGCAGAGTCCTTAAATACTGAAGCAGAGTCCTTAAATATTGCTGCAAAGTCCTTAAATAATGCAGCAGAGTCATTAAATAATGCAACAATGTCCTTAAATAATGCAGCAGAGTCCTTAAAAAATCCAACAAAGTCATTAAATAATGCAGCAAGTCCTTAAATAATGCAGCAGAGTCCTCTAATAATGCAGCAGAGTCCTCAAATGCTTCAGCAAATTCATTAAATAATGCAGCATATTCCTTAAATAATGCAGCAAAGTCCTTAAATAATGCAGAACAGTTCTTAAATAATGCAACAACGTCGTTAAATAATGCAGCAGAGTCCTTAAATAATGCAGCAAAGTCCTTAACTAATGCAGCAGAGTCCTTAAATAATGCAACAAAGTCCTTAAATAATGCAACAGAGTCCTTAAATACAGCAGCAAAGGGCTTAAATAATGCAGCAGAGTCCTCAAATGCTTCAGCAGAGTCCTTAAATAATGCAGCATTGTCCTTAAATAATGCAGCAAAGTCCTTAAATAATGCAGCAGAGTCCTTAAATAATGCAACAAAGTCCTTAAATAATGCAGCAGAGTCCTTAAATACTGAAGCAGAGTCCTTAAATATTGCTGCAAAGTCCTTAAATAATGCAGCAGAGTCATTAAATAATGCAACAAAGTCCTTAAATAATGCAGCAGAGTCCTTAAATAATGCAACAAAGTCCTTAAATAATGCAGCAGAGTACTTAAATAATGCAACAAAGTCCTTAAATAATGCAGCAAAGTCCTTAAATAATGCAGCAGAGTCCTTAAATACTGAAGCAGAGTCCTTAAATATTGCAGCAAAGTCCTTAAATAATGCAGCAGAGTCCTTAAATAATGCAACAAAGTCCTTAAATAATGCAACAGAGTCCTTAAATACCGCAGCAAAGTGCTTAAATAATGCAGCAGAGTCCTCAAATGCTTCAGCAGAGTCCTTAAATAATGCAGCAGAGTCCTTAAATAATGCAGCAAAGTCCTTAAATAATGCAGCAGAGTCCTTAAATAATGCAACAAAGTCCTTAAATAATGCAGCAGAGTCCTTAAATACTGAAGCAGAGTCCTTAAATATTGCAGCAAAGTCCTTAAATAATGCAGCAGAGTCCTTAAATAATGCAGCAAAGTCCTTATCTAATGCAGCAGAGTCCTTAAATAATGCAACAAAGTCCTTAAATAATGCAGCAGAGTCCTTAAATACTGAAGCAGAGTCCTTAAATATTGCAGCAAAGTCCTTCAATAATGCAGCAGAGTCCTTAGATAATGCAACAAAGTCCTTAAATAATGCAGCAGATTCCTTAAATAATGCAGCAAAGTCCTTAAATAATGCAGCAGAGTCCTTAAATACTGAAGCAGAGTCCTTAAATATTGCAGCAAAGTCCTTAAATAACGCAGCAGAGTCCTTAAATACTGAAACAGAGTCCTTTAATATAGCAGCAAATTCCTTAAATAATGCAGCAGAGTCCATAAAAAAATCCAACAAAGTCATTAAATAATGCAGCAAGTCCTTAAATAATGCAGCAGAGTCCTCTAATAATGCAGCAGAGTCCTCAAATGCTTCAGCAAAGTCATTAAATAATGCAGCATAGTCCTTAAATAATGCAGCAAAGTCCTTAAATAATGCAGCACAGTTCTTAAGTAATGCAACAACGTCGTTAAATAATGCAGCAGAGTCCTTAAATAATGCAGCAAAGTCCTTAACTAATGCAGCAGAGTCCTTAAATAATGCAAGAAAGTCCTTAAATAATGCAGCAGAGTCCTTAAATAATGCAGTAAAGTCCTTAAATAATGCAGCAGAGTCCTTAAATAATGCAACAACGTCCTTAAATAATGCAGCAGAGTCCTTAAATACTGAAGCAGAGTCCTTAAATATTGCAGCAAAGTCCTTAAATAATGCATTAGAGTCCTTAAATAATGCAACAAAGTCCTTAAATAATGCAGCAGAGTCCTTAAATAATGCAGCAAAGTCCTTAAATAATGCAGCAGAGTCCTTAAATAATGCAGCAGAGTCCTTAAATACCGCAGCAGAGTCCTTAAATACTGAAGCAGGGTCCTTTAATATAGCAGCAAATTCCTTAAATAATGCAGCAGAGTCCTTAAAAAATCCAACAAAGTCATTAAATAATGCAGCAGAGTCCTCTAATAATGCAGCAGAGTCCTCAAATCCTTCAGCAAAGTCATTAAATAATGCAGCATAGTCCTTAAATAATGCAAAGTCCTTAAATAAAGCAGCACAGTTCTTAAATAATGCAACAACGTCGGTAAATAATGCAGCAGAGTCCTTAAATAATGCAGCAAAGTCCTTAACTAATGCAGCAGAGTCCTTAAATAATGCAACAAAGTCCTTAAATAATGCAACAGAGTCCTAAAATACCGCAGCAAAGTGCTTAAATAATGCAGCAGAGTCCTCAAATGCTTCAGCAGAGTCCTTAAAAAATGCAGCAGAGTCCTTAAATAATGCAGCAAAGTCCTTAAATAATGCAGCAGAGTCCTTAAATAATGCAACAAAGTCCTTAAATAATGCAGCAGAGTCCTTAAATACTGAAGCAGAGTCCTTAAATATTGCAGCAAAGTCCTTAAATAATGCAGCAGAGTCCTTAAATAATGCAGCAAAGTCCTTATCTAATGCAGCAGAGTCCTTAAATAATGCAACAAAGTCCTTAAATAATGCAGCAGAGTCCTTAAATACTGAAGCAGAGTCCTTAAATATTGCAGCAAAGTCCTTCAATAATGCAGCAGAGTCCTTAGATAATGCAACAAAGTCCTTAAATAATGCAGCAGATTCCTTACATAATGCAGCAAAGTCCTTAAATAATGCAGCAGAGTCCTTAAATAATGCAGCAGAGTCCTTAAATACCGCAGCAGAGTCCTTAAATACTGAAGCAGAGTCCTTTAATATAGCAGCAAATTCCTTAAATAATGCAGCAGAGTCCATAAAAAAATCCAACAAAGTCATTAAATAATGCAGCAAGTCCTTAAATAATGCAGCAGAGTCCTCTAATAATGCAGCAGAGTCCTCAAATGCTTCAGCAAAGTCATTAAATAATGCAGCATAGTCCTTAAATAATGCAGCAAAGTCCTTAAATAATGCAGCACAGTTCTTAAGTAATGCAACAACGTCGTTAAATAATGCAGCAGAGTCCTTAAATAATGCAGCAAAGTCCTTAACTAATGCAGCAGAGTCCTTAAATAATGCAAGAAAGTCCTTAAATAATGCAGCAGAGTCCTTAAATAATGCAGTAAAGTCCTTAAATAATGCAGCAGAGTCCTTAAATAATGCAACAACGTCCTTAAATAATGCAGCAGAGTCCTTAAATACTGAAGCAGAGTCCTTAAATATTGCAGCAAAGTCCTTAAATAATGCATTAGAGTCCTTAAATAATGCAACAAAGTCCTTAAATAATGCAGCAGAGTCCTTAAATAATGCAGCAAAGTCCTTAAATAATGCAGCAGAGTCCTTAAATAATGCAGCAGAGTCCTTAAATACCGCAGCAGAGTCCTTAAATACTGAAGCAGAGTCCTTTAATATAGCATCAAATTCCTTTAATTAATGCAGCAGAGTCCTTAAAAAATCCAACAAAGTCATTAAATAATGCAGCAGAGTCCTCTAATAATGCAGCAGAATCCTCAAATGCTTCAGCAAAGTCATTAAATAATGCAGCATAGTCCTTAAATAATGCAAAGTCCTTAAATAAAGCAGCACAGTTCTTAAATAATGCAACAACGTCGGTAAATAATGCAGCAGAGTCCTTAAATAATGCAGCAAAGTCCTTAACTAATGCAGCAGAGTCCTTAAATACCGCAGCAAAGTGCTTAAATAATGCAGCAGAGTCCTCAAATGCTTCAGCAGAGTCTTTAAAAAATGCAGCAGAGTCCTTAAATAATGCAGCAAAGTCCTTAAATAATGCAGCAGAGTCCTTAAATAATGCAACAAAGTCCTTAAATAATGCAGCAGAGTCCTTAAATACTGAAGCAGAGTCCTTAAATATTGCAGCAAAGTCCTTAAATAATGCAGCAGAGTCCTTAAATAATGCAACAAAGTCCTTCAATAATGCAGCAGAGTCCTTAGATAATGCAACAAAGTCCATAAATAATGCAGCAGATTCCTTAAATAATGCAGCAAAGTCCTTAAATAATGCAGCAGAGTCCTAAAATAATTCAGCAGGGTCCTTAAATACCGCAGCAGAGTCCTTAAATACTGAAACAGAGTCCTTTAATATAGCAGCAAATTCCTTAAATAATGCAGCAGAGTCCTTAAGAAATCCAACAAAGTCATTAAATAATGCAGCAAGTCCTTAAATAATGCAGCAGAGTCCTCTAATAATGCAGCAGAGTCCTCAAATGCTTCAGCAAAGTCATTAAATAATGCAGCATAGTCCTTAAATAATGCAGCAAAGTCCTTAAATAATGCAGCACAGTTCTTAAATAATGCAACAACGTCGTTAAATAATGCAGCAGAGTCCTTAACTAATGCAGCAAACTCCTTAACTAATGCAGCAGAGTCCTTAAATAATGCAACAAAGTCCTTAAATAATGCAACAGAGTCCTTAAATACCGCCGCAAAGTGCTTAAATAATGCAGCAGAGTCCTCAAATGCTTCAGCAGAGTCCTTAAATAATGCAGCAGTGTCCTTAAATAATGCAGCAAAGTCCTTAAATAATGCAGCAGAGTCCTTAAATAATGCAACAAAGTCCTTAAATAATGCAGCAGAGTCCTTAAATACTGAAGCAGAGTCCTTAAATATTGCTGCAAAGTCCTTAAATAATGCAGCAGAGTCATTAAATAATGCAACAAAGTCCTTAAATAATGCAGCAGAGTCCTTAAATAATGCAACAAAGTCCTTAAATAATGCAGCAGAGTACTTAAATAATGCAACAAAGTCCTTAAATAATGCAGCAAAGTCCTTAAATAATGCAGCAAAGTCCTTAAATAATGCAGCAGAGTCCTTAAATACTGAAGCAGAGTCCTTAAATATTGCAGCAAAGTCCTTAAATAATGCAGCAGAGTCCTTAAATAATGCAACAAAGTCCTTAAATAATGCAACAGAGTCCTTAAATACCGCAGCAAAGTGCTTAAATAATGCAGCAGAGTCCTCAAATGCTTCAGCAGAGTCCTTAAATAATGCAGCAGAGTCCTTAAATAATGCAGCAAAGTCCTTAAATAATGCAGCAGAGTCCTTAAATAATGCAACAAAGTCCTTAAATAATGCAGCAGAGTCCTTAAATACTGAAGCAGAGTCCTTATATATTGCAGCAAAGTCCTTAAATAATGCAGCAGAGTCCTTAAATAATGCAGCAAAGTCCTTATCTAATGCAGCAGAGTCCTTAAATAATGCAACAAAGTCCTTAAATAATGCAGCAGAGTCCTTAAATACTGAAGCAGAGTCCTTAAATATTGCAGCAAAGTCCTTCAATAATGCAGCAGAGTCCTTAGATAATGCAACAAAGTCCTTAAATAATGCAGCAGATTCCTTAAATAATGCAGCAAAGTCCTTAAATAATGCAGCAGAGTCCTTAAATAATGCAGCAGAGTCCTTAAATACCGCAGCAGAGTCCTTAAATACTGAAGCAGAGTCCTTTAATATAGCAGCAAATTCCTTAAATAATGCAGCAGAGTCCATAAAAAAATCCAACAAAGTCATTAAATAATGCAGCAAGTCCTTAAATAATGCAGCAGAGTCCTCTAATAATGCAGCAGAGTCCTCAAATGCTTCAGCAAAGTCATTAAATAATGCAGCATAGTCCTTAAATAATGCAGCAAAGTCCTTAAATAAAGCAGCACAGTTCTTAAATAATGCAACGTCGTTAAATAATGCAGCAGAGTCCTTAAATAATGCAGCAAACTCCTTAACTAATGCAGCAGAGTCCTTAAATAATGCAACAAAGTCCTTAAATAATGCAACAGAGTCCTTAAATACAGCAGCAAAGGGCTTAAATAATGCAGCAGAGTCCTCAAATGCTTCAGCAGAGTCCTTAAATAATGCAGCATTGTCCTTAAATAATGCAGCAAAGTCCTTAAATAATGCAGCAGAGTCCTTAAATAATGCAACAAAGTCCTTAAATAATGCAGCAGAGTCCTTAAATACTGAAGCAGAGTCCTTAAATATTGCTGCAAAGTCCTTAAATAATGCAGCAGAGTCATTAAATAATGCAACAAAGTCCTTAAATAATGCAGCAGAGTCCTTAAATAATGCAACAAAGTCCTTAAATAATGCAGCAGAGTACTTAAATAATGCAACAAAGTCCTTAAATAATGCAGCAAAGTCCTTAAATAATGCAGCAGAGTCCTTAAATACTGAAGCAGAGTCCTTAAATATTGCAGCAAAGTCCTTAAATAATGCAGCAGAGTCCTTAAATAATGCAACAAAGTCCTTAAATAATGCAACAGAGTCCTTAAATACCGCAGCAAAGTGCTTAAATAATGCAGCAGAGTCCTCAAATGCTTCAGCAGAGTCCTTAAATAATGCAGCAGAGTCCTTAAATAATGCAGCAAAGTCCTTAAATAATGCAGCAGAGTCCTTAAATAATGCAACAAAGTCCTTAAATAATGCAGCAGAGTCCTTAAATACTGAAGCAGAGTCCTTAAATATTGCAGCAAAGTCCTTAAATAATGCAGCAGAGTCCTTAAATAATGCAGCAAAGTCCTTATCTAATGCAGCAGAGTCCTTAAATAATGCAACAAAGTCCTTAAATAATGCAGCAGAGTCCTTAAATACTGAAGCAGAGTCCTTAAATATTGCAGCAAAGTCCTTCAATAATGCAGCAGAGTCCTTAGATAATGCAACAAAGTCCTTAAATAATGCAGCAGATTCCTTAAATAATGCAGCAAAGTCCTTAAATAATGCAGCAGAGTCCTTAAATAATGCAGCAGAGTCCTTAAATACCGCAGCAGAGTCCTTAAATACTGAAGCAGAGTCCTTTAATATAGCAGCAAATTCCTTAAATAATGCAGCAGAGTCCATAAAAAAATCCAACAAAGTCATTAAATAATGCAGCAAGTCCTTAAATAATGCAGCAGAGTCCTCTAATAATGCAGCAGAGTCCTCAAATGCTTCAGCAAAGTCATTAAATAATGCAGCATAGTCCTTAAATAATGCAGCAAAGTCCTTAAATAATGCAGCACAGTTCTTAAGTAATGCAACAACGTCGTTAAATAATGCAGCAGAGTCCTTAAATAATGCAGCAAAGTCCTTAACTAATGCAGCAGAGTCCTTAAATAATGCAAGAAAGTCCTTAAATAATGCAGCAGAGTCCTTAAATAATGCAGTAAAGTCCTTAAATAATGCAGCAGAGTCCTTAAATAATGCAACAACGTCCTTAAATAATGCAGCAGAGTCCTTAAATACTGAAGCAGAGTCCTTAAATATTGCAGCAAAGTCCTTAAATAATGCATTAGAGTCCTTAAATAATGCAACAAAGTCCTTAAATAATGCAGCAGAGTCCTTAAATAATGCAGCAAAGTCCTTAAATAATGCAGCAGAGTCCTTAAATAATGCAGCAGAGTCCTTAAATACCGCAGCAGAGTCCTTAAATACTGAAGCAGGGTCCTTTAATATAGCAGCAAATTCCTTAAATAATGCAGCAGAGTCCTTAAAAAATCCAACAAAGTCATTAAATAATGCAGCAGAGTCCTCTAATAATGCAGCAGAGTCCTCAAATCCTTCAGCAAAGTCATTAAATAATGCAGCATAGTCCTTAAATAATGCAAAGTCCTTAAATAAAGCAGCACAGTTCTTAAATAATGCAACAACGTCGGTAAATAATGCAGCAGAGTCCTTAAATAATGCAGCAAAGTCCTTAACTAATGCAGCAGAGTCCTTAAATAATGCAACAAAGTCCTTAAATAATGCAACAGAGTCCTAAAATACCGCAGCAAAGTGCTTAAATAATGCAGCAGAGTCCTCAAATGCTTCAGCAGAGTCCTTAAAAAATGCAGCAGAGTCCTTAAATAATGCAGCAAAGTCCTTAAATAATGCAGCAGAGTCCTTAAATAATGCAACAAATTCCTTAAATAATGCAGCAGAGTCCTTAAATACTGAAGCAGAGTCCTTAAATATTGCAGCAAAGTCCTTAAATAATGCAGCAGAGTCCTTAAATAATGCAGCAAAGTCCTTATCTAATGCAGCAGAGTCCTTAAATAATGCAACAAAGTCCTTAAATAATGCAGCAGAGTCCTTAAATACTGAAGCAGAGTCCTTAAATATTGCAGCAAAGTCCTTCAATAATGCAGCAGAGTCCTTAGATAATGCAACAAAGTCCTTAAATAATGCAGCAGATTCCTTACATAATGCAGCAAAGTCCTTAAATAATGCAGCAGAGTCCTTAAATAATGCAGCAGAGTCCTTAAATACCGCAGCAGAGTCCTTAAATACTGAAGCAGAGTCCTTTAATATAGCAGCAAATTCCTTAAATAATGCAGCAGAGTCCATAAAAAAATCCAACAAAGTCATTAAATAATGCAGCAAGTCCTTAAATAATGCAGCAGAGTCCTCTAATAATGCAGCAGAGTCCTCAAATGCTTCAGCAAAGTCATTAAATAATGCAGCATAGTCCTTAAATAATGCAGCAAAGTCCTTAAATAATGCAGCACAGTTCTTAAGTAATGCAACAACGTCGTTAAATAATGCAGCAGAGTCCTTAAATAATGCAGCAAAGTCCTTAACTAATGCAGCAGAGTCCTTAAATAATGCAAGAAAGTCCTTAAATAATGCAGCAGAGTCCTTAAATAATGCAGTAAAGTCCTTAAATAATGCAGCAGAGTCCTTAAATAATGCAACAACGTCCTTAAATAATGCAGCAGAGTCCTTAAATACTGAAGCAGAGTCCTTAAATATTGCAGCAAAGTCCTTAAATAATGCATTAGAGTCCTTAAATAATGCAACAAAGTCCTTAAATAATGCAGCAGAGTCCTTAAATAATGCAGCAAAGTCCTTAAATAATGCAGCAGAGTCCTTAAATAATGCAGCAGAGTCCTTAAATACCGCAGCAGAGTCCTTAAATACTGAAGCAGAGTCCTTTAATATAGCATCAAATTCCTTTAATTAATGCAGCAGAGTCCTTAAAAAATCCAACAAAGTCATTAAATAATGCAGCAGAGTCCTCTAATAATGCAGCAGAATCCTCAAATGCTTCAGCAAAGTCATTAAATAATGCAGCATAGTCCTTAAATAATGCAAAGTCCTTAAATAAAGCAGCACAGTTCTTAAATAATGCAACAACGTCGGTAAATAATGCAGCAGAGTCCTTAAATAATGCAGCAAAGTCCTTAACTAATGCAGCAGAGTCCTTAAATACCGCAGCAAAGTGCTTAAATAATGCAGCAGAGTCCTCAAATGCTTCAGCAGAGTCTTTAAAAAATGCAGCAGAGTCCTTAAATAATGCAGCAAAGTCCTTAAATAATGCAGCAGAGTCCTTAAATAATGCAACAAAGTCCTTAAATAATGCAGCAGAGTCCTTAAATACTGAAGCAGAGTCCTTAAATATTGCAGCAAAGTCCTTAAATAATGCAGCAGAGTCCTTAAATAATGCAACAAAGTCCTTCAATAATGCAGCAGAGTCCTTAGATAATGCAACAAAGTCCATAAATAATGCAGCAGATTCCTTAAATAATGCAGCAAAGTCCTTAAATAATGCAGCAGAGTCCTAAAATAATGCAGCAGGGTCCTTAAATACCGCAGCAGAGTCCTTAAATACTGAAACAGAGTCCTTTAATATAGCAGCAAATTCCTTAAATAATGCAGCAGAGTCCTTAAGAAATCCAACAAAGTCATTAAATAATGCAGCAAGTCCTTAAATAATGCAGCAGAGTCCTCTAATAATGCAGCAGAGTCCTCAAATGCTTCAGCAAAGTCATTAAATAATGCAGCATAGTCCTTAAATAATGCAGCAAAGTCCTTAAATAATGCAGCACAGTTCTTAAATAATGCAACAACGTCGTTAAATAATGCAGCAGAGTCCTTAAATAATGCAGCAAACTCCTTAACTAATGCAGCAGAGTCCTTAAATAATGCAACAAAGTCCTTAAATAATGCAACAGAGTCCTTAAATACCGCCGCAAAGTGCTTAAATAATGCAGCAGAGTCCTCAAATGCTTCAGCAGAGTCCTTAAATAATGCAGCAGTGTCCTTAAATAATGCAGCAAAGTCCTTAAATAATGCAGCAGAGTCCTTAAATAATGCAACAAAGTCCTTAAATAATGCAGCAGAGTCCTTAAATACTGAAGCAGAGTCCTTAAATATTGCTGCAAAGTCCTTAAATAATGCAGCAGAGTCATTAAATAATGCAACAAAGTCCTTAAATAATGCAGCAGAGTCCTTAAATAATGCAACAAAGTCCTTAAATAATGCAGCAGAGTACTTAAATAATGCAACAAAGTCCTTAAATAATGCAGCAAAGTCCTTAAATAATGCAGCAGAGTCCTTAAATACTGAAGCAGAGTCCTTAAATATTGCAGCAAAGTCCTTAAATAATGCAGCAGAGTCCTTAAATAATGCAACAAAGTCCTTAAATAATGCAACAGAGTCCTTAAATACCGCAGCAAAGTGCTTAAATAATGCAGCAGAGTCCTCAAATGCTTCAGCAGAGTCCTTAAATAATGCAGCAGAGTCCTTAAATAATGCAGCAAAGTCCTTAAATAATGCAGCAGAGTCCTTAAATAATGCAACAAAGTCCTTAAATAATGCAGCAGAGTCCTTAAATACTGAAGCAGAGTCCTTAAATATTGCAGCAAAGTCCTTAAATAATGCAGCAGAGTCCTTAAATAATGCAGCAAAGTCCTTATCTAATGCAGCAGAGTCCTTAAATAATGCAACAAAGTCCTTAAATAATGCAGCAGAGTCCTTAAATACTGAAGCAGAGTCCTTAAATATTGCAGCAAAGTCCTTCAATAATGCAGCAGAGTGCTTAGATAATGCAACAAAGTCCTTAAATAATGCAGCAGATTCCTTAAATAATGCAGCAAAGTCCTTAAATAATGCAGCAGAGTCCTTAAATAATGCAGCAGAGTCCTTAAATACCGCAGCAGAGTCCTTAAATACTGAAGCAGAGTCCTTTAATATAGCAGCAAATTCCTTAAATAATGCAGCAGAGTCCATAAAAAAATCCAACAAAGTCATTAAATAATGCAGCAAGTCCTTAAATAATGCAGCAGAGTCCTCTAATAATGCAGCAGAGTCCTCAAATGCTTCAGCAAAGTCATTAAATAATGCAGCATAGTCCTTAAATAATGCAGCAAAGTCCTTAAATAATGCAGCACAGTTCTTAAGTAATGCAACAACGTCGTTAAATAATGCAGCAGAGTCCTTAAATAATGCAGCAAAGTCCTTAACTAATGCAGCAGAGTCCTTAAATAATGCAAGAAAGTCCTTAAATAATGCAGCAGAGTCCTTAAATAATGCAGTAAAGTCCTTAAATAATGCAGCAGAGTCCTTAAATAATGCAACGTCCTTAAATAATGCAGCAGAGTCCTTAAATACTGAAGCAGAGTCCTTAAATATTGCAGCAAAGTCCTTAAATAATGCATTAGAGTCCTTAAATAATGCAACAAAGTCCTTAAATAATGCAGCAGAGTCCTTAAATAATGCAGCAAAGTCCTTAAATAATGCAGCAGAGTCCTTAAATAATGCAGCAGAGTCCTTAAATACCGCAGCAGAGTCCTTAAATACTGAAGCAGGGTCCTTTAATATAGCAGCAAATTCCTTAAATAATGCAGCAGAGTCCTTAAAAAATCCAACAAAGTCATTAAATAATGCAGCAGAGTCCTCTAATAATGCAGCAGAGTCCTCAAATCCTTCAGCAAAGTCATTAAATAATGCAGCATAGTCCTTAAATAATGCAAAGTCCTTAAATAAAGCAGCACAGTTCTTAAATAATGCAACAACGTCGGTAAATAATGCAGCAGAGTCCTTAAATAATGCAGCAAAGTCCTTAACTAATGCAGCAGAGTCCTTAAATAATGCAACAAAGTCCTTAAATAATGCAACAGAGTCCTAAAATACCGCAGCAAAGTGCTTAAATAATGCAGCAGAGTCCTCAAATGCTTCAGCAGAGTCCTTAAAAAATGCAGCAGAGTCCTTAAATAATGCAGCAGAGTCCTTAAATAATGCAGTAAAGTCCTTAAATAATGCAGCAGAGTCCTTAAATAATGCAACAACGTCCTTAAATAATGCAGCAGAGTCCTTAAATACTGAAGCAGAGTCCTTAAATATTGCAGCAAAGTCCTTAAATAATGCATTAGAGTCCTTAAATAATGCAACAAAGTCCTTAAATAATGCAGCAGAGTCCTTAAATAATGCAGCAAAGTCCTTAAATAATGCAGCAGAGTCCTTAAATAATGCAGCAGAGTCCTTAAATACCGCAGCAGAGTCCTTAAATACTGAAGCAGGGTCCTTTAATATAGCAGCAAATTCCTTAAATAATGCAGCAGAGTCCTTAAAAAATCCAACAAAGTCATTAAATAATGCAGCAGAGTCCTCTAATAATGCAGCAGAGTCCTCAAATCCTTCAGCAAAGTCATTAAATAATGCAGCATAGTCCTTAAATAATGCAAAGTCCTTAAATAAAGCAGCACAGTTCTTAAATAATGCAACAACGTCGGTAAATAATGCAGCAGAGTCCTTAAATAATGCAGCAAAGTCCTTAACTAATGCAGCAGAGTCCTTAAATAATGCAACAAAGTCCTTAAATAATGCAACAGAGTCCTAAAATACCGCAGCAAAGTGCTTAAATAATGCAGCAGAGTCCTCAAATGCTTCAGCAGAGTCCTTAAAAAATGCAGCAGAGTCCTTAAATAATGCAGCAAAGTCCTTAAATAATGCAGCAGAGTCCTTAAATAATGCAACAAATTCCTTAAATAATGCAGCAGAGTCCTTAAATACTGAAGCAGAGTCCTTAAATATTGCAGCAAAGTCCTTAAATAATGCAGCAGAGTCCTTAAATAATGCAGCAAAGTCCTTATCTAATGCAGCAGAGTCCTTAAATAATGCAACAAAGTCCTTAAATAATGCAGCAGAGTCCTTAAATACTGAAGCAGAGTCCTTAAATATTGCAGCAAAGTCCTTCAATAATGCAGCAGAGTCCTTAGATAATGCAACAAAGTCCTTAAATAATGCAGCAGATTCCTTACATAATGCAGCAAAGTCCTTAAATAATGCAGCAGAGTCCTTAAATAATGCAGCAGAGTCCTTAAATACCGCAGCAGAGTCCTTAAATACTGAAGCAGAGTCCTTTAATATAGCAGCAAATTCCTTAAATAATGCAGCAGAGTCCATAAAAAAATCCAACAAAGTCATTAAATAATGCAGCAAGTCCTTAAATAATGCAGCAGAGTCCTCTAATAATGCAGCAGAGTCCTCAAATGCTTCAGCAAAGTCATTAAATAATGCAGCATAGTCCTTAAATAATGCAGCAAAGTCCTTAAATAATGCAGCACAGTTCTTAAGTAATGCAACAACGTCGTTAAATAATGCAGCAGAGTCCTTAAATAATGCAGCAAAGTCCTTAACTAATGCAGCAGAGTCCTTAAATAATGCAAGAAAGTCCTTAAATAATGCAGCAGAGTCCTTAAATAATGCAGTAAAGTCCTTAAATAATGCAGCAGAGTCCTTAAATAATGCAACAACGTCCTTAAATAATGCAGCAGAGTCCTTAAATACTGAAGCAGAGTCCTTAAATATTGCAGCAAAGTCCTTAAATAATGCATTAGAGTCCTTAAATAATGCAACAAAGTCCTTAAATAATGCAGCAGAGTCCTTAAATAATGCAGCAAAGTCCTTAAATAATGCAGCAGAGTCCTTAAATAATGCAGCAGAGTCCTTAAATACCGCAGCAGAGTCCTTAAATACTGAAGCAGAGTCCTTTAATATAGCATCAAATTCCTTTAATTAATGCAGCAGAGTCCTTAAAAAATCCAACAAAGTCATTAAATAATGCAGCATAGTCCTTAAATAATGCAAAGTCCTTAAATAAAGCAGCACAGTTCTTAAATAATGCAACAACGTCGGTAAATAATGCAGCAGAGTCCTTAAATAATGCAGCAAAGTCCTTAACTAATGCAGCAGAGTCCTTAAATACCGCAGCAAAGTGCTTAAATAATGCAGCAGAGTCCTCAAATGCTTCAGCAGAGTCTTTAAAAAATGCAGCAGAGTCCTTAAATAATGCAGCAAAGTCCTTAAATAATGCAGCAGAGTCCTTAAATAATGCAACAAAGTCCTTAAATAATGCAGCAGAGTCCTTAAATACTGAAGCAGAGTCCTTAAATATTGCAGCAAAGTCCTTAAATAATGCAGCAGAGTCCTTAAATAATGCAACAAAGTCCTTCAATAATGCAGCAGAGTCCTTAGATAATGCAACAAAGTCCATAAATAATGCAGCAGATTCCTTAAATAATGCAGCAAAGTCCTTAAATAATGCAGCAGAGTCCTAAAATAATGCAGCAGGGTCCTTAAATACCGCAGCAGAGTCCTTAAATACTGAAACAGAGTCCTTTAATATAGCAGCAAATTCCTTAAATAATGCAGCAGAGTCCTTAAGAAATCCAACAAAGTCATTAAATAATGCAGCAAGTCCTTAAATAATGCAGCAGAGTCCTCTAATAATGCAGCAGAGTCCTCAAATGCTTCAGCAAAGTCATTAAATAATGCAGCATAGTCCTTAAATAATGCAGCAAAGTCCTTAAATAATGCAGCACAGTTCTTAAATAATGCAACAACGTCGTTAAATAATGCAGCAGAGTCCTTAAATAATGCAGCAAACTCCTTAACTAATGCAGCAGAGTCCTTAAATAATGCAACAAAGTCCTTAAATAATGCAACAGAGTCCTTAAATACCGCCGCAAAGTGCTTAAATAATGCAGCAGAGTCCTCAAATGCTTCAGCAGAGTCCTTAAATAATGCAGCAGTGTCCTTAAATAATGCAGCAAAGTCCTTAAATAATGCAGCAGAGTCCTTAAATAATGCAACAAAGTCCTTAAATAATGCAGCAGAGTCCTTAAATACTGAAGCAGAGTCCTTAAATATTGCTGCAAAGTCCTTAAATAATGCAGCAGAGTCATTAAATAATGCAACAAAGTCCTTAAATAATGCAGCAGAGTCCTTAAATAATGCAACAAAGTCCTTAAATAATGCAGCAGAGTACTTAAATAATGCAACAAAGTCCTTAAATAATGCAGCAAAGTCCTTAAATAATGCAGCAGAGTCCTTAAATACTGAAGCAGAGTCCTTAAATATTGCAGCAAAGTCCTTAAATAATGCAGCAGAGTCCTTAAATAATGCAACAAAGTCCTTAAATAATGCAACAGAGTCCTTAAATAATGCAGCAAAGTCCTTAAATAATGCAGCAGAGTCCTTAAATAATGCAACAAATTCCTTAAATAATGCAGCAGAGTCCTTAAATACTGAAGCAGAGTCCTTAAATATTGCAGCAAAGTCCTTAAATAATGCAGCAGAGTCCTTAAATAATGCAGCAAAGTCCTTATCTAATGCAGCAGAGTCCTTAAATAATGCAACAAAGTCCTTAAATAATGCAGCAGAGTCCTTAAATACTGAAGCAGAGTCCTTAAATATTGCAGCAAAGTCCTTCAATAATGCAGCAGAGTCCTTAGATAATGCAACAAAGTCCTTAAATAATGCAGCAGATTCCTTACATAATGCAGCAAAGTCCTTAAATAATGCAGCAGAGTCCTTAAATAATGCAGCAGAGTCCTTAAATACCGCAGCAGAGTCCTTAAATACTGAAGCAGAGTCCTTTAATATAGCAGCAAATTCCTTAAATAATGCAGCAGAGTCCATAAAAAAATCCAACAAAGTCATTAAATAATGCAGCAAGTCCTTAAATAATGCAGCAGAGTCCTCTAATAATGCAGCAGAGTCCTCAAATGCTTCAGCAAAGTCATTAAATAATGCAGCATAGTCCTTAAATAATGCAGCAAAGTCCTTAAATAATGCAGCACAGTTCTTAAGTAATGCAACAACGTCGTTAAATAATGCAGCAGAGTCCTTAAATAATGCAGCAAAGTCCTTAACTAATGCAGCAGAGTCCTTAAATAATGCAAGAAAGTCCTTAAATAATGCAGCAGAGTCCTTAAATAATGCAGTAAAGTCCTTAAATAATGCAGCAGAGTCCTTAAATAATGCAACAACGTCCTTAAATAATGCAGCAGAGTCCTTAAATACTGAAGCAGAGTCCTTAAATATTGCAGCAAAGTCCTTAAATAATGCATTAGAGTCCTTAAATAATGCAACAAAGTCCTTAAATAATGCAGCAGAGTCCTTAAATAATGCAGCAAAGTCCTTAAATAATGCAGCAGAGTCCTTAAATAATGCAACAAAGTCCTTAAATAATGCAGCAGAGTCCTTAAATACTGAAGCAGAGTCCTTAAATATTGCTGCAAAGTCCTTAAATAATGCAGCAGAGTCATTAAATAATGCAACAAAGTCCTTAAATAATGCAGCAGAGTCCTTAAATAATGCAACAAAGTCCTTAAATAATGCAGCAGAGTACTTAAATAATGCAACAAAGTCCTTAAATAATGCAGCAAAGTCCTTAAATAATGCAGCAAAGTCCTTAAATAATGCAGCAGAGTCCTTAAATACTGAAGCAGAGTCCTTAAATATTGCAGCAAAGTCCTTAAATAATGCAGCAGAGTCCTTAAATAATGCAACAAAGTCCTTAAATAATGCAACAGAGTCCTTAAATACCGCAGCAAAGTGCTTAAATAATGCAGCAGAGTCCTCAAATGCTTCAGCAGAGTCCTTAAATAATGCAGCAGAGTCCTTAAATAATGCAGCAAAGTCCTTAAATAATGCAGCAGAGTCCTTAAATAATGCAACAAAGTCCTTAAATAATGCAGCAGAGTCCTTAAATACTGAAGCAGAGTCCTTATATATTGCAGCAAAGTCCTTAAATAATGCAGCAGAGTCCTTAAATAATGCAGCAAAGTCCTTATCTAATGCAGCAGAGTCCTTAAATAATGCAACAAAGTCCTTAAATAATGCAGCAGAGTCCTTAAATACTGAAGCAGAGTCCTTAAATATTGCAGCAAAGTCCTTCAATAATGCAGCAGAGTCCTTAGATAATGCAACAAAGTCCTTAAATAATGCAGCAGATTCCTTAAATAATGCAGCAAAGTCCTTAAATAATGCAGCAGAGTCCTTAAATAATGCAGCAGAGTCCTTAAATACCGCAGCAGAGTCCTTAAATACTGAAGCAGAGTCCTTTAATATAGCAGCAAATTCCTTAAATAATGCAGCAGAGTCCATAAAAAAATCCAACAAAGTCATTAAATAATGCAGCAAGTCCTTAAATAATGCAGCAGAGTCCTCTAATAATGCAGCAGAGTCCTCAAATGCTTCAGCAAAGTCATTAAATAATGCAGCATAGTCCTTAAATAATGCAGCAAAGTCCTTAAATAAAGCAGCACAGTTCTTAAATAATGCAACGTCGTTAAATAATGCAGCAGAGTCCTTAAATAATGCAGCAAACTCCTTAACTAATGCAGCAGAGTCCTTAAATAATGCAACAAAGTCCTTAAATAATGCAACAGAGTCCTTAAATACAGCAGCAAAGGGCTTAAATAATGCAGCAGAGTCCTCAAATGCTTCAGCAGAGTCCTTAAATAATGCAGCATTGTCCTTAAATAATGCAGCAAAGTCCTTAAATAATGCAGCAGAGTCCTTAAATAATGCAACAAAGTCCTTAAATAATGCAGCAGAGTCCTTAAATACTGAAGCAGAGTCCTTAAATATTGCTGCAAAGTCCTTAAATAATGCAGCAGAGTCATTAAATAATGCAACAAAGTCCTTAAATAATGCAGCAGAGTCCTTAAATAATGCAACAAAGTCCTTAAATAATGCAGCAGAGTACTTAAATAATGCAACAAAGTCCTTAAATAATGCAGCAAAGTCCTTAAATAATGCAGCAGAGTCCTTAAATACTGAAGCAGAGTCCTTAAATATTGCAGCAAAGTCCTTAAATAATGCAGCAGAGTCCTTAAATAATGCAACAAAGTCCTTAAATAATGCAACAGAGTCCTTAAATACCGCAGCAAAGTGCTTAAATAATGCAGCAGAGTCCTCAAATGCTTCAGCAGAGTCCTTAAATAATGCAGCAGAGTCCTTAAATAATGCAGCAAAGTCCTTAAATAATGCAGCAGAGTCCTTAAATAATGCAACAAAGTCCTTAAATAATGCAGCAGAGTCCTTAAATACTGAAGCAGAGTCCTTAAATATTGCAGCAAAGTCCTTAAATAATGCAGCAGAGTCCTTAAATAATGCAGCAAAGTCCTTATCTAATGCAGCAGAGTCCTTAAATAATGCAACAAAGTCCTTAAATAATGCAGCAGAGTCCTTAAATACTGAAGCAGAGTCCTTAAATATTGCAGCAAAGTCCTTCAATAATGCAGCAGAGTCCTTAGATAATGCAACAAAGTCCTTAAATAATGCAGCAGATTCCTTAAATAATGCAGCAAAGTCCTTAAATAATGCAGCAGAGTCCTTAAATAATGCAGCAGAGTCCTTAAATACCGCAGCAGAGTCCTTAAATACTGAAGCAGAGTCCTTTAATATAGCAGCAAATTCCTTAAATAATGCAGCAGAGTCCATAAAAAAATCCAACAAAGTCATTAAATAATGCAGCAAGTCCTTAAATAATGCAGCAGAGTCCTCTAATAATGCAGCAGAGTCCTCAAATGCTTCAGCAAAGTCATTAAATAATGCAGCATAGTCCTTAAATAATGCAGCAAAGTCCTTAAATAATGCAGCACAGTTCTTAAGTAATGCAACAACGTCGTTAAATAATGCAGCAGAGTCCTTAAATAATGCAGCAAAGTCCTTAACTAATGCAGCAGAGTCCTTAAATAATGCAAGAAAGTCCTTAAATAATGCAGCAGAGTCCTTAAATAATGCAGTAAAGTCCTTAAATAATGCAGCAGAGTCCTTAAATAATGCAACAACGTCCTTAAATAATGCAGCAGAGTCCTTAAATACTGAAGCAGAGTCCTTAAATATTGCAGCAAAGTCCTTAAATAATGCATTAGAGTCCTTAAATAATGCAACAAAGTCCTTAAATAATGCAGCAGAGTCCTTAAATAATGCAGCAAAGTCCTTAAATAATGCAGCAGAGTCCTTAAATAATGCAGCAGAGTCCTTAAATACCGCAGCAGAGTCCTTAAATACTGAAGCAGGGTCCTTTAATATAGCAGCAAATTCCTTAAATAATGCAGCAGAGTCCTTAAAAAATCCAACAAAGTCATTAAATAATGCAGCAGAGTCCTCTAATAATGCAGCAGAGTCCTCAAATCCTTCAGCAAAGTCATTAAATAATGCAGCATAGTCCTTAAATAATGCAAAGTCCTTAAATAAAGCAGCACAGTTCTTAAATAATGCAACAACGTCGGTAAATAATGCAGCAGAGTCCTTAAATAATGCAGCAAAGTCCTTAACTAATGCAGCAGAGTCCTTAAATAATGCAACAAAGTCCTTAAATAATGCAACAGAGTCCTAAAATACCGCAGCAAAGTGCTTAAATAATGCAGCAGAGTCCTCAAATGCTTCAGCAGAGTCCTTAAAAAATGCAGCAGAGTCCTTAAATAATGCAGCAAAGTCCTTAAATAATGCAGCAGAGTCCTTAAATAATGCAACAAATTCCTTAAATAATGCAGCAGAGTCCTTAAATACTGAAGCAGAGTCCTTAAATATTGCAGCAAAGTCCTTAAATAATGCAGCAGAGTCCTTAAATAATGCAGCAAAGTCCTTATCTAATGCAGCAGAGTCCTTAAATAATGCAACAAAGTCCTTAAATAATGCAGCAGAGTCCTTAAATACTGAAGCAGAGTCCTTAAATATTGCAGCAAAGTCCTTCAATAATGCAGCAGAGTCCTTAGATAATGCAACAAAGTCCTTAAATAATGCAGCAGATTCCTTACATAATGCAGCAAAGTCCTTAAATAATGCAGCAGAGTCCTTAAATAATGCAGCAGAGTCCTTAAATACCGCAGCAGAGTCCTTAAATACTGAAGCAGAGTCCTTTAATATAGCAGCAAATTCCTTAAATAATGCAGCAGAGTCCATAAAAAAATCCAACAAAGTCATTAAATAATGCAGCAAGTCCTTAAATAATGCAGCAGAGTCCTCTAATAATGCAGCAGAGTCCTCAAATGCTTCAGCAAAGTCATTAAATAATGCAGCATAGTCCTTAAATAATGCAGCAAAGTCCTTAAATAATGCAGCACAGTTCTTAAGTAATGCAACAACGTCGTTAAATAATGCAGCAGAGTCCTTAAATAATGCAGCAAAGTCCTTAACTAATGCAGCAGAGTCCTTAAATAATGCAAGAAAGTCCTTAAATAATGCAGCAGAGTCCTTAAATAATGCAGTAAAGTCCTTAAATAATGCAGCAGAGTCCTTAAATAATGCAACAACGTCCTTAAATAATGCAGCAGAGTCCTTAAATACTGAAGCAGAGTCCTTAAATATTGCAGCAAAGTCCTTAAATAATGCATTAGAGTCCTTAAATAATGCAACAAAGTCCTTAAATAATGCAGCAGAGTCCTTAAATAATGCAGCAAAGTCCTTAAATAATGCAGCAGAGTCCTTAAATAATGCAGCAGAGTCCTTAAATACCGCAGCAGAGTCCTTAAATACTGAAGCAGAGTCCTTTAATATAGCATCAAATTCCTTTAATTAATGCAGCAGAGTCCTTAAAAAATCCAACAAAGTCATTAAATAATGCAGCAGAGTCCTCTAATAATGCAGCAGAATCCTCAAATGCTTCAGCAAAGTCATTAAATAATGCAGCATAGTCCTTAAATAATGCAAAGTCCTTAAATAAAGCAGCACAGTTCTTAAATAATGCAACAACGTCGGTAAATAATGCAGCAGAGTCCTTAAATAATGCAGCAAAGTCCTTAACTAATGCAGCAGAGTCCTTAAATACCGCAGCAAAGTGCTTAAATAATGCAGCAGAGTCCTCAAATGCTTCAGCAGAGTCTTTAAAAAATGCAGCAGAGTCCTTAAATAATGCAGCAAAGTCCTTAAATAATGCAGCAGAGTCCTTAAATAATGCAACAAAGTCCTTAAATAATGCAGCAGAGTCCTTAAATACTGAAGCAGAGTCCTTAAATATTGCAGCAAAGTCCTTAAATAATGCAGCAGAGTCCTTAAATAATGCAACAAAGTCCTTCAATAATGCAGCAGAGTCCTTAGATAATGCAACAAAGTCCATAAATAATGCAGCAGATTCCTTAAATAATGCAGCAAAGTCCTTAAATAATGCAGCAGAGTCCTAAAATAATGCAGCAGGGTCCTTAAATACCGCAGCAGAGTCCTTAAATACTGAAACAGAGTCCTTTAATATAGCAGCAAATTCCTTAAATAATGCAGCAGAGTCCTTAAGAAATCCAACAAAGTCATTAAATAATGCAGCAAGTCCTTAAATAATGCAGCAGAGTCCTCTAATAATGCAGCAGAGTCCTCAAATGCTTCAGCAAAGTCATTAAATAATGCAGCATAGTCCTTAAATAATGCAGCAAAGTCCTTAAATAATGCAGCACAGTTCTTAAATAATGCAACAACGTCGTTAAATAATGCAGCAGAGTCCTTAAATAATGCAGCAAACTCCTTAACTAATGCAGCAGAGTCCTTAAATAATGCAACAAAGTCCTTAAATAATGCAACAGAGTCCTTAAATACCGCCGCAAAGTGCTTAAATAATGCAGCAGAGTCCTCAAATGCTTCAGCAGAGTCCTTAAATAATGCAGCAGTGTCCTTAAATAATGCAGCAAAGTCCTTAAATAATGCAGCAGAGTCCTTAAATAATGCAACAAAGTCCTTAAATAATGCAGCAGAGTCCTTAAATACTGAAGCAGAGTCCTTAAATATTGCTGCAAAGTCCTTAAATAATGCAGCAGAGTCATTAAATAATGCAACAAAGTCCTTAAATAATGCAGCAGAGTCCTTAAATAATGCAACAAAGTCCTTAAATAATGCAGCAGAGTACTTAAATAATGCAACAAAGTCCTTAAATAATGCAGCAAAGTCCTTAAATAATGCAGCAGAGTCCTTAAATACTGAAGCAGAGTCCTTAAATATTGCAGCAAAGTCCTTAAATAATGCAGCAGAGTCCTTAAATAATGCAACAAAGTCCTTAAATAATGCAACAGAGTCCTTAAATACCGCAGCAAAGTGCTTAAATAATGCAGCAGAGTCCTCAAATGCTTCAGCAGAGTCCTTAAATAATGCAGCAGAGTCCTTAAATAATGCAGCAAAGTCCTTAAATAATGCAGCAGAGTCCTTAAATAATGCAACAAAGTCCTTAAATAATGCAGCAGAGTCCTTAAATACTGAAGCAGAGTCCTTAAATATTGCAGCAAAGTCCTTAAATAATGCAGCAGAGTCCTTAAATAATGCAGCAAAGTCCTTATCTAATGCAGCAGAGTCCTTAAATAATGCAACAAAGTCCTTAAATAATGCAGCAGAGTCCTTAAATACTGAAGCAGAGTCCTTAAATATTGCAGCAAAGTCCTTCAATAATGCAGCAGAGTGCTTAGATAATGCAACAAAGTCCTTAAATAATGCAGCAGATTCCTTAAATAATGCAGCAAAGTCCTTAAATAATGCAGCAGAGTCCTTAAATAATGCAGCAGAGTCCTTAAATACCGCAGCAGAGTCCTTAAATACTGAAGCAGAGTCCTTTAATATAGCAGCAAATTCCTTAAATAATGCAGCAGAGTCCATAAAAAAATCCAACAAAGTCATTAAATAATGCAGCAAGTCCTTAAATAATGCAGCAGAGTCCTCTAATAATGCAGCAGAGTCCTCAAATGCTTCAGCAAAGTCATTAAATAATGCAGCATAGTCCTTAAATAATGCAGCAAAGTCCTTAAATAATGCAGCACAGTTCTTAAGTAATGCAACAACGTCGTTAAATAATGCAGCAGAGTCCTTAAATAATGCAGCAAAGTCCTTAACTAATGCAGCAGAGTCCTTAAATAATGCAAGAAAGTCCTTAAATAATGCAGCAGAGTCCTTAAATAATGCAGTAAAGTCCTTAAATAATGCAGCAGAGTCCTTAAATAATGCAACGTCCTTAAATAATGCAGCAGAGTCCTTAAATACTGAAGCAGAGTCCTTAAATATTGCAGCAAAGTCCTTAAATAATGCATTAGAGTCCTTAAATAATGCAACAAAGTCCTTAAATAATGCAGCAGAGTCCTTAAATAATGCAGCAAAGTCCTTAAATAATGCAGCAGAGTCCTT
The DNA here is from genome assembly GCF_046119375.1 of Phyllobates terribilis. NCBI lineage: Eukaryota > Metazoa > Chordata > Amphibia > Anura > Dendrobatidae > Phyllobates > Phyllobates terribilis. The sequence continues at coordinate 375,877 of NW_027362840.1, read as the reverse complement.
AAATAATGCAGCAGAGTCCTTAAATACCGCAGCAGAGTCCTTAAATACTGAAGCAGGGTCCTTTAATATAGCAGCAAATTCCTTAAATAATGCAGCAGAGTCCTTAAAAAATCCAACAAAGTCATTAAATAATGCAGCAGAGTCCTCTAATAATGCAGCAGAGTCCTCAAATCCTTCAGCAAAGTCATTAAATAATGCAGCATAGTCCTTAAATAATGCAAAGTCCTTAAATAAAGCAGCACAGTTCTTAAATAATGCAACAACGTCGGTAAATAATGCAGCAGAGTCCTTAAATAATGCAGCAAAGTCCTTAACTAATGCAGCAGAGTCCTTAAATAATGCAACAAAGTCCTTAAATAATGCAACAGAGTCCTAAAATACCGCAGCAAAGTGCTTAAATAATGCAGCAGAGTCCTCAAATGCTTCAGCAGAGTCCTTAAAAAATGCAGCAGAGTCCTTAAATAATGCAGCAGAGTCCTTAAATAATGCAGTAAAGTCCTTAAATAATGCAGCAGAGTCCTTAAATAATGCAACAACGTCCTTAAATAATGCAGCAGAGTCCTTAAATACTGAAGCAGAGTCCTTAAATATTGCAGCAAAGTCCTTAAATAATGCATTAGAGTCCTTAAATAATGCAACAAAGTCCTTAAATAATGCAGCAGAGTCCTTAAATAATGCAGCAAAGTCCTTAAATAATGCAGCAGAGTCCTTAAATAATGCAGCAGAGTCCTTAAATACCGCAGCAGAGTCCTTAAATACTGAAGCAGGGTCCTTTAATATAGCAGCAAATTCCTTAAATAATGCAGCAGAGTCCTTAAAAAATCCAACAAAGTCATTAAATAATGCAGCAGAGTCCTCTAATAATGCAGCAGAGTCCTCAAATCCTTCAGCAAAGTCATTAAATAATGCAGCATAGTCCTTAAATAATGCAAAGTCCTTAAATAAAGCAGCACAGTTCTTAAATAATGCAACAACGTCGGTAAATAATGCAGCAGAGTCCTTAAATAATGCAGCAAAGTCCTTAACTAATGCAGCAGAGTCCTTAAATAATGCAACAAAGTCCTTAAATAATGCAACAGAGTCCTAAAATACCGCAGCAAAGTGCTTAAATAATGCAGCAGAGTCCTCAAATGCTTCAGCAGAGTCCTTAAAAAATGCAGCAGAGTCCTTAAATAATGCAGCAAAGTCCTTAAATAATGCAGCAGAGTCCTTAAATAATGCAACAAATTCCTTAAATAATGCAGCAGAGTCCTTAAATACTGAAGCAGAGTCCTTAAATATTGCAGCAAAGTCCTTAAATAATGCAGCAGAGTCCTTAAATAATGCAGCAAAGTCCTTATCTAATGCAGCAGAGTCCTTAAATAATGCAACAAAGTCCTTAAATAATGCAGCAGAGTCCTTAAATACTGAAGCAGAGTCCTTAAATATTGCAGCAAAGTCCTTCAATAATGCAGCAGAGTCCTTAGATAATGCAACAAAGTCCTTAAATAATGCAGCAGATTCCTTACATAATGCAGCAAAGTCCTTAAATAATGCAGCAGAGTCCTTAAATAATGCAGCAGAGTCCTTAAATACCGCAGCAGAGTCCTTAAATACTGAAGCAGAGTCCTTTAATATAGCAGCAAATTCCTTAAATAATGCAGCAGAGTCCATAAAAAAATCCAACAAAGTCATTAAATAATGCAGCAAGTCCTTAAATAATGCAGCAGAGTCCTCTAATAATGCAGCAGAGTCCTCAAATGCTTCAGCAAAGTCATTAAATAATGCAGCATAGTCCTTAAATAATGCAGCAAAGTCCTTAAATAATGCAGCACAGTTCTTAAGTAATGCAACAACGTCGTTAAATAATGCAGCAGAGTCCTTAAATAATGCAGCAAAGTCCTTAACTAATGCAGCAGAGTCCTTAAATAATGCAAGAAAGTCCTTAAATAATGCAGCAGAGTCCTTAAATAATGCAGTAAAGTCCTTAAATAATGCAGCAGAGTCCTTAAATAATGCAACAACGTCCTTAAATAATGCAGCAGAGTCCTTAAATACTGAAGCAGAGTCCTTAAATATTGCAGCAAAGTCCTTAAATAATGCATTAGAGTCCTTAAATAATGCAACAAAGTCCTTAAATAATGCAGCAGAGTCCTTAAATAATGCAGCAAAGTCCTTAAATAATGCAGCAGAGTCCTTAAATAATGCAGCAGAGTCCTTAAATACCGCAGCAGAGTCCTTAAATACTGAAGCAGAGTCCTTTAATATAGCATCAAATTCCTTTAATTAATGCAGCAGAGTCCTTAAAAAATCCAACAAAGTCATTAAATAATGCAGCATAGTCCTTAAATAATGCAAAGTCCTTAAATAAAGCAGCACAGTTCTTAAATAATGCAACAACGTCGGTAAATAATGCAGCAGAGTCCTTAAATAATGCAGCAAAGTCCTTAACTAATGCAGCAGAGTCCTTAAATACCGCAGCAAAGTGCTTAAATAATGCAGCAGAGTCCTCAAATGCTTCAGCAGAGTCTTTAAAAAATGCAGCAGAGTCCTTAAATAATGCAGCAAAGTCCTTAAATAATGCAGCAGAGTCCTTAAATAATGCAACAAAGTCCTTAAATAATGCAGCAGAGTCCTTAAATACTGAAGCAGAGTCCTTAAATATTGCAGCAAAGTCCTTAAATAATGCAGCAGAGTCCTTAAATAATGCAACAAAGTCCTTCAATAATGCAGCAGAGTCCTTAGATAATGCAACAAAGTCCATAAATAATGCAGCAGATTCCTTAAATAATGCAGCAAAGTCCTTAAATAATGCAGCAGAGTCCTAAAATAATGCAGCAGGGTCCTTAAATACCGCAGCAGAGTCCTTAAATACTGAAACAGAGTCCTTTAATATAGCAGCAAATTCCTTAAATAATGCAGCAGAGTCCTTAAGAAATCCAACAAAGTCATTAAATAATGCAGCAAGTCCTTAAATAATGCAGCAGAGTCCTCTAATAATGCAGCAGAGTCCTCAAATGCTTCAGCAAAGTCATTAAATAATGCAGCATAGTCCTTAAATAATGCAGCAAAGTCCTTAAATAATGCAGCACAGTTCTTAAATAATGCAACAACGTCGTTAAATAATGCAGCAGAGTCCTTAAATAATGCAGCAAACTCCTTAACTAATGCAGCAGAGTCCTTAAATAATGCAACAAAGTCCTTAAATAATGCAACAGAGTCCTTAAATACCGCCGCAAAGTGCTTAAATAATGCAGCAGAGTCCTCAAATGCTTCAGCAGAGTCCTTAAATAATGCAGCAGTGTCCTTAAATAATGCAGCAAAGTCCTTAAATAATGCAGCAGAGTCCTTAAATAATGCAACAAAGTCCTTAAATAATGCATCAGAGTCCTTAAATACTGAAGCAGAGTCCTTAAATATTGCTGCAAAGTCCTTAAATAATGCAGCAGAGTCATTAAATAATGCAACAAAGTCCTTAAATAATGCAGCAGAGTCCTTAAATAATGCAACAAAGTCCTTAAATAATGCAGCAGAGTACTTAAATAATGCAACAAAGTCCTTAAATAATGCAGCAAAGTCCTTAAATAATGCAGCAGAGTCCTTAAATACTGAAGCAGAGTCCTTAAATATTGCAGCAAAGTCCTTAAATAATGCAGCAGAGTCCTTAAATAATGCAACAAAGTCCTTAAATAATGCAACAGAGTCCTTAAATAATGCAGCAAAGTCCTTAAATAATGCAGCAGAGTCCTTAAATAATGCAACAAATTCCTTAAATAATGCAGCAGAGTCCTTAAATACTGAAGCAGAGTCCTTAAATATTGCAGCAAAGTCCTTAAATAATGCAGCAGAGTCCTTAAATAATGCAGCAAAGTCCTTATCTAATGCAGCAGAGTCCTTAAATAATGCAACAAAGTCCTTAAATAATGCAGCAGAGTCCTTAAATACTGAAGCAGAGTCCTTAAATATTGCAGCAAAGTCCTTCAATAATGCAGCAGAGTCCTTAGATAATGCAACAAAGTCCTTAAATAATGCAGCAGATTCCTTACATAATGCAGCAAAGTCCTTAAATAATGCAGCAGAGTCCTTAAATAATGCAGCAGAGTCCTTAAATACCGCAGCAGAGTCCTTAAATACTGAAGCAGAGTCCTTTAATATAGCAGCAAATTCCTTAAATAATGCAGCAGAGTCCATAAAAAAATCCAACAAAGTCATTAAATAATGCAGCAAGTCCTTAAATAATGCAGCAGAGTCCTCTAATAATGCAGCAGAGTCCTCAAATGCTTCAGCAAAGTCATTAAATAATGCAGCATAGTCCTTAAATAATGCAGCAAAGTCCTTAAATAATGCAGCACAGTTCTTAAGTAATGCAACAACGTCGTTAAATAATGCAGCAGAGTCCTTAAATAATGCAGCAAAGTCCTTAACTAATGCAGCAGAGTCCTTAAATAATGCAAGAAAGTCCTTAAATAATGCAGCAGAGTCCTTAAATAATGCAGTAAAGTCCTTAAATAATGCAGCAGAGTCCTTAAATAATGCAACAACGTCCTTAAATAATGCAGCAGAGTCCTTAAATACTGAAGCAGAGTCCTTAAATATTGCAGCAAAGTCCTTAAATAATGCATTAGAGTCCTTAAATAATGCAACAAAGTCCTTAAATAATGCAGCAGAGTCCTTAAATAATGCAGCAAAGTCCTTAAATAATGCAGCAGAGTCCTTAAATAATGCAGCAGAGTCCTTAAATACCGCAGCAGAGTCCTTAAATACTGAAGCAGAGTCCTTTAATATAGCATCAAATTCCTTTAATTAATGCAGCAGAGTCCTTAAAAAATCCAACAAAGTCATTAAATAATGCAGCAGAGTCCTCTAATAATGCAGCAGAATCCTCAAATGCTTCAGCAAAGTCATTAAATAATGCAGCATAGTCCTTAAATAATGCAAAGTCCTTAAATAAAGCAGCACAGTTCTTAAATAATGCAACAACGTCGGTAAATAATGCAGCAGAGTCCTTAAATAATGCAGCAAAGTCCTTAACTAATGCAGCAGAGTCCTTAAATACCGCAGCAAAGTGCTTAAATAATGCAGCAGAGTCCTCAAATGCTTCAGCAGAGTCTTTAAAAAATGCAGCAGAGTCCTTAAATAATGCAGCAAAGTCCTTAAATAATGCAGCAGAGTCCTTAAATAATGCAACAAAGTCCTTAAATAATGCAGCAGAGTCCTTAAATACTGAAGCAGAGTCCTTAAATATTGCAGCAAAGTCCTTAAATAATGCAGCAGAGTCCTTAAATAATGCAACAAAGTCCTTCAATAATGCAGCAGAGTCCTTAGATAATGCAACAAAGTCCATAAATAATGCAGCAGATTCCTTAAATAATGCAGCAAAGTCCTTAAATAATGCAGCAGAGTCCTAAAATAATGCAGCAGGGTCCTTAAATACCGCAGCAGAGTCCTTAAATACTGAAACAGAGTCCTTTAATATAGCAGCAAATTCCTTAAATAATGCAGCAGAGTCCTTAAGAAATCCAACAAAGTCATTAAATAATGCAGCAAGTCCTTAAATAATGCAGCAGAGTCCTCTAATAATGCAGCAGAGTCCTCAAATGCTTCAGCAAAGTCATTAAATAATGCAGCATAGTCCTTAAATAATGCAGCAAAGTCCTTAAATAATGCAGCACAGTTCTTAAATAATGCAACAACGTCGTTAAATAATGCAGCAGAGTCCTTAAATAATGCAGCAAACTCCTTAACTAATGCAGCAGAGTCCTTAAATAATGCAACAAAGTCCTTAAATAATGCAACAGAGTCCTTAAATACCGCCGCAAAGTGCTTAAATAATGCAGCAGAGTCCTCAAATGCTTCAGCAGAGTCCTTAAATAATGCAGCAGTGTCCTTAAATAATGCAGCAAAGTCCTTAAATAATGCAGCAGAGTCCTTAAATAATGCAACAAAGTCCTTAAATAATGCAGCAGAGTCCTTAAATACTGAAGCAGAGTCCTTAAATATTGCTGCAAAGTCCTTAAATAATGCAGCAGAGTCATTAAATAATGCAACAAAGTCCTTAAATAATGCAGCAGAGTCCTTAAATAATGCAACAAAGTCCTTAAATAATGCAGCAGAGTACTTAAATAATGCAACAAAGTCCTTAAATAATGCAGCAAAGTCCTTAAATAATGCAGCAGAGTCCTTAAATACTGAAGCAGAGTCCTTAAATATTGCAGCAAAGTCCTTAAATAATGCAGCAGAGTCCTTAAATAATGCAACAAAGTCCTTAAATAATGCAACAGAGTCCTTAAATACCGCAGCAAAGTGCTTAAATAATGCAGCAGAGTCCTCAAATGCTTCAGCAGAGTCCTTAAATAATGCAGCAGAGTCCTTAAATAATGCAGCAAAGTCCTTAAATAATGCAGCAGAGTCCTTAAATAATGCAACAAAGTCCTTAAATAATGCAGCAGAGTCCTTAAATACTGAAGCAGAGTCCTTAAATATTGCAGCAAAGTCCTTAAATAATGCAGCAGAGTCCTTAAATAATGCAGCAAAGTCCTTATCTAATGCAGCAGAGTCCTTAAATAATGCAACAAAGTCCTTAAATAATGCAGCAGAGTCCTTAAATACTGAAGCAGAGTCCTTAAATATTGCAGCAAAGTCCTTCAATAATGCAGCAGAGTGCTTAGATAATGCAACAAAGTCCTTAAATAATGCAGCAGATTCCTTAAATAATGCAGCAAAGTCCTTAAATAATGCAGCAGAGTCCTTAAATAATGCAGCAGAGTCCTTAAATACCGCAGCAGAGTCCTTAAATACTGAAGCAGAGTCCTTTAATATAGCAGCAAATTCCTTAAATAATGCAGCAGAGTCCATAAAAAAATCCAACAAAGTCATTAAATAATGCAGCAAGTCCTTAAATAATGCAGCAGAGTCCTCTAATAATGCAGCAGAGTCCTCAAATGCTTCAGCAAAGTCATTAAATAATGCAGCATAGTCCTTAAATAATGCAGCAAAGTCCTTAAATAATGCAGCACAGTTCTTAAGTAATGCAACAACGTCGTTAAATAATGCAGCAGAGTCCTTAAATAATGCAGCAAAGTCCTTAACTAATGCAGCAGAGTCCTTAAATAATGCAAGAAAGTCCTTAAATAATGCAGCAGAGTCCTTAAATAATGCAGTAAAGTCCTTAAATAATGCAGCAGAGTCCTTAAATAATGCAACGTCCTTAAATAATGCAGCAGAGTCCTTAAATACTGAAGCAGAGTCCTTAAATATTGCAGCAAAGTCCTTAAATAATGCATTAGAGTCCTTAAATAATGCAACAAAGTCCTTAAATAATGCAGCAGAGTCCTTAAATAATGCAGCAAAGTCCTTAAATAATGCAGCAGAGTCCTTAAATAATGCAGCAGAGTCCTTAAATACCGCAGCAGAGTCCTTAAATACTGAAGCAGGGTCCTTTAATATAGCAGCAAATTCCTTAAATAATGCAGCAGAGTCCTTAAAAAATCCAACAAAGTCATTAAATAATGCAGCAGAGTCCTCTAATAATGCAGCAGAGTCCTCAAATCCTTCAGCAAAGTCATTAAATAATGCAGCATAGTCCTTAAATAATGCAAAGTCCTTAAATAAAGCAGCACAGTTCTTAAATAATGCAACAACGTCGGTAAATAATGCAGCAGAGTCCTTAAATAATGCAGCAAAGTCCTTAACTAATGCAGCAGAGTCCTTAAATAATGCAACAAAGTCCTTAAATAATGCAACAGAGTCCTAAAATACCGCAGCAAAGTGCTTAAATAATGCAGCAGAGTCCTCAAATGCTTCAGCAGAGTCCTTAAAAAATGCAGCAGAGTCCTTAAATAATGCAGCAGAGTCCTTAAATAATGCAGTAAAGTCCTTAAATAATGCAGCAGAGTCCTTAAATAATGCAACAACGTCCTTAAATAATGCAGCAGAGTCCTTAAATACTGAAGCAGAGTCCTTAAATATTGCAGCAAAGTCCTTAAATAATGCATTAGAGTCCTTAAATAATGCAACAAAGTCCTTAAATAATGCAGCAGAGTCCTTAAATAATGCAGCAAAGTCCTTAAATAATGCAGCAGAGTCCTTAAATAATGCAGCAGAGTCCTTAAATACCGCAGCAGAGTCCTTAAATACTGAAGCAGGGTCCTTTAATATAGCAGCAAATTCCTTAAATAATGCAGCAGAGTCCTTAAAAAATCCAACAAAGTCATTAAATAATGCAGCAGAGTCCTCTAATAATGCAGCAGAGTCCTCAAATCCTTCAGCAAAGTCATTAAATAATGCAGCATAGTCCTTAAATAATGCAAAGTCCTTAAATAAAGCAGCACAGTTCTTAAATAATGCAACAACGTCGGTAAATAATGCAGCAGAGTCCTTAAATAATGCAGCAAAGTCCTTAACTAATGCAGCAGAGTCCTTAAATAATGCAACAAAGTCCTTAAATAATGCAACAGAGTCCTAAAATACCGCAGCAAAGTGCTTAAATAATGCAGCAGAGTCCTCAAATGCTTCAGCAGAGTCCTTAAAAAATGCAGCAGAGTCCTTAAATAATGCAGCAAAGTCCTTAAATAATGCAGCAGAGTCCTTAAATAATGCAACAAATTCCTTAAATAATGCAGCAGAGTCCTTAAATACTGAAGCAGAGTCCTTAAATATTGCAGCAAAGTCCTTAAATAATGCAGCAGAGTCCTTAAATAATGCAGCAAAGTCCTTATCTAATGCAGCAGAGTCCTTAAATAATGCAACAAAGTCCTTAAATAATGCAGCAGAGTCCTTAAATACTGAAGCAGAGTCCTTAAATATTGCAGCAAAGTCCTTCAATAATGCAGCAGAGTCCTTAGATAATGCAACAAAGTCCTTAAATAATGCAGCAGATTCCTTACATAATGCAGCAAAGTCCTTAAATAATGCAGCAGAGTCCTTAAATAATGCAGCAGAGTCCTTAAATACCGCAGCAGAGTCCTTAAATACTGAAGCAGAGTCCTTTAATATAGCAGCAAATTCCTTAAATAATGCAGCAGAGTCCATAAAAAAATCCAACAAAGTCATTAAATAATGCAGCAAGTCCTTAAATAATGCAGCAGAGTCCTCTAATAATGCAGCAGAGTCCTCAAATGCTTCAGCAAAGTCATTAAATAATGCAGCATAGTCCTTAAATAATGCAGCAAAGTCCTTAAATAATGCAGCACAGTTCTTAAGTAATGCAACAACGTCGTTAAATAATGCAGCAGAGTCCTTAAATAATGCAGCAAAGTCCTTAACTAATGCAGCAGAGTCCTTAAATAATGCAAGAAAGTCCTTAAATAATGCAGCAGAGTCCTTAAATAATGCAGTAAAGTCCTTAAATAATGCAGCAGAGTCCTTAAATAATGCAACAACGTCCTTAAATAATGCAGCAGAGTCCTTAAATACTGAAGCAGAGTCCTTAAATATTGCAGCAAAGTCCTTAAATAATGCATTAGAGTCCTTAAATAATGCAACAAAGTCCTTAAATAATGCAGCAGAGTCCTTAAATAATGCAGCAAAGTCCTTAAATAATGCAGCAGAGTCCTTAAATAATGCAGCAGAGTCCTTAAATACCGCAGCAGAGTCCTTAAATACTGAAGCAGAGTCCTTTAATATAGCATCAAATTCCTTTAATTAATGCAGCAGAGTCCTTAAAAAATCCAACAAAGTCATTAAATAATGCAGCAGAGTCCTCTAATAATGCAGCAGAGTCCTCAAATGCTTCAGCAAAGTCATTAAATAATGCAGCATAGTCCTTAAATAATGCAAAGTCCTTAAATAAAGCAGCACAGTTCTTAAATAATGCAACAACGTCGGTAAATAATGCAGCAGAGTCCTTAAATAATGCAGCAAAGTCCTTAACTAATGCAGCAGAGTCCTTAAATACCGCAGCAAAGTGCTTAAATAATGCAGCAGAGTCCTCAAATGCTTCAGCAGAGTCTTTAAAAAATGCAGCAGAGTCCTTAAATAATGCAGCAAAGTCCTTAAATAATGCAGCAGAGTCCTTAAATAATGCAACAAAGTCCTTAAATAATGCAGCAGAGTCCTTAAATACTGAAGCAGAGTCCTTAAATATTGCAGCAAAGTCCTTAAATAATGCAGCAGAGTCCTTAAATAATGCAACAAAGTCCTTCAATAATGCAGCAGAGTCCTTAGATAATGCAACAAAGTCCATAAATAATGCAGCAGATTCCTTAAATAATGCAGCAAAGTCCTTAAATAATGCAGCAGAGTCCTAAAATAATGCAGCAGGGTCCTTAAATACCGCAGCAGAGTCCTTAAATACTGAAACAGAGTCCTTTAATATAGCAGCAAATTCCTTAAATAATGCAGCAGAGTCCTTAAGAAATCCAACAAAGTCATTAAATAATGCAGCAAGTCCTTAAATAATGCAGCAGAGTCCTCTAATAATGCAGCAGAGTCCTCAAATGCTTCAGCAAAGTCATTAAATAATGCAGCATAGTCCTTAAATAATGCAGCAAAGTCCTTAAATAATGCAGCACAGTTCTTAAATAATGCAACAACGTCGTTAAATAATGCAGCAGAGTCCTTAAATAATGCAGCAAACTCCTTAACTAATGCAGCAGAGTCCTTAAATAATGCAACAAAGTCCTTAAATAATGCAACAGAGTCCTTAAATACCGCCGCAAAGTGCTTAAATAATGCAGCAGAGTCCTCAAATGCTTCAGCAGAGTCCTTAAATAATGCAGCAGTGTCCTTAAATAATGCAGCAAAGTCCTTAAATAATGCAGCAGAGTCCTTAAATAATGCAACAAAGTCCTTAAATAATGCAGCAGAGTCCTTAAATACTGAAGCAGAGTCCTTAAATATTGCTGCAAAGTCCTTAAATAATGCAGCAGAGTCATTAAATAATGCAACAATGTCCTTAAATAATGCAGCAGAGTCCTTAAAAAATCCAACAAAGTCATTAAATAATGCAGCAAGTCCTTAAATAATGCAGCAGAGTCCTCTAATAATGCAGCAGAGTCCTCAAATGCTTCAGCAAATTCATTAAATAATGCAGCATATTCCTTAAATAATGCAGCAAAGTCCTTAAATAATGCAGAACAGTTCTTAAATAATGCAACAACGTCGTTAAATAATGCAGCAGAGTCCTTAAATAATGCAGCAAAGTCCTTAACTAATGCAGCAGAGTCCTTAAATAATGCAACAAAGTCCTTAAATAATGCAACAGAGTCCTTAAATACAGCAGCAAAGGGCTTAAATAATGCAGCAGAGTCCTCAAATGCTTCAGCAGAGTCCTTAAATAATGCAGCATTGTCCTTAAATAATGCAGCAAAGTCCTTAAATAATGCAGCAGAGTCCTTAAATAATGCAACAAAGTCCTTAAATAATGCAGCAGAGTCCTTAAATACTGAAGCAGAGTCCTTAAATATTGCTGCAAAGTCCTTAAATAATGCAGCAGAGTCATTAAATAATGCAACAATGTCCTTAAATAATGCAGCAGAGTCCTTAAATAATGCAACAAAGTCCTTAAATAATGCAGCAGAGTACTTAAATAATGCAACAAAGTCCTTAAATAATGCAGCAAAGTCCTTAAATAATGCAGCAGAGTCCTTAAATACTGAAGCAGAGTCCTTAAATATTGCAGCAAAGTCCTTAAATAATGCAGCAGAGTCCTTAAATAAGGCAACAAAGTCCTTAAATAATGCAACAGAGTCCTTAAATACCGCAGCAAAGTGCTTAAATAATGCAGCAGAGTCCTCAAATGCTTCAGCAGAGTCCTTAAATAATGCAGCAGAGTCCTTAAATAATGCAGCAAAGTCCTTAAATAATGCAGCAGAGTCCTTAAATAATGCAACAAAGTCCTTAAATAATGCAGCAGAGTCCTTAAATAATGCAGCAAAGTCCTTAACTAATGCAGCAGAGTCCTTAAATATTGCAAGAAAGTCCTTAAATAATGCAGCAGAGTCCTTAAATAATGCAGTAAAGTCCTTAAATAATGCAGCAGAGTCCTTAAATATTGCAACAACGTCCTTAAATAATGCAGCAGAGTCCTTAAATACTGAAGCAGAGTCCTTAAATATTGCAGCAAAGTCCTTAAATAATGCATTAGAGTCCTTAAATAATGCAACAAAGTCCTTAAATAATGCAGCAGAGTCCTTAAATAATGCAGCAAAGTCCTTAAATAATGCAGCAGAGTCCTTAAATAATGCAGCAGAGTCCTTAAATACCGCAGCAGAGTCCTTAAATACTGAAGCAGGGTCCTTTAATATAGCAGCAAATTCCTTAAATAATGCAGCAGAGTCCTTAAAAAATCCAACAAAGTCATTAAATAATGCAGCAGAGTCCTCTAATAATGCAGCAGAGTCCTCAAATCCTTCAGCAAAGTCATTAAATAATGCAGCATAGTCCTTAAATAATGCAAAGTCCTTAAATAAAGCAGCACAGTTCTTAAATAATGCAACAACGTCGGTAAATAATTCAGCAGAGTCCTTAAATAATGCAGCAAAGTCCTTAACTAATGCAGCAGAGTCCTTAAATAATGCAACAAAGTCCTTAAATAATGCAACAGAGTCCTTAAATACCGCAGCAAAGTGCTTAAATAATGCAGCAGAGTCCTCAAATGCTTCAGCAGAGTCCTTAAAAAATGCAGCAGAGTCCTTAAATAATGCAGCAAAGTCCTTAAATAATGCAGCAGAGTCCTTAAATAATGCAACAAAGTCCTTAAATAATGCAGCAGAGTCCTTAAATACTGAAGCAGAGTCCTTAAATATTGCAGCAAAGTCCTTAAATAATGCAGCAGAGTCCTTAAATAATGCAGCAAAGTCCTTATCTAATGCAGCAGAGTCCTTAAATAATGCAACAAAGTCCTTAAATAATGCAGCAGAGTCCTTAAATACTGAAGCAGAGTCCTTAAATATTGCAGCAAAGTCCTTAAATAATGCAGCAGAGTCCTTAAATAATGAAACAAAGTCCTTAAATAATGCAGCAGAGTCCTTAAATAATGCAACAAAGTCCTTAAATAATGCAGCAGAGTCCTTAAATACTGAAGCAGAGTCCTTAAATATTGCAGCAAAGTCCTTAAATAACGCAGCAGAGTCCTTAAATACTGAAGCAGAGTCCTTTAATATAGCAGTAAATTCCTTAAATAACGCAGCAGAGTCCTTAAAAAATCCAACAAAGACATTAAATAATGCAGCAGAGTCCTCTAATAATGCAGCAGAGTCCTCAAATGCTTCAGCAAAGTCATTAAATAATGCAGCATAGTCCTTAAATAATGCAACAAAGTCCTTCAATAATGCAGCAGAGTCCTTAGATAATGCAACAAAGTCCATAAATAATGCAGCAGATTCCTTAAATAATGCAGCAAAGTCCTTAAATAACGCAGCAGAGTCCTTAAATACTGAAGCAGAGTCCTTAAATATTGCAGCAAAGTCCTTAAATAATGCAGCAGAGTCCTTAAATAATGCAACAAAGTCCTTAAATAATGCAGCAGAGTCCTTAAATAATGCAGTAAAGTCGTTAAATAATGCAGCAGAGTCCTTAAATAATGCAGCAAAGTCCTTAACTAATGCAGCAGAGTCCTTAAATATTGCAGCAAAGTCCTTAAATAATGCATTAGAGTCCTTAAATAATGCAACAAAGTCCTTAAATAATGCAGCAGAGTCCTTAAATAATGCAGCAAAGTCCTTAAATAATGCAGCAGAGTCCTTAAATAATGCAGCAGAGTCCTTAAATACCGCAGCAGAGTCCTTAAATACTGAAGCAGAGTCCTTTAATATAGCAGCAAATTCCTTAAATAATGCAGCAGAGTCCTTAAAAAATCCAACAAAGTCATTAAATAATGCAGCAGAGTCCTCTAATAATGCAGCAGAGTCCTCAAATGCTTCAGCAAAGTCATTAAATAATGCAGCATAGTCCTTAAATAATGCAGCAAAGTCCTTAAATAATGCAGCACAGTTCTTAAATAATGCAACAACGTCGTTAAATAATGCAGCAGAGTCCTTAAATAATGCAGCAAAGTCCTTAACTAATGCAGCAGAGTCCTTAAATAATGCAACAAAGTCCTTAAATAATGCAACAGAGTCCTTAAATACCGCAGCAAAGTGATTAAATAATGCAGCAGAGTCCTCAAATGCTTCAGCAGAGTCCTTAAATAATGCAGCAGAGTCCTTAAATAATGCAGCAAAGTCCTTAAATAATGCAGCAGAGTCCTTAAATAATGCAACAAAGTCCTTAAATAATGCAGCAGAGTCCTTAAATACTGAAGCAGAGTCCTTAAATATTGCAGCAAAGTCCTTAAATAATGCAGCAGAGTCCTTAAATAATGCAGCAAAGTCCTTAAATAATGCAGCAGAGTCCTTAAATAATGCAACAAAGTCCTTAAATAATGCAGCAGAGTCCTTAAATACTGAAGCAGAGTCCTTAAATATTGCAGCAAAGTCCTTCAATAATGCAGCAGAGTCCTTAGATAATGCAACAAAGTCCTTAAATAATGCTGCAGATTCCTTAAATAATGCAGCAAAGTCCTTAAATAATGCAGCAGAGTCCTTAAATAATGCAGCAGAGTCCTTAAATACCGCAGCAGAGTCCTTAAATACTGAAGCAGAGTCCTTTAATATAGCAGCAAATTCCTTAAATAATGCAGCAGAGTCCTTAAAAAATCCAACAAAGTCATTAAATAATGCATCAAGTCCTTAAATAATGCAGCAGAGTCCTCTAATAATGCAGCAGAGTCCTCAAATGCTTCAGCAAAGTCATTAAATAATGCAGCATAGTCCTTAAATAATGGAGCAAAGTCCTTAAATAATGCAGCACAGTTCTTAAATAATGCAACAACGTCGTTAAATAATGCAGCAGAGTCCTTAAATAATGCAGCAAAGTCCTTAACTAATGCAGCAGAGTCCTTAAATAATGCAACAAAGTCCTTAAATAATGCAGCAGAGTCCTTAAATAATGCAGTAAAGTCCTTAAATAATGCAGCAGAGTCCTTAAATAATGCAGCAGAGTCCTTAAATACTGAAGCAGAGTCCTTAAATATTGCAGCAAAGTCCTTAAATAATGCAGCAGAGTCCTTAAATAATGCAACAAATTCCTTAAATAATGCAGCAAAGTCCTTAAATAATGCAGCAGAGTCCTTAAATAATGCAGCAGAGTCCTTAAATACCGCAGCAGAGTCCTTAAATACTGAAGCAGAGTCCTTTAATATAGCAGCAAATTCCTTAAATAATGCAGCAGAGTCCTTAAAAAATCCAACAAAGTCATTAAATAATGCAGCAGAGTCCTCTAATAATGCAGCAGAGTCCTCAAGTGCTTCAGCAAAGTCATTAAATAATGCAGCAGAGTCCTCAAATGCTTAAGCAGAGTCCTTAAATACTGAAGCAGAGTCCTTAAATATTGCAGCAAAGTCCTTAAATAATGCAGCAGAGTCCTTAAATAATGCAACAAAGTCCTTAAATAATGCAGCAGAGTCCTTAAATAATGCAGTAAAGTCGTTAAATAATGCAGCAGAGTCCTTAAATAATGCAGCAAAGTCCTTAACTAATGCAGCAGAGTCCTTAAATATTGCAGCAAAGTCCTTACATAATGCATTAGAGTCCTTAAATAATGCAAGAAAGTCCTTAAATAATGCAGCAGAGTCCTTAAATAATGCAGCAAAGTCCTTAACTAATGCAGCAGAGTCCTTAAATAATGCAACAAAGTCCTTAAATAATGCAACAGAGTCCTTAAATACCGCAGCAGAGTCCTTAAATAATGCAGCAAAGTCCTTAACTAATGCAGCAGAGTCCTTAAATAATGCAAGAAAGTCCTTAAATAATGCAGCAGAGTCCTTAAATAATGCAGTAAAGTCCTTAAATAATGCAGCAGAGTCCTTAAATAATGCAACAACGTCCTTAAATAATGCAGCAGAGTCCTTAAATACTGAAGCAGAGTCCTTAAATATTGCAGCAAAGTCCTTAAATAATGCATTAGAGTCCTTAAATAATGCAACAAAGTCCTTAAATAATGCAGCAGAGTCCTTAAATAATGCAGCAAAGTCCTTAAATAATGCAGCAGAGTCCTTAAATAATGCAGCAGAGTCCTTAAATACCGCAGCAGAGTCCTTAAATACTGAAGCAGGGTCCTTTAATATAGCAGCAAATTCCTTAAATAATGCAGCAGAGTCCTTAAAAAATCCAACAAAGTCATTAAATAATGCAGCAGAGTCCTCTAATAATGCAGCAGAGTCCTCAAATCCTTCAGCAAAGTCATTAAATAATGCAGCATAGTCCTTAAATAATGCAAAGTCCTTAAATAAAGCAGCACAGTTCTTAAATAATGCAACAACGTCGGTAAATAATGCAGCAGAGTCCTTAAATAATGCAGCAAAGTCCTTAAATAATGCAGCAGAGTCCTTAAATAATGCAACAAAGTCCTTAAATAATGCAACAGAGTCCTAAAATACCGCAGCAAAGTGCTTAAATAATGCAGCAGAGTCCTCAAATGCTTCAGCAGAGTCCTTAAAAAATGCAGCAGAGTCCTTAAATAATGCAGCAAAGTCCTTAAATAATGCAGCAGAGTCCTTAAATAATGCAACAAAGTCCTTAAATAATGCAGCAGAGTCCTTAAATACTGAAGCAGAGTCCTTAAATATTGCAGCAAAGTCCTTAAATAATGCAGCAGAGTCCTTAAATAATGCAGCAAAGTCCTTATCTAATGCAGCAGAGTCCTTAAATAATGCAACAACGTCCTTAAATAATGCAGCAGAGTCCTTAAATACTGAAGCAGAGTCCTTAAATATTGCAGCAAAGTCCTTAAATAATGCATTAGAGTCCTTAAATAATGCAACAAAGTCCTTAAATAATGCAGCAGAGTCCTTAAATAATGCAGCAAAGTCCTTAAATAATGCAGCAGAGTCCTTAAATAATGCAGCAGAGTCCTTAAATACCGCAGCAGAGTCCTTAAATACTGAAGCAGAGTCCTTTAATATAGCATCAAATTCCTTTAATTAATGCAGCAGAGTCCTTAAAAAATCCAACAAAGTCATTAAATAATGCAGCAGAGTCCTCTAATAATGCAGCAGAGTCCTCAAATGCTTCAGCAAAGTCATTAAATAATGCAGCATAGTCCTTAAATAATGCAAAGTCCTTAAATAAAGCAGCACAGTTCTTAAATAATGCAACAACGTCGGTAAATAATGCAGCAGAGTCCTTAAATAATGCAGCAAAGTCCTTAACTAATGCAGCAGAGTCCTTAAATACCGCAGCAAAGTGCTTAAATAATGCAGCAGAGTCCTCAAATGCTTCAGCAGAGTCTTTAAAAAATGCAGCAGAGTCCTTAAATAATGCAGCAAAGTCCTTAAATAATGCAGCAGAGTCCTTAAATAATGCAACAAAGTCCTTAAATAATGCAGCAGAGTCCTTAAATACTGAAGCAGAGTCCTTAAATATTGCAGCAAAGACCTTAAATAATGCAGCAGAGTCCTTAAATAATGCAACACAGTCCTTCAATAATGCAGCAGAGTCCTTAGATAATGCAACAAAGTCCATAAATAATGCAGCAGATTCCTTAAATAATGCAGCAAAGTCCTTAAATAATGCAGCAGAGTCCTAAAATAATGCAGCAGGGTCCTTAAATACCGCAGCAGAGTCCTTAAATACTGAAACAGAGTCCTTTAATATAGCAGCAAATTCCTTAAATAATGCAGCAGAGTCGTTAAGAAATCCAACAAAGTCATTAAATAATGCAGCAAGTCCTTAAATAATGCAGCAGAGTCCTCTAATAATGCAGCAGAGTCCTCAAATGCTTCAGCAAAGTCATTAAATAATGCAGCATAGTCCTTAAATAATGCAGCAAAGTCCTTAAATAATGCAGCACAGTTCTTAAATAATGCAACAATGTCGTTAAATAATGCAGCAGAGTCCTTAAATAATGCAGCAAACTCCTTAACTAATGCAGCAGAGTCCTTAAATAATGCAACAAAGTCCTTAAATAATGCAACAGAGTCCTTAAATACCGCCGCAAAGTGCTTAAATAATGCAGCAGAGTCCTCAAATGCTTCAGCAGAGTCCTTAAATAATGCAGCAGTGTCCTTAAATAATGCAGCAAAGTCCTTAAATAATGCAGCAGAGTCCTTAAATAATGCAACAAAGTCCTTAAATAATGCAGCAGAGTCCTTAAATACTGAAGCAGAGTCCTTAAATATTGCTGCAAAGTACTTAAATAATGCAGCAGAGTCATTAAATAATGCAACAATGTCCTTAAATAATGCAGCAGAGTCCTTAAAAAATCCAACAAAGTCATTAAATAATGCAGCAAGTCCTTAAATAATGCAGCAGAGTCCTCTAATAATGCAGCAGAGTCCTCAAATGCTTCAGCAAATTCATTAAATAATGCAGCATATTCCTTAAATAATGCAGCAAAGTCCTTAAATAATGCAGAACAGTTCTTAAATAATGCAACAACGTCGTTAAATAATGCAGCAGAGTCCTTAAATAATGCAGCAAAGTCCTTAACTAATGCAGCAGAGTCCTTAAATAATGCAACAAAGTCCTTAAATAATGCAACAGAGTCCTTAAATACAGCAGCAAAGGGCTTAAATAATGCAGCAGAGTCCTCAAATGCTTCAGCAGAGTCGCTAAATAATGCAGCATTGTCCTTAAATAATGCAGCAAAGTCCTTAAATAATGCAGCAGAGTCCTTAAATAATGCAACAAAGTCCTTAAATAATGCAGCAGAGTCCTTAAATACTGAAGCAGAGTCCTTAAATATTGCTGCAAAGTCCTTAAATAATGCAGCAGAGTCATTAAATAATGCAACAAAGTCCTTAAATAATGCAGCAGAGTCCTTAAATAATGCAACAAAGTCCTTAAATAATGCAGCAGAGTACTTAAATAATGCAACAAAGTCCTTAAATAATGCAGCAAAGTCCTTAAATAATGCAGCAGAGTCCTTAAATACTGAAGCAGAGTCCTTAAATATTGCAGCAAAGTCCTTAAATAATGCAGCAGAGTCCTTAAATAAGGCAACAAAGTCCTTAAATAATGCAACAGAGTCCTTAAATACCGCAGCAAAGTGCTTAAATAATGCAGCAGAGTCCTCAAATGCTTCAGCAGAGTCCTTAAATAATGCAGCAGAGTCCTTAAATAATGCAGCAAAGTCCTTAAATAATGCAGCAGAGTCCTTAAATAATGCAACAAAGTCCTTAAATAATGCAGCAGAGTCCTTAAATACTGAAGCAGAGTCCTTAAATATTGCAGCAAAGTCCTTAAATAATGCAGCAGAGTCCTTAAATATTGCAGCAAAGTCCTTAAATAATGCAGCATAGTCCTTAAATAATGCAGCAAAGTCCTTAAATAATGCAGCACAGTTCTTAAGTAATGCAACAACGTCGTTAAATAATGCAGCAGAGTCCTTAAATAATGCAGCAAAGTCCTTAACTAATGCAGCAGAGTCCTTAAATATTGCAAGAAAGTCCTTAAATAATGCAGCAGAGTCCTTAAATAATGCAGTAAAGTCCTTAAATAATGCAGCAGAGTCCTTAAATATTGCAACAACGTCCTTAAATAATGCAGCAGAGTCCTTAAATACTGAAGCAGAGTCCTTAAATATTGCAGCAAAGTCCTTAAATAATGCATTAGAGTCCTTAAATAATGCAACAAAGTCCTTAAATAATGCAGCAGAGTCCTTAAATAATGCAGCAAAGTCCTTAAATAATGCAGCAGAGTCCTTAAATAATGCAGCAGAGTCCTTAAATACCGCAGCAGAGTCCTTAAATACTGAAGCAGGGTCCTTTAATATAGCAGCAAATTCCTTAAATAATGCAGCAGAGTCCTTAAAAAATCCAACAAAGTCATTAAATAATGCAGCAGAGTCCTCTAATAATGCAGCAGAGTCCTCAAATAATTCAGCAAAGTCATTAAATAATGCAGCATAGTCCTTAAATAATGCAAAGTCCTTAAATAAAGCAGCACAGTTCTTAAATAATGCAACAACGTCGGTAAATAATGCAGCAGAGTCCTTAAATAATGCAGCAAAGTCCTTAACTAATGCAGCAGAGTCCTTAAATAATGCAACAAAGTCCTTAAATAATGCAACAGAGTCCTTAAATACCGCAGCAAAGTGCTTAAATAATGCAGCAGAGTCCTCAAATGCTTCAGCAGAGTCCTTAAAAAATGCAGCAGAGTCCTTAAATAATGCAGCAAAGTCCTTAAATAATGCAGCAGAGTCCTTAAATAATGCAACAAAGTCCTTAAATAATGCAGCAGAGTCCTTAAATACTGAAGCAGAGTCCTTAAATATTGCAGCAAAGTCCTTAAATAATGCAGCAGAGTCCTTAAATAATGCAGCAAAGTCCTTATCTAATGCAGCAGAGTCCTTAAATAATGCAACAAAGTCCTTAAATAATGCAGCAGAGTCCTTAAATACTGAAGCAGAGTCCTTAAATATTGCAGCAAAGTCCTTAAATAATGCAGCAGAGTCCTTAAATAATGCAACAAAGTCCTTAAATAATGCAGCAGAGTCCTTAAATAATGCAACAAAGTCCTTAAATAATGCAGCAGAGTCCTTAAATACTGAAGCAGAGTCCTTAAATATTGCAGCAAAGTCCTTAAATAACGCAGCAGAGTCCTTAAATACTGAAGCAGAGTCCTTTAATATAGCAGTAAATTCCTTAAATAACGCTGCAGAGTCCTTAAAAAATCCAACAAAGTCATTAAATAATGCAGCAGAGTCCTCTAATAATGCAGCAGAGTCCTCAAATAATTCAGCAAAGTCATTAAATAATGCAGCATAGTCCTTAAATAATGCAAAGTCCTTAAATAAAGCAGCACAGTTCTTAAATAATGCAACAACGTCGGTAAATAATGCAGCAGAGTCCTTAAATAATGCAGCAAAGTCCTTAACTAATGCAGCAGAGTCCTTAAATAATGCAACAAAGTCCTTAAATAATGCAACAGAGTCCTTAAATACCGCAGCAAAGTGCTTAAATAATGCAGCAGAGTCCTCAAATGCTTCAGCAGAGTCCTTAAAAAATGCAGCAGAGTCCTTAAATAATGCAGCAAAGTCCTTAAATAATGCAGCAGAGTCCTTAAATAATGCAACAAAGTCCTTAAATAATGCAGCAGAGTCCTTAAATACTGAAGCAGAGTCCTTAAATATTGCAGCAAAGTCCTTAAATAATGCAGCAGAGTCCTTAAATAATGCAGCAAAGTCCTTATCTAATGCAGCAGAGTCCTTAAATAATGCAACAAAGTCCTTAAATAATGCAGCAGAGTCCTTAAATACTGAAGCAGTGTCCTTAAATATTGCAGCAAAGTCCTTAAATAATGCAGCAGAGTCCTTAAATAATGCAACAAAGTCCTTAAATAATGCAGCAGAGTCCTTAAATAATGCAACAAAGTCCTTAAATAATGCAGCAGAGTCCTTAAATACTGAAGCAGAGTCCTTAAATATTGCAGCAAAGTCCTTAAATAACGCAGCAGAGTCCTTAAATACTGAAGCAGAGTCCTTTAATATAGAAGTAAATTCCTTAAATAACGCTGCAGAGTCCTTAAAAAATCCAACAAAGACATTAAATATTGCAGCAGAGTCCTTTAATAATGCAGCAGAGTCCTCAAATGCTTCAGCAAAGTCATTAAATAATGCAGCATAGTCCTTAACTAATGCAGCAGAGTCCTTAAATAATGCAACAACGTCCTTAAATAATGCAGCAGAGTCCTTAAATACTGAAGCAGAGTCCTTAAATATTGCAGCAAAGTCCTTAAATAACGCAGCAGAGTCCTTAAATACTGAAGCAGAGTCCTTTAATATAGCAGTAAATTCCTTAAATAACGCTGCAGAGTCCTTAAAAAATCCAACAAAGACATTAAATAATGCAGCAGAGTCCTTTAATAATGCAGCAGAGTCCTCAAATGCTTCAGCAAAGTCATTAAATAATGCAGCATAGTACTTAACTAATGCAGCAGAGTCCTTAAATAATGCAACAACGTCCTTAAATAATGCAGCAGAGTCCTTAAATACTGAAGCAGAGTCCTTAAATATTGCAGCAAAGTCCTTAAATAATGCATTAGAGTCCTTAAATAATGCAACAAAGTCCTTAAATAATGCAGCAGAGTCCTTAAATAATGCAGCAAAGTCCTTAAATAATGCAGCAGAGTCCTTAAATAATGCAGCAGAGTCCTTAAATACCGCAGCAGAGTCCTTAAATACTGAAGCAGAGTCCTTTAATATAGCATCAAATTCCTTTAATTAATGCAGCAGAGTCCTTAAAAAATCCAACAAAGTCATTAAATAATGCAGCAGAGTCCTCTAATAATGCAGCAGAGTCCTCAAATGCTTCAGCAAAGTCATTAAATAATGCAGCATAGTCCTTAAATAATGCAAAGTCCTTAAATAAAGCAGCACAGTTCTTAAATAATGCAACAACGTCGGTAAATAATGCAGCAGAGTCCTTAAATAATGCAGCAAAGTCCTTAACTAATGCAGCAAAGTCCTTAAATAATGCAGCAGAGTCCTTAAATAATGCAACAAAGTCCTTAAATAATGCAGCAGAGTCCTTAAATACTGAAGCAGAGTCCTTAAATATTGCAGCAAAGTCCTTAAATAATGCAGCAGAGTCCTTAAATAATGCAACAAAGTCCTTCAATAATGCAGCAGAGTCCTTAGATAATGCAACAAAGTCCATAAATAATGCAGCAGATTCCTTAAATAATGCAGCAAAGTCCTTAAATAATGCAGCAGAGTCCTAAAATAATGCAGCAGGGTCCTTAAATACCGCAGCAGAGTCCTTAAATACTGAAACAGAGTCCTTTAATATAGCAGCAAATTCCTTAAATAATGCAGCAGAGTCCTTAAGAAATCCAACAAAGTCATTAAATAATGCAGCAAGTCCTTAAATAATGCAGCAGAGTCCTCTAATAATGGAGCAGAGTCCTCAAATGCTTCAGCAAAGTCATTAAATAATGCAGCATAGTCCTTAAATAATGCAGCAAAGTCCTTAAATAATGCAGCACAGTTCTTAAATAATGCAACAACGTCGTTAAATAATGCAGCAGAGTCCTTAAATAATGCAGCAAACTCCTTAACTAATGCAGCAGAGTCCTTAAATAATGCAACAAAGTCCTTAAATAATGCAACAGAGTCCTTAAATACCGCCGCAAAGTGCTTAAATAATGCAGCAGAGTCCTCAAATGCTTCAGCAGAGTCCTTAAATAATGCAGCAGTGTCCTTAAATAATGCAGCAAAGTCCTTAAATAATGCAGCAGAGTCCTTAAATAATGCAACAAAGTCCTTAAATAATGCAGCAGAGTCCTTAAATACTGAAGCAGAGTCCTTAAATATTGCTGCAAAGTACTTAAATAATGCAGCAGAGTCATTAAATAATGCAACAATGTCCTTAAATAATGCAGCAGAGTCCTTAAAAAATCCAACAAAGTCATTAAATAATGCAGCAAGTCCTTAAATAATGCAGCAGAGTCCTCTAATAATGCAGCAGAGTCCTCAAATGCTTCAGCAAATTCATTAAATAATGCAGCATATTCCTTAAATAATGCAGCAAAGTCCTTAAATAATGCAGAACAGTTCTTAAATAATGCAACAACGTCGTTAAATAATGCAGCAGAGTCCTTAAATAATGCAGCAAAGTCCTTAACTAATGCAGCAGAGTCCTTAAATAATGCAACAAAGTCCTTAAATAATGCAACAGAGTCCTTAAATACAGCAGCAAAGGGCTTAAATAATGCAGCAGAGTCCTCAAATGCTTCAGCAGAGTCCTTAAATAATGCAGCATTGTCCTTAAATAATGCAGCAAAGTCCTTAAATAATGCAGCAGAGTCCTTAAATACCGCAGCAGAGTCCTTAAATACTGAAGCAGAGTCCTTTAATATAGCATCAAATTCCTTTAATTAATGCAGCAGAGTCCTTAAAAAATCCAACAAAGTCATTAAATAATGCAGCAGAGTCCTCTAATAATGCAGCAGAGTCCTTAAATACTGAAGCAGAGTCCTTAAATATTGCAGCAAAGTCCTTAAATAATGCATTAGAGTCCTTAAATAATGCAACAAAGTCCTTAAATAATGCAGCAGAGTCCTTAAATAATGCAGCAAAGTCCTTAAATAATGCAGCAGAGTCCTTAAATAATGCAGCAGAGTCCTTAAATACCGCAGCAGAGTCCTTAAATACTGAAGCAGAGTCCTTTAATATAGCATCAAATTCCTTTAATTAATGCAGCAGAGTCCTTAAAAAATCCAACAAAGTCATTAAATAATGCAGCAGAGTCCTCTAATAATGCAGCAGAGTCCTCAAATGCTTCAGCAAAGTCATTAAATAATGCAGCATAGTCCTTAAATAATGCAAAGTCCTTAAATAAAGCAGCACAGTTCTTAAATAATGCAACAACGTCGGTAAATAATGCAGCAGAGTCCTTAAATAATGCAGCAAAGTCCTTAACTAATGCAGCAGAGTCCTTAAATACCGCAGCAAAGTGCTTAAATAATGCAGCAGAGTCCTCAAATGCTTCAGCAGAGTCTTTAAAAAATGCAGCAGAGTCCTTAAATAATGCAGCAAAGTCCTTAAATAATGCAGCAGAGTCCTTAAATAATGCAACAAAGTCCTTAAATAATGCAGCAGAGTCCTTAAATACTGAAGCAGAGTCCTTAAATATTGCAGCAAAGACCTTAAATAATGCAGCAGAGTCCTTAAATAATGCAACACAGTCCTTCAATAATGCAGCAGAGTCCTTAGATAATGCAACAAAGTCCATAAATAATGCAGCAGATTCCTTAAATAATGCAGCAAAGTCCTTAAATAATGCAGCAGAGTCCTAAAATAATGCAGCAGGGTCCTTAAATACCGCAGCAGAGTCCTTAAATACTGAAACAGAGTCCTTTAATATAGCAGCAAATTCCTTAAATAATGCAGCAGAGTCGTTAAGAAATCCAACAAAGTCATTAAATAATGCAGCAAGTCCTTAAATAATGCAGCAGAGTCCTCTAATAATGCAGCAGAGTCCTCAAATGCTTCAGCAAAGTCATTAAATAATGCAGCATAGTCCTTAAATAATGCAGCAAAGTCCTTAAATAATGCAGCACAGTTCTTAAATAATGCAACAATGTCGTTAAATAATGCAGCAGAGTCCTTAAATAATGCAGCAAACTCCTTAACTAATGCAGCAGAGTCCTTAAATAATGCAACAAAGTCCTTAAATAATGCAACAGAGTCCTTAAATACCGCCGCAAAGTGCTTAAATAATGCAGCAGAGTCCTCAAATGCTTCAGCAGAGTCCTTAAATAATGCAGCAGTGTCCTTAAATAATGCAGCAAAGTCCTTAAATAATGCAGCAGAGTCCTTAAATAATGCAACAAAGTCCTTAAATAATGCAGCAGAGTCCTTAAATACTGAAGCAGAGTCCTTAAATATTGCTGCAAAGTACTTAAATAATGCAGCAGAGTCATTAAATAATGCAACAATGTCCTTAAATAATGCAGCAGAGTCCTTAAAAAATCCAACAAAGTCATTAAATAATGCAGCAAGTCCTTAAATAATGCAGCAGAGTCCTCTAATAATGCAGCAGAGTCCTCAAATGCTTCAGCAAATTCATTAAATAATGCAGCATATTCCTTAAATAATGCAGCAAAGTCCTTAAATAATGCAGAACAGTTCTTAAATAATGCAACAACGTCGTTAAATAATGCAGCAGAGTCCTTAAATAATGCAGCAAAGTCCTTAACTAATGCAGCAGAGTCCTTAAATAATGCAACAAAGTCCTTAAATAATGCAACAGAGTCCTTAAATACAGCAGCAAAGGGCTTAAATAATGCAGCAGAGTCCTCAAATGCTTCAGCAGAGTCGCTAAATAATGCAGCATTGTCCTTAAATAATGCAGCAAAGTCCTTAAATAATGCAGCAGAGTCCTTAAATAATGCAACAAAGTCCTTAAATAATGCAGCAGAGTCCTTAAATACTGAAGCAGAGTCCTTAAATATTGCTGCAAAGTCCTTAAATAATGCAGCAGAGTCATTAAATAATGCAACAAAGTCCTTAAATAATGCAGCAGAGTCCTTAAATAATGCAACAAAGTCCTTAAATAATGCAGCAGAGTACTTAAATAATGCAACAAAGTCCTTAAATAATGCAGCAAAGTCCTTAAATAATGCAGCAGAGTCCTTAAATACTGAAGCAGAGTCCTTAAATATTGCAGCAAAGTCCTTAAATAATGCAGCAGAGTCCTTAAATAAGGCAACAAAGTCCTTAAATAATGCAACAGAGTCCTTAAATACCGCAGCAAAGTGCTTAAATAATGCAGCAGAGTCCTCAAATGCTTCAGCAGAGTCCTTAAATAATGCAGCAGAGTCCTTAAATAATGCAGCAAAGTCCTTAAATAATGCAGCAGAGTCCTTAAATAATGCAACAAAGTCCTTAAATAATGCAGCAGAGTCCTTAAATACTGAAGCAGAGTCCTTAAATATTGCAGCAAAGTCCTTAAATAATGCAGCAGAGTCCTTAAATAATGCAGCAAAGTCCTTATCTAATGCAGCAGAGTCCTTAAATAATGCAACAAAGTCCTTAAATAATGCAGCAGAGTCCTTAAATACTGAAGCAGAGTCCTTAAATATTGCAGCAAAGTCCTTCAATAATGCAGCAGAGTCCTTAGATAATGCAACAAAGTCCTTAAATAATGCAGCAAAGTCCTTAAATAATGCAGCAGAGTCCTTATATAATGCAGCAGAGTCCTTAAATACCGCAGCAGAGTCCTTAAATACTGAAGCAGAGTCCTTTAATATAGCAGCAAATTCCATAAATAATGCAGCAGAGTCCATAAAAAAATCCAACAAAGTCATTAAATAATGCAGCAAGTCCTTAAATAATGCAGCAGAGTCCTCTAATAATGCAGCAGAGTCCTCAAATGCTTCAGCAAAGTCATTAAATAATGCAGCATAGTCCTTAAATAATGCAGCAAAGTCCTTAAATAATGCAGCACAGTTCTTAAGTAATGCAACAACGTCGTTAAATAATGCAGCAGAGTCCTTAAATAATGCAGCAAAGTCCTTAACTAATGCAGCAGAGTCCTTAAATATTGCAAGAAAGTCCTTAAATAATGCAGCAGAGTCCTTAAATAATGCAGTAAAGTCCTTAAATAATGCAGCAGAGTCCTTAAATATTGCAACAACGTCCTTAAATAATGCAGCAGAGTCCTTAAATACTGAAGCAGAGTCCTTAAATATTGCAGCAAAGTCCTTAAATAATGCATTAGAGTCCTTAAATAATGCAACAAAGTCCTTAAATAATGCAGCAGAGTCCTTAAATAATGCAGCAAAGTCCTTAAATAATGCAGCAGAGTCCTTAAATAATGCAGCAGAGTCCTTAAATACCGCAGCAGAGTCCTTAAATACTGAAGCAGGGTCCTTTAATATAGCAGCAAATTCCTTAAATAATGCAGCAGAGTCCTTAAAAAATCCAACAAAGTCATTAAATAATGCAGCAGAGTCCTCTAATAATGCAGCAGAGTCCTCAAATAATTCAGCAAAGTCATTAAATAATGCAGCATAGTCCTTAAATAATGCAAAGTCCTTAAATAAAGCAGCACAGTTCTTAAATAATGCAACAACGTCGGTAAATAATGCAGCAGAGTCCTTAAATAATGCAGCAAAGTCCTTAACTAATGCAGCAGAGTCCTTAAATAATGCAACAAAGTCCTTAAATAATGCAACAGAGTCCTTAAATACCGCAGCAAAGTGCTTAAATAATGCAGCAGAGTCCTCAAATGCTTCAGCAGAGTCCTTAAAAAATGCAGCAGAGTCCTTAAATAATGCAGCAAAGTCCTTAAATAATGCAGCAGAGTCCTTAAATAATGCAACAAAGTCCTTAAATAATGCAGCAGAGTCCTTAAATACTGAAGCAGAGTCCTTAAATATTGCAGCAAAGTCCTTAAATAATGCAGCAGAGTCC
Source organism: Phyllobates terribilis (assembly GCF_046119375.1). Taxonomy (NCBI): domain Eukaryota; kingdom Metazoa; phylum Chordata; class Amphibia; order Anura; family Dendrobatidae; genus Phyllobates; species Phyllobates terribilis. The sequence continues at coordinate 348,001 of NW_027362840.1, read as the reverse complement.
TTAAATAATGCAGCAAAGTCCTTATCTAATGCAGCAGAGTCCTTAAATAATGCAACAAAGTCCTTAAATAATGCAGCAGAGTCCTTAAATACTGAAGCAGAGTCCTTAAATATTGCAGCAAAGTCCTTAAATAATGCAGCAGAGTCCTTAAATAATGCAACAAAGTCCTTAAATAATGCAGCAGAGTCCTTAAATAATGCAACAAAGTCCTTAAATAATGCAGCAGAGTCCTTAAATACTGAAGCAGAGTCCTTAAATATTGCAGCAAAGTCCTTAAATAACGCAGCAGAGTCCTTAAATACTGAAGCAGAGTCCTTTAATATAGCAGTAAATTCCTTAAATAACGCTGCAGAGTCCTTAAAAAATCCAACAAAGTCATTAAATAATGCAGCAGAGTCCTCTAATAATGCAGCAGAGTCCTCAAATAATTCAGCAAAGTCATTAAATAATGCAGCATAGTCCTTAAATAATGCAAAGTCCTTAAATAAAGCAGCACAGTTCTTAAATAATGCAACAACGTCGGTAAATAATGCAGCAGAGTCCTTAAATAATGCAGCAAAGTCCTTAACTAATGCAGCAGAGTCCTTAAATAATGCAACAAAGTCCTTAAATAATGCAACAGAGTCCTTAAATACCGCAGCAAAGTGCTTAAATAATGCAGCAGAGTCCTCAAATGCTTCAGCAGAGTCCTTAAAAAATGCAGCAGAGTCCTTAAATAATGCAGCAAAGTCCTTAAATAATGCAGCAGAGTCCTTAAATAATGCAACAAAGTCCTTAAATAATGCAGCAGAGTCCTTAAATACTGAAGCAGAGTCCTTAAATATTGCAGCAAAGTCCTTAAATAATGCAGCAGAGTCCTTAAATAATGCAGCAAAGTCCTTATCTAATGCAGCAGAGTCCTTAAATAATGCAACAAAGTCCTTAAATAATGCAGCAGAGTCCTTAAATACTGAAGCAGAGTCCTTAAATATTGCAGCAAAGTCCTTAAATAATGCAGCAGAGTCCTTAAATAATGCAACAAAGTCCTTAAATAATGCAGCAGAGTCCTTAAATAATGCAACAAAGTCCTTAAATAATGCAGCAGAGTCCTTAAATACTGAAGCAGAGTCCTTAAATATTGCAGCAAAGTCCTTAAATAACGCAGCAGAGTCCTTAAATACTGAAGCAGAGTCCTTTAATATAGCAGTAAATTCCTTAAATAACGCTGCAGAGTCCTTAAAAAATCCAACAAAGACATTAAATAATGCAGCAGAGTCCTTTAATAATGCAGCAGAGTCCTCAAATGCTTCAGCAAAGTCATTAAATAATGCAGCATAGTCCTTAACTAATGCAGCAGAGTCCTTAAATAATGCAACAACGTCCTTAAATAATGCAGCAGAGTCCTTAAATACTGAAGCAGAGTCCTTAAATATTGCAGCAAAGTCCTTAAATAATGCATTAGAGTCCTTAAATAATGCAACAAAGTCCTTAAATAATGCAGCAGAGTCCTTAAATAATGCAGCAAAGTCCTTAAATAATGCAGCAGAGTCCTTAAATAATGCAGCAGAGTCCTTAAATACCGCAGCAGAGTCCTTAAATACTGAAGCAGAGTCCTTTAATATAGCATCAAATTCCTTTAATTAATGCAGCAGAGTCCTTAAAAAATCCAACAAAGTCATTAAATAATGCAGCAGAGTCCTCTAATAATGCAGCAGAGTCCTCAAATAATTCAGCAAAGTCATTAAATAATGCAGCATAGTCCTTAAATAATGCAAAGTCCTTAAATAAAGCAGCACAGTTCTTAAATAATGCAACAACGTCGGTAAATAATGCAGCAGAGTCCTTAAATAATGCAGCAAAGTCCTTAACTAATGCAGCAGAGTCCTTAAATAATGCAACAAAGTCCTTAAATAATGCAACAGAGTCCTTAAATACCGCAGCAAAGTGCTTAAATAATGCAGCAGAGTCCTCAAATGCTTCAGCAGAGTCCTTAAAAAATGCAGCAGAGTCCTTAAATAATGCAGCAAAGTCCTTAAATAATGCAGCAGAGTCCTTAAATAATGCAACAAAGTCCTTAAATAATGCAGCAGAGTCCTTAAATACTGAAGCAGAGTCCTTAAATATTGCAGCAAAGTCCTTAAATAATGCAGCAGAGTCCTTAAATAATGCAGCAAAGTCCTTATCTAATGCAGCAGAGTCCTTAAATAATGCAACAAAGTCCTTAAATAATGCAGCAGAGTCCTTAAATACTGAAGCAGTGTCCTTAAATATTGCAGCAAAGTCCTTAAATAATGCAGCAGAGTCCTTAAATAATGCAACAAAGTCCTTAAATAATGCAGCAGAGTCCTTAAATAATGCAACAAAGTCCTTAAATAATGCAGCAGAGTCCTTAAATACTGAAGCAGAGTCCTTAAATATTGCAGCAAAGTCCTTAAATAATGCAGCAGAGTCCTTAAATACTGAAGCAGAGTCCTTTAATATAGCAGTAAATTCCTTAAATAACGCTGCATAGTCCTTAAAAAATCCAACAAAGACATTAAATAATGCAGCAGAGTCCTTTAATAATGCAGCAGAGTCCTCAAATGCTTCAGCAAAGTCATTAAATAATGCAGCATAGTCCTTAACTAATGCAGCAGAGTCCTTAAATAATGCAACAACGTCCTTAAATAATGCAGCAGAGTCCTTAAATACTGAAGCAGAGTCCTTAAATATTGCAGCAAAGTCCTTAAATAACGCAGCAGAGTCCTTAAATACTGAAGCAGAGTCCTTTAATATAGCAGTAAATTCCTTAAATAACGCTGCAGAGTCCTTAAAAAATCCAACAAAGACATTAAATAATGCAGCAGAGTCCTTTAATAATGCAGCAGAGTCCTCAAATGCTTCAGCAAAGTCATTAAATAATGCAGCATAGTCCTTAACTAATGCAGCAGAGTCCTTAAATAATGCAACAACGTCCTTAAATAATGCAGCAGAGTCCTTAAATACTGAAGCAGAGTCCTTAAATATTGCAGCAAAGTCCTTAAATAATGCATTAGAGTCCTTAAATAATGCAACAAAGTCCTTAAATAATGCAGCAGAGTCCTTAAATAATGCAGCAAAGTCCTTAAATAATGCAGCAGAGTCCTTAAATAATGCAGCAGAGTCCTTAAATACCGCAGCAGAGTCCTTAAATACTGAAGCAGAGTCCTTTAATATAGCATCAAATTCCTTTAATTAATGCAGCAGAGTCCTTAAAAAATCCAACAAAGTCATTAAATAATGCAGCAGAGTCCTCTAATAATGCAGCAGAGTCCTCAAATGCTTCAGCAAAGTCATTAAATAATGCAGCATAGTCCTTAAATAATGCAGCAAAGTCCTTAAATAAAGCAGCACAGTTCTTAAATAATGCAACAACGTCGGTAAATAATGCAGCAGAGTCTTTAAATAATGCAGCAAAGTCCTTAACTAATGCAGCAAAGTCCTTAAATAATGCAGCAGAGTCCTTAAATAATGCAACAAAGTCCTTAAATAATGCAGCAGAGTCCTTAAATACTGAAGCAGAGTCCTTAAATATTGCAGCAAAGTCCTTAAATAATGCAGCAGAGTCCTTAAATAATGCAACAAAGTCCTTCAATAATGCAGCAGAGTCCTTAGATAATGCAACAAAGTCCATAAATAATGCAGCAGATTCCTTAAATAATGCAGCAAAGTCCTTAAATAATGCAGCAGAGTCCTAAAATAATGCAGCAGGGTCCTTAAATACCGCAGCAGAGTCCTTAAATACTGAAACAGAGTCCTTTAATATAGCAGCAAATTCCTTAAATAATGCAGCAGAGTCCTTAAGAAATCCAACAAAGTCATTAAATAATGCAGCAAGTCCTTAAATAATGCAGCAGAGTCCTCTAATAATGGAGCAGAGTCCTCAAATGCTTCAGCAAAGTCATTAAATAATGCAGCATAGTCCTTAAATAATGCAGCAAAGTCCTTAAATAATGCAGCACAGTTCTTAAATAATGCAACAACGTCGTTAAATAATGCAGCAGAGTCCTTAAATAATGCAGCAAACTCCTTAACTAATGCAGCAGAGTCCTTAAATAATGCAACAAAGTCCTTAAATAATGCAACAGAGTCCTTAAATACCGCCGCAAAGTGCTTAAATAATGCAGCAGAGTCCTCAAATGCTTCAGCAGAGTCCTTAAATAATGCAGCAGTGTCCTTAAATAATGCAGCAAAGTCCTTAAATAATGCAGCAGAGTCCTTAAATAATGCAACAAAGTCCTTAAATAATGCAGCAGAGTCCTTAAATACTGAAGCAGAGTCCTTAAATATTGCTGCAAAGTACTTAAATAATGCAGCAGAGTCATTAAATAATGCAACAATGTCCTTAAATAATGCAGCAGAGTCCTTAAAAAATCCAACAAAGTCATTAAATAATGCAGCAAGTCCTTAAATAATGCAGCAGAGTCCTCTAATAATGCAGCAGAGTCCTCAAATGCTTCAGCAAATTCATTAAATAATGCAGCATATTCCTTAAATAATGCAGCAAAGTCCTTAAATAATGCAGAACAGTTCTTAAATAATGCAACAACGTCGTTAAATAATGCAGCAGAGTCCTTAAATAATGCAGCAAAGTCCTTAACTAATGCAGCAGAGTCCTTAAATAATGCAACAAAGTCCTTAAATAATGCAACAGAGTCCTTAAATACAGCAGCAAAGGGCTTAAATAATGCAGCAGAGTCCTCAAATGCTTCAGCAGAGTCCTTAAATAATGCAGCATTGTCCTTAAATAATGCAGCAAAGTCCTTAAATAATGCAGCAGAGTCCTTAAATACCGCAGCAGAGTCCTTAAATACTGAAGCAGAGTCATTTAATATAGCATCAAATTCCTTTAATTAATGCAGCAGAGTCCTTAAAAAATCCAACAAAGTCATTAAATAATGCAGCAGAGTCCTCTAATAATGCAGCAGAGTCCTTAAATACTGAAGCAGAGTCCTTAAATATTGCAGCAAAGTCCTTAAATAATGCATTAGAGTCCTTAAATAATGCAACAAAGTCCTTAAATAATGCAGCAGAGTCCTTAAATAATGCAGCAAAGTCCTTAAATAATGCAGCAGAGTCCTTAAATAATGCAGCAGAGTCCTTAAATACCGCAGCAGAGTCCTTAAATACTGAAGCAGAGTCCTTTAATATAGCATCAAATTCCTTTAATTAATGCAGCAGAGTCCTTAAAAAATCCAACAAAGTCATTAAATAATGCAGCAGAGTCCTCTAATAATGCAGCAGAGTCCTCAAATGCTTCAGCAAAGTCATTAAATAATGCAGCATAGTCCTTAAATAATGCAAAGTCCTTAAATAAAGCAGCACAGTTCTTAAATAATGCAACAACGTCGGTAAATAATGCAGCAGAGTCCTTAAATAATGCAGCAAAGTCCTTAACTAATGCAGCAGAGTCCTTAAATACCGCAGCAAAGTGCTTAAATAATGCAGCAGAGTCCTCAAATGCTTCAGCAGAGTCTTTAAAAAATGCAGCAGAGTCCTTAAATAATGCAGCAAAGTCCTTAAATAATGCAGCAGAGTCCTTAAATAATGCAACAAAGTCCTTAAATAATGCAGCAGAGTCCTTAAATACTGAAGCAGAGTCCTTAAATATTGCAGCAAAGACCTTAAATAATGCAGCAGAGTCCTTAAATAATGCAACACAGTCCTTCAATAATGCAGCAGAGTCCTTAGATAATGCAACAAAGTCCATAAATAATGCAGCAGATTCCTTAAATAATGCAGCAAAGTCCTTAAATAATGCAGCAGAGTCCTAAAATAATGCAGCAGGGTCCTTAAATACCGCAGCAGAGTCCTTAAATACTGAAACAGAGTCCTTTAATATAGCAGCAAATTCCTTAAATAATGCAGCAGAGTCGTTAAGAAATCCAACAAAGTCATTAAATAATGCAGCAAGTCCTTAAATAATGCAGCAGAGTCCTCTAATAATGCAGCAGAGTCCTCAAATGCTTCAGCAAAGTCATTAAATAATGCAGCATAGTCCTTAAATAATGCAGCAAAGTCCTTAAATAATGCAGCACAGTTCTTAAATAATGCAACAATGTCGTTAAATAATGCAGCAGAGTCCTTAAATAATGCAGCAAACTCCTTAACTAATGCAGCAGAGTCCTTAAATAATGCAACAAAGTCCTTAAATAATGCAACAGAGTCCTTAAATACCGCCGCAAAGTGCTTAAATAATGCAGCAGAGTCCTCAAATGCTTCAGCAGAGTCCTTAAATAATGCAGCAGTGTCCTTAAATAATGCAGCAAAGTCCTTAAATAATGCAGCAGAGTCCTTAAATAATGCAACAAAGTCCTTAAATAATGCAGCAGAGTCCTTAAATACTGAAGCAGAGTCCTTAAATATTGCTGCAAAGTACTTAAATAATGCAGCAGAGTCATTAAATAATGCAACAATGTCCTTAAATAATGCAGCAGAGTCCTTAAAAAATCCAACAAAGTCATTAAATAATGCAGCAAGTCCTTAAATAATGCAGCAGAGTCCTCTAATAATGCAGCAGAGTCCTCAAATGCTTCAGCAAATTCATTAAATAATGCAGCATATTCCTTAAATAATGCAGCAAAGTCCTTAAATAATGCAGAACAGTTCTTAAATAATGCAACAACGTCGTTAAATAATGCAGCAGAGTCCTTAAATAATGCAGCAAAGTCCTTAACTAATGCAGCAGAGTCCTTAAATAATGCAACAAAGTCCTTAAATAATGCAACAGAGTCCTTAAATACAGCAGCAAAGGGCTTAAATAATGCAGCAGAGTCCTCAAATGCTTCAGCAGAGTCGCTAAATAATGCAGCATTGTCCTTAAATAATGCAGCAAAGTCCTTAAATAATGCAGCAGAGTCCTTAAATAATGCAACAAAGTCCTTAAATAATGCAGCAGAGTCCTTAAATACTGAAGCAGAGTCCTTAAATATTGCTGCAAAGTCCTTAAATAATGCAGCAGAGTCATTAAATAATGCAACAAAGTCCTTAAATAATGCAGCAGAGTCCTTAAATAATGCAACAAAGTCCTTAAATAATGCAGCAGAGTACTTAAATAATGCAACAAAGTCCTTAAATAATGCAGCAAAGTCCTTAAATAATGCAGCAGAGTCCTTAAATACTGAAGCAGAGTCCTTAAATATTGCAGCAAAGTCCTTAAATAATGCAGCAGAGTCCTTAAATAAGGCAACAAAGTCCTTAAATAATGCAACAGAGTCCTTAAATACCGCAGCAAAGTGCTTAAATAATGCAGCAGAGTCCTCAAATGCTTCAGCAGAGTCCTTAAATAATGCAGCAGAGTCCTTAAATAATGCAGCAAAGTCCTTAAATAATGCAGCAGAGTCCTTAAATAATGCAACAAAGTCCTTAAATAATGCAGCAGAGTCCTTAAATACTGAAGCAGAGTCCTTAAATATTGCAGCAAAGTCCTTAAATAATGCAGCAGAGTCCTTAAATAATGCAGCAAAGTCCTTATCTAATGCAGCAGAGTCCTTAAATAATGCAACAAAGTCCTTAAATAATGCAGCAGAGTCCTTAAATACTGAAGCAGAGTCCTTAAATATTGCAGCAAAGTCCTTCAATAATGCAGCAGAGTCCTTAGATAATGCAACAAAGTCCTTAAATAATGCAGCAAAGTCCTTAAATAATGCAGCAGAGTCCTTATATAATGCAGCAGAGTCCTTAAATACCGCAGCAGAGTCCTTAAATACTGAAGCAGAGTCCTTTAATATAGCAGCAAATTCCATAAATAATGCAGCAGAGTCCATAAAAAAATCCAACAAAGTCATTAAATAATGCAGCAAGTCCTTAAATAATGCAGCAGACTCCTCTAATAATGCAGCAGAGTCCTCAAATGCTTCAGCAAAGTCATTAAATAATGCAGCATAGTCCTTAAATAATGCAGCAAAGTCCTTAAATAATGCAGCACAGTTCTTAAGTAATGCAACAACGTCGTTAAATAATGCAGCAGAGTCCTTAAATAATGCAGCAAAGTCCTTAACTAATGCAGCAGAGTCCTTAAATATTGCAAGAAAGTCCTTAAATAATGCAGCAGAGTCCTTAAATAATGCAGTAAAGTCCTTAAATAATGCAGCAGAGTCCTTAAATATTGCAACAACGTCCTTAAATAATGCAGCAGAGTCCTTAAATACTGAAGCAGAGTCCTTAAATATTGCAGCAAAGTCCTTAAATAATGCATTAGAGTCCTTAAATAATGCAACAAAGTCCTTAAATAATGCAGCAGAGTCCTTAAATAATGCAGCAAAGTCCTTAAATAATGCAGCAGAGTCCTTAAATAATGCAGCAGAGTCCTTAAATACCGCAGCAGAGTCCTTAAATACTGAAGCAGGGTCCTTTAATATAGCAGCAAATTCCTTAAATAATGCAGCAGAGTCCTTAAAAAATCCAACAAAGTCATTAAATAATGCAGCAGAGTCCTCTAATAATGCAGCAGAGTCCTCAAATAATTCAGCAAAGTCATTAAATAATGCAGCATAGTCCTTAAATAATGCAAAGTCCTTAAATAAAGCAGCACAGTTCTTAAATAATGCAACAACGTCGGTAAATAATGCAGCAGAGTCCTTAAATAATGCAGCAAAGTCCTTAACTAATGCAGCAGAGTCCTTAAATAATGCAACAAAGTCCTTAAATAATGCAACAGAGTCCTTAAATACCGCAGCAAAGTGCTTAAATAATGCAGCAGAGTCCTCAAATGCTTCAGCAGAGTCCTTAAAAAATGCAGCAGAGTCCTTAAATAATGCAGCAAAGTCCTTAAATAATGCAGCAGAGTCCTTAAATAATGCAACAAAGTCCTTAAATAATGCAGCAGAGTCCTTAAATACTGAAGCAGAGTCCTTAAATATTGCAGCAAAGTCCTTAAATAATGCAGCAGAGTCCTTAAATAATGCAGCAAAGTCCTTATCTAATGCAGCAGAGTCCTTAAATAATGCAACAAAGTCCTTAAATAATGCAGCAGAGTCCTTAAATACTGAAGCAGAGTCCTTAAATATTGCAGCAAAGTCCTTAAATAATGCAGCAGAGTCCTTAAATAATGCAACAAAGTCCTTAAATAATGCAGCAGAGTCCTTAAATAATGCAACAAAGTCCTTAAATAATGCAGCAGAGTCCTTAAATACTGAAGCAGAGTCCTTAAATATTGCAGCAAAGTCCTTAAATAACGCAGCAGAGTCCTTAAATACTGAAGCAGAGTCCTTTAATATAGCAGTAAATTCCTTAAATAACGCTGCAGAGTCCTTAAAAAATCCAACAAAGACATTAAATAATGCAGCAGAGTCCTTTAATAATGCAGCAGAGTCCTCAAATGCTTCAGCAAAGTCATTAAATAATGCAGCATAGTCCTTAACTAATGCAGCAGAGTCCTTAAATAATGCAACAACGTCCTTAAATAATGCAGCAGAGTCCTTAAATACTGAAGCAGAGTCCTTAAATATTGCAGCAAAGTCCTTAAATAATGCATTAGAGTCCTTAAATAATGCAACAAAGTCCTTAAATAATGCAGCAGAGTCCTTAAATAATGCAGCAAAGTCCTTAAATAATGCAGCAGAGTCCTTAAATAATGCAGCAGAGTCCTTAAATACCGCAGCAGAGTCCTTAAATACTGAAGCAGAGTCCTTTAATATAGCATCAAATTCCTTTAATTAATGCAGCAGAGTCCTTAAAAAATCCAACAAAGTCATTAAATAATGCAGCAGAGTCCTCTAATAATGCAGCAGAGTCCTCAAATAATTCAGCAAAGTCATTAAATAATGCAGCATAGTCCTTAAATAATGCAAAGTCCTTAAATAAAGCAGCACAGTTCTTAAATAATGCAACAACGTCGGTAAATAATGCAGCAGAGTCCTTAAATAATGCAGCAAAGTCCTTAACTAATGCAGCAGAGTCCTTAAATAATGCAACAAAGTCCTTAAATAATGCAACAGAGTCCTTAAATACCGCAGCAAAGTGCTTAAATAATGCAGCAGAGTCCTCAAATGCTTCAGCAGAGTCCTTAAAAAATGCAGCAGAGTCCTTAAATAATGCAGCAAAGTCCTTAAATAATGCAGCAGAGTCCTTAAATAATGCAACAAAGTCCTTAAATAATGCAGCAGAGTCCTTAAATACTGAAGCAGAGTCCTTAAATATTGCAGCAAAGTCCTTAAATAATGCAGCAGAGTCCTTAAATAATGCAGCAAAGTCCTTATCTAATGCAGCAGAGTCCTTAAATAATGCAACAAAGTCCTTAAATAATGCAGCAGAGTCCTTAAATACTGAAGCAGTGTCCTTAAATATTGCAGCAAAGTCCTTAAATAATGCAGCAGAGTCCTTAAATAATGCAACAAAGTCCTTAAATAATGCAGCAGAGTCCTTAAATAATGCAACAAAGTCCTTAAATAATGCAGCAGAGTCCTTAAATACTGAAGCAGAGTCCTTAAATATTGCAGCAAAGTCCTTAAATAACGCAGCAGAGTCCTTAAATACTGAAGCAGAGTCCTTTAATATAGCAGTAAATTCCTTAAATAACGCTGCAGAGTCCTTAAAAAATCCAACAAAGACATTAAATAATGCAGCAGAGTCCTTTAATAATGCAGCAGAGTCCTCAAATGCTTCAGCAAAGTCATTAAATAATGCAGCATAGTCCTTAACTAATGCAGCAGAGTCCTTAAATAATGCAACAACGTCCTTAAATAATGCAGCAGAGTCCTTAAATACTGAAGCAGAGTCCTTAAATATTGCAGCAAAGTCCTTAAATAACGCAGCAGAGTCCTTAAATACTGAAGCAGAGTCCTTTAATATAGCAGTAAATTCCTTAAATAACGCTGCAGAGTCCTTAAAAAATCCAACAAAGACATTAAATAATGCAGCAGAGTCCTTTAATAATGCAGCAGAGTCCTCAAATGCTTCAGCAAAGTCATTAAATAATGCAGCATAGTCCTTAACTAATGCAGCAGAGTCCTTAAATAATGCAACAACGTCCTTAAATAATGCAGCAGAGTCCTTAAATACTGAAGCAGAGTCCTTAAATATTGCAGCAAAGTCCTTAAATAATGCATTAGAGTCCTTAAATAATGCAACAAAGTCCTTAAATAATGCAGCAGAGTCCTTAAATAATGCAGCAAAGTCCTTAAATAATGCAGCAGAGTCCTTAAATAATGCAGCAGAGTCCTTAAATACCGCAGCAGAGTCCTTAAATACTGAAGCAGAGTCCTTTAATATAGCATCAAATTCCTTTAATTAATGCAGCAGAGTCCTTAAAAAATCCAACAAAGTCATTAAATAATGCAGCAGAGTCCTCTAATAATGCAGCAGAGTCCTCAAATGCTTCAGCAAAGTCATTAAATAATGCAGCATAGTCCTTAAATAATGCAAAGTCCTTAAATAAAGCAGCACAGTTCTTAAATAATGCAACAACGTCGGTAAATAATGCAGCAGAGTCCTTAAATAATGCAGCAAAGTCCTTAACTAATGCAGCAAAGTCCTTAAATAATGCAGCAGAGTCCTTAAATAATGCAACAAAGTCCTTAAATAATGCAGCAGAGTCCTTAAATACTGAAGCAGAGTCCTTAAATATTGCAGCAAAGTCCTTAAATAATGCAGCAGAGTCCTTAAATAATGCAACAAAGTCCTTCAATAATGCAGCAGAGTCCTTAGATAATGCAACAAAGTCCATAAATAATGCAGCAGATTCCTTAAATAATGCAGCAAAGTCCTTAAATAATGCAGCAGAGTCCTAAAATAATGCAGCAGGGTCCTTAAATACCGCAGCAGAGTCCTTAAATACTGAAACAGAGTCCTTTAATATAGCAGCAAATTCCTTAAATAATGCAGCAGAGTCCTTAAGAAATCCAACAAAGTCATTAAATAATGCAGCAAGTCCTTAAATAATGCAGCAGAGTCCTCTAATAATGGAGCAGAGTCCTCAAATGCTTCAGCAAAGTCATTAAATAATGCAGCATAGTCCTTAAATAATGCAGCAAAGTCCTTAAATAATGCAGCACAGTTCTTAAATAATGCAACAACGTCGTTAAATAATGCAGCAGAGTCCTTAAATAATGCAGCAAACTCCTTAACTAATGCAGCAGAGTCCTTAAATAATGCAACAAAGTCCTTAAATAATGCAACAGAGTCCTTAAATACCGCCGCAAAGTGCTTAAATAATGCAGCAGAGTCCTCAAATGCTTCAGCAGAGTCCTTAAATAATGCAGCAGTGTCCTTAAATAATGCAGCAAAGTCCTTAAATAATGCAGCAGAGTCCTTAAATAATGCAACAAAGTCCTTAAATAATGCAGCAGAGTCCTTAAATACTGAAGCAGAGTCCTTAAATATTGCTGCAAAGTACTTAAATAATGCAGCAGAGTCATTAAATAATGCAACAATGTCCTTAAATAATGCAGCAGAGTCCTTAAAAAATCCAACAAAGTCATTAAATAATGCAGCAAGTCCTTAAATAATGCAGCAGAGTCCTCTAATAATGCAGCAGAGTCCTCAAATGCTTCAGCAAATTCATTAAATAATGCAGCATATTCCTTAAATAATGCAGCAAAGTCCTTAAATAATGCAGAACAGTTCTTAAATAATGCAACAACGTCGTTAAATAATGCAGCAGAGTCCTTAAATAATGCAGCAAAGTCCTTAACTAATGCAGCAGAGTCCTTAAATAATGCAACAAAGTCCTTAAATAATGCAACAGAGTCCTTAAATACAGCAGCAAAGGGCTTAAATAATGCAGCAGAGTCCTCAAATGCTTCAGCAGAGTCCTTAAATAATGCAGCATTGTCCTTAAATAATGCAGCAAAGTCCTTAAATAATGCAGCAGAGTCCTTAAATACCGCAGCAGAGTCCTTAAATACTGAAGCAGAGTCCTTTAATATAGCATCAAATTCCTTTAATTAATGCAGCAGAGTCCTTAAAAAATCCAACAAAGTCATTAAATAATGCAGCAGAGTCCTCTAATAATGCAGCAGAGTCCTTAAATACTGAAGCAGAGTCCTTAAATATTGCAGCAAAGTCCTTAAATAATGCATTAGAGTCCTTAAATAATGCAACAAAGTCCTTAAATAATGCAGCAGAGTCCTTAAATAATGCAGCAAAGTCCTTAAATAATGCAGCAGAGTCCTTAAATAATGCAGCAGAGTCCTTAAATACCGCAGCAGAGTCCTTAAATACTGAAGCAGAGTCCTTTAATATAGCATCAAATTCCTTTAATTAATGCAGCAGAGTCCTTAAAAAATCCAACAAAGTCATTAAATAATGCAGCAGAGTCCTCTAATAATGCAGCAGAGTCCTCAAATGCTTCAGCAAAGTCATTAAATAATGCAGCATAGTCCTTAAATAATGCAAAGTCCTTAAATAAAGCAGCACAGTTCTTAAATAATGCAACAACGTCGGTAAATAATGCAGCAGAGTCCTTAAATAATGCAGCAAAGTCCTTAACTAATGCAGCAGAGTCCTTAAATACCGCAGCAAAGTGCTTAAATAATGCAGCAGAGTCCTCAAATGCTTCAGCAGAGTCTTTAAAAAATGCAGCAGAGTCCTTAAATAATGCAGCAAAGTCCTTAAATAATGCAGCAGAGTCCTTAAATAATGCAACAAAGTCCTTAAATAATGCAGCAGAGTCCTTAAATACTGAAGCAGAGTCCTTAAATATTGCAGCAAAGTCTTTAAATAATGCAGCAGAGTCCTTAGATAATGCAACACAGTCCTTCAATAATGCAGCAGAGTCCTTAGATAATGCAACAAAGTCCATAAATAATGCAGCAGATTCCTTAAATAATGCAGCAAAGTCCTTAAATAATGCAGCAGAGTCCTAAAATAATGCAGCAGGGTCCTTAAATACCGCAGCAGAGTCCTTAAATACTGAAACAGAGTCCTTTAATATAGCAGCAAATTCCTTAAATAATGCAGCAGAGTCCTTAAGAAATCCAACAAAGTCATTAAATAATGCAGCAAGTCCTTAAATAATGCAGCAGAGTCCTCTAATAATGCAGCAGAGTCCTCAAATGCTTCAGCAAAGTCATTAAATAATGCAGCATAGTCCTTAAATAATGCAGCAAAGTCCTTAAATAATGCAGCACAGTTCTTAAATAATGCAACAACGTCGTTAAATAATGCAGCAGAGTCCTTAAATAATGCAGCAAACTCCTTAACTAATGCAGCAGAGTCCTTAAATAATGCAACAAAGTCCTTAAATAATGCAACAGAGTCCTTAAATACCGCCGCAAAGTGCTTAAATAATGCAGCAGAGTCCTCAAATGCTTCAGCAGAGTCCTTAAATAATGCAGCAGTGTCCTTAAATAATGCAGCAAAGTCCTTAAATAATGCAGCAGAGTCCTTAAATAATGCAACAAAGTCCTTAAATAATGCAGCAGAGTCCTTAAATACTGAAGCAGAGTCCTTAAATATTGCTGCAAAGTACTTAAATAATGCAGCAGAGTCATTAAATAATGCAACAATGTCCTTAAATAATGCAGCAGAGTCCTTAAAAAATCCAACAAAGTCATTAAATAATGCAGCAAGTCCTTAAATAATGCAGCAGAGTCCTCTAATAATGCAGCAGAGTCCTCAAATGCTTCAGCAAATTCATTAAATAATGCAGCATATTCCTTAAATAATGCAGCAAAGTCCTTAAATAATGCAGAACAGTTCTTAAATAATGCAACAACGTCGTTAAATAATGCAGCAGAGTCCTTAAATAATGCAGCAAAGTCCTTAACTAATGCAGCAGAGTCCTTAAATAATGCAACAAAGTCCTTAAATAATGCAACAGAGTCCTTAAATACAGCAGCAAAGGGCTTAAATAATGCAGCAGAGTCCTCAAATGCTTCAGCAGAGTCCTTAAATAATGCAGCATTGTCCTTAAATAATGCAGCAAAGTCCTTAAATAATGCAGCAGAGTCCTTAAATAATGCAACAAAGTCCTTAAATAATGCAGCAGAGTCCTTAAATACTGAAGCAGAGTCCTTAAATATTGCTGCAAAGTCCTTAAATAATGCAGCAGAGTCATTAAATAATGCAACAAAGTCCTTAAATAATGCAGCAGAGTCCTTAAATAATGCAACAAAGTCCTTAAATAATGCAGCAGAGTACTTAAATAATGCAACAAAGTCCTTAAATAATGCAGCAAAGTCCTTAAATAATGCAGCAGAGTCCTTAAATACTGAAGCAGAGTCCTTAAATATTGCAGCAAAGTCCTTAAATAATGCAGCAGAGTCCTTAAATAAGGCAACAAAGTCCTTAAATAATGCAACAGAGTCCTTAAATACCGCAGCAAAGTGCTTAAATAATGCAGCAGAGTCCTCAAATGCTTCAGCAGAGTCCTTAAATAATGCAGCAGAGTCCTTAAATAATGCAGCAGAGTCCTTAAATAATGCAACAAAGTCCTTAAATAATGCAGCAGAGTCCTTAAATACTGAAGCAGAGTCCTTAAATATTGCAGCAAAGTCCTTAAATAATGCAGCAGAGTCCTTAAATAATGCAGCAAAGTCCTTATCTAATGCAGCAGAGTCCTTAAATAATGCAACAAAGTCCTTAAATAATGCAGCAGAGTCCTTAAATACTGAAGCAGAGTCCTTAAATATTGCAGCAAAGTCCTTCAATAATGCAGCAGAGTCCTTAGATAATGCAACAAAGTCCTTAAATAATGCAGCAGATTCCTTAAATAATGCAGCAAAGTCCTTAAATAATGCAGCAGAGTCCTTAAATAATGCAGCAGAGTCCTTAAATACCGCAGCAGAGTCCTTAAATACTGAAGCAGAGTCCTTTAATATAGCAGCAAATTCCATAAATAATGCAGCAGAGTCCATAAAAAAATCCAACAAAGTCATTAAATAATGCAGCAAGTCCTTAAATAATGCAGCAGAGTCCTCTAATAATGCAGCAGAGTCCTCAAATGCTTCAGCAAAGTCATTAAATAATGCAGCATAGTCCTTAAATAATGCAGCAAAGTCCTTAAATAATGCAGCACAGTTCTTAAGTAATGCAACAACGTCGTTAAATAATGCAGCAGAGTCCTTAAATAATGCAGCAAAGTCCTTAACTAATGCAGCAGAGTCCTTAAATATTGCAAGAAAGTCCTTAAATAATGCAGCAGAGTCCTTAAATAATGCAGTAAAGTCCTTAAATAATGCAGCAGAGTCCTTAAATATTGCAACAACGTCCTTAAATAATGCAGCAGAGTCCTTAAATACTGAAGCAGAGTCCTTAAATATTGCAGCAAAGTCCTTAAATAATGCATTAGAGTCCTTAAATAATGCAACAAAGTCCTTAAATAATGCAGCAGAGTCCTTAAATAATGCAGCAAAGTCCTTAAATAATGCAGCAGAGTCCTTAAATAATGCAGCAGAGTCCTTAAATACCGCAGCAGAGTCCTTAAATACTGAAGCAGGGTCCTTTAATATAGCAGCAAATTCCTTAAATAATGCAGCAGAGTCCTTAAAAAATCCAACAAAGTCATTAAATAATGCAGCAGAGTCCTCTAATAATGCAGCAGAGTCCTCAAATAATTCAGCAAAGTCATTAAATAATGCAGCATAGTCCTTAAATAATGCAAAGTCCTTAAATAAAGCAGCACAGTTCTTAAATAATGCAACAACGTCGGTAAATAATGCAGCAGAGTCCTTAAATAATGCAGCAAAGTCCTTAACTAATGCAGCAGAGTCCTTAAATAATGCAACAAAGTCCTTAAATAATGCAACAGAGTCCTTAAATACCGCAGCAAAGTGCTTAAATAATGCAGCAGAGTCCTCAAATGCTTCAGCAGAGTCCTTAAAAAATGCAGCAGAGTCCTTAAATAATGCAGCAAAGTCCTTAAATAATGCAGCATAGTCCTTAAATAATGCAACAAAGTCCTTAAATAATGCAGCAGAGTCCTTAAATACTGAAGCAGAGTCCTTAAATATTGCAGCAAAGTCCTTAAATAATGCAGCAGAGTCCTTAAATAATGCAGCAAAGTCCTTATCTAATGCAGCAGAGTCCTTAAATAATGCAACAAAGTCCTTAAATAATGCAGCAGAGTCCTTAAATACTGAAGCAGAGTCCTTATATATTGCAGCAAAGTCCTTAAATAATGCAGCAGAGTCCTTAAATAATGCAACAAAGTCCTTAAATAATGCAGCAGAGTCCTTAAATAATGCAACAAAGTCCTTAAATAATGCAGCAGAGTCCTTAAATACTGAAGCAGAGTCCTTAAATATTGCAGCAAAGTCCTTAAATAACGCAGCAGAGTCCTTAAATACTGAAGCAGAGTCCTTTAATATAGCAGTAAATTCCTTAAATAACGCTGCAGAGTCCTTAAAAAATCCAACAAAGACATTAAATAATGCAGCAGAGTCCTCTAATAATGCAGCAGAGTCCTCAAATGCTTCAGCAAAGTCATTAAATAATGCAGCATAGTCCTTAACTAATGCAGCAGAGTCCTTAAATAATGCAACAACGTCCTTAAATAATGCAGCAGAGTCCTTAAATACTGAAGCAGAGTCCTTAAATATTGCAGCAAAGTCCTTAAATAATGCATTAGAGTCCTTAAATAATGCAACAAAGTCCTTAAATAATGCAGCAGAGTCCTTAAATAATGCAGCAAAGTCCTTAAATAATGCAGCAGAGTCCTTAAATAATGCAGCAGAGTCCTTAAATACCGCAGCAGAGTCCTTAAATACTGAAGCAGAGTCCTTTAATATAGCATCAAATTCCTTTAATTAATGCAGCAGAGTCCTTAAAAAATCCAACAAAGTCATTAAATAATGCAGCAGAGTCCTCTAATAATGCAGCAGAGTCCTCAAATGCTTCAGCAAAGTCATTAAATAATGCAGCATAGTCCTTAAATAATGCAAAGTCCTTAAATAAAGCAGCACAGTTCTTAAATAATGCAACAACGTCGGTAAATAATGCAGCAGAGTCCTTAAATAATGCAGCAAAGTCCTTAACTAATGCAGCAGAGTCCTTAAATACCGCAGCAAAGTGCTTAAATAATGCAGCAGAGTCCTCAAATGCTTCAGCAGAGTCTTTAAAAAATGCAGCAGAGTCCTTAAATAATGCAGCAAAGTCCTTAAATAATGCAGCAGAGTCCTTAAATAATGCAACAAAGTCCTTAAATAATGCAGCAGAGTCCTTAAATACTGAAGCAGAGTCCTTAAATATTGCAGCAAAGTCCTTAAATAATGCAGCAGAGTCCTTAAATAATGCAACAAAGTCCTTCAATAATGCAGCAGAGTCCTTAGATAATGCAACAAAGTCCATAAATAATGCAGCAGATTCCTTAAATAATGCAGCAAAGTCCTTAAATAATGCAGCAGAGTCCTAAAATAATGCAGCAGGGTCCTTAAATACCGCAGCAGAGTCCTTAAATACTGAAACAGAGTCCTTTAATATAGCAGCAAATTCCTTAAATAATGCAGCAGAGTCCTTAAGAAATCCAACAAAGTCATTAAATAATGCAGCAAGTCCTTAAATAATGCAGCAGAGTCCTCTAATAATGCAGCAGAGTCCTCAAATGCTTCAGCAAATTCATTAAATAATGCAGCATATTCCTTAAATAATGCAGCAAAGTCCTTAAATAATGCAGAACAGTTCTTATATAATGCAACAACGTCGTTAAATAATGCAGCAGAGTCCTTAAATAATGCAGCAAAGTCCTTAACTAATGCAGCAGAGTCCTTAAATAATGCAACAAAGTCCTTAAATAATGCAACAGAGTCCTTAAATACAGCAGCAAAGGGCTTAAATAATGCAGCAGAGTCCTCAAATGCTTCAGCAGAGTCCTTAAATAATGCAGCATTGTCCTTAAATAATGCAGCAAAGTCCTTAAATAATGCAGCAGAGTCCTTAAATAATGCAACAAAGTCCTTAAATAATGCAGCAGAGTCCTTAAATACTGAAGCAGAGTCCTTAAATATTGCTGCAAAGTACTTAAATAATGCAGCAGAGTCATTAAATAATGCAACAATGTCCTTAAATAATGCAGCAGAGTCCTTAAAAAATCCAACAAAGTCATTAAATAATGCAGCAAGTCCTTAAATAATGCAGCAGAGTCCTCTAATAATGCAGCAGAGTCCTCAAATGCTTCAGCAAATTCATTAAATAATGCAGCATATTCCTTAAATAATGCAGCAAAGTCCTTAAATAATGCAGAACAGTTCTTAAATAATGCAACAACGTCGTTAAATAATGCAGCAGAGTCCTTAAATAATGCAGCAAAGTCCTTAACTAATGCAGCAGAGTCCTTAAATAATGCAACAAAGTCCTTAAATAATGCAACAGAGTCCTTAAATACAGCAGCAAAGGGCTTAAATAATGCAGCAGAGTCCTCAAATGCTTCAGCAGAGTCCTTAAATAATGCAGCATTGTCCTTAAATAATGCAGCAAAGTCCTTAAATAATGCAGCAGAGTCCTTAAATACCGCAGCAGAGTCCTTAAATACTGAAGCAGAGTCCTTTAATATAGCATCAAATTCCTTTAATTAATGCAGCAGAGTCCTTAAAAAATCCAACAAAGTCATTAAATAATGCAGCAGAGTCCTCTAATAATGCAGCAGAGTCCTTAAATACTGAAGCAGAGTCCTTAAATATTGCAGCAAAGTCCTTAAATAATGCATTAGAGTCCTTAAATAATGCAACAAAGTCCTTAAATAATGCAGCAGAGTCCTTAAATAATGCAGCAAAGTCCTTAAATAATGCAGCAGAGTCCTTAAATAATGCAGCAGAGTCCTTAAATACCGCAGCAGAGTCCTTAAATACTGAAGCAGAGTCCTTTAATATAGCATCAAATTCCTTTAATTAATGCAGCAGAGTCCTTAAAAAATCCAACAAAGTCATTAAATAATGCAGCAGAGTCCTCTAATAATGCAGCAGAGTCCTCAAATGCTTCAGCAAAGTCATTAAATAATGCAGCATAGTCCTTAAATAATGCAAAGTCCTTAAATAAAGCAGCACAGTTCTTAAATAATGCAACAACGTCGGTAAATAATGCAGCAGAGTCCTTAAATAATGCAACAAAGTCCTTAAATAATGCAGCAGAGTCCTTAAATACTGAAGCAGAGTCCTTAAATATTGCAGCAAAGTCTTTAAATAATGCAGCAGAGTCCTTAAATAATGCAACACAGTCCTTCAATAATGCAGCAGAGTCCTTAGATAATGCAACAAAGTCCATAAATAATGCAGCAGATTCCTTAAATAATGCAGCAAAGTCCTTAAATAATGCAGCAGAGTCCTAAAATAATGCAGCAGGGTCCTTAAATACCGCAGCAGAGTCCTTAAATACTGAAACAGAGTCCTTTAATATAGCAGCAAATTCCTTAAATAATGCAGCAGAGTCCTTAAGAAATCCAACAAAGTCATTAAATAATGCAGCAAGTCCTTAAATAATGCAGCAGAGTCCTCTAATAATGCAGCAGAGTCCTCAAATGCTTCAGCAAAGTCATTAAATAATGCAGCATAGTCCTTAAATAATGCAGCAAAGTCCTTAAATAATGCAGCACAGTTCTTAAATAATGCAACAACGTCGTTAAATAATGCAGCAGAGTCCTTAAATAATGCAGCAAACTCCTTAACTAATGCAGCAGAGTCCTTAAATAATGCAACAAAGTCCTTAAATAATGCAACAGAGTCCTTAAATACCGCCGCAAAGTGCTTAAATAATGCAGCAGAGTCCTCAAATGCTTCAGCAGAGTCCTTAAATAATGCAGCAGTGTCCTTAAATAATGCAGCAAAGTCCTTAAATAATGCAGCAGAGTCCTTAAATAATGCAACAAAGTCCTTAAATAATGCAGCAGAGTCCTTAAATACTGAAGCAGAGTCCTTAAATATTGCTGCAAAGTACTTAAATAATGCAGCAGAGTCATTAAATAATGCAACAATGTCCTTAAATAATGCAGCAGAGTCCTTAAAAAATCCAACAAAGTCATTAAATAATGCAGCAAGTCCTTAAATAATGCAGCAGAGTCCTCTAATAATGCAGCAGAGTCCTCAAATGCTTCAGCAAATTCATTAAATAATGCAGCATATTCCTTAAATAATGCAGCAAAGTCCTTAAATAATGCAGAACAGTTCTTAAATAATGCAACAACGTCGTTAAATAATGCAGCAGAGTCCTTAAATAATGCAGCAAAGTCCTTAACTAATGCAGCAGAGTCCTTAAATAATGCAACAAAGTCCTTAAATAATGCAACAGAGTCCTTAAATACAGCAGCAAAGGGCTTAAATAATGCAGCAGAGTCCTCAAATGCTTCAGCAGAGTCCTTAAATAATGCAGCATTGTCCTTAAATAATGCAGCAAAGTCCTTAAATAATGCAGCAGAGTCCTTAAATAATGCAACAAAGTCCTTAAATAATGCAGCAGAGTCCTTAAATACTGAAGCAGAGTCCTTAAATATTGCTGCAAAGTCCTTAAATAATGCAGCAGAGTCATTAAATAATGCAACAAAGTCCTTAAATAATGCAGCAGAGTCCTTAAATAATGCAACAAAGTCCTTAAATAATGCAGCAGAGTACTTAAATAATGCAACAAAGTCCTTAAATAATGCAGCAAAGTCCTTAAATAATGCAGCAGAGTCCTTAAATACTGAAGCAGAGTCCTTAAATATTGCAGCAAAGTCCTTAAATAATGCAGCAGAGTCCTTAAATAAGGCAACAAAGTCCTTAAATAATGCAACAGAGTCCTTAAATACCGCAGCAAAGTGCTTAAATAATGCAGCAGAGTCCTCAAATGCTTCAGCAGAGTCCTTAAATAATGCAGCAGAGTCCTTAAATAATGCAGCAAAGTCCTTAAATAATGCAGCAGAGTCCTTAAATAATGCAACAAAGTCCTTAAATAATGCAGCAGAGTCCTTAAATACTGAAGCAGAGTCCTTAAATATTGCAGCAAAGTCCTTAAATAATGCAGCAGAGTCCTTAAATAATGCAGCAAAGTCCTTATCTAATGCAGCAGAGTCCTTAAATAATGCAACAAAGTCCTTAAATAATGCAGCAGAGTCCTTAAATACTGAAGCAGAGTCCTTAAATATTGCAGCAAAGTCCTTCAATAATGCAGCAGAGTCCTTAGATAATGCAACAAAGTCCTTAAATAATGCAGCAGATTCCTTAAATAATGCAGCAAAGTCCTTAAATAATGCAGCAGAGTCCTTAAATAATGCAGCAGAGTCCTTAAATACCGCAGCAGAGTCCTTAAATACTGAAGCAGAGTCCTTTAATATAGCAGCAAATTCCATAAATAATGCAGCAGAGTCCATAAAAAAATCCAACAAAGTCATTAAATAATGCAGCAAGTCCTTAAATAATGCAGCAGAGTCCTCTAATAATGCAGCAGAGTCCTCAAATGCTTCAGCAAAGTCATTAAATAATGCAGCATAGTCCTTAAATAATGCAGCAAAGTCCTTAAATAATGCAGCACAGTTCTTAAGTAATGCAACAACGTCGTTAAATAATGCAGCAGAGTCCTTAAATAATGCAGCAAAGTCCTTAACTAATGCAGCAGAGTCCTTAAATATTGCAAGAAAGTCCTTAAATAATGCAGCAGAGTCCTTAAATAATGCAGTAAAGTCCTTAAATAATGCAGCAGAGTCCTTAAATATTGCAACAACGTCCTTAAATAATGCAGCAGAGTCCTTAAATACTGAAGCAGAGTCCTTAAATATTGCAGCAAAGTCCTTAAATAATGCATTAGAGTCCTTAAATAATGCAACAAAGTCCTTAAATAATGCAGCAGAGTCCTTAAATAATGCAGCAAAGTCCTTAAATAATGCAGCAGAGTCCTTAAATAATGCAGCAGAGTCCTTAAATACCGCAGCAGAGTCCTTAAATACTGAAGCAGGGTCCTTTAATATAGCAGCAAATTCCTTAAATAATGCAGCAGAGTCCTTAAAAAATCCAACAAAGTCATTAAATAATGCAGCAGAGTCCTCTAATAATGCAGCAGAGTCCTCAAATAATTCAGCAAAGTCATTAAATAATGCAGCATAGTCCTTAAATAATGCAAAGTCCTTAAATAAAGCAGCACAGTTCTTAAATAATGCAACAACGTCGGTAAATAATGCAGCAGAGTCCTTAAATAATGCAGCAAAGTCCTTAACTAATGCAGCAGAGTCCTTAAATAATGCAACAAAGTCCTTAAATAATGCAACAGAGTCCTTAAATACCGCAGCAAAGTGCTTAAATAATGCAGCAGAGTCCTCAAATGCTTCAGCAGAGTCCTTAAAAAATGCAGCAGAGTCCTTAAATAATGCAGCAAAGTCCTTAAATAATGCAGCAGAGTCCTTAAATAATGCAACAAAGTCCTTAAATAATGCAGCAGAGTCCTTAAATACTGAAGCAGAGTCCTTAAATATTGCAGCAAAGTCCTTAAATAATGCAGCAGAGTCCTTAAATAATGCAGCAAAGTCCTTATCTAATGCAGCAGAGTCCTTAAATAATGCAACAAAGTCCTTAAATAATGCAGCAGAGTCCTTAAATACTGAAGCAGAGTCCTTATATATTGCAGCAAAGTCCTTAAATAATGCAGCAGAGTCCTTAAATAATGCAACAAAGTCCTTAAATAATGCAGCAGAGTCCTTAAATAATGCAACAAAGTCCTTAAATAATGCAGCAGAGTCCTTAAATACTGAAGCAGAGTCCTTAAATATTGCAGCAAAGTCCTTAAATAACGCAGCAGAGTCCTTAAATACTGAAGCAGAGTCCTTTAATATAGCAGTAAATTCCTTAAATAACGCTGCAGAGTCCTTAAAAAATCCAACAAAGACATTAAATAATGCAGCAGAGTCCTCTAATAATGCAGCAGAGTCCTCAAATGCTTCAGCAAAGTCATTAAATAATGCAGCATAGTCCTTAACTAATGCAGCAGAGTCCTTAAATAATGCAACAACGTCCTTAAATAATGCAGCAGAGTCCTTAAATACTGAAGCAGAGTCCTTAAATATTGCAGCAAAGTCCTTAAATAATGCATTAGAGTCCTTAAATAATGCAACAAAGTCCTTAAATAATGCAGCAGAGTCCTTAAATAATGCAGCAAAGTCCTTAAATAATGCAGCAGAGTCCTTAAATAATGCAGCAGAGTCCTTAAATACCGCAGCAGAGTCCTTAAATACTGAAGCAGAGTCCTTTAATATAGCATCAAATTCCTTTAATTAATGCAGCAGAGTCCTTAAAAAATCCAACAAAGTCATTAAATAATGCAGCAGAGTCCTCTAATAATGCAGCAGAGTCCTCAAATGCTTCAGCAAAGTCATTAAATAATGCAGCATAGTCCTTAAATAATGCAAAGTCCTTAAATAAAGCAGCACAGTTCTTAAATAATGCAACAACGTCGGTAAATAATGCAGCAGAGTCCTTAAATAATGCAGCAAAGTCCTTAACTAATGCAGCAGAGTCCTTAAATACCGCAGCAAAGTGCTTAAATAATGCAGCAGAGTCCTCAAATGCTTCAGCAGAGTCTTTAAAAAATGCAGCAGAGTCCTTAAATAATGCAGCAAAGTCCTTAAATAATGCAGCAGAGTCCTTAAATAATGCAACAAAGTCCTTAAATAATGCAGCAGAGTCCTTAAATACTGAAGCAGAGTCCTTAAATATTGCAGCAAAGTCCTTAAATAATGCAGCAGAGTCCTTAAATAATGCAACAAAGTCCTTCAATAATGCAGCAGAGTCCTTAGATAATGCAACAAAGTCCATAAATAATGCAGCAGATTCCTTAAATAATGCAGCAAAGTCCTTAAATAATGCAGCAGAGTCCTAAAATAATGCAGCAGGGTCCTTAAATACCGCAGCAGAGTCCTTAAATACTGAAACAGAGTCCTTTAATATAGCAGCAAATTCCTTAAATAATGCAGCAGAGTCCTTAAGAAATCCAACAAAGTCATTAAATAATGCAGCAAGTCCTTAAATAATGCAGCAGAGTCCTCTAATAATGCAGCAGAGTCCTCAAATGCTTCAGCAAAGTCATTAAATAATGCAGCATAGTCCTTAAATAATGCAGCAAAGTCCTTAAATAATGCAGCACAGTTCTTAAATAATGCAACAACGTCGTTAAATAATGCAGCAGAGTCCTTAAATAATGCAGCAAACTCCTTAACTAATGCAGCAGAGTCCTTAAATAATGCAACAAAGTCCTTAAATAATGCAACAGAGTCCTTAAATACCGCCGCAAAGTGCTTAAATAATGCAGCAGAGTCCTCAAATGCTTCAGCAGAGTCCTTAAATAATGCAGCAGTGTCCTTAAATAATGCAGCAAAGTCCTTAAATAATGCAGCAGAGTCCTTAAATAATGCAACAAAGTCCTTAAATAATGCAGCAGAGTCCTTAAATACTGAAGCAGAGTCCTTAAATATTGCTGCAAAGTACTTAAATAATGCAGCAGAGTCATTAAATAATGCAACAATGTCCTTAAATAATGCAGCAGAGTCCTTAAAAAATCCAACAAAGTCATTAAATAATGCAGCAAGTCCTTAAATAATGCAGCAGAGTCCTCTAATAATGCAGCAGAGTCCTCAAATGCTTCAGCAAATTCATTAAATAATGCAGCATATTCCTTAAATAATGCAGCAAAGTCCTTAAATAATGCAGAACAGTTCTTATATAATGCAACAACGTCGTTAAATAATGCAGCAGAGTCCTTAAATAATGCAGCAAAGTCCTTAACTAATGCAGCAGAGTCCTTAAATAATGCAACAAAGTCCTTAAATAATGCAACAGAGTCCTTAAATACAGCAGCAAAGGGCTTAAATAATGCAGCAGAGTCCTCAAATGCTTCAGCAGAGTCCTTAAATAATGCAGCATTGTCCTTAAATAATGCAGCAAAGTCCTTAAATAATGCAGCAGAGTCCTTAAATAATGCAACAAAGTCCTTAAATAATGCAGCAGAGTCCTTAAATACTGAAGCAGAGTCCTTAAATATTGCTGCAAAGTACTTAAATAATGCAGCAGAGTCATTAAATAATGCAACAATGTCCTTAAATAATGCAGCAGAGTCCTTAAAAAATCCAACAAAGTCATTAAATAATGCAGCAAGTCCTTAAATAATGCAGCAGAGTCCTCTAATAATGCAGCAGAGTCCTCAAATGCTTCAGCAAATTCATTAAATAATGCAGCATATTCCTTAAATAATGCAGCAAAGTCCTTAAATAATGCAGAACAGTTCTTAAATAATGCAACAACGTCGTTAAATAATGCAGCAGAGTCCTTAAATAATGCAGCAAAGTCCTTAACTAATGCAGCAGAGTCCTTAAATAATGCAACAAAGTCCTTAAATAATGCAACAGAGTCCTTAAATACAGCAGCAAAGGGCTTAAATAATGCAGCAGAGTCCTCAAATGCTTCAGCAGAGTCCTTAAATAATGCAGCATTGTCCTTAAATAATGCAGCAAAGTCCTTAAATAATGCAGCAGAGTCCTTAAATACCGCAGCAGAGTCCTTAAATACTGAAGCAGAGTCCTTTAATATAGCATCAAATTCCTTTAATTAATGCAGCAGAGTCCTTAAAAAATCCAACAAAGTCATTAAATAATGCAGCAGAGTCCTCTAATAATGCAGCAGAGTCCTCAAATGCTTCAGCAAAGTCATTAAATAATGCAGCATAGTCCTTAAATAATGCAAAGTCCTTAAATAAAGCAGCACAGTTCTTAAATAATGCAACAACGTCGGTAAATAATGCAGCAGAGTCCTTAAATAATGCAGCAAAGTCCTTAACTAATGCAGCAGAGTCCTTAAATACCGCAGCAAAGTGCTTAAATAATGCAGCAGAGTCCTCAAATGCTTCAGCAGAGTCTTTAAAAAATGCAGCAGAGTCCTTAAATAATGCAGCAAAGTCCTTAAATAATGCAGCAGAGTCCTTAAATAATGCAACAAAGTCCTTAAATAATGCAGCAGAGTCCTTAAATACTGAAGCAGAGTCCTTAAATATTGCAGCAAAGTCCTTAAATAATGCAGCAGAGTCCTTAAATAATGCAACACAGTCCTTCAATAATGCAGCAGAGTCCTTAGATAATGCAACAAAGTCCATAAATAATGCAGCAGATTCCTTAAATAATGCAGCAAAGTCCTTAAATAATGCAGCAGAGTCCTAAAATAATGCAGCAGGGTCCTTAAATACCGCAGCAGAGTCCTTAAATACTGAAACAGAGTCCTTTAATATAGCAGCAAATTCCTTAAATAATGCAGCAGAGTCCTTAAGAAATCCAACAAAGTCATTAAATAATGCAGCAAGTCCTTAAATAATGCAGCAGAGTCCTCTAATAATGCAGCAGAGTCCTCAAATGCTTCAGCAAAGTCATTAAATAATGCAGCATAGTCCTTAAATAATGCAGCAAAGTCCTTAAATAATGCAGCACAGTTCTTAAATAATGCAACAACGTCGTTAAATAATGCAGCAGAGTCCTTAAATAATGCAGCAAACTCCTTAACTAATGCAGCAGAGTCCTTAAATAATGCAACAAAGTCCTTAAATAATGCAACAGAGTCCTTAAATACCGCCGCAAAGTGCTTAAATAATGCAGCAGAGTCCTCAAATGCTTCAGCAGAGTCCTTAAATAATGCAGCAGTGTCCTTA
This sequence comes from Phyllobates terribilis, assembly GCF_046119375.1. Lineage (NCBI taxonomy): Eukaryota > Metazoa > Chordata > Amphibia > Anura > Dendrobatidae > Phyllobates > Phyllobates terribilis. The sequence goes on along the minus strand of NW_027362840.1, from coordinate 320,488 downwards.
AATAATGCAGCAAAGTCCTTAAATAATGCAGCAGAGTCCTTAAATAATGCAACAAAGTCCTTAAATAATGCAGCAGAGTCCTTAAATACTGAAGCAGAGTCCTTAAATATTGCTGCAAAGTACTTAAATAATGCAGCAGAGTCATTAAATAATGCAACAATGTCCTTAAATAATGCAGCAGAGTCCTTAAAAAATCCAACAAAGTCATTAAATAATGCAGCAAGTCCTTAAATAATGCAGCAGAGTCCTCTAATAATGCAGCAGAGTCCTCAAATGCTTCAGCAAATTCATTAAATAATGCAGCATATTCCTTAAATAATGCAGCAAAGTCCTTAAATAATGCAGAACAGTTCTTAAATAATGCAACAACGTCGTTAAATAATGCAGCAGAGTCCTTAAATAATGCAGCAAAGTCCTTAACTAATGCAGCAGAGTCCTTAAATAATGCAACAATGTCCTTAAATAATGCAACAGAGTCCTTAAATACAGCAGCAAAGGGCTTAAATAATGCAGCAGAGTCCTCAAATGCTTCAGCAGAGTCCTTAAATAATGCAGCATTGTCCTTAAATAATGCAGCAAAGTCCTTAAATAATGCAGCAGAGTCCTTAAATAATGCAACAAAGTCCTTAAATAATGCAGCAGAGTCCTTAAATACTGAAGCAGAGTCCTTAAATATTGCTGCAAAGTCCTTAAATAATGCAGCAGAGTCATTAAATAATGCAACAAAGTCCTTAAATAATGCAGCAGAGTCCTTAAATAATGCAACAAAGTCCTTAAATAATGCAGCAGAGTACTTAAATAATGCAACAAAGTCCTTAAATAATGCAGCAAAGTCCTTAAATAATGCAGCAGAGTCCTTAAATACTGAAGCAGAGTCCTTAAATATTGCAGCAAAGTCCTTAAATAATGCAGCAGAGTCCTTAAATAAGGCAACAAAGTCCTTAAATAATGCAACAGAGTCCTTAAATACCGCAGCAAAGTGCTTAAATAATGCAGCAGAGTCCTCAAATGCTTCAGCAGAGTCCTTAAATAATGCAGCAGAGTCCTTAAATAATGCAGCAAAGTCCTTAAATAATGCAGCAGAGTCCTTAAATAATGCAACAAAGTCCTTAAATAATGCAGCAGAGTCCTTAAATACTGAAGCAGAGTCCTTAAATATTGCAGCAAAGTCCTTAAATAATGCAGCAGAGTCCTTAAATAATGCAGCAAAGTCCTTATCTAATGCAGCAGAGTCCTTAAATAATGCAACAAAGTCCTTAAATAATGCAGCAGAGTCCTTAAATACTGAAGCAGAGTCCTTAAATATTGCAGCAAAGTCCTTCAATAATGCAGCAGAGTCCTTAGATAATGCAACAAAGTCCTTAAATAATGCAGCAGATTCCTTAAATAATGCAGCAAAGTCCTTAAATAATGCAGCAGAGTCCTTAAATAATGCAGCAGAGTCCTTAAATACCGCAGCAGAGTCCTTAAATACTGAAGCAGAGTCCTTTAATATAGCAGCAAATTCCATAAATAATGCAGCAGAGTCCATAAAAAAATCCAACAAAGTCATTAAATAATGCAGCAAGTCCTTAAATAATGCAGCAGAGTCCTCTAATAATGCAGCAGAGTCCTCAAATGCTTCAGCAAAGTCATTAAATAATGCAGCATAGTCCTTAAATAATGCAGCAAAGTCCTTAAATAATGCAGCACAGTTCTTAAGTAATGCAACAACGTCGTTAAATAATGCAGCAGAGTCCTTAAATAATGCAGCAAAGTCCTTAACTAATGCAGCAGAGTCCTTAAATATTGCAAGAAAGTCCTTAAATAATGCAGCAGAGTCCTTAAATAATGCAGTAAAGTCCTTAAATAATGCAGCAGAGTCCTTAAATATTGCAACAACGTCCTTAAATAATGCAGCAGAGTCCTTAAATACTGAAGCAGAGTCCTTAAATATTGCAGCAAAGTCCTTAAATAATGCATTAGAGTCCTTAAATAATGCAACAAAGTCCTTAAATAATGCAGCAGAGTCCTTAAATAATGCAGCAAAGTCCTTAAATAATGCAGCAGAGTCCTTAAATAATGCAGCAGAGTCCTTAAATACCGCAGCAGAGTCCTTAAATACTGAAGCAGGGTCCTTTAATATAGCAGCAAATTCCTTAAATAATGCAGCAGAGTCCTTAAAAAATCCAACAAAGTCATTAAATAATGCAGCAGAGTCCTCTAATAATGCAGCAGAGTCCTCAAATAATTCAGCAAAGTCATTAAATAATGCAGCATAGTCCTTAAATAATGCAAAGTCCTTAAATAAAGCAGCACAGTTCTTAAATAATGCAACAACGTCGGTAAATAATGCAGCAGAGTCCTTAAATAATGCAGCAAAGTCCTTAACTAATGCAGCAGAGTCCTTAAATAATGCAACAAAGTCCTTAAATAATGCAACAGAGTCCTTAAATACCGCAGCAAAGTGCTTAAATAATGCAGCAGAGTCCTCAAATGCTTCAGCAGAGTCCTTAAAAAATGCAGCAGAGTCCTTAAATAATGCAGCAAAGTCCTTAAATAATGCAGCAGAGTCCTTAAATAATGCAACAAAGTCCTTAAATAATGCAGCAGAGTCCTTAAATACTGAAGCAGAGTCCTTAAATATTGCAGCAAAGTCCTTAAATAATGCAGCAGAGTCCTTAAATAATGCAGCAAAGTCCTTATCTAATGCAGCAGAGTCCTTAAATAATGCAACAAAGTCCTTAAATAATGCAGCAGAGTCCTTAAATACTGAAGCAGAGTCCTTAAATATTGCAGCAAAGTCCTTAAATAATGCAGCAGAGTCCTTAAATAATGCAACAAAGTCCTTAAATAATGCAGCAGAGTCCTTAAATAATGCAACAAAGTCCTTAAATAATGCAGCAGAGTCCTTAAATACTGAAGCAGAGTCCTTAAATATTGCAGCAAAGTCCTTAAATAACGCAGCAGAGTCCTTAAATACTGAAGCAGAGTCCTTTAATATAGCAGTAAATTCCTTAAATAACGCTGCAGAGTCCTTAAAAAATCCAACAAAGACATTAAATAATGCAGCAGAGTCCTCTAATAATGCAGCAGAGTCCTCAAATGCTTCAGCAAAGTCATTAAATAATGCAGCATAGTCCTTAACTAATGCAGCAGAGTCCTTAAATAATGCAACAACGTCCTTAAATAATGCAGCAGAGTCCTTAAATACTGAAGCAGAGTCCTTAAATATTGCAGCAAAGTCCTTAAATAATGCATTAGAGTCCTTAAATAATGCAACAAAGTCCTTAAATAATGCAGCAGAGTCCTTAAATAATGCAGCAAAGTCCTTAAATAATGCAGCAGAGTCCTTAAATAATGCAGCAGAGTCCTTAAATACCGCAGCAGAGTCCTTAAATACTGAAGCAGAGTCCTTTAATATAGCATCAAATTCCTTTAATTAATGCAGCAGAGTCCTTAAAAAATCCAACAAAGTCATTAAATAATGCAGCAGAGTCCTCTAATAATGCAGCAGAGTCCTCAAATGCTTCAGCAAAGTCATTAAATAATGCAGCATAGTCCTTAAATAATGCAAAGTCCTTAAATAAAGCAGCACAGTTCTTAAATAATGCAACAACGTCGGTAAATAATGCAGCAGAGTCCTTAAATAATGCAGCAAAGTCCTTAACTAATGCAGCAGAGTCCTTAAATACCGCAGCAAAGTGCTTAAATAATGCAGCAGAGTCCTCAAATGCTTCAGCAGAGTCTTTAAAAAATGCAGCAGAGTCCTTAAATAATGCAGCAAAGTCCTTAAATAATGCAGCAGAGTCCTTAAATAATGCAACAAAGTCCTTAAATAATGCAGCAGAGTCCTTAAATACTGAAGCAGAGTCCTTAAATATTGCAGCAAAGTCCTTAAATAATGCAGCAGAGTCCTTAAATAATGCAACAAAGTCCTTCAATAATGCAGCAGAGTCCTTAGATAATGCAACAAAGTCCATAAATAATGCAGCAGATTCCTTAAATAATGCAGCAAAGTCCTTAAATAATGCAGCAGAGTCCTAAAATAATGCAGCAGGGTCCTTAAATACCGCAGCAGAGTCCTTAAATACTGAAACAGAGTCCTTTAATATAGCAGCAAATTCCTTAAATAATGCAGCAGAGTCCTTAAGAAATCCAACAAAGTCATTAAATAATGCAGCAAGTCCTTAAATAATGCAGCAGAGTCCTCTAATAATGCAGCAGAGTCCTCAAATGCTTCAGCAAAGTCATTAAATAATGCAGCATAGTCCTTAAATAATGCAGCAAAGTCCTTAAATAATGCAGCACAGTTCTTAAATAATGCAACAACGTCGTTAAATAATGCAGCAGAGTCCTTAAATAATGCAGCAAACTCCTTAACTAATGCAGCAGAGTCCTTAAATAATGCAACAAAGTCCTTAAATAATGCAACAGAGTCCTTAAATACCGCCGCAAAGTGCTTAAATAATGCAGCAGAGTCCTCAAATGCTTCAGCAGAGTCCTTAAATAATGCAGCAGTGTCCTTAAATAATGCAGCAAAGTCCTTAAATAATGCAGCAGAGTCCTTAAATAATGCAACAAAGTCCTTAAATAATGCAGCAGAGTCCTTAAATACTGAAGCAGAGTCCTTAAATATTGCTGCAAAGTACTTAAATAATGCAGCAGAGTCATTAAATAATGCAACAATGTCCTTAAATAATGCAGCAGAGTCCTTAAAAAATCCAACAAAGTCATTAAATAATGCAGCAAGTCCTTAGATAATGCAGCAGAGTCCTCTAATAATGCAGCAGAGTCCTCAAATGCTTCAGCAAATTCATTAAATAATGCAGCATATTCCTTAAATAATGCAGCAAAGTCCTTAAATAATGCAGAACAGTTCTTATATAATGCAACAACGTCGTTAAATAATGCAGCAGAGTCCTTAAATAATGCAGCAAAGTCCTTAACTAATGCAGCAGAGTCCTTAAATAATGCAACAAAGTCCTTAAATAATGCAACAGAGTCCTTAAATACAGCAGCAAAGGGCTTAAATAATGCAGCAGAGTCCTCAAATGCTTCAGCAGAGTCCTTAAATAATGCAGCATTGTCCTTAAATAATGCAGCAAAGTCCTTAAATAATGCAGCAGAGTCCTTAAATACCGCAGCAGAGTCCTTAAATACTGAAGCAGAGTCCTTTAATATAGCATCAAATTCCTTTAATTAATGCAGCAGAGTCCTTAAAAAATCCAACAAAGTCATTAAATAATGCAGCAGAGTCCTCTAATAATGCAGCAGAGTCCTCAAATGCTTCAGCAAAGTCATTAAATAATGCAGCATAGTCCTTAAATAATGCAAAGTCCTTAAATAAAGCAGCACAGTTCTTAAATAATGCAACAACGTCGGTAAATAATGCAGCAGAGTCCTTAAATAATGCAGCAAAGTCCTTAACTAATGCAGCAGAGTCCTTAAATACCGCAGCAAAGTGCTTAAATAATGCAGCAGAGTCCTCAAATGCTTCAGCAGAGTCTTTAAAAAATGCAGCAGAGTCCTTAAATAATGCAGCAAAGTCCTTAAATAATGCAGCAGAGTCCTTAAATAATGCAACAAAGTCCTTAAATAATGCAGCAGAGTCCTTAAATACTGAAGCAGAGTCCTTAAATATTGCAGCAAAGTCCTTAAATAATGCAGCAGAGTCCTTAAATAATGCAACAAAGTCCTTCAATAATGCAGCAGAGTCCTTAGATAATGCAACAAAGTCCATAAATAATGCAGCAGATTCCTTAAATAATGCAGCAAAGTCCTTAAATAATGCAGCAGAGTCCTAAAATAATGCAGCAGGGTCCTTAAATACCGCAGCAGAGTCCTTAAATACTGAAACAGAGTCCTTTAATATAGCAGCAAATTCCTTAAATAATGCAGCAGAGTCCTTAAGAAATCCAACAAAGTCATTAAATAATGCAGCAAGTCCTTAAATAATGCAGCAGAGTCCTCTAATAATGCAGCAGAGTCCTCAAATGCTTCAGCAAAGTCATTAAATAATGCAGCATAGTCCTTAAATAATGCAGCAAAGTCCTTAAATAATGCAGCACAGTTCTTAAATAATGCAACAACGTCGTTAAATAATGCAGCAGAGTCCTTAAATAATGCAGCAAACTCCTTAACTAATGCAGCAGAGTCCTTAAATAATGCAACAAAGTCCTTAAATAATGCAACAGAGTCCTTAAATACCGCCGCAAAGTGCTTAAATAATGCAGCAGAGTCCTCAAATGCTTCAGCAGAGTCCTTAAATAATGCAGCAGTGTCCTTAAATAATGCAGCAAAGTCCTTAAATAATGCAGCAGAGTCCTTAAATAATGCAACAAAGTCCTTAAATAATGCAGCAGAGTCCTTAAATACTGAAGCAGAGTCCTTTAATATAGCAGCAAATTCCTTAAATAATGCAGCAGAGTCCTTAAGAAATCCAACAAAGTCATTAAATAATGCAGCAAGTCCTTAAATAATGCAGCAGAGTCCTCTAATAATGCAGCAGAGTCCTCAAATGCTTCAGCAAAGTCATTAAATAATGCAGCATAGTACTTAAATAATGCAGCAAAGTCCTTAAATAATGCAGCACAGTTCTTAAATAATGCAACAACGTCGTTAAATAATGCAGCAGAGTCCTTAAATAATGCAGCAAACTCCTTAACTAATGCAGCAGAGTCCTTAAATAATGCAACAAAGTCCTTAAATAATGCAACAGAGTCCTTAAATACCGCCGCAAAGTGCTTAAATAATGCAGCAGAGTCCTCAAATGCTTCAGCAGAGTCCTTAAATAATGCAGCAGTGTCCTTAAATAATGCAGCAAAGTCCTTAAATAATGCAGCAGAGTCCTTAAATAATGCAGTAGAGTCCTTAAATAATGCAGCAGAGTCCTTAAATACCGCAGCAGAGTCCTTAAATACTGAAGCAGGGTCCTTTAATATAGCAGCAAATTCCTTAAATAATGCAGCAGAGTCCTTAAAAAATCCAACAAAGTCATTAAATAATGCAGCAGAGTCCTCTAATAATGCAGCAGAGTCCTCAAATAATTCAGCAAAGTCATTAAATAATGCAGCATAGTCCTTAAATAATGCAAAGTCCTTAAATAAAGCAGCACAGTTCTTAAATAATGCAACAACGTCGGTAAATAATGCAGCAGAGTCCTTAAATAATGCAGCAAAGTCCTTAACTAATGCAGCAGAGTCCTTAAATAATGCAACAAAGTCCTTAAATAATGCAACAGAGTCCTTAAATACCGCAGCAAAGTGCTTAAATAATGCAGCAGAGTCCTCAAATGCTTCAGCAGAGTCCTTAAAAAATGCAGCAGAGTCCTTAAATAATGCAGCAAAGTCCTTAAATAATGCAGCAGAGTCCTTAAATAATGCAACAAAGTCCTTAAATAATGCAGCAGAGTCCTTAAATACTGAAGCAGAGTCCTTAAATATTGCAGCAAAGTCCTTAAATAATGCAGCAGAGTCCTTAAATAATGCAACAAAGTCCTTAAATAATGCAGCAGAGTCCTTAAATAATGCAACAAAGTCCTTAAATAATGCAGCAGAGTCCTTAAATACTGAAGCAGAGTCCTTAAATATTGCAGCAAAGTCCTTAAATAACGCAGCAGAGTCCTTAAATACTGAAGCAGGGTCCTTTAATATAGCAGTAAATTCCTTAAATAACGCTGCAGAGTCCTTAAAAAATCCAACAAAGACATTAAATAATGCAGCAGAGTCCTCTAATAATGCAGCAGAGTCCTCAAATGCTTCAGCAAAGTCATTAAATAATGCAGCATAGTCCTTAACTAATGCAGCAGAGTCCTTAAATAATGCAACAACGTCCTTAAATAATGCAGCAGAGTCCTTAAATACTGAAGCAGAGTCCTTAAATATTGCAGCAAAGTCCTTAAATAATGCATTAGAGTCCTTAAATAATGCAACAAAGTCCTTAAATAATGCAGCAGAGTCCTTAAATAATGCAGCAAAGTCCTTAAATAATGCAGCAGAGTCCATAAATAATGCAGCAGAGTCCTTAAATACCGCAGCAGAGTCCTTAAATACTGAAGCAGAGTCCTTTAATATAGCATCAAATTCCTTTAATTAATGCAGCAGAGTCCTTAAAAATCCAACAAAGTCATTAAATAATGCAGCAGAGTCCTCTAATAATGCAGCAGAGTCCTCAAATGCTTCAGCAAAGTCATTAAATAATGCAGCATAGTCCTTAAATAATGCAAAGTCCTTAAATAAAGCAGCACAGTTCTTAAATAATGCAACAACGTCGGTAAATAATGCAGCAGAGTCCTTAAATAATGCAGCAAAGTCCTTAACTAATGCAGCAGAGTCCTTAAATACCGCAGCAAAGTGCTTAAATAATGCAGCAGAGTCCTCAAATGCTTCAGCAGAGTCTTTAAAAAATGCAGCAGAGTCCTTAAATAATGCAGCAAAGTCCTTAAATAATGCAGCAGAGTCCTTAAATAATGCAACAAAGTCCTTAAATAATGCAGCAGAGTCCTTAAATACTGAAGCAGAGTCCTTAAATATTGCAGCAAAGTCCTTAAATAATGCAGCAGAGTCCTTAAATAATGCAACAAAGTCCTTCAATAATGCAGCAGAGTCCTTAGATAATGCAACAAAGTCCATAAATAATGCAGCAGATTCCTTAAATAATGCAGCAAAGTCCTTAAATAATGCAGCAGAGTCCTAAAATAATGCAGCAGGGTCCTTAAATACCGCAGCAGAGTCCTTAAATACTGAAACAGAGTCCTTTAATATAGCAGCAAATTCCTTAAATAATGCAGCAGAGTCCTTAAGAAATCCAACAAAGTCATTAAATAATGCAGCAAGTCCTTAAATAATGCAGCAGAGTCCTCTAATAATGCAGCAGAGTCCTCAAATGCTTCAGCAAAGTCATTAAATAATGCAGCATAGTCCTTAAATAATGCAGCAAAGTCCTTAAATAATGCAGCACAGTTCTTAAATAATGCAACAACGTCGTTAAATAATGCAGCAGAGTCCTTAAATAATGCAGCAAACTCCTTAACTAATGCAGCAGAGTCCTTAAATAATGCAACAAAGTCCTTAAATAATGCAACAGAGTCCTTAAATACCGCCGCAAAGTGCTTAAATAATGCAGCAGAGTCCTCAAATGCTTCAGCAGAGTCCTTAAATAATGCAGCAGTGTCCTTAAATAATGCAGCAAAGTCCTTAAATAATGCAGCAGAGTCCTTAAATAATGCAACAAAGTCCTTAAATAATGCAGCAGAGTCCTTAAATACTGAAGCAGAGTCCTTAAATATTGCTGCAAAGTACTTAAATAATGCAGCAGAGTCATTAAATAATGCAACAATGTCCTTAAATAATGCAGCAGAGTCCTTAAAAAATCCAACAAAGTCATTAAATAATGCAGCAAGTCCTTAAATAATGCAGCAGAGTCCTCTAATAATGCAGCAGAGTCCTCAAATGCTTCAGCAAATTCATTAAATAATGCAGCATATTCCTTAAATAATGCAGCAAAGTCCTTAAATAATGCAGAACAGTTCTTATATAATGCAACAACGTCGTTAAATAATGCAGCAGAGTCCTTAAATAATGCAGCAAAGTCCTTAACTAATGCAGCAGAGTCCTCAAATGCTTCAGCAGAGTCTTTAACAAATGCAGCAGAGTCCTTAAATAATGCAGCAAAGTCCTTAAATAATGCAGCAGAGTCCTTAAATAATGCAACAAAGTCCTTAAATAATGCAGCAGAGTCCTCAAATGCTTCAGCAGAGTCTTTAAAAAATGCAGCAGAGTCCTTAAATAATGCAGCAAAGTCCTTAAATAATGCAGCAGAGTCCTTAAATAATGCAACAAAGTCCTTAAATAATGCAGCAGAGTCCTTAAATACTGAAGCAGAGTCCTTAAATATTGCAGCAAAGTCCTTAAATAATGCAGCAGAGTCCTTAAATAATGCAACAAAGTCCTTCAATAATGCAGCAGAGTCCTTAGATAATGCAACAAAGTCCATAAATAATGCAGCAGATTCCTTAAATAATGCAGCAAAGTCCTTAAATAATGCAGCAGAGTAATAAAATAATGCAGCAGGGTCCTTAAATACCGCAGCAGAGTCCTTAAATACTGAAACAGAGTCCTTTAATATAGCAGCAAATTCCTTAAATAATGCAGCAGAGTCCTTAAGAAATCCAACAAAGTCATTAAATAATGCAGCAAGTCCTTAAATAATGCAGCAGAGTCCTCTAATAATGCAGCAGAGTCCTCAAATGCTTCAGCAAAGTCATTAAATAATGCAGCATAGTCCTTAAATAATGCAGCAAAGTCCTTAAATAATGCAGCACAGTTCTTAAATAATGCAACAACGTCGTTAAATAATGCAGCAGAGTCCTTAAATAATGCAGCAAACTCCTTAACTAATGCAGCAGAGTCCTTAAATAATGCAACAAAGTCCTTAAATAATGCAACAGAGTCCTTAAATACCGCCGCAAAGTGCTTAAATAATGCAGCAGAGTCCTCAAATGCTTCAGCAGAGTCCTTAAATAATGCAGCAGTGTCCTTAAATAATGCAGCAAAGTCCTTAAATAATGCAGCAGAGTCCTTAAATAATGCAACAAAGTCCTTAAATAATGCAGCAGAGTCCTTAAATACTGAAGCAGAGTCCTTAAATATTGCTGCAAAGTACTTAAATAATGCAGCAGAGTCATTAAATAATGCAACAATGTCCTTAAATAATGCAGCAGAGTCCTTAAAAAATCCAACAAAGTCATTAAATAATGCAGCAAGTCCTTAAATAATGCAGCAGAGTCCTCTAATAATGCAGCAGAGTCCTCAAATGCTTCAGCAAATTCATTAAATAATGCAGCATATTCCTTAAATAATGCAGCAAAGTCCTTAAATAATGCAGAACAGTTCTTAAATAATGCAACAACGTCGTTAAATAATGCAGCAGAGTCCTTAAATAATGCAGCAAAGTCCTTAACTAATGCAGCAGAGTCCTTAAATAATGCAACAAAGTCCTTAAATAATGCAACAGAGTCCTTAAATACAGCAGCAAAGGGCTTAAATAATGCAGCAGAGTCCTCAAATGCTTCAGCAGAGTCCTTAAATAATGCAGCATTGTCCTTAAATAATGCAGCAAAGTCCTTAAATAATGCAGCAGAGTCCTTAAATAATGCAACAAAGTCCTTAAATAATGCAGCAGAGTCCTTAAATACTGAAGCAGAGTCCTTAAATATTGCTGCAAAGTCCTTAAATAATGCAGCAGAGTCATTAAATAATGCAACAAAGTCCTTAAATAATGCAGCAGAGTCCTTAAATAATGCAACAAAGTCCTTAAATAATGCAGCAGAGTACTTAAATAATGCAACAAAGTCCTTAAATAATGCAGCAAAGTCCTTAAATAATGCAGCAGAGTCCTTAAATACTGAAGCAGAGTCCTTAAATATTGCAGCAAAGTCCTTAAATAATGCAGCAGAGTCCTTAAATAAGGCAACAAAGTCCTTAAATAATGCAACAGAGTCCTTAAATACCGCAGCAAAGTGCTTAAATAATGCAGCAGAGTCCTCAAATGCTTCAGCAGAGTCCTTAAATAATGCAGCAGAGTCCTTAAATAATGCAGCAAAGTCCTTAAATAATGCAGCAGAGTCCTTAAATAATGCAACAAAGTCCTTAAATAATGCAGCAGAGTCCTTAAATACTGAAGCAGAGTCCTTAAATATTGCAGCAAAGTCCTTAAATAATGCAGCAGAGTCCTTAAATAATGCAGCAAAGTCCTTATCTAATGCAGCAGAGTCCTTAAATAATGCAACAAAGTCCTTAAATAATGCAGCAGAGTCCTTAAATACTGAAGCAGAGTCCTTAAATATTGCAGCAAAGTCCTTCAATAATGCAGCAGAGTCATTAGATAATGCAACAAAGTCCTTAAATAATGCAGCAGATTCCTTAAATAATGCAGCAAAGTCCTTAAATAATGCAGCAGAGTCCTTAAATAATGCAGCAGAGTCCTTAAATACCGCAGCAGAGTCCTTAAATACTGAAGCAGAGTCCTTTAATATAGCAGCAAATTCCATAAATAATGCAGCAGAGTCCATAAAAAAATCCAACAAAGTCATTAAATAATGCAGCAAGTCCTTAAATAATGCAGCAGAGTCCTCTAATAATGCAGCAGAGTCCTCAAATGCTTCAGCAAAGTCATTAAATAATGCAGCATAGTCCTTAAATAATGCAGCAAAGTCCTTAAATAATGCAGCACAGTTCTTAAGTAATGCAACAACGTCGTTAAATAATGCAGCATAGTCCTTAAATAATGCAGCAAAGTCCTTAACTAATGAAGCAGAGTCCTTAAATATTGCAAGAAAGTCCTTAAATAATGCAGCAGAGTCCTTAAATAATGCAGTAAAGTCCTTAAATAATGCAGCAGAGTCCTTAAATATTGCAACAACGTCCTTAAATAATGCAGCAGAGTCCTTAAATACTGAAGCAGAGTCCTTAAATATTGCAGCAAAGTCCTTAAATAATGCATTAGAGTCCTTAAATAATGCAACAAAGTCCTTAAATAATGCAGCAGAGTCCTTAAATAATGCAGCAAAGTCCTTAAATAATGCAGCAGAGTCCTTAAATAATGCAGCAGAGTCCTTAAATACCGCAGCAGAGTCCTTAAATACTGAAGCAGGGTCCTTTAATATAGCAGCAAATTCCTTAAATAATGCAGCAGAGTCCTTAAAAAATCCAACAAAGTCATTAAATAATGCAGCAGAGTCCTCTAATAATGCAGCAGAGTCCTCAAATCCTTCAGCAAAGTCATTAAATAATGCAGCATAGTCCGTAAATAATGCAAAGTCCTTAAATAAAGCAGCACAGTTCTTAAATAATGCAACAACGTCGGTAAATAATGCAGCAGAGTCCTTAAATAATGCAGCAAAGTCCTTAACTAATGCAGCAGAGTCCTTAAATAATGCAACAAAGTCCTTAAATAATGCAACAGAGTCCTTAAATACCGCAGCAAAGTGCTTAAATAATGCAGCAGAGTCCTTAAATACTGAAACAGAGTCCTTAAATATTGCAGCAAAGTCCTTAAATAATGCAGCAGAGTCCTTAAATAATGCAGCAAAGTCCTTATCTAATGCAGCAGAGTCCTTAAATAATGCAACAAAGTCCTTAAATAATGCAGCAGAGTCCTTAAATACTGAAGCAGAGTCCTTAAATATTGCAGCAAAGTCCTTAAATAATGCAGCAGAGTCCTTAAATAATGCAACAAAGTCCTTAAATAATGCAGCAGAGTCCTTAAATAATGCAACAAAGTCCTTAAATAATGCAGCAGAGTCCTTAAATACTGAAGCAGAGTCCTTAAATATTGCAGCAAAGTCCTTAAATAACGCAGCAGAGTCCTTAAATACTGAAGCAGAGTCCTTTAATATAGCAGTAAATTCCTTAAATAACGCAGCAGAGTCCTTAAAAAATCCAACAAAGACATTAAATAATGCAGCAGAGTCCTCTAATAATGCAGCAGAGTCCTCAAATGCTTCAGCAAAGTCATTAAATAATGCAGCATAGTCCTTAACTAATGCAGCAGAGTCCTTAAATAATGCAACAAAGTCCTTAAATAATGCAGCAGAGTCCTTAAATAATGCAGTAAAGTCGTTAAATAATGCAGCAGAGTCCTTAAATAATGCAGCAAAGTCCTTAACTAATGCAGCATAGTCCTTAAATAATGCAGCAAAGTCCTTAAATAATGCAGCACAGTTCTTAAATAATGCAACAACGTCGTTAAATAATGCAGCAGAGTCCTTAAATAATGCAGCAAAGTCCTTAACTAATGCAGCAGAGTCCTTAAATAATGCAACAAAGTCCTTAAATAATGCAACAGAGTCCTTAAATACCGCAGCAAAGTGATTAAATAATGCAGCAGAGTCCTCAAATGCTTCAGCAGAGTCCTTAAATAATGCAGCAGAGTCCTTAAATAATGCAGCAAAGTCCTTAAATAATGCAGCAGAGTCCTTAAATAATGCAACAAAGTCCTTAAATAATGCAGCAGAGTCCTTAAATACTGAAGCAGAGTCCTTAAATATTGCAGCAAAGTCCTTAAATAATGCAGCAGAGTCCATAAATAATGCAGCAAAGTCCTTAAATAATGCAGCAGAGTCCTTAAATAATGCAACAAAGTCCTTAAATAATGCAGCAGAGTCCTTAAATACTGAAGCAGAGTCCTTAAATATTGCAGCAAAGTCCTTCAATAATGCAGCAGAGTCCTTAGATAATGCAACAAAGTCCTTAAATAATGCTGCAGATTCCTTAAATAATGCAGCAAAGTCCTTAAATAATGCAGCAGAGTCCTTAAATAATGCAGCAGAGTCCTTAAATACCGCAGCAGAGTCCTTAAATACTGAAGCAGAGTCCTTTAATATAGCAGCAAATTCCTTAAATAATGCAGCAGAGTCCTTAAAAAATCCAACAAAGTCATTAAATAATGCATCAAGTCCTTAAATAATGCAGCAGAGTCCTCTAATAATGCAGCAGAGTCCTCAAATGCTTCAGCAAAGTCATTAAATAATGCAGCATAGTCCTTAAATAATGGAGCAAAGTCCTTAAATAATGCAGCACAGTTCTTAAATAATGCAACAACGTCGTTAAATAATGCAGCAGAGTCCTTAAATAATGCAGCAAAGTCCTTAACTAATGCAGCAGAGTCCTTAAATAATGCAACAAAGTCCTTAAATAATGCAGCAGAGTCCTTAAATAATGCAGTAAAGTCCTTAAATAATGCAGCAGAGTCCTTAAATAATGCAGCAGAGTCCTTAAATACTGAAGCAGAGTCCTTAAAAATTGCAGCAAAGTCCTTAAATAATGCAGCAGAGTCCTTAAATAATGCAACAAATTCCTTAAATAATGCAGCAAAGTCCTTAAATAATGCAGCAGAGTCCTTAAATAATGCAGCAGAGTCCTTAAATACCGCAGCAGAGTCCTTAAATACTGAAGCAGAGTCCTTTAATATAGCAGCAAATTCCTTAAATAATGCAGCAGAGTCCTTAAAAAATCCAACAAAGTCATTAAATAATGCAGCAGAGTCCTCTAATAATGCAGCAGAGTCCTCAAATGCTTCAGCAAAGTCATTAAATAATGCAGCAGAGTCCTCAAATGCTTAAGCAGAGTCC
Source organism: Phyllobates terribilis (assembly GCF_046119375.1). NCBI lineage: Eukaryota > Metazoa > Chordata > Amphibia > Anura > Dendrobatidae > Phyllobates > Phyllobates terribilis. Next base: position 305,376 of record NW_027362840.1, on the reverse strand, counting down.
TTAAATACTGAAGCAGAGTCCTTAAATATTGCAGCAAAGTCCTTAAATAATGCAGCAGAGTCCTTAAATAATGCAACAAAGTCCTTAAATAATGCAGCAGAGTCCTTAAATAATGCAGTAAAGTCGTTAAATAATGCAGCAGAGTCCTTAAATAATGCAGCAAAGTCCTTAACTAATGCAGCAGAGTCCTTAAATATTGCAGCAAAGTCCTTACATAATGCATTAGAGTCCTTAAATAATGCAAGAAAGTCCTTAAATAATGCAGCAGAGTCCTTAAATAATGCAGCAAAGTCCTTAACTAATGCAGCAGAGTCCTTAAATAATGCAACAAAGTCCTTAAATAATGCAACAGAGTCCTTAAATACCGCAGCAAAGTGCTTAAATAATGCAGCAGAGTCCTCAAATGCTTCAGCAGAGTCCTTAAAAAATGCAGCAGAGTCCTTAAATAATGCAGCAAAGTCCTTAAATAATGCAGCAGAGTCCTTAAATAATGCAACAAAGTCCTTAAATAATGCAGCAGAGTCCTTAAATACTGAAGCAGAGTCCTTAAATATTGCAGCAAAGTCCTTAAATAATGCAGCAGAGTCCTTAAATAATGCAGCAAAGTCCTTATCTAATGCAGCAGAGTCCTTAAATAATGCAACAAAGTCCTTAAATAATGCAGCAGAGTCCTTAAATACTGAAGCAGAGTCCTTAAATATTGCAGCAAAGTCCTTAAATAATGCAGCAGAGTCCTTAAATAATGCAACAAAGTCCTTAAATAATGCAGCAGAGTCCTTAAATAATGCAACAAAGTCCTTAAATAATGCAGCAGAGTCCTTAAATACTGAAGCAGAGTCCTTAAATATTGCAGCAAAGTCCTTAAATAACGCAGCAGAGTCCTTAAATACTGAAGCAGAGTCCTTTAATATAGCAGTAAATTCCTTAAATAACGCAGCAGAGTCCTTAAAAAATCCAACAAAGTCATTAAATAATGCAGCAGAGTCCTCTAATAATGCAGCAGAGTCCTCAAATGCTTCAGCAAAGTCATTAAATAATGCAGCATAGTCCTTAACTAATGCAGCAGAGTCCTTAAATAATGCAACAAAGTCCTTAAATAATGCAGCAGAGTCCTTAAATAATGCAGTAAAGTCGTTAAATAATGCAGCAGAGTCCTTAAATAATGCAGCAAAGTCCTTAACTAATGCAGCAGAGTCCTTAAATATTGCAGCAAAGTCCTTAAATAATGCATTAGAGTCCTTAAATAATGCAACAAAGTCCTTAAATAATGCAGCAGAGTCCTTAAATAATGCAGCAAAGTCCTTAAATAATGCAGCAGAGTCCTTAAATAATGCAGCAGAGTCCTTAAATACCGCAGCAGAGTCCTTAAATACTGAAGCAGAGTCCTTTAATATAGCAGCAAATTCCTTAAATAATGCAGCAGAGTCCTTAAAAAATCCAACAAAGTCATTAAATAATGCAGCAGAGTCCTCTAATAATGCAGCAGAGTCCTCAAATGCTTCAGCAAAGTCATTAAATAATGCAGCATAGTCCTTAAATAATGCAGCAAAGTCCTTAAATAATGCAGCACAGTTCTTAAATAATGCAACAACGTCGTTAAATAATGCAGCAGAGTCCTTAAATAATGCAGCAAAGTCCTTAACTAATGCAGCAGAGTCCTTAAATAATGCAACAAAGTCCTTAAATAATGCAACAGAGTCCTTAAATACCGCAGCAAAGTGATTAAATAATGCAGCAGAGTCCTCAAATGCTTCAGCAGAGTCCTTAAATAATGCAGCAGAGTCCTTAAATAATGCAGCAAAGTCCTTAAATAATGCAGCAGAGTCCTTAAATAATGCAACAAAGTCCTTAAATAATGCAGCAGAGTCCTTAAATACTGAAGCAGAGTCCTTAAATATTGCAGCAAAGTCCTTAAATAATGCAGCAGAGTCCATAAATAATGCAGCAAAGTCCTTAAATAATGCAGCAGAGTCCTTAAATAATGCAACAAAGTCCTTAAATAATGCAGCAGAGTCCTTAAATACTGAAGCAGAGTCCTTAAATATTGCAGCAAAGTCCTTCAATAATGCAGCAGAGTCCTTAGATAATGCAACAAAGTCCTTAAATAATGCAGCAGATTCCTTAAATAATGCAGCAAAGTCCTTAAATAATGCAGCAGAGTCCTTAAATAATGCAGCAGAGTCCTTAAATACCGCAGCAGAGTCCTTAAATACTGAAGCAGAGTCCTTTAATATAGCAGCAAATTCCTTAAATAATGCAGCAGAGTCCTTAAAAAATCCAACAAAGTCATTAAATAATGCATCAAGTCCTTAAATAATGCAGCAGAGTCCTTAAATAATGCAGCAAAGTCCTTAAATAATGCAGCACAGTTCTTAAGTAATGCAACAACGTCGTTAAATAATGCAGCATAGTCCTTAAATAATGCAGCAAAGTCCTTAACTAATGCAGCAGAGTCCTTAAATATTGCAAGAAAGTCCTTAAATAATGCAGCAGAGTCCTTAAATAATGCAGTAAAGTCCTTAAATAATGCAGCAGAGTCCTTAAATATTGCAACAACGTCCTTAAATAATGCAGCAGAGTCCTTAAATACTGAAGCAGAGTCCTTAAATATTGCAGCAAAGTCCTTAAATAATGCATTAGAGTCCTTAAATAATGCAACAAAGTCCTTAAATAATGCAGCAGAGTCCTTAAATAATGCAGCAAAGTCCTTAAATAATGCAGCAGAGTCCTTAAATAATGCAGCAGAGTCCTTAAATACCGCAGCAGAGTCCTTAAATACTGAAGCAGAGTCCATTAATATAGCATCAAATTCCTTAAATAATGCAGCAGAGTCCTTAAAAAATCCAACAAAGTCATTAAATAATGCAGCAGAGTCCTCTAATAATGCAGCAGAGTCCTCAAATGCTTCAGCAAAGTCATTAAATAATGCAGCATAGTCCTTAAATAATGCAGCAAAGTCCTTAAATAATGCAGCACAGTTCTTAAATAATGCAACAACGTCGTTAAATAATGCAGCAGAGTCCTTAAATAATGCAGCAAAGTCCTTAACTAATGCAGCAGAGTCCTTAAATAATGCAACAAAGTCCTTAAATAATGCAACAGAGTCCTTAAATACCGCAGCAAAGTGATTAAATAATGCAGCAGAGTCCTCAAATGCTTCAGCAGAGTCCTTAAATAATGCAGCAGAGTCCTTAAATAATGCAGCAAAGTCCTTAAATAATGCAGCAGAGTCCTTAAATAATGCAACAAAGTCCTTAAATAATGCAGCAGAGTCCTTAAATACTGAAGCAGAGTCCTTAAATATTGCAGCAAAGTCCTTAAATAATGCAGCAGAGTCCATAAATAATGCAGCAAAGTCCTTAAATAATGCAGCAGAGTCCTTAAATAATGCAACAAAGTCCTTAAATAATGCAGCAGAGTCCTTAAATACTGAAGCAGAGTCCTTAAATATTGCAGCAAAGTCCTTCAATAATGCAGCAGAGTCCTTAGATAATGCAGCAGAGTCCTTAAATAATGCAGCAGAGTCCTTAAATACCGCAGCAGAGTCCTTAAATACTGAAGCAGAGTCCTTTAATATAGCAGCAAATTCCTTAAATAATGCAGCAGAGTCCTTAAAAAATCCAACAAAGTCATTAAATAATGCATCAAGTCCTTAAATAATGCAGCAGAGTCCTCTAATAATGCAGCAGAGTCCTCAAATGCTTCAGCAAAGTCATTAAATAATGCAGCATAGTCCTTAAATAATGGAGCAAAGTCCTTAAATAATGCAGCACAGTTCTTAAATAATGCAACAACGTCGTTAAATAATGCAGCAGAGTCCTTAAATAATGCAGCAAAGTCCTTAACTAATGCAGCAGAGTCCTTAAATAATGCAACAAAGTCCTTAAATAATGCAGCAGAGTCCTTAAATAATGCAGTAAAGTCCTTAAATAATGCAGCAGAGTCCTTAAATAATGCAGCAGAGTCCTTAAATACTGAAGCAGAGTCCTTAAAAATTGCAGCAAAGTCCTTAAATAATGCAGCAGAGTCCTTAAATAATGCAACAAATTCCTTAAATAATGCAGCAAAGTCCTTAAATAATGCAGCAGAGTCCTTAAATAATGCAGCAGAGTCCTTAAATACCGCAGCAGAGTCCTTAAATACTGAAGCAGAGTCCTTTAATATAGCAGCAAATTCCTTAAATAATGCAGCAGAGTCCTTAAAAAATCCAACAAAGTCATTAAATAATGCAGCAGAGTCCTCTAATAATGCAGCAGAGTCCTCAAATGCTTCAGCAAAGTCATTAAATAATGCAGCAGAGTCCTCAAATGCTTAAGCAGAGTCCTTAAATACTGAAGCAGAGTCCTTAAATATTGCAGCAAAGTCCTTAAATAATGCAGCAGAGTCCTTAAATAATGCAACAAAGTCCTTAAATAATGCAGCAGAGTCCTTAAATAATGCAGAACAGTTCTTATATAATGCAACAACGTCGTTAAATAATGCAGCAGAGTCCTTAAATAATGCAGCAAAGTCCTTAACTAATGCAGCAGAGTCCTCAAATGCTTCAGCAGAGTCTTTAAAAAATGCAGCAGAGTCCTTAAATAATGCAGCAAAGTCCTTAAATAATGCAGCAGAGTCCTTAAATAATGCAACAAAGTCCTTAAATAATGCAGCAGAGTCCTCAAATGCTTCAGCAGAGTCTTTAAAAAATGCAGCAGAGTCCTTAAATAATGCAGCAAAGTCCTTAAATAATGCAGCAGAGTCCTTAAATAATGCAACAAAGTCCTTAAATAATGCAGCAGAGTCCTTAAATACTGAAGCAGAGTCCTTAAATATTGCAGCAAAGTCCTTAAATAATGCAGCAGAGTCCTTAAATAATGCAACAAAGTCCTTCAATAATGCAGCAGAGTCCTTAGATAATGCAACAAAGTCCATAAATAATGCAGCAGATTCCTTAAATAATGCAGCAAAGTCCTTAAATAATGCAGCAGAGTAATAAAATAATGCAGCAGGGTCCTTAAATACCGCAGCAGAGTCCTTAAATACTGAAACAGAGTCCTTTAATATAGCAGCAAATTCCTTAAATAATGCAGCAGAGTCCTTAAGAAATCCAACAAAGTCATTAAATAATGCAGCAAGTCCTTAAATAATGCAGCAGAGTCCTCTAATAATGCAGCAGAGTCCTCAAATGCTTCAGCAAAGTCATTAAATAATGCAGCATAGTCCTTAAATAATGCAGCAAAGTCCTTAAATAATGCAGCACAGTTCTTAAATAATGCAACAACGTCGTTAAATAATGCAGCAGAGTCCTTAAATAATGCAGCAAACTCCTTAACTAATGCAGCAGAGTCCTTAAATAATGCAACAAAGTCCTTAAATAATGCAACAGAGTCCTTAAATACCGCCGCAAAGTGCTTAAATAATGCAGCAGAGTCCTCAAATGCTTCAGCAGAGTCCTTAAATAATGCAGCAGTGTCCTTAAATAATGCAGCAAAGTCCTTAAATAATGCAGCAGAGTCCTTAAATAATGCAACAAAGTCCTTAAATAATGCAGCAGAGTCCTTAAATACTGAAGCAGAGTCCTTAAATATTGCTGCAAAGTACTTAAATAATGCAGCAGAGTCATTAAATAATGCAACAATGTCCTTAAATAATGCAGCAGAGTCCTTAAAAAATCCAACAAAGTCATTAAATAATGCAGCAAGTCCTTAAATAATGCAGCAGAGTCCTCTAATAATGCAGCAGAGTCCTCAAATGCTTCAGCAAATTCATTAAATAATGCAGCATATTCCTTAAATAATGCAGCAAAGTCCTTAAATAATGCAGAACAGTTCTTAAATAATGCAACAACGTCGTTAAATAATGCAGCAGAGTCCTTAAATAATGCAGCAAAGTCCTTAACTAATGCAGCAGAGTCCTTAAATAATGCAACAAAGTCCTTAAATAATGCAACAGAGTCCTTAAATACAGCAGCAAAGGGCTTAAATAATGCAGCAGAGTCCTCAAATGCTTCAGCAGAGTCCTTAAATAATGCAGCATTGTCCTTAAATAATGCAGCAAAGTCCTTAAATAATGCAGCAGAGTCCTTAAATAATGCAACAAAGTCCTTAAATAATGCAGCAGAGTCCTTAAATACTGAAGCAGAGTCCTTAAATATTGCTGCAAAGTCCTTAAATAATGCAGCAGAGTCATTAAATAATGCAACAAAGTCCTTAAATAATGCAGCAGAGTCCTTAAATAATGCAACAAAGTCCTTAAATAATGCAGCAGAGTACTTAAATAATGCAACAAAGTCCTTAAATAATGCAGCAAAGTCCTTAAATAATGCAGCAGAGTCCTTAAATACTGAAGCAGAGTCCTTAAATATTGCAGCAAAGTCCTTAAATAATGCAGCAGAGTCCTTAAATAAGGCAACAAAGTCCTTAAATAATGCAACAGAGTCCTTAAATACCGCAGCAAAGTGCTTAAATAATGCAGCAGAGTCCTCAAATGCTTCAGCAGAGTCCTTAAATAATGCAGCAGAGTCCTTAAATAATGCAGCAAAGTCCTTAAATAATGCAGCAGAGTCCTTAAATAATGCAACAAAGTCCTTAAATAATGCAGCAGAGTCCTTAAATACTGAAGCAGAGTCCTTAAATATTGCAGCAAAGTCCTTAAATAATGCAGCAGAGTCCTTAAATAATGCAGCAAAGTCCTTATCTAATGCAGCAGAGTCCTTAAATAATGCAACAAAGTCCTTAAATAATGCAGCAGAGTCCTTAAATACTGAAGCAGAGTCCTTAAATATTGCAGCAAAGTCCTTCAATAATGCAGCAGAGTCATTAGATAATGCAACAAAGTCCTTAAATAATGCAGCAGATTCCTTAAATAATGCAGCAAAGTCCTTAAATAATGCAGCAGAGTCCTTAAATAATGCAGCAGAGTCCTTAAATACCGCAGCAGAGTCCTTAAATACTGAAGCAGAGTCCTTTAATATAGCAGCAAATTCCATAAATAATGCAGCAGAGTCCATAAAAAAATCCAACAAAGTCATTAAATAATGCAGCAAGTCCTTAAATAATGCAGCAGAGTCCTCTAATAATGCAGCAGAGTCCTCAAATGCTTCAGCAAAGTCATTAAATAATGCAGCATAGTCCTTAAATAATGCAGCAAAGTCCTTAAATAATGCAGCACAGTTCTTAAGTAATGCAACAACGTCGTTAAATAATGCAGCATAGTCCTTAAATAATGCAGCAAAGTCCTTAACTAATGAAGCAGAGTCCTTAAATATTGCAAGAAAGTCCTTAAATAATGCAGCAGAGTCCTTAAATAACGCAGTAAAGTCCTTAAATAATGCAGCAGAGTCCTTAAATATTGCAACAACGTCCTTAAATAATGCAGCAGAGTCCTTAAATACTGAAGCAGAGTCCTTAAATATTGCAGCAAAGTCCTTAAATAATGCATTAGAGTCCTTAAATAATGCAACAAAGTCCTTAAATAATGCAGCAGAGTCCTTAAATAATGCAGCAAAGTCCTTAAATAATGCAGCAGAGTCCTTAAATAATGCAGCAGAGTCCTTAAATACCGCAGCAGAGTCCTTAAATACTGAAGCAGGGTCCTTTAATATAGCAGCAAATTCCTTAAATAATGCAGCAGAGTCCTTAAAAAATCCAACAAAGTCATTAAATAATGCAGCAGAGTCCTCTAATAATGCAGCAGAGTCCTCAAATCCTTCAGCAAAGTCATTAAATAATGCAGCATAGTCCGTAAATAATGCAAAGTCCTTAAATAAAGCAGCACAGTTCTTAAATAATGCAACAACGTCGGTAAATAATGCAGCAGAGTCCTTAAATAATGCAGCAAAGTCCTTAACTAATGCAGCAGAGTCCTTAAATAATGCAACAAAGTCCTTAAATAATGCAACAGAGTCCTTAAATACCGCAGCAAAGTGCTTAAATAATGCAGCAGAGTCCTTAAATACTGAAACAGAGTCCTTAAATATTGCAGCAAAGTCCTTAAATAATGCAGCAGAGTCCTTAAATAATGCAGCAAAGTCCTTATCTAATGCAGCAGAGTCCTTAAATAATGCAACAAAGTCCTTAAATAATGCAGCAGAGTCCTTAAATACTGAAGCAGAGTCCTTAAATATTGCAGCAAAGTCCTTAAATAATGCAGCAGAGTCCTTAAATAATGCAACAAAGTCCTTAAATAATGCAGCAGAGTCCTTAAATAATGCAACAAAGTCCTTAAATAATGCAGCAGAGTCCTTAAATACTGAAGCAGAGTCCTTAAATATTGCAGCAAAGTCCTTAAATAACGCAGCAGAGTCCTTAAATACTGAAGCAGAGTCCTTTAATATAGCAGTAAATTCCTTAAATAACGCAGCAGAGTCCTTAAAAAATCCAACAAAGACATTAAATAATGCAGCAGAGTCCTCTAATAATGCAGCAGAGTCCTCAAATGCTTCAGCAAAGTCATTAAATAATGCAGCATAGTCCTTAACTAATGCAGCAGAGTCCTTAAATAATGCAACAAAGTCCTTAAATAATGCAGCAGAGTCCTTAAATAATGCAGTAAAGTCGTTAAATAATGCAGCAGAGTCCTTAAATAATGCAGCAAAGTCCTTAACTAATGCAGCATAGTCCTTAAATAATGCAGCAAAGTCCTTAAATAATGCAGCACAGTTCTTAAATAATGCAACAACGTCGTTAAATAATGCAGCAGAGTCCTTAAATAATGCAGCAAAGTCCTTAACTAATGCAGCAGAGTCCTTAAATAATGCAACAAAGTCCTTAAATAATGCAACAGAGTCCTTAAATACCGCAGCAAAGTGATTAAATAATGCAGCAGAGTCCTCAAATGCTTCAGCAGAGTCCTTAAATAATGCAGCAGAGTCCTTAAATAATGCAGCAAAGTCCTTAAATAATGCAGCAGAGTCCTTAAATAATGCAACAAAGTCCTTAAATAATGCAGCAGAGTCCTTAAATACTGAAGCAGAGTCCTTAAATATTGCAGCAAAGTCCTTAAATAATGCAGCAGAGTCCATAAATAATGCAGCAAAGTCCTTAAATAATGCAGCAGAGTCCTTAAATAATGCAACAAAGTCCTTAAATAATGCAGCAGAGTCCTTAAATACTGAAGCAGAGTCCTTAAATATTGCAGCAAAGTCCTTCAATAATGCAGCAGAGTCCTTAGATAATGCAACAAAGTCCTTAAATAATGCTGCAGATTCCTTAAATAATGCAGCAAAGTCCTTAAATAATGCAGCAGAGTCCTTAAATAATGCAGCAGAGTCCTTAAATACCGCAGCAGAGTCCTTAAATACTGAAGCAGAGTCCTTTAATATAGCAGCAAATTCCTTAAATAATGCAGCAGAGTCCTTAAAAAATCCAACAAAGTCATTAAATAATGCATCAAGTCCTTAAATAATGCAGCAGAGTCCTCTAATAATGCAGCAGAGTCCTCAAATGCTTCAGCAAAGTCATTAAATAATGCAGCATAGTCCTTAAATAATGGAGCAAAGTCCTTAAATAATGCAGCACAGTTCTTAAATAATGCAACAACGTCGTTAAATAATGCAGCAGAGTCCTTAAATAATGCAGCAAAGTCCTTAACTAATGCAGCAGAGTCCTTAAATAATGCAACAAAGTCCTTAAATAATGCAGCAGAGTCCTTAAATAATGCAGTAAAGTCCTTAAATAATGCAGCAGAGTCCTTAAATAATGCAGCAGAGTCCTTAAATACTGAAGCAGAGTCCTTAAAAATTGCAGCAAAGTCCTTAAATAATGCAGCAGAGTCCTTAAATAATGCAACAAATTCCTTAAATAATGCAGCAAAGTCCTTAAATAATGCAGCAGAGTCCTTAAATAATGCAGCAGAGTCCTTAAATACCGCAGCAGAGTCCTTAAATACTGAAGCAGAGTCCTTTAATATAGCAGCAAATTCCTTAAATAATGCAGCAGAGTCCTTAAAAAATCCAACAAAGTCATTAAATAATGCAGCAGAGTCCTCTAATAATGCAGCAGAGTCCTCAAATGCTTCAGCAAAGTCATTAAATAATGCAGCAGAGTCCTCAAATGCTTAAGCAGAGTCCTTAAATACTGAAGCAGAGTCCTTAAATATTGCAGCAAAGTCCTTAAATAATGCAGCAGAGTCCTTAAATAATGCAACAAAGTCCTTAAATAATGCAGCAGAGTCCTTAAATAATGCAGTAAAGTCGTTAAATAATGCAGCAGAGTCCTTAAATAATGCAGCAAAGTCCTTAACTAATGCAGCAGAGTCCTTAAATATTGCAGCAAAGTCCTTACATAATGCATTAGAGTCCTTAAATAATGCAAGAAAGTCCTTAAATAATGCAGCAGAGTCCTTAAATAATGCAGCAAAGTCCTTAACTAATGCAGCAGAGTCCTTAAATAATGCAACAAAGTCCTTAAATAATGCAACAGAGTCCTTAAATACCGCAGCAAAGTGCTTAAATAATGCAGCAGAGTCCTCAAATGCTTCAGCAGAGTCCTTAAAAAATGCAGCAGAGTCCTTAAATAATGCAGCAAAGTCCTTAAATAATGCAGCAGAGTCCTTAAATAATGCAACAAAGTCCTTAAATAATGCAGCAGAGTCCTTAAATACTGAAGCAGAGTCCTTAAATATTGCAGCAAAGTCCTTAAATAATGCAGCAGAGTCCTTAAATAATGCAGCAAAGTCCTTATCTAATGCAGCAGAGTCCTTAAATAATGCAACAAAGTCCTTAAATAATGCAGCAGAGTCCTTAAATACTGAAGCAGAGTCCTTAAATATTGCAGCAAAGTCCTTAAATAATGCAGCAGAGTCCTTAAATAATGCAACAAAGTCCTTAAATAATGCAGCAGAGTCCTTAAATAATGCAACAAAGTCCTTAAATAATGCAGCAGAGTCCTTAAATACTGAAGCAGAGTCCTTAAATATTGCAGCAAAGTCCTTAAATAACGCAGCAGAGTCCTTAAATACTGAAGCAGAGTCCTTTAATATAGCAGTAAATTCCTTAAATAACGCAGCAGAGTCCTTAAAAAATCCAACAAAGTCATTAAATAATGCAGCAGAGTCCTCTAATAATGCAGCAGAGTCCTCAAATGCTTCAGCAAAGTCATTAAATAATGCAGCATAGTCCTTAACTAATGCAGCAGAGTCCTTAAATAATGCAACAAAGTCCTTAAATAATGCAGCAGAGTCCTTAAATAATGCAGTAAAGTCGTTAAATAATGCAGCAGAGTCCTTAAATAATGCAGCAAAGTCCTTAACTAATGCAGCAGAGTCCTTAAATATTGCAGCAAAGTCCTTAAATAATGCATTAGAGTCCTTAAATAATGCAACAAAGTCCTTAAATAATGCAGCAGAGTCCTTAAATAATGCAGCAAAGTCCTTAAATAATGCAGCAGAGTCCTTAAATAATGCAGCAGAGTCCTTAAATACCGCAGCAGAGTCCTTAAATACTGAAGCAGAGTCCTTTAATATAGCAGCAAATTCCTTAAATAATGCAGCAGAGTCCTTAAAAAATCCAACAAAGTCATTAAATAATGCAGCAGAGTCCTCTAATAATGCAGCAGAGTCCTCAAATGCTTCAGCAAAGTCATTAAATAATGCAGCATAGTCCTTAAATAATGCAGCAAAGTCCTTAAATAATGCAGCACAGTTCTTAAATAATGCAACAACGTCGTTAAATAATGCAGCAGAGTCCTTAAATAATGCAGCAAAGTCCTTAACTAATGCAGCAGAGTCCTTAAATAATGCAACAAAGTCCTTAAATAATGCAACAGAGTCCTTAAATACCGCAGCAAAGTGATTAAATAATGCAGCAGAGTCCTCAAATGCTTCAGCAGAGTCCTTAAATAATGCAGCAGAGTCCTTAAATAATGCAGCAAAGTCCTTAAATAATGCAGCAGAGTCCTTAAATAATGCAACAAAGTCCTTAAATAATGCAGCAGAGTCCTTAAATACTGAAGCAGAGTCCTTAAATATTGCAGCAAAGTCCTTAAATAATGCAGCAGAGTCCTTAAATAATGCAACAAAGTCCTTAAATAATGCAGCAGAGTCCTTAAATACTGAAGCAGAGTCCTTAAATATTGCAGCAAAGTCCTTCAATAATGCAGCAGAGTCCTTAGATAATGCAACAAAGTCCTTAAATAATGCAGCAGATTCCTTAAATAATGCAGCAAAGTCCTTAAATAATGCAGCAGAGTCCTTAAATAATGCAGCAGAGTCCTTAAATACCGCAGCAGAGTCCTTAAATACTGAAGCAGAGTCCTTTAATATAGCAGCAAATTCCTTAAATAATGCAGCAGAGTCCTTAAAAAATCCAACAAAGTCATTAAATAATGCATCAAGTCCTTAAATAATGCAGCAGAGTCCTTAAATAATGCAGCAAAGTCCTTAAATAATGCAGCACAGTTCTTAAGTAATGCAACAACGTCGTTAAATAATGCAGCATAGTCCTTAAATAATGCAGCAAAGTCCTTAACTAATGCAGCAGAGTCCTTAAATATTGCAAGAAAGTCCTTAAATAATGCAGCAGAGTCCTTAAATAATGCAGCAAAGTCCTTAACTAATGCAGCAGAGTCCTTAAATAATGCAACAAAGTCCTTAAATAATGCAGCAGAGTCCTTAAATAATGCAGTAAAGTCGTTAAATAATGCAGCAGAGTCCTTAAATAATGCAGCAAAGTCCTTAACTAATGCAGCAGAGTCCTTAAATATTGCAGCAAAGTCCTTAAATAATGCATTAGAGTCCTTAAATAATGCAACAAAGTCCTTAAATAATGCAGCAGAGTCCTTAAATAATGCAGCAAAGTCCTTAAATAATGCAGCAGAGTCCTTAAATAATGCAGCAGAGTCCTTAAATACCGCAGCAGAGTCCTTAAATACTGAAGCAGAGTCCTTTAATATAGCAGCAAATTCCTTAAATAATGCAGCAGAGTCCTTAAAAAATCCAACAAAGTCATTAAATAATGCAGCAGAGTCCTCTAATAATGCAGCAGAGTCCTCAAATGCTTCAGCAAAGTCATTAAATAATGCAGCATAGTCCTTAAATAATGCAGCAAAGTCCTTAAATAATGCAGCACAGTTCTTAAATAATGCAACAACGTCGTTAAATAATGCAGCAGAGTCCTTAAATAATGCAGCAAAGTCCTTAACTAATGCAGCAGAGTCCTTAAATAATGCAACAAAGTCCTTAAATAATGCAACAGAGTCCTTAAATACCGCAGCAAAGTGATTAAATAATGCAGCAGAGTCCTCAAATGCTTCAGCAGAGTCCTTAAATAATGCAGCAGAGTCCTTAAATAATGCAGCAAAGTCCTTAAATAATGCAGCAGAGTCCTTAAATAATGCAACAAAGTCCTTAAATAATGCAGCAGAGTCCTTAAATACTGAAGCAGAGTCCTTAAATATTGCAGCAAAGTCCTTAAATAATGCAGCAGAGTCCTTAAATAATGCAACAAAGTCCTTAAATAATGCAGCAGAGTCCTTAAATACTGAAGCAGAGTCCTTAAATATTGCAGCAAAGTCCTTCAATAATGCAGCAGAGTCCTTAGATAATGCAACAAAGTCCTTAAATAATGCAGCAGATTCCTTAAATAATGCAGCAAAGTCCTTAAATAATGCAGCAGAGTCCTTAAATAATGCAGCAGAGTCCTTAAATACCGCAGCAGAGTCCTTAAATACTGAAGCAGAGTCCTTTAATATAGCAGCAAATTCCTTAAATAATGCAGCAGAGTCCTTAAAAAATCCAACAAAGTCATTAAATAATGCATCAAGTCCTTAAATAATGCAGCAGAGTCCTTAAATAATGCAGCAAAGTCCTTAAATAATGCAGCACAGTTCTTAAGTAATGCAACAACGTCGTTAAATAATGCAGCATAGTCCTTAAATAATGCAGCAAAGTCCTTAACTAATGCAGCAGAGTCCTTAAATATTGCAAGAAAGTCCTTAAATAATGCAGCAGAGTCCTTAAATAATGCAGTAAAGTCCTTAAATAATGCAGCAGAGTCCTTAAATATTGCAACAACGTCCTTAAATAATGCAGCAGAGTCCTTAAATACTGAAGCAGAGTCCTTAAATATTGCAGCAAAGTCCTTAAATAATGCATTAGAGTCCTTAAATAATGCAACAAAGTCCTTAAATAATGCAGCAGAGTCCTTAAATAATGCAGCAAAGTCCTTAAATAATGCAGCAGAGTCCTTAAATAATGCAGCAGAGTCCTTAAATACCGCAGCAGAGTCCTTAAATACTGAAGCAGAGTCCATTAATATAGCATCAAATTCCTTAAATAATGCAGCAGAGTCCTTAAAAAATCCAACAAAGTCATTAAATAATGCAGCAGAGTCCTCTAATAATGCAGCAGAGTCCTCAAATGCTTCAGCAAAGTCATTAAATAATGCAGCATAGTCCTTAAATAATGCAGCAAAGTCCTTAAATAATGCAGCACAGTTCTTAAATAATGCAACAACGTCGTTAAATAATGCAGCAGAGTCCTTAAATAATGCAGCAAAGTCCTTAACTAATGCAGCAGAGTCCTTAAATAATGCAACAAAGTCCTTAAATAATGCAACAGAGTCCTTAAATACCGCAGCAAAGTGATTAAATAATGCAGCAGAGTCCTCAAATGCTTCAGCAGAGTCCTTAAATAATGCAGCAGAGTCCTTAAATAATGCAGCAAAGTCCTTAAATAATGCAGCAGAGTCCTTAAATAATGCAACAAAGTCCTTAAATAATGCAGCAGAGTCCTTAAATACTGAAGCAGAGTCCTTAAATATTGCAGCAAAGTCCTTAAATAATGCAGCAGAGTCCATAAATAATGCAGCAAAGTCCTTAAATAATGCAGCAGAGTCCTTAAATAATGCAACAAAGTCCTTAAATAATGCAGCAGAGTCCTTAAATACTGAAGCAGAGTCCTTAAATATTGCAGCAAAGTCCTTCAATAATGCAGCAGAGTCCTTAGATAATGCAACAAAGTCCTTAAATAATGCTGCAGATTCCTTAAATAATGCAGCAAAGTCCTTAAATAATGCAGCAGAGTCCTTAAATAATGCAGCAGAGTCCTTAAATACCGCAGCAGAGTCCTTAAATACTGAAGCAGAGTCCTTTAATATAGCAGCAAATTCCTTAAATAATGCAGCAGAGTCCTTAAAAAATCCAACAAAGTCATTAAATAATGCATCAAGTCCTTAAATAATGCAGCAGAGTCCTCTAATAATGCAGCAGAGTCCTCAAATGCTTCAGCAAAGTCATTAAATAATGCAGCATAGTCCTTAAATAATGGAGCAAAGTCCTTAAATAATGCAGCACAGTTCTTAAATAATGCAACAACGTCGTTAAATAATGCAGCAGAGTCCTTAAATAATGCAGCAAAGTCCTTAACTAATGCAGCAGAGTCCTTAAATAATGCAACAAAGTCCTTAAATAATGCAGCAGAGTCCTTAAATAATGCAGTAAAGTCCTTAAATAATGCAGCAGAGTCCTTAAATAATGCAGCAGAGTCCTTAAATACTGAAGCAGAGTCCTTAAAAATTGCAGCAAAGTCCTTAAATAATGCAGCAGAGTCCTTAAATAATGCAACAAATTCCTTAAATAATGCAGCAAAGTCCTTAAATAATGCAGCAGAGTCCTTAAATAATGCAGCAGAGTCCTTAAATACCGCAGCAGAGTCCTTAAATACTGAAGCAGAGTCCTTTAATATAGCAGCAAATTCCTTAAATAATGCAGCAGAGTCCTTAAAAAATCCAACAAAGTCATTAAATAATGCAGCAGAGTCCTCTAATAATGCAGCAGAGTCCTCAAATGCTTCAGCAAAGTCATTAAATAATGCAGCAGAGTCCTCAAATGCTTAAGCAGAGTCCTTAAATACTGAAGCAGAGTCCTTAAATATTGCAGCAAAGTCCTTAAATAATGCAGCAGAGTCCTTAAATAATGCAACAAAGTCCTTAAATAATGCAGCAGAGTCCTTAAATAATGCAGTAAAGTCGTTAAATAATGCAGCAGAGTCCTTAAATAATGCAGCAAAGTCCTTAACTAATGCAGCAGAGTCCTTAAATATTGCAGCAAAGTCCTTACATAATGCATTAGAGTCCTTAAATAATGCAAGAAAGTCCTTAAATAATGCAGCAGAGTCCTTAAATAATGCAGCAAAGTCCTTAACTAATGCAGCAGAGTCCTTAAATAATGCAACAAAGTCCTTAAATAATGCAACAGAGTCCTTAAATACCGCAGCAAAGTGCTTAAATAATGCAGCAGAGTCCTCAAATGCTTCAGCAGAGTCCTTAAAAAATGCAGCAGAGTCCTTAAAAAATGCAGCAAAGTCCTTAAATAATGCAGCAGAGTCCTTAAATAATGCAACAAAGTCCTTAAATAATGCAGCAGAGTCCTTAAATACTGAAGCAGAGTCCTTAAATATTGCAGCAAAGTCCTTAAATAATGCAGCAGAGTCCTTAAATAATGCAGCAAAGTCCTTATCTAATGCAGCAGAGTCCTTAAATAATGCAACAAAGTCCTTAAATAATGCAGCAGAGTCCTTAAATACTGAAGCAGAGTCCTTAAATATTGCAGCAAAGTCCTTAAATAATGCAGCAGAGTCCTTAAATAATGCAACAAAGTCCTTAAATAATGCAGCAGAGTCCTTAAATAATGCAACAAAGTCCTTAAATAATGCAGCAGAGTCCTTAAATACTGAAGCAGAGTCCTTAAATATTGCAGCAAAGTCCTTAAATAACGCAGCAGAGTCCTTAAATACTGAAGCAGAGTCCTTTAATATAGCAGTAAATTCCTTAAATAACGCAGCAGAGTCCTTAAAAAATCCAACAAAGTCATTAAATAATGCAGCAGAGTCCTCTAATAATGCAGCAGAGTCCTCAAATGCTTCAGCAAAGTCATTAAATAATGCAGCATAGTCCTTAACTAATGCAGCAGAGTCCTTAAATAATGCAACAAAGTCCTTAAATAATGCAGCAGAGTCCTTAAATAATGCAGTAAAGTCGTTAAATAATGCAGCAGAGTCCTTAAATAATGCAGCAAAGTCCTTAACTAATGCAGCAGAGTCCTTAAATATTGCAGCAAAGTCCTTAAATAATGCATTAGAGTCCTTAAATAATGCAACAAAGTCCTTAAATAATGCAGCAGAGTCCTTAAATAATGCAGCAAAGTCCTTAAATAATGCAGCAGAGTCCTTAAATAATGCAGCAGAGTCCTTAAATACCGCAGCAGAGTCCTTAAATACTGAAGCAGAGTCCTTTAATATAGCAGCAAATTCCTTAAATAATGCAGCAGAGTCCTTAAAAAATCCAACAAAGTCATTAAATAATGCAGCAGAGTCCTCTAATAATGCAGCAGAGTCCTCAAATGCTTCAGCAAAGTCATTAAATAATGCAGCATAGTCCTTAAATAATGCAGCAAAGTCCTTAAATAATGCAGCACAGTTCTTAAATAATGCAACAACGTCGTTAAATAATGCAGCAGAGTCCTTAAATAATGCAGCAAAGTCCTTAACTAATGCAGCAGAGTCCTTAAATAATGCAACAAAGTCCTTAAATAATGCAACAGAGTCCTTAAATACCGCAGCAAAGTGATTAAATAATGCAGCAGAGTCCTCAAATGCTTCAGCAGAGTCCTTAAATAATGCAGCAGAGTCCTTAAATAATGCAGCAAAGTCCTTAAATAATGCAGCAGAGTCCTTAAATAATGCAACAAAGTCCTTAAATAATGCAGCAGAGTCCTTAAATACTGAAGCAGAGTCCTTAAATATTGCAGCAAAGTCCTTAAATAATGCAGCAGAGTCCATAAATAATGCAGCAAAGTCCTTAAATAATGCAGCAGAGTCCTTAAATAATGCAACAAAGTCCTTAAATAATGCAGCAGAGTCCTTAAATACTGAAGCAGAGTCCTTAAATATTGCAGCAAAGTCCTTCAATAATGCAGCAGAGTCCTTAGATAATGCAACAAAGTCCTTAAATAATGCAGCAGATTCCTTAAATAATGCAGCAAAGTCCTTAAATAATGCAGCAGAGTCCTTAAATAATGCAGCAGAGTCCTTAAATACCGCAGCAGAGTCCTTAAATACTGAAGCAGAGTCCTTTAATATAGCAGCAAATTCCTTAAATAATGCAGCAGAGTCCTTAAAAAATCCAACAAAGTCATTAAATAATGCATCAAGTCCTTAAATAATGCAGCAGAGTCCTTAAATAATGCAGCAAAGTCCTTAAATAATGCAGCACAGTTCTTAAGTAATGCAACAACGTCGTTAAATAATGCAGCATAGTCCTTAAATAATGCAGCAAAGTCCTTAACTAATGCAGCAGAGTCCTTAAATATTGCAAGAAAGTCCTTAAATAATGCAGCAGAGTCCTTAAATAATGCAGTAAAGTCCTTAAATAATGCAGCAGAGTCCTTAAATATTGCAACAACGTCCTTAAATAATGCAGCAGAGTCCTTAAATACTGAAGCAGAGTCCTTAAATATTGCAGCAAAGTCCTTAAATAATGCATTAGAGTCCTTAAATAATGCAACAAAGTCCTTAAATAATGCAGCAGAGTCCTTAAATAATGCAGCAAAGTCCTTAAATAATGCAGCAGAGTCCTTAAATAATGCAGCAGAGTCCTTAAATACCGCAGCAGAGTCCTTAAATACTGAAGCAGAGTCCATTAATATAGCATCAAATTCCTTAAATAATGCAGCAGAGTCCTTAAAAAATCCAACAAAGTCATTAAATAATGCAGCAGAGTCCTCTAATAATGCAGCAGAGTCCTCAAATGCTTCAGCAAAGTCATTAAATAATGCAGCATAGTCCTTAAATAATGCAGCAAAGTCCTTAAATAATGCAGCACAGTTCTTAAATAATGCAACAACGTCGTTAAATAATGCAGCAGAGTCCTTAAATAATGCAGCAAAGTCCTTAACTAATGCAGCAGAGTCCTTAAATAATGCAACAAAGTCCTTAAATAATGCAACAGAGTCCTTAAATACCGCAGCAAAGTGATTAAATAATGCAGCAGAGTCCTCAAATGCTTCAGCAGAGTCCTTAAATAATGCAGCAGAGTCCTTAAATAATGCAGCAAAGTCCTTAAATAATGCAGCAGAGTCCTTAAATAATGCAACAAAGTCCTTAAATAATGCAGCAGAGTCCTTAAATACTGAAGCAGAGTCCTTAAATATTGCAGCAAAGTCCTTAAATAATGCAGCAGAGTCCATAAATAATGCAGCAAAGTCCTTAAATAATGCAGCAGAGTCCTTAAATAATGCAACAAAGTCCTTAAATAATGCAGCAGAGTCCTTAAATACTGAAGCAGAGTCCTTAAATATTGCAGCAAAGTCCTTCAATAATGCAGCAGAGTCCTTAGATAATGCAACAAAGTCCTTAAATAATGCTGCAGATTCCTTAAATAATGCAGCAAAGTCCTTAAATAATGCAGCAGAGTCCTTAAATAATGCAGCAGAGTCCTTAAATACCGCAGCAGAGTCCTTAAATACTGAAGCAGAGTCCTTTAATATAGCAGCAAATTCCTTAAATAATGCAGCAGAGTCCTTAAAAAATCCAACAAAGTCATTAAATAATGCATCAAGTCCTTAAATAATGCAGCAGAGTCCTCTAATAATGCAGCAGAGTCCTCAAATGCTTCAGCAAAGTCATTAAATAATGCAGCATAGTCCTTAAATAATGGAGCAAAGTCCTTAAATAATGCAGCACAGTTCTTAAATAATGCAACAACGTCGTTAAATAATGCAGCAGAGTCCTTAAATAATGCAGCAAAGTCCTTAACTAATGCAGCAGAGTCCTTAAATAATGCAACAAAGTCCTTAAATAATGCAGCAGAGTCCTTAAATAATGCAGTAAAGTCCTTAAATAATGCAGCAGAGTCCTTAAATAATGCAGCAGAGTCCTTAAATACTGAAGCAGAGTCCTTAAAAATTGCAGCAAAGTCCTTAAATAATGCAGCAGAGTCCTTAAATAATGCAACAAATTCCTTAAATAATGCAGCAAAGTCCTTAAATAATGCAGCAGAGTCCTTAAATAATGCAGCAGAGTCCTTAAATACCGCAGCAGAGTCCTTAAATACTGAAGCAGAGTCCTTTAATATAGCAGCAAATTCCTTAAATAATGCAGCAGAGTCCTTAAAAAATCCAACAAAGTCATTAAATAATGCAGCAGAGTCCTCTAATAATGCAGCAGAGTCCTCAAATGCTTCAGCAAAGTCATTAAATAATGCAGCAGAGTCCTCAAATGCTTAAGCAGAGTCCTTAAATACTGAAGCAGAGTCCTTAAATATTGCAGCAAAGTCCTTAAATAATGCAGCAGAGTCCTTAAATAATGCAACAAAGTCCTTAAATAATGCAGCAGAGTCCTTAAATAATGCAGTAAAGTCGTTAAATAATGCAGCAGAGTCCTTAAATAATGCAGCAAAGTCCTTAACTAATGCAGCAGAGTCCTTAAATATTGCAGCAAAGTCCTTACATAATGCATTAGAGTCCTTAAATAATGCAAGAAAGTCCTTAAATAATGCAGCAGAGTCCTTAAATAATGCAGCAAAGTCCTTAACTAATGCAGCAGAGTCCTTAAATAATGCAACAAAGTCCTTAAATAATGCAACAGAGTCCTTAAATACCGCAGCAAAGTGCTTAAATAATGCAGCAGAGTCCTCAAATGCTTCAGCAGAGTCCTTAAAAAATGCAGCAGAGTCCTTAAAAAATGCAGCAAAGTCCTTAAATAATGCAGCAGAGTCCTTAAATAATGCAACAAAGTCCTTAAATAATGCAGCAGAGTCCTTAAATACTGAAGCAGAGTCCTTAAATATTGCAGCAAAGTCCTTAAATAATGCAGCACAGTTCTTAAATAATGCAACAACGTCGTTAAATAATGCAGCAGAGTCCTTAAATAATGCAGCAAAGTCCTTAACTAATGCAGCAGAGTCCTTAAATAATGCAACAAAGTCCTTAAATAATGCAACAGAGTCCTTAAATACCGCAGCAAAGTGATTAAATAATGCAGCAGAGTCCTCAAATGCTTCAGCAGAGTCCTTAAATAATGCAGCAGAGTCCTTAAATAATGCAGCAAAGTCCTTAAATAATGCAGCAGAGTCCTTAAATAATGCAACAAAGTCCTTAAATAATGCAGCAGAGTCCTTAAATACTGAAGCAGAGTCCTTAAATATTGCAGCAAAGTCCTTAAATAATGCAGCAGAGTCCATAAATAATGCAGCAAAGTCCTTAAATAATGCAGCAGAGTCCTTAAATAATGCAACAAAGTCCTTAAATAATGCAGCAGAGTCCTTAAATACTGAAGCAGAGTCCTTAAATATTGCAGCAAAGTCCTTCAATAATGCAGCAGAGTCCTTAGATAATGCAACAAAGTCCTTAAATAATGCTGCAGATTCCTTAAATAATGCAGCAAAGTCCTTAAATAATGCAGCAGAGTCCTTAAATAATGCAGCAGAGTCCTTAAATACCGCAGCAGAGTCCTTAAATACTGAAGCAGAGTCCTTTAATATAGCAGCAAATTCCTTAAATAATGCAGCAGAGTCCTTAAAAAATCCAACAAAGTCATTAAATAATGCATCAAGTCCTTAAATAATGCAGCAGAGTCCTCTAATAATGCAGCAGAGTCCTCAAATGCTTCAGCAAAGTCATTAAATAATGCAGCATAGTCCTTAAATAATGGAGCAAAGTCCTTAAATAATGCAGCACAGTTCTTAAATAATGCAACAACGTCGTTAAATAATGCAGCAGAGTCCTTAAATAATGCAGCAAAGTCCTTAACTAATGCAGCAGAGTCCTTAAATAATGCAACAAAGTCCTTAAATAATGCAGCAGAGTCCTTAAATAATGCAGTAAAGTCCTTAAATAATGCAGCAGAGTCCTTAAATAATGCAGCAGAGTCCTTAAATACTGAAGCAGAGTCCTTAAAAATTGCAGCAAAGTCCTTAAATAATGCAGCAGAGTCCTTAAATAATGCAACAAATTCCTTAAATAATGCAGCAAAGTCCTTAAATAATGCAGCAGAGTCCTTAAATAATGCAGCAGAGTCCTTAAATACCGCAGCAGAGTCCTTAAATACTGAAGCAGAGTCCTTTAATATAGCAGCAAATTCCTTAAATAATGCAGCAGAGTCCTTAAAAAATCCAACAAAGTCATTAAATAATGCAGCAGAGTCCTCTAATAATGCAGCAGAGTCCTCAAATGCTTCAGCAAAGTCATTAAATAATGCAGCAGAGTCCTCAAATGCTTAAGCAGAGTCCTTAAATACTGAAGCAGAGTCCTTAAATATTGCAGCAAAGTCCTTAAATAATGCAGCAGAGTCCTTAAATAATGCAACAAAGTCCTTAAATAATGCAGCAGAGTCCTTAAATAATGCAGTAAAGTCGTTAAATAATGCAGCAGAGTCCTTAAATAATGCAGCAAAGTCCTTAACTAATGCAGCAGAGTCCTTAAATATTGCAGCAAAGTCCTTACATAATGCATTAGAGTCCTTAAATAATGCAAGAAAGTCCTTAAATAATGCAGCAGAGTCCTTAAATAATGCAGCAAAGTCCTTAACTAATGCAGCAGAGTCCTTAAATAATGCAACAAAGTCCTTAAATAATGCAACAGAGTCCTTAAATACCGCAGCAAAGTGCTTAAATAATGCAGCAGAGTCCTCAAATGCTTCAGCAGAGTCCTTAAAAAATGCAGCAGAGTCCTTAAAAAATGCAGCAAAGTCCTTAAATAATGCAGCAGAGTCCTTAAATAATGCAACAAAGTCCTTAAATAATGCAGCAGAGTCCTTAAATACTGAAGCAGAGTCCTTAAATATTGCAGCAAAGTCCTTAAATAATGCAGCAGAGTCCTTAAATAATGCAGCAAAGTCCTTATCTAATGCAGCAGAGTCCTTAAATAATGCAACAAAGTCCTTAAATAATGCAGCAGAGTCCTTAAATACTGAAGCAGAGTCCTTAAATATTGCAGCAAAGTCCTTAAATAATGCAGCAGAGTCCTTAAATAATGCAACAAAGTCCTTAAATAATGCAGCAGAGTCCTTAAATAATGCAACAAAGTCCTTAAATAATGCAGCAGAGTCCTTAAATTCTGAAGCAGAGTCCTTAAATATTGCAGCAAAGTCCTTAAATAACGCAGCAGAGTCCTTAAATACTGAAGCAGAGTCCTTTAATATAGCAGTAAATTCCTTAAATAACGCAGCAGAGTCCTTAAAAAATCCAACAAAGTCATTAAATAATGCAGCAGAGTCCTCTAATAATGCAGCAGAGTCCTCAAATGCTTCAGCAAAGTCATTAAATAATGCAGCATAGTCCTTAACTAATGCAGCAGAGTCCTTAAATAATGCAACAAAGTCCTTAAATAATGCAGCAGAGTCCTTAAATAATGCAGTAAAGTCGTTAAATAATGCAGCAGAGTCCTTAAATAATGCAGCAAAGTCCTTAACTAATGCAGCAGAGTCCTTAAATATTGCAGCAAAGTCCTTAAATAATGCATTAGAGTCCTTAAATAATGCAACAAAGTCCTTAAATAATGCAGCAGAGTCCTTAAATAATGCAGCAAAGTCCTTAAATAATGCAGCAGAGTCCTTAAATAATGCAGCAGAGTCCTTAAATACCGCAGCAGAGTCCTTAAATACTGAAGCAGAGTCCTTTAATATAGCAGCAAATTCCTTAAATAATGCAGCAGAGTCCTTAAAAAATCCAACAAAGTCATTAAATAATGCAGCAGAGTCCTCTAATAATGCAGCAGAGTCCTCAAATGCTTCAGCAAAGTCATTAAATAATGCAGCATAGTCCTTAAATAATGCAGCAAAGTCCTTAAATAATGCAGCACAGTTCTTAAATAATGCAACAACGTCGTTAAATAATGCAGCAGAGTCCTTAAATAATGCAGCAAAGTCCTTAACTAATGCAGCAGAGTCCTTAAATAATGCAACAAAGTCCTTAAATAATGCAACAGAGTCCTTAAATACCGCAGCAAAGTGATTAAATAATGCAGCAGAGTCCTCAAATGCTTCAGCAGAGTCCTTAAATAATGCAGCAGAGTCCTTAAATAATGCAGCAAAGTCCTTAAATAATGCAGCAGAGTCCTTAAATAATGCAACAAAGTCCTTAAATAATGCAGCAGAGTCCTTAAATACTGAAGCAGAGTCCTTAAATATTGCAGCAAAGTCCTTAAATAATGCAGCAGAGTCCATAAATAATGCAGCAAAGTCCTTAAATAATGCAGCAGAGTCCTTAAATAATGCAACAAAGTCCTTAAATAATGCAGCAGAGTCCTTAAATACTGAAGCAGAGTCCTTAAATATTGCAGCAAAGTCCTTCAATAATGCAGCAGAGTCCTTAGATAATGCAACAAAGTCCTTAAATAATGCAGCAGATTCCTTAAATAATGCAGCAAAGTCCTTAAATAATGCAGCAGAGTCCTTAAATAATGCAGCAGAGTCCTTAAATACCGCAGCAGAGTCCTTAAATACTGAAGCAGAGTCCTTTAATATAGCAGCAAATTCCTTAAATAATGCAGCAGAGTCCTTAAAAAATCCAACAAAGTCATTAAATAATGCATCAAGTCCTTAAATAATGCAGCAGAGTCCTTAAATAATGCAGCAAAGTCCTTAAATAATGCAGCACAGTTCTTAAGTAATGCAACAACGTCGTTAAATAATGCAGCATAGTCCTTAAATAATGCAGCAAAGTCCTTAACTAATGCAGCAGAGTCCTTAAATATTGCAAGAAAGTCCTTAAATAATGCAGCAGAGTCCTTAAATAATGCAGTAAAGTCCTTAAATAATGCAGCAGAGTCCTTAAATATTGCAACAACGTCCTTAAATAATGCAGCAGAGTCCTTAAATACTGAAGCAGAGTCCTTAAATATTGCAGCAAAGTCCTTAAATAATGCATTAGAGTCCTTAAATAATGCAACAAAGTCCTTAAATAATGCAGCAGAGTCCTTAAATAATGCAGCAAAGTCCTTAAATAATGCAGCAGAGTCCTTAAATAATGCAGCAGAGTCCTTAAATACCGCAGCAGAGTCCTTAAATACTGAAGCAGAGTCCATTAATATAGCATCAAATTCCTTAAATAATGCAGCAGAGTCCTTAAAAAATCCAACAAAGTCATTAAATAATGCAGCAGAGTCCTCTAATAATGCAGCAGAGTCCTCAAATGCTTCAGCAAAGTCATTAAATAATGCAGCATAGTCCTTAAATAATGCAGCAAAGTCCTTAAATAATGCAGCACAGTTCTTAAATAATGCAACAACGTCGTTAAATAATGCAGCAGAGTCCTTAAATAATGCAGCAAAGTCCTTAACTAATGCAGCAGAGTCCTTAAATAATGCAACAAAGTCCTTAAATAATGCAACAGAGTCCTTAAATACCGCAGCAAAGTGATTAAATAATGCAGCAGAGTCCTCAAATGCTTCAGCAGAGTCCTTAAATAATGCAGCAGAGTCCTTAAATAATGCAGCAAAGTCCTTAAATAATGCAGCAGAGTCCTTAAATAATGCAACAAAGTCCTTAAATAATGCAGCAGAGTCCTTAAATACTGAAGCAGAGTCCTTAAATATTGCAGCAAAGTCCTTAAATAATGCAGCAGAGTCCATAAATAATGCAGCAAAGTCCTTAAATAATGCAGCAGAGTCCTTAAATAATGCAACAAAGTCCTTAAATAATGCAGCAGAGTCCTTAAATACTGAAGCAGAGTCCTTAAATATTGCAGCAAAGTCCTTCAATAATGCAGCAGAGTCCTTAGATAATGCAACAAAGTCCTTAAATAATGCTGCAGATTCCTTAAATAATGCAGCAAAGTCCTTAAATAATGCAGCAGAGTCCTTAAATAATGCAGCAGAGTCCTTAAATACCGCAGCAGAGTCCTTAAATACTGAAGCAGAGTCCTTTAATATAGCAGCAAATTCCTTAAATAATGCAGCAGAGTCCTTAAAAAATCCAACAAAGTCATTAAATAATGCATCAAGTCCTTAAATAATGCAGCAGAGTCCTCTAATAATGCAGCAGAGTCCTCAAATGCTTCAGCAAAGTCATTAAATAATGCAGCATAGTCCTTAAATAATGGAGCAAAGTCCTTAAATAATGCAGCACAGTTCTTAAATAATGCAACAACGTCGTTAAATAATGCAGCAGAGTCCTTAAATAATGCAGCAAAGTCCTTAACTAATGCAGCAGAGTCCTTAAATAATGCAACAAAGTCCTTAAATAATGCAGCAGAGTCCTTAAATAATGCAGTAAAGTCCTTAAATAATGCAGCAGAGTCCTTAAATAATGCAGCAGAGTCCTTAAATACTGAAGCAGAGTCCTTAAAAATTGCAGCAAAGTCCTTAAATAATGCAGCAGAGTCCTTAAATAATGCAACAAATTCCTTAAATAATGCAGCAAAGTCCTTAAATAATGCAGCAGAGTCCTTAAATAATGCAGCAGAGTCCTTAAATACCGCAGCAGAGTCCTTAAATACTGAAGCAGAGTCCTTTAATATAGCAGCAAATTCCTTAAATAATGCAGCAGAGTCCTTAAAAAATCCAACAAAGTCATTAAATAATGCATCAAGTCCTTAAATAATGCAGCAGAGTCCTCTAATAATGCAGCAGAGTCCTCAAATGCTTCAGCAAAGTCATTAAATAATGCAGCATAGTCCTTAAATAATGGAGCAAAGTCCTTAAATAATGCAGCACAGTTCTTAAATAATGCAACAACGTCGTTAAATAATGCAGCAGAGTCCTTAAATAATGCAGCAAAGTCCTTAACTAATGCAGCAGAGTCCTTAAATAATGCAACAAAGTCCTTAAATAATGCAGCAGAGTCCTTAAATAATGCAGTAAAGTCCTTAAATAATGCAGCAGAGTCCTTAAATAATGCAGCAGAGTCCTTAAATACTGAAGCAGAGTCCTTAAAAATTGCAGCAAAGTCCTTAAATAATGCAGCAGAGTCCTTAAATAATGCAACAAATTCCTTAAATAATGCAGCAAAGTCCTTAAATAATGCAGCAGAGTCCTTAAATAATGCAGCAGAGTCCTTAAATACCGCAGCAGAGTCCTTAAATACTGAAGCAGAGTCCTTTAATATAGCAGCAAATTCCTTAAATAATGCAGCAGAGTCCTTAAAAAATCCAACAAAGTCATTAAATAATGCAGCAGAGTCCTCTAATAATGCAGCAGAGTCCTCAAATGCTTCAGCAAAGTCATTAAATAATGCAGCAGAGTCCTCAAATGCTTAAGCAGAGTCCTTAAATACTGAAGCAGAGTCCTTAAATATTGCAGCAAAGTCCTTAAATAATGCAGCAGAGTCCTTAAATAATGCAACAAAGTCCTTAAATAATGCAGCAGAGTCCTTAAATAATGCAGTAAAGTCGTTAAATAATGCAGCAGAGTCCTTAAATAATGCAGCAAAGTCCTTAACTAATGCAGCAGAGTCCTTAAATATTGCAGCAAAGTCCTTACATAATGCATTAGAGTCCTTAAATAATGCAAGAAAGTCCTTAAATAATGCAGCAGAGTCCTTAAATAATGCAGCAAAGTCCTTAACTAATGCAGCAGAGTCCTTAAATAATGCAACAAAGTCCTTAAATAATGCAACAGAGTCCTTAAATACCGCAGCAAAGTGCTTAAATAATGCAGCAGAGTCCTCAAATGCTTCAGCAGAGTCCTTAAAAAATGCAGCAGAGTCCTTAAAAAATGCAGCAAAGTCCTTAAATAATGCAGCAGAGTCCTTAAATAATGCAACAAAGTCCTTAAATAATGCAGCAGAGTCCTTAAATACTGAAGCAGAGTCCTTAAATATTGCAGCAAAGTCCTTAAATAATGCAGCAGAGTCCTTAAATAATGCAGCAAAGTCCTTATCTAATGCAGCAGAGTCCTTAAATAATGCAACAAAGTCCTTAAATAATGCAGCAGAGTCCTTAAATACTGAAGCAGAGTCCTTAAATATTGCAGCAAAGTCCTTAAATAATGCAGCAGAGTCCTTAAATAATGCAACAAAGTCCTTAAATAATGCAGCAGAGTCCTTAAATAATGCAACAAAGTCCTTAAATAATGCAGCAGAGTCCTTAAATTCTGAAGCAGAGTCCTTAAATATTGCAGCAAAGTCCTTAAATAACGCAGCAGAGTCCTTAAATACTGAAGCAGAGTCCTTTAATATAGCAGTAAATTCCTTAAATAACGCAGCAGAGTCCTTAAAAAATCCAACAAAGTCATTAAATAATGCAGCAGAGTCCTCTAATAATGCAGCAGAGTCCTCAAATGCTTCAGCAAAGTCATTAAATAATGCAGCATAGTCCTTAACTAATGCAGCAGAGTCCTTAAATAATGCAACAAAGTCCTTAAATAATGCAGCAGAGTCCTTAAATAATGCAGTAAAGTCGTTAAATAATGCAGCAGAGTCCTTAAATAATGCAGCAAAGTCCTTAACTAATGCAGCAGAGTCCTTAAATATTGCAGCAAAGTCCTTAAATAATGCATTAGAGTCCTTAAATAATGCAACAAAGTCCTTAAATAATGCAGCAGAGTCCTTAAATAATGCAGCAAAGTCCTTAAATAATGCAGCAGAGTCCTTAAATAATGCAGCAGAGTCCTTAAATACCGCAGCAGAGTCCTTAAATACTGAAGCAGAGTCCTTTAATATAGCAGCAAATTCCTTAAATAATGCAGCAGAGTCCTTAAAAAATCCAACAAAGTCATTAAATAATGCAGCAGAGTCCTCTAATAATGCAGCAGAGTCCTCAAATGCTTCAGCAAAGTCATTAAATAATGCAGCATAGTCCCTAAATAATGCAGCAAAGTCCTTAAATAATGCAGCACAGTTCTTAAATAATGCAACAACGTCGTTAAATAATGCAGCAGAGTCCTTAAATAATGCAGCAAAGTCCTTAACTAATGCAGCAGAGTCCTTAAATAATGCAACAAAGTCCTTAAATAATGCAACAGAGTCCTTAAATACCGCAGCAAAGTGATTAAATAATGCAGCAGAGTCCTCAAATGCTTCAGCAGAGTCCTTAAATAATGCAGCAGAGTCCTTAAATAATGCAGCAAAGTCCTTAAATAATGCAGCAGAGTCCTTAAATAATGCAACAAAGTCCTTAAATAATGCAGCAGAGTCCTTAAATACTGAAGCAGAGTCCTTAAATATTGCAGCAAAGTCCTTAACTAATGCAGCAGAGTCATTAAATAATGCAACAAAGTCCTTAAATAATGCAGCAGAGTCCTTAAATACTGAAGCAGAGTCCTTAAATATTGCTGCAAAGTCCTTAAATAATGCAGCAGAGTCATTAAATAATGCAACAAAGTCCTTAAATAATGCAGC
Source organism: Phyllobates terribilis (assembly GCF_046119375.1). Lineage (NCBI taxonomy): Eukaryota > Metazoa > Chordata > Amphibia > Anura > Dendrobatidae > Phyllobates > Phyllobates terribilis. Next base: position 276,126 of record NW_027362840.1, on the reverse strand, counting down.
AGAGTCCTTAAATAATGCAACAAAGTCCTTAAATAATGCAGCAGAGTACTTAAATAATGCAACAAAGTCCTTAAATAATGCAGCAAAGTCCTTAAATAATGCAGCAGAGTCCTTAAATACTGAAGCAGAGTCCTTAAATATTGCAGCAAAGTCCTTAAATAATGCAGCAGAGTCCTTAAATAAGGCAACAAAGTCCTTAAATAATGCAACAGAGTCCTTAAATACCGCAGCAAAGTGCTTAAATAATGCAGCAGAGTCCTCAAATGCTTCAGCAGAGTCCTTAAATAATGCAGCAGAGTCCTTAAATAATGCAGCAAAGTCCTTAAATAATGCAGCAGAGTCCTTAAATAATGCAACAAAGTCCTTAAATAATGCAGCAGAGTCCTTAAATACTGAAGCAGAGTCCTTAAATATTGCAGCAAAGTCCTTAAATAATGCAGCAGAGTCCTTAAATAATGCAGCAAAGTCCTTATCTAATGCAGCAGAGTCCTTAAATAATGCAACAAAGTCCTTAAATAATGCAGCAGAGTCCTTAAATACTGAAGCAGAGTCCTTAAATATTGCAGCAAAGTCCTTCAATAATGCAGCAGAGTCATTAGATAATGCAACAAAGTCCTTAAATAATGCAGCAGATTCCTTAAATAATGCAGCAAAGTCCTTAAATAATGCAGCAGAGTCCTTAAATAATGCAGCAGAGTCCTTAAATACTGCAGCAGAGTCCTTAAATACTGAAGCAGAGTCCTTTAATATAGCAGCAAATTCCATAAATAATGCAGCAGAGTCCATAAAAAAATCCAACAAAGTCATTAAATAATGCAGCAAGTCCTTAAATAATGCAGCAGAGTCCTCTAATAATGCAGCAGAGTCCTCAAATGCTTCAGCAAAGTCATTAAATAATGCAGCATAGTCCTTAAATAATGCAGCAAAGTCCTTAAATAATGCAGCACAGTTCTTAAGTAATGCAACAACGTCGTTAAATAATGCAGCATAGTCCTTAAATAATGCAGCAAAGTCCTTAACTAATGAAGCAGAGTCCTTAAATATTGCAAGAAAGTCCTTAAATAATGCAGCAAAGTCCTTAAATAATGCAGTAAAGTCCTTAAATAATGCAGCAGAGTCCTTAAATATTGCAACAACGTCCTTAAATAATGCAGCAGAGTCCTTAAATACTGAAGCAGAGTCCTTAAATATTGCAGCAAAGTCCTTAAATAATGCATTAGAGTCCTTAAATAATGCAACAAAGTCCTTAAATAATGCAGCAGAGTCCTTAAATAATGCAGCAAAGTCCTTAAATAATGCAGCAGAGTCCTTAAATAATGCAGCAGAGTCCTTAAATACCGCAGCAGAGTCCTTAAATACTGAAGCAGGGTCCTTTAATATAGCAGCAAATTCCTTAAATAATGCAGCAGAGTCCTTAAAAAATCCAACAAAGTCATTAAATAATGCAGCAGAGTCCTCTAATAATGCAGCAGAGTCCTCAAATCCTTCAGCAAAGTCATTAAATAATGCAGCATAGTCCGTAAATAATGCAAAGTCCTTAAATAAAGCAGCACAGTTCTTAAATAATGCAACAACGTCGGTAAATAATGCAGCAGAGTCCTTAAATAATGCAGCAAAGTCCTTAACTAATGCAGCAGAGTCCTTAAATAATGCAACAAAGTCCTTAAATAATGCAACAGAGTCCTTAAATACCGCAGCAAAGTGCTTAAATAATGCAGCAGAGTCCTTAAATACTGAAACAGAGTCCTTAAATATTGCAGCAAAGTCCTTAAATAATGCAGCAGAGTCCTTAAATAATGCAGCAAAGTCCTTATCTAATGCAGCAGAGTCCTTAAATAATGCAACAAAGTCCTTAAATAATGCAGCAGAGTCCTTAAATACTGAAGCAGAGTCCTTAAATATTGCAGCAAAGTCCTTAAATAATGCAGCAGAGTCCTTAAATAATGCAACAAAGTCCTTAAATAATGCAGCAGAGTCCTTAAATAATGCAACAAAGTCCTTAAATAATGCAGCAGAGTCCTTAAATACTGAAGCAGAGTCCTTAAATATTGCAGCAAAGTCCTTAAATAACGCAGCAGAGTCCTTAAATACTGAAGCAGAGTCCTTTAATATAGCAGTAAATTCCTTAAATAACGCAGCAGAGTCCTTAAAAAATCCAACAAAGACATTAAATAATGCAGCAGAGTCCTCTAATAATGCAGCAGAGTCCTCAAATGCTTCAGCAAAGTCATTAAATAATGCAGCATAGTCCTTAACTAATGCAGCAGAGTCCTTAAATAATGCAACAAAGTCCTTAAATAATGCAGCAGAGTCCTTAAATAATGCAGTAAAGTCGTTAAATAATGCAGCAGAGTCCTTAAATAATGCAGCAAAGTCCTTAACTAATGCAGCAGAGTCCTTAAATATTGCAGCAAAGTCCTTAAATAATGCATTAGAGTCCTTAAATAATGCAACAAAGTCCTTAAATAATGCAGCAGAGTCCTTAAATAATGCAGCAAAGTCCTTAAATAATGCAGCAGAGTCCTTAAATAATGCAGCAGAGTCCTTAAATACCGCAGCAGAGTCCTTAAATACTGAAGCAGAGTCCTTTAATATAGCATCAAATTCCTTAAATAATGCAGCAGAGTCCTTAAAAAATCCAACAAAGTCATTAAATAATGCAGCAGAGTCCTCTAATAATGCAGCAGAGTCCTCAAATGCTTCAGCAAAGTCATTAAATAATGCAGCATAGTCCTTAAATAATGCAGCAAAGTCCTTAAATAATGCAGCACAGTTCTTAAATAATGCAACAACGTCGTTAAATAATGCAGCAGAGTCCTTAAATAATGCAGCAAAGTCCTTAACTAATGCAGCAGAGTCCTTAAATAATGCAACAAAGTCCTTAAATAATGCAACAGAGTCCTTAAATACCGCAGCAAAGTGATTAAATAATGCAGCAGAGTCCTCAAATGCTTCAGCAGAGTCCTTAAATAATGCAGCAGAGTCCTTAAATAATGCAGCAAAGTCCTTAAATAATGCAGCAGAGTCCTTAAATAATGCAACAAAGTCCTTAAATAATGCAGCAGAGTCCTTAAATACTGAAGCAGAGTCCTTAAATATTGCAGCAAAGTCCTTAAATAATGCAGCAGAGTCCATAAATAATGCAGCAAAGTCCTTAAATAATGCAGCAGAGTCCTTAAATAATGCAACAAAGTCCTTAAATAATGCAGCAGAGTCCTTAAATACTGAAGCAGAGTCCTTAAATATTGCAGCAAAGTCCTTCAATAATGCAGCAGAGTCCTTAGATAATGCAACAAAGTCCTTAAATAATGCTGCAGATTCCTTAAATAATGCAGCAAAGTCCTTAAATAATGCAGCAGAGTCCTTAAATAATGCAGCAGAGTCCTTAAATACCGCAGCAGAGTCCTTAAATACTGAAGCAGAGTCCTTTAATATAGCAGCAAATTCCTTAAATAATGCAGCAGAGTCCTTAAAAAATCCAACAAAGTCATTAAATAATGCATCAAGTCCTTAAATAATGCAGCAGAGTCCTCTAATAATGCAGCAGAGTCCTCAAATGCTTCAGCAAAGTCATTAAATAATGCAGCATAGTCCTTAAATAATGGAGCAAAGTCCTTAAATAATGCAGCACAGTTCTTAAATAATGCAACAACGTCGTTAAATAATGCAGCAGAGTCCTTAAATAATGCAGCAAAGTCCTTAACTAATGCAGCAGAGTCCTTAAATAATGCAACAAAGTCCTTAAATAATGCAGCAGAGTCCTTAAATAATGCAGTAAAGTCCTTAAATAATGCAGCAGAGTCCTTAAATAATGCAGCAGAGTCCTTAAATACTGAAGCAGAGTCCTTAAAAATTGCAGCAAAGTCCTTAAATAATGCAGCAGAGTCCTTAAATAATGCAACAAATTCCTTAAATAATGCAGCAAAGTCCTTAAATAATGCAGCAGAGTCCTTAAATAATGCAGCAGAGTCCTTAAATACCGCAGCAGAGTCCTTAAATACTGAAGCAGAGTCCTTTAATATAGCAGCAAATTCCTTAAATAATGCAGCAGAGTCCTTAAAAAATCCAACAAAGTCATTAAATAATGCAGCAGAGTCCTCTAATAATGCAGCAGAGTCCTCAAATGCTTCAGCAAAGTCATTAAATAATGCAGCAGAGTCCTCAAATGCTTAAGCAGAGTCCTTAAATACTGAAGCAGAGTCCTTAAATATTGCAGCAAAGTCCTTAAATAATGCAGCAGAGTCCTTAAATAATGCAACAAAGTCCTTAAATAATGCAGCAGAGTCCTTAAATAATGCAGTAAAGTCGTTAAATAATGCAGCAGAATCCTTAAATAATGCAGCAAAGTCCTTAACTAATGCAGCAGAGTCCTTAAATATTGCAGCAAAGTCCTTACATAATGCATTAGAGTCCTTAAATAATGCAAGAAAGTCCTTAAATAATGCAGCAGAGTCCTTAAATAATGCAGCAAAGTCCTTAACTAATGCAGCAGAGTCCTTAAATAATGCAACAAAGTCCTTAAATAATGCAACAGAGTCCTTAAATACCGCAGCAAAGTGCTTAAATAATGCAGCAGAGTCCTCAAATGCTTCAGCAGAGTCCTTAAAAAATGCAGCAGAGTCCTTAAATAATGCAGCAAAGTCCTTAAATAATGCAGCAGAGTCCTTAAATAATGCAACAAAGTCCTTAAATAATGCAGCAGAGTCCTTAAATACTGAAGCAGAGTCCTTAAATATTGCAGCAAAGTCCTTAAATAATGCAGCAGAGTCCTTAAATAATGCAGCAAAGTCCTTATCTAATGCAGCAGAGTCCTTAAATAATGCAACAAAGTCCTTAAATAATGCAGCAGAGTCCTTAAATACTGAAGCAGAGTCCTTAAATATTGCAGCAAAGTCCTTAAATAATGCAGCAGAGTCCTTAAATAATGCAACAAAGTCCTTAAATAATGCAGCAGAGTCCTTAAATAATGCAACAAAGTCCTTAAATAATGCAGCAGAGTCCTTAAATACTGAAGCAGAGTCCTTAAATATTGCAGCAAAGTCCTTAAATAACGCAGCAGAGTCCTTAAATACTGAAGCAGAGTCCTTTAATATAGCAGTAAATTCCTTAAATAACGCAGCAGAGTCCTTAAAAAATCCAACAAAGTCATTAAATAATGCAGCAGAGTCCTCTAATAATGCAGCAGAGTCCTCAAATGCTTCAGCAAAGTCATTAAATAATGCAGCATAGTCCTTAACTAATGCAGCAGAGTCCTTAAATAATGCAACAAAGTCCTTAAATAATGCAGCAGAGTCCTTAAATAATGCAGTAAAGTCGTTAAATAATGCAGCAGAGTCCTTAAATAATGCAGCAAAGTCCTTAACTAATGCAGCAGAGTCCTTAAATATTGCAGCAAAGTCCTTAAATAATGCATTAGAGTCCTTAAATAATGCAACAAAGTCCTTAAATAATGCAGCAGAGTCCTTAAATAATGCAGCAAAGTCCTTAAATAATGCAGCAGAGTCCTTAAATAATGCAGCAGAGTCCTTAAATACCGCAGCAGAGTCCTTAAATACTGAAGCAGAGTCCTTTAATATAGCAGCAAATTCCTTAAATAATGCAGCAGAGTCCTTAAAAAATCCAACAAAGTCATTAAATAATGCAGCAGAGTCCTCTAATAATGCAGCAGAGTCCTCAAATGCTTCAGCAAAGTCATTAAATAATGCAGCAGAGTCCTTAAATAATGCAACAAAGTCCTTAAATAATGCAACAGAGTCCTTAAATACCGCAGCAAAGTGATTAAATAATGCAGCAGAGTCCTCAAATGCTTCAACAGAGTCCTTAAATAATGCAGCAGAGTCCTTAAATAATGCAGCAAAGTCCTTAAATAATGCAGCAGAGTCCTTAAATAATGCAACAAAGTCCTTAAATAATGCAGCAGAGTCCTTAAATACTGAAGCAGAGTCCTTAAATATTGCAGCAAAGTCCTTAACTAATGCAGCAGAGTCCTTAAATAATGCAACAAAGTCCTTAAATAATGCAACAGAGTCCTTAAATACAGCAGCAAAGGGCTTAAATAATGCAGCAGAGTCCTCAAATGCTTCAGCAGAGTCCTTAAATAATGCAGCATTGTCCTTAAATAATGCAGCAAAGTCCTTAAATAATGCAGCAGAGTCCTTAAATAATGCAACAAAGTCCTTAAATAATGCAGCAGAGTCCTTAAATACTGAAGCAGAGTCCTTAAATATTGCTGCAAAGTCCTTAAATAATGCAGCAGAGTCATTAAATAATGCAACAAAGTCCTTAAATAATGCAGCAGAGTCCTTAAATAATGCAACAAAGTCCTTAAATAATGCAGCAGAGTACTTAAATAATGCAACAAAGTCCTTAAATAATGCAGCAAAGTCCTTAAATAATGCAGCAGAGTCCTTAAATACTGAAGCAGAGTCCTTAAATATTGCAGCAAAGTCCTTAAATAATGCAGCAGAGTCCTTAAATAAGGCAACAAAGTCCTTAAATAATGCAACAGAGTCCTTAAATACCGCAGCAAAGTGCTTAAATAATGCAGCAGAGTCCTCAAATGCTTCAGCAGAGTCCTTAAATAATGCAGCAGAGTCCTTAAATAATGCAGCAAAGTCCTTAAATAATGCAGCAGAGTCCTTAAATAATGCAGCAAAGTCCTTATCTAATGCAGCAGAGTCCTTAAATAATGCAACAAAGTCCTTAAATAATGCAGCAGAGTCCTTAAATACTGAAGCAGAGTCCTTAAATATTGCAGCAAAGTCCTTCAATAATGCAGCAGAGTCATTAGATAATGCAACAAAGTCCTTAAATAATGCAGCAGATTCCTTAAATAATGCAGCAAAGTCCTTAAATAATGCAGCAGAGTCCTTAAATAATGCAGCAGAGTCCTTAAATACTGCAGCAGAGTCCTTAAATACTGAAGCAGAGTCCTTTAATATAGCAGCAAATTCCATAAATAATGCAGCAGAGTCAATAAAAAAATCCAACAAAGTCATTAAATAATGCAGCAAGTCCTTAAATAATGCAGCAGAGTCCTCTAATAATGCAGCAGAGTCCTCAAATGCTTCAGCAAAGTCATTAAATAATGCAGCATAGTCCTTAAATAATGCAGCAAAGTCCTTAAATAATGCAGCACAGTTCTTAAGTAATGCAACAACGTCGTTAAATAATGCAGCATAGTCCTTAAATAATGCAGCAAAGTCCTTAACTAATGAAGCAGAGTCCTTAAATATTGCAAGAAAGTCCTTAAATAATGCAGCAAAGTCCTTAAATAATGCAGTAAAGTCCTTAAATAATGCAGCAGAGTCCTTAAATATTGCAACAACGTCCTTAAATAATGCAGCAGAGTCCTTAAATACTGAAGCAGAGTCCTTAAATATTGCAGCAAAGTCCTTAAATAATGCATTAGAGTCCTTAAATAATGCAACAAAGTCCTTAAATAATGCAGCAGAGTCCTTAAATAATGCAGCAAAGTCCTTAAATAATGCAGCAGAGTCCTTAAATAATGCAGCAGAGTCCTTAAATACCGCAGCAGAGTCCTTAAATACTGAAGCAGGGTCCTTTAATATAGCAGCAAATTCCTTAAATAATGCAGCAGAGTCCTTAAAAAATCCAACAAAGTCATTAAATAATGCAGCAGAGTCCTCTAATAATGCAGCAGAGTCCTCAAATCCTTCAGCAAAGTCATTAAATAATGCAGCATAGTCCGTAAATAATGCAAAGTCCTTAAATAAAGCAGCACAGTTCTTAAATAATGCAACAACGTCGGTAAATAATGCAGCAGAGTCCTTAAATAATGCAGCAAAGTCCTTAACTAATGCAGCAGAGTCCTTAAATAATGCAACAAAGTCCTTAAATAATGCAACAGAGTCCTTAAATACCGCAGCAAAGTGCTTAAATAATGCAGCAGAGTCCTTAAATACTGAAACAGAGTCCTTAAATATTGCAGCAAAGTCCTTAAATAATGCAGCAGAGTCCTTAAATAATGCAGCAAAGTCCTTATCTAATGCAGCAGAGTCCTTAAATAATGCAACAAAGTCCTTAAATAATGCAGCAGAGTCCTTAAATACTGAAGCAGAGTCCTTAAATATTGCAGCAAAGTCCTTAAATAATGCAGCAGAGTCCTTAAATAATGCAACAAAGTCCTTAAATAATGCAGCAGAGTCCTTAAATAATGCAACAAAGTCCTTAAATAATGCAGCAGAGTCCTTAAATACTGAAGCAGAGTCCTTAAATATTGCAGCAAAGTCCTTAACTAATGCAGCAGAGTCCTTAAATAATGCAACAAAGTCCTTAAATAATGCAACAGAGTCCTTAAATACAGCAGCAAAGGGCTTAAATAATGCAGCAGAGTCCTCAAATGCTTCAGCAGAGTCCTTAAATAATGCAGCATTGTCCTTAAATAATGCAGCAAAGTCCTTAAATAATGCAGCAGAGTCCTTAAATAATGCAACAAAGTCCTTAAATAATGCAGCAGAGTCCTTAAATACTGAAGCAGAGTCCTTAAATATTGCTGCAAAGTCCTTAAATAATGCAGCAGAGTCATTAAATAATGCAACAAAGTCCTTAAATAATGCAGCAGAGTCCTTAAATAATGCAACAAAGTCCTTAAATAATGCAGCAGAGTACTTAAATAATGCAACAAAGTCCTTAAATAATGCAGCAAAGTCCTTAAATAATGCAGCAGAGTCCTTAAATACTGAAGCAGAGTCCTTAAATATTGCAGCAAAGTCCTTAAATAATGCAGCAGAGTCCTTAAATAAGGCAACAAAGTCCTTAAATAATGCAACAGAGTCCTTAAATACCGCAGCAAAGTGCTTAAATAATGCAGCAGAGTCCTCAAATGCTTCAGCAGAGTCCTTAAATAATGCAGCAGAGTCCTTAAATAATGCAGCAAAGTCCTTAAATAATGCAGCAGAGTCCTTAAATAATGCAACAAAGTCCTTAAATAATGCAGCAGAGTCCTTAAATACTGAAGCAGAGTCCTTAAATATTGCAGCAAAGTCCTTAAATAATGCAGCAGAGTCCTTAAATAATGCAGCAAAGTCCTTATCTAATGCAGCAGAGTCCTTAAATAATGCAACAAAGTCCTTAAATAATGCAGCAGAGTCCTTAAATACTGAAGCAGAGTCCTTAAATATTGCAGCAAAGTCCTTCAATAATGCAGCAGAGTCATTAGATAATGCAACAAAGTCCTTAAATAATGCAGCAGATTCCTTAAATAATGCAGCAAAGTCCTTAAATAATGCAGCAGAGTCCTTAAATAATGCAGCAGAGTCCTTAAATACTGCAGCAGAGTCCTTAAATACTGAAGCAGAGTCCTTTAATATAGCAGCAAATTCCATAAATAATGCAGCAGAGTCCATAAAAAAATCCAACAAAGTCATTAAATAATGCAGCAAGTCCTTAAATAATGCAGCAGAGTCCTCTAATAATGCAGCAGAGTCCTCAAATGCTTCAGCAAAGTCATTAAATAATGCAGCATAGTCCTTAAATAATGCAGCAAAGTCCTTAAATAATGCAGCACAGTTCTTAAGTAATGCAACAACGTCGTTAAATAATGCAGCATAGTCCTTAAATAATGCAGCAAAGTCCTTAACTAATGAAGCAGAGTCCTTAAATATTGCAAGAAAGTCCTTAAATAATGCAGCAAAGTCCTTAAATAATGCAGTAAAGTCCTTAAATAATGCAGCAGAGTCCTTAAATATTGCAACAACGTCCTTAAATAATGCAGCAGAGTCCTTAAATACTGAAGCAGAGTCCTTAAATATTGCAGCAAAGTCCTTAAATAATGCATTAGAGTCCTTAAATAATGCAACAAAGTCCTTAAATAATGCAGCAGAGTCCTTAAATAATGCAGCAAAGTCCTTAAATAATGCAGCAGAGTCCTTAAATAATGCAGCAGAGTCCTTAAATACCGCAGCAGAGTCCTTAAATACTGAAGCAGGGTCCTTTAATATAGCAGCAAATTCCTTAAATAATGCAGCAGAGTCCTTAAAAAATCCAACAAAGTCATTAAATAATGCAGCAGAGTCCTCTAATAATGCAGCAGAGTCCTCAAATCCTTCAGCAAAGTCATTAAATAATGCAGCATAGTCCGTAAATAATGCAAAGTCCTTAAATAAAGCAGCACAGTTCTTAAATAATGCAACAACGTCGGTAAATAATGCAGCAGAGTCCTTAAATAATGCAGCAAAGTCCTTAACTAATGCAGCAGAGTCCTTAAATAATGCAACAAAGTCCTTAAATAATGCAACAGAGTCCTTAAATACCGCAGCAAAGTGCTTAAATAATGCAGCAGAGTCCTTAAATACTGAAACAGAGTCCTTAAATATTGCAGCAAAGTCCTTAAATAATGCAGCAGAGTCCTTAAATAATGCAGCAAAGTCCTTATCTAATGCAGCAGAGTCCTTAAATAATGCAACAAAGTCCTTAAATAATGCAGCAGAGTCCTTAAATACTGAAGCAGAGTCCTTAAATATTGCAGCAAAGTCCTTAAATAATGCAGCAGAGTCCTTAAATAATGCAACAAAGTCCTTAAATAATGCAGCAGAGTCCTTAAATAATGCAACAAAGTCCTTAAATAATGCAGCAGAGTCCTTAAATACTGAAGCAGAGTCCTTAAATATTGCAGCAAAGTCCTTAAATAACGCAGCAGAGTCCTTAAATACTGAAGCAGAGTCCTTTAATATAGCAGTAAATTCCTTAAATAACGCAGCAGAGTCCTTAAAAAATCCAACAAAGACATTAAATAATGCAGCAGAGTCCTCTAATAATGCAGCAGAGTCCTCAAATGCTTCAGCAAAGTCATTAAATAATGCAGCATAGTCCTTAACTAATGCAGCAGAGTCCTTAAATAATGCAACAAAGTCCTTAAATAATGCAGCAGAGTCCTTAAATAATGCAGTAAAGTCGTTAAATAATGCAGCAGAGTCCTTAAATAATGCAGCAAAGTCCTTAACTAATGCAGCAGAGTCCTTAAATATTGCAGCAAAGTCCTTAAATAATGCATTAGAGTCCTTAAATAATGCAACAAAGTCCTTAAATAATGCAGCAGAGTCCTTAAATAATGCAGCAAAGTCCTTAAATAATGCAGCAGAGTCCTTAAATAATGCAGCAGAGTCCTTAAATACCGCAGCAGAGTCCTTAAATACTGAAGCAGAGTCCTTTAATATAGCATCAAATTCCTTAAATAATGCAGCAGAGTCCTTAAAAAATCCAACAAAGTCATTAAATAATGCAGCAGAGTCCTCTAATAATGCAGCAGAGTCCTCAAATGCTTCAGCAAAGTCATTAAATAATGCAGCATAGTCCTTAAATAATGCAGCAAAGTCCTTAAATAATGCAGCACAGTTCTTAAATAATGCAACAACGTCGTTAAATAATGCAGCAGAGTCCTTAAATAATGCAGCAAAGTCCTTAACTAATGCAGCAGAGTCCTTAAATAATGCAACAAAGTCCTTAAATAATGCAACAGAGTCCTTAAATACCGCAGCAAAGTGATTAAATAATGCAGCAGAGTCCTCAAATGCTTCAGCAGAGTCCTTAAATAATGCAGCAGAGTCCTTAAATAATGCAGCAAAGTCCTTAAATAATGCAGCAGAGTCCTTAAATAATGCAACAAAGTCCTTAAATAATGCAGCAGAGTCCTTAAATACTGAAGCAGAGTCCTTAAATATTGCAGCAAAGTCCTTAAATAATGCAGCAGAGTCCATAAATAATGCAGCAAAGTCCTTAAATAATGCAGCAGAGTCCTTAAATAATGCAACAAAGTCCTTAAATAATGCAGCAGAGTCCTTAAATACTGAAGCAGAGTCCTTAAATATTGCAGCAAAGTCCTTCAATAATGCAGCAGAGTCCTTAGATAATGCAACAAAGTCCTTAAATAATGCTGCAGATTCCTTAAATAATGCAGCAAAGTCCTTAAATAATGCAGCAGAGTCCTTAAATAATGCAGCAGAGTCCTTAAATACCGCAGCAGAGTCCTTAAATACTGAAGCAGAGTCCTTTAATATAGCAGCAAATTCCTTAAATAATGCAGCAGAGTCCTTAAAAAATCCAACAAAGTCATTAAATAATGCATCAAGTCCTTAAATAATGCAGCAGAGTCCTCTAATAATGCAGCAGAGTCCTCAAATGCTTCAGCAAAGTCATTAAATAATGCAGCATAGTCCTTAAATAATGGAGCAAAGTCCTTAAATAATGCAGCACAGTTCTTAAATAATGCAACAACGTCGTTAAATAATGCAGCAGAGTCCTTAAATAATGCAGCAAAGTCCTTAACTAATGCAGCAGAGTCCTTAAATAATGCAACAAAGTCCTTAAATAATGCAGCAGAGTCCTTAAATAATGCAGTAAAGTCCTTAAATAATGCAGCAGAGTCCTTAAATACTGAAGCAGAGTCCTTAAATATTGCAGCAAAGTCCTTAAATAATGCAGCAGAGTCCTTAAATAATGCAACAAAGTCCTTATCTAATGCAGCAGAGTCCTTAAATAATGCAACAAAGTCCTTAAATAATGCAGCAGAGTCCTTAAATACTGAAGCAGAGTCCTTAAATATTGCAGCAAAGTCCTTAAATAATGCAGCAGAGTCCTTAAATAATGCAACAAAGTCCTTAAATAATGCAGCAGAGTCCTTAAATAATGCAACAAAGTCCTTAAATAATGCAGCAGAGTCCTTAAATACTGAAGCAGAGTCCTTAAATATTGCAGCAAAGTCCTTAACTAATGCAGCAGAGTCCTTAAATAATGCAACAAAGTCCTTAAATAATGCAACAGAGTCCTTAAATACAGCAGCAAAGGGCTTAAATAATGCAGCAGAGTCCTCAAATGCTTCAGCAGAGTCCTTAAATAATGCAGCATTGTCCTTAAATAATGCAGCAAAGTCCTTAAATAATGCAGCAGAGTCCTTAAATAATGCAACAAAGTCCTTAAATAATGCAGCAGAGTCCTTAAATACTGAAGCAGAGTCCTTAAATATTGCTGCAAAGTCCTTAAATAATGCAGCAGAGTCATTAAATAATGCAACAAAGTCCTTAAATAATGCAGCAGAGTCCTTAAATAATGCAACAAAGTCCTTAAATAATGCAGCAGAGTACTTAAATAATGCAACAAAGTCCTTAAATAATGCAGCAAAGTCCTTAAATAATGCAGCAGAGTCCTTAAATACTGAAGCAGAGTCCTTAAATATTGCAGCAAAGTCCTTAAATAATGCAGCAGAGTCCTTAAATAAGGCAACAAAGTCCTTAAATAATGCAACAGAGTCCTTAAATACCGCAGCAAAGTGCTTAAATAATGCAGCAGAGTCCTCAAATGCTTCAGCAGAGTCCTTAAATAATGCAGCAGAGTCCTTAAATAATGCAGCAAAGTCCTTAAATAATGCAGCAGAGTCCTTAAATAATGCAACAAAGTCCTTAAATAATGCAGCAGAGTCCTTAAATACTGAAGCAGAGTCCTTAAATATTGCAGCAAAGTCCTTAAATAATGCAGCAGAGTCCTTAAATAATGCAGCAAAGTCCTTATCTAATGCAGCAGAGTCCTTAAATAATGCAACAAAGTCCTTAAATAATGCAGCAGAGTCCTTAAATACTGAAGCAGAGTCCTTAAATATTGCAGCAAAGTCCTTCAATAATGCAGCAGAGTCATTAGATAATGCAACAAAGTCCTTAAATAATGCAGCAGATTCCTTAAATAATGCAGCAAAGTCCTTAAATAATGCAGCAGAGTCCTTAAATAATGCAGCAGAGTCCTTAAATACTGCAGCAGAGTCCTTAAATACTGAAGCAGAGTCCTTTAATATAGCAGCAAATTCCATAAATAATGCAGCAGAGTCCATAAAAAAATCCAACAAAGTCATTAAATAATGCAGCAAGTCCTTAAATAATGCAGCAGAGTCCTCTAATAATGCAGCAGAGTCCTCAAATGCTTCAGCAAAGTCATTAAATAATGCAGCATAGTCCTTAAATAATGCAGCAAAGTCCTTAAATAATGCAGCACAGTTCTTAAGTAATGCAACAACGTCGTTAAATAATGCAGCATAGTCCTTAAATAATGCAGCAAAGTCCTTAACTAATGAAGCAGAGTCCTTAAATATTGCAAGAAAGTCCTTAAATAATGCAGCAAAGTCCTTAAATAATGCAGTAAAGTCCTTAAATAATGCAGCAGAGTCCTTAAATATTGCAACAACGTCCTTAAATAATGCAGCAGAGTCCTTAAATACTGAAGCAGAGTCCTTAAATATTGCAGCAAAGTCCTTAAATAATGCATTAGAGTCCTTAAATAATGCAACAAAGTCCTTAAATAATGCAGCAGAGTCCTTAAATAATGCAGCAAAGTCCTTAAATAATGCAGCAGAGTCCTTAAATAATGCAGCAGAGTCCTTAAATACCGCAGCAGAGTCCTTAAATACTGAAGCAGGCTCCTTTAATATAGCAGCAAATTCCTTAAATAATGCAGCAGAGTCCTTAAAAAATCCAACAAAGTCATTAAATAATGCAGCAGAGTCCTCTAATAATGCAGCAGAGTCCTCAAATCCTTCAGCAAAGTCATTAAATAATGCAGCATAGTCCGTAAATAATGCAAAGTCCTTAAATAAAGCAGCACAGTTCTTAAATAATGCAACAACGTCGGTAAATAATGCAGCAGAGTCCTTAAATAATGCAGCAAAGTCCTTAACTAATGCAGCAGAGTCCTTAAATAATGCAACAAAGTCCTTAAATAATGCAACAGAGTCCTTAAATACCGCAGCAAAGTGCTTAAATAATGCAGCAGAGTCCTTAAATACTGAAACAGAGTCCTTAAATATTGCAGCAAAGTCCTTAAATAATGCAGCAGAGTCCTTAAATAATGCAGCAAAGTCCTTATCTAATGCAGCAGAGTCCTTAAATAATGCAACAAAGTCCTTAAATAATGCAGCAGAGTCCTTAAATACTGAAGCAGAGTCCTTAAATATTGCAGCAAAGTCCTTAAATAATGCAGCAGAGTCCTTAAATAATGCAACAAAGTCCTTAAATAATGCAGCAGAGTCCTTAAATAATGCAACAAAGTCCTTAAATAATGCAGCAGAGTCCTTAAATACTGAAGCAGAGTCCTTAAATATTGCAGCAAAGTCCTTAAATAACGCAGCAGAGTCCTTAAATACTGAAGCAGAGTCCTTTAATATAGCAGTAAATTCCTTAAATAACGCAGCAGAGTCCTTAAAAAATCCAACAAAGACATTAAATAATGCAGCAGAGTCCTCTAATAATGCAGCAGAGTCCTCAAATGCTTCAGCAAAGTCATTAAATAATGCAGCATAGTCCTTAACTAATGCAGCAGAGTCCTTAAATAATGCAACAAAGTCCTTAAATAATGCAGCAGAGTCCTTAAATAATGCAGTAAAGTCGTTAAATAATGCAGCAGAGTCCTTAAATAATGCAGCAAAGTCCTTAACTAATGCAGCAGAGTCCTTAAATATTGCAGCAAAGTCCTTAAATAATGCATTAGAGTCCTTAAATAATGCAACAAAGTCCTTAAATAATGCAGCAGAGTCCTTAAATAATGCAGCAAAGTCCTTAAATAATGCAGCAGAGTCCTTAAATAATGCAGCAGAGTCCTTAAATACCGCAGCAGAGTCCTTAAATACTGAAGCAGAGTCCTTTAATATAGCATCAAATTCCTTAAATAATGCAGCAGAGTCCTTAAAAAATCCAACAAAGTCATTAAATAATGCAGCAGAGTCCTCTAATAATGCAGCAGAGTCCTCAAATGCTTCAGCAAAGTCATTAAATAATGCAGCATAGTCCTTAAATAATGCAGCAAAGTCCTTAAATAATGCAGCACAGTTCTTAAATAATGCAACAACGTCGTTAAATAATGCAGCAGAGTCCTTAAATAATGCAGCAAAGTCCTTAACTAATGCAGCAGAGTCCTTAAATAATGCAACAAAGTCCTTAAATAATGCAACAGAGTCCTTAAATACCGCAGCAAAGTGATTAAATAATGCAGCAGAGTCCTCAAATGCTTCAGCAGAGTCCTTAAATAATGCAGCAGAGTCCTTAAATAATGCAGCAAAGTCCTTAAATAATGCAGCAGAGTCCTTAAATAATGCAACAAAGTCCTTAAATAATGCAGCAGAGTCCTTAAATACTGAAGCAGAGTCCTTAAATATTGCAGCAAAGTCCTTAAATAATGCAGCAGAGTCCATAAATAATGCAGCAAAGTCCTTAAATAATGCAGCAGAGTCCTTAAATAATGCAACAAAGTCCTTAAATAATGCAGCAGAGTCCTTAAATACTGAAGCAGAGTCCTTAAATATTGCAGCAAAGTCCTTCAATAATGCAGCAGAGTCCTTAGATAATGCAACAAAGTCCTTAAATAATGCTGCAGATTCCTTAAATAATGCAGCAAAGTCCTTAAATAATGCAGCAGAGTCCTTAAATAATGCAGCAGAGTCCTTAAATACCGCAGCAGAGTCCTTAAATACTGAAGCAGAGTCCTTTAATATAGCAGCAAATTCCTTAAATAATGCAGCAGAGTCCTTAAAAAATCCAACAAAGTCATTAAATAATGCATCAAGTCCTTAAATAATGCAGCAGAGTCCTCTAATAATGCAGCAGAGTCCTCAAATGCTTCAGCAAAGTCATTAAATAATGCAGCATAGTCCTTAAATAATGGAGCAAAGTCCTTAAATAATGCAGCACAGTTCTTAAATAATGCAACAACGTCGTTAAATAATGCAGCAGAGTCCTTAAATAATGCAGCAAAGTCCTTAACTAATGCAGCAGAGTCCTTAAATAATGCAACAAAGTCCTTAAATAATGCAGCAGAGTCCTTAAATACTGAAGCAGAGTCCTTAAATATTGCTGCAAAGTCCTTAAATAATGCAGCAGAGTCATTAAATAATGCAACAAAGTCCTTAAATAATGCAGCAGAGTCCTTAAATAATGCAACAAAGTCCTTAAATAATGCAGCAGAGTACTTAAATAATGCAACAAAGTCCTTAAATAATGCAGCAAAGTCCTTAAATAATGCAGCAGAGTCCTTAAATACTGAAGCAGAGTCCTTAAATATTGCAGCAAAGTCCTTAAATAATGCAGCAGAGTCCTTAAATAAGGCAACAAAGTCCTTAAATAATGCAACAGAGTCCTTAAATACCGCAGCAAAGTGCTTAAATAATGCAGCAGAGTCCTCAAATGCTTCAGCAGAGTCCTTAAATAATGCAGCAGAGTCCTTAAATAATGCAGCAAAGTCCTTAAATAATGCAGCAGAGTCCTTAAATAATGCAACAAAGTCCTTAAATAATGCAGCAGAGTCCTTAAATACTGAAGCAGAGTCCTTAAATATTGCAGCAAAGTCCTTAAATAATGCAGCAGAGTCCTTAAATAATGCAGCAAAGTCCTTATCTAATGCAGCAGAGTCCTTAAATAATGCAACAAAGTCCTTAAATAATGCAGCAGAGTCCTTAAATACTGAAGCAGAGTCCTTAAATATTGCAGCAAAGTCCTTCAATAATGCAGCAGAGTCATTAGATAATGCAACAAAGTCCTTAAATAATGCAGCAGATTCCTTAAATAATGCAGCAAAGTCCTTAAATAATGCAGCAGAGTCCTTAAATAATGCAGCAGAGTCCTTAAATACTGCAGCAGAGTCCTTAAATACTGAAGCAGAGTCCTTTAATATAGCAGCAAATTCCATAAATAATGCAGCAGAGTCCATAAAAAAATCCAACAAAGTCATTAAATAATGCAGCAAGTCCTTAAATAATGCAGCAGAGTCCTCTAATAATGCAGCAGAGTCCTCAAATGCTTCAGCAAAGTCATTAAATAATGCAGCATAGTCCTTAAATAATGCAGCAAAGTCCTTAAATAATGCAGCACAGTTCTTAAGTAATGCAACAACGTCGTTAAATAATGCAGCATAGTCCTTAAATAATGCAGCAAAGTCCTTAACTAATGAAGCAGAGTCCTTAAATATTGCAAGAAAGTCCTTAAATAATGCAGCAAAGTCCTTAAATAATGCAGTAAAGTCCTTAAATAATGCAGCAGAGTCCTTAAATATTGCAACAACGTCCTTAAATAATGCAGCAGAGTCCTTAAATACTGAAGCAGAGTCCTTAAATATTGCAGCAAAGTCCTTAAATAATGCATTAGAGTCCTTAAATAATGCAACAAAGTCCTTAAATAATGCAGCAGAGTCCTTAAATAATGCAGCAAAGTCCTTAAATAATGCAGCAGAGTCCTTAAATAATGCAGCAGAGTCCTTAAATACCGCAGCAGAGTCCTTAAATACTGAAGCAGGGTCCTTTAATATAGCAGCAAATTCCTTAAATAATGCAGCAGAGTCCTTAAAAAATCCAACAAAGTCATTAAATAATGCAGCAGAGTCCTCTAATAATGCAGCAGAGTCCTCAAATCCTTCAGCAAAGTCATTAAATAATGCAGCATAGTCCGTAAATAATGCAAAGTCCTTAAATAAAGCAGCACAGTTCTTAAATAATGCAACAACGTCGGTAAATAATGCAGCAGAGTCCTTAAATAATGCAGCAAAGTCCTTAACTAATGCAGCAGAGTCCTTAAATAATGCAACAAAGTCCTTAAATAATGCAACAGAGTCCTTAAATACCGCAGCAAAGTGCTTAAATAATGCAGCAGAGTCCTTAAATACTGAAACAGAGTCCTTAAATATTGCAGCAAAGTCCTTAAATAATGCAGCAGAGTCCTTAAATAATGCAGCAAAGTCCTTATCTAATGCAGCAGAGTCCTTAAATAATGCAACAAAGTCCTTAAATAATGCAGCAGAGTCCTTAAATACTGAAGCAGAGTCCTTAAATATTGCAGCAAAGTCCTTAAATAATGCAGCAGAGTCCTTAAATAATGCAACAAAGTCCTTAAATAATGCAGCAGAGTCCTTAAATAATGCAACAAAGTCCTTAAATAATGCAGCAGAGTCCTTAAATACTGAAGCAGAGTCCTTAAATATTGCAGCAAAGTCCTTAAATAACGCAGCAGAGTCCTTAAATACTGAAGCAGAGTCCTTTAATATAGCAGTAAATTCCTTAAATAACGCAGCAGAGTCCTTAAAAAATCCAACAAAGACATTAAATAATGCAGCAGAGTCCTCTAATAATGCAGCAGAGTCCTCAAATGCTTCAGCAAAGTCATTAAATAATGCAGCATAGTCCTTAACTAATGCAGCAGAGTCCTTAAATAATGCAACAAAGTCCTTAAATAATGCAGCAGAGTCCTTAAATAATGCAGTAAAGTCGTTAAATAATGCAGCAGAGTCCTTAAATAATGCAGCAAAGTCCTTAACTAATGCAGCAGAGTCCTTAAATATTGCAGCAAAGTCCTTAAATAATGCATTAGAGTCCTTAAATAATGCAACAAAGTCCTTAAATAATGCAGCAGAGTCCTTAAATAATGCAGCAAAGTCCTTAAATAATGCAGCAGAGTCCTTAAATAATGCAGCAGAGTCCTTAAATACCGCAGCAGAGTCCTTAAATACTGAAGCAGAGTCCTTTAATATAGCATCAAATTCCTTAAATAATGCAGCAGAGTCCTTAAAAAATCCAACAAAGTCATTAAATAATGCAGCAGAGTCCTCTAATAATGCAGCAGAGTCCTCAAATGCTTCAGCAAAGTCATTAAATAATGCAGCATAGTCCTTAAATAATGCAGCAAAGTCCTTAAATAATGCAGCACAGTTCTTAAATAATGCAACAACGTCGTTAAATAATGCAGCAGAGTCCTTAAATAATGCAGCAAAGTCCTTAACTAATGCAGCAGAGTCCTTAAATAATGCAACAAAGTCCTTAAATAATGCAACAGAGTCCTTAAATACCGCAGCAAAGTGATTAAATAATGCAGCAGAGTCCTCAAATGCTTCAGCAGAGTCCTTAAATAATGCAGCAGAGTCCTTAAATAATGCAGCAAAGTCCTTAAATAATGCAGCAGAGTCCTTAAATAATGCAACAAAGTCCTTAAATAATGCAGCAGAGTCCTTAAATACTGAAGCAGAGTCCTTAAATATTGCAGCAAAGTCCTTAAATAATGCAGCAGAGTCCATAAATAATGCAGCAAAGTCCTTAAATAATGCAGCAGAGTCCTTAAATAATGCAACAAAGTCCTTAAATAATGCAGCAGAGTCCTTAAATACTGAAGCAGAGTCCTTAAATATTGCAGCAAAGTCCTTCAATAATGCAGCAGAGTCCTTAGATAATGCAACAAAGTCCTTAAATAATGCTGCAGATTCCTTAAATAATGCAGCAAAGTCCTTAAATAATGCAGCAGAGTCCTTAAATAATGCAGCAGAGTCCTTAAATACCGCAGCAGAGTCCTTAAATACTGAAGCAGAGTCCTTTAATATAGCAGCAAATTCCTTAAATAATGCAGCAGAGTCCTTAAAAAATCCAACAAAGTCATTAAATAATGCATCAAGTCCTTAAATAATGCAGCAGAGTCCTCTAATAATGCAGCAGAGTCCTCAAATGCTTCAGCAAAGTCATTAAATAATGCAGCATAGTCCTTAAATAATGGAGCAAAGTCCTTAAATAATGCAGCACAGTTCTTAAATAATGCAACAACGTCGTTAAATAATGCAGCAGAGTCCTTAAATAATGCAGCAAAGTCCTTAACTAATGCAGCAGAGTCCTTAAATAATGCAACAAAGTCCTTAAATAATGCAGCAGAGTCCTTAAATAATGCAGTAAAGTCCTTAAATAATGCAGCAGAGTCCTTAAATAATGCAGCAGAGTCCTTAAATACTGAAGCAGAGTCCTTAAAAATTGCAGCAAAGTCCTTAAATAATGCAGCAGAGTCCTTAAATAATGCAACAAATTCCTTAAATAATGCAGCAAAGTCCTTAAATAATGCAGCAGAGTCCTTAAATAATGCAGCAGAGTCCTTAAATACCGCAGCAGAGTCCTTAAATACTGAAGCAGAGTCCTTTAATATAGCAGCAAATTCCTTAAATAATGCAGCAGAGTCCTTAAAAAATCCAACAAAGTCATTAAATAATGCAGCAGAGTCCTCTAATAATGCAGCAGAGTCCTCAAATGCTTCAGCAAAGTCATTAAATAATGCAGCAGAGTCCTCAAATGCTTAAGCAGAGTCCTTAAATACTGAAGCAGAGTCCTTAAATATTGCAGCAAAGTCCTTAAATAATGCAGCAGAGTCCTTAAATAATGCAACAAAGTCCTTAAATAATGCAGCAGAGTCCTTAAATAATGCAGTAAAGTCGTTAAATAATGCAGCAGAGTCCTTAAATAATGCAGCAAAGTCCTTAACTAATGCAGCAGAGTCCTTAAATATTGCAGCAAAGTCCTTACATAATGCATTAGAGTCCTTAAATAATGCAAGAAAGTCCTTAAATAATGCAGCAGAGTCCTTAAATAATGCAGCAAAGTCCTTAACTAATGCAGCAGAGTCCTTAAATAATGCAACAAAGTCCTTAAATAATGCAACAGAGTCCTTAAATACCGCAGCAAAGTGCTTAAATAATGCAGCAGAGTCCTCAAATGCTTCAGCAGAGTCCTTAAAAAATGCAGCAGAGTCCTTAAATAATGCAGCAAAGTCCTTAAATAATGCAGCAGAGTCCTTAAATAATGCAACAAAGTCCTTAAATAATGCAGCAGAGTCCTTAAATACTGAAGCAGAGTCCTTAAATATTGCAGCAAAGTCCTTAAATAATGCAGCAGAGTCCTTAAATAATGCAGCAAAGTCCTTATCTAATGCAGCAGAGTCCTTAAATAATGCAACAAAGTCCTTAAATAATGCAGCAGAGTCCTTAAATACTGAAGCAGAGTCCTTAAATATTGCAGCAAAGTCCTTAAATAATGCAGCAGAGTCCTTAAATAATGCAACAAAGTCCTTAAATAATGCAGCAGAGTCCTTAAATAATGCAACAAAGTCCTTAAATAATGCAGCAGAGTCCTTAAATACTGAAGCAGAGTCCTTAAATATTGCAGCAAAGTCCTTAAATAACGCAGCAGAGTCCTTAAATACTGAAGCAGAGTCCTTTAATATAGCAGTAAATTCCTTAAATAACGCAGCAGAGTCCTTAAAAAATCCAACAAAGTCATTAAATAATGCAGCAGAGTCCTCTAATAATGCAGCAGAGTCCTCAAATGCTTCAGCAAAGTCATTAAATAATGCAGCATAGTCCTTAACTAATGCAGCAGAGTCCTTAAATAATGCAACAAAGTCCTTAAATAATGCAGCAGAGTCCTTAAATAATGCAGTAAAGTCGTTAAATAATGCAGCAGAGTCCTTAAATAATGCAGCAAAGTCCTTAACTAATGCAGCAGAGTCCTTAAATATTGCAGCAAAGTCCTTAAATAATGCATTAGAGTCCTTAAATAATGCAACAAAGTCCTTAAATAATGCAGCAGAGTCCTTAAATAATGCAGCAAAGTCCTTAAATAATGCAGCAGAGTCCTTAAATAATGCAGCAGAGTCCTTAAATACCGCAGCAGAGTCCTTAAATACTGAAGCAGAGTCCTTTAATATAGCAGCAAATTCCTTAAATAATGCAGCAGAGTCCTTAAAAAATCCAACAAAGTCATTAAATAATGCAGCAGAGTCCTCTAATAATGCAGCAGAGTCCTCAAATGCTTCAGCAAAGTCATTAAATAATGCAGCAGAGTCCTTAAATAATGCAACAAAGTCCTTAAATAATGCAACAGAGTCCTTAAATACCGCAGCAAAGTGATTAAATAATGCAGCAGAGTCCTCAAATGCTTCAGCAGAGTCCTTAAATAATGCAGCAGAGTCCTTAAATAATGCAGCAAAGTCCTTAAATAATGCAGCAGAGTCCTTAAATAATGCAACAAAGTCCTTAAATAATGCAGCAGAGTCCTTAAATACTGAAGCAGAGTCCTTAAATATTGCAGCAAAGTCCTTAACTAATGCAGCAGAGTCCTTAAATAATGCAACAAAGTCCTTAAATAATGCAACAGAGTCCTTAAATACAGCAGCAAAGGGCTTAAATAATGCAGCAGAGTCCTCAAATGCTTCAGCAGAGTCCTTAAATAATGCAGCATTGTCCTTAAATAATGCAGCAAAGTCCTTAAATAATGCAGCAGAGTCCTTAAATAATGCAACAAAGTCCTTAAATAATGCAGCAGAGTCCTTAAATACTGAAGCAGAGTCCTTAAATATTGCTGCAAAGTCCTTAAATAATGCAGCAGAGTCATTAAATAATGCAACAAAGTCCTTAAATAATGCAGCAGAGTCCTTAAATAATGCAACAAAGTCCTTAAATAATGCAGCAGAGTACTTAAATAATGCAACAAAGTCCTTAAATAATGCAGCAAAGTCCTTAAATAATGCAGCAGAGTCCTTAAATACTGAAGCAGAGTCCTTAAATATTGCAGCAAAGTCCTTAAATAATGCAGCAGAGTCCTTAAATAAGGCAACAAAGTCCTTAAATAATGCAACAGAGTCCTTAAATACCGCAGCAAAGTGCTTAAATAATGCAGCAGAGTCCTCAAATGCTTCAGCAGAGTCCTTAAATAATGCAGCAGAGTCCTTAAATAATGCAGCAAAGTCCTTAAATAATGCAGCAGAGTCCTTAAATAATGCAGCAAAGTCCTTATCTAATGCAGCAGAGTCCTTAAATAATGCAACAAAGTCCTTAAATAATGCAGCAGAGTCCTTAAATACTGAAGCAGAGTCCTTAAATATTGCAGCAAAGTCCTTCAATAATGCAGCAGAGTCATTAGATAATGCAACAAAGTCCTTAAATAATGCAGCAGATTCCTTAAATAATGCAGCAAAGTCCTTAAATAATGCAGCAGAGTCCTTAAATAATGCAGCAGAGTCCTTAAATACTGCAGCAGAGTCCTTAAATACTGAAGCAGAGTCCTTTAATATAGCAGCAAATTCCATAAATAATGCAGCAGAGTCAATAAAAAAATCCAACAAAGTCATTAAATAATGCAGCAAGTCCTTAAATAATGCAGCAGAGTCCTCTAATAATGCAGCAGAGTCCTCAAATGCTTCAGCAAAGTCATTAAATAATGCAGCATAGTCCTTAAATAATGCAGCAAAGTCCTTAAATAATGCAGCACAGTTCTTAAGTAATGCAACAACGTCGTTAAATAATGCAGCATAGTCCTTAAATAATGCAGCAAAGTCCTTAACTAATGAAGCAGAGTCCTTAAATATTGCAAGAAAGTCCTTAAATAATGCAGCAAAGTCCTTAAATAATGCAGTAAAGTCCTTAAATAATGCAGCAGAGTCCTTAAATATTGCAACAACGTCCTTAAATAATGCAGCAGAGTCCTTAAATACTGAAGCAGAGTCCTTAAATATTGCAGCAAAGTCCTTAAATAATGCATTAGAGTCCTTAAATAATGCAACAAAGTCCTTAAATAATGCAGCAGAGTCCTTAAATAATGCAGCAAAGTCCTTAAATAATGCAGCAGAGTCCTTAAATAATGCAGCAGAGTCCTTAAATACCGCAGCAGAGTCCTTAAATACTGAAGCAGGGTCCTTTAATATAGCAGCAAATTCCTTAAATAATGCAGCAGAGTCCTTAAAAAATCCAACAAAGTCATTAAATAATGCAGCAGAGTCCTCTAATAATGCAGCAGAGTCCTCAAATCCTTCAGCAAAGTCATTAAATAATGCAGCATAGTCCGTAAATAATGCAAAGTCCTTAAATAAAGCAGCACAGTTCTTAAATAATGCAACAACGTCGGTAAATAATGCAGCAGAGTCCTTAAATAATGCAGCAAAGTCCTTAACTAATGCAGCAGAGTCCTTAAATAATGCAACAAAGTCCTTAAATAATGCAACAGAGTCCTTAAATACCGCAGCAAAGTGCTTAAATAATGCAGCAGAGTCCTTAAATACTGAAACAGAGTCCTTAAATATTGCAGCAAAGTCCTTAAATAATGCAGCAGAGTCCTTAAATAATGCAGCAAAGTCCTTATCTAATGCAGCAGAGTCCTTAAATAATGCAACAAAGTCCTTAAATAATGCAGCAGAGTCCTTAAATACTGAAGCAGAGTCCTTAAATATTGCAGCAAAGTCCTTAAATAATGCAGCAGAGTCCTTAAATAATGCAACAAAGTCCTTAAATAATGCAGCAGAGTCCTTAAATAATGCAACAAAGTCCTTAAATAATGCAGCAGAGTCCTTAAATACTGAAGCAGAGTCCTTAAATATTGCAGCAAAGTCCTTAACTAATGCAGCAGAGTCCTTAAATAATGCAACAAAGTCCTTAAATAATGCAACAGAGTCCTTAAATACAGCAGCAAAGGGCTTAAATAATGCAGCAGAGTCCTCAAATGCTTCAGCAGAGTCCTTAAATAATGCAGCATTGTCCTTAAATAATGCAGCAAAGTCCTTAAATAATGCAGCAGAGTCCTTAAATAATGCAACAAAGTCCTTAAATAATGCAGCAGAGTCCTTAAATACTGAAGCAGAGTCCTTAAATATTGCTGCAAAGTCCTTAAATAATGCAGCAGAGTCATTAAATAATGCAACAAAGTCCTTAAATAATGCAGCAGAGTCCTTAAATAATGCAACAAAGTCCTTAAATAATGCAGCAGAGTACTTAAATAATGCAACAAAGTCCTTAAATAATGCAGCAAAGTCCTTAAATAATGCAGCAGAGTCCTTAAATACTGAAGCAGAGTCCTTAAATATTGCAGCAAAGTCCTTAAATAATGCAGCAGAGTCCTTAAATAAGGCAACAAAGTCCTTAAATAATGCAACAGAGTCCTTAAATACCGCAGCAAAGTGCTTAAATAATGCAGCAGAGTCCTCAAATGCTTCAGCAGAGTCCTTAAATAATGCAGCAGAGTCCTTAAATAATGCAGCAAAGTCCTTAAATAATGCAGCAGAGTCCTTAAATAATGCAACAAAGTCCTTAAATAATGCAGCAGAGTCCTTAAATACTGAAGCAGAGTCCTTAAATATTGCAGCAAAGTCCTTAAATAATGCAGCAGAGTCCTTAAATAATGCAGCAAAGTCCTTATCTAATGCAGCAGAGTCCTTAAATAATGCAACAAAGTCCTTAAATAATGCAGCAGAGTCCTTAAATACTGAAGCAGAGTCCTTAAATATTGCAGCAAAGTCCTTCAATAATGCAGCAGAGTCATTAGATAATGCAACAAAGTCCTTAAATAATGCAGCAGATTCCTTAAATAATGCAGCAAAGTCCTTAAATAATGCAGCAGAGTCCTTAAATAATGCAGCAGAGTCCTTAAATACTGCAGCAGAGTCCTTAAATACTGAAGCAGAGTCCTTTAATATAGCAGCAAATTCCATAAATAATGCAGCAGAGTCCATAAAAAAATCCAACAAAGTCATTAAATAATGCAGCAAGTCCTTAAATAATGCAGCAGAGTCCTCTAATAATGCAGCAGAGTCCTCAAATGCTTCAGCAAAGTCATTAAATAATGCAGCATAGTCCTTAAATAATGCAGCAAAGTCCTTAAATAATGCAGCACAGTTCTTAAGTAATGCAACAACGTCGTTAAATAATGCAGCATAGTCCTTAAATAATGCAGCAAAGTCCTTAACTAATGAAGCAGAGTCCTTAAATATTGCAAGAAAGTCCTTAAATAATGCAGCAAAGTCCTTAAATAATGCAGTAAAGTCCTTAAATAATGCAGCAGAGTCCTTAAATATTGCAACAACGTCCTTAAATAATGCAGCAGAGTCCTTAAATACTGAAGCAGAGTCCTTAAATATTGCAGCAAAGTCCTTAAATAATGCATTAGAGTCCTTAAATAATGCAACAAAGTCCTTAAATAATGCAGCAGAGTCCTTAAATAATGCAGCAAAGTCCTTAAATAATGCAGCAGAGTCCTTAAATAATGCAGCAGAGTCCTTAAATACCGCAGCAGAGTCCTTAAATACTGAAGCAGGGTCCTTTAATATAGCAGCAAATTCCTTAAATAATGCAGCAGAGTCCTTAAAAAATCCAACAAAGTCATTAAATAATGCAGCAGAGTCCTCTAATAATGCAGCAGAGTCCTCAAATCCTTCAGCAAAGTCATTAAATAATGCAGCATAGTCCGTAAATAATGCAAAGTCCTTAAATAAAGCAGCACAGTTCTTAAATAATGCAACAACGTCGGTAAATAATGCAGCAGAGTCCTTAAATAATGCAGCAAAGTCCTTAACTAATGCAGCAGAGTCCTTAAATAATGCAACAAAGTCCTTAAATAATGCAACAGAGTCCTTAAATACCGCAGCAAAGTGCTTAAATAATGCAGCAGAGTCCTTAAATACTGAAACAGAGTCCTTAAATATTGCAGCAAAGTCCTTAAATAATGCAGCAGAGTCCTTAAATAATGCAGCAAAGTCCTTATCTAATGCAGCAGAGTCCTTAAATAATGCAACAAAGTCCTTAAATAATGCAGCAGAGTCCTTAAATACTGAAGCAGAGTCCTTAAATATTGCAGCAAAGTCCTTAAATAATGCAGCAGAGTCCTTAAATAATGCAACAAAGTCCTTAAATAATGCAGCAGAGTCCTTAAATAATGCAACAAAGTCCTTAAATAATGCAGCAGAGTCCTTAAATACTGAAGCAGAGTCCTTAAATATTGCAGCAAAGTCCTTAAATAACGCAGCAGAGTCCTTAAATACTGAAGCAGAGTCCTTTAATATAGCAGTAAATTCCTTAAATAACGCAGCAGAGTCCTTAAAAAATCCAACAAAGACATTAAATAATGCAGCAGAGTCCTCTAATAATGCAGCAGAGTCCTCAAATGCTTCAGCAAAGTCATTAAATAATGCAGCATAGTCCTTAACTAATGCAGCAGAGTCCTTAAATAATGCAACAAAGTCCTTAAATAATGCAGCAGAGTCCTTAAATAATGCAGTAAAGTCGTTAAATAATGCAGCAGAGTCCTTAAATAATGCAGCAAAGTCCTTAACTAATGCAGCAGAGTCCTTAAATATTGCAGCAAAGTCCTTAAATAATGCATTAGAGTCCTTAAATAATGCAACAAAGTCCTTAAATAATGCAGCAGAGTCCTTAAATAATGCAGCAAAGTCCTTAAATAATGCAGCAGAGTCCTTAAATAATGCAGCAGAGTCCTTAAATACCGCAGCAGAGTCCTTAAATACTGAAGCAGAGTCCTTTAATATAGCATCAAATTCCTTAAATAATGCAGCAGAGTCCTTAAAAAATCCAACAAAGTCATTAAATAATGCAGCAGAGTCCTCTAATAATGCAGCAGAGTCCTCAAATGCTTCAGCAAAGTCATTAAATAATGCAGCATAGTCCTTAAATAATGCAGCAAAGTCCTTAAATAATGCAGCACAGTTCTTAAATAATGCAACAACGTCGTTAAATAATGCAGCAGAGTCCTTAAATAATGCAGCAAAGTCCTTAACTAATGCAGCAGAGTCCTTAAATAATGCAACAAAGTCCTTAAATAATGCAACAGAGTCCTTAAATACCGCAGCAAAGTGATTAAATAATGCAGCAGAGTCCTCAAATGCTTCAGCAGAGTCCTTAAATAATGCAGCAGAGTCCTTAAATAATGCAGCAAAGTCCTTAAATAATGCAGCAGAGTCCTTAAATAATGCAACAAAGTCCTTAAATAATGCAGCAGAGTCCTTAAATACTGAAGCAGAGTCCTTAAATATTGCAGCAAAGTCCTTAAATAATGCAGCAGAGTCCATAAATAATGCAGCAAAGTCCTTAAATAATGCAGCAGAGTCCTTAAATAATGCAACAAAGTCCTTAAATAATGCAGCAGAGTCCTTAAATACTGAAGCAGAGTCCTTAAATATTGCAGCAAAGTCCTTCAATAATGCAGCAGAGTCCTTAGATAATGCAACAAAGTCCTTAAATAATGCTGCAGATTCCTTAAATAATGCAGCAAAGTCCTTAAATAATGCAGCAGAGTCCTTAAATAATGCAGCAGAGTCCTTAAATACCGCAGCAGAGTCCTTAAATACTGAAGCAGAGTCCTTTAATATAGCAGCAAATTCCTTAAATAATGCAGCAGAGTCCTTAAAAAATCCAACAAAGTCATTAAATAATGCATCAAGTCCTTAAATAATGCAGCAGAGTCCTCTAATAATGCAGCAGAGTCCTCAAATGCTTCAGCAAAGTCATTAAATAATGCAGCATAGTCCTTAAATAATGGAGCAAAGTCCTTAAATAATGCAGCACAGTTCTTAAATAATGCAACAACGTCGTTAAATAATGCAGCAGAGTCCTTAAATAATGCAGCAAAGTCCTTAACTAATGCAGCAGAGTCCTTAAATAATGCAACAAAGTCCTTAAATAATGCAGCAGAGTCCTTAAATAATGCAGTAAAGTCCTTAAATAATGCAGCAGAGTCCTTAAATACTGAAGCAGAGTCCTTAAATATTGCAGCAAAGTCCTTAAATAATGCAGCAGAGTCCTTAAATAATGCAACAAAGTCCTTATCTAATGCAGCAGAGTCCTTAAATAATGCAACAAAGTCCTTAAATAATGCAGCAGAGTCCTTAAATACTGAAGCAGAGTCCTTAAATATTGCAGCAAAGTCCTTAAATAATGCAGCAGAGTCCTTAAATAATGCAACAAAGTCCTTAAATAATGCAGCAGAGTCCTTAAATAATGCAACAAAGTCCTTAAATAATGCAGCAGAGTCCTTAAATACTGAAGCAGAGTCCTTAAATATTGCAGCAAAGTCCTTAACTAATGCAGCAGAGTCCTTAAATAATGCAACAAAGTCCTTAAATAATGCAACAGAGTCCTTAAATACAGCAGCAAAGGGCTTAAATAATGCAGCAGAGTCCTCAAATGCTTCAGCAGAGTCCTTAAATAATGCAGCATTGTCCTTAAATAATGCAGCAAAGTCCTTAAATAATGCAGCAGAGTCCTTAAATAATGCAACAAAGTCCTTAAATAATGCAGCAGAGTCCTTAAATACTGAAGCAGAGTCCTTAAATATTGCTGCAAAGTCCTTAAATAATGCAGCAGAGTCATTAAATAATGCAACAAAGTCCTTAAATAATGCAGCAGAGTCCTTAAATAATGCAACAAAGTCCTTAAATAATGCAGCAGAGTACTTAAATAATGCAACAAAGTCCTTAAATAATGCAGCAAAGTCCTTAAATAATGCAGCAGAGTCCTTAAATACTGAAGCAGAGTCCTTAAATATTGCAGCAAAGTCCTTAAATAATGCAGCAGAGTCCTTAAATAAGGCAACAAAGTCCTTAAATAATGCAACAGAGTCCTTAAATACCGCAGCAAAGTGCTTAAATAATGCAGCAGAGTCCTCAAATGCTTCAGCAGAGTCCTTAAATAATGCAGCAGAGTCCTTAAATAATGCAGCAAAGTCCTTAAATAATGCAGCAGAGTCCTTAAATAATGCAACAAAGTCCTTAAATAATGCAGCAGAGTCCTTAAATACTGAAGCAGAGTCCTTAAATATTGCAGCAAAGTCCTTAAATAATGCAGCAGAGTCCTTAAATAATGCAGCAAAGTCCTTATCTAATGCAGCAGAGTCCTTAAATAATGCAACAAAGTCCTTAAATAATGCAGCAGAGTCCTTAAATACTGAAGCAGAGTCCTTAAATATTGCAGCAAAGTCCTTCAATAATGCAGCAGAGTCATTAGATAATGCAACAAAGTCCTTAAATAATGCAGCAGATTCCTTAAATAATGCAGCAAAGTCCTTAAATAATGCAGCAGAGTCCTTAAATAATGCAGCAGAGTCCTTAAATACTGCAGCAGAGTCCTTAAATACTGAAGCAGAGTCCTTTAATATAGCAGCAAATTCCATAAATAATGCAGCAGAGTCCATAAAAAAATCCAACAAAGTCATTAAATAATGCAGCAAGTCCTTAAATAATGCAGCAGAGTCCTCTAATAATGCAGCAGAGTCCTCAAATGCTTCAGCAAAGTCATTAAATAATGCAGCATAGTCCTTAAATAATGCAGCAAAGTCCTTAAATAATGCAGCACAGTTCTTAAGTAATGCAACAACGTCGTTAAATAATGCAGCATAGTCCTTAAATAATGCAGCAAAGTCCTTAACTAATGAAGCAGAGTCCTTAAATATTGCAAGAAAGTCCTTAAATAATGCAGCAAAGTCCTTAAATAATGCAGTAAAGTCCTTAAATAATGCAGCAGAGTCCTTAAATATTGCAACAACGTCCTTAAATAATGCAGCAGAGTCCTTAAATACTGAAGCAGAGTCCTTAAATATTGCAGCAAAGTCCTTAAATAATGCATTAGAGTCCTTAAATAATGCAACAAAGTCCTTAAATAATGCAGCAGAGTCCTTAAATAATGCAGCAAAGTCCTTAAATAATGCAGCAGAGTCCTTAAATAATGCAGCAGAGTCCTTAAATACCGCAGCAGAGTCCTTAAATACTGAAGCAGGCTCCTTTAATATAGCAGCAAATTCCTTAAATAATGCAGCAGAGTCCTTAAAAAATCCAACAAAGTCATTAAATAATGCAGCAGAGTCCTCTAATAATGCAGCAGAGTCCTCAAATCCTTCAGCAAAGTCATTAAATAATGCAGCATAGTCCGTAAATAATGCAAAGTCCTTAAATAAAGCAGCACAGTTCTTAAATAATGCAACAACGTCGGTAAATAATGCAGCAGAGTCCTTAAATAATGCAGCAAAGTCCTTAACTAATGCAGCAGAGTCCTTAAATAATGCAACAAAGTCCTTAAATAATGCAACAGAGTCCTTAAATACCGCAGCAAAGTGCTTAAATAATGCAGCAGAGTCCTTAAATACTGAAACAGAGTCCTTAAATATTGCAGCAAAGTCCTTAAATAATGCAGCAGAGTCCTTAAATAATGCAGCAAAGTCCTTATCTAATGCAGCAGAGTCCTTAAATAATGCAACAAAGTCCTTAAATAATGCAGCAGAGTCCTTAAATACTGAAGCAGAGTCCTTAAATATTGCAGCAAAGTCCTTAAATAATGCAGCAGAGTCCTTAAATAATGCAACAAAGTCCTTAAATAATGCAGCAGAGTCCTTAAATAATGCAACAAAGTCCTTAAATAATGCAGCAGAGTCCTTAAATACTGAAGCAGAGTCCTTAAATATTGCAGCAAAGTCCTTAAATAACGCAGCAGAGTCCTTAAATACTGAAGCAGAGTCCTTTAATATAGCAGTAAATTCCTTAAATAACGCAGCAGAGTCCTTAAAAAATCCAACAAAGACATTAAATAATGCAGCAGAGTCCTCTAATAATGCAGCAGAGTCCTCAAATGCTTCAGCAAAGTCATTAAATAATGCAGCATAGTCCTTAACTAATGCAGCAGAGTCCTTAAATAATGCAACAAAGTCCTTAAATAATGCAGCAGAGTCCTTAAATAATGCAGTAAAGTCGTTAAATAATGCAGCAGAGTCCTTAAATAATGCAGCAAAGTCCTTAACTAATGCAGCAGAGTCCTTAAATATTGCAGCAAAGTCCTTAAATAATGCATTAGAGTCCTTAAATAATGCAACAAAGTCCTTAAATAATGCAGCAGAGTCCTTAAATAATGCAGCAAAGTCCTTAAATAATGCAGCAGAGTCCTTAAATAATGCAGCAGAGTCCTTAAATACCGCAGCAGAGTCCTTAAATACTGAAGCAGAGTCCTTTAATATAGCATCAAATTCCTTAAATAATGCAGCAGAGTCCTTAAAAAATCCAACAAAGTCATTAAATAATGCAGCAGAGTCCTCTAATAATGCAGCAGAGTCCTCAAATGCTTCAGCAAAGTCATTAAATAATGCAGCATAGTCCTTAAATAATGCAGCAAAGTCCTTAAATAATGCAGCACAGTTCTTAAATAATGCAACAACGTCGTTAAATAATGCAGCAGAGTCCTTAAATAATGCAGCAAAGTCCTTAACTAATGCAGCAGAGTCCTTAAATAATGCAACAAAGTCCTTAAATAATGCAACAGAGTCCTTAAATACCGCAGCAAAGTGATTAAATAATGCAGCAGAGTCCTCAAATGCTTCAGCAGAGTCCTTAAATAATGCAGCAGAGTCCTTAAATAATGCAGCAAAGTCCTTAAATAATGCAGCAGAGTCCTTAAATAATGCAACAAAGTCCTTAAATAATGCAGCAGAGTCCTTAAATACTGAAGCAGAGTCCTTAAATATTGCAGCAAAGTCCTTAAATAATGCAGCAGAGTCCATAAATAATGCAGCAAAGTCCTTAAATAATGCAGCAGAGTCCTTAAATAATGCAACAAAGTCCTTAAATAATGCAGCAGAGTCCTTAAATACTGAAGCAGAGTCCTTAAATATTGCAGCAAAGTCCTTCAATAATGCAGCAGAGTCCTTAGATAATGCAACA
Organism: Phyllobates terribilis; assembly: GCF_046119375.1. Taxonomy (NCBI): domain Eukaryota; kingdom Metazoa; phylum Chordata; class Amphibia; order Anura; family Dendrobatidae; genus Phyllobates; species Phyllobates terribilis. Next base: position 242,869 of record NW_027362840.1, on the reverse strand, counting down.
AAGTCCTTAAATAATGCTGCAGATTCCTTAAATAATGCAGCAAAGTCCTTAAATAATGCAGCAGAGTCCTTAAATAATGCAGCAGAGTCCTTAAATACCGCAGCAGAGTCCTTAAATACTGAAGCAGAGTCCTTTAATATAGCAGCAAATTCCTTAAATAATGCAGCAGAGTCCTTAAAAAATCCAACAAAGTCATTAAATAATGCATCAAGTCCTTAAATAATGCAGCAGAGTCCTCTAATAATGCAGCAGAGTCCTCAAATGCTTCAGCAAAGTCATTAAATAATGCAGCATAGTCCTTAAATAATGGAGCAAAGTCCTTAAATAATGCAGCACAGTTCTTAAATAATGCAACAACGTCGTTAAATAATGCAGCAGAGTCCTTAAATAATGCAGCAAAGTCCTTAACTAATGCAGCAGAGTCCTTAAATAATGCAACAAAGTCCTTAAATAATGCAGCAGAGTCCTTAAATAATGCAGTAAAGTCCTTAAATAATGCAGCAGAGTCCTTAAATAATGCAGCAGAGTCCTTAAATACTGAAGCAGAGTCCTTAAAAATTGCAGCAAAGTCCTTAAATAATGCAGCAGAGTCCTTAAATAATGCAACAAATTCCTTAAATAATGCAGCAAAGTCCTTAAATAATGCAGCAGAGTCCTTAAATAATGCAGCAGAGTCCTTAAATACCGCAGCAGAGTCCTTAAATACTGAAGCAGAGTCCTTTAATATAGCAGCAAATTCCTTAAATAATGCAGCAGAGTCCTTAAAAAATCCAACAAAGTCATTAAATAATGCAGCAGAGTCCTCTAATAATGCAGCAGAGTCCTCAAATGCTTCAGCAAAGTCATTAAATAATGCAGCAGAGTCCTCAAATGCTTAAGCAGAGTCCTTAAATACTGAAGCAGAGTCCTTAAATATTGCAGCAAAGTCCTTAAATAATGCAGCAGAGTCCTTAAATAATGCAACAAAGTCCTTAAATAATGCAGCAGAGTCCTTAAATAATGCAGTAAAGTCGTTAAATAATGCAGCAGAGTCCTTAAATAATGCAGCAAAGTCCTTAACTAATGCAGCAGAGTCCTTAAATATTGCAGCAAAGTCCTTACATAATGCATTAGAGTCCTTAAATAATGCAAGAAAGTCCTTAAATAATGCAGCAGAGTCCTTAAATAATGCAGCAAAGTCCTTAACTAATGCAGCAGAGTCCTTAAATAATGCAACAAAGTCCTTAAATAATGCAACAGAGTCCTTAAATACCGCAGCAAAGTGCTTAAATAATGCAGCAGAGTCCTCAAATGCTTCAGCAGAGTCCTTAAAAAATGCAGCAGAGTCCTTAAATAATGCAGCAAAGTCCTTAAATAATGCAGCAGAGTCCTTAAATAATGCAACAAAGTCCTTAAATAATGCAGCAGAGTCCTTAAATACTGAAGCAGAGTCCTTAAATATTGCAGCAAAGTCCTTAAATAATGCAGCAGAGTCCTTAAATAATGCAGCAAAGTCCTTATCTAATGCAGCAGAGTCCTTAAATAATGCAACAAAGTCCTTAAATAATGCAGCAGAGTCCTTAAATACTGAAGCAGAGTCCTTAAATATTGCAGCAAAGTCCTTAAATAATGCAGCAGAGTCCTTAAATAATGCAACAAAGTCCTTAAATAATGCAGCAGAGTCCTTAAATAATGCAACAAAGTCCTTAAATAATGCAGCAGAGTCCTTAAATACTGAAGCAGAGTCCTTAAATATTGCAGCAAAGTCCTTAAATAACGCAGCAGAGTCCTTAAATACTGAAGCAGAGTCCTTTAATATAGCAGTAAATTCCTTAAATAACGCAGCAGAGTCCTTAAAAAATCCAACAAAGTCATTAAATAATGCAGCAGAGTCCTCTAATAATGCAGCAGAGTCCTCAAATGCTTCAGCAAAGTCATTAAATAATGCAGCATAGTCCTTAACTAATGCAGCAGAGTCCTTAAATAATGCAACAAAGTCCTTAAATAATGCAGCAGAGTCCTTAAATAATGCAGTAAAGTCGTTAAATAATGCAGCAGAGTCCTTAAATAATGCAGCAAAGTCCTTAACTAATGCAGCAGAGTCCTTAAATATTGCAGCAAAGTCCTTAAATAATGCATTAGAGTCCTTAAATAATGCAACAAAGTCCTTAAATAATGCAGCAGAGTCCTTAAATAATGCAGCAAAGTCCTTAAATAATGCAGCAGAGTCCTTAAATAATGCAGCAGAGTCCTTAAATACCGCAGCAGAGTCCTTAAATACTGAAGCAGAGTCCTTTAATATAGCAGCAAATTCCTTAAATAATGCAGCAGAGTCCTTAAAAAATCCAACAAAGTCATTAAATAATGCAGCAGAGTCCTCTAATAATGCAGCAGAGTCCTCAAATGCTTCAGCAAAGTCATTAAATAATGCAGCAGAGTCCTTAAATAATGCAACAAAGTCCTTAAATAATGCAACAGAGTCCTTAAATACCGCAGCAAAGTGATTAAATAATGCAGCAGAGTCCTCAAATGCTTCAGCAGAGTCCTTAAATAATGCAGCAGAGTCCTTAAATAATGCAGCAAAGTCCTTAAATAATGCAGCAGAGTCCTTAAATAATGCAACAAAGTCCTTAAATAATGCAGCAGAGTCCTTAAATACTGAAGCAGAGTCCTTAAATATTGCAGCAAAGTCCTTAACTAATGCAGCAGAGTCCTTAAATAATGCAACAAAGTCCTTAAATAATGCAACAGAGTCCTTAAATACAGCAGCAAAGGGCTTAAATAATGCAGCAGAGTCCTCAAATGCTTCAGCAGAGTCCTTAAATAATGCAGCATTGTCCTTAAATAATGCAGCAAAGTCCTTAAATAATGCAGCAGAGTCCTTAAATAATGCAACAAAGTCCTTAAATAATGCAGCAGAGTCCTTAAATACTGAAGCAGAGTCCTTAAATATTGCTGCAAAGTCCTTAAATAATGCAGCAGAGTCATTAAATAATGCAACAAAGTCCTTAAATAATGCAGCAGAGTCCTTAAATAATGCAACAAAGTCCTTAAATAATGCAGCAGAGTACTTAAATAATGCAACAAAGTCCTTAAATAATGCAGCAAAGTCCTTAAATAATGCAGCAGAGTCCTTAAATACTGAAGCAGAGTCCTTAAATATTGCAGCAAAGTCCTTAAATAATGCAGCAGAGTCCTTAAATAAGGCAACAAAGTCCTTAAATAATGCAACAGAGTCCTTAAATACCGCAGCAAAGTGCTTAAATAATGCAGCAGAGTCCTCAAATGCTTCAGCAGAGTCCTTAAATAATGCAGCAGAGTCCTTAAATAATGCAGCAAAGTCCTTAAATAATGCAGCAGAGTCCTTAAATAATGCAGCAAAGTCCTTATCTAATGCAGCAGAGTCCTTAAATAATGCAACAAAGTCCTTAAATAATGCAGCAGAGTCCTTAAATACTGAAGCATAGTCCTTAAATATTGCAGCAAAGTCCTTCAATAATGCAGCAGAGTCATTAGATAATGCAACAAAGTCCTTAAATAATGCAGCAGATTCCTTAAATAATGCAGCAAAGTCCTTAAATAATGCAGCAGAGTCCTTAAATAATGCAGCAGAGTCCTTAAATACTGCAGCAGAGTCCTTAAATACTGAAGCAGAGTCCTTTAATATAGCAGCAAATTCCATAAATAATGCAGCAGAGTCCATAAAAAAATCCAACAAAGTCATTAAATAATGCAGCAAGTCCTTAAATAATGCAGCAGAGTCCTCTAATAATGCAGCAGAGTCCTCAAATGCTTCAGCAAAGTCATTAAATAATGCAGCATAGTCCTTAAATAATGCAGCAAAGTCCTTAAATAATGCAGCACAGTTCTTAAGTAATGCAACAACGTCGTTAAATAATGCAGCATAGTCCTTAAATAATGCAGCAAAGTCCATAACTAATGAAGCAGAGTCCTTAAATATTGCAAGAAAGTCCTTAAATAATGCAGCAAAGTCCTTAAATAATGCAGTAAAGTCCTTAAATAATGCAGCAGAGTCCTTAAATATTGCAACAACGTCCTTAAATAATGCAGCAGAGTCCTTAAATACTGAAGCAGAGTCCTTAAATATTGCAGCAAAGTCCTTAAATAATGCATTAGAGTCCTTAAATAATGCAACAAAGTCCTTAAATAATGCAGCAGAGTCCTTAAATAATGCAGCAAAGTCCTTAAATAATGCAGCAGAGTCCTTAAATAATGCAGCAGAGTCCTTAAATACCGCAGCAGAGTCCTTAAATACTGAAGCAGGGTCCTTTAATATAGCAGCAAATTCCTTAAATAATGCAGCAGAGTCCTTAAAAAATCCAACAAAGTCATTAAATAATGCAGCAGAGTCCTCTAATAATGCAGCAGAGTCCTCAAATCCTTCAGCAAAGTCATTAAATAATGCAGCATAGTCCGTAAATAATGCAAAGTCCTTAAATAAAGCAGCACAGTTCTTAAATAATGCAACAACGTCGGTAAATAATGCAGCAGAGTCCTTAAATAATGCAGCAAAGTCCTTAACTAATGCAGCAGAGTCCTTAAATAATGCAACAAAGTCCTTAAATAATGCAACAGAGTCCTTAAATACCGCAGCAAAGTGCTTAAATAATGCAGCAGAGTCCTTAAATACTGAAACAGAGTCCTTAAATATTGCAGCAAAGTCCTTAAATAATGCAGCAGAGTCCTTAAATAATGCAGCAAAGTCCTTATCTAATGCAGCAGAGTCCTTAAATAATGCAACAAAGTCCTTAAATAATGCAGCAGAGTCCTTAAATACTGAAGCAGAGTCCTTAAATATTGCAGCAAAGTCCTTAAATAATGCAGCAGAGTCCTTAAATAATGCAACAAAGTCCTTAAATAATGCAGCAGAGTCCTTAAATAATGCAACAAAGTCCTTAAATAATGCAGCAGAGTCCTTAAATACTGAAGCAGAGTCCTTAAATATTGCAGCAAAGTCCTTAAATAACGCAGCAGAGTCCTTAAATACTGAAGCAGAGTCCTTTAATATAGCAGTAAATTCCTTAAATAACGCAGCAGAGTCCTTAAAAAATCCAACAAAGACATTAAATAATGCAGCAGAGTCCTCTAATAATGCAGCAGAGTCCTCAAATGCTTCAGCAAAGTCATTAAATAATGCAGCATAGTCCTTAACTAATGCAGCAGAGTCCTTAAATAATGCAACAAAGTCCTTAAATAATGCAGCAGAGTCCTTAAATAATGCAGTAAAGTCGTTAAATAATGCAGCAGAGTCCTTAAATAATGCAGCAAAGTCCTTAACTAATGCAGCAGAGTCCTTAAATATTGCAGCAAAGTCCTTAAATAATGCATTAGAGTCCTTAAATAATGCAACAAAGTCCTTAAATAATGCAGCAGAGTCCTTAAATAATGCAGCAAAGTCCTTAAATAATGCAGCAGAGTCCTTAAATAATGCAGCAGAGTCCTTAAATACCGCAGCAGAGTCCTTAAATACTGAAGCAGAGTCCTTTAATATAGCATCAAATTCCTTAAATAATGCAGCAGAGTCCTTAAAAAATCCAACAAAGTCATTAAATAATGCAGCAGAGTCCTCTAATAATGCAGCAGAGTCCTCAAATGCTTCAGCAAAGTCATTAAATAATGCAGCATAGTCCTTAAATAATGCAGCAAAGTCCTTAAATAATGCAGCACAGTTCTTAAATAATGCAACAACGTCGTTAAATAATGCAGCAGAGTCCTTAAATAATGCAGCAAAGTCCTTAACTAATGCAGCAGAGTCCTTAAATAATGCAACAAAGTCCTTAAATAATGCAACAGAGTCCTTAAATACCGCAGCAAAGTGATTAAATAATGCAGCAGAGTCCTCAAATGCTTCAGCAGAGTCCTTAAATAATGCAGCAGAGTCCTTAAATAATGCAGCAAAGTCCTTAAATAATGCAGCAGAGTCCTTAAATAATGCAACAAAGTCCTTAAATAATGCAGCAGAGTCCTTAAATACTGAAGCAGAGTCCTTAAATATTGCAGCAAAGTCCTTAAATAATGCAGCAGAGTCCATAAATAATGCAGCAAAGTCCTTAAATAATGCAGCAGAGTCCTTAAATAATGCAACAAAGTCCTTAAATAATGCAGCAGAGTCCTTAAATACTGAAGCAGAGTCCTTAAATATTGCAGCAAAGTCCTTCAATAATGCAGCAGAGTCCTTAGATAATGCAACAAAGTCCTTAAATAATGCTGCAGATTCCTTAAATAATGCAGCAAAGTCCTTAAATAATGCAGCAGAGTCCTTAAATAATGCAGCAGAGTCCTTAAATACCGCAGCAGAGTCCTTAAATACTGAAGCAGAGTCCTTTAATATAGCAGCAAATTCCTTAAATAATGCAGCAGAGTCCTTAAAAAATCCAACAAAGTCATTAAATAATGCATCAAGTCCTTAAATAATGCAGCAGAGTCCTCTAATAATGCAGCAGAGTCCTCAAATGCTTCAGCAAAGTCATTAAATAATGCAGCATAGTCCTTAAATAATGGAGCAAAGTCCTTAAATAATGCAGCACAGTTCTTAAATAATGCAACAACGTCGTTAAATAATGCAGCAGAGTCCTTAAATAATGCAGCAAAGTCCTTAACTAATGCAGCAGAGTCCTTAAATAATGCAACAAAGTCCTTAAATAATGCAGCAGAGTCCTTAAATAATGCAGTAAAGTCCTTAAATAATGCAGCAGAGTCCTTAAATAATGCAGCAGAGTCCTTAAATACTGAAGCAGAGTCCTTAAAAATTGCAGCAAAGTCCTTAAATAATGCAGCAGAGTCCTTAAATAATGCAACAAATTCCTTAAATAATGCAGCAAAGTCCTTAAATAATGCAGCAGAGTCCTTAAATAATGCAGCAGAGTCCTTAAATACCGCAGCAGAGTCCTTAAATACTGAAGCAGAGTCCTTTAATATAGCAGCAAATTCCTTAAATAATGCAGCAGAGTCCTTAAAAAATCCAACAAAGTCATTAAATAATGCAGCAGAGTCCTCTAATAATGCAGCAGAGTCCTCAAATGCTTCAGCAAAGTCATTAAATAATGCAGCAGAGTCCTCAAATGCTTAAGCAGAGTCCTTAAATACTGAAGCAGAGTCCTTAAATATTGCAGCAAAGTCCTTAAATAATGCAGCAGAGTCCTTAAATAATGCAACAAAGTCCTTAAATAATGCAGCAGAGTCCTTAAATAATGCAGTAAAGTCGTTAAATAATGCAGCAGAGTCCTTAAATAATGCAGCAAAGTCCTTAACTAATGCAGCAGAGTCCTTAAATATTGCAGCAAAGTCCTTACATAATGCATTAGAGTCCTTAAATAATGCAAGAAAGTCCTTAAATAATGCAGCAGAGTCCTTAAATAATGCAGCAAAGTCCTTAACTAATGCAGCAGAGTCCTTAAATAATGCAACAAAGTCCTTAAATAATGCAACAGAGTCCTTAAATACCGCAGCAAAGTGCTTAAATAATGCAGCAGAGTCCTCAAATGCTTCAGCAGAGTCCTTAAAAAATGCAGCAGAGTCCTTAAATAATGCAGCAAAGTCCTTAAATAATGCAGCAGAGTCCTTAAATAATGCAACAAAGTCCTTAAATAATGCAGCAGAGTCCTTAAATACTGAAGCAGAGTCCTTAAATATTGCAGCAAAGTCCTTAAATAATGCAGCAGAGTCCTTAAATAATGCAGCAAAGTCCTTATCTAATGCAGCAGAGTCCTTAAATAATGCAACAAAGTCCTTAAATAATGCAGCAGAGTCCTTAAATACTGAAGCAGAGTCCTTAAATATTGCAGCAAAGTCCTTAAATAATGCAGCAGAGTCCTTAAATAATGCAACAAAGTCCTTAAATAATGCAGCAGAGTCCTTAAATAATGCAACAAAGTCCTTAAATAATGCAGCAGAGTCCTTAAATACTGAAGCAGAGTCCTTAAATATTGCAGCAAAGTCCTTAAATAACGCAGCAGAGTCCTTAAATACTGAAGCAGAGTCCTTTAATATAGCAGTAAATTCCTTAAATAACGCAGCAGAGTCCTTAAAAAATCCAACAAAGTCATTAAATAATGCAGCAGAGTCCTCTAATAATGCAGCAGAGTCCTCAAATGCTTCAGCAAAGTCATTAAATAATGCAGCATAGTCCTTAACTAATGCAGCAGAGTCCTTAAATAATGCAACAAAGTCCTTAAATAATGCAGCAGAGTCCTTAAATAATGCAGTAAAGTCGTTAAATAATGCAGCAGAGTCCTTAAATAATGCAGCAAAGTCCTTAACTAATGCAGCAGAGTCCTTAAATATTGCAGCAAAGTCCTTAAATAATGCATTAGAGTCCTTAAATAATGCAACAAAGTCCTTAAATAATGCAGCAGAGTCCTTAAATAATGCAGCAAAGTCCTTAAATAATGCAGCAGAGTCCTTAAATAATGCAGCAGAGTCCTTAAATACCGCAGCAGAGTCCTTAAATACTGAAGCAGAGTCCTTTAATATAGCAGCAAATTCCTTAAATAATGCAGCAGAGTCCTTAAAAAATCCAACAAAGTCATTAAATAATGCAGCAGAGTCCTCTAATAATGCAGCAGAGTCCTCAAATGCTTCAGCAAAGTCATTAAATAATGCAGCATAGTCCTTAAATAATGCAGCAAAGTCCTTAAATAATGCAGCACAGTTCTTAAATAATGCAACAACGTCGTTAAATAATGCAGCAGAGTCCTTAAATAATGCAGCAAAGTCCTTAACTAATGCAGCAGAGTCCTTAAATAATGCAACAAAGTCCTTAAATAATGCAACAGAGTCCTTAAATACCGCAGCAAAGTGATTAAATAATGCAGCAGAGTCCTCAAATGCTTCAGCAGAGTCCTTAAATAATGCAGCAGAGTCCTTAAATAATGCAGCAAAGTCCTTAAATAATGCAGCAGAGTCCTTAAATAATGCAACAAAGTCCTTAAATAATGCAGCAGAGTCCTTAAATACTGAAGCAGAGTCCTTAAATATTGCAGCAAAGTCCTTAAATAATGCAGCAGAGTCCATAAATAATGCAGCAAAGTCCTTAAATAATGCAGCAGAGTCCTTAAATAATGCAACAAAGTCCTTAAATAATGCAGCAGAGTCCTTAAATACTGAAGCAGAGTCCTTAAATATTGCAGCAAAGTCCTTCAATAATGCAGCAGAGTCCTTAGATAATGCAACAAAGTCCTTAAATAATGCAGCAGATTCCTTAAATAATGCAGCAAAGTCCTTAAATAATGCAGCAGAGTCCTTAAATAATGCAGCAGAGTCCTTAAATACCGCAGCAGAGTCCTTAAATACTGAAGCAGAGTCCTTTAATATAGCAGCAAATTCCTTAAATAATGCAGCAGAGTCCTTAAAAAATCCAACAAAGTCATTAAATAATGCATCAAGTCCTTAAATAATGCAGCAGAGTCCTTAAATAATGCAGCAAAGTCCTTAACTAATGCAGCAGAGTCCTTAAATATTGCAAGAAAGTCCTTAAATAATGCAGCAGAGTCCTTAAATAATGCAGTAAAGTCCTTAAATAATGCAGCAGAGTCCTTAAATATTGCAACAACGTCCTTAAATAATGCAGCAGAGTCCTTAAATACTGAAGCAGAGTCCTTAAATATTGCAGCAAAGTCCTTAAATAATGCATTAGAGTCCTTAAATAATGCAACAAAGTCCTTAAATAATGCAGCAGAGTCCTTAAATAATGCAGCAAAGTCCTTAAATAATGCAGCAGAGTCCTTAAATAATGCAGCAGAGTCCTTAAATACCGCAGCAGAGTCCTTAAATACTGAAGCAGAGTCCTTTAATATAGCATCAAATTCCTTAAATAATGCAGCAGAGTCCTTAAAAAATCCAACAAAGTCATTAAATAATGCAGCAGAGTCCTCTAATAATGCAGCAGAGTCCTCAAATGCTTCAGCAAAGTCATTAAATAATGCAGCATAGTCCTTAAATAATGCAGCAAAGTCCTTAAATAATGCAGCACAGTTCTTAAATAATGCAACAACGTCGTTAAATAATGCAGCAGAGTCCTTAAATAATGCAGCAAAGTCCTTAACTAATGCAGCAGAGTCCTTAAATAATGCAACAAAGTCCTTAAATAATGCAACAGAGTCCTTAAATACCGCAGCAAAGTGATTAAATAATGCAGCAGAGTCCTCAAATGCTTCAGCAGAGTCCTTAAATAATGCAGCAGAGTCCTTAAATAATGCAGCAAAGTCCTTAAATAATGCAGCAGAGTCCTTAAATAATGCAACAAAGTCCTTAAATAATGCAGCAGAGTCCTTAAATACTGAAGCAGAGTCCTTAAATATTGCAGCAAAGTCCTTAAATAATGCAGCAGAGTCCATAAATAATGCAGCAAAGTCCTTAAATAATGCAGCAGAGTCCTTAAATAATGCAACAAAGTCCTTAAATAATGCAGCAGAGTCCTTAAATACTGAAGCAGAGTCCTTAAATATTGCAGCAAAGTCCTTCAATAATGCAGCAGAGTCCTTAGATAATGCAACAAAGTCCTTAAATAATGCTGCAGATTCCTTAAATAATGCAGCAAAGTCCTTAAATAATGCAGCAGAGTCCTTAAATAATGCAGCAGAGTCCTTAAATACCGCAGCAGAGTCCTTAAATACTGAAGCAGAGTCCTTTAATATAGCAGCAAATTCCTTAAATAATGCAGCAGAGTCCTTAAAAAATCCAACAAAGTCATTAAATAATGCATCAAGTCCTTAAATAATGCAGCAGAGTCCTCTAATAATGCAGCAGAGTCCTCAAATGCTTCAGCAAAGTCATTAAATAATGCAGCATAGTCCTTAAATAATGGAGCAAAGTCCTTAAATAATGCAGCACAGTTCTTAAATAATGCAACAACGTCGTTAAATAATGCAGCAGAGTCCTTAAATAATGCAGCAAAGTCCTTAACTAATGCAGCAGAGTCCTTAAATAATGCAACAAAGTCCTTAAATAATGCAGCAGAGTCCTTAAATAATGCAGTAAAGTCCTTAAATAATGCAGCAGAGTCCTTAAATAATGCAGCAGAGTCCTTAAATACTGAAGCAGAGTCCTTAAAAATTGCAGCAAAGTCCTTAAATAATGCAGCAGAGTCCTTAAATAATGCAACAAATTCCTTAAATAATGCAGCAAAGTCCTTAAATAATGCAGCAGAGTCCTTAAATAATGCAGCAGAGTCCTTAAATACCGCAGCAGAGTCCTTAAATACTGAAGCAGAGTCCTTTAATATAGCAGCAAATTCCTTAAATAATGCAGCAGAGTCCTTAAAAAATCCAACAAAGTCATTAAATAATGCAGCAGAGTCCTCTAATAATGCAGCAGAGTCCTCAAATGCTTCAGCAAAGTCATTAAATAATGCAGCAGAGTCCTCAAATGCTTAAGCAGAGTCCTTAAATACTGAAGCAGAGTCCTTAAATATTGCAGCAAAGTCCTTAAATAATGCAGCAGAGTCCTTAAATAATGCAACAAAGTCCTTAAATAATGCAGCAGAGTCCTTAAATAATGCAGTAAAGTCGTTAAATAATGCAGCAGAGTCCTTAAATAATGCAGCAAAGTCCTTAACTAATGCAGCAGAGTCCTTAAATATTGCAGCAAAGTCCTTACATAATGCATTAGAGTCCTTAAATAATGCAAGAAAGTCCTTAAATAATGCAGCAGAGTCCTTAAATAATGCAGCAAAGTCCTTAACTAATGCAGCAGAGTCCTTAAATAATGCAACAAAGTCCTTAAATAATGCAACAGAGTCCTTAAATACCGCAGCAAAGTGCTTAAATAATGCAGCAGAGTCCTCAAATGCTTCAGCAGAGTCCTTAAAAAATGCAGCAGAGTCCTTAAAAAATGCAGCAAAGTCCTTAAATAATGCAGCAGAGTCCTTAAAAAATGCAACAAAGTCCTTAAATAATGCAGCAGAGTCCTTAAATACTGAAGCAGAGTCCTTAAATATTGCAGCAAAGTCCTTAAATAATGCAGCAGAGTCCTTAAATAATGCAGCAAAGTCCTTATCTAATGCAGCAGAGTCCTTAAATAATGCAACAAAGTCCTTAAATAATGCAGCAGAGTCCTTAAATACTGAAGCAGAGTCCTTAAATATTGCAGCAAAGTCCTTAAATAATGCAGCAGAGTCCTTAAATAATGCAACAAAGTCCTTAAATAATGCAGCAGAGTCCTTAAATAATGCAACAAAGTCCTTAAATAATGCAGCAGAGTCCTTAAATACTGAAGCAGAGTCCTTAAATATTGCAGCAAAGTCCTTAAATAACGCAGCAGAGTCCTTAAATACTGAAGCAGAGTCCTTTAATATAGCAGTAAATTCCTTAAATAACGCAGCAGAGTCCTTAAAAAATCCAACAAAGTCATTAAATAATGCAGCAGAGTCCTCTAATAATGCAGCAGAGTCCTCAAATGCTTCAGCAAAGTCATTAAATAATGCAGCATAGTCCTTAACTAATGCAGCAGAGTCCTTAAATAATGCAACAAAGTCCTTAAATAATGCAGCAGAGTCCTTAAATAATGCAGTAAAGTCGTTAAATAATGCAGCAGAGTCCTTAAATAATGCAGCAAAGTCCTTAACTAATGCAGCAGAGTCCTTAAATATTGCAGCAAAGTCCTTAAATAATGCATTAGAGTCCTTAAATAATGCAACAAAGTCCTTAAATAATGCAGCAGAGTCCTTAAATAATGCAGCAAAGTCCTTAAATAATGCAGCAGAGTCCTTAAATAATGCAGCAGAGTCCTTAAATACCGCAGCAGAGTCCTTAAATACTGAAGCAGAGTCCTTTAATATAGCAGCAAATTCCTTAAATAATGCAGCAGAGTCCTTAAAAAATCCAACAAAGTCATTAAATAATGCAGCAGAGTCCTCTAATAATGCAGCAGAGTCCTCAAATGCTTCAGCAAAGTCATTAAATAATGCAGCATAGTCCCTAAATAATGCAGCAAAGTCCTTAAATAATGCAGCACAGTTCTTAAATAATGCAACAACGTCGTTAAATAATGCAGCAGAGTCCTTAAATAATGCAGCAAAGTCCTTAACTAATGCAGCAGAGTCCTTAAATAATGCAACAAAGTCCTTAAATAATGCAACAGAGTCCTTAAATACCGCAGCAAAGTGATTAAATAATGCAGCAGAGTCCTCAAATGCTTCAGCAGAGTCCTTAAATAATGCAGCAGAGTCCTTAAATAATGCAGCAAAGTCCTTAAATAATGCAGCAGAGTCCTTAAATAATGCAACAAAGTCCTTAAATAATGCAGCAGAGTCCTTAAATACTGAAGCAGAGTCCTTAAATATTGCAGCAAAGTCCTTAAATAATGCAGCAGAGTCCATAAATATTGCAGCAAAGTCCTTAAATAATGCAGCAGAGTCCTTAAATAATGCAACAAAGTCCTTAAATAATGCAGCAGAGTCCTTAAATACTGAAGCAGAGTCCTTAAATATTGCAGCAAAGTCCTTCAATAATGCAGCAGAGTCCTTAGATAATGCAACAAAGTCCTTAAATAATGCAGCAGATTCCTTAAATAATGCAGCAAAGTCCTTAAATAATGCAGCAGAGTCCTTAAATAATGCAGCAGAGTCCTTAAATACCGCAGCAGAGTCCTTAAATACTGAAGCAGAGTCCTTTAATATAGCAGCAAATTCCTTAAATAATGCAGCAGAGTCCTTAAAAAATCCAACAAAGTCATTAAATAATGCATCAAGTCCTTAAATAATGCAGCAGAGTCCTCTAATAATGCAGCAGAGTCCTCAAATGCTTCAGCAAAGTCATTAAATAATGCAGCAGAGTCCTTAAATATTGCAAGAAAGTCCTTAAATAATGCAGCAGAGTCCTTAAATAATGCAGTAAAGTCCTTAAATAATGCAGCAGAGTCCTTAAATATTGCAACAACGTCCTTAAATAATGCAGCAGAGTCCTTAAATACTGAAGCAGAGTCCTTAAATATTGCAGCAAAGTCCTTAAATAATGCATTAGAGTCCTTAAATAATGCAACAAAGTCCTTAAATAATGCAGCAGAGTCCTTAAATAATGCAGCAAAGTCCTTAAATAATGCAGCAGAGTCCTTAAATACCGCAGCAGAGTCCTTAAATACTGAAGCAGGGTCCTTTAATATAGCAGCAAATTCCTTAAATAATGCAGCAGAGTCCTTAAAAAATCCAACAAAGTCATTAAATAATGCAGCAGAGTCCTCTAATAATGCAGCAGAGTCCTCAAATCCTTCAGCAAAGTCATTAAATAATGCAGCATAGTCCGTAAATAATGCAAAGTCCTTAAATAAAGCAGCACAGTTCTTAAATAATGCAACAACGTCGGTAAATAATGCAGCAGAGTCCTTAAATAATGCAGCAAAGTCCTTAACTAATGCAGCAGAGTCCTTAAATAATGCAACAAAGTCCTTAAATAATGCAACAGAGTCCTTAAATACCGCAGCAAAGTGCTTAAATAATGCAGCAGAGTCCTCAAATGCTTCAGCAGAGTCCTTAAAAAATGCAGCAGAGTCCTTAAATAATGCAGCAAAGTCCTTAAATAATGCAGCAGAGTCCTTAAATAATGCAACAAAGTCCTTAAATAATGCAGCAGAGTCCTTAAATACTGAAACAGAGTCCTTAAATATTGCAGCAAACTCCTTAAATAATGCAGCAGAGTCCTTAAATAATGCAGCAAAGTCCTTATCTAATGCAGCAGAGTCCTTAAATAATGCAACAAAGTCCTTAAATAATGCAGCAGAGTCCTTAAATACTGAAGCAGAGTCCTTAAATATTGCAGCAAAGTCCTTAAATAATGCAGCAGAGTCCTTAAATAATGCAACAAAGTCCTTAAATAATGCAGCAGAGTCCTTAAATAATGCAACAAAGTCCTTAAATAATGCAGCAGAGTCCTTAAATACTGAAGCAGAGTCCTTAAATATTGCAGCAAAGTCCTTAAATAACGCAGCAGAGTCCTTAAATACTGAAGCAGAGTCCTTTAATATAGCAGTAAATTCCTTAAATAACGCAGCAGAGTCCTTAAAAAATCCAACAAAGACATTAAATAATGCAGCAGAGTCCTCTAATAATGCAGCAGAGTCCTCAAATGCTTCAGCAAAGTCATTAAATAATGCAGCATAGTCCTTAACTAATGCAGCAGAGTCCTTAAATAATGCAACAAAGTCCTTAAATAATGCAGCAGAGTCCTTAAATAATGCAGTAAAGTCGTTAAATAATGCAGCAGAGTCCTTAAATAATGCAGCAAAGTCCTTAACTAATGCAGCAGAGTGCTTAAATATTGCAGCAAAGTCCTTAAATAATGCATTAGAGTCCTTAAATAATGCAACAAAGTCCTTAAATAATGCAGCAGAGTCCTTAAATAATGCAGCAAAGTCCTTAAATAATGCAGCAGAGTCCTTAAATAATGCAGCAGAGTCCTTAAATACCGCAGCAGAGTCCTTAAATACTGAAGCAGAGTCCTTTAATATAGCATCAAATTCCTTAAATAATGCAGCAGAGTCCTTAAAAAATCCAACAAAGTCATTAAATAATGCAGCAGAGTCCTCTAATAATGCAGCAGAGTCCTCAAATGCTTCAGCAAAGTCATTAAATAATGCAGCATAGTCCTTAAATAATGCAGCAAAGTCCTTAAATAATGCAGCACAGTTCTTAAATAATGCAACAACGTCGTTAAATAATGCAGCAGAGTCCTTAAATAATGCAGCAAAGTCCTTAACTAATGCAGCAGAGTCCTTAAATAATGCAACAAAGTCCTTAAATAATGCAACAGAGTCCTTAAATACCGCAGCAAAGTGATTAAATAATGCAGCAGAGTCCTCAAATGCTTCAGCAGAGTCCTTAAATAATGCAGCAGAGTCCTTAAATAATGCAGCAAAGTCCTTAAATAATGCAGCAGAGTCCTTAAATAATGCAACAAAGTCCTTAAATAATGCAGCAGAGTCCTTAAATACTGAAGCAGAGTCCTTAAATATTGCAGCAAAGTCCTTAAATAATGCAGCAGAGTCCATAAATAATGCAGCAAAGTCCTTAAATAATGCAGCAGAGTCCTTAAATAATGCAACAAAGTCCTTAAATAATGCAGCAGAGTCCTTAAATACTGAAGCAGAGTCCTTAAATATTGCAGCAAAGTCCTTCAATAATGCAGCAGAGTCCTTAGATAATGCAACAAAGTCCTTAAATAATGCTGCAGATTCCTTAAATAATGCAGCAAAGTCCTTAAATAATGCAGCAGAGTCCTTAAATAATGCAGCAGAGTCCTTAAATACCGCAGCAGAGTCCTTAAATACTGAAGCAGAGTCCTTTAATATAGCAGCAAATTCCTTAAATAATGCAGCAGAGTCCTTAAAAAATCCAACAAAGTCATTAAATAATGCATCAAGTCCTTAAATAATGCAGCAGAGTCCTCTAATAATGCAGCAGAGTCCTCAAATGCTTCAGCAAAGTCATTAAATAATGCAGCATAGTCCTTAAATAATGGAGCAAAGTCCTTAAATAATGCAGCACAGTTCTTAAATAATGCAACAACGTCGTTAAATAATGCAGCAGAGTCCTTAAATAATGCAGCAAAGTCCTTAACTAATGCAGCAGAGTCCTTAAATAATGCAACAAAGTCCTTAAATAATGCAGCAGAGTCCTTAAATAATGCAGTAAAGTCCTTAAATAATGCAGCAGAGTCCTTAAATAATGCAGCAGAGTCCTTAAATACTGAAGCAGAGTCCTTAAAAATTGCAGCAAAGTCCTTAAATAATGCAGCAGAGTCCTTAAATAATGCAACAAATTCCTTAAATAATGCAGCAAAGTCCTTAAATAATGCAGCAGAGTCCTTAAATAATGCAGCAGAGTCCTTAAATACCGCAGCAGAGTCCTTAAATACTGAAGCAGAGTCCTTTAATATAGCAGCAAATTCCTTAAATAATGCAGCAGAGTCCTTAAAAAATCCAACAAAGTCATTAAATAATGCAGCAGAGTCCTCTAATAATGCAGCAGAGTCCTCAAATGCTTCAGCAAAGTCATTAAATAATGCAGCAGAGTCCTCAAATGCTTAAGCAGAGTCCTTAAATACTGAAGCAGAGTCCTTAAATATTGCAGCAAAGTCCTTAAATAATGCAGCAGAGTCCTTAAATAATGCAACAAAGTCCTTAAATAATGCAGCAGAGTCCTTAAATAATGCAGTAAAGTCGTTAAATAATGCAGCAGAGTCCTTAAATAATGCAGCAAAGTCCTTAACTAATGCAGCAGAGTCCTTAAATATTGCAGCAAAGTCCTTACATAATGCATTAGAGTCCTTAAATAATGCAAGAAAGTCCTTAAATAATGCAGCAGAGTCCTTAAATAATGCAGCAAAGTCCTTAACTAATGCAGCAGAGTCCTTAAATAATGCAACAAAGTCCTTAAATAATGCAACAGAGTCCTTAAATACCGCAGCAAAGTGCTTAAATAATGCAGCAGAGTCCTCAAATGCTTCAGCAGAGTCCTTAAAAAATGCAGCAGAGTCCTTAAAAAATGCAGCAAAGTCCTTAAATAATGCAGCAGAGTCCTTAAAAAATGCAACAAAGTCCTTAAATAATGCAGCAGAGTCCTTAAATACTGAAGCAGAGTCCTTAAATATTGCAGCAAAGTCCTTAAATAATGCAGCAGAGTCCTTAAATAATGCAGCAAAGTCCTTATCTAATGCAGCAGAGTCCTTAAATAATGCAACAAAGTCCTTAAATAATGCAGCAGAGTCCTTAAATACTGAAGCAGAGTCCTTAAATATTGCAGCAAAGTCCTTAAATAATGCAGCAGAGTCCTTAAATAATGCAACAAAGTCCTTAAATAATGCAGCAGAGTCCTTAAATAATGCAACAAAGTCCTTAAATAATGCAGCAGAGTCCTTAAATACTGAAGCAGAGTCCTTAAATATTGCAGCAAAGTCCTTAAATAACGCAGCAGAGTCCTTAAATACTGAAGCAGAGTCCTTTAATATAGCAGTAAATTCCTTAAATAACGCAGCAGAGTCCTTAAAAAATCCAACAAAGTCATTAAATAATGCAGCAGAGTCCTCTAATAATGCAGCAGAGTCCTCAAATGCTTCAGCAAAGTCATTAAATAATGCAGCATAGTCCTTAACTAATGCAGCAGAGTCCTTAAATAATGCAACAAAGTCCTTAAATAATGCAGCAGAGTCCTTAAATAATGCAGTAAAGTCGTTAAATAATGCAGCAGAGTCCTTAAATAATGCAGCAAAGTCCTTAACTAATGCAGCAGAGTCCTTAAATATTGCAGCAAAGTCCTTAAATAATGCATTAGAGTCCTTAAATAATGCAACAAAGTCCTTAAATAATGCAGCAGAGTCCTTAAATAATGCAGCAAAGTCCTTAAATAATGCAGCAGAGTCCTTAAATAATGCAGCAGAGTCCTTAAATACCGCAGCAGAGTCCTTAAATACTGAAGCAGAGTCCTTTAATATAGCAGCAAATTCCTTAAATAATGCAGCAGAGTCCTTAAAAAATCCAACAAAGTCATTAAATAATGCAGCAGAGTCCTCTAATAATGCAGCAGAGTCCTCAAATGCTTCAGCAAAGTCATTAAATAATGCAGCATAGTCCCTAAATAATGCAGCAAAGTCCTTAAATAATGCAGCACAGTTCTTAAATAATGCAACAACGTCGTTAAATAATGCAGCAGAGTCCTTAAATAATGCAGCAAAGTCCTTAACTAATGCAGCAGAGTCCTTAAATAATGCAACAAAGTCCTTAAATAATGCAACAGAGTCCTTAAATACCGCAGCAAAGTGATTAAATAATGCAGCAGAGTCCTCAAATGCTTCAGCAGAGTCCTTAAATAATGCAGCAGAGTCCTTAAATAATGCAGCAAAGTCCTTAAATAATGCAGCAGAGTCCTTAAATAATGCAACAAAGTCCTTAAATAATGCAGCAGAGTCCTTAAATACTGAAGCAGAGTCCTTAAATATTGCAGCAAAGTCCTTAAATAATGCAGCAGAGTCCATAAATAATGCAGCAAAGTCCTTAAATAATGCAGCAGAGTCCTTAAATAATGCAACAAAGTCCTTAAATAATGCAGCAGAGTCCTTAAATACTGAAGCAGAGTCCTTAAATATTGCAGCAAAGTCCTTCAATAATGCAGCAGAGTCCTTAGATAATGCAACAAAGTCCTTAAATAATGCAGCAGATTCCTTAAATAATGCAGCAAAGTCCTTAAATAATGCAGCAGAGTCCTTAAATAATGCAGCAGAGTCCTTAAATACCGCAGCAGAGTCCTTAAATACTGAAGCAGAGTCCTTTAATATAGCAGCAAATTCCTTAAATAATGCAGCAGAGTCCTTAAAAAATCCAACAAAGTCATTAAATAATGCATCAAGTCCTTAAATAATGCAGCAGAGTCCTCTAATAATGCAGCAGAGTCCTCAAATGCTTCAGCAAAGTCATTAAATAATGCAGCAGAGTCCTTAAATATTGCAAGAAAGTCCTTAAATAATGCAGCAGAGTCCTTAAATAATGCAGTAAAGTCCTTAAATAATGCAGCAGAGTCCTTAAATATTGCAACAACGTCCTTAAATAATGCAGCAGAGTCCTTAAATACTGAAGCAGAGTCCTTAAATATTGCAGCAAAGTCCTTAAATAATGCATTAGAGTCCTTAAATAATGCAACAAAGTCCTTAAATAATGCAGCAGAGTCCTTAAAAAATGCAGCAAAGTCCTTAAATAATGCAGCAGAGTCCTTAAATACCGCAGCAGAGTCCTTAAATACTGAAGCAGGGTCCTTTAATATAGCAGCAAATTCCTTAAATAATGCAGCAGAGTCCTTAAAAAATCCAACAAAGTCATTAAATAATGCAGCAGAGTCCTCTAATAATGCAGCAGAGTCCTCAAATCCTTCAGCAAAGTCATTAAATAATGCAGCATAGTCCGTAAATAATGCAAAGTCCTTAAATAAAGCAGCACAGTTCTTAAATAATGCAACAACGTCGGTAAATAATGCAGCAGAGTCCTTAAATAATGCAGCAAAGTCCTTAACTAATGCAGCAGAGTCCTTAAATAATGCAACAAAGTCCTTAAATAATGCAACAGAGTCCTTAAATACCGCAGCAAAGTGCTTAAATAATGCAGCAGAGTCCTCAAATGCTTCAGCAGAGTCCTTAAAAAATGCAGCAGAGTCCTTAAATAATGCAGCAAAGTCCTTAAATAATGCAGCAGAGTCCTTAAATAATGCAACAAAGTCCTTAAATAATGCAGCAGAGTCCTTAAATACTGAAACAGAGTCCTTAAATATTGCAGCAAAGTCCTTAAATAATGCAGCAGAGTCCTTAAATAATGCAGCAAAGTCCTTATCTAATGCAGCAGAGTCCTTAAATAATGCAACAAAGTCCTTAAATAATGCAGCAGAGTCCTTAAATACTGAAGCAGAGTCCTTAAATATTGCAGCAAAGTCCTTAAATAATGCAGCAGAGTCCTTAAATAATGCAACAAAGTCCTTAAATAATGCAGCAGAGTCCTTAAATAATGCAACAAAGTCCTTAAATAATGCAGCAGAGTCCTTAAATACTGAAGCAGAGTCCTTAAATATTGCAGCAAAGTCCTTAAATAACGCAGCAGAGTCCTTAAATACTGAAGCAGAGTCCTTTAATATAGCAGTAAATTCCTTAAATAACGCAGCAGAGTCCTTAAAAAATCCAACAAAGACATTAAATAATGCAGCAGAGTCCTCTAATAATGCAGCAGAGTCCTCAAATGCTTCAGCAAAGTCATTAAATAATGCAGCATAGTCCTTAACTAATGCAGCAGAGTCCTTAAATAATGCAACAAAGTCCTTAAATAATGCAGCAGAGTCCTTAAATAATGCAGTAAAGTCGTTAAATAATGCAGCAGAGTCCTTAAATAATGCAGCAAAGTCCTTAACTAATGCAGCAGAGTCCTTAAATATTGCAGCAAAGTCCTTAAATAATGCATTAGAGTCCTTAAATAATGCAACAAAGTCCTTAAATAATGCAGCAGAGTCCTTAAATAATGCAGCAAAGTCCTTAAATAATGCAGCAGAGTCCTTAAATAATGCAGCAGAGTCCTTAAATACCGCAGCAGAGTCCTTAAATACTGAAGCAGAGTCCTTTAATATAGCATCAAATTCCTTAAATAATGCAGCAGAGTCCTTAAAAAATCCAACAAAGTCATTAAATAATGCAGCAGAGTCCTCTAATAATGCAGCAGAGTCCTCAAATGCTTCAGCAAAGTCATTAAATAATGCAGCATAGTCCTTAAATAATGCAGCAAAGTCCTTAAATAATGCAGCACAGTTCTTAAATAATGCAACAACGTCGTTAAATAATGCAGCAGAGTCCTTAAATAATGCAGCAAAGTCCTTAACTAATGCAGCAGAGTCCTTAAATAATGCAACAAAGTCCTTAAATAATGCAACAGAGTCCTTAAATACCGCAGCAAAGTGATTAAATAATGCAGCAGAGTCCTCAAATGCTTCAGCAGAGTCCTTAAATAATGCAGCAGAGTCCTTAAATAATGCAGCAAAGTCCTTAAATAATGCAGCAGAGTCCTTAAATAATGCAACAAAGTCCTTAAATAATGCAGCAGAGTCCTTAAATACTGAAGCAGAGTCCTTAAATATTGCAGCAAAGTCCTTAAATAATGCAGCAGAGTCCATAAATAATGCAGCAAAGTCCTTAAATAATGCAGCAGAGTCCTTAAATAATGCAACAAAGTCCTTAAATAATGCAGCAGAGTCCTTAAATACTGAAGCAGAGTCCTTAAATATTGCAGCAAAGTCCTTCAATAATGCAGCAGAGTCCTTAGATAATGCAACAAAGTCCTTAAATAATGCTGCAGATTCCTTAAATAATGCAGCAAAGTCCTTAAATAATGCAGCAGAGTCCTTAAATAATGCAGCAGAGTCCTTAAATACCGCAGCAGAGTCCTTAAATACTGAAGCAGAGTCCTTTAATATAGCAGCAAATTCCTTAAATAATGCAGCAGAGTCCTTAAAAAATCCAACAAAGTCATTAAATAATGCATCAAGTCCTTAAATAATGCAGCAGAGTCCTCTAATAATGCAGCAGAGTCCTCAAATGCTTCAGCAAAGTCATTAAATAATGCAGCATAGTCCTTAAATAATGGAGCAAAGTCCTTAAATAATGCAGCACAGTTCTTAAATAATGCAACAACGTCGTTAAATAATGCAGCAGAGTCCTTAAATAATGCAGCAAAGTCCTTAACTAATGCAGCAGAGTCCTTAAATAATGCAACAAAGTCCTTAAATAATGCAGCAGAGTCCTTAAATAATGCAGTAAAGTCCTTAAATAATGCAGCAGAGTCCTTAAATAATGCAGCAGAGTCCTTAAATACTGAAGCAGAGTCCTTAAAAATTGCAGCAAAGTCCTTAAATAATGCAGCAGAGTCCTTAAATAATGCAACAAATTCCTTAAATAATGCAGCAAAGTCCTTAAATAATGCAGCAGAGTCCTTAAATAATGCAGCAGAGTCCTTAAATACCGCAGCAGAGTCCTTAAATACTGAAGCAGAGTCCTTTAATATAGCAGCAAATTCCTTAAATAATGCAGCAGAGTCCTTAAAAAATCCAACAAAGTCATTAAATAATGCAGCAGAGTCCTCTAATAATGCAGCAGAGTCCTCAAATGCTTCAGCAAAGTCATTAAATAATGCAGCAGAGTCCTCAAATGCTTAAGCAGAGTCCTTAAATACTGAAGCAGAGTCCTTAAATATTGCAGCAAAGTCCTTAAATAATGCAGCAGAGTCCTTAAATAATGCAACAAAGTCCTTAAATAATGCAGCAGAGTCCTTAAATAATGCAGTAAAGTCGTTAAATAATGCAGCAGAGTCCTTAACTAATGCAGCAGAGTCCTTAAATATTGCAGCAAAGTCCTTACATAATGCATTAGAGTCCTTAAATAATGCAAGAAAGTCCTTAAATAATGCAGCAGAGTCCTTAAATAATGCAGCAAAGTCCTTAACTAATGCAGCAGAGTCCTTAAATAATGCAACAAAGTCCTTAAATAATGCAACAGAGTCCTTAAATACCGCAGCAAAGTGCTTAAATAATGCAGCAGAGTCCTCAAATGCTTCAGCAGAGTCCTTAAAAAATGCAGCAGAGTCCTTAAATAATGCAGCAAAGTCCTTAAATAATGCAGCAGAGTCCTTAAATAATGCAACAAAGTCCTTAAATAATGCAGCAGAGTCCTTAAATACTGAAGCAGAGTCCTTAAATATTGCAGCAAAGTCCTTAAATAATGCAGCAGAGTCCTTAAATAATGCAGCAAAGTCCTTATCTAATGCAGCAGAGTCCTTAAATAATGCAACAAAGTCCTTAAATAATGCAGCAGAGTCCTTAAATACTGAAGCAGAGTCCTTAAATATTGCAGCAAAGTCCTTAAATAATGCAGCAGAGTCCTTAAATAATGCAACAAAGTCCTTAAATAATGCAGCAGAGTCCTTAAATAATGCAACAAAGTCCTTAAATAATGCAGCAGAGTCCTTAAATACTGAAGCAGAGTCCTTAAATATTGCAGCAAAGTCCTTAAATAACGCAGCAGAGTCCTTAAATAATGCAGCAAAGTCCTTAACTAATGCAGCAGAGTCCTTAAATATTGCAGCAAAGTCCTTAAATAATGCATTAGAGTCCTTAAATAATGCAACAAAGTCCTTAAATAATGCAGCAGAGTCCTTAAATAATGCAGCAAAGTCCTTAAATAATGCAGCAGAGTCCTTAAATAATGCAGCAGAGTCCTTAAATACCGCAGCAGAGTCCTTAAATACTGAAGCAGAGTCCTTTAATATAGCAGCAAATTCCTTAAATAATGCAGCAGAGTCCTTAAAAAATCCAACAAAGTCATTAAATAATGCAGCAGAGTCCTCTAATAATGCAGCAGAGTCCTCAAATGCTTCAGCAAAGTCATTAAATAATGCAGCATAGTCCTTAAATAATGCAGCAAAGTCCTTAAATAATGCAGCACAGTTCTTAAATAATGCAACAACGTCGTTAAATAATGCAGCAGAGTCCTTAAATAATGCAGCAAAGTCCTTAACTAATGCAGCAGAGTCCTTAAATAATGCAACAAAGTCCTTAAATAATGCAACAGAGTCCTTAAATACCGCAGCAAAGTGATTAAATAATGCAGCAGAGTCCTCAAATGCTTCAGCAGAGTCCTTAAATAATGCAGCAGAGTCCTTAAATAATGCAGCAAAGTCCTTAAATAATGCAGCAGAGTCCTTAAATAATGCAACAAAGTCCTTAAATAATGCAGCAGAGTCCTTAAATACTGAAGCAGAGTCCTTAAATATTGCAGCAAAGTCCTTAAATAATGCAGCAGAGTCCATAAATAATGCAGCAAAGTCCTTAAATAATGCAGCAGAGTCCTTAAATAATGCAACAAAGTCCTTAAATAATGCAGCAGAGTCCTTAAATACTGAAGCAGAGTCCTTAAATATTGCAGCAAAGTCCTTCAATAATGCAGCAGAGTCCTTAGATAATGCAACAAAGTCCTTAAATAATGCAGCAGATTCCTTAAATAATGCAGCAAAGTCCTTAAATAATGCAGCAGAGTCCTTAAATAATGCAGCAGAGTCCTTAAATACCGCAGCAGAGTCCTTAAATACTGAAGCAGAGTCCTTTAATATAGCAGCAAATTCCTTAAATAATGCAGCAGAGTCCTTAAAAAATCCAACAAAGTCATTAAATAATGCATCAAGTCCTTAAATAATGCAGCAGAATCCTCTAATAATGCAGCAGAGTCCTCAAATGCTTCAGCAAAGTCATTAAATAATGCAGCAGAGTCCTTAAATATTGCAAGAAAGTCCTTAAATAATGCAGCAGAGTCCTTAAATAATGCAGTAAAGTCCTTAAATAATGCAGCAGAGTCCTTAAATATTGCAACAACGTCCTTAAATAATGCAGCAGAGTCCTTAAATACTGAAGCAGAGTCCTTAAATATTGCAGCAAAGTCCTTAAATAATGCATTAGAGTCCTTAAATAATGCAACAAAGTCCTTAAATAATGCAGCAGAGTCCTTAAATAATGCAGCAAAGTCCTTAAATAATGCAGCAGAGTCCTTAAATAATGCAGCAGAGTCCTTAAATACCGCAGCAGAGTCCTTAAATACTGAAGCAGGGTCCTTTAATATAGCAGCAAATTCCTTAAATAATGCAGCAGAGTCCTTAAAAAATCCAACAAAGTCATTAAATAATGCAGCAGAGTCCTCTAATAATGCAGCAGAGTCCTCAAATCCTTCAGCAAAGTCATTAAATAATGCAGCATAGTCCGTAAATAATGCAAAGTCCTTAAATAAAGCAGCACAGTTCTTAAATAATGCAACAACGTCGGTAAATAATGCAGCAGAGTCCTTAAATAATGCAGCAAAGTCCTTAACTAATGCAGCAGAGTCCTTAAATAATGCAACAAAGTCCTTAAATAATGCAACAGAGTCCTTAAATACCGCAGCAAAGTGCTTAAATAATGCAGCAGAGTCCTCAAATGCTTCAGCAGAGTCCTTAAAAAATGCAGCAGAGTCCTTAAATAATGCAGCAAAGTCCTTAAATAATGCAGCAGAGTCCTTAAATAATGCAACAAAGTCCTTAAATAATGCAGCAGAGTCCTTAAATACTGAAACAGAGTCCTTAAATATTGCAGCAAAGTCCTTAAATAATGCAGCAGAGTCCTTAAATAATGCAGCAAAGTCCTTATCTAATGCAGCAGAGTCCTTAAATAATGCAACAAAGTCCTTAAATAATGCAGCAGAGTCCTTAAATACTGAAGCAGAGTCCTTAAATATTGCAGCAAAGTCCTTAAATAATGCAGCAGAGTCCTTAAATAATGCAACAAAGTCCTTAAATAATGCAGCAGAGTCCTTAAATAATGCAACAAAGTCCTTAAATAATGCAGCAGAGTCCTTAAATACTGAAGCAGAGTCCTTAAATATTGCAGCAAAGTCCTTAAATAACGCAGCAGAGTCCTTAAATACTGAAGCAGAGTCCTTTAATATAGCAGTAAATTCCTTAAATAACGCAGCAGAGTCCTTAAAAAATCCAACAAAGACATTAAATAATGCAGCAGAGTCCTCTAATAATGCAGCAGAGTCCTCAAATGCTTCAGCAAAGTCATTAAATAATGCAGCATAGTCCTTAACTAATGCAGCAGAGTCCTTAAATAATGCAACAAAGTCCTTAAATAATGCAGCAGAGTCCTTAAATAATGCAGTAAAGTCGTTAAATAATGCAGCAGAGTCCTTAAATAATGCAGCAAAGTCCTTAACTAATGCAGCAGAGTCCTTAAATATTGCAGCAAAGTCCTTAAATAATGCATTAGAGTCCTTAAATAATGCAACAAAGTCCTTAAATAATGCAGCAGAGTCCTTAAATAATGCAGCAAAGTCCTTAAATAATGCAGCAGAGTCCTTAAATAATGCAGCAGAGTCCTTAAATACCGCAGCAGAGTCCTTAAATACTGAAGCAGAGTCCTTTAATATAGCATCAAATTCCTTAAATAATGCAGCAGAGTCCTTAAAAAATCCAACAAAGTCATTAAATAATGCAGCAGAGTCCTCTAATAATGCAGCAGAGTCCTCAAATGCTTCAGCAAAGTCATTAAATAATGCAGCATAGTCCTTAAATAATGCAGCAAAGTCCTTAAATAATGCAGCACAGTTCTTAAATAATGCAACAACGTCGTTAAATAATGCAGCAGAGTCCTTAAATAATGCAGCAAAGTCCTAAACTAATGCAGCAGAGTCCTTAAATAATGCAACAAAGTCCTTAAATAATGCAACAGAGTCCTTAAATACCGCAGCAAAGTGATTAAATAATGCAGCAGAGTCCTCAAATGCTTCAGCAGAGTCCTTAAATAATGCAGCAGAGTCCTTAAATAATGCAGCAAAGTCCTTAAATAATGCAGCAGAGTCCTTAAATAATGCAACAAAGTCCTTAAATAATGCAGCAGAGTCCTTAAATACTGAAGCAGAGTCCTTAAATATTGCAGCAAAGTCCTTAAATAATGCAGCAGAGTCCATAAATAATGCAGCAAAGTCCTTAAATAATGCAGCAGAGTCCTTAAATAATGCAACAAAGTCCTTAAATAATGCAGCAGAGTCCTTAAATACTGAAGCAGAGTCCTTAAATATTGCAGCAAAGTCCTTCAATAATGCAGCAGAGTCCTTAGATAATGCAACAAAGTCCTTAAATAATGCTGCAGATTCCTTAAATAATGCAGTAAAGTCCTTAAATAATGCAGCAGAGTCCTTAAATAATGCAGCAGAGTCCTTAAATACCGCAGCAGAGTCCTTAAATACTGAAGCAGAGTCCTTTAATATAGCAGCAAATTCCTTAAATAATGCAGCAGAGTCCTTAAAAAATCCAACAAAGTCATTAAATAATGCATCAAGTCCTTAAATAATGCAGCAGAGTCCTCTAATAATGCAGCAGAGTCCTCAAATGCTTCAGCAAAGTCATTAAATAATGCAGCATAGTCCTTAAATAATGGAGCAAAGTCCTTAAATAATGCAGCACAGTTCTTAAATAATGCAACAACGTCGTTAAATAATGCAGCAGAGTCCTTAAATAATGCAGCAAAGTCCTTAACTAATGCAGCAGAGTCCTTAAATAATGCAACAAAGTCCTTAAATAATGCAGCAGAGTCCTTAAATAATGCAGTAAAGTCCTTAAATAATGCAGCAGAGTCCTTAAATAATGCAGCAGAGTCCTTAAATACTGAAGCAGAGTCCTTAAAAATTGCAGCAAAGTCCTTAAATAATGCAGCAGAGTCCTTAAATAATGCAACAAATTCCTTAAATAATGCAGCAAAGTCCTTAAATAATGCAGCAGAGTCCTTAAATAATGCAGCAGAGTCCTTAAATACCGCAGCAGAGTCCTTAAATACTGAAGCAGAGTCCTTTAATATAGCAGCAAATTCCTTAAATAATGCAGCAGAGTCCTTAAAAAATCCAACAAAGTCATTAAATAATGCAGCAGAGTCCTCTAATAATGCAGCAGAGTCCTCAAATGCTTCAGCAAAGTCATTAAATAATGCAGCAGAGTCCTCAAATGCTTAAGCAGAGTCCTTAAATACTGAAGCAGAGTCCTTAAATATTGCAGCAAAGTCCTTAAATAATGCAGCAGAGTCCTTAAATAATGCAGTAAAGTCGTTAAATAATGCAGCAGAGTCCTTAAATAATGCAGCAAAGTCCTTAACTAAGGCAGCAGAGTCCTTAA
Organism: Phyllobates terribilis; assembly: GCF_046119375.1. Lineage (NCBI taxonomy): Eukaryota > Metazoa > Chordata > Amphibia > Anura > Dendrobatidae > Phyllobates > Phyllobates terribilis. The sequence goes on along the minus strand of NW_027362840.1, from coordinate 214,678 downwards.
ATATTGCAGCAAAGTCCTTACATAATGCATTAGAGTCCTTAAATAATGCAAGAAAGTCCTTAAATAATGCAGCAGAGTCCTTAAATAATGCAGCAAAGTCCTTAACTAATGCAGCAGAGTCCTTAAATAATGCAACAAAGTCCTTAAATAATGCAACAGAGTCCTTAAATACCGCAGCAAAGTGCTTAAATAATGCAGCAGAGTCCTCAAATGCTTCAGCAGAGTCCTTAAAAAATGCAGCAGAGTCCTTAAATAATGCAGCAAAGTCCTTAAATAATGCAGCAGAGTCCTTAAATAATGCAACAAAGTCCTTAAATAATGCAGCAGAGTCCTTAAATACTGAAGCAGAGTCCTTAAATATTGCAGCAAAGTCCTTAAATAATGCAGCAGAGTCCTTAAATAATGCAGCAAAGTCCTTATCTAATGCAGCAGAGTCCTTAAATAATGCAACAAAGTCCTTAAATAATGCAGCAGAGTCCTTAAATACTGAAGCAGAGTCCTTAAATATTGCAGCAAAGTCCTTAAATAATGCAGCAGAGTCCTTAAATAATGCAACAAAGTCCTTAAATAATGCAGCAGAGTCCTTAAATAATGCAACAAAGTCCTTAAATAATTCAGCAGAGTCCTTAAATACTGAAGCAGAGTCCTTAAATATTGCAGCAAAGTCCTTAAATAACGCAGCAGAGTCCTTAAATACTGAAGCAGAGTCCTTTAATATAGCAGTAAATTCCTTAAATAACGCAGCAGAGTCCTTAAAAAATCCAACAAAGTCATTAAATAATGCAGCAGAGTCCTCTAATAATGCAGCAGAGTCCTCAAATGCTTCAGCAAAGTCATTAAATAATGCAGCATAGTCCTTAACTAATGCAGCAGAGTCCTTAAATAATGCAACAAAGTCCTTAAATAATGCAGCAGAGTCCTTAAATAATGCAGTAAAGTCGTTAAATAATGCAGCAGAGTCCTTAAATAATGCAGCAAAGTCCTTAACTAATGCAGCAGAGTCCTTAAATATTGCAGCAAAGTCCTTAAATAATGCATTAGAGTCCTTAAATAATGCAACAAAGTCCTTAAATAATGCAGCAGAGTCCTTAAATAATGCAGCAAAGTCCTTAAATAATGCAGCAGAGTCCTTAAATAATGCAGCAGAGTCCTTAAATACCGCAGCAGAGTCCTTAAATACTGAAGCAGAGTCCTTTAATATAGCAGCAAATTCCTTAAATAATGCAGCAGAGTCCTTAAAAAATCCAACAAAGTCATTAAATAATGCAGCAGAGTCCTCTAATAATGCAGCAGAGTCCTCAAATGCTTCAGCAAAGTCATTAAATAATGCAGCATAGTCCTTAAATAATGCAGCAAAGTCCTTAAATAATGCAGCACAGTTCTTAAATAATGCAACAACGTCGTTAAATAATGCAGCAGAGTCCTTAAATAATGCAGCAAAGTCCTTAACTAATGCAGCAGAGTCCTTAAATAATGCAACAAAGTCCTTAAATAATGCAACAGAGTCCTTAAATACCGCAGCAAAGTGATTAAATAATGCAGCAGAGTCCTCAAATGCTTCAGCAGAGTCCTTAAATAATGCAGCAGAGTCCTTAAATAATGCAGCAAAGTCCTTAAATAATGCAGCAGAGTCCTTAAATAATGCAACAAAGTCCTTAAATAATGCAGCAGAGTCCTTAAATACTGAAGCAGAGTCCTTAAATATTGCAGCAAAGTCCTTAAATAATGCAGCAGAGTCCATAAATAATGCAGCAAAGTCCTTAAATAATGCAGCAGAGTCCTTAAATAATGCAACAAAGTCCTTAAATAATGCAGCAGAGTCCTTAAATACTGAAGCAGAGTCCTTAAATATTGCAGCAAAGTCCTTCAATAATGCAGCAGAGTCCTTAGATAATGCAACAAAGTCCTTAAATAATGCAGCAGATTCCTTAAATAATGCAGCAAAGTCCTTAAATAATGCAGCAGAGTCCTTAAATAATGCAGCAGAGTCCTTAAATACCGCAGCAGAGTCCTTAAATACTGAAGCAGAGTCCTTTAATATAGCAGCAAATTCCTTAAATAATGCAGCAGAGTCCTTAAAAAATCCAACAAAGTCATTAAATAATGCATCAAGTCCTTAAATAATGCAGCAGAGTCCTCTAATAATGCAGCAGAGTCCTCAAATGCTTCAGCAAAGTCATTAAATAATGCAGCATAGTCCTTAAATAATGGAGCAAAGTCCTTAAATAATGCAGCACAGTTCTTAAATAATGCAAAAACGTCGTTAAATAATGCAGCAGAGTCCTTAAATAATGCAGCAAAGTCCTTAACTAATGCAGCAGAGTCCTTAAATAATGCAACAAAGTCCTTAAATAATGCAGCAGAGTCCTTAAATAATGCAGTAAAGTCCTTAAATAATGCAGCAGAGTCCTTAAATAATGCAGCAGAGTCCTTAAATACTGAAGCAGAGTCCTTAAATATTGCAGCAAAGTCCTTAAATAATGCAGCAGAGTCCTTAAATAATGCAACAAATTCCTTAAATAATGCAGCAAAGTCCTTAAATAATGCAGCAGAGTCCTTAAATAATGCAGCAGAGTCCTTAAATACCGCAGCAGAGTCCTTAAATACTGAAGCAGAGTCCTTTAATATAGCAGCAAATTCCTTAAATAATGCAGCAGAGTCCTTAAAAAATCCAACAAAGTCATTAAATAATGCAGCAGAGTCCTCTAATAATGCAGCAGAGTCCTCAAATGCTTCAGCAAAGTCATTAAATAATGCAGCAGAGTCCTCAAATGCTTAAGCAGAGTCCTTAAATACTGAAGCAGAGTCCTTAAATATTGCAGCAAAGTCCTTAAATAATGCAGCAGAGTCCTTAAATAATGCAACAAAGTCCTTAAATAATGCAGCAGAGTCCTTAAATAATGCAGTAAAGTCGTTAAATAATTCAGCAGAGTCCTTAAATAATGCAGCAAAGTCCTTAACTAATGCAGCAGAGTCCTTAAATATTGCAGCAAAGTCCTTACATAATGCATTAGAGTCCTTAAATAATGCAACAAAGTCCTTAAATAATGCAGCAGAGTCCTTAAATAATGCAGAAAAGTCCTTAAATAATGCAGCAGAGTCCTTAAATAATGCAGCAGAGTCCTTAAATACTGAAGCAGAGTCCTTTAATATAGCAGCAAATTCTTTAAATAATGCAGCAGAGTCCTTAAAAAAATCCAACAAAGTCATTAAATAATGCAGCAGAGTCCTCTAATAATGCAGCAGAGTCCTCAAATGCTTCAACAAAGTCATTAAATAATGCAGCATAGTCCTTAAATAATGCAGCAAAGTCCTTAAATAATGCAGCACAGTTCTTAAATAATGCAACAACGTCGTTAAATAATGCAGCAGAGTCCTTAAATAATGCAGCAAAGTCCTTAACTAATGCAGCAGAGTCCTTAAATAATGCAACAAAGTCCTTAAATAATGCAACAGAGTCCTTAAATACCGCAGCAAAGTGATTAAATAATGCAGCAGAGTCCTCAAATGCTTCAGCAGAGTCCTTAAATAATGCAGCAGAGTCCTTAAATAATGCAGCAAAGTCCTTAAATAATGCAGCAGAGTCCTTAAATAATGCAACAAAGTCCTTAAATAATGCAGCAGAGTCCTTAAATACTGAAGCAGAGTCCTTAAATATTGCAGCAAAGTCCTTAAATAATGCAGCAGAGTCCATAAATAATGCAGCAAAGTCCTTAAATAATGCAGCAGAGTCCTTAAATAATGCAACAAAGTCCTTAAATAATGCAGCAGAGTCCTTAAATACTGAAGCAGAGTCCTTAAATATTGCAGCAAAGTCCTTCAATAATGCAGCAGAGTCCTTAGATAATGCAACAAAGTCCTTAAATAATGCAGCAGATTCCTTAAATAATGCAGCAAAGTCCTTAAATAATGCAGCAGAGTCCTTAAATAATGCAGCAGAGTCCTTAAATACTGAAGCAGAGTCCTTTAATATAGCAGCAAATTCCTTAAATAATGCAGCAGAGTCCTTAAAAAATCCAACAAAGTCATTAAATAATGCAGCAGAGTCCTCTAATAATGCAGCAGAGTCCTCAAATGCTTCAGCAAAGTCATTAAATAATGCAGCAGAGTCCTCAAATGCTTAAGCAGAGTCCTTAAATACTGAAGCAGAGTCCTTAAACATTGCAGCAAAGTCCTTAAATAATGCAGCAGAGTCCTTAAATAATGCAGCAAAGTCCTTCAGTAATGCAGCAGAGTCCTTAGATAATGCAACAAAGTCCTTAAATAATGCAGCAGATTCCTTAAATAATGCAGCAAAGTCCTTAAATAATGCAGCAGAGTCCTTAAATAATGCAGCAGAGTCCTTAAATACCGCAGCAGAGTCCTTAAATACTGAAGCAGAGTCCTTTAATATAGCAGCAAATTCCTTAAATAATGCAGCAGAGTCCTTAAAAAATCCAACACAGTCATTAAATAATGCATCAAGTCCTTAAATAATGCAGCAGAGTCCTCTAATAATGCAGCAGAGTCCTCAAATGCTTCAGCAAAGTCATTAAATAATGCAGCATAGTCCTTAAATAATGGAGCAAAGTCCTTAAATAATGCAGCACAGTTCTTAAATAATGCAACAACGTCGTTAAATAATGCAGCAGAGTCCTTAAATAATGCAGCAAAGTCCTTAACTAATGCAGCAGAGTCCTTAAATAATGCAACAAAGTCCTTAAATAATGCAGAAGAGTCCTTAAATAATGCAGTAAAGTCCTTAAATAATGCAGCAGAGTCCTTAAATAATGCAGCAGAGTCCTTAAATACTGAAGCAGAGTCCTTAAATATTGCAGCAAAGTCCTTAAATAATGCAGCAGAGTCCTTAAATAATGCAACAAATTCCTTAAATAATGCAGCAAAGTCCTTAAATAATGCAGCAGAGTCCTTAAATAATGCAGCAGAGTCCTTAAATACCGCAGCAGAGTCCTTAAATACTGAAGCAGAGTCCTTTAATATTGCAGCAAATTCCTTAAATAATGCAGCAGAGTCCTTAAAAAATCCAACAAAGTCATTAAATAATGCAGCAGAGTCCTCTAATAATGCAGCAGAGTCCTCAAATGCTTCAGCAAAGTCATTAAATAATGCAGCAGAGTCCTCAAATGCTTAAGCAGAGTCCTTAAATACTGAAGCAGAGTCCTTAAATATTGCAGCAAAGTCCTTAAATAATGCAGCAGAGTCCTTAAATAATGCAACAAAGTCCTTAAATAATGCAGCAGAGTCCTTAAATAATGCAGTAAAGTCGTTAAATAATGCAGCAGAGTCCTTAAATAATGCAGCAAAGTCCTTAACTAATGCAGCAGAGTCCTTAAATATTGCAGCAAAGTCCTTACATAATGCATTAGAGTCCTTAAATAATGCAACAAAGTCCTTAAATAATGCAGCAGAGTCCTTAAATAATGCAGAAAAGTCCTTAAATAATGCAGCAGAGTCCTTAAATAATGCAGCAGAGTCCTTAAATACCGCAGCAGAGTCCTTAAATACTGAAGCAGAGTCCTTTAATATAGCAGCAAATTCTTTAAATAATGCAGCAGAGTCCTTAAAAAAATCCAACAAAGTCATTAAATAATGCAGCAGAGTCCTCTAGTAATGCAGCAGAGTCCTCAAATGCTTCAGCAAAGTCATTAAATAATGCAGCATAGTCCTTAAATAATGCAGCAAAGTCCTTAAATAATGCAGCACAGTTCTTAAATAATGCAACAACGTCGTTAAATAATGCAGCAGAGTCCTTAAATAATGCAGCAAAGTCCTTAACTAATGCAGCAGAGTCCTTAAATAATGCAACAAAGTCCTTAAATAATGCAACAGTCCTTAAATACCGCAGCAAAGTGATTAAATAATGCAGCAGAGTCCTCAAATGCTTCAGCAGAGTCCTTAAATAATGCAGCAGAGTCCTTAAATAATGCAGCAAAGTCCTTAAATAATGCAACAAAGTCCTTAAATAATGCAGCAGAGTCCTTAAATACTGAAGCAGAGTCCTTAAATATTGCAGCAAAGTCCTTAAATAATGCAGCAGAGTCCTTAAATAATGCAACAAATTCCTTAAATAATGCAGCAAAGTCCTTAAATAATGCAGCAGAGTCCTTAAATAATGCAGCAGAGTCCTTAAATACCGCAGCAGAGTCCTTAAATACTGAAGCAGAGTCCTTTAATATTGCAGCAAATTCCTTAAATAATGCAGCAGAGTCCTTAAAAAATCCAACAAAGTCATTAAATAATGCAGCAGAGTCCTCTAATAATGCAGCAGAGTCCTCAAATGCTTCAGCAAAGTCATTAAATAATGCAGCAGAGTCCTCAAATGCTTAAGCAGAGTCCTTAAATACTGAAGCAGAGTCCTTAAATATTGCAGCAAAGTCCTTAAATAATGCAGCAGAGTCCTTAAATAATGCAACAAAGTCCTTAAATAATGCAGCAGAGTCCTTAAATAATGCAACAAAGTCCTTAAATAATGCAGCAGAGTCCTTAAATACTGAAGCAGAGTCCTTAAATATTGCAGCAAAGTCCTTAAATAATGCAGCAGAGTCCTTAAATAATGCAGCAAAGTCCTTATCTAATGCAGCAGAGTCCTTAAATAATGCAACAAAGTCCTTAAATAATGCAGCAGAGTCCTTAAATACTGAAGCAGAGTCCTTAAATATTGCAGCAAAGTCCTTAAATAATGCAGCAGAGTCCTTAAATAATGCAACAAAGTCCTTAAATAATGCAGCAGAGTCCTTAAATAATGCAACAAAGTCCTTAAATAATGCAGCAGAGTCCTTAAATACTGAAGCAGAGTCCTTAAATATTGCAGCAAAGTCCTTAAATAACGCAGCAGAGTCCTTAAATACTGAAGCAGAGTCCTTTAATATAGCAGTAAATTCCTTAAATAACGCAGCAGAGTCCTTAAAAAATCCAACAAAGTCATTAAATAATGCAGCAGAGTCCTCTAATAATGCAGCAGAGTCCTCAAATGCTTCAGCAAAGTCATTAAATAATGCAGCATAGTCCTTAACTAATGCAGCAGAGTCCTTAAATAATGCAACAAAGTCCTTAAATAATGCAGCAGAGTCCTTAAATAATGCAGTAAAGTCGTTAAATAATGCAGCAGAGTCCTTAAATAATGCAGCAAAGTCCTTAACTAATGCAGCAGAGTCCTTAAATATTGCAGCAAAGTCCTTAAATAATGCATTAGAGTCCTTAAATAATGCAACAAAGTCCTTAAATAATGCAGCAGAGTCCTTAAATAATGCAGCAAAGTCCTTAAATAATGCAGCAGAGTCCTTAAATAATGCAGCAGAGTCCTTAAATACCGCAGCAGAGTCCTTAAATACTGAAGCAGAGTCCTTTAATATAGCAGCAAATTCCTTAAATAATGCAGCAGAGTCCTTAAAAAATCCAACAAAGTCATTAAATAATGCAGCAGAGTCCTCTAATAATGCAGCAGAGTCCTCAAATGCTTCAGCAAAGTCATTAAATAATGCAGCATAGTCCTTAAATAATGCAGCAAAGTCCTTAAATAATGCAGCACAGTTCTTAAATAATGCAACAACGTCGTTAAATAATGCATTAGAGTCCTTAAATAATGCAGCAAAGTCCTTAACTAATGCAGCAGAGTCCTTAAATAATGCAACAAAGTCCTTAAATAATGCAACAGAGTCCTTAAATACCGCAGCAAAGTGATTAAATAATGCAGCAGAGTCCTCAAATGCTTCAGCAGAGTCCTTAAATAATGCAGCAGAGTCCTTAAATAATGCAGCAAAGTCCTTAAATAATGCAGCAGAGTCCTTAAATAATGCAACAAAGTCCTTAAATAATGCAGCAGAGTCCTTAAATACTGAAGCAGAGTCCTTAAATATTGCAGCAAAGTCCTTAAATAATGCAGCAGAGTCCATAAATAATGCAGCAAAGTCCTTAAATAATGCAGCAGAGTCCTTAAATACTGAAGCAGAGTCCTTAAATAATGCAGCAAAGTCCTTAACTAATGCAGCAGAGTCCTTAAATAATGCAACAAAGTCCTTAAATAATGCAACAGAGTCCTTAAATACCGCAGCAAAGTGATTAAATAATGCAGCAGAGTCCTCAAATGCTTCAGCAGAGTCCTTAAATAATGCAGCAGAGTCCTTAAATAATGCAGCAAAGTCCTTAAATAATGCAGCAGAGTCCTTAAATAATGCAACAAAGTCCTTAAATAATGCAGCAGAGTCCTTAAATACTGAAGCAGAGTCCTTAAATATTGCAGCAAAGTCCTTAAATAATGCAGCAGAGTCCATAAATAATGCAGCAAAGTCCTTAAATAATGCAGCAGAGTCCTTAAATAATGCAACAAAGTCCTTAAATAATGCAGCAGAGTCCTTAAATACTGAAGCAGAGTCCTTAAATATTGCAGCAAAGTCCTTCAATAATGCAGCAGAGTCCTTAGATAATGCAACAAAGTCCTTAAATAATGCAGCAGATTCCTTAAATAATGCAGCAAAGTCCTTAAATAATGCAGCAGAGTCCTTAAATAATGCAGCAGAGTCCTTAAATACTGAAGCAGAGTCCTTTAATATAGCAGCAAATTCCTTAAATAATGCAGCAGAGTCCTTAAAAAATCCAACAAAGTCATTAAATAATGCAGCAGAGTCCTCTAATAATGCAGCAGAGTCCTCAAATGCTTCAGCAAAGTCATTAAATAATGCAGCAGAGTCTTCAAATGCTTAAGCAGAGTCCTTAAATACTGAAGCAGAGTCCTTAAACATTGCAGCGAAGTCCTTAAATAATGCAGCAGAGTCCTTAAATAATGCAGCAAAGTCCTTCAGTAATGCAGCAGAGTCCTTAGATAATGCAACAAAGTCCTTAAATAATGCAGCAGATTCCTTAAATAATGCAGCAAAGTCCTTAAATAATGCAGCAGAGTCCTTAAATAATGCAGCAGAGTCCTTAAATACCGCAGCAGAGTCCTTAAATACTGAAGCAGAGTCCTTTAATATAGCAGCAAATTCCTTAAATAATGCAGCAGAGTCCTTAAAAAATCCAACAAAGTCATTAAATAATGCATCAAGTCCTTAAATAATGCAGCAGAGTCCTCTAATAATGCAGCAGAGTCCTCAAATGCTTCAGCAAAGTCATTAAATAATGCAGCATAGTCCTTAAATAATGGAGCAAAGTCCTTAAATAATGCAGCACAGTTCTTAAATAATGCAACAACGTCGTTAAATAATGCAGCAGAGTCCTTAAATAATGCAGCAAAGTCCTTAACTAATGCAGCAGAGTCCTTAAATAATGCAACAAAGTCCTTAAATAATGCAGAAGAGTCCTTAAATAATGCAGTAAAGTCCTTAAATAATGCAGCAGAGTCCTTAAATAATGCAGCAGAGTCCTTAAATACTGAAGCAGAGTCCTTAAATATTGCAGCAAAGTCCTTAAATAATGCAGCAGAGTCCTTAAATAATGCAACAAATTCCTTAAATAATGCAGCAAAGTCCTTAAATAATGCAGCAGAGTCCTTAAATAATGCAGCAGAGTCCTTAAATACCGCAGCAGAGTCCTTAAATACTGAAGCAGAGTCCTTTAATATTGCAGCAAATTCCTTAAATAATGCAGCAGAGTCCTTAAAAAATCCAACAAAGTCATTAAATAATGCAGCAGAGTCCTCTAATAATGCAGCAGAGTCCTCAAATGCTTCAGCAAAGTCATTAAATAATGCAGCAGAGTCCTCAAATGCTTAAGCAGAGTCCTTAAATACTGAAGCAGAGTCCTTAAATATTGCAGCAAAGTCCTTAAATAATGCAGCAGAGTCCTTAAATAATGCAACAAAGTCCTTAAATAATGCAGCAGAGTCCTTAAATAATGCAGTAAAGTCGTTAAATAATGCAGCAGAGTCCTTAAATAATGCAGCAAAGTCCTTAACTAATGCAGCAGAGTCCTTAAATATTGCAGCAAAGTCCTTACATAATGCATTAGAGTCCTTAAATAATGCAACAAAGTCCTTAAATAATGCAGCAGAGTCCTTAAATAATGCAGAAAAGTCCTTAAATAATGCAGCAGAGTCCTTAAATAATGCAGCAGAGTCCTTAAATACCGCAGCAGAGTCCTTAAATACTGAAGCAGAGTCCTTTAATATAGCAGCAAATTCTTTAAATAATGCAGCAGAGTCCTTAAAAAAATCCAACAAAGTCATTAAATAATGCAGCAGAGTCCTCTAGTAATGCAGCAGAGTCCTCAAATGCTTCAGCAAAGTCATTAAATAATGCAGCATAGTCCTTAAATAATGCAGCAAAGTCCTTAAATAATGCAGCACAGTTCTTAAATAATGCAACAACGTCGTTAAATAATGCAGCAGAGTCCTTAAATAATGCAGCAAAGTCCTTAACTAATGCAGCAGAGTCCTTAAATAATGCAACAAAGTCCTTAAATAATGCAACAGTCCTTAAATACCGCAGCAAAGTGATTAAATAATGCAGCAGAGTCCTCAAATGCTTCAGCAGAGTCCTTAAATAATGCAGCAGAGTCCTTAAATAATGCAGCAAAGTCCTTAAATAATGCAACAAAGTCCTTAAATAATGCAGCAGAGTCCTTAAATAATGCAGCAGAGTCCTTAAATACCGCAGCAGAGTCCTTAAATACTGAAGCAGAGTCCTTTAATATTGCAGCAAATTCCTTAAATAATGCAGCAGAGTCCTTAAAAAATCCAACAAAGTCATTAAATAATGCAGCAGAGTCCTCTAATAATGCAGCAGAGTCCTCAAATGCTTCAGCAAAGTCATTAAATAATGCAGCAGAGTCCTCAAATGCTTAAGCAGAGTCCTTAAATACTGAAGCAGAGTCCTTAAATATTGCAGCAAAGTCCTTAAATAATGCAGCAGAGTCCTTAAATAATGCAACAAAGTCCTTAAATAATGCAGCAGAGTCCTTAAATAATGCAACAAAGTCCTTAAATAATGCAGCAGAGTCCTTAAATACTGAAGCAGAGTCCTTAAATATTGCAGCAAAGTCCTTAAATAATGCAGCAGAGTCCTTAAATAATGCAGCAAAGTCCTTATCTAATGCAGCAGAGTCCTTAAATAATGCAACAAAGTCCTTAAATAATGCAGCAGAGTCCTTAAATACTGAAGCAGAGTCCTTAAATATTGCAGCAAAGTCCTTAAATAATGCAGCAGAGTCCTTAAATAATGCAACAAAGTCCTTAAATAATGCAGCAGAGTCCTTAAATAATGCAACAAAGTCCTTAAATAATGCAGCAGAGTCCTTAAATACTGAAGCAGAGTCCTTAAATATTGCAGCAAAGTCCTTAAATAACGCAGCAGAGTCCTTAAATACTGAAGCAGAGTCCTTTAATATAGCAGTAAATTCCTTAAATAACGCAGCAGAGTCCTTAAAAAATCCAACAAAGTCATTAAATAATGCAGCAGAGTCCTCTAATAATGCAGCAGAGTCCTCAAATGCTTCAGCAAAGTCATTAAATAATGCAGCATAGTCCTTAACTAATGCAGCAGAGTCCTTAAATAATGCAACAAAGTCCTTAAATAATGCAGCAGAGTCCTTAAATAATGCAGTAAAGTCGTTAAATAATGCAGCAGAGTCCTTAAATAATGCAGCAAAGTCCTTAACTAATGCAGCAGAGTCCTTAAATATTGCAGCAAAGTCCTTAAATAATGCATTAGAGTCCTTAAATAATGCAACAAAGTCCTTAAATAATGCAGCAGAGTCCTTAAATAATGCAGCAAAGTCCTTAAATAATGCAGCAGAGTCCTTAAATAATGCAGCAGAGTCCTTAAATACCGCAGCAGAGTCCTTAAATACTGAAGCAGAGTCCTTTAATATAGCAGCAAATTCCTTAAATAATGCAGCAGAGTCCTTAAAAAATCCAACAAAGTCATTAAATAATGCAGCAGAGTCCTCTAATAATGCAGCAGAGTCCTCAAATGCTTCAGCAAAGTCATTAAATAATGCAGCATAGTCCTTAAATAATGCAGCAAAGTCCTTAAATAATGCAGCACAGTTCTTAAATAATGCAACAACGTCGTTAAATAATGCATTAGAGTCCTTAAATAATGCAGCAAAGTCCTTAACTAATGCAGCAGAGTCCTTAAATAATGCAACAAAGTCCTTAAATAATGCAACAGAGTCCTTAAATACTGAAGCAGAGTCCTTAAATATTGCAGCAAAGTCCTTAAATAATGCAGCAGAGTCCTTAAATAATGCAACAAAGTCCTTAAATAATGCAGCACAGTTCTTAAATAATGCAACAACGTCGTTAAATAATGCATTAGAGTCCTTAAATAATGCAGCAAAGTCCTTATCTAATGCAGCAGAGTCCTTAAATAATGCAACAAAGTCCTTAAATAATGCAGCAGAGTCCTTAAATACTGAAGCAGAGTCCTTAAATATTGCAGCAAAGTCCTTAAATAATGCAGCAGAGTCCTTAAATAATGCAACAAAGTCCTTAAATAATGCAGCAGAGTCCTTAAATAATGCAACAAAGTCCTTAAATAATGCAGCAGAGTCCTTAAATACTGAAGCAGAGTCCTTAAATATTGCAGCAAAGTCCTTAAATAACGCAGCAGAGTCCTTAAATACTGAAGCAGAGTCCTTTAATATAGCAGTAAATTCCTTAAATAACGCAGCAGAGTCCTTAAAAAATCCAACAAAGTCATTAAATAATGCAGCAGAGTCCTCTAATAATGCAGCAGAGTCCTCAAATGCTTCAGCAAAGTCATTAAATAATGCAGCATAGTCCTTAACTAATGCAGCAGAGTCCTTAAATAATGCAACAAAGTCCTTAAATAATGCAGCAGAGTCCTTAAATAATGCAGTAAAGTCGTTAAATAATGCAGCAGAGTCCTTAAATAATGCAGCAAAGTCCTTAACTAATGCAGCAGAGTCCTTAAATATTGCAGCAAAGTCCTTAAATAATGCATTAGAGTCCTTAAATAATGCAACAAAGTCCTTAAATAATGCAGCAGAGTCCTTAAATAATGCAGCAAAGTCCTTAAATAATGCAGCAGAGTCCTTAAATAATGCAGCAGAGTCCTTAAATACCGCAGCAGAGTCCTTAAATACTGAAGCAGAGTCCTTTAATATAGCAGCAAATTCCTTAAATAATGCAGCAGAGTCCTTAAAAAATCCAACAAAGTCATTAAATAATGCAGCAGAGTCCTCTAATAATGCAGCAGAGTCCTCAAATGCTTCAGCAAAGTCATTAAATAATGCAGCATAGTCCTTAAATAATGCAGCAAAGTCCTTAAATAATGCAGCACAGTTCTTAAATAATGCAACAACGTCGTTAAATAATGCATTAGAGTCCTTAAATAATGCAGCAAAGTCCTTAACTAATGCAGCAGAGTCCTTAAATAATGCAACAAAGTCCTTAAATAATGCAACAGAGTCCTTAAATACCGCAGCAAAGTGATTAAATAATGCAGCAGAGTCCTCAAATGCTTCAGCAGAGTCCTTAAATAATGCAGCAGAGTCCTTAAATAATGCAGCAAAGTCCTTAAATAATGCAGCAGAGTCCTTAAATAATGCAACAAAGTCCTTAAATAATGCAGCAGAGTCCTTAAATACTGAAGCAGAGTCCTTAAATATTGCAGCAAAGTCCTTAAATAATGCAGCAGAGTCCATAAATAATGCAGCAAAGTCCTTAAATAATGCAGCAGAGTCCTTAAATACTGAAGCAGAGTCCTTAAATAATGCAGCAAAGTCCTTAACTAATGCAGCAGAGTCCTTAAATAATGCAACAAAGTCCTTAAATAATGCAACAGAGTCCTTAAATACCGCAGCAAAGTGATTAAATAATGCAGCAGAGTCCTCAAATGCTTCAGCAGAGTCCTTAAATAATGCAGCAGAGTCCTTAAATAATGCAGCAAAGTCCTTAAATAATGCAGCAGAGTCCTTAAATAATGCAACAAAGTCCTTAAATAATGCAGCAGAGTCCTTAAATACTGAAGCAGAGTCCTTAAATATTGCAGCAAAGTCCTTAAATAATGCAGCAGAGTCCATAAATAATGCAGCAAAGTCCTTAAATAATGCAGCAGAGTCCTTAAATAATGCAACAAAGTCCTTAAATAATGCAGCAGAGTCCTTAAATACTGAAGCAGAGTCCTTAAATATTGCAGCAAAGTCCTTCAATAATGCAGCAGAGTCCTTAGATAATGCAACAAAGTCCTTAAATAATGCAGCAGATTCCTTAAATAATGCAGCAAAGTCCTTAAATAATGCAGCAGAGTCCTTAAATAATGCAGCAGAGTCCTTAAATACTGAAGCAGAGTCCTTTAATATAGCAGCAAATTCCTTAAATAATGCAGCAGAGTCCTTAAAAAATCCAACAAAGTCATTAAATAATGCAGCAGAGTCCTCTAATAATGCAGCAGAGTCCTCAAATGCTTCAGCAAAGTCATTAAATAATGCAGCAGAGTCTTCAAATGCTTAAGCAGAGTCCTTAAATACTGAAGCAGAGTCCTTAAACATTGCAGCGAAGTCCTTAAATAATGCAGCAGAGTCCTTAAATAATGCAGCAAAGTCCTTCAGTAATGCAGCAGAGTCCTTAGATAATGCAACAAAGTCCTTAAATAATGCAGCAGATTCCTTAAATAATGCAGCAAAGTCCTTAAATAATGCAGCAGAGTCCTTAAATAATGCAGCAGAGTCCTTAAATACCGCAGCAGAGTCCTTAAATACTGAAGCAGAGTCCTTTAATATAGCAGCAAATTCCTTAAATAATGCAGCAGAGTCCTTAAAAAATCCAACAAAGTCATTAAATAATGCATCAAGTCCTTAAATAATGCAGCAGAGTCCTCTAATAATGCAGCAGAGTCCTCAAATGCTTCAGCAAAGTCATTAAATAATGCAGCATAGTCCTTAAATAATGGAGCAAAGTCCTTAAATAATGCAGCACAGTTCTTAAATAATGCAACAACGTCGTTAAATAATGCAGCAGAGTCCTTAAATAATGCAGCAAAGTCCTTAACTAATGCAGCAGAGTCCTTAAATAATGCAACAAAGTCCTTAAATAATGCAGAAGAGTCCTTAAATAATGCAGTAAAGTCCTTAAATAATGCAGCAGAGTCCTTAAATAATGCAGCAGAGTCCTTAAATACTGAAGCAGAGTCCTTAAATATTGCAGCAAAGTCCTTAAATAATGCAGCAGAGTCCTTAAATAATGCAACAAATTCCTTAAATAATGCAGCAAAGTCCTTAAATAATGCAGCAGAGTCCTTAAATAATGCAGCAGAGTCCTTAAATACCGCAGCAGAGTCCTTAAATACTGAAGCAGAGTCCTTTAATATTGCAGCAAATTCCTTAAATAATGCAGCAGAGTCCTTAAAAAATCCAACAAAGTCATTAAATAATGCAGCAGAGTCCTCTAATAATGCAGCAGAGTCCTCAAATGCTTCAGCAAAGTCATTAAATAATGCAGCAGAGTCCTCAAATGCTTAAGCAGAGTCCTTAAATACTGAAGCAGAGTCCTTAAATATTGCAGCAAAGTCCTTAAATAATGCAGCAGAGTCCTTAAATAATGCAACAAAGTCCTTAAATAATGCAGCAGAGTCCTTAAATAATGCAGTAAAGTCGTTAAATAATGCAGCAGAGTCCTTAAATAATGCAGCAAAGTCCTTAACTAATGCAGCAGAGTCCTTAAATATTGCAGCAAAGTCCTTACATAATGCATTAGAGTCCTTAAATAATGCAACAAAGTCCTTAAATAATGCAGCAGAGTCCTTAAATAATGCAGAAAAGTCCTTAAATAATGCAGCAGAGTCCTTAAATAATGCAGCAGAGTCCTTAAATACCGCAGCAGAGTCCTTAAATACTGAAGCAGAGTCCTTTAATATAGCAGCAAATTCTTTAAATAATGCAGCAGAGTCCTTAAAAAAATCCAACAAAGTCATTAAATAATGCAGCAGAGTCCTCTAGTAATGCAGCAGAGTCCTCAAATGCTTCAGCAAAGTCATTAAATAATGCAGCATAGTCCTTAAATAATGCAGCAAAGTCCTTAAATAATGCAGCACAGTTCTTAAATAATGCAACAACGTCGTTAAATAATGCAGCAGAGTCCTTAAATAATGCAGCAAAGTCCTTAACTAATGCAGCAGAGTCCTTAAATAATGCAACAAAGTCCTTAAATAATGCAACAGTCCTTAAATACCGCAGCAAAGTGATTAAATAATGCAGCAGAGTCCTCAAATGCTTCAGCAGAGTCCTTAAATAATGCAGCAGAGTCCTTAAATAATGCAGCAAAGTCCTTAAATAATGCAACAAAGTCCTTAAATAATGCAGCAGAGTCCTTAAATAATGCAGCAGAGTCCTTAAATACCGCAGCAGAGTCCTTAAATACTGAAGCAGAGTCCTTTAATATTGCAGCAAATTCCTTAAATAATGCAGCAGAGTCCTTAAAAAATCCAACAAAGTCATTAAATAATGCAGCAGAGTCCTCTAATAATGCAGCAGAGTCCTCAAATGCTTCAGCAAAGTCATTAAATAATGCAGCAGAGTCCTCAAATGCTTAAGCAGAGTCCTTAAATACTGAAGCAGAGTCCTTAAATATTGCAGCAAAGTCCTTAAATAATGCAGCAGAGTCCTTAAATAATGCAACAAAGTCCTTAAATAATGCAGCAGAGTCCTTAAATAATGCAACAAAGTCCTTAAATAATGCAGCAGAGTCCTTAAATACTGAAGCAGAGTCCTTAAATATTGCAGCAAAGTCCTTAAATAATGCAGCAGAGTCCTTAAATAATGCAGCAAAGTCCTTATCTAATGCAGCAGAGTCCTTAAATAATGCAACAAAGTCCTTAAATAATGCAGCAGAGTCCTTAAATACTGAAGCAGAGTCCTTAAATATTGCAGCAAAGTCCTTAAATAATGCAGCAGAGTCCTTAAATAATGCAACAAAGTCCTTAAATAATGCAGCAGAGTCCTTAAATAATGCAACAAAGTCCTTAAATAATGCAGCAGAGTCCTTAAATACTGAAGCAGAGTCCTTAAATATTGCAGCAAAGTCCTTAAATAACGCAGCAGAGTCCTTAAATACTGAAGCAGAGTCCTTTAATATAGCAGTAAATTCCTTAAATAACGCAGCAGAGTCCTTAAAAAATCCAACAAAGTCATTAAATAATGCAGCAGAGTCCTCTAATAATGCAGCAGAGTCCTCAAATGCTTCAGCAAAGTCATTAAATAATGCAGCATAGTCCTTAACTAATGCAGCAGAGTCCTTAAATAATGCAACAAAGTCCTTAAATAATGCAGCAGAGTCCTTAAATAATGCAGTAAAGTCGTTAAATAATGCAGCAGAGTCCTTAAATAATGCAGCAAAGTCCTTAACTAATGCAGCAGAGTCCTTAAATATTGCAGCAAAGTCCTTAAATAATGCATTAGAGTCCTTAAATAATGCAACAAAGTCCTTAAATAATGCAGCAGAGTCCTTAAATAATGCAGCAAAGTCCTTAAATAATGCAGCAGAGTCCTTAAATAATGCAGCAGAGTCCTTAAATACCGCAGCAGAGTCCTTAAATACTGAAGCAGAGTCCTTTAATATAGCAGCAAATTCCTTAAATAATGCAGCAGAGTCCTTAAAAAATCCAACAAAGTCATTAAATAATGCAGCAGAGTCCTCTAATAATGCAGCAGAGTCCTCAAATGCTTCAGCAAAGTCATTAAATAATGCAGCATAGTCCTTAAATAATGCAGCAAAGTCCTTAAATAATGCAGCACAGTTCTTAAATAATGCAACAACGTCGTTAAATAATGCATTAGAGTCCTTAAATAATGCAGCAAAGTCCTTAACTAATGCAGCAGAGTCCTTAAATAATGCAACAAAGTCCTTAAATAATGCAACAGAGTCCTTAAATACCGCAGCAAAGTGATTAAATAATGCAGCAGAGTCCTCAAATGCTTCAGCAGAGTCCTTAAATAATGCAGCAGAGTCCTTAAATAATGCAGCAAAGTCCTTAAATAATGCAGCAGAGTCCTTAAATAATGCAACAAAGTCCTTAAATAATGCAGCAGAGTCCTTAAATACTGAAGCAGAGTCCTTAAATATTGCAGCAAAGTCCTTAAATAATGCAGCAGAGTCCATAAATAATGCAGCAAAGTCCTTAAATAATGCAGCAGAGTCCTTAAATAATGCAACAAAGTCCTTAAATAATGCAGCAGAGTCCTTAAATACTGAAGCAGAGTCCTTAAATATTGCAGCAAAGTCCTTCAATAATGCAGCAGAGTCCTTAGATAATGCAACAAAGTCCTTAAATAATGCAGCAGATTCCTTAAATAATGCAGCAAAGTCCTTAAATAATGCAGCAGAGTCCTTAAATAATGCAGCAGAGTCCTTAAATACCGCAGCAGAGTCCTTAAATACTGAAGCAGAGTCCTTTAATATAGCAGCAAATTCCTTAAATAATGCAGCAGA
This sequence comes from Phyllobates terribilis, assembly GCF_046119375.1. Taxonomy (NCBI): domain Eukaryota; kingdom Metazoa; phylum Chordata; class Amphibia; order Anura; family Dendrobatidae; genus Phyllobates; species Phyllobates terribilis. The sequence continues at coordinate 196,296 of NW_027362840.1, read as the reverse complement.
GTCCTTAAAAAATCCAACAAAGTCATTAAATAATGCAGCAGAGTCCTCTAATAATGCAGCAGAGTCCTCAAATGCTTCAGCAAAGTCATTAAATAATGCAGCATAGTCCTTAAATAATGGAGCAAAGTCCTTAAATAATGCAGCACAGTTCTTAAATAATGCAACAACGTCGTTAAATAATGCAGCAGAGTCCTTAAATAATGCAGCAAAGTCCTTAACTAATGCAGCAGAGTCCTTAAATAATGCAACAAAGTCCTTAAATAATGCAGAAGAGTCCTTAAATAATGCAGTAAAGTCCTTAAATAATGCAGCAGAGTCCTTAAATAATGCAGCAGAGTCCTTAAATACTGAAGCAGAGTCCTTAAATATTGCAGCAAAGTCCTTAAATAATGCAGCAGAGTCCTTAAATAATGCAACAAATTCCTTAAATAATGCAGCAAAGTCCTTAAATAATGCAGCAGAGTCCTTAAATAATGCAGCAGAGTCCTTAAATACCGCAGCAGAGTCCTTAAATACTGAAGCAGAGTCCTTTAATATTGCAGCAAATTCCTTAAATAATGCAGCAGAGTCCTTAAAAAATCCAACAAAGTCATTAAATAATGCAGCAGAGTCCTCTAATAATGCAGCAGAGTCCTCAAATGCTTCAGCAAAGTCATTAAATAATGCAGCAGAGTCCTCAAATGCTTAAGCAGAGTCCTTAAATACTGAAGCAGAGTCCTTAAATATTGCAGCAAAGTCCTTAAATAATGCAGCAGAGTCCTTAAATAATGCAACAAAGTCCTTAAATAATGCAGCAGAGTCCTTAAATAATGCAGTAAAGTCGTTAAATAATGCAGCAGAGTCCTTAAATAATGCAGCAAAGTCCTTAACTAATGCAGCAGAGTCCTTAAATATTGCAGCAAAGTCCTTACATAATGCATTAGAGTCCTTAAATAATGCAACAAAGTCCTTAAATAATGCAGCAGAGTCCTTAAATAATGCAGAAAAGTCCTTAAATAATGCAGCAGAGTCCTTAAATAATGCAGCAGAGTCCTTAAATACCGCAGCAGAGTCCTTAAATACTGAAGCAGAGTCCTTTAATATAGCAGCAAATTCTTTAAATAATGCAGCAGAGTCCTTAAAAAAATCCAACAAAGTCATTAAATAATGCAGCAGAGTCCTCTAGTAATGCAGCAGAGTCCTCAAATGCTTCAGCAAAGTCATTAAATAATGCAGCATAGTCCTTAAATAATGCAGCAAAGTCCTTAAATAATGCAGCACAGTTCTTAAATAATGCAACAACGTCGTTAAATAATGCAGCAGAGTCCTTAAATAATGCAGCAAAGTCCTTAACTAATGCAGCAGAGTCCTTAAATAATGCAACAAAGTCCTTAAATAATGCAACAGTCCTTAAATACCGCAGCAAAGTGATTAAATAATGCAGCAGAGTCCTCAAATGCTTCAGCAGAGTCCTTAAATAATGCAGCAGAGTCCTTAAATAATGCAGCAAAGTCCTTAAATAATGCAACAAAGTCCTTAAATAATGCAGCAGAGTCCTTAAATACTGAAGCAGAGTCCTTAAATATTGCAGCAAAGTCCTTAAATAATGCAGCAGAGTCCTTAAATAATGCAACAAATTCCTTAAATAATGCAGCAAAGTCCTTAAATAATGCAGCAGAGTCCTTAAATAATGCAGCAGAGTCCTTAAATACCGCAGCAGAGTCCTTAAATACTGAAGCAGAGTCCTTTAATATTGCAGCAAATTCCTTAAATAATGCAGCAGAGTCCTTAAAAAATCCAACAAAGTCATTAAATAATGCAGCAGAGTCCTCTAATAATGCAGCAGAGTCCTCAATTGCTTCAGCAAAGTCATTAAATAATGCAGCAGAGTCCTCAAATGCTTAAGCAGAGTCCTTAAATACTGAAGCAGAGTCCTTAAATATTGCAGCAAAGTCCTTAAATAATGCAGCAGAGTCCTTAAATAATGCAACAAAGTCCTTAAATAATGCAGCAGAGTCCTTAAATAATGCAACAAAGTCCTTAAATAATGCAGCAGAGTCCTTAAATACTGAAGCAGAGTCCTTAAATATTGCAGCAAAGTCCTTAAATAATGCAGCAGAGTCCTTAAATAATGCAGAAAAGTCCTTAAATAATGCAGCAGAGTCCTTAAATAATGCAGCAGAGTCCTTAAATACCGCAGCAGAGTCCTTAAATACTGAAGAAGAGTCCTTTAATATAGCAGCAAATTCTTTAAATAATGCAGCAGAGTCCTTAAATAATGCAGCAAAGTCCTTAACTAATGCAGCAGAGTCCTTAAATATTGCAGCAAAGTCCTTAAATAATGCATTAGAGTCCTTAAATAATGCAACAAAGTCCTTAAATAATGCAGCAGAGTCCTTAAATAATGCAGCAAAGTCCTTAAATAATGCAGCAGAGTCCTTAAATAATGCAGCAGAGTCCTTAAATACCGCAGCAGAGTCCTTAAATACTGAAGCAGAGTCCTTTAATATAGCAGCAAATTCCTTAAATAATGCAGCAGAGTCCTTAAAAAATCCAACAAAGTCATTAAATAATGCAGCAGAGTCCTCTAATAATGCAGCAGAGTCCTCAAATGCTTCAGCAAAGTCATTAAATAATGCAGCATAGTCCTTAAATAATGCAGCAAAGTCCTTAAATAATGCAGCACAGTTCTTAAATAATGCAACAACGTCGTTAAATAATGCATTAGAGTCCTTAAATAATGCAGCAAAGTCCTTAACTAATGCAGCAGAGTCCTTAAATAATGCAACAAAGTCCTTAAATAATGCAACAGAGTCCTTAAATACCGCAGCAAAGTGATTAAATAATGCAGCAGAGTCCTCAAATGCTTCAGCAGAGTCCTTAAATAATGCAGCAGAGTCCTTAAATAATGCAGCAAAGTCCTTAAATAATGCAGCAGAGTCCTTAAATAATGCAACAAAGTCCTTAAATAATGCAGCAGAGTCCTTAAATACTGAAGCAGAGTCCTTAAATATTGCAGCAAAGTCCTTAAATAATGCAGCAGAGTCCATAAATAATGCAGCAAAGTCCTTAAATAATGCAGCAGAGTCCTTAAATAATGCAACAAAGTCCTTAAATAATGCAGCAGAGTCCTTAAATACTGAAGCAGAGTCCTTAAATATTGCAGCAAAGTCCTTCAATAATGCAGCAGAGTCCTTAGATAATGCAACAAAGTCCTTAAATAATGCAGCAGATTCCTTAAATAATGCAGCAAAGTCCTTAAATAATGCAGCAGAGTCCTTAAATAATGCAGCAGAGTCCTTAAATACCGCAGCAGAGTCCTTAAATACTGAAGCAGAGTCCTTTAATATAGCAGCAAATTCCTTAAATAATGCAGCAGAGTCCTTAAAAAATCCAACAAAGTCATTAAATAATGCATCAAGTCCTTAAATAATGCAGCAGAGTCCTCTAATAATGCAGCAGAGTCCTCAAATGCTTCAGCAAAGTCATTAAATAATGCAGCATAGTCCTTAAATAATGGAGCAAAGTCCTTAAATAATGCAGCACAGTTCTTAAATAATGCAACAACGTCGTTAAATAATGCAGCAGAGTCCTTAAATAATGCAGCAAAGTCCTTAACTAATGCAGCAGAGTCCTTAAATAATGCAACAAAGTCCTTAAATAATGCAGAAGAGTCCTTAAATAATGCAGTAAAGTCCTTAAATAATGCAGCAGAGTCCTTAAATAATGCAGCAGAGTCCTTAAATACTGAAGCAGAGTCCTTAAATATTGCAGCAAAGTCCTTAAATAATGCAGCAGAGTCCTTAAATAATGCAACAAATTCCTTAAATAATGCAGCAAAGTCCTTAAATAATGCAGCAGAGTCCTTAAATAATGCAGCAGAGTCCTTAAATACCGCAGCAGAGTCCTTAAATACTGAAGCAGAGTCCTTTAATATTGCAGCAAATTCCTTAAATAATGCAGCAGAGTCCTTAAAAAATCCAACAAAGTCATTAAATAATGCAGCAGAGTCCTCTAATAATGCAGCAGAGTCCTCAAATGCTTCAGCAAAGTCATTAAATAATGCAGCAGAGTCCTCAAATGCTTAAGCAGAGTCCTTAAATACTGAAGCAGAGTCCTTAAATATTGCAGCAAAGTCCTTAAATAATGCAGCAGAGTCCTTAAATAATGCAACAAAGTCCTTAAATAATGCAGCAGAGTCCTTAAATAATGCAGTAAAGTCGTTAAATAATGCAGCAGAGTCCTTAAATAATGCAGCAAAGTCCTTAACTAATGCAGCAGAGTCCTTAAATATTGCAGCAAAGTCCTTACATAATGCATTAGAGTCCTTAAATAATGCAACAAAGTCCTTAAATAATGCAGCAGAGTCCTTAAATAATGCAGAAAAGTCCTTAAATAATGCAGCAGAGTCCTTAAATAATGCAGCAGAGTCCTTAAATACCGCAGCAGAGTCCTTAAATACTGAAGTAGAGTCCTTTAATATAGCAGCAAATTCTTTAAATAATGCAGCAGAGTCCTTAAAAAAATCCAACAAAGTCATTAAATAATGCAGCAGAGTCCTCTAGTAATGCAGCAGAGTCCTCAAATGCTTCAGCAAAGTCATTAAATAATGCAGCATAGTCCTTAAATAATGCAGCAAAGTCCTTAAATAATGCAGCACAGTTCTTAAATAATGCAACAACGTCGTTAAATAATGCAGCAGAGTCCTTAAATAATGCAGCAAAGTCCTTAACTAATGCAGCAGAGTCCTTAAATAATGCAACAAAGTCCTTAAATAATGCAACAGTCCTTAAATACCGCAGCAAAGTGATTAAATAATGCAGCAGAGTCCTCAAATGCTTCAGCAGAGTCCTTAAATAATGCAGCAGAGTCCTTAAATAATGCAGCAAAGTCCTTAAATAATGCAACAAAGTCCTTAAATAATGCAGCAGAGTCCTTAAATACTGAAGCAGAGTCCTTAAATATTGCAGCAAAGTCCTTAAATAATGCAGCAGAGTCCTTAAATAATGCAACAAATTCCTTAAATAATGCAGCAAAGTCCTTAAATAATGCAGCAGAGTCCTTAAATAATGCAGCAGAGTCCTTAAATACCGCAGCAGAGTCCTTAAATACTGAAGCAGAGTCCTTTAATATTGCAGCAAATTCCTTAAATAATGCAGCAGAGTCCTTAAACAATCCAACAAAGTCATTAAATAATGCAGCAGAGTCCTCTAATAATGCAGCAGAGTCCTCAAATGCTTCAGCAAAGTCATTAAATAATGCAGCAGAGTCCTCAAATGCTTAAGCAGAGTCCTTAAATACTGAAGCAGAGTCCTTAAATATTGCAGCAAAGTCCTTAAATAATGCAGCAGAGTCCTTAAATAATGCAACAAAGTCCTTAAATAATGCAGCAGAGTCCTTAAATAATGCAACAAAGTCCTTAAATAATGCAGCAGAGTCCTTAAATACTGAAGCAGAGTCCTTAAATATTGCAGCAAAGTCCTTAAATAATGCAGCAGAGTCCTTAAATAATGCAGCAAAGTCCTTATCTAATGCAGCAGAGTCCTTAAATAATGCAACAAAGTCCTTAAATAATGCAGCAGAGTCCTTAAATACTGAAGCAGAGTCCTTAAATATTGCAGCAAAGTCCTTAAATAATGCAGCAGAGTCCTTAAATAATGCAACAAAGTCCTTAAATAATGCAGCAGAGTCCTTAAATAATGCAACAAAGTCCTTAAATAATGCAGCAGAGTCCTTAAATACTGAAGCAGAGTCCTTAAATATTGCAGCAAAGTCCTTAAATAACGCAGCAGAGTCCTTAAATACTGAAGCAGAGTCCTTTAATATAGCAGTAAATTCCTTAAATAACGCAGCAGAGTCCTTAAAAAATCCAACAAAGTCATTAAATAATGCAGCAGAGTCCTCTAATAATGCAGCAGAGTCCTCAAATGCTTCAGCAAAGTCATTAAATAATGCAGCATAGTCCTTAACTAATGCAGCAGAGTCCTTAAATAATGCAACAAAGTCCTTAAATAATGCAGCAGAGTCCTTAAATAATGCAGTAAAGTCGTTAAATAATGCAGCAGAGTCCTTAAATAATGCAGCAAAGTCCTTAACTAATGCAGCAGAGTCCTTAAATATTGCAGCAAAGTCCTTAAATAATGCATTAGAGTCCTTAAATAATGCAACAAAGTCCTTAAATAATGCAGCAGAGTCCTTAAATAATGCAGCAAAGTCCTTAAATAATGCAGCAGAGTCCTTAAATAATGCAGCAGAGTCCTTAAATACCGCAGCAGAGTCCTTAAATACTGAAGCAGAGTCCTTTAATATAGCAGCAAATTCCTTAAATAATGCAGCAGAGTCCTTAAAAAATCCAACAAAGTCATTAAATAATGCAGCAGAGTCCTCTAATAATGCAGCAGAGTCCTCAAATGCTTCAGCAAAGTCATTAAATAATGCAGCATAGTCCTTAAATAATGCAGCAAAGTCCTTAAATAATGCAGCACAGTTCTTAAATAATGCAACAACGTCGTTAAATAATGCAGCAGAGTCCTTAAATAATGCAGCAAAGTCCTTAACTAATGCAGCAGAGTCCTTAAATAATGCAACAAAGTCCTTAAATAATGCAACAGAGTCCTTAAATACCGCAGCAAAGTGATTAAATAATGCAGCAGAGTCCTCAAATGCTTCAGCAGAGTCCTTAAATAATGCAGCAGAGTCCTTAAATAATGCAGCAAAGTCCTTAAATAATGCAGCAGAGTCCTTAAATAATGCAACAAAGTCCTTAAATAATGCAGCAGAGTCCTTAAATACTGAAGCAGAGTCCTTAAATATTGCAGCAAAGTCCTTAAATAATGCAGCAGAGTCCATAAATAATGCAGCAAAGTCCTTAAATAATGCAGCAGAGTCCTTAAATAATGCAACAAAGTCCTTAAATAATGCAGCAGAGTCCTTAAATACTGAAGCAGAGTCCTTAAATATTGCAGCAAAGTCCTTCAATAATGCAGCAGAGTCCTTAGATAATGCAACAAAGTCCTTAAATAATGCTGCAGATTCCTTAAATAATGCAGCAAAGTCCTTAAATAATGCAGCAGAGTCCTTAAATAATGCAGCAGAGTCCTTAAATACCGCAGCAGAGTCCTTAAATACTGAAGCAGAGTCCTTTAATATAGCAGCAAATTCCTTAAATAATGCAGCAGAGTCCTTAAAAAATCCAACAAAGTCATTAAATAATGCATCAAGTCCTTAAATAATGCAGCAGAGTCCTCTAATAATGCAGCAGAGTCCTCAAATGCTTCAGCAAAGTCATTAAATAATGCAGCATAGTCCTTAAATAATGGAGCAAAGTCCTTAAATAATGCAGCACAGTTCTTAAATAATGCAAAAACGTCGTTAAATAATGCAGCAGAGTCCTTAAATAATGCAGCAAAGTCCTTAACTAATGCAGCAGAGTCCTTAAATAATGCAACAAAGTCCTTAAATAATGCAGCAGAGTCCTTAAATAATGCAGTAAAGTCCTTAAATAATGCAGCAGAGTCCTTAAATAATGCAGCAGAGTCCTTAAATACTGAAGCAGAGTCCTTAAATATTGCAGCAAAGTCCTTAAATAATGCAGCAGAGTCCTTAAATAATGCAACAAATTCCTTAAATAATGCAGCAAAGTCCTTAAATAATGCAGCAGAGTCCTTAAATAATGCAGCAGAGTCCTTAAATACCGCAGCAGAGTCCTTAAATACTGAAGCAGAGTCCTTTAATATAGCAGCAAATTCCTTAAATAATGCAGCAGAGTCCTTAAAAAATCCAACAAAGTCATTAAATAATGCAGCAGAGTCCTCTAATAATGCAGCAGAGTCCTCAAATGCTTCAGCAAAGTCATTAAATAATGCAGCAGAGTCCTCAAATGCTTAAGCAGAGTCCTTAAATACTGAAGCAGAGTCCTTAAATATTGCAGCAAAGTCCTTAAATAATGCAGCAGAGTCCTTAAATAATGCAACAAAGTCCTTAAATAATGCAGCAGAGTCCTTAAATAATGCAGTAAAGTCGTTAAATAATTCAGCAGAGTCCTTAAATAATGCAGCAAAGTCCTTAACTAATGCAGCAGAGTCCTTAAATATTGCAGCAAAGTCCTTACATAATGCATTAGAGTCCTTAAATAATGCAACAAAGTCCTTAAATAATGCAGCAGAGTCCTTAAATAATGCAGAAAAGTCCTTAAATAATGCAGCAGAGTCCTTAAATAATGCAGCAGAGTCCTTAAATACCGCAGCAGAGTCCTTAAATACTGAAGCAGAGTCCTTTAATATAGCAGCAAATTCTTTAAATAATGCAGCAGAGTCCTTAAAAAAATCCAACAAAGTCATTAAATAATGCAGCAGAGTCCTCTAATAATGCAGCAGAGTCCTCAAATGCTTCAGCAAAGTCATTAAATAATGCAGCATAGTCCTTAAATAATGCAGCAAAGTCCTTAAATAGTGCAGCACAGTTCTTAAATAATGCAACAACGTCGTTAAATAATGCAGCAGAGTCCTTAAATAATGCAGCAAAGTCCTTAACTAATGCAGCAGAGTCCTTAAATAATGCAACAAAGTCCTTAAATAATGCAACAGAGTCCTTAAATACCGCAGCAAAGTGATTAAATAATGCAGCAGAGTCCTCAAATGCTTCAGCAGAGTCCTTAAATAATGCAGCAGAGTCCTTAAATAATGCAGCAAAGTCCTTAAATAATGCAGCAGAGTCCTTAAATAATGCAACAAAGTCCTTAAATAATGCAGCAGAGTCCTTAAATACTGAAGCAGAGTCCTTAAATATTGCAGCAAAGTCCTTAAATAATGCAGCAGAGTCCATAAATAATGCAGCAAAGTCCTTAAATAATGCAGCAGAGTCCTTAAATAATGCAACAAAGTCCTTAAATAATGCAGCAGAGTCCTTAAATACTGAAGCAGAGTCCTTAAATATTGCAGCAAAGTCCTTCAATAATGCAGCAGAGTCCTTAGATAATGCAACAAAGTCCTTAAATAATGCAGCAGATTCCTTAAATAATGCAGCAAAGTCCTTAAATAATGCAGCAGAGTCCTTAAATAATGCAGCAGAGTCCTTAAATACTGAAGCAGAGTCCTTTAATATAGCAGCAAATTCCTTAAATAATGCAGCAGAGTCCTTAAAAAATCCAACAAAGTCATTAAATAATGCAGCAGAGTCCTCTAATAATGCAGCAGAGTCCTCAAATGCTTCAGCAAAGTCATTAAATAATGCAGCAGAGTCCTCAAATGCTTAAGCAGAGTCCTTAAATACTGAAGCAGAGTCCTTAAACATTGCAGCAAAGTCCTTAAATAATGCAGCAGAGTCCTTAAATAATGCAGCAAAGTCCTTCAGTAATGCAGCAGAGTCCTTAGATAATGCAACAAAGTCCTTAAATAATGCAGCAGATTCCTTAAATAATGCAGCAAAGTCCTTAAATAATGCAGCAGAGTCCTTAAATAATGCAGCAGAGTCCTTAAATACCGCAGCAGAGTCCTTAAATACTGAAGCAGAGTCCTTTAATATAGCAGCAAATTCCTTAAATAATGCAGCAGAGTCCTTAAAAAATCCAACAAAGTCATTAAATAATGCATCAAGTCCTTAAATAATGCAGCAGAGTCCTCTAATAATGCAGCAGAGTCCTCAAATGCTTCAGCAAAGTCATTAAATAATGCAGCATAGTCCTTAAATAATGGAGCAAAGTCCTTAAATAATGCAGCACAGTTCTTAAATAATGCAACAACGTCGTTAAATAATGCAGCAGAGTCCTTAAATAATGCAGCAAAGTCCTTAACTAATGCAGCAGAGTCCTTAAATAATGCAACAAAGTCCTTAAATAATGCAGAAGAGTCCTTAAATAATGCAGTAAAGTCCTTAAATAATGCAGCAGAGTCCTTAAATAATGCAGCAGAGTCCTTAAATACTGAAGCAGAGTCCTTAAATATTGCAGCAAAGTCCTTAAATAATGCAGCAGAGTCCTTAAATAATGCAACAAATTCCTTAAATAATGCAGCAAAGTCCTTAAATAATGCAGCAGAGTCCTTAAATAATGCAGCAGAGTCCTTAAATACCGCAGCAGAGTCCTTAAATACTGAAGCAGAGTCCTTTAATATTGCAGCAAATTCCTTAAATAATGCAGCAGAGTCCTTAAAAAATCCAACAAAGTCATTAAATAATGCAGCAGAGTCCTCTAATAATGCAGCAGAGTCCTCAAATGCTTCAGCAAAGTCATTAAATAATGCAGCAGAGTCCTCAAATGCTTAAGCAGAGTCCTTAAATACTGAAGCAGAGTCCTTAAATATTGCAGCAAAGTCCTTAAATAATGCAGCAGAGTCCTTAAATAATGCAACAAAGTCCTTAAATAATGCAGCAGAGTCCTTAAATAATGCAGTAAAGTCGTTAAATAATGCAGCAGAGTCCTTAAATAATGCAGCAAAGTCCTTAACTAATGCAGCAGAGTCCTTAAATATTGCAGCAAAGACCTTACATAATGCATTAGAGTCCTTAAATAATGCAACAAAGTCCTTAAATAATGCAGCAGAGTCCTTAAATAATGCAGAAAAGTCCTTAAATAATGCAGCAGAGTCCTTAAATAATGCAGCAGACTCCTTAAATACCGCAGCAGAGTCCTTAAATACTGAAGCAGAGTCCTTTAATATAGCAGCAAATTCTTTAAATAATGCAGCAGAGTCCTTAAAAAAATCCAACAAAGTCATTAAATAATGCAGCAGAGTCCTCTAGTAATGCAGCAGAGTCCTCAAATGCTTCAGCAAAGTCATTAAATAATGCAGCATAGTCCTTAAATAATGCAGCAAAGTCCTTAAATAATGCAGCACAGTTCTTAAATAATGCAACAACGTCGTTAAATAATGCAGCAGAGTCCTTAAATAATGCAGCAAAGTCCTTAACTAATGCAGCAGAGTCCTTAAATAATGCAACAAAGTCCTTAAATAATGCAACAGTCCTTAAATACCGCAGCAAAGTGATTAAATAATGCAGCAGAGTCCTCAAATGCTTCAGCAGAGTCCTTAAATAATGCAGCAGAGTCCTTAAATAATGCAGCAAAGTCCTTAAATAATGCAACAAAGTCCTTAAATAATGCAGCAGAGTCCTTAAATACTGAAGCAGAGTCCTTAAATATTGCAGCAAAGTCCTTAAATAATGCAGCAGAGTCCTTAAATAATGCAACAAATTCCTTAAATAATGCAGCAAAGTCCTTAAATAATGCAGCAGAGTCCTTAAATAATGCAGCAGAGTCCTTAAATACCGCAGCAGAGTCCTTAAATACTGAAGCAGAGTCCTTTAATATTGCAGCAAATTCCTTAAATAATGCAGCAGAGTCCTTAAAAAATCCAACAAAGTCATTAAATAATGCAGCAGAGTCCTCTAATAATGCAGCAGAGTCCTCAAATGCTTCAGCAAAGTCATTAAATAATGCAGCAGAGTCCTCAAATGCTTAAGCAGAGTCCTTAAATACTGAAGCAGAGTCCTTAAATATTGCAGCAAAGTCCTTAAATAATGCAGCAGAGTCCTTAAATAATGCAACAAAGTCCTTAAATAATGCAGCAGAGTCCTTAAATAATGCAACAAAGTCCTTAAATAATGCAGCAGAGTCCTTAAATACTGAAGCAGAGTCCTTAAATATTGCAGCAAAGTCCTTAAATAATGCAGCAGAGTCCTTAAATAATGCAGCAAAGTCCTTATCTAATGCAGCAGAGTCCTTAAATAATGCAACAAAGTCCTTAAATAATGCAGCAGAGTCCTTAAATACTGAAGCAGAGTCCTTAAATATTGCAGCAAAGTCCTTAAATAATGCAGCAGAGTCCTTAAATAATGCAACAAAGTCCTTAAATAATGCAGCAGAGTCCTTAAATAATGCAACAAAGTCCTTAAATAATGCAGCAGAGTCCTTAAATACTGAAGCAGAGTCCTTAAATATTGCAGCAAAGTCCTTAAATAACGCAGCAGAGTCCTTAAATACTGAAGCAGAGTCCTTTAATATAGCAGTAAATTCCTTAAATAACGCAGCAGAGTCCTTAAAAAATCCAACAAAGTCATTAAATAATGCAGCAGAGTCCTCTAATAATGCAGCAGAGTCCTCAAATGCTTCAGCAAAGTCATTAAATAATGCAGCATAGTCCTTAACTAATGCAGCAGAGTCCTTAAATAATGCAAAAAAGTCCTTAAATAATGCAGCAGAGTCCTTAAATAATGCAGTAAAGTCGTTAAATAATGCAGCAGAGTCCTTAAATAATGCAGCAAAGTCCTTAACTAATGCAGCAGAGTCCTTAAATATTGCAGCAAAGTCCTTAAATAATGCATTAGAGTCCTTAAATAATGCAACAAAGTCCTTAAATAATGCAGCAGAGTCCTTAAATAATGCAGCAAAGTCCTTAAATAATGCAGCAGAGTCCTTAAATAATGCAGCAGAGTCCTTAAATACCGCAGCAGAGTCCTTAAATACTGAAGCAGAGTCCTTTAATATAGCAGCAAATTCCTTAAATAATGCAGCAGAGTCCTTAAAAAATCCAACAAAGTCATTAAATAATGCAGCAGAGTCCTCTAATAATGCAGCAGAGTCCTCAAATGCTTCAGCAAAGTCATTAAATAATGCAGCATAGTCCTTAAATAATGCAGCAAAGTCCTTAAATAATGCAGCACAGTTCTTAAATAATGCAACAACGTCGTTAAATAATGCAGCAGAGTCCTTAAATAATGCAGCAAAGTCCTTAACTAATGCAGCAGAGTCCTTAAATAATGCAACAAAGTCCTTAAATAATGCAACAGAGTCCTTAAATACCGCAGCAAAGTGATTAAATAATGCAGCAGAGTCCTCAAATGCTTCAGCAGAGTCCTTAAATAATGCAGCAGAGTCCTTAAATAATGCAGCAAAGTCCTTAAATAATGCAGCAGAGTCCTTAAATAATGCAACAAAGTCCTTAAATAATGCAGCAGAGTCCTTAAATACTGAAGCAGAGTCCTTAAATATTGCAGCAAAGTCCTTAAATAATGCAGCAGAGTCCATAAATAATGCAGCAAAGTCCTTAAATAATGCAGCAGAGTCCTTAAATAATGCAACAAAGTCCTTAAATAATGCAGCAGAGTCCTTAAATACTGAAGCAGAGTCCTTAAATATTGCAGCAAAGTCCTTCAATAATGCAGCAGAGTCCTTAGATAATGCAACAAAGTCCTTAAATAATGCAGCAGATTCCTTAAATAATGCAGCAAAGTCCTTAAATAATGCAGCAGAGTCCTTAAATAATGCAGCAGAGTCCTTAAATACCGCAGCAGAGTCCTTAAATACTGAAGCAGAGTCCTTTAATATAGCAGCAAATTCCTTAATTAATGCAGCAGAGTCCTTAAAAAATCCAACAAAGTCATTAAATAATGCATCAAGTCCTTAAATAATGCAGCAGAGTCCTCTAATAATGCAGCAGAGTCCTCAAATGCTTCAGCAAAGTCATTAAATAATGCAGCAGAGTCCTTAAATATTGCAAGAAAGTCCTTAAATAATGCAGCAGAGTCCTTAAATAATGCAGTAAAGTCCTTAAATAATGCAGCAGAGTCCTTAAATATTGCAACAACGTCCTTAAATAATGCAGCAGAGTCCTTAAATACTGAAGCAGAGTCCTTAAATATTGCAGCAAAGTCCTTAAATAATGCATTAGAGTCCTTAAATAATGCAACAAAGTCCTTAAATAATGCAGCAGAGTCCTTAAATAATGCAGCAAAGTCCTTAAATAATGCAGCAGAGTCCTTAAATAATGCAGCAGAGTCCTTAAATACCGCAGCAGAGTCCTTAAATACTGAAGCAGGGTCCTTTAATATAGCAGCAAATTCCTTAAATAATGCAGCAGAGTCCTTAAAAAATCCAACAAAGTCATTAAATAATGCAGCAGAGTCCTCTAATAATGCAGCAGAGTCCTCAAATCCTTCAGCAAAGTCATTAAATAATGCAGCATAGTCCGTAAATAATGCAAAGTCCTTAAATAAAGCAGCACAGTTCTTAAATAATGCAACAACGTCGGTAAATAATGCAGCAGAGTCCTTAAATAATGCAGCAAAGTCCTTAACTAATGCAGCAGAGTCCTTAAATAATGCAACAAAGTCCTTAAATAATGCAACAGAGTCCTTAAATACCGCAGCAAAGTGCTTAAATAATGCAGCAGAGTCCTCAAATGCTTCAGCAGAGTCCTTAAAAAATGCAGCAGAGTCCTTAAATAATGCAGCAAAGTCCTTAAATAATGCAGCAGAGTCCTTAAATAATGCAACAAAGTCCTTAAATAATGCAGCAGAGTCCTTAAATACTGAAACAGAGTCCTTAAATATTGCAGCAAAGTCCTTAAATAATGCAGCAGAGTCCTTAAATAATGCAGCAAAGTCCTTATCTAATGCAGCAGAGTCCTTAAATAATGCAACAAAGTCCTTAAATAATGCAGCAGAGTCCTTAAATACTGAAGCAGAGTCCTTAAATATTGCAGCAAAGTCCTTAAATAATGCAGCAGAGTCCTTAAATAATGCAACAAAGTCCTTAAATAATGCAGCAGAGTCCTTAAATAATGCAACAAAGTCCTTAAATAATGCAGCAGAGTCCTTAAATACTGAAGCAGAGTCCTTAAATATTGCAGCAAAGTCCTTAAATAACGCAGCAGAGTCCTTAAATACTGAAGCAGAGTCCTTTAATATAGCAGTAAATTCCTTAAATAACGCAGCAGAGTCCTTAAAAAATCCAACAAAGACATTAAATAATGCAGCAGAGTCCTCTAATAATGCAGCAGAGTCCTCAAATGCTTCAGCAAAGTCATTAAATAATGCAGCATAGTCCTTAACTAATGCAGCAGAGTCCTTAAATAATGCAACAAAGTCCTTAAATAATGCAGCAGAGTCCTTAAATAATGCAGTAAAGTCATTAAATAATGCAGCAGAGTCCTTAAATAATGCAGCAAAGTCCTTAACTAATGCAGCAGAGTCCTTAAATATTGCAGCAAAGTCCTTAAATAATGCATTAGAGTCCTTAAATAATGCAACAAAGTCCTTAAATAATGCAGCAGAGTCCTTAAATAATGCAGCAAAGTCCTTAAATAATGCAGCAGAGTCCTTAAATAATGCAGCAGAGTCCTTAAATACCGCAGCAGAGTCCTTAAATACTGAAGCAGAGTCCTTTAATATAGCATCAAATTCCTTAAATAATGCAGCAGAGTCCTTAAAAAATCCAACAAAGTCATTAAATAATGCAGCAGAGTCCTCTAATAATGCAGCAGAGTCCTCAAATGCTTCAGCAAAGTCATTAAATAATGCAGCATAGTCCTTAAATAATGCAGCAAAGTCCTTAAATAATGCAGCACAGTTCTTAAATAATGCAACAACGTCGTTAAATAATGCAGCAGAGTCCTTAAATAATGCAGCAAAGTCCTAAACTAATGCAGCAGAGTCCTTAAATAATGCAACAAAGTCCTTAAATAATGCAACAGAGTCCTTAAATACCGCAGCAAAGTGATTAAATAATGCAGCAGAGTCCTCAAATGCTTCAGCAGAGTCCTTAAATAATGCAGCAGAGTCCTTAAATAATGCAGCAAAGTCCTTAAATAATGCAGCAGAGTCCTTAAATAATGCAACAAAGTCCTTAAATAATGCAGCAGAGTCCTTAAATACTGAAGCAGAGTCCTTAAATATTGCAGCAAAGTCCTTAAATAATGCAGCAGAGTCCATAAATAATGCAGCAAAGTCCTTAAATAATGCAGCAGAGTCCTTAAATAATGCAACAAAGTCCTTAAATAATGCAGCAGAGTCCTTAAATACTGAAGCAGAGTCCTTAAATATTGCAGCAAAGTCCTTCAATAATGCAGCAGAGTCCTTAGATAATGCAACAAAGTCCTTAAATAATGCTGCAGATTCCTTAAATAATGCAGCAAAGTCCTTAAATAATGCAGCAGAGTCCTTAAATAATGCAGCAGAGTCCTTAAATACCGCAGCAGAGTCCTTAAATACTGAAGCAGAGTCCTTTAATATAGCAGCAAATTCCTTAAATAATGCAGCAGAGTCCTTAAAAAATCCAACAAAGTCATTAAATAATGCATCAAGTCCTTAAATAATGCAGCAGAGTCCTCTAATAATGCAGCAGAGTCCTCAAATGCTTCAGCAAAGTCATTAAATAATGCAGCATAGTCCTTAAATAATGGAGCAAAGTCCTTAAATAATGCAGCACAGTTCTTAAATAATGCAACAACGTCGTTAAATAATGCAGCAGAGTCCTTAAATAATGCAGCAAAGTCCTTAACTAATGCAGCAGAGTCCTTAAATAATGCAACAAAGTCCTTAAATAATGCAGCAGAGTCCTTAAATAATGCAGTAAAGTCCTTAAATAATGCAGCAGAGTCCTTAAATAATGCAGCAGAGTCCTTAAATACTGAAGCAGAGTCCTTAAAAATTGCAGCAAAGTCCTTAAATAATGCAGCAGAGTCCTTAAATAATGCAACAAATTCCTTAAATAATGCAGCAAAGTCCTTAAATAATGCAGCAGAGTCCTTAAATAATGCAGCAGAGTCCTTAAATACCGCAGCAGAGTCCTTAAATACTGAAGCAGAGTCCTTTAATATAGCAGCAAATTCCTTAAATAATGCAGCAGAGTCCTTAAAAAATCCAACAAAGTCATTAAATAATGCAGCAGAGTCCTCTAATAATGCAGCAGAGTCCTCAAATGCTTCAGCAAAGTCATTAAATAATGCAGCATAGTCCTTAAATAATGCAGCAAAGTCCTTAAATAATGCAGCACAGTTCTTAAATAATGCAACAACGTCGTTAAATAATGCAGCAGAGTCCTTAAATAATGCAACAAAGTCCTTAAATAATGCAACAGAGTCCTTAAATACCGCAGCAAAGTGATTAAATAATGCAGCAGAGTCCTCAAATGCTTCAGCAGAGTCCTTAAATAATGCAGCAGAGTCCTTAAATAATGCAGCAAAGTCCTTAAATAATGCAGCAGAGTCCTTAAATAATGCAACAAAGTCCTTAAATAATGCAGCAGAGTCCTTAAATACTGAAGCAGAGTCCTTAAATATTGCAGCAAAGTCCTTAAATAATGCAGCAGAGTCCATAAATAATGCAGCAAAGTCCTTAAATAATGCAGCAGAGTCCTTAAATAATGCAACAAAGTCCTTAAATAATGCAGCAGAGTCCTTAAATACTGAAGCAGAGTCCTTAAATATTGCAGCAAAGTCCTTCAATAATGCAGCAGAGTCCTTAGATAATGCAACAAAGTCCTTAAATAATGCTGCAGATTCCTTAAATAATGCAGCAAAGTCCTTAAATAATGCAGCAGAGTCCTTAAATAATGCAGCAGAGTCCTTAAATACCGCAGCAGAGTCCTTAAATACTGAAGCAGAGTCCTTTAATATAGCAGCAAATTCCTTAAATAATGCAGCAGAGTCCTTAAAAAATCCAACAAAGTCATTAAATAATGCATCAAGTCCTTAAATAATGCAGCAGAGTCCTCTAATAATGCAGCAGAGTCCTCAAATGCTTCAGCAAAGTCATTAAATAATGCAGCATAGTCCTTAAATAATGGAGCAAAGTCCTTAAATAATGCAGCACAGTTCTTAAATAATGCAACAACGTCGTTAAATAATGCAGCAGAGTCCTTAAATAATGCAGCAAAGTCCTTAACTAATGCAGCAGAGTCCTTAAATAATGCAACAAAGTCCTTAAATAATGCAGCAGAGTCCTTAAATAATGCAGTAAAGTCCTTAAATAATGCAGCAGAGTCCTTAAATAATGCAGCAGAGTCCTTAAATACTGAAGCAGAGTCCTTAAAAATTGCAGCAAAGTCCTTAAATAATGCAGCAGAGTCCTTAAATAATGCAACAAATTCCTTAAATAATGCAGCAAAGTCCTTAAATAATGCAGCAGAGTCCTTAAATAATGCAGCAGAGTCCTTAAATACCGCAGCAGAGTCCTTAAATACTGAAGCAGAGTCCTTTAATATAGCAGCAAATTCCTTAAATAATGCAGCAGAGTCCTTAAAAAATCCAACAAAGTCATTAAATAATGCAGCAGAGTCCTCTAATAATGCAGCAGAGTCCTCAAATGCTTCAGCAAAGTCATTAAATAATGCAGCAGAGTCCTCAAATGCTTAAGCAGAGTCCTTAAATACTGAAGCAGAGTCCTTAAATATTGCAGCAAAGTCCTTAAATAATGCAGCAGAGTCCTTAAATAATGCAACAAAGTCCTTAAATAATGCAGCAGAGTCCTTAAATAATGCAGTAAAGTCGTTAAATAATGCAGCAGAGTCCTTAAATAATGCAGCAAAGTCCTTAACTAATGCAGCAGAGTCCTTAAATATTGCAGCAAAGTCCTTACATAATGCATTAGAGTCCTTAAATAATGCAAGAAAGTCCTTAAATAATGCAGCAGAGTCCTTAAATAATGCAGCAAAGTCCTTAACTAATGCAGCAGAGTCCTTAAATAATGCAACAAAGTCCTTAAATAATGCAACAGAGTCCTTAAATACCGCAGCAAAGTGCTTAAATAATGCAGCAGAGTCCTCAAATGCTTCAGCAGAGTCCTTAAAAAATGCAGCAGAGTCCTTAAATAATGCAGCAAAGTCCTTAAATAATGCAGCAGAGTCCTTAAATAATGCAACAAAGTCCTTAAATAATGCAGCAGAGTCCTTAAATACTGAAGCAGAGTCCTTAAATATTGCAGCAAAGTCCTTAAATAATGCAGCAGAGTCCTTAAATAATGCAGCAAAGTCCTTATCTAATGCAGCAGAGTCCTTAAATAATGCAACAAAGTCCTTAAATAATGCAGCAGAGTCCTTAAATACTGAAGCAGAGTCCTTAAATATTGCAGCAAAGTCCTTAAATAATGCAGCAGAGTCCTTAAATAATGCAACAAAGTCCTTAAATAATGCAGCAGAGTCCTTAAATAATGCAACAAAGTCCTTAAATAATGCAGCAGAGTCCTTAAATACTGAAGCAGAGTCCTTAAATATTGCAGCAAAGTCCTTAAATAACGCAGCAGAGTCCTTAAATACTGAAGCAGAGTCCTTTAATATAGCAGTAAATTCCTTAAATAACGCAGCAGAGTCCTTAAAAAATCCAACAAAGTCATTAAATAATGCAGCAGAGTCCTCTAATAATGCAGCAGAGTCCTCAAATGCTTCAGCAAAGTCATTAAATAATGCAGCATAGTCCTTAACTAATGCAGCAGAGTCCTTAAATAATGCAACAAAGTCCTTAAATAATGCAGCAGAGTCCTTAAATAATGCAGTAAAGTCGTTAAATAATGCAGCAGAGTCCTTAAATAATGCAGCAAAGTCCTTAACTAATGCAGCAGAGTCCTTAAATATTGCAGCAAAGTCCTTAAATAATGCATTAGAGTCCTTAAATAATGCAACAAAGTCCTTAAATAATGCAGCAGAGTCCTTAAATAATGCAGCAAAGTCCTTAAATAATGCAGCAGAGTCCTTAAATAATGCAGCAGAGTCCTTAAATACCGCAGCAGAGTCCTTAAATACTGAAGCAGAGTCCTTTAATATAGCAGCAAATTCCTTAAATAATGCAGCAGAGTCCTTAAAAAATCCAACAAAGTCATTAAATAATGCAGCAGAGTCCTCTAATAATGCAGCAGAGTCCTCAAATGCTTCAGCAAAGTCATTAAATAATGCAGCATAGTCCTTAAATAATGCAGCAAAGTCCTTAAATAATGCAGCACAGTTCTTAAATAATGCAACAACGTCGTTAAATAATGCAGCAGAGTCCTTAAATAATGCAGCAAAGTCCTTAACTAATGCAGCAGAGTCCTTAAATAATGCAACAAAGTCCTTAAATAATGCAACAGAGTCCTTAAATACCGCAGCAATGTGATTAAATAATGCAGCAGAGTCCTCAAATGCTTCAGCAGAGTCCTTAAATAATGCAGCAGAGTCCTTAAATAATGCAGCAAAGTCCTTAAATAATGCAGCAGAGTCCTTAAATAATGCAACAAAGTCCTTAAATAATGCAGCAGAGTCCTTAAATACTGAAGCAGAGTCCTTAAATATTGCAGCAAAGTCCTTAAATAATGCAGCAGAGTCCATAAATAATGCAGCAAAGTCCTTAAATAATGCAGCAGAGTCCTTAAATAATGCAACAAAGTCCTTAAATAATGCAGCAGAGTCCTTAAATACTGAAGCAGAGTCCTTAAATATTGCAGCAAAGTCCTTCAATAATGCAGCAGAGTCCTTAGATAATGCAACAAAGTCCTTAAATAATGCAGCAGATTCCTTAAATAATGCAGCAAAGTCCTTAAATAATGCAGCAGAGTCCTTAAATAATGCAGCAGAGTCCTTAAATACCGCAGCAGAGTCCTTAAATACTGAAGCAGAGTCCTTTAATATAGCAGCAAATTCCTTAAATAATGCAGCAGAGTCCTTAAAAAATCCAACAAAGTCATTAAATAATGCATCAAGTCCTTAAATAATGCAGCAGAGTCCTCTAATAATGCAGCAGAGTCCTCAAATGCTTCAGCAAAGTCATTAAATAATGCAGCATAGTCCTTAAATAATGGAGCAAAGTCCTTAAATAATGCAGCACAGTTCTTAAATAATGCAACAACGTCGTTAAATAATGCAGCAGAGTCCTTAAATAATGCAGCAAAGTCCTTAACTAATGCAGCAGAGTCCTTAAATAATGCAACAAAGTCCTTAAATAATGCAGCAGAGTCCTTAAATAATGCAGTAAAGTCCTTAAATAATGCAGCAGAGTCCTTAAATAATGCAGCAGAGTCCTTAAATACTGAAGCAGAGTCCTTAAATATTGCAGCAAAGTCCTTAAATAATGCAGCAGAGTCCTTAAATAATGCAACAAATTCCTTAAATAATGCAGCAAAGTCCTTAAATAATGCAGCAGAGTCCTTAAATAATGCAGCAGAGTCCTTAAATACCGCAGCAGAGTCCTTAAATACTGAAGCAGAGTCCTTTAATATAGCAGCAAATTCCTTAAATAATGCAGCAGAGTCCTTAAAAAATCCAACAAAGTCATTAAATAATGCAGCAGAGTCCTCTAATAATGCAGCAGAGTCCTCAAATGCTTCAGCAAAGTCATTAAATAATGCAGCAGAGTCCTCAAATGCTTAAGCAGAGTCCTTAAATACTGAAGCAGAGTCCTTAAATATTGCAGCAAAGTCCTTAAATAATGCAGCAGAGTCCTTAAATAATGCAACAAAGTCCTTAAATAATGCAGCAGAGTCCTTAAATAATGCAGTAAAGTCGTTAAATAATTCAGCAGAGTCCTTAAATAATGCAGCAAAGTCCTTAACTAATGCAGCAGAGTCCTTAAATATTGCAGCAAAGTCCTTACATAATGCATTAGAGTCCTTAAATAATGCAACAAAGTCCTTAAATAATGCAGCAGAGTCCTTAAATAATGCAGAAAAGTCCTTAAATAATGCAGCAGAGTCCTTAAATAATGCAGCAGAGTCCTTAAATACCGCAGCAGAGTCCTTAAATACTGAAGCAGAGTCCTTTAATATAGCAGCAAATTCTTTAAATAATGCAGCAGAGTCCTTAAAAAAATCCAACAAAGTCATTAAATAATGCAGCAGAGTCCTCTAATAATGCAGCAGAGTCCTCAAATGCTTCAGCAAAGTCATTAAATAATGCAGCATAGTCCTTAAATAATGCAGCAAAGTCCTTAAATAATGCAGCACAGTTCTTAAATAATGCAACAACGTCGTTAAATAATGCAGCAGAGTCCTTAAATAATGCAGCAAAGTCCTTAACTAATGCAGCAGAGTCCTTAAATAATGCAACAAAGTCCTTAAATAATGCAACAGAGTCCTTAAATACCGCAGCAAAGTGATTAAATAATGCAGCAGAGTCCTCAAATGCTTCAGCAGAGTCCTTAAATAATGCAGCAGAGTCCTTAAATAATGCAGCAAAGTCCTTAAATAATGCAGCAGAGTCCTTAAATAATGCAACAAAGTCCTTAAATAATGCAGCAGAGTCCTTAAATACTGAAGCAGAGTCCTTAAATATTGCAGCAAAGTCCTTAAATAATGCAGCAGAGTCCATAAATAATGCAGCAAAGTCCTTAAGTAATGCAGCAGAGTCCTTAAATAATGCAACAAAGTCCTTAAATAATGCAGCAGAGTCCTTAAATACTGAAGCAGAGTCCTTAAATATTGCAGCAAAGTCCTTCAATAATGCAGCAGAGTCCTTAGATAATGCAACAAAGTCCTTAAATAATGCAGCAGATTCCTTAAATAATGCAGCAAAGTCCTTAAATAATGCAGCAGAGTCCTTAAATAATGCAGCAGAGTCCTTAAATACTGAAGCAGAGTCCTTTAATATAGCAGCAAATTCCTTAAATAATGCAGCAGAGTCCTTAAAAAATCCAACAAAGTCATTAAATAATGCAGCAGAGTCCTCTAATAATGCAGCAGAGTCCTCAAATGCTTCAGCAAAGTCATTAAATAATGCAGCAGAGTCCTCAAATGCTTAAGCAGAGTCCTTAAATACTGAAGCAGAGTCCTTAAACATTGCAGCAAAGTCCTTAAATAATGCAGCAGAGTCCTTAAATAATGCAGCAAAGTCCTTCAGTAATGCAGCAGAGTCCTTAGATAATGCAACAAAGTCCTTAAATAATGCAGCAGATTCCTTAAATAATGCAGCAAAGTCCTTAAATAATGCAGCAGAGTCCTTAAATACCGCAGCAGAGTCCTTAAATACTGAAGCAGAGTCCTTTAATATAGCAGCAAATTCCTTAAATAATGCAGCAGAGTCCTTAAAAAATCCAACAAAGTCATTAAATAATGCATCAAGTCCTTAAATAATGCAGCAGAGTCCTCTAATAATGCAGCAGAGTCCTCAAATGCTTCAGCAAAGTCATTAAATAATGCAGCATAGTCCTTAAATAATGGAGCAAAGTCCTTAAATAATGCAGCACAGTTCTTAAATAATGCAACAACGTCGTTAAATAATGCAGCAGAGTCCTTAAATAATGCAGCAAAGTCCTTAACTAATGCAGCAGAGTCCTTAAATAATGCAACAAAGTCCTTAAATAATGCAGAAGAGTCCTTAAATAATGCAGTAAAGTCCTTAAATAATGCAGCAGAGTCCTTAAATAATGCAGCAGAGTCCTTAAATACTGAAGCAGAGTCCTTAAATATTGCAGCAAAGTCCTTAAATAATGCAGCAGAGTCCTTAAATAATGCAACAAATTCCTTAAATAATGCAGCAAAGTCCTTAAATAATGCAGCAGAGTCCTTAAATAATGCAGCAGAGTCCTTAAATACCGCAGCAGAGTCCTTAAATACTGAAGCAGAGTCCTTTAATATTGCAGCAAATTCCTTAAATAATGCAGCAGAGTCCTTAAAAAATCCAACAAAGTCATTAAATAATGCAGCAGAGTCCTCTAATAATGCAGCAGAGTCCTCAAATGCTTCAGCAAAGTCATTAAATAATGCAGCAGAGTCCTCAAATGCTTAAGCAGAGTCCTTAAATACTGAAGCAGAGTCCTTAAATATTGCAGCAAAGTCCTTAAATAATGCAGCAGAGTCCTTAAATAATGCAACAAAGTCCTTAAATAATGCAGCAGAGTCCTTAAATAATGCAGTAAAGTCGTTAAATAATGCAGCAGAGTCCTTAAATAATGCAGCAAAGTCCTTAACTAATGCAGCAGAGTCCTTAAATATTGCAGCAAAGTCCTTACATAATGCATTAGAGTCCTTAAATAATGCAACAAAGTCCTTAAATAATGCAGCAGAGTCCTTAAATAATGCAGAAAAGTCCTTAAATAATGCAGCAGAGTCCTTAAATAATGCAGCAGAGTCCTTAAATACCGCAGCAGAGTCCTTAAATACTGAAGCAGAGTCCTTTAATATAGCAGCAAATTCTTTAAATAATGCAGCAGAGTCCTTAAAAAAATCCAACAAAGTCATTAAATAATGCAGCAGAGTCCTCTAATAATGCAGCAGAGTCCTCAAATGCTTCAGCAAAGTCATTAAATAATGCAGCATAGTCCTTAAATAATGCAGCAAAGTCCTTAAATAATGCAGCACAGTTCTTAAATAATGCAACAACGTCGTTAAATAATGCAGCAGAGTCCTTAAATAATGCAGCAAAGTCCTTAACTAATGCAGCAGAGTCCTTAAATAATGCAACAAAGTCCTTAAATAATGCAACAGTCCTTAAATACCGCAGCAAAGTGATTAAATAATGCAGCAGAGCCCTCAAATGCTTCAGCAGAGTCCTTAAATAATGCAGCAGAGTCCTTAAATAATGCAGCAAAGTCCTTAAATAATGCAACAAAGTCCTTAAATAATGCAGCAGAGTCCTTAAATACTGAAGCAGAGTCCTTAAATATTGCAGCAAAGTCCTTAAATAATGCAGCAGAGTCCTTAAATAATGCAACAAATTCCTTAAATAATGCAGCAAAGTCCTTAAATAATGCAGCAGAGTCCTTAAATAATGCAGCAGAGTCCTTAAATACCGCAGCAGAGTCCTTAAATACTGAAGCAGAGTCCTTTAATATTGCAGCAAATTCCTTAAATAATGCAGCAGAGTCCTTAAAAAATCCAACAAAGTCATTAAATAATGCAGCAGAGTCCTCTAATAATGCAGCAGAGTCCTCAAATGCTTCAGCAAAGTCATTAAATAATGCAGCAGAGTCCTCAAATGCTTAAGCAGAGTCCTTAAATACTGAAGCAGAGTCCTTAAATATTGCAGCAAAGTCCTTAAATAATGCAGCAGAGTCCTTAAATAATGCAACAAAGTCCTTAAATAATGCAGCAGAGTCCTTAAATAATGCAGTAAAGTCGTTAAATAATGCAGCAGAGTCCTTAAATAATGCAGCAAAGTCCTTAACTAATGCAGCAGAGTCCTTAAATATTGCAGCAAAGTCCTTACATAATGCATTAGAGTCCTTAAATAATGCAACAAAGTCCTTAAATAATGCAGCAGAGTCCTTAAATAATGCAGAAAAGTCCTTAAATAATGCAGCAGAGTCCTTAAATAATGCAGCAGAGTCCTTAAATACCGCAGCAGAGTCCTTAAATACTGAAGCAGAGTCCTTTAATATAGCAGCAAATTCTTTAAATAATGCAGCAGAGTCCTTAAAAAAATCCAACAAAGTCATTAAATAATGCAGCAGAGTCCTCTAATAATGCAGCAGAGTCCTCAAATGCTTCAGCAAAGTCATTAAATAATGCAGCATAGTCCTTAAATAATGCAGCAAAGTCCTTAAATAATGCAGCACAGTTCTTAAATAATGCAACAACGTCGTTAAATAATGCAGCAGAGTCCTTAAATAATGCAGCAAAGTCCTTAACTAATGCAGCAGAGTCCTTAAATAATGCACCAAAGTCCTTAAATAATGCAACAGTCCTTAAATACCGCAGCAAAGTGATTAAATAATGCAGCAGAGTCCTCAAATGCTTCAGCAGAGTCCTTAAATAATGCAGCAGAGTCCTTAAATAATGCAGCAAAGTCCTTAAATAATGCAACAAAGTCCTTAAATAATGCAGCAGAGTCCTTAAATACTGAAGCAGAGTCCTTAAATATTGCAGCAAAGTCCTTAAATAATGCAGCAGAGTCCATAAATAATGCAGCAAAGTCCTTAAATAATGCAGCAGAGTCCTTAAATAATGCAACAAAGTCCTTAAATAATGCAGCAGAGTCCTTAAATACTGAAGCAGAGTCCTTAAATATTGCAGCAAAGTCCTTCAATAATGCAGCAGAGTCCTTAGATAATGCAACAAAGTCCTTAAATAATGCAGCAGATTCCTTAAATAATGCAGCAAAGTCCTTAAATAATGCAGCAGAGTCCTTAAATAATGCAACAAATTCCTTAAATAATGCAGCAAAGTCCTTAAATAATGCAGCAGAGTCCTTAAATAATGCAGCAGAGTCCTTAAATACCGCAGCAGAGTCCTTAAATACTGAAGCAGAGTCCTTTAATATAGCAGCAAATTCCTTAAATAATGCAGCAGAGTCCTTAAAAAATCCAACAAAGTCATTAAATAATGCAGCAGAGTCCTCTAATAATGCAGCAGAGTCCTCAAATGCTTCAGCAAAGTCATTAAATAATGCAGCAGAGTCCTCAAATGCTTAAGCAGAGTCCTTAAATACTGAAGCAGAGTCCTTAAATATTGCAGCAAAGTCCTTAAATAATGCAGCAGAGTCCTTAAATAATGCAACAAAGTCCTTAAATAATGCAGCAGAGTCCTTAAATAATGCAGTAAAGTCGTTAAATAATGCAGCAGAGTCCTTAAATAATGCAGCAAAGTCCTTAACTAATGCAGCAGAGTCCTTAAATATTGCAGCAAAGTCCTTACATAATGCGTTAGAGTCCTTAAATAATGCAACAAAGTCCTTAAATAATGCAGCAGAGTCCTTAAATAATGCAGAAAAGTCCTTAAATAATGCAGCAGAGTCCTTAAATAATGCAGCAGAGTCCTTAAATACCGCAGCAGAGTCCTTAAATACTGAAGCAGAGTCCTTTAATATAGCAGCAAATTCTTTAAATAATGCAGCAGAGTCCTTAAAAAAATCCAACAAAGTCATTAAATAATGCAGCAGAGTCCTCTAATAATGCAGCAGAGTCCTCAAATGCTTCAGCAAAGTCATTAAATAATGCAGCATAGTCCTTAAATAATGCAGCAAAGTCCTTAAATAATGCAGCACAGTTCTTAAATAATGCAACAACGTCGTTAAATAATGCAGCAGAGTCCTTAAATAATGCAGCAAAGTCCTTAACTAATGCAGCAGAGTCCTTAAATAATGCAACAAAGTCCTTAAATAATGCAACAGAGTCCTTAAATACCGCAGCAAAGTGATTAAATAATGCAGCAGAGTCCTCAAATGCTTCAGCAGAGTCCTTAAATAATGCAGCAGAGTCCTTAAATAATGCAGCAAAGTCCTTAAATAATGCAGCAGAGTCCTTAAATAATGCAACAAAGTCCTTAAATAATGCAGCAGAGTCCTTAAATACTGAAGCAGAGTCCTTAAATATTGCAGCAAAGTCCTTAAATAATGCAGCAGAGTCCATAAATAATGCAGCAAAGTCCTTAAATAATGCAGCAGAGTCCTTAAATAATGCAACAAAGTCCTTAAATAATGCAGCAGAGTCCTTAAATACTGAAGCAGAGTCCTTAAATATTGCAGCAAAGTCCTTCAATAATGCAGCAGAGTCCTTAGATAATGCAACAAAGTCCTTAAATAATGCAGCAGATTCCTTAAATAATGCAGCAAAGTCCTTAAATAATGCAGCAGAGTCCTTAAATAATGCAGCAGAGTCCTTAAATACTGAAGCAGAGTCCTTTAATATAGCAGCAAATTCCTTAAATAATGCAGCAGAGTCCTTAAAAAATCCAACAAAGTCATTAAATAATGCAGCAGAGTCCTCTAATAATGCAGCAGAGTCCTCAAATGCTTCAGCAAAGTCATTAAATAATGCAGCAGAGTCCTCAAATGCTTAAGCAGAGTCCTTAAATACTGAAGCAGAGTCCTTAAACATTGCAGCAAAGTCCTTAAATAATGCAGCAGAGTCCTTAAATAATGCAGCAAAGTCCTTCAGTAATGCAGCAGAGTCCTTAGATAATGCAACAAAGTCCTTAAATAATGCAGCAGATTCCTTAAATAATGCAGCAAAGTCCTTAAATAATGCAGCAGAGTCCTTAAATAATGCAGCAGAGTCCTTAAATACCGCAGCAGAGTCCTTAAATACTGAAGCAGAGTCCTTTAATATAGCAGCAAATTCCTTAAATAATGCAGCAGAGTCCTTAAAAAATCCAACAAAGTCATTAAATAATGCATCAAGTCCTTAAATAATGCAGCAGAGTCCTCTAATAATGCAGCAGAGTCCTCAAATGCTTCAGCAAAGTCATTAAATAATGCAGCATAGTCCTTAAATAATGGAGCAAAGTCCTTAAATAATGCAGCACAGTTCTTAAATAATGCAACAACGTCGTTAAATAATGCAGCAGAGTCCTTAAATAATGCAGCAAAGTCCTTAACTAATGCAGCAGAGTCCTTAAATAATGCAACAAAGTCCTTAAATAATGCAGCAGAGTCCTTAAATAATGCAGTAAAGTCCTTAAATAATGCAGCAGAGTCCTTAAATAATGCAGCAGAGTCCTTAAATACTGAAGCAGAGTCCTTAAATATTGCAGCAAAGTCCTTAAATAATGCAGCAGAGTCCTTAAATAATGCAACAAATTCCTTAAATAATGCAGCAAAGTCCTTAAATAATGCAGCAGAGTCCTTAAATAATGCAGCAGAGTCCTTAAATACCGCAGCAGAGTCCTTAAATACTGAAGCAGAGTCCTTTAATATTGCAGCAAATTCCTTAAATAATGCAGCAGAGTCCTTAAAAAATCCAACAAAGTCATTAAATAATGCAGCAGAGTCCTCTAATAATGCAGCAGAGTCCTCAAATGCTTCAGCAAAGTCATTAAATAATGCAGCAGAGTCCTCAAATGCTTAAGCAGAGTCCTTAAATACTGAAGCAGAGTCCTTAAATATTGCAGCAAAGTCCTTAAATAATGCAGCAGAGTCCTTAAATAATGCAACAAAGTCCTTAAATAATGCAGCAGAGTCCTTAAATAATGCAGTAAAGTCGTTAAATAATGCAGCAGAGTCCTTAAATAATGCAGCAAAGTCCTTAACTAATGCAGCAGAGTCCTTAAATATTGCAGCAAAGTTCTTACATAATGCATTAGAGTCCTTAAATAATGCAACAAAGTCCTTAAATAATGCAGCAGAGTCCTTAAATAATGCAGAAAAGTCCTTAAATAATGCAGCAGAGTCCTTAAATAATGCAGCAGAGTCCTTAAATACCGCAGCAGAGTCCTTAAATACTGAAGCAGAGTCCTTTAATATAGCAGCAAATTCTTTAAATAATGCAGCAGAGTCCTTAAAAAAATCCAACAAAGTCATTAAATAATGCAGCAGAGTCCTCTAATAATGCAGCAGAGTCCTCAAATGCTTCAGCAAAGTCATTAAATAATGCAGCATAGTCCTTAAATAATGCAGCAAAGTCCTTAAATAATGCAGCACAGTTCTTAAATAATGCAACAACGTCGTTAAATAATGCAGCAGAGTCCTTAAATAATGCAGCAAAGTCCTTAACTAATGCAGCAGAGTCCTTAAATAATGCACCAAAGTCCTTAAATAATGCAACAGTCCTTAAATACCGCAGCAAAGTGATTAAATAATGCAGCAGAGTCCTCAAATGCTTCAGCAGAGTCCTTAAATAATGCAGCAGAGTCCTTAAATAATGCAGCAAAGTCCTTAAATAATGCAACAAAGTCCTTAAATAATGCAGCAGAGTCCTTAAATACTGAAGCAGAGTCCTTAAATATTGCAGCAAAGTCCTTAAATAATGCAGCAGAGTCCATAAATAATGCAGCAAAGTCCTTAAATAATGCAGCAGAGTCCTTAAATAATGCAACAAAGTCCTTAAATAATGCAGCAGAGTCCTTAAATACTGAAGCAGAGTCCTTAAATATTGCAGCAAAGTCCTTCAATAATGCAGCAGAGTCCTTAGATAATGCAACAAATTCCTTAAATAATGCAGCAAAGTCCTTAAATAATGCAGCAGAGTCCTTAAATAATGCAGCAGAGTCCTTAAATACCGCAGCAGAGTCCTTAAATACTGAAGCAGAGTCCTTTAATATTGCAGCAAATTCCTTAAATAATGCAGCAGAGTCCTTAAAAAATCCAACAAAGTCATTAAATAATGCAGCAGAGTCCTCTAATAATGCAGCAGAGTCCTCAAATGCTTCAGCAAAGTCATTAAATAATGCAGCAGAGTCCTCAAATGCTTAAGCAGAGTCCTTAAATACTGAAGCAGAGTCCTTAAATATTGCAGCAAAGTCCTTAAATAATGCAGCAGAGTCCTTAAATAATGCAACAAAGTCCTTAAATAATGCAGCAGAGTCCTTAAATAATGCAGTAAAGTCGTTAAATAATGCAGCAGAGTCCTTAAATAATGCAGCAAAGTCCTTAACTAATGCAGCAGAGTCCTTAAATATTGCAGCAAAGTCCTTACATAATGCGTTAGAGTCCTTAAATAATGCAACAAAGTCCTTAAATAATGCAGCAGAGTCCTTAAATAATGCAGAAAAGTCCTTAAATAATGCAGCAGAGTCCTTAAATAATGCAGCAGAGTCCTTAAATACCGCAGCAGAGTCCTTAAATACTGAAGCAGAGTCCTTTAATATAGCAGCAAATTCTTTAAATAATGCAGCAGAGTCCTTAAAAAAATCCAACAAAGTCATTAAATAATGCAGCAGAGTCCTCTAATAATGCAGCAGAGTCCTCAAATGCTTCAGCAAAGTCATTAAATAATGCAGCATAGTCCTTAAATAATGCAGCAAAGTCCTTAAATAATGCAGCACAGTTCTTAAATAATGCAACAACGTCGTTAAATAATGCAGCAGAGTCCTTAAATAATGCAGCAAAGTCCTTAACTAATGCAGCAGAGTCCTTAAATAATGCAACAAAGTCCTTAAATAATGCAACAGAGTCCTTAAATACCGCAGCAAAGTGATTAAATAATGCAGCAGAGTCCTCAAATGCTTCAGCAGAGTCCTTAAATAATGCAGCAGAGTCCTTAAATAATGCAGCAAAGTCCTTAAATAATGCAGCAGAGTCCTTAAATAATGCAACAAAGTCCTTAAATAATGCAGCAGAGTCCTTAAATACTGAAGCAGAGTCCTTAAATATTGCAGCAAAGTCCTTAAATAATGCAGCAGAGTCCATAAATAATGCAGCAAAGTCCTTAAATAATGCAGCAGAGTCCTTAAATAATGCAACAAAGTCCTTAAATAATGCAGCAGAGACCTTAAATACTGAAGCAGAGTCCTTAAATATTGCAGCAAAGTCCTTCAATAATGCAGCAGAGTCCTTAGATAATGCAACAAAGTCCTTAAATAATGCAGCAGATTCCTTAAATAATGCAGCAAAGTCCTTAAATAATGCAGCAGAGTCCTTAAATAATGCAGCAGAGTCCTTAAATACTGAAGCAGAGTCCTTTAATATAGCAGCAAATTCCTTAAATAATGCAGCAGAGTCCTTAAAAAATCCAACAAAGTCATTAAATAATGCAGCAGAGTCCTCTAATAATGCAGCAGAGTCCTCAAATGCTTCAGCAAAGTCATTAAATAATGCAGCAGAGTCCTCAAATGCTTAAGCAGAGTCCTTAAATACTGAAGCAGAGTCCTTAAACATTGCAGCAAAGTCCTTAAATAATGCAGCAGAGTCCTTAAATAATGCAGCAAAGTCCTTCAGTAATGCAGCAGAGTCCTTAGATAATGCAACAAAGTCCTTAAATAATGCAGCAGATTCCTTAAATAATGCAGCAAAGTCCTTAAATAATGCAGCAGAGTCCTTAAATAATGCAGCAGAGTCCTTAAATACCGCAGCAGAGTCCTTAAATACTGAAGCAGAGTCCTTTAATATAGCAGCAAATTCCTTAAATAATGCAGCAGAGTCCTTAAAAAATCCAACAAAGTCATTAAATAATGCATCAAGTCCTTAAATAATGCAGCAGAGTCCTCTAATAATGCAGCAGAGTCCTCAAATGCTTCAGCAAAGTCATTAAATAATGCAGCATAGTCCTTAAATAATGGAGCAAAGTCCTTAAATAATGCAGCACAGTTCTTAAATAATGCAACAACGTCGTTAAATAATGCAGCAGAGTCCTTAAATAATGCAGCAAAGTCCTTAACTAATGCAGCAGAGTCCTTAAATAATGCAACAAAGTCCTTAAATAATGCAGCAGAGTCCTTAAATAATGCAGTAAAGTCCTTAAATAATGCAGCAGAGTCCTTAAATAATGCAGCAGAGTCCTTAAATACTGAAGCAGAGTCCTTAAATATTGCAGCAAAGTCCTTAAATAATGCAGCAGAGTCCTTAAATAATGCAACAAATTCCTTAAATAATGCAGCAAAGTCCTTAAATAATGCAGCAGAGTCCTTAAATAATGCAGCAGAGTCCTTAAATACCGCAGCAGAGTCCTTAAATACTGAAGCAGAGTCCTTTAATATTGCAGCAAATTCCTTAAATAATGCAGCAGAGTCCTTAAAAAATCCAACAAAGTCATTAAATAATGCAGCAGAGTCCTCTAATAATGCAGCAGAGTCCTCAAATGCTTCAGCAAAGTCATTAAATAATGCAGCAGAGTCCTCAAATGCTTAAGCAGAGTCCTTAAATACTGAAGCAGAGTCCTTAAATATTGCAGCAAAGTCCTTAAATAATGCAGCAGAGTCCTTAAATAATGCAACAAAGTCCTTAAATAATGCAGCAGAGTCCTTAAATAATGCAGTAAAGTCGTTAAATAATGCAGCAGAGTCCTTAAATAA
The DNA here is from genome assembly GCF_046119375.1 of Phyllobates terribilis. Lineage (NCBI taxonomy): Eukaryota > Metazoa > Chordata > Amphibia > Anura > Dendrobatidae > Phyllobates > Phyllobates terribilis. The sequence continues at coordinate 163,980 of NW_027362840.1, read as the reverse complement.
TGCAGCAAAGTCCTTAACTAATGCAGCAGAGTCCTTAAATATTGCAGCAAAGTCCTTACATAATGCATTAGAGTCCTTAAATAATGCAACAAAGTCCTTAAATAATGCAGCAGAGTCCTTAAATAATGCAGAAAAGTCCTTAAATAATGCAGCAGAGTCCTTAAATAATGCAGCAGAGTCCTTAAATACCGCAGCAGAGTCCTTAAATACTGAAGCAGAGTCCTTTAATATAGCAGCAAATTCTTTAAATAATGCAGCAGAGTCCTTAAAAAAATCCAACAAAGTCATTAAATAATGCAGCAGAGTCCTCTAATAATGCAGCAGAGTCCTCAAATGCTTCAGCAAAGTCATTAAATAATGCAGCATAGTCCTTAAATAATGCAGCAAAGTCCTTAAATAATGCAGCACAGTTCTTAAATAATGCAACAACGTCGTTAAATAATGCAGCAGAGTCCTTAAATAATGCAGCAAAGTCCTTAACTAATGCAGCAGAGTCCTTAAATAATGCACCAAAGTCCTTAAATAATGCAACAGTCCTTAAATACCGCAGCAAAGTGATTAAATAATGCAGCAGAGTCCTCAAATGCTTCAGCAGAGTCCTTAAATAATGCAGCAGAGTCCTTAAATAATGCAGCAAAGTCCTTAAATAATGCAACAAAGTCCTTAAATAATGCAGCAGAGTCCTTAAATACTGAAGCAGAGTCCTTAAATATTGCAGCAAAGTCCTTAAATAATGCAGCAGAGTCCATAAATAATGCAGCAAAGTCCTTAAATAATGCAGCAGAGTCCTTAAATAATGCAACAAAGTCCTTAAATAATGCAGCAGAGTCCTTAAATACTGAAGCAGAGTCCTTAAATATTGCAGCAAAGTCCTTCAATAATGCAGCAGAGTCCTTAGATAATGCAACAAAGTCCTTAAATAATGCAGCAGATTCCTTAAATAATGCAGCAAAGTCCTTAAATAATGCAGCAGAGTCCTTAAATAATGCAGCAGAGTCCTTAAATAATGCAACAAATTCCTTAAATAATGCAGCAAAGTCCTTAAATAATGCAGCAGAGTCCTTAAATAATGCAGCAGAGTCCTTAAATACCGCAGCAGAGTCCTTAAATACTGAAGCAGAGTCCTTTAATATAGCAGCAAATTCCTTAAATAATGCAGCAGAGTCCTTAAAAAATCCAACAAAGTCATTAAATAATGCAGCAGAGTCCTCTAATAATGCAGCAGAGTCCTCAAATGCTTCAGCAAAGTCATTAAATAATGCAGCAGAGTCCTCAAATGCTTAAGCAGAGTCCTTAAATACTGAAGCAGAGTCCTTAAATATTGCAGCAAAGTCCTTAAATAATGCAGCAGAGTCCTTAAATAATGCAACAAAGTCCTTAAATAATGCAGCAGAGTCCTTAAATAATGCAGTAAAGTCGTTAAATAATGCAGCAGAGTCCTTAAATAATGCAGCAAAGTCCTTAACTAATGCAGCAGAGTCCTTAAATATTGCAGCAAAGTCCTTACATAATGCGTTAGAGTCCTTAAATAATGCAACAAAGTCCTTAAATAATGCAGCAGAGTCCTTAAATAATGCAGAAAAGTCCTTAAATAATGCAGCAGAGTCCTTAAATAATGCAGCAGAGTCCTTAAATACCGCAGCAGAGTCCTTAAATACTGAAGCAGAGTCCTTTAATATAGCAGCAAATTCTTTAAATAATGCAGCAGAGTCCTTAAAAAAATCCAACAAAGTCATTAAATAATGCAGCAGAGTCCTCTAATAATGCAGCAGAGTCCTCAAATGCTTCAGCAAAGTCATTAAATAATGCAGCATAGTCCTTAAATAATGCAGCAAAGTCCTTAAATAATGCAGCACAGTTCTTAAATAATGCAACAACGTCGTTAAATAATGCAGCAGAGTCCTTAAATAATGCAGCAAAGTCCTTAACTAATGCAGCAGAGTCCTTAAATAATGCAACAAAGTCCTTAAATAATGCAACAGAGTCCTTAAATACCGCAGCAAAGTGATTAAATAATGCAGCAGAGTCCTCAAATGCTTCAGCAGAGTCCTTAAATAATGCAGCAGAGTCCTTAAATAATGCAGCAAAGTCCTTAAATAATGCAGCAGAGTCCTTAAATAATGCAACAAAGTCCTTAAATAATGCAGCAGAGTCCTTAAATACTGAAGCAGAGTCCTTAAATATTGCAGCAAAGTCCTTAAATAATGCAGCAGAGTCCATAAATAATGCAGCAAAGTCCTTAAATAATGCAGCAGAGTCCTTAAATAATGCAACAAAGTCCTTAAATAATGCAGCAGAGTCCTTAAATACTGAAGCAGAGTCCTTAAATATTGCAGCAAAGTCCTTCAATAATGCAGCAGAGTCTTTAGATAATGCAACAAAGTCCTTAAATAATGCAGCAGATTCCTTAAATAATGCAGCAAAGTCCTTAAATAATGCAGCAGAGTCCTTAAATAATGCAGCAGAGTCCTTAAATACTGAAGCAGAGTCCTTTAATATAGCAGCAAATTCCTTAAATAATGCAGCAGAGTCCTTAAAAAATCCAACAAAGTCATTAAATAATGCAGCAGAGTCCTCTAATAATGCAGCAGAGTCCTCAAATGCTTCAGCAAAGTCATTAAATAATGCAGCAGAGTCCTCAAATGCTTAAGCAGAGTCCTTAAATACTGAAGCAGAGTCCTTAAACATTGCAGCAAAGTCCTTAAATAATGCAGCAGAGTCCTTAAATAATGCAGCAAAGTCCTTCAGTAATGCAGCAGAGTCCTTAGATAATGCAACAAAGTCCTTAAATAATGCAGCAGATTCCTTAAATAATGCAGCAAAGTCCTTAAATAATGCAGCAGAGTCCTTAAATAATGCAGCAGAGTCCTTAAATACCGCAGCAGAGTCCTTAAATACTGAAGCAGAGTCCTTTAATATAGCAGCAAATTCCTTAAATAATGCAGCAGAGTCCTTAAAAAATCCAACAAAGTCATTAAATAATGCATCAAGTCCTTAAATAATGCAGCAGAGTCCTCTAATAATGCAGCAGAGTCCTCAAATGCTTCAGCAAAGTCATTAAATAATGCAGCATAGTCCTTAAATAATGGAGCAAAGTCCTTAAATAATGCAGCACAGTTCTTAAATAATGCAACAACGTCGTTAAATAATGCAGCAGAGTCCTTAAATAATGCAGCAAAGTCCTTAACTAATGCAGCAGAGTCCTTAAATAATGCAACAAAGTCCTTAAATAATGCAGCAGAGTCCTTAAATAATGCAGTAAAGTCCTTAAATAATGCAGCAGAGTCCTTAAATAATGCAGCAGAGTCCTTAAATACTGAAGCAGAGTCCTTAAATATTGCAGCAAAGTCCTTAAATAATGCAGCAGAGTCCTTAAATAATGCAACAAATTCCTTAAATAATGCAGCAAAGTCCTTAAATAATGCAGCAGAGTCCTTAAATAATGCAGCAGAGTCCTTAAATACCGCAGCAGAGTCCTTAAATACTGAAGCAGAGTCCTTTAATATTGCAGCAAATTCCTTAAATAATGCAGCAGAGTCCTTAAAAAATCCAACAAAGTCATTAAATAATGCAGCAGAGTCCTCTAATAATGCAGCAGAGTCCTCAAATGCTTCAGCAAAGTCATTAAATAATGCAGCAGAGTCCTCAAATGCTTAAGCAGAGTCCTTAAATACTGAAGCAGAGTCCTTAAATATTGCAGCAAAGTCCTTAAATAATGCAGCAGAGTCCTTAAATAATGCAACAAAGTCCTTAAATAATGCAGCAGAGTCCTTAAATAATGCAGTAAAGTCGTTAAATAATGCAGCAGAGTCCTTAAATAATGCAGCAAAGTCCTTAACTAATGCAGCAGAGTCCTTAAATATTGCAGCAAAGTCCTTACATAATGCATTAGAGTCCTTAAATAATGCAACAAAGTCCTTAAATAATGCAGCAGAGTCCTTAAATAATGCAGAAAAGTCCTTAAATAATGCAGCAGAGTCCTTAAATAATGCAGCAGAGTCCTTAAATACCGCAGCAGAGTCCTTAAATACTGAAGCAGAGTCCTTTAATATAGCAGCAAATTCTTTAAATAATGCAGCAGAGTCCTTAAAAAAATCCAACAAAGTCATTAAATAATGCAGCAGAGTCCTCTAATAATGCAGGAGAGTCCTCAAATGCTTCAGCAAAGTCATTAAATAATGCAGCATAGTCCTTAAATAATGCAGCAAAGTCCTTAAATAATGCAGCACAGTTCTTAAATAATGCAACAACGTCGTTAAATAATGCAGCAGAGTCCTTAAATAATGCAGCAAAGTCCTTAACTAATGCAGCAGAGTCCTTAAATAATGCAACAAAGTCCTTAAATAATGCAACAGTCCTTAAATACCGCAGCAAAGTGATTAAATAATGCAGCAGAGTCCTCAAATGCTTCAGCAGAGTCCTTAAATAATGCAGCAGAGTCCTTAAATAATGCAGCAAAGTCCTTAAATAATGCAACAAAGTCCTTAAATAATGCAGCAGAGTCCTTAAATACTGAAGCAGAGTCCTTAAATATTGCAGCAAAGTCCTTAAATAATGCAGCAGAGTCCATAAATAATGCAGCAAAGTCCTTAAATAATGCAGCAGAGTCCTTAAATAATGCAACAAAGTCCTTAAATAATGCAGCAGAGTCCTTAAATACTGAAGCAGAGTCCTTAAATATTGCAGCAAAGTCCTTCAATAATGCAGCAGAGTCCTTAGATAATGCAACAAAGTCCTTAAATAATGCAGCAGATTCCTTAAATAATGCAGCAAAGTCCTTAAATAATGCAGCAGAGTCCTTAAATAATGCAGCAGAGTCCTTAAATAATGCAACAAATTCCTTAAATAATGCAGCAAAGTCCTTAAATAATGCAGCAGAGTCCTTAAATAATGCAGCAGAGTCCTTAAATACCGCAGCAGAGTCCTTAAATACTGAAGCAGAGTCCTTTAATATAGCAGCAAATTCCTTAAATAATGCAGCAGAGTCCTTAAAAAATCCAACAAAGTAATTAAATAATGCAGCAGAGTCCTCTAATAATGCAGCAGAGTCCTCAAATGCTTCAGCAAAGTCATTAAATAATGCAGCAGAGTCCTCAAATGCTTAAGCAGAGTCCTTAAATACTGAAGCAGAGTCCTTAAATATTGCAGCAAAGTCCTTAAATAATGCAGCAGAGTCCTTAAATAATGCAACAAAGTCCTTAAATAATGCAGCAGAGTCCTTAAATAATGCAGTAAAGTCGTTAAATAATGCAGCAGAGTCCTTAAATAATGCAGCAAAGTCCTTAACTAATGCAGCAGAGTCCTTAAATATTGCAGCAAAGTCCTTACATAATGCATTAGAGTCCTTAAATAATGCAACAAAGTCCTTAAATAATGCAGCAGAGTCCTTAAATAATGCAGAAAAGTCCTTAAATAATGCAGCAGAGTCCTTAAATAATGCAGCAGAGTCCTTAAATACCGCAGCAGAGTCCTTAAATACTGAAGCAGAGTCCTTTAATATAGCAGCAAATTCTTTAAATAATGCAGCAGAGTCCTTAAAAAAATCCAACAAAGTCATTAAATAATGCAGCAGAGTCCTCTAATAATGCAGCAGAGTCCTCAAATGCTTCAGCAAAGTCATTAAATAATGCAGCATAGTCCTTAAATAATGCAGCAAAGTCCTTAAATAATGCAGCACAGTTCTTAAATAATGCAACAACGTCGGTAAATAATGCAGCAGAGTCCTTAAATAATGCAGCAAAGTCCTTAACTAATGCAGCAGAGTCCTTAAATAATGCAACAAAGTCCTTAAATAATGCAACAGAGTCCTTAAATACCGCAGCAAAGTGATTAAATAATGCGGCAGAGTCCTCAAATGCTTCAGCAGAGTCCTTAAATAATGCAGCAGAGTCCTTAAATAATGCAGCAAAGTCCTTAAATAATGCAGCAGAGTCCTTAAATAATGCAACAAAGTCCTTAAATAATGCAGCAGAGTCCTTAAATACTGAAGCGGAGTCCTTAAATATTGCAGCAAAGTCCTTAAATAATGCAGCAGAGTCCATAAATAATGCAGCAAAGTCCTTAAATAATGCAGCAGAGTCCTTAAATAATGCAACAAAGTCCTTAAATAATGCAGCAGAGTCCTGAAATACTGAAGCAGAGTCCTTAAATATTGCAGCAAAGTCCTTCAATAATGCAGCAGAGTCCTTAGATAATGCAACAAAGTCCTTAAATAATGCAGCAGATTCCTTAAATAATGCAGCAAAGTCCTTAAATAATGCAGCAGAGTCCTTAAATAATGCAGCAGAGTCCTTAAATACTGAAGCAGAGTCCTTTAATATAGCAGCAAATTCCTTAAATAATGCAGCAGAGTCCTTAAAAAATCCAACAAAGTCATTAAATAATGCAGCAGAGTCCTCTAATAATGCAGCAGAGTCCTCAAATGCTTCAGCAAAGTCATTAAATAATGCAGCAGAGTCCTCAAATGCTTAAGCAGAGTCCTTAAATACTGAAGCAGAGTCCTTAAACATTGCAGCAAAGTCCTTAAATAATGCAGCAGAGTCCTTAAATAATGCAGCAAAGTCCTTCAGTAATGCAGCAGAGTCCTTAGATAATGCAACAAAGTCCTTAAATAATGCAGCAGATTCCTTAAATAATGCAGCAAAGTCCTTAAATAATGCAGCAGAGTCCTTAAATAATGCAGCAGAGTCCTTAAATACCGCAGCAGAGTCCTTAAATACTGAAGCAGAGTCCTTTAATATAGCAGCAAATTCCTTAAATAATGCAGCAGAGTCCTTAAAAAATCCAACAAAGTCATTAAATAATGCATCAAGTCCTTAAATAATGCAGCAGAGTCCTCTAATAATGCAGCAGAGTCCTCAAATGCTTCAGCAAAGTCATTAAATAATGCAGCATAGTCCTTAAATAATGGAGCAAAGTCCTTAAATAATGCAGCACAGTTCTTAAATAATGCAACAACGTCGTTAAATAATGCAGCAGAGTCCTTAAATAATGCAGCAAAGTCCTTAACTAATGCAGCAGAGTCCTTAAATAATGCAACAAAGTCCTTAAATAATGCAGCAGAGTCCTTAAATAATGCAGTAAAGTCCTTAAATAATGCAGCAGAGTCCTTAAATAATGCAGCAGAGTCCTTAAATACTGAAGCAGAGTCCTTAAATATTGCAGCAAAGTCCTTAAATAATGCAGCAGAGTCCTTAAATAATGCAACAAATTCCTTAAATAATGCAGCAAAGTCCTTAAATAATGCAGCAGAGTCCTTAAATAATGCAGCAGAGTCCTTAAATACCGCAGCAGAGTCCTTAAATACTGAAGCAGAGTCCTTTAATATTGCAGCAAATTCCTTAAATAATGCAGCAGAGTCCTTAAAAAATCCAACAAAGTCATTAAATAATGCAGCAGAGTCCTCTAATAATGCAGCAGAGTCCTCAAATGCTTCAGCAAAGTCATTAAATAATGCAGCATAGTCCTTAAATAATGCAGCAAAGTCCTTAAATAATGCAGCACAGTTCTTAAATAATGCAACAACGTCGTTAAATAATGCAGCAGAGTCCTTAAATAATGCAGCAAAGTCCTTAACTAATGCAGCAGAGTCCTTAAATAATGCAACAAAGTCCTTAAATAATGCAACAGTCCTTAAATACCGCAGCAAAGTGATTAAATAATGCAGCAGAGTCCTCAAATGCTTCAGCAGAGTCCTTAAATAATGCAGCAGAGTCCTTAAATAATGCAGCAAAGTCCTTAAATAATGCAACAAAGTCCTTAAATAATGCAGCAGAGTCCTTAAATACTGAAGCAGAGTCCTTAAATATTGCAGCAAAGTCCTTAAATAATGCAGCAGAGTCCATAAATAATGCAGCAAAGTCCTTAAATAATGCAGCAGAGTCCTTAAATAATGCAACAAAGTCCTTAAATAATGCAGCAGAGTCCTTAAATACTGAAGCAGAGTCCTTAAATATTGCAGCAAAGTCCTTCAATAATGCAGCAGAGTCCTTAGATAATGCAACAAAGTCCTTAAATAATGCAGCAGATTCCTTAAATAATGCAGCAAAGTCCTTAAATAATGCAGCAGAGTCCTTAAATAATGCAGCAGAGTCCTTAAATAATGCAACAAATTCCTTAAATAATGCAGCAAAGTCCTTAAATAATGCAGCAGAGTCCTTAAATAATGCAGCAGAGTCCTTAAATACCGCAGCAGAGTCCTTAAATACTGAAGCAGAGTCCTTTAATATAGCAGCAAATTCCTTAAATAATGCAGCAGAGTCCTTAAAAAATCCAACAAAGTCCTTAAATAATGCAGCAGAGTCCTTAAATACTGAAGCAGAGTCCTTAAATATTGCAGCAAAGTCCTTCAATAATGCAGCAGAGTCTTTAGATAATGCAACAAAGTCCTTAAATAATGCAGCAGATTCCTTAAATAATGCGGCAAAGTCCTTAAATAATGCAGCAGAGTCCTTAAATAATGCAGCAGAGTCCTTAAATACTGAAGCAGAGTCCTTTAATATAGCAGCAAATTCCTTAAATAATGCAGCAGAGTCCTTAAAAAATCCAACAAAGTCATTAAATAATGCAGCAGAGTCCTCTAATAATGCAGCAGAGTCCTCAAATGCTTCAGCAAAGTCATTAAATAATGCAGCAGAGTCCTCAAATGCTTAAGCAGAGTCCTTAAATACTGAAGCAGAGTCCTTAAACATTGCAGCAAAGTCCTTAAATAATGCAGCAGAGTCCTTAAATAATGCAGCAAAGTCCTTCAGTAATGCAGCAGAGTCCTTAGATAATGCAACAAAGTCCTTAAATAATGCAGCAGATTCCTTAAATAATGCAGCAAAGTCCTTAAATAATGCAGCAGAGTCCTTAAATAATGCAGCAGAGTCCTTAAATACCGCAGCAGAGTCCTTAAATACTGAAGCAGAGTCCTTTAATATAGCAGCAAATTCCTTAAATAATGCAGCAGAGTCCTTAAAAAATCCAACAAAGTCATTAAATAATGCATCAAGTCCTTAAATAATGCAGCAGAGTCCTCTAATAATGCAGCAGAGTCCTCAAATGCTTCAGCAAAGTCATTAAATAATGCAGCATAGTCCTTAAATAATGGAGCAAAGTCCTTAAATAATGCAGCACAGTTCTTAAATAATGCAACAACGTCGTTAAATAATGCAGCAGAGTCCTTAAATAATGCAGCAAAGTCCTTAACTAATGCAGCAGAGTCCTTAAATAATGCAACAAAGTCCTTAAATAATGCAGCAGAGTCCTTAAATAATGCAGTAAAGTCCTTAAATAATGCAGCAGAGTCCTTAAATAATGCAGCAGAGTCCTTAAATACTGAAGCAGAGTCCTTAAATATTGCAGCAAAGTCCTTAAATAATGCAGCAGAGTCCTTAAATAATGCAACAAATTCCTTAAATAATGCAGCAAAGTCCTTAAATAATGCAGCAGAGTCCTTAAATAATGCAGCAGAGTCCTTAAATACCGCAGCAGAGTCCTTAAATACTGAAGCAGAGTCCTTTAATATTGCAGCAAATTCCTTAAATAATGCAGCAGAGTCCTTAAAAAATCCAACAAAGTCATTAAATAATGCAGCAGAGTCCTCTAATAATGCAGCAGAGTCCTCAAATGCTTCAGCAAAGTCATTAAATAATGCAGCAGAGTCCTCAAATGCTTAAGCAGAGTCCTTAAATACTGAAGCAGAGTCCTTAAATATTGCAGCAAAGTCCTTAAATAATGCAGCAGAGTCCTTAAATAATGCAACAAAGTCCTTAAATAATGCAGCAGAGTCCTTAAATAATGCAGTAAAGTCGTTAAATAATGCAGCAGAGTCCTTAAATAATGCAGCAAAGTCCTTAACTAATGCAGCAGAGTCCTTAAATATTGCAGCAAAGTCCTTACATAATGCATTAGAGTCCTTAAATAATGCAACAAAGTCCTTAAATAATGCAGCAGAGTCCTTAAATAATGCAGAAAAGTCCTTAAATAATGCAGCAGAGTCCTTAAATAATGCAGCAGAGTCCTTAAATACCGCAGCAGAGTCCTTAAATACTGAAGCAGAGTCCTTTAATATAGCAGCAAATTCTTTAAATAATGCAGCAGAGTCCTTAAAAAAATCCAACAAAGTCATTAAATAATGCAGCAGAGTCCTCTAATAATGCAGGAGAGTCCTCAAATGCTTCAGCAAAGTCATTAAATAATGCAGCATAGTCCTTAAATAATGCAGCAAAGTCCTTAAATAATGCAGCACAGTTCTTAAATAATGCAACAACGTCGTTAAATAATGCAGCAGAGTCCTTAAATAATGCAGCAAAGTCCTTAACTAATGCAGCAGAGTCCTTAAATAATGCAACAAAGTCCTTAAATAATGCAACAGTCCTTAAATACCGCAGCAAAGTGATTAAATAATGCAGCAGAGTCCTCAAATGCTTCAGCAGAGTCCTTAAATAATGCAGCAGAGTCCTTAAATAATGCAGCAAAGTCCTTAAATAATGCAACAAAGTCCTTAAATAATGCAGCAGAGTCCTTAAATACTGAAGCAGAGTCCTTAAATATTGCAGCAAAGTCCTTAAATAATGCAGCAGAGTCCATAAATAATGCAGCAAAGTCCTTAAATAATGCAGCAGAGTCCTTAAATAATGCAACAAAGTCCTTAAATAATGCAGCAGAGTCCTTAAATACTGAAGCAGAGTCCTTAAATATTGCAGCAAAGTCCTTCAATAATGCAGCAGAGTCCTTAGATAATGCAACAAAGTCCTTAAATAATGCAGCAGATTCCTTAAATAATGCAGCAAAGTCCTTAAATAATGCAGCAGAGTCCTTAAATAATGCAGCAGAGTCCTTAAATAATGCAACAAATTCCTTAAATAATGCAGCAAAGTCCTTAAATAATGCAGCAGAGTCCTTAAATAATGCAGCAGAGTCCTTAAATACCGCAGCAGAGTCCTTAAATACTGAAGCAGAGTCCTTTAATATAGCAGCAAATTCCTTAAATAATGCAGCAGAGTCCTTAAAAAATCCAACAAAGTAATTAAATAATGCAGCAGAGTCCTCTAATAATGCAGCAGAGTCCTCAAATGCTTCAGCAAAGTCATTAAATAATGCAGCAGAGTCCTCAAATGCTTAAGCAGAGTCCTTAAATACTGAAGCAGAGTCCTTAAATATTGCAGCAAAGTCCTTAAATAATGCAGCAGAGTCCTTAAATAATGCAACAAAGTCCTTAAATAATGCAGCAGAGTCCTTAAATAATGCAGTAAAGTCGTTAAATAATGCAGCAGAGTCCTTAAATAATGCAGCAAAGTCCTTAACTAATGCAGCAGAGTCCTTAAATATTGCAGCAAAGTCCTTACATAATGCATTAGAGTCCTTAAATAATGCAACAAAGTCCTTAAATAATGCAGCAGAGTCCTTAAATAATGCAGAAAAGTCCTTAAATAATGCAGCAGAGTCCTTAAATAATGCAGCAGAGTCCTTAAATACCGCAGCAGAGTCCTTAAATACTGAAGCAGAGTCCTTTAATATAGCAGCAAATTCTTTAAATAATGCAGCAGAGTCCTTAAAAAAATCCAACAAAGTCATTAAATAATGCAGCAGAGTCCTCTAATAATGCAGCAGAGTCCTCAAATGCTTCAGCAAAGTCATTAAATAATGCAGCATAGTCCTTAAATAATGCAGCAAAGTCCTTAAATAATGCAGCACAGTTCTTAAATAATGCAACAACGTCGGTAAATAATGCAGCAGAGTCCTTAAATAATGCAGCAAAGTCCTTAACTAATGCAGCAGAGTCCTTAAATAATGCAACAAAGTCCTTAAATAATGCAACAGAGTCCTTAAATACCGCAGCAAAGTGATTAAATAATGCGGCAGAGTCCTCAAATGCTTCAGCAGAGTCCTTAAATAATGCAGCAGAGTCCTTAAATAATGCAGCAAAGTCCTTAAATAATGCAGCAGAGTCCTTAAATAATGCAACAAAGTCCTTAAATAATGCAGCAGAGTCCTTAAATACTGAAGCGGAGTCCTTAAATATTGCAGCAAAGTCCTTAAATAATGCAGCAGAGTCCATAAATAATGCAGCAAAGTCCTTAAATAATGCAGCAGAGTCCTTAAATAATGCAACAAAGTCCTTAAATAATGCAGCAGAGTCCTGAAATACTGAAGCAGAGTCCTTAAATATTGCAGCAAAGTCCTTCAATAATGCAGCAGAGTCCTTAGATAATGCAACAAAGTCCTTAAATAATGCAGCAGATTCCTTAAATAATGCAGCAAAGTCCTTAAATAATGCAGCAGAGTCCTTAAATAATGCAGCAGAGTCCTTAAATACTGAAGCAGAGTCCTTTAATATAGCAGCAAATTCCTTAAATAATGCAGCAGAGTCCTTAAAAAATCCAACAAAGTCATTAAATAATGCAGCAGAGTCCTCTAATAATGCAGCAGAGTCCTCAAATGCTTCAGCAAAGTCATTAAATAATGCAGCAGAGTCCTCAAATGCTTAAGCAGAGTCCTTAAATACTGAAGCAGAGTCCTTAAACATTGCAGCAAAGTCCTTAAATAATGCAGCAGAGTCCTTAAATAATGCAGCAAAGTCCTTCAGTAATGCAGCAGAGTCCTTAGATAATGCAACAAAGTCCTTAAATAATGCAGCAGATTCCTTAAATAATGCAGCAAAGTCCTTAAATAATGCAGCAGAGTCCTTAAATAATGCAGCAGAGTCCTTAAATACCGCAGCAGAGTCCTTAAATACTGAAGCAGAGTCCTTTAATATAGCAGCAAATTCCTTAAATAATGCAGCAGAGTCCTTAAAAAATCCAACAAAGTCATTAAATAATGCATCAAGTCCTTAAATAATGCAGCAGAGTCCTCTAATAATGCAGCAGAGTCCTCAAATGCTTCAGCAAAGTCATTAAATAATGCAGCATAGTCCTTAAATAATGGAGCAAAGTCCTTAAATAATGCAGCACAGTTCTTAAATAATGCAACAACGTCGTTAAATAATGCAGCAGAGTCCTTAAATAATGCAGCAAAGTCCTTAACTAATGCAGCAGAGTCCTTAAATAATGCAACAAAGTCCTTAAATAATGCAGCAGAGTCCTTAAATAATGCAGTAAAGTCCTTAAATAATGCAGCAGAGTCCTTAAATAATGCAGCAGAGTCCTTAAATACTGAAGCAGAGTCCTTAAATATTGCAGCAAAGTCCTTAAATAATGCAGCAGAGTCCTTAAATAATGCAACAAATTCCTTAAATAATGCAGCAAAGTCCTTAAATAATGCAGCAGAGTCCTTAAATAATGCAGCAGAGTCCTTAAATACCGCAGCAGAGTCCTTAAATACTGAAGCAGAGTCCTTTAATATTGCAGCAAATTCCTTAAATAATGCAGCAGAGTCCTTAAAAAATCCAACAAAGTCATTAAATAATGCAGCAGAGTCCTCTAATAATGCAGCAGAGTCCTCAAATGCTTCAGCAAAGTCATTAAATAATGCAGCATAGTCCTTAAATAATGCAGCAAAGTCCTTAAATAATGCAGCACAGTTCTTAAATAATGCAACAACGTCGTTAAATAATGCAGCAGAGTCCTTAAATAATGCAGCAAAGTCCTTAACTAATGCAGCAGAGTCCTTAAATAATGCAACAAAGTCCTTAAATAATGCAACAGTCCTTAAATACCGCAGCAAAGTGATTAAATAATGCAGCAGAGTCCTCAAATGCTTCAGCAGAGTCCTTAAATAATGCAGCAGAGTCCTTAAATAATGCAGCAAAGTCCTTAAATAATGCAACAAAGTCCTTAAATAATGCAGCAGAGTCCTTAAATACTGAAGCAGAGTCCTTAAATATTGCAGCAAAGTCCTTAAATAATGCAGCAGAGTCCATAAATAATGCAGCAAAGTCCTTAAATAATGCAGCAGAGTCCTTAAATAATGCAACAAAGTCCTTAAATAATGCAGCAGAGTCCTTAAATACTGAAGCAGAGTCCTTAAATATTGCAGCAAAGTCCTTCAATAATGCAGCAGAGTCCTTAGATAATGCAACAAAGTCCTTAAATAATGCAGCAGATTCCTTAAATAATGCAGCAAAGTCCTTAAATAATGCAGCAGAGTCCTTAAATAATGCAGCAGAGTCCTTAAATAATGCAACAAATTCCTTAAATAATGCAGCAAAGTCCTTAAATAATGCAGCAGAGTCCTTAAATAATGCAGCAGAGTCCTTAAATACCGCAGCAGAGTCCTTAAATACTGAAGCAGAGTCCTTTAATATAGCAGCAAATTCCTTAAATAATGCAGCAGAGTCCTTAAAAAATCCAACAAAGTCATTAAATAATGCAGCAGAGTCCTCTAATAATGCAGCAGAGTCCTCAAATGCTTCAGCAAAGTCATTAAATAATGCAGCAGAGTCCTCAAATGCTTAAGCAGAGTCCTTAAATACTGAAGCAGAGTCCTTAAACATTGCAGCAAAGTCCTTAAATAATGCAGCAGAGTCCTTAAATAATGCAGCAAAGTCCTTCAGTAATGCAGCAGAGTCCTTAGATAATGCAAGAAAGTCCTTAAATAATGCAGCAGATTCCTTAAATAATGCAGCAAAGTCCTTAAATAATGCAGCAGAGTCCTTAAATAATGCAGCAGAGTCCTTAAATACCGCAGCAGAGTCCTTAAATACTGAAGCAGAGTCCTTTAATATAGCAGCAAATTCCTTAAATAATGCAGCAGAGTCCTTAAAAAATCCAACAAAGTCATTAAATAATGCATCAAGTCCTTAAATAATGCAGCAGAGTCCTCTAATAATGCAGCAGAGTCCTCAAATGCTTCAGCAAAGTCATTAAATAATGCAGCATAGTCCTTAAATAATGGAGCAAAGTCCTTAAATAATGCAGCACAGTTCTTAAATAATGCAACAACGTCGTTAAATAATGCAGCAGAGTCCTTAAATAATGCAGCAAAGTCCTTAACTAATGCAGCAGAGTCATTAAATAATGCAACAAAGTCCTTAAATAATGCAGCAGAGTCCTTAAATAATGCAGTAAAGTCCTTAAATAATGCAGCAGAGTCCTTAAATAATGCAGCAGAGTCCTTAAATACTGAAGCAGAGTCCTTAAATATTGCAGCAAAGTCCTTAAATAATGCAGCAGAGTCCTTAAATAATGCAACAAATTCCTTAAATAATGCAGCAAAGTCCTTAAATAATGCAGCAGAGTCCTTAAATAATGCAGCAGAGTCCTTAAATACCGCAGCAGAGTCCTTAAATACTGAAGCAGAGTCCTTTAATATTGCAGCAAATTCCTTAAATAATGCAGCAGAGTCCTTAAAAAATCCAACAAAGTCATTAAATAATGCAGCAGAGTCCTCTAATAATGCAGCAGAGTCCTCAAATGCTTCAGCAAAGTCATTAAATAATGCAGCAGAGTCCTCAAATGCTTAAGCAGAGTCCTTAAATACTGAAGCAGAGTCCTTAAATATTGCAGCAAAGTCCTTAAATAATGCAGCAGAGTCCTTAAATAATGCAACAAAGTCCTTAAATAATGCAGCAGAGTCCTTAAATAATGCAGTAAAGTCGTTAAATAATGCAGCAGAGTCCTTAAATAATGCAGCAAAGTCCTTAACTAATGCAGCAGAGTCCTTAAATATTGCAGCAAAGTCCTTACATAATGCATTAGAGTCCTTAAATAATGCAACAAAGTCCTTAAATAATGCAGCAGAGTCCTTAAATAATGCAGAAAAGTCCTTAAATAATGCAGCAGAGTCCTTAAATAATGCAGCAGAGTCCTTAAATACCGCAGCAGAGTCCTTAAATACTGAAGCAGAGTCCTTTAATATAGCAGCAAATTCTTTAAATAATGCAGCAGAGTCCTTAAAAAAATCCAACAAAGTCATTAAATAATGCAGCAGAGTCCTCTAATAATGCAGCAGAGTCCTCAAATGCTTCAGCAAAGTCATTAAATAATGCAGCATAGTCCTTAAATAATGCAGCAAAGTCCTTAAATAATGCAGCACAGTTCTTAAATAATGCAACAACGTCGTTAAATAATGCAGCAGAGTCCTTAAATAATGCAGCAAAGTCCTTAACTAATGCAGCAGAGTCCTTAAATAATGCAACAAAGTCCTTAAATAATGCAACAGTCCTTAAATACCGCAGCAAAGTGATTAAATAATGCAGCAGAGTCCTCAAATGCTTCAGCAGAGTCCTTAAATAATGCAGCAGAGTCCTTAAATAATGCAGCAAAGTCCTTAAATAATGCAACAAAGTCCTTAAATAATGCAGCAGAGTCCTTAAATACTGAAGCAGAGTCCTTAAATATTGCAGCAAAGTCCTTAAATAATGCAGCAGAGTCCATAAATAATGCAGCAAAGTCCTTAAATAATGCAGCAGAGTCCTTAAATAATGCAACAAAGTCCTTAAATAATGCAGCAGAGTCCTTAAATACTGAAGCAGAGTCCTTAAATATTGCAGCAAAGTCCTTCAATAATGCAGCAGAGTCCTTAGATAATGCAACAAAGTCCTTAAATAATGCAGCAGATTCCTTAAATAATGCAGCAAAGTCCTTAAATAATGCAGCATAGTCCTTAAATAATGCAGCAAAGTCCTTAAATAATGCAGCACAGTTCTTAAATAATGCAACAACGTCGTTAAATAATGCAGCAGAGTCCTTAAATAATGCAGCAAAGTCCTTAACTAATGCAGCAGAGTCCTTAAATAATGCAACAAAGTCCTTAAATAATGCAACAGAGTCCTTAAATACCGCAGCAAAGTGATTAAATAATGCAGCAGAGTCCTCAAATGCTTCAGCAGAGTCCTTAAATAATGCAGCAGAGTCCTTAAATAATGCAGCAAAGTCCTTAAATAATGCAGCAGAGTCCTTAAATAATGCAACAAAGTCCTTAAATAATGCAGCAGAGTCCTTAAATACTGAAGCAGAGTCCTTAAATATTGCAGCAAAGTCCTTAAATAATGCAGCAGAGTCCATAAATAATGCAGCAAAGTCCTTAAATAATGCAGCAGAGTCCTTAAATAATGCAACAAAGTCCTTAAATAATGCAGCAGAGTCCTTAAATACTGAAGCAGAGTCCTTAAATATTGCAGCAAAGTCCTTCAATAATGCAGCAGAGTCCTTAGATAATGCAACAAAGTCCTTAAATAATGCAGCAGATTCCTTAAATAATGCAGCAAAGTCCTTAAATAATGCAGCAGAGTCCTTAAATAATGCAGCAGAGTCCTTAAATACTGAAGCAGAGTCCTTTAATATAGCAGCAAATTCCTTAAATAATTCAGCAGAGTCCTTAAAAAATCCAACAAAGTCATTAAATAATGCAGCAGAGTCCTCTAATAATGCAGCAGAGTCCTCAAATGCTTCAGCAAAGTCATTAAATAATGCAGCAGAGTCCTCAAATGCTTAAGCAGAGTCCTTAAATACTGAAGCAGAGTCCTTAAACATTGCAGCAAAGTCCTTAAATAATGCAGCAGAGTCCTTAAATAATGCAGCAAAGTCCTTCAGTAATGCAGCAGAGTCCTTAGATAATGCAACAAAGTCCTTAAATAATGCAGCAGATTCCTTAAATAATGCAGCAAAGTCCTTAAATAATGCAGCAGAGTCCTTAAATAATGCAGCAGAGTCCTTAAATACCGCAGCAGAGTCCTTAAATACTGAAGCAGAGTCCTTTAATATAGCAGCAAATTCCTTAAATAATGCAGCAGAGTCCTTAAAAAATCCAACAAAGTCATTAAATAATGCATCAAGTCCTTAAATAATGCAGCAGAGTCCTCTAATAATGCAGCAGAGTCCTCAAATGCTTCAGCAAAGTCATTAAATAATGCAGCATAGTCCTTAAATAATGGAGCAAAGTCCTTAAATAATGCAGCACAGTTCTTAAATAATGCAACAACGTCGTTAAATAATGCAGCAGAGTCCTTAAATAATGCAGCAAAGTCCTTAACTAATGCAGCAGAGTCCTTAAATAATGCAACAAAGTCCTTAAATAATGCAGCAGAGTCCTTAAATAATGCAGTAAAGTCCTTAAATAATGCAGCAGAGTCCTTAAATAATGCAGCAGAGTCCTTAAATACTGAAGCAGAGTCCTTAAATATTGCAGCAAAGTCCTTAAATAATGCAGCAGAGTCCTTAAATAATGCAACAAATTCCTTAAATAATGCAGCAAAGTCCTTAAATAATGCAGCAGAGTCCTTAAATAATGCAGCAGAGTCCTTAAATACCGCAGCAGAGTCCTTAAATACTGAAGCAGAGTCCTTTAATATTGCAGCAAATTCCTTAAATAATGCAGCAGAGTCCTTAAAAAATCCAACAAAGTCATTAAATAATGCAGCAGAGTCCTCTAATAATGCAGCAGAGTCCTCAAATGCTTCAGCAAAGTCATTAAATAATGCAGCAGAGTCCTCAAATGCTTAAGCAGAGTCCTTAAATACTGAAGCAGAGTCCTTAAATATTGCAGCAAAGTCCTTAAATAATGCAGCAGAGTCCTTAAATAATGCAACAAAGTCCTTAAATAATGCAGCAGAGTCCTTAAATAATGCAGTAAAGTCGTTAAATAATGCAGCAGAGTCCTTAAATAATGCAGCAAAGTCCTTAACTAATGCAGCAGAGTCCTTAAATATTGCAGCAAAGTCCTTACATAATGCATTAGAGTCCTTAAATAATGCAACAAAGTCCTTAAATAATGCAGCAGAGTCCTTAAATAATGCAGAAAAGTCCTTAAATAATGCAGCAGAGTCCTTAAATAATGCAGCAGAGTCCTTAAATACCGCAGCAGAGTCCTTAAATACTGAAGCAGAGTCCTTTAATATAGCAGCAAATTCTTTAAATAATGCAGCAGAGTCCTTAAAAAAATCCAACAAAGTCATAAAATAATGCAGCAGAGTCCTCTAATAATGCAGCAGAGTCCTCAAATGCTTCAGCAAAGTCATTAAATAATGCAGCATAGCCCTTAAATAATGCAGCAAAGTCCTTAAATAATGCAGCACAGTTCTTAAATAATGCAACAACGTCGTTAAATAATGCAGCAGAGTCCTTAAATAATGCAGCAAAGTCCTTAACTAATGCAGCAGAGTCCTTAAATAATGCAACAAAGTCCTTAAATAATGCAACAGTCCTTAAATACCGCAGCAAAGTGATTAAATAATGCAGCAGAGTCCTCAAATGCTTCAGCAGAGTCCTTAAATAATGCAGCAGAGTCCTTAAATAATGCAGCAAAGTCCTTAAATAATGCAACAAAGTCCTTAAATAATGCAGCAGAGTCCTTAAATACTGAAGCAGAGTCCTTAAATATTGCAGCAAAGTCCTTAAATAATGCAGCAGAGTCCATAAATAATGCAGCAAAGTCCTTAAATAATGCAGCAGAGTCCTTAAATAATGCAACAAAGTCCTTAAATAATGCAGCAGAGTCCTTAAATACTGAAGCAGAGTCCTTAAATATTGCAGCAAAGTCCTTCAATAATGCAGCAGAGTCCTTAGATAATGCAACAAAGTCCTTAAATAATGCAGCAGATTCCTTAAATAATGCAGCAAAGTCCTTAAATAATGCAGCAGAGTCCTTAAATAATGCAGCAGAGTCCTTAAATACCGCAGCAGAGTCCATAAATACTGAAGCAGAGTCCTTTAATATAGCAGCAAATTCCTTAAATAATGCAGCAGAGTCCTTAAAAAATCCAACAAAGTCATTAAATAATGCAGCAAGTCCTTAAATAATGCAGCAGAGTCCTCTAATAATGCAGCAGAGTCCTCAAATGCTTCAGCAAAGTCATTAAATAATGCAGCATAGTCCTTAAATAATGGAGCAAAGTCCTTAAATAATGCAGCACAGTTCTTAAATAATGCAACAACGTCGTTAAATAATGCAGCAGAGTCCTTAAATAATGCAGCAAAGTCCTTAACTAATGCAGCAGAGTCCTTAAATAATGCAACAACGTCCTTAAATAATGCAGCAGAGTCCTTAAATACTGAAGCAGAGTCCTTAAATATTGCAGCAAAGTCCTTAAATAATGCAGCAGAGTCCTTAAATAATGCAACAAATTCCTTAAATAATGCAGCAAAGTCCTTAAATAATGCAGCAGAGTCCTTAAATAATGCAGCAGAGTCCTTAAATACCGCAGCAGAGTCCTTAAATACTGAAGCAGAGTCCTTTAATATAGCAGCAAATTCCTTAAATAATGCAGCAGAGTCCTTAAGAAATCCAACAAAGTCATTAAATAATGCAGCAAGTCCTTAAATAATGCAGCAGAGTCCTCTAATAATGCAGCAGAGTCCTCAAATGCTTCAGCAAAGTCATTAAATAATGCAGCATAATCCTTAAATAATGCAGCAAAGTCCTTAAATAATGCAGCACAGTTCTTAAATAATGCAACAACGTCGTTAAATAATGCAGCAGAGTCCTTAAATAATGCAGCAAACTCCTTAACTAATGCAGCAGAGTCCTTAAATAATGCAACAAAGTCCTTAAATAATGCAACAGAGTCCTTAAATACCGCCGCAAAGTGCTTAAATAATACAGCAGAGTCCTCAAATGCTTCAGCAGAGTCCTTAAATAATGCAGCAGTGTCCTTAAATAATGCAGCAAAGTCCTTAAATAATGCAGCAGAGTCCTTAAATAATGCAACAAAGTCCTTAAATAATGCAGCAGAGTCCTTAAATACTGAAGCAGAGTCCTTAAATATTGCTGCAAAGTCCTTAAATAATGCAGCAGTCATTAAATAATGCAACAATGTCCTTAAATAATGCAGCAGAGTCCTTAAAAAATCCAACAAAGTCATTAAATAATGCAGCAAGTCCTTAAATAATGCAGCAGAGTCCTCTAATAATGCAGCAGAGTCCTCAAATGCTTCAGCAAATTCATTAAATAATGCAGCATATTCCTTAAATAATGCAGCAAAGTCCTTAAATAATGCAGAACAGTTGTTAAATAATGCAACAACGTCGTTAAATAATGCAGCAGAGTCCTTAAATAATGCAGCAAAGTCCTTAACTAATGCAGCAGAGTCCTTAAATAATGCAACAAAGTCCTTAAATAATGCAACAGAGTCCTTAAATACCGCAGCAAAGGGCTTAAATAATGCAGCAGAGTCCTCAAATGCTTCAGCAGAGTCCTTAAATAATGTAGCATTGTCCTTAAATAATGCAGCAAAGTCCTTAAATAATGCAGCAGAGTCCTTAAATAATGCAACAAAGTCCTTAAATAATGCAGCAGAGTCCTTAAATACTGAAGCAGAGTCCTTAAATATTGCTGCAAAGTCCTTAAATAATGCAGCAGAGTCATTAAATAATGCAACAAAGTCCTTAAATAATGCAGCAGAGTCCTTAAATAATGCAACAAAGTCCTTAAATAATGCAGCAGAGTACTTAAATAATGCAACAAAGTCCTTAAATAATGCAGCAAAGTCCTTAAATAATGCAGCAGAGTCCTTAAATACTGAAGCAGAGTCCTTAAATATTGCAGCAAAGTCCTTAAATAATGCAGCAGAGTCCTTAAATAATGCAACAAAGTCCTTAAATAATGCAGCAGAGTCCTTAAATAATGCAACAGAGTCCTTAAATACCGCAGCAAAGTGCTTAAATAATGCAGCAGAGTCCTCAAATGCTTCAGCAGAGTCCTTAAATAATGCAGCAGAGTCCTTAAATAATGCAGCAAAGTCCTTAAATAATGCAGCAGAGTCCTTAAATAATGCAACAAAGTCCTTAAATAATGCAGCAGAGTCCTTAAATACTGAAGCAGAGTCCTTAAATATTGCAGCAAAGTCCTTAAATAATGCAGCAGAGTCCTTAAATAATGCAGCAAAGTCCTTATCTAATGCAGCAGAGTCCTTAAATAATGCAACAAAGTCCTTAAATAATGCAGCAGAGTCCTTAAATACTGAAGCAGAGTCCTTAAATATTGCAGCAAAGTCCTTCAATAATGCAGCAGAGTCCTTAGATAATGCAACAAAGTCCTTAAATAATGCAGCAGATTCCTTAAATAATGCAGCAAAGTCCTTAAATAATGCAGCAGAGTCCTTAAATAATGCAGCAGAGTCCTTAAATACCGCAGCAGAGTCCTTAAATACTGAAGCAGAGTCCTTTAATATAGCAGCAAATTCCTTAAATAATGCTGCAGAGTCCATAAAAAAATCCAACAAAGTCATTAAATAATGCAGCAAGTCCTTAAATAATGCAGCAGAGTCCTCTAATAATGCAGCAGAGTCCTCAAATGCTTCAGCAAAGTCATTAAATAATGCAGCATAGTCCTTAAATAATGCAGCAAAGTCCTTAAATAATGCAGCACAGTTCTTAAGTAATGCAACAACGTCGTTAAATAATGCAGCAGAGTCCTTAAATAATGCAGCAAAGTCCTTAACTAATGCAGCAGAGTCCTTAAATAATGCAAGAAAGTCCTTAAATAATGCAGCAGAGTCCTTAAATAATGCAGTAAAGTACTTAAATAATGCAGCAGAGTCCTTAAATAATGCAACAACGTCCTTAAATAATGCAGCAGAGTCCTTAAATACTGAAGCAGAGTCCTTAAATATTGCAACAAAGTCCTTAAATAATGCAGCAGGGTCCTTAAATAATGCAGCAAAGTCCTTAAATAATGCAGCAGAGTCCTTAAATAATGCAGCAGAGTCCTTAAATACCGCAGCAGAGTCCTTAAATACTGAAGCAGAGAACTTTAATATAGCAGCAAATTCCTTAAATAATGCAGCAGAGTCCTTAAAAAATCCAACAAAGTCATTAAATAATGCAGCAGAGTCCTCTAATAATGCAGCAGAGTCCTCAAATGCTTCAGCAAAGTCATTAAATAATGCAGCATAGTCCTTAAATAATGCAAAGTCCTTAAATAAAGCAGCACAGTTCTTAAATAATGCAACAACGTTGGTAAATAATGCAGCAGAGTCCTTAAATAATGCAGCAAAGTCCTTAACTAATGCAGCAGAGTCCTTAAATAATGCAACAAAGTCCTTAAATAATGCAACAGAGTCCTTAAATACCGCAGCAAAGTGCTTAAATAATGCAGCAGAGTCCTCAAATGCTTCAGCAGAGTCCTTAAAAAATGCAGCAGAGTCCTCAAATAATGCAGCAAAGTCCTTAAATAATGCAGCAGAGTCCTTAAATAATGCAACAAAGTCCTTAAATAATGCAGCAGAGTCCTTAAATAATGCAGCAAAGTCCTTAACTAATGCAGCAGAGTCCTTAAATAATGCAAGAAAGTCCTTAAATAATGCAGCAGAGTCCTTAAATAATGCAGTAAAGTCCTTAAATAATGCAGCAGAGTCCTTAAATAATGCAACAACGTCCTTAAATAATGCAGCAGAGTCCTTAAATACTGAAGCAGAGTCCTTAAATATTGCAACAAAGTCCTTAAATAATGCAGCAGAGTCCTTAAATAATGCAGCAAAGTCCTTAAATAATGCAGCAGAGTCCTTAAATAATGCAGCAGAGTCCTTAAATACCGCAGCAGAGTCCTTAAATACTGAAGCAGAGAACTTTAATATAGCAGCAAATTCCTTAAATAATGCAGCAGAGTCCTTAAAAAATCCAACAAAGTCATTAAATAATGCAGCAGAGTCCTCTAATAATGCAGCAGAGTCCTCAAATGCTTCAGCAAAGTCATTAAATAATGCAGCATAGTCCTTAAATAATGCAAAGTCCTTAAATAAAGCAGCACAGTTCTTAAATAATGCAACAACGTTGGTAAATAATGCAGCAGAGTCCTTAAATAATGCAGCAAAGTCCTTAACTAATGCAGCAGAGTCCTTAAATAATGCAACAAAGTCCTTAAATAATGCAACAGAGTCCTTAAATACCGCAGCAAAGTGCTTAAATAATGCAGCAGAGTCCTCAAATGCTTCAGCAGAGTCCTTAAAAAATGCAGCAGAGTCCTTAAATAATGCAGCAAAGTCCTTAAATAATGCAGCAGAGTCCTTAAATAATGCAACAAAGTCCTTAAATAATGCAGCAGAGTCCTTAAATAATGCAGTAAAGTCGTTAAATAATGCAGCAGAGTCCTTAAATAATGCAGCAAAGTCCTTAACTAATGCAGCAGAGTCCTTAAATATTGCAGCAAAGTCCTTACATAATGCATTAGAGTCCTTAAATAATGCAACAAAGTCCTTAAATAATGCAGCAGAGTCCTTAAATAATGCAGAAAAGTCCTTAAATAATGCAGCAGAGTCCTTAAATAATGCAGCAGAGTCCTTAAATACCGCAGCAGAGTCCTTAAATACTGAAGCAGAGTCCTTTAATATAGCAGCAAATTCTTTAAATAATGCAGCAGAGTCCTTAAAAAAATCCAACAAAGTCATTAAATAATGCAGCAGAGTCCTCTAATAATGCAGCAGAGTCCTCAAATGCTTCAGCAAAGTCATTAAATAATGCAGCATAGCCCTTAAATAATGCAGCAAAGTCCTTAAATAATGCAGCACAGTTCTTAAATAATGCAACAACGTCGTTAAATAATGCAGCAGAGTCCTTAAATAATGCAGCAAAGTCCTTAACTAATGCAGCAGAGTCCTTAAATAATGCAACAGTCCTTAAATACCGCAGCAAAGTGATTAAATAATGCAGCAGAGTCCTCAAATGCTTCAGCAGAGTCCTTAAATAATGCAGCAGAGTCCTTAAATAATGCAGCAAAGTCCTTAAATAATGCAACAAAGTCCTTAAATAATGCAGCAGAGTCCTTAAATACTGAAGCAGAGTCCTTAAATATTGCAGCAAAGTCCTTAAATAATGCAGCAGAGTCCATAAATAATGCAGCAAAGTCCTTAAATAATGCAGCAGAGTCCTTAAATAATGCAACAAAGTCCTTAAATAATGCAGCAGAGTCCTTAAATACTGAAGCAGAGTCCTTAAATATTGCAGCAAAGTCCTTCAATAATGCAGCAGAGTCCTTAGATAATGCAACAAAGTCCTTAAATAATGCAGCAGATTCCTTAAATAATGCAGCAAAGTCCTTAAATAATGCAGCAGAGTCCTTAAATAATGCAGCAGAGTCCTTAAATACCGCAGCAGAGTCCATAAATACTGAAGCAGAGTCCTTTAATATAGCAGCAAATTCCTTAAATAATGCAGCAGAGTCCTTAAGAAATCCAACAAAGTCATTAAATAATGCAGCAAGTCCTTAAATAATGCAGCAGAGTCCTCTAATAATGCAGCAGAGTCCTCAAATGCTTCAGCAAAGTCATTAAATAATGCAGCATAATCCTTAAATAATGCAGCAAAGTCCTTAAATAATGCAGCACAGTTCTTAAATAATGCAACAACGTCGTTAAATAATGCAGCAGAGTCCTTAAATAATGCAGCAAACTCCTTAACTAATGCAGCAGAGTCCTTAAATAATGCAACAAAGTCCTTAAATAATGCAACAGAGTCCTTAAATACCGCCGCAAAGTGCTTAAATAATGCAGCAGAGTCCTCAAATGCTTCAGCAGAGTCCTTAAATAATGCAGCAGTGTCCTTAAATAATGCAGCAAAGTCCTTAAATAATGCAGCAGAGTCCTTAAATAATGCAACAAAGTCCTTAAATAATGCAGCAGAGTCCTTAAATACTGAAGCAGAGTCCTTAAATATTGCTGCAAAGTCCTTAAATAATGCAGCAGTCATTAAATAATGCAACAATGTCCTTAAATAATGCAGCAGAGTCCTTAAAAAATCCAACAAAGTCATTAAATAATGCAGCAAGTCCTTAAATAATGCAGCAGAGTCCTCTAATAATGCAGCAGAGTCCTCAAATGCTTCAGCAAATTCATTAAATAATGCAGCATATTCCTTAAATAATGCAGCAAAGTCCTTAAATAATGCAGAACAGTTGTTAAATAATGCAACAACGTCGTTAAATAATGCAGCAGAGTCCTTAAATAATGCAGCAAAGTCCTTAACTAATGCAGCAGAGTCCTTAAATAATGCAACAAAGTCCTTAAATAATGCAACAGAGTCCTTAAATACCGCAGCAAAGGGCTTAAATAATGCAGCAGAGTCCTCAAATGCTTCAGCAGAGTCCTTAAATAATGTAGCATTGTCCTTAAATAATGCAGCAAAGTCCTTAAATAATGCAGCAGAGTCCTTAAATAATGCAACAAAGTCCTTAAATAATGCAGCAGAGTCCTTAAATACTGAAGCAGAGTCCTTAAATATTGCTGCAAAGTCCTTAAATAATGCAGCAGAGTCATTAAATAATGCAACAAAGTCCTTAAATAATGCAGCAGAGTCCTTAAATAATGCAACAAAGTCCTTAAATAATGCAGCAGAGTACTTAAATAATGCAACAAAGTCCTTAAATAATGCAGCAAAGTCCTTAAATAATGCAGCAGAGTCCTTAAATACTGAAGCAGAGTCCTTAAATATTGCAGCAAAGTCCTTAAATAATGCAGCAGAGTCCTTAAATAATGCAACAAAGTCCTTAAATAATGCAGCAGAGTCCTTAAATAATGCAACAGAGTCCTTAAATACCGCAGCAAAGTGCTTAAATAATGCAGCAGAGTCCTCAAATGCTTCAGCAGAGTCCTTAAATAATGCAGCAGAGTCCTTAAATAATGCAGCAAAGTCCTTAAATAATGCAGCAGAGTCCTTAAATAATGCAACAAAGTCCTTAAATAATGCAGCAGAGTCCTTAAATACTGAAGCAGAGTCCTTAAATATTGCAGCAAAGTCCTTAAATAATGCAGCAGAGTCCTTAAATAATGCAGCAAAGTCCTTATCTAATGCAGCAGAGTCCTTAAATAATGCAACAAAGTCCTTAAATAATGCAGCAGAGTCCTTAAATACTGAAGCAGAGTCCTTAAATATTGCAGCAAAGTCCTTCAATAATGCAGCAGAGTCCTTAGATAATGCAACAAAGTCCTTAAATAATGCAGCAGATTCCTTAAATAATGCAGCAAAGTCCTTAAATAATGCAGCAGAGTCCTTAAATAATGCAGCAGAGTCCTTAAATACCGCAGCAGAGTCCTTAAATACTGAAGCAGAGTCCTTTAATATAGCAGCAAATTCCTTAAATAATGCTGCAGAGTCCATAAAAAAATCCAACAAAGTCATTAAATAATGCAGCAAGTCCTTAAATAATGCAGCAGAGTCCTCTAATAATGCAGCAGAGTCCTCAAATGCTTCAGCAAAGTCATTAAATAATGCAGCATAGTCCTTAAATAATGCAGCAAAGTCCTTAAATAATGCAGCACAGTTCTTAAGTAATGCAACAACGTCGTTAAATAATGCAGCAGAGTCCTTAAATAATGCAGCAAAGTCCTTAACTAATGCAGCAGAGTCCTTAAATAATGCAAGAAAGTCCTTAAATAATGCAGCAGAGTCCTTAAATAATGCAGTAAAGTCCTTAAATAATGCAGCAGAGTCCTTAAATAATGCAACAACGTCCTTAAATAATGCAGCAGAGTCCTTAAATACTGAAGCAGAGTCCTTAAATATTGCAACAAAGTCCTTAAATAATGCAGCAGAGTCCTTAAATAATGCAGCAAAGTCCTTAAATAATGCAGCAGAGTCCTTAAATAATGCAGCAGAGTCCTTAAATACCGCAGCAGAGTCCTTAAATACTGAAGCAGAGAACTTTAATATAGCAGCAAATTCCTTAAATAATGCAGCAGAGTCCTTAAAAAATCCAACAAAGTCATTAAATAATGCAGCAGAGTCCTCTAATAATGCAGCAGAGTCCTCAAATGCTTCAGCAAAGTCATTAAATAATGCAGCATAGTCCTTAAATAATGCAAAGTCCTTAAATAAAGCAGCACAGTTCTTAAATAATGCAACAACGTTGGTAAATAATGCAGCAGAGTCCTTAAATAATGCAGCAAAGTCCTTAACTAATGCAGCAGAGTCCTTAAATAATGCAACAAAGTCCTTAAATAATGCAACAGAGTCCTTAAATACCGCAGCAAAGTGCTTAAATAATGCAGCAGAGTCCTCAAATGCTTCAGCAGAGTCCTTAAAAAATGCAGCAGAGTCCTTAAATAATGCAGCAAAGTCCTTAAATAATGCAGCAGAGTCCTTAAATAATGCAACAAAGTCCTTAAATAATGCAGCAGAGTCCTTAAATAATGCAGTAAAGTCGTTAAATAATGCAGCAGAGTCCTTAAATAATGCAGCAAAGTCCTTAACTAATGCAGCAGAGTCCTTAAATATTGCAGCAAAGTCCTTACATAATGCATTAGAGTCCTTAAATAATGCAACAAAGTCCTTAAATAATGCAGCAGAGTCCTTAAATAATGCAGAAAAGTCCTTAAATAATGCAGCAGAGTCCTTAAATAATGCAGCAGAGTCCTTAAATACCGCAGCAGAGTCCTTAAATACTGAAGCAGAGTCCTTTAATATAGCAGCAAATTCTTTAAATAATGCAGCAGAGTCCTTAAAAAAATCCAACAAAGTCATTAAATAATGCAGCAGAGTCCTCTAATAATGCAGCAGAGTCCTCAAATGCTTCAGCAAAGTCATTAAATAATGCAGCATAGCCCTTAAATAATGCAGCAAAGTCCTTAAATAATGCAGCACAGTTCTTAAATAATGCAACAACGTCGTTAAATAATGCAGCAGAGTCCTTAAATAATGCAGCAAAGTCCTTAACTAATGCAGCAGAGTCCTTAAATAATGCAACAAAGTCCTTAAATAATGCAACAGTCCTTAAATACCGCAGCAAAGTGATTAAATAATGCAGCAGAGTCCTCAAATGCTTCAGCAGAGTCCTTAAATAATGCAGCAGAGTCCTTAAATAATGCAGCAAAGTCCTTAAATAATGCAACAAAGTCCTTAAATAATGCAGCAGAGTCCTTAAATACTGAAGCAGAGTCCTTAAATATTGCAGCAAAGTCCTTAAATAATGCAGCAGAGTCCATAAATAATGCAGCAAAGTCCTTAAATAATGCAGCAGAGTCCTTAAATAATGCAACAAAGTCCTTAAATAATGCAGCAGAGTCCTTAAATACTGAAGCAGAGTCCTTAAATATTGCAGCAAAGTCCTTCAATAATGCAGCAGAGTCCTTAGATAATGCAACAAAGTCCTTAAATAATGCAGCAGATTCCTTAAATAATGCAGCAAAGTCCTTAAATAATGCAGCAGAGTCCTTAAATAATGCAGCAGAGTCCTTAAATACCGCAGCAGAGTCCATAAATACTGAAGCAGAGTCCTTTAATATAGCAGCAAATTCCTTAAATAATGCAGCAGAGTCCTTAAAAAATCCAACAAAGTCATTAAATAATGCAGCAAGTCCTTAAATAATGCAGCAGAGTCCTCTAATAATGCAGCAGAGTCCTCAAATGCTTCAGCAAAGTCATTAAATAATGCAGCATAGTCCTTAAGTAATGGAGCAAAGTCCTTAAATAATGCAGCACAGTTCTTAAATAATGCAACAACGTCGTTAAATAATGCAGCAGAGTCCTTAAATAATGCAGCAAAGTCCTTAACTAATGCAGCAGAGTCCTTAAATTATGCAACAAAGTCCTTAAATAATGCAGCAGAGTCCTTAAATAATGCAGTAAAGTCCTTAAATAATGCAGCAGAGTCCTTAAATAATGCAACAACGTCCTTAAATAATGCAGCAGAGTCCTTATATACTGAAGCAGAGTCCTTAAATATTGCAGCAAAGTCCTTAAATAATGCAGCAGAGTCCTTAAATAATGCAACAAATTCCTTAAATAATGCAGCAAAGTCCTTAAATAATGCAGCAGAGTCCTTAAATAATGCAGCAGAGTCCTTAAATACCGCAGCAGAGTCCTTAAATACTGAAGCAGAGTCCTTTAATATAGCAGCAAATTCCTTAAATAATGCAGCAGAGTCCTTAAGAAATCCAACAAAGTCATTAAATAATGCAGCAAGTCCTTAAATAATGCAGCAGAGTCCTCTAATAATGCAGCAGAGTCCTCAAATGCTTCAGCAAAGTCATTAAATAATGCAGCATAATCCTTAAATAATGCAGCAAAGTCCTTAAATAATGCAGCACAGTTCTTAAATAATGCAACAACGTCGTTAAATAATGCAGCAGAGTCCTTAAATAATGCAGCAAACTCCTTAACTAATGCAGCAGAGTCCTTAAATAATGCAACAAAGTCCTTAAATAATGCAACAGAGTCCTTAAATACCGCCGCAAAGTGCTTAAATAATGCAGCAGAGTCCTCAAATGCTTCAGCAGAGTCCTTAAATAATGCAGCAGTGTCCTTAAATAATGCAGCAAAGTCCTTAAATAATGCAGCAGAGTCCTTAAATAATGCAACAAAGTCCTTAAATAATGCAGCAGAGTCCTTAAATACTGAAGCAGAGTCCTTAAATATTGCTGCAAAGTCCTTAAATAATGCAGCAGTCATTAAATAATGCAACAATGTCCTTAAATAATGCAGCAGAGTCCTTAAAAAATCCAACAAAGTCATTAAATAATGCAGCAAGTCCTTAAATAATGCAGCAGAGTCCTCTAATAATGCAGCAGAGTCCTCAAATGCTTCAGCAAATTCATTAAATAATGCAGCATATTCCTTAAATAATGCAGCAAAGTCCTTAAATAATGCAGAACAGTTGTTAAATAATGCAACAACGTCGTTAAATAATGCAGCAGAGTCCTTAAATAATGCAGCAAAGTCCTTAACTAATGCAGCAGAGTCCTTAAATAATGCAACAAAGTCCTTAAATAATGCAACAGAGTCCTTAAATACCGCAGCAAAGGGCTTAAATAATGCAGCAGAGTCCTCAAATGCTTCAGCAGAGTCCTTAAATAATGTAGCATTGTCCTTAAATAATGCAGCAAAGTCCTTAAATAATGCAGCAGAGTCCTTAAATAATGCAACAAAGTCCTTAAATAATGCAGCAGAGTCCTTAAATACTGAAGCAGAGTCCTTAAATATTGCTGCAAAGTCCTTAAATAATGCAGCAGAGTCATTAAATAATGCAACAAAGTCCTTAAATAATGCAGCAGAGTCCTTAAATAATGCAACAAAGTCCTTAAATAATGCAGCAGAGTACTTAAATAATGCAACAAAGTCCTTAAATAATGCAGCAAAGTCCTTAAATAATGCAGCAGAGTCCTTAAATACTGAAGCAGAGTCCTTAAATATTGCAGCAAAGTCCTTAAATAATGCAGCAGAGTCCTTAAATAATGCAACAAAGTCCTTAAATAATGCAGCAGAGTCCTTAAATAATGCAACAGAGTCCTTAAATACCGCAGCAAAGTGCTTAAATAATGCAGCAGAGTCCTCAAATGCTTCAGCAGAGTCCTTAAATAATGCAGCAGAGTCCTTAAATAATGCAGCAAAGTCCTTAAATAATGCAGCAGAGTCCTTAAATAATGCAACAAAGTCCTTAAATAATGCAGCAGAGTCCTTAAATACTGAAGCAGAGTCCTTAAATATTGCAGCAAAGTCCTTAAATAATGCAGCAGAGTCCTTAAATAATGCAGCAAAGTCCTTATCTAATGCAGCAGAGTCCTTAAATAATGCAACAAAGTCCTTAAATAATGCAGCAGAGTCCTTAAATACTGAAGCAGAGTCCTTAAATATTGCAGCAAAGTCCTTCAATAATGCAGCAGAGTCCTTAGATAATGCAACAAAGTCCTTAAATAATGCAGCAGATTCCTTAAATAATGCAGCAAAGTCCTTAAATAATGCAGCAGAGTCCTTAAATAATGCAGCAGAGTCCTTAAATACCGCAGCAGAGTCCTTAAATACTGAAGCAGAGTCCTTTAATATAGCAGCAAATTCCTTAAATAATGCTGCAGAGTCCATAAAAAAATCCAACAAAGTCATTAAATAATGCAGCAAGTCCTTAAATAATGCAGCAGAGTCCTCTAATAATGCAGCAGAGTCCTCAAATGCTTCAGCAAAGTCATTAAATAATGCAGCATAGTCCTTAAATAATGCAGCAAAGTCCTTAAATAATGCAGCACAGTTCTTAAGTAATGCAACAACGTCGTTAAATAATGCAGCAGAGTCCTTAAATAATGCAGCAAAGTCCTTAACTAATGCAGCAGAGTCCTTAAATAATGCAAGAAAGTCCTTAAATAATGCAGCAGAGTCCTTAAATAATGCAGTAAAGTCCTTAAATAATGCAGCAGAGTCCTTAAATAATGCAACAACGTCCTTAAATAATGCAGCAGAGTCCTTAAATACTGAAGCAGAGTCCTTAAATATTGCAACAAAGTCCTTAAATAATGCAGCAGAGTCCTTAAATAATGCAGCAAAGTCCTTAAATAATGCAGCAGAGTCCTTAAATAATGCAGCAGAGTCCTTAAATACCGCAGCAGAGTCCTTAAATACTGAAGCAGAGAACTTTAATATAGCAGCAAATTCCTTAAATAATGCAGCAGAGTCCTTAAAAAATCCAACAAAGTCATTAAATAATGCAGCAGAGTCCTCTAATAATGCAGCAGAGTCCTCAAATGCTTCAGCAAAGTCATTAAATAATGCAGCATAGTCCTTAAATAATGCAAAGTCCTTAAATAAAGCAGCACAGTTCTTAAATAATGCAACAACGTTGGTAAATAATGCAGCAGAGTCCTTAAATAATGCAGCAAAGTCCTTAACTAATGCAGCAGAGTCCTTAAATAATGCAACAAAGTCCTTAAATAATGCAACAGAGTCCTTAAATACCGCAGCAAAGTGCTTAAATAATGCAGCAGAGTCCTCAAATGCTTCAGCAGAGTCCTTAAAAAATGCAGCAGAGTCCTTAAATAATGCAGCAAAGTCCTTAAATAATGCAGCAGAGTCCTTAAATAATGCAACAAAGTCCTTAAATAATGCAGCAGAGTCCTTAAATAATGCAGTAAAGTCGTTAAATAATGCAGCAGAGTCCTTAAATAATGCAGCAAAGTCCTTAACTAATGCAGCAGAGTCCTTAAATATTGCAGCAAAGTCCTTACATAATGCATTAGAGTCCTTAAATAATGCAACAAAGTCCTTAAATAATGCAGCAGAGTCCTTAAATAATGCAGAAAAGTCCTTAAATAATGCAGCAGAGTCCTTAAATAATGCAGCAGAGTCCTTAAATACCGCAGCAGAGTCCTTAAATACTGAAGCAGAGTCCTTTAATATAGCAGCAAATTCTTTAAATAATGCAGCAGAGTCCTTAAAAAAATCCAACAAAGTCATTAAATAATGCAGCAGAGTCCTCTAATAATGCAGCAGAGTCCTCAAATGCTTCAGCAAAGTCATTAAATAATGCAGCATAGCCCTTAAATAATGCAGCAAAGTCCTTAAATAATGCAGCACAGTTCTTAAATAATGCAACAACGTCGTTAAATAATGCAGCAGAGTCCTTAAATAATGCAGCAAAGTCCTTAACTAATGCAGCAGAGTCCTTAAATAATGCAACAAAGTCCTTAAATAATGCAACAGTCCTTAAATACCGCAGCAAAGTGATTAAATAATGCAGCAGAGTCCTCAAATGCTTCAGCAGAGTCCTTAAATAATGCAGCAGAGTCCTTAAATAATGCAGCAAAGTCCTTAAATAATGCAACAAAGTCCTTAAATAATGCAGCAGAGTCCTTAAATACTGAAGCAGAGTCCTTAAATATTGCAGCAAAGTCCTTAAATAATGCAGCAGAGTCCATAAATAATGCAGCAAAGTCCTTAAATAATGCAGCAGAGTCCTTAAATAATGCAACAAAGTCCTTAAATAATGCAGCAGAGTCCTTAAATACTGAAGCAGAGTCCTTAAATATTGCAGCAAAGTCCTTCAATAATGCAGCAGAGTCCTTAGATAATGCAACAAAGTCCTTAAATAATGCAGCAGATTCCTTAAATAATGCAGCAAAGTCCTTAAATAATGCAGCAGAGTCCTTAAATAATGCAGCAGAGTCCTTAAATACCGCAGCAGAGTCCATAAATACTGAAGCAGAGTCCTTTAATATAGCAGCAAATTCCTTAAATAATGCAGCAGAGTCCTTAAAAAATCCAACAAAGTCATTAAATAATGCAGCAAGTCCTTAAATAATGCAGCAGAGTCCTCTAATAATGCAGCAGAGTCCTCAAATGCTTCAGCAAAGTCATTAAATAATGCAGCATAGTCCTTAAGTAATGGAGCAAAGTCCTTAAATAATGCAGCACAGTTCTTAAATAATGCAACAACGTCGTTAAATAATGCAGCAGAGTCCTTAAATAATGCAGCAAAGTCCTTAACTAATGCAGCAGAGTCCTTAAATTATGCAACAAAGTCCTTAAATAATGCAGCAGAGTCCTTAAATAATGCAGTAAAGTCCTTAAATAATGCAGCAGAGTCCTTAAATAATGCAACAACGTCCTTAAATAATGCAGCAGAGTCCTTATATACTGAAGCAGAGTCCTTAAATATTGCAGCAAAGTCCTTAAATAATGCAGCAGAGTCCTTAAATAATGCAACAAATTCCTTAAATAATGCAGCAAAGTCCTTAAATAATGCAGCAGAGTCCTTAAATAATGCAGCAGAGTCCTTAAATACCGCAGCAGAGTCCTTAAATACTGAAGCAGAGTCCTTTAATATAGCAGCAAATTCCTTAAATAATGCAGCAGAGTCCTTAAGAAATCCAACAAAGTCATTAAATAATGCAGCAAGTCCTTAAATAATGCAGCAGAGTCCTCTAATAATGCAGCAGAGTCCTCAAATGCTTCAGCAAAGTCATTAAATAATGCAGCATAATCCTTAAATAATGCAGCAAAGTCCTTAAATAATGCAGCACAGTTCTTAAATAATGCAACAACGTCGTTAAATAATGCAGCAGAGTCCTTAAATAATGCAGCAAACTCCTTAACTAATGCAGCAGAGTCCTTAAATAATGCAACAAAGTCCTTAAATAATGCAACAGAGTCCTTAAATACCGCCGCAAAGTGCTTAAATAATGCAGCAGAGTCCTCAAATGCTTCAGCAGAGTCCTTAAATAATGCAGCAGTGTCCTTAAATAATGCAGCAAAGTCCTTAAATAATGCAGCAGAGTCCTTAAATAATGCAACAAAGTCCTTAAATAATGCAGCAGAGTCCTTAAATACTGAAGCAGAGTCCTTAAATATTGCTGCAAAGTCCTTAAATAATGCAGCAGTCATTAAATAATGCAACAATGTCCTTAAATAATGCAGCAGAGTCCTTAAAAAATCCAACAAAGTCATTAAATAATGCAGCAAGTCCTTAAATAATGCAGCAGAGTCCTCTAATAATGCAGCAGAGTCCTCAAATGCTTCAGCAAATTCATTAAATAATGCAGCATATTCCTTAAATAATGCAGCAAAGTCCTTAAATAATGCAGAACAGTTGTTAAATAATGCAACAACGTCGTTAAATAATGCAGCAGAGTCCTTAAATAATGCAGCAAAGTCCTTAACTAATGCAGCAGAGTCCTTAAATAATGCAACAAAGTCCTTAAATAATGCAACAGAGTCCTTAAATACCGCAGCAAAGGGCTTAAATAATGCAGCAGAGTCCTCAAATGCTTCAGCAGAGTCCTTAAATAATGTAGCATTGTCCTTAAATAATGCAGCAAAGTCCTTAAATAATGCAGCAGAGTCCTTAAATAATGCAACAAAGTCCTTAAATAATGCAGCAGAGTCCTTAAATACTGAAGCAGAGTCCTTAAATATTGCTGCAAAGTCCTTAAATAATGCAGCAGAGTCATTAAATAATGCAACAAAGTCCTTAAATAATGCAGCAGAGTCCTTAAATAATGCAACAAAGTCCTTAAATAATGCAGCAGAGTACTTAAATAATGCAACAAAGTCCTTAAATAATGCAGCAAAGTCCTTAAATAATGCAGCAGAGTCCTTAAATACTGAAGCAGAGTCCTTAAATATTGCAGCAAAGTCCTTAAATAATGCAGCAGAGTCCTTAAATAATGCAACAAAGTCCTTAAATAATGCAGCAGAGTCCTTAAATAATGCAACAGAGTCCTTAAATACCGCAGCAAAGTGCTTAAATAATGCAGCAGAGTCCTCAAATGCTTCAGCAGAGTCCTTAAATAATGCAGCAGAGTCCTTAAATAATGCAGCAAAGTCCTTAAATAATGCAGCAGAGTCCTTAAATAATGCAACAAAGTCCTTAAATAATGCAGCAGAGTCCTTAAATACTGAAGCAGAGTCCTTAAATATTGCAGCAAAGTCCTAAATAATGCAGCAGAGTCCTTAAATAATGCAGCAAAGTCCTTATCTAATGCAGCAGAGTCCTTAAATAATGCAACAAAGTCCTTAAATAATGCAGCAGAGTCCTTAAATACTGAAGCAGAGTCCTTAAATATTGCAGCAAAGTCCTTCAATAATGCAGCAGAGTCCTTAGATAATGCAACAAAGTCCTTAAATAATGCAGCAGATTCCTTAAATAATGCAGCAAAGTCCTTAAATAATGCAGCAGAGTCCTTAAATAATGCAGCAGAGTCCTTAAATACCGCAGCAGAGTCCTTAAATACTGAAGCAGAGTCCTTTAATATAGCAGCAAATTCCTTAAATAATGCTGCAGAGTCCATAAAAAAATCCAACAAAGTCATTA
The DNA here is from genome assembly GCF_046119375.1 of Phyllobates terribilis. Lineage (NCBI taxonomy): Eukaryota > Metazoa > Chordata > Amphibia > Anura > Dendrobatidae > Phyllobates > Phyllobates terribilis. The sequence continues at coordinate 127,617 of NW_027362840.1, read as the reverse complement.
AATAATGCAGCAAGTCCTTAAATAATGCAGCAGAGTCCTCTAATAATGCAGCAGAGTCCTCAAATGCTTCAGCAAAGTCATTAAATAATGCAGCATAGTCCTTAAATAATGCAGCAAAGTCCTTAAATAATGCAGCACAGTTCTTAAGTAATGCAACAACGTCGTTAAATAATGCAGCAGAGTCCTTAAATAATGCAGCAAAGTCCTTAACTAATGCAGCAGAGTCCTTAAATAATGCAAGAAAGTCCTTAAATAATGCAGCAGAGTCCTTAAATAATGCAGTAAAGTCCTTAAATAATGCAGCAGAGTCCTTAAATAATGCAACAACGTCCTTAAATAATGCAGCAGAGTCCTTAAATACTGAAGCAGAGTCCTTAAATATTGCAACAAAGTCCTTAAATAATGCAGCAGAGTCCTTAAATAATGCAGCAAAGTCCTTAAATAATGCAGCAGAGTCCTTATATAATGCAGCAGAGTCCTTAAATACCGCAGCAGAGTCCTTAAATAATGCAGCAGAGTCCTTAAATACCGCAGCAGAGTCCTTAAATACTGAAGCAGAGAACTTTAATATAGCAGCAAATTCCTTAAATAATGCAGCAGAGTCCTTAAAAAATCCAACAAAGTCATTAAATAATGCAGCAGAGTCCTCTAATAATGCAGCAGAGTCCTCAAATGCTTCAGCAAAGTCATTAAATAATGCAGCATAGTCCTTAAATAATGCAAAGTCCTTAAATAAAGCAGCACAGTTCTTAAATAATGCAACAACGTTGGTAAATAATGCAGCAGAGTCCTTAAATAATGCAGCAAAGTCCTTAACTAATGCAGCAGAGTCCTTAAATAATGCAACAAAGTCCTTAAATAATGCAACAGAGTCCTTAAATACCGCAGCAAAGTGCTTAAATAATGCAGCAGAGTCCTCAAATGCTTCAGCAGAGTCCTTAAAAAATGCAGCAGAGTCCTTAAATAATGCAGCAAAGTCCTTAAATAATGCAGCAGAGTCCTTAAATAATGCAACAAAGTCCTTAAATAATGCAGCAGAGTCCTTAAATACTGAAGCAGAGTCCTTAAATATTGCAGCAAAGTCCTTAAATAATGCAGCAGAGTCCTTAAATAATGCAGCAAAGTCCTTATCTAATGCAGCAGAGTCCTTAAATAATGCAACAAAGTCCTTAAATAATGCAGCAGAGTCCTTAAATACTGAAGCAGAGTCCTTAAATATTGCAGCAAAGTCCTTCAATAATGCAGCAGATTCCTTAAATAATGCAGCAAAGTCCTTAAATAATGCAGCAGAGTCCTTAAATACCGCAGCAGAGTCCTTAAATACTGAAGCAGAGTCCTTTAATATAGCAGCAAATTCCTTAAATAATGCAGCAGAGTCCATAAAAAAATCCAACAAAGTCATTAAATAATGCAGCAAGTCCTTAAATAATGCAGCAGAGTCCTCTAATAATGCAGCAGAGTCCTCAAATGCTTCAGCAAAGTCATTAAATAATGCAGCATAGTCCTTAAATAATGCAGCAAAGTCCTTAAATAATGCAGCACAGTTCTTAAGTAATGCAACAACGTCGTTAAATAATGCAGCAGAGTCCTTAAATAATGCAGCAAAGTCCTTAACTAATGCAGCAGAGTCCTTAAATAATGCAAGAAAGTCCTTAAATAATGCAGCAGAGTCCTTAAATAATGCAGTAAAGTCCTTAAATAATGCAGCAGAGTCCTTAAATAATGCAACAACGTCCTTAAATAATGCAGCAGAGTCCTTAAATACTGAAGCAGAGTCCTTAAATATTGCAGCAAAGTCCTTAAATAATGCATTAGAGTCCTTAAATAATGCAACAAAGTCCTTAAATAATGCAGCAGAGTCCTTAAATAATGCAGCAAAGTCCTTAAATAATGCAGCAGAGTCCTTAAATAATGCAGCAGAGTCCTTAAATACCGCAGCAGAGTCCTTAAATACTGAAGCAGAGTCCTTTAATATAGCAGCAAATTCCTTAAATAATGCAGCAGAGTCCTTAAAAAATCCAACAAAGTCATTAAATAATGCAGCAGAGTCCTCTAATAATGCAGCAGAGTCCTCAAATGCTTCAGCAAAGTCATTAAATAATGCAGCATAGTCCTTAAATAATGCAAAGTCCTTAAATAAAGCAGAACAGTTCTTAAATAATGCAACAACGTCGGTAAATAATGCAGCAGAGTCCTTAAATAATGCAGCAAAGTCCTTAACTAATGCAGCAGAGTCCTTAAATACCGCAGCAAAGTGCTTAAATAATGCAGCAGAGTCCTCAAATGCTTCAGCAGAGTCCTTAAAAAATGCAGCAGAGTCCTTAAATAATGCAGCAAAGTCCTTAAATAATGCAGCAGAGTCCTTAAATAATGCAACAAAGTCCTTAAATAATGCAGCAGAGTCCTTAAATACTGAAGCAGAGTCCTTAAAAATTGCAGCAAAGTCCTTAAATAATGCAGCAGAGTCCTTAAATAATGCAACAAAGTCCTTAAATAATGCAGCAGAGTCCTTAAATAATGCAACAAAGTCCTTAAATAATGCAGCAGAGTCCTTAAATACTGAAGCAGAGTCCTTAAATATTGCAGCAAAGTCCTTAAATAACGCAGCAGAGTCCTTAAATACTGAAGCAGAGTCCTTTAATATAGCAGTAAATTCCTTAAATAACGCAGCAGAGTCCTTAAAAAATCCAACAAAGTCATTAAATAATGCAGCATGTCCTTAAATAATGCAGCAGAGTCCTCTAATAATGCAGCAGAGTCCTCAAATGCTTCAGCAAAGTCATTAAATAATGCAGCATAGTCCTTAACTAATGCAGCAGAGTCCTTAAATAATGCAACAAAGTCCTTAAATAATGCAGCAGAGTCCTTAAATAATGCAGTAAAGTCGTTAAATAATGCAGCAGAGTCCTTAAATAATGCAGCAAAGTCCTTAACTAATGCAGCAGAGTCCTTAAATATTGCAGCAAAGTCCTTAAATAATGCATTAGAGTCCTTAAATAATGCAACAAAGTCATTAAATAATGCAGCAGAGTCCTTAAATAATGCAGCAAAGTCCTTAAATAATGCAGCAGAGTCCTTAAATAATGCAGCAGAGTCCTTAAATACCGCAGCAGAGTCCTTAAATACTGAAGCAGAGTCCTTTAATATAGCAGCAAATTCCTTAAATAATGCAGCAGAGTCCTTAAAAAATCCAACAAAGTCATTAAATAATGCAGCAGATTCCTCTAATAATGCAGCAGAGTCCTCAAATGCTTCAGCAAAGTCATTAAATAATGCAGCATAGTCCTTAAATAATGCAGCAAAGTCCTTAAATAATGCAGCAAAGTCCTTAAATAATGCAGCACAGTTCTTAAATAATGCAACAACGTCGTTAAATAATGCAGCAGAGTCCTTAAATAATGCAGCAAAGTCCTTAACTAATGCAGCAGAGTCCTTAAATAATGCAACAAAGTCCTTAAAAAATGCAACAGAGTCCTTAAATACCGCAGCAAAGTGATTAAATAATGCAGCAGAGTCCTCAAATGCTTCAGCAGAGTCCTTAAATAATGCAGCAGAGTCCTTAAATAATGCAGCAAAGTCCTTAAATAATGCAGCAGAGTCCTTAAATAATGCAACAAAGTCCTTAAATAATGCAGCAGAGTCCTTAAATACTGAAGCAGAGTCCTTAAATATTGCAGCAAAGTCCTTAAATAATGCAGCAGAGTCCATAAATAATGCAGCAAAGTCCTTAAATAATGCAGCAGAGTCCTTAAATAATGCAACAAAGTCCTTAAATAATGCAGCAGAGTCCTTAAATACTGAAGCAGAGTCCTTAAATATTGCAGCAAAGTCCTTCAATAATGCAGCAGAGTCCTTAGATAATGCAACAAAGTCCTTAAATAATGCAGCAGATTCCTTAAATAATGCAGCAAAGTCCTTAAATAATGCAGCAGAGTCCTTAAATAATGCAGCAGAGTCCTTAAATACCGCAGCAGAGTCCTTAAATACTGAAGCAGAGTCCTTTAATATAGCAGCAAATTCCTTAAATAATGCAGCAGAGTCCTTAAAAAATCCAACAAAGTCATTAAATAATGCAGCAAGTCCTTAAATAATGCAGCAGAGTCCTCTAATAATGCAGCAGAGTCCTCAAATGCTTCAGCAAAGTCATTAAATAATGCAGCATAGTCCTTAAATAATGGAGCAAAGTCCTTAAATAATGCAGCACAGTTCTTAAATAATGCAACAACGTCGTTAAATAATGCAGCAGAGTCCTTAAATAATGCAGCAAAGTCCTTAACTAATGCAGCAGAGTCCTTAAATAATGCAACAAAGTCCTTAAATAATGCAGCAGAGTCCTTATATAATGCAGTAAAGTCCTTAAATAATGCAGCAGAGTCCTTAAATAATGCAACAACGTCCTTAAATAATGCAGCAGAGTCCTTAAATACTGAAGCAGAGTCCTTAAATATTGCAGCAAAGTCCTTAAATAATGCAGCAGAGTCCTTAAATAATGCAAGAAATTCCTTAAATAATGCAGCAAAGTCCTTAAATAATGCAGCAGAGTCCTTAAATAATGCAGCAGAGTCCTTAAATACTGCAGCAGAGTCCTTAAATACTGAAGCAGAGTCCTTTAATATAGCAGCAAATTCCTTAAATAATGCAGCAGAGTCCTTAAAAAATCCAACAAAGTCATTAAATAATGCAGCAGAGTCCTCTAATAATGCAGCAGAGTCCTCAAATGCTTCAGCAAAGTCATTAAATAATGCAGCAGAGTCCTCAAATGCTTAAGCAGAGTCCTTAAATACTGAAGCAGAGTCCTTAAATATTGCAGCAAAGTCCTTAAATAATGCAGCAGAGTCCTTAAATAATGCAGCAAAGTCCTTCAATAATGCAGCAGAGTCCTTAGATAATGCAACAAAGTCCTTAAATAATGCAGCAGATTCCTTAAATAATGCAGCAAAGTCCTTAAATAATGCAGCAGAGTCCTAAAATAATGCAGCAGGGTCCTTAAATACCGCAGCAGAGTCCTTAAATACTGAAGCAGAGTCCTTTAATATAGCAGCAAATTCCTTAAATAATGCAGCAGAGTCCTTAAGAAATCCAACAAAGTCATTAAATAATGCAGCAAGTCCTTAAATAATGCAGCAGAGTCCTCTAATAATGCAGCAGAGTCCTCAAATGCTTCAGCAAAGTCATTAAATAATGCAGCATAGTCCTTAAATAATGCAGCAAAGTCCTTAAATAATGCAGCACAGTTCTTAAATAATGCAACAACGTCATTAAATAATGCAGCAGAGTCCTTAAATAATGCAGCAAAGTCCTTAACTAATGCAGCAGAGTCCTTAAATAATGCAACAAAGTCCTTAAATAATGCAACAGAGTCCTTAAATACAGCAGCAAAGGGCTTAAATAATGCAGCAGAGTCCTCAAATGCTTCAGCAGAGTCCTTAAATAATGCAGCATTGTCCTTAAATAATGCAGCAAAGTCCTTAAATAATGCAGCAGAGTCCTTAAATAATGCAACAAAGTCCTTAAATAATGCAGCAGAGTCCTTAAATACTGAAGCAGAGTCCTTAAATATTGCTGCAAAGTCCTTAAATAATGCAGCAGAGTCATTAAATAATGCAACAAAGTCCTTAAATAATGCAGCAGAGTCCTTAAATAATGCAACAAAGTCCTTAAATAATGCAGCAGAGTACTTAAATAATGCAACAAAGTCCTTAAATAATGCAGCAAAGTCCTTAAATAATGCAGCAGAGTCCTTAAATACTGAAGCAGAGTCCTTAAATATTGCAGCAAAGTCCTTAAATAATGCAGCAGAGTCCTTAAATAATGCAACAAAGTCCTTAAATAATGCAACAGAGTCCTTAAATACCGCAGCAAAGTGCTTAAATAATGCAGCAGAGTCCTCAAATGCTTCAGCAGAGTCCTTAAATAATGCAGCAGAGTCCTTAAATAATGCAGCAAAGTCCTTAAATAATGCAGCAGAGTCCTTAAATAATGCAACAAAGTCCTTAAATAATGCAGCAGAGTCCTTAAATACTGAAGCAGAGTCCTTAAATATTGCAGCAAAGTCCTTAAATAATGCAGCAGAGTCCTTAAATAATGCAGCAAAGTCCTTATCTAATGCAGCAGAGTCCTTAAATAATGCAACAAAGTCCTTAAATATTGCAGCAGAGTCCTTAAATACTGAAGCAGAGTCCTTAAATATTGCAGCAAAGTCCTTCAATAATGCAGCAGAGTCCTTAGATAATGCAACAAAGTCCTTAAATAATGCAGCAGATTCCTTAAATAATGCAGCAAAGTCCTTAAATAATGCAGCAGAGTCCTTAAATAATGCAGCAGAGTCCTTAAATACCGCAGCAGAGTCCTTAAATACTGAAGCAGAGTCCTTTAATATAGCAGCAAATTCCTTAAATAATGCAGCAGAGTCCATAAAAAAATCCAACAAAGTCATTAAATAATGCAGCAAGTCCTTAAATAATGCAGCAGAGTCCTCAAATGCTTCAGCAAAGTCATTAAATAATGCAGCATAGTCCTTAAATAATGCAGCAAAGTCCTTAAATAATGCAGCACAGTTCTTAAGTAATGCAACAACGTCGTTAAATAATGCAGCAGAGTCCTTAAATAATGCAGCAAAGTCCTTAACTAATGCAGCAGAGTCCTTAAATAATGCAAGAAAGTCCTTAAATAATGCAGCAGAGTCCTTAAATAATGCAGTAAAGTCCTTAAATAATGCAGCAGAGTCCTTAAATAATGCAACAACGTCCTTAAATAATGCAGCAGAGTCCTTAAATACTGAAGCAGAGTCCTTAAATATTGCAGCAAAGTCCTTAAATAATGCATTAGAGTCCTTAAATAATGCAACAAAGTCCTTAAATAATGCAGCAGAGTCCTTAAATAATGCAGCAAAGTCCTTAAATAATGCAGCAGAGTCCTTAAATAATGCAGCAGAGTCCTTAAATACCGCAGCAGAGTCCTTAAATACTGAAGCAGGGTCCTTTAATATAGCAGCAAATTCCTTAAATAATGCAGCAGAGTCCTTAAAAAATCCAACAAAGTCATTAAATAATGCAGCAGAGTCCTCTAATAATGCAGCAGAGTCTCAAATCCTTCAGCAAAGTCATTAAATAATGCAGCATAGTCCTTAAATAATGCAAAGTCCTTAAATAAAGCAGCACAGTTCTTAAATAATGCAACAACGTCGGTAAATAATGCAGCAGAGTCCTTAAATAATGCAGCAAAGTCCTTAACTAATGCAGCAGAGTCCTTAAATAATGCAACAAAGTCCTTAAATAATGCAACAGAGTCCTAAAATACCGCAGCAAAGTGCTTAAATAATGCAGCAGAGTCCTCAAATGCTTCAGCAGAGTCCTTAAAAAATGCAGCAGAGTCCTTAAATAATGCAGCAAAGTCCTTAAATAATGCAGCAGAGTCCTTAAATAATGCAACAAAGTCCTTAAATAATGCAGCAGAGTCCTTAAATACTGAAGCAGAGTCCTTAAATATTGCAGCAAAGTCCTTAAATAATGCAGCAGAGTCCTTAAATAATGCAGCAAAGTCCTTATCTAATGCAGCAGAGTCCTTAAATAATGCAAAAAAGTCCTTAAATAATGCAGCAGAGTCCTTAAATACTGAAGCAGAGTCCTTAAATATTGCAGCAAAGTCCTTCAATAATGCAGCAGAGTACTTAGATAATGCAACAAAGTCCTTAAATAATGCAGCAGATTCCTTAAATAATGCAGCAAAGTCCTTAAATAATGCAGCAGAGTCCTTAAATAATGCAGCAGAGTCCTTAAATACCGCAGCAGAGTCCTTAAATACTGAAGCAGAGTCCTTTAATATAGCAGCAAATTCCTTAAATAATGCAGCAGAGTCCATAAAAAAATCCAACAAAGTCATTAAATAATGCAGCAAGTCCTTAAATAATGCAGCAGAGTCCTCTAATAATGCAGCAGAGTCCTCAAATGCTTCAGCAAAGTCATTAAATAATGCAGCATAGTCCTTAAATAATGCAGCAAAGTCCTTAAATAATGCAGCACAGTTCTTAAGTAATGCAACAACGTCGTTAAATAATGCAGCAGAGTCCTTAAATAATGCAGCAAAGTCCTTAACTAATGCAGCAGAGTCCTTAAATAATGCAAGAAAGTCCTTAAATAATGCAGCAGAGTCCTTAAATAATGCAGTAAAGTCCTTAAATAATGCAGCAGAGTCCTTAAATAATGCAACAAAGTCCTTAACTAATGCAGCAGAGTCCTTAAATATTGCAGCAAAGTCCTTACATAATGCATTAGAGTCCTTAAATAATGCAACAAAGTCCTTAAATAATGCAGCAGAGTCCTTAAATAATGCAGAAAAGTCCTTAAATAATGCAGCAGAGTCCTTAAATAATGCAGCAGAGTCCTTAAATACCGCAGCAGAGTCCTTAAATACTGAAGCAGAGTCCTTTAATATAGCAGCAAATTCTTTAAATAATGCAGCAGAGTCCTTAAAAAAATCCAACAAAGTCATTAAATAATGCAGCAGAGTCCTCTAATAATGCAGCAGAGTCCTCAAATGCTTCAGCAAAGTCATTAAATAATGCAGCATAGCCCTTAAATAATGCAGCAAAGTCCTTAAATAATGCAGCACAGTTCTTAAATAATGCAACAACGTCGTTAAATAATGCAGCAGAGTCCTTAAATAATGCAGCAAAGTCCTTAACTAATGCAGCAGAGTCCTTAAATAATGCAACAGTCCTTAAATACCGCAGCAAAGTGATTAAATAATGCAGCAGAGTCCTCAAATGCTTCAGCAGAGTCCTTAAATAATGCAGCAGAGTCCTTAAATAATGCAGCAAAGTCCTTAAATAATGCAACAAAGTCCTTAAATAATGCAGCAGAGTCCTTAAATACTGAAGCAGAGTCCTTAAATATTGCAGCAAAGTCCTTAAATAATGCAGCAGAGTCCATAAATAATGCAGCAAAGTCCTTAAATAATGCAGCAGAGTCCTTAAATAATGCAACAAAGTCCTTAAATAATGCAGCAGAGTCCTTAAATACTGAAGCAGAGTCCTTAAATATTGCAGCAAAGTCCTTCAATAATGCAGCAGAGTCCTTAGATAATGCAACAAAGTCCTTAAATAATGCAGCAGATTCCTTAAATAATGCAGCAAAGTCCTTAAATAATGCAGCAGAGTCCTTAAATAATGCAGCAGAGTCCTTAAATACCGCAGCAGAGTCCATAAATACTGAAGCAGAGTCCTTTAATATAGCAGCAAATTCCTTAAATAATGCAGCAGAGTCCTTAAGAAATCCAACAAAGTCATTAAATAATGCAGCAAGTCCTTAAATAATGCAGCAGAGTCCTCTAATAATGCAGCAGAGTCCTCAAATGCTTCAGCAAAGTCATTAAATAATGCAGCATAATCCTTAAATAATGCAGCAAAGTCCTTAAATAATGCAGCACAGTTCTTAAATAATGCAACAACGTCGTTAAATAATGCAGCAGAGTCCTTAAATAATGCAGCAAACTCCTTAACTAATGCAGCAGAGTCCTTAAATAATGCAACAAAGTCCTTAAATAATGCAACAGAGTCCTTAAATACCGCCGCAAAGTGCTTAAATAATGCAGCAGAGTCCTCAAATGCTTCAGCAGAGTCCTTAAATAATGCAGCAGTGTCCTTAAATAATGCAGCAAAGTCCTTAAATAATGCAGCAGAGTCCTTAAATAATGCAACAAAGTCCTTAAATAATGCAGCAGAGTCCTTAAATACTGAAGCAGAGTCCTTAAATATTGCTGCAAAGTCCTTAAATAATGCAGCAGTCATTAAATAATGCAACAATGTCCTTAAATAATGCAGCAGAGTCCTTAAAAAATCCAACAAAGTCATTAAATAATGCAGCAAGTCCTTAAATAATGCAGCAGAGTCCTCTAATAATGCAGCAGAGTCCTCAAATGCTTCAGCAAATTCATTAAATAATGCAGCATATTCCTTAAATAATGCAGCAAAGTCCTTAAATAATGCAGAACAGTTGTTAAATAATGCAACAACGTCGTTAAATAATGCAGCAGAGTCCTTAAATAATGCAGCAAAGTCCTTAACTAATGCAGCAGAGTCCTTAAATAATGCAACAAAGTCCTTAAATAATGCAACAGAGTCCTTAAATACCGCAGCAAAGGGCTTAAATAATGCAGCAGAGTCCTCAAATGCTTCAGCAGAGTCCTTAAATAATGTAGCATTGTCCTTAAATAATGCAGCAAAGTCCTTAAATAATGCAGCAGAGTCCTTAAATAATGCAACAAAGTCCTTAAATAATGCAGCAGAGTCCTTAAATACTGAAGCAGAGTCCTTAAATATTGCTGCAAAGTCCTTAAATAATGCAGCAGAGTCATTAAATAATGCAACAAAGTCCTTAAATAATGCAGCAGAGTCCTTAAATAATGCAACAAAGTCCTTAAATAATGCAGCAGAGTACTTAAATAATGCAACAAAGTCCTTAAATAATGCAGCAAAGTCCTTAAATAATGCAGCAGAGTCCTTAAATACTGAAGCAGAGTCCTTAAATATTGCAGCAAAGTCCTTAAATAATGCAGCAGAGTCCTTAAATAATGCAACAAAGTCCTTAAATAATGCAGCAGAGTCCTTAAATAATGCAACAGAGTCCTTAAATACCGCAGCAAAGTGCTTAAATAATGCAGCAGAGTCCTCAAATGCTTCAGCAGAGTCATTAAATAATGCAGCAGAGTCCTTAAATAATGCAGCAAAGTCCTTAAATAATGCAGCAGAGTCCTTAAATAATGCAACAAAGTCCTTAAATAATGCAGCAGAGTCCTTAAATACTGAAGCAGAGTCCTTAAATATTGCAGCAAAGTCCTTAAATAATGCAGCAGAGTCCTTAAATAATGCAGCAAAGTCCTTATCTAATGCAGCAGAGTCCTTAAATAATGCAACAAAGTCCTTAAATAATGCAGCAGAGTCCTTAAATACTGAAGCAGAGTCCTTAAATATTGCAGCAAAGTCCTTCAATAATGCAGCAGAGTCCTTAGATAATGCAACAAAGTCCTTAAATAATGCAGCAGATTCCTTAAATAATGCAGCAAAGTCCTTAAATAATGCAGCAGAGTCCTTAAATAATGCAGCAGAGTCCTTAAATACCGCAGCAGAGTCCTTAAATACTGAAGCAGAGTCCTTTAATATAGCAGCAAATTCCTTAAATAATGCTGCAGAGTCCATAAAAAAATCCAACAAAGTCATTAAATAATGCAGCAAGTCCTTAAATAATGCAGCAGAGTCCTCTAATAATGCAGCAGAGTCCTCAAATGCTTCAGCAAAGTCATTAAATAATGCAGCATAGTCCTTAAATAATGCAGCAAAGTCCTTAAATAATGCAGCACAGTTCTTAAGTAATGCAACAACGTCGTTAAATAATGCAGCAGAGTCCTTAAATAATGCAGCAAAGTCCTTAACTAATGCAGCAGAGTCCTTAAATAATGCAAGAAAGTCCTTAAATAATGCAGCAGAGTCCTTAAATAATGCAGTAAAGTCCTTAAATAATGCAGCAGAGTCCTTAAATAATGCAACAACGTCCTTAAATAATGCAGCAGAGTCCTTAAATACTGAAGCAGAGTCCTTAAATATTGCAACAAAGTCCTTAAATAATGCAGCAGAGTCCTTAAATAATGCAGCAAAGTCCTTAAATAATGCAGCAGAGTCCTTAAATAATGCAGCAGAGTCCTTAAATACCGCAGCAGAGTCCTTAAATACTGAAGCAGAGAACTTTAATATAGCAGCAAATTCCTTAAATAATGCAGCAGAGTCCTTAAAAAATCCAACAAAGTCATTAAATAATGCAGCAGAGTCCTCTAATAATGCAGCAGAGTCCTCAAATGCTTCAGCAAAGTCATTAAATAATGCAGCATAGTCCTTAAATAATGCAAAGTCCTTAAATAAAGCAGCACAGTTCTTAAATAATGCAACAACGTTGGTAAATAATGCAGCAGAGTCCTTAAATAATGCAGCAAAGTCCTTAACTAATGCAGCAGAGTCCTTAAATAATGCAACAAAGTCCTTAAATAATGCAACAGAGTCCTTAAATACCGCAGCAAAGTGCTTAAATAATGCAGCAGAGTCCTCAAATGCTTCAGCAGAGTCCTTAAAAAATGCAGCAGAGTCCTTAAATAATGCAGCAAAGTCCTTAAATAATGCAGCAGAGTCCTTAAATAATGCAACAAAGTCCTTAAATAATGCAGCAGAGTCCTTAAATAATGCAGTAAAGTCGTTAAATAATGCAGCAGAGTCCTTAAATAATGCAGCAAAGTCCTTAACTAATGCAGCAGAGTCCTTAAATATTGCAGCAAAGTCCTTACATAATGCATTAGAGTCCTTAAATAATGCAACAAAGTCCTTAAATAATGCAGCAGAGTCCTTAAATAATGCAGAAAAGTCCTTAAATAATGCAGCAGAGTCCTTAAATAATGCAGCAGAGTCCTTAAATACCGCAGCAGAGTCCTTAAATACTGAAGCAGAGTCCTTTAATATAGCAGCAAATTCTTTAAATAATGCAGCAGAGTCCTTAAAAAAATCCAACAAAGTCATTAAATAATGCAGCAGAGTCCTCTAATAATGCAGCAGAGTCCTCAAATGCTTCAGCAAAGTCATTAAATAATGCAGCATAGCCCTTAAATAATGCAGCAAAGTCCTTAAATAATGCAGCACAGTTCTTAAATAATGCAACAACGTCGTTAAATAATGCAGCAGAGTCCTTAAATAATGCAGCAAAGTCCTTAACTAATGCAGCAGAGTCCTTAAATAATGCAACAAAGTCCTTAAATAATGCAACAGTCCTTAAATACCGCAGCAAAGTGATTAAATAATGCAGCAGAGTCCTCAAATGCTTCAGCAGAGTCCTTAAATAATGCAGCAGAGTCCTTAAATAATGCAGCAAAGTCCTTAAATAATGCAACAAAGTCCTTAAATAATGCAGCAGAGTCCTTAAATACTGAAGCAGAGTCCTTAAATATTGCAGCAAAGTCCTTAAATAATGCAGCAGAGTCCATAAATAATGCAGCAAAGTCCTTAAATAATGCAGCAGAGTCCTTAAATAATGCAACAAAGTCCTTAAATAATGCAGCAGAGTCCTTAAATACTGAAGCAGAGTCCTTAAATATTGCAGCAAAGTCCTTCAATAATGCAGCAGAGTCCTTAGATAATGCAACAAAGTCCTTAAATAATGCAGCAGATTCCTTAAATAATGCAGCAAAGTCCTTAAATAATGCAGCAGAGTCCTTAAATAATGCAGCAGAGTCCTTAAATACCGCAGCAGAGTCCATAAATACTGAAGCAGAGTCCTTTAATATAGCAGCAAATTCCTTAAATAATGCAGCAGAGTCCTTAAAAAATCCAACAAAGTCATTAAATAATGCAGCAAGTCCTTAAATAATGCAGCAGAGTCCTCTAATAATGCAGCAGAGTCCTCAAATGCTTCAGCAAAGTCATTAAATAATGCAGCATAGTCCTTAAGTAATGGAGCAAAGTCCTTAAATAATGCAGCACAGTTCTTAAATAATGCAACAACGTCGTTAAATAATGCAGCAGAGTCCTTAAATAATGCAGCAAAGTCCTTAACTAATGCAGCAGAGTCCTTAAATTATGCAACAAAGTCCTTAAATAATGCAGCAGAGTCCTTAAATAATGCAGTAAAGTCCTTAAATAATGCAGCAGAGTCCTTAAATAATGCAACAACGTCCTTAAATAATGCAGCAGAGTCCTTATATACTGAAGCAGAGTCCTTAAATATTGCAGCAAAGTCCTTAAATAATGCAGCAGAGTCCTTAAATAATGCAACAAATTCCTTAAATAATGCAGCAAAGTCCTTAAATAATGCAGCAGAGTCCTTAAATAATGCAGCAGAGTCCTTAAATACCGCAGCAGAGTCCTTAAATACTGAAGCAGAGTCCTTTAATATAGCAGCAAATTCCTTAAATAATGCAGCAGAGTCCTTAAGAAATCCAACAAAGTCATTAAATAATGCAGCAAGTCCTTAAATAATGCAGCAGAGTCCTCTAATAATGCAGCAGAGTCCTCAAATGCTTCAGCAAAGTCATTAAATAATGCAGCATAATCCTTAAATAATGCAGCAAAGTCCTTAAATAATGCAGCACAGTTCTTAAATAATGCAACAACGTCGTTAAATAATGCAGCAGAGTCCTTAAATAATGCAGCAAACTCCTTAACTAATGCAGCAGAGTCCTTAAATAATGCAACAAAGTCCTTAAATAATGCAACAGAGTCCTTAAATACCGCCGCAAAGTGCTTAAATAATGCAGCAGAGTCCTCAAATGCTTCAGCAGAGTCCTTAAATAATGCAGCAGTGTCCTTAAATAATGCAGCAGTGTCCTTAAATAATGCAGCAAAGTCCTTAAATAATGCAGCAGAGTCCTTAAATAATGCAACAAAGTCCTTAAATAATGCAGCAGAGTCCTTAAATACTGAAGCAGAGTCCTTAAATATTGCTGCAAAGTCCTTAAATAATGCAGCAGTCATTAAATAATGCAACAATGTCCTTAAATAATGCAGCAGAGTCCTTAAAAAATCCAACAAAGTCATTAAATAATGCAGCAAGTCCTTAAATAATGCAGCAGAGTCCTCTAATAATGCAGCAGAGTCCTCAAATGCTTCAGCAAATTCATTAAATAATGCAGCATATTCCTTAAATAATGCAGCAAAGTCCTTAAATAATGCAGAACAGTTGTTAAATAATGCAACAACGTCGTTAAATAATGCAGCAGAGTCCTTAAATAATGCAGCAAAGTCCTTAACTAATGCAGCAGAGTCCTTAAATAATGCAACAAAGTCCTTAAATAATGCAACAGAGTCCTTAAATACCGCAGCAAAGGGCTTAAATAATGCAGCAGAGTCCTCAAATGCTTCAGCAGAGTCCTTAAATAATGTAGCATTGTCCTTAAATAATGCAGCAAAGTCCTTAAATAATGCAGCAGAGTCCTTAAATAATGCAACAAAGTCCTTAAATAATGCAGCAGAGTCCTTAAATACTGAAGCAGAGTCCTTAAATATTGCTGCAAAGTCCTTAAATAATGCAGCAGAGTCATTAAATAATGCAACAAAGTCCTTAAATAATGCAGCAGAGTCCTTAAATAATGCAACAAAGTCCTTAAATAATGCAGCAGAGTACTTAAATAATGCAACAAAGTCCTTAAATAATGCAGCAAAGTCCTTAAATAATGCAGCAGAGTCCTTAAATACTGAAGCAGAGTCCTTAAATATTGCAGCAAAGTCCTTAAATAATGCAGCAGAGTCCTTAAATAATGCAACAAAGTCCTTAAATAATGCAGCAGAGTCCTTAAATAATGCAACAGAGTCCTTAAATACCGCAGCAAAGTGCTTAAATAATGCAGCAGAGTCCTCAAATGCTTCAGCAGAGTCCTTAAATAATGCAGCAGAGTCCTTAAATAATGCAGCAAAGTCCTTAAATAATGCAGCAGAGTCCTTAAATAATGCAACAAAGTCCTTAAATAATGCAGCAGAGTCCTTAAATACTGAAGCAGAGTCCTTAAATATTGCAGCAAAGTCCTAAATAATGCAGCAGAGTCCTTAAATAATGCAGCAAAGTCCTTATCTAATGCAGCAGAGTCCTTAAATAATGCAACAAAGTCCTTAAATAATGCAGCAGAGTCCTTAAATACTGAAGCAGAGTCCTTAAATATTGCAGCAAAGTCCTTCAATAATGCAGCAGAGTCCTTAGATAATGCAACAAAGTCCTTAAATAATGCAGCAGATTCCTTAAATAATGCAGCAAAGTCCTTAAATAATGCAGCAGAGTCCTTAAATAATGCAGCAGAGTCCTTAAATACCGCAGCAGAGTCCTTAAATACTGAAGCAGAGTCCTTTAATATAGCAGCAAATTCTTTAAATAATGCAGCAGAGTCCTTAAAAAAATCCAACAAAGTCATTAAATAATGCAGCAGAGTCCTCTAATAATGCAGCAGAGTCCTCAAATGCTTCAGCAAAGTCATTAAATAATGCAGCATAGCCCTTAAATAATGCAGCAAAGTCCTTAAATAATGCAGCACAGTTCTTAAATAATGCAACAACGTCGTTAAATAATGCAGCAGAGTCCTTAAATAATGCAGCAAAGTCCTTAACTAATGCAGCAGAGTCCTTAAATAATGCAACAGTCCTTAAATACCGCAGCAAAGTGATTAAATAATGCAGCAGAGTCCTCAAATGCTTCAGCAGAGTCCTTAAATAATGCAGCAGAGTCCTTAAATAATGCAGCAAAGTCCTTAAATAATGCAACAAAGTCCTTAAATAATGCAGCAGAGTCCTTAAATACTGAAGCAGAGTCCTTAAATATTGCAGCAAAGTCCTTAAATAATGCAGCAGAGTCCATAAATAATGCAGCAAAGTCCTTAAATAATGCAGCAGAGTCCTTAAATAATGCAACAAAGTCCTTAAATAATGCAGCAGAGTCCTTAAATACTGAAGCAGAGTCCTTAAATATTGCAGCAAAGTCCTTCAATAATGCAGCAGAGTCCTTAGATAATGCAACAAAGTCCTTAAATAATGCAGCAGATTCCTTAAATAATGCAGCAAAGTCCTTAAATAATGCAGCAGAGTCCTTAAATAATGCAGCAGAGTCCTTAAATACCGCAGCAGAGTCCATAAATACTGAAGCAGAGTCCTTTAATATAGCAGCAAATTCCTTAAATAATGCAGCAGAGTCCTTAAGAAATCCAACAAAGTCATTAAATAATGCAGCAAGTCCTTAAATAATGCAGCAGAGTCCTCTAATAATGCAGCAGAGTCCTCAAATGCTTCAGCAAAGTCATTAAATAATGCAGCATAATCCTTAAATAATGCAGCAAAGTCCTTAAATAATGCAGCACAGTTCTTAAATAATGCAACAACGTCGTTAAATAATGCAGCAGAGTCCTTAAATAATGCAGCAAACTCCTTAACTAATGCAGCAGAGTCCTTAAATAATGCAACAAAGTCCTTAAATAATGCAACAGAGTCCTTAAATACCGCCGCAAAGTGCTTAAATAATGCAGCAGAGTCCTCAAATGCTTCAGCAGAGTCCTTAAATAATGCAGCAGTGTCCTTAAATAATGCAGCAAAGTCCTTAAATAATGCAGCAGAGTCCTTAAATAATGCAACAAAGTCCTTAAATAATGCAGCAGAGTCCTTAAATACTGAAGCAGAGTCCTTAAATATTGCTGCAAAGTCCTTAAATAATGCAGCAGTCATTAAATAATGCAACAATGTCCTTAAATAATGCAGCAGAGTCCTTAAAAAATCCAACAAAGTCATTAAATAATGCAGCAAGTCCTTAAATAATGCAGCAGAGTCCTCTAATAATGCAGCAGAGTCCTCAAATGCTTCAGCAAATTCATTAAATAATGCAGCATATTCCTTAAATAATGCAGCAAAGTCCTTAAATAATGCAGAACAGTTGTTAAATAATGCAACAACGTCGTTAAATAATGCAGCAGAGTCCTTAAATAATGCAGCAAAGTCCTTAACTAATGCAGCAGAGTCCTTAAATAATGCAACAAAGTCCTTAAATAATGCAACAGAGTCCTTAAATACCGCAGCAAAGGGCTTAAATAATGCAGCAGAGTCCTCAAATGCTTCAGCAGAGTCCTTAAATAATGTAGCATTGTCCTTAAATAATGCAGCAAAGTCCTTAAATAATGCAGCAGAGTCCTTAAATAATGCAACAAAGTCCTTAAATAATGCAGCAGAGTCCTTAAATACTGAAGCAGAGTCCTTAAATATTGCTGCAAAGTCCTTAAATAATGCAGCAGAGTCATTAAATAATGCAACAAAGTCCTTAAATAATGCAGCAGAGTCCTTAAATAATGCAACAAAGTCCTTAAATAATGCAGCAGAGTACTTAAATAATGCAACAAAGTCCTTAAATAATGCAGCAAAGTCCTTAAATAATGCAGCAGAGTCCTTAAATACTGAAGCAGAGTCCTTAAATATTGCAGCAAAGTCCTTAAATAATGCAGCAGAGTCCTTAAATAATGCAACAAAGTCCTTAAATAATGCAGCAGAGTCCTTAAATAATGCAACAGAGTCCTTAAATACCGCAGCAAAGTGCTTAAATAATGCAGCAGAGTCCTCAAATGCTTCAGCAGAGTCATTAAATAATGCAGCAGAGTCCTTAAATAATGCAGCAAAGTCCTTAAATAATGCAGCAGAGTCCTTAAATAATGCAACAAAGTCCTTAAATAATGCAGCAGAGTCCTTAAATACTGAAGCAGAGTCCTTAAATATTGCAGCAAAGTCCTTAAATAATGCAGCAGAGTCCTTAAATAATGCAGCAAAGTCCTTATCTAATGCAGCAGAGTCCTTAAATAATGCAACAAAGTCCTTAAATAATGCAGCAGAGTCCTTAAATACTGAAGCAGAGTCCTTAAATATTGCAGCAAAGTCCTTCAATAATGCAGCAGAGTCCTTAGATAATGCAACAAAGTCCTTAAATAATGCAGCAGATTCCTTAAATAATGCAGCAAAGTCCTTAAATAATGCAGCAGAGTCCTTAAATAATGCAGCAGAGTCCTTAAATACCGCAGCAGAGTCCTTAAATACTGAAGCAGAGTCCTTTAATATAGCAGCAAATTCCTTAAATAATGCTGCAGAGTCCATAAAAAAATCCAACAAAGTCATTAAATAATGCAGCAAGTCCTTAAATAATGCAGCAGAGTCCTCTAATAATGCAGCAGAGTCCTCAAATGCTTCAGCAAAGTCATTAAATAATGCAGCATAGTCCTTAAATAATGCAGCAAAGTCCTTAAATAATGCAGCACAGTTCTTAAGTAATGCAACAACGTCGTTAAATAATGCAGCAGAGTCCTTAAATAATGCAGCAAAGTCCTTAACTAATGCAGCAGAGTCCTTAAATAATGCAAGAAAGTCCTTAAATAATGCAGCAGAGTCCTTAAATAATGCAGTAAAGTCCTTAAATAATGCAGCAGAGTCCTTAAATAATGCAACAACGTCCTTAAATAATGCAGCAGAGTCCTTAAATACTGAAGCAGAGTCCTTAAATATTGCAACAAAGTCCTTAAATAATGCAGCAGAGTCCTTAAATAATGCAGCAAAGTCCTTAAATAATGCAGCAGAGTCCTTAAATAATGCAGCAGAGTCCTTAAATACCGCAGCAGAGTCCTTAAATACTGAAGCAGAGAACTTTAATATAGCAGCAAATTCCTTAAATAATGCAGCAGAGTCCTTAAAAAATCCAACAAAGTCATTAAATAATGCAGCAGAGTCCTCTAATAATGCAGCAGAGTCCTCAAATGCTTCAGCAAAGTCATTAAATAATGCAGCATAGTCCTTAAATAATGCAAAGTCCTTAAATAAAGCAGCACAGTTCTTAAATAATGCAACAACGTTGGTAAATAATGCAGCAGAGTCCTTAAATAATGCAGCAAAGTCCTTAACTAATGCAGCAGAGTCCTTAAATAATGCAACAAAGTCCTTAAATAATGCAACAGAGTCCTTAAATACCGCAGCAAAGTCCTTAAATAATGCAGCAGAGTCCTTAAATAATGCAACAAAGTCCTTAAATAATGCAGCAGAGTCCTTAAATACTGAAGCAGAGTCCTTAAATATTGCTGCAAAGTCCTTAAATAATGCAGCAGTCATTAAATAATGCAACAATGTCCTTAAATAATGCAGCAGAGTCCTTAAAAAATCCAACAAAGTCATTAAATAATGCAGCAAGTCCTTAAATAATGCAGCAGAGTCCTCTAATAATGCAGCAGAGTCCTCAAATGCTTCAGCAAATTCATTAAATAATGCAGCATATTCCTTAAATAATGCAGCAAAGTCCTTAAATAATGCAGAACAGTTGTTAAATAATGCAACAACGTCGTTAAATAATGCAGCAGAGTCCTTAAATAATGCAGCAAAGTCCTTAACTAATGCAGCAGAGTCCTTAAATAATGCAACAAAGTCCTTAAATAATGCAACAGAGTCCTTAAATACCGCAGCAAAGGGCTTAAATAATGCAGCAGAGTCCTCAAATGCTTCAGCAGAGTCCTTAAATAATGTAGCATTGTCCTTAAATAATGCAGCAAAGTCCTTAAATAATGCAGCAGAGTCCTTAAATAATGCAACAAAGTCCTTAAATAATGCAGCAGAGTCCTTAAATACTGAAGCAGAGTCCTTAAATATTGCTGCAAAGTCCTTAAATAATGCAGCAGAGTCATTAAATAATGCAACAAAGTCCTTAAATAATGCAGCAGAGTCCTTAAATAATGCAACAAAGTCCTTAAATAATGCAGCAGAGTACTTAAATAATGCAACAAAGTCCTTAAATAATGCAGCAAAGTCCTTAAATAATGCAGCAGAGTCCTTAAATACTGAAGCAGAGTCCTTAAATATTGCAGCAAAGTCCTTAAATAATGCAGCAGAGTCCTTAAATAATGCAACAAAGTCCTTAAATAATGCAGCAGAGTCCTTAAATAATGCAACAGAGTCCTTAAATACCGCAGCAAAGTGCTTAAATAATGCAGCAGAGTCCTCAAATGCTTCAGCAGAGTCCTTA
This sequence comes from Phyllobates terribilis, assembly GCF_046119375.1. Lineage (NCBI taxonomy): Eukaryota > Metazoa > Chordata > Amphibia > Anura > Dendrobatidae > Phyllobates > Phyllobates terribilis. The sequence continues at coordinate 107,077 of NW_027362840.1, read as the reverse complement.
AATAATGCAGCAGAGTCCTTAAATAATGCAGCAAAGTCCTTAAATAATGCAGCAGAGTCCTTAAATAATGCAACAAAGTCCTTAAATAATGCAGCAGAGTCCTTAAATACTGAAGCAGAGTCCTTAAATATTGCAGCAAAGTCCTAAATAATGCAGCAGAGTCCTTAAATAATGCAGCAAAGTCCTTATCTAATGCAGCAGAGTCCTTAAATAATGCAACAAAGTCCTTAAATAATGCAGCAGAGTCCTTAAATACTGAAGCAGAGTCCTTAAATATTGCAGCAAAGTCCTTCAATAATGCAGCAGAGTCCTTAGATAATGCAACAAAGTCCTTAAATAATGCAGCAGATTCCTTAAATAATGCAGCAAAGTCCTTAAATAATGCAGCAGAGTCCTTAAATAATGCAGCAGAGTCCTTAAATACCGCAGCAGAGTCCTTAAATACTGAAGCAGAGTCCTTTAATATAGCAGCAAATTCTTTAAATAATGCAGCAGAGTCCTTAAAAAAATCCAACAAAGTCATTAAATAATGCAGCAGAGTCCTCTAATAATGCAGCAGAGTCCTCAAATGCTTCAGCAAAGTCATTAAATAATGCAGCATAGCCCTTAAATAATGCAGCAAAGTCCTTAAATAATGCAGCACAGTTCTTAAATAATGCAACAACGTCGTTAAATAATGCAGCAGAGTCCTTAAATAATGCAGCAAAGTCCTTAACTAATGCAGCAGAGTCCTTAAATAATGCAACAGTCCTTAAATACCGCAGCAAAGTGATTAAATAATGCAGCAGAGTCCTCAAATGCTTCAGCAGAGTCCTTAAATAATGCAGCAGAGTCCTTAAATAATGCAGCAAAGTCCTTAAATAATGCAACAAAGTCCTTAAATAATGCAGCAGAGTCCTTAAATACTGAAGCAGAGTCCTTAAATATTGCAGCAAAGTCCTTAAATAATGCAGCAGAGTCCATAAATAATGCAGCAAAGTCCTTAAATAATGCAGCAGAGTCCTTAAATAATGCAACAAAGTCCTTAAATAATGCAGCAGAGTCCTTAAATACTGAAGCAGAGTCCTTAAATATTGCAGCAAAGTCCTTCAATAATGCAGCAGAGTCCTTAGATAATGCAACAAAGTCCTTAAATAATGCAGCAGATTCCTTAAATAATGCAGCAAAGTCCTTAAATAATGCAGCAGAGTCCTTAAATAATGCAGCAGAGTCCTTAAATACCGCAGCAGAGTCCATAAATACTGAAGCAGAGTCCTTTAATATAGCAGCAAATTCCTTAAATAATGCAGCAGAGTCCTTAAGAAATCCAACAAAGTCATTAAATAATGCAGCAAGTCCTTAAATAATGCAGCAGAGTCCTCTAATAATGCAGCAGAGTCCTCAAATGCTTCAGCAAAGTCATTAAATAATGCAGCATAATCCTTAAATAATGCAGCAAAGTCCTTAAATAATGCAGCACAGTTCTTAAATAATGCAACAACGTCGTTAAATAATGCAGCAGAGTCCTTAAATAATGCAGCAAACTCCTTAACTAATGCAGCAGAGTCCTTAAATAATGCAACAAAGTCCTTAAATAATGCAACAGAGTCCTTAAATACCGCCGCAAAGTGCTTAAATAATGCAGCAGAGTCCTCAAATGCTTCAGCAGAGTCCTTAAATAATGCAGCAGTGTCCTTAAATAATGCAGCAAAGTCCTTAAATAATGCAGCAGAGTCCTTAAATAATGCAACAAAGTCCTTAAATAATGCAGCAGAGTCCTTAAATACTGAAGCAGAGTCCTTAAATATTGCTGCAAAGTCCTTAAATAATGCAGCAGTCATTAAATAATGCAACAATGTCCTTAAATAATGCAGCAGAGTCCTTAAAAAATCCAACAAAGTCATTAAATAATGCAGCAAGTCCTTAAATAATGCAGCAGAGTCCTCTAATAATGCAGCAGAGTCCTCAAATGCTTCAGCAAATTCATTAAATAATGCAGCATATTCCTTAAATAATGCAGCAAAGTCCTTAAATAATGCAGAACAGTTGTTAAATAATGCAACAACGTCGTTAAATAATGCAGCAGAGTCCTTAAATAATGCAGCAAAGTCCTTAACTAATGCAGCAGAGTCCTTAAATAATGCAACAAAGTCCTTAAATAATGCAACAGAGTCCTTAAATACCGCAGCAAAGGGCTTAAATAATGCAGCAGAGTCCTCAAATGCTTCAGCAGAGTCCTTAAATAATGTAGCATTGTCCTTAAATAATGCAGCAAAGTCCTTAAATAATGCAGCAGAGTCCTTAAATAATGCAACAAAGTCCTTAAATAATGCAGCAGAGTCCTTAAATACTGAAGCAGAGTCCTTAAATATTGCTGCAAAGTCCTTAAATAATGCAGCAGAGTCATTAAATAATGCAACAAAGTCCTTAAATAATGCAGCAGAGTCCTTAAATAATGCAACAAAGTCCTTAAATAATGCAGCAGAGTACTTAAATAATGCAACAAAGTCCTTAAATAATGCAGCAAAGTCCTTAAATAATGCAGCAGAGTCCTTAAATACTGAAGCAGAGTCCTTAAATATTGCAGCAAAGTCCTTAAATAATGCAGCAGAGTCCTTAAATAATGCAACAAAGTCCTTAAATAATGCAGCAGAGTCCTTAAATAATGCAACAGAGTCCTTAAATACCGCAGCAAAGTGCTTAAATAATGCAGCAGAGTCCTCAAATGCTTCAGCAGAGTCATTAAATAATGCAGCAGAGTCCTTAAATAATGCAGCAAAGTCCTTAAATAATGCAGCAGAGTCCTTAAATAATGCAACAAAGTCCTTAAATAATGCAGCAGAGTCCTTAAATACTGAAGCAGAGTCCTTAAATATTGCAGCAAAGTCCTTAAATAATGCAGCAGAGTCCTTAAATAATGCAGCAAAGTCCTTATCTAATGCAGCAGAGTCCTTAAATAATGCAACAAAGTCCTTAAATAATGCAGCAGAGTCCTTAAATACTGAAGCAGAGTCCTTAAATATTGCAGCAAAGTCCTTCAATAATGCAGCAGAGTCCTTAGATAATGCAACAAAGTCCTTAAATAATGCAGCAGATTCCTTAAATAATGCAGCAAAGTCCTTAAATAATGCAGCAGAGTCCTTAAATAATGCAGCAGAGTCCTTAAATACCGCAGCAGAGTCCTTAAATACTGAAGCAGAGTCCTTTAATATAGCAGCAAATTCCTTAAATAATGCTGCAGAGTCCATAAAAAAATCCAACAAAGTCATTAAATAATGCAGCAAGTCCTTAAATAATGCAGCAGAGTCCTCTAATAATGCAGCAGAGTCCTCAAATGCTTCAGCAAAGTCATTAAATAATGCAGCATAGTCCTTAAATAATGCAGCAAAGTCCTTAAATAATGCAGCACAGTTCTTAAGTAATGCAACAACGTCGTTAAATAATGCAGCAGAGTCCTTAAATAATGCAGCAAAGTCCTTAACTAATGCAGCAGAGTCCTTAAATAATGCAAGAAAGTCCTTAAATAATGCAGCAGAGTCCTTAAATAATGCAGTAAAGTCCTTAAATAATGCAGCAGAGTCCTTAAATAATGCAACAACGTCCTTAAATAATGCAGCAGAGTCCTTAAATACTGAAGCAGAGTCCTTAAATATTGCAACAAAGTCCTTAAATAATGCAGCAGAGTCCTTAAATAATGCAGCAAAGTCCTTAAATAATGCAGCAGAGTCCTTAAATAATGCAGCAGAGTCCTTAAATACCGCAGCAGAGTCCTTAAATACTGAAGCAGAGAACTTTAATATAGCAGCAAATTCCTTAAATAATGCAGCAGAGTCCTTAAAAAATCCAACAAAGTCATTAAATAATGCAGCAGAGTCCTCTAATAATGCAGCAGAGTCCTCAAATGCTTCAGCAAAGTCATTAAATAATGCAGCATAGTCCTTAAATAATGCAAAGTCCTTAAATAAAGCAGCACAGTTCTTAAATAATGCAACAACGTTGGTAAATAATGCAGCAGAGTCCTTAAATAATGCAGCAAAGTCCTTAACTAATGCAGCAGAGTCCTTAAATAATGCAACAAAGTCCTTAAATAATGCAACAGAGTCCTTAAATACCGCAGCAAAGTGCTTAAATAATGCAGCAGAGTCCTCAAATGCTTCAGCAGAGTCCTTAAAAAATGCAGCAGAGTCCTTAAATAATGCAGCAAAGTCCTTAAATAATGCAGCAGAGTCCTTAAATAATGCAACAAAGTCCTTAAATAATGCAGCAGAGTCCTTAAATAATGCAGTAAAGTCGTTAAATAATGCAGCAGAGTCCTTAAATAATGCAGCAAAGTCCTTAACTAATGCAGCAGAGTCCTTAAATATTGCAGCAAAGTCCTTACATAATGCATTAGAGTCCTTAAATAATGCAACAAAGTCCTTAAATAATGCAGCAGAGTCCTTAAATAATGCAGAAAAGTCCTTAAATAATGCAGCAGAGTCCTTAAATAATGCAGCAGAGTCCTTAAATACCGCAGCAGAGTCCTTAAATACTGAAGCAGAGTCCTTTAATATAGCAGCAAATTCTTTAAATAATGCAGCAGAGTCCTTAAAAAAATCCAACAAAGTCATTAAATAATGCAGCAGAGTCCTCTAATAATGCAGCAGAGTCCTCAAATGCTTCAGCAAAGTCATTAAATAATGCAGCATAGCCCTTAAATAATGCAGCAAAGTCCTTAAATAATGCAGCACAGTTCTTAAATAATGCAACAACGTCGTTAAATAATGCAGCAGAGTCCTTAAATAATGCAGCAAAGTCCTTAACTAATGCAGCAGAGTCCTTAAATAATGCAACAAAGTCCTTAAATAATGCAACAGTCCTTAAATACCGCAGCAAAGTGATTAAATAATGCAGCAGAGTCCTCAAATGCTTCAGCAGAGTCCTTAAATAATGCAGCAGAGTCCTTAAATAATGCAGCAAAGTCCTTAAATAATGCAACAAAGTCCTTAAATAATGCAGCAGAGTCCTTAAATACTGAAGCAGAGTCCTTAAATATTGCAGCAAAGTCCTTAAATAATGCAGCAGAGTCCATAAATAATGCAGCAAAGTCCTTAAATAATGCAGCAGAGTCCTTAAATAATGCAACAAAGTCCTTAAATAATGCAGCAGAGTCCTTAAATACTGAAGCAGAGTCCTTAAATATTGCAGCAAAGTCCTTCAATAATGCAGCAGAGTCCTTAGATAATGCAACAAAGTCCTTAAATAATGCAGCAGATTCCTTAAATAATGCAGCAAAGTCCTTAAATAATGCAGCAGAGTCCTTAAATAATGCAGCAGAGTCCTTAAATACCGCAGCAGAGTCCATAAATACTGAAGCAGAGTCCTTTAATATAGCAGCAAATTCCTTAAATAATGCAGCAGAGTCCTTAAAAAATCCAACAAAGTCATTAAATAATGCAGCAAGTCCTTAAATAATGCAGCAGAGTCCTCTAATAATGCAGCAGAGTCCTCAAATGCTTCAGCAAAGTCATTAAATAATGCAGCATAGTCCTTAAGTAATGGAGCAAAGTCCTTAAATAATGCAGCACAGTTCTTAAATAATGCAACAACGTCGTTAAATAATGCAGCAGAGTCCTTAAATAATGCAGCAAAGTCCTTAACTAATGCAGCAGAGTCCTTAAATTATGCAACAAAGTCCTTAAATAATGCAGCAGAGTCCTTAAATAATGCAGTAAAGTCCTTAAATAATGCAGCAGAGTCCTTAAATAATGCAACAACGTCCTTAAATAATGCAGCAGAGTCCTTATATACTGAAGCAGAGTCCTTAAATATTGCAGCAAAGTCCTTAAATAATGCAGCAGAGTCCTTAAATAATGCAACAAATTCCTTAAATAATGCAGCAAAGTCCTTAAATAATGCAGCAGAGTCCTTAAATAATGCAGCAGAGTCCTTAAATACCGCAGCAGAGTCCTTAAATACTGAAGCAGAGTCCTTTAATATAGCAGCAAATTCCTTAAATAATGCAGCAGAGTCCTTAAGAAATCCAACAAAGTCATTAAATAATGCAGCAAGTCCTTAAATAATGCAGCAGAGTCCTCTAATAATGCAGCAGAGTCCTCAAATGCTTCAGCAAAGTCATTAAATAATGCAGCATAATCCTTAAATAATGCAGCAAAGTCCTTAAATAATGCAGCACAGTTCTTAAATAATGCAACAACGTCGTTAAATAATGCAGCAGAGTCCTTAAATAATGCAGCAAACTCCTTAACTAATGCAGCAGAGTCCTTAAATAATGCAACAAAGTCCTTAAATAATGCAACAGAGTCCTTAAATACCGCCGCAAAGTGCTTAAATAATGCAGCAGAGTCCTCAAATGCTTCAGCAGAGTCCTTAAATAATGCAGCAGTGTCCTTAAATAATGCAGCAGTGTCCTTAAATAATGCAGCAAAGTCCTTAAATAATGCAGCAGAGTCCTTAAATAATGCAACAAAGTCCTTAAATAATGCAGCAGAGTCCTTAAATACTGAAGCAGAGTCCTTAAATATTGCTGCAAAGTCCTTAAATAATGCAGCAGTCATTAAATAATGCAACAATGTCCTTAAATAATGCAGCAGAGTCCTTAAAAAATCCAACAAAGTCATTAAATAATGCAGCAAGTCCTTAAATAATGCAGCAGAGTCCTCTAATAATGCAGCAGAGTCCTCAAATGCTTCAGCAAATTCATTAAATAATGCAGCATATTCCTTAAATAATGCAGCAAAGTCCTTAAATAATGCAGAACAGTTGTTAAATAATGCAACAACGTCGTTAAATAATGCAGCAGAGTCCTTAAATAATGCAGCAAAGTCCTTAACTAATGCAGCAGAGTCCTTAAATAATGCAACAAAGTCCTTAAATAATGCAACAGAGTCCTTAAATACCGCAGCAAAGGGCTTAAATAATGCAGCAGAGTCCTCAAATGCTTCAGCAGAGTCCTTAAATAATGTAGCATTGTCCTTAAATAATGCAGCAAAGTCCTTAAATAATGCAGCAGAGTCCTTAAATAATGCAACAAAGTCCTTAAATAATGCAGCAGAGTCCTTAAATACTGAAGCAGAGTCCTTAAATATTGCTGCAAAGTCCTTAAATAATGCAGCAGAGTCATTAAATAATGCAACAAAGTCCTTAAATAATGCAGCAGAGTCCTTAAATAATGCAACAAAGTCCTTAAATAATGCAGCAGAGTACTTAAATAATGCAACAAAGTCCTTAAATAATGCAGCAAAGTCCTTAAATAATGCAGCAGAGTCCTTAAATACTGAAGCAGAGTCCTTAAATATTGCAGCAAAGTCCTTAAATAATGCAGCAGAGTCCTTAAATAATGCAACAAAGTCCTTAAATAATGCAGCAGAGTCCTTAAATAATGCAACAGAGTCCTTAAATACCGCAGCAAAGTGCTTAAATAATGCAGCAGAGTCCTCAAATGCTTCAGCAGAGTCCTTAAATAATGCAGCAGAGTCCTTAAATAATGCAGCAAAGTCCTTAAATAATGCAGCAGAGTCCTTAAATAATGCAACAAAGTCCTTAAATAATGCAGCAGAGTCCTTAAATACTGAAGCAGAGTCCTTAAATATTGCAGCAAAGTCCTAAATAATGCAGCAGAGTCCTTAAATAATGCAGCAAAGTCCTTATCTAATGCAGCAGAGTCCTTAAATAATGCAACAAAGTCCTTAAATAATGCAGCAGAGTCCTTAAATACTGAAGCAGAGTCCTTAAATATTGCAGCAAAGTCCTTCAATAATGCAGCAGAGTCCTTAGATAATGCAACAAAGTCCTTAAATAATGCAGCAGATTCCTTAAATAATGCAGCAAAGTCCTTAAATAATGCAGCAGAGTCCTTAAATAATGCAGCAGAGTCCTTAAATACCGCAGCAGAGTCCTTAAATACTGAAGCAGAGTCCTTTAATATAGCAGCAAATTCTTTAAATAATGCAGCAGAGTCCTTAAAAAAATCCAACAAAGTCATTAAATAATGCAGCAGAGTCCTCTAATAATGCAGCAGAGTCCTCAAATGCTTCAGCAAAGTCATTAAATAATGCAGCATAGCCCTTAAATAATGCAGCAAAGTCCTTAAATAATGCAGCACAGTTCTTAAATAATGCAACAACGTCGTTAAATAATGCAGCAGAGTCCTTAAATAATGCAGCAAAGTCCTTAACTAATGCAGCAGAGTCCTTAAATAATGCAACAGTCCTTAAATACCGCAGCAAAGTGATTAAATAATGCAGCAGAGTCCTCAAATGCTTCAGCAGAGTCCTTAAATAATGCAGCAGAGTCCTTAAATAATGCAGCAAAGTCCTTAAATAATGCAACAAAGTCCTTAAATAATGCAGCAGAGTCCTTAAATACTGAAGCAGAGTCCTTAAATATTGCAGCAAAGTCCTTAAATAATGCAGCAGAGTCCATAAATAATGCAGCAAAGTCCTTAAATAATGCAGCAGAGTCCTTAAATAATGCAACAAAGTCCTTAAATAATGCAGCAGAGTCCTTAAATACTGAAGCAGAGTCCTTAAATATTGCAGCAAAGTCCTTCAATAATGCAGCAGAGTCCTTAGATAATGCAACAAAGTCCTTAAATAATGCAGCAGATTCCTTAAATAATGCAGCAAAGTCCTTAAATAATGCAGCAGAGTCCTTAAATAATGCAGCAGAGTCCTTAAATACCGCAGCAGAGTCCATAAATACTGAAGCAGAGTCCTTTAATATAGCAGCAAATTCCTTAAATAATGCAGCAGAGTCCTTAAGAAATCCAACAAAGTCATTAAATAATGCAGCAAGTCCTTAAATAATGCAGCAGAGTCCTCTAATAATGCAGCAGAGTCCTCAAATGCTTCAGCAAAGTCATTAAATAATGCAGCATAATCCTTAAATAATGCAGCAAAGTCCTTAAATAATGCAGCACAGTTCTTAAATAATGCAACAACGTCGTTAAATAATGCAGCAGAGTCCTTAAATAATGCAGCAAACTCCTTAACTAATGCAGCAGAGTCCTTAAATAATGCAACAAAGTCCTTAAATAATGCAACAGAGTCCTTAAATACCGCCGCAAAGTGCTTAAATAATGCAGCAGAGTCCTCAAATGCTTCAGCAGAGTCCTTAAATAATGCAGCAGTGTCCTTAAATAATGCAGCAAAGTCCTTAAATAATGCAGCAGAGTCCTTAAATAATGCAACAAAGTCCTTAAATAATGCAGCAGAGTCCTTAAATACTGAAGCAGAGTCCTTAAATATTGCTGCAAAGTCCTTAAATAATGCAGCAGTCATTAAATAATGCAACAATGTCCTTAAATAATGCAGCAGAGTCCTTAAAAAATCCAACAAAGTCATTAAATAATGCAGCAAGTCCTTAAATAATGCAGCAGAGTCCTCTAATAATGCAGCAGAGTCCTCAAATGCTTCAGCAAATTCATTAAATAATGCAGCATATTCCTTAAATAATGCAGCAAAGTCCTTAAATAATGCAGAACAGTTGTTAAATAATGCAACAACGTCGTTAAATAATGCAGCAGAGTCCTTAAATAATGCAGCAAAGTCCTTAACTAATGCAGCAGAGTCCTTAAATAATGCAACAAAGTCCTTAAATAATGCAACAGAGTCCTTAAATACCGCAGCAAAGGGCTTAAATAATGCAGCAGAGTCCTCAAATGCTTCAGCAGAGTCCTTAAATAATGTAGCATTGTCCTTAAATAATGCAGCAAAGTCCTTAAATAATGCAGCAGAGTCCTTAAATAATGCAACAAAGTCCTTAAATAATGCAGCAGAGTCCTTAAATACTGAAGCAGAGTCCTTAAATATTGCTGCAAAGTCCTTAAATAATGCAGCAGAGTCATTAAATAATGCAACAAAGTCCTTAAATAATGCAGCAGAGTCCTTAAATAATGCAACAAAGTCCTTAAATAATGCAGCAGAGTACTTAAATAATGCAACAAAGTCCTTAAATAATGCAGCAAAGTCCTTAAATAATGCAGCAGAGTCCTTAAATACTGAAGCAGAGTCCTTAAATATTGCAGCAAAGTCCTTAAATAATGCAGCAGAGTCCTTAAATAATGCAACAAAGTCCTTAAATAATGCAGCAGAGTCCTTAAATAATGCAACAGAGTCCTTAAATACCGCAGCAAAGTGCTTAAATAATGCAGCAGAGTCCTCAAATGCTTCAGCAGAGTCATTAAATAATGCAGCAGAGTCCTTAAATAATGCAGCAAAGTCCTTAAATAATGCAGCAGAGTCCTTAAATAATGCAACAAAGTCCTTAAATAATGCAGCAGAGTCCTTAAATACTGAAGCAGAGTCCTTAAATATTGCAGCAAAGTCCTTAAATAATGCAGCAGAGTCCTTAAATAATGCAGCAAAGTCCTTATCTAATGCAGCAGAGTCCTTAAATAATGCAACAAAGTCCTTAAATAATGCAGCAGAGTCCTTAAATACTGAAGCAGAGTCCTTAAATATTGCAGCAAAGTCCTTCAATAATGCAGCAGAGTCCTTAGATAATGCAACAAAGTCCTTAAATAATGCAGCAGATTCCTTAAATAATGCAGCAAAGTCCTTAAATAATGCAGCAGAGTCCTTAAATAATGCAGCAGAGTCCTTAAATACCGCAGCAGAGTCCTTAAATACTGAAGCAGAGTCCTTTAATATAGCAGCAAATTCCTTAAATAATGCTGCAGAGTCCATAAAAAAATCCAACAAAGTCATTAAATAATGCAGCAAGTCCTTAAATAATGCAGCAGAGTCCTCTAATAATGCAGCAGAGTCCTCAAATGCTTCAGCAAAGTCATTAAATAATGCAGCATAGTCCTTAAATAATGCAGCAAAGTCCTTAAATAATGCAGCACAGTTCTTAAGTAATGCAACAACGTCGTTAAATAATGCAGCAGAGTCCTTAAATAATGCAGCAAAGTCCTTAACTAATGCAGCAGAGTCCTTAAATAATGCAAGAAAGTCCTTAAATAATGCAGCAGAGTCCTTAAATAATGCAGTAAAGTCCTTAAATAATGCAGCAGAGTCCTTAAATAATGCAACAACGTCCTTAAATAATGCAGCAGAGTCCTTAAATACTGAAGCAGAGTCCTTAAATATTGCAACAAAGTCCTTAAATAATGCAGCAGAGTCCTTAAATAATGCAGCAAAGTCCTTAAATAATGCAGCAGAGTCCTTAAATAATGCAGCAGAGTCCTTAAATACCGCAGCAGAGTCCTTAAATACTGAAGCAGAGAACTTTAATATAGCAGCAAATTCCTTAAATAATGCAGCAGAGTCCTTAAAAAATCCAACAAAGTCATTAAATAATGCAGCAGAGTCCTCTAATAATGCAGCAGAGTCCTCAAATGCTTCAGCAAAGTCATTAAATAATGCAGCATAGTCCTTAAATAATGCAAAGTCCTTAAATAAAGCAGCACAGTTCTTAAATAATGCAACAACGTTGGTAAATAATGCAGCAGAGTCCTTAAATAATGCAGCAAAGTCCTTAACTAATGCAGCAGAGTCCTTAAATAATGCAACAAAGTCCTTAAATAATGCAACAGAGTCCTTAAATACCGCAGCAAAGTGCTTAAATAATGCAGCAGAGTCCTCAAATGCTTCAGCAGAGTCCTTAAAAAATGCAGCAGAGTCCTTAAATAATGCAGCAAAGTCCTTAAATAATGCAGCAGAGTCCTTAAATAATGCAACAAAGTCCTTAAATAATGCAGCAGAGTCCTTAAATAATGCAGTAAAGTCGTTAAATAATGCAGCAGAGTCCTTAAATAATGCAGCAAAGTCCTTAACTAATGCAGCAGAGTCCTTAAATATTGCAGCAAAGTCCTTACATAATGCATTAGAGTCCTTAAATAATGCAACAAAGTCCTTAAATAATGCAGCAGAGTCCTTAAATAATGCAGAAAAGTCCTTAAATAATGCAGCAGAGTCCTTAAATAATGCAGCAGAGTCCTTAAATACCGCAGCAGAGTCCTTAAATACTGAAGCAGAGTCCTTTAATATAGCAGCAAATTCTTTAAATAATGCAGCAGAGTCCTTAAAAAAATCCAACAAAGTCATTAAATAATGCAGCAGAGTCCTCTAATAATGCAGCAGAGTCCTCAAATGCTTCAGCAAAGTCATTAAATAATGCAGCATAGCCCTTAAATAATGCAGCAAAGTCCTTAAATAATGCAGCACAGTTCTTAAATAATGCAACAACGTCGTTAAATAATGCAGCAGAGTCCTTAAATAATGCAGCAAAGTCCTTAACTAATGCAGCAGAGTCCTTAAATAATGCAACAAAGTCCTTAAATAATGCAACAGTCCTTAAATACCGCAGCAAAGTGATTAAATAATGCAGCAGAGTCCTCAAATGCTTCAGCAGAGTCCTTAAATAATGCAGCAGAGTCCTTAAATAATGCAGCAAAGTCCTTAAATAATGCAACAAAGTCCTTAAATAATGCAGCAGAGTCCTTAAATACTGAAGCAGAGTCCTTAAATATTGCAGCAAAGTCCTTAAATAATGCAGCAGAGTCCATAAATAATGCAGCAAAGTCCTTAAATAATGCAGCAGAGTCCTTAAATAATGCAACAAAGTCCTTAAATAATGCAGCAGAGTCCTTAAATACTGAAGCAGAGTCCTTAAATATTGCAGCAAAGTCCTTCAATAATGCAGCAGAGTCCTTAGATAATGCAACAAAGTCCTTAAATAATGCAGCAGATTCCTTAAATAATGCAGCAAAGTCCTTAAATAATGCAGCAGAGTCCTTAAATAATGCAGCAGAGTCCTTAAATACCGCAGCAGAGTCCATAAATACTGAAGCAGAGTCCTTTAATATAGCAGCAAATTCCTTAAATAATGCAGCAGAGTCCTTAAAAAATCCAACAAAGTCATTAAATAATGCAGCAAGTCCTTAAATAATGCAGCAGAGTCCTCTAATAATGCAGCAGAGTCCTCAAATGCTTCAGCAAAGTCATTAAATAATGCAGCATAGTCCTTAAGTAATGGAGCAAAGTCCTTAAATAATGCAGCACAGTTCTTAAATAATGCAACAACGTCGTTAAATAATGCAGCAGAGTCCTTAAATAATGCAGCAAAGTCCTTAACTAATGCAGCAGAGTCCTTAAATTATGCAACAAAGTCCTTAAATAATGCAGCAGAGTCCTTAAATAATGCAGTAAAGTCCTTAAATAATGCAGCAGAGTCCTTAAATAATGCAACAACGTCCTTAAATAATGCAGCAGAGTCCTTATATACTGAAGCAGAGTCCTTAAATATTGCAGCAAAGTCCTTAAATAATGCAGCAGAGTCCTTAAATAATGCAACAAATTCCTTAAATAATGCAGCAAAGTCCTTAAATAATGCAGCAGAGTCCTTAAATAATGCAGCAGAGTCCTTAAATACCGCAGCAGAGTCCTTAAATACTGAAGCAGAGTCCTTTAATATAGCAGCAAATTCCTTAAATAATGCAGCAGAGTCCTTAAGAAATCCAACAAAGTCATTAAATAATGCAGCAAGTCCTTAAATAATGCAGCAGAGTCCTCTAATAATGCAGCAGAGTCCTCAAATGCTTCAGCAAAGTCATTAAATAATGCAGCATAATCCTTAAATAATGCAGCAAAGTCCTTAAATAATGCAGCACAGTTCTTAAATAATGCAACAACGTCGTTAAATAATGCAGCAGAGTCCTTAAATAATGCAGCAAACTCCTTAACTAATGCAGCAGAGTCCTTAAATAATGCAACAAAGTCCTTAAATAATGCAACAGAGTCCTTAAATACCGCCGCAAAGTGCTTAAATAATGCAGCAGAGTCCTCAAATGCTTCAGCAGAGTCCTTAAATAATGCAGCAGTGTCCTTAAATAATGCAGCAGTGTCCTTAAATAATGCAGCAAAGTCCTTAAATAATGCAGCAGAGTCCTTAAATAATGCAACAAAGTCCTTAAATAATGCAGCAGAGTCCTTAAATACTGAAGCAGAGTCCTTAAATATTGCTGCAAAGTCCTTAAATAATGCAGCAGTCATTAAATAATGCAACAATGTCCTTAAATAATGCAGCAGAGTCCTTAAAAAATCCAACAAAGTCATTAAATAATGCAGCAAGTCCTTAAATAATGCAGCAGAGTCCTCTAATAATGCAGCAGAGTCCTCAAATGCTTCAGCAAATTCATTAAATAATGCAGCATATTCCTTAAATAATGCAGCAAAGTCCTTAAATAATGCAGAACAGTTGTTAAATAATGCAACAACGTCGTTAAATAATGCAGCAGAGTCCTTAAATAATGCAGCAAAGTCCTTAACTAATGCAGCAGAGTCCTTAAATAATGCAACAAAGTCCTTAAATAATGCAACAGAGTCCTTAAATACCGCAGCAAAGGGCTTAAATAATGCAGCAGAGTCCTCAACTGCTTCAGCAGAGTCCTTAAATAATGTAGCATTGTCCTTAAATAATGCAGCAAAGTCCTTAAATAATGCAGCAGAGTCCTTAAATAATGCAACAAAGTCCTTAAATAATGCAGCAGAGTCCTTAAATACTGAAGCAGAGTCCTTAAATATTGCTGCAAAGTCCTTAAATAATGCAGCAGAGTCATTAAATAATGCAACAAAGTCCTTAAATAATGCAGCAGAGTCCTTAAATAATGCAACAAAGTCCTTAAATAATGCAGCAGAGTACTTAAATAATGCAACAAAGTCCTTAAATAATGCAGCAAAGTCCTTAAATAATGCAGCAGAGTCCTTAAATACTGAAGCAGAGTCCTTAAATATTGCAGCAAAGTCCTTAAATAATGCAGCAGAGTCCTTAAATAATGCAACAAAGTCCTTAAATAATGCAGCAGAGTCCTTAAATAATGCAACAGAGTCCTTAAATACCGCAGCAAAGTGCTTAAATAATGCAGCAGAGTCCTCAAATGCTTCAGCAGAGTCCTTAAATAATGCAGCAGAGTCCTTAAATAATGCAGCAAAGTCCTTAAATAATGCAGCAGAGTCCTTAAATAATGCAACAAAGTCCTTAAATAATGCAGCAGAGTCCTTAAATACTGAAGCAGAGTCCTTAAATATTGCAGCAAAGTCCTAAATAATGCAGCAGAGTCCTTAAATAATGCAGCAAAGTCCTTATCTAATGCAGCAGAGTCCTTAAATAATGCAACAAAGTCCTTAAATAATGCAGCAGAGTCCTTAAATACTGAAGCAGAGTCCTTAAATATTGCAGCAAAGTCCTTCAATAATGCAGCAGAGTCCTTAGATAATGCAACAAAGTCCTTAAATAATGCAGCAGATTCCTTAAATAATGCAGCAAAGTCCTTAAATAATGCAGCAGAGTCCTTAAATAATGCAGCAGAGTCCTTAAATACCGCAGCAGAGTCCTTAAATACTGAAGCAGAGTCCTTTAATATAGCAGCAAATTCCTTAAATAATGCTGCAGAGTCCATAAAAAAATCCAACAAAGTCATTAAATAATGCAGCAAGTCCTTAAATAATGCAGCAGAGTCCTCTAATAATGCAGCAGAGTCCTCAAATGCTTCAGCAAAGTCATTAAATAATGCAGCATAGTCCTTAAATAATGCAGCAAAGTCCTTAAATAATGCAGCACAGTTCTTAAGTAATGCAACAACGTCGTTAAATAATGCAGCAGAGTCCTTAAATAATGCAGCAAAGTCCTTAACTAATGCAGCAGAGTCCTTAAATAATGCAAGAAAGTCCTTAAATAATGCAGCAGAGTCCTTAAATAATGCAGTAAAGTCCTTAAATAATGCAGCAGAGTCCTTAAATAATGCAACAACGTCCTTAAATAATGCAGCAGAGTCCTTAAATACTGAAGCAGAGTCCTTAAATATTGCAACAAAGTCCTTAAATAATGCAGCAGAGTCCTTAAATAATGCAGCAAAGTCCTTAAATAATGCAGCAGAGTCCTTAAATAATGCAGCAGAGTCCTTAAATACCGCAGCAGAGTCCTTAAATAATGCAGCAGAGTCCTTAAATACCGCAGCAGAGTCCTTAAATACTGAAGCAGAGAACTTTAATATAGCAGCAAATTCCTTAAATAATGCAGCAGAGTCCTTAAAAAATCCAACAAAGTCATTAAATAATGCAGCAGAGTCCTCTAATAATGCAGCAGAGTCCTCAAATGCTTCAGCAAAGTCATTAAATAATGCAGCATAGTCCTTAAATAATGCAAAGTCCTTAAATAAAGCAGCACAGTTCTTAAATAATGCAACAACGTTGGTAAATAATGCAGCAGAGTCCTTAAATAATGCAGCAAAGTCCTTAACTAATGCAGCAGAGTCCTTAAATAATGCAACAAAGTCCTTAAATAATGCAACAGAGTCCTTAAATACCGCAGCAAAGTGCTTAAATAATGCAGCAGAGTCCTCAAATGCTTCAGCAGAGTCCTTAAAAAATGCAGCAGAGTCCTTAAATAATGCAGCAAAGTCCTTAAATAATGCAGCAGAGTCCTTAAATAATGCAACAAAGTCCTTAAATAATGCAGCAGAGTCCTTAAATACTGAAGCAGAGTCCTTAAATATTGCAGCAAAGTCCTTAAATAATGCAGCAGAGTCCTTAAATAATGCAGCAAAGTCCTTATCTAATGCAGCAGAGTCCTTAAATAATGCAACAAAGTCCTTAAATAATGCAGCAGAGTCCTTAAATACTGAAGCAGAGTCCTTAAATATTGCAGCAAAGTCCTTCAATAATGCAGCAGATTCCTTAAATAATGCAGCAAAGTCCTTAAATAATGCAGCAGAGTCCTTAAATACCGCAGCAGAGTCCTTAAATACTGAAGCAGAGTCCTTTAATATAGCAGCAAATTCCTTAAATAATGCAGCAGAGTCCATAAAAAAATCCAACAAAGTCATTAAATAATGCAGCAAGTCCTTAAATAATGCAGCAGAGTCCTCTAATAATGCAGCAGAGTCCTCAAATGCTTCAGCAAAGTCATTAAATAATGCAGCATAGTCCTTAAATAATGCAGCAAAGTCCTTAAATAATGCAGCACAGTTCTTAAGTAATGCAACAACGTCGTTAAATAATGCAGCAGAGTCCTTAAATAATGCAGCAAAGTCCTTAACTAATGCAGCAGAGTCCTTAAATAATGCAAGAAAGTCCTTAAATAATGCAGCAGAGTCCTTAAATAATGCAGTAAAGTCCTTAAATAATGCAGCAGAGTCCTTAAATAATGCAACAACGTCCTTAAATAATGCAGCAGAGTCCTTAAATACTGAAGCAGAGTCCTTAAATATTGCAGCAAAGTCCTTAAATAATGCATTAGAGTCCTTAAATAATGCAACAAAGTCCTTAAATAATGCAGCAGAGTCCTTAAATAATGCAGCAAAGTCCTTAAATAATGCAGCAGAGTCCTTAAATAATGCAGCAGAGTCCTTAAATACCGCAGCAGAGTCCTTAAATACTGAAGCAGAGTCCTTTAATATAGCAGCAAATTCCTTAAATAATGCAGCAGAGTCCTTAAAAAATCCAACAAAGTCATTAAATAATGCAGCAGAGTCCTCTAATAATGCAGCAGAGTCCTCAAATGCTTCAGCAAAGTCATTAAATAATGCAGCATAGTCCTTAAATAATGCAAAGTCCTTAAATAAAGCAGCACAGTTCTTAAATAATGCAACAACGTCGGTAAATAATGCAGCAGAGTCCTTAAATAATGCAGCAAAGTCCTTAACTAATGCAGCAGAGTCCTTAAATACCGCAGCAAAGTGCTTAAATAATGCAGCAGAGTCCTCAAATGCTTCAGCAGAGTCCTTAAAAAATGCAGCAGAGTCCTTAAATAATGCAGCAAAGTCCTTAAATAATGCAGCAGAGTCCTTAAATAATGCAACAAAGTCCTTAAATAATGCAGCAGAGTCCTTAAATACTGAAGCAGAGTCCTTAAAAATTGCAGCAAAGTCCTTAAATAATGCAGCAGAGTCCTTAAATAATGCAACAAAGTCCTTAAATAATGCAGCAGAGTCCTTAAATAATGCAACAAAGTCCTTAAATAATGCAGCAGAGTCCTTAAATACTGAAGCAGAGTCCTTAAATATTGCAGCAAAGTCCTTAAATAACGCAGCAGAGTCCTTAAATACTGAAGCAGAGTCCTTTAATATAGCAGTAAATTCCTTAAATAACGCAGCAGAGTCCTTAAAAAATCCAACAAAGTCATTAAATAATGCAGCATGTCCTTAAATAATGCAGCAGAGTCCTCTAATAATGCAGCAGAGTCCTCAAATGCTTCAGCAAAGTCATTAAATAATGCAGCATAGTCCTTAACTAATGCAGCAGAGTCCTTAAATAATGCAACAAAGTCCTTAAATAATGCAGCAGAGTCCTTAAATAATGCAGTAAAGTCGTTAAATAATGCAGCAGAGTCCTTAAATAATGCAGCAAAGTCCTTAACTAATGCAGCAGAGTCCTTAAATATTGCAGCAAAGTCCTTAAATAATGCATTAGAGTCCTTAAATAATGCAACAAAGTCATTAAATAATGCAGCAGAGTCCTTAAATAATGCAGCAAAGTCCTTAAATAATGCAGCAGAGTCCTTAAATAATGCAGCAGAGTCCTTAAATACCGCAGCAGAGTCCTTAAATACTGAAGCAGAGTCCTTTAATATAGCAGCAAATTCCTTAAATAATGCAGCAGAGTCCTTAAAAAATCCAACAAAGTCATTAAATAATGCAGCAGATTCCTCTAATAATGCAGCAGAGTCCTCAAATGCTTCAGCAAAGTCATTAAATAATGCAGCATAGTCCTTAAATAATGCAGCAAAGTCCTTAAATAATGCAGCAAAGTCCTTAAATAATGCAGCACAGTTCTTAAATAATGCAACAACGTCGTTAAATAATGCAGCAGAGTCCTTAAATAATGCAGCAAAGTCCTTAACTAATGCAGCAGAGTCCTTAAATAATGCAACAAAGTCCTTAAAAAATGCAACAGAGTCCTTAAATACCGCAGCAAAGTGATTAAATAATGCAGCAGAGTCCTCAAATGCTTCAGCAGAGTCCTTAAATAATGCAGCAGAGTCCTTAAATAATGCAGCAAAGTCCTTAAATAATGCAGCAGAGTCCTTAAATAATGCAACAAAGTCCTTAAATAATGCAGCAGAGTCCTTAAATACTGAAGCAGAGTCCTTAAATATTGCAGCAAAGTCCTTAAATAATGCAGCAGAGTCCATAAATAATGCAGCAAAGTCCTTAAATAATGCAGCAGAGTCCTTAAATAATGCAACAAAGTCCTTAAATAATGCAGCAGAGTCCTTAAATACTGAAGCAGAGTCCTTAAATATTGCAGCAAAGTCCTTCAATAATGCAGCAGAGTCCTTAGATAATGCAACAAAGTCCTTAAATAATGCAGCAGATTCCTTAAATAATGCAGCAAAGTCCTTAAATAATGCAGCAGAGTCCTTAAATAATGCAGCAGAGTCCTTAAATACCGCAGCAGAGTCCTTAAATACTGAAGCAGAGTCCTTTAATATAGCAGCAAATTCCTTAAATAATGCAGCAGAGTCCTTAAAAAATCCAACAAAGTCATTAAATAATGCAGCAAGTCCTTAAATAATGCAGCAGAGTCCTCTAATAATGCAGCAGAGTCCTCAAATGCTTCAGCAAAGTCATTAAATAATGCAGCATAGTCCTTAAATAATGGAGCAAAGTCCTTAAATAATGCAGCACAGTTCTTAAATAATGCAACAACGTCGTTAAATAATGCAGCAGAGTCCTTAAATAATGCAGCAAAGTCCTTAACTAATGCAGCAGAGTCCTTAAATAATGCAACAAAGTCCTTAAATAATGCAGCAGAGTCCTTATATAATGCAGTAAAGTCCTTAAATAATGCAGCAGAGTCCTTAAATAATGCAACAACGTCCTTAAATAATGCAGCAGAGTCCTTAAATACTGAAGCAGAGTCCTTAAATATTGCAGCAAAGTCCTTAAATAATGCAGCAGAGTCCTTAAATAATGCAAGAAATTCCTTAAATAATGCAGCAAAGTCCTTAAATAATGCAGCAGAGTCCTTAAATAATGCAGCAGAGTCCTTAAATACTGCAGCAGAGTCCTTAAATACTGAAGCAGAGTCCTTTAATATAGCAGCAAATTCCTTAAATAATGCAGCAGAGTCCTTAAAAAATCCAACAAAGTCATTAAATAATGCAGCAGAGTCCTCTAATAATGCAGCAGAGTCCTCAAATGCTTCAGCAAAGTCATTAAATAATGCAGCAGAGTCCTCAAATGCTTAAGCAGAGTCCTTAAATACTGAAGCAGAGTCCTTAAATATTGCAGCAAAGTCCTTAAATAATGCAGCAGAGTCCTTAAATAATGCAGCAAAGTCCTTCAATAATGCAGCAGAGTCCTTAGATAATGCAACAAAGTCCTTAAATAATGCAGCAGATTCCTTAAATAATGCAGCAAAGTCCTTAAATAATGCAGCAGAGTCCTAAAATAATGCAGCAGGGTCCTTAAATACCGCAGCAGAGTCCTTAAATACTGAAGCAGAGTCCTTTAATATAGCAGCAAATTCCTTAAATAATGCAGCAGAGTCCTTAAGAAATCCAACAAAGTCATTAAATAATGCAGCAAGTCCTTAAATAATGCAGCAGAGTCCTCTAATAATGCAGCAGAGTCCTCAAATGCTTCAGCAAAGTCATTAAATAATGCAGCATAGTCCTTAAATAATGCAGCAAAGTCCTTAAATAATGCAGCACAGTTCTTAAATAATGCAACAACGTCATTAAATAATGCAGCAGAGTCCTTAAATAATGCAGCAAAGTCCTTAACTAATGCAGCAGAGTCCTTAAATAATGCAACAAAGTCCTTAAATAATGCAACAGAGTCCTTAAATACAGCAGCAAAGGGCTTAAATAATGCAGCAGAGTCCTCAAATGCTTCAGCAGAGTCCTTAAATAATGCAGCATTGTCCTTAAATAATGCAGCAAAGTCCTTAAATAATGCAGCAGAGTCCTTAAATAATGCAACAAAGTCCTTAAATAATGCAGCAGAGTCCTTAAATACTGAAGCAGAGTCCTTAAATATTGCTGCAAAGTCCTTAAATAATGCAGCAGAGTCATTAAATAATGCAACAAAGTCCTTAAATAATGCAGCAGAGTCCTTAAATAATGCAACAAAGTCCTTAAATAATGCAGCAGAGTACTTAAATAATGCAACAAAGTCCTTAAATAATGCAGCAAAGTCCTTAAATAATGCAGCAGAGTCCTTAAATACTGAAGCAGAGTCCTTAAATATTGCAGCAAAGTCCTTAAATAATGCAGCAGAGTCCTTAAATAATGCAACAAAGTCCTTAAATAATGCAACAGAGTCCTTAAATACCGCAGCAAAGTGCTTAAATAATGCAGCAGAGTCCTCAAATGCTTCAGCAGAGTCCTTAAATAATGCAGCAGAGTCCTTAAATAATGCAGCAAAGTCCTTAAATAATGCAGCAGAGTCCTTAAATAATGCAACAAAGTCCTTAAATAATGCAGCAGAGTCCTTAAATACTGAAGCAGAGTCCTTAAATATTGCAGCAAAGTCCTTAAATAATGCAGCAGAGTCCTTAAATAATGCAGCAAAGTCCTTATCTAATGCAGCAGAGTCCTTAAATAATGCAACAAAGTCCTTAAATATTGCAGCAGAGTCCTTAAATACTGAAGCAGAGTCCTTAAATATTGCAGCAAAGTCCTTCAATAATGCAGCAGAGTCCTTAGATAATGCAACAAAGTCCTTAAATAATGCAGCAGATTCCTTAAATAATGCAGCAAAGTCCTTAAATAATGCAGCAGAGTCCTTAAATAATGCAGCAGAGTCCTTAAATACCGCAGCAGAGTCCTTAAATACTGAAGCAGAGTCCTTTAATATAGCAGCAAATTCCTTAAATAATGCAGCAGAGTCCATAAAAAAATCCAACAAAGTCATTAAATAATGCAGCAAGTCCTTAAATAATGCAGCAGAGTCCTCAAATGCTTCAGCAAAGTCATTAAATAATGCAGCATAGTCCTTAAATAATGCAGCAAAGTCCTTAAATAATGCAGCACAGTTCTTAAGTAATGCAACAACGTCGTTAAATAATGCAGCAGAGTCCTTAAATAATGCAGCAAAGTCCTTAACTAATGCAGCAGAGTCCTTAAATAATGCAAGAAAGTCCTTAAATAATGCAGCAGAGTCCTTAAATAATGCAGTAAAGTCCTTAAATAATGCAGCAGAGTCCTTAAATAATGCAACAACGTCCTTAAATAATGCAGCAGAGTCCTTAAATACTGAAGCAGAGTCCTTAAATATTGCAGCAAAGTCCTTAAATAATGCATTAGAGTCCTTAAATAATGCAACAAAGTCCTTAAATAATGCAGCAGAGTCCTTAAATAATGCAGCAAAGTCCTTAAATAATGCAGCAGAGTCCTTAAATAATGCAGCAGAGTCCTTAAATACCGCAGCAGAGTCCTTAAATACTGAAGCAGGGTCCTTTAATATAGCAGCAAATTCCTTAAATAATGCAGCAGAGTCCTTAAAAAATCCAACAAAGTCATTAAATAATGCAGCAGAGTCCTCTAATAATGCAGCAGAGTCTCAAATCCTTCAGCAAAGTCATTAAATAATGCAGCATAGTCCTTAAATAATGCAAAGTCCTTAAATAAAGCAGCACAGTTCTTAAATAATGCAACAACGTCGGTAAATAATGCAGCAGAGTCCTTAAATAATGCAGCAAAGTCCTTAACTAATGCAGCAGAGTCCTTAAATAATGCAACAAAGTCCTTAAATAATGCAACAGAGTCCTAAAATACCGCAGCAAAGTGCTTAAATAATGCAGCAGAGTCCTCAAATGCTTCAGCAGAGTCCTTAAAAAATGCAGCAGAGTCCTTAAATAATGCAGCAAAGTCCTTAAATAATGCAGCAGAGTCCTTAAATAATGCAACAAAGTCCTTAAATAATGCAGCAGAGTCCTTAAATACTGAAGCAGAGTCCTTAAATATTGCAGCAAAGTCCTTAAATAATGCAGCAGAGTCCTTAAATAATGCAGCAAAGTCCTTATCTAATGCAGCAGAGTCCTTAAATAATGCAAAAAAGTCCTTAAATAATGCAGCAGAGTCCTTAAATACTGAAGCAGAGTCCTTAAATATTGCAGCAAAGTCCTTCAATAATGCAGCAGAGTACTTAGATAATGCAACAAAGTCCTTAAATAATGCAGCAGATTCCTTAAATAATGCAGCAAAGTCCTTAAATAATGCAGCAGAGTCCTTAAATAATGCAGCAGAGTCCTTAAATACCGCAGCAGAGTCCTTAAATACTGAAGCAGAGTCCTTTAATATAGCAGCAAATTCCTTAAATAATGCAGCAGAGTCCATAAAAAAATCCAACAAAGTCATTAAATAATGCAGCAAGTCCTTAAATAATGCAGCAGAGTCCTCTAATAATGCAGCAGAGTCCTCAAATGCTTCAGCAAAGTCATTAAATAATGCAGCATAGTCCTTAAATAATGCAGCAAAGTCCTTAAATAATGCAGCACAGTTCTTAAGTAATGCAACAACGTCGTTAAATAATGCAGCAGAGTCCTTAAATAATGCAGCAAAGTCCTTAACTAATGCAGCAGAGTCCTTAAATAATGCAAGAAAGTCCTTAAATAATGCAGCAGAGTCCTTAAATAATGCAGTAAAGTCCTTAAATAATGCAGCAGAGTCCTTAAATAATGCAACAACGTCCTTAAATAATGCAGCAGAGTCCTTAAATACTGAAGCAGAGTCCTTAAATATTGCAGCAAAGTCCTTAAATAATGCATTAGAGTCCTTAAATAATGCAACAAAGTCCTTAAATAATGCAGCAGAGTCCTTAAATAATGCAGCAAAGTCCTTAAATAATGCAGCGGAGTCCTTAAATACCGCAGCAGAGTCCTTAAATACTGAAGCAGAGTCCTTTAATATAGCATCAAATTCCTTTAATTAATGCAGCAGAGTGCTTAAAAAATCCAACAAAGTCATTAAATAATGCAGCAGAGTCCTCTAATAATGCAGCAGAGTCCTCAAATGCTTCAGCAAAGTCATTAAATAATGCAGCATAGTCCTTAAATAATGCAAAGTCCTTAAATAAAGCAGCACAGTTCTTAAATAATGCAACAACGTCGGTAAATAATGCAGCAGAGTCCTTAAATAATGCAGCAAAGTCCTTAACTAATGCAGCAGAGTCCTTAAATACCGCAGCAAAGTGCTTAAATAATGCAGCAGAGTCCTCAAATGCTTCAGCAGAGTCTTTAAAAAATGCAGCAGAGTCCTTAAATAATGCAGCAAAGTCCTTAAATAATGCAGCAGAGTCCTTAAATAATGCAACAAAGTCCTTAAATAATGCAGCAGAGTCCTTAAATACTGAAGCAGAGTCCTTAAATATTGCAGCAAAGTCCTTAAATAATGCAGCAGAGTCCTTAAATAATGCAACAAAGTCCTTCAATAATGCAGCAGAGTCCTTAGATAATGCAACAAAGTCCATAAATAATGCAGCAGATTCCTTAAATAATGCAGCAATGTCCTTAAATAATGCAGCAGAGTCCTAAAATAATGCAGCAGGGTCCTTAAATACCGCAGCAGAGTCCTTAAATACTGAAACAGAGTCCTTTAATATAGCAGCAAATTCCTTAAATAATGCAGCAGAGTCCTTAAGAAATCCAACAAAGTCATTAAATAATGCAGCAAGTCCTTAAATAATGCAGCAGAGTCCTCTAATAATGCAGCAGAGTCCTCAAATGCTTCAGCAAAGTCATTAAATAATGCAGCATAGTCCTTAAATAATGCAGCAAAGTCCTTAAATAATGCAGCACAGTTCTTAAATAATGCAACAACGTCGTTAAATAATGCAGCAGAGTCCTTAAATAATGCAGCAGAGTCCTCAAATGCTTCAGCAAAGTCATTAAATAATGCAGCATAGTCCTTAAATAATGGAGCAAAGTCCTTAAATAATGCAGCACAGTTCTTAAATAATGCAACAACGTCGTTAAATAATGCAGCAGAGTCCTTAAATAATGCAGCAAAGTCCTTAACTAATGCAGCAGAGTCCTTAAATAATGCAACAAAGTCCTTAAATAATGCAGCAGAGTCCTTATATAATGCAGTAAAGTCCTTAAATAATGCAGCAGAGTCCTTAAATAATGCAACAACGTCCTTAAATAATGCAGCAGAGTCCTTAAATACTGAAGCAGAGTCCTTAAATATTGCAGCAAAGTCCTTAAATAATGCAGCAGAGTCCTTAAATAATGCAAGAAATTCCTTAAATAATGCAGCAAAGTCCTTAAATAATGCAGCAGAGTCCTTAAATAATGCAGCAGAGTCCTTAAATACTGCAGCAGAGTCCTTAAATACTGAAGCAGAGTCCTTTAATATAGCAGCAAATTCCTTAAATAATGCAGCAGAGTCCTTAAAAAATCCAACAAAGTCATTAAATAATGCAGCAGAGTCCTCTAATAATGCAGCAGAGTCCTCAAATGCTTCAGCAAAGTCATTAAATAATGCAGCAGAGTCCTCAAATGCTTAAGCAGAGTCCTTAAATACTGAAGCAGAGTCCTTAAATATTGCAGCAAAGTCCTTAAATAATGCAGCAGAGTCCTTAAATAATGCAGCAAAGTCCTTCAATAATGCAGCAGAGTCCTTAGATAATGCAACAAAGTCCTTAAATAATGCAGCAGATTCCTTAAATAATGCAGCAAAGTCCTTAAATAATGCAGCAGAGTCCTAAAATAATGCAGCAGGGTCCTTAAATACCGCAGCAGAGTCCTTAAATACTGAAGCAGAGTCCTTTAATATAGCAGCAAATTCCTTAAATAATGCAGCAGAGTCCTTAAGAAATCCAACAAAGTCATTAAATAATGCAGCAAGTCCTTAAATAATGCAGCAGAGTCCTCTAATAATGCAGCAGAGTCCTCAAATGCTTCAGCAAAGTCATTAAATAATGCAGCATAGTCCTTAAATAATGCAGCAAAGTCCTTAAATAATGCAGCACAGTTCTTAAATAATGCAACAACGTCGTTAAATAATGCAGCAGAGTCCTTAAATAATGCAGCAAAGTCCTTAACTAATGCAGCAGAGTCCTTAAATAATGCAACAAAGTCCTTAAATAATGCAACAGAGTCCTTAAATACAGCAGCAAAGGGCTTAAATAATGCAGCAGAGTCCTCAAATGCTTCAGCAGAGTCCTTAAATAATGCAGCATTGTCCTTAAATAATGCAGCAAAGTCCTTAAATAATGCAGCAGAGTCCTTAAATAATGCAACAAAGTCCTTAAATAATGCAGCAGAGTCCTTAAATACTGAAGCAGAGTCCTTAAATATTGCTGCAAAGTCCTTAAATAATGCAGCAGAGTCATTAAATAATGCAACAAAGTCCTTAAATAATGCAGCAGAGTCCTTAAATAATGCAACAAAGTCCTTAAATAATGCAGCAGAGTACTTAAATAATGCAACAAAGTCCTTAAATAATGCAGCAAAGTCCTTAAATAATGCAGCAGAGTCCTTAAATACTGAAGCAGAGTCCTTAAATATTGCAGCAAAGTCCTTAAATAATGCAGCAGAGTCCTTAAATAATGCAACAAAGTCCTTAAATAATGCAACAGAGTCCTTAAATACCGCAGCAAAGTGCTTAAATAATGCAGCAGAGTCCTCAAATGCTTCAGCAGAGTCCTTAAATAATGCAGCAGAGTCCTTAAATAATGCAGCAAAGTCCTTAAATAATGCAGCAGAGTCCTTAAATAATGCAACAAAGTCCTTAAATAATGCAGCAGAGTCCTTAAATACTGAAGCAGAGTCCTTAAATATTGCAGCAAAGTCCTTAAATAATGCAGCAGAGTCCTTAAATAATGCAGCAAAGTCCTTATCTAATGCAGCAGAGTCCTTAAATAATGCAACAAAGTCCTTAAATATTGCAGCAGAGTCCTTAAATACTGAAGCAGAGTCCTTAAATATTGCAGCAAAGTCCTTCAATAATGCAGCAGAGTCCTTAGATAATGCAACAAAGTCCTTAAATAATGCAGCAGATTCCTTAAATAATGCAGCAAAGTCCTTAAATAATGCAGCAGAGTCCTTAAATAATGCAGCAGAGTCCTTAAATACCGCAGCAGAGTCCTTAAATACTGAAGCAGAGTCCTTTAATATAGCAGCAAATTCCTTAAATAATGCAGCAGAGTCCATAAAAAAATCCAACAAAGTCATTAAATAATGCAGCAAGTCCTTAAATAATGCAGCAGAGTCCTCAAATGCTTCAGCAAAGTCATTAAATAATGCAGCATAGTCCTTAAATAATGCAGCAAAGTCCTTAAATAATGCAGCACAGTTCTTAAGTAATGCAACAACGTCGTTAAATAATGCAGCAGAGTCCTTAAATAATGCAGCAAAGTCCTTAACTAATGCAGCAGAGTCCTTAAATAATGCAAGAAAGTCCTTAAATAATGCAGCAGAGTCCTTAAATAATGCAGTAAAGTCCTTAAATAATGCAGCAGAGTCCTTAAATAATGCAACAACGTCCTTAAATAATGCAGCAGAGTCCTTAAATACTGAAGCAGAGTCCTTAAATATTGCAGCAAAGTCCTTAAATAATGCATTAGAGTCCTTAAATAATGCAACAAAGTCCTTAAATAATGCAGCAGAGTCCTTAAATAATGCAGCAAAGTCCTTAAATAATGCAGCAGAGTCCTTAAATAATGCAGCAGAGTCCTTAAATACCGCAGCAGAGTCCTTAAATACTGAAGCAGGGTCCTTTAATATAGCAGCAAATTCCTTAAATAATGCAGCAGAGTCCTTAAAAAATCCAACAAAGTCATTAAATAATGCAGCAGAGTCCTCTAATAATGCAGCAGAGTCTCAAATCCTTCAGCAAAGTCATTAAATAATGCAGCATAGTCCTTAAATAATGCAAAGTCCTTAAATAAAGCAGCACAGTTCTTAAATAATGCAACAACGTCGGTAAATAATGCAGCAGAGTCCTTAAATAATGCAGCAAAGTCCTTAACTAATGCAGCAGAGTCCTTAAATAATGCAACAAAGTCCTTAAATAATGCAACAGAGTCCTAAAATACCGCAGCAAAGTGCTTAAATAATGCAGCAGAGTCCTCAAATGCTTCAGCAGAGTCCTTAAAAAATGCAGCAGAGTCCTTAAATAATGCAGCAAAGTCCTTAAATAATGCAGCAGAGTCCTTAAATAATGCAACAAAGTCCTTAAATAATGCAGCAGAGTCCTTAAATACTGAAGCAGAGTCCTTAAATATTGCAGCAAAGTCCTTAAATAATGCAGCAGAGTCCTTAAATAATGCAGCAAAGTCCTTATCTAATGCAGCAGAGTCCTTAAATAATGCAAAAAAGTCCTTAAATAATGCAGCAGAGTCCTTAAATACTGAAGCAGAGTCCTTAAATATTGCAGCAAAGTCCTTCAATAATGCAGCAGAGTACTTAGATAATGCAACAAAGTCCTTAAATAATGCAGCAGATTCCTTAAATAATGCAGCAAAGTCCTTAAATAATGCAGCAGAGTCCTTAAATAATGCAGCAGAGTCCTTAAATACCGCAGCAGAGTCCTTAAATACTGAAGCAGAGTCCTTTAATATAGCAGCAAATTCCTTAAATAATGCAGCAGAGTCCATAAAAAAATCCAACAAAGTCATTAAATAATGCAGCAAGTCCTTAAATAATGCAGCAGAGTCCTCTAATAATGCAGCAGAGTCCTCAAATGCTTCAGCAAAGTCATTAAATAATGCAGCATAGTCCTTAAATAATGCAGCAAAGTCCTTAAATAATGCAGCACAGTTCTTAAGTAATGCAACAACGTCGTTAAATAATGCAGCAGAGTCCTTAAATAATGCAGCAAAGTCCTTAACTAATGCAGCAGAGTCCTTAAATAATGCAAGAAAGTCCTTAAATAATGCAGCAGAGTCCTTAAATAATGCAGTAAAGTCCTTAAATAATGCAGCAGAGTCCTTAAATAATGCAACAACGTCCTTAAATAATGCAGCAGAGTCCTTAAATACTGAAGCAGAGTCCTTAAATATTGCAGCAAAGTCCTTAAATAATGCATTAGAGTCCTTAAATAATGCAACAAAGTCCTTAAATAATGCAGCAGAGTCCTTAAATAATGCAGCAAAGTCCTTAAATAATGCAGCGGAGTCCTTAAATACCGCAGCAGAGTCCTTAAATACTGAAGCAGAGTCCTTTAATATAGCATCAAATTCCTTTAATTAATGCAGCAGAGTGCTTAAAAAATCCAACAAAGTCATTAAATAATGCAGCAGAGTCCTCTAATAATGCAGCAGAGTCCTCAAATGCTTCAGCAAATTCATTAAATAATGCAGCATAGTCCTTAAATAATGCAAAGTCCTTAAATAAAGCAGCACAGTTCTTAAATAATGCAACAACGTCGGTAAATAATGCAGCAGAGTCCTTAAATAATGCAGCAAAGTCCTTAACTAATGCAGCAGAGTCCTTAAATACCGCAGCAAAGTGCTTAAATAATGCAGCAGAGTCCTCAAATGCTTCAGCAGAGTCTTTAAAAAATGCAGCAGAGTCCTTAAATAATGCAGCAAAGTCCTTAAATAATGCAGCAGAGTCCTTAAATAATGCAACAAAGTCCTTAAATAATGCAGCAGAGTCCTTAAATACTGAAGCAGAGTCCTTAAATATTGCAGCAAAGTCCTTAAATAATGCAGCAGAGTCCTTAAATAATGCAACAAAGTCCTTCAATAATGCAGCAGAGTCCTTAGATAATGCAACAAAGTCCATAAATAATGCAGCAGATTCCTTAAATAATGCAGCAATGTCCTTAAATAATGCAGCAGAGTCCTAAAATAATGCAGCAGGGTCCTTAAATACCGCAGCAGAGTCCTTAAATACTGAAACAGAGTCCTTTAATATAGCAGCAAATTCCTTAAATAATGCAGCAGAGTCCTTAAGAAATCCAACAAAGTCATTAAATAATGCAGCAAGTCCTTAAATAATGCAGCAGAGTCCTCTAATAATGCAGCAGAGTCCTCAAATGCTTCAGCAAAGTCATTAAATAATGCAGCATAGTCCTTAAATAATGCAGCAAAGTCCTTAAATAATGCAGCACAGTTCTTAAATAATGCAACAACGTCGTTAAATAATGCAGCAGAGTCCTTAAATAATGCAGCAAACTCCTTAACTAATGCAGCAGAGTCCTTAAATAATGCAACAAAGTCCTTAAATAATGCAACAGAGTCCTTAAATACCGCCGCAAAGTGCTTAAATAATGCAGCAGAGTCCTCAAATGCTTCAGCAGAGTCCTTAAATAATGCAGCAGTGTCCTTAAATAATGCAGCAAAGTCCTTAAATAATGCAGCAGAGTCCTTAAATAATGCAACAAAGTCCTTAAATAATGCAGCAGAGTCCTTAAATACTGAAGCAGAGTCCTTAAATGTTGCTGCAAAGTCCTTAAATAATGCAGCAGAGTCATTAAATAATGCAACAATGTCCTTAAATAATGCAGCAGAGTCCTTAAAAAATCCAACAAAGTCATTAAATAATACAGCAAGTCCTTAAATAATGCAGCAGAGTCCTCTAATAATGCAGCAGAGTCCTCAAATGCTTCAGCAAAGTCATTAAATAATGCAGCATAGTCCTTAAATAATGCAGCAAAGTCCTTAAATAATGCAGCACAGTTCTTAAATAATGCAACAACGTCGTTAAATAATGCAGCAGAGTCCTTAAATAATGCAGCAAAGTCCTTAACTAAAGCTGCAGAGTCCTTAAATAATGCAACAAAGTCCTTAAATAATGCAACAGAGTCCTTAAATACAGCAGCAAAGGGCTTAAATAATGCAGCAGAGTCCTCAAATGCTTCAGCAGAGTCCTTAAATAATGCAGCATTGTCCTTAAATAATGCAGCAAAGTCCTTAAATAATGCAGCAGAGTCCTTAAATAATGCAACAAAGTCCTTAAATAATGCAGCAGAGTCCTTAAATACTGAAGCAGAGTCCTTAAATATTGCTGCAAAGTCCTTAAATAATGCAGCAGAGTCCTTAAATAATGCAACAAAGTCCTTAAATAATGCAACAGAGTCCTTAAATACCGCAGCAAAGTGCTTAAATAATGCAGCAGAGTCATCAAATGCTTCAGCAGAGTCCTTAAATAATGCAGCAGAGTCCTTAAATAATGCAGCAAAGTCCTTAAATAATGCAGCAGAGTCCTTAAATAATGCAACAAAGTCCTTAAATAATGCAGCAGAGTCCTTAAATACTGAAGCAGAGTCCTTAAATATTGCAGCAAAGTCCTTAAATAATGCAGCAGAGTCCTTAAATAATGCAACAAAGTCCTTAAATAATGCAACAGAGTCCTTAAATACCGCAGCAAAGTGCTTAAATAATGCAGCAGAGTCCTCAAATGCTTCAGCAGAGTCCTTAAATAATGCAGCAGAGTCCTTAAATAATGCAGCAAAGTCCTTAAATAATGCAGCAGAGTCCTTAAATAATGCAACAAAGTCCTTAAATAATGCAGCAGAGTCCTTAAATACTGAAGCAGAGTCCATAAATATTGCAGCAAAGTCCTTAAATAATGCAGCAGAGTCCTTAAATAATGCAGCAAAGTCCTTATCTAATGCAGCAGAGTCCTTAAATAATGCAACAAAGTCCTTAAATATTGCAGCAGAGTCCTTAAATACTGAAGCAGAGTCCTTTAATATAGCAGCAAATTCCTTAAATAATGCAGCAGAGTCCTTAAGAAATCCAACAAAGTCATTAAATAATGCAGCAAGTCCTTAAATAATGCAGCAGAGTCCTCTAATAATGCAGCAGAGTCCTCAAATGCTTCAGCAAAGTCATTAAATAATGCAGCATAGTCCTTAAATAATGCAGCAAAGTCCTTAAATAATGCAGCACAGTTCTTAAATAATGCAACAACGTCGTTAAATAATGCAGCAGAGTCCTTAAATAATGCAGCAAACTCCTTAACTAATGCAGCAGAGTCCTTAAATAATGCAACAAAGTCCTTAAATAATGCAACAGAGTCCTTAAATACCGCCGCAAAGTGCTTAAATAATGCAGCAGAGTCCTCAAATGCTTCAGCAGAGTCCTTAAATAATGCAGCAGTGTCCTTAAATAATGCAGCAAAGTCCTTAAATAATGCAGCAGAGTCCTTAAATAATGCAACAAAGTCCTTAAATAATGCAGCAGAGTCCTTAAATACTGAAGCAGAGTCCTGAAATATTGCTGCAAAGTCCTTAAATAATGCAGCAGAGTCATTAAATAATGCAACAATGTCCTTAAATAATGCAGCAGAGTCCTTAAAAAATCCAACAAAGTAATTAAATAATGCAGCAAGTCCTTAAATAATGCAGCAGAGTCCTCTAATAATAAAGCAGAGTCCTCAAATGCTTCAGCAAAGTCATTAAATAATGCAGCATAGTCCTTAAATAATGCAGCAAAGTCCTTAAATAATGCAGCACAGTTCTTAAATAATGCAACAACGTCGTTAAATAATGCAGCAGAGTCCTTAAATAATGCAGCAAAGTCCTTAACTAATGCAGCAGAGTCCTTAAATAATGCAACAAAGTCCTTAAATAATGCAACAGAGTCCTTAAATACAGCAGCAAAGGGCTTAAATAATGCAGCAGAGTCCTCAAATGCTTCAGCAGAGTCCTTAAATAATGCAGCATTGTCCTTAAATAATGCAGAAAAGTCCTTAAATAATGCAGCAGAGTCCTTAAATAATGCAACAAAGTCCTTAAATAATGCAGCAGAGTCCTTAAATACTGAAGCAGAGTCCTTAAATATTGCTGCAAAGTCCTTAAATAATGCAGCAGAGTCATTAAATAATGCAACAAAGTCCTTAAATAATGCAGCAGAGTCCTTAAATAATGCAACAAAGTCCTTAAATAATGCAACAGAGTCCTTAAATACAGCAGCAAAGGGCTTAAATAATGCAGCAGAGTCCTCAAATGCTTCAGCAGAGTCCTTAAATAATGCAGCATTGTCCTTAAATAATGCAGCAAAGTCCTTAAATAATGCAGCAGAGTCCTTAAATAATGCAACAAAGTCCTTAAATAATGCAGCAGAGTCCTTAAATACTGAAGCAGAGTCCTTAAATATTGCTACAAAGTCCTTAAATAATGCAGCAGAGTCCTCAAATGCTTCAGCAGAGTCCTTAAATAATGCAGCAGAGTCCTTAAATAATGCAGCAGAGTCCTTAAATAATGCAACAAAGTCCTTAAATAATGCAACAGAGTCCTTAAATACCGCAGCAAAGTGCTTAAATAATGCAGCAGAGTCCTCAAATGCTTCAGCAGAGTCCTTAAATAATGCAGCAGAGTCCTTAAATAATGCAGCAAAGTCCTTAAAAAATGCAGCAGAGTCCTTAAATAATGCAACAAAGTCCTTAAATAATGCAGCAGAGTCCTTAAATACTGAAGCAGAGTCCTTAAATATTGCAGCAAAGTCCTTAAATAATGCAGCAGAGTCCTTAAATAATGCAGCAAAGTCCTTATCTAATGCAGCAGAGTCCTTAAATAATGCAACAAAGTCCTTAAATATTGCAGCAGAGTCCTTAAATACTGAAGCAGAGTCCTTAAATATTGCAGCAAAGTCCTTCAATAATGCAGCAGAGTCCTTAGATAATGCAACAAAGTCCTTAAATAATGCAGCAGATTCCTTAAATAATGCAGCAAAGTCCTTAAATAATGCAGCAGAGTCCTTAAATAATGCAGCAGAGTCCTTAAATACCGCAGCAGAGTCCTTAAATACTGAAGCAGAGTCCTTTAATATAGCAGCAAATTCCTTAAATAATGCAGCAGAGTCCATAAAAAAATCCAACAAAGTCATTAAATAATGCAGCAAGTCCTTAAATAATGCAGCAGAGTCCTCAAATGCTTCAGCAAAGTCATTAAATAATGCAGCATAGTCCTTAAATAATGCAGCAAAGTCCTTAAATAATGCAGCACAGTTCTTAAGTAATGCAACAACGTCGTTAAATAATGCAGCAGAGTCCTTAAATAATGCAGCAAAGTCCTTAACTAATGCAGCAGAGTCCTTAAATAATGCAAGAAAGTCCTTAAATAATGCAGCAGAGTCCTTAAATAATGCAGTAAAGTCCTTAAATAATGCAGCAGAGTCCTTAAATAATGCAACAACGTCCTTAAATAATGCAGCAGAGTCCTTAAATACTGAAGCAGAGTCCTTAAATATTGCAGCAAAGTCCTTAAATAATGCATTAGAGTCCTTAAATAATGCAACAAAGTCCTTAAATAATGCAGCAGAGTCCTTAAATAATGCAGCAAAGTCCTTAAATAATGCAGCAGAGTCCTTAAATAATGCAGCAGAGTCCTTAAATACCGCAGCAGAGTCCTTAAATACTGAAGCAGGGTCCTTTAATATAGCAGCAAATTCCTTAAATAATGCAGCAGAGTCCTTAAAAAATCCAACAAAGTCATTAAATAATGCAGCAGAGTCCTCTAATAATGCAGCAGAGTCCTCAAATCCTTCACCAAAGTCATTAAATAATGCAGCATAGTCCTTAAATAATGCAAAGTCCTTAAATAAAGCAGCACAGTTCTTAAATAATGCAACAACGTCGGTAAATAATGCAGCAGAGTCCTTAAATAATGCAGCAAAGTCCTTAACTAATGCAGCAGAGTCCTTAAATAATGCAACAAAGTCCTTAAATAATGCAACAGAGTCCTAAAATACCGCAGCAAAGTGCTTAAATAATGCAGCAGAGTCCTCAAATGCTTCAGCAGAGTCCTTAAAAAATGCAGCAGAGTCCTTAAATAATGCAGCAAAGTCCTTAAATAATGCAGCAGAGTCCTTAAATAATGCAACAAAGTCCTTAAATAATGCAGCAGAGTCCTTAAATACTGAAGCAGAGTCCTTAAATATTGCAGCAAAGTCCTTAAATAATGCAGCAGAGTCCTTAAATAATGCAGCAAAGTCCTTATCTAATGCAGCAGAGTCGTTAAATAATGCAACAAAGTCCTTAAATAATGCAGCAGAGTCCTTAAATACTGAAGCAGAGTCCTTAAATATTGCAGCAAAGTCCTTCAATAATGCAGCAGAGTACTTAGATAATGCAACAAAGTCCTTAAATAATGCAGCAGATTCCTTAAATAATGCAGCAAAGTCCTTAAATAATGCAGCAGAGTCCTTAAATAATGCAGCAGAGTCCTTAAATACCGCAGCAGAGTCCTTAAATACTGAAGCAGAGTCCTTTAATATAGCAGCAAATTCCTTAAATAATGCAGCAGAGTCCATAAAAAAATCCAACAAAGTCATTAAATAATGCAGCAAGTCCTTAAATAATGCAGCAGAGTCCTCTAATAATGCAGCAGAGTCCTCAAATGCTTCAGCAAAGTCATTAAATAATGCAGCATAGTCCTTAAATAATGCAGCAAAGTCCTTAAATAATGCAGCACAGTTCTTAAGTAATGCAACAACGTCGTTAAATAATGCAGCAGAGTCCTTAAATAATGCAGCAAAGTCCTTAACTAATGCAGCAGAGTCCTTAAATAATGCAAGAAAGTCCTTAAATAATGCAGCAGAGTCCTTAAATAATGCAGTAAAGTCCTTAAATAATGCAGCAGAGTCCTTAAATAATGCAACAACGTCCTTAAATAATGCAGCAGAGTCCTTAAATACTGAAGCAGAGTCCTTAAATATTGCAGCAAAGTCCTTAAATAATGCATTAGAGTCCTTAAATAATGCAACAAAGTCCTTAAATAATGCAGCAGAGTCCTTAAATAATGCAGCAAAGTCCTTAAATAATGCAGCAGAGTCCTTAAATAATGCAGCAGAGTCCTTAAATACCGCAGCAGAGTCCTTAAATACTGAAGCAGAGTCCTTTAATATAGCATCAAATTCCTTTAATTAATGCAGCAGAGTCCTTAAAAAATCCAACAAAGTCATTAAATAATGCAGCAGAGTCCTCTAATAATGCAGCAGAGTCCTCAAATGCTTCAGCAAAGTCATTAAATAATGCAGCATAGTCCTTAAATAATGCAAAGTCCTTAAATAAAGCAGCACAATTCTTAAATAATGCAACAACGTCGGTAAATAATGCAGCAGAGTCCTTAAATAATGCAGCAAAGTCCTTAACTAATGCAGCAGAGTCCTTAAATACCGCAGCAAAGTGCTTAAATAATGCAGCAGAGTCCTCAAATGCTTCAGCAGAGTCTTTAAAAAATGCAGCAGAGTCCTTAAATAATGCAGCAAAGTCCTTAAATAATGCAGCAGAGTCCTTAAATAATGCAACAAAGTCCTTAAGAAATGCAGCAGAGTCCTTAAATACTGAAGCAGAGTCCTTAAATATTGCAGCAAAGTCCTTAAATAATGCAGCAGAGTCCTTAAATAATGCAACAAAGTCCTTCAATAATGCAGCAGAGTCCTTAGATAATGCAACAAAGTCCATAAATAATGCAGCAGATTCCTTAAATAATGCAGCAATGTCCTTAAATAATGCAGCAGAGTCCTAAAATAATGCAGCAGGGTCCTTAAATACCGCAGCAGAGTCCTTAAATACTGAAACAGAGTCCTTTAATATAGCAGCAAATTCCTTAAATAATGCAGCAGAGTCCTTAAGAAATCCAACAAAGTCATTAAATAATGCAGCAAGTCCTTAAATAATGCAGCAGAGTCCTCTAATAATGCAGCAGAGTCCTCAAATGCTTCAGCAAAGTCATTAAATAATGCAGCATAGTCCTTAAATAATGCAGCAAAGTCCTTAAATAATGCAGCACAGTTCTTAAATAATGCAACAACGTCGTTAAATAATGCAGCAAAGTCCTTAAATAATGCAGCAAACTCCTTAACTAATGCAGCAGAGTCCTTAAATAATGCAACAAAGTCCTTAAATAATGCAACAGAGTCCTTAAATACCGCCGCAAAGTGCTTAAATAATGCAGCAGAGTCCTCAAATGCTTCAGCAGAGTCCTTAAATAATGCAGCAGTGTCCTTATATAATGCAGCAAAGTCCTTAAATAATGCAGCAGAGTCCTTAAATAATGCAACAAAGTCCTTAAATAATGCAGCAGAGTCCTTAAATACTGAAGCAGAGTCCTTAAATATTGCTGCAAAGTCCTTAAATAATGCAGCAGAGTCATTAAATAATGCAACAATGTCCTTAAATAATGCAGCAGAGTCCTTAAAAAATCCAACAAAGTCATTAAATAATGCAGCAAGTCCTTAAATAATGCAGCAGAGTCCTCTAATAATGCAGCAGAGTCCTCAAATGCTTCAGCAAATTCATTAAATAATGCAGCATATTCCTTAAATAATGCAGCAAAGTCCTTAAATAATGCAGAACAGTTCTTAAATAATGCAACAACGTCGTTAAATAATGCAGCAGAGTCCTTAAATAATGCAGCAAAGTCCTTAACTAATGCAGCAGAGTCCTTAAATAATGCAACAAAGTCCTTAAATAATGCAACAGAGTCCTTAAATACAGCAGCAAAGGGCTTAAATAATGCAGCAGAGTCCTCAAATGCTTCAGCAGAGTCCTTAAATAATGCAGCATTGTCCTTAAATAATGCAGCAAAGTCCTTAAATAATGCAGCAGAGTCCTTAAATAATGCAACAAAGTCCTTAAATAATGCAGCAGAGTCCTTAAATACTGAAGCAGAGTCCTTAAATATTGCTGCAAAGTCCTTAAATAATGCAGCAGAGTCATTAAATAATGCAACAAAGTCCTTAAATAATGCAGCAGAGTCCTTAAATAATGCAACAAAGTCCTTAAATAATGCAGCAGAGTACTTAAATAATGCAACAAAGTCCTTAAATAATGCAGCAAAGTCCTTGAATAATGCAGCAGAGTCCTTAAATACTGAAGCAGAGTCCTTAAATATTGCAGCAAAGTCCTTAAATAATGCAGCAGAGTCCTTAAATAATGCAACAAAGTCCTTAAATAATGCAACAGAGTCCTTAAATACCGCAGCAAAGTGCTTAAATAATGCAGCAGAGTCCTCAAATGCTTCAGCAGAGTCCTTAAATAATGCAGCAGAGTCCTTAAATAATGCAGCAAAGTCCTTAAATAATGCAGCAGAGTCCTTAAATAATGCAACAAAGTCCTTAAATAATGCAGCAGAGTCCTTAAATACTGAAGCAGAGTCCTTAAATATTGCAGCAAAGTCCTTAAATAATGCAGCAGAGTCCTTAAATAATGCAGCAAAGTCCTTATCTAATGCAGCAGAGTCCTTAAATAATGCAACAAAGTCCTTAAATAATGCAGCAGAGTCCTTAAATACTGAAGCAGAGTCCTTAAATATTGCAGCAAAGTCCTTCAATAATGCAGCAGAGTCCTTAGATAATGCAACAAAGTCCTTAAATAATGCAGCAGATTCCTTAAATAATGCAGCAAAGTCCTTAAATAATGCAGCAGAGTCCTTAAATAATGCAGCAGAGTCCTTAAATACCGCAGCAGAGTCCTTAAATACTGAAGCAGAGTCCTTTAATATAGCAGCAAATTCCTTAAATAATGCAGCAGAGTCCATAAAAAAATCCAACAAAGTCATTAAATAATGCAGCAAGTCCTTAAATAATGCAGCAGAGTCCTCAAATGCTTCAGCAAAGTCATTAAATAATGCAGCAGAGTCCTCAAATGCTTAAGCAGAGTCCTTAAATACTGAAGCAGAGTCCTTAAATATTGCAGCAAAGTCCTTAAATAATGCAGCAGAGTCCTTAAATAATGCAGCAAAGTCCTTCAATAATGCAGCAGAGTCCTTAGATAATGCAACAAAGTCCTTAAATAATGCAGCAGATTCCTTAAATAATGCAGCAAAGTCCTTAAATAATGCAGCAGAGTCCTAAAATAATGCAGCAGGGTCCTTAAATACCGCAGCAGAGTCCTTAAATACTGAAGCAGAGTCCTTTAATATAGCAGCAAATTCCTTAAATAATGCAGCAGAGTCCTTAAGAAATCCAACAAAGTCATTAAATAATGCAGCAAGTCCTTAAATAATGCAGCAGAGTCCTCTAATAATGCAGCAGAGTCCTCAAATGCTTCAGCAAAGTCATTAAATAATGCAGCATAGTCCTTAAATAATGCAGCAAAGTCCTTAAATAATGCAGCACAGTTCTTAAATAATGCAACAACGTCGTTAAATAATGCAGCAGAGTCCTTAAATAATGCAGCAAACTCCTTAACTAATGCAGCAGAGTCCTTAAATAATGCAACAAAGTCCTTAAATAATGCAACAGAGTCCTTAAATACCGCCGCAAAGTGCTTAAATAATGCAGCAGAGACCTCAAATGCTTCAGCAGAGTCCTTAAATAATGCAGCAGTGTCCTTAAATAATGCAGCAAAGTCCTTAAATAATGCAGCAGAGTCCTTAAATAATGCAACAAAGTCCTTAAATAATGCAGCAGAGTCCTTAAATACTGAAGCAGAGTCCTTAAATATTGCTGCAAAGTCCTTAAATAATGCAGCAGAGTCATTAGATAATGCAACAATGTCCTTAAATAATGCAGCAGAGTCCTTAAAAAATCCACAAAGTCATTAAATAATGCAGCAAGTCCTTAAATAATGCAGCAGAGTCCTCTAATAATGCAGCAGAGTCCTCAAATGCTTCAGCAAATTCATTAAATAATGCAGCATATTCCTTAAATAATGCAGCAAAGTCCTTAAATAATGCAGAACAGTTCTTAAATAATGCAACAACGTCGTTAAATAATGCAGCAGAGTCCTTAAATAATGCAGCAAAGTCCTTAACTAATGCAGCAGAGTCCTTAAATAATGCAACAAAGTCCTTAAATAATGCAACAGAGTCCTTAAATACAGCAGCAAAGGGCTTAAATAATGCAGCAGAGTCCTCAAATGCTTCAGCAGAGTCCTTAAATAATGCAGCATTGTCCTTAAATAATGCAGCAAAGTCCTTAAATAATGCAGCAGAGTCCTTAAATAATGCAACAAAGTCCTTAAATAATGCAGCAGAGTCCTTAAATACTGAAGCAGAGTCCTTAAATATTGCTGCAAAGTCCTTAAATAATGCAGCAGAGTCATTAAATAATGCAACAAAGTCCTTAAATAATGCAGTAGAGTCCTTAAATAATGCAACAAAGTCCTTAAATAATGCAGCAGAGTACTTAAATAATGCAACAAAGTCCTTAAATAATGCAGCAAAGTCCTTAAATAATGCAGCAGAGTCCTTAAATACTGAAGCAGAGTCCTTAAATATTGCAGCAAAGTCCTTAAATAATGCAGCAGAGTCCTTAAATAATGCAACAAAGTCCTTAAATAATGCAACAGAGTCCTTAAATACCGCAGCAAAGTGCCTAAATAATGCAGCAGAGTCCTCAAATGCTTCAGCAGAGTCCTTAAATAATGCAGCAGAGTCCTTAAATAATGCAGCAAAGTCCTTAAATAATGCAGCAGAGTCCTTAAATAATGCAACAAAGTCCTTAAATAATGCAGCAGAGTCCTTAAATACTGAAGCAGAGTCCTTAAATATTGCAGCAAAGTCCTTAAATAATGCAGCAGAGTCCTTAAATAATGCAGCAAAGTCCTTATCTAATGCAGCAGAGTCCTTAAATAATGCAACAAAGTCCTTAAATAATGCAGCAGAGTCCTTAAATACTGAAGCAGAGTCCTTAAATATTGCAGCAAAGTCCTTCAATAATGCAGCAGAGTCCTTAGATAATGCAACAAAGTCCTTAAATAATGCAGCAGATTCCTTAAATAATGCAGCAAAGTCCTTAAATAATGCAGCAGAGTCCTTAAATAATGCAGCAGAGTCCTTAAATACCGCAGCAGAGTCCTTAAATACTGAAGCAGAGTCCTTTAATATAGCAGCAAATTCCTTAAATAATGCAGCAGAGTCCATAAAAAAATCCAACAAAGTCATTAAATAATGCAGCAAGTCCTTAAATAATGCAGCAGAGTCCTCAAATGCTTCAGCAAAGTCATTAAATAATGCAGCAGAGTCCTCAAATGCTTAAGCAGAGTCCTTAAATACTGAAGCAGAGTCCTTAAATATTGCAGCAAAGTCCTTAAATAATGCAGCAGAGTCCTTAAATAATGCAGCAAAGTCCTTCAATAATGCAGCAGAGTCCTTAGATAATGCAACAAAGTCCTTAAATAATGCAGCAGATTCCTTAAATAATGCAGCAAAGTCCTTAAATAATGCAGCAGAGTCCTAAAATAATGCAGCAGGGTCCTTAAATACCGCAGCAGAGTCCTTAAATACTGAAGCAGAGTCCTTTAATATAGCAGCAAATTCCTTAAATAATGCAGCAGAGTCCTTAAGAAATCCAACAAAGTCATTAAATAATGCAGCAAGTCCTTAAATAATGCAGCAGAGTCCTCTAATAATGCAGCAGAGTCCTCAAATGCTTCAGCAAAGTCATTAAATAATGCAGCATAGTCCTTAAATAATGCAGCAAAGTCCTTAAATAATGCAGCACAGTTCTTAAATAATGCAACAACGTCGTTAAATAATGCAGCAGAGTCCTTAAATAATGCAGCAAACTCCTTAACTAATGCAGCAGAGTCCTTAAATAATGCAACAAAGTCCTTAAATAATGCAACAGAGTCCTTAAATACCGCCGCAAAGTGCTTAAATAATGCAGCAGAGACCTCAAATGCTTCAGCAGAGTCCTTAAATAATGCAGCAGTGTCCTTAAATAATGCAGCAAAGTCCTTAAATAATGCAGCAGAGTCCTTAAATAATGCAACAAAGTCCTTAAATAATGCAGCAGAGTCCTTAAATACTGAAGCAGAGTCCTTAAATATTGCTGCAAAGTCCTTAAATAATGCAGCAGAGTCATTAGATAATGCAACAATGTCCTTAAATAATGCAGCAGAGTCCTTAAAAAATCCACAAAGTCATTAAATAATGCAGCAAGTCCTTAAATAATGCAGCAGAGTCCTCTAATAATGCAGCAGAGTCCTCAAATGCTTCAGCAAATTCATTAAATAATGCAGCATATTCCTTAAATAATGCAGCAAAGTCCTTAAATAATGCAGAACAGTTCTTAAATAATGCAACAACGTCGTTAAATAATGCAGCAGAGTCCTTAAATAATGCAGCAAAGTCCTTAACTAATGCAGCAGAGTCCTTAAATAATGCAACAAAGTCCTTAAATAATGCAACAGAGTCCTTAAATACAGCAGCAAAGGGCTTAAATAATGCAGCAGAGTCCTCAAATGCTTCAGCAGAGTCCTTAAATAATGCAGCATTGTCCTTAAATAATGCAGCAAAGTCCTTAAATAATGCAGCAGAGTCCTTAAATAATGCAACAAAGTCCTTAAATAATGCAGCAGAGTCCTTAAATACTGAAGCAGAGTCCTTAAATATTGCTGCAAAGTCCTTAAATAATGCAGCAGAGTCATTAAATAATGCAACAAAGTCCTTAAATAATGCAGTAGAGTCCTTAAATAATGCAACAAAGTCCTTAAATAATGCAGCAGAGTACTTAAATAATGCAACAAAGTCCTTAAATAATGCAGCAAAGTCCTTAAATAATGCAGCAGAGTCCTTAAATACTGAAGCAGAGTCCTTAAATATTGCAGCAAAGTCCTTAAATAATGCAGCAGAGTCCTTAAATAATGCAACAAAGTCCTTAAATAATGCAACAGAGTCCTTAAATACCGCAGCAAAGTGCCTAAATAATGCAGCAGAGTCCTCAAATGCTTCAGCAGAGTCCTTAAATAATGCAGCAGAGTCCTTAAATAATGCAGCAAAGTCCTTAAATAATGCAGCAGAGTCCTTAAATAATGCAACAAAGTCCTTAAATAATGCAGCAGAGTCCTTAAATACTGAAGCAGAGTCCTTAAATATTGCAGCAAAGTCCTTAAATAATGCAGCAGAGTCCTTAAATAATGCAGCAAAGTCCTTATCTAATGCAGCAGAGTCCTTAAATAATGCAACAAAGTCCTTAAATAATGCAGCAGAGTCCTTAAATACTGAAGCAGAGTCCTTAAATATTGCAGCAAAGTCCTTCAATAATGCAGCAGAGTCCTTAGATAATGCAACAAAGTCCTTAAATAATGCAGCAGAGTCCTTAAATACTGAAGCAGAGTCCTTAAATATTGCAGCAAAGTCCTTCAATAATGCAGCAGAGTACTTAGATAATGCAACAAAGTCCTTAAATAATGCAGCAGATTCCTTAAATAATGCAGCAAAGTCCTTAAATAATGCAGCAGAGTCCTTAAATAATGCAGCAGAGTCCTTAAATACCGCAGCAGAGTCCTTAAATACTGAAGCAGAGTCCTTTAATATAGCAGCAAATTCCTTAAATAATGCAGCAGAGTCCATAAAAAAATCCAACAAAGTCATTAAATAATGCAGCAAGTCCTTAAATAATGCAGCAGAGTCCTCTAATGCTTCAGCAAAGTCATTAAATAATGCAGCAGAGTCCTCAAATGCTTAAGCAGAGTCCTTAAATACTGAAGCAGAGTCCTTAAATATTGCAGCAAAGTCCTTAAATAATGCAGCAGAGTCCTTAAATAATGCAGCAAAGTCCTTCAATAATGCAGCAGAGTCCTTAGATAATGCAACAAAGTCCTTAAATAATGCAGCAGATTCCTTAAATAATGCAGCAAAGTCCTTAAATAATGCAGCAGAGTCCTAAAATAATGCAGCAGGGTCCTTAAATACCGCAGCAGAGTCCTTAAATACTGAAGCAGAGTCCTTTAATATAGCAGCAAATTCCTTAAATAATGCAGCAGAGTCCTTAAGAAATCCAACAAAGTCATTAAATAATGCAGCAAGTCCTTAAATAATGCAGCAGAGTCCTCTAATAATGCAGCAGAGTCCTCAAATGCTTCAGCAAAGTCATTAAATAATGCAGCATAGTCCTTAAATAATGCAGCAAAGTCCTTAAATAATGCAGCACAGTTCTTAAATAATGCAACAACGTCGTTAAATAATGCAGCAGAGTCCTTAAATAATGCAGCAAACTCCTTAACTAATGCAGCAGAGTCCTTAAATAATGCAACAAAGTCCTTAAATAATGCAACAGAGTCCTTAAATACCGCCGCAAAGTGCTTAAATAATGCAGCAGAGACCTCAAATGCTTCAGCAGAGTCCTTAAATAATGCAGCAGTGTCCTTAAATAATGCAGCAAAGTCCTTAAATAATGCAGCAGAGTCCTTAAATAATGCAACAAAGTCCTTAAATAATGCAGCAGAGTCCTTAAATACTGAAGCAGAGTCCTTAAATATTGCTGCAAAGTCCTTAAATAATGCAGCAGAGTCATTAGATAATGCAACAATGTCCTTAAATAATGCAGCAGAGTCCTTAAAAAATCCACAAAGTCATTAAATAATGCAGCAAGTCCTTAAATAATGCAGCAGAGTCCTCTAATAATGCAGCAGAGTCCTCAAATGCTTCAGCAAATTCATTAAATAATGCAGCATATTCCTTAAATAATGCAGCAAAGTCCTTAAATAATGCAGAACAGTTCTTAAATAATGCAACAACGTCGTTAAATAATGCAGCAGAGTCCTTAAATAATGCAGCAAAGTCCTTAACTAATGCAGCAGAGTCCTTAAATAATGCAACAAAGTCCTTAAATAATGCAACAGA
Organism: Phyllobates terribilis; assembly: GCF_046119375.1. Taxonomy (NCBI): domain Eukaryota; kingdom Metazoa; phylum Chordata; class Amphibia; order Anura; family Dendrobatidae; genus Phyllobates; species Phyllobates terribilis. Next base: position 62,680 of record NW_027362840.1, on the reverse strand, counting down.
GTCCTTAAATACAGCAGCAAAGGGCTTAAATAATGCAGCAGAGTCCTCAAATGCTTCAGCAGAGTCCTTAAATAATGCAGCATTGTCCTTAAATAATGCAGCAAAGTCCTTAAATAATGCAGCAGAGTCCTTAAATAATGCAACAAAGTCCTTAAATAATGCAGCAGAGTCCTTAAATACTGAAGCAGAGTCCTTAAATATTGCTGCAAAGTCCTTAAATAATGCAGCAGAGTCATTAAATAATGCAACAAAGTCCTTAAATAATGCAGTAGAGTCCTTAAATAATGCAACAAAGTCCTTAAATAATGCAGCAGAGTACTTAAATAATGCAACAAAGTCCTTAAATAATGCAGCAAAGTCCTTAAATAATGCAGCAGAGTCCTTAAATACTGAAGCAGAGTCCTTAAATATTGCAGCAAAGTCCTTAAATAATGCAGCAGAGTCCTTAAATAATGCAACAAAGTCCTTAAATAATGCAACAGAGTCCTTAAATACCGCAGCAAAGTGCCTAAATAATGCAGCAGAGTCCTCAAATGCTTCAGCAGAGTCCTTAAATAATGCAGCAGAGTCCTTAAATAATGCAGCAAAGTCCTTAAATAATGCAGCAGAGTCCTTAAATAATGCAACAAAGTCCTTAAATAATGCAGCAGAGTCCTTAAATACTGAAGCAGAGTCCTTAAATATTGCAGCAAAGTCCTTAAATAATGCAGCAGAGTCCTTAAATAATGCAGCAAAGTCCTTATCTAATGCAGCAGAGTCCTTAAATAATGCAACAAAGTCCTTAAATAATGCAGCAGAGTCCTTAAATACTGAAGCAGAGTCCTTAAATATTGCAGCAAAGTCCTTCAATAATGCAGCAGAGTCCTTAGATAATGCAACAAAGTCCTTAAATAATGCAGCAGAGTCCTTAAATACTGAAGCAGAGTCCTTAAATATTGCAGCAAAGTCCTTCAATAATGCAGCAGAGTACTTAGATAATGCAACAAAGTCCTTAAATAATGCAGCAGATTCCTTAAATAATGCAGCAAAGTCCTTAAATAATGCAGCAGAGTCCTTAAATAATGCAGCAGAGTCCTTAAATACCGCAGCAGAGTCCTTAAATACTGAAGCAGAGTCCTTTAATATAGCAGCAAATTCCTTAAATAATGCAGCAGAGTCCATAAAAAAATCCAACAAAGTCATTAAATAATGCAGCAAGTCCTTAAATAATGCAGCAGAGTCCTCTAATAATGCAGCAGAGTCCTCAAATGCTTCAGCAAAGTCATTAAATAATGCAGCATAGTCCTTAAATAATGCAGCAAAGTCCTTAAATAATGCAGCACAGTTCTTAAGTAATGCAACAACGTCGTTAAATAATGCAGCAGAGTCCTTAAATAATGCAGCAAAGTCCTTAACTAATGCAGCAGAGTCCTTAAATAATGCAAGAAAGTCCTTAAATAATGCAGCAGAGTCCTTAAATAATGCAGTAAAGTCCTTAAATAATGCAGCAGAGTCCTTAAATAATGCAACAACGTCCTTAAATAATGCAGCAGAGTCCTTAAATACTGAAGCAGAGTCCTTAAATATTGCAGCAAAGTCCTTAAATAATGCATTAGAGTCCTTAAATAATGCAACAAAGTCCTTAAATAATGCAGCAGAGTCCTTAAATAATGCAGCAAAGTCCTTAAATAATGCAGCAGAGTCCTTAAATAATGCAGCAGAGTCCTTAAATACCGCAGCAGAGTCCTTAAATACTGAAGCAGAGTCCTTTAATATAGCATCAAATTCCTTTAATTAATGCAGCAGAGTCCTTAAAAAATCCAACAAAGTCATTAAATAATGCAGCAGAGTCCTCTAATAATGCAGCAGAGTCCTCAAATGCTTCAGCAAAGTCATTAAATAATGCAGCATAGTCCTTAAATAATGCAAAGTCCTTAAATAAAGCAGCACAATTCTTAAATAATGCAACAACGTCGGTAAATAATGCAGCAGAGTCCTTAAATAATGCAGCAAAGTCCTTAACTAATGCAGCAGAGTCCTTAAATACCGCAGCAAAGTGCTTAAATAATGCAGCAGAGTCCTCAAATGCTTCAGCAGAGTCTTTAAAAAATGCAGCAGAGTCCTTAAATAATGCAGCAAAGTCCTTAAATAATGCAGCAGAGTCCTTAAATAATGCAACAAAGTCCTTAAGAAATGCAGCAGAGTCCTTAAATACTGAAGCAGAGTCCTTAAATATTGCAGCAAAGTCCTTAAATAATGCAGCAGAGTCCTTAAATAATGCAACAAAGTCCTTCAATAATGCAGCAGAGTCCTTAGATAATGCAACAAAGTCCATAAATAATGCAGCAGATTCCTTAAATAATGCAGCAATGTCCTTAAATAATGCAGCAGAGTCCTAAAATAATGCAGCAGGGTCCTTAAATACCGCAGCAGAGTCCTTAAATACTGAAACAGAGTCCTTTAATATAGCAGCAAATTCCTTAAATAATGCAGCAGAGTCCTTAAGAAATCCAACAAAGTCATTAAATAATGCAGCAAGTCCTTAAATAATGCAGCAGAGTCCTCTAATAATGCAGCAGAGTCCTCAAATGCTTCAGCAAAGTCATTAAATAATGCAGCATAGTCCTTAAATAATGCAGCAAAGTCCTTAAATAATGCAGCACAGTTCTTAAATAATGCAACAACGTCGTTAAATAATGCAGCAAAGTCCTTAAATAATGCAGCAAACTCCTTAACTAATGCAGCAGAGTCCTTAAATAATGCAACAAAGTCCTTAAATAATGCAACAGAGTCCTTAAATACCGCCGCAAAGTGCTTAAATAATGCAGCAGAGTCCTCAAATGCTTCAGCAGAGTCCTTAAATAATGCAGCAGTGTCCTTATATAATGCAGCAAAGTCCTTAAATAATGCAGCAGAGTCCTTAAATAATGCAACAAAGTCCTTAAATAATGCAGCAGAGTCCTTAAATACTGAAGCAGAGTCCTTAAATATTGCTGCAAAGTCCTTAAATAATGCAGCAGAGTCATTAAATAATGCAACAATGTCCTTAAATAATGCAGCAGAGTCCTTAAAAAATCCAACAAAGTCATTAAATAATGCAGCAAGTCCTTAAATAATGCAGCAGAGTCCTCTAATAATGCAGCAGAGTCCTCAAATGCTTCAGCAAATTCATTAAATAATGCAGCATATTCCTTAAATAATGCAGCAAAGTCCTTAAATAATGCAGAACAGTTCTTAAATAATGCAACAACGTCGTTAAATAATGCAGCAGAGTCCTTAAATAATGCAGCAAAGTCCTTAACTAATGCAGCAGAGTCCTTAAATAATGCAACAAAGTCCTTAAATAATGCAACAGAGTCCTTAAATACAGCAGCAAAGGGCTTAAATAATGCAGCAGAGTCCTCAAATGCTTCAGCAGAGTCCTTAAATAATGCAGCATTGTCCTTAAATAAAGCAGCAAAGTCCTTAAATAATGCAGCAGAGTCCTTAAATAATGCAACAAAGTCCTTAAATAATGCAGCAGAGTCCTTAAATACTGAAGCAGAGTCCTTAAATATTGCTGCAAAGTCCTTAAATAATGCAGCAGAGTCATTAAATAATGCAACAAAGTCCTTAAATAATGCAGCAGAGTCCTTAAATAATGCAACAAAGTCCTTAAATAATGCAGCAGAGTACTTAAATAATGCAACAAAGTCCTTAAATAATGCAGCAAAGTCCTTGAATAATGCAGCAGAGTCCTTAAATACTGAAGCAGAGTCCTTAAATATTGCAGCAAAGTCCTTAAATAATGCAGCAGAGTCCTTAAATAATGCAACAAAGTCCTTAAATAATGCAACAGAGTCCTTAAATACCGCAGCAAAGTGCTTAAATAATGCAGCAGAGTCCTCAAATGCTTCAGCAGAGTCCTTAAATAATGCAGCAGAGTCCTTAAATAATGCAGCAAAGTCCTTAAATAATGCAGCAGAGTCCTTAAATAATGCAACAAAGTCCTTAAATAATGCAGCAGAGTCCTTAAATACTGAAGCAGAGTCCTTAAATATTGCAGCAAAGTCCTTAAATAATGCAGCAGAGTCCTTAAATAATGCAGCAAAGTCCTTATCTAATGCAGCAGAGTCCTTAAATAATGCAACAAAGTCCTTAAATAATGCAGCAGAGTCCTTAAATACTGAAGCAGAGTCCTTAAATATTGCAGCAAAGTCCTTCAATAATGCAGCAGAGTCCTTAGATAATGCAACAAAGTCCTTAAATAATGCAGCAGATTCCTTAAATAATGCAGCAAAGTCCTTAAATAATGCAGCAGAGTCCTTAAATAATGCAGCAGAGTCCTTAAATACCGCAGCAGAGTCCTTAAATACTGAAGCAGAGTCCTTTAATATAGCAGCAAATTCCTTAAATAATGCAGCAGAGTCCATAAAAAAATCCAACAAAGTCATTAAATAATGCAGCAAGTCCTTAAATAATGCAGCAGAGTCCTCAAATGCTTCAGCAAAGTCATTAAATAATGCAGCAGAGTCCTCAAATGCTTAAGCAGAGTCCTTAAATACTGAAGCAGAGTCCTTAAATATTGCAGCAAAGTCCTTAAATAATGCAGCAGAGTCCTTAAATAATGCAGCAAAGTCCTTCAATAATGCAGCAGAGTCCTTAGATAATGCAACAAAGTCCTTAAATAATGCAGCAGATTCCTTAAATAATGCAGCAAAGTCCTTAAATAATGCAGCAGAGTCCTAAAATAATGCAGCAGGGTCCTTAAATACCGCAGCAGAGTCCTTAAATACTGAAGCAGAGTCCTTTAATATAGCAGCAAATTCCTTAAATAATGCAGCAGAGTCCTTAAGAAATCCAACAAAGTCATTAAATAATGCAGCAAGTCCTTAAATAATGCAGCAGAGTCCTCTAATAATGCAGCAGAGTCCTCAAATGCTTCAGCAAAGTCATTAAATAATGCAGCATAGTCCTTAAATAATGCAGCAAAGTCCTTAAATAATGCAGCACAGTTCTTAAATAATGCAACAACGTCGTTAAATAATGCAGCAGAGTCCTTAAATAATGCAGCAAACTCCTTAACTAATGCAGCAGAGTCCTTAAATAATGCAACAAAGTCCTTAAATAATGCAACAGAGTCCTTAAATACCGCCGCAAAGTGCTTAAATAATGCAGCAGAGACCTCAAATGCTTCAGCAGAGTCCTTAAATAATGCAGCAGTGTCCTTAAATAATGCAGCAAAGTCCTTAAATAATGCAGCAGAGTCCTTAAATAATGCAACAAAGTCCTTAAATAATGCAGCAGAGTCCTTAAATACTGAAGCAGAGTCCTTAAATATTGCTGCAAAGTCCTTAAATAATGCAGCAGAGTCATTAGATAATGCAACAATGTCCTTAAATAATGCAGCAGAGTCCTTAAAAAATCCACAAAGTCATTAAATAATGCAGCAAGTCCTTAAATAATGCAGCAGAGTCCTCTAATAATGCAGCAGAGTCCTCAAATGCTTCAGCAAATTCATTAAATAATGCAGCATATTCCTTAAATAATGCAGCAAAGTCCTTAAATAATGCAGAACAGTTCTTAAATAATGCAACAACGTCGTTAAATAATGCAGCAGAGTCCTTAAATAATGCAGCAAAGTCCTTAACTAATGCAGCAGAGTCCTTAAATAATGCAACAAAGTCCTTAAATAATGCAACAGAGTCCTTAAATACAGCAGCAAAGGGCTTAAATAATGCAGCAGAGTCCTCAAATGCTTCAGCAGAGTCCTTAAATAATGCAGCATTGTCCTTAAATAATGCAGCAAAGTCCTTAAATAATGCAGCAGAGTCCTTAAATAATGCAACAAAGTCCTTAAATAATGCAGCAGAGTCCTTAAATACTGAAGCAGAGTCCTTAAATATTGCTGCAAAGTCCTTAAATAATGCAGCAGAGTCATTAAATAATGCAACAAAGTCCTTAAATAATGCAGTAGAGTCCTTAAATAATGCAACAAAGTCCTTAAATAATGCAGCAGAGTACTTAAATAATGCAACAAAGTCCTTAAATAATGCAGCAAAGTCCTTAAATAATGCAGCAGAGTCCTTAAATACTGAAGCAGAGTCCTTAAATATTGCAGCAAAGTCCTTAAATAATGCAGCAGAGTCCTTAAATAATGCAGCAAAGTCCTTATCTAATGCAGCAGAGTCCTTAAATAATGCAACAAAGTCCTTAAATAATGCAGCAGAGTCCTTAAATACTGAAGCAGAGTCCTTAAATATTGCAGCAAAGTCCTTCAATAATGCAGCAGAGTCCTTAGATAATGCAACAAAGTCCTTAAATAATGCAGCAGATTCCTTAAATAATGCAGCAAAGTCCTTAAATAATGCAGCAGAGTCCTTAAATAATGCAGCAGAGTCCTTAAATACCGCAGCAGAGTCCTTAAATACTGAAGCAGAGTCCTTTAATATAGCAGCAAATTCCTTAAATAATGCAGCAGAGTCCATAAAAAAATCCAACAAAGTCATTAAATAATGCAGCAAGTCCTTAAATAATGCAGCAGAGTCCTCAAATGCTTCAGCAAAGTCATTAAATAATGCAGCAGAGTCCTCAAATGCTTAAGCAGAGTCCTTAAATACTGAAGCAGAGTCCTTAAATATTGCAGCAAAGTCCTTAAATAATGCAGCAGAGTCCTTAAATAATGCAGCAAAGTCCTTCAATAATGCAGCAGAGTCCTTAGATAATGCAACAAAGTCCTTAAATAATGCAGCAGATTCCTTAAATAATGCAGCAAAGTCCTTAAATAATGCAGCAGAGTCCTAAAATAATGCAGCAGGGTCCTTAAATACCGCAGCAGAGTCCTTAAATACTGAAGCAGAGTCCTTTAATATAGCAGCAAATTCCTTAAATAATGCAGCAGAGTCCTTAAGAAATCCAACAAAGTCATTAAATAATGCAGCAAGTCCTTAAATAATGCAGCAGAGTCCTCTAATAATGCAGCAGAGTCCTCAAATGCTTCAGCAAAGTCATTAAATAATGCAGCATAGTCCTTAAATAATGCAGCAAAGTCCTTAAATAATGCAGCACAGTTCTTAAATAATGCAACAACGTCGTTAAATAATGCAGCAGAGTCCTTAAATAATGCAGCAAACTCCTTAACTAATGCAGCAGAGTCCTTAAATAATGCAACAAAGTCCTTAAATAATGCAACAGAGTCCTTAAATACCGCCGCAAAGTGCTTAAATAATGCAGCAGAGACCTCAAATGCTTCAGCAGAGTCCTTAAATAATGCAGCAGTGTCCTTAAATAATGCAGCAAAGTCCTTAAATAATGCAGCAGAGTCCTTAAATAATGCAACAAAGTCCTTAAATAATGCAGCAGAGTCCTTAAATACTGAAGCAGAGTCCTTAAATATTGCTGCAAAGTCCTTAAATAATGCAGCAGAGTCATTAGATAATGCAACAATGTCCTTAAATAATGCAGCAGAGTCCTTAAAAAATCCACAAAGTCATTAAATAATGCAGCAAGTCCTTAAATAATGCAGCAGAGTCCTCTAATAATGCAGCAGAGTCCTCAAATGCTTCAGCAAATTCATTAAATAATGCAGCATATTCCTTAAATAATGCAGCAAAGTCCTTAAATAATGCAGAACAGTTCTTAAATAATGCAACAACGTCGTTAAATAATGCAGCAGAGTCCTTAAATAATGCAGCAAAGTCCTTAACTAATGCAGCAGAGTCCTTAAATAATGCAACAAAGTCCTTAAATAATGCAACAGAGTCCTTAAATACAGCAGCAAAGGGCTTAAATAATGCAGCAGAGTCCTCAAATGCTTCAGCAGAGTCCTTAAATAATGCAGCATTGTCCTTAAATAATGCAGCAAAGTCCTTAAATAATGCAGCAGAGTCCTTAAATAATGCAACAAAGTCCTTAAATAATGCAGCAGAGTCCTTAAATACTGAAGCAGAGTCCTTAAATATTGCTGCAAAGTCCTTAAATAATGCAGCAGAGTCATTAAATAATGCAACAAAGTCCTTAAATAATGCAGTAGAGTCCTTAAATAATGCAACAAAGTCCTTAAATAATGCAGCAGAGTACTTAAATAATGCAACAAAGTCCTTAAATAATGCAGCAAAGTCCTTAAATAATGCAGCAGAGTCCTTAAATACTGAAGCAGAGTCCTTAAATATTGCAGCAAAGTCCTTAAATAATGCAGCAGAGTCCTTAAATAATGCAACAAAGTCCTTAAATAATGCAACAGAGTCCTTAAATACCGCAGCAAAGTGCCTAAATAATGCAGCAGAGTCCTCAAATGCTTCAGCAGAGTCCTTAAATAATGCAGCAGAGTCCTTAAATAATGCAGCAAAGTCCTTAAATAATGCAGCAGAGTCCTTAAATAATGCAACAAAGTCCTTAAATAATGCAGCAGAGTCCTTAAATACTGAAGCAGAGTCCTTAAATATTGCAGCAAAGTCCTTAAATAATGCAGCAGAGTCCTTAAATAATGCAGCAAAGTCCTTATCTAATGCAGCAGAGTCCTTAAATAATGCAACAAAGTCCTTAAATAATGCAGCAGAGTCCTTAAATACTGAAGCAGAGTCCTTAAATATTGCAGCAAAGTCCTTCAATAATGCAGCAGAGTCCTTAGATAATGCAACAAAGTCCTTAAATAATGCAGCAGATTCCTTAAATAATGCAGCAAAGTCCTTAAATAATGCAGCAGAGTCCTTAAATAATGCAGCAGAGTCCTTAAATACCGCAGCAGAGTCCTTAAATACTGAAGCAGAGTCCTTTAATATAGCAGCAAATTCCTTAAATAATGCAGCAGAGTCCATAAAAAAATCCAACAAAGTCATTAAATAATGCAGCAAGTCCTTAAATAATGCAGCAGAGTCCTCTAATAATGCAGCAGAGTCCTCAAATGCTTCAGCAAAGTCATTAAATAATGCAGCATAGTCCTTAAATAATGCAGCAAAGTCCTTAAATAATGCAGCACAGTTCTTAAGTAATGCAACAACGTCGTTAAATAATGCAGCAGAGTCCTTAAATAATGCAGCAAAGTCCTTAACTAATGCAGCAGAGTCCTTAAATAATGCAAGAAAGTCCTTAAATAATACAGCAGAGTCCTTAAATAATGCAGTAAAGTCCTTAAATAATGCAGCAGAGTCCTTAAATAATGCAACAACGTCCTTAAATAATGCAGCAGAGTCCTTAAATACTGAAGCAGAGTCCTTAAATATTGCAGCAAAGTCCTTAAATAATGCATTAGAGTCCTTAAATAATGCAACAAAGTCCTTAAATAATGCAGCAGAGTCCTTAAATAATGCAGCAAAGTCCTTAAATAATGCAGCAGAGTCCTTAAATAATGCAGCAGAGTCCTTAAATACCACAGCAGAGTCCTTAAATACTGAAGCAGGGTCCTTTAATATAGCAGCAAATTCCTTAAATAATGCAGCAGAGTCCTTAAAAAATCCAACAAAGTCATTAAATAATGCAGCAGAGTCCTCTAATAATGCAGCAGAGTCCTCAAATCCTTCAGCAAAGTCATTAAATAATGCAGCATAGTCCTTAAATAATGCAAAGTCCTTAAATAAAGCAGCACAGTTCTTAAATAATGCAACAACGTCGGTAAATAATGCAGCAGAGTCCTTAAATAATGCAGCAAAGTCCTTAACTAATGCAGCAGAGTCCTTAAATAATGCAACAAAGTCCTTAAATAATGCAACAGAGTCCTAAAATACCGCAGCAAAGTGCTTAAATAATGCAGCAGAGTCCTCAAATGCTTCAGCAGAGTCCTTAAAAAATGCAGCAGTCCTTAAATAATGCAGCAAAGTCCTTAAATAATGCAGCAGAGTCCTTAAATAATGCAACAAAGTCCTTAAATAATGCAGCAGAGTCCTTAAATACTGAAGCAGAGTCCTTAAATATTGCAGCAAAGTCCTTAAATAATGCAGCAGAGTCCTTAAATAATGCAGCAAAGTCCTTATCTAATGCAGCAGAGTCCTTAAATAATGCAACAAAGTCCTTAAATAATGCAGCAGAGTCCTTAAATACTGAAGCAGAGTCCTTAAATATTGCAGCAAAGTCCTTCAATAATGCAGCAGAGTACTTAGATAATGCAACAAAGTCCTTAAATAATGCAGCAGATTCCTTAAATAATGCAGCAAAGTCCTTAAATAATGCAGCAGAGTCCTTAAATAATGCAGCAGAGTCCTTAAATACCGCAGCAGAGTCCTTAAATACTGAAGCAGAGTCCTTTAATATAGCAGCAAATTCCTTAAATAATGCAGCAGAGTCCATAAAAAAATCCAACAAAGTCATTAAATAATGCAGCAAGTCCTTAAATAATGCAGCAGAGTCCTCTAATAATGCAGCAGAGTCCTCAAATGCTTCAGCAAAGTCATAAAATAATGCAGCATAGTCCTTAAATAATGCAGCAAAGTCCTTAAATAATGCAGCACAGTTCTTAAGTAATGCAACAACGTCGTTAAATAATGCAGCAGAGTCCTTAAATAATGCAGCAAAGTCCTTAACTAATGCAGCAGAGTCCTTAAATAATGCAAGAAAGTCCTTAAATAATACAGCAGAGTCCTTAAATAATGCAGTAAAGTCCTTAAATAATGCAGCAGAGTCCTTAAATAATGCAACAACGTCCTTAAATAATGCAGCAGAGTCCTTAAATACTGAAGCAGAGTCCTTAAATATTGCAGCAAAGTCCTTAAATAATGCATTAGAGTCCTTACATAATGCAACAAAGTCCTTAAATAATGCAGCAGAGTCCTTAAATAATGCAGCAAAGTCCTTAAATAATGCAGCAGAGTCCTTAAATAATGCAGCAGAGTCCTTAAATACCGCAGCAGAGTCCTTAAATACTGAAGCAGGGTCCTTTAATATAGCAGCAAATTCCTTAAATAATGCAGCAGAGTCCTTAAAAAATCCAACAAAGTCATTAAATAATGCAGCAGAGTCCTCTAATAATGCAGCAGAGTCCTCAAATCCTTCAGCAAAGTCATTAAATAATGCAGCATAGTCCTTAAATAATGCAAAGTCCTTAAATAAAGCAGCACAGTTCTTAAATAATGCAACAACGTCGGTAAATAATGCAGCAGAGTCCTTAAATAATGCAACAACGTCCTTAAATAATGCAGCAGAGTCCTTAAATACTGAAGCAGAGTCCTTAAATATTGCAGCAAAGTCCTTAAATAATGCATTAGAGTCCTTAAATAATGCAACAAAGTCCTTAAATAATGCAGCAGAGTCCTTAAATAATGCAGCAAAGTCCTTAAATAATGCAGCAGAGTCCTTAAATAATGCAGCAGAGTCCTTAAATACCGCAGCAGAGTCCTTAAATACTGAAGCAGAGTCCTTTAATATAGCATCAAATTCCTTTAATTAATGCAGCAGAGTCCTTAAAAAATCCAACAAAGTCATTAAATAATGCAGCAAGTCCTTAAATAATGCAGCAGAGTCCTCTAATAATGCAGCAGAGTCCTCAAATGCTTCAGCAAAGTCATTAAATAATGCAGCATAGTCCTTAAATAATGCAGCAAAGTCCTTAAATAATGCAGCACAGTTCTTAAGTAATGCAACAACGTCGTTAAATAATGCAGCAGAGTCCTTAAATAATGCAACAAAGTCCTTAAATAATGCAACAGAGTCCTAAAATACCGCAGCAAAGAGCTTAAATAATGCAGCAGAGTCCTCAAATGCTTCAGCAGAGTCCTTAAAAAATGCAGCAGTCCTTAAATAATGCAGCAGAGTCCTTAAATAATGCAGCAGAGTCCTTAAATAATGCAACAAAGTCCTTAAATAATGCAGCAGAGTCCTTAAATACTGAAGCAGAGTCCTTAAATATTGCAGCAAAGTCCTTAAATAATGCAGCAGAGTCCTTAAATAATGCAGCAAAGTCCTTATCTAATGCAGCAGAGTCCTTAAATAATGCAACAAAGTCCTTAAATAATGCAGCAGAGTCCTTAAATACTGAAGCAGAGTCCTTAAATATTGCAGCAAAGTCCTTCAATAATGCAGCAGAGTACTTAGATAATGCAACAAAGTCCTTAAATAATGCAGCAGATTCCTTAAATAATGCAGCAAAGTCCTTAAATAATGCAGCAGAGTCCTTAAATAATGCAGCAGAGTCCTTAAATACCGCAGCAGAGTCCTTAAATACTGAAGCAGAGTCCTTTAATATAGCAGCAAATTCCTTAAATAATGCAGCAGAGTCCATAAAAAAATCCAACAAAGTCATTAAATAATGCAGCAAGTCCTTAAATAATGCAGCAGAGTCCTCTAATAATGCAGCAGAGTCCTCAAATGCTTCAGCAAAGTCATAAAATAATGCAGCATAGTCCTTAAATAATGCAGCAAAGTCCTTAAATAATGCAGCACAGTTCTTAAGTAATGCAACAACGTCGTTAAATAATGCAGCAGAGTCCTTAAATAATGCAGCAAAGTCCTTAACTAATGCAGCAGAGTCCTTAAATAATGCAAGAAAGTCCTTAAATAATACAGCAGAGTCCTTAAATAATGCAGTAAAGTCCTTAAATAATGCAGCAGAGTCCTTAAATAATGCAACAACGTCCTTAAATAATGCAGCAGAGTCCTTAAATACTGAAGCAGAGTCCTTAAATATTGCAGCAAAGTCCTTAAATAATGCATTAGAGTCCTTACATAATGCAACAAAGTCCTTAAATAATGCAGCAGAGTCCTTAAATAATGCAGCAAAGTCCTTAAATAATGCAGCAGAGTCCTTAAATAATGCAGCAGAGTCCTTAAATACCGCAGCAGAGTCCTTAAATACTGAAGCAGGGTCCTTTAATATAGCAGCAAATTCCTTAAATAATGCAGCAGAGTCCTTAAAAAATCCAACAAAGTCATTAAATAATGCAGCAGAGTCCTCTAATAATGCAGCAGAGTCCTCAAATCCTTCAGCAAAGTCATTAAATAATGCAGCATAGTCCTTAAATAATGCAAAGTCCTTAAATAAAGCAGCACAGTTCTTAAATAATGCAACAACGTCGGTAAATAATGCAGCAGAGTCCTTAAATAATGCAACAACGTCCTTAAATAATGCAGCAGAGTCCTTAAATACTGAAGCAGAGTCCTTAAATATTGCAGCAAAGTCCTTAAATAATGCATTAGAGTCCTTAAATAATGCAACAAAGTCCTTAAATAATGCAGCAGAGTCCTTAAATAATGCAGCAAAGTCCTTAAATAATGCAGCAGAGTCCTTAAATAATGCAGCAGAGTCCTTAAATACCGCAGCAGAGTCCTTAAATACTGAAGCAGAGTCCTTTAATATAGCATCAAATTCCTTTAATTAATGCAGCAGAGTCCTTAAAAAATCCAACAAAGTCATTAAATAATGCAGCAAGTCCTTAAATAATGCAGCAGAGTCCTCTAATAATGCAGCAGAGTCCTCAAATGCTTCAGCAAAGTCATTAAATAATGCAGCATAGTCCTTAAATAATGCAGCAAAGTCCTTAAATAATGCAGCACAGTTCTTAAGTAATGCAACAACGTCGTTAAATAATGCAGCAGAGTCCTTAAATAATGCAGCAAAGTCCTTAACTAATGCAGCAGAGTCCTTAAATAATGCAAGAAAGTCCTTAAATAATGCAGCAGAGTCCTTAAATAATGCAGTAAAGTCCTTAAATAATGCAGCAGAGTCCTTAAATAATGCAACAACGTCCTTAAATAATGCAGCAGAGTCCTTAAATACTGAAGCAGAGTCCTTAAATATTGCAGCAAAGTCCTTAAATAATGCATTAGAGTCCTTAAATAATGCAACAAAGTCCTTAAATAATGCAGCAGAGTCCTCAAATGCTTCAGCAAAGTCATTAAATAATGCAGCATAGTCCTTAAATAATGCAAAGTCCTTAAATAAAGCAGCACAGTTCTTAAATAATGCAACAACGTCGGTAAATAATGCAGCAGAGTCCTTAAATAATGCAGCAAAGTCCTTAACTAATGCAGCAGAGTCCTTAAATACCGCAGCAAAGTGCTTAAATAATGCAGCAGAGTCCTCAAATGCTTCAGCAGAGTCTTTAAAAAATGCAGCAGAGTCCTTAAATAATGCAGCAAAGTCCTTAAATAATGCAGCAGAGTCCTTAAATAATGCAACAAAGTCCTTAAGAAATGCAGCAGAGTCCTTAAATACTGAAGCAGAGTCCTTAAATATTGCAGCAAAGTCCTTAAATAATGCAGCAGAGTCCTTAAATAATGCAACAAAGTCCTTCAATAATGCAGCAGAGTCCTTAGATAATGCAACAAAGTCCATAAATAATGCAGCAGATTCCTTAAATAATGCAGCAATGTCCTTAAATAATGCAGCAGAGTCCTAAAATAATGCAGCAGCTTCCTTAAATACCGCAGCAGAGTCCTTAAATACTGAAACAGAGTCCTTTAATATAGCAGCAAATTCCTTAAATAATGCAGCAGAGTCCTTAAGAAATCCAACAAAGTCATTAAATAATGCAGCAAGTCCTTAAATAATGCAGCAGAGTCCTCTAATAATGCAGCAGAGTCCTCAAATGCTTCAGCAAAGTCATTAAATAATGCAGCATAGTCCTTAAATAATGCAGCAAAGTCCTTAAATAATGCAGCACAGTTCTTAAATAATGCAACAACGTCGTTAAATAATGCAGCAGAGTCCTTAAATAATGCAGCAAACTCCTTAACTAATGCAGCAGAGTCCTTAAATAATGCAACAAAGTCCTTAAATAATGCAACAGAGTCCTTAAATACCGCCGCAAAGTGCTTAAATAATGCAGCAGAGTCCTCAAATGCTTCAGCAGAGTCCTTAAATAATGCAGCAGTGTCCTTAAATAATGCAGCAAAGTCCTTAAATAATGCAGCAGAGTCCTTAAATAATGCAACAAAGTCCTTAAATAATGCAGCAGAGTCCTTAAATACTGAAGCAGAGTCCTTAAATATTGCTGCAAAGTCCTTAAATAATGCAGCAGAGTCATTAAATAATGCAACAAAGTCCTTAAATAATGCAGCAGAGTCCTTAAATAATGCAACAAAGTCCTTAAATAATGCAGCAGAGTACTTAAATAATGCAACAAAGTCCTTAAATAATGCAGCAAAGTCCTTAAATAATGCAGCAGAGTCCTTAAATACTGAAGCAGAGTCCTTAAATATTGCAGCAAAGTCCTTAAATAATGCAGCAGAGTCCTTAAATAATGCAACAAAGTCCTTAAATAATGCAACAGAGTCCTTAAATACTGCAGCAAAGTGCTTAAATAATGCAGCAGAGTCCTCAAATGCTTCAGCAGAGTCCTTAAATAATGCAGCAGAGTCCTTAAATAATGCAGCAAAGTCCTTAAATAATGCAGCAGAGTCCTTAAATAATGCAACAAAGTCCTTAAATAATGCAGCAGAGTCCTTAAATACTGAAGCAGAGTCCTTAAATATTGCAGCAAAGTCCTTAAATAATGCAGCAGAGTCCTTAAATAATGCAGCAAAGTCCTTATCTAATGCAGCAGAGTCCTTAAATAATGCAACAAAGTCCTTAAATAATGCAGCAGAGTCCTTAAATACTGAAGCAGAGTCCTTAAATATTGCAGCAAAGTCCTTCAATAATGCAGCAGAGTCCTTAGATAATGCAACAAAGTCCTTAAATAATGCAGCAGATTCCTTAAATAATGCAGCAAAGTCCTTAAATAATGCAGCAGAGTCCTTAAATAATGCAGCAGAGTCCTTAAATACCGCAGCAGAGTCCTTAAATACTGAAGCAGAGTCCTTTAATATAGCAGCAAATTCCTTAAATAATGCAGCAGAGTCCATAAAAAAATCCAACAAAGTCATTAAATAATGCAGCAAGTCCTTAAATAATGCAGCAGAGTCCTCAAATGCTTCAGCAAAGTCATTAAATAATGCAGCAGAGTCCTCAAATGCTTAAGCAGAGTCCTTAAATACTGAAGCAGAGTCCTTAAATATTGCAGCAAAGTCCTTAAATAATGCAGCAGAGTCCTTAAATAATGCAGCAAAGTCCTTCAATAATGCAGCAGAGTCCTTAGATAATGCAACAAAGTCCTTAAATAATGCAGCAGATTCCTTAAATAATGCAGCAAAGTCCTTAAATAATGCAGCAGAGTCCTAAAATAATGCAGCAGGGTCCTTAAATACCGCAGCAGAGTCCTTAAATACTGAAGCAGAGTCCTTTAATATAGCAGCAAATTCCTTAAATAATGCAGCAGAGTCCTTAAGAAATCCAAGAAAGTCATTAAATAATGCAGCAAGTCCTTAAATAATGCAGCAGAGTCCTCTAATAATGCAGCAGAGTCCTCAAATGCTTCAGCAAAGTCATTAAATAATGCAGCATAGTCCTTAAATAATGCAGCAAAGTCCTTAAATAATGCAGCACAGTTCTTAAATAATGCAACAACGTCGTTAAATAATGCAGCAGAGTCCTTAAATAATGCAGCAAAGTCCTTAACTAATGCAGCAGAGTCCTTAAATAATGCAACAAAGTCCTTAAATAATGCAACAGAGTCCTTAAATACAGCAGCAAAGGGCTTAAATAATGCAGCAGAGTCCTCAAATGCTTCAGCAGAGTCCTTAAATAATGCAGCATTGTCCTTAAATAATGCAGCAAAGTCCTTAAATAATGCAGCAGAGTCCTTAAATAATGCAACAAAGTCCTTAAATAATGCAGCAGAGTCCTTAAATACTGAAGCAGAGTCCTTAAATATTGCTGCAAAGTCCTTAAATAATGCAGCAGAGTCATTAAATAATGCAACAAAGTCCTTAAATAATGCAGCAGAGTCCTTAAATAATGCAACAAAGTCCTTAAATAATGCAGCAGAGTACTTAAATAATGCAACAAAGTCCTAAAATAATGCAGCAAAGTCCTTAAATAATGCAGCAGAGTCCTTAAATACTGAAGCAGAGTCCTTAAATATTGCAGCAAAGTCCTTAAATAATGCAGCAGAGTCCTTAAATAATGCAACAAAGTCCTTAAATAATGCAACAGAGTCCTTAAATACCGCAGCAAAGTGCTTAAATAATGCAGCAGAGTCCTCAAATGCTTCAGCAGAGTCCTTAAATAATGCAGCAGAGTCCTTAAATAATGCAGCAAAGTCCTTAAATAATGCAGCAGAGTCCTTAAATAATGCAACAAAGTCCTTAAGAAATGCAGCAGAGTCCTTAAATACTGAAGCAGAGTCCTTAAATATTGCAGCAAAGTCCTTAAATAATGCAGCAGAGTCCTTAAATAATGCAACAAAGTCCTTCAATAATGCAGCAGAGTCCTTAGATAATGCAACAAAGTCCATAAATAATGCAGCAGATTCCTTAAATAATGCAGCAATGTCCTTAAATAATGCAGCAGAGTCCTAAAATAATGCAGCAGCTTCCTTAAATACCGCAGCAGAGTCCTTAAATACTGAAACAGAGTCCTTTAATATAGCAGCAAATTCCTTAAATAATGCAGCAGAGTCCTTAAGAAATCCAACAAAGTCATTAAATAATGCAGCAAGTCCTTAAATAATGCAGCAGAGTCCTCTAATAATGCAGCAGAGTCCTCAAATGCTTCAGCAAAGTCATTAAATAATGCAGCATAGTCCTTAAATAATGCAGCAAAGTCCTTAAATAATGCAGCACAGTTCTTAAATAATGCAACAACGTCGTTAAATAATGCAGCAGAGTCCTTAAATAATGCAGCAAACTCCTTAACTAATGCAGCAGAGTCCTTAAATAATGCAACAAAGTCCTTAAATAATGCAACAGAGTCCTTAAATACCGCCGCAAAGTGCTTAAATAATGCAGCAGAGTCCTCAAATGCTTCAGCAGAGTCCTTAAATAATGCAGCAGTGTCCTTAAATAATGCAGCAAAGTCCTTAAATAATGCAGCAGAGTCCTTAAATAATGCAACAAAGTCCTTAAATAATGCAGCAGAGTCCTTAAATACTGAAGCAGAGTCCTTAAATATTGCTGCAAAGTCCTTAAATAATGCAGCAGAGTCATTAAATAATGCAACAAAGTCCTTAAATAATGCAGCAGAGTCCTTAAATAATGCAACAAAGTCCTTAAATAATGCAGCAGAGTACTTAAATAATGCAACAAAGTCCTTAAATAATGCAGCAAAGTCCTTAAATAATGCAGCAGAGTCCTTAAATACTGAAGCAGAGTCCTTAAATATTGCAGCAAAGTCCTTAAATAATGCAGCAGAGTCCTTAAATAATGCAACAAAGTCCTTAAATAATGCAACAGAGTCCTTAAATACTGCAGCAAAGTGCTTAAATAATGCAGCAGAGTCCTCAAATGCTTCAGCAGAGTCCTTAAATAATGCAGCAGAGTCCTTAAATAATGCAGCAAAGTCCTTAAATAATGCAGCAGAGTCCTTAAATAATGCAACAAAGTCCTTAAATAATGCAGCAGAGTCCTTAAATACTGAAGCAGAGTCCTTAAATATTGCAGCAAAGTCCTTAAATAATGCAGCAGAGTCCTTAAATAATGCAGCAAAGTCCTTATCTAATGCAGCAGAGTCCTTAAATAATGCAACAAAGTCCTTAAATAATGCAGCAGAGTCCTTAAATACTGAAGCAGAGTCCTTAAATATTGCAGCAAAGTCCTTCAATAATGCAGCAGAGTCCTTAGATAATGCAACAAAGTCCTTAAATAATGCAGCAGATTCCTTAAATAATGCAGCAAAGTCCTTAAATAATGCAGCAGAGTCCTTAAATAATGCAGCAGAGTCCTTAAATACCGCAGCAGAGTCCTTAAATACTGAAGCAGAGTCCTTTAATATAGCAGCAAATTCCTTAAATAATGCAGCAGAGTCCATAAAAAAATCCAACAAAGTCATTAAATAATGCAGCAAGTCCTTAAATAATGCAGCAGAGTCCTCAAATGCTTCAGCAAAGTCATTAAATAATGCAGCAGAGTCCTCAAATGCTTAAGCAGAGTCCTTAAATACTGAAGCAGAGTCCTTAAATATTGCAGCAAAGTCCTTAAATAATGCAGCAGAGTCCTTAAATAATGCAGCAAAGTCCTTCAATAATGCAGCAGAGTCCTTAGATAATGCAACAAAGTCCTTAAATAATGCAGCAGATTCCTTAAATAATGCAGCAAAGTCCTTAAATAATGCAGCAGAGTCCTAAAATAATGCAGCAGGGTCCTTAAATACCGCAGCAGAGTCCTTAAATACTGAAGCAGAGTCCTTTAATATAGCAGCAAATTCCTTAAATAATGCAGCAGAGTCCTTAAGAAATCCAAGAAAGTCATTAAATAATGCAGCAAGTCCTTAAATAATGCAGCAGAGTCCTCTAATAATGCAGCAGAGTCCTCAAATGCTTCAGCAAAGTCATTAAATAATGCAGCATAGTCCTTAAATAATGCAGCAAAGTCCTTAAATAATGCAGCACAGTTCTTAAATAATGCAACAACGTCGTTAAATAATGCAGCAGAGTCCTTAAATAATGCAGCAAAGTCCTTAACTAATGCAGCAGAGTCCTTAAATAATGCAACAAAGTCCTTAAATAATGCAACAGAGTCCTTAAATACAGCAGCAAAGGGCTTAAATAATGCAGCAGAGTCCTCAAATGCTTCAGCAGAGTCCTTAAATAATGCAGCATTGTCCTTAAATAATGCAGCAAAGTCCTTAAATAATGCAGCAGAGTCCTTAAATAATGCAACAAAGTCCTTAAATAATGCAGCAGAGTCCTTAAATACTGAAGCAGAGTCCTTAAATATTGCTGCAAAGTCCTTAAATAATGCAGCAGAGTCATTAAATAATGCAACAAAGTCCTTAAATAATGCAGCAGAGTCCTTAAATAATGCAACAAAGTCCTTAAATAATGCAGCAGAGTACTTAAATAATGCAACAAAGTCCTAAAATAATGCAGCAAAGTCCTTAAATAATGCAGCAGAGTCCTTAAATACTGAAGCAGAGTCCTTAAATATTGCAGCAAAGTCCTTAAATAATGCAGCAGAGTCCTTAAATAATGCAACAAAGTCCTTAAATAATGCAACAGAGTCCTTAAATACCGCAGCAAAGTGCTTAAATAATGCAGCAGAGTCCTCAAATGCTTCAGCAGAGTCCTTAAATAATGCAGCAGAGTCCTTAAATAATGCAGCAAAGTCCTTAAATAATGCAGCAGAGTCCTTAAATAATGCAACAAAGTCCTTAAATAATGCAGCAGAGTCCTTAAATACTGAAGCAGAGTCCTTAAATATTGCAGCAAAGTCCTTAAATAATGCAGCAGAGTCCTTAAATAATGCAGCAAAGTCCTTATCTAATGCAGCAGAGTCCTTAAATAATGCAACAAAGTCCTTAAATAATGCAGCAGAGTCCTTAAATACTGAAGCAGAGTCCTTAAATATTGCAGCAAAGTCCTTCAATAATGCAGCAGAGTCCTTAGATAATGCAACAAAGTCCTTAAATAATGCAGCAGATTCCTTAAATAATGCAGCAAAGTCCTTAAATAATGCAGCAGAGTCCTTAAATAATGCAGCAGAGTCCTTAAATACCGCAGCAGAGTCCTTAAATACTGAAGCAGAGTCCTTTAATATAGCAGCAAATTCCTTAAATAATGCAGCAGAGTCCATAAAAAAATCCAACAAAGTCATTAAATAATGCAGCAAGTCCTTAAATAATGCAGCAGAGTCCTCAAATGCTTCAGCAAAGTCATTAAATAATGCAGCAGAGTCCTCAAATGCTTAAGCAGAGTCCTTAAATACTGAAGCAGAGTCCTTAAATATTGCAGCAAAGTCCTTAAATAATGCAGCAGAGTCCTTAAATAATGCAGCAAAGTCCTTCAATAATGCAGCAGAGTCCTTAGATAATGCAACAAAGTCCTTAAATAATGCAGCAGATTCCTTAAATAATGCAGCAAAGTCCTTAAATAATGCAGCAGAGTCCTAAAATAATGCAGCAGGGTCCTTAAATACCGCAGCAGAGTCCTTAAATACTGAAGCAGAGTCCTTTAATATAGCAGCAAATTCCTTAAATAATGCAGCAGAGTCCTTAAGAAATCCAACAAAGTCATTA
The DNA here is from genome assembly GCF_046119375.1 of Phyllobates terribilis. Classification (NCBI taxonomy): domain Eukaryota; kingdom Metazoa; phylum Chordata; class Amphibia; order Anura; family Dendrobatidae; genus Phyllobates; species Phyllobates terribilis. The sequence continues at coordinate 41,745 of NW_027362840.1, read as the reverse complement.
AATAATGCAGCAAGTCCTTAAATAATGCAGCAGAGTCCTCTAATAATGCAGCAGAGTCCTCAAATGCTTCAGCAAAGTCATTAAATAATGCAGCATAGTCCTTAAATAATGCAGCAAAGTCCTTAAATAATGCAGCACAGTTCTTAAATAATGCAACAACGTCGTTAAATAATGCAGCAGAGTCCTTAAATAATGCAGCAAACTCCTTAACTAATGCAGCAGAGTCCTTAAATAATGCAACAAAGTCCTTAAATAATGCAACAGAGTCCTTAAATACCGCCGCAAAGTGCTTAAATAATGCAACAGAGACCTCAAATGCTTCAGCAGAGTCCTTAAATAATGCAGCAGTGTCCTTAAATAATGCAGCAAAGTCCTTAAATAATGCAGCAGAGTCCTTAAATAATGCAACAAAGTCCTTAAATAATGCAGCAGAGTCCTTAAATACTGAAGCAGAGTCCTTAAATATTGCTGCAAAGTCCTTAAATAATGCAGCAGAGTCATTAAATAATGCAACAATGTCCTTAAATAATGCAGCAGAGTCCTTAAAAAATCCAACAAAGTCATTAAATAATGCAGCAAGTCCTTAAATAATGCAGCAGAGTCCTCTAATAATGCAGCAGAGTCCTCAAATGCTTCAGCAAATTCATTAAATAATGCAGCATATTCCTTAAATAATGCAGCAAAGTCCTTAAATAATGCAGAACAGTTCTTAAATAATGCAACAACGTCGTTAAATAATGCAGCAGAGTCCTTAAATAATGCAGCAAAGTCCTTAAATAATGCAGCAGAGTCCTTAAATAATGCAACAAAGTCCTTAAATAATGCAGCAGAGTCCTTAAATACTGAAGCAGAGTCCTTAAATATTGCTGCAAAGTCCTTAAATAATGCAGCAGAGTCATTAAATAATGCAACAAAGTCCTTAAATAATGCAGTAGAGTCCTTAAATAATGCAACAAAGTCCTTAAATAATGCAGCAGAGTACTTAAATAATGCAACAAAGTCCTTAAATAATGCAGCAAAGTCCTTAAATAATGCAGCAGAGTCCTTAAATACTGAAGCAGAGTCCTTAAATATTGCAGCAAAGTCCTTAAATAATGCAGCAGAGTCCTTAAATAATGCAACAAAGTCCTTCAATAATGCAGCAGAGTCCTTAGATAATGCAAAAAAGTCCATAAATAATGCAGCAGATTCCTTAAATAATGCAGCAAAGTCCTTAAATAATGCAGCAGAGTCCTAAAATAATGCAGCAGGGTCCTTAAATACTGAAGCAGAGTCCTTAAATATTGCAGCAAAGTCCTTAAATAATGCAGCAGAGTCCTTAAATAATGCAGCAAAGTCCTTATCTAATGCAGCAGAGTCATTAAATAATGCAACAAAGTCCTTAAATAATGCAGCAGAGTCCTTAAATACTGAAGCAGAGTCCTTAAATATTGCAGCAAAGTCCTTCAATAATGCAGCAGAGTCCTTAGATAATGCAACAAAGTCCTTAAATAATGCAGCAGATTCCTTAAATAATGCAGCAAAGTCCTTAAATAATGCAGCAGAGTCCTTAAATAATGCAGCAGAGTCCTTAAATACCGCAGCAGAGTCCTTAAATACTGAAGCAGAGTCCTTTAATATAGCAGCAAATTCCTTAAATAATGCAACAAAGTCCATAAAAAAATCCAACAAAGTCATTAAATAATGCAGCAAGTCCTTAAATAATGCAGCAGAGTCCTCAAATGCTTCAGCAAAGTCATTAAATAATGCAGCAGAGTCCTCAAATGCTTAAGCAGAGTCCTTAAATACTGAAGCAGAGTCCTTAAATATTGCAGCAAAGTCCTTAAATAATGCAGCAGAGTCCTTAAATAATGCAGCAAAGTCCTTCAATAATGCAGCAGAGTCCTTAGATAATGCAACAAAGTCCTTAAATAATGCAGCAGATTCCTTAAATAATGCAGCAAAGTCCTTAAATAATGCAGCAGAGTCCTAAAATAATGCAGCAGGGTCCTTAAATACCGCAGCAGAGTCCTTAAATACTGAAGCAGAGTCCTTTAATATAGCAGCAAATTCCTTAAATAATGCAGCAGAGTCCTTAAGAAATCCAACAAAGTCATTAAATAATGCAGCAAGTCCTTAAATAATGCAGCAGAGTCCTCTAATAATGCAGCAGAGTCCTCAAATGCTTCAGCAAAGTCATTAAATAATGCAGCATAGTCCTTAAATAATGCAGCAAAGTCCTTAAATAATGCAGCACAGTTCTTAAATAATGCAACAACGTCGTTAAATAATGCAGCAGAGTCCTTAAATAATGCAGCAAAGTCCTTAACTAATGCAGCAGAGTCCTTAAATAATGCAACAAAGTCCTTAAATAATGCAACAGAGTCCTTAAATACAGCAGCAAAGGGCTTAAATAATGCAGCAGAGTCCTCAAATGCTTCAGCAGAGTCCTTAAATAATGCAGCATTGTCCTTAAATAATGCAGCAAAGTCCTTAAATAATGCAGCAGAGTCCTTAAATAATGCAACAAAGTCCTTAAATAATGCAGCAGAGTCCTTAAATACTGAAGCAGAGTCCTTAAATATTGCTGCAAAGTCCTTAAATAATGCAGCAGAGTCATTAAATAATGCAACAAAGTCCTTAAATAATGCAGCAGAGTCCTTAAATAATGCAACAAAGTCCTTAAATAATGCAGCAGAGTACTTAAATAATGCAACAAAGTCCTAAAATAATGCAGCAAAGTCCTTAAATAATGCAGCAGAGTCCTTAAATACTGAAGCAGAGTCCTTAAATATTGCAGCAAAGTCCTTAAATAATGCAGCAGAGTCCTTAAATAATGCAACAAAGTCCTTAAATAATGCAACAGAGTCCTTAAATACCGCAGCAAAGTGCTTAAATAATGCAGCAGAGTCCTCAAATGCTTCAGCAGAGTCCTTAAATAATGCAGCAGAGTCCTTAAATAATGCAGCAAAGTCCTTAAATAATGCAGCAGAGTCCTTAAATAATGCAACAAAGTCCTTAAATAATGCAGCAGAGTCCTTAAATACTGAAGCAGAGTCCTTAAATATTGCAGCAAAGTCCTTAAATAATGCAGCAGAGTCCTTAAATAATGCAGCAAAGTCCTTATCTAATGCAGCAGAGTCCTTAAATAATGCAACAAAGTCCTTAAATAATGCAGCAGAGTCCTTAAATACTGAAGCAGAGTCCTTAAATATTGCAGCAAAGTCCTTCAATAATGCAGCAGAGTCCTTAGATAATGCAACAAAGTCCTTAAATAATGCAGCAGATTCCTTAAATAATGCAGCAAAGTCCTTAAATAATGCAGCAGAGTCCTTAAATAATGCAGCAGAGTCCTTAAATACCGCAGCAGAGTCCTTAAATACTGAAGCAGAGTCCTTTAATATAGCAGCAAATTCCTTAAATAATGCAGCAGAGTCCATAAAAAAATCCAACAAAGTCATTAAATAATGCAGCAAGTCCTTAAATAATGCAGCAGAGTCCTCAAATGCTTCAGCAAAGTCATTAAATAATGCAGCAGAGTCCTCAAATGCTTAAGCAGAGTCCTTAAATACTGAAGCAGAGTCCTTAAATATTGCAGCAAAGTCCTTAAATAATGCAGCAGAGTCCTTAAATAATGCAGCAAAGTCCTTCAATAATGCAGCAGAGTCCTTAGATAATGCAACAAAGTCCTTAAATAATGCAGCAGATTCCTTAAATAATGCAGCAAAGTCCTTAAATAATGCAGCAGAGTCCTTAAATAATGCAGCAGAGTCCTTAAATACCGCAGCAGAGTCCTTAAATACTGAAGCAGAGTCCTTTAATATAGCAGCAAATTCCTTAAATAATGCAGCAGAGTCCATAAAAAAATCCAACAAAGTCATTAAATAATGCAGCAAGTCCTTAAATAATGCAGCAGAGTCCTCTAATAATGCAGCAGAGTCCTCAAATGCTTCAGCAAAGTCATTAAATAATGCAGCATAGTCCTTAAATAATGCAGCAAAGTCCTTAAATAATGCAGCACAGTTCTTAAGTAATGCAACAACGTCGTTAAATAATGCAGCAGAGTCCTTAAATAATGCAGCAAAGTCCTTAACTAATGCAGCAGAGTCCTTAAATAATGCAAGAAAGTCCTTAAATAATACAGCAGAGTCGTTAAATAATGCAGTAAAGTCCTTAAATAATGCAGCAGAGTCCTTAAATAATGCAACAACGTCCTTAAATAATGCAGCAGAGTCCTTAAATACTGAAGCAGAGTCCTTAAATATTGCAGCAAAGTCCTTAAATAATGCATTAGAGTCCTTAAATAATGCAACAAAGTCCTTAAATAATGCAGCAGAGTCCTTAAATAATGCAGCAAAGTCCTTAAATAATGCAGCAGAGTCCTTAAATAATGCAGCAGAGTCCTTAAATACCGCAGCAGAGTCCTTAAATACTGAAGCAGGGTCCTTTAATATAGCAGCAAATTCCTTAAATAATGCAGCAGAGTCCTTAAAAAATCCAACAAAGTCATTAAATAATGCAGCAGAGTCCTCTAATAATGCAGCAGAGTCCTCAAATCCTTCAGCAAAGTCATTAAATAATGCAGCATAGTCCTTAAATAATGCAAAGTCCTTAAATAAAGCAGCACAGTTCTTAAATAATGCAACAACGTCGGTAAATAATGCAGCAGAGTCCTTAAATAATGCAGCAAAGTCCTTAACTAATGCAGCAGAGTCCTTAAATAATGCAACAAAGTCCTTAAATAATGCAACAGAGTCCTAAAATACCGCAGCAAAGTGCTTAAATAATGCAGCAGAGTCCTCAAATGCTTCAGCAGAGTCCTTAAAAAATGCAGCAGAGTCCTTAAATAATGCAGCAAAGTCCTTAAATAATGCAGCAGAGTCCTTAAATAATGCAACAAAGTCCTTAAATAATGCAGCAGAGTCCTTAAATACTGAAGCAGAGTCCTTAAATATTGCAGCAAAGTCCTTAAATAATGCAGCAGAGTCCTTAAATAATGCAGCAAAGTCCTTATCTAATGCAGCAGAGTCCTTAAATAATGCAACAAAGTCCTTAAATAATGCAGCAGAGTCCTTAAATACTGAAGCAGAGTCCTTAAATATTGCAGCAAAGTCCTTCAATAATGCAGCAGAGTCCTTAGATAATGCAACAAAGTCCTTAAATAATGCAGCAGATTCCTTAAATAATGCAGCAAAGTCCTTAAATAATGCAGCAGAGTCCTTAAATAATGCAGCAGAGTCCTTAAATACCGCAGCAGAGTCCTTAAATACTGAAGCAGAGTCCTTTAATATAGCAGCAAATTCCTTAAATAATGCAGCAGAGTCCATAAAAAAATCCAACAAAGTCATTAAATAATGCAGCAAGTCCTTAAATAATGCAGCAGAGTCCTCTAATAATGCAGCAGAGTCCTCAAATGCTTCAGCAAAGTCATTAAATAATGCAGCATAGTCCTTAAATAATGCAGCAAAGTCCTTAAATAATGCAGCACAGTTCTTAAGTAATGCAACAACGTCGTTAAATAATGCAGCAGAGTCCTTAAATAATGCAGCAAAGTCCTTAACTAATGCAGCAGAGTCCTTAAATAATGCAAGAAAGTCCTTAAATAATGCAGCAGAGTCCTTAAATAATGCAGTAAAGTCCTTAAATAATGCAGCAGAGTCCTTAAATAATGCAACAACGTCCTTAAATAATGCAGCAGAGTCCTTAAATACTGAAGCAGAGTCCTTAAATATTGCAGCAAAGTCCTTAAATAATGCATTAGAGTCCTTAAATAATGCAACAAAGTCCTTAAATAATGCAGCAGAGTCCTTAAATAATGCAGCAAAGTCCTTAAATAATGCAGCAGAGTCCTTAAATAATGCAGCAGAGTCCTTAAATACCGCAGCAGAGTCCTTAAATACTGAAGCAGAGTCCTTTAATATAGCATCAAATTCCTTTAATTAATGCAGCAGAGTCCTTAAAAAATCCAACAAAGTCATTAAATAATGCAGCAGAGTCCTCTAATAATGCAGCAGAGTCCTCAAATGCTTCAGCAAAGTCATTAAATAATGCAGCATAGTCCTTAAATAATGCAAAGTCCTTAAATAAAGCAGCACAGTTCTTAAATAATGCAACAACGTCGGTAAATAATGCAGCAGAGTCCTTAAATAATGCAGCAAAGTCCTTAACTAATGCAGCAGAGTCCTTAAATACCGCAGCAAAGTGCTTAAATAATGCAGCAGAGTCCTCAAATGCTTCAGCAGAGTCTTTAAAAAATGCAGCAGAGTCCTTAAATAATTCAGCAAAGTCCTTAAATAATGCAGCAGAGTCCTTAAATAATGCAACAAAGTCCTTAAATAATGCAGCAGAGTCCTTAAATACTGAAGCAGAGTCCTTAAATATTGCAGCAAAGTCCTTAAATAATGCAGCAGAGTCCTTAAATAATGCAACAAAGTCCTTCAATAATGCAGCAGAGTCCTTAGATAATGCAAAAAAGTCCATAAATAATGCAGCAGATTCCTTAAATAATGCAGCAAAGTCCTTAAATAATGCAGCAGAGTCCTAAAATAATGCAGCAGGGTCCTTAAATACTGAAGCAGAGTCCTTAAATATTGCAGCAAAGTCCTTAAATAATGCAGCAGAGTCCTTAAATAATGCAGCAAAGTCCTTATCTAATGCAGCAGAGTCCTTAAATAATGCAACAAAGTCCTTAAATAATGCAGCAGAGTCCTTAAATACTGAAGCAGAGTCCTTAAATATTGCAGCAAAGTCCTTCAATAATGCAGCAGAGTCCTTAGATAATGCAACAAAGTCCTTAAATAATGCAGCAGATTCCTTAAATAATGCAGCAAAGTCCTTAAATAATGCAGCAGAGTCCTTAAATAATGCAGCAGAGTCCTTAAATACCGCAGCAGAGTCCTTAAATACTGAAGCAGAGTCCTTTAATATAGCAGCAAATTCCTTAAATAATGCAGCAGAGTCCATAAAAAAATCCAACAAAGTCATTAAATAATGCAGCAAGTCCTTAAATAATGCAGCAGAGTCCTCAAATGCTTCAGCAAAGTCATTAAATAATGCAGCAGAGTCCTCAAATGCTTAAGCAGAGTCCTTAAATACTGAAGCAGAGTCCTTAAATATTGCAGCAAAGTCCTTAAATAATGCAGCAGAGTCCTTAAATAATGCAGCAAAGTCCTTCAATAATGCAGCAGAGTCCTTAGATAATGCAACAAAGTCCTTAAATAATGCAGCAGATTCCTTAAATAATGCAGCAAAGTCCTTAAATAATGCAGCAGAGTCCTAAAATAATGCAGCAGGGTCCTTAAATACCGCAGCAGAGTCCTTAAATACTGAAGCAGAGTCCTTTAATATAGCAGCAAATTCCTTAAATAATGCAGCAGAGTCCTTAAGAAATCCAACAAAGTCATTAAATAATGCAGCAAGTCCTTAAATAATGCAGCAGAGTCCTCTAATAATGCAGCAGAGTCCTCAAATGCTTCAGCAAAGTCATTAAATAATGCAGCATAGTCCTTAAATAATGCAGCAAAGTCCTTAAATAATGCAGCACAGTTCTTAAATAATGCAACAACGTCGTTAAATAATGCAGCAGAGTCCTTAAATAATGCAGCAAAGTCCTTAACTAATGCAGCAGAGTCCTTAAATAATGCAACAAAGTCCTTAAATAATGCAACAGAGTCCTTAAATACAGCAGCAAAGGGCTTAAATAATGCAGCAGAGTCCTCAAATGCTTCAGCAGAGTCCTTAAATAATGCAGCATTGTCCTTAAATAATGCAGCAAAGTCCTTAAATAATGCAGCAGAGTCCTTAAATAATGCAACAAAGTCCTTAAATAATGCAGCAGAGTCCTTAAATACTGAAGCAGAGTCCTTAAATATTGCTGCAAAGTCCTTAAATAATGCAGCAGAGTCATTAAATAATGCAACAAAGTCCTTAAATAATGCAGCAGAGTCCTTAAATAATGCAACAAAGTCCTTAAATAATGCAGCAGAGTCCTTAAATAATGCAGCAAAGTCCTTCAATAATGCAGCAGAGTCCTTAGATAATGCAACAAAGTCCTTAAATAATACAGCAGATTCCTTAAATAATGCAGCAAAGTCCTTAAATAATGCAGCAGAGTCCTAAAATAATGCAGCAGGGTCCTTAAATACCGCAGCAGAGTCCTTAAATACTGAAGCAGAGTCCTTTAATATAGCAGCAAATTCCTTAAATAATGCAGCAGAGTCCTTAAGAAATCCAACAAAGTCATTAAATAATGCAGCAAGTCCTTAAATAATGCAGCAGAGTCCTCTAATAATGCAGCAGAGTCCTCAAATGCTTCAGCAAAGTCATTAAATAATGCAGCATAGTCCTTAAATAATGCAGCAAAGTCCTTAAATAATGCAGCACAGTTCTTAAATAATGCAACAACGTCGTTAAATAATGCAGCAGAGTCCTTAAATAATGCAGCAAACTCCTTAACTAATGCAGCAGAGTCCTTAAATAATGCAACAAAGTCCTTAAATAATGCAACAGAGTCCTTAAATACCGCCGCAAAGTGCTTAAATAATGCAGCAGAGACCTCAAATGCTTCAGCAGAGTCCTTAAATAATGCAGCAGTGTCCTTAAATAATGCAGCAAAGTCCTTAAATAATGCAGCAGAGTCCTCTAATAATGCAGCAGAGTCCTCAAATCCTTCAGCAAAGTCATTAAATAATGCAGCATAGTCCTTAAATAATGCAAAGTCCTTAAATAAAGCAGCACAGTTCTTAAATAATGCAACAACGTCGGTAAATAATGCAGCAGAGTCCTTAAATAATGCAGCAAAGTCCTTAACTAATGCAGCAGAGTCCTTAAATAATGCAACAAAGTCCTTAAATAATGCAACAGAGTCCTAAAATACCGCAGCAAAGTGCTTAAATAATGCAGCAGAGTCCTCAAATGCTTCAGCAGAGTCCTTAAAAAATGCAGCAGAGTCCTTAAATAATGCAGCAAAGTCCTTAAATAATGCAGCAGAGTCCTTAAATAATGCAACAAAGTCCTTAAATAATGCAGCAGAGTCCTTAAATACTGAAGCAGAGTCCTTAAATATTGCAGCAAAGTCCTTAAATAATGCAGCAGAGTCCTTAAATAATGCAGCAAAGTCCTTATCTAATGCAGCAGAGTCCTTAAATAATGCAACAAAGTCCTTAAATAATGCAGCAGAGTCCTTAAATACTGAAGCAGAGTCCTTAAATATTGCAGCAAAGTCCTTCAATAATGCAGCAGAGTCCTTAGATAATGCAACAAAGTCCTTAAATAATGCAGCAGATTCCTTAAATAATGCAGCAAAGTCCTTAAATAATGCAGCAGAGTCCTTAAATAATGCAGCAGAGTCCTTAAATACCGCAGCAGAGTCCTTAAATACTGAAGCAGAGTCCTTTAATATAGCAGCAAATTCCTTAAATAATGCAGCAGAGTCCATAAAAAAATCCAACAAAGTCATTAAATAATGCAGCAAGTCCTTAAATAATGCAGCAGAGTCCTCTAATAATGCAGCAGAGTCCTCAAATGCTTCAGCAAAGTCATTAAATAATGCAGCATAGTCCTTAAATAATGCAGCAAAGTCCTTAAATAATGCAGCACAGTTCTTAAGTAATGCAACAACGTCGTTAAATAATGCAGCAGAGTCCTTAAATAATGCAGCAAAGTCCTTAACTAATGCAGCAGAGTCCTTAAATAATGCAAGAAAGTCCTTAAATAATGCAGCAGAGTCCTTAAATAATGCAGTAAAGTCCTTAAATAATGCAGCAGAGTCCTTAAATAATGCAACAACGTCCTTAAATAATGCAGCAGAGTCCTTAAATACTGAAGCAGAGTCCTTAAATATTGCAGCAAAGTCCTTAAATAATGCATTAGAGTCCTTAAATAATGCAACAAAGTCCTTAAATAATGCAGCAGAGTCCTTAAATAATGCAGCAAAGTCCTTAAATAATGCAGCAGAGTCCTTAAATAATGCAGCAGAGTCCTTAAATACCGCAGCAGAGTCCTTAAATACTGAAGCAGAGTCCTTTAATATAGCATCAAATTCCTTTAATTAATGCAGCAGAGTCCTTAAAAAATCCAACAAAGTCATTAAATAATGCAGCAGAGTCCTCTAATAATGCAGCAGAGTCCTCAAATGCTTCAGCAAAGTCATTAAATAATGCAGCATAGTCCTTAAATAATGCAAAGTCCTTAAATAAAGCAGCACAGTTCTTAAATAATGCAACAACGTCGGTAAATAATGCAGCAGAGTCCTTAAATAATGCAGCAAAGTCCTTAACTAATGCAGCAGAGTCCTTAAATACCGCAGCAAAGTGCTTAAATAATGCAGCAGAGTCCTCAAATGCTTCAGCAGAGTCTTTAAAAAATGCAGCAGAGTCCTTAAATAATTCAGCAAAGTCCTTAAATAATGCAGCAGAGTCCTTAAATAATGCAACAAAGTCCTTAAATAATGCAGCAGAGTCCTTAAATACTGAAGCAGAGTCCTTAAATATTGCAGCAAAGTCCTTAAATAATGCAGCAGAGTCCTTAAATAATGCAACAAAGTCCTTCAATAATGCAGCAGAGTCCTTAGATAATGCAAAAAAGTCCATAAATAATGCAGCAGATTCCTTAAATAATGCAGCAAAGTCCTTAAATAATGCAGCAGAGTCCTAAAATAATGCAGCAGGGTCCTTAAATACTGAAGCAGAGTCCTTAAATATTGCAGCAAAGTCCTTAAATAATGCAGCAGAGTCCTTAAATAATGCAGCAAAGTCCTTATCTAATGCAGCAGAGTCCTTAAATAATGCAACAAAGTCCTTAAATAATGCAGCAGAGTCCTTAAATACTGAAGCAGAGTCCTTAAATATTGCAGCAAAGTCCTTCAATAATGCAGCAGAGTCCTTAGATAATGCAACAAAGTCCTTAAATAATGCAGCAGATTCCTTAAATAATGCAGCAAAGTCCTTAAATAATGCAGCAGAGTCCTTAAATAATGCAGCAGAGTCCTTAAATACCGCAGCAGAGTCCTTAAATACTGAAGCAGAGTCCTTTAATATAGCAGCAAATTCCTTAAATAATGCAGCAGAGTCCATAAAAAAATCCAACAAAGTCATTAAATAATGCAGCAAGTCCTTAAATAATGCAGCAGAGTCCTCAAATGCTTCAGCAAAGTCATTAAATAATGCAGCAGAGTCCTCAAATGCTTAAGCAGAGTCCTTAAATACTGAAGCAGAGTCCTTAAATATTGCAGCAAAGTCCTTAAATAATGCAGCAGAGTCCTTAAATAATGCAGCAAAGTCCTTCAATAATGCAGCAGAGTCCTTAGATAATGCAACAAAGTCCTTAAATAATGCAGCAGATTCCTTAAATAATGCAGCAAAGTCCTTAAATAATGCAGCAGAGTCCTAAAATAATGCAGCAGGGTCCTTAAATACCGCAGCAGAGTCCTTAAATACTGAAGCAGAGTCCTTTAATATAGCAGCAAATTCCTTAAATAATGCAGCAGAGTCCTTAAGAAATCCAACAAAGTCATTAAATAATGCAGCAAGTCCTTAAATAATGCAGCAGAGTCCTCTAATAATGCAGCAGAGTCCTCAAATGCTTCAGCAAAGTCATTAAATAATGCAGCATAGTCCTTAAATAATGCAGCAAAGTCCTTAAATAATGCAGCACAGTTCTTAAATAATGCAACAACGTCGTTAAATAATGCAGCAGAGTCCTTAAATAATGCAGCAAAGTCCTTAACTAATGCAGCAGAGTCCTTAAATAATGCAACAAAGTCCTTAAATAATGCAACAGAGTCCTTAAATACAGCAGCAAAGGGCTTAAATAATGCAGCAGAGTCCTCAAATGCTTCAGCAGAGTCCTTAAATAATGCAGCATTGTCCTTAAATAATGCAGCAAAGTCCTTAAATAATGCAGCAGAGTCCTTAAATAATGCAACAAAGTCCTTAAATAATGCAGCAGAGTCCTTAAATACTGAAGCAGAGTCCTTAAATATTGCTGCAAAGTCCTTAAATAATGCAGCAGAGTCATTAAATAATGCAACAAAGTCCTTAAATAATGCAGCAGAGTCCTTAAATAATGCAACAAAGTCCTTAAATAATGCAGCAGAGTCCTTAAATAATGCAGCAAAGTCCTTCAATAATGCAGCAGAGTCCTTAGATAATGCAACAAAGTCCTTAAATAATACAGCAGATTCCTTAAATAATGCAGCAAAGTCCTTAAATAATGCAGCAGAGTCCTAAAATAATGCAGCAGGGTCCTTAAATACCGCAGCAGAGTCCTTAAATACTGAAGCAGAGTCCTTTAATATAGCAGCAAATTCCTTAAATAATGCAGCAGAGTCCTTAAGAAATCCAACAAAGTCATTAAATAATGCAGCAAGTCCTTAAATAATGCAGCAGAGTCCTCTAATAATGCAGCAGAGTCCTCAAATGCTTCAGCAAAGTCATTAAATAATGCAGCATAGTCCTTAAATAATGCAGCAAAGTCCTTAAATAATGCAGCACAGTTCTTAAATAATGCAACAACGTCGTTAAATAATGCAGCAGAGTCCTTAAATAATGCAGCAAACTCCTTAACTAATGCAGCAGAGTCCTTAAATAATGCAACAAAGTCCTTAAATAATGCAACAGAGTCCTTAAATACCGCCGCAAAGTGCTTAAATAATGCAGCAGAGACCTCAAATGCTTCAGCAGAGTCCTTAAATAATGCAGCAGTGTCCTTAAATAATGCAGCAAAGTCCTTAAATAATGCAGCAGAGTCCTTAAATAATGCAACAAAGTCCTTAAATAATGCAGCAGAGTCCTTAAATACTGAAGCAGAGTCCTTAAATATTGCTGCAAAGTCCTTAAATAATGCAGCAGAGTCATTAAATAATGCAACAATGTCCTTAAATAATGCAGCAGAGTCCTTAAAAAATCCAACAAAGTCATTAAATAATGCAGCAAGTCCTTAAATAATGCAGCAGAGTCCTCAAATGCTTCAGCAAATTCATTAAATAATGCAGCATATTCCTTAAATAATGCAGCAAAGTCCTTAAATAATGCAGAACAGTTCTTAAATAATGCAACAACGTCGTTAAATAATGCAGCAAAGTCCTTAAATAATGCAGCAGAGTCCTAAAATAATGCAGCAGGGTCCTTAAATACTGAAGCAGAGTCCTTAAATATTGCAGCAAAGTCCTTAAATAATGCAGCAGAGTCCTTAAATAATGCAGCAAAGTCCTTATCTAATGCAGCAGAGTCCTTAAATAATGCAACAAAGTCCTTAAATAATGCAGCAGAGTCCTTAAATACTGAAGCAGAGTCCTTAAATATTGCAGCAAAGTCCTTCAATAATGCAGCAGAGTCCTTAGATAATGCAACAAAGTCCTTAAATAATGCAGCAGATTCCTTAAATAATGCAGCAAAGTCCTTAAATAATGCAGCAGAGTCCTTAAATAATGCAGCAGAGTCCTTAAATACCGCAGCAGAGTCCTTAAATACTGAAGCAGAGTCCTTTAATATAGCAGCAAATTCCTTAAATAATGCAGCAGAGTCCATAAAAAAATCCAACAAAGTCATTAAATAATGCAGCAAGTCCTTAAATAATGCAGCAGAGTCCTCAAATGCTTCAGCAAAGTCATTAAATAATGCAGCAGAGTCCTCAAATGCTTAAGCAGAGTCCTTAAATACTGAAGCAGAGTCCTTAAATATTGCAGCAAAGTCCTTAAATAATGCAGCAGAGTCCTTAAATAATGCAGCAAAGTCCTTCAATAATGCAGCAGAGTCCTTAGATAATGCAACAAAGTCCTTAAATAATGCAGCAGATTCCTTAAATAATGCAGCAAAGTCCTTAAATAATGCAGCAGAGTCCTAAAATAATGCAGCAGGGTCCTTAAATACCGCAGCAGAGTCCTTAAATACTGAAGCAGAGTCCTTTAATATAGCAGCAAATTCCTTAAATAATGCAGCAGAGTCCTTAAGAAATCCAACAAAGTCATTAAATAATGCAGCAAGTCCTTAAATAATGCAGCAGAGTCCTCTAATAATGCAGCAGAGTCCTCAAATGCTTCAGCAAAGTCATTAAATAATGCAGCATAGTCCTTAAATAATGCAGCAAAGTCCTTAAATAATGCAGCACAGTTCTTAAATAATGCAACAACGTCGTTAAATAATGCAGCAGAGTCCTTAAATAATGCAGCAAAGTCCTTAACTAATGCAGCAGAGTCCTTAAATAATGCAACAAAGTCCTTAAATAATGCAACAGAGTCCTTAAATACAGCAGCAAAGGGCTTAAATAATGCAGCAGAGTCCTCAAATGCTTCAGCAGAGTCCTTAAATAATGCAGCATTGTCCTTAAATAATGCAGCAAAGTCCTTAAATAATGCAGCAGAGTCCTTAAATAATGCAACAAAGTCCTTAAATAATGCAGCAGAGTCCTTAAATACTGAAGCAGAGTCCTTAAATATTGCTGCAAAGTCCTTAAATAATGCAGCAGAGTCATTAAATAATGCAACAAAGTCCTTAAATAATGCAGCAGAGTCCTTAAATAATGCAACAAAGTCCTTAAATAATGCAGCAGAGTACTTAAATAATGCAACAAAGTCCTAAAATAATGCAGCAAAGTCCTTAAATAATGCAGCAGAGTCCTTAAATACTGAAGCAGAGTCCTTAAATATTGCAGCAAAGTCCTTAAATAATGCAGCAGAGTCCTTAAATAATGCAACAAAGTCCTTAAATAATGCAACAGAGTCCTTAAATACCGCAGCAAAGTGCTTAAATAATGCAGCAGAGTCCTCAAATGCTTCAGCAGAGTCCTTAAATAATGCAGCAGAGTCCTTAAATAATGCAGCAAAGTCCTTAAATAATGCAGCAGAGTCCTTAAATAATGCAACAAAGTCCTTAAATAATGCAGCAGAGTCCTTAAATACTGAAGCAGAGTCCTTAAATATTGCAGCAAAGTCCTTAAATAATGCAGCAGAGTCCTTAAATAATGCAGCAAAGTCCTTATCTAATGCAGCAGAGTCCTTAAATAATGCAACAAAGTCCTTAAATAATGCAGCAGAGTCCTTAAATACTGAAGCAGAGTCCTTAAATATTGCAGCAAAGTCCTTCAATAATGCAGCAGAGTCCTTAGATAATGCAACAAAGTCCTTAAATAATGCAGCAGATTCCTTAAATAATGCAGCAAAGTCCTTAAATAATGCAGCAGAGTCCTTAAATAATGCAGCAGAGTCCTTAAATACCGCAGCAGAGTCCTTAAATACTGAAGCAGAGTCCTTTAATATAGCAGCAAATTCCTTAAATAATGCAGCAGAGTCCATAAAAAAATCCAACAAAGTCATTAAATAATGCAGCAAGTCCTTAAATAATGCAGCAGAGTCCTCAAATGCTTCAGCAAAGTCATTAAATAATGCAGCAGAGTCCTCAAATGCTTAAGCAGAGTCCTTAAATACTGAAGCAGAGTCCTTAAATATTGCAGCAAAGTCCTTAAATAATGCAGCAGAGTCCTTAAATAATGCAGCAAAGTCCTTCAATAATGCAGCAGAGTCCTTAGATAATGCAACAAAGTCCTTAAATAATACAGCAGATTCCTTAAATAATGCAGCAAAGTCCTTAAATAATGCAGCAGAGTCCTAAAATAATGCAGCAGGGTCCTTAAATACCGCAGCAGAGTCCTTAAATACTGAAGCAGAGTCCTTTAATATAGCAGCAAATTCCTTAAATAATGCAGCAGAGTCCTTAAGAAATCCAACAAAGTCATTAAATAATGCAGCAAGTCCTTAAATAATGCAGCAGAGTCCTCTAATAATGCAGCAGAGTCCTCAAATGCTTCAGCAAAGTCATTAAATAATGCAGCATAGTCCTTAAATAATGCAGCAAAGTCCTTAAATAATGCAGCACAGTTCTTAAATAATGCAACAACGTCGTTAAATAATGCAGCAGAGTCCTTAAATAATGCAGCAAACTCCTTAACTAATGCAGCAGAGTCCTTAAATAATGCAACAAAGTCCTTAAATAATGCAACAGAGTCCTTAAATACCGCCGCAAAGTGCTTAAATAATGCAGCAGAGACCTCAAATGCTTCAGCAGAGTCCTTAAATAATGCAGCAGTGTCCTTAAATAATGCAGCAAAGTCCTTAAATAATGCAGCAGAGTCCTTAAATAATGCAACAAAGTCCTTAAATAATGCAGCAGAGTCCTTAAATACTGAAGCAGAGTCCTTAAATATTGCTGCAAAGTCCTTAAATAATGCAGCAGAGTCATTAAATAATGCAACAATGTCCTTAAATAATGCAGCAGAGTCCTTAAAAAATCCAACAAAGTCATTAAATAATGCAGCAAGTCCTTAAATAATGCAGCAGAGTCCTCAAATGCTTCAGCAAATTCATTAAATAATGCAGCATATTCCTTAAATAATGCAGCAAAGTCCTTAAATAATGCAGAACAGTTCTTAAATAATGCAACAACGTCGTTAAATAATGCAGCAGAGTCCTTAAATAATGCAGCAAAGTCCTTAAATAATGCAGCAGAGTCCTTAAATAATGCAACAAAGTCCTTAAATAATGCAGCAGAGTCCTTAAATACTGAAGCAGAGTCCTTAAATATTGCTGCAAAGTCCTTAAATAATGCAGCAGAGTCATTAAATAATGCAACAAAGTCCTTAAATAATGCAGTAGAGTCCTTAAATAATGCAACAAAGTCCTTAAATAATGCAGCAGAGTACTTAAATAATGCAACAAAGTCCTTAAATAATGCAGCAAAGTCCTTAAATAATACAGCAGAGTCCTTAAATACTGAAACAGAGTCCTTAAATATTGCAGCAAAGTCCTTAAATAATGCAGCAGAGTCCTTAAATAATGCAACAAAGTCCTTAAATAATGCAACAGAGTCCTTAAATACCGCAGCAAAGTGCTTAAATAATGCAGCAGAGTCCTCAAATGCTTCAGCAGAGTCCTTAAATAATGCAGCAGAGTCCTTAAATAATGCAGCAAAGTCCTTAAATAATGCAGCAGAGTCCTTAAATAATGCAACAAAGTCCTTAAATAATGCAGCAGAGTCCTTAAATACTGAAGCAGAGTCCTTAAATATTGCAGCAAAGTCCTTAAATAATGCAGCAGAGTCCTTAAATAATGCAGCAAAGTCCTTATCTAATGCAGCAGAGTCCTTAAATAATGCAACAAAGTCCTTAAATAATGCAGCAGAGTCCTTAAATACTGAAGCAGAGTCCTTAAATATTGCAGCAAAGTCCTTCAATAATGCAGCAGAGTCCTTAGATAATGCAACAAAGTCCTTAAATAATGCAGCAGATTCCTTAAATAATGCAGCAAAGTCCTTAAATAATGCAGCAGAGTCCTTAAATAATGCAGCAGAGTCCTTAAATACCGCAGCAGAGTCCTTAAATACTGAAGCAGAGTCCTTTAATATAGCAGCAAATTCCTTAAATAATGCAGCAGAGTCCATAAAAAAATCCAACAAAGTCATTAAATAATGCAGCAAGTCCTTAAATAATGCAGCAGAGTCCTCTAATAATGCAGCAGAGTCCTCAAATGCTTCAGCAAAGTCATTAAATAATGCAGCATAGTCCTTAAATAATGCAGCAAAGTCCTTAAATAATGCAGCACAGTTCTTAAGTAATGCAACAACGTCGTTAAATAATGCAGCAGAGTCCTTAAATAATGCAGCAAAGTCCTTAACTAATGCAGCAGAGTCCTTAAATAATGCAAGAAAGTCCTTAAATAATACAGCAGAGTCGTTAAATAATGCAGTAAAGTCCTTAAATAATGCAGCAGAGTCCTTAAATAATGCAACAACGTCCTTAAATAATGCAGCAGAGTCCTTAAATACTGAAGCAGAGTCCTTAAATATTGCAGCAAAGTCCTTAAATAATGCATTAGAGTCCTTAAATAATGCAACAAAGTCCTTAAATAATGCAGCAGAGTCCTTAAATAATGCAGCAAAGTCCTTAAATAATGCAGCAGAGTCCTTAAATAATGCAGCAGAGTCCTTAAATACCGCAGCAGAGTCCTTAAATACTGAAGCAGGGTCCTTTAATATAGCAGCAAATTCCTTAAATAATGCAGCAGAGTCCTTAAAAAATCCAACAAAGTCATTAAATAATGCAGCAGAGTCCTCTAATAATGCAGCAGAGTCCTCAAATCCTTCAGCAAAGTCATTAAATAATGCAGCATAGTCCTTAAATAATGCAAAGTCCTTAAATAAAGCAGCACAGTTCTTAAATAATGCAACAACGTCGGTAAATAATGCAGCAGAGTCCTTAAATAATGCAGCAAAGTCCTTAACTAATGCAGCAGAGTCCTTAAATAATGCAACAAAGTCCTTAAATAATGCAACAGAGTCCTAAAATACCGCAGCAAAGTGCTTAAATAATGCAGCAGAGTCCTCAAATGCTTCAGCAGAGTCCTTAAAAAATGCAGCAGAGTCCTTAAATAATGCAGCAAAGTCCTTAAATAATGCAGCAGAGTCCTTAAATAATGCAACAAAGTCCTTAAATAATGCAGCAGAGTCCTTAAATACTGAAGCAGAGTCCTTAAATATTGCAGCAAAGTCCTTAAATAATGCAGCAGAGTCCTTAAATAATGCAGCAAAGTCCTTATCTAATGCAGCAGAGTCCTTAAATAATGCAACAAAGTCCTTAAATAATGCAGCAGAGTCCTTAAATACTGAAGCAGAGTCCTTAAATATTGCAGCAAAGTCCTTCAATAATGCAGCAGAGTCCTTAGATAATGCAACAAAGTCCTTAAATAATGCAGCAGACTCCTTAAATAATGCAGCAAAGTCCTTAAATAATGCAGCAGAGTCCTTAAATAATGCAGCAGAGTCCTTAAATACCGCAGCAGAGTCCTTAAATACTGAAGCAGAGTCCTTTAATATAGCAGCAAATTCCTTAAATAATGCAGCAGAGTCCATAAAAAAATCCAACAAAGTCATTAAATAATGCAGCAAGTCCTTAAATAATGCAGCAGAGTCCTCTAATAATGCAGCAGAGTCCTCAAATGCTTCAGCAAAGTCATTAAATAATGCAGCATAGTCCTTAAATAATGCAGCAAAGTCCTTAAATAATGCAGCACAGTTCTTAAGTAATGCAACAACGTCGTTAAATAATGCAGCAGAGTCCTTAAATAATGCAGCAAAGTCCTTAACTAATGCAGCAGAGTCCTTAAATAATGCAAGAAAGTCCTTAAATAATGCAGCAGAGTCCTTAAATAATGCAGTAAAGTCCTTAAATAATGCAGCAGAGTCCTTAAATAATGCAACAACGTCCTTAAATAATGCAGCAGAGTCCTTAAATACTGAAGCAGAGTCCTTAAATATTGCAGCAAAGTCCTTAAATAATGCATTAGAGTCCTTAAATAATGCAACAAAGTCCTTAAATAATGCAGCAGAGTCCTTAAATAATGCAGCAAAGTCCTTAAATAATGCAGCAGAGTCCTTAAATAATGCAGCAGAGTCCTTAAATACCGCAGCAGAGTCCTTAAATACTGAAGCAGAGTCCTTTAATATAGCATCAAATTCCTTTAATTAATGCAGCAGAGTCCTTAAAAAATCCAACAAAGTCATTAAATAATGCAGCAGAGTCCTCTAATAATGCAGCAGAGTCCTCAAATGCTTCAGCAAAGTCATTAAATAATGCAGCATAGTCCTTAAATAATGCAAAGTCCTTAAATAAAGCAGCACAGTTCTTAAATAATGCAACAACGTCGGTAAATAATGCAGCAGAGTCCTTAAATAATGCAGCAAAGTCCTTAACTAATGCAGCAGAGTCCTTAAATACCGCAGCAAAGTGCTTAAATAATGCAGCAGAGTCCTCAAATGCTTCAGCAGAGTCTTTAAAAAATGCAGCAGAGTCCTTAAATAATGCAGCAAAGTCCTTAAATAATGCAGCAGAGTCCTTAAATAATGCAACAAAGTCCTTAAATAATGCAGCAGAGTCCTTAAATACTGAAGCAGAGTCCTTAAATATTGCAGCAAAGTCCTTAAATAATGCAGCAGAGTCCTTAAATAATGCAACAAAGTCCTTCAATAATGCAGCAGAGTCCTTAGATAATGCAACAAAGTCCATAAATAATGCAGCAGATTCCTTAAATAATGCAGCAAAGTCCTTAAATAATGCAGCAGAGTCCTAAAATAATGCAGCAGGGTCCTTAAATACCGCAGCAGAGTCCTTAAATACTGAAACAGAGTCCTTTAATATAGCAGCAAATTCCTTAAATAATGCAGCAGAGTCCTTAAGAAATCCAACAAAGTCATTAAATAATGCAGCAAGTCCTTAAATAATGCAGCAGAGTCCTCTAATAATGCAGCAGAGTCCTCAAATGCTTCAGCAAAGTCATTAAATAATGCAGCATAGTCCTTAAATAATGCAGCAAAGTCCTTAAATAATGCAGCACAGTTCTTAAATAATGCAACAACGTCGTTAAATAATGCAGCAGAGTCCTTAAATAATGCAGCAAACTCCTTAACTAATGCAGCAGAGTCCTTAAATAATGCAACAAAGTCCTTAAATAATGCAACAGAGTCCTTAAATACCGCCGCAAAGTGCTTAAATAATGCAGCAGAGTCCTCAAATGCTTCAGCAGAGTCCTTAAATAATGCAGCAGTGTCCTTAAATAATGCAGCAAAGTCCTTAAATAATGCAGCAGAGTCCTTAAATAATGCAACAAAGTCCTTAAATAATGCAGCAGAGTCCTTAAATACTGAAGCAGAGTCCTTAAATATTGCTGCAAAGTCCTTAAATAATGCAGCAGAGTCATTAAATAATGCAACAATGTCCTTAAATAATGCAGCAGAGTCCTTAAAAAATCCAACAAAGTCATTAAATAATGCAGCAAGTCCTTAAATAATGCAGCAGAGTCCTCTAATAATGCAGCAGAGTCCTCAAATGCTTCAGCAAATTCATTAAATAATGCAGCATATTCCTTAAATAATGCAGCAAAGTCCTTAAATAATGCAGAACAGTTCTTAAATAATGCAACAACGTCGTTAAATAATGCAGCAGAGTCCTTAAATAATGCAGCAAAGTCCTTAACTAATGCAGCAGAGTCCTTAAATAATGCAACAAAGTCCTTAAATAATGCAACAGAGTCCTTAAATACAGCAGCAAAGGGCTTAAATAATGCAGCAGAGTCCTCAAATGCTTCAGCAGAGTCCTTAAATAATGCAGCATTGTCCTTAAATAATGCAGCAAAGTCCTTAAATAATGCAGCAGAGTCCTTAAATAATGCAACAAAGTCCTTAAATAATGCAGCAGAGTCCTTAAATACTGAAGCAGAGTCCTTAAATATTGCTGCAAAGTCCTTAAATAATGCAGCAGAGTCATTAAATAATGCAACAAAGTCCTTAAATAATGCAGCAGAGTCCTTAAATAATGCAACAAAGTCCTTAAATAATGCAGCAGAGTACTTAAATAATGCAACAAAGTCCTTAAATAATGCAGCAAAGTCCTTAAATAATGCAGCAGAGTCCTTAAATACTGAAGCAGAGTCCTTAAATATTGCAGCAAAGTCCTTAAATAATGCAGCAGAGTCCTTAAATAATGCAACAAAGTCCTTAAATAATGCAACAGAGTCCTTAAATACCGCAGCAAAGTGCCTAAATAATGCAGCAGAGTCCTCAAATGCTTCAGCAGAGTCCTTAAATAATGCAGCAGAGTCCTTAAATAATGCAGCAAAGTCCTTAAATAATGCAGCAGAGTCCTTAAATAATGCAACAAAGTCCTTAAATAATGCAGCAGAGTCCTTAAATACTGAAGCAGAGTCCTTAAATATTGCAGCAAAGTCCTTAAATAATGCAGCAGAGTCCTTAAATAATGCAGCAAAGTCCTTATCTAATGCAGCAGAGTCCTTAAATAATGCAACAAAGTCCTTAAATAATGCAGCAGAGTCCTTAAATACTGAAGCAGAGTCCTTAAATATTGCAGCAAAGTCCTTCAATAATGCAGCAGAGTCCTTAGATAATGCAACAAAGTCCTTAAATAATGCAGCAGATTCCTTAAATAATGCAGCAAAGTCCTTAAATAATGCAGCAGAGTCCTTAAATACCGCAGCAGAGTCCTTAAATACTGAAGCAGAGTCCTTTAATATAGCAGCAAATTCCTTAAATAATGCAGCAGAGTCCATAAAAAAATCCAACAAAGTCATTAAATAATGCAGCAAGTCCTTAAATAATGCAGCAGAATCCTCTAATAATGCAGCAGAGTCCTCAAATGCTTCAGCAAAGTCATTAAATAATGCAGCATAGTCCTTAAATAATGCAGCAAAGTCCTTAAATAATGCAGCACAGTTCTTAAGTAATGCAACAACGTCGTTAAATAATGCAGCAGAGTCCTTAAATAATGCAGCAAAGTCCTTAACTAATGCAGCAGAGTCCTTAAATAATGCAAGAAAGTCCTTAAATAATGCAGCAGAGTCCTTAAATAATGCAGTAAAGTCCTTAAATAATGCAGCAGAGTCCTTAAATAATGCAACAACGTCCTTAAATAATGCAGCAGAGTCCTTAAATACTGAAGCAGAGTCCTTAAATATTGCAGCAAAGTCCTTAAATAATGCATTAGAGTCCTTAAATAATGCAACAAAGTCCTTAAATAATGCAACAGAGTCCTTAAATACCGCAGCAAAGTGCTTAAATAATGCAGCAGAGTCCTCAAATGCTTCAGCAGAGTCCTTAAATAATGCAGCAGAGTCCTTAAATAATGCAGCAAAGTCCTTAAATAATGCAGCAGAGTCCTTAAATAATGCAACAAAGTCCTTAAATAATGCAGCAGAGTCCTTAAATACTGAAGCAGAGTCCTTAAATATTGCAGCAAAGTCCTTAAATAATGCAGCAGAGTCCTTAAATAATGCAGCAAAGTCCTTATCTAATGCAGCAGAGTCCTTAAATAATGCAACAAAGTCCTTAAATAATGCAGCAGAGTCCTTAAATACTGAAGCAGAGTCCTTAAATATTGCAGCAAAGTCCTTCAATAATGCAGCAGAGTCCTTAGATAATGCAACAAAGTCCTTAAATAATGCAGCAGATTCCTTAAATAATGCAGCAAAGTCCTTAAATAATGCAGCAGAGTCCTTAAATACCGCAGCAGAGTCCTTAAATACTGAAGCAGAGTCCTTTAATATAGCAGCAAATTCCTTAAATAATGCAGCAGAGTCCATAAAAAAATCCAACAAAGTCATTAAATAATGCAGCAAGTCCTTAAATAATGCAGCAGAATCCTCTAATAATGCAGCAGAGTCCTCAAATGCTTCAGCAAAGTCATTAAATAATGCAGCATAGTCCTTAAATAATGCAGCAAAGTCCTTAAATAATGCAGCACAGTTCTTAAGTAATGCAACAACGTCGTTAAATAATGCAGCAGAGTCCTTAAATAATGCAGCAAAGTCCTTAACTAATGCAGCAGAGTCCTTAAATAATGCAAGAAAGTCCTTAAATAATGCAGCAGAGTCCTTAAATAATGCAGTAAAGTCCTTAAATAATGCAGCAGAGTCCTTAAATAATGCAACAACGTCCTTAAATAATGCAGCAGAGTCCTTAAATACTGAAGCAGAGTCCTTAAATATTGCAGCAAAGTCCTTAAATAATGCATTAGAGTCCTTAAATAATGCAACAAAGTCCTTAAATAATGCAGCAGAGTCCTTAAATAATGCAGCAAAGTCCTTAAATAATGCAGCAGAGTCCTTAAATAATGCAGCAGAGTCCTTAAATACCGCAGCAGAGTCCTTAAATACTGAAGCAGGGTCCTTTAATATAGCAGCAAATTCCTTAAATAATGCAGCAGAGTCCTTAAAAAATCCAACAAAGTCATTAAATAATGCAGCAGAGTCCTCTAATAATGCAGCAGAGTCCTCAAATCCTTCAGCAAAGTCATTAAATAATGCAGCATAGTCCTTAAATAATGCAAAGTCCTTAAATAAAGCAGCACAGTTCTTAAATAATGCAACAACGTCGGTAAATAATGCAGCAGAGTCCTTAAATAATGCAGCAAAGTCCTTAACTAATGCAGCAGAGTCCTTAAATAATGCAACAAAGTCCTTAAATAATGCAACAGAGTCCTAAAATACCGCAGCAAAGTGCTTAAATAATGCAGCAGAGTCCTCAAATGCTTCAGCAGAGTCCTTAAAAAATGCAGCAGAGTCCTTAAATACTGAAGCAGAGTCCTTAAATATTGCAGCAAAGTCCTTAAATAATGCAGCAGAGTCCTTAAATAATGCAGCAAAGTCCTAATCTAATGCAGCAGAGTCCTTAAATAATGCAACAAAGTCCTTAAATAATGCAGCAGAGTCCTTAAATACTGAAGCAGAGTCCTTAAATATTGCAGCAAAGTCCTTCAATAATGCAGCAGAGTCCTTAGATAATGCAACAAAGTCCTTAAATAATGCAGCAGACTCCTTAAATAATGCAGCAAAGTCCTTAAATAATGCAGCAGAGTCCTTAAATAATGCAGCAGAGTCCTTAAATAATGCAACAAAGTCCTTAAATAATGCAGCAGAGTCCTTAAATAATGCAGCAAAGTCCTTAAATAATGCAGCAGAGTCCTTAAATAATGCAGCAGAGTCCTTAAATACCGCAGCAGAGTCCTTAAATACTGAAGCAGAGTCCTTTAATATAGCATCAAATTCCTTTAATTAATGCAGCAGAGTCCTTAAAAAATCCAACAAAGTCATTAAATAATGCAGCAGAGTCCTCTAATAATGCAGCAGAGTCCTCAAATGCTTCAGCAAAGTCATTAAATAATGCAGCATAGTCCTTAAATAATGCAAAGTCCTTAAATAAAGCAGCACAGTTCTTAAATAATGCAACAACGTCGGTAAATAATGCAGCAGAGTCCTTAAATAATGCAGCAAAGTCCTTAACTAATGCAGCAGAGTCCTTAAATACCGCAGCAAAGTGCTTAAATAATGCAGCAGAGTCCTCAAATGCTTCAGCAGAGTCTTTAAAAAATGCAGCAGAGTCCTTAAATAATGCAGCAAAGTCCTTAAATAATGCAGCAGAGTCCTTAAATAATGCAACAAAGTCCTTAAATAATGCAGCAGAGTCCTTAAATACTGAAGCAGAGTCCTTAAATATTGCAGCAAAGTCCTTAAATAATGCAGCAGAGTCCTTAAATAATGCAACAAAGTCCTTCAATAATGCAGCAGAGTCCTTAGATAATGCAACAAAGTCCATAAATAATGCAGCAGATTCCTTAAATAATGCAGCAAAGTCCTTAAATAATGCAGCAGAGTCCTAAAATAATGCAGCAGGGTCCTTAAATACCGCAGCAGAGTCCTTAAATACTGAAACAGAGTCCTTTAATATAGCAGCAAATTCCTTAAATAATGCAGCAGAGTCCTTAAGAAATCCAACAAAGTCATTAAATAATGCAGCAAGTCCTTAAATAATGCAGCAGAGTCCTCTAATAATGCAGCAGAGTCCTCAAATGCTTCAGCAAAGTCATTAAATAATGCAGCATAGTCCTTAAATAATGCAGCAAAGTCCTTAAATAATGCAGCACAGTTCTTAAATAATGCAACAACGTCGTTAAATAATGCAGCAGAGTCCTTAAATAATGCAGCAAACTCCTTAACTAATGCAGCAGAGTCCTTAAATAATGCAGCAGTGTCCTTAAATAATGCAGCAAAGTCCTTAAATAATGCAGCAGAGTCCTTAAATAATGCAACAAAGTCCTTAAATAATGCAGCAGAGTCCTTAAATACTGAAGCAGAGTCCTTAAATATTGCTGCAAAGTCCTTAAATAATGCAGCAGAGTCATTAAATAATGCAACAATGTCCTTAAATAATGCAGCAGAGTCCTTAAAAAATCCAACAAAGTCATTAAATAATGCAGCAAGTCCTTAAATAATGCAGCAGAGTCCTCTAATAATGCAGCAGAGTCCTCAAATGCTTCAGCAAATTCATTAAATAATGCAGCATATTCCTTAAATAATGCAGCAAAGTCCTTAAATAATGCAGAACAGTTCTTAAATAATGCAACAACGTCGTTAAATAATGCAGCAGAGTCCTTAAATAATGCAGCAAAGTCCTTAACTAATGCAGCAGAGTCCTTAAATAATGCAACAAAGTCCTTAAATAATGCAACAGAGTCCTTAAATACAGCAGCAAAGGGCTTAAATAATGCAGCAGAGTCCTCAAATGCTTCAGCAGAGTCCTTAAATAATGCAGCATTGTCCTTAAATAATGCAGCAAAGTCCTTAAATAATGCAGCAGAGTCCTTAAATAATGCAACAAAGTCCTTAAATAATGCAGCAGAGTCCTTAAATACTGAAGCAGAGTCCTTAAATATTGCTGCAAAGTCCTTAAATAATGCAGCAGAGTCATTAAATAATGCAACAAAGTCCTTAAATAATGCAGCAGAGTCCTTAAATAATGCAACAAAGTCCTTAAATAATGCAGCAGAGTACTTAAATAATGCAACAAAGTCCTTAAATAATGCAGCAAAGTCCTTAAATAATGCAGCAGAGTCCTTAAATACTGAAGCAGAGTCCTTAAATATTGCAGCAAAGTCCTTAAATAATGCAGCAGAGTCCTTAAATAATGCAACAAAGTCCTTAAATAATGCAACAGAGTCCTTAAATACCGCAGCAAAGTGCTTAAATAATGCAGCAGAGTCCTCAAATGCTTCAGCAGAGTCCTTAAATAATGCAGCAGAGTCCTTAAATAATGCAGCAAAGTCCTTAAATAATGCAGCAGAGTCCTTAAATAATGCAACAAAGTCCTTAAATAATGCAGCAGAGTCCTTAAATACTGAAGCAGAGTCCTTAAATATTGCAGCAAAGTCCTTAAATAATGCAGCAGAGTCCTTAAATAATGCAGCAAAGTCCTTATCTAATGCAGCAGAGTCCTTAAATAATGCAACAAAGTCCTTAAATAATGCAGCAGAGTCCTTAAATACTGAAGCAGAGTCCTTAAATATTGCAGCAAAGTCCTTCAATAATGCAGCAGAGTCCTTAGATAATGCAACAAAGTCCTTAAATAATGCAGCAGATTCCTTAAATAATGCAGCAAAGTCCTTAAATAATGCAGCAGAGTCCTTAAATACCGCAGCAGAGTCCTTAAATACTGAAGCAGAGTCCTTTAATATAGCAGCAAATTCCTTAAATAATGCAGCAGAGTCCATAAAAAAATCCAACAAAGTCATTAAATAATGCAGCAAGTCCTTAAATAATGCAGCAGAATCCTCTAATAATGCAGCAGAGTCCTCAAATGCTTCAGCAAAGTCATTAAATAATGCAGCATAGTCCTTAAATAATGCAGCAAAGTCCTTAAATAATGCAGCACAGTTCTTAAGTAATGCAACAACGTCGTTAAATAATGCAGCAGAGTCCTTAAATAATGCAGCAAAGTCCTTAACTAATGCAGCAGAGTCCTTAAATAATGCAAGAAAGTCCTTAAATAATGCAGCAGAGTCCTTAAATAATGCAGTAAAGTCCTTAAATAATGCAGCAGAGTCCTTAAATAATGCAACAACGTCCTTAAATAATGCAGCAGAGTCCTTAAATACTGAAGCAGAGTCCTTAAATATTGCAGCAAAGTCCTTAAATAATGCATTAGAGTCCTTAAATAATGCAACAAAGTCCTTAAATAATGCAGCAGAGTCCTTAAATAATGCAGCAAAGTCCTTAAATAATGCAGCAGAGTCCTTAAATAATGCAGCAGAGTCCTTAAATACCGCAGCAGAGTCCTTAAATACTGAAGCAGGGTCCTTTAATATAGCAGCAAATTCCTTAAATAATGCAGCAGAGTCCTTAAAAAATCCAACAAAGTCATTAAATAATGCAGCAGAGTCCTCTAATAATGCAGCAGAGTCCTCAAATCCTTCAGCAAAGTCATTAAATAATGCAGCATAGTCCTTAAATAATGCAAAGTCCTTAAATAAAGCAGCACAGTTCTTAAATAATGCAACAACGTCGGTAAATAATGCAGCAGAGTCCTTAAATAATGCAGCAAAGTCCTTAACTAATGCAGCAGAGTCCTTAAATAATGCAACAAAGTCCTTAAATAATGCAACATAGTCCTTAAATACCGCAGCAAAGTGCTTAAATAATGCAGCAGAGTCCTCAAGTGCTTCAGCAGAGTCCTTAAAAAATGCAGCAGAGTCCTTAAATAATGCAGCAAAGTCCTTAAATAATGCAGCAGAGTCCTTAAATAATGCAACAAAGTCCTTAAATAATGCAGCAGAGTCCTTAAATACTGAAGCAGAGTCCTTAAATATTGCAGCAAAGTCCTTAAATAATGCAGCAGAGTCCTTAAATAATGCAGCAAAGTCCTTATCTAATGCAGCAGAGTCCTTAAATAATGCAACAAAGTCCTTAAATAATGCAGCAGAGTCCTTAAATACTGAAGCAGAGTCCTTAAATATTGCAGCAAAGTCCTTCAATAATGCAGCAGAGTCCTTAGATAATGCAACAAAGTCCTTAAATAATGCAGCAGATTCCTTAAATAATGCAGCAAAGTCCTTAAATAATGCAGCAGAGTACTTAAATAATGCAGCAGAGTCCTTAAATACCGCAGCAGAGTCCTTAAATACTGAAGCAGAGTCCTTTAATATAGCAGCAAATTCCTTAAATAATGCAGCAGAGTCCATAAAAAAATCCAACAAAGTCATTAAATAATGCAGCAAGTCCTTAAATAATGCAGCAGAGTCCTCTAATAATGCAGCAGAGTCCTCAAATGCTTCAGCAAAGTCATTAAATAATGCAGCATAGTCCTTAAATAATGCAGCAAAGTCCTTAAATAATGCAGCACAGTTCTTAAGTAATGCAACAACGTCGTTAAATAATGCAGCAGAGTCCTTAAATAATGCAGCAAAGTCCTTAACTAATGCAGCAGAGTCCTTAAATAATGCAAGAAAGTCCTTAAATAATGCAGCAGAGTCCTTAAATAATGCAGTAAAGTCCTTAAATAATGCAGCAGAGTCCTTAAATAATGCAACAACGTCCTTAAATAATGCAGCAGAGTCCTTAAATACTGAAGCAGAGTCCTTAAATATTGCAGCAAAGTCCTTAAATAATGCATTAGAGTCCTTAAATAATGCAACAAAGTCCTTAAATAATGCAGCAGAGTCCTTAAATAATGCAGCAAAGTCCTTAAATAATGCAGCAGAGTCCTTAAATAATGCAGCAGAGTCCTTAAATACCGCAGCAGAGTCCTTAAATACTGAAGCAGAGTCCTTTAATATAGCAGCAAATTCCTTAAATAATGCAGCAGAGTCCTCTAATAATGCAGCAGAGTCCTCAAATGCTTCAGCAAAGTCATTAAATAATGCAGCATAGTCCTTAAATAATGCAAAGTCCTTAAATAAAGCAGCACAGTTCTTAAATAATGCAACAACGTCGGTAAATAATGCAGCAGAGTCCTTAAATAATGCAGCAAAGTCCTTAACTAATGCAGCAGAGTCCTTAAATACCGCAGCAAAGTGCTTAAATAATGCAGCAGAGTCCTCAAATGCTTCAGCAGAGTCTTTAAAAAATGCAGCAGAGTCCTTAAATAATGCAGCAAAGTCCTTAAATAATGCAGCAGAGTCCTTAAATAATGCAACAAAGTCCTTAAATAATGCAGCAGAGTCCTTAAATACTGAAGCAGAGTCCTTAAATATTGCAGCAAAGTCCTTAAATAATGCAGCAGAGTCCTTAAATAATGCAACAAAGTCCTTAAATAATGCAGCAGAGTCCTTAAATAATGCAACAAAGTCCTTAAATAATGCAGCAGAGTCCTTAAATACTGAAGCAGAGTCCTTAAATATTGCAGCAAAGTCCTTAAATAACGCAGCAGAGTCCTTAAATACTGAAGCAGAGTCCTTTAATATAGCAGTAAATTCCTTAAATAACGCAGCAGAGTCCTTAAAAAATCCAACAAAGTCATTAAATAATGCAGCAAGTCCTTAAATAATGCAGCAGAGTCCTCTAATAATGCAGCAGAGTCCTCAAATGCTTCAGCAAAGTCATTAAATAATGCAGCATAGTCCTTAACTAATGCAGCAGAGTCCTTAAATAATGCAACAAAGTCCTTAAATAATGTAGCAGAGTCCTTAAATAATGCAGTAAAGTCGTTAAATAATGCAGCAGAGTCCTTAAATAATGCAGCAAAGTCCTTAACTAATGCAGCAGAGTTCTTAAATATTGCAGCAAAGTCCTTAAATAATGCATTAGAGTCCTTAAATAATGCAACAAAGTCCTTAAATAATGCAGCAGAGTCCTTAAATAATGCAGCAAAGTCCTTAAATAATGCAGCAGAGTCCTTAAATAATGCAGCAGAGTCCTTAAATACCGCAGCAGAGTCCTTAAATACTGAAGCAGAGTCCTTTAATATAGCAGCAAATTCCTTAAATAATGCAGCAGAGTCCTTAAAAAATCCAACAAAGTCATTAAATAATGCAGCAGAGTCCTCTAATAATGCAGCAGAGTCCTCAAATGCTTCAGCAAAGTCATTAAATAATGCAGCATAGTCCTTAAATAATGCAGCAAAGTCCTTAAATAATGCAGCACAGTTCTTAAATAATGCAACAACGTCGTTAAATAATGCAGCAGAGTCCTTAAATAATGCAGCAAAGTCCTTAACTAATGCAGCAGAGTCCTTAATGCAACAAAGTCCTTAAATAATGCAACAGAGTCCTTAAATACCGCAGCAAAGTGATTAAATAATGCAGCAGAGTCCTCAAATGCTTCAGCAGAGTCCTTAAATAATGCAGCAGAGTCCTTAAATAATGCAGCAAAGTCCTTAAATAATGCAGCAGAGTCCTTAAATAATGCAACAAAGTCCTTAAATAATGCAGCAGAGTCCTTAAATACTGAAGCAGAGTCCTTAAATATTGCAGCAAAGTCCTTAAATAATGCAGCAGAGTCCATAAATAATGCAGCAAAGTCCTTAAATAATGCAGCAGAGTCCTTAAATAATGCAACAAAGTCCTTAAATAATGCAGCAGAGTCCTTAAATACTGAAGCAGAGTCCTTAAATATTGCAGCAAAGTCCTTCAATAATGCAGCAGAGTCCTTAGATAATGCAACAAAGTCCTTAAATAATGCAGCAGATTCCTTAAATAATGCAGCAAAGTCCTTAAATAATGCAGCAGAGTCCTTAAATAATGCAGCAGAGTCCTTAAATACCGCAGCAGAGTCCTTAAATACTGAAGCAGAGTCCTTTAATATAGCAGCAAATTCCTTAAATAATGCAGCAGAGTCCTTAAAAAATCCAACAAAGTCATTAAATAATGCAGCAAGTCCTTAAATAATGCAGCAGAGTCCTCTAATAATGCAGCAGAGTCCTCAAATGCTTCAGCAAAGTCATTAAATAATGCAGCATAGTCCTTAAATAATGGAGCAAAGTCCTTAAATAATGCAGCACAGTTCTTAAATAATGCAACAACGTCGTTAAATAATGCAGCAGAGTCCTTAAATAATGCAGCAAAGTCCTTAACTAATGCAGCAGAGTCCTTAAATAATGCAACAAAGTCCTTAAATAATGCAGCAGAGTCCTTAAATAATGCAGTAAAGTCCTTAAATAATGCAGCAGAGTCCTTAAATAATGCAACAACGTCCTTAAATAATGCAGCAGAGTCCTTAAATACTGAAGCAGAGTCCTTAAATATTGCAGCAAAGTCCTTAAATAATGCAGCAGAGTCCTTAAATAATGCAACAAATTCCTTAAATAATGCAGCAAAGTCCTTAAATAATGCAGCAGAGTCCTTATATAATGCAGCAGAGTCCTTAAATACCGCAGCAGAGTCCTTAAATACTGAAGCAGAGTCCTTTAATATAGCAGCAAATTCCTTAAATAATGCAGCAGAGTCCTTAAAAAATCCAACAAAGTCATTAAATAATGCAGCAGAGTCCTCTAATAATGCAGCAGAGTCCTCAAATGCTTCAGCAAAGTCATTAAATAATGCAGCAGAGTCCTCAAATGCTTAAGCAGAGTCCTTAAATACTGAAGCAGAGTCCTTAAATATTGCAGCAAAGTCCTTAAATAATGCAGCAGAGTCCTTAAATAATGCAGCAAAGTCCTTCAATAATGCAGCAGAGTCCTTAGATAATGCAACAAAGTCCTTAAATAATGCAGCAGATTCCTTAAATAATGCAGCAAAGTCCTTAAATAATGCAGCAGAGTCCTAAAATAATGCAGCAGGGTCCTTAAATACCGCAGCAGAGTCCTTAAATACTGAAGCAGAGTCCTTTAATATAGCAGCAAATTCCTTAAATAATGCAGCAGAGTCCTTAAGAAATCCAACAAAGTCATTAAATAATGCAGCAAGTCCTTAAATAATGCAGCAGAGTCCTCTAATAATGCAGCAGAGTCCTCAAATGCTTCAGCAAAGTCATTAAATAATGCAGCATAGTCCTTAAATAATGCAGCAAAGTCCTTAAATAATGCAGCACAGTTCTTAAATAATGCAACAACGTCGTTAAATAATGCAGCAGAGTCCTTAAATAATGCAGCAAACTCCTTAACTAATGCAGCAGAGTCCTTAAATAATGCAACAAAGTCCTTAAATAATGCAACAGAGTCCTTAAATACCGCCGCAAAGTGCTTAAATAATGCAGCAGAGTCCTCAAATGCTTCAGCAGAGTCCTTAAATAATGCAGCAGTGTCCTTAAATAATGCAGCAAAGTCCTTAAATAATGCAGCAGAGTCCTTAAATAATGCAACAAAGTCCTTAAATAATGCAGCAGAGTCCTTAAATACTGAAGCAGAGTCCTTAAATATTGCTGCAAAGTCCTTAAATAATGCAGCAGAGTCATTAAATAATGCAACAATGTCCTTAAATAATGCAGCAGAGTCCTTAAAAAATCCAACAAAGTCATTAAATAATGCAGCAAGTCCTTAAATAATGCAGCAGAGTCCTCTAATAATGCAGCAGAGTCCTCAAATGCTTCAGCAAATTCATTAAATAATGCAGCATATTCCTTAAATAATGCAGCAAAGTCCTTAAATAATGCAGAACAGTTCTTAAATAATGCAACAACGTCGTTAAATAATGCAGCAGAGTCCTTAAATAATGCAGCAAAGTCCTTAACTAATGCAGCAGAGTCCTTAAATAATGCAAGAAAGTCCTTAAATAATGCAGCAGAGTCCTTAAATAATGCAGTAAAGTCCTTAAATAATGCAGCAGAGTCCTTAAATAATGCAACAACGTCCTTAAATAATGCAGCAGAGTCCTTAAATACTGAAGCAGAGTCCTTAAATATTGCAGCAAAGTCCTTAAATAATGCATTAGAGTCCTTAAATAATGCAACAAAGTCCTTAAATAATGCAGCAGAGTCCTTAAATAATGCAGCAAAGTCCTTAAATAATGCAGCAGAGTCCTTAAATAATGCAGCAGAGTCCTTAAATACCGCAGCAGAGTCCTTAAATACTGAAGCAGGGTCCTTTAATATAGCAGCAAATTCCTTAAATAATGCAGCAGAGTCCTTAAAAAATCCAACAAAGTCATTAAATAATGCAGCAGAGTCCTCTAATAATGCAGCAGAGTCCTCAAATCCTTCAGCAAAGTCATTAAATAATGCAGCATAGTCCTTAAATAATGCAAAGTCCTTAAATAAAGCAGCACAGTTCTTAAATAATGCAACAACGTCGGTAAATAATGCAGCAGAGTCCTTAAATAATGCAGCAAAGTCCTTAACTAATGCAGCAGAGTCCTTAAATAATGCAACAAAGTCCTTAAATAATGCAACATAGTCCTTAAATACCGCAGCAAAGTGCTTAAATAATGCAGCAGAGTCCTCAAATGCTTCAGCAGAGTCCTTAAAAAATGCAGCAGAGTCCTTAAATAATGCAGCAAAGTCCTTAAATAATGCAGCAGAGTCCTTAAATAATGCAACAAAGTCCTTAAATAATGCAGCAGAGTCCTTAAATACTGAAGCAGAGTCCTTAAATATTGCAGCAAAGTCCTTAAATAATGCAGCAGAGTCCTTAAATAATGCAGCAAAGTCCTTATCTAATGCAGCAGAGTCCTTAAATAATGCAACAAAGTCCTTAAATAATGCAGCAGAGTCCTTAAATACTGAAGCAGAGTCCTTAAATATTGCAGCAAAGTCCTTCAATAATGCAGCAGAGTCCTTAGATAATGCAACAAAGTCCTTAAATAATGCAGCAGATTCCTTAAATAATGCAGCAAAGTCCTTAAATAATGCAGCAGAGTACTTAAATAATGCAGCAGAGTCCTTAAATACCGCAGCAGAGTCCTTAAATACTGAAGCAGAGTCCTTTAATATAGCAGCAAATTCCTTAAATAATGCAGCAGAGTCCATAAAAAAATCCAACAAAGTCATTAAATAATGCAGCAAGTCCTTAAATAATGCAGCAGAGTCCTCTAATAATGCAGCAGAGTCCTCAAATGCTTCAGCAAAGTCATTAAATAATGCAGCATAGTCCTTAAATAATGCAGCAAAGTCCTTAAATAATGCAGCACAGTTCTTAAGTAATGCAACAACGTCGTTAAATAATGCAGCAGAGTCCTTAAATAATGCAGCAAAGTCCTTAACTAATGCAGCAGAGTCCTTAAATAATGCAAGAAAGTCCTTAAATAATGCAGCAGAGTCCTTAAATAATGCAGTAAAGTCCTTAAATAATGCAGCAGAGTCCTTAAATAATGAAACAACGTCCTTAAATAATGCAGCAGAGTCCTTAAATACTGAAGCAGAGTCCTTAAATATTGCAGCAAAGTCCTTAAATAATGCATTAGAGTCCTTAAATAATGCAACAAAGTCCTTAAATAATGCAGCAGAGTCCTTAAATAATGCAGCAAAGTCCTTAAATAATGCAGCAGAGTCCTTAAATAATGCAGCAGAGTCCTTAAATACCGCAGCAGAGTCCTTAAATACTGAAGCAGAGTCCTTTAATATAGCAGCAAATTCCTTAAATAATGCAGCAGAGTCCTCTAATAATGCAGCAGAGTCCTCAAATGCTTCAGCAAAGTCATTAAATAATGCAGCATAGTCCTTAAATAATGCAAAGTCCTTAAATAAAGCAGCACAGTTCTTAAATAATGCAACAACGTCGGTAAATAATGCAGCAGAGTCCTTAAATAATGCAGCAAAGTCCTTAACTAATGCAGCAGAGTCCTTAAATACCGCAGCAAAGTGCTTAAATAATGCAGCAGAGTCCTCAAATGCTTCAGCAGAGTCTTTAAAAAATGCAGCAGAGTCCTTAAATAATGCAGCAAAGTCCTTAAATAATGCAGCAGAGTCCTTAAATAATGCAACAAAGTCCTTAAATAATGCAGCAGAGTCCTTAAATACTGAAGCAGAGTCCTTAAATATTGCAGCAAAGTCCTTAAATAATGCAGCAGAGTCCTTAAATAATGCAACAAAGTCCTTAAATAATGCAGCAGAGTCCTTAAATAATGCAACAAAGTCCTTAAATAATGCAGCAGAGTCCTTAAATACTGAAGCAGAGTCCTTAAATATTGCAGCAAAGTCCTTAAATAACGCAGCAGAGTCCTTAAATACTGAAGCAGAGTCCTTTAATATAGCAGTAAATTCCTTAAATAACGCAGCAGAGTCCTTAAAAAATCCAACAAAGTCATTAAATAATGCAGCAAGTCCTTAAATAATGCAGCAGAGTCCTCTAATAATGCAGCAGAGTCCTCAAATGCTTCAGCAAAGTCATTAAATAATGCAGCATAGTCCTTAACTAATGCAGCAGAGTCCTTAAATAATGCAACAAAGTCCTTAAATAATGTAGCAGAGTCCTTAAATAATGCAGTAAAGTCGTTAAATAATGCAGCAGAGTCCTTAAATAATGCAGCAAAGTCCTTAACTAATGCAGCAGAGTTCTTAAATATTGCAGCAAAGTCCTTAAATAATGCATTAGAGTCCTTAAATAATGCAACAAAGTCCTTAAATAATGCAGCAGAGTCCTTAAATAATGCAGCAAAGTCCTTAAATAATGCAGCAGAGTCCTTAAATAATGCAGCAGAGTCCTTAAATACCGCAGCAGAGTCCTTAAATACTGAAGCAGAGTCCTTTAATATAGCAGCAAATTCCTTAAATAATGCAGCAGAGTCCTTAAAAAATCCAACAAAGTCATTAAATAATGCAGCAGAGTCCTCTAATAATGCAGCAGAGTCCTCAAATGCTTCAGCAAAGTCATTAAATAATGCAGCATAGTCCTTAAATAATGCAGCAAAGTCCTTAAATAATGCAGCACAGTTCTTAAATAATGCAACAACGTCGTTAAATAATGCAGCAGAGTCCTTAAATAATGCAGCAAAGTCCTTAACTAATGCAGCAGAGTCCTTAATGCAACAAAGTCCTTAAATAATGCAACAGAGTCCTTAAATACCGCAGCAAAGTGATTAAATAATGCAGCAGAGTCCTCAAATGCTTCAGCAGAGTCCTTAAATAATGCAGCAGAGTCCTTAAATAATGCAGCAAAGTCCTTAAATAATGCAGCAGAGTCCTTAAATAATGCAACAAAGTCCTTAAATAATGCAGCAGAGTCCTTAAATACTGAAGCAGAGTCCTTAAATATTGCAGCAAAGTCCTTAAATAATGCAGCAGAGTCCATAAATAATGCAGCAAAGTCCTTAAATAATGCAGCAGAGTCCTTAAATAATGCAACAAATTCCTTAAATAATGCAGCAGAGTCCTTAAATACTGAAGCAGAGTCCTTAAATATTGCAGCAAAGTCCTTCAATAATGCAGCAGAGTCCTTAGATAATGCAACAAAGTCCTTAAATAATGCAGCAGATTCCTTAAATAATGCAGCAAAGTCCTTAAATAATGCAGCAGAGTCCTTAAATAATGCAGCAGAGTCCTTAAATACCGCAGCAGAGTCCTTAAATACTGAAGCAGAGTCCTTTAATATAGCAGCAAATTCCTTAAATAATGCAGCAGAGTCCTTAAAAAATCCAACAAAGTCATTAAATAATGCAGCAAGTCCTTAAATAATGCAGCAGAGTCCTCTAATAATGCAGCAGAGTCCTCAAATGCTTCAGCAAAGTCATTAAATAATGCAGCATAGTCCTTAAATAATGGAGCAAAGTCCTTAAATAATGCAGCACAGTTCTTAAATAATGCAACAACGTCGTTAAATAATGCAGCAGAGTCCTTAAATAATGCAGCAAAGTCCTTAACTAATGCAGCAGAGTCCTTAAATAATGCAACAAAGTCCTTAAATAATGCAGCAGAGTCCTTAAATAATGCAGTAAAGTCCTTAAATAATGCAGCAGAGTCCTTAAATAATGCAACAACGTCCTTAAATAATGCAGCAGAGTCCTTAAATACTGAAGCAGAGTCCTTAAATATTGCAGCAAAGTCCTTAAATAATGCAGCAGAGTCCTTAAATAATGCAACAAATTCCTTAAATAATGCAGCAAAGTCCTTAAATAATGCAGCAGAGTCCTTATATAATGCAGCAGAGTCCTTAAATACCGCAGCAGAGTCCTTAAATACTGAAGCAGAGTCCTTTAATATAGCAGCAAATTCCTTAAATAATGCAGCAGAGTCCTTAAAAAATCCAACAAAGTCATTAAATAATGCAGCAGAGTCCTCTAATAATGCAGCAGAGTCCTCAAATGCTTCAGCAAAGTCATTAAATAATGCAGCAGAGTCCTCAAATGCTTAAGCAGAGTCCTTAAATACTGAAGCAGAGTCCTTAAATATTGCAGCAAAGTCCTTAAATAATGCAGCAGAGTCCTTAAATAATGCAGCAAAGTCCTTCAATAATGCAGCAGAGTCCTTAGATAATGCAACAAAGTCCTTAAATAATGCAGCAGATTCCTTAAATAATGCAGCAAAGTCCTTAAATAATGCAGCAGAGTCCTAAAATAATGCAGCAGGGTCCTTAAATACCGCAGCAGAGTCCTTAAATACTGAAGCAGAGTCCTTTAATATAGCAGCAAATTCCTTAAATAATGCAGCAGAGTCCTTAAGAAATCCAACAAAGTCATTAAATAATGCAGCAAGTCCTTAAATAATGCAGCAGAGTCCTCTAATAATGCAGCAGAGTCCTCAAATGCTTCAGCAAAGTCATTAAATAATGCAGCATAGTCCTTAAATAATGCAGCAAAGTCCTTAAATAATGCAGCACAGTTCTTAAATAATGCAACAACGTCGTTAAATAATGCAGCAGAGTCCTTAAATAATGCAGCAAACTCCTTAACTAATGCAGCAGAGTCCTTAAATAATGCAACAAAGTCCTTAAATAATGCAACAGAGTCCTTAAATACCGCCGCAAAGTGCTTAAATAATGCAGCAGAGTCCTCAAATGCTTCAGCAGAGTCCTTAAATAATGCAGCAGTGTCCTTAAATAATGCAGCAAAGTCCTTAAATAATGCAGCAGAGTCCTTAAATAATGCAACAAAGTCCTTAAATAATGCAGCAGAGTCCTTAAATACTGAAGCAGAGTCCTTAAATATTGCTGCAAAGTCCTTAAATAATGCAGCAGAGTCATTAAATAATGCAACAATGTCCTTAAATAATGCAGCAGAGTCCTTAAAAAATCCAACAAAGTCATTAAGTAATGCAGCAAGTCCTTAAATAATGCAGCAGAGTCCTCTAATAATGCAGCAGAGTCCTCAAATGCTTCAGCAAATTCATTAAATAATGCAGCATATTCCTTAAATAATGCAGCAAAGTCCTTAAATAATGCAGAACAGTTCTTAAATAATGCAACAACGTCGTTAAATAATGCAGCAGAGTCCTTAAATAATGCAGCAAAGTCCTTAACTAATGCAGCAGAGTCCTTAAATAATGCAAGAAAGTCCTTAAATAATGCAGCAGAGTCCTTAAATAATGCAGTAAAGTCCTTAAATAATGCAGCAGAGTCCTTAAATAATGCAACAACGTCCTTAAATAATGCAGCAAAGTCCTTAAATACTGAAGCAGAGTCCTTAAATATTGCAGCAAAGTCCTTAAATAATGCATTAGAGTCCTTAAATAATGCAACAAAGTCCTTAAATAATGCAGCAGAGTCCTTAAATAATGCAGCAAAGTCCTTAAATAATGCAGCAGAGTCCTTAAATAATGCAGCAGAGTCCTTAAATACCGCAGCAGAGTCCTTAAATACTGAAGCAGAGTCCTTTAATATAGCAGCAAATTCCTTAAATAATGCAGCAGAGTCCTCTAATAATGCAGCAGAGTCCTCAAATGCTTCAGCAAAGTCATTAAATAATGCAGCATAGTCCTTAAATAATGCAAAGTCCTTAAATAAAGCAGCACAGTTCTTAAATAATGCAACAACGTCGGTAAATAATGCAGCAGAGTCCTTAAATAATGCAGCAAAGTCCTTAACTAATGCAGCAGAGTCCTTAAATACCGCAGCAAAGTGCTTAAATAATGCAGCAGAGTCCTCAAATGCTTCAGCAGAGTCTTTAAAAAATGCAGCAGAGTCCTTAAATAATGCAGCAAAGTCCTTAAATAATGCAGCAGAGTCCTTAAATAATGCAACAAAGTCCTTAAATAATGCAGCAGAGTCCTTAAATACTGAAGCAGAGTCCTTAAATATTGCAGCAAAGTCCTTAAATAATGCAGCAGAGTCCTTAAATAATGCAACAAAGTCCTTAAATAATGCAGCAGAGTCCTTAAATAATGCAACAAAGTCCTTAAATAATGCAGCAGAGTCCTTAAATACTGAAGCAGAGTCCTTAAATATTGCAGCAAAGTCCTTAAATAACGCAGCAGAGTCCTTAAATACTGAAGCAGAGTCCTTTAATATAGCAGTAAATTCCTTAAATAACGCAGCAGAGTCCTTAAAAAATCCAACAAAGTCATTAAATAATGCAGCAAGTCCTTAAATAATGCAGCAGAGTCCTCTAATAATGCAGCAGAGTCCTCAAATGCTTCAGCAAAGTCATTAAATAATGCAGCATAGTCCTTAACTAATGCAGCAGAGTCCTTAAATAATGCAACAAAGTCCTTAAATAATGTAGCAGAGTCCTTAAATAATGCAGTAAAGTCGTTAAATAATGCAGCAGAGTCCTTAAATAATGCAGCAAAGTCCTTAACTAATGCAGCAGAGTTCTTAAATATTGCAGCAAAGTCCTTAAATAATGCATTAGAGTCCTTAAATAATGCAACAAAGTCCTTAAATAATGCAGCAGAGTCCTTAAATAATGCAGCAAAGTCCTTAAATAATGCAGCAGAGTCCTTAAATAATGCAGCAGAGTCCTTAAATACCGCAGCAGAGTCCTTAAATACTGAAGCAGAGTCCTTTAATATAGCAGCAAATTCCTTAAATAATGCAGTAGAGTCCTTAAAAAATCCAACAAAGTCATTAAATAATGCAGCAGAGTCCTCTAATAATGCAGCAGAGTCCTCAAATGCTTCAGCAAAGTCATTAAATAATGCAGCATAGTCCTTAAATAATGCAGCACAGTTCTTAAATAATGCAACAACGTCGTTAAATAATGCAGCAGAGTCCTTAAATAATGCAGCAAAGTCCTTAACTAATGCAGCAGAGTCCTTAATGCAACAAAGTCCTTAAATAATGCAACAGAGTCCTTAAATACCGCAGCAAAGTGATTAAATAATGCAGCAGAGTCCTCAAATGCTTCAGCAGAGTCCTTAAATAATGCAGCAGAGTCCTTAAATAATGCAGCAAAGTCCTTAAATAATGTAGCAGAGTCCTTAAATAATGCAACAAAGTCCTTAAATAATGCAGCAGAGTCCTTAAATACTGAAGCAGAGTCCTTAAATATTGCAGCAAAGTCCTTAAATAATGCAGCAGAGTCCATAAATAATGCAGCAAAGTCCTTAAATAATGCAGCAGAGTCCTTAAATAATGCAACAAAGTCCTTAAATAATGCAGCAGAGTCCTTAAATACTGAAGCAGAGTCCTTAAATATTGCAGCAAAGTCCTTCAATAATGCAGCAGAGTCCTTAGATAATGCAACAAAGTCCTTAAATAATGCAGCAGATTCCTTAAATAATGCAGCAAAGTCCTTAAATAATGCAGCAGAGTCCTTAAATAATGCAGCAGAGTCCTTAAATACCGCAGCAGAGTCCTTAAATACTGAAGCAGAGTCCTTTAATATAGCAGCAAATTCCTTAAATAATGCAGCAGAGTCCTTAAAAAATCCAACAAAGTCATTAAATAATGCAGCAAGTCCTTAAATAATGCAGCAGAGTCCTCTAATAATGCAGCAGAGTCCTCAAATGCTTCAGCAAAGTCATTAAATAATGCAGCATAGTCCTTAAATAATGGAGCAAAGTCCTTAAATAATGCAGCACAGTTCTTAAATAATGCAACAACGTCGTTAAATAATGCAGCAGAGTCCTTAAATAATGCAGCAAAGTCCTTAACTAATGCAGCAGAGTCCTTAAATAATGCAACAAAGTCCTTAAATAATGCAGCAGAGTCCTTAAATAATGCAGTAAAGTCCTTAAATAATGCAGCAGAGTCCTTAAATAATGCAACAACGTCCTTAAATAATGCAGCAGAGTCCTTAAATACTGAAGCAGAGTCCTTAAATATTGCAGCAAAGTCCTTAAATAATGCAGCAGAGTCCTTAAATAATGCAACAAATTCCTTAAATAATGCAGCAAAGTCCTTAAATAATGCAGCAGAGTCCTTATATAATGCAGCAGAGTCCTTAAATACCGCAGCAGAGTCCTTAAATACTGAAGCAGAGTCCTTTAATATAGCAGCAAATTCCTTAAATAATGCAGCAGAGTCCTTAAAAAATCCAACAAAGTCATTAAATAATGCAGCAGAGTCCTCTAATAATGCAGCAGAGTCCTCAAATGCTTCAGCAAAGTCATTAAATAATGCAGCAGAGTCCTCAAATGCTTAAGCAGAGTCCTTAAATACTGAAGCAGAGTCCTTAAATATTGCAGCAAAGTCCTTAAATAAT